>NC_080743.1:59107753-64107753 GCF_020826845.1 Diceros bicornis minor
TGGGACATAGACCAGGGTGTCCAAAAGGGGAGGTTGATTAGACCCCATGCCCTTGCTGCCCCCTTACTTGACAAAGTATCTGGCCCAAGTCTGGTGGTAGAGATCCCCTGGCTGACCCTTGAGTGACCCCTTCCCATTCACTTTCCCATTGGTCTTGAGCCAAGTGGGTGATGTCCAGGGACTGGCGAAGAGTGAGACAGGGCGCTGGGCCAAATTCAAGGCTTGGTGAATCAGGGGTATCTAGAGACAAAGGTAGTGAGGAGAGAGACACCCAGAGTTGGAACATAGACAAACTGGCCCAACCAGTGCATCAGGCCTAGCCATCAGCCTCCGCCCTCCTACCCCCAGGACAAAACGGAGAGCAGAGGGCAGGTTCTATGTCTCTCTGCAGGCTGCTCTAGCCTGAGGCTTCTCAACCACCAGGCATCAATGCCACCAGGGCCTGAGGCAGCCAGATTGCCCACCTTGAGTTTGACATCTTCCTCTGGGAGGCTGAAGTTGTGCAACTGGAAGTCATCAGGGGTGTCGGCATAGGTGTATATGCGGATGGAGAAGTCACAGCTGGCCATGGGTACCCGGATGATGTTGTATTCGATTCCTGCAGAAAAAGAAGACCAAGATACAGGAGTCTGAGTCAATAGGAGAATGTGGGACCTGGCCTACCACTTGCCAGTACTGAATTACATCTGAGTCAGACCAAAGGGAACTTGGGTTGGGGCCTGTGGAGCCAGGCACATGGGTGAAGCACAGGCCCCCAAGCCTGAGAGTCGCCAAGACTCAGTGGAAGATGTGTAGGACATTTTTATTCCACTGGGCATTAGGAGAGGACCCAAATGTTAGGGATGGGTGGAAGTCAAGGTCAAAGGAAAGGACAGGGTCAACTGCACTGTGTCATCTTGCCCCCTCCTCACCTTCTTCAGAGAAGTACGATTTGAGTAGCAAATCCTGGGCAGGGGGTGACAGGGCAAGGATGTTGAGAGCAGCAGCATCTGTCATGGCCCCTCCAAATCCCTTCACTTTCTGGAACTTCTGATCTGGCTGCAGGGTCAGTAGCAGCCCTGGGGACATCCACAGGGAATAAAGGGTGTCAGTGCACAGGGGAGAAACTCCGTGGTGGTTGCTGGCATGATTTAGTTCCAGCAGGATTGAGCCTGGCTCGAGGTGAGGGGTGTAGTGGTCACCTGTGCCCGTGCGGTTGGCCTGGATGGTCCCCTGACTCAGCTCCATTCGGCGGCCACTGCGTGTGCTCTCATAGCGGCTGAAGGTGCCAGTGGCAGGCAGGGTCAGGGGGTCAAGAGAGTCACAATACGTGGCATTGCAGACACAGACCACTGAGCTGTAGCCAAAGCTTTTAGGGCTGCATGGGCGGGCACCTGGAAAGGAGGAAGCACAAGCAGAGGCAAGGGCTGAGGGATGAAGATGGGGTGTAGGCGCACACAGGTTGGAAAGCGAGACCCAACACTGGTTTCAAAAATCCTCTTGCTGGGGCTGGCCCTGTGGCATAGCGGTTAAGTGCGCGCGCTCCGCTGCTGGCGGCCCGGGTTCGGATCCTGGGCGCGCACTGACGCACTGCTTGTCAGGCTATGCTGTGGCGGCGTCCCATATAAAGTAGAGGAAGATGGGCACGGATGTTAACCCAGGGCCAATCTTCCTCGGCAGAAAAAGGGGAGGATTGGCATGGATGTTAGCTCAGGGCTGATCTTCCTCACAAAAAAAAAAAAAAAGGAAAAAAAAAAATCCTCTTGCTGTACCCTCACCCCAAGGTTGGTCTCAGTCACTCCAAAGGGTTGCTGAGCACCTGCTGGAGTGCACCACCAGTATGCCAGAAGGCTCACAAAGGCCCATAAGGCAGAAGGGAGCCTCGGGCTACCTCCTTCCTCCTTGACTCACTCACCTGATGCCCACGAAACTGCCTGAAGTAGAAGCAATCCCATGAGGCTGGCAGCCATGATGCCTACCCGGCCCAGGTGCTTGAGACACTCCTGAGAACAGAATAAGAAGCGGCTAGAAGGCAAGCCCCTCTCCACCCTTCAGCTACTCTCCCAGGCAGGGCTCGCTGCCTGTGGGCACCCAGAGCCTAGTGTCCCACCTTTAATAGGGATGGAACAAGGCCCACAGACACCTGAGTGCAGCCCTCCCTCCAAGCCCCCTGCTAGTGAAAGCTCTCTGCCCACCCCCACCAGGACCCGCCTCCACCCCTCTTCTCACCCATTTCTCCCTCGACGTCCCCCCATCTGTTCCTCCATCAAAGAGCCATGATGGCCTGGGTTCGAGGAGAGTCTGTCATTCACTGAATTCCAGGGCCTGGATGGCCAGGATTCCAGAAGCAGCGTGACAAGACCAATTGGGAGCCCTGGCCCACTCACCTCTATGGGAGGACTTGAAAGCTCTACCACTAGATGAGAAGTCTGCAGGGTTCCCGAGCCTCAGCGGGATAGAGGATCCACTAAATAAAAACAGAGATGCAGGTACCCGCGGTAGCTACTGACACCAGATTAGCCCTTCGGGTTAATTCCGGCATAATAGAGTGGACAGGTCATGTGATGACGACGGGAGAGTCACATGATACAGGAAATGAGGCAATTGCAACCATACTTGTAAAGGGCTACTGGCTTCTTCCGGGCTGTTGGCGATTACACACTCTATGATAAATTCTGGAAGGCTTGTGTGGATGACTACTTTAGGAAGAATCTAGATCAAAGATCTGAGTGGAGGCTTGGGTAGAGACTCCTGAATCCCATAGGATGGGAACCACAGCAGGCACATTGCTTTCTTGAGAAAAAATTTTAAATACTAATACAAGTGATACTAATAAAAGAAGTTCACTGTGCAAAATACTGAAGTCAAAATACTGAGAGGATTAAGACAGTCTTTGCCCTATAGAGGCTCATGAGGCAGGGGAGTCATGTGATTACACGGATAGTTACAGATAAAGACAAAAACAGGTAACAGGTGTGCATGGAGGGAGGCTTCATTGGGGGGAGTTGTCCTGGAAGGCTTCCCGGAGGAGAAGGGGCGGGGATTATTAACCAGCGAAGTCCAGGGAGGATGGGCCCTAGGCAGAGGGAGGGCCTGACTGAAGGGAGGGAGTCATCAACATGGCGCCTCTCGAGACCTCCATTCTTTCATCATCAGATGCAGCTTGTCGTAACTGTTCTTCCTTTCTCACAGGACAGGGAGGTTGTGTAAAGTAGTTCAGAAATTGGAAAGGGTTGCAGAAAGCTGTATCCTCCGTGGATAAGAGAAGGGGGTGGTCCATGCCTCATGCCTCATGGACCACATCACATATGACTTAGTGGTTGTGACACAACCGTGACCTGACAACTCCAGCTCTCTGAGCCTGCTTCCTCACCTGTAAAATGGAGGCAGTCCCACACCCTCATGGGTCATTACCAGAATCTGTGAGATGAGCACAATGCCTGGTGCATAGTAGGTGCTTGGGAACCGCCTGTTTGTTGTTTTTGTCTCTTTGTTTTTTTTTTTTTTTATAATTTTATTTATTTATTTTCCCCCCAAAGCCCCAGTAGATAGTTGTATGTCATAGCTGCACATCCTTCTAGCTGCCGTATGTGGGACGCAGCCTCAGCATGGCCAGAGAAGCGGTGCGTCGGTGCGCACCCGGGACCCGAACCTGGGCCGCCAGCGGTGGAGCGCGCGCACTTAGCCGCTAAGCCACGGGACCGGCCCTGTCTCTTTGTTTTTTAAAATTATCTCAGTGAGTCTTTTCCTGACACACTCCAGGCAAAATGGATCCTCCCTTCTTCTAGGTTCCTATAGCACTTAAGTATATAGTCTCAGATGAGCTGGATTTGAATCCTGGCTTCACCATTTCCTAGCTGTTTGACCTTCAATAAATTACTTTAATCACTCTAAGCCTGTATTTCTCATCTCTAAAAGAGGAGTGATGACTCCTACCTCCTGGAGTTGCTGTGAGGTTTAAGTACGATAATGTGTGTGTCTAGCACAGTGCTTGGCACGAAATATTGCAACCAGTTAGGTCTGTGTTTATGGAGGGAGCTTGGAGTTCCCTCCAAGGAATGTCTTACTCATTCTGTGTAGACGGCCTGGCACAGAGTGGGTAGGTGCCAAATTGTTGAACTGAATTGAACCATCATCACTATGTCAGTATTGGCCCCATCTGGACTTCCTGTTTTTCCAGGAAATGTTACGCAGGGCTTGTTCTCTGAAGGAGAGCAGGTGATATCTAGTACCTTACTTCCCTTTAGTTCATTCACTCCACAAATATTTATTAAGCACATACTACATTTGCCCCTGCCTGCTCTGTTGGGTGTAGAGCCCCCCTCCCCTCCCTGTTTCGCTCTGCAGGCACAGAGTTTGTGAGTCTCTTGTTTCTTCTTTTTATCCTTCAGTTTGCAAAAGTTTTCCAGAGTGGATACCATCTCATCGTTCAGATTTCTCTCACAATGTGATTTGCTCTTGAGGCTTTTATATTTTATTTTCTAAATAAAGTTGGTTATAATAAGGGCCAATATTTATTGAGTACTTATTCTGTGCTATTTTATGTTCATTGTCTCATTTCATTCTCACAAGGCAGATACTATTATTTTCCCCATCTTAGAGAGGAGGAAGCTAAGACTCTGAAAGGTCATTAAATTGCTCCAAGTCCCTTGGCTACTCAGTGGCAGAACCTGAATTCATGTCCAGAGTCCTATGACACACATCACACATTTAATGAGTGTCTCCAGTATGCCAAATGCCATGCTAGGCGCTGGTTATTTTCAGAAGCTGCTGTGCTGGTCTACAGTGTTCACTTTGTATTGTTTTAAAATCATCCTTTGTTTTTATGGAGTGTTTTACCTGCCCAAGATGAAGCCCAAGTTGGCTTCTGAAGTGCTGGCTATGTGGCAACATTTCTGGATCCATGTCCTCCAAGGGTATTAGTCAGGGGATACCAATTCAATAATGAAACAAAATCCAGAACTCCCAAGTTGGACAAGAATGATTGATTTTCAGTTGGGGAGGGGGGGGCCCTGCCTCCATCCCTGAGCTTCACTCTCCCCACCCTGGGAGATCTCAGCCCAACAGCCCGAGCACCCCCTTTTCATAGCAAGTATTTTCTAACATACTCTTTACTATCCTGAAATGAATGTATAGATGAGATGACTTACCTACACACATAATTTAGAAGAAAAATAATGGGACTATTTTATTATTATTTTTTTCTTTTTTTGTGAAGAAGATTAGCCCTGAGCTAATATCTGATGGCAATCCTCCTCTTTTTGCTGAGGAAGATTGGCCCTGGGCTAACATCCATGCCCATCTTCCTCCACTTTATATGGGACACTGCCACAGCATGGCCTGACAAGCAGTGCGTCGGTGCGCAGCTGGGATCCAAACCTGCAAACCCCAGGCGGTCGAAGCGGAGCACGAGCACTTAACTGCTGCGCCACCGGGCCGTCTGTAATGGGACTATTTTTTTATAATAAAATATGTTTTCAATAAGTAAATGCTGGGGCCGGCCCTGTGGCTTAGCGGTTAAGTGCGCGTGCTCCGCCACTGGTGGCCTGGGGTTCGGATCCCGCGCACCGACGCACCGCTTCTCTGGCCATGCTGAGGTCGCATCCCACATACAGCAACTAGAAGGATGTGCAACTATGACATACAACTATCTACTGGGGCTTTGGGGAAAATAAAAAAAGGAGAGGATTGGCAATAGATGTTAGCTCAGAGCTGGTCTTCCTCAGCAAAAAGAGGAGGATTAGCACAGATGTTAGCTCAGGGCCAATCGTCCTCAAAAAAAAAAAAAAAGTAAATGCTTAGGCACGATTACCTAGAACACATAATGTAGTCAGATCTTACACTAACCTAAATGGAATAAATTAATATTTAAAAGAAGCAAAAACAGCCCGTGAATTAATAAATAATTTCAATGTCATTTTCACTATACGTAATTTTCACAACATGTAATTATCACTGTGCTGCAAAAACAAAAAATATATAAAAGTCAAAATGGTTAAAAGTCAATTTTCATGAATAAGATTCAGTACATTCCACATGTCTACAAATTTAATATTTGATTCTAAGCCTTGGCAATTCAATAAGGAAAAGGATAGTCTTTTCAACAAATGGTGCTGAGACAACTAGGTATTCACATGCAAAAAGATAAACTTAGACCCTTACCTCACTCCATAACCAAAAATTAAAGCAAAATAGATCATAGACCTAAATGTAAGAGTTAAAACTATAAAACTCCCGGAAGAAGGCATAGGAGTAAATCTTCGTGACCTTGGATTAGGCAATGGTTTCTTTTTCTTTTTTTTTTAAACAACAATAAACATTTATTATCTCACATCGTTTCTGTGGGTCAGGAATTCAGGAGTGGCTTAGCTGGACAGTTCAGATTTGAGGTTTCTCATGAGACTGTAGCCAAGATGTTGGCCAGGGCTGCAGTCATCTGCGGGCTTGACTGGGCCAAGGCTCTGCTTTCAAGATGAGCCACTAACTAACAGAGGTGGTGAACTGGGGCTGGCCGTTGGCAGGAGGCCTCATTTCCTCGCCATGTGGACTTATCCAAAGGACTGCTTCAGTGTCCTCACATCATTCATGGCAGCTGGATTCCTCCAGAGTGAGTGATCTAAGAGCAAGGCAGAAGCCACAACGTCCTAGGATTGCACATTATCATTTCTGCGATATCCTATTGGTTACACAGATCTTCCCTATACAGGGTGTGTGGGGTGGACAAAACAAAGGCGTGAACACCAGGAGGTGGGGAGCATTTGGGGCCATCTAGGAGGCAATCTGCCATAGTCCACCCTCTGGCCCCCAATAAGTCATGTCCCTCCAACATGTAAATACCCTTACCTCCTCCCAAAGTCCCCAAAAGTCTCATCTTATTATAGCAAAAGTCCAGAATCTCATTTGGCAATGGTTTCTTATATATAAATCCAAAACACAAGTGACAGGAGGAAAAAAAGATAAATTGGACTTCATCAAAACAAAAAGTATTTGTGCTTCAAGGATGCCATCAAGAAAGTGAAAAGACAACCAACCCACAGAATAGGAGAAAATATTTGCAAATCATATCTCTGATAAGGGCCTAGTATTCAAAATATATGAAGAACTCTTACAACTCAATAATAAAAAGATAACCTAATTTAAAAATGGGTGAAGGACTTTTTTTTTCCTGAGGAAGGTTCACCCTGAGCTAACATCCATTGCCAATCCTCCTCTTTTTTGGCTTGAGGAAGATTAACCCTGAGCTAACATCTGTGCCCATCCTCCTCTATTTTGTATGTGGGTCACCGCCACAGCATGGCTGATGAGTAGTGTAGGTCCGCGCCTGGGACCCAAACCCACAAACTCTGTGTGCTGAAGCAGAGCACGCCGAACTTAACCACTATGCCATGGGACCGGCTCCAGGGGTAAAGGATTTGAATAGACATTTCTCCAAAGATAATATACAAATGGCCAACAAGCACATGAAAAGATGCTCGACAACCTTAGTCATTAAGGAAATGCAAATCAAAACCACTATGAGATATCACTTCACATGCCCAAGGATGGCTATAATCAAAAAGGCAGACAATAACAAATGTTAACAGGATGTGGAGAAATTACAATGCTCGTATGTTACTGGTGGGAATGTATAATGATGCAGTCACTTTGGAAAAGAGTTTGGCAGTTTCTCAAAATGTTAAACATAGAGCTACCATATGACCCAGCAATTCCACTTGTAGGTATCTACTTAAGATGAATGAAAACATAGGTCCACACAAAGACTTGCAAGTGAATGTTTACAGCAGCGTTATTCATGGAAACAACATAAATGTCCAACAGTTGGTGAATGAATAAACAAATTGTCGTATTTCCCTACAATGGAATACTATTCAGCAATAAAAAGGAACAAAATACTGATACATGCAACAATGAACCTCAAAAACATTATGCCAAGTGAAAGAAGCCAGCTACAAAAGATCACATATTGTCTGATTCCATTTATATGAAATTCTAGACTAGGTGAATGTATAAAGACAGGAAATAGATTAGTGGTTGCCTGGGGCTGGGGTGGGAATGGAGATTAACTGTTGTACAACTCAGTAAATTTACTAAAAAATCACCGAACTGTACACTTACAAGGAGAGACTCTTATAATATGTAAATTATACCTCAATTAAGCTAGTAAAAAAATTTATTACATATGTGCAGTCAGTTCATTGCTTTTGCAGGAAGTGCACTACTGCACTGAAACTCTTTTCAACTAAACATATTACATAGTTGGAAATGCTCTAATACACTGAGTAGACAGATGCAGTACTTTCAAGACAATGTATTTTATTTAAGCTTCCTTCTCTATAATGATCTCCTAAATTATTGGGCTTTGTCCAAAAAATAGTTTTTGTAAAACTTTTCTGCATTATTATATATTAAAGTCCTGTTGATTTATATTTGATTTTATATTTGCATATGTTATTGAGCAGAACATTCCAAAGTCACGTAGAATAAGAGACAATTCTTCCTCGTGCAGGACTGTCCTGCATGTTATAGATCATCTACCCTTCCCTTTCTCCATCCACTAAATCCTCCAAGTGCCTCTTAATCATAGTCTCCACTAAAGAACTCAAGACACAAGTTTCCAAAATGCCCCCTAGGGGGCGACTGAGAACCACTGCCCTAGGGGCATCACCTCAAACACCTAGGCCCCGCTGCAGTGGCCACTAGGGGCGTACTGGGTGGCCACAAATGTGTTCCTCAGTCTGCTTTGCACAGCACTTTTAAAAGACTTAGCTAAACACCAAAGGAGGACAACTGGGAAATAAACATAAGCGAAACGCAGAAATACAAAAATAGTTTGGCTGATGGGGCCGGCCCGGTGGCACAAGCGGTTAAGTGTGCTTGCTCAGCTGCGGTGGCCCGGGGTTCGCCGGTTCGGATCCCGGGCGCGCACTGACGCACCGCTTGGCAAGCCATGCTGTGGCGGCATCCCGTATAAAGTGGAGGAAGATGGGCACGGATGTTAGCCCAGGGCCCGTCTTCCTCAGCAAAAAAACAGGAGGATTGGCATGGATATTAGCACAGGGCTGATCTTCCTCACAAAAAAAAAAAAAAAATAGTTTGGCTGACCCAGCACAGAAGTTCTGACCCCACTTCAGCCAGCCCTGTGCCGGGCTGTACGCTTGGCTCAGATAGCAGACTGGAGACTGGCAAGTATCATGTCACAGGCTCCTTGCTCTTTAGACCTCAGACCAACTCCCCAAGGAAGGCACCCCCTCCCAGTCCCACTGTCACCTCCATGGTCAAGTCAGAGAGACACTTCCTCATTCCATGCGTAGCAAAGCAGGTGCTCAAAAAATATGTACAAGATGAATGAATGCATAAACCTTACCAGTCAACTTAGAACCTGTCCTTTCAGCTTTGGTTTCTGATTTGAAGATACACCACTCCTCCTGATTACTGACATCAAAAATGACTTCTTTCTCCAGTGAGACCTTTCTGCCCCTTACTCACTAGGGTGTGGCTTCACCCTTGGACTCATCTGATTAACCAACTCTTTTTCTTTTTTTTCAGCTTTATCAAGATATAAGTTTAAGGTGTACAACGTGATGATTTGATATGTGCATATATTGCAAAATGATTACCACAATAAGGTTAGTTTGATTAACCAACTCTTAAACAATAACCATAGCATTCACTGTAAAGCCGAGTGCAAATGGAGGGTACCTGTTCCTCACATGCTATCCTATAATTTTTCTCAAGACAACAAAAGCCAATCTTTCATGAGTGCTTTACATTACATGCATTAGCCTGACAGCTCCACGTTACAGATGAGAAAACTGAGACTTAGAGAGTTAAATGAGTGGCAGAGCCAAGCCTAAATGCAGATCTGTCTTCCTCTGAAGCCAGGCAGCTCCAGCCATCATGTCATACAGCCTCCTGGATATTTCAGTAGCATATTTCTAGTCTTCCTTAAAGGTTATAAACAGTTGCAGAGCAAATTTCATGGTTCCTATTTCTTTGAAACCTCAAAACTCTTCACTCAGAGGCAAGCAGCACCGAATCGGGGCTCCATGATGAATGAATGAATGGGTTAAGTTACCAAGCACATTCCACGATTCAAGGCCCTGCTTGTCTGTTTCAGAGACTTCCTTGGTGTGGTGTGAAGCAAAGGAGTGGTGAACTTCAGGGAGAATGAGGCTAACTCTGAACACGATTGTTAGAGTTAAAGTGAGACCTAATGGAGGGGACTTGGTTGAGGCGACAGGAAGTATGGATTCAAATACTGAACACCTGCAAGCCTGCTTGCACATTCCTCACTGTTTTGAGCCTCCCATGCAGGGCGGTACTGAGGCTCACAGAAGATGATAATGTCTGTGAGGGTGTTCCTTGTGAACTGTAAAGTTCCAGCAGATGGCAGGAATTATTACTATTATTGTTATTCAGCCTTTCTTTCTTCCCTTCAGGTACAGTCAAAGGAGTCTTCTGTCCAAGACCTCTACCTCCACCCTTGCTCCCTCCGGCCACCGCCATTTCTCTCTCATCCCCTTAAGGAGGGGCAATACGGAAGGATGTTTTAGCACGGACACCAGAGTGACTATACAGGTTTAAATCCTTGCTTCATTACTCACTAGATCTGAGATATTGGGAAACAACTTCTTGGAGCTTCAGTTTCCTCCTCCCCAAAACTCTTGCCTCCACGGTTGTTATGAGGATTTAATGCAACAATGCATGTAATATTATTATTTATAGCCAAACTTCTGGAACAAGCTGCTACACTTGATGAGTCCTCTCTCACACTTCCTATACTCCAAAGGCCAACTCTGGACCCTCTCTGCTCCAAAACTGCTCTTGCCAAGGTCACCAATGATCTCTTTGTTGCTAAGTCCAGGGGATAATGTCCAGCCCTTATCCAACTTGACTTTTTACCTCCGTTGACACATGACCTCTCCCGTCCTGACACACTCTCTTCTGTTTTCATGACTCCACACTCTGCTGGTTTGAATGTCCTCCCACTTCTTTGGCTGTTCCTTCTCTGTTGTAGGCTTCCCCTCCTCTTTCTGTCTGTGGGTGTTCCTTAGGGTTTTGTCCCAGGCTGTCTCTTCTCATACATCATGCTCTTTGATTACCATGGCTTTGATTACCTTCTAGTTGCTTTTGGTTCCAAAATCTCCACCTCCAATCCCAATGCTTCTCCTGGGATTGACTCTGTGACATGACTCTGCCCTCCAGACCTTTCCTCCGGGTGTCTCACAGACACTTCAGCAGGCCCATCACAAGATCATCATCTCCCCCAACCAAACCTGCTCTTCCTTCTGGGTTCTCTTTTCCTGTGAATGGAACCCCTTCCTCCCAGAACCTGGGACTCATCCTTGACTCTGTCCTCTTCTTGTACCCTTCTCCCCATTATTTCTCTCCTGAACTACTGACACATCTCTCTCTTGGTCTCCTAAACTCCACTTTTCTCCTCCAATCCGTTCTCCAAGAACTGGATCTAACTAAAATACAAATTCTGAAGCTACCACCCTCCCTCCTAAAATCCTTCAGTGGTGCCACACTGCCCTTAAGAGGACTTACGGGATCTGGCATCTTTGTTCCACCTTCACATCTCACCTCTCCACTTGCCCCTGATGCTCCAATCACATTTCCTCTAATAGGCCACATTCCATCTTGCCTCTGCTCTCCCCTCTGCCATGACTACTTTCTTCTTCTTCTCTCTTGAAAAAACTGAATAATTACTCTTTTTCATCAAGGGCTCAGCCTTAATGTCACTGCCATCAGTACTATTTTCCTGATACCCTTGACTGGGTCAGGCACCCTTGCTATGTGCTCCCTAATTCACACATTCAACAAATAATAATTGGGTATCTGCTATGTGCCAGGCACTGTTCTAGATCCTGAGGATACAGCAATGAATAAGATGATAAAGTCCCTGGCTGTACGGAGCTTGTGTTCTAGTGGGAGTAGCAGACAAAAAAAAAACAGATAATTTCAGATGGCCATGAGAATTATGAAGCAAAACAAAGGGGTAGGGAGTGATGGACAGAGTGAGTGAGGGGGACAATGTAAGAAGTGAGTTTGGAGAAAAAAGTTGGGGGGCCAGATTCTGTAGGGCCTTGGTGGCCACAGTGAGTCTGAATTTTGTTCTAAGATGGAAATTCACTGGAGAGTTTGGTGCAGGGAAGTGACAAGATCAGATTCATATTTTTAAAAGATCACTTTGGCTGCTGTGTAGAAATCAGACTGTAGGGGGCAAGTGCCAAGCCAGGGAGACCAGCTTCCAGTTACAGTTGCCAGAGACTTGCTCCTTCCACATTCTTTCTGCTTTAGAGTCCTCCTAAAGGCTCTTCCTTAAGGATGCATCACTTTTCACCTCCATTTAACCTAGTTAATGCTATTCATCTTTCAGAACTCAGCTCAGATGTCATTTTCTCCAAGAAATGCTCTCCCTCCACACACACCTCTCCTGTAAGACAAGCTCATGGCCCTTACATCTCCTTTGTAGCTCTTATCACAGTTGTAATTAATTGTACAAATGGTTTAATGACAGAGTGTCCAGCGGCCCGCTAACTCGTTTGCTTGCTGATCTGTCAGTGCGTAAGCCGGGTAGGGTAGGGACCAGGCTGTCCTGGCTCCCTGCCATATCCCCAGCGCGTAGCACAGCGCCTGGCGCTGGTCCCGTGCTCAGTGAACGTTTGTCAAATGACTGAAGAATGGATAAATTATACAGACTTTCCTCCCACTCCACCCCTCAAAAAACACAAGTGGACAGAGAAGGATTTGAAAATTGTATCCCCTTTTTCATTAGTAAAATACAACCATCCCTACAATTAATAACAATGGTGATGAAAAGGTGAAGCGCAAACGCAGGGACGGCAGAGTTGAGATCCAAACAGTGCAACATCCATTAAGCCTACCGTCAGAGAAGCGAAACAGCAGCCCCAACCGGAGGGGAAGGGAAATCCCACAGCAGCCTGCTAAACGGAGTGGGCGGGGCGGGAGCAGGGGGCCCAGCGGAGTTGGCGCGCGAGCGAGGCTGCAGACCCCCGATGCGCAGCCGCGAGACACGAAGGTGCGGAGCGGGGGGGGGGGGGGGGGGGGGGGGTGTCAGCGGGGGCGGGGCCTCGCTCGGGAAAGGAGACCGCTAATCGTCAGGAGGCGGGACGCAGGCCCCTTCCGCATGCCTTATTGGTCTTTCTGGGGACAGACTGCTCTCGCTGACCAGCCGTAGTCCAGATGGGGCACAAGCGTATTCGGGGGGTCTGCGCGGAAAGAGGGCGCGGGAGGCGAGAAACGCGCATGCGCCTCGCCGTACGCCTGGCTGCACGCTGTAATGGGTCGGAGGAGATTGAATGCCCTGAGTGAGTCCGGCCCGCGGAAGCTGAGTAGGATCTTTGAGCTACCTCCTTTGGGAGGCTCAGGCTAGGGAACATTCAGTGCCCAGAAACTTCCCCG
Source organism: Diceros bicornis minor (assembly GCF_020826845.1). NCBI lineage: Eukaryota > Metazoa > Chordata > Mammalia > Perissodactyla > Rhinocerotidae > Diceros > Diceros bicornis. The sequence continues at coordinate 59,121,161 of NC_080743.1, forward strand.
TTAGGAACCCCGATTTCCACCCCCTCCTATCTCATTTTGTCGTCTGGCCGCGCCCTAACCCTCCCGGAGGCTAGGTTGTTATGATAGTGAATTATTCAAGAAGACCTGAAGCCTGACGCCATCTCTGGGCAGTGCCCCGCCCTCTTCCCTCCCTTTGGGGACACCACGGCTGTCCCCAAAATCATAGGGTCCCGAAGCTGTTTACGAGGCCCTACTCTGCCACTTTAATAACGAGTTTGTTGAGGATCTACTAAGTGTTAGACCCAGTGCAATGAGCAAGTCCCTGCTCTCAGGAGCTTACATTCTGTGGGACGACACAGACAAACACAAACGAGGTAATTTTAGATAATGATCAGTGCTGAAAACAACATGGCAGTGTGACAGAATGACTGGGGGGTGCTCAATGAGAAGGTGTGAATGGAACTAAGACCTCAATTAGGCGAAGGCAACAGCCATGGGGCAGAGCGTTTCATACTTGGGAAAGAGCAGGTGCAAAAGTTCTTATGTGAGGCGGTTTGGAGCAGAGTGGACCAGATTGTACTTGACTATAGTCTCGTAAGGAGTTTGGAATTATTCTAAATAAAATGAGAAGCCATTAGATTTAGGCAAAACCTTGCTGTGACATTCCTTATCACTTTGCTGAGTGGAGAGTGGGTTGTTCAGAAGAGAGGAAATATATCAATGCAGAGGCTGGAAGAGAGGGTGGTGGCTTGAACTAGGTAGCTGGTGAGACATGGATGAATTCAGGATAGGACTGGGTGTGTTGGGTGAGGGAAAAGAAGAAATCAGGATGATTCCCAAGCTCTTGGAATGTGCGACTGGGTGAATGGTGGTATGATTTATTGAGGTGGGAACAGTGGAAGAGGAAGAGGGGCTGGAAGTGGGGATGAAGAGTTCAGTTGTGGCCATGTGGAGTCTGGACTACCCATTAGACATTCAAGCAGAGATGTCAAGTTGGAGGTTGGAGCTCATGGAGCAGTCAAGGAGAGAGTTATCCATGAACACTACATGGTATTTAAAGCCATGGATTCTGGGGCTGGCCTGGTGGCACAAGCGGTAAAGTGCGTGTGCTCTGCTGCGGTGGCCCGGGGTTTGCCGGTTCGGATCCCGGGCACACACCGACGCACTGCTTCTCAAACCATGCTGTGGCAGCGTCCCATATAAAGTACAGGAAGATGGGCATGAATGTTAGCCCAGGGCCAGTCTTCCTCAGTAAAAAGAGGAGGATTGGCAGATGTTAGCTCAGGACCAATCTTCCTCACACACACACAAAAGCCATGGATTCTGGTAGGGCCACCTACAGACAGTGGAGGTAGAAAAGAAGAGGGCCAAGGGCAGAGCCCTGGGGCCCTCTAGTGTTACTTAAGCGGTCCAGCAGAGGTGTAAAAACTGGCAAAGGATACCCAGAGGGTAAAGCAGGAGGAAAAATAGGACAGTATGATATCTTTAAAGACAAGAAAGGGAAAAATTCAAGAGGAAAGATGCTGACTATCTGGGTTAAATACTTCTTAGGGATCAAGTGAGATGCGGGCCGAGAAGTGGCCACTGGGTCTGACACCTTTTTGGTTACTGAAAACTTTGTCAAGAGCAGGGCCTGGGGAGAGGGAGGGTAGGAGCCTGATGGGAGTGGGTGAGGAGGGAATGGATGTTCAAGAAGCGGAAGGAAGGGAGAGAGAAAATGTTTTGCTATGAAAAGGAGCAGAGATAACAGTGTGGTAGCTAGAAATAAATATGTGTCTCTCGAGAGAGTTTTCTTAACTATGAGAGATGCTAGAACAAATTTCATTGGTGGGAAAGAATGATCCAGAAGAGAAGGGGAAAACTGAAATTTATTGAAGGCTTACTTAGTGTGTTAAGAGCTTTACAAACATTTGTCCTCACAATGTTTTATGGATCAGGCAACTGAGGTTAAATAACTTGCCCAAGGTCATGCAGCTAGAAGTGGCAGAGCTCAGAGGCCACCCAGATTTTTCTGGGTCTTCAAGCCTCACCACCCCTTTGCACAGGCACACAGGACATGCCTTTGCCTTAGCCATAGTGCCCCTGGCGAATCAGAGAGAGCTACTCTCATGCTGGGGGGACAGGACTTTATTTTCCTTCTCCAATGCTGTAAGCAGGGGCATCTCCCCCCACAGCCTGAATACCCATGCAGCATAGGACAGAAGTTCCCAGGCCAGAGGGGCAGAGGCAAGCAACAGGAGTCCCTGGAGGTAGGAGGGAGAGGGATATTTCTGTGGGTGTTCAGCAGGTTTTTTTGTGTCAGCCAGTGCAAGGGAGCGCTGGGGGCTGCTGGTCCCAACTAGCTGGTGCCTCTGGCCCCAGCATTCATCTGGATCTGTTCAGTGTGACAAAAAGCCCAGGTCAGAGCCCAGTCTCCTGGCTGCCCCCATTGAGGCTGAGGCTGTGGGGGCGGGTACCACGCTCCAGCCGGCGGGCAGACAGGAGGCGCCGCAGGGAGGAGCCGGAGCTCAGATCGCCGCAGCTTCGAAGGTGGAGGCTCTCTCGGCCTGGCCGGCCCCATGGGCTCCGGGGCACCTAGAGGGGGGACACAGGAGAGGGCATCAATCTGGCCCAACCTGAAGCTCCAGGCTTTCCTGGGTATCTTCCCAGGCTCCCCTGACTCGTACCTGCTTATGCCCATGGGCTCCATTCCCACTGGGGTCTGAGGCCTTCCTGGACATCTGGAGGAAACGAGCGACCAAGCCCCGGCCTGGCCAGCTGCCCTTCAGGTCCCCCAGGGAGTGGGCAGGTACAGGGCCTGAGGGCAGGGGGACCTTCTGGAAGGTGGGCACGGGGCGCCGTTTCTCGGCTGAGCAGGCACGTAGCAACTTGGGGGAAGGGCAGCGGGCTAGATGAAAGAGGCAGGCTTCAGAGCAGAGCCCTGGAGAGAGACGAAGAGGGAGAGTGGTGGAATGGGAGGTACAGAGAGGGCCAGGCAGCACTCCCCTACCCCTTACCCCCTGGGCACCAATCACACGCCTGACCTGTATCTGCCAAGGGAATGGAAGCAGCTTCTTCCTCAAGCACTTTGGTATAAAGGTCCCTGAAGTCAGCTGGGGAGGAGAGAGAGAGACAGGGACTAAGTGGGAGAGCTCAGTGGCCACGCCCGCCCATCCCCTAATCCTCCTCCTATGAGATCTCAAGCCCAGAGGAACTTTCCCAGCTCCCACACCCCATCCCCAACCAAGGGGGCATCATCCCTGTCTATGGCAGCAACTAAATTGTACAGTCCACCAAGACAGGGACTAAGGCGGTATCGTTCACGGCTGCATCCTCCCCAGGACCCGGCAGACCATGGTAATAGTGAGCACTTTCTGTGCCAGGGCGAAGCACTTTACTTGCATTATCTCATTTCTCAGTAACTCTATGGTACCTATGGTCAAGGTACTATTATTATACCTGTTTTATAGGTGAGAAACTCAGGCTTGAAGAGGGTAGGTAACTAGCCCAAGCCAGGAGCTGTGGAATTAGGTTTCAAGAAACAAGTCCTCCTCTTTCAGCCACTAAGCTATTGATGTGATTCTAGGAGGTGAGCACTCAAGAAGTGTCTCCTGCAGGAGTGAACTCACCCTTTCTTCCTTCTCAGGGCCCTCCAACTCCCAGTGCCTGCCCTCTCGTGAACCTTGCAGGGGGCAGGGGGTGCTCACCGGTGTCACTGGAGGTGGTGATGCCCGGGTCACTGTGGGACCGTGGCAGCAGCAGTGGTGGTGGGGGAGCCGGATGAGGAGGCCGGTGCCCCGGTGGTGGGGTGAGGGAACCTGAGCTATCGCTGAAGCGGCGAGTAGGGGCTCGGGTGGGAGGGGCTGCAGCTGGCTGGTTGCCTCCCCGGGGGACCCGCCGCCTCAGCTCTGGGAAGCAGGGTCCTACCCAGGGTGGCCAGCCCTCCAGCCGGTGGCAGCTGCGGGCAGCTGTGGGGGTACCCAGGGTGGGTGGGGCCTCGGGGGCAGAACAGGAGTAGGAGCGGGCAGCCCGTGGGGGCCGCCGTGGCAAGGGGTTGTCCTCAAAGGGGCCCCGCAGGCCGCAGTCCAGGCTGAGGCAGTAGCCGGCGCGGCTGCGCTGAATAGAGCGGAAGAGCACGTAGTCAACGGAGCGCACGGAGCCCTGCAGCTCCAGCAGGCACGAGTCCTCGGATGGGCTAGAGCCCCCAGGGAGGTCACCGATGGCTGACAGCACCAGAGACCCGCTGTCCATGGACACTGTGGGCGGCAGGGGGTGCTGGGTAGCACCAGGCTGGCCAGGCCCAGGCAGTTCCTCCTTTCTCAGGCCCAGCCCCTCAGGGGCCACTCTGTCTCCAGTTTTATCTCAGAGTAGACAGACCCTTCTCCAGGGTCCAGAAGCCACAGCTCTCGCTTGTCCCTAAACCACCAACTCAGCTTTGTCTCCTCCTTCTTTGCCCCCACCCAGCTCTGCTACCCCAGGTAGCCTGGCCCTTGTCCACCCTCCCCACTCTCTGCTCACCATCTACAATGGAGGCCACTCGCTCACAGATGCAGGAGCCATCATGAAGCTGAGGATCATACAGAGTGGCCTGCAGATGACACAAGGGTCAAGGGTCTAGCCCTACACACTGATATGGTCACCCCCAAGTGCTGGACAGAGCTCTGGAGACCTAGATTCCAGCCTGGCTTTGTCACATACGTGGGCCTCAGTTTCCATATCTGTGAAACAGAAATAATAGTTCCCACCCCACGCACCTCGCCAGGCTCTAGGGAAGATCAAAGATGACAGTGGATGTGCTAGTGCTATAAAGATCAAGAGAACTATTATTATCTCTCTCCAGTGATGGCAGGCCACTCAGCTTTTCAGGCTCTATCCCCGGTTCCCCAGCCCCCCCCAAGCCCTCTCTCACCTGGCTGTCTCCTCGTAGCCCCATGACGGCCTCATAAGAAGGAGGGCAATCAGTAGGGTACAAAGGCACTGGGCTGTCCATGGAGCCATTGTAGGTGATGCTGGCAGGACGAGGGAGAGAGTCAAAGCCTGGAAAAGAACTCCTACTCCACAAAGATCCCTCCCCACCAATCTAGGCCACAGCCCCAGTCCCCTCCTTAGTTCCCCCCACAGGACTCTGCCAGGCCTCACCTCTGTGCATCTGTTTCTGAGCTGCAGGTGTACTCTGGGGGATAGTAGGGTGGCGGGGGCACAGGCGGTACAAATTCGTCCAAGTCCAGCATGGTGTGTAGGAGAGGGGCTGGGGGTGAGGATGTACAGCCCAGAGGTGCCAGGGGGCCTGACACTGAGCGCTCAGGGGCCAGCTGCTGAGGAGCAAGCAGGTCAGCAAGCCTTGTTTCTGGGAATACAGCTCCTTGGCTCCCAAACTCCTCTCTCCCCCACATTTTTCTGGCCCTGCCCCCTCCAAGAAGCTTAGTTCTGGCCCCTCCCACAGCCAGAAACAGCTCCTCCTCTAACCCTGCCCCCCTCCCCCCAGGACCTCTGGCTCTGACCCTGCCCATCTAGAAATTCTTCCTTTTTATGGCACCATCTGCACCCAGAATCGTCACCTGTACTCTGTCCCCACCAGAACATCAACCCTTTGTCCCTGCCCCCATCTAGGACATTTCTGATTCTGCCCAACTTCCAGTCCCACTCTCTAATGCCCCCTCTCCTGGCCCCAGGCTAGCATCACATACTTTTCTGACTCCCTGTCATTCCCCTCCTGCCCCACCCTTGGACCCCCTAAATAACCCTACAATAGACATGTCTAATAGGTGACCCACAGACCCTGGTGCTCAGAAGCCAGCACTATAGCCACCACCCCCTCAAGCCCAGTTTCAGCACACACACCCCTGTCTCCCATCATCCTTGCTTGGCCTTGACCCCAGCTCCCCCCTCACCGTGTGCACGAGGTCCAGGGAGAAGATCTGGATGCAACAGACAATAGCTGAGAGGGTACAGATTATGGCGGCACAAATGGTGAGCCCACAGACGCTGAAAAGGAGGTTCTGGGCAAGGAAAGAAAGAAGAGGGATGTGACAGAGGTCTGGGGAGTGGCAAATCCCAAATGTTCTGGGCCTGTGAGGACCCCAGGAGGGGAGGAAAGGGTGAGAACCAGGAGGATAGTGGGGGAGGAAGGATTGGCGGAGGTGGGGGGTGCATGCTCACCTTGAGGGCCCCTCGGGCTTCTTCGCAGGTGGAGTTAGGCGCAACTTTCAGTTCCTGCCCTGACTCTGGACAGGGCCGGAGTAGGGGAACAGAGGGGCAGCACACACAGACCTTTCCTTCCTGCGTGGGAGGGGAGAGGGAGAGGCAGCCTGAGTCAGGACAAACCCAGGTGTCCTGCACGACTCCCCCAACCAGTTCTTTCCTGCTCTCCCTCCTCAAATCTCACCAAGGAGCAGTCTCGGAAGTCTTGGGCCAGCTGAGCATTCTTACAGGAGAGAACAGAGCCAGCCATGCTGAGCATGACACAGAGCACCGAAAGCAAGGAGAAGAAGGAGATCTGGGGAAAACAGGGTACAGACTCAGGGCTGGACCCTCAGGAGTACCCCTCTACCATGGATGGTACCACCCTCCTTCACAGACATTTGTGCCTAGCTGGCATGAACTGGAGAGCCAATCCCCTTCTGGAGGGCATAAATGGGCATCCCCTCAGGTGCTGGGCACCTGCCTCCCAGTGGGCACCAGACCCTGGCACCTACCACTAGAGTGAATGGCCGCTTCCAGGACACAATGCCAACCACCCCGGAGAACGCCAGCTGGGGACAGAGTGGGCACAGGCTCAGCCTGGCAGGGGAGGCACCTGTGTGAGCCCCTCACCACAGGGTGCACTCAGCCCTGTAAGGAGGGAGAGGACCAGGAGAGGGAGGAGAGGCCAGGATTTGGACTGGCAGCTGGCGTGGAGGGGTGGGGCCCAAGCAGCCTCCCCCACCCAACGACTGTGCACCCAACTCACCGAGAATCCAGCCCAAGATGGGCAGGACCTCTTGATGCTCTCGGTGGTGGTGACGGAGGAGGCCACCATGCTGAAGGTGACCACCAGGATGCCCAGGAGCACCTGGGCCAGACCCAGTGTGAGCAGGGCCTGCAGCCAGGGTCGGTGGAGGCGGAGGTGGGTAAGGCCCCGGGTGCTGGGCCGGCTGGTCAGCGAGCGGCTGGAGTCACTAGGCGAGGGCATCATGCCTGCCGCCCGGTTGCCTGCGCCTCGCTCGGCACCTCCTGGAGCTTGGGAGCATCTCAGAGGCGCCCAAGGCCCCGTCCTTCCTTCTCTCCACCCACCTCGTTCTAGAGCCCACCCTCTGGCTGGGTCCCCTGGGGCATGGCCCAGGGACTCCAGTTGCGGGGGGGCCCAAGGGAGGGGCGTCACGGAGGGGCCGCGGAGTGCTCCCTCCCCTCCACGGGCACTGGACGGGCACCGTGCCCGGGACGGCGATAAGGACGCGGGGGCACCGGCTCATCGCATCTCCCTAGGAAAAAGCGGCGCCGAGAAGGGCCGGTTAGGGAGCGAGGAGAGGGCGGCGGTCCGGAATCCAGGGAAGGGTGGGGAGAGTAGAGGCGAGAATGATGGGAAAGAAGTCTAGAGGAGAGGGGAAGGGTGGGCGTGGGGTGACTCTAGAGGCCCGGTCGGTGTGCCCTCAGAGTGTCCAGTGGGATCCGAAGCCGCCTGGTGGGGAGAAGCCGCGGCGCCGCCGTCTCTTGGGTCGCCTGCCACGCTCCCCTACCCACCACGCTCCGCTCCCCGAGCTCTGGCTGCGGCAGGTCGGGGGCTGGAGGCGGGGGATGGGGGTGGTGCGGGAGGAGGGGCGTGGCGGCGAGGGCCGGCGCGCTGCACCCCGGGAGTTGAAGTCCGGGCCAGAGACTTCGTGGGAGGGGGACGGCAGGGGCCGGCGGCAGGGCGAGCAGGCCTTATTTTCCCTTTTGGCGAGTGCTACCCAGCCCTTGCCTCTCACCGAATCTAGGCCCAAGCTAACAACTCTTTCGGTGCCCGCTGAAGCCCCACCCAGCCTCTCAGGCCCCTGGGCCCGCTGCGTTCCCGGCAGAGGCAGCGGCTCTTGGCTCTTTCCCCGTCATTAATGGAGAGGGATGGGGAGCAGGGCTCCCTGGTGGCTCCCGATTCCACGCCCAACCGTGGACTTCCTTCCCTCTTCCTGCGCCAGCCACGGGACTCTGCTGCCCCGCCCGCAGCAGCTCTCAGTTTACACTAAAGCCAAGTCCGACCTTCCCTCAGGAGTTCACATTCTGCTTCCACTCCAGTTCCCTCCACACTCTCCTTTTCTCCCGTAAGGCCTAGTTCCCAATAAAAATTTCAGAAACAGAGATTTGAGTTCCAGTTTCACTTTCTTTTTATTTAAATAACCGAAGCAACAGCCTTGGCACAGCAGAGGGAAGCTGGGTTAGGGCACGTGAGAGGGCAGCAGTGTGGCGTGATTCGGGGGTGGTGGGGGAGGCAGTGACTAGGTCACAGTGGGCTCCACGCACCCCTATGTCAGTTTCAGCAGTCATGGCCGTGGGATTGGGGGCACTATGGTGGAGACACCAGAAGTAGTGATGTCTCACCACGTCCCAGAGGCCTCAGGGATGGGAGTTAAGTCAGCTCCCTCAGTGGCAAGGCCACGGCATCCAAGTCAGGGGTCATGGGGCCCGGAAGGCATTTTCAGCAGCCCCAGCGGCTGCACTGGCAGCTGCAGTTCGCACTGCAGGGTTGGAGAAGACACCAGCAGCAAATTCTTGCTGGGCCTTCTGAAAGCTGGCACCTGTGCGGCGATACAAAGAGTGGATCTGCAAGTAGAGGGCAGAGATTACAGCACGTTCTGGCCCCTGTTACTGCACTCTGACCTAACACCATGATCACCACTCACCAGTCTGCTGCTCTAGCTTTTCCTTCTTGGTTTCCTCTCAACACAGACACATACACACAAACACAGACACCAGAAAACAGCCCCACCTCCAGAGGTCCATTAGTTGAGAACCCACTCATCAGTCTGGCCCTCCCCAGTTCCTCCTGAATGTTCCACCCAGGCCCCTAGGGACACATGATCTCACTCTCCTGGCCCCACCTTCAACACAGCCTCTCACCCGCTTTAGCATCACAATTCCCAGCACAGCGATGCCCGTGAAGAGGAGGGCAACCAGCAGCATGAGCACAGCTACAGCCGGGTGGGGCCCCACCAACACCAGAGCGGAGATCCAGCCACTGTCAGGAGGGGAAAGCATGTGGCAGTGAAGGGGGCTGCTCAAAGCTGGGTCTCTGTCCTCCCAGCTTCTCCACTGGATATGTCACAAACATGCCCTGTTCCCACCTATCCTATCAGGGGTCGCTCCCCTGTCGGTCTGGCAGCTTTCCACGTACCACAGTCTCAAACTACATCCACTCTCTTCATAGTTTAATTCCAGCTTCTGAACCGTTAGCTCCTAGCTCTCCAAGCTCTTCCAGACATCCTCACTCCAAACAGACCCTTCTGTTGAGGATTCTCCCTGCCCTCTTCAACCACCGTTACGTATGCCTCCTCCAGAAAGCCTTCTCAGACAGTCCATATGCAGCCTTCTTCCCCTCAGTCTACGCCTGTCTATCGTTCCATCGGGGCTCTCTTTATCCTGGAAGTATGTCCTATCTTTCTTGTTAAACTAGCACCTCCCAAGGATAAAAACCACATTTCCTTTCTCTGAACAACTCCTACCCCAGTACCCAGTGCTGACTTGGTCTAGAGGTATGGGAGGAAGGGGTGAGGGTGGATGGCAGCCTCACAGACCTGAAGCCCCAACCTGGGATGCCAATGGCCTGGAGGACAAAGACCACATCCTGGACGAAGAAAATGAAGAAGAAAACGAAGAAATTGAATGAACTGTCACTCCTGCAAGGAGAAAAAATTGGAAGGGTAGAAGAATTAGGGCTGGAGGAGCAGGTTGGGGCCTGTCCAAGGTCCTCCATCACCCCTGCCCCCGAACTTACCGGAAAGCCTTATACATGGGGCGGTACCAGCAGACGAAGGAGCAGGGAGTGAAAAGGAGGATCCAGAGGATGGAGAGTCCGAAGCCTGAGCCATTGCTGGTCTCCACACAGAAACTGGCCAGGCAGGCAAGGAAATTCAGGAGAAGAGCCAGAGTGCTGCCTAAGGGACAGAGGGACAGGACAACGGGTCCTTCTGAACTGCAGTGAGAGCTCCTTTCCATATAAGCCCACCCCACAATCCTCACTAAACATGGCAGAGTAAGGAAAGGAAGGCAGCTTCTGCCTTCACAGAATCCTCAACTCAACAGGGGAGGCAGAGCAAGCCAATCTCAATCATGTGTGATCCCCCCTGCAGACATTTAAAGGATCAGAATACATTTATGCCTGAGGACAAGGGAAAGGGGGAGAGGGTAAGAAGGCTGGAGAATAAATTCTAAACACTATATGAGGAATAACCCAGGAAGATATCTGGAAAAATGAGCCTTAAACTCAAATGTTGAGAAGAGGTGAAGTGTCTAGGTCTAGGTGAGTAGGCTCCAGGGCAGGAAAGATGTACAAGTTACTACCTGTGCTTTTCCTCCTAAAAGGCTTCTCACTACTCACATATCCAGAGGTAGTACATGGTGGATACTGTCTTCTGAAATTCTTGGGGTATCTCCATGGAGATGTCCTGGAAAAAGCAGGGCTGAACTGGGCAAAAAGAAGGTAGAGGGGGCCAATTGTTCCGTTGAGCTGTAAGGCACAAAGAGAGCAGGAGGAACCCAGAAGTGAGGCAGAGACCAAGAAAGGAATCATTCCCCCTTCCTTCCACCCCCTGGTCCTCTCTTCTATCTCCAATTCGGGGTCAAAGGAGAGTGGCAAAAATAATACTAATAGGGAGTGTTTATTATTATTTATAAGTTTTAAGCACTGTGCCAAACACTTTGTATAGAGGATCTTGTTTAACCTTCACAAAAATCTTGTCAAACAGGTACAAACATTATTCTCATTTTACAAGTAAAGAAATTGAGGCACTCAACATGAAGTAACTTGCCTAAGAGCCCATGGTTAGTAAGCGATAGCACCCAAATTCAAACTCAGCCATCCGGCTCCAGCACTCACACTCTTACGTCCTTTTATGCTCCTTTGAAACCGTCAGGTGCCTTCCCCCACCCTACCAAGGATCCACTCACGAGCTGTGCCCCCCAGGGCAGCATGCTGCAGCTCTCGCTCCCTCCGGTCCAATTCTTCTGCCTTCCGGTTGAGCTCCTCCTGCTTCTTCAGCAGCTCAGCTGTGGCTGCTGCAGCTGAAGCCTGCCCAGTTTGAGCAGAAGGAGAAGTGAGTCCTGGGCCCCCGGGCTAGCCCCTCTCCCTACCCCCACCCCCCAGACACCGCCTTCACCTGGGTGCTGTAGGAGCCATAGTTCTTGGGTTCTGTGGGGCTGAGTTTTCTCGAGGACTGCAAGGAGGGAGCCGAGGGTGGAGGCAATGGGGTAGGGGCAGAAGAAGGCTCATAGGCTGGCGGTGGCTGTTGGGTTTGGAAAAGATCTTAGGGATCATCTAGTCGCTCTTAACACAGAGATCTGGTGTCCGTCTGAATACCTTTAGACACAGAACTCATTACAGAAGGCAGTAGCCTCCCTCTCAATTGTTAGAAAGCTAGTTCTTGTGTCCAGTTTATGTCCGAGAACTCTTTTATGACCTGCAGCAGCCCTTATCACACCCCACGTCATCCTTAGCCAGGACTCAAAACACTCATCTACCATATCTACCTCCTTAACTTTTAAAAACTCTTACCATTTTCTATTCCAGTAGGACAAAAAGGAGTAGCCCCCTCATTCCTCCCTTCTAATTGCACACCTAGGCATAGTTTATTTTCTCCTCAACTCCAACCAGCTCCATCCTTTATTTTCTTCAAAGAAGCCTCCCCAGACAGAGACTTGGTTCAGGCCCCGCCAGACTCCAGGTCCTCCCAGGACTGACATTTAGGGCTCAAACCACATGGATCATTGGCCTGGGTGTCTCCAGAAGAACAAGGCATCCCATGGCAGACTAGCCACTCTCAGGGAGCTAAGATCACGGTGTTTCTTTCTTTGCATGCAGAAAAGTCCCCTGCACCCCAGTAGAGTGGGCTCATTGGCACACCCTACCCTTTCTTGCCCTCCAGGATCTCACCTCCCGGGTCTCAAAAGGGTTGTAGATGTCAAGTGTGGCATACTGCGGGCTGGGTCGGTGCTGGATCACAGCTGGGTCCTGCGGGCAGAGAGCTGGGGCTCAGCTGGCACCTGGTGCCTCTGGGGGAACTCACAGGGGCCTCTTGTAACTTGCTGCTGGCTCCAAGGACAGCACTTTCGGGACCACGCTGTTGTCCCAACATTTGCCCCCCAACCCTTCAACCTACACCGCCAGTACCAGCTTCTTACAGGAGCAGGGCCCGCCTCCCAGGTTGCTCACTGGTCTAGAGTCACCATCACCCCACGTGGCGGCCCTTCCCGGGATCAAATGTCAGGAGTGGGAATACAAGTTAGCCCGACCCTCCAGAACCGAGAAGAGTCAACCCAGCTGCCAAAGAAGGCTGGCGCAAGTCACCTGAAAGGGGTTGTCAAGCTCGCCAGGATCGGCGAAGGGGTTTCCACCGTCTCCGCTTTGAGCCATGTTTGCAACTGCGGCCCCAGCCGCCCCCTGCCCTCCACGGCCCTGCCGCGGCAGTGGCGGCACCTGGCAGAGCTCCCTCCGCTCCTCTCGGTCTGCCCCGCTTCTCTGTGCACGGATTGGTTATACCCACCGGAAGAGTCGCACGGATCCCCGCAGCTGCGGCGGGTTGCGCCTGCGTCTTGGCTAAGTGCAAAGACGGAAGTGTTCCATGTGACACCTCTGACCCAGTCCTCGCCAAGTACCGCCCCTTCCCCACGTGACTTCTCTCCACTAACGAACTACACCTCCCAGGAGGCCTTGCATCAGAATCCCGGTCCGTCCTGTTTCTCGTGATGTACGACGGGAGTCCCTCGACCGGTAGTGGCGGCCTCCCAAGAACCCAGACGATGAAGTTCTTTACCTAGGTTTCTGGCTCTATCCTCGGGCCTAATGGCTATAGTAGTCGGACCTCTTTCCCAACCTCCTTATTCCAGATCAGAGAAGTGCCACCTTATAACCCTTCTCCACTCTAACCTGCAAGATATCCCACCCATCACTACGCTATGCTCTCCTGAGACAAACTGGACAGATAAACTGGTGGCCAGACTTTGGTTAATTTTGGAGGGTAAGATGGGACTCCCTTCACAACCAAATTCAGAAGATTGCCAATCTTCTCATCCCTCCTCCCCAGCATCCCCAAACCTCAAATTCCAGGGATGGGGGTCCGATGAAGCACGTCATTTTATTTCACAAAGACTGTACAAAATTCCTTATAAAACATGGGATAGGTGCCACCTGGTTACCTCATTCTGCCCCCATCCAACTCAACTGTGAAGGGGGAGGTGAGGGTGGGAAGAGTGTGGGATGGAATAGCATTATGTACAAGGCAGGAGTTGAAGTGATAGGTACAAGTTCTTTCATATTTACACTATTTCACATATTGACAGGTACATAGGGAGCCAGGAGGAAGGAGTGCGCTCCAGCTCTGTTCTCTTGTATAAAAAAGCACCAGTGTCCTGGACTGGACGCCCACTGCTGTTAGAGATGCAGGGGGGCCCAGGGCCTGATCGTCACCGACTGATATCCCGACTGGAGTCCCACAACTTGGTGCTGGGTGGCTCAGCCCGAAGGCGGGTGAAGAAAGGATGCTGAAGGGCTTCACCCAAGGTCAGTCGCTTAGCAGGTTCATACTCTAGCATGCTTTCAATCAGATCGAAGAGCTGGTGGTGTTCCTCTGCCTCTGAGGTCAGATATCGCTGGTGATGGAGGGCAGGAAAAAGGTGAGGCATGATGCCTTACAAACCCTGCCTTCTTCTTCAAGGCCCTAGCTTTCAACCTTGGAGGATCAAGGCTCTGCTTGCAACCGTTATGAATGCTACCTTAGCACAACCACACCATGACCAACATTTCTGATATTACAGCTCAACCTACCTTCCCACTAGCACAATTACTCCTTCATACTCTTTGAAAGTTCTCTCTACTTGTATATCCTTGTCAACTTCATGAATCTTCTTTAGCTCCTCATTAAAATGTAAGCTCTTCAAAGTAGTTTATTCTTTTCTGTCTGACCTAAAGAATCCAGGACATTGCTTTGATCTCTGGTGTGCTCAAGAAAGACATGGCTGTCTAACCTCCTTCCCTCCACAAAACCACTCCTTCTTATCTCTCTTCTATTGACCAAAGATGTTTTCTTTCACTTTTCCTCCCCTTCTTTCCTAACCCTCTGCTTGTGAAATGCATTTCAGGGGCAAAACACCTTAAGAAGGAAGTGACCTCTGGGTGGTAGACACTATTTATCCCCAGTCGGGCTCACCCGCAGTGGTTTGCAGTTTTCTCGAACGTAGCGCCCAGCTGATGTGTTCTCATCCCAATCCAGGCGACCCCGATAAAAATATTTCTGCTTCCTAGAGGGGAAGGGGAGGTTGAGGAATCAGGAGGTTCCTCTTGTTGTGGGATAACTCCCTTATTCCCCTATCTGAGAGTAGCTGGGGGGAGAGGAGGTGTCAAAGAAAAAAGAAAATGATGTGATATAGACCAATTTTGTGGAAAGAAAAGGGTAAAGTCCCTCCCACTCAAGGTTCACCTTGTCTTTCGAATCATCCGGGAAGGGATAGGACCCAAGATCCTTTCCATCATGGCTAGATGCTCTCTGTTGTCATGGGTCTGAGAAACAAAGACAGAACTGAGCATGGGACTAGGAAGGGGATGCTGAGGACTAGCTGCCAGGAAGATAAGCAATGTGGAAAAGTAAGCAGGCAGGTCCTCAGCAGTCAACAAGGAAATCAGGTAGGAGAATGCCAGGTGGTCACATAAGACAACCCACCACTTACTTGGAAGAGGGTGAAGCCAACATAGTACTCGAAGATGATGCAGCCTATGCTCCACACATCACAAGGCTGTGACCAGCCCAACTCTGGGTAGGAATCGGAGGAAGAGGGAGTTAAGAGGCTTAGGGGAGGTCCCACCCTCACCACCACACCCCCTCACATACTTGGACAACCTTGTCCTCCCCCCCTTACCGAGGATGACCTCTGGTGCTCGGTAATGGCGAGTGGAGACAATGGTACTATGGTGTTCATGGTCAAAGGTGGCACTACCAAAGTCTACCACCCGCACAGCTGTGCTCTTTACGCTGCGCTCATCTCGCTTCTAGGAGCAAAGCAGGAGAAGAATGAACCTCTGCATCACAGACCAAGATTCTACCACTAATCTCTAAAGTGCTTCAGAGCCTTAAAAAAGCAACTCTCACCTCCTGCCTGCTCCCAAATACGCCGGAGAATCTCCTGCTTTACAGCCTCCCCCATATCTAGCAGAGGGCTTTAGGAGTTGGGGAGGAAGACGATTAAGGAATAATTATGGAATAGCATGCAAGTCTCTAGATATCTGAAGACTATACCCAAGTGACTGGTGTAGCTTTTCTGAAAATATATAACAGGTAAATATAGGGAGGGCGAGCTTCCTCAGCTGGGATCTCCACTATCTGCAGTTAGTCAAGGGAGCTGAGCTTTCCTTACAGAAAAAGAAAAGAGAGAGTCCAAACCAAGAACCGTAAAAGCATTTTCATCCTATTGGAAAGTTAACTGAGGTCTTTTTTCCAAGTTCTCTTCCAATTTAAGTCTTCTTAGACCTCTCCCTTTCAATCTATTCTGGTACTCTGGTTTTACTCAGTCGGAGTCAGAGTGAGAGAAAATGTGGGACAAAGTAGTAAAAGGGAGGACAGAAAGGGCTACGCGAAAGGCACAGCAGCAAAGCTGCCTGCCCCCACTGGCCAAGGGGTAGACCTGTCCGTCATACCTTCTCTAGGTTGTAGGTGAGCTCGTAGTCTGAATTCACAAACAGAATATTTTCAGGCTTGAGGTCCGTATGTGTCAGCTTGTTATCATGGAGGACTGCAGGGGAGAAGGCCAGGTCAGGGTTGGTCCAGGCGGCCAGGGCTGACTGGCACCAGCTGACCCCAGGCTTGGTCACCTAGCTCAAAGCTGAAGAGGAGGCAGGTCCAGAATCACTAGGCTGCTTTCTGCTCTACATCCAAATGAAATGCCTGGTCTAAGAAGCCCTACGCTTACTACTGTAAGATATGCACATCATTCTCCAGTGATGTAAAAAGATAGTTTGCTGTGGGTTGTGCTTTTGTACTGACTTTGACGTATGTGAGTATCTGACATTCTGTGAATTCAACTCTGCGAAAGTGTACTGTTATGGAGACTCAAAAGGAACTATGTACTAGTCTGGATTCTCTATCTGGCCCCTTGGCTGAACTGTACTCCCTGCTCCCACCCGCTGTGCTGGGAATGGAGAGCATCTGAGCTCAGACAAATGTAAACGTCTAGTGTGAGGAGTCTTTTTGTCTCTCTGTGCTTGCTGCCTGACTTACACTTTCTCAAGGAAGGGGAATGAAGAAAAAGAGAGGTAATTAAGTGCTTTGATTTCAAAGGCTTTCTCTTCCAGCTCCTGCTAGGTTGGATGTGGAGTAAAGGCAATCAGTGATGGTGAAGACATCGGTCAAGGAGTGAAGTCAGAAGAGGAGATGTCAACATGACAGTGAATAAAAGGACTGCAGATAACGGAGTTGACTGTTTAGGGGCTTCACCAGTGCACAACTGAGACAGAAGAGGTCCAATGGAGGGAGGGGCTGCCCCAGAGTCCGCCTTGGCCCGCCCCACTCACACTTGACGGCCTGGCACAGCTGGAAGGCCATGTGGCGCACTTGGTGGATGGGGTAGGGCAGGTAGTTGTTGTCTTTGAGGAAATCGAAGGTGCTAAGGCCCAGAAGCTCAAAGGAGATACACATGTGGCCATGGTAGTCAAACCAGTCAAACATCTGGACACAGAGGCTGGGAAGAGAGATGGGGGAGGGGGATGTCTGATGAGCTCCCATCTGCCCACCATCCCTCCAAGGAGGGACTGCCTAGCTGTTGATTCCACATACTTGTGTAAAAACATACCAGCTAGTATTACCTACCCAAGAAGACAGGTACTACCTGCCAAGCTTCAAACCATTTTCCTGCAATATTTTAAATAGTTAAAAAAATTCTATTTGCTGAAGAGTTATTGAGTGCCAGGCTCTAGTGTGCACCCTGAATTGTCAAACTGTCACTCTTAAATCCCTACCCCAACTCCCACTCCTGAAATTCACTCACCATCAGCAACCATTGGGTCCACGTTTATACCTAGCATCTTCTTTTGTCTTTGTTTAATGCTCTTATTCTGTATTTGCCTTATGAATGCGTGTCAACAGAAATATTACATATGAATGTCTGTGGCCTCATCAGCACAGTTCTAGGCATTAAAAGCTCAATTAATTTTTTGATGAAAATGTTGATTCTCAGTCTCAAGGCCATTTCCAGGGCATATCCCTAGACATGCCATCCTGGGCGGGGGCCAAACTGCAGAGCAATCTAAATGCCCTGAAAACTAGGGGAATATGGATCAGAGAATGTCACAGATCCTCCCTCCCTGCTCTAATGTTCTACTACTCTAGGATGATGAACAGAAGATGAATGGATGAGAAGGCCTAGGACTCTGCTGCCTGCCAAACCCAGGTGTGGAAGGTATTCCTGTGCAGGGGTGGAGCCTCTCAGACTTCCCACACTCCTTTGCTTGCTTACTTCTTGTTGTCAGGGTCCTTCTCATTGATTTTCTCCAGCACGTTGATTTCAAGGCGAGCTGCTTCCTTGTACTTTTCCACATTCTTAATGATCTTTAGGGCAACTCGAGCGCCCCCCCTGTAGGTTGGCAGAAAAAGCTTTTGCTGGGTTCTCAAGAATATCTCAGACTGAATGGGGCTGTCTGGGGATTAAGAAATCCTACCTTTGGCCAATGGGCAAAAAAGCTCCAGATAACCCTCACTACTTCTTTATGCCTAGCAGGTGTGGAGTAGAGAAGGGGCTGACAGTTACCTGCGATGGTCAACACATTGTACGACTCGGCCAAAGGTCCCCTCTCCCAAGGTGCTTACAATTTCATCTGAAATGAAAAAGAGCAGGGTCGGGGAGAGGGAGGGAGAGAAGATGGGGAATGAGCTGAATTGGAAGAAAAAAGGGCACAGCAACCTGGGGTGAGATGAAGGAAGGGGGAACAGATACAGATGGTCACAGGGGAAGAAAACCCCTGAGTGATTCCCACCACCTTTAACCCAGGGGCCATGAGAGCTGGGAGTGGACAGCAGAGGTCAATTCTCAACAGCAACTCAAACCACCCAGATAGACAACACCACTGAGAAAAGGCAAAAGAGGCTGTGACTTGGGTTGGCTCAGGACGTTAAGATGGCTATGGGACCATTACAGGCTATAGGATTGTTACGATTTGGCTTGTACATCGCTCTTGTAGCCAGTCCCCGACGTGGTAGATGAGGTGGCCCTCAGCGTCGTCCTCTACACTCTTGGCTCTCCGGCTGCTGTGCTGCTGTCGGGGGGCGGGGGGGGTCGGAGCAAGCCAGGTGTCGGAGCGGGGGCCGGAGGGAGGCGGGGTGGGTGGTGGAGGGGTCACCGGTCACAGGCGCCCAGCCAGGGGGGACAGACGATGATGGGGGACAGTGGAAGGGAACACGTCAGATGCAGTAAGGAGGATCGGGGTGAGAAGAGAGAGCGGCGCATAATCCCAAGTCCCAAACCCAAAACGGGAACAGGGAGAGGCACGGGCAGAGCAGAGAAGTGGTGTTGTTGCCAATGTCACCCACAACCCCATGCTCTACACAATGCCCTTCCAGGCGGGCAGTGATCTCCCCTTGCCCCCACCCAAGCCCACCTGCTGAGGGGGCCATGGAGCCCAGGGCTTGGGGGAGAGAGGCAGTTCACAAACAAGGTCCCCCTTAGAGTAGAGGCCTCTGGGGCGGAAGAGCTGCTCCCCACACAGTAAGGCCAGCATGCCAGGGAGGGCACTGGGATTCACAAATGGTCTGTGCCCATCCATCTCCAAAGCAGATTCCAGGGCTCTCCAAGAGTTGGAGAGCTTCCAAGAGAGCAGACAAACTCAGTGCCCACCTCAGTGTTCATGCCCCAATGCTCAGCTGACAACAAGGATACTTCTCACTTACCAGGGTTCTAGAGGGCTGAAGAAGGGTGGGGAGAGGAAGGGCCTGGGCTGGCACTCACCGAAGATGAGCGGCTGAATGTCCGGCTGCGCCGCCTCCGCCGTCTGTGCTTCCTCCGGCTGCTGCGCTGGCTGCGGTAACTGCTGTTCTCCCGATGATATTCGTAGGAATGCCGGTAGTCTGCATCATAGTAGGCTTCTCCTCGATCCCGGCTGTAGTCGTTGCGCCTATAGCTGCCACAGTATCGCCGGTCATATGCCCTCCGGTCCGAAGAATGGTCATCATAGCTGCTGTTGGACAACAAACACCCATTAGGTACATCTGTTCAGGCCACATTCCTTGCCACACCACGTGACAAGGTCCTCCCTCAGTGAGGACAAAAAGTAATGCTAGAAAAATAGCTCTCAGACACTTATCAAGTCACTCTGAGAGGACCAGAGAAGTGAAGTAACTAAGCACAGAGGAGGACCCCCGACCTGCATGTCACCACGACCTCTGAAAAGAGATCTGCAAAAGAACGCCCTCTGGGGGCCTCTTGCTCCTCTCCAGTGATTCAATCCAACAAAGAGCCTTTCCTGACTGACATTTAGCTTTGCTCCAAACTATCCCTAACCCATCCCTCCTACTGAATATGCCCCTAAGTTATGAAAACCATGCAGATCTAACTTCGTCTTGTCTATTAGCTCATTAGCTACCTCTGGCCCCTAGTCTTTTGCACTTGCTTTCCCTTTGCCTGGGACACTCCCCCTTTGTCCCTCAGACAAGCTTAGATGTCACATTCCCTGGAAAGCTTTCCCTCAACTACACATCCTGCCCTATTCCAACCAAACCTGCTGGATGCTTCCTCAGCCCCTTACTATATACTTCCTCTACGGTAACACTCTCAATACCACAGTGCAAATGGCTTATTTTGCTATCCATCTGGAGCATCATCTTCACCCAGCTGTGTAGCACGTAACCGATAAATCCTTGTTGAACAAATGAATGAGTGAGTGACCTTGAATATGAATTTCTCTTCCTGAGGTCTCACCTCCGGGAACGGACATGGTAGCTGTCTTCCCGCCGGCGCCGCCGTGTCCGGTCACTGCTACTTGACCAGGAGCGGCTTCTTCGTCTCTTATGCTTTCGGCTCCGATAGTGTTCATGGTAACTCCCCCGGCTGCCTCGCTCTGAGGAGTGGTACCTTCGGGGATGAGGCATCTGGAAGGGAAGGAAAAGCAGAAATAGAGAGAAAAGTTCTGAGTTTTCACAAGTCTCCTCCGAGGACTGGCTGCTCCAGAGATGCTAAGCTGCTTTCTACTTTTATCTCTACTTCTTTTTACCACCCCCAACTTCCTTCGTCTTCCTCTGTGCCTACAATTCCTCCTTAATGGAATATATATTCACCTACTACTCGGGCTGAAAACGCTAAGAAGTTTCCCCCCTGCCCCCAATCTCTTAATTACCCCCCACTCAGCTCACTGCTCTACTCTGATTTTCCTCAAACACAGCTCCATGAAGACCTTCAGGTCTGGGCCACAGCTCACTACAAGTGAGATTGTGTAACTGATGGACACTGCTGGGATCCAAGATACATCTGTGCTATGCGGAGTTCCTCACAACTCAACAGAGTAAAGCTTTAGTATACACTATTATGATACATATTATCAGCCATTAAGTGTATCTTATCTCAACTATACCATCCGTGTCCTGAAGGCAGGAATCCAGTTTACTAGGTCTCTGCATATAGCAGTGAATACCAAATATAAGCAAGTTCCAGGGATCTGAGCCTAGCCCTTTGAACTAACTTAATCATCTCTCACATCTCTGGCCAAAGCCCCCCTTGAGAAGTTTTAATACAGGAGGCCCCAAGCTGCAGTCAGCTTCCCATCTGGCCTCGCAGAATAACTGGTTTTTAATTAATATCAGAACTACTTGGCTAAAAGCTGGCCCCTTTCCAGTTATTGGAATGCCACGGTGCACAAATCCCTTTTTTCCTTCAAGGAAAGAATCAGAGAGAAATGACCGTCACAATCCAGGAAGATGAGAACTGGAGGGCAGAATAAAATGAAATAGGCCCAGGGACAGGAGGCTTGGTGGGGGATAGTGAGAGGATAAGGTGTGGAAAAGGCTTTTAATGACTTCTACATCTGGCTCCCATTCTAAGCTACTTCTTCCCAACCTCCTTAAATTGAGGAGGAGGGTGACATTTGATTCATGACCTAACAGGGCTTGCACGAAGACAAGAAGATGTAAGTACAAGATTCTCCCAGGTAATCCAACCTTGTTAACCATAACCACATAAATATCGCCATATACATACTGCCACCAAGGTTCCTCACAGGCCTCTCCCCAACCCAAAGCATCTCCCACGTACAACCTTCTCAACTTCTAAATCTTCTTTTCCCCTTCTCACTCAGAAAACCCAGAACTCACTCCTAGAGTCAAACTTTTTCCATAACCTCCAAGTGACACGGTGGTGTCTTCCCCCTCTCCAGCCTTCAGCCAACTTCGATATTCTGCTCTTTCTCATCTCTGAAGGCACTCCTATCCCTACTCCATCACCCCTTCTCCTACTCTGGTCCCTCCCAAGTTTCCTATAGGTCTTCCCGGACACATCTAAGGCAGGCTAATCTTCCACCTCATCTCCCTACTCCTCACCTCTGCCGCTTCGCTGGTCTCAGCCCTCCCCCTTTCCTAATTCTCGCCCCGGTCCCTTGCTCCCAATCCAATCCTATCCCCCGCCCGCCCCGCGGCCGCCATCTTTCCGCGCGGCCCCGCGGCCCGCCAGCCTGCGCGCTCACCGTTCTGGCGGCGAGGCCCGTGCGCTTGTCCCACAGGAAGTCCGTGATGGCGGCGGCACTGCGGCCGGAGTCCCGGCACCCCCGCGGCGACGAAGTGCGACTCCACCCCCTCAACCCGAGACCCTGGGACCTCCCGCCTCGTTCCCGGGCTCCGCTCCAGTCCCGCCCGCCCCGGCTCCGTCCCCGCCCCCAGGCTCCGCTTGGCGCCGCTCGCACCGCCCCCGCCCGGGGCCCGATCCCAGCTCGGTCTCCGGCTCTGGCCTCTCCGATCCGTCGCCGCCACCGTGAGCGAGCACGTACGTACGTATGCACGCCCTGCGTCGCTTCCCAGCTACCCCTGGGCTCCGCCTCCAGAACCGCGCACGCCACCGCGTCCTTGCGTAGCTCGCGGGCGTCCGATGGTGTGAGCGGGGGAGGTGCTGGGGCGGGGGTTCATGGGGGCGGGGAGGGCGTCGCCGGGCTCCACAGGCCTGCTCCGCCCCGCCTCGTGTGGTTCCGTATTCGTCTGTCTTTTACCTTTTTCATGCACTTCTGTGGGTTCCTTAGGTTTGGAGATTTAAAAGAAAGGGTTGTCATTTATGGAGTGTCGCCGCTCGCCAACTTTTGAGGCTTGGCGGTGAGATCTGATTGTCCTGCATAGCCTGTAAATATCTAGTTCTTAAAACAGATCGGCCACCTAACCGCAGCAAGGAGGGGCTCCCACCTTTTGTCCTGAACAAAAGCTGTGCACATGTGGAGTCAGGGCCATGGCCATGAGGAAAGGTTTGGGAAGTGGAGGGATGGAGATTTGGGTGCTAAAAAGGGGAAATCACTTGAGAACTGTATGTTATGTACTTATACATAATATATGAGATGTGTAATTGAAAAAAAGAAGAGGAAAGAGAAGGAGACCTTGAGACAAATTGGCCCGAGTTAGAGATGCTATATAAGGAATTGAGAAAGGGAAATGAAAAAATAACCTGAGGCTAACTATATTAAAGTCGGGGAATATCAGAAGGGAGCTGGGATGGAGGATAGTCAGATGGAGATTAGACCAGTTGGCCAGAAATGGTTTAGGAAAAGTTCCCTGAAATAGAAGAGGAAGGGTAATGAAGGAGTTGAGAGGAAAGAGTGGGGAGTTCACTTCCTTCTCCATGAACACCTTCCCAGATCATTGATTCATTCAACAAGTGCACAGCTCCTGTTCTTCAGCGCTTCACAGTGTAATGGGAGAGAAAGAGCTGTAAACAAATAGTGGCAGCCTGTGACAACAGCTGTCATGAACAGTGGTGCCCTGGCCACTGTAAGAAAGCTCTATTGGGCCGGCCCCGTGGCTTAGCGGTTAAGTGTGTGCCCTCCACTACTGGCGTCCTGGGGTTCGGATCCCAGGCAGGCACTGACGCACCGCTTCTCCGCCCATGCTCAGGCCACGTCCCACATACAGCAACTGGAAGGATGTGCAACTATGACATACAACTATCTACTGGGGCTTTGGGGGGAAAAAAAGGAGGAGGATTGGCAGTAGATGTTAGCTCAGAGCCGGTCTTCCTCAGCAAAAAGAGGAGGATAAGCACAGATGTTAGCTCAGGGCTGATCTTCCTCACCAAAAAAAAAAAAAAAAGAAAGCTCTAGACTAGATCCTACCTGGGGAAAGGAGAGTTGGAAATGTGTTTCTAGGTTTCCTAGAGGAGATGACATCTGAACCAACTGTTGGAAAGTGAATTGGAGGAGAAGAATACCAGGCAGAGAAAATATTTGCAAAGGTCTGGAGACAAGGCAGAGCAAAGCATTTCAGCATGATTGGAGTCCTGGCTTTCAAGAGAGAGACTGTCAGAAAGTAGGTCCAAATTTTGCAGGGCCTTGTATGTCATTCTAAGGGGCTTAAATGTAATCCCATAGAAGACGGGGAAGTTTAAAGGACATTAAGCAAGTGATATAGCTACATTCGGATTTTAGGAAGGTAACTCTGGCAGACTGTGCAAAAAGAATTGGGCTGGGAGAGTTTAGAGACGCTTTTAGAGGCTTCTGAAATAATCTAGGTGAAAAAATGCTGAGGGCTTGAAATAAGGCAGTGGCAATAAGAAATGGCGATGAGGGGAAGAATTTGAGATGTTTAGGAACTTACAGCACTTACCACATAGCACTATAGTTTACCTGTTCTGTCGGTTTGCAGGCACAGACGAGCAGTGGCTTTATGGCTAGGACTTTTGTATTCATCTTTGTATCCTCAGCGTCTACTCGGTGACAGGCAGTCACGTTTGGTGAAGGTTAGCACAATGAATTCGGAAAGGAAATACTAGGAGGAGCAGTGTGGAGGAGATCAGAAGGAAGGACTATGCCTAGGAGAGTGAGAGTGCTGAGAGAAAGTGGAATGCAGAAAGTCCATGAGCGAGAGTGGGGAAGAATCTCAAAAGCCATTCCCTACCTCTTCCATTGGTCCCCAATCCCTCGCCTTCCCGAGTCTCACGAGCTACAACCAGCGTCCGGTTTTTCCGCCACTCGCAGGCGGCTCCACCTCCCCAACACTCAGTGGATAAAAGCCCATCAACTCTAGGCCACGCCCCTCTCCATGGCTCTGAGTTTCCCTACCTTCTCCTCCTACGCTGGGAAAACGGCCTCCTTTTGCTGAGCCACGCCCACCTCAGAGTCCCTCCAGGATGCAGGCTTTATTGGCCCCGGCCCCTCCCTGGATGGCTTTCGGACGGCCGCGCCCCCGCGCGCCCTGCCCAGCCTTCCCGCGGCCCTCGCCAGGGGGCGCAGCGCAAGCCGCCCGCTGTCCGCCAGAGTGTCTGTCGCACACACCCCCTCCGCCCCGCGCGCCGGCAGTTCCCAGCCGACTACGCCTCCGCTCCGAGCCCGCCGGGCTGCGCCGGCTCCGACTCCGGGAGGGGTCGGGGGGTCCCGGATGGCCGCGGTAGGGTCTAGGAGGCCAAGCGTGTAAGCCAACGGGCGTCATGGAGGCGGAGCAGCGGCCGACCACCCCGGCCGGCGACGGGGCGACCCCTGGGCTGGAGGCGGCGCCTCCTGCTGCCCCGGCGTCTGCGACCGCGGCCTCGGGTCCGACCCCTGGGTCTGGGTCCGGGCCCGAGCCCAAGAGGAGGCAGCTCGGGACGCTGCTGCAGCCCACGGTCAACAAGTTCTCCCTTCGCGTGTTCGGCAGCCACAAAGCAGTGGAAATCGAGCAGGAGCGGGTCAAGTCAGCGGGGGCCTGGATCATCCACCCCTACAGTGACTTCCGGTACTGGGGACCCGGCAGGGAGGGCGGGGGCACAGACCCTACCCCCACGGGCCGCGACACGGCCCGCTCCACGGTCACTTCATTTCCGGCCCAGGGGTCCCCGGGTGGGGCGAGAGAGTCACATCCCCCAACCTAGCCTGAGAATTCTTGGGCGAGGGATTCCCAGCCAGAGGTCTTCGGTGACTTCTCAGGCTGAGGCTGCCAGAAGGGACAAGCAGAGACCTGGATTTCCCGTTTCGGGAACGCGGCAACCCCCCAGGACCACAGGGACCACTGGAATTAGAAACCCCTGCCTCCTCCAGTCCTGCTTGCGGGGGATCTGGGAAATTATGTCATATTCCAAGGCTTGGAGTCAGCCTGAGAGAGAAACCGAGCTCTGCTATCTCCCACTCCCCTACTCCCACCTCCAGCACCTGCCCAGTTAAGCAGGGCAGGCTGCCAGGAAAAATAGGGACACTGGGAGGGAAATGGGGGCGAGGGTCGCGTCCTGACAGCAGTTCTGGTCGCTGTCCCCGGTGCTGAAGTCAGGATGCAGTGGGGCCGGGCCAGGACTCAGCGATTGAGGCAGCAACGCAGGGGCACGGCCACCGCCCAGGTGACTACCAGAGAGAAGGGACCGAGGGTGGGGGTAGGGCCGTTTCACAGTCCCCATCAGGCTGTACGTCTACATCAAGGTCGCTAGGGGAGGAGAGCAGCCCTGTCCTTGAGGCAAATGAAGGACAGCTTTTGGACGAGGCAAGGATGTGTGCAAAGCACCAACCTGGGGAGCGAAATGAGGAGAAAGGATGAGATGTGAATCAGGAGCCTGGAAACACAATTGGAGACCTAGACATCATCTTGAATCCACAGACATACACACTCCCTAAATGTTCCTGTTTCCCTCATTGTTCATTCCACTCTCCTCTTCTTTATTGCCTCATTCCTATCCCACCAGTGCACCTTTTCTAGTCTCCTGTGGATCTCCCTCCCCTCCCCCATTTCACCCTCATACGTATCCCCAGAAGCCGTGTATCCCCCTTACTATCGTGCTTTTTCTCTGTCCTCTCTACTGCATCACCCGCCAAGCTTGTGACTGCCTGTGAGTCAGGCTGTGAAGATGCTCTATGGCTAGGCGAACCCTCTCTTCTCTCAGCTCACAGTACAGGATTTCTCCAGTGGCCCAGGAGTGAGAGGAAGAGGGGGTCGAGGATTTGTTGTTGATTGAAAGCACACTGTCTGAGGGGCTTCCTGGAGGCCTCGACTTGCGGAACACCAAACTTCTTTCAGGGGCTGAAAGGATTAATTTTGTAGTCAGAGTCAGAAGGGGTTGGATCCTGGGGTCCCAACCCAGCTGGGTCCTGGGGTGATGCTGCGATTAGGTGTGTCCTGGAATTAAAACCATCATAGCTAATGGAGCCCCTCAGATTATCCAGTGACTTTCTCTGAATGAAGGCTTCACCTAGCTCCCTCCTGACCTCTTCTTTCCACAGCTTCCACCACAGCAGTGTGGCTCTCCCCTGCCCATGCCCTTGCCTGGTCTCAGCCAGAGTCCCAGTGGGCACAGGGAGGTTAGTGGGGGAAAGGAGTGTAGAACTTCAAGCCTTTCTGCCTCAGAATCTCCTATGGAGCTTCTCTGTATGTGCAGCCCTGTCTGAGGTGCTGTGGAGGGGAGAGGGGCATCCCTGAAAAGCTCAGTTCAGATGGGAGGCAGGACAGACCAAATGAGCAGGGGACACCCCAGGACACAAATGAGCAGATCCCAGCGGAGGAACTGAAACCGTGGGTCCAGCTGTGCTGGGGAGGAGGGATGGGGTGGGGAAGGCTGGGGAGGGCATGAAGTCCTAGACTAGGAATGGGCAGAGAGCTGGAAATGGGAGAAGCAGCAGCCTCTTCAGAAATCTGGGGATAAAGGGTGGGTGAGTCATAACACCAACTAGTACTTGTACAGCACTGTCACATCCATTGTCTCAGTGGTTATTTTTTCAACAACTCTGTGAGATTAGCACAGAGTACTTTATATTTTTTTTAACTTTTAAAATATTTAATAATAGTGACATAGATCACATATATATATAGTAAGGGTGTTACATATATATTTTTATACATATTAAGAAGATAAATATGTATATATATAGTAGGGATATATAGTATATATATGTATATGGTAGATATATATATATAGTAGTATAGTATATAGCAGGCCATATATATATGAAAAAGTAATTATAAAGCAACCTCACGGGTAACAACTAACTGGGGTAAGAGAGACTACATTGCCGGCAGCCCAGAAGCCTCCCCACAGCTCTCACATTCCTTTCCCATGTCCAGTATGCTAACTTTTGTGGTACTCATTTCCTGTTTTTGAACTCTATACAAGTGGAATCATCCAGTATGTATTTTTTTGTTCCCTCTTCTTTTGCTCAACATTAAATTTGTAAGATTCATCCATACTGCGGAATGTAGCTGAAGTTGGGTGATTTCACAGTTGTATAGTATTTCAGGGCATGAATATATCACAGTGTATTTTACAGTATCACTACTGTATTTTTCTACATTTTTCTGCCAATGGACATTTGGGTTGTTTCCAGATTTAATGCTGCTATTCCTGTATACATCTCCTGGAGCGCATGTTTCCCGTGAGTGTGTATATACCTAGGAATGGAATTGCTGGGTTGCAGGGGATACAAATGTTTAATTTTACCAGATAATGCCAAACTATTTTCCCAAATGGTGGTCCCAATTTACACTTCCACAAGCTGCAAATGATCATTCCGCTATTCTGTATCCTTGCCCACTCTTGCCTGTGTCAGACTACCTGCTGTTAGTCTAGTGGCTGGTGAAATATCGTCGTGGTCTTATTCCCCATCCCACCCTCACCTTAGGTTTTACTGGGACCTGATCATGCTCCTGCTGATGGTGGGGAATCTCATTGTGCTGCCCGTGGGCATCACCTTCTTCAAGGAGGAGAACTCCCCGCCTTGGATCGTTTTCAACGTCCTCTCTGACACTTTTTTCCTGCTGGATCTGGTGCTCAACTTCCGCACGGGCATCGTGGTAGAGGAGGGTGCTGAGATCCTGCTGTCACCACGGGCCATCCGCACACGCTACCTGCGCACCTGGTTCCTGGTAGACCTCATCTCCTCTATCCCTGTGGATTATATCTTCCTGGTGGTGGAGCTGGAGCCACGACTGGACGCCGAGGTCTACAAAACAGCGCGGGCCCTGCGCATTGTGCGCTTCACCAAGATCCTCAGCCTGCTGCGGCTGCTCCGCCTCTCCCGCCTCATCCGCTACATACACCAGTGGGAGGAGGTGGGGCGGGGAGGTGGGCAGGGGGGCTCGCAGACTCCTCCAAGACAGGGATATGGGTGGGGCTTCTGGTGACTTTAGGGGGAGCAGATGAGTGGGGCTTCTGAGGGTAGGCTCTCTCCAAGTTGGTGGGAGAGAAGCAGGGACAGGATAAGTGTTCAGGGAATCGGGCCCCAAGGTGAGGACAGTGGTGCAGGAGGGTGGAGCACAGCTGCTGGAAAAACACGTGAGAGTTAGCTGGACTCTGGGAGCAAGATGTGGGAGGGGAGTTAAGAATTGCAGGGGGTGGGAGAGGCTAGAGTTTCAACTTCAGGGTGGCAGAGTTTAGGCGTTCAGAGTGTGGGCTCTGCAACCTCATTGCCTGTGATCAGATCCCAGTTTTACTATTGACTGTATGAGAGTTGGTTTTCTCTTCTATAACATGAAAGTAGTGGGGGCCGGGCCGGCCCGATGGCGCAAGCGGTTAAGTGTGCGCGCTCCACTGTGGTGGCCTGGAGTTCGCCGGTTCGGATCCTGGCGTGCACCGACGCACTGCTTGGCAAGCCATGCTGTGGCGGCGTCCCATATAAAGTGGAGGAAGATGGGCACAGATGTTAGCCCAGGGCCAATCTTCCTCAGCAAAAAAAAAAAGAGGAGGATTGGCAGATGTTAGCACAGGGCTGATCTCCTCACAAAATAAATAAACAAATAAATAAAATGAAAATGGTGAATATACTTGGGTTATAAGGATTAAAGGAGGTAACACCCATAAAGCACTTAGAATGGTGCCTGGCTCATAGTAAGTTCTCAGTAAATTACCTATTGTTATTGTTGTTGTTATTATTATTATTAATTTGAAAGGAAGAGGGCTGCTGGCATTAATCCTTATACACATACCCTGGGGACATTACATTCTGAAATGCCCTCTCTCCTTTTTTCCAGGCTGCACCTGGGCAGCTTGTGCAGTAGACCATTTTGAGTTTCTGCTGTGATGCTTACTGTGTGATTCTGGGTACATGAATGGCATCAATTTTCCTATCTGTAAGATGAGGGTAGAAACACAGCCTACTTGTATTAGCTATTTATGTGTGCTGTAAAGCCCTATACAAATGAATAAGAGCCACATTTAAAAAATTCATGGGGGCTGGGGCTAGAGAGAAGTTCAAAGAGAGAGTTTGTACGGTTGGGAATGACCAGCAGGGAGGGGTTCCTGTCCACAGTAGCCCCTCCTCGGACTCCTCAGATCTTTCACATGACCTATGACCTGGCCAGTGCCGTGGTTCGCATCTTCAACCTCATCGGGATGATGCTGCTGCTATGTCACTGGGATGGCTGTCTGCAGTTCCTGGTCCCCATGCTGCAGGACTTCCCTCCTGACTGCTGGGTCTCCATCAACCACATGGTGGTGAGAACTCCCCACAGCTCTGCCTCTCCTGGGCCTTCCAAGGGCTCTTCTGCCCAAGTAGCAGGGATGACCACCGGGGGCAGGAGGTGGGAGATGATGGAGAGATGATCAAGAGAGAAGACAGGAGTGAGGAGGTGGGGAGGTGAGAGGAGAGGGGAAAGAGACCCAGAAGAAGTGTTTGTGTGTTGGAGGGAGCAAGCAGGGAAGGAATCCTAGGCAGAAACTGAGGCCCTCCAAGCTGCAAAAGAGGCCCCTTCTGCCTCAGGGCCCCCAGAACCAAACCTAAGTGCCTTCTGGGAGGCAAGTCTGAAGAAGAAGGGGGCAGGTGGAAGAACTGAAAGAGAGAGAAAAGGGAGCAGGAGGAGAATGAGGCTCTGAGGGGCCTATGCCCAGCTCTGCAATACACTCTGCCCCCCAGAACCACTCGTGGGGCCGCCAGTACTCCCACGCCCTATTCAAGGCCATGAGCCACATGCTGTGCATTGGCTATGGGCAGCAGGCACCTGTAGGCACGCCCGACGTCTGGCTCACCATGCTCAGCATGATCGTGGGCGCCACGTGCTACGCCATGTTCATCGGCCACGCCACTGCCCTCATCCAGTCCCTGGACTCTTCCCGGCGTCAGTACCAGGAAAAGGTCAGCAGGGGCAGGAGAAGGAAGGGGTGGGCATGGAGGGGTGCTGGAGGCTGGGTAGCTCAACTGGAGGCCCATTCTGATATATGCCCCTCTTGGATTTCTGTGTCCTTCCTTGCCCCATGCCCATGTGTCCCGTCCCCTGTGTGTACTTTTCCTTATTTGCACCTCTGCCCATTTCTGGGTTTTCCTATGACTGTGTTGTGTGTCCTCCCTGTATCCACCATTATCCACATGTCCTTCTGTGGCCGTGTGTATCCCCATCTGTCTCCATGTTTCACCCCTCTGGATATGGCCCTGTCTGTGATCTTCCTCCACACCTCGCTCCCACCCTGTTCCTGTCCCACATCTGTCTCTGTGTCCTCTTGCCTGCTGGCCACCGGCTGGCCCTCCAGTACAAGCAGGTGGAACAGTACATGTCCTTCCACAAGCTGCCAGCTGACACCCGGCAGCGCATCCATGAATACTACGAGCACCGCTACCAGGGCAAGATGTTCGACGAGGAGAGCATCCTGGGCGAGCTGAGCGAGCCGCTGCGGGAGGTGGGACTGGGCGCGGCCCTGGAGGGGGCTCTTCAAGGACTTGGGCTTCTGGGATGCCATGTGGGGTAGGGGCTGTTGGTCAGCTGGTACACCTATAGGGTGTAGGGCCTGCAGACGGCCCCACAGGAGGCCAGGACTTTGGGGGGCTTTTAGGGGCTAGGGTCTTTCTTGAAGGTCTAATGGGGGTGAAGTATACATGGGGAGGGGCTGCAGGGTTCTCCATTTTGGGGGTATGGTCCTGCAAGGGCTCATGGGAGAGCTCTGAAGGCAGGAGCTTAGGGGTGGTCCCAGGCCCACTGAAGCATCCCCATCCTTTGGCAGATCATGCCTCCAGGGGTAGGGCCTCTGGAGACAGATGAGCTTGATAGGGGCACCTCAGGGCAGGGGGCACAGCCTGCCTGACAGGCCCCTCCCCTGCGCAGGAGATCATTAACTACACCTGCCGAGGCCTGGTGGCCCACATGCCGCTGTTCGCCCACGCCGACCCCAGCTTCGTCACGGCGGTGCTCACCAAACTGCGCTTTGAGGTCTTCCAGCCGGGAGACCTCGTGGTGCGTGAGGGCTCCGTGGGCAGGAAGATGTACTTCATCCAGCATGGGCTTCTCAGTGTGCTGGCACGTGGCGCCCGGGACACCCGCCTCACTGACGGATCCTACTTTGGGGGTCAGCAGGCCTCAGGGTGGGTGGGGGGACTGGAACAGAGGACAGAGGGCAACTGCTCCCCTGGATCAGGGTCCCTGCCTGGTTGTGCTGCAGCATCACAGAGTTCCAGCCCCTCCCCAGGCCTACTTAATCAGAATCTCTGGGCCTGGGGCCTGGAGCTCTGTATTTTATAAAAAGCTTCTTAAGAGATTCTAATGCACAGCCAGGTTGAAAATTTCTGGGCCAGTGGGCCTTTTAGAACCCTTAAGCAGTGAAATCCGAGGAGCCTATGAGATGAGGGCAAGATAGGAATCCAGCAGTGCTGTTCAAGGGCCTTGAGCTTGGTGGCTCCCTGCTGGTGTGATCCAGGGACCCAGCCTGTGGCAGTGGGGGCAGTTCTGCCAGCTGCTGCCCAAAGTGACTTGAGGCTCATGTAATCTCTCAGTACCCAAACCACCCGCCCCCTCCAGCATCCCTGTTGTGTTGCCTTTGCCCTTTGGCACTGCTTTTCTCCTTCTGGTTGCCCTTGGTGTTCACTCAAAGGGGTGGGAGGGAAGGGTACACAGAGGGCGCTGCCCCAAGCCTACCCCTCGGGACAGAGCAGGGGAGGTGGGATGGGATTTAACGTGGAGTGGCAGAACTAGGAATGTGCGGGCCAGCCAGACCTGCCTGTTTGTCGGCTTTAGTTTGGAGAGAGTGAGAAGGATGGTAATTGTGCAGGTCTGGAGAAAGACAATGCTTGGAGCATTTAGGGACCTGGGTTGGGTGGGTGGTCACTAATTTCCCCATCTGGGAGGGAACCTGAGGAAGCTGAGTCAGCTGCTTGCATGCCAGTGAGAGGGAGTTCTGGGAACGGTGGTTCTCAAGGCCTTCTCCCAACTTCGGCAGAGATCTGTCTGCTGACTCGGGGCCGGCGCACGGCCAGCGTGCGGGCTGACACCTACTGCCGCCTCTACTCGCTCAGCGTGGACCATTTCAATGCGGTGCTCGAGGAATTCCCAATGATGCGCCGGGCCTTCGAGACTGTGGCCATGGATCGGCTGCGCCGCATCGGTGAGGCCTGTCCACCCTGTCTGCTCTGGGTCCAGGCTGTGCCGTCACCCCGTCTCCATAGCAAGAAGCTATTCAGCATTCCACTCCAGCCCACCCCAGTCCCAGCAAATGCCTCCAGTAGGCCTTTCAACACTGTTGCTCGCTGTCCTTATCACTCAGCATCTTCTACTGCTGGAGATATCGCCCTGAGTCCCCATGCCCTGAGTCCTCCCTCCCTGAGTACCAGTCCATGACCCTCATCACCTCTGATACATACTGTTATCCCCTGACCCTCCTCCTCCAACCCCCATCTCCATCCCTCCATCCCCCAACCCTCCATACTTTTGACCCTCATCCCCTACCCTCACCCCACCACCATCCCTTGCCTCCATCTTGTTCAGCTCACCCTCTTTGATATCCAACCTTCACGTTGGATTTCTTCCCTATTCTTAACTCCTCCCTCCTGGGAAAACTTCTAGGCAAGAAGAATTCCATACTACAGAGGAAGCGCTCTGAGCCGAGTCCTGGCAGCAGTGGGGGCATCGTGGAGCAGCAGTTGGTACAACACGACAGGGACATGGCTCGGGGTGTTCGGGGCCTGGCCCCAGGCACAGGAGCTCGGCTCAGCGGAAAGCCAGTGCTGTGGGAGCCACTGGTGCACGCGCCCCTGCAGGCAGCCGCCGTGACCTCCAATGTGGCCATTGCCCTGACTCACCAGCGGGGCCCTCTGCCCCTCTCCCCTGACTCTCCAGCCACCTTCCTGGCTCGCTCTGCTCGATGCTCAGCTGGCTCCCCAGCCTCCCCGCTGGTGCCTGTCCGAGCCGGCCCTCTGCTGGCCCCGGGGCCATGGGCATCCACCTCCCGCCTGCCAGCCCCACCTGCTCGAACCCTCCACGCTAGCCTATCCCGGGCAGGGCGCTCCCAGGTGTCCTTGCTGGGCCCCCCCCCAGGAGGAGGTGGCCGACGACTAGGACCTCGGGGCCGCCCACTCTCAGCCTCCCAACCTTCTCTGCCTCAGCGGGCAGCGGGTGATGGCTCTCCTGGGCGGAAGGGCTCAGGAAGTGAACGCCTGCCCCCCTCAGGACTCCTGGCCAAGCCTCCAGGGACAGCTCAGCCCCTCAGGCCACCAGTGCCTGAGCCAGCCACCCCCCGGGGCCCCCAGCTCTCTGCCAACATGTGAAACCTTTGGGTAAGCTCTTGGGTGCAGCAGTGTGTGCCCGAGAGCAGACACCTCTTGGGGAGGGCCAAGGGGACCTAAAACACTGCCCTATGGGATTATCTCCCCTTACTACTAAGAAGATGGTCTCTGTCCTCAGCTCAGGCACCCTGCAGCCTGTCTGACATCCTCCTAATCCATTCACCCATCCATCAAATGTACCGAGCGCCTACCATGTTCAAGGCACTGTGCCAAGCGCTGTATGTCTCCACTGCCAAGTAGAAGTGACTCCAAGCCCTCTGACGAGGGTATTCCCTCGGCCATGGTCCTGCCAGGTGCAGGCCCGGACCAATGATCCCATTTTACTAAGCACAAGTACTTGCCACCGCCATCACTGCCAAGTAACTAGATGTCTCTGTTTCCCTGTCCATGACCCTGCAGGTTCCGCCTAGCATGGTTATCTTTCTGTTCCCCTAGCATAGCTGGGCACTGCCAATTACTTGTGCCCCTGTTGCTGTTGACAAATGTCATAGGTCCCCAGGGTGGGCATCCACCTTCACTGCCAAGTGTGGACCCTCCCTGTCTATACCCCCTGACTGGGAACACATGTCTCCTCCCTGCACTCTCTGTCTCTGTGGTAGAACTGTCTTTTTGTAAACTGGGAGCCACCTCCTCCCCTGTGTCCCTGCCCCAGTGGTGTCCGCCCTGAAGCTAAGGGATGGTTGGCACCTCCTTATATAGTGTGCCAGCCTAGATGCCCCCTAGGTGGGGAGCAAGTGGCTGAATCCTTAGATGGCATTTTTTCTTTCCTTCCTCCATTACTTCCTTATTTATTCTTATTTATTCAATTATTTAATAATTGTATTTATTTATTCACTTGCTAATTTAATTTATTATCAATTCAGTTTATTCACTCATTCCTTTATCCATCCCTCCCCTCCCCGCCTGGCAGGGAGATAGTAAGGGACAGGGCCCCTCCATGCTAGCTCTTGTGGTCCTTGTCCATCGCCATCGGCAGCAATATTGGAACCCTCTCCCTATCCAGGTAGGGGTAGGAAGGGCCACCCTACACGGCGAGAAGGACCGTTTTTACTTTTAGTTTTTACTTTCCAGACTGAGTTTGCTGGTAGTGCAAGAGGGCCCAAGGTATCCAAGCCTGGGGAAGGGCAGGCCAGCCAGCACCTCTGCCTTCTCAGGGACAAGACAAATCCCTTACCACTCCCTCTGTCCCCACACCTACTCTACAGCATCAAAGAATGTGGGGCCAGGATCCTAAATCTCCTTTTCTCCTGGGTGGGGAGTTCTGGGGTTTTGGGTGTGTGGGAGAAGTTTTATAATTGCTTCCAAATAGCTGGGTTTAAAAAGAAAATAGAGACACTCATTTGGCTCCTGGTTTGTGTGTGGGCATGAAGGAATTTCCGGGTGCAGGAGGAGGTAGCAGGGTGTCTGACCCAGCAAGGCCTGAGGTGGCCGTGAGAGCGGCCCAGGAGTGGCCTGCGAGCCCAGCAGAGATTGCAAAGACAGTGACAGGATGAGCTGCCCACTCTCGGCGCTGCCAGCATACATCTGCCCTGGCTTCCCCAAAAGGGTGGCGCTTCAGTGTCATTGTTAGTCACAATGAAGGAAGAGGTGGCACTCTCCTCGGGAGATGCCCAGATCATCATGAGGGCCACATATGAAAATGTCAGACTGCATGGATATGGGATATCTTTAAAATAGTAATTTTGTGGAGACTGTGGACATGATTGCTCCATTCCCCTCTCCCCCACCCCCAGCATGGGAAGCCTGAGGGAACAGAATTAACCAGTTAAGCTGAGATTAAAGGCTCAGAGCATCTTAGGGCCCAGCTGAGAGCACTGGATGCAGGGTATGTAGGGTTGGTGCTGCTGGATCACCAGTGCTTAATTGGACACAGACTTTCAGGGCCTGTGTGAAATGGAGAGGGGGAAGGGGCACCCTGGAATGGAGCTAGATGGCAGATGGGTAGGGAGGATTGGGGGTAGAGAAGACAAACATGGGGCTGTAGGAGGGGTGTGGGGTAGCGGGAGTGTGTAGGAGGGATGGGGTCCAGGGCTGGCTGGGTCAGAGGGGGAGGGCATCTCAGGATATGCTCAGCACCCGCATGATGTTGGTATAGCCAGAGCCAGGCCGCCAGCCTGTCACCACAATCACCAGGTCCCCAACATGGAGGAAACCACGGAGCTTTCCTGGGATGGGGGGAAGAAGATGACAATCAGCCATTGAGGGACCCAGGCCAGCCCTGTAATGAGAACAAGCCGCCACCCTCCATCTCCTAAGGCCACCCTGTAGGGAATGAGGGGCCTGAGGCAAACTACAGCGTGTCCCACAGGTGGCACCACAGGGAATGTGACCACTGCAGTATATCAGAGCTGCAGGTTTGTGGGTGGCATGGGGTGTGTTCCTAAGTAGCAAGTTTGTCCACCTGTGCTGCTGTCTGATAGGAAGAGGCAGGGTATGATCAGAGCCACTTGTAAATTAGATTTTAGTTCCAGCTGTGGGGGACTGGGTCCCCCTTTCTTTCACCTCTTGCTCCTTATGTCACGCCTGGCTCTAAGCACCTGGTGCAGGCAGCAGGTGGGCTAACTTCTTAGGGATGGCCCTGACCGCTCTCCCTCTGCCCTCCTCCCTCAGCATATCCCCCCCGACCCTGGAGGCCAAAATATCTCTGAGTCTTAGTGAACCTCACAGAGAAAATCTGGGACCAGAGGAGAGAGGCAAGGCCCTTTTGTGGGGTGTGGGAAGTGGGGTTGGGGGAGTCATGATACAAATTCAGGGGTGGGTGGGGAGGAAGTCAGGGTGGGTGGGGAGGAAGTCTAGGTGGCTCACCACTTTCAATGCCAAATTGGACCCGGCGATCCACATCATCTGCCCAGATGGCCTCTGGAGGTTCGTGGTAGAGCAAGGGGAAGACTCCTCGGCATAGGTGGGCCTGGCGGGCAACCTGGGCTGAGCGGGTGACAGCAATGACTGCTGCTCGAGGTCGGTACCGAGACAGGAGCTGGGCTGAGCTGAAGGAGACAGAGAAGGTCAGCCCAGAACAGTGAAAGAGTGTTGAACCAAGAAAAAGAGTTTGTGTTCTGGTTCCAGGTGTCACCAACAAACTGTGTGACCCTGGGTAAGTCATCTGGGCCTTGGTTTTCTCACCTGTAAAATGGGTGTAAGAATGCCTGCCCTTCTTACCACACAGGAAGATATGAGATAATAAAGGATATATCAAGTGAGATAATAAGAAACCTCTTTGAGAAACATAAAACCCTTCTGAGAATGTACCTTTCTATAGTACTTAACTTACGAATGTCTCCTGTTAATCCTCACAACCCCATGAGGAAACGGAGGAGGCTTATAGAGCCAGGGTGATTTACCCAAGGGGTCAGATCTAAGTTTCAGAGCAAAGACTTGAACTCAGACCTTCTGGGCCCTTCTGCAACACTTCAGCCTTGTAAGGCTTTGTGGGCTAAATGCACAAGACTTGCCTCTGAGCCCTAAGAGCCCAAATGGCCTGGAAGCCAATGCACCCAGTGATGCCACCTTCTCCTTCCAACCCCCTGGAGCTCACTGGCACAATTGCTAGTGTGCTTTAAGACCCGCCTCTCCTGGCCTCCCGCTCTCATAGCTATCTCTCCTCGTGCCAGAATGATACTCTTCATCTCTGCTGACGAGACAAAACCCAAGCCAGTGGCCCATCCCAGCCTGCCCCTGACCCACAGCCCTGTCTTGGTGTTCCCAGTGTCTCCCTCACCGGCCAGTCGTGGTCAGCACAATGATGGCAGCAGCACAGCACTTGAAAGCAGCCTCCACAGCGCCAATGGCAGTGACCTCAGTGGGATCACGGCTCAGTGGTGCTGCCCGGCGCAGCTCCTCAAACAGCTGCCGGTGGTACACCGCTGCCTCTGCCTCCCGGGCAATCTGTAGGCACCAAGAGGTCAGGCTGGGCAGGGGCATTGGCATCTGGAAGGGGGTTGGTTTCGCCTTGCATTCTGAGCTCCTACCGCATGCTGCATCTTCACGGCCTCCACAGGAAAGTTGCCCTTGGCAGTCTCCCCCGACAGCATGATGCAGTCGGCCCCATCCAGCACAGCGTTGGCCACATCACTCGTCTCTGCCCGAGTTGGCCGGGAGTTCGTGATCATGCTCTCCAGCATCTGGGAGACATCTGGATGTCAGAGCTGTAGGAGTCACACTCTGACTGGGGACCTTGCCCAAGCTACTTCTCTGACATCCACACTCTCAGAGTGCCCTGAAAGCCAGTGTCACAGTCACAAACTGTGTGATCCTGGCTGTTCAGCTTCCTCATCCAAAAATGGGGGTCAGTATTTCTTCCTAACTTGGTTGTTTGAGGATCAAACGCTTGACAGCAAGTGTGCTATAGACCTACGGTGGGGTATTCACCCTCGGGCGTCCCACAGAGTGCCCCAGCCCTGAGGGCTCACTCCAGACCTGTGTAGCACAGACAACGGGCTTGCCCGCCAAGTTGCAACGTCCAATTATCATCTTCTGAGCAAGGAAAACCTTTTCGGCTGGGATCTCGATACCCAGGTCACCCCGTGCCACCATGATGCCGTCGCTCACCTCCAGGATTTCATCAAACCTGGGCAGTTGGGGGAGTCAGGGCTGGGGAAGAGCCAGGAGATGCCGGGAAGAGGTAGGCAGGAGAAGAGGAGGGGCGATGGGGATGGTTTAGGGCTTG
This sequence comes from Diceros bicornis minor, assembly GCF_020826845.1. Taxonomy (NCBI): domain Eukaryota; kingdom Metazoa; phylum Chordata; class Mammalia; order Perissodactyla; family Rhinocerotidae; genus Diceros; species Diceros bicornis. The sequence continues at coordinate 59,159,575 of NC_080743.1, forward strand.
ATGGGGACAAAGAATGAAACTCACTTCTTCACACCTTCATGGTTCTCAATTTTGCTAATGATCTTGATGCCTTGTCCTTCTGGCCCCAGAGCAGCCCGGACGGCAACCACGTCGCTAGCTTTCCGCATAAAGGAGGCGAAGACGATGTCCACACCATGCTCCACCCCAAAGCGCAGGTCCCGGACATCTTGCTCGGACACCCCAGGCAGGTCTACCTGGATGCCCGGCAAGTTCACGCCCTTCCGGCTGCCCAGAAGGCCACCACTCTCCACTTCAGTCTCCAGCCCCTTTGGGCCTGTGGGCAAAGAAAGAGCCAGCCTAGGTCAGGGCTGAGGCCTGGGCATAGTCATGGCAGAGGGAACACGGGGCTTGGACCCCCAAGAGATCAGGAACCCATGTTCTATTGGTCTCTCCACCCTTGGCCTGGGGTCTGCACTACGGGGTAGACTTATGTGGAAGACAGGACAACCCGCCAGTCCAGCCCCAACTCAAGGTGAGCCCAGAAGTTTGGATGCCGGGGCTCCGGGGACGGGGACGGGTGGGGAAGAACGCTGGCCAAGGGAAGGTGTGGTCGGTCTATGAGTGTGCGAGCCAAAGGGAAGAGAGTGCCCCCAGGGTCTGCGCATGGCCGGGCGGGAGGCGCATCCGCACCAATGTTCTTGACCGCTAGGGAGATCAGCCCGTCGTCAATGAAGATGCGGCCCCCCAACGGCACGACCCGGACGATATTGGGGTAGTCCACCCACACGGTGTTCGCGTTCCCCTGCGTCTGGAACGCCGGGTCCACGGTCACCAGCACCTGGGAGCCCTTCACCAGCTCCACTTTCGATTCCAGGCCCTAGAGGCGGAGCCAGAGCAGTCTTGAGTTCTGCCCCAAGCTGTCCCGGGCCGGCCTCTCCCCACGCTCCGCCCCATGGGCAATTGTCTCCGCGCCCTACCGCCCCCTTGCTGGTCCGCCAGGCGTGGCCCAGCCCCGCCCTCCTCTCACCCCCTGCAGGAGCCCTGTGCGTATCTCCGGTCCCCTGGTATCCAGAGCGATGGCCACGGGTCGGTAGCTGAGCGGAGAAGTTGCAAAGCTCTCCGCCGCCTTTCGGACGTTGGCGATGGACTCAGCGTGGTACTGGGGACAGGAACCAAGCAGGGATTTCAGGTGAAGGTGGCCAGGACCCCGGGGCATCCTCTAGCCCCGCCCACCTCCCCTTGGCCCTGCCCCGAACCTCGTGGGTGCCGTGGGAGAAGTTGAATCGCGCAATGTTCATCCCGGCCTTAATCATCTCCTTGAGGCGCTCCACGGAGCGAGATGCTGGCCCTGGAACACAGATCCGGCTCAGACAACTTTCTCCCCAAACCTGAGACAACCAAACCCATCACCACCCTGAGAGATGCCCCATGCCACAGAAGTCCTGTTACCTGACCTTTATTCCCTGGTGCAATCCCTGCTCGCAGGTCAGAAACTCCCTTCTCCTCTCTAACCAACACCTGCCTCCTTGGGGAGGCAACACTGTGGGGGTCTTGGAGGGGAGTGTCCTCAACCCTGAGGTAACTGGGTTGGCAGTGATGTAAGTGCTACAGTGTTGGGGTAACCCCAGAGGGGGGTACAGCAGGGGATGGGTGCCAAGTGAGGGCATTTGGGGTACCGGGCTTTAGAGCTGAGGGGCCTCATACTGACAGAGGGGAGCTGAGTTCTATCCCACCCCTGCTCTGCGGATAGGGCAGCTATGTAACTGAGAGCCAGCTGGCCAACCTCTCTAGTCCCTACCTAAAGCCAGTTCCTCCACTGGTGCACTAGGTCTCCTCCTTCTTACCTGCTCAAAGACATAGATTCAGCCATTCTCCAGTCCTCCACGTCATCAATGTTTTCCTTTTTATTTGATCATTCTCATCAGCATGTCAACCTGCTGTTATTTCTTTCATCATAAAAATATTTTCTTAATCCCACCTCCCCCTCCAGCTACAGTTCTATTTCTTTGCTCTCCTTTGCAGCAAAACTCATTGCAAGAATTATCTGTATTTGCTGCCTCCAATTCTGCTCCCCGCCCCACCCAATCTCCATTGTGTCACTCCAGTCAGGCATTGGCCTCCATCTCTCTACTGCATCTGTTCTTGTCAAAATCACTGAGAACCTCTGTGTTGTTGCTAAGTCTAATGGTCAATTCTCAGTCCTCATCTTAGCGGGCCCATCGGCAGCATGTGACACACATCCTTGGGGTACCTTCTTCACTTGGCCTCCAGGACACCACCCTCTCTTGGTTTACTCCTACCTCAGTGACTGCTCCTTCTCAGCCTCTCTTGCTCCTTCCTCCACTTAACATTAGATGACCCATTCTCTTCTCTCTCATTCTACCTTCACTCCCTTCATGGTCTCAACCAGTCTCATGGCTTTAAATACCACCTATGTGCCGACAACTCCCAAATTTATATCTCCAATTCAGACCTCTCTCCCAGACCCAGAGCTGTGTGTCTGGTTGCCTGCTCTGTATCACACTTGGATGCCTAATGCGAATCTCAAACTCAGCATGCCCCAAACTCCTGATCTCTTTCCCGTCAGCCTTTCCTCACGGTTTTCCTGCTCAGTTAAGAATGCATCCTTCTAGTTCCTCACGCCAAAAACCTTGGAATCATCCTTGACTCCTTTCTCACCCTCACCCTCACCCCATATCCAATCCATCAGGAAATCCTGTCAGCTCTACCTTCAGAATGCATTCAGAATCGGATCACTTCTCACCACCTCCACAGCCACCACCTGGTCTGAGCCAGAAATACTGTAGGAGCAGCATCTGCCCTTGCCCCCACCCTCACACCCAATCTATATTCAATACAGCAGTAAGGGTGGTTCTGTTAAAACACACGTAAGAGTGTGCCATTCCTGGGGCCGGCCCCATGGCGTAGCGGTTAAGTGCGCGTGCTCCGCTGCTGGCGGCCCGGATGCAGATCCCAGGTGCGCACCGATGCACCACTTGTTAGGCCATGCTGTGGCGGCATCCCATATAAAGTAGAGGAAGATGGGCGTGGATGTTAGCCCAGGGCCAGTCTTCCTCAGCAAAAAGAGGAGGATTGGCATGGATGTTAGCTCAGGGCTGATCTTCCTCACAAAAAAAAAAAAAAAGAAGAGTGTGCCATTCCCCGCTGCTCAAAACTCTGCAGTAATTTCCCATTTTTCAGGGAGGAAAACTCAACTCAAATTCTAAAAATGGCCTACTGAGCCCTCCACGATCTTCCCCTCCTCCCCAGTCTCTTCATTTCTGCTACTCTTCCCTCTTGATGGCTTCTAGTAATTCTAGACTCCCTGACTTAGGGCCTTTGCACTAACCGTTCCCTCTGCCTGGAACTCTCTTCCCCGGACATCTGCATGGCTTATTCTCTCATCTCCTTCAAGCCTTTGCTCAAGTCTAATTATCTGAATACTGGCTACCTTGACTCCCTATTTAGGATTACAACCTGCCTCCCATTCTCACATTCCTAATGCCCCTTACCATGCTCTATTTTTCTTTTTTCCATAGGTCTTGTCACTTTCTAAGATACTAAATAATTTATTTATTTTTAATAATTTATTATGTTTATCATTTATTGTCCCACTCAGCTAGATTGTCAGCTCCCCAAGTGTAAGGATCTTTATTTCACTGATCTACTCCCAGTGCCCAAAACCTTGTCTACCAAGTGCTCAACAAATATTTGTTGAATGAATGACTGTCAAATATGGAGGCGTCTCAAAGGAGACAAAAGATGGGGAAGCACCTTGAGAAACACCCAAGAGGCCCTGTGATGCTCTGGGGGATAGAGGGTGCTTACCAATGGTGGCAATGATGCTGGTACTGCGAGCGGCCAAGGGCTCGGAGTCGATGTCCAGCAGGCAGAGGTGCTCCAGGAAGGTGTCTGCCATAGCGGCAGGCAGCTGCTGCCGCTGGAAGAAGGCAGTGCCCAGCTCCTGGGTCAGTTGGGCCACGCTGGCCCGCCGCAGGTACCCCGCTGGCCCTGCAATGGAAGGGGGTTGCATGGACACCTGCCTCTCCTCCCCATCTTTTCATCTCGGCACACCCTCTTGTCCTTCCCTCAGCTCTGCAGTTTTTGTTAGTCCTTCTTAGGAGGTGGGCATTATGCATACATTATCTTACTTAGTCACAAGGATCCTATGAAGCAGGTACTGTTAAATGTTCTATAATTATTCCCATTTTACAGATAAGGAAACAGAGGCTGAGCAAGATTAAATAAACTGCCCAAGATCATACAGCTTCTAAGTAACAGAGATGGGATTCACATCCAGTCTGACTAACTCTAGGGTCAAGTTCTTGACCATTCGGCTATCTGATCTTTCTTTCATAATTCCCAATCTTCTTGCCCTTCAGCTGCTGACCTCCCTCAGCCTCAGCCCCTCGTCATATCTAGTCCACAGTGGCCCCTCATTCTCTAGGCCCAGAATCACCCAGTTCCCTCTCCTAAGGTCTCTGTTTTCTTCCTTCCAACCTCCGGCAATTGGCCAGACCTCCACCCTCCCTCCTCTGAATTTCCCCATCCTCTTGAATGCTACTCCAGGTCCTGAGGTCCCTGTAGCTTGACCCAGCCTAGCCCAGAGGAACCCCACTTCCAGCCTCACCCTCCATGCCACTGCACGTCTGCCTGTCTCTGGGAGTCTGCTCCACACTGTCAGGCTGTCAGCAGTGTGAGGCCCAGCTGGGCTGGGGATCAATTCTGCATACTGGGTAAAGTGTCACCAGTGTTTCCTCTGACACTGGGAGCCCTGTGCACCGGGGGTCAGAGTCCAGCAACCACGGGAGTTCCCCGTGGCTCCTATGCTGCGAGCTCTTCTCTGCTCTGCCCCATGGCCCCATGTTGCAGGCTCCCCTCTGCTCCGCCCTGTGGCCCCAAGCTGCTGGCTCTTCTCTGCTCCGCCCCATGGCCCCATGTTGCAGGCTCCCCTTTGCTCTGCCCTGTGGCCCCAAGCTGCAGGCTCTTCTCTGCTCCACCCCGTGGCCCCATGCTGTAGGCTCCCCTCTGCTCTGCCCTGTCTATAAGGGCTGGGAGAAGAGGCCCAGACCAGGGTCTAACTTGACACAGGAGAGACTCGGATGAACATAGATCCTTCCCAAACCCCTCATGGCCAGCAGCAGATATTGATCATTTGTACCCCTCCTCCTGATTTCCATCCTTATTTTCCCCCTCTGTTCAATGGTTTCTGTTGCCCTTTCTTACCTCCTGGAGCCCCAGACAGAATGGACTTCGCTAAATCCTTTTGGGACTTAGAGATCCATGACCAAAATTGCTGGGGTTGTTTGTTGTCCCGGATCGACATGCTTTCAAAGTGTGGGACTGAGGCTGCGGTGGCTGTGGAGAGAGAGGGAGAGGGGATGACAAAACTGCTGGTCTTATCTAAGAGAGCCAGACAAAAGAAAAGGGGCACACCCAGTAGGCTGCCCCTGTCCCCACACAGAGTCCCTCCCCCAGAGCTGCTGGCTCTCTGCCCCTGTCTTTTGGCGTTTTTCCTCTCTCATCCATTTTTCCTGATAAATTTTCAATCCATTCACATTGTCTGGTCATCAACCTGAATAGAGATTTTTTTGCCAGTGATGTGGCGCCTTTTTTTGTACTTTACTGAAGTCCGCCCTAGACGAAGCTAGGAGCAGGGAATTTAGGGTAGAGCCCAGAGCCTGAGGAAAGGGGATGGGGAGCACTTTGACAGTGTGGGGCTCTCTGGAGGGGCTCTGATAGCGTCACCATCATCATAACGTTGGCTACCATTTGCTCATTGCCCACTCTCCAATATTTATTGAGCACCTGCTGTGTGCCAGGTCCTGAGGATACAGTGGTGAGCAAAACAGACAGGGCATTTGCCTTCCTGTGGAATTTACAGTGTGGTGGGGAGACAGACTATAAACACGTATCAAACAAGTAAATCTATAACTACAAACTTTAAGTGCTATTAAGGGATTGATCAGGGTGCTGGAACAGAGAAGCCAATGGGGAGAAGGGTGGGGAATGTATTTTACATGATGTGGTTTGGGAAGGCCTCTTGGAAGTGATCATATTTAAGCTGAGATTTGAAAGATGAGAAGAAACCAGTGGGGACAATTGGGAGCAAGGAGTTTTCCGTGGGGTTGGAAATAATGCATGCCGAGGCTCTGAGGAAGGAAAAAGCATGGTGCTAAAGAGAAGGAAAGCTGCCATGAGGCCACGTGCCTGGAGTGCGGGGGGCTGATCCCTGATGAAACTGGAGACTGAAACAGGGCCTTGGAGGGCAGTGGGTTTACCCAAGGGAGTGACATCCAACTGATGCTTTCAAGCCCTCTGGCTGGCGGTGGAGAATGGAGAGCAGGCGCAGGGCAACAGGTGAGGGGTTTTAGGAGTAATCTAGGTGGGAAGTGATGGACTAGCATAGTGGCAGTGGAGAGAGGGGAGACAGATTTGAGATGTATTTGGAGAAGAGCAGACAGTGTGGAGTGACAGTGAGGTGTAGGGAGAGGGAGAGGGAGGCTTCCATCCCCTGAATGAGGATGCTGCTGAGGAGTCTGGCTTGAGCAGTTGGGTGGATGGTACCGCCACTCACTGAGACTAGGGAGGAAATAGGTTTGTGGGGAGGGGAGGGACATTCAAGATTTCAGTTTTAGACAGGCTAAGTTTGAGATGCTAATTAATCATTAAAATCAATAGGCAGACAGTAGGACCTGTTCATGGAGCATTTACTGTGTGCTGGTACAGCATTCAATGCCTCATGTGCATCTTCTCCTTTATCACCATGACAACCTAGAAGGAAGGTTGGACTGATGGCCTGTTTTACAGACGAGGGAACTGAGGCTAGCAGGCTGTGCTGGGCATCTTCTGTTGCCATTCCAAATCCTTTCTGTACCTTTCTCCACTCTGCTCTGGGGCCAGGAGGCTGAAGGCCTTGCCCCATGGCTTCGGTAGGGCTTGGCCAGTGGAGAGGGGCACCAATAGGAGATGAGACGGAGGAGAGGGAGGCTGGGCATTTACCTGCCCCTCTCCCCTGTCAGGTTGCTGGAGGTCCCAGCCCCTGCCAGGGGGCCCTCTCCAGATTCTAGGAACCATTCTCTCCCCATCCCCTGGGCTCCTAAGGGTGGTCACTAAGCCCACTGTTCCTAGATCTGGGGTAACGCACTATTCCTTGCGGTTTAGCAACACCCTGCCCGCACCTTTGTATACAATCCTGTTATGAAACACTCCTCAAATTATTTAACTTCAGAGATCCCTCGGTTTCCTCATGGAACCCTGCCTGATACACTTGTCTGGGGCTGAAAATCTTGTCAGTGGTGGAGCTGGGATTTGGGCCCAGAGAGTATGGTTCCAGAGCCTGAGCTGTAACCACTAAGTTCTGTTCCTTTCCTCTCGGGACTGTTTTAGTGGAAGAGAAGGGGAGAAGCCTCAGACTCTGGTTGGGAAAGAAAGAGGTTAGACGATAGGAAGGACTTCCCAAGGTAGAATGAGTTTGGGGTCCTAGGCTCTGTATATATAGAAGACAGAACAAATAAAGATAGATAAAAGTTGTAACCAGAGGGACCAGAATAGACTTCAGAGACTGGGGACTCAGGCTTGGGGGTTGGAGAGAGACATGGGATGTTTAAGGTTAGCCTGGCAATTTCTGGCTGACTCCAGGACCACTTGGGAGGATGGGAATCTCAGAGATCCGAGTCCCAAGTGGCCAACAGGAGGTAGAGGGTGGTGCCCCAAAGCAGCCCCTGTCCTATCCAGTGGAGGGACAGAAACTTTGACCTGAAATCAGGTCAAAGAGGGAAAGCAGTCTGGCTGACCCTGGTTCCATGAGTGACCACGTGAGAGGTGGTCTGCCCTTCGTCACAGGGTCAGGCAGCCCTGAGCAGGAGGCCTATGGGTGACAAAACTGGGAGAAGGACAACAGGCCTCCAGGATCCAAACAGAACAGGTGTACTCAGCTTTGTCAGACGAGATCCGTCCCCAGCCCTGCAAATGCACACACTCCGACACCCTCAGACACATACAGAGCCGCTCAGGTGACAGCAGACACCCACAGACACAGACACAAGTGTGGATCGAGCCCCCGCATGTGCTTTCTCCCATGCCGGACTCTGAGGGTGTGAGGTCACCTGCCCAGGTCCCTGCCCAGACCAGGGAGAGACGGGAATGCCAGCAGTTAGGTTTAATAATGTGTGTCAGGAGGGGCGGTGGAGTTGTGTTCAGGACACAGATGGGCACCAGGAGAGATGGAGCATTGTGAGTGAGGGAGGAAGTCAGGGTGGCTTCACAGAGGAGGTGACACGAGAGCTGAACAGAGTCAAGGATGGAGACTGCCCAGTGCTGGGACACATGTACACACACGTTTGCACACACATGTGTGCAGACACAAACACCCGCATTCCACCCATGCACACACACACCCTAACCCTAACACACCTACAGAGTCCACACTCACACCACAAGCACACACTCATACAACAGACTCACACAATTAGACATAGTCCTGAACTTCACACACTTTTTCTCACAGGGACACACGTACTCGCACACGCACACAAGTCCAGGCTCTGTCCCCCAGCTTAAGGCCGCTTTATTCTGCAAACCAGAGAACACCCTCCCAGCCTCACCCCCCGGAAAGAGCGCTGACAGGCCTGCGAGGGGCGCCCGAGGGCCGCCCGCTGGCAAGACGGCGAGGGCGGGGCGGCCGGGACGAGGAGGCGCCGTGGCCCGGGTGGGGGCGGGGAGACACTCTGAGGCTCGGTTTCGTCATCTGCAAACGGAGGTAACAAACCTTCGCGAGGGCGCAGTGCCATAATGTACGTGGAAGTGACGTGAGCGCTCCACGAACAGAGTACGGAATTATTGCTGTTGTTCTCGTGCATATATGGCGACTCCTCTCCGACCTCAGTAATCAGAATATCGGGAGTGGGGCTCTGCATCTGTATTTCCAAAAGTGCCATAGAATTTGTTCAAAATGTATTTACATTTATTTGAATAGATATTTGCACAATATACAAAATTCAGAGGTACCGGGTGTAGGTGAAGAGTTTCTCGCTTCCTAACTTCATCCTGCTTCCCAGCTACTCAGTTCCCCCCAGCAGGTTACTGTATTTTCTGTGTATTCCCAGAAATAGACAATGCAGGTACAAACAATATGTAACCTTTCCCTTTCTTACGCAAATGTAGACATGGTACGATACATACCATTCTGTACTTTTTTCCCCCTGCTTTTCTATTCCACTTAGAATAGATCTTGGACTCTTTGCATACGAAGAAAGGCCTCAGTTTGGCTCACAACTTTTGTACTGGACCCCCTGACATCCATCTGTAGAACCCCTCACTTGCCTGGGGAGGGGGGGACCACACGGGCACAACCACACTAGCCAGAGAGGAGCTAGAGGCAAAGGCCAATCTGGGCCCAGGTCTCTTTTTCTTTTTAGAAAAATTTTGGTAAAATATACATAAGATAAAATTTACCATTTTAACCATTGTTAGATGCACAATTCAGTGGCATTAAGTACATTCACAGTGTTGGGCAACCATCGCCACTATCTTTTTCCAGAACTCTTTCATCAACTCAAAGGGAAACTCGATACCCATTAAACAGTAACTCCCCATCCCCCACTCCCTACCCTCAGCCCCCATAACCTCTGTTCTGCTTTTTGTCTCTATGAATTTGTCTACTCTAGATACCTCACGTAAGTAGAATCATACAAGATTTGTCTTTTTGTGACTGGCTTATTTTACTTAGCATAATGTTTTCGAGGTTCTCTCATGTTGTAGGTGGTATCAGAATTTCCTTCCTTTTTTTTTTTTTAATAATTTTATTTATTTATTTTTTCCCCCAAAGCCCCAGTAGATAGTTGTATGTCATAGCTGCATATCCTTCTAGTTTCTGTATGTGGGACGCGGCCTCAGCATGGCCGGACAAGCGGTGCGTCGGTGCGCGCCCGGGATCCGAACCCAGGCCGCCAGCAGCGGAGCGCGCGCACTTAACCGCTAAGCCACAGGCCGGCCCAGAATTTCCTTCCTTTTTAAGGCTGAATAACATTTCATTGTTTGTATATATCACGTTTTGTTTATCCATTCATCTGTGGATGGACACCTGCGTTGTTGCCACCTTTTGGCTGCTGTGAATCATGCTGCTGTGAACACTGGCGTATGGGCCCAGTTCTTTTGCCTCCTCCTGGAGCCTTCTGTGAAGGCCGATCACCTTTTGCCCAGCTCTCCTGTTGCCTGTGGGGCAGGGCAGAAGGCTCAACTCTGGTGAGAGGAGGGGCAAACAGAAGAGCCGTAGCTGAGAGAGGGGCTGGGGGAGAGGAGGTACAGGGTGAGAATACAACACACCGCTTAACACCCACTAGTGTTCCCCATCCTTCTCAGAGGAAAAGCCCGAGTCCTTATAGGGCTCCGGTGCCACTCCAGCTTCCTCCTCCTCTTGACCTTGAATAGCCCCTTGTCCAGTCAGGCTGCCCTCCTTGCTGTTTCTCAAACAAGGAAGGTAAGCTCCTGCCTCGGAGGGGGCGCTGCATTCCCTCTTCCCTCCTTCCGTCTATGGAGAACACCCTTCCCCTAGACGGCTGTATGTCTCCCTATTACTTCCTTTTGATTTCTTTTCCGGGATCACCTCACTGGTGAGACCTTCTCTGATCACCCCCGTTAACGTTGCAATCTTCCCTGTGCTTTGCTCTCCTTCCCTGCTTGACTTGTATACATTTTACTTGTTATAAGCGTTCCTGCCCCACCCTAGAAAGTCCATTCCAGGAGGAACTGTTGTCTGTTTTGTCCACTGCTGTATTCCTCGGGCCTAGGAGGCACTCAATAAATAACTTTGAATGATGCATTAATGGGGAGGGGGCCCAGCTCTCAGTGTGACTCAACAGGATCCAGCTCGCCCCAGCCTCTCTCCGGAGCCGCAGACCCTCATATCCGATGGCCTGCCTCTCACTCCCATGGTGGGGGCCCCATTCCACCATTCAGCCCCCATCTCTCCTGCACCTTCTACACAGCCAAGTCAACTTCTTTTTGCTTCCTTACCCTCACCCTGTCCTGCTCTGCCTCCTCAACTATCTCTCTGCATCTTAGTGAAACTGGGAGCCTCTCACCACCAGTGAAAGTGTTAACATTAGTCAACAAAACCTGTAGATTCCAAACGTTTTCTAAATCCACACCCTCCCCGTCCTCACTACCATGGACTGTGACCTGCCTCTGCTCATCAGTTGCCCAGACTTTTCCTGCCTGGGGTCTCCAACGTTGGTAGGTCCCGACCTGCAGGGGTGCCTCCCACTGCAGCCACAGTTGTCTGTCTAAAGGTCAGGTCTGATCAGCCTGCTCTGATCAAGGACACTGCTGACTCATCAGGGCATGCAAAGACCTTCCTCTGGACCCAGACCCCTTCTCCAGCCTCGTCTCCTCTCTTTCCCCACTCCGCAGCCCACCTTAAAATCCTGACACTTCCTAAACATAACTTGCTCTCTCTCAATGCCGTGCCTTTGCACACACTGTCCCCTCCACCTGTGTGTTCTTCCCCATCATCTCCGTTAAACAAAATTCCTATTCAACCACCTAGATTTCACCTCCCCTCTGGCATCATTAGATGGGCTTTCTTGTCTCCTTCGTCTGTTCAGTTAAATTTAAAATACTCATCAGTAGCTACTAAAACTATTAGGTTTGGCACCACTAACAGTGGACAACCAGGCCTGTGTGCCTCCTGATACAGTGCAACAGGAAGTACATGTCTCAGCAGAATTCTGATTCTAATGAAGCCTCAAACCTGATGACTAGTTTGTGGGAAATATGGGGAATAGACAAATGAATTAAACAAAAACTTGAGGATGCAATCAGCCAAATCCAGAATATGGGCAATTCTACAAGAAAATGACCGAGTTTCGCTAACAATTAAATAGCGTGAAAAAAGGGGGGAAGGAGGAACTGTTTATTTAAAAATGATTTAAGACACGTACCAACCAAATGCAATGTGTGGACCTGAATTGTATTCTGATTTGAACAAACCAACTACAATATATATTTCTGAGACAATCCAGGAAATTCGAACATGGATTGGGCATTAGATAATCTTAAGGAACTACTGTTAATTTTGTGTGTTGTGTTAAAAAAATTCCTTGTCTATTAGAGATACATCCTGAAGTATCTATGGGTGTAATGATGTTGATGTTGGGGGTTTGATTTAAAATATTCCAGCAAAGAAAGAGTGTGGTGGTTGGTGTGGGGCAAGGAAAAGGAGGGTAGTTTGATAAAATCAGATGGACAAAATGTTGACAATTGTGAAAGCCAGGTGACAGTTACATGGGAGTTCATTAGAACATTTCTCCACTTTTGGGTGTGTTATAAAAAACATCAAAATAAATTCCATACAGGTTTATTATTGGGGCAGACTCTGTGCTGTGCTCTGAATGACAACAACAAAGACATGTCCCTGTCCTCAGGAAGTTCCAAGTGGTGCAGAAGACAGGCAAGAGTTCAGGCACTGTAGTTATAGTGATTAGGGTTATGACTGGGGTGAGCTCAGGGCCATAGGGAGACACAGAGGGACACCTAACCCAGTGAGGGAAGGTCTCCTAGAGAAGGACTCAGGTTTGGCCTCTGTAACAAGAGACCACGAAATACAACAGCTTAGATCAGACACTGTCCTAATGGTCTGGGGATGCAGGTGAAAGCAGACATGGTCTTTTGTCACTGGAACATTGCTCTCAACCATATGAGGAATAATGTCCTCCACAAACCTATGAGATACATATTATCTCCATTTTATTTTATTTTATTTATTTATATATTTTGGTGAGGAAGATTGGCCCTGAGCTGACATCTGTTACCAGTCTTCTCTTTTTGCTTGAGGAAGATTGTCCCTGAGCTAACATCTGTGCCAATCTTCCTCATTTTGTATGTGGGACGCCCTCGCAGCATGGCTTAACAAGCAGTGTGTAGGTCCGCGCATGCCTGGGATCCGAACCTGCGAACCCCAGGCCGCCGGAACGGAGCGCTCGAACTTAACCACTACTCCACCAGGCCGGCCCCCATCTCCATTTTAAAGAGGAGAAAAATGACGTTCAAAGAGGTTAGGTATGTAACCCCAAATCATGCAACCAATAAGGATTTAAACCTAGGCCTGACTGACTGCAAAGCTGTGTTCTTTCTGTGAGTACTTGAGGCTTCTTGGTGACTGGGGGGAAGGATGGCTCTGAGCACCTTCTCTCTTCCCAGGGACCTAGTGTGTTTAGAAGACCTTGGCCTATTGCCCTGCCAAGTGTTTCCCAGTGGGGATTAGGCTGGGCAGAGGAGAGCCCAGGGAGTCTTTTCCTAGCCAGACTGAGCCCAGACTGTCCCAGACTTCCCCTGAGTTCTCTTAGGAAGGTCACTTCCTGGAGGTCCCAGACTGGACATGGGGAAGTAAGAGGGCTTTAATTCTGGGAGACACGGCCTTGCCTGTGTCAATCCTCTCTCCTTCAACCTCAAGTCTCATCCTTCATTTCCTTAACCTGGAGTTTGCAATGAGAGTGGATTAATAATTCCTTAGATTTAAATGGACTTGAATATTTATAAAGACCTTTCCCCTACTTTGCCACTTTTGATTCTCAACTCTGCCCTATGAGTTAATTAGATAGGGCACACATTAATCCTTCGATTCATTAAAAAACACACATAGGTCATCTAAATTATACTAGTGTCCTTAATTTGCAGATTTGGAGCCCACTCAGAAAGGTCATGTGGCTTGTTGAAGTTCACCCAGCTGGTTAGAGTGGAATCAAGACTTGAACCCAGGCAGCAGTTAGGCTCAGGGAGTTCCCCTTAGCTGGGCAAGGATGAAGAAGGACTGAGTGTGGAATCAATTTCCCTTCCTGGCCTGTTTCAATTGCTCTCTCTCTGGGGGTGAGTTAGCTGGCAGCTGATACTGTAAGTGAGCATAAGTGAGGCCATCTTGTTACACTAAGTGGCCCCAGCCCCTCCTCCGTGTGACTACTTGCTTCTCTGCACACGCTCCAAAAACTTCACGTGCTCTCCTGATTTATGGCCTCCCTTTACATATGTACTCCCCAATAGCTTGATAAATTAAAACTTTGTACTTTGAGTTTCTCTCCAGGAACAGGCTGACCACAGGCGGGAAACACACCAACAAGGTATCCATCACAGCTGACAGAAGAATGGAACAATGTGATGCCTGGAGCCCGTCATGCCTGGAGACCAACATCCCTGGACCCCCTCCTCCCTGCCCATTTTCCCTATATAACTGCCTCAAGATTCTGTAATCTTTGAAGATGGGTCTTTGAGACATTAGTCACCTGTCTTCCAGTTTGCCGGCTAATCTAATTAAACTTTGTTTCTTGGTCTCTAACTTGTGATTAATCGGCTCAGATCACGGTGAGCAGAGTCAGCCCATTGCTCGGTATCAATACCTGACTCCTGACAGATCACAGAAGACAAGCCAGATGGATATTGAATCACCTAGAAGTCCTTCCCTTGGAGTTCTCACTCCTCCTTCGACCGATTACCTAGCAGGCTGTGCCCCTTCCTGAGGCGTCTTCCTCTCAGTGCTCCTCCATCCTGAAAGTAGGCTTCCTGCTACTCCTCTGCGTGTCCCTCATCTGTATCCTTTGTTAATTCCCGCCCCCTCCTCCCCCAGGCAGGGAGTCAGAGTGGGAGAGCAGTGACCCAGGGCCTTGACAGACAGATGGCAACAGAAGGAAGAGGTGGGTCTGGGTGAACAATCCACAGGCTCCCGTGGAGGTATCTGTGGTGAGAAGATGATGTTCAGACTTAAAGGCAGATGAAGTAGATTCTGGGTGTGGCTCTGCCACTCTTGAGCTGTAAAGCTTTGACCTAGGTACTCAGGCCAAAGGGGAAATTTTACAGATGAGGGTTTAATGAGATAATGTGTGCATGAAAGTGCAGGTTTCATGGTATAGGATGGGGAAACTGGAGTCAGAATTCCCTTTTCTTCAGCTTTGTGCCTTTTCCTAAGGTGTTTCCTAACACCCAACGCGCTGATGGCCTGATCTCTAATTTCCTTTGAGCTTCTTAGTTTTCCTTATGGACCCCTCTCCCAAGGTGGAGGCTGACTGCCCTGGCAAACCCAACCCTGCCAAGTGATAGCAACGTCACACCCGCTCACCTGTGTTGTAATTTACTATGTAATGACATTTTCCTGGACCTCCCTCTAGTTCTTCTCCAGGTAGTCACAATGATTCTTAGTGGGGTTTTTTTTTTGTAAAATATACATAACATAAAATTTACCATTTTAACCACTAAGTGTACAGTTAAGTGGCATTAAGTACATTGTTGTACAACCATCACCACCATCCATTTCCAGAACTTTAAATTTTTTTCAAACTGAAACTCTGTCCCCATTCCTCCCTCCCTCCCAGCCCCTGGCAATGACCATTCTGCTGTCTCTATGAATTTGACTACTCTAGGTATCTCATATAAGTGAAATCATACAGTATTTGTTCTTTTGTGTCTGGCTTATTTCACTTAGCATAATGTTTTCCAGATTTATCCATGTGGTAGCATGTGTCAAAATTTCCTTCCTTTTTAAGGTTGAATAATATTTCACTTTATGTTATGCACCACATTTTATTTATCCATTCTTCTGTTGGTGAACACTTGGGTTGTTTCTACCTTTTGGCTATTGTGAATAATGCTGCAATGAACTTTGGTGTACAAGTATTTATTTGAGTCTCTATTTTCAATTCTTTGGGGTATACACCTAGGAGGGGAATTGCTGGGTCGTATGGTAATTCTATGTCTAATATTTTGAGGAACTGCCAAACTGTTTTCCACATCGGATGCACCATTTTACCTTCCCACCAGCAAGTTATGGGGGTTCCAATTTCTCTACATCCTCATCAACACTTGCTATTTTCAGATTTTGTTTTTTTACTATAGCCATAAAAGTGGTATCTTGTTATGGTTTTGATTTTTATTTTCTTAATGACTAATGATATTGAGCATCTTTTCATGTGCTTATTGGCCATTTGTATATTTTCTTTGGAGAAATGTCTACTCAAATCCTTTGCCTATTTTCTAACTGGGTTGTTTGTATTTTCGTTGTTGAGTTTTAGGAGTTCTTTATATATTCTGGATATTAAACCCTTATCAGATGTATGATTTGTGAATATTTTCTCCCATTCTGTAGGTTTTCTTTTCACTCTCTTGATAGTGTCCTTTGATGCACAAAAGTTTTAAATTTTGATGAATTCCAATTTATCTATTTTTTCTCTTGTTGCTTATGCTTTTGGTGTCATTTTTAAGAATCCATTGTCAAATCCAAGGTATGAAGACATACCCCTAGCGTCTAGGGTCAGACTTGCTGGTGGGAAGGTAAAATGGTGCAGCCATTTTGGCAGTTCCTCAAAATGTTAGATATAGAATTACCATATGACCCAGCAATTCCCCTCCTAGGTGTATACCCCAAAGAATTGAAAATAGAGACTCAAACAGATACTTGTACACCAAAGTTCATTGCAGCATTATTCACAATAGCCAAAAGGTAGAAACAACCCAAGTGTTCACCAACAGAAGCATGGATAAACAAAATGTGGTATATACACAAAGTGAAATATTAGTCAACCTTAAAAAGGAAGGAAATTCTGACACATGCTACCACATGGATAAATCTTTTTTTTTTAAAGATATTCCTTTTTTTAAAAAAAAATTTTATTTATTTATTTTCCCCCCCAAAGTCCCAGTAGATAGTTGTATGTCATAGCTGCACATCCTTCTAGTTGCTGTATGTGGACCGCGGCCTCAGCACGGCCAGAGAAGCGGTGCGTCGGTGTGCGCCCAGATCCGAACCCGGGCTGCCAGCAGCGGAGCGCGCGCACTTAACCGCTAAGCCACGGGCCGGCACCACGTGGATAAATCTTGAAGACATTATGGTAAGTGAAATAAGCCAGACACAAAGGAACAAATACCATATGATTTCACTTACATGAGATAGATTAGTCAAATTCATAGAGACAGTTTTCTTCTAAGATTTTTATGGTTTTAGCTTTTATATTTAGGTTTTAATCCATTTTGAGTTAATTTTGAATATGGTATGAGGTAGGGGTCCAGCTTCATTTTTTTTGCATATGGAAATCCAGTTTTCCAAGTACCATTTGTTGAAGAGACTGTTCTTTCCCCATTGAGTGGATTTAGTACCTTTGTCAAAAACCTATTGGCCATAGATGTATGAGTTTATTTCTGGATTGTCATTTCTATTCCACTGGTCTAAATGTCTGTCCTTATGCCAGTACCACATGGGTTTGATTACTATAGCTTTGTAGTAAGTTTTGAGATTGGGAAGTGTGTCTTTCAATCTTGTTCTTTATCAAGATTATTTTAGGGCCGGCCCTGTGGCTTAGTGGTTAAGTGCGCGTGCTCCGCTGCTGGCAGCCCGGGGTTCAGATCCCGGGCGCGCACCGACGCACCGCTTCTCCGCACCGACGCACCGCTTCTCCGGTCATGCTGAGGTCGCGTCCCACATACAGCAACTAGAAGGATGTGCAGCTATGACATACAACTATCTACTGGGGCTTTGGGGGAAAAAAAAATAAATAAAATTATTAAAAAAAGAGATTATTTTAGCTATTCAGGGCCCCTTGCAATTCCATATGAATTTGAGAATCGGCTTTTCCATTTCTGCAAAAAATTCTGTTGGAATTTTGATAAGGGGTTGCGTTGAATCTGTAGATCGCTTTGGGCGGTGTTGACATCCTTACAATATATTAAGTCTTTCTACCCAAGAATGTGGGCTGTTTTCCAATTTATTTAGGTTGTCTTTAATTTTTTTCAGCAATGTTTTACAGTTTTCAGGGTACAAGTCTTTCAGGTCCTTGGTTAAATTTTATTCTTGGGTATTTTATTATTTTAGACACTGTTGTAAATAGAATTGCCTTCTTCATTTCCTTTTTGAGATTGTTCATTGCAGGTGTATAGAAACACAACTGATTTTTGCATACAGTTTTTGTTTTTGTTTTGTTTTTTTTTGTGAGGAAGATCGGTTCAGAGCTAACATCCATGCCTATCTTCCTCTTTTTTGCTGAGGAAGACTGGCCCTGGGCTAACATCCACGCCTATCTTCCTCTACTTTATATGGGACGCGGCCACAGCATGGCCTGAGGAGCAGTGCATCAGTGCGCGCCCGGGATCCTAACCCCGGCCCGCAGCAGTGGAGCGCGCGCACTTAATGCATGTGGTTTTTGTACCCTGCAACTTTGCTGACTTTATTAGCTCCAGTAGCATTCTTATGGGTTTTCTATATATAGGTTCATATCGTCTGTGAAATATAGATATTTTTACTTCTTTTCCAATTGGGCTGTTTTTTATTTCTTTTTCTTGTCTAATGGCTCTTGAAAAGCAGTGGTGAAAGTGGGTATCCTTCCACAATGACTTTTGTTCCACAATGACAAATCCCATTTATGTCCTAGATGGTTTGGAGTTTCAGGCATCTTTCCAAATGGGTCAAGTTCCTGGTTTTTGGGAGGGTTAGTGGAGAAAGAGTCAATGGGGTCAAGCCACGGTGGGCTGGTGAGCTCTGTGTGTGTGGGCGTGAGGCTTCTAGTTTCTGCTCAGTCTTATCTTTCTTGAGCCCTTAAAGCACTTTGTATACATTATCTCATGGTATTATCCTCATTTAACAGACGAGGAAAGCAAGTTTTAAGGAAGTTAACTGAGGATCAGAGAAGTTAAATGATTTGCCTAAGTTAGAGAACCAATAAGCGGCCAAACTGGTCCCGCTGGGGTATTACTAACACGCCATTCAGATACACAGGAAGATAACGAAAATTGAACGGGGTAGTGAAGGTACCAGAGTGGAGAACAAGCCGAGCCTGTTAAGCTTCTACCTCTTCTGACTCCAGCTCCACCCTCCGCCCAATCCCGCTCCTTCTAGGCTCTCCGCCCTGGGCGCAGCCTTTCCATTGGTTGTCCGCTACAGGGCGCCATCCTCATACGATGGGAATCAGCCAATCAGCACGGCTCGTCTCGGCCCAGCCAGCCCACGCTAGATTGCGATGTCTTGGCGCCCTCAGTGGCATGTCGGGCATTGTAGTTTAAAGAGGCATTTTTGCCTATAGCGAAGGGATATTGAGAACTACTGGACCCGGCGAGCTGAGCGCGGAACAAGCGGGTACCGCTTTTAGCGATCCCCCTCCAACAATCTGGAGCAGGAACCGACATCCAGGAGCAGGTGAGAGAGGTTGCGGGCTGGGAATGGAGGCAGGGGTTAGAGACTTGGCCTTACCTCTGTAGCGATACTTTGAACCTCAATCTGTTGCGTCGGAATCCCCCCGTTTTAGGGGTCAGTGGACCCGACTGGCTGACCCTCTGGAAACTCCCGAGCTCTGTCGGGTGCTTTCCTGGAACCCGCAATATGGTCGGACACCAGTTTGCTTTTCTGCTGCGAACCCTCCCCACCCGCCCAGTGTTGCTCCGAGATTGTCTGCGCATCCCAGCGCTCCTTGTGACGCTCGGGACGTGCAGTCCCAAAGCCCCAGACCACATGTGTCTAGCACCCAAGGGTTCTGGCTCCAGTTCTCCTCTTCTTGGGGCATCTCAGAGCCTGCGCACCCCTCTCCCCGCCTACCAGGGGAGACCTGGGTTCTAGATTTGGTGCTGCCACTGCCCAGGTATCTTCCTACCTCCTAGAGCCTCAGTTTGACCTCTATAAAATAGGGTGATTTAAAGGTCCTCTCAGCCCCTAGTCCTGAAGCTCTTTACTCTGGACTTCTAGCTGTGCTTCAGGACTAGGGGAAAGAAGTCAAGAGTGTAGCAGTTCCAGAGGCTCCCTGGAGGAGGAGTTGACGGTTGAGAAGGATCAAGTGGTATTGAGTTCTAGCCATCTTATTTTAAGTGCCATCGGTTGAGTCTCAGTCACCCAGCCATACTTTTTGTTCCCTGCATTTCCTTCTTTCTGTAAATGCCCTCAAGCTCAGCCCAGAAGAGGGTGGGGCATTCTGGGCCCTAGGTAAAAGCTTGGGGAGGTGGGGGTGACCTGGGGAGCTGCCACCGTGCATCTGCCTTTGATGCTTGCGCCTGCAGGGAGTGCTCGGTGCCCCCTCCCTATGCCACCCTCATGATGCCCCTGTCCCGCTGGCTGAGATCCGTGGGGGTCTTCTTGCTGCCAGCCCCCTGCTGGGTGCCCCAGGAGAGGTGGCTGGGTGCCCTACGGCGGCCCTCCCTGGTGCACGGGTGCCCAGTCCTGGGGGCCTGGCACAGTGCCCGCTGCCGGTGCCAAGCGTGGACAGAGGAGCCTCGGTGAGTGTGGTGGGGGTGAGGGGTCTTGGGAGGGGAGCAGCTGATCAGGTTTCTGACTTGTTCTCCCTCTTCTCAGAGCTCTTTACTCCTCCCTCACAATGAATGGAGACCAGAAATTGGACGTTTATGCTCAAGAAAAGCAGGATTTCCTCCAGCACTTCTCCCGGATTGTCAGGGTGCTGACTGAGGATGACATGGGGCACCCAGAGACAGGCGATGCTATTGCCCGCCTCAAGGAGGTGAGGGATTTGGGACTCGAGAGAGTGAATCTTGGGTCACTCTGTATATGTGTGGGATCCAGCTGTGGCTTTCGGGGGACTTTCAACAGGTATGGGAGCAGGCTTTTACCTGAGTGACTCTAGGTTGGCTCTGGAGGGGGCGGGGCCTGGGCAGATATACTTACTCACTCCTGCCTTGTGGTTCTCTTGGGCCATCCAGACTGCTTTGGAAGGGGGTGGAGGCCCCTGGGGGTGAAGGCCTTGAACCTGGTAAGTCTTTGATTTTGTTAAGAAAGGGAATTAGGTGTCCAGAAATCATAAGTTGCGACCTGGGAGGAAGGCAGTCTGAGGTGGGCCTGAGTGAAGCTAGTGCATCATCAGAAACTCCTGCTCTAGGACAGAACTGTTGCTGGGATACTTAAGTTGCCTAATTCTTTCATTCTTTTGGAGTCGCTAGTAATTCTTTTTATAAATGCTGCCTCACTGTCTGAGGGGAACCAAGGAAAAGGAAGAGGTTTGTCTATACTGGAATGGAGGTTAAAAGGGAAGTCTTCCCAATGAGTTAGATCTGGTTGACAGCGGGGCAGCAGAAGGCAAAATGAGAGGCCCCAGCAGGAGGAGTGGGAGATGGGTCCCCCAACCTGGGTCCCCTCCAAGCTCTCCTCTGGCCAACTGCTGGGGAGGCGGTGTTGCTGAGGAAGCTTCGCCCGCCTTGAGCTAACATCCCCTGCCAATCTTCCTCTTTTTGTATGTGAGCTGCCTCCACAGCATGGCCGCTGAACTTAATCACTAGGCCACCGGGGCTGACCCAGGGGTGGGGGGGCTTGTCTTTAATACAGTAAGAGAAGCTTTCCATTTGCAGATAGGTTGAACTGTAGGTAGGAGGAGGTGGCTGGGAAAGGAAGGATGGGTGAAGGGGAAATCTAGGAGAGGTGGCGATGGGGTAGGAACCTGAGGAGAGACCTGAACATGCCAGCCATTCCCACAGCACGTACCGAGTTTTCCCCGGGTTCAAGCCCTGGCCTGGGCTTGGGAGCAGATTTTAATCAGCAGTGTGGAGCCTTTAAACTTACTGAGGAAGACAATACAGAGAGAGCCTGGGGACTGGGGACGTCTTTTAGCTGTGCTCCAAGACTTGGGGGAAGAAGCCAAGAGAGTAGCAATTCCAGAGGCTCCTGGAGGAGTGGTTGGAGTTGAGGAGGATAAAGTTAGGTCGTGGTTGGAAATGGGAGAAGGCAATGAGAAATCTCAGAGTAGCTGCCTTGTGGACCCTGATGCCCTGTGCCTGTGCCCTTGCCCCCCAGGTCCTGGAGTACAATGCCATTGGAGGCAAATACCAGCGGGGTTTGACGGTCCTGATAGCATTCCGGGAGCTGGTGGAGCCAAGGAAGCAGGATGCCGATAGTCTCCGGCGGGCCCTGACTGTGGGCTGGTGTGTGGAACTGGTGAGAGGGATGGGGGAAGGGCAGGAGGCGAAGAAGTTTACTAGAGCGGGTGCCCTGGCTGGGAAGGGGAGGGATGGGCTTGAAACTCGTTTCTTGTGTTTCTGTGCCTCTAGCGTGCTACAGCCTCATTAAGACAGTGAATTACTCCAAGGGTTAACAAATGTGGGGAATCTCTTTTGCCAATAAGTACAAAGTCAGCTGTAGACTAGCTGTGGGCGAGGGCCTTAGAACTGGGCATAAAGGTGTCAGCTCTTTCCTCTGAGCAGAGGACAGCCATAAAAGTGACATAGTTCTTCCAGAAGATTATTCGAAAGCAGAGATTGAAACCTGGCAGTCCACTGATAGTTTTTGAAAATATTTTAAAATCAAGTCCCCCAATTTAACAAAGAAGAGATTTCACATAAAAACCCAGGTTTCTAACATCACTTGGAAAATTGCTAGATCTGGGTCCAGATTCCCATATAGCAACAATTGGCTGAAGTTGAATCGAGGCCACTTCCTCAAGACAGGGCATGTGCTCTCTTGTGTTGGGTTTGTCTCTCTCTCTCTGCTTTGCTCCAGTCTCCATGTCTCCTCGTCTTCTGTACCCAGCTCACTTGGCCCTTGAAGGTGTATGGTTTGCTGGCCTGGCCTAAAGCCTTCATTAGTGACAGGGGGACTGGGTTCCGGGAGGGGTGCCAGGCCCTGAGGAGGGTGGCGATGAGCCCAGAAGGGAAGACACTCAGGACTTGGTTAATGATGGAGGATGCTGAGGCTCGTGGCCTGAGGAGAGGAGCAGCTGGCTCAAGAGAGGATGTGATAAGCTCCGAGTCAGCCACGCTGCATTCTTGGTGTGAGCAGAGCAGGTAGAGCTGTCTGTCCTGTGGGTGCTAGAGATTCCAGTCTGAAGGTTGGTAAGTGAGATGAACCTGGAGAAGAGGTATTTGCCTCCAAGGAGGTAAAGGGATGATGGCATCACTGAGGGACAGAGCCCTGGGTGATAGGAGTGCCCCTGTAGGGATCAGGAGGGGTTGAGGAGCCCATAAACACAGAGACAGCAGGTAAGGAGGGAAGGCAGAGGATCAGGGCAGAGCAGAGGAGCAGAGGTATGGGGCCAAGGGCAGTGAGAACTTGAGGGGCCAGCAGTTCATCTGGCAGAATCAGCTGTTATTAACCCTAGCTGGACCCTACGTTCACCTGGGAGTGTTTTTTTTTTTTAAAACATGGCTATGTTTTCATTCCCCTAAGACGCCATTTGAGCTGCACACCATTGTTTTTACTTGGGTGATTTTTGTTCTGGCTTCTACTTCTACCTCATCTCCTTCAACCTCTTATTTTTCTATTTCAGCATTTACCACCTAAAAACAAGGACATTTGCCTATATAACCACAGTACCATTATCCCATCTCTCTTAGTCTGCGAGGGCTCCTCCAACAAAATACCACAAACTGGGTGGCTTATAAACAACAGGATTTTATTTCTCATAGTTCTGGAGGCTGGGAAGCCCAAGATCAAGGCACCAGCATGGTTGGGTGAGGGCCCTCTTTCTGGTTCATAGCTGGCACCTTGTTATATCCTCCTGTGGTAGAAGGGGCTAGGGATCCCTGTGGGGTCTCTTTTATAAGGTCCCTAATCCCATTCATGAGGGCTCAACTCTCAGGACTTAAACACCTCCCAAAGGCCCCACCTCCGAATACCATTATCTTTGAGGGTTAGGATTTCAACGTACGAATTTGGGGGGGATACATTTAGACAATAGCAACACCCAAGATATTTAACAGTGATACAATAATGTTATCTAATGTGTATTCTGCATTTAAATATTTCTGATGCTCCCCAAAATCTCCATTATAGGTATTTTTTTTGTGTGAGGAAGATCAGCCCTGATCTAACATCCATGCCAATCCTTTTTTTTTTTTTTTTTGCTGAGGAAGACTGGCCCTGGGCTAACATCCGTGCCCATCTTTCTCCACTTTATATGAGATGCCACCACAGCATGGGCTGACAAGCGGTGCATCGGTGCACGCCTGGGATCCGAACCTGGGCGGCCAGCAGCAGAGCGCATGCACTTAGCCACTATGCCACAAGGCCGGCCCCAATATAGGTATTTTGTTAACATTCAGGATCCAATCAAGATGCATGGTATTTGGTAGTTTTTCTTCAAACTTTAATTTAGAATAATCCCTCCATCATAGTTGAATTTTTTTTCTTTTTGTGAGGAAGATCGGCCCTGAGCTAACATCTGCCAATCCTCCTCTTTTTCTGCTGAGGAAGACTGGCCCCGGGCTAACATCCGTGCCCATCCTCTGCTTTATATGAGACGCCGCCACAGCATGGCTGGACAAGCGGTGCATCGGTGCGCGCCCGGGATCCAAACTGGCGAACCCCGGGCCGCCGCAGCAGAGCGCGCACGCTTAACTGCTTGCGCCACCAGGCTGGCCCATAATTGAATTTTTTTAAGTTTAGGCCAATTTGGTAGAGTGGCTCACAATCCAATCTGGATTCGTCTGATGATTTCCTTGTGGTCACAATCAGGCTAAACATTTTGGCAAGAATGCTACATAGGTAATGTGGTATATTTCCCATTTCTTCCCACTATAGCACATACCTGGGAGGATTATTAAAAAAAAAAAAAACAAACCCAACGCTCAGGTACCGCTCCTATAGATTTCTCATTTAATTGATCTGGGATGGGCTCTGGCCTTGGTAGTTTTTTAAAGTTCCCCTAACAAATGGAAAATGCAGTTGGGTTAAGAATCCCTGCTGGAGGGCAGAGGAGATTGAGGGAGGCCACAGAATGAGTGCCCTTTAGAGACAATCTTGGTTGAGTGGTGCTGGTTGAGACCAGACAGCTCTTGCAATCACTCTTGGGAAAGGCAGTGGACTGGTGGCTTCAGGGGAACCATGCCACTGCAGATAAACACAATGTCAATAAAACATGTGCCTCCAGTGTGGAAAGCCCAGACCCCACACCAGGGCAAGGTCAGAGGTCAAGGTACAGATGGACACCTCCTTCCCCATGACTTTGCCTGGAACCAGAGCAGCGATCGCCACAGCCCTTTCCGCACTGCTCAGTCCTGGGCCGATGGGCCGTGTTGGGTGCTTCCTCTGAGCAATGCAGATCCACTAGAGCACACACAGGGATCAGAATGGGGTGAAGATTTAAAAACCATTTCTTGAAAAGTTGTTTTAAGGAACCGGAACGTGTAGCCTGGCTGCAAGAAGTATCATGGGGGACATTACAGTGTTTTTCTTTCACTTACTTATTAGACAAGCACTTATGACACACTGATTCTGGGACTAGCACTGTGCAAGGCTCTGGAAATGCCAAGAGTCAAACATATCATCCCTGCCTCCAGGGAGTTCACAGGTTAGTCGGGAAACCAACACGTTCAGGTTCCTTCAAGTAGGCTGGCACTCAGAAGAGTAAGCCGTTTGCTGATGTTAAGAGTGTTTCAAGATGTTTAAGACCCCTCGGTGAAAGTTACCAGGAGTCAGACTTCAGTTCCATCCTATTAGACCTGCACCCCCAAATGAGCTCCCCGAGGTAGGGCTTTGTTCCTGGTCCCTGGAGGGTGTAGTAAGCAGAGTGCCTGGGAAGGAGGACACGGGAACAGCCTTCTTTTGTTTCAGAAGTCATGTAAAGTCAAATTGCATGAAGAAATCTCACTTTAAGCATCCACTGAAGGTTTTGGCAAGGGAAAAGAACAGCGTGTGAAGGTGTTTCATCATCTCCCTGATACCAGGATCGTCTGGGGTGGCTTGTCTGGTGCTGTCAGAGATCTGTTGTAGTCTCTTACTCTGAAAACAAGAGTTTTAGTCCCACTTTATAGTCGGGAAGCCTGAGCCAAAGAAGTCATATAACTTTCCAAAGTCCCAGAGCACAGAACAGAAGTCCTCGGCACCCCCCCATCTTGACCTTCCTTCCCAGCTCAGTGATTATCAAGAGCAGCAGCTGTCACTGGTAGAAGGAACAGTAATTAGGAGCTCTGGGGTCTTATTCCATCCTTCCTTCCCCTCCAGCTCCAAGCTTTCTTCCTGGTGACAGATGACATCATGGATTCATCCCTCACCCGACGGGGGCAGATATGCTGGTATCGGAAGGTAAAGCGGGGGCGAAGGTAGCAGTGGGCATGGGAACAGGCCGCAGTGAGGTGGTTACATAGAGCCTGTTGAGGTGTTCAGAGTGACAGGTTCTTGGTATGAGTCTAGGCCAGAGATTGATTACTTGTTTTTCTCTGTGTCCCTGACAGCCAGGCATAGGTTTGGATGCCATCAATGACGCTCTGCTTCTGGAAGCATGTATCTACCGCCTGCTGAAGTTCTACTGCCAGGAGCAGCCCTATTACCTGAACCTGATTGAGCTCTTCCTGCAGGTGTGTTGCAGACCAGGGCTTAATGCTCAGAGGCTGCCCACAGTAGTCTTGGCTTCCATAGAACATTCTCATCTAGCTGGTTTCAGGGCATAGGAGATACTTAGGTTTGCCTGGAAGGTGGAAGAAAGTGAGGAAGGGAGTTGGGAAGGTGGTAGTGGTGGCAAGAAGGGATTCCTTGTCCCTGTGTGATTGGAGGAAGGAGTGATAGAGGACTGTGTGTGTGTGTGTGAATGTGGGCCTTGAGTTTGGGGCCCTCTCTCCCTCCTCCTGCCTTTCTGCCTCTGCCCAGTTGTCACCTGGTATGGGATGTGGGGCCCAGGATTTCAGAGTTGCCCAGCCCTGAGAAAGCCCACTTCATGGGCCATCTTCCTCCTCCTTAGAGTTCCTATCAGACTGAGATCGGACAGACCCTGGACCTCATCACAGCCCCCCAGGGCAATGTGGATCTTGGCAGATTCACTGAAAAGAGGTGAAGAACACTGGGAACCATATCTGGACAGTGAGGGAGGGCTCTGGGTGGGCACTGCCCTTCTGAGGAGTTTATCTTCTCCTTCTACTCAGGTACAAATCTATTGTCAAGTACAAGACAGCTTTCTATTCCTTCTACCTTCCTGTAGCTGCTGCCATGTACATGGTGAGTGAGCCTTCCCACCCCTCGCTGCCCGCTAATGTGGGCTTTTGGACAGGAAGGCACAGAGCAGACAACTTGGGACAATCTGGTGCCCCCACTGAGTGGCTATGTGACCTTGAGCAAGTTAATCTCTCTATTTCCTCAGCTGTAAGATGAGGATAAAATCCCCACCTCATAGGATTATTGTAAAAATTAACCGAGGCAAGTGATATGAAAGTGGTCAGCTCTTCATAGGGAAACAGTAAGTCCTCCATCTGAGTATGGATAGGAGTAGGGAGGAGATAGCTCAGGCTGAGAGGGAGAAGACTGGATTGGAAGGCAGTGGGATTAACTGCCTACCCTGACCTTGCTTCTTCGAGTTTCCTTTTCATCTTGAAAGAAGTTGGAAATGGCAGAAAGATTAGGGAGAGGGATCCAAGTGACTCAGGGACTGAGCCTCGTGACAGAAGAGATAGCCTGAGGCCCTCGAGAATGGATTCATCTCTGCTATGACTCACAGGAGGGCCTAGCTAGAAGTAAGTGGGATAGAGGTTGGACCATCAGTCAGGACTTGTAGATCAGGGAAGACAGGGATGTCAGAAAGGAGAGGAGAGAAGATTTGGCGGCTGCACTAGGGCAAGACCCCATAGGAGGAAGCAGCCAGGAAGATGAGGACAGCTCTGGTGTTTGACTTATGAATCCCCTTTTCACTGCAGGCGGGCATCGACGGGGAGAAGGAGCATGCCAATGCCAAGAAGATCCTGCTGGAGATGGGAGAGTTCTTCCAGATTCAGGTGGGAAGGCATGAGGCACTGGCAAAGAACAGGCTCCAACTTTGCTCCTTGCCTGCCTTGGAGCCTCTTCATTCCTCCTTTTCTGCCCCCATGCTCAGGATGATTACCTTGATCTCTTTGGGGACCCCAGTGTGACGGGCAAGATTGGCACGGACATCCAGGACAACAAATGCAGCTGGCTGGTGGTTCAGTGTCTGCAACGGGCCTCTCCAGAACAGCGCCAGATCCTGCAGGTGCCTGAGAGAGGGCTGTGGATCCCTAAGCTGATAGGAAAGGGGATAGAGCAGTGCTTCTCAAGTGGGGGCGATTTTGCACCCCAGGGGACATTTGGCAACATCAGCAGACATTTTTTTGTTGTCATAACTTGGTGTGTGTGCATGTGCTACCAGTATTGTTTAGTGGGTAGAGGCCAGGGATGCTGCCAAACATCTTACAATGCACAGAACAGCTTCCCACAATTACCCAGCCCCAAATTTCAGTAGTGCCAAGGGTGAGAAACCCGGGGGTAGAGGAAGCTGAGAGCTGAGCCAATATTTGAGCATTTGGGGTGGGGAAGGGGAAATTGAAGATCTTAGATACCCAGAGGCACTTGAAATTGGAGGCAGGAATGGAGTGAATGATGTTGGAGATATCCTGGAATATATGGATGAGGGGAGTGGAGGGGACCTGGATGTGCTGAGAGAAGGCTAAGGCCATTTTCCTGCCTCCAACCCCTTCCCAGGAGAATTACGGGCAGAAGGATACCGAGAAGGTGGCCCGCGTGAAGGCACTATACGAGGAGCTGAACCTGCCGGCTGTGTTCACGCAGTATGAGGAAGACAGTTACAGCCGCCTTATGGGTCTCATCGAGCAGTATGCTACGCCCCTGCCCCCAACCATCTTCCTGGGGCTGGCGCACAAGATCTACAAGCGGAAAAAGTGACCTAGAGACTGCGAGGGCGAGGAGGGGAGGCTCTCAATAAACTGTCTAATCTTCTTGTGGTTCTGTTTCTGCTTGTGCCAGCGAGGGGCACAGCTCTGTCCAGAATGGGACGGGTCGGGGGTGGGTGGATGCACGGAAGCCGGGCCTGCTGGGCTTGGCTTCAGGACGCCTTGGGAGTGAAACCTTTGGACATATCAAAAGCCGCGAGCTGGGCTTAGGTGGGTGACACAGGCACGACGTCAAGCACTGGGGGCTGGGTCTGAGCCACGCCACGCCCATGCGTGAAGGGGCGTGGCTGCGCAGCGCTGGCCGGCTGGCGGGTTGTCCTAGCGCCCCTCCCCTCCAGTCTGCGGGCCGGGCGGGGACGGTGAGAGCCGGGGAGAAGCCCAACGCCCTGGAGCGGTTGCAAGAGAACCCTGGTGAGGAGGGCTCGGCCTGTGGGTGTGGATGCATGGATGGGGCACGCGGGGTGGGGCAGGAGACGGGAGCAGTAAAAATGAATAGAGAAGGGGTGGGGTGGTGGCTAGATGATAGAGACAGTGCAGAGAGAATGGATAGACTGGGGGTCCAAGCAGGATAAAGATGCACCATGGCTGTACGCTGGAGACTGATGGGGTTTGTGTGGGGTCTGTGCGGCCCAGCCTGCCATGCGGAGTTGATGCTGACCGCTGCTCCGTCCTTCCTCCCACGCCCGCCCCTTTCCAGAATTAACCAGCCAGACGCGCCTCCCCCCCACCCCTATTTCAGAGCTTCTGGGCGGGGCCTCCCTTGTCCCCTTCCTCGGGCAAGAGGAGTAGGCTAGGGGGCAGGGCCAGATTTCGGCAGAGAGGACTGGAGCAGGGGTTCCATTGTGGGCCCCATCCTTTTTCAAGCCCCCGCACCTCCACGGAGATCCAGAGCGCAGCCGCATTCTCTGACCCTCCCCGCCCCATTCCCGAGGGGTTACATTTGACTCCACCTGCAAACACTGCAGTGGAAACTAATGGCCAGTCTATAGTTATTTGCATCTCATTTAAATGTTGTCCAAAGCAGCCAGCGCCTTTCCAGGCCTGCTCCAGTGGTCAGTCACCTCGGTGTCCTTTCCCGCGGCCCGCGCCCTCACTGGCTGGGTATCACCATCCTTGTCTTCTAGGTCTGCATCTGCGGTTGCCAGGTAGGCGGATGTGAGAGGCCCAATCCTCTTGATCCTTTAGAGGTCATCCCGTCGTCGCCGGCACCATGCTGTCCCCTCAGAGGGCTTTACTCTGCAACCTCAACCACATCCACCTCCAGCACGTCTCTCTGGGCCTGCACTTGTCTCGTCGTCCTGAGCTACGGGAGGGGCCCTTGAGCACATCCCCTCCCCCAGGGGACACTGGGGGCAAGGAGAGCCGGGGCCCCTGCAGCGGGACCCTGGTGGATGCCAATTCCAACAGCCCAGCCGTGCCCTGCAGATGCTGCCAGGAGCACGGCCCAGGCCTAGAAAACCGACAGGACCCAGCACAGGAGGAAGAGAGGGCTGCCTCTCCCTCAGACCCTGGCTGCTCTTCCTCTCTCAGCTCCTGCTCAGATCTTAGCCCTGATGAATCTCCCATCTCAGTCTACTCGCGGGACCTCCCTGGCAACGAGGATGTCCACCCTCAGCCCAGCATCATCCCCCTGGAGCAGGGCTCCCCACTGGCTTCTGCAGGCCCTGGCGCCTGCTCCCCGGACAGCTTCTGCTGCTCTCCGGATTCCTGCTCCGGAGCTTCCTCCCCACCTGGCCCTTGCCTGGACTCCAACTGCAACGCCCTGACCACCTACCAGGGCCTCCCTTCCCCAGGGCTAGAGGAAGAGGACGAGGGTGGGGAGCAGGACCTCCCTACCTCTGAGCTTTCAGACGCCGATGATGGGAAAATCGACGCTGGGAAAACCGAACCCAGTTGGAAAATCAACCCCATTTGGAAAATTGACACAGAGAAAACTGAAGCTGGCTGGAAAATCACTGAGAACAATAACTCTGGTTGGAAAATTAATGGAAATACTAACTCTAGCTGGAAACCTGAACCTGGAAAATTCGACTCCGGTAGGAAAACCTTCACAGGAATAATTGATTCTGGCTCGAAAACAGATGCAGGGAAAATTGATGGGGGATGGAGAAGTGACGTCAGCGAGGAGCCGGTGCCCCACCGGACAATCACGTCCTTCCACGAGCTAGCCCAAAAGCGCAAGCGGGGCCCGGGGCTGCCCCTTGTGCCGCAGGCCAAGAAAGACCGCAGTGACTGGCTCATTGTCTTCTCGCCCGACACCGAGCTGCCCCCCACCGGATCGCTGGGCGGTTCCCCAGCGCCTCCCCGGGAAGTCACCACCTTCAAGGAGCTCCGGTCCCGAAGCCGGGCCCCGCCCCCGCCAGTCCCGCCCCGAGACCCCCCAGCGGGCTGGGCCTTGGTCCCGCCCCGGCCCCCACCCCCACCTGTCCCTCCCCGAAGGAAGAAGAACCGACCTGGGCTGCAGCCCATAGCGGAGGGGCAGCCGGAGGAGGGCAGGGCGGGCAGCCCCGCGGCTGGCGAGGAGGCCCCAGCCGCGAAGGAGCCGGAGGAGCCCGGCGCGCAGGCGGGCCTTGAGGGTAAGAGGCTGCAAGACAAAGCGGGAGGAGAGCTGGGCTTCGGCCTCGCCCAAGCCTCCAAAGCTTCCAACCCGGCCCCCTGTCTCCCCTCCATTCTGTGTCACCCATCCTCCCGTCCCCTTCTACCAGGGAGCGCTCTGGGAAAGGGAAACTGGGTGGGTCATTGGGTTACGGGACTAACTCTTTGCTCCCTCTTTCTCCCGCCCCTCCTTGCCTGGCTGCCTGTCCCGCTGCCTTCCTTCCCCTCCGCATCTCCCCCGCCAATCTCGCCCGCAGCCAGTCCCCTCCTGCTCCCTCGGCCCCTGGTTTTCCGGTTCTCGGCCGACGGGCGCCCCCTGTTGGAGGGTAGGGGCGCGGGCGCAGCTGGGTCTCTGCTCCTGGCGCCTCTGGCCGGCTGGCCCGGCGCCGGGCTGGGGCTGCGGGGGGCGCCGAGTCCCGCGGAGGAGCAGCTGCTGCCTGTCCGCCTGTCCCCAGTGGGAGCCTATTCGCCTCCGGCTCGAGAGGCCCTGCCCTGCCTGGCCAGCCCTGAGTTGGCACTGCTGCTGTCCCCGCTCTTTCCCAGAAGTAGCACCTTCCCCGCCGCGGCTCCCCCACCCCGCCAGGTACCCGCCCCCCCGCTGCCACCGCCACTTCGTCCGCCGAAGGCCCCTCGCTGGACCAGGAGCCCACCACCTCCGCCCAGGCTACGTAAGACGGACCGGGGCAAGCCCCGCGGGCCACGCCTCAGGCGGGGCCGCCCCCGCCCACTCCAGAGCCCTACCCATCCTCGCCCAGACCTCTGCTTTAGTTTTTTTCCGGAGTTACCCGGCTTGGCCCCGCCCTTCAACCTGGGCAGATGCCAAGCACGTTCACTGGTCCTGGGGAGTCTGGCCCCGCTTCCCCTTCCGGGGGAAGGTTGCTGCTATCCCTGCTGCGTGGCCCGGTCCCTCTCTCTCCAGGCCCAGGCGTAATGCACGCGGGCTTATCCGGCTTCCATACGGAGTTTAAAGGGGTCCCAGCAAGTCCACTGTTAGGGACCTTGGGTCACACCCTCTGTGGGGTTCCCGGGCCAGTGGAGTTAGAGCTTGACCCTCACCTTGCTCAGGTAGGGTGCAGGGTGAAGCTCCCTGAGCTCATTTGCTGAACAGGTTCTTGTCATGCCTTCCCCACGAGGCCAGCCCCACGTGGGCTGCAGGGGGCGCCCTCCGCCGAGAAGCTGGCGCGGGACCCGGGTTTCCCCTTTCCGGTGCCTTCCAGCCTCCCAATCCTTGGGTCTCCTCTCCCTCCGTCTCTCTTCCCATTCCCGTCTCTCCGTCTTCCCATTGGTCCAGGCTCCCCACGTGCTCTCCGGGTTTCGGCGGGCGGGACGAGGGCCCGGGGAGGGCTCAAGGCTGCCCCTCCCTTCCCTCGCCCTGTCATCTCCCGCTCTACAGGCCCCAGCCGGGCAGGCGGGAGGTGAACGCGGCTGTCCCGCTCCGGGACTTCGGGGATCGTGGAGGTGGGAGCTGAGCCCCGAGGAAGAGAAATGGGAACGAGGAAGGGAGCGGAGAGGGACGGCGAGTGCTGGGATATGTGCTGGATTTCATTCCGGGGCCTGGGTCTGGCTGCCCCATGCTCCACCCAGCCCTGTGCCCCCGCTCCCAAGACTCTTCAGGGGCAGGGGCGCTGCAGACCTGCAGGAGATGACCTCTGTAGAAGCCGGAGTCCTGGGGGTAACCCTTAGTAAGTGTCACCGCGTTCTTCCCTTACCCCAGTGCGTAGTTCCTGGTCGTTCGCCGGTGTCTCCGGGGCCCAGCGACTGTGGATGGCAGAAGCCCAGAGTGGGACTGGCCAGCTGCAGGAGCAGAAAAAAGGTAGGACACCCTAACCCTTGAACCCTGACCTCTGAATCAACTGCCCCTCACTTGGACCCTCCTCTCTCACTGTCAAATTCGGTATGCTGGGGGAGAGACAGGGGGCTCTGATGCTTCTTCCCCTCCCCTCCCAGGTCTCCTGATAGCTGTCAGCGCCTCAGTGGATAAAATCATCTCACACTTTGGGGCTGCCCGGAACTTGGTTCAGAAGGTGAAGGTGTCTGTGGGGAGGGTGTTGGGGGTGAGGAGATTAATGTAGCTCTGGGGGCACAGGAACAGTTAGCTGGGAGGGGGCTGGAGGTATCTCTGGACCCATGCCCATTGCGCTGCCTCCAGGCCCAGTTGGGGGATAGCCGGCTGAGCCCAGATGTGGGGCACCTGGTGCTGACCACCCTCTGTCCGGCCCTCCATGCCCTGGTGGCCGATGGGCTGAAGCCTTTCCGGAAGGACCTCATCACCGGGCAGCGCAGGAGCAGCCCCTGGAGTGTGGTGGAGGCTTCGGTGAAGCCAGGTGAAGGGGGAAGAGTGTGAGACTGGGCGGGGGACAGGGACTGGGGCAGGGCTGGGACCTGGCTGACAGCACCCATGTCCTCAGGTTCCAGCACCCATTCCCTGGGAACCCTGTATAGCCAGGTCACCCATCTGGCCCCGCTGAGCAGCAGCCGTAGCCGCTTCCACGCCTTTATCCTGGGCCTCCTCAAGTAAGTGGCTTTCTTTCTGGCACTCCTCCCACGGCCGGGTGACCACAGGGATGTCGTTGGTGGGACACAGTAGTGGTGCCCCATGTTCCCAGAGAAAGCCTCCCCTCTTCCAATCTCATCTGCCATCCCCCACCCAGAGGGGGCTGGAGTCCTCCATCTCCCTGAACTTCTCTTCCCTCCTTTCCTCCCCAGCACTAAGCAGTTGGAGCTGTGGTTTTCCAGTCTCCAGGAAGATGCAGGTCAGAGGCTCAAATGGGAGAGGATGGGGTTTCTAGGCTTTGAGGGAGGGAGGGAAAGGGATCTCTTCTGTTGCTTTCCACTGATGCCAGAATGATCTTAATCCGGATCTCCAATCTTATTACTCTTCTGCTTAAAACTCTTTCAAGGAATCCCATTGTCCTTAGGAGGAAAGACCCAAATCCTCACCGTAACCTCCAAAGTCTTGGTTATCTGGCCTCTACCTTCTCCTGCCTCCTGGGCTGGGGCTTTCCCTGGTCCGGTCCTGTGACAGTCTTCCTTTCTAGTTCTTCCTGTCCCAGGGCCCAACTTCTGGTGTCCCTCCTGCCTCCTCGTTAACTTTCATTCATCTGTTGGGTCCTTCAGTGAGGCTCCACCCCCACCCTTGGACTAGGCTAACACCCACCCCCCATTTTGCTCCCTTAGCCCTCAAGTCCTCCTTTCTATTACTCAGGTTTTTGGCACCACTTGTGCTTCCACATAGGCAGGGACGTGTAAGCCCTGTACCCCATCATGTCCCCCCTCTCTCTGCCCCAGTGCCTGGCATAGAATGAGGCCTGAGAGGATGTTTGTTGACTGGTAGGCTGATGCAGGGGGTCCTCTGGGACTAGGCCCAGGGCAGGGGCTCACGTTAGCCTGCTCTTTCCCAGGCCTGCTGTCCCTCCTGTACCTGCCCACTGGATTCTTCTCCCTGGCCCGGAGTGGCTGCCCCTCCCTGTCCACGGAGCTGCTGCTCCTGCTGCAGCCATTGTCGGTGCTCACCTTCCACCTGGACCTGCTCTTTGAGCACCACCACCACCTGCCCCTGGGCCCACCTCAGGCCCCTGCGCCCCCCACCTCACCTCCGGCCCTGCAGCAGACTATGCAAGCCATGCTGCACTGGGGAGGTCGGCTGGCCCAGAGCCTTCGGGGGGCTTCTGGGGAGACTCCTCCAGACCCTTCAGCCCCTTCAAGCCCTCCCATACCAGGCAGCTGGTGGGAGCAGCTGACCCAGGCCTCCCGGGTCTACGCCTCTGGGGGCACCAAGGGTTTCCCTCTTCCCCGGTGGGGATCCAGGCGTCATGGGACTGCAGCTGAGGGCGCGCAGGAGAGATCCCTGCCCACAAAGGAAGCGGCACCAGGCAGAGGCGTATGGCTGGGGAGACTGTTTGGAGTGCCTGGGGGCCTCACAGAAACTGAGAGCGGAGCCCCAAAGTCCAGGTAATGGGGTACCTGGTCCCCTCCATGACCTCTGACCCCGTCTCAAGAGTCCCTGGTCACCCTAATTTGAAATGTATAGTGATCCTTTAGCAGAGGTTGGCAGTCCGTTTTTCTACAGCCATGAGCTAAAAATGGTTACATTCCTAAGTAAGGTTACATTTTAATGGTTATGTAAGTACCTAATGTTCTCCATTTTGCCTCTTGGCCCTCAAAGCCAAAAATATTTATTATCTGGCTCTTTAGAAAAAAGAAAAAATTTGCTTGACCCCTCCTCTAGGGTTTGACTATTGGTGGCTCTTTAATGGCTTCAGGTACTCTCTGGTGACCCTCTGGATCTCTCTGAGCCTGCTGGTTACATAGGTCCCTTTGTGACTTTTGGTGTTGTAGACCTTTGTTGTCACCTCCCTAATGACCCTAAAGGTACCTGTGTCCCACGACTACTGCTCTGCCCTCAGTAGTGACCAACTCCTGACCTCTTCTGAACCACAGTCAGGCCCCTCAGCCTCTGCCTCCCTTCACAGCCCTGAGTTTGGGTTTCTTTTTCTGGAGGTGGGATGATCTCTGTGACCCTTTGTCCTTTCTTCCAGGAGACCATCCAGCTGGCTGCCCCCGACAGTGAATGTGTTGGCTCTGGTGAAGCGAGGGGCACCTCCTGAGACTTTCTCTTCTCCTGAGGAGCTTGAGGCCTCAGCACCCAGCATGGTGCAGACCCACAGGTCAGGAGGGTCGTGGAGAATGCGCTGGTGTGCACGTGTGTTACATTATATATGTGTGTGTGTCTTTCTGTCTTCACAGAGTGGATGGGAGGTAGTGTAAAGGCCTTGGGCTGTAAAGTCAGACAGTG
The DNA here is from genome assembly GCF_020826845.1 of Diceros bicornis minor. NCBI lineage: Eukaryota > Metazoa > Chordata > Mammalia > Perissodactyla > Rhinocerotidae > Diceros > Diceros bicornis. The sequence continues at coordinate 59,195,510 of NC_080743.1, forward strand.
CTTAGTTTGCATTGCATCTTTGCTATTTATTATTGGTGTGACACTAATTTCTTTGAGCTTTAGTTTCTTTCTCTGTAAGAAGAGGATAGGGCTGGCCCGGTGGCTTAGCGGTTGGGTGCGCGCGCTCCGCTGCTGGTGGTCCGGGTTCGGATCCTGGGCGCGCACCGACGCACCGCTTCTCTGGCCATGCTGGGGCTGCATCCCACATACAGCAACTGGAGGGATGTGCAACTATGACATACGGCTATCTACTGGGGCTTTGGGGGAAAAATGAATAAATAAAATTATAAAAAAAAAAAAGGAAGAGGATAATTTATACTTTTGTTATGGTTGTTGTGAAGACTAAAGATAATTTTATAAAGGCATTTGGCACGTAGTAGGTGCCCAGTTAGTGGTAACTTTTGCTACCGTGTGTGTGTGTGTGTGTGTGTGTGTGTGTGTGTGTGTGTACACGGATGTGCTCAGGTGTGTCCACTGAGGGATTGTACTTCCCTTTAGTGGGGTCTTCTAATTTGGCACCAGGGGCTGCTGCTTCTTTGGAGTTTGGCTTCCTTTGGGTCATCTTGATCAACTGAATTAGGCTTCTTGATTTTTCATTCATTCAGCAATATTTTGCAAGTACTTATTATGTGCCAAGCATTATGCTAGGGGAGGGAATACAAAGGCAAACATATTGGAGTCCCTGCCATCAAGGAGCTTTAGTCCATTGGAGTTATAAACAAACAGTTACAATTCTGTATGGTAAAGACTCTAGGAAAAGAAGACTGAGTCCTTTGGGGCCATACAGACAGGGCTTCTTCCACAGGTTTGGGGACTCAGGGAAGGCCCAGTGATGGTTCGGGGTGTGCATCTGGCAGAAGGAACAGGATGCAAAGGCAGAGAGGCCCAAATGTAGTAAGTGAGGAACTGTGGGTACATGATTGGCGGTGACTGCCGTGGAGGATGCTGGAGGCTGATGGCTTAGTTGGCCAGTTAAGGAGCCTGGACTTCACTCTGAGGCAGTGGGAGCCACTGAAGGGTCTTAAGCCTGAGAATCATGCTTGCTTGTGTTTTAGAAGGATCTCTGACTGCTGTGTGGAGAATGCAGCTGGGGAGGGAGGCTAAGAGATTCAAGGAGACCAGTTAGATTATATGCAGTGGTCCAGAGAGAGAGGATAGAGACCTAAACTAGGATGATGGTAGTGGAGTTGAAGAGAGAGATAGATGGAGCAGTGGGAGACACAAACACCAAGCAAGTTTTGGTGATTGATTGGATGTGAGGAGTGAGACACCCTGGTTTTTGCCAGGGGCAACTGGGTGGGAGGTGGTGCTGTTTACCACTCTAGGGGACACAAGAGGGTTTGGAGGGTTAAGATGAGTCATTTAGTTTGTATATGGTGAATTTGAAGCATCAGAGAAGTGCAAATTGCGTCAAATAAGCAGCTGAAGAGTGGGTTTGGAGCCCAGAAGAGGGCAGGGGCCCCAGATAAAAATCAACATGTTGATAAATGGTCCCCACATCTCTTCCAGACCCCAATCAACGTTCACTGAGCTGAAGCAAAAGGGATGCTTCACACAGTGGGATAGTGAGGCCTGGGGACAGCTGGGCACCCCCACCTCACTTCACCCCAGCCTCTCCCTCTGGCTCCCCACAGGGCGGTCCGTGCTCTCTGTGACCACACTGCTGCAGGACCTGACCAGCTGAGCTTCCGGCGTGGGGAAGTGCTGCAAGTCATCACCACTGTCGATGAGGACTGGCTCCGCTGTGGGCGGGACGGAGTGGAGGGGCTGGTGCCTGTGGGGTATACCTCTCTTGTTCTCTAGGCCTAGGACCTTTTCCTTTCCTGCAGATGTCTCTCCCTCCTGTCACCAGGGAATGGAATGGCCTGTGAACACTATCCCATGTGAACTGATCATCCCGGAAGCATTTTCCTTGTCTGCAAAATGATACTTCCTCCCACATCAATTTCTGCTACTATGTGAAATAAACTTTCCTTTTTCCCTCCCATGCCCATCTGTAAGGTGAAACCTGCTCTTCTTCCAAGTATATAAAAAGGAATTTCCCTCCATGCAATCTCTTTCCTTATTCCCATCTGTATAAGGGAATGTCTCCCTTCCTATCTGCAAAATGGAAATCTAGCCCCCTTCTACCTTCTTCATCTGTAAGTGGACTGTGCCAGTACAGTACATGCCTCAGTTCCCAAGACTAGAAGGGCCTCTAGTCTCCTTCCTGTGTATGGAATCTTCCCCCACTCCACCTATCCCACATTGCCTGTATTTATTATGTACTCATGCTGTACTAGGTGCTGAAGTCTGGACACCCCTGGTGGGTGGGCCTATGGTATTGGTCTGCCTCCTTCCTCCTGTCCCAATAAAGTGTGGGAGTTGAATGTGTGTGTGTTACTGTCGGTTTCAGGACATAGGCTGTGGGGGAGGGGAGGGAGGCCTTCTTATGGGAAGCCCAAAGGAGATGCTTCCTTCCTAGCCCAGGTTCAGGTCTTCTTATTCCCTGAGGAATAGAGAAGTGGCCCAATTGGTGCCTGAATCTCAGAAGCGTGTCTCTATTCTGCGACTTGATTGCTTTGTTTTGTTAGACTAACATGGTAGGAGCCTGAGTAAGTATGGGCGAGTAGGGAAGACTTCCATGGCCCTTGAAATTGTACTCATTAGATTCATAGCTGAGGTGAAGGGAAGGATTAAAGGGTTGCAAGAAGTGACACATTTTTTCTATTTAATATCACCATTCTGTGGTGATAGAATTTCAGCAAGTGAAATAACTTGACATCTATTACTTTGTTAGGAGTTAATGAGTTTCCTTTCAGTCTTTTGAAATGAGAATAACTAAGATGATCTAGAGCTTTGAGGATGTGGTTGGAAATCACTATAAATGATTGCCTAAAGGAGAAAAGATTAGAAGAATAGAAAACTGTAATTATATCTAGGCAACAGGAAAGTTAGGGGGAAGCTGAGAACTATGAGGTAAAAACACAGGGGAAAGAAATCTGCAAGTTTTCCCTTCAACTTTGGGAACTTGGTTGAAAAGGACAATGGACTGGTGATAGGAGCGGGGACTTGGGGAAATAAACATCTTAGATCCAAACCTTTGGAAATACTCAGAACAGCCTTGGTTACACTCAAATGTCTTATACTTTTGCCCTTGTCTAAGAGACTTAACGTTCCCCATTCCTGGTCAATTTGCATTCTTCATCTGCTCCTTGCTTTAATTTTGCTTTTGTGTTTGACTGCCCTCTCAACTTTAGACCTCAGTTTGCATTTCAGGTATTTTCTAGGGTCACACTTCTCAAACTGGACTCTGAGGGCTTCTGGGAATCCCTAGTTATATTCTTAGGAGGCTGAGTACTCAAGTTTATGAAGCTTGTTCAATTATAATTATTGCAAAAGTTATTTTTACAATGTTTGAAGTTTTAGAACAGTAGATATGGAAGACTCCTATTACTTTGACTCTGGGACCAATATTTCTCAAAATGAGATCTGCAGAGTAATCTTGGGGGGCCCATGATTTCTAAAGTTCCAGAAATCTTATACTGATACAGAGCTTTCATTTCCCATGATTTGATCTGCCCTCTACTTCTTCTGATTCCTATCCCCATGTGCTTGGTTTTACCATGGGTAATCCTAATAACTGGGAAGAGCCCTAGAACAATACTGTTGGAGCATCATCAGTGAGATCTGGCCTCATGCGCTGTTTGCAGTCAGAGCCCAATGGTTCTCAGGCTTGGGCAGGTGGTAATAGAGCAGTGGAACCTCCTTGCAGAACATCACGAAACAGACCAAGCACTGGCATGAAATTGAGTTTTTGTACTATTATTATTATATATTATCTAGAACAGCTGCAGTTGATACCAAAAGGTTAAAAAACTTAAAAGATAAAAAACTTAAGAAAAATTTACTACTACTGTACTGTTTTTGCAGCCATGAAGAGACTATTATGTAACAGTGGGTGAACACCTATCCTTGCAGGAGTAGGGATTGAGCTCTTAGTCAGTTGTCTCAATGCTTCTGAGCAACTGTCTTCCAGCTGAACTCAAAGCCTAAACGTCTGAACCATGTCTGCGGCAAAATGCTGCCAGGCCTTTCATTTGTTGGCAGGAGTGGATTTATCTTTCCTAGTTAGTAATGTTACACTTTGGCTATTTCTGACAGTTTTCTCTTTGTGGATGAACATAAAGATTTTGGAGTTCTGGCTCCAACACTAGTTACTAGGTGATCTCTCACAAGTTAACCTTCCTGAGCTTCAGTTTTTGCTTCTACAAAATGGGGTTAATGACTACAGAGGGCTATTATGAGGATTAACTAACTAGCTATATGATCTTGGGCAAGTTCCTTAACCTCTGTTGCTTCAGTTTACTCATCTATAAAACCGGGTTTGGTACCTATCTAAAGGAGCTGTTGTGAAGATTAATAAATGAATACATGTAAACTGCTTACGATGGAAATGGTCTAACACATAGTGGCCTAAAAAATGTGGCCTGAAGTTATTGCCAACCTTGGAGGTTGCTAATGAGTATTAAATAAGATGATATATATGTGTACAAGGAATAGAGGTGTTGATTGGTTAGGCTGGGTCCAGACCAAAAAGATCCTAGTATTGAGGAAATGGCTTTATCCAACAGTCAACAGCAGTTGAGTGTGCCCATGTGGGGCCCAGGATGCTGATGATGTAGTTTTAAAAAGACCTTTTTGGAAACAGGATGGAGAAGATCGGAAGATAAATGGAAGATAGGAAAGGAGAAAAAAATAGCAAGCTCACCACTCTGCAGTTAGGAAAAGTTTTTTCCATTTAATACTAGACTTTCAAGGATTGAGATGCAAGCTTTTTATGCAATTACATCCAATGTTAAAATTGGTAATACATAATTTACAAAGATTAACATCAAAACAATCATCTATTTAGATATGCTTTTGTAAAAAGGAAATATATTAGCAGCATTTATATTTTCCGCAATCACACAGCCTACAGACATGCAGACTAACTGTATCTATTTGCAGTGATGTAGTGCTTTGCCCCGCATTTCAAACACCAAAACCCACCTGGCAGCTAGGGGGTTCTTTTTATTTCGTTATTATAAAATAACCGAAAAATAAAAAAAGGCATTAATTTCTACACCAGTAAGAAAAAACAAGTTTTTGCACTTACCTAACATTTGATTGTCTAAAAAACATTTCAGTTTTTAGTCTTTCAACAAAAGAAAGATAAAATGACAGAGCGTAGTGTCTTTTGCTTCTGTTCTCGCATTTTACAAAGTTTTTTTTCTTTTTTTGTCTTTTTTAAAATTTTAGTGTTTAACACTATTAAAGGAAATATTGAATTTTAATCTCTTTCTTGTCATTTTCCTGCTTTTGACTAAAAGGAGACCCCCAAAGTGCCCCTATCCCACCTCCCTCCCACCCGGCTCCCTGCAATGAAAACCAAAAGAAATCACTCAAACGGGCTTGGACATGCGATTTTTCCAGCTCCACACGTGAGTATCTTATACCCAGGTCTCTTAGTAATGTACAGTGCTTCTCTACAGTAAGAAAATACTCCAAACTATTTTCTTAATTCTCTTTTTTCTTTAATAAAATATTTATTCTGCTTTTTCTCTGCTCAAGGGGATCTTTGGCATCCCCTGTCTCTTTTGTTTTGTTTTTTCCTCGAGATTGATACAGAAAGGAGAAAAAGAAAAAAAAAATTCAATGGAATGGAAGGTGGTCATTGTTTCTACCTAAACAAGTCAGAGCGTCGTCATCATAAGGGGAAATGTACAATTAGGACAGCATTGGTCCAATATTAGAAAAAAGTAATGGGGACATGTTTACTATTGTATTGCTTACTAATCACGCAGCAGATATATATATATATATATATACATACATATATATATACACACACAACTTGGCACATTTAAAAACCATCTTTTCTCTTATAAGAACATCTAAAATGTATATGCATATGTATGTCTGAGAAGACAAGAAAGCAAAGCTTTTTAAATTTTATTTTTAAAGAGACAGTATTATCTGGTAACTTCTGGTCAAGAGAATGGGAAGAAAGGAGACACCCTGGATACCCCTCCTGGTGATAAAGTCATCAGGAGGGTGGAGGAAATATGGGACTAGGGGTGGGGAGAACACACTGTCTCTTTAAGAGATGGACATTGAAAACTGTACAATTAAGAAAACGAGTAGTGTTTTCAATTGATAATCTACACTCACAACAAATACTCTGATAGGTGAATACTGCTCAACAGTTTATGTAGTGACTTTTGTTGTGGGGGGTTAGAGTTCATTTTTATGTAAGTTTTAAAATGATTTTATTTTGAAATGAATCTCCATTCGCACAGCACAGCAGACACACAAGAACCACAGCGCATACACAGCACATGTGCTGGCGGGGGCCTGGCCTTCTCATTAGAAAAAAATATGTTCGGCAGGTTATTAAGGTTAAAACATCAATAATTACAGTAAGTACTATGCCCTTCTGACCCCATGGGGGCCTTCCCTATTCCATGATTCCATTTTGGGGAGGAGAAGTACGGAGAGGGACAACAGTTACAAGTGCTTTGAGTTGTCAACTCACATTTTACTTTGACCTGGATGGGCAAGAAAGGAGAGAACTTTCCTAGTCAGGGATCTGGAAAAGAAGCCCCAGCTACTCTTTCCGTTTTAGATCTCTGGGGTAGCTCTTAGAGCCTATAGAGAACAGATGGGGTAAGGGTGAGGATCCTGGCCCTTCCCCTTTGGATTTTGAGTTTTACCCGGGTATAGGAAGCAGCTTCTTAGCAGTGCCTGTGGGATCAGAGGATGACACAGAAAAACCCAAGCTAGGGGGAGGGGCAAGTGCTGTAAAGTACCAAAAGGTTCTGGTCATTCCCAATGTGCTCTGCCCTCCTCCCTACATTATTAACCCTCAGGGTAAAGCAATGGAGAGGAAAACAAGTTAAACTGAACTGTTTAGACAGATCCCATTCCTCTTCCTCTCCACTAGCTCCAAGGTTTATTAAGTACCTAATATCAACAACATGGCCCCATTCCCCTTGCTGGATGGACCCTTCCCACCCCTGTCTACACTCAGAGAACAGGAGGCAGGACTGTTAGCTCCACTGGATCCCAGGTGCTTGAGGTTCTCATTCTTTGAGGTTCACTTCCGAAAGCTGTTTTCTGGGATGAACAAAGTACGCCTTCGCAGTTTCCTGCCAGATCCTTCCTCCAGCAAGTAGGTCACATCGATGGCTGAAAACAGAACCAAGAAGGCTCATCAAATACCACCCTCCCACTCGTTATTCCAGATTTGAGCTCTAAGGAGATCACAGGAGTTCAATGATTCCTTTTCTGACCGATAAGCAACTCAGGCCCTCGTCCAGCCCTAGATGAAAAATGTTGTTCTCTAGGGAGGAGACCCTCTCACCTCCCACAGTTTCATTCCCAAGATATAACTAAATGCAGGCCCATGAAAGAACTATACCATTTTCTTAGAATACCTTCCGTTCTGGACAAGTAATTAGAAGTTGTTCTTTTTTATTCCCTCTCCACTAATTTCCCATTTATCTTAAACTCTAGAAATGAGCCTGATTCTTCTTACCATTTTTTCCAGGGATTTTTTCAAGGAGATTGAGCAAGATCTGGTTGAGTCGTTCCCGTTGGTTATGCCGTCGTTCCTCAGGGGTACAGGCTGGTTGGGATTCTTGACTACTTTCCTCTGTTTTTTTTTCACCCTCACTGACTTCAGCGGTGGCCCTCTCCTGTTCTGGCTCTTCCAGGCTGCGCATCTCATTGGCTGCTTGCTCCTGACTGGCCAGTACCTCTTCAATCAAAGGCAGAGCATCATCCTCCTGGCCCAGGTCTTTCAGGGGTGGCTTTGAGCGCTCCGACTTCCAGGATGATCTGCCAGAAGGATATGTGAATTTAGAGTAAGGCTGAGCAGGGCACTTAGGGAAGGAAGGGGAATGAAGGGAAGATGGCTTGAGATCCTGGAGTCTAGCTGTTAGAGCTTGGCTCAAGAGGTAAGAAGCTTGGCTCTGGTCTTCCCTTATTATTATTTGAACAAATCACTACCTGTCTCTGAAATTTAATTTCTATTTGTAAAATTCAATTTTTCTTCTTTCTTTCAGGAATCCAGGGAATCCATAAAATATACCAGAGCTGGTAAAATTGCTTAGCTAGTTCTCATTGATTGCTTCAGGAGTACAGAGAAGTATGGCACAAACTGTGATACCAATAGCCCAACTACAATAAGTATTTAAATGGAGTTTTTACTGTTCTGGAATCTCTTTTCAAATCTATTATCTAATATTTTTTCCCTTATGGTAAGCTATTGATGTAGGTAAAGCAGTTGTTATGCTGCCATTCAACAGAAAAGGTAGTTGAAGAAAATTCAGTGTTCTTTCTCCAAGAATATTCCTCACGTACAAAACAAGCAAAAATAAAAACTATAAATACCAAATTGCTCAGCTAAAACTGTGCACTTCTAGCTACTTCTGTTCCTTTACAACGGAGGTCCCAAGAGCTGATACACTTTGGGGTAATGGGGAAAGCTTGCAGAAATCTAAAAAAGAGACTTTTCTGAATCTGTCTGTAGTTCTGTTCCAAATCCTCTTCTTCTCTACTTCAAATCCTTGCAAATCTCCCTCCCTGCCCCAACTAATGCTCCATAATGAGACCACAGCTATTAAAGTCTAGTTCTTCCATATTATCATTGGCACTACATTGGGTTACTCTGTCAGAGAATCCCCAATCCTAGGGGTAGGGCTCTTGCTCCATTCAAGCTGTTGATCAATCCTTTAAGCTCCTCACATCCCCCATGGGACTCACCGCCCTCCGTTCCTCTTGTAGTTGTCTGGGACATAATGAGGCTGCAGAGAAGAAAAGGAAGCGGTTAGTGTATTGTAGAAGCCGGCAAAGCTGGATCAGATGATCCTGGGCCAACTCAGGATAAGGGAAGTGGGGAGGAAGGGAGACAGGGAGGTAAAGGAAGAAAAAAATAGGGCTAAAGCCCTTATAAGCTGGGTGACTGTGTTTTAAGGTCAGAAGTTCAGCACTTCTATTCATCTGTAGGCCGCAGTGGTTTTTAGCATTTTGTAAGCCTAGAATGACAGTAGGAAGGATAGGCTCACAATTCTCTTTGCCTCATGCCAAAGAGTATTGTTTTAAGTAGTTAAGGTTGGGTTTCAAAGCTAATCAGTAAGCTGCTGACTGAGCAAGCAAGACCAAAGAAGTCTAGATGAGAAGCAGGGCTTGGTGGTGGACAGAAAGAATATAAAATAAATACTGTTAAGAGAAATCCAAAAATAATAATAAGAAAAATATGGACATAAAGGTTAGCTTTCTTGTTAGACTATTTCTAAGCATTCCAGGATGAGAACTATGAATTTTGACAGGCCCACTAAAAAAAAGACTCAAGGATAAAGAGCTTAGTCCAGGGTTTCATTATAGCAAATACATGGATGGATGACCAAACCCTTTGTGGAATGATGAATGGCACAAAATAATTGGAGGAGTATCTTTGCAACAATTTGAAAGAAAAAATACAGGAAAAAGGCTGAAAATGAAAATGTTAACAGTGATTATTTTCTAGGTAGTGGGATAATACACAATTTTTTCTTCTTAATGCTTCTGTACTTTTCAAATTTTATATAATGATGATGTCTTACGTTTTAAATTCAGGGATAAAAAGAAAAAGCACTGAATTATTGTCACCAAAAGTTTCTTCAGGGTTCTTGTTATTCTTTCTACTTGCTTCTTAAAATTATGGGTGTGAAAAACAAAACAAAAACCTACAATATGGGGCTCAAGGGCAAAGACTGTAAAGAAGTGAGAGAGAAAAAAGGTGAAATCCTGTTTAAAAAGCGTAAATCAACAATTTCCTGAGACAGCCCATGCCAGGAAATGCAGAATAAATGTATTCATGCTGTTCAAACATCCCAAACAGAGATGGAGATGTCCATAGTTTGGTAAGGAAACAGGACGAAGAAGCAGAGTCACTTGAAAATTCTTACTCTGTGAATTCCATGCCTGAACTCTAGATTGTCCTGACACATACAATTAAGACAGGAAGGAGACTTACTGAGAAATCTCTTTTGGGAGTGAGCTTCTTGGGGAAGTGATCAAAGGCATAGGGTTTGGTGCAGACAGGGTAGCGGTTCCGGTGGATCTTGTAAAACAGGTGTGCTGACTTGTCAAGCCGATAATCACAGATGTACACATCTTGCTCCTTCACTCCTTTGGGTCTCCCTATGAGTCCAAACACTGTTAGAGTCCTCCTATTTTCCCTTCCCCTCACCCTGAGCTGAGCAGAGACCACCACACACCACTGGGAAAGCAGCTAGACCCTTAAGAGGGAAACACTGTAGCCAATTTGAGAGGCAAAACAACTAAGCATTTGGGGATTGCACACGAAAGGCGAGTTCCCAGACACTAGTGTCAAAAAAGGAGAAAGGGAATCTAAGAGTCAAAGGGCATATTATAGGATGAAAGGGAACCAGAAACATAAATTATTTGAGTGCTGCAGGGATTTTGAGGGAAAAAAAGCAGATTATGGGGAAGTTATGCGAAAAGCATGGCAGTATAAATGAGGGAAGCACACTTGAAAATGAACACTTTATAACTGGGAGAGGGAGGAGTCGTCAGTATCACGGAGCTCCAAGCAGTAAGTTTTTGAATGGAATATATATTCTTCTGGACTAGTTTGCTATGATACTAAGAGAAAGAGCTAGGCAACTGAACTCTGCTAATAATGACAACTAACATACATTGAGCTTTTACTGTGAGCCATAAACTGGGCTAAGGGCTTTCGTAGATTATTTCATTTACTCTTTACAAAACCCTCTAAAATAGATACTAATCCCTATTTTCAGGTTAAGTGACTCGCTCAAGGGCAAACAGGTAAAAGTGGCGGAGCTAAAATTTGAAATTAGATTGTCTGACTTTACCGCCTACGTTGTTAACCATGGAGCTTACAAAACTATTGTACTTTTTTTGTTTATTTAATGTATAGAATTGATGATCACCTTAAGGATTCTGGGTGAAGGAACGTATCTTTCCACGAATACTAACAGAGTGCTAAGTACACAGTATTAAAAATGTTGGCTAAATTAAAAAAAGAATTAACATTTATTGAGTACCAAGCACTAGGTAAAAGAAAGAAAAAAGATAGTATAGCTTTCTAAAGCTTCATAGCTAGCCTTGGATAATCTTTTATCAGATGGAGACAACAAGAATGGAGTGGGCAATTGTAGATCAATGAAAGGGGGATAGGAGGTCATTTCTCAAGTAGCCCAGATCACTTGCCTTTACAATATGTATAAAGGTCCAATACACAACAGGTCCCCACTACAGCCTCCAAGGGAATGATCTCATAGAGTGGCACCCGAAATAGTTCATTGTGATAGAACCGACGGGATGGCGAGTGGTGGGTTTCATGAGGACGGAAATAATGGTGACCAAAGGCAAACCGCTCCTCTCTAAAAAAAGAAAAAAAGAGAAGAGAGAGGTTTAGTTGATCTGCAAGATCCTAGTGAATATTCACTTTTTGCTGGTAGAACACAGCTGGAAGAAGAGAGACAGGACCTCAACACATACTTTTCATTCTTCCAAAGTTTCTCAATGCGGAATATGTCAAGTTTATCTCGGTTAATGTGAGATAACAGCCGATAAGACTGACGGACTGGGTGGCCATCAGGGGTGCGCCGACTATCCCTCATCAGATATACACAGTCACCTAGGAAGGCAGAGAACACAGAAGATTCCTACATGAATTCTCTTAGGCATCCACTGGACTGACCCAAGGTCTACATGGAAAGAACTTAAAATCTGAAACAATAAGTACAGAGAACTACAACCAACACTCTAAATGTGATGATACTCAATTCTAGACTATGAGAATGACACGAGGGAAGTCTTCCATCTTTTAGACTTCCTCTATGTCTTTCCCAGTCTTAAAATTAGCTTTATAACACTCTGGTCTCTCCAAATTTTAAGTTTTATTTGGTGGAGGGGAAATGTATGTAAGCTTAAAGACTAAAAGATATAAAAATCTATATTTTATTGCTATTAAAGGTCATATGGACAGAATGGCTATCATGCAGAGAGCAGATACCTTCTATTTTTCAGAAAGGTCAGTTTTGACAAGTAGGGTCAACTCCTGTGTACGCACCTTGACGAAGCAGCAAGTCATCTCGGAGCAAACAGATGAAGTAGACACAGCCAGGTTGGGCATAGTGGGGCCGAGGAATCATGGGCACCTCCTGATAAGAGCAGAAAGCCAATGGATAAGGGCTGGGACTACTACATCCAGCCTACTGATCTCTATTCAGGAGGAAAAGAACTAAAACCTAAAATTCCCAACCAATTAAGACTTACTGTTTAGTCATTTCAATACACTACAGATATGAAAAAAAGATGAAAGCAACTAGTGTTGTTAAACTTGGAAAAGTGAAGGTAGAGGACAAAACTGACAGGCTAAGTATCCCAAACTATATTCTGTGAAGCACTTATTGTGTGGTTGCTCTGTGCCATTTAGGGGGCATCTGAGAATGTGTGAAGGGGGACTTTGATTGTCACAATGATTGGGGGAGGCTACCAGCATTTAATGCCCAAGAGCCAGGGAAGTCAAATATTCTGCAATGCATCTCTCACAACAAAGAACTATCCACCCAAAATGACAATAGCACCACTGTTAAGAAATAGTGCCTAAATATCTCCTTTTATAGAGGTCACTTGCCTAAGATCACACATATAAATATGGGAAAGCCAAGACAAAAACCCGTTTAATAACCTGGGCAAGTTACCTAACCCACCGTCTCCTCCTGGGAAGTGGGCCTAAGATTAACATTTGTTGACCCTCAGTCCAGTGCCCTTTCCACTTAAACACTGCTTAACATAAACGATATTTAGAGTACTCAAGTTCTAGACTTTACAAGCTATTTCTTTTATGGATAGTTGATAGTGTTTATAAAAAATAAAAGTTTTATATAGTACCATTCCTTCCATAGATTCCTAAGTATTTTATTTTCCCTTGGATCATACTCCCGAGAAAAGAAAGGGCAGAGTTATTACCCTCAATGTAAAGTATAAGAAACTGAGGCCCAGAGAAGTTGAGTAACTTATCAAAGGAAATTCAGTGCATCAGGAGCAGCGCAGGTCATGCGCTATGTTTCCTACTTCTAGATCAGAGTATTGTCAGAGGGCAGCTTACTCTGTCCACAGGCCTTGGATCACACTGCTCACAAAGGTAGTGCTCCACATCTGAGTTAACTCCCATACAGTCACAGTGCTGCCACACCTGCAGAAAAAAAAGTCAGTGTGTCTGGGGTCGGGGAGGCACGGCTTAGACTTACTGAGCGAAGTCCTGGGGGCTAAGAATAAAAAAAATTAGCAATAGGACAGGGTAAAGTAAACAAGAACTATGGGATAAATGGGTAAGTGAGAAATTAGAGATACATGGTAAAATAGGGGGAAAAAAGAATACGGACTTGTCTGAACACAAGTGTACAGACTGGTTCATAATATAGAGATCTAGGCAAATAAAATGGGGAGATGGATAGAGAATAGGAGGATGAATGCATATAGTACCTATTACCTACTAAGGAACATACATCAATGATACAGTTATTGTGAAAGGTTTTACAGTTACAAAATGTTTTTATTTACCCTTATCTAATTATATCCTCCCAACAATCCTATGTGTTACCCATATCTCCACTTTCCATATGAAATAACAAGTTGAAATGTATCAAATGGGGATATTAGGGCTCAAATCCAGGCCTTGACTCCTTCATTAGGAGCTCTAAATACTGCATTCCATCAGTATTAATGCTACCCAGAGTGTAGTAATTCTAATGTTTTTCAAGGTAAAGCACTATCCTGGGGCCGGCCCCGTGGCACAGTGGTTAAGTGCGTGTGCTCTGCTGCTGGTGGCCCAGGGTTCGGATCCCAGGCGCGCACTGATGTACTGCTTGCGAGGCCACGCTGTGGCGGTGTCCCACGTAAAGTGGAGGAAGATAGGCACAGATGCTAGCCCAGGGCCAGTGTCCCTCAGCAAAAAGAGGAGGAGTGGCATGGATGTTAGCTCAGGGCTCATCTTCCTCACACATAGACACAGCACTATCCTAAATATTATCATTCTTCTTGAACCAGATTATTTAAGAAGTGTGCAGTGGAAAGTGGGCAGAAAGAATGGGAGATACAAAAAGAAGGGAAAGATAAAATGAAAGAGAGAGATACAAAAAAGGAGAAAGACAATATGGTGAACAGTGAGGGATAAGAGAAACCAAGGAAAAGTTCAAGTTCATAAAAAGCCGTTAAGCTAAGCCAAAAGAGACATGGGGTGCTTATTGAATATGGTCACCAAGCTCATCAGGACTAGGCATCTGCTTCACCTCCTGACCCTCACCATGCACTTGTCACACTGGATCATGAGGCCTTCATCCTTGTAGAGGCCACAGACACAGCGGATAACATCATCGTCCTTCTCATGCCCATTCTCCTTCTCAGAGACTGAGGTCTCACTGCTGTCTGCCTCACTTGCTGTCTCTCCCACAATCTCATCAATTTGGGCTGATGCCTCATGCCGGGCGTTGTAATAGGCCTTTCGTAGGCGGCAAACGTCTCTCCCAATTGGGGATTTACGCCCGTAGTACTTCTGAAGAAAGCAGAAGAAAGGAATCATATTTGGTCTTCTCAGTATGGCTTAAAAATATACCTAAAGAGGTAGCAGGATTTTCTTTATCCTCCCACTATGGTTAACAGATTCTCAATACCAGTGAATATAGTGCCACGCAGTTGAAAACAACTGAAACTGAACTAAAATGAATTAAAATTAGAATCTGCACAGTAATTTTTCCATTTGCTCTATTGTTCTGTCATTCAGTTCCTGTCACAGGCTATACTGTACACTAGATAAAATACAAAGTAACCATGGAATATGAATTAATATCACAAGCATAATATTGTGGAAAAGCTCTCCATTTACCTTTGTCTTGCAGATATTAGGGAAAGAGTTATAAGTTTTAAATATATATGGAAGCTGGGTTTCAGTAGAAAGAATGTTATAATTCAAGATGGCTCTAATTCTTCTCCCACTTGTCTGTTTTTCTCTCTCATTTCTTCTGTCTTCAACCTCAATTCCTCTTTCATCTAGTAGCCTCTTTTGTCCTTCAAATGCCTCTTCAAGGTATATCAAAATCACTGAATAATTTCCTCTCTTCTATGCACCATATAACATTCCATCCTCTCCTTCAAATCAGTTCAAGGCCAGCTTCTCTCCAATGAGCTTTACCTGTTCTACAACCTATTAGTGTAATACCTCTCAATTACATCCTTAAGGTATATTTTTAACTATTTACCTTATTTCTGTGTATTTCACATGTACTTATTGTTTAGAGGAAAGAAACTACAAATATGACTTAAATGTAGTAAAATGTCTGTATTATGTAAATATAAAGGTTCAATACTAAATTAGGTTTTTACAAAAATTGCTTCTTTGGGAGGATGAGTTAGCGTTCCATTCTAGTCATATCAATGTCTTTATTATAAAAGATTCTACAATATTTAGTACACTGTAACCCTTACACTAAGGGTACTCAATAAAAATTGTTCCCTTTCTTAACCAGAAATATGAAGGATGATAGAAGAGGATAAAAATCTTAAACTTCTAGAACAGTTCTCTTCAGAACAAACTTCTAGAATAGTTCTCTTCAGAACAAACTCCTTAAATTTGTGTTTGAAGTCAGTGAAAAATACCTCAGCATTCCGAAAGACCTTGAGCATATCAGCATCAAAAGCCTCCACTGTCTTATAATAACCAATGAGGATCTGCTTCTCTATGGTGACAAGATCTAGGGGATCAGAGATCTTCTCATAATAATCAGCATTCCTGGAACATAAAGCCAGGGTGTCAATCTGGTACATTTAGTACTTTTCTAAAGCTCAGATGATTCTCACCTATGTGAACTTACTTTTTCTTTGGGGGGAGGTTCAAAAGTGGTGCTGCCAGTGCTTGTTGGGAAGAATCTGCAAAAGAATGCAAGGTTTAATAAAAGGACTATAAGATACAAGGGAGGCAAATATTAGCTCCTAACTGAAAATGTAGAACCCTCAAAATTAAAAGTTAGGGGAAAAAAAAAAATCTAAGTTTTTTTTTTTGAGGCCTGTGAAAAATGCAAGGACTTTTCAGAAATATGGGTAGTTAAAGGCAGGGATCAAAAGATAGTTTTATTTTTTATTTTTATTTATTTATTTATTTTTTTAAAGATTTTATTTATTTATTTTTTCCCCCCAAAGCCCAGTAGATAGTTGTATGTCATAGCTGCACATCCTTCTAGTTGCTGCATGTGGGACGCGGCCTCAGCATGGCCGGAGAAGCAGCGCGTCAGTGCGCGACCGGGATCCGAACCCCGGCCGCCAGCAGCGGAGCGCGAGCACTTAACCGCTAAGCCACGGGGCCGGCCCAAAAGATACTTTTAGATTACCTAGACTATGAAAGACATAGTATATAAGTTTGAACTGAAACACAATGTTAGTTGGATATGAGAAGAACTTTCAATGAAGAATGAGAGATAGGAACTTATTGAGGTGGCTAGGCTGACTGGGGCAAATTCCTGGTCAATAAATCTTATTACAGCAAAGATCACCTCATCCAAAAAATGTTTTCTAGTTCTCGTTAATGGCCCATAGTTAATATTATTCTTGGTTTGGATTCATTTAAATTGCAGACAATGAATAATTTAGTATTGTAAATATTTTCTAGAATCCATTTTCTTGTAACAGTTACTTTGTACTATGAAAATAGAATTCATGCAGTGAGGATACTTCTTACTTGCTACTTTACTTACTTTCTAGCAACTTACTACACAGAGAGAAAAAAGCCTGTTGTTTCATGCCCAGAATGTAGTGACATGTAGATACATCTATTGCAGTTTCACATTAGATCAGATGGGGATGGTTGAGAATGTAGAGTGTGATCTTTTGGGAATGTAAAGGGAATAGGTGCCATAAATCTTTACATCTTAGGACAGTTTGGTCCCCCCTTTCCTCTCTACATCCTTAGTTTAACAAAAATGCAAAAAGCCACTAAAACACAGGGCTGGCCTGGTGGCGCAAGCGGTTAAGTGTGCGTGCTCCGCTGCAGCGGCCCAGGGTTCACCAGTTCGGATCCCAGGCACGCACCGACGCACTGCTCGTCGAGCCATGCTGTGGCGCCGTCCCATATAAAGTAGAGGAAGATGGGCACGGATGTTAGCTCAGGGCCAATCTTCCTCAGCAAAGAGGAGGACTGGCATCAGATGTTAGCTCAGGGCTGATGTTCCTCACCAAAGAAAAAGCCACTAAAATACAAACATAAATAATAGACAGAGAAAGAAAACCAAACTCCTCAGAGTTTAGGGAAAGGAAGCGAGACAAGCCCAAGTTGATGGCAAAAAGCTGCAATTATTTGTTAAAATCTCTCATTTTAAATATCTCCAAACTTCCTGGTCAGAAAAAGTCATGTACATTACCAAACTACCTACCCAAAATTAAAAACTCTCTCCTTCCTCACCCTTACCAACACACATCCAAAAGATGTATCTTGGAAGAGGAAAGGAGTAGGGTAAAGGTGTTTGCACGAAAATGCTTTTAAAGTAATTCTCTTGCAACTTTATGTCCTTTTCCTTAAGGTAGAAGTTAGGGCTTGTGAACCCTCCAAAACATAGGCAAAATTATGTATAAACATTTTTCTGGGCAAAGAGTCCACAGCTTTTCTTAGATTCTCAAAGATATCTGTCAATCAAAAAAGGTTAAGAAGTACTGACGTCATATGTTCATAATAGTTTTTTCTTAAAATGCTAATTCACTGCCTCATTCAGGAAAATTACATCTAAGACAGACACCTGCTTTTTTCTAGCCTATAGCTAAAAATTGTGATTTCTAAATACAGTACTTAACTATAGTAAAATTCTAATAAACACAAAAAACTGACATATAACATCTAGGGATTTAAAACAACAATCCTCGAAGACTATAATCAGCCTATAATTCTTTACTCTGACAAAAGGAAGAACTAAGTAAACCACCTAAATTCCTAATCCTAACCTGTCACTTGTTCTTGGTCTTGGATGTCTCAGGTGAGGGTAAGTGATATAATTTTTAAAAAAAGCTAAGGAGAATGAATTTGGGGTGGGTACAGTTACCTTTATAAGAGATGATACCATCACAGATCTCTTTGAAGATCTGGGCTAGGCGGGCTGCCCGAGCCACTTCAATGTTTTCCTCTGCAGCTGCCAACCGTCTTGTTCGTACAGACCGAGCTGTCTGCAGGGCGGAGAACTGGGTCATGAAGACATCTGGAATGATAAAGTGAAAATTAGTTTCAGGAAAAGAGGAGCTCTATGTGGCTTTCTCTTCCCCAATGGATTCCTGCCATTTGTTCTATTTTCCTTGAAGTGATTTAAGTAGATTAGTGATCATGGAATTCTTTCTCTCCTCCTTAAAAGAAAAATCAAGAAACATTGGAGTTTACCAGAGACAAATGCTGCAAGTTAGAGGGACCTTATCTTAGTGCCAAATGCTATATAGTATAATAGTTGCAAGTATGGGCTTCAAAATGAGTCTGTCTGCGTTTGAATTTTGCCTTTGCTACTTACTAGATGTGTGATCTTGGGCAAATTACTTAAACTCTGTGTCAGCTTCTCAACTGTAGAATGGGATTAGTAGTAGTATTTCCCTCATGAGGTAATTGTGCAGATTAAATGAGATAATGCTTAATGTGTTTATCCAATGCTCAGTGCTTGACCATAATAAAGACTCAAGAAATAACTATTATTATTACCAGAAGATTTGAACTAATAGAGATGTAAGTTCAGAGAATTTATGCCAATCAAATCACTGAGAGGATATAAGATTCTGGGCAAATTTCTAAATCTATCTAGTTCCCACTCAGCATATTCCCTCATACACCATGCAGAATGCTTCTATTTTTTGAGGGAAAGAAGGAAAGAATAAAAGAAGAGCATGAACTTTTGAACACTTTATTTTCAGTTAGAAAAGACGCTTGGACATCCCAGTTTCTCTGCTTTCATTCTGTTCTTGATAACAGATCTGAACTCAGGAGTGCTGTTACATTATTCACTTATGAAGGCTGGAAAAAGGAAATCTGAAGGTCTGTGTGTATAATGCCGATCTGAATGTGGGCAAAAAAAGTCTTCAAATGAACACTGGTGTCACTTTCTCCTGCATTTGGCATCACTATTTACCCTGTCTGCAAGTTATTTTCCAGGTAGGAAGGAACACAGAGGACCCACTACCTATCTCATGTCTAGTGACTTTCAGGCTGTAGGTGACGTTTGGGAGGCTGATGGAAGCCGGTTTCTTCCTCTTCCTTAGAGTAGAAACAAAGAAGTTGAAGAGCTGGGATGGATAGGTTATTGCTGATTGCTGCTTGTTTGCTTGTATGTTTGGATCTTAACTTTTTTGGGTCAGACTAAAAGGAATCCTTGAATAGACTGTTTGAAAGTAACTAAAATAATCACTTTTGAGACAGTCTTATGGAATTAATAAGAACGTTTCCCAGGCCTTACCAGACTTAATGTTCCCGTCATCTCGGCAGATGCCATTCCAGCGGGTATATAACGATGCTGAGTGAATATTATCACTGGTGTGCTTTACTTCCTCCTGTTTCTGCCGAATCTTCTCCCAGTTTCGGACCAAGAACACATGATGCTTTAATACAAAGTTCCTGAAAGGAAGGAAAAGAGGAGTTCCTTTATTCATTAATTCAATAAGCATTTATTACATGTCTACTTTATGTAAATCACTGTTAAGATGATATAAATGAATACTTAGTGAATTCAGCTATTGTAAAGAGAATTATGTATGGGGAAACATTATTCAGTTTTGCACCTTAATTTTTTTTCACATAACAAAAAACATTTCCCTATATTATTTACAAATTATCTGGCAAACACCAACTGAAATTTGCAAGAATTTTGGCAAGTGAAGCAGCTTGACTTGAAGGCAGAGCTTTACAGAGTATTTGTACAAATTGTAAAGGAAGTTGCCAAGATGAAGTATGGGCTTAGGATCAGCTATAATAAGAAGAACTGGACTGGCAGATAAAGGCAAAGATATTTAAGAGGGATATGCACTGGGCAAACTAGGCCAGGTGCAGTGCCTCCACACGGATCTCTAAACTTAAGAGAGTTATGTGTAT
This sequence comes from Diceros bicornis minor, assembly GCF_020826845.1. Lineage (NCBI taxonomy): Eukaryota > Metazoa > Chordata > Mammalia > Perissodactyla > Rhinocerotidae > Diceros > Diceros bicornis. The sequence continues at coordinate 59,215,668 of NC_080743.1, forward strand.
CTAGACTGACCCTACATGATTCTGATGATTCTACATGGTATTCTATTCTACATGATATAAACAGGTGTGACCTTGAATAAGTCTCAAACTATGGGCATCCGTAAAAATTGGAGATTAGACTAATTTTATAGTTCCCGACTTTGGCTGCACACTGAAATCACCTGGGGAACTTTATAAACTATTAATGCCTGGGTTCCACCTCTGAAAATTCTGGTTTAAGTGGTCTGGGGTATGGCCTGGACATCATGAGGTTTTAAAAGCTCCCTAGGCTAATACTCAGTGAAAGTAGAAAACCACTGGACTAGATCATCTCGATTTTACTGAAGTTTAAAATTTCTATGACTCAAAGTGAAATAGGATGAAAGGAGCTAAAATTACAGTAAAGTTATAAATAAGGATGAAGATTTCTAAGATATTGGAGTGTGTAGTCAGGGAAGATGTAGAATATGTCCCAAGACAATCTAAAAAATAGGACATATTTACTTCGCTTACTTCTGAAATGGACAAATCTTATCTGAATATAGGGAAGAGCAAAAATGACCACTAAAGATCCTTTTTATTGCTCTGTTATTATATGAACAAAGCAGGGATTCTTAATCTTTTCTGTGCCATGGATTCCTTTGGCAGTCTGGTAAAGCCCATGCAACCCTTCTCTGAACAATGTCTTAAAAGTATTTAATTTAATTTATTTATTTATTTTGGTGACGAACATTGGCCCTGAGCTAACAACGGTGCCAATCTTCCTCTACTTCGTATATGGGATGCCACCACAGGATAGCTTGATGAGTAGTGTGTAGGTCCGTGTCTGGGATCTGGACCTGTGAACCTCGGTCCGCTAAAGCAGAGTGCGTGAATGTAACCACTACGTCACCGGGCTGGCCCCTAAAAGTACTTTAAAAATTTTAAGGGCCGGCCCAGTGGCTTAGCAGTTAAGTGTGTGCGCTCCGCTACTGGTGGCCCGGGTTCGGATCCTGGGCGCGCACCGACGCACAGCCTCTCTGGCCATGCTGAGGCCGCGTCCCACATACAGCAACTAGAAGGATGTGCAACTATGACATACAACTATCTACTGGGGCTTTGGGGAAGAAAAAAAGGAGGAGGATTGGCAATAGATATTAGCTCAGAGCCAGTCTTCCTCAGCAAAAAGAGGAGGATTAGCACGGATGTTAGCTCAGGGCTGATCTCCCTCACAAAAAAAAAAAAAAAAAAAAAATTTAAGTAATTTTTAATATATAGGATTAAAAGGAAACTAAATATACTGAAATACAGTTTTCAAAATATTAAAAAAAACCCTGAAATTGTGATATAGAAATAAACATTAATTTTTAACACATGACAAGATCTAGTGACAGGTTTAACAGTCATAGTAATTCTAAGTAGAGATGAATGTAAATGATATTTTGAGATATTTATAACATTGAAACATAATATAACAATGTGAATACTGGTGACAAAATCATGGAAACTGTAAATACTACACACACACATTTTTTGCCTACAGTCACATTTGAAGGAAATGCGCTAGCAATTAGGGAAAATAAAGACATAAATTTTTTTCTCCCATCCAAGATCACAGATCCCCTGAATCCTTGGTTGAAGACCTCCTGCACAAAAGAAATGGCTCAACTATACAGATGTTTAATAATTGTTAAACTGACAGGCAAAGTACATAATTTAAAGAGCACATAATTTAAAGAGCTCAGGTAAGAAAACCTCCTTTTTACCTTTCTCGATTGGACATTGGCTTCATTTGCAATTGGGGGGTCAATCTTGTTGGAGTGTTGATGTTTTCACTGGGTTCCTCAGAGAGATGGCCTCTCTGAAAAACAGATGGATCAGATTGCAGGAAAAGAAAGATCAAACAGAAATCATCCTGAAGTATATTAAAACCACTCTAAAGATGCCACCCTTATTTCTCTTATTTCAGTAATTGCCTCTCAGCAGCTGTTTGGGGAAAGCCATGAGATCATTATTCACCCTTTTCTTCAGCTTGTGCTTAGACTTCCTCTTCTCTTTTGACCGTCCAGACTTCTTGTGTGTGGCCAGAGGCTGGCTGCTTTTGCTACTGGTGAGTCCATTCATGCGTTGACTCTTGCCTCCAATGATTCCTCGACATTTCTCAAAGCCACACTTACACAGTTGCTTTGAAGGGAAAGAGAATAATGCTTTTAGCGTGCAGTCTCATTTATAAGTTCAAATAGGATGCCTGAGCATCTGGATACCCAACAACAAGTTTGAACCACGAAATTTCTATAGAGGAAAATAACTGATTGAGAGTAAAATAAATATAAATGGGTTTCCACTGTAGCAAAAAGGAAAGATTACACTTTGGGAAAATTTCTTCACCAGAAAAGTTAAGAACTGACTGGAGACCAAAGTGATTGGGCAGGGCTGGCCCCGTGGCTTAGCAGTTAAGCAAGCGCGCTCCGCTGCTGGTGGCCCGGGTTCGTATCCTGGGTGCGCACCGACGCACTGCTTCTCCGGCCGTGCTGAGGCCGCGTCCCACATACAGCAACTAGAAGGATGTGCAGCTATGACATACAACTATCTACTGGGGCTTTGGGGGGGAAAAAAAAACAAAGTGGGCAATCTCTTTCTACAGAGTTCAGAAAGAATAACCGAGACCTATGTATCCTAGATAAGTGGAGTAAAGAGTAAAAAATTGTCTTCTCCAATGTACTTCTCAATGGCTACAAATCAGTAATGTTTACTGAAGGCCCATGTTAAATAGAGCACTGTAACAAAGTTCAACCTTCTTCTTGGATTTATTATTCTTACCTGTTTTTCAACATTAAAGGAATGAAAGTTGTAATCATAAGTGAGTTCGGTACCAGCTGGCATATCTTTAAGAGCATATAGTCCAATCCGGTATACTCCATTAACAGACCTATGGAGAAATAAGCAGAGTTAAAGGCAGAGATTCTTAATACCATGCCTGAAAACTAGAAAAATTAGTACACTGATTACCAACTTGCCTTTGTTCTGTATCCAATTCCTGGCGAGTATCTCCACTTTTAACCTCTCTTCTATTCTATCCAGCCTGTATAGTGCTGCCACACTAATTGTCCTAAATCAGTTTTCTGGAAAACATGCTCTCTGTTGTCAATTAGAATAGGTCTTAATCTTTCCTGCTTGCCATTCGAAGTCTCTCTAAAACATGACTTTAGTTTACTTATTAAATAAATTAAAATGATTTCTTATGGCCTACCTACGAAAATCTTCTAGTTCCTACTGATCTCCATCTTTCTCAACTGTACATGAGTGTCTCTTTTGTTCTATTTTACTTAAGTCATTAATGATCTATTATGTACTGTTCTAGATGCTTTATATAATAAAATAATTATAGCTAACATTTATTAGGTGCTTGTTATATTAATTGTACTATTTTGTTGTACTTATTTAATCCTTCCAACAACTATATTAAGAGGTACTAATTTTAGGTAGTATTATAACCCCCATTTTCTTTTTTTTTTTTCTTTTTTTTTAAAGATTTTATTTTCCCCCCAAAGCCCCAGTAGATAGTTGTATGTCATAGCTGCACATCCTTCTAGTTGCTATATGTGGGGATGTGGCCTCAGCATGGCCGGAGAAGCGGTGCATCAGTGCGCGCCCAGGATCCGAACCTGGGCCGCCAGCAGCGGAGCGCGCGCACTTAACCGCTAAGCCACCGGGCCGGCCCCATAACCCCCATTTTCTAAATGAGAAAGCTGAGGGACAGAGAGGGAAAGTAACTTGCCCCAAGTCATATAGCTAATAACTAGGAGGATCAAGTTTCAAATCAAGGCAATCTGCCTTCAAAATATTAACCACCATGCCATACTGGTCATAGGTTGTCTCATTAATCTTTAGAACAATCCTATGAGATAGGTATTATGATCCCTATTTTATATATGAGGTATTTGTGGCTTAGAGAATTTGTTCATTGTCATTTATACAGCAATTAAGATATACTCAAAACCAGGGGATTAAAACAGGCTGTTTGATTCCACAGCTTCTCTTCTCTTCCTTCCTGCCTGTCAATTTGGAATGCATCAAGGTTTAGGTTGGATACTATCCTATCAAATGTAAATTTCACCACTATCTTCAGTTTTTGGTATTCTTTTTTCTAAACTCAGAAAGTATTTTCAGTCTACACCAGTGGTTGGCAAATTATGGCAGAGAAACTCGTCCCATATCTTTGTAAATTTCTGTTGGCACGCAGCCACCCCCCAAGTTTGCTGCCCCCTAGCCTATACCATAACATTTAAAATTTGATTATATACTGTATTGTATTAAAAATTTTTTTGGGGGGTATAACTCATGGAGTAGAACACACAAATCTTAAATGTATAGCTTGCTGAATTTTATGTATCCATATACCTGTGTAGCCTCCCAGAAAGCTCCTTTCTCTCCTAGTCAGTACCCTCACCACAAACGGTTACCACTATTCTGATCTCTATCACCATAGATTAGTTCTGCCTGTTTTAATCTCAAATAAATGAAATCATACAGAACATACTATGTATGTACAATTATATGTCTAGCTTCTTTCACTCAACGTTACACTGTAGAAGCAATGTATCTTTACACGGCTGTGTGGCAGTCCATTATATTAGTATAGTACAATTTATATACCTGTTCTACTGTTGATAAACACGTGGATTGTTTGCAGTTTTTAGCTATTAAAAAGAAAGTTCTGTGGACATTCCTGCACATGTCTTTTGAACAGAAACACTCATTTCTGCTGGGGATATGCTTAGGAGTGGGGTTGCTGGGTTACTGGATACGTTTAGCTTCGGTAGGTACTGGCCAACATTTTTTGAAAGTGGTTATACCAATTTACACTTCCACCAGCATCTAAGAGCATTCATGTTATGCTACACCCTCGCCAACACTTGAACTGTCATTCTTTGACTGCAGACATTTTGGAGGGTATTTGGTGGTTTTTCAAGTTGGTTTAATTAACACTTCCTTCTGATGACTAAAGATACTAAGCACCGTTTTTTTTTTTTTTTTTTTGTGGTGTGGAAGATTCGCTCTGAGCTAACATCTGCTGCCAATCTTCCTCTTTTTTTTGGTGAGGAAGATTAGCCCTGAGCTAACATCTGTGCCAATCTTCCTCTATTTTGTATGTGGGTTGCCACCACAGCATGGCTTGACGAGTGGTGTAGGTGCACACTTGGGATCTGAACCCGTGAACATGGGCCGCTGAAGTGCAGCACGCCTGACTTAACCACTATACCATGGGGCCGGGCCCATTAAGCACCTTTTAATATGTTTATTGACCATTTTTATATTCTCTCATTTGATGTGCCTATTTTTTTTTTACCTATTTTAAAAATGGATTACTTTTTCTTATTGATTTGTAGATTCTGGACTTTATTTCTACCCAGCATACTGCTTGCTTTTACACTCTTCTAATGTTACCTTTTGATGAAATTATGAATTTTGTTAATAGTCAGTGCTATTTACGTCCTATTTAAGATATCTTTACCTATCCCAAGTCTATAAAAATATTATCCCATGTTTCCTTCTAGAAACTTGACTGTTTCAACTGTGATATTTAGGTCTATGATCCATCTTAGATTAACTTTTGTGTGTGGATTGAGGCAGGAGCCAACTGACTCACCACTCATGGATTTACTAAAAAATGCATCCTTTCCTCACTGATTTGCAGTGGAACCTTTGTCATAAATCAGGCGACATTACATTTATGGGTCTTTGCCTGGACTCTCTATTCTATTCCATTTGTCTATTAAGCTATCTCAAGCAAATAGCTACTCTTTTAATTAGTGTACCTCTACAGTAAGTCTTGAAATTTGGTAGTTTAAGTCCTTAAGTTTTGTTCTTTTTCAAGATTATCTTGCCTTTTTTAGGTCCTTTGCAACTACATATGTTTTAGAATCAGCCTGTCAATTTCCATAAAAATGGGATTTTGATTGAATTTGAATTTATAGATCAACTTGGTAAGATCTATAACATCTCAAAAATATTGTTATTTCCAACTCATAAACATGGTATATCTCTCCATTGATTTAGAATGTCTTTCCTCCCAGAAAGGTTTGGTGGTTTTCAGTAAAGAGGTCCTACAAACTTTCATTAGATTTATTCCTAGGTAACTAATGTTTTATGAAGCTATTGTAAATAGTACTGTCTTCTAAATTTCATTTTCTACTTGGTTGTTGGTAATATATTGAAATACGTTAAATATACTGATTTTTATACTTTGACCTTGTTTCCACCACTCTTGCTAAATTCACTTATTTATAGTAGTATGTAGATTTTTATTCCCACGTATACAATCATGTCTTTTGCGAGCAATGGCAATTTAATGTTTTCATGTCTAATCTTAATACCTTGTTTTTCAGTTTTCTTAACGCATTGGTTAGGACATCCAGTACAAAGTGCGATAGAAGTGGTAACAGTAGACATTCTTATAGGTTTTTTATAGGTTCCCTTTAACAGAATGAGTTAGTTCTCTTTTATTCCTAGTTTGCTGAGCGTTTTTATTATGAATAGTGTTGAATTTTGTCAAATGCTTTTTCTGCCCCTATTGAGATGATATATGATTTTTTGCCTTTATTCTATTAATATAGTAAATTACATTGATTTTTGACTGTTAAGCAAACCAAGCTTTCATTCCTGGAATAAACTCCCCACGGTCATGCTGTATTAATCATTTTATATACTGCTAGATCTGATTTGCTAATATTTTATTTAGGATTTTTGTGTCTACGTTCATGGGAGATATTGCCCTATATTTCTTGTTTCATGTAACATCCTTGTTTGGTTTTATATGAGGGTTAGGCTAGCCTTATAAAATGAAAGAGTTTATATGAGATTGGTAGTACAGTTATTATTTCTTAAGTATATGGAAGAATTACCAGTGAAGACACCTCAGCCTGGAGTTTCTTTTGTCAGAAAGTTTTAATTATAAATTCAGTTTCTTTGGTAGACATCCAGATTTTCTCTCTCTTCTTGTGTCGTTTTGGTAAGTTGTGTTTCTCAAGAAATTTGTTCATTTAACTTTTCAAATATAAGAAAGTTGTTCAGGAAAATCGATAGACAAATGTGCTGAATCCATACAAAGGAACATTAACCCACAACAAAAATCAACAAGCTACTAATGGTACCCAACAACATGGATAAAAAGCAAAAACATTATGCTAAGTGAAAGAAGCCAGACACAGAAGAGTACATACACATGATGTTCTATAATAGGCAAAACTAATGTGCAGTGATAGAAATCACATCACTGCTTGCTTTTGAGGCGGGGAGATCGTGAAGAGGCAGAAAGGAACTTTCTGAAATTATGGAAATGTTCTATATTTTGAGAAGGGTGTGGGTTATATGGGTGTATACATTTGTAAAAACGGATGGAAATTTACACTTAAAACATGTATCTCTGTATGTGAATAATACCTAAATTAAAAGAAAATTACAGAAATAAAGTTTTTGTTCATTAATCCTATTATCTTTTTTTATTGTGTTAAAATACACAAAGTTCACCATCTTAACCATTTTCAAGTGTACAGTACAGTGGTATTAAGTACATCCACACTGTTGTGCAACCAATACGACCATCCATCCCCATAACTCTTTTTATCTCGTAAAACTGAAAGTCTGTACCTATTAAACAATAACTCCCTATTCCCCCTCCCTGCAGCTCCTGACAATAACCATTCTCCTGTCTCTACGATTTTGACTAGCCTAAGTACCTCATATAGGTGGAATCATGCAGTATTTGTCTTTTTGTGACTGGCTTATTTCACTTAGCATAATGTCCTCAAGGTCCATCCATGCTGTAGCATACTGCAAAATTTACTTCCTTTTTAAGGCTAAATAATAATAATTTCACTGTATGTACATACCACATTTTGGTTATCCATTCACCCAATCATGGACTCTTGGGTTGCTTCCACATTTTAGGTATTATAAATAATGCTGCTATGAACATGCAGTGCAGATATCTCCTCGAGACCCTGCTTTCAATTCTTCTGGGTACATACCCGAAAGGGCAATTGCTGGGTCATATGGTAATTCTATTTTTAGTTTTTTGAGGAACCTCCATACTGTTTTCCACAGTGGCTACACCATTTTACATTCTCACCAACAGTGCACAAGGGTTTCAATTTCTCCACACTCCATCAACACTTGTTGTTTTATTTTTATAGTAGCCATATTCTAAAGGGTGTGAGGTAGTACCTCATTGTAATGTTGATTTGCATTTCCTTAATGATTAGTGATGCTGAGCATCTTTTCATGTGTTTATTAGCCATTTGTATATTTTCTTCGGAAAAATGTCTATTCAAGTCCTTTGCCCACTTTTGAATTGGTCTGTTTTTTGTTGTTGAGTTTTAGGGATTCTCTATATATTCTGGATATTAATACTTTATCAGATAAATGATTTGTACATATTTTCTCCCATTCTGTGGGTTGCCTTTTTACTCTATGGATAGTGTCTTTTTTTTTTTTTTGTGAGGAAGATTAGCCCTGAGCTAACACCTGTTGCCAATCCTCCTCTTTTTGCTGAGGAAGATTGGCCCTGGGCTAACATCCATGCCCATCTTCCTCTACTTTATACGTGGGACACCTGCCACAGCATGGCTGAATAAGCAGTGCACGGGTCCATGCCTGGGATCCGAATCTGTGAACCCTGGGCCGCCAAAGCGGAGCACATGAACTTAACCATTATGCCACCGTGCTGGCCCTGTGGATAGAAGAGTCTTTTGATGTACAAAATTTTAAAATTTCCATGCAGTCCAATTTGTCTATTATTTCTTTGGTTACCTGTGCCTTTGGTATCATATCCAAGAAATCACTGCCAAGTCCAATGCTGTGAAGCTTTTGTCCTATGTTTTCTTCTATGATTTTCACTGTTTTAGGTCTTACATTTAGGTCCTCGGTCTATTTCAGTTAGTTTTGGTATATGATGTTAAGTAAGGGTCCAACTTCATTCCTCTGCATGTGGATATCTACTTTTCCCAGTACCATTTGTGTTTTTTTTTTTTTAATGCTATTTTAATTAATTAATTTATTTTTCCCCCCAAAACCCCAGTAGATAGTTGTATGTCACAGTTGCACATCCTTCTAGTTGCTGTATGTGGGATTCGGCCCCAGCATGGCCGGAGAAGCGATGTGTCAGTGCGCGCCCTGGATCCGAAGTCGGGCCGCCAGCAGCAGAGCATGCGCACGTAACCGCTAAGCCACGGGGCTGGCCCTTCCAGTACCATTTGTAAACTATCCTTTCTCTATTGAATGGTCTTGGCATACTTGTCAAAAATTTGACCATATATGTGAGGGTTTACTTTAAGGCTCTCTATTCTATTCCATGGGTCTATATGTCTGCCTTTATGTCAATTCCACACTGTTCTCATTCCTGTAGCTTTGTAGCAAGTTTGGAAATCAGAAAGTGTGAGTCCTCCAGTTTTTTTCTTTTTTAGGATTGTTTTCGCTATTCGGGATCCTTTGAGTTTCTATATGAATTTTAGGATGGGTTTTCTATCTCTGCAAGAAAATGTCATTGGGATTTTGATAGGGATTGCACTGAACATGTAGATCGCTTTGGGTAATAGTGACATTTAACAACATTAAGTCTTCCATGAACATGGGATATGTTTCCATTCATTTATGTCTTAATTTCCTTCAGCAATGTTTTGTAGCTTTCATTATACAATTCTTTCACGTCATTGGTTAATTTCTAAGTATTTTATTCTTTTTGGTGCTATTATAAATGGAATTGTTTTTGTAATTTCCTTTTCAGATTGTTCATTGCTTGTGTATAGAAATACAACTGGTTTTTGTGTGCTTGGTATCCTCCTACTTTGTTGAATTTATGAGATCTAACAGCTTCTTTGTGAAGTCTTTAGTATTTTCTCTATAAGACGTATAAGATCATATCATATGGAAACAGAGATAACTTTACTTCTTCCTTTCCAATTGGGATGTCTTTCATATCTTTTTCTTGCTCTAAATGCTCTAAAACTTCTACTACTAGGTTGAACAGAAGTGGTGAAAGCAGGCATCCTTGGCTTGTTCCTGATCTTAGAGGAAAAGCTTTCAGTCTTTCACCATTGAGTACTGTTTGCTGTCAGTTTTCATATATAGGGCTTTTAACACGTTAAGGTAGTTTCCTTCTGTTCTTGTTTTTCTTCTTTTTTATTTTATTTTTTTGTTTGTGAGGAAGATCAGCCCTGAACATCCATGCCAATCCTCCTCTTTTTGCTGAGGAAGACTGGCCCTGGGCTAACATCCGTGCCCATCTTCCTCTACTTTACATGGGACTCCGCCACAGCATGGCCTGACAAGCAGTGCATCAGTGCACGCCCAGGATCCGAACCCAGGCCACCAGCAGCAGAGTGCGTGCACTTAACCGCTACACCATGGGGCTGGCCCCTATTCTTATTTTGTTGACTGTTTTTATCATGAAAGGATGTTGAGTTTTGTAAAATGCTTTTTCTGCATCAATTGAGATGATCATGTGAATTTTTTCCCTTCATTTTGTTGATGTGGCATATTACATTGATTGATTTTCATATGTCGAACCATTCTTGCATTCCAGAAATAAATCCCACTTGGTCATAGTGCATAATCCTTATATTGTGCTGCTCAATTCTGTTTGCTAGTATTTGGTTGAGGATTTCTGCATCAATGTTCATAAGGGATATTGGTCTGTAGTTTTCTTTTCTTGTAGGGTCTTTGTCTGGCTTTTGGTATCAGGGTTATGCTGGCCTCATAGAGTGAGTTAAAAAGTATTTCCTTCTCTTCAATTTTTTGGACAAGTTTGAGAAGGATTGGTATTAGCTTGGTAGAATTCACCAGTGAAACCATCAGGTCCAGGGTTTCCTTTGTTGAGATATTTCTGATTACTGAGTCAATCTCCTTACTAGTTACAAGTCTATTCAAATTTCCTATTTCTTCACGATTTAGTCTTAGTAGGTTTTACATTTCTAGAAATTTGTCCATTTCAACTAGGTTATTCAATTTTTTAGTGTACAACTGTTCACAGTACTCTTTTATAATCCTTTTTATTTCTGTAGAATTGGTAGTAATGTCCTCACTTCCACTTCCTGTCTTAGTGATTTAAGTCTTCTTTTTTCCTCAGTCCATCTAGATAAAGGTTTGATTTTGTTTACCTTTTCAAAGAACCAACTTTTGGTTTCACTGATTTTCTCTATTGTTTTTCTATTTTCTACTTCATTTATCTCTGCTCTAATCTTTATTATTTCCTCCTGTTAACTTTGGGTTTAGGTTTAGTTTGTTCTTTTTCTAGTTTATTAAGTTGTAAAGTTAGGTTGTTGATTTGATATTTTTCTTGATTTTCTTTTCTTTTTTTATTGCCCTGAGCTAACATCTGGGCCAATCTTCCTCTATTTTGTATATAGGTCATCGCCACACCACGGCCACCAACAAGTGATGTAGATCCGTGCCCTGGGAACCAAACCCAGGCTGCCAAAGCAGAGCATGCCAAACTTAACTACTAGGCCACAGGGCCAGCCCTCTTGATTTTTTTTTTTTTGGTGAGGAAGATTGGCCCTGAGCTAACATCTGTTGTCCATCTTCCTCTTTTTGCTGAGCAAGATTGGCTCTGAGCTAACATCTGTGCTCATCTTCCTCTATTTGTATGTAGGATGCCGCCACAGCATGGCTTGATGAGCAGTGCGTTGGTCTGAGCCTGGGATTCAAACCTTCGGTAGAAGCAGAGCATGCAAACATAACTAGTACACCACTGGGCCGGCCCCTCTTGATTTTTAATGTAAGCATCTATAGCTATAAATTTCACTTAGTACTGCTTCAGCTGTGTCCCATAAGTTTTAGTATGCTGTGTTGTCATCTTCATTCATCTCTACATGTTTTCTAATTTCCCCTGTGATTTGTCCTTCGATCAGTTTGTTGTTTAAAACTGTGCTGCTTAATTTCCAGTTGTGAATTTTCCAGTCCTTTATGTTATTGATTTCTAACTTCATCTTTTGTGGTCAGAGAAGATACTCTGTATGAAAATGTATTGAGACTTAATTTGTGGGCTAACATATGGTCTATGCTGGAAAATGTCCCATATGCACTTGAGAAGCAGGTGTATGCTGCTGTTGGATGGAGTGTTGTGTATGTCTTTTAGATCTAGTTGATTTATTGTTTTGTTTAAGTCCTCTATTGCTTACTTTTCTTTTGCCTGGTTGTTCTATTGTTGTGAGTGGGGTAGTGAAGTCTCCATCTATTATTGTAGAACTGTCTATTTTTCCTTTCAATTCTGTCAGTTTTTGCTTCATATATTTTCATGGTCTCTCATTAGATGTGTAAATGTTTACAACTGTAAAGGTTTACAACTGTTATATTTTATTGTTGTACTGAAACTTTTCTTAATATATAATGTCCTTCTTTGTCTCCTGTAACCTTTTTGGTTTCAAGTCCATTTTGTCTGATATGAGCATAGCCACTCCAGCTCTCTTTTGGTTACCATTTACATGGAATATGTATTTCCATCCTTTCACTTTCAACCTGTTTGTGTCTTTGGATCTCAAGTGAGTCTCTTGTGGACAGTATATAATTGGACCATGTGTTTTTTTATCTAGTCTGCCAATCGCTGATATAATTAACATATAACATTATATTAGTTACAGGTGTACAACATAATAATTCAATTATATGTATATATTGCAAAAGGATCACCACAATAAGTCTAGTTAACATCCATCACCATACACAGTTACAGATTGTTTTCTTATCAAGATCCACTCTCTCAGCAAGTTTTAAATATTCAGTAGAGTATTATTAACTATAGCCATCATGCTGTACATTTCATTCTCAGGACTTACCTATTTTATTTGGACTAGCTTCATGCATTTTGCTCACCCCCCAAACTCCCTGCCTCTGGCAACCACTAATCTGCTCTCTGTGTCTTTGAGTTCAATTTTTTTTAAGATTCTGCATGTAAGTGACATCATATGGTATTTGTCTTTCTGTCTGTCTTACCTCACTTAGCATAATGCTCTCAAGGTCCATGCATGTTGTCACAAATGGTACGATTTCCTTCTTTTTTTATGGCTGGATAATATTTCAATGTAGATACACACTACATTTTCTTTATCCATTCATCTATTGACGGATACTTAGGTCATTTCCATATCTTGGCTACTGTAAATGTCACAATGAATATGGGGGTGCATATATGTTTTCAAGTTAGTGTTTTTGTTTCCTTCGGATAAACACCCAGAAGTGGAATTGCTGGTTTACAGTAGTGCTATTGTTAATTTTTTGAGGAACCTCCATATAGTTTTCCATAATGGCTGCACCAATTTATATTTCCATCAACAGTGCACGAGTTCCCTTATCTCCACATCCTTACCAAGACTTGTTATTCTTGTCTTTTTGATAATAGCCATTGTAACAAGTGTGAGGTAATAGCTCATTGTGGTTATGTTTTCCAATCCCTGATGATTAGTGATGCTGAGCACCTTTTCACGTACCTGTTGTCCTTCTGTGTCTTTTCTGGAAAGATATCTCTTAAGATCCTCTGTTCGTTTTTTAATTAGATTGTTTTTCTATTGTTGTTTTTTACCTGTATGAGTTCTTTATATATTTTGGATATTAATTCCTTATTAAATGATTTGCAAATATTTTCTCCTGTTTGTAGATTGCCTTTTCATTTTGCTAATGGTTTTGTTTGCTGTGTAGAAGCTTTATAGTTTGATGCAGTCCCACTTGTTTATTTTTGGTTTTGTTGCCTTTGCTTCTGGTGTCAAACCCAAAAAAACCATTGCCAAGACTAATGTCAAGGAGCTTACCCTCTGTTTTCATCTATAAGTTTTATGGTTTCAGGTCCTAAAGAATTTTTTTTTTTTCAATTTTTATTTATTTATTTTTCCCCCAAAGCCCCAGCAGACAGCTGCATGTCACAGCTGCACATCCTTCCAGTTGCTGCATGTGGGACACGGCCATGAAGCCAGAGAAGCAGTGCGTCAGTGCGCACCCGGGATCTGAACCTGGGCCGCCAGTAGCAGAGCGCATGCACTTAACCGCTAAGCCACGGGGCCGGCCCTGGTTTCAGGTCTTATATTTAAATCTTTAATGCATTTTGAGTTGATTTTTGTGTATGTTCCCAATACCATTTATTGAAGACACTGCCCTTTCTCCAGTGTGTGTTCTTGGCTCCTTTGTCCTAAATTAATTGACCATACATGCATGGGTTTATTTCTGGGCTCTCTGGTCTCTTCCATTCATGTGTCTGTTTTTGTGCCAATACCATACTGTTTTGATTACTGTAGCTTTGTAATATAGTGGGAAATCAAGAAGCACGATGCCTCCAGCTTTGTTCTTTCTCAAAATGGCTTTGGCTATTCAAGGTCTTTTGTGGCTCCATAGAAATTTCAGGATTGCTTCTTCTATTTCTGTGAAAAATGCCATTGGAATTTTGCGTTTTATTGCACTGAATTTGTAGATTTCTTTGGATAGCATGAACATTTTAACAATATTAATTCTTCCAATTTATGAACATGGAATATCTTTCCATTTATTTGTGCCTTCTTCAATTTCTTTTATCAAAATATTATAGTTTTTAGTGTACATGTCTTTCACATCCTAGGTTAATTTATTCCTAGGTATTTTATTATTTTTGATGCTATTGCAAATGGGACTGTATTCTTTTTTTTTTTTTGTGAGGAAGATCAGCCCTGAGCTAACATCCATGCCAATCCTCCTCTTTTTGCTGAGGAAGACTGGCCCTGGGCTAACATCTGTGCCCATCTTCCTCCACTTTATATGGGATGCTGCCACAGCATAGCGTGACAAGCGGTGCATTGTTGTGCACCAGGGATCTGAACCCAGGCCAACAGCAGCAGAGCACGCACACTTAACCGCTACGCCATTGGGCTGGCCGCAGGGACTGTATTATTAATTTCTCTTTCTGATAGTTCATTATTAGTGTTTAGAAATGCAAGTAATTTTGGTATTTTGATTTTGTATGCTGCAACTTTACTTAATTTGTCAGAAATTTACTGAATTTCTAACAGTTTTTTGGTGGAGTCTCTAGGCTTTTCTATATATAACATCATGTCATCTTCAAATAGAGACAGTTTTACTGCTTCCCTTCTGATATGGATGCTGTTTATTTATCTGTCTTTTGTTTTTTTTTTGGAGGAACATCAGCCCTGAGCTAACATCCGATGCCAATCCTCCTCATTTTGCTGAGGAAGATTGGTCCTGGGCTAATATCCATGCCCATCTTCCTCTACTTTATATGGGATGCCACAGCAGCATGGCTTGACAAGCGGTGCGTCGGTGCACGCTGGGGATCCGAACCTGCAGACCCTGCACTGCCGAAGCAGAGTGCGCACACTTACCACTATGCCACTGGACCGGCCCCTATTTATCTTTCTTTCCTAATGGCTCTGGCTAGGACTTTCAGGACTATGTTGAACAAAAGTGGCAAGAGTGGGCATCCTTGTCTTGTTCTGATCTTAGAGAATAAGATTGGAATCTTTCACCACTGAGTATGATGTTAGCTGTGGGCTTGTGGTATATGGCCTTCATTATGTTAAGGTACATTCTCTTATATCCACTTTGTTGAGAGATCTTATCATAAACGGACGTTGAATTCTATTTTTCGTCTTCTGTTGGCGAGTTTAACTCATTTACATTTAAATTAATTACTGACAAGGAGAGAATAACTTCTGTCACTGTGCTATTTGTTTCCTATATGCCCTACAGCTTTTTTGTCCCTTGTTGCATGCCTTACTGTTTTCTATAATACTTAGTTGATTTTTTGTAGTGAAATGTTTAAATTCCTGCTTAACTTCCTTTTGTGCATGTCTGTAGCTACTGTCTTTGTGGTTACCATGGCAATCACATTTAACATCCTCAAGTCTTAACAATATAATTTTAATTTATAACAGCTTCACTTCAATAACACGCAAAAACTGCTCTGTCTCTACCCCTTTCGGGTGTTGATGTCACAAAATTACATCTTTGGGGCTGGTCCTGTGGTGTAGTGGTTAAGTGCATGCACTCTGCTGCGGTGGCCAGGGTTCGCTGGTTTGGATTCTGGGCGCACACCGACACACTGCTTGTCAAGCCATGCTGTGGCAGCATCCCATATAAAGTAGAGGAAGATGGGCACAGATGTTAGCCCAGGGCCAGTCTTGCTCAGCAAAAAGAGGAGGACTGGCGTTGGATGTTAGCTCACGGCTGATCTTCCTCACACACACACAAAAAAATTACATCTTTATACATTATATGCACAAAAACATAAACTAATAATTCTTCTAAATGCATTAGTTCCCTAAATTATTTAGAAAACAAGATTTGGAGTTACAAACCAAAGTTACCGTAACACTAGCATTTACATTAATAACTGCTTTTTTTCCATTAAATGTACTAGTCTCTTAAATCATGTAGAAAACAAAAATTACAGTGACAAACCACTGTTACAATAATACTAGCTTTTATAATTGCCTGTGTATTTATCTTTATTGAGATCTTTATTTCTCCACAGGGCTTCTAAGTACCATCTAGTGTCCTTTCACTTCACTTTGCAGGACTCCCTTGAGCATTTCCTGCAGGGCAGGTCTAGTATTCATGAACTCCCTCAGCTTTTGCTTATCTGGGAATGTCTTGATTTCTTTCTCATTTTTGATGGACAGTTTTGCCAGATACAGGAATCTTGGTTGACAGTTTTTTTCTTTTACCACTTTGAATATATTGGCGCACTGTCTTCTGGCCTCCAGAGTTTCTCATAAGAACTCTGCGGGGGCTGGCCTGGCAGCATAGTGGTTAAATGCGTGTGCTCCACTTCAGCGGACCAGGGTCCGTGGGTTCAGATCCCTGGCACACACCGACACACCGCTTGTCAAGCCATGCTGTGGCGGTGTCCCACATAAAATAGAGAAAGATGGGCACGAATGTTAGCCCAGGGCCAATCTTCCTTAGCAAAAAGAGGACTGGCATTGGATGTTAGCTCAGAGCTAATCTTCCTCACTTAAAAAAAAAAATCTGCAAATATTCTTATTGAGGATCTCCTCTACGCAATGATTCCCTTGTCTCTTGCTGCTGTCAAGACATGCTCTTTGACTTTGTCTTTTGCAAGTTTGATTATAATGTGTTCTGGTGTGTCTCTGAGTTTATCCTACCTAAAGTTCACTGAGCTTCTTGGATGTTTATATTCATGTCTTGCATCAAATTTGGGAAGTTTTCAACTATTATTTCTTGAAATAGTCTCTCTGCCTCTTTTGCTCTCTCTAATCCTTCTGGGACATCCATGATACCTTTGTTGTTTGGCTTGATGGTGTCCCAGGGGTCCCTTATGGTCTGTTCTCTTTTTTTCAATCTTTTTTCCTTTTGTTCCTCAGGCCTGATAATTTCCATTGTCCTATCTTCAAGTTCACTGATTCTTTATTCTGCCTGCTCAAACCTGCCTTTGAAACCCTCTAGTAAATTTTTTATTTGAGTTATAGTTGTCCCTCGGTATCCATGAGGGATTGGTTCTAGGACCCCCAGTAGATAGCAAAATCTGTGGATGCTCAAGTCTCATATAAAATGGTGTAGTATTTGCACAAAACCTATGCATATCTTCCCATATACTTTAAATCATCTCTAGATTACTTATAATACCTAATACAATCTAAATAGTTGTTACATCATATTGTTTAGGGAATAATGACAAGAACAAAGTCTGTACACGTTCACTACAGATGCAAGCATTGCAGGCCTTTTGATCTGCGGTTGCATGAATCTGCAGATGCGGAACCTGTGGATACGGAGTGTGGGCCAACTGTACTGTAGTTTTCAGCTCCAGAATTTATGGTTTCTTTTTAGGCTGTGTCTTTATGGATATTTCCATTTTGTTCACACCTCATTTTCATGACTTTCTCCACATCTTCCTTTAGTTCTTTGAGCATCTTTAGGGCAGTTGTTTTAAAGTCTTTGTCTAATATATCCACTTCAAGTCTTTTCTAGGGACAGATTCTGCTGACTTATTTTTTTCCCTTGAATGGGCCATACTTTCTTGCTTCTTTGTATTCCTTGTGATTTTTCAGTGAACGCTGGACATTTCAAAATAATAATGTGGTCACTCTGGAAAGCAGATTCTCCCCGTTCCTCAAGGTTTGCTGTTTTTTATTGTTTTGTTTTTTATATTGTTGTAAGCTGTCTCTGTGCCTATGATCAGCCTGAGGTGTAAATTTAATGTCTTTTCTGAGCCTTTCCTTGGGTAGGTGCAGTCACTTTCTATCTTTCTGCATATATGCAGTTGTTTTTTTGAATGTCCTAGTTTTTAGCATCTGGCTCCTGAAAAGGGAACAGCGAAAAATGAAAGGGGGGAAAATGGGGGCACTAGCCCTTTAATCTCCTGGAAGTCACTTCAGCTGGAGGGAGAGGGGCTTGCAACAATGGTGGGAGGTGCAACAACAATGGTTGCCCACCTCTTTTTCTGGACCTCTGTGACCAGAAGCAGCAATCAGAGCACAGATGGCCAATATTTTGGGGATGGTCTTTTTTACTCATGCAAGCTTCCGCAAGCTGTGTGCAAGCTGTTCCAGGAACACTTGCACAGCTGCCTGTTATGTGGCTGGGGGATGGGTACCTGCTACTGTGTGCTAAGAGCTCAAAGTGACTGAAACAAACTGCAATTTACCATCTAAGCCTTCCCCTCCAGAAGCTGCAAGCCTTCAAGAGACTCCAGAGTTCCAAAATAGTTGCATCAGATTCTGCCAGTGCAACTGTCTAAGGGTAGAAAGATTCCCAGTGCTCCCTACTCCACCATCTTCTCAGAACTCTCTCCTATTTTATTACCTTTTTTGAATTGTTTTTTAGGTGTAATTTTTTCCTTCTCAATTAGATTCTAATCTATTTCACTTATTTTCATTTTTCATTGTGAACAAATCCAGTGGGCATGTAATAAATATGCTGAATGAACCAATATGAGAAGAACCATGTAACACAGTGCCTAGGACATAGTTTGAAGTAACAAAACATTAGGTATTATCATTATTACATTATTATATATATATTATTATATTTTTCTGGGAGTGAGTAGTTAGGATGAAGTGAAAAAATAGCAGGAGCTTACTCTCTGCCAGGAGGATCTGGTATAATAGGGAATTGCCTGACCTGTTTTGTGTAAGCTGACTGACGTTGTGGAAAGATCATTCTCTGTATGCCCTCAGTGCCTTCTGCTCTGTTGGATTCTTGGCTTCACCTTCCCCTGCTTCCTTACCATTTCTGCATTTCACAATTTGGGTCACAGCTGTGGTTGATGAATCGGGCCTCATTTCCCATGCGGTAACTGTCAATCACCATCCCACTATCCAGGTTCAGACAATAGTGGTCACTGTGATTATGATACTGCTCAATCATCCTGTTCCTGAAGAGGAGAGAAATGATTGAAAGCCAATTAATGATTAAGTTGAAAGTAAATTTCAAATCTTCCACTTTCCATTCTAATCTCGTAGCTTTGCCGTTTTACTGGAGTATCATCATTTACCACTGTACCTGAACTCCTGTTCGCTGACAACCTCCCCTAGGTATTCAATGATGAACTGCCCAGCTTTTAGGGGTTCTTTGGTTCTGATTCCCCAACCTTTTTCTTCAGCTCGAAATCGTTCTAGACATTGCACCCACTCATGCCTCTGTATCCTCTGGTTACAGCACTGCTCACCACAGGGGCAAGTGTTGGGGGAACACTCAGCAAAGATCATTCTAGAAAGAAAAGAAATAATTTTATGTCAATATTACATATTCCTCCACGAATCCATTTATTTCATTCTATAAGAATTTTTAAAATGAATACATGAAATTAATTTTTATTTTAACAAAGATTGGTTAACAAGATAATAATTTATAACTTCAAAAATTAATAATACTGAAAATTTCCAAGTCAAGTTGCAAACACTGAATGCTTCTTTTGTTCCCTCATTTTTTTATTGATGTCATAATAGTTTATAACATTGTGAGATTCCAGTGTACATTATTTGTCAGTCACCATATAAACGCGCCCCTTCACCCCTTGTGCCCAACTCCCTACTCCCTTCTCCCTGGTAACCACCAAACTGTTCTCTCCGTCCATGTGTTAGTTTATATTCCACATATGAGTGAAGTCATACAGTGTTTGTCTTTCTCTGTCTGGCTTATTTCACTTAACGTAATACCCTCCAGGTCCATCCATGTTGTTGCAAATGGGACGATTTTATCTTTTTTTATGGCTGAGTAGTAGTATTAAGGTAAATGTCCACTCAGCATCCTGGGTAAAAACCATCATATTTAGCTCTGTGCCAAGAATAAATGAACTGCAAACCAGAGGAATTAATAATTTGATGATTTTACACTGCACTCTTATTTTTAAGTAGCTCATGGCTGTTCACAGATTTTTAAAAAAAAAAACTGTGGCAAACCACACATAAAATTTACCATCGTAACCATTTTTAAGTGTACAGTTCAGTACATTCACATTGTTGTTGTTTTATAGGAATTTTGTATTTCATTAGTGTAAATGATATTTCCATATTGGAAATAACATTTCCAGTCTGTATGACTAGCTGAACCTATAATCTCTAGTGAATTAAGAAGTAAAAAATTCTGAACACAGTATACAAAAGTTGTTATGCATATGTCTTCTCACTGCTTTCTTTTTTTAAATTGCTAAGTCATTTATAGGAGCTATTTAGTTTTGGTGTATGGTTTGGAATCTCAGTAAGGCTACTTAGCATACAGGGGTAGGGGCCGGCCTGGTGGTGCAAGTGGTTAAGTGCATGTGCCCCGCTGTGGCGGCCCGGGGTTCGCTGGTTCAGATCCTGGGCGCGCACCGACGCACTGTTTGTCAAGCCATACTGTGGTGGCGTCCCATATAAAGCAGAGGAAGATGGGCATGGATGTTAGCCCAGGGCCAGTCTTCCTCAGCAAAAAGAGAGGAGGATTGGCAGATGTTAGCTTAGGGCCGATCTTCCTCACAAAAAAAAAAAAAGAATACAATGGTAAATCATATCACACTATATTTAAAATCATAACTTACAAATCTTATAAGGAAAGTGTTCAACGCTTTACAATTTAAAGTACTTTCAGAGACATTTGATTTATCCTTCAAAAAAATATTATCCTTATCTAAAGGACAAACAGTACAGAGTGACAAATTACATAAATGAGTAGTGTGCAGAGAAAGTATCCACTGAATTAGTTTTCAGCGTAAGACAATGAGCTTAACTTGTGAAAAAGACACTGCCTTACTGTCAAATTCAGCATCTTTATTCTTTCTTTTGCTGACTTCTTTGCCACATAAATACTGTTGAACACTCCTCTTGAAAATGCCCTCCTTTTTTGGGCTTTCTTGATCTTTTATGATAATAGATTTCCTCTCTCTCCAATAACAATTCCTGTCTTTTTTTTAACAGGAATCCTTTTTTCCTCTCTACCTTCCTTGGCACATTCCTTGCTCCTCTTTTTTTGGAAGGCTCATTCATTTTCATGGTTTCAACTGTAAACCCCTGTTCATAATATCCCACCTGTATTTTCATCATACATTGTAACACGCAAAACAAATAAACTTTAGGTGGATAAAAGAACTAAAATATAAATATTACAGACTGCCGAGATGAGAGAGATTTCAATTTTAAAACATTTCTGCCCGAGAACAATCATTCAGAGGTCGCTAAAAATTTGGGTTTCTAGAGTTGAAGGCATTGAAATATATTCCATTTGTTAGTAAAAAAGATAAGCTCTTTAATTATATAAAAAGTAACACATGTTTCTATTCATTGTATCTGGAAAACAATTGTAAACTTAACCAAAATCTGAAAATAGATGCTACAAACTAAGATGTGAAGTCTTTGATTTAGCAATATAAATTGCCATTATCTTTAGCCAGATAATACTCTTGAAAAACTGGAGAATTTTTTCCCCTCTAAACATAGATCTAGACTGGAAAGCTCCTTCTCTCACATGGTGAGATTTAAGGTTATACAGTCCTTGGGAAATGTACTAGGTCTAACTAATTAACGAGGTAGCAACAATATTACATTATGATAATTTCATATACAATAAAATATCATATTAAAAAACACAGTAATGTTAGCATCTAAAGAAATGCATATTTAGGGCTGGCCCAGCGGCATAGCGGTTAAGTTTGCGTGCTCCACTTCAGCGGCCTGGGATTCACAGGTTCAGATCCCAGGTGCAGACTGACACAACGCTTGTCAAGCCATGCTGTGGCGGCGTCCCATATAAAGTAGAGGAAAATGGGCACGGATCTTAGCCCAGGGCCAATCTTCCTCAGCAAAAAGAGGAGGATTGGCATTGGATGTTAGCTCAGGGCTAATCTTCCTCACCAAAAAAAAAAGAAATGCACATTTAAACAACTTTAAGGACATATGAAACTCCCAAATATTAAACCAATGAAATACTAAAGCACCAAAAATAAAGTTAGATGTGAATATCTAAAGGAGGTGGAACTATGGTGAAATAAGTGTATTTATATATTGGTGGTGATACCAAAAATTAACTCAATACTGTATGAGAGCTATTAGATAGTATATAGTAAGAATCATATAAATGTTCATATAGTTTTTACAGGTAATTATTCTTCTGAGAATTCATTCTAAAGATTTAAAAAAAAGGGATCTACACCAAGAGTTCCATAGTAGTGCCATTTTAACAAAAAAAAACATTAGAAATAACTTGAATAACCAACAAGAGGAGAATGGCAAACTATGGCACATCAACCTTATGGAAGACGACAGTACAGCTCCTAAAAATGATGAGCTTGTGGACCATACTGATACAAAAATAATTGACACTTTTATGAGTGAAAAAAATCAGTGCAAAAACACAGACCATCTACTGTGTAAAACTGTATGTATGTACAATGACGTGTACAAGATGTGAATTTACAGTGATGTGGATAAGGTAGAATTTCCCAACTGGCATGCTGAAGCAAGAGGTACTGAAACATTGATTCCCTCAGCCCACTAGAGACTAGAAACCAGGGACGCAGTTGTCTTTGGCCAGAAAAACTATCTAGAACAGTACTGATGTAAAGTTCATTAGTTCTTCTTTGCTATGAATTTGCTTATGTTACTAAAACCAACAAATTCTATCTCTTCTCTTTTGTCTCTATTAGACATTTCCATTTTCAAATCTCACTGTCATCTTAAACTCAATGGTCCCAAATCAAAATCATAATTTTTATTTCCAAAGCAGTTAGATTCCACACTTTGTATCTCTGACAATAGCATTACCATCTGTCATTAGCATCACTGACTCAGTCATCATGTGTATATCTGCTATATGCTAATGGTTTATCAACCCAGTTTTCCCCCCAAAATATATCAAGCCCTTCTTCTCTCTCATTGCCATCCTCATACTTTATTCCCTCATTATGGCTACCATATATTGAGATCTAGGAAGGTGTCTAGAACTGTGCTTAATACTTCATAAACAATGTCTTATATAATCCTCATAAATCTCCCATGAAGATGGTATTAGTATTATTATTTTTTTTTTGCTGAGGAAGATTTGCCCTGAGCTAACATCTCTGCCAATCTTCTCCTGTTTTTCAGTATATGGGCTGCCAGTACAGCACAGCCGCTAACAGAGTGGTGTAGGTCCGCGCCCGGGAACCAAATCTGGGCTGCAGAAGTGGAATGTGCTGAACTTCACCACTAGGCCACTGAGGCTGGCCCAAGAAAGTATTATTTTTATTAGAGAGGTTAAATAACTTTCTTCAGGCCTCATAAGTAGTAAAAGGATTTAAACCTGGGTACATAAGACTCTAAATCTCATTCTTTTTCTATTACTCTACTGAGCCCATGTTTGTGTCCCTCTAAAATTCAGAGTTGAAGCCCTAGCCCCCAGTGTGATGGTATCTGGAGTTAGGGCCTTTGTTATATCAGGCCATGAGAGTGGGGACCTCATGATGGGATTAGTGCCCTTACAAGAGGAGGAAGATATCTCTCTCTCTCCATGAGCATACACTAAGGAAAGGCAATGTAAGCACACAGGGAGAAGGTGGCTGTCTATAATCCAGGAAGTGGGTCTTCACCAGACATTGAATGTGCTGGCATCTTGAACTTGGACATCACAGCCTCCAGAATTGTGAGAAATAAATTTCTGTTGTTTAAGCCACCCAGTTTATGGTATTTTGTTATAGCAGCCCAAGCAGACTAAGATAGCCCATCAATGAGGTTTTATATATCTTTGTGCAACTTCTTGAGGGGAAATCAAAGAGCCTATGTAACTTTTCCCTCCAAATGAAGTGTCTTATATATCCTAAAGCCTATGCTTTTAGAGGAATCAGTTTAGTACAGTACCTATTGAGGCAGTCATCCACACAGCCCTTCCTGGTGTCATCATCTGGTTTCTTACAGTTACAGGTGGTAGCCTCATAACCAGAGAGGGGTTTGACATCAACGTAGACATCTTGAGAGAAGACAGCAAAGAATAGTTTGTGAATATACAGGATAATTTTTTAAATGCCAGACTAAGAAGAACATTGATGGTATGGAGGCAGAAAAAAATAGCTCCCAAGTTACTCACTTGAACGGATTTTTTTATATAGTGGAACATCTGGCTTTTTGTATAGCTAGAAGAAAAAAAAAATCTTGATATAGCAGTTAACTTCAAATGTCAGACAGCAGCAAGCAATTACTAAAAATACAGAAAATTACCCATGTGCTCTGCTCATATGGAAATAGTTATAAGACTTTCTGGGTTGGATACATTTGAGGGAAATTCTTGGTGTGAGCACTTTTTACCCCGAAATAAAAGGTGACTTACTAGATCAGGGTAAGAGAGAACTAGATTCAACAGAAGAAACATTAGTTTAAAGAAAATGTATTTTGAATTATACACTTTCTCAGCATGTTGTTGGACAGACAAACGAAAAATCAAACTGCAGATCAAACCTATTCATTTGGATAAATTAAGATCCTATCTGCCCATGAAAAGAAAGGAAAATTTGCATAGGGCTTGTTTAGACGGTCTGGGTAGTATACGAAATTAAACAGATGAGTACCCTGGCTTTTTCAGGGTCAGTATTATAGGAAAGCACATTTCACATTTTAATTAAGGCAATTAATTTAGTGAATAAAGGGGAGAGCGCAGGCAGAGAAACAGAGCTCTCACATTGCAATCAAGAATGCATTAAAAAAAAGGAATGTATTAGAAGAGAGGTAGTCAGTCGGCCAGTGTTTTACCATAGAAGATCGCAAAAAAAAAAAAAAAAGAGCAACTTGGTCTAAGCTTGAGTGTATTAATCTATAAGAATAATCCCACCACCATTTTTCAGTGGGTATAGTCAAAGCACTGTCTCCATTGTCATGACTCTCTGAGACAAATATCTAATATATTGATCCTCTCAAAATTCAAGAGAGGCCACCAGAAAAGAGAATGCAGAGGGGAATGTCGATTGCTTCTGGCTTTCCAAGATTAAACTTCGGTGGACTTTTGGCAAAACTCAGAAACCTATTCACCTCATTTGCATGACTACTTCTGTTTCCCAATGGTTGTTCTCAATATGGGGTCTGGGAGCCATAGCTTAATACAAAAATTACTGGGAGAAACATTTCAATTAGAGAAGCAAGAGAGAAAAAAAACATCACCTTCCTATTTTTAGTTTCCAATATATTTAAAGATGTTTTAAAAGTACAAGAGTGTTAAACATTTTCCCTATTCCCTTTCATAGAAGAATCTCTTTTGTATGTGAAAAATAAATTCCAAACTGATGGGAAGGAGCCAACAAAAATAAAGCCTGAAATTTCTTAGTGCTGCTGGCAGTACATCTAAATTCTCCTGAGACTTGTATCAAACAAGATTCCTACAGAACAGAATCTTTGCTACCAAAATAAAAGTTCAGAATAATAATAGAGGGTTGCCTAGGAAAGCAGTATCTTACTGCTATTTTGAAGTATGAGTAAAGGCAAATAGTTCACATTAAATATGGATGCAAATTCATTTTTCTTAGTCTCTAACCTTCACAGGGACACTTTTCTATACTTCCTAAGATGACAGCATAATAAGGAGGCAGAGAAAAAGACTTGCATTCCCTCTCCTCCCCCCTTACCACTTAAGACTGAAAACTGGTAAGATAGGCTTATTGTACCTGATTATGTTTCCACTGCCAAAGGATGTCATAGGGAAGCTGAAAGTCAATTCTCTTTTGCCTTAGATACTTTCCTGAAACAAAAAAATACTATCAATTTCAACATCTATTCATACAAAGGGTCAAATAGTCACAAGATCTAATATGCACTGACTAGAAAATTAAAGATTTAATTTTTAATTTTATGGATTTTTCCACTACCAGTTTTTAATTTTAGCTACTCTTTTCCACCATGTTCCATGTGGTATATGCTAAAGATAGACTTTATTTTATTTTTTTGTGAGGAAGATCAGCCCTGAGCTAACATCCATGCCAATCCTCCTCTTTTTGCTGAGGAAGACTGGCCCTGGGCTAACTTCTGTGCCCATCTTCCTCTACTTTATATGGGACGCCGCCACAGCCTGGCCTGATAAGCAGTGCATCGGTGCGCGCTCAGGATCTGAACCTGGGCCGCCAGCAGCAGAGCGCACGCAATTAACCGCTATGCCACGGGGCCAGCCCCTAAAGATATACTTTAATAGTAGCCCACGTAAAACAACTAACATAGCAAATTTACTACCAAAAATACACAGGTCATTAGGAAGCAAACTAAATACTGAGAATTGTTCGATTATTAAAATTATTAACTACAGCATCTGGCATCTGCTCTACTTCATCCTTGTATATAAGCTATGGTTGGCTATAAAAAGGGGAAGTATAAGAGCTTTCTAAAATAGAAGTCCCTGAATTTAAATATTTCTAGAGTGTTTACACGCAAATTTATGATCTGTTAACACTTTTTTCCTACCAGTTGAAATACTACTTTTTTAAAGCCAATTTCAAAACCCCTTTTCAACCTTAAAGTGGCCTCTTCAATTTCCATACTCTGTATGACCTTGCTGTTCTTGAGGTGCTATAATGCTCAACTCACTTCTTGCCAGACTTACTTTTCTTCATTATTTAGATGTTTGTCCTATCACTGACTCTAGACCAGCAGTTCTCAAAGTGTGCTCTGCTAACCCCAGGGGATCTGAGAGGTCAAAACTATTTTACTAACACTAATAAGATGTTATTTTCCATTTTCATTATGCTGACATTTGTACTGATGGCGTAAAAGCAACGGTGGATAAAACTGCTGGCACCTCAGTATGAATCAAGGCAAGTGGCACAAAACTGTACCAGTAGAAATGAACTATGCCAGAAGCATTTAAGAATGTTCTTGATGAAGTAGCAATAATTATATTAAATCTTGACCCACAAGTCAAAGTTTTTAATATTCTGCATGACACAGTGGAAGTATGCAGAAAGCACTTCTGCTGCATACTAAGGTATGATGGTTGTCTCAAGGAAATGCACTTGTGCAAATATCTGAATGGTGAGCTGAACTAGTTGCTTTTTTCATGGAACACCCGTTTTACGTGAAAGAACAACTGACAAGCTATGGTTATTCCGACTTAGGAACTGAAAATGAGGGAAGTGAGCTTGTTACTTGAAGAAACACAACTGAAAATGTGTTTGAGTTTGAAGTGAACAGTGAAATTTTGGAAAACTTGTGTCCACTACCATGAGATTCTCAGTTCCCCAATACTTCATGAAATAAGTGGCAATATTAACAAATATGAACTGTTTCAGATACATATAGGGAATGAAAGAGCAATATAATTCAGTGAATCAGCATTTTCTAATGACCAATGCATGAAGTGATAAAATCATACATGAGTAAAAAAATCCACATAAATTGCAAGAGAGACCAGATTTTAACGTAACAATACAAAAAGTTCATTGACTTCATATTCCACATTGCAATTCACCTTTAAGGAACAATTACATTTACATTTTTGCTACAGTATCAAAGAAGAATATCTACAATTATCTGAAATTATTAAAATATTACTCTCTTTTACAACTTTTTACCCATGTGAGGTCAGACTTCGTCATGTGCTTAAACCAAAATAACATGAGAACAAGATCGAATGTAAAAACAGATTAGAAATCCAGCTGTCTTATATTAAGCCAGATAGTAAAGAGATTTGCAAAAATGCAAAACAAAGTCACTTTTCTCATTAAATTTTTTTTGGGAAAGTTATTTTTCATAAAAAAATGTTATTTATGTTAAAACGTAATGTGTAATGAGTTTATTCGTTTGACAAATCTAATGATACAACAGCATGGATTACAGGTTTACCTAGAGAGAAATAACTTATAGAGGTAAGGTAATATAACAAGATTCTAGGGTTACAGCTGGTAGAAGACTCTAGTCTTCTACTTCAGTGGAATCAAAGCTGAATGTATAACTATGAACTCTATAATGAAAGAGTGGAAACAACTTAAAGGTTTCTCAATGGGGAAGTAAGCTTTGGTACATTTAAATAATAAGATATTCATCTGTTAAAACAAAATGAGGTATATATTTACTTATATGGAGACACAGTCTCCAAGTTCACAGACTATTATACCATGGACTCACTCTTTTAAATACATAAAAAAATTACATAGCTATATATGGTGGGATCTGACTGGGAAAGGGCATTTCTGGGGTAATGTTCTCAAGAAGGGCTTGGGTTACACAAGTTGTATGAAAATTTTAAAAAATTCAGCAAATATACATTTAAGATTTGTGCATTTTATTGATGGTAAATTCATCTCAAAAGAAAAATCTATAAACAAATATTGAGCTTTTGGTTCCGATATGTATGCTGAAATGTTTAGGGGGAAGTATACCAAGTTCTACAATTTACTTTGCAGTGCATCCAAAAATAAGATGGATTAACAGATGGATAGATATATGATAATGAGAAAATCTAGGTGATGTGATATTGTGTGTTCACTGTAAAGTTTTTTCAACTTTTTTTTTTTTTTTGTGAGGAAGATCAGCCCTGAACTAACATCTGATGCCAATCCTCCTCTTTTTTCTGAGGAAGACTGGCCCTGAGCTAACATCCATGCCCATCTTCCTCTACTTTATATGGGACGCCACTACAGCATGGCTCGACAAGCAGTGCGTCGGTGCGCGCCCGGGATGTGAACAGGTGAACCCTGGGCTGCCACAGCAGAGTGCCAGCACTTAACCGCTTGCGCCACAGGGCCAGTCCCAATTTTTTTTTCAACTTTTTGTATACTAAAAAATTTCATAATGAAGTGTTGGAAAAAAACAGCTATACATACAGGAAAAAGTTTGAAACAGTATATGCTAAGCTATTACATCTCTGGGAAGGGGAGCTTTCCTTTAATTCACACCCTTCTCTATTAAAAAAAGTTTTTTTTTACGAGTATGTACTCACTGTTTCTTAATAACAATAAAAATAAGTATAATTTTTTAAAAAGTCAAAATTGGTCTTCAGAAGGTAGGACAAACCCCTTAATGTAAAGGGTTAACTCCTTTCTTTGCCACTAATACCTTACCTGTTTTCTGTAGAGAAGAGGGTGTAAAAGAGTGAAGATAGTAAGTTCTGAATTTTTTAAAAGAATACTTTTTCTCTTTCTAGGAAAGAAAGCATCCATATCCACTTTAACTAACCTCAAAGACACAGTTTTTCCCACAGCCCAACATCCTGAGTTTCCCTACAATGAGTCTTTATAGTTGTTACAATGCTTTTCCTGGCATCATCACATACTGAGAACTGGGGAAAAAAGGATGGGTCAGCCTTTCCTTTCCTCTAACATTTCTAAAATCAGAGCCAGGTACAGATAGTCATGGGTCGCTTAACAAAGGGGATACATTCTGAGAAAATCCATCATTAGGCAATTTCGTTGTCGTGCAAACATTGTAGAGTGTACTTACATAAACCTAGATGGTACAGACTACTACACACCTAGGCTATATGATATAGCCTATTGCTCCTCGGCTACAAATCTGTACAGCATGTTACTGTACTGAATACTACAGGCAACTGTAACACAATGGTAAGTATTTGTGTATCTAAACATATCCAAACATAGAAAAGATACAGTAAAAATACCATATAAAAGATAAAAAATGGTACACCTGTATAGGGCACTTACCATGAATGGAGCTTGCAGGACTGGAAGTTGCCATGGGTGAGTCAGTGAGTTAGTGATGAGTGAATGTGGAGGCCGAGAACATTACTGTAGACTTCATAAACACTGTACACTTAGGCTACACTAAATTTATAAAAAAATATTTTTCTTTCTTCAACAATAAATTAACCTTATCTTACTGTAACTGTTTTACTTTATAAACAAATTTTTTAACTTTTTGACTCTTGTAATAACACTTAGCTTAAAATACACATTGTATAGCTGTACAGAAATATTTTTTTCTTTATATCCTTATTCTATAAGCTTTTTTCTACTTTTAAATTTTTTAAATTTTTTTACTTTTTAAACTTTTTTGTTAAAAATTAAGACACAAACACACTCATTAGCCTAGGCCTATACAGGGTCAGGACCATCAATATCACTGTCTTCCATCTCCACATCTTGTCCCACTGGAAGGTCTTCAGGGGCAATAACATGCATGAAGCTGTCATCTCCTATGATAACAATGCCTTCTTCTGGAATACCTCCTGAAAGACATGCCTGAAACTCTTCTTGAGGAGGTGTCATTCTTTTCAGAAATATGTTTATGGTGGTGTACTTGGTTTCTTTTTTTTATCATAGACTTGCCTGTAAGCAGACAATGCACCATGAACATTCCATTCTATTGATGAAAACCTTTTGGTACTGGGGTCCATGTTTTCAAACTTTTTACAGAACTTGTTGAGGTCTGAAAAAGCTTCTGCCAAACCCTTAACTCTGAATTTTCTTGGGGGTTTTTCTTCTTTTTCTTCTTCCACAGTTTCCCTTTCTCTTGCCTCTTCTTCAGCTATGTGTTCCTATTCCAGCTCCAAGAACTCCTCATTAGTCAATTCCTGAAGAATGACCTCTAGGAGCTCCTCAATGTCATCCTCATCCACAACCAGGTTAAAGCTGTCTGCCATCTCAACCACAGCCTTGTTGATTTCTGCAACCTCCTCATCTTTGGCAAATCCTTTGAAGTTATGGATGAACCTCTTGAGTGTCTTCTTCCAGATGCCATTCACATACTCCTTGGTGACATTACCCCAAGCTCAAGGAAGGTTCTTTTTTTTTTTTTTTTTTTAAAGATTTTATTTATTTATTTTTTCCCTCCAAAGCCCCAGTAGATTGTTGTATGGCATAGTTGCACATCCTTCCAGTTGCTGTATGTGGGACACGGCCTCAGCATGGCCAGAGAAGCGGTGCGTCGGTGCGGGGCCGGGATCCGACCCCGGGCCGCCAGCATCGGAGCGCGCGCACTTAACCGCTAAGCCACGGGGCCGGCCCACCAAGGAAGGTTCTTGATCAAGTCATAGATGTTGTAATACCAGAACTGCACCGGTGTCTTCTCAGTGTCTTCCTCAGTTGCAGCAATAGCCTGGGCAAAGGTCCTCCTCAAGCAGTATGCCTTAAAAGCTGCTATAACTCCTTGATCCATTGTTTGGATTAAAGAGGTGGTGTTTGGAGGGAGAAACACCACTTTAACATTGGGATGAAGATCACCAATAAAAGGAGGATGTCTGGAAGCATTATCAACAATAAGCAAAATCTTGAGAGGTATGTTATTCTCCAAACAGTACTTCTCCATTTCACTGGCAAAGCAATTCAGGAGGCATCTTGGAAGAGTAGCTGGGTCATTCATGACTTCTTACTGCTCCTGTAGTACACTGGCAATGTGTGCTTACTGATATGCTTGAAGGCCCTGGGGTTCTCACTGTGCCAGATCACAAAGGTTTCAATTCGTAGCCTGCAACATTGCCCCCAAGCAAGACTGTTATTCTGTCCTTAAAAGCCTTGAAACCTGGCATTGATTTCGCCTCCTTATGGATGAAAGTCCTTTTAGACACCTGTTTCCAGAATAGGGAGTTTTCATCCATATTGAATATTTGCTCTGGCAAGTAATTTTCTTCCACAATCAGCTTATCTAGAGTTGCCAAAAATTCTTCAGCTGCCTTCACATCAGCATTCACAGACTCACCACGTGCTTTCACACTATGTAATTAATAATGATTCTTGAATCATTTAAACCACCTACAGGTAGCAGTAAATTAAACATTGTGGTCAGGTCCAGCCATTTCTTTCAACACCACAAACACAGTTTTTGCTTTGGCCGTGATCGTCATGGTGCTGAGAGGGATACGCTTCTGTGTCTGGTCTTCAACCCTGGTCATTAGAAGTTTCTCATGTCTGATATAGGCTCTTTTCAAACTTTTGTTAGTCTTGTTGCCTTCAATGAAGCAGATCCTCTAACAAGGTCTATCACTTTGTTATTGTTCTTCAAGATCATAGCTGTGGTAGAATGGGACACACCTGACTGGCGACCAATAACCACCATTGATTTTCTACCTTCGTAGTCCTTAATCACTTTTAATTGCCTTTCCAGGTCAATCACTTGACACGGCCTCTTACGGGCAACACTAGCAGTAGATTTTGTATGCTCAGGGGCCATGATGAACAAAACAACAGAAGATTAAATTAAGCACAAGAGAAAATGATGCAACCAAGAGGTACAGTAAACATGAGATGTATGAGGCTACTACTGGTGTAATATGGCACACCATTTTATAGTAAACTGTTTTTTTACAAGTAGAAAGAGTACGTTCTAAAATAACAATAAAAAGCACAGTATAGTAAATACATAAATTAGTAACGTAGTCATTTATTATCATTATCAAGTATCACGTACTTACATAATTTTATGTGCTATACTTTTATATGACCAGCAGGGCAATAGGTTTGTTTACACCAGCATCACCACAAACACGTGAGTAATGCATCACGCTATGACGTTATGACAGCTACAATGTCACTAGGCAATAGGAATGTTTTAGCTCCATTATAATCTTATGGGACCACTGTTGTATACGTGGTTTGTTGTTGACCGAAACGTCTCATTATGTGGCCCATGACTGTACTTCATTTCTAAGAAGTGAGACCCACCCTAAAGAGATTTCCTTGATCAAATTCTGCTGGAGATGATAGCTCAGGGGAACCTAATTAGGAGCTCTTCTTTAGCTCCTTTCCTCAT
This sequence comes from Diceros bicornis minor, assembly GCF_020826845.1. NCBI lineage: Eukaryota > Metazoa > Chordata > Mammalia > Perissodactyla > Rhinocerotidae > Diceros > Diceros bicornis. Next base: position 59,248,745 of record NC_080743.1, read on the forward strand.
TCTTTAGCTAATCCTCATTTAAGAAATGGGATAGGGGCCGGCCTGGTGGCGCAAGCAGTTAAGTGCACACGCTCCGCTGTGGCGGCCCGGGGTTCACCGGTTCAGATCCCGGGCGCGCACCGACGCACTGCTTGTCAGGCCATGCTGTGGTGGCGTCCCATACAAAGTGGAGGAGGATGGGCATGGATGTTAGCCCAGGGCCAGTCTTCCTCAGCAAAAAAAGAGGAGGATTGGCAGATGTTAGCTTAGGGCCAATCTTCCTCACAAAAAAAAAAAAAGAGAGAGAGAAATGGGATAAAATCACTTTCTAGCCATCTGAAAATTAGATGAAATCATAGCTTTTGCAGATTTTTCTTACTGTGTGCTAGAGTCTTGAGATCTCAAGGCCTGCCGCTGATCACTATGGAAAGAGCAAAGAAATCTTTTACTTTTCTCTTTGAGAGAAAACTGAATTTATGGGCAACAAAGGCATTTTAAGGAAGAGACTATAGAAGTTCTAAGCCTGTGTTGACTTGAAATCTAAAAGGGGAAAGTTCATGGTGATTTTCTTTTACAAAATCCATCTTAATATGAAGGAGAAATGAACAATAGGACTTGGGAGATGGAACATCTCTACAAAAAGACTCCATAGTTAAACAGGGAGCTAGGCAACTGAGGAAACCAAAGGAGAGGCAGGTGCTCAACAAATAATGAGAAAGATGACAACGGCTTTCTCTCTTTCCTTTTCAAGAAGATATCTTAAAATGTGACAAAAACTTGGCTTTTTTGTTTTTTTGTTTTTTTTTTTACAAGAATAAAGTAACTGATTTCATAAAAAGCTCAGCTTGTTTATATATAATCTGAGTACAGGATTATAATTATCACTCTATGGACCGCCCAGTGACGTAGCAGTTAAGCGCGCGTGCTCCGCTTCAGTAGCCTGAGGGTTTGCAGGTTCGGATCCCAGGCGTGCACTGACACACCGCTTGCCAAGCCATGCTGTGGCAGCATCCCATATAAAGTAGAGGAAGATGCGCACGGATGTTAGCTCAGGGCCAATCTTCTTCAGCAAAAAGAGGAGGACTGGCATCGGATGTTACCTAGGGCTAATCTTCCTCACAAAAAAACACAACAACAAAAAAACAACTGTAATATCACTCTACAAACAGATAAGAATTATTAATTTTCTCTTTGTTATTCTGTGTAAATGGTCCCAATATGCTCCGAAGAAAAGCAGTAGTGGTAGTTCTTTGAGAGAAAGTGGTAATGTTTGAACGAAATGCATGCCATCAAGGGGGTTATAATGATCAAAAACACTAAGATGAAACTGTTCAAATTTCACTAAACAAAACACCAGAAGAATTCAAGTTTTTGGTTTTGTCAGCCTCAGGAAAAACAGGTGAGACCCCAAAAGAAAGGTATACTGTGATTTTTTTCCCCCATTGGAAGAATGTCAGCTCCATAGAGGCGAGGATCTTCACCTATTTTGTTTATTGATGTATCCCAAGCAACTAGAAAATTGCCTGATCAGAGAATAGGTATTGAATAAATATTTTCTGAATGAATAAATGGATGACATATGTATTCCATGGCATAAGCTTTGAGGTACTCCACTAATTATTCTCTTTTAACCCTATTAAGCAATATTATCACCTTTTCTCACTGTTTCTTAAATTCTACTCTTCCTAAGCACAATTTCTTCTTTTTTGTTTGTTTGGTTTACTAATTAATTTTTTCCCCACTTTTACTGAGATAGAATTGACATCTATCACTGTGTAAGTTCAAAACGTACAACCCACATATCTATGGACAGCTAATTTTCAACAAAGGAGCCAAACATACGATGGAGAAAGGAAAGTCTCTTCAACAAATGCTGCTGGGAAAACTGGACAGCCACATGCAAAAAAATGAAAGTAGACCATTATCTTACACCATACACAAAAATTAACTCAAAATGGATTAAAGACTTGAATGTAAGAACTGAAACCATGAAACATAGGAAGAAAACATAGGAAGTAGGGGCCAGCCCAGTGGTGTAGTGGTTTAGTTCGAGCGCTCCACTTTGGCAGCCTGGGGTTCACAGCTTTGGATGCCAGGCGTGGACCGATGCACCGCTTGTCAAGCCATGCTGTGGTGGTGTCCCATATAAAGCAGAGGAAGATGGGGGCCGGCCCGGTGGCTTAGCGGTTAAGTGTGCGTGCTCCGCTAATGGCAGCCCGGGTTCGGATCCCGGGCGCGCACCGACGCACCGCTTCTCCGGCCATGATGAGGCCTCGTCCCACATACAGCAACTAGAAGGATGTACAACTATCTACTGGGGCTTTGGGGAATAAAAAAGGAGGAGGATTGGCAATAGATGTTACCTCAGAGCCAGTCTTCCTCAGCAAAAAGAGGAGGATTAGCATGGATGTTAGCTCAGGGCTGATCTTCCTCACAAAAAAAATAAATAAAGTAGAGGAAGACGGGCACGGATGTTAGCCCAGGGCCAATCTTCCTCAGCAAACAGAGGAGGATTGGCATTGGATATTAGCTCAGGGCTAATCTTCCTCTCACACACACACACACAGACACACACACACAAACATAAGAAGTATGCTCTTCAACATTAGTCTTAGCAACGTATTTTTAAGCACCATGTCTGACCGAGCAAGGGAAATAACAGAAAAAATAAACGCATAGGACTACATCAAACTAAAAAGCTTCTGCACAGGAAAGGAAACCACCAACAAAACGAAAAGACAACCTAACAATTGGGAAAGACATTTGCAAACTATGTATCTGATAAGGGATTAATCTCCAAAATATATAAAGAACTCGTACATCTCAACAACAAAAAAACTAACAACCCAATTAAAAAATGGGCAAAAGACCTGAACAGACATTTCTCCAAAGATATACAGATGGCCAACAGGCACATGAAAAAATGTTCAACATCATTAACTATCAGGGAAATGCAAATCAAAACTACAATGAGATGTCACCTCACGCCCGTCAGAATGGCTATAAGTAACAACACAGGAAACAACAAGTGTTGGAGAGGATATGGAGAGAAGGGAACTCTCATACACCGCTGGTGGGAGTGCAAACTGGTGCAGCCACTATGGAAAACAGTTTGGAGATTCCTCAAAAAATTAAGGATAGAATTACCATATGATCCAGCTATTCCACTGCTGGGTATTTATCCAAAGAACATGAAAACACCAATGCGTAAAGATACATGCACCCCTGTGTTCACTGCAGCGTTACTCACAACAGCCAAGACTTGGAAGCAACCTAAGTGCCCATCAAGGAACGAATGGATAAAGAAGATGTGGTATATATACACAACAGAATACTACTCAGGCCATAATAAACAATGAAATCCAGTCATTTGTGACAACATGGATGGACATTGAGGGTATTATGCTAAGCGAAATAAGCCAGAGGGAGAAGGTCAAATACCGTATGATCTCACTCATGAGTAGAAGATAAAAACAACAACAAATAAACACAGAGACAGAGATTGGGTTGGTGGTTACCAGAGGGGAAGAGGAGAAAGGAGAAGGGCAAAAGGGATAATTAGGCACATGTGTGTGGTTATGGATTGTAATTAGCATTTGCGTGGTGAACATGATGTAATCTATGCAGAAATAGAAGTATAATGATGCACACCTGAAATTTATACAATGTTATAAACCAATGTTACTGTAATAAAAGAAAAAAAGATGTACAGCATAATGGTCTGACTTAACATATATTGTGAAATGATTACCGCTATAAGCTTAGTTAGCATCCATCATCTCTTATAGACACAATTAAAAAGAGAAAGCAAAAAAAGAAAAAAAATTTCTTTCCTTGTAATGAGAACTCAGGATTTACTCTTAATTCTCATACATAGTGTCACCTACACTCATCATGCTGTAGATTAGACCCCTAGTACTTATCTTGTAACTGGAAGTTTGTGCCTCTTGACCACCTTTCTCCTATTCCCCGTTCCCGTCGCCTCCAGTAACCACAAATGTGATCCCTTTTTCCATGAGTTTAGTTTTTTGTTTTTGTTTTAGATTCCACATATAAGTGAGATCATACAGTGTCCTTCTCTGTCTGACTTATTTCACTTAGTATAATGCCCTCAAGGTCCATCCACGTTGTCACAAATGGCAGGACTTCCTTGTTTTTTAATGGGTGAATAACATTCCATTGTATACGTATCACAACTTCTTTACCCATGCATCCCTTGATGGAGACTTAGGTTGTTTTCATGTCTTGGCTATTGTAAATAATGCTGCTATGAACACCGGGGTGCAGATATCTTTTCCAGTTTGTGTTTTCATTTCCTTTGGACATATTTCCAGAAGTAGAATTGCTGGATCCTACGGTAGTTCTATTTTTAATTTTTTGAGGATCCTCCATACTGTTTTCCATAATGGCTGTACCAGCACAATTTCTTAAACACAATCAGATCCTTCCCGTTTTTACATTCTCATGTGTCATTCCTCCCACCTAAAATTGAATCCTTTCCACCAAATTATGCCCTTTGCTTCATTCTAAACCTTACTTAAAAATCTGTAATTTAGCATAGCTATTGTAAACAATCACATTCAACCCTGATTACTAGAGCTGTTCTCTCCACTATGGTAGTTAACGTAATTAAATTTATCAACCTTTTCCTTTGGTGTTCATACATTTTGTGGTCTTCTCTATCCATGTGATAAAGATATTCTCCTATTTATCACACGTGATAAGGAATAAATATCCACAATATATAAAGCACTGCTAAAGCTCAAGAACAAAAAATAAATGACTCAATTAAAAAATGGACAAGGTTAGAAGGATGTGCAGCTATGACATACAACTATCTACTGGGGCTTTAGGGGAAAAAAATAAAATAAAAAAAAATGTTAAAAAAAAATGGACAAGGACTTGAATAGACATTTCAGCAAAGACGACAGACAAATGGCCAATAAGTACATGAAGAGACGCTCAACATCACTAATCATTAGGGAAATGCAAATTAAAACAACAATGACATACTACTTCACATCCCTCAGGATGGCTATTATGAAAAAAACAGAAAACGACAAGTGTTATTGAGAATGTGGAGAAATTGAACCCTCAAGAATTGCTGGTGGGGATATAAAATGGTGCAGCCACAGTGGAAAATAGTATAGCAGCTCCCAAAAAATTAAATGTAGATTTACCATATGATCCAGCAATTCCACTTCTGGGTATATATGTAAAAGAATTGAAAGCAGGGTCCTCAACAGAAAATTATAAACCAGTGTTCATAGCAGCATTATTCACAATTGCAAAAAGGTGAAAACAACAGAAATGTCCATTGACCAGGATGAATGGATAAACAAAATGTGAAGCAAGTGTGTGTATACACACACACACAAGGATATTATTCAGCATTAAAAAAATAATGAAATTCTGATATATGCTACAACATGGAAGAACCTTAAAGACATTCATGCTAAGTGAAATAAGGCAGACACAAAAGTACAAACATTCTAAGATTCCACTGTATGAGGCACCTAAAATAGTTAAATTCATAGACACAGAAACAAGAGCAGTGGTTACTAGAGGGTAGCAGGAGGGAGGAATGGGAAATTATTATTTAATGGGTACAGAGTTTCACGTATGATGATGAAAAAGTTCTGGAGATGGATAGTGGTGATGGCTGCACAACAACGTGAATGTACTTAAATGCCTTTAAACCTTACACTTAAAAATGGTCAAAATGCAAATTTTAAGCTATGTATATTTTAACACAAGTTAAAAAAATTAATCATGTAATATACCAAAAACCACTGTATGCTTTAAATGGGTAAACTGTAGGGTATGTGAATTATGCCTCATTAAGTTGTTTAAAAAACACAGCAGTGTCAAAACTTTTTGCTTCATCCATTAAAAAATTACTTAGGGGGTTGGCCCAGTGGCGTAGTGGTTACGTTTGTGTGCTCTGCTTTGGCGGCCTGAGGTTCACAGGTTCGGATCCCAGGCACAGACCTATGCACTGCTCATCAAGCTATGCTGTGGCAGCATCCCGCAAACAGGACAGAGGAAGATGGGCAGACATGTTAGCTCAGAGCCAATCTTCCACACCACAAAAAAAAATTATTTAGAAGACTCAAAAGGAGAAGAAGGAAACCCTATTGTACACGCATACTTTTGCTACTGCATTCTTTCTGCCTTCCTGATGTTCCAAGATTCCTTCTCTTTTCCTTCTTTTCTTGTCAGAAAACTTCCTTTTCCTATAGGGTAGATCTGCTGGCAACAAATTCTCTTAGTTATCCTTCATCTAAGAATGCTTTGATTCCCTCTTAATTCTTGAAGGATATTTTCACTGGGTATAGGATTCTGGTTTGACAGTTTTTCTTTCAGTACTTAGAAAATGTTGTGCCACTTTCGTGGATTCAGATGAGAAATCCACTGTCATCTGAACTGTTTTATCCCTATAGGTAAGGAGTCATTTCTCTTATTGTTTTAAAATTGCTTTGTCTTTAGTATGCTGAAGTTTGATTATAATGTGTCTTGGCAAGGACTTCTTTGATTGTATCCTCTGTTTGGGGTTTGCTCATCTTCTTGAATCAGTAGATTTATGTCTTCTGCCAAATTTGGGGAGCTGTCAGCCATTATTTACTCAAGTACTTTTTTCTCTCTACCTTCTTTCTTTTCTCCTTTCAGGACACTGAGAACACAAATATTAGCTCTTTTGTCATGGTCCCACAGCCTCTGTTTTGTTTGATGTCTATTTTCCCTTTTGTTCAGATTGGGTAATATTCTATCATCTAATTTACTGATTCCTTCCTCTGTCTCCTTTATCCTACTGTTGAGTCTATCTCTGAGCTTTTTATTTCAGTTACTGCATCTTTCAATTCTAAAATTTCCACTTGGTTTTTCTTTATATCTGTTATTTTTTTGCTGAGGCTTTCTATTTCTCCATATTCAAGCATGTTGATAATTGCTGTTGAAGTTTTGTTGTTTTAAAATCATAACTGCTTTAAAATCTTTGTCAGATAATTCTAACATCTTGGTGTTGGCATATATTGATTGCCTTTTTAAATTCAGTTTGAGATCTCCCTGGTTCTTGGTTCATGACATATGATTTTCAATTCAAACCTAGACATTTTTGTATTGTTAGGAGATTCTAGATTTTATATAAATATTCTATTTTGGCTGGCTTTTTCCAGAACTGCTTCAGCAGGGGAAAGGAGGAAGCTGTCTTGTTATTGCCAGTTTGAGTTCCCCACTCAGCCTCCATTGAAAGCTGACTGGTTGGTGGGTTGGGAGAGGCTCCTTCTTACTGCTAGGGGATGGTGGGAGGTCCAGCTTCCCATTTGGTCTCCACCAACATCATAGTGGGAGTGGTCATGTTATTACTGGGTGATGGTAAAAGTCTTGACTCTCTACTAGATCTCCTCTAACATTACACCAGTGGGTGAGGGTGGGTGGAAGCTTCAACTTTTTACTGCTAGGTGGGGATGGAAGTTGAAGCTTCCCACTTGACATTTGCTGGTATGAGTGTGAGTAGGGCAATAGTTTTTTTCTGTGATGTTTGGCTAGAGTAAGAAGGATACTGTCTAAAAGTTTTCTGTCTTGCTAGGTTCCCCCTTTCCTGGTCCTTTGGCTAGAGAAAGGCAGGCTTTTCTTTGCTTGCTTTGCTTGTACCCAGTGGTATTTCCAGGTTGCTAGCTTTTTTAGCTTCAAGTTTGGGATATGTGAGGCAAAAAGCAAGTCTAGGGAACTCATCACCATGAAGTTCTTCAGTCCTGAGGTCTCTAGTTGGTTGGCCACCTTCTCTTCACCTTCAGAGTCTTTCTATGTTTTTTATGATATGTAACACTTTAATAAGATTTTTTTATGTTTTTACTCATACTTATCGGAACAGGGAAAAGTAACGTATACTTCCTCTTCCCCGAAGCGGAAGTATGTCAATTGTAAAGTTTTTTTCCTTTCTATTGCTGGCTAATATTCTGCTGTATGAATACACCACAGTTTGTTTATCTATTCATTCTTCTATTGGACACTTGGGCTATTTCCAGTTTACACCCATTTTGAATAAAGCTTACACACACATGTATTAATTCTTCTTTTATAGGTGTATGTTTAGTTTTACAAAAGCTGCCAGAGCATTTAAAAAAGCTGTTGAACCATTTTACTCTCCCACAACTATTTATAAATATTCTGGTTGTGCCAATATTTGGTATTGTCTGTATTTTTAATTTTATGCACTCTGTGGGTGTGTGGTATCTCACTGTGGTTTTAATTTGCATTTCCTTGATGAGCTATAATGCTGTGAATTTTTCATGTGTTTACTGGCCATTTGTAGATTTTCTCTGGTGAAGTCTGTGTTCAAATCTTCATTTTAAAATTGGGTTGTCTTAAAAAAAATTCACTTGTAGGAATTCTTTATGTATTCAGGATACATACAATTTGTGAATATTTTCTCCCAGTTTGTGCCCTATTTGTTTTTCTAACAGTGCCCTTTGATGAACACTTTCACATTTTGTCAAAGAATAATTTATCAGTACTTTTTTTTATGGTTATTGCTCTCTGTGTCCTATCTAAGACACCTTTAATTACACACAGGTCATGAAGACATTATCCCATGCTTTATTCTAGAAGCTTTATGTTCTTAGCTTTTATGTTTAGATTTGTGACCCATGTCAAATCAAGTTTGTGTATGGTATGAGATAGGTGTCAAAGTTTAGTTTTTTTCACGTGAACATTCGATTGTTCCAGCACCATCAGTTGAAAGGATATTACTTTTCCCACTAGACTGCTTTTAACGCCTGTGTCCAAATCAAATGACCACAGAAGTGTGGGACTATTTCTGGGCTATCTACCCTATTTCACAGATCTAGTCTAATGCCAATATCATAGTTTTGATTAAACTGCTTTCTAGTAACTCCTGAAGTCAAATACTGTAAGACTTCCAACCTTTTAATTTAAAAATCACTTTGAATCTTCTGGGTCCTTTGCATTTCCATATAAATTTTGGAATCAGCATATCAATTTTTACAGAAAATCCTGCTGGTAATATAATTTAGATTGCACTGAATATAACAATAGAGGTTTCCACTCTCTGAACGTGGCATATTTCTCAATTTATTTAGGTCTTCTTTAATTTCCCTGATAAATGTTTTAATTTTCAGTATAAAGGTCTTGCTTATTTTTGGATAAATTAAATTCTAATTACTTTAGTTTTTATTACACTATTATAAATGATTTTTTAAAAAATAGACTTTATTTTTTAGAGCAGTTTTAGGTTCAAAGCAGTACTGAGTAGAAGGTACAGAGATTTTCCATATACTCCTGCCCCTAAACACGCATAGCCTACCCCATTATCAACATTCCCCACCAGAGTGGTACATTTGTTAACTACTGATGAATCTATATTGACACATCATTATCACCCAAAGTCCATAATTTATATTAGGATGCAACCTTGGTGTTGTATATTCTATGGCTTTGGACAAATGTATAATGACATATACCCACCATTATAGTAACATATAGAATAGTTTCACTGCCCTAAAAATCCTCTGTGCTCTGCTGATTCATCCCTCCTTCCCCTTAACCCCTGGCAACCAGTGATCTTATTAATGTCTCCATAGTTTTGCCTTTTCCACAATGTCATATAGTTGGAATCATACAGTATATAGCCTTTTCAGATTGGCTTCTTTCACTTAGTAATATAAATTTAAGTTCCTCTATGTCTTTTCATTGCTTGATAGCTCTTTCTCTCTCGTTTTCTAGTGCTGAGTATTATTCCATTCTCTGGATGTACCACAGTTTATCCATTCATCTACTGAAGGACATCTTGGTTGCTTCCAAATTTTGGCAATTATGAATAAAGGTGCTATAAACATCTGTGTGCAGGTTATTTCATCGACATAAGTTTTCAACTTCTTTGGGTAAATACCAAGGAGTGCAATTGCTGGATTGTATGGTAAGAGTACATTTAGTTTTGTAAGAATACAATTGATTTTTATATACCGATTTTGTTTCCAGTAACCTTACTACTAGTTGTAGTAGCTTTTTTGTGCATCTCTTTGGATCTTCTACATACACGATCATGTTATATGCAAACAGAAAGTTTTATTTCTTCTTTCCTGATCTTTATGACTTTTATTATCTTCTTGACTTACTGCACTGGCTAGAACATCCAGAATAATGCTGAATAGAAGTAGTGAGAGTGGACATTTTTACTTTTTTTCCAATTTTAGGAGGAAGCGTTCAACAGTTCACCATTAAGTATGATGTTAACTGTAGACGCCTTTTATAAGACTGCGGAAATTCTCTTCTAGTTCTAAGAGTTTTTTGCCTATATGTTTATAATCAACTTTGTTCTGTAGTTGTTTTTTCCCCTAAAGTCTTTGTCAGGTCTTGTATCAGGGTTATACTAGCCTCATAAAATGTGTTGGGAAATGTTTCTCCCCTGTTTTCTCCAAGTGTTTGTGTGTTATTTCTTTCTCAAATATATAACAGAGTTCACAAGGGAAACCATTTAGCTCTGGAATTTTTTATGTGAAGGATTTGGTAAGGAACTCACTTTATTTCAATAATATAGGCTATTCAGATGTTCTACTTCATCTTGGATTAGTTTTAAGTTGTAATTTTTAAGGAATTTGTCCATTTCATATACATTGTTAAATGTATTTGCATAACTATTCATAACATTCCCTTATTAGCTTCTTAATGACTGTAGGACCTATAGTATGGACACTGGTAATTTGTGTTATCTCTTATTTTTCTCTTGACTGGTGCAGCTGGAGCTTATCAATTTTACTGCTCTTTTCAAACCTTTGTTTCCTTATTGTCTGTTTAATATTTTATTGATTTCTATTCTTTATTATTTCCTTCTTTCTACTTATACCTCAGTTTTCTAGAAATGAGTGGGACGGCTTTGCTCTTCTCACTGATATTGAGTACTTCGTTACAGTAAACCAAGGTGAAGGGGTATTCACTCTGTGTTAAGTACAAAATAAATATCACTTAATTCTCACAACTCAGATTGGAAATAGTCTCACTATATAGATGAAGATGTTGAGATGTAGAGAAGATGAGTAATTTGTTCAAGATCATCTAGCTACAAGAATAGAATGGGAAGAGGAGTCCATATGTGTTTGATTCTAAGGTGTGTCAAGGGTCCCCAAGACCACCTTCAAGTTTAGTGACTCACAGGACTCAGCACATAGTCATACTCATGGCTATACTTTATTACAGCAAAGGATACAAAACAAAATCAGTAAAGGGAAAAAGTGCCTTGGGCAACATCTGGAGGAAACCAGCCACAAGCTTAACAAAAGTTCTTTCCTAGTAGAGTCACACAAGATGCAATCTTTGGCCATACATTGTGACAACACATGTGAAATGCTGTCTATCAAGGAAGCTCATTAGAAACTCAGTGCCCAAGATTTTAATCGGTGGCTGGTATACAGGTACTCTCTGCCTGGAATGTACCAAAATTCCATACTCTTAGAATGAAAGCAGGTGTTCAGCTGAAACCATACAGTTTATACACAGTAGACACAGTAAGACACTTTTACCATCTAAGGAAAGTTTTCTATCAATAGAGGGAACTGTTTACTTTTCAAGTTTCCAGATGCTAGCCAATGGTCAACGTTGCAAGCAGGCCTTTCTAAGATCAGAAATCTGAGGTCTGCTATTTTGATTCTTTTCTGCACATAAGGACTATATTCTTTCCACTATATCAAGAAAAGCAGTCAAGATTTGGCATAAGTCTGAATGACTGGCAGTGGCAACTGACAAGAGCTATATTGAGAAGGACTCTGAATTCTTTTCTGAGCTCAGCAGAAAAGGGTATCATGATACATTTAACAATAACTGCCAAAGGTAATAGAAGAGGAGCCTATGTACTATAACAGATTCTTGTTAACTGATAATCTATTGCAAAAACAACTTCAATTCAGTAATTACCTTTTACTGAATGATTACTATATGTTAGGTACTGTGCTAAGTATTTTATTTATTTTTGTGTGTGTGTGTGAGGAAGATCAGCCCTGAGCTAACATCCATGTTAGTCCTCCTCTTTTTGCTGAGGAAGACCGGCTCTGAGCTAACATCTATTGCCAATCCTCCTCCTCTTTTTTTTATCCCCCAAAGCCCAAGTAGATAGTTCTATGTCATAGTTGCACATCCTTCTAGTTGCTGTATGTGGGACGTGGCCTCAGCATGGCCAGAGAAGCGGTGCATCGGTGTGCGCCCGGATCTGAACCTGGGCCGCCAGTAGTGGAGCGCGCGCACTTAACCGCTAAGCCAAGGGGGCCGGCCCTGTGCTAAGTATTTTATATGCACTATTTTATTTAATATTCATACTAATTTCTATTTTACAATAAAGAATCTGAGGACTTGAGATGTGTCAACATGCCCAAGGTCACAAAGATAATAATTGGTGGAGGTGAAATTTGAATCAAGGCCTAATTCCAGAAGCCAAATGTGAAAGACCATGTCTTCCAATTTTTTGCTCCCATACTTCCCAGAAGAATTTTGAGAAACTATGAATCCCCTTAAGCATTTTTAAGTGTAAGTTTAAACAATTGCAAATAACATAATATCTTGTTATATTATTTTAAAATGATGAATCTGCATACCATAAAGATTCAGTACTTAGGATTATTCATTAAAAAAGGTACATTCTCTTGTTTAGAAATTTAAGTCATTTCTTTTTATCCTTGAACATTATTTCTTCCTTCTTTTTTTCTTTTTGTGAGGAAGATTCATCCTGAGCTAACATCCATTGCCAAGCTTCCTCCTTTTTTTTTTCTTTTTGCTTGAGGAAGATTAGCTCTGAGCTAATATCTGTGCCAATCTTCCTCTACTTTGTATGTGGGGTGCCTCCACAGCATGGCTGATGAGTGAAGTAGGTCCATGCCTGAGATCTGAACCTTAACCACTTGGCCACAGGGCTGGCCCCTGAACACTATTTCTATTTCACTTATTCCAGAGAATTTTATCTTAATATATTTTTTATGCCTGAAATTCTTTTATTGAACAATCTATACTATTCCATAAAAAAGTGCTTAAATGAACACTTCAAAGTACCTGTGATCATAAGGCTCAAAGCATTAAAATTTTTCTTTTGCACTGTGTAATCACTATACTTTTCATAAATACACGCCAGATCATAAATACATGCCTGATCAAAACAAAATATAATACACATTCTCAAGATAACAGCTTTACTGAGGCATAATTCACATACCACCAAATTCACCCTTTTAAAGTATACTATTCAGTGGGTTTTACTATACAGAGCTGTGCAACCATCACCACCGGGATAGTTCATTTTATGTGTCAACTTGGCTAGGTCACAGTACCCGGATATCTGGTCAAACATTATTCCACACGTGTCTGTAAAGGTATTTTTTAGATGAGATTAAATTTAAATCAATAGATTCTGAGGTAAAGCAGATTATCCTCCATAATGTGGGTGAGATTCATCCAATCAGCCGTAGGTCTTAATAGAAAAAAGACTGACTTCCCCAGAGAAAATTCTGTCAGTAGACTGCCTTCAGCCTCCTTGAGCTGCAATATCAACTCTTTCATAGGTCTCCACACTGCTGGCCTACCCTGCATATTTTGGACTTGTCAGCCTCCACAACTGTGTGAGCCAAGTCCTTAAAATAAATCTCTTTCTATATATAGCTTATTGGTTGTTTTCTTGGAGACTTCGAACTAATAAAACCAACATTATTTCAGAACATTTTCATCACCCCCCAAAGAAACCTTGTACCCAGTAGCAGTCACTCACCATTCTCCCCTACCCCCAGTCCTTGGAAACCATTAATTTACTTTGCGTTTCTATGTATTTGCCTATTCTGGACATTTCATACAAATGGAATCATAAACCATGTGGCATTTTATGAATGTCTTATTTCACATATTTGTGACTGCCTTTTTTCATATAGTACAGTTTTTCACGATTCATCCATGTCTCAGTACTTCAATTCTTGTTATTGCTGAATAACATTCCATTGTATGGATATATCACATTTTACTTAGCCACTGATGGAAATTTGGGTTGCTTTGCTTCCAACTTTTAGCTATTATGAATACGGCCGCTACAAATATTTGTGTGTAAGTTTTTATGTGGACATACGTTTTCAATTCTGTAAGGTATATACATAGCAGCAGAATTGGTCATATGGCAACTCTATGTTTAATTTTTTGAGGAACTGCCAAAATGTTTTCCAAAGAGGTTTATACCACTTCACACTCCCATTAGCAATTTGTGAGGGTTCCAATTTCCCACATTCTTTTCAATCCCTTAATTAAAGCCATTCTACATAGTGGGTGTGAAGGAGTATCTCATCATGGTTTTGATTTCTATTTCCCTAATGACTAATGATATTGAGCATCTTTTCATGTGCTTATTTGTATATCTCTTTTGGAGAAATGTCTATTCAAATCATTTACCCATTTAAAAAAAATTGTGTTGTCGGTCGTCTTCTTGAGTTATAATAGTTGTTTATATGTAGGGATTTTTAGATACAGGCCATCTCTTACTTGATATATGATTTGCCAGTGTTTCTCCCATTCTGTGGGTTGTTGTTTCAGTTTCTTGATGGTGTCCTTTGAAGCACAAAAGTTTTAAATATTGATGAAGTCCAATTTGTCTCTTTTTTCTTTTGCTACACATGATTTTTGTGCTACAACTAAGAAACTATAGTCTAGTCCAAAGTCATGAAGATTTACTCCTATGTTTTCTTCTAAGAGTTTTATGATTTTAGCTCTTACATTTAGGTTGATGATCCATTTTGAGTTAATTTTTTTATATGGTGTGAGGGAAGGGTCCAGCTTCATCCTTTTGTATGTATATATCCAGTTATCATAGAACCATCTGTTGAAAAGATCATGCTTTCCTCATTGAACTGCGATGGCACTCTAGTCAAAAATCAATTGACTATATGTAAGGGTATAATATACATTTTGATAAATAAGTATCATAAAAAATATTTGAAATGCATGTCTCTAATGAGACTTAAAAAACCTGATTTCAATACTTTTAAAAATAAATATTACTTTCCATTTGTTGAATCGGACTCCATCAATGGTAAGATGCACTACTATTTTATTTATATAACTATTTTATTCACATAACTAATATGGCAAAGATAGAGATGAACCCAGGTCTAGCTGACTCAATGTCACCCTTTTTGTTTACATGATATTGGAAGTGACCTGTTCAAAATAACCGGCTGGCCCTCCCCTCCATCCTAATCATAAAATATCATTTGAACAACAAAATAGCACTGTCCAGAAAAAAAAAAATTCTATCCTGCAACAGCCTGATTTTAAGCCCTGTTTCACAGGAAAAAAGACCCACTACTTGGATAGGTTTTCCCATTATTTACTCACTTGGCAGACCACTGAGTACAAATTAGTGTTAGTGAGAGACTAAAGTGGGGACTTAGAGATAAAATATTTAAATTAAGAGATTTCCATTCTGGACTTCTTAACCACTATTCATGCCAGAGATGTGACAGAAATATTGGCCTATCCATTATTCTTCCTATCACTCTTGGAATTAACTGACTCTTTCAGTCCCCTTGAATAGTTGAGAGCTACATTTCAGATTTAAGTTAGCCAATTTGCCATCTGGGACAAAACCAGTAAGACCAAAATGGACATGTTTTCCTTTAAACGGGACTTTTCAATTACTTCTTATTTTCAAAGTTTATTTATCATTAGTAGGTTCTAGGAAATAGCTAAATCTGCTGAGAATCTGCTCCCACTGCTATGACCTCACTAGCAAAAACAAAAGGCTCTTTCAAAAGAACTTTGGCACTAAGCCCAGAGACTACGGAACTTATTCTCACCTTCACTAAGTAAGCACTAGTACAGTTATCTAGCTGAGAATTAAACCTTGTAACTCTATGTTGTAGTTAAACCATTCTCCAGCCACCCAAAACAGAATAATTAAAGCAAACTAATCTTTATTCCAGAACTTGTCTACGCCTGCTGCTTTAAATACACCGCTGGTGCTGGGCCCTCTAGGGAGAACGAGGGGATTAGATAATCAGAACCCAGGGCAGAGCCCCATAGTCAAGAGGGTCAAGAGAGTCACAGTTGAAAAGAACACTATAAAGCACAGGATCAACATCTACTACACAGGTAAGCTGTTCCCGAGAAAAAAATTGTCCTCTACATTCAATAATTTATCCTAATTTCTCCTCCTTTTCTTTCATTTGTACAACAAATATTTGTTAAACTTCTATTACGTACCAGGCCCTGGGAAATCAAAAAAGAATAAGGAAGATAAATGATCCTGCACTTTTGGAGCTTATAATCTAATGAGGAGACAGATAACAAATGAGTAAACAAATATAGTAAGTATAGATTACAGAAAGAAATAAACATTGTGCTGTAATATAGAATAAAGGGAGGGACACTCTTCGGTGGGACAATCAGGAAAACAATTTTAAAGAAACTTATATTTAAGCTGATACCGACATTAAGCTCACCCTTAAAGGATGAGAAGAAACCAACCACTCGAAAAGAGTTTGAAGAAGAGCTTTGCAGGCAATGGGAACAATAAGCATAATGATCCTCTTGGTGAAAAGAGCTTGGTATATTCTAGGCTCTGAAAGAAGATCAGCATGACATAATACAGTGAATAAGGGAAAGATGGGAACAGATAGATGGGGAGTGATGGGGTAATTAGGGACCACATCGTTCTTAAAAGTCAAGGTAAAGTCTAATGGTAAGCCACTGAAAGGTTTGAAGTATGATCTAGTTTAAGTTATAAAATAATTTCTGTTTTTACTCTATTTTTACTTTATGGAGAGTGGATTGGAAGGTGGCAAGAATGAAAGTGGACAGATCTGTTAGGCTACTGCAGTAACCCAAGCAAAAGATAAGAGTGGCATGGACTTGAGCGATGGCAACAGAATTCAGAGAGAAGTAAGATATATTTCAAGGATGGAAATAACAGAACTTGGAGATGGACTGGATAAGGCATTGAAAGAATGAGAGGAATTTAGGATGACTTCTAGGTACCTTTCACTTATCTGTTACGGTCAACAGTAGGATCCTAGAAGGTACTATTAACCAAATGCTAAACAAAGCCTTGACATTCTTCTCTAAAAATACATGGAAGGATATATCTTGCTCTATTTTCGTGTGTGTGTGTGTGTGTGTGTGAGGAAGATCAGCCCTGAGCTAACATCCAATGCCAATCCTCTTTTTTTCTGTCAAGGAAGATTGGCCCTGGGCTAACATCCATGCCCATCTTCCTCTACTTTATATGGGACGCCGCCACAGCATGGCTTGACAAGCGTTGCATCAGTGTGCACCCAGGATCAGAAGCTGTGAACCCTCGGGCTGCTGCAGCGGAGTGCGTGCACTTAACCACTACGCCACCAGGCCTGCCCCTATCTTGCTCTGTTTTCAAGCAGATCAATGATCAGAAGCAGTGGGCCCCCCTCTTTTGATTATTACATATCCACAAATCAGCTCGCTCCTTTTGAACATGGAAAATATCTGAAACTGAACTGATGAACAGTTGGGTTTTCCTAGGTGACATACTTTCAGAATCAAATGCTACAGTTATAGTGCTGTTTATTGAAACTCCAGTGAATAAGTTTTACATCATTTTGACTCCTAGACAGCAAAGAGTTTGCAGAATTCTTCAGTTGAGTATAAATTTAACAGTAAAGAAAAGACCTTGACCCCACTGGAGATGTGGAAATAATAAGAGCACAAATACATTTCACCCAGACTCAAGAAAATACTATTTATCCTCAGCAATATATTGTGTATACTGAGTACTCACCAACATGAATGGGAGCTGGGAATAATCCATATTCATGCTCTCCTGGAGTGTATTCCAGCTTCTCTTTCTTTAATTGGATCAACCGGCTCTTTGGGCTGTGATGAGAAAAGAATGGAAAACAGTCAGAGGCAATGAAATTTCCTCCTGTGGTCAAATATAGAAAACAGATCACTCTATCAAGAGTATTTGTTTTAACAGTGGCTTAAATCTTAAATGTACATTTTTTGGGGGAAGGATACCAAGTACTTTCATATATTTTTAAAATTTACATTTCTGGAATTGCTTTTAGGAATTATACATAAGAAAGAGCCTTGTTAGCATTCTCTAACAGTTCTGCAAAAGGAACCTAAATTTCAGATCTAATCATAATGATTACCTTAGATTTGGTTAATGCTTTGTAGTTTATAAAGTACTCTCACAGGGCCGGCCCCGTGGCTTAGCGGTAAAGTGCGCGCACTCCGCTACTGGTGGCCCGGGCTTAATCCCGGGCGCGCACCAACGCACAGCTTCTCCAGCCATGCTGAGGCTGCGTCCCACATACAGCAACTAGAAGGATGTGCAGCTATGACATACAACTATCTACTGGGGCTTTGGGGGGAAAAAAAAAAATTAAAGTACTCTCACATATTATCATTTATATCAATCTGTGAAGTAGGTAAGAGGAAATGTTAGCTCTAGTTTACAGACTTGAAAACAGATGCTCTACAAGATTAAGTGACTTGCCTTAATTTTAGTAGCTGGTAAGAAGATTTAAGATGAAAACCTCAGTTTCTTGTTCAACTCCTACTCACTTACTATTCTCTTTATTTTATTTCACAATGTCCCTATAGGCTTACCTCTTCCACTCATTTTACTGGTCTGTGTTCTTAATGTTTGGTATGAAATCAAGCTCAGGAGATTTCACAAATATATGAAAGGAAAGGAAAAAAAGAAGGAAAAAAAGGAAATGAGAAGTAAGAGGAAAGAAAACAGGGCCTCAAGAGAGCCTCATTTGGTGTACTCTGATTTTATTTTGGCTTAAAGCTCCAGTAAATAAGGCAAGGCTGATGTATTTCTTTTCTCTATGAATTACAACACACTGCCTTTTAAAAAAACAAGTCTAGTTTATCATATCTTGTAACAAATACGTATACTAATACACATTTTGCAGATGAGAAAATTGAGGCCCAAAGAAGTAAGTTATTTGTAGAACCTCAAGTTCTTAAATTTGAAGACTGATTCTAGCGGATCATTCATTTACTTATTCAACAATTACTGAGCACTCAACTGAGTCCAGGTTCTGTTCTAAGTGCTAAGAAACAGTGGTGAATAAGACAGTTTACATTCCACTTGGGTAGATAGATGGTAAGGAAATAAGAAAACAGAAAAAAAATCAGAAAATAATAAATGCCAGGCAAATAATTAAAAAATGATAAATAGAGAGTAACTTGGAAAGGCTTTTCTAAGGAAGTGACACTAAGCTAAGATGTAATGTTACTGAGATATCAGTCACAAGAGGATCTGGGAAATGAAGGAAGATCAGGCAGGGGAAATAGCTGGTATAAGATCAAAGTCAGAATGAGATTGGAGAATTAAGGAATATAAAATGAGGCTAAAGTAGTCCAGATGAAGACAGAAACTAGGTCACGCAAAGTTTTTAAAGCAGTGGTAAGGAGTCTGGGAAATAGTTACAAACAAGGAAAGGAAAGATAACAGATTGTTCTACTTATATATAAGGCCACTTTTCTCATTTAAAAAAACTTATCCAAAATAATGATTATGAACAGAAAGACAAATGTTTTAACTCAACTAAAAGTTACATTTCTTCATTATCAGTCAAAGTCAAATAGATCAAGAAAACAACTGCGTTTGCAACCAAGCACGCTGTATGAGAGAAAATTTGGTCTACATCTTATTAGATTCAAGATTTACACAAACTAATTAAATAGAGAACATTAAAGGTTTCATTTAGCTAAAACAGAAACGGAAGCAAAACTGACATTTTACCCTGCTGCTGTTAGGATAAGGAAGCACATAATAGACACTAGTCAGGGAAGAAAATAGTTGGCACCCTGAAGTGAATAAACACAAAAAACCATAAAAAAAATTTAGGGTCAACTTGCATAGTTCTAGTCCCGAAAATAAATGAAACTCTGAATACATCCCATCAATTACTGACTGACTCCCTAACAAAAACAATTTTATCCTTGATTTTGCAATGCTGCTGCCTAAGATACGTGATACCATTATGGATATAATAATCATGTGAGAAATTGCTTTTCTAGTTCTTGGCCAAGTCTAATTTTGGTTTTAATTTAGGCATGGCCGTTTATTTCCCTGTTGGTGATAACAACATGGGAATCAATCTCTCATGTTTTTAATACTCTGTTTTGTGTGAGCTCTGTAGAGTGGCAGATTAACAGAGAGAATTTGGTTGTCTCTGTCAGTTTGTCTTGGAGATTCTGAACACTCCTGGCATTTTCCTGTGGTATTCATTTGTTTGTATGTCACTATTAGTTCAAATCACTCAGGAGAAAAATCTTCATACATGCAGGAACGAAGAGTAGCCACTTCAGATACAGAACTGCCATAACTTACAGTAAGCTGGAAGTAAGTTTCTGTGATAGCTGTTTACTTTTGACCAATGGTTGAAGTTGCCAAAAATGAGACCACTAATTCTACGTATATGTATACAAATGAAAAAATCCTTTTGCTCTTCTTATCAAAAGAAGGTAAGTTGCCTTTCATAATGTCCTATCTATAAACATAACCCATTCAGTATTTGTGGCCAGCTTTCTCTCTCTTTGGTAGATTATTAGTTTTAATAATTTACCATTTGGATGCAATATAGGGATATCTAATTCAAACACTGGTGGGAAATCCACCATCAAAAGGAGAAAAGTATATAAATATTTAAGAGAAAAACAGAAAAAGCTGAGGTTCCTAATAATCATTGTTAGTTGCTATTATGTTTATCTTAAATATTATCTATAACCACTTCTTGGCTTTAGGCATTTATCACCTTACTTTCAAATCTTGTCACCTATAATCTAGACCCAAACTCAAAATAATAAAGCAATTAAGATGTTTTCTGTACTCAAACTATCTTTGAAGTTTCCCAGACAGCTGTTGAGTCACAGCAAGGGCTTGCTTCCAAATCATATGAAAAAAGAGGATGAGGGGATTTCTGGTCAACTCCAGATTTTAATCAACACATCACTATTCTAAGAGCTGTCCTGTTTGTCAAACAAATAATATGAGGAATCGGTGAATCAAAAAGAAGTTCAAGTTCCCTAGGTTAATTAAATGTGAGAATATTTTCTTAATGTGAATATGTTTTAGCTATTGTGTACTTTTAAGGTTGCAGAAAAGCACACTAATGTTCCCATTAGTCCTAGTCCTACTGGACTGGAACAATAACTGTCAAAAACTGTATCCTCTTTATCAAGAAAGATTTTTGTTTTCTAGGTTTGAATATCCTTGTCAGTTGATGATAACCATAACATACATTTTATTGGATACATTAGAAGTGCCTGGAGAATTGTGAGTTCCTTTGCTTTCTATAATACGTTTTCATTCTGAGTAATATTTGGTTAAATCTTTACGAATGATTATACAAAGGATTCTGCTTCCATTCTTTATGATATTACTGGTAATTATAATAGGTTAACCAAAGCCATTTATTCTTATCATCTAAAGGTGGTTTCTGATTTTTTTCATACAATTGCCCAAAAGCCTCAGCTACAAGCAAAAACTGAGATTGAACATCAAAAGAAACATCAAAAAGGCCTCAGTAAATGAGTGTATCAGTTATTTTTGACTAATGATACTATCGGGAATAGAACTACGGGTACAGATTTCCCTGTATTAGCTGACAGTATCATCTCAAACAGACACCTGTTCGATTGTAAAAAGGAAACAGAGTTAGAACTTTCAGGACATTTTTAGTGAGGCAACAAATGACTTTGTGAAAGTAGACTGCTTAACTCAAGACCAGTGAAATAAGAATTAATTACCTGGGACTGAAGAGATATAATTGTGGTAAACATTGTATTTTTAATGAGTGTATGATAAAGACCTTTTCTTTCTTCTCAATCTTTCTATAACCCTCAAGTTAATAGGCTATGCTTATAACAAATTGGAATGAAATACTCTTTAACTGGTATATTATTCCAAAAGCCTTTATGTTTAGAAGAAATGTACTGTAAAAGTTCTTAATATAGATTATAAGCCTGCAGGAACACTCAATAAAATTTCTGTAAAAAAAAAAAAAAAGTAAATAAAAGATACATGTTGATTGGCCTATCTTGAAAATTATTTAGAATATTATATATAATGTAAAGTGCTTTTTATATTCCTATTTAGAAAAACAACTGAATTTTTTCCTTCCTATGTAGGGAAACCTAGTTCTTCCCTACTATAAATTTCTTTCCTGTGTGTCTCCCTTTACTTTTACACAGAACACTTTACTTCTGACACTTCTAGTCACCGAATATGCGGAGGTTTTTCCCCACACCAAGCGATTCTCTGAGACACCAGCTGTGTGTCCTACAATTTAACTCAATTCTAACACCATCTACCTGGAGATAGTGTCAGATCCCACAGGCTAAGGGCTCAGTCCCACAAGATTGCTCCCACTCTACTTCAGATGCCAACAGCAAGTAGTAGGTCCCTAGGTTACCCACAACTTCAGCCTCATTCGGCTACAAATCTGAGATTCCCATGACACCCTCCTCAGGTTTGATTAATTTGCTAGAGTGGCTCACAGAACTCAGTGAAAAACTTACTAAAATTTACCAGCTTATTAAAGGATGTGATAAAGGATACAGATGAACATCCAGATAGAAGAGATGTATGGGGCAAGATATGAGGGAAGGGGCACAAAGCTTCCATGCCCTCTCTGGGTATGCCACTCTCCCCGTACCTTCAACTGTTTGCCAACACGGAAGCTCTCCGAACCCAGTATTATCGGGATTTTATGGAGGCTTCCTCACATAGGCATGTTCAATTATTAACTCCAATTTCCAGGCCCTCTCCCGTCTCTGGAGAATGGGGGTGGGGGTGGGACTGAAAAGTCCCAAGCCTCTAATCACAGCCTGGTCTTTCTGGTGACCAGCCCTCATCCAGGAGCTATTCAAGAGCCCACCCAGAGTTGCTTCATTAAAACAAGAGATGCTCCTAGTGTTCTTCTCACTTAGGAATTTACAACGGATTTAGGAGCCCTGTGTCAGGGACAGAAGCAAAGACAAATATTAGAACAAGAGATGCTCCTAGTACTCTTATCACTTAGGAAATTACATGGGTTTTAGGAGCTAAGTGCCAGGAACTGGGAGCAGAGACCAGTATGTATATTTTCTATTATCTCACAGTTCCTATACTTTCCATGACTACATAGTTAATTATATAGGTTCAATTAATTATATAGGTTCAAAAAGATATATAACTGGATAAACCAAATTCGTAACTATGAATAATCTAACTTAATTTTGTATGACAAGATCACTAATATGGAAAAGTATACTTCTTTTTTTTTTTAATTTTTTTTTTTTTTTTTTTTGGTGAGGAAGATCACCCCTGAGCTAACATCCGTGCTAATCCTCCTCTTTTTGCTGAGGAAGACCGGCTGAGCTAACATCTATTGCCAATCCTCCTCCTTTTTTTCCCCAAAGCCCCAGTAGACAGTTGTATGTCATAGTTGCACATCCTTCTAGTTGCTATATGTGGGATGTGGCCTCAGCATGGCTGGAGAAGCGGTGCGTTGGTGTGCGCCCGGGATCCGAACCTGGGCTGCCAGTAGTGGAGTGCGCGCACTTAACTGCTAAGCCACAGGGCTGGCCCAAGGAGTATACTTCATAAGTATAAATGATACCTATGAAGTCTTCTCAGGAAACTGGCCTGCTATCCGCTCTATGGCTTATGAAATCCCATAATATAAAGGGAGAAAGTAATGTCACTTCTCGGCAGGCCAGGAACGCTGACAAATCTGGAGATTTCAGACAAAAGTTATAGGTCTTCCAAGTGAAACTTTTTTTTTAATAATTTTATTTATTTATTTATTTTCCCCCCCAAAGCCCCAGTAGATAGTTGTACATCATAGTTTCACATCCTTCTAGTTGCTGTACGTGGGACACGGCCTCAGCATGGCCGGAGAAGCGGTGTGTCGGTGCGCACCCGGGATCCGAACCCGGGCTGCCAGCAGCGGAGCACACGCACTTAACCGCTAAGCCACGGGCCGGCCCTCCAAGTGAAACTTGATAGAGGTAAGTTGGAAGGTTTTTGGTTCCTGATCTTGGCAGGTGAGTTGATAAGGGCAATAAAATAGTTTTGACACACAAAAGTAAATTAAAACTTTTATAAAGGTTTCCAAGCAAAAGCTGATTCTGAAGCCTTAAAAGTATGTTACTCTAGTTGTAGTAACCATAAACACGAGGAGATCTTCATTAATCAGCATGGTACATTAAATATATGTAAATAAAACTGGTCACATAAACATCAAATTAATGATACTGAATCAGAACACGCGGTAAAATCTCCATCTTAGAGGTAGAGACTTAACTACAAGGAGGGACTGTGCAAGTAAAACTGACACCTTACATGACAGCCATTTAGGATAGGTTACTAGCTTCCCTAACAATTTTGTCCCTAATTTTTGCAATGCTCATGTCTGAAGAGATGTGACGCTATGGTCTTTGTGAATATAATAATCATGTGAGAAAACTGATGTTTTTTTCCACCAAGAAGAGACAAATGTAAACTTGGTATTCTTTTTTTTGAAGAAAACTGGCCTGTGCTAACATCCATTGCCAGTCTTACTCTTTTTTTTCCTCCCCAAAGCCCCTGTACATAGTTGTGTATCATAGTTATAGAGATGTTGCTCTTCTATATGGGATGCTGCCTCAGCACGGCTTGATGAGCAGTGAGTAGGTCTGCGCCTAGGATCCGAACCAGCGAACCACTGGCTGCAGAAGCGAAAGGCGCGAACTTAACTGCTACACCACTGGGCAGACCCTAAACTTGGTATTCTTGTTTGTGTGTTTCACTGATGAATACCTACTGAATTTTTCATAAGAAGAGTACTTCTTCTAAAGCCTGGATTCACTTGCAACTTTTTTGGGAATTATATATTTTTTTCTTTCTTTGTTTCTAGTCTTTCTTTAACAAAGATAAGCTTCATTAAGCTTATGTTCTTTTTTTTTGGTCTGCTGATTATATAAATGACTCATAGAGTAACTTCTAAACACTAATGCATTAGCTACACATCACTCATAGTAAATGGCTGAGAAACAACTTGGGAACAAATCCACAGATTAGAACATGTACTTAAAACTTTAAGTCACTATGGTGACAAAGGAATTTTCCCAAGTGTAGTTGGAATTCAAAAGGCAAATGAGGGCCAGCCCAGTGGTGCAGCGGTTAAGTGCACATGCTCCACTTCGGTGGCCCGGGGTTAGCAGGTTCGAATCCCAGGCGTGCAGCAATGCACCGCTTGTCAAGCCATGCTGTGGTGGCATCCCATATAAAGTAGAGGAAGATGGGCATGGATGTTAGCCCAGGGCCAATCTTCCTCAGCAAAAAAAAGAAAAAAAGGATTGGCATCGGATGTTAGCTCAGGGCTGATCTTCCTCACAAAAAGTAAAAAAAAAAAAAAAAAAAAGCAAATGAAAGCCACTTCCTAGCAACCTGTACTACATTTTCAGCTAACAGCCACTAAAATTCTGATTAGAATTATACAATCTTTGTTACATTAGCTAAAAGTAATACTACTGAAACATTAAAACATAAAATAAAATCGGAGAAGACTTTTCATCAAAGACGAAATGGACAAAGATTAAACAAGGAAAATCAATTGCAAATTCCTAAATATAAACATCAGAGAATTAAGAGATCAAAGGGGATACTTGTCATAATAGCTTTCATTCACAAATTTTGCTACCCATGTTAATAGCCATTCAGATATGAAAACCATAAACTAATAACGCAGATAAGAAAACTATAAAGTAAAAGGGAATGAATGATATGTTAGAGGGGTTGTTGGGAAGAAAAAACCTTAGTTGGATTTATAAGTGATCTTTAAGAAATAAAATATTGCTCTCGTAATTCCTTGTACCTGGATTCAGGACAAAAAGAAATTTAGCATGGTTGTATATCAGAAAATCATAGTACATGTTAATTTGGCTATTTCTCAGTTTAGTCAAACATTATTTCCATACTAACTTGCAATAAAATTGGTATGAACAGGATATTTCAGGCTCACCTTGTGCTTTCCCCAACCAAACCCTGAATCAGTCATTTCTCCAAGGAGCTCTAGTGCTTTTTAGTGGGAAATGGTATTTAGAAACCAAACTCCATATACTAAGTATGCTCACCACTAGTGGGTTATCACTGCCTTTATGCTCTTTCAGCTAAGAGAGCTGGAGAAAAATGAGACTTTCATATGGTTCAATGATTAATAAATAAACAAACAAATAAATGTATGTAGCGGTTCTGGTTCAGGATGGTGATAAAGGAAGATCCTGAAATCGCCTCCTCCTAAAGACACACCAAATCTACAGCTACATATGAAACAATTCCCTCTGAAAGAATGCTAAAACTAGCTGAGCAACTCCTACACACTGCGTGAACAAGGAAAAACCAACAAAACGGGTAGGAGAGGCTGAGACACAATCTTGCCACAAACCTCACCCTGGGAGCGGTGACCCACAATTGGGAGAGAACTCACAACTCTCTCTCTGTTTTTTTTTTTTTTTGGTGAGGAAGATTGGTCCTGAGCTAACATCTGTGCCCATCTTCCTCCATTGTGTATGTGGGATGGCACCATAGCATGGCTTGATGAGTGGTGTGCTGGTCCACGTCCCGGATTCGAACGGATCCGGATGCGAACCCCAGGCCACCAAAGTGGAGCACATGAACTTAACCACAACACCACTGGGCCGGCCATGGAACTCGCAACTCTGAGCTTCTTCCTGAGGAGCAAAAGGTTTGAACCCCACAACTGGAACTCCAACTTTTAAGACCTACACCTGAGGGCCGGCCCCATGGCTTAGCGGTTGGGTGCGTGCCCTCTGCTGCTGGCGGCCCTGGTTCGGATCCCAGGTGTGCACTGACGCACCGCACCACTTCTCCAGCCATGCTGAGGCCACGTCCCACATACAGCAACTAGAAGGATGTGCAACTATGACGTACAACTATCTACTGGGGCTTTGGGAAAAAAAAAAAAGAGTAGAATAAAATTATCCTTTAAAAAAAAAAAAAAGACCTACACCTGAGAGATGGGCCCCTAAAATGTCTACCTCTGAAAGCCAACGGTGTTTGTACCCATGAGACTCACAAGACTATAGCAAACCGAAAAACAGTTCTTAAAGGGCTCGCATGGACTCACTATGGCTACCCACCCCAGGGTGCAGTGTAGAGGCAGCTGACTGAAACGCATCCAGTCTTTCTATGAAAGAAGCCTATATGCTTATCTTAAAGCGTTGGCTTGAGAGGCAGACATCTAATTTAATACACATCTAGGGGGAGACTGAAATAGTCTCCAAAGACTGTGGAGGCGGTGGGTGGCATCTTCGTGCTCTTGTTCTGCCTCACTCCAGGTCAATGGTATCTCATGGAAAGGAGCTTGTGCACATATCTGGAACCCTGGTTTTTGCACCTGCTGACCAGGGGACACCCTTTGATCACCTGGCTCTGGTGGCCATTGGAACTTAGGTTCACATGCCCCAAAGGACTGTAACAGAGAAACAGTTCTTAACCAGTTACTCTCCCATGCCACAGCACAGAGGCAGCAGACAGAAATGCCTAGTCTCTCCACTAAAGAAGTCTATTAGCTTATCTTCACAGCTGTGGTCTCAAGGGGTAGGCTTCTAATTAAATACACTTAAGCAGACTTACAGACATATACAGAAAATTCCAGCCAAAAGCAACAGAAGACACATTCTTCTCAAGTGCACCTGAAACATACTCCAAGACAGATCATATGTTAGGCCACAAAACAAGGTAAATAAATTTAAGACTAAAATCACATCAAGCATCTTTTCCAACCACAAAAAATAATTACAAGAAGAAAAGTGGAAAATTCACAAATATGAGCAGATTAAACAACCAGTGAGTCAATGAAGAAATCAAAAAACATCTTCAGACAAATGAAAATGGAAATAACAACATACCAAAACTTATAGGATGCAGCAAAAGCAGTTCTAAGAGGGAAGTTCATAGTGATAAATACCTACATTAAGAAACAAGAAAGATCTCAAATAACCTAACTTTACACCTCAAGGAACTAGAAAAAGAACAATCTAAGACCAAAGTTAGAAGGAAAGAAATAAAAAAGATTAGAATGGAAATAAATAAAATAGAGACTAAAATGACAATAGAAAAGATCAATGAAACTAAGAGCTGGTTTTTTAAAAGATAAACAAGACAAACAAACTTTTAGCTAAACTCACCTTGAAAAAGAGAGGACTCAAACTCAAGAAATGAAAAAGGAGACATTACAACTGATACCACAGAGATACAAAGGATGGTAAGATATTACTGTGAACAATTATACACCAATAAAATGGACTAGAAATGAATAAATTCCTACAAATGACAACTTACCAAGACTGAATCATGAAGAAATAGAAAATCTGAACAGCCTGATTAACTAGTAAGCAGACTGAATCAGTAATCAAAACCTCCCAACACGCAAATGTACAGGACCAGATGGATTCACTGGTGAATTCTACCCAACATGTAAAGAAGAATTAATACCAATCCTTCTTAAACACTTGCAAAAAACAGAAGAGGGGGGAACACTTCCAAACTCATTTTATGAGGCCAGGATTACTCTCATACCAAAATCACACGAGGACACTACAAGAAAAGAAAATTACAGGAGAATATTCCTGATGAACATATATGCACAAATCCTCAACAAAATATTAGCAAACCAAATTCAGTAATACGTTAAAAGAACCAGACAGCATGATCAAGTGGCATTTTTTCCAGGGATGCAAAGGTGGTCCAACATCTGCAAAATGAATCAATGTAATACATCACAATAACAAAATGAAGGATAAAAATCATATGATCACCTCAATAGATGACAAAAAAGCATGTGACAAAACTCAATATCCATTTATGACAAAAACTCTCAACAAAGTGGATATAAGGGAAAGTATGTCAACATAATAAAGGCCATATATGACAAGCCCACAGCAAACATACTCAACAGTGCTTTTCCTCTAAGATCAGGAACAAGACAAGGATGCCCACTTTCGCCATTTTTATTCAACATAGTATTGGAAGTCCTAGCCAGAGCAATTAGGCAAGAAAAAGAAATAAAAGGCATCCAAATCGGAAAAAAAGAAGTAAAACTGTCTCTATTTGCAGATGACATGATATTATATATAGAAAACCCTAAAGACGCCACCAAAGAACTGTTAGAACTAATAAATGAATTCAGTAGAGTTGCAGGACACAAAATCAAAATACAAAAACTAGTTGCATTTCTATACATTAATAACAAACCATCAGAAGGAGAAATTAAGAAAATAATCTCATTTGCAATAGCATCAAAAAGAATAAAACATATCTAGGAATAAATTTTTTTTTAATAATTTTTATTTATTTATTTATTTTTTTACCCCCAAAGCCCCAGTAGATAGTTGTATGTCATAGTTGCACATCCTTCTAGTTGCTGTACGTGGGATGCGGCCTCAGCATGGCCTGAGAAGCGGTGCATCAGTGTGCGCCCAGGATCCGCGTCCGGGATCCAAACCCGGGCCACCAGCACCGGAGCGCATGCACTTAACCGCTAAGCCACGGGGCCAGCCTGTCTAGGAATAAATTTAACCAAGGAAGTGAAACACTTGTACACTGAAAACTATACGACATTGATGAAAGAAACTGAAGGAGCCATACAGAAATGGAAAGATTTTGCGTGATCGTGGATTGAAAGAATTAGTATCGTTAAAATGTTATCCAAAGCAATCTACAAATTCAATGCAATTAAAGTCAAAATTCCAATGGCATTTTTCACAGAAATAAAACAAACAATCCTGAAAATTCTGTGGAACCACAAAAGAATAGCCAAAGCAATCTTGAGAAAGAATGAAGATGGGGTATCATGCTTCTTGATTTCAAACTATATTACAAAGCTACAGTAATCAAAACAGTATGGTATTGGCATAAAAAAAGATACAGATGAATGGAAGAGAACAGAGGGCCCAGAAATAAACCCACACATGTATGGTCAATTAATTTATGACAAAAAAGCCAAGAATATACACCGGGGAAAGGGCAGTCTCTTCAATAAATGGTGCCAGGAAAACCGAAGAGCCATATGGAAAACAATGAAACTGGATTTCCCCATACACAAAAGCAACTCAAAATTGATTAAAGACTTAAATATAAGACCTGAAACCATAAAACTTCTAGAAGAAAACATAGGAGGTAAGCTCCTTGACACCCCCTATGCTCCTTGACAATGATTTTTTGGGTTTGACACCAGAAGCAAAGGCAACAAAAGCAAAAATAAACAAGTGGGACAACATCAAACTACAAAGCTTCTACACAGCAAAGGAAACCATCAGCAAAATAAAAAGGCAAGCTATAGAATGGGAGAAAATATTTGCAAGTCATATCTGATAAGGGGTTAATATCCAAAATAGATAAAGAATTCATACATCTCAATAGCAAAAAGACTAATAATCTGATTAAAAAATGGACATAGGATCTGAATAGGCATCTTTCCAAAGAAGACATACAAAAGGCCAACAGGTACAGGAAAAGGTGCTCAACATCATTAATCATCAGGGAAATGCAAATCAAAACCACAATGAGATATTACCTCACACCTGTCAGAATGGCTATAATCGAAGGACAAGAAATAACAAGTGCTGGAGGGGATTGGAGAAAGGGAATCCTTGTGCACTGTTGGTGGGAATGTAAATTGGTGTAGCCATTATGTAAAACCTTACGGCAGTTCCTCAAAATTAAAAAGAGAACTACCATATGATCCAGCAATGCCACTTGTGAGTATTTATCCAAAGGAAATGAAAACACTACCTCAAAAAGATATATGCATCCCCATGTTCACTGGAACATTGTATTTACAATAGCCAAGAAATGGAAACAACCTAAGTGTCCATTGATGGATGAATGGATAAAGAAAATGTGTTATATATATACAATGAAATATTATTTAGCTATAAAAAAGAAGGAGATCCTGTCATTTGTGACAACATGGATGCACCTTGAGGGCAATTACACTAAGTGAGATAAATCAGAGAAAGACAAATACCGTAGGTTCTCACTTATACATGAAAAAAATTTTTTTTTTTGTGAGGAAGATCAGCCCTGAGCTAACATCTATTGCCAATCGTCCTCCTTTTTTTTTCCCCAAAGCCCCAGTAGATAGTTGTATGTCATAGTTGCACATCCTTCTAGTTGCTATATGTGGGACGCGGCCTCAGCACGGCCGGAGAAGCGGTGCATCGGTGCGCGCCTGGGATCCGAACCTGGGCCGCCAGCAGCGGAGCACGTGCACTTAACCACTAAGCCACGGGGCCGGCCTTATACATGAAATCTAAACGAACAAAAAAACCAAACTCAGGGGCTGTCCCTGTGGCCTAGTGGTTAAGTTTGGCATGCTCCCCTTTGGCGGCCCAGGTTCAGTTCCCAGGTGTGGACCTACACCACTCGCTGGCAGCCATGCTGTGGTGGCGACCCACATAAAAAAACAGAGGAAGACTGGCACAGATAGTAGCTCAGGGCGAATCTTCCTCAGCAAAAAAAAAAAAAACCCCAACTCAGATACAAAGAACAGATTGGTGGTTGCCAGAGGCAGAGGAGAAGGGGTGGTGAAGACGGTCAAAAGGTATAAACTTCCAGTTATAAAATAAATAATTCCTGGGGATGTAATGTATAGCATGGTGATTGCATATTTGAAAGTTGCTAAGAGAGTGGATCTTAAATGTCTTATCACAAGAAAAAAAAAATTGTAACTATGTGTGGTGATGGATGTTAACTAGATTTACTGTGGTGATCATATCATATCATTATGTTGTACACTTGAATATAATGTTATATGTCAATTATATCTCAATTAAAAATGTATGTAAAATTTAGAAAGTCAACATACATAAATTTATACTATAGGTATAATTTTAATCCAATACAACATTGTTTATTCTTCATCTTCCCCCATTCTATATTTACCACCTTTCAACAAAGAGAACTCTGATGCCAACTGCATCAATATATTTACTCATTTGCTCAAACTTACAAGACACTCAAAGCAGTTTCCTCCAGCCCTGCTGATTTTCTGCCAACATTTTTTGATGAGCCTTTTCAAACACAGATGAAGTTTAAAGTAACTGTACAAAAATCCTTAAATCCACCACCTAGAATCTATAATTAGAATTTTGCTTTATCATATATCTCCATTCAAAATATCCTCCTCTCTTAACCATCCATGATTGTTGATTTTATTTTTTGAAAGGGTGCTAGAAAGTAAGGAAGGGTTAAAAAATGATAGGACCAAACTTGAAGGGGCTGCCACTGGCCAAATCTGGGACAATTTGAGCATGAAAATGAGTAATGACAGTAATGGATTATAATCCATTAAATAAAGAAAGAATCTGTGAGTTGATACCGATAATAAATAAGAGTGAAAAGAAAGCTGTTCCTTACACTAGAATTCCAATTAATAGATGTAGAAAGTGACAGAGGTAGAAAATAACCACTTATACAGTAATATCACAGTAATTACTGATTCAGGCAAGAATCAATAACAGATGCTAAAACTACTGGGTGAAAGTCTGATAAGGAGCAGGATATTTCCATACTTTGAAAGCATCTCTCCAAATATTACTTATTATTAAGTAGGGAAAACTTTAACTTTAAAATGAAAACCTGCTGGATGTCAGTGTGACCAAACAATCAAAGTTAATATCACCAATGGCACAGTGATTATCATGTGCTTCCTGATGTGATTCACTGAGAAGAAAACGTCACTTTTGTGGTATTCCTGCCAAAAATGCACAACTTTCATCTATTCATGAAGAAACATGAGACTCAAATTTAAGGCCCTTCTAAGAAACAACTCTTCTGTACTCTTCAAAAATGTCAATATGGGAGGCTGGCCCAGTGGTGTAGTGGTTAAGTGTGCACGCTCCGCCAGCCCAGGGTTCGCAGGTTCGGATCCCGGGCATGCACTGACGCACCGCTTGTCAAGCCATGCTGTGGCGGCATCCCATATAAAGCAGAGGAAGATAGGCACGGATGTTAGCCCAGGGCCAATCTTTCTCAGCAAATAGAGGAGGATTGGCATCAGATGCTAGCTCAGGGCCAATCTTCCTCAAAATAAATAAATAAATAAATATATCAATATGATGAAAGACAAAGAACAGCTAAGGAACTGTTCCAAATTAAAGGAGAAAAAAGAGACATGACAACTAAATGCAATGCATGATCACAGGCTGGATCCTGAATCACTATAAAAAAATTGTTTTAAAGGACATTACTGACACAATTAGTGAAATGTGATTATGAAATGTATACTATATAACAGTACTGTAGAGATGTTAAAGATCCTGAATTCAATATCTGTACTCTGTTTATATAAGATAAATGTCCTCGTTCTTAAGAAATACATACTGAAATATTTACAAGTAAGGGTCAAAATGTCTACAACTTTTTTTCAAATAACTGAGAAAAAATACGTGTGTGTGTGTGTGTGTAAGAGAGAGGAGACAGGAGGGAGGTGGAGAAAGAAAATTGGGAGAACATTTGGTTAATCTGGGTGAGAAGAATACAGTGTTTTTGTACACTCTTGCAATCTTCTTTAAGTTATCATAGACCATGCATAAAAATAGATAACAAATATATGATGTACTTGCAGAAAATATTAAATAAAAATTTTAAAACAAATTAATTTATTTTGGTAATAAGAATTTATTTAGATTAATGTTTAAATAAGTATAAACTTCTTTAGCACCAAATAACCACAGGAAAGGTAGAACCAAAATCATACTGAGAGGTAAAGAAAAATTGTATTGATACTAAAACACTATTCTAGTGAAAAACATAACAGAACATACTCGTAAAGACTGTTGTGATTTGAATCTCTAACAGTTTAGAACTATGACACAGATGCACTTAAATATAATATAACTTTTACATAGAGCACGTATGTAAAAGCTCTTCGTAAATGTCAAGGGAGCATACAAATTGTAATGTAATAATAGTTAATCATAGAAACACTGTTTATTTTATACACACATACACACTACAAACTTTTCAAGACAAAATTGGGCATTTACTACATTTCAGAATGTCTTCCTTGGGTGAATATGAAAAGTGAATATAAAGTGAAATCATAATTTCCTTATATATTTGTTACCAAGTAAGAGTGCAGATGCTGCTTTTAGCATTTAAAAGTTTTTTAAGCAGATTTTAAATCATACATATTATAGGAATTCAGGCAGTTGGTTCTTTCCCTTTCATAAAATATAAAACAGACTGCTAAGTTCTATAAGGCATACAAGACGAACAAAGCTTACCCATGGCCAAAAGAAGCTTACAGTCTGGTGGAAGAACAAACGTATGCAAATATGCCTAGACCACATAACAAAATGTGATAAAACTCATAAGATGCTATTAAGCTTTACAAAAGGAAAAAGAAAACTGAAATTAATTTCAAATAGAGAAGAATTAAGGAAACTTTTATTTAATGAGGGAGCATTTCAGATTTTGAATAAGGTTTGAAAGGATGAATGGGATTTGGCAAGTAAAAGGGAAGTGGGACAGTAGTTTTTACCACTTAGAGCAAACATCTAGGACAAGCATCAAGAAAAAAGTGTAGGATGGAGAAACTGGGGAAGATGATCAGAAGCTGTAGCTAAAGGAATGAATATATAAGGAGTATAACTGGAGATAAGGCTAAAAAAACAGGTTACACTAGATCATGGTGGGTCTTAAATATTATTTAAGAATTTTGGATGTTATTAGGTAGGAGATAACTATATCTCAAAAAAAATCTGAGCAGAGGAACAATACTGAGGAGGTCATATTACTGTATGAAAGTGGAAATAAGAGTCTTAGAGGACTTAATTTTATCCAAGGTCACAAATTAGTGACAACGATGTTAGACATTTTGAAAATTTACTGAATATTGGGGCCGGCCTGGTGGCACGGCAGTTAAGTGCGCGTGCTCCGCTTTGGCAGTCCAGGGTTCGCAGGTTTGGATCCTGGGCGCGCACCAACGCACTGCTTGTCAAGCCACGCTGTGGCAGCGTCCCATATAAAGTGGAGGAAGATGGGCACGGATGTTAGCCCAGGACCAACCTTCCACAGCAAAAAAAGAGGAGGATTGGCAACGGATGTTAGCTCAGGGCTGATCTTCAAATCACAATCAATCAATCAATAAATAAATAAATAAATAAAATTTACTGAATACTTACCTCATATACGTCAAGCATTTAGCTCTCAAAAACTCTATGAAGGAGGTAACTTCATCAGTGCGATGTTTTAGATGAGGACACTGAGCACCTAGTTTCAGTAACATGCCCAAATTCACATAACTAGTAAGTGTTGGAGTTGGGATTTGAGACTAGTTCTATAGCCACAACTTAATCCATTTCCCTTACTGGATTTAAAAATCACTTGAATTTAGCCTCTTTCTCCCTAGACAATCTATTCTGTATTTTACTGGCAGTTAAACTTTTTTCTTTTTTTTTCTGTGAGGAGATCAGCCCTGTGCTAACATCTGCCAATCTCCTCTTGTTTTTTTGCCGAGGAAGACTGGCCCTGAGCTAACATCTGTGCCCATCTTCCTCCACTTTATATGGGACGCCGCCAGAGCATGGCTTGTCAAGCAGTGTGTTGGTGCGCGCCCGGGATGCGAACCAGCAAACCCCGGGCTGCCGCAGCAGAGCACGTGCACTTAACCGCTCGGGCTACCAGGCCGGCCCCAGCTAAACTTTTTAAAATACTATTTTCACAAACTACCTTGCTGAAGATGTTAACATTTCTCTCAAAACACTCTACCAACCAACACTACTTTCTATAACAGATTTTTTTACTAATTTTATTTTATTTTGTTTAACATAAATTTACATTATTTTAGCATAACCAACTATCCACAGGGAGAGATAGTCTAGAATCATAGTAAATCATACCAGGGTTAAAATATTTCTGAACATAATCAACAGAAAAGGAGCATAAACCCCTTTAATGTTCTTTCATGTACAACATGGCAGTATTTTTGTTCTAGGGATGTAAAATTTGGAGGGGAGGATATAAAATGTTTTTGTAATGTGATCTTTCCCTGACCCTCCAATCAAAATCATTTTACCTCACAATTTAAAACCTTTGAGGGCTGGCCCCATGGCTTAGCAGTTAAGTGCATGCACTCTGCTACTGGCGGCCCGGGTTCGGATCCCGGGTGTGCACAGACGCACCACTTCTCCAGCCATGCTGAGGCTGCATCCCACATACAGCAACTAGAAGGAAGTGCACCTATGACCTACAACTATCTACTGGGGCTTTGGGCGGTGGGGGAAGGAGGAGGACTGGTAATAGATGTTAGTTCAGAGCTGGTCTTCCTTAGCAAAAAGAGGAGGATTAGCATGGATGTTAGCTCAGGGCTGATCTTCCTCACAAAAAAAATAAAAATAAAAAAATAAATAAAATAAAATAAAAATAAAAAAAATAAAACCTTTGAGGACAGGGCCGGCCACGTGGCTTAGTGATTAAGTGCGCGCGCTCCGCTGCTGGTGGCCCGGGTTTGGATCCCAGGCGCGCACCGATGCACCGCTTCTCCGGCCATGCTGAGGCCGCATCCCACGTACGGCAACTAGAAGGATGTGCATCTATGACATACAACTATCTACTGGGGCTTTGAGGGAAAAAAATAAAAAAAATAAAAAAAAAATAAAAAATAATTTAAAACCTTTGAGGACCATGACACTTTTAGATAAAATAAAACGTTAAGATTATATTTTCAGATTTCTACACAGACTTTACCAGCCCTAATGTTTTATCTTATAAAGTATGTAATGTAAAAATATACACATTTATCTAGAGTGAACATCCCATCTAAACTAAGAATTAATCAAATATTCTAGACAGGTCAGCTATTTTTTGCAATCAAAAGGTGACCTCAAAAGCATAGTAAAGTGGTGAAAAGCATAAATGTTGCAACCAGCTACTGCCCCCATTCAAATATTAACTATGCCACTTACTAGCTGTATAACTCTGGACAAATTAATCTCTTTAAGCCTTAGCTCCTTCAATAACAGTACCTGGTCTCTCACAGGGTACTTGAATGGATTAAATGAGATAAGTGCTCCGCAAAGTAACTGGCACATAGTGGGCACTCAGTAAGTATTAACTCTCTTCAGTTTAGCCAATGAGTACAGCCCAGTCCAATACTATATACCAGAATAAATTCCAAATACATCAGGGAAGTAGATGTGAAAATCGAAACCAAACAATTACTAGAAGAAAACAAGGCTGAATTTCTTAATTCCTTTAAAACTTGGGTGGGGGGAAGCTTTTCTAATAATGACTTAAAAATCCAGAAGCATGATTAAAAAAAAACCCCACACAATGAAATTAGCTACATGAAAATATGGAAGTTTGCATGACAAAAACAATTATTATAAGCTAAGTCTGGAGACAAACGACAGAATCCATTAAAAGACTGTTAGGACTAAGAACTGAGTTTAGCAAGGTTGTGAGATACACGATCAATATGCAAAAATCAATTGTATATCTATATACTAGCAATAAACATCTCAAAATAAAATTTAAAAAATTCCATTTACAATAGCATCAAAAGAATAAAATGCTTAGGAGTATGCTTAAACGAAGTGCAAGACATATGCTGAAAACTAAAAAACACTGTTAAATTTTAAAATATTAAATAACTAGAAAAACATCCCATGGTCATGGATCAGAATACCCAATATTGTTAAGATGCTAAAACTCTCCAAATCGATCTACAAATTTTTTCAAAAATCCCAGCTGGCTTTATTGCAGAAATCAACAAGCTGATCCTAAAGTTCATAGGGAAATAGCAAGGAACCTAGAATTAGCTAAAGAAAGTTGGAAGAACTCATAATAGCCCAAGTTAGAGGCATCATATTTCCTGATTTGAAATTTACTACAAAGCTACAGTGTTCAACACAGTGTGCTACTGGAATAACAACATGGTCAATAAGCACAAAAGACAAACTGACAAAATATATTTGCAATTTATACTACAAAGAAAGGACAAATCTTCTTCATATATATGAGACTCTTAAAAATCTAGGGGAAAAAAAGACTTAACAACTTGATAGAAAAATGGGGGAAAACACATGTAAAATCACAGACAAAGGTAATTAAATGGCCTGTACACATATGAAAAGATGCTCAACAATTTCACTTATGAGAAAAATGCTAATTAAAACTCCCTGGAGATACCATTTCACACCTATCGAATTGGTAAAAATTTACAAGTTTGACAACATAATCAAGGCTGTGGGAAAACAGGCCTTCTCAGACATTTCTAGAAGGACCACAAAAGGACTCAATCACAATAGAAGCATAATTCGGCAATATTTACAAAATTATATACATATACTTACTATCTAACCCAGTAATTCCACTTCTATAATATACTCTGAGGCTATATCTCCAAAATATTAAACAGAATATGGATAAGGTTATTCATTGGGCATTATCTATGGTAGTAAATATTAGAAACAACTGAGATGCCCTTCCCATAGTAGGCTGGGTGGATAAACTATGATATATCCATAAACTCAGAAATTAAGCAACTGTAAAAAAGAAAACGTGGATGTACACAAATGTTCATAGCAGCATTAATCATGATAACCAAAAAGTGGAGATAACCCAAGTGTCCATCAGTTGGTGAGTGGATAAATAAAATGTGGTATGTGGTGTATCTACAATGGAATATTATCTGGCAAAAAAAAAAAAAAGAAAAGAAAAAAGGACAAAAAAGAAATGATACATGCTACAGCATGGATGAACCTTGGGAAACAATATGCTAAATCAGTCACAAAGGACCACATATTGTATGACTCCAAACATGAAATGTCCAGAACAGGCAAATCTATAGATAGAAAGTAGATGAATGGTTGCCTAATCCTGGGGGGGATGAGGAAATTAGGCGGTGATCACCAAGGGATGTGTGGTTTCTTTTTGGTATAATGAAAATGTTCTAAAATTGATTGTGGTGATGGATGTAGAATTCGGTGAATATACTAAAAGTCATGGAACTGTGTGCTTTAAATGGGTAAACCGGGGGCCGGCCCAGTGGCACAAGGAGTTAAGTGCGTGCGCTCCACTGCGGCGGCCCGGGGTTCACCGGTTCGGATCCCAGGCGCACACCGATGCACCACTTGTCAAGCCATGCTGTGGCGGAGTCCCATATAAAGTGGCGGAAGATGGGCACGAATGTTAGCCCAGGGCCAGTCTTCCTTAGCAAAAAAAGAAGGGGATTGGCAGATGTTAGCACAGGGCTGATCTTCCTCACAAAAAGAAAAAAATGGGTAAACTGTATGGTATATGACTTATATCTCAATAAAGGCTTAGATTTTCCCTGAGCTCAGAGTCTCGAAGAAGCAGACTTTCTTTCTGTTGTTAGCCTTGAAGAAGCAAGCCACTGAATTCTACAACTCCAAGAAAATGAATATGAGCTTGGAAAATAATCTCGAGCTTCAGGTAAGACTGCAGACCTGGCTGATACCTTGATTCCAGCCTTGTGAAACACCAAGTAAAATCTCTGGACTCCTAGGGAATCTGTGAGATAATAAATGGGTGATGTTTTAAGGTGCTAAAATTATTGTAACCTGTTACCCAGTAATAGAAAATTAATACATGTAATGTATATGCATACACATACTCATTTACTTACTGGTCTGAAAGGGCCTAGAAAGCAACGACACCACAGTAACAATGACACTCTAATAGCAAACAGCATACCAAGTACCCAGGTTTTGATTTCTAAATAATAATCCCCATTAAAAGAAAACAGGGCTTCTTGGGTGAAATAGATGATTCCAGATCTGAGGCTAAGAAAGAACAAGGTAAATCTGGTAAACAACAGCAGGCAAGTAAAAACAAAAACAAAACAGGGTGAAAGACACTTTTTTGTGGCAGAAAGCAGGGAAGTACTCAAAGATGACATGTCTAAAGGAAACAGAACCCAGCTTAAAGTGCCTCCTGTGGTAAAATGAAATGTGGGCAATTTCTCCACAAAAAGATAGTAATGGATTATTATATATTAAATTTTAAAAAATGCATGAGTCCATATGATATTCAAAAGAAAAGAGAAATAGAGAGTAAAAGAGGAAGAAAAGTAAAAGTCTGTCTTCATAGGAAAATACCAGCTAATAAATGTTGAAGGAATGACAGAATTAGAAACTTACCAGTTTTCAACAATGTAATTACTAATTTAGGCAAGGATCATAATGGATGATAAAATATTAGATAAAAAAGATTGCTAGAGACCAGGCCTCAGCCTCAAATATCAATTCCTGATTGACCAACCAATTACAATACAAAAGAATGTATCTTTACGTTGAAGAGATTTGGTGGATGTCACCTTAACCAAGTGATCAAACATGGCATCATCAACAGTGGGACGATAAGTGGGATGCAATAAGAAGTATAAAATATCATATATGTAATATTCCTGCCAAGATCATTTAACCTAAATCTAACCATGAAGAAATAATCAGAAAAACACAGAATATAGCACATTCTACAAGACAATAAGCCTGAGTTCCTCAAAAAGGGTCAATCTCATAGGTCCAGCCCTGGTGGCCTAGTGGTTAAAATCAGCGTGCTCTGCTTCAGCGGCTTGGGTTCACTTCCCAGGAGCAGACCTACACCACTTATCTGTCATTGGTGATGCTGTGGTGGTGGCTCACATACAAAAAGAGGAAGATTGGCAAGTGATGTTAGCTCAGGGCGAATATTCCCCAGCAGAAAAAAAAAAAGTCAAGCTCATAAAAAAACAAAAGATGGGGACCATTCTAGATTAAAATAAGAGACAGATATAACAATCACATGTAATACATGACATCTATTTGGATTCTAGATTAAGACAAAACAAAATAAAACTGCTATAAAAGAAAATTTTAGGACAAAAGGGAAAATATAAATACAGGCTATATATTAGATATTATCGAAATACTGCTTATTTTCTTAGGTATGATAATGCTACTATGATTAGGTAGGAGAGTACCCTAGTTCTTACGTGATAATTGCTGAAATGCTTAGGGGTGAATGTCTGCAACTGACTTCCAAATTTTCACCAGACACCATGCCCCACAATAAGTATCTGTGTGTGTGTGTGTGTGTGTGTGTGTGTGTGTGTGTGTGTGTCTAGGCAGAGATAAAGCAAATGTGGCAAAATGTTGATAAATTAGGTTAAGGTTTATAGGTGTTCATTCTGCCATAGATTTGAATATTTTCAAAATAAAATATTGTGGAAAAAAATAAAACAGTTTCATCAGGAAAGGTAGTGTCATTGCATACAAGATTTACTTCTCTTTGCCTCAAGAGAAGTGGGTTAGATAATTTCTAAGATATGTTCAAGTTGGAAAATGCTAATATTGTGTTCTTACAAAAAAAGTGACTACAGATCTACTAAAAAGTATTTGTAAAGAGTATTATAAGTATTTCACTTCCCAGATTTCTAGTTTATAATGCTATCATTATTATAGTAGTGATGATGTTATTCATAATTTCATACTTTATTTAAGACACGTTAATTTCCAATTTCCATCACAAAACTGTATTTTCCTATCTCTTCCTTGAATTCTTATAGCATTGACAGTTTGAGACACACATTTCCTGAGGAAGGACCTAGAAATCTTTATTTTTAAAAAGACCTCCAGCTGGTCCTTATGTTGACAGTGGGAAAACATTAGATACCATTATATCAAAGGGTCCTCATACTTTAAAATTCAGTCTTTTTTCTCTAACAACTAATTTTTTTTTTTTTAATGAGAAAGATCAGCCCTGAGCTAACATCCATGCTAATCCTCCTCTTTTTGCTGAGGAAGACTGGCTCTGAGCTAACATCTATTGCCAATCCTCCTCCTTTTCCCCCGCCAAAGCCCCAGTAGATAGTTGTATGTCATAGCTGCACATCCTTCTAGTTGCTGTATGTGGGACGTGGCCTCAGCATGGCTGGAGAAGCAGTGCGTTGGTGCACGCCCGGGATCCGAACCTGGGCCGCCAGTAGCGGAGCGGGTGCACTTAACCGCTAAGGCACGGGGCCAGCCCTCAACTAAATTTTTTTGAGGAGACAGACCTTGTCCTTACTGCTATACTGTTCTGTGAAGCACCTAGAACAAAGTTAGGTAACTTTATAGTATGGGATATGTTCTCATTAAATTGATTTTCTAAAATTTATGGAACAAACTTTTCTTTTTTAGTGATTGTTTTGTTTTACCTTCAGCGGATAGTTAAGGACCAGTAAAAAACTGAACTAGGATGCAAAGAGATACTATACAGGCTCTGATAAATTCCTTTTTGTTTTACTATGTCCCATGCAGAAATTCCTTCTAGGCTGATATAAGAATGTTATCTCAATCAACTCCCACACATTAACACCAAAAAAATCATAGCTTCTGAGTTAGGCTATATCATTTTGCAGTCTAAATAACACATTAGAGAGAGATATCACAGTTGAGGCAATGGCTCTTCCTCCAAAGTTGGGATATATATATTTTAAATTAGTTATTTAAAGAAAAAATTGTAGTAAAATATATACAACATAAAATTTATCATTTTAATAAATTTTAAGTGTGTAATTCAGTGGCATTAAGTACGTTCACATTGTTGTACAACCACTCCTGTCATCTATCTAGGGAACACTACTCATCTTGTAAAACTGAAACTTTGTACCCATTAAACCAATAACTGTTCCCAGCCCCTGGCAACCACCACTCTCCATTCTATTGCTAAAAATTTGGCTATTCTAGGTACCTCATATAACTGGAATCAAACAGTATCTGTCTTTTTGTGACTGGCTCCCCTCACTTAGCATAATGTTTTCAAGGTTCTCCATATTGTAGGAGGTGTTCAAATTTCCTTCCTTTTTAAGGCTGAATAATATTCCACTGTATGTATGGGATATAATTTTTTGAGGTATCTTAAATCTTGCTATCTATTCAGCCCATCAGGCCTGTATTAAAGAATAGTCAAGTCAGAAATAGTAATTGCTAACGAAGCCACTTTACTATCACTAGAGGGGGCTAGAGCAACACAGGTGACGCCTATTCAAAGTCAGCTACAAACACATTTTTCTTAGCAATAAAACTGGACACGGCTAGCCAAGCTTCTACAAAAAATAGAACAAAATGTAAACATGATTATGGACTCACTCCTAACCCTTCTGCATTCCTAAGTGGCAGACTGAGCTTTCATAAATCATGATTTTAATTCCTGAGAACATACACAGTGATAGCCTAATATGTTTTACTCCACATTAGGAGCCAAATCACATGTGGAGAGTTCTTTAATCATCTCTGTTAATGAAATCTTATTAGCTCCCTTTATAAAAGCAAGCTACTTCTGGATGTGGTTGTTGATAAGTATCATTTATTATTATTAAAAAATAATTTTTATTTTTTTCTAGGAAAAAAGAGGCAAGAGGCTCTTATAGTTTAATCATGATGGGTGACTGCAGAGAAAACAGGAGATGAAACAGGATTTAAACGACAAACACATAAAAAGTAATTATAGGGCCGGCCCGGTGGCGCAAGCGGTTGAGTGCGTGCGCTCCGCTGCGGCGGCCCGGGGTTCGCTGGTTCGGATCCCGGGTGCGCACCGACGCACTGCTTGGCAAGCCATGCTGTGGCGGCGTCCCATATAAAGTGGAGGAAGATGGGCACGGATGTTGGCCCAGGGCCGTCTTCCTCAGCAAAAAAAGAGGAGGATCGGCGGATGTTAGCACAGGGCTGATCTCCTCACAAAAAAAAAAAAAAAAAAAAGTAATTATAAATGTATGTTTTTGGGCATACAATGAATGAATGAACACATAAATAAATAAATAATTTGTAACATCAATAACATAAAACGGGGGTATGGAGCTTTATAAGGAATAGTTTTTGTATGTGATTGAAGTTAAGTCGGTATCGGGGCGGCCCGGTGGTGCAAGTGGTTAAGTGCGCGCACTCCGCTGAGGTGGCCCACGGTTCACCGGTTCGGATCCCGGGCGTGCACTGACGCACCGCTTGGCAAGCCATGCTGTGGTGGCATACCATATAAAGTGGAGGAAGATGGGCATGGATGTTAGCGCAGGGCCAGTCTTCCCCAGCAAAAAAAAAAAAAAAGAAAAAAGAAAAAAGAGGAGGACTGGCAGATGTTAGCACAAGGCCGATCTTCCTCACAAAAAATTTAAAAAAAAAAATAAATAAAAAATGAAGTTAAGTCGGTATCAATTCAAGTAACATAATTACATCTTTGGGAAATTAAGTGTAATCTCCATGGTAACCACAGAGAAAATAGCTATAGAATATACACAAAAGGAAATGAGAAAGGAATCAAAATGTGTCACTACAAAAAAAAAAAAAATCAACTAAGCATAAAAGGCAGCAGTAATGGAGGAAAGGAAGGACAAAAAGCTATAAGACATATGGAAAACAAATAACAAAATGGCAAGTGTAAGTCCTTCTTTATTGGTAATTAAATGTAAATGGATGAAACTCTCGAATCAAAAGTCAGAGAGGAGCAAAATGGATAAAAAACATGATGCAACTATATGCTGTCTAC
Source organism: Diceros bicornis minor (assembly GCF_020826845.1). Taxonomy (NCBI): domain Eukaryota; kingdom Metazoa; phylum Chordata; class Mammalia; order Perissodactyla; family Rhinocerotidae; genus Diceros; species Diceros bicornis. Next base: position 59,293,272 of record NC_080743.1, read on the forward strand.
GAGAGACTCACTGTAGATCAAAAAGCACAAACAGGATGAAAGTGAAAGGATGGAAAAAGATATTCCATGTAAACAGTAACAAAAAGAGAGGTGTGGAGGCTATACTAATATCACGCAAAAGAGACTTTAAGTCAAAAACTGTTATGAGAGACAAAGAAGGACATTAAATATTGATAAAAAAGTCCATTTACCAAGAAAGTATAATAATTATAAACATATATTCAGCAAACATCAGAGGACTCAAAATATACAAAGGAACCATTGACAGAATTGAAGGGCGAAATAGACAGTTGTACAATAACGGTTGGAGCCTTCAATATACCAATTTCAATAATGGTTAGAACAACCACACAGAAGATCAATAAGGATTTGAACAACATTATAAACCAATTATATCTAAGAGAAATATAAAGAACACTCCAACCAACAACAGCGGATTACATAGTTTTCTCAAGTGTACATGGAACATTCACTAGAATAGACCATATGGTTAGGCCACATAATAAGTCTTAAATTTAAAAACACTGAAATCATACAAAATATCTTTTATGATCACAAAAGAATGAAACTAAACATGAGTAACAGAAGGAAAACTGGAAAATTCAGAAATGTGTGGAAATTAAACAACATACTCTTAACCAACCAACGGGTCAAATAAGGAATCACAAGGGAAACTGGAAAATTAACCAACCAACGGGTCAAATAAGGAATCACAAGGGAAACTGGAAAATATCTTGAAATGAATGAAAACAAAAACACAACAAAACTTATGCGATGCAATAAAAGCAGTGCTAAGAGGGAAATTTATAGGTAAAAACACATATATTAAAAGAGAAGAAAGATCTCAAATCAATAACTTAACTGCACAATGAACAGTCAATGATATAGCCATTGTGGAAAAGTTTGGTGGTTCTTGATTTAGCAATTCCACTTCTAAGTATATATATAAAGGATTGAAAGCAGGGACCTGAACAGATAAATGTATGCCACTGTTCACTGCAGCATTATTTACAACAGCCAAAATATAGAAAGAACCCAAGTGCCATAAACAGATGAATAAACAAAACGTGGTACATACATACAATGGAATATTATTCAGCCATAAAAAGGAATGAAGGGGGCCAGCCTGGTGGTGTATCGGTTAAGTCCGCGTGCTCTGCTTTCGCAGCTCAGGGTTCGCAGGTTCATATCCCAGGCACGGATCTACGCACTGCTTATCAAGCCATGCTGTGGCAGGCGTCCCACAATTAAAGTAGAGGAAGATGGGCACAGATGTTAGCCCAGAGCCAGTCTTTCTCAGCAAAAAGAGGATTGGCAACAGATGTTACCTCAGGGCTAATCTTCCACAACAAAAAAAAAGCAAAAAAAAAAAAAAAAGGAATGAAGTTCTGATTCATGCTACAACATGAACATTGAAGACATTATGTTAAATGAAATAATCTAGATAAAAACACACAAATATTGTATGAGTCCAATTACATGGGGTACCTAGAATAGGCAAATTCATGGAGATTGAAAGTGCATTAGATATTATTAGGGGCTGGGGGGTGGGGGAGTACGGAGTTACTGATTAATGGTTACAGAGTTTCTGTTTGTGGTAACGAAAAATTTTGGAAATAGTGGTAATGGTTGCAAAACAATGTAAATGTAACTAATGTCACTGAATTGTACATTTAAAAATGGCTAAAATGGCAAATTTTGTTATATATATTTTACCACAATTTTAAAAAATTAATAATGTAATATACCAAAAACTATTGACTTGTACACTTGAAACAGGTTAATTGTACAGTATGTGAATTACATCTCAATAAAACTGTTTACAAAAAAAAGAGGATAGGGAACATCCTTTGGGAGATAGGAAGCAACCCTCTGGGAAAGTGAGATGCAGAAGAAACTACTAAGATTTACTCTCAGTGCCTACTGTATGGCAGTCATTTTAAATATATCATCTCATTTGGGTAGCAGTGAATGAGAGACCAGAATTCACGCTTTAGAAATAAACATTTTAGAGAAGTCAAGATGGCAGCGTAGGCAGACTATGAACTCACCTCCTCCTGTGGACACAGCCAATTTACAACTACTTGTGGAAAAATTATCCCTGAGAGAGAACTGAAAACTGGATAAGAGGAAGTCCTGCAACAAAGGACAATCCTAATTGAGGTGGAAGAGGAAGAAACTCCCTTCTGGAGAGAAAAAACGATGCCTTCACGAGCTGCAGCGCTTCATGGCCGCCCGTGTGCAGCCCAAAGGTACGCACCCCTCCCTGGAGGAGCGGGGCCCTGAGTCGGGGAGGAGTCCTGCTGTAGGCATTTTGTGGACCCAGCACACTCGAGACGAGTGGGATAATATCTGACTTTGCCTGCTACTAAAACATTGGGGAGTAACCCCCAGAAAAGCTGGTTCACAAGGAAATCAAAACCGGCTGTTAAAGGGCCCTCATGCAAACTCACTCATTCCAGAAAGCAACCTAAAATCACCAGAAAGAAAGGTGCACAGTGCTGTGGTGAAAAGAGACTCACTTGATAGGCTCTGAGCGCATCGCAGTGAGAGTTGAGACCTCTCCAGGGATTGGGACATTGGTGGTGGCCACTCTTGTGGCCTGGTGTGGACTTGCTGATACGAATGCCATTGGAGTTCTCCCTGAGGCCTACTAGCCTAGGGTCAGCCCCACCCACTAGAGCACTGATTTAATCCAGCTCAGCCAGGGCAGGCAGCCCAATCTAGGGACTGACTCCACCCAACAACAAGCCCTCAGGCAACTTGTGGGCCTGCACAGATTGGTGACTGGATTCTATGCAACCTGGCAACTGAGCTCACTTCAGTGGGGCAGAGCGGGCACAAGGAGCAGGTGGAGAGTGTGGGGCTCCCACCGTGGAGAGACCGGGTCCACTTCAGGAGGTTGGGGCGCAACACGGGGCAGGACTGTGTTGACTGTGTGTGTGGACCTGTGGGCGGCAGGGCTTGTTAGCTGCAGAAGACTTGTGCTTCTCAAAGACCCACATAGGGGGTTTGCCCCATCTTCCAAAGCCTGAAACAACTGGGTGCTCCCATGCCTGATGCCAGCCCCACCCAGCTGCAATCCTCAGAAAGCTGACAAGAGACCTAAAGGCTGGAGGCTTATAGCATTTGTAAGCCCCTGAGCCTAACAACCTGCCACGCTGCGGGCCTACTCACTTAAAATAAATACTGAAACACAAATGTGGTATTAGAACTTGCAGCCAACTGTGCTGGGGATCCCCACACCCAATAAAGAGATGGAAGGGTCCACAACAACTACAAACAGCTGAGCATTACAACAGCTGGCCAGGAGCATAACTCAGCCTCCCTGGGTGCCTACAGGGAAAGCAAACATGCCACAACAGAAGGACACACGTAGCCCACATAGGGTTCACTCCTGGAACATTGGAGAACTGAGGGAAACACACTGCAGGCCTCCTAAGGCATCAATTATATAAGGTCACCTCTCCAAAAGCAGGAGACGTAGCTGACCTACCTAATACATAGACACAAGCACAGGGAAGGAGGCAAAATGAGTAGGCAAAGGAATATATTCCAAGTAAGGGAACAAGACAAAACCCCAGAAAAGGAACTAAGTGAAACAGAAATGAGCAAGCTACCTGACACAGAGTTCAAACAAAGAGTGTTAAGGATGCTCACTGATCTTGGGAGAATAGATGAACTCAGTGAGAATGTCAACAAAGAAATGGAAGATATAAAAAAGAACAAACCAGAAATGAAGAATACAATACTGGAAATGAAAAATTCACCAGAGGGACTCAAAAGCAGAGTAGAGGATACAGAAGAACGGATCAGCGAGCTGGACGAAAGACTAGAAGAAATTACCCAAGCTGAACAGGTAAAAGAGAAAAGAATTAGAAAGAGTGAGGACAGTCTAAGGGACCTCTGGGACAACATCAAGCACACTAACATCCGTGTTATAGGTGTCCCGGAAGGAGAAGAGCGAGACAAAGGGGCAGAGAATCTATTTGAAGAAATAATAGATGAAAACTTCCCTAACCTAAGGAAGGAAACAGACATCCAGGTACAGGAAGCACCGAGAGCACCAAACAAGATAAACCCAAAGAGGGCCACACCAAGACAAATCATAATCAAAGTGTCCAGAATTAAAGATAAAGAGAGAATCCTAAAAGCCACAAGAGAAAGACAAGTTACATACAAAGGAAACCCCATAAGGCTATCAGCTGACTTCTTAGTAGAAACCTTACAGGCTAGAAGAGAGTGGCACGATATATTTAAAGTGCTAAAAGGAAAAAACTTACAGCCATGGATATTCTACCTGGCAAGGTTATCATTCAAAACGGAAGGAGAGATCAAAAGTTTCCCAGACAAGCAAAAATTAAAGGAGTTTGTCACCAAGAAACCAGTGCTACAAGAAATGTTAAAGGGACTGATTTAAGGGGAAAAGAGAAGACCACAAATAGGAAAAATTATCTATTTCCATGATAAGAAGGGATACAAATGCACAAAAAAGAGGTTAGATATGATATCAAAAACATAAAATGAGGGAGGAGGGGAGTTGAAGAGTAGAGCTTTCAGACAGAGGTCAAACTAAAGAGACCATCAATTCTGTACAGAGGAAGCAAGGAACAGAGAAGGACTACTATAACACTGAGGGGGAAAAAAGTTAAAAAATGGCAGTAAGTACATACTTATCAATAGCTACTTTAAACGTCAATGGACTAAATGCTCCAATTAAAAGGCACAGTGTGGCTGAATGGATAAAAAAACATGACCCATATATATGCTGCATACAAGAGACACACTTCAGACCTAAAGACACTCACAAATTGAAAGTTAAGGGATGGAAAAAGATACTCCATGCAAACGGCAATGAAAAGAAAGCTGGGGTAGCAACAGACATATCAGACAAAACAGACTTTAAAACAAAAACTGTAAAAAGAGACCAAGAAGGGCATTACATAATGATCATGGGAACAATCCAACAAGAGGATATAACACTTGGAAGTATCTACGTACCCAATGTAGGAGCACCTAAATATATAAAGCAATTATTAACAGACATAAAAAGAGAAACAGACAGTAACACAATAATAGTAAGGGACCTTAACATTCCACTTACACCAATGGATAGATCATCCAAACAGAAGATCAATAAGGAAATATTGGCCTTAAATGAGACACTAGAAGAGATGGACCTAGTAGATATATACAAAGCATTCCATCCAAAAACCAAAGAATAAACGTTCTTTTCAAATGCACATGGAACATTCTCCAGGATTCATCACATATTAGGCCACAAAACAAGTCTACATAAAGTTAAGAAGACTGAAACAATACCAAGCATCTTTTCTGACCACAACGGTATAAAACTAGAAATCAACTATAGGAAGAAAATCAGAAAAGCCACAAATATGTGGAGATTAAACAAAATGCTACTGAACAACGATTGGGTCAACAAAGAAATCAAAGGAGAAATCAAAAAATACCTGGAGACAAATGAAAATGAAAATATGACACGCCAGAATTTATGGGATACAGCAAAAGCAATTCTAAGAGGGAAGTTTATAGCAATACAGGCCTATCTCAACAAACAAGAAAAATCTCAAATAAACAATCTAACAAGGCACCTAAAGGAACTGGAAAAAGAAGAACAAACAAAGCCCAAAATCAGTAGAAGAAGGGAGATAATAAAAATCAGAGCAGAAATAAATGAAATAGAGACTAAAAAAACAATAGAAAAAATTAATAAAACCAAGAGCTGGTTCTTTGAAAAGATAAACAAAATTGACAAACCTTTAGCTAGACTCACCAAGAAAAAAAGAGAGAAGGCTCAAATAAGTAAAATCAGAAATGAAAGAGGAGAAATTACAACAGACACCTCAGAAATACAAAAGATTATAAGAGAATATTATGAAAGCTATATGCCAACCAATTCGACAATCTGAAAGAAATAGATAAATTCTTAGAATCATACAGCCTTCCAAAACTAGATCAAGAAGATATACAGAATTTGAATACACCAGTCACCAGGAAGGAGATCGAAACAGTAATCAAAAACCTCCCCAAAAATAAAAGTCCAGGACCACATGGCTTCCCTGGTGAATTCTACCAAACATTCAAAGAAGACTTAATACCTATCCTTCTCAAACTCTTCCAAAAAATTGAGGAGGAGGGGAAGCTCCCTAACTCATTCTACCAAGCAGACATTATCCTGATACCAAAACCAGACAGGGACAACACAAAAAAAGAAAATTACAGACCAATATCACTGATGAACATCGATGCAAAAATCCTCCAGAAAATACTAGCAAATCACATACAACAATACATTAAAAAGATTATACACCATGATCAAGTGGGATTTATTCCAGGTATGCAGGGATGGTTCAACATTCGCAAATCAATCAGTGTGATACACCACATTAATAAAATGAATAAAAATCACATGATCATCTCAATAGATGCAGAGAAAGCATTTGACAAGATACAGCATCCATTTATGATAAAAACTCTGAATAAAATGGGTATAGAAGGAAAGTACCTCAACATAATAAAGACCATATATGACAAACCCACAGCTAATATCATCCTCAATGGTGAAAAACTGAAAGCTATCCCTCTAAGAACAGGAACCACACAAGGATGCCCACTCTCACCACTCCTATTTAACATAGTACTGGAAATCCTAGCCAGATCAATCAGGCAAGAAAAAGAAATAAAAGGGATCCAAACTGGAAAGCAAGAAGTGAAACTCTCACTATTTGCAGATGACATGATTTTATATACAGAAAATCCTATGGAATCCCCCAAAAAACTGTTAGAAGTAATAAACTAATACGGTAAAGTTGCAGGATACAAAATCAACATACAAAAATCAGTTGCATTTCTATACACTAACAATGAAGTAGCAGAAAGAGAAATTAAGAATACAATCCCATTTACAATTGCAACAAAAAGAATAAAATACCTAGGAATAAACTTAACCAAAGAGGTGAAAGAGCTGTACACTGAAAACTATCAAACATTGCTGAAAGAAATTGAAGAAGACACCAAGAAATGGAAAGATATTCTGTGCTCTTGGATTGGAACAATTAACACAGTTAAGATGTCCATACTTCCTAAAGCAATCTATAGATTCAATGCAATCCCTATCAAAGTTTCAACAACATTTTTCACAGAAATAGAACAAAGAATCCTAAAATTTACATGAAACAACAAAAGACCCCGAATAGGTAAAGGAATCCTGAGAAAAAAGAACAAAGCTGGAGATATCACATTCGCTGATTTCAAAATATACTACAAAGCTCTAGTAACCAAAACAGCATGGTACTGGCACAAAAACAGACACACAGATCAATGGAATAGAAATGAAAGCCCAGAAATAAACCCACACATCTATGGACAGCTAATCTTTGACAAGAACATACAATGGAGAAAGGAAAGTCTCTTCAACAAATGGTGTTGGGAAAACTGGACAGCCACGTGCAAAAAAAATGAAAGTAGACCCTTACCTTACACCATACACAAAAATTAACTCCAAATGGATTAAAGACTTGAATGTAAGACCTGAAACTATGGAACTTCTAGAAGAAAACATAGGCAGTATGCTCATCGACATCGGTCTTAGCAACATATTTTCAAGCACCATGTCTGACCGGGCAAGAGAAACAATAGCAAAAATAAACAAATGGGACTACATCAAACTAAAAACCTTCTGCACCGCGAAGGAAACCATCAACAAAACGAAAAGACAAGCTAACAACTGGGAGAAGATATTTGCAAACCATACATCTCATAAGGGGTTAATCTGCAAAATATATAAAGAACTGATGCATCTCAACAACAAAAAAACAGCCCAATTAAAAAATGGGCAAAAGACCTGAACAGATATTTCTCCAAAGAAGATATACAGATGGCCAACAGGCACATGAAAAGATGTTCAACATCATTAACTATCAGGGAAATGCAAATCAAAACTACGATGAGATATCATCTCACGCCTGTCAGAACAGCCATAATTAACAAGACAGGAAACAACAAGTGTCGGAGAGGATGTGGAGAGAAGGGAACTCTCATACACTGCACTACACAGAGAAGGTGGGAGTGCAAACTAGTGCAGCCACTATGGAAAACAGTATGGAGATTACTCAAAAAATTAAGGATAGGGCTGGCCCCGTGGCTTAGCGGTTAAGTGCGTGCGCTCCGCTGCTGGCGGCCCGGGTTCGGATCCCGGGCACTCACGGACGCACCGCTTCTCCGGCCATGCTGAGGCTGCGTCCCACATACAGCAACTAGAAGGATGTGCAGCTATGACATACAACTATCTACTGGGGCTTTGGGGGAAAAAAATAAATAAAAAAAAAAATTAAGGATAGAACTACCATATGATCCAATCCAGCTATTCCACTGCTGGGTATTTATCCAAAGAACATGCAAACACCAATGCGTAAATATACATGCAGCCCCCCCTGTGTTCACTGCAGCATTATTCACAATAGCCAAGACTTGGAAGCAACCTAAGTGCCCATTAAGGGATGAATGGATATATACACAATGTGTATTGTGTATATACACACAATGGAATACTACTCAGCCATAAGAAACGATGAAATCCAGCCATTTGTGACAACATGGATGGACACTGAGGGTATTGTGCAAAGTGAAATAAGTCAGAGGGAGAAGGTCAAATACCGTATGATGTCACTCGTTAAGTAGTAGATAATAACAACAACAAACAAACACATAGAGACAGAGATTGGATTGGTGGTTACCAGAGGGGAAGGGGGGAGGGAGGAGGGTGAAAGGGATAATTCGGAACATGTGTGTGATGATGGGTTGTAATTAGTATTTGGGTGGTGAACATGATGTAATCTACGCAGAAATAGAAGTATAATGATGTACACCTAAAATTTATACAATGTTATAAACCAATGTTACTGCAAGAAACAAAAAAGTAAAAAAAAAAAAGAAAGAAAGAATTTAGGGGCCGGCCTGGTGGCGCAAGCGGTTAAGTGCGCGTGCTCCACTGCGGCGGCCCGGGGTTGCAGGTTCAGATCCCGGGCGTACACCAACTCACTGCTTGGCAAGCCATGCTGCGGTGGCGTCCCATATAAAGTGGAGGAAGATGGGCACGGATGTTAGTCCAGGGCCAGTCTTCCTCAGCAAAAAAGAGGAGGATTGGCATTGGATGTTAGCTCAGGGCTGGTCTTCCTCACAAAATAAATAAATAAATAAATAATAAAACAATTTAGTTTGGGATGATGGAAAAGTTCTGGAAATGGATAGTGGTGACGGCTGCACAATAAGGCAATGTACTTAATGTTAATGAATGGTGTACTTAAAATGATTTAAACGATAAATTTTATGTCATATATATTTAACCACAATATTAATTAATTAAAAAAACATTAAAACATACTGTATTTGTTTTAAAAACTTTACTTGGGACATTGGTCTTGGCAATGATTTTTTGGATTTGACACCAAATGCAACAGCAACAAAACCAAAAATAAACAAGTGGGATTACATCAAACTAAAAAGCTTTTGCACAGCAAAGGAAACCATCAACAAAATGAAAAGGTAACCTATTGAATGAGAGAAAATATTTGCAAATCATATATCTGACAAGGGGTTAATATCCAAAATACATAAAGAACTCATACAAGTCAAGAGTAAAAAAACAATCCGATTAAAAAATGGGCAGAAGATCTGAACATTTTTCCAAAGAAGACACACAAGAAAGCCAACAGGTACTTGAAAAAATGCTCAACATCACTAATCAACAGGGAAATGCAAATCAATACCACCTTGAGATATCACCTCATTAACCTGTTAGAAGGGCTCTAGCAGGTTAATTCTAACCTGTTAGAATGGCTATTATCAAAAAGACAAACAACAAGTGTCGGCAAGGATGTGCAGAAAAGGGAACCCTTGTGCACTGTTGGTGGGAATATAAATTGGTGCAGCCACTATGCAAAACCTTATGAAGCTTCCTCAAAAAAATTAAAAATAGAACTACCAGATGATCCACCAATTCACTTCTGGGTATTTATCCAAAGGAAACAAAAATATTACCTCAAAAAGATATATGTACTCCCATGTTCACTGCAGCATTATTTACAATAGACAAGATATGGAAACAATCAAAGTGTCCATCGATAGATGAATGGATAAAGAAAATGCGGTATGTATACACAATGGAATATTATCAGCCATAAAAAAGTAGGAAATATTGCCATTTGTGATAACATGAATGAAACTTGAGGGCATTATGCTAAGGGAAATAAGTCAGACAGAGAAAGACAAAGGCCATGTGATCTCACATTATATGTGTAATCTAAAACAAACATACAAAAAAATCCCAAAAAACCAAGCTCATCGATATAGAGAATAGATTGGTGGTTGCCACAGGTGGGGGGTTGGGAGGGTTGGGCAAAATGGGTAAAGAGAGTCAAAAGGCACAAATTTCTAGTTATAAAATAACTAAGTCATGGGGATATAATGTAATGTACAGCATGGAGACTACAGTTAATAATACCGTATTGAATATTTGAAACTTGCTAAGAGTATATCTTTACAGTTCTCATCATAAGAAAAAAAATTTTGTTAACTATGTATAGTTATGGATGTTAACTAGACTTATTACGCTCATCATTTTGCAATATACACAAATAACAAATCATTATGTTGTACACCTGAAACTAATATAATATTCTATGCCAATTATACCTCAATAAAAAGCCTAAATAAAATGATTAAAAAAAAATTTTACTCAGATTATTTTCATTTTCTTAGTGGTTGAAATGAAAATCAGACAAACTGAATTTTTAACCTGGTTTAGCTAAAAATGACCCGTGTAACTTGAGCAAGTCATTTAACCTTTTATTAGCTTCAGTTTTCCCATATGTCAAATGAAGGATTAGGTCTAGCAGAAATGAGGGAGGTTGTATGGGGGTGAGGAAAAGGGGTATATGGAAATCTCTGTACTTTCGGCTCAATTTTGCTGTGAACATAAAACTGCTCTAAAAAAGAACATTTATTAATTAAAACAAATAAAAATCCAAATCTACTTCCTAGAGGGAATGGTGTGAGCTTCAGCATTCATCCAGTCCACACTACTACATTTAAACTGAATTTAGAACCTAGAATATTCCTAAAGCACTACAGGGGAAAATAAACCATATTCCGGTATTTAATCCTACTTTAGCCACTAGATTACCTGTAAGAAAGGGATTTTGATGCACTATCCTTTGAACCTCAGTCTCTGAAAATCAGCACGATTCAGCAATAAAACAGCAGCGGTGGGATCTCTAAGTGCTCCATGCTCCAGTATTGATTTCAATGGCAAATTCTATAAACTTAGGTAAACTCCTTAACCTTTCTGTGTCAGTTTCTTAAGAAGTAGAGAGTAACCACCTGTTTTGCCATTTCCCACAGATTTAATGTGAAAGCATTCTGAAAATTTAGATGATATATCAAATATAAGACAGTACCATGCATTTATTTCCAAAAATATGTATTATTTTCAGGAAATGACAACCAAGTATAAACATTATGTATTATATATAATATTAATAATAATATAATATTACATAACATTATATAATGAGTACATCTATAGTTTATACATGATTCCCATGAAAATAAGCAATATTCTGTAGGCATTAAAATTACAGTTATCCCATTTTCTATAATAGATTTAGTACTCAAAAGTAGCCTATAAATCAAACTAAGTGTATGAGGAGAGTTTCTTATTTTATAAAACTTAGAAGTCACAGTATTTGAAAGCTAGGATAGTCTTACAGTTAGAACTATATAGTATATAACAGCTTCATTTTATGCATTAAGTTTCATTTTTATGATTCCCAGAGAAACTAAGTAATTTGCTCAAATGTTACAAGACAGTGATAGACCTGAAAGTAAAACCAAAGGCTCCTGTCAAAAGTAGCGTTAATTTTTCTAGACTATGCTGTTTCACCATAACATATACTCTGAAGTCTAAAGTTCACTCTCCAATTCACCTGACATATAGCTGATATTTTATATTCTTTTAAACTCCTTTTAGATAAAATAAAACGTAAAATCCAAAAGTAAAACAGTATTTTTATAACTTCAAGCAATAAAGACAAATATAAAATAAGAAGTGAAAATCCCACTTTCTCCATTCCAAATCCTATAACCTAGAGGAGTACAGTAGTCACAATAATATCCACGCCCCCTACCTCCAACGTCTGTATCTTAATCCCTAGAACCTGGGAATATGCAGATAGAATTAAATTTCTAATCTGTTGATTTTGAGACAGGAAGATTATTCTGGATTATCTGGGTGGGCCCAATGTAATCACAAGGGTCCTTATAAGTGGAAGACAGATGTAAAAGAGGCAGAGGCAGTGAAAACAGAACCAAGGCTGAAGTGATGCAATGTGAAGACTCAACCTGTCATTGCTGGTTTTGAAGACAGAAGGGGCCCCAAGCCAAGCAATGTGGGTAGCCTCTTGAAGCTGCAGAGGCAAGGAAAAGAATTCTACACTAGAACCTCCAGAAGGAACGCAGCCTTGCCAACATCTTCATTTTAGCCTGGTGACACTCATTTTGGACTTCTGACCTCAGGAACTATAAGATAATGAATTTATGTTGCTTTAAGCAACTTACATAACTTGTTAGAGCAGGCACAGAAAACTAACACACAGGTTAACCTCTGTTAATAGACTGATGACCATATTACTAGACATTTTTTGGTGCCTATATAAATGTACATTAATAATAAGAGGTTTTCGTAAACCAAGGAGCACTGGCTGTACCAGTTTTATCTGGTATCTTAGCTAATGACATCATCATACACCCAAGATTACAAAATAAAGCAATGGGACATCATTGACTCGAGCCCTGTCCTTTACTCATCCAATCATTCTTTAATTCCTTTCAATTTATTTTTATTGAGGTAACTCTGGTTTACAACATTATATAAATTTCAGGCGCACCTCACTGTATTTTGACTTCTGTATAGACTATATCCTGTTAACCACCAAAGGTCTAGTTTCTATCTGTTACTGTACAAATGCCCCCTTTACCCCTTTTGCCCTCCCCAAACCCCTTTTCTCCTCTGGTAACCACCAATCTGTTCTCCTTATCTGTGTGTTTGTTGTTGTTTTTTTATCTTCCACATATAAGTGAAATCATACAGTATTTGTCTTTCTGTCTGACTTATTTCGCTTAGCATAATACCCTCAAGGTCCATCCATATTGTTGCAAATGGGAAGATTTCATCTTTTTTATGGCTGAGTAGTATTCCTGTGTGTGTGTGTGTGTGTGTGTGTGTCTGTGTGTGTGTGTGTGTCTGTGTGTACACACATGTGTGTACACATACGACATCTTTTTTATACGTTCATCCATCGATGGGCACTGAGGTTGTTTCCAAGTCTTGCCTATTGTAAATAATGCTGCAATGAATGTAAGGGCTCATATATCTTTTCGAATTAGCGTTTTCGTGTTCTTTGTATAAATACCTAGAAATGGAATAGCTGGATCATATGGTAGTTCTAGTCTTAATTTTTTGAGAAATCTCCATACTATTTTCCATAGTGGCTGCACCAAATTTACATTCCCACCAGCAGTGTACGAGGGTTTAATTACTTTCAATTTAAATGTCAAAAATTTTCAAGAGTCCACTCTTTCCAACACCCTGCCACTGCTATTACCTAAGTTCACATTACTTCTATCCTGGGAAACCACAAAGGTGTCCTCCTTCCTGTCTTCTAACTTCTAATATTTCTTCATCTAATTCATCTTTCATACTGATACTGTGGGTTTATCTCAATCTAAGTTCGACTGAGTCACTTTCTCCCCTCATGGCTTCTTAAAACCTACAATGATTTATATACAAAAGGGTAACCTTGTAATTTCTTTATATCATTCTGTGGTACAAAAAACAAACCGCCAGAGCATGGAGAATTTTTAGGGCAGTGAAACTACTCTGTGTGGTATTACAGTGGTGGATACGTGTTATTATACATTTATCAAAACCCACAGAACATACAACACCAAGAGTGAACCCTAATGTCAACTATGGACTTTGCGTGATAATGACGTGTCAATGTAGGTTCACTGATTGTAATAAATGTACCATTGTAGTGCAGGATGTCAATAGTAGGGGAGATTGTGCATGCATGGGGACAGGGAGTGTGTGTGAACTTGCTGTCCTTTCCATCAATTTTGCCATGAACCTAAAACTGCTCTAAATAATCATTTATTAATTAAAAAAACAAAACAAAAAAATCAAATTGCTACCAACAAAAAACAGCCAGCCCACAAAAATATACTGGCTTCACAGCCTGCAAGAACATATACACGTATTAATCTGATCAAGTTGCTAAAAATATTCCAGAATAAATATTTTCTTCCTATTTATTTCTATGAGATAAAAAGCTAGTTATTAACATAAAGGAGGTGATATTTCCGTGCATTTTCAGAGCAAAAGACTTTTGTCTGACCAGAGACATTTTTAAAACAGTGATGTGGGGGCCGGCCCCGTGGCTTAGTGGTTAAGTGCGTGCGCTCCGCTACTGGCGGCCCGGGTTCGGATCCCGGGCGCGCACTGACGCACCACTTCTCTGGCCATGCTGAGGCCAGCAACTAGAAGGATGTGCAGCTATAACATACAACTATCTACTGGGGCTTTGGGGGAAAAAAATAAATAAATAAAATTATTAAAAAAAAAAAAAAGAATTCAGAATTATAAAAAACACAAAACAAAAACAGTGATGTGGTTGATGATACTGATCCTTTGATGTACAATCTGATTATTAATCTCCCATTTTTAGGGATTTAATCCAGAAAAAGCATGTTAGTAAAAAGAGAAGTAAAATTTGAACTTAATTTTTTTAGCAGAAAACTTAACAAATTTATTTCTGCTTTCTCTATTCAGCATCTCCCCAAAATGCATTTCCATTTTCATATTTGTAGTCACAGAATGGTAATTTTTTTTCGGGCACTGTCATATGGAATAATGACCATTATTTCCCAGCCTTCCCTTTCGCTGAAGTGTGGTTACATGACCATGTTCTGGCCAGTGACCATAAATGAGGTTTTGAAGTTTCCTTTCTTAGTCAGTTTGGGCTGCTATAACAAATTACCATAGACTGGATGGCTTAAACAACAAATATTTATTTCTCACTGTTCTGGAAGCTGGGAAGCCCAAGAAGAGGGTTGGTTTCTGGTGAGAGCCCTCTTCCTGGCTTTCCAATGCTGCCTTCTTGTATGCTCACATGGTGGAAAGAGAGATCATCTCTCAGTGTCTCTCGTAAGGGCGCTAATCCCATTCATGAGGGCTCTACCCTCACGACCTAATTACTTCCCAAAGGCTCCACCTCCAAATACCATCAGACTGCCTCAACATACAAATTTTGAGGGGCATACATTCAGTCCATAGTGTTTCCTTATAAAAAAGGTGGATGCTTTTTAATCTCTTTCCTCTTATCTGCTCTCTGTAATGAAGACTTTATGGCTGGACTGTAGTAGCGGTGTCTGAACAAGAGGTAACCATAGGAATGCAAGCCTAGTGCTGAAATGGAAGAACAGAAAAAAAAAAAGGAGTCTAAGTCCTTGAAGACACTGTAAAGATACCATATTAACCTTGAACTGTGTACTATACAATTTATTTTAAATTAAAGGAAAATAAATATCTATGTTTTTAAAGTCTTGGTTATTTGGGAGGATTTTCTATTATTGGCAGCTGAAACTAGGCTTAACTAATAAAATATTTTCAGGATGCAACAAGCAAGAATACGGTACAAAGAGTTCATGTGATATCTACCTCAGTGGCAAATCAACGAAAAATATTTTCAATGCAAAATAAAGTGCTATGGTTTACATGTTGATCACTGTAACCACTCCAATTCCACGCATCTCTAAAATCTAATCTTTCCTCTTTCAATTTCACTTTCTTGCCTAAATTCAGACCCTCATGACTTTTTGCTGGATACTGTGAGCTTCTGCCATTAGTAACTCTCTCCTTCATTTTCCACTCTGTTGCCATAGTTATCCTCTTAAAACACAAACTTGCACTTTCACTTCCTTTCCTAAAAATATCATCTTGAATTTCCTATAGCTTAATGGGATAAATATCTTAGAGCAGTCAAGTCCATTGTTTTGTGGTCCCTATCATACAATGCTTATTTTCTACAACACCATCGCACTTCAGAAATATTGAGGGCCGGCCCCGTGGCTTAGCGGTTAAGTGTGTGCATTCCGCCACTGGAGGCCCGGGTTCGGATCCTGGGCGTGCACCAAGGCACCAACTGTCAGGCCACACTGTGGCGGCGTCCCATATAAAGTGGAGGAAGATAGGCACAGATGTTAGCTCAGGGCCAATCTTCCTCAGCAGAAAGAGGAGGATTGGCACGGATGTTAGCTCAGGGCTGATCTTCCTCACAAAAAAAAAAAAAAAGAAAAGAAACATTGAACTTTTGAGTTGTTTTAATATATGGAAAATCTCTGCATCCTAGTATGTGCCTTGGTACATGCCATTCTCTCTAACTGGAATGCCCTTCTCCAACTTGCAAACTACTACTGAACTTCCAAAACCTAACTCAACTATACTCTATGAAATACTTCTTACTCAATGATATAGTTAATTGCTATCTCTTTGGGGTTTTAAAAATTCTCAAATAGAATGCTTATCAAGCTGTACTTTCCCAAGGGAATATGACATTCTTAAAAGTAAGGAGTATTTTACTCATCTGGCAAAGTTTTTGAAACACAGAAAGCATTCAATCAATGAGGAATGAATGCAGAAAATCATCAAGATCATTTTAGATACGCACACAGTGCCATTTTTCTTATTTTAACTTAACAAAAAAGGCACCACCAGAACCCAAACTATAGATATGTAATCTAGAAAGGCAGAGAGAAGATAAAGATCCAGGAAGATAATTAGCCCCTAATGACACAATGCAGTATCATGGGTACAGTGAACATTGAGGTGTTTGTGATGAGATTCATATTTGTGTATATTACACTTGTATTGTGTTTTTGGATAGCCAAAGTATTTTTTCAAACATGGAAGAAGAACAGGTCTTTAAAGGATGTCGGCTGATAGGTACTATTACTTACTCTGTAGTTTTGTAAACGTCAGAATACAGCCCTGCTTTCTGAAACTTCTTCTTTGGGGGACGTGGGGCCTTCTTTTCCCTTGGGATGAGAGAAAGCACAGGCTGCAAGGTACTTTCAGGTTCGGGAGGTTTGGCTGGGGTTTCAGGAGGACTGGGAATCTCAACTGCTGCTTCAGTAAAGCTAGAAAGAGAAGTTTAAAGATAATTTTATGGTGAAAAAAATATTCTCCTACAAATGACTGTCTATTTAAAAAAAACATCACAGCAATTAACAAAAAGAGATATGGGGACTTCCTCATCTGGCCATGCTGGAATAAAAGATGCCAGAATTGTCCTCCTGACAGAAATTAACAGAAATACAGTAAACTACTATAAACCTAGAAAAAGTTTACAAAACAATTATCAGACATTGGACAACAGTTAGTGCAGCACTGTGATCCCTGAGAAAATTAAAAAAAAAAAAAAAAAAAAGAGATGAGTCCCACAACTACTTTGCCTTTCTAAAAAGGACTGCAGTGGAGGCAGTGGAACCAAAGCAAGAGAACAGCCAACCTGATGAGTTAAAAAGAGAGAGGGAACAGATTATGGAGAGACTGAAGTAGCTGGAATTCACGGGGCAGAGTACTGAAGTGGAGAAAGCTATGGAGAAAAATCACTCTAGAAATCTGTGTATGGGGTCTCTTTTAGTATATTGCTAAATACTAAGTTGTGCATGTGCAGGGTGAAATTCCATAAGGCTGGACAAAGAACTACCAGAGTACAGTAAACTGAACAGTTCACAGAGCTCACACATGATGGCAGATATTCAGATTCCACTAGGAAGAGTAGAAAGACATTGCCCAACACCGGGGGCATTCAAAAAGATCCCAGAGGGTAATATTACCGATTTTCATAGGGCTCAACTATCCCAGGAATAAAGACCAGCTCCAATAAGCCTTAAAAATAATCTTAAAAAGAATCCAAGCTGATCCATGAGTAACTTAACTATCTACCAAAATAAAATTTAACACTTGGAAAAGAACAAAAAGAAGACACACAATAATGTGACATTTACAATGTAAAAAAAAATCATAATGAAAAAAATTTAAATAGTAGTGGCCAAAATGTTTCCAAATTTGATAAAAAGTATAAACTCAAAGTTCCAAGAAACTCAACAAATCATAAGCAATGTAAACTCAAATAAAATAACTAAAGCATATCGTAATAAACTTGCTGAAAACTATTGATGAAGAAAACGAGCCAGAGAAAAACTACACCATCCATACAAGAGTACAAAAATGAGTGCAGACAGATTTCATGTTTGAAACAATGCATGCCAGAAGGCAATGAAATAACATCTACAAGTGCTGGGGCGGGGGAAGCCTATCAAAATAGAATTCTAAATGAATCAAAAACATGTTTAAAAATTAAGGTGATTGATTCCACATCCAGGCAAAAACGGTATAGACACTTCTGCCTATCCTCCAACTAAGTGTAACTAAAAACTCTGGAAATTACATATAAAATAAACATAAGCAAACAGATTGGCTTGGGACCTTGGGACCTAAGCAATGACATGGTAGGGAATTTCCTAGATTTTCTTTTTGTCTCATACTTAATGGTGAAAGATTGAATACAGTTTCCCTAATATCGCGAACAAGGCAAATGTCTGCTCTCATCACTTATATTCAAAATGATGGTAAAGGGGTCGGCTCAGTGGCGTAGTGGTTAAGTTCACATGCTCCACTTTGGCGGCCCAGGGTTTGCAGGTTCAGATCCTGGGTGCAGAGCTGCACACCGCTTATCAAGCCATGCTGTGGCAGGTGTCCCACATATAAAAGGTAGAGGAAGATGGGCATGGATGTTAGCCCAGGGCCAACCTTCCTCAGCAAAAAGAGGAGGATTGGCAAGAGATGTTAGTGCAGGACTAATCTTACTCACCAAAAAAAAAAAAAAAAAAAAAATGTGGTAAAGGTCCTAGCCAGTGCAAAAATGCAAGAAACAGAAAAAAATCTGGAAGTGTGAATCCTCCAATTTTGTTCTTTTTCAAGATTGTGTTGGCTATTTGGGATCCCCTGAGACTCCTTATGAATTTTAGGATGGATATTTCTATTTCTGCAAAAAACGTCAATGGGATTTTGACAGGGATTACACTGAATCTGTAGATCACTTTGGGTAGTACTGTTACTTAACAATATTAAGTCTTCCAATCCATGAATACAGGCTGTCTTTCCACTTATTATGGCTTCTTTAATTTCGTTCAACAGTGTTTTGTAGTTTTCAACGTACAAGTCTTTCACTTTCCCAAGTTTATTCTTAAGTACTTTATTCTTTTTGATGCTATTGTAAATAGAATTGTTTTCTTAATTTCCTTTTCAGGAAATTGTTAGTTTATAGAAATGCAACTGATTTTTGTATGTTGATTTTGTATTCACAACTTTGCTGAATTCGTTTAGCAGCTTTAACAGTCTTTTGTACGGAATCTTTAGGGTTTTCTATATATAAAATCACACCATCTGCAAACAGAGCTAATTTTACTTTTTTCCTTTACAATTTGGATGCTGTTTACTTCTTTTTCTTGCCTAATTGCTTTGGTTAGGAATTTCAATACTGTGTTGAACTAAAGCGGCAAACGTGGGCATCCTTTCCTTGTTCCTGATATTAGGGGAAAAGCTCTCAGTCTTTCACCACTGAAGTTGTTAGCTCTGTTTTTTTAATATATATGAACTTTATTATGTTGAGGTAGTTTCTTTCTATTCCTATATTGCTGAGAGTCTTTATCATGAACATGTGTTAGAGTTAGTCTAATTCTTTTTCTGCATTTATTGATGTGATCATGTAATTTTTCTTCTTTAGCCTACCAATGTGATTAACTGATTTGGGAATGTTGAATAAGTCTTGCATAACTAGGATAAATCTTGATCATGGAATTAATCTATAATTTTTACTGTTCTCCTGACCGGCCATATTCATTTCTACTTCTGTGCCTTATCTTATATTTCTTTTTCCTGCAATTAAAAATGTTTTCTGGGGCCGGCCCGGTGGTGTAGCAGTTAAGTGCGCGCACTCTGCTGCAGTGGCCCGGGGTTTGGATCCCAGGCGCACAAGCATGCACCGCTTGTCAAGCCATGCTGTGGCAGTGTCCCATATAAAGTGGAAGAAGATGGGCACAGATGTTAGCCTAGGGCCAGTCTTCCTCAGCAAAAAGAGGAGGATCAGCGACAGATGTTAGCTCAGGGCCAATCTTCCTCACACACACACACAGTTTCTGCTTTCCTGCTTATCCTCTACATATATAAATTCTCCAAGCGCCATGTTTCTCCAAGTGCTGTCCATAGACCATATACATCAGACATGCAAATGCCTACTCACCAAATTTTTAAAATTCCTATTAGAGAGGCCTGGGATGGAAACATTCCTAATCTTGCTGGTCCCTGATACCCCAAACCGGGTACTCTCTTTACAAGAACATCCTTCTCATCCTACTTGGGCTCTGACACCCTAGGCTGGGTTGATACTCTCTCTCCCTCACCCCATGGCCCAACTCCTCATCCCATTAAGCCTACAACACCCAGATCAGGTCACTATGGTTTCCACACCCTATATGGATACTTACCTAATGGCTTTAAGACTGAATTTTTCAGAAAAGAAAAGAGAAAGAGGTAAGGCCTCGTAAAATATGGCTTTATTATAGATTTATCTCCATCAATACAATACTTTGTTTAGTTTCTGATGGGTTTTTTTTTGTTTACAAAAATACTATCAGCTAATATATCATTTTTAGGGACTTGTTTCTTTCACTTAATATTATGTTGTTTTTTTTTTTGTGAGGAAGATCAGCCCTGAGCTAACATCCATGCCAATCCTCTTTTTTTTTTTTTTTTGCTGAGGAAGACTGGCCCTGAGCTAACATCCGTGCCCATCTTCCTCCACTTTATATGGGATACCGCCACAGCATGGCCTGGCAAGCGGTGCATTGGTGCGCACCCGGGAACCGAAACCGGGCCGCCAGCAGCAGACGGTGCACACTTAACTGCTACACCACGGGGCAGGCCCTAATATTGTGTTTCTAAGACTCATCCATTATTATTGCATGTCAGCTATAATTCATTAATTTTTATTACCATATCATATTACATTCTGTGAAAAACTACAATATACTTAGTCCTTTTCCTGTTTATCAGGGATATTTCCAGTTTCTACATATTATAACCAATCTTGCTACTACCTTTCTGAAAAGTATTTCCTGGTGCCCATTGGGCAAGAGGTTTTCTAAGCTATCCAAAAGAGAATGGCTAGATTCTATAGGGTTGATTTGTAACACTTCTTTTGTTATATACATATCTGGATACCAAAAATGTATAAATGATATGTGTTATAAATTCCTCTCCCACTTTGTAGCAAGTCTTCATGTTTGTCACGATGATGTCTGATAAACAGAAGTTCTTAGTTTTAATATAATCCAGGATATCAACCTGCACCTGTATGGTTACTGCGTTTGCTATCTTGTTGATGAAAGCCTTACTGACAACAAGGTCATGAAGTTTTTCTCTCTCCGTTTTGCTTTTTACACTTAGGTATTTAATCAATTGGGAATTAATTTTTGTATATGGGATAAGGCAGAATCCAACTTCATTCCCATTCCTATGCAATATCAACTTCTGGGGCACAATTTATTGAATATTATTTTTTCTCCCTATTGATATGCAGTGTCACCTCTGTCATATGGCAAGCTCTGATACACACATGGATCTATTTCTCCAGGATCTACTAAGTCCGTACTAGCTTAACATACTACAGGTTGAAATTAAGTCTTTGGACAAATCCATTGCTTTATTTGGTAATTACATTCCTAGGTATTTACCCTAGAGAAATTAGTGCCCATATCCACCAGCAGACATTAGAGGAATATTAAGAGTAGCATTTTTGGATAATACCCTCAAACTGGAAACAACCTAACAGTAAAATAGAGAAACTGTATTATATACAAACGATGGATTACCACACAATAATGAAAAGGAGGTAACTACAGCAATGTGCAACAACACAGATGGTTTAACGTGTACATTGGGCAAAAAAAGTTAAGACACAAAAGCATATGTCCTGTCTAATTCCATTTCAATGAAGTTCAGGAAGGATAAACTAAACTGTATTGTCTAGGTTTGCACAGTTAAATGGTAAAAAAAAAAAAAAAAAAAAAAAGGTAAAGATGTGGTTATCTAAAAAGTCAGGAGGAGTTTGATTCTAGCTAGTGCTAAGGAAGCGGTTTATGATTAGCAAGGAACGTGTGATGCTAGCAGTGTTCTACATACCCACTCATTCTATATCTACATGGGTGTTGACTTTTTAGAAAACTTTAACTGATTATTTATGCTTATATACTTTGTGTATGTGTATTTCCCTCCCAACTGCCCTCATATCCTCTAAAGAGTTTTAATGAGACTGGAACAATCTTTTCCTTTAGTGGTAGAACTCTCTTTTAAATCCTTTGGTGCTGGTGTTTTCTTTGTGGTAAGATATTAAATTATAGATTTAATTTACATAATAGAATCACACTGGCTATTTCTTCTTGAGTAGGTTTTTTTTCTTAGGAATACATGTATTTCAACTAAGTTTTCCAATTTCTTGGGCATAAAGTTCTTAATCTCTCAAATCTCTCAAATATAGTTTATCTCCTTTTCAATTTTTAATGTTATTATTCCCTTTCTCTTTCTTTATTGATCAACCTTACCAGAAGTTTGTATCTTTTATTAGTTTTCAAGGAACTAACTTTGGTCATCAATGAATCTCTCTATAGTACCTTAGCTGTACTTTGTTAATATATGTTTTATCTCCTTCCTTTACCATTTTGGGGCTTATTCTCTTGTTTTTCTAATTTCTTAATTGGACTCTTGGTTCATAAATTTTCAGCATTAAAAAAAATAATATAAGCATTAAAGGCTATGACTCTCCCTCTAGGTACCTCTAGATACATCCCACAAGTTTCAATACGTAGCACAGTATTTATTCACTTCTAAATATTTTTAATATGACGTTATTTTATTTATTTATTTTTTGAGGAAGATTAGCCCTGAGCTAACATCTGTTGCCAATCCTCCTCATTTTGCTCAGGAAGATTGGCACTAGGCTAACATTTGTACCCATCTTTCTCTACTTTATATGGGACGCTGCTACGGCATGGCTTGATAAGCAGTATGTCGGTCCGTGCCCAGGGTTCCGAACCTGTGAACCCCAGGCTGCCAAAGTGAAATGCTCGAACTTAACTGCTACCCCACCAGGCTGGCCCCTAATATGACCTTATTTTTTACACTAGTTTTTAAAACTTATATTTTTTCCTTTTAGAATCAGGATTTGAACCCAGGTTTTTCTGACTCTAGAACCCAGCTCAGAACCATTACACTATTCTTTTGCATTCTGGTTTGTTATCAATCAACAAATAGTGACTAAACTCTTTCACGTGGTATACAAGGCCCTCTGCACGATCTGGCCCCCATAACCTTTTCTCTAGATTCATTTGACACCACACTACTCTAATTCACTCTGTGTTTTGGCTACAAAAGCTTTCTTTCACTTCCCTCAACCTGCCATGATTTTTCAAACTTATCAGCCTATCGTGTTTACTGTAGCTTGCTCCTTTGAATAACAGATGAACTCTATTCTTCAGATTTTAGCTTACTCATTAC
Organism: Diceros bicornis minor; assembly: GCF_020826845.1. Lineage (NCBI taxonomy): Eukaryota > Metazoa > Chordata > Mammalia > Perissodactyla > Rhinocerotidae > Diceros > Diceros bicornis. The sequence continues at coordinate 59,317,027 of NC_080743.1, forward strand.
ATCCACAGGGAAACTAAGACAATTACCTCTCTGATACATTCTCATAACCCTAAATAACTCTTCATAATAGCATTTAGGACTGTTAAGATTCATGAGGACAGGGAATCTATCTATATTTGCTTACCACTGTATCTCTCCTTAGCACATGGAATAAATAATTTCGTAACAAACACTTTTTGAATGAACAAATGAACAAACTCCCACTACATAACAAGTATTATAGTAGGTTCCAGTTAGAGAAAGGTGAAAAGCTGTTGCTGTCTCTAAGAACTCACTGCATGATGTCCTTTCCTGCACAATCTCTTGAGGGTAGAAACTATTACCTTTCTCTTCATTATGTCTTCAAATTCCAGAATATAATTTTGTGGAAAATAAGTATATAATGCTGCTGACTATGATACTAGAATTTGCTGGAACAGAAAGCCTTATCTGAAATAAAGCCTTTCCTCTGAAGCATATTTTTAAGGTGACCCTTCCTAAAGTGAATGGTCAAGATGTCACAAACTGTCACTTTCTTACTACACTGAAGGCAAATATCATTCTCTTTTTAGGTATTTTAAAGCCTCAGTAATTAAAACAGAGTAACACTGATACCAAAACAGACTGATGGAAAGAGAATAAAAATATTAAAAAAGAGGGGCCAGCATGGTGGCACGGCGGTTAAATGTGCATGCTCTGCTGCGGCGGCCCGGGGTTCACAGGTTCAGATCCCGGGCATGCACCGAAACACCGCTTGTCAAGCCATGCTGTGGCAGCATCCAATATAAAGTAGAGGAAGATGGGCACTGATGTTAGCCCAGGGCCAATCTTCCTCAGCAAAAAAAGAGGAGGATTGGCATCAGATGTTAGCTCAGGGCCGATCTTCCTCACAAAAAAAAAAATTAAGAGAGACACTAAGACCCAAAGATATATAAGAATTTAGTATACGATAAAGGTATCATTTCAAATAAATAGGGGAAGGATAAATTAATAAATAGCGGCAAGACTACCATTTAAAAATTCAAAAAAATTAAATATCTCTTTTTTAAATTACATTTTTTTCCTTTCCAAAAAAAAAAACTTTACTAAAATCCAGTGAGAATATAAATCACAGAAACTACATAAAAACATAAAAATAGCCAAGCTTACAAATCTGCAACCCAGATAAACGACTAGCCATAAATATAGCACTAACTCATATCTTATACAAAAGTAAATTTCAACTGATTTAAAGACCTATATGTAAAAAAGTAATATGTAATCCATCGAAGAATAATTAAATAAATTATGATATATTCTTAGCACAGAATAAGATAATTCTAAATGTACTAATGACAAGATGTCCAAGATACAAGAAAAGAAAAAGTTACAGGGCCAGCCCCATGGCTTAGCGGTTAAGTGCTCGCACTCCGCTGCTGGCGGCCCGGGTTTGGATCCCGGGTGCGCACCGACGCACTGCTTCTCCGGCCCTGCTGAGGCCGTGTGCCTCAGCAGGATGTGCAGCTATGACATGCAACTGTCTACTGGGGCTTTGGGGGGGGGGGGGGAAGTTACAAAATTAAATACAGTATGTTGCCACTTACATAAAACAACAGCTTTGCATATGCACATATTTGTAAACGCATAAGAAAAGGTATCAAAGGATACACAATATACTGTTAACAGTCAACCCATGAAAAGAAGAAAAAGATTTGAGAGGAAATGAGATCTTGCGAAGAGACTTAACTTTTGAATCAGTCAACTTTGAGTTTCACTGACTTATTAACAACCATGTATTACTGAAGAAAGTTTTAAAATTCCATATATTCTGTAGAAAAAAACGTATTTTTTATAGATGTATAGAGAGAGATGAAAAACCTTTCTACATAGGATTCACCAAAGGCAGACAATAGAGAAAAAGATAGATACCGTTCTGTTGATGTATGGAAAGAAAATATAAAGAAAATCAAATATCAAACAACAAACATTAAGGGTTATTATTCTGACTATATATAGTGAGCACTTATTAACACGAAAAATAGATAAGAAACATAAACAAATACTAATCTCCTCCAATATGCAAATAAGTGCAAATTAAAACAAGTAGGAAGTAACATTTGGGAAGTGTATTTCACTATATCAGATTGATAAAGATTAATAAAAACATAATTTCCAGAGCACATAAGGGTGGGGTAAACTGTATACAACTATTACTGTATAGCATTATTAGTAAAAGTATACATAAACAGGTGTGGCTTTCAAGAGGGAAATTTGACAATATATATCAACTTGACAATTATGTTAAAAGGCTTAAAACATATCTAGCAGTTTTAGCATGTATTTCTCTAGCTGTGAACAAGGGTTACAATGTGAGAGAGACCGAGTATGCTATATTTAGTAAAGAAAACACCAATTGCAAATGGTGAATATTGTAATGATTCATTTAAAAATATTAAATATACTTTCAGGAAAAGAATCTGGTTGGATACATAACAAAAGGATGAAATGGTCTTTTTTTTTTTTGGTGATTTTTGGCTTTCTGCTCTACACAATTTGGGAAAAAGTAAAAATATAAAAAGGAAATTATGAAGAAAATAAATCTAACATGCAGGAAGACAAAAATGTATTTGACAGGATGAAAAGTTTAGAGCACAAAGAAGATAAGATAGTGTGATAGTAAAAATAATTCCACTCACATAGCTATACTCTGAATAAAATACATAATCTCTCTGGGCCTTGATTTGCTTATCTGTAAAGTGAGGGGCTTGGATTGGATTGTTACACCCCCCTTTGCTTCTTAATTCTTTATAATTTTGTACAGCCATATATAAGAGACTGAACTGGTCTTATATAGTGAAAGGTTGTAAGATTAAATGAATAATTTAGCTGCACATATGCTACATTTGTACAAAAGCTAGTTTTCTCTACTCAGATAAAATGTTCAACAAGGAATTACCTTTTAGTATTCTCTGGTTCTTCTTCTGGGAATGGCTTCTGCTTTTTCTTGTTCTGTTCTTCTAACAGCCAACTTTTCCTCTTTAATCCCTTCTTATGTTCTGGATTCAGGTTTACACTCTGAACAACAGCCTCAATGACATCTGTAACTGTATCAAGACTGAAGTCCAGTGCTGCTGCTTCTTCACCTTCATTCAATTCTGGGCTGACAAACTGGGCAGCCTGGAATGCTTGCATTGATACCACAGCCTGGAGGGGACATTTCCGAGGTCGGCCTGGTCTGCGTTTGACAAAGTTATTCCCTGTCCTGGCTTGTCTTTGAAGTTTTTTGGCTTTTAAAATCTTATTGACGTGGTCCAGGTTTTTCTTGGTGGCCAAGATTTTGTCATAATTGCACATTTTCCGAGCTTGGCGCTGCATAGCTTCCACTACACTTCTTTTGATATGATGGGGAGAACAGCTGCTTGGCAACTTTTCAGAAAGCAGTGAGATGCTATTACTGCAAGAGTCACTGGGGACTGCAGGCACTAGAAGGCTTTCTGGTTTTCCTAGGGTTCGCTCCTTGCTGTGGCCATGGCCTGGACTGGAGGAAGGTGGCACAGAGGCAGAAGCAATTACAGCATCAATATTTTTCTCCAGGGGCTCTTGGTCCTCATGTTGTACAATCCGCTGCAGTAGGCTATCCACAGGGTCATCCCCAGAAGCAACCAATCTTGGACTTCGAGAGGGAACTCCGTTTACTAAATAAAATGACAAATCACACATAAGATAAAAATTGAACACAGCTATAATTTAAATAACTTTTTACACAGAATAAAACACAAAGAATACTGCTCTATTTTTTTTGTTGTTTTTGTGAGGAAGATCAGCCCTGAGCTAACATCCATGCCAATCTTCCTCTTTTTTTTTTTGTTATGCTGAGGAAGATGGGCCCTGAGCTAACACTCGTGCCTATCTTCCTCTACTTTATATGGGATGCTGTCATAGCATGGCTTGACACGCAGTGTGTTGGTGCACGCCTGGGATCTGAACCTGCGAACTCCTGGCCGCCGAAGCAGAGCGTGCACACTTATCCGCTTTTGCCACCAGGCCAGCTTCCTGCTCTATTTTTCACAGCAAGATTAAACATCATAATATCACATGCATTTGTCTTTTACAAGCAAGTTGATAGTTTACTTTCCTGAATAAGGTACATTAACCATAATAAATTAAAAATCGCCCATGTTTCCCTAATAATATATGGATTAAAAAACAACAATTCTTACTCTCTGAGATGAGAAGCAGAAAGAAATAGAGTTTATTTCTTCAAAAATGAAGGTTCATGGGGCCGGCCTGGTGGCACAGCGGTTAAGTTCGCGTGCTCCGCTTCGGTGGCCTGGGGTTCGCGGGTTCGGATCCCCGGCACGGACCGATGCACCGCTTGTCAAGCCATGCTGTGGCAGCGTCCCATATAATGTGGAGGAAGATGGGCACGATGTTAGCCCAGGGCCAATGTTTCTCGGCAAAAAGAGGAGGGTTGGCAACAGATGTTAGCTCAGGCTAATCCTCCTCACACACACAAAAAATATAAAGGTTCAGTTAAGGGACTTCACAGTTAAATGCTGGGGAAAGATCTGAACTTTAAACATAGATGATATTTCTAGTGAGTGCTTTTTCTGACAATATTTTAAGTGCAAAGGAATAGAAGTGAAACTCTCTTCTTGAGAATAGCTTTAAAATTAGAATAGAAAACATCTGCATAAACTAGTTTAGAAGGAATATATGTTGGCATTAAGATTAGAAAGTAAGTGGTCTTAGGGGCCAGCCCTGAGGTCTAGTGGTTAAGTTCGGCACGCTCCGCTTCAGCAGCCCAAGTTTGGTTTCCGGGTGCGGACCTACACCACTTGTCGGCAGCCATGCTGTGGTGGTGACCCACATACAAAATAGAGGAAGACTGGCACAGGTATTAGTTCAACATGAATCTTCCTCAAGCAAAAAGAGGAACATTGGCAACAGATGTTAGCTCAGGGCAAATCTTCGTCAGTAAAAAAGAAAAAAGGAAAGAAAATAAGTGGTCTTAGATAAACCTTGTTATCTTAGTGGTCCAATGATTTGGTGATCTTTGTTTCTTCAGATACCACTCAGCAACTTTTTATGACTATATATGGGAAATGCTCAACTTCCTCTGGCAAGCTATGTTAGTTTTACAATATTATAAAAAGAGATCATAATACGTCACTTCCCAGGATGCCTCATTTACTGCTAACAATCATAAGTCATACTTTTCCAAAGTTAATCAACGGATTTCTTATCTATATGACTTTAAAATGTGACAGTATCGTAGATACTCCTTTATAAACCCCAGGCATTCTAGATTCTAATCTCATCAGACTATATTGAAATTTTTCTGAAATTACCAATAACTTCCTTCAAATATATCCCATGGTCTTGCTTAAATTCAATATTTTTAAAATTTCAAACTTTCAGCTATATTTTATATCACTACTCTTTAAAATCCTGCCTCTACTGTTTCTATGATAATATATTTTGATTTTCTTTCAATTACTTGCAACTCTATTAAATTCAATTGTAGAGGTCCTTATTCCCCTGTACTTGTTATTTAGCTTTTATACTTACTTTTCCACTGGGAATATGTTTATTTTCATAGTTTCAATTATCAATAGAATACATATAAATTATCAAAATGAAACTGAGCCCTTCCTTTTCCCTAACCTTTCAATGCTATAGTTTCTCAATCTCTCTAGTACAAGTCCTTTTCTTGTTTCAACTCTACACTCTTTGGCAATTCATTCAACTATCATCTATATTCTGATGACTCCCAAATCTCTATTTTCTGAATAGAACTCTCTTCTATGTCTCTACTTTTGCATGTTTCATAGATTCCTCAAACTCATATTTACAACTAATTATCTCTTCCTTCAACTTTGCTCCTTCTCCATATTACCTATCTCAGTGAATGATACCATAAAGCCAACTATACATCATTATGTATACTAAGCACTAACCATGTGGCAAAATTTTGCTGTCTAAGCTCGGGCCAAATCATCCATTATTACTCCTTTACTCTCCCCACAAACCATAAAATTTTGTTTTATGTTAGTTTGATTCTTGAACCTATCTACTTTTCCTCATTCTACTACAGCCACTCAAAACTAAGGTAGCTTTATCTCCCTCCCCTAAAACAATAAATAGCCTAACCGCTTGCAGTGTTATTGAAACATGTATACAAACCTTTGATGCTTCTCCTATCAAGTGGTAGTACCTAATTCCCCTCCCTTTCAATATGAGCTGCTCTTAGGAGCTGCTTCTAGCAAAGAGAGTTCAATGGAAATAAGAATGTGGTGATTTCCAAAGTTAGGCTAGAAAAGGCAGCACAACTAGGTCTCTCTCAGGACACTTGCCCTTGGAATCCAGCTTCCACACTGTAAGGAAGTCCAGGCAACGTAATGGCATGCTGCCCAGTAGATCCTACTAAGGTCATAGCCAACAGTCAGCATCAACCACCAGATATGTAAAGGAGGATGCCTTTGAGATGATACTAGTTCTGCCACGATCTGGTTATAATCACAAAAAGGCCCTGAGAAACTGTCTAGATGAAGAGATTCACCCAGAACTTTGAGATAAATGATTATTATTGTTTGATATCAGTAAGTTTATGGTGGTCTGTTATTCAGCAATAGCTAAGTAGAACATTGTTCTTCCTACTTCCACTCTTGCTTCCCTGCAACCCATTCTTCACACAGCAGCCTGAGCGATCTTTAAAAAAAAAAACAAATATTATCAGGTTTCTGCTTAAAATCCTTAAGCTTATTACTACAAAAAAACAACTTTGAATTATCACCTTTCCTCTAGCCTCATGCTTATATAGCACTCCGTCTTGAACCCTCAATTGCAGTAATAATGAACTTCAATTCCTCAAACTCAACACGTTCTTTGTTGACTCAAGGCCTATGAATATGTTGTTATCTCTGCCTGAACAACGTTTGCTCACAAATTTATCTGCTTAATTACTGTTCACTCTTTAGTTTACAGTGAGGATATCAACAATTTCTCAAGGAAAATTTCCCTGACCAGGCCCCTACACCCTATTAAGAATTATCATAACACCTTTTCCTTTCCAAGTACTAATCACACATCTAATTAGTGGTTTAATGTATGTAATTCTTACAAAGGTACAGTTCAGGGCCCAGCCCATTCGCATAGTGGGCGTGGGTCTGTGCATTCTGCTTCAGTGGCCTGGGGTTTGTGGGTTGGCATCCCCGGCATGAACCAACACACTGCTCATCAAGTCATGCTGTGGCGACATTCCACATAAAATAGAGGAAGATTGGCACAGATGTTACCTCAGGGTGCATCTTCCTCAAGCAAAAAAGAGGAAGATTAGCAACAGATGCTAGTTCTGGGCCAATCTTCCTTACCAAAAAAAAAGGTATGGTTCATAAAGGGGGTGATGTTACTCATCAAATTCACTTTGTGTCTCCAGTAACCAGGATATAATTAGTTAATATGAATCCTGGGCTCAAAATCTTGGAAATTATTTTTGTCTCCTCTTTCCCTTCCTCAACATCTCAGAGCTACCAAATGTTTTTTTAACTCATGAGTATAAAGTTAAAACAGAATCCTAAAATGGGTACATTGTTTGAAGCCTCATTCCTGAGCCACTCACTCTGGGCTAGCTCACACTTTACTTTCTGAATTGTTCCCATCTTCCTAACTTCCAGTCTGCCAATTTTTTTTTTAAGGTGGTCTGCTCTATGAAATGATTTTGTTTGTTTGTTTGTTTGTTTCTCGACTTTGGCTTTATTTTGCAGTACAGAAATCATTTGGAGCCACTGCGAGACAAACACTGATTGAAGTAGAGGCTCTCTCAAATCAATACTGCACTGCAGCTCGGTCCCTTGAAGAAGCCACACCTGGGATACAAAAGAAGGACATCATGTCTAGGACACAATGCCGGGCACTATGTTTTATTTTTTTTATTTTTTTATCCCCCCCCACCCCCGCAAAAGCCCCAGTAGATAGTTGTATGTCATAGCTGCACATCCTTCTAGTTGCTGTATGTGGGATGCGGCCTCAGCATGGCCAGAGAAGCGGTGTGTCGGTGCGTGCCCGGGATCCGAACCCGGGGCCGCCAGCTGCGAAGCGCGTGCACTTAACTGCTAAGCCACGGGGCCGGCCCCAGGCACTATGTTTTAGATGTAGTAACTTATTTTGCAAATTAACTTTACTGAGGTAAAATGTTGCATAACGTTAAATGTACTTTTTATGTATGTATTTTTATGAGTTTTGACAAATTTACTATGTAACCACCATCATAAGCAAGATATAAAACATTTCCCATCCTAAAAAGTTCCCTTGTGCCCCTTCCAAGACAATCTGCTTGTCAACCACAGCCCTAAGAAAGAAACCACTCATCTGCTTTCTCTCACTATAGATTAAATTTGCTTTTCTAGAATTTCATATAAATGGTAAGATAGAGTATATATTCTATTATTGTCTGGCTTCTTTCACACAGCACATTTTTTAAATTAATTCTTGTTTTTGTATTCCTTTTTACTGTTCCTATTTACATATTTCATTTTACTGTTGAATTGTATGAATATACCACAATTTGTTTACACATTACATTCATCTGGACATTGCAGTTGTTTCCAGTTTCTGGCTATAAAGAATAAAGTTCCTATGAATATTTGTGTACATGACATTTTGTTTGGACATATATTTTCATTTCTCTTGGATCCATACTGGAATTACTAGGTCGCACTAAGCATATATTTAATTGACAGACTCTTCCAAAGTGACTACCATTTTACAGTACCATCAGCAAGGACTGAGAATTCAAGATGCTATGTATCCTCACCAAGACTTGGTATAATCAATCTTCTTAATTTTACTCATTCTAATGGATATGGAATGATATCACATTAATGGATTTAATTTGCATTTCCCTGATATTGAGCATATTTTCATGTGCTTGTTGGCAATTCTTTTGAGGAGATTCTATACAAATCTTTTTCCAATTATTTTTATTGGGTACTTTCACTTCTGTGGTTTGCTTTTTCATTTTCTTTTCTTTTTATTGAGATATAATTGACATATAAGATATTAGATTCAGGTGTACAACATAATGATTTTGATATTTGTGTATACTGAGAAATGATCACCATGCATAGTTACAAATTTTTTTTCATGTGTGCTTTTTCACTTTCTTAATAATGTCTTTTGAAGAGCAAAATTTTAAAATTTGATGATGTCCAATTTATCTTTTTTTTGCTTTTATGGTCCATGCTTTTTATCCTATTTAAGAACTCTTTCAATATCCCAAGATCATGAAGATTTTCTCCTATGCATACTTCTAAAAGTTTATAGTTTCAGAAATTACATATAGGTATATGTTCTATTTCAAGTTAAATTCTGTATATGCTATGAGATTAGGTCAACAATCCTTTTATTCCATAGGCTATCCAGCAGTTTCCACACCATTTGTTGAAAAAGATTAGCCCTGCCTCACTGAAACACATCCATATTTGTTGAAAGTCAATTAAAATAAAAAATATATACGAAAGCGTCTATTTTTGAACTGTCTATTCTGTTCCACTGAACAATATATCTATCCTTTCACCAATAACACATTATCTTGATTACTACAGTTTATAGTTTAAGTCTTCATATCAGTTAGCAGAAGTCTTCTAATTTTGTTCACAAAAAGAATAAAAATGTTTTGACTTTTTAGGATATATTTCTATATAAATTTTATAATCACTTTGTCATTTTATTTAAAAAAGCAAGTTGGAATTCTGATTAAGATTCCATTAAGGGGCCGGCCCCATGGCATAGCGGTTAAGTGCACGCACCCTACTGCTGACGGCCCAGGTTCAAATTCCGGGCACGCACCGACGAACCGCTTGTTAGGCCATGCTGTGGAGGAGTCCCACATAAAGTGGAGAAAGATGGTCAGGATGTTAGCGCAGGGCCAGTCTTCCTCAGCAAAAAGAGGAGGATTGGCATTGTTAGTTCAGGGCCGATCTTCCTCACACACACAAAAGATTCCATTAAATCTACAGATTGATTTGGAGAGAACTGACATCTTTTTTATTTTTGTGAGGAAGATCAGCCCTGAGCTAACATTCATGCTAATCCTCCTCTCTTTTGCTGAGGAAGACCGGCTCCGAGCTAACATCTATTGCCAATGCTCCTCCTTTTTTTTCCCCAAAGCCCCAGTAGATAGTTGTATGTCATAGTTGCACATCCTTCTAGTTGCTACATGTGGGATGCGGCCTCAGCATGGCCAGAGAAGTGGTGCCTCGGTGTGCGCCTGGGATCCGAACCTGGGCCGCCAGTAGTGGATCGCGCGCACTTAATCGCTAAGCCACGGGGCCGGCCCAGAAGTGACATCTTAACAAGACTGATTCTTCCAAACGAACAACGCATCTGGAATACCTCTCCATTTTATTCACTCTTTAATTTTTCTCAATAATGCTTTATATATTTTTTATCATATATATCCTGTACATATTTTGCTACATTTACCCCTAAGTACTTATGGCTTTTAATATGATTGTGAACAGTATTTTGTTTACATTTCAATTACTAATTATTCATTGCTGGTATACAGAAATATGATTTTTTTACATTTAGCTTATATCTTTTTCTTAAACTCATTTATTAGATTCAGTAGCTTTTCTTGACAGATTCCTGAAGAATTTTCCTGTAGATCATATCATCTGTAAATAAAGACTTTTTTAACTTCTTCCTTTCCTAACTGTATGCCTTTCATTTCTAAGAATTGGGCTTTTTAAAAAATCATGAATGGATGTTAGATTTTGTCTAACGTTTTCTCTTAATCTACTTAGACAATTATGATTTTCTCATTTACTGTTAATTTCATAAAATACATTAACTGATTTTCTAACGTTAAAGCAACCTTGAATTCCTGAAACAAACTCAAGTGGTCATGGGTGTCCTACCCATTCAACATACTGGATTCAATGTAGCCAATATTTTGTACCTTTTGCATCCACATTCAGAAACAATATTGGTCTGGAGTTTTCTTGTAATGTGTTGCTTGGTTTCAGAATCAGGCTAATACTGGCCTCATAAAATGAGTTGGGAAATACTCCTATTTTCTGGAAGACTTTGCAACTAGTATTATTTTCATTAAATATTTTAGTATAATTCACGATTGAAACTAGTTGCGCTTTGAGTTGTCATTGCAGAAAGGTTTTTAACTACAAGTGCAATTTTTTTAAATAGACATAGGGCTATTCAGATACTTATCCTTGAGTTTTAGTAGTTCATGACTTTCAAAGAATGTGCTCCTTTCATCCAATTTATTGGCCTAAAATTGTTAAAAATCTTCCTTTATTGTCCTTTTAAGATATGTGGGAATTGTAGTGATGTCCTCTCTTTCACTCCTGATATTGCTAATTTGACTCTCTTTTTTCTTAACCTTTTTGGTTAGAGTTATCTTTTTTTTTTTTTTTTTTGTCATTTTCAATGAGGCAGTATAAGCTTTCATTGATTTCTGTTTTCCATTTATTTCTGCTCTAATATTTACCATTTTCTACCTTCTAATTTGGGTTTAACTTGTTCTAGTTTTTCTAGCTTCCTAAAGGTGAGGGCCTGGGCTATAGATGTAGACCTTTGTTGTTTAATCATGTAACTCTTTAAAGCTAAAAACACAACCTTAGCTATAGCCATAAATTTTTTGTTTTCATTTTTATTCAATTTAAAATATTTTCCAATTTTGTGTTTGAATTCCTTTCTGACTTATGGACTATTTAGAACTGTGTTGTTAAATTTCCACATATTTGGGGAATTTCAATGTATCTTCTGTACCGAATTCTTTTTTTTGTTTTGTTTATTGTGGTAACATTGGTTTATAACGTTGTATAAATTCCAGGTGTACATCATTATACTTCTATTTCTGCATAGATTACATCATGTTCTCACGTTCACCACCCAAATACTAATGACAATCCATCACCACACACATGTGCCTAATTATGCCTTTTGCCCTCCTCCCTCCCCTCTTCCCCTCTGGTAACCTCCAATCCAATCTCTGTCTCTATGCGTTTGTTTGTTGTTGTTGTTATCTACTACTTAATGAGTGAGATCATACGGTATTTGACCTTCTCCCTCTGACTTATTTCACTTTGCATAATACCCTCAATGTCCATCCATGTTGTCACAAATGGCTGGATTTCAACGTTTCTTATGACTGAGGAGTATTCCATTGTGTATATATATCATATCTTCTTTATCCATTCATCCCTTGATGGGTACTTAGGTTGCTTTCAAGTCTTGGCTATTGTGAATAACGCTGCAATGAACACAGGGGTGCATGTACCTTTACGTATTGGTGTTTTCACGTTCTTTGGATAAATACCCAGCAGTGGAATAGCTGGATCATATGTAATTCTATCCTTAATTTTTTGAGGAATCTCCATACTGTTTTCCATAGTGGCTGCACCAGTTTGTACCCCCACCAGCAGTGTATGAGAGTTCCCTTCTCTCCACATCCTCTCCAACACTTGTTGTTTCCTGTCTTGTTAATTATAGCCATTCTGACGGGTGTGAGCTGGTATCTCACTGTAGTTTTGATTTGCATTTCCCTGACAGTTGATGTTGAACATATTTTCAAGTGCCTGTTGGCCATTTGTATATCTTCTTTGGAGAAATGTCTGTTCAGGTCTTTTGCCCATTTTTTAAGAGAGTTGTTAGGTTTTTTGTTATTGAGATGTATGAGTTCTTTATATATTTTGGAGATTAACCCCTTCTCAGATGTATGGTTTGCAGATATCTTGTGAACTGTTAGGTTGTCTTTTCATTTTGTTGATGGTTTCCTTTGCTGTGCAGAAGTTTTTTAGTTTGATGTAGTCCCATGTGTTTATTTTTTCTATTGTTTCTCTTGCCCCGTGAAACCTATATCTGTGTACTGAATTCCAATTTAATTCCATTCTGTTCTTAAAATATATTCTGTATGATTTCAATCTTTTACAATTTATTAAGATGTTTTATGGCCCAACAAGTGATGGTATCTTGTATAATTCCACATGCACTTCAAAAGAATATAAGAAAAAAGTTTTATATTATAGTCTATTTATTGAAAATTTCTTGAATTCTTCATTCCTTTGGTAGATTTATGTTTCTATCTAGTATGATTTCCTTTCTGTCTGAAGAACATTTCTGCTACTGTAGGCCTGCTGGCAACAAATTCTTTAAGCTTGTTTTCCTGATAATGTTTATTTTGCCTTCATTTTTGAAGGATATTTACCTGGTTATAGCATTTTAAGTTGATAGCATTTTAAAGACATGATTCCAAGGGCCAGCCCTGTAGCTTAGAGGTTAAGTGCTTGCGTTCCGCTACCGGTGGCCCGGGTTTGGATCCCGGGTGTGCACCAACACACCGCTTGTCCGGCCATGCTGAGGCAGCGTCCCACATACAGCAACTAGAAGGATGTGCAACTATGACATACAACTATCTACTGGGGCTTTGGGGAGAAAAAGGGGAAAAAAAGGAGGAGGATTGGCCATAGATGTCAGCTTAGGGCCGGTCTTCCTCAGCAATAAAAAAAAAAAGAGGAGGATTGGCATGGATGTTAGCTCAGGGCTGATCTTCTTCACACACATACAGACATCATTCCATTGTCTTCGGTCTTACAACATTTCTGACAATACAACTGCTGTAAGTCGTTGCTTTATCCCTCTGTATACTATGTATTCTCTCCCTTTGTTTTTGCTGGTTAGCTTTGAGATTTTCTCTTTACCAATGGTTTTCAGAAATTTGATAATGATGTACCTTGACTTCTGTTTGTTTTTGTGTATGTGTGTATATATCCTGCTTGGGATTTGTGGAACTTCATGGATCTATGGGTTGATAACTTTAAGTGTGAAAAAATTACTGAGGACGATTTTTTCAAATGTTTTTTATTCCTAACTCTCTCCTTATGAGACTCCAATCCTATGTATGTCAGCCCTGTTGATACTGTACCATAGGTCACTGAAATGCCATTCATTTTATAGCAGTCTTTTTTTTTGCCCCTCTGTACTTCACTTTAGATAGATTTTATTAGTATTTCTTCAAGTTCAATGATTTTTTCTTCTGTGGTGTCTAATCTGCTATTATCTTGTTCAGTGAAATTTCCATTTCAGATATCTTATCATCTAAAGAAGTTACATTTGATTTTTTTATATCTTCCATTTCTTTCTTCACTATGTTCACGTTTTCCTTTAAATTCTCAAAGACAGCTGTTTTAATACACTTGCCTGTTAATTCAATCACATATTATTTCTGTGGCAGTACCCACTGACTGATTTTTATTCTGCTGTGTCTTATTTTCTTGCTTCGTGGCATGTTTATTAATATTTGATTGGATGCTGGACACTGCAATGTTACATTGTTAACTATTTAGATTTTGTTCGCTTCCTTTAAAAAATGTTGGAGAAATTGGAACCTTGAGCACTGTTGGTGGGAAGGTAAAATGGTGCAGCTGCTATGGGAAACAGCATGGCAGTTCGTTATAAAAATTAAAAATAGAATTACCATATGATCCAGCAATTCTACTTCTGGGTACAGAAGAATTGCATGCAGGGTCTTGAAGAGTTATTTGTACACTTATGTTCATAGCAGCACTATTCACAAACAGCCAAAAGGTGGAAGCAACTTAAGTGTCCATCCATGGATGGATGGATGATAAACAAAATGTGGTAGAAACATACATTGAATATTATTCAGACTTAGAAGGAAATTCTGACACATGGATGAACTTCGAGAACATTATGCTAAGTAAAGTAAGACAGTCACAAAAAGACAAATACTATGACACCACTTATATGAGGTGCCTAGAATAGTCAAAGTCATAGAGACAGAAAGTAGAATTGTGGGTGTCAGGGGCTAGGAGTAGAAGAGAATGGGAAATTGTTTAATGGATACAGAGTTTTGGTTTTATAAGATGAAGAGAGGTCTGGAGACAACAATATTAATGTACTACTTAATACCACTGAACCAAACACTTACTAATGGTTAATATGGTAAGTTTTAGGTTATGTGAATTTTACTACAATTAAAAAAAATATTTCTAATGAAGTTTGTTTTAAGAGTCATTTAAGTTACCTGTCAAATAGTTTAATCCTTTGAATTCTGGTTGAATCTTTACTAGGTTGGATCTACTGTAGCCTTCACTTCAGGCATAGGTTAGCCCTGCTAAGGTATAACCCTTAGGGGGTTTTCACGATCACCCTAAGGACTCTACATTTGATAATCAGAGTTCAAATGTCTTCCTGCCCTATGTAAACTCTGGAAATTTTTCATCTTACAACTCCCTGGTTGTTATCTACCTTTGTGGAGTTTCAGTCTCTGGAAGCAAGGCCTAGTACTCAGCAAAGATTTTAAGTTTTAAGGCTACTCATTGAATGGGCCTAAATGCATTTGTAATCTTCTCTCTTTTTATTCTTTACCATTGTACCCCATCTCCCTTCTGTGGGACCTAATTTTCATCCCCATACTCATAACAGTAATGGGAGGAGGGCCAATAGTAGCAGCAGTAATAAGAGAAGTTACTATTTACTTAACACCTGATCAATGATAGGAACTTTATATAAATGTACTCTAATCCTCATTATTCTGGAAGGTAAATAGAAGTAGCCTCAATTTATAGATGAGAAAGCTCTGGCTTGTGCAGTTTATATAAATTGCTCTAGATTACACAATATTGCTAAAGCTGAATTCAATGAGATCTAATTCAAAAATTCATGGTTTTCCCACCACATCATGATGCTTTCTCCTCTTCTCCCACTTAGAACATCTTGAGCCATGCCTTATCTATGATGTCTTTTAAGTCTCAATCCAAAGTTTATGGAAACCTTTTTTGATAAACTTTCTATCACTTCAGCACTTAGGTATTTGTAGGATCATTAACATATTTTATTGTTGCTCTCAAGATAAACAGATTATAACATAAATTCTTTAGTATTAGGGACCATCTCTTATAACTCTCTGGGCCTAATATAGTTCTCTGAATACAGTAGGTTCTCAATAATACTATTATAAAAGGACTACTACTTTCATCAGTGTAACAATATTGGCAAACCACCTAAAGAAAGACGAAATGATTCTAGGAAATACTGTTGTAGGGTTTTATGTCTTCTGGAAATTATAAGTTACCATGCGTTTATGTTCTAACTCTAAAATGCCTGGGTTAAGTAAAATCTCTGAGAAAAGAGAAAACAGATAGAAGTATCTTAAAAGCTGCAAATATAAGAAAAAGCCTTATAACACAGAAGTCAACTTCAACAAGAGCACTTGAAAATACTCATTTCATCTTCATATTATTACGTCCCACAGACCCAATTAGACATTTAACACCTCCAGAAAAGATGAAGAAGATTTTACTCATCAATATCTTAACACTTTTGTTACCAAAGGCTCTTGGAATGCATAACAATGACTGCAGCTATCAGTTAAATCATACACTCTATTAGTGTATAATCCCTTTGAATTTACTTCAAAATGGAGTGTCTTGTTGAAGAGTTTGTCCAGAACTGTGTTTCTCCAGTTGTTTATATTTCTCAATTTACTAAACAGATGGTCTCTAGACATATTTCATTCCTTTGAATATACCTAGAAGGTTAGGACATAGTTCTGGTTATTTGCCTTTCAATTGCAAAATAAAGGCTGTCATTCCTGTGTTGCTGGAGCAAATGAGAAGGCTAGGTCAACCAAGATTTAGGATATACTGGTCAAAACAACTGGGGTTTATCATGAATGGGAATTAAATTTCCATTTGGCTCTGCAAGGCAACTGGGGGCACTACCAATCTATGACAAATTTTAGTTAATTTTTTTCTAGGTCTCACAGGCAATATAAATGTGCATGAGCGACACAACGTGAGTATGAGCTTGTGGTCAGGAACTCTCTTTTTCCTGCTCCTTCCAAAGCAAAACTGAAACAAGGAACTATCTTCTTCTGTGATAGGTTTCTATTTCCTCTTACACTGGTAAGTGTCACCTTTAGCGAATTCCAGGTTTATGTAGAGAAATCTGATGTGAACTTCTGTCCTGCTAGAGTCCTAGGCTTTGTCCTTTGTCTCTTGCACCTGGATGTGTTCCAAAAACCAGGCTTTATGCTATCAGGAATCAAGCATATGTCAAGTAGCTTTAATGCTCTTTATTTCTGTTGAATCAAGCTTTCTGAAAGTTTCTAGTTTCCTATTTATTTACTTCAAAGTTCAACAACATTTTAAGAAATGTTTTCCATATTTTATCTACTATTTTTAGTTTTAGGTTCCAAGAAGTTTGTTTGCTCTGCACATCTATTCTACCACATTTCGGTAAATAAAGAGCTCTAATTTATTCCAGTGCAACCTGAATTCTAACAGTCTCCTTTCCCCCTCTCAAGCCACCAAACTGCTCTAACTCTGCACCAGCAAACTGATTTTTTAAAAATCATTTTCCCAATCATTTGACACTTTCTGTCCAAATCTTCCCTGATCTCTTTATGACATCTTACATTAAAAAGCTTCTCAGACAAGTACTCTGAGTCTTCTATTAAAAGGATCTACTTAAAAATTTTATGTCATTCACTGACATCTTTTTTTCCACTTCCCTCTCAAATGCTAATGTTTCTTAAAACTCTATCCCTGTCATCTTCCCAATTTACACTTTTTCCCTGGGCAATCTACTTCACTGCCAGATTCAAGTTTATATATATATATATATAGCTATATATACTTGAATATATATGTGTGTGTGTGTATACTGCTAGATCTGCATCTCTACCATAGATGGCTCTCAAATTATAAACCACTACTTCCAAATGGCTATCTAACATCTCTACCTCAACAGCCCAAAGAGAGTTCAAATTTAATATATCCAAACCTGAAGCCATTATCTACCGTCTTTATGCATTTCTTCTGCCACACTCCATTCTCCACACTGTAATGTTGCAGCATTTTTGTGAAATGCATATGTGGTAGACTATATTATTATTCATAAATAGTTGCTGCCCCTCCCTTGATAGGATTATACTTCCCACACCTCCTTGACATAAGACTTAACTATGTGACTTGCTTTGGCACTGAAATGTGAGAAGTAACATGTTACTTCTGGGCAGAAATTTTAAGAGCCAGGTAGTGCTTTACTATGGCCCTCTACCCTCTTCCACAAGACAAGCAACATTCCAGACAGAGACTGCTCTGTCAGACAGAATCCTAGAGGGAAGACAACATGAAACAGACCCATGATGATCACACATCACGAACAAAGAATAAGCCTTTACTGTTTTAAGCCACCGAAAGTTTGGGATTTTCTTAGCACTGCAAAATCTAGCCTATTCTGATTGATACAATATATCAAATAATTTTTATTTTCCTTGTTCAAAATCCTTCAATGATTCCCAATTGCATCTACAACAAAGTCTCCACTTCTTTAAATGAAAAAAACATACCATATGTGATATAGTCTATTATTACTTTTACAGCTTCATTTCCAACCACCAACACATAATACCCTTTGGACACTAGTAATATAAAAAACACCATTCTATTTTATGGTTTTGTGCCTTTCTTTGGATATGCTGTTGACATTGTCTTAAATACATTCTTATCCTTTATTTTGTCCCACTTATCTACTCAAATTATAATAGTATATGTGTCACATCTTCAGGGATATCTTCTTTAGTCATCCCAAGGGGTTAGTGCTTGAGTTTCTCTGTGTGTCATAACATTTTGTATACCAGTCCATTACAGAATTTAACATACTTTTTATTGGTGAATATGTCCAAATCCTTGAGGGCAGGAACTTTATCATATTCATGTTTGTATCCCCAGTGCTCAGTACTCACAGTAACCCTCAACAAGTATTTTTTTGAATGAATAAAATGCTGTTATGGTAAGAGAAACTTCATAGACTTAGATATTATTTCTTTTGTTTACTAAAGTGAAATATTTGGGTGATTTTCTTCATAGATATGTCTCTTATCAAAATCTCATTCATTTATTTCAGGGGTTGGCAATCTTCTCCTATAAAAGGCTAGACAGTAAAGTATTTTAGGCTTTCGAAGGAAGCCACATACAATGTCTCACATATCCTTTTCCTCTTTCCCCCTTTTTTTTTTTGTTTTGGTGAGGAAGATGGGCCCTAAGCCAACTACCACTGCCAATCTTCCCCTTTTTGCTTGAGGAAGATTGGCCTTGAGCTAACACCTGTGCCAGTCTTCCTCTATTTTATATGTACGCTGCCACTACAGCATGGCTTGATGAGTGGTGTAGGTCCACGTCTGGGATCCAAACCCACAAACCCAAGTCACCAAAGTGGAGTGCACTGCACTTAACCATTACACCACCAGGCCGGGCCCTCCCTTTTATTTTGTAAACAATCTTTAAAGATGTAAAAACAGGGGCTGGCCCTGTGGTGTAGTGGTTAAGTCCACTGCGCTCCACTTCTGCAGCCTGGGTTTGGATCCCAAGCATGGACCTACACCACTTGTCAAGGCACACTGTGGCGGTGACCCACATACAAAATAGAGGAAGGCTGGCACAGATGTTAGCTCAGGGCTAATCTTCCTCACCAAAAAAAAAAAAAAAGAAGAAGAAGAAGAAGAAAAGAAAAGAAAAAAAAAACATAAAAACAATTCTTAGCTTGAGGGCTGTACAAAAAGAGGCCTTAAACCACAGCTGGTTCCAAAGGCTGCAGTTTGCTGAACCCTGGTCTAGGTCAATATCATCAAAATTACTCACTCATTGTTAAAGAATTTAAAAGTCTCCCTGACGTAGTATAAAAACAAAGCACTATGAGTGACAAAACTATCACTGCTGTTTGAATTCCACTGTACCTTTGGCACAATGGTACTAATAAAAAGCTTCAACTATGTTAAAGATAATCATCAAATAAATTCAACAAATACCGTATTGACACAATTTGACAGTGAGGCCTCGTACTGATGAAGAAATTAAATTTTGTGACCATAAGTCACAAGTGATCTCCTAACCAAAAACTTAGAAAGCTAAGAAATGATATGTCACTTCTTTGCTTAAAATTTTCAATGGCTTCTAAGTGTTATTAATAAGGCTCTACATGACTGGTCCCTACCTACTTTTCCAGCCTCATATTCAGTCACTGTCTTTACTCTAACCACACAGCCTCTTTTATTTAGTTGCTTTTTTTTTCTTTTTGGTGAAGAAGATTAGCCCTGAGCTAACATCTGTTGCCAAGCCTGCTCTTCTTGCTGAGGAAGATTGGCCCTGGGCTAACATCCGTGCCCATCCTCCTCCACTTTATATGTGGGACACCTGCCACAGCATGGCTTGATAAGCAGTGTGTAGATCCACACCCAGGATGCAAACCTTGAACAAACCGCTGAAGTGGAGTGCATGAACTTAACCACTATGCTGCCAGGCTGGCCCCTTTTATTTAGTGTATTGAACTCACTATTCTCCCTTTTACATATATGATTTCTAACTCTCCAATTCTCAGTAAAGGTATAAGACAGATATATATCACCCTTTGTGTTTTTTTTTTTTGTAAACATATACTATCAGCAAAAAGAAAATTGAGAGCATAAACTAAATCTATGTATAAATTATACAAATATGTTATACTGTATTAAGAGATTATTTAAAATATATAAAACATTACAAATTTTAAAACTTGAGGTTAGAAATAAATATTAATAGATTCTTCTTACCTCCTTGTAAATTGTTTTGCATATCTCAGATTTGTGAGAGCTACTTTGAAAACTATTACTCTACTCAACAATTTTATATATACCTAAGTTTTTACTAAATAGCTCCAATCCACACTCCCCTGTTATACTACATACCCCTTTACCTCAACTCAACTTTTCAAAATCTCTGTTTTTGTGTCTGCCTACTCTTGTACCCAATCATTTTGAATTATTCCCTCTGAACTGTATGAAAATCACTATACCTCATGGAGTACACCTAACTGGACATAAAGAGGGGTAAAAGGGGAAGACCATTATATTGTTTCAATATACATTCTTACTAATTCTCACATCCCAGGACCACTTTTGTTTTTTCTACAATATTATATTATAAATCAATATAAATTGTAATTTATATTCTAAGTCTATTTTAAGTCTACAGTTTTATACTGTAAATCTGTTCACAAGTAACAGACGGGAAATTATCTTCAAAGTCTGGTAAAACAAACAGCACTTACCTGTTGAAGATGTACTCTCAGATAAAGACCTCTTCCGGGTAGGGCTACAGTTTGTGCTCTCCGATGGTCGTTGGGAAGACTTATCTAAGGTTGGCTGGGAACCTGGAGAGACAGGAAAAGATAGAAATCGTAGGAAAATTCAAGTCTAAAAATAATGTTAAACCATCTGTGTTAGAACCATAATATTTTAGTTGTTGCCACTGCCATTCCCTGTAATAATATGATTTTTAAGCAAACAATAAGGACAATAAACAGAGGACAAACCACACTAGATGCTGCTGATAGAATTTCACAGGTCTCATTTACATAATTTCTCCTGTTACATTAACAGAGGGAAAACTAGTTTTACTGGAAGAATGAACACAAAATATGATTTAGTTTTTATGTATTACCACTATGAAACATATTAAGATATTTATTGATAAAAATCACTAGCAATATTCTAACCAAATCTGATCCTGATTATTGATTCAAATTCACCATATAAAATGACAAACAAAACTTACAATTTATTAGAAATGATTGATGTGAGAAAAGCAGGTCCAACCTAAGCATTTCATTTAATAGAATCAGAGATGAAAATTCAAGAATTGGATCTTAAATCCACACATTCTATCTAATCCACAAACACCATTTTCATAGTCTACGTTTTTCCTCTATAGCATATTCTAGAAGAATTGGTGATTAATTTATCCATGGACTAGAATAAATCTCCTTTAAAGCTGTACACTTAAGGTTCCTTGGTTATATACACAAAAGCTCATGAAGACAAAGAAACTCAATTTCCTTTGAAAAAGTCCCATACTTTCACCAAAACGCCCAATCAATGCAGCATAATTTAACATACTTCTTACTCAAGAGAAAAGTATCTCATTCAGAAAAGATTATTTTCCTGAATAAAACATACTTGGTTCTGACACTGGATTCCTTATAACTTAAAAAGCCAGCTGTTGAGAATACATAATGAATGCCCATCTCACGTTTGTCAAAAAACTAGTAGCGCTTTGAAATATTCACTTTTAATTTGAAAAAAATTACAAATAAAAAAGCCTTACATATAACTGGAGGCACAAAAGGACAAGAAATCAAATACTTGAAGATGAGATTTTTAAGATCTTCCTCTAAATGAGAGTTAACTCCTTAATGAAGCAGTGACTAATTCACTGAAAGACAACTTGGGGACAAGAAGAAGTGAATGGAGGGCCGGCCCCGTGGCTTAGCGGTTAAGTGCGCGCACTCCGCTGCTGGCGGCCCGGGTTCGGATCCCGGGCGAGCACTGACGCACCGCTTCTCCGGCCATGCTGAGGCCGCGTCCCACATACAGCAACTAGAATGGATGTGCAACTACGACATACAACTATCTACCGGGGCTTTGGGGGAAAAATAAAGAAATAAAATCTTTAAAAAAAAAAAAAAAAAAAAAGAAGTGAATGGAGCTAAGCTTCTAATATTTTCCTTTCTCTAAGAGAAATAGTAAACCACGAGCTTTGTTTTAATTACAGAGTATCTTAAATCACATCACTGTAAATACTCTTTTAGCAGGCTCTTTTAGCATTGTTCAGGTGAAACATAAGACTAAGTGTTGCCATTCAAGAGTAACAAGTTAGATTTTTGGGAAATTGATGTCATGATAGCATATCCTATTTTGGAAACACAGTGATGACTAACGTAAGATCTAATCAAGAAGCGAGACTGTTTGTTGAATCTTAACAACAGATACAAAGGGATTTTAAAAACCAACACTACCATAAATCCCCCAAGAGCATGGTTCAGATAAGATAAGATTTCCATTAAAGAGCTAAATACCACAATAAAATATCTAAAAAGTAAAAGCCCAGGTATCAGCAAAGACATAAGTATTAGTATTGAAAAAATTCATATATTGGACAGATAAATATTTCCTACTCAGACACACAGCCAAGACAGAAGACAACAGTGGCCAAGAAGCTTGAGACATCATTGAACTCTCTTTATCACTATTCTCCTGATGAATGGGCAAACAATCTTAGATTAAGTACTAGGGAAAGAAGGGGTTGGAGAGCACTTTTTTATAAAGTCTTCTCTCAGTCATAAACTAACATTTATCGAGTATAGTTTACATGCTTGGTACTATGCTAGAGATTGTGGAGGTGGGGGGAGAGATACAGAAATGGTATAATAGTCTCTGCCCTCAAGGAGCTTTTTAGGGTCTTGTATGTCATCATCTATTACATTTCAGGTGGCATTTGTGCCATCCATTCTTGAGCTCCATCTTCAGTTTCTACGCTATTTGGTAACGTTTCCCAAATTTCTTGGTCATCTTCAAGAAAGTCTTGATGAAGGCTTCAACTATACCTTTGATCATCAGGACATCCTGAGAATCACCCTGCCTGGCCTCACCCACCTCAGGGTAAAAGAGGGTACAGGCATTTTCTTCAAAGCTCCTTCTTTTGGTGGCATCTGGAGCTGCAGAGGAGGCAGTGGGAGGTGGAATGGGGGTCAGATCCCCGGAGATCGTTATTGGCAGCATTGTACAGCAATTCCTGAGAAACTGAAACAATTGAGAGAGAGATGGCTTAGCTCACTTAGCTTCTGAGCCATTTTTCATTTCCTGAAAGTAATGGAGGCCAGCAGCCTATTCTTAGGATTTAATAGGAGATTGGAATAAAACTTCATTCAGGAAGGTTCTCATTTTTCATTTTTAAAAGTCTGTTTGAATTCCCTGTTCTCTGCTGTTAACAGAGTTGTTCTTAACAATATTCCATATTTAAGAGGAATAAGGTTGTATCCCTGAGATATAGATCTCTAGAGCCTGGTAAGCGTCAGATCTAGACCCTTACTTCATTTAAAAACATTTCCTTGCTTATAGGAGCATTAAGAGGATCAGGATACCTTAAAAAAACATTACCTAATGATGTAAAGCAACCAAGTTTAAGACTGGAAAATGATGATATAAACTTATATGTGTTAAAGATCTTCAAAGGCATGTTAAAATTGGCCTAACAGCAGAAATAATACAAGATCTGCAAACATTATCTCCAATAGTGCCAGGAATATATTGTTTTATCTGCCATCATATAGTTGGGTGGCTGGGGAAGAGCAAGATAATGCCCAGAGAGAATAGCATGTCCATTTCAAAAGAGACAAATATATGCATGTTTCAAAACCTAAAACAGAATGTAATGCAGAGTTGAGTGTAGTATAGTGTTAAGTGCATGGACTATGGAGTAGGGCATCCTGAGCTTGATTCCTAGCTCTGCTATGAATTAAACTGTAAGATCTAGGCAAGTAAACATACTTGAATGTTGGTTTAATAAAGCACTCTAACTCACATGGTGGTTGTTAGTTCCAAAATGAAATAATGTAAAAAATTCAAAATGTTTTTATAAATGTTATACTGTTATACATAAATTGGCTCCTTAGGGATATCATAGAATTTTTAGACCCTAAATACTTAACAATATAACTGACATGTATAGGCAACCATTCAATATTAAAACAAAAATTAAAGAAGGGCAGGGACTTATGCCCAATTAGGAACTGGAACTAATCTAGAATATCAAGCATTTATCTTAAACATAAAGAAGTACTAGCAAAATAAGTACCTCCAATTAAGAAGTACTAGTAAGATAGGTAACTCCAAGGCTGGTAGGTAACTGCAAGGTTGGAAAAGGCTCCTCCAAAGTGAATCTTCTAATTCACTGACTCTTCACCATAGCTTCTCCAGGGTTGGGATTATGCTCTGGATTACATCAATAAACCCAGATGTGCCTCAATGATGAGCCAGAACTAGAAAGTGTCTAGCTTTCTGTTCAGTTCTGTACCAGGGAAAAAAGTAGTTTTCTGCTTCCCCTGCTTGGCTTTTTGGTTCTTCTAAATTATGCCTGATTCCTTAGGAGAGTTACTGCTTTGTTGCTGTCTCCATCATGTGATGAATGTTTGTTCATGTCTCATCGGTGGTCATTTAAAATACGCCTGGAGGGATATGTGAAGACTCCCCACTACTCACAGGACAAGAGGTTTGTATGTACTCCGGTTCAAGAAAACCTGATACTTCCTCAAAGAATACACACGGAGAACACATATAATTTTACATATTGGAGAGTTCCCATCATTTCTCATTTCAATATAGTATAAAGCTGAACAATTAAGTTCTTCAGAAGCAAAGAGAGACTATAAATGGGAAATCCTCAATTCACAAAACTAGAAACACTATTGTGTGTCTCATCACTCAGATGACAGCTTCAGAAATATGTTTAGAAATTCTGCACACATAAATGAAGAAAGTAGAAATTATAGATAAACCACAAAAGAAATACCTAAATAAAATCGAACTTTAGGATACACGTTAAGTTGATTACCACAAGTAAATTCTTTTTCCTTGGTTGGGAAAATAGAGGCCTTAATGTAAAAAAGAAGGCAGACTACAACTAAGGGGGGAAAATTGGAAAAAGAGAATATCATAAATTGGGATAATAAAGAAGGAAGTAAGAATTACAAACAAACTTGGAAATGTGAGGGAGCTTTGGAAGTAGTTTTGATTGTACAATCTCTGGATTTTATTTGGCCATTATTCAATGAGCTTTTAAAGATAAAGACAGGTTTTGGGGAAACATCTGTGTCAAATTAGACAAAAAGTGGAAAAGATGGTACTTTTATAGCAAAACCATAAGATGAAATCATGGATAAGAATGCCACAAAGTTGAGAAAACAAAAAAAGAACAGGACTGGATTTTAAAGGGATAAGAATCTGGAAATCTTTACATTATACACAAAAATGGGTAGAAACTAAGAAGCTGTTCTGAAGTTGATTTGTCACAAGAGATCTTGATTGATGTCTACACAGGAGGAACTGAAACAAAGCTAAGACAAGAAAGGAATACTACAGTTACAGATACCTGGGTGTGAGGGCAGAGTCAAACAGGCAAAGATATCAGTATAAATAGATAAAATTCTTGCTGATAATAGTGGGAGGGGAGAAAGCATCACAAAGAAAACACTAGAATAAAGATTCAACCTAACTACTTCATTGAAACCCTGAGTATCGTAGGCTAAAAAAAGAGGAATTTCCAAATGTAAATTAGCTAAAGAACACAGTGAACGAAACCAACAGCTGGTTGGAGAAAATGTGTATTTCTTTA
The DNA here is from genome assembly GCF_020826845.1 of Diceros bicornis minor. NCBI lineage: Eukaryota > Metazoa > Chordata > Mammalia > Perissodactyla > Rhinocerotidae > Diceros > Diceros bicornis. Next base: position 59,343,240 of record NC_080743.1, read on the forward strand.
GTCTAAATACACTATTAAAACTTTCATAACTTAGTATGAATTTTGGTCACACCCTGTTGGGAGTTCAACACTAAAGACCCAAGCAACCAGGGAATGGTCTGAATGAGCAGACTGTTTGATGTTTCTAATGCTAGAAATAGCTTTGGGCAAGCAATGGAAAAAGAGATTAAGTGTGCTACATTTGGAAGGATACTAGGCAATAGTCAGCTCATAGATGATATAAATTTATTTTGAAATAACAAGCTTACAACTAGTTTCTAACATTTAAATCACTCCTTCCCATCAAAACTAAAGCGTGTTATGAACTTTTAAGAAAGAAATTCCTTTTCTTTTATCATTTATAAGGCTATTGACAATATTTGTTCAAGAGTGACTCAATCAAAATGGGTTATAATAAAAATGGATACCATAGTAACAAGATTATGAACATAAAATACCAAATTATTTAGAAACCTCTGATCAAGTTTTTTTCTTCCCAAATTCAAGTTCTGAATCCTCTGCTATGGTTCACAGCTCATAGGAGCCATGGAAGCTTCTTCTGAATGAGTTGAATGCTGAAATAAAAGCTGGTTCCACAATAAAAACAGCTGTTTCCAATTGTGGGAAATACATTTACTGAAAGCAAGACATTTCATCTGACTCACCAATTAAATGCACTACAAGAGAGAATGATTCAGAGCCTGTGCCAGAGATTTTTAAGCTAAAAAGTCTGTGTTTTTCTCCCTCTAATTAGGCTATTTCTTATAATACCCAAATCAGATCATTCACTGAAATGGAATTCCTCTGGAAATTCCCAGAACTGCACTAATCACCAAAATCAATTTTCTGATTTCATCTCCACATGTTCACACTTCACTTATGGGTGTATCTTATACACCATGCTAGAGAAATTGTCAGAAATCAGAAAATTCTGATCAATGCTTACATTCTTCAGTTAAAAAAGAGAACAAAACTCAATATACTTTGCTTCGACTATTACACTTTTACAGTAAATATACTTTTTCCAAATAAAAAGAAGATTTAGCCCTAATTTATTCTTGGGAGACAAAATAGTTACCAATACCTACAATAACGTCCCATTGTCTGCTTATTCTATAATCTGTAAGCTGTAAATGCAAAATACTCCATGCTGCTGCTTCCCATTTTTCAGGTTGCAGGTTCTGGCATGTGCAGCCAGCCATGAGTTGAAAATGCTGAAAAACAGGGATGGAAAACTGATACTCCAGGTCAGAAACTCTCACTAGGCCTATTTCACGTCTACCTAACATAGATACTTAATTAAATAAAATTATTTATCAGGATTGGGTGAAACCAGAAAACCTGGCCTCACTGAAGTACATAATTTCACTACAATTTCATTTGTATCAAACTGATTGCAGACTGTTAGTATATAACAGTTAGTATAGAAGAGTAGTATATAAGTTAAAAAAAAAATAAGCTAACCACTACACCACATCATTATAAAATGATTAGACCTGTTCTCTTTAAAGCTTTATGAGATTTAATCTCTAGTCCAAAACTGCTCAAGAGATTGTCAGTTTGATTCTCCATCTATGAAACAAGGAGAGAAAGGTTAAATGCCTTGGTCCAGACTACCTATGAAGGACTATCATTCCCGCCTGTGCCCCTGATCTGATTTCATTTAATTTTCCTCAAATTTACAGCAACGTAATTTATCAGATATGCCTGTTTTATTCCAAGACAGACAATAAATCTACTCAGTACAAATAGGAAAGAATCTTTTTTATTTTTTCCTTAATCAGTTATCAGTTTGAGATAGGTTTCACTTGACATTTAGTGTTCTGCTTCTTTTATTTTGTGAGGAAGATTAGCCCTGAGCTAATATCTGTTGCCAATCCTCTTTTTGCTGAGGAAGATTGGCCTTGGGCTAACATCCATGCCCATCTTCCTCTACTTTACATGTGGGATGCCTGCCACAGCACGGCTTAATAAGCAGTGCATAGGTCTGTGCCTGGGAGTGAACTCTGGGCTGCCAAAGCGGAGCACGCGAACTTAACCACTACACCACTAAGCCGGCCCCTAGTACTCTGCTTTCTAAAAAAACTAAACTGGTTATTTTGAAATAATCTTAAATTTACGGAAAAGTTGCAAAGACAGTACAGAGTGAGAATTCTCATATATCTTTTACCCAACTTCCCCTAATGTTAACGTCTTACATAACTGGTACTTTGTCAAAACCATGAAATTAACATTGGTATAATTTTTCCACTTATGTCTTTTTCCTGTTCCAGGGTCCAATCTAGGATATCATATTGTATTTAGTTGTCATGTCTCCTTAATCCCCTCTGATCTGTGACAGTTTCTCAATCTTTCCTTGTTTTTTTTCCAGATTCTTGATACTTCTGAGGAATTCTGGTCAGGTATTTTGTACAATGTCCTTTTTTTTTAATGTTTTCTTATGATTAGACTGGGGTTATGAGTTCAGGGGAAGAATATCACAGGAATGAAGTTCCCTTCTAATGACATTATATCAGAGAGTATATGTTACCATCATGATTTATCATTGGTTAAGTTAACCTCGTATGTGGGTTAAGGTGCTGCTGTCTACTAGGATTCTTCACTGTAAAGTTACTATTTTTCCCTTTCCACACTCGGCTCTTTGGAATTAGGTCACTAAGTCCAGCCCATATTGAAGAGGAGGAGAACTAAGCTCTACTTACTTGAAGGGGATAGTCAATATATATTGACATTCTTCTGTAAGTAAAATTTGTCCCTTTCCTCCATTTATTTATTTAATCAATCATTTATCTATATCAGCATGGACTCATGGATATTTACCTTACTCTTTAGGTTATAATCCAATAATGTCATTATTTATTTTGTTGTTTAAACTATTCCAGCTTTGGCCACTGGGAGCTATTTCAGGATAACAATGTAGGTCACTGACAATTTTATAACACACGGTATAGTAAGTAGTTTTTTGGACATTTTAACAGGATACAATTAATGTATAATGAATCTATCTTCATGGGAAAAAAATCAACTGAAGACTGAGAAGGTCAATTTAAAATAACATGAAGTTTACTATGCTCTTTTTATACTTTAAGAAGAAAAACTATGTGACAGTAAAACACAGATTGAGAAGACGCAATTATTTCCTTGACAGAATATGTAATTATAAGGAAAGAGTAAATAATAAACCAGTCAGAATTGCTACAAAATTTAAAGCTGTAAGAATTTTAATTGTCTGCATTTTCTCATTTCCCATTTATTCCTTGACACCCAGAAATCTATGGCTGTTGCCACTATGCTAACTGCTCTTAGATTACAAAAGATAATCTGCCAAGCAAACTGTCTACTTACAGTCCTTATCTAACTGATCTCTGTAGCACCTGACACTCTTAACTAAAAACTCCCTTAGGAAACCCAGTGTGTTCACTCTATATATTATCATTCCTTCTCATGGCTTCAACAATCGCTTATCTAAAACTTTTATCTTCAAGTTTGATTTCTCTTTTGAGCTGCAGATCCATATATCCCACTAAATAGCATAAAACCCAAATCCATTTTCTATCTCCAACCTTATCCCTTCGCATGCCTCCTTTCACTTAATCACATCACCATTCAACCAACTGCCTAGGGGAGGTATCTTGGAGACATTCTAAAATCTCCCCTCCTTTCCTCACCTCTTTTTTATCTACTTCTTCTGAATATGTCTTCTTTATCACTACGTTAGTTCAGGCCTCCAAAATAGTTTGCTGGGACGATTTCTAAACTGGTCCACCTGATCTTCTTTCTCTACTCCATCTATCACAGTGCTGTCAATATAATCTCAGCAGCAAATCATTCTGCTTTAAAATCCTTAACTTCCCACTGCCTATACAGTAAACTCCAAAATCCTTGATATCTTATATAAACAAGAGGCTTTATAATCTGAACCCTGCCTATCTTTCCACCCTCATCTCCTGGGTCCCATATCAGACGACTTACAGTTACCTAAGCACAGTATCACGTCTCTAAGACCCTGAAAATCTCGTTTCTCTGTAAGAAACAGTCTTCGCCCTTTATTCTTTGCACGTCTTCCTAACTCCTTTTGAGTCCGTCCCTCTCTTCACTGCTCCCCAAAACACGTGAATATCTCAATTTTAGGAGCTATCAATAATTATCTGTATACATGTCTATGTTCTCCGCTGAACTGTAAATTCCTTGAGGGCAGAAATTATATCTTATTTATATTTGTATTCCTTGTACCTGGAAAACAACGGACACAAAACAGTTGCCTAAGGGACAGCTATCATCATAATAGTTAAGATAAAAAAATCAAATACATAAAGCTTTGCCTAAATAAAACAAGTTCTGACTTCCAAATTGATCAAATTAGATCTCATACTTTATTTAGTACTTTTTTCTTATTATTTTCCTTAACTAAAAATCTTTTTCTCAACTGGCTTAAGAGGATATGTAAACCCGTTTTCACGTCTACCTGAAAAAAGTTCCCATTAGAAAAACAAGTCACATTTCTATCCACTTATCAAAAGAGTAATTGTGAATAAGATGGAGAGATTCCAAGATACCAATTAACAGAAGAATTTAGACTTGCGATATAATAAAGAACATATCTGTTCTTTGTCTCTGATTCCTGGCACAGAACTTCAAAAACCCTTAGAATTTCCTAAGTGATAGGAGTGTCTTTGTTACGCCAAAGAGGTGACTTAAGGTGGACGCTGAGATAGCTTCAGAATGGGAGCTGGTCACTAGAAAGACCAATCACATGATTTAGAAGTGAAACAGCACATAAAACATTGACCAGCTTAAACTAGTTTTGCTTCCTTAAAACAGATAATTGATTAATCAAACCTTCCTCAATAACAGAGACAGCACTGTGCATGTGTCAGGGCACTGTGCATGCGTCAGGTGGGAACCCATAGCCCCAGGATGACGCCGGAACCAAGAATCTTCAGAAATGTTGCCACCAGAGCCCTTTACGAAGCAAGAAATCCTTCAATAAAGAAAAAATGGGGCCGGCCCGGTGGCTTAGCGGTTAAGTGCGCGCGCTCCGCTGCTGGCGGCCCGGGTTCGGATCCCGGGCGTGCACCGGAGCACCGCTTCTCCGGCCATGCTGAGGCCGCGTCCCACATACAGCAACTAGAAGGATGTGCAGCTATGACATACAACTATCTGCTGGGGCTTTGGGGGAAAAAATAAATAAATAAAATCTTTAAAAACAAAAAATGAAAAAATGGCTTCCAGCAGCCAAAGTAGCTTGATAACCACATATGGATTGATTTGAGACTAATCAATCAGCATACACAGGCCCAGCTGCAGCTTAGTAGCCCCTAACTCCTTTAATTTTGCCCCAAACCTTGGACAGGAGAGACAGATTTGAGAAACTTGCCTCCTGTCTCCTTGCTAGTCAACCTTACAATAAACCTCTTTCTTTTCTCAAAAGCCAGTGCCATAGTATCGGCTTATATGTGTATTGGGCAGTGAGTTCAACAGAAGATTGAAACTTTGAGCCAGCCCAATCTACACTGGTGGAGGGGGGCTAGAGACTGAGCTCAATCACATGGCCAATGATTTAATCAATCATGCCTATGTAATGAAGCCCCAATCAAAACTCTGGACATTAAGACCTGGTGGAGCTTCTTAGTTGGCGAACACGATGACAGGCTAGGTGGGAGGCACACCCAGATTCCAAGAGAGAGCATGGAAGCTCTGTCCCCTTCCCCACCCCACACACTGCCCTACGCATTTCTTCAATTCCTAATCTGTATCCTTTATAATAAAATTGTAGTCGTAAGTATAGTGGTTTCAGTAAATTCTCTGAGTTGCTCGATCAAATTATCAAAACTGAGGGGTTGCAAGAAGCCCCAAATTTGTAGCAGGCTGGGCAGAATTGTGGGTGGATTGGGGACACTGAAACCCACAGTTGGCAGCCTACATGGGAGTAATCTTTCAAGTACTTTGCTCTTAACTTGTGGAGTCTTCCCTAACTCTATGTAGCTAATATCAGAACTGAAGTGAATTGTAAGATACCCAGGTGGGACAGAGAACTGGCGTCAGAATAGTGACTTCAGAGATGTTTTAATATTTTTTTATATTGTTTTTTAAAGGAAAAAAAAGGTTTTATTCTTTTTTTTTCTTCATAAATTTATTTATTTATTTATTTTTCCCCAAAGCCCCAGTAGATAGTTGTATGTCACAGCTGCACATCCTTCTAGTTGCTGTATGTGGGACACGGCCTCAGCATGGCCGGAGAAGTGGTGCGCGCCTGGGATCCGAACCCGGGCTGCCAGCAGCGGAGCGCGTGCACTTAACCGCTAAGCCACGGGGCCGGCCCAGAAGTTTTATTCTTAAAGCAGATATTTTTGCATATGTTAGACTTCCTTGCTATCTCATTCCCTGAGGACCCTGAAACCAAGTTCACATTCATCCTTTCCACCCCAACTCCTATAACTGGCCTCTTGGGTGACTTTAATGTCCATGTAGATGATACATTCAACAATCTAACCTGTCATCTCACCTCACCTTCACCTCGATTTCCACACCTGTTATAAGCTTCTTCTCAAAACTCTTAAATTAGGGGCTTCAAATTCAAATGTTCCTTGGAGTCAGATACATTGCTTAAATAGCTGAATTGGGCCAGATATAACACACAACAGGAAACTGTAAGGATTGAGACAAACTGAAGAACGCATGCCCCAATTAAAGGGGGTGCCTGCCACTACTGAGACTCAGCCATCGATGTTATCCAGGAAATGTGATTAATTGTTGCCAGATGTTCTGGTTTTTTTTTTAAAAGAGAGGCAGAACTCTGAACTTTTATGTGAGATCTCCAGATTTTTAAATTTTAGCAAACTGTAGAGATCATCACAAAGGATCACATACAAACCAAAGGCTGATGGGTTTTTAATCACTACTTTATTTATTTATTTATTTTTATAATTTTATTTATTTATTTTTCCCCAAAAGCCCCAGTAGATAGTCGCATGTCATAGTTGCACATGCTTCCAGTTGCTGTATGTGGGATGCGGCCTCAGCATGACCGGAGAAGCGGTGCGTCAGTGCGTGCCTGGGATCCGAACCCGGGCCACCAGCATCGGAGTGCGCGCACTTAACTGCTAAGCCACGGGGCCGGCCCCTAATCACTACTTTAAACACTGCAATTCCTCAGAGCTGTCCAAGACTCTTCTCACTCTATATTCTCTCCTTAGGGAAATATCATCACTCGCACGATGATAGATAGATGGATAGATAGACAGATAGCCTATTTATAAAGGTATAGTCTGTTTCATTACAGTGTTTCTGTAGAGTGAAACAGCTTACATACAACTGATAAATAAAAAAATACCAGGATAATACGGAAGTTGTACAAGTTCACACACGATTTTTTGAAAGCACATTAATGTTCTGAAGCACCAAGCCAGCAGCTGAACAAAGAGTACATACACTAACACAAACTAAATGCAGTAAACCATGGAGCAATGCAGTTCTGTTCAGAATGCCCATTCATTCCATATTCTTCCTCTTGGCTCCAAGCGGTCACAGACTTTCCTACAAGTGCTTATTGTGTGGTTTCCCTAACCTTCACGTAAAACAAACAAACAAGGACAATAAGCCAGAAGCAGCTATATCTGGCATCACTTCATTTATCTGCCAATGATATACTTTTATGTCTATAACTGAACAGCTTTCATTCTTCTCTATATCCCATTCTATCAAGCTACCTTCATCTTTTCCTAAAAAGTTAAATCCTATATTTATTGTAGTATTTCTTTATTAAACAATTTAACATGTCTTTTTAGCTGCTGCTGCTATTTTCTAGAATTATTATTTTTCTTGATGCTCTGGCTACAAAGTTGCATAGGTTTTGAGAGTCTGCTCCCAACTCTATCTTTCCCAGAAAATTTTATTTTTAGTGAATGGCATTGCCAAAGTTTTTCAAAATCTCATAGTGAAATGCCCATATCTCCAGCCCAAACATCTCCACTGAGCTCCAGAACTAGCTATCTAACTGCCTGCTCAACACCTCAACTTGAATGTTCTAAAAGCATCTCAAAGGTTATGTACATTAAAAAGCAAATTTCTGGGGCCAGCCCTGTGGTGTAGTGGTTAAGTTTGGCGTGCTCCACTTAGGCAGCCCAGGTTTGTGGGTTCAGATTCCAGCCACAGACCTACACCACTCAACAGCCATGCTGTGGCGGTGACCCACATACAAAATAGAGAAAGACTGGCACAGATGTTAGCTCAGGGGTAATCTTCCTCAAGCAAAAAAAAAAGAGGAAGATTGGCAACAGACGTTAGGGCAAATATTCCTCAGCCAAAAAAAAAAACCAAACGTGCTCTCCCTAAATCTGCTCCTCTTCCAGTCTTCTCTGTATCAGGGCATGGCACTACCAATCTCTGAAATGTTCACACAAAAGTCTGCTACCAACCTCATCTAAGTACCATCATATCATGTAGACTACTGCAATTGCCTACTAACTGGTTTCCCTGTAACTGTTCTTGTCCTCTACAATTCAACGTTCACACATGAGCCAGAATGACCTTTTAAAAATGCAAATCTAAAATCAACACTCCTCTGTCTTTTGCGCTTAGTATAAAATCCAGTATTTTTAACATATGGTCTGGCTTCTTTCTTTTGTCACAACTCTCTCACCATTCTCTCTTCCGTATTCCCTCTCCTACCACAATGAACCTTTTTTTTTTTATTCAGTTTTTCTAATATCTAAGCTCCTTCCCAGTTCGAGATATTCAATCATGCTCTTTGCTCAATCCTCAGCTTGAGAAGCCTGTGGCTTCTCATACTTCAAGTTTCAACTTTTTCTCTTCAGGCCCTAACTAATAACTCTATCTAAATAGGTAATCTCTCCCCTAAATTATTCACCCTAACACTGTTACATTAACTTGACAGCATTTTTCTTATTATGCCATTATTTACGTATTTACCACTCTACTGTTTGTCTTCCTTCACTAAGCTGAATTTTACTGAGGTTGGATATCCTGTCTTGACTCTCTACCATACACCAGTGACTAGAATAGTGCTGGATGTTTTAGAATTTAACAAATAAATGAATGAATAAATGAATAAGTGGAATTCTGTTTATCCAGCTAACTGGTGCTCATCCTTCAGGTAACAGCTTACGGTCACTTTTTCAAGGAAGCCTTGCTGTGTTAGGCCTCCATTTCATGCTGTCATAGAACCGTGTACTTTCTCTTTTTTTATAATCACAATTTTAATGACATTTAATGTGTAATTTTTTTGTTTATTACCCATTTCCTTCACTATAAGTCCCATGAGAACAATGAACCTGTGTGCCTTATTCCCTTTAACACAAGGGCCCACAAAGTAGAATGCTTGGTAGATAGCAGTCAGTCAATAACTGTTGCTGATTAAATATTTGTCAAAAATTTGTTGAATGAATCTAATTAAAGTTTAGGATTTCTTTTTCTCTTTATTACATTGTTAAAAACTAAAGAATGCTCAGCTTCTCCACCAACATAGCTTTTATTTTTCAAAAGTTCATGAATTAATTAAACCAGAAACAAAAACTCTTGTCTTTGAGGGGTTTATCATGTCCTCTAATGCACAAGTTTTTAATCTCTTTGGGGAATTATAATACGAATTAATATCTGCATGCTTACCATGTGCAAATCACTTTGATAAACACTCAATGACTTCTCATAACCCTACTAATCCCATTTTATAGGAAGGGATATTAAGGCTTAGAGAGTTTACTTAGAGAATCTGATGAAATGTATGAACTTTCTCCTGAAAAATATATACTATCATACATACACATAATTTTATTTACAACATCAGAGGCTTTATGTACTTCCTAGAGTTAATTTACAAACCCTTAGAGTTGAGATCTCTGATAAAGAACTCCTGACTTAGAGATATCTTCTAAAGATTTTTATTTATTTATTTTTTCCCCCCAAAGCCCCAGTAGATAGTTGTATGTCATAGCTGCACATCCTTCTAGTTGCTGTATGTGGGACGCGGCCTCAGGATGGACGGAGAAGTGGTGCCTCGGTGCGCGCCCGGGATCCGAACCCGGGCCACCAGCATCGGAGCGCGTGCACTTAACCACCAAGCCACGGGGCCGGCCCAGAGATATCTTCTAAATGAATGGGCAATGCTTCCTCTTTCTTGTTTTCTACATTCTTTTCAATTCTTAAAAGACACTTTCGAGACATTACAAATGCATTATCTGGATTTGTTTCATGTCATTTTATATCCAATTGTAGCAGCTTTTATGAAGATACCTGAAGGTACTTTGCAAAATGAAGTCCTTCTGAATAGTCAGTTAAATTTTATCAAGTTGATAATTTTGAATGTTTAGATTTTTATTATGAGACATACAGGATTAACAACACATTCTTCCTGTAACATAGAAGCATTTATAATTACTGGATTAGTATATATTAAAAATTCTGCACAGCCACTAACAGGTATGTATGAGCCATTTCTCTTCAAAGAAACTGTGTATAATGGCTTTTTTGCATAAAAAAGATAAATAATTTTTCCTGGTTTCCAAAAGTTGAGTGTTACGTTTTGATAATGATATCTCTTCTCAAATTTCAAAATTAATGCTAAGACATGCCTTATCTTACTTCACACATATATTGAAAATGAAAACTTTGAAGAAAGCAAATACTTTTATAATACTTCAAAATACTGTTATAAAAACAAAAACAAAAAAACAGTAGATCTATTAAAAGTTCAGGTATATGTATTAGGAAACCAGTGGGCAAAATAATCTACTTCTGTAACACAAATAACAGGCAACAAAATAACCCTCTTACCTGTCAAGGTCTGTACTGCCCTTTCACTGGAAGGCAGTGGTTCCTTTCTATGAGGCCGATTTAGTGAAGTGTCCTGTGCAGAAAACAGTCCAGGGCTGTCAGTTAATTTCTTCCGGCCACTGGAGTTAGGGTGTGAAACTCTGCAGCTGCCTATTGCACTTGTGAAAAGGTTTGTATGTTCATCACTGCTGGCCGGATCAGAGTTGGGAGTGAATCCTCCAAGGGATAAACTTGGAGAACTTTCCGAACAGTCAATCTGTAAAGGTGTCTGCAATCCCAAGGCCAATGGACTGGATTCTGAAGGCTCTCGGTGGACCCACTGTTCTTCTCTGTTTATTAAGTTTTTTGAAGGAGAAAGATGAGGGCAGGACATATGACACCGGTGCTTTTCCTTATGTTTATATCGCTCTCCAACAGTATCCTTTCCAAATCGATAGCGCTTCAAAGACTCCAAGACAGATCTGGAAGAGCCAGCGTCCATAGAAACCTGGGGTTGCTCAGAAGAACGGTGTTCTCTGTGCTTGTGACGGTGCCTGTGTTTGTGCTCGACCATCCAACCATAGGCCATCTCAGGAGGAACACTAGGATAGGTACTCATGGAAAGAAGAGGAGTCCTGCTGGTTGTAAGAAAGGCCTCCTGTCGAAGTAGCTTATGCTTTTTCTTATGGTATTTGGTGGGATTGAGAAGTAAATGACCAGCATGCATATAGGAAGGAGGTGGAAGTGGAGTGGTGAAAGAAGGAGATGGAGGAGGTGGATAAAGAGTGGGAGGATACCTTCCATAGTAACCTAATCCTATGGGAGCAGCTGTAAGGGGTGAGGGAGAGTAAGGCATGCCGTAAGAGGGATAGAATCCAGTACCAGAAAGAGGAAAACTAAGGCTATGCATAAAAGGCATTTCAGCCATTGCCTCCCTCATCTTAGGGGGTCTCCCTCTCTTCTTTTTTAAGTCAGGTTTTCGAATGTAGTGCAAAGGGTCTAAGGGGAAAGAAGGATGTGTATAGAAGCTATTAAAGTTGATTCGAAAAATAGTTGGCAGAAGGTCTCGGGGGATAAAATGATGACTGCGATGGGTAATTCGAATTTCACTTAGACGACTTATTAATTCCTCCAGATCTGCAATAAAGTCTGGATCCTGTCTATTTCGGAGTTGTGGATATTTCTTTTTCCGTTTTCGTTTCTGCCTTTTGATCTTGTCATAGCTGAGGTAATCATGATTTCTGCGCTTACATTTATGTTTATGTTTTTCTTTAAGACTGCTGAGGATTGTAGAGGTTTCAGGGGGAATCAGAGAAACATGCTCAAAAGAATGCCGCCTCTTTTTCGGCCCACAAAATTTCTCTGCCCTGTCTGATGTGCTATTATTATCTGTTCCTATTCCACTATCACTGGGAATGGTCTCATCACTATGAGACTCACTAATGGGAGAAGGAGTAGCTTCTTTCAGAGATGTGAGTTCACTCAAGTGCGAAGGAGAATTTGGCAACAAAGTAGGAGGAGATAATCGCCTCCTCCCCTTTGAGGCCTTCTTCATTGCAAGAGTCTGAATCATACTGCCCTGTCTGGAGTGTAAATGCAAATATGGCACTGAACTGGGTTCAACAAAGCCTGCATCACTACTTACAGGACTCTGACCTCCACTAGTCCCAGAAGACTGAGAGCAAATAGGTGACGGAAGAATCTCAGAACTACTAGCAGATGAAGGCAGTAAAGGGGGAAGGATCTGTCCTAATGCTGACCCAGCTGCCTGCTGAGCTGTTTGCTCAAGAACGGCAAGGCTGGCAGGGCTACCAGCAAGAATGCCATTTAAGACAGTTTTTGGTTTTCGACCCCTCCTTTTTCCTATGTAAATGGTTCCTTTCTTGCTGACATTTATCTGTTGGCCCAATTTAGAGCCAAACGTGGCAGCAAGACTTGACACTGTATTATGGAGTTTGGATTGCACTTTCCCTTTATTACTTGATTCTACAGAACTTGAAAGAATCTGATTCAACAGTTTCTTTCTTTTTAAAGTCTTCATTTTATTTATTTTGCGGATAATTGTTTTCATTAATTGTCCATTGTTTCTCTTGGTAATTTTTTTATCTGGTTCCATCTCAAGGTCACTCATACTACAGACAGTTGGCCTATGACTGTCATCTAGATCATCTGGATCCTGAAGTTGATCCTCACTCTCAAAGAAATCACTGCTACTTCTATGGTTGTCACTTTCCAACTCTAGCTTGCTTGGACTTTCGGTGGCAACAAATGGAGCCACTGATAGTACAGGTGGCTTCATCTTGACTGGAGACCTCATTTGCCTCTTAGGTCTGCCTCTCTTTTTCGGAAAAGGAGACACAGACAGACTTTGCTTGAAGGAAGGAATTTCAATCTCTGGCTGTAAAATTGGAGGTTCTTGTTCTTCCTTAGACTGCAAAGAAAAAACTTTAGAGGCGGGGATTTTTAAAGTCCTTTTAGGTGGACCTTCCAACTGAGGCATCTCCTTGGATTTAGGTCTTCCTCTTTTGGGTTTATAAATATCAGACAAAAGGTCACTAGAGACACACATACTGGAGGATAGTTTGTGAGAAGCAAAAGACTTATGAGATGGTTTTTCACTATCAGTTAAGAGAGCAAGAGATGGAGTTGTGGATTTGCTCAACTTTGGCAATCGGCGTTTAAGGAAGTCATGATCTACAAATGAAGATGGTCCAATGTTTTTCATAAACTTTGCTGGCTCAGAATTACTATTTGATAGTGAGCTACATGAAACATTTTTAAAAAGCTCTGATCTTTCTAATTCTAGCCCTTTTGGAGACCGGCATGTGCTTCTTGCCACCACTTTAGTCCACCGAGGTTTTCTTCCTTTCCTTTTTTTTAATGGCTTGGACTGCAAACTAGTGCTTAGGCTTTCAGCAACTTGGCAGTGTTTGTCGGATGCAGTTACTGCACCAAGTTTTAGAAAGGGCTTATTACTAAATAAACTAGTGAAGTTAACAACTGAAGGGGTAATTGTATGAATACTGGATTCAGAAGTCAAACTTGGCTTTTTTCCCAGGGAAGAGCTTATTCTTGGAATATCTATATGTGTAGTTTTTGAATCATTCAGCTCTTTATCAATCCCTTTACATTCAATATTCATGCTATGACCCACGGACCTATGACCAATGTTCAAGTGGGTACTTTCAGAAGTAAACTGGTTCTTTCCAACAGATTCAGAAATTTCTTCCATTAGCTCTGTGGTAGGACTTAAAAGTAACGGATTAGGAGCCAACTGTGAAGAAGTTTCAGGGGAACTTCTGGTTAAAGGATTAACAGACACAGTAGGTGATGGGGAAGGGAGATTGCTTTCTCCTACTGCACTAAAAGGGGATTTAGCTGCAGATGCATCAGAAGCACCTCCCATTTGAAAGTCCGGAGAAGTGCAATATACGGGAGGTTGCTTTTCATGCTTTGGGGTTTCATAAGACCCCCTTTCACCGGATGAGAAACTGTCTTGCTGAATGCATGTTCCTTCATTGAACATTTCTTTCTCCAAAGTAATGATTTCTTTTCGAACTGAGAACTTTTCTAATATGCTTTCTTTACTCTGCCGTATGACATTCTTCTCAAAAGTTTTGCTGGTGGCACTGTCTTTCAGGGAATCAGAAAGTTCCTGACTTTCATGACTATTGATGTTTGTACTACAAGAAGCCTTAAGTGGTTCCTGAGTGGCGAGCAGTGCTTCGGCTTTAAGGTTTATGGCATCTTTACTGACCAGTCCTGCCATAGGACAACTTACTAGTTTTTTTCCAATGTTCTTATTAACTAATCCCATTGTTGAATTTGCTACAATCTTCTTTGCACAGTCCTTGGCCACTAGGCCAACAGTAGAACTCAGTTTCTTTCCCAAGTCTTTATTAACCAGTCCAACCACAGTGCCAAATCCTAACTTCTTTCCAGATTCCTTATTCACTAAACCTGGAACAATACCAATTCCTAGCTTCTTTCCTGAATCCTTGCTTAGCAGTCCTACTGTAGTGATAGTTCCTGGCTTTTTGCCTAAGTCTTTATTAATGAACACCGCTGTAGTGCCAGTTCCTAGTTTTTTCACAGAGTCCTTACTGACCAATCCTACTGCTGCATTAAACACTGGCTTTTTCCCAGGATCTTTAGTTACCAATCCAACTGCTGGGCTGATAGCTGGTTTTTTAATTAAGTCCTTATGTATTATTCCAGCTACAGAGCCAACACTTGCTTTCCTGATCAAATCCTTGCTAACCAATCCTGCAGTAGTGCCAGTTCCTAACTTCTTCGGTTTTGTCTTGGAAGACTTGGAGGGAGGACAAGTTGCAATGAGCTGTGCCAACTTTTCTGTTACACTCGTTCCTCCATTAAGTAATGCTCTGTCCTTTAAATCAGGATCCCGGCTACCAACAAGAGTAGATGATGTTGCATTAATGTAATCTGTCATTTCTGAGTGTACTGGAGAAAGCTTCTTAGACAAAGGATTGTTTTCTCCCTGTGAATGAAGATGGTTGCTTTCTTCAGACTGGCATTCAATGGCTGCAACATCACCTGCTTTCTTGTACAACTTTGAAGGGTCCTAAAATTTGAACAAGAAAATGGTTTCAGAGAGAGTAAATTTTATACCACTTCAGTGTAGTATTACAATCAAACTAATTGATCACATATCAGATATAGGATAGGCAATAGTGCTTTTTTAAAAAAACCAAACCAATGTTACACTAATGTCACAGTATGTTAGTTCCTCCGCTGCTATATCAGAGGCTGTCAAGATGTTATCTTTGTTGACTTTCAACCATATAAACCTATATATTACTGGGTATTTAGAAATATCCCTATGATATTTTTTGACATTGTTTTAAAAAGGCAAATTAATAGT
This sequence comes from Diceros bicornis minor, assembly GCF_020826845.1. Classification (NCBI taxonomy): domain Eukaryota; kingdom Metazoa; phylum Chordata; class Mammalia; order Perissodactyla; family Rhinocerotidae; genus Diceros; species Diceros bicornis. The sequence continues at coordinate 59,358,874 of NC_080743.1, forward strand.
CTACTTTCACCTTACTTTAGACCAACTAAATGCACATCAGCATACGAACGTAGTGTTTTTGAAAAGCGAAATATTGTTAGGTAGAATATCCCATGGTCCTCTTTTAAAATAATGGCTCATTGTCTACTAATCCTTCATTGATTTCAATGATTTCAAACCAATACAGGACAATCCCCGACCTACTTTCACTCCTTTAACTTATTCTCAATTATAGTCTTGAATGAGCAGTCAAGTTCTCTCTTATTGTGAGAGGAAGAGAAAAGACAATAAAGTACATTCATATTTTTTTAAATGTTTTTATATAAAATCTTAAGAGTTGAAAGTAAATTAAGTCATTAATGTAAACTGCTATCTAATGCAGGAATCCTCATTATATACTTTGCAAACGAATTCATTACTTCACACAACAGTGTGTTTTACTTTTGCATAACAAAGTTTTTTTTCTTCATGTTTCAGCATAGATTTTTTTTTAAGTATAATTGACAGAGTTCTTAACTATAAAACATAAATGAAAGACTTGAACAAATATAAAGATATACTGTGTATGTGGATAGGAAGATATAAAGATAACAATTTTCCCTAAGCAAATTTATAAATTTAATGCAATCCCAATAAAAATGCTAACAAAATTTCTTTCTGAATAAAAAAAATTATAACATTCATTGGAAAAAACAGACAAGAAGAATAGCTAGCAAAATCTAAAAAGAATAAAAGCAAGGGGATAACCTTTAATATCAAACATTAAATTATTTTTTAAAGCCTCTAATCATTAAAACAGTATAGGACTGGGCTGGCCCCCATGGCTTAGCAGTTAAGCGCACGCGCTCCGCTGCTGGCAGCCTGGGTTCGGATCCCGGGCGCGCACCGATGCACTGCTTCTCCGGCCATGCTGAGGCTGCATCCCACATACAGCAACTAGAAGGATGTGCAGCTATGACATACAACTATCTACTGGGGCTTTGGGGGAAAAATAGAATAAATAAAATTAAAAAAAAAAAAACAGTATAGGACTGACACATGAAAAGATAAAAGAACGAATGGAACAGGAAACAAAAGCTCCAAACAAATTCAAGCATATATGAAAATGTACTATATGTAAAATGATATGATCCATATAGAAGGGAAAGTGGTAATAACCACAAAAATGCCACATGCATTTAACTACACCTTTTATCAAGGAATCTCACTTTTAGGAGATCTATCCCGAGATACACTGGCAAAAATATAACGTCTGCAGAAAGCCATAAAACGTAAAAACATACCACTATTTTAACAGCAAAACCCTAAAATAATCCAAATGATTATCTATAGGGGACTGGCTAATAAACCAAAGTATGTTTGTACAATGGAGTACTATCAAACTATAAAAAAAAATCGATATCAACATACTGCTATGCAATGATCTTCAGGATATACTGTTAAATGAAAAAAGCAAGAATTAGAACACTGCTACCTTTTGTATAAGAAGATGGGGATGGAAGAATATGAATATATATATATCTGATATTAAAAATGGAAGAACAGATCAAAGATTAATGAAAATAGTGACCTATGAGGGAGGAAACAGGTCTAGAAGTTAGATCTCTATGCATCTGCTTTATGGTTCTGACTTTGCAATTAAGGATTTTACATATTTAAGAAACAAAATTATATCATAAAGAAATCTCTAAATATTGAAAACAATGGAAATACATCTATTGAATTAATTACATAACTATATGAAAAATAGTTTTTAATTAATTTAAAACACAGTATTTAGACTGTACGTTCTAAAGACAAAAAGACTGCCCATAAAGAAATCTTAAATTGCAACCAGTAAGTATGATCTTAGTGGTAATATTGGTGTAGTTATTTTAAACCTAGATAGGTAGATGATCAGTAGATATATAGATCAAATAAGTCACTATGTGAATGTCATTAGGAACCAAAATTTTGGAAGAAGAGATACAATATAAAATCAAAGAAGTAAAGACTCTGTAATTTTAAGTTGTAATTAGAAATATATGACGTCTTTAACACATACATTCATATTTTTCCCCCTCCCTCTATCCCATGAAATACCTAAAAATAAATGAAAACTCAGTAGCAATGAACACCTCTAACACTCAAGACTGTGGTCTCTAAATATTTCTTCCCATTAAAATGAATCAGGGCTCCTGGGAGAATGGACTGTTTCCAAGTATTAGATAGGAAATGTATAAGACGATGGGTATCTATATTTAGTCTCTTCCCTTTGTACCAGTCACTCTACTTTTTTATTTGAAATTTACCATAATAAAATGTGTTGCTTAAAAAAAAAAAGTTCTTTCTAAAAGTGAAGTAAAATCTGCCTTTCCACACAATTTTCATTTACTGGTCTGAGTCTCCCTTTCTCAAATCACATAAAATCAGTCTAATTCCTCTTCTTCCCAAAAGCTTTTCATACATTTGAACTCAGCCAACACATTCAACCTTCTGTCTCAAGTAGTTTCACTTCTTTCTGGTCATTTCCTGATGGACATGTTTCAACTTGTCAATATTCCTCTTCACATACGACAGCGAAAGCAGAACACAATACAACCAACACTTGATCAACTCACAGTTAAGGGAACTATCTCTTCTTTTGGACTGGACTCTTACAGTTGTGCCCAAGAGGAAACTGGCTTTTTCACAGTCTCATATACAACTGATAATTAAGTTTGTCATTAAAGAAATCTTTACATTTTCTTCCCATCCTATTAAAGAAACGATATTCCCATTTTGTACTTTTACAGTTACTTTTTAAAACTTAAAAATTAAAAGGATTTATTACTATTTGAAACATGGAGTGAAGGATTTCCTTATGACAACATGTGTTAACATTTAATAAGTTGAAGTACATGTATTAACGCATAAGTGAAATGCTGAAATAGTCATTATCATAAAAGCTATTAATTTCATGTTCTAAAAGAAGAACTATCAAATAGTTAACCAGGAAACACTGACAATATAAATATTAAGAATATGTTATCTAGATTAGTATGAACATTATCTTAAGATTAAGTAAATAAATGCTAATAAAATTTAAATAATCATATAAGACAGAATAACAAGAATTGCATTTATATCATAATTCTAACCTTCCTAGAATTTTAGTACACTAAGCTAAATAACATTAAACGTACTAACCCTTAAGTGAAATATTTTCCTCTCTTTAATCCTTGAGTCTTTCAAGAAAAATTACTATTTGGGAATTCTTCACATTGTGTGAAAATTAATTAAAAGCAAAATGCCAACTTAGCTCAAAATTTCACAAGAGAGAAACTCCAAAACACATCATCTTTATCCACAATAAATCAACTTTGATCTGGACATAATAAGGAATATAAAAAAGGAAGGAAATGTTAGAGGAAAACAAAACATCTAGAATAAGGTTGTTCTCGCTCCATACAAAAAAATTAAATGCTTTAAGATGTCTTTAAGGACATAATGCATGAGGCCTAAAATCTGAATAAGCTTTTTGAAGTGTTTCTACAAACTGCCAATCATTTCCAGTAGCTGATGACAAAAAATTTTTGAGACTTGCCCAAGTCACAATGTTCCTTTGAGAAAACATTTTATTGAAAAACTCGTTCCTAAATCTCATTCTGCTGTGAAAATGTTAATGATATCATTAAATATGCTACTTCTGTATCTTTCACATCAGACATTTAGATATATAAAAACACGCATGTTTGACAGCACAGGATTCCGCTTTGATTGTTTGCCAAAAGACATCTGCATCTCACACTCCCTAACAGAATGAATCTAACTGAAAAAAACTGTATAGAATGGAAAAATCAGTAAATAAAGGAAATATAAATTAAATTATCATTTAACTGATATTGACAACAGAACAAACAGTGAAGGCTATGAGTGATTTGGGAAGCATAAGAATAGTATGTTTTGCTCAAGTTGAGTGTTTAGAGAATTATAGCATAGAATTTCAGTTACAGAATTACTGTCTGAAAAGAGAAACACTGTAGGCTCTTTTCATTATTCTTATTATACTAGAGATTTTGAAATTAACTTTCCACGTGCTTAAATTAATGCAACAGGCTAAACGTTAAAAGAGTGCTTGAACAAAGGAAAGCTTTCATGTTACACTCTATAGATAACAATATCAACATAGGAAAACTTATTCAAAGTAGTTTACTGGAACCCAATGGAACAGTGATATGCCTTAGGAGTATATATATTCTTTACATGATACCCGCTGGAAAGTTCCTCCTATCATTCTATTACATAGCAGATATTGAAACTAGCGTGCATGTAATGAAAGCTGAGATGCAGATGGAAATTCACAGACAACTTGATCATCTTGTAAGCCAATTACACACACTTCCATTGCAATGTTTGTAGATAAAAGGTTTATGGAGAAGCTTGGAGGTTGGCCACTCCATTCTGACAACAAAAAGCTGAACAAATTTAAAAATCAACAACTCCTCTTTGATCCATAATAGAAGTGAGGTCAAAGGGCAAACTACCACCCCCAAAACTGGAGTGATTGATAGAGAATCACCATTTACCCGAGAAGAAACCCATGAGCTGAAACCTTGGTGGGAACTAGTGCCAGGGTAGGGAAACCTGAACTGTAACTGACAAATTGCTGCAGGCTCAGGGTAGATAGGTCTTGAGAACTGAAAACTCCTGGGGGACTCAGCCATTGGTATCCCCCACACTTTAGCGAGTTTTAGTTCCCAGATTTCTACCAGGTTCTCACAATGAGAAAAATCCCCTCTTGCTTCCCATAGGGAAGGAGGAAAAGGAGCCATTTTGAAATATATCAGACCGTTCTGGTCTTCTTAAACAAGGTCTGCCCTCAGGAGAAACTATTAACCAGAGCCTAACCTGCTGGGATTTAACAAAGCCTAACTGATCTAGGGGAAGAAAAATATGCAACTCTAGCCCACTCTAGCCATCTTGTCCCACCTAAGAAGGGAGAGGGAAACTGAGAAGCATTTGTGAAGTTCACAGTCTAGAGTTACAGGCTCACTAAAAGACAGACCTAATCAAAGGACTAAAAGAATACTTCCCCTCTCCTCACACCTTATCATCACATTACTAAAGGTATATTTACAGCAGTTCTTTTTACCCAGCACATTATGACCAGCTATCAAGAAAAAATTACAAGACATACTACAAGACAAAAAACCACAATTTGAAGAGACAGAGAAATCATTAAAACCAGACTCAGATACGGTAGGGATGTTAAAAGTATCAGACTGGAAATTTAAAACAACTATGATTAATATGCTAATGGATAAAGTAGACAGCATGTACAGATGGTCAATGTAAGCACAGACGTGGAAATTCTAAGAAAGAACCAAAAGAAATGCTAAAGATCAAAAACACTAACAAACGAAGAATGCCATTGATGTGCTTATTAGTAGACTGGACACAGCTGAGGAAAGAATCTCTAAGTTTGAGGCATATCTCAAAAGAAACCTCCAAAACTGAAAAGCAAACAGAAAAAAAACTGGAAAAACAAAACAAAAAACAGAACAGAATAACCAAGAACTACAGATCAACAAATGGTGTTAACATACACATAATGGGAAAACCAGGAGAAGAAAGAGAGAAATGAATAGAAGAAATATTTGAAACAATGACTGAGAATTTCCACAAATTAATGACAGACATCAAACCCACACATCCAGAAAGTTCAGAGAATACTAAGCAGGATAAATGCAAACAAAACAAACCACAAAAACTACACCTATATGTATCATTTTCTAACTATAGACAATCAAAGACAAAGAAAAAACCCTGAAAGAAGCCAGAGGAAAACAACACCTTACTTACAGAACAAAGATAAGAATTACATCCAACTTCTCCTCAGAAACCATGTGAGCAAGGGGAGTGGAGCAAAATATTTAAAGCGTTGAAAGAAAAAAATCCACCAAGCCAGAATTCTGTACTCTGTAAAATTATCTTTTAAAGTGAAGGAGAAATAAAGGCTTTCTCTGACAAACGAAAATTGAGGGAATTTGTTGCCAGCCAACTTGCCTTGCAAAGTATTACAAGTTCTTTGGAGAGAAGGAAAATTATATAGGTCAGAAATGGGGATCTCCACAAAGAAAGGAAGACCACTAGAGAAGGAAAAAGTGCATGTAAAATAAAAACATCTGTTTTTTTAATTCTTAACTGATCTACTAGATGTTTGTGTAAAATAATAATAGCAACAATGTATTCAATAATGTATGATTATATGTGTGTACGTGTGTATATATATCCTTATGTATAAGTGAAATGAATGACAGCAATGATATATGGGACAAGGGAGGAGAGGGAGGAATTTGGATTATTTTGTTATTATAAGGTACCCGTGAAGCGATACAGTGTTATTTGAAAGCGGCCTTGGATTAGTTGTAAACGTATACTGTAAACTCTAGGACAACCACTAAAAAATGTAAAAAAAATAATAATAATAATAAGTTTAGGGCCAGCCACTGGGGCCAGTGGTTAAGTTCACATGCTCCCCTTCAGTGGCCCGGGGTTCGGATCCCAGGCGCAGACCTACCATCACTTATCAAGCCATGCTGTGGCAGGTGTCCCACATGTAAACTAGAGGAAGACAGGCACAGATGTTAGCCCAGAGCCAATCTTCCTCAGCGAAAAGAGGAGGATTGGCAACAGATGTTAGCTCAGGGCTAAGCTTCCTCACCAAAAAAAAAATAAAAAAGTTTATGGACAAATTTTTCCCAAACTATTGTATGAAACATAAGATATTCACAAAGCTATGTTAGAAATTAGAAATATAAGTAAGGCAAGAATCTTAAGTCTGCTTCTCAAAATATTCAGAAAACATGTTCAAGAAATGTACAAAGTTTCAGTTTGTGACATAATCAAAAGAGAACTGTGGTGAGAAGGGAACTCTCATACACTGCTGGTGGGAGTGCAAACTGGTCCAGCCACTATGGAAAACAGTATGGAGATTCCTCAAAAAATCAAGGATAGAACTACCATATGATCCACCTATTCCACTGTTGGGTATTTATCCAAAGAACTTGAAAACACCAATTTGCAAAGGTACATGCACCCCTGTGTTCATTGCAGCGTTATTCACAATAGCCAAGACTTGGAAGCAACCTAAGTGCCCATCAAGGGACGAATGGATAAAGAAGCTGTGGTATATATACACAATGGAATACTACTCAGCCATAATAAACGATGAAATCCAGCCATTTGTGACAACATGGATGGACATTGAGGGTATAATGCAAAGTGAAATAAGTCAGAGGGAGAAGGTCAAATACTGTATGATTTCCTTCATTAAGTAGTAGATAATAACAACAATAAACAAACACATAGGGACAGAGATTGGATTGGTGGTTACCAGAGGGGAAGGGGGGAGGGAGGAGGGTGAAAGGGATAATTCGGTACATGTGTGTGGTGATGGGTTGTAATTAGTATTTGAGTGGTGAACATGATGCAATCTATGCAGAAATAGTAGTACAGTGATGTACACCTGAAACTTTTACAATGTTATAAACCAATGTTACTGCAATAAACAAAAAATTAAAAAAAATATAAAATAAAACGAATGGAAGCATCTCAAAAAAAAAAAGAGAACTGAAAGATCTAAGAATGGGGGGAATCTCTAAACAAAAACATTAAAGAAAATTTAACATACTGATAATTAAGTCAAGCATTTTAATAGAAAACTAACAAATGTTTTCTTTTCAAAAGCAGACTACTATGAGCTTTTCTTAAATTACAAAACCATTAGGTACAGCACTTGAACTTCATATTCCGGGGTGAAGCCCAAACTTGATGTTCATTCTTATTATACAATATTGCCCCTATTACGATCAAGAGTCAACCAAAACATGTTACTAGAGGAAGTTTAATTCCTTCAGAGAATATTAGGATAAAAGAATAGAAATATAATATGGAAATTATTATGTGATGTGAACTCCCACTAGCAAAGAGCTCTTCTTGCTATTTAACATAATTTAAGGAATAATCATAAGATGTCAATCTGTCCCAGGTAGCAACAGCAGAGGAAGTCTTTAGAGTCTTCTTTATACCTATTTTATTCCTGAAGTGAAAAATCACCACCACAGCACATATCCAACTTAAATCTATAGTCTTTCTCTCAGGATTTCTACCCCCAAATCCCTATATGACTAACTGGGAAAGAGGTGCCATTTAGAACTATGTACCGAGTGATTTTGACTCACAAAGTGAGGTCAGACAGGAAACAATTTCTCTTTCATCATGTATTCAATCATTTCTCCCTATTAATGAAGTTCCATAAAAGCTCCATGTTTTGTTATTTCATCATTTGGAGGCTTTAATTCTGATGTCTCCCCAAAAGTCTTCATTCATTTCTATGCAGCTTGGGCCGGCCCCGTGGCTTAGCGGTTAAGTGCGCGCGCTCCGCTACTGGCGGCCCGGGTTCGGATCCCAGGCGCGCACCAACGCACCGTTTCTCTGGCCATGCTGAGGCCACGTCCCACATACAGCAACTAGAAGGATGTGCAACTATGACATACAACTATCTACTGGGGCTTTGGGGGAAAAAAAAAAAAGGAGGCGGACTAGCAATAGACGTTAGCTCAGAGCCAGTCTTCCTCAGCAAAAAGAGGAGGATTAGCATGGATGGTAGCTCAGGGCTGATCTTCCTCACAAAAAAAAAAAAAGAAGAACATTTCTATGCAGCTGTATCTCAGAATAAGTTAGCAATGTGCCCTTATGGAGCAGTCTGTATGTGAGCATCTCTGGAGTGACTTACAGTCATTAAAATGAAATAAAAGATATGCACAGACAACCATAAAAAGCAGCATGTGAATCAGCGACTCAAGGTGATGATATTTAGGCTTAATTCTCTGGGATTAAGGAAGCTATGCCTGGGCCGGCCCCATGGTTTAGCGGTTAAGAGCGCACTCCGCTACTGGCAGCCCGGGTTCGGATTCTGGGCGCGCACCGACGCACTGCTTCTCCAGCCATGCTGAGGCTGCGTCCACATACAGCAACTAGAGGGATGTGCAACTATGACATACAACTATCTACTGGGGCTTTGGGGGGGGAAAAAAAAAGGAGGAGGATTGGCAGTAGATGTTGGCTCAGAGCCGGTCTTCCTCAGCAAAAAGAAGAGGATTAGTATGGATATTAGCTCAGGGCTGATCTTCCTCACACACACAAAAATAATAAATAAATAAAATAAAATTTAAAAAAAGGAAGCTATGCCTTCTATCAATTTGGTTCAATAATGACTTTTTCCATTAGCAAGATCAACAGTGAAATGAGATAGTCACATTCACCATACCTCATTATGTACACAATTACAACAAACTACAATACAGACGTAAGCAGATATCCCTAACATTCTACACTTGAGAAAGTGAACTGCTCAATCAGCCAAATACAGGACTGATTACAGAAGTTTCTACTACAAAATGAAAGCAAGAATTGAGGATGAACCCGATGAAACTAATTATGGCAGTTTTAATCTTCCTGGTACATTTATGACAGAGGCTGCATAGTGCAATAGAAGGCATCTGCTTTTCCCCTCCATTTATGGGAGCGTATGCTTCCATAACAGACCTTATTTTGGAAAGAGTGGCACCTTGTTTTGTCTCCAAGGCTTAGGACAGATTGTGGCTGCCCCCTTAGCTGTCTGTTTTGAGTATGTAAAGGGAGAAAAGAAGGGTTTAATGAAATGTGAAGATCCAGGAGAATTTGCATTATAGCTGCTTCCATGGAGAAGCTGGGCTTCTGTGCCAACTGTTCTCTTCTTCTCTACTAGGAAATAAGTCTAGCTCAAGTAGCTTCCAAAGTAAACAATATGAAGGTAAGACAACAGAACTCCATTCAAAGCAGGACCTGGAGATACCTATATATCATCAGGTCTTCCTGCTTGAATAACTTGTGCCAATAAGGACACAGAAGTGGAAAGGTAGCAGTGGGATAACGAGGACTTATTAATGGACCTTTGCATAAGTTGGTATAAGAATGACTACACTCATAGATGGCTTTCAGCCCTTAAGCTACAGGTAAGTTGAGAGAATGTGACCATCTCCTATTCAGCAAGTCTCAAATTCTCTGGTTAGAGCTAAGGAGCCTAAATACAAAAACTTGGTTAAAAAAAAAAAAAGGCACTGGGATAAACATAATACCCCACAGCAGTAACAATGAAACAGTTCCACATGGGCTCATCTGCTACTACCTTTTATTGGATGAGTCACTAAGAAGTGTTAAATGCTTTCAAAAGGTGTTTGACATCTAAAAACGTTTTCTTAAACTAAGAACCTAATGTGGGGTTGTTTTCAAATGGAGATACTAAAGACAGCTTATTTTACCACTCTGTGTTGTGACAAAATACTTAAAGGAAAGTTTTTGTTTGACCTATTATAAGAAAAATGGGTTTTCTAGGGATAGTCACCAAAGTTGCCCTTATCAGGAAATTCTTGAAACAGCCACAGGGAGTAGCATTACTACCAATAATACTAATTTCTTAAAAGTAGCAAACTACAGATTGTTTTAAATAGACCTAAAAGTTTTAATATACATTTTTAGTAAATGAGAGAAAACATTTATGAGTAGTTCAGTTATGAAAGCATATGCAAAAGGACCATCTTAGGGCTAAGGAAACAAATCCTCTTATTCCCAAGCTATATTTTAAGGGTTGTATTTTTTTGTTTGTTTTTGGTGAGGAAGACTGGCCCTGAGCTCACATCTGTTGCCAATCTTCCTCTTTTTGCTGAGGAAGATTGGCCCTGAGCTAACATCTCTGTCCGTCTTCCTCTATTTTTGGTACATGGGATGCCTGCCACAGCATGGCTTGAGGAGTGGTGCGCAGGTCCACCCCCAGGATCCGAACCTGGGAACCCAGGGCCACCAAAGCGGAGCGCTCGAACTTAACCACTACACCACTGGGCCAGCCCCAAGGGTTGTATTTTTGATGGTGGTGGTGGTATTTTTTTATGCTTATAGATCTTAATCCAAGTCCATAATTTTACTGAACTATTTTTAAAGCATGTTCTGTGTTGATCATGAAACGCAAAACTAAAAAGATCACTGTGACACTCAAGGAGCATTCACTAGTAAAAGAAAAACAAATTAATAATTAGAATATAATGTGATCTATGTTAAAAACAGAGAATTACATGCAATGGAAGCAAGGGGTTAGAGTAACTAACTCTGCCTGGGAGAGTTCAGGGAACATTTACAGAATTAGGTGACATTTGAGCTGAGTCTTTCCACTCCCTCATCCTCCTTTGTCTATTGCATACTCAAACATTTTTTTTTTCTTTGCTTTTTATTTAGGAACTTAGTAACCTTAAATTTATTTTTCTAATTTTTCATTTTTATCTTAGATAATTTACTTCTTGAGGTTGAAATAAACAGAAGAAAAAAATGCCACCAAGTATGCTTAGGAGAATTTCCACTTATTTGATAATTCCTAATGGTCATAATCACCAAAGAGCTTAAAAAGAAAAATTACCAAGCTCCTCTGTCTTTGGCTTATAATTTTTCAGTATCTGCCTGTGATTTCTTTAGCAGTCTTCTGTAGCCACCTACCCATGCAATCAAGGACTAGACAAGAAACTACAGAATAATCATTCAGAATTTTGCCAAAAAATGAAAAGGTAGGGTTCAGAAGCAGGTTCTATCTTGTTTCACTGTTTCTACTCTGAAAGTTACTACCGAACCCCGCAACCCCGCAATTGTTAGGATCATCTTTCTGCTTTCACATATATTCTCAGATGTTAGTAATTCTATGTAACTTGGCTAAAAATAGCTACAATATTCTAGCATATATATCTATCTGGGCATTTGTGTCAAAATGCTTTTGCACACCTCCTAAACTCTAACTTCCTAATATAGTAGCATAACTTTGTATTGCAAGCTTGTATACTTGACTATGAGATGTTTTCCAAAACTGAAGGTAAAATATACATAGATCAGGACTTGGCTGTTAAAAAATAAAGAGTAGAAAAAGACCAAATTTAATAGTTCAGAACCTTTTTTGTTTAAAGAGTGAATTCTGGTTACTACTTCACTTCAATAAAACTTATCATTTCTAGACATCTTTGCTGACATTATCTTCTTTTGCTAATCTGTATTCTCTCAATTCAGATAACAGATTTTTGAGAAACTAAAGCCTTAGGAACACCATAAATCAGCTTTAAGAAAGATCCATATTTATAGTATGAGGTTCCAAGGAAGCCACAGTTAATATGCAAACTACCACCTCCTTCCCCTGTAGGTCTTTACACAATCATATATACTTCTCTTACCTCCTGACATTAGGCACTTGCTGGTGCAAAGTGATAACTTATTTATAACAAAAAGGCAAAGGTGATTATATAGATCCTGGATGACACCCTCATATTTTTCTACCTATTAGTTAGGGCGGGGAGAGGATATTAGACACACAACAGAAGTTTCCTTTTCTTCTTGGAAGAAAATTCTTAATTCCTAGATTTGGAAGTAGTTGGTTTAAAAAAAAATACACAAATACTTACAAATACCTACAAATAATCTTTAAACAGACCAACAACACCCAAGGGTCAGGATGAGCTTTGGCAGCTATACCATGAACCCCCAAAACACCTCACTTCCCTTCCCCCTTTAATAGTTAAACCCTTGTAACTCATCCTTAAACCTGATCTCTAATGCCACCTGCTGTTGCAGTTCTGTGTTCTCCAAAAGTTCTACCAATCTGCCTCAATAGTTTTCCTGCTGGACTTGCACTCCTCCAACAAGACCAAGGTAGTTCGCTATCAACAGATTTATAAAATAAAATTCAGGTACTATATCTTTGGTAAGATTTAACATTACAGTTATAAATGATAGGGCTCCACCTTACTACAAGTAATCCCAAATTTCTCAAGTAGAAAAACTTTCCAAAAAAGCAATTTTAACTTCAAAATGTTTCCTCTTTCTAAGAGGAACACTAATATAAAGTAGGACCACAAAACTTTAAAGACAAAGGAAAAATCCTAAGAACAACTAGGTATGGTCAAACAATCTTTATTTTAAAATTTGATAATGTTAAAAGCAACATTATATGATTTAAAAATTAAAATAACCCATTTTGTAAGACAGAACAGAGAATAAACTTCAACAAGATGTGTTAAGAAAAAGCAGACAAAAAAATGAAGCAGAAGTTCCCTAAGTTTTTGAGTGCAACACAAAAAGTTGATCATATAAGTATCCCACTTGTCCTCTATTTTTTATATTTTCTTAGTACTCACCTACTCTAAAGGACTGTCAAATTTTTGTTTTACGCACAACTGACTAATGTCTCGGAGACATGCTAAGTGTGCCTTTGCCATTTATTATTTATTTTTCCCCCAAAGCCCTTCTCTTTCTAGCAAATTCTAACAAAGATGTTAACAGCTAACTTTAAATATGAGTTCCTCTGTAAAGCTTTCCTCGCATATTCTCCCGCTCACCATCTCCCAAAAATTCTGTGATTTCATAAACACTCTGTATTTCTATTATAGAAGTTATCAAATTAATCATAATTACTTGTTTACTGCACAGGATAGGCACTCAAATATTTTATGGAGGAATAAATAAATCAAAGAATGCTGTGAGTTTATAGACTAGAGATTATGTTCAGAATTATGTGATACAAAACTTGATCCTCCTTTGTGAAAAGTACAAAGTAAAACATTAGTCCTTTGATCAGTTATCTAAAGTGCAATAGACAATAAAAATACATATTTAGGGTAATGAAAATGTTCTGAAATTAAGATAGTGGTGATGGTTGCACAACTATGTATGTAGCTAATATACTGAATATACTAAAAACCACTGAACTGAACTGTACACTTTAAAAGAGTGAATTTTACAGTAGTAGAACTATATTTCAATAAAAAATATATACAGTTTATCTAAAACCAAGCTAATCTAATACAGAGCACAATTTAAAGGAACTACTACATGTAAAAAACCTAACACACTATTGTTATTTAGCAGAAATGCCAAGGAAAGAAAAGCTAAAACCTAGGTAATATCAAACCCATTTTTTCCTCAACATTTTAAACAATTGGAATTTGTGCGCAACAATTTAAAAATTGCTAGGCAAATTAGCTATAATGAGCAAGAGCTGAGATACTATTATTATTATCCATATATTTTATTAAAGAAACTATATTAATCTATCAGTTCTATAAAATCTCAGGCCAACAGGCCTTAATTAGAATAATCAGACTATTTGGATTCATGTGGGTTTTTTTTTTTTTTTTTTGGTGAGGAAGATTAGTCCTGAGCAAACATCTGTTGCCAATCCTCTTTTTGTTGAAGAAGATGGGCCCTGAGCTAACATCTGTGCCCATTTTCGTCTATTTTATATGTGGGACGCCTGCCACAGCATGGCTTAATAAGCAGTGCATAGGTCCACACCCAGGATCAAAACCTGGGAACCCCAGACCACCGAAGCAGAGCATGAGAACTTAACAACTATGCCACCAGGCCGGCCCCCTCATGGGGGTTTTAATAATTCTCCATAAAAATCACTTCGCTGAAATGCAAAATTACGTCTCCAATGAACTGTTTCTTAAATAATTTATTAAGGTGGCATAGGCATTTCGTTTGTTTTCTTTTCGGCAAAGAAGATTAGCCCTGTGTTAACATCTGTTGCCAATCCTCCTCTTTTTGCTGAGGGAGATTGGCCCTGGGCTAACATCCATGCCCATCTTCCTCTACTTTTTATATGTGGGACGCCTGCCACAGCATGGTTTGATAAGCAGTGCGCAGGTCCACACCTGGGATCCAAACCTGGAAACCCCATGCCACCAAAGCAGAGCATGTGAACTTAACAACTACGCCACCGGGCCAGCCCCATAGCATTTCTTTTCTAAACAGAAAACGATCTTTTGGAGGGGAAATTATAATTAGGGCTATAAATTTTGTTTATAATTCTTGTGCTTGTTAAATCCACTCAACTAGGCTAAAATGACATCAAATAAACTATTCACTGACAAAATGTTAGTCAACATAGCACCAAACTTAAGGCTATTTGACCTAATTTGTAACTAGTACATAGTGGTATTGAAATAGCCCCCAATCCCTTTCTGCTCACATAAGTTTCAGTTTTCAATCACCTGTTAGAGCTACAGGAAACAGATATTTTGGTTGTCATTTGTCACAAAAGCACTTTTTTTGGCTTAGTATCCTAAATAAACTAAGATCACATATACCTAGCTATGCTGCACAACTCCAAAAGTGAAATTTTGTTTAAATGCTAGAAAGGAATGTACAATTGCCTCTTCTCCTTTTCAGTCAGTGTGTGATAAATATAAGTAAATACTATGACTTCCATCTCTACTTTCACTTTCTAAAATACTGCTATAGAAGAAAGACTATACCATTCTGACAACTTATGAAATGACACAGACACCATATGAAGTTGCAAGACAGCCAAACCCAAATTTTTACAGGAAATTTTAAAGAAAATTTTTCTTTCCACTATAGAAAAACAAAAGTGATACAGGAAAATCTCCTATAAAATTAATAATGAATGTATTTCTTACAAAACAATCAGGTGATTTCCACTCTAGCCATAAGGCAGGGTAAATACCCTGAAGACTCTTCTATTACAACAAAGTAACTCAATCCAGCATAAGACCTAATGTTTGTTGCACTGTTGGCCTCGCAGAAGGCAAGAAAAAACAGGGCCAGCCCGGTGGCTTAGTGGTTAAGTTCAGCACGCTCTGCTTCAGAGGTCCAGGTTTGCTGGTACGGATCCTGGGTGTGGACCTACACCACTCATCAAAAGCCATGCTGTGGCTGCGACCCACATACAAAATAAAGGAAGACTGGCACAGATGTTAGCTCAGGGACAATCTTCCTCAAGCAAAAAGAGGAAGACTGGCAACAGATGTGAGCTCAGGGACCATCTTCCTCACAAAAAAAAAAAGAAAGTAAGAAAAATCTCCAAGGGTACCAAAAGAAAAGAAAAAAGAAGGGTGACCTAAGTAGGCATGGTTGCCCAGAGGGTAAACGAACCAAGCCACAGCCTAGAGGCAGTGGGGACCCCAGGAGAGATGTTAGTAATACATTCTAATTCCGGGCAATGCAAATTGAGAGCTTCTCAAGGAAATCATCCTCCAATTAGGTTCCAAGTTCAACCACAGATACAGATGAGCAAAATATGAACTTTATAATTAACTGGGGAAATTCTATAAAAAAAATTCTGTTTTTATTGAAATCGTATTAAGTTTATAAATTAATTAGTAAGAATGCAAGGAGCACTCTAAAATATGAGTAATGAGGAGGGATTACCACCCTACCAGATATAAAACATAATAATTAAAACTATCATGCTAGCAAATAAACAGAGACATCAATGACACAAAAACGGAAATCAGACCAGACCCAAGGACATACGGAAATTCAGTGTATGGTGAAGGCAGTGTCTCAAATTTGAGGAGTAAAAAGGACTTCTTAATAAAAGTGTCAGGACAACTTGTAGCTATTTGGAAAAAGATAAAGTTGGATCCACAACTCATATTATATATCATGACAAACTCCAAACAAATCAAAGATTTATATGCTAAAAATGAAACCTTAAAGAGCCCTAAAAAAAAAAAAATACAAGTAGATCTTTTATAAACTTGGAGTGAAAAAGGCCTTTCTAATCTATGTCAAACTCTAGAAGACATAAAGGAAAGATTAATTAATTAAATTAGGCTAAAAAAACTAAAGACTTCTATGTGGCAAAACAAAATAAGCAGGGTCTAAAGACAAATGACAAACTGGAAAAAAATACTTGTAACTCCTATTTGAAAGGGCTAAAGAAGCTCTCTCAGTTTTTGTATGGAAAAATCTCCAGAATATACTTTTAAATGGAAAAAAGCAGGACACAGAATAGTGTGTATAGTATGCTACTATTTATATCACTATTTTTATATATATATATATTTTTTTAAATAATTTTATTTATTTATTTTTCCCCCAAAGCCCCAGTAGATAGTTGTATGTCATGGCTGCACATCCTTTTAGTTGCTGTATGTGGGACACGGCCTCAGCATGGCTGGAGAAGCAGTACGTCGGTGCGCGCCTGGGATCCGAACCCGGGCCGCCAGCATCAGAGTGTGCGCACTTAACCACTAAGCCACGGGGCTGGCCCTCACTATTTATATTTTTAAATGGGGGGGCACGTATTTGCTTGTATATACATAATATATTTGTGGGAGATATCAAAGACACCAACGCTGGAGGAGTTACTTTCCTGGAAGTTTCTTTGCACCAATTTTGGCTCCAAACAATTTGTTCTTAATCTTGTATTATTTTCCAAATAAGTGTAAACCTAAAGACATATTCAATATACAGAACAGTTTTCTTCATGTTAGTTGAGAAATGGTTCTTCTGCTTAATCAGTTATCACAGTTAGTAGGGGTTATCACACGATTACCCAAAAGGGGATTCCAAAACAGATTTTCCCAGAGGCAGGTGGAAAAGGGTAATAATGGTAACAATGTTCCATTGTTTCCTTTTTTATCTTTTAAATTCTGAATCATAGGTGTGCATTACCTAATCAAAATAATATCTGCTGGTCCAATATCCATACTCTTATACATTAGATTTTTTATAACAGTTTCCCATGTCTAAAGTACCCCTTGCTATCTTAATCAGTTTCTGAATTCAGAGAGCAAGTTCAGAGTGAGAGGGAACCTGAAAATCTCTCAAAGACCTAAACATAAGAGCTACAACTATAAAACCCTTAGAAGAAAACACAGGGAAAAATCTTCATTGGATTTGGCAGTGATTTCTTGGATATGACACCAAAAGCACAGGCAATAGAAGAAAAAATAGACAAACTAGAGTTCACCAAAAGTGAAAACCTTTGTGCATCAGAGGACACTATCAAGAGGGTGAAAAAAGACAACACAGAGAATGGGACAAAATATTCCCAAGTCTTATATACAGTCACGTGCCACATAACAATGTTTCAGTCCACAATGGACTGCATACATGATGGTGGTCCCTTAAGATTAGGCTCTACAATCTAGGTTTGCATAAAACACTCTATAATGTTTGCACAATGACAAAATCACCTAACAACACATTTCTCAGAACGTATCCCCATCGTTAAGCAACACATGACTGTATAGAATATATAAATAATCTGAAAACTCAGCAAGAAAAAAAACAAAATTCAAAAACAGTCAAAAGGTTTCAATAGATATTTCTCCAAAGAAGATATACAAATGGCCAATAAGCACAAGAAAAGATATTCAACATCATTATTCATCAGGGAAATGCAAATCAAAACCATAGTGAGATACAATTTCATACCCTTTAGGACAGTTATGGTAGAAAACAAACAAAACCTGAAAATAACAAGTGTTGATGAGGATTTGGAGAAACTGGAACCCACTGCATTGCTGGTGGGAATACGAAATGATGCAGCTGCTATGGAAAATAGTTCGGCAGTTTCTCATAAAGCTAAACATAGACTTACCATATGATTCATCAATTCCACTAAGTATATACCCAAAGGAACTGAAAGCAGGAATTCGAACAGGTATCTGTACACCAAAGTTCACTGCAGCATGATTCACAATAGCCAAAAGGTGGAAGCAATCCAAGTATCCATAGATGACAAACGGATAAACAAAATGTGTATAAACATATAATGGAATATTATTCAGCCATAAAAAGGAAGAAATTCTGATACATGCTACAACATGGATGAACCTTGAAGACATTATGCTGAGTGAAATAAGCCAGACACAAAAGGACAAATAGGGCCGGCCCCGTGGCTTAGCGGTTAAGTGCACGCGCTCCGCTGCTGGCGGCCTGGGTTCAGATCCCGGGCGCGCACCGACACACCGCTTCTCTGGCCATGCTGAGGCCATGTCCCACACGCAGCAACTAGAAGGATGTGCAACTATGACATACAACTATCTACTGGGGCTTTGGGGGGGAAAAATAGATAAATAAAATTGAAAAAAAAAAAAAAAAGGACAAATATTATATGATTCCACTTACATGAAGTACCTAGAATAGGCAAATAGCAGATTAGAGGTTTCCAGGGGCTTAGGGGAGGTCAATGGGGAGTTATTGCTTAATGGTTACCGAGTTACTGTCTGGAGTGACAGAAACGTTTCGGAAATAGACAGTGGTGATGACTGCACAACACGAGAATTAATGTCACTGAATTTATACTTAAAAGTGGTCAAAATGGCAAATTTTATATTAAATATATTTTAACACAATGAAAAAAAATAATAATGTAATATAACCAAAAACCACTGAACTGTACACTTTAATGGGTAGACTGTATGGTACGTGAATTATATCTCACTAAAGACATTAAAAAAAATACACAGACATAGCAAATCAGAATCAGCAAGAAGGCATCAGAAATCTATACTTTTAATAAATATTTTGTACATATTTCTTGGTATATACTTGCAAGTATCTCTATAAGACAGTTTCTTAGAAGTGACACTGTGGGATCAAGGAATTGCCCATTTTTACTCGTGACAGATATAAGCAAACTACTCTCAAAAAGTACTAAACCAATTTACCCTTCATCAACAGTGTAGTAGAGTGCTTATTTCCCCTATATTCTTGCCAACGCTGAATGTTAGAAAATTTTTTTGGTTTTGCCAAAATTGAACAAAGAAAGGTAAGTCGCAAAATTAATTAAAAATAAACCAAGTACATCTTGTCAGCACATCAGTGCTGCATGTCAATTAGACTTCAATAAAACTGAAAAAAATACATTTAAAAAACAAAAACAAAATTAGGACCCTTAAAATCTTTAACTAATATAACTTTAAATAAAAGTCATTTAGAGTAGTTATGCCCTAATATTTTTTCAAAAGAATGAATCAAACTTTAAACTTTACTTATTGGGGCCAGCCTGGTGGTGCAGCGGTTAAGTGCGCGAGTTCTACCTTGGTGGCCCGGGGTTTGCAGGTTCAGATCCCAGACGCATACCGAGGCACCACCTGTCAAGCCATGCTGTGGCAGCATCCCATATAAAGTAGAGGAAGATGGGCACAGATGTTAGCCCAGGGCCAATCTTCCTCAGCAAAAAGAGGAAGTTGGCATCCGACGTTAGCTCAGGGCTCATCTTCCTCACACACACACAAAAAAAACTTATTAATGTGTCAGTTTCTAAACTGTGGATTGAAATTTTAAAAAAATTAATGACATCTGAATCACTCTAAATAACAGATTCTGAAATTGAACACTATGCCACATAATTCAAGAAAGAGAAAATGTGACTCATGGAACTGAACTTGAGTTTTGTTTTTAAAAATTACATAAACAGGGGCCGGCCCGGTGGCGCAAGCGGTTAAGTGCGCGCGCTCCGCTGCGGCGGCCCGGGGTTCGCTGGTTCAGATCCCGGGCGCGCACCGACGCACTGCTTGGTAAGCCATGCTGTGGCGGCGTCCCATATAAAGTGGAGGAAGATAGGCACCGATGTTAGCCCAGGGCCGTCTTCCTCAGCAAAAAAAAAAAAAAAGGAGGAGGATTGGCGGATGTTAGCTCAGGGCTGATCTCCTCACAAAAAAAAAAAAAAAAAAAATTACATAAACAGGGAGCCAGCCCGGTGGCGCAAGTGGTTAAGTGCAAGTGCAGCCGCTATGGTGGCCAGGGGTTCGCCGGTTCGATCCCAGGTGTGCACTGACACACTGCCTGTCAAGCCGTGCTGTGGCAGCGTCCCATATAAAGTAGAGGAAGAGGGGCACGGATGTTAGCTCAGGGCCAGTCTTCCTCAGCAAAAAAAAAAAAAAAAAAAAAAGAGGATTGGCATCAGATGTTAGCTCAGGGCTGATCTTCCTCACAAATAAATAAATAAATAAATAAATACATAAATAGTTAACAATCATTCAGTACTAACCATGACAGCAAATAATTTATTTATTTTTCAGAGGATTTTGTTTTTGCCCTCTGAACACTGCTGAAAGAAAAATTCTACTAAGAGAGAAAATACGTGATCTATATTTCTACGTTTTTACTAGAAATTTAAGGCCTAATTTTACTTTAAAAGCAGCACTGACAAAAAGTCAACTACTTTTGAAGGATGGGGGTTGGGGGGGTATTTTGGTTGTGTGCCTTGCTTTAAGATAAACAAAACAAAATCCCCAAGCTTTCTTAGACTACCAGCATGCCTCATAATAGTCCACCTTGCCCTCCTTAACCACTGATGCTTCATCTTTTTGGAGTCAAGAATGACTTCTTTTGAGAAGCTGGTGAAAGCTATGCAAAAATGCATCCAAACAAACACAAACTTTGGCACAGACTGTCATATTCTGAGAGCAACCACACACACCCAAACCCTTCCAGAGATCCCAGGTTGTGAAGACCTACTTTAGGTTGTAAAACGAAAAAGTGAACATTCATAAGAACCTATCACATGACAGATACTATATATAAATTTATTTATTTATATAACCATTTAAGATAGGCATTAATAGTCCCATGTTATAAATGAGAAAACCACAGCCCAGTAAGATAAACCAAACTGCCTGTGTACAGTTGTTAAGAAAGGATTTGAATTTGGTTGTGACTCTATAACCCATGCTCTTTCCATTATTTCTGAAGAACTAATTCAGAGGGTAGTAATATATTCAATAGCCCATGCTAAAGTAACCGTTAGAAAAATAAATACCTACACATCACCAACAGCTTTGTTAAGTATACAGATACTTTCCCTCAGAAACCATAGACTGTATTCTACTACAAACAAGTTATGTGTGATATAAACTACTTATATGTTGAGAGCAAGTATGCAATGTGGTTGAAATCTTTTCAGTACAAAACCCCATTATTAGCATTGACTATTTAAAAAACCCTATAGAAAGATTACTAAAGACAATTATCCTGGAGCCCTTTACAACTTAGCTGTGCAAGATAAGCTCTAACACTGTTTCAAGTAAAAAGGTCTAGACAAAAATTTTTTCCAATCAACCTTACGAAAATTCTTGAGGTCAGCAGAAACATATTATCTTCATTTCAGAGATGAGGAAAATAAGGCTCACGGTAAGGTTAACCAACTTACCTAACATTCATTCAGTTAAGTTTTTTCAAGAATTGGTACAATATTCATTTTTTCCTTTCTTATAATCTAACTCATTCACAGCTGATTTTATCAATAAAACATCCCAAGCTACCTTATGTTTATATGATCTTAAGCAGAATGGTAACTAGCAAAAATTTCTGGATGCCATGGCAATTTGGAAAAGAACAAAGAGACTGCATCATTACGGTTTCTGGTAACATGTAAAAAGCACATGAATTTCATGTTAAGGAATTAACAGTTAAAATCAAGTTATTTCACACAGTCAAGAATATTTCAAAATTTTAGTCAAAATTTCAAGCTAATTCTTTCTGCCTAGATCCATTGTTTTACTAATGTATTCATACAATTTAAAACTGCGTGTGGGCACACATGGTGCCTACAGCCTGAAATTAGATATTGTATAGAGTGACTAAAACTTGTGGTCAACACATGGTCTAAAACAAATTTAATATCTTTATAAACAGAGTAAACAGAGTTAAGAAAAATTAGTTTTATATTTGGATACCTGGTGGGAAATGGGACAATTTTTAATATAGTAACTTGCCTTACGAGAAACAACAGGAATTAATGTTTTATACAGTTAACGAATTGTATAAAACAATTCACTTAACAAAAGCTTTCAACATATGTTAGCAAATTGGATCCTTACAACCATCCTGAAAGGCAGGTGGTATTATAATCACCTAACATCTCTGAGCCTCAGTTTCTTCTCTGTTAATTTGTCTACAGTCATGTTGTTTACTAAAGAGGAAGGCAAGTTTCAAATCGAGGTTTCCTAACTACAAATACAATATTCTTTCCACTATGCCACAGAGCAGCAGCAATCTGAGTATACCCCATTTAAAATATTTGCCATAATTTTACAAATACAAACACATACATGGTTATACTATCACTCACATCTCTGACAAGCCTCAAATCCTATTTTAGGCTCACAAAACAGACTATTTGGAAATAACAAATAAAGGTTAAAAATCAAACTTCCTGCAATATGTATGTAGGTTAGATAAAAATTAATAGAGAAATCCAAATATTACCAATGATCACAAATTGTTGGGAATTCTACTTACCCGTTTTGAAGGACAGTGTTCACTCTTTTCATCTGTCATCTTCCCACTTTTAAGTGCTTTCCTTGGGTGTTTAATAGTTGTTTTTATGGCAGGTCGACATACATAGTTCTCCAAGTTCTTTGGAGGTTTTTTAGTTCTCTTAGCCTGAAGGCCAATTTTCAATTTTAAATTTCCCTCTGAAAAGTTTGTTTCTTTCACCAAAAACTGTTGCTGTGCATCAGTCAAACCATCATCTTTCCCTGCTTCAATGTTTCTTTCCCGATTCCACTTGCGAAGGTCCTCTTCCTCCTTTGTGTTGTTCTCTACCTCTACTTCTCTCTTGCTGACCAGTGTACCAGTATTGATGGCAGAGGGACTCTTTCTTGAAAATCCTTCAGAATCAGAACCCAATCCTAACATAGCAGTATTTCTAGGGTCCATCACAAGTGTATGTTATTGCCAAGGAACTAAGGAAAATTTTACAGAACTGTGTTCCATAAAAAACAGGGATCTCCAAAACTTGCAACCAGCATCTCTTTCTCTGCAGAACAGATCATAACAAAAATTGATCAGAATAGAAGCAACTATTGTGAGAAATGGGTATGGGGAGAGGGGAATAAGGAGGTCAGGAAGAACTCAAAAATCACAGTTAAAACAAATCAAAATGTTGTTCAAAATGAATTTAAATTCATTTAGTTATAAATAAATTTAAAATTTCAGAATAAGTGTATTATTCTACAGATATCATAAACAAGCTGCAGTGGTATGGTGCAAATCAATGTGCAAGAGCCACTGTTATAACTCAACCAAGAAGCTTCTGCAACTGATGGTCAAGTAAACACAGCATAAGATAAAAATAATTTCATACATTTTAGCGCTTTTCAGTTTCAAAGAAATTTATTTCTTACATTACTTGAATAAAATCAGTTTCAACGAAGGTAAAGAATCATGTTTTGGGCTGGTTTCAGTGCTCCAACCTATTATAAGAGGTTGTTAGGCTTTTAGGGTCAGAACTCTTGGGCTGGAATTCTCTCTGTTGCTGGTGTACAATTCAACTCCAAATTCATTCACTCATTCATTCATTCAAAAATATTTCTGAGCACCTATCATTTGCCAGGCATTATGCAACACCCTGGAAATACAATATTCAACAAAACAGATCCAGTTCCTAAACTTATAAGCCTTATACTTTAGTGAGAAAGACAAATGTTAAATAATCACATAAATGATTTATAACAATTGTTACAAAAACTTTGAAAACCAGAAATTTATTTTTACAAATTTTCCTAATAGCAAAGTCAGTTGGCATGCTTCAACTCCCCAAAGCCATAAAATATTTTTAAATCAGCAAGCCAATTTATTCTTTTACAATAGGTGGTACGCCTTACCTGAGAATCTGAATAATCTACACAAGGCAACCTCCTTCTCATAAATAAAGATCCTCAGGAAACCAGATTACCATATAATCAGAAGGCTGACTAGTGAATATAATTACCAAAACAAAACAATTCACTATTCTTGAGGACTGGTAGACTAGTTTTTATTTCAAGCATATATCTGAATCAAGATCCAGGACTGGTATCTGGAAAGAGAACATCCTATCCCTTAGAAAGTTCCATTTATGAAGCAGAATATTTTATAGTTTAAACTACATGCCTGAAGACTTTACTTTCCAACAAGATTATAAGATTCTCAAGGACAAAGACCATATGATATAATTGTTTTACAACTCCTACAAGGAATGTAAGTAAAACGCATAGCCCAATGACTGGCACATAGCAAGGGCTCAATAAAAGGTACCAACAATTTATTATTATTACTAGTAACAGTAGTAGCAGCAGCACTTTAATTACTTTACTAACAAATATTTGCCAACGGACTAAACTCGTTAGTTTGGTCCCACTCTATTCATTCACAAGAACAGCTACTCTTCCAATCAGTTCACTCTGACAATTCCTGCTGTCTACCATTTTGTAATTAATACTTCACAACAGCATTCAAGGTTTTTTATAATCTGGTTCTAACTATTCAAACTTGTTTATCCTTACTTTTCAACACATCTCCTATGATTTAATTTTCTTTACTGTCCCTAACAAATCATGGTCATTTCTGTTTCTGTGCCCTGTGCTTTCTTTCCCTTTAAAAGTACAGTCCTATCTTCTCCATGATAGGGTCACGATCTTGAAATTCAAAACTCTGGAAACCAAAAGTTTTTTCATAACTCACTAGTGACAAAACCTGACTTGACCTGATCTGGATCCATTTTGGTCTTAATTACCATAATTTCTGTGAATAGTCAGTCATACACTTCAATGCAGAAGTATTAATATGTTTGATTAAGGAGTGCTGCTCTAAGCACCACAGTGGAAGTAACCCAATCTACATTATATTATCTTTCTTTCTTTTTTTTTTTTTTTGTGAGGAGATCAGCCCTGTGCTAACATCCGCCAATCCTCCTCTCTTTTTGTTGAGGAAGACTGGCCCTGGGCTAACATCCATGCCCATCTTCCTTCACTTTATATGGGACGCCGCCACAGCATGGCTTGCCAAGCAGTGCATCGGTGCACGCCCGGAATCTGAACCGGCGAACCCCGGGCCGCCACAGCGGAGCGCGCACACTTAACCGCTTGCACCACCGGGCCGGCCCCTATATTATCTTTCTAAAAGCAAAAAAACAAACTTTTGGGTGATGGATTATAGACTTACATTCTCAGACCTACATTTAAGCTTGCACTGACCTGACCCTTCCCTGAATACCTATTACCCATATAGGATCACAATTTGGGTAACTACTTTTTTTTTCTTGCTCCACTTTTGTCAGCTACATCCCGAAACAGACTACTATAATTAAAATGTAAGCTTCATGAGGGTAGGGACTTCTTCCGGCTTGTTCACCACTATATTCCCAGCACCTGAGACAATGAAAAGCACATATTTTAGTACCCAATAAATAGCTGAAGGAATAAATTTTAAGGCCCCTACAGTTTCTAACAATGTCTAGCATGTAGAAAATGTTTCTCCTTTTCTTTTTTACATGACTTCATCTTGTGTTTGAAACCTATATACAAGTTTTTTCTTATTATATGTTGAATGTATTTCATAGAGGTGGTTTTCTGTAAACTTACTATAATATCTTAATTGCACTAGTAACAGCTCCCAAATCATATACCTCTTCTGTCTCTGTACCATCAAAGCTGGTCTAAGAAAAACAATCATGCTCACTGATCTCACTTTATATTCCTGACCACTAACCTTAAGTAGGCCCTTAGTAACACATTTCCCTTATCTATTCACTCGACCACTCTCCCAGACAACTAATATCATCTCCACACTCACTAACTCTGCTTCCAATCTGATGATGACAGCAGAGACAATCAGAAGAACACTGCCACAAGCTCACACCGTGTATCTACCTACCTGCCTGGGTCTGTTCCTATAGATTCTGCCTTCCTTCCTATCATAATATACAAATTGTCTCTACTTCCAACCCCTCCACTTGAGGACTAAATCCTATCCTTGTTGCCTTCTCAAGAGCATTATTCAGGCAACTATCCTTTCTCCCTCACATCATCCATATCTCACCACTCCTCTGGATAATGCCAATTAGCATGAAAACATACTACAATTTTTCTCATCTAAGGAAACTCCTCTTGACCCCATATCCTCCACCAGCTTCCCATTTTTCTGTTTCCCCTTACAACAAAATTTCTTGAAAGGGTTGTCTATACTCCCCATCTCTAAATCCTCGTCTTTTCTTTTCCTCTTGAACACATCATACTTCCACCACCACCTTTCCACAGAAACTGCTGGTCAAGGTCACCAATGTACTCCACATTGCAAAGTACAATGATCAATTCTCAGTCCTCTCATCTTACTTGACCTATCAACAGAATGTGACACAGCTGAATAGCACCTTCATTTCTTCACTTGACTTCCAGGATTCCTCTCTGGATTCTTCTCCCTCACTGGCTAGTCAATCTCAGTCTCATTTGCCAATTCTTCCTCTTCTCCCTGAACTCTAAACACTGGAGTGCCCCTGGGGCACACTCTTTCCTTTTCTGTCTATCCTCATTTCCTAAATGACCAGATCTAGTCTTTTGGCTTTAAAGTCCATCTAACATTGATGATTCACAAATTTCTATCTCCAGACAGAGACCAGCTGAGACTTCTTGCAACTCCAGACTCATATATCTAAATGCCTACTTCACACGCTGACTGGAGGTCTAACAATTAGGCACTTGAACACATCTAAAATCAATTCATCTTTGCCCAACTCCCCAATTTACAGGCTTCCTCATCTCAATAAATGCAACCCCAGCCAGAGTATTTAGGTCCAAAATTTCTAATCATACTCGATTCCTTTCTTTTCTAATGCCCCACATATCTATTGGGTCAGCAAAGTCTTCTTCACCTTCAAAATATATGCAGCACCTACTTCATCCTAATTGGACACTTACCAATCAGATCCAAGTGACAGTATCTCACCTGGACTATTGCAATAACTTCCTAACTGGTTCCTTGCTTCAGCCGTTGTATTTCTTTACAGTCTTCTCAACTCACAAGCAGGGTGATCCTTTTAAAGCCTGTGTCATATCATGTCACCCCTCTGCTCAAAACCCATTCAATGGCTTCCCGTGTCACTCAAAGTGGAAGCCAAAGTCCTTACAATGGTCTAAAGGCCCTATTTAATCTGCCCTATGATCTCCTCTACCTCTCTTCCATCACCTATCAGTTTTCTCACTTAGTTCCAAGAAGGGAAGACACAGATCTCCTTCTGTTTCTCAAATACAACAGAAATACTCCTACCTCAGGGCCTTTGCACTTATTATTCTGTCTGACTGGAACATCCCTTCCTCTAATAATTGCATGGTTTGCTCTTTCATTTTCTTCAGGTCTTTTTCTATATGTAACCTTACAGAACAGGCATTCACTGACACTCCTTTATAAAATAGAAAGATACCCATCCCACCACCTTCTTCTTACATTCTATCCTGTTTGATTTCTCTCCATTGCTCTTCTCACCATCTGGTATATAATATATTTATTTAGTGTCTATATCTTTCCATTAGAATGTAAAGTCCACCAGGAAATGGATTTTTGTCGGGTTAGTTCAATGCAGAATCCCAGCACCTAGAACAGTACCTGGCACACAAAAGGTGTTCATTAAATATTTGAATTAATTCCATGCCTTATGTGAATTATATCTTATTGGCTTCAATTTGTTCCTTTTCTAGTCTTTCCCCCCCCCCTCTTTCTTACTGGTTTCTTAATTTCTAATGCCCATCCTGGGTTTCACGTTACTAATGGTGAGCTGATGGACCTGCCATATATCTTTTTGGTTAGTTATTAAAATGAATCATTTCTGGAATAAAAACAATAATTTACAAATTATTACAAAATTACAAAAACAACTGCTTTTATATTAACTACTCACAAGTACACACATTTTAAAATTTCTCTACAATTTTTACTTTTCATAATGAAAGAATTCCAAAAGTGTTAATATAAACTTATAAAAGTAAAGTAGAATTTCAGTATTTCTTCCAAAGAACTCAAAGCATTTTTTACCAGCACTTATTCATTTTCAAAACATTCCAGAGAAGGGTTTGGGAGAGCATGATTCTCTTCATTTTAAAAATGGAGGGCCAGCCCCGTGGCTTAGCAGTTAAGTGCACGTGCTCCGCTACCGGCAGCCCAGGTTCGGATCCCAGGCGCGCACCGACGTACCGCTTCTCCAGCCGTGCTGAGGCTGCGTCCCACATACAGCAACTAGAAGGATGTGCAACTATGACATACAACTATCTACTGGGGGTTTGGGGGGGGTGGGAAAAGGAGGAGGATTGGCAATAGATGTTAGCTCAGAGCTGGTCTTCCTCAGCAAAAAGAGGAGGATTAGCATGGGTGTTAGCTCAGGGCTGATCTTCCTCACAAAAAAAAGCAAAAAATAAATAAATAAAAAATAAAAATGGAAAAAACTGAACCCAAGTGACATAGATTATTACATAAATAACAGAATATCAATAAACTGAAAATGAATTAATTTGAAAACAGTGACCACTATCCTAGAAATGTATGGAAAAACAGAGAAATATTACGTTTCCTTAACTCGACCAAGGAAAAAAAAGAACACTATGGCTAACGGCATATTTTGTGAATCCATTTAGACAGTGAGACTGGAAAATCATGATTGGCAAACCCCACATACCAAATTTAAGTGTTTCTAGTAAAGATAAATCCAAATTCTGAAAATACTTCACAACAAAGAATGCTTTTTATCTGCTAAATGTAAACTACTTGAAAAGCAGTCCCTATAGCAGCTGCCAGAATGCTGTTTTTTGAACTTTCAAAGCAATGTTCTTTGTGAATGATATTCTTTCAGCTTTTGGAAAGATATCTATACAATCTAGGTATTCCATCCAGGGGCAAAGATGTCATGTTGTTACACAACTTATTCTGGTTCCTACTACAACACATTCAATTTAAAATATAGTTCCAAGGAGAAACACAGAACTAAGACTGCTAGAATCTCTTTGCTCAAAGAGGCAAATTTAACATTCATCTCACATGCAACTTTTGGATTTATAGTATGTTTTCAAATCACTGAAACAATCCAGAACGGTCTAGTCCAAACTCAAGGGAAACTAACGCTAAATCTATAGCACGATGCCCTTTGGCTCAAGATCATTTTAGCTGTAAACAAACTTTTTAGAAAATTACTAATTATATTAATAGGATATATACATTATATCAAAACAAATTATGATAATCTAACATGTTAGATACTACTTATCAATTTATAAAACAAAACACAAATCATAATGCTTTATGATTTATACAGCCACTTGTATATTCTCCAATATACCACTAAATACCTGAGAGCAAGCAATACAAACAAAGAACTTTTGAACAAAAATTGCTCAAACTTATTTTTCACCTCCATACCCTATTCTTTCTATAAAGACCACTACCCACCCTACACCTCCCATACTAATCTCACATCCAAGTAACAAACAATGAATATGATTTAAAAAAAAAAAATTCACTGTTAATACAGTGCTCTGGTCTGTGAGATACCATACCACTCTGGAAAACAATTCAACTATGTTCGGAGACCATTTTGTGTAGATACCTTGACTATCATAAGGGGTGGGAAGGGAGTGAACACACTTTGATAGAACTGTATTTAGCAAGGCAATATAAAATCAACTATATATTTTTTAAGTACTATAAATAATGAGTCTTTACAGTGGGTTCAGTATTACTACAAGTAAAAAATACCTAAAATTTACTGAGCTCTTAATATGTGCAAAGCTCTATGCTAAATGTTTTGCATAGATTATCTCATTTAAGCCTCACAATCACCATGAGGTAGTTATAATAGTAGTTACTATTATTATTCCCTTTTTAGAGTTGAAAAAACAGGTTAATAGCCCAAAGGTAGAGCCTAGGTCTGTCTGGCTCTTAAATACTGTGTTACACTGCCTCCCAAAGATCATTTTCAGTCCTGATCTATTACCCCTCTGTGCTACATTTGGCATATTTGCTACTTGAAACTCTCCCCTGGCTTCTATGACAACACATTCTACTGGCTCTCCAACTACCTCTCTAACCATTCCATCATTTCCTTTATGGATTCATCATTCTTAATCTACCCTTTCATTCATCCAATAAATATTCTGAGAGCATCAAAATACGTTTTGAGACTTGGACAGCCACTGTAGATACAGTCATAAGTAATACAAATATGGTCCTTGGTCTCAGGAACTTTAAATTTTAGAAGGGGAGGTAGATAAATGACTAATTATACAAAAACGTAATTATAACATAATAGATGTGCAGGTACTATTATATGAGGTAATGTATCAAGGGAACTTGGAGGGACAAGGAATATAGCTTAGAAAAATATTTAATTTTAAGCTGAAACCCAGTCTGAGTAGGAAATAGGCAAAATGTGGAGGTGAAAATGATCCAAAAATAGGGAACATATGTGTAAAAAGCCCCTGAGATTGTAAAGATTAACAGTAGATAAACCAAAGGAGAAACAATACAAAACGAAAATGGAAAGATAAATGAAAATAGCTTGCAAAGGGCCTTTCTGAGCTATATTGAAGATTTGGAATCCAAAAAGAAGCTCTGAGTAGGGGAGTAACAAGATACAATTTACATTTTAACAAAACTTCTCTGGTTGCTGTGAAAGAATGATTAGAAAGACAGCAAAAGTTGATTCTGGAATACCAGTCATAAGACTGACAAATTAGGTTGGTAGCACTGGAAATAAAGAAAAATGGATAGATTGAGAGAGATTTTTAGAGGTACAACTGACAGGATTTGTCAATAAGATGTAGGAGGGGAGAGGAAGAAACTTTGAAGACTTGAGCAACTAGTGAAGAGCAGAGCAACTGGTATGGTGGTACCATTTACACACTCCTTCAACAAATATTTATTGAGAGCCTATTTCGTAACAGGAACTAGGGATATAGCGGTGCAAAAAATACAAAAATCCCTGATCTCAAGGGGCTGACATTCTAGAATCTGTTCGCCAGGAGAGACAGAAAGGGGAAATCAACAATTCAATAATAAATTTTAGATGCTTGTGAAACATTTAAGTGGAAAGGTCAAGCAGACAGCTGGAAATGTATCTACATGATATATACGGGGGGGGGGCAGTATGACAATAAATATAAAGTTAATGAAGCTTTATAAGTTTAAAAAAAAAAAAAATTTTTTTTTTTAATTTATTTATTTTTCCCCCAAAACCCCAGCAGATAGCTGCATGCCATAGTTGCACATCCTGCCAGCCTCTGCATGTGGGACGCGGCCCCAGCATGGCCGGAGACGCGGTGCGTCGGTGCGAGCCCAGGATCCGAACCCGGGCCGCCAGCATCGGAGCGCACGCACCCAACCGCTAAGCCACGGGGCCGGCCCTATAAGTTTTTTTAACTTGGTAAGAAAGGTAATTTATATTATTAACTTTCTCTGATATGTAAGACTAACTTTTTTCTTTTTGGATAAGTATACTTATCCAAAATTACCACTGCAGACTGAACAATGTTGGCAGATTTTTAGCTTAAAATAAGTAAAATCTAGCTTTTCTCATCTGTGATAATTTTTTTTCTTTGTGGTCTTTATTAAATATAGTTAGAGACTGTAATCATTGTTCTATTTCTCAATGTTAAAAACCAGATATAAATTAACTATATAAAACAAAAAATTTTCTAGCACATTCATGCATTTTAATTTGTCCTGGGTTTCATGCTCTTTAAAATTCTTATATTTCTTAAGATATATCATACTAGCTAAGTAATCATAGTACCACCAGTTGCTCAACTCAGAAACCTGGCAGTCATCCTTGATTCCTCTCACTCCCTTACTGTCAATCTTCAACCTAACACCAAAACTTGTCAATACCACATAAATAATTTTTTATGACATCTAGTTCTAATTCCACTGCCAATGACTTGTCCAAAAAACAATTCTTGCCCAGAATATAGTAGTAGCCTTCTAATTTCTTTGTATATCCACCTTGCTCTCCTCCAGTCCCTTCTCCAAGACACAAAAAGATGATTTAAAAAAACAACCTGATTATGTCATTTCCTTGCTTAAAACCTTGGGATGCTTTCATATTGGACTTCAGATATAAAAGACCCCAATCCTAATCATACCTTATAACTTAGATCTGCAGTATAGTACAGTAGTTAAGGACAGAAACTCTGGATCCAGAATGCATAGGCTTGGATCCCAGTTCTGCTATATTAACTTTGGGCAAGGCACTCCATGCCTCAGTTCTCTCATCTGTCAACAGAAACTGTTGTTAGGGTTCAATGAACTAATATATGAAAAGTACTTAGAAAACACTTCACACACTTTATCAGTGTCTACTTTTTTGTTGCTGCTATTGTCTGCGCCTACCTACCTCTCCTATCACCATTTCTCACTTGGCTATGAGTAGAGCAGGGGCAAATAAACAAAAAAAGCAAAAACTGATATATGTGTGACATACGTGTTCTAAGTACTTTTCAGTTCCTTAAATGTCTCTGTCTTCCCTCCCCTAGGAGAACATACAGTTAGTTTTCTCTGCCTCAAACTCTCTTCGAGGTTCATCTCTTCGATGATTCCTACTCATCCTTTCCATCTCAGCTTGAAGGTCACTTCATCAGGGAGACACTTCCTTACCCTCTAGACCAGGGGAGATCTTCCTGTTAAATGCTCATGTAGCATACTGCAAGTCTCCTAACATTCATCATGCTAGTAAGTCAAATGCTTAATATCCCTATTTTCCACTAGACCATTTGTTCCATGGGAATAAGAATCCTGTCTGCCTTACTCACTGCTATGCCCTTAGCAAAGTGCCTGGAAAATAAAAGGTACTCTATAAATATCTATTGACTCAATAAACAAACATATATATTACTATATTTTTAATCATGTACATAGGCAAAGATTAAAAGAGAATAGACAAAATGAAAATTAAAATATTAAAGAACTGATATTTTTCTTTAATCTCATACTGTTTTTACAACTTAAAAAATAAGCACTATGTATATCATCATGTAATTTGCTCTCCAAAAGTAAAAGAGTAAGCAGTGTCCTAACTGGTTTAAAATGTTTTACATTAAACCACTAAATCACATATATTACATAAGTCACTGAAATCACAAAAAGCTAGAATATCTTCATGAAAACACCAATCAAATTTGAACTACGTTCCTAAATAATTTATACAACATAAACTATGCTTACAAAGTTGGACAAACTAAGCTTTCTGACTCAACTACAGAACAACCCTTCATTTAAAAGACAGCGACAATCACCAACAATTCCTAACTTTCAAAGTACTAATCACCAATAAATCTAGTTATTTTCATATTTATGCACTGTATATATTCCTTAAATTCCAAGATGCCACTGATTTTAAGAAGCTTCACGAATCAATGACCACATTTTCAGGAGAAAAATTTTTTAGAAACCACTACCACACTAAATGTAATTACCAATTGTGTTATTTCCTAATTTCAGAAACTTAAACTGGGAGGAAAGAATATGTCTCATGACCAAAGACATACTGAATTACACCAACAAACTACTTCTAGAAATTCAGAACAGGAAAGTAAAATAGCAGACATAAATTACAACTAGTAAGCCATAAGGGGAAAATACATACAGAAATCATTACCAAAGCTAAATCCTAAGGAAAAAATTATACTCATTGACTGTCCGACAGATGATCTAATCAACCCTTACGTAGCTCTTCCTGAGAAGTAAAGTTAACACAGATCAAATATATAACTTCAATTCCATTTTTTAAAAAAAGTGGATGGGACTGTGGTTGCAAGGAATGTATAGGGACATTGATCTCCATCCCTAGAGAATTCTAAAATGGCAACAGGAGGAAAGTAGAAGTTACATGAGAAAGATTTTCCCATTAATGAATTATTACAATTTGACAAGGGTAAGGGTCTGTCAACTCAGAGCCAATGCACATGGTTGTAACACTAAACAAAAGAGCCACTTCCAAGAGGGCATCATTCACATTGTAAATATCCTACATTTGTTTTTTACAAAATTTTTCTGTGGAGTCATCAGAGTAGGAATGTAAACTGGTGCAGCCACTTTGGAAAACAGTCAGGCAGTTCCTCAAAAGGCTAAACAGAGTTACCATATGACCTGACAATTTCACTCCTGGATATATACCCAAGAGAAATGAAAATATATGTCCACAAAAAACTTGTACACAAACGTTCATGGTAACGTTATCCATACAATGGAATTTTTTTTTTTAAAGATTTTATTTATTTATTTATTTTCCCCCCCAAAGCCCCAGTAGATAGTTGTATGTCATAGCTGCACATCCTTCTAGTTGCTGTATGTGGGATGCGGCCTCAGCATGGCTGGAGAAGCGGTGCATCGGTGCACGCCCGGGATCCAAACCCGGGCCGCCAGCGGCGGAGCGCGTGCGCTTAACCGCTAAGCCACGGGGCCGGCCCATACAATGGAATGTTATTCATCAATAAAAAGGAATGAAGTACTGATACATGTTACAACATAGATGAACCTTGAAAACATGATGCTCAATTAAAGAAGCCAGTTCCAAAAGACAACATATTGATTCCCTTTATATGAAATGTCCAGAGAAGGCAAATATATAGAGAAAAAAAGTAGATTAGTAGTTACCTAGGGCTAAGGGAGAGGATGAATGCCAGGGATGGAGAGTGATGGCTAACTGGTACCAAGATGAAATGTTCTAAAATTAGATAGCAGTGATGGTTGCGTTAACTATGTGAATATACTAAAAACCAGTGAATTATACGCTTTAAATGAGTGAATTGTATAGTACACGAATTATATCTCAAACAACCATTTAAAAATTTTCTTGCAGATCAAAATAAAGTATCTTGTGGAAGGGGGTTCCTTTCCTACTTTGCATAAAAACAATACAGGTTAGCGGTAGCCCTATGAAAACTTTTTTCAATTAATAGATTTCAATATGGCTAGAAGCTGATTTTATCTAATATGTGTTGCTGCATGTTGACCTAACTGGCTAACCATTTGGAGAAAACAAAGACTCATTCTTCACATTATACACAAAAATAATTTCCTCATGGATTTAAGAGCTATACACAAAAATAAAAGTACCTGAAGAATATTTGTGAATATTTCTATAGCCTATGGTGGAGAAACCTTCTTAAGCAAATCTGGAAACTAGAAACCATAAAGAAAAATACTGACAGATTTGATTATAAAAGCATTATGTATCTGTATGCTAAGACATTGTAAACAAAATCAAAAGACAAACAATAGATTGGGAAAAAATACAATAAACACGAAAGAGGATTAATATCTCTAATACACACAGTTATTCTACAAACTAGTAAATAAGACATACAAGAGATACGCACAGGCAATTACAGAAGAAAGAGAAACGATCAATTAGAAACATAAAAAGATGTAGCACCTCACTAGTAGTCAGGGAGGTGTGAATTAAACAAGATATATTTCACTCATAAGTTTGGGTGAAGTTTAAAAGATTGATAACTACTACTGGCAAGGTGTGAGAAAATGGGCACTAACTGCCACCATCATTTTGGAAAGTAATATTTACAGTATCTATTACTATTTTAAGTTTTACATATTCTTTGACTTCAATAGCAATTCTACTTTTGAGACTCTATCATAGAAAAATAAAAGCACCAATAAAAGGAGATTGATTACAGCACTCCTTAATGTGGCCACAAAAAAGAGTTAAAGAGTAGGAAAAAACCATATGTATTTGTACACACACAGAAAGAAGTATGGATGATCATATACCAAGTGATAGCACTGATTATTTAAGGGGAAAGGTTTGGAAGTAAAAAGAAAAAAAATTTATATATATATTTTTTTTCTTGATCTATTACAGAATTTTTATTACTTTTATAATTAAACAAAAATCCAATGAAAATATATTTTTAAAAGATTTGAAATATACATAGCTACCATATGCACACACCTCTCAAAGTCTTGTTGTTTTTTGTTCCTATCTACATGAAATTGAGAAAACTAACCCAATAACTTATGAACATACTTTCTAACTCCACTATTCTAATACTATTTTCTTTTTTTTTTTTGTGAGGCGATCAGCCCTGTGCTAACATCCGCCAATCCTCCTCTTTTTTTGCTGAGGAAGACGGCCCTGGGCTAACATCTGTGCCCATCTTCCTCCACTTTATATGGGACGCCGCCACAGCATGGCCTGCCAAGCAGTGCGTCGGTGCGCGCCCGGGATCCGAACCAGCGAACCCCGGGCCGCCGCAGTGGAGCGCGCGCACTGAACCGCTTGCGCCACCGGGCCGGCCCCTAATACTATTTTCTTAATACATTATTCTCCTCTTTGTTTCCATT
This sequence comes from Diceros bicornis minor, assembly GCF_020826845.1. NCBI lineage: Eukaryota > Metazoa > Chordata > Mammalia > Perissodactyla > Rhinocerotidae > Diceros > Diceros bicornis. The sequence goes on from NC_080743.1 coordinate 59,395,804, forward strand.
CAATAGACTACCACCTATTACATACCTTTTTATCTTTTTATTATTTTACTTTATTATGGTAAGAATACTTAATGTGAGATCTACCCTCTTAACAAATTTTTAAGTGTACAATACAGTATTGTTGACTATAGGTACAATGGTGTACAGATCTCTAGAGCTTACTCATCTTGCTTGACTGAAACTTTATGCCTGTTAAGTAATTATCCATTTCCCCTTACCCCAACTACATACCTCTACAAACCAGATCACCATCCCTTTTTTAAGGGAAAAAAAAAAAGACACATTGGACTTTATCAAAAATAAGAACTTCTGTTCATCAAAAGACACCACCAAGAGAGTGAAAAGGCAAGCCACACATTAGATGATGATACTTGCAATGAACATACAATAAAGGAACTGCACTCAGAATACACATTAACACCAGGTACTTTACAAAAGAGGATGTCCAATAAACACATAAGATGTTTAACCTCAACAGTCATCAGGGAAATGCAAATCAATACCACAATGAAATCAGAATGGCTAAAATTAAAAAGAATGACAACACCTAATGTAGGTGAAGATGTGGAGCAACTGGAATACCTATACATTCCTGGTAGAGTTATAAAGTCATACAATCAATTTGGAAAACTGTTTGACAGTATTTACTAAAGACAAAAATATGCTTACCCTGTAGCCCAGCAATTCCACTCCTAGGTATATGCCAAAGAGAAATGAGTGCATACTGTTCACCAAAAGAGAGGAGGTGGCCAGGTAAGGCTTCACAGCATCAACTTGAACTTTGTCTCAGAAGATGGATAGGTGTTTTCTAAGCAGCCAGGCACTGGGAGGAACATGAAAGTCATGGAGATATAAACGAACCGTGTTTGGGAATGATGGCAGTTCCAAACAGCTGGAGTACAAGAGTGAGAGCCCCAGTGGGACACAAAACTGAAGAGGTAGGCAGGAACTTGAAGAGAATGCAAAAGACTCCACTCTGTCAAGGCACATGGTCAGGTTGGGACTTAGAAACTGCTTGCAGAGAGATATGTGGGAGGTAGCCAGGAAGGCTAGGTAACTGTAGGCAGGAAGCCAATCAGAGTGGGGCATAGATAGACAATTATCACTTTGTTGCCATTTTACCAATTTTGGAGAATAATTACTTTTCTTATACCCAGCCTGCCATTCTAATATTGGTATGTTGCTTTATAACTGATGATTCTCCAGAAATTATTGCATTACCAAACGGTGAAGGGGAAAGGAAGGTGGACAGATGACAGACAGTCCAGCAAAGATTTAGTTAAACCACCATCCAATCACCACTGTCCTTACACTAGTTTACTTCCATTTTTAAGAGCAATTTCTGTTGAAAAACAGGTAAAGAATTCAACTGTCATTCCATAACATTCATAATTAAGATGCTTATGAAACAACGGATATTGGCCTACAATCAAAACTGCCCATGAACTCCCAAAAATTATATACCAAAAATTTTACGTGCATATGAGCACTTTTCAGGAAAGGGTACAAAGGTTTCATTATATTCTTAACGGGGCCCGTGACTACTCCCACTCTACCACCAACACTACCACTACCACAAAAAGAGTTAGGATCCTTGGGGCCGGCCCGGTGGCACAAGCGGTTAAGTACGTGTGCTCCGCTGCGGCAGCCCGGGGTTCGCCGGTTCGGATCCCGGGCACGCACCACTTGTCAAGCCATGCTGTGGCGGCGTCCCATGTAAAGTGGAGGAAGATGGGCATGGATGTTAGCCCAGGGCCAGTCTTCCTCAGCAAAAAGAGGATTGGCAGATGTTAGCTCAGGGCTGATCTTCCCCACCAAAAAAAAAAAAAGAGTTAGGATCCTCAGTTTTCAAGGCCAGTTTCTAAGGTAAGGTACAGAATGAATGCCCATGAAACTAGGTGGCCACTTTTAACCATTTAGTTCTAAGTCTCAGTGAATAGTTTCCAGATTTTTGTGGAACAGATTCATCTAGAAATATTTTTAGAGGCTTATTTGAATTCCAAATCATATTACTATCTTAAACATCTCAGTTCTACTTAAGAAGATCGCCTCTAAACTATCTGAAAATTTTTGGTAGTGTTTTCTTAAGGACACCATTTGACTGGAAGAGCACGGCTTTCTAATGCACACAACTGATGATTTTGACTTTAACTTGGGAAATAGAAATCATCCATGATATGGATCCTTAATTCTCTGGTGATTTCTATAAAATAGCAACAAGAGGCCAGATAAACCCTGGGGAATACATTGTTACTAGAAATGTTTCCTCTCAATGTTCTGGAATTGATTTCTCTTCCTGGACTGACAAAGTCCAAAATTACTGGCCTTTTAGGCATAGTACCAGTTCAACAGATGGGCCCTACATTTTCCTAATGGTAGAGGTAGACTGGCAAATGTGAAGTTATGTACTCAAGACAGAGAGTATCTCTTTCATGCATTAGCTAAGAGGATTTCTGACAGGTTTTTATTTTATTTTATTTTATTTTTAACTGTGAAATTTTTGTTGTACATGATTGTTTATCAGTCACCATATAAGCGCATCCCTCCACCCCTTGTGCCCACCCCCCCACCCCCCTAGCCCCTGGTAACCACCAAACAGTTCTATCTCTGCGTGTATTGGCTTATCTTCCACATATGAGTGAAATGCACTGTTTGTCTTTCTCGTTCTGGCTTATTTCACTTAACATAATACCCTCCAGGTCCATCCATGTTGTTGCAAATGGGACGATTTTGTCTTCTTTTATGGCTGAGTAGTATTCCATGGTATATATATACCACGTCTTCTTTCTGACAGGTTTTTAAATCAACAACAATAAATAAGCTATATGCTGTGGCTGCCTTTACTGTCTGTTATTTCTATTCCCTTCAATTTCTTACACCTCAAACACATTTAAATAGATCCTTACCTACACCCAGAAAACATGTCCCAAAATGTGCAGTAAGTCAACCTAAACAATATTAAGCCCGTAATATTTACAAGTACTGGATCTTATACATGTATCTAGGATATTCGATGTGTTGACTCATTAAGTCCACAGATGAAAAACCAGCTTCTTTAAAGGAAGGTTTAACAATGTCCAATGATAGACTAAATAAGTAATTAGAAGGCAGCTTGATCCCACGCTTACTCTGTAAGTTTTCAAAGCTAGAAATGGTTATCATATTAATGGGTAAAGAGCTTCATGTCTTTTGATACCTCATTCATTATTTTATAAACTTGCATTTATTTGTTTTACCTTATGTTGCCCTTTACAATGGTTATCTAGGAAGGTAATGACCATTCTGCCCATCGTTTCAGAGAAATCAAGTAGAAGTAGGCACTCTGGTTCTAAATTTCATATAAAACGAATGTTCTGATCTCTACGATACAAACAGCTATTTAACAGATTAAAAAAATAGCAATTTGTTCATCAACCATTTTATTTTTGTCTCTCTGTCTTGACTAGTTAGTACTTGTTAGGTTTTCTTAGTCAGGAAGGTATTATTTCTAAAATTATCAAAAGATTCCTTCAACCCTGGCATTCTTGATTAAATTCCTCTAAGTGTCAAGAATACCCCACAGCTCAGTCCAAGAATTTCATCTCTTCTCTATCTACATTCACTCTCTAGGTTATCTCATCAAATCCCGTGGCCCTAAACAGCATCTCTACACTGATGCTCAACTGACCTCAAGACATACATCCAATTGCCTACTCAATATCTCAACCTGAAACTTTTAATAGAAAAGTCAGAGTCAGTATATCCAAATCAAATTCTTAATTTCTGCACTCCCACAACCTGCTTCTCCCAGTGTTCCTCAACTCAGTAAATGGCATTCAACTATCAAGGCCATCATTGGAGTCATTCTTGACTACTTTCTTACTCAGACCCCACATGCAATCTAAGTTATCATCCCAACTACCTTCAAAATATATCCCAAATCCATCTCCCTGATTAACAGCCTAGGTTCAACTCCCAACCATCCCTTGCCTCAAATATCATAACGGCCTCCTAACTGGTCACTCTGGTTGCATCACTGTTGCATTTCAAAGTGTATATATTAGATCAAGTCACTTTCCTGCTCAAAACCTTCCAATAGCTTCCTATCAAATCCAGAATAAAACCTAGACACTCAGCCAAGTCTTGTATGCCCCTACATTACCTAGCCCCTGGCTACCTCTTCTACCTAACCTCTTCTTTCCTATCATTCCTCCCCACCTTGTTTACTCTGTTCCAGCTCTTTCCTATTTCTTAAACACACCAACACACCACTGTATCAGGGTTTATGTTCATGCCTCAGGTAGCTGCATGGGATCCTTCGTATCATTCAGGTCTCTGCTCAAATACCAGTGCCTCAAAGGACTTCCCTAACCATCTAACATCCCCTTACCTCGTTTACATTTCCTTTATAACACGTATCACTGAAATGTTATGACATCATATCCATTTCTTTAATATCTATCTTACTCACTAGAAAGTGAGCACCATGAAGGCAGTAACTTTTTACTGTTTTATTCACTGCTGTATCCCTCGGGCTGAGAGCAGTACTCGGTATAAAGTATACAGTTAATACTTGTTGAATGAAAGAATGAATACTCCTTCTGTTAGGCACAGGATGCAGAATGCTGGTTTTTATTTGACTCTGAACAGAGGACTTAACCCACTGATATCCCAACAGACTAAATGTCCAATAGACTGCCTGGATAAAACATAGGCATACAATAAAGATTCCTCAAGAGGAAGACATTTTTGGCCTAGAATTTATTTGCTGTGGCATAAAATAATCATGTCCCAAGGCATGAAATAATCATGTCCCTTCAGAAATCTCTAGTATACCTTAAGAACAAAGTTTTGCTTGAACCACCTGTAACAAGATGATAGCAGTATGTTACAGCAGTACTGAAAGATCTTGTCCTGGAAAAGGAAAATGAAAATGCCCAAGGACCTTATTTTGTTCAACACTGTATCCTAGTGCCTGGCACAAAACAAGCACTCAATAAACATATGTTGGTCTTGTTTCTGAATCAAAGGAGGTGGTTTAGTGAAGAGCTGGGTTCTGCTTTAGAAGAATACACTGGGTTCCTAAAAAATCCAAGGAAACACTGATCATGGGGGTGGCCCGGTGGCATAGTGGTTAGGTTCGCATGCTCTGCTTTGGCAGCCCAGGGTTCGCGAGTCCAGATCCCAGGCGCGGACCTACACGCCGCTCATCAAGCCATGCTGTGGTGGCGTCCCACATACAAAAATAGAGGAAGATTGGCACAGATGTTAGCTCAGGGCCAATCTTTCTTATAAAAAAAAAAAAGAAAAGAAAGAAAAAGGAAACACTGATCAGCTTTAAAAAAGGAACTATCAAAACTAAACCCAGGGCCTGCCCCGTGGCTTAGTGGTTAAGTGTGCGCACTCCGCTGCTGGTGGCCCGGGTTCGGATCCCGGGCGCGCACTGATGCACCGCTTCTCCACGTTGAGGCCGTGTCCCACATACAGCAACTAGAAGGATGTGCAGCTATGACATACAACTATCTACTGGGGCTTTGGGGGAAAAAAAATAAATAATTTAAAAAAAAAAAACCAAAACATTGAGTATGTCATTTAAAAAAAAAAAAAAAAGTACAATGATGTACACCTGAAATTTTTATAATGTTATAAACCAATGTTACTGCAATAAACAAAAAATTAAAAAAAAAAAAAACTAAACCCAGTTCAGTTCAAAGACTTAAGGTTCTCCACCTCTATATATATAAAATATATCCCTGTTACCTTTGGAGACAAATTCTTGATTTGGTACGAAGGTAAAAAGAAGCCAACACAAAAGCCTAGCCTGAAGTTAAGTGGGAAAATATAAAAGTAAAATTCACATGTGAGGAAAATAAGATAAATTGAGAATTAGAAAAAATATGTATACATGTAAGGAAGTTGTTTATATACACTTTCAAAAATGTATTTTGCATTATTTTTTACCTCTTGTAGAAATTATATATAAAAGAGGTCATTTGTTTTGCTAAAAAAAATTCTCTTTTCAGGAAATGAAGAGGAGAAATAACTTAATAGCAAATTTGTATTATTTGCACTTGCTACATGACATACATTATGCCAAGCACTTCAGACAGATTACCTCGTACAATCCTCCAACGACCCTATACTATAAGTATAATCATCATTTTACAGTCAAGGAAATCAAAAACCATAAGTATTTTGCTAAAGACTACAGTCAGTAAGTAGCAAAACTGAGATCTAAGCCTAGTCAATTTGATTTCAGAGTCCATGATCTTAACCACAATTTGGGATTTTTCAACAAATTGAGAGGAGGCTGAGAGATTTGTTCATTATTAAGAAAAGCAATTATACATTTTTTTATTTGGCTGGATACGTATCATCATCAAGGCTTGATTAACTAAATGCTGAAGGAATGAGGTGTACTGTAGTAAAAATTTTCTTTTGTTTTTCTTTTTTTTTTTGGTGAGGAAGATTGTCCCTGAGCTAACATCTATTGCCAATCTTCCCCTTCTTGCTTGAGGAAGACTGTCTGAGCTAACATCTGTGCCAATCTTCCTCTATTTTGTATGTGGGATACCACCACAACACGGCTTGACAAGTGGCATTTAAGTCCGCACTCAGATCCACTGCGAACCCCGAGTCGCAGAAGTGGAGCACACGAACTTAACCACTACCTCACAGCACCGGCCCCAAAATTTTCTGAGTAACTAAAACATAATCAACTATTTTCTCGATTTTAATCTTTGTTAGAAATTACCTTTAACTGCAACAATATACTATTTTGTCTAAGTAGAGTGTATTGAACATAGTTCATCTCTATTTTGTTGATGATCTCTAAGTAGAAAGGTCAACCTTATACAGCACTGAAGACACAGGAAATCACAGGAGAATGGGTGGAAAGTATACTGATCCAAACTACAGTCCCCTGAACTCATTCTGCTATGTTACACTCATTTTCATACCTCTGCAGATGATCTTCCTCTACCTAGAATGCCCTCTCTAAGCCTTACTGAATAACTCATATTTATCCTTTAAAATCTGGTTCTTCCCACTTGTAGGAAGCCATCCCTAACCTTTCCTTTCTCCTCACAGATTTAATAACTTTCTCCCCTCTTTACCTGGGAGAAATGTATTACACTATATATTGTAATATGTTTGTTAACATGATGTTCCTCTTACTAGATTCACAACTCTGTTTTGTGAATGAGGCAACTCTCTTTGCCACGAGGCAAAAAAAAATTGTGTCTTTTTTCTCAACACCGAAGCACAGAAATGGGAATGAAGTAATCATTAGAAAAACGTTAGTTGGTTGAATGATGAATGAATGAATGAACAAATGGAAGAAATACCTGTTAAACAGAATTAAACCCTAATCTTGTTTTACATTTGAGGCTTTTTCTTTAAACACAGCCCCCCCCCGAATAAAATTAACTTAAATCTGGGGCCGGTCTGGTGGCGCAAGCGGTTAAGTGTGCGCGTTCTGCTGCGGTGGTGCGGGGTTTGCCCGTTCGGATCCCGGGCACATACTGACGCACTGCTTGGCAGGCCATGCTGTGGCGGCGTCCCATATAAAGTGGAGGAAGATGGGCAAGTGGAGGAAGATGGGCACGGATGTTAGCCCAGGGCCAGTCTTCCTCAGCAAAAAAAGAGGAGGATTGGCAGATGTTAGCACAGGGCTGATCTCCTCACAAAAAAAAAAAAAATTAATTTAAATCTCTAATTCACTGCAGTGTCAAAGTGACTGCTCTTTTTTCTTTGATACGCTTTTGCATCTAAATTTTAACTTCCCAACCTGTGTTATCATTTAGCTTGATGGAATCTCTACTTGAGATTTATATCCTCCAATCTTCTTTGAAGACCTTTATACTATACATAATGTTCACCAAGTAATTATTACACATGACTGATTCACTCCCCCATTTCCTCAAATGTCAGAGTTAGCAGTTTCTTCTTTCAAAGACTATCTTTTAAATTCTCTCTATTCAGCCCTGTTAGGCTTCTTATGTTAGTAAATATTTAAACTCCGGAGCTTTCATTTTCAGCAGTGCTGAATTTAAGAAACCTTATCATAAGGAATGTCCTCTCCACATTCTAAGTAATGTCATTTACACCAAGAAGCCATGATATAGCTACTTTATGATCTGACACACTGCCCACCTGTGGTCTCAGAACAAATAAAATTGAATGAGAACAGTGATTTGGTATCAAGTGTGAAAAAGAACAAAGTGTAAAACATGAAGATTAAGTCAAAGATTCATGATTTATTTACTGTGGGACTATAACATAAGATATAAGAAAAGATAAATTAACCAAACTTTCACTAACGATGGAACTCACTTTCATCTGAATTATAATATAACTGTCAGCCTTTTGTGGAAGGAAAGGATATATATCTAAATTCTACTTTACTAGCAACCACTTCACATCTCTATACTCTAATTCATCTTTGTAACTCAAAAGGAATATTTACTTTCTTTTTATACAATGTTTCTACTCATCATGATAATTATGCTCTGTAACATGGTTCCTATTTAGCAATTTAAGAAATGGTATGGATTTTCAAATGTGTACAATTAGAATTTCAAAACTGAAAACAATGCGCATTTCATGCTCTTTAAATAGCAAGTTGATTTTAGACCAATTTCAGCTCCTGTTCAACATCACCAGTATCATCTGATTTTTTTTGTGGTAAGTGGATCCAGTTAGAAAATGAAGAGGAACTAAGAGGAACTAGAAAATGTTTTTAAGATCTTGTCACTATGACTAAAAAAACAAACAAAAAAACTGTAAAAGACACATTATTTCTTGTGCATTTGAAAAAAGCTGATAAACTTTTCTGGCAAACATAGGAACTAACTGTCTGCATTTTTTAATGCCAACATCTAAAAGCAGTGAGGTGAATTTCTATTCAGCTCATTTCTTCTTAGTTTGCAGAAGGAACTCCTGACAGGTAATATAGATTAAAAGTATTTGATGTAACTAGTTTAGATCCAACTATCATCAGATACTTGATTTAAAAAGCTCATAAACCTGACTATGTAGAAATAATTACTCATTTAAAAAGAGTGAAAAGAATGTACACACTGAAGTATTTATGGATGAAATGATATAATGTCTGGAAGATTTGCTTCAAAATAAGCAGAGTGGGGGAGGAGGAAGTGAGGCTAGCAGATGGGGATATAGTGTGATAACTGGGTGTTGATAACTGTTGAAGATGATGTTGAATATACAAGAACTTTTTTCCATTTAAAAAATGAACAAAATTAAATGAAAAAAGTATCAATCTTGTCATCAACGTGGCATATATCTGAGAGCAATGACTAAAAACTACGAAAAGCAAAAACAATTAATGCTAAAAATAAAACTTGACAGATTCTTCAAACATAAAAAAGTTAGATGCTCAATGAAGGAACTACAACTCTGAAATAGCAGTAAGGTTATTAGTTAAATTTCTGTCATCACTTGAAGCCATAACTTATTAATTATGTTGTGTCAACATCACACTGCCATTAACACCCCCAAAGAGGCAGTTACTAAAAAAGTGATTTCTAAAACATGAAATATAAGATTAACAGTTATCATTAACTAAGATGACAAATTTTAAGTACGAAAATCTAACCTCTCCATACAAAGACTATAAACAAAAAAAATTACAAGAAATTTAAAGAAAAATATTTTTAAAAACCCTAGCAATATAGCTCAAAACAAAACAAAAACTACTTTCATTACCCTCTCTTACGGCAGCCAGGTTTAAGACATCTCATGCTTTTGGAAAGGCTGGCACAAAGCAGACCTCACAGCAGATTTCAGTAAGGCTGTATATTAACTTTAAAAGACTCAGACCAACACACATAACTCAAATAGCAACATGAAATTATTTAACTGGAGATGCACCACCTACACATATGGTAAAACTTGATTGTGTGCATGCAGACCATTTTGGGCAGGACTGAATGTGGCCAATTCTTTATTCATAAGGCATAGAAGACCACTTATAATAAAGCCTCAAGTGGTACTGCTAATACTATAAAGACACAGTGCCTAGCAAGATATAGGTAAGTTATGCTCTATATCTTAGAATACAACTCAAGAACAGGACACAAAAATCACTTTCCATTCTTGATCCTTAAAGATCCTGAATAACTTTTTGTGATTATTACAAGCATTATTTTTTTAATCTCATACATAAAAGAGACTATATACATATGTATTTATATACACAGTACACACACATATATATGACATGTTGTAAAAAACAACAATAAAAAACCATATACCTACTACCCAAGCTAAAAATTAGAGAAAATCTTAAACTTTTCACAAATTTATATGACATTCTTACACAGAGGCCACGACATGAAGAGACAATCAGACTATTTTTCTTAGGGTCTCTCCATTATCTTACTGAATCCTGTAACCTGTCCTATTAAAACACCTTTCTGAATTTCTTCTTCTTTTAAAAATGCAGTAATTATTTCTAATTTCATGGGCAGTCTGTCAAATAGCTACTGGATTTTACCCCAGAAGTGTTTTCTAGATGCATGTTATGTCCAAAAATGACATTAAGACCTTTTTACATAAACTCACTACAGAAATACATCCGGGCCGGCCCCGTGGCTTAGCAGTTAAGTGCGCGCGCTCCACTGCTGGCGGCCCAGGTTTGGATCCTGGGCATGCACCGACGCACCGCTTCTCCGGCCATGCTGAGGCTGCGTCCCACATACAGCAACTAGAAGGATGTGCAACTATGACATACAACTATCTACTGGGGCTTTGGAGGAAAAATAAGTAAATAAAATTAAAAAAAAAAAAAAAGAAAAAGAAATACATCCAAAACAAGATAAGGAATGCAACCAATGTCTGCCTCCTTTTCAAACCAGAGTTCCTTCATCCAAAAACATCAGATGATACCAAAACACATTTTTTAGCTACAAAGTTGCATACAGAGTGTAAAGAAGTTATACCTTCCTAAGAATAAGTAAGGGCAAAAACTCTCTGCAATTGCATCACAAAACCTCAACTTCTAGGACCATGCTTCCCTCCTCCTTGCCCTTTTGAAAGCCCCTGCCATCATACAATTCATAGCTTCAATAGGATTAAAAGCCTATTATTTTATTACTCATATTTGTGTCCCCTGCATAGAATTAACTCAATAATGTTTGTTATAAATAAGATAAATTCCACGAAATGAGCTTCAAAACACCTCAGTCCCAATGCAAAACTGGATAGAGATGAGTTTGAGAATAAAAACACAATGAGAAAGAATAAAGCTATAAACACTTGTGCTATATTCTCTTATCACCTAATTCAGAAGCATGTTCTAACACTACAGAAATAAGTTTGCAAAGAATAAAGAATAAAACAAAAAGAATAAAAAACATGGATCTTAAAATTCTCCTTACTGTCAGCATGCTCAAACACTGTCACAGAATCTTGGATCTTAAACTCATATCAACATGTCCACTCCCAAAGTATATATATATAAATATATATATAAATATATATAAGTATATACATATATATATATAAATATATATAAATATATACATATATATATATATAAAAAGGCTTTCAAATGAGACCTGAATATAAATTGGTTCTACTTCATTACAGTTTAAGTTCCTGAAATTGTATGCACCATTTGTGTGACTGTGCTTATGCTCATTTTGTACAGTGAGGGTCTTTCATCAGATTCTCAGAAGGACAAGTGACTCCAAAAAACTTTAAGAACCACTAATCTAGCATATCAAAAACATTCCATTTTCCAGAGAGACACAGTTAAGTTGGTTTAGTTCAAATATTCTTCCTTCATATTCATAGAGGGGATCCTTACTACAAAATTAAGTCTTTCGAAGAATTCCTTCAGCTCTGCCAAAAAGTTCCAATATCTACAGACACATATATCAACAATTCCCAGATCCCAAAAACTGTTTACTCATAAATGCCAAAAGATAATGCAAAAGAAGGCACACATTATCACAAACTGGCCATCCTGTTGGATTCTTAAATACACTTGTATCCTTCCACATTAAAATGTCTGGAAGATCTAAATTCCCTCCAAACTGAAAAGACTTTTTAGGAAGGTTTTCTAGTTTCAATTTCCCACTGACTTGTCTGCTTTGCCTGACTTAATACATATACCACTGTCAAGACAAGTCCCCTCATATGCATCCAGGCTGTTTCAACAGGGTCACCTTGATTACTCTCACCCCAAGGCAGGAACAGTATATAACGAGTAGTTATTCAACAAATATTTGTTGAACGAATGAAAGAAGATCCTTCTTCCCATACATTTAAAGTTAAGCTGTCAGGCCCCAGGTAGCTGCTCTAGTACAAGTTAAACTACAGAAGACATCCCTTCCTCAAACACACAAACTCAAGTGTCAGAAATGCTCTGCTTCCTTCATAAACAAAAAATAATCAAGGATAACCATTTCACACAGGCCAACCTGGAAAGGACAACCTACATTCCACATACATGTCTGACATAACTGATCTCTACCAAATACAATCCAACCAGTCATATAAGCCCTTACCTTTCCAATAAACTCAGATTTGCCTGACAAAGACCTCCTGAGGCATCATGGTATAGTGAATACACTGCTGGACTAGTAGTCAAAATACTGGAGTTATAGTCCCAACTTTGTAACCAATTTAACATGCCACCTTCGAAAAATTATCTCTTTATGCCTCAATTTCGTATTGTGTAAAATGGGAGAAAACATCTATTCTACCATTTCACAGATATTTAGAATCACAAAGAGATTTAGAATTTAAAGATTTAAAATCTGAAAAATATAACAGCGTTATTCTATTATAAAGCGTTAATATAAACTCAGGTCAACAAAAAGGCCATCCATTCTTTATACCCTCATAGTAACTATTCTGTTAAAGATATTCTAGACCTTCACATTTACACAATTCACTCTGTTCAGAGGAACAAACTACTCTTAAGACCACAAGCAGTTTAAGTTTCTCCCACAAATATATGCTATATTGTCTAAAATACTGCTGTGACTTCTCTTTCCCAACAGGTAACAAGGCGCTCCCAATACCTAAAATACACACACACATCAGCCAGCAGGGAATATCCCAAGTTTTATTTCAAAAATAAGCTAACTTATAAGGGGAACTCCATTACACTTACACAAACACAAGCAAACTCTTCCGGAACACTTTCCTTCCTTGCATACACACACAAACACAGCCGCCATACACCAGCAGACCATCTGTCTTCCAGACCAAAAACATGTCTTTCCATGTACAAAGTAACCAGTAACATTTATTAAACTTATAACACTGAAATCATTCTGTCTTTCCTACATACAGTTCAGCATGTCAGGGACGACACACACCTGATCATACAGGTAAACTACTCTCGAAAGATCAGCCCTCCTGCCAGTCTTATTCCTTAAACAGCCACAGACTGGACTACGGGGGATGCTCCAATCGTGTCTACACAACACACAAACTAACCTGTCAGGGGCACAGCCGACTCCGCCTCCACTCGCTTACTTTCCTGCCCCCTCCCCCAAGCCAGGAGCCCGCCTGTCAGGGACACCCCTTCACCCCCGCCAGGAGGGACTTCCCGGTAAGCTCAGGATCCCCTTCCCTTCTCTCCCCTCCCCCATCCTTACCACCGCTCTCCCGGAGGTCCAGGTCCGGGAGATGACAGTAGCTCCCAAGAAGCCAAGGATTGAGTCGCGGAGGGAGTACTTAGGCCCAAAGGCCTCCCCAAGCGGTTCTACTCACCGTGTCAGAGGCCGAGGCCGAGAAAGATGAGAGTGCAGGGAAGTGGGGAAGAGGGGGCGGCCGCCACTAGGCTCCTCCGCTTCCCTTGGTCCACAGTGGATCCCTCCCGCTTGTCAGGAGGCGGCCAGCGGGTGAGCGGACTGGCGGAAATGCGAGAGAGGAGAAGGGAAAGGCGTGGGGCCAAGCAAGGGAAACTGAGGGGAGGCGGGTCCCGCAACCCAGACGGGGATCGTCTCCCCCTCCGCAAAGCGAACCCAAAATGGCGGCGGGAGCGGCGGCGGCAGAGCGGCGGCGGCGGCAGCTCCTCGGGAGGGAGGGAGCGAGCGAAGGGCGCCTCGTGCCCCCCCCCACCTCCCACTCCTCCCTCCTCGCGTTCTTCCCCTCCGTCCTCCCCCCTCACCCGACTCGGGCGGCGAAACGCGCACGCCCGCCCGCACGCGCCGGAGTGTATCTGGGCTCGTCGCTCGCCGCTCCCACCAACCACCGCCTCCGGCCGCCTTGCGCGCCAGCCAGCCCGTACGCGCTCGCTCAGGGGCGCCTCCTCGCACGGTCCCCCACTTCCCCTCGGCCCCTGTCAAGCCGGCTCTGGCACGGGCCCTCACGCGTACCTTCAGCGGCGCGAGCCCAAGCCTCCTCCTCCACCTCCTCGTCTTTCCTCCCCCCCTTCCCCGCCCCCACGGCCACCAACCGCCGCCACGGCCGCCGCCGCCGCCTCCTCCTCCGGCCCCCCCCACATACCCTCCACCCCTCGCGCGTGCGCCTCCCACAATCCCCCCGCGGGACTGTTCCATTCCTGTCGGCTGCAGGAGCGGGGGAGGAAAAGGTAGGCAAAAGCAGGCAGAGCTTGCCGCTAAGACTGGAATTATCTGAGTGGCGGACAGAGACCCATGGCTACTCACCTCCCGGGCCGGGGCGCCGCGGCTCGCCTCCCCCCTCCTCCTCACGGCCGCGGCGAGTGGGTCGGGGGCGGCCTAGCCCCCCTCCGCTGGCCGGCGGTTGGAGGCCGCGGCGGCTGCGCGTTGAGTAGCTTCCTGCCGTTCGACCCGAGCTTGCTTCTTTGCTGCGGGACGAGCACTACGGAGCAGCTTTTGATAGTATCTGCTGTTCGCCGCGTCGGGAGAATTGGTCCGCGACTCTCGGTGAGGGAATAGACCGGCGCGGGGGTTGTACCCATGAGGGAAAGGAGCGGGACTCCGCACCTCCGTGAGGTAGGGAGTGAGGCCAGGAGGACCGGCGACCGTCCTAGGGGGCTTTTTTCCGGGTTCTATGTTGCAGACTTGGGACCCAAAGAAGAACCGGCGCCGTGGTCGGCTTTCTTTTTTTTTCTTTTTTTAGCTCAGCTTAGATTTCTCGCATTTCGCACAACTGTCTATACGCGATGGTGTTTCTGTGCACTTTTACTTTTTCCTCCTGCATGGCTACTACATTTTCAATCTCATTAGGCAGCCTGATGTTAGAGGATAAGGAATCACGTATTTCCAGTTGAGTTTTGGACTGAATCGCCCGTGTCTTATGTGTCCTTCGGAAAGTTATTTTTCTTAATTCCTTATCAAGAAGAAACGAAAAACTAGACATAAAAATTAGTTAACTCCAAATCTGCCTTTGGAATTGGTGTGTGAAATAATATATGTAAAGTAGAATTAGCTCCTAGGCACAGGGAAAGTGCAGAGTATTATGTTATTGTTCTGTTGATGTTGATAAGGTTTGTGGGTGTAATTGGTAGTTTGTGTCCTATTCTAACCAAGTCGTTAATAAAACAAAGCAAAACTAGGCCTATCAGATTTCTGTGGTTACTAATACTTGTTTCTCAGAATCCTGCACGAACGTTTACTTGATGATGGAATTCAGGAGAACTATGGACTATTAAAATCCACAGATAATCCCGAAGTTTATCTAATCTACTAGTTTTTAGTTTCACCTAACCAGTAAAGCAGAAAAAATTAGGGAGGGGATTTACTTGGGTGTCCCTTTTCTTCACATCTGTGAATTTCAGGGGATCCAGGGAATAGTTTGAAAATCATTGTGCTAGATTAAATCTCAAAGGTCTAGTCAAGCTCTGAAGTTCAAGTAGACACTCCTGAATTTCCCCCGTACCATATTTCAATATATGGACCAGGCTTTGTTTGCTTGCTTTGTTTTTTTAAGGTAAAGAGGAATTCAGCCTTAATTACCTCACTATATATTTGCTTTTCCTAACTGTGTCTTAAGTGCCAAGTCTTTCATGGAGCCCATTGAAGTTTTACATTAATCTTTAATTGTGTCATGTATGCAAGTGTGTTACTCTACCAACCACGTTTTTAATTTGAGAGCAAGGACTATGTCTAACATTTTTTCTATAGTCTAGTGCAAAGCAAGTTAGGAAAATGTTGAAATGAATGTTAGATACTTAAAATATGAGAAGAGAAGGAGAATTAACATTTGTGGAATACCATGCCAGAAGAACATGTGTTTGTTTTTAATCCTTATAATAAACAACACTTTGAGATGGATCATCTTATTCACATTTTACAGATGAGAAGCCTGAGGCTCAGAGAAGTCCAGTAATTTTATCTTTAGACTTTAGTTTGCCTGTCTCTTAAAAACCTAACTTTTTTCACTATACCACATTGCCTTCGTGTAAAATTTCTCATCAGTAACATAATTGTGTACACTACAAAGAAAAAACACTTCTAATGGAATTCCGCTACACCAGTATATAAAGAAAGTTACATACTTAGGGTCTCTGCCTTCAACTAGCATTCAGTAACTCCACTGATTCATGAATTGTCGGCTAAGTATAGGCAAATAGGATAGTATTCTGTTCTTTTGCATATGCCCCAGTGCCTACTAGCAACTAAAATATATTAAGTGCTCAATAAAATGACCATATTGAATGAGTGAACACTGAATTATTTGAACCAAGGAAGGCTTGGAAGACAGACTAATGGTTCCCCCAAGATGTCCATGTCCTAATTCCTAGAACCTGTGAATATGTTATGTTACATAGCAAGAGGGAATTAAGGATGCAGGTGGCATTAAGGTTGCTAATCAGCTAACCTTAAAATAGGGAGATTATCCTGGATTATCTGATAGGCCCACTGGAATTACAAGAGTTTTGAAAAGATGGAAGAGGAAGACAGAAGAGTCTGTCAGAGTGATGCAATATGACAAAGACTTGACTGGCTCTTGCAGGCTTTGAAGATGAAAGGGCAGCCTCTAAAAACTGGAAAAGTCAATAAAGCAGATTCTCTACTAGAGCCTCCAGAAATAATACAACCCTGCAAGACACTTTGATTTTGCACTTCTAAACACAGAACCCTAAGATGACAAATTTGTGTTGTTTTATGCCACTAAGGTTGTGGTAATTTGTCACAGCAGCAATAGGAAACTAATACAGAAAGAGTCAAATCATTATTAACCTCCAAAGTACTCTGCCTTGGATTGTGGTCTGTGCTTTAATGTAAATGAGGGTATGGGTTAACTGAAACTTTTCTTTAAGCAAAGTGATAGGCACTCAACAAAACTGCCTAGATTTCCAGTATTTCCCTACTGTTCTGCTTCTCCTGGCATCAGTTTCCAAGCTGTAAATACACTGCTGGGCTCTGGGATATTGCTGTACAGCAGCAGTCTTAGCTAAGCTGCCCTCAGACTTCCTCACTGGAATAGAAGTAATTAAACATTTATTTCATGGTGCTTCCTTGCTGGGATGTTATCTAAATACAATATAGATAAACAGGAGAAGCTCTTCAATATAAACTTTTAAAATAAGGTTTCAAATGTTAAAAGAAATTTTTGAAGATAAAACTTACTAGAATATCATCAGGATTGACTTTACATTTGACAAGTTATGGGTAAATGCTGTATAAGCATAATAATCTAAATAATTTTCTATGTAACAAGGGAAGAACTCTGAAATTTTTGTTTGGGCACCAAGATTTTAAACTTATGCTTCAGGTTATTGCCTTCTATCAAAGTAGAAATGTACACTTCAGACTGCCTGGGTTCAAGGCCTAGCTCTGCTCCTTGGTAGCTGTGTAAACTGGAGAAACTTAGGTGTAGTAATAAACTGATAACTTATAAATCATTTAATCCTTGTAACAATTCTATATTTAGATGCTGCCGTTATCTCCATTTTAGAAATGAAGAAACAGAGACAAAGTTTAAGTAATTTGCTCAAGGTTACACAACTATTAAATAGGAGAGCCGGGTTTCAAATCCCAGCAGTTAGTTTGAAGAGTCCAAGCTTTTAACCATTCTGCCATACTTGCCACTCTGTTTCCTTGTCTGTAATCTTCCTAACCAAAAAAAACTCCATAAAAATGGTTTTGCCTAGGTCTCATAAAAACTTTTTTTAAATGATTTTATTTACTTTTTTTTTTTTTTTTTTTTTGGTGAGGAAGATTGTCCCTGAACTAACATCTGTGCCAATCTTCCTCTATTTTTTGTATATGGAGTGCCGCCACAGCGTGGCTTGATGAGTGGTATGTATGTGCGCGCCCAGGATCTGAACCCGCAAACCCCGAGTCACCAAAGCAGAGCCTGCAAACTTAACCACTAAGCCACCAGGCAGGCCCCAGAAACTTTTTTTTTAACATGGACACCGTACTGAATTTTAGACAGTTTTTATTACATACACAATATTATTAATATTGCTGATTATCGTTAATAACATTAGAAATAAAAATCAAGAAAGAAAATTACCTGCAACATTAGCACCACAATAGATCACACTGTTTTGTGTTTATCTTTTCCTTTAAGTTTTTATCTTTATGCATCTCTACTTCAGAACCTAATCTAGGGGCTGGCCCAGTGGCACAGCAGCTAAGTGCACAGACTTAATAATTCACTTATTCTTAGCTAGGATCAAAGTTAACAGCTAGCTGCACAAATAAAGGATTGAGGCCATGTAGGAAGAAATATGATGTAGTAATGAGGAACGTGGGCTCTTAAGTCCAATAACCACGTGTACATCCAGACTTCTCCATTTTTTAACAGTACAGTGGTTTCCACATGTCAGAAAAAATTGTAACTTTGCAGCTCCTGTAAAGAGATAAAGTCTGCTTCGCACACGTTGAATCTGGGTTGGCCTATAATGGGCTGCAATAGAATGTGACAGAAGACTGTGCTGGTTCTAAGCCAGGTTTGAACAGGTCTTAAATGTTTCAGCTCTCTTGGATCTTTGCCACTGCTATGACAAGTCCAGGCCACACTGCTAGAGGATGAGAGACAGTGTAGAGCAGAATCAGTCATCTTAGCTGCGGCCAACCTCAGATGCATGAGGAAGCCTAACAGAGATAGGCAAACCTGGCCCAGAGCAAAAGAACTAACCAGCCTGTAGCTGTAGACTTGTGAACAATAATAAGTAGTTATTGTTTTAAGCCACTGCATTTTGGGGTGGTTTGTTGTGGAGCAACAGCTGATACAATGCTTCAAAGGATGCTATGATGATAACATAAAGCATATAATGTATATAACACATTTTCAGACATATAGTAGTTAATCTGTGCATGTTAGCTTCACTATTGCTGTATTGTTTTAATATGGCTAAATAGCAACATTTTTAAATAATGGCTTTATTGAGATTCACATAGCATAAAATTCACATACCGTAAAATTCAGTATCTTTAAAGTATACAATTCAGTGAGTTTTTAGTATATTCACAGAGTTGTGTGACCATTACCACTATCTAATTTTAGAACATTTTTATCACCCCAAAAAGAACCCATCAGTAGTCACTCTCCATTATTCCATCTCCCAGCCCCTGGCAACCACTAATCTAATTTTCTGTCGCAATAGATTTGCCTGTTGTGGACATTTCATATAATGAGAATTATACTACATGTGGTCTTTTGTGACAGACTTCTTTCCCTTTGTTTAAAGATTCATCCATGTTGTAGCGTGTATCAGAACTTCATTTCTTGTTATTTCTGAATAATACTCCATTGTATAGCTATACCACATTTTGTTTATCCATTCATCAGTTGATGAACTTTTGGATTGTTTCCACATTTTGGCTATTATGAATAATGCTGCTGTGAGCATTTGTGCACAAGTTTTTGTATCTACATATATTTTCATTTCTCTTGCGTATATAACTAGGAGTAGAATTGCTGGGTCATTTGGTAACTCCATGTTTAATCTTTTGAGGAACTGCCAAACTGTTTCTAAAGTGGCTGCACCATTTTACATTCCTAAGAGCAATGTATGAGGATTCCAGTTTTTCTGCATCCTCCCCAACACTTGTTATTGTCTGTCCTTTTGATTTTAGCTATCCTTTTGAGTTTGAAGTGTGTAGGGGAGGAAGACAATTCCTCTACCCTCTAGTCCTTCTGGCTGGCCTAAAAATTAAATTGACGTGAAACAGAATAACAGGAGAAAATCAAACAAAGCTTTATAACATGTATACATGGGAGAAATCCAGGAAAGCTGAGTAACTCACCAGAATGGCTGAGGTCACCACCTTATTTTGTGTGTGTGTGTGTGTGTGTGTGAGGAAGATCACCCCTGAGCTAACATTCATGCCAATCCTCCTCTTTTTTGCTGAGGAAGATTGGCCCTGGGCTAACATCCCTGCCCATCTTCCTCTAGTTTATATGGAATACCGCCACAGGATGGCCTGACAAGCTGTGCATCGGTGTGTACCTGGGATCTGAACCCGGGCCGCCAGCAGCAGAGCGCGCGCACTGAACTGCTAAGCCATAGGGCCGGTCCCCATGAGGTGGCCGCCTTAAATACCATCTTCAGCTAAAGACCAAAAGAAGATGTTGGGGGTGGGGGGAGTCCATCATGAGAGATTACCAGAAAAAGCATGGTAAACAAGATTAAGGTTATTGGGGCCGGCCTGGTGGCGCAGCAGTTAAGTGCATGTGCTCCGCTTCGGCCGGTGGTTCACAGGTTCAGATCCCGGGCACGCACTGACACACTACTTGTCACACCATGCTGAGGCGGCGTCCCATATAAAGTAGAGGAAGATGGGCATGGATGTTAGCCCAGGGCCAATCTTCCTCAGCAAAAAGAGGAGGATTGGCATCAGATGTTAGCTCAGGGCTGGCCTTCCTAACCAGAAAAAAAAAGATTAAGGTTATTATGCAGATTTAGGTCCTTGCCTTCTGCATGAATAAGAGTTTCTGGAGATAAGGTCATCCCCTCCTCTTCTTGGTACAGTGAGGGAGACACCTTTACAAAGGGAGATTTCCCTTACAAATGTAAATGTCTCTTACAAAGGGTAACTTCTATTTGGTTTTCAGAGCTTCTCCCCTGTCTGCAGTTTCTTAAAAGTAACCAGCCCAAAACAATCAATCCTCATGCCAAAAAGACACATCTTGAGGTGGCAAACCCTGCTCCCTTGCAAGTGGTATCATGTTGTGTTTTTGATTTGCATTTTCCTAATCACTAACAGTGTTAAGCATCCTTTCATGTGCTTATTGGCCATTGTATATCTTCTTTGGAGAAGTGTCTATTTAAATCCTTTGCCTATTTTTGAGTCGGGTTGTCTTTTTTTATTATTGAGTTATAAAGAGTTCTTTATATTGTGGATACAAGTCCTTTTTCAGATATGTAATTTGCAAATATTTTCTCCCATTCTGTGGGTTGTCTTTTACTTTCTTGATGGTATCCTTTGAAGCAGAAGTTTTCAATTTTGATGAAGTCCAAGTATCTATTTTTATTTATGTCACTTGAGCTTTTGGTGTCATTAAGAAACCATTGCCTAATCCAAAGTCACAAAGATTTACTCCTGTGTTTCTTCTAAGAGTTTTATAGTTTTAGCACTTCCATTTAGGTCTATGATCTATTTTGAGTTAATTTTTGTGTATGATGTGATGTAGGGGTCCAATTTCATTCTTTTACATGTGGATATCCAGTTGTCCCAGCACCATTTGTTGAAAAGACTGTTCTTTCCCCCATTGAATTGTCTTGGCACCTATGTTAAAAATCAACTGACTGTGATGTAAGGGTTTCTCCCAGCTCTATTCCACTGATCTATGGACATATGGATCAGACATCTATGATCTATAGACATATGCTAATACCACTCTGTCTTGATTACTGTAGCTTTGTAGTAAGATTTAAAATCTGGAAATGTGAGCCCTCCAACTGTGTTCTTTTTTTTTTTCCCAAGGTTATTTGGGCTATTCTGGGTCCATTGCATTTCCATGTGAATTTTGAGAGCTTGACAATTTCCATAAAAAAAAGGTTGCTAGGATTTTGATAGATAACAGTATTTGTTTAAAAAAAAAACAACTGGTAATTTTAGTAAACTGTGTTCTCAATGAAACTATGGTGTGATAGAATTACAAAATAGTCACTGTTGGAAATATAAAATCTAAAACTGATAGATCATACTTGAAGAGTATTGATGAGTAATATAGAGAAGGGACTTTCATGATGATTACTTTAAGAAACTGAAGACATTTACCCAGAAAAAGAAAAATAGAGGAGATAACTACCTTCAATTTATCATATGGAAGATGGCTTGTAAAACCCAACAGAAAGACTGGGACAGTGAGTGGAAGCTACAGGGAGACATTTCACCTCACAATGTGAAATAACTTTCCGTAAAAGCTGTCTGAAAACCATATGGACTGCCTTATGAGTTCCCCATCAATGGAGACATTCAGGCATTTGATGACTGACAATATAGCATATGCAGTGGCTAATGAGAAAGGCTGCAGAGTCATGGGTTTGAATTCCAAAACTGCCAATTTTAGGCTATATACCCTTAGGCAAGTTATTTAGTCTATCCATCTCTATTTTCACCTGGGTATAATAATGTCTACTTCACCGGATTGTTGTAAGATAATGCCTATAAATTGCTTATAGAACCTGTTTCTAAAAAATACTCAGTGATTATTATTAAGATCACTGTAGCACCAATTCAATTCTGAACTATTTCTGAAGACTTAGTTCTTGAACTAGATCATTTAACCTTAAGAATTTATGATTCTTTTCACACAAAAACCTGTACACAGGGCCGGCCCTGTGGCTTAGTGGTTAAGTGCGTGCGCTCTGATGCTGGCTGCCGGGGTTCGGATCCCGGGCGTGCACCAACGCACCGCTTCTCCGGCCATGCTGAGGTCGCGTCCCACATACGGCAACTAGAAGGGTGTGCAGCTGTGACATACAACTATCTACTGGGGCTTTGGGGAAAAATAAATAAATAAATAAAATTAAAAAAAAAAAAAACCTGTACACAAATGTTCATAGCAGCTTTATTGGTAATAGCCAAAAACTGGAAACAACCCCAATATCCTTCAATGGATGAATGATTAAACAAACAGGCACATTCATACCAGGGAATAGTACTCAGAATTAAAGGAACGAACTGTTGATACATATAACATGCAACCCGGATGAATCTCCAGAAAATTATGCGTGAAAAAAGCCAATATCAAAAGGTTACATACAGTGTGATTTCATTTATATAACATTCTTGAAATGACAAATAGAAATGAACAGATTAGTGGTTGTCAGGGGTTAAGGAAGGGAGGGAAGGGGGTGGGCAGTGGGAGAGGCTATAAAAGGAGAACGTGAAGGATCCTTTAAGTGATGGAAATGTTCTGTATTTTGACTGTATCAATGTCAATATCCCAGTTGTGATAGTGTACTATAGTTTTGCAAGATGTTACCATTGGGGAAAACTGGGTAAAGGGTACATGGGACGATATATTATTTCTTTCAACTGCATGTGAATCTACAATTATATCCATAGTAAAAATTTAATTTAAAAAAAAGGACCTATGATTTTTGTGACCACTGAAGTCTTATGTGACCAGCATATAGTCTTTGGGATACCTTTCTAAATTTGGTACAGGTTTTTTCTGACTTCCTTCTCAGTATACATTTAGCCTGCCTATGTGAGAATACTTTTTTTTTTTTCTTAAGAAAGAGGACTCTAACACTAAAAAGTTTCAGCAGAATAGTGGCAGAACTTTATAAATACAATGATAAGTAAATGTCCCTTCCAAGTACACCTGGAAGAGCTTCAGATGGTTTAAAGACCAAGGAAATTATTTGTCTCTGGGATTTGTTTGTTTTATCCACATTTTATTTTTTTTATTTTTATTTTTTTTATGATTTTATTTATTTATTTTTTTCCTCCAAAGCCCCAGTAGATAGTTATATGTCATAGCTGCACATCCTTCTAGTTGCTGTATATGGGACACGGCCTCAGCATGGCTCGAGAAGCAGTGTGTTGGTGCGCACCCGGGATCCGAACCCGAGCCGCCAGCAGCGGAGCATGCGCACTTAACCGCTAAACCACGGGGCCGGCCCAATCCACATTTTAAACAAAGAATGACTGAGATTGGAGAGAGGACTTTTCTGTCTTGGTGTAGTAAAAGTAGACAATAGGTAGAGTCTCAGAATGATGGCAGTTGAACAGTATTAGAGAAGTTTTTTTTTTTTTTTTTTTTTTTTGTGAGGAGATCAGCCCTGAGCTAACATCCGCCAATTCTCCTCTTTTTTTGCTGAGGAAGACGGCCCTGGGCTAACATCTGTGCCTATCTTCCTCCACTTTATATGGGACGCCGCCACAGCATGGCTTACCAAGCAGTGCGTCGGTGTGCGCCCGGGATCCGAACCAGCGAACCCCGGGCCGCCGCAGCGGAGCGCGCGCACTTAACCGCTTGCGCCACCGGGCCGGCCCCTAGAGAAGTATTTTAATGATAAATCTTTGAGAATTTTTTTCTTCATTTTTGCTTCTTAGAAGGCTTGAGATAATTATCATGCATCTTTAATTTTTATCATCAGTTGCTTTTTTTGTTTTGTTTTTTCTTTTATTATTGTGGTACAATACACATAACATAAAATTTGCCATCTTAGCCATTTAAAAAGTGTGCAGTTCCATAATATTAAATACATTCACATTATTGTGCAGCCATCACCACCATCCATCCCCATAACTCTTTTTCATTTTGTACCATCAGTCGCTTTTAATAGGAAACCTATCCCTTCCTTATCTTCCAGTAACAAGCAATATGTTTAACTTGTGCTCTGCAAATAAGTGTTCAAAGGACATGAAAAAACTGAAAGAAGAAATCAGAACTCAAATTTTTCCATAGTATTAGTGGCTTTGAGCATTTATCTTGCAATGCCCTGATTTGTATATGCCCTAGAAAGTAGAATGAGGAAATATTTCTCTCTTCTGCTTTAATTTGGCCTGTCAATAGGACTTTTTCTGCTTACAGTCATTTTAAAGAACATGGAAAATATGGTTTAGTCCAGATTGTCTGCTTTGAGATCAGACTTTTGAGATCCCCTCCCCCTTTTTAAGAATCTTCTGTTATTCTTGTGTATACCATATATATATATATATATATATCCTTTTCCTTTAAAGGCGTGGGGAAATATTGAAAGATTTTAAGCAAGACTTCAATGGACAGAATGGATTGGAGAAGTTCAAAGCTGGAGGCTGGTAGACCAGTTGTTGTAATATGGATACAAGATGATAGTGTCCTGGAATGGAGAGTTGGTCACATTTTCCTGACCAGCATGTCCCATATGTCTAAAACATGGCCAGAGTAAAACATGCTAAAACAGGGCCCCAATGACCACAAGCACACCTAGGGGACCTCAGGACCATGTCACCCACTCTTTCCTCTCCAGGACCTAGCCTCCCTCTGGAGCTGCAGGTCACAGCTGTCCCATATTAGTGGTTGCAACAGGGCACATTGAGAAGATCGGGGGAGCAGAGTTGGGTGGGCCAGATACTGTTGGAGTGACATGGGGGTCATGAGTAGTTTGGGAATAGGAAAAGTTGAGGTTGGGTGGAGGGCTTGCGATTGGTAATCAACTGATACGGAGGGTTAGAATCGGCATGGGGGTTAGCTGGTCACAGATGGGGGATGACAGTGTTGGAGGCAGGGAGCGAAGTAGTTGAAGTAGAGGAGGATTGAGAAGAATTGGGGTTAAGAAAATTGAGCTGATAGAGACGGGCACTGGGTGGTCTTGGGCGCCAGGTGGGTATCAGATGGTATTGGGCATCAGGTGGAGATGGATGCTGGGTGGTCTTGGGCACTGGGTGGTGGTTTTTGTGCTTGCCAAGACCACTCCCAGGTTCTATGATTCCCTAGGAGGACTCAGAAGTCAGCACATAGTCATACTTATGCTATGATTTATTACAGTGAAAGGATACAGAGCAAAATCAGCAAAGGGAAAAGGCACATTGGGCAAAGTCTGGAGGAAACCACGTGCAAGCGTCCAAGAGTCTTTCCCAGTAGAATCACACAGGACACACTTAATTCATTCAGCAACAAGTTGTGACAACACGTGTGAAATATTGCCAACCAAGGCAACTCAGAGCCTCAGTGACCAGGGTTTTTATTGGGGCTGGTCATGTAGTCATTATCTGTCTAGCATGTACTAAAATTTCAGACTCCCAGGAGAGCAGCTGTTCAACATAAATCACGTTGTTTGGATAAATAGTTTAGGCACAGTAACCCTCTCGTACCAGTTCTAGGAATGGTGGAAACTCTCCTGAAATCCAAGTTCTCAGACACCAGCTAAGGGGCAACCTTGCAAGCAGGCCATTCTAAGGATAGCAGTCTCAGGCCTGCTCTTCTGACTCTTATACACAGTTGTAATGGGCAGCAGGTGGTGGTGGTGGTGGGCATTGGGCAGTGTTGAACAGCAATGGAGGCAGTGTAAGGCAAAGCTAAGGAGAACAGATAAAGAGCAGGGAACACAGGGGACCTCACTTCTGCCTGGCTCAGTAGAGCTTCATCTTCAGGCCTCGGCACATACTCACAGTCACCACCTTGCTCCACAGCAGCCGCCCCTCCACTAGCATCCAGGAGAATGATATTAATAGTATTTTGCAATAAGGGAATTCCAAGGGTTCCAAGGCCAAGTAAATTTGAGTCAAATGAAGTCTCTCTACTGTAGTTTTTCCCAAACTTTTAAATATGCTAACATATTGTAATTGTTCAAAAAATGAATAGTTATACAGCATTTCTCTAATTTCTTTGGCCATAGAGCCTTGACACATTTTATGACATCCACCAAACTCGTTTTGGGAACTGCTGCTCTAGACCTCTGGTTTTCAAACACAGCAAAGGAGCCCTGGAATCCCACAGGTAAAAGGGAGGCAGGCCAGTAGAGACCATGCCAGTCTTGTTTACCACTGTATACTCTGTCTTTAGTGTGGGCTTGAGGAAGCAAATCACACATTTCTTGAATGACTGAATTAAGGAATGCATTGGCATCTTTATTAAAAAGTAAACTTGAAAACTAAAAGGAGATGAATTCAAAGGAGTTTGTGTCATCTCTTGACTGTTCTATAAGCCCCATTGGGTGAGGGACTATAGCAGTTTTGTTTACTGTTTTATTTACAGGGCCTCACACATGGTAGGTGTTCAGTAAGTGTTGAATAAATGGGTGCAACTCTGTTATTGTTGTTGCTGCTGCTACTTTAAAGATCTGGGCTGTAGGAAAGGCGAAAATTGTTATCCAAAATGAAGTAAGTAATTACCTGGAGATTTGATTTGGTTATGCTATCACTACTGAATATTGAGAGTTGCATTAAAGTATTTTAAACATCTTTTAGCTCTCAAGAGATTAGAGTTTTTTAATTAAATATTTCCAGCATAGAAATGAGTAAATGTAATACACATGGTATAAAAATAATAAAACAAATACTCATGTACCCATTATCCAGCATTAGAAATAGATCATTACCAATTTCTTTGTGTGCTCTGCCCCAATCTTATACCTTTACCTCCCTGCTAAAAGTAAGCATTATTCTAAATGTTGTGCTTATCATTCTCTTGCCTTTCTCTTTCAGTTTTACTACATATATGTATATTCCCCAAATAATGAGTTAAGTTTTAGGTTTTTTAATTTTATATAAATTATATCACACTATATATAATAGTTTTCACTCGGTATCAGTTTTTGAGATTCATCCATGTCATGCATGTAACTGCAGTTTATTCTTTTTATCTCTTTATGGTATTCCACTATATGACCATATCTCTGTTTATCCACTCTTCTATCCATGGACATTTGGGCTTTTTACAGTTTTTGATAATTCATTCTCTACAACTATGAGATTGTACAATTTTAGTACATGCTAGACAGTTAATGACTACATATTTTCCAGCGTACACGTGTAAGTGTTTTCTAGAATAAATATCAAGGAGTACAATACCTGGGTCATAGACCTGTCCATTTTCAACTTTACAAGATAATGCCAAATTTGTTTTCCACGATATTTGTATTTACACTCCCATTAACAGTGTGTGAAAGTTCCCAATGCTTCACAGGCTCTCCAACATTTGCTATTGTCTGACTTTTTCATTTTTCCCAATGTGGTGGTTGTGAATGGTATCTCATTGTGGTGGTTTTAATTTACATTTCCTTGATTTGTAATGAGGATGAAAATCTTTTCATGCATTTACTAGCCATTTGTGTTTCCTTTTCTGTGAAATATCTGTTCATGTCTTCTGCTCATTTTTTAATCAATTTATAGGCATTCTTTATTTATTCTGGATACTAATCCATTGAGCAAATATCTTTTCTGATTGTGGCTTACTTTTTCACTTTTTTTAAGAGTGCAAGGACAATGCTGAAAGGAATGACAAGGCTTATGTCCAGGGTCCATAAGGTGAGTCCTAACTGACCTACATGCTTCTTTGTGCAAACTGTCTTTAGGTAGACTTTCTTGTTTTTAGATGGATTCACTGTATCCAGAATAAAATGCTTTGGAGAACTTCAGCTGACTAGTGCATTAATTTACAAGTTTACACTCAAAAGAACAGTCACAATTCCGTTCCTCTGCCCATAAACTTCACTCCCAGCTGCCCTAAAAATCTTCAAGTAACAGGTCTCAGTAGAATAGTTGTGCTTGAGAATTTACCTGCCATAGGAGCATTAACATTTTTTAAAAAAATAGATAAATAAGCTTGATTGCAGTTATCTATACTAACTTTTATTATTCTGCAGTTGGATTAATGATTATCATCCCCTCATGAAGTATTTAAAAGAAAAATAAGTTGCCAATTTAGACCTTTGACATCTGATAGTTGGATAAAATAATAAAATCATATATAAAAAGGGACCGTTCTGCAACAAGTGTTGGAGAGGATGTGGGGAAACAGGAACCCTCATACACAGCTGGTGGGAATGCAGACTGGTGCAGCCTCTATAGAAAACAGTATGGAGATTCCTCAAAGACTTAAAAATAGAGATGCCCTATGACCCAGCCATCCCATTACTGGGAATCTATCCAACGAACCTGAAATCAACAATCCAAAGAGGCTTATACACCCCTATGTTCACTGCAGCATTATTCACCATAGCCAAGAAGTGGAAGCAACCTAAGTGTCCCTCGACTGACGATTGGATCAAGAAAATGTGGTATATATATACAATGGAATACTACTCAGCCATAAAAAAAGACAAAATCGTCCCATTTGCAACAACATGGATGGGCCTGGAGCGTATTATGTTAAGTGAAATAAGCCAGAAAGAGAAAGACAAACACTGTATGATCTCACTCATATGTGGAATATAAACCAACACATGGACAGAGAAAACTGTACTGTAGTTACCAGGGGCAGTGGGAGTGTGGGGTGAGAGGTGGGCACAAGGGGTGAAGGGAGTCATATATATGGTGATGGACAAACAAAAATGCACAACCCAAAATTTCACAATGTTGAAAACCATTAAAACATCAATTACAAAAAAAAAAAAGACCGTTCTGTTGCTTTACTTCATTCTTTCGTTTATTTAGCAAATAGTTTTTCAGTACCTTCCATATGGCAGGTACTGAGGATTCTAAGATGACTCGTTTTACTAATAATGGTTACTAATTGTTGGGCATTAATTATGTGCCAGGCACTGTGCTAAGTGCTTTGTTTCTCTTAATCCTCATGACTAACCCATGAAGTAGATAATATCTGTGTTTCACAGATTCAGAAACTGAGGATTAGAAAGGCTAAGTAACTTGCCTAAGGTAACACATTGTGAAGTTGTAGAGCCCAGACTAGATACCAGGTCTGTCTGACTTCCAAGACTGTGGCCTTAACCACTGTGCACACAGTATCGCATTTTATGGTCCATGTTCTCCAGGACCTCAAAGTCCAGTAGTGGAATCTTGAATAAAGGGTCGTTAGAGTATGGTGCTGTTACAGCACCCAGGAAGAGCACCTAACCTGGATTAAGTAGGATCTAGAGGAGATCCTCTCAGAGTTGAGTCCTGAAGGATGAGAACTGAGCCAGAGGGCTTAGTCACTTCCATCTGATCATTTTAATTATAGATTAGGTTTTCTAGAAAAGGAGCCCGTCCTTCTATAGGATTTGTCTTTTTTCCAGGGGTTCGTGATAAACTTATGTACATAAAATAACCCATTATTATGAAATAAAATGGGGTCCAGCCCAGTGGTGCAAGTGGCTAAGTGCGCGCACTCCACTTCCGTGGCCTGGGGTTCGCAGGCCTGGATCCCAGGCGCACACTGACGCACCGCTTGTCAAGCCATGCTGTCGCGGCGCCCCATATAAAGTAGAGGAAGATGGGCATGGATGTTAGCTCAGGGCCAATCTTCCTCGGCAAAAAAAAGCGGAGGATTGGCATCGGATATTAGCTCAGGGCTGATCTTCCTTACCAAAAATTAATTAATTAATTTTAAAAAATGAAAAGAAAAGCAAGGATCAATGGAGTGACGGATTCTGGCCTCAACTGATTACATTAACGCCTGAAATTTCTTCTTCCTTAATAACAGATAAGAAAGACCTGAGTCCAAACTGCAGAAAGATGTCAGTGGGAAGAATTTTATGCTTTTTGTAGAATTTTGTGCTTTTTGTAGATTGATTTAGAGTAACCTTGATTGGCTCATGAGTGCTGTTCTTTCAGGAACTGCATGATTTTCATTCTGGAACTGTGCAGAGGCAATTGTGCATAGGGTTGTTTTCCCTGGAAACAAGAGACTAGCTGGGTGATGCCATTTATAACACTGTAAGAAGTAAGGAATCCATTTTGCTAGCTTTTAATTTGCTGCAAAAGCGTTTAACTAAAAAAGTCATAGGATTCTTACAGAAGTAGCACCACCTTGTGGCCCGTGAATATCTTTAATTTTCCACTTGGCTGCTAATTTCTTTAGAGACATGGTGCTTTCTCTCCAGTTGAGTTGAGAATACTGAGGAGTATCAGTACTAGGGTATGTTATTCAGATTGCTATGCTGAGGTGACAGGCCCTGAATTCTCAATGGCTTAACACAACAAATGATATTGTTTGTGTTATGTGTATATGTTTTGTTTTGTTCTTGCTATTGCTATATTTCCAAAATGGTTTGCAGGCAAATGTGGGAGAGTGGGAGACATAGGGAGAAGGTTCATTATCTTGGGTGCCATCTCAGCATATAAATTTTAAGGTTGCCACAGCAGGGGAAATAGAGAATTTATACCCTCTCTTAACTGGCTCTGACTAGAATTGACACAAGTTATTTCCATTTACAGCTCATTAGCCAGAACTAATCACATGACTCCAATCTATCTGCAAGGAAAGCTGGAAATGTACAGTTTTTAGATGTTTGATAAACATCACTCTCTCTGCCATTCTCAGACAAAGTTGGAGCAACTGTATTATTACTTTACCCTTTTACTTTATATTAAATATACAAGTACTGGTTCAGAGGTTTCTGGGTGCAGTTCACTGAGTGCATGTAGTTGAGTTTACTTTCACTTAGTTGGCCGCTTTACACACTCCCCCCATCACATGTCTCTTATGAAAGATTCTTTATTGCAGGGCACAAGTACAAAGTATTTGTGGTGTGTTACGTACTCAGAGAAAAAGCTACAAAGATGAATAAAATCTGATGTCTTCTCTTCCAAGTGTGTATGGCCTAGAATGGGAGACAAACTTGTGTATAAGATAAAATGATATAATAAAAAGAATAGAGATTTTGGAGTCAGACAAACTTTGATTTGAATTCTGGTTTCACCACCTGCCAACTCTGTGACCTTAGGCAAAATTACTTCCCTTCTCTGAACCTTGGTTTCCCCCATCATAAAACAGGCAATCCATCTTCTAGGATTCTTGGCTTAAAAAGAATGTGTGTAAAACAGTCTTTTGCCTGGCATCTAATAGGTACTCAGATAACAAAAGCCATGAATGCAGTTCAAGGCAGAGTAAAAATGCCATGCAATACAAAGCAGGTGCTATCAGCAGAGAGGGAAAGATAATTACTTTTGACTCAAGGTGTCTGGCAAATCTTCACAGAGGATGTGACATCTGAGATGAGCCTTAAAGGATAAGTAAGATTTAAATAGGAAGAGAGGGAAGTTGAAGTAGAATGAGCAGATGTCTAGAAACATAAAAGTGAATAACATGTTTTAGCATATGACTAGAATATAGAGTTTATGAAGGGATGAGACTAGAAAGGTACGTGGAAGTCGTCACAGTGACCTTGATTTTCATGCTAAGGACTTCGAGACTTATTTTGATGTTAGTCAGGAACCATTCAAGCTTTTTGATTAGCTGAAGATTAAACCTATTATTTGGGAGGACAAATCTTTTAGATTATGAAAGATGAAGAATCAAAGATTTAGAGGTAAAGATAGCAGTTAGAATGTCATTATGGAGTTTAAGATGTTCTTATAAAATGGGTATAAGAGTTATGAGGGGTGGTACAAAAATAATATACATTTTCTTCAGTCATGAAGCTGCATGATGAGATGAAATATAACTATAGGCAACTTTCATATTACCTATTGATTTATCAAGCAACTTCCTTAATTCAGCCGTCTCTCACATCCTCGTTCTCCTGCTTCTACTGGCTTCGTACCCTAATCTTTCCCTTGTGACTGGCGTCTTTTCACTTCTACATAAGGCCTGTTATCCCTAAGCTCAGTTTGGGGGTTATTCAGTTAGCATTTTTTCAGATTTGCCTCCTGAAATCTCATCCTCTCCCCCGACCCCTCCCCAGTTCAGAAGTTTCCATGTGTAGTTCACTCACTTGCCTGTAGAGCAGTTTATTTTCACTTAGTTGGATGCTTTACACACTCCCTCATTACATGTCCTTAATGAAAGATTCTTTATTCCAGAGCACAGCTAGCAAGAAAATTGTTGTGGGGATTGTAATTATACCTATCAAGTGGGAACATTGCACTGATCCCCTAATAAGTGAGGTAACTATGATTATTAGACAGCTGAGAATTGTACAGTACTGGCCACCATTCATTACTGTGGGCAAGGGCATTAAAAGAAGTCTCCTGCTTTAGGTTGTTAATGGCTGTGCTCTGTTCCTGAACAATCTCTAATGTGATTGTTTGTTTCCTTATGGGAACAGAGCCCTGACATTGCAACACAACAGATTCAGCATATGAATAATGTGATTGGACTTAGAGAATTATAAATAATAACAAGGATTTGTTTTACGTAAAACTAAAATGTATGTTAGTGACGTTTTTCCTTGTTGCAGACATGACTTAAAACCTCAGTGTTGTAGCAAGCATGAAAAGCCTGATAATTCCAAAATGCTAAAATGGTTTCTTTTTTAGTTGGACCCTGGACGTTTTTTGCACACGGGGACCAAGGTACCCCAAAGCCTTCCTGCTCACCTGGATAACCAGGTTCCAATTGAGAGTCCCAGAGCTGTATCCCGCACCAGTGAGAATGACCCGGTGAGTTGCTGATGTATATATGGACTTTTTTCAGGGTGTATAATTTGTGTTGCTGTCATTTTACATATCAGGAAAACTGAAACCCAAAGAAACTAAGCAGATTAGTATAGCTAGCATCCAAAACAGCATTCTGAAACCCAGATCTTCCCCATCCTTGCCTGATACTATGGTAACATAAAACACTCAGGCAGGTCAGTCAATATCTGTTCTGATTTAATCCCTACCATTGAACTCACCTCAGGCCAAGGATTTTGTCAGGCATAGAGTAGGTACACAGTAAATAACTTATTAAGTCAATTCCTTAGAAGTTAAATTTAGCAGTTATTATTGATCTTACTGTATGATGGGTCAGCAAACTTCTCCTTAAAGGACCAGATAATAAATATTTCAGGCTTATGAGCCAAAGTGGTCTCTGTCACAACTACTTAGCTCTGCCATAAACAAATGGGTAGGGCTGTGTTCCAATAAAACTTAATTTACAAAAACGGGTAGCCAGGGCCTAATGGTTAAGTTTGGCACACTCTGCTTTGGTGGCCCGGGTTCGGTTCCTGGGCGCAGGCCTACACCCCTTATCAGTGGCCATGCTGTGGCGGCGACCCACATACAAAATAGAGGAAGATTGGCTCAGATGTTAGCTCAGGGCAAACCTTCCTCAGCAGGAAAAAAAAAAAAAAGAAAACGGGTAGCCAGCCATAGTTTACCAACCCTGGTATGGAAAATCCTAAAGAAATCAACCTGCCCAAGATCACATAGCAGGGCAGGTACAGAACCCAGTTTTCCTAATAACCAATCCGGTACTATTTTTTACCTTTCTAAGTGGATATCCTAGTGTCTGGAGAGGGAACTAACTTGATTTATTGAGAAGAGCAGCATTTAAAGTGAAGTTTGTCAGCAGAAGCCAGGATTCCACCAGTATCCAGTGTTGCATTTTCTACTTGAGGTCTCATTAGGCTAGATGTTGATTTCTTTTCTCCTTCTCCAGTATTACTGCTGCCTCTCATAAATGAAATTAGCTGTGTGGTCTGTGCTTAAATGTGAAGGGAACGAATAGCTTTTTTCTCCCTTTTTGTCCCTACCCCTACCCTCTGAGTCTCCCCATCTTGACATACACTGCATGTGGGAGGGGAAAAAATAGCTCATTACCTAAAACACCATCTCAGCAGAGTGTGTTTTATTTACATGTCTAGCATTCATCTTCTTTCACAAGCACAAAATGAAATAGAATAAGTGAATGAAGTCATTGAAGTGTCTTTCAGCTTTCCCTGTAATGGTAGTCCCTTTATCTGCCAATTCCTCTGGGGTTTCTATGGAAACAGCGGCATGCAGATGATCTTGTCACATGACTGGAGCATCTCTATACACAGCACAGAAGAATCCAGATGGCCAGAATTGTCTCTGCTACCTCCACATCTAGGGTTTATGTTGCTGAGCAACTGGCTTCATCATTCAGGCCAACACCAGCTTTATATACACACTGTGGGGACATTTGGGGACAACAACCAGAATTTTTTGTCTAAGACAAGAAATGAAAGATATCTTTTCCAGCTCTGAGAGATGAGTGTTTCCTCAATATGGTCTAGCAGGCCCCTTCCACTTGTTGAAAGTCTTTGCCACTTTATCTGTGACCCCATTATACCTGTTGGCATTTTTGTTTCATAGGCCAAGCATGGGGAGCAGCATGAAGGTCAGCACTACAACATTGCCCTCCAGGATCTGAAGACTGTGTTCCCCCATGGCCTGCCTCCTCGCTTTGTAATGCAGGTGCTCAAAACAGGGGAGGGAATTGGAGGGAGCCCAGAACACAAGCTGTTGATAGCAGAGGAGTGGGATTGAATGAGTAGAAAACTGTAAAAGATGAAATTTGAATCTAAAAAAAAAAACAGATAAATTCAGCTATTGATTATCTTTTATGAATAGTGCTGTTACTATAAGTACTTTAAGCCACTGTTTATCTGTGGTTAACCACTTTAAATCCTTTTTGGAGCCAGACAAAATATTCTTAAAGAAATAAACAATATACCACTATTTTCCTTGTGTTACCCAACAGATTTCTAGAAACTTTGGCATTCAAATAATTGTTAAAAATGAATTTAATATTTACCTTAGTAAAATATCATGAAAATAGTTAACATGCTGTAGAGAAACAAAATCATAATATATTCGTGAGCCAAACAGAAATGATATTTGGGTTAAATGCATCATTGTTGTTCTTCAGTCTTAGAATTTCAGAAAATGTAGTTTTGTGGTCATAACTTCAACCCAAACAGTGTAACCTTGGGTTGCTTTATAGCCACTGAAAGAATTCATGATTGGGCCGGCCCTGTGGCTTAGCGGTTAAGTGCGTGCACTCCGCTGCTGGTGGCCCGGGTTCAGATCCCAGGCGCGCACTGACGCACTACTTCTCCAGCCATGCTGAGGCCGCCTCCCACATATAGCAACTAGAAGGACGTGCAACTATGACATACAACTATCTACTGGGGGTGAAACAAAGGAGGAGGATTGGCAATAGATGTTAGTGCAGAGCTGGTCTTCCTCAGCCGAAAAAAAGAGGAGGATTAGCATGGATGTTAGCTCAGGGCTGATCTTCCTCACAAAAAAACAAAAAGAAGAAAGAATTTATGATTAATTACAACCGTAGTTTATTGGTATAATTGGTTCTTTTGACTAACTCCTGCTGAATTATCGTCAGCCTCAGAAATTATTCCTTCTTAATGAAATGTCAAACTTGACCTTGCAGGTGATTTTTAGCCCAGGAGCCAGATGATGTCATTTCTTTAATGTGTTTTATTTTAAGAAATTAGATGAGACACCGATAAGGGAGCTAATTCTAGAAGATAGCTTTGTCATCAAGCTTAACAAAAATTTTGATAAGGTTGGAAATAGGACAGAACCAGAAGAAATCATCTGTGATGGCACTTTAGACTGTTCCAAGACATTCATAGTACAATCTCTAGCTTCAGGGTTGTGAGGGCCTATCTTTAACCATTTCAAGTTGCTTTCAGAGTGGCTTACCCACCAGTGTTTTGGAGAGAATTACTCATACATTCTTTCCATAATTTCCATTTACGTAAAGGCCAACTCCCTTACCATTGTTTGTGTATTTTAGTACTGTCATATTGCCTAATATGGCATTTCTGTTTTATTATCTGTATCATGTTTTTGAAGGTTTCACTTTCCATTAAGTTTGCACTTACTTGTCAAGTCCTTCTCCAATCCAATTGTTTGCTTAGGATTTCTTTTAAAAATACAACATTATTTTAATCCTTATCTGATATGCTTGTGAATAATATTTGTTAGATCTTCTTATCATAGACATTTTTTTTTTATGATGGATTTACAGTAAACATTCTTTTTTTTTTTTCTGGGGAAGATCAGCCCTGAGCTAACGTCCATGCCAATCCTCCTGTTTTTGCTGAGGAAGACCGGCCCTGTGCTAACATCTATTGCCAATCCTCCTCCTCTTTTTTTTTTTTCCCTTTTTCTTCCCGAAGCCCCAGTAGATAGTTGTATGTCATAGTTGCACATCCTTCTAGGTACTGTATGTGGGACGCCACCTCAGCATGGCCTGACAAGCAGTGCATCAGTGTGTGCCCAGGATCCAAACCTGGGCCGCCAGTAGCAGAGCATGCACACCTGACCGCTAAGCCACGGGGCCGGCCCTTCATAGACATTATTAAATACTTTATTTGCAAATCACTTTTATACATATCATTGCTTCCCAAATTTTTCCAAAGTATTCCAGGTGGCAAAAAGGGAATGAACTTTATGTCTCCGTTATCTGGTGTGTCTGTATGCTGGTGGTGTCTAGCCTCATAGCTGTGGGGCAGCTGGTCACACCTGCCCTGAGCTGCCATGTATATAGTTCTAGAGAAAAGTCTAGATGGTTATAGTAATAAGAATTAGCTAAAAATAAATTCAAAAGAATTAACATTTATTCAATGCTTACCATGTGTCAGATACTTTGTTAAGCATTTTACATGCTTTTAATATTTACATCAACCCTAAGTGGTACTCATAGTTATGAGATGTCTGGATTATTTGTAGCTTTCAATTAACTGATGTAATATCTGTGCTTCATTAACAGAAATAATCAAAAGTTGACTATTATGTTAGTTGGTGTGGGATAATGTGTTTCAGGTGTTTTGTGTGTGTGTGTGTGTGTGTGTGTGTGTGTGTGTGAGGAAGACAAGCCCTGAGCTAACATCCGTGCCAATCCTCCTCTTTTTGCTGAGGAAGATTGGCCCTGTGTTAACATCCATGCCCATCTTCCTCTGCTTTATATGGGACGCCGCCACAGCATGGCTTGACAAGTGATGCATTGGTGTGCGCCTGGGATCCAAACCTGCAAACCCATGCCACCAAAGTGGAGTGCGCACACTTAACCGCTGCGCTACCAGGCCGGCCCCTGTGTTTTGGTTTTTTATCTAATTATATGGATAGATTTTCAAATTCAATACCAACCCAACCTCTCCCATCTGAATAAATGAAAAATATGCCATTTGGTGATCTGGTTGCTATATTAGACTCAGTGTGTGTACCAAGAACTGTCTAAAAGTTCCACACACCCCCCTCTCCTTCCTCCTTCTCTGTATTGTTAGGTGAAGACATTCAATGAAGCTTGCCTGATGGTAAGGAAACCAGCCCTAGAGCTTCTGCATTACCTGAAAAACACCAATTTTGCTCATCCAGCTGTACGATATGTTCTCTGTATCCTTTCCTGCCTGCCTGGGCTATCTTGAGTCAATGCTTTGCCCCCTCAAATAAGGGAAAAGAAGAAATGCAAGAGTACTATTTGTTGACAGAAGTGTCCCTTCTGGTGATGTTTTCTTTAACAACAAGTGCTTTAGATGGGGAGAAGGGAACAGGAAAAACCCTCAGTCTTTGCCATATTATTCATTTCTGTGCAAAACAGGACTGGCTGATACTGCATGTTCCAGATGGTAAGAACTTCCTATCTTCACTGTGTCGGGGTTAGTTATCCTGCTACTGTGGTAGCGTTGTGGCTTTAATTTTCTAACAGGGCTCTGATGGCTAAGAGAAAGGCCTTTGCTCCAGATGCAGAGTGGTTTGAGCTAATTCATCATGATTTCTTCATATTGCTGACAAGCAGGTTGCAAGGTGAAGTAAATGCAACAGGAGAAAATTGAGCTAAAAGCTTCCTGGAGCTTTTTGATAATAAGCATGAAGGATTTGGGCCCAGCAGTCCTCACTTTGATGTGTAATGCCCAAGAGCATAAACTCCCGCCTTAGAGGTCACCATAGGCTTTATTGCCATCAGTCAACAATTTTGAATACCCATAATTGTGGTACTATTTATCAACATTCTGGAGTTGTCACATGGATCTTAAATAGTTAAACTTCCAAACTTTGCATATATCCATCCTTGTTTTGTTCAGTGTTGTGTGCATCTACATTTTCTGTCTTTAAAAACTGCCAAGAAGCTCAGTTGACCTTTAATCCACTTGGTATGCCTTGTGTATTAACTGTAATGATATGTTTAATCTAAGAGGGACCAGGCAAAAAAGTAAACCTCTGAATCAAGAAGGCTGTAGGAAAAATACATATGAGAAACTAAAGTCATTTCTCATAACTTAAAAAGGCATAGAGTATTTGAGTTGATTACAGTCAGTTCCTGCCTAATTTGTTTTCTTGTGCTCTTTTTTAGCTCATCTTTGGGTGAAAAACTGCCGGGATCTTCTGCAGTCCACTTACAACAAACAGCGTTTCGATCAACCTTTAGAGGCTTCCATCTGGCTGAAGAATTTCAAAACTGCAAATGAACGTTTCTTGAGTCAGGTGACTAGACTCCCAGAAGTTTGGTGATGGACAGTCTTTAAATAGCTTTTAATCTTCTTTGTGCCCTGAGTCCCAGTAAAATATGGAGAACTGATATTGTAGTTGGGAATAACTATACCATTTGGGTTTTTTTCCATACATTTTACTCACAGCTCACAACCTCAAACTCATTTATCCATGTGAGATAATGAGGCAGCAATAATTCCCCTCTTGTGGGTAGCAAAGTGAAGTCCAGAATGATTCACTGACTTTTCCAAGGTCACAGCCTCAAATCCTCTAAAGCACATTTTCAACTACATAATTTTCTCCACGTAAGATCTTTTTCAGGACCAGAAATGTATTGGTAAAATTATTCTTTAATGATTCTTGGATACAATCTCTAGGCAAGGGGTTTTCAACTCTTGATGTAAATCAGAATCACCTAGGAGCTTGTTAAAAATGTGATGCCAAGGCCTCATCCTGGACCTTTTTAGTCAGAATCTTTTTTTTTTTTTTTTTTTTTTTTTAGGTGAGGAAGATCAGCCCTGAGCTAACATCCAGGCCAATCCTCCTCTTTTTGCTGAGGAAGATCGGCCCCGGGCTAACATCCGTGCCCATCTTCCTCCACTTTGTATGGGACACCGCCACAGCATGGCTTGACAAGCAGTGTGTCGGTGCACGCCCGGGATGCGAACCTGCAAACCCTGGGCTGCCGCAGTGGAGCGCGCGTACTTAACCGTTCCGCCACTGGGCCAGCCCCCAGCATCCCTTTTTAAGCTCCAGGCATAAATGGGCTAGAAAGCATTCACTTCCGTACTGAGGTCTCTTACAGGGCTTGAAAAAATAGATTAAAACTGACTCCTAACAACCTTAGACTCCTACCTTCTCGGCTAGGGATGGGTTCATCTTTAGGCTAAGTAGCCTTTTTTGGTTTTTATTTTGTTTTTAGATAAAAGTTCAAGAGAAGTATGTCTGGAATAAGCGAGAAAGCACTGAGAAAGGCAGTCCTCTGGGAGAAGTAGTTGAACAGGTATAAAAGACACTGAATGTGTACCGTGTCATAACCAGAGAAGGCCTCTTCTAGGACTATAAGCCACTGTTTCTCTTTCTTTACAGGGCATAATGCGGGTGAGGAACGCCACAGATGCAGTTGGAATTGTGCTCAAAGAGCTAAAGAGGCAAAGTTCTTTGGGTATTTTTCACCTCCTGGTGGCAGTGGATGGAGTCAATGCTCTCTGGGGAAGGACCACACTGAAAAAAGAAGATAAAAGCCCGGTAGGAAAACTGAGTTTCTCTCTTCTGGTTTCTCTGATTTCTGGTATCATCATATACTATGTAGGCTGGGATGTAGCCTTGTAGACGACTCAATATATTTTCTTGCACTAGGAGTATTTGAATTAAGATGTATATTGAAAATAGCATCAGAAGGAGAAGGTGATGCCGAGTTCGACCATCCATTGAAAACTAAGGGAGAGTATTTTGAAAAGAGCGTGAAGCTACGTTTTCTTTCTTTGTCAATTTTTTCTTTCTATTCTCTTTTCAAAATGAGGCTATGTGGTCTGAGCAGAGAAGATCAGAAGCATCAAGGAAAGGGGTGGTTTGGGGCAGTGGGTGTTTTCTCCTTGAGTGACTGTTTTTAATCTGCAGAAGCAAGGCAGTTTTAGGGCCAGCAGCTGTGTAGCCTGTCTCAGAGGTTGTACCTTCAAGTACTATGTAGTAGTTGAGGATTTTTTAGTTGTTGTCAATTCAGTTGTCTCAGGGGAGCATCCAGGCAAAGGAAGTAATGATCTCTTCTCTCCCTCTCCCCCCACCCCCCTCCTCCTCTCTCACACATTGACCAATGTGCAGATTGCCCCAGAGGAACTAGCACTCATTTACAACCTGAGGAAAATGGTGAAAAATGATTGGGTGAGTGCATATGATGCCTAACACATTTCAGAAAGAAATGTATTTTCATTTAAAGATGTTCAACTGCTTCATTGCTAACACTTTCCAGTCTCTAATTTTATAGACAGAAAGTTCTTATATCTTATTAATTCCCAAAACTTGACCAAGATTAAAATATATGTATTTGGTTTCCAATCTTTCCACTTGACTAGAGTAAGCTTATTCAAAACCATTTTATTTAAATATTGGCATAATTTTACTTTGCTTGCAATTGTTCAAAGTGGTTTCTTTTATTTATTTATTTTTTTTTTTAATTTTTTTGTGAGGAAGATCAGCCCTGAGCTAACATCCATGCCAATCCTCCTCTTTTTCGCTGAGGAAGACTGGCCCTGGGCTAACATCTGTGCCCATTTTCCTCCACTTTATATGGGACGCCGCCACAGCATGGCTTGACAAGCAGCGCATTGGTGCGCAACTGGGATCTGAACCCCAGGCTGCCAGCAGCGGTGCACGCGCACTTAACCGCTATGCCACAGGGCCGGCCCCTCAAAGGGTTTTGTTTTGTTTTCTTTTTGTGAGGAAGATCAGCCCTGAGCTAACATCTATGCCAATCCTCTTTTTGCTGAGGAAGACTGGCCCTGAGCTAACATCTATTGCCAATCCTCCTCCGTTTGTTTTTGTTTTTGTTTTTCCCTTTTTCTCCCCAAAGCCCCAGTAGATAGTTGTATGTCATAGTCGCACATCCTGCTAGTTGCTGTGTGTGGGATGCCGCCTCTGCATGGCCCGACAAGCGGTGCGTCGGTGCACAGGCGGGATCCGAACCCAGGCCACCAGTAGCGGAGTGTGTGCACCCTCAAAGTGTTTTTATATCTTCTTATCAGCTTTGGAAAAGATTTTGATGAATTCGAAATCATGTAGCAATTTATTGTCAGATCCAAATCTAGAACTAATAACCAATTTAGTTTCCATTTAACTGTGCTAGACCACACTGCCATCCCACTGCATGGCAAAAAAAAAAAAAAAAAATCTACGGATGATAATAATACATTTTTCTTTTTCAGTTTTTTCTAATTCAGCTTTTTCTCCTTCCAGCACGGAGGCGCCATTGTGTTGACTCTGAGCCAGACTGGATCTGTCTTTAAGCCCCGGAAAGCCTATCTGCCCCAGGAGTTGCTGGGAAAGGTCAAATCATTGCAAAATTTGTTTCCCCTTAGATAGTCATTCTGTCTAAAGAGATATCTTTTTTTTTTTTTTTTGACATAATTTCAGACTCGGAGAAAAATTGTATTCTGGTGTGACTTCACCAAGGTTCCTAAAATGTTAACACTTTACCATATTTGTTTTATTCTTCTCTCCCTATCTTTTTCTTTCTGAATTATGTGACAGTCACCTGAGACACAATGCCTCTGTTTCTCTAAAGAATGTGTGTTTCCTAAAATCAAAGATATTCTAATATATAACCACAGCACAATTGTCAAAATCAGGAAATTGACATCAATATAATACTGTTACCTAATCTATGGAATTTATTCTGATTTTGCCAGGTATCCCAATATCCTTTACAGAAAAAGAAAGTCCTGGATAATGCATTGCATTCGATTATCATGTCTCTTTAGTCTCCTTTAACCTGTGACAGTTCTTCAGTCCTCGTCTTTTATATAACCTTAATATTTGTATTTCTATTTTTGAAGAGTCCATGCCAATTATCTTATGGGTTCTTTTATGGAGTTTTCTGCTGATTCTGTGTGATGTTAGGAGTGATGTTGTGGGGCCGGCCCTGTGGCTTAGCGGTTGGGTGCGCGCTCCGCTGCTGGCGGCCCGGGGTTCGGATCACAGGCGCGCACCGACGCACCGCTTCTCCAGCCGTGCTGAGGCCGCGTCCCACATACGGCAACTGGAAAGATGTGCAGCTATGACATACAACTATCTACTGGGGCTTTGAGGGGAAAATAAATAAATAAATCTTCAGAAGTGATGTTGTGTCTTCTCAGTGCATAGTATCAGGAGGCACATGAAACCTATTTCTCCTATTACTGGCAACGTTAACTTAAAAACGTTGAGTTTTTAAACACTGTTTAAACTCAGTTTAAAAACACTGAGTTCAGATGGTGTGCACCTATTTTCTTCTCAGTACAGTTACTTTTTTCCTTTTGTAATGAGTAAGGATCTTATGGAGATATACTTTGAGACTAGGTATATATCCTGTTACTCCTCAAAGTTCCCCTTACTAGTTTTAGTATCCATTGGTGATTCAGTTAT
The DNA here is from genome assembly GCF_020826845.1 of Diceros bicornis minor. NCBI lineage: Eukaryota > Metazoa > Chordata > Mammalia > Perissodactyla > Rhinocerotidae > Diceros > Diceros bicornis. Next base: position 59,439,051 of record NC_080743.1, read on the forward strand.
TCTAAATCAATTATTATGATAATTTCAAAATGGATATTTTCTAGCTCCATCATTTCTTCTAAATGTATCAGTTGGCTTTCTGTTATATGTAAGAACATTCTTTTCTCCCTTATGTATTTATTTCTTTCAGCGTGGACATGTGGATTCTTATTTAATGGTTCTAAATCTTTACTATCATTATTTATTTTGGTGCTTAAATTATCCCAGATTTGGCGAGTAGGAGCCCCTTCAGGCTGGTTTCTATGTCCTTTTAACATGTCCCCATCATTCTTTAAGCACTTCTTAATTTTTGGCACAAGAACATGTTCCAGACTCATCTTGTACTTTCCGTGCCCCAGTCCTTAGAATCAGCCATTTCTCCAAGGATCCTTGGTTCATTTTAGAGGAGAATGGTATTTAGAAACCAAGACCTGAGTGCTAGGTGTACTTATTGCTACTAGGGTGTCACTTTTTCTAGGCCCTCCAGCAGCGTTAATAAATAGATATATGTAATACTCATATATACATGCATACGTGTATATGCATGTATGTGTTTATATATATACATCCATACACATCTATATCTGTTTATTTATATTAAAAAACTATGAGTTCATACGGACACTTCCAATTCGAGGCTAACGTCACAGCATTCATTATATCTTTCCCCCTTTCCATATTTGTAACCCTCGTCTCCAACAATAAGAAATCTGCTCTCATTATCCACACTATATTTACTTATTAGCTCAATCTTAGATTATAGTAGAAGTAGTTTCAGAATTGCCAACCCTTGACTCTATAAAAAAGAAGCTGTGAACTAGAGTGCCGTATTTGTTTAGAGTAGTTTTTGTCTTTAGCCTAAGGGTCTTTAGTCCAAATACTCTGTTCAGAAGTTCTCTTGGGTTAGTTTCCCTCCTCCCTTCACTGTTATGTTTGGAATTTAAAATACAGTTTGATTGATTCATTTGTTTCAGTTTATGTTCCATTTAGGGTCTATTTCCCCATCCTTGTTAATTTTGTTTATTTTCTGTTTTTGAGTATATGAGCTGTCAAAACTGTTGTTGACTGTTGAAGTCAAAACCATAAGAAGAATTTAAAAATATATATATATATGCTTATGTATATACACACTCAGATAACTGGCATCCTCCCCTCAAGCATTATCTCTTTTTAAAATATAATCTTTGTGGCTGTATAGAGCAACAATAGCCAGCCACTCTGTGCAGAGCCCTGTATAAGGCAGGGCAGCCAGAGAGTGAGGAGTAGAGTCGAATAGAAAAAACGCAGAGACCGTGCCCTCAAAGTGTTTAAATAACATTGATCTCTCTGCTGATTTGTCACTTTAACAAATACTGGATCTTTATCCTTTTTCTTCTCCAGGAAGGATTTGATGCCCTGGATCCCTTTATTCCCATCCTGGTTTCCAACTATAACCCAAAGGAATTTGAAAGTTGTATTCAGTATTATTTGGAGAACAGTTGGCTTCAACATGAGAAAGGTCAGTTGTTTAATTTTTTCCAATCAGGGCTTTGTGCTCACAGAAGAGTCCCACTGAGTCAGAGCCTTGATCTCTTCTTCCCTCAGCAGCAGCCTGTAATTTCTATTTCATCTTTTTTCTCTTTATCTTGACTTCTTTCTGGCTGATTAGATGGTACGGAAAGGTGTGGGGGTGGGGGGTGGTTAAGGTTTAATTTACAGAAGACATTGTATCTCTCCCTGAATTCTCATATTACTCTAGAGTAAGATACTCATGCTAAAAGAGGAGGCCAGACTAAGCCCAGCCATTGGGCAGAGTTTCCAGGTGTTTAGGTTGCTGCCACATTCCCATTGTTGCATTTATTCATCATTCAACAAACTTCAATTGAGAGACTCATGTGCTAGGACACCCACAGAATAATTGATACTGTGTGTGAGGCTACCCCAGCACCAAACCAAATCCGTGCTATACCTGTCCTAGTATATGTATATGAAAGGATTCCAGCTATTCATTTTACCACTCTGAGCTCTGGGTGTGTGGGGCGCCTGGGGGTATGTAGAGGAAAAGTAAGGCTGTACTATCACTAGGTAATAGAGAATTAACTGCAATTGGAATAGGTTATTAAAGGAATAGAGGGAAGAGTATAAAGCAGCTGCAGCATGGTGGGTTGGGAGGCACAATGGAGAGATTTCTAAGGGGGTTGGAAGATTTGACAAAGTCTTAACGTCAAGAAGATATTCTTGCAACAGAGAGAGAGATAGATGCTGGATTGAGGAGTAAAGACAATAAGGGAAATTATCCATAGAAAAAATAATAGTTTATTGGGATAAAGGATCTAGAAGTGAGGTCTCTTGAGAGTGCTAATTACATCAGAACATAATCTGGGTAATGTAGCCTCTGACTACAGAACTTTCTGGGTAACACAATGCTGCAGGAGAAAACTGCCAATCATCTGTGTTTGACTCCATTTTAGCTCATACAGAAGATGGGAAAAAGGAGCTACTATTCCTAAGTAATATGAATCCCGGGCAGCTGGAGCGGCTCTGTGCCTACCTCTAAGCCATTGTCACAACACGCGTGGAAGACAATGGACATTTCCTTTAAGAGACCAGACCCAAGCAGATGGGGAAGTCCCACAGTACGCAAGAGGAGCAGCCAGGCCCCTGGACTCCTGGGCTTGGACAGGACTGCAGTCAGCTCCCAACCTTCGTTGAAATGGGTTCCTTATGAAGTGACTGTAATGGCAATAAGATGTCCTCTTGTTCCTGAAACTAATATCAGTTTATTAGATGTGGTTTTCACATTTGAAATAATCATGGATCTTTTCCTTATAATTAAATTAAGTATCTTTCTTAAGTCTGTTAAATGTATAAGATGGAAAGAGCCTTCAGATTGGCCAAATTGAATTTCTCTGGCATTCTGCTTGCTGGGGGTCTGAAGAGACTAAATTCTACAGAAATTTCCAGTCATTCTATTTTCCAGACTATATTCAATTCAGGAGATTGAGATTCACAGCTTACCTTCTCCTTGCCAGACGCTTACCATTCACTTCCCATTTATACTTTTATTGGTGGTCCCTGAGAACCTTACTGAAACGCCAGCTGAGTCTGGCAGCCTTGTGTACAGCCCCTTTCTACAGGTTCCTGAAAAATTAAGTACTAAACCCCTACAGCATACATTGTATGTAATGAATTAGTTTATCTTTAATGCATATAGAGTAGTACTATCTGAGTACCATCTTTGGGAGATTTGAGAAAATAGCAACAACTTCAGTAGAGTTTATTTATTTATTTATTTATTTATTTTTTGTGAGGAAGATCAGCCCTGAGCTAACATCCATGCTAATCCTTCTCTTTTTTTGCTGAGGAAGACTGGCTCTGAGCTAACATGTATTGCCAATCCTCCTCCTTTTTTTTTTTCCCCAAAGCCCCAGTAGATAGTTGTATGTCATAGTTGCACATCCTTCTAGTTTCTGTATGTGGGACATGGCCTCAGCATGGCCAGAGAAGTGGTGCATCGGGGCGTGCCCGGGATCCGAACCCAGGCCGCCAGTAGCAGAGCCTGCGCACTTAACCACTAAGCCACGGGGCCGGCCCCAGTAGAGTTTAATTCTCTCACCATACCCAGGCTGTTGGTATGGAGTCAGAAGTTTGAGTCCCAGATCTGCAACTTGATTAGCTAGCTATCTGTCTTAGGGTCTCTTAGCCTATTTCCTTCTAATTTCACCTTATCTAATGGTGATGATAATGCCAACCTTTAAGGAGTTTTGTGAGAATTAAATCATGTAATATATGTAAAGTATCTTACACATAGTAGGTACCCATTAAACAGCAGGTAGCTACCGTTTATAACTTGGGTTTTATAATGCTTTATTTGAAAAATTACTATGAGGAAGACAGTCTGTGAATGTATATCAGCTATTTCACTAGAGAGCCAGCTTCCCCTATCCCCACACCACCTCCTCAAGGATTCCTTATCAGAAATAGAACTTCCACCCCTGACCTAATCCCCAGTCGGATTAGCTAGACTGATGTTTTAGCATCAGACTCAAAGATAACAGCCTTACAGAGACTGCTTAACCAGTCTCCACAATTGGAAAGCTTGAATCCATTTAACAAATCCCTTTTAATACGGTTCTGCTTCTGTGATTGAACTCTGATTGATACACCTCCCAATATGGATAGTCAAGCCTTGAGATTTATCTTTTCAGTAGCTCAAACTTTCCTCCTCTCCATCCTTACTACCACTGCCCTCATAACCTCATCACTTCTTGTTTGAGTTACTATAATCATTTGCTAATTTGTTTCTCTGCCCCCAACCACTCTTGCCTCCTCCCTCCAGTCCATCTTTCACAAGACTGCCTAGTGAGCTTTCCAAACACAACCTATCACGCAGTTCCTTTAGTTGATGTCATTCAGTGGCTTTACTATGCCTTTATTCTAATTATTTTTGCCATCTATGTGTTACAAAGTTCAAACTAGAAGTAAACATATATCATGGAAAATCAGGTCCTTTCTTTCCTCTCAGCTCCCTTATCTAGAGGCAACTTCTGTTACCAAATTCTAGAGATAAAATTCTATACAAACACTATGCATTTTTTTTAAAAAGTGTACTCTTCTATACCTTGGTATTTCCACATATCTTGGAAATTGTATCTATCAATCAGGATTCTTTCTTATAAATTGAGTACCTGCTTTAAGTAATTTAAAAAGAAAAGGAATTAAGTAGCACACAGAACCTTCAAGAGTGACAGTGTCCCAAGCTCAAGAGCCACAGACAACATCCTAATCACAACAGGGGAGAAAGGTGCTGTGATAATGTCACCAGTGCTACTTACAAACATCGGCACTGCAGTCTATGCTAATGACAGTGGCAGCTAGACCCCAGAAACTCCAGTGCTGCTGCCTCCCAAAAAAGCAAGATGCTGCTGCTCTGATCCTTACCAGAAGATCTTCCCTGGCCAGGACCTGCATCTGATTGGCAAACCTGATCCTTAGCTGCAAATGAGGCTGGAAAACTGGCTTCCACCTTTGGAAGACTAAACTCATAATCAATATACCTCATTCCCTTAATTGAATGTGGAATAGTAAGTTGTATGGCTACACCATAATTTATGTACAAAATCCTTATTGAAGAATTACCTAATTACCTTTGTAATTTGCTAAATATGGATTCTTTTATTTTTTTTTTTCTTTTTGTGAGGAAGATTAGCCCTAAGCTAACATCTGATGCCAATCCTCCTCTTTTTGCTGAGGAAGATTGGCCCTGGGCTAACATCCATGCCCATCTTTCTCCACTTTATATGGGACGCCGCCACAGCATGGCTTGACAAGCGGTGCATTGGTGCACACCCAGGATCCAAACCTGCGAACCCCAGGCCACCAAAGCAGGGTGAACGAACTTAACTGCTGCGCCACCAGGCCAGCCCCTAAATATGGAGTCTTAATTTTTTTCCAAATACTCTATTGTAATCTACCCTATCTAGTCCTCTCTTTTTCTTAAGATCCTTCTACTGCAGACCTGATTCTCATGCACCAATTTTTATCATCTCCATGCTAAACCTGCTGCACAGCTGGTCTCTTGGGGCTTCTCTTCATCACTCAACGGGATTGAATCCAGCTTGGAAAGTAACAAGTAAAACTGTCTTTATTTTCAGTTGACATAATCCTGTATATAGAAAACCTTAAGAAATATCTACTGGAACTAAAAAGTTTGGCAAGGTCACAATGATACAAGATTAATATACAAAAACCAATTGTATTTCTCTATACTAGCAATGAAAAATCCAAAAATGAAATTAAGAAATAGCAGGAAAATAAAGCACTTAGCAACTTTAACAAAAGAAGTATAAGATGAACACCAAAAACTAAAATATTATTGAGAGAAATTAAAGAAGATCTATATTAATGGAAAGACAGTCCATGTTCACGGATTGGAAGACTCAATAGTGTCAAAATATTAATTCTTCCCAAATTGATCTATAAATTCAATGCAATCAACATCAAAATTTCAGTAGACTTTTTGGCAAAAATTGACAACTGACCATAAGGTTTATATGGAAATAAACAGAACCTAAGATAGCCAAAATGATTTTTTTAAATAAGCACATTGGGAGGACTTACTCTTCCTATTTTCAAAATGTAATATAAAGCTACAGTAATCAAGACAGTGTGGCACTAGCAAAGGGATAGACATTAGGTCAATGGAACAAAACTGAGAGTCCAGAAATAAACCCTTATATTTATAGTCAATTCGTTTTCAACAAAGATGTCAAGGCATTTTAATGGGGAAAAAATCAACAAATTGTGCTGGGATAATTGGATATGTACATGCAAAAAGATGAATTTTGACCCTTACCTCACATCAGACACTCAAAATGGATCATAGGCCTAAGTGTAAGAAGTAGGCAAAGATTTCTTATATATGAAACCAAAGATGTAATTCATATAAGAAAAACTTAATAAATTGGACTTCATCAAAATTTAAAACTTAGTCTACAAAAAATACCATTAAGAAAAAAAGATAAGCCATACATAGACTGGGAGAAAATATCTGTAAACCATATGTCTGATAAAGGACTTGTATTCAGTATATATAAAGAACTCCTATTACTCGTTAATAAGATAAACAACACAATTTAAAAATAGGTAAACAATTTGAATAGATATTTCTCTAAAGACGATAAATGGCTGACAAGATAATGAAAAGATGGTCAACATTACTAGTGATTAGGAAAATGCAAATCAAAACCACAATAATGTACCACTTCACACCCACTAGAATGGCTATATATCAAAAAGAAGACAATAACAAGTGTTGGGGAGGATGTGGAGAAATAGGAACCTTCACACATTGCTAACGGACATATAAAGTGTCCAAAACGTTTCCACTTTGGAAAACAGTTTGGCAGTTACTCAAAATGTTAAACATCGAGTTATCACATGACCCAGCAATTCCACCCCTAGGTATCTACCCCATAGAAATGAAAACATGTCCACACAGACTTGTGTTCAAGCAGCATGAGACTGTTCACAGCAACATTATTCATAATAACTAAAAAGTGCAACTAATCCATTATCCATCTACTTGTAAATGGATAACCAAAAAGGAGCAAAATACTAATACATGCTACAACATACAAGGAACCTCAGAAACCTTATGCTAAGACTCCAGACACAAAAGACCACATATTGTATGATTATGTCCAGAAATGGCAAATCTATAAAGGCAAAAGTAAATTAGTGGCTGCCTGGTGTTAGGGTGTAGGAATAGTGTTTAATCACAGAGGAAGAATCTTTGGGGGATGATGGAAATGTTTTAAAACTGAATTGTGGTAATGATTGTACAACTCGATATTTACAAAATCTTTGTACACTTAAAATGGATGTAAATGGTACCTCAATATCATTTATTGTATATAAATGATACCTCAATAAGGGTGATAAAAAAAAAAACTGCAGTCAGACTTCTTCCTTCCCTCTATTCTTTGCAGGGTTCATACCTTCATCATGGTCTGATGGCTCTCCCAGCCTCCTCTGGTTTCTTCCTGATATTCCCTCACAGGTATTTCTCTGATAAAGCACTTGCGTGTATGATCCCATCTTGGTGTTTGCTTCTGGTGTATGCTGTCTTCAGGAGATAAATCTAAAGTTGCAAGTATAAAGTCAAAAAAGATACACTGTGCAAACACTAACCAAAAGAAAGCTGGTTCATCTATATTGCTATCAAAGTACAGAGGACATTAAGGTAAAACAGCATTATTAGAGAAAAAGAGGGATTTCTTGATCAGTGAAGGTTCAACTCAGAAGAAAGATAAAACAATTGTAAAGTAGTATGCCCTTATAACATAGCCTAAGAAAATAAAAACTGACAAAAAACAAGGAGAAATAGACAGTCATACTGGGAGAACTAATATACTTCAGTAATGGATAGAAGAGACAAAAGAATCAGTAAGAATATAGAAGATTTGACTAGCATGATTAACAAACTTGTCCTAATGAAAGTATTATTTTTAATTAAACCAAAAAACCTCTGAATATACATTCTTTATAAGCACACATACAACCTGTTCAAAAATTGACTATCACTGGACCATAAAAGAAGTCAAAAAATTTCAAAGAATTTGAATCTTACACACCATGTTCTCTGATCCCAATGCAATTTAAGCTACAAATCAATAACAAAAAGATATGTAGAAAATCCCCATGTGTTTGGAAATTAAGAAATACTTTTCAGGTGTGCCTATCCATCAGAGAAAAAAATAATAGAAATAAGAAAGTAATTCAAACTAAATGATAATGAAAATACTAAACTCAAAACTTAAACAAAAATTTAGTTCTTTGAAAATACTATTAAAATTGATTAAAAAGGGGCTGGCCCAGTGGCATAGTGGTTACGTTTGGCGCACTCCACTTCAGTGGCCTGGGTTCACAGGTTCAGATCCCCGGTGTGGACCTACACAACTCATCAAGCCATGCTGTGGCGGCAACCCACATACAAAATAGAGGAAGACTGGCAAAAGGTCAGAGCCAATCTTCCTCTCCAAAAAAAAAAAAATTGATTAGAAAAACACCTCTGGTGAGAATATTCACGAAAAAATGTAAAAATAATTATTTACCTTTAAAAGCAGCAATATCAGAAATGATAAAGAATATCACTACAGATCTTGCAGACATTAAAAAGATTAAATGGGTATATTATGAACCATTTGATGGCAATAACTCTGAATTTGAAGATAAAATGGACACATTCCTAGGAAAATATAATATCAAAATTGACATAGGAAGAAATCATTTAAATAGTCCTATAACTATTATTGAATTCATAATTGAAAACTGTTCTACAAAGAATGCCAGGCCCATATGACTTCACCAGTAAATTCTGCCAAACATTTAAAGAAGAAATAATGCCAATCTCATACAAACTCTTGTGGAAAACAGAAAAAGGGGAGCTACTTCCCAACTTGTTTTTTGAGGCTAATATTATTACTCTGATATCAAAACCTGACAAGAAAATTACAAAAAAGGGAAATTACAGGCTAATCTCATTCATAAACATGAATGCAAAAATCCCAAACAAAATATGAATAACTCAGAGCCAAGATTTTTTGTGTGTGTGTATGAGGAATATCAGCCCTACGCTAACATCTGCCAATCCTCCTCTTTTTTTTTTTTTTTGCTGAGGAAGACCGGCCCTGGGCTAACATCCGTGCCCATCTTCCTCCACTTTATATGGGAGGCCACCACAGCATAGCTTACTAAGCGGTGCATCAGTGCGCACCTGGGATCCGAACTGGCGAACCCGGGCCGCCGCAGTGGAGCGCGCGCACTTAACCGCTTGCGCCACGGGGCGGCCCCCAGATCCAACATTTTAAAGGGATAATACAACATAAATGAGTCAAGGTTTATTCCAGGAATGCAAGATAAGATTATATGCAAAAATCAAACTATGTAATTTATCCCATTAGCAAAGCAAAAGAAGGATAAAATAATATGATTATCTTAATTCAGAGAAAATTTTTTTTCAATTCCAAATCCATTCATGATCAAAACTCTTAGCAAACTGGAAATAGAAGACAACTTCCTTAAGCTAACAGAGTATCTACAAAAATACTTCAGCACAGGAGCCAGGCCAGTGGCATAGCAGTTAAGTGCGCGCCCTCCGCTTTGGCAGCCCGGGGTTTGCAGGTTTGGATCCTGGGCGTGCACTGACGCACCGCTTGTCAAGCCATGCTGTGGCAGTGTCCCATATAAAGAAATGTAGAGGAAGATGGGCACGGATGTTAGCCCAGGGCCAATCTTCCTCAGCAAAAAGAGGAGGGTTGGAATTGGATGTTAGCTCAGGGCTGACCTTCCTCACAAAAAAAAAAAAAAAAATTCTTCAGCCCACATCATACTTAGAAGTGAAATGGTGACAGCTGCCCTTTGAGATGGGAAGCAAGACATGGATGTCTACTTTTACCACTTCTATTCCACACTGTACTTGAGGTCCTAGTCAGTGCGCTGTGGCAAGGAAAACAAAGTTACATGTAAGATTTGGAAAGAGATAAAAATAACCATCATTATTTGTAGATAAGATTGTGTAAGGGGGCCGGCCCTGTGGCATAGTGGTTAAGTGTGTGCGCTCCGCTGCTGGTGGCCCCGGTTCGGATCCCGGGCACGCACCAACTTAACACTTGTCAGGCCATGCTGTGGCGGCGTCCCATATAAAGTAGAGGAAGATGGGCACGGATGTTAGCCCAGGGCCAGTCTTCCTCAGCAAAAAGAGGAGGATTGGCATGGATGTTAGCTCAGGGCTGATCTTCCTCATAAAAAAAAAAAGATTGTGTAAGAAATCCAAGAATCTACAGTTGAATTACTAAAATTAACAAGTGAGCATAGCAGTGTTGCTGGTTATGTCAGTAGACAAATCAGTTCTATTTCTGTATATCAACAAAATAAAATTTAAAAAGATTTCATTTATAATAGCAACAAAAATATAAAAAAACATAAGAATAAATATAACAAAAGATGTATATGACATTTATAAGAAAACTATAAAATATTATTGGAAAAAATTTAAAGACCTCAATACATGGTAGAATATAAATTGGAAAATTTAATATTATAAAGACATTAATTCTCCCCAAACTGATCTATAGAGATGCAATGCTATCGCAATCAAAATATGTATAGGTTTTAAATTTTGCTGTGGAACTTGACAGACTGATTCTAAAATATATGTAGACATACAAAGAGCCCAGAATAGATAAGACTTATTCTAACCTTTTATTTAAAAAATTTCAAACCTACAGGAATGATGAGCGAGTAGCAGAAAAGAACACCATATGACCTTCACTTAGATTCAATTGTTAACATTTTGTCATACTCCCTTTCTCTGTCTATATATTTTTTCACTTTGCAGCACCATATGAAATTAAATTGCAGACAAGTATTTCATCACATATCTCCTTAAAATATTCTCCTGTATAACCAGAATATCATTATCACACCAAAGAAACTCATCATCAATGTAATAATATTATCTAATATATGGTCTATTTTCAAATTTCTCCATTATCCCAACAATGTCTTTATGGCTCCCCCCACCCCACCCCCTTGCCAATCCAGGTTTCAATCAAGGATCACATATTACATTTAAGCTGAAATATCTCTTTAATATCTTTTTATCTTCAATAGACCCTCTGATTTTTTTGTCATTTGACATTTTTGAAGACGCCAGGCCAGTTGTTTTATAGACTGTCCCACATTGTAGATCTGTCAAATTGTTTTCTCCAGATCTGATACAGGTTAAAGGCTTTTGGCAAGCATAACACATAAGTGATATTTTGTATTTGCCACACCATCAATCATTCCAGTTTGTTCCGTTATTGGTGATGCTACGTTTGACCACTGGTTAATTTTGGCATCCATCATTGTAAAAGAACATTTTCCCCAATGTAATTAACAAGTTGTCTGTGAAGGGTTGCTTTGAAATCCTGAAACCATCCTGTTTTCCAAAAAATTATCATCCAATGGTTTTAACATCATTGATTATCCTCATCTGAATAAAATCTTAAATTGATAGCTGCAATCTAAATTTAAACTCTATCATTCCATCTACATTTATTAGCTGCCATACTTCTGTCACCCCTAACACTGACCCTCCCCTCTCCTGTTCTTGGTCTCTTTGTGTACTCAGGGAACCTAAGACATTTTTTAAAAAACATAGTGTTTAGAGACAGTTTGAAATTGGAACAGACCAATGGAACAGGATCAAGAGCCCGAAACATAACATTAAATGCATTAGTAATATTGCATAAAGATCAATAAATGTGACTGTATTTAAAAAAACAAAACAGACAAATCTCTTTCTTCAAAAGACCCCCTTTACAGAAATGAAAAGGCAACCAGAGTGGGAAAAGATATTTTCAAGACATATAACTGACGAAAGGCTTGTATCTAGAATAAAGTTCTTACTCCTACAAATCAATAAGAGACAACTCGAAAAAAACATGGGCAAGAGACATGAACATGCACTTCGAAAAAGTGGCTATCCAAACGGCTGATAAACATACAAAAAGGTGCTCTCAACCTCATTAGTAATCAGCAAAATTAAAATCAGTGTTAAGGACTAAAATTTTAAAATGTTGGCAAGGTTATGGAACATCAACTGAAAACTCCCCTTCACTGGTGGTGGAATTGTAAATTGGTAAAGAAATTTATAAAACAGATTGGTGTTATTTACCAAGTTTGAACATACCCATCCTTATGACCCAACAATCACACTCCTAGGTATACACCCAACAGAAACGTGTGCATGTGCACCTGCACAAATGTTAACTGTAGCACCTAACAGCCAAAAACTGGAAGCAATCCCAAAGCCTATAATCAGTAGAATACAGCATTTGTGGTATATTCATACAATGGACGACTATTCTGAAGTACATGCAAGAATAGTAAAGAATTTCACAAAAGATGTCGAGCAAAAGGCAGACACAGAAGAATACGTACTCGGATTTATTTACATAACGTGATAGACAGATGACATATAGAAGATATAGATAGATCAGAAAGACAGACAGATGACAGATAAATCAGTCCACAAGGTTATATAAGTCAGGAAGGCTTTGACCTAGGGAGGGGAAGGAGGGGGCGCATGGGAGGCCTTAAGGGAGAGTCTCCTTTTCTGGCAAGGTTTCATTTTTGCCTGAAGCGCTACTGGCCAGCATAACTATCCCGTGAGAGAAAGGAAAAAAGCTGCCAGAGAAGTAAAGAATACGGTAGGAGAACCTTCTGTGAGCCACACCAGAGACCCCCACGTGAGATACAAAAGACTCAGCGCCAACAATGCTCCGGCGCCCACAACTTCCGGCGTGGGCCGCGGGGCCCCGCCCCTCGCCGACAACTACGAGTAAGCAGTACTGGTCCACGCCAGGAAGAGGAGGGGAAGGATGAGCGTGTCTCCAAGGCCCAACGCATCGTTTAACCTATGGGAAAGGATGTGTTTGTGGACCAATAGGGCGCAGAGGGTGAGGCACCGCCCACAAGCCTGCCGACCAATCGGCTAGGAGCAGAGAGTGAGCAGGCTGGGACTGTGCGATCCGGTGGAGCCGCGCGGCATGGCGGGCGGGGCCCGAGAGGTGCTCACATTGCAGTTGGGACATTTTGCGGGTTTCGTGGGAGCGCACTGGTGGAACCAGCAGGTGAGGTCTCTGGGCGGCTGCCCCAGCGGACCCTTTCCGGACCTCCAGCCCTAACTTCCGTCCTGTCCCTCTCACCAGCCCTGAGTTCAGTCCTTCCTTTTTCCCTCCTCAGGATGCTGCGCTGTGCGGACCGACCGATGCCAAGGAGCCGCCGGGAGAGCTCTGCCCCGACGTCCTGTACCGGACGGGCCGGACGCTCCACGGCCAGGAGACGTACACGCCGAGACTCATCCTCATGGATCTGAAGGGTGAGGCGGTGGTAGGGGTCGCCAGTGCCCAGTTTTCCCCATCGCGTGCGGAGTCTTGAGCATCCTTTCGCTTCAAGATCCTCCGACCATACTAGGCTGAAGGACCACAGAGTAGGAGCCACAGGTAGAGTTAACTACAGTATGCCAAGACCCGAGGGACGCAAAAAGGCAAAACTTTATTTCGTTCTAGAGCCATCTCTGGAATGGGCAGCTTGCCCCTGGAGACAGTGAGATGTTGAACTGTGGCATTCCTGTAGGACCCGGTCCCAAAGCTAATGACTAAGCTGGGAATGAAGGATGGCATCTAGATTCTCCTAAGCAAGGTTTTTTTCCAACTCATGTATATTCAAGAAAGCTTGGAAGAGCCAAGTGCTGGAGGGATGGTGACAGCAGGTTGTCAGGTGATCAGAGGAAGATTAGTTGGAGCAGGGGAGGGACTAGGATTTGACCTAACATTGCCTGTTATTTTTGTACAGGTAGTCTGAGCTCCCTAAAACAAGACGGTGGACTCTACAGGGACAAACTGCTAGATGCTGCAATTGCATGGTATCTGTGATGTTTGGAGAGGAGTGGGGAATGTGCCCAGGATGCTGGAGAACCCAGGGAACCTGCCCCTGTTATCAACCTCCACTTTCTTTCAGGCAGGGGAAGCTCACCACACACAAAGAGGAACTCTATCCCAAGAACCCTTATCTCCAGGACTTTCTGAGTGCAGAGGTGAGGGCCTCTGCCCTGAACTTTTAAACCCAGTGCTACAACCAGAGTGCCTCCACTGGGGCAGAGAAAAAGAGGATTTTAATCATCTTAAATGCCTTAGAATGGTATTTAGGAAAAAGCACTTTTTTCCCCTAAAGGACTATGACTAGGTGAACAGAAAGGAGGCTCTGGGGTATGGCCAGCAAAATCAAGGAGGATAAATCAACTTTTGCCTCGAGACCACCTGGAACTAAATGTAGTTTGTCTCATCCCTCCCAGGGAGTGCTGAATAGTGATGGTATCTGGAGGGTCAAATCCATTCCCAATGGCAAAGGTGAGACTTGTCCAGATACTGCTGGATGGGGAACTGGGCAGAGCAGGAACATGGAGAAAGGTACATTCCTTCTGCTTTTTCTTCAGGTCCCCCCCTACTCACCACGGCTACAACTCCAAAACCACTTACCCCCCCGGAGGGCAGCATCCGAGTCTGGTCAGACTTCCTCCGAGTCCCTCTTCACCCCCGGAGCATCTGTATGATTCAGAAGTACAACCATGATGGGTATGGGGGGCCCCAGAGGCTGTGAGGCAAGAAACTGAGTCCCTCCCAATGTCAGATGAGGCTCTTGAGGCCATCTTCCCTGCCCTCCCCAGAAACAAGAGATCTCAGGCAGGGAGCGGGTGTGGGGCAGTCCTGCAAGTCCTGGATTGTGTTTATGCATGGCAGGGAGGCAGGTCGCTTGGAGGCTTTTGGCCAAGGGGAGAGTATCCTGAAGGAACCCAGGTACCTGGAAGAGCTGGAGGACAGGCTGCACTTCTACGTGGAGGAGTGTGACTACCTGCAGGTAGCTGTGTGGCATGGTGGCCACCAGGGTAGAAACTCTTCTCATCCTACTAGCTTTCATCATTCACTTCTCTCCAGGGCTTCCAGATCCTGTGTGACCTGCACAATGGCTTCTCTGGAGTAGGCGCTAAGGCCACAGAGTTGCTACAAGACGAGTATTCAGGGCGGGGAATAATAACCTGGGGCCTGCTCCCTGGTCCCTACAGTCTTGGGGTGAGTAGAACTTAGGGGAAAAACAGTCAGTGTAGTGAGGGAGAAATGAAGGAATGATAGCCCACTGAGAAAGTTGCTTAAACAACTCTCCTTTCTTTCACCAGGAGCCCCAGAAAAACATCTATCGTCTGTTAAACACAGCTTTCGGTCTGGTGCGCCTGTCTGCTCACAGCTCTCTGGTCTGCCCCTTATCCTTGGGTGGCAGCCTGGGGCTGCGACCTGAGTCACCCGTCAGCTTCCCTCACCTGCGTTATGACGTAAGGCTCAAAGCTCTCTTTCTGAGTGCAGCGAGTAAGCGGGCACCCCCTCACACTCCATGAGTCAGCCTTTGTCTGTTACTGGCTCTATTCTTGAAGCCTCAGCTTAAACTCAGCTCTGATGTGGCCTCTTAGATCACACTGTCCTATGCTTTTTCAGCCTTCGGCCAAACACACCCCTGGCTTTTTCACAAAGAACCCGGACCTCTGCCATCACTATTCTGCCACCACTCTCTCTTTTCCAGACTCGAAAGGCCAAGTGCTCTTCTCGGTATCCTCTTTACAGGCCACTCTGCCCTTCCACTGTAGTGCCATCCTGGCTACAGCCCTGGACACAGTTACTGTTCCTTATCGCCTACGTTCTTCGCCAGTTTCCATGGTTCATCTGGCTGATATGCTGAACTTCTCTGGGAAAAAGGTATGAAGCTTTGTGAGGGGTTGAGTCAGAGCTGAAGAAAAGCTCTGTAACTTGATCTCTTCCTGACCTTTAGGTGGTGACAGCAGGAGCAACCATCCCCTTCCCCTTGGTTCCAAGCCAGTCCCTTCCTGATGCCCTGGTGCAGCTTGGAGGGGCCACCCCATGGACCCCATTGTCTGCATGTGGGGACCCTTCTGGAATATGCTGCTTTGCCCAGTCAGTGGTGCTGAGGGGTCTAAACAAAGCATGCCACACCAGGTGAGGACTGGTGGTCTTGAGGAGCCCTTGTCAGACTTTCCTTTCACATCCTTTTCTTCCTGACACTTCTGGACATTCTAATGGCATTGCCTCTCTCTTCTTCCCTCTGCCATACTTAAAAAAAAAAAAGACTGAGTATCCTGATTCAGCCGATGGCCTGAGAACATAAGAATTCTTAGCTTCTTATTCATGTTGCCACCAATTAAAGGTGGTTTTGGCTTTATTCTGGCAGTCAGCTCACCCCAGGGACACCTCTGCCCTCCCTGCTCCACGCGTGTACCACTGGGGAAGAAGTCTTGGCCCAGTATTTACAACAGCAGCAACCTAGCGTCAGGAGGTCAGTATAATGCTTGCTCTTACCCTGCTCCCAGACCTCACACCTCCCTTGACTTTTTTTCACTCAACTGCTCTTCTCTTGCCCCCACAGTTCTTCCCATCTGCTGCTGACTCCCTGCAAGGTGGTTCCTCCCTACCCCCACCTCTTCTCCTCAAGCCTCAGCCAGCAGGGTTTGGTTCTGGATGGTCCCCCAACTGGGGCAGGTATGTAGGATGAAGAAAACCAAAATTTCAAACATGGGAAAGGTTTTCCTATATCCCTTCCTGGATAAAGGTACTTAAGAAGTTCAGAGTTAAACATTCCTTTATTCACTCTATGGCTCCTGACAGAAGTGTTATTCCTCTAGAGTACTGGTATACTAAGGGGACAGTACACAAAATTTATTGAGTTTACTTTACAATCAAGTCTACCAAAGGCCCAGACTCCCCTATGTGTACAAGAGAGTCCCAGGGTAGAATAGCAGTCCATTTACAAGCCCCCCCTTTCCCTCCCTCCGCAGCAGTGGAGAGCATCCCAGTGCTTGGGGCCCTCTGCTCCTCTTCATCCTTGAACAGAACCCTGGGAGACTTGGCCAAAGAGCTCACCAAACTCGACCTGCGGCGCTGGGCCAGCTTCTTGGATGCTGGAGTGGAACAGGATGACCTAGAGGAGGTGCTGCAGGAGCTATGCAGTCTGGCCCAGTGCTACCAGGGTGGTGACAGCCTCATGGACTAAAGAAAAGGAAAGAGCTAGTTTACAATAAAAACTGCTGGATGCAGGAGCTCAGTGTCTTGGGACTGGCTACACCAACATAGGCATTTATTACATTTAGAAACATTGTGATTAGATCACAGAACAATAAATATGTACCATCAGACGAAAAAAAAAGGGAAGAAAAGGAGCTGAGCCCCCCTCTCCCTTGGTGCTATTTACAAAGTCAGTTTCTAAGGTGTTCATAAAAGACCTTGAATGACAAATAGGATGGCAGAGCCCCAGCCCGCCTTTGTCTTTGTCCTCGGCCCCTGCTCCTCCAGCTCTGTATACTGAGCTCAAGGGTTGTACAAGCAAAGTACAACCACCCTCTCCCTCATCAGGGTGCCTCTTGGGTTTGATCCTGTGCAGATGACACCCACAGCTCCCAGAGTCTCACTCATCTAGCTCCTCCTCAGACAGAAGGTCCCCGTGGTCAGACAGCTGGTCTGTGTTGCTGGTGCTGGTTGCATCATCCTCGTCCTCGGAGCTGGCCTCGCAGGCGGTGTGGAAGAGCTGCATGAGTTCTCGAAAACGGTGGGAAACCTAGGAGGAAAGGTGAAGCGCTGCATTCACTGTTCCTAAGTTACTAACTTATTAAGCATTATGTACCAATTTGAACAATCTTATTTGTTCCACACAGTAAGGTTGTGAGGGCTGTGTCCTCCTTACAGATAAGGAAACTCAGTTAAGAGGCTAAATATTTTGCCCAAGTCACCTTCTTCCTTAGGATGGAATTTCTGGGGCTTCTGCCTCAAAATCCAACACCCTTTCCCTTCTAGAACCACTACCAACCGCCCTGACACATCAAGCCCTTCCTCAGGGCAGACCTTTACAATCACCCGTTGATGTCATATCTCTTAGTTGCCAACCTGTCCTCTTCTCGCCAGGCCCTCTCCTTGGTTCCTCTGGGCTTACAGCTCTAGCAGGGCTTCCTCCACTTACCTCCGTAGGGGTCTTATTTCCCAGCTGCTGGGAGATGATGCTAAAAGTCTGCGGCTGTGCTCCTTGCTCCTGGCACATGGTAAGAATCACACGGTCAGCTTCCCTGTAACCCACATATTGTGGTTAATCCTCAGTAACATGGATGTGTTCCATCTACTTTCTAAATACGCATACCATCCATCCTTACCTACCTTGTCCACAGGACAACCTTTTCCCCAGTGGAGCTGACCTTGCTGTTGTTGGCACACACTGTAGCTTCTGTGGCCTTTGGCTGCTGCTCCCCCACTGGACCCTTCCCTTGTATTCCACTGTCTTTAGCCAAACCTCCTCTAGTGGCTTTGGGAGAGGTCTCTGAGGTGTCAATTCCTGATGAAGAAGGTTCACGGACAGGGGACATCCTGTCTGCTGTCTTCACCCCAGCTCTGTTTGAAGGCAGCCAGCTCTCTTGAGTATCTGGTTTCCCAGACACTTGTCTTCTCCCTAAGTCTTGGGTCGTTGAGGAAACAGGACTCGGGAAGGAAGCAAGGGGTTCAACAGTTTCAGGCAATTTCTCAGTTTCTGAAACATCCCAGACTAGCATGGAAGTCTCTGACTCACTCACTGCCTTATGGCCCTCCCCGTCATGCTGAAGTCTGGGGGAGGCCTGGGGGCAGGAGACAACCTCAGGCCCAGCCTGGTTTCTCCTAATAGTGTATAGCACAGCTCCCGTTTTGGAGGGACGCTGAGGAGTCTCTGGTGAGTAGGGTGGTGGGCCATCCAGAAGGAGCCGGTCTGTAAGAGTCACTTCTTGGGACAACAAAGTGTTCCCCACTGCCAATCCTGTGTAGGAGGAAAATAAGGATCTAAAAATATGGACAGGGTCAAGATGCACCTACGGACTACAAATTACCACAGGGTCATTCTGGTGATAAAATTCTAATCTAAAAGAGTGCAGTGGGAGTGGGGGCTCAAGTCACTTATATAAAGATATAAAACTCTGACTGCCAAAGCTAAGAATGGCTGAATCCTTAGAATGTAGATCCCAGAGATCTAGAGATAAGGGGAAGGGAATCAGGAATGGGGACACAAGAATAGAATGCTGAATCATGTTGATTTTGTAGCACTCAATTCTGCAAGAGGACTGAGGCCACGGGAGAGAAAATTAACGCTGCACAGGAGAAGGGTTTCCTATTGGTTTGTTAGTGAAAGAGGTGGTGGTCCATGCCTGAAAAGACTTACTTATCCAGGCTCAAAGATGCTCCTGTTTAAAGTATGTGAGACAGTCAGAAATGGAGACCGGCTGGGCTGGAAGTCAGTTCACTCACCTGGAACAGGCATCTCTCCCTTTCTGGTACTCCTGCCAGGTCTGCTCTGGGTTGCCTCCATGTTTTCTCGCTCCTCTGGAGCTTCCTCCTCCATCGTGTCCTTGCCCTGCCCAGCTTCCTTAGCACCAGGCATAGGACTGGCCTCTCGGTGGGGGCTGCCGCCCACCAACTCATGGGGCTCCTTGCTCTTGTAGGATTTGCTGTCACAGACCTGCAGGGATGGCCTTCTGGGTCAAGGGTCTCCTCACCTCCTTTTATCTTAGGGGCTGATCAAAGGAAGAAGCCCTGCCATGATGCTCAGCAAGTCAGCCAACATGCATGCCTGCTCCAACGATTTTAAATGGCCCAGAGTAGAGAAGCGGATTCTCCCACTCCTTCTCTAACCAGGGACTGTACTTTTGCTGCCAACCAACCCTACTCCAGAGACCCAGCATTACCTTCAGGGTCTGTCTTCCTGATCCAGGTTTATTTCATCAAAAAAAAATCTAAGAGGGAAATATTTGCACTGGTTGACTTCTTTCCAATTCCAAAAGCTGTACCCACAGGATTCTCTTTAAAAAGCAAAATTCAGGGGCCACCCTGTGGCATAGTGTTTAAGTTTGGCACGCTTCAGCGGCCCTGGGGTTCATGGGCTTGGATCCCGGGCACAGACCTACACCACTTGTCAGCCACACTGTGGCAGCGACCCACATATAAAGTAGAGGAAGACTGGCACAGATGTTAGCTCAGGGCTAACCTTCCTCAGCAAAAATTAAATAAATAAAAAGCAAAATCCATTGTATATTTTTAAAAGGTTCTACTTATTTTGCATACACACATTACGGTGTTTGTGTACTGCATATTATTTATATATGTGTGATATTTTTAGGAATTCAATAAGGTAGACATCTGTTATAGCAAACAATACCCACACAGTAAGGCAACCTAGGGGTTGCCCCAGGCAGCTCTGATACCCCTCGGTACCAATTCCCTCCTCACCTTGCTGCTGCAGTGGCTACAATTTCTCCTTTTGCTCTTCTTCAGCTTGGAATCAGGACCTCCTTCATGGCAGGAACAGGCACAGTCCTTGGCCCCATCTGGCCACTCAGCCTCCTAGGAGATACCTCGGCTTGGTTAGCTGCCAAGCATTTTTGGTACCAAGAGAGGAAGCTAAGTTGCGAGCCATCTGAACAAGCCCGCCTCCGTGACCCCCACCCCTATCCATTCTCTTTTATTATATATACACCATCTCTTCACATTGCCTTGGAAATCAACACTGAAACTTGATGAAAGTCTCTTATGAATCCCTGAAACAATCCTTAAATGACCCAAAGACTAACATATCCCAATTGCCTAGATGTTTCAAGAAATATTTAAGTCAAACACAATCTGAGGCAAAGTCACTGGAGAGCTCCATCATGAGATCCGATCTACTCACTCGTCTGTCTTTGTTTCTGTCTCCCTGTGCCTTGAGCTCTCCCCTCTCTTCCAATTCCCTTGAGAGAGGGCTTTGTACATATGGAAGGCTCACTCAATGATACTCTCTGTTCAATAAACCCAAGACATAAGTACATTATCCCCATTGACAATGCATAAACTGAAACAAAGAGAGATTAAATAAATTGCCCAAGGTCATTCAGTTACTAAGAAGCAGTTTTTCCCCAAGAAAGAGTAAAAGAAATGTAGTAAAGGGACATGAATTAAAAAGGCTACTTCTTGGGGGGCCGGCCCAGTGGTGCAGGCGGTTGAGTGTGTGCACTCCGCTGCGATGGCCTGGGGTTCGCTAGTTCGGATCCCGGACGTGCACCAACGCACCGCTGGGAGGGCCATGCTGTGGCGGCATCCCACATAAAGTAGAGAAAGATGGGCATGGATGTTGGCCCGGGGCCGGTCTTCCTCAGCAAAAAAAGAGGAGGATTGGCAGATGTTGGCTCAGGGCCGATCTTCCTCACAAAAAAAAAAAAGGCTACTTCTTGAAGAGCAGTAAAGAGCAGTGAGTACGAGAAGACTCTGGAACCAGATTACCCGGGTTCATATCCTAGCACTGCCACTTATTAAACATGAGACCCTGGCAATGGCTTCTCTCTGTACTTAAGTTTCTTCTTCCGTAAAATGCAAATAAGAGCAATCTCTTCATAGGATTATTGTGAGAATTAAATGAGGGAATAAACTACGTAAAATACTTCCAAGAGATACATGATACTTTGTAACACAGCTAAGTATTACCTGTTATCATTATTATTAAAATGGGGAATCTTGATTCTATTTCTTTACATGAACAGAATGGAAGAAGTTAAGACTCAAGGGCAAGAAAAATAGCTCTGAGCTAGAGAGAAAAAGGGCAAACAGATCCTTCTACTGAGGCGGCCAGGGCTGGGGCCTTTTCAGCAAACGCACTACTTTGCCCATGGGCTGTGCTTGTCCATTAGCAGACTGACCTTTGGTTCCTGCTCCATGAACCCAGAGGCTTTGAACCACACTAAGCCAGAGAAATATTTAGACAGAAAACTCAAGGCTTGATTCATGAAAAATGGATAATCCCCAACAACCTGGTGTACCTTATCATGATTTTGGACCCCAATTTCTTTCCTTCTTTTGTTCTTTGAGGCTGTGGGTATCTTGGGAGGTTCCTCTTCCTCTTCCACATCAGGCAGAGCCACTTCTTCAAAGCCATCAAACTGGGGAGGAGTTGGTGCCACTCAACACAGACTCTGGGGCAGATATCCCTCCTACACATGGCCTTCCCCCTTCACAACCCTACTGCAGCTTCAGGGCCTGTACCTCATACTCCTTCTCCTCAGTCCAATTGATCTCTTCAAAGTCACCCATCCGGCTAGCTGCTGGGCGCAGATGGTCAAAGAAGATAGAGAACTCATCCTGTAGGTGGTCATGGCCCTTGAGGAGCTGCCACATCTGTGTCTTGAGCTGGGGGAAGTTATGGAGGGAAAGATGAAGTCTCCAGATCCTCTCCAGGCCACCATTCCAAATCAATCCCATAGACTTCCAAGTTCTACTTTCCTAGTCAGCTGGGAGACACACAGAAGCCTCTCTTTGATAGCTAAGAATTCTTAAGCTCTTGTTCCCTCATTGCTTGCCTACACAGGAGGGGTCTTAATAATAGGTTTCATTCCTAATGACAATACTCTCTACCCCTGCGCTACTGATCCCCAGCTCAGGCACTAACTCCAGCAGAGCCAAGGAGGCAAGCCCCTCCCAGGCCCTATCACCTCCTTCCTTGAACTTCCCTTCCAGGGCATTGATGGCATTCTGAGCCTGTGAAGATCAGTCAGACTCTGGTTTCAGGTGGCAACCACCCCTATTGCAGGGCTTTATGCTTTAGGCAAGCCTAAAAAGTCCTTCCCTTCTTCATCCCCTCCAGGAAGTCCATGGTACCCCAGAAGCAAGAGGATATGGAATAGGTTAGGGAAAGGGAGAAGGGAAGGGCCTAAGGCCCAAATGACAATGGAAAGGAAGCAGGACAGGACAGAATACCTCAGTGATCTCTTGGGGCAGGCAGTCTGCACAGCTTTGGAGGACCTTGATGATCTTCTGGTGGTGTGAGGGGTTCTCTGCAAAGCAGATTTCCAACTGCCGAAGAAACTTGCGACTCTTCTCAAAAGCCTGCTGCTCCTCAAACTACCGGAGTGGAAAGAGAGCAAAAGAGGCATCACCTACACAGCTAGAGCAGGACTTGAGGAATCTAAGCATAAGAACCAAGAGAAATGAGCTGGAGGTGTTGGGGGATGACAGGATTCTAGTTTACGACAGTGAGATCTTTTTTAAGACCCTAGCATAAATCCACCTTTTTCTGGGGTCTACCAACCCAAGTTAACTAAGATGTGGATGAAAAGATTCAAGAGATGTACATATCTCAAGTTGTTCATTGTTTCATGGATTGTGAAATCAGACACTCAAACTCACGTGGCATTTCACGGTTTAGAAAGAATTTTCACATATACACTCATTTGATCCTCATAATAATACAGGAAGAGAAGATTGGCATGATATGCATAATCACACCATTATCGTTTAACTGCTTTAAGACTATCAAAATAATCTCATTACATCCTTTATTCCCGTGTTCATCAGTCATGACAAGAAACTCAGAACTACTGGGACATCCCTCATGTTTAGACACTTATTCTCCAACATTTCAAATGTCACCTTACCACAGTGGCCTTCACAGACCACCAGGTATAAAATTGCAACACCCCACCCCTCACCCATTTACCTACAACTTGCTATTCCCCTTTCCTGCTTTATTTTTCTATAAAGCATTATATACTTTTTTTATATACTAGCTATTTATATATACTAGCTATTTATATTATAGTATTATAGAGTAAATATACTAGATATTTATATCTATTTTATAATTTTTATAATATATATATGTATAATATATATATTTTACTATTTATCATCTGACTTTCCCCATGAGAATGTAAGCTCTATGAGGGGAAGGATTTTAGTCTTTTATAATTACGATAGTCCTAGTACCTAGAACTTTGCCTGACACACAGCAGGCACTCAACAAATATTTGCTGAATGAAGGCCTGTTCTACAACAGTGAGGAGCCAAGGGCATATGACTTACCTATGGTCTTCACTGGCAAGTAAAAGTAAACCCCTCATTCCACTTGTAAAGAAAATGGGAGAATGGGGGTTGGGAAGATCACCCCTTGAAAAGAAGGAGGCTCTTACCACCTCGGGGTAGGGGAAGGCTATCCGACTGGAGCAGTCGGGAGACTAGAACAGTGTTAATCAACTCTATTGAATGCCCATCTTGCTCTGACCCGGGAATCCTGGCATGCTGTCTCTGCCCATCCACTTACTAATCCACAGGCCAGAGCTTGCTCAGGCAACAGGAAAGCAGCAAAGTCCTTCAACAGCTGAGGCCAGTCTTGGAGCAGAATTCGCAGGCTTTTGTAAAGATCCACAGCTGTCTGCCTCTGAGTACTTGACTCAAACTCATAGATGACCTGAAGGAAGTCCTCATACTTGCCGGGGATATGTTGCAGGGCTTCTCGTACCTATACAAAAATACTTTTAATCATCAAGACCCTTTCTTTGGGCCCCAATAAGAAACAATGGTACAGAGGGAGAAGGAGGAGTTATTGTTAGAGAACTCCAAGAATTATCCTTCAGAGGCTACTCCTCTCACAGGTCCTAAGATCTGACTGCTAATGGAAGACACAGAGCAATGAGCAAGGTACAGCTCCTTTCTGATAGTGGGCAACTGAAAAACCTTCATTTTCCAGGGACCATAGCCCTACCCACAAAACAAGGTAAGCTTTTCTCTAGCACGCAGCTCCAACTTCTCCTTCCTCATTTATTTCCATATTGAAATAGATAAGGAGTGTTTGGTACATATATTTCAGCATGGTATCATCTGAGGTCAAATAATATATAAGTTAGGAATATTAGTAAAATATCAGAGGACAAGAAAAAGCCATGACTATCACTGATAGTGGATAAAGGAACTTTGCTGGAGAGATACAGGAACCAGCAAGTTACCCAAAGAACGAGACAGCTACCCAAGACAACTACCAGGAACAGGTTGGTTCATGTCTCTGAAGACCAAGTGCTTCCCTGAGACCTGCTCTCTGGCCAATGTACCAAAGGTCTTTCTTCTGAAGCCGAGGGCTCAGTAAAGGTCCTTATTAGGCTACCTAGTGAAGTCACAGGCTCATTAATGATGGTGGTATCACCTTCCCCAATTTCTGGGCAATAGAGGAGTGACGCTAAGGTACTAACAATAAGTCTGCTTATGACTGAACTCTGTCTCGTTGTGGTTCTCTCACACAGATTTTTTTGGTAATTCTAGGAGAGCAAAGGCAGAAGCATACAAGGCTGCTATGCAACCTGAAAAGCAGACTTCATTTTAAAAACACCTCCCTTGAAGGAGAAGCAGCCTCATTCAGAGGGACTGGCAGTAAGAGGAAGCAGCATTTGCCTACCCTGGTCAGATAAGCCTGAGCAAAGGCCAAATCCTTCTGCTCCCTGAGTGGATCCCGCTCGAGAATGTCCTCATCATACAGCAACAGCAGCTTGGAGGTGTCCTTGCTGGCCCGGGCCCGAGTGCCCCGCTTGTTGCGAGCTCGATGATTGCTCCGGCCCTTTCCAGCAGCTTTGATGCTCTCTCCTTAGAGAACATGTGAAAAAGACTGTTTCTCTGTCCCTGCAACCCCTACTCTTCCCATCCCATCACATGTACCCACCCCTCCAAATCCTAATCCTTGTTATGGAGCAACTCAGGAGAAAAGCTGTTGGGAAAATGGTATGAGAGCCGTGTCTGTCTCTGTTAAATTAGCTCTATGCAGAGCCAGCAGCATTAACTGCATTAAATGAGGTGATAATGAGATACTTAGCTACCGCCTACTGAGAAAGGAAGTCTAAAGAGTATGGCCTTATGTTGGGCTCTCAAAGGACTGTGTCTTGGTGAGGAACAAGTAGTGTTTTCTGAAATAAACATAGCTCTTAGCCTCATGTGTGACAGATGAATTAAGAACCAGTATTAAAACACGGATGACGGGCCGGCCCGGGGCATAGTGGTTAAGTGCATGCGCTCTGCTTTGGCAGCCCAGGGTTTGCGGGTTTGGATCTGGGGCGCACACCGACTCAGCGCTTATCAAGCCATGCTGTGGCGGCGTCCCACATAAAGGAGAGGAAGATGGGTACGGATGTTAGCCCAGGGCCAATCTTCCTCAGCAAAAAAGAGGAGGATTGGCAACAGATGTTAGCACAGGGCTAATCTTCCTCAAACAAAACAAAACAAAAAAAACTTGAATGAACCTAATACAAATCTAGTGGCAGATGAAAGTCAAATTTAAAATTTCTGAGCATCTCTTCTCTGCAAAGGCACTAGGTTAATCATCTGTTTGGGGGAAGAGAGATGGTAGGGAAGATCCAGAGGACTTGCTTGGAAACTCGCCATCTGGTTTACAAGCTAGCCACTCTGCACATGTCCTTTAGACAATGAGGCCAACTGAGACCCGCCCCTCATATAGGCTTGCCAAACTCACCTGGTGGGGTCCTGCTGGTCTCCACTTCCGGAACAGTGTTGGGTGAGGCAAAGGTGGTAGGAGGCTTCTGAGCATGATCTCCAACTGCTTCATCTGTCATTTCATCTTCTTTCTGCAGGGTTTCCATTCCTTCTGCTTCTTCTTCCTCTTCTTCTTCAGGCTCAGAGTTTTCTTCCTGGGAGTTCTCTTCCTCAGACTCACCCTCCTGACTCATGCGCCTTTCAGATGCGAGCCAAGTCAATTTCTCCATTGTTTCCTGCAAACCCCCCCAAAAGTGTGTTCACAAGGGCTCGGAATGGCTCACCAAATGCTGACTGCACAGAGTTTATTAGGAGGAACTGAGGTTAATCAATTGGGGGGGGGAAGGGTGTGTGGCGGGGGGTGACCACAACTATCAGAAGCCTGATTCTCTGAGTTACAGAATCACAGGGATAGCTGGGATTGCTGCCTGACAGAAGGAGGGGGAAGAAATTGCGTTTTAAAACATCTCTCTCTACCCTGAAGAGAGTTTTCCTTTGCCACAGTCCATACTTATGATATTTTTTTAGGCATTTAAATTGTGCTCAAGTGATTCAATTTAACATTTAAATGAGTTTAAGTCAAATATAATAAGTAAAATTTCACCCTTTCCCTCTCCTCTCACCTCAATCCCAAAATGATGTCCCATAATGCATTCCAAAATCAAATAAAAATGATTTGAGGACTACCTATAGTGCAGCAAGCAAGCAGGTAGCCTATCAATAGTAAATTAAACATATTACTGAGTCCACAAAATATGTGACAATATGCCCAGCTCTCACCTGGAGTTCCGGGACAGAGAGCACAGACTCCTCAGAAGCTGATGACATCTCATCTTCCTCATCTTGGGTAAGCTCATCAAAGTCCTCTTCTTCCTCTTCCTCTGGCCCATCCTTCTCTCCTCCATGTTCTGGCCCAGCTGGGGTCCCCACTGACTGACCATCAACACTGGAGAGGTCTTCGGGCTTCCCTGGAGGGCTGCTAAGAACCAATTCAGGGTCAGTGGAGGATGAAACATTCTTCGGAGATCCTTTACTCACATCTCTCGAGTTTCCTTCATCAGGAGGCTCTTGAGAAGCTGAAGGGGCTTTAGCTGGCTGACTCCTCTCCTCCTTCTGTAAGACTGTCTGTTTCTTCACCTCCCTAGCACTGCTTAACTCCTCACTTGGGAAGCCAGTGTCCAATTCCACAGTGTGTTCTTCTTTGATTTCATCATAAATGTCCTGCTCTGGGGATCCGCTGGAGACTTCCTCCCCAGGATCTTTAGGTTCCATCTTGACAATTTCCTCTAAATCCCCAGGGGGAGAGTTCAGAGACTCTGGGAAGCCCTGAGGCAGCGGATCCAGAGCTTGCCTCCCCTCCTCTGTTTTCACAAGAGTCCAGCCATAGGCACTGTTCTCTGACAAGTCTTCCTGGCACACTCCACCTAGTGGTGGAGGCCCTGGGCTGTGCTCCTCTTTGGGGAAGACAGCAGCACAGAGAGGAGATAGTTCCTGGGGTTCTAACTTGGGTTCCAGGCTTTGAAAGGCATTTTTCCCTTCAGCCAAAGGACAACCAATGTCCACATTCACTTGAACCTTATCTTCAGGGGCAGATGGTACAGGAAGATTCACAGAGTTGCCAGAAACAATTAAGGGTGGGATAGAGGAGGCCACAAGGGGCTGGTTCAATGGACAGGGGAAGGTAGTAGGGTTAACCAAGAGGGTGGTGATGGGAATAGTCTGAGAACTCTGGGCCACAGCTGCGTTGACAGGCTGGATCATGTTGCAGCCACTGCCAAGGCTCACAACCTTCACAGTGGTGGCAGGAACAGTGAAGATAACAGGTGCAGGGTGGATGAGGGGAGCAGGCTTCAGACAGAGAGAGGTCTTAGCCCCCTTTCTCTTTGAGGCTCTCCGTTTCACACACGGCTTTCGAAACTTAGAAGGGGCAAGTGAGGGCAGCATTACCTTGGGCACAGGAGCAGAGGAGAGCAGGGTCTGGGACTCAGACAGAGGGAAGCTGGTCCTGGCCTCAGGGGGCATAGTAGGCAGTGTTGTTCGACACTCAAAATTATCACCCCCAGTGACCCCCAGTGGAGGGACACCTGGCACTGTCTGTAAGACAGTGGCTGGCTGGATCATGTGAGGAATCCGGACCACCATTTTGCTTGGAGGGGCTTCTGACTGAGGTGACCTAGCTGGTGTTTTCCCACAGTTGGAGCTAGGCTGGAGAGAGGGGCTGGGTCTGATAAGGAGGGGCTTCAGGACTGATGACCGCTTCTGTCTCCAGGCCTTCCTGGAAAAACGGTTGGCAACTGGCTTCAGTTTCAGGACGACACCCTTAGGCAACAGCAGTGGGTACGGAGTTTCACTCCCCATTTCTGAGCTGCCTTTTCCCAGGCCTGGGTCTGAGTTGATCTCAGTGGTTCCAGTCCCATTTCCTCCCCCTCTGGCAGCCTCGGCCACGTGCCGCAGCTCCTCCTGGATGGATGGCAGACTGGCCTATTGGGAACAAGAACACTCTCATCCAGCACATGTCAGAATCTGGTATAAAGAATAGGGCTTTCTAGATTTTAGGGACCTTTCCAGGACAGTCTCAACGCATCTTGTCAAGAAGGATTTTTTTGTATGATATAAAATTTCTACAAAGATTACATTCTAATTCTATACTCTAGAAACTCTTCTCTGAACTTCTTTTGGGAAACTATCATTTTACCCACCATTTTTAAAAGGTTATAGAATCACCTGGGGGGAGGGTAGAGAAGTAGGAGAGGAAGGGTGAATGAGGAAGATTTCTCAAGTCCTAGTTCTACAACTAAAGCATCAGAGGTGTAAAGTTGCCCTTGATGTTCCTGCAGGGTTTTTAGTGACCATCTGCCTCTGACATACTTTGAGGAGGAGGGCTGTACCTTTAACCAGAATGGAAGCCGGTGTTCTTCCCTCTCTACAGGTGGCTTCCACTGATGTGGCTGGATCTCTTCACAGCACCTCCCTAAGATGGGCAGCTGTTTGGTCTTCTTATAAAACTGAGCATGAAGAAATAAAGCATGAGTCACATTCCTTCCATAAACATTGCCCTGTGTCAGGTTGGCAAGTGGAGTGGGCAGTGGTTTGAGACAGACGTACACACACATATACATGCACACACACATCCATATATACATAAACAGCATATGCTGAATGCTTCTGCATTTCAAATTAGGCTGATCCTAATTAATAAAGATTTTGCAATTACTGAATATCTTCTAACTGATGATCTCAGTTCTGGTCACCAAGAAGGGAAAAGTTTAGGTCACAGAGAAAAGAAAGCAGACGGTCAGAGTAATCTTATTTAAAATTTGCTCCTGCTCAATAGCTGCAATGATAGTGCCTTAACCCTCATCAACGAAGCAAATAATGGTGCGAAGGACATTAGAACAGAAGGGAAAGAAGAATAGAGAGATTGAGACAGTTCAGTTTTAAGAGTAAATGAAGGGGAGGAAGTCAAGATGGCGGTGTAGGCAGACTCTGAACTCACCTCCTCCAGCAGACACAGCCAATTTACAACTACTCGTGGAAAAATTACCCGAGACAGAACTGAAAACCGGATAAGAGGAACTCCTGCAACAACAGACGATCCTAACTGAGCTGGAAGAGGCAGAAACTCTCTTCTGGAGAGGAAAAACGCCACCTTCACAAGCCGCCAGCATCACGGCCGCCCGGGAGCAGCCCACAGGTACGCAGCCCTCCCTGGAGGAGGGGCCTTGAGACGGGGAGCGCCCCTGCTGTGGGCATTTTGTGGACCCAAAACAATCGAGACAAGTGGCATAATATCTGACTTTGCTGCTACTAAAACATTGGGGAGTACCCCCAGAAAAGCTGGTTCACAAAGCAATTAAAACTGGCTCTTAAAGGGCCCATGCGCAAACTCACCCGTTTCAGAAAGCAACCTAAAATCACCAGAAAGAAAGGTGCACAGTGCTGTGGTGAAAAGAGACTCACCTAACAGGCCCTAAAGCAACCTAAAATCACCAGAAAGAAAGGTGCACAGTGCTGTGGTGAAAAGAGACTCACCTAACAGGCCCTGAGTGCATCTCGGTGAGAGGTGAGACCTCTCCAGGGACTGGGACATTGGCGGCAGCCATTGTTGTGGCCTGGTGTGAGCATGCTGACACAGACTCCATTGGAGTTCTCCCTGAGGCCTGCTAGCCCAGGTCTGCCCCACCCCCTAGAGCACCGATTTAATCCAGCTCAGCCAGGGCAGGCAGCCCACCCTTGAGACGGGCCCCACCCAACAACAAGCCCTCAGGCAACTTGTGGGCCTGCGTAGATTGGTGACTGGATTCTCTGCAGCCTGGCAAGTGGGCCGACTTCAGTGGCGCAGGGCATGCACAAGGAGCGGGTGGAGAGTGTGGGGCGGTGGTGGAGTGTGTGGGGCTCCCGCCATGGAGAGACTGGGTCCGCTGGAGGAGGTCGGGGCGCGCACACAGGGCAGGACTGTGTTGACGGTGTGTGTGGACCTGTGGGCAGCAGGGCTTGTCAGCTGCAGAAGACTTGTGCTTCTCAAAGACCCACATAGGGGGTTTGCCCCACCTTCCAAAGCCTGAAACAATTGGGTGCTCCCATGCTGAGGCCAGCCCCACCCAGCTGCAATCCTCAGAGAGCTGACAAGAGATCTAAAGGCTGGAGGCTTATAGCAATTGTAAGGCCCTGAGCCTAACAACCTGCCACGCTGGGGGCCAACTCACTTAAAAGAAAGACTGCAACACAAATGTGGTATTAGAACTTGCAGCCAACTGTGCTGGGGCTCTCCACACCTGATAAAGAGACTGAAGGGCCCACAACAACTACAAGCAGCTGAACATTACAACAGCTGGCCAGGAGCATAACTCGGCCTCCCTGGGTGCCTACAGGGAGAGCAAACAGGCCACAACAGAAGGACACACGTAGCCCACATAGGGGTCACCCCTGGAAAATTGAGAACTGAGGGAAGCACACTGCAGGCCTCCTAAGCCATCACTTACATAAGGTCACCTATCCAAGAGCAGGAGACGTAGCTGACCTACCTAATACATAGACACAAGCACAGGGAAAGAGGCAAAACGAGGAGGCAAAGGAATACATTCCAAGTAAGGGAACAGGACAAAACCCCAGAAAAGGAACTAAGTGAAACAGAAATGAGCAACCTACCCAACAGAGAGTTCAAATAAAGAGTGTTAAGGATGCTCACTGATGTGGGGAGAAGAATAGATGAACTCAGTGAGAATATCAACAAAGAAATGGAAGATATAAAAAAGAACCAATCAGAAATGAAGAATACAATACTGGAAATGAAAAATTCACTAGAGGGACTCAAAAGCAGAGTAGAGGATACAGAAGAACAGATCTGTGACCTGGACGAAAGACTAGAAGAAATTACCCAAGCTGAACAGGTAAAAGAGAAAAGAATTAAAAAGAGCGAGGACAGTCTAAGGGACCTCTGGGACAACATCAAGAGCACTAACATCCATGTTATAGGTGTCCTGGAAGGAGAAGAGCGAGACAAAGGGGCAGGGAATCCATTTCAAGAAATAATAGATGAAAACTTCCCTAACCTAAGGAAGGAAACAGACATCCAGGTACAGGAAGCACAGAGAGCCCCAAACAAGATAAACCCAAAGAGGCCCACACCAAGACACATCATAATCAAAATGTCCAGAATTAAAGATAAAGAGAGAATCCTAAAAGCCGCAAGAGAATGTCAAGTTACATACAAAGGAAACCCCATAAGGCCATCAGCTGACTTCTCAGCAGAAACCTTACAGGCTAGAAGAGAATGGCATGATATATTTCAAGTGCTAAAAGGAAAAAACTTACAGCCAAGAATACTCTACCCAGCAAGGTTATCATTCAAAATGGAAGGAGAGATCAAAAACTTCCCAGACAAGCAAAAATTAAAGGAGTTTGTCACCAAGAAACCAGTGCTACAAGAAATGTTAAAGGGACTGATTTAAGGGGAAAAAAGAAAACCACAAATAGGAAAAATTATCTATTTCCATGGTAAGAGGGTAATGGATACAAATGCACAAAAAAGAGGTTAGATATGATATCAAAAACATAAAAGGAGGGAGGAGGGGAGTTAAAGAGTAGAGCTTGCAGACAGAGGTCAAACTAAAGAGACCATCAATTCTGTATAGAAGAAAAAAAGAAGAAAGAAGGACTACTAAAACACTGAGAAAAACAAAGTTTAAAAATGGCAGGAAGTACATACTTATCAATAGCTACTTTAAATGTCAATGGACTAAATGCTCCAATTAAAAAGCATAGGGTGGCTGACTGTATATATACACAATGGAATACTACTCAGCCATAAGAAACGATGAAATCCAGCCATTTGTGACAACATGGATGGACATTGAGGGTATTATGCAAAGTGAAATAAGTCAGAGGGAGAAGGTCAAATACCGTATGATTTCCTTCATTAAGTAGTAAATAATAACAACAATAAACAAACACATAGAGAAAAAAAAAAAGAGTAAATTGAAGAGGGGAATTGAACTTACACAGACAATAAACACCCATTCACTCAACATTTGGTGAATGCCTTCTATGTGCCAGGCACTGTGCTACAGCTGAGCAGACAAAGAAGAGAAGCAATTCCTGCTTTCAAGGAGCTTACAGACTAGTAGGACAGACAGTCAAGTAGACCAATAATAGCATTCGGTGTAAAAAAAAGTACAGACAAAGGGGCCGGCCCGGTGGCACAAGCAGTTAAGTGTGGGCGCTCCACTGCGGTGGCCCGGGGTTCGCCGGTTTGGATGCCGGGCGCACACCGATGCACCGCTTGGCAAGCCATGCTGTGGCAGCGTCCCATATAAAGTGGAGGAAGATGGGCACGGATGTTAGCCCAGGGCCAGTCTTCCTCAGCAAAAAAACAGGAGGATTGGCACATGTTAGCACAGGGCTGATCTCCTCAGGAAAAAAAAAAAAGAGACAAAGATGGGTACGAAAAATAAGACACAACTCAAACTTGAACAATAAAGATTTTTCTGGAGCTTAGATGAAAGTTAACGGAACAGAGTTTGCTATGTGAGGCAGGGGAGGGCAGAGTACACTTCACGTTCAAAATCACGAACATGTTTAAGGAACCACAGAGATTGGTCTGGCTACGACTCAAGGAATGGAGAGAGACTTCAGGAGACAAGTCAGAGGTAGGCAGGGTAGGCCTTCTGTGCCATGCCACACAGTCCCACCTCCACCCTGAAGGATTAGAGGTAGCTATGACAGTAATGTGAAGGACATAATAAATGGAGCCAGAATTAGAGACACCACTTAGAAAACTACTGCATTAATCCAGGTGTAACAAAAGCCTGAACTAAGGCAGTGGGCAACAGAGTAGGAAATAGAGTAAGAAAATGGAGAACATGGTGACTGACAGACATACAGTAGAGATCAAGCAGGTGGAGTTGAGGATAACTCCCAGGGTTACGGATTGAGAAAATAGCCAGACAGTAACGTCATACCCACAGATGCAGATCACAGAAGGGGTAAGTTAGGGGAGGGAAGTCTGCCGTTGGTGGTGGTAGCAGTGGCAACAACTGGAGGGTACAGAAGGAGACATAAGTTCAGTTTGAGGAGTCAGTGAGGCAACCAAGTTAAGAATTCCTTTAGGGGCTGGCCCAGTGGTGTAGTGGTTAGGTTCATGCATTCCACTTCGGCAGTGCGGGATTCGCAGGTTCAGATCCCGGGCGCGGACCTACATATCACTCATCAAGCCATGCTGTGGCAGTGTCCCTCATACAAAATAGAGGAAGATTGGCACAGACATTAGCTCAGGGACAATCTTCCTCAAGCAAAAAGAGGAGGACTGGCAACAGGTGATAGCTCAGGGCCAATCTTCCTCACCAAAAAAAAAAAAAAAAAAGAATTCCTTTAAACAGCTGACTATACTAAGATAGAGCTCAGGAGAGAAATTTGGACCAAAGACACAGATTTGAAAATCATGAAGAAAGAGATAATACCAAAAATCATGAATTTGGATGAGACCACACACTGTGAATTTACCATAGAACACTGACATTTAAGGGTAGAGCAGGGGAAGAAGAGGTCACGAAGAAGCACCCTGAGGTAAGAGTCCTGATACGACAGAAGACAACAGAATAGGAAGTTTGAAGAAGGAATGAGTGAACTACAGTATCAACTGCAAAGCTAAATAGGATAAGAACAGGAAAGTATCCACTGGATAGCCAATTGAAAAATAAATCGAGATCTTTGTGGGGATAATATCCACACTTTCATAGGTTAGAGAGTTAAGGAGAAACACACTGTTAAAACAGGTAGATTAAACACATCCATTTGGCTTTGTTCCCTCTTGAAACCCCATGAAAACAACAGAAAGGAATTTTTTTAAAGTAAAAGCCTACAAGGAGAGAGAGAACGAGAGAAAAAGTAAAAGTAACGAAATTTTCAAAGCTAAAAAGCAGATGGATGAGTGGTAACTAACATAAGAGAACGAAGAAAACCAAATCCCATGTGCAGAAAGGTTAAGGGCCAACTAAATTTATGTCAAAGACTGGCAAAAGGATAAGACACAGATACCTCTAGAAGTGGAAATAAAGCTGGAATTAAAAACAACTAAAGATGAGGAGGACACATTAAATCTGTTGAAGAGGGAGTTCGACCCCAAATCCCCTCTCCTGTTTGGTGTAGCCAGGTGACAGCCTCTCCTCCTACCCTGGCAGAAGCGTTGCTGGAAAGGATGATCTCTGGACCGAGGCTATCAGGCACAGCTGAGCACAGGCATACTATGCTGATCAAAGAGATGACTGATCTGTTTGAACAATCAGAAAACTCCAGCCTTCTTCTCTCTTGCTTTCCCACATTACCTCTGCCATTCACTATTAAAAAATATTCAACGAGAGGCCGGCCCAATGGCACAGTGGTTAAGTTCACGTGCTCTGCTTCGGTGGCCCGGGGTTCGTGGGTTCAGATCCCGGGCACAGACCTATGCACTGCTCATCAAGCCATGCTGTGGCAGGCGTCCCACATATGAAAAATAGAGGAAGATGGGGATGGATGTTAGCTCAGGACCAATCTTCCTCAGCAAAAAGAAGAGGATTGGCAATGGATGTTAGCTCAAGGCTTATCTTCCTCACCAAGAGAAAAAAAAAAGAGGAATATTGGCAACAGATGTTAGTTCAGGGCTAATCTTCCTCATGCACACCCACAAAAAAACAACGAGGGCTGGCCCCATGGCCTAGTGGTTAAGTTTGGCATGCTCCACTTCAGCGGCCCAGGTTTAGTTCCTGGGTGCGGTTCTACACCACTCCTCAGCAGCCATGCTGTGGCAGTGACTCACATACAAAAAATAGAGGAAGACTGGCACAGATGTTAGCTCAGCGTGAATCTTCCTCAAGCAAAAAAGAGGAAGACTGGCAACAGATGTTAGCTCAGGGTGAATCATCCTCAGCAAAAGAAAAAAGAAAAAAAATTCAATGAACCAAAAAAAGCTTTTGGAAATTAAAAATATGATGGAAGAAATAAAGAACTCAACTCAGCAGAAGGGTTAGAAGAAAAAGCTAAAGTCAAATCCCAGAAAGTACAACAAAAAGACAAAGTGATGGGAAACAAGAAGACAAGAAGAGAAGACCAGCCTGAGAGGTCGAACATCTGACTACTGGGCACTGCAGACAGAGAGACCAGACCAAACGAAGAGGAGGAAACCATCAATACATAATTCAAGAAAATTTCCCAATACTGGAACATATGAGTTTGCAAAGTAAGGTTTATCAAGTGCCATGCATAAGCAGTGAAACTAGACTCACACTAAGGTATATTATCATGAAATTTCAAAACACTGGAGAAAAGGAAAAATCCTACCTGCTGCCAGAGGGAGGGGAAAACAGGTATCCCCCAAAGGTTCAAGAGTCAAAATGGCATCAAATTTCTAAATAGGCAGCACTAGAAACTAGAAGAAAATGGAGCCAGGCCCTTAAAAGTTTCTCATAAAAATGATATCCAACCTAGAATTCTGGACCCACTAAAGGGGGAGAGCAGAATAGAGACATATTTTTTAACTTTTTAGTTTGAATGATTATAGATTCACAAGAAGTTGCAAAAATAGTACAGAGAAGTCGTATGTACCTTTCATCCAGTTCCCCCCAATGGAAAGATCTTATGTTACAGAGTAACAATAGTTATATATACAAACCAGCTATACAGTACAATAGCAAAACTAGGAAATCGATATTGGTACAATCTACAGACCATGAATATACACAGTTTAAATCTAAGAATTTGTTTCTCAAAGCACTCTTCCTCAGAATGCTACTAGGATGTGCTCCACTAAAACAAGGAAGTAAAGCAAAAAAGATGTGGGTCAGGAAGTAAGAGGATCCAACACAAGTAAGAGGCAAAAGGAATCCCCAGGACGACAGTGAAGAAAAAGCCCTGGACGACATTAGTGCAGCAAGCCGAGAGAGTAACACGTTTAGAATGGAATAGCATCAGAGGGCTCAGGGAAAGACTTCCTTAGGAAGATGAAAATGATAGAACATCTAAAACATTCAAACACACTTATAAGAGATTTATAAAACTGAAGTAAACTTTAGTGTTGAACTGGTAATATATACATCATAAAACCAAGCCCCACCCACCCCCTAAAATACATTTATTAACTCCAGGAAAAACAAAATGTTCAGCAGGAAAAGCAAAGTAATCCTGATACACTACATAGCTCAACTGTGAGAAGCATGTACATAGTGTTTATAATGTAAACCCTGCATACGATCTAACCAAAACTGTGATATAATTATAGTGAGAAAATTGGAGGACAGAAGATATGCTTGTTTGTGTTGGGACTATGGGAGTGCAGAGAGAGCTAAGTCTTCATCTTCTATGATTTAAGTTTAACAAATAAGGCGTAAATCCAAAACATCAAGTGGTAGCAATTATAAGCATGCCACCTAGATATGGAGGTAAATGTGCCATCTCCCCAGAAACCTTGGTTAGCAGGAAATACGGAGAAAAATATTGTTTTTCATGACAAGCCTCATAGAACAATTTGACTCTTTAAACCATTTAAACCATTTGCCTCTTTAAAGTACATACTTTATAACTTCGTTATAAATATCTAAATAAAAAGAGTTAAGGAGAAGGATGTAAGTGGAGTGTCATCTACCCTTTTAAGAGGTTAGAGTAAAAGAAAGAGAAAATAAAAGGCTAGAGGAAAACACAGATTCAAAAAATATTTTAAGACAAACAATTTTATATTCAGGAGAAATATCCATAACAGAGGAAGATGATACTCCAGAAGAAAATAACGGATCAGTGTCCCTGGAAAGGCAAGAGGGGCATGAATCTAGTGCACAAATGGGAAAATAAGCCTTAGATAAAAGGTCCCTCTCTTCCTTGAGACTAAAGCAGAAGGAAAAAGGTGAGGTCCCCAGGTGGAGCATGCAGGAAGCACTTACTTTAATGATGTTGTCAGGTGCTCTGTTCATGTTGAGGTTCTTGATCCTCACTGTCAGTTGGTAGGCAGTCTTGCAGGTTAGAAGGTACTTGCTAATTAGAGGCTTAGGAAACTCAGTCCCTTCAAAGTGCTTCAGTCCTAAAGCCAACAAACTGAGAAAGGAGCAATGACACTAACTCACTTCACAGTCCATTCTTCTAAAAAGCCTTCCCAGACTAACTCCACATTTTACAATCCACTTTTTCTACATCTAATTCTCGTATAAGTTAATGACTACTCAACAGATAATTTCAGATATTTACTGAGTGCTAATAAGTACTATGAAAAAGACTCAATCAGGAGTTTACAATCAAGTGGGAAGAACAAAAACTAGGCATAAATCACTAATAAATGTCAGATCATGATGAGCTTTATACTAATAATACAAACGAAGTTCAAAGGAATACAAAGGAATGAGAATGGTTCTAATAAAACAAATATAAAATGAGTGCTGAGCACCATGTTAGACACAGTAAATCAGCACCAACACTACCCCCCAACATGACATATACAATGCCGGTTACCTATGTACATATCTGCTGATGGCAGTCGGGCAATTCATATTAGGAGCCATAAAAATGTTCATAACCTTTATGGAATAATCTCACTCTTGGGAATTTACCCAAAGGGAGAAACCTGAAAGATTTTCAAAAGCTCTATGTACAAACATCCTTGGTGAAGCCTCACTTACAACAGCAAAACAAGAAAGGGAAAAAATAAAAACAAAAAACAGTGGCAAATACAAGGACTATCAAAGGGCCATTAAATATTGCTTTAAAAGATAATATACAGAAGGGCCGGCCCGGTGGTGAAGCGGTTAAGTGTGCACTCTCCGCTTCGGTGGACTGGGATTCACAGGTTAGGATCCTGGGCGCTCACCAACCCACCACTTGTCAGGCCATGCTGTGGCGGTGTCCCATATAAAGTAGAGGAAGATGGGCACAGATGTTAGCCCAGGGCCAGTCTTCCTCAGCAAAAAGAGGAGGATTGGCAGCGGATGTTAGCTCAGGGCTGATCTTCCTCACAAAAAAAAAAAAAAGATAATATACAGAAACAAAAAAAAGAAGGATGTTACTGCATAGAGCATAGAAAAACAATTTCAAGAAGATGTTAGGTTAAAAAAAGCAAAACAAAATTATACTTTAAATTGCCAACAATTAGATAAGAAATGCAAAAAGAAAAGTCATTGTCTTAGGGTGGTAAGGATAATGGATACAAAAATTTTTCCTTTGAAAAATTTCCTCTAACAGTATTACTAGATTGCTTTTTACAATAAATAAAAGACAAAAAGCAATTTAAAATGTTTCCAAAATGTGCATGTTGTTCCCCAGAAGGCCAGTATTTGGCACTGCAGGAACAAGCACATACTACAGCACTGTGCCCATCTACACTGCTTTTCTTTTTGTCTTTGGTGTCCATGTCTTATTGTACATGCCTTATTTCCCCTAAACGCCTCCAGAAAAAGAACTAGGTCTTCTCATGAGGATATTTGGTGCTTTTGTTCTCCCACAGTAAACCCTTACTTGTCCTCAGCCTTGGTGAACAAAATCTTATCCTGGGGATTCTTTGCCTTCAGAGAACACACTGGAAGTAGCTCTGGATACATGAAAACTTTGTTTGTGGCCAGGATCCAAGCCACTTGCTTTGGCAAACAGGGAAATTCATAGGCTGTAAGAAAAAAAATCTGTGATAAACGAAATTCTAGAACAAAAGAGGGCTTCACACAAGCTGCCGAACGCATTTTTGCATTTAGATAGAGCTGCCCCTACCTAACTTGATGCCCTCCCACCCACACACCTTCCCCCTAAAAGTTTTCACAATCTTTCTCAGCCTACCACATGCCTAAAGGGAGTCCCATTCAATGCTATTAAAAGTTAATTTTCTTATTCTTTCCTGTGTGGAACACACAACACACAGAGTAACACAGACACTTATAAAGTACCTAGTAGTACCTGGCACATAGTGTATACTCAAAAAATTTTTACCTCCTTCCCCCTTTAAATCCTTGAAAGATAAGTGACCTTCAACAATGCTTTCTTTCTTCCAGGATAAGATTTCAACTTCTTTAATCTCCCTCACAAATCTGGTATTCCAAATTTTATTTTATTTGATTCTTACTTAACTTTCATTAAGTTCTCCCAGATTCCTCCTGAGGTTGAGAACAAAAAAACCATAAAAGGAATGAGACAATTGAGTCTCATTCATTTCTGTCTTTCTGTCTAAGCCTCTCAATTGCAGGCACTTCTGCCTTTCCAGAGACAAGCACTACTATATCCATATTTCTCCTTCCCTAAACATTATTTTTATATCCCCAGAAGAAAAACACAGGACACTATATTGTAAGTTATTACTGGAGTGTGGTGTTAAATTAAGTTTTCATTACCAACATATAGCTAACAAAGCAGTTTGAGGTCAGTGTCTATGGTAGAATGCACTTATATTCAATTTAACTATAAGAGTCAGGGCTTTAAAATCAAATCCAAAGACAAACCCAAATCCAGAGCAAACCACAACTAATTTGCTAAACCAGCAAACTAATCAGAAGCAAACATCTGATTTAAGGGAAAAGCAAATATTTTCTCAAGAAATACTAAATCAATGCAAGATAAAAACCAAACTTGCAAATTTCATTAAAATATTGAACATGGCAAATGTCCAACACCTCTAATTTATGCCTTACTCCCAAATTAACACTTCATTCAAAATGGAGGAACCATTACAATCATTATGAGAAATAAAATGATCTTAACGAAGAAGAGAGTAAAAACCAAAACACGACCCAACTCTACCACTTGACTTCCTTCTTTACCAGATCGCACTTTGTCCCGATCCCCCTCCTAATGCTTACCCTCATATCCATTTAAGTCCAATTCTTAGCACTGAGTGCCATATCTCTACCCCTGACAACCCTGTCCTGTCCACTGTCTCCATCTCTTACTTAAGCCCAAATATTATCACGGAATTCTAGAACTTAGAAAATGAGTACAAAAGGAGGATAAAAGAAAGAAGGAAGAAATTACAAATATCCTGGCTCCTCTACCCCTAGGAAATTATCTTTAGGAAATTATCTATGGGATAAGACTCCCACTCCTCACTGCAAGTAAAAACTTGAAGTGGACACATCTGTCCCCTACCAGTCTTCTTGACAGTTTTACGAGGACTCCAGTCAATGCTGACATGTGTGTTGAAGTCTTCAATGAGCTGCACAGCTCCCATCAGGTTACAGGGTTGGAACAAGGTCTGAAACTTGGGGTTGAACTGATGGTGAAGGGCGATGGAGCTTTGAGCAAAGGTTCCCAGCTCTTTCTGGGAAAATAGGACACAAAGGAGATCTAAGTTCCAAACAATTAATACTAGTAGCCCTTAGCCTCTGAGTTAAAGTGTCCTTCCTACTATAGGATAAAAACAGGTAAAAATCATCATAAAGTCTTTTATAACTAACATTATTCCATTAAGACTCTTTTGCTGAGTCCTCAGATATTCAGGGATTGAGTTTGTGATACACTCATCTGTTCTTGTTTTATGCTTAGCCTGAGTGTTCCTCAGTCTTTTGGATGTATGGTCTATCTGCCCAGCTAGAATTAAGGTGCTCAAGAGTGAGAGCCATTACTTTTTAAATTTTCTGTCTTTTGGTTTCTCTGAATAACACCTAGAACAAAGTACTTCTCATGACCCTCTGAACACAGTAAGAGGTGAATACACCCTGTTGACTACCAAGGAAGCTTGGACTA
The DNA here is from genome assembly GCF_020826845.1 of Diceros bicornis minor. NCBI lineage: Eukaryota > Metazoa > Chordata > Mammalia > Perissodactyla > Rhinocerotidae > Diceros > Diceros bicornis. The sequence continues at coordinate 59,480,636 of NC_080743.1, forward strand.
CTAGCTAACTATACTACTCAAACTCCAAAAAGACTTACCCAAGAAGCAAAGAATATCATCATTACCTGCCCAAAAGTTCAGGGGCAATTTTTATACCATTTAAAATTTCAAAAGTAAAAGCCCTTCCTCCAAAATACTTCAAAACATCATGAAAAAAATTAATTTTATACACCAACACTGATATTGAGCCTAATGAATGGATAATGAATTCAGTAAAAAGAATAGAAGTACAAAAACCTAAGAAGTCAGAGTGGATCTAAAGATGAGGAAGAGGACGCAATAAAAAAGTCAGAGGAATAGTCTTAAGAAAACTGAACACACTTTGTCCTTCCAGGGGAATCAGTGGCTTACATTCTCTCAGCAAGCACAGGAAGCAATAGGTATAGCTACCAAAACACGCAGGAGAGAATAAATGTAGATTATGATGGGTGAATATCTGTGAAAAATGACTTGCCAAGCTAATTGCATACTCAAGTCTTGGGAATATTTGGAACCTTACGAGAAATATCCTGGTGGTGCTGGCCTCCGAACTGAGATTGGGGTTGGAGGTGGCGAGAAGGTGAATTTGCGTCAAGAGCTGAACATGCTGGGGAGGGAAAGAAAATGTTGTCATTTCAGGAACCCCAAAGACCATACCAAGATGTATGCAACTTTCTCACACAAGTTTCGCTTTCTGGAGAGACTATAAGAACACCACTGTATCCAGGTATGAACGTATCAGATGTGTTCCCCTTCAGCAAAATGACAGCACCAGAGGGGAGTTTAACCTCAAACCAGAGGGACTACAACTAGAAAGAAGAAAAAACTACTCTAGCAGTGAAGCTGTTAAATTCAGAACAGATTACTAAGGATTCTTTGAAATCTATAACTCTGAATACTATCAGGGCCCTTACGTGCATTCTTGCCTGAGCCATGAGGATATGAACGTGATGACCTTTTAAGGTCCTAACTGATGTGAAGATCCTGTGGTCCTATGGTTTCAGTGAGCATCAAGGCACTTATTCCTGACTTTTTACAAAGCTGCTCATTTTTGGCTTCAGTGTCAGGCCATGGGATGATCCAATATTAATATGACCAAGAAGAGTCTTACCTGCTGCATCTGCTGCTGGAGTCTCCTCCTCTGTGCTGGGTCTAGAATCAGAGTCTGCTGAACTTTCTCACTCTGGGGCTTAACCCTCTCTACCTCCTGCTGCTGTTTGGCTGAAGATTTCTTCATTTTCACCTGTTCGAGCAGCTCCTTCACTGTGCGATGTTGCTCATTTAGCAAGTTGGCCAGTGGTTCCTCAAACCTATTCCCAACAGGGAGATGACTGAATTTGAACATTTCCCTAGGTCCACAACAAATCCAATTCCTTCTAATGGCGGGCTAAGAGAGTTCGAATAATTTCCATCTACTGCTAATCCCCAAATCTCACTTTACCCAACAGGCAAACTCCTAGCCTATCCCAATCTTTCCCCAAAGTTGTTGGCATAGATTCAAATAAGCTGATTTTGAATTGTCCCCACCCCCTTCTTCTACAATCAGTCTTCTAAGTAATATACAAATGAAGGGGAAAGTAAACAAAAATCTGGGAGCAAAGAAACTTCTGGATAACAAAGCAGTCAATGAGCTAATGGGAACTCGTCATTCTTGCATCATACTGATATTCACATTAATCTGGGACTTGTTCTTTTTTTTTTTTTTCCTATACTGTTTTCTATAGAGGTTGCACCAGTTTGCATTCCCACCAGCAGTGAATGAGGGTTCCCTTTTCTCCACAACCTCTCCAACATTTGTTATTTTTTTTTTTCTTCTAAAAGTTCTACATTTTTTTTTTATTGATGTTTTAATGGTTTCTAACATTGTGAAATTTTGGGTTGTACATTTTTGTTTGTCCATCACCACATATATGACTCCCTTCACCCCTTGTGCCCACCCCCCACCCCCCACTGCCCTGGTAACCACAGTCCAGTTTTCTCTGTCCATGTGTTGGTTTATATTCCACATATGAGTGAGATCATACAGTGTTTGTCTTTCTCTTTCTGGCTTATTTCACTTAACATAATACGCTCCAGGCCCATCCATGTTGTTGCAAATGGGACGATTTTGTCTTTTTTTATGGCTGAGTAGTATTCCATTGTATATATATACCACAATTTCTTAATCCAATCGTCAGTCGAGGGACACTTAGGTTGCTTCCACTTCTTGGCTATGGTGAATAATGCTGCAATGAACATAGGGGTGCATAAGCCTCTTTGGATTGTTGATTTCAGGTGCGTTGGATAGATTCCCAGTACCGGGATGGCTGGATCATAGGGCATCTCTATTTTTAATTCTTTGAGGAATCTCCATACCGTTTTCCATAGAGGCTGCACCAATTTGCATTCCCACCAGCTGTGTATGAGGGTTCCTGTTTCTCCACATCCTCTCCAACATTTGTTGTTTTTTGTCTTGGTGATTATAGCCATTCTAACGGGCGTGAGGTGGTATCTTAGTGTTGTTTTGATTTGCATTTCCCTGATGATTAGTGATGTTGAGCATCTTTTCATGTGCCTATTGGCCATCTGTATATCTTCCTTGGAGAAGTGTCTGTTCATTTCCTCTGCCCATTTTTTGATCGGGTTGTTTTTTTGTTGTTCAATTGTGTGAGTTCTTTATATATTATGGAGATCAACCCCTTGTCAGATGTATGATTTGCAAATATTCTCTCCCAGCTGGTTGGTTGTTTGTTCATCTTGATTCTGCTTTCATTTGTCTTATAAAAGCTCTTTAATCTGATAAAGTCCCACTTGTTTATTTTTTCTTTAGTTTCCCTAGTCTGGGTAGGCATGTCATCCGAAAAGATTCCTTTAAAACCAATGTCAAATAGTGTGTTGCCTATATTTTCTTCTATGAGTTTTATAGTTTCAGGTCTCACCTTCAGGTCTTTGATCCATTTTGAGTTAATTTTTGTGAATGGCGATAGCACATGGTCCACTTTCATTCTTTTGCATGTGGCTGTCCAGTTTTCCCAACACCATTTATTGAAGAGACTTTCCTTTCTCCATTGCATGTTCTTAGCACCTTTGTCGAAAATTAGCTGTCCGTATATGTGTGGTTTTACTTCTGGGCTTTCAATTCTGTTCCATTGATCTGTGTGTCTGTTTTTGTACCAGTACCATGCTGTTTTGATTACTATTGCTTTGTAGTATGTTTTGAAGTCAGGAATTGTGATGCCTCCTGCTTTGTTCTTTTTCTTTAGGATTTCTTTAGCTATTCGGGGTCTTTTGTTGCCCCATATAAATTTTAGTATTCTTTTTTCTATTTCTGTGAAGAATGTCATTGGGATTCTGATTGGGATTGCACTGAATCTGTAGATTGCTTTAGGTAATATAGACATTTTAACTATGTTTATTCTTCCAATCCACGTGTATGGGATATCTTTCCATTTCTTTATGTCATCGTGGATTTCCCTCAATAATGTCTTGTAGTTCTCATTGTATAGGTCCTTCACACCTCCTTGGTAAGATTTATTCCTAGGTATTTTATTCTTTTTGATGCAATTGTAAATGGTATTATCTTTTTGAGTTCTTTCTGTTAGTTCATTATTAGCATATAGAAATGCAACTGATTTTTGTAGATTGATTTTGTACCCTGCAACTTTGCTGTAGTTGTTGATTGTTTCTAACAGTTTTCCAACAGATTCTTTAGGGTTTTCTATATATACAATCATGTCATCTGCAAATAGTGAGAGTTTCACTTCTTCGTTACCTATTTGGATTCCTTTTATTCCTTTTTCTTGCCTAATTGCTCTGGCCAAAACCTCCAGTACTATGTTGAACAGGAGTGGTGAGAGTGGGCAGCCCTGCCTCGTTCCTGTTCTCAGAGGAATGGCTTTCAGTCTTTCCCCGTTGAGTATGATGTTAGCTGTGGGTTTGTCATATATGGCCTTTATTATGTTGAGGTACTTTCCTTCTATTCCCATTTTATTGAGAGTTTTTATCATAAATGGATGTTGTATCTTGTCAAATGCCTTCTCTGTGTCTATTGAGACGATCACATGGTTTTTATTCTTTGTTTTGTTGATGTGATGTATCACGTTGATTGATTTGCGGATGTTGAACCATCCCTGCGTCTCTGGTATAAATCCCACTTGATCATGGTGTATGATCTTTTTAATATATTGTTGTATTCGGTTTGCCAATATTTTGTTGAGGATTTTTGCATCAATGTTCATCAGCGATATTGGCCTGTAATTTTCTTTCTTTGTATTGTCTTTGTCTGGTTTTGGTATCAGGGTGATGTTGGCCTCACAGAATGATTCAGGAAGTGTTCCATCTTTCTCTATTTTTTGGAATAGTTTGAGGAGGATGGGTATTAAATCTTCTTTGAATGTTTGGTAAAATTCACTGGAGAAGCCATCTGGTCCTGGACTTTTATTTTTTGGGAGGTTTTTGATTACTATTTCAATCTCTTTACTTGTTATTGGTCTATTCAGATTCTCCATTTCTTCTTGGTTCAATTTTGGGAGGTTGTATAAGTCTAAGAATTTATCCATTTCTTCTAGATTGTCCAATTTGTTGGCATATAATTTCTCATAGTATTCTCTTATAATCCTCTGTATTTCCATGGTATCCGTTGTAATTTCTCCTCTTTCATTTCTAATTTTATTTACTTGAGCCTTTTCTCTTTTTTTCTTAGTAAGCCTGGCTAAGGGTTTGTCAATTTTGTTTATCTTCTCGAAGAACCAACTCTGTTTCATTAATCCTTTCTACTGTTTTTTTGGTCTCAATATCATTTATTTCTGCTCTGATTTTTATTATTTCTCTCCTTCTGCTGGCTTTGGGCTTTGTTTGTTCTTCTTTTTCTAGTTCTGTTAGGTGTAATTTAAGGTTGCCTATTAGGGCTTTTTCTTGTTTGTTAAGGTGGGCTTGTATCGCTATGAGTTTCCCTCTCAGGACCGCTTTTGCTGCATCCCATATGGTTTGATATGGCATGTTATCATTTTCGTTTGTTTCCAGATAGTTTTTGATTTCTCCTTTAATTTCATCAATGATCCATTGGTTGTTCAGTAGCATGTTGTTTAATCTCCACATTTTTGTCACTTTCCCAGTTTTTTTTTCATGGTTCATTTCCAGTTTCATAGCCTTATGGTCTGAAAAGATGCTTGTTATGATTTCAATCTTCTTAAATTTATTGAGGCTTGCTTTGTTTCCCAACATATGGTCTATCCTAGAGAATGTTCCATGCGCGCTTGAGAAGAATGTGTAGTCAGCTGTTTTTGGGTGGAGTGCTCTGTATATGTCTACTAGGTCCATCTCGTCCAGTTTTTCATTTAAGTCTAATATTTCTTTATTAACTTTTTGTCTGGATGATCTATCCATTGCTGTAAGTGGGGTGTTAAGATCCCCTACTATTATTGTGTTGTTGTTGATTTCTCCTTTTAGGTTTGTTAATAGTTGTTTTATGTACATTGGTGCTCCTATGTTGGGTGCATATATATTTATAAGTGATATGTCTTCTTGATGGAGTGTCCCTTTTATCATTATATATTTCCCTTCTTTGTCTTTCTTAACCTGTTTTATCTTGAAGTCTACTTTGTCTGATATGAGTATGGCAACACCTGCTTTCTTTTGTTTGCCATTAGCTTGGAGTATTGTCTTCCATCCTTTCACTCTGAGCCTGTGCTTGTCTTTAGTGCTAAGATGTGTTTCCTGAAGGCAGCATATTGTTGGGTCTTGCTTTTTAATCCATCCTGCCACTCTGTATCTTTTGATTGGAGAGTTCAATCCATTTACATTTAGGGTAATTATTGAAATATGAGGGCTGAATGTTGCTGTTTTGTCACTTATTTTCTGGTTCTTTTGCATTTCCGTTGTTTCTTGTCCCATTTGTTTTGGACTGCCAATTGAGTTTGGTTGTTCTGTCTTATGACTCTTCTAGTTTTCTCTTTGTTTATCATATGTGGTTTTGCTTTGATTATTTGTTTAGTGGTTACCTTGAGGTTTGGGCAAAAAATCTTGTGTATGAGATAGTCCATTATCTGATAGCCTCCTACTTCCTTATACTAAGTCAATTCAGTCACTTTCCTCTTCCCCTTCTAAGTTGCTCTTGTTATACCTTATTCTATCTTGTGTTGTGGCTGTGTGTTTACAGTGATGAGGTTAAATTTATTTTTGGTGAATTTCTTCCTTTGATCTTTGAGTTTAGTATTTAAGTGGTTGCTAACCTATTCCGGTAAAGATCTACTATTTCTCTGATTTTGTCTACCTACTTTTCTCCTTCCTCCAAGCTTTGTGTTCCCTTTCTCTTCTTTTTTTCAGGCCTGAGGGCCTTCTTGAGTATTTCTTGTAGTGGGGGTCTCGTGGCCATGAACTCCCTTAGCTTTTGTTTATCTGGGAGAGTTACTATTTCTCCATCATATTTGAAGGATATTTTTGCTGGATAGAGTATTCTTGGCTGAAAGTTTTTGTCTTTTAGTATTTTGAATATATCATTCCAGTCTCTTCTAGCCTGAAAAGTTTCTGTTGAGAAATCTGCTGAGAGCCTGATGGGAGTTCCTTTGTACGTTATTTTTTGTTTTTGTCTAGCTGCCTTTAATATTGTTTCTTTGTCGTTGACCCTGGCTAGCCTTACCACTAGGTGTCGTGGTGAAGGCCTTTGTCTGTTAATATATATAGGTGTCCTGTTGGCTTCGCTTACTGGTATTTCCTGCTCCTTCCCCAGATTTGGGAAATTTTCAGCTATTATTTCCTTGAATAGGCTCTCTGTTCCTCTTTCCCTCTCCTCTCCCTCAGGAATACCTATAATTCTTATGTTACATTTTCTAATAGAGTCAGATATTTCTCGGAGTCTTTCTTCATTTCTTTTTAGTCTTAGTTCTCTCTCTTCTTCCATCTGGAGTATATCTGTATTCCTATCCTCTAAAGTACTAATTCTTTCCTCCATATTGTCAGCTCTGTTCTTTAAAGATTCCAGATTCTCCTTTATCTCCTCCATTGTGTTCTTCATCTCCATCAGCACTGATTGGTTTTTCTTTATGATTTCAATCTCTTTTGTGAAGAAACTCCTAATCTCATTGAATTGTTTGTCTGTGTTGTCTCGTATTTCGTTGAGTGTTTTTATGATAGCTATTTTGAAATCTCTGTCATTTAGTTTATGGATTTCTGTGTCTTCGGGGTTGATTTCTGGGTGCTTGTCATTTTGTTTCTGGTCTGGTGATTTCATATATTTTTGCATTATGGTTCCTGTGTTGGTTTTGATTTTCCTCATCCTGGAAGTCTCTGGTTGCAATTTCCACCTGCCGCCACTGTCTGGTGGTAAAGGGCTGTGTAGTCTAAGCCCCCTGCGCTCTGCCCCAGTTTTTCTGCTGCGATCCGCAGTTTTGTTTTGTTTTCCCCACTGCGATCCACGGGTCCAGTCCAGTTTGTTCAGGTCTTCCTCGGATCGCTAGGTCTGGTCGAGCTGCAGACTCCGGGTTGCGGGGAGGGGGGAGCTCTCTCTTTTGCCCTCTGGGTCCCTGACGTGGGAGGCTTCTCGTTTGCCCCTCTTTATCCGCTCTCTGGGGTGCTCAGATGTTGATGGTAGCCCTGTGGCTCCTCTGAGTCCTCTGTGCGGGAGTTTCCCACTGGCTGAGAGAGCCTGAAGAGCTACAGTTTTCCCGCCGAGGGCCGCCCCTCCCCCCTCTCTGGGAGCCGCGCGGACCGGGATCGCTGATCTGATGGGGAGGGAGCGGAGTTCTCCTTACCTCTCCCCACTTCCTCCGGGGGCCCAGCACGTTCGGCTCTCAGATGTGCGGCAGTGTGGATCCCTCCACTCTAGGTTTTCACTGTCTGGGATTCCGTTGTTGTTCTGTGGCTGTTGCTTTTGTTGTATCTTGTGGGGGAAGAATTCACGGGAAAGCTCACTCCGCCATGATGCTGACGTCACTCTCCTTTTTTTTTTTTTTTTTAAAGATTTTATTTATTTATTTTTTTCCCCTCAAAGCCCCAGTAGATTGTTGTATGTCATAGCTGCACATCCTTCTAGTTGCTGCATGTGGGACACGGCCTCAGCATGGCTGGAGAAGCGGTTCGTCGGTGCACGCCCGGGATCCGAACCCGGGCCGCCAGCAGCAGAGCGCGCGCACTTAACCGCTAAGCCACGGGGCCAGCCCTGGGACTTGTTCTTAACAGTGATATAGAATCTTCTCAAAGTACAGCATTTGTTCTCTAATTTACCCATTACTCTCATCCCAGGTCTAGCTTCTCCGATTCTCCCAATCCTATCCATTCAGGCTACCCTGCCTTCTTTTCTTAAAACGTCAGACTTACCAGCATGAAGCAAAAAGGGAATATACTAAAATACATGGTAGTTTAGATGAATAATGAGAAGTTGGTTCAAGTATTACCCTACTAGCCTCCATGAAAATATCTTCTTTCAGCGCTCTGAATTCCCTCTCTGAGTTTCCTAACCCTACCCTCCCACCCCTACCTCCTAAAAGAGAGAACTGTGTCCAGGGCTGAAGCAAGAATCCAAATACTTAGCATGCTAGTTCTGAGGTAGAGGCAGAACAATACACTTAAATATTAAGCACTGGTTGATACCCATGCAGTCAGGGTAAGACCTGCTCAAGTAGCTATGACTAGCGGGTTATCCTATTTCAAGAAATCCTCTATATTGTAGTAATAGTTAAACGATAACTTTTTCCAATAGCCTCTGTGGATAAAGATTATGTTTCTTTTTACAGTATTTACTGCAAGTATGGGCAGGAACAGGGTAAAAACCTTAAAGACATGGGACTGTCCTCTGAACAATCTTTACTGAGAACTGAAAACTCTTTGATTATCTGCACTACTAGCAGAGAAACAGAAGAACAGAAGCATAAAAAAAGGAAATAATGCAAAAATAGCCTACACTTGATTTTAGTAAGTATTACTTGGATAGTTGATAAGGGAAGCACAGATATCTCACTTTCCCCATGATACTTAGTCAAAGATTGAACTAGGTTGGCATTTCCAAATGCAAGAGAAGGAGCAGCCCAAACAGATCACCGAATACCAGAAGGTAACTGAATTTGAACAGAATTTTGTGTGTGTGTGTCTGTGTGTGTGTGTGTGTGTGTGTGGAAGATTAGCCCTGAGCTAACATCCAATGCCAATCCTCCTCTTTTTGCTGAGGAAGATTGGCCCTGGGCTAACATCCATGCCCATCTTCCTCTACTTTATGTGGGACGCCGCCACAGCATGGCTTGACAAGCGGTGCGTCCGTGCATGCCCAGGATCAGAACATGAGAACCCCAGGCCGCCAAAGCAGAGTGTGTGCACTTAACCACTATGCCACTGGGCCGACCCCTTGAGCAAGGATTTTAAAGAAGTTATATAATTCGCAAATTTAAAAAATTCATAGAAAGAGTTGATTAGTAGAACTGAAATATGTTTATAGATCAAATCCCATTGTAAGAAGTTCCCAGGAGGAATGATTCCATTCTGCTATACCAGAATTTTGTTCTATGAACTATGGCTTAAAATAAATGGATCAAATACAGACTCTCTTTGATAGAGAAATCCTGAAAATGTTCTCAAAAAAAAAAAAAAGGAAATATATGAGGTGACAGAAGCGTTAACTCGAAGGGGGAATCCTTTCACAATGTACATGTATATCAAATCATCACGTTGTACACTTTCAATATCTTACAACTGTATTTGTCAATTATACCTCAATAAAGCTGAGATAAAGAAAATCTTGGGGCCGGCCCCGTGGCTTAGAGGTTAAGTGCGCATGCTCCACTACTGGCGGCCCGGGCTCGGATCTTGGGCGCGCACCGACGCACCGCTTCTCTGGCCATGCTGAGGCTGTGTCCCACATACAGCAACTGGAAGGATGTGCAACTATGACGTACAACTATCTACTGGGGGACTGTGGGGGGGCGGGGGAAGGAGGAGGATTGGCAATGGATGTTAGCTCAGAGCCAGTCTTCCTCAGCATAAAGAGGAGGATTAGCATGGATGTTAGCTCAGGGCTGATCTTCCTCACAAAAAAAAAAAAAAAAAAAAAAAGACAAGAAAATCTTGAGTTTCATAGTAGTTATATTATGGTATTTATTGTAACGGAATATGACTGATATTCCTGGTTTCTACACATTGGTTAGTAAACTCTGTCTTTCTCACTAAATTGCAAGTTCCCTGAAGGTCTCGCTTTCAGATGGAGCCCAAGTTCTCTAATTAGGCAATGCTGTTAATTAAAACACTGGGCTAATTAGAGGCCATGGGTCTCTTTGCTTTGTTTGCTCCATCCACGGCACAAACCATACTCTGACCTCTAGCCAATCATCTAACAACTGTATGTCACTATTCAGAATGGATAATAACAGATTAAAGTACAGATGGTTTATGTAAATCCATCACAAAAATAGGAGAAAAAATTAAAGCCTCTACTGTCCGGGTGGAGCAACGTAAGTGCCAACTTTATGTGAAGATGGCAGTACATACATTTCAGACTCCAGGGTATTACAGCAGGTGCTTCATGGTTTGCTCAATTAATGCCTAGGTGACTAACAAACTTGCATTAACATTTACTAGATGTTAATGGCGAAGAAGGAAAACAAAAGGGACATACTGGATATTACAATTTTGGGTAGTTTCTGTGGCTGGCCACATAGAGTCCTATACACCTCTCCAGCACCACTCATCTGGAGAAGCTGCTGTGGATGCCAGCTACTGTTTTTTCTCCCTTCCCAAACAGATACAGCTCGGTCTATAGCTGCACTGCCCCATAATAAGGAGATCCATTCACTTGACACCTAACACTTGCACAGGGCTCTACATCTTTAGATCAGTAACAGCAGATAGTTAGGGATGGGAAATTATTAACCAAAATTTCTGAAAACCTTTTCAGACATACACTTTTCCTCCATTCTAAGTCTCAATGGTAGCCTACCGTAGGGCCTGAGGGGTGTTAAAGTTAGGCCGAGCCTCAGCCACACGCTCCTCCTCTTCTGGGCCATCATCTTCCATGTTGGAGAATCCCATCTCATCTTGGAACTGAGGGCAAAGGAAAAGGAGGATTTTCCTGAGGAATGGGCATGTGAAAGTCACTCCAGCAGTGAGCAGGGAACGTCAAGACTATAGTTTACAGAACTTTAACAATGCTGGCACCCAGAAAAAGCTTGCATCAGAACCTTTCTCACCTCAGGGCTCCCACAATCCCACACATGGGATAACTATTATGCCAGGAAAAAAGTCTCTCAATCAGCCCACTTGCAATGGTAAGGACAGAGCACAGATAACTCAAAATGATAGGAAATATCTTTCAAGAGACAAATTTATGAATAAGATAACTATCTATGCTCAGAATAATCTAACACTATTTTGCAATCTTTAAGGATGCAACAAATGCTAATCAGGGAGGCCACCCAAAGGTTTGCAAGGAAAATTTTGCTAATAACCTACATATGGATAATTAAAGTTTTTTAGTTAGCAAAATTCTCTCCTGAGTGGACTGAAAGGGGAATTGGCTTGGTCAGACCACCCTTCTGGAGGGAGGGGCCTTGGGACCAAAGGACAGAGCTTGCTGGAGAATCCACTATTACCATCTGAGTTCTCACTCGAGGATCACTACTCACGGTTTCAAACAGCTCTTCCATCAGTTCATTCACTTCCTTTTCTGCAAAAAAGCCAAACAGTATGTTGCTGGCACAAGTTAATTTCATTTTGCAACAAAGGAGAATTCCAAGAGACCATGTATGTTGTTTTCAGCAAGGCATTTGATAAAATCCTCATATCTATCCATCTTTCTTTCATTCAAAAACATTTACTGAACATGAACTATGCCTCAATCTCTGTTCTAGATACTTGGGATACAAGACAGAACTAAACAGTCTTACCCTCATGAAGCTTAAATTCTAGTGGGAAGACATACATAAAATGTGAGCTAGATGATTTTACAATAAGGTAAATTCATAGTTTGTTGGTCTATCCTACTGAATGGAGCCAAGAGAGAAATCTCCAGCAGTGTGTCACAGGACCCTGGCTTTGGACCTGAACTATTCAGCAACTTCATCAGTGACTTAGAAGACCTAGAAAACACACTCATCAAATCTGTAAATGATATAAAGCTGGAAAGGATTGCCAGACCAACTGATGACAGATTCAAAATTTTACGTTTTCTCAAACTAATTGGATGGAATATAATGGGGATAAATTTAGTCTTACACTTAGGATTTTCAAAAATCAGTTTCTCAAGTGCATGAAAAGGTGACACGGCTCAGAAACAATTAACCAAAAAAGATGTGAATGTTTTGGTTGACCTCAAGTTCAAGATGACACTGCTGCTGCAAATTAGTGCTCATATCCAAGAAGGCAAGCATATCACTAAACCAGAGCAGTGTCAGACTATGTCTAGAGGACTGTGATCATTTCTATAAAAGCCCTTCTTAAAAGGGCATTAAAAAGATAAAATCCAAATGTTGGTGAGGATATGGAGCAACTGGAACTCTAATGTGAATGTAAAACGGAAAGCCACTTTGGAAAAAGGTCTCGTAATTCTCATAAAACTTAGCATACATCGACCCTATGAACAGTGATTCCTCTCCTAGATAGCTGACCCAAGAGAAATGAAATATTCATCCACAAAGGCTTGCACAAGAAAGTTCAGAGCAGCTTTAGTCAAGATAGCCAAAAATTAGAGAGAACCCAGATGTCCATCAACACCTGGGGATAGATAAAAAATAAACAAACTGGTAAATTTATACAATGGAATTCTACTCAGCAATAAAAGGGAACAAATTAATGATACGTGCAATATGGATGAATCTCAAAAATATTATGCTGAGTGAAAGAAGGCTTACACAACAGAGCACATACTATATGATTCCATTTATATGAAGTTCTAAAACAGGCAAATCCAGTCCATGATGGAAAAAATCAGAATTGCCTCTGGGGGGATGGTGTGGGAATTGACTTTGAAGAGGCATGAGAGAACTTTCTGAGGTGACAATTCTATATTCTGATAGGAGTCTGGGTTACAGAGGTGTAAGTATGTCAAAACTCATTGAATGGTACACTAAGATTTGTGTAATACATTGTGTATAAATTTACCTAACAAGAGAAATTGTAAAAAAAATATTGAGCTCTCATTCATGATATGCATGCTGAAATGTTTAGGAGTGAAGTATAATGATGTGTACAACTCACTTTGAAAAGCATCAAAAAAAACATGGATTCATAGATGAATAGAGAGATAGATGAATTATAAAGAATGTACATCAAAAGTTAATTATAGAAACTAGATGGTGGGTATATGGGTGTCCACTATACAATTCTTTCAAACTTTTCTGTATGTTTGAAATGTTTCATAATAAAATATAATGGGGAAAACAATTTTTTTTAAATAAAAGCTAGAATCCAGAGGAGGATCCCTTGGGTGTGAGAGGTCTGGAAACTATGGTATTTAGAGAACTGAAGAAACTTGGTATGTTTAGCAAGGGAAAGAAAAAACAGGAAAAGAAACATATTTTACTATGCACATTTTGAAGAAAATTACATTTTTTAGCAACAGAGGACAAATAGGACTATTAACGGTAGATTTAGGTTCAAAAAGGAAAATGTTGGGGGCCAGCCCGGTGGCATAGTGGTGAAGTACGCATGCTCCGCTTTGGCGGCCCAGGGTTTGCAGGTTCAAATCCCTAGCACGGACCTATGCATCGTTCATCAAGCCATGCTGTGGCAGGCATCCCATGTATGAAATAGAGGAAGACTGGCCACAGATGTTAGCTAAGGGCCAATCTTCCTCACCAAAAAAAACCACAGAACAGAAAATTTTAATTGAGGAGGCATTCAAGATTAGGATACACTATAGTAGTGCGAATTGCAGAATTGATGAGCTCCTTGTCACTGGAGGTATCCAGAGACTAAAAGGCACATCAGAGAAGTTGTAAACAAACTCAAGGGGGAGGAAAATATATGACTGCATGAAGCTTTTCAAATTCTGTGATTCTATGTCTTTTAAATTTTTGTCATCCATGTAAGGATAAATCCTCTTAAAGGGATTATACTTAAATATGATAACATCAGACACAAGAGGACAAGCAGTAGGAACAAAATTAAAATTCTATCCTAGTTTTTACTTCTGATCACAGACCTCTATGACTAGAAAGGATGGCCCTTCATTCAGGCATCCCAGAAAAGTTCACTATTTGATTGGCAAATATTGCCAGCATTGTGCAAAATGTTGGCTCTACAACAATAAACAATACAAAATCCATGAGCAAGTAACAAACAAAAGGAGAGGCAAGTGCATTCCAGGCCAAGAGCTGAACTGAAATGAGGTCTCCTACTTTTCCACTTCATGCAGAAAATGTTTCATTACCAGCACATGACATTGTGGACCAGTCACTCCTTCCTGCAAGACTGTTCCCTTGATTTCTGATACTAGACTTTCTTGGTTTTCCCCTTACCTTCCTAGATCCTCCTTCACAGTTTTCTCAAAGCCTAAATCCTCAAGCCTTTTCATTCTACACTTTCTCCTTGCTTTCTAGTGCTTTCCTTTCAACGTTTCCCCTAATCTTATTTATCATAACATACCAAAATAAATGGAATATCTTCATAAAGAAAACGGCATTCTAATCTTAACAAGATGAAAGACGAAATAAAGCAACAAAATAGAATATAAGTCCTCAAGGATCGTATTTACATAATTCTCTTTGCACAAAGAATTGCATTATCTAGGTATATAATAAATACTTTTAGATGCTTATAAAGCTTTCTCCATAACCTGATCAAGGGCCAACATCTGACCTTCACTATGTTGTGTATACTATTCCAGTACTATACAGGGTCATGCATACACAATAAAAATCAACAGTTTCTGAAATATATGTTTTCCATCATTGACAAAGTAATTTTTAAAACAAATGACTCAAGCCAAGTTATTTAATTGTTTTCAATGCCTCCAATCTTGCTCTCTTTATCCACCAAATCAATACATTAAACCGGTATTAAATCAAAGTGATAGTTCTAAAATACAAATCAGTTCCCTACTGATTTCCTGCTTAAAACTCTTTTGAGCTCTACTTTTTGACAGATCAAAACTCAA
Source organism: Diceros bicornis minor (assembly GCF_020826845.1). Lineage (NCBI taxonomy): Eukaryota > Metazoa > Chordata > Mammalia > Perissodactyla > Rhinocerotidae > Diceros > Diceros bicornis. Next base: position 59,495,667 of record NC_080743.1, read on the forward strand.
ATTCAAGGTTCTCCATGATCTGAACACTGCTTTCTTTTCTACCACCATTCACTCACACAACTATACCAAACTACTTACTATTTTCCGAACACATTTATTGTTGTTTCACCATTCCGTGGTTTGCAGATGCTCTTATATCTATCTGCAATATCCCTCTCTGGCCCCATTTGCCAAAAATTTCTTATTTCTCCTTCAAAACTAAGATTAAGACATCTCATCTTGTGACTCCTTCCCTAACCCCTCCCACCCTACTCCATACCATACACTAGGAGATTATACCCTCTTTTAGGCTACTAACAAACCTTATACACAACCTATTACAGCCCCTATCACTTTGTATTATAACTTTTTCTGTTTGTATCCCCCTACTAAGCTGATGTCCTACAGGGCAGAGGCTATATCTTATTCATTGTGGTATCCAAGTACAATCTGTGCCAAATGTTGGACTCAATACATGACTGTGGAATATATAATATTCCTGATAGGCTTCCTGAATATATACATAAATTTAAAGAATTATAGAAATAAATGGGTAGAGGAAGCTTAAATGTCTTAACTTAAATGGGCTGCAAACTTCACCCTCAAAAATCTACAAAGTAAACAAAGGTAGATGTGGAGCAGTCAAGAGCAGGACTCATAGTAAACACAGACTCACTGGTGATTCTCACTGCCCGGTCAGTGCGGAAATCCTCTGTGTCTGGTTCATCAAGATCTTCCAGGAAATTATATTCTGGATCATCATCATCATCTGCTTCATCTAAGAAAAAAAATGGATCAGACACTTATTCCCAACTCTGAACTCATATCTCTGGTGAAAACTTAAGATTTTCAGCACTACAAGAATCTGTTCCAATAAAGCATAGTCTTAAGTTTTTAAATAACATTCTTTTTTCCTCAGTGCCTTTGCACAGGTCATTTCCCACAGCTGACTCTCATCTCACCTATTCTCTCCAACAAGCCAAGTTCCTTCCTTCCTGCAAACAAGACTTAAATCTCTCAAAGCGCAACAAAAGCCAGAAAACTGAACATAATTTATCTCAGTAATCCCATTTTGAGTAGTGCATCTCATGAAAATAATACTTTTGTAAAACTATTTACACAAAGGCATTGATAAGAAAAAAGGAAGGGGCCAGCCCAGTGGCGTAGTGGTTAAGTTTGCATGCTCTGCTTTGGCAGCCTGGGGTTCACAGGTTTGGATCCTGGCCACGGACCTACACACCACTTATCAAGCCATGCTGTGGCAGGCGTCCCACATATAAAGTAGTGGAAAATGGGCATGGATGTTAGCCCAGGGCCAATCTTCCTCAGCAAAAGGAGGAGGATTGGCAACAGACGTTAGCTCAGGGCTAATCTTCCTCACCAAAAAAAAAAGAAAGAAAGAAAAAAAAGAAAAAAGGAAGACCCTAATTCCCAATAATTAGAGAATGACTATAATTACAATGCTTTAGTATAAAATAGTAAAGACATAGAAAATGTAAACATATAACCACTCTATAAATATTCAATACATGCATGACAAAAGTACAAGACAACATACACATAATAATCATAAGTATGAAAAATTATGTCCCTACAACATGACCCAGAAATAACTAAAACTATACAAAAATAATAAACATACGTTATGTTAAGGCATAGAAATATGGGTATTTTTCTCCCTCATAATTTTCTATAATGCTGATGCTATGCTATCTTTTCGATTCCTAAATAAAAATTGTGAAGGATTCACTGAATTATGGAATTGTTATATTAAGGTGATATTTTTCCCAGGACAACTTTAGATCAGTCCCATCTAATAGAACTTTCTGCAATGACAGAAATGTTCCACATATGCATTGTACAATAATGGTAGCCACTAGTCACACATGGCAAATGAGAACTTGAAACGTGGCTAGTGCAACTGGGGAACTAAATTAAAACAAAAAACAAAAAACACCTACGATGACAACACAGTAGTCCCCCTTATCCGCAAGGGATATATTCCAAGAAGGTCAGTGGAAACTGCGGATAGTACCAAACGCTATATATACTATGTTTTTTCCTACACATACATACCTATGATAAAGTTTAATTTATAAATTAGGCACAGTAAGAGATTAACAATAACTAATAATAAAATAGAACAATTATAACAACATACTGTAATAAAAGTTACCATAGATCTTAGCAACCTCAGCATATAATTTTTTTTCTTTACTTATTAAGTCAAGAACTTTCACCTTTGCACTTATAGGATGCACTTTACGGCTTCTCTTTGGCATATCTGAATTGTGCATCACTACTCTTGGGCTTTGGGGCCATTATTAAGTAAAATAAGGGTTACTGGAACACAAGCACTGCGATACTGCCAGAGTAGATCTGATAACTGAGCTGGCTACTAAGTGATAAGCGGGCACGTAGCGTATACAGTGTGGACGTGCTGGACAAAGGGATGATTCAAGTCCTGGCGGGACAGAGTGGGTCAGTGCAAGATTTCACCATGCTACTCAGAATGGTGTGCAATTTGAAACTTACAAATTGTTTATTTCTGGAACTTTCCATTTAATATTTTCAGATTGTGGTTGGCGTGGGTAACTGAAACTGTGAAAGCAAAACTGCACATAAGGGGGACTACTGTAACTAAATTCCTTACTATTACATAGCCACTAAACAAGAGAGGGAGATCTCTATGTATTACAATGGAAAAATGTCTAAATTATATTGTTAAGTGAAAGAAGCAAGTTGCAGATGCAGAACAATATATAGAATATGATTCCTTTCTTGGAAAAAATATTGTTATCTGAGATAAACGTGCTTGATTGAATATACAGAAAATATCTAGAAAGTATCAATAAAGATTCAAGGATAGAACTCTTACTTTTCACTTTGTACCATTCCACAATGTTTTAATTTTTCATAATAAATATCTTTCATTAAAAATAAAAATACAGGGGCTGGCCCCGTGGCTTAGCGGTTAAGTGCGCACGCTCCGCTGCTGGCGGCCCAGGTTCGGATCCCGGGCGCGCACCGACGTACTGCTTCTCCAGCCATGCTGAGGCCGCGTCCCACACACAGCAACTAGAAGGATGTGCAGCTATGACATACAACTATCTACTGGGGCTTTGGGGGAAAAAATAAATAAAATTATAAAATAAATAAATAAATAAAAATAAAATAAAAATAAAAATACATACACACACATTTTTGATTCACAATCATTGGAAAATCTGTACTGATTAACCCCCAATATAACCTGATATTCTTTATTCAACATCTATACTCAGTTTATAATATATTAATTTGCATTGTTTATACATAGCTATTTAAAAGTCAAGTCTTCTTCATCCATTTGTGGGTTTATCTCCCCAATAAAAATTCTTTAAATCCTTAGGAATGGAATCCTGTCTTCCTAATCTCTATAGTACTTTCTATATAAGTCTCTTCATAAACATTGCTTTATCAACACTGCTGAATGATGAAAGCTTTGGGAAAAGCCTACAACACATGGGTAGTGTACGCAGGTTTGGACCCCCATCTGTTTGGGTGCAAGAACTACAATAGACAGCTTCTGCCCACACCACACAAATGGGTCAGCCAATATTCTCAGAGCACTCATTTGGCAAACATGGTGAAAAATCACTTAGGAAAGTTTCTTCTGAGTTCTGCTTAGCTTTTAGTACCTTGGTTGTAGAATCTGCCCTCTGGGTCTAATTACTTTTTTGACTGATTAACAATGTCAGCATCTACCCAGCTGATCTCAGTTTGGTGTACTCCTCCAGAGCGGCCTCTTAATTATATTTTGCAAATGAGACTTTTACTTTTAATAATATGCAGATCAGATGGTACTAGGAACATGTGAAAATAGCCACATAACGCTACAAAAACAGATCAGCATATGGCTAAAGTTTGGTACTGGCATCTATATCCAGCATCATTTCCTATTTATCAGTACTCAGTAAATTCAGCTAGTAAATCTGGGGTCCAACCTACTCTAGTTACTGGCTCTGTGTTCTCCTTTTTTAATCTGTCCTAATGAGAAAACAAAAAAATACTGACTTTTAAAGAAAGGATTTTCACTCTCCTCACTAACCATTATTCCATTTCCTCAATCAACCCTTATCATACACTCTTACTTCTCCCAGACCACTAGTTTCCATTCTTTAGGATACATAAGAATTAGACCCCTAGAGCATACCTATTAGAGATTCTGACTCAGTAGATATGGGGTGAGGCCCTGGAATCTGTATCTTTAACTAACACCACTCAACACACACATCCTTTCACTCTTTGATTCTGATTCAAGTTCTAGAGACCATATTATGAGAAACACTGCCCTAGAGTCCCCAAATCCTGACAGCCAACTCTATCTGGCCTTTCCTCCTCAACAGCTACCACCTCAGCTCTTTCAACCACGGTGATAAAAATCAGGGCACCAAAGCTGCTGCCACTGATAAAGCTATGAGAACCCGACTTAATTACCGTCAATATTTTGTCTCAGCTTAGGTCTAAGGACAAAAATCAGAGCTTGCTTATGAAGAGTCATAACTACTTAAAAAATGCTTTAACGTCCCCTGAGACTTCTTTGATTGAGACATGTTCCTAGAATATTAAACTGGGTTCTAGTCCTAGCAGTACAACAAACTGATTCTGTAACACTGAGCAACACAATAAATTTCTCTAGAGATTTCTACAAAATGCATAGAACTGTCTTTGTCCCTGTTAATTCCTATCTGCAGAGATTTTGAGCTTTGGTGTCATGGACCTTGAGGTGGGTTGACAGAAAAAGGAAGTGCCAATAAATGAACTTCAAAAGATTTATAAATCCCCCAAAAAGTCACATGAAAAAAATTTCATGTATGTAGATCTATACATTTTTCTGGGGAGATGCTGCATAGCTTTCATCACATTCTCAAAAGGGTAAGTAATGGAAAAGCCAGAAGCTTAAAGTCCTATCAGAAAGACTAATGGGATGATATATCAGTTGTTGATTATTAAGGAACTGATTCTCCAGTTTGTATGTCAATGACTCAGCTTCAAATTTCATCGTTTTCTCCTTCATACGAGTTTGTGCATTTTGTCGCTTACCAGCACTTCTGCCATAAAGGGTGAGTGGAAAAGAAAAATGGTAAAATTCAAACCAATTTGTTTCTTGTTCTATGTCTTTTCTAAATTCTTCCTAATGCCACATTAACATAGAAAACCAAAAGGTAATTTCGTATTCGAAAACTCTTTAGAGACGCACAGCAAACTATTATCAATGATCCCTCTGGGGCAAGAAACTGTAATTAAGGAAAGGGGCTTTAATAGTTTTCTTAATACAATATTTGATTTCTTTACACCAAGCTTATATTACTCTTATAATACAGAAAATAAGAGAAAACTTTTGGGAGGATATATCCTACAGAACCCATAGTACATATTATCTCATGTCACTTCTACCCAACTGCCTTCTCTCCTCAGTGTCACTGTTGTTAAATATCTTTCAAAGGTCCATCTCAATTACCACTTCTTTCATATAGCTGTCTCCGATCATCCTAAACAAGAATTTTTTCTTTCTCTTCTAAGAGGTTAGAACAGCATTTATGCCCCTTTTATGGTGTACCTGAGTTTATTCAACTTCATTCGTCTAAAATGTATTGTGCATCTAACAATGGAGCAGGCACCATTCATAGATGTTGTACTCCCTGACAAAATGATTATGCTCCTTTATCTCTCATAGATCCTAGCACAATGCCTTGTAAAAGGAAAGTACTCAATAAACATTTGCCAAATACATAAAATATAATTATTAATAGCTTTATAAGGTACATCCAAGGACTTATTTTCTTTCATTCACTTATCCTGACTTATTCCTAGCCTTACCTACCCAAATATTTACTCAGTCTATTCCCATCCAAACTATTGTGTTCTCTTATTTATCTTAAACCACTATTCTTTTCAACACATAAATCTTATGGTTTTTAGAAGACAGGGAAAAGAATAAAGATGTGCTCTGCAAGTTGGCTATAATTAGATTTGATAGGACATGATCCGATCCAGAAATAGGAGGAATGAATTTGGCTACAGATTAAAGTGAGATAGTGGATGACTCTGTTCACATAAAAATGCAAGTAAGACCCTGACCTTGGTTCAGTTACACACATTTTTTTAAAAAAGTGTGAGTCTTCTACAACACAACTAATAAGAATATTCTGGTCACTCCCCACTCAAGGGAGTCAAAAGGAAACAATAATAACAAAATCGCCCTGATTCCATAAAAAGAATGTGACAACATGTGGAATCACTACAAACTAAGTCAATCTTCTATACTTCTAAATCTAGAGAAATTTTTTGTACAAAATGATGAATGATGCCTGATTTCCACTACAGTACACTTAAAAAAAATCACCAAAGACAACTTTAATAATGTTTATTTCACTGTATTAAAGTAAGAACTTTTACTTATATTCTAAAACAAATAAGGATTACAGTAGGGATTCTTACACCATGTATGCCTGTAGTCAGCATTGTTTTTTGTCTGATCAATACTTCCCCACTTCTGGAATCATCATCACTTCTTTTAGGTAACTGCCTACTCCAATCACATTGTTCTACGAGGTGCTGCCAATCACAGGACTCTATGCTGAAAGAGTCTCCTTATCAACCCCATGCGATGCCAACAGAGCGCGCATGTGATCAAACCAAGCCCTTCTGAGTTTTTCCCCTGGATTTCTCTTTTTTGTGTGTGTGAGGAAGATCAGCCCTGAGCTAACATCTGACGCCAATCCTCCTCTTTTTTCTGAGGAAGACTGGCCCTGAGCTAACATCCGTGCCCATCTTCCTCTACTTTATATGGGACGCCGCCACAGCATGGCTCAACAAGCAGTGTGTCAGTGCACAGCACCTGGGATCCAAACTGTCGAACTCCCCGGGCTACCGCAGCGGAGCGCGCACACTTAACTGCTTGCGCCACCAAGCCAGCCTCTCCCCTGGATTTTTCAAACTGGAACATGTAGAAGAGAGTCCTTTTTTTTTTTTTTAAAGATTTTATTTATTCATTTTTTTCCCCCCAAAGCCCCAGTAGATAGTTGTATGTCATAGGTTCACATCCTTCCAGTTGCTGTACGTGGGACTCGGCCTCGGGTTGGACGGAGAAGCGGTGCCCTGGGGCGCGCCCGGGATCCGAACCCGGGTCGCCAGCATCAGAGCGCGCGCACTCAACCACTAAGCCACGGAGCCGGCCCGTGGAGAGTCCTTTTGATGTGGGAACAAAGCAAGAAGTAAATGGTGTGTTTATGACCATAGTTCCAGCCTTGTAGGAAAAAACAGGGTACCAAATGGAGTTGACTAACAAAAAAGAAGTAGAGATGACAGCTGGGGGAGAGGGAAGGAAGGTCTTAACAGTGCCTCAATTCCACTGCAGGTTTTTCTGCTCTTCCCAAAGTCTGACCATAAGCATGTGAGAGTTAGGATGCTTTCACTTGTATCATAAAGAACCTTAACTAACACAATAATCTTTGAGTGAATCAATGCACTCTCATGAAATCAGGGGAGGATTCTTAGCATTCAAAAGATTCCTCAAAAGATTCTTAACCAAAAAAGGAGAGGAGGTTTAACCACTGACTTAAAGTAAATTGTCAGATAGATACAAAATTAAATTCAATTAACCAAAAACACGCCTTTAAGCTTCTAACTAATGAAAATTTTACCATAGAGATAATAGAGTAGATAATAAATGTAAACAAAACCACTTACCTTCATTCCCCACATCATCATTCATGAGTCCCCCCAGCCACATCTTCCAGTCCTCATCATCTGCTGTATTGGGGTCATACATGTCTGGGGTGATGTCTGGAGCTTGGAGCTCTGCCTCTAGTTGCCCCAAGGGAACATCTTTCAGAGGCATCTTAGAGCGGGTTCGAAATGCAATGAGACTGTCATCCATGGGCTAGCCAATGGAGAAGGATAAAAACATGTCACAGAATGCCTAATGCTTTCAAATTCTCCAAACCTCATCATGTCCTGTGTGCTTCTCTTCTTAGCTCAAACCAACAAAGTCTCTTCTCTGAACAATTTGGGTTTATTATTCTTTGTCTGAGAAACTTTAAGGACAATGACATCAGTTTTAAAACCAACATTTCAGGAACATTTATAACAGCTTTATTGAGATATAATTTACGTACGATAAAATTCACCAATTTAAAGTGTATAATCGAGGGGCCGGCCCGGTGGCGCAAGCGGTTAAGTGCGTGCGCTCCGCTGCGGCGGCCCGGGGTTCGCTGGTTCGGATCCCGGGCGCGCACCGACGCACTGCTTGGCAAGCCATGCTGTGGCGGCGTCCCATATAAAGTGGAGGAAGATGGGCACAGATGTTAGCCCAGGGCCGTCTTCCTCAGCAAAAAAAAAAAAAAAAAAAAAGAGGAGGATTGGCGGATGTTAGCACAGGGCTGATCTCCTCACAAAAAAAAAATAAATAAATAAAGTGTATAATTGAGTGGATTTTACTATATTCACAGAGTTGTGTGACCATCACCACTATCTAATTCTAGAAGATTTTCATCACCCCAAAAAGAAATCCCATTGCCATTAGCAGTCACTCCCCATTCTCCCTTGCTCCCAGTCCCTAATAACCACTAATCTACTTTCTGTCTCTAAGGATTTGCTTATGCTGGACATTTTAGATAAATGGAATCACACAACACGTGGCCTTTTGTCTCTGGCTTCTTTTACTTAGCATGTTTTCAAAGTTTATCCATTTTATAGCATATATCAGTACCTCATTCCTTTTATTGCACAATAATATTCCATTATACGGATATACCACGGTTGCCTTATCTATTTATCCGTTCAAGAAAATTTGGGTTGTTTCCATTTGGCGGCTATTATGAATAACACTGCTATGAACATTTGCATACACATTTTCGCATGGACATATGTTTTCAATTCTCTTGCAGTGGAACTGCTGGGTCATATGGTAATTATGTTTAACTTTTTGAGGAACCACCAAACCATTTTCCAAAGTGGCTCCACCATTTTACATTCCCACCAGCAACATATGAGGATTCTACATTTCCCCAAATCCTTGCCAAAATTTGCTATTGTCCATCATTTTTTTATTATAGCCATCCTAACAGGTATGAAATGGTATCTTGTAGTTTTGACCTGCATTTTCCTAATGACTAACGATGTTGAGCATCTTTTCATATGCTTATTGACCATCTGTATATCTTCTTTGGAGAACTGTCTATTCACATCCTTTGCCCATTTTTGAATTGGGTTGTCTTTTTGTAGTTGAGTTATAAAAAGAGTTTATTATATATTATGGATACAAGTCCCTTATTGGATATGCGATTTGTAATTATTTTCTCCCATTCTGTGGATTGTCTTCATTTTCTTGATGGTATCCTTAGAAGCACAAAAGTGTTTCATTTTGATGAGGCCCAATGTATCTATTTTTTTTTGTCGCTTGTGCTTTTGGTGTTATATCTAAGAAACTATCACCTAAGCAAAGGTCACAAAGATTTACTCCTATGTTTTCTTTTAAGAGTTTTAGCTCTTACATTTAGGTCAATTCATCTATTTTGAGTTAATTTTTGTGTGTGGTGTGAAGTAAGGGTCCAACTTTATATTTGCGCATGTGTATTTCCAGCTGTTCCAGCACCGTTTGTTGAAAAGACTATTCTTTCCCCATTAATTGGTCTTGGCACACTTATCAAATATCAACTGACCGTAAATGTAAGGGTTTACTTCTGGACTCTCAATTCTGATCCATTGATCTATATGTCTATTCTTATGCCAGTACCAGACTGTCTTGATTACTGTAACTTTGAAATCAGGAAGTGCAGACCTCCAACTTTGTTCTGTTTCAAGATTGTTGAGGCTATTGTGGGTCCCTTGCATTTCCATATGAATTTTAGGATAAGTTTGTCAATTTCTGTGAAAAAAAGCAGCTGGGATTTGTATAGGGATTGTACTGAATCTGTAGATCAAGTTAGGAAGTTCTTCCTACTGCAACAATCTCCTAACAGATTTCTCTGTTTCTTGCTCTCCTATAGCCCATTTCCTACACCTTAACCAAAAAGAAATTTTTAACATTAATCAGAAAATATCACAAAAAGCTTTCTGACACGTTAAAAATAAAATCTAAACTCCTTATCATGGTTTTCCAAGACCCTCATGATCTAGCTCTTGCCTAGCTTTCTGATCTCACCCCTACTACTCTCTCCCATGATTCATTACTATGCTTCAGCTAGTTTCTGTCCTTTGACATGACAAAACTGTTCCCATCTTAGGGACTTGAATGTGTTGTTTCCTCTACATGGAACACTTTTTCCCCAAATCTTTTAGATGTCTGGCTCATTCTCATTCATATCTCACTTAAATGTCACCTCCTCAAGGTTTTTTTTGATCATCCCATGTAAAGTACTCTGATAGGCACTACCTTATGTCCTTGTTCTTATTTACTTTATAGTACTTACCACTATCTAAAATAATTTATGTGGTTTTTTTTTTTTAATTTTATTTATTATTTTTTCTTCCCCCAAAGCCCCAGTAGATAGTTGTATGTCATAGCTGCACATCCTTCTAGTTGCTGTATAAGGGACACGGCCTCAGCATGGCCGGAGAAGTGGTGCGTTGGTGCACGCCCGGGATCCGAACCTGGGCCACCAGCAGCGGAGCGTGCGCACTTAACCACTAAGCCACAGGGCCAGCCCCATTTATGTGTTTATGGTCTCTCTCTCCAATAGACTATAAGCTCCAAGAGCAAAGACCTTTTCCATCTCATACAACTGTTATGCCCCAATTTCAATCATTCAGTACGTGTATGAATAAACAGTTATATAAAACACTATTACCCCTAAACACTAGTATTTATTCACTCCAAAGCAGGGTGATTAAATTAAACGACCCTTTCAGAGCTGCTCCATTCAATATTCTGTTTTTAAATTTCGGGACAAACATTTTTCATTGACATACAAGACTGGTGGGGAAAACTTAGAACATTAAAAAGAACTGGTTAAATGATGGAATTTAGAAAGTCGTCATTTCACAATGAGCATAGTAATAACTGTTTCAAGCAATAAGCAATGGATGCTAAAATTAGGAGGTAAAAAGATGTTTGGCCTCAAGTATATCTATATCCCCATAAGATACAAACTAATTTAGAAATGAAAAAATAATAATTTTACAGTAAGGAAATCAAGCAAACACCACCTTAATCAAAATTAACATGACAGATGTCATGTGCCTTCTGATATGATTAACTGAAAAAAGACATATCACTTCTGTGGTATTCATGCCAAAAGGGCATGAGCTGAAGCTAATTATGAGGAAATATCAGAAAAATCAAAATTGAGGAACATTCTGTAAACTAATTGGTCTACCTGGTTAAAAAATGTCAAGGTCGGGCCGGCCCCGTGGCTTAGCGGTTAAGTGCGTGCGCTCTGCTGCTGGCGGCCCGGGTTCGGATCCCGGGCGCGCACCGACGCACCGCTTCTCCAGCCATGATGAGGCCGTGTCCCACATACAGGAACCAGAAGGATGTGCAGCTATGACATACAACTATCTACTGGGGCTTTGGGGGAAAAAAATAAATAAAAAATTAAAAAAAAAAAAATGTCAAGGTTATGAAAGACAAAGAAAGAATGAGAAACTGTTCCAGATTAAAAGAGACTAAGAGACAAGATAACTAAATACAACATGCAATCCTGGATTGGATCCTGAATCAGGAAAAAAATTTTTTTCCTTTGCTATAAAGGATGTTATTGGGATAATTGGTAAAATCTAAATAACGACTTTAATAGATTGGATATTACTGTATCCTTATTTTCATAACCAAATATCCTCATTGTTAGGAAATACACACTGAAGTATTTACGTCTAAAAGAGCATCATGAGGGCCAGCCTCGTGGCTTAGCAGTTGGGTGTGTGCGCTCCGCTGCTGGCGGCCTGGGTTCGGATCCCGGGTGCGCACCGACACACCGTTTCTCTGGCCATGCTGAGGCCGCGTCCCACATGCAGCAACTAGAAGGATGGGCAACTATGATGTACAACTATCTACTGGGGCTTTGGGGGAAAAAAATAAATAAATAAAATTAAAAAAAAAAGAGCATCATGACTGTAACATACTCTAAAGTGATTCACGAAAAAAAAAATATGTGTATAGGGCGAAAATGATAAAGCAATTGTAGCCAAGGTTAATATTTGGGGAATCTGGCTGAAGTTTGTTCCTATGTTCCACATTTAAAAATGCTCTCTGTCACACACCCTATTCCTTCTTAGGAGCTGCCATTCTTACATTAAAATAGCACAAACCAAATAGAGTATCAAAAACAAACAATTTCATGACTCTTACTTATTATATCAGAATTTAATATCTTCCCCTCTCCCTTCCCAACTTGAGCAACAACTAAATTACTCCATTTGACTTTCTCAGTGATTTAGAGTTATAAATGTTTACCTGGAAAGAATCCATGCAGACCGGACTGGAAGCCAGTTCCTCATCCACGGCATGCAACTTCTCCATGAAAGTACTATCCTTGGTCTGTTTGGGCTTGGGCGGGGGCGGGGGCCCCATGGGCACTACCTCAGCGCTGATGTGCCTGATGGCAGGTGTGGTGACTTTCTCAGCCTGATTAAAAGAGGCAACTACATTAACAAATGGAAGGGAGAGAGAGGGGGAAGAAAAAAGAAAAAAAAAAGGCGGGGAAAGAAAGGCACATTTTTCATATGCTAGTGATCTTTCCCTTCTCATCTAGATAGACGTACATAAAAACAAAGGCAGTACCGTGTAATTAATCTAATTAGGTTTCATCCTACTTCCAAGGAAGCCAAGAGGATGCTACTTAGGTTACCAAAAGCAGGAAATCTAATAAAAATGGCTTTAGGACAATACTAGAAAACAGGTATGAAAGAAGAGAAGGGTAGAAGAAAAGAAAGAAACTTTGCTAGTCACTCATATTTGGCCCCTTAATGAGAACTCAGAAGCTCTCAGCCTATCACTGAGTTCCAGTTTTCTCTTAACTGTTCATTGACTTAAGGGACTTTAAAATCTGAACAGTTGTAACCAGTCACAGATACTGAGAAGATAATGGCATAATTACTGATCTTGAATCATCTTTGGCAAAGGATGACAGCTCAGAATCATCACAGATAAATAATTTACTTATACAGTTAAATAATCTACTTATACAGTTATCTCGAACTTATCTTTTTCATATGATGCATACTTACCTCTGATAATATGCTACTCTCCTCATCTGTTTCAGTCATCTCAGAAGACTGTCTCAGTCTGGATTTCTTTGCCCCACGTGGAGAGGAAGCAGTGCTTTCAACATCACTTTCCAATAAACTCTACAAAACAAATCCAGTTCACTTTTATATTTATGCCCCTACCTCATTCCACTGAGTTTGAAGTATCTCAAGAGAACAATCACAAAATATCAATCATTCAACTAGTCAGAGTAAGAGAAAAATAAAATTTAAATAGAAGCTTTAATATTCTGAAGGTGTGGACAGGGATCAGATCACTATCCTCAACAGGACTGCAACTTTGCAAAATTGTATGGCATTGGTTTAAAATCCTTTTACAAACAAGTTAAAGAATACATTAAGAGGGCCGGCCCCGTGGCTTAGTGGTTGGGTGCACGCGCTCCGCTGCTGGCGGCCCGGGTTCGGATCCCGGGCATGCACTGACGCGCCGCTTCTCCAGCCATGCTGAGGCCACATCCCACATGCAGCAACTGGAAGGATGTGCAACTATGACATACAACTATCTACTGGGGCTTTGGGGGAAAAATAAATAAATAAAATTATAAAAAAAAAAAAGAATACATTAAGAAACAGAATATTACACAGTGATAAAAATCAACAAACTCTAGCTATAAGCAACAGTATAGATGAATCTCAAAGGATTAATGTTGAACCAAAAAAAGAGCCAGACACATGGGGCCGGCCCTATGGCGTAGCAGTTAAGTGCACGTGCTCTGCTGCTGGCGGCCCGGGTTTGGATCCTGGGTGTGCACCTACTCACCGCTTGTCAGGCCATGTTGTGGCAGTGTCCCACATAAAGTGGAGGAAGATCAGCACGGGTGTTAGCTCAGGGCCAGTCTTCCTCAGCAAAAAGAGGAGGATTGGCATGGATGTTAGCTCAGGGCTGATCTTCCTCACAAAACAAAAGCCAGACACAAAAGAATACTACATACACTATGGGTTCATTTATATCAGGTTCAGAAACAGTAAAAAACTGAACCATAGTATGTAGACCTGCATATTTAGGTGATATAACCATAAAGAAAAGCAAGGAAGTAATTACCAAAAAGTCAGGAGAGCGGTTATCCAGCAGTTATAGCAAGAAGTGACTGTGATTAGGTAGGGCATATAAGGAGTGTCCTGGCAATGTCATATTTAATGACTTCGGAGGAAATTTCATGAGGAGTAGTAGCTTTATAATTATTTAAGCTGTATATTTTTATTCTATACATAGTTCTGAATTTATCTGTGTGTTATATTTCATAATACAAGATGTGAGAAAATTAAGGGAGTATGAAGAGGAGAAAACACCTCACTGTCTTGGACTTATGCAAAGAAATGAGCAGAAAAAAGAACTGTCTCAATCCTCTCTACAGAACAGGTGACATCACTCTGCCTTACTGAGCCAAATTTTTTCTGTATTACCAACTAACACTCACAAGGGTAACCACTGACCTCTTCAGCAGTCTCATCTTCTTCTTCATCATCTGGCTGGTACTCTTCATCTGAGGAATCATCTTCTTCAAGGTGGATGTCCACAAACTGAGGAGGCTACATAGGTACAATTATAGAAAGAAATGAAGTAATAGGAAACACAAACCATATGTATTTGGAAAATAAGGGGACGAAAGCAAAGCAGGAAAAAAAAATCCTAAGAGCACAATGAGCTGCTAAAGCAAGATACAAGAGGCAGGGTTTAAAGAGATTCCTAGCATGAGAATCAAACCTAAGAGTAATGAATGGAAAAAAACAAAGCTGGGATTAAAGCAAGAAGATAGGTCCAACTAAAGCAAGAAGGTAGGGCCGGCCCCGTGGCTTAGCGGTTAAGTGCGCACGCTCTACTACTGGCGGCCCGGGGTTCAGATCCCGGGCACGCACCGACGCACTGCTTTTCCGGCCATGCTGAGGCCGTGTCCCACATACAGCAACTAGAAGGATGTGCAACTATCTACTGGGGCTTTGGGGGAAAAATAAATAAATAAAAATTAAAAAAAAAAAAGCAAGAAGATAGGTCCAAAAAAAGTTAACAAATAGAAAGGAAGTACTTAGGTTTCAAAACTGAAGGAGTCTTTGTGGAAAAGAATAAGAATTACCTCTTCCAAGTTTACCTTAATTTCATTGGCCTTCTTAATTGGTGAAATATTCCATGTTGGAATTACCTACCAATAAAGAATATAAATAATTAAGTTCTCTTAACTGAAATAGACTTTTTCATTTTTACTTCCTCTTTACCATCACAAAGAGCCATCTACCTAACACACAGCTGCAGTGACCAAGGGGTATTGATTATCCCTGAGAGTATACTCTCAAATACCTGTCAGAGCATGACAGAAGAAAAGGAGAGAAGAATCTATTTCTATCATTAGCAATTCTGCCTTAAACCTAGTAAGACCCTGTATTATCTATAAATGGAGAGCGTCTGTCTCGCCTACTTATATCACAGCTTGGGTTCACATAGAATAATGAATGTGAAAATTACTTGTAAACTACAATAGTACACAAACACAAGATACTATAGGTGATAGTAGCCTTTTTTTTTTTTTTTTTTTTTGCTGAGGAAGATTAGCCCTGAGCTAACAGCTGTGCCAATCTTCCTCTATTTTGTATGTGGGACACCGCCACAGCCTGGCTTGATGAGCGATGCATAGGTCCACGCCCGGGATCCCAACCAGCAAACCCCAGGCCACCGAAGTGGAGCATGAACTTAACTACTATGCCACCAGGACAGCCCCAGAATGTGCATTTTTAATAAGCACTCCTGAGGGACCCCACACCAGCAGATCTCCAATCTGCTATATTTTTTGCCCTGTAAGTAACCTGTAATTTGATCTTATTTACCAAACTAAATAAACAGTAAGGGAAAAAAAAGAACACCCACCACTCCTTTTTCCACCACTTCCTTCAGTTTAGAGCGTGTCATTTTGGGCTCCTAAGGAGAAAATGAAAAGAAAACAGTCAATAAAAATCATCATGTGATTATTGGGTTTTGAGATGCTAACTTTGTCCCCAACTGTCAAACTATTTACAAACTCCCCAGTGACCTCCTACACTTAGCCAGTTTACAGACAGCTCTGGTCCATGACATTAAAAGAATGACAATCAACTACTCACAAACATTGGCATATCTTCTGTCTCACTGATGGCTGCTTTCATCATTGCTACCACATGTTCATTTGTGATTACTTCCTGAGAAAGATGAAATTTCACTTTAGGCAACAAAGATGTGTCATCTAGATAATACTCATCTCTCTGTAACTCTGCGAGACATACATATAGGGTACATGAGAGCTACTCAAATAGCTTCAGACTGGGGTAAAGCAAGGCAATCGAAAGCAAAGAAGCAAGGTTTGGACAGAAGCACACAGCTTCAAACAACGTAGCACAAATGGACCAATCTCATTAGCTGCTACTAGGAACAAGAATGGCTCACATAAAAAGAGATTCTGAGATAACTAACTACACGCTTAAGAGAAACAGTAATAAACAACAAAGGCTTGTAAATAGCTGTGTTGCTACATATCAAAGAACAGTATTTGCATATGTGCAAAGTACTGTAAACTGTTAACTGGGCATCTTTTCAGACATATCAACCCACAAAAGAGTAAATCCACTGTGAACATTATCATCTTCCAATCTGCTAAACAATACAATAAACAATCAAATCAGCGGAAGGAAGCAGAGGAACGGTTTATCTTCCCAATTAAGTTCTTCTTTAAGACGTGTTCAGATTTCAAACTTGTGCTGAGTGCAAAGAGAAAGCTATCTTGACATGTAATATGTTTTGCCACAGGTAACACAAAATTAGTAATTCACAAACCAAGAGTCAAGAATTTCCTGAGTATTTTTATTTGCTTTCCATGAAAAATCTCCATTCCAATTACACAGCTGCCCCAGTCTTACTCACATGAAGAATGTTTCGCACATTGACTGCTGTTAGGTTGTGCTGCTTGGCGCCATCCTCTAAGGTGCGGTCCAGCATGTCATCCAGCTTCAGGTCATAAGCCAAAGTCCCTTCTTCTTGGCCCCTTCCATCTCGTTTCCTCTTGGTACCCTTTTTCTTTTTTCGCCTTTTCTCACTTTCTTCATTGTCTTGCTCTTCTGCAAATAAACCAAGAACATCAATAGAATCTCTAAAACAACTGCTCCCGGAACTTAACCCAAAAAGCCAGCAGTAAAAGAAAAGCAAGCTGCCAGCCGTCTGGCCCTGGAAATCAAAGAAGGCTATGATATGGTAGTGTTGGTAACGGTGGAGGTCATGGTACTGTCACAATAATATCTAACATTCACGGAATATTTATGTCAGTTACTCTTCTACACACCTTACACATATTAATTCATTTACTACTCATAACAACCCTATGAAGTAGGGACTATTATTTTTCCCACTGTACAGATGAAGAAACTGAGGCAGAGAGATTAAGAAACTTTCCCAAGAGCTAGTAATGACAGAGCCATGTTTTGAAGCCAAGCACTCCAGCTCTAGAATCTGCGGTCTTAATTATTACTCCATACTGACCAGATAATGCATCAGAAACCCTGGGTTTATATCCCAGTTCTACAATTTAACTGGGTTACCTTGGCAATAGAATCTCATTTTTTTCCTTTGTAAGAAAATACAGATATCTGCCCACCAGGAATGCCATGTAGATTAAGTGAAATAACATATATCATGGTGATTTATAACCAATGAAACATTATGCAAATGCAAGTTATCATTATTATTATTATTATTATACTATTTAGTGTAGAAAAGAGAAAAACAAGGAGTAAACCAATAAAAAATCCACTCTCAATTATACAAAAAAAAAAGAGGACAAAGTGTCTCTAGTCTACAAGAAAGGAGCACATATATAACCCCCAAACAAAAGGAAAAACTTGATTATTAGAATCTGGTAAGTCTTGAAGTAGATTATCATGCAACACCAAAACAAGGTTCTCATCTCTGATACTTTGGTTGGCTACTGTCTGAAAACATGGGATTAGAGCAGATTAACATCTAAAGGGCCTTCTATTTAAAAAGATTTTACGATCTTTAAGACGCACCCTGATAGTATTTACTCAGTGAAAAATTGTTAGTAACTTCAAACAATTGCTTTTGCACTTGTGAATACATATGAAGAATTTGATAAATGTTTACAACTTTCAATCTAATAATTCTTCTTCTTAAGGAAATAATTAGACATGCAAAGACTAGAAATCAAGTTATTCATTCCAACATTAATTATTTTAGCAAAAACATGGAAAACACCTAAATGTCCAATGTTAAATGAATGGCTAAGTGAACTTTGGTACATCCATACACTGGACTGTAATTGAGCCATTAAAAATTGTCTCTTTAAGCAACAGGGGGGAAAAAACAAGTAAAAAACGTCTACAAAGAGTTTCTAATGACATGGAATTTTTTCTGATAATGATTTTTAAGAAAATAAAAAGATAGAATTCAAACATACACATCTTACATTCATGTAACCTAAACAAAAGTGGGCTGCCTTGAGGTGTATCTCAACAAGGTAACAGATGCAAAAGAAATATGAAACTCTAAGAGGTATCCAAAATGTGATAAAGCTCTTTACTAACGGTCTTCTGAGAGAGCAGCAAAAGGGGAATTTCATAGCATAAATACACAACAAAACTTTCTAAAAACCTTCGTAAACATCTTTTCCCAAAGTCTTCTCACCTCATTTACTCCTCTTCTCAATAAACTCCAAAACTCTCCTCTCTCTTCACCACTCGTGCATCTCCTTTCTTTGCCCCTCCCTTCCCTCTTGCATCCTTTCCCATGTAAACCAATCTAGCCAGTTCTTGGCTTCTGCCTTCCACCAGACCCTCCTTATCAGCATTTTAACAATGACCTGGTAGTTGCAGAACAAGAAAAGGATTTCTGACACCTGAGGAAGTTTTGCTTCAGCTTCATACTCATATCCTATCACGTCGTTAGTAACACTGTTTTTTGTTTGTTTGTTTGTTTGTTTTGAGGAAACTGGCCCTGAGCTAACATCTGTTGCCAATCTTCCTCTTTTTCTTTTTTTCTCCTCAAAGCCCCAGTACATAGTTGTATATCCTAGTTGTGGGTCCTTCTAGCTCTTCTATGTGGGACATTGTCTCAGCACGGCTTCATGAGCAGTGAGTAGGTAGGCGCCTAGGATCCCAAGCGGCGAACCCCAGAAAACCAGAGCGGAACCTGGGAACTTAACCGCTTAGCCACAGGGCCGGCCCCTTTAGTAACACTGTTAATTGCAAAACTGACCCAGGAAAAAAAAAGTTTGAAAGAAAAGACACAAATTAAAACTATTAATGCTACAGTAGAAACTATAAAGTTTGTTATTAACTAAAAATTAACCAAAAAAATAAATCACCTTTACAAAATTTAGATCTACAAAATGTAACCAAAATTCATAGAAATGAAGGCCACAAAAGGAAATTTACAATGGAAGCGGCTAAAATTCATAAAATTTTATATATGATATAGTTGATGAGAAATCAAATTGTCCTTTAAAACAATGTTTCTCAAACTATCTGTGGCAAAGAACTAGTTTTGAACAACCCATTGTAGACTCATACTTTTATAAAATAAAATAAGAATGTAGCCATAATGTCAAATGTTACAACATTTCTAAACTTTTACTCTCACTTTCCCTAAATCATTCTATTTCAAACCAGTAACAAACAGTTCTCAAACTAGCACTGGTTCTCAGACCACACTTTGAGTAGCACAGCTTTAAAATATACACTGAATGAGGCCGGCCTGGTGGCGCAAGCGGTTAGGTGCGCACACTCTGCTGCGGCAGCCCAAGGTTCGCAGGTTCAGATTCCGGGTGTGCACGGACGCACTGCTTGGCAAGCCATGCTGTGGCAACGTCCCATATATAAAGTGAAGGAAGATGGGCACGGATGTTAGCCCAGGGCCAGTCTTCCTCAGCAAAAAAAGAGGAGGATTGCCAGATATTAGCGCAGGGCTGATCTTTCTCACAAAAAATAAATAAATAAAATAAAATATACACTGAAAAACATTTAGCCCTAATAAAACTGAAACATGAAAAATAATTTAAATGAATTGTGAAGAAAACATCACAAAATTAAAGTGGAAATAAAATTCACTGCAGAAAATATTTTTTCATGGAAAAATCATCAGTTAGCATAATTTCATTTAGAATAGCTATCTTATAAACAAGCAATCAAAGCAACCACTATGAGGTTAAACCATTTCAATTGTCTAAATTACATCACACATATTTCTGATTTTAATGCTGAATTTATCAGGGAATACGTATTTGTAAGGAAAATCTGATACACTCAAATTCTAACACATTGCACAGACAAAAAAAGAACAGATAATTCAACTATTTCTTGTTCTGTTTTAGAATTAATCCTTTGTCTTACTTTTAAAATACTGGGGGCCGGCCCCGTGGCTTGGGGGTTAAGTGCGCGCGCTCTGATGCTGGTGGCCCGGGTTCGGATCCCGGGTGCGCACCGAGGCACCACTTCTCCAGCCATCCTGAGGCCGAGTCCCACATACAGCAACTAGAAGGATGTGCAGCTATGACATACAACTATCTACTGGGGCTTTGGGGGGGAAAATAAATAAAATAAAATCTTTAAAAAAAAAAAAAAATAAATAAATAAAATAAAATAAAATACTGGGATACCACTGACTCTAAGAATTCTAAAGAGCTGAAATTAAAAATTAAAAAAGGAAGCCACTCTATACAGATCAGACTGGAAAACATAAAGAAGAAAATCTAATTTTTCCTTCCACGAGAAAGGAGAAGTTGGCTAAAAACTAGATATTCCCTGAGAAGTAGATCCAATGATTTAACTAATAAATTGAAAGTAAAATGCAGTGTAAAGTGGGTGAAGTCAGTAAAAATATGGGTGGGTTCTATAATATCTAAATCACCAAAGTTGCTTTGATATGTGAAAACAGTTGCTTAACAGCCCTGTCAAAATCACACCCGGGACAATGTATTTTTTATCAGATGAAACCTTCCCACCAAAAACAACTGTAAAACCATATACAACTATAAAACTACATTAAAGCAGAATAAAATATATACAACAGTCTGAAGGCACTGGAGAACAAGCCCTACAGAAAGGATTTAAGGGGTTGTGATCCTTTAGAGAAAGGAAGCTCATAAAAGGAATCCAAGCTGAAAGCAGCAGTCTTGCTTGGCTACGACGCCAGAGATTTGGGGCTGCCAAAACAGCTGAGACTGAGGGATAAAACACCACAGAAGAGGAAACCAAGAAAAAGTGAGCCAAAAAAGTCTCTGTTAAAATTCCTTTTAAGACTCTGTTTAACTCTTAGGCTGTGCATGCATAGGATGAAACTCCAAGAAATTCAGCAGGAGAGAGCAGCTAGGAGGCTGAAGACCAAATGCAGAAATTTCTCACTCCACAGTGTTCGGAAGACAGAGGTTGTAGGTCAGGTCTTGCAAAGGAGGGAAGGTCTTCATAAACACTACAGCTTTCTTAGTAGAGTTGAAACCCCAGAAGAGCCACACGCTAGGAATACAGGCTACAATCTAGGAATAAGTAGAAAGTTGAAACAAACTAGCCTTAACATAGCATAAAACCAACACTTAGCAGAATTCAGGGGATCCTCTAAAATTATCTGCCTGTCAGAAGAAAACATAACCCTCTTTGAAGGAAGATAATACTAAAGCCTCTAGAATTCTTCATCCACAATGTCCAGCATCCAATCAAAAATTGTAACATGCTAAAACAGAACCAAAATGCTAAAAACAAGGAATGGGGGAGAAGACAATTTAAAAAAACCTACAGGTGAGTCAGATACTGGATAAAAAATTTTTAAATAATTATGATTAATACATTCAAGAAAATAAAGGAAAAGACAGAGAATTTCACCAAAGACACAGAATCCATCGTTCTAAATTGGCATTAAAAATTTAACAGATAGATTTAACAGATTAGACACAGCAAAACAGAGAATTAGTGAACTAGACTACAGAACAGCAGAAACTGAAGCATAAAGAGAAAAAAGAATAAAAAGAATATACAGAAAAAATAATAATAACACATATGGGACATGGTAAAAAGATCTAACATACATGTAATTGGAATGCCAGAAGAAAAGAAGGAGAATGGGACAGAAGTGATATCTAAAGAAATACTGACAAGAATTATTTTATACGCATGAAAGATATCAAATCTCAGATTCAAGCAGCTGTACAAACCCCAAGCAGACAAAAAGGGAAAACCAAACTAGACACATAATAGTCAAAATGCTAAAAAGCAAAACAGAGAAAATACTAGAAGCAGCCAAAGAAACAAAGATACACTATCAAAGTAACAACAAAACTGATAGCTGACTTTGCAACAGAAACAATGGAAACCAGAATGTAACAGAATACATCTTAAAGTGTCAGGGGGAAAAGCGCAACCTAAAATTCTATACCCAGTGAAAATAATCTTTTAACATGAAGGCAAAACTAAGATTTTTTTTCCAGATAAACAAAAGCCGAGATAATTCATTGACAGGAGACCAGGTCCACAAGAAATACTAAAGGAAATTCTACAGGATGAAAAAAATGATCCCAGATGAAAGCAAAGCAAAGAACTTCAGGATGAACCAAGAACATCAGAAAGGTTAACTATGTCATAAATATAAATGAATATTGACAGGTTAAAATAGTAACAATAATAATAATGTCTTGTGGGAGTTAAAACATATGAAGAAATAAAATATAACATCAATAGCACAAAAGACAGGAGTAAATATATGGAATGAAACTGTTGTAAAGTTCTTGCTTTGTTTGGGAAGTGTAAAAGTAGTAATTTAAGGTAGATTGTAATAATTTCAAAGATGCATATTATTAATCTATAGGGTAACATGTAAAGGAAAAATAAAAGAATATAAAACTAAAAAGCTAATAAAGAAAAATTAAAGTACCTGATTAAGCCAAAAGAAGGAGAAATAAAGGAACAAAGAAGAGATAGGAAAATAGAAAACTCAACTATATCAGAAATTACATTAAATATAAATTAAGTATATAATCTAATTAAAAGGAAAAGATGTTCAGACAAGGTTTTTTAAAAACTCTATGCTATTTATAAGAGATATACTTTAAATATAAAGATGCAAACAAGGTTGAAAGCAAAAGAATATAAACATTTATATCAAGTATACACTAATATCAGATACAAAGTAGACATTTTTTTTTTCTTGTGAGGAAGATCAGCCCTGAGCTAACATCCATGCTAATCCTCCTCTTTTTGCTGAGGAAGACAGGCTCTGAGCTAACATCTATTGCCAATCCTCCTCCTTTTTTTCCCCAAAGCCCCAGTAGATAGTTGTATGTCATAGTTGCACATCCTTCTAGTTGCTGTATGTGGGACGCAGCTGCAGCAAGGCCGGAAAAGCAGTACGTCGGTGCATGCCCAGGATCCGAACCCGGGCCGCCAGTAGCGGAGTGCGCACACTTAACCGCTAAGCCACGGGGCTGGCCCCCAAAGGAGACTTTAAGGCACGAAGATAAAGAGATAAAAAAGATCATTTCGTGCTAAATGAGTCAATTCAACAGAAAGATATAATAATTCTAAATTTGTATGTACCTAATAATATAGCTTAAATATATAAAACAAAAGTTGACAATAAAAAAAAAAGGAGAAAGACACAACCATAGTTGGAGATTTTAACAAACGTTAAACAATCAGCAAAGCAGACAAAGAAATCAGTAAAGGCATAAAAGATCTGAACAACATAATTAACAGACTTGACCTTACAGGCATATATAGAACATTATACTTCACCTAAATGACATATTTAAAACACTCATAAAATACACATTCTTTCTAAGGGCACATGAAACAGACCATATGCTAAACAAGTCTCAACAATTTTCAAAGGTAAGGAATCATATAGAATATGTCCTTTGACCACAATGGAATTAAACTAGAAATCAATAAAGAAATTTAACTAGCAAGATCCTCAAATGTTTGGAAATTAAGCAACATATCTCCGAATAATCCATAGGTCAAAGAAAAAATCATAATGGAAATTAGAAATCTACTAAGATGAGTGAAGGGGGCTGGCCCCATGGCGTAGCGCTGAAGTGCACGAGCTCCGCTGCTGACAGCCCGGGTTCGGATCCCGGGTGTGCACTGATGCACTGCTTGTCAGGCCATGCTGTGGTGGTGTCCCACATAAAGTGGAGGAAGATCGGCATGGATGTTAGCTCAGGGCCAGTCTTCCTCAGCAAAAAGAGGAGGATTGGCATGGATGTTAGCTCAGGGCTGATCTTACTCACCAAAAAAAAAAAAAAAAAAAGATGAGTGAAAACAAAAATATGACCAATCAAAACTTGCAGAATGCAGCTAAAGCAATGCTTAGAGGGAAAGTTATAACTTTCAATGTATGTATTAGAAAAGAAAAAGAGGATTGAAAATTTTACAAGAAGCTGGAAAAGAACAAATCAAACCCTAGGTAAATTTTAGGAAGGAAATAATAAAGAACGGAAATCAATGAAACTGAAAACATAAACAGGAAAAAAAAGTAAAGAAAGCCTAAAGTTGGTTCTTTGAAAAGATTAATAAAATTGATAAACCTCTAGCCATACTTATCAACAACAAAAAATATACAAATTTCCAATCAGAAATTAAAAAAAAAAAGAAAAGACCTTATTAGGGGCTGGCCCCATGACGTAGTGGTTCAGTGCTCACGCTCTGCTGCTGGCGGCCCGGGTTCAGATCCCGGGTGCACAGCAACACACCGCTTGTCAGGCCATGCTGTGGCGACGTCCCATACAAAGTGGAGGAAGGTAGGCACAGATGTTAGCCCAGGGCCAGTCTTCCTCAGCAAAAACTGGAGGATTGGCATGGATGTTAGCTCAGGGCTGATCTTCCTCACACACACACACACAAAAGACCTCATTAAAAATCTTAGACATCCCAAAATAAGCATATTATAAACAACTTTATATCAACAAATTTGACGATTTAGAGAAAGTGTACAAATTCCTTGAGAAAGACAACTTACCAAAACTGACACAAAAAGAAATAGGAAATCTGAATAGCCCTATGATTATTAAAAGATTTAATCCATAACTTAAACGCCTTTGACAAAGAAAACTCCAGGCCTAGATAGCTTCCTTGGTGAATTCTTAAAAGCATTTAAGAAAGAAACAATACCAGTCTTACATAAACTCTTCCAGAGAACAGACCATGATGGAAAACTTCCCAACTCATTTTATAAGGCCAGTAAAACCCTGATACCAACACATGAAAAAGACATTATAAGAAAGGAAAATTAAAGCCAATATCTCTCATAAACAAAGGCACAAAAACCTTAAACAATATATTAGGAAATAGAATCCAACTGTATATAGAAAGTCTAATACATTATGACCAAATATTTTTATCCCAGAAATGCAAGTTTGTTTTAACATTCAAAACCCAATCAATGTATGTTATTAGGCATATACACCTAAAAACAGAGTTTTAAAATATGTAGAGCTAAAAAGGTAAGAACTGAAAGGAAATATAGATGAGTCCACAATGAAAGTTGGAGACCTCAATATTCCTTTCTCAATAATTGATAGAACAAATAGACCAAAAAAAGAAAATCAGTAAAAACAGACACAATCTGAACAATGCCAACCAACTCAACCTAACTGACATTTATAGAACAGTGTACCTCAAACAGAATACATATTCTTTTCAAACACATATGGAAGAGCTACTGATAAAGATTATATTCTGGGCCATAAAATAAACTTCAATAAATATGAAATGACTGAAATCATACAAAGTATAGTCTGAACTCGAGGGAATAACATTAGAAATCGGAACAAAAAGCTAGAAAATCTCCAAATATTTGGAAATCAAACAACACACTTCTAAATAACACATGGGTCAAAGAAGATATCCCAAGGGAAATTAGAAATACTGTCAACTGAAGTTAATGAAACACAACATATCAAAATTTGTGGGGCACAGCTAATGCAGTGTTTAAAGGGAAAGTGATACATTAAATACTATTATTAGAAAATAAGAAAAGTCTCAAGTGGGTAACCTAAGCTTCCACTTTAAGAAACTAGAAAAAGACCAAATTAAACCTAAAGCAAGTAGACAGAAGAAAATAATAGAAAACAGCAAAAATCAATGAATGAAACCAAAAGCTTGTCCTTTGAAAAGACCAATATTGAAAAATCTCCAGCCAGAATGATTAAAAGACAGACAAAAATTACAGTATCAGGAATAAAAGAACAGACATCGTTACAGATCCTACGGACATTAAAAAGATAACAAAGGAATATTATGAAAAACTTTATGCCAATTAATTTGACAATTTGGATGGAACAGACAAATACCTTGAAAGATACCAATTGTCAAAGCTCACTCAAGACCAAATAGATATTGGGCCAGCCCTGGTGGCACAGTACTTAAGTTTGGCGCACCTCGCTTTGGCAGCCCGGGTTCAGTTCCTGGGCACAGATCTATACCACTCATGGCCGTGCTGGGGCGGCGACCCACATACAAAATAGAGGAAGACTGGCACAGACGTTAGCTCAAGGTGAACCATCTTCAGCAAAGAAGAGTAAGATTGGCAACAAATGTTAGCTCAGGGCAAATCTTCCTCAGCAAAAAAAAAAAAAAAAAAAAGGAACAGACAGATAATTGAATAGCCCTATATCTGTTAAAAGAAATTAAATCCATAGTTAAAAACGTCCTATAAAGAAAACTCCAGGCCCCGATGGCTTCACTGGTGCATTCAACAACACATTTAAGGAAAAAAATAATACCAATTCACAGAAACTCTTCCAAAAAAAAAAAACAGATGAGGAGAGAACGTTTCCCAACTCATTGTATGAGGTCAGCATTACCCTAATACCAAAACCAGACAACAGCATTACAAGAAAAGAAAACCACAGACACAAAAATTCTTAACAAAATATTAGCAAATCAAACCCAGCAATATATAAAAAGGGTAACACATCATAATCAAAATGGATGGTTTATCCCAGAAATGCAAAATTGCTTTGAAATTTGAAAATCAATCAATATAATTTACCACATCAACCGACTAAAAGCAAAAACAAAAACAAAAAATAATCTCAATAAATGCAGAAAAAGCTTTTCACAAAACCTAACATCAATTTATGATAAAAACTCTCAGCAACTAGGAACAGTAGAAAACTTCCTCAATCTGATAAACAACAGCTATAAACAACCTACAGCTTAATGGTGAAAGACTAAATGCATTTTCCCTAACGGATCAGGAACAAAGGAAAGATGCTGGCTCTCACCACTTCTCTTCAACATTGTACTGAAGATCCTAGCCAGGGCACAGCAAGATGGGACTGATGGAGCAGGAGAGGGAGGGAGTGACAGGGAGACGAAGAAAGAGAGAAAGAAAAGACACACAATTTGGAAAGGAAGAAAAAAAATTCTTTATTCGCAGAGGACATAAGTATCTATGTAAGAAATTCCCTGGGCTGGCCCCGTGGCTTGGCGGTTAAGTGCTTGCGCTCCGCTGCTGGTGGCCCGGGTTCGGATCCCGGGCGCGCACTGACGCACCGCTTCTCGGGCCATGCTGAGGCTGAGTCCCACATACAGCAACTAGAAGGATGTGCAACTACGACATACAACTATCTACTGGGGCTTTGAGGAAAAAGAAATAAATAAATAAAATTAAAAAAAAAAAAAAAGAAATTCCCAAAGAATCTACAAAAAAGTATACAGAGCTAATAAGTGAATTTATAGCAAGATCACAAGACATAGTAATATACCAAAATCGACTATATTTCTATATATTAGCAATAAACAATTGGAAATTGAAAAGAAAAATTGACATGAGCATAAAAAAAGAAATACTTAGGTGTTTCGGGCCGGCCCCGTGGCTTAGCGGTTAAATGCACACGCTCCACTACTGGCAGCCCGGGTTCAGATCCGGGGCACGCATCGACACACCGCTTCTCCAGCCATGCTGAGGCCACGTCCCACATACAGCAACTAGAAGGCTGTGCAACTATGACATACAACTATCTACTGGGGCTTTGGGGGAAAAAAGGAGGAAGATTGGCAATAGATGTTAGCTCAGAGCCAGTCTTCCTCGGCAAAAAGAGGAGGATTAGCATGGATGTTAGCTCAGGGCTGATCTTCCTCACACAAAAAAAAAACAAAAACTTAGGTGTTTCATAAATCTAAGAAAATATGTGAAAAATTTACATGCTAAAAACCAGAAAATATTGCTGAGAGAAATATTAAGAGACCTAAATAAATAGTAGAGAGAGATATCTTGCTCATGGATTAGTAGATTCAATATTGTTAAGATGGCAATTCCTAAATCGATCCACAGATTCATTACTAATAAATATTCCAGCAGGTATTTTTGAAGAAAATGACAAGCCAATTCTAAAATTTATACAGAAATACAAAGGATGTAGAATAGCCCAATGATCCTGTTAAAAAAAAAGGAACAAAGTCGGAAGATTCAGACTACCTGATTTCCAGACTTACTAAAGCAGCCGGCCTAGTGGCACAGCAGTTAAGTGTGTGCGCACAGCTTGGTCGGCCCGAGGGTTTGCAGGTTCGAATCCTGGTCGCACACCAACACACCGCTTGTCAAGCCATGCTGTGGCAGCGTCCCATATAAATTAGAGGAAGATGGGCACTGATGTTAGCCCAGGGCCAATCTTCCTCAGCAACAAGAGGAGGATTGGCATCGGATGTTAGATCAGGGCTGATCTTCCACATCAAAAAAAAACAACAAAAAAAACAGACTTACTATAAAGTTATGGTCATCAAGGCTGTGTGGTATTGGCGAAAGGTTAAGACACACAGATCAACGGAATAGAATAGAGAGTCCAGAAAAGACCCACACAAATACGGCCAAGTGATTTTTTTTCACATAGCTGCAAAGGTAATTTAATGGAGAAAGGAATCTTTTCAACAAATAGTGCTGAAGCAACTGGACATCCATATGCAAAAAAAGAATTTCAAATATACCTCACACATTATTAGGAATCTTTTCAACAAATAGTGCTGAAGCAACTGGACATCCATATGCAAAAAAAGAATTTCAAATATACCTCACAAAAATTAACTCCACTTGAATCATATACTTAAATGTAATATGTAAAACTGTACAACTTCTAGAAGAAAACAGAAGAAAAATTTTGTGCCCTTGGACTAGGCAAAGAGTTCCTTGATATGCCACCAAAAGCATAATCCATAAAAATAAAACCTGAAGTAGCTCCCCATGGCTAATGTCAAAACAATTTGAGCAAAATAAATAATGATAGTATTGCACGATAACTCAAATAATAAATATCCATGAGTCCATACTCACACAAAAATTGAATAAACAAATAAATGAGGGAGAAGGGACAGTTCTTTACAGAAAAATTCCAATTAATAAATGTAGAAGGAACGAGACAAACAAAAAATCACCATTAAAACAACACAGTAATAATTGTTGTAGGCGAGCCATCAATGGATGCTAAACCTAGTGGGCAAAACTTTGAGGAAAAACAGGATATATGGATAATTTCAAAGTATCTCCTGCAAAGTATGTAGAAATTACAAAAGAAATAAAAGCAAACAACAGAATAACAAACAAATATTTCAACATAAAAGATCTACAAATGGCCAATAAACACAGAAAAATATGCTCTATATCATTATTGATTAGAGAACTGCAAGTTAAAACCACAAGGAAATACACCTACTAGAATGGATAAAATTTAAGTCTGACAACTGGCAGGATGCGGATCAATTATAAAAACTCACACAATGCTGGCAGGAATATAAAATGGTACAGCCACTTTGGAAAACAGTTTGGCAAGTTTCTTATGAAGTTAAACATATATTTATCATAAGACCCAGCAATGCCACTCCTAGTTATGTACCCGAGAAAAAAGAAAATTTATTTCTATCAAAGACCTATATGTGACTGTTTCTAGCAGCTTTAGTCCATAACAGCCAAAAACTGGAAACAACCCAAATGCCCATCAACTGGTGAACAGATAAAACAAATTGTGGTACATCCATGCAACAGAATACTACTCAGCAACAAAAAGGAACAAACTTGAGTGAATGTCAAAAGCATTACACTAAATGAAAGATAACAGATGCAAAAAGCTACATACAGTATAACATCATATATATAACACTGTGGAAAATGCAAAACTGAATAGAAAGACATCTTATCAAAAGTAAGAACAGAAATGAGATGAGTGGTTGCCAAAAGCTGAGGATAGAGGATTGCAAAGAGGAAGACGGAACTTGTAGGGTGACAGAAACGTTCCATATACTGATTGTGGTGGTAGTTACACAACTATATACATTTTTCAAAACTCACTGGATAAATTTTATTGTATGTTAAGTTCCCTCTCAATAAACCTGACATTTGGGGCTGGCCTGGTGGCATAGCGGTTAAGTGTGCGTGCTCCACTTTGGTGGCTTGGGGTTCGCAGGCCCAGATCCCGGGCGCGCACCAATGCACCACTTGTCAAGCCACGCTGTGGTGGCGTCCCATACAAAGTAAAGGAAGATGGGCGTAGATGTCAGCCCAGGGCCAACCTTCCCCAGCAAAAAGAGGAAGATTGGCATCGGATGTTAGCTCAGGTCTGCTCTTCCTCACAAAAAAATTAAAAAAAAAAAACAAAAAACCTGACATTAAAAAAGAATCAATGAGGGCCAGCCCCGTGGCTTAGCGGTTAAGTGTGCGCGCTCCGCTGCTGGCGGCTCGGGTTCGGATCCCGGGCGCGCACTGAAGCACCGCTTCTCTGGCCATGCTGAGGCCGCATCCCATATACAGCAACTAGAAGGATGTGCAACTATGACATACAACTATCTACTGGGGCTTTGGGGGGGAAAAAAATTTAAAAAAAAAAAGAATCAATGTAATTCTCTACTTTAACAGAATAGAGAAAAACCATATGATCATCTTAATAGAGATAAAAAAAGCATCTGACAAAATTCAATGTATGATAAAACTCCCAGAAAACTGGGAAAAGAAAATAATTTCCATAATCTGATACAATATATCTATAAAAAGCCTACAGCTATTGTCATACATAATGGAGGAATACTGAACACCTTCCCCCAAGCTCAGATACAAGACATGGATGTCCACTATCACTACTTCTAACTTACAGAGTAATGAACGTCTAGTATTTGCAATAAGAAAAAGAAATCACAGGTGTTCACTTTAAAACTATTTGTTAAGTTGAATAAAGAAATCTTTATTCACTTGTCTGTATGTGTTAAATTTCATAACAAAAATTATAATATTTCAAAAAATTTTTGAGGCCTAATTCTATGACCTAGCAATTCCATCCAACAAAAATTAAGTGTATATGTTCACCAAAAGATCTATAGTAGAACGTTCACAGCAGCACCATTCAGAGTAGCCTACAACTGGATTCAAATGCCCATTAGGAGTTGAATGGATAAAGAAAATGTAGAATATTCAAACAACAGAATACTATACAGCAATGAAAATGAACAATCTACAAGTACCTGCGACAATGTGAACCAATTTCATAAATGTAATGCTGAATGCAAAAAGTCACACAACATACAAACATATGACTCCATTCATATAAAGTACAAAACAGGTGAACTAATCTATGCTGCTAGAAGTCAAGATGATTACCCATGGGTGGGGTATTGGTAATAACTGAAAGAGAGGACTTCTGAGTACTGGTAATATTTTGTTTCTTGATCTGGTTGCTGGTTACAGGGGCGTATTCAATCTTCGAAAATTCACTGAACTGGGATATCTTAGGATATGTGCAGTTTTCTGCATACTATACCTCAGTAAAGAGGGATTTTTTTTTCCCTTTTCCCCCCAAAGCCCCAGTAGATAGTTGCATGTCACGGCTGCACATCCCTCCAGCCGCCGCATGTGGGATATGGCCCCGGCATGGCCAGAGATCCGAACCCGGGCCGCCAGCAGCGGAGCGCGCACCTAACCACCAAGCCACGGGGCCGGCCCAAGAGGGATTTGTAAATTAAAAAAAAAAGAAAAAGAAAGCCTACCCATTGGAATAAAGAGTCCACCATCCTCTATCTCTTCCTCAGTTTGGTGAGCTAGCGTCCTGAGTGGCTTTTCTTGAGGAAAGACACAGACATCTGGCTGAGATGATTTCCTAGGCTGGGCCCCTGGTTTTGCAGAGTGGCTGCCTGATGGCAGGGAAGGCATCTCCCCTCCAGAATGCATTTGAGGTTTTCCTGGAAGAATCACAAATATTGCTCCACACTTTGCCCATTCTCAGTCACACTCTGTTGTAGAAATCAGCATCTCATTATAGAGTCCTTTTTAGTTAGTTAACTTCATTAATGATGCATATGCTATATAGGCATTCCTCTCTCTTAAAGACCGTATCTTAAGAAAAATACTGAAATCAAAGCTCAGATCCAATTCACTTATCTGTAATGTCAGGGAATTGAACTAGATAATTGCTAAGGTTTTTCTAGTTCTAATACACTTTGAGCTATGCATTTTTTTCCCTATGGAAAAATCAGATTTATAACTGTAGGGTGGGGGGGATATATTTCTGATGACAAAGGGACATTTTATATAGATAACCATTAATACCACATCTAACCAACTATAAATGATATACATTATAAAATGTCCTGAACTTTCTGACTGTAAATCAATTTTACAGAGCATTAGAGTAAAAATCACTATAAAATTATAAATATATGATTCTACAGTTCACTAGACAACTTTCTCTTTTCCTACGGCAACTCTTAATGAGTGCTACCTTTCTTTCTTTTGAGGGGAGGGGCATTAAAAAGGCAAACATTCACAGTATCAAAAGGAAACATTAGAATCAAGTTGGGGCCGGCCCCGTGGCTTAGCGGTTAAGTGCATGCGCTCCACTACTGGTGGCCCAGGTTCGGATCCCGGGCGCGCACCGACACACCACTTCTCCGGCCATGCTGAGGCGGCATCCCACATAGAGCAACTAGAAGGATGTGCAACTATGACATACAACTATCTACTGGGGCTTTGGGGGAAAAAAAGGAGGAGGATTGGCAATAGATGTTAGCTCAGAGCTGGTCTTCCTCAGCAAAAAAAGGAGGATTAGCATGGATGTTAGCTCAGGGCTGATCTTCCTCACAAAAAAAAAAAAAAAGAATCAAGTTGTCATGGGAAAAATATATACAGGCTTGTGGATACACAGAATATCTATAGAATATACACAAGGAATTGTTAAATGGTGATTGCTTCTGAGAATAGAACTTGAGGAACAAGAGGTCAGAGTGAAAGAGTGCCTAACTTTTCATTGTGTACATTCTGTATTTATGAATTTTTTTCCATGTTTATGTATCACACAATCAAAAACACTTTTTTTCAAAAAGAGATCAGATTATTTGTCACTGAGTTCCATTCAAAATAGATAGCTTTTATACTTTTTTGAACTGCTAGCTCATCAACATCAGCAGTTTCGACCGGCATAAACATGATTTTAAATTGGAGGACACTCCCCTCCAAGAAAGAAAAAAAGCCTTTATTTTTTTAAACTTTATTTATTTATTTTTCCCCCAAAAGCCCCAGTAGATAGTTGTATGTCATAGCTGCACATCCTTCTAGTTGCTGTATGTGGGATGCGGCCTCAGCATGGCCGGAGAAGCAGTGCGTCAGTGCACGCCCGGGGTCTGAACTCGGGCCGCCAGCAACGGAGCGCGCGCACTTAACCACTAAGCCACGGGGCCGGCCCAAAAAAAAAAGCCTTTTTTAAAAATAAAGCATGAATCCATCCTTAATTGTATTTGCTCTCGATCTTACTGCCTTTACTCTGGAGCCCATGATCACTTTACAATGTCAAAAAGCCTAAAGGCTTTGGCTTTAACAGGGACTGTATAACCAGGAGCTGAATCATAAATCCATCAAATCAAAATTCCTCTCAGCCAAACTTCTTATAACAGGGAAATTTAATCAATAGCACAGCATAGCTTTCCCATTTAATCAACAATCTTTAATAATTTTTAGAATTAATGTCTAATATTCTAAAAGCTGAAGTGACACAAATGACTTTTTAAACAAACATACCAGAATCTTTACATCTAAGCAAAATACAGAAGCTCACCTTGGTAGGTAGAACTGCCATTGATATTCTAACTACCTAAACCATATTTGGAACTATTCTAAAACCGTCCCTACAGTTTATCAGTGGCAGTACACGCTATAGAGAAAATATGCCTTTTCTCTG
Source organism: Diceros bicornis minor (assembly GCF_020826845.1). Lineage (NCBI taxonomy): Eukaryota > Metazoa > Chordata > Mammalia > Perissodactyla > Rhinocerotidae > Diceros > Diceros bicornis. Next base: position 59,530,064 of record NC_080743.1, read on the forward strand.
CAAACTTTTTTTCTCTCACTCCATCACATTGCTTCTCAATTCCCCTCTTGAAGAACCCCTTTGGACCCCACTCTTCCCTTCCTCTATCAATGTGCAAGATGCTGAAAGACCTTAGAAAGAGAGGTCGAGAAGGGTAGAGAGACAGAGAAGGAAAAGCCTTATTCAGAGCATATCTGTAACTTGTTTACTGCCAGCCTGAGAACCATAAATTGATAACATGAAAATAATTAGCTGAGAACTGTATAAACCAACTAATTATGAGCTGAAATCTGCCTAAATTACTCATTTTTAGAAGGAATAGAAAGAAAAAAAGCATAGGGAGAAATTAGGGTATGTAAATCAATTTTAAAACAATTAAAATTCTATTAGAATAAACACCAATACAGAGAAAGGTTTAATCACTAGCACCTGCAGTCTAGAAACATGATTTAACAGTGTGCCAACTGTAACAAAATACTGATACTTCAAAATAACCCAGATGTTTTTTCTGGGTTTTTTCCCCACATAATCATAATCAGAAAACTAAAATGTTACTTAAAAGAAAGCAAAAAGAATATGCACTAAATTTTAATAGTAATTAATCTGACTAATAAGATTATGGGTGATTTTTATTTTTGTCTTTAAACTTTTCAGTATTTTCCAAAATGCACATATATGAATTTTCAATCTTCTTTCTTCCTTTGTTTTGTATGTTACATTTCTATTTAGCAAAAAAAAAGTTACTTGGGGGGACAAAAAGGATTCTGGATAGACATTCATAACGTACTTCTTTTACTGGTATTACTTGTATATACAGATAAAATGCAAAGTGGTAGAATCAGCTTTCAATTATCTAGCTTATTGAATGGGAGTAGTATTACAGATAACTCTAAACAATAAATGTTTATTTCTTTTTATCTACACTTGGATATCTTTAAACTGACCATTAAAAATATCTCTAGAGGGGTGAGCCCGGTGGCGTAGTGGTTAAGTTCGTGCGCTCCGCTTCAGCGGCCTGGGGTTCGTAGGTTCAAATCCCAGGAGCGGACCTACGCACCACTTATCAAGCCATGCTGTGGTGGCATCCCATATAAAGTAGAGGAAGATGGGTACAGATGTTAGCCCAGAGCCAGTCTTCTTCAGCAAAAAGAGAAGGATTGGCAACAGATGTTAGCTCAGGGCTAATCTTCCTCACCAAAAAAAAAAAAAACCCTCTAGATTCCACTCTTCAATAGCTGAGTGACTTTGAACCCCTACTTTATTATCCATTCCTTCTCTAGCACTTTAATCTTGTCTTTGCCTCCAGTTCCTCCCGTCTTCATGTCACAAATACAACCCAGCTTGAAGGAAAAAATTCAATAATCTTGCTGCCTCCTCTAGCTAGTTCCCATTCTCCCACTGCAAAAATTATCACCACTGCTTTCATCCCTCCCTCTTTAATTCCATCATCTGATCGCCTTTTCCCAAAAACTTCTCCTAAATCTATTCTCCAAGATCACCAAATTTCAAATGTAACCTTTTCTCAGGCATCATTATCCTTATCTCTCCTTTGTCACTAAATTTTAAATAAAGTACTTTGTGCTTAAAACTCTCCTCCCTCCTGTGACTTTTACTATTCTCCAGTTTTTCCTTCTCTGTTATCTTCTTCCCCCACCCAAGGCTGTCTTCCCCCTCCAGGTTCCTTTCCATGAAGAAGAACCACAACTAACACTTTGAACATCTATAGTCCTAACTCTTACCAAACTTCCATCTCAGATCTGTTTTTCCCTGATGGCCCCAATGTCACCTTATGTTCCATATACTAAAGGTGAATTCATTTTCAACCCCTCAAATACCTTTCCCATGAAGGCATGCTTTGCCATCCCCCAGTCCAGATATCTCAAATGGTATCAGTCTCTGAGCAATACTAATTGTTTCTTTGCAATGTCTCTAAGATATACCCTTTCTTCTCTACCCTTACTGCCAACATCCTATTCCAATGCTTTATAAGGTCTTAAGGGGATAACAGCAAGGCTCTGGATAATCTGGATCTACCCTTCCTATCTGAAGCCACATCACACTCCCACACAAACCCAGCACTTCTACATGTTTGCAGAACATACTATTCTACTTACGCTCTTTCCCCACAATCTATCGAATCCTATCAACCCGTCAAGTTCCAATTTCAAAAAATCCTAACTACCTGTACCACACACCCTAGCACTTAATCACATATTGTCTTAAACTCCTCCAAATGAATTATGTGTTTATACCTTGTCTTCCCAACTCAACTATATAAGCTTCCTGAGGTAGAACTATGCCTTGTGCTTCTTGTAGGAAAGAATGGATAAAGGCTATCCATTACTAATTGGCTATCACATATAGGAAAAGTTCAAACACTTGAGCATGAAAAACAAAGCCCTTCACAATCTAAACACAATCTACCACTCTGAAGTCACCTCTTACCACTTCTTCCAACAACTATGTCACCATCCTCTTCTGCCTCTGCCTCTGTGCCTCGGCGCATGCTGTTCTTGGCCTATGATACCCCACGCCGTCATTCTGTCAAACTAACCCATCCTTCAAGTCCTAAGGGTTGTGTCATCTCTGCAGAGCCTCACCCAATGTCCCAGGCAGTAGTTTCTCGCTTTAAAACGCTGCTGGTCCTCCTCCTCCACTAGCCCCACTTCAGAGATACCCACCAAATCACAAAGGCCATACATGGTTCATCCCTCCAGACAGGAAAGAATAAGAGAAAGGAAAGAAAAGGATACAGACGAGGATCTAGGGAATGGGAGGGGAAAAGAAAGTCTCCACCCATTCATAAAGTTCACTGCTGACCCTTACAAGCACCACAGTTCCAGTTGCATACCAATCAGTCTCTCCTTTCAGAAACTGCAGCGAGTGCAGTGACAAGGGCAAAGGCAATGGTAAACTGGTACTGACAAGGAAAATGCAGCCTAAAGCCCTTTCATATCTTACCTCCTTCTTCCTTGACTTCTTCACTAGGCTCTCCTGAAAAAGGCTCCTTTGTGATGGGATGATCATCTCTGTCTTCTTGGGTAACTGTCACAGACCTGCCTGTAATTTTCTTCCCTCTCCTTGAGCCAGTGGCCTGGAGTTTTCCTCTACCAATGTGTATATTAAGGGGCTGGGAAGGGTCCAAGGAAGGTAGAGTGATTCCCTGAGAGATGGCCACATCAACAGCTTCTAGAACTGGTGCATTTGCGTCCTGGGTGAGCACCCTAGAGCTCGAAGATGGATCCTCCATACAAAGCTGATTTCCTGCATCCTGCACAGACTGTACATCGAGACCAGCTCCTCTGCCATGATTTGGACCCCAGGACGGTGGCAATGATCCCAGGTCTTTAACCTGGTCAGATTCTGGTTTAACAGCTGACTCTAGGTCTAAGTCATCTTCCTCCTGGCTGCCCTGATGTTCTGGGGACTCAGTCACTGTAGATCTTCTTTTCTTACAGGGCAACATTTTAAAAGTCCCACTTTTGTGCCATTCTGAAAAGATAAAAGCAAGTTCTTATCACCTTTGTATTAATTAATGATAATAACATTTCCTCAAATACCTTTTCACTTATTCATGTTCAATCATGAACACAGTACTTTACACCAAACGCACAATCTCCCATTAGGTGGGAGATGAGAGACAGTGGTTAGAGGGCCAAAGTTCAAATCCTATGTCTACTACTGATTAGTATGTTATCTTAGCTGAGTGACTTAACCTCTCTTAACTTCAGTTTCCTCAACTGTAAAAAATAATAATTGTTCTTATCTCATAGAGTTGTTATAAGAATTAAATAGTAAGTGATTAGTGTTAGCTATTATTATTACCATCAGGGAGGTAGAATAGCATGATGCTGAGAGCAAACTGTGGAGTCAAACTGTCTGGATTTGTTTCCCAAGTCAGCTTCTCTCCAGTTTTGTGACCTTGCATAAGTTACTTAACCTGAATCTCAGTTTCTTCAGCTATAAAATGAAATAAAAATAGCACCTATGTCATTAGATAATAATTTATTAGATCAATAAATGTTTGCTATTGTTGTTTTCATAAACAGGTATTTCCACTAACAGAAGCATTCAAAAAGGAAAGCGTGGTTGTTTAAGAAGGTTAGGCTATATTAACAAAAATTTTGCGTTGAAAAGAGAGATTCCTACTCTTCTCTATATTATGTTACTTCTGGACTCTTGGCTTCAATTCCAATCATCACATTTTAAGGGCTACACTAACCAAAACTGGAGGGTATCTTCTTTTATGTTCTTACCGCACCTGTTTGCAAACCTCTTTTATAGTACTTATCACTTTTGTGATTGCTTCTTGTCTGTCCTTCCTGTCTCCCTCTCCCTAAAACTATGTGCTTTTGAGGAAAAGGATTCTTTCAACTAGCACCCCTAGTACCCAGCAGTATCTGCCCTATTGTAGATACTCAATGAATGTTCCCTAAATAAATGAATGAATGAAAGCAAGAGAGTGTGAACTTCCTATTCTGTGCTTATTCTATGCAGCATTTGGACCAAGAGTTAAGCATTACATGGAAACTGACTGCATCTTTCTACCCAGAAAAACTTTACTCTCAATAAAATAGGTCCAAGAATAGAATAAGTTGCCTTGTGTTACAGCGAGTTCTTCATCACCGACAATGCTCACACAAAGTCTGAATGCCCACCTGTAAGAGCACTAGATGAAGGCTTGGACTAGTGGACTGCAAAATAAAGTTCTTTCTAACTCTAAGAGTCAGAACTATAAGGTTAGTTTTACACCTCCATAATTCAGTTTCTCCAGGACACTAGCAGAGATTCCTCCCCCGCCCCCAAAATCAACTGATGTCCTTATCTTGGTAATTAAAGCTCAATAAACACGTTAAGATTCCGCTGAGTGCTGTGAAGGAGGGTAGTGAGTGGGTAAGAAGTGGAGTAGCAGTAGTTTAGGCGAGTCCTATACTTCACCGATGAATTACTGACGTCCAAGAAAGAAAAAAAAAAGAAAGGCAGGCAGGCAGCTACTATTCAAACCCAGCAGCGTGCAGGGATGGGCTCCAGGCACTTCAAACTCAGCAGAAGCTCTAACCAGGCCCCCACTTTGGGAACTGGAGTCAGATCAACAGGGTGAATGAAGCGAATCCGGAGGCAGCCCCAGCGCGGGCCTCTCCTGGGAAAAGACTGCAAAAAGGGGTTCTAACTGGGCTTTTCACCTCGGCGCCGAGCGCTGGCCCAAGTCCCTACTCCCCAGCTAGACACCTTCACACCTCTACCTTCCGTCATGCACCCCGCGCCAGCGCTCAGACCCGACCCCCTCTGCCTGGACATCCTTCGCCCAGGCGTCCAGCGCCCACCTGCCTCTCCCGGCCCCATGGCACACAACCTAGTACCCTCACCAGCCAGCCCGATCCCGCGGAAACTCAGCTCCCGTATCACCGGAAGTCAGCCAACGGCAGCGGCTGACGTGCGCGCACCCGAGTCGCGGTGCGCGGCGTCAGGTCGTGCAGGAGCATGCGCCAACCACTAGGCGCCATCTTATTTTAGGGCGGAAGGAAGCCACAGAGCTAGTACATCAATTGTTGGCAAAAAAATTTAAAGGCAATACCTCGCTTTCCTCTGTCCATGGAGCTATCCTACTCAAAACAAAACTAGGGAGTGAGATTCAGAGGTTTAGTTTGACATCTAATCCTTCTCACCGCGAGACACCTGGAATACTGGACCAAGGAAATGGAGAATTCATAAAATTTCGGAAAGAGGAATCTCTGGGTTACAAATAGTGCAGTTTCGTGAATAAAGCTAAAGCAGTCTTGGACTCAATCAGTAGTAATTATTCATATCTGTATAATACTCTGCATTTTACAAAATGCTTTCACTTACGTTACCATATGTGATTTGATCTTCACAATAAACCCTATAGGACAATAGATATTATTATACCTTCCAATTTAAGCAGGACAAATTTCTGGCTCAGCTGGGTAGGTGATTTCACAAAGATACACAGCTATCAAGGGGAATCAGGTATCCTAACTCTAGCTTCTAATGCACTGATCCAGTGCCCAGGAAGGTGCCTGGGGCATAGTCAATATTCAAGACATGTGTTTTGAATGAATAAGTGACTCCTAGAACCATGTTCTTTCCACTTTTCTAGAAGAACAGAATGTCAAGGCTGGAAAAATACATTCAATTCTCTCATTTTACAGGTGAACCACCAACAAATATTTATGCATTTAGGTAATCTATTTGACCTGATCCTATCTGTAAACAGAATCCGATAGAATGAAAATGTCCACAGCCAAAATGAAGGGTGAAATTGATGTAATCATGGCGATAACCGCCAATATCCTGACTCTAACCTGAATCACCCTAACTCTCCCAAATGCCAAGGAAGTCTCGAGAAGCCTGGAGCTTCCTTTGCGTCCTGCTTTTGAACCTACAGAATACACAGATCTGTTGGTTTGCTGGCTCACTCGCTCTCTCTCTCTCCCTCACTCTCTCTCTCACTCTGTCCTAAGCCCTTGCAGTTTTGGAAGAGAAATATCCAACACTGATTAACTTTGGCACTCTTCATTAGTCTTTTTTTTTTTTTAAGAGCTTTAATTTACACACCACAAAATCCATCCGTTTTACTTGTACAATTAAATTATTTTCAGTAAATTTTCAGAGTTGTGCAACCATCACCAGGTTTGGTCTTTAATCAGAGCTTCTGAAGTTTAAGAAAGTTTGCATAATAACCTTTAGTGGTTTCAGAAATGCATTACATAATGACAATTGATACTGAAATGCAGGCAGTATAGAATTTTGTTTTTTCAAAATACTGGTTTCCCTCTCACCCAGAACATTCTGCTGCTATATTAAGCCCAGGGAACCAGAATCACAGGATCTGTAGTATCTCATATAAAACGCCTACATTCTCTTTACTCAGGCCTCCGGGTTTTCGCCTAACAGACCCACAGCCTGTCAGTGGGCGGGGTCTCATTCTCGGGAAACCTCGGCGATGGGAGGGGTCCCCTCCCTGAGATCTTCCGGAAAGGGGCGAGGCCTGCCTTCCGGAACTTTTCGGACAGAGGCGGAGACTTCTGCCGAGGGCCGTTCGGAGGAAGGCGGGGCCTACCTCGCATCAGGACCAGTCTAGCTGCACCTGCATCCTTAGCTCAGAGCATCCCTGGAGCATCTTAAGAGGCGACCGCAGCTGGCAACCAGGGACCAGACCGTCGCAGGAGGCGTCCGTCAGATACCTTCCCCCTCCCCTGACCTAGCGCTCTGCAGCGGCGGCCTCAGTACTGACCGGGGGTTCCCAGAGTTGTCCAACCATTGCAAAAGCATTTATAGCAATAGCCTCTGACTACGACATGGCTGAGATCACCAATATCCGACCTAGCTTTGGTAAGTAGAGTCGGGCAAACTAAGCCTGGGGTAGTCGAAACTGTTGCAAAGCCAAGGGAGCCCAGCGGCTGGGCAGGGAGTGAAGCCCAGACCATGGCCTTCAAGTGCCAGCCCCACTAGAATCGGGCCTGTGGTGGTGGGTAGCGGGCAGTGGCAGAGTCTGAACTTGAGCTATGGGCTGCGGGGGCTGGCAAGGCCAGAGCCACACCGCGGGTGGGGAGGTCCAGGGTGCTAAAACCTTGTATGGTGCACTGTCAGCACTGCTGGAGGTGAGAAACAGCGAGCTTGCGGAGGACGTGAACCCCTCCTTCTGGGGGAGGAGAGGTGCGGTAGGCCGAGGCCTCCCCCTTGGGGCACGCAGGGCGGTGCCCCTACCTCCCCCTCCCACTCCTTAGGGCTGCGGGGGAGGGAGGTGGCACGGGGGATGGGGCATCAAGATGGCAGCTTGGAGACTGTGGGCTGTGTGGCTGGCAGCCAGGGGAGGCGGCGGCCTCTGGGGAAAGAGAGGTGCGGGGGTGGGGAGCAAAAAGGAAGCCACTCCTTCAGCCAGTCAGCTGGATGCTGGGGCCGGAGGAAACGTGAGCCCTGCAAGTTCTATTCTGCATCGTAATGGTGGGGTCCGTCTGATGCTACCAAATGGCGCTTGGCGCTGCTGGGCTGGGGGATGACGTGATGTCTATTTCTGGGCCTCCTGGCAGCGCCTAGGCTCTTCTTCCCAGGCCTTTGTTCCCTGTTTCCCTGGGCTGGCTTTTCAAAAAGGGGGACTCACCCGCGCTGGAGCTGGCGGGGGCCCGAGCCAGACCGGAGGGGGAGGGGCGAGAGAGGCCGAGCCCGGGGGAGGCCGCTTTGTGTACCAGAGAAAGCATTACGTCACCTCGGAGCCGCTGGTCCCCGACCCAGCCCTGTGGGCTCCAAGATCAGTTACACTCCCTGGGGCAGAGTGGAGTGGAAAATAGGGAAGAAGATGGGAAAGAAAAGCTCGAGAAGCAAGTATTTTCCTCTTTGGGGATTCCTCCAGAATGTGCTAGGGTAACAAACTTCCTGTGCTATGATTCCCTCGTCCGAAAATAAAAAAAGAATTGCCCTGCTTCTCCCTCAATTCTACTCGTTTGGATGGGAGAAGCCACTGAGAGTTGCTGTCAGCCTAGGGTTCCTTCATATCCCTTAAGATTCTATCCCCCAGACAATCCAGGTTTGAGCATCCAGACTCCAGGGTTTAGGGTGGGGCTACAATCCAACTAGGAAATGGCTTTTCTCACTCCTGGAGTAAGAGGCTTATGGAAATGAGCAGAACCCAATGTGCTCTATCCCTTCTATATCAGGAAGAAGACATCAGATCAGGAAAGTATCCAGACAACAGATCACACCCACTAACTAATGTTCCCACTGATTCCCCAAGGCTGATTCTTGGTTGTATTTTTTTCTTCCACTTCACCTTCTGCATCTGTATTCCTTGAGTCCTGAATTTCCAAAAGAGATGGCCCTTTTGGGGCCACATGAGCACCTCATGGTTTTTTTTCCTGCTCTTTTTCTTCTTATGCCTTCTTTCCAACATGTTCTTTTCTCTAATCGCAGTTTTCGATTTCTTGGAAAGTTAGATGGTGTGGAGCATAATATAGCGATTTCCTTTAGAAGCTATATTTGGAAAAGAGAAAATAAACTATATCACCCTTTTACATACATTTTATTTAATCCTTACAAATACTCTCCGGTGTAGGCATTATAGTATGTGTTTGCCAGATGAGGAAACTGAGGCTCAGGGAGATAAAATAACTTGGCTAAAGTCAAACAAACTAGTGAGGGTAGTGCTAGGATTTAAACCAGTGTCCAGTTGATGCCAAAGTTCACTCTCATTTCACTGTATTGCACTGGCCTGCTTGACAGAGAAAGGCTATTATTGTAAAGGAAGTGTCAATAAGCAGATCTGGTCAGAGGCTGAGAGAGTTGAGCATAGCCCAGGTGTCTCTTGCAGGCCTTTAGACCCATACAGAGGGTCTCCTACAGAGAGAACTGCCACTTCTGATCTTTTTCACGTCTCATAGAATACTTCATTTCAAATGCCATAGCCCTTGGGAGATACACCAAGCCAACACTCAATTATCCGTGACCTTGGAGGACAAAAGGAGCAAGCAGCACGGGTCACTGCAATTTACAATTACTTTAAAACATTCACTTTAGCCATTAGTTCCAACTTCCTTTTCCCACCAAGCTTTTGACTAAAGCCAGACAGAGCGTTTTGAGTTTCAACATTTCTGATTTTTCTAGTTCAGTGCCTTGGGTGTCAGGGAGAGAGGCAGGGGTTAACACATACTAAAATGAAGAAGAAAGTAGGGCAAAAGTGGGCAACAAGATAGAGGAGAGCACTAGGTAATCCACAAATGGATTCATCTGTTTCTCTTCTTTTCCTTCTCTGTCCTTCTGAAAGATGAGAATCCTACATCTTCTCTCTTACCCACTCCACCTCTATTTTCTAACAGTAAAAGTTGAGGCATTGTCAGTAGCAGTGGGTTCTCTCAAGATCACCAAGTCTATGATAGAGCCAAAAGGATCACTCAGATATCTTCCAACCTGGGCCTTTAGATCTCCCTTTCAAATCATTCTTGAAAATATACCTGTCTTGGTAGTTCCCTGCTTTCCTCTTCTCATAGAGACAATCAATGCTCAGTTTCACTAATCACTAGCAAACAATTTTCAGGAAAGTCCCTGATTGGTGATGGAGAGGCACTTTATTAGATTTGTGCCCATTATAATTGACAATTGAATCCAATCAATTATTCAAACAAATATTTACTGAGCTCCTATTAGATACAAGAAACTTAGGGAAGATGAACAGGATGTTACTTCTGCCTATTCTCAAGGAGCTTACCACCAAAGCTGGCCCAATTTTATGAAACCTCTCCGTAACAACTCTTATTTCACTTAATACACTGAGAATAAACACTATTATTATTCAGTATGGCCATGGACATGGTCACTTTGATTTATTTTGTTAATGGCTTTACTCCTTATCTACGTTTTTTAAAAAGGCAACCCCTTCTTTTCTTACCTGGTCCCAACTTTCATAGAACTATGGAAATGTTTGAGGCAGAAAGACCTTTAGAGACATTTAGTCCAATCCCCATTGAAGAAATCCTTTCAGAATATGCCTGATCCAACCTGTTTGAAAGTTTTCAATTGGAGATTCATTGCCTGATGAAGCAATCCAGGCAAGTGTGCGGCAGTTCTAATGATAATTTGACTCTTTTCATTGAGTCAAAATCTGTCTTCCTGTAGCCTATACGTACTGATGCTAGACCTGCCCTCCAAAGTAAAATCAAATCAGAACTTCTTCCATCAAAACGCCTTCAGTAATTGAAGAAATGTATTATTCCTAGACCCCTCAGCTCCAGTTCCTTCAATTTTTCTTCATTTGATATGGTTTCCAGGTCTTTTACTGTCCTGATTACCTGTAATGTAGAGACATTCTGGTGTCAGGCAGACCAGAGTTTAAAACCCATTACTGCCATTTGCTCCTATGTGGCCTAGGACAGATTTGAGTCCCCAGGTTCCTCAGTTGTAAAGTGGGGATATTAATGGTACCCATTCACTGAGTTCTTTGATTCAGAGAGAAAAAGCTCTAGCACAATGCCTGGCAGGAACATAATAAATGTACATAAAAAAATCGCAGTTTTTATTCTTGTCAGTGCTAGACAGAACACTCCATGTGCAATGTGACCAGTGCAGATGAAATTATACCATCCTTCCTGTGATCTGGACGTTGTACTCATAGTATAAATAGGCATTAGCCTGGGGGGCCAGCCCTGTGGCTTAGTGGTTAAGTGCACGTATTTTGCTACTGGCAGCCCGGGTTCGGATCCCCGGCACGCACCGACGCACCGCTTCTCGGGCCATGCTGAGGCAGCATCCCACATAAGAGCAAGTAGAAGGATGTGCAACTATGACATACAAGTATCTACTGGGGCTTTGGGGAGAAAAAGGGAAAAAAAGGAGGAAGATTGGCAATAGATGTTAGCTCAGGGCCAGTCTTCCTCAGCAAAAAGAGAAGGATTAGCATGGATGTTAGCTCAGGGCTGATCTTCCTCACAAAAAAAAAAAAAAATAGACATTAGCCTGATTAGACTGCAAGCTGTGGTTACCTAAACTACTAAGTTATTTTTGCTCAAACTTGTCAAGTAAGGTCTCCTATTGCCTATTGATAGGTTTTGAAGGCCAAATAGAATTTTACATGTATCCCTGATATATGTAATCATATTGACCTCATCTTCTCTTTCCAATCTGTGGGGGCTGTTTTGACTTCACTAACTCATTTGTTCACTGAAGACTTACTATGTGCCACATGGTTCTAGGACCTGGGGATACAGCAGTGGACAAAATAGACAGTCACTATTCTTATTAACTTATCTAGTGAGGGAAGACAGAACGTAAATATATGTTGGGGGTAGTAAGTGCTATGAAGAAAAATAAAGCAGATGATGGGGGTATTATCTCACCTGGGGCAGTCAGGAAATGCTTCTCTGGTAAGGTGAGGTTTGAACAGAAGCCTGCAGTGAGTGAGGCAGTGAGCCAGGCAGATACCTGGTGGAAGGATGTTTCTGGAAGAATCTGGAATATTCTGGAATCACATTTATTTCCTCAGTTCTCCCTGCCCTACCCAAGTCTTCCCCTAAAAAGTAATGTGAAAAACGAGAGAACTTATCTAGACCTGTAAGGCCTAAACTCAGTTTGGCTTCAATCAACTTAGGGGGAAAAAAAAACCCAAACCTAATTATCTAAGTTAGGGGCCCAACTTGTGTGGGAAAAGACAAGACTAGAGGAAGGGAGGGAAAAACTCTTTTTCTCTTTAGTTATTTGTTCATTCAATAAATATATATGGAGTACCTGTTATGTGTTTTTAGTACTGTGATACAGAAATGAACAAGACAGACAAAATCCCTGTCCTCATAAAACTTACATTCTAGTGAAGATAGACAATAAATAGTAAAATTATATGTATGTGTGACTATATATATTCTTTTGTGTGTGTGTGTGTGAGGAAGTTCGGCCCTGAGCTAACATCTGCCAATCCTCCTTTTTTTTTTTTATTTTTTATTTTTTTGCTGAGGAAGACTGGCCCTGGGCCAGCATCCATGCCCATCTTCCTCTACTTTATATGGGACACCGCCACAGCATGGCTTGACAAGCCCTGCGTCCGTGTGCGCCCGGGATCTAAACCGGCGAACCCCAGGCCGCCGCAGCAGAGCGCGCGCATTTAACCGCTTACGCCACCGGGCCGGCCCTATATATATTCTTATATGTGTGTGCATGTGTGTTTGTGTGTGTGAGATAGAGAGAGAGAGAATGAAAAAATATATGGAGAAAATTAACAGGGCGAGGAAGAGTGGGTCTCGGAGATGAAGAAGGTTGCACTTTGGGCCGCCCCGTGGCTTAGCGGTCGAGTGCGCGCGCTCTGCTGCTGGCGGCCGGGGTTTGGATCCTGGGCGCGCACCGACGCACCGCTTCTCCGGCCATGCTGAGGCCACGTCCCACATACAGCAACTGGAAGGATGTGCAGCTGTGACATGCAACTATCTACTGGGGCTTTGGGGGGAAGAAAAATAAATAAATAAAATCTTTAAAAAAAAAAAAAAAAAGAAGGTTGCACTTTTTTTTTTTTTTTTTTTTTGTGAGGAGATCAGCCCTGAGCTAACATCCGCCAATCCTCCTCTTTTTTTGCTGAGGAAGACGGCCCTGGGCTAACATCCGTGCCCATCCTCCTCCACTTTATATGGGACCCGCCACAGCATGGCTTACCAAGCAGTGCGTCGGTGCGCGCCCGGGATCCGAACCAGCGAACCCCGGGCCGCCACAGCGGAGCGCGCGCACTTAACCGCTTGCGCCACCGGGCCGGCCCCAAGAAGGTTGCACTTTTAAATAGGGTGGTCAGGAAGACCTTACTAAGAAGGTGACATTTGAGCAAAGATCTGACATTTTCCACAATCCCTATTTCTTCCTATTTAAAATAGGTATTTAGGGCCGGCCCCATGGCTTAGCGGTTAAGTGCGCGTGCTCCACTGCTGGTGGCCCGGGTTCGGATCCGGGGCACGCACCGACGCTCCACTTCTCCGGCCATGCTGAGGCCGCGTCCCACATACAGCAACTAGAAGGATGTGCAACCACGACATACAACTATCTACAGGGGCTTTGGGGGAAAAATAAATAAATAAATAAATAAAATAAAGAAGTACTCCACAGAGAAAGAGTACATTTAGAAAAAATAAATAAATAAATAAAATAGGTATTTAAAATACAAGTATTTGTATTTTACAAATACTGGGAGCTGAAATCTGGAACCTATTTTTAAAGTACTTTAGGCCCAGAGTTGTTTTTACCACACTTGAGCACCCTACCAAAACCATCCAAGGTCAGCCCTACAGTGTTGTACCCCACCTGCCGGTCAGTCAGTCAACAGAGGCCCATTGTTTGCAAATCCTGTACTGGATGCTGTGCAATGTCCTCCTGAAACCAAACACAGCTCGGGCCCTTGTGTAACAGTTGAGGTGAATGGGTTCCTGTGTAAAAAGGTGACTCTGTAACACTTACAGGGCAGCTTTATGTGAAACACAAATCAGTATGAGCAAACAAAGCCCATAAGTGCTGAGGGAAGGCCAAGAAAAGAACAGGGAGTCTGGTGGGACACTTCAGGGAAGGCTTTCTGGAGAAGATAAATATTTCATCCAGGGTTGGTGAGCCAAGCAAGAACCATGGATTGGTTGGAGAGGATGGGTGAATGTGTCTCTCAGAGAAGGGAGAAGCTCATAAGACCAGATGAGCAAATTTTGCTTTGGAGGCTGGGTTGTAGATTAGCTTGGCTCCAACAGAGGCACTAAGCAGGGGAGCTCTGGACAGGGGTTGAGGTCCACCTGCCTTGACGCATCTCTGGTCTCTACCTTCAGATGTGTCACCAGTGGTAGCCGGCCTCATTGGGGCCTCTGTGCTGGTGGTGTGTGTCTCGGTGACTGTCTTTGTCTGGACATGCTGCCACCAGCAGGCAGAGAAGAAGCACAAGACTCCACCCTACAAGTTTATTCACATGCTCAAAGGCATCAGCATATACCCAGAGACCCTCAGCAACAAGAAGAAAATCATCAAAGTGCGGAGAGACAAAGATGGCCCTGGGAGGGAAGGGGGACGTGGGAACCTGTTGGTGGATGCAGCAGAGGCTGGCCTGCTAGGCCAAGACAAGGGTTCGGGGGGACCTAGCTCTGGATCTTGTATAGACCAATTACCCATCAAAGTGGACTATGGGGAAGAACTGAGGAGCCCCATTGCGAGCCTGACCCCGGGGGAGAGCAAAACCACTTCTCCATCATCTCCAGAGGAGGACGTCATGCTAGGATCCCTCACCTTCTCAGTGGACTATAACTTCCCGAAAAAAGCCCTGGTGGTGACAATCCAGGAGGCCCATGGGCTGCCAGTGATGGATGACCAGACCCAGGGCTCTGATCCCTACATCAAAATGACCATCCTTCCTGACAAGCGGCATCGGGTGAAGACCAGAGTGCTGAGGAAGACCCTGGACCCTGTGTTTGACGAGACCTTCACCTTCTATGGCATCCCATACAGCCAGCTGCAGGATCTGGTGCTGCACTTCCTGGTCCTCAGCTTTGACCGCTTCTCTCGGGACGACGTCATCGGGGAGGTCATGGTGCCATTGGCTGGAGTGGACCCCAGCACAGGCAAGGTACAGCTGACCAGGGACATCATCAAAAGGAATATCCAGGTGAGGAGGAAGGGTGTGTTGAGGAGGGATGGTTTGGGGAGGTGAGATCTGAGGGGACAAATGGAAGGGGAAGGGGGTGAGATGGGTAGCAAAGAGGGGCTGTAGGGAGGAAGCTCTTGGCTCTCAAGAATAAGCGGTGGTCAAAGTAAGATGGAGGGCATGGCAGGTTAGGTCTCCTCCAAGAAGCAACTTCCTGAGGAGAGAGGGGCAGGGAGCTTCTGAAATTTCACTGAGTGGTTGGCATCCTGATGCTGCATCCAGGTTGCCTGGAGCAGGCTGGTGCAGCAGTCCTAGACCCTCATCACATCAGGGATATTTGGGCCAATTTCTTCTCCAAAATAATGTGTGATCTTCCTCTAGTGAACTTATTTCCTACAACGAGAAACTATGAAAGTAGTTCAGTAATTTTCCTCTCAGCTTCCCTTTTCCAACCCAAACCTAAGGGTGTAAATAGTATCATATATGTCTTTTAATAACCGTTTTATAAATGCAATTGAATGAACTGCTTCACCCTCCGAGCCCCTCACCCAGTCCCAAACCTTTGCCACAGATCCTTCTTCTCTCTCCATTCCTTTTCTCCTCCTTGTTTGCATTAGAAGGGGAATGAGAGCCCTCCATCCTGCCTTCTTCCCCCTGGGTCAGCATTGGCTCTTGAATTGTAATTTCAGGGGTGCAAGAAATATACCCTCCAAGCCCCACTAGGTGATTCATTTCTTCCACAACTGGGAGGCAGTGTAGTTCTATGGTTAAGCACTCAGGCTCTGGAGTCGGACTGCCTGGCTTCATGTTCCAGCTCTCCACTTTCCAGCTGTGTGAGGTGAGTGAGTTACTCAACCCTGCTAAGCTTCTATTTCCCCATCTGTAAAATGGAGCTGATCCTATTGCTTTCCTTACAGGGTTATGAAAATCACATGAGATAATATACCTGGCATATTACTGCCCTTGCCAAGCTTTTACCTTAGTGGAGGACAAAGACAAACAATCTTGGCAATTACCATATAAAAGAAGCTGTTGCCATGAAAGAAGCTGTTGACATTTTAAACTTAGAGTTTCATTTCTTTTTCAGGATGTAACATAAGTGGTTAATAGCAAGGACTGTGAAGTCAGACCTGAGTTTGAATCCCAATTTCACCAGCTAATTGACCTTGGGCAAGCTGCTTACCTTCTCTAAGTCTCAGTTTCTTATAGGAATTAAGATGATGAATTCACATAGTCCTTAGCACATAGTAAACCTTTAATAAATTGTTACCACTATTATTGTTATTATTATTTCTATTATTAATAAAGTTAGATCCCTGGGAGATATATGTGGTTTGTAGACATTGATATTTTGTTTTGACAAAGTAAAGGACGACAAGGGAAGCCTGAATCAGTGGAGAAGGGGGTAGAAGGTTTGGAAAGGATATCAGGGCCATTAAAAACAACTGCACATCTCCCAGAAAGAGCCTTGCCTATGGGTGCCATACTTCTCTCTTGATGCCTTTTCTACCTGCAAGCCCACGCTGGACTAAGTGGGGAGGCAGGAGGCTCAGGACTGGACAGAAGAGGCTTCCAGACCAGCAGGGGTTGAGTGTGCATTGAGCTCCCGGGAACAAGGTTTGTCCACTGAAGAAGAGCACTGTGTCAGGTTGGGGAGGGGAGGAGGGAGCAGTGCCCCTTGGAGATGTGTTCTTACCTTCTCTGCTGTGTGACAGGCACCTATCCCACTGCAGCCAGCCCAGTCGTGCCATTGCCCGAAGAACTGCTGCTGCCACATGGCACACTCAGCTCTACCTCACAGGGGCCAGGGAAGTCCAAACATTTTGAGGAATATTAGAGGTGTTTGGTCAGGGCATAAACACTGGTCCAATGCCAGGATACAATGAGACATCCTAGAGTCTGACACAGCAGGGGTTCTCATATCCTCTGAGGTTGGAGTCAGAAGGCATGGACAGAAACAGGCAGCAGCGCAATTTCATCCCCCTCCATCCCTTCCCCTCTCCCCCAATCTCTTTTCCTTAGGGTCTGCCACCCCCTTGCCATTTCCTGACTCCCCTTTACAGCAGCTCCAGTGCTCCACTCCCTGCCTTCATTCACCTCTCCTTGCCTAGACTCCTTGCCCAGAGTTGAGGATCCTTTCCAACACAGCCTTGCCTGTAGCCCCAACCTTGGTAAAGCCACCAACTAGCTGGACTCTTCCAGACTGCTCATGTACTCACAGCCCAAGGCTGAGAGTGGAGGATGGCTCTGTGCCAAGCTGCAGCTGGGAAGAGACTGGCAAGGAAAGGGACTGATTTGGGCTGGGAACAAAACAGCCGCAAATCCAGGACACTGGGCAGGGAGCACAGACAATGGCATTTGCTAAACTGCCAGGGGCTCTTGGCAAGAGCCAAGTTTCTTTCCACTTTATTAACTCCCTTGAGGAGGGATAAGCCAGGGCTGGGATCCTGAACAACACATCCCCTGGGAGAGGCCCCAGACAGGACACCCAGAGCCTGTGTAGCCCCACACCAGAGCCTTCCAGCCTCCCAGACTTCCTAAGCCTGTTTTCCCAGACCAGGCCTGTGGCCAGAGCTGTGTTCCATCCTAAACCATGGCTGTCATCTCCCTAGTCACTTGTCTCTGTGATTCCCTAGCAGGGCAGCCTCCAAATGTCTACCCCAAATCCTCCCTACTGTAGCCGAGTCTGCCCTTTCTGGATCTCCCCTTGGCTCATCAGTTAGAGCTGCTCTGGACTATTCCACACTGTCTATAAAGAGCTTTTTTCTGGTCTGTGTAAGGCATTCTCTTATAATATGGGCCAAGTTATCTTCCTCCAAAGATTGCTGGGTGGAGACTGGTGAGAAATGCATTTCTCTAGACAACCCCCCACCCCGAACTGCATTTCCTGGCCTGTAGTGGAAAATTCCTCTCTTGTCCTTTCCACTATTATGGTGCAGTCCAGTTGAAGAAGCCCAGGACTGGTCATTTCTGACTCTGTCCATTTCACTGCCTAACTCTGGGCAAGCAGTTATCCTCTCTGAGGATCAGTCTTCCTGGAGGGTGGATCATGAAGGCTAATGGGGTCACTTTGTGAGAGCACTGTCAGCTCTTATTAGTATACAGACAGATATGAGAAGCATCAAAAATTAACCCTTGATTATTAGTGAAAGAAGGTCACAGTGGGCCGGCCCCATGGCTTAGCGGTTAAGTGCGTGCTCCGCTGCTGGCAGCCTGGGTTCGGATCCCGGGCGCGCACCGACGCACCGCTTCTCCGGCCATGCTGAGGCCCCGTCCCACATACAGCAACTGGAAGGATGTGCAGCTATGACATACAACTATCTACTGGAGCTTTGGGGGGGGGGGAATAAATAAATAAAATCTTTAGAAAAAAAAAAAAAGAAGGTCACAGTATAAATTCTGCAGTGCCCAAAATCTCTGGACTTTGGAACTAGATTTTTTTTTTAGTGACAGCTTTTTCAAATATTTTATTCAGATAGAAAGTAAAGTGAATTTACATTCCCATAATAAATCCCCCACAAGAAGAAGGGAGGTCATGCAGAGAGGGCTGGGGGATAAAGAAGAGACAGTGGGAAATAAGTGA
This sequence comes from Diceros bicornis minor, assembly GCF_020826845.1. Taxonomy (NCBI): domain Eukaryota; kingdom Metazoa; phylum Chordata; class Mammalia; order Perissodactyla; family Rhinocerotidae; genus Diceros; species Diceros bicornis. The sequence goes on from NC_080743.1 coordinate 59,548,717, forward strand.
TTTAGGAGGTGGATAATAGAGAGTTGTTAGACTCCTCCTAATTTCTTCAGGTCATTGTTTTCCAAACCATTTCCTGTCTTTCCACTGCCAGATCTGGTGTTGATGACCCGGGACAATGGTCATGGGAATGAGAGGATTCTTAAAATCTCAGATTTACAAGCAACCTTAGAGGTCATCCAGTCTAGCCAAAAGGGACTGAAAAGAGAGAAAAAGGAATGTCGATTTTCCAGGAACAATAAAGAAATAAACAATAAAGAAAGTTGCTATGTGTGTGTATTGAAGAGAAGACAAGGGGCATGTGGTTGAATGTTAAGGTTTTTGTTTCTTTTGTTTTCCTATGATTGTGATTTACGTGGAGGTGGCCCTTAGAATTTCTAGCCCCAATAAATATTTATTGGGGAAGCCTGGGCCCACCTAATGCAGACTGGCTAGAAAATCATTCTGGAAGGGGCTCTGCTAATTATGGGAAATAGACTTATCCCTCATCTAAGTATTTCCTCCATCTGAATGTCTTCTTTAGGACCACTGCTCCTGTTTGTCTTTTCCACTGAAGGAAAAGGGAGCCTGCTCTCTGAGAGCCAAGCCTCCCAGCTCTGTCAGGCGTGGATAAAACCATTTCTCCCCCTTGTCCTTCTGCTTGCCTGCCCCCCAACAGGGTCTTTGCCTCACTAGGCCAAGGGGCTGGGAAACAGAGCTTGCTCCCAGCCCTTGACAAAGAGCTCTTGAGAAAGAGCCATTGACAATGCTACTTGGAATGAGAATTGGGTGGAAAGAGGAGGGGAGGGGGGATTAGGGGATGTGAAACTCTGGGCCTTCAATGCAGAATGGACCAGCATTCAGGTGGTGTTGTGGATACAGACTTGGTCATCACAAAGGGGCAGCTGAATGGGGATGGGCTTTCTGTAAAATGGTCAAAGGTGAAGGGAGGATCAGATGGAGAACAGTTGCCTGAGGAGTGATTTTAAGGGAGAAAATTATCAAAAGGGTAGCCAGAAGTTGTCCACTTTCCCAAAGAACTAGGGAAGAGGCACAGGGATTTAGACCAGGAAGATTTTGCTATAATGGATGATTTAGGAAACAGAGTTTTAAACAAATAATCAGGAAACCTAAGCTATCTTGTAATCAGTGTTACTTTTACAAATAAAACTCTTTGTTTTTTAAATGAAATTTCCCCTTTCCCCCACCTGTCCTTCTTCTGTATATAAAGTTAGGATCATATTTAAAGATTGCATATTTAATATTTAGATGCCAATATTCAAGGATGGTCCCAGAAACAGATATCAAATCTAGTTAACATTTCATTATTCATGGAAATGGAGAAAAGAGGTCGCCCAAATAATCCAAAAGTTCTTTCTAAATCACCACTGTCCACTGGAACATTCTATGATGATGGAAATGTTCTGTATCTGCACTGTTCAATATGGTAGCCACTACCACATGGGGCTATTGAGCACTTGAAATGTGGCTAGTGTGACTGAGGAATTAAATTTTTAATTTTAATGGATTAAAATTTAAATAGACACATATAGCTAATGGCTACTGTGTTGGATAGCTCAGTTCCAAATATTGTGGAAGGCATATGATTTTCTTTTTCATGAGAGATTACTTTCATGATGCCATTTGGCTGTGGCTAATAGTAAAAATGAGTTTGCATTCTCTGACTGTGTTCTGACTCATGGCAAAAGGAAGGAGCCCAGAGGTATACTGGTTGGCAAGGGCAACCAGTCTGTGATTTGAAACCGGCTGAGGGTACTTCCCATGGATATAATCAAGAGCTGACAATATGTATGTTATGGGTAAGGAAAAAACATGAGGCTTTAATCTAGCAGAGAAAAACCATGAAAACCTTTTTTAAAGTCTATTCTCTTTTGTATTTCAATTTCAAAAGCTAAAGGCTAAGTGTAACTTTTGGTTAGTCATGTTCTATGCCCAATGAGAGACATTTCTGTATGCCACTGGTATGAATTGTGGACTCAAGAAATTTTTTAAAGCATATGAAATATGATCACAGTTTCATTCCTCAAGATGACTTAATGCCTTATAATCAAAGCACGAACTATTAGGTTTTTTTCCTATTTTTCATTGATGAGCTAATTAAATCATTTACTACTACTGTTCTTTCCTGCACCAGACATACCTGAGCAGGTAGTGCACTAGTCTGTGAGCTTCTTGAGGGTAGGGTTCCTCATTGTCCGTCTTTTCAGCCCAACTGCTAGCAGAGTGCCTGCCACTTAGTAAGTGAACGCTAAGTCATTTTGATGGGGATGTGGTGTATGTAAGGCTGGTGGTGAGTATAGTCTATGTCTGCTCAATCTAAGGAGAATTCCTGGAGTAGGTGACATTTCTTTGGAGCTATGAAGAATACAAGAGATAAGATTTGACAATGGGGGCCGGCCCCGTGGCTTAGTGGTTAAGTGCACGCGCTCCCCTACTGGCAGCCCGGTTCGGGTCCGGGGCGCGCACTGACGCACCGCTTCTCCGGCCGTGCTGAGGCCGCATCCCACATACAGCAACTAGAAGAATGTGCAACTATGACAGACAACTACCTACTGGGGCTTTGGGGAAAAAGAAAAAGGAGGAGGATTGGCAATAGATGTTAGCTCAGAGCCTGTCTTCCTCAGCAAAAAGAGGAGGATTAGCATGGATGTTAGCTCAGGGCTGATCTTCCTCACAAAAAAATAAATAAATAAAACTGTTAAAAAAAAAAAAAAAGATTTGACAATGGGGGAATGATTTTGTTCCAGATTTAATTTATGTCCTAAATTCCTCAAATTCCACCTCCTTTGTTTTCCTTATCCCAGCCTCATCCCCACTTTCTAAGCTAGAAACACAAGAGATCCTCCTCTATGTCTTCCCTTTACCCTCTATTTACATCCAGTTAGCCTCCCAAACCTGGACAATCCTGATAATTCTTCCTGAGACACATCTTACCCACGTCCATCTCCTCTGCTGTATCCCTGGTTCCAGGCTTCATCATTTCTTCCTTTGCCTGTTGTGGCAGCCTCTCCACTTGAGTTCATTCTCCAGCTTTCACTAGAGTAATAATGTTATTAATAAAATATGAGCAACAACATCAATCACTTCCCTCCCGTGCTTACGGACCTTCTCCTGCCTGTGTGCTGCTGCTGACTCTGCTGTTTGGTTAGGGTGCCCCCACTGCCCTTCACCCTTACCTGACCCACCTCTCCAGGTTCCTGCCCCATCCCTCCTGCCAGGCACCCCAACGTCAGGCACACTCCTCACCATTCTCAGAACACAGAGTACCCTCTCAAGACCCAGTGCGTTTGTAGCAGCCATTCCTGCCTCTCTGCCTGACATGCACATTGTCTCTCTGCCCATTGCCTCATGGTCTCTTACTCACTCTTGGTAAACTCAGCCCAGATGTCAGCTGGCAGAGCCTTCCCCGAATCTCCCAGCAGCACTTAGACAGGCTCCTTACTTCTCTGACAAGCATGTTTGCATCTCTGTCTCTTCTTCTGCATGATAAGCTCCTTGGGAGCAAGAACTGAGTCCTATCGGCTCTGGATCCCCAGCACCTGGCTTGTAGTAAATATCCAAACGTCGTTTAAAATGTTCTTAGAGGGCTAGAGTTTTGTTTTGTTTTTTTTCAAGCTCCAAATAAAGCCTAGAATAAAATTTAAGGGTGGGGAAACAAAGATGTGAGTATAGGGGAGGAAGCCAACTTGGCTGGAGAGACATTCTGAAGGGCATACACTGAGGCCGGCAGAGCAGGTGTGGATATTCACCTTGTGAAATGGAGGAACAGGCTCCAGAAAGTTCAGGAGCTTGCCCAAGGCCAGGTGGTGACTAAATGGCAAAGACTCAGACCTGAGCTCCCTGCCTCCCACTTTACAGTCTTCAAAACCTTTTTATCACGAGAACTAAATGAGAGAATAGGAGAGAATGCACCTCTGTAGTGCACACTATGTGCCAGGCACTGTGGTGTTTGACAAATTTTAACTTATTTAATCCTCTTAATAATCCTATGAGGTAGGTACTGTTTTTATCTCCATTTTATAAATGAGGAAACTGAAGTGCAGAGATGTCAAGTAACTTGTCCCAGGCTTACAGATAAGAAGTAGTAGTGAGGATTTGAATCCAAGCCAGTCTGGCTAAGAGTCTGCACTCTTAACTACGAGCCCATGCTGCCTCTCCAAGCAAATGATTTTATTTAGTATCAGGGTTATAGTTAGAACATTTCCTTTTTTCCTTCCCTGTTAAACGTGATGGTAACATCTTTATAGGGATGACCACCTTCCATACAGCCTTCTCCTCCTGAGCTTCTTCTCCAGCCTCTCTTCCGCCTCCTCTGCACTTTCTGTGCCATGCCCTGCTCTCTCTGCCAGGATTCTCATCTGCTGTTTCTTCTTCACAGAAGTGCATTAGCAGAGGGGAGCTCCAGGTGTCTCTGTCATATCAGCCTGTGGCACAGAGAATGACAGTGGTGGTCCTCAAAGCCAGACACTTGCCGAAGATGGATATCACCGGTCTCTCAGGTAGCAGCTATTTACTCCGACCTATTTCTCATTGTCTGAACGACCCTCCCCCAGCCCTGCCCCGCCCCGCCTCACCTGGGGCCGAGACACACCCCCACATTTCAGCACCCCTTGCATCTTTCACTTTCCACCTGTTCCTCTCTCTGTCTACATTCTCTTCTGATGAATATCTAGGTTATAGATTTCCCTAGCCAGAGAGGTGCTTTGGGCGAGCAAATTGGGTCTTTCCCTTTGGCGAGATATCCTAAATGATATGCATACCAGCTGCTGAGCTCTTGCTCCAGGTGAGACTTCTCAGAAAGACAGCAGGCATTTGCAAGTCCCTGTGCCGTTGAAAATGCCTCTTGGTGTCATGGGGTTTCTTCAAACCTGACTTGAGGAAGTTGTTCTGTCCTATTTCTTGTCAGTTTCCTTGGCCCCTTGTCCAGGCAGGCTGATTCTCATACAGTCTGTGTGCATTTATTGTGCAATCACTAAAAACCACGTAGGGGTGGCTGCCAAAGAGATGACAACAGAACCCCCTCCTTCCCAGCATGAAGCCACCATCATATAGGAGAGGACTGTGTCATAGGCCTGTCTCCCTTTTTCTCATCTCTTTGGGGGCCCCAGATCCTTATGTCAAGGTGAACGTCTACTACGGCAGAAAGCGCATTGCCAAGAAGAAAACTCACGTGAAGAAGTGCACTTTGAACCCAGTCTTCAATGAGTCTTTCATCTATGACATCCCCACTGACCTCCTGCCTGACATCAGCATCGAGTTCCTCGTCATCGACTTCGATCGCACCACCAAGAACGAGGTGGTGGGGAGGCTGATCCTGGGAGCACACAGTGTCACAGCCAGCGGCGCGGAACACTGGAGAGAGGTCTGCGAGAGCCCCCGCAAGCCTGTGGCCAAGTGGCACAGTCTGAGCGAGTACTAATCCTGTTCTCCTCGCCTCTAACCCCGGGGCCAGGCTGGGCAGGGACGTGGCGGGGAGGGAGATGACAGAGAGAAGCGGACTCAAAACCTCATTTTAGTTGTAGAAGAAAATTTCTTACAAAACACACCCCACAAAGAACACCTTACATGACCACAGTTGCAGATGAGTTGTTAGCGATGATGATTTTTCTCCTTTGCAAGGCACTAGAAATTCTTTTTTTAATGGGGAAAAAAAGAGAGGAAAAGACCTCTACAAGTCTATATATAACAATGTAACCTTATACTTGCATGTCTAATACAAACTGAAGAAATTAGCCTAACTGCCAATATCAAGTTACAGATTTTATTCCATGAAAATTGTGTTTTGTGCCGAATTGTATTTGCTGATTACCTGAAATTGGCCTTTTTTTATTGGGCTTCTCTGGAGAGTTACTCTCACTCCCCACCTCTGCGCAAGAATATTTTGCTCTTGTAAAACCTCATACTTTGATCCTCCCCATCTTTTTTCCCTATCACCTCTTACATCTCTGCTCTTGGATGGAGCTCAAGGTCCAGAGGTCTGTGGTAAGCCAAAAAACAAAGGTAGAATGGGTAAGGCAGGGTTTGTAGGAGAAAGAGTATTTGAGAAATGGGGTATTTTTGCTGTCAGCGCTCCTGCTATGAAGAGGTAAAGGGCAGTCTCTGATTAATTTGTGATGAAGCACATGAACACATCAGACTTATTACGTAGAATTTGGGTTTACAAAACTCGATGACTTCTCTAAAAAGAGCTTTGGATCAAATTCAGATATAGGATAGTCCTCATGAACGCATTCAGCTGATCCCAAACGCTGTTTGCAGGTCTGAGGACAAAGAGAGGAGAAATGAGATGACCACCATCCCCCTTTGCAGCTCTATATGGGAGTGACAGTCTTTTGTTGGTCAATGGGTTAGAAGTCATCAGAGGTCTGAAGGATTAAACTGGCCTTTGTTTTTCCAGAAATGCTGACCACTGAGAAGCTTTAGAGTCTTAGATGAGGTTAGTTTTGCTTCATAAGGAAAAGGGCCTTCAGAAATTATTCTTTCTCCTTAAATTTTTCAGTAATGCTTCCTAAAAATAACTAAATGATTAAAATGAGTAAGTGTGACTAAATGAGTAATAAAGGTAACTTGGATTCTTTCAGAACATCCTTTTCCTCAAAACAAAAATGCTTAGTTTTTGGAACATATGAGTCTCAACACAAGGTGAAGGGATGAGGGCAGCACTGAGTTTAATCCTCCTTCTGCCAGCGGGCAAGAGAAATTGAGAGAGGTTCGGCATCTTGTTGGGATTAGAATTCAGATCTCCTTACTCCTAGTCCAGCCATGTCTCTAATGCTGAGACTTTTTGGATGGCAGAGACTTCATTGACAATAAGTAAGCTTGCATAGGCAGTAGATATTTTTGCCAGCCTGCAGAGGAACTCAAATAAGCAGCAGCATGAACCAAGGCCTGAAAGATTTAGCCAAAATGGAAAGTCCACATCCATTCAAGAACGTCCCTTTCTAACTTGCTTCTGAGAAGGGAGTTGAAAAGCTGAGTCTCTATGGAGAGAGTGGCGATGTTGCCTTTGATGTTCCCTCAACTCTTGTGGATTTAAAACCAATCTGCTCCCCCAGTCCTTTTGTTGTTGTTGTTTTAAACCTGCCTTCTTGACAATGCAAGAGCAGTTCTGAGCGGGCACAAAGCCCACTCTCTGTTCTTGTCCCTGTCAGCCCCCAGCCCCCATAATCTGACTCACCATCTCACCATCAGTTGGGTTCACCCCACCAGTCTCTATCCTATACTCCATGGAATGTAAATACTGTATCATACGTAGAAGAAAATAATTTTTGTTTTCTAAAAATGCATTTTGAGATAGTTTAATGTAAATCTGACAGGAGCATTCTGAAGCCCCATTAGGAAAAAATTTAAATGGTTCCTCTTCATCGCCTTAATGTCTGAAGATCAGAAATCGCTGAGCAACCCGCTTTTGTTTCCTTCCCAGAAACAATGCAAAGCAACAGGTGGAGGTAGTCTGGTCTTTGCCCTGCTGTGTGTGCCTCTGTAGCTCCTCCTGACGGAAGTCTGGGAAAACAGCCTCACCCCACTCCTCTCTTCCCCATCTCCCTGTAGCTTTATTCCTTGCATTCTTTGGGTCTACTGAGCAGTGGGTGGTGAGGTGACCGGGGAGGAACCAGTAGTTCTGCAGCCCAGGAGCTGCCTCAGTGTCTTTCTCAGAAAAAGGCAAAGAGGCGGACAGTACAGGGTTCCTCCCTCCTACCTCAGGCCTGATCCATCGTGGCCTGGACTTTGCTGCCCCCAAGTTTCTTAGCTGATCTTGGCTTTCACATTTGTTCCCCGCAGAGCTAACTGATAAAGGTGGAGAAAGAACGCCTCCTCCTAAGAGTCAGTTGAAAGACAAGAGAGTCACATCCTAGCTTTTGCACAAGGCACTCATGGTCAGGAATAGGTTAGGGAATGGTCACTTCTGATTTTCCAAGAGTCAGTCCTTCTCTGCTGATATCTTGATTCCTTTGGGAAGACAAGTTTTTCTTAATAACAAAAGTCCCTTTATGAGTTATTTCTTCTTTCAGTGGAGCACAGCCAAGATGTACATGTTTATGAACAGTGCTCTAGACATGAAAACAGATAGAACTGGTTTGTGGGACAGGGGCGGCTTGCTCAGGAGAGGGAATAATGCAAGTCTTTTTTCTTGGAAGGCTTTTATTATGGCCATGATAGTGACATTGCCCTCACCGTGATCCTTCTCCGATGTGGTCGTCTTTCTTTACCTTGTGTCTTCTCTTGTAAAAATGAAACTCAAAAATAAAATAAATGTGTCAAATTAAAAAAAAAAAAGAAAAAACCAAAAAAGCTAACATGAATTGTGTGAAATTGCATAATGCTGTAACGCTAACCTACAATATGTAATGCTATCTTGTATGTTGAATTTGTTAATGCACCACACAAGTGCAAAATAAAGACTGATTCACATTAAATAGACAGTGATGTCAGCATGATTCTCTTGGAAGCTGGATGACTATGAATGAAGTTAATACTCAGACTCCAATGGGATGTTCTAGGGCATGTTTTCCAAAGTGTGGTCCCAGACCACCTGATTCAGAATCATCTGGGGCACTTGTTTAAAAATGCAGATTCCAGGCTCCAGTCCTAGAAACTCTCATTTGATAGGTGACTTGGTTTGCTGCTTGTTCTAGTCCTTTTTCTAGTCTTTCTGTTTTCCTCTCAAAATGTAATTTCTAAGATTATAACCACCAGAGGGAGAGATCATGGTTTTTAGTGCTGAGAATTAGTCTGCCCCTTTAATTGGAAATATTCATTCCAAAAAGCAATGCTGATGGTTGATTCTGTTCTCTCAGTAGTAGTAGTCAACAAATATTTATTTATTGAGTGTCTACCATATGCCAGGTACTGGGGATACAATACTTTGATAGTCAAGAGTCCTGTTCTTGTAGAGCTTAGCAGAGGACAAGCATGAGTCAGATAATCACACTAATAAATATATAATTACAAACTGAGAAGTGCTCTGAAAGAAAAGGAACACAGGTTAATGCAACACTCTGAGGTCATATACTGGGGTGATATAACCACTGCAACTGCTCTTTGCGGATTTCTCTGTAGGCCTTAAGGTCAGGAATGATTCCCTTTCCATAGTTTCTATTCTGTGTAAATTATCTTCCCTGTACATACATGCTAGAGGTGGAGAGAAAGGAAGCAGGAGAAAAAGTCTCTGCTCTTTTAAAGTTTCAGTGAAAGAACTAAAAAACATTTTCAAATTATAAAACTAATATAATAAGCATATTATAAGAAAATTGGAAAATAGAAAAGAGGGAAAAAAATCAATCAAGATTGCAAATCATTTTGTCTTCTAGTCTTATTTCCTGTGCATTTTTTCCCTGATACATCACTCAGGATCAGTGTAGAAAACATGAAAAATAAAGTACAAGTTCATAGAAACAGGAAAAAAATCCTCCTATGGGCAGACATTACTAATTTGGGCACATCTCCTTCCAATTTGTTTGAACCATCTTTTTTTTTTTTTTTAATTTTTTTTTAAATTTATTTTTAAATTTTTTTCCCCCAAAGCCCCAGTAGATAGTTGTATGTCATAGCTGCACATCCTTCTAGTTGCTGTATGTGGGACGCGGCCTCAGCATGGCTGGACAAGCGGTGCGTCGGTGTGTGCCCGGGATCCAAACCCAGGGCCGCAAGCAGCGGAGCATGAGCACTTAACCACTAAGCCACGGGGCCGGCTCTGAACCATCTTATAATTGTAATCATGGCATGTATATAATTTTGTATATTACTTTTTTCTAGGTGATAGTCTTAAAAAGTAGCATGATAATATAACAATGATGGTAAGAGCATCTTGGCACTCAGGATGCTTTTGGCTACAATTAGTAGGAAACCCAATTTAAATTGGCTTAAACATTGAGAAAATGTATGGGTTCACCTAACTGGAAGTCCAAAGGCAGGGCAGTCTTCAGAGTTGACTCTGGGGAAAGGTCACTAATACTATCAGGGACCCAGGTTCTTTCTGTGGGCCCACTCTGACATTCAGTGTTAGCTTAATCCTAAGGCTTTTATGATGTTTATAGAACCACGTCCAGGGCTCTGTGCTTCCCCGTTCACTTCCTGGGGAAAGAGGAGATTGCTACCCAACCTCTCCCAGAAAAATAAGGTAGACCATTCCCCGAAGCCTCTAGGGGTCTCTCCTCTAATCTTGCTGGTCCAAAATGTGTCACATGGTCATTTCTGAACCAATCACAGGCAAGGAGGATAGGATTATCTTTAGGCCATTTAGGACTGTCCTGGAACTGAGTATGGGAAATGGGTGTATTCTTAAATAAAATGCCATTTCCTTTGGAAGGAGAAATGGATGCTGGGTGGGCAACGAACAAAGACCACCACAGTGTTTGCTATTGTACCTTTCAATCCAAAGTATTTTCTCCTGTGGTCTCCTTATAAGAAACTCTCAGAGAAGAGTTGCCAACCTGCTAAGTGCCTCACATTCTGATCTCATCCATCCCCCATACCTTGTGGTTTGAAAAAAAGCCTAGTGCTTGGAGTCTTCCTTAAATAATTCAAGAGCAACATAAGTTTAGCCAGAGGGCATAATTTTTCAGAAAGCTGAGGACATTATCTATGCTTAAGCAGCATAACTTTTATAAGATAGTTAACTAGAGAGTATCCCAATTGCCTAATTCCATGCTAGGTTAAATACCACCTTCTGAGCACCGCTAAGAAATGCTCAAAACTCTGCTTGGCATTCAGGAACAAACTCCTAGAGGAGGTCGTAAGGCACAATAGGCCAGGAATAGATGTGCTAACAGAAAAATCTGGATAATAGCCTGGGAACTCATTAACTGCTTTCGTGTTCAAGCCTTGGGGAGCTGGTAATTCACCTCAAATGTTACATTAAACCTCAATTTAATTGAAAAGCTCTGAAAGGGCCACAAAAAGGGACTCATTTTCTTTTTAATAATAATAGCTAAACAGCTAACGTGATTGAATGTTTACCAATGCAGGGCACTGTTTTAAGCACTTTACTCATTTAAAACTCATTTAATCCTTCCAACAACCCTGATGGATATGTGCTGTTATTATTCTCATTTGACAGATGAGAAAACTAAAGTCCAGAGAGTTTAAATGACTTGTTCCAAGTTACACAGCTCATAAGAAATGGAGCCTGGATGCGCACTATGGCAGTCTGACTCCAGAACCTATGTTTTTCTACCGTCGCTACTGGTAGCAACTTCAAAGAAAGATGCAAACAGAACTTAATGGGAAGTAATGCAAATTAGACTGTGCTCATGATCTTGATGCCAATGTCCTCAAGCATGTTTTAGAGGGTCACTTGCAATAGTATGAAAGTGGACATTTTCATGATTTCATTCACTACACCAAGTCGGCCTCTTCTCAGGCATGTTTCCAAGTTAACATTTAATTATTGTTCACCAAGCAGTTGAAATTTCTACCTGTCCTTTACCCCTTCTCACTCTCTCATCATCTGATCCAAATCTCTGACATGAGATTTTGCACACTAGAATTAGAGGTGCCCAAAGAACAGAACTGAGACTCCAAGCTTGTTTTTATTCATTTTTGAGTTCCCAACACCCAGTACAATGCCTGGCATGCAGCAGACACTCCATAAAGGTTTGTTCAAGGAAGACAGACAGGCAGGAACAAACTGCTGTCTAGGAAGCAGACCTAAAGCAAACATGAAAAGACTTTGCCTCTTCTTCTTACTTATTCTGAGTCAGAGTTTCAACAGAAGTTTGGTCTAGAGTTGAGTTTTGTTTTTGTTATTGTTTTTTGGGGGGTGGTGGGTGGATATTACCTGCAACTAGACCCACATATTCTCTTGAGGAGTCTAAGGATATGAAAATAAGAGTGGCCATAATGTTTTGGGTGGGACTGTGCAAGTTATTTCTAACTAAATTGATGTGCATGCACGCCTTCCTGCCAGCAGAGATTTTATGTTGGATTACACTGTATTTGAGCACATATTTGGACTCACCTTCATATAAACCATCAACTTCTCTGCTTCCACTCCCTTACCTACACACTCCTCTGCGAGGAAACTAGGGAAACCATCTGGTAGGGGATGTTTCTGGAGCTACTTTCTTCTGGCTCAGAGCAAACTGTAATAAACTCTAGCAATACCCAGCTCTGGGAAGGGCAGGAAATGACACATGTCCCCACCCCAGCAGCTTTTGTTAAAAAAACTGAGTGACTTCATGATATGATCATGTGTGCTGAGGAATGTACACTCTGAACCAAAAGCTGCTCATCTCGGTTTTTGGGGTGTTTTTTAAGCAAGGACTATTAGACAAAGCTAAAACATTTCAGTAATTTTGTTTCAAGGCCAATTCATGTTTAAAAGTTGATTGGAAATTTCAGAATATCCCAAACATTAAGACCTAAAAGTCCTTTGTTCTATCCAGTAGTTTCCTTCATAACAAGGCATGAGTTTATTTTTCTTGCGTGTCCCCACAGCCAAATCCCTTGTTTCCTTACTTGTGAACTATTGCAGCATCCTTCTTGTTGCTTACTCCCAGCTGCTCCCCATCCCCACACCATTCTGTATATTGCCACTAAAATTTTCCCCACCTGGTAACTACAACCTATCATTGCTTTACATAGTCCTCCAGTGATCTCCCAAGACACTGTGACATCATCCAGCTCAGTGATTCCTGAACTAGGAATGGCTGCACTCAGAATCACCTGGGGAGGTTTTTGTTTTAATATAAATTCGTGGGTCCTATCAGAGATCTATCAGATCCAAATTTTCAGAGGCTGAGAAAATGAAAAACAAAACAACTCTCCAGCTGTTTCTGATCCAGAATAACCAGGTATTTGGGAACCCTACACACCTCAGTCCGGCCTTCACGGCTTTTCACCCAATTAGTCCTGCTCTATTGGTCTCTTGCTATTATCAGCTCTTACCCTTTAACCTCAAGCTTGCTTCTTGACACCCATTCCAGGTACAACACGAGTCCTGACTTTCCCACTCTCAAATCCTGCATCGGAGTTCTCCTACATACGTGACTCTTGACTTTCCTGTTGTTCCAAGTCACACTTTTCGTCCTCTCCAAACTACCATTTTGAGAAATTTCCATGGTCTAATTCCACCTACCAATTCAATCCTAGATCTTTCAATGTATTCTTTTAATCAGTCAATGTAATGTCTGTTTTTATGTTGCCTATTTATTGCCCTGTCTTCCCAATCAATAACGCCCCAGGAGCAGAAACCACGTCTTATAAGTCTTTGGTTACGTTAACTATCTCATTTTAGCCTAAGGAAGCTGGCCACGCCCCAGCCCTGACCATCTGGACAGTGAAGGGAAAGAGGTCTGCAAGGCTCTATAGGTGGGTTGACTCACTTATGCTATCTGACCACATTTCCTAAAAACTAAAATCCATCCTGGTTCCTCCAGGCCATACTTGGTCCTGTGCTCCTAAATAGTGATGCCAAACAGGAGGCAAGTCAATTCAATTCAACTCATCAAAGGAGAATGTGCTTTCTGCAGACAAGAGCTAAGGCAGCTTTAGGCTTTCTTCATGGATATGGGTGCAGTCTAGACAAACAGGCGAACAGCACACCACTGAAGCACGGTTTAATAAACCAAGGAAGAATAGTAACAGACTCATCTCCCAACTTTCACTGAAAAAAATTTGTCAAAACTTGAGTAAAATACAAATACAGTTGCTATTTTCTTTACTTATTCTAATTCATGCTATAGCTATTTTTTTTAATTTTATTTATTTATTTTTCCCCCAAAGCCCCAGTAGATAGTTGTATGTCATAGCTGCACATCTTTCTAGTTGCTGTATGTGGGACGCGGCCTCAGCATGGCTGGAGAAGCAGTGCGTTGCTGCACGCCCGGGATCCGAACCCGGGCTGCCAGCAGTGGAGTGTGTGCACTCAACCGCTAAGCCACTGGGCCGGCCCTCACAGCAATTCTTAGTGAGGAGACAGGGGAGAAAGATAAAATTGATTTGTGCAATGAGAAGATTTAGAGCACACAGTGATAATCTCTTTAGTCAGAGAACTAGGATTTCCAACTACTTCCCTGTATGGTAATATCACCTAAGTTTCAGTTCAAGCTGAGCTGATGAAATGTGGGAAGAGCAATTTGAAAATAAATTTTAATTTGAAGCTTGAGCAAATCCAGGATTACTGCAAATCTATTTTGAGTATTGAACCATCTTTTAAAGCAAGTGCTTGTCAAAGTTAATAAGGACTCCTAAAAAATAAGACTTCAGATTTTTCTGTCTCACCCTTCTCAAGATTGAGTTTGGAAAAAGTGCAAGACTATCAATTATTTATCATGAGCTTTAGCTCCCATTAGCTATTCAAGAGTCAGCTCTGGCCATACCAATTCCTTCCTTCTTTGAATTAATATAACATTTCCAGTTTGAAGCACATAATCTACTACTTTAAGATTGATCTCGAGCCGGCCCCATGGCTTGGCGGTTAAGTGCGCGCGCTCCGCTGCTGGCAGCCCGGGTTCGGATCCCCGCCGCGCACCGACGCACCGCTTCTCCGGCCATGCTGAGGCCACGTCCCACATACAGCAACTAGAAGAGTGTGCAGCTATGACATACAACTATCTACTGGGGCTTTGGGGAAAAGGAAAGGGAGGAGGATTGGCAATAGATGTTAGCTCAGAGCCGGTCTTCCTCAGCAAAAAGAGGAGGATTAGCATGGATGTTAGCTCAGGGCCGATCTTCCTCACACACACACAAAAAAAGATTGATCTCTAGTTTTGTATATGTAAATTTTATCAAAGCTCATGAGCAGGGATATATTTCTTTGAATTCCTCACAGCTCTTAAAACAGTGTTTAGGGCACAGAAGAGGCTCGTAAATACTTGGACTGTAATTTCATTGCCTACCCAAACAGACAGAGGTTACATTAGAAAATGGAATGCTGCTCATCCATTCCTCATGTGGTGGACCACACTGACAGTTACTGACCAGTCAATAAATGTTAAATAATGAAGACACAAAAATACATTCCCTTAACGTCCAAACTAAGTCCTCTCTACCAACACTGACGCCCATTTAGAGTAGTGGCGATAAGGGAAATGACCTTCACATAAAAAATTATTCCTCATTCTCTCACATTTAATATACATACTTGAAACAACTTTAACCCTTGATCGGGGGCAAATCACTACCATTTTCAATGTGTGTTTTTCCTGTCTCCCCACCGAAGAGGTAATCTCCGAATGAAGCAGCATTCCATTGCATGCTCCCTAGCACTTGGCACAGGTGTTCTGTACATGGTGGGCACTCAATTTTTTTTAATCAATATTTTCCAGAATATAAAATCTCATGGTATTAAATTTTTTTCTTAATATGATCCTTTACAATGATTCCAAACATTTTTACCCACACATAAGTAAAGGAAAAGCCCAACAAGTTGTTTAAAAGTTTTGTATTGTGTCATACAAACTGTCTTCATATACAAGTGCATAAGTGAAAAACTTTTCTCTCCCCTCTCCTCCCCAAACATCACAGTAGACCAATTCTTGCTAATATATCATGAAGTTAAAACATATATCCCTTTGTGAATTCTAAACAGCTAATTCTAGAGACTAGCTTCTAAATTTTGTAATTTACCAATCTAGTATGGACATGAACAGTTCCAGTGCTTTTCAACTTGTCCCTGAATTTTTCTCTCTTCAAAGTTCCAGGCAGTAATTGATTTTAATGCCCTCAAATTGGATAAAGCTGACTACTTAGAGCTTATAAATTATATCACTAAAAATAGAGCTACGACTTACACGTATTATACCCCTCATACTATTTAGCACCATGAATAGAATTCTCAATACTAATTAATGGGCTAATTAATCCAACGATCAAAATAATGACAGTGATAGTCTTAAAAGACACTAATTTGTTATTTTTCTTATATACAATACAGATTCCCTCCTGTTTTACAGATCTTTCTAGCAATGTTCTCTGCTGCTTTGACTATCTCAAATAATGATATAGCTGTCAACTTCTTCCTTGCTGCTACTAACAATTCCATAGGTCATTAGTAACGAGAAGCTAAGGCATTAAACTTAAAAGGCTCCAAGCTAGTTTAAATGTTGTGAAATACTGTTAAAATAGAATTGCACTGTATTTCTTTTCACGCTTCTCCAAAGTGCTATGATTCCTGAAAGATTTTTGTCCTGCATAGATTCAGATTCTGGGTCTTTCACTTTTGGATGGCTTGAGTACCATAAAACATGATTTATTTGGTGGCAAAATCATTTCCAGGAGTTTGAAAAGGGACCACTACACAGCTAAAAGAGTTACAATCATCACTTTTCTTTAAACCTAGAACATATACCACTGACTATAAGGAAAAACACAACAACCCTGTCTTTCTGCCTGCAATAGAAATGGAAAACAGTAATTTGAGCTGTGTGCTTTTAAGTGGTGCTACATAAAGTCATGTTTTTAGAGTTTAAAGTGGACACAAACACTGCTTCAGTGACATTTAATGTTCAATATAGACTACATTACTCTTAGCACTTTTGCACTTAATCTCCACACATAACAAATTCAGATATCAAAATAATCCTGATTCTAAAAGGGAGAACTCACCACCAATATTTAAAGCTGTTTCTTCCCAGGACAACAGTTTCTCAACTATGCACAGGTATCAAAGTGGTATTCTCTTAGGCTAAGTTTTGTCAAGGCTCAGACTACCCTGAGCTGAACTTAGCAAGGTCCTTGTAAAGAAATCTTCAATGAGAAACTCAACATATGGGAATTTTAAAGCTTCAAGACTGGCTCATTAAACAGAAATACCACAGGCTTTCTTCGAGCAGTGAGTCTAGTGATTGTCAACGTCAAGGAGGCACATACACAATTTTACTCAAACTCCTGATGTCACTTCTGTATGGAAAATGCAGTCAGTCTGACGAAGGGTCTAAAAACCATTTTGCCAGGCCTACCTCTTCTAAAGAACACGGGGAAGCTAAGGGAAAACATGAGGAAGCAATTATTTTAAATATATTGGTGCGTGCATATCCAGCGAAAAAAATGAACCTGCACAAGGCAATGGCTGTCCCAACCAAGGATTTAGATTAAACGAGAGTTCAGTAATCCAGTAATGGTTCCCGAAGTGTTTACCTTTGAAGCTAAAGAAAGGCAAACCCTGAAAGGAAGAGTAAAATAACCTCATAAGAGAAAGCTTCATTACATTTTATATGCTTCTGTTTGTTCTCATCTACCCAGCGCATCTGGGTCAAACGTGTACTTCTTAGAAGAGCCAGGTTCATATGGGAACACTGTTCTGATCCTACCTTTTGCTAGCCAAGTTCCTGCAAACAAATGGCCTGATTTCCCCAAATCTCATCACTCCATTATCTGCAACAGGAGACAGTTCCACGGCTATTTGCTGAACGTTAGCACCGATCTCTTTAGCACGGATTTCCCTCTATGATTTTGTTCTGTCTCCAGGAAGCAATAGAATAGAAAAGACTGAAGTCCTTCTCTGGGATAGTCCCAGGAAACTGGAGTTGAAAGATAATGTGGAGTAGTGCACGGCAAAAAATTCCTCTTGTGAGCTTAGTCAAACACACATGGTATACATATTCCCCTGGGTAGAAACAATTGACATTAATTAATTAATATCAGCAACAGGACCCAAAACATGGGTGATCAAATTCTAATGAGACAATTTAAAAGTAGACAGTGCTCCACTGGGTTAATAAATCAGAATTAGCTAAGAGACAATATTTTAAATACCACATCATTGAAAACTCCTAGTAGGCATGTTCCCTTCATCAGTTACTTTTAAAATAACGGTCATAACAGGAGAAAGAGCAAGCACCATGCTCACTAATGCAGGTTACTGGACTGCTTTGATTAAGCACTGCAGTTCACAGATAAACACTCCACAT
The DNA here is from genome assembly GCF_020826845.1 of Diceros bicornis minor. Classification (NCBI taxonomy): domain Eukaryota; kingdom Metazoa; phylum Chordata; class Mammalia; order Perissodactyla; family Rhinocerotidae; genus Diceros; species Diceros bicornis. The sequence goes on from NC_080743.1 coordinate 59,566,566, forward strand.
CTTCCCTTCAAGTTATTGAATCTTTCTTCTTCCGGAATGGTGATTTTAGTCTCCTCCATACACTGTTTCTGGGTTTAGATTTTTTCTCCATGGCCAGTACTGCCTCTTTCTCTTTCCTACGTATCTCCCGTACAAGGGCATGGAATACATCATCGATGTAGTAGCGGTAGGCAGCAGAGGTCTCAAAAAAGGGACAGCTAAATTCTCGGGCCAAAGCCAATCCTTCTTCCTTGGTGACCTTTAAAAATGTAAACATGAGAAAATTTATAGTGGTAACAGTGGAAAACAATTACAACTGCCCCAAAAAGTGAAAGGGCTACCTTAACAGGAAGAGAGCTCCTCAACTCTGGAGGTGTTCAAGTAGAGTGTAATGATTTTTGTAATGTTGGGAGGCTGGATTACATGACTTCTAAGATTTCTTCTGCCTTCAAATTATGTGATTCTATTTCTAGTCTATTTTAAAGATAACTTTTTGGGACAGGGAATAGTTATAGATATCAAATATGCCATTTTAATTTTCTTCATACTTTACATTTTAAGAAGTAAAACACAAGGCAAAGAAACATATACTTAAACTACCATACTAAAAACTATAAGGAACCTAAAATCGATATATCCAATTATGGAAACACCATAATTTCTCCTACTTTTGGACATTTAGACTTTTTCTAATTTTGTGCTACCATAAATAGCCTGGCAACAAATATTTTATATATAAATCCCAGAACAGATTTTTCAAATGGGAATTAACTGAGAAGCATTAATGAATTTAACTACTGTCAAACTACTTCCAAAAGGTTTATACCATTCATGGCTTCCAGTAGTAGTTATGAATGTTTTACTACACCTTCAAGTCTACACCAAACAGCAAAATTTAAAACATTGTTGCTAACTTGAAAGGTATCACTTATTCTAAAATCCTCTACAATTTCTCTTACTCTCCCCTTCCAGGGCTCATAATCCTCACCATTAGGAAGTATATCTTGAAGTCTAACCCAAGTTTCTCCCGTTACAACATAAACAGATTTATTTCTGAGGTTTTAGGAACTGAATATGCCATGGTCCAACACTTAATGGGTATTCTATTTGTCATCTGATTACTATCCTGTGGATTTTGTCTTGTAAACTGATTCCCAAAATCCAGATTTTATCCAAAATAATAGAAAATTAGTAGATATAGGGAAATTTTCAAGGTTAGGGAGAAGCTAATTTTGAATTTTTATTTTAAGGCAAAGGAATCTATAAACCGAGAAACAAAAATGACTAATCCCACAAGATGACAGCATTTTTTTTTTTTTTTTGAGGAGGATCAGCCCTGAGCTAACATCTGATGCCAATCCTCCTCTTTTTTTGTTTTTGGCTAAGGCAGACTGGCCCTGGGCTAACATCTTTGCCCACCTTCCTCTACATTATATGGGACGCCGCCACACCACAGCTTGGCAAGCGGTGCGTCAGTCCGCGCCTAAGATCCAAACCTGCAAACCCCAGGCCGCCGCAGCAGAGCACATGCACTTCACTGCTACGCCACCCGGCCCGCCCCAACAACAGCATTTTCAACTCTATCCTCACCTGCCTTAGCTGCTTTAAGTCAGACTTGTTTCCCACAAGAACCACAGGTGTATCATCAGTCCGTCGAACTCGATAAATAAGCTGTTTAAACTCCCGAACTTCATGGAAACTTCGACGATCAGTGATAGAATAACAGATGATAAACCCTTCTCCTGCCCTCATGTACTGATCCCGCATGGCTGTAAACTCTGCCTGGAGGGAAACAAGGTCATTAATGTATTGATGCAACCTAGAACTACACACACATTAGCTATTTATTTCAGATTAAAGAAGAGATATGTTGATTACCTGCTATCCTGAGTCAGAGTGCATGAAAAATTAAAGAGATGAACTAGTGATCTTCTTTGCATAAGCCTTCCCTCCCCTTCACTAGAGTGAAAAGACTTTTACTCATAGCATTCTGGGATTTAATACCTGTCCAGCCGTATCCAAAATGTCCAGATTGGCAGGCTCGTCATCAATACGGATCCGGATTTTATAAGCATCTTCTACAGGAGGGAAGAAAGGTGTCTATAAACTCATAAACACAGGAATATGCAGCCTTATTTTAAAATCTGTCTTATGGAAAAGCAGATTACACAGTTCTTTAAGTGCTCAAATTTTCTAAGGAAGCATGCTAAATCCATTAAGATAAATAAATTAGGTCTTCAACCAAGGTTTTAATTTTTTTTCCACATAAGTGATGATGTAAGTTTATCTATAGCTTAAGTTTATAAGACTTCACCTACAATTCTAAGCTAAAAAAGGACTCTGAGAGATCTTCTTAAAAATATTAGGCCAGAAAAGTAACTTTACCATTTATTAAAGTTATTAGATGCCAGGTATTATACTAAGTAATCTATATACATTAACTCATTCAATAGTCATAATAATCCAATGAGGTAGGTATCATTATCTCCATTTTACAGATAAAGAAAATTAAATTCTAAAATATTAAATGTGTTCCCCATATTACACAGTTTATTAATGATAGAACCAGAATTAAAACCAAGAGCTGCTTGACTCAAAAGCCTTATGTACTTAACCATATGCTATAGTTCCTCCTAATTTTAATACTATAGAAAAAACAAAAATCATAACTTATTTTACTATTTTCTAAATAATCCATATTGCTCCTTTATGAAAGCAAATTTCTTTATGCATATTGTTATAGTAACCTTGGAAAATATACGAAAGTAAAAAAGAAGAGAAAAAGCCCACTCAACATTTCCATCATTCAAACAACTGCTGCTTATATCCTGATGTATTTCATTTTTTTTTTTTTGTGAGGAAGATCAGCCCTGAGCTAACATCCATGCTAATTCTCCTCTCTTTTGCTGAGGAAGACCGGCTCTGAGCTAACATCTATTGCCAATCCTCCTCCTTTTTTTTTTTTTTTTACCCCCCAAAGCCACAGTAGATAGTTGTATGTCACAGTTGCACATCCTTCTAGTTGCTGTATGTGGGACGCGGCCTCAGCATGGCCGGAGAAGCAATGCGTTGGTGCACGCCCGGGATGCGAACCCCGGGCTGCCGGTAGCAGAGCGCGAGCACTTAACCGCTAAGCCACGGGGCCAGCCCTGTATTTCCTTTTAATATTTTTTCTTGATCCCTTGTTTCTGACTCTTCCTCAAAGATGAAGAGTCCACTATATCAATGTTTCCCAAACTACAGGTCAGGATCCTTTAGGATTAGCGAGTTGTGAATGAATTTAATGGGTTGGGACCAGCATTAAAATAAACAAGCAGAAACCTAAACTAAAACAGAGTGCACTACACACCACATGTAGTGAGGTAACTATAGTTTCATGATATTTTAATTACCTATACATATGTGCACATGTATACATATATGTATACACACACATACTTAGATGTATACTGATTACAATGTAAAGTTTTTCTTCTTAGAGTTAGTAGCCAAAGTTTGAAACAAAATGCACTAAATCATAAACTCAATGTGGGCAGACACCACATCCTTTTGTTTACCACTGTACCCCCAGGGCCTACCACAGTGCCTGGCACACAATAGAAACTCAAAAAACATAGTATTTGCTGTTGAATCAGATAATATTGTCAGGAGAGTAGCCGATTTGGGGAAAAAAAAGTTGACAGATTCAAAAAAGTAACTCTTTCAGTGGACAAGCATATGAATTTTACTTTAAAGAAACGAAAAGATACTCCTGGAGCTCTAAGTAAATTATCCTAAGCCCTAAATTGATTTTATTCCTAGAATTCCCACCATAGTTTGAATCTCTGAACAATGTTCTAAATTTAATACAGTACATGAAAAAACAAAAACTGTTTCTATTTTCCCTAATCCACAGAAGCATCTACTATATAAAATAACCACACCCAAAGCTGGGTTAGCATAGAACACTCATTGGCTTTATGGAAAACAGAGCAGCAGAGGCCTGACCCAATGGAAATCCTTTCTAGAAACCCAGTGATCCTGAGAGAAAGTGTCACATCCTGAAAATTCTAGTAGTATGGCAGACCTTCTGTGCCCTCCCCTATTCCCCACCCCCATTTTTCTTTTATCCTGAGATATAACCGCTTAGAATCAAACCTCCTTCCTTATGGTTCAGGAAGGACAGTAATGTTCTTAGTCCTTGTAGAGAATAGCAATTAAAATTTTTTTAAAAAGGCAAAACAGGGCCAGCCCCGTGGTGTAGCAGTTAAGTGCGTGCGCTCCGCTGCTGGTGGCCCGGGTTCAGATCCTGGGCGTGCACCGATGCACCACTTGTCAGGCCATGCTGCGGCGGTGTCCCATATAAAGTGGAGGAAGATGGGCACAGATGTTAGCTCAGGGTCAGTCTTCCTCAGCAAAAAGAGGAGGACTGGCATGGATGTTAGCTCAGGGCTGATCTTCCTCACAAAGAAAAATAAAATAAAATAAAAATAAAAAGGCAAAACAAAATTACTTTTTACTTTAATAGTGTTTTGCCAACAATAGATTGTTAAGGATTATAAAAGACATATGGGAGGACTTTACTACGTAATGAACTTGAGGTATAAGGAAGTAAATGAATGGCTTCGAGTGGAAGAAGTCCAGGCTCTGCAAGTTTGGGTTGTAAGAGTTCAGCAGGCTGGCTCTACTTGTTTTTCTGCTTCCTTTTGTGGAAGTTCAAACCAGCTGACTCATAGTTACAGAGTCAGTCTCAAGGCAGACCCTTAGAGAAGTGACAGCAAAAGGCTTCTGTTAAGTGGTCTTTAAACTTTTCCTTTAATCTGGCAATAGAGTATACTAACCATAAAAATATGACAAAGAAAGTGCCCCATTAATGTTTAGTAAAAGACAGAGACTAAAGATGGCTTATGTACACACAGAGCTAAGGAAACATATAGGAAAAAGAAATATTCATTTGTTTACCAACTGCTATGGTACTCATTGTTAAATCCTGAATTAGACACCAAAAAAGGCTCAAAATATAAATAGTTAAAAACTGTTTCAAAAAGTGACACCAAGAAACTTTTATGGGGTTTATTTGGAAACCTAAGTGATAATTTGACTTACCAATGGTGGGATCATGATCTTCTGGGAATCGATGGCTGATGAACTGCATGGTCATGGCTTCAAAACAAGAAATGAAAGTTGACATCTATACAAAGGTGACCCACAGAAAGAATGTCAAGTATCAACATTGCATGATAGCCAGTCTCCCATTTGGTTTGGGTGGAGGTCATTTGTTTTAAGTACTTTTCATAGTCTTGTAAAATGGAAGAGAAATGTCACCTACCACTTTTCCCTACACCACCAGCACCCAGCATCACGAGTTTGTATTCCCGTGAGAGCCCTGCAGGGCTGCTACAGTGGCTACCACCTGGGCGACTTCCAGAATCCATTGTCCTCTTGGAGAATCTTGGGCTGTCCCGAGGAAAAGGCACCTGGAGAAAGAAGAAAATATTTAATCCAGGATGGAGACACCATGATGACAGTACTGGAGCCAGGGCCCTACCTTCTCACACTCCGTCCTATTACTCCTGCTCCCTACTGTAGTCTTTCCGGCGGCCCAAAGAAACCCCACATCCTCACCTTCCCTCCAGGACAGTTAAACGCATCACAGGTTTTCCGAATTACTTTTTCCAGAGAGAAAAATAAAAAGAGACAAAGAAATCTGGAATTTCTTTTCAGACTGGGGCACCAGCACAGCAGGGAGGAGGAGCTGAGAAAGCTGAGGTTTGGGGACCAAAGGAACACTCCCTTAGGCCGCAGGGGTCCTCTCAAGCCTGCGGCACCGGAGGTCCCGCCCCCTCCCCATTCTCCTGCGAGACAGCTCCCCTCCCTCAGCGCACCTCCGCCCGCCATCATGCCCCCTACCCCTCCGCTTCACGAGCCGAGCCCTCGTTCCTCGTACCCGTCGGGACCTGAAGGCCACGGCCGGTCAGTTCACCCACTTCGTCCTCCTTCACTCGCCGCGAGGCTCCAGCACTGACCTGTGACCCCTCCCGCAGCCGGGGAAGATGGCGCCACCGGCCGTAGGGGCGGGGCTGCCCCGTGACGTCCGCCACCCGCCCCGCCCCCTCCGGGGAGGGCCAGCTCCCTTCCAGGTCTTCAAACCCAGTTCCGCGACTCACCGCAAAAGAAAGGCCGTTTGGTCGAGTCCCATACTCAGGGTGCCTGCGCACGCGCGCGCGCACACACACGTTAAAACAAATTATAAAACAACCGTTTACACACAAGTCAAAAAAGAAAGGAGGATGTCATAACGGACACACAGGGGACCTCTAAAGTGAGTAACAAGTTACTCAATGCTGTTTGCGATAAAAGACGAATTTGGCCAAATGTAATGAGGAAACAAGAGGAAATGGGTACCCACCAAATCCTCCCAAAAAACAGGGCTGAGATCAAGTTTTCCACTTAATAGCAGAAAGAGCAAATTTTCTCAAAGGAACAGCTACAATGACTTCAGCTTTTGAAAACAGTTAACAGTCCAGCCTCCAAGAACAGAGGAATGTTCACAACATTCGCGTTAGACTAATCCGAGTTCTGTATTTTAAACATATATAAATAAGATATTTAAAAATTCGGTTGTTTTGTTTTAAACAAATGTACTACTCTCCCAGGTGGCCTTGAATTAAATACAGAAATAAGGTACTATCACTATATTCCTCTATTTAGGTAGCACACACAGGTATTAGAAGAAACTTGACACTGGGAAATTTTTCTGTTGAAGTTTCTGTCCTCTCTTCTTTTTTAAGAATGTTTTTCCAAGAATAATTTGTATTTCTTTTAAAAATGTTTCATTCACTCATTCCCTTGAACTATGTTCAATAAAGGAGGGCTAAAATATGAAATTGGAAAACATCCAGTGTAATAATCTTTTATGTTTTCATCTGGACTTTTTAACTGTCGTCTTAATAGTTTGTAACATTGTGAAATTTTAGTTGTACATTATTATTTGTCCATCACCATATAAATTCCTCCTTTCACCCCTTGTGCCCCTCCTTCATCTGGACTTTTAAGGGTTTACTTTGGAAAGTCATAAATCTCTCAGAACCATATGCAAACTTTTGGGTCCATGTGTGCATTTTTCTGGTGGGGTTATAATTTCATTATGCTATGAATAAAAAAGCTTATGAATTTTAGTGTATGGATGGGTTGTGGAAGAAAAAAAGAGAAACCACAAGCAGAATATTTATACATTTATTTATAATGAAATTATGGTCTAAATATTTACAACATATAGGAAACCAGAGGGTAAGTTTATACAAAGCCAACCTGCAAAGTATTCAAATGTGCAAAAATGACAGTTCAGTATCTCAAACTACTCTTGGTTCAGCAGACTAGCTCCTTCACTTTCACACATCAATATTTGATACAAAAAAGTTCTTTTGGCAAAACCTGTAATGCCAAGAAAAAGGACAAGTTGCAATTTCAGTCACTAAGTCCACCATCCTATTGCAAGCAGTCAAATCTCTCTATTTTAGCTGCAACCAGTTCTGAAGAGAGACAGACCACTGTGTTTCGTTTCTGTGATGAGTCCTGATCAGCTTTTGATCAACCAGTTTTCTCTGACCCAGTTGAAGACAAGAAGCTTAGAAGGGCAATAAAAACAGCAATGGCTATCTGAAACAAGTGTGCCTGGAGGTGCCAGCTTTGGATCATCCCAATAAAAAGACACAATAAAAAAAATAACTTCATTTTCCTACCCAGGATCCAGCTATATCAGATAGTTTTAAATTAGTAAAACCACATTTTCCAAAACAGAAAGAATCCAAAAATGAAATAGGGATGAGTTCTTACATTGAGTACTGAAAGGAAAGAATGGTCTTAAAATCTTTTCCCCACTAATAAATAGTAAGGCTTTGTTTATAACCAGTTATTATCAAAATTCACCAAACAGTAGTAAAATACAAATAAAACTTTCTTTACATCAGAATAGGGGCTATTCATTTGGAAAAGGCTGGACTAGCTCAAATGTATATTAGAATGACCCTGTTGGGATGCTTTGTTGAACAAGCACATTTCACCAACTGTTAAAAAGCTTCTGAGACAAATTGGTGACTCTAAGTAAATCTTAACAGATGCTATGCCACTGCAGAAATAAGGATGTTTTAAAAAGAATGGAACTCCTTTAAGAAAGGGGATATGGCACCTCTAACTTCTGCAAAGGTCCAAGATAGTTCTCAGTACAGGCCCCAGAGTCTTGTTAAATCAAATGCATGCATTATTGCTAAAGAAGAGTCACCGAGGGTCAAAACTCTGTTCCACTGTTTCCTATGGGGCCATCCAGAATGGCATCTGTTGTTTAGCTCGTGGTTGTGATGAAGGGTATTGATATCCCAAACTCCAGCCCTGTGGAAAACTACTTGCATTTTTATGACCTCCGTGTTCTTCCTCTTCATCAGATGAATCTGCAGCATAAGCCACCAAGCCAAATCCCTTTTCCGTAGTTTTCATCTTCTTGACTGGATAATCTAGAATAGAGAAAAACAACCCCAACCCCATTCCCCACCAAGGGAAAAAAAAAAAGATAATACCATAAATTCGTTAATAAAAAAAAGATGTTAATTGTAAGTGGTTAGTTGGACACCATTTTGAGGTCACAGGGTCAATGGTCACCCAAAAACGTTGAAGATCACACGAAAAACAGCACCAGCATCAGCAAATGTGAATCCACCAGAACCATGTAAGAAAACAGAGAAAGAAAAAAGAAACACAAAAAAAAAAAGAAAAAAGAAAAAAAAGGAAAGTTAGCAAGTGAGTCTCTGGAGGCTGATATTTCACCTTTTAAAGAGTTAAAAGAAAAGAAGTTAAGAAAAGAAAAAAATGTATTTTCTTCCGTTTGTTTTTATTATGACTAGGCAAAGAACAAAAATGATCCCATGTACCTTTACAGGGTTTAGAGTTCTGGGATACTAAAAGGCAACATTTTTTATAACAGCCACAGGCTGACCATTACTGATCAATAGAGCTATGACGGGAGACACGGCTCAGCTCCCAACACAAAGAAAAATCCATTTTTATTAAGTCTGTATCAGATTACCTCCAGGTACAGATGACAAAGACAACAAAATTTTGAAATGACCTACCAATCATTAGTATTTCCTAGGGTTTTAAGGTCACTGATGCTATGTATAAAATATAAGTCGACTGACTCTTTTCTAGACACACGTCGGTTGAAAATAAAAGGCTGTGTAATTATATGCTGTCCATATAAATAAAAAAAAGTATTCTCATTAGCCAGTACATTATAGAGGTTGGATAAAACACCTGAATGAGTCACACCTGAATGAACGTCAGGTTAGAAAACTAACAGCTTAAGATCAGTCTTAGCCACACTCCCTTGTTCCCCCAGCTACACCTAACTCACCATGGCTCCCTGTTAAGGTCCCAGATCCATTCCTTTCATCAGACTCTGTTTTTATTCCAGTCACTGGAAAGGCTGGTGGAGGCATCAACTGCCTGTTAAAAGAAAAAAATGAAACAGTCTTTCAGACAAATTCAATAAATGTTTAACCTCTCCAGTAGATAAGGAGTGGAATAAACAATACGGTCTGCAGATAATCTTTCAAGTTCACCTTAACCATTAATTTCAACCCTTTCCACCTGACCCCCTACCCACCCTTCAAGCTATAAGATTATAAGGCCTGTTTGCAGAGCCAGGCCACGCCAAAAATAGAACAAACTGTTGTGGGAACTCTGCTCCCTCTTATGAAGGCTAATATAATAATACAGGAAAGGAGAATTTACTGGATGGCAGGCTAAACTCCCATTCAAGTACCTCCATCCATGATATTCTATGATTCTAAGTAGCAAAAATGGCTTGATTCTCTAACACTTCTGTTACTGCCTACCCTTAGGAAAATGGCCAAGATGCAAACAATGAAAGTAAAGGAAGATGCCTGACTAAACATGTACTGAATTATCCAAAGCTAAGTGTAACTGCTTCTAAGACTGTGCAAGGCCTATCATTACATTTTCCATTACTGCATCAATTACAACAAACAGGAGCTTGTTTGATCTAAATGATTTCATTTCAGTTTTAGAACATGGAAGCACGTAGCAATGACCATTATTCACACTAATGGTGCAAACAAATGACATCTGAATATATTCATATAATTATGTTCCAACCAACTTACCTGTCCCTCTCTCGCTCTTTGCCTGAGGAACTTGCCGGCTTCGATCCTGCACCTTCAATCTCATTCTGACTGGAGAAGCCTGTACCTAAATTAGTCATATGAATGGGTCCATGCTATGAGCAGAAAAATACAGTGGCATTAGCAAATCTACAACTGCTGTATTGACTTTAGCTCCTTAATGTAACTGTCAAGTGCCTCGTCTTTCTGATAAATTGCAGTAAGCTGCACTACATACCTCTTTGGGATTTGGAGTCTAACTATAGCTGAAAGAGATTATTTTTCTCTGAAGGACTTGGTCAGGGATGTTGTGATTCATTATGCTATGTCTATCTGTTTTCAACTATCCATAACTTAACTGGTTTGACCCAGTTATAAACTATAAAAATGTTTCAAAGTTTGTTTCAAAGAATGCTTCAAGGATTCTGGCAAAAAGTAAAGATGCTTTCCTAATAAAACAAAACTGCATCAAAACTACACATTTTAATAATCTTTAAAAAACTCTTTAGTGAATAACTGTGTTTATAACTGTATGCAAGCACAGAATCAGTGCATTTCTGGCCATCTTTTTTTTTGAGCGGGAGGGGTAAGGATTGGAGAAAGAAAACATCCTCTTTTTTCAGAGGGGAAAAAGAGAATAGTAAATTGAAAGCCAAGGTTTTCAATACAACCCAAATATCGGTAGAAGGATAGCTTTTGGTGAGATGTGTAGGGAAGTAAGAACTATCAGAGGCTTTCAACAGTCTGTTGTATGAATAAGAGGAAGTGCAGAATTCTACAGAACTCCTTCCAGATGCCAGTCATAGGAGACTTCTCTCTAGGTGAAGAGTTTTGTATTCTCTTATCACTCTGACCCCCAAAGACAAAACCCACCCAAAGGGAATTGCTCTTGCTTTCAATTAATCCCCCAAGGATAAAAACCTAATCTAAATAGATTCCAGACGGCAGAAATCCTAGTACTGGGAGGATAGTTGATACAGATGTGAATTTATCTTTCTTTAAAGGGAGAATAGTAGGATAAGATGAGGAAAGTAAGACAGGGTATTTTATTTAACCTGGTATCCAAGAAGTCCAGATTCTCGTTCATCTGGTAGCTCCTCGGTGAATCGCCTCTTCTGTGCCTGGGGTTGAGTTGGGAGTGGGGGCTGGGGCTGGGGTGGGGGCTGGGGCTGGGGGCCGGCAGGCAAGGCAGTTTTGACAGGAGCAGCAGGAATAAAAGGCCCACTCATCGGACTCTGGGACCAAAACAAACCAAAGAGGAAAAGGTGTGAGAACATCCAACTAATGAATAAGTAAACAATGATTAGGATATACTCTAATGATCAATATGTATCAGATGAATTTCATCTTCTGGTCCTTAGTTTCCTTTATGTATAATTTGGTAACAGCATCACCTAGCCTTCCCACCCTCATGGTAGGGAAACATGAAATTGACAATCTCGACATGCTTTGAACTCTCAGGAAAAACTTGTTGTGCATTCGGGCTATTAGGAGCAAACATGACCATTAACAACAATAAAAACTCTAGCCACTTACTTAGTTCAGAAGTTACCAAGCAAGAATATTTTCTTATTTAAAGCCCTTTAATCAATGTATTAGCTCTTTCTGGATCACAAATCCTGCTAACACTTGTGGCAAAGGAAACTTCATCTACCACTTCCATGGAGTTATGTCAAGAGCGAGTCTGTCTAATGTTTTATGAGGTTGTTCCAAAAAGGAGTAAAGGGTGATCAAAAGACAGTATATTAGAGAAAACAAGCACTTCTAAGAGGAAAACTCTTATTACCAACAGCTATTATTTACCGACTACTTAGATCATCTTACTGAACCCTTCTAGCTCTTTGAGATATTATCATTATGCCCATTTTATATCTAAAAAAAACCAAAGCCTGGATAGGGTAAGTTACATCCCAAGATCATACAGCTCAAAAATGGGAAAGCATGACGAACTCTGGCAGTCTATCTCTAAACCCCAACTCTTAACCACTCTTGCTATACTGCTTCCTAATTACAAAACAATGTGGCTCAAAGCTGGAGAACTAAAGCTCTACCTAAATATAAAAAGTAAAATAAGCATGACTAGGGACCACAAACGGAAATTAGTTCATCAGCTCTTTTTCGTTTTACACTGTACAACCCCCTTCAGTGCTCACAGCCCACAGGTAAGGAGGCTGGGCAATGGTTCGAGGCTGCAGTTTACTCTCGCATGGGTACACTATGAGAGGCCCACAGGAGGGCCCGCCATAAATCCATTACCATGCTCTCATTACTCTCTCCCCTGCCTCTAAGAAGGAATATATATAATCTACCTAGATGAGCTGGCCACCTACTCTTTTCCTAAAATTCTAGTTTCTTACATAGTTTGAAATATATATACCAGTTTTCATAATCCTCAAGTTTGGAAAGTTCATGTATCTCTTGGCGTAGGAACACCTCCATATAGTATAATATTTCTAAGATTAGTGACTCAGTTCCAATCATTTAAAGGTGTGGCACAGGCCAGTGCCCTTCTTGAGGACTTTCTTAACACTGCAAAGCCAGAGGCAGGCAAATGACGGTCCATGGTATGGCCAACTATGATTCTGGCCTGCCACCTGGTTTTGTAAATCAAGTTCTATTTGAACACAGCCATTCATTTGGTATTGTCTATGGCTGCTTTTGTGCTCAACAACCGAGTACAGCAGTTATGAAAGGGACTACACGGCCCACAAAGCCTAAAGTATTTACCATCTGGCCCTTTATAGAAAGCTTGCCAACTCCTGCTCTAAATTAAATTAACTATTTGGTGGCAAGATTTGTGAAACCAACTGTAAATTTTAGGGTGAATACATACTATTCCAGGGTATTCAGGTAGTTTGGTGATGGGAACACAGGACGACAATATAAAAAAAAATACCTCACATTACATACCATTTCTGAATAATACCACCACCTTCCCAGCCCCAGTTTTTCCTAATTCAACGGCATCATGTTTCATATCCTGGCATCCTACCTGTCCAGTGCTAGCTGGAGGCTGCACTTGTGTTATCGGGTATTGTGTTGGCACAGGTGGGACTCCGGTAGGTAATGCTGGTAAGACTCCAGGTGCCAATGAAACAGCTGGTGGCACTATGCTTGGTACTCCGTAGGGAGGTTGAACTGGCTGCTGAGGAGGGGGAACAACAGGGTAACCAGACTGATAGCCATTGGATGGATAATATGGTGGCTGAGGAGGGACACTACTTATAGCAGAGGGTTGTGTATAGCCTGAGGGGGAAGAAAAAAAGTGTTTAATCAGCTGCAGCAGAATGAGACATTTTAGCTGAATATTAAACTTAATCTCTAGGGAAGAATAACACTGAGGCACAAATGGCTTTCCAAATTATCCTAAGTTGAAGGGAACATTATTAGTGCCCTGGCACAGTTAGGCTAGCCTCAAGCATCATATTTTATACATAAATCTCACTAGCAAAATATTTTTTAGTTAAACACTTCAAGACATACACACCTGGTAAAGGTACAGCAGTATTAATCTGATTCACAAATCTAGAGTATTCAGCATGAACCTGAAAGAGAAGGGAAAATAAATTAATTTGGGACAGTCCTAATGCACTGAGCATTTATAAAAGTCTGATTATACAATTCTAGGACCAAAGCAATTAGGAATTAAAATATTTCCATTGATGTTTCAATCAAATTTAGACTTGTTTGATCTAAATTTTAATACGTCACATCTATAAATTATTAAGCCAGGTTTTGGGAATCAGGAGCATGGACATCAGGAGCATCCTAAATCCCCCAAAGTAGATCCGATTCTGGGGTACAAAATCATTCGCATGCCACAGAAATTAAGCAGTTAGGAAATTTCTAAGTTGTCAGTATAACTGTTGAGAACTCATTCATTCTTTTATTTACTGGGTGACTTGTCCTCAAGGAGCTCATGGTTTAATAAAGATTTAGTACTTCTCCTCTCCACTTCTTCATTATTAGCATCTTACTAAGTCCATAACTTCAAGTAACGACAAAGAGAAAGATGGAGAATGCTCACGGAAGTTATCTGGTACAAGGGTTGGTAAATCAGGTTACTTCTCAAAAGCAAAGTAAACAACAGCTTCCCAAGAGGGCATGCTTAAATACCAAGTAAAAGAAGGTTGAACACACTCAACCCCCAAACCTCATATCCTTTAGGTGCTATAAAAACAGCCCTATGCTTTAATTTTTAGTTACCTGACTATAAAATAAAAAGAATGAATAATTATCCCAAAGGTATTACTAACTGCTTTAAACTATTACAGCTCTACTTTACTTTAGCTAAAGCTAATATTAGAAAGAATCCGGAGGAGCCGGCCCGGTGGCGCAAGCGGTTAGGTGCGCGCGCTCCGCTGCGGCGGCCTGGGGTTCGCTGGTTCGGATCCCGGGCGCGCACCGACGCACTGCTTGGCAAGCCATGCTGTGGCGGCGTCCCATATAAAGTGGAGGAAGATGGGCACAGATGTTAGCCCAGGGCCGTCTTCCTCAGCAAAAAAAGAGGATTGGCGGATGTTAGCACAGGGCTGATCTCCTCACAAAAAAAAAAAAAAAGAAAGAATCTGGAATGTCCATTATAAATGACCAGGATTAAAAGTAATATTTACATACTCAAAAACATTGAGATTTTATGATACTAATGTAGTATAGATTTCAAAATTCTATACTGAAATAGCTCCTAAAGAAATGCATACCAACTGTGAGCTTCGCTAGGGGAGTTTGACTTCCTTATAGAGAATGGTAGTTGCTATAATGATTAGTGACTTGAATAGTGTCCCCCCAAAATTCATGTCTTTCTGGAACCTCAGAATGTGACCTTTTATGTTTTGGAAACAAGGTCTTTGCAGATGTAAGTAGTTACGATGAGGTCATACTGGATTAGGATGGGCCCTAAATCCAACAACTGGTACCCTTAGAAGAGGAGACAGACACAAACAGAGAGGGAAGAAGGCCAGGTGAAGATGGTGGCAGAGATTGGAGTCATGCTGACACGAGACAAAGAAAGCCAAGGACTGCAGGCAATCACAAGAAGCTAGGTGACAGGCATGGGATGGATTTTCCCTCAGAACCTCCAGAAGAAATCAACCCTGCCCACACCTTGATTTTCGACTTCTGGCTTCCCAAACTGTGAGAGAATAAACTTCTGTTGTTTTAAGTCACCCAATTTGTGATAAATTTGTATGGCAGCCTAGGAAACTAATACAGGTGAGAAAAACAGCTAAGACACAATCCAAAATGGCAGCAGCTCTTCTGAATGAGTATCAGACAGACAAATATAACTCACTGTTTGCAAAAGATTCTCACAGAGCTTCTTGGCAGCAGCCAGGCCTTCTGGTTTGGGATGACTGCAAAGAAAAAAGAACCAGAATTCAAAGGGGAGAAAAACAAAAGATACAGAATTATACTTTCATTTTGTATGCAGTTTTATAAATTTAACATATTCAATATAGCACAAACCTAAGCTTCTGAAAGTTACAAAACAGGAGCACAAAATGTCATAGAAGTCCTTCAAGACATAACCAGTATCATTACCACAAATATTTTATTGGTCTTTTTCTGAGTAACAGTACTTCTTGATATAAAGAAAAGATATTTTCAGGATTACAGACTTGCATAAAACCCAAGCACTTAAATACTTAAAAAACATAAATCCACCTTCTAATTTAACAATTTTTATTAACTAATTATAAAGTGATTAGTCCCAGTGTTTACCTTAGTTCCTCATGTTACTACTTATTAAGGCCATTTTCTCTTACTCCTTCTGAATCATTCCTGCCTGTACTGATAAGTTGATAAGGATTCAAACGTCCTCAGCCCCATCCATCCATACCTGATGTAAATATACATAGGTTCAAAAGCTTCTCGGCCAGATGCTGGCTCAATGCAGCCTGAACCTTTGCCTCGTAGGAAGACTTTGGCACCCGTTTCAATCTGAATGTGCTGCAAATAGGAGCAGCCTGGACCTTCCACTTTCTCCTTCACATTAAAAGTGGGCACAGCATGTTCTAGACCCACAAATAATTTGTCTTGAACATAATGCATCTGTAGAAGAACACAATACCCCAGATTAAACAGAGAATACATAATTAAATCCTAATCTTGATATGATGCAAAATACTTTAATCTTCTAGATACTTCTAATTGCTTCCAGAATAAGGACCCCCTATAATTTTTACCATGAGCCCATAAAAATAAACCCTATCAAGTAGCTTAATTTAAATGAAACCTATATAGTCCATGTATACCTGCAACACTAACCCTTTACTCTGTTCAGCAAAATCTATTTTAAGAAGTAAAAAACCCAAGATCCAATATTGAGTAAGCATACCCACTTCCCTCCAACTGGTTTACGTTAAATAGAACTTATAGCACAGTCTCCTGTAAAACTGGAGTAGAATGTTGGGTAGTACAGTCAGCCCTGTGATATTCTCCAATAAGGGCTGCTCTCTCCAACCCTTTTTTCTAGGAGGATTGTATCAGCAGAGTCTTGTTTCATCAGACTCAGCCTTCTTAGTCCTCCAGCTGCCATCAAGTTTAAAAATAAAAATTCAAACCACTAACTTCAAAATGTACAATGTGTATAGCTCTTTGATCTATCAATCCCCTTCCTAGAATATATCAGTATGAAGAGATGTGTGCTCAGCTGTTCATTACATCTGGGAAACCTAAATTGTCCATTAACAGGATATCAATAGTGGGCAACTTTCAGATTGGAATTTTAGGATTTTATTTTTTTCTTTATACTTTCTGTATTATTTGGCATATATCATTCTTATAGAAATGATAAAGCTGTTAATGATCTTTCCACAAAACATACCCCTGACTGGAAGGGAGGCTTCTGGCTAACAGCCGGAGACAGCTGCGCAATAGGCGCTGGCTGGTGATAGACAGTGACTGTTGCACCATTAAAAGTTGGACTCGTCCCTGTGGCAGCTTTGACCACCCCATTGGTAATGATTTCTTTGATTCGGTTTACAGCTCCTAGGGAAAAACAGATAGTAAGATACTATACTAAAAAACTGAATGAGTGACTAGTACCCAATGATAAACACAGGCCAATGCTCAATTACTCAAGTATTAATTCATTTTATAGATCACCCAAGTATTTGGCTCCCAACCTCTCTTAACTTCCATGCACATTCATAAGTAGCTCATAAATAAGAGTTAGAACAGCCATCAGGAACAGTTTGCCAACTTATTACATACAGGCCTCTACTTTGCCCTTCACAAAGAGCGATCTGGGAGCCAAAAATATTACTTACTGTCCACTAATTCCCGAGTCTGGCCCTGAACATGAAGATATAATGGACGATCCCTATAAAGAGAAACATACAATGATGATCTCGAACAGGTCAAACCAAAGAAGGAGCAAAATGGGTCATCAAATCTAATATGTAATGTTTAAAGTTTCCAAATAAGTAAAAGGGACTATATAAACAAAAACAGCTATTGCTAGTTAATTTCTAAGAACATGGTTTTACAGCGGGGAAATGAATCAACTTTTCTAGTTGCCTAAAGTTAACTGGCTCACCTATGGATCAAACCTGCTCTTACGGGCTCATGAACATTAATAGCCAATCAATTGAGATAACCCAGAGACTGAGAACAGAATTTCTTTTTGTTGGTTGTCTAATAGGTTATGGGTAAATGTGATCTTGGCTATCCAAATTAAAGGGTCAAGAATGATGGCGGCATATAGATAAATTTCTTTAAAGACCCACACCAACTGAGAACTCTTTAGATTCTAAATATAAAGTAGCTTAGATTCATATTTTGATTATAATTATGGGGAAAGTGATCAATAACCATACAGTTAATAAAAAGCTGTAGGTAAAAAATAACTGTTTAAAGACAAAAATGTTCAAAACAACAACTAGCACATATACAAAGTTGAAATATACTCTTGGTTTGGGGAGCAAATTTTGCCTCCTAAATATATTTAGTTTAAGCCAACGTTAAAACTGTTGCATTGTCTGAGTACCTGTCCTCAAAAAACTGAATAACGGAAGGGATGAAACTAAACTGAGATGAAATTTAAAATTTTTTTTTCAGTGAGGAAGATTGGCCCTGCACTAACACCTGTTGCCAATCTTTCTCTTTTTGCTGAGGAAGATTGGCTCCGAGCTAACATCTGTGCTCATCTTCCTCTATTTTGTATGTGGGACGCCGCCACAGCATGAGTTAATGAGTGGTGCATCAGTCCACACCTGGGATCTGAACCTGCGAACCCTGGGCCGCTGAAGCGGAGCGTGCAAACTTAACCACTATGCCACCGGGCTGACCCCTGAAATCTTTACATGGATAACCTACACCCTATAATCATCACAGAGGCATTAAGGAGTCTGATCAAGAAAAAAAAAAAAAATTTTAAAAGGGAGATTACAACAAAATATGAGCCCATTTGTTGGGGTAAATATTTCCAAATGAAAAAAAGTTAGAAGTATACTCATTAAATGTTAACAATTATTATCTTCTTTTACACTTCATGTAATTTGTTTCCTCTAATAAAAACATTAATTGTGAAATAAAAAACCAAAGAGCAATAGGAAAAATAGCTGCCAACACTTTTGACATCTGTTGGCGATGTCTCGAATTCTGCATTAAAGCATATATATACATATATCAAGCTACTAACTATACATTTGCACGTATTCCCCAAGAATGAAAAATATGAAGCTAATGTGAATCCTACGTCCAATCCTTCTTCAAAGTAGAGGAAGAATACATACCCTGGTCCTACTTTGGCCTTCTCCTCAGTTGTCATGAACCTCCCTCGAGTTGACACTGCAGCCCCACTAAGTCGGCTGATCTAAAAAGGAAACATCCTATTAAAAAGATGATGTGGCAATTGACTGATTTCAATGACAGGTAGCAGGACAGATTTTCCATATTCATTCATTCCACCAATAAGGCAGGAGTGAGTTCTCTCCTGTATCTGAAATTTCAGTTCCATTGTTTCTTACTCAAACCAACCCAGGGAATTCACCCATATCTCTTTCTTTGCCTTCACTAAGAAGTTCCTCTGCAATTATATTAAACCCAGTCCCAACTTTGGAGACTATGACCCAAACCCACTAATAAATATCTGACTCTTGTTTGTCTGTGTTTACAGGTCTTGCTCTTCTTTTTTTTTTTTGTGAGGAAGATCAGCCCTGAACTAACATCCAGGCCAATCCTCCTCTTTTTGCTGAGGAAGACTGGCCCTGCGCTAACATCTGTGCCGATCTTTCTCCACTTTACGTGGGACACCGCCACAGCATGGCCTAATAAGCAGTGCCTCGGTGCGCGACCGGGACCCAAACCCGGGCCCTCAGCAGCGGAGCGCGTGCACTTAACCACTACGCCACGGGGCCAGCCGCCAGGTCTTGCTCTTCTGAAACACATCCACCCTCCACCTTTCCCAAAGAGGCCCAACATCTTCACACCTCGTCTTGAGTCTGTCCTCGAGTCAGCAAGTTCCTACACGTGAGAGGCACATCATTGATCTCTACTTCAGCTACCACCAGGTCATCCTTGCTTTTATTGCTAGTTAGGCCTTTGCCAGGGGCCTGAAGCTACAAAAAGAGAAATTAGATTAAAAAGTTTAGATGATGAAATAATATCTTTTTGTATCCAATTTACAAGTACCCCTTCCCAATTCCCATACCTCCCTACCTTTCCCTTTCCCTGCCTGCAAACACACTGAGAAACACTCCTTGGTCATACTTCATACATGAAATAACAAGCAAACAAAACCTCACTAAAATGACACCAGGCAGTCAATTTACTTGAAGGCCATCATTAGATTTCTCTATAACTTTGGCCATGTGTGCATTTTTACGATCATATAATTACAGAAAATCTATGGACTAGAACCTGCAATCTTCAAAGGGAAAACTAAAGGGCCAAGTTATGACACTTTACAGCTCAATCAGCCAGCTCTAAGTGTAGTAAAATACAGGGTAGAGTCCAACACACAGTGCCGAGTCCAACAACCCACACACCTCATTCGTGCAAGAGTAAGGTGCCTTTGTGTCAACACTATAGTCACAACACATTGAATTCAACTAACTCCATCCTAACAATGATCTCAAAAACCCTTAAATTGTATCTAATTAACATCCCATTACTCTCTTATTAAGGAAGAACAAATAGAATAGATGAAAAGCCAAGCAAGATCCTAAAACCTGATCTGTTTTTTCTCAATTTAAACTACAGGCAACTCTAGATAGCTGGATTGGAGTGTTGTCTGAAAAAATTTTAATCTCAAGACGGCCTTCCCCAACCCTTAGCTGCCCTGGACCAATGTCTAGCAAATCTGCTCAAGGAAGGTAAAATATAGTTTATTTCTTTGTACATTAGGTACATTTTTGTGTGTGTGTGTGGAAGATCAGCTTTGAGCTAACATCCATGCCAATCCTCCTCTTTTTGCAGAGGAAGACCGGCCCTGGGCTAATGTCTGTGCCCATCTTCCTCTACTTTATATGGGACGTGGCCACAGCATGGCTTGACAAGCGGTGCATCGGTGCGTGCCCGGGATCTGAACCTGCGAACCCTGGGCTGCTGAAGCTGAGCGCGCACATTTAACCGCTACGACACTGGGCAGCCCCCCATTAAGTTCATTTTTTAAACGTGGAGGCAAACTAAACAGACTCAACAACTCTCCTTACCTCTGCTTCGCCCCTTTCAGTATGCATTTATACATCTCACTGAATCCTACAGTCACCCTTAAAGGCACATATTAGTGTTGTCCAACAAAACTTTCTGTGATGATACAAGCATTCTCTATCTGGCAGTCCAATATGCGCGCCACTAGCCACATGTCTACTGAGCACTTGAAATGTGGCTAATGTGACTGAAGAACTAACTTTTATTTTTAAATCAAATTTTAATTCAAATAGCCACATGTGGCTACTATCTACTGTACTGGACTGGACAGGTAATTATTACTACCAACCCCATTAGAGATGAGAAAACCGAGGCTCAAGAAGGCAAAGCCATACCAACAGCAACCGGGGATTCTGGGTTTCAAACCTAGGTATTCTGATTCTAAATCCAGTATTTATGTACCATGCCGCCTATTGCTGAGTTTACCATTTTAAAGACTATCTTTTAGAGGAAAACAATAAGTCTAAGTGATCAACATCAGTATTAAGGATTTTAATATTCAAGAAGCATTCCATCTTCATCAGTGTGCTTTTAATATTTCCTCGTAGACCTTAGGAATGGACAACTGACTCACACAACCTTTGCAAACCATAAAAATACAATGAATAATGAACTTTCAATTCACTAAAAGTTCTCATTAATTCTGCAGAACTTGAATATTTAAGCATTCAGACAGGTTATGGCCTAATGATAAACATTCTGTTGACGTTATCTACTGATAAACTAGAAGACTAACAAAGAAATGCATTCTTTTTTTTCAGCTTTACTGAGCTATAATCGACAAATAAAAATTGTATATATTTAAGGTATATCACTTGATGTTTTGATATACATATGCATAGTGGAATAATCACCACAAACTTGCTAATTAACATATCCATCACCTCACATGAATTGCATTTTCAAACACATAACTCCTCACTTTATAGGTACTGTGGAAGGCAAATTTTAACTTAAGCCAAAAGGATTTTTTTCAAATAATAATTACAAGGGAATGCACTGCCTTGGGACACACTGAATTCTCCAACTCTAGAGGCCTTCAAGGAAAAGCTAAGCACCCAATTGTCGGGTGATTCTGAAGTCAGATCTGTGCCTACCGTTTACAGATCTTTGACAAGTTACTTTACATTGATGAGCCTAATTTTCCCCATCTGTAAATTGGTGACCATAACACATTCCACAGCATTGTTGTAAGGATTTTTTTTAAGTGCAAAGCATGCATTATAGCAATAAAAACAGCCACTATACTCACTATCCTGTAGGAAGATTCTTCCCTTCTATGAAATGACCAAATAATTTCCCACATTTGTGTGAAAACAGCAAAACAATCCATATATAAATTATTCATTTTAGTTCAAGTTTAATTCTACTTTAGTTAGGCAGTCATTAGAAATTTGAATCTATAGATTCTAATTAGAGCTGACATTTAAATGCTCACTTGATTTACCTGAACTTCTCTTTTGACTTCAGGGAAGTTACGGAACAAAAAACATATTACATCATTGCTTTAAATGATCATATAGCTAGAACTTAAGCTGAACCACGTGAACAGATACAAAATAAGCCATTTTGGCCATAAATGTAATCAGCCCAATCAAAATTGCCTCCTAAAAACAAATGGCAAAATATATTCCTATACATTCTGAAACTAAGTGATGTTTAAGTTACTGTATCCCCGTTTTCTCCTTCATTAACACAATGATTGTGAGATTACAGGGTTATAAAATAACCCCTAGTAAAAGAGCAACTAGGAGAGTCCCTTTAACTTCAAATACCTTCTCAGCAGCATTCTGAGTGGGTTTCAGCTTCCCTTTGGCCATGAGCATGGCATTGATCTTGGCAGCCACAGCAGCAGCAGCATCCAAGGCTCCAGAAGGAGCAGCTGCGGAGCCCCCAGGGCTTCCCCCACTGCTGGTAACCTCCCCACCTGGGGCTGCCGGTGGGAGGAAGAGAAGTGGGGCTGGAGCAGGTTGGTCCCATTTGCTGCGGCGCCTCAAGAAGTAAAAGGAAAATATTAGGGCCCAAAGCTTTTATCTATATTATTCTTCCCTTACTACATCATAGCACCACATTTTCCCTCTCATATTCCCTTTACGCCTTCGAATCTCCTATCAGGGCTGAAATTACCAACTCTCCTTAAATAGACAATTACTGCAATATTGCCCCCAATCTTCAATTCTTTCAACCCTTTTCCAGAATCTACTTCCTTTCTACTCCATCATCTCTATCAGAAGACTCCGCTCTGTCCCGTACGCCCTCGTTTTCGCCTTCCCCTTGGCTCGTCCTTCCAGAAGTACCCGCTTTCTTCCTCCCTCTGATGCCCGTCGGCCTTTTTCAGGGCCCCAGGCCTGCTAACCATCCTTCTCCCCAAAACTCCGGCCTTCCAATATGTACACTTTCCACTGAAGCGCCCCTCCACCCATAAGCATCTTCCCATGGTTCCTCTGCATCTCCGTGCCCCATGCTCGCTGCGGTATCCTCGCCGCGGAGCTTTACCCGCCGGCTCCAAGATGTGTCGCGCTCCCCGCGGACATGGCGACCCGCTCTGCTCAACCACCCGCCAACTACCCCACTGCCACCTTATCGTCACTTCCGCCCCCAACGCCCTTACGCACAGCCTCTTCCGGTCGTGAGGCAGAGCGGTTCCGGTGAAAACGTCTACTCCGATTGGACTTTCGGTGATTTCAAGGCGTCCTGCGTTATGTGAGACAGGTAGGGTGTCATCTTCCTGCTTGCGCCTTGCCCTAGAGAAAGATGGCTGCGAAGTCTCGTATTAAGGCGGAATGGGGCGACGAGAACCCATTTTTGTTATGGGCGAGTTGGTAGCCTAGAAGACAATACGCATGAATCAGAGAATTAAACAGGTTTTTTCCCAAATTCAGCTGCGTTCGTGTGGAGTCCCAGCCTCTGACCCGAGAGAGAATTCCCCGCGACTTTTCCCCACTTCACCTTTCAGTTAAAGGAAATGATTGTCCCAAAGGTCATTTGAAGAATTTCTCTCTTTTTTTTTCTTTTCATTTCTGTGTGCCAAGCACTATTTTAAGAGCAAGGCATTAAGATGTAAAGATAAAGATTAAAGATATACAGATAAGCCGCGGGTCCTGCCTTTTTGGTACTCACAATGTGGCGGGGTAGGCACACGGGCAAATACATATAATAGGGGTGTGTAATAAGCAAAGGTGAAGAAGATAAAATGTTCAACTCGGTGGGGCTTTAGACGCAGGGATTTGAAAGAAACGGAAGCTGCAGAGGCTGGGTGAGGGCTGGAGAAGCAGTGATCCAGCGTAGGTTATGAAACATCCTGTTCCGGGATCTACATACTTAGAGTTGGACTGGCCAGAGTGTGGGGACCAGGTAATGAAAAGCCTTGAATGCCATGCTGAGGAATTCCAGGTGATTCTGAAAGAGATTTCCAACATATGGAATTTCTTGGAACTGCAAGGAGTCTCTAGATGGAATAAATAAAACACAATGCTATTTTTCAAATAAGTTTACATTCTGATTTGATTAATAGAATACGAATTCTTTTAAAAACCAAATTTATAGTGTTTTCCCTTCAGCATTTAATAAATTTCCCTTCCATACAAATGCCACCTTTATCGTATAGGAAATGATGTATGTATAATATGTATATGATGTGTATATATATATGTACACATGTATATTATATATATAATATTTTATTTCTGCATTCCTTTCTATTGCATTGATCTATTTGTTCCTTTGCTATACAGTTTTTATTACAATAATTCTACGTTTTAATATTTTAATATCCGTTAGGGCAAGGCCATTCTCGTGCTTATGTATTTCCTTGCCTATTCTGACAGGTGTATTTTTCAAATGAATTTTAGATTAAACATATTGTTTTCCCTTTGCCTCATCTCCCCAAAACACAGTGCTGTTGAGATTCTGATTGAAAATACGTTGTGTTTATTTTTTCAATTTTTTAAATTGAAATATAGGGGCCGGCCCTGTGGCAAAGTGGTTAAGTGCGCACGCTCTGCTGCTGGCGACCTGAGTTCGGATCCGACCCGCACCATCGCACCCCTTGTCAGGCCATGCTGTGGCAGCGTCCCGTATAAAGTGGAGGAAGATGGGCACAGATGTTAGCCCAGGGCCAATCTTCCTCAGCAAAAAGAGGAGGTTTGGCCTGGGTGTTAGCTCAGGGCTGATCTCCCTCACACACACAAAAAAATATTTCACTTGTTATGGTTCATCTTTTTTATTATAGCCATCCTAGTGGGTGTGAGGTATTATCACATTGTGATTTGCGTTTGCATTTCTGTAATAACTAATGATGTTAGGCGTCTTTTCACATGCTTATTCAACATTTCTATATTTCCTTTGAAGAAATACCTACTCAAATCCTTTGCCCATTTTTAGATTGGGTTATTTGTCTTTTTTTTTTTTTTGTGAGGAGATCAGCCCTGAGCTAACATCCGCCAATCCTCCTCTTTTTTTTTTTTTGCTGAGGAAGACGGCCCTGGGCTAACATCGGTGCCCATCTTCCTCCACTTTATATGGGACGCCGCCACAGCATGGCTTACCAAGCAGTGCGTCGGTGCGCGCCCGGGATCCGAACCAGCGAACCCCGGGCCGCCGCAGCGGAGCGCGCGCACTTAACCGCTTGCGCCACCGGGCCGGCCCCGGGTTATTTGTCTTTTTATTGTTGAGTTGTAAGAGTTCATTATTTATTGAGGATACAAGTCCCTTCAGATATTTGATTTGCAAATATTTTCACCCATTCTATGGGTTATCTTTTCATTTTCTTGATAGCGTATTTTGAAACACAAACATTTTTAAATTTTGATTAAGCATTTTCTTTATTTTTAAACTTGGAGAGTATTGACAAGTTCACATTAATGATTCTTCCCACCCAGGAATGTGGTGTGATTTTCCATTTTTTGGAGTCTTGTGTTATGCCTTTCAGTAAATCTTATAGTGTTTTTCATCTGGATTTTGGTTCCTTTCTTTTTGAATACATTCATAGGTATTTAAAATTTTTGACTGCTATTTTGAAAGACATTTAAATTATTTTTTTAAACAAGTTATTGTTGGCATAAAAGAAATCTACTGGTTTTTATATCTAGCCACCTTGCTAAACTCTAGTTTTAATAATTTTGTAGCCAAATCTCATGGATTAATAAAATATTATAGTGGACAAGAGTACATACTGCCTATGTTCAAATCCCAAAATCACTACTGACTTACCTGTGTGACCTTGATTTCTTCTATGTCTCAGTTTCCTTATCTTTAAAAGGGAGATAATAATAGTGCCTACCTCACAGAGTTGTTATGAGGGCTGTATGAATTCATATATAAAGAGTTCTTGGAATGCTAAAGGTATATGTGTTTCTAATTATTATTTTCTAACTTACAAAGAATGTAAAATAAATCTCTTCATTGGTAATGTTGGTGCCATTTAATTTATTTTTTTGCCTTATCAAAGTAAATAGTGGTGAGTGAACAGTGAACATTCCTATCTTGTTTCTGACTTTAATTTCACTTTCTTTTCATTTTAGATTGTTTTTTATTTTTAATAAAAAAAGCATAGTGTTGATTGCCTTAACATACTCTTTAGGTCCTAGGGGACCTTGTTGTCTCTAGTCCTATTGTCCTCCCCACCATCCTTACCAGAGACAGCAGTGTAGTGAATTTGTTGTGAGTTCTCCCTGTCCGTGTTTTTATATTGTCACAACATTGTACAGATACATGAACAATATACAGTATAGTGTTGTTTGTGTATGTTTTTTTTAATTGAGGTGAAATTCACATAACATGCAATTAACCATTTTAAAGTACACAATTGAGTGGCATTTAGTACATTCACAATGTTGCACAACAACCACCTCTCTCCAGTTTCAAAACTGTTCATCACCCCAGAAGAATACCCTGTACTCGGTAAACAGTCACTCCCCATTCCTCCCTGTCCTCCATTGTCTGGTAACTGTCAATCTGCTTTCTGTCTCTGTAGCTTTACCTACTTTGTGTATTTCACATAGTCACATAGTACGGGATCTTTTGTGTCTGTGTTCTTTGACGTAGCATAATGTTTTCGAAGCTCATCCCAGTTGTAGCATGTATTGGTACTGCATTGCTTTTTATGGCTGAATAATTTCCATTGGATGTATATACCACAATTTATTTACCCTTTCATCCGTTAATGAACGTTTGGGTTGTTTCCACCTCTTGGCTATTGCAAATAGTGCTGCTATGAACATTCATGAACAAGTATTTGAGTACCTGTTTTTAATTCTTTAGGGTTTGTACCTAGGAGTAGAATTGCTGGATCATTTAGTAATTCTAGATTGAACTTTTGTGCAACCACCAACCCAAGCAGCTGCACCATTTTACGTTCTCACCAGCAATGTATGAGGGTCCCTGTTTCTCCACATCCTCTCCAACACTTATTTTTTTTCTGGGTTTTTTTGTTATAGCTACCCCAGTGGGTGTGAAGTGGTACCTCATTGTGGTTTTGATTTGCATTTTCTTAATGACTAATGATCTGTTTATGTGCTTTCTGGCCATTTGTATATCTTCTTTGAAAAATGTAATTTCATTTTTGAATATAATGTTTGCTTCTGAGAAATATTATTTGTAATGTTTAGGAAATTTGCTTCAATTTTTATTTTACTAAGCACTTTTATTGAGAATGGATGTTAAGATTTAGCAAGTCCATTTTTGCTAGAGTAGATATATAAGTTTTTTCCTTTAATGTATATTATCGTAGGGCTGGCCCCGTGGCTTAGCAGTTAAGTGCGTGCGCTCCACTACTGGCGGCCCGGGTTCGGATCCCCGGCACGCACTGACGCACGGCTTCTCCGACCATGCTGAGGCTGCGTTTCACATACAGCAACTAGAAGGATGTGCAGCTATGACATATAACCATCTACTGGGGCTTTGGGAAAGAAAAAAAGGAGAAGGATTGGCAATAGATGTTGGCTCAGAGCCCGTCTTCCTCAGCAAAAAAGAGGAGGATTAGCACGGATGTTAGCTCAGGGCTAATCTCCCTCACACACACACACACACACACACACAAATGTATATTATTGTAAACAACTCTGATGTTAGATTTCCTAATGTTGAACTCTCGTTCCATTTTGCAATAAACCCTTCTTGATCTTGAGGTATCATTTGTTTAATACACTGCTGGATTTGATTTGCTGATGTAGGGGAGAAACAAATCTTTTTCCTCCTACCCTTTTTGGTTCTTGGCTAGATCTCTGGAACAAAACACAGATTAGCAAAAGAAAAGCATACAAATATATTTGATATAAGTTTTATGTGACACAGGAGACTTCATAAGGAAATGAAGACCCAAAGAAATGGTTAAACCTGAGAGTTTTTATAGTAGGTTTGATGAAGAGTGAAAAGTCATGGAAAAATATGATAGGACAAAAAGAGGTGTGAGCTAAGAATAGTAAACTGGGGGAAATTTAGCAAGACCTGTTTGTTCAGAATCCTCTCAGTGTCGCTCTGTTTTGGAGATAAGGATATTCCTTTCCTCCAGGTATAGGGAGGGCACTCTTACATGAGGGTCTTATGACCTGCCTCAGGGGAAGGTCAGCAAGTCCTTCCTACACCTGCTGTTTCTCAAATTCCTTCAGCTTAAAATATTCAGTATGGGGCCGGCCCGTGGCTTAGCGGTTAAGTGCACGCACTCTGCTGCTGGCGGCCCGGGTTCGGATCCCGGGCGCGCACCGACACACCACTTCTCTGGCCATGCTGAGGCCGTGTCCCACATACAGCAACTAGAAGGATGTGCAGCTATGACATACAACTATCTACTGGGGCTTTGGGGGGAAAAATAAGTAAATGAATAAAATTAAAAAAAAAACTTATAAAAAAAATATTCAGTATGCCATGGTGCTGTATTTTGTGGTAGCACGTCCTGAACTCCATCACTGATGTTCTGTTTATGAGTTTTGCATATGTATTCGTAAGTAACATCTTGGTATTTTGAAAAATCAAGTTGTAGATTTATTCCAGCTTTGAAAAACTACTTGGCAACCTTTTCATTTTTTCTCCTGTGCTCTAAAATACTTGGAATAATTTAGGAATTATTGTTTCCTTGAAACTTGGACTGAACTTGCTTGTAAAATCATTTGGATCTGGAAGCTTTTTAGTGATAGATATTTGAAAACCTTTTCAAATTCTTATGTGGTTATTCATCTGTTCAGGATTCTTATTTTTTCTTGAGTTAATTTTAGTCATTTAAACTTTCCTAAAAAATCATCCATTTTACGTAGAATTTAAAATGTGCATAAAATTTCACTAAAAGTCTCTAATTCTTTTAATCTCGTTTGTATGGCTATTTCTTTTTCTTCTCTCTTTTTTCTTTTCTCTTTATTTTCCTTAGCCTTGCCAGGGTCTTATCTGTTTGTTTACCTTTTTGAAGAACCCAGGATGTAGTTTTATTCATCAATGTCTTCATCAATTCATCAATAGCATATTAATTTAAGGTTTTGTTTTTATTAATTATCTTTTCCTTTTGGGATTTATTTTGTTTGTTGTTTTTTCTAGTTTCTTAAGTCAAATGCTTAGTTCCTTTATTTACAGTTCTCTCAGAAAGTCTGAATTTCCCCAGTAACATTTCTCTATTGATACAACCAAGTCTGATTTTCTGAACTCCATTCAATAAGACTTTGTTATATTGCTAATTGAAAAAGTCTCTCTAAAGTGAAAGAGGTTAGGCTGAGGTCATTTTTCCTTCCTGTTTGGTGCAGGGTCAAAAAAATTGACATATGGGGGCCGGCCCAGTGGCATAGCAGTTTGGTTCACTTGCTCTGCTTCGGCGGCCTGGGGTTCGCAGGTCCGAATCCTGGATGTGGACCGATGCACCACTTGTCAGCCATGCTGTGGCAGTGTCCCATATAGAGGAAGACGGGCACGGATGTTAGCCCAGGGCCAATCTTCCTCAGCAAAAAGAGGAGGATTGGCAACAGATGTTAGCTCAGGGCTAATCTTCCTCACACACACACAAAAATTGACATATGAATCCCAATGACTATGCATTTCCTAGTGCTCATTTGGGTATTATTAGGCCATCTACTACCAACTCTAAGGCGGTGACAGCTTAGAAATCATATAAAACCCGTATGGCTGGGCCCATATGTAACCTCTCACAGTAACGTCTCCTGTACCTTGAGACTTGTCACTCCCTCATTGTTTCAGTGGCACTTTCTATCTACAATTCAGTCTCCTCTTTTTCAGTGCTGCACATCCCACACCTGCCTCCCAGGTATCTCCCCTGAATTCATTTAGATCAGCCCAAACTTGGAAAATGCTGGACTGGGTCTTGCTGTTTTGGCCCAATATCCTCACCCATAGCAGTGGGGTTGTGATGGGAAACAAGAAAAGATGGAAAGTGGGCTTTCACAAGGCCTCCAGCATATTCACCGTCCCCCTTTGGGGTGCCACCCTCTGTCTCAAGTGCTTATAGAATAATTTTTCCAAACAAAGGAATTTCCTGTGAGGAATTCTGCTGTCACCTCTAAAAATAGTTTTATAATTGTTTTTCACCTTCTTACAAGGGGAAATCTGTCAAGAAAGAGAAAAATGGAGCAGCTGTTCAAAAAGAAGTAGGGCATATAGCCCAGTTCCAGCTTCTGTGAGGCCTGGCTCTACTTTGTGCTGTGTCCTTGGATAGCCAGGAGGCGTCCCAATGTAGCTTTAAAATACAGTTCCCCTCACCCTCCCACTTACTCGAGCTAGCTTCAGTCAGCCTTGGGTATTTGTACAACTGGAAACAAAATCGATAACTAAGGGTGGGTTTGCAAATCACAGACTCTTGGAACTGTGGAACTAGCTGCTGTGGATTAAACCATTTGTGACTGAGAAGTCAGCAGTGACAGCCAAACCAGGAGACAAGGTGAAGCTCTGGAGGCCCTGTTAGCAAATTGGGAGGATAGTACAGTGTGTTGATTATTCTTTAGAGCCTTAGGAAAAGCACAATCCCAAAAGAGATCAACAGTTTGTTCCAGGTTTCTGTGATAAAAAGGCATAGGAAAAAAAACCAGTGCAGTTATGTAATCCTGTTAGAGAAAACTCTTTCTCCCTGTAGTCTGAAACTACTTAAGGCCAGGTTAGGAAAATTAATCCTTTTCTTGTCAAACTTTAGGCCATACGAAATTCTTTGCCATACTAGATTTTTGTGACTAAAGTTAATGCACGGGTTGGCCATGACTAGGCTCTTGACAATTGGAATGTGTGTTTCTGGGAGAGCCAGAAGAGATGGGGAAACCCCTAACATCTGGGCTGCTCAAAAACACTTCTCAATGCAACACTTCCCCCACCAAAACGTGATTTTTTATAGGGCTGTAGTGAGTGGACTTGGAGGTGATATGTAAAATATAACAGTCCTTCTCAAATGTGGTTTCTCTTCAGAGGCCTAAAGACAAAGCCATTAGGTGAAGAGCAGTGGGGATGGGCAAAATTCTGGCTTTAGTTCCTTCCAGGCAACAAATTCTTGCAGGACTAATTTTCCTAGAGAAATGACAACTGTCAGAAAAAGGCCGTGGCTTTAAAACCATGGCATCAAAATCACCATTTGGCAACTATTATAGTAATAATTGACTCAGACAAGAATCATCAAAGAATGCTAAAACTAGTGGGTCAAAGTTAGAGGCCTAACAGGATGTTTACATACTCTTGAAGTTTCATCTCCTCGCAAGATACTTACTAGGGACAAAAGGTATATAGTATCTTTGCAGTGGAGAAACCTCCCAGACACCACCTTATCTAAATGATCCAAGTTAACATCACCAGCACTGGATGTCATGTGCCTCCTGATATAATGCTCTTAAATGAGCACATCACTTCTGTGGTGTCCTGCCAAAATTTTCATAACCTGAGTCTAATCATAGGAAATAGCAGACAAAACCAAACCGAGGGATGTTATACAAATAATTAACCTTTACTCTAAAAATACATAGTTTTACTCTAAAAAACGTCATGAGGGGCCAGCCCGGTGGCGGAGTGGTTAAGTTCACGTGTTCTGCTTTGGCGGCCCGGGGTTTGCCAGTTTGGATCCTGGGCGCAGACCTACTCATCACTCATCAAGCCATGCTGAGGCAACATCCCACATAGAAGAGCTACAACTCTACAGCTGTGTTACACAACTATGTACTGGGGCTTTGGGGAGAAAAAAGAAAAGAAGAGGAAGATTGGCAACAGATGTTAGTGCAGGGCCAATCTTCCTCAAAAAAAAAAAGATAAAAAAAAATGTCATGAAAGACAAAGCCTGAGGAACTATTCCAGATTAAAGGAGACTAAAGAGATGTGACAACTGAATGTAATGCATGGTCTGAGATTTCTTTTGCTATAAAAGACATTATAGGGACAATTGGCAACATCTGAATAAGGTTTATAGATTAGATAATAGTATTGTAGCATTGCTAATTTGTTGATTTCGATCATTATTCTGTGGTTATGTAAGAGAACTTTTTTTTTTTAGGAAACACACTGAGTAATTTAGAGGTAAAGGACCATCATGTCTGCAACTTGCTTTCAAACTGTTCAGAAAAAAATTATATGTACACACATATATAAGAGAGAGAGGAAAGGACAAAGCAAATGTGAAAAAAATGTTAACATTTGGGGAATCTGGGTAAAGGGGATACAAAAATTCTTTGTACTATTCTTGTAGCTTTCTCTCAGTCTGAAATTATGTCAAAATAAAAAAAAGAAAAAATACTAAATGTAAAAAAAGAAAAAGGCTGTAACAAAGTAAAACCATAAGAACAGCAACAACTTGGCATCCTTAAAAGTGAAAAGGGGAGGTAACTCGCTAAAGTTTTATGGGAACTAAATTGCCAGAAAAACACCAAGTTGGGTCCTGTGTCTGACTCAAATCAACATGGCAAGGCAGCTCAGCTTCTCCAGCAATTCTTAATCCCAAGCACAAAGGATGATGGGAGAAAAGAAACATTTTAAGGCCTCAATTCCATTGGAGGAAATTTTTATCAAAGACCATCTCAGGGATGATCTGAAGATCAGTGGTAAAAGGAAAACTTCCCAATAAGCAAAAATTGACGTAATCAAGTTTTTTGACCAAGGAACTCTGCTTCTAAGGATGTGAGTCAGCAAACTGGTTCGGGGAATTCACTCATGCATCATATACATTGTCACCCCCCCACCACCACCATGGCTACCCCTACAGTATGAATGGAGTGCTTGCTCTACAAAGCTGGGGTACTACACTGAGGGATGTGCAATAACATGTGCATGACAACTTGAGGACTTGACCAATATATGGTGCTGATCTGGAGGATTCATTCTATTTTCTCCTTTTTAATTAGGAAATTTTTTGTAGTTCTCTTGTGTTTTCCTCTAATATTGTACATCACATGTCTGGGGGCTTGTTTTCTAAAAAGTGTAAGATGTCAAAGGATCATATCTGGAACTGATTACAATAAAACTAGAAAAGAATGGACATCACTTAGAGATTGTAGAGTGATTAAAGGGGCCCCATTACATTGCCTCTGAATGCAATAGTTAGACGTGGCTTTGGATAGTTTTTCTTTGTTGAAGGGGTAGTTGTACTTATGGTTGTTTATAAAAACTGGATCATGTTAGTGGAGGAGGAATCTTTAGAAATGTATGTGTGAAAAGAAGGGGGTATGTGCAAAGTAGGCAGAGTAGTATGTGCTAGCTATGTTTCATTGGCTGTTCCATGTGCAGCCCCTTCTGCAGAGCATACCCCTCCCCCAGGCTCTAGAAAGGACAGTCCTGCGTATTTCATGACTTGGTGCCAGAGCTGATTAAACAAAGGATACATACTTGACTAGACTAAGGACTGAAAAAATACTCTTTCCTGAGGATTTTCGGAACCAGAGAATTATGGTTGGTCAATGGTAGCCACTGGTGCTGGGAGGTCATGCTGGTATGTCAGGGCTGGGGTAACCATCTTAGGCTCTGCCCAAGAAGAGCAGGCAGAGGAGCTAGTCTGCAAAGAGAAGCAAGAGAATGGAGCAGATGTGCTGAGAGAAGCAGAAACAGGAACCAACTGAAAAGCAAAAAGAATAAAACTTGCTTCCTGAGGGCTGCACTGTTCTATCTTCCCATTATCCCACTGGAATCCGTTCAGATCTACTAAAACTCTAAAAATGTATTCTTGGCCCTACTCTTTCATGCCAGTATTCCCACCCACTGCAGCAAAGGAAGGAAAGAGAAGGTGGGGATGGGTAGGCAAAAAGGTGAGGATTTTTCAAGGACTCTGGCATAATCAACATCATCCTGTCATTAGATATGTTTCATCACTAGAAGCAGCTCAAGGGGATTTCTGTTCCTTGCAATAAAAGAGATACTGTAGGAAATCCAAGACGAAGGAAATGGCTGATGGAGCAAGATCTGTGAAGAGAAGGATTTAACAACACAGATGGAGAGATTGGTCTTGGAGAGGAAGAGGAATACTTCTTCCTGAGAATTAAAACAAAACAAAACAAAACAAAAAACAAATTCCAGGGCTGGCCTGGTGGCACAGTGGTTAAGTTCACACACTCCACTTTGGTGGCCCAAGGTTCGCAGGTTTGGATCCTGGGCACGGACCCACGCACCGCTTATCAAGCCATGCTGTGGCAGGAGTCCCACATATAAAGTAGAGGAAGATGGGCACGGATGTTAGCCCAGGGCCAATCTTCCTCAGCAAAAAGAGGAGGATTGGCAACGGATGTTAGATCAAGGCTAATCTTCCTCAGCAAAAAAAAAAAAAAAATTCCACAAACTTGAAAAAAGACTGATTTGAGTATTCTGTAGCCATGGTAACAAGTAGCCTTCAGAACCTATTTTAAACCTGTTGAATCAATCAACAACGCAGCTAAGTGAACACCATCCAGTCAATGTCAGCGTCTCACTTCTCAAAGTCAAACAATCTCCAGAGAACTTGCCTCAGAGTGCCAACCCATCAACAAAAGTCTTACCAGGGTAATCATCTTGTACAGATGATATCTATCTACTTATGCCTCTGAAAATCTGCCAGTCCCTGAAGCCAAGACCCTATAGGTAGAAGATTTACAGTCTGCTTTGCTCAGAGAGGTGATGCCTGACCAACATATCTCTCTCTTACAATAGTAAGCAATAAATTTTGTAAAGATTTCTGGTTTCTTCTGCCCTAAAAAATACTATTCACTAATTTTGCATCCCCTTCTGGTTTGACCCAGGATGCTTCTCATCACAAGTAACAGAAAACCTAACTCAAAATGGCTTAAACAATAATAGATGTATTCTCTCTCATAACTAAAAGTCCAAAGATAGTATATGCTCAGCTTCTCTAATCTGCCTGCCTCCACAGGAAGGCTTTGTCCTTAGACTGGCTTCCTTCATGGTGACAAGATGACTGCCAACCCCAACTGGGACACATGCTTCTGCATTCAGGTGCAATAGGGGAAAGATCCTCCCTGACACTCATATGGTAAAAGTCGTTTTGCCACTTCAGTCTGATTGGACCAACCTGTGGACTAATAACACTCACCATGGTAATGTCAGGTATTGATTAGCTTAAGCCTTGGCTCTTGAAACAATTACTGTCAGGAGGGATGGTTATATTGTGATTGGCTTAAAATAATCAGGATCCACCCCTAGAGCTGGGATGG
Source organism: Diceros bicornis minor (assembly GCF_020826845.1). Lineage (NCBI taxonomy): Eukaryota > Metazoa > Chordata > Mammalia > Perissodactyla > Rhinocerotidae > Diceros > Diceros bicornis. The sequence continues at coordinate 59,601,943 of NC_080743.1, forward strand.
AGTTGGCTTCCTCCAAGTCATCTGGACTCTGTAGGGGAGGAATGGATACTGGAACAAAATTAGGTTCTTTAGAAAGGAGGAGGGGGACATGGATGCTGTGAAAGCAACCAACAGCGTTCACAAGGCTCCTGAACCTTTTCTTCTCTGAATTTGCCCATCACCCCCTTCCACTGAAGACGTCCAAGTCCAGATCTTCAAGACCAGATAGTCAACTGTATATTGGACCACTACACCTAGATGGTTCACACATTTTTCAACCTGTATTTTCTACTGCTGTATATGGTACTACCATATATCTGTTGGTAGTGATGGTACATCCAGCCATCGGTTCATGTAATCTCCATGCACTTAATTCCCTGAGCCTATGAACTGGTGGACATTCTTAATTCCTCCCTCTTCTTAATCACTTTACGTCTCCTGTCACTTGATTCTGTTTCCTAAATATAATCCACATTCCTTCCCTCCTCTACTTCCTGACTATCCCAGCCCCTGTTTACAAAACTCTCCTAATTTATATTCCTCCTGCCATTCTCAACCCCCTTGAATGGTCCTTCATGTTGTCAATAGATAGACAATCCTAAAAAATAAATTTGATTCTGTCACTGCTTAGATTAAAAGCTTTCATTTTTTTAAACTTTATTTATTTTTCTCCCCAAAGCCCCAGTAGATAGTTGTATGTCATAGTTGCACATCCTTCTAATTGCTGTATGTGGGACTCGGCCTCAGCATGGCCAGAGAAGCGGTGCGTTGGCACACGCCGGGGATCCGAACCCGGGCCACCAGCAGCGGAGCATGCACACTTAACCACTAAGCCACGGGGCTAGCCCAGATTAAAAGCTTTCAGTGGCTTCTCATTCTGTAGGATAAAATCCAAGCTCCTTTGCCTGGCCTAACATCCTCCATAATCTCATTATTGCATCCCCACCCAACTTTCCTGGTCTTTTCCTTGGTACACACACTATTGTGCCAACCATGCTGCATTTCCCCAGATGCGTGCCCCCATGTCTGTGATCGTACTGTTCTCATCACTTGAAACGCCCGTTCCCTGGACAAACACCTACTTATTTTTCAAGGCTCAGTTCAAAAATCATCTCTATGACTATCCCAGGTAAAATTAAACACTTCCTCCTTTGTACCCCCTCTGAACTCTCTATTAAACATTTAGTATAGCACCTTTCATACTGTATTTACAAGTATTGTTTATGTTTCTGTTGCCCTTACTAATAGTGAGCTCTTTGAGGAACTGTCTTCATCGTCTTTGTGTACCCTATGCCTGCATGGTGCCTGTCACTTACCAGATGCCCAGGAAATGCCTTTTGGATGAAGATGTGAAAGACCAAGCTGATCAGGGATTGACAACTGTAAAAGGACTGACAGCACCCCTGAAGCCTCATCTAAGGCTGGAGACTGTAAGTTGTAGTACAGATCCCAATGTTAATGTAGATTATAGCAGGGTGTCCCCCCAGGGACTTAACCAGCAGTGTTGATTACTGAAAACTTCAACTCTGTTTAGTTTTAGAACAGTGGCCCAGGGAAGAGCCTCTGCTCATCTATGTGCATGGGGAGGCATCTGCCCCACTCCTTTCTCAGGAATGTGAACACTTGACATCTGAAATGGAAACCTACTCACGTATATGGATTCCAGGTTTATTTAGAGGACAGAAAGGCTAAGGTACTCAGAACTACAGCCCAGGAAGCCCAGTGGGAGACACTCTAGAGTGACCCTGGTCCAGAGCAAATAGAGTCAGCAATGAGGCTGTCTTGTTTCAGAGGAGCACACTGCTAGGACTGGAGGCTGGGGCAGGCAGAACTTGGCTGCAGTGTGGATGCACCAGCAATGCTGAACAGATGGAGCAGGAACAGATGCTTCAATGAGGCAAATGGGAAGGGACAGCAACCATGGCCTGGCAGCCACCAGGGCTCTTTCCTCCATGCTTGTTGTTGTATACAGCAATAATCCATTCCTTTTCATTGTTGAGTAGCATTCCATTGTATGACTATACCACAATTTGTCTATCCATTCCCTTGATGGGTAATTAGGTTATCCATTTGAGTTGTTTCCCATTTTAAGCTACTTCAAATAAAGCTGCTGTGAGCATTGGTGTACAAGTCTTTATGTGAACATATTCTTTCATTTCTCTTGAGTAAATGCTCAGGAGTAGAATGACTGGGACATATGGTAAGTGTATGTTTAACTTTTTAAGAAACTGCCAAATTATTTTACAAAGTGGTTATATCATATTACATTCCCACCAGCAATGTATGAAAGTTTTGGTACCCCATTTCGTCACCAACACTTGGTATGGTCAGTTTTTTTCATTTTTGACATTCTAATAGAAATGTAGTATTATCTCATTGTGGTTTTAATTTGCATTTCCATAATGGCTAATGATGTTGAGCATCTTCTCATGTGCTTATTTGCTATCCCTGTAACTTCTTTGATGAAGTATCTGTTCAAATCCTTTGCCCATTTAAAAAATAAGGCTGTTTTCTTATTATTGAACTTGGAGAGTTCTTTAGGTATTCTAGATACAAGTCCTTTATCAGATCTGTGATTTGCAAATATTTTCTCTCAGTCTGTGCCTTGTCTTTTCATTCTCTTAACAGTTTTTTTCAAAGAGCAGAAGTCCTTAGTTTTGATGAAGTTCAGTTTAACAGTTTTTGCTTATATAGATTATGCTTTTGATATTGTATCTGAGAAATCTTTGCCTAGCCCAAGGTTACAAAAATTTTCTCTTTTGTTTTCTTCTAGAAGTTTTGGAGTTTTAGGTTTTAAATTTAGATCTATGATCCATTTTGAGTTAATTTTTGTGATGGTGTGAGGTAGAGATTGAAGTTCTGTCATGCACACTCTCTTTTTAATGTGGATATTCAATTGTTACAGAACCATTTGTTGAAAAGGCTATGCATTCTTTAGTGAATTGTCTTTGCACCTTTGGTGGAAATCAGTTGACTAAATGTGTGGGCCTATTTCAGGACTCTCAATTGATTCCATTGATTTACATGTCTATCCTTTCACTAATACCACACTGTCTTGAATATGGTAGCTTTATAGTAAGTCTTGAAATGGGGTAGCATGGAGTAAATACTCCAATTTTAGTATCTTTCTACAAAATTGTTTTGGCTATTTTACAAAATATTTGGCTATTTGCATTTCCATATGAATTTTAGAATCAGCTTGTCAATTTCTATCTAAAAAAGGCTCCTAGAATTTTGATTAGGATTGTATTGAATTTACAGACCCGTAATGAGGAGAACTGACATCTTATTATTGAGTCTTCCAACCTGTGAATACAGCATACCTCTTCATTTATTTAGGTCTTTAATTTTTCTCAGCGGTGCTTTGTAGTTTTCAATGTACAAGTATTGCACATCTTTTGTCAGATTTATCCCTAAGATTTTTGTTTTTGTTTTTGATGCCCTGTCATTTTTATTTTAACGTGGAAAATAAAAGATATGGATCACTCTCACTGCCTTTGCAATTTTTCTGTAAATCTAAAACTATTCCAAAATATAAAGATGAGAGAGAGACTGATTCAGAACTTTCCCTTGAGCATTGGAGCTGCCCATACCCCTTACCAAGACTGGAGGATTTTCTCTGTAGATCTGGCAGACATGTGAAGGAGTAAAGACAGTGGCTGATTGGGTTGATGTGAGGTTGGAGATTTGGATTAGGGGCAGGTCTCCTACTCCTGCCATTTGTAGTCCCCCGAGTGGCTAGTCTCTGTCTCCTCCACCACAAATGCAAATGCAAAGCTTCTTTCTCTTTATGCTCTGCAGAAAGACAACTCAGTTCCTCCTGCCTCCTCCCCCAATTCCTCTTTGCCTAGGCTTGGGAGAGCAGGGCTGGAGACATGTGGGCTGAGACATGTGGATATTCAGGTGCCTGAGGGGAAGGCCTGGTCATTATAAATCCTTTTTACGTAAGGCAGACACCATAATCTACCACACAGGTCCTTGGACTCTAACTGAGATAAAAGACTGGGCTAGTTAAGCGTGGCTCTAGAGAGCAATATGAACGTGAGGGATGGTGAAATCATTTTTGTTGAATCCAGTTCCTCCTCATCTCCCGGCAGTTGTGAATGAAGACCATCTAGAGAGGAGCTGTCACTGTCCCTCTGTCCACATCCTGGTGCTGTTTCCCTTGGCAGCCTAGGAGATTCCCAAGGGCAGGGAGTGGTGCTTCTGGCACTCAGGAAGGGGGAAGAGATTATCGGTGGAAAGAAATACCTAAAGGGTTTTGTGATGTAGCAGAAAGAGCCAGATTCTAGGAGTCAAGGGACTTTTATCTCAAATCCTGACTCTGCCACCACTTCCCAGGTGGCCTTGGACAAGTCACTTTCACTCCCTATAAAACGAGAAGCTGAACTAGGTGATCTTTTTTTTTTTTTCTGTAAGGAAGATCAGCCCTGAGCTAACATCTGCCAATCCTCCTTTTTTTGCTGAGGAAGACTGGCCCTGGGCTAACATCCGTGCCCATCTTCCTCCACTTTATATGGGACGCCGCCACAGCATGGCTTGACAAGCCGTGCGTCAGTGCACGCTAGGGATCCAAACTGGCGAACCCCAGGCAGCCGCAGCAGAGTGCGTGCACTTAACCACTTGTGCCACCGGGCTGGCCCCTGAACTAGGTGATCTTAAAGATCCCATCCATCTCGAAAAAGTTGAGTATATTTTATGAGGAGAGGGATCATATTTTATCTGTTTTTGTGTCCCCAGCGTCTAGCACAGTGCCTGGCAAATAGTAACGGTTCTCAGGAAATGCTGTGATTAGTGAGTGAATGAATGAATGAATGAACTAACAAACAACTGGAAAAATATAAGGGCCCAAAGTGAAGTTCTTAGATGTGGCCAGCTGGTGGCATCACCTCTCTACATAACCGCAAGGGGGTGTCCATAGTCTCAGACCAAGGGAAAAGGTTTAGATTAGAAATGAATAAAGGTAAAAAAAAATTAGAGGACCAGATATTTCAGATGGATAGCAGGAATTCTGACCCAGTTTCTTTTCTCCAAGCCAAGAAAAAATAAGTCTAATGTATTAAACAGATGTCTTCACTGCCAGATTGGCAAAGTGATGCCGGATGGGTGGAGGAGTAAACATGGCCTGGAGAGAGAGTAACTGGTACAAAGTCACACAGGAGCAGTCCATGAGGCCAGGAGGTAGCCCGTGGGACTCACCTGAACTAGGGCTGGCCACTCCCCTTCTCCCACCCCCTTCACACCCATTCCTTGCTGAAAAACCCAAACATCTTGGCACCCAGTCTGGATCTCTTTACCTCTGGATCTCTTCTGTAGGGTTCATCAAACCCACTGCCGATTGACTGTCCTGAAGGGCCCCTTTCCTCCCCCAGCACTCCAAGGGAACTGAACATCAAACATCTCAGAGGGCAGGAAAGTGTTAAATATTTTGGAATCCTTGAAAAAGCCTCACTCTTTTATCCACTCACCTCCCACCTTCTCTTTTTCCCCATCACAGCAAATTCTGCAAAGGGTAGGGATATGGGCCTATAAGGGGAGGACCCAATGAGGCATTTTTTCCAGTTAGGGCTGAGATCATGGGGAGACAGGATGAGGTGTGGTGAGGGTTATCTCAGGATCCATAGCTCTGAAATGGGGGTTGGGGGCTGGAGGAGAGAGTGGGCATACCGTTGACCCCTGACTCCACAGACTAGAGAGGAAAGGGTGAGATGGCAGTGGGAGTGAGAGAGGTTAGCAGGACTGCTTAACACTCAGGAGCAGGAACAGAACTGCGCGCATGCCCCAGGTCCACTCAGGGCTTCACAGGCCATGTTCCCAGTGGGGAGGGAGCAGGAAACTGTGACTTCCTCTCCCCTTTCCCTCCCTGCCCTTAGCCTCAAGGTCACTTGTTACTGCAATGAATTCCAACCTGTGTTGTAGTTGGCACTGTTCCCTGGGCATGGTGATAATAGCTGCTCAGTACTCTGCTCCCTTTTGCTGCAAACACCCCAAACTTTTCCTTTGAAATAATAATCATTCATGTGAATAGTAACATACAAAGTGCTTTTTCACATGTATTATCTCATTTCATCACACCCATCCTGTGAAGCTGAGACTTTTATCTGAAAATTTTAAGCAAGGAAACAGGCCCAGGGGAGTCAAGTAACTCACCCAAAGTCACACAGCTAGCAAGAAGCAGATCTGGGGCTCCAGAACCTCTGCTCTTGCTCTCAGGCACCCATTCTGATTCCCTGCCTCTAGCCCCCTCCCAGGCCCCTTCCCGCTGGTCCCAAGGGAGCACTTTCTGCAGAGAAGGGGGACCCTGCACACTTGTTAGGAATAGAGAGGGCTCCAGTTTGGTTCCTATCATCCCTGAGATGGGGAATCTCTGGCCTTCTGCCCATGGAGGAGGCTTGGGGCTGCCCTCCACAGTGGGATAATTCCCCCTTCTCCTCTGCCTCTCTGCCACATAGACCCCTTCCTACAAACATACACACACACACAAACACACACACATTTATGTTCAGGCCCTCCCTCACCCTGCCCTCACCACCAATCATGACCAACAGGGAAGGGGCAGGTTCTCCCATCCACACCCCTCCCTCTGAGGTGTGGGCGTGGGCCAGGGCTCCTGGCAGCTTGAGGCCCTGAGAGAAGCGCTCAGAGCTAGAGGCTCCTGCTGAGAGCTGTAGGTGGCCCTGCCAGTCTGGCAGGCACTCGCTGGCCCCTCTGCCCAGCACCACCGACTTCGGATGCCCTGCGATGCCCACACCCAATACCTCTGCCCCCCTGCCCGCATTCCGGGGCAACACCTCTGGAGGCAGTGTGCTGAGCGCTGATGATGCTGCGATGCCTATTGAATTCCTAGTGCTGAGGGTTGTGGTTGCCCTGGCCTATGGGCTTGTGGGGGTTGTCGGCTTGCTGGGAAACTTGGCCGTGCTGTGGGTGCTGGGAAACTGTGCTCGGCGAGTTCCTTCCGACACTTTTGTCTTCAACCTGGCTCTGGCAGACCTGGGGCTGGCACTCACTCTCCCCTTCTGGGCAGCTGACTCGGCACTGGACCTCCACTGGCCCTTCGGAGGTGCCCTCTGCAAGATGGTCCTGACGGCCACTGTCCTCAACATCTACGCCAGCATCTTCCTCATCACGGCGCTGAGTGTTGCCCGATACTGGGTGGTGGCCATGGCTGCAGGACCAGGCACCCACCTCTCACTCTTCTGGGCCCGCGTGGCCACCCTGGCAGTATGGGTGGTGGCGGCCCTGGTGACACTGCCCACGGCTGTCTTTGGGGCCGAGAATGAGGTGTGGGGCGTGCGTCTGTGCCTGATGCGCTTTCCCAGCAGGTATTGGATGGGGGCCTACCAGCTGCAGAGGGTGGTGCTGACCTTCATGGTGCCCCTGGGCATCATCACCACCAGCTACCTGCTGTTGTTGGCCTTCCTGCGGCGGCGGCGACGGCGACGGCAGGACAGCAGGGTGGTGGCCCGCTCTGTCCGCATCCTGGTGGCCTCCTTCTTCCTCTGCTGGTTCCCCAACCATGTGGTCACTCTCTGGGGCATCCTGGTGAAGTTTGACCTGGTGCCCTGGGATAGCACTTTCTACATCATCCATACCTACGTCTCCCCTGTCACCACCTGCCTGGCACACAGCAACATCTGCCTCAACCCTGTGCTGTACTGTCTCCTAAGGCAGGAGCCCCGGAGGGCCCTGGCAGACACCTTCAGGGATCTGCGAGCAAGACTGTGGCCCCAGGGCCGGGGCTGGGTGGAACAGGTGGCCCTAAACGAGGTAGGCAGGCAGTGGGTTGGAAGCACCCCCCCTGAAGAGTGGCCCTTCTACTGTGCTCACCAAATTGGAAAAAGGGACAACTGGGTGACGGGTGCAAGCTAAACACTCTTCTCCTTCTGGGGTCTACCAGGTGCAGGATGTTCGCATCCTAGGGAGGGAGGGGCTGGCCTCTCTGCCGGGCTGCGTTGCCTCAGGGAAAATCTGATCTTTGATCCCACTGTGGATGTGCTGGAATGGGGGAGGCCTGGGCCCAAAGCTTAAGTTTCCATATGGATGTGGGAAAGAAGAGCATCTGAGAATAAACCTCTGGATCATTCACAAGTTGTCTTGACCTTTAATCCCAGTTCCACCTCCGGTTCAGTACGGACAAAAGGATTCTTTGCCCCATTTCTGCCTCCTGTGAGAATTCCCAGGAAAACTTCCCAGGGTTTCTAGACTCACGGATCAGAGGTCAGTGCCTATCTCTCTCTGTCTGTCCTCCCTCCACCCCCTCACCTCAAACAGGGTGTGCCCTTGTCTTTCTCTGGTGCCGGGGCCAAAAATGCCCTCCTCTCCTGGCCATCTCCACCTTCTCACCATCTCAGTGGTGCCCACAGAAACTTGGTGCTTGCAGAGACCTCAGTTGCAAAAGCTGTAGTTCCTCTGCAGGGAGATGCCACGTGTGGGGTCTTGCTGGATCCCTGGCATCAGCTAAGCCCCAAGTGTAAAATCCTCGTACTGCCTGGGAGGACCTGTGTGTCTCTCCTTAAATCAGGATTTGGAGGGAAGCGTGAAGATAAGTCAAGGGTGTGAGTGGGGAATAGGGAGGTGAGAGATGTGGAAAGGGGTTGGGAGAAGAGGAGGCTGAAGGTGCAGCCAGAGAAGTGGAAACCACAGAAAGTGGTGCAAGTCTTCCTCCGTACTCCAAGTGCTTAGTTCAGAGTATCAGAGCTAAAGGTGTCAGAGCACCTGGATTTACATCCCAGCTCTGACACTCACCAGGTGAGGGGCCTCGACAACTTATTTTACTTGTCTACCTGTTTTCCCATCTGTAAAATGGGCTGTTGAGGACTCGACAGCACCTGAAAGAGTGTTAGCTGTTATTCTTACACTTCATGTAAAATGGAGACAAAAAGAAGGAAAAGGAGGAAATAAGGTGGCAGCTGGGAGACGGGGACAGGGAGCCATACAGGTCTTGTCTGGAATGATTTTTACATGCTCTGGAGTGAAATGAAAGTTTTACATAAAGAACTGAGTGAGGGGTTGGCCCCTCAAGCCCCTTTAGAAGGTGTGTTCTCCAGGGCAGGGGACTCCCCTTTGGTTTCTTTGTCCATAGAGACCCAGCAATGATAAAGGTTAGCCATTAGAAGGGACTTTCTGGGGGGCGGTCCTTGGAAAGGAGGGAGGTGTAGAGGGAAGATGGGGTGAAGTTCCCACTTCCATTGCGTCCCTCCTTCAAGCTCTGGCGTGTGAGAACCCAGAACGACTCTGGCCACTCAAGATCCCAGAGCAACAGCTGTGAGCAGCACCTTAGCGCCCGAAGCCCCCTGGGTGGGGGGAGGAGCGGGGCACAGGGCCTGCAGGTGCCCTCTGCATCAGCTCCATCTAGTTGCTGAGCAGAAGAGGCTCTAAATTCACAACACATTAAGCAATGTTAAAGAGATTTAATGAGCCTCTTGATGTTTAATTTCCTCTTTCTGATAATGTTTAAACTGGTTCAAAACCCCAGGTGTGTTCCCAGCCAATTCAGGATGGAAAATCCCCCCCACCTAAGTACCCCTCTTGCCACCCCCTGCAGCTCCTCTGATGGCCTTGCCGGCCACCGGATATTGGCTCCTCTGGGAGCATTTCTGCTTTATGGGACCCAGAGATCAATATTGACAAAGTTTAAACGGGTCAGAGTCAGAGATGAACGAATGCACGTAGACCTGCCCTTGGAAAGGGGTGGGAGGTTGGAGAGGGTGCAGCAATGGAGGAGGGCTGGGCACGGCAGGCTTGGAGCTCCTCTTGGACTGGAAAGAAGGCATTGTTGTGGCAAGAAGCTGGGCCCTGGCTCCCTGGAGCACGAAGCCAGAGAGCTTTGAAACTGCGGCAGGAGGGATAGAGGTTAAGACTGAGTTTCCGAAAATGGGATTAGAGAGGGGACAACAGACAGAATGGTGAAAGATGTGAGGGGCTCATATCTCAGAACAGCCACTTCAGAGAAATGTATGACATCATGCTTCAGGCCCAAGGATGAGGAGGGGTTTTGGTCGAGGGGCAGCAAGAGGGACAGCGCTGCTCTCCCATGAGCTGTGGGCTTCTCCACACCCACGCCCTGGGCTCTACGTTTCTGTTTCCCTCCTGACCAGCACCCGTCACTGGATCCATGAGAACATTGGGGAGCCTGCATTCCCCTTTCTTGGTGGTCTCTGGATGCTAATACCCCACTCCCGCCCCCTGCACTGCCTTTACAGCTTCAGATCCCAGCTGCTTCCAGCTGACAAGGTAGACAGCTGCTGAACCACGTGTCTGTGTTTGAAACTTGGGGTTCTGGTATTTTAGGCAAAGTAGCCGAGGAGGGGAAGTGGAGGACTGTAGCGAGGAGAGCTGGCCCCTTCCTGGCTCATCCTTCCTGGCCTGGCAACCTTTCTGCACCTAGGTTTCTCTGTCTGTAAAATGAGAACAAACTCCTACCTCACAGATTCCGAAATGGATGTGACAGCACTTTGCAAAGATGCTGGGGGATGAGAATTACAGCAGCACAGGATGCTGGCTGCTCCCCAAGCCTGCCCTCTCACGTGATTTCAATTCCTCTTTCTAGCTGAGGTCTTGAGCCCCCTTCTCCTCTTCTTACCCCAGGGGCTTCAACAGAGACATGTGCATGTATGCCAGCATTTATTCAACTCTAGACTCTCACCTCCTCCCTCCCCCCACAGCCCCACAGGAGGGTATTAACCAGAAACAGGAAGTAAAATGAACCAAAACCAAGAACTGAAACCAACCTAATCTCTCACTGCCTCTCCAAGAGGCAGAGAGCAAATGAACAGCACCTCTGAGGGGAACTGTCTTAAAGAGGTTACCCCAGGGCCCTGACACTGGGAAAAATAAGGGCAGGGTGGGGCCGAATCTAAAAATGAATGACACAGGAGAGGCTAACAGGAACTGTGCCAAAAGGGAGGGACGGGGGCAACAGGCTGATGCAGTTTCTGAGCACAGCATGCAAATGAGATGAAAACAAGTTTTCTAATATTGGAATCCCCAGCAGCCACTGGAACCTAGCTAAGTGCCCCTTCATTTCTATCCTTGTATTTGTGAACATCGACGACGACAAGAAAAAAGGTTTGCAGCAGGTTCTTTGGTTAGTGCCCCGTCTTCAGTGAGGCAGTCTGTCCTTCCTGTGAGAGGCAAAGGCCCCTTTCAGAGGGACACAGGTCACTGCCTGGCTCTCCCCATCACCAGCACCCTCAGAACTGGCAGACATTAAGAGACAGCACTTCATGGGGTTCAAGGTCTTTAATTTTCCCTGCTTTATGTTTTTTTCTTTTCTTTTCTTTTTTTACAATCAAATTGGCAGAAAAATGGCTGGGGCTGGTGGGCACTGGAGGTCCATTGAAAAATCCCCAAAATTCACACTGAGGTTTCAGGTCATGGTTGCTAAGGTGAGGGATGAGGTCAGGGTTCGTAGAGATTTCCCGACTCATCCTAGAACTTTTTTCCCGAATGGCTGGGGAAGAGGTCAGAATAGGTCCCTCATTACTATAGATGAGGAGAGAAGCCATTGTTCCCCCATCCCTCAAGTTCTTCAGAGATGTGGAGATAAAAGGCTGTGATTTCTAACTGCCTACAATCTTCTCTTAAAAATATAAAACACGTGCAGTTGGCTTTGGTACAAAAAAGAAAACAACAACAACAAAAGAACATTCTGGTCCCTTCGGGTTTTTTCCCTCACCCCCCAACAAACCATTATGGCCACCTCAACTTCTATTCCATCAGCTCTAGGAAGCCAAGTTATCTCCCTGGGGTTTCCATGGAGGATGGAGAGAAGAGAGAACAGCAGTCAGAGACTGAGAGGAGAGGGAGAGGGACATGGCCCTGCCCGCAGCCCTTCTGGAAGGAGCAGTAGGGTCCTGTGGCGGCAGCCTCTCCTCAAAGACCGTTGTTGCTGGGGAGGGGTGTCAGGGCTGGAACCCTGCAGCTGCATGGTTAAGCCTGACAAAACCCCAGTAGTGTTAAAGGACAAGGCCCCCTGATCCCTATGGCTTGGTTCCCATGTCCCTGGTCCTCTAAATCTCCCCTCTCCCTCCATAACTAATAAACAATAAATAAATAAATTTTCCTAAAGTAGAGGGAAGAAGGCATGAAAAATTGGCATCTGTGGTGTAGCGTCTGGATGCCACCAGGGGGCACTATGGCCTAATTCCCCCAGCTTCCTAAATGGCCCCAGGTATCCAAGGATCCCAAGAGCTGGCAAGGACAGTCAGCAGTTCTTTCAAATGTTCCCTTGTCATTGGCAGATTGGAGTCCCCAAGGTTTTCCTCCCTCAGTAATGTTCTTCAGGGGGGCACGGGTCAGGGGGGAGGGGCCCCCTTAGCTCTCTGAAGCTACAGGCTCCCCGTCACGGCTTTCAGTCTCTTCCGGGATGTCCTGCATTCGGGTGAAGTCTGAAGAGGGAAAGGGCAAAATTAGGGAGTGAGTAGAGGCTCCCATGAGCAACTGCCCCCCTACACTAACGCCTCCCCATCTGCGGGCTGAGGAGCTCGGAAGGCTGTAAAGGACGGCAGAGGTCTGTGAATCCGTGGCTGAGAGAAAACCCTCTGTCAACAAAGTAAGTAATGTACCCACATCTAGGTACTTTGTATACTATGTAAGTATACAAAGATACAATTTGGTTAATAAAATACAAAATGTTTTAAGATTATTATATGAAGTCACAGTAGCTTTTGGTTATTTTGTATTTCCTGAACCAACTATTAGAACTCAAGAGATCTCTGGAAGTTTTTTACTTTAAAAATCTATTTCTACTTGAAAAGGTTGGGAATCAACAACTTTCTGGAGGAGAGGCCCCTACATTCTTTGCTTCCTCGACTTTCTGGAGGAGAGGCCCCTACATTCTTTGCTTCCTCGAGTTCCACCACTCATTCACCATTAGACAAAACAGGAAGTCCTAGTGTCCCCCCTAAGAGTTACTGTAGACCTCGGGTTAGTGAGGGACCATCCTAAATGTTCCTGTGCTCCAGGATGCAGACTCCATTTGCAAACCACAGCCCAAGGGTCTGTACCCAGGTTGCACCCCACTTCTATTCCATCTCTGCCAGGGTCTCACCTCGTGGACTATGGGGCGGAGACAGACGGCTGCCACCCTCCTCCTCGCTGCCAGTGTCAGGGTCACTGCTATCTTGCAGCCGCTCCTCGGGGCTGCCCAGCTCCTGTCTCTCTCGATCCTCAAATGGTCGATGGACAGAGCGAATAGTCACAGGCAAATCCAGGCGATCGTGGCCTCGGCTGGGCTGTGGACAGCAGGCAGGAAAAGCAGCAGGCCAGGGAATGAAGAGTGTGAGGACTGCAAGCCTTGCTGGGCCCCAAGACTTGACTCTCCCAGTAGATCCACCACTGACTGATTTCTTTCTGCACCCATCTAAATTTTTCAGTTCTCCAACCAGTATCCTAATATCCTTCAAGTCTGTTGCCTGATTTCATTTGGGCTTAAATCCCCCATTCCTGTAGGTTCTCTCATGGACCCTTACGTCCACCCCAGGTCAGCTCACTCCTCCAAACTTCCTCACCTGTGGGGGCGTGAAACTCAAGTACAGGGCATCGCCGGCAGGGAGGCTCCGACGCCGAGGATCCAGAGGCCTGCGGGCCCAGGGGGCCTCGGCTGGGAGTGGTTCAGTCTGGCCTAAGGCAGCCAGCTGCCTGCGAGCCTCTTCGGCCTCCCGCTCCAGCAGCGCCCGGGCCTGCTCGCTTTCCCGGAGCCGGGCTTCCAGGCTGCCGGCCTCAGTCGCCCGCTCTTCGCCTAGCCGCCGGCAGCGCCGCAGCTCCTCCTGCAACAGCGCGTGTTGCCGCTGCAGTAATGCGAGTTCTGTGGCCTGCTTTTCAGGAGCCACAGGGGTAGCCCCGGCTCTGCCAGCCTCCCCATCCCGAGAGTTGGCTCGGGACAGCTTCTCCCGCCGCTCAGGGCCCTCAGGGAACCGGGCTTCCATCAAAGTGTCCTGCTGGGCCACAGCCGCCTGGGGATGAAATGGGGACAGACAGTGTATCAGGCCCCATTTTGGGGCCGGCCCAGTGGCGTAGTGGTTAAGTTCCAGGGTTCACAGGTTCCCGGGTGCAGACCTACACACTGCTTATCAAGCTGTGCTGTGGTGGCATCCCACATATAAAGTAAAGGAAGATGGGCATGGATGTTAGCCCAGGGCTAATCTTCCTCAGCATAAGGAGGACGATTGGCAACAGGTGTTAGCTCAGGGCTAATCTTCCTCACCCCCCCCCCCCCCCAAAAAAAAGGAATCCCCCATTTCTTCTCACCCTCACCCCTTACTGCCCAAGTCATGATTCCTGGAGAGCTCGAATTGGAGGAAGGCTTAGAAAGGCCTGTTAGGATGACTCTGCCCCACCGAAATGGGCAGCTCTGGTCTGGCTCCTCCCCTTCCCCATTCTAGCCCTTGCCCCACTGACCTGTAGGCCATGCAGAAGTCCATAGAGATTGACCAATCGCTGTAACGCTTCCTGAGGACAGAGGAGAGGGTGGGAACAGGGCCCAAGCTTCAGGATGGGAGAACTGCCCAGAAGTTGAGTAAGTGTGGGTGTGGGGACAATAAGACTCCAGACACTTTGAGTTGTAGACTCTCCCCACACCATTCCAAATTGGCTCCAATTTCTCAGACTGAGCATATCCTCCCTTCAGTCTCCTATACCATCAAATTCCCATCTCACCTCCTGGGGGGATCTCAGCTGATTTCCATTTCGATCCTGTAGAAATGGGCAAGGATAGGGAGTGAGCAGGCACACAAGTCCCTGGTGCCTGTCCCTGAGAGCTCTGTGTCAAGGATCTATAGGCCAGCTGTCCCTTTCCCACCCTCTAGCCAAGTCCTGACACCTGAGGACCCACCTTCTGGCTGGCGTCTGAGTCGGCTCTGCAGAGCTCAATCGAGCCATTGAAGGTTCTGGCCTCACCATCTGTTGAGGAGAAAAGGATGTGCCAAGCTCACTTCCCCAGGGCCCTGACACCACTCGGTCCCTGGTACCCCCCCCATTCTCTTTAACCCCTTGCACCCACTACCATGGTCCCCTGCCCTGGCACTCACTGGCAGTGACTCCAGGACTCCTGTTACCGCCACTGTCTGGTTCCACGGGCAGGGCTGGTTCTCGGGGCGTCAAGAGCAGCTCCACTCCAGGCCCCACCAGCAGGTCCTTCAGGCCCTCCACTGAGGGGAAAGAGGAAGAGGTGAGGATAAGAGCAACACAGAACCCTGTGGGGAATGGGAGGGAATGCCACTCACCCAATACATATGGAACATTCCGGCATTTAGGGGAATGCCCCCTGCACAGGCAGTGGGGTCTCACTCATACCAGTGCATACGAGGCAAAGGTCACTAAAGGTGCCTAAGGAGCAGCACAAGTACATGCTGGATGAGAGGTGTCAAACAGGAGCAAAGACCATGCCTCTTCCCCCTCTTCCCAGCAGCTGGCACCAAACAGGCACTCAAGAGAGTTTATGGACTATGTGGTTGACCTCCCCGTTGTCTGTCTAGCCATGTGTCCATATTCTGGGATGGTGAGGGGACGAGCCTGGACTCTTCCCTGGGAGCTCCCTCACCCTCACGGATGGCATCCTGCAGCAGCCGCTCGCCACGAGGGGACTCGAGGGACTCAGAGCGGAAAAGGCCCCTGGGCAGGGTGGGCAGGGGCATCCCACTGCTGCCATCCTCTTCCACCTGGAAATGGGTCATCTCGGCAAACAGCCCGACCTTCTCTTGTAGCAGCTCCACCAGTGCCCGGTCTTTCTGTTGCAGTTCCACTGTGGATAAGGAACAGGTGAGTGCACAGGAAGGCCTAGGGGGCACCCAGAAGAACCAGCAGTGGAGGGGCAGCCCTAGGGGTTAAGGGCCGGAGCTGGGCAGAGTGACAGGACTTAATTTTGGGTTTTTGGCAATTTACAGAAAAGAAAAAAACTTTTTTGGGGGAAATGTAACACATGCACTTTTGTTTTAAAAACAAAAGTAAAACAATTTGTGGCAGGGACTGCAGGTTGTCCACCAGTTTTTATTTTCCCCATCTGCCTTTAGAAAAGGAAGTACAAGTTTTTTTTTTCAGAAAATGCATACACATTTCATCTGGACGCCTGGCTGGCCAGTTAGACTACATTTCCCAGCCTGACTTGCAGCTAGACATTACCCTGTGACTAAATTCTGGCCAATGGATGTGAGTGTCTTCCAGATCTGCCCTTAAAAGAAATGGGTATAAACTCTCCTTGTTCCTTTACTCCTCCCTGCTAGCTGGGATGCAGATGTGATAGCGGGAGCTGGAGTAGCCACTTTGGACATAGAGATGGGGAATTTTCATGTTAAAGATGGCAGAGCTGCACTACTACCCTGCATTTCCCACTTCTGGACTGTTATGTGGAGAGAAATAATCTTCTGCTTTGTTTAAGCAACTGATTTTTGTTGGTCTTTTGGGATAGCAGTTGGATCATACCCTAACTAATATAAGGCCCTATAGTAAAAAAAGTAAGTTACTGTCTCAACCCTGGTCTTCCTAGTTTCCCTTCCCCGAGACAGCCATAGTAATAATACCTTATCTTGCTAGAAATATTACACACACACAACACATAAGACATATATCTATCTCTGTTTTTATACCAATGGTAACATACACATTACCTTGTTTTAAACCTCACTCTTTCCACTTAATATATTTTAGTTATGGATCTACATCAGCGCTCATAGAGTCACCTCACTTTTTAAAATAGTTCCATAGTATTCCATCGTGGATGTATCAAATTATTTAACAAGCTCTGTGGGTGGACTCACTCTTGATTCGCCGCAGGTAAGCCTCATCCTCTGTCTCAATCAGGGGGAAGTCCTCCCTGGATGGGCATCTGGAGGGAGAACAGGTCGGGTGGGGTTGGGGGAAGGAAGCTAGGTTACAGACCAGGAATCAGCCTTCTCTCCTTCCCAAACACACTCTGTGCTTCCCTGGTAAGACCATCGGCCCCACGCCCTGGCTTTGTTCACTCTTGACCTCGCCTTTTCTTAGCACTGATTGTCTGTATTTACTGGGAAGTATGTACTTCTCCAGAGGTCACTGCAGAGGCAGCACAGTGTGGAGGGACAACTACAGGCTTTGGCATCAAGCAAACTGGGCTCAAATCCTGGCTCCATCACTTACCAGGTGGTAACCTATTTCCTCATCTGAAAAATGGGGATAATATCTTCCTCACAGGTTTTTTGTTAGTATTAAATGAAATAATGTAACAGTGCTTTGAACATGGCAGAAGCTCAATAAATCAATTACAAACAATATTATTAATTATAATTTTCACAATTACAAATTCTATTAATAAAAAGGCCACTTACAGATCTACTATCAATGGGAAAGGCATTTTGCATTGTTTTTCTAGAATAGACAATTTCATACTTTTGTATGCATTTCTGAAATATTCAGAAGTCTAAATTGCAAAAGTAAAAGAAAAAAATAGCTTTATGTATTATAAAGTGGAAAAGAATCCATTCCCTGAAAGCTAAAAAAATCACAAACATCCTAGTTGAGTTTATTTTTAGGCATAATCTTCAAGAATCCATTTTCAACATTTTACATGCACTCCACTTGACTTTTTTTCATCACAACAGATACACAGTTGACTGCCTCAAATCTAGTGTGTGTGCAACGGAAACTAAGGATTTGCTGCTTTAGCACACTGAACCGTTTCCTTCTTTCCTCCATTGTATGGAGTTTGTTTGAGACTTGCTCCTCTTATTTCTACTATCAATGCTTTCATTATCCTCTTTTTCATTCATTTTTAGAAAATAGAGACAAAACACAATACAATCCAAATAATAGCCCACTGCCTACAGACCAAGGTGTTAATGCAGCTGAAACTACTGCTGGCTGGCAGGTAGGCCACCATGTGACCGCTCAAAGTATTCCTTTGCTTGTCAGCTCAGGCTGCATTTGAAGGGTGGTTGGGGTTGTCATTGTATAAAATACGACTTTACAGGATATGAGAACATAGATGACCTTTGCTGCCTTGGGCCATCTTCGCTCTCCGCCAGACTCTGCCTCCACCTCTGAACCCTGGGTTCTGTTTCCAGGGAGTGCTGTGGCCCAGGGCCCTAAACTATAGGTACCCTGAGGCCATACACACACTCACACGCGCACACTCTGCTGAATGACGCGGATCCAGGTGCTCCGGTCATCCCGGGATGCCGTGTGGACCTCATACATCTCAGGAGGGGCTGCACTGAGCAGAAACATCCCTTTTTCCTGGTTGGCGATGTCCCGTACGATTAAATTCTGCAGTGATACCACTGAGGGCTTGTCCTGCCAGGCAGGGGAAAAGAAAGATTAAGCCTCGGAATCCTGACCCTTGGATATTTGGGTCTTCAGTCCTTCTGGGATAGCCATAAGGACTGAAGAGTCAGCCTACATTACAAGTTAAGAGCCCGGGCTCTGGTGCCAGCCAGGGAGGACTTAGAACCATATGTGACCCTCGACAATTTAATTAACTTTAAGCTTTACTTTCCTCATCTACAAAAATAGGATAATAATGGACCTTCCTCACAGGTGTAAAAGTGCCTGGACAAAGTAACAATACCTGTTAGCTATTCTTATTTCTTCCTATTATATTATAGTAATGGTTACAGTAATAGCTGTTTGACTCGGGAGGATTCCAGGGTTTTTTCAGGCTTAGGTAGGAAAGCAAGGAAGGCCTGAAACACTTGTCTGTCCTGAGAAAGGAGGAGGAGGAGGGTCTCACCAGGGCAGGAAAGATATACTTCTGGTCCTTCTCTTGGAGAAACACCAGCACATCTGTCATCAGCAGCATCAGCACATCTGGCAGGGGGACAAGGGCCGAAGAACAGTCAGCATTAGAGGCTCTGAGCAGCTGTTCCCCTCTTTCCCAAGGACCAGGCCTATCCTGACAGCTTAGAACTCCTGATGCCCCTCTTCCTGGCCTCTCTTCCCTCTCTTCCCTTCTCTGGCTGCTTCCTCCACCTTTGTAGACCTCCCACCTCCCCATTCTTACAGCTCAGAAATGAGAGGGAAAAAAATGCATATGCTATCAGATGAAACAGCTTCGTGGGCTAGAGGAGACCATAAGGGAGCACCCACTGCCCTTGAAGAAAACCCTCTTTACCCAACTGATGCAGGTTTCTTAATGTGGGGTCTACAGGCCCCTGCGATATCCACTGCTGGGCTTCAGGGCTCTGTAAACCCTCTGAAGCTGCATAAGCAATTTTATATATTAATATAACACGTGTATTTTTCTGGGTGAAAGGGTCCTGAATTTTTGTGAGAGTAAAAAGGATTTCCAGGGTAGAAGGGGCCACCTTTTCTCAGCCTTTCAGTTCCATATCTAACAACAAACTAGCATAAGACCTTTTTGGACATCTGACCTAAATTCCCCTGCCCCAGCATATTCCCACTTCTCATTTCATGCTGGGTAGGGAGGGGGAAAGTTGGGTTCCTCATCCATCTCTCCCACAGTTGAACAATCCCATCTCCTTCAACCCCAGCAGGCCCCTCCTTCATTTTCCTTCTCTGCCCCACCTCCCAAGCTCTCAGATCCTATGAGGTCCAGCATTTTAAGATTGAGGGGGGGAACAAAAGTCAAGTCCATAAAACTCAGATGTCACAGTCCAGAAAACACATTCTCACCCTTTGCCCTTGGAGATCTTATTAAATTGTGGGCACACACAAGGGGAGGGCCTTTGCTAAATGCTTCAGAAATAAAGCTCTCCAGCCTTGCTATTTTTAACCCCCCAAGGTTTACATTTTTAGCTGCTGCGTGGGAGGGATGGGAAGGAGAAAAAAGGATGAAGGAAAGTGCCTGGTGGAGAGTGCGGTACCCAAGCCCATGGAGTGGGGGTTTCATGACATGGGACAGAGGCTCAGGCAGGCTCTGGCCTCGGTAGCACAGTTGACTTTTGTCCCTCATTCCTCACCCCTAAATGAGGCCTGCTACTCTCTTGCCTTGCTTTAGGTAGGAAAGACTTGTCCAGTGCAATCTGGGAAGAGAGCCTGGGAAAGCCTGCTGCCAGCATGTCCCCTCTGCTCTTTTCTCTCTTCTCCACCCTGCCCATCCTTCACTGGGCTCAGGCCCCTCCTGTGGGCCTTCCCTGGCTGTGTTCTCAAAGCTCCTGCCCATTCCCCAGTCCTGGTAGGTGGGATTCCAGTTGGAGGAACCAACTACCCCGATCTTATCCTCTGATCCTGGGGTTTCTCTGTCTTCCTCATCAAAATAGGTAGCTCTCCGGGCATGCAAGGACCAAAGAAATGAATACATGCTAATAAGGAAGTCCCTGTATGGTCCATGAAGTTAAATTCAGACTTTTGCTGCAACAGAGAACATTCTCTCCTCCCACTGGGTCTCACCCTGGGTGTAGGGCTGCATAAAGAGAGGTCCTAAGGGCCGATGCTTCTCCCTCTCTCTATCTGACTGTGGACTCTTGCGCTGACCACTGACCTTTGAAGCGTCCAGTCGCCGTCTTCCAGAGCAGGCAACCATCGTGGATGAGTTTGCGCCGGAGAAGCTCCTCTCGGCCAAACGGGCCCTTGCCAGGCACTGGGGTCTGGGCCCGAGGGTCCATGCGGTTGTAGATCTCCTGTAGGCGGGCCCCTTTTTCCAGTTCGTGCACATCCTGGTCCACATTGGACAGCAACTCCTTCACCAGCCTCAGTGCTGTTGTCAGGTCCTGGCGCTCCTCCTCCATCCCTGGTACCGGGGTCGGCATGAGGGACGGCTCAGCCAGCTGCCCTCCAGCCCCAATTCCCACTGTGTCTCGATCCCACCTTCAGAGGCTGCCCAGGGTTCCACACCTGACCCTCTCCCTTCCCTTGATTATCCCGAGCCTTTTCTCACCCCAGATAGCCCCCTCCCCGCCCCCTCCCGGGGCCCTCCCTCTCACCGTGGGAATGCTGCAGGATCCGGTTGATGAGCACCGGGTACTTGGTGATGCGCTGCGTCACCAGCAGGATGCACTCCTGTACCCCATGCCGTTTCAGCACAGCCGAGCGGGTCACTTTCTACAAGGGCAGAGGCAGGGCTCAGGGCCAGAGTGGGGCCAGAGGGGAGGGCAACAGAAAGAATGCTGAACTTGGAGCCTAAGCTCTGGTGCTGGCCCTAACTCGGCCATTTACCTCATGCTGGCTTAGGTGACTGCATCTGGAAAATGGGGATAACAATGCCACAGGTTTATTGTGAGGACCAACCAGACAAGGCAGCGAAAAGTACTTGCTCTACCACTATGAGGGCTTATGGTTGACAGGATCCACAAGCGGACCGGTCCACAGGGGTTGGTGAACACCTGACCTCCGTGTGGGGGGCAGCACACACATGCTCCCCCAGGAGTGGGGAAGGCTGGGTTTGGGCCACTAGAGAAGGCTCTGGGTGTGATCCCTGGAGAGGTTTGCTCACCCGGATGAACTGCTGGAAGCGTTTGTCTCGGGCATATAACTCCTTATAGAGCTTTAAGGCCTTGGTGTGGCGGCTACAGAACTCTGAGTAGGTCTTACGCATCTGCTCTGCGCTGGAACCTGAGAACTAGAAGTCGGGGAGCAAGGCTGGGTCAGCATATCCCTCAAAGCCACACCTTATCCCCTGGACACCCTCCAGCCTCCCGCCAAACAGGCTGGCTTCCTGCCTCTCCAGCCCTCCCTGGCTCCACCCCCTAGAGTTTGGAGGCGAGAAATACCCACTCTAGTCACACCTCCTGCCATGAATGTTGCCCGTGGGTCCTGCCTTTTCTCACCTGGCTGATGAGCAGGTCACCCAAGCGATGGATGACAAAGTTCCGGGTGCTGCCAGGGCACAGGGCCTGGCGTCGGCGTTCTAACAGTTGGCTGAGGAAGCGTGTATGGATGTCAGTGAGCTCGTCCACACAGGGGAACAGGCCCTGGACCACTCCCAGCTCCAACTGTAGCTCTTCCAGCATCCCCGTGCGGAAGAGGCGGGTCATAATCTTCAGTGTCCGTACATGGTGCAGCTCCGTCTGGATTAGCTCTGTGGGGACAATGGGACATTTGGCCTCCACCCTGGCTGGGCCACAACTGGTGGGGCCTAGGCTGGAGACCTCCTGGCTCATTTGAGGTTTTCAAGGTCCCTTCCAGGTTAACATTGTGCATTATTATGATCTTAGATCATTTTCTAATCATTTTTTATCTTTATGCCTTGCCATCTCAAGCTGTAAGCTGTTTTAGGATAAGAACTGTGTGTCCTCTGCCTGTCTAGGTTTCCCATAGTCCCCAGCATGGTGTTGGGCATGGAACAGGCAGAGAGTAAAGACTAAGAATTGACTTGAAGGAAGGGATAAATATAGGGCCTTGGAGACCAACAGCCCCAAAATGTGGGGGCCTCATAGCAATTTGTGGGATGCCAGGCAGGGTTCTGGAGGCCAAAAGGATAAGAGGGAAAGGGTCTTGAGAGGTAGCGGCTGGTGGAAGAAAGGACACAGAACACAGGACCTAGGGAAGAAAGAGAAGTCTAGGGGTGGTCTTCTTGGCTCACCGTAGATGACATCCTGCTGCTTCATCACTTCCTTTTTATGCTGCTGCAAGAAGCTGCTGTCCACAGCAAGGCTCCAGGAATCAGCTGCAAAGTCCTTCTCCTCCATCTCAAAGTCACTCATCAGCTCATTGTAGATCACCTCTGCACCTAGACACCAGTGGGGGAAAGAACTCAGAGCCAAATTCTCTCCTCCAGGTTCTGGGCCCTTCTCTAGATCCCTTCCCGCCCTGTCGTTCCCAGGCCTGATCCCACCAGCTTCTCGTCCCCAGGTATCCCCCTGGCCCGGGCACCGTCACCTTCATCGATGAGGGACTCCACTGATAGGGTTCGGTTTCGCATGTTGAGGGAGTCTGTGGACTGGGAGAGGATCCGGCGCAGCCCCAGGGGAGACTCATCATTGAAGTGTCTGAGGGAAGTGGAGGCTGGCTGCATCACCCCAACTCAGGCAAAAGATCCCTTCCCAGGTCAGGAACTGAGGCTGGGATCTGAGAGGCAGTCACCCCAAGTTCTCCTTACCTGTCTGTCTATAATTCTGAACTCAGGGTTGGGAAGGACCTCTCAGCCCCCCTGGGCTCCACTGCCACACTCTCTGTCTGCCTGGCTCTCCCTTCCCCAAGCAGAGGCTCACCCAGCAATGTTGGTGGTGGAAACACTCTTGGCTAAAGACAAGGAGGAGCGGCCGCGGCGGGAGCCAAGCAGGGACTGCCTGAAGCTGTCGGAGGGGTAGATGGCAGAGCTAGGCCGCTCCCGGGTGGTGGCTGTGGGGGGATATGGAGCAGGCACACATCAAACCTGGTGGCGTCCCAGGATTCAGGCCTCCCGGGCTCCTCAACTGGAATGAGGCCTTCTCTCCCACCCCACCCTTAGCCCCCTCCAGTCAAAGAAAGATGATAACAGTAATGCCACCTTGCATTTGTGAAATACTTTCAATGTTTACAAAGAGCTTTTCTTATCTCCTCTCTTACAGCAACAAGCCTCCGAGCAAACTGAAGCTCAGAAAGGTTAAGAGATTTGTCTGGGGTGACTCAGCTAGTGGCTGAGCAGGGACTCAGACTCTGGTCTTTTTGACTAAGCACCATCTCCTTCTGTTAGACCAAAGCTGTCTGAACTGACACTTGACAGCTGCCGCCAACACTCCTGAGTGCAGTGTAAGGAACTGATAATAATAACAGTAATAATACAGGACATGACCAGGCTCAGATAACCAGCCATCTAAGCCCTCATCCCCATTTGAATTCTCCTGTCCTGCCCCTAAGCCCAAGAGTCTGGACATCCTTTATGGCCCCCTCCATCCGCTTCCAATTGAGGAGAGGAAAGTGCTGTGCCCAGGAACCACCTCAGGGGGGCAGCAGAGCCAAGGGCTGAGAGGCTGGGTTGAGGGTCCTAAGGGGGCTTCTGCATGCCCTCACTACTCACTCTTACTGCGAAGTGAAACAGACTGCAAGGCAGTGTTGTTCTTCAGCAGGGCAGCTTTCTGTTGCTGTGAGACAGAGAGTAAGAGAGACACCAAGAATAGCTGTCATCCAATGGTCACCCCCACAGGCATGGAGCAGAAGCTGGGAGGCTGGTCCCCTTGGGAGAAAGCTGGTATGATGGCTAAGGGCATCAGGGTAGCTGAGCCCAGTGCTGGGGGGATGTGTCTCCAGCAATAGGCTGGCCCCCTCGGGGCCTGAGGCCTGGGGTTGAGGGTCTGGGCTGCCCCATGGTGAGAAGAGGGGTTGAGGAACACAGGGTAAGGAATGAATGGAAAAGGCACGTGGGTACCGCATACTCACTACCCTCTCCCCCAGCCCTCTGCCCTCCCTGCCATCTCACCTTCTGCTTGACCTTGGTACAGTTGGCGAGGGTGTCTTTACAGCGGTTGTGGATAGTCACATTGCAGGCTGGGAGGGTGGGGTAGAGAGGGTAAAGGGAGGGCCGGGTGGTACAGGAGGGGACACACCCACATGCAGACACCCATCTCCCCCTGGCCACACAGTCTCAGAGACTCTCCCCCCTTCCCAGACTTCTTGACCATCACCACACTCCAGTCCCTCTCCTCCCACCTACCCCATCCTTCCAGCAGGAAATGAAGTGAGGGGGTATAGGTGTTGACCGCAATTAAGCAATCAGGAGGGGTGGGCAATCCTGACTCAAAGATGACCTATGTGAGGTGGACTAGAGGGAAGTAGGGGTTACTGGCTGCCAGAGATGAGCTCAAGAAGCACAAAGGTGGTTGAGAATGACAGATGGAAGAGAGGACGCCCACGGAACAGAAGATGGCACAGGAGCAGCTGGGATGGGGGCTAGGGGCAGAGAGGGGGAAATTAACATCCCCCGAGCATCTAGTAACTGGTCCACATTTACTGGATCCTAATAAGTCTGTGAGGTAGCTTCAATCATCCTCATTTTACAGACGAGGAACCTGTCACCTGGAGAGCTTAAACCATCTGCCAGAGGTCACACAGCTAGTGGTAGAGCTAGGATTTAAACTCAGGTGTGCCTGAATCCAAAGGCTGCGTTCTTTCTGTTGAACCACACATATGCGCATGAACTCTGGCTGGGCCTAAGCAGTGTGAAGGCTAATGGATCCAGCGGTAGAGCGGGGACAGGCCATGCCCTGCCCCTCCTTGCCAAGTCCACCTGCCTTCTGCACAGCTCAGCCATGCTTGCTACAACTCCAGTCAGTCTGCCTTCTTCCTTCCAGGCCTGGGGAGGCCTGTTCCCTGAGGCAAAGCCACAGCTCCCACACTCCATCTGCTGCTCCCCCATTACCCACACCACCTTGCCATGGGGGAGGAGAGGAGAGGAGAGGAAAGGAGGAGTAGCCAAGCCTAGGCACTGGGACCACTGGCTGACCCTTTCCCGACATGCCCTCAGCCCTTGGCCCTCTCCAGCTTCCCCTCCCCCGTCCAACAACACCGGAAACTCTGCTAAGTCCTTCAGACAATACCCAGCACCACACTCACTTCCACAAATACAAGGCGAGCAGGGTGGGGCAGAGGGGCAGACAGAAGTGGGGGCTGGTGCTGCCCCCACCCCCTGAAGCTCCCTTCCCCTACCCCCAGTACCCAGTGTCTCTGGATCGAACCTCCGCTTTCCACCTGCTCTCAAAATAGCGCTTGGTGCCCGCCTCCCCGGTTCCCCTGGCAACAAGCTTCCAGATTGGGAATTCTGTCAGGTCTCTAGAGGGATCTAGATTGGGGTTTCCTCCTCATCCTCATAACTCTAAGTTGAGCAGTGAGAAAGTAGGGAGGTCCCACTGGTTCTTTCTGGGGGTTCCTGCCCCAAGTGCCATAGGGATTTAGAGGCTCTAGCTTTTGTCCCACTGTTCATTAGCAGGTCACAACGGTCACAATACCTTCAGTCCTGCTCTAAGCAGAAGCAGCTCTTTGGCATAAATTTGGGGGGAAGGGGGGGCAGGGCACGGGCCCTCTGTACAGGCATCCTGGGGAAGGAAGAATTCCTTGCTTGAACTTCCTAAAAACAGGGCTACCCTCAGATGTGGGTGAAGGTCAGGAGATCTAACCCCTGTCCCCCAACACACATGTTCCTGTGGTATTCTCTTTCTCACTGTGTATCAGTCAGACTGATACATTTGAGACAGAGGGTCCTGAGTCCACCCCCTGCTTCAAACTGCAGAGATTTAGAGATTTCAGCCTCCACCAAGTCAATAGAAAGCAAGGGACAAGGGGACCCTGAAGTCCTGAATGTCCAGTTCTGCCCAGGAAGATAGGCAGAACCAGCTGGAAGGCTGGCAGCTTCCCACCCAGCTCCCCTATCCTCCCTTCACTGCACCCCCCCCCTACCCATACAACATTCCTGCTCCTTCTCCAGTCAGTTCCCTGACCCTCAGCAGCTGTTCAGGGAGCTGGGGGATGCCCAGCGGACGACAGCTGCAAGGGGAGGCCATCCCAGCCCCCCGTCCCCCAGATTCCCAGCTACTCCTCCTCATGCCATATTCCAACCGCCACCACTCCCAGGTGGGAGCAAAAGGGGGAAAGGATCAAGCATCTGGCCCTGGCATTTGGGCCATTCTGGGCCTGCGAGAGGAGAGTGACCCTTATGGATCCAGGACAAAAGGACAGATGGAAAGATTAGGGTCAGTGGGCAGCGAGTCAGAGTGACAGTCAGGGTCCAAACAACTTACTTGGGCAGATGAGGGCTTCCTTGGCTGTGATGCTCTTGTTACAGGCATAGCACATGGTCATGCCCGAAACAGAGATGGTGGTGAAGAGGTGCCCGTTGGTATAGCGGGCATCCTTGGCTTCCTTCATCTTCTCCTTTTCCCGGGTCTGTGGAAGGAGTGAGAGAGACAGGAAGTGAGGCTGGAAGATGCCAGGGTGCCCGACGGGTCCAGAGAGACAGGCTGAGGGCAGAGGTGAGGGAGCAATGCCTGCCTAGTAAAGCAGAGCCTGAAACAGGGTGTCAGAGACAGCTGTAGCCTGAAACAGGGTGTCAGAGACAGCTGTCCAGGAGTGACCAGCCCAGCCCTGTGGGGGGCCTAGCTGTCCCCTGACCTACCTGGCCCCGGCGGCTAGGCTGCCTCCTGTTGCCACTCATCTCCCTGGCTCTAGACCTCGGCGTCCTCACTCCACCTTCCAGCCCTAGCTCTGCTCGCCCCCGAGCTGCTGTACTCTCTTCTCTGTGCCGGGGGAAGATGCGCAGAGAGGAGGGGAGAGCAGGGAAAGCAGAGGGTGCCAGCTCACCAGCGCTTTCAAATCTATGGGAGTTAGCTCCTCTTATAACCATGACAACCAGTGTTGGAGCCGCTGTCTCCGTGGCAGTCACAGTGGGGGGCAGGAGATCCCCTAATTAGATTGGCTGAAAGGGGCAGAATGCCACCCCCAACCCAGAGGTCAGGATCCCAAACCTCTAACGCTTCTGCACACACTCAGCCAAGGTGCACATGGCCTCTGTGTGGGAGGCAGCATGTCCCCTGCCGACCTCTAGGCAGGAGGAGCCTGGTTTTGGTGGTCTCTCCTCCAAAACCTAGGAGAGCTCCCTCTATTCCTCTCACACAGTTAGTCTCTCCCAACTTAGGAAGTCCTTTCTGGCATCTACCCTCCATCCCCCAGGCGCAACGTCAGTTCTTCCTGCCCTGGTCTCCGTGGAGATGGGGCACACTCTGTGCCCTTCCTCAGAACCTCACAGGCTGGCGTTTCCCATCTCAGCTTTCTCTTCTCCTGCCTCCTCTTGGCCTCTGTAGGTCGAGGCATTCTCCCTGACCTCTTTTCTGTCCCTCCTCAAGCCCCTGAGCTTCCCAAAGAGCCTAGGAAGGTGCCAAGACGGGATACCATTCTTCCCACCTAGTCCAGGACCTTCCTCAGTGGTCACTTCAGATCCCTGGATTTTCCCTCCACTCTTAGAGGTCAGAGAGCTGGAAGAGGAGCTGACAGGACCACTCCCTCCAAGGTTTCCCTGCCTTTTGGAAACTAAAGAGCGGGATCCATATTGCTGAGGCTGAGGGTATAAGCCCCAAGTCAGAGGACACTGGCTGGGGCCCTGGGACAGAAAATTAGAACTCAGGTCAGGGCCCTCTGCCTGGGCCTTAGCGTCCAGTCCTGACTCTGCTCCAGCCACACCAGCAGTGAAGAGGCGGGGGAGGGGAAGAGATGCACTGGCCTGGTGCTTAGGGTAGAAAAGGGAAGTGCGGAGGGGCTGAGTCAACAGCACAGGGGCCAGAAGGCACTGAGCCGCGTGCCCTAGGGTCTCAGGGCTTCCTGGTGGCCCAAGATCCTTCTCTCTCCTGCTTCGCCTCAGAAGCTCCAGGTTTGTCTGGTGATGAGCGAACCCAGAGGTCTTAAGGTCATTCTCCACCCCGATCATCCATTTTTCTTTTCTCCTCTCCTCTTCCTTCTTCTCTTCCTCTCTCCTGCTCTCCTTCCCATCTCATGGTCTCCCTCTCCCACTCCTCCACCTCTGCCTTCCCTTTCTCACCCTCATTTCTCCTCCACTGCCCCTGGCTTCTCCCTCCCCTTCTCCAGCCAGGCCTGGTTAGGGAAGCTGACTTATCTCTAACGTTCCAGGCCTCCCTTTTTCTATTCTGGTACCTACCTATCTGGACCACTAGAAAATTCTCCCTTTGGTCTAACTTCCATCTATCTTGCTGCAAATTATAGCTCCTTAGAAGATCAAATCGTCCTCCGAATAACAACCCTATAGGACCTCAAAGACTGAGTCCAAATGTCTCTTCTCACTGCCCTACACCACCCCTTCTCCCCTCCTTTCCTGCCCTCCCAGCCTTCTCTATGACACAAATAAAAAGTCCGAGGGGCTGGCCTGGTGGCACAGTGGTTCAGTTCAACACACTCCGCTCCAGCGGCCCGAGGTTCGCAAGTTCGGATCCAGGCACGGACCTACACCACTCATCAGGCCATGCTGTGGCAGTATCCCACATACAAAATAGAGTAAAATGGGCACAGATGTTAGCTCAGGGCCACTCTTCCTCAAGCGAAAAAAGAGGAAGATTGGCAACAAGTGTTAGCTCAGGGCCAGTCTTCCTCACCGAAAAAAGAAAGAAAGAAAGAAAGAAAGATAAAAAGTTTTAACACTTATTACGTTTGAACTAAAAGCAAGCAAACAAATGTGAATATCATATTAAAAAGAGCAACATGTCTGGATCAGGGTCAACTCCAGAGTGGGCAGTGCTGCAGATCTGTCCTAATGCTGCCACAGCTCCCCCTTCACCCACTGTCTGCCCTCCAGCCTCAGGCCTCCAGGAGCAAACACCTGGGAAAGAGGTGGGAATGGGAGGGAGAGGACTGGGCAGCCAGAACGGGGTCTCTGGTGGCCTTTCCCTCTCTGGCGTCGATACCCCATAGACTGACAAGACCAGCTTCCTCCACCTCCCAACACTCACCCTCTCTCCAAGTGACCCCCTCTCTAGGTGGGCCAGCAGCGGGCAGCAGCCACAGCGGCAGCACATCCCAACACAGGCACTGCCCAGCAGCAAACGGCCCTGGCACTGCCTCGCGCTATTGTCCTGGAGGCAGCCTTGCCCGCCCAGGGCTCGGCTGGCAAGGATAGAAGGACACAGGGCCTGCTCACCAGGGGTGCCTGCTCCAGAGATGGAGAGAATGGGCTTGTCTGGTTCTTTGTCCTACTCTTTTCCAGGTATTCTTAAGATAATCACATTGGTCTCCCACTTAACCACCCACCAGCAGGACAGCCCTTTACCTCCACGCCCCAAACTGTCCACCAAGAAAAGGGCCTGTTACCCCACAATTCACAACATCCACCCCCAGCACTCAGAGGCCCTTCCTGCTTGGTTCAATCCTCTGCTGTCCAGCGTCTAGAATAATTCTTTCTCACAAGCCCTCACGGGAAGTCTTTCTTGCTACACAGGCTTCACCTACACCACTGCTACATCAAGGATGAAGGGAATAAAGCACCTCACACAATGGCTGGTATACAACAGGCACTCAATACGTGTTTAGAAAGGAAGGAAGGAAGGATTTGGATGGATGGATGGACACCAAGACATGGGGTCCCAGCAGCACCCTCACCCCTGCTCTTGGGACCCCCTCATTCCTCGTCAGAGCTTCAGAGCCTTCAGTCTCCTTGTCTCCTTTTCTCCCTCCTCCTGAAGGGCTCCCAGCCCTTCTTCTCTCCTTCTGCTTCCTTTGAGCTTAGACCCTGAGAGATTCCTCTGGAGGCCAGAAGAAGGCCAACCCAAACCTTCCTTCCATTGTCATCCCAGACCTTGGTCACTTTTGAGAAAGAAGGACGGGGCGAACAGCCGATGATTCTGTGACTGGCGGCTCAAAAGCCGAAAGGCAGGGGCAGTGTCCCCGCTTCTCTGCACTCTGCCTCCCAGGCCAGCAAGAAGGAAAACGGTGACATACACGGAAGACAAGGCAATGCCAAAGCCTGGACTTGGGCTTCCTGTGCTCCCAGCGGGCGGCAGGTGATGGCAGAGCTGACCCAGAAGACTGAGAGCCTCTCCAAGCAAGGCCTATGCTCTCAGCAGTCCTTGCTCCTCCATCGGGTATGTCCAAACCCAGACCTCGGGGGGAGTCACGTGGTGCTCAGAATCGCAGCTGCTCCAGCTGCAGCTGGCAGCAGCCCCTTCCCCAAGATGGTGAAGCCTCTGTCCAGGCCCTCTGTATGGTGACCAGAAGGCCCCTGGAGGGTTCCACTGGGATTCGAGTCATCTGTGGCTCAGCCCCTGGACAACAGGGGTCCGAAGTCATAGGCTGCAAAGGGCACTGAGTCATGGGGGATGAGCTATAGGGCTGGGAAATGAGGAAAGAGGGGCTTCCTAGGCACAGGACTGAGAAGAGGGCTTGGGATGGTCTCAGCCAGACTCGGCTCCTTTATGAGCTTCCAGGGACAAGATAAAGGCAAGAGGCTGAGAAGGCGGCCAAACGGAAACACTAACGCCAAAGCCAGAAACAACACAAAAAGACATCGCGGAACACACAAAGGCACTTATTAAATGCCTGCTTGATGAATGAAGATGAGACGCCGGACAATGGGGGTAGGCAGATTGGGGAAGCAGAAGAGGGGCGCTAAGGGCCTCAGGGAATAAAATCAAGCTAGAGACCCTGAGACACAGGCATCCTGGACCACAGCCTGCCCCCCACCCGGCCACACCTGTCGGGTCAGGAGAGAGAGACAAGCAGAGAGGGAGGGGGGAGTGATGCAAACAGACGGGCATTTGTGCAGGCGAACAATAGCTGTGCCAGGACTCCCTGCCCTCCTGGCACAGGGCAGGCCGGCTGAGTCGGGCAGGGGGCAGCTGCTGCCTGCAGCCCCACCCCCACCCTCCCCCAAGGAGACATAAACAAACGCAGAAGGGTCCAGCCACCTCCTCTCTGCCATTTCTCTTACCAGCTCCAGGAACCCTGACCAGTGTGCTCACTCAAGCTCCTAGATGATACTTTAAACCAGAGACTGAGGCTAAGAATGGAACTACTTCCTCATGTCCAGAGAGCAGGAGCCCCTACTTTGGTGACCACCATTCAAAACAATAACCCAGACCCTCTGGGACAGACAGACACACACACACCAACACACAGGTCATGTGCATGCATGGCAGTCACACATTCAGATCTGTCCCCTCCCTGATTCCAAGGTCAGGATTCCAGGGAAGCCTCTTTAAATCCTCTGGTCAGCCCCAGTACGTCCTTCTCTAGGCACCATCCAACACCCTGCAGTCACTCAGTGACTTCCCTAAGCCTTCAGCTCCCTTCCCCCATTCTTCTTCTCCCCTCTCCCTCAGCTCTTTCCCTAACCTCCATGACCCCTAGAATCTTTTTCTATGCCCCCAAAAGCCTGAGCCTCCCAGGAGACCCCCAATTCCTCAACTTTCCTCCCAAACTGCCAGCACCCTCAGCTCACTCCTGGGCTCACCCAGCCCTCCTCTCCGGCTCCGGCTCCACTCCTGGTCCTGCACACAAAGCCAGCCACCTCTCCATTACTCGGAACAAAGAAATACTCTCTTCTCCTCTCTCACGACTCCACCTGCCCACCACACTCCAGTGCTGGGTTCCAAGAGATTTCAAGGGGACCCCCCCAGCCTCTAGAGGCATCCTTGGATCTCTGGCCCCTGCCTGCTCTTAGGCAGGAAAGGACCCTTTGTTCTGAGAGGAGTGAAGGTTAGGGTTTGGGGGAGGAGGGAGGGAATAACAGGGCTAAAGAGAGAAAGGGGACCTATGGGGTTTGGGGCCTGTGGAGGTAGGAAGTAGAGCAGAGAGAATTGAGGGGGCGGATGAGGACAGCCTGGAAGAATAGAAATAGAGTGAAAAAAAAAGGAAGCGTGAGGAGGGGGAACTGCATAGAAAGACTCTAGGAGGGTGGGAAGGAGAAAGGGGCACCGTCTACTTAAATTTCTCCTTCTATAATGAGGTCCAGGGGAGTCAGGTGAGGAATGGGGAGGGGAGTCAGACCTTAGCTCTGACCTATCCCCTCAAATAGGTAGCAGGGGAGACCATCTTCCTCAAATAATCTCACTTCCAGCGGGGTCCCCCTCTACTTCCCACCACAGTATAAAAAGAAAAGAGACAGCTGGTGTGCTTGGGGGAGGGGGGAAGAGGGGATCCAAGGTTTGTTGGCTAAGAACCCACTCCCCCCTTCTGTAACCACAGCTTTCCGGAGGTGGCCCTCCCCTTCCGACCAGCCAAACTGACAACTACCCTCCTCCAGTGGCCTCTTTGCCCTCTCAGATCCACCCACTCAGCCCTCCACACTCCACCCCCAGCCAGAGTCCCAACACCCCCCCAACCACGGCCAACCCCAGGACAGAAAGAGCCAAGCTTCTGGATTCCCAGTCCCCCTACTACCAAAAAAAAAAACAACACGGCGTGAGGACCAGGTATCTGGCCCCCCATCTCCTCCCAATAACGGAAAAAGGACCCCAGTACCTACCCTCCCAGAACCCCTCTCTACATCCCCTCTCCAGGTCTGCCCCTCCCACTGGCTCCCCCATGGCTTTCCTTTTTAGGGTGGAACCAAATTTCCGTGGTTTCAAAAAACCTCTCCGCCCCCCTTGGCTCTACTCCAGGGTCTCAGCTCAAACGGTTGAAAAATAAACAGACTTTCAGAGCTGGGGCCTGGCCTGGCGCAGGGTTGAGAAGAGCCTGTCTGCCACCCACTGTTCCACCACACTTCAGCCACCTCTCGCCTGGCCTCTGTTTGTCTTAGGCCCTACTCAAACCTCCCAGTTGCTTTCCTGTTAGCAAAATCTTATCCTAGCCCCCTAAGAAAAAGTTCCAGGATGGAAACCTCTCCCAGCTTAGCCTCAAGACAGGTAGCCAGGCTAGGAGCTACGTGGGAAGTGCGGGGAGGGGTTTCCATCATCTTTGAGGGGACTGCTCCCTTGCCTGGGATCAGCAAAGACTGGACCCCCGCGGAAGGGCAGTGGGGTCAGAGAGAAGCCACAGATTAAACTAGTTCTAGGCTGGGTCCTGGCCCTTCTGAGAATGGGTACAGTGTGGGTGCCCTGAGCAGCTGGGAGGTGCTGTGTGCAGGCACCAGCTTCCTCTCAGCTCTCACTTATTCACCTACAAGTCAGCTTCATCATTTCCTGGGGTCTAGGGTGTGGAGAGGTGGGCCTGGGTACAAAGACAAGGATAAAGGATACTTGGAAAGGAGTGGCCAAGAGGTCACGATGGAGGTGGGAGGTGGGAGGCAAGGAGTCCACCCAGACTCTTGAAATGGTAAGTGAACCGGCCCCAAGATGAAGAGTGAAGAGAGCTGGGGGAGGGGGATGAGGGACAGGAGGCACAGTGCGGAGTGGGTCAGCCCAAGGGTTTCAGATTGTGAGAACAAGGAGCTTGGAAAGCTGGTGGGGCAGACAGGGACAGGAGACCCTGTGTTCCAGGAACAGGGGTGCTTAGGGCCCCTAAGGATGCAAGCAAGGATCCCAGCTACACAAAGACCTCTGCTCCCTTCACCTGAGGGTGATGGCTTGGGGGCAAAAGCAGTCCTTCAGCCGTCTTAACCCCAGACACCCGCCCACCAGAGGGGAGAACTGAATCACAGCTGGAAAGTCCATTTGCGAAGAGAGGAGGAGCTGACTTTTGTGTCGGAGGGGTGGTTGTGGTAGTGGTGGTGGCGGCGGCGGTGGGAGGAAGCCGGGAAACCACCCCAGCCCACCCCCTGCGCCGGATGGCGGGGACAAAGGGGGAACGACCCAGCCAGCGACCGCGGGGTGGGGGGACGCCGCGCGCTACCCGGTGGGAGCCGGGCGGAGGGGGTGCCGGAGGAGCTTTCGCCGCCCCCACCCCCATACGCACACCTCCCTCTTCCCGCGCCGGCCCTTACCGGAGCAACTTTCTTTCGCGCGGCCCCAAACCCCCGGTCCCGCCGGATCGGAAGCGACCAAACCCGGGCCGCTCTCTCCCGGGATCCCCGCAGAGAATCGGCGCGGAGCTGGAGGCGCGGGTCGCCTCTCCTGCTCCCGCAGCCCCCTCCCCACTCACTCTCAGTCCCCACCCACCCCGTCCTGCCGCTTGCCCAGCCAACGCTCCGCCGGATCTTGGCGCCCAGAAAGCAGGCGAGGAGCCCCGGGGTGCGCTGCGGGGGCCGGGGGTCGAAGGGCACCCAGAGGAGCACGGGTGGAGGGAGAGGGGTCTCAGAGCCCACCTTGCTCGCCAGGTCTTTGCTCCGGTCGATCCGCGCCCGAGTGAGGGATTCGATCCGAGACATAATCCGCGGGGGGAGCCCAGGAGGACGCGGCGCGGACCCAGGCGTCCAGCTATTGTGGGGGAGGGCGGGGGAGGGGTCCGCCCCGCACGCGTCGGTCTCGGGGACAGGAAGTCTGACTCCCCTCGCCCGGCACCCAGCGCCAGTTCCTCAAACCGAGTCTCCTCCCCCGCCCGAGCTCAGGAAGGGGAGGCGGGGCGGCGCGAGGGCGGGTGCCGCCGCGCGGGACGGGACGCCTCGGGCTGTGCAGGGCAGCTAGAAGGAGTACTGGGTCGGTGCACAGGTTCGGGAGGGCCCTCTGCCTGTTTCCCCTCCAGCACCTCCGGGCGCCCTCTAGCCCCAGAGACCCGCCTCTGGGCCCTGGTTTTCCTAAAACCCACCCCGGCGCAGCCCGCAGCCCTCGCCCCACCCCAGATCTTCTCTCTCCCCTCCTCCCCCTCCGTGGGACTTCGGTCTTGAAAGACCTGCAGTCCGGAGGACTCCGTCTGCCCCCAGCTCTGCAGGGAACCCGAGACCAGTTCCTTCCTGGCCTTCGGGGACCCATCAAAGCACACCAGAGCCGACTGACCCCTTTTACGATTGGGGGCAGGGGTGGGAAGAGGACAGAGAACTAAAAGAGGAACTAAAGGCTGGTCTTTAGAAGGCGTGAAGGAGAAGATTCACTCCCAGAGGTCGAAGAATCAGACTGGGAGAGCAGAACATTCTCCCAAAGCCCCCAACCCTCTGGGGCCTCCCTGACCGCACTCTGCCCATTCCCCTCCCCAGCTCCGCCTCTGCACCTACTTGGGTGGCCGGGGAGGAATTTGCCACCTTTACTGAAGGCTAAGAAGCTGAGGAAGTCCTTCCTTGTGTCTAACCCCAGTTCTCTCTGTTACAAGTTAGGCCAGAGCCAAAAGACCAGAAACCAGCCTGCCCCAGTCAGGGGGCAGTTGGGGTATGGCCAGTCTCTCCACAAGAAGGGGGGTGGAATGGAGCATTCTTTCTGGACCCTTTGCCCCAGCCTGAGCCCACCTCCACCCTTGGTAAGTTTCCTGCTATTAAGAAAATTCCTCCTCCACTCTAA
Organism: Diceros bicornis minor; assembly: GCF_020826845.1. Lineage (NCBI taxonomy): Eukaryota > Metazoa > Chordata > Mammalia > Perissodactyla > Rhinocerotidae > Diceros > Diceros bicornis. The sequence goes on from NC_080743.1 coordinate 59,637,564, forward strand.
CTATAATCACCCACATTGCTGTTCATTTCTGCCTCTCAGGGTCTCTGTTTCTCTGGGGAAACCAGAAGGACAGAGGGCCCTGGGACAGAACATCCTCTTTTTGCAGGGTCCTGCCTGATTCTGGTCCTAAGAGGTGTGGGAGAAAGAGGGGGAGAGAGGAGGCCCAACCCAGATCCAGAGGCTTCCTTCTCCAGGCTCAGCAGCAGGGCCAGGCTGCAGGTTTCAAGCCCAGCTCAGCACTCTTGTAGGTGCCAATTTTAGCCTCTGCCACTATTTTGGGCTCCACTGCCTCACCACTGGCTGAGCTGGTTGGGCTCCTCACCCCCAGCACCACCCCCACACTGCTCCTCTGGCTTCCCCTCCTGCCTAGCAACTCCTTCTCCACCTCCTTCCTCACCCACTCCCCTCTTTAGGATCCTTATATAGCAAAGACCAGAGAAAAGGAGAGGAAATAACCATGCCCTTTCTAGGCTGGATGGAAATTAGAAAGCAGAAAGGACTTTCTGGGGGCCATGAGGGAGGCTGATCCTCCAGCCTTGCACCTGCAGGGGAGACCTACTGGAAGGCCCTAGGAACTTCCCCAAACCAGCAGTTCTGACGCTCCAGAGCCCAGATCCCCAGACTTACCTCCCCCCAGTGGGCAGCCAAGGCTGAGGAATGTACTAAATTTAAAAGCAGACAGCCAAAAACCAGAATCCTGGCCTCATGGCTCCACCCACAGGGGGCCCAGAGACAAGGGGTGGGCTGGGACCTCAGCTATTCTCCCAGGATGGAATCTTAAAGGGCCAAACTCCAGTCTGGGTATCCAATAAACCTGGGACCTAAACCCCAGGGTGTTTTGAGGGACCTCTCAGTCCCCAAAGTCAACTTAGAAGGTCTCTATGAAAGAAAAGGACCTAATGCCCCAACCCTTTTCTGTTTCCCACCCCAGTCTTCAGTCTACTTTCCATCCCACTTGCTGTTTGTTACCCTGCCCCTCGCTTTAGGCCCTCTTCCTCCTCTTAGGAGATGAGTAGCAAGGAAGAGGGCTTGGGGGTGGATAAAGAAAACCATTCTACCTTTAAAAACATGTGGGCTTTTAGTGAGCTAGGCCTGCAGCTTGACTTAATTTCTATTTTCTGTATCCTCTGGAACAATGAACCCTTTTCCTTGGCATCCCCCGCCCCTCTGTTCAAACCACTTTCATCTCCCCTCTAGTCCTATGCAGTGATACCTCCCAGATTTTCAGAGATTATTTTTAAGACACACAAAAACAAAAGCCAACCCTACTTTCTGCCAGAATTGAAAAGTAGCCACCACTTTCTTTAGCTCATTTAACTTGACAAATGTGTCCCCATATTTCAAGGGTGGGGAGATGGCCCCAGGGAAGAACCTGGTTGTCAGAGTCTTCGCCAGTAGGTGAACAGAGAGAGCCACAGGGCTACCCGGGCCCAAGCACTGCAGGGCCCAGAAGGAAGTTTATTTTTCTTCTCATTACTCTGGGAGGGTTAATGTGTATTCTGGGAGGGGATGATTAAGGCATAATTGACTCCGATGGCCATCCATCAGAATACAGTGGAAGAAGGGAAGACGGGGGATAAACTTTTATGTTAGGTTTACTGGCAGAGGCAACATTATATAGTCAAAGCTCTGGGTTTGCAATTCAGCTCCATCTCTTACTAACTGTGGGATCTTGGGCAAGTAACTTAGCCTCTAAGTTATCTTGTCTATAAAATGGAGATTAAAATACTTATCTGTGCCAAAGTGTTATAAGAATTAAATGAGATGACCTCCGGAAAAGTGTTTTGTCAACTCTACAATGCTAATCAAATAGGAAGGAATAAGCTACTTCCTCCTCTCACTGCTTGACTGAGCTTCTCGCCAGCCACACCCCCTGATGTTTACCTGCTTATGGCCCTTATCCTGAGCTGGGAGGAGGGGACAGAAGAGATTTAGTGAGGCAGGCGGACACATTCAGGAGGGGAGAGGGAAGATGGACCAGAAGATGAGGGAGAGGGAAACAGGAGGACAAGACCAGAGACCCTGGTGAGGAAAGGCTGAGTGGGACAATGACCTGACTTAGTCTGGCTCTTTCGTGCTGCCTGTCTGGGCTCCACAGTCTCTGCCCACATTCTCTTTCACCAGGTTACTCAACCCCTCACCAAACTATTAGGCCAAGGGTGGGCGAACGCAGACCAATTGGGATCTGGATGGTCCCTCTGGGCAGTACTAGCTTTTCCTACCATTCCCACTGCAGAAAAAGAGGGTGATTCCACCAACAGCTCTCCTACCCTGAGTTGAGAGAGCCTGTGGGGAGATGGAACTCAAACCCAAGGTCTGGGTGTTTGCTTTGTTCTCTAAAGAGATCTGTTCCCCACGGGAGAGAACAAACCTCACTGGCCCACCTGCCCTCCACCACCCCTCCTTCCCCCACCCCCGCCCACCTTTAAGATTCTACAGCTGCTCCTCCTCTTCTCGGACTGCCTGGTCTCATGCTCACCCATGGCCTGTGGTGAGAAGGTGCTAACCAGCTGGTTTTATCACTGCCTTCCCTGCCTGCCCAGGGGAAGGGGAATCCTGGCTCAAAGGCTGTGGATGGGGCCAGGAGGAGCCCAGACAACCTCACAGAGTGAGAATCCCATGGTTCTTGAAGGAGAATATGGTGTCTTCTCTGGGGTTTCTCTCAATGCCCAGAAGCCACCCTAGCTTGGAAAGTACATGCACACTTGGGGAGGCCATGAGAGGAAAAGGGGGCTGGCTCATTCTGCCAGTAAATGAAGAAAGTGGAAATGAATTCAAGCAGCAGGCAGAGCTCCCAGTTTCACCAGAGCCTGGGGGTTGGTAACAAGGAAGAGAGTAATGTGCCTTCACCTTCCTGGGGTCAGAGCTGCCCATGGCCCCACACGTATGTGTGCATGTGCTTCCATAATCATATACTTTCCTGGCTTCCACTCTGCCTGTGGTCTGATTTCAACTCCTTCAGCTGCCGTATCCACCCATAAAATTATGAGTGTAAAAGCACTTTGCAAACTCTAATACTCTCTGAAGAAGTAAAAAGTACTGCTGTAATTATTATCATTATAATGTCCAATGGTTAAGATTTCTGCTGCCCACCTCTTAGCAATGTGAGCCCTAAAGAAAGGGAGTGCCAGGTCACCCCTCAGCTTCCGAGGCTCCTCTCCTCTTCCAGCTGTCTACAGCTGGCCGCTAAGCTGGAGCATGGGGAAAGTGGAGGAAAGGTGATTTACAGGGATACAGGGAGGGAGACTGGGAGAGAGAACATGTGTTCCCCTAAAACTTGAACCATTGCCCTGAGTCTCAGTCTACCAGGGGAAGGGGGGGAGGGGAGTGGATGGTGGGGTGGGGGGAGGGAAAGTGGGGAGGGCAGTGGGTCCCAAGCCTCCTGCTTCCCTGGCTCACTCTTACCTTGGCCTTCCCGGTCATGCCCAAGAGGAAGCTGAGGGTCCGTCGCAGGGAGGAGCCCGCCCAGGTACCTGAGCCCCCTTCCAGTTGGCCACAGCTGCAGAGAGAAAAAGAAGAGGTGAAGCGATGGAGACGGAGCTGGAATAGAAAAACAAGATACTCACAGAGAGATAGCAGATGAAGGTGTCATGACCAGGAGAGAGAGAATGGAGATACGAGGGGGAAGACTCAGAGAAAGGGTGAGGAAGAGGCAGGGAGGACTTGGAGAGAAAGACACCCCCCTACACCTCCTAGGAATTCCTGGATGTGGACACTACAGTTTCCCAGGCCCCTCTATTTATGAGGAAAACTCCAGGCTCCTCCCAGATAAATACAGACTCCCCCTTCCTACCTAATCCAGGCCCAGTCTCCTCTCTCATGCTGCTCCCCAACGGAAGTGATATGGGGTGGGGGCTCTCCAGGGGGGCATTTCCCCCTCCCAAGAGCCCTGTGTACGACCCTCTCTGCTGTTTGGAAAGGGCCTCTGGGCCTAAAGCCAATAAGGACTGAATTTCCTGGGATTTCATCAGCCCCATCCCATGAGCTAATCCCAAACCCGGAGCCAGGAGGATGTGTCAGCTAGAGATTTTTAGGACCACAAATCAGAGCTTGATATCTTAAAGGGCCCATTACTAGCTCACATACCCACAGTGTCTCAGAGGGCTGACCCACTCCCATCAGGCTTTGGCTATAGGAGCCAAATTAACAGGTGCTGATTTTGTGTGCTTATTTACGTAGTTATTGAAATCTCCCAGCCTCCACCATGATTCCTGAACTATGCCTCCAGCCCCTGCCCTCTCCCCTCAGGGCCCTACAGCCCTTGCCCAGCTCTCCTTAGAGCCACTCCCCATTGGTCAGTTATCTGAGCTATCCAAAGCTTATCCATGGTCCTTGGTCACTGTCTCTCCCTAAGACTGTCCAACAGCCAATCTGCCCGCTCACCTTTCTGGCATTGACAACAGCAAGCCACTCCCATTCTCTTTTATTCAACTGACACCCTGGGGTCTAGATACTCCTTTTCTTTCCCTAATTTCTTCCCCATTCCATGGAGCTACCAAGAACCTTCTGAACCTTCCCTGGCCAATGAAAAGAGGGTGAATTCTATGCAGCTCAGGGAGAAGGATATTTGGAGGTCTTTGATCAGAAATGTTAAGGGGAGCAATGTTTCAGGAAGCAGAGACCCTTGGGGTCATGAAATCCATGGCCCAGTCCCATTGCCCCTCCCCCATCTGGGCCTTTGAAGGGCTCCGAGTCCCCCAAACTCACCTTTGGCTGAGGTCAGCGGCAGAAGACTGGGATAAGTTCCCTGCCAATACAAAAGGAGACGGGAAGTGTCCAGCTAAAGCCAGACAAAGGTGCTCAGGGCTGCCTCCCCCACCCGCTCCACCTGGATCAGGTTCCCAAGCTGCAGGTGCATGTGACGCCATTCCTGAGGGCGGGCGCTGGGGAGCAGGGAGGGAGGGCGGAGTCTGAGCAGAGCAGAGCTGAAGAACTCAGGAGCCAGGGAACAGAGCACCAGGGTTATGTGGAGAAGGGGGCTGGGCGCTGATGTCTCAGTTCTGTTTCTGGTGAGTGGGGAGGGCAGAGGTTTCACACTGGGCCCCCAATGCCTCATCTTGACAACAGGGTACATTGCAGGAGGTAACTGACCTCCGTCTCTGGTGACAGGGGAAGCTAGAGAGCCTCACTCTGTCCCATGTCCTCCTTCATTGGAAGGACAGTCTCAGAATGCCAAAGTCCTGAATTCAGATCTCATTTGAATAAAGGCATTTTGGGGTTTCCAAGGGTGTGTGGTTAAACAACATAATCCTGGACATCTGGACCCTAAACGGCTGGCTCGGAGGAGTGGTAATGAGACAGATGGGAGAAGGGGCCATCACTGCTTTGCTCCCCACTTTTACTCACCAGCTGGATCTGAGCAGCCCAAGAAGCAATTGATGCCACTCATGGATACAGACTTGGAAAGCATGCCAGTGGCTGAGTGGTCCAAAGGGCCAGAAGATGGATGACAGGAACCCTGGCCCTAGAATCATGTCAAGAATCCTCACACAAAGGTCAGGCCTCATCCATCTGCCACCCATGCCCTTCACTTTCCCACAGCATGGCCCTTCCTCAAGGCCTTCCGGCCTTCCACGCCTTTCCACTACCCATTTCTGGGATATTCCACTTGAAATAGCTGGGAAGTTATTCCTGCTATTTAGCATTCATCACTCTGCTGCAATTCAAGCCCAGGCTTCCTTAATATAGAAAATACCTTAGAAAAGATTTACCCTGAATAGTTTCCAGAGATGACAAACTCAACCTATAGAGGCCAGGCAGGTAATGGGAAAAAAACGAGGCAGTCTGGGTTTAAGACAATAGGGAATAGAAATATTCATAAACCACACAGCCAACCATTAGGAAATAAATTTTTTTTGAAGCCTACATGAAGCATTACAAAAACTGGCCACATACCAGGCCATAAGGCAAATTTTAACACATTTTGAATAATCTGTATTATAGAGATCACAGGAAACAATCCAGAAGTCCCTTTCCAGTAGACTAGATAAAGAATCTGTGATATATTTATACATCAAAATACTATTCAAAAATAAAAATAAACAAACCACAGCTCACCCAACAATACGGATGAATCTCACAAACATAATGTTGAGTGAAAGAATCAAGACACAAAAGATGTATATACTGTACGATTATATTCATAAAAAGTTTTTAAAACAAGCAAAACTGATATTGTTTAGAGATGCATACAAAAGTGGTAAATCTATAAGGAAAATTGGTCTCAAAAGTCAAGAAAATAGTCATCTCTGCTAGGAGAGAGAGGGTTCTGAATGGGGAGGGACACAGCGGCTTATGGATTTTGATGATACTTTATTTTTTCTTACCTGGGGTGGTTACACAGCTGTTTGCTTCCTAATTATGCATTATCTTGTTCATGTAAGTTTTATATACTTTTCTGTATGTATGTTTTATTTCAAAAATTTTTTAAGTTTTTAAAAAATCTTGATAGATTTAGAAATTTTATTTTATTTATTTATTTTTCTTTATTTTTTGCTTTTTTTCTTTTGAGGAAAATCGGCCCTGAGCTAACATCTGCCAATCCTCCTCTCTTTGCTGAGGAAGACTGGCCCTGGGCTAACATCCGTGCCCAGCTTCCTCCACTTTATATGGGACGCCACTACAGCATTGTTTGCCAAGCAGCGCATTGGTGCACACCCGGGATCTGAACCGGCGAACCCCAGGCCACCACAGCAGAGCACGCGCGCTTAACTGCTTGTGCCACCAGGCCAGCCCCAGATTTAGAAATTTTAAAACACCCTTCTAAATAAACTTACTGGTCAAAGAAGAAATCATAATGGAAATTTAAAGATATTTTATAATAACAATAATGAAAATACTACAGAACAAAACCTGTGAAAGATGGCCAAAGCAGTATTTCAAGGGTAATTTGTAGCCTTAAAATGCTTATATTAAAAAATTTAAAAAGCTGAAAATCAATGACTTATGCCAACTTAAAAGGTTAGAAAAAGAAAAATGGAACAAATCCAAAGAAAACAGAAGGAAAGATACAATAAAGATAAAAGCAGAAGTCAATGAAGTAGTAAACATAAAGTTGGATCAATAAAGCCTAGAGTTATTTTTTAGGAATAGGCAAATAAAATAGACAAACCTTTGATAAGAGTGATGAAGAGAGAAGGCCCAAATAAAAGTAGAATGAAAAAGTAGACCTAACTACAAAAAGAGCAGTGATTAGAAAGATAAGAAAATACTACCTACAACTTAGTGCTAGTAATTTTGAAAATGCAAACAAAATAGACAAATTCTTTAAAAATATACATATATGTAACTTACCAAAACTGAATCTAGAAGAAATAGAAAGTCTGAGTGGTCCTATTAAAGAAATGGAATCAGAAGTTAATCTTTCTATAAACAAAACAAAACACATCAGGCCAAAACAGTTTTATATGCAAGGGACAGATCTTTCAAGGAATAGATCACTGAAATCTTATACAAACTCTTCCAAAGAATAGAAAACAAAAACTTTCCAACTCCTATAAGGCAAGTATAACCTTGATTCTTAAACTACACACAGTAGTATGACAAAGGAAAATTATGGGCCAATCTCTCTTGTGAACATAAATGCAAAAACCCCAGACAAAATATTAGCAAGCTACAGTAGATTTTAAATGGCTACAAATTATTTGCAGCTCCTCCCATCAAGGAATCTATTTCTTCACTCTTAGGATCTGGGCTGGCCTGTGACTTACTATGATGAATAGAATGTGGCAGAAGTGGCATTATGTAACTTTTGAGCTTAAGCCTTAAGAAGCCTTAAAGCTTCCACTCTTGCCCACTTGGAATGCTATTTCCATGTAACAAACCTAAGCGAGCCTTCTGGAGAGGCCATGTGCATCAGAACCAAGGCATCATAACTGGCAGCCTGCCAATCGACAGGCATGAGTATGGCCATCCTTGACCATTAGCCCTATTCAAGCCACTAGACAACTACAGCCACATAAGTGAGTCCAGGTGAAATCAGCAGATACTCAGCTGAACTCAGTCCAAATTACCCATCCACAGAATTGTGAGGGGAAAACAAAAACAAAAATGTTGTTGTTTAAGCCACTAAGTTTGGAGTTGATTTGTTATGCAGCAATAAATAATTGATACCACAAATGAAATCCAGCAATGTATGAAAAGATAATCCAGCATGGTGAAGTTGATTTATCCTAAGAATACAAGGGTGGTTTAACATGAGAAAAATCTTTAAATGTAATTTACCTCAATATCATATCAAAGAAGAAAAAACATCACCATCTCAGTAAAAGTAGAAAAGCACAGAATAAAATTCAACACCCACTCATTGTAAAACCAAAGCCTTGGCAGTTAGGAATAGAAGAAATCTTCCCTAACCTGATAAAGAGGATCTTTTAAAAAGCTACAGCCCAAAATCAACTTCAATAGTGAAACATAAGATGTACTCCCTCTAAAATCAGAAAGAAGACAAGGATACTCATTATCACCATTTCTGTTTAGCACTGCAATAGAGCCCTAGCAAGCACAGTAGGGCAAGAAAAAGAATGGAAAGGAATAAATATTGGAAAAGAAGAAACAAAGCTCATTTAAAGATGACATAATTGTCTACTTAGAAAAGAAAAAAAATCCACAGATAAATGGTTATAACTGAAAAAAGCTTAGCAAGATGAATGACTATAAGATCACTATACAAGGATTAATTCAATTCCATTTCTATAAACCGAAAATAATTATAAAATGTAATTTAGATATAAGAAAGCATTTATAATAGCAACAAAAATTATAAGATACCTAGAAATAAATCTAATAAAGATTGACAAGAACTGTATGAGGAAAACTAATACTTTATTAAAAGGCCTTTTTTTTTTAAGAAAGCCTCACTATATAGAGATATATGTTATTTTTCATGGATAGGACGACATATTAGAAAGATGTCATTTGTCCTAAATTAATCTTTGAATTCAGTACAATTTGAATCAAAATTCAGCAGGAATTTTTGTTTTTTAGAATTGATAAGCTGATTCCAAAATTCACATGAAAATGCAAAAGATCTAGAATAGCCAAGATAATCTTAAAGAAAAATAATAAAGTTGGAGGACTTACATTACTACATTTTTAAGACTTACAATAAAGCTATTGTAATATTGTAAATAAAGTTATTAAGACAATGTAGTATTGGCATAAGGATAGACAAATAGATCAATGGAACAGAGAACAGGGCCCAGAAATAGACTCACACAAATACCCTCACTTGATTTTCAACAAAGGCACCATGGCAATTCAATGGGGAAAGTAAGTTTTTTTTAATGGAGCAGCTGGATATTTATATGGGGGAAAACCCCACAAAACCTTGATTTCTACCATACACAAGAATCTAGACAAATCATAGACCTAAACATGAAAGCTAAAACTACAAATCTTCTAGAACAGAACATTGAAGAAAAATCTTCACATTCTTGGGATAGGCAAGATTTCTTAAACATGATCAAAAGCACTAACCATTAAAAAGTTGATAAATTGGACTTTATCTAAATTAAAAACTAATGCTTATTAAAATACACTATTAAAGTAAAAATGCAAGTCAAAGACTGGGAGAAAATATTCACAATACATATATCTGAGAAAAGACTCAAATCCAGAGTATATACAGAAACTTCAAATCAATAAGAAAAAGACAAGCTGTTTTTAAAACTGGGCAAGAGACTTAAACAGTCATTTCACAAAAGAAGATATTCAGATGGCCAATAAGCATATGAAAAGGTGCCCAACAAAATTTTTCAACAGGGACATGCAAAATAAAACCAGAATGAGATACCTCTAAGACACTCACCAGAATGGCTGAAATTTAAAACTGGACAAAAGAAGTATAACATATCTAAGAATAAATCTAATATATATCCACAAGATCTGTACGGAAAAAATGATAAAAATTTATTAAAAGACATTAAATGGAGAGGTATACTATTTTCATGGATAGGAATAAGCAATATGATAAAGATGTCAACTTTCTCTAAACTAATCTTTAGATTCAATGCGACTCCAATAAAAATCTCAAAGTTTTTTTTTTTTTTTTTTTGTGAGCAGATCAGCTCTATGCTAACATCTGCCAGTCCTCCTTTTTTTTTTGCTCAGGAAGACTGGCCCTGGGCTAACATCCGTGTCCATCTTCCTCCACTTTATATGGGACGCCGCCACAGCATGGCTTCCTGAGCGATGCATCGGTGCGCGCCTGGGATCCGAACTGCCTAACCCGGGGCCACTGCAGCGGAGCACGCGCACTTAACGGCTTGTGCCACCGGGCTGGCCCCTCAAAGTTTTTTAATGCATGTTTTATATGTATGTTATACTCCAATAAATATGTTAATTTTTAAAAAATTAAAAAATTCTCTTTATTTAAAGACACTATGGGAGAGGGAAAAGACAAACCATATTTCTCCATCTTTGAGAAAAGATCACTTCAACACGTATAACAACAAATAATTAGTATTCAGAACATATAAAGAACACATTCAAAACAATAAAGAAAAAACCCTCAAAGAACCCAATACAAAAATGGGCAAAAGACATGAAGAGGAATTTCACAGAAGAGGAAACACAAATGAACAAAATACATATGAAAAGATGCTCAACCACATTTGTAATAGGATAATTCAAATTAAGACCATAATGAGATTTATAACTACTGGACCAGCAAAATTAAGGAATCTGATGACTCCAAATGTTGAAAAGGATATGGATCAATGGGAACTCTCATGTACTGCTGATGGGAGTGGAAACAATTTGCCATTATATTGTAAAAATGAACATCTGTGCACTCTACGACCGAACAATTCCACTCCAAGGTATACACCCTGGAGAAATTCTTGCAAATGTGCACCAGAAGGTGGATAAAAAGGATGTTCATATCGACAATTCTTCATAATAGCAAAGAATGGAAATTGCTCAAATGTCCATGAACAGAAGAATGGAATGAAAATGAATGAACTATAATTATTTGCAACACGTGGATAAAAATTAGAAACAGAATGTTGAATGACAATGTAAGTTATAGAAAATTTTGTACAATATAACATCATTGTTTTTAAACTCAGAAACAAAAAAAAAGAAATGATATATTATTAGGTAATGCATATATCTGTGTTAAAACTATAAAAAATGTAAATGAGTGGTAAAAGAAAGTTCAAGATAGTGATTATCTCTGGTGGGGAAGCAAGAGAATAAGAGAAGAGAGGAAGACGTAAACAAAGATAAATGTATTGGTGATGTTCTAGTTCTTGAGATGGGTGGTCAATTTACCAGACATTCATTTTTAAATATTATATTTAAAAGACAAAGGGAAAAAATACAACAGAGGGTATTAGCAACTCTGGCAAACTGGAGCGCACAGGCCTCCTTTAAGGACATCTGAATTTTAGAAAGTGTAAGCACCATGCTGGCCAAACAAAATAAATTTTGGAGCTAGACTTGGCTCATAGACCGTCAGTCTGCAAGCCCCAGTCGAGTTTAATGAGTCTCAGACTTTTGCTCCGTGGACTGTGGTAGAGTACTGATACGCACATATTACTGCAGGAAGAAACAAAAAACCTCCAACATATAGACAAGGAGAAATGTAAGGGGAGTGCTTAAAGATTAGGTGGAGAGAGGGGAGGAATCAGAGCAGGAAGGCATAAAAAGAGAAAAAAACACTAGGGAAAGGGGGGAAAGAAGAGAACATATAATACCAAGAAGGGGAAAGTGGAAAGTGGGGAGAAGAGACAGGTGGAAGAGAGGGAAAGGAGTATGAAGGAACAGAGGGGAAAAGAGGAAAAAGAAACTTATTTCTCGCACTCATCCTGTGTGCCAGCCTCTGTACTGGGCACTTGAACACCTATTTTCACTGAATAATCACAACTTTAAAAGACAGTTGTTATTATCCTGGCTTTCAGAGAGACGACATGAATTGTTCAGCTGGTAAATGAAGGATCTCAGAGTCAGTTTGACTCCCAAATCCTGTTCTTTCTATGATACCATATTGACATGGGGGTGAGGGAAGACATGCAGAGATGCTGATGGAGAAAAGTGAGTGAGGGGATCAGATGGGTCTTCCCCTGACAGGCTGTAACAGCCTCTTGCGCTCAGCCTGTCTCCCAAACCACAGGCACTGGAACAATGAGGCTGGGGTGGGTAACCCTGGCCAGCTAGAGGATGAGCAGGAAGGGAGGCAACATTTAGTCACCAGGCTTGAGACATTTCTGTGTACTCAGGAAGTCTTAGCTAGTAGACCCAGTGGTGTCTCGCAAAGCCCTCATATCCTCAGGTCCTTAGGTCCTGGTTTGAGAGCTCCCCCCAGTTATGTTCCCTAAGCCAGAAGGCTGGGCAATCTCTCTATCCTGTCTCATTTGATAATCTCATGATTATCTTGTTAGAGAACTATTGTCTTTCAAGGTACCAGATGCCTAGTTTCATCCCACAAATAATAAGTTCAGCTCCAAATCTGAGAAATGTGGGGGTCTACAGAAAGAAGTGGTTTTAACAACTAGGGGAATAGGGGCCTTTTAACGAAAGAGGAACAGAGATACCCACATCAACACAGAGACACAGACACAGAAAGGAAGGAACAGAGAGTCTTAGCGAAAGAGACAGAGGCAAGATACCAAGAGTGGGGAACAGAGCAGACAGACCCAGGGAAGCAGACAGAGGAGTACAGACAACAGATTCAGATTCAGTCGGATAGAGTCAGAGTGATGCCTGGGCACAGAGAAATCCAGCAGCTGGCAGAACAGAAGAGGCACAGAGTGGTGGCTGGACAGGCAAGGAGGCAGGAGAGGGGGAGGAAGGCAGTGGCCTCCATAGGGATTAGTCTGTCCATACCACGCGGGAGGACTGGCCACCTCGGTGCTGCAGTTCCAGAAAGGTGTCCAGTTCCTCTTGGCTCTGCAGTAAGGGGGCCTCCCGGGGGCCCGCGCATCCCGATGCCTGCAGTTTGCTCCTGAAACACACATTGCCACCACCGCCCTCGGTATCCAGTGGCCACTGACGGGCACCAGGGAGGAACACCGCCTCAGCCGAGCCCTGTTGCTTGCCCCCAGCCCAGCCCTTCCTGTTGGCATAGGCTCAGTTCAGACCCAAACTAGCCTCTCTTTGGGGCTGTGCTCTAGCAGAGGTGCAGAGCTAGCTACAGGCAAGAGTGACCCCTGCTGGTCAACAGGCAGTACTGCCCTCCAGAAGAAAGCCAGTGCTCCGGGAGAGGCAAATGAAGGGCAAGCTGGATTCTCACTCCTTGCCTGGTTTCTGATGACAGCCTTTGCCCCGACTCAGCTGAATAGCGTGCCCAGGGCTCCTTTCCCTCTCTACCCAAAGGGCAAGAATTGATGCCTGATAGTGAAAGATGGCACCTGCAAGACTCTGAGATACAGTTGGCATCACATAAGGGGTACCCAGGGCATCTCTGCCTTGGACCAGCTGCTCTTAGGAAGGTGCCATGAGCCCTGCAGGCAAGGTTCTCTCCTGAGTTCCCACCCAAGCCAGTTCAGGGACAAGGTGCAGGGTCCTCTCCCCTAACCCGGCCCAGCCAGCCCTGCCCAGGAGCTAGAGAAAGTTGGTCTACTCACCAGAGCTAAGGGAACTCGTCCAAGGGGACCATTGCCAAAGCAGAGAGACAGTGCCCTTCCATGGCTAGCAGGCCCTCACATGACCACTCACACTGAACTCTTCACGCTCACCCCAGGCCTTCTATTTCTGACTTCCTCTGTCTTTGGGGAAGTGGTCAGGGATTTTCCAGGAGAAGCAGAAGAGATGGGTCCCTCTTTTCCGGTCTGCCAAGCATATGCAGACCTCTGAGCAAGAGTAGCTATTCTCCCATTGCAGGGCTGTACTATGATGACCAAAACATTTTGGGTCTGCCTCAGCCTGGACCCAGCAGGTAGGCAGCAATTTGGGAAAGGGGCAGATTCAATGCTCCAAACCTGTGACCACTTCTCTCAAGAAAGAAACCTTCCAAAGTTCTCTGGGCCTCAGTTTCCTCATCTGTAAAATGAGATTGGGTCGTATGATCCCTGAATCCCTTCCAGCTCTGGCATCTCTGTATGCGTCTATGAAACCCAAGTGGAGATGGAGGCAATAAGACCAAATGTCCTGATATTCACCCCAACTCCACACCTTACCCCCTCCACTCTGACCCCCACCTGCCCTTGAGACCAGGTAGAAAGAAGGTGCTAGGACCACTAGGGAGAGCCACATTTTGAAAGGCAGGGTCCATCCTCCCCAAAGCCCTCCCATAGGCCCAGGTTCTGATTCCCTAGGGAAGAGACTAGGGACCCAAGTCTCTTCAATTCCTGTCATTCGTTTCTGACCACTTTCTCCTGAGTCTAGGACTTGAGGGAAGGAGGACAGAAAGTCCCCTGGGGATTTACCTGCTCATTGGATCCTGGAGCTCCCTGCCTGGCCCCCAACTATGTCTTTTGAAGGGGTCATAGTTGTGGCTCTGGGCACGGAAAGCCCCCGACCTTCGGAGGGGTACAGCATGGAAGCCATCTCCCTCCTTTTTTCCCTCTTCCTCCTCCTCTTCCTCCAGCTGCTCTCTGGACTCCACTGCAGACAGGCAGCGGCGAGTGTGGCCTTGGGGTACCAGGTCTCCACCTGGGACGTCTCTGTTCATGGGAGGCACACGCAGGCCAGTCTGAGTCAAGAAGACAGAGAAGGGTGAGCAGAGTTCTAGAACTCAGGAAACTTAGAACTAGAAAGATGTCACAGTCAGCAGGGCCTAGAGTATCTAGTCACCCCTCCCTTTCCTAAAGCACAGAACTGGAGAAGGCTGGCTCAGGATCACACCAAGAATTAACTGCAGAGCCAAGTCCAGAACTTGGGTTTTCTGACACCCAGTCTAGTGTTCTTTTTTGAGGCAGATTAGCCCTGAGCTAACATCTGTTGCCAATCCTCTTCTTTTTTGCTGAGGAAGATGGGCCCTGGGCTAACGTTCATGCCCATCCTCCTCTATTTTATATGGGACGCCACCGCAGCATGGCTTGATGAGCGGTGCATATGTCCGCGCCCAGGATCCGAACTTGTGTACCCCGGGCTGCTGAAGCGGAGCGGGTGAACCTAATCACTATGCCACTGGGACGGCCCCCCAGTCCAGTGTTCTTACCAGTACATAATGACATCCTCATTCACTCATTATTTTTCCATTTACTGAGCACCTAAATGGCAGAAAACCAAGCCAAGAAAAGAGAAATAGATATTGTTCCTGTCCTCAAGGAATTCACAGTCTAGTGAGTATGTGTGTGTGTGCACATGCACGTGTGTGCACATAGACAAAAGCACAAATCACAAATGACGGACTGGCCAGAGTATGCCAAATAACCAGCTGGACACTCAAAAAAGGGAGGCAGAAGGGAGTAGATAGGCTTTGAGATGGGCCTGGAGGGGTGGAGTGGTTAGGATTTGGCCAAGTTGGAGAGGGAGGAGGCTAGGCGGATAAAGCTGGAGGGAGGAAAGGTTCAGGAGTGAGAAAGTATTGTGAGTTCTTCCCTCTAAAATTCTGGTCATATGGGGAGTAAGAGAGCTATTACCACCTCTCCTCGTGCAGCACAGAGAAGGGCTCCAAATCCCAGCCACATCGCAGTTCCTTCTCTCTCTCCCAGGACTGCACTGTTGTCATTGCCCAACCCTCCCACATGCCATCAGGGCTTGCCTCAGTGTGTCTCAGAGTTAAGAACCCTCGGGTGCTCTTAAAGTTGAAATGATAAGCCCCATTCCAGAAAGAAGTACCAAATTCCAGAGGACCAAGACGGTGGAGGGGCAGGAAGGGAACTAACATTACTGCATACCTCTGTACAGCTCACTCATAGGCCCTGCCTCTCTGGACCTTCTGTTAGGATGAGTCTCCCAGGCTCCCCTTCTCCAGGGACCACTCCCAGCTACTGAGATGTTGGGAGTTCCCAGGAAGACCAGGAAGCTGTGAGCAAGAATCCTGCCTCCTCCCAGGCTTTCTGTGCTATTACCCTCCCCCCGCAGGAGCATTCACGTTGTTGGAAAGTTGCTCCTTCAATCAACTTTTCCCCTTTTCCCTCTCCCACTGCAATCTGTCCACTGCCCCTCCCCCCACTCAGGGTGGCTGAGAAGGTGCTTGAGCCTGTGTCGAGTGCATGCCTGTCCACCGCAGGGAAGGAGGGAGACAAGTGCTCAGGCCTCTGCAGACAGCATTCTGCTGCCCTGCCAGGTGGGTCTAAGGATAAAAAAGGAGAGGCCTAGGAAACCCGCCCAGGCCCTGTGCCTGTCCATGCTCATTACATCTGGAAGCAACGTAGAGGGGACCCCTCAGCCAGCCACGAGGAGAGATCTCTCTCCTGGTCTACAGACTTGGGCCTCATGCCATCTGATGTGCTGTCTGTAAATGCGATAGGCAGATCTGGAGGGAGCAGGACAGAGGCTGAGGGCCGGAGCAAGGTCCCTGCCAACCAGTGGTCTCCAAAGCTGAGATCTGGGGGGCAGGAGGGAAACAGACAAAAAAGTATTGTGAGAAGTGGCAGTGGAGGGAAGAGCATGAACTGGAGGTGCTGACTAAGAAAAGAGGAAGAGGGGCTGGGAACAGGACAGAAATTGAGGGGCACCGAAGCAGCGCTGCAAGGATCTTGGGTGCTTGGCATTCAGTGACCTCACAAAAGAGAAAAGACTGCTTGAGCTACACCCCCTGTAGCCAGCTTCTCTCTGCTATCCCTGCCCTACTTCTGCCTGCAGGGCTGATTTGGCAAGATGAATGAAATGCAGTGAATTGAAGCCCTTTCCTTTCCCTCCGTTCCTAGAGACGCCATCTGCTGGAGATGGTACCCTGCTACCCTGGCCCAGTGGATAGACCTTCTGATCCTGAGATCTTTATGTCCTGAGATCTCACCCTTCTTCCTCCAGCTCAGACCAACTGGAATCTGACCTCAAAGATCTACCCTTTTTCCAGCATCTCTGTCATTTCATTCACAGTCTCTGCCCTCTGTGAAAATGGAGTCCACTGGGCTCCTTCTCCCTCAGATCTTCATTCCATTTCTCAGAAAGTTTTTCCTGTTTTCTAAACTCCACCCCTCCATGCTATTATGTCAATTTTTATTCTATCCTTTAAAGAGATGAGGTTTAGTAAGGTTTCCTGAACCCCCACCCAGAGACATTCCCTCCTCCGTTTTCTGAAATTCAAGCTGGGGCCCCTATGGTTGTGTTCTCTTCCTTGCTTCCCTTTCCATTAGTTCTCTCCCAGCCCCCATCCCACATCCCCTAGCCTCCCTGAGCTCAGGAAACGGTGCAAGGGAGCAGCCAGGGCTGGGTCTCACACAATGGCTTTATTTAGCTCCCGAATGAGATCACATCATGTCACATCACTGCTTCCGCTGAACAGAGAGATAAGAGATTTTGAAATAGGTCTGGGATCGGACACTCGAGATGGGGGCAGGGGAGGAAAGCAAGAAGGGGCTCTAAGAAGTTGTTTTACTTATCTTCCTGCCTCTAGATCAGATGGTTTTCCCACCAACACAGACTGTCAGTGTCTCCTGCCTCCTCCTCTGAGTTGCAACCTCCACCTACCACACTAGTCATCAGTGATTCGTTAGACACTGTACTGGGCGCTGATATGGGAGCACATAATATTTTAATAGAGAGAGACATCTGTTATTCAAAACTCTGAGACCATAATTTCTTTAGGGTGTTATAGTGGCTTTGAAGTCGGTCCGATTTGCTAGCTCTGCCACCTTCATAACCTCATGATCCTGGGAACTCGCTTAATGTTATTGAGCTTTAGAATCATCTGTAAAATGGGAATGATAATACCTACCTTGTAAGGATGTTGAGAGACTTGATGATAATGTATAGGTGCAACTAACATTGTACTTGGCACATATTAGGTACTTAACAAATGCTATTATTATTGTTGTTATTATTATTATGAGGAAGCAGAGAGAAGGCAGAGCAGAGAGAAATGGAGAGCTGGAGAGAGGAAAGCCCAAGACAGAAGCAGAGATGGCATTATAGGATGGTTGCCCCACTGTTCTCTCTTAAAAAACAGAGAGAGAGAGAAAATAACCCACGGGCTGACACTAACACAACTGAGATGGGGACTAATTATCATAACTTCTGATAGAAAAGAGCGCAGGCAACCAGAGCAAGAAAGGCCCTGAGGCAGCTGTCCTCTTCAAAGAGGAGGGAGAGACACAGTGGCCTCTGGTGATTTAAAGCAGGGGTTGGTGAACTATACAGCCTGTGGGCCAAATCTGTCCTGCTATCTTTTTTAAATGGTTGAAAAAAAAAATCAAAAGAAGAAAACTACTTTGTGGCACATAAAAATTACATGAAATTCAAATTTCAGTGTTCATAAATAAAGTTTTTTTGGGAACACAGCCGTGCTCATTCGTTTACATCTGGTCTATGGCTGGTTTTGCCTTACGACAGCAAAGTCGGTAGTTACGACAGAGACCATATGGCCACAAAGCCTAAAATATTTATTATCTGGGTCTTTACAGAAAAAGTGTGCAGACTCCTGATTTAGAGCAACTGGGTCTCAAAATCTCAGGAAGGAGGAAAGAAATCAAAGAGAGACATTAAGGCTCACTGCACACCGACCAGGCATTCTGCAACAAGCTTGGGGGCGGAGGGACAGTGAAGACCTCAACATAGCCATTTCCTAAATAGCATCTGGCTCCTGCGGAGGAGGAGGGTTAACCCACGGTGAGTACCTACACCATCTTGTGGCATCCTCACAACCATTTCTTGCAAGGGACATTATTATCCCTATTTTACATATGAAGAAACAGGTAGCACAGAGAGGTAAAGAAACTTGCCCAAAGTCACGGGGCTATGGAAGGTGGAGCTGAGTTTCCAAGCAGATCCATCACACTACAGAGCCTGAGTTCTTTGCTGAAACCAGAAGGCAAGCTCCCAGAGAGCAAGTGGCTAGCTTTGAAAGAAATCTGGCAGTATTGTTATTCACCCCCCTAATTCCCGCCCCACCCCCCAGCCAAAGAAAGGAAGCAGCTTCCAAAAGAAATTAGATGGGGGTTCCAAAGAAGTTAAGTTTGTCCTTTCTCCTCCCTCTGTTATCTTAGAAGTCTGAATGAGGTGATGGGGGGAAGGCAGGGCTCTGCCTATGTTTGCTGCCAGCAAACACTGGGAGTAGCTGCTGATAGCAACCACACAGCTCGGCACAGGCCACTAGGGCAATGCTGAAGGGCCCTTTTGCAGCCTGGAGGGTTCCCTGGGTCTGGATCTGGGGTCCTAAATCTCCCAAATGTAGACCATAATGGGAAGATCCGAAAGAACCAGACAGTAAAGAATGGGGAGGAAAGGAAAGGCCAGAGGACATGGTCTGCTAGCTTCTCCTCCAGGTCTCCTAGCCCTGGGGGGGACAGGGTCATAGAAAATCCTTTGATGGTTCAAAATTTAACCTACCTGCCTCTTCTCCGGTAGAAAGTAAACCATTAACCCAACAGTGTCCTGCAAAGAGGGCTAAAGCAAGGTTTCTCTTAGCCTCAAATAAAGAAGGCCCCAGTAACCCCAGTTCCTTCCCACGCCTGCTCCCCGGACACCCATTCTATGGCAGGTCATAGCACCCGGGTCTCTAATACTTCCCCACCTCATCCTAACTTAGCTACATCATTGCTCTATCTCTCAGTGTGAGACACATGAGATTTTGCTATGTGCTGAACACTGGTGTCCTGGAACTCACTCTCCTCTGACTGTCCTGTCAACTGCCAGAGAGTAGTATCACAATTCCAAAAATCAGAGGAAAGGCAAAGGGTATAGAGAGAGATTTCATTCAGCAAACATTGCTTTCGCACCTACCAGGCATCAGGCCTGGAGCAGAGGACCCAGCAGGGTCTACGCACAACTACAATGGTGAGACGGGTAAGTTCGGGCAAAAGCCATCAGCTTCCAGGTCTCCTCCTGAGAGGCACCCACCTGCTTCCTGGGCCCACAGGGCAGGATTATCAACTTTATTGTTAGTACTTAATTCTAGAAGTTCAAAGCTAGAGAGTCAGGCATCCCCAGCCCCTTGATCTAAACGCACCTCTTTCTCCTAAGTCAGCAATGAGGCATCTCAAACACTCGCCCTAAATCACCCCTACCTCTTAGATATATCAGGCTCACAAGTCATCAGGAATTTTGCTGCTTTGGGCTTCCAACTATGAGCACATTTTTTTCTTTTGCAAAATTGGTTTGCAGACTGAACCTAGGGACCCCACCTTCTTCCTTTATGCTGGGCCTGTATGCTTATTCTATCAGGAGCTTATTGGGCCCCAGAGTAGCCCATGATGTGTGGGGGCCAGGGAAGAGAAGGGCAAGACCAGTCAGTCCTCTTCTACTTCCTTCCAGTTTCTTGGCATGCGTCCTGGCTGCTGTCCCAGAGGGTGGGGCAAGAAAGGGTCTGAGGTTCAGATGGACACACCTGAGAAGACTTTGGTCACTGTGTCCCAGGGAATTAACCCATTGGATCCCAGCGGACAGCTAAAAGTAGTGGGTGGAGTAGCAAAGCCCTAATCTGATGGATGGGGTGATCTGAAATCTGGAAGCCTCTGGCTCTCAGGTATGAGTTGATGGCCCTTTAAATCTCACAATTGATTCCTAGGGATAAAGAGAACAATGTCAGGCACTAGAGGAAGGGGACCCTGGATGAATTAAAATTCCAGAGCCATCCTTCCTGTCCATACCTCCTGAGTAAGAAAAAGAGACCAAAAGACAACAAAATGGACTTTGGTGTCAGATGAACTTGAGTCTGAACCCCAGTCCCACAATTCACCTCTTAATTGACAACAGTTAGTTATTTAACTTCTCTAAACCTTATCTTTAATATAGGGATTATGGTACATCAACCCCATAGGATTGTGAGGATTAAGAATGTATACAAAGGATTTAGCATCACTTGTTGCACAAATAGTAAGTGTTAACTGTTGGCCATTATTGTGATTCCCCATTTGCACACTTACACACATACACACACACACACACACACACACACACACAATGCCCCCTAATTAAAAATGGGAGCTGAATGTGGGAGGCTGGTGGAGAAGCTACAAATTGTTCTGCCACTTCCCAGGGTGCTGAGGGGTTCCTGAAGATCTTGGCTTCTGAGGATGCCCATTCACGGGGGAAGGACCAGGGAAAGGGAAGATGGAAACTCACCAGACCCAGGAGATATCCCAAAGATGGGAGACCTGTTCGTGTCCTCAGTTGGTGACTTCAACGTAGGAAAAAGTCCCGCTTCAGGTAGCCCCTCTAAGAATCCAGTCCAGCACCTTAGTGGGGGTACCTCTCTCTTGGTGCTTTTAAGGGAACTGCTCATGGTCCAGAAGTTTGTCCAGGAGACAGGGGGGACTCATTCCAGTCCAGACCAGCTGCCTCTTCAACCACTCTAGCCCTTCCCTTCCCCGCCCTACTTCAAACACTCTAGACAGTGCTGGGCCCAGGCCTTTAACTCCTTGGGTGCCATTGCTGGTCCTGAGGATTCCTGGGTCCCCCTGTCCTCAGCATTCCCTGAAGAAAGAGCAGCCACCGGATTCAGGCTCGTGTGGAAACAGGTACAGGAAGCTAAGCTGAGCTCACCCTGAGGGGAGAGTGTGTGGAAATCTGACATCCCAGGGCACTTTCACTCTCCATCCGGCGGGAAAAGGTTGGAGACAGGAGGGGAGAAAGAGGACACCTCAGGGAAGGCCTACAGCTGGAAACCTACTTAACAGCAAGGTCCTATTGGGGTCAGGGAGGTCCTTTGCCCTCTCTCAAATGTGGCGTCAAAGCTACTTGTTGGTCCCTTTAAGAGGCAGGTTACAGCAGGGGGAGGAGGAAAGACTGAATTTTCTGTGATGAAAGTGCAGGGAGGAGCAGCTACAAGGGCAGCTACGTCTGAGGAGGGCCCTCACTTCAGCCAACAGGAACAGAGTGACCAGGCAGCTCCGCACACACAGGACTGCCTGTGGATACCAGGCACAGGATATCTGAGCAGCTTCCCCAGCCCTGCCCTGATAACAGCTTCTGGGGTGGGGGGCTGACTCACCCTCACTGCTTCCTTGGGGCAGAGGACAGTGTGGGCAGACGTTGGACTTCCTGAGGTAATGGGGGCCCTCCTCCTGACCGCCCTGTGGTCTAGTGGAAAGGGTACGTTGGAGTTGGGAGACCTTGGCTAGCTCTGCCAACTCACTAGTTATGGGGCCTTGGAGAAGTTCCTATTAGCCTCATTTCTTATCTGTAAAATGGGGGTGTTAAATGAGCTATGTGCAAATAGTGGAACATAAATGCTGAGCCCATAATAGTTACTCAATAAAGAGGCTAGCTGCCACTTGCTGTGTGACCTTGGATCAGCCACTTCACTCTGTGTCTTTCCTGGTCTTTAAATGAGAGGATTAAATTAGGTGACCCATGGTCTATCCTTGCTGTAAAATTCTGGGTGAAAGGAAGAGTGCAGTTGCTGCCAGATGTGGAAACCGTGTGCCCTTTCCTACCCGGCTGGGCCCCAATCCACATGATGAGCGACTGTGATTGCTTCTCACTTCACAAGAACACAAGAGAAACACTTGCTTCATTTTTCTGGTGTGGGGTTCTCAGAAATCCTTTAATTAAACAGTCTCATGATTGTCCAGATGAGGACACAGGCTCTGAGAGGGAGTGTGATTTACCTGAGGTCATTCAGCCACCGGGTGGCGGAATTCGGGCTGGGACCCAGCACTGCTGCCTGCCTGAGGTCAGTGCTGCTTCCACCGCCCTGAGCTGCTCTCTCAAGGGATTAAGCTTTATAACTTGCTGAACCACTGGATTTCTCCCAGTTTCTCTGAAATTCGTATACTCCTTTCCCATTGACTTTCTTCACGTAGAGTCCCAAAGCTCAGTACGTGAAGGGGGTGGAAATTGGGCACCTGGCTCCTCCTGGTACCAGGACTGGGTGTGTGGGTGTATAGGTGCCAGCTGGAAGTCTCGACGATGTGGGAGGGATGGATGGCTGGTTTCCATGGGGTGGAGGGGACCCGGAACATGTTGGCAGCTGGGTTACTATCTGTATTGCCTTTTGGGGAGGAGCCCCTCAGTTGTGGTACCCAACCTCCAGGAAGGCCGTGGGACCAGTGCTTACTTTCCTTCTCCCTTGCAGACCTGCAGGCAACCTGAGATCAGGGTTCGCACCTCCCTAAGGTGGTTTCTATTAGAGTGGAGAGCTGCTGTCTGCTACTCATCCTCCCATTAAATAACCTCAAGAAGTTCAGAGGGTTCAATCCTAAGGCCAACTATTCCAGATAAGTCTCCCCGTCTACAGATTTTAGAGACTTATATTCCAACTCCACTACTCAAGGGAGGCTCAAATTCCACCCTGACTCCACGGAAGTTGATCTCTTGAGAGATGAAGTATTGGTTTTGGCCTTCTTTCAAGGTGCCTGTGACACTAACTGCCTTCATAATGCTTCTCTTGTCACCTGCCAGGCCTGGGTCCCCCCCACCTTCTCCCCCAGTCTCCTCCATAACAAGGGCCAGGACACAAAGTGCTGAGCCATGCAATGAAAGGTAAAGATTACACCAGCTTTCAGGACAGGAGTACCTCCCAGAATGCAGACTAAGGAAGAAATCGCTTATATTACTATTAAGAGAGGTTCGGGGATTCGATCGGAGACGTAAAAGACACTTTCCACTCAAAACAAATGGACCGAAGGTATATTTTATTATATAGAGGATAGTAAAGGCGACAGTCTGCAAACAGATCCAAATAGGTCAAATATTAAGAGGGAAAAAAAACATCAGCCCCACTGGAAAGGGAAAACACCCACATCGGCTGAAGAGAAATGACACAAATCAACCAGAAAGAGAAACACCAGGTTGACCGAAAAGAGAACACATCAAATCAATTACTTCATATCAAATCAATTACTTCACATCAAATCAGTTACTCACAACATCCACGCCCCACTGCCGGGAGAGCCCTGTCAATCGACGCGGCTGGGCAAGGATCACACGTCCTGGGCAAGGTGTCCCTTCCACAGGTGGAACTCTCACCGGGTCTCAGTTTCCAGCAGTTTTTATACCATCAGTAATTTTCAGAGTAAGCAATTACAGAGTTTGCAGAGCAAGCATTTAGTGTTTCCATGCACAAAATGGTTATCAGTGGCGTACGTGCACTGAGCCCCCTGGCTAACGTCCCAGCACAGTAGTTGTGCACGTTCATTGTTCTCTTTGGTTATCGTCCTAGCCCGGCACAGATGGCCAGTCCATCCCGTGCTACGACGCTCCAAGAGCCTTGAAATGTTACAACTTGCAACTCCCTCCGTGAGAGAAGGGCCAGTTCCCACCACGCAGAAAGCAGCTTTTATATTTCTTTTTGTGCTGGTGGCTGTAGGTCAATGGAGCGGCCAAACATGGCTGTACTCATGTCAAGACAATTACCTTCCAGAGTTATGAAGTTTATCCTGTCCTCTAAACCAGAACTCCTCCTCCAACAGGTTAACTCCTCATTCTGCTGTCAGTGGAGACCACACAGGTGAAAACCAGTGTGTTGCCTCCTCCAAAGACTACCATTTCATAGTCCTAGAGAGCAAGACAATACGTATCAAACTCTCTCCCTTTTCCTTCCCTACACTTGTTCTCAACCCCAAGCTTCTGACCCAGTGCTTTTTTCCCTATTCTCCTGAGCAAGTCCCAGGTCCCACCAAGAACACAACAAACAAAAGCAAATGTTTCCTCCTCGCCCTCTGACCTGGCCAGTCCTGGAGTGTCCGAGCTGCAGCCCCTGAAAGACGGACGTGAGCTGGTGGAGGGCTACTCCATTTGGATTCTCCCGTTGTCTCCATGTCCTTTTCATCCTTCCCAGGGCCCAGAGGCTCCGACTGCTGGGTGAAGGAAAGGTTAAACTGATTGGGCACCCCCCCACCCCAACAGAATCTAAACTGGGAAACTCGGTGGCAGGAACAAAGCGGGCGTTTGTTGGGTTTCCCTCCCGCCTGGGAGGCTGCTCTCGGACCACGGCATTCCTGGGTTGGACAGAGTCAGCTCAGAGCGGCTTCTCCCCACTGCTGCTGCAGCAAAAACCACTGCCTTTCCATAGACCATGCTTAGGTAACAACTCAGGGGATCCAGGCACTTCTGCCTGACCCGACCTCAAACCAGAGGCATTAAAAATAAATTCAAGCTCAAGAAAAGCTAGTTCTTAGAGGAAGGGCTAGAATCAGGCCTAAGAGATATCTTTTCAGGAACAATCAGTAAATAAATCAGATCAAAAGTCTTCCAGGGCATGAGAACTGCTGCTCATCTGCAGACATCACCCCCCAGAACCCCCACCATCTCCTCTAGCCGTAGAGAGGAGCTGACAGGCAAACAAGGCTTAGGACAATGGGCGGTGACTGAGAAGAGAAATAAAGGATGGAAGCAAAGGGGTTCACAGGGGGCAGGTATCTCTATGGGAACAGGACCCACAAGCTCTACAGCAATGAGGCAGGAATTTGGCTCACTTGCCCAGGAGCCAGGATGCTCAGGGCCTGAGTTCCACCAAGCTGAGCTCACCCAGGTAACAGGAAAACAGACAAGTCAGTGTGGCATTTGTTTTTATTAGAAAACCCCATTTGGTAAGCACTTCCCTAACCCAGAACAGAGACTGGGTAGCCTCCAAGAGTCCCACAGCTTTCATTTTATCTTCCACCCTCTTCTGAAAGGGGAGGGCAGGGGATGGGTGTGGTGTCAGGCAGTATCCGAAGTGGCCCCCCCGAACCCCTGAGAGTTCACGTTGCCAGCAGTATACCCCACGGCACCTCAGTGGTGCACCAGAGGGCCCTCTAGGCTCAAAGCTGTTGCTGAAGGCATTCCTGATTGTGTGGCTTCAGAATGGAACCAAGGAGGCTCTCATAGACTCCTAGGCCTGGTCCTTCACTCTGGTTGAGAGCAGGGCAGGATCCAGGAGAAGGTGGCCAAGGGCTAAGGGAGAAGAGATTGCTTTTGAGATACCCTTTGGAATCTGGAAAGCACCTGGATTTCTTGGGAAGGGAGGGCTGTGGAAGCCCCACTCAGTTCTTCTTGGTTTTGGGAGTGTCATATTTCCTCTTGCTGGAGTACCACAACAGCAGGGGGATGCCAATGGAGGGGAGGGTCATGACCCCGAAGGCCGCCCAGTCCAGCTGTGGAAGACAACAAAGGCCTTGCTTAGAAGTCTGGATTACGGCACAGGAGAGGACCAAGAGGGAAGGGGTTCAATGAGATAGGGAGCAGCCCAGCCCAAATTTTAAGCAGAACCTAGGCGGGAAGGTTCCTCTCTGACCACTCCTGATATAGAATGACTCTCTCAAGACCCATCCATCTAGCAAGCTGTGGAGCCAAAGCCTCCGCTGACCCAACGCAGACTGGAAGAGACAAAGAGACAATCTTTGAGGAAGGAGATGCCCAGGTCTTGCCCTGGCAGCCAAGCCTCTTGTGATCTAACCCGTGCTTACACCTCCAGCCCTGTTTCTTCCATTCCTCCGCCTCACATTCTGCCCTCTACCCTTGCTAGTCTTACACTACTTGCCATTCATGGACTGCACCATGCTTTTTCTCACTTTGGAGCTACTCCTTCTTCCTAGGATGCCTGCCCTTCCTGACCTCCTCTTTGACACGTTAAACTTCTCCTCCTCCAGAAAACCCTCCCTGACTCTCAAAGACCATTAGACGTTCCTGCTGCCTGCTCCTCCAGCACCTTGCATATGATCTCTAGAACTTTTTTCCCCCATTGACTTGTTCAAGTCCCCATAAGATCTTTAATAGAATAAACTGTGTCTCGTTCATCACTGTTTTCCCAAAGCAAAGCACAGAACTGAGCACATAATTAGGAACCTTATCAACGAATTTCCTCATTCAGTACTTCAGGCAAATCTTATAAACATCATTTTTTTTTAATAATTTTATTTATTTTTTCTCCCAAAGCCCCAGTAGATAGCTGTATGTCATAGCTGCACATCCTTCTAGTTGCTGTATGTGGGACGCGGCCTCAGCATGGCCCGAGAAGCGGTGCGTCGGTGCGCACCCGGGATCTGAACCCGGGCCGCCAGCAGCCGAGCACGCGCACTTAACCGCTAAGCCACGGGGCCGGCCCACTTCAGGCAAATCTTAAAATTCTCTCCTAGACTAGACCACAACAAAGCTCCCATTTAACCTTCCCAATGCTCTACAACTCTTTGAATCTAAGCAGATATTCTTTTAAACCTCAAAATAGACCCAGAACTCTAAGATGGGACTCTAGTCAAGGCTGAGCAGAGAAAAAGGGCAGTTTCTTGGTTCTGACAATTGTGATCTCATTGCCAAAAATCTCTAATCTTGGTTAAATCAGGATTTGATGGCTGTCTGTATCAGACACCACAAAACAGACATGGCAAGAACCAACCAACTAAACGAATCTTCTAAGAGGGCCAAGAGGTCCCAAACCAAAAGGGTGTTCTCATCCTAGGGGAATGATAAGTGAGAACATTGAAAAGCTTACAAAATGGGGGGAGAATCTCCTGTCAAACTCCCGCTGAGCCAGGATTCCTCCCTGTCCAGGTGCACTGGTGAAGCCAATCTGAAAAGAAAAGCGCATTAAGGCAAGTCCACACTGCTCATCTGACAAAGGGCAGTTCCAACCAACCCAAGTCCAAGCATTAGATTCTTAGCGCTTCAAATAGATAAAGAAAAGCTTTTGAACCAGAGAGAGTTGGACGATTCTTAGTGTGTTGTAAAGAGGAGTAAATTAGGAGCCAGGAGACCTGAGAAACCCATGAGGAACATTTACTAGACAAAAGTAGCCCAGGTATGCAGCTGAAATTAAAGCCAAATCCTTCTATCTTAGCCTCAGACTCTGGAGAGAGAGCTGTTCACCATCACTGGCCTCTCTGCAGAGCCCGTGTGTAATGGAATGACTTGCCCTTGACAATCATTTGCTTATTCCTCAAGTGGAAATACTCTTCTATACCTCACAGGTTGACATGACGCTCAAATGAAATAATGAGAAGGATTCTGGAAGGTATAAAGCCCTACCCAATGTACATTACTAGAGGCGGGGCGGCGTCTGGCCCACATTCCTTGGTCTTGGAGAGGTGGCCGAGAGTTTGGAGCACACTGCAAACAACTTTGTTCTAAAGTGGCAGCTGAGCCTTTGATTTTGTATCTTTTAACCCGTCAAGTACCAGGTAGAACCAAAGAGTCCTAAAGTTGATTCTAAAAGCAGAAATGACACAAGATGTGAAAATGTAACTAGGATTACAAGAATACGGGTCCATGTGGTTTATTAAAAAAAAGAAAATTCAGCAAGTACGCTGACCGTTAAAGAACTTTAGATTTCTTTCAGTTCTGTGGTTGACTCCATGAAGTCACTTCCCTACTGAATGTGACTGAAGTCACATTCACCTAGTAGCCTACAGCCCATTTGTATGGTCCTGTCAGGGACCATACAACTCATGACCTAAGCTTTTTGAGGGCTATGACAGTATCTTAATCTTCTTGGTATTCCCTAGAGTTCAGCACATTGCAGGGGCTCAAGAAATGTCTGCTGACACTTACATCAATCAATCAAAAGATTGTTTACCACCAAGTTTCTGTTATACAGGGGAAAGAGAGAAATCTAAGACAAAGTCCTGACCTCAAGGAGTTTATAATTAAATTGGGAGGTGGTGGTAGGGAAAAGACCTATGCATAAGAAGGGGAACTACTGAAGACAGAAAATAATTAAATGTTCAAGTGGCATAGACTATAAGAGCTATAGAAGTTTAGATGCAGTCAATGAACGTTTATTGAAAGAATGAGTAGGAAAGAGCAATCTGAATTGTAAAAGCAGAAGATAGAAACAAGGGAGATGCAGCTCAAAGCTGGGTCTTAAGAAGGCTTCAGGTAATGAAGTAGAGGAGAGAGCGTACTTCAGAGAACAAAGGCAAAGTGGAAAGAAGTAGCACTGAGAGAGGGGGAGGGAGTGCAGGAAGGAGCTTGGCCTAATTAGGATGGAGGGTCTTTGTGGGGAGAGAGGGAGAGAAAGCTAGAGAGGCAGAGAACAGCTGGACTATTGGAGAGGATGCAATGAGAGGCAGAAAAGTGTGTCCTCGATGCAATAAGCAGGAGCATTCTAAGCAAGATAAAGTCACAGAAACAGTGGAGACTGGGAATAATCTGACAGCAGTACAGAAGATGGATTGGAAGGGCAAGGCCAGCAATAAACTGGGCAGCAAATGACACATCCCAGATTACAACCAAAGCAGAAGGAACGAAGAGGAAAGGAATGTTACAGTACTCCCCTCCCATCCATTTCAATTACTTTATTCTGGGACTTTATAATTTGAAACATCCTTCCTTCCTAAGGACAATATCCCAAGTTTCTGGTCCTTCTTATCTTCCCCAGAATTTAGTGGCTGCTTTGGAAATTTTCTAAAGAGTTTTCAAAGGAAAGCATATTTGAGCTCCACCCAGCTAAGGGTTTGGGGAACTCACCACAACAGGCCCGTCCTCCTGGGCCAGGTAAGTAATAGTTGCTGAGGTGAAGTTGAAATAACCAGCCTTGAGAGGGCGCAGGACCACGGTGTGGGAGACGTTGCTAGCACTGACCCAAGAGTTAAGGACAGGAAAAAGATGAAGCTAAAGCTGTAACAACCTTTCAATTTGTGGACTAAATGCACCATTCACAAAACAGGTGCCAACCCATGTGGTGATTTCACACCTGCAATACTCTGCAAGTATAAATATAGACTTTTTTCCAAGTCTAAAGTGTGTGGTATAATATGATATCTTTCTAGCCAAGTTTTAAGGGGTCTACAATGTACTCAACATCAAGGATTTTGAAGTAAACTTTCAAAGCAATATACGTTACGGATGAAAAATTAGTCCCTTAAGCTCAAAGAAAATCTTTCATTGACTATAACTGACGGAGGTTCTTGAAAATATAAAATAAAAACAAAAACAAAAAAGACAAAGAGAACACTTACCCTCACCAGAAAATCTAAATATACTTTAATTCACAAGGGAAAAAAATAATCTAATTCAAAACACTCAGGAAATAACTGGTAGATCCAAATGAGGAAAGTCTTTAAAAGGTCAGCCAGGTCCTCCACGCTAGCATCCAACTGAATTTCTTTCAAAAGAACCTTAAAAATCCTTGCCTGGTCACAAACATCTTTCTAAGTGTCTACATCTTCCTAATATAGTATGTTTTAGGGCCTTATAACCTGAGTTTCAGGAACCTCCTTCCTCAGGTCTACGTTAAATCATAATTTTCACCAGTCTCTCTTGCCCAGTCTTATTCAGAGAGGTGACAGAAGAATGGCCATGCACACCCAAGTGGTTTGAAGTGACCCTGCTTTTTTGCTGGTGACATTCCCTCCCCACACCACCAGCCTTCATCACCCAGTGTCAAGAGGATACGGGGCAATCCGGTCCCATTTGACATTGAGCATTCCAGAGACAATGCCAAAGTCTTCCGGAGGGAAGGAATCATCAGATAATTCCACATCTAATGCAGCACTAGAAAATGGAAGAAACAAAAAAGGTTAGTAAGTAACGGATATAAAATTAAAGCAATCAGCAATCAGATTTGCCAGCTTATCCTAAAAAATCAGAACTACAAAGGACAGATACAAGTCACATAAGTAACTTGGGTTTGTTGCACTGAAGAATCCAGGTCAAGGACTGGATTCTACGGCTCAGGAGCACCAAAACACTCAAGTATCTACGAAGGAATGGGCCCAAATCCATTCTTGCCCCAATTTCTCCGTGTGTGTGTGTGTGTGTGTGTGTGTGTTAGGAGGGGAAGAGAAGCAAGATGCACACGGAAGAGAAAATTAAGGGAATAAAATGAAAAAAAGGTACCAAAAATGCTTATAGGCTAATGAAAGAAAGAAAGCTGAAACTTTAAACCCCTGAGGTTACAAAGAATCATATATTTCGCCCCATTTCACCACAATTCTTGCTTCTTCCCCACTCTGAAACTCTTTCAACTCAAAAAAGTTGAAGATGGTTTCTTGTAGCTTAGGTAAGAATGTCTCTTCCAAAAGTAGGTCCATCAGTATATTCACTCACTCATGATATCTGTTGCTGGAGGTCTCCCACTACTGGTGCCTGTTCCCAGCTGGGAAATCTAAGAACCCTGAAAAGGGCCCAACCTGTAGCTCCAGGGCCTCCTTACCTTGAGCCAACATTGTAGATGTTGTACTGTAAGGTCAGGTCTCGCCCCTCCACAGCATATCTGTTTAGCAGCGATTTGGAGGCCAAAAGCCTGGCTCCTTCCTCTGCTTGAGTGACAGCAAATAGAGCCAGCACCACAAATGCCAGCAGCCTCATCTTTGGAGAAAAAAGCAAAGTGAGCAGTCAACGAAGCATGTAAACATCATCAAAATCTTCCTGACAGTCTTCCTTTACAGTCTATCAAAGCTCTTTTGATCTCATCACAGCAGCAGCCCCTTCCACACGGAAGTCCGTAATCCACCAGAGCTGACCCAGTCGCCAGACTCTCCTACCATCTCCTCTGCGCTGCGGCCCTCGGAAAATCGGTCTAAGCACCAGCATATCAGTTGCCCTCTTCCTATAAGGGGCCCAGGGTGCTCCCCAACTGGTGGGGTCCTCTGAGAGGACAACATGTGGCCAGAATAGGTCTTTCCTTAGGGCGCCCGATTTCAGCCGATCTCGGACCTGCAGCAGCCTCTAGCTTTCCCTCGGCTGCTGCTTTCCCGCTGCTTCTCTCCTCCTCCGCCCAGCTCCACTGGGATCCCACCGCGCGCTCGCGGGGTCCTCTCCAACGCCCCGGTATCCCACTCTCCATTCTTCACCCGGAATCCTATTCGTCCTCGTCCCCTACATCCCTTTCTGGGTCCCTCCGGGGGCTCAGTCCGCTCTGCCCCCTCCCCCCTCTGGTCAAGATTACCCGTCCTCCTGCCGGCGCGCCCTCTCCCCTACCCGCGCTCCCTGAGCTAATCCTCAGCCGTTGGGTGATGTGCGGAGACAAGACTCCCCCGCCTCCCGCTCGCACCCCCAGGGCCTTGGGACTCACCATGCGCATCCCAAAGGCCCTTCGGCGGCCAGCAAGACCGGAAGAGAGCGTCAGCACCCTAAAGACCGGAAATAAGCTCTGGTCGGAAACCTTAGTATTCCGCGCGATGCCTTCTGGGATTTGTAGTTCTTGAACAAGCCCCACCTTTCCCTTTGTAGTGCTCGCCTGCCTCCGGTCTGCGAGCGGTGCTGAAACAGGGTTGTCTGTGGGTCCTCCACGGTTTTCTTCTTCTGCCCTCTTCAATCGGTTTT
Source organism: Diceros bicornis minor (assembly GCF_020826845.1). NCBI lineage: Eukaryota > Metazoa > Chordata > Mammalia > Perissodactyla > Rhinocerotidae > Diceros > Diceros bicornis. The sequence continues at coordinate 59,669,739 of NC_080743.1, forward strand.
CAAGCTGGCTTGCCGTTTCTGTATGTGACTAGCACCTGATTGGGTGCTTTGCAGAACTGCCAAACCTAGAGATTTGGAACATCTATCTAAAATATCGAGTGTACTGTCGAATTAGGAATTAGGGAAAAGCTATTTCTCTCAGGGCTACCAGCATTCTTTCTATTCCCAGGCGAGGAATTTAGTCATCCCCTAGATCCAGTAAGTCACCAAACCCTGAGCTTTATTTAGAAGCCCTTTGAGCTGCTGAAAAAGTAGATCCTTTTTTCTGTATTCCCAATATAACCACTGTATTTCATACTCGTTACTATATGCTATTTTTACTGCAGTAGTCTCCCTATCTTAGGTCTTTCCCTGCACTTTTCAGTCAGCTACCAGACAGCTTCCCCAAATAGCACTTTGAACAGTAGACTCTAGGGCCAGCCCCGTAGCTTACCGGTTAAGTGCACGCGCTCTGCTGCTGGCGGTCCGGGCCCGGACCCCGGGCGCGCACCGACGCACTGCTTCTCCAGCCATGCTGAGGCCGTGTCCCAAATACAGCAACAAGAAGGATGTGCAACTATGACATACAACTATCTACTGGAGCTTTGGGGTAAAAATAAATAAATAAATAAAATCATGAACAGTAGACTCTAGGTTCAGAGGATGGACTGTGAACTTAGGCAGTCATGAATTCAAGTGTCAGTTCCATCACTTACTAGTTAGGTAACCCTGAGGCAAGTGTTACTTCTATAAAGCCTTGGTTCCCAGATCTGTAAAATGAGATAATTATAGTACTCTCAAAATATTGGGGGATCAATTAAGATAATATATGTAAAATTCTTAGCCTACTGTCTGGCCCATGTATGTGCTCAATAAATGGTATCCATCAATATTACTATGCTCTATCTCCACTGTAGCATTTATTTTTATTTTTATTTTTTTAAAGATTTTATTTATTTATTTTTTTCCCCCAAAGCCCCAGCAGATAGTTGCATGTCACAGCCGCACATCCCTCTAGTTGCTGTATGTGGGACGCGGCCTCAGCATGGCCGGAGAAGCGGTGCGTCGGTGCACGCCCGGGATCCGAACCCGGGCCGCCAGCAGCGGAGTGCGTGCACTTAACCGCTAAGCCACCGGGCCGGCCCTCCACTGTAGCATTTATTCATTCAATATGCATTTGTTGATCACCTAATTTGTGCCTGTCACTGTTCTAGGTACTGAGAATACAGTGATGCACAGGACAGACAAGGTTTCTACTTTCTGGGTTACATTCTTGTGAAATAATACACATATATCACCTGTATTTGTTTTAGTATCTGTCCCTCCGTTCCCCACCTCCCAGACTAGAGCTCCTTAAGGACAGGTTGTCTGTTTTCCATTGCTTAGTGCCTGAGCACGCAGGGGGTACTCAAGGAATGAATAGTCACAACTTATCTACACGCAACCTCCAATCTGCCCTTCCTTCAGGCCTTTGTGTGTGGCTTCCCTGAAATGCCCTACTGCCTCTCTTTCCTTATCCAAATCCAACCCGTCCTTCGGGCCCTGGTTTAGTCTCATCCCCTCTGGGAAGCTTTCCTTGGCTTTGCCAGACTACATTGCTCTTTTGCAGCACCGCAGTTTAGTGTGTCTTTTTCTAATTGTTTCTGGCCTGAAAAACTACCTTAATGATTAGGTGCTATTTCTCTAGTGTACGCTTATCCAAAGGCCCTACAGCGATGCTGAGCACACAGGAGATGCTCAAGAAACACCTGCCCATTGCAGGAATTTTCATTCCTTCCCGAGGCATTGTTTTCTATAGCAATTTCTCCAGGACTGGAAAGATGTGAAGTGTGGGTGTTCTCGTTTTTCAGACTCAGCTGAACCCAAAAGGAATATATCTTCAGCACACACCATCTAGACACCTACAAAATAGCCGCTCTGGATTCAGAAGAGAAAAATCTTCATCCTTACTTTGCCCATTTATGCATCGACCCTTCTCCCGCCTCTCCTCCATCCAGTTGGGTCACTTGTTCATTCATTGATACGTTTAACATTCATTTTTTGAGCACCTATTATCTGTCAAGCAGTGTGATAGTCACTGTGGGAGATACAAAGATAAAATATGGTGTCTGCCCTCAAGGAGTTTAGAACCTAGTGATGGGAATGAAATATACTCACGACTATAATAAAAAGGCAAGTGGGATGTCAGGCACTCCTCAAAAAAAAAAAAAATTCAGTGGCTTCCCATTGTCAATGGAATTAAATCCAATTCCTTTGTCTGATAGTCAAGACCCTTCACTGTAGTCACTTCTCCCACCTGCTTTAGCCAAACAGACACTCCCCCTTGCCCACTTTCTCACTTTCAGACTTTTGATCAGTGCAAGTTATTGAAGTTCAAAAAAATCTTTATTGACTACATACTATCACCAGCCCTATGCTAGTTTCTGGGTAAACAAATGTGTATAAGACACCACACTTGACTTGGAAGAGTTTATAATCAGCCAAGTTTGGGGGTGGGGGGAGGGATAGACAAGCAGATTATTTTGACATTGTCCTAAGTGCTCTGAAAGAGGTTAGCATGTGGTTTCCCAGTCGGTGGTTTGTCTTTTCATTCTCTTAATTGTATCTCTTTGATAAATAAGAGTTCTTTGTTTTAATTATAATGTCCTCTAAAATAGCAGTTAGTACTGCCTTAGAAATTCTGCCTCTTGGTGCTTTGGGTAGCACATGAGGACTTTGGACATTTGGGAAGGAAATAGACACCCAAGGTAAGACAAAATGTGACACAGCCAAAATAGTCAATGAAAAACATTGTTCACCAAAGTTCCCTACATCCAAGTGAATCTGCCTAGCAAACCCCTTGGAATTAGTATAGATTGTTTTTTTCTTTCTCTAGAACCAGAGAGAATCTGAGAAAATGTTGTGATAACAGACCATCTCACCCCTGGGATCCTGACATATCTCACTGTGGATAAGAAAGTCTCAGACAAGGCGTGGGTTGGCAAAGACACATCTTCTCTGTTTACAGTCTCCCTACTAGAATCTATTCTGACTAGAAGAGAGATTTTGAGAGTCAATTGCTAAGGGAAATGTTTCTGTTGAAAGACTTCCAAAAGAATAAAACGGCTTCCTTCCATCCTCAAGGGGACCCCAAACCAAAAGATTGAGTAGAACTTTGTTAGAAGTCCAGGGGGGCCGGCCCCGTGGCTTAGCGGTTAAGTGCACACGCTCCGCTACTGGCGGCCCAGGTTCGGATCCTGGGCGCGCACCAACGCACCGCTTCTCCGTCCATGCTGAGGCCGCATCCCACATACGGCAACTAGAAGGATGTGCAACTATGACATACAACTATCTACTGGGGCTTTAGGGGAGAAAAAAAAGGAGGAGGATTGGCAATAGATGTTAGCTCAGAGCCGGTCTTCCTCAGCAAAAAGAGGAAGATTAGCATGGATGTTAGCTCAGGACTGATCTTTCTCGCAAAAAAAAAAAAAAAAAGTGCAGGGAACTGTGTGCCAGGAATAGAGGCATGCACAGCCAGTACAAGCTTACCTAAGGTACCTATTGTGCCCCCAGGATGGTGTCACTGGTTTCATGCCCTGTTTCTTGATGTTTATGACAAAGCCCAAGCTGCTCACTAATCTCTCTTTGGGGGTCTGCAACAAGAGGGCAACTAAGTGTGTGGCTGAGCTGCGAAGGAAGTGGCAAGCTGCTTTTTGGCTGGTGGCTAGGCAGGCACCCAGAGGTAGAGCCTGCTGCCAAATCTAGGGGCCTCAGATGGGCATAAGCTAACTGGAAGGGCACTCTGTAATGGAGTGAATATGAACCATGCCGGTTTTCAAGAAACATCCAGAATCAGAGCTGTTACAGGGACAGCAACAATCATTTTTCTTTTTTCTTTTACATTCATTTTTTAAAAAGGTGGTAAAGATACATAACATGACAGTTACCATTTTAACTATTTTGAGTGTACAGTTTAGTGGCATTAAGCACACACTGTTGTGCAACCATCACCACCATCCATCTCCAGGACTTTTTTAAAATGGGATCATGCTACATATTTCATTTTTTAAAAATTATTATTATTGGGCTGGCCCTGTGGCTTAACGGTTAAGTGCGTGTGCTCCGCTTCTGGCAGCCTCAGTTCGGATCCTGGGCCCGCACCGATGCACCGTTTCTTCGGCCATGCTGAGGCCGCGTCCCACATGCAGCAACTAGAAGGATGTGCAGCTATGACATACAACTATCTACTGGGGCTTTGAGGGGAAAATAAATAAATAAATAAAATCTTTAAACAAGAATTATTATTATTTATTTTTAAAAATTATTTTATTGAGGTCATAATGGTTTATAACGTTGTGTAATTTCAAGTGTACATTATTATATGTCATTTTCTGTATAGACTACATCATGCTCACCACCAATAGTCTCGTTTTTATCCGTCACCATACTTATGTTCCCCTTTACCCCTTTCGCCCACCTCCCAACCCCTCCCCTCTGGTAATCACTAATCTCTTCTGTTTATCCCTGTGTTTGTTGATCTTCCACATATGAGTGAAATCATACTGTATTTGCCTTTCTCTGTGCGGTTTATTTCGCTCAACATAATACCCTCATGGTCCATCTATGTTCTTGCAAATGACCAGAAACTTTTCATCTTCCCAGACTGAAACTCCCTATCAATTAAACACTAACTCCCCATTCTCCCCTCCCCCAGCCTCTGGCAATCACCATTCTACTTTCTGTCTCTGTGAATTTGACTACTCTAGTTACCTCATACAAATAGAATCATATAATAAGTTCATTTTTAATGTATATAAATAATACATGCTTATATTCTCATTGAACAAAATCAAACAATACTGATATACTGGGTATAAATGTCAGGAGACAAATTTAGATGTCCAAGAAATGTTAACTTCCTTATTTTTCTAAAATCAAACCTAATTTCTGTTTCCAGCCCTTTTTCCATCAGGTAGCAAGAACTTAATGTTAAGGCAGGGACTCCTCAGCCATTTTCTCCAGAGGTGCGTCTAATTTTCTAGAGGGGGTCCTGATGTGCAAGAGGCGTGGGGTCAGGGGGAGGGGACTTCTGGTGCTTGATCATCAATATTTTTCCTCTCTGGCATCCACTAAGACATCCAGATCCTGTCTGCTCTCAGGCTTTGACTTCGCTCAGAGCACAGTTGCATCTCCCTCAGCCTATCCCAAGGCCTCCCCAGGCATGGTGCCCCTCTCCCTTTACTTCACCCTACTTTTTCATGCCTCTCTGGAGCCACAGGGAACTCACTTGGGCTCTCTAATGCCCTTCACCTCTTCCTTGCTAATCAAAGTCACTCCTCAATTCTGAAAACCAGGCTGGGACCAGGGGTGAGCAGAAATCTTGAAGGGTGTCTCAGACCCCCTACCTGGGCACATCCCAGTGTTGACTGCTCTTTGGCTCCAGCACCCATGCTGGGATGTGAAGAAATTCTGGTGCAGTCCATTGCATTCTATTTTTTTTTAAATTTTTATTTATTTATTTTTTTCCCCCAAAGCCCCAGTAGATAGTTGTATGTCATAGTTGCATGTCATAGTTGCACAGCCTTCTAGTTGCTGTATGTGGGACGCGGCCTCAGCATGGCCGGAGAAGCGGTGCATCGGTGTGCGCCCGGGATCCGAACCTGGGCCGCCAGCAGCGGAGCGTGTGCACTTAACCGCTAAGCCATGGGGCCGGCCCTGTCCATTGCATTCTTTGGGAACAGGAGCGAGACTCCTCTTGCTCTTGGATTCACCACACTGTTTGGGTTTTTTCTTTATGCCTCTCCCCTAAATCCAAAACTATATTAAGTCAGAGCACAGGGCAGGGTGGCCAGCAGAGCCTCAGAGCTCTATCCATGGATGACTAAGATCCCCTCTCTCCAGTTCTCTCTTCTTTCTTTTCTTCCTCCTCAATTTGGACAAACTCTGTCTAGCTGAGATAAGCTGGGTGAAGGGATAGATGTGATGGAAAACTGGCTCTACCTTCTCTAGTACTCATTCAACAAAAATTTACTGATCACTCTCCTTCGTGCCGGACACAGATCTAGGCCCTAGGGCAATGGTAGTGGACAAAACAGACAAAACTTCCTGCCTTTCTCTCAAAACAGACAAAACTCTATGGCTTTTTTTCTAAAGAAGCACTGTTGAATAGAACTTTCAGTGATAATGGAAATGTTCTACGATATCTCCACAGTCTAATATGGTAGCCACCAGCCACATGTGGCTATTGAGCACTTGAAATGTGACTGGTCAGATCGGGCAACTGAATTTTTTAGTTTTATTTCATTTTAGCTAATTTCAACCTAAGTTGGAATAGCCACCCTTGGCTGGCGTATCGGACAGCAGGTTCTTGTATATTCTGACACATCTCTGGCCTTTGGCTTTCGTACTCAGACAAGCCCAAGGTTTTGATATTCAGAAATCATTTTCTCTGCGTTTCTTCTGAAACAATGCTTCTTCTCAGTTCATCAGGGAGGAACTGAGGGTCTGAGGCACAGGATATAAGACAGCTCCCAGTGAGTTCCCAGAAAATGCCCAGATCTTGACTGATTCCATTTAGTTCCTAAACCCAGGGAAGACACCTTCTTTGTGGTAGATGCTTCTGGGTGTACAAAGCACAGGGTGCTCCCCTTCCTCCCCCCAGTCTCCCAACTCATTAAGGTAGAAGGTAGCTGAATTCCCTTTTTGAGGGCTCAAAGATATCCAAAAGCAGGAGAATGTGATATGAAGGACTTCTGTGTCCCCCATAGCCCCTTTACCCTTTTGTTCCTCCCCAACCCTCATCTCTAGTAAAGAGGAGCTATTTTAGCAAAGAGCATAGCATCCTTGTGCTCTGAGAGGCGGTCTCTATGAGCAAGAGAGCAGCTTGTTGGCTGGTTGGTTTGTAGATGCCACACTGAAGAAGATGGGGCTTGATTCACTGTGAGGTCCCCAGGAAGGAGTTAGAAACAGCGATCTCCTCCACCTCACCATAAGGGGCAGCAGCAGGAAGAAGTAGGGCCCCAGTGGAAGGACTGAAAGTAAATAAGGAAAAGGGCCTTCCAAGTATCTGCTCCAGGCTGACTCTAGAAGGCAACCTTTGGGAGAAAGTGAGTACATATAAGTTCCACCTCCCAGGCCAGGAGTCTGTGTGTGTTAATGACCAGCTACTAACGGGTCTGTTTTCTTTCAGATTATGAACCGTGACCACCGTTCATTCTTCCGGACACTAGGGGGTAGATAACTGGCAGTGTTGGCGAGCTCCAGCTCTGTGCTCCTACTCAGCTACTGCATCCACCACACTGTAGTAAGATGAGTTGTTGCCAAGTCTGTCTCCTCACTGGATTGTGAGCATCTAGAGGGCAAAGATAACCTCGAGTCTGTTGAGTGGCTACCCTAAAAATAGTCTCTGATCAGAAATGAGCCGTGGTGGGAGAAGAGTAGCACTGCTGCTGACCTGAAGTAGTCAGGTTTGGCTGGAAATAGAGGAGAAGCTGGAAAAAAAGGCCAGATTACAGGCGCCGAGAATACTGCCTAGCATATAGTAGGTGCTCAGTAAGTGTCCCCACACATGATTTTTTATTTTGAAAAACTTCAAACCTATGGAAACTTAAAAGAATGGTTCCATTAATACCTATATCCCTTTCACTTGGATTTACCAGCTGCTAACATTTTGCCCATTAGCTTTATTCTCTATATATAAATTAATATATGTATATATATTATGCACATATGTACTACACATTCATATATACGTTTTTTTAACCATTTGAGAGTAAATTGCCTATCGTGACACTCCAACCCTGTGTACTTGTATCTCCCAAGAACAAGAAGATTCTCTTTCAAAACCACAATAATATCACCATACCCAGGAAGTTTGACATGGATATAATACTATTTTCTGATACAGACTCCATATTCAATTTCCCCCAAAATGCCATTTATGACTTTCAAAAAAAGTCTAGGATCCTATCAAGGACGATGTATTGCAGCATTACATTTGATCAATAAATGCGTGCAGACTAAACCAAATGAGCTTCTCCCAGGGAGAGTGTGGAGAGAAGAGAGAAATGCATGAAAGATAGAACCTCAGCTACTGCCGCCCCAGACTGTGAGGATGGGAGGAGAAAGGGGAGAGAAGGCTCAGACAGAGCTCAGGCTCTTGAAACAGACACTGAAGTGTCCCTTCTAAGTTCTTGGATCCCTTGAAAATTCAGACAGACCTGGCCACCTGAAGTTGATGGTGGATTTTTCTGCTTCTTGCCAAATTTCTCTCCAGCACATGCAGATTCCAAGAGGGAGCCTGGAATCTACATCTGCCGTATCTTGGTGCCCTTCAGAGTTTTGTCCCATTTTCAGAATTTGACCACAGCCTCTCTTCTTAAGCTCAGTCTTCTATTAGCCCTGATGGAGCTTAGAGGGGGAGGGAGTGGAGCATACCCTGCCTCCTCTTGCTGAAAAGTGAAGATGGGGGTATGTGTGTGTGTGCACACGTGAGTCCTCTCACGTCCCTCAGAGGAGCCCTACTTGAGCCCGTGGGCATGGGACCCCACCCTCCTATTGCTATGACAACCACTTCTGTGAGAACATGGGGACTAAGAATTGTGAGTGTGTGGTGAGGGAGGGAGGGGACACCCTGGAGTCTCATCACATTAGTGATCATAGAACTTCATGATAATGAAGAAGACAGAGAATGTGTCTTCATCTTCCATTCTCAACGTAAGAGGGCAGGTTGGGACACAGGCAGGAGCAAGGGCAGGGTGACTTCTGAAGTTCCGCTTGGTGGGACCTGCTGTGCTCCTAACTGACCTCTCCTTCTTCTCCCCCTTAGGAGACCAAAGAAGCTTGGGGAGCCTCAGGGGCAGAAAATCCCTCCTTTAGCAACTTTGATGTATCCTTGACGTCCATCTACAGCTTCACTGATGACCTAGGCTACCAAGGGAGCCAGGACCTGACCAGTGTGAGTACCCTACTCCGCATCCCTCCCTCCTCTGGGGTCTTGCACGCCTTGCTCTACCACCATATGGGCATTTTAGCTCACTGACCTCCCCTAAGATGTCCTGTGGCAACCTTCCATATCTTCTCCATATCCTTCCAATTCACATTCTTACTAAACGTGGCTCAAATCTACTCCTTCCAGAAAAAAATGCCAACAATAATAGTAATCACAGCTTACATTTATTGAGTACATAGTACACGCCATTTTATAAGAATTTATATCTCATTTAAACCTCATGACAGGCTGCCCCCGTGGTTTAGCGGTTAAGTGGGCGCGCTCCGCTGCTGGCAGCCCGGGTTCGGATCCCGGGCGCGCACCAACGCACCGCTTCTCCGGCCATGCTGAGGCCGTGTCCCACATGCAGCAACTAGAAGGATGTGCAGCTATGACATACAACTGTCTACTGGGGCTCTGGGGGAATAAATAAATAAATAAAAATAATTATAAACCTCATGACAACCCTCTAATAAGGTAGATACTATTATTATCCCTATTTTTCAGATGAAGAAAGTGAGGCCCAGGCCAGTTAAATAACTCTCCCAAGATCACAGAATTAGGAAGCAGATATGTTAGAGTTTGAGCTCCGTGTGTCTGACTCGAGATCTCACACACACACACTGCCTCCCAGTTAGCTACCACATTTTCTTTTTTTTTTTGCGAGGAAGATCAGCCCTGAGCTAACATCCGTGCCAAGCCTCCTCTTTTTGCTGAGGAAGACTGGCCCTGAGCTAACATCTGTGCCGATCTTCCTCCACTTTATGTGGGACGCCGCCACAGCATGGCCTGACAAGCGGTGCGTTGGTGTGCGACCGGGATCCGAACCCAGGCCGCCAGCAGCGGAGCATGCGCACTTAACCACTACGCCACAGGGCCGGCCCCGCTACCACATTTTTCTTAGTCCTCCACGGTATCCTTTCAACATTTACATGCTGTTAAACACACTTCATATATGAACTTTTTGTTTATTTGGGAGAGGGTTTAAATGCCAGCCATGTTTTTTGTTATTGAGCACATATTTAAAGTGAGCAATTTGATGTTTTGACATATGTATATATATATATATGTATATATTCTCATGAAACCATCACCACAATCAAGATAATAAACATATCCATCACTCCCAAATATGAACAACCAAGATTTCTAGAACAGATAAATTAGAGAGTTATTATTTGCCTTCTAAAATGCGTCTATTTAACCAAAGCATTTGCATCAGGATCCTTTCAAGATGATGAGCTCTCTTCTAATGCATTCCGAATATTCTGTGTATCCTTTGTAGATACTGCTTCGTAATATCTCTTTAGTAATTTTAAGTGAATGTCTATTCCAGATGGGGCAGTCTTTCATTATCTGTGCCGTCCACTCTGTACTCACACACAGGTGGGTGCTTGGTTTCAGCTTTCCCTCTGATCTCAGTCCTTCTCTGCCTTACTTCTCTCGCTCAGATGCAAAGTCCCATATGTAATGGGATGGGCCAGTGGGGAGCACGCTTCATTCCTTGCTCTCGGATTCCCCAAGGAAGAAGATCTCAGCCTTGCTGAGTCCAAGAGGCCGAAGCGGGGCAAGGCTACTGTTGTCCAGATGAGGAGAAATAAGGTAAAGGAGGAAGATGAGGATGACAAGGAGGATGAGAAGGATGAGGCAGAGGGGTCCCCTGCTTCTTTGCCATCTCCTAGGACGAGACAGAAGCAATACCCATGCTCAAGGACCTGCCAAATGAGGCAAAGGGAGCACTTGAACATCTGGGAAAGTAGCTGTAACATGCCCGCTTGCAAGACCAAGTCCTCCCACTGGAGTCTGGCTGAGTTGCGTCAATACTTGTGTAGCTGCTGCCACAGGAGGCAGAAGTCGGTGGAGGAACACAAGCCTTCAGACTCCAAAGGAAGGAGGGACCCAAATGAGAATGGCTCAGTCCCAGGCTCCGTTAGTGAGCAATGGATGCAGGGGGCTCCTGGGGGGATGCCAAGGGAAGGTCTGGGCAGAAGCTAGGAGAATGGAGAGTGTAATCCTTCAGCTTGTAAATAAAGCAAATTTTATTTTTGTGGGTGGTATGTATGAGGCTGATGATTCCAGGTTTTTATCTTATTTTCTCAATTTTTTTTTCAGTAGATGTATCCATTTTCTTCCTCTCTCTCTCCTCTTATCTCTCTGAACATCTCATCCTTTCTAACTGTATATGAATTTCTGTCTCTAAGACAAGGGGCTAGTGGATAGATGGGTGAGACCTTGAGAGATGTAAAAAGACTTTTTCTTTTTCTTCTTCTTCCTCTTCTTTTTTTGTTTGCTGAGGAAGATTCGCCCTGAGCTAACATCTGTGCCAACCTTCCTCTATTTTGTATGTGGATCGCAGCCACAGCATGGCTGATGAGTGATGTAGGTCTGCGCCTGGGAACCAAACCTGTGAACCTGGGCCGCCGAAGCAGAGTGTGCGAACTTAACCGCTACGCCACTGGGCCAGCGCCTGAATAGATTTTTTTCACCCTTGAAGCCTGGAACTCCAAGAAGGTGAAAAACAACCTGAAGAGTAAGAGTCCTGAATAACAGAGGAGGCTTCAAGGCCTAATTTTTTTTAGGTTTTTAACTCCAGAGTTGTCTCGTCTTCTTCCTAGTAACTCTCAACTTAAAGCAAAGCTTTTGAGCTTCTAATTGGAGCAAACAATAAGATGGGAACAAAAACTGTTTGTCCAGGACTGGCCCCGTGGCTTAGTGGTTGGGTGCACGCGCTCCACTGCTGGCGGCCCAGGTTCGGATCCCGGACACGCACCGACGCACCGCTTTCCTGGTCATGCTGAGGCCGTGTCCCACATACAGCAACTGGAAGGATGTGCAGCTATGACATACAACTATCTACTGGGGCTTTGGGGGGAAAAATAAATAAATAAATAAATTTATTAAAAAAAAAAAAAACTGTTTGTCCAGAGTGACCTTAGAAGCCATTTTTAAGATTGTGATCGCCTCTAGCAACAAAGTTTAAGGCCAGCTCCCAAATTTATATTGCCATCTCACTTTTCATTCCTTAGCCTGAGTAAAGGAGAAAGGGGCCCTTACTCTCCAGAGCCTCCCCACCCCCTCTCCCTTCCCCATATACACAGTAGTAATTCAGAAGGAATTCAGAGATCAGGAAAGATAACTGTCTTGGGTCAGCTTCCTTAGAAGCTAAGCTTGAGATGGAGGTTCTTGTGCAAGCAATTTATAGAGAGAGTGCTCTCAGGAGAAGGAAGGTGAGAGGGAAGCAGGAGAGGGCAGGGGAAGAAAGCTAAACAAGGATGAGGTCTTGGTGAGAGTCAGCCTCAGCCTGATTCCGGGAGCTCTGGAGTATGAGTTACACCACAAAATTGGTTGCACTTTTGAGGCAAGGGGTCGGCCTTTTGTAAGCCCATATCACTCAATCATTGTGGGCTGCCCAAGGTTAGGGGATGACAGCAAGACAGCCCCCTGTTGACTGAGGGCAATTCTCTGGGGAAGGGACTATCTGGGAGCTGTTAGCAATCACCCCTGCAGCAGCTGAGATTGGGTGTATGTCCGGTAAAGGGAATCTGGGCAGGGCACCACGACAGCAACTGCTATAATTCATTAAGATTTGTTTTATTTCCCGGAATATATTTAATTTTTGTAAATGTCCCACATGTGCTTGAAAAGTGTATTACAGTAAAGTGCATCAAAATAAACATACAAATGGGGGATAAAGTACAGCTCTTCCTTACAGAGGAACTGCAACTAACATTTATAGAAGGAATGAGGGAAGTAGAAAACCTCCATTAAAACACAGGAGTCATATTTGTTGCAGCCAGACCCAACAATGGACAGTGAAATTAGTGAGTGAAAATTTGAGGAGAAACAGGATATTTGCATAGTCTCAAAGTATCTCCGTCAAGATATATATTAATTATACAGGTAAAAATAATAATTTTACGCAGGAAAACCCAGCAGACACCACACCCTTTTAACTAAGTTATCAAAGTTGACATTACCAATAATAAGCCATTGTGAACCTTGATGTGATGAGCTGAGAAGGCACATCACTTCTGCGGCAATGTACAACCTCTGTCCAAGCACGAGACAAACCCAGATTGAGGGACATTGTACAAAATAATTGACCAGTACTCCTCAAAAGTGCCAAGGCTCTGAAGACTTGGGAAAGACTGAGGAACCATGACCATATGAAAGGAGGCTGAGGAGGCAGGATAATTAAATGCAATGTGGTGGATTGGATCCTGGAATAGAAAAAAGCCATTAAATGGGGCCGGCCCGCTGGCGCAGCAGTTAAGTGTGCGTGCTCCGCTTCGGCGGCCCGGGGTTTGCAGGTTCGATCCCCGGCACTCACCGACGCACCACTTGTCAAGCCATGCTGTGGCAGTGTCCCATATAAAGTAGAGGAAGATGGGCACGGATGTTAGCTCAGGGCCAATCTTCCTCACACAAAAAAAAAAGAAAAAAAAGAAAAAAAAAGGAAAAAGCCATTAATGGACAAAGTGGTACAATTCAAATAAAGTCTGTAGTTTAGCTGCTATCGTTATACCAATGTTAATTAGTTTTGATAATTGTACTATGGTTATGCAAGATATTAACAGTAGGAGAAGCTACGTGCAGAATGTATGGGAACTGTCTGTACTATTTTTGCAACTTGTCTGTATGTCAAAATAAAACGTTAATTAAATAAATGCTCAGTTTAAGAAATTATAGTAACCACTGCTCAGGTCAAGAAATAGAACATGATCAACACTCCTGAATTATCCCACGTGGCCTCCTGGACCTAATACAACTTCTCACTTCTCATAGAGATAACCACTATGGGGACTTTTATGGTAATCAGCTCCTTGCTTGGCATTACGGATTTTCCTTCTAGACAACCATTCTTAAAAAGTAAAGTTTAGGGCCGGCCCGGTGGCGCAAGTGGTTAAGTGTGCGTGCTCCGCTGCAGCGGCCCAGGGTTCGCCGGTTCGGATCCCGGGCGCGCACCGACGCACTGCTTGGCAAGCCATGCTGTGGCAGCGTCCCATATAATGTGGAGGAAGATGGGCACAGATGTTAGCCCAGGGCCAGTCTTCCTCAGCAAAAAAAAAAAAAGAAACAGGAGGATTGGCAGATGTTAGCTCAGGGCTGATTTCCTCACACACACACACAAAAAAGTAAAGTTTAATTTTGCCTGTTTTAGAATTTTATATACGTGAAATCATACAGTATATATTCTTTTGTGTCTCTCTGTTTGCTTTGTTGTGTTTTTTATTTCATTATTTTTTTAAATTAATTAATTAATTTTCCCCCCAAAGCCCCAGTAGATAGTTGTATGTCATAGTTGCACATCCTTCTAGTTGCTGTATGTGGGACGCGGCCTCAGCAAGGCCGGAGAAGCGGTGCGTCGGTGCGCGTCCGGGATCCGGACCCAGGCCGCCAGCAGCAGAGCTCGTGCACTTAACCGCTAAGCCACAGGGCCAGCCCCTATTTTTAATTTTTTGAGGAACTGCCGCCATACTCTTTTCCACAGCAGCTGAATCAATTCATATTCCCACCAATTGTGCATAGGATTCCAATTTCTCCACATCTTCACCAACACTTGTTTTCTGCTTTTTTTTTTTTTTTTTTGGTGAGGAAGATTAGCCCTGAGCTAATGTCTGTTGCCAATCCTCCTCTTTTCGCTGAGGGAGGAAGATTGGTCCCAGGCCAACATCCATGCTCATCCTCCTCCACTTCATATGTGGGATGCCTGCCGCAGCATGGCTTGATAACCTGTGCGTAGGTCTCACCCAGGATCCGAACCCTCGGACCCCGGGCAGCCAAAGTGGAGCACACTACTTTAACCACTATGCCACTAGGCCAGCCCCTGTTTTCTGCTTTTTTGATAGTAGCCATGTAATGGGTGTGAGGTGGTAACTCATTGTGGTTTAGATTTGCATTTCCCTAATGATTAGTCATCTTTTCTTGTGCTTATTAGCCATTTGTATATCTTCTTTAGAGAAATATCTATTCAAGTCCTTTGCCCATTTTGAATAGGGTTGTATGCTTTACTGTTGCTGAGTTTTAGAAGTTCTCTGTAGTCTCTGTAGGGGGCCGGCTCCGTGGCTTAACGGTTAAGTGCACACACTCCGCTACTGGTGGCCCAGGTTTGGGTCCTGGGCGCGCACCGACACATCACTTGACCAGCCATGCTGAGGTGGCGTCTCACAACTGGAAGGATGTGCAACTATGACATACAACTATCTACTGGGGCTTTGGGGAGAAAAAGGGGAAAAAAAAAAAAGGAGGAGGATTGGCAACAGATGTTAGCTCAGGGCTGACCTTCCTCACACACACACACACACACACACAAAAAGAAGTTCTCTGTATATTCTGGATATTAATCCCTTATCAGATAGATGATTTGTTGTGTTTATTTTTTACTTCATTAAGTTTTGTTTTTCTGTTTATTCTTCCATCCTTCTACATTCTTTGGGTTTATTTTGCGATCCTATTTTTTAACTTCTTGAGATGATTGCTTAACTTATTACTTTTCAAGCTTTCTTCTTTTCTAATATACACATTTAAGGCTACAAATTTTCCTCTACATACTGCTTTAACTGCATTCCACCAGTTTTGATAGGTAATTTTTTGATATTGTTTAGTTTAAAAATATTTTATAATTTACATTATTATTTATTTTTTGATCCATGGTTTACCTAGTAGTATATTTCCTCATTTCCAAAAATCTTTTTGAGTTGTAGAAAACTGCATTATGATTAGAGATCATACTTTGTATTATTTCTGTCCTTTAAAATTCATTGAGGGCCGGCCCCGTGGCTTAGCAGTTGAGTGCGCGAGCTCCACTGCTGGCAGCCCAGGTTTGCATCCCGGGCGCGCACCGATGCACCGCTTCTCCCGCCATGCTGAGGCCGTGTCCCACATACAGTGACTAGAAGGATGTGCAGCTATGACATACAACTATCTACTGGGGCTTTGGGGGAAAAATAAATAAATAAAAATTAAAAAAAAAATTCATTGCAAATTTTTGTATATCTCAGTGTATATTTAATTTTTGTAAGTATTCCATGTGTGCTTGAAAAATATATATATTCTATACTTATTGGATGCAGCATTACATATATTGTATTTCATTAAACCTAAGATGCACTTTGTGTTTGTTTGCCAGGGCTGCCTTAACAGAGTACCACAAACGAGGTGGCTTAAACAACAGAAATTTGTTGTCTCACAGTTCTGGAGGTTAGAAGTCTAAGACCAAGGTGTTGGCAGGGTTGGTTCCTTCTGAGGGCTGGAAGAAGAATCTGTGCCATGCCTATCCCCTAGCATCTGGTGGTTTGCCAGTAATCTTTGTTATTTCTTGGTTTGTACAAGCATCACCCCAATCTCTGCTTTCATCTTCACATGACATTCTCCCTGTGTGCCTGTGTCCAAATTTTCCCTTTTTATAGGGCCCACCCTACCCCAGTATGACCTCACCTTAATTAATTACGTCTGCAACTACACTTTTTCTTTTATTTATTTATTTATTTATTTATTTATTTATTTATTTATTTATTTTCCCCAAAGCCCCAGTAGATAGTTGTATGTCATAGCTGCACATCCTTCTAGTTGCTGTATGTGGCACGCGGCCTCAGCATGGCCGGAGAAGCAGTGCATCGGTGCGTGCCCAGGATCCGAACCCGGGCTGCCAGCAGCGGAGCACACGCACTTAACTGCTAAGCCACGGGGCCGGCCCATACACTTTTTCTAAATAAGGTCACATTCTGAGGTACTGAGGGTTAGGACTTCAACATACGAATTTTTGAGGGACACAATCCAACCCATAACATACTGTTACTTTATTTATCACCAAAAAGTTTTAAAATGCTGCCAATTAAATTATGACTCAATTCCAGGACACCAATAGTTTCATATATGTACATTTATATATATATATGTATTTATATATATATATATATATATATATATATATAATCTTCCTTTCAGAGATGTTAAATGTGAAAAAATCTGTATTTTAGAATTAATGATATGTGTTAATCCCTATTGATATTCTATCAGTTACGGAGAGAGATGTATTCAAATCTATGATTGAGAGTTTTTCTAATTCTCTTTGTAGTGCTCTCAATTTTTCTCTTTTTATATATTGAAGCCATGTTATTAGATGCATATTCAGGATTATTATATTTTCCTGGTGAATGTTACCTTTTATCATTATGAATTAACCCTCTTTATGTCTTAGTGTTACTTTCTGCCTTAAATTCTATCTGGTCTGTTATTAACATAGCTATCCTAGTTTTCTTCTGGTTGTGTTTGTACAGTTTATCTTTTTCCAGACTTTTACTTTCAATCTTTCTGTTTTCTTATGTTCTTTAAATGTCTTGTGGTCAGCATATAGTTAGGTTGTTGCCTTCACCCCCAGCCTCAGCCACGGGGAATTCAGAATGTTTCATTTAAGAGGGAGTGATTAAAACCAGCCCCTTGCCATGCCCCTCTGGAACACCAGCTTCTCTTCTGAGGCTGGGCCATATCCCTCCTCCCCCATCGCTCTGCAGGCAGGGATGACCCGGGAGGTGGCAAGGTCTCTGGACGGAAGGCTGCTCCTCCGCATGTGGCAGCTGGCCTGGGAACGGCCCACCATGGGCCCTGTGAGTGCTGCTCCCAGCCCCTAGGGTGTCCCTGCTCAGCCTCATGGTGGGCTCAGTGCCCTCACCTCCCTTCAGAGGAGACCAGTGGACCAGGGCCTCCTGGCCTTGGCTTCGGGGTCCCCAGTCTATGTGCTGAGGGACCCCAGGCTGGGGTGTGGATTGGGCTGTCCTGCAGGCTTACATCACAGCCTCCATGTACAGGACCTTCAGGGCCTCGTAGTTAGATTTTTATTTTATTCACCCAGCTTGACAATCTTTGACTTTTTTTTTTTGTGAGGAAGATCAGCCCTGAGCTAACATTCATGCTAATCCTCCTCCTTTTGCTGAGGAAGACCGGCTCTGAGCTAACATCTATTGCCAATCCTCCTCATTTTTTTTCCCCCAAAGCCCCAGTAGATGGTTGTATGTCATAGTTGCACATCCTTCTAGTTGCCGTATGGGGGACGCGGCCTCAGCATGGCCGGAGAAGCGGTGCGTTGGTGCGCGCCCGGGACCCGAACCCTGGGCTGCCAGTAGCGGAGAGCGCGCACTTAACCGCTAAGCCACGGGGCCGGCCCCAGACAATCTTTGACTTTTAATTGAAGCATTTAATCCATTTACATTTAATAAAATTACTTATATATTAGGATTTAAATCTGCCATATTATGTGCACATATTCTATGTACTTTCTATTTGTTCTGTATATTCTATTTTCTCTCTTGCCTTGTCTTAAACTTTTTACTTTGATCAACTTTAGATTTATAGAAAAATTGTGAAGATAGTAAAGAGAGTTCCTAAGCCCCACACCCAGTTTCCCATCATTAACATCTTACATTAGTATAGTACATTCGTTACAATTAATAAACCACTACTGATACATTCTTATTAACTAAAGTCCATACTGTATTCAGATTTCTTTGGTTTTTACCTAATATCCTTGTTCTGTTCCAGGATCCCATCCAGGATGCTACATTTAGTTGTCATGTCTCCTTAGGGTTCTCTTGACTGTGACAGTTTTTCAGACTTTCCATGTTTTTGATGACCTTGATAGTTTTGAGTACTGGTTAGGTATTTTGTAGAATGTCCCTCAACTGGGATTTGTCTGGTGTTTTTCTCATGATTAGACCGGGGTTATGAGTTTGGAGGAGGAAGAAAACAGAGGTAAAATGCCATTTGCGTAAACTCACGTCATCTCAAGAGTACATACTGTCAACGTGATTTATCATTGACCTTGATCACCTGGTTGAGGTAGCATTCCTCCACTCTCAAGTCACTCCCTGCCCTGCCCCCTTCCACACTGTACTCTTTGGAAGAAAGACACGTGTAGCCCAGACTTGAGGAGTGGGGAGTTATCCTCCACCTCGAGGGCAGACCATTTACATAAATTGTTTGGAATTTTTCTGCACCAATTTGTCTCTTCTCACCCATTTATTTATTTGTTCAATTACTTATTTGTATCAGTACAGATTCACATTTATTTACACTTTGGGTTATAATCCTATACTACTTTATTTTTTTTGCTCAAATTTTTCCAGCTTTGGTCATTGGGAGCTCTTTCAGTTGGCTCTTCTGTCCCTTTCACATGCCCCATCATTGTGGGTTTTTTTAAATCACTTCCTTACTTTTTGTTTGTTTGTTTTTTGAGGAAGCTTGGCCCTGCACTAACATCTGTTGCCAATCTTCCTCTTTTTCTTTTTTCTCCCCAAAGCCCCAGTACATAGTTGTGTATCATAGTTGTAGAGTTGTAGCCTCAGCATGGCTTGATGAACAGTGAATAGGTCCGTGCCTGGGATCCGAAACGGTGAACCCTGGGCCACCAAAGCAGAATGTGAACACTTAACTGCTACTCCACCGGGCCGGTCCCCACTTCCTTACCTTCTGGCACTACAGGATGCTCCATGCACATCTTGTCTATTTCCTGCCCCAGTCCTAGAACCCAAGAAGACCAGGTTCCTTTTACTGAAGAATGGTATTAGAAACCACTGTCTAGGCACTGGGTGTGCTTGTTGCCACTAGGTGTCATTACTCTTTCCAACACCTTTCATACATTCCTCTCCCAGCCCTGCCCTGTCCTATTGGAGGGTGTGTGTGTGTCTGATATCATGGTCTGGGGATGGGGAATGGAAGAATGCACTCCTTCCCACTCCTAAACCACAAATTATAAATATTCCCATGATCAGTTACCCCTCAACCTTCAATGTTTTATAACACCTGTGGTAACTGAACCCAGTTTCATATTCCTCTAGATCCCACTTTATAAAAACCCTCTAAAACAAAGAAGTTGTCTTCAGCCAGCCTCCTCTCCCCCCAGAAAACAAACACCAAGACACCCTCACAACGAAGACCACGCCATTTATTTACAAAGGCCAGTGTGGGAGTTGGGGGAGGGAAAGCCACACAGACATTCTCTCTGGATTGCTTGGGACCCTTTCCCACTTGGAGAAAATTCTGTTCCTCTTGCCTCCATATTCTCAGCCATGGGTCCTCCAAGCAGCTCAGCTAAGTAGCAGAGAGAGGACGTGATATGAGCCTCCTCTGTGCTCCAATAGAGCAATGTCCAGTTCCAGATCAAAGTCATCATTGCCACCCTCTCCTTTGCTTCCTCAAATAGAACTTTCTGGCCTGGAGGGAAATAATGAAGAACTCAAAGGGCAGGGACTAGGATGCCAAAGGCCAGGGGCTCTTGGGGGTAAGACCCCTCTACTATTCCCTGAAAGCAAGAGGGGAGGGGTGACAAGGGTCACCACCCTGGCAGCTTCAGAAGGGGTACCCACACTACCCTTGGGTTACCCAGCATCCAGAGGCCCACAGGACCTAGCTCTCCGGGCTGTATGTATTCCTGCCCTAGACTGGCCCTTTTGCTTACTTCTCTCTGGTGGGAGAGAGCTCTGAACCAGAGATCAACAAAGAATCCACCCTCCTACTCAATTCACATGCACGTGTATGCTTGCGTGCATGCATGCACCCACCCACCCAACCACACACACCCACTGCTGAGAAAGACCCCAATCCTCTTCATGTCTTTTGAGGGGGGCTCAAATCACTAGCATCTGGGGACACAGGCAGGTCCTGGGTTCATGGAAATGTGTGTGTGAGTGTGTATATAAGCATGTGTTTGAGGAAACAGAGCCAATACGACCCCTTGGAGCCATATCACTTAGCTTCATTGAGCCCCTTTCTTCAACTCAAGTTCCATTAGCATCTCTAAGTCTCCTCTGCCAGGCCTGAGCCTGGACTCTCCTGCCTAAAAGAGCTCTTAGTGCTTCCGCTCCCCAATTGTCAATTCCAACTTCTAAGCCTTTTACTCAGGCTGTTTTCTCCATTCCCTTCTTCCAGAAAAATCTCATTCCCTCCTCCTCTCACCAACCTCCACTGGGCTGGTCCAGCGCTTGTTAATTCCCTGTCCAGAGGGCTGTGTCTCATCTCCCCCTTCAGACAGGGAGAACAGGCATCTTCTTCCCACTGGAAGTTGCAACAGACCCCACGAAAAAGTGCTAAATGAAGTGACCAGAATAGGGGGTGAGAAGGAAAATCATAGCCTGTTTCCCCTGCCTCTCCTTCAGAGCATGAAATTCTAGCATTGGTTAGGTGGAGGTGGGAGGGGATGAGGGGAGAGAAAGAAGGAAGAGAATTACCCAAAGCAAACATAAGACAAGCAAAACCCTAGTGGGACAGATGGAAGACTCTGTTTCAGTAAACCAGATAGCTGTCTCCTCCTTCAACTCTGCACTGCCAGTGAGAAGTTTGAAGATTGCAAAAGGTGGTTTGGGGCATGGAGGTGGGGCCAATCAACAAAACTGAATTGTTTAAACAGCTCTGCTCAAGCAGGACCAGGAGAGAAGATTCTGTAAGAGATGTAGAAGTAAAGCCAAAATTCTCAGACAGAGCTACGGGGTTGGGGCCCATGCCTCTACAGTCACCCTGCTGTCTGGAGAGGATCAGGGAGAAGACAGAAGGGCTGACAAGCTGTAGAGAGTAGGGACTGACAGAGGAACCAAATGCTGGCGTCCAGGGAAGGGAGAGGCAGGAGGCATGGGCCCAGGGGTTAGGAGAGCTGAGAGCCCAGGAGTCTCTCGATAGCTGCGTTGATGTCCCCTCCTGTGGCAATCAGGGCCTGCAGGTTGGCCTCACGATTGATGAAGCCCATGGAGTTGAGCTGCTCCAGCTGCTGCTGAAATCTCACTTCTGGCGTCTGCACCTGGAGGGGACAGGTCTTGTGAAGTGGGCACAGGACCAACCTTGGGGGGGCCTATCTGGATCTGAGAGTTTATAATGGAGAGAAGACCAGTAGGTCTTCTCAAACATCCTCAAAGTCAGCCAGTGGGGCAGGAAGGGATGAGCTGCAAATAAGGGCCAAGGAGCCTGTGTCCCAAGTCACTAAACCACTGTGTAATAATAAGGCGGGGGTATCTTTCTTAAAATTTCAAAGTAACAGGCCTAGATTAGCCTATATTCCTAACTGCTTTCCATCAACACTCTGGAGATGTTAACACGCACTCCAAAAGCCAAATGCTCTGTGGTTGATAAGATGCTTTGATTTGGATAAGATGTCCTGACTGCCTCCAAACCCCTCCTGGCAGTCATCACACAGGTAGCGATAGTAAAGGCCAGAGAAGGGCCCCAGGAAAGAAAGAACCTGTTTAATTTTGTTTAACCAATCAACAAACACAGTTTCACAAATGAGAAGGCTTTTAATTTTTGACACTCCTATAAACATCTCCTAGAATGTTTTCCCAAGGGATGTTTAGAAGCACTAGCCTAGTTCAGGAACGGAAGGCTCAGAGCTGGAAGGAGCCCAGCAATCACAGGCCACCTGGCCGCT
Organism: Diceros bicornis minor; assembly: GCF_020826845.1. NCBI lineage: Eukaryota > Metazoa > Chordata > Mammalia > Perissodactyla > Rhinocerotidae > Diceros > Diceros bicornis. The sequence goes on from NC_080743.1 coordinate 59,692,094, forward strand.
GACAGGGGGAAAGTGAGCTCCAGAGAAGGAAAGGACCTGCCAAGGGTCACAGAGCAAGTCAGTCACAGAGGCCCCTGACATGCAGTACAACAACCCTCTCCTGGGCTCCGTGCTGCTCCTCATTAGTCCACAGCATTGAAGCTGGACTGGGCCTTGGCGATCACTTGGTCCAGCTCTCTCAGGGCCGTGCACAGAGTGGGGCACTTACATTTCTGTTGAAAGGCTTTTCCCAGATGAGTCACGGAGGCCAGAGAAAGGTTAAGGGGTTCACCCAAGGCCACCTCTGCTCCTCCCCCAAACCCCTGGCCTTGACTTGTGGCCCAGGGCTCTAGTCACCTCACCTCCCAGAGTCCTCCTCTCCAGTCTCAGAGATGGAGGCTGCTTTAATTATCAAAAGAATCCTTTGATATAAGCAGAAGTGTTATAACATAGTGGCAAAAAGAGTAAATTCTGGAGCCAGCATGCCTTGATTTGAATCTTGGCTCCAGGGGCCAGCCCTGTGGCGTAGCGGTTAAGTGTGCACGCTCTGCTGCTGCCGGCCCGAGTTTGGATCCCAGGCGGGGACCAATGCACCGCTTGTCAGGCCATGCTGTGGCAGGGTCCCATATAAAGTAGAGGAAGATGGGCATGGATGTTAGCCCAGGGCAAGTCTTCCTCAGCAAAAAGAGGAGGATTGGCATGGATGTTAGCTCAGAGCTGATCTTCCTCACCAAAAAAAAAAAAAGAATCTTGGCTCCACAACTTACTAGCTATGTGTCTCTGAGCAAGCCACTTAACCTCTCTGGACCTCAGTTTTTCCCTTTTGTAACAAAGAAAAAATAACAATAGCTTCCTCACAAAGCTGTTGTGAGGAATAAAGCATAATGAGCTCTCACACAGAAGGCATATAGAAGAGTACCCAGCACCTGGTAAATGCTATTTCTATTCTCATCTCCATTTTACAGCTGTGGAAACTGAACTTCGGGAAGGTTGGTAACTTGCCCAAGGCTAGAGAGTGGCAGACCAGATCTAATGCCAGGTCGGGCTGACGCCAAAGCCTGCTCTGCTGTCTCCATTCTATTGCCATCCTTAACACCACCAGGATGCAAGTGGGGGTCCCACTGCCAGCCCTGCTGCCCCATGTACCTGTGAGTTTCCACTTCCAGCCAAAAGCTGGATCATCTGTTGCATGAGCTGCTGCTGAGCACTGGAAGCCCCTGTTGGAGAAGACGTGGTTGGTGGGGCTGGCGAGGAGGTGGGGGCCTCGGGTGCAGAGCCGGCGTTGCTGCCTGCCGAGGGTGCTGGGGTCCGGGACATCCCAAAGGAGCCAAGGCTGCAGGCAGGAGAGACCAAGAGGTAGGAGATGGCCTCTGAGAAAGGGATGGGAATGTGAGATCCGGAAGGAAAAGCGGTTGGAGGACACAGGAAAACAGACCCTCAGAGACACAATGGCTGCTCAGACAGTGGCAGAGGGAGGTCAAAGGGGAGGAAGAGCCAGAACCTTGCTGCCCACTTGTCCCCAACCCTCACCTGGGTACCAGCCCGGGGGCCTCGGTCTGCAAGGTCTGCAGTCCCTGCTGGATCTGCAGCAGCGCCTGCATGGCGCGGGGATTGGTAAGGATGGAGAGCGACTCCGGGTTCTGCATCTGGTGGGAAACGAGCAGAGAAAGGCACCCGGAGGTGGCAGGACACGAGAGGCAGCCTAAATCCTGAGTCCAGAGCCGAGTTCTGCCCCCTCCCTTAAGTTCCACCCATTGGGCTTCAGGGTCCACCTGCTGCCCTCAACCTCCACCCCGCACTCACCTGCTGCAGGAAGACCGGGAGCTGCAGGCGGAGCTGCTCCTGCAGCTGGGGGTTCCCCGCGAAGAGCGGCACGTTCACCATCATCTGCCAGGGTGAAGGGAGTAGGGGGAGGCCTGGGCCTACCCACCCTAAGAATTCCCCTACAGCCTCAGTCTCCCTCAGCACCCCTACCACTGTAGGAAATCTGGCCAGCTTTTCCAAAGTATCCTGAAGGCCTAGGTGGGACAGCGAGAGGAAACAGAACTACACTCTGGGCAGTGATGAGTTTCAGGAGCCAGGCTGCTCAGCCCTGGTCTGAAGAAGATGATAGCTAACATTTCCGAGTACACAGTGCTTACTATGTGCCATGCCACGTTCTTGCACTTTGTATGTATTAACTCATTTAACCCTCACAACTCTATGAGGCAGGAACTACTGTTATCACCACTTTACAGATGAGGAACTGGGAGGTTAAAGAACTTGCTTAGCTTTCACAGCTAGGAAGTGGCAGAGCGTGAAAGCTAGGAAGCGGCAGAGTTGGAGACACAAACCCAGGCAGTCTGGCTCCAGAGTGCTTTGACCACAAGTAACTGCCCCCAACATTTCCCCTTGTGCCAGTTCCATACCTGAGCAGCAAAGTCGGGGTTCTGTGCGAGCGTCTGCATCATGCTCCGCATGTAGGGGGCTGAGATTACGTTCTGCATCAGCTGGGGGTTCTCAGAGATCTGCTGGAGGAGGGCCTGCATTTCCGGGCTGTTGAACATCCCTAGGACAAGGAGGAAAAAACGAACACAACAGGAGAAAAGGGGTCCAGATGGTAACCAGCTGCCTCACTTCAATCTACCTTACTTCAGACCCTGAGAGGTGACAAAACTCAGAAAGACAACAGTAAAATGGGCCCTCACATACTGGGGTGTGGGTCCATGTCTCTCCTGACTCCAAGGCCATCTCGCTCTGCCTTGGCCTGGCCCCTTTCCCATCTACTCTGCTAAGGACAAGCCAGTTGGAAACTGGGTCTGATTCATGCCCCTCTGGACTGTTTCAGCCACAAGCTCAGATAATGTCAGAGTTGGAAAGGATTTGACTAAAGATCACCTAGATCAATAGTTTTCAAACTTGTCTTAGCTGCAGAGACCGTTTCCTCAAACCAAATCTCACTCAGAAAGCAAGTATGTCAATGGTCTGGTTGGAGCTGGGGTAGGAAGACTGGAACCTCTCCTATTTGGTCCTCCCTCATCCTGGAGATGGTCCAGACCCCCCAGGACTCAGGAGCACAATTTTAAAACCATGGATCAGCTTCAAGTCCCTTATTTTATAAATAAGGGAACTGAAGCACATAGAGGGGAAGGGACTGTCCCAATCAAGGTGTCCCCCAGAGTTCAGAGAAATCAGGGCATCTACCAATGACATCCCCAGGGTCACCTATATAGTCATAGTCCAGATAAATGGGGCATCCCCCAGGGTTATGCAGTGCATAGTCTGCACTTCTGTACACGGCAGCTCTGCACATCCTTCTCCCCCAGCCTCACATCTGCCTGTCCCCAGGTCTGCCCTGATTCCTTTCCCACACCACCCTCCCCAGTCTGACCCATTTATACTGGATAGTACCAGCAGTGCTGAAAGAGCTTAGGAGGTGGGGCCTGGTTGATTCATGAGCCATTACTTAGGTCACTGTCAGGGACATCAGGACATGGCCAGACCAACTCTCACCCCCTAGAGGTGGAGCCACTACCCCAGGCTGCAGAGCCCCCTCTGTGGCTTCAATTACATTCTCACCTCTGTCTTCAATATTCTGGAGCTGTGTGAACCCCATTCAGTCCTGGGGCAGAGGGACTGCCCTGGTGACCCCACTAAGCTCCTTCCACCCTAGGACATACCTGACCCCAGGCTAGCCGCATTGATCCCAAAGGGGTTCGAGACTGTCGGGTGCACCTGGCTGGTCCCCGATCCTCCGGTGCCCTCCCCACCGGACCCGGGGGCCTGGGAGGTGGGGGGCGAGGGGCTCCAGGGGTTAGGGAGGGGCTCTCGATTCTCAGTCCGCAGAGGCTGGGAGGACGAGCTGTCGGAGTTCCCGGCCAGGGAAGAGAAGGGATTGTTGCCAAACTGGGAGGAGGGAAAGGTTTTGGGTTAAGGACTGAAACAAATCAGGGACAAGGGCTAGGCCCTTTCTTTCCTCTCACCTAATAGCCTCCCCTTCCCCAGGAAAGGGAGAGAGACCTAAGACCCTGGAGGGGAGAGGGAGCTAGGACCTTGGAGGGGAGAGGGAGCTAAGACCCCGGAGGGGAGAGGGAGCTAAGACCTTGGAGGTCCTCAGCTCAATTTGTGGCCCCACAATGGGCAGCTCCACTCTCATCCTTCAGGGTGGCAACTGGTTGATGCTAATGACTAGATAACTGAACCCCTCAGATAATTGGAAACTTCCCATCTCCCTTGGTGCTTCTAAGTATTTGGTCTCTAGTTTCCTGTGCCCCATAGTACTTTACACCAACTTTCCCAGTGTGTAGCGAGGTATTCGTTTTCCTCAGCTCTTAAGGGGCAGAGACAATGTCTGGTTCACCTTTGTATCCCTCCCCTTCCCTCCTGCCCCTGACACTAGTAGGTGCTCAATAAGTAATGGCTGGCTTGATGGGAGCTGGCTCTGTACTTCAACCTTCATCTGCCTCTAGCTTCCCGCTTTCCAGCCACCTGGGTCCAATACTAACTCCCCAGAACCCTCTCCCTCACTCCCCAGGTCCCCTAAGTGGCATTCTGTCCATCCAGGCACACCAATGGAGCCCCTTAGTGGAGCACATCTCTGGCTGAGCACGCCCTCCCTGGGTCTTCTCCTCCTTCTCCTCTCTCCCCCTAGCCTATCTCCTCGTACTGGCTGCTTCAGCTAAGCAGTCCCCCTCAGCACCAGGCCCCCCACTGTGTCACCGAGCATTGTCTCAGGGTCCGCACCCCATCATATGGTGTGCTGCCCAAGGTGGCACCTGAACCTCCTTCCTCTGGACCCGCCAGCATCCAGGAAAGAGCTCTGTCCAAGGGGCGCTTGCTGATGGAGTCCCAGACCCTATTTCCCTAACTTAGCCTCCTTCCCCTGAGTTCCTAGGCAGTCTTGACCTAAGCAGGAGGTAGCTGAGTAGCCTCAGCCCCTCCCCACCATGGGGTTTCATATCCAGTCACTTTTCCTGTTTATTCAAAGCAGGTCATGGGGACCTGGGCTGACCAAGGACTCTCCTGCTCTGAGCTGTGGTTCCTTTGCCTTACCAGATGCCTGTTCAGATAACAGGGCTTGCAGGCCAGGATTCATGCACCACAGTTTCAGTCTTTCACCCTGTTTCAGATTTCCTGTTCTCATATCTTGCCTTGCACCCAACCCCATCTAGTTCTGGGTCTTACTTCGTTCTCCCCGGTGCACCCTAAGGACTGAATCGCTTTTCCTCAACTCCCCATAGGTATACCAGCTGCCATTTACTGAGCACCTACTGTGTGCCTGACACATTTATTCTCATGTTTACAATATCCCTCTAATACACCAGTTCTCAAAGTGTGGTCCTAGGACTCCTGCAAGGTTTAAAACTCTTTTTATAATTCTAAGATGTTGTTTGCCTTTTTCTCTCATTCTCGCATGAGTATTCAGTGGAGTTTTCCAAAGGCTACATAACGTGTGACACTGCAACGAACTTAATGCAGAAGCAGATCTGAGAATCCTGCTGTCTTGTAGTAAGCCAGACATTAAAGAGATCTGCAAAAATATAAAACAAGGCCATTTTTTCCTCTAAAGTTTTGTTCTGGAAAATAAAGTTATTTTTCAAAAGAATACGCTATTTATGTTCACGTGTAATGGATTTATTATTTTTAAATGAATTAATAAATACTTTTTTAAATTTCTGTTTTAATTTCAGATGCAGTGAATATCGATAGATCTAACCACAAAAACTTCCTCTTTAGGATCCTCAGTAATTTTTAAGGGTATAAAGGGATCTTGAGACCAAGATGATCAAGAACCACTGCTATAATATATTGTCTCCATTTTGAAAATGAGGAAGCTAAGACTTAGAGAGGTTAAGCAACGCGCTTAAAATCACACCACTAAAATATAGTGGAACAGATATTTGAACCCAGGTTTGCTGATGCCAAATGCTATGTTCTTTTAGCTAAACCAGTGGTTCTCACACCTTCGTGTGCATCAGAATTACCTGGAGCACTTTTTATAAGCCTTTCTCAACTACTTGATTTTTTTTTAACCAAGTGCATGCATTAGTTTGATATACATTTTTATTTATTTTATTATTTTTTTTTTTGTGAGGAGATCAGCCCTGTGCTAACATCCGCCAATCCTCCTCTTTTTTTTTTTTGCCGAGGAAGACGGCCCTGGGCTAACATCCGTGCCCATCCTCCTCCACTTTATATGTGACGCCGCCACAGCATGGCTTGCCAAAGCAGTGCGTCGGTGCGCGCCCGGGATCCGAACCAGCGAACCCCGGGCCACCGCAGCGGAGCGCGCGCACCCAACCGCTTGCGCCACCGGGCCGGCCCCTGATATACATTTTTAATTAAATACCTGAATAAAATAAAATTTAAAATAAACAAATAAATTCCTTTAAAAATTCATAGTTGATCCCTACGAGCACTGTCTAAAATCTGAAAGAGCAATGCCAAGAATAACCAAGATGATGCTGAAGAATAAGGCGGGGGATTCACTCTACCAGATGCCCAGACTTAATTAGGATAAGGTGGTATCATCGCAGGGACAGACAAACACACCAGTGGGACTGAGTAGAGTCAGCAAGACACACTCATTTGGGGAGACCTGGTGTAGGACAGAGACGGCACAAACAAGGAATCCATTGGGATAACACAGGTCACTCAGAATATGGCGCTTTTTCCTTTCCACAGGAAAAAGCCATGCAAGAGCCCACCCTCCCACCTGGGCGCTGGTTAGGGGGCTGTGCTCAGTTTGTGATAATCCATCAAGCTGTACATTTCTGATATGTGCACCTTTCTGTCGCTATATTATTCTTCAATAAAACATTTAAAAAATGTTTTTAAAAAGCAATTTAAAAATCATATGAACAGCATACCACTTCTAAATGTTGAAAAATATGCAGAACAATACTATAGATTATTTATGGGTACATACATAGGTAATAAAAGGATCAAAATGGTAGTTAGCTAGGAGAAGTAGAGAACCTAGGTAGCTCAGGGTGGTAGTTAGCTCTGGAGAGGGAGAAGGGTATAAGGTGGAGGAGGGGTACGTGAAGGCTGCAATTCTATCCGTAGTGTCTCATTTGCAAATATTAAATATGTTTAGGAAAAAAACCAAAATACTAACAATATTCGTCACTTCTGGGATAGAAAAGAGGTGGCTGGGAGACAAAAATAGAAGGATCCATTTTGTATACCTTTCCATTCTTTTTAATACCCTTTTTGTTTGTTTGTTTTTTTGTTGTTGTTTTTTGTGAGGAAGAGCAGCCCTGAGCTAACATCCAATGCCAATCCTCCTCTTTTTGCTGAGGAAGATTGGCCCAGGGCTAACATCTGTGCCCATCTTCCTCTGCTTTATATGGGAGGTCGCCACAGCATGGTTTGACAAACGGTGCACTGGTGCGCGCCAGGGATCCGAGCCTGCAAACCCTGGGCGGCCAAAGCGGAGCACGTGCACTTAACCACTGCGCCACCCGGCCGGCCCCAATACCCTTTTGTTTATTTGTGTACCTTTTGAATTTTGAAATATGTAAATATATAACATATTTAATGTAAATTAAACTTTAAAAAAGAACTTAAACTTTAAAATTAAACTTTAAAATTAAATTAAACTTTAAAAAAGGCACTGAATGGCAACATGTTAGGGCAACATGGGTACAAGAGAATGCTCTATTTTTATCTATACTTTTTGTCTATTTGGAAAGAATTCATAAAGCATTTTTAAAAGTGCATATTCCCAGAGCCTGATTCCAGGGATTGATTCAATAAGTAGCTCAAAGGTGAGGACGAGGAATCTCATTATTAACAACCTCCCCAGGTGATTCTGATGCAGGTGATCCATGGGCCACACTTGAGACACACTGTGCTAGGCTCGGCTGTTTGACCCCAGATCTGCCTCACAACCTTTGAGCCCCTGGTGCAAGAAATCTGTCAGAACAACAGTCAAATTCCTTGGACACTACACCTCGCCCACTTCCCTGAGGAACTCTGCCGTCTTTTGCCCTAGTGCCTCAGTCCCATGCCAAGTTGGACCATCCCTGGCTATGCACTGTGAGAATTGCTCTCAAGCCAAGGTCTTCCCTTAGGGGGCTGGGGAAGGAAAGAGGAGCGGACAGCACCCCAGGCTTGCCTGGGTCTGGGGGAAGGGAATCCCGAGCCCAGACAGCCCTCCCACTGCCCCCATCCCTGGCCCCACCTGTTCCCGGGCAGCACTGAACATGGGCTCCTGGATGTCTGTGTACATGCGGCGGAGGGCATTATACCCTCCGGGGATGCTCTCCAGGTTGCTCAGGGCCCGGTCCTGGTTCCGCATCATCTCCTGCATCATGGCTGGATTCCGAGCAAGCTCCATTGTCTAGTGGAGAAGGGAGAGAGACAGAATGGGCCCTGGAACCAGGGGAGCACCAAGCTTGGAAATGCGTGGGCCCTGAGGAAGGGGTCTGCATCAGGACCAGGGCCCAGGGCCCAGGAACTGCCCCACAGTGGCAGGGAGTAGGTTGAACTGGGCTTCCTTTCTCTACTGTCCCTCATCTTGGCTCCAACCCTGCGTCCTTGTGGGTATTCTGGTTGGCTTTTTCTAGTGGAGAACAATGATCCCAGATGGGGTGAGGGCAGAAGCTTCGCTCCCTCAGGTTCAGGGGGTCCTCAGAAGTGTCAGGGAGCACAAGGAAATTGAGTAAGAAAAGACACAAAAAAGGGGAGGAGGCAGAAGAGAAAATTAACATCTACAAACTACATATACTACACACAGGCACTGGACTAAGCAATTTACAGAATTCAAGTCATTTAATCCCCATAACAACCATCCCCAGGAGGTATTTCTGTCACTACTCTGCAGATGAGAAAATAAGCTCAGAGACTCACAGCCTGGGGGACACACAGCCAGTTAGTGGAGGAGCCAGGTTTCAAGGCCAGGTTGGTCTGTCTGATCAAGGCCATACTGTGGAGCCTGGTAAATGACCACAGTCGGGGAGGGAAAGGATTCAAGCTGGGACAATGCTACTGACACTCTCAACACCGCCCCCCAGGTCTTGGCCTGACTGAATCTTGAGAAACAGTGAGGATGGGGGCTTTCTTTTTGGAGCTAATGGCTCACTCTCAATTAGGGGTGGCCTGTGTCAACTCCAGGGGACAGACAGCAGTGCATGATAGAAAAAATGGGCACAGCTACTTCTTGTCCTCATGCAACCTGGAATGCTTCCCCTGTCCTTCTTCCCAAATTTGCTCCACACTTCCCTCTTCTAAGACACCTTTACGTCTAAGACAAGACTCTGATCTCTTATCCCGATTCATTCACTCAATAAGTTTTTTTTTTCTTTTGTGAGGAAGATCAGCCCTGAGCTAACATCCATGCCAATCCTCCTCTTTTTTCTTTTTTTTTTTTGCTCAGGTAGACTGGCCCTGAGCTAACATCCATGCCCATCTTCCTTCCTTTATGTGGGACGCCACCACAGCATGGCCTGACAAGCGGTGCGTCGGTGCGCGCCCAGGATTCGAACCCGGGCTGCCGGCAGCGGAGCGGGCGCACTTAGCCACTATGCCATGGGGCCGGCCCCTTGATAAGTATTTACTGAGTGACAGCTATGTACCAGGCACTGTTCTAGACAGTAAACAAAACACTTGCAAATCCTTGTTCTTACGGAACTTATCTTCTAGTAAATCCAGCATTAGCTCTACTGAGACTGTCTATCCTTGTCTCCCCGTGGATTGGGCCGAGACGGAGCTCCCAAAGACCAACACAGAACTGCGTCCCCTGGGTCTCCCTCACCCACCCAGCCCTGCCCAGCCACAATGCTCCCCGAACATCCTACTGTCTTTTACTCCCAAGCCTTTGTACTTGTTGTCCCTCGGCCCTGAACACTCTTCTCTTTTTCTTCCTCTGGCTCATTCTTCCTTCTTTGGGTCTCAGCTTGGGTGACACTTCCTCTAGGAGGCCTCCTCTGAGCCCCAGGGTCGAGTCAGGGGCCCTTTTCTGTGCTCCTAGGGGATGCTGTGACTATCTCTATGATAGCACCAATCCTGCTGTATTATAATTGCCTGCTTACTTGTCCCACTTCCCTTTGAGACCATAAGTTCCTGGAAAGCTAGGCCTGTGTCTTTCCATCACTGTACCCCCAGTGTGCAAAACACAGCTGCTGAATGACTGAATGAACAGTTCAAGTTAGGACAAGGTGGGAAAATGCTAGGCAGGGCAAGGCTGGGTGCCAGGTGTCCTCCACCACCCACCCCTCCAACCTTCTCTCAGACCCACCTGCCTCATGAGCTCGGGGTTGTTGAGCATGTGGCTGATCTCGGGGTTCCGCTCCATCAGCTGCTGCATCTGGGGGTTGGCCATGATCATGTGACGCATCAGGTCGGGGTTAGACATCATGTCCTGGACCAGGGGGTTCTCCATGATCTGTGACAGCATCTCGGGATTGGACATGAGCTGCCTCTGCATCTGCTGCTGCAGTTCCATGAAGTTGGCAGAGCCCAGGCCCAGGCTGCCCAGGCCCAGGATGCCCCCAAAGCCAGCTGTGGGGAGGGGGCAGCGTCACAGTCTGCTGCAAGAGCCCTTCCCCCACCTGGCCAGAGCCACTGAATTCAGGTCTCTGGGACAGGCCCCCTCTGCTTCTCACATCATTCCCACAGCCCCAGGCCTGATCCACTGCTGGAAAGAGATGTTAGCCTACTAGACTGAGAGCTCTTTGATGGCAGAGACTGAGAGCCGGGCAGAGTATTGAGCACAGAGAGGGCACCAGTGATGGCCTGTTGAATGAGTAAATAAATATTCCCCAACTGGCTACGGTTGGACCCACTTTTTCCCCAAACTCCAATATCCTCACCCAAGGTTCCCCACATCCCCAGCCCCATTTCTCCCTTCACTCTCAACATTTAGCCATGCTCCTCTCCTCAGTGAAGCACTCACAGACTGGTTTCCTCCCCTACTTGGCTCAAATACCAATATCTGGAATTCTATGTCCAGGGGTCTCCTATCCCCACCAGACCAGGAACAAGGACCATGTTTTTGGCTCCTCTTGGCTCTCTCCCACTCCCCAGCCCAAAACAGGACTGTGCCCTCCTCCCTAAGGGCTTACAGAGTATGGATGCAGTAGCACTGGGAGGTCCCTCCCCAGCCCCTGGGGAGGGACCCCCCCCACTGCTCCTCCGGCTTCCACTGCCAGCATCTGAAGTGGCACTGCCAGAGGTGGAGGGCTGGGCAGGGGTGGCGGGTGAAGCAGGCGTGGTGGAGGGTGCTGAGGCAGGGTCTGGAGTGGAGGGGGAAGAAGCAGTGGCAGCAGCTGGATCTTGAGCCCTGAGGACAGAGAAAGACAAGTCCTAGGTGAAGTGATCACAAGAAGAGAGAAGACAACAATCTAGAGTTTGCTGGGCAGCTACTGCCCTGACCTAAGCCACCTCCTCTGCAACCCTGAGGCGGGGGTGGGGTGATGCCAGGGACACAGTCAGTGAATCAGACAGAGGGAGGGAGGGAGAAGTTAGTATCTTCTGTCTTCAGGGCATTCTGGGAGAGGTACGTCAGGTTCCTTCCCCTGGAGGGAGACCACAGGGCTGTCCAGCAATCCATCCAAAAGCCACCTTCATAGGCCAGTGGCATAGGCCCTCTAGGTACAGTTGAGTGACAGGTGAGAAAGTATCAGATGGGGAAAAGAAGCCCAATCAGAAGTTGGACCTGCTCCTCTCCTGAACTTACTTCTGAGGGGTTTTGATGACCAGATGGACAGTGAGCCCATCTTTGATCCCATGCTGGTTCAGTGTGTCCCCATCCTTGAGGATCTTGCCTGCGAAGATCAGGACCAGCTGATCCTGCTGAGCCTTAAACCTCCTGGAGATTTCCTCTTTGAACTGTGATCAAGAGGCAGAGATCACTATGGAGGATGCCTGGGCTCCACCCACCAGTCACCCTGCCTCTTCTTCAAAAGCCTCTGGGGCCAGCCCGGTGGCTTAGCGGTTAAGTGTGCGCACTCCGCTGCTGGCGGCTGGGGTTCGGATCCCGGCTGGGGTTCGGATCCCGGGCGTGCACCGACCCACCGCTTATCTGGCCATGCTGAGGCCACGTCCCACATACAGCAACTAGAAGGATGTGCAGCTATGACATACAACTATCTACTGGGGCTTTGGGGGAAAAATAAATAAATAAAATTATAAAACAAAACAAAACAAAAGCCTCTGCATGCCCTTGCTCCCAACGCTAGTCCTGGGAAGTCCCTTCTGCAGTCCCAACTCCATCCCTCCAGCTGCAATAAGCAGCTCCTTTGTTAACCATGGAGATGGACCAGTGAGAGGCTCCCCTCTCAGCTCTACCCCAGGGCCTCTCACCCTAGAAAGCTCTTGCTGCTATCTGCCACTCTCTCCTCAGTCCCTCCACCAGTCCCCTGTGAGGGTACTGCCTTGGGCAGCTCTCTGCATCCCAGTTCCTTCAACAGCCTTGGACCCACACCTTGTCTCCCTTCAGCATTCTCTTCTCAGACTCCAAATTTCTCTCCTCCTTTTATTTGCAGCGTTCTTGTAACAACTACAACAAATAGATCACTAACTATTCACGAGTTAAGAGTCTAAGTCCCATGAAATACATATTAATTATTATCTCCATTTTAAAGATGAGAAAACTGAGGATCAGAGGAGTTAGGTAACTTGCCCCGGGGAGAATGAAACTCAGGTCTTGATGCCAAATCCTAGGCTCTTAACGAAACACACTGCCTCTCAATTAGAGCTGATTACAAATTCAGTTTTGCAGGGAAAAGTATTTAAATTCTGGACTGTAGTCATTTTCTAAAGGTGGGGGCAGCGATGGCACAAAAGACTGGCTTGGGGAGAGTTAGACTCCCCAAATCTATCAGCCCCTCCTAAAACAAAACAAAACATACACTCTAAGTAAAAACAGTGCACTTGCTGAGCAAAGGGAGCTTCCAGATCCCTCCCTTCCAACCAGATGGCCTATCTCAAGCCCCGCCTATGTGAAATTCTGGAGAAGCCACAGGGGGGTGGAACACAGGCAATATTCCCTCATTCACTCATTCAACATATTTTTATTGAGCACCTACTGCACACTGTAAATCCCAGAGGGGCTTAGAACCAAATGTAACCACCTTGATTGGAAAGAGTAGGAAGGATCTGGGCAGAGGGAATCCGCCCCCCGCCGCCCAGGCGTCAGAGAAGGCAGGGGCGTTCTCTGGGGCACACAGTAGGCGCCCGGAGCTCTCCGCCGGCGCCCCTCGCCCGGCCCCAACTCTGCCTCGGTGCCTCGAACCCCGACCAGTAACCGGGACGCACACTACCCTCAAACCCAGGGTCCTTCCCCCTTCCCCGTGCAAGGTGTCTCCTCCCCACACTCCACCACGCCCCCAGCCCAGGCCACAAGGCAAACCCCGGCCTCCCTTCCCCAACACGCGCCACGCTCCCCCAGATTACCCTCGCAGGACGCCCTCAACCCTCCTCTGCTTCCCTCCCGCTCCTCCGAGCGCCTGCTGGGCCCCCGCCCTCCTCTCCCTGGCCCTCCGGTACACCCGACCGTCTCTAAGCCACCCCCTCTCTTCGCAGACCCCTCCTTCGCGCTCCCCTCACCCCCCCGCCACCCTTATTACCTCCTTGACCGAGGCTCGATCGCAGATCACAATTTCCTCCTTGTCTTTGGGGGTCTTGACGGTGACCCGAATGGGGGGCCTCGTCTCGGCCCCGCTCGGCTCCGCCATGCCGCCGCCGCCACCCGGCCGCCCGCCAGCCCGCCCCGGCTCCTCCTCCTCCTCCCCGCCCGCCCGGCCGGCCCGGCTCCGGCGCCTCCAACCCTCCCCTCTCCCCTCCCCTCCCTTCCCCAAGGCTTCGTCGCCCCCTCCGGACCCGCCGCAACCACAGCGCCCCGGGCGGACCGGGGGGGGCACTGCAGCGGGGTCCGCCCTAGGCCGAGCCCGGGGTCCGGCAGCCTGGACAGGGCCTCGCTGGGGGGTGGCCCCTGGAGGGGCTCGGGGCGGGGGCGGGAGAGTCCTTCATTGTGGGGGCGGGGGCGAGCTCCCCGCGAGAGACCACCGCCCATCCTAGCCGGCCCGAGCCGCGCTGAGGTCCCCTTCGGTCCAAAGCGGCCCCCGCCCCCTCCGCGGGTAACTCCTGCTCCGGGACAAAGGACTTTCTGTATCGTCGCTTTATCTCCGTTCCCTGTGATAACTGGTCTTTCTCGGGAAGCCCAAGTCCTTTCCAGATCTGAGGCCTCTCCCGACTTGGAGGTTGGATTTTCCCACTTCTGGACGTCCACCTAAGATCTCATCTCTAGGATTGACTCTATTCTCCCAAGGGTCGTGGCCTGAATGAAGCCTATTAAGTACGGTTTCAGAGACCTGGGTTTTGCATACATGGCCTTTCTGAACCTTGATTTCCTCAATAGCATCTTTCTCCTCATCCCACAGAACCGCGCAAAACGTAGAAAACAGCTTTGAAAAGTAACCAAAGGTGGGCCTGAGAAAAAGCGGGATTTTTTTTTTTAATTACTGAATCGTGGATTGTCAAGCAGACATGATGACTCTTCTCTCCCCGAGGGCGTTAAATGTCCTTCCAGTACTGCCACTGTCCTTTTACTCCCGCTCTTTTCCCCCATAACCGCGTGGTCTCACTGGAAAGGCGAGCCATAGTTCCCAGAGTGCCTCGCGAGGCCGCAAGCAACTACAATTCCCGGTGACCCCCGCGGTGGGGCGGTGTTGAGTCAGACCCACACAAGCCAGGCCAGGAAACTACAACTCCCGGGACGCTCCGGAGCAGGGCCGCTGGACTACGGGAAGCGGCAGGCAGAGGCCAGCAAGAGGCAACTCCGGGATCTTGGGTGCAAAAGCCCAAGGTTAGGAGCCGCAGGCATGCTGCGTCCCAAGGCTTTAACCCAGGTGCTAAGCCAAGCCAACACTGGAGGTGTCCAGAGCACCCTGTGAGTGCGGACTGAGGACCCCAGCGCGAGCACTGGAGTGGGGCGGCGCGCGGCTCTCCAAGGGAGGGGTAGGGTAGGATCTCCGGGAAGGGAGGAGGTGGCAGAAGGAGCAGGGCAACAGGCCGGGATGGCTCCTCTCGAAAAGAGAAACCGACGTGGTGGGTGCTCGGGGCATATCCCAGGACACCCTCAGCACAGACCCTTGCTTTCTGGAAGCGCCGGTGGCGGGAGTTGGGACGGAAATTCAGGCATTTTACTCCGATCTTGAGCATGTCACTATCCCTCCCCGTCCCTTGCCAGGCTGCTGAATAACGAGGGATCTCTTCTGGCCTACTCCGGTTACGGGGATACGGACGCCCGGGTTACCGCAGCCATCGCCAGTAACATCTGGGCCGCCTATGACCGGAACGGGAACCAAGCGTTTAATGAAGACAATCTCAAATTCATTCTCATGGACTGCATGGTATGGAGAGAGGAGCTACTTCCTCTGTCCTCGAAGGGGATTCCCAGGGGGCGACCCGGACCCCATCCTGGATGGTTGGAGGGGCAGGGACAGGATCTCTGGAAGATTACTAAGAGTTGGTCTGCAGCAGCATTTATAATAGGCAGGACCCTATGCATCAAGTGGTGGTGAGGGAGGAGCCCTGGACCCGAGGTCTGACTGGGGTTCTGGTCTCAGCCAGCCACTAACATTTGTGGAACCTTGGGTAAGTCACTTAACCTCTCTGAGCTTCCTTAGCACACCTCTAAGGGGGAAACAATACACACAGGGTTGTTGTGAAGATCAAATGAAAGAGTGGATATAAACCGTAGGATGATGTACAGACACAAAGTGTTGTCATCCCAGATTCACAGACTCAGGGAAGAATGGCACAGTCTCCAGACACTAGTCCAGTCCCTTCAGTTTACAGAGAAAGCAGATGAAGTCCAGAAAGGGGAAGTGGCCATTAGGCTGTGAACTTCTTGGAAACAGAAACTGTCTCACTCACCTTTGTATCTGTTCAGTCAACAAATTTTTAGGTCCCTGCAATGTTCTCGGGACTTGGAGAAAAGTAGCAAACAGGACAGACAAAAACTATTTATAATGAAACTTAGTCTTAGACATGCTTTAAAATAAGTAAAATATGTATGTTTTGTAAAATAAGTGTGTAAATATGTTTTACAAAATAAGTAAAATATGTATATAAGTTAAAAAAGTAGTATGTTAGGTATTGAAAATGCTGTGGAGAAAAATAAAGCAAGGAAGTGAGATAGAGGCGGATGTGTGTCAGGGACAATCTCATTGCAAAGGTGACATTTCATCACAGATCTGAAGGAAGTTGGCAAGCCATGTGGCTGTCTGGAGGAAGAACGTTTC
Source organism: Diceros bicornis minor (assembly GCF_020826845.1). Lineage (NCBI taxonomy): Eukaryota > Metazoa > Chordata > Mammalia > Perissodactyla > Rhinocerotidae > Diceros > Diceros bicornis. The sequence continues at coordinate 59,708,305 of NC_080743.1, forward strand.
TGACAGAGAGAACAGCAGATGCAAAGGCCTTGAGGCAGAATGCTGCCTGGTCAAGGATCAACAAGGTTGATGTGGCTGGAGTGGCATCAGAGTGGCATGGGGAGGTTAGTAGGAGCAGAGTCCAGACAGGCAGAGAGTGTAGCACCTGGTTCCCAGCACTCGCTGGATACCTAGTGAAAATTTGCTGAACCAAATTAAAAAGGCCTCAACAGGGGCCGGCCCCGTGGCTTAGTGGTTAAGTGCGCGTGCTCCGCTGCTGGCGGCTGGGGTTCGGATCCGAGCGCGCACCGAGGCACTGCTTGTTAAGCCATGCTGTGGCGGTGTCCCATATAAAGTGGAGGAAGACAGGCACAGATGTTAGCCCAGGGCCAGTCTTCCTCAGCAAAAAGAGGAGGATTGACAGATGTTAGCTCAGGGCTGATCTTCCTCACACAAAAAAATAATAAATAAATAAATAAAAATAAAAAGGCCCCAAGAATGAACTCTCCAGAAAGGAATTCCACTGTAACTCAGCTGCCTACCTCATCCTTACCCCCTGTGCAACCAAGGATGTCATTTCAGTTCAACTGATGACTCCTCCTGGGTGCCTAGCTTAGAGCTGGTGCTTTAGGGCAATAGCTTTCAAACGCTTTGATCACAACTGGGCCAAAGGAAGTACATTTTAAGTCAGAGCCCAGTGCACATATATACCCACTAAAACAAAAGTTTTGCGAAAAAGGTCTCGGCTTACAACATGCAATGCACTTCATTTCTCTTCTTTTTTCTTTTAATGCTGATCACCTTCTTAATTGATCTCCTAACCCTGGGGTCAGACCTGCAGTTTGAAAAGCATTACCATGGGAAAAGAGGAGAAGCATAAGTTGGGTTACTGCTCTCAAGCCCCTTACATTGTTTTGGGGTGAACCCATAATAATAATCTCACCCATTTGGACAGCCCTTTGCAGATACAAGACTCCTTCATGTGTACTGGCGCCCTCACCAGCTGGGGTGAGGTTGGGGTTACAGAAAGAGAAACGGAGTCCCTGGGAGATTGAGTTTCCCAGCGTAACTTGGTTAGTAGGTGCCTGTGCTGAGGCTGGAATTGGGGTTCAGGACCCCATGTCCAGGGCTGTGGCCAAAGCCCCACTGCTGAAGCTCCTGCGTGTGCCCAGGGCATGGGAGGAAGATAGAGTCTCTCTCAAGAGGAGCCCTTGGGGAAAGAGGGGGCTAAGGTGCCAAGCCGAACATCACATCCCATGATATTGTCCCCACCAGGAGGGCCGTGTAGCCATTACCCGAGTGGCCAACCTTCTGCTGTGTATGTATGCCAAGGAGACTGTTGGCTTCGGAATGCTCAAGGCCAAGGTGTGTACATGCCCATCCCTCTGCAGTCCTGGGCCCAGCCTTTGTGCTCCATCACTGTCTGTTCCCATCCCCACCACCTTCCTGCAGGCCACCTGTCACCCAATCCATGTCTGGTGTGGGCTAACTCCCAGGAGCAAGCGGGGGCTGGGAGGGGGTGCTCAGCATTGGGTGTAGACCTGGATTTGGGATCCCTCTAGGGGCAGGCCATGTGTGGGACTGATTCTGCTCTCCCTTCTGCAGGCGCAGGCCTTGGTGCAGTACCTGGAGGATCCCCTCACCCAAGTAGCGGCATCATAGTGGGCGTTGGTGGAAGCTGGAGTCAGAAAAGAGAGATGACCACTGGGAGGGGCAGGGCCCCCTGGGGAAACCTTCCTGGACTGTGGAGGGAGGGTGGGACTTTGTTTTTTCCAAGAATAAACTTCAGCTCCTGTCTTGTGTCCTGGCTGCTTTCTTGAGTGGGAGCAATCAGAGGAGATAGAAAGGAGCAGGGATTTCTTATAGGATTCTTCATGTGCTGCAAGGATGGATTTCCACCCATTCCTTCACCAGGACCTCCAACAACCCAATGGTTTTGGGCAGTGATGCCTCACTCCCTTGGCCTCTCCCGTGGTGTGACCTCCCCTGGTCCCTGCCACTCAGAGCAGAATCTCACCCACCTGATGGCAAAACCTTGGGCGTGAGCTCAGAGGTGCAAGGGGCTGGTGGAAGGTCATGTTGAACAAAGAGAATATAGGGCCCTGGGAATTAAGTGTCCTTCATCCTGATTTTGAGGGGTGGGGGAGCTTTTCTACTCTTGGGGTTGGGAGAGTGTCCCCTAGCTGCCTACAAGGGGCCACTCCTTTCCTCTTCTGCCAGGCATTCACATGCTCACATAGACCTTCTCCAGATCTTGCAGCCCTTTGCAGACAGGATGGCTTTGTTGTGAGGCTTCAGGTCCTGGAGAGGGAGTAAAAGAAACCCAGAAGACCTCTCAGAGGGCTTCCCCTCCAGATTCTGCCCCTCCACTCAGACTCTTCACCCCATCTGGCTGTTTCTGCCCCAGGTCTCCCCATACCCAGTGTCCTTAAGAGCAGGTCTGGATGGGGAGCTACCCAGTGCTGTAGGAAGGGACCCATCCCAGAGAAGAGGTAGGTTGCAAATTCCAGCTCCACCCAGGGTGAGACATACTGCCCGTCCCAGGCCCTGGGCTGTCAGGGAGGGGTAGAAGTTGCTGTATGGGAGATGCAGCTCCCAGACCTCTGCACGGCAGGGTGACTGGCATCCCATCAGCCCCAGCCCCTTGCCCCAACAGCCCTTGCCATGGTGCCCCCAGATAACCCCTGCAAGGGCTCTGAAGGAAAAGCAGGCGGTCAAGTAGATTTTTGCTCCCTGAGAGGCTATTTCTCACTCGCTGGTGGCTGGGCCCCCTGGCCACAGGTCTCAGGAGCCTAGACATGCGTACTCAGTCCTCAGCTGGCTCTCTGAAGGCCCTGTCCTTGTCCCAGCTTCCCCCACTGTCACCCTCTGGAGCCTGCTCACCTGCTTGCAGGAGCCCAGGCTGAGAGCACACACCCAACCTGTCTAACCTGTCTGACGTCATCGTCTCTCCACCCACCTGGGCCCCAGGTCTCCAGTCGCCCTGCTCTTCCTGTTCTCAGCTTCCGTCCTCTCAGCTTCCTTGCAGCACCCCCACCTGCCAGAGCTGAGCCTCCCTAGGCTCTGCCTAGCCTCGAGTCGGCCCCCAATCCCTCTGGCTTGCAGAAGTTTCTTTACCTCCAATGAGAGGAGGGGCGGATCCAGGTCTCTTGAGAACTGAGGGTTGAGGGCGTTGAACTAACGCATAGACCCGTCATCTCTGCCCTTGAAGACACTTGTACCCTCCATGCGGAGCCAAGATGGGGAACGGAAACGAGGAAGATTATAACTTTGTCTTCAAGGGTGAGTTGGGGTCCATAAAGAGAGAGGAAGCCTGAGAGAGACCCAGAAAGAGACCAACAAACCAGAGACGGCCCCTTCCTGTTTTTTTATCTCTTAGCAGGACCCCCCAGGGCTCATCATTCCTTTGGATAAGAAAGAAAGCTGCAGGAGGTGAGGGAGGGTCTGATTACAGGGGCGAAAGTCCTGGAGCTGCTAGAATGCTCTACTGTTGTAAATAATGATGGTGATCACTCCTTAATAGTGTCGAGTTAGGCTCCTCTGCCCCATGCCTAAAGGAAGCCCAAATCCCTAGGAATAGTCAGCCACTGCAGCACAAGAGATGGAGATCAGACTTCAGAGAGGACTTCCCTCCTGAGAAAAGGGGAAACAAGCAGACTTAAAAGAAAGAAAGTCATCTTCCTGGGAAGATGTATAGGAAAGGAGAGATCTATTTCATCATAGGGCTGAGTGAAGACATAGGGAAGCTGTAACGATTTGGGAGCAGGGTCTAATAGGATCCAGAGGACTCCTAGGGCCATGGTCTTGTCTGCTGTCCCTTGGCAGACCCCTTGGGCCCAAATACCAGGCCCTGGGTTCCACTTGGCTGTCCCTGGAAGTGTGCGTGTTTCTTTCCTGCTCCTTTATCTCAGCCCCTGTGCTTGGCCTCTCTATTGTTCCCCACTCCCCATGCCACCCCCACCTCCACGCCTCCTTCTGGGCAGGGTGGATTGGCGGAGCTATGATTCCCTGTCCTGCCACCCCACCCCACGCCTCTCCCAGCCTCAGCCCCACCCTCTCTCTGGCTGGGACTCTCAGGCATCTGGGGTTGGGGAACCTGTAGTCCCGGCATCCTTCCCAGGAAGGGGAGGCCAGGGAAGGGCTAGCAATAGTCTGGGGCAGTACGACCACTAGTAACTACTGTTTATTGAGCCCTTAGCATGTGCCAGCCGCTAGCTCATTAATCACCATAACAACCCCCAAAAGTTATCTTCCATTTTGAAAGCATAATGGTCATTATAGCATCACGGTCAGGAGCCAGACTGAGTTCAGATCTCAGCTCTGCCGCTTACTCAGTACTGCAGGTTGGGGTCTCCAAAGCAGACACTGACAAGAAGTTTGGGGTATAAGATGTTTATTATGGATCAACACCAGTGAAAGGAAGGGGGAGGAAACAGGACTGGGCAGGAAGCAAACTGTAGCGCAGAATCACAAAGCCTCGGCCAAGGGCAGCGAGCTCTGTGATCCCCTTACCTTGCTCCGGCACTGGAGGTGGGGGGCTGCCCGGGAAAGGCATGACCTCAGGTACAGCTGCTCTCTGCACCAGGAGCACATGCTGAAGGAGCTGACAGCTGGAGGCTGTCTGCCAACTGCACTGTCTGCAGCTGGGGGCCAGTCCTTCCTTGAAGCCGGATCCAGGCAGCACACCTCTGCGTTTACCACGCTAGCTGGCTAGCTGTGTTACCTTGTGCAAGTCATTTAACCCCCTCCGTTCCCTTGTCTGTAAAAATGGGATGAAAATGATAACGGTACTTGCTTCATGCCATTGTTGTGAGGATTAAATGAATTAATATGGGTAAAGCCTTTAGGATGGTGCCTGGCACGTAGTTGGCACTCAATCAGTGTTAACAATTAGTATCTGCATTTTACAGACGAGGATGAGACAGAGTAAGTAGCTTACAAAAGGTCACAAAGTCAGTATTCAAACCCAAGTCTGTCTGACTCCAAAATCCTTGCCCTGAGAAGCTGTTGGGCCTGAGGGTAGGGCTAGGAGCCCACCCACCAGAGGGATGAGATGGGGATGAAGTTCCCAGTAGGGGAGAGGCAGGAGCACACACACACACACCCATAAGCCTCCCAGCTCTTTCCTGTCCTACACAAATAAGGAATTTTTAAAGTTGGAGGGGGCCTTTATAGATTTTATACACAAGGAAACTGAGACCCAGAAAAGGTGAGCCACTTGTTCAAGGTCACATGGCTAGTCAGAGGCTGAGTGGGGATCAGAACCCAGAATATGTGGCTCCCAGGGCACCAGCCTGCTTTTCCAGAACCACTCTGGGCGGCCTCCTCTAACCCTGGATGCTCAGCTCAGTGTCGGTGCAATTTATGGGTCATACTTAATCAGCCCCCTACACTCTCCCCCAGCCCCCAGCTCACCCACGGTAAGGCTGGGCCCTGGATGCTGCCCACCAGCCCAAAGGCTCTTCACGGCCCCTCTGATGGATCCTTGTCCCTGAAAACCTGAAAGTAAAAGCTCTGGCCTACCAACAGCAATCCCAGCAGTAACAGTTTTGCACACTCACTATATCCTGGGCAATATCTCATTTACTTTTTGCAACAACTCATAAGATAGTCACTATTGTTATTCCCATTTCTCATATGAAGAAGAAAGTCAGAGAAGTTAAATAACTTGCTAAAGGACACACGGCTGGTCCAACACCCAGCCCTATGGTCTTAATATGCAAGACTGCCCCTCCTTGGGGACAACTGGATCCTAACTTCTTACACACCGCCTGCATACCTTCCCCCCACCCACACACGTGTCACTTGCCAACTTTCTCCTCACTCACACTTCTATTCGCGCCTCTGCTCCCATGCAAACACACACACCAAACCCCCCACTTGTCCTCCCAGCTCATATACATAGAAACGTGCTCAATGTTCTCATACTCCCTAGTCCAGAAATGTGCACCCTCCCCCCCAGACCTCCTGCCATCTCTCTCCGCATTCACACACTCTGCTAACCTCTCCACACAACCCCTGAACACCAAGACCCACAAACAGCCCACAGACATCACTCCATCAGCAGAAACCCAGGCTAACTCTGCAGCCCGTCTCAACAGACCAGCCCAGAACCCTTAAAGCCCCTCAGCCCATTTCAAACTCACAGATGCATCACGCAGATTTGCAGACCCCAGTCTCTGCTCCCTCCTCAGTTTTCTGAGCTCAGCTCCCCTTTACTGGCGGGCAGACTCTCCAAGCTCAGGCGGCAGACTCTCCAAGCTCAGGCGAGCTTAGGGCCGCTCTGCTCCAAGCTCAGCCCTTATCTCTCCACTCCTTCAGTGGTGCTGATCGGCGAGTCAGGAGTGGGGAAGACCAATCTGCTATCCCGATTCACGCGCAATGAGTTCAGCCACGACAGCCGCACCACCATCGGGGTTGAGTTCTCCACCCGCACTGTCATGCTGGGCACCGCCGCTGTCAAGGCTCAGATCTGGGACACGGCTGGCCTGGAGCGATATCGAGCCATCACCTCGGCGTGAGCCCGGGGCTGGGGGACTGCTGGGGTGTGGGGGTGCTGGGGAAGTCAGGGAGCACCTCTGGAGGAGAGGTGGAGGAGGAGGAGGAGGAGGCAAGGGCACTCAGCAGTGTGCTCCGTGAGTGGCATCAGTGGGCGCCATGGCTGGTTGAGGAGACACAGTACTGTGAGCCACAAAGAGTCTGAGACAGGATGTAGCGATGCTGACTGCTGGGACTAAAAACAAGAGTCATTGCCACCACTTGAAAGTCTTTGCTCTGTGCCCAGGGAGGTACAAGGCACTTTACATGGGGCATTTTGTGTCATCCTCAAAGTACCATGGGAGTAAGATGCTCCCATCAATCCCTGTTTAAATACAAGAAGCTGGGTGGAGCTGGGATAAGGGCAGGCTCCCCAATTGAGAGTGCCCCTCACTTCTGCACAGTGCTTTGCCATCTAACCACAAAAGCAAAGGGCTGGACCCCTCAGCTGCACTTTACAAAGACTCAGAGGACACAGAGAAAATTACGCCACATGTGACACCATGTGCAGAGCGCCTCGGAAGCAGCATCAGGCCAAATGTGAGAAAGATGGTCTGTGTGTGTGTGGTGCGGGACAGTACCCTCCAGCGGGCAGGGAGCAAGAGTCAGGGGCTTCACTACCCAGCAGCACAACATACTCATCACTCTTGGACGGGTCACCTGACCTCTTATGAGCCTCAGTGGACTCATCAGTAAAATGGGAGTAATTAGATATCACCAAAGAAGCTCCATCTAACTCTAGGAGTGAGGCTGGGTTCTTGCAAGGATGCCTCAGATGGTCAAATCAGGGATCGCTGCATGGGGTAGCCATTTAGCTAGTTCTAGAAAGATGGCCACAAGAGAGAAGAGGGCACTGTGGGTCAAGGAGCCACGTGAGGAAGATCTTGAAGGTGGAGCTCCCAGGAAGCAGATTTGACCAGAGCTCAGGTATGCATTGGTGGATGGCAGGGGCAAAATCAGAACAAAGGAAGGAAGTAGATGGGCTATGAAGGAAGACGGGAGCCAAGATCAGAATCCCTGGAGGGTTCTCAGCATGGAGCACGGGATCCTTGGGCTGCCCTATCTGGGTTTGGATCCCTGGACCCAGTTTTCATATTTCCCAATCTCTGGTACTCATCTCTGGCTTTTTGGCTTGAGGCTCTGCTCTGAGGCTGGGCCTGTCCTCCCTGACTTTGCCTCTGTCCACCCCTCTACCCCCCACACAGGTACTATCGTGGTGCGGTGGGGGCCCTACTGGTGTTTGACCTAACCAAGCACCAGACCTATGCCGTGGTGGAGCGCTGGCTAAAGGAGCTCTACGACCATGCTGAGGCCACTATCGTCGTCATGCTGGTGGGTAACAAGAGTGACCTCAGCCAGGCCCGGGAGGTGCCCACTGAAGAGGCCCGCATGTTTGCCGGTGAGAGCCCATCGCGACCCAGTGTGACCCCTCCAACCCTACCCACGCAATCCCAGCTTCTGCCTCCCCAGCCCCTGCTCCCACCCTAGGGCCCCAACCTGGACTTCCTCCATAGGATCCCCTACCCCCATCCCTTCTTCCTCAGGATGTCCAGCCCTTCCCCTCTGTGACCTTGTGTCCCTCGTTATGTCCCACCACTTGCCCTGAGATTGTCTTTAGGGGCAATTATTTATAGTTGGTTTTAAGACAGCCCCACCCTGCAACGCTCAGAGATCCTAAGTGTAGCTGGTGGGCTCCCCTTGACCATCTCCAGTCACATTTTCCCTGGGAGTTTTCTGGGGTTTAGAGGCAGCAAGATGTAGTGGTTAAGGGTGCAGGCTCTGGGGTCCCACGGCCCAGCCTCACATCCCTTGGCCTGCTACTAGATGTGGGATGCTGAGCAAGTTCTTTAGTCACTCTCTCTGTGTTTCTGGGCTTCAGCTTCCTCTTCTACAAAAAACGGATAGTAGGGCCAGCCCTGGTGGCCAGTGGTTAAGTTCGGAAGCATTCCGCTACAGTGGCCTGGGTTCAGTTCCCAGGTGTGTACCTATACACTCATCTATCAGTGGCCATGCTGTGGCAGTGGCTCACATACAAAAAGAGGAAGATTGGCAGCGGATGTTAGCTCAGGGTGACTCTTCCTCAATAACAACAAAAAAGGGATAGTATTCAAACCTACCTCAAGGTTGTTTTAAGGAATAAATGAGCTACACATGCCCAGGGTTTAGCACATAGTAAATATTAAGTAAATATTATTATTATTATTGCCTTTAACACCCACAATTAATGATGTGTTTCCTTTTCTGCCAGAAAACAATGGGCTGCTATTCCTGGAGACCTCAGCCCTGGACTCCACCAATGTTGAGCTGGCCTTTGAGACTGTCCTCAAAGGTTAGAGTCCCTGCCTCCATTTGGCACCCCCATTCCATCCCTGGGTGGTGGTAGGAATGCAGACACCCAGCTCTCACCCCAGCTGATTCCTCAGCCCCTTTATGGGCCCCCAACAACCTCAGAGCCTCCCAGCATGCCCCTCAGACCCTTCCTAGTGCCCCCAACTCAGCCCAGAGCTTAGGGAAGGAACCAGAAGGCCACACTTCCCAGGGAGCTGAGCCTTAGTCCTTCTCCACCCAGGTAAGTAGAAGGAACCAGGTGCCCAAATTCCACTTCCTTCCAGCAAAACCTCCTTTAAGTGCGGCCACCCCCAGTACTCAGAAAGGGGCATGTGGTATGCATATGGGGAGCATGGGCTCTAAATCTTCTTCTGGCCTGATCATTGCCCTCTGCCCTCTCAGAGATCTTTGCAAAGGTGTCCAAGCAGAGGCAGAACAGCACCCGGACCAATGCCATCACGCTGGGCAGTGCCCAGGCTGGGCAGGAGCCAGGCCCCAGTGAGAAGAGGGCCTGTTGCATCAGCCTCTAACCTTGTCTAGCACCAACCCTGCCCACTGGCTTTCTGGTGCCCCCAACCCCACGCCAGCACCAGGACCTTTCCCTGCCCTGTGGTTCCAGATGTCAGAGTGGCCAGTTCCCTGTTCACAGCTCCGCAGAGCTCTAACGTCTTCATGCCTCACCCACCCCCTATACCTCTATTATCTGTCCACCCCCTTAGAGACTAAGGCCCTCAAATAAAGCTGTGTTTTGTATCAACGCCTGGCCATCCTGCTGCCTCCCGTCTGTGCCTCTTCTTTAACTCCTGCCCCTCCTCTGAGTCCCTGTTCCCCTTCTCCTCCCCCTCCCTCCATCTTCCCCACCATACTTACTGCCCCCCAGGGCCAGCTGCCTCTGGAGTCTTGTGGTCTGGGGACAGTGCCAAGGGCGCGGGGGGTGCCCGCCCTTCCCTCTGCCAACCCCCAGGGCAGGTGGGGGAGGGAGGGCAGCATGGTGGAGAGGGGGTATCTGGAAGGCGAGACAAAGGAAACCATCGGCGGGCACCATCTGGTGCCCAAGGCCCTGGTGCCAAGAACTGAGGTCACTCCAATGCCAAGGGTGAGGGGAGGAGGCCGGGGGGGATGCTAGAGAGAAGGGGGAGTCAGGGCCAGCCCTGTCTGTGTGTTCTGGGAAAGGGGGTTAAGCCTGGGAGGTGGAAGGCCCAAGTCTTCCATCCAGTTTTCTGCCTGACCCCAAAGAAGAGTGGGTGTGGAGTAGGGACAGATTGAATCTGGTGGGGATGAATGGGGAGGGTCTGTCTCCCAGCCCTCTGCCCCTTCTCCATCAAGCCCAGGAGCTGGCTGTCCAGGCAGGGGCTCGGTCACCCTGCCTCGCCTTCTCCTGTTCTGCAGGGCAGGGTGGAAGGAGGTCTGACTACACCCCAAGGAACAGAAGGCAGTAAGTGGGGAGATAAGAGGGGGCATTGAGCGCTTGGAGACTCCAGGAGGGAGCTGTGAAGGTGGACAGGAGCCATCCACTTCCTGCAAGTTGAGCAGGAGCACTCAGAATGACACTAGAGAAAACCCACAGCGGTCTCTCCCACTCACCCCAAGGTGGTTCAGACCCATATGCAAAGAAGCCAGAGCCTTAAGTAATAATACTTTTAATAAAATTAAGTTCTTAATAGCACATTTAATACATTAACCCTCCCCCTTCTTGGTTTCTCTGAATTTTGTGCAACATCACTTTGACTTGATTATTCATGGGTCTGTTTTGTTTCCCGCCTTTATTCTGCTTTTGAAATATTTTTCCGTGGTGGATTTGTACGTGTCTTCACTAGATGCCTCAAATTAAGTCTGACCACAATCCTACTCTACTTTCTACAGTGGAGAGACCATCTCCCCTGCCCCAGGGCTGTCTCCCCCAACCCACCCTACCCCACCCGCACCCTCGAGTGGGAAAGGGGACGCCCTCCCCACCCCAGACGCTACCTTCCCAAACTAGCGGGGTTTCTAGGACAAAAAGAGCAGGGGGAAATCTGTCCCTAGGTGGGGCGAGAAGAGTAAATCGGGGAGAGGGAGATGTGTTTGGGGTCTAGGGCCAGGGAGGGGCATGACAGAGTCATTGGTGTCATGAGCAGGCTCCTCTTGTCTAAAGGAGAGCCAAGGGGCATATGCGCCCCCTTGGATAGGGGGAGGGACCTGACCTGATTGAAGCTGGGGTTGGTAGAAGGCAAGTGCTTAAAAAATTCATTGATTTCTCACATGCAAAAGCCAAGCTCCCCCATTTCCTGTGGGGAAGGTGATGTGCCCCAGGCCAGGACACACGGGATGACCCCTACCTGAATACTTACAGATGGAGGTGGACTGGGGCAGAGGGTTAGGGTCGGGGTCACCCAAAGTCCCTGCCGCCCTCCCCTGCCTTTGTACCCTTGGGGACCCCATTCTCCCAGGCCTTCAAGGAGTATCTTCACTCCACCCCAGTGGGTGGGAAGTCCTTCTTGGAATCTAACTTCTACGAGACAATAAAGCACTCTACAAATCTGTAAAGCACTGCGCAGCTTTAAAGGACAAAGATTATTGTTACTCCTACTGCTGCCACGGAGGCCAAAAGCTAAGTGGAATATTGGGTGGGAACAGGGATGGGGGACATACCTCCTCAGTCCCCTTGAAGCTCTGAGAAGGTACAAAGTGTGTGCATGTGCGTCGATTTGTGGAATGACCTACCAGGCTCTTGAATCATTCTGTAGTGAAGTGGACTGAGGTTACGCTTCAAGAAGGACTTCCTCAGTTAGGCCTGGAAGAAGTTGGCTCAGGAGGGTTGGAGCAGGGCGGTCTCCATCCTCCCAGAGAGCCCCAAGAGAGGACATATCACTTTGGAGGGAGGAAGGGCTGCCCAACAGAGACAGAGGGATGGACAGGATGGCCAGGCCCCCAGGTACTGGGATGCAGGCAAATGTGCTCACCCTCCTCTGCTGTCCCCAGCCCAGCCTCCATCTGGTTGAAATGATCAATGCCCATCCTTTCCAAGACCCTAGGAACTCAGCCCTTCATCTATTTGTCCTACAATTTAAAAATCCAAGGATTCTCCGAATCAACCCCAGCAGACTGGAAGCTCCCAACCTTAACTAGCAGCCTGCTCCCACCCTGCTATCTGAAGATGGGGCGCCTCAGGGTGGACTCAGCCACTTCCCTCCTTTATTTTCCTTTTCGGTACGACTTTTATACATTCTACTGGACCCAAAGGCCCTCAATGCTACTAAACTTTAAGCTATCTGAATATCGTCTACTAAGTAACTAGTAATTCTTTCTCTTTTTCTCTAGGATTATATGAAATAAATTTGAATTATTATTATTATTATTAATAATTATTATTTTGTAGTATTCTTTTCTTTTAAACCCCTCGGTTTCTTACTTTGTCTTCTCTCTCTCTCATTTTTGGTTAAAAAAAAAAAAACAAAACTATTTCTCTTAAACCTCACACCTCTCTGAGGGTTCCCGTAGGCCTGCTAGGCCTCAGTTCTGGACTTCCCCTCCTCACTGGCCCCTGGGACAGGGCAGGGGAAGTGGGGGCACCCCAGGATCCTCAGTCCTCAATCCTACTGCTTCTTCCTTTCTTGTTAATCCCTTTCTTTGTTTGGCTCTGCCGGCTCCCCCGAGGGGGAGGGGGAGAGGGGAGGGGGTGCCCATGGAGTGAAATCCGATCTACTTGCAGGGCCCCAGAGGGACCAGGTTCCCCTAGCCCCTGTCTCCACCATCCATCCCAGGATGCTCCCCTCCGAAAAGCAAATGACATTCCTCCCCGAAAAAAAGTGGGGGAAAAAAGGAACGTAAACCCGAACATATATTAAAAACACTTTTTTTTAAGATTTAACTCTGAATACAAATGTATTTTTTTCTTCTTCTCTCCCTACATATATTCTAAACCTTCTAAAGTTTTTTTATTTTTTTTAAGGATCACTTTATCATAAAATAAAATATCCTTTTCATATAATAAATTACCTAATAAAAAGTCTTTTTTTTTTCATATTAGCCCAGGTTCTTTGCTACATTTATACGGTAATAAACGCCTTTATTAAAATAGAATATTAAATTATAAAGAACTGCTTTTTTTTTTCTTTTTTTTTGCTATTTTTGTTTTCTCTCCTCTGTGTTGGTCGCCTATCTCGCTCCCTCTCGCGCTCTTTCTCTCCTCTATTTTGTCTCTCACGTGTGTTTTGCGTTTGTTTCTAGGTTTGGCTCAATCAGTAAGGGTGGGATTGAATATTCCGAGCCCCCTAGCATAACAGTCTTCTGCCTTTGTGGGTAAGGAGTGGAGAGGGGGAGGGGGACCGACAGACAGACATCCCATCTTCCCACCCCCCTCCCCACCCTCCCTCGGCGACCGAGGGTGCCCATTTGGTTTGGTTTCTATTGTACAGACATTTCAGGATGGCTCACATTGGCGGGAAGGAGGGAAGTTGTCACCAGCCAGCTTTCCTGGCTGTGACCTCCTTCCTCCCCCATCCCTGGCTGGTGGTCTGGAGGGGAAGGCTGAGGAGAGGTGAGTTAATTCACAACAGGAGGAAGGAGAGGAGGAAATCCCCTCTGTACCCCCATCCCTGCACCCCCTCTCCATCCAGGAAGAATGGGACTCCTGAGCTTAAGTGCTCAGAGATCACTTACAACAGTCCCACCCCACTATATACAAGAATCTCCTGGGACCCCCGGGGACTCCCATTCCCCATCCTCTCCTGGCCCGGCCAGCGGAACCAGGAGGGTGGGAGGCTGGTGGCAGCCCCAAGGGAGCAGCAGGGAAGCAGCAAAGGGGATACAAGGCCTGTACAATACATGATTCTCGGAACAGGCCCTGCTACACCCCAGTCCTGCTTGGGCCTGGACTGACCCCTCTCTGAAGACTTGGCTTCTCTCCCCAACCACATTGAATGGGACAGAGACTTCATGATTTGCTCGCTAATAAGGGTTCGGGTCATGTCTAGAGAGGGGTGCAGAGGGTGGGGCACTGCAGGGGAGGAGGAGCAGTCCTTCCCTCCAGCAGCCTCTCCTCTGCCTCAGGCCCTTTCCTGCTCCTTGAAACAGCAAACACACTACCTTGGCTCTCCCCTCCCAGTGCCAGAAAACTCAGCCCAAGAACTGCTCCCTAAATGTAATGCCCAAAGATGATAAAGGTGGAGGTTTGACCCTTTATGTACCCCAGTATTAGTCCCCTCCTCAAATTTTCTCTGAGAATGGGGATACATTCCATCAAGAATTTGAGGTGTTTCTTTGGGGGAGTGGGAGAGAGGGCCTCCAGATGCCAGAAGAGGAATCAGGGGGAACCATCAAAATGTTCTTCCCCCTACTTCTCCCCAGGGGGATGGTGTCCCCAAAGCTGGGCTGGAAGGGGCAGGAAGGAGCAGGAAGAAGGGAAGAAAGAGAAAGAGCAAGACAGGGCTGGGGGTGACACTACCAAGGGGAAGCAAAGAAAAGAGCTGGGGAAAGAGCAAAGGAGAAAGGAGAACCCAAAGGAGGAAAGGGGGGGAGGAAGCAAAGGGAAAGCTGGAGGGGCAGAGAGGAGCACCCCGTCCAGGTTCCCCTAGCCCAGCTTTGCAGGGACAGATGAGTTCTGAGCCGTTTACTGATTGACACGCTTCTCCCCTTCCCCCAAGAAAATCTATGCAGACTTCCCAAAGGGCCCCAACCCCCTTATACCGTTAGAAACCCAGGAACAGATTCCCAAACAGGATATGGAGGTGGAGGGTCGAAAGGGACATATTAGGAGGTTGGAGGTCAGGACCAGAGGACTTGCAGATTGGAAAGAGTGCCTCTAGATACAGATGGTAATTCCCCCTCTCCCTTTCCTCATCTCCTTCACAGAGGAAGGGGTAGTGGACAGAGGGGTCAGGATGCCTTAGCGGCCTCCTCTGGCAAAACAAAAGTTTCTCTTAGCTGCTTCCAGATTGAAGGGTGTGTTGAGGTATCAGAGTTGTAACTCTAGTAAAATTTCTGGTCTGGTCCCCTCCCAACCTTTCCAGGACAGGGTGACCAGAGGCTCTGACAGTAGCCTACCCTCCAGCCACCATCGCCTCCCCTCTCCCTCCCCAACGAGCGAGTATCTCTAAGCACCTTGCCCCTCAAATCACTGATTTCCAAAAGGCCCCAGTGGAAAACAGCTCCAGGGCGGGCCCCTGGGGAGTGGCCCCAGGAGGCATGGGGCAGGGGACTTAGGAGAATATTCGGATGGCTTGCGTGGCTGTGATGTGGCAGACGGGACACTCCGGGTCCGTCCTCTCGCAGATGCGTACTGCACACTCCATGCAGAACAGGTTGTGTCCGCAGGGCACGAGGGCGGCAGTCACCTCACTCTCGAAGCACACCATGCAATCCCGCCCGCCGCCGGGGCTCCGCAGGCCACCCCCGCCAAGTTTAGAGAAACCCTGGAGGGGCTCTCCCGGCGGGCGTCTCGGGAGTCCTGCCAGCTCGGGGCCTGCGGAGGCGGCAGGAGAGCGGTGCGCTCCCGGCGGACCGGCGCGGGCCTTGGCGGAAGAGGAGGAGGAGGAGGAGGCGGAGGAGAAGAGCACCGAGGTGGGCGTGGCGTTCTCCTGGCCCGCCCAGAGCGGGGGGCTAGTCTCAGCCACACTGTAGTACACGTCCTGCTTGCCCACGCCATAGCCCGGAAACAGGTAGCCGCCGTAGCCAAAGTCCCCACCCTGCTCGCCCAGGCGCGGGGCCTCAAACCCAGAGTCCACTCCGCACTCGCCGATGCAGCCCAGGCTGTTCTGCCGGAAGGTGGAGAGGGGCTTGCAGCCCGGCGGATGCACCCGCCAGGCCTCCGAGTAGCGGCTATCGAGCGCGGCATCTGGGCTCCCCGCCAGGAAGTCGTTTTCATTGTTGTATTCGAGGATCTTGCCTGTGCGCACCGCGATGTGCGTCTCGATTTCCTCGCGCGCACGCTCCACGTTGCCCGGGGCACCCGTGATCTCGAACACCGGGTCGCGGTCGCGGCTTGGCGTGATAATGTACGTGTTGGTCTGCTGCTGGATGCGCTTGATGGTTGCCCCCTTGGGGCCCACCACCAGCCCCACTACGCGGTAGGGCACTCGCACACGAATGGTCACCTGGCCGGGCAGAGCAGGCGCCACGCCAAAGGCGGCGCCCGACTTGTTGCGGGAGGCGCGGATCATGGAGAAGTGCTCGGCTGCTGAGATGATTTCCCGTCGGGCTGTGGCTACGTCCTCCCGCCGCCCGGTCACCATGAACACTGGCTCTTCGCCTCGCACAGGCGTCTTGATGTAGGTGTTGGTCTTGGCCCTCAGAGCCTTAATCTTGCAGCCTGGGATAGGGTGGGGAGGGAGAGAGAAAAAGAAACTCACAAGGCAAGAAGGTTTGTGCTGAGACCAATAAGCTCCTGATCCTTACTCAGATACCCAGCCCCCAAGAACCCCTCAGTCTACCCTTTGAACCCCGCCGCCAATATACCCTGACTTGAACAATCCACTCATGTATCTCAGATATACCCAACGTCTCTATCAACCACAGATGTCAAAATGTACCAAAATTCCCTCGAATTCCACTCAGAGCCCTCCAAATTCATTTACTCCTTGAAGCCCAGAAATAATCACTGACCCTCCCAGACAAGCTGCTAACCTCAAATCAACTCACGAACTCCTCCCCAACCATGTGCTGTTCCTTCAATTTCTCTACTGATTCTTGGCTACTCACAAACTTCCAAATCACTTAATCACCCCTGCCAATCTGTCACTGACCATGATCTTCCCACAGAACCCCAAGGCACTCAGTGACTCCACAATCCACTCCTCACTTGACCTCCATTCACTACAAGTGTCCTCCAATCTACTCAGGGACCCCTGACCCCCATCTGCTCTGTGATCCACGCCCCCGTGCCTTCCGCCCATTAGTGTCTCTCAGTGGGTCCCAAATTCATAGCAAGTTTGCAGCAACTAGTGGAGGTGGGAGACTGGGAAGGGTCTGAGAATCAGAGTTTCAAGGGAGAAAGGAGGAGTATGAAGTTAAAGATAATGACTTGTGAGGGACAGCACCAGACCTTATGGACACTCCTGCCACCCTGTCCCCCTGGGGGCAGGAGAGCTGACATGGGCTGGGGCTGAGCAGGGCTGAGGGGGAAGGTATTCTGGACCTATACTCCTGCTTTGAAGTAGGAGTGGGTTAAAGCTGGGAGGTTGGGGAGAGAGGCAGGAAGAGAAAGAAGAAAGCCGAGACAAAGAGAAACAAAGAGAGAGAAGGGGAAAGAGAAGAGTGAGGGAGGCTGGGATGGCCATACCATCACTAAAGGTTGCAGACCTCAATGGCTGACTGGACAAGCCTCTCTCCTCTTTTCCCACATTCCCTCTCCCTGCCCCGAGCTTCACAGAGCCTCAGAGACTCACACGCTTTCTCAAAGCACACATGCCACATGTGTGTGTGTGTGTGCGCGCGCGCACACGGACCTAAGAGCTGTGAGGCACTGTGTGCCTTTACCTAAACAATACTTGTGGTGCAAGCCTAATACACACTTTCACACACCCCTTTCACACACACATACACAAACACACACGGATTCCCCGCGTTTCAACCTTTCACACTTCCCACTCTTCCATCCCCATCATCCCCAGCACACAAACAGCACATTCCTATACACGCCCACTACTTTTGCCC
This sequence comes from Diceros bicornis minor, assembly GCF_020826845.1. Lineage (NCBI taxonomy): Eukaryota > Metazoa > Chordata > Mammalia > Perissodactyla > Rhinocerotidae > Diceros > Diceros bicornis. The sequence goes on from NC_080743.1 coordinate 59,725,780, forward strand.
CCATTCACAACCAGACACGTTCACACCTCTCTCCAGGTACATACTCACCATTCCCCTTCTCACTCCCCCACCACACTACCTATCCCCCCCCAAAACCAACGCCAGTAGTCCTAGTTTTCTGACTCTGCCCCAACCCTCCAACCACAGGCCTGAGGTGAGCTCATTTTTTCCCTCTCCTTCCTCCACTCCAGATGGCTTCCTCTCCAACTCTACCAGATTTGCAGGTGGGAGGATAGAGTAGGTTGAGGGCAGCTCTCCTCACCTTCAAGAGACCTCAGGAAAGAGAATTTGCTCCCCCCTTTTTGTCTTCAGACCTCTTGGCAGTTGAGAAGTCCTACCTGTTGTCAAACCCACATCCCTGCTGCTTTACTGTCAGTAAATGATTGTTCCATTTGTGAGGCATGGAGGGTTGAGGAACAGTGAAGTCCTCTTGCCTACAACTTCTGCTCACATGGCATCTGATAGGCACCTGGGTTCTGGCACTAAGTTTTGGGTCCATAAATTTAAGTGAGAGCTAGGTGTCTTTGGGGGTTGGGGCTGGGGTGAGGAGGACAGCTCAGGCATAAGAGGAAGGAGAAAAGCTAGAGGCCCGGAGGTGCAGAACTGATGGTGGACCTCAGCCTGGGTTTCAAAACTCTGAAGAAGCATCTTTTGAAGGGAAGACTCACTGGGCTTCACCTTCCTGGAGGTCAAATAGAGGAGCACTGACACTGCAGCAGGAGGAGGGAGGTTAGACAAGAGGGAGTACTTCCATAGACTTAAGGAATGAGGGGGCGGTTTATCTTCTCTGAATAGGAGAAATCCCCCTACTTTTATGAGAGACAGGCCCATCTGATGCGGAGGCAGAAGAGGAAAGAATGACTCCATGAAATTCTGGGGCCTCCCAAGATCACCACCACATCCAAGAAAAGATATCAGTGTCCCCACCCAATTCCAGGGCTCTGGGTCCCTAGTTTCTGGCAACAAGAGGAAATCCAACTTTTTAAACCAGAAATCTCAAGAGATGGAGTGCCCCAGGGGGATGAGGGCTGTGCAGGGGAGTGGCATCTTCCCCTCCTCCATTCCGGATCTCCCTGCAAAATCCCCCCAACCCCCAGCACTCCGGGTAGATGAGGTGGGATGTGGAGTAAGGGGCCCCCTGGCTCGCCTCCCCTCTTCCCCTGCCAGCAGCCGGCCTCCTCCCTCACTCACAGCCGGAATGCAGCTCCTCTATTGTTCCCCACGGTGGGACAGCTCCTCCCCTGCTCCTCCCCCACCCAACACCTCCCCAGCCCAGCCCCCTTGCAATTGCCAAATCCCACCCCCCACACACTCCCCTTTGGGAAACCAGGAGAGGGAAGGGTCCCCAAGACCCCCTCTGCTCAGTCTGGACCCTCACCAACACTCCCACCCCCACTAGCCCAGAGATGCTGGAACGGAGGAGGGTGTGGTATCAGACATACTACACTGGATTAATTCTACACCCCCTCACCCAACAACACACCCAGACAGACACACACCCTCCACCAAACCTCCAGGGAAAGGTTTCTTACCCCCCAGCATGACCCCCCCCCACTCTGTCCTACTCTCTCAGGACCAGAGACCCCCTCTCCAGGCCTCTGGCCCCTGGCCGTGGCCAGCCCAGAACAAAAGCTTGAGAGGGAGGAGGAGAGGTCCACGCCAGGACGTGGCACTTCGTTGGAGGCACCCCTTCCAAAACCTCACAGACCGTTCAACTTTGGTGTGTGGGTGACCACAGGACTCCCTCCTCCCAGCAGCCCCCTCCCCACCTCTCCCCCTGGCTGGGACCCTCCCATGAGCCACACCCCCTTCCATTCCTACACTTAGCCCAACAAAGAGACAGATAATCTGGCTTCCCGGGCCAGGTCTCCCTCCAAGTCTGTAACTCCAGGTGGCTGAAGGTCCCAGGGGTGCCCCCTCCCCAACCCACTCTCAGATATCAGAGTAGGGGCTTCTGAGTAACTCTCTGCACATTCCACCAGTTTTTCCGGCTGGGAGTGGACACCCCCTCCGGACAGCCTCCCTGGATTGGGAGACCGATTCCCCCTCCCTTTTCCCTCTCTCTATGAGAGGATATTTCTTTGTCTAAGGGCAGAGCCCTGGGGGAGGAAAGATCTGGAGGACAGTCCCGACTGGGGGTAGCAGGGAACTTTGTGGCACTTGGAAATCAGGGTAGGGGGCGGGTCCCCCTTTGTGGGGAAGGGACCGAGCCAGAGGCAGGCAAGGAGAGAGGAAATGAACTTTCTGCGCTAGGATGGGGTGCCCCCCACTCCAGTCCCTCTCCGCGGTCCGGGCGCCCGCTTACCTTGCCTGCCCACGATCTCGGCCACGTGCTCGGAGGTGGGCACGGGTACACACTCGGTGGTGTTGCTGCTGCCCTTTAGGCGCAGCTCGGCCTCTTTGTAGAGAGCGCAGAGCTTGGCATCGCTGGTCCCTTTGGGGGCGGTGGGGGGCTGGGGCGTCTGCGCCGCGGGGGCCGCCGTCGGGGCGGCCGGGGGCGCCGCCGGCGGCGGCGGCGGGGCCGGCTGCGGGGGGGCGGCCTGCGGCGCGGGGGCGCCGCCCCCCCCACCTCCCCCGTCCTCGCCCGCCGTGGGGGCGGGGGGCTCCCCCAAACCCAGGAGGCAGAGTTGATCGAGAGCCAGCTGAAGGGCGCGCTCGTCTTCCAGCAGCCCTCGGTCCTTAGCGCTTCCCCCGAAACATCCTAGTTCTCCAAAGCCCCCATTTCTTTCCATTATTCCAGATACCACTAGACTAGGCATGGCGAAACAAAAGCTGGGGGAGAGAGAGAGAGGGAGAGAGAGAGAGGTGGTGGAAGGGAAAAGAGGAGAGAGGAGGGGAGGGGAGAGGAGAGGAGGGGGGTGTGTGGGGAGGGGGAACAAAGAACTGGGGAGGGGGGAAGAAAGCGAGATAGAAAGATAGACCCTCCCCCTAAGCCCCCCTCCCCAAACACCCTGTAACCCGACTCCCCTCGCCCCAGCCCCCAGGGTGGGGGTGGGGGGAAAGAGAAGCAAAACCCAGAAGGCAGATCTCCTCTCCTCTCCGGGGCTGACGGGGGGCGGGGGGCTGCGGGATCTCTGCCCCCACCCCTCCCGCCTCGGACCCGGGAGTCTCTAGACCCCGCCGTCCAGACGCCCCCGTTAGGCTCCCGTACCGAGCCCCAGTCCAGGAGCGGCGCTCAGTGGCCCCCAATAGAGCCCAGCCCCTTCCAGCGCTCAAACTCTTTTGTTTTAAATGAACTGGATGGAGCAGCATGGAACTGACGGGAGGGGGGCGCGCCGGGGGCGCCCGGGGCATGCCGGGAGTTGTAGTTTCCCGCTCTCGGGGGCGCAGGGACGAATTCCTTGACCCGAGGAGGATAGGGATCTGCCTTCGGTCTTTAACCACGGCTCGGAGGCAAAGCTGGGGGTGGGATGGAAGTCGAGGTCCCTAATTTTTCCAAGGCGCGGGCACGGGAGAGGAATCAGTGTACAGAAAAGGAACGGATTGAAAAAAGGCTAATGGAGCGCGCCCCTCTCCCAAGACGGGCTCTCTCCGGATCCCGGCCAGTCTTGGGTCCCTCTTTCTTATGATAATGAGGGGGGGCGAGAGGGGGGGGAGCAGTCCCGGCTGGGTCACTGCGGCTTTCTCTGTCTTTACCCTCTTCCCCCTCCCTGCTGCGCTCCCTCTCCGCTCTCCCCCTCCCGCTCTTCCAGAGTCGATCCCGGCTCGGGGCCGCGGGGAGAGGTTCTCCGCAAAGCAGACAAAGCCCGCAACCGCGATGCGGGGAGAACCCGGCTCTGCGCGCTGTGGGGACCAGAATGCGGTGCCAGGCTGGAGGGTGGGACCCCCTGGCAAAAGACGGGGTCCTCTCATCCTCAAGCGGCAAGCCATCCCCCCTCATCCCCTCCCGCCCCCCAGTCTCGGAGATCTGAGAGGCACCGACTGGGAGGTGAGTTAGTTCACGTCCTTCTGATCAGCGGAGGGGAGCTGGGAGGGCTGTGGAGTGATGAGGTGAGGAGGATGAGGGAGTGGAGGGAGAGGAGAGAAGTGGGGGGCAGAGAGCGAGGAGGCAGGGGAAGTCTTAAAGGCATGATGTGACTTAACAGTTTCGGGTGAGAGCCATAAGCTTTGAGTGCGACAGGAGGGAGGAGACACGGGATCGACTGAGGACCCAGACTTCCTTCAGGCCTGGGCCATGCATACAGCTTGGAGGTGATCTGTTCCTTAACCTCCATCATCATTCCACTTTGCCTCGCCCATGTCTCCCCCATTGGAAACCCATTAATTCAGCTTCTTTGACTCTGGAAATTGGTGAAAGTAAAAATAAGTTTTTAAGGCATGAAATGGACAGTTGGGTACTTTTAGGGGGAGTTTGGGGAAGTTGGAGTGTAATGCAATCTTTTCTTCTCCCCTTAGCCCATATCTTCAGCATTTATTTTTTGTCACCCTTTTTATGCCTGGGTCTTTCCCAAGAGGAGAAAGGATAGCACTGCAGCTTGAGGGCTTGAGATCAGACTTTAAGAAGAACTTCCCAAGAAGAGTTTTATACGAATGGGTGGGTGAGCTACAGTGGTAAGCTGTCCTTTTCTGGAGTGCCTTGGAAACCAAAAATCTGAGCTAGTTTGTGAGGTAAAGTCCTGCTTGGAGGCAGGGGAACAGATGAGATGACCTCATAGACCTGGCACTGTGAGGCCTTGAGGGCTGAACTGCGAAGCCCAGTTCCCTAAATTGATTCTTGGAAAGAAGAAATTTGCACACCAATGGGAGGGTGGGAGCCAAGGTGGAGGATCTCAGGAGGGGTTGGGGGTTGGCTCTTGCTCCTTTGCTAGGCAGAAGATCAGGGAAGGGGAGCCATGACTGAGGAACCCCAGAAGGCCCCAGAGTTGGGGAAGGGTCCCCTCTGGATCATGGATTTAACATAAGATTAACTACAAACCTTATTGTGGGATTGGGCGCTACCGCCACCAAGCAAGAGCAGGAGAGGAAGAATTGGAGAGACAAGGCCCTGTGGGAGTGGGCTGTCCCTACTCTCGTTCCCTTTCCTTCTGCCCCAGGAACCTGGATTGGGGGAACTGTGGTACTCGGGACTGTGGGGCTCTCGTTGGGGTAAGGTTCCTGCTCTGTGGACCAGGGAACTGGTTTTCACATTAATAGAAATAGCCAACAGTTGCACAGGACTGATTGTGTGCCAGGCATTTTTGTCTCCAGTTGGTCTGAGCCTTCCTGTCCCTCTAGACACCCACCCCTGAATTTGCCCTGCTTCCACTTTCCTCCCCACTAAGCTAATTAAAGCGGGAGGTTAATGACCAAAGAAGCCTTGGGGATTTGGCTGGGGAGGAAAACAAAGGACAGAAACAAGTGTGTGCGAGCGGGGAGGGGGACAGCTGCTGAGTGGGAAGGGGTAGACTGAGGGGTGGGGTGGGGAGGCTGCGGTCCCTGCTGGACCCCCCTCACTGATCCAGCAAGGACAAATCAGCCCCCTGGGTGCGTTCTTTTGCCACGTGTCCACCCTCGGTGTCCCGCTGCGACTCCAGACAGATATCCAAGGCAGGAGAGGCGAGCGGGACCTGGCACGTAGAGGGCAGGCTGTGTGTGAGCACTTAGGTCTGTGGCGTGGGCAGACACATGGGAGTGTGTGCCTGCAGATTGTGGGGGTATATCCACCACCGCCGGGACTACCAGAGCGCGAAGGTGGTGGAGGAGCCCGAGGGTGGGCACCTTGAGGAGCCGGGTTCTCAGGGGGGGTTTTGATGTGTCCTTGCCTCGCTCCCAGAGGCCAGTGGCCTCCTTTGTGGAGGTGACTTGTGTTGGCCAAGCTAGGTTTCTGTCCATGGGCCCTCCTCTTCCTCCCTCCCCCTGCCTGCTCAGTCTAGAATTAAGGCGTGAGGGCCAAACGCCTTACCTAAACAATTTTGCTTGGAAACAGACAGCTGTGCCCACTCCACCCCACCCCTCACTCTCTGCCTTATGACCACAAAGTTGTGTAGTGGCATATCTCTCCTCTTCAAGACCCTTGGAGGAGAAGACTGTGTCTCTCATCTTTGTCATTGTCCCCCACCCTGGCCTCCCAGTGCCCAGCACATGCCCCTGCCCAGAGCAGATGCTCAGTAAAGGTGTGTGGAGTGTAACTGCATGTTCGAAGCTTCAAGGTGTAAGAGGAAGGAGGAGGCCTCAGAGCCAAACATGCTGCTTCTTAGTTCTGCTCCTTGGGCAAGCATTTCCCAATGAGTCTCAGTTTCCTCATCTCTAAAATGGAAATAATAAGCCAAGTCCCTAGCGCGGTGCCTGGCTCCGCTTAGGTGTTCAGTCAGTGTTAGTTTTCCAGCTCCGGTTGTTCTCCCTTTGCAGTTGACTTTAGCTAGACTGTGGTCTTCATTAATTAATTTTCATTAATTCATTCAGCTAACCACCTCCTATTGAGTGCTTAGGATGTGCTAGGCGCTGGAGGAGATCCTGACCCACTGTGAGTCACTTGAAGTCAGTTCTAAATCTACACTTGCAGAAATAAGATCATCCAAAACAAACAGCAGATAATTCCAAAAATAATTCCTGTTGAGCACTGGAATGCAGGTGAACTCTCTCTCTCTCTCTCTCTTTCTCTCTCTCACTCTCTCTCAGACACGCGCGCGCACACACACACACCGGCCAGGCTCCTGGCCTCAGGCCTGAGGATCAGAGGACGCTGTGGAGTTTTTGAGTTGGTTGTATGTGCAGTGTGTGTCTATGTGCAAGAGTATCTGCATGTGTGTTCATGTGTGTATACACAGGCCTGGCTGCCAGGCAGGAAGGGTGACCCAGTCGAGAGTGGGGTGGCCCAGGGTTAGTGTGGAAGCTGGAGGACAGGAGTTGGGGGGTGACCCAGACAGTGCTTGTCTGTGTGTGGAGCTCTGTCCCCTCTCTCCTCCGAGCAAACCTGGGCACCTGTTATCACTGCCTATTCACCCAGAACCAAGGGATGGGGCACACACTTAACACCTGCCCCTCCTCTGCTCGGTTCTCAGAGCCCCTAGGGAGGGAGGGAGAGACAGGAGGCTGCACCAAGCCTGCCCTCCCAAGCTGGCTGGCCCTTATGAGGTTATCTCCTCCATCTCCTACTCCTCTCCAATGCCTTCTCCATCTGTCCTAGTCAGCCGAGCCTCCTCTCTCCCATGCTCTGTGAGATTTCCATTTTCTTTTCTTAATACCTCTCCCTTATGGGAAGTCCACCTTGCCACCTAAACATCATCCTTCCTGCTGAGAGGGCGGCCAGTTTTCTTTCTGTTGCTGGAATACACTCAACTCATTAATTTCAATCAATGAGAATGTATTGGGTAAAATTCTGTAGGACATACGAAGGAAATAGCAGACTTGATCTCTGCCTTCAGCAGAAACACAGAGACACAGAAACCGGCCTACATGGCCCAGAGAACATGGGCAAACAGGATTCAATGTGAGGGCAAAACAGTCTTCTGGACTGGGAGAGCTGCAGAGATTGGAGGAGAGAGGAGGTCACTATGGGTCCTTGTGGACTCGATCTCCAAGGGCTTTAAAGGCCTAGCCTGAGGTTTGGACCTGGACAGACAAACACCTCTGCTCCTCCCCTGGGACCACGCCAGCATTCCCCCTACCAGGTCCCCTGCACCGTCTGATTTCCCCAGGGAGCGCAGCTCAGAGGGGCTGGGGTGGAGCCAGGGCCCCCCAAGACAGCTGGCTGACAGGGCCCTTCTGGGACTCAGGGCCAGACCCAGGCGTCCGGGAGGCGGGTGATACCTGAGCTGTGACAGTTGGTCCCCAGATTCCTCACCCAGTGGCGCCAGCTCTAGTTTCGGGCTGGGGTGAGGGAGGGGACAGGCGCCTGGTGCCAGCCAGGGCTGGGTGCTCTCTTGGGGCAAGGAGGGGAGGCAGTAAACATGCCCTTGGTAGATTGTTGAGGAGGGATTTTTCCATTGCCCTCTCTGAGCCAGGTTCTGTGCTAGACGCTAACAGGGGATACTGAAGCACAAGATACAGTCTGGCACAGATGAATATAAAAGATAGACTCACAGTACAGAAGGTCATAGCTGGAATAGAAGTTGAGTGAATGAATGAATGAATGAATGCAAGAATGAATGGCTTCATTAATTATCTAATGGCCTTGTGAGGCCCAGAGGACCCAGGTCCCGTGACTCTCTTGTGCCTTCTGTTCCATCGTGCTTCCTTTTTTAGGAAAGGGAAGAGGAAGTCAGAGAGAGGGGTGGGAAGGGACTTGCCATTTCCAGAGTGACTGTTCATTGCCAGGTTCTCTTCTTGGCCTTTACAGACTTGATCTCATTTAATTCTCTTCACAACTCTGTGAGGCTGGAATTCTCATCTCTGCTTAACATCAGGGACCTAAAGCTCAGAAAGGTTAAGTACCTTGCTCAAGTCACACAGCTGTTAAGTGGACAGTCCAGTGTTCAAAGCCAGATCTGTCTGACTCCAGAGCCTGTGACCCCAGAGATAAACAGTGACACCCAGTGAATGCCTGGAGGACAAGGAGGGAGTGATCACTGAAGCTGGAGCAGTTTGGAGAGGCTTTCTGGATGAAGTGGATCTGAAGGAGTCCCTGAAGGATGAGTGAGGTTCATTCGAAGGGAGAGGATTGGAGGGATGACTGGAAGTTGGTGCCAGAGGAGCCCAGGGAGGCTTGCTGCTTGGGCAGCCACCAGCCTGGATCCTGAGGAGCAGGGGACAGATGGAGGAAAAGTGTCTTTGAACCTTGACCACAAGGTGGCACTCCAGGCCAGCTACTGGGATGGCTCCAGACCAGGCTGGGACACTAGGGCCCAGATGTTTCTTCCCTGCTCAGCTAGGGCTCCATGCCCAGCCCTGCCTCCTCAGGTATCATCTCAAGCTTCCACCTTGCCCTTTTCTGGCGGGGCATCCAATGCATGGGAGACAACGAGGCTACCAGTCTATTTCTGACTCAGGACAAGAACACAGGTGGCTCACACCTGGGCATCCCCATGGTCTGACCAGCTCCCCAGGTCATCCTGAGCCCCCTCCAGCTGCTTAAGACTGGCTTCATGTCCAGCTGCCCTCCTGAGTCCCTGGGAGGCACTGTTCAGGAGACAGGCTAAGGAAACATTTGAGTCCAACTGACCTGGGTCTGAAGGGGAATAATAAGAATACCTACCTAAAAAGGAGTTAAAATTTTTCATCCAATAAATATATATTGAACAATCGCTGTGTCAGGCACTGTCCTAGGCACTGAGGATACAGCACTGAACAAGACAGACAAAGTCCCTACTCTCACGAAGCCGATATTCTGTGGCGGAGGTGAGGCAGACAGTAAACAAGTAGATCACGTAATTTCTGGTAGTGGTAATGGCTATGATGGAAAATAAAGCAGGATATGGGGGTAAAAAGATGTGAGGTGGCGAAGTGAGAAAGGTCATGTTGTGAGAATTTAACCAGACGTATGTAAACCACGTATATAAAGCATGGTGCCTGGCCTTTTGTTAGCTGTTGTTACTGTTATTTTGTTCCCTTTGCTTCCGCCACTATCCATCCCCATGTTCCCCCTTCCTCTGTCCCACGTTCTCTGTGCCTTCTCCCAGCAGCCCCCATGGGGAAAACAGGTGCTGCCTTGGAACCAGGAGTCCTGAGTTTTTAGCCCTGGCTCTGCCCGCAGTAGTCCAAAGCTGCTCCTCCCCCAGCTTCCTCCGCTTCCGGTAAATGACATCACCATCCACTTGGTTGCTCAAGCCAGAAATCTGGAGCCATCTCTGATTTCTGCCTTTTCCCTAACTTCCTCCCATCTAGGTCCTCAACCAGTCCTCCAACTACACCTCAAAACCTTCCCCAAATGCACCAACTTCCCGCCTCCGATGCTACCCTCCTGTTCTGAGCCACCATCATCTCCTGCCTGCAGTAGCCTCTGACTGGTCTCCCTCCTCTGGTCTTGTCTCCCCTGCCCCTCCAACCCATTCTCCACATACTGGCCAGAGAGATCACTTTAAAAAAGCAAATCTGGTTGTAAAACTCTCCTTAAAACCCTGTGTTAGCTCCCCATGGCCAGTGGAATCAAGACCAAACTGCTTCGTGTGGTTCAGAGTGTCTCCACGTTCTGGCCCCTGCCCACCGGTCTAGCTGGTCCTGCCCTCCCTTCCATTCTCCACTCCAGCCACATGGGCCTCCCTCCGGGGCTTTGAGCACACAGTGTCCTGCTCATCACCCAGCTTTGGCCTGTGCTATCCCATCTGCTATTCGCTCACCCTTCATCTGGGTACTGCTGGTTCATCTTGCAGGACTCAACTTAGATATCACCTTCTCTGGGAAATCTCCCCTGGTCATTTTTGGGTGTCCCTTACCATTCATCACACTATAACTGTCTGTTTACGTTTCTGCTCCCCAGTACACTGGGAGCTCTGTGAGGACAGGGACTGGATCTAGTCTACTCCTAGTATTCCCAGCACCTGGCACAGTGCCTGGTACACAGTAGGTGCTCAATCAATGTTTGCTGTTTGGAAGCTGGGCATGCTCATCCATACTTCCCTCCTGAACAGCCTTCCCCCACGCCCACGCCCCCCGCGACTCCACCAAATATTCAACTTCTCCCTCTGCTTTTCTATCGTCCCTCCTACCCTCCACACCCAGCTCCCTCTCTCCCCTCCCCTCCTCACCCCACACCTGGACCCTCACAGCCCTCCCTCATCTGATCTCTGAGGGGGTGCTGTCTGCACAGATGGCATACACTGTCACTGGGTTCCTCTTCTCTCTTGAACCTAGTCTGAACTCATACCCAGCAGGAAATCAACAATAGTGCTAATTCCCTGATATGACTTCTGCCTGATGGCTCGGAAGGGATCTCTAATCATGTAAAGTCCCTCTCCTCAGTCACTGCTGGTAAACGAGTCTTGCAGGTAGTAGTTCCTCGAGAGTGCCGAGTATACATGGGTCGCCTGCTCCTGCCAGGCCCTCTCCAGCCCCTAGATCTTTGCAAGTGCTATTCTCCCTGCCTCAAACCCTCTCTCCTTCATTCATCTTGGCTATCTCCAACTCACCTTCCAGAGCTGAGCTTAGGAGTCATGTCTTCTGAGAGGCCCTCCTCACCACGCTGAAGGACTTTGGTGTTCCTCCTGAGTCTGCTGCGGCACCTGGTACTTACCCCTTTGTTAGTACTTGGCCTACAGTGCTGTCAAGGCCAGTTTACACGTCTGCATGCTACACCAGACTGAAAGCTCCCCCAGACGGGACGTGTCTCTCCAAAGCCTAGCATAGACCAGGCACTCAATAAAAATTTGTGGAGTGAATGATTAATTGAATAAATAAAAGGAAGAAAATTACCATGTGATACTGAACAAGTCACTCCCCATCTGTGGGCCTCAGTTTCCTCTTCTGTAAAGTGGGGGCAGGAGAGTGTGGAACAGCAATGTGCTTGTACATGTTTAATAACCGGGGGGAAAAAGCCCTGGTTTGTGGCAATTGCCAGTTTCCCTGGTGTAAATTCTCTCACCATGGCTGATTTCAGTGTGAACGATGGGCTCTCACCAGCAGGTGCAAGCCACCTCCATCTCACCACTGCGGGTAAGGTGGCTTGGGCCAGAGGACCTCCACGGCACTTTCTAGCTCCAACATCCTTCACAAGGCCCCTCTCTCAAGAGTCTGGGGGAGGTCAGGCTGCTCCCCACTCTTATTACCTCCCCGGCACCTCTGATTATCTCTTGTATCCAGTTCCAGGACTTGGATAGTTATACCCAGGCTCTCTGGTGCCCCTTATTGCCAGTATTCTAGAGGCACTTCCATGCCCTTCCGGGTGGGTGACTGTACATGTCTCTCCAGGCAGCCTCTGCAGACTACTCAAGGCCTGTTGGTTGGCTGGAGCCCTGACCTCAGGCCTGTGCAGAGGGACTTTCTACTCTGCTCTCCCTGTGTTTCTGTGCCCCACCTTCCCACACCAACCAGGGTTCCCTGAGAGCAGGGGCTGTGTCCAGTCTCAGTTTTTTCTTGCTTGACCTCTGACCTCTGACCCCGCTGGTCCCTGCCTCCTTCTCCAAACTCTTTATTCCCTCCCTGGCTTTTCTCCTACTCCCTGGGTGCTCCTTTTCAGTCTCAATTGTCCACCTCTCCTCCTCTGTCCATAGGCCAAAGGTTTCCATGTCTGCAGTTTTCTTCACCTGGAACACACTTTTTTCTCCCTTTCTGCTTGGCTATTCAAGCAGAAGCCCATAGTGTGGACATCCTCCAAACCTGGGCTACAGGTGGGCAGGTGCTGCGGCCTCCTAGCTGTGAGCCCTATGCAAATCACTTAACGTCTCCAAACCTGTTTTCCCCATCTATAAAGTGAAGATAAAAGCAGCAATTACCTCATGGGATTGTTGTGCGATTAGTGGCAAGAGGCATGTAAAGTTCTGACATAGCGTCTACTACACAGATAGTGCTTAATAAATGTGGGTTGTTATTATTTAGGACTCAGTCATCCATTCCTCAGGGAGGTCTACTCCAAAACCGCAGCCTGGGGTAGGTGCCCCGGGGTTCTGCCCCCTAGCATCCAGAGCTGCCCCTTTCAAGGCACTCCTAGCAGTTTAATTGCTTGTTCCATGAGGACAAGAGCCATTTTGGGGACACAGATGGTAAATATCTGTGATGAATGAATGAATGATGTGGGTGACTGTCTCCCCTGAGAGGACACATCACTGGTGCCTTCTGCCACTCAGGACTAGCCTGGGTACGCCCACGCGTAAGAAGGTGGGGCTGGTCCCCCCAGCCCAGCAGGTGGCGCCAGCGCCCGTCGGTCTTCGCCCGTGGCCACCTCCCTTGCCCTTGCTTGTCTCACACCATAGCGCTGAGGTGTCTGAGGGCAGGAGAGGTGGGGTCCTGAGTCCCAACTGGGCTCCCGGCCCCAGGCAGCAGGGGCTGATGCTCGCTTGCCTCTCACGGACAGATGAGAGGGGGTGCCCAGCCTTCCTTGGCAGGGAAGGGAGTGGGGGCCGCTGGGGAAAGGGGCCTAGCTGAGGGGCTAGGGGCACAGACATGGAATGGGGACAAGGCTGATGGTAACTTGGGGACATGAAACTAGAAGTGGTTCAATCAATGAGTCAAAAGCTGAGATCTAAGAACCAGACACAGTGTGGGGCACAATGTGGTGAAATCAATCAGCAAAAGAGGAAAAGGATGCCCGGTTTCTATGACAATGGTAGTGTTTGTGGCAAGCTGGGGACTCCTGGGTCCCCAGGGCCTGTGAGCAGTGATTCACCACAGGAAAAAGGACACTGCAGAGGGACTGCGTGCTAGGGACCGGATGCCATGTGGCTCCTTCTCAGTGCTCAGCACACACTCCCCAACCCCGGCCCCTGGGCCTGTGCTCTGCCAGATACTAGGAGGGGGACTGAGCCCTGACAAGGTGCAGGCTGTCTCTTCCTCACTGTACACGCACATCTCACTTATCGCTCACAGTGGCCCTCCGGAATTGCTGTTATCCCATTTTATAGAAGACGAAACTGTTGCCCTGGCCCAGGGTGACACAGGTAGGACATGAGTGGCAGAGCCAGGATTAGAACCCAGGCTAATCTGATTCTAACCATGCTTGTGAAGACCTAGAAAGCAGAAAAAGAAGAACAGGGGATGGGCCGGCCCTGTGGCTTAGCGGTTGAGTGCGCGCGCTCCGCTGCTGGCGGCCCGGGTTCGGATCCCGGGCGCGCACTGACGCGCCGCTTCTCCGGCCATGCTGAGGCTGTGTCCCACATACAGCAACTGGAGGGATGTGCAGCTATGACATACAACTATCTACTGGGCTTTGGGGGGAAAAAAATAAATAAATAAAATCTTAAAAAAAAAAAAAAAGAACAGGGGCATGGAAGTTAGAGTGTGGCTAAGACCCAGGAGGAGATGGGAAGGAGCCCCTCCATCTCCCCCAGTCTCCCTGCCTGCCCTGCCCTGTGTGAGCCCAACACTGATAAGGAGGGAGGCTGGCAAAATCCATGGCCTGATGTGGGCCAGGAACTGTGCATCCAGCCTGCCTCTCACTCTCCTCTAGGCCCAAGAAAGCAGGCTCCAATTCTGATCCATCCAGCATCCCCCATCACTTTCCCTGTGCCCTGGTCCTGGAGCAGGGGTGTGTGTGTGAGAGAGATATCATCCTGTCTGCCCCTCACTCCCCGCTTGCAGCCCCTGCTAGAGCCTGGGAGTTCCCAGCCTCCCCCAGTCGCTGTCAGGATAGTTTCATTCTTGTTAAGCCGTGGGGCCCCCACAATTTCAGTATGAAAGAGGCATCCCCGTCCCACCCCCGGGCCCTGATGGCATGCAAGAGGGAAGCACAGCTCTTCACCATCCCTTCCTCTGCAGCAGAAGGGATGGAGGCTGGAAGGGCCTTGGGAATCGTCCAGTCCCATCCACTTGTTTTGCAGGTGAAGAAACTGACACCCATAGACGGGAAGCAATTTCTCCAAGGTCACAGAGTGAGTTAGGGGAGGAGAGCACTAGATACTCTGTCTCTTGAATCTCAGTTCTGTGATCCCAGAGAGAACCTTCTTGAATTTGGCACTGGGTTCTTGGGACAGAGTCAGGCAGATGAACAGAGGGAGAGAAGCAGATTAAATGGGATAACCTAGCACAATGTAGCACATGGAAAGAAGGTGTACAGTTCGTACCCCACCTACCTACCATGTTACATCAGGAATAACAGAGATGAGACCATTGGACAGACTTATCACATACGTATGTCAGGGGTACAAGATCTGGGGTCAATGTGGACTGCGTGATCTCGGGCAGATCACTTACTCTCTCTGAGCCCCAGAGATCACGTGGGGTACACTACCTCCAGGGTTGCGTGGAGGATGGATGGGATTACAAGGGCAAGTACTTGTGAATGGTGGGGTGACATAAATGTTCTTGGTTGTCAGGGAAGGCGAGTCATGTCTAGCGGAACTGGGAGACAGGGCTGCCCCACAGTGTGGAGGTATAGGATGAGCCAAGGTGCTTGACCCTTGATCCTTGGGAGAGCAAGGAAGGAACAGGAACTTTTGCCATGCTCAATACAAGCAGCATTTCTCTTCCCTGGGAGAGGGAAGGTGGGCAGCATGTTCGAGCTGACCCTGGGGGTGCCCAGAGGCTGTGGGAAGCTGAGTACTAATTAGCTCTCTCTCCCTAATGGGACTTAATTGCCTCCTTGTGATCAGCAATTAGGAGGCTGCATCAATTAGCACAGGGAGGGTGACAGCTCAGATGGGGCTGGTCAGGGATCCCCTTCGGGAGGGGAGGGAGGCAGGAAGGTGAAGGATGGCCCTGTGGGGAAGTTGCCCCACTGCCCAGCTCCTCACCACTCCTTTGGCCCCTGTGAGGGAGGGGACAGGGGCCTCCAGGCCTGCCACCTGGACTGTGGCTTCTCTGACCTCAGTTTACCCACTCTCACCGATTTCTGACTTTTCTGCTCAGAGGAGACATGGGATCTAGGCCTGGCTCCACCACTGGTTCCTTTGCAATATTGGGGTTGACACCTACGGGATCAAGCTTGCGAGTGTCAGCTTCAAGACGAGGTCTCTGGGGTTTGAATCTCAGCCCCACCACTGACGGGTCATGTGACCTTGGACCAATGGTGCTTTGTTTTCTCACCCGTAAAATTGAGCTGATAATAACAGTCCCTCCCATGCAGGGATATGGTGAGGATCAGGTGGATAGGGTACCTGCACTGTTTAGAGGGACACCTGGCATCAAAAGCACTTGGTGAGTGTTAGCTGTTACTAGAATTCCCACTCCAAACCTCAGCTTCTTCATCTATAAAATGACAGATTGAAGTGGTATTGACTGCAAAATGCCCGGGTTCCACTCCAAACCAATTATTCAATCAAAATATCTGAGACTTTGGGCATTGGCAGTTTTGCAAGTCCCCTCCCCAAGCGATTTTGATGGCCAGTGAGGGTTGAGACCACCGGGTGTGTGGTCTTGAAGGGCTCCTCTTAGCCCTGATCCCTGAAAACTCTCCAGTAAAACCCTCCCCTACCCCCTGGGCACAGCGGCTCCCTGTCCTGTGCCACACAGGATGCTCTGTTCAGCCCTGGAGGTGCTGCAGTTTGTAAAAGGGCCCATTACCCCCTGTGTGGCCGGAAGCAGGTCCCTCCCCACTCACTTGGGCTGAGTCCTCCTCTATAAAATGAGAATAATGACCTTGCCGCTCACCGTCCCAGGGCTGCCCCGAGATAATGTTTCACTAGTGATAGGACCTGCTATTATAGGTAGGCAATTATATTGTTCCTTCCCTCAATAAACATTTATGGCGGGCCTAGCATATACCCCAGCTCCTTTACACTCTGTGACTATGGAGTTATAAGCTCCTGGAGAGATCTGTCCCCAACCATCAGACAAGTCAGGTCCTTGGGCCAATATCTTTATTTAGCTCCTGCTGGGTATCAAATGAGCCAATGAATGGAAAGAACCGTGAACAGGCCCTGACACATAGTGAGTGCTCTATAAACAGTAGCTGTTGTTACTACTGGCATTATGACTGTGCCCTGGGCTGGGTGTGGAGAGAGGCCTAGTTGCAGAGCACACATGGAGCTCCAGTGAAGGAAGGCAGTGGGGGCACATGGGGGGAAGGTGAGGCGAGAATTAGGTGTTGAAGAGTAGGGTGTATGGAAAAAGTAGAGGGAGAAGTGGAGCACCCATGTGGGTGCTGGGGACACGGAAGGTGCTCTCTTCCCGCCTGAGCTGAGCATCTCCGAGAGGCCAGACCCACCCAGCCTCTACCCTCAAAGAGTTCCCCTAATGGGGGAAGACAGAGGTGTACACAGTGTCACTATAGTGTGACAAGAGATGTTGGGGGCTTAGCGGGACACCTAACTCAGACTTAGTGGCACTATTAGCTGAGCCCGGAGGATGAGTAGGAGTTGGTCAGAGGGCAAAGCCTGTGCCAAGTCCAGGAAGGTTACCTTAGAAGAAACGAGAGACATCGGGATTGCTGGAATCTAGAGGGCAAGTGATGAGGCTGGAGATACAAGCAGAGCCTGGGTAACGGAAGGCTTTACAAGCCAGGTCAAGGAATTTGGACTTTATCCTGAATACCATTGGGATGCACTATTAGTTTGAAGTTTTATGTAAACACGCCGAGGTTTACATTTTGGAAAGATGGCTGTGGTTTAGGGGGGAGAAAGGATTGGAGCAGAGGCAAGGGTGGAGGCAGGGAGGCTGGGAGGCTCCTGCAGTTACTAGGCAAGGGCTGATGGAGATCAGAGCCAGGGAGCTGGAGGCAGTGCGCAGAATGGAGAGATTCTGGATGGAGGTAGGATCCACAAGACTTGGGGGCTCACTGGCCAAGGGAGACGGAGGAGCAGAGTGGGGCTGAGGTGGTGCTGGGAGACATAAAGAACTCTATCTGGGACATCCAAGGAGGGACGGCAAGTATGGAAGCTCAGGAATCACCCCCTGCCTGGGAATGCTAGGAGTCTTCTTCCAAGAACTCACAAGAGTGGGAGGGGCGCTCACCCTTGGCCCAGTGCCAGGCTCTCCTTTTCCCTGGCCTCTCTGGGACAGGCTGGGAATTCCTGGCCCAGAGACACCCTGTCAGGGCAGGCTTGCCTGGATCCTTCCCAGCCCCAAGGGAGGGATGTGCCCACGAGCCTGCTCCAGGACACGTTTCGGGGAGGGAGCAGTGGAGGCAGGGAGCCCCACCCCCGCTCCCACTTCCCAGCCTCTGGCCTCAGTTGTGGCCCTGGGGAATGGGTTCCAAGGAGGCGGCCAGAGGCCAGCTCTCTGGGCCTGGGGTACACAGGGAACAGGGCGTGGTGGCCACTGCGCAGTTTCAGTGGTGGTGGTGTGAATGAATCCTGCTTCCACCTTCACTTGAGCGTGTAAGTGTGTGGAAGTTGCTTTCTCTCCCGCTCCGAGGTGTTCCGCAGTGGGCAATCACCGCGCCCGCCCGTCTGCCCAGCCCCAGCCCACTTCTCCATTTCCAGACCCCCCCACCCCACGGCGCCTCTCTGCCTCCTGCAGCCCGCTCTTTGCCCTCCCTCATTAAACTTGGTTTCTGTGAGAATGTGATTTGAATTAACTCTTGGGAGAAAAATCACAGAAACCAGGAAAGGGGGGCCATGGGGAGGGGGCAGTGAGTCATGTTTCCATGTGTATTTTTCAAACTTTCCAATGGGAGTTTGGAAAACAACACCCTTTTCATTGCCAACTTGGACCTGGCTCTCCAGGGGTACATCGTTCTGTTTCTCTTAACTGCTGTGCCCCGGCCCACCCTTCAGGTCTGCTTTGTTTCCTGAGTCCCCCACCCCTTCTCCCTCTGGGCTGGCTCATGCTGTCATAGGGGCCTTGAGAAGTCCCTCATGGGGTGGAGCTTCAGTCTCTCCCCTGGTGTCATCTCACAGTGATAGCCCTCCATCTACCCTCTTTTCAGGGTGGACTATGGGGACTGCAGCCGCTCTGGCCAACCCTCCGACCCTTGAGAACCTCTGTCAGCACCAGGGAGCCTGGGCTCCGGGACCCTCCTCTCTGCGCCAGCAGCTTCCTCGTTGTGCCCTTCCCTCCCATTTCTGCACCCCAATTTCCAGAGTGCCTGTGGCCGAGGGTGAGAATCTATCCACCCCCAGGGAGAAGCCCTGCAGAGCAGAGACCTCACCCTGAGGAGGTGGGTAAGGAAGAGAACCTGTGTGTCCCTTGTGTGTGCTGGACACATCTTGTGCCCCGGGAAGGGGTGTCAGGATCCCTATTCTGGATATGGAAACTGAGGCTCAGCCAGGGTAACGGATGGGGAGCGCAGCCCATGGCCCTAGCCAACTCCTCCTTGCAGGCCCTGAGCCTTTCCACCCTCCCCAAAAGCTCCCATCTGCTTCCTTGGGGGTCCTGGACTAGCTGTCCATCTCCCTTGCCCCTTCCCAGCTTCTGACTAATCCTTCCTGGTGGAGTTGCATGTCCAGCCCCCACTGTGCCCATGCCAGGGACAGCCCACATCACATGGGCCACATGTGGCTCCATTTGAGCACACCCTCCCCTCCCCTCCTCTGCCCCTCATCCTCCTCTGCCCAGAGGCCAGAGCAGGGAGAATCCCTGAGGACCCCTCTTCTCGGGGTCCATCATCCCCCTTCACCTACCCCTTTACAGTGACTCTAACAGAGTCACTCTTTTCTCTCCTTTCAGCTTCCTCATCCTCTCTTCCAGCCTCGGTCCCCTGGACATCTTGACTCCATCTCTCAGCATCCCCTCCCTCACCATATCCTGACTCCTTGGACTACTTCCCTTTCCAGCCCCCACTGAACAGTGGATTGGGAAGGGGGCATTTTGCAAGGTTTGAGCCCCCAGAGCTGCCCCAGGGTTGGGGGAAGGCCTGGCAGCCCAGGGATTAAATTCCCCCTTGCCCAGCACTCTGGCCTATTGCCAGTTTGGGGGTGGGTGGGTTAGGTAGAGGTGACCCCAAGATATGTGTGCCTGGAGGGATATAGCTGAGCCTGTGGGGTGGGGATGGAGAGCTGAGGGGAGCAGTATGGCTTACCCTCTCTGTCTGTTGTGAGGAATGGGGAGGAGCCTGGAAGGCCCTCTAGCTACTGGCCTCCCGCCTCCTTCCTCCCTGCTTAGCAACAGTCGCTGGGTAAATATTTGCCCCACCAGGATCAGGACTGGAGTGCTGGCGTCAGCCTGGCAGCTGCCCCTCGCCTCAATTCCTGGGCCTCTCCTCTGCCCAGCTCCCCACTCCCGGAGCCCCTGGCCTGGACTCCAGATGTGATCCCTGCCCCCCTCACCTCAAAGCTCAGTTCTTCCTCCCTCACGGTAGACCTCCTCCCCAACTTCCTCCCTTTACCCACTCTTCTCTCTCCTGTCATCCCCTCCCCACTTACTCTCTGTGCTCATCTCTCTGATTCATCCTCCACCCCTGATCCACTAAGGTACCTGAGTGAGGCCCCACCCCTGAGCCAGACAGGTCCCCTGCCTCTCCCTCACCACATCCCACTGAGAGCACAGCCTGGCTATGGCTCCTGGTATATCATTGGTGCTCACTGAATCCCAGAACCTCACCTCTCTACTCCAACAGGAAGTATGCCCCAGTCCCTAAGCCTTAGCTCAGCTCCCTGAAGCTCCAGGGGGAGAGAGGGGAGGGGACATGGATGTTTTCAGGACACCCTGTCCATACTCCATCCCCAGGCCAGGAAGCTCTGCCTCAGGAAACCAGCACCATTTTCACCTCCTCTGGGGGTAGGATTGAGGGGACCATGGCCAAGAGGAAACAGATGCCCTCTTGGCCCCTCCCTGGGCAGCCTGTGAGCATACCAGCTTCAGCCTGTGCATCCTGTCCCTTGGAGCCAGGCTCCTCCTGCCCCATCCCTCCTGCATTGGTTTCCCCATTACCTGTCATTGTGATGAAGAGCCCCTCGGGGGTTGAGGACCAAAGTGAGGTGGGTTCTCACCGTCTAAGCTTTAGACTTACTGGGCAAAGAGAGCCAATGGGGTGCTGCTCTGGGGCAGGCCTGTGGACTGGCTTAGGGATGGTGGGAAGGGGAATATGGGGAGTTGGACCAAGGCAGGTTTAAAAATGAGTGCATTGGCCTGCATGATGCCCTGAGACTCCTCCCAGCTCTGAAGTTCTGGCTTCTAGGCAATGAATGATGAAGCACCAGCCCAAGGCAGTCCCTTCCCCATCCCACAGGGCCTCCCTCCAGGAGCTCCTGATCTGGCAGAGCCTGCCCATCCACTTGCCCCACCTGGCAGCCCTGGCCACTTCTCCAGAAAGTGCCCCTTGCTCTGCCCCACCCATCAGGAAATTCCCTGCAGATTAACCACCATCCTCCTGGAGAGAGTTCACTTTCCCAGTTGAGCCCCCTGGTCTGAGTGCCAGGGGGTAGCCTTTAAAGGGGACCCTGAAGAGCTGGAGGGCTGCAAGGGCTGGGGACAGGGGCAGATTTATCATGAAGCTAATGAAGGGGAAGCTTCAGCGCCCCTTAGTTGCACAGGCCCTTCCAAGACCCTGAGAGGTGCCTGCCCGTGTTTCCACATGGTCATATAGCCATGTAAAATTTGTAAAAGACATTCTCATATTTTTTAAACAGGGCCTCCCCACAAAAATTGGATGAACATGTAGGGAGACCAACTGTCCCGGTTTGCCAGGAACTGTCCTGATTTTAGCACTGAAAGTCCCTTGTCCTAGGAAACGCCTCAGTGCTCTGCAAACTGGGACAGTTGGCCACTCTAGATTCAGGCCCCACAAACGTTCGGTCAGCACCCGGATGAAGGGAGGGTGAAAGGGAATCCTCTTCTGCCTCACTTCCTGGAAATGTGTAGGGGTGCGGGGCTTGGGGACCCTTGTCTCCAGCCCCAGTCCTGGAGTTGTGGCGCTTCTGTTTGTTTCCTTGGTAACAGGGAGAGGAAACCCCCATTTAGTAGGCCGGGGAGGCCCCAGCAACCACACACACACACACACACACAAAACTCACAGACAGCCGCCCACACGCAGGCGCCTGCGTCAGCACAAGCCGTCAGCACTGCCCGCCTCCGGTGGGGGCGGGGCGGGACAACCGGGCAAGGGCCTAGTCAGCCTACCAGCCCCAACTGATCTGCCCTTGGACCCGCCCGTCCACAGGGCCCCACCCACGTCTCTGGTGCCCCGCCCCTTCCCATCCCTACCTCCCCCTCCCCCTCTCCCACCAAATGGGGAGGAGCCAAAGCTGGGGAATGGACAGGGGAGAAGGAGATGGCGCTGCTGCATTTCTGTTTGACTGGCTCTAGTCTGGCATGTATTGTGACAGTATTGTGTATTGTGACACTTCTGCGAGCCTGAGACACATGTGGGGCGACTACCTTGGCCTAGTTGGCTGGGGGAGGTGGTTTGGGATGTTGGGAAGGAGCTCGTGGGCAAACTCTAGGATTTTGCTGTTGGATTGGCCTCCTTGGGGTCTGGGCTGAAGAGAGGTGGGGTGTAGTTAACCTGGAGGCAGACACCTGGGGTTTGGGGCCTGCTTCTGTCACTTGTCAGCTATGTAGCCTTGAGGACATCAGTTAAACTGCCCACACCCCAATCTCCTCATCTGTATGATGAGGATAATGGTGCTCGCTCTGTGCACCTCAAAGAGATTGGAGAGGGTTAAGGTAGTAATCTTGATTGTGAAAGGGTTGCCACCAGGGACAGCTGCCTGGGTGTGAGGTGTGAGGGGTTGGTTCTTTACCCATTATCCAGCCACCCCTTCTGGCCTGGCTGGAGCAGTGATGGAAGATAAGTGGGCTCCGGCTCAGCAGCCAGCCTCCCCATGTCATAGTAACATCAATGCCAGTCCCTTGAGGTGGATTAGCCCCTTAAATGATGTCCTATCTCCTGTGGTATCTTGAGATGGGGTCAGAGCGCTATCTTGGGGGTTCTAGGCAGGCCTGGCTGTGTGACCTTGGGCAATTCTTTCCTCCTCTGGCCTCAGAAGCCCACTTGTAAAGAGAGGAGCGTATTCCCCAGAGCCCTGGGGGCCTCCTGGGGGAAGGGGTCCCCAAATCTCCCTACCTGAGAGATTCTACCTTTGTGGTTTAGTATATTGGGCTTTTTTGGTGAGATTTCATTCAAATAAGGAGTCTCTGGCTTTACAAATGGCTGTCAATCACTCACTCCTAGCCTTCCCCTGCTGATGGCTCTGAGCCTGCCTCATTCCTCCTTGCTGAGTCTGGGTAGGAAGAAGGCAGTCTACTCAGCTGTACTACCTCAGGGCAATTACTTAACCTCTCAGAGTCTTGGGTTCTTGGCATGTAAAATGCAGATAATAATACCTACCTCATAAGGCTGAGATGAAGATTAAATGGGATCACCTCCACAATAGCCCCTAGCCCGGTGCCTGGTACACGGCAGCCACTTAAAGAACAGGCAAGTCCTTCTATTGTCAAGGTTGTAGAGTCACCTGTGCATGAGTGACTCAGCAGTTCAACAGTTGTTTAGTTCCAGACCCTGTGATCAAAGGATGAATAAGACAGGGACCCTCCCTCAAGAATGCACTATAAAAGGATTCCCCAACCATGGCCTTGAATCTCCAAATCACCCCTCACTCCCTAGACCTCAAAAGAGTGACCCCTTCTCATCCCTATGGGGGAGCATAACTGCTTCCTCAATGGCCTAGGACTCATTTGAATCCTCGTCTCTCCTGCTCCCACCTGTCCAGGATTATAGCCTGATGGTAAGATCTTGCCTTTCAGAGTCAGGCCAACCTGTATTAAAATTCCAGTTCTGCTACTAACCATATGTACCTTAGTAGGTAGAGGCCAAGGATGCTGCAAAACATCCCACAGCGCATAGAACCTCCCCCTACAACAAAGAATTATCTGACCCTAAATGTCAATAGTGCCAAAGTTGAGAAACCCTGCCTTAAATGAATGCCTTAACCTCCCCGGGCTTCAGTTTCCTCATCTGTAAAATAGGGCTAATAATATATGTACCTTGTAGAGCTATTGTGTAGGTTCAACAAGGTCATGCAAATACCTAGTGCCTAATAATAGTAGGTACTCCATAAATACTCCCTACAGGCAGGGTTATTAGCATGCCTCTGGAATCTCTCCTGGTTTCATGCTTCTGCTGAGCCCACTCCATTTAGCTTGCCTCTTGCCAAGGCCAGGACCTCTGACTCCTTCCTTGCTGGTCTCAATGCCTTCCTTCTCTCCTTCTTGACCCCAGCCTTACCAAGCAGCCGGAATCCTCTCCCTCAGACCCCATCCCAGCTCTGGGTCCCTGCCTCCATCTGCCACTTCTCCTGTCCTGCCCTTCTTCCCACACTTTCCTGCCTCACTTCTAGTGGCTCCCTGCTCCCCTCAGCAGGCTGGGCTGCATGCCCTCCTCAGCTCTTTCCCACTTGAGCACCTCTGCACAGACTTCCTCCCTGGCACCAGTCCACCCCAGCACCTCTCACGCTTCCACCAAAGTGGCATAAGGCAGTGAAGCACGTCCTGGATTTTCATAGTGCTTACCTCCTTCTAACAAACTGTAATTTTGTCTTTTATTTATTGACTATGTCCCTCCACTAGAATGTCAGCTCCATGAGGGTAGAGATTTTGTCTGTTTTATTCACTGCTGTATCCCTAGTGTCTATCCCTAGTGTCTAGAGCAGTGCCTGGCACACAGTAGGTGTTCAAGAAATATTTGTTGGATGACTGAATTCACTCTCCATGTATAAGGTGCTTCTGTTAAGGGCCTAAATTGACCTCATTCAAGAAGCCTTCCTTCAAATGCGTGTTCCTCAATGATTGCAGCATCTCCATTTTATAGATAAGGAAACTGAGGCTGAAAGAAATGACATAACTTGCCCAGAGTCATTCACCTGAAAAGTGGCAGTGCCAGATGCATTTGTTCATCTAAGAAACACTGAGCACCTCCTGTGTGCCAGGCACTGGGCATGGTGTTAGGGACACAGATGACCAAGACTTGGTCCCTCCTGTCCCTCACAGCACTTTTGGAGGAAGGGTCATTGAAGGAGGCCCAGGATGCAATGGGAACAGAGGAGGGCCCCCTCTAAGGTCATTGGTCTTCAAGACAAATGCCCCTTCCACTGCCCAACCCACCCCTTGGACTCAACCACTATATTCTGATATCACTCATTAATGCTCAAGCTTCCGGTCTTCTGGAATCCATTTGGAATTCATTGTCCAGTTCACTGTCCTATACTGCTCTTTAACCACTTGTGCTTGCTCTGTCTTCCCTACCAGTGGGCAGCTCCCTTGAGAGCAAGCACAGTAGCTTAATCCCCATGCCTTTGATAGCCACTCTGCCCATGTTACAGATGAAGAAAGGAAGGTCCAGAAGATTCAGTAGCAGATCTGTCATCACACAGCAAGTGAGAGGCAGAACTGGAACCTGGTCTCCGCCCAGTCACAACTCCGCCTCGCCTCACCCCCAGCAGGCTCCGCTCCTCTGGACCTGGCCTCCCCTGCTCTCTTCTGCTTCTTGTAGGACTGGCCATCTATGCCCTGGCAGGGGGAGAGTAGACCAATGGCATTTGGGGTTCAGAGTTAGGACTGAATAATCAGGATAAAGGCCCACTTTGAAGTTCAGATCTAGGATTGCGGCCACTGTGGTGCTGGTGGTGGTGGTGGTGGGGACCCTTCGGAAAGAGCCTAGAGTGACATTTAGCATGAGCTCCCCCTCCTTTCTCTTGCCTCTTTTCCCCAAAGATGGGGAGGTCCGGGATAGGAAGGGTTAAGTGTGGTTTTGTTGCCCCAGCCAGGAGGGGAAGCCAGGCCAGGAGTGGGGGAAGGAGAGAAGAAAAGAGAATGGGTGGGGTGGAGGGAGTGCTCAGTGTGTGTGTGGGAAGAATGGGTGGGGCGGGGTGGGGGGGCTCAGTGCCAGGGGGTGCTGAGGCAGAGAGGGAACAGCACCAGCCCTGTCCCTCACGTTTCACTGGCTCCCCCACCCCGCCTGTGCTCCTGGTTGGGAACCCAAGAGGGAGCAGCAGATCAAGACTTTTTGTTTTGTCTGGGAAGCTGAGGGTGGGTGCCACGCCCTGGAGGAGAGGGCTGCCGGGAGAGGAAGCCATATCCTGGGTCCCTCTCCTGGGTGCATCCTGGATATTCCTCACACTACCCAGTCACCCTCATAGAGATGGGAACCTAAGCATCCCCTCCCCGGTCCCTCTCCCCTGTCACTCAGAGTCCCTGCCTTAATCCCATTCCAGCCCCTTGTCCACTTGGAGGCCTTGCTCCAGAACCCAGAACAGGGGACGTATCCAGCTCTGCTTCTCTTGTGTATTACAGAAACCCTGACATCCTGGAGCTGTAGGAGTTAGCAACATAATTTAATTTCCCAGGTTCCTCACCAGAGAATAAGCTGTGGGAGGCACAGGGGAAGGCAATGAAAGCACATGGGTTCTGGAGCCTCAGCACCGCCACCTCTTAGAGAGGATGAGGTGTTGGGAGGGGCCAGGGCCAAGATTAACGAGCGGAGTGGAAGGCTGATCAAAGGAGTCCTTGGTGAGGCCTGGGGATGGAGTCTCCAGAGCTTGGGGTGGGGAAGCCTGGGGACCTGGGTGATCTTGTTTTGTGAGAGGACCTGGCCCCTCCCTGGAGCCAGTGGCAAAGCAGAGCTGGCCAGAGAGGAATGCAGAGATAAGTGTGGGGTGTTTGCTGTCCCTTCCCCTACTACTCCCTTTCTGGCTGAAATCAGAAGGGAGACCCAACATTCGCTGTCCAGCCCTTTGCCCTGCTCCCCCTTTCGGGCCCCCTCTGGGAACCACAAAAATCTGGGACCTCGTGTCCTGGCAACATGATGAATGCACGCACAGCTCTGGTATCTGTTTTAAATTATCCATTAAAATAAGTACAGTCCTGGAAAAAAAATAAGTACAGTCCGGAGTTGGTGGGGTGGGGTAAGGAGTAGAAGGGACTGAGTGGGGAGGAACCTAGGCTGCCTCTTTTTGCAATTGCTTGGGTCCAAAGGAAGGAGGCAGAAGATGGCGGGTGGGGCAGCGCCTGGGTCCTATTCTTGGCCTTCTCTGGGGGCCTGTGGCTTGTTGCTTGGGTCTAAGACCCAATGGTTGGTTTTGAAGGGAGATAAATTGGGGCAGAAGATAGGAAAAGAGGGATCCCAAATTCCTGGTCCCCACCGCAAATTGAGGATATAAAGGAACTCAGGAGCTAGAACTTTGCTGCAGCCCACCTCAACCCCCCAAGGAACCCAGGCATGCCTTCCCCAGCCCACCCTGGCATTCTGAGATGTAGCTTTGAATGGGCTGCCCACATGTGGAAGGGGGGTAGGGGTGACTCACTATTACTATGGGGAGGAAAGGGGGAGCCAGTGGTGGAAGAAGAGTGAGTCACCCTGATGGGCACCAGCCTCAGCCCTCCCCCTACTTTCCTGGATCTGCCTGCCTGGCTCTCCCTTGCTTTACACCCACTTTTCCTCTTCCTCCCTGCCCTTTGCCCACCCACTCTCACCCACTCCTCCGCTCTGCCCTCTACCCCAAAAGGCCTGAGGCAGTGGGGGCAAGCTTGCAGCTGGGAGCGCTGCGCAGGCAGGAACCGAGCCAGGAGCTTCAGCGAAGTTCCAGGCACGTAAGGGTGCGCGGGAGAGGGTGGGGCCCGACTCTGCCACAGATAGGCAGTCCTCTCCCCTCCTCACCGCTCCTGCCCCCACCCCTGTGGGTATGCGACGGCCCCTTTAAGAGCAGTGGCCCCTCCTCCCATTCCCTAGACCTATTAGAGCCTTTGCCCGGACGCCGGTGACTCATAGTGTTCGCGGGAGCGCCGCATCCACACCAGCCAACCGAGATCCCGAGGTCCGACAGCGCCCGGCCCAGATCCCCACGCCTGCCAGCCGGCCGGCGCGCTCCGACCCCGAGCACTCTCTGTCCTTCGGCCTGAGCCCCGCGCCCTTCCCGGGACCCCTGCCCTGCGGGCAGCGCTGCCACCCTGCCGGCCATGGAGACTCCGTCCCAGCGGCGCGCCACCCGCAGCGGGGCGCAGGCCAGCTCCACCCCGCTGTCGCCCACCCGTATCACCCGGCTGCAGGAGAAGGAGGACCTGCAGGAGCTCAATGACCGCTTGGCGGTCTACATCGATCGTGTGCGCTCGCTGGAGACGGAGAATGCAGGTCTGCGCCTTCGCATCACCGAGTCAGAGGAGGTGGTCAGCCGCGAGGTGTCCGGCATTAAGGCCGCCTACGAGGCCGAGCTCGCGGATGCCCGCAAGACCCTCGACTCGGTGGCCAAGGAGCGCGCCCGCCTGCAGCTGGAGCTGAGCAAAGTGCGCGAGGAGTTTAAGGAGCTCAAAGCGCGGTGAGTGCGCCCAGGTGGTGCCTGCGGGGCTGGGAGCGGAGAGGGCCGGCGGACCCCGCGCCCCTCCTCGGCTCTAGGCGGCTGATAACCTTGCCATATAGCCTTCTCTCTCCCCGGGGAACTGCCCCCAGCAGGTGACTGGCAGTGCCAAGGGAAATTGTCAAGACAGGACAGAGAAGGGAGGGGTCTTTGGGAGAGGGCGGGGTGTATAAGGAATGATGGGGACATCAGGGCTAAGTAGGGGCTGGTGGCAGACCCACATTCTGTCTGGGTGGGGTTTGCCAGCTATTTGGAGCCTGGGAGAGGGGCTTGGGCAAAGCAGAACTGGCCCTGCCAGGTCTAAGAAATCTGGGCACCTAGGACGCATTGGAGTGGGTGAAAGGGTCCTGTTAGAACTTTCTTGGCAGGCTTGGCACTGTGCCACCTTTGCCAGACTGGCTCGGAACACATGACACCCACTAAGACAGAGCTCCCACGCTGGAAGATGTCCAGTGGTGCTGGAGAGAGGTCATCAAGGCAGGGTGACACCCTTTTTCCCCTGCGGGGGCATGGTAGTGGCCCTCTTGGCACGACCCTTTCCGGGGCTCTTTCTAAGAGTTGGGAAGCTCTCCCTGACTCCCTGCATGTCTGGGCCCTTCCCTGGGCTCTGACGGGCTCACCAAACAGCTCCAGGAGAGCGGCTCCCCCACAGCTCCCACAGCCTTTGGCCTGCTTGGCCCAGGAATGCAAGGGAGGGAGGGAGACGGAGGGCAGAGGCACCCGGCTCAGGAAGTTGTGCTATGCCCAGGTCTGGTGGCCGTCCCCCTTGGCCCTCTGCCGGATGTCTTCGAGGGTTGGGGGCTCTGTTCCTCCCTGCCTCCCTCCTTGGGGTGAGCCACTTTCACTTTCCCAGCCAAGTTGAGCAGTCTTTGCTCTGGCGCATCCTCTCAGCCGCTGGTGTTTTTTGATCTTTGCCTTATTAAACTGCTGGAATACAGTGACATTTTTGAAATCCAGCCGTTGGAAGCTTCAGGCCACTCCTACCTCACCCATCCCAGCCCTACCCAACCCCACCCTACCTGACTCCACCCTCTTTTTTAAAAAGGCCTTTGGAGCCTGGACCTTTAGGCCGTCTTCTTCCAGCCCCCAAGAATTTGGTTTCCTTCTCTCTATCCCCTTTTCTCTATGAAGACCCCAGCCAAAGAGCACTAAAGGTGCCTGGAGATCCATGGGGTGGGGAGAACCCTATGGTTTGACGTCCTCTCTTTTCCTCCCTTTACACCATCTTCTCCAAACTCATGCTCTTCTCAGAACCTCTCTGTCTTCCATGCTCTTTCTACCCCTTCACTAGCCCTCAGCCCCAGGCCCTGTGGGTGTGGCAGATCCATCCCCTTGTGAAGAACAGACAGAAATTGTATGGGGAGACAAATTGACTTTTATTTCTGTTGAAAGGGATCACTCTTGTCCTTTTCCACTAGCGACATGAACAACTTTAGCAGGACAGAGAGGAGGCAAGCTAGAGGAGCTCCAGAGAATTAGTTAGTGTCCTAAACTAGTCCATTCAACTACCAGAGCCCCCGTTGCAGGTCCCTGTGAAGGGCATTTTTAGCAGATCTTTTTCTGGGGAAGACATTGATCACGGACCAGGACGAGTGGAGTCTGTGGTCTCTTGCTAACCCAGCCACCCCAGTCTGTCTCCTCTGCCTCCCGGCGCAGCTGTCCAGGCCTGGGACACCAGGCGGACATGTGCACACGTGGGGCAGGGGCGGGGGTGGTGTGTGTACTTGTTATATTTAGCCACCTGCCTCTCTACTCCCTCTCTGATCCTGGCTGGGGAGGCTGGGCTTCCGGAAAAGGGGGGTGGGTTTGCACACCTGGATCTCAGGCTGACGGGAGGCCGGGTGGAGAAAAAGTGAGCTCAGACTGGGGTGTCTGTCCCCTTCTATGCCCCAGTGGGATGAGCTAGGATTTGTTGCTCCCTTTTGTGTCTGCTGTTCTCAAGGTGAGGTGGAGAAGTGAGTGGAATGAAGAGTTTGGGAGAGGAAGAAAGGCACTGGCCTAACTCCTCCCACTAAAGCCTTGAGAGAAGGTGTTTTCTGGTTTAATGTTTAATTAGAGCTCAGAGTCCAGGGCCAGGCTTTGGGTTGGGATGCAGAGCCGTCTGTGAGATCCTGCGGCCATCCCTAGCCCAGCCAGGTATCCTGACCACACCCAGGGGTTTGGGACTCCCTCTTGTTAGGCTGGGTTATGGGCTTCAAGCAGAATGCCCCCCAACCCCCAAAGACACACACACACATTCTGTCTATTCTGGAGGCTGAAGGATTCGGACACCTAAGTGCAGGGAGATTGAGGAGGTTGAAATCACCAGGGGACGCCTGCCTGGGGTCCAGGCTTGGAGCTGGGCCCCATCCCAGGCAGGACAGCTGGGTGGATGACTCAGAGCTGCCCCCCTCCTTCCCACCCTGGTAGCTTTACAAGAGACAGCAGGAGACAGGGTGGAGACAGCAGCAGATGTCTTAAAGGGAGGGATGGGGGCCTGAATGTCTGCATCTTCTGCCCCCTACTCCCTACTGCATCCTGGGATCCTTTCCTGCCTCCTTCCTTACGACCTCTGGTGGTGGTCTGGAACCAGGGCTCTGGGCGGCAGTATGCACAAGTGGTTCTCAAGTTGAGTCCAGAGTTATGGGCTTGTGCTGCAGGACGGAGTCAGGGTCTGTGCCTTCCCATGCGGAACTGGTGGAGGAAGGCTGAGTCAGAAGTGGGGCGATCCCAGGCCCACAAAGCAGAAGCGCCTCTTCCCCCCGGACGAGGCTGGGAGCTCGACAACTTCCTGGATTGCCCGCCTTACGCAGCCGCA
Organism: Diceros bicornis minor; assembly: GCF_020826845.1. Classification (NCBI taxonomy): domain Eukaryota; kingdom Metazoa; phylum Chordata; class Mammalia; order Perissodactyla; family Rhinocerotidae; genus Diceros; species Diceros bicornis. Next base: position 59,756,245 of record NC_080743.1, read on the forward strand.
GTCGGGACAGGCAGGGAGGTGCAGGCCCAGGTTCATCCAAGGTCTCGTCAGGATAAGAACAGCAAAGGCCAGAGAGGTACAGAGGCTTGTCCTATGTCACACAGCAAGGGAGTGACAGACCAGGACTTGAGCACAAGCCTTCTGTCTTCCAGTTGAATGCTTGTACCATTAAACCTTACTTCTCCAGCTTAGCGGACAGATAGGAGGGTCCAGATGGCAGGGCGGGGTGGCTGAGGCTCACTCCTGAAGTCTGGAGATTCTGCTCTAGGACCAGTGACACCTTAGTGCTCTGCTGTCCTGCCAGGGCCTGTTAACACTTGATCAAGAGCCTTTGCACCAGCCTGTACCTGGAAAGACCCAGGACCCTGCCAGGCCACAGATCATGGGACAGGGTTCTGGGAGACTGCTGACGACTGTCTTGGGACTTCTCATGAGAATTGTCTACCTGGATCCGAAGGAGACTGTGCTCTTTGGCAGATACATAAGGATAACAGGGATGGAGGCCTTTGAGGATACCTGGGCCCCAGTCCTCACCTGAGAGAGCCTCCTGGTGTTATGTCTCCTCCCCATGTGCTGAAGTCCACATTCTGATTCAAAGGGAAAGAAGAACGTGCAGCTAAGCCTGGGGGCTGAGCACTCCTTAAGGGGCCCAAGAGAAACAAAAGAGACAATAATTCCTACCAGGGCCCCCGATTGCCTCCCATGATCGATGTCCCTGGTTGGCACTTCTCCTGGCCTGTTAGAGTCTGAGACTTACACTTGCATGGGATGTGCCCATTGTCCCCACTCCCAGTGATTCAGTAGCTCAGTGTCAGGGCGGGAGCCAGGGACAGCTGAGGGGACAGCTGATAGGAGATGCCTTCACCTACCAGCTGTGCCCTCTGCTCTCCTCCCCCTTACCTCCCTCCTCCCCAGCCCCTGACCAGACACTAGTGCAGTTCATCCCATTGCCACCTCCTTGGTCCCCCCGTGTACTAAAAGTGACATAGGCCAAGCTCTAATATTCTTGGAGATATCTGGAGAGAGGGTCTTTGGGGAGGTTGCAGGGTCTCCTATCCCTTAACAAAGAGGGAAGGTGGTCCACCAACAAAATGACAGGTAGTGTGAGGTACTGGTAATAGCCCTGGCCCTTGGTGTCCTTAGTTCTTGGCTTGGTCCTGCCACTAAATTGCTGTGTGACCTTGAGCAAATCACCTCCCCTCTGGTTTTCCCTAGCTATAAAAGAAAGGAGTTAGAGGGGGCTGGCCCAGTGGCATAGTGGTTGGGTTTGCGCACTCCACTTTGGCAGCCCGGGGTTTGCAGGTTCAGATCTCGGGTGCGGACCTACGCACTGCTCATCAGGCTGCGCTGTGGTGGCATCCCATGTACAAAATGGAGGAGGATGGGCATGGATGTTAGCTCAGGGCCAATCTTCCTCACCAAAAAGAAAAAAAAAAAGAAAGGAGTTAGAGCAGAAGGTCTCCAGAGACCCCTCAGGTTCCAAAGTAGTACAATGACCCACAAAGTGAAAAAACAGTCCTCTAAAATAACAAGCTATAAATATTAAAATATAATTATCAAATATAATTAATAGCCAATGCTATTCCCAATATAAATATTTCCCACAAGCTGTGGAATTGAAAGTATTAACACCCTTCTCTATTTCCCAAAGAAAGTTCGTTAGAAAAGGTTAATTATTATGACGTTACACTCTTGGCTTACACTTTGTTTTTATTGCTCGTGGGAAAGGACACTTCGTTTTCAGTGCGTCTGTCTTCGGACAGTAGAAAGGGCAGGATTGTGTAGAAGGAGAGGGAGAGTCCCATTGACCTGTGTTGAGGGTAGAAGGGGGGCCCTGGGAAAGGCAGGACTATTACCTTAGAGCTGGCCGGGATTAGACAGCATGTGCCTGGAGCCAGAGGGAGGTGCGGGGTGACCTTGAACTGCACCCATTCTGGCTCCCTCAACCTGAGGCTGGGCTATGAGGAGGTCTTGGCCCTTAACAATCCCTTAAGGAAGGGGACAGAGTTTGGGAGGGAGGAGGGGTTGAGGGGGAAGGGGAGGGGGAGGGGGTGCTCCCTGTCCCTTTGTGGGAGAGGAAGACCGAATCCTGCCTGTTGAAACCAGGAATAATTCTGGCTGGGCTCCCAGGCCCAGCAGAGGAGCTGAGTCACGCTAGAGGGCAGAGTGGAGAGTGGACAGGAGACCCTGAGCTTGTCCAGGCAGAGAAGAAAAGGCTGAGGGGTGGCCTTTTATTTAGAACTGCCATGGGGGTTCTTGCTGAGTAGCAGCAAGAAGGATGAGGGTATGAATCACATGAGGGACAAATGGAGGGGGACAGGACACATGAGTCCCTTTAGGGCTGGCTCAGGGGAGCTAGAGACCCTTCACATCAAGGGGTCTGGTTTCTGAGCAGTTGAGAGGAGGCCGTTTGGGATTGCCAAGACTGCCCCCCTTCCTCTCGAAGCTCCAGCGCTGCCACCCTCTGCCGGCTGGGAGTGAGCATTGCATCTTCCTAGGCCGGAGCTGGAATGCAGTGGGACCAGAACTCCTAGGTCCTCCCCCACTACCTTTCCTGTTCGTGGGGTACGGCTCCAACCCCCTCCTGCTGTCGTCAGGGTTAACAGCCATGAGCCACCAGATGGAGGGTTAATATGTCCTAAGAAGGGACTTTGAGATGGCTTCTTATGGAGATCCCCTAAATGTCCCTCCCTTTGGCCAATGGCCTCCCTCCCTCTCCCGCCAGGACATTCTACCCCTTCCTAGGCTGTCCCTCCCCCTCCGTGCCTCCGCTTCTTTTGGTCCGTCCCCAGGCCTCCTGCATTTTTGTGACAACACAGGAATGACTTCTGGAGAGACAGGCCAAGAAGAAGGAAAGTGGAGTTTGGCAGGGGACCTTGAGGGAGTGGTTGGTCAGGAAGCCAGCTGCCTGTTATCCAGGACCCCAGTGCCCTGGCCTGTGGCGGCAGGCTTCTCCTGCCTCTGTACAATGCCACGTTGATAAGCCCAGCAGCTGTGACTCAAGCCTGGCCCCCTGCCAGGCCCAGCGCCTCTGCTGGAGTTGCGTCTGAACATGTCAACAGGCCTCCTGTCCCCCTTCTCAGCACCAGTTCTCCCACTGCAGCCCTCCCTCTGCCTGGAATTAAGACCTGCCTTTGTCTGGGGGGAAGACAGCTGGGAGCCTGGTGGCTCTGGAAGGGGATCTAAGGGACCTCAGACCCCGGGCACGTGTGGTGGGTGTCATGCCCAAGAGAAGCATGCAGAAGCAGAGCCAGGCGTGCTACAGGTGCATGTGCACATGTGGGGAGGTCAGGGGTGGCGGGTCCACACTGGGGGACCTACCATGTGCTTTCCAGGTGTAAGACATTTGAAACTTCACAGGGTGGGGTTTGGGGAAGGCTCAAGGGGCTTCTAAGTCCCTGGAATACCTGTCCCCCAGTTCCTCTCTTCAAGGTCTCCTTTCCAGAGAGGGATAGTGCCTTGAATGCCAGAATAGGGAAGCCAGATGTCCCAGCCTTCCCACATCCTGCCCTTATCTGAAAGTGATGGCAGACCCACAGACTTGCCAAGAAACCAAGCAGTGGTTACTTTTGGGGGTGGGGAAGTCAAACACAGTTGCGGGAGTAGGTGATGTCTGAGGGCTGTTTCACTAGGTCTCTGTATCTGTCTCTGACTGGGGTGTCTCCCAGTAAGCGAGATAGAGGTTGAGGCATCTCCCAGGCTTTCTTCCTGGGTGTCTCTGTCCTACTTTCTGTGCCCCCTGCATGCATCATGCCATTTTCTGTGTTCTGTTCCTGTCTGCTGAGAGTGTCCTCAGGTGACCGGATGGGCAGGTTTTTAGTGTCTGAGCCTGCTCTTCTCCAGGCCTTGGTATCCCCTTCTGTAAAAGTACAGGAGTTGGAGGGCCGGCCCGGTGGCATAGTGGTTAAATTCATGTGCTCTAGTTTGGTGGCCTGGGGTTCGCAGGTTCAGATCCCAGGTGTGGACCTATGCACTGCTTATCAAGCCATGCTGTGGCAGGCGTCCCACAAATAACATAGAGGAAGATGGGCACAGATGTTAGCCCAGGGCCAATCTTCCTCAGCAAAAAGAGGAGGATTGGCAACAGACTTTAACTCAGGGCTAATCTTCCTCACCAAAAAAAGTACAGGACTTGGTCCAGGAGAAGGTCCCTCTGGAAGCCTTGAGCATATGAACCTCCTAGGCTCAGGGCATTCAGGGAACATACAGAAAAAGCCCCAAGACATGTACAATATAAGTGGAAAGAGAATAAGCCAGCAGGTAGAACAACAGCTGAAGGCAGCAGAGCAGGGCTGAGGTGGGGTTCTAGTGAGGTGGGGGGTGGATTTGGATAGATGGAAGCAGGGAGGGAAGGAGGATATATTACAGTGGGAGGAGTTGCTGGAACAAAAGGAGGGGTGGTAGGAACGTGTAGGCAGGCTTACAGTAGCCACAGGAGACGCCCCACCACCCGGCCGGAAGTCAGCCTGGGCAGAGGTCTAGCCGCCAGGGACTGTCGCCAAACCAGGAGGGCAGGGACTCCCTGCTACCCACCCTGCCCTGCCCTTCCCAGCCACAGGGGGCGCTCTTTCCTGTGAGGCAGGAAATGCCCAGGGGCTCAGAGACCTTTGCTAGCCTGCCTCCCCTCCCCCACCCCCCAGGGTCTCGGCTCAGCGATGGGGAACTCCGTGGCCTGGTGAGGCTGAGGGGCTGAGGTGCTGAGGGGTGGCCAGCAAGGGGACTGGGGCGGGCTGAGGGAGACCCTGCAAGGCTGGGCTAGCTCCTCAACCGCCCCCTTGACCATCTTCCCCTCCCACTTCTTATTTTTAGCCCCATCCTGATGTCTCTGCTCCCCTTGTCTCTTCCTCAGCCCAGGGGAGGAAATGGGGGCCTCCCCCTCTGGGCCTAGCAAGTTGCTCCCAACAACGGGGCCCAAACAGGCCTGCGGCCGGCCCTGGTTTCCATATCTGGCATCCGAGCGGGGCTGAGGAGGGTGACTCAGCGGGTGGGTCAGCGCCTGGCCCAGTGCCTACCCAGCCCCTTTGCCGTGCTGGGCTCCTCTCTTCCCCCTAAAGCAGTGCCCCGAGTCCTGGCCTGCAGTGGCCCTGGAGCCGGGCTGCCCTGACCCGCAGGCCTCAGCCTGATGGAGCTCCAGTCTCTGGCCAGGCCAGCCAGTTCCCAGCTCTAGTTTCTACTTACTCTTTTCCTCTATGCTACCCTGCCCTCCCCCACCCACTCTCTTCCCTCCTTCTGAGATCAGATTTGCCAGCTGTGGGAAGAGTTAGAAACAGGATGCCCAGCCTTGCTTGCCTTACGAGCCCACTGGGATGGAGCCACTCCTGTGCTTGAGGAACCTGGCAGATGTGAGGGAAAGAGTTGGTCCCCACTGGAATTGCACGGGGCCTTGGGCGGGACATGGTCAAAGCCAGGGTCTCCCCTGTGAGCACTAGAGGATTTCCCGACCCCTGCCCGGGAATTGTCTGACTGAGGATGAGTCACCTGTGGAGACCCTGGTTCCCACCCTTCCCAGCTCCCCTTGCCTGCCCCGCCCTGTCCTCCCTGCCAACCCAGTGTGGGAGTGCAGTCAGCACGTGCCCAGCTTTCCCACTGCCAGCCCCCAGTGGACTTGGGCACGGGTAGCACCTCCACCCTTGGGCTGAGCACATGGCCAGTGTCTGCTTGGGGTCCCTGCTAGGTCTGAAGACCCCAACTAGGGAGGAAATGGCTTTTGGAGCTGGTGGGTAGGCAAGACTGGGGAGGAGGAAGGAGAGGCACTGGGCTATGTACCCTCCCCACCCCCATGTCTTGGGGTGTGCGTGTGGCTCCCTGGCCACAGAGCTCCTGAGGTCTGAGTCATGAGCCCATGGGTGATATGGTCTCTTCCCCACAGATGGGGGCTCCCCGCCTGACAGAAAACCGCAAAGGCTCTTCCTCGCTTCCCTCTCTTTGCTCGTGGTTTCTCTCATCTGCAGGGTGTGTCTTTGTCCTTTAGTCACACCTCTTTCAAGCGCTAATCAAAGCCTCCAGGAGGGAAAGGGAGATAGCCCCCTTTAATTTCTCTGGAGGCCATTATAGCGGGGCAGGTGGTGGACGTAGCTCTGGACGCCTCAGTCTCCTCAATCACATAGTAGGCACCCGTCTCACAGGGAAGCTGTGGAGATTGAGTTAACATGCTAATATTTAGAGCAGTGTCTCGTACATAATCAGCTCCCTGTAAGTGTTTGCTGTCGTTATTATTATTATTATTATTATTATTATTATGTTACCACCCCTTGGGAGCAGTAGGAAGTGAAGAGGTCAGGCTGAAGAACAAACTCCTGCAGTTGTCAGACTGTAAGCTCCCAGAGGGCAGGGCCATGCACCCTGTGTTCCTCAGTCCGTGTCTGCCTGGCACTGCCATGGGAAGGGTATTTCCAAGGAGGACTCCTGGAGTTCCTCTCCTGGTGTCGGAGGAGGCCAGGGAAGCAGGACCAGGGAAGAGATGCCCTTGAGATGTCTTCTGAATGTGTGGCATCGCGCCTTCCTGCTTCTCCCAGCTCAGGCTGGCTGGGTCGGGGAGCCCTCTTCCTCCTGCCGGCTTGTCCGTTCTCCAGACCTGTGGCTGAGGCAGGCAGGGAGGTAGAGGAGGAGGAGTCCTGATCAGCAGCCAGAACTGACTGACCCCGTGTCTGCTGCTGCTTGCAGTGTTTGACACGGGGCCATTCACCTTCCTCCTCTGTGCCTCAGTTCCCTCATCTGTAAAAGGAGGGAGTTGACCTGAACCCACTCTAAGCTCCTAGTTCTCTCAATTCTGAGAGCCTCCCAGCGCGGCGGCCAGCTGCAGCCGTTAGCCTGCAGGGTAGAGAGGCCTCTTCTGGGAAGCCCCTGCCAGCCTTGGAGTCGGCCCAAGGAGCTCGGAATCTAAGTCGGCCGCGTCGCTTCACTTTACCAGCGGTTTTTCTTCTTCTTCCCTCCTCCCCCTGCAGCTGCCTCAGCTTCGGAAAAGTTCTGAAGTCATGGAAAGTTGGGGCTGTGCTCCCAGCCAGGGGCTGGGCCGGATGGCAGCCAAAACCTGAGCTGGGTTTTGACTTTATTTTTAGCTTTTCTGGCTGAGACGGAGGAGGGGAGACATCCTCCAGTTCTGGAAGGGCCTCTTTTCACAGGAGACGGACACTGTTGCATTAAACAGCTTGTTCTGAGGTGTGGCCAGAGGCCTGGACAGAGCAAGCGTGCAGGCTGGGGCGCTCCCTCCAGGTCGTCCCGTCCTGCCCCTGCCCCTCTGGACAGCCCTCAGTGGAACCCAGTTGGAGGGGAGGTGACTCCTGTTTGGAATCTCCTAAGCTGATGGAAGGAGAACCTGGTCTTGGGCGGCCCCTCCCTCCAGAACTTCCTCAAGTCTAGCCCTCTCCACCCTGCTTCTCAGTGAATTGTTGGGTCTCTTGGAGCTTAGGGCTTCGGTGGCAGGAGAAAAAAGTGGCAAGGCCACTTTTCTCCTTTCCAGGATAGATTTTTTCCCCCCCTGCCCACGTTTGGATTTCCTTTTTTCCATATGCTGTGGTGGGCTAGTGCTTAAAGACTGATGAGTTACAGATGGCAGCCAGGACCAGGCCCCTTGGATCTTTCCCTCCATTCCCTGGGTCTGCTGCTTTTTCTCAACGTATATTGGTGAAGGGATCATAACATCTGGAAAGTTCTTGGGTAACCTGGAGATTTTTAAGAAAACAGGACCCCTCCATTTCTCCAGTTCACTATCCAGCAAAAAAGAATCAGGGGCCCAGAAAAGGGTGGGAGGTGGCAGAGGCAACCCCTGTTTGGTTGGTTCTAGCTAAAGCTTTACTCAGTTTGAGGAGTGGGGAGGTTCAAGGCTAGAGCCCACATAGACCTGGAGGCCACATCTGGAGCCTGATGCTGAGGCTGTGGTTGATGGGTGGGCTCAGCATTCTCTCAGGCTCTGATGAGACCTGGAGGGAGGAAGGCTGGAAGCCCCGTCCTCTCCCCATATCAGGGGCCCAGACTGGGTCTGGGAAAGGGAAGGGTCAATACTGTGCCTGGTTGTCCTCATCCCAGGTCTCTCTGAGCTTTTTTTTTTAATTTATTTATTTTTTTCCCCCAAAGCCCCAGTAGATAGTTGTAAGTCATAGCTGCACATCCTTCTAGTTGCTGTGTGTGGGACACGGCCTCAGCATGGCCAGAGAAGCGGTACGTCGGTGCACGCCCGGGATCCGAACCCGGGCCACCAGCAGCGGAGCGTGCGCACTTAACCGCTAAGCCACGGGGCCGGCCCCTCCCTGAGCTTTAACCAGACTCCCTCCCACAGTCCCCAGTATGTAAAAGGGACTAGGAGAGGTGGCCAACATCTTTGGGGCTCAAACTGAGAAGCGTTAGGGACGCATGGACCCCAGGGCTGGAGCCTGGCTGTCTGGTCCCCATAGGGAGAGAGGCTTGGCTGAATGGCAGGTGGGTGGAGTCAAGGAGGAGAAGGTTAAGGCCCTGTGTGGGAAGGGACAGGAGACAAAGGTGGCCCTGTCTCTTTGGGAAGGAATGGGAGGGGAGAGAGGGAAAAGCATTCATCTCATGAGATCCAGCTTTGCCCTTAGCCCCAGGCACGTTCCTGAACACTGAGTCATGGGAAGGGTGGAGAAGCAGGAAGGGGGTTTGGGGGACCTGGGGGGAAGTGGGAGTCCAGCCCCAGAGGCAACCAACACAGACAAACCTAAAGCCAAGGATGCCCTCTCCTGGCAGATTGAGGGACAGCAGGGCCAGGCCCCAGCCTGACCTCCTGGGAAGCGACTTCCCTATCTCCCTGGGGCACCTGGTTTTCTCTAGGGACACAGACTCCTCCTCTTAAACCCACTCTTCCCTCTCTTCTTTAGCAATACCAAGAAGGAGGGAGACCTGATGGCCGCCCAGGCCCGGCTCAAGGACCTGGAGGCTCTGCTCAACTCCAAGGAGGCGGCCCTGAGCACCGCTCTCAGCGAGAAGCGCACACTGGAGGGCGAGCTGCATGATCTGCGGGGGCAAGTGGCCAAGGTGAGGCCACCCTCCAGGGCCTGCCCATGACCCCACCTGACACGCACACCCCAGTCCCCAGACAAATGCACACTCTTCCACCCCAGTCGCCCTCCAGAGGTGCCTGGTCTGACCTGTCGTCACATGGCCTCAGAGCCGTTCACCTGTCCTGGCATCATTCCACCCATTGAGACCATTTTTCATCTTCCTTTGCTGCTCATGGTATCTTGCAGAGTGAACTTAAAATAATCCACAAGTTATTTCCGCTTAAATTTGCGATGAATCGTGCATAGCCCTGGATCCCTCCTGGTTTGGCCCTCCTATGGACAGGACCATAGACCAGCCACAGAGCCCACAGTTGGGAGTTGATGGTTAATCGCATATGGGAAGCATGTTCTTAATGCTTTACATGCATATGGTGGTCTTTACTTTCAAAACACTTTGCTATCTATTCTATCCCCTAATCTCTCATGTTACAAGCTAGAGAACAGAATCAAAGAAGCTGGCTTGTTCCCCATTTCACAGCCTCATCTGCTCAGAGCAGGGCCAGGACTAGAGTCAGTTGGCAAGCTTCTGTCCTGGGCCCTCTCCCCTCCTGGGCCCTGCCACTGTGGCACTGCCCTCTACACCGTGGAGAGACCGGGAGATGCCAGCAGGTTGCCTCCAAAACTGAGGCTGGGCCCTTCCCCTCCCAGGTCCCCTGCCTGCAGCTCCTGGCTCCCCACCAGCCCTTCCCAGCTGCACTGGCTAGCCTGTGCTTTCTAAGACGAGAATATAAGAAAGGTGTTCCCTTGCTGAAACTTCTTCAGATGTTCTTTTTGTGGCAGATAAGGGCATCTCTTCATGATCCAGCCCCTGCCTTCCAGTCCAGCCCCCTCTCCCATCACTCCACCCCCCGACCCCGTCCTTCACGCTTCAGCAGTACTGATCATCCTGAAGAACACGTGTGTGCCTTCATACCTCTGGGCCTTTGCACTTGCTCTTCTCTGCCCTGCAGTCATGGCAGTGTCCCTCCCTGGGCCCCACTAACCTGTCCTTCAGGTCTCAGCCTATTGGAGGCCTTCCCAGAGCCCCCTGGGCCACCTCGGGCACACTTTGGTTCCCTCCCTCACGTTCCCTCTATACTCGGGATGTACCTCCTTTATAGCAATTGCTATGTTGTGCCAGAGAGGGGAGGTGCTGTCTTTTTTTTCTTAGCACACTACCGACCCAGAGCAGCTCCTGTGAGTGAGTAGAGATCATCATCTCTGTGGGCATCCAAGGCTCTCACTCCCCTGGACCTGGTTCTGCACGTGTAAAGGGATGCACTGGGAACAGCTCACTGCTCAGCGTCCTTCCAGCTCTGATGGTCTGTAACCCCTCTCCCTGACCTCTGCCCCCTTCCTCTCAGCTCGAGGCAGCCCTGGGCGAGGCCAAGAAGCAACTTCAGGATGAGATGCTGCGGCGGGTGGATGCTGAGAACAGGCTGCAGACCCTGAAGGAGGAACTGGACTTCCAGAAGAACATCTACAGCGAGGTGGGGATTGTGCCCTGCAGGCCAGAGGAACGGGGCTGGGTGGTGACTGACACCGGAGTTGGGGCTGGGGGATCAGCTGTGTGCGGAGCTCATCTGCCTGACTCCCCTGTACTGGTGGATGGGGAGTGGATCACCCAGCTCCCAGGTGAAAGTGGGGCTGACAGTGGCTCACTGGGTTAGGACTATGCAGGGAGCTCGGCCCCCTGGGTCTTGGCCTCTGAGGACTAGTTCTGATTTTGGTTTCTGTGTCCCACCCTTCCAGGAGCTACGTGAGACCAAGCGCCGCCATGAGACCCGGCTGGTGGAGATTGACAATGGCAAACAGCGTGAGTTTGAGAGCCGGCTGGCAGACGCCCTGCAGGAGCTGCGGGCCCAGCATGAGGACCAGGTGGAACAGTACAAGAAGGAGCTGGAGAAGACCTATTCTGCCAAGGTGCTTGCTCTTCCCTTGTTCCCTCTGCCCCCAGCAGCCCTACCCCCGCCCACCCTGGGATGTTCCGGGGGGTCAGGCAGATGGTGGTGGGAGCTCTAGGTGCCCAGGACCTGAGGCTGCAGCAATGGTAGTCTTAGGTCCCTCCCTCCCTCACGGTCCCCGCAGCCCTAACCCTGTGTCCTCCCTGCTAGCTGGATAATGCGAGGCAGGCAGCTGAGAGGAACAGCAACCTGGTGGGGGCCGCCCACGAGGAGCTGCAGCAGTCCCGCATCCGCATCGACAGCCTCTCGGCCCAGCTCAGCCAGCTCCAGAAGCAGGTGAGGCTCCCACCTCACACCTTCTCCCATCGCCAATAGTCTGGGCAGGATGTAGGGTGGAAGCCCAGGGGCGCTTCCTGAGGAGGGGAGGGGGTGAGGAGTGGAAGATGCCCCCAGGACCACAGACCGAGTAAGGGGCCTAGCATTTGGAGTCAGGTGACCTGTTTGCTGTTCCAGGACTACCTCTTATCTGGCCTCCCATTACCTTCACTCCTCAGAGCCTTGGTTTCCCATTTGAAAATGGAGATCATTCTTATCCTCCCTAACAGATCTGCCACGAGACTCAATGTGAGGTGTTAAAAGCATTAATATTATTCTAGCTGGCTGTGCCATTTGTGACAGGAGGAAATAGGTTCTAGCCTCAGAATAAGAGATTTCAGTTAGATATTGGAAAGGACTTCCTGGTTGCTAGCCAAGGCGATGTTGAGCCCATGTTGATGGGCTCTGATGGGAGCCTGGAGATCCTGGGGAGGGTGGCTAAGTGTCCCCTACCTCTCCCTCTCCACACTTGGGGCCCTTGGGAGCTTACCAGACCCCCGTCTCCCTCACTCAGCTGGCAGCCAAGGAGGCGAAGCTGCGGGACCTGGAGGACTCACTGGCCCGTGAGCGGGACACCAGCCGGCGGCTGCTGGCAGAGAAGGAGCGGGAGATGGCGGAGATGCGGGCAAGGATGCAGCAACAGCTGGACGAGTACCAGGAGCTGCTGGACATCAAGCTGGCTCTGGACATGGAGATCCACGCCTACCGCAAGCTCCTGGAGGGCGAAGAGGAAAGGTGGGCTGGGGAGGAGTCTGGGAGGGGCTGGCGGCTACCTCTGGTCCACGACCGGCCTTAACCAGGCCCCCCACTTTGTCTCCCCTCCCCAGGCTGCGCCTGTCCCCCAGCCCCACCTCGCAGCGCAGCCGTGGCCGTGCCTCCTCCCACTCATCCCAGACTCAGGGCAGCAGCAGCATCACCAAAAAGCGCAAGCTGGAGTCCAGCGAGAGCCGCAGCAGCTTCTCGCAGCACGCGCGCACCAGTGGGCGCGTGGCCGTGGAGGAGGTGGACGAGGAGGGCAAGTTCGTGCGGCTGCGCAACAAGTCCAATGAGGTAGGCCTCCCAGTTGGGTCTAAGAGAATATAGCCAGATTAGGGATGCGGTTTGGAGAGAGGAGTATTCCTCTCCTCAGAGGCAGACTGGCATGAGTGTGTGACTCCTCCATGCTCTAGTTCCCGTCCTGGCTCCAGGACTCATCACAGGCTGGGAGACCCTGGGCAAGTTATGTAACCTCTCACCATCAGTTTCCTCCTCTGTACAATGGGGATGAATAATGGTCCCTAACTCTTTGAGTTGTTGGGAAGATGAAAGTATCAAGTGTGTCTGGCACAGCATAAGTGCCCACAGATCGGAGCTGTTATCCTTGAGAGGGAGGGCATGGAGAGGGGACTGGAGGGAGAGGCCTCTTGTTGTGGCCTGCCTGGGCCCTTGAGCAAGATAAACTCAAGAGCCTGAACGAGCCTCCCCCGCCTTCCCCTTCCCTCCCTTCCTGGCAGGACCAGTCCATGGGTAACTGGCAGATCAAGCGCCAGAATGGAGATGATCCTTTGTTGACCTACCGCTTCCCACCAAAGTTCACCCTGAAGGCTGGGCAGGTGGTGACGGTGAGTGGCAGGGTGTTTGGGACTCTGGGGTGGCCTTGAGTGGGGACAGGTTAGCCTGAAGATGGGAGCGCTGGAGTGAATGCCCTTCTCTATTCCTCCCTCCCCAGATCTGGGCTGCAGGAGCTGGGGCCACCCACAGCCCCCCTACCGATTTGGTGTGGAAGGCGCAGAACACCTGGGGCTGTGGAAACAGCCTGCGCACGGCTCTCATCAACTCCACTGGGGAAGTGAGTATGCTGCAGGCTGGCCTCTTGCTGGACAAGGCTCCCCTGGTGGAGCTGGCTGCCCCTCACCCAAGGGAGCCAATTCAGGGCCACTTTCTCCTAGCTCTCAGGGACAGTCCCAGGCCCTAAACTCTACCCAGTGGGCAACTCAAAAGATGCCTCCCCCAGCAGCATGAGGGGTGGAAGTCAGATGGCGAGGATTGTTAAAGGCAGAACCATATTACTACTCAGAAAGCTTGACAGTGTCCCTCTGGGGTAGAAACAAGTTCCTTAGCTCCAATACCACAGAGGACAGAGTAAGCAGCAGGCTGGACAAAGGGCAGACCACCAGAAAGGTATCCACTGTGGGTGGATACACTGCACACCCCTCCCCTGGCCCTGACCCCTAACGCATGGGCCTGGTCCCGTGTCCCTGGCAGGAGGTGGCCATGCGCAAGCTTGTGCGCTCAGTGACTGTGGTCGAGGACGACGAGGATGAGGATGGAGATGACCTGCTCCATCACCACCACGTGAGTGGCAGCCGTCGCTGAGGCCAAGCCCACACTGGGGCACCCAGCCAGGCCTGGGGGCAGCCTCTCCCTGGCCTCCCCATGCCAAAAATCTTTTCATTAAAGAATGTTTTGGAACTTCACTCGCTGCCCTGGCTTTTCTTCTCTCTCCTCCCTATACCTTGAACAGGGAACCCAGGTGTCTGGGTGCCCTACTCTGGTAAGGAAGGGAGTGGGAACTTTCTGATGCCATGGAGTATTCCTATGGGAGTAGTGGACAAAGGTCTGGATTTGTCTCCTGGGAAGGGGACGGGAGGACAGATGTGGGGCACCCAGCCCTACCTCTCTCCCCCCATTTCTGTTGCATGCACTTCCTCTCTTGCCCCTTCTCCATTCCTGTTGCATGCATGTCCTCTCATTTCCCCCATTTTTCCTGTAAGAACCTTCTCTCTCATTCCCGCCCTCCCCAATTTATTTTGCATGCCTGCTGTCCTACAAGCTTGCTTGCTCTCTCTCAAGCATAGAGCAGCTAGGACAGAGTCAAAGCCACAGCTCCGGTCCCCTGTCCCCAAGTCTTCCTGACCCTTCTCCCTTTTTGTGTCTTCCCTCCCCCTCTTCCCAGCCCTAGCCTCCCAAGCCCTATCACCCAACGCCCTCTGGCCCTCTGGTTCTTGCGTACAGAGCCCCACCTTCCTGCCTGGTGGCTGGGAGCCTGCAGGAGCGGAGCCTGGGTGTTGGGCCTGAGCGGTCAGTCCCAGACCCGCCGTCCCGCCTGAGCCTTGTCTCCCTCCTCAGGGCTCCCACTGCAGCAGCTCGGGGGACCCCGCTGAGTACAACCTGCGCTCACGCACCGTGCTGTGTGGGACGTGCGGGCAGCCTGCCGACAAGGCGTCTGCCAGCAGCTCGGGAGCCCAGGTGGGCGGATCCATCTCCTCTGGCTCTTCTGCCTCCAGTGTCACAGTCACTCGCAGCTACCGCAGTGTGGGGGGCAGTGGGGGAGGCAGCTTCGGGGACAACCTGGTCACCCGCTCCTACCTCCTGGGCAACTCCAGCCCCCGAACCCAGGTGAGTTGTCCCTTTGCCTCCATACCCTGCACGCCGAGGACCCTGGTCCTTGAGGGTTAGGACAAGGTGGCCTTGTAGGGGGGAGAGCCTTCTCTTCCGCAGCCCGGGGGAGTGGGAGCCTCCTCCCTGCAGCCCAAGATCCTAGACAGTCCACTCCTGCATCCTGCCCCTCCCGTCTGAGCCCCAGACTGGAGGGCGGGGGCAGGGCTGAGGGTCAGGGGAGGGAGGGTACAGAGCCAGACACTGCCACTCACATCTCTCCCCTTCTCTCTTCTCTCTTAGAACCAGAACTGCAGCATCATGTAATCTGGGACCTGCCAGGCAGGGGTGGGGGCCGAGGCCTCTGGCTTCCTCCTCACCTCGTGTCCACCCCCGCCCTGCACCTCATGGGAGGGGGCTTGAAGCCAAAGAAAAATACCCCTTTGGTTTTTTCTTCCATGTTTTGCTTTTTTCTAAGAGAAGTTATTTTCTACAGTGGTTTTATACTGAAGGAAAAACACAAGCAAAAAAAAAAAAGCATCTATCTCAATCCCTTCCTTTCCTTTTCCCTGCTTCCAGGAAACTCCATATCTGCCTTAAAACCAAAGAGGGCTTCCTCAGGGAGCTAAGGGAAAGGGACGCTTTTACAGAGCCTAGTTTCTGCTTTTCTGCCCTGCCTGCTGCCCGCGCCCCGGGGACCCCGTGACATGGTGCCTGAGAGGCAGGTGTGGAGTCTTCTCCGCCAGCCTCCAAGGGAGGAGGGCTGAGCTAGGCCCCTGGGCCTGTGCCCTGTCCTCCCACTACACCTGGTCGAGGCTCCTCAGCCTGCCCCGCCCCCTGCCCCGCCCCTGCCCCAGCCCCGGGGTGACGTGATTCTCCCAGGTACCAGCTGCGCTTGCTTTTTCTGTATTTAGACAAGAGATGGGAATGAGGTGGGAGGTGGAAGAGGGAGGAAGAAAGATTAGTTTGAGCCTGGCTTCACCCAGCTTTAGAGCCGGGGGTGGGCTCTGCCCAGTCACTGGAGGTTCAGGTCAAGTGGGTGCAGGGGAGGAGGGAGAGGGAGGCCTACTGGAAAGGGTGAGAGCCTGCTGGGGCTGCGCCCCAGAGGAGGAAGGTGAAAAGGGGTGGAGGGTGTGTGGCAGCGGTTTTTGGCAAACACTAAAGAGCCCCGTGCCTCCCCATTTCCCGTCTGCACCCCTTCTCTCCTCCCTGAACCAATACACTAGTTGTTTCTATCCCTGGCTGCTGTGGTGTCTGTCTTTGTTGGTGGGCGTCACTGTGTGTTCTGAGGGGCAGACACACACACAGATGTCACGGTCCCCGCATCCTCATGCTCACTGCTGCCCAGCCTCACCCCTGCTGTGGGGGAGATGAGATGAAGCCCTCAGAGCTCTCCAGGGGCCCATCAGGGCACTCGGCGGTGGCTGACGGGGAGAGGCTTTGACATAAGCCACGCCCGCCCACTGTGGGGCTCTCTCTCCGTGGAAGTCCCTCAGAGAGGTAGAGCCGGAGGAGGGCGTTTCCTCCCTCACTTCCTTCATCCAACCAGCACTTAGAGAACACCTTCTACATGCTGCATGCTGGACCCCAAGCTCGGCAAGAATACTAAGACATACGATATGGACCTAGCCCGAGGATGGTGACATCTCGGGACCTGGGGCAAGGACATGGGAGGAGGGAGTAGAAGCTAGTGAAGGCACCACGATAGGAGTAGGACTGACTGCAAACAAGCAGTTCATGTCCCTTTGTGCCACACTGCTCAGCTTGGGGATGGGGAAACGAACAAGACAACACGGTCAGTGTCCTCAGGGAACGTACACTCCTGTGGGAGTCCGAAAACGTGGACTGCTGTGGCCACAGGGATGTGTCAGGCAGAGTAGGAGCCTCGGAGAGGGAAACGGCTTACAACTGGGGGCAATGAGGAGCCAGGACTGAGGGAAAGGGCCCCAAACGAGGAAGGTGAGCTATAGTAACCAACCTGGCCCTGACCCTTTATAGATTCCAAAACATCTCTGCACTATTTCATTTGACCCTCACACTGTCTTGAGAGGTGGTCATTGTCCCCTTGCGCTTGGAAATGGGGCTCAGAGGTAACTTGCCCAAGGCCACACAGCTAGTTGGTGGCAGAGATCCCAAGGGTTCTGGCTGCACACCCCTGCGCCTGTGAGGACATGCTCCCCCTCTGAACAAAAAATAGTGATGATAAAGTACGCTTATGTTCCCAGGGACAGAGAAGTTGAGCCTGCAGTCAAAAGTCAGTGAAGTCAGTGAGAAAAAGAGCGTGTCTGGGATTATGGGAAAACAGATTGGAAAAAACAGAATGAATGACAGGAGAGAAGCCTCTGAAGTCATGCCGGAAACCCGTAACTCCCCCTGGACTGAGACCGGGGGCCTCTGGGAAAGGGATGCTGAGAAGAAGGGGTGTGGGCTGGAGGAAGAGGTCCTTGCCTCAGGCGGGCAGCTTCGAAGAAGGAAACCCTTCCTCTCCCCGCCCTGGGCGAAAGTACTGGGGGCTCCCGTGGGAATAGGGTCTTGGGCCGCAGCGGAGTCCCATTATCGCCAGGTGCACTTCCCGGGCCGGGCACCTGGGGGCGCCAGAGTCCCACCCACTGCCGCCGCTGCGTACGCGCACCCTAGGCATGGGTTCGCCGCAGCTCAGCTAAACCCTGGTGGATGGCGCGGGCTCTGAACACAGGAGGCCGTGCGGGCTCTGTGGCTGGGGAACACCAGCGCGAGCAGGCGAGGTCCCTGGTCTTGAGGAGGGCTGAGGCGGATGAGGCAAAGTCCGCAAAAACTGCGGCAAGCTAGCGTTGCGGTAGAATTGGTAGCTGCGGACTCGCGCAGCTAGAGCGTCCGCACACGTGGTTGCCTCACATGATGCTCATAACACAGCTCGGCGCTCAGCCAGCCACGTATAATTATTAAAAAGCAAAAAAAAAAATTTTTGTTAGACTGTAACACATACTCTGCAGTAAAACTGAAAACACAGGTAAATACAAAGAAGAAAAACAAGTCACCCCTTTTCAATTACCCAGAAGCAACCACTTCTTTCCAGATTTTTTTCCTGAGCATATACTTTACATAGTTAAGATCCCACTGTGGCTTAAATTTTGATTCTGCAGTTAACGTGCATAAGCACTTTCTAATGCTATTTCAAAGTCTATAAACATTCTTTTAAAATAACATTGATTCTTTTTCTATCTGTTCATGTAAGTAATACTTGGCCATTACAGAGAGGGTAGAAAAGGAGAAAGAAAAAAATAATCATCATCTGTACTTCCGCTACTCAGCAATAACCGCTATGAACATTATGGTGGGAGGCCTTCAAGCATTTTATATATATTTTTTCAATTTTCAAATATATACATATATTTACAATTTTCTGCTGGCTGTTATGAATAACACTTCCTGGAATATACAGCTTTGCACACATCTGTGGGCATTTCTATGAAATAAATTCCAAGAAGAGGACTAGTTAAGTCAAAGGTAAACACATCATAAAGGCCACTGATAATATTGCCAAGTGTCATCCAGAGAAGCTGGACCCTTACTGTTCTCATCGGCAGCGGATCTCACTTCTCCCCAAACTCCTGTCAGTGCCAGAAGTTTTTTGGTTTTGATCTTTGCCAACTTGATAGGAAGACAATTATAGTTCATTATTGTTTCAAAGTACATTTCTTTGAAGAGAAGTTGAAATTTTTTTTCATTCATGTGTATTGGTTATTTGCGTTTCTTCTGGTGTGAATAACATGTTTTTATTCCTTTTGCTCATTTTTTTATTGGCAAAATTATCTTTTTCACATTGGTTCTTAAGATTCAGGGAGAAAGCTTTCCCTCTTCATTTTATCTATCTATAGCTATTAAGCCATATGTTTTGCAAATATTTTATAAAGGATGTTTATTATATGAACATACTTTTATTTATTTATTTATTTTATTTTATTTATTCATTTATTCATTTATTTTTGTGAGGAAGATCAGCGCTGAGCTAACATCCATGCCAATCCTCCTCTTTTTGCTGAGGAAGACCAGCCCTGAGCTAATATCTATTGCCAATCCTCCTCCTTTTTTTTTTTTTTTTTCCTTTTTCTCCCCAAGGCCCCAGTAGATAGTTGTATGTCATAGCTGCACATCCTTCTAGTTGCTGTATGTGGGATGCCGCCTCAGCATGGCCGGAGAAGCAGTGCGTCGGTGCACAATCGGGATCCGAACCCCACGCTGCCAGTAACGGAGCTCGCGCACTTAACCGCTAAGCCACGGGGCCGGCCCCAGGACACACTTTTTAATGGCTGAATGTATATACAACATTTCATTTAATCAATCCCCTCTGGATATTTAGATTAAGTCTCATTTTTTTTTTTAAGATTTTATTTATTTTCCCCCCAAAGCCCCAGTAGATAGTTGTATGTCACAGCTGCACATCGTTCTAGTTGCTGTATGTGGGACGCGGCCTCAGCATGGCCGGAGAAGCGGTGTGTCGGTGCGCACCCGGGATCCGAACCCGGGCCGCCAGCAGCGGAGCGTGCGCACTTAACCGCTAAGCCACGGGGCCGGCCCTAAGTCTCAGTTTTATATTGTAAATAATGCTGCAGTAAAATGCCTTTTCTGTAAATATTTCAGGTAATTTTTTAGGATGGAATCCTGATGATTCCCCCACTGACTGGCCTTTCTTTAACTTCATGACCACACACCCCTGGTGCTGCCTCCCTTACAGCTCCCGTCCCTAGCCCAGCCACCTCCTTTCTCCAGGCGACTCTCTCTTCAAACTTCCCCTCCTCACTGTCAGCTGCTGACCTGCTTCCTTCATTCCAAAAAGACTGCTCTTGTCAAAGTCCCCGTGCCCTGCACATTGCTAACCCAGTGGTCACTTCTCAGTCCTCGTCCTCCTCGACCTTGTCTGTCACAGATGATCCCTCTCTGGTCCTTCTCAGCCTACATTGCTGATTCTTCCTCTTCTGCCTGACCTCCGACAGATGGAGTGCCCCAGGGCTCAACTCTTCTCTTTTCTGTCTACACTTGGGCCCTGAGAGACTTCCTCCAGGCTCTTGGCTTTAAATACCCTCCACACATTGGTGACTCTCAAGTTTACACCTTCAGCTTATTCCTTCACCCTGAACTCCAGACCTGAATACCTACTTGATGGACTAATGGCATCTCGAAGTTAACGTGTCCAAAACTGATATCCTGGCTTCTACCACCCACCCCACACTCCCAGCCGCCAGGTGCTCTGCCTATAATCTTCCCCATTTTAGCTGATGACCCTCCTTCTTTCCAGTTGCTCAGACCAAAAATCCTGGAGTTCATCCTTAACTCCTCTTATCCTCTCGTACCCTCTCATCCTCTTTTACCTTCACTCCATTAGCAAATCCTGTCAGCTCCATCTTTAAAATATATCTGGAATCCAGTACATCCTTAGCCACCGCGATGTCTTATCTGGATGATGGCGTTAGTTTCCTGACTGGCCTCCTGCCCTTGCTCCACACTGTTTATTCGTCACACAGCAGCAGAGTGACCTTTAATCGTTTGGTCACTCCTCTGCTTAAAACCCTCCAGAGCCTTCCCAAAGCACTCAATGTAAAAGCCAACGTCCTCACAATGGCATGCAAAGCCAGGCATGACAACCCCTCCACCGCATCTCTCACCACTCTCCCTCGTGCTCACTCCACTCAAGCCACAGTGACTGCCCGAGAATTCCTAGACTACACCAAGCACATGCCTGCCTCAAGACATTTGCACTGATGGTTCCCTCTGCCTGGACCGCTTTTTCCATCAAATATCTGCATGCTTGTTCCCTCGCTTTCTTCAGATCTCTATTCAAATGTCACCATCTAGTAAAGCCTTCCCCAACCAAATTTTTTAAAATAGTGTCCTCCTCCCCATCCTGAGCCTATCGCTTCTGAGCTACCCTTCTTGCTTAATTTTTCTCCAGGGCACTTCACACCACTGGACAGATTTCATTTGTGTGTTTATTCATTTTCTGTCTTCCATGCCAGAACGCATACACCCGAGGGCAGGTATTTTTGTCTGTTTTATTCATGCTGAGTCCCCAGTACCTAGTGCAGTACCTGACAACATAGTAGGTACTTTGTAAGTATTTGCAAATGCATAGACTCAGAAATGGAACCGTTCAGTGTGAGCACTTTTGCAGAACCTGAGACCTGTTACCAAATTGCTTCCAAAAAGATGTAACCACTTTGCATTTTGACCACTAGTGGGCAGGTTATCAGTCTTCCCATTTTAAGTGCGGCAACTGAGACCCAGCTAAGAGAGAGGTTTACCTGAAGACACCCAGCTGGCTGGTGCTGGAGCACAGGACTCCTGACTCCCAGAAAATACTGCGCCAGCTCAGAATACTGTGGGAGGACTGAAGAGGGTTCTGAGGAGGAAGGGGTTCTTTAGGGGTGGGCCTGGAAGGATGGGAAGAATTCTATCAGGTAGAAATGAGAAGCAATAGCACTCCAGGTAGGAGATATAGGATAAACTGAAACTTGAGGAAAGGCAGGGTCCAGGTGGACTGGGGTAGAGCCCTCCCACACTGAGGAGATGGGAGGGGGCCCCGAACACCAGCCATGGAGTTTGAAATTAATGCCTTGGGCACTGGGGAGCCAGGGGGGATTTTTGAGCGAAGTAGTGATATGAGAACTGACGTTTTCTGCTGGCTCACTGTCTGGCTGCTGTCTTTCAGTTTCCATTTCTTTGTCCCTCTCCTTATCTATGTCTTTCTCTCGGCTGCCCGGCCCCTCCATGGCCAGAGGTAACTGGCTAAGTCATTTTCCTTTTCCATGTCACCACTCTGACAGCCTATCAGGGGGTAGAAGAGGGGGAGGATGAACCAGCAGCCTTATCCTGCCCCCAGAGGGGTGGAGGAAACAAGACTTGGAGAGGCAGTTGGGAGGGGAAGGTGCCTCCTGCGCCCCACCCCCTAGAGTGACTCTGAGGTGCTGGCCTCCCCTCCCTCTCTGCAGCCAGGCCTCAGGCCCTTCCGATTCTTGGGCTGCTTCTCAGAGCTCAGTACCAGCCAGTGCCAGCTGGCAGCTTTCACCGGAGACTGAGGTGGCACGAATATGGGGGAGGGGGGAGGAAGTGGGCAGGGGCCCAAGGGGACGAGGGGCCAGGATCTGAGGAGGTGGTAGTCACAAGCTGGGTGGCCAACATGGGGGTCACATGAGATGAGGGAAAGGCTAGACTGAGGAGTCTGGGGGCTTCCGGGGGAGTAGAGGAGGTGTCAGTCCCCCCACTCTGGCTCTTCTGCCCCTGGCAAACCTAATCCTCTCGCCACCACCCACTTTCCTCTACACCCACCCCCTTAAGCTGCCCCTAGCTAATTTGTTTTGGTCCCTTTAAGAGCTGCCTGGGAACTGGGGCACCGGAGGGGGCTGGCAGGGCCCCCACGGCCTCCCCCTGCCATATCTGCTCCGCCCCTTGCCTGGTACACACTCTGCTGGAAGGCCTGGACGCCTGGGTTAGGGTCTCCACTGCTGGGCTGGGGGTAAGGCTTGAAAGTGGTGGGGAAGAGGGACCGTGGTCCCTGGGATGGGAGCGGGGGCGGGATGTCACTTTCCTAGCACTACGGACATGGTGGTCTGCGTGCCAACTTTAGTGGATACCATAGGGGGCCCTGGCTGGGTGGTCCTTCAGCTTCATACTAGGGGAAGAGTAGCTCCAGGGATCTTGAGGAGCAGAGCCTAGGGGACAGGATGCCTGGGTCTCCTCACCCTCCACTCCCCCATCTCATTTTCCCGGGACCCTCGTTTGCTAAACTCCATCAGCCATTCCCTGTCCCTCCTGCAATTAAAGACATAGGGCCCTGACACCCCATCTTCCTGAGGTGGGGAAACTGAGGCTAGGCAAACCAGAGGAAACGGAGCTGTGTACACTGCAGCGGAGAAATGGAGATGAGACCGTAGAAAGGTTCTCCCTCCTTCTCCACCCCGGGGCCCCAGCAAGTTTCTAACTACAGTCATGGCCACCGCCAGAGACTAGGTCCCTAGTTCCCTCATCAGAACAACTTAGTTCCTTCCTGGAAGTTTTTACTTCCACATGTCGAGGCCAGGGGGCTCCCTGAAGCCCAGCTGGGTAATCCGGGATGAAGTGGAGCCCAGGGAAGCTTGTAGGCTCCCCGTGTTTTACTCTGTTGGATTATTTCAGAAATGGATCCCCTTCCAATTCTGCCACAGAGACTGGGCCCAATTCCCCTAAAAGGGAAGGAGATGGGGGCAGGACCCTGGGGACAACACCTGGGGGTGAAGTCTCCCTGCAGCCCCGCCTGCTTCTTTCCTGTCACAGCACTAGTTCAGTTTCCTCTAGTCCCTGCCACCTTGATCCCAAATCATTTCTTCCCCTCCTACCAGGTGTCCCAGTGCTGGGGGGAAGCGCCTGAGCAAGTAGGCATCTCTGAGTCCCCAAGGCCTAGGTGCCGACGGCAGCGAGGATGGAGTGTCAGGAAGTGGTGGGGCATGTGATAGCAGCCCTGTTCAGAGTCCACTTCTGCTTTCAGCACATGCCAGATCTCCTTGCCCCACTCAGACAGGAATGCTCACTCACCACCCCAACCCAGACCTAAAAGGGAACCAGACTTGTCCTATGAAACCCTCTGCCCAGGGCCGGCACCAGCACACTCACTTCTTTCTTCTTAAAAATACTGTTAAATCAAGAGATGAGCCAAGCTGCTCCCAGGTAGGCTGGAAAGCCATTATTTTACCTATGTGAATCAGAGAGGGCAAGTGCCCGGCCCAGGGTCACACAGCAAGTTTCAGGCAGCCAGGCCTAGGACCCAGGGCTCTTGCTCCCTGGCCCCATGCTGACTTTTTCACAGTCTTCCCACAAGCTGAGAGAAGCCAACCTGGAAGAGGCTTTTTCAACTCTTCATTTTACCAATGAAGAAACTGAAGCCCAGCAGGGGCTGGAGGGAGCTCTGGTAAATAGGGTTGCTCAGGATCAGGGCTGGGAGAGGACACAAGGGCCAGCTCCCAAAGCTAACACCCAGACCCCTGCTTGCCTCTGCTCCCCCAAAGACGGGAAAGAATCCAGCTCAGGCTTGTCTCTTTTTTCATCCCTATCTAGTCTAGATTTTTGGCAAGTCCTTCCTGAAGTCTTCTCTCCATCCTCCTCTTACAGCACAAACCTTTCTCTTCTAACGGGTCTCAGGGGGTTAGCAAAAGAAGGCTTCTGGAGCAGACATCTTCTTGGTAAGCTGGTTTAGGAAGAAATGGAAGAACCTGAACGTGACAGTGGGCCTCTTCCCATGGAAGTCAGGGTAATATTAACAGAAGAGAGCTTCTCAGGCTTCTTGACAGAGAAGAGACCTCGCCTCTAGGCTTATTTGCATAGATATTTGTATGTTCATTTACATCCTTATTGAAAAACTCAGTTTGCATGGGGTCAGGCTGGCTGGTGTCTAGATGTGATCCCCCTACATATACAGAGTTCCCAGGGGAGAGGGAGACCCAGAGAAAGTGACCATAAAGGGGAATTGGCCCCAGCTGCCCTTGAACCCAGCTGGGGGACATCCACGCTGTGGTGCCTGCCTGACGGTGGGCAAGGGAGCTGAGCGAGGACCCTGGGGGCTAGTGTGCGCCCTCCCCACCTCCCTCCACATCTGGAGCCGCGCCTCCTCCACACATGTGGATCCAGGAGCCACAGAAGGTGGGGCACAGGGGGACACGGATAGGAGGAGGAAGAATATGGGGAGATTCTAGTCCCTCCCACTTAGAGAGGCGGTCGCCATGGTGACTGAGGACCAGTGAGGCGGGATGGGGTTGGGGATGGGGGGCGGGGGTGTGGCAGGGACCAAGGCGCTGGGAGACAGAACGCCTGGCATTCCAGGGGGCGGGAAACGCTGCGGCATCCCCAAGCTCCAGGTGAGGGAGGGAGAGCTGACAGTTCTGAAAAGAGAGGGCGGGCCATTGTCTGGCGCTGGCTCGGCCCTGAGGAGGGGGCAGACAGAGGGGGTCGGGCCATTGTGTGCAATACTCAGCTCAGCCTTCCAGCACTAGTCAGACTGGAGGAGGAAACCTAGGAGGCACTGGGTAAGGAGTAGGGGGATTTGGGCTGGGCGGGTGGCAAGAAGGCTGGGAGGCAGTGAGGGTGGGAAGAGGTGAGAGGATGCTGGAGGAGTAGAGGCTTGGGGACATCGCTAGTGCCTTACACACAGTAGGCACTTAATAAATCTAAGTTGATTTGATTTGCTTGTGATCATAAACAGACAGGAGCCAGGGGCAGGGAGGTGGGGCTAAGGAAGGGGAGCCAGGAAGCGGGTGTTCCCCGGGACTGTGCTTTTCTGGGGCTGCCCCTGAGGCTGGAAGGGAAAAGGGGGTAGGGGAAACTGGACCTGCTGGGCACTGGCGAAGCCAGGAGTGGCTTCCCTCCGGGCTCCAGGAGCCCCTTCCTCAGTGAGGTATCCATGCTCCCTAGGGGTGCAGAAGAGACAGAACCCCCGGGGCAAGCATGGGGTAGGGATGGGGAGCGACATCTCCATCTTCCCTCCCAGCTCCACCCCCACATCTGGATCTTTACCCTGGGCCAGTGAGCCTGGCAGGAAGGGGCTACTGTTTGGTGCGGTCTAGGGGCCACGGGGGCAGAGTCTCTGAAGGAGCTGGACCCTGGGGCAGGGGGGCAAGTTTGAACTCAGCATAGTTTTCATGGGGAGTCCCCAGGCTGGGCTCCGGGGCTTGAGGAGAAAGGAGTTGGAGAACCCCCACACTGGGGCTATGAAATGGCACAGCCCCTAGGGCCTGGTCCCTAAACATCTGACTCCTTCACACAGCCACCCCACCTGACCTGCTGCCTGACTCCAACCCCAGCCCAGACGCTTTCCCTCCCTGGCCTTGGTCTCCTCATTTGTACAGTGAGGGAGGGAGTGGAGCCCTGCCAGCTCTGAGCTTCCTGGATGCTGTGGGCAGGACCTGCTTCATCATTTGCACCTGCTACATCATTTGTGGGGCCCAGTGCAAAATGAAAACGTGGGGCCCCTTGATCAAAAAGGACCAAGACTTTCAAGACGGCAGCAGCAGAGCATTAGACCAAGCATGGGCCCTGCTGAGCGTGGGGCCCTGTGTGACTGCTCAGGTCATGCGCCCACGAAGCCAGCCCTGGCTGTGGGCTCTGCCAGCTGCAGGAAGGGAGATGGCAGTGTGACTTTGGATATGACTCCAGAGGCTCTGGTGCAAGAGGGGCAGCAGAAGGCCGCAGGGTGACCTTCTTCCCCATCAGGCTCCATGGACTTTAATCAGGAGGCTCTTGTGGACGTAAGGGTGGCACCTGTACCTGATGGCCTTTCTTCCAAGAGGTTTCTGTTCCCTCTTGAGACAGGAATCACCCCAGAGATACTGTTTCTTTGCCCAGAGGAGCTAGAGCATGCCACCCCCCACCCTCCACACGTGCCTTCTCCATTCAAGTAGCTCAGAGCTGAGTTTCCTGGACTGGGGTAGGAGGGAAGACTGCAGGAGGGAAGACTGCAGGAGCAGAACTCTAGGGAGACAGCGTAGCTAAGGGATTAGCTTTTGTATAATTTTATTTATTTATTTATTTTTCCCCAAAGCCCCAGTAGATAGTTGTATGTCGTAGTTGCACATCCTTCTAGTTGCTGTATGTGGGACTCGGCCTCAGCGTGGCCCGAGAAGCGGTGCGTCGGTGCGCGCCCGGGATCCAAACCCGGGGCGCCAGCAGCGGAGCACGCACACTTAACCGCTAAGCCACAGGGCCGGCCCCGGGATTAGCTTTTGAATGAGACAGATCTGAGTTTAACTTGGCTTCTAGCAGTGTAACCTCCCTGAGCCTCACCTTCCTTATCTGTAAAATGGGAATATGCTGATACTTATCTGCTAAAATTGTTGGGTAGACCAAAGCCTAATAATGCAAACTATTCATCTTGGCTGGAGGGGCTGGGGAAGAGGAGACCTGGGGCCAGAAGGAGAATTCTTGTGTCTCTGGAGAGGGCTGGGCATTGAATCTAACATTTCCAGAGAGGCGGGCACAGGGCAACAGGCAGGGAGGGTGGGGCTGGAACTTCCTCCCCCATCTCTCCCTCCAGCAGAACTCCTCCCAGCGAACCAGATAAGCCAATCTGTTCAAGCAGAGAGGTCTGGGCAGGGTGGTGCCCAAATCTGAGCCAGGGGTTGGGGAGACAGAGAAGGTGGAGTCCAGGTGGGAGTTTCCCCTGATTCTGAGAGTCCAGATGACTTTTTCTGGGTGGCTTGGCCCATGACTTCTCCCAAGCACCTGGCAAGGAGCCTCTGTGAGAGTCTGGGGGAATCTTAGGCAAGTCCTCACAGACACAGTTGTCAGGAGGGTCTCGCTGGGAAAGTGAGGGAAAATGGGAGCAGAAGGAGAAGAAAAGAAGGCTGAGCAGGTTCTGACAAGAAATTCTTCTAAGGTAGCCTGGGCTGTACCATCACCCTGTAGGCTGGTGCTGTGGCAAGAGGGATGGAAGTTACACTACAGGAAGGACTTCCTGACCATGAGGAATGTGTGTTTAAGAAGGAGGTGGGTTATTTACTGGAGTCGGATTAGCCCCAGGATGGCTGTGCTCTTTAACCAGCAGTCAGCTGGTCTCGGGCTGAGTGGGCAGGAAACTACCCACTTTATAGGTCATGAAGCCCTTGGTGCTAGATACCTCATTAACCCTACATTATGAGGTTCCCCCTGGGGCCTTCAGGGAGGGGCGAGCAGCCACCATTGGGAGGTTAGGTGCCTCAGAAGTATGTTCCAGAAGTATGAGCTCAGATGGGAAATTTTCTAGGCCTCCCACTGGCCTGATGCTGCCCTAAGAATGATGGAGATTAGACTACAGGAGGGACTTCCTCAGCAAAGCCATGGAAAAGAACCTAAGGCAATTGTTTTATTTTTTAAAGATTATGGCCCAGCTGGAAGTGGGAGGTTTGAAGGTTAGACCACTGCAGGGATTTCCCAGCAGGTAGGAGTGCAGAGAACCCACCTTGTGGGTAAGTGAAAAGAGGAATATGAAAGAGAGTGTCAAGTCTCCCATTAGGGAAATCTTGAGCAAGAGGAGAAACCACTGCTAGGCTGGTTAGACTGGATGTGACATGACAGAGGGACAGCGGAATGGCTGAAATAACCTAGAAACTTTCTGGCTTTTTAAACTTTGTGGATAGAGGGAGGCAAGGAAAGAGGGAAAGACAGAGGTGTGTCTCTTTTTATTCCCCTCCCAATCCACCAACTTCCGCCCAAGCCAGGGATCTGTCACAACTCGAGAGGTGGAAATTCTGGTTTCCCTTGCCCAGAGCTCCCAGTGCTGGCTTTGGCACTATGGGTACCTGGAGGGTCGCACTCCCGGCCCAGCCGGGCTGAGCCTTCCGTCCCCTGCCTCTGGGGCCTGGGAACCCCCCTCCTTCTTTCTCTTGGATGGCACCTGTGCCCCAGAGTCCGGACACCTGGGTTCTGCACTGTGGCTGGCTCAAGGGTATGTGAGATAAGATGAGTGGCTGGGGGTTGGCGGCCCCGGGAGAAGATTATGCAGAGACCCAGGGAGACAGACAGCAGCACCGCAGAGACCAGAGAGAGAGGGGGCAGCTGCAGAGTCTGGGAGACTGCCAGCCACCCCCCTGCCCTGGGCCACTTCCCGGGCAATGCTGATGGCCTGGGGCAGATAGCCTCCAAGAAGAGGGCCAAGGAGGACAGAGCATATCAAAGATGGGAGCCCAGCTGGGGCTGGGGGCAAGGTCAGAGCAGGTTGATTCAGACCTGGTCTGCCTGCTTAGGTCATCAGAGGGCAGGGGTGAGATGAGGCACAGGGTAGCAATAGATCTCAAAGTGCCAGGAGAGTCAGGTCTGAGAAGTCCATATTTTGAGTGCAGGAATCTGCTCCCCAGAAGTCCCCTGCCCAGGGCCAGGCAATGGTTTGGGTTCTGGGATATGGGAAGAAGGAAGGCAAAGAGCAGATAGCAAGAAGGACTTCCCTGAAAGTCAGGTGAGAAAAGGCAGAGCAGGGCTATTGGTGAAAAGAGATCAGAAGGGCAGGATGGAACATCTAGACTCCTACCCAGAGAGGAGAGTGAGGCAGGAGGCTGAGGCCTGTGAGGATGATGGAAGTGAGACTCTCTGAGGGCCCTTTGAGAGGGAACCGTTCCCTCCCCTAGCACCCTCTCCTCCTCCCCCAGCACCCTCCCCCCATACACACTTCTGCTGCCGGGACTCTCCGATTGGTCCCCGGGGTGGGGATGTGGTAAGGACTGCTCACCCAGAGAGTGCCCAGTGTCTGTTTCCCCAGAGCTATCTGGCGACAGCCTCTGGCTGAGCATGGCCCTTCCAGCCCTGGGCCTGGACCCCTGGAGCCTCGTGGGCCTTTTCCTCTTCCAACTGCTCCTGCTGCTGCTGCCACCGACAACCGCAGGGGGCGGTGGACAGGGGCCCATGCCCAGGGTCAAATACTACGCAGGTAAGTGTCTGATGGCCAGGAAGTGCGGGGATGACAACACTGAGCTGGTGGGGGGTGGGTGGAGGAAGGAGAGAGGGGGAACTAAGGGAGAGGGGGAGGAAAACGGACATGGAGGAGAGAGAGGTATGCCAGGGAGAGATAGAGGGCCTCAGAGAGAAAGTCAGCCAGAAATAGAAATTTAGACCGAGAAAGGAGCGAACGATGAAACCTACCTGGGGCGAAGATTGAGGACGGGGCCAGAGGCACCGCTCCCTCTGGTTCTCCAAAGTTGGTGATTTTTCTTTTCCTCCTTAAATGTCACTGTCATCAAGCTGGGCACCTCAAACCCCTAACTGCTTTGATACTCCCAGATGCCTCCAAAGCTAAGGCCCATGCTAGAAGATCATCTGTGGACCTGGTGACCCAGAACACACCAGGCCCATGCCAACCACACAGATCATGCTGGACTGTGCCATATCCAGTACCGTGGACGCCAGGAATACAAGAAGTTAGGGTGGCCTGGCTGGGGTGTGGGCCCTGGGACCCTATAGGCACAGCTTGGCTGGTTTCTTTCTGAGGCTGTGGGAGCTGCTGGCCCTCTCACCTCCAGGGAGAAGATTCAGGGAAGGACATGGGCCCCATAGGAGTTGTAGGGCTGGGGTCTCCTGGACATGGCTGTGCCTGTAGCATCTTTCTGGGGCAACCTGGTGAAGGAAATACATGGTGCCTAATGATGGAGAGGCCTCCTCTGTGTTGGGTGGTGGGATTACCAACGTAAACAAGACTCAGCCCCTGCCCTCAAGGTGCTCAGAGTTCTGAGGGGAAAGCAGATGAACAAGCAGACAATCATGCTACAGGGTGATCAGTTCAGTAACTGAGGGGTTTATACGTTCTGGGGGAGGCTGGCCCTTCCAGCACCTTGTCACACATGATTCCCCAACTTCTCCTCTTGGTCCTGTCTAAGATTCTCTGAGCCTCCAAAGGTAACAATTAGCAAGTCAGTCCTCTAACTAATGCAAAAGCGCACATGTGCTCAGCAGAGAGGATTTGAGGAGCTCCTTCCCCCTTGCTGATGTGCCAGTGGCACCGAGCACACACCCCACCACCACCCCTGAAGCAAAGTGATGGAGAAGACCTAGGTGAGCCTCCTAGGCTGACCTCCCCTGCCCAGGTGACATCCAGGCATGCCCACAGGGACCTCTAAAGAAAAATGTTTACTTTCTGTTCACCCTATGGCAGTGATTTAGGGGCGGAAATTTCCTCAGTAGAGAAGGGGAAGGAAGTGGGGTTGGCAAGTGGAACCCCTACACCCAGAGCTCTTCTGACACACAGTGCTGTGTCTACCTTTCCTGCCTGTGGCTGCCAACACCTTCCTGTCTATCTGTCTGCCTTCTGCCCCTCCTGCCAGTAAGGGCCAACGTGTCCTCCCCTCTACAGCCCTGCAAGAGCATCCATTGTGCCTCACTTTATTTCCTGTCCCTCTGTCTGTCTCTTGGGTGCAGGCCACCCTCCTCCAGCCCCAGGCTGTCATTACCCTTTCTCTGGCTGCCTCTCCTCTCTATTGTGGCCTCAACATACAGAGGTCCTATGGCTGCCAGCAGGGTGGGGCGAATGGGGGAGCTGTTGATGAACAGAGGGACCAGCTGCCAAGGCCTAGGGAGCACACTCCACCAACCCTTTCCTTTCCCCACTTTTATCTCAGAAATCAGCTGCCTGCCCACCAACTCCTCATCACTCACCCCTTCTCACCACCTCCCAACAGGGGACGGACGCAGGGCTCTTAGCCTTTTCCACCAGAAGGGCCTCCAGGATTTTGACACTCTGCTCTTGAGTGGTGATGGAGGCACTCTCTATGTGGGGGCTCGAGAGGCCATTCTGGCCTTGAATATCCAGGATCCAGGGGTGCCAAGGCTGAAGAACATGGTGAGGAGGCCAGGGATAAAGGGTGTGGGCTGGGAGCGAGGAGGGCGCCAGCAGCTGCCAATGCATGAATAACTGCCCAATTACTGTTATCTATAATCAGCAATAATCAGCAATTCTTGTTATATATATCTGATCCATATAACATACAAGAAATACTATAGTGGCCTCACTGTTCGTTGATATCATGAATACTGGTTGAATAATATTAATTGCTAAAATGTCTGATATGGAAATCATTGACATATGAGAGAAACACTGACTCACATTATATCAATAATGTGATATCCAGCCATTGGTAGAAATCACTGAAGCTCCTGTGTTAAATTATAGTCACCCTACTAATGGGAACAACGTGAGGGAGAAAGGGAGAAGGAAGGAAAAAACAGAGGGAGGGAAGGAGCTAGCAATTACTGAGCATCCCCACGGTTTCTGTTTCTCAGTGTGGTTTGTGGACCACCTGCACGTATAGGATGCCAGTTAAAAATGCAGATTCTCTGAGGCATTGACCCGGGAACTGAAATTTTTAACAATTTCCCCAGGAAATTTGTGGTTTGACAACTGTTGCTCTATATACTATGCATTGCATTAGGTGCTTTACATATGTACCTAGTTGTGCCCTCCAGAAGCCTGTGCCATTGACCAAGATCACTCAACCAGTAAGTGGGTGAGCCTAGATTCAAACTCAGGTCTGTCTGATTCCATAGGCCATGTTCTACCTTGGAGTTGTGTCCTAATGAATATCAGTGTCATCAGAGTAATAGCTATGGTCATAAATTGATGTTATTATAGCCCATGAGCATGTCATTAACCACCGTGCCTGCTGGTGATTTCACACCAGAGCCAAGGAGGGGATGGCAGGTCACAGCTAGAGCTAAAGACCTCATTTCCCTTCATCTCTCCCCTCCCATTCCCCACTTCAGATACCCTGGCCAGCCAGTGACAGAAAAAAGAGTGAGTGTGCCTTTAAGAAGAAGAGCAGTGAGGTAAGTGGAGGTGGGGGTACAGGGGCTCTAGGTAGGGAACCCTGGCATCCCCAGCCCTTCACTGGATGACCTCAGGTGGGGCAGGCAGCGGAGGATGCTTGTTTGCATAATTATCGCCTGCATCCTGTTCTATAAAGATGTACAGGGACTGCCCAGCCCTTCTCCCCACTAGGAACTGAGGGGGCAGCCTCTGGGGGCCCAGGAGTTTGGGGCAAGAGGCCTGAATTCCCTATCTCCCCCAGACACAGTGTTTCAACTTTATTCGTGTCCTGGTCTCTTTCAATGCCACTCATCTCTACGCCTGTGGCACCTTCGCCTTCAGCCCTGCTTGTACCTTCATTGTGAGTTATCTGGCACCCAGCTCTCAAGCCCCACACATCCCTCCTCACATCTCCCAGCCCATCCTCTGTAGCTCTGGAAAACTCTGGTCTTCCAGATGCAGGACCCTTGTGAGCTTCCCAACCCCAGGCCAATTTCACTCTATGTTACTTTCCCTTCCTCCCTCATGCCCCCCATTTCCCGGACATGAGACTCTGGCGTTCTGGCCCCCCAGCTTCTCCCCCCCTCTAGGAACTCCAAGATTCCTACCTGCTGCCTGTCTCGGAGGACAAGGTTGTGGAGGGGAAAGGCCAGAGCCCCTTCGACCCCGCCCATAAGCACACAGCTGTCTTGGCAGGTGAGTATCAGGTTCCCTGGTCCATCCCAACATTTGCTTTCCCAGGTCACTCTGTGACATATGGAATCGAACACAGTTTCCTGCAAGGCAGGGGACAGAGGGAGGGGAAGCCAGGAGCCTCAGAGCACGAGATCAGAGGGAGAATCAGGCACCCCAACCACCAGCTCCTGCTGAAGCTTCCACAAAGGAGGTGGAGAGAGATGGATGTGGAGAGATACTCAGAGGCAGGAGGGTCCAGGAAGGGTCTCAGGCAGAGAAGAGGCCTGAGATTCAGCTATTTGTTCAACAAATATGCACTGTGTGAACACCTCCTCTGGTGCGACAGACATCATGCTAGGAACCGTAGGGGTTACAAAGAAGAAATCATGGCCCTGTGTCCTCCTGGACACAAACCATTACAGACTTCCCACTCTGGCTTCCTGGAGGAGGTGGCCTTCGGCTTTTGAGTGGGACCTTAAAAGATAGGTAGACAGGCAGGGAAGGTGTTCCAGGAAGAGAAGGGTAGGACCCAAGGTGTGCAAGCAGAAAACAGAGCCACATTCCGGGAACAATGAGTGATTCTATTCGGCAAGTGGTTCAGCTGGGTGTGTGAGGGAGTAGCCAGAGAAAGGCTGGAAAAGTGCCAAAACACAGAAGGCCACAAGGTTAGCTGTTCCCTGTGGGCAGAAGGTCCTAAGAAGGGTGCTCAGCAGGGGACTGTGAGCTGGGCTTTGGGGCTCCACAGGAAGGCATAGCACAAATAAAGGGGGCCAGAGACTGATGCAAATCCTGGCCCCAGTCAGAGGCAGGTCTGAGGAGGGCAGGCGCATCCTCCAGCTGATAAGGTCTCCCCACCTCTGCCCTGTCCTAGATGGGATGCTCTATTCTGGCACCATGAACAACTTCCTGGGCAGCGAGCCCATCCTGATCCGCACACTGGGATCCCAGCCTGTACTCAAGACTGACAATTTCCTCCGCTGGCTGGAACGTAAGGACCTGAGGCCCACCCAGCACAGGTGTGGCCCCCTTCCCCGAATCCCAGAGACCTGGCACTGTGAACTGCTAATTGACTCAACTCTCACTTGTTGAGGGCATACTACATGCAAGGCAGTACTGTTAGGCGCTGGGAGTACAGCAGGGAAGAAACAAAACTCCCATCACCTTACGTAAATAAATACCAGTCGGTCCCCTCCCCCACCCGCCCCTCATGGCTATCCCTCAACCGGCTGTGGGATCCGAGGCATCACGTCTCCTGGCCTCCAGAGCCAACCCGAGGGTTTTCACCAACGGGAACCCAGGACATCCAGGCACTCAGTCCCTAAGCCTATCTGCCCCGCCCCTGCAGCGGACGCCTCCTTCGTGGCAGCCATCCCTTCGACCCAGGTTGTCTACTTCTTCTTCGAGGAGACAGCCAGCGAGTTTGAGTTCTTCGAGAAGCTCCACACATCCCGGGTGGCCAGAGTCTGCAAGGTCTGCAGCCTGGGTGGGAGGCGCGGCTGGCCATGGAGGAGCCAATGGGGAGACGGCAGAGGCAGGGCTGAGTGCCTAGGGCCCAATGGGAGCGGAGAGAGGCGGGCGGGGGGGGGAGACATGCGGGGCGTGGTGGGGGGGCGCCCCCTGACTCCGCCCGCGCCCCTAGAATGACGTGGGAGGCGAAAAGCTGCTGCAGAGGAAGTGGACCACCTTCCTGAAGGCCCAGCTGCTTTGCGCTCAGCCGGGGCAGCTGCCCTTCAACGTCATCCGCCACGCCGTCCTGCTGCCCGCCAATTCCTCCACCGATGCCCGCGTCTACGCAGTCTTCACTTCTCAGTGGTGAGCAGCGGGGCGGGAACGTGGGGGCTGGACGTGGGATCTGGCTCACAGGGAGGGGGAGGAACTGACGTGAGCCGAGCACATACTCCGCACTTCACATAGGACAGCATTTGATCATCACCACTTCCCAGGAATTTGACTCATGCTCTTAATGTAGATGGGAAAAAATAAAGCTCAGAGAGGTTCTTATTAGTTTATATCCTGCCTGATTCCAAAAAGGATAGGAGGCAGCTTACAAAAGGCAAACATTAAAATAAAATAAGATTGATAAGAAAATGGAACAAGAGGAGAATAAGAGAAGCCAGGGATAGGGTCAGCATATTACAAATGTTTGTCATTTATATAGTCCCTGGATGGGGCCGGCCCCATGGCTTAGCGGTTAAGTGCGCGCGCTCTGCTGCTGGCGCCCGGGGATCGGGAGCGCACCGACGCACTGCTTCTCCGGCCATGCTGAGGCCGCAGCAACTAAAAGGACGTGCAGCTATGACATACAACTATCTACTGGGGCTTTGGGGAAAAAATAAATAAATAAAATTATATAGTCCCTGGATACTTGTCACAAATTTAGCTGTGAGCTTCCTAATGGCCAGAGCAAAGAGGGAAACACCATTAGCATCATAAGATAAAAATAAAGTCATTGTTTGGAGGCTGAGAAAGGTCACTGCCCTACAGTGTTTGAGTACCTGCTGACAATGTGTCAGGTACCAAAGATATCTGGTGTAAGCAGGGTCTGCTATATAGGACACCCAGAACTGAGAACATGGTGTGTGCCACAGTCAGGTTAAAGAGAATAAGAGAGACAGACCTTCTGTCTCTACAGACCAGGGCTGAAGGAATAAAACTAGTCTTGTAGTCGGCTCTGGTTGGTTCTCTGAAGATCAGAAATTCATGGGACCCAAGGAGGAAGTCTACATCTGGAGCCTGTTGGGAGCTTGGGTACATTGCCCCTCCCATGGGTACAGCCCAGCCTGGGCAGGACAGACAGGAGCTGCCCCAGGGCCTGAGCCCCAATTAATTCTCATTAAGGATAGTCACACTTCAGATCCTAAGATGGGCCAGAGTCAGGGGCTCTCCTAGCCCTTATCACCACAACTGGGGGAAGGAGAGGCAGCTGGAGGCTGGCCTAGACCCCCACAGTCCTGTCCTCCTGGGGTTTCTCATCAAGGGTGGGCCAAGGCTGGAGGGGGGCCCTTCCTGGTATAGCAGAGGAGATCACAGACAATATCCCCTCTGGCTGTCTCCAGGCAGAGCGGTGGGACCAGGAGCTCTGCTGTCTGTGCCTTCTCTCTCAAGGACATCACGCGTGTCTTCGAGGGAAAGTACAAGGAGTTGGACAAAGAGACTTCACGCTGGACTACTTACGGAGTCCCCGATATCAGTCCCCTGCCAGGCAGCGTGAGTACCATCCCCCACACTGAGCAAAGTCCACACACAGAGACACGCACATAATGCTCATGTCAAAGCACCTGTCATGGCATAATAAAAGCCCAATAAATGACAGTGCTCCCCCCGCCCCCCCCGGCCAGTCCTGTCTGCTCAGATATATGCCTGGGCCAACTGCCCACATCCCACAGGTGTGCAACACATACACACACACACAGGTGTGTACACACAGGGCAGCCCTCCTTCACCCCAGCTAAGTGCACACCAAATACCTGGGTATATCCCTGAGGAAACAAAAGAGCATCGGCTGGGCCAAGCACTATCTTGGGCATCTGCACCTGCATTTTTTATTTAAGTTTTGTTTTGTTTTTTGATCAGAGTTGTATATGTGCACCATTTAAAGAATCATATAGATCTACATGGTTGGTTACAAAAATATAGCCCTATTCCCTGTGTTCCACTTTTCCCTTTCTAGAGACAACCACCTTCATCTCTTTTAGCTGATTCTTTTGGCATTTATCTCCAAATCTCTAAATAACATACTTTTATTGCTGCTTCTTGATATTTAGTTTCAGGCAGTATCTATTGAATTCCCATTCTGCAAGGTGAGGATTTAACTGTGTGTCCCCCCCGCCCCCACCCCCTACCCCCAGTGATGTGCTGGAGCTGGCTGGCGGCAACTAGCAAGAACTCTTTTTGCAGATCTCTTTCCAAATTCATGTCCAGTGTTATTACAGTGGTAGTTTGAAATCAGCCATGGTGGGAGTATACACCACGGAAATTAGCAAACACTACAAATCAGGGCTTCCCCACCCCCCTACAAGAGCTGCCTTACCAACACACCACGGCACCCACCCCTCATCTCCCAACGTAGTTTTATAGTAATTTGATTAGGTCAATATTTATATTATGACTCTTATTAGTCACAGCTGAGCCAGGTGGTAAGCCATGATTACTTTGCCTTTTTGCATAATTTTTTTCCCTGGGGTTAGTAATTATCTTGATTTTTTTTTTTCTTTTTTGCTTGCTTTTCTAAGCTCTTTAATTCAACCCCAAACTCTTCCTCAATTATCTGAATCTCTTCTGAAGACAGACCCATTAGGTACTCTTATAGTTTCATATTCTTGGAAATCCTTCTATCTGCTGCGGTCTGGACTGGTGGCCCTCTACATCCGAGGCAGAGCTGCCATCCTGGAATTTCCCTTCCTCATCATTCTGGGCATTTCCTTTGACTCTTTCTTGTGATGATCTCGTGTTTCTTGCATCTCATGGCTTCCTCTTTTTTTTTTTTTCTATCTTATTTTAGTGGAGGATAGCCTCTGTAGCTTCCTGGAAAGGGATACATGGCAGGTAAAATTTTTTGAGACCTTGAATGTCTAAAAATGTCTTTATTCTACTTTCACATGTCATAGTTTGGCTAGGTGTATGTAATTCTGGACTGAACTAATCTTCCTTGAAACTTTGAAGGCTTGCTCTATTATCTTCTGACTTCCGGTGCTGCTGTTCAGAAGTCCAAAGCTGTTCTGACCCCTAACTCTTGGAATGTCACCTGTTTTTTTCTCCTTGGAAACTTGTAGTACCTTTTCTTTGTCCCTAGTTGTTCTGAAATTTCATGATATTGTGCTTTTATGGGACTCTATTCTTTTATTGTGCTGGACATTCAATATACCCCTTCAGCCTGGAAATTTAGTTCTTTCCGTTCTAAGAAGTTTTCTTGAACTATTTCATTTTCATTCAACAAATATTTTTTGAGGCCACATGCCACTGTTCTAGGCACTGGACAAAAGTCCCCTCCCTCATGGAGCTGACATTCTGATGTTATGTTTTCTCACTTCTTTCTGGACCTCCTGGACTGGTCCTCCAACTTTTTAAATCCTTTCCTATTTTCCAAGTCATTGGTTTTGTTCTACTTTCTTGGAGAGTGTCTCAGTTTTATCTTGTGATCCTTCTATCATATTTTTAATTTCTGCTAAAATATTTAATTTCCTTGATTTTTTTGAGCTTTGAATATCTCTTTTATAAAAATGTCCTATTAGAGAGAATTTCAAACATAGAAAAAGTAGACAGAATGGTATAATGGACCTCCATATACCCAGCAGCCAGCTTCAACTCATAGCCAATCAAACTTGGCTCATCTACACCCCACCCACTCCTCCCTTATTATTTTGAAGCAAATTCTGGATATCGTAACATTTCATCTGTACTAGTTTGATAGGGCTGCCATAACAAATTACCACAAATTTGGTGTTTTTAAACAATAGAAATTTATTCTCTCACAGTTCTGGAGGCCAAGAGTTCAAAATGTATTCTCTCACAGTTCTGGAGGCCAGCAGGGTTGGTTCCTTCTGGAGGCTCTGAGGGAGAATCTGTTCTATGCATTTCTTACAGCTTCTGCTTGGCTGCTGGCAATCCTTGGTGTTCCCTGGCTTGTAGACACATCACTCCAATCTCTGACTTTGTCATCACTTCACCCTCTCCTCTGTATGTCTCCTCCACTTCTAAGGGCATTTGTCATTGGATTTAGAGCCTTCCATAATCCAGAATGATCTCATCTTGAGATTTTTAGTTATAGCTGCAAAGACCCTTTTTGCAAATAAAGTCACATTCATAAGTTCTAGATGGACACATCTTTTGGGGGGCCACCATTCAACTCAATACATTATCCATAAATATTTTAGTATGTATCTCCAAAAGATAAGGGCTTTAAGAAAATAGCCGTCGTACCATTATCACACCTAAAAAATTAACATTAATACCTAATCTGATATGCATTTAGTGTTCAGATTTCTAATAGTCTCATAGCTGTCATAAGAGCTTTTTAGTATAGTTTGTTTATTTGAGTCAAAATCCAGATAAGATTTATAAATTTGGACTGGTTGTTGTTTTGAGTCTCTTTTAATCTTTATGTTCCCTTTCCATCTTCATTTTTTTCTCTTACAATTTATTTGTCATGTAGAGTTTTCTGCAATCTGGATCTTGATGATTTTGCATCTCTGTGGTGGAGTTTAAGTATTTTCTGTAAATTGGTTGGTGGTTGGATCTAGAGCCTTGATCAAATTAAAGTTTGATTTGTATGGCAGTGTGGTCTTCTTTCAGGACCTACGTAATGTCTGGCTGCCCTCTTTGAAGTAAGAACTCCTCTTTCATAGCATTCTGTTCTTGTTTCATGGGTACACTATCTTCACTTATCTCTCTTAAGATAGTAATAATACTTTGCTATGAAGTTTTCTTTTCTCTAAATCATTTCTGTTTCCTCTTAGGT
Source organism: Diceros bicornis minor (assembly GCF_020826845.1). NCBI lineage: Eukaryota > Metazoa > Chordata > Mammalia > Perissodactyla > Rhinocerotidae > Diceros > Diceros bicornis. The sequence continues at coordinate 59,795,266 of NC_080743.1, forward strand.
TTTTCTTTGTTCATTTTTCTCTGTTTGTTTTGGTCTCTTTCATGTTCATGGTTTTACTCACATGTCTGGTAATCCTTGGTAATCAGATCATATTTAAGAGTGTGGGACCGTGAAGCTGTTTGGAAACTCTGCCCTTGTGGGTATGACCTGGCAACTTGAGCTCCATTGTAGCTCCACTGAGGATGGTCTGGCTGGGCTGCTTTGTTGGGGACCTTCAATGTCAGTATCCTGAAGTCTTTCCTCCTGGAACTTTAGTCAGTTTTTCCAGAGCTCTTCTAGTCTTCTGCTTGGAGGGAGGTGGTCTGGCTCCTGGTGCCTGGAGACGGTGGGGGAAGAGCGTTGGATGTGGGGGAGGAGTCTCAGCATGTCCTGTGCCTACCTGCACCTAATCCCCTTACCCGCTGCTTTCATGATGGTGTCCCTCCTCAGCTGTGCCTGCTGTCCTCCATCCAGAGACCTCTGTTTCACCCTCTTCAGAGAATAAACCTCCAGTCTTGGGCCAGGGCGTGGAAGGGACAGTCATCCAGCTGCATGGAGCTGGGAGGAGATCTGTCTGCTTCTTAAACAGACTTTCAACCAATCTTCTTTACTCAGCCTCTCTTTTACCTCACTTCCAGAGGTGACTTGGGCCACTAATTGATGAACTTGAGGAATTTTGTCTTGTAAATCAGATAGTTTTGGGGTACCCCAGGATTGACTTTAGAAGATTCTTATTTTTTTCCCGTCAAGTCTTTTATTACTTGTTCATTTGCTTTCCAGCATCCAAACTGTGGCTGCTTTTACCTCCTCTCCTGTTCTCCCCATCCTTGTAGGTTTATGCCTTTAAAAAAAAAACCCTTTGGGAGGAAGCGAGAGTAGGTGCATGTGCTCATTCTGGCACCCAAATGAGATGTAGATGTTACTACTTCACTTTACAGATGAGGAAATTGAAGCTCATAGAGCTGGGGTAACTTGTCTGAGGACACCACTTGTAGGTGACAGAGTTGGGGCTGGCCCTAAGACAGTGCTCTTGGGTATGGAGGACAAGAATCCTGACCAATGATCAGGACACAGGTGTCCCAGAGCCACAGCCTGCTGGTGTTGGCAGGGCCTTTTGAGAACAGCCGGTCCAACCCCCTCATTTTATGGGTGAGAAACAGGAGGTCCAGAATGGAGAAGGGACTCTCCCAGAGTCATGCAGCAAGTTCATGCAAAACCGAGATGAGAAACACTCCCTGCTACACCACCCCTTACTGTGATATCCTTCATTCAATCACCGACTCAGCAAACATTTATTGGGCACCAGCCGTGTGCCAGGTCCTGTGCTGTGGCTGGGGCTACAGACAAGAGTAAAACATGGTCCCTGCCTGCGAGGGGCTGTCACCCTGCTTCCTGCTGGCTGCCAGGCATCCTTGATGAAGGTGATGAGGAGGAGGAAAGTAATAACAGCTAACATTTATTGAGTACTTACTTCATGCCAAGCACTGTTCTAATTACTTGTAATGTATTAGTGCATTTCATCCTCACAGCAAGCCTCTGATGTATTGGTAATATGCCCATTGCACTGTTAAGGAACCTCAGGATGCAGAGGCTGGAATTCAAGCCAGGCAGCTTCAGAGTCCGAGCTTTAGCCACCATCCTGAGATGAGGACTGCCATGAGGGAGGGAGGCAAAGGAGATGAGCAGAGGGGGAGGGAGGGAGGGAAGAGGCAATGGGTGAGGTTAAGGGAAGGAGAAAGCTGATCTGCCTCCTTCCCCCTTCAGTGCTCAGTGGGCCCCTCCTCGGATAAAGCCTTGACTTTCATGAAGGATCATTTCCTGATGGATGAGCAGGTGGTGGGGACGCCCCTGTTGGTGAAGTCTGGTGTGGAGTACACACAACTTGCAGTGGAGACAGCCCAGGACGTCGATGGGTACAGCCATCTGGTCATGTACCTGGGCACCAGTGAGTAAAGGGCTCCAGGACATCCCTCAGAGAACTAGAGCGGGACCTGCAACTAGAGCAGGTTGAGGAGAGAAGCTTCGAGATCATTCACTCATGCATTCATTCAGCAAGTGTCTTCTGAGCACCTGCTTGTGCCTGGCACCCTGCTAGGCTCTGAAAATACATTGGGGGAACACAACAGCCCAATCTCTACCCTTTCTGAGCTTTCAGTCTGGTGGGGGCCTTAGCAAGAGCTGTTTATCTTATGGCAGAAGCCATGTTAGAGAGGGGAAGAGTGAGTGGGTAGAGGGGAGCTGGAAACAGCAAGTGTAGAGATCACTCCTTCAGGAAGCTTGGCTGTGAAGGGGAAGAGAGGAAGCGGGGTGACTGGAAGAGGGTGTGGGACCCAGCCAGCATTCTTTTTTTAAAGATGGGAAAGATTGTCAGGATCCAGTAGAGAGGGAGAGATGGTGAAGAGATGAGCAGGCCAGGGGATAATTGGCAGTGAAGTTGCAGAGGCAGCAGGAAGCCAGAGTCCAGGACACAGGTGGAGGAGGGACAGCATCTCTGCTGGAATGGGAGTGAAGGAGTAGCAGAGGTAAGCCTGGGTGAGTGTATAGACTACGGGGCCAGGCAGGAAGCAGAGGGAACTCTTATCTTAAGTGAAGGCTTTTGTGTTCTCTATGAAGTAGGAGGACACAAGGTCTTGAGCTGGGAGTGAGGGGTGGAAAAGGTAGGAGGTTTGAGGAGAGAGGGGTAGATTCAAATAGTCATTGGGGAAAGAAGGAAAGAGTCAGTAGGGGAAAGTGGAGGATTGCCAAGCATATATATTGAGGGCTTGGCTGAGGTGGATGACCTTGAACTTCAGTGGAAGAAATCTACCAGATTCATTCATTCTTTTAGGACGTGTTACTAAGCACTGTATCAGCTGTGCCTATATTGGGTGTACAGTAGAGAACAAAACAGACAAAAAGGTCAATCCTTGTGGAGTGCATGGAGACAGACAATAAACATGCTGAGTGAATTACTTAGGATGTTATGAGATTAGGAAACTAATGAAGTATAAGGGCAGGTCAGGAATGCCAGTTGGGGAGGCTGCAGGGGTGGTCAGAGTAGACCTCACTGAAGTGCCTTTGAGTAGAGACACTTGATGGAGGTGAGGGGGGCTGGTGATGTGATTGTCTATAGAAGCGTTCAGCTGTCCGCTATCCCATGTCCATGGAGAAACGGGACAGCTGGGTTCCTTCAGGAATGGAGTTTTATCAGGCAGTTGCAAAGGAAGGACAGACAGGCAAGGGATTTCAAGCTGTTTACAAGAGCGCTCCAACCCCATGGCATAGAGGGAAATGGTCTGATCCATCTGTGTCCAGTGCATGTTATGCTTCAGAAGGAACTTTCCGACAGCTGGGGAGGCCACCTGGAGTCAGAGAGGAGCACAAGAGGGGTCTGTGGATGAGGTGAGACAATCTCAGCTCTCTGTCTCTCCACAGCCACGGGGTCCCTCCACAAGGCGGTCGTGAGCGGGGACAGCAGTGCTCATCTGGTGGAGGAGATCCAGCTGTTCCCTGATCCTGAACCTGTTCGCAACCTGCAGCTGGCCCCCACCCAGGTGGGAAGGGACTTTCTGATAGGTTGGGCCTTGGATGCTGGGTCCTCATTAGGTGTGGTGGGGGCGCTCTGACACTCTCCATCTCTCTTCCAGGGCGCAGTGTATGCAGGCTTCTCAGGGGGCATCTGGAGGGTTCCCCGAGCCAACTGTAGTGTCTATGAGAGCTGTGTGGACTGTGTCCTTGCTCGGGACCCCCACTGTGCCTGGGACCCTGAGTCCCGAATCTGCCGCCTACTGCCCACCCCCATCCCGTGAGTGCCAGTCTTGGATGGTGGCCACAGGTGGCCCACCAGGACCCTTCTTACCCAGCTTATGCTTCTGTTCTTCCTCTCTCCAGGGTTTACTGACACATTCCCTCCATGATTCCCCCCTCCTGTGATGGGTTGCTCCCGGGATGGAATTGCGCCAGGCAGTTTTGAAGCTGCTCCAGCTGTCCTGGCTTTCTCTTCCTCTCCTCTCTGTTCTACCTTATCTCCCCTGGCCCACCTTCTTCCCCACTGCACTTCCCTCTCTTCCTTCCTCCTCTTCCCACTTTTGGCTGTTTCAAGGGATGATTTTTGCTTTCCCTGCCTTCTCAGGAAGTCCTGGAAGCAGGACATGGAGCGAGGGAACCCAGAGTGGGCATGTGCCAATGGCCCCATGGGAAGGAGCCACCCGCCTCAGAGCCGCCCCCAAATCAGTGAGTGTGGGACCAGGGGAGGCGCAAAGGCTCAGGAGAACTTCTGGGCAGGGGCGGGCATTACTGCCTCAATTGCTGCAGCACCTGCCCAGCTTGAGACCTGAACACCCAGAGTTGGGATGGATTTGGGTTCTGGCTATAGGGGGGAGGGATAGGAATTCTAAGCTGGGATTCAGGATTTAGGGTGAAGTTGGTTTTGGTGTCAGAGTTGGAGTCAGATGGATTGGAGGTTAGTTTGGGGTCCAGACTGGAGATAGGCAAGGGGTCAGAGTTGAGTTTGAGAGTTGAAATGGAATTTGGAGATGGGAGTTGGGGTCCAAATGTAGGGCAGAATGTTCCCTCCTGCCTTCCTTCTCCCCCTTCCCTTAACCTTTTGCCCTTTTCCCTCACCTACAGTTAAAGAAGTCCTGGCTGTCCCCAACTCTATCCTGGAGCTCCCCTGCCCCCACCTCTCCGCCCTGGCCTCTTACCGCTGGAGCCGTGGCACAGCAGCAGTCCCGGAAGCCTCTTCCACGGTTTACAATGGCTCCCTCTTGCTGCTACTGCGGGATGGGGTGGGGGGCCTCTATCAGTGCTGGGCCACTGAGAGTGGCTTCTCATACCCCGTGGTCTCCTACTGGGTAGACAGCCAGGACCAGCCCCTGGCGCTTGATCCTGAACTGGCGGGCATTCCCCGGGAACGTGTGGCGGCCCCACTGACCAGGGTTGGTGGCGGGGTCACTCTGGCTGCCCAGCGGTCCTACTGGCCCCACTTCCTCACCGTCACTGTGCTCCTTGCCTTAGTGCTTTCAGGAGCCCTCATCATCCTCCTCATCTCCTCACTGGGAGCACTTCGAGCCCGGGGCAAGGTCCAGGGCTGTGGGACCCTGCCCCCTGGAGAGAAGGCCCCATTGAGCAGGGAGCAGCACCTCCAATCCCCCAAGGAACATAGGACCTCTGCCAGTGACATGGACACTGACAACAACCACCTGGGCACTGAGGTGGCTTAAACTCTTGGCACAGGCTAGGGGCTCCTGGCCATGCTGGCTGGGGCACCTGGAGCAGTGCAGCCCTGACTAGGGTGGGAGGAGCACAAAAGACCACCTTCCTCCCACACGAGGAGCTTCTCCTGCCACTCTGTGCCACCAACAGCACTCAGCGGGGTGGGCGCAGTGGCCTGACTGCCCTATGGGACTCCCTTCTACCAAGCACATGTGCTCTCTAATGGGGTTGCCCCAGACCTGGACCTAGGCTATGATACGAGGACCTAAAGAGGATCCTTCAGTTCTGGCCATTCCAAGACCGTCCAGAAACATACTGCTCCAGGAGACTCTGAAACACCTGACTGTTCTAGGACCCCATGGTGATAAACGCCAAACATCTAAACAGCCGTAAGATAGCGCACCGCTCCTGGAGACTCCACTCTGAAAGCAGCTGCCACCTTGGACACCAACACTCCCCTCTCCCAGGGGTCTCTAGGGTTCTGCAGGGAGCTGCCCTCTCCTGCTCCCCTTATTGGCCGTGCACCGCTGGCTCCTAGGAGGTCTTTCCTGAAGTCTGACCTCTTTCCTTCTTGCTTCAGTTGGGGCAGATTGTGATCCCTTCCGGCCTGGCTAGAATGGCAGGGGTAATCTGAGCCTTGTTCACTCCTTCACCCTGGCTGACCCCTTGACCTCTGTCCTCTCCCCTTTCCTTTGTTTTGGGATTCAAAAACTGCCTGTCACAGACCGTTTATTTTTTATTAAAAAGACAAAGCTTACGACTGGTGCTGTTTTTGTTGGAGCAGGGTGCTCCAGCAGAGGACTGCGGGATGTGAGGGGAGCAGGCAGTCCAAGGACATCAGTAGGGAGGAGGACTAGGTTTGTGGGGTGATTGTTCTCTCGAACTCCAGACCACTTCCTCTGCCCTGCCAGCTCGCCCCACAGAACCAGCTCCCCGCAGGTGCTGTACCCAGCTCTCCCACACTTCTCGTGACTCCAGCTCAGCCCCCCTTCCCCAAGGCAGCAGTTGGTTTCAGGTTTTGGTGGGTTGAATTTATAGAACAGCTGTACAGCCACCCCCATCCTGGCCACATCCTTCCCAATATCTGACAAACAGCACTCTGTCTACACCCCATACCACCTTCCCCCTCTCCCTCCTGTCCTGAGGGCACATGTCCCTCCTCCAATCAAGGCTAACCAGTGTATTTGCCCCCTCCTCTCTGCCAAGGCCCCCAGCATTGCCCCCTCGCTTTACTACTCTCTCATCTTTAATGCCCCCTCTCCTACCCACAGGTGTGCTAGGTGTTCTCTGTATGAAGAAAACAAAACAATAACCCTTCCCGCAACTGCACCCTTTCAGTCTACCCCCTCCACCCCGACTTGCTCTCTCTTTCCTCTACCACCAAACACCAGAGAGTGTCCGTTCTGGCGGCCTCGCCCAGTCCACCCCCAGTGTCGCCTTCACCTCCTTTAATCCCCCATGGTCTGGCTTTTTTCCCCACCTCTCGGCTCAAATGACTCTCCAAGATTTCCCATAAGCTCCTAACTGACCTTGACCTCCATGCAGCCTTCACAGCTTGGCCATGCTGTTCTTCTCACCACTCTCCTATGAAGACTTCTTCTTTAAAAATGTTTTTTTAATTGTGGCAAAAAGCACATAATATGAAATTTACCCTCTTTTTTTTTTTTTTTGAGGAAGGTCAGCCCTGAGCTAACATCCATGCCAATCCTCCTCTTCTTGCTGAGGAAGACCGGCTCTGAGCCAACATCTGTTGCCAATCCTCCTCCTTTTTTTTCCCCCAAAGCCCCAGTAGATGGTTGTATGTCATAGTTGCACATCCTTCTAGTTGCTGTATGTGGGATGCGGCCTCAGCATGGCCGGAGAAGCCGTGTGTCGGTGCGCGCCCAGGATGCGAACCCGGGCCGCCAGTAGTGGAGCACACACACTTAACCGCTAAGCCACGGGGCAGGCCCTGAAATTTACCCTCTTAACCATTTTAAGCATACAGTTCAGTAGTGTTAATTATATTCACATTGCTGTGTAACAGATCTCTAGAATTTTTTCATCTTGCAAAATCGAAAGTCTATACCCATTGGACAACTCCCCATTCCCCCTCCTCCCAGCTCTTGGCAACCACTATTCTACTTTCTGTCTATGAATCTGACTACGCTAGGTACTTCACATAAGTGGAATCATACAGTATTTGGCCTTTTTCAACTGCCTTATTTCTCTCACCATAGTGTCCTCAAGGTTTATCCATGTTGTAGCATGTGACAGGTTTCCTTCCTTTTTTGAGGCTGAATAATATTCCATTGTATGTATTTCATCTGTTGATGGACACTGGCTTGTTTTCACTTCTTGGCTGTTGTGAATAATGCTGCAATGAACATGGGTGTGAAAATATCTCTTCAAGATCCTGTCTGCTATGGCTTCTATATTGGAGTTATTTGGCTTCTCTAGTTCTTTCTTTCTCCCCTGCTGGCTCCTTTTCTTCCTCCCATTTCCCAATGCACTTTTACCCCAAGCCTGACTTTCAGTGTTCAAAGCACCCTTGCCAGACTTCCTCTCTTGTGGCTCCCCTGATGACCTCTAGGCCAAGGGTTGTGGGGGTGGTGTGGGGTGGTGAAAAGGGCACTGGGCCAGACTGGGCTCCTGGGACCTTCATCTGCTGTTAACAGACTCAGACAGCCTTCCCTGTCTGCACCTCAATTTCTTCATGTCTCAGAAGGAAGGAATGCGCAGGAAGCTCTTCCTGCTTTAAGCATTATGGACCCCTCACTGTCAAACATACAGCTCCAGAGCTGAACCTTCTCCTGTGCTCCAGGCAGTACAAGGACAAGCCTGCTGCACATCTTCATCCAAGTGCCCCAGAGGCTCCTGGAACCACACCCTTTCTCTGCCTCCCCCACTGTCACTCTGGAATGTACTCTTTCCTCATCTTTCTCTAAGGTACAATGTAGAGGCTGTCTCCTCCATACCGTCTTCCCAGCCTGCCCAGTCCTGGCTGATTATTCTTCCCTACGATTTCCCCAGCACTCACTGGATCACTCGTGAGGTACTTAGACCAACCATAAGGATGTAAGATATAGAAGGGATGACACATGTGGTTACCTCTGCTGGACTGCCAACACCCTGGGGACAGGAGGCATCTCAGCCTCATCTCCATAGCCTACAGCATGAGGCACTATGCTATAGTGAAAGGAGGCGCTTGGGAAATGCTTACCATTTGTGGGAGCAAAGCCTTGGTCAGTCTCATCTTGCGTAACCTCTCTGCAGCCCTTGACATTGGTCACATTCCTTCTTGTAACCCTTGTCCTTTGGTCTCTGGTTGCAGTGCTCTTGCTTATCTTCCTACCTCTCTGGCCACTGCTTCTCAGTTTCCTTCAAGCACTCCTCTTCTCTCCCTTTAAAAGTCCCCTTGGGCAATGTCTTCCCTGTCTATTGCTTCCGCTCCCACCTCTTAACCAAGGATGCCCATTCATTCATTCAGCACACATGCACTCAGTACCTGCTACGGTTCAGAATCTGGCTTTGACAGCTGGGGAGACACATGAATCAGACCTGCTGCCTGCCTTCACGGGCCTTACAATCCAGCAGTAGGGACGGGCTGGCAACAATCAGAGCTGGGGTGGGATGGGGAAGAGGTATGGTAGGGGACAGTGTATTGCCAGCTCAGGCTTCCTGCCTCCACCCAGATACACCACAGACATCTCTAACACATGTCCCACGTTGATCATCCTCTCCAAACCTGCTGCCCCTCCCATGTTCCCATGCTAGTTAATCGCACTGCAATGTAGAAGCTTGGGACTCATCCTACACTTCCTCTCTCATCCCCTCCACATTCAGTGGGCCACTGGTCTCCTCTCCTCTCCTCTTCCCTCTCCCTGGAATTCCTCAGCACCTCTCCAGTCCCATCAGGCCCAGACAACCTCACCAAGACAACCAGAGCCAACCCCTAACCAGTCTCTGCCACCTTCTCCCCTCCCATCCCATCCATATTCTGCTCTACGGTCAGGGTCAAGAGGAGCTTACTAAAAAAATTCTGCCTAAAACTGCCAAATGGCTTTTATTAAATCCAGAATTAAAAAATGACAACCCCTTGGAATGGCATGCCTTGCCTCCAGCTCCTCCATGCACACCTTGATGCTACTTGCAGTTCCTGAGCCCCTTTATACAGCTTCGTGGAAACCTTTATTGAGGGCCTAGCGTTACTCCAGTCCTTGGTGACACAGGGATGAATAGACATCCTGCCTAAAGGAACTAACCATGAGCTTCCTTTGGGTATGCTATTTCTTCCACCTAGAACATCATCCCCTCTGTGGATTCTTCTCTAACCTCCCATGCAGAGTTAGTGCCCTATGCACACCTCAGTACAACCCTTTGTATGCAATGCTGATGCTTCATTGTGCTTCTGTGGGCCTGGCATATGGTAGGCACTCTCTCAATGCTGACACCTGTTCATTTATTCAACAAATATTTACTGAGCACTTGCTATGTGACAGGCACTGTTAGGTGCTGAGGGCACATCAATGAACAAAACAGACACAATTCCTGCTGTCATGGAGCATACATTCTAATGTGGGAGATGGATAATAGATATATAAATCAGTAAAATAGATAGGGAACACTAGATGGTAAGGTGCAATGGAGAAAAAACATTAAGTTGGAGAAAGAAGGTTGAGAGTGGGTGGGGTGTCTACAATTTTCAGTAGGGGATTCAGAGTAGGTCTCCCCAAAAGGAAACTCTGTACGAATTAAGCAGTCACTCCTTGCTCTTCCTCCCCCAAGTCCTAGGCAACTGCTAATCCACTAATGTACTTTCCCTCTCTATAGATTTGTCTATTCTGCATATTTCATATAAATGGAATTACATAATATGTGACCTTTGTGTCTGGCCTATTTCATTGAGCATAATGGTTTCCAGTCATCCATGTTGTAGTATGTAGCAATACTTCATTCCTTTTCATCACTGAATAATATTCCAACACATGGATATACTACAGTTTGTTTCTACTTTTTGTCTATTGTGAATGGTGCTGCTCTGAACATTTGTGGACAGGTTTCTGTTTGAACACCTGTTCTCAACTCTTTTGGATATATAGTCAGAGTGAAATTGCTTGGTCATATGGTAATTTTGTTTAATTTACTGAGGAATCACCAACTTGTTTTCCACAGCATCTACACCATTTTACATTCCCATCAGCAACATCTGAGGGTTCCAATTCCTCTACATCCTTCCTAACATTTGTTACTTTCTGGGTTTTTGTTTGTTCGTTTTCCTTAAAGCCATCCTAGTGGGTGTGAAGTAGGATCTCATTATGGTTTTGACTTGCATTTCCCTAACGACTGATGATAGTTGAGCATCTTTTCATGTGCTTATTGGCCAATATCCTTTGCCCATTTTTTTAATTGGGTTATCTTTCTATAGTTGAGTTGTAGAAATATCTATTTTGAAATGAATTGGCTCTCCACCTCAGACCTCCCAGTCCCTCATTTAAAGAGCTTTTCCTCTTCTTTTAAATCCATGTACTACAGGCAAATAGTTTCAGAGCTGGAAGAGACCCTTAATGTCATTTATTCCACCTCCAGGATGTCCCCTATTCCCGCAATTTTTTGAGTTGCCAAACCGCAAAATTAGTTGTCTAACCTTAGTCCTTCCTGAGGCAGATTGGCCTCTACTGTTTTGGCTCTATAAATGAGAAAAGTTATGCAAAAATTACAGATTAGATTTGCATTTAAAGATTCTAATAGATCTGAAACACAAGGTGACCCATTTAGATTTGGATCTTCAAGAACCTGCCTGAAACTCGATTTCCGCGAATTAGAAAGGACACGCCCGCGCGCCGTAGAATTGAGGGCATGGCGAAGCTAATGAAGGCGTGGCTTATGCCCAAATTCAAGATGGCCGACAAGGACCTTCTATCCCTGCACCAGGGGTGGTGGGGAGAGGCTCAAAGAACGCCATTGGTGGAGTTGCCCACGGATCATCCCCGCCCCCTGTAGGGGGCGGGAGTGACAGCGTCCCAATTTCCGGTTCCGGCAGCACCGGGGTCCCCGGCGAGATGGAGGAAGATGCGACCCGAGGCCAGAAGTCGCGGGGAACAGAGGTTAGAGTGGGAGCTGCGGCTTAGAGGTCCGGGCTTGGACTTCGCCTCAGACGCGGCGGAACCGCCCTGATCTGAGAAGGTAAGAAACCACCGGCTTGGGGTGCCTGAGGACTAAGGTCTCCGAGGACCTGGAGCTGTCAAGAAGGCAGCGAGCGTCTGCAGTGCCCGGCTGCAGTTCCATGGGAGCCCGCCACGCAGTTTTGGGGATGAAGGACGACTCCCACAAGGCACCTTTTCCTGTCGGTGGAGCATGAGGTTCGCAGACAGCGAAAGAAGCATGACGAGAGGCATGGCAAGGGGCATGTCCGAGGACCCAGAGGCGGCTGTGCAGGGGCCAGGACAGAAGCTGCATAAAGGGGGTGTCCTGTGGAGTAGATGGAGAGGATTGTCATGGGGGTGTCTGTGATGAGGGATCACGTGGGTACCTATGGAAGACCAAAAGCAGGCTGGGTGGGAATCTCACCATGTCTGAGGGAGGAGATTATCTCGAAGGAGGGGTCGGAGGCATAGCCAGGGACCTCCCCTAAGGAAATGCATATTCATTAGGACAGGTAGGCAAGCATGTAAATATATTCCCATTCATGTGGTAGATTGCTCCCAGGATGCAGAGCCTTGATGCACATGCAGTAGGGAGAACAGAGGAACAGAAGGAGGAAGAAAAGATCTTGTGTCCAGCTGAGAGGTGGGGACCACACCCCATGGTGTCTTGTCAGGAGTTGCAGAAGGTGATCTGATTTGGTGAGAGTGGTTGACTGAAAAGATCTGAATGAGTCTAGCTGTCATCATTGGGCCCAGTTCTGGTGACAAGTCAGGATGGAGTCAGAGGGCTCCTAATCTAGTCTTAGTGGTCCTGGACTCCTGGAGTCGTTGTTGTTGTTATGATACTGACAATCCTTAATATTTAAAGCAATGCTTTCCAAACTCCGATGCACGTATTAATTACTCAGAGATCTTGTTAAAATGATGGCTCTTGTTCAGCAGATCTAGGGTGCATTCTGAAATTCTGTATTTCTAACAAGCTCCCAAGTGATGCCCAAGCTGCTGGTCTGTGCACCAGTCTGAGTAGCAAAGATTTAGAGCAGCACTGTCCAACAGAGCTTTCTGCAATGGTAGTAATGCTTTGCTGTTAACAAAATGTTTTCACACATCTTAGCTCATATGAGTTGCACCACACTGTTATATAGCCATGGCAGGCTTTATTAGCCCCATCTCACAGATGAGGAAACTGAATTTCAGTGAAGTGACTTGGTTCCAATCCTACTAGTAAGTAATGGAAGTGGAATTCAAATTTGATTCTCCTGACTACTAGTATTCTTTCTACGGTATGACTTTGCCTTCCAGGTGACACTGCCTTGTCCTGAACCAGAATCTTATCCCAGAACCTAGTGAATAGTCTGGTGTGATTTTTCTGGTACAGAGAGAGTGGAAGTGAAGGGGAGATGTATCCATCCCTCAAGTTTGTCCCTTTTCACTGATAGGCTCAGTAGTGGGGGCTTTGCCTCTGACCTCTCATTTGATGACTTCAGGACATCCTGGGTCATCTGTTGGGTCCCCAGGGGAAGCACTTCAACCTTTGTACCTGAGCAGTGTTAAAAGATGGGGGAAAATTCAGAATTGGAGCCATGCACACAAATAAGGGTCTGGGAAAGAGCCATAAAGAAGTTGGGCTGATTGAGTTAGGAGAAGGGAAGGCTGAAGGAAGTTTGCAAACAGGTGGTAACTGCAAGGAGGATTTTCCAGAGAGTAAAACAAGGGGAACTGGTTTTGATATTTCAGCAGGAAGTCTGGAGGTTATATAACAAAGATGAGGTTGAGATCCCACCTTTAGGAGCAGCCCAACCTTTTAAAGGGGTAGAGGGAGTGGGTGCAATGCCCCCTCTCCCTTCAACTGTGGAGGCTTGTCCCTCTGAGGCATGACCCTTCGTGGCTTCTCCTGTCACTATGGCAATGGTAAGAGTTACCTGCTTCGGCCTTGCAGAGGCTGCCCTTCCTTCTGGGAATTTAAAATAGACTGGCACATATGAGAGATGGAGGAAAGTGGGGAAATGGGGCACTGGGTCCTGCCTTAGGATTTCTCATCAGGAGATATTGGTATTTTGTCATTCAGCTTGACAAGTTGAGATGGTGCCCATAAAACCAGGTCCTGGAACAGAATCCTTGGTTGCTCTGCCCCTCTGCCCTGCTTGGCATGCAGTTTGCATGAGCTCGGCAGGAGGCCCTCCTGCTTGAGCCCTGCTGTATTTATTTGTCCTGTGACAACAGCATGCCCGCCCAGCCACACAGCTCGGTCACTCCACAAGCACACTGGAAAAGCAGAGGCAGCTCTTGGTTTTTCTGAAACAGAGACCTGAGAAAGGTCTCTGGGCATCTTCAGGGCCAGGAGCTTATGCTTAACCCTTGGGTGACTGGCAGTCATGAGGGAATTTTGCCTCCCACAGATGGGAATGAATTGGCTTCAGACTGAACAGAGAGATTTGTCTTGGAACTCCTCAACTCCCATGAGGTAGAAGACATGGTGGAGTAGAGGAGAAATCCTGGCTCATATCCTGCCTCCACCAGTGACCAGCTGCATGACCTTGGGCCTGTCCTTTTAACCTGTCTGACCCTCCATTTCCTCATTTAGCAGAAGTGTCTAACTGTACACAGGTTAAGTTGTGAGGATTACATGAAGTAATAGCTATTCTGCAAATCCTAGTGTCTCTCTATCTCTCCTCATCTCTCAGTTGTAATGGACAAATGACCTTGGGACCCTGGATGACAAACATCCTGGGGCAGGGGAGACAGTGACCACCTTCTCTTGAAGAGCCTCAAAGGAGAAGATTGCCCTGCTGGACTTGGTGGGTGTCCTAGGCTGAGGCTGGGGAGGAAGGGTTACTTTTGCCCACAGCAAGTGGCAATATCAATGTTCAGGGGTTCTCCTCCTAGAACCCCACCTCTAGCTCATTTCCCACAGCCTAGCTTCTCCATTCTGGCCAACCCAGTTGTTTCAAGCCATTGTTCTCTCTCTTTCACTCTCTACATGTATTCCTCCTTCATTCATGCTGCTTTGTCCTCCTCCAGGAAGCCTGTCTTGGTCACATGTACCTCACCCATGCCTCACCTTGAAGCTGAGGTTTTCCCTCACCTCGCATGTACTCCCAGTTTGCACTGCTGGTGGCCCATACTTTAATGAAAGTGATACAGTCCAGCTCAGGGAATTCCGGAAAGCTAACTTTGCTTCCCCACTGACTTCCCTGGTAAACCAAGAAGCTACTTATGCTAGTTGGGACCTTTGGGTGGGGACAGTGGTTGAAGATGAACTCTGATTAGATACTCGACGTGAGGTTTGCCAAGGCACTGGCACTGGGACTGCTTGTATAGAACATTTCAGCTCTCTAGACTTGTCCCGTTGATGTGGCCACATCCCTTCCCAGCCCTTAGGGATTTCTCTCACAGGCTGGGGAGCCCCTGACTTCTCGTTTCCTGGAATTTAACTTCCCACTTTCCCCTACTGGCTGAAAATGTCCAGTACCCTACACAGGAGCACTTAGATTGCCACTAAGAATATGTCCAATAAGAATATGTCCAACATATGATGTCCTCTTGTTTGACAGTTCTTAAGTTGGAAGCTCCTGATTTTATACAGTTATTCCATTAGTAAGATTATTAGTTTTGTTTGAAATTTTAGGTGATGGATACACTTAACATGAGGGCCACGTGTACATTAATTTCCCTGGTTTCTTTATTTCTGTATCTTACATCCCTTCCCCAGGGAGATACAATCCCCAGAGGGATACCGTGTCTCCTTGAACAGACAGTGAGTTTCTCGAAGGCAGAGTCTTTATCTTTTCTGTCACTTGAATTTCCCTTCATTATATAGGACTGCGGTTATGATTTATATGCTTAGGGATGAAAAGGGCCAAACATATTCTCTCCTCTGAAGTTCTGAAGACTCTTCAGGGAAACTGCTTACCTCTCAGGTGGATCTTTTCTTTCTCTAGAGTGAGTTATCTAATAACCAAAGAGGACTCTGACCTTTGGCTTATTCCTAACTTTCTAACTCCTTTCATAAGAGGGCGGGGAGGGAGGGGGGGCCCTGTGGTGTGAAAGCCCCACTTAGCTTCTTCCCCACACTTGCTTCTAATGCAGACTGGAGAAAATATAACTGTAGTGAGCATGGGTCAGGGGAGCTCAGAGGGCCCAGCACAGGAAACCAGAAGTAAAATAAGGTGAGTCAGCTGGTAAATGGTGATAAAAGAGGTACCCTGCTGAGGATGAAAGGCCAAAGGTGGTGACTCCTCAGTGGGCGCAGGAGCATCAGAAATGGAGCACTTCTCTTCAGCCTTTAGGAACCTCGTAAATGTCACCTAGTGACATCCCATTAGCCCACTTAAAGGCCTTGCGTCCTGTCAGGTGATCGGTTTGTCCATAGCATCCTGAGCTCTGCCTGGGTGAGCCAGAGAAGGAAAAGGAGAATGGGCTATGACACCAGAGCCCAGGCAGAAGCAGAGAGACCAGGATTGAGACCCGATAGGCTGGGGGTAGGGAACTGAGGTGGGAGTGGAGCCAGGGGAGTTGCTGAGGTGGGGAACAATTTCTGGAATTGGGAAGGACTGATAAAGGAGAGAGAGGGGGCAGTATCCTTATCTGTGAAGGAGACTCAGGTGGTGGTTGGCAGAGCCAGACTGGGTAAAGTCTAAGCTTTGGGGAGGTGAGTACCCCAGGAGATGAAGGCTGAGAATGGGGTTTCAGAGCCTAGCCAGAAGGGGAAGTGAGAAGTTCTGACCTCCTCCCTCACATCCCTCCACTCTGCTCAAATCCTCAGGTCTTCAGGCACAATGGAGGACAAGCGCAACATCCAGATCATCGAGTGGGAACACCTGGACAAGAAGAAGTTCTACGTGTTTGGTGTGGCAATGACAATGATGATCCGTGTCAGTGTCTACCCATTCACCCTCATCCGCACCCGGTTGCAGGTTCAGAAAGGCAAGAGCCTCTACCATGGGACCTTTGACGCCTTCATCAAGATCCTGCGAGCAGATGGGGTGACTGGCCTCTACCGGGGCTTCCTGGTCAACACCTTCACCCTCATCTCTGGCCAGTGCTATGTCACCACGTACGAGCTCACCCGGAAATTTGTAGCAGACTACAGCCAGAGCAACACAGTCAAATCTCTGGTGGCCGGTGGCTCAGCCTCTCTCGTGGCCCAGAGCATCACGGTGCCCATTGATGTGGTCTCCCAGCACCTGATGATGCAGCGCAAGGGTGAGAAAATGGGCCGCTTCCAAGTGCGAGGGAACTCAGGGGGACAAGGGGTAGTTGCCTTTGGCCAAACCAAGGACATCATCAGGCAGATCCTGCGGGCTGATGGGCTTCGAGGCTTCTACCGAGGCTACGTGGCTTCACTGCTTACCTACATCCCAAACAGTGCTGTCTGGTGGCCCTTCTATCACTTCTATGCAGGTAAGCAGGGGCCAGGACAGTGGGAGGGGAGGAGGGGTTTACTAATGGGGCTGAGATACTATTGCTCTGTGCATGTTGGAGTGGGAGACTTAATGGGAGAATGGGCAATTTATTCAGAAAATATTTGAATCCAAGAGGTTCCAAGATGATGAGACATGGTTCTTGTCTTCAGGGAGCTTATACAGTCATGCGTCGCTTAACAATGGGAATACGTTCTGAAAAATGCGTCGTCAGGCAATTTCATCATTGTGTGAACATCATAGAGTATACTTCCACAAACCTGGGTGGTGTAGCCTACTACACACCTAGGCTATGTGATACTAATCTTATGGGACCACCACCCCATTATATGCGGTCCATCATTGACTGAAACGTCGTTATGCGGCACATGACTGTATTATAATGGGAGGAATCAGACACGTCAAGTAGATGACGTAGAACATAGAGTATGTTCTGGGTGCATTGGGATCAACTAGGGTTAGTGGATTACTGGCAGAGATTTGGACGGTGGGGAAGGACAAAATTCATGGGATGTTTGAGATTTGAAGATGAAATTGATGGATAACAGTGAGCTTTTGAGTTGGATGCCAAGATGTGATAGAACCTTTTTGTGTATGTGTGTGTGTGAGGAAGATTGGCCCTGAGCTAACATCTGCCAATCCTCCTCTTTTTGCTGAGGAAGACTGGCCCTGGGCTAACATCCGTGCCCATCTTTCTCCACTTTATATGGGACGCCGCCACAGCATGGCTTGCCAAGTGGCGCATCAGTGCGTGCCCAGGATCCGAACCTGTGAACCCCGGGCCACTGCAGCGGAGCGTGCGCACTTAACCGCTTGTGCCGCTGGGCCCGCCCCCACCTTTTTTTTTTTTTTTTTGAGGAAGATCGTCCCTGAGCTAACATCTGCCAATCCTCCTGTCTTTTGCTGAGGAAGACTGGCCGTGGGCTAACATCCATGCCCATCTTCCTCCACTTTATGTTTTTTTTTGTGTGTGTGAGGAAGATCGGCCCTGAGCTAACATCTGCCGATCCTCCTTCTTTTGCTGAGGAAGACTGGCCCTGGGCTAACATCCATGCCCATCTTCCTCCACTTTATATGGGACGCCGCCACAGCATGGCTTGCCAAGTGGCACGTCGGTGCGTGCCTGGAATCCAAACCAGCGAACCCCGGGCTGCTACAGCGGAGCGCGCGCACTTAACCGCTTGCGCCACCGGGCCTGCCCAATGGAACCTTGAACCTCTCCACTCCTATAATGTATTTTTGTTCATAAGACATTTTATTTCTTTTTAAGTATTTCCCAGAAATGGGACTACTGGGTCAAAAGATAACATTTTGAGGGCCTCAATAAACATATTGCCAGATTTCCTTCTGAAAGGGCAGAGCGCATTGCCAAGAGCAGGACCTGAGTGTGCCTGCTACCCTGTGACATCCACAGCTTTGGGTAACCACCCAACTCCAGTTAGGGCAGTCTGTGCCTGGAACCTCCCTGATCCCTGCTGCTGGCTTCTAACTCTTGGCAGTGGGCATTCCGTCCCCTCCCATCTGGAACTTTTCTAACTAAATTTTGTAATGACTTCCTGACCTGTAATCATTTTGTCTCTATGACCCTGTACTTTTCTGGTTCTCCTATTTTTCTGATTGTACCTTCCTTTTTTTTTTTGGCTAGCCCTGTTTCTTTCTTCTTCTGTTTAACACAGTCTTTCATCTAGAGTATTTGGTAAAATTCACATACCTGGATTCCAGCCTGACACTTTGTATCAGATTCTTTGGGAATGGATCCTGGCAATCTTCATGTTAAAAAGACTCCTAGGAAATGTGAGCATTTTCTCTGGATTCTGTCTTTGCCCTTCTCTCCTCATTTAATTTCATTTACAATTGAGTTGTACTTTTCTAATATGTCCAAAAATCTGTATTTCCATTCCTAGACTAACCTGTCCACAGCTCTGGGCAGACATTCTGACTGTTGGACCTCTCAACTCGAATGCATTCATTTACATCTGAAATTTTATTCAATTAACTATTTTTCATCCCAGGCTGGCTTTCCCTTCTGACTTACTTTCATCTCTCAGTGGCCATGTTATTGTCCAAAGCACTGAGACTAAAGCCTTGGGGATTGTGCTTGGCCACTCCCTCTTCTTTGTCCCCACATCATTTGTCCTGGTGACCCCAGAATATCTTCCCCAACTTTCTGTCCATTCCTACTGCCTTTCCTGGAAACCATGCCCCTGTTACCACCCTCCTGGACTGCTACATTGGCCTTCTAGCTGTTTTCTTTTTTTTTTACCCCCTTTTTCTTCCCAAAGCCCCAGTAGATAGTTGTATGTCATAGCTGCACATCCTTCTAGTTGCTGTATGTGGGACGCGGCCTCAGCATGGCCGGATGAGCGGTGTGTGGGTGCACGCCCGGGATCCGAACCCGGGCCACCAGTAGCGGAGCACGTGCACTTAACCGCTAAGCCACGGGGCCGGCCCCATCTAGCTGTTTTTCTAGGTCTCTTCCTTCCAATCCATCACCCACCTCCCTAACAGATAAACTTTTTAAACCCTGGTTGTGATGTTCAGTGGCTCCCACTGCTTGCTGAGTAAAATCCAAACTTCAGCCTGACTTCCACCTCCCTTTGCAGTGAAACCTCCCCGTGTATAGTCTGTGCTGCAGCGAGGCCCGCTAATGCTCAGTTCCTCAGCCATGCACCCTCTCTCCCCCTCTGCTTTGTTCATATCATCCCTCTGCCTAGATGCCTTCCAGGTCCACTTACCCTGTGAAATCATGACTTACTTTAAGTGCTTCTTATTGCCTCCCCTCCCATCCTCTCCATGTAGCCGTAAACCCAGAAGTGATCTTTCCCTCCTTTCAACCCCCATGACATTGCTTGAATCTTTCTTAAGGCAGTTATAACATTTGCCTTGATATTATTTCTGTGTGCCTTATCTCTTCTACTATGTGGAAAGGTTCTTTTCTTAATACATTTTTTTTTCCTACCTTTATTGAGATATAATTGACTGGAAAGGTTCTTGGAAGGGGGAGGAAACTAAACTAACATTTATTGAATACCCCGTATGTGCCAGCCTCTGTGACACTCTGTGTCTCAGGGTCTGGTGAATTGTTAAGTGCTCAGTAAATATTTGTTGAATGGGTAGATTTGTTCTTGTCACTCCCTTTTGCTTAAAATCTACCAGTGCTGCCTGATGGGCATTTAGAATAAAATCCAATGCTTCCCATGGTCAATACAGGTCTATATGGTCTGGCCCCTGCCTGCTTTTCCAGCCTCATCTCATGCTACTCTCCCCTTACTCACTCTGGTCCATCCCCAATGCCCTTCTCTCAGTTCCTGAAACACACCAAGCTCTGTTCTTACCTCAGGGCCTTTGCAGATAATGTTCTTTCTGCCTGGAAAACCTTTCCCCTGTTCTTTGTGTGCCTGGCTCCTTCTCATGCTTCAGGCCTCGGCTTACATGCCACCTTAGCAAAGAGGACTTCTTTACCCATTGAAAAGAGGGCTCTTTTTGTTTTCTTCTTCAGCACCTGTTTCCTTCATAACACTTGTCATAATTTACAATTATTTTATCCCCAACTCCCAGCTCCTTAATTAGACTGTAAGTTCCATGAAGGCATTTCTCTGTCCATTTCTCTGTTTTATGTCTAGTGCTTATCACGGTGCCTGGCATCTAGTAACCATTAAGTAAATATTCATTTATGTTTCTTGTCCAAAGTCATTTAGCCAGAACGGACTTAAACCAAGTCATCCTGAGTTTATCTTCTGCCATACAGATAATGGGTGCCCAGTAGACATTTGTTGAATGAATGATGGAGAAGGAAAGACATGGGGCTCTTCCCCCACCCTCTTGCCTTTGTTTTTTCATCCTCTCCCTAAGCCCCAGGAAAATGGCATGTGTGCATGATTAGAATTGGAATCTGGATCCTGCTGCAGCTTGCAGCCCTGGGGGCCAGTGCAGACAGGCCCAAGGAGGCTGGCAGTGCCAGTCCAGTTGCTACCTTCCAATGGTTGCAAAATGCTTGTTTCTTAGGAGAAACAAGACACTCGTGAGGTGGAGCTGCCAGTTCACATTGTTTCTGTTTGCATGCTGACCCTGGGGAAGAAAGGGATTAGAAATCGGAGGAGAGGTGGTTCTGGTAGGGCTTAAGGAATTCTGCCATGCCGGTGGGGCTTAGAAACTCTCACTTCTGCCCTGCCAACCCCCTACCTTCCTACTTGTTCCCTAATCTTTAGTTGCCTGGCCACAAATTACCAAAACTAGGAGCATGAGAAAAAAATTCTTAAAGGTATTATGGCAACTGAAGTGTAGAGAGAAAACTGAGAGGGGATCTTTGAGATGATGAATCTGTTTTACATCCAGTCTCACTCAGAATAAAAGCCAAACTCCTTGCAATGGCTTCAAGGCCCTAAGTGACTTACTCTTGGACCTCATCTACTGTTCTTTCCCTCAGTCATTCTGCTTCAGGCATACTGGTCTTGCTGTCCCTTGGAAGACTTCAGGCATGCTCCTGCCTCAGGACCTTTGTATAGGATGTTACCTCTGCTTGGAAAGTTCTTTCCACAGATCCCTATGGCTTGCACTCTCCTTTGGGTCTTTGCTCAAACTTCACCTTCATGGAGAGGGCTTCCATGACTACCTTATTTAAAATGGCAACCTTTTCACCCCTTACCCTTGGCATTCCCTGTCTCCCTTTCCTGCTTTATTTTTATCTATAGGTAGCACACATCACCTTCTGACATAGCTATATATTTTGTTTTCAATTTGTTTACTGTCTCTTTTCCCCCACTAGAATGTAAATTTGATAGGGGCAGGGATTTGAGGCTGCTTTATTCACTGTTATATCCTTAGAACCCAGGGTGACTGGCTCATGCTAGTCACTCAATAAATCTTTGTTGAATAAATGAATGAATTCTTGTCTTTCATCTCCAGGGAGAGTAAAGCAAAAAATTCAATTGCACGTGAACTTCCCAGCGATACTGGGAATGGGTGGATCTGGGTACTCTTCCATCTTCTTACGAGCATTTTGAAAAGTGATTTTTTTCGTTCTTGATATAGGCTGGAGAAAAGTTCTCACTATAGGATATGACTTTCTCTTTTAATTGTAATTGTGTTTTTTTTAAAAAAACATTCATATAGGGCCGGCCCCGTGGCTTAGCGGTTAAGTGTGCGCGCTCCGCTGCTGGCGGCCCGGGTTCGGATCCCGGGCGAGCACCGACACACCGCTTCTCCGGCCATGCTGAGGCCGCGTCCCACATACAGCAACTAGAATGGATGTGCAACTACGACATACAAGTATCTACCGGGGCTTTGGGGGAAAAATAAATAAATAAAAATCTTTAAAAAAAAAAAAAACAGAAAAAAAAACATTCATATGGTTCAAAATTCAGAAGGTGGGAAAGGGTATGCAGTGAAAAGTCTCCTCACCCACTGTAGTCACCCAGGCCCTTCCTTAGAGACAATCAGTGTTACCAGTTATTCAGTGCATATATAAGAAAATATGTAGTGTGTGTTTTTCTAGCCTATGAATTGGGAGGAGTAGAGCACTAGCATAAGGTTTTTATATCAGGTAGGATTTCTGTCCATCAGATGAAAGGAGTCAGCAAGCAAAAAAGATAATCCCCTTCTCTAGAGGAATCTTGTCCTGTTCAAAATGGGTGATGACTTCTGGAAGGAGCCTGAGATTTATAATTTTTTGTTAGTTCAGATGGAAGCAAAAAAAACAAAAGATGGGAGTTACACGGTGAAGTGGCTAAGGATGGAGGGTTTGTCATCGTTGGGCCAACTGGTGGAAGCAGCATGAGGGCAGATGGGGTGGTACCTCACGTCTTGAGGCATTGTCTTTCCCTTGATTCCAGAGCAGCTCTCATACCTCTGTCCTAAGGAGTGCCCTCACATTGTCTTTCAAGCCATTTCGGGGCCCCTGGCTGCAGCCACTGCTTCCATCCTCACCAATCCCATGGATGTCATCCGAACCCGAGTACAGGTAAGACCAGCCTCTTCCCCACTCTCCTCCCAGAGAAGCCATTAGAAGCGTGATCTTCAGGTCCTCCAGCGTTCCCCTGACCTCTAGTGTCATGGCCCTCTAGTCCAGCCAGCCTTCTCCTGGTCATCCAGACCCTTCCTTGTGGTTACGACTTACCATCTACAGAAACCAGCTGAGCACTTTAAAGTACCTAGAATGTTTCTCTCATCCTATCTGCTACTTTGTGTGCCTCTACTCCTTTACTTGCCCATGCATCTAGGAATTCTTACTGGTTTCTTCTAGCCTTTCATTCTATTAGCATAGCCTATCAACCACCTTCTCCTTACCTTGCAGGTTTGTGGTAATTAGAAATACTGATTTCAGTTAATTTCCTAAGTCTGTCTGGTTTCTGCACTAGGCTCTGATCTCTTTACAGACAGTGAGAGTGACTGTTCTTGAATAGGTTTCAGATTGTACTGTGTGGACTCAGCAAAAACACTGACAAAGCCCTGGGTGGCACTGTCTAGGAATTATAGTCCTTGTCTTCAGTCGGCTCAAAGACAATTTCACAGCACCAAGTCCAAGGAAACAGTGTCTGAATGATGATGTATTATATACAAATGGTGGGTTTTCGCTGAATGATGATGTATTATATACAAATGGTAGGTTTGGGCTGTATAAAGCTTTAGGTGGAGAGAATGGGGGATTTTAATGTCTGATTTGGGTAGCTTAAGAGGAAAGCTGTCCAAGAGGGTGGAGTCATTGGGTTATGGCGAGGAGAGGCGGGAAGGAAAATAACTTTAACAGGTTGGGGGTGAAGTCAGCTTCCCTGATAGCAGGATGTTGGGACGGAGGTGGCTGGTAAATCTAGGTATATTTGTCGCTAGGAAAGAGTGCCCCCCCCCACACACATACACCACACAAATTTGAAAATGAATAAATTGGCATCTGATTGGTTTGCAAATAATGAAATGCATAGGTTCCATCCTCATTCTCTCCTGAACTTTGTCCTGGGTGTTCCACAAGGAGATCCAAGGGAAAGGACAAGTCTCTCCCTTGAGTTGCTCCCAGGCTGGAGGAGACAAAGTGCATATGAGGGCCAGAGGCATAGCTGAAATAGCCCTTGACATGGCTGTGGATAAGCGGGAGGGTTAGGGGAGCAGAGGTGGTCAGATGAGTGTACTGGAGAGGAAGGGAGTGTGGAGCAGGGTGCTCAGGGAGGAATGGTAGGATGTTCTTAGCCATAGAAGGGATTATCTTGTGAAGGCCATACAGTGTAGGGGGAGGTAGAACAAGGAGTGCCTTTGTCTTGCATTGGCTGAGGGTCTGAGTGGGGCGGTCTCTAAAGGTGTAGCTTGGTGGCAGGGTATGAGGGGGTTGAGGTGGGGGTAGGCCTGTTGAAAAAGAAGAGAGAAGAGATTCCTGCCTTAGCCAGGCTTCCAGTGTGACAGGGAAGACAGGTCATGGGGTGCTTGGAAGATGACAGGGTCAGAGTGGAGGACTCTAGCCCTGGGGGCTCAGAGGGATTGAGATGATCAGAATCAAAATCACAGACTGGCAAAGCTGCAGAGGACCTTAGAGGTGATTTAATCCAGCCTGCCTGAGACCAGAGAGAAGCACCCAGTCCAAAGACTCATAGCAATGTAGTTTATCTAATGATATTCATAACAGCTAATATTCATTGAACACCTACTGTCTGCCAGGCACTGTTCTCAGCATTTACAAGTATTCTTTTGTTTACCGCTCAGAAAAACCATGTGGGGTAGGTGGTATTATTATTGTTTTATATTTGAGAAAACTGAGGTGCAAAGAGTTAAGTAAATTATCTGAAGTTATGCTGTTAGTAAACTGGGGAGCAGAACTGAAACCCAGCCAGTCTGGCACCAGAGCCTATACTAACTCACTGTGTTGTACTGTCTCTCAGAAGCAGAATCCAGCCCTCTGACTCCCAAGTCTAGATCTTCCCACTTAGCCTAAGGCAGAGGGAGATGGAGCAGAGGTGCTTTGACTGCAGACCGTGGCCCTCCACTGTGTTGACTTTTCCAGGTTGAGGGCAAGAACTCCATCATCCTGACCTTCAGACAGCTGATGGCAGAAGAAGGGCCTTGGGGCCTCATGAAGGGCCTCTCGGCCAGAATCATCTCATCCACACCCTCCACCATTGTCATTGTGGTGGGCTACGAGAGCCTCAAGAAACTCAGCCTCCGACCTGAGCTGGTGGATTCGAGACACTGGTAACCAGTGGCGGGAAGAGAAGCCTGCTGTTTCCCACACTACTCTGGGTCAGGGGCATAGTGGGAAGGATAGTACCTTCTCCAAGTGCCCCCACCACATACCTAGCCCTGCCCTGGGCCAGGTGGCCTGTCTGGGGACAGGGATAGAGACTTTGAACTGTTCTTGCTGAAAAGGCTCCACGCCTGGATCCCTTGCCCCCATTATTTTTAATTTTCTTGCCAAACTGGGCTCCCTCACTCAGTCCCTGTACTCAGTCCTGCCTTAAGGAAACCTACTCTCCCTACCAATCCTACTCCACCCCTCCCCTGCTAACCCTTCTTCTGGCTTCCCCTTCATCTGTGTCCCTGAGATCCTGAGAAGAGCTGTACGGAGAGCTTGCTTACTACCACTGCTTCTTCCTCTTGGGCTTTCAGCCCAGATTCCTAGCAGCTGCCATCACCCCTTTCCTGGTTCATCTCTTAGGCTTGCTTATTTTTATTTTGGGACTGAGCTGCCCACCAGACTACCCTGCTTTTCCCTGCCACTGGGGGCAAGGTGCCAGGCATTTTTGCACAGGGAGTAGGAGTAGCAAAAACCTCTGGTTCTCCAGAGCACTCGTCCTCTCTTTGGAGAGTTATTAGGTTGGGGAGAAATGTTGATACTTTATTTTGTGTGTGTATTTTTTTTAACATCTGTGAACCAGGCTACTGTCTTAGTCCTGCTAAAGCACCAATCCTGCAGTCAGAGCCCACCCCTTCCTCACATAGATGGAAAAATGTAATGTAGTTTTCCCCTCAATCCCAGTTCCCTATCCCTTCCATGTCCCTTCAGGCCCAGCAGCCCCAGGACATATAAGCTGTTGGCTTTCCCTGGCCCAGATGACTCCAGTGGTGGGCACAGTTCTAAGTAGATCAAGCTGGCTGGGGCACACTGGACTTGGAGCACAACCGTGAAAAGTCAGGTTGAGCGAGTAGTTGATTTGGAAGTGACAAGTGGGTATGTGTGCTCCAGCGCCTCTCCCCAGACCAGCAGAGCCAAGCCTAGGAGAGGGCAGTGGAGGTTCTCAGCCCCAGCCAGTCATGACATACACATATATACCACAATCACTTGGACTTACGGAAACAGATGTTGTTTCACAATGGGAATCTCTGAGGTGTGGAACTGTTTGTGTTTCTCTTCTCCCTGATGTGAAGAGTCATCCTGGTCATGGTACCTTCTGGAGGGATGCTTGGAAGAGAGTAAAGAGCAGGTCAGAAAGTCACCCAATACCAGGACCACTGCATTTACCAGCCTGATACTGCCAAGATTATCTATTGAAGCTCTCAGGAGCTAGATGATGAGCCCTCCTTCCCTGCCTCATCCCCCGTCCCCTCCACCAAGCCTGTGTTGCAGGTGGAGAGAGGTGCAGCAAACGGAATGAGGAGGCATATCAAACCCTGCACTTCTACTTGAGACATTTGGCCCAGAGGATCCTTCAGACCTTCCTATTGGTCCCACTCCCTGGGAAAGGCCATGGTGCCAATTTGAAAGGTGCTAGCTACCTGAAGCCTTGATATTTCTTATGGCTGCCCCACATTCTATCACCTTGGCCAGATCAGAATCTGAAAACCACATTTCACTACCACCACTGCCCATCTTGGTCTCTTATCTTGGAGGGTTATTTTCCCTTTCACCTATTTTTCTTTTTGTTTGTCCTTTCTTGCACGTTGTCAGGAGTCCTCCAATTTCTGTCCATAAATGGCCATCAAAAGGGTTGGGCCCACAGATCATTCTGAATCTTCCTGTCCCTCAGTCACCCCTTTACTCTAAGAACCACCAACATAATGGAAGCCAGGGGCCCCACCTCTCTCTTTAAGCTCATCCTGGTGAGACCTTTGGCCATTGGTTTTCTCAGCTCCACACCATCCTCTCTCTAGAGACTTGTCTTCAATCCTTCCCCTCTATGGCAAAGTGGTAAAATATCATGGACAGGAGGTAGTCTCCTGCCTCTCATGTCTTAGGATGTTTCTCCCTCCCAGACTCCTTTCATTCTGTTTTATTTTCTTGTACAGTATTTTACAAGCCTTTCACCTGTTCTCTCTCCTCTCTGTCACACACACGCACACACAATTTTAAAGGATGATGTGCGTCTAATGAAAGGGACCCCTGGACCCTACTTTCCCATCACATAGTTTAGAGACTGGGATTGGGTGTGATTAAAATATACCTTGGTGGGGAAGGGACAGTGGGCTTCCGTTTTCCCAGGACCATGGACCGGACCAGCTGGAAATTTTGATGTATTGGTCCGTAGGCAAAACTGGAAGAAACTTTCCGGAGATTGGGCAAGACAGGAAACCTGATGGGAGTATTGAGGGACAGGGGGATGAAAATGCAGATACAGTTAACATTTGATAAAGTGGACTCATGAATATTAACAGCGAACATTCACTGTTGGCCTGTACGAAGTCTTTCGAGTGTAATTAAAAGTTTGTATTGAGCCGGTAAGCTTTGGCTTGCGCTTATTTTGCCCGCTTGCCGAGAAAGTACTCAGGTGTACTACAGCGTTGGTTTTCTCTTGGCATAACCCTCTGCATCCAGCAGTTTCCCTTCCCCCGTCGGCGGCTCGGTGATAGACATTCCGCTGCTTCCAATCGGAGGCGCCCAGTGCTGGGAGTGGCCAATCGTGGGCCTCGGTGGGCGGGGCGGCCGGGCCAGTTAGATTTGGCGGTTCCACTTCAACATGGCTGAAGCGAGCAGCGTTAATGTAGGCAGCGGCTGTGAGGAAAGAGGGCCTGAGGGGTTGTCCCCGGAACCTCTGCCTCCCGGCACTACCATTTCGAGGGTGAAGCTCCTCGACACGATGGTGGACACTTTTCTCCAGAAGCTGATCGCAGCTGGGAGGTAAGGTGGAGGAAGCGAGGCTGAGGGCAAACCTCACAGTAGGTGAGGCGGGCGAGAGGCAAAGAGAGGGTTTGTCCCCCCAAACTAAATCCCGCGAGAGCAGGACGGCAGACAGCCCAGTCACGTGGGTCTCGGGGTTCCAGGGTTATTGACTGGCAGTCTTGAATCAAACAACAGTCGATTCTTGAGCCTCGGGGCATCACGTGGTGTTTACCAACACAGGAAACGTGTAGCCGACCTGGACAACTCTGCTACCACTTCCGGTCAGCCTCGTTTTGACTAGAACTTCGGGTGGTCGAGAGGAAAGATACAGGCTTTGTAATTGATCAGGGTTCGAATCATGGCCCAGCGTGATGTGAGCCAGCCTTAACCGCTCTGTGCCTCGGTCCCTCATCAATAAAATGGTGATGATAGTACCTTTCTCAAAGGATCGTTTTGAGAATTAAATGAGTACATACACGTAAGGCGCTTAGAACAGTGCCTGCCACATAGAAAGCATTAGAATTTTAGTTATTACTATGGGCATAATAATACCTTCACGGAGTTGTGAAGACTAAATGTTCTATCACAGAAAGAAACACTTCCTATCTTGATTTTTATTTTATATGAACAATATTGTGACAATATTGGATGATTTCAAGGAAGAGTTTTGCCCATGAGCCTACCACCCCAGCACATTAATACTGAAACACTGTTATCAAAACTTCAAGGGGTTTGAGCTCAGCCGGTTCCCCATCCAGCCCTCTCTATCCTCACTACCCCTGTTCTTTGACCTCATCGAGACTGGGATCTTCTCCCAATCTCCTTCCTTCCTGGTTTAGTACTTTACCTTTTCTGCATAGACCTTATGATCCATCTCTTCACTCGTTGATTCACTCAGCAAATATTTGAGTGCCCACTCTGTGCCAGGCACTGAGGATACCATAAAGCAGACAAGGCCCCTGTCTTGGAGCTTACATGCAATGGGTAGAAACATGCAGTAAACAAAATATTCGTAGAGCTTGGTAAGATCATGAACAGGTCATGTGACAGAGAGCAACTTGGGGGAAAGGAAAATGCTGGATAGGAGTTAGGGGAGCCCACTCTGAGGAAATGACATTGAGCTGAAACTTGAAGAATGAGAAGGAACTGACTCTGAAGAACTAGAGAAAAAGCTTATAGGTAAAGGGGACAGCTTATGCAAAGGCTCTGAGATGGTGAGAGTGTTCTAGGGACTGGCAGAGGCCTTCTTGGCTACAACATAGTGATCAGAGGGAGAGTAAAATCAGAGGAGGCTGGACAGGCAGGTGACAGCCATATGCAGGACCCAGTTTCCATAGTAATGAACTTGATAAAATAACTTGTAATTATTTTTGTGGACCATTTATGACACACCATATTATATGTCCAGGCGAGGTCCCTCCTTTGATTGATTAACTTTTCGCTACTCATTCTTTTTTTTTTTTTAGAGAGTGGCCCTGAGCTAACATCTGTTGCCAGTCTTCCTCTTTTTTTTTCTTTTTTCTCCCCAAAGCCCCAGTACATAGTTGTATATCCTAGTCGTAGGTCTTTCTAGTTCCTCTTTGTGGGAGGCTGCCTCAGCCTGGCTTGATGAGCAGTAAGTCTGCGCCCAGGATCCGAACCAGTGAACCCTGGGCCACTGAAGCGGAACGCACGAACTTAACCGCTATGCCACTGGGCCAGCCCCGTCGCTACTCAATCTTGCCCTCCTCTCCCCTCCCCATAAGCCCTGCTTTCTGTTGGCTATATGTCCTCCATTTATTCCTAGTTCATATACAAATATTTATTGAGCATCTACAGTGTCCCAGGCTCTGTTCTAGGAGCTGGAGATACAGCAGTGATCAAGACAGAAAGGTCTCTGCTGTCATGGAGTAGACGTTATAGTGCCATAAAGAAAAATAAATAAGAGGAAAGGAATGGAGAGCAATGGGGAGAAGAGTCTGGGTTAGTGTGAGTGTAGTGACATTTGAATATGTTTATATCTTTGTGAAATATGTTGTTTTGTCTGTGTATGTTTTAAGTTTATATGAATAATTGTGCTACATATGTCTCTTTTCACTCATTTCACACACCATTTTTTTTTTTTTTTAAAGATCTAACCATGTACTGAAAGTACATATGGTTCAGAGCTTCTCAGTGCTGCTTCTCCTTCCATGATATGCATCCAGCACTTACCCATTCCCTGTCATGGACACCTGGTTGCCTCCAGCTCCCTCGTCCACAAATCATGGCAGGGTGAATATCCTTGTATATCCCCTCATGGACTAGTACTAGAATTTTTCTGAGGTATCTAACGGAGAGGGATCACTGAATCCAGGGTTTACACCTACCTATGTTTTGTCAGATTGCTTTCCAGAAAAGCTGTTCCTGTCTCTTACATCCTCACCATAACTGGGTATCTACCATTCTAATATTTGCCATCCTGAAGGTGTGCAAGGGGTATCTCATTATTGTTTTAGTTTGCATGTCTCTGAGTCCTCATAGGTTTGGGCATTTCCTCTTATACTTATTAGTCATTTGGCTTCCTCTTCTGCAAACTGTCTACTCATTTCCTCCAGCTTTTTATTTTCAGACCCATTGTTTTTTTGTGTGTGTGAGGAAGATCAGCCCTGAGCTAACATCCATGCTAATCCTCCTCTTAGGAAGACCGGCTCTGAGCTAACATCTATTGCCAGTCCTCCTCCCTTTTTTCCCCCAAAGCCCCAGTAGATAGTTGTATGTCATAGTTGCACACCCTTCTAGTTGCTGTACGTGGGAGGCAGCCTCAGCATGGCCGGAGAAGCAGTGCCTCAGTGCGCGCCTGGGATCCGAACCCCGGGAGGCCGGTAGTGGAGCGCTCACACTTAACCGCTAAGCCACGGGCCTGGCCCTAGACCCATTTTTTTTTAATTGGGGTTTTTATCCTGTTGATTTCCTGGAGTTCCTGGTATAGTCTAGAAATCAATCCCTTGTCAGTTTTAGACTGAAGAAGGAAATATCTTTCTCTGTCTATTAGGTGTTAACTTTGTCTGTAATGTCCTTTGAGGAACAGAAATCTTTAATTAAAAAATAACACATGGGCCGGCCCCGTGGCTTAGCGGTTAAGTGCGCGCGCTCCGCTGCTGGCAGCCGGGGTTCGGATCCCAGGCGGGCACTGACACACCGCTTCTCTGGCCATGCTGAGGCCGCCTCCCACGTACAGCAACTAGAATGGTGTGCAACTATGACATACAACTATCTACTGGGGCTTTGGGGGAAAAATAAATAAATAAATAAAATTATATAAAAAAAGAACCATCTGTGCCTGAAGACCCTTTAAAAAAAAAAAAACATATATTTTAATTGTTTATCCTTTACCCCAGGAGGATGAAGCAGAAAGAGAAATGCAGTCCTCCCAGGGGATCCCCTCACAAGCTGTGTGGATCCTCCTGGCTCTCCTTTTCTCAGCCTCTGGACTAACTCAGCATCCCTCAAACAGTCATAATACAGTCATGCTCCACATAATGACAGACTGCATACATGACGGTGGTCCCATAAGGTTAGCACCACATAGCCTAGGTGTGTGGTAGGCTGTACCACCTAGGTTTGTGTAAGTACACCCTATGATGTTCACACAATGGCAAAATCGCCTAACGACGCATTTCTCAGAATGTATCCCCGTTGACGCATGACTGTAAATTGTTAGGTATTGCCTAATCAATTTATTTTTTAAGACCCTTAATTTTCATGTAATTACTTCATTTTTTTCACCTTATATAAGGTTTGTGCTTTTGGAGTCTTGTTTATAGAGGCTATACTCACACCTAGGTCATAAAGATAATGTCTAGAGGTTTCTTCTGTTAGCTATTTTATCATTTTACTCTCTACTTTAATCTGTCTGGATTAAGGTGTAAGGTGGTGGTCTCAGCCAGTCTTATTTTTCTAGTTTTCCCAATCGTCGTCAACTAAATAGTTTATTCGTCCCCGTTGCTTTATGGAGCCCTCTTTATCATGTGGCAGATCTCTGTGCCTACTGTGTCGCTGGGTCTTTCTTCTGCCCTACTGATCTATTTGCCTGTCGTGCCAGTGCATAGAGGTTCCTAATACCAGGCCTTGTAGGAAACCTTAAGTCCAGTACGGCGAGTTCCCCTCTTTTCTCTTTTTAAAATTGGCCCAGCTATTTGAGGACCTTGATTTTGCCTTGTGAACTGTAGAATGAGTTTTTCTGGTTTCTCAAAACATTCAGCCACAATTTTGCTTGGGATTTTACTGAATTTATAGATTAATTTGGGGAGAACTGGCTATCTCTACAATGTACTGTCTCCACAATGCCTTCATCCAGCCACAGGAATGATATAATCAATCCATTTAGTCAGATTGTCTTTTATGTCTTTTAGTAGAGTTTTAGGAGTCTTTAAAGGACTAATGCATTCTTTATTAGGTTACTGCCTAATACTTTATAGTTTTGTTACTATTGTGAGTATTCTCTTATTTTCCATTTTCATTTAAAATTAGTTACTACTGATGGCTTAGAGAAATTATTGATTTTTGTAAGATAATTTTGTATCTAGCAATCTTGCTCCACTCTTATTAAAGTATAACTTCCCTCAAAGTGCACAAATCATGTGTTCAGCTTGGTAACATTTTACAAAATGAGCACACCCATGTAACGAGCACCCGGATCAAGAAACAGAACCCCCTCCTTGGGCCGGCCCCGTGGCTTAGCGGTTAAGTGCTCGCGCTCTGCGGCTTAGCGGTTAAGTGCTCGCGCTCTGCTACTGGAGGCCCTAGTTCGGATCCCGGGCGCACACCAACGCACCGCTTCTCCGGCCATGCTGAGGCCGCATCCCACATACAGCAATTAGAAGGATGTACAGCTATGACATACAACTATCTACTGGGGCTTTTGGGGGGGGGGAATAAATAAATAAATAAAATTATAAAATAAAATAAAATAAACAGAACCCCAGGAGGTGTCCCTAAGCTCCCTTCCCATCTTTACCTTAAACTGAAAGGGAAACCACTTTCCTGACTTCTGTTACCATAGATTAGTTTCGCTTGTTTTTTTTAACTTTATTAAATGGAATGTTATACTAGTGTGTTATCTTTTATGTCTGGCTTCTTTTCCTCTGCCTTCCTTTTGCCTTTGTGAGATTCATCCATATTGTTATAGGACTTCTAGTATTAGACAGTAAGAGTGCTATAATCATCTTTGTCTTTTTCCTAATCTAAAGCTCTCCATAATGTTTACTCTAGGTTTTTGGTACATATTTTTGGCAAATTAAGAAAGTCCCTGTCTCTTTCTAGTTTTCGGAGAGTCTTTTAAGAGATCATAATTAGGTGTTGAACTTGATCAAATGTTTTCTTCTCCTATAAAGATGATTTTGTAATTTTTCTTTAGTTCATTAATGTTGATAATCTACATTGGTAGATTTTATGGAAGTTAAACTATTTTTGCATTCTTAGAATAAATCTACTTGATTATGATGCATTTTTAAAATACAGTTAGATTAGTTAGATCTGTGTTCATATGCTCATAAGGGAAATGGACCTATGATTTTGTTTTCTTTCGCTGTCATCTGCTAAAAGAATCAAGGATATATTAACCATGTAGAAGAGTTGGAGAGTACTCCTTCTTCTGGAACAATTTATATAAAATCGGGATTATCTGTTCCTTAAAAGTTTGGAAGAGCTTATTTAGGCCTAGAACTTTTGGGGGTTGTTGAGGAACTGCGACTATTATGTTAAACAGCAGTGATGCTAGTAGGCATCTTTGTCTTGTCCTCAAAGTGTCTCCATAGTGTTTCTTGTGGTTTTTTTGCTATATAGCTATTTCTTTAATGGCTACCATTCTCTTCAGATTTTATTTCTTCTTGTGACAGATTTGCCATTTTACAGGTTTCCCCCTCAGAAATTTGTCTTTTTTATCTGTTATATTTTATTAACTTATAACTGTTCAAAATATTTTAAATTATTATTTTAATTTAATTTTTATTTCCCCTTTTTCCATTATATTTTGTTTCTTTTTTGGATTTTATGTAGCCAGAGTTCCCTCCATCTTATTAATCTTTTTAAAGAATCAGCTTTTTGTTTTTAATTTCTGTGTTTTGAGGTTATTATTGGTCTCCATATCTTTAGAATCTATCCTTATCTTTATTAGTTCTTTGTTTTTTATTTCTTTAGGGATGGTTTATTAGTCTCTTCCCAAATTCTTGAGTTGAACATTTAACTTTTCTTTTTCAATCTTTTTTTGTTTTCTGAAAAATGTGTTTAAAACTATAAATTTTCATATAGTTACTGCTTTTGCTGGTTTCTACAAATTCTGATATCTAATATTTTCATAGGCATTTAAGTTTTTTAATTGAGATATAATTCATATACCATAAAATTCACACATTAAAATGTACAATTAGTATAATCACAAAGTTATGCAACCATCATCACTATCTAATTCCAGAACATTCTCATCACCCCAGAAAGAAACCTGTATTCATTAGCAGTCACTACCCATTCCTCACCCCCACCTCCCAGCTCCTAGTAACCACTAATCTACTTTCTGTTTCTATGGATTTGGCTATTCTAGACGTTTCACATAAATGGAACCATACCATATGTGGCCTTATGTGTCTGGCTTCTTACACTTAGCATAATGATTTCAGGGTTCATCCAAGTTGTAGCTTATAACTCCTTTTTATGACTGAATAATATTCCATTGTATGGATGTACTACATTTGTTTATCCATTCATCAGTTGATGGACATTTCGGGTGGTTTTCACTGTTTTGTCTATTATGAGTAATGCTGCTATGAATATCTGTGAACAAGTGTTTTCACTTCTCTTGGGGATATACCTAAGAGTGCAAGTGCTGGTTCATATAGTAACTCTATGTTTAACTTGTTGAAGAATTACCACACTCTTTTCCAAAGCAGCTGTACCGTTTTACGTTCCTACCAGCAGTTATGATTTCTTTACATCCTCACCAACACGTTATTGTCTGTCTTTTTGATTATAGCCATCCTAATGGGTGTAGAGTGGTATCTCGTGGTGGCTTGGATTTGCATTTTCCTAATGACTGATGATGCTGAGCATGTTTCATGTGCTTATTGACCAACTGTATATCTTCTCTGGAGAAACGTCTATTCAAATACTTTGCTCATTTTGTAATTGGGTTATTTGTCTTTTTATTGTTAACTTGTAAGAGTTCTAATTTTAAGAAGTCCAATTTAGATTATTTATTAATATTTATTTAGCTAAAAAATTTCAAAGAATTTTTTCTTTTGTTGCTTGTGCTTTTAGTATCATATCTAAGAAACCATTGTCTAATTCAAGGTCATGAAGATTTACACTTTTGTTTTCTTCTATGAGTTTTATAGTTTTAGCTCTTACATTTAGGTCTTTAATCCATTTTGAGTTAATTTTTGTGTGTACGGAATGAGAAAGGGGTCCAACTTCATTCTTTTACATGTGGACATAGTCATTTAATTTATTTACTTTGTAATTTTCTGTATGATTTCCTCTTTAACCCAATGATGATTTTGTAGTATGTTATTTGGTTTCCAGACATATAATTTTTTTTTGTTATCCTTTTGTGTGATTTCTAATTTATTGCATTATGGTCAGATAACACAGTCTGTATGACGCTGATTTTTTTGGAATTTTTGACTCTTTGACACTATGTGGCCAAGTATACGAGCAATTTTGTGAATGTTCCATGTGTACTCAAAAAGAACGTGCAGTTTCTGTTTTTTGGGTGTAAAATTCTATACTTATTTACTACTTTGAGCTTTTAAATTTTATTATTAAAATATTTTATATGCTTATTTTAAAAATCTTCTTGATTGAGCCATCCATTTCTTTTTTAAAATCTCTAATCACAGTTGTTTATATCTATTTCTCCCCATAGTCTATCTTTGTTGCATTTTATATGTAGGGATTATTATTTTTATTAGGTACAAGGGAGTTTATTATTCTAAGAGAAATGGAAAGCCATTGATGTGTTTTAAGTCATGACTGATCCTCTTTTTTGCATTTTTGGGAGATGGCTATCTTCTGGCTTAAAAATTTTTATTTATTTATAATGCTCTGAATACAGTGACTGATCTTTAAAAGGCACTCTGGCTGCTGTGCAGTGAATAGATTGTTGGCAGGACTGTCTCAAGATCTTTCTAGGCTCTAGACTCTGATTTTTTTGAGACCTCGGCCCACATCATGTTGAATGTTTTTAAAAAGCATCCAGTATCTTGACTGAGATGGTGGTTATGCAAGGTTACATATGTGATAAAATTACAAAGATACACACACACACAAATCAATGTATGTATAACTGTTGAAATCTGAATGAGCTCTGTGGATTGTCCCAATGTCAACTTCTTGGTTTTGATATTGTACTCTAGGTGTATAAGGTGTTAACATCTTTGCAACTTCATATAAATCTATAATTATTTAAAAATAAAAAGTTTAAAAAGTTTATGTACAAAAGATATTCATCATAGCACAATGTTCAGTGGGAAATAATTGAAAACCACTTAAAATGTCCAACATTTGAAGAATGGTGGTTACATAAGTATAATAACAATATCTAATAAAATACTATGCAGATATTTAAAATTCCATTTTGAATAATATTGACTCATGGAAAAATGATCACATTATAATGGTATATTTAAAAATTAGGTTATGAGGGGGAAAGCATCCACATCCCACATTAAATATAATTTTTATCTAATTATATTAAAATTGCAGTTGACTAGTTGACATAATATTGCATTTCATTTAAGATAACAATTATTAGTTCAATTTTGAGATTTTATTTTTGAAGCCATTCCATTTTTTTTTAAGTCTAAAGTATTTTCTGTGCCTGAAAATCTTGTCAACCCAAAGCCCTGTGCCTGGGGTGCTAACTGCATGGTAGGAGCTGCAGTGGTCCAGGTAAGAGACGTGGTGCAGATGCGAGACACGCGCAGAAGTGAGCTGATTGGAGGTAGAATGGATTGGAGGGGAAGATGAGAGAAAGGGAAACTCCAGGAGGATGCTGACTCTTCATGATGGTGGTTGGGTGGAGGGTGGTGCCATCTACTTAGATGGGGGAGAAACACTCCCCACTGAGAGTTGGGGGAGAGGAACAGGTCTGGGTTTGGAAATCAAGACATCTGTTTGGACAGGTTTAGTTGGAGATGCAAGGCAGCCACTCTTCTGTTTCTCATCTCCTTTGCTCCCTCACCCTTCCAACCAACAGACTGGCAAAAACCCAAGTTCAGTATTCTGTCTTCACACCTCTGCCTCTACATTCAGCCTGCTGAGCAGCACTGTAGAGTCTCACCTGTGGTGGAAAATGGTGCCTTCACAAAGTCATGGTCTTGGACTTCAGCTGAGCCCTCAGTGAGCCCATGATCCTCATGCCCCCAGCCAGTTCTCTTCCTCCTCTCCACACCAGCTATCTTAAATCTTCGTCATGTCTCTCAGGCCCCTTCCCTGCTGCCTGTACCTTCTCAGTGAAAATGACCCCAACACCTGGTTCATAGAGAAAATTGAGGCCACTAGGCAGGAGTTTCTACACGTGTAAATTTGGCTGAGAGATAGCCAATCCTGCATCCTCCTAGCTACCTCCCCATCAATTTCCTTTCCTTTACATCCAAGGCTGTGGCTTCGGGTTTCTACATTCCCAGGCTCTAGTTTTCTTCCTCAGCTTAGAGCAGTTTGCCACCATTCCCTTAAAACTATTCCTTTTAAGGTCATTAATAACTCTTTGTTGCTAAATACTGTGGATATTTTTTCATCTTGAACCTGCCTGCTCTCCTTGTAGCATTTGACACTATTAACCACTTCTGTGTCCTTGAAATTTCTCCTCGGCTTCCAACACCATTCTTTGCCCCTTTACGTCACTAGCTGCTCCTTTTGGGCTCCTCTTCCTCCGCTTGTCCCTTAAATGTGTGAGCATTGCCCTTCCTTACTTCACCTCCCCAGTGAATGATCACATCCCATTTGATATCTTGCTGCTGCTGAAAGCCCTTCATCGGCTGTCCATTGCCCTTTTCCGTGGCCTCCAACGCCCCGCAGGCTGTAGCCCCTGCCTACCTCCTGTGCCCGCCTCCAACCATACTCAGTCATACTGACCTCATTTCCTAGAATGTCAAGGGCTTTCCTGCCTCAGAGCATTTGCACTTGATGTTTGCTCCACCAGGAATGGTTTCCCTCCGTGCCTTCCCTGACTTTCTCTAACGCCACCTTTCTCTCCTGGTTATTCTTTATTATAACACCTTATTTTATTCCTTCATTGCACTTATCACAGTATACAGTTCTATTGTCTGCCTGTTTACTTGTTCGTGGTCTATCTTCCCAACATAAAACATAAGGTCCTTGAGGATAGGATCTTGTCTGTCTTGTTCACCACTCTCTACTCATTGCTTATCACAGTGCCTGGCACATGGCAGACACTCAATAAATAGTTTTGGAATAAATGAGGAGGATTCCCAAGCCATATCTCTCTCCTGAGCTTCAGACCTCTATCTCCAACAGTCTATTAGAAATCTCTACTTGGTGTCCCACAGAACCATCAAGCTCAGCATGGCAGAAACACGATTTCTCCTCCCTCTGTGGTCCCTAAGTTGGTTGAAGATACCACTGACTAACCGTTCTCTAGGCCAGAGATTTGGGAGTCCTCACTGACCCCTCCTTCCCTCTCGCTTCCAGTTAACCACCAATCCCCGTTGGTTCCAGCCTCCCTCCTCAATCTCCTCCTTTCCATCCTTGTGCCAGTGCTTTAGTTCAGGCCCTCACCATCTCTCACTGGATTGTTGTGCCAAACTAGCCCTCGAGTCTTGCCCCCTCCCTCCAGTCCACAGCTCAGATACGAGCGTGTCCTTCTCCTGCTTAAAATGTTTAGTTGGTTCAAGTGCTTCCAGAATCAAATGTAAGCTCCTTAGCTCAGCATACAAGGCCATTCACTCCTCAGCCCCTCCCTGTCTCTCCAGCTGTGGTCAGGGCCGTAGGTGTACAACACATGCACACTGGCATGTAGGTACAAACACACAAATACACATAAGCTCTTCTTCATTGAGTGCTGCCACTGTCCCCCCATCCTTGCCACCTGCTCTTTCCACGTACTGCTTCTCCTTGCTAAACATCTTTCCCCTCGATTGGTTAAATAGGAACTTACAGCTAGTTTCCACATAGAAAGGGCTCAGTAAATGTCATCCAGACTTTTAAGATGTATGCAAATACTGACCCTTTCCCAAGTCATTAGGTTAAAAGTTCTCAATCCCAAAGACCAAGTACTTATACCAGGGACAGGAGTCTCTACAGAGTAAAAGCTAGTTTATTCACATGTCAGTTATCCAAAGGGATGTTTTAAACCCCAGATGGGTTTTCCCCACAACTCAGAGTATTTTCCATGTAAATATTTGCTCGATTAGGAGGGCAAATTATGTGACGCACCCCAGAGTAACTGGAAGATGATCGGCCTCGCTGGGCTATCAGATCCCATGGACCCACACCCTACTGTCTTCAGTTAGCTGTCTTTCATTGGATTGGCTGAGGCAAAGATGCCCGAGTCTGTCCTCTCTCAGGCTTCGGAACATAGAAACATGGCCCTGTTGGAGCTTCCATTTGCGACCTCTGCCTTGTCCTCTGAAAATGAAGGGTTCTTTTCTGTCCTCACAGCCTCCTGGACCTTCTGAGAAACAACCATTCTGTGGTTTGGCTAAAGCAAGCAGATGAGGCTCTCCCCTTTCTGTGTTTTGTAACAAATCAGGACCCGCCAAGAGAGGCAGTTGGTTAGTAGTGTTGGTGGAATCCTGACTGAAGCCCAGTTAGCACTGTTCAGAGGAAAGCTGGGTCTGCCACAGGTACCCATGGCACCCCAGCAGCTGTGCCGCAGGTGGTGTCAGTCCAAGGGGGCTGAGAGGGTGAGAGCTGATTGACAGTTTTTAAGTTCTTAGATGCCTGCCTGGGTCCAATGCCCGTCCTGGTCCAGTCTTCCAGCCTGAGACATGCTGTGCAG
This sequence comes from Diceros bicornis minor, assembly GCF_020826845.1. NCBI lineage: Eukaryota > Metazoa > Chordata > Mammalia > Perissodactyla > Rhinocerotidae > Diceros > Diceros bicornis. The sequence goes on from NC_080743.1 coordinate 59,834,974, forward strand.
AGTTATGATTTGTATAAATTGACTTGAAGTCTACGTCTCACAGCAACCAAGGAGAGAGAACTAGTTGCGTTTGTATATGAACTGGTAGTTTTAAACTAGTGGCAAAGACCTTTGGTGTTCATAGGAAACAGTTCTTCACAGGACAAAGAGTGGTTTAATATATAAAATATTCTGTAAATAAATGCCTCAGAAATATCTCACCCTCTTTGAATGTGCAGCTGATGCGTGCTACTCTAGTGGTTTGTTTCTGAAGTGTGGGGATGACTCATCCGACTGTGGTGTGAGGCTTCAGCCCCATCATGCTGATTTTCTCTTCTTCATATGTTTCCAGACCATCCACCTCCCTCTGTCCCCATCGTGTCTGCCTTGCTCGAGTCTGCCATCCTTTCAGCTGTGCCTCCTGAGTCCGCCCTCACACAGCAGCCTGAGGGAGCTTTCTGAAGTGCAAATCTGATCATGTCCCATCCCTGTTTAAAACCCTTTTCTAGCTCCTCGTGTGGTGATACAGTCCAGACCCTATGTGTCTGGCCCCTCCCTGCCTGCCCCGCCAGCCTGCAGGCTGTGTGTTGTGCAGGCCACAGGCACCAGATCCAAAGCCAGATGTCTCCACCATGTCGCAGCTATGTGACCTTGGGCAAACTGTTCTCTGCCTCAGCTTCCTCCTCTGAAAAATGGGGATGATGATACTAGACCTTACCTCATAGAGTTATTGTGAGGATAAAATGAGCTACTCCATGGAGAGTGCTTAAAACAGTGCCTGCTTCTAGTCAGTACTCAGTAAATATTTCCTGTTATATCTTCCCACGTAGGCACACACACGCACACCACTCTTCAGCTGCCCCGCCTGGGCCTTCTGTCCTCTGGCCGACTCCTGCTTCTCTCTTAGGTCTTAGACGTTGCTTCCTCCAGGGAGTCTTCCCTGAGCCCCCGGTAGGGCCCCCCACCCTAGGCTAATCCATCCCCATTTTCCTGGGGATTGATCTGTCTTTCCTTCTAAACTGTACCTACTTTGAGAGCAGGGATTGTACTTTCTCAGCTTTGGGTTTGTACCACTGAGTTCAGCATGGCACATGGTTAGTGCTTAGTGTTTGTCAAATGAATACATGACTACAGTTATCCTGATGGTATTTTTTATCTTCATGCTAATCTTTATTAAATCAGAAGTTTTTTTTCCTTCTTTCTTTTTCAGAAAAAGTATCCCAATTTCAGATTCTTACTATTAAGTTTCTAACAGTTTCCAGAGAATCCAAGCAATGAAAGGTTAAATTAGCCCAAGAGATCTAATAACCTAAAGACATAATTAAGAATAATTTTTAAAAGATAACTGTTTTTTTGTGAGGAAAATCAGCCCTGAGCTAACATCTGATGCCAGTCCTCTTTTTTTTTTTTTTTGTGCCGAGGAAGATTGGCCCTGGGCTAACATCCATGCCCATCTTCCTCTGCGTTATATGGGATGCCGCCACAGCATGGCCTGACAATCAGCGGTCGGTGCACGCAGGGGATCCAAACCTACGAACCCTCGGGCCGCCAAGTGGAATGGAGCACGCGCACTTAACTGCTACACCACCGGGCCGGCCCCTAAGATAACTTTTTAATACAGTCTTCATCATAAATCACTGACCTCTTCTTTTCATCAAGGAACATTTCCGTTTGGTTTTCTTCCCCTCTCCTTTTCTCAGTCCTGAGGCTGCCCAGTGTACATAGGACTGAGAAAAGGGAGAGGGAAAAAGACCAAACAGAGAAACATTTCTTAATGAAGTGGGGCGGCTGTTTAGGTGGTGGGTGGGGGGTGGGGAGCATGTATTTCTGTCTCGGTGATCTCCAGCTGCTATTGGTCTTGGTCTCAATCTTCTCTGCCCTCCATGCCTCTATTGGGACCGAAGCACCAGTCCCCGCCCGCCCTCTGGTGGACACTGTGTGAAATAGGCATCAAGCGCGTCACCATGGAGGAGGAAGGCAAGCCAGGGCTCCCTTAGCGCTAGTACACTAGCACATGTCTGCTTGTCTGTGTCTCTCATCTTTCCATTCCTGCACAACTTATCTGTGTATATAGACCCACAGATTGACAAACCACCAGAGATTGACTCTGGGCTTAAATATTTTGAAGTTAATTTTTTTTTAAGTTAAACTTATGTCATAATTCAATTTACAGTGAGTTTCTAGTGCAGTAAATGAAATGCTTTTTCAGTGCATTCAAAAACAGTGAAGGTGTCTCAGATACTGCATAATAAGTGTTTAAGAGAAAAAACAGGTTAAAATCAGTTAATATAGTCATTTCTGTTTTGAAACTCAGTAAATGCAGTTTGTAAAATTTGCTTTCTTTGATGATAAATGTAGCCCTCTTTGGGAGGCCACAGGTTAGTCTTTTCTCTGTGGTGGGGCTGCAGAGGAGAAGGTTCCTCCTGCAGCTGGGTTGGTTTCTGCACATGCAATTGCAACCAAGATGCATTTACTAAGCACTCGCCTTCTGTGGGGGAGGAGAGTTCTCAACTCTGGGAAGCCAAGTTACTGACTGTGTTCTACACTTTGAGGGGGTGGTGAGGACTGTTCTGCTGAGAATAGTAATAATAATTGTAGCTAACAGGGAGCAGTTCAGTGTGCTAGCCACTGTACCAAATACTTCATATGTGTAACCTCATTTCATCCTCACAGTAATTTTGTGAGTTATAGATACAGTTATTATCCCCATTTGACAGAGGAGGAAACTGAGGCTTATAAAGGCAAAGAAGTTGTCCAAGATCATTCAGTTGATGAGTGGTACCAGTAGGATTTGAACTCAGGCAAAAGGATAGGCAGGCTGTCCTCAGAGCCAGCACACTTACCCAGCACATAGCTGGGTGGCCCCTTGTGTACCCTTGGAAGGCCAAGGCCAGGAGACTATTCTAGCAGAGGGCAAATGGGCGCTTGGCAGACAGGCCGTTGGGGGTGCTTTTCAGGGAGGACTCCTCTGCCCAGGTAGCCCAGGTCCTGGTACCCTGGGGTCCAGGGTAGGGGAGGTGGCTGGGAGTGGGGCAGACCTGGGGCCAGGCAGCCCAGGCCTCAACTCCGCCCCACTCGCCTGGTCTGCAGCATGTCTTGTGTGCTGCTGTGCATCTCATCTTGTGTGCTGAGCTCCCTGGAGATCCCAGCGACATTGCAGGCGGCATCCCTATCCACGAGGATATTAGTTTACATGAGAAGATACAATTTGACAGTTGGGGGTGGGCGGTGGAAATGGCCATGAATGTTTTCTAAAAAGCATCACTTTTCCTGCTTCTCCCTGAGTGTATTTTTTCAGGAAATTCAAACCATTCCCAAGTCTGCACTGGCTTTCAAGAAGGGAATTACCGGGGGCTGTGGGGAAGGCGAACAGGAGAAAGGTGGTCAAAAGATACAAACTTCCGGTTATAAGATAAGTACTAGGGATGTAATGTACAGCATGATGACTGTAGGTAACACTGCTATATGGTACATTTGAAAGCTGTTAAGAGAGTAGATCCTAAGAGTTCTCATCACAAGGAAAGATTTTTTTTCCTTTTTTTTGTATCTGTATGAGATGATGGATGTTAAGTTATTGTGGTAATCACTTCACAATATATGTAAGTCAAATCATTATGCTGTACACCTTAAACTTATATAGTGCTGTATGTCAATTATATCTCAATAAAACTGGGGGGGCAAAAAAAGCAAGGAATCACTTTCCTCCTGCCCTCACTGACATTGCCCTCCAGGCTGGCTGCCTTCCCTCGTCCTTGCAGCATATTTTCCCCATCTTGTGTATTTGTATGAATGTGCATATTTCTGCGGTCCTTCACTTTCATTGAATTCTCAAACCCCAACGGGGACATCAGAAGAATTCATGAGCAGTGCTGGTGGGCAGAATCTGCCTCACCCCTGCCCTGGGCCCTCTCCACTGCCAGCTGCCTGAACTGAGGGGAGATGCGCCAGCTCAGACCCTCCGCCTGTCAAGTGGGCTGAGAGGAGGAACAGGATCTCCCGTGTCCGAGCCAAACCCATTTTAAGCCACAATTACTGGGTTTCAATTCCAGCCCCACTTGGTCAGGCGTCATGTGTCCCTCCACATCCCTCCATGTAGCCATAGATTGCGTGGCTGGTGGGGCCAGCAGCAAAGCAACGAGATGTCTGGGGCTCTGCTGAGGGTTGAAAGGATACCCATCATCTGTTCTTTGTATTGTCCTTCTGGTACCTAGGTTTAGCCTCCAAGGGGTACTGCAATCAAATGTGTACAATGGCGAGAGACTGTCACTCTTACCCAGAGGTGTGCTGGTAGATGCTTACAATGGCTCTCCAAAAATAAAGCCCTGGCTTACAGTGTTTGCCAGTTTCCAAGGTGTAAATACTCCTAAGCTCACCAACCTAATGTCACTAAATACAGAGTTGAGAGAAGATGGGCAGCAGCACACCTTTATATATACTTCCATGGATAGAGACAATAGATATAAACAGGATCAGAGTAAAATGTGGTAGAATGATTAGGAAGTCATATGTTTTGAGTAGTTAGTGCCTTTGTTTTTAATATAATTTAATTTTAAGTTTATATAATTTTCAGTAATGGCTGTGTTTAACAACTGGCTCACAGATTTCATGAATATTTAACAGTTGTGCCATGTAAGCTGCCGTGAGCTGGCTCCAGCACATTACTGCTCTTTTCTTCACCTGTTTCAAAAAATATTGTTTGGGGGTAGCAATTGGGTGGGGAGGCCTAGAGAGCCATGAGAAAGGGAGGACCCAGCGTGGATTCCCTGGGTGGGGGTGGGGGCTATGCATTGGGTTCCAGGTACCTAATCCTCTGTCCAGTGGCCCACTAGCCTGCCCACACAGCTGGGGAGCATCCAGACCCAGACGTGTGTTTGAGGACTTCTCCTTGGCTCAAACACTTTCGGCAGGTCACTTGAACATCAGCGAGGCCTTCCCCACCCCATTTAAAGATGATCCCCATGATGCACTCTCTCAGGCTCATAACCCCTGTCTGCCCTTTCCTTCAAAGCACTGTCCCCAAATGGTCATCACCATATTCACGTGGGAGCATCTGTGTTTGCTGCCATCTCTACTGGAAGCTCCAGGAGGGTGTGCTGGTCTCACTCCCCCTGGAACATCCGGTACCTGGTGGGCGACCAGCACAAGCAGGCACTCAGTGAATATTTGTGGAAGGGGAAGAGCCCGAGAGAGTAGGCAGAGAGACAGGCAAGAAAACGAGGAGGCGGGAGAGGAAACAGCCAAAAGAGTTCATTTAACTTATTTGAGTTTCTTTGTCCAAGAGGAACAAGCTTTGGGAGTGTGCTGGGTACCCCTGGATCTTTCCAACTACAAGGGATGTATCAGTGAGGTACTCAGCTGCCAGTGACAGAGACCTGATTTTAAATGGCTTGAACAATAAGAAAAATCCATTACCTCACTGACAAGAAGCCCCAGGGTAGGGTGGCTCCACGTGGGTATTTTCAGCAGCTGGCGATGTCCTCAGAGGCCCCAGTTCTTTCCCTGTTTCTGCTCTGCCTCCTTAGGGTTTAAACTCTGCCCTCCGGCCAGGACCCCCACAGTTCCCGGGAGCTGGAGGCATCACTTGGATATAGTCATGTTCTACAGAAAAGGCATCAGTTCTTTCCTGTGTGGAGTAAGGAAACCTCTCCCAGAGGCCACATGCCCTGTCCTGATCCAGCCCTGCAAGGGCACTGGAATGACCAGCGGTTCTCAAAGTGTGGTGCCCAGACCGGCAGCATCACCATCACTGGGAGCTTGTTAGAAACTGCGGGAGTGCCTGCGATCTGAGTTTTAACATGCCCTCCTGTGATCTGATGCTCGGTAAAGTTTAAGAACTGTGGCTGGACCATCGTGACCCACCTTTAAGGGGGAAACACCTGAACTCAGCTGGGGCTCTGCTGAGAGGAACTGGGGAGACTGGTGAGGACTGGTCGGGTTGAGCCGTCCTCAGTAACTGGACCTGCAGATGGGACATTTTGCATCCACTGCCTTTAACCAGGGCCACGAAGCAGACAAGGCTTGGAGCCCTGTGATGAGAGGTGGGGGTGCCCAGGCATGAGCCGATGACTGGTCGCGTGTTTGACCCTCCTCACCTTTGCCTTCTCTCCTTCTCGCCAGCTACCAGAGATTCACTGACTGTTACAAGCGCTTCTACCAGTTACAGCCAGAGATGACACAGCGAATCTATGACAAGTTTATCACTCAGTTGCAGACATCTATCCGCGTGAGTGGCAAGAAGCCCAGCAGGTCCTGGCTTGGGTCCTGCCTCCAGATTGTCAGCCCCCTGAAGGCAGGGACCCTACCCTCCGCCCCTCTCTATCCTCAGTCCCTAAACTGTCCTCTGTGCCCAGCAGGCTGCAGTGGCAATTATCCCTTCCCTTCAAATGATGTGGGTATCCTAAATGCCCCTTCTCTCATTGCCCTGTGTTAGAATTCTGTGTTCATATGTCATCTCCCTCACTAGACCTTGTGAACCAGCAAGGGCAGGCCTGGGTCTCCCTCGTCTTCGTGTCTCCAGCGCCTGGTGCAGGGCCTGGCATAGGGGAGGCATTTAACACACTGTTGAATTCAATGGAACTGCCTACTACAGGGCATACAGGAAAGGACAGGATTCCGTTCGTGTCTTTAAACACCTGCGATCTCTCTAGAGCGTGTTATTTCCATGCTGTTACACTCCAGAATGGGCCCACTAAGCATCAGAATGTATGAGCAGTATCAGCAAAGGGTGCCCCGGGCGTGGGGATAACAGCTAGGGCTGCAGCTTTCAGAGATGATGGGCAGGAGGAGAGTCTTGCCGCAGGCTCTTTTTAAGTGTTTTCCATTTTATACTTTTTTTTTTTTTTTTAAGATTTTATTTATTTATTTTTCCCCCCAAAGCCCCAGTAGATAGTTGTATGTCATAGCTGCACATCCTTCTAGTGGCTGTATGTGGGACTCGGCCTCAGGATGGACGGAGAAGTGGTGCCTCGGTGCGCGCCCGGGATCCGAACCCGGGCCACCAGCATCGGAGCGCGTGCACTTAACCACCAAGCCACGGGGCCGGCCCTATACTTTTTTTTTAATTATAAAAATCACATGGGGCCGGCCCCGTGGCTTAGCGGTTAAGTGTGCGCCCTCCGCTACTGGCGGCCTGGGTTTGGATCCCGGGCGTGCACCAATGCACCGCTTCTCTGGCCATGCTGAGGCTGCGTCCCACATACAGCCACTAGAAGGATGTGCAACTATGACATACAACTATCTACTGGGGCATATAAAAAAATTAAAAAAATAAAATAAAAATCACGTATTATAGGAAAGTTGGAATATTTGTATAAAGACACAGAACATAAATTAGCCATAATCTTACTAAGTGCTGGTAGCAGTTTAGCATATATCCACTATGGGCTTGTCTGATATTCTTATAGCTCTTTCCTCCTTTCTCTGCAGGAGGAGATTTCTGAAATCAAAGCAGAGGGGAACCTGGAAGCTGTCTTGAATGCCTTGGATACAATTGTGGAAGAAGGCAAAGACCGCAAGGAGCCGGCCTGGTGAGAAGGGGGCAGGGTGATGCCCCCCTCCCTCACAGGAGGGCTCATGGGGAAAGATGGACCCATAGGCATGAGACTGGGCTCACGGCCCCTGAGAGAGGACCCTGTGATAGGGACAGGTGGAGAGGACAAACACCAAGCAGTAACCCAAAACAGTGAAACAGTAGTCCCCTCCTGGGGAGGAGCACCCTGGGGCAAGTGTGTGTTGTCCAGGGGTTTGAAGGGGACTGAGGGAAACCTTCCCTGAGGAGCTCCTTTCAGGACCATCTGGCCTGTGAGAGAAAGGGTAGAGGAAGTGGGAGGAGGCAGAATGGGAGGTTTGGAATCTTATGTCGATTAGGCTGGCCTGGGCATCTGGTTTTTATTCATTTGTTCATTCAGCAAATATTTAGGGAGCACCTACTTTACCCCCAGTACTGTGTTAGATGCCAGAGATTCAGCAGTGAACGAGACACCAGAGACCTGCTCTCCTGGAGCTGGCATTTCAGTGGCAGCCCTGCTGCCTGGTATGTCCTGTGCAGGAGGGAGAAGGGGGCCCTAGGGCAGGGAGTGGGCCTGAGCTCCTCCCACCACCTCCCTCACCTGAATAGGATCCTAGGCCAGAGGGAGTAAATACCTTTTTTGTGATTTCCAATTTTTTTATGCTTTGTGACCTTTATACTTAAGACAATTAAGTCTTATAACTGAAAAAGAATTCTTTTTTTTGTGTGTGTGTGAGGAAGATCAGCCCTGAGCTAACATCCATGCCAATCCTCCTCTTTTTGCTGAGGAAGACCGGCTCTGAGCTAACATCTATTGTCAGTCCTCCTCCTTTTTTCCCCTTTTCTCTCCAAAGCCCCAGTAGATAGTTGTATGTCATAGTTGCACATCCTTCTAGTTGCTGTATGTAGGACGCTGCCTCAGCATGGCCGGACAAGCAATGTGTCTGTGTGCCAGTGCACGCCTGGGATCTGAACCTAGGCCGCCAGTAGTGGAGTGCATGCACTTAACTGCTAGGCTACAGGGCTGGCCCCTGAAAAAGAATTCTTTAAAAAACCTATAGTGGCTTCCACCCTACTGCCCATCAGAACTGACCTATCTCCTCACTCTGGGCATTCGGAAGCCCCCATAATCTTGCCACCCCTATCTTTCCTTGTCGTCCCCCATTAGCCAACACTTCCTGGGGCCTCTCTGGGTCTGAGCCCGTTCTCAGGCAGCCACCCCATCCAGGAGGGCTCATCCTGTTGCCACCCTCCTCCGACCTCTCCAGCTCACAGTCTGATGGAGTGGATGCACCAGCAGGGCACATGGTCACAAGCACAGAGGCAGGGGCTGAAAAGTCGCCCTCAGCCCTGAAGTGTTAGAGATGGGGGGAGTGTATGTGGACGAGAGGAGGAGAATGGGAGGGATGGTGGAGAAGGTGAAGATACGGGCGGAGTGAGAAGGGAGAGAGGTGGATTCCTGGGCACTGAAGCTGAATGGACAGGTTTCATTCCCATCAGGAGCAGGAGCCGTCTGGCTGGGTCTTGGGAGGCAAGAGACCACAGGAGAGGCCTTGAAAGCCAGCCCAACTTGAGACTGGAGGTGGGAATTCACTGATTGGGTTTGGAAGTAGAACCCTCACCCCCCCACATGCCCTCCCCCTCCCCACCTCGTACCCCCTCCTGCCCTCCAGGCGCCCTAGCGGGATCCCGGAGAAAGACCTGCGCAGCACTATGATGCCCTACTTCCTGCAGCAGCGGGACGCCCTGCAGCGCCGTGTGCAGAGACAGGAGGCCGAGAACAGGCAGTTGGCAGATGCCGTCCTGGCCGGGCGCAAGCAGTTGGAGGAGCTGCAGCTGCAGGGCCAGGCCCGGCAGCAGGCCTGGCAGGTGAGGGTCCCGGCCCTGCCCTCAGGTACATGTTCCCCTGCTGCGGCAGAGGAGAAAACAGGCCTAGAGAGGGCAAGTGACTTGCCTAAGGGGACAGCTCCTCCTCCTTGACTTGTGTCAGAGTCAGGGTTAACCCTCTGTAGCCGTGGTGGTTCTCCTCCATGTGACCACTGCCCAGTATCTTTAAAACGTGTACATTGCAATGACTTCTAGAGCTTTCAGCACATCTAAAACACACCCTCCATGCAACAAATGTGTGTCCTTTGAGGGTGAACTTAATTTTTGAAAGTGGCTCAAAGTCATTTGGGGCCAAGTTGGTGAATAAGGGGGAAGAGGGTGATCAGGCTGAATGACACAGACAGCAGGTGTGGCTGCAAAATGATGAGATGGATTTTCTTACTGGTTCAAAATGCGGTTCCAAAGTGGGTTTCTAGTAGACAGTGGCACCACTGTCGGATTCTCTCTATCATTCAGATGTCCAACTTATGTTTACTTAGAGCCACTTGACAGCTCCCTTCCTGGAGCAGAGCCTCCTGTTCCCAAGGGGAATAGGTCCCTAAATCCAGACTCCTGGCCCCCCTGGTCTTCTCCTCCCAAGACCAGTCAGCTGCAGCCTGAAGGCCCTGTCCTGGCGTCAGCAAGGCCCCGAGCCTCGGAGAGCCAACAGCAGGAGAAAGGCTGGTCCTCCCTCTTGTCCTCACTCCCTCCAGCCTCCCCATCTAACAGACTGGCCCTGGGGACTGAGCAGCAGGCACCAAGGTGGTCGAGACCAAGGTCCTCAGCCTGGTGCTGTGTTGTGGGGCAGCTCAGAGTTGTATCTTGGGCACTCTTGGGGCCACCCTGCTGAGTCCTCAGGCAAGATACTGCTCTGCCATTGCCACTCCATCACCATGAGGCAGCCATCACAGCCCTGACGTTCAGTGCTTCTATTTTAAGAGGAGGATGAAGCCCCCTGTTCTTATAGCCACACCTCACCCATTGCAGCTACACATCCTAACTGTTGTTTGAAGGGGGTCAGCTAGGTTGAGTATTCAGTGCTGAGCCTTGTGTGGGAGCTTTAAAGAGCTCTTTTTCACCGCAATTTCCATGTCTGTAGCCCAGCTGAAAGTCCACTTAATTTCAAGGAAGTTTCTCTGCTAGAAATCTCTGGTGGGGTCAGAGGATCAGGGGCACACTTTGGGAGTCCTTATTGAAGATGGGCTCTGCTCTGGGGAAGCCCAGCCTAGGTGGCTATGGCACCCAGCCTGCCATAAACACCTGCTGAGTCGGGGAGACTTCGTAACATGCCTTTGTCCTCACACACCCTGCTGAGCCTGTGACATGAGCTAGACCTCTTCTGTATCGTTAGGGGGAAACCCAGGCCTGGAGTCAAGGACAGTAGAGGGAAAGAGTTTGGATTTCCTCATCTCCTAATTTGTCTGGTCTCTCCCATTGTCAGGCTCTCCACAGAAAACAGAAAGAGCTGGTGGCGGTGCTGAAGGAGCCTGAGTGAGGAAGAGACGGCCGGGCCTGGGAGCAGAGGGCAGTCAAGGATGAGGGCCTGTGGCCCAGCATGCTGGGCCTGGGCGAGCTGCCTCTGAGAACAGCTGAAATGGTGCCCAGTCCCTAAGCAGTGATGGAATTTGCTGGAGGATGAGGCCTGAGCAGTCCCCACTGCCACTGTGCCTTTGGGGCTCCCTTGAGGTCACACATACACACACTACCTTCAGATTTCTCCGTGTTTTCTTCTAACTTGAGGATTCTTGGCCAGCTCCCACCCTGGGAATCAGGCACCATGCCTTCTCTCCCCTCGGTTCACCAGCCCCCCGCCTCCCCCGCCCCACCGCTGGTTCCTGAGCCCTCCCTGGAACCTGGCTTGAGGAATCTGTTTTCAATCTCCACTGATTGCCCTCTTGCTGGCCAGCCCGAAGGCCCTTGCCATGTTCTCCCCACATCCGTAAATAAACTTCCTCCACTACACTGTAATCTGTGAGGATGCTTCCTCCGCCTGGGCCTCTCCCAGGCCTCTCCTGGGCCAAGACCCCCTCCTGGGCTCCTGAGGGCTGGCTCCAGCCGAGGCCTCAGTTGCAGGGCTCTGAGATCCTCCAGGCTGGGATGGGTTGGTGGGGATGTATCTGACCATCTTGCAGAAGGACAGCAAAGCCCCTTGTCACAGAAACCAGGACCCTGGGTTCCCTGAGGCCAGGACAAGCTGCCACGGGGGTGTCACTCTGTCCAACCCAACCCACCCTTTTCTTTGCCATTTGGATTAATTCTGAGAAAGGCTCCGTGGTGGGCCTCCCTCAGTGTTTGCACATGTGAGTGCTCACACACGGAGCCCTCCAAAGAGCTGGGCACTTTGTCCTCTTGCTTCTCACACCTTACTCTTCCCCAGCCAGGGCAGCAGGGCAGCAGGGCAGCAGGAGGGGCTTAGCCAAAGGCAGGATGGGTGCTTCCTCCAGACTGGAGGGTGAAGGGGGATGGGTACGGGTGGGGGCAAAACTTCTTTCCCGGGGCCAGCTCGGTGGCGCAGCAGTTAAGTGCGTGCGCTTTGCTGCGGCAGCCCGAGGGTTCACAGGTTTGGACCACAAGCGCGCACTGATGCACCGCTCATCAAGTGATGCTGTGGCGGCGTTCCATATAAAGTAGAGGAAGATCGGCACGAATGTTAGCTAAGGGCCAATCTTCCTTGGCAAAAAGAGGAAGATTGGCATCGGATGTTAACTCAGGGCTGATCTTCCTCACTAAATAAATAAATAAATAAATAAATAACTTCTTTCCCTGGTGAGGGCCTCACCCTAACTCTGTTGGGAGAGGCTTGGTTGCGTCTGCCTAGGAGTACTGAGGGCACTCCAGAAGATATCGGTGGCCCCTGCTTGCCAACCCTGCTACCCTGAATTGAGCCCAGTGGCTTCGTCTCTCCCCCTTGAGCTGCAGCAAACATCCAGACCCCCTCTGTCCAGCTGCAGGTCGGGGCAGTGGGCAGCGAGGGCTTTGTTTGTTTGTCAGGTCGCCACCTGGTGAGTGGGTGGTGAGGGATGACAGGGGTCAGACAGGGGAAGGTGCCAGGACACCCTCCTCCTCTCTGGCTGAGCTGAGACAGAAGCGGCTCTCAGGTGTGGGATGGGGTTTTTCAGGCGGGATGTTCTGTCACTTGGAGGACAGGTGCAAAGGTTGCTAACACTGGGGACGCTGCGAGGGCAGGAGGAGAACGAGTGTCAGGAGCCCAGAGGTGCTCTCCATCTCCCTGCTCCTCACAGGCCCTGCTTCCCTCACCTGCACAGGACTCAGGGAAGGGAGTCCCCACCTCAGCGCCCACCTGGCCTGCCCCAGACAGTGGGGCTCTCCTTGTCTCACGCCTGGCACCACCTCTGTGGGCTTTTGGCTCTTGGCCCTGTGCTGCCCCCACCCTTCCTCCTGATGCCAGGGCCTGAGCAGAGGCCTGTTATTGGCGGCTCGCCGGGGCAGGGAATGAGGAGCAGACCTCATTCTGGATGACTGAGGGCATCGCGAGGCACTCCCTTCCTGGGGTTTGGCTCCTGCCCTCTGGGCCGACAGTGGAAATCACAGTCTGAGAGCTGTAGCCCAGCTCTCCTCGAATCTATTTTAGACCTGGAGGCCCCCCTTTCTGTCTAGGCTCCCCCTCCTTCTCCTCCTGGCCTGTCCAGCTGATGGTCAAACTGAGGCTGGGGCTGGGTCTCCGTGGGAGAGTGAGTAGGGGCTGGGAGACCTGGGCCGGCCCCCTTGGGGAGGGCCCGGCGGCCATGTCCAGAGGCTGGCAGTCTCAGATTGTGGCCCACCCTCCTCCATCACTCCCAGGGGCCTGCCCAGGCAGCCGCACCTCCAACCACAACATCCTTTGGGGTTTGGCCTACAGAGCTGGGGCGGATGACCCCCAAATAGCCTTGGCAGATTCCCCCATGACCAGCCCGTACCATGGCCAGGCGCCCCATCCCTCGTCTCCCGGGCACAGCCCAGAGTATAAACAGTGCTGGAGGCTGGGAGAGGCAGCCAGCTGAGCCCTGAGCAGCAGCACCGACGACCATGAAGCCCCTCACGCTCCTTGCCCTACTGGCCCTGGCCGCACTCTGCCTTGCTGGCTGGGCAGGTGAGTGTCCCCAACTCCACCCCAGCCAGTGGGAGCTGCGAGGGGAAAGCACCATGGCCTCACCTCGCCCCACCCCTTCCACTGGCAGTCCCTTTGGCAGTCTAACCACCCTCCTGCAGGCTCAATCCATTTGCCTCCAGTTCTGTCCTTGTGGAGGGAGATGAGGGAAGAGCAAGCTGCTAGAAAGGCGGTGGGGGGGCGGAAGGTCCTAGGGATGAGCGGAGTGAACCTGGCTCCTTTCCTTTGCAGATGCAAAGCCCAGCGGTGCAGAGTCTGGCAGAGGTGCAGGTATGTGGTGGGGCCTGATGGGGGCTGTGCCCACGTCATCTGGTGGTGCTGCCCACTCCCAGCACCCCTCTTACCCTGGTCCCCTCAGTCCCACTCCCCCAACTGCCAGTTCCTGTCTGTCAGGAAGGCCAGCCCACTCCTCACCTTATCCCCCCAAACTCAGAGCCTGTGCCTCGCTGCTCTTGAACATTAGTGACTACGAGACCTTTATTGAGAACCTGATCCCCGCTCCTCTGCTCCACAGCCTTCGTGTCCAAGCAGCAGGGTAGTGAGGTGGTGAAGAGACTCAGGCGCTACCTGGACCACTGGCTGGGGTGAGAGAAAAGGAGATGCTGGGCCAGGGCCCTGCATCTCTAGAATGGGCTGGAGAAGTGGCCTCTGGGTGCTGCGGGAGGACAGGATGGTCCCCCTGGCGAGGACCCTGGAGCCCCATGTGCAGTGAGAGGAGGGGTGGGCATTTTGTATGGAGGCTGATGCCATTGTGTTGGGCTCTCAGAGCCCCAGCCCCATACCCAGACCCCCTGGAGCCCAGGAGGGAGGTGTGTGAGCTCAACCCAGATTGTGACGAGCTGGCTGACCACATCGGCTTCCAGGAGGCCTATCGGCGCTTCTACGGCATGGCCTAGAGCTTGCAGCCCTGCTGGTGTGGCTTGCAGCCCCCAGCTCTGGCTCCTCTCCAGCACCCCTTCCCCTCCCGTCGCCCTGACCTCCCTGCCCTGCAAGATGGGGTCTCCATCATCCCCAGCTGCTCCAGAATAAACTCCAGAAGAGGAATTGGTGGGGCTATCATTCTTTGTCCATCTATGGAGTGTGGGGGGAGGATGGGGGTTGGAGAGGAGGTTTTACCTTTTTCATTCCCAGAAAGTGCTTCCCAAAGTCTTTTGTTGATTGATTGATTTATTTGTACCTGCCTTGTTCCAGAAGCATTGAAGCTGGCTTCCTGAAGTCTAACTAGGGTTGCCCCTTCTAGCCCAGCACCCCTTCCCCCACCTCAACCCACTGCACCATCCATGACACATCCAAATAGACCCAGACCCCAAAGGCCTGGACACCTTGAGTATACATAGCTGTGACCAGGACAGACAGACTCATCTCTATAGGCAAAGAGCTGCCAGCAGATGGTACTGCCTGGTTTGGGGGGGTGGGGGTCAACAGTGGGCCTCCCCAGCTGGTTAACGAGCATTCAGGGTAGGCCTAGGTTAGTCAGGTTAGTTCTTCCCTGGGCTGAGCAGAGGCTTCCAGGAGCACCAGAAACAGGACCAGATGAAAGGGCCCCAACACCTCCCCATCCCAGCCTCCAACAGTGGTGGGGCAGCTCCAGCCTGGACACACCCGCCTCCCCTCTCAGCCCCTCAGCACTTCCCCCAGCCCCATCAAGAGCACCCTCACTGACCCTCCTGCTCTCTGCTGCCTCCGTCCCCCCAGCCCCTCTCTCCTCTCCTCTGCCTTCTTTCCTCTGCACTCTCTCCTCAGCCACTCTTGGTTCCAGGCTCAGATGTGCCCGCACCTTATCAGGCCTGGGTCTGGGCTCCTCTACAGCACCAGGGTGGTCTCTGCCTCCCTCCAGGGCAGGCTCAGAAATGGGCAGGATCACTGCTGTCTGGCCTTTGTACCCCGCTCCAGCGGGCCACCTTGCAGCAGGGGGCATGTTCTGGGACCCCGAAATAGGGAGGCTGTGAAGGCAGCAATGATAAGCAGGTTCCCAGCTACTGCCATGCCCAGTGTGGCCACCGTGCCCACCAGGCCCAGGGCGGGTTCCTGCGTGGCCAGCCAGGCTCGGCGAGATCCCATATCAGCCAGCACCGCCTCCAGCTGGAAGTGGGTGCCCAGCACTGCACAGATGTGGAATAGCTGGTGGCTGTGGCCTGTGGGAGGGTGGGGAGGTCAGGGCACATACTCCATTCCCAGGATTGCCCCGACTCACCCTGTGACCCATGGCAAGTCACCCCATCCTCTGGACCTGCTACTTCCCTAAAATTGGGAATAAGAAAGCCTGATTCCCAGAGTTATTGGAAGGAGTGAATGAGCTGATATGCATAAAGCTCCTAGCATACATGCTACTAGTTTTGCTGTTATCTGAGAAGTGGAGTTTGGGCCTCGACCCTGAGGACCCTTCCAGCGACACTCTCCTTTTGGCTGTGATACTCCATTTACCCCGTTCACTCTCTGTGCTCTGGCAAGCTGTCTCCCCTCGCCCCTTCCCGGATCAGGCCAGGCCTGCTCTCACCAATATAGTCAAAGCGTCCTGGTGCCAGCCGCTCAGGCAGGTGGGAGGCGAAGAGGAAGCCCGTGAGCAGGGCGCAGAAGAGGTGGTAGCCATGGCTGGTGCTCAGCGCCTCCTGCCCGCAGTTGTGGCCCCTGCCCCAGCACAGTCCGAGCTGGCAACGGAAAAGCAGGGCTGGTGGGAAGGGGCTTTGGGAATGGACACGGATGTGTCTGGAATCTGGTGAGGATGTGGAGGGGGTAGGCATAGCCAGGCCGGGTCCTGGGCCTGGAGGGGGTGCAGCAGGGCTGAGGTCAGGCATCGAGGGGGCAGGACTGACAGTGGGCACTGTGAGGGTCAGGACAGGAAAGCAGGAGCCTGGGCAGGGGTCCCAAGCACCCTTACCCGATAGAAGAGTGGGAGGTTGTCGAACAGGAAGGGATAGGTGAAGGCGGCTGTGCGGAGAATCTTACTGAGCCCAGGGCTTTCTAGCTCGGGGAACCTGGGAAGCAGGGGGGCAGGCTGGTCACCATCCTTGTGCTGGGGGGGGGCGGGTCAGAGGAAAGCAGGGGACCTTGGGCCAAGATGGAATGTAAGTGTAGCTCAGTGGCTACTAAAGCCCTTAGGGCACGTGAGCCTCTATAAATGACCACATCTGTAAAATGGGGATAAAGACACCTGCTGCTTGGTGCCTGTGAGAACTAAAGGAGACAGCGCAGCTTCGGCGGTGGGGCACAGGGTCTGGCACACAGTAAGCCCTCAACACGTGGTCCCGTTGTTACTAACGCTCAAGAGCAATGAGGCGCAGGCACACGATGGCTGGCCTACCAGCCATTCTGGCTGTCCGTGTGTTTGGGGATGCCCTGTCCCTCCTCCTTTCCCTCCACCACTGGCCAAGAACCCACCGGGAGTAGCAGGAGAGGCCGGTGCACAGGAAGGAATTGAGTGCGGCGGCGGGCACAAATAGCTGGTGCAGTCGGCCGTGCAGCCAGGAAGCCGGCATGGAGTACGCGGCATAGGGGAAGGCGCAGCCTGGTTGGGGGAGGCGCGGGGCGGGAGCTGAGGCCCGAAGTGCGCGCTGCGGGCAGAGCCCCCCGCGCCGCACCCCGCCCCCGCCGGAACGCTCCCACCCCCGCGCGCCGGCCGCCCGTGGGGCTCACCCAGGCTGTAGAGACTGAGCGCGCCGTAGTCCAGGAAGTAGCAGATGTGACGCGCGCGGGGCGACATGGAGCTGAATGTGTGCGCGCAGCACGACGCGAAGGGGTAGAGGCAGGCGGGCAGCAGGAAGATGAGCAGCGGCCAGTGGTATGGCTCCGCTCGGAAGCCCGGGCCGCCCGCGAGCTCCAGAAGGCGCCACAGGAAGTACCTGCAGCGGGCATCTGCTCAGGCCGCCGCGGAACCCCGCGACTCCCGCCGCAGCCTGCAGGCCTAGTCGGTCCCTGCCCGCCTGAGTACCCTCTCTGAGCTCAAGGCCGCGGCCTGGGACACAGCCTCCCTCACCAGGTGGGCAGGAAGTGAGTCCAGATGTTGACCGTCTCGTTGGTCATCTGGAAGGAGCTGAGGACACAGTCCAAGGCCGAGCTGGTGGGGCGGCGGTAGCCAGACATGATGCCATCTTCCCAGAACACCTACGGAGTGGTGGGTGGGAGGGAAAGGAGGGGAGTGACTATGCTGGACCCTTTCTCTCCATGAGAGATCGCGAGATGCAGGGTTGAAGAGGCTGGAGTCACAGTGGCCCTAAAGCCAAACTAAATCCGACCCCCATCTTACTACAGGTTCCCATACCCAGACAGCAGATGAGAAACAGAAGAGCTACAGTAACGGGACAAGATATGATAGGGCTGGTCGGGGGGTGCAGCGGGCACAGACAGGGCACTCTGGGGAAGGGGACTCTAGATGGAGGGGCATTCTTGGCTCTAGGGAGTGGGTCATAAGTCTGTTCCTTAGAGAACAGAGGAAAAGTCTCACGCTGGAACGGGGAGGGATAAGAGTTAGCCTGCAAGAGGGACTTCCCCAGTTGCTGAAGGAGAACCTCTGCCTCAGTCAGTCCCCTGGGGAGTAGGAATTGGTGGGTGGAGGCCCTCACCGGGGGGACCTGGTGGATTTGAAGGAGTTGGGGCAGCTTCAGACTGAGCATGGTGGCCCGACACCTCCACGTTGACCTAGAGACAAAGTGGGGGGAGGAGGTGGGTCAGGTATCTGCCCTCATCCACAGGCCCCATTTCTCCCAGGTCCAGGCTGGGCCTGGTCATGGAGTCCCAGGGTGGGTTATGTGCATGCACATGCGTGTGGGTGGTAGCTAGCCACCGAACTGCTTCCTTCAGGCCAGGGGAGGCAGGCCTAGCTTCCCCAGTCATTATATCACATAACCCCGACCCCTCCCCATCTGAGGCTGGGGGCATTCAGTTCCCCCATGGAGAGGGGCTGGTCAGCTCAGCCCAGCATGGAGTGGAAGGTCCTCCCCCGCTGGAAGGCTGTCTCAGTTAGTAACCCCAGATCCTGGATCCAGGCCCCCTAACCCCCAATTTCTGTCTCAGGAGAACGGTGACTAACCCCAGATCCTGGATCCAGGCCCCCTAACCCCCAATTTCTGTCTCAGGAGAACCTTGACTCATGGAGGTCAGCACAGAGAGAGCTCAAGCACACCCCACCCCCCCACACCACCAGAAAGCCCCTTGGCCCACAGTTCCTGGGCTGAACACAGAAAACTCATGGTGCTCAGGAAGAATTCCTGGAGATGCCAGATACCCACCACTGGGGCAAGGAATTAGGGGGATGCCTGGCTCTTCTCTGAGGACTACACTTGTGCCCCTGGGGCCATTCGGGGGGTCCCTGTCCCTCCTAAGCCCCGTGCCCCTCAGCCCCAGACCTGTGCGCTGCCTCCGGGTGGCCGTGGCTCTGCTTCCCCGCCTGCCTCTCAGGCTGCCTCTCCCAGGCACATTCCTTGGCACAAGTGGAGGGGCCGGGCCAGCTAGGCGGGTGGAACTGCCCCAGAAGTAGGGAGAATAGGACACTCCCCCCACCTCCCCAGGCCAAAACTTTCCAGCAACACTACAGCCTAGCCCCACCCCTTTTCCTGCTGCCAGCTTGTCCCGTCTGTTGTTTGTGCCGTACACACACTGGGCCTCACACCAGTTGGTCCCCCAGGCCTCTGCTCCTGTTATTCAACAGTTTGGGGGCCCTCTACCCCTGAGCTGGGTGCTGGGGTCCCTACCAGGCACAAAGCACACCTGGTCCCTCGTCCCTGCACCCTGGCTGAGCTTTACGATAGATGGATGAGGCCTCCCAGGGTATCCCCTGCCCCCTCCCAGGCATGGATGGGGTGATCTGACCTATCTTGAGTGCTGCTGCCCAGCTACCTGGAGGGGTGGGGAGAGGAAGATGCCGGGGTCTAGCTCCCCTCAGGGTCCCATCCCTCGGCAGTAAGGTTTAGAGGTTTCTGGAGTAGACTGTGTGCTGTAACCATGGAAATGGGAGAGGGGGCTGGAGCAGGCACTTTACTTCTAGTTCCCCAGAAAGGGTGTCAAAGCCCCAAGTGAGCTTTCTTACCCAGAGCTTGACGGGAGCTCCTAAGCCAGTGGGTCAGCGGGCCTGGGGCTCCAAGGGTGGAGTCCCAGGCTCCTGCGCCAGGCCGATGGGAAGGAGAGAGTGGCGAGCAGGCGGGCCAGGCCTGGACAGGGAGTGGGAGACAAAAGGGTGCCAGGGAACAATTCCAGCCTTGTCCAGCCTCCAGGGAGCAGCGCAGGGTGGCCCAGCCCCATTAGCAGGCAGCTCACTCGGCCTCCTGCACACAGCCAGCCCCTCCAGCTTAACCCAACCCTACTGAGATCAGACTGGCCACAACAGGCTGGGGCCCTAGCCAGGATGCAGCCAGAGTGACATGGAGCAGCCCTCGGGCCGGGCAACGCCACAGTTCCAGGGTTCCAGATTCTCCCAGGAGTTGAGGGTGGCTCTGCCTTAGGCTGGGCAGAGGCCAGAGCAAATGCTTTGGTACACGGTTCAACCATGAGGGATGTGCCAAGCTTATTCACTCACCAAAAGCACACTTGATGTGCCAGTCCTTGCAGAGGAACAGGGATTGAGGACTCAGAGACTGGTTTCAAGGCTCACCCCCACCTCTCCCTTGAGGAAGTTTCTCCATGATTCAGAGGACCCAGGTGGAGACAGCAAACCACCCCCAGGCAGTACTGTTGCTTTCATAACATCGTTTTCACCTATCACCCTTGCTAAGTCACCAACTCAGTTCACAGGGTCAATGAACTTGACAATGTCGATCACAAAACTATCTCTGGAGCTTTTGCTTGATTTGCCGGCTTTTTGCTTTGATGGATCAACCTCGAAGACACCTTTCCAAAATGCCATTTCAGCATATAATATCCAATGTCCCAATAAAATTGTACAGAAAGGCAGCAGGTGACAGGGAGTGGGCTTCGGGGGGGTCTTTATTAAGTGATGCTTTTGTCTCAGTCTCTGCCAGGGACTGGCAGTGGGGGTGACACCACTCCCCCCAGGTTGTCCCAGACTTGCTATCTTAGAGGAAGGAGGTAGGAAGCCTGCTCTCCTCTCAGAATAGCCTGGGAAGCCAGGCTATGCTGCGGTGGGGACAGCAGAGCTGAGAGCCCCCACCCCCAACCCGAGCCACAGGTACAGCCCAAGGGGAGAGGCAGAGGCAATCCTGGCCAGCGCCTCCCACACACAGCCCTGCTCTTGCTGCTCCACTCAGTGCCCTGAGCTATTCATGATCTCTGCTCCCACACAGTCACCTCCATGCTCCAAAAGCTAGCCCAACCTGGCCTTTAGTGCCGGGGAAGGGCAAAGTAGGGAAGCCCATCAGGACAGACGGCCCCTGACCCAGCAGCTTCAAGGGGCCTCTCCTTTCTGCTGCCCACCCAAACACAGGCCCCTTCCTAGAGAGTAAGGGGGAGGTGGCCTCAGACTGCACCCCACTCTTCTCTTACTGGCCTTCCACTCTGTCCCAGCACAGCAGCCAAGAGCACAAAGCGTGGTGAACCCTCACTGGCATACAGACCACACTGCCTGCAGCCATTGGTGGGGCCTGCTCCCTGCCCTGGAAGCTAGACAGAGGGAGACAGAAAGTAGAAGTGGGGCAACTGGGGGTGTGGCCCCTGCAGCAGGAGGAGGAGATGCAAGCCCTGCCCTGTTATCAGTGCAGGCAGCTCCAGGACCCCCTCTTCTTCAAGAGTGCCCAAGGCTCCAGAGCTGCCCAGCCCCTACAAAGGGAGATGAGAGGATGCGTGGTTCTCAAGGAGAAGGGTCTGCAAAGAACCATCCAGATATCTGGTATTACCAACTCTTCCCCTGGGGCTGGGGAGTCCAAACTCCTGGCCCCAACCACCTTGTGTCTTGGATGAGGAACAAGGGCCCCTTCTGCTGTCCCTTCCCCTCAGAGGTCCAGGAACCACTCCAATGAAATGGAGACACCTGTGCCTGCCACCCGCCCCTGGGGACAGCAGGGAGGTTGAGGCAGGAAGGCTGGCTAGGGGCCCAACAGGCCTCTCCTGCTCCAAGCACTTTCCTCGCTTTCCTGACGTCATCTTGGCAACAGGGGGACCCTGCCCTCCCAGCCAACTCCTGGGCCCTCCCCGCAGCCTGTGTGCAGCTGGGCTTCCTTCCTGTGTGCGTGCGTGAGTCTGCGTGTGGTGGGGTGACTACAGGTGCTGGTCCTGGCTGCCAGGGAGGGCAGAAGAGATCTGGAGTCAGCCCCACTGCAGGGCCTGGGGGTCAGTCTCAACCAATCTCCTTCCACTGCTTGTAGAAGTCCAGAACATTCTTGATGTCCACACTGGCGTGTGCAGCGGCCTGCAGGGCTGCCTGTGGAACGGGGGGGGAGGACAGATGGGGGAGGGCCTGACCTCTTGAACTATGGGACAAGTCATTGAGGGGTTGGGGAAGGGGTGAGGGAAGAGGAAAAGGGCAACTGTATGGAGGGCCTGAGAAGGGAATCTAATCCAGCACCTCTTCCCCATCCCACACCAACCCCCACCTCACCCCATGACCCACCTGCATAGGGCCTGAGAGCGCACCGGGGTTGTCCAGTGGAAGGCCCGTGACGATGGTCACCATGCCGCTCGGGTCCTCCTCACCTGCCCCCTGGGCCAGAGTCAGCTGTTTGCAGCTGTCCAGGATCTTATAGAGAGTCCTAGTGGGGAGGAGGGGGTGGGTAGGCCAAGCCCCAGTGTTAGCATAGCCTGAACAGCAAGATCTCCAGGGCACAAGGGGTGCTGGGGGTGGGGAGGGCACTAGGAGAGAGCAAGAGAAACCAGGCAGCCAGGGGCAGTGGGTCCTGGAAGCTGGCCCTGGAGGATGTGCTATGGGGAGTGGGCAGAAATGCACCAAGTGAGGGCACCAAGCCCAAGCATCTCAGGGCCACAGTGGCTCCAGTGCTGGAGCAACTTCTTACTCCCTCCAAGGTGAGGCCTGCAGGGGACACTGGCAGGCTGAGCATGGAGCCCAGGCTGGTCCAGCTACCTGTTAAGAGAACTCTCTGGCCCTGTCCCGCTCTCCCAGAGTGCTCATGGAGGAGCAAAGCAGGCAGCCTATCTGGGGTTCTAGGGGCGGGGACTGAAACTGTACCAGGCATCTGCATCCTGCCTCTTCAGCTTATGCCGCTCAAAGCTCTTTCCCACCTCTTTCTGGCAGCGAATGTACCTGCAAAGGAGACGGGAGAGTGGAGGTGAGGGGCAGAGGAGAGGGAGGGTACCTCACACAAAGCAGACCATTGTGGCTCAGGGGGCCCAGTTTTACACGAGAGGGTAGGAGACACATCTCTCCCATTGCAGGTCAGCTTGGAGCCATTTTGAAGCAGCTTCCTGGCCGCTTTTCCTCCTGATAACATCGATTCTTTGGTTCCTCCCAGGGGAGGTGCTGGGAGAGGAGAAGCAGCAGATGCTTTTCAAGTCAGGGCATCTAGAGACAAGGTCCAAACAAGTAGGCTCTGTGCAGCTTCCTGGCCAGGCAAGGGGCAGATCCAGAGGAGGGGCGAGCTGGCTAGCAGGGCAAGGGGGGAGCGTTCTCCCTCTTCCCTACACCCACTGCCCAGCCCTCTTCCTGTCCTAAAGGCCAGAAGGAAGGGTCAGTGCTGGGCTGAGCACCTGCATGCTGCCGTCTGCTGGTCCCTGGATGGCTTCAATGGGAGGTGGGAAGCCCCCAGGCAGCCCCGACGAAGGCACTCCCACCCTGGTAAACCCCATCACTGGTCTCAACCCTAAAGCAGGAGAAACTCCTGCAAAGAAGCCCACAGCCTGGTGTTGTGGGGTCTGCTCCCCTCTCCTCGCTGATGCTGATCTCATGTTTGCCCCAGAGGCAGAGGGACAGCAGGTCAGTGCTCCCCCACAGGGCTCCTGGCTCCTCTGATGACCCTCTATTTCCACACCTAAGACCCTGACTTCTAATTATGTCTTCAGTCTCCCTGCCCGGGCAGTGAGTGAACTGTGAGCAGGGACTGCAAGTGTGTGTCTTACCCACAGGGAGGAAGGAACACATAAGCAACTGTTGTCTGGGAGACGGACACAGGACTCAGCACAGGTCCAGCCAGGTCTGCACTCACCTGTTTCCTTTTTTAAACTCTGCCTCCAGGTATCGGATCCCATCTCGGGCCCCTGGGTGTTCCTTCTTCAGCAAATCCAGGCCATCGATCACTGGTGAGCAAGGTGGGAGTAGAGAAGGACAAACAGATGAGCTCAGACTGCTGTGACAGGGGGCTCTACAGGAAGTATCTGAGCTCGCTCCAGTACACACTGCAGGAAGAGAAGGGACCATGGCTCCCTATGGGGCTTCCAGAATCCTTTGAAAGTGTGACCTTCTGCCAGCAACATACTTGGCAATTTACCAAGTGCTTTCACTTAGATTTTCTCTTCTGTTTCTCCCAACCATCTTGTGAGGCAGGGTTTAACAGCAATTGTTATGCCCATTTCACAGATGAAGTGACTGAGGTTCAGAGAGGTGGTAGGACTTGATTAAGGCCACTGTGTGTAACCTGGGCCCCAAATAAGGGTCTCTCAATGCCAAGCCCAGAGTCTCTTTTAGCCACACTCTATCCGTCCCCCCACCTCCCCACTATGCTTACCTGTCCTTGGGATGATGACAATGAAGCGTCCACTGGTGGCCAGCTGGCGGATGACAGGGAGGTGGTGGCAGAGGGCCTGGGTGTCGGGGACGAGGTAGGGAGACATTGCCGACTGGGCCTTGGGCTGCTGCAGGCTCCCTTCCAGCTGAGAGACCTCAAGCTAGTGAGAGAAGGCAGAGTGGGTGGGGCTATGTGGGGCCCCTGCAGCCTGGGAAGATGGGAAAGAATGGTACTCAAAGTGGCTCTTATGGGGCTTCTCCTGCTGCCAAGGGGGACAGGGAACTCTACTAATAGGCTTGGGCAGAAAGTAGACAGAAACCAGGGTTAAAGTAAAGAGAAAGAGAAGGAAAAGAGACAGAAGTGAAGGCAGAAAGGGGGCATTAAGGCTCAGTGAAGAATGAGCAATAGGGAGGGCGACCTAGGAGGCCAGGACGGTAATCTGGGTGAAGTGGAGGGCCACAGCAGAACAGAGCTGGGGGCTGCAGCTGGAGGGGTGAGGATCTGCCAAGGGGCTTTAGGCAATAACCAGATCCAGAGCAGGAGCACCTGGGCCCTGATTTCCTACCTGAAGTCGTAGCTGGGCCATGTCTCTCATTAGCCTGTTCCGCCGGGCTTCCTCCTGTGCCTATGAGGGAAAACACGAAGTGCTAAGCTTGAGACAAGGAGTTGAGAATATATCCTTTCTCTAGTGATCAAGAAGACCAAGAGGAATTCCTGGGGTTTGAAAAAGGTACGGCCTCATATAAAGTCAGCTCTATCATTCCTGCTAAACGAGGGGAAGAGAAGCATGGGAGAAAAATATTCCTCTGGTGCAATCTGAACAAATTCCATTACCAGCCCACGGAAGCTCACACCGTTCCAGCACATGGGAGAGAAGGAGCAGACAGCCGTGCGCCGCCATCGCGCAGGAGAGCACCTGGCTGTGCCCGCACATTTCGCGGCTAAGCCACCCTCAATCTCTACTCATTAAACACTGGCTGGGCCTCAGGGTTTGATCTCTGCTCTCCTCGATTTGTTCTCCCTCCCAGGGGATACCATCCTTGCACCCCCTCACCTTCCATCACCATCTAGTTGCCAACTTCTTCCAAATCTGCAGCTTCAGCTCAGACCTGACCACCCAAGTTCCAGACCCACATCGTCAACAGCCTACTCAACAGCTCCACCTGCTCCTCAAAACCTGCTTCTCCTCCTCCAGTGTTCTCCAACTTGGTAAATAAACCACCATCTGCCCAAGTCAGAAAGCTGAATTGGCTTTCACTTTTCCCTCTCTCTCAGCCCCAGAAGTCATCAGCTTCCCAGTCCTGTTAATTGTACCTCCTACAAATCATTCAGATCCTTCTGCCTCCTTCCATCTCACCTGTGTAACCCTAGCCAGAGCCAATACCTCCCACCTTGACTATGATAACCACCTCCTTACTGGTCTCTGCCTCTGATCCAATCCATTTTCTCTGCCTGCGACCAAGGCAATCTTTCAAAACCCATCTGATGTCCATCACGCCCCTGACAAAGTCCTTTGATGGTTTTCCTTTGTCTTCTGGATGAAGTCCAAATTTCTTACTTAATATGGTCTAAAAGATGAGGTCAAGGATGGCGACTTGTCCTAAAAGATATGGGGAGCCACTGAAGGCTCTTTGATGAGCACAGTGGCATCATCAGAGTGGTGCTTTAAAATATTAATCTGGAATGTATAATCTCATTCTAATCATAAGGAGACACCAGACAAAGCCAAACTGAGGGACACTCTACAAAATAATTGACCAATATTCTTCAGAAGTGTCAGTGTCATGAAAGACAAGGAAAGACCGAGGAACTGTCACAGATTGGAGGAGACTAAGGAGACACTACAACCAAATGTAATGTGGGATCCTAGAAGAGAAAATAAACATTATTGGTAAAACTAGTGAAATCTGAATAAAGTCTATACTTGATAGTACTGTACCAACCCTAATTTCTTAGTTTTGATAATTTTACTATGGTTATGTAAGATCCACCCCCAGCCCCTGCAGAGTCCTGCACAACAAAGAATGGTCCTGTCCAAAAAGCCCAGAGGGTCCCCTTCGAGAAACACTGGTAGAGGAAGGAAAGAAGGGAGGCAAAAGCCCAGAGCCTGAGCACAGCCATTTTCTCACAGGCCCTGTTGGCAAGTCTGCCGGGGGGGGCACTGTGGACAAACTTCCCCTCTTCTCACTGTGGAAATCAAACCCAGTAACCTTATTTTTAGGCTAAAATTGGAACCATGAAACCCCATGTTCCAGAGAGCGGGATAGGAGCCCTTGGGTGAGTCCCCCCAGAAAACCAGTGCAGGCAAGTGTGGATCCATCTGGATCCAGGAAGAGAAGAGCTGCGCTAATCAAAGGCTCCGGTATTACCGGTTCAGCAGTTCAGAGATGTGGGCCTATGTGTTCCTCAGGCAAAACCTGAGGTTGCATCAGGAAAGAGAGGTCCCCAAACCAGGCAGACGCTGGAGTCCCAGAGAGCAGGAGCAGCAGCTCCCGGGGCCCACCTGGCCTGTAGAGAAGCTGAGCCCCACAGCAGCTGTCGCCCTCCAGAGCCCTGGCTCTGCCGTGGACCACATCTCCTTTGTCATTCCGCACTTCCTCATCTAGAAAATGAGGACGCAAGCACCCGCCTCACAGTGTGGCTGCAAGGGTTAAGTGAGATGTCACATGCAAACCAGACTTTGCACACAGAAAGCTCCTGATAAACGACACGCGATGGCAATATGACAATGACCACGCTGCTGCTGCTGCTGCTGCTAGAGGATAAACCTGTGACCCTGGCAGAGAAGGAGGCAGCCCCTGCAGGCAAAGTGGCTTGTGTCCGGCATGGCCTGTGGTACCCAGCACCACACGACAGACTTTGAGGTACTCCCTGCCCCCACAGGAGTCTTTGGAGCTTCAGGCTGGAGGAAATGCCTGGAAAAACTCTAACATTTTTTGAAGCTGTGTAACTTCCCCATAATTATTTGTATAACCCCCCGTGTCTTCCCTTATGAAACAGCAATAAACACCTTAACACAAAAGGTTTGTTTTTAACAAAATGTGCTTGCTTTTAAGACAGCAAGGAAGGGAGTTTCTGGGGAGGCTGTGCCCCTTCCCAAATAAGCAGAACGTCCGCAGGAAGGGGGCCTCAAGAGAGGTGGGGACACCTGGGCTAGGGAAAGGAAGGACATGGGGGAGGGTGCTGGCTTGGGATGAAGAAGAACCCCAACGCTTGAGGAGACATGTGGGCCATGCTGCCTGTGCCACACACCACCCCAGACGTCCTGGTGCTGCTCAGCTCGGGGAGGACAACACACCCAGGGCTGTGCAGGCCCCACTGCAGAACCCAGATTGTTGCTCACAAAGTATCAGCCCCACAAGAGAAAGGACTGTCTTGTTTGCTGCTGCAACCACAGTGTCTAGAATACTGATGGGTCTGGCACAGAGCAGACTCTCAATAAATATTTGTGGAATGAATTAGTGAATGGAAAAGAGGTAACACAGGCAACCTCCTTTTCTTTGGAGCCTCTGAGGGATGGGGTCGAGTCTGGGATGGGAGGGTTCCTGCGTGGTATCTGATACCACGATCCCTCCACTCCCCTCCACCCCTTAGTCTTCATCCCCCTAAAAGAGAAGGGCAATGAGCATTTGCTGAGCACACACACTCCATGAGACAATGTGCAAGGGGCCAATATGCACTATCATTCCATCATCACAACCAGCCCATAAAGCTGACTCTCCTATTCCCACATAACGGATAAGGAAACAGGCTTAGCAAGGTTAAGTGACTTGCTCAATTCACAGACTGGGCGGTGACACAGATGGCTCTCAACCCCTAGTCAGTCTGGATACAGGTCCACTGCCATGCTGCCTCTGTTCAAAGCACCTCTCACTGTCTGTCTATCAGCCCGTGCCTTAGTTCTCTCCCCACCTCCTCTCTCCGGAGGCTCGGTTTCCTCAAATCCACTCACCACGTTCTTCAGTCAAGGGCCACTGGTCTGTCTGAGTCTCTTACCCTGGTTTCTCAGTGAGCCCCACAAAAGCAGAGCAGACAGGGAGGGGAAGGCCTGACTCACCATGCGGAACTGTGCCTGGGCCTGCTGCAGCAGGCTCTCCTGCTCAGACTGGGCGATGCTGACGAAGATGCCGACCTCCGGATTGAACTGAAGGATGCTGCCTTGCAGGCGGGCAACGAAGTGGCCAAAGCTGCGGATGCAGCAGATGCGCACGACCGACTGCGAGGAGACACAGGAGCCCGGCCCGGCTGAGCAGGGCCCTCTAAGCCCAACCCGCCCACCTGGGCTCCCTCCCTCCTGCCTCCCTGCTGTCCCAGCCACCTCAGCAACAAGGGCTCCTTGGAGAGGCTCGTGGGCTGTGGGGTGGGAAGGAGGAGTACAGAGCCCAGAAACTCTAGCTGCCAGAAGCAAGCAAATAGCAAGGAGAATCCTAGAAGGACTAGAGAACCAGGAGTCCGGGCCAAGGAGACAGAGACAAGGGCACGGGGCTGGGAGTGAGGAGACCCAGGGTCTAAAGCCATCTCTCTCCTCCAGGTCTCAGTTCCTCACGTGGAAAATGACGGGACTGAACTAGACCAACATTTCCAACTTATTTTTTTGGTCAGCAAAACCCTTCTTCCCCATCAAACAAAAATCTTATCTAGAACCCTAAAATATAAAACCGAATAAGGCAAACTGCTCTGGCTGGAAAGGGACCAACCAAGGGGGCGGGCATGTGTTGGGGAGGAGAGCTGGGAGGTCTATTTGCTTGGCTTTCCTCTGCTGCCCCCAGATGGCCTATGTGGTGACACACATTCAAGAGTGACAGTCACTGGGCTAAGTGGGCAGCACATTCCCTTCCAGCTCTAACTTTCTCTGTTTGATGTTCAGCTCAGAGAAGGCAGGACCCAGAGCAGAAAAGAGACTGATAAAGATTTCAAAGCCCTAATAATTCACTTGTTCTGTCTTCTACAAAAGGTGAAAAAAGAAGAGGGAGGCTTGTGCTACAATAGGAGACATTACCAACAGCAGACCTGTGGAAGGACATCCTGCCAAGAAGGAAAGGAAGCTCAAATGGCTCACTGAATGAAGAAGATCCACCACCCACAGCCCCAAGGATACTCTCCCTGTCTGGATGGGGTGGGGGGGCGGCCTGCCTGCCCCCTCCAACCCTGAGCCCCTGCTTTGCTGCTGTGTCTGATTAACGATGGAGCTTGTGCCGTGAGAAATATCCTCACCTCCTCTAAAACGCTGAGCAAGGGCCGATCTGTGTCAAAGTTAAAGCGTCTGTGGGCAGCCCGGAGGGGAGGCAGGTTACGAAGTGCCATGTCCTCTGGAAGCAGCAGGCTAGAGGGGAGGTCAGGCAGTTCACAACCTTCAAGAAGATCCTGGACCTCGGGACACAAGGCCAGGCCTGGGGATAAAGAAGACACGTGAGACCACCTGCCCTGTGGGAGCCCCCAGTCAGGGGGACACAGCCCTTCCCTTTGGGAATTCCCAGGCTGATGAGACAGGACATACCCCTAGGACAGAAGGTGGGGAGACATGGAGGGAGGAAAGGAAAGAGAGACAGATACAGAAGTGCTGTCAAGCAGAGGTCTAGGAGACCAGAGCTGGAAGGGTTAGAGAAGCAGAGCAGGTGGGGAGAACAAGGACAGCTCAGACTGGGAACTGTCCCTCCCCAGCAGGGACAATTACACTAGGATGGAAGTGAGAGGAGGGTCTCTGAAGGAAGGAATGAATAGCCCTTGGTTGAGTCCTAGAGGGAGAAGGTGATTTCTAGCTGGAAGGTGGTAGGAGTGGATGAGCCAGACAGATGGGCTCTGGAGGTCAAAGTTGATTCTCAATGACCAAAGTGTCAGTGTGACACCAGTGACTAGGGCTGGTTCCCAGGCTCCCCTCACTCTGCTCTTGTTCCCTCCACTGCCTTCCCCAGGGAGCACACTCCCTGGCAGACTAGGCCACCTGCCCACAGTGAGGCAGTGTTGGGCAGGAAACCGGAGAGGCCAAGACCACAATGACTGCTGTGTGTCAGGGAGGCTGGGCAGTGAATCCTATTAACCTCCTTACCCCAAGGACCGGGTGACCAGGAATGGGGGATGGGCTTCGTGGGGCCAATGAGAGAGAGGGGAAGGGAGGGTAGCTCCAGGGACTCACTCACCAGACTCTTGAAGTTCACCAGCAGCTGGCAACAGATTCAGCAACACAGACAGGCGGTTCCACAGACTTTGAGAGCTCTAGGGTGAGAGAGAGAAGAGGAGGCCTTCAGTCCGGGCAGTGTTGGAAAATGGCAGTGAGCAAGAAAAGCACTAGACTTGGGGGGTCTGGGGTTATGGTCACAGGCCCAGAGAGATTTGATAGAAAAATTAACAAAAGAGGCCAAGAGGGGCTCATGCAGGACTTGGAAAACAGGGAGCTGGTCCCATGAGAAATGAAGAAGGGGGACCATGGAGCCTTGCTGAATTTCATCGCCAGCTGAAGGCTTCATGAACACAGTAGGTGTGAGAAGGACTTTCTGGATCTTGGTAATGGGAAAAGCTGGAGCATTGGAGACAGCTTCTCCACGTCTAGCACAAACCTTTTCTTCCAGCCCTCCACATGCCCATACTGGCACACCTCCGGGGATGTGACCCCGCATCTCCATCTTTACCACACCTCCCTGGATGACTAACAATGACTGCGTAACTAGCTGTCATCAGACATAAGCACACACCCAAGGGTGTGCCTCGCCCTTATCCAAACTCTCATTTAGGGAAGAGGGCGACATGCAGGGAGAGGGGTTTTCTGCAGCAGGGCAAGTGTGCTCCTGGAATGAAGCAAGCCTGAATGAAAGCGTCAGGGCATTAGAGGCTCAAGACTGAGGCTCTGAACCCGAGAAGAAGGCCGCCACTGCCCCACTAAGCATCCATGCAGCCAGCCTGTGACGCCACTTGCTCTGGCTGCAGGACTCTCCTTCTGCCCGGAACACCTTCACCTTGTCTGAAGACCCCACCGTTTGCTAGAACCCATCTCTTCCATCACTACTCAGTGTTCTCTCCTTTCTCTGGACTCTCTGGTATTTACCTATCGATGTTAGCTCTCAAACACATACTTTCATCAACATTACTCATAATGGCAGGCATTATGCCTGGCTTTGGGGATACAAATCAGAAAAAGCAGCTGTCTCACTTTCCCAGTCCACAAAATTTGTATCCCAGCCCAGGCCACAGGCTCTGAGGGCAAAGGTCACGCCTAATCCTTTTCCTATAAAAAGCGTAAGGACTTAGCACAGAGCAGATGCTCGACAATAACTTTTGTCCCCATCTGAGGGGATTCCCAGGCCCCATCCTGGCTGACACCCTACCCCAACACCCTGGGGCCTGACAAAGGGCAGTGCAGGTAGAGTGACACACCTGTGCACACACGATGATGAGGTCGGGGTTGGTCCGCAGCCAGTCCAGGAAGACTTTCACGGCAGGAAGCAGGCCTTCGGCCATCAGGACCTGCAGCTTCTCCTGGATGCTGCGCTCATTCCGACAGGAGCGCCCGCTGGACTCGCTCCCCTCTGACTCAGAGCCCTCTTCGGAGGCTTGGGGCAAGTAACAGAGAACTGGGATGAACAACTAACAGGCACAGGGCAACAGGCTTCAGCTCTGTGGGGGAGCATGCCCCACCTGCCTGGACTCTTCTGAAGAATTCTGACATGAAAGATGGGGAATTCACTTACAGACCCTGCCTGATTTTCCCAGGCCCACTAACTGGTTGCTTTTATTTATTTTTAATTAATTAATTAATTTCCCCCCCCCAAAGCCCCAGTAGATAGTTGTATGTCATAGCTGCGCATCCTTCTAGTTGCTGTATGTGGGACGTGGCCTCAGCGTGGCCGGAGAAGCGGTGCGTCAGTGCGCGCCCGGGATCCGAACCCGGGCCGCCAGCAGCGGAGCACGCGCACTGAACCGCTAAGCCACGGGGCCGGCCCCAAACTGGTTGCTTTTAAACCAAGAGCCTGATGCCTTTCTAAATATGATTCTTTCAGACTCAAGCTAATTTGTGAGGCTGGTCTACAGCTGTTCACTCAACTGATATTTATAAAGTGCCTACTCCGTGCTAGAAAGCAGGGCAGACAGTCAGAAGGGAGCTGTAAGGGAGGGAGAAAAGGGGTACAGAATTAAAAGAGCCACTTCCAACTCCTAGCTCTTCGACTTTGCAGGTTAGAACACTGAGCAAGTCACTCCACCTCTGAGCAACAGCTTCCTCATTTCTTTTATTCATTCAATATTTCCTAAGTCCCACCCATGTGCCAGGCACTGTGTTAGGTACTGAGGACAAGCAATAGACAAAACATAGACTGTCCTGCCTTCAAGAGACTCACCATCTAGTTGGGGAGACAGACAACGTCACTTGAGTGGGAAAGGGCTGGAAGCTGTGGAGGTGCAGAGGCTACAGGAGCCCACAGGAAGGAAATCTAACCAAGCCTTGGAGGAGTCCCAGACCAAGTGACTTTTAAGCTAAAATCTAGAGGGCAAGTAAGAATTAGCCAAGTGACAGGCTCAGGGCAAGGGAGTTTTTGAGAAGTATGCTCCAGACCGAGGGTACACCATGCACAAGAAACTTGGAGGTAAAACAGCAATTAGAATAGGGATGATAACTCTTCCACAAGACTGCTGTGAAAGTTAAATAAGATAAGACCTGAAAATTTCAAGTCCAGCCTAGTGCTTGCCACAGAGTGGGCTCAACAAATGCTCGCCGCTGCTGACTGGGTGCTCCCTCCGCAGGAAGACCCTCAGGAGGTAAGTCTCACTCTAATCCACCGGTCCTGGTGGGTGCTGGTTTTTCTAGCCTCCAGGAGCCCTGGTGGGACCTGGGATGGCACCAGGGGAGGAAGCTGCAGCCACAGGTGTTGTGTGAGGAGAAAAGCCCCAAACCCACAGAGCAGGGTGGAGCAGGAGAGGAGCAGGACCACGAAATAGGCTGGGAGCTAGGAATGGGGAAGTGAGCAGAAGACGGAATTCTTAGGGAAAAACTCCTGGGCTATGCTACAGTCAGAGGGCCACAGGTAAGGCAGTGAGGGTGGGGATGAGAGGTCCTCGCACAGAAAGGAAAGTGGCTTGTCTCAAGTAAGTGCCAAGAGCATGGAGGTGTGGACCAGAGCAGAGTGATGAGGCCCAAATACCTGGCTCTGAGGGCTTCTCCACATCCCCATTAACACAGGGCCTGTGGTTGGCCAAGGTGTGAGGTTCAGTGGTGGGTTGGAGTAGCAGGTTGCTGAAGGTGGGGGCCAGTCGGAAGCAGCGCTTGGTCTGGAACATCTGGGTGGACATGGCTTGCAGATTGCTGGCGATGCTAGCCTCACTGGGGCCCAGCGGGCCATTGAGGGATTCAGGAGCCTCTGACCTGCCCCGAGGGGGCTCCAGGGCTGGGGATCGTGTCCCTTCCTCATCCTCCATATCTTCCAGGTCTGATCGGGACTCTTGGCTATTCATTTCTGAGTCTGTCTCAGCATCAAAGGCAGTTCCTCCCCCTTCAAGACTCTTGTCGGAGCCACTCTCTGAGCCCTCGCTGGCCCGGGCTGAGTCATGGCTTGAGTCTGATTCAAAGCCTTCGCTCAGGTCACTGTCATCACCAGCTTTGGGGGGATGGCGGCGGCGGCGGAGGCAGGAGAGACGGGAGAACTTGCGGCTCTTTCTGACCTCACTCGCTTGAGGTGATGTAGGAGGAGGTTCAGGACCCGGCTCCTCCTCCTTCTCCAAGGGTTCTTTGGACTCCGGTTCATCTGTAGAAAGAGGACAGTGAGGTGGGGCCTAGGGACAAATTGGAGCCCGGACGCTGGAAGGTGCTCTTTGATACCACCTCCCCCTCCATGACTGTGTTCCCCTTCCTTGATCCCCACACCCCATGCTAACTTTTCCACAGTCACAACCTCCCCCACTCCTGCACCTGTGCCATCGCTCTGGAATGCTGGAACAGGATTCTCGCCCTCTTCCAACTCAGCCTGCAGCCGTATGTTGACATGATTGACGAGGTGGGAGAAGAGGGCCAGGGTGAAGGCAATGGCTGCACTGTACTGCCTGGATCCTAAAGCCAGAGAAGCCAGGCATTAGGGGCCTAGGGCCCTGATGAGGAGTAGGCACCATCAACTCCAATCCCTGCTTACCTGTTCCCAACCCTTTTCAAGGATCCAACTACCTTTCAAAGCTTCTTCTAGGGTAAAAAAAAGATTTCTCAGGTTTCTGCACTATTATCCCATAATCCAGAATGTGCCAGCTCGCGCTGCTTCCTCACGTAAGCTCACGTATCCTCTTTTTATTTTATTTTATTTTTATTTATTTATTTTTTCCCCCACAGCCCCAGTAGATAGTTGTATGTCATAGCTGCACATCCTTCTAGTTGCTGTACGTGGGACGCAGCCCCAGCATGGCCGGAGAAGCAGTGCGTCGGTGCGCGCCCGGGATCCGAACCCGGGTCGCCAGCAGCAGAGCACGTGCACTTAACCACTAAGCCACAGGGCTGGCCCTCATGTATCCTCTTGTCCCATCTCATCCTCCCTCACTTTGATGCCGTCACATAGGCTCCTCCCCATACCCCAAGCACTTCCACATCCAGCCCTTTTTCTCCCTCCCAACCTTGCTCTACATATACCTCTGCCAGAAAGGTTTCCAGAACTGCCTAACTGCCCCCACCAGCAAGGTCTGAATTCTGTCTGGATCATTAGCTAAGTATCCTGACCCTCGTGTGTGCCTGAGTCCTGGCTAGGGATTGGGGTCGGGGTGGGAAGGTAGGGATTATGCTGGTGCCTTTGTTCATTCACCAGGAGCTCCCTTAGGGTAGGGTTCCTCATCCCTCACTCTTCCAGAGCCAAGCAGGAACACAGGTAGTGAAGGGACTGCTTATGGAAGGAAGTTTATGAATAAGGAGCTGTAGAAAAGGGCAGTGAGTATCCCAGAACCCAGTGAGGGAGAAAAGAAGGACATAGGGAAAGTTACCTGCTCTCTTCAAGCTGTGCACACCCATAAGGCAGATGATGACCATTTGAAAGATGAGAAGATCTGGGAGGAAAGCATATCCACTCTCATACTCTTCCTCATCCTCACTGGCCAGGCTGAGGTTGGGTGAGGAGGGCAGGTAGAAGAGACAGAGGTTGAAGTCCTCCAGGACCGACTGGCAAAGCGATGTCAGCTCTGAGTCCACGGAGCTATGGAAGGGCAGGAGTAACAGGGGAGGTCAGTGATGGGGGCTGAGGCAGGCGAAAAGAGGTGGGAATACGGGATTCAGAGAAAAGACTAAGGGATCCTGCAGAGGAGACTTCACAGAGAGCAACAGGGGGACTCAGTGCTGGGCTGACCTCCAAAGCAGACAAAATAACATGGGAAGGGCAGACCTTCAGTGGAAGGGATGTGAATGAGCTTCCCATTCAGTCACTCCTTCAACATTGAGTAAGCACCCATTCTGTGCCAGAGGGTGAACTGCTCAGAGGAAAATGAGCAAAGAACACAAGGGTGAAACAGTGAAGGATGCCTAGAAAAGACTAATTGGCTACAAAATTTCCAGCTGAGAGGCAGAATTCAACAGCCCGCTCCCTGCTCTTCAAGTGCCCCTCTGTAGAGGAGCCAGCATGGATGGGGCTCACAGGACACAGTTCTTGCTCGTGCTCTCTTCCACTCACCTGCTTTTGGGCTGCAGGAGGCTTTGCAGATACATAAAGTTCACCAGCAACCTCTTAATGTCTTTACATCTGAAATGAGAGGAGCCCAAGGTAAATGGTGAACGGCTCCACAGACCCTATGGTTCTACTGTACCAAATGGAGAAAGATCCCCTCCTCCCCACAGGCCCCACTCACCGCTTCTTGCTGGGGGAGAGTTTCCGAGTCTCACACTTCTTCAGCTGGTGGTACATTTTGGCTGCCTTGTCATACAGCCGCTTGAGGTTCCCATAGGCCCCCTCAAAGGACACTTCCGACTGGATGCTGAAGGAGATACAGAGGTGAGCTACTGAGTCTTGGCAGAGGCAGAGGCAGAGGGGGAAATGTCACTCTGCTAGGACTTTAGGGAAGAACGTTTCTAGTAAATACAGGCTGCCCCCACCCTCCCCTCCCATGTACATACTCAGAGTGAAAGCTATCTTTCCTAATAAAATACACACACACACACACACCAACTTCCAGATTAATCAGAGTAAAGATGATGTCTGCATCTCTTCTATATCTGGAAATGGGACAATTAATCCTACTCTATGGTACAAAACTTAACCACTTAACTTAATTACCATCCCCGAAATACACTATCCTTCATCTTTTTTAAAGCACAGAGCATCTTGGGGCTGGCTCTTAGTGGTTAAGTTCGGTGTGCTCCGCTTCGGCGGCCTGGGCTCGGTTCCCAGACATGGACCTACACCACTTGTCGACAGCCACGATGTGGTGGCGACCCACATACAAAATAGAGGAAGACTGGCACAGATGTTAGCTCAGGGTGAATCTTTCTCAAGCAAAAAGAGGAAGATTGGCAACAGATGTTAGCTCTGGGCAAATCTTCCTCAGAAAAAAACGAAATAAAATAAAGCATAGAGCACTTAATAACAGATAGCATTTAATAAGCCATTTACTACATGCAAGGATATTTACATACACCATTTCACTCATTCAAATGCAAATACGTACTGAGCACCCTACTGTGTGACAGGCACTGTACTCTAATATTGCCCACATTTACAGATGAGGAAACAGAGCCCGAGAGAACAAGCATACTGTGAAAGTCATCTAGCTAATACATGGTAGAGCTGAGTCTGTCTCACTGCAAAGCCTATGACCTCAACAGTACACTACACTTTTTTTGATGTCTTGTTTTTTTGAAACAACTTTTTTTGTGTGTGTGTGAGGAAGATTAGTCATGAGCTAACACCTGACCTGTTGCCAATCCTCCTCTTTTTGCTGAGGAAAACTGGCCCTGGGCTAACATCCATGACCATCTTCCTCTACTTGATACGTGGGAGCTGCCACAGCACGGCTCGATGAATGGTGTGTAGGTCCACGCCCGGGATCCAAACCTACAAACCCCAGGCTGCTGAAATGGAGCACGCGAACTTAACCGTTACACCACCGGGCCGGCCCTGAAACAACTTTTAAGTATAAAAAGTAAGGCATAAAAAAGGAGAAATACAAGTTTGTGGTGAATTAAAGAGAGCCATAAATTCTTTGATATACCTTCCACTGAAAAGTGGGATCTATGTCTCCTCCCCTTAAATCTTGGTTGGGGGTGGAGCACTCTGCAACTGCTTTGACCAATACTGTAGAAGTGATTCTGCCAGTTTCCAGGCCTTAAGAGACTGGCAGATTCTACTTCCAAGTCTTTTGGGTCATTATTCTCTGTTGGAGCCTCCAACCACTATGCAAGAAATCGTCTACCCTGAGGAAGACACTGCATGGAGAGGCCCTGAGACTACACGGAAAGGGAGAGGGGCCCAGATGAGTCAACCCTCCAGATGTATCAGACCTCCAGATCTGCTGAATACCAATGACTGACCCTAGACAAAGCCACTGGGAGGAGAAGTGCCCAACTGAGTCCTAACCAAATGCCTAACTCAGACACCACGAGATATCATTGTTTAAGCATAGGACAGTAGGACCTTAGTGGACACCTCCCAAACCTGCACGTACTTAGCTCTCTTTGGAAGTGACTCACCCTGAATCACGACTATGAGTGTGATGAGGGATTCAGGACAAGTAAGGGGGGCATTTTCTGGATGGCATGTGAGGAATGGGAAAGACACAATGGGAGGTTATAAACCTGGTGATCATACTTAAGAATGAATACAATAGAACAGGAGGCCAGTCCGTACTGTTCTAGAAAAGGCGAAGGGGCACCACATGAGCAAATACTTGTTGATACAGGGAATAGGTTTCCTTGACCAGGTGAACCAAGGTCATGACACATGTAATTATAAAGCAGAATTAGGCATTTTACTTTACACTTTAGTATCTGACCATTTAAGCTACGAAGACCACCTTATTCCCTTTGCTTTGATGCCCAATTCACTATACAACCTCTTCTGAGAATGATTTAGCTTCTCAAGTAAACTTTGGCCCTGATTAGGTGGCAACAGGAAGTTTCTCGGTTTTCCTGGCAGTTTATTTCTCGCTATAACTTAACCAACAGCATTCTGGTTTACCTATAAGCCTCATGGACATTTGGTTATGGTGACTCAGTAACCGAGGCCTAATCAACTTTGCGTGCCCTGAAAAAATTCTTTATTCTAAGAGCTAAGTGTCAGATCCATGGAAGCAGTGACCCACTCTGCTGCTAAGTTGGTCCCCAGAGGCTGTCATCACCTCAAGACACTGAAGTTCTACAATTCTGAACTTGTCAGAGGCTACTTTGGTGACTTTTTATTGACTATATCAAATTTATTTCCTTCTTCAGGAAGGCAGAAATCCTGTATTTGGCATGATAGTGGACAGCTATTTTAGCTGTCCAAGTGCCTACAAACCCAGGTGGCTGTATGAAAAGCAGCAAGGCTGTCAGGGTGCCCCTGAGAGGAGGACAAATGAGGGCAATCTTAGCATTCCCGTATCTGTCTTACCCAGGAGCTAGAGAAGGGAGGAAGGGAAGAGAGAAAACAGAGCAGGAACAGTATGGACATGAAAGCAGGGCTGGGGAAAGAGCTGGCAAATACTCACCAGCGCAGGTAGCAATACATGGCTTCCACATTATAGTACTTGCTGCCTGCAAGGGTGCCCAGCTGGTTGAAGGGCATTCCTGGAGAGAAAGAGAAGTTATGCAGTCTGTGGCCACAATATTCACCGAAAGCTGCCAAGTCCAACCAACGCTAAGCATCAGAGAACTCGCAGGGAGAACAGCGGGTCTGCAGGCGACACTGGTGTCTCAGCCGAGGAGCAGCTTAATCTTGTTCCTCCAGGGGATTACCGATTAGAGACTCACTTCCTATCAGTCTATTCCAGCCTGGCCTACCAGGGATTTCAGCACCAATGGTGGGCCATTCCTTCAGCAGCAGCTGTGGCTTTTCTAACACTGACAGAACTCATGGAGCCCTCTCTTCTATCCCAGCTCAGTCTCTAACCTCTGAGTTCTCCTTCCTACATGCTAAGCCCCATCTCTCCCTGGAATGAAGCCTCATCCCTTCCCTCACTGTGCCTCCTGTGGGG
Source organism: Diceros bicornis minor (assembly GCF_020826845.1). NCBI lineage: Eukaryota > Metazoa > Chordata > Mammalia > Perissodactyla > Rhinocerotidae > Diceros > Diceros bicornis. The sequence continues at coordinate 59,874,104 of NC_080743.1, forward strand.
GCAGCTGAAGTACAGAGACCTTAACGACAGGGAAGCCATCTTCTCTCTTTCTTCTCTTCTGCCTCCATCCTTCTTAGTTCAAGACTTTCCCATTTTCCCTTTTTGCCTCCCCATCTTCCGAGTGTGTGTTACAAGGGGGAGAATGCATAACCAAGGTGAAGTATGAGAGAACTGAGCGTGGGTAGGATCTAGGGAGAAGCGAATACTGCCTGCCTGCCATCTCAACATCATCATCTTCCTCTTGCAAAATGCTGCTGGCTTGGGAGGCCCAAGTGGGGACCCACTTACCAATCTGGGGAGCTACTGACAGAGCTTGGTAGTAAAATCTCTCAGCTAGCAGCTCAGTGTCTACGCCAGCTAATTCATTCTGATATCGTGCTGCAGGAGAGAAGAGGAAGAGAAACGTGATGATTCCATGTTTCAGAAAAACCTCCCCTCATCTGGGAGTCCACTCTGTGAAGCTGTCATAAGAGCCTGGGAGGAAGATACCTGAGCTAGGAGGCAACTTGCTTGGGTCTCTGGCATAGTCTTAAATCTGCATGACTATGGGCAAATTGTTCAACTCTCTCTTCCTTGCTGGTAGGTTCAAAATGTAAAGAATATTTAGAGTTTGTAAACAGATTCTTCTTGATTATCTCTTCCCAACGAAGGGGAGCTGCAGTACATATAATTGTCTGGAAAGACTTTCTAATACTGGAAAGTAACTGCTCGATTCTAAAGAGAAGACATTACTAACGACGCTTGGTCAGTCTAACGTGAAGCAGCTGATTCTCTGTGCATACTGCCTATGAGGGGTCCAGGAGTGGGCTGGGGGCAAGGAGAGAAGGAGCCTCAGGTCAATAAGAGATAATGCTTCCAACAGCCACACACCAGCAGCCTAATGAGGAGACTTTGCCTATTAGGACTAGAGACCCAAGGGCCATTAAGCAAGAGAGTACTTTTCCATTCTGAGAAATATTAGTCTGAGGCAGATAAGTCCTCCCTGAGGTCTAATTTCAATTTCTCTAAGAGTCCAAAAAGAGAAAAGAAAATCCCAAGAAAGAGAAAGACATCAAATTAAAATCTTCCTAACCCACCACTGAAACCGAGTTATCACCCTGACTTTCTTAAAGGTCAAAGACATTTTCCTTCTTCCCGTATTCACTCACAGAAGAGCAGTGAAAAGAAGGGAACATTGTAAGCAGACTGGAAGGAAAAAGTTATAGGAGGCCAAACTACTCCTCCTGCTCTCCAACCTCATAAAGGTTGGTTCCACCAACTAAAGCAGCTTGAGCCTGTCTTATAGCCCCAAACAGAGAAAATGAAAAGTTCAGATTCTTACACAAATCCCCCAGGTACACTAGACATCGGTGGCATGCCATCTGTGCCCAATCCATCTCCTTCCCTGAGGCAGACACTGGCTTCTTGCCTCCTGAGAGAGAAAGAAAGAGAGATTTATGAGCCCATTCCTCTGCCCCCTACCTATGGGGAAACACCTTTCCTAGGTGAAGAAAGGAGATCGAGAATCCAGGGCTAGTCTCGGAACATTGTCTCATGGAGCAGAAAAGACACTCATCCAGGATATAGGTAGAGACACAGAGGCTCGTAGGTAGGATTCATCCACAAGACAGGAAGGAACTGGAAGAGATGGGTTAGGGTCCTTAACCTAGGACAACTCTTGGGGGGGAAGGTCACGTGAAAGGTCATCATAGGAAGGGTTCTAGAAGGGAGAAAGAGGTGAGGCTCAAGCGTCAGGAGAGCCATGGGTGCCTTGGGTAGAAGCTCCCCACATAAAGGTAAAAAGTTTGGGTAAAGATAGGAAACTTGTCCAGGAAGAATGGAATGTGAATGAGGCCAAGGTAAATGCTCCTGGCTTCTGCCTAGTGGAGGAGGTCCACGGGAGGCGGCAGCCTATTGGAGAGTCTGCCCGTGAAGGAGACAAGGTGAGCTTGCCCTGCCTGAGGACTGGTGGTGGCCAGAGCCAAATATGCCTGGGCTCTCATCTCTCCCTTCACCCAAGCAGCCTTGGAATTTCAGTTCAGAGAGCTAGAGCTCCTTGGGAGGCAGCTTCCCCGAGTCCCAGGAACTGGTCTAAGTGTTTTATATCAACTTAACTGATCCTTACAGCAACCCCATGAGGTAGTTACTCCTATTACTCTCACTTTACAGTTGAGGAAATGAAAGTCACCCTGCGGGTTAAGTGGTACAGCCAGGACTCAAAAGGCAGTCTGGCTCCAGAGACCATCCTCTTATCCACTCCACCTTGCAGCTACTCTCCTGGCAGGGTAGCTTCCATTCTGAAAAGGCCTTCCTAATGTTTTCTATAGAGACATCTCTTATTTGCCTGAATGAGAAATATCAATAAGGAGAAAAACTAAAGTGGTTTGGGGAACTGACCTTTTGAAGCAAGGTTTCTTAATCTTTTCTTTTGGCTATGGATTCCTTTGGCCATCTGATATAAAGCCTATGAATGCTGTCTCAGATTAATGTTGTTTTGTTTTTAAATAATGTTTTTAAATGCACAAAATACAGTGCTGTGCTTCCGACCAGAGAATGCTGCCATGTGGTGGCAGGGACACAACCTCCATCTCTGACCCAGAATGTCTATGTCCTGGTGAGGGCAGGGTATATGGGGTTGGGGGAGGGAAGAGGGTATAAAGAGCAAGGGGAGTTGGAGGAAGAGAGAAAGAGGTCTAAAGGGTGGTCGAACTAAAGAGAAAACTACCAACTAGAAAAAGAGGTAAACTCTGGCTGCCAGTACCTTAGACAGCCAAAACGAGATTTGCACTATCTTCAAAGAATAATTTCTCCAACGTTTCTAAAAATTTCAATATTTTCATCAAACAGTGAAAAACAATCTCTAAAGCTGAAAGAAATAGTGCCAGCCAAATTCAACTGGGAGAAGAAAACAAATGCTATTAATACCATCTTCCAGTGCCAGACCTACTCTAGATCATTCCATCCCCAACTCCACATTGGTCTACAATCCCAGACCAAGAGAGGCCTCTCTCTTTCCTTAAGATCTTCACTCCAACTCATATGCTTGTTTGGATAAATCCAAACTTCACGAACCATTTGCAGGTCTTGCTAGAATCCTCTCTGCCTGGCTGGGTCGCAAGGTACATGAACCCTGAGGGATAAGAAGGCCAGAGGTGGAGGCCTATGAACCTGTTCCTCAAGCCCACCTTTTAGATTTCACTGACCTATGAGGGGGTCGGTGACGTGGGTCCAGTCGATGCAGCACTGCAGTTCAAGCTGGTAGTGGGACTGGATATACAGAAGGAGATGCTGGTAGAAACCAATACCAGCAACCAGGTGTGTCCTGTAGGCACATTCCAAGGTGCTTCGGCTGTGGATATGCTGAAGATTGGGAAAGAGAAGGGGCTGGCTAAGCAACAAGCTCAGAGTACCACTCCCCCACTTCCTAACGCAATTCATCTCACTGAGGAAATAAACATCGTCTTGGTTCTGGAACTTTATCCATATCTCCTCTCACTCACGAGTTACCCCCACACCTTTAGATCTACTTCTCTGGTCTCTCCATCTGGGATCAGGCTTCTTCCCTCCCCTAATCCTAATTATATGTGACTCCTTCCCTCCTTTCTGCCATCTCTTCCTTGGCTCCCCAAACATGCTCTGGCCCACTGTCTCTTCCTTCCTTAGCTTCCTCTCTTTAGAGAAATTTCTTCCCAAGTTCTAGGACCTCCCCTTACCTTTTTGTTAGTCTTGATAAGCTGGATAACTTCATAGTATACCTTTCTCCACAGTAGCTCCTCAGCCTTCCTCCCATAGTCCACCGGGTGTAGGAACATAAGCTTGACGCAGAGCTCACGCAGCCTGGGAGGGTGTAGACAACCACAGAGTGACTACCCATCCCTTGGTGGGGTACACAAGAACCGAGGGCAAGGAAGCATTTGCCAATACCCCAAATGACAAATCTCTGTGCCTCCCAGGAGACATCCAAGGTCAGTCAGTATAACCCAGGATGACAGCAGTCCTAGAATGCAGTGGGAGCCCCAAAAGATAGAGGCAGGAGCAGTAAGAATTTTAATAATCTTCATTTTCTTCCCCTGCACCCTTCTCTCCTTTTTTCTCTGCCTTTTTATCCCCTCTTTCTTTCCTTTCATTATGCAGTATGGTCAACTCCCCCAACTCAAATGCCATTCTTACGGCACCAGTCCATTAGACACAGAAGCTGCAGATAAGAGTGAGGGATCTCCATCTCCTCTCTTAGGAAGGCCAGAGACTTCATAGCCCATTATTGTACCATGAGGTCAGGAGGTAAGAGAGAACATACGTCTATCTGTAACAGGGTTTTGGGTAGAGAGGGGCAGAGAAACTGCAAGGATCCGTGGTTTAGAGTCTCCAGCTTACTTGTTCCTCAGGCTAATGTTCTCTGGTTTGAACACTTCTTGATACGCGGTTTTGTTGCAAAGGATGAGGTCAAGTCGATGCACAGCCTCCACTACAGCCCTGCAAGGAAATACAAGCAAATAGCCCCTGAGTCATGTGTATGGTCTACCTACGATGCTGGGACACCGATCCTAGAGGAAAAGCTAAAAAATTAGGAGTGGGGAAACGAGAAGGCTACAGGCTGAGCTCTGTACAAAACAAGATGAACACAGTGTCCATCCTGATACAGCAGCCCCCCAAGGAACATTTGGCAACGATGGAGACATTTTTAATTGTCACACCGGGAGGAGGGGGGAAGGAGTTGCTACTGGCATTTAGTGGGTAATGCTAGATATCCTAGAATACACGGGACAGTCCACCACAATAACTACCCTGCCCAAAACGTCAACAATGTCAAGGTAGAGAAACCCTGTGATGTGGGAAGGTAGACTCTCCCAATGGACAGAGCATAGGCTGTGATGCCAGGCAGAAAATCTAGGGTTTGAACTAGATCTGGCTGTGTCTTACTAACTCTGTAACTTTGGGCAAATTACCTAACCTCTTTAGGTAGGTAATCCATAAAAACGGAAATAATAGCAGCCACCCCAGAGTACTGTTGTGAGGATTAAATGAAATAATTTATATATAGCATGGATATATGGTAGGCATTCAATAAACAATGGTGGAATGAATGTATTATTATTATGTAAGGGCTTATGTCTGACATAAAGGAAAGGCGTTCCTAGTATAAAATTCTGCTTTGGAATAGTGGGGTATGGGAAAGTAGGGGGAGGGGGTTCCCGAGCTGCGAGTTGTAAGGTCTCCTGGATTCTGCTGAAGGAACTCTGTTTAATATAGAGTGTAGGCTCTGGAACTAGACTACTGGGGTTCAAATCCTGGCTCTACTTCTCACCAGCTACGTGGTCCTGGGCAAAATATGTAACTTCCTTATGTCTCAGTTCTCCCATCTATGAAATGGGAATAACATTATCACCTACTTTGTAAAGACTAAATTAGCTAAAACATAAAGCACCCATAACAGTGCCTCGTACATAGTAAATGCTCAATAAGTATTAGTCTCCATCCTTCTTGTTATAAGGCTGAGGAGGAGACTCCAGACACTAAGAGAAAAGACCAAGGAAACTACAATGGATGGCTAAGAAGTGCCAGAGATAGATGTCATCTCTGGAGGGTAAAACCCGGAGGATGACAAACAGCAACTGTGAAAACAGGTGGATCAGGCATAGCTCTGGACACAATAGCAACCAAAAAAACAGGGAGTGATGATTCCCCAAACACTCCAAGATTGTTTTAGAATACTGAAACATGTGCTCCTAGGCCTGGGAAAGTGGGCCACAGCAGGCTAGCATCCCGTGGTGGCTCAGGTGGTACACCACTAAAAGCCACCCGTACAGGGCAAAGGGAGCGCCAGCACCAGCTAAGTGGGTGGGATGGCAATCAAGGCCTTCTCACAGGCAATCTTGAGAGCTCAGCATTTCTCCAAACACGTTCTGGGCTGCCTGGAGAGGGGAGCCAAGCCCTTTTGGCCAGCCTGGCCCTCGCTGCCAGAGGCAGCATCAGGCAGCCATCAGTGATTTACTCTATGCCAGCTGAGTCCCCAGAGCAGCACTCTTAACTTCAGTGCCATAGATAGATTTAAGGGGGGGGGGTGTGTGTGTATTTTTATGGACAGGCTCCAGAGCTCTCCTTAGATTCTTGATCCAAAAAAGGTTAATAACCACTACTCTAGTAAGTTCTAATTGCAAATTCTTAAACCTGAAAGGACTCAGCACTTTTTTCTCCATTCCCCATCAGACAATAAGCTCCTCCACTAAACTGTAACCTCCTTTAGAACAAAAACTATAAAACTAGTCTTGTGTCTCACTCACTATTGTAATCCCAGGCCTAGCACAGTGTTTAAAAAAAAAAAAAAAAAAAACACTTTAAAAAAAATGGTTAATTGGGTTAATTAATTAATTGGTGCTTGTGTCCCTTCCCGTATCCTCTCTCCTGCTGCTTTTTCTTCTGAGGGGCTTAACACATTTCAGAATTTCATTTCTGTAAACAGATTGTGGGAATTTCCCAAATTTACTGAAGCTCAGAGTGACAGTTTCGTAGTCTTAACACATCTATCTTGGGCAGAGAAATCAGACCTTCCTTCCCCAGTTCCTTCTACCAATCACCATTGCTATAGTAAACAGCAAAAACAGAGACCTGCTGCCTCAAATTTCCACCCTGCTCAAAGCCAACAACACACAATCACAGGCAGAGATACCCATGTGAACATACATGCAAACACATCAGCTTTAGTCAGTCAGTCCCATGAAGGTAGTGGCTTCAGAAAGAACTAGACTTGAGAATGATTAGAAGGATGACCAGAGCCATTACCCAAAGCTGGAGACAAGGAAGGAATCTTGCAGACACTGCCCACGCTGTCTGACAGACAGCGCTGACACTCGGCAGCATGACAAGGCACATGTGCCACCCTCAGTCAACTCCTCACCCGCCCGGAGACCGCTTGGGGCAGCCCACAGTGGGAACCCAGGGGCTGCTGGACTGGATCACTTTTCTATTTTTGGAGCAGCCTATACTCCCCTCTGCCTTCTGGCTTAATAAGCCAGAGCAGGCAGGATGCCTACTCAAGAGAGGAAAAGACAACATGCTCTTGACTCTTTCACTGCCAAAATTGGGCCCATGGCTCTAAGGGTGGTCTTCTCATGCAAACACCTCTGTTCTATAGAGCTTGAGCTAAAGGAAAACTCAAACCCTACTCCCTACTAGAAAGCAAAAAACTCAACTTGGTCTCTGTGCTTCATCCTATTTTGACCCAGTTCTAGAGCCCATGTTCCAGTTGCCCCACACAAAAAATCCTCAACCCAGGGTGGGAAAAGCTCATACTGGCCTGTTCCCAACAAAGGGTTGAAGAGCTGAAGACGTGACTTAAGGAGTGTGAGTGGCACTGTGGAAATCAGAAACCAGGAATGTAAGCTGCCTGGCAGGAGACTGTAGTCATGAGGCTGGGAGGCAGGGAGGACTTAGAAGTCCCCAGCTGCCCTGAACTGGGCATCCATGACCTAAGAGCACTCTGGACTCAAAGTCCTTCCTGGCTCTTCCAGTCTAACACACCTAGTCTTCCAGCCTCTTTCTTTTCATTCAGATTCCCAAAACTTAGAGTCATAAGAGACTTCAGAGCATATCCAATTCAAATCTCTCCTTTTAAGGATGAGGAAACTGAGGCCCAAGGTCACACAGTGAGAGGGGCAAAGCAAGGATCTGAACCTGGTTCTCTTGATTTCAGTCCAGGGCTCTTCCCCGTAAATCCTACAAGGTTCTAAGCACCATTCCCTTCCGGGTTTTTCTCCATCTGTGACCCCACCCTCACCTTCCCAACCTCTGCAGCCCTCAATTTTCACTTTCTTACCCCAAATCCGTCAAGTTCGGTGCCCGCCCCAAGCTCACGGCGGAGGGGCTTCCTCCACGTGCTTCCCTCCAAACCTCCCACCCACCCAATTCCTTCTTTCAACTCCATCTCGGGTTACGGGGCCCCGCCCCCCCTGCTTCCTCCAAAATTGCACCCTCCTCCCTCGCACCCCAGCCCGGCACCGGGGCCCCGCCCGCCCTGGAGGCCCCGCCCCTCGCTGTCCCCTTATTTCGCTCAGCGGCTGCATTTACGCCCCGGCCCCTCTCACCGGTAAAGCCGCTTAGTGTGGAGGACCTTTGCTTCGGGCTCGCTGCTCTCCCCTGGGGGGGGCCCTTGGCTCATGGTGCCCAAGTCCGGGGGCGGCTCCCGGTCACAGGCCCCCACCACCCACCACTGCCGCCACCACTGCTGTCTCCGGCCGTAGCCGCAGCCGCCACCGCCGCCGGCCCTGCTCGGCCGCCATCGCTGTGAGGCGGCTGCCCGCGACAGCTCCTCCTCCGCCGGCCAAATCTCGCGATAGCAGCTGCACAGTTGCGGGCCAGTGGCCTGCTGCTACTAAATCTCGCGAAACTAGTTTTCCCTCCCGGGAAGTTGCCAGAACTAACTCTGGGCAGCGTGGCCTCTTTCCGGCTTCTCCGAGCACTTGCGAAAAACTTTATTGACAAAGGTGCCAGCGAACGGACAGTGGACTCAGTGAGGGGGCTGAAGCTAAGGTGGATGGGACAGATGGGCTCCCATGGGGCAGATGGGCTCCCAGCTAGGAGCGTGACTTTGCTTTGTCCTACAGTGGCCATTTGGTCCATTCTGCTGCCCCTTCACCCCTCCCCCCCAATATGAGCCGAGCCTCTTTCAGATTACTGGTTAGAGTGATTTCAGTTCTCCCCTTTTTCCATTATTTAAACAAACAAAAAAACATGTATGTGAAAATTTCCTTGGAAAGGGCCAAGCATAACTTAAGGGTAAGGCCCTCTAAGACATGACTCTTGTACTGGCATCTTGGCCCTTCAGCTCCCTCGCCCCCAAAGATTTCCACTTGCATATCCATCTCTCACCAGTCCAGCAAACATTTATTGAACACCTGCTGTCTTCCAGCCACGATGCTGGGTTCTGGAGACACAGAGATGAGCAATCCAGACACCATCTGGGCCCTCACAAAGCTTAAATGACTTGAGAGATAAGGTCCCACAGGAATGAGAAGTCACTCCCTCACGTATCTGCCCCCTGGTCCTCCCATTGGAAAGATCACCTTGGATTCCTATTGCTTTCTTAACCTTAAACCTAAGCTAAAAGGCAAGGTGTTTGGGGGGGCCTGTGTACATGCTGTAATGGGAACATAAATACCACCACCACCACTATGCTCCTGATTCCAGCCACCAACCTTCTTTTTGTTCCTGACATAGCCTAAGTCTTTCCCACTCGTTGGCCTTTCATTTGCTGTTCCTCTGCCTGGAACACTCATACTCCTGATTTCTCATCAGATCTCAGCTCAAATGTCACCTTGGCAAAGAGGTTTTCCCTACTGAAATTGTCTTCTTTAGCTGCTAGGCTTCTTTATTATCTGTTACCCCAATAGAACAAGCTCCTTAAGGGCAGAGACCTTGCCTGTCATCTTGTTCTCTCTTGTGTGCCTAGAATAGAGCCTAGCTAATAATAGGTGAACAAATAAGTGTAGAAATTTCACCTCTTTTCTGGGTATCTCAACCTACTCCACACACCCTTGGATCCATAAACCCACTCTTCCCCCTCTCTTTCCTGAGCTGGAACCTCCTGCACATCCCATGTACCTAGAACACACATTTACCTCTGTGCCCAACTGCACATTCCGCCCCCCCCCCCCTTTCAGAAAGGATGACTCCTCTAATGCTTTTTCTGTCGGCCGATTCAGCAGGGCGGGCCCTGCCCCTTTAATCTGGGCCCCACCTGCTCTGGTCAGACAGGTTTGGAGACACAGGTAAAGGAGGGACACCGAGAGGAACACTTGCAGTGCCAGCAGGGAGCTAGGCAGCTTCTTCCCGGACACTGGGGACCCACTGCCTCTCTCCAGATGGAAAATAAGAGGGTGTCATGGGTCCAAGCGGCAAGAGGTAGGAGGCTCTTGAGGAGGTGGTGGGAGGGGAATCAACCCCATCCAGAAGCAGTGAGATGGAGGATGGCAGGGAGGGGAGAAAACAGGAGAGGCAGCATGGGAAAAAGCCGTGATTAGACCTAGAAGTCAAAATGGACAGACCCAGGCCCTCCGGGGATGGAGGAGGTGGGCTAGTGAGGACTTTGGAAACTGACCAAGTACCCAGATTGGAGAAGAAAAGAACAGGGTACACTGCTACTGCCAGCTCTTTGGGACAGATTTGTTGGCAAATCATTGGTATCATTTGCCAGGAGAGTTCCAAGCAGGGAACTGCAGGGAGAAGGGGAGGTTTGAAGGTGAAGGGGCAGCTTCTCTGTCCACAAGATCCTTAGTGGGAAGGAAGCTCTTGGCAAAATTCTAGACATCTTCTCTTCCTCCCATTCCTGCATTAGGGTGGCCATGACCCCAGGGGTTTTGGTGGAGGGGGATAGAAAGCGTGGGTGGGGGCTGGCTGAGGCCACAGCTGCCAGGGCCTGTGCCCCTTGACTCACCCTCTGCTGGATGGCATTTGATGTCGAAAGGGTGCCTCCATTTCAGCTGCTCACTTCCCTCCGCCTCCCTCTGTTTCAACACCTTCCTGCATACCATGTTCTCTCTAAGGTCCCAGAAGGGGCTAAAGCCCATGAGGCCAGCTGCCCTGGAGAGTTCCAGTTCTATCAACCCGTCCTAAGGGCTAGAGGACAGGAGCTTCTGACAGAGCTTTCCTCTGCTCTCTCCAGGGTGACGTGACCTCACGGTAGACCCCAGAAGTGAGGCCCCAGGATGACAGAACCCGAGACCCTGGCCCTGCTGGAAGTGAAGAGGCCTGAGGCCCCAGAGAAAAGCCCACCCCAGGCCTTGGTCCCCAATGGCCGGCAGCCAGAGGGGGAAGGTGGGGCTGAGTCCCCCGGAGCTGAGTCCTCCAGAGTAGGGTCTTCAGCTGGGTCTCCCACAGCCAGAGAGGGGACTGAGGATGGTCTAGACAGCACAGTAAGTGAGGCTGCCACCTTGCCCTGGGGGACTGGCCCCCCGCCCAGTGCCCCGTTCCCGGATCCCCCTGGCTGGCGGGATATTGAGCCTGAGCCCCTTGAGTCAGAGCCACCCACCAAGCTAGAGGAGTTGCCTGAAGATGATGTCAACCTGCTTCCTGAGAAGGCAGCCCGGGCCTTCGTGCCCATTGACCTACAGTGCATTGAGCGGAGGCCCCAGGAGGACCTCGTCGTGCGCTGTGAGGCAGGCGAGGGTGAGCACCGCCGGACCTTCCTGCCCACCCGGGCCACCCACCCTGAGCCCTCTGAGTGCAAGTGGGCCGAAGCAGTGGTGAGGCCACCTAGCCGCTCCTGTGGGGGCTGTGGGAGCTGTGGGGGCCGAGAGGGGCTGAGGGCCGTGGCCTCAGTGGGAGCTGCCCTCATCCTCTTCCCCTGCCTGCTGTACGGGGCATATGCCTTCCTGCCCTTCGATGCCCCACGGCTGCCTACCATGAGTTCCCGCCTCGTCTACACGCTGCGCTGTGGGGTCTTTGCCACCTTCCCCATCATACTGGGTGAGCCTGGGCCCTGTGAGAAGGAAGGGGCTGTCTGGGAACTGGACTTGAGGTCAGGGCCTGCCTGGCTTGGGGAGCAGGAGAGTTTCCCTTCACTCAGCCCAGCCCCCTCAGGGCCTCCCACACCCTGCCACCCTGTGTGCCCATCTCCCTCCAGGATCACCTCAGCCCCACTGTGTAGGGCGCATGCCCATGAGCTTTCCATTACGAATTCTGCCCCCAGCTTCCTGCCTACTGCTCCTGTTCTGACTTATGTGTTCTCCAACCCCACCCAGGGCTCCTGGTGTATGGGCTGAGCCTGTTGTGCTTTTCTGCCCTACGGCCCTTTGGGGAGCCACGGCGGGAGGTGGAGATCCACCGGCAGTATGTGGCCCAGTCGGTCCAGCTCTTCATCCTCTACTTCTTCAATCTGGCCGTGCTTTCCACCTACCTGCCCCAAGATACCCTCAAACTGCTTCCTCTGCTCACCGGTCTCTTTGCCATCTCCCGGTGAGTTGGGGCTGGGGGTGGGGCACAGGGGAGGTGATGATGCTAGAGGGACCCAGGCATCTGAATATCTGGAGGGCCAGAGACAGGGAACTTTCTGGATTCTGCAATAGCCCAAATGTGTACCCTGGAGAGCTGAGTCCACTTTCTGCCTTGCACCTTACCTCACCTGGTAGCAGGTGATCAGTCACATGTCTTCCCAAGGGAAGTTGATTTCAGAGATACATATACCAACCTAGAACTGCAAGGGCTTTCAGGTGTCATGTCGACCAACCTCCCCTCATTGCAGCCACTCCTCTGTGGCACTCTGGTCAGGTGGCCATTAGCCTCTAGTTGAACACCCCCGGTGACCAAGTGCTCAATTCTTTATAAGGCACTCTGTTTCATTTTTCAAAGGTCTTAATTATTAGAAAGTTCTTCTTTATATTGTGCTAAAGACTGCTGCACTTCGGGCCAGCCCAGTGGGGTAGTGGTTAAGTTCACACGCTCTGCTTCGGCGGCCCAGGGTTCATGGGTTTGGATCCTGGGCGCGGACCTACACACTGCTCATCAAGCCATGCTGTGGCAGCGTCCTACATACAAAATAGAGGAAGATGGGCACAGATGTTAGCTCAGGGCCAATCTTCCTCACCAAAAAAAACCCCAAAAAAACAAACAAAAACAACCCTGCTGCCCTGACTCTGTCCTCTGGAAATGCCTAGGACAAATGCAGATATTTGACAACAGCTCTCAATTCCCCTACTCCAACACACTGCTCCCCTAGTGTTTACTTTGCTAAGTGACCCTGGTCTCTTTACTGTCCTGGGTCCATTCCTTTAGGAAGGAAATTCTCCTGCTTGTCAAAGGGGGGGGCGGTGGCGGGACCCTGGTCAAGGGTATTGTCCTTCTGTTCATACAAACCGAGGCCACATTAGCTCTCATGGCAGCCTCATTACTCTCCTTTCGTTTAGAATTTACAGTCACTTGAAATCCTTAGGGGTGTTTTTAAGTGAACTACTGTTACCCCAGAAGGCACCTTTGAGTTTCTGAAGTCAAATGCAGGTCTTTCCATTTTTTCCCTAATACATTTCCTTTTGTTACTTTCGATATAGGATTCCAGGTAGTTTAACTGCTAAAACATTCTTCCTGTTGAACTAAAATCTGTCTTCCTGTCACTTCTGATTGTAGTCTAGTGGTCATCTGTCCCACCAGCCTCCTGACCATCATGCAGCCCTGCATTTTCTGCCAGTAGATGTTTCCCAAGATAAATATATTCCGGCTCATGTAACTCAACCTCGCATCTCCCTCTCGGGGAATGCTGGTCTCAGATAGAAGTTGGCTTAAGTAGTACGAATCATCAGGGAGCTAAAGGAAGACTCAGTGATTGTCTGGTCCATCTTACCCATTTTACAGGGAAGAAATCACAACAGATCGGGGGAGAAGGGTTGCTCAGGTCAGTCAGCAGCAGTGGCAGACTAGAATCCAGGTCCCTTCCCTCTGTCATCCAGGGTCCTTTCTTCTCTACCATAGGCAAGTTACTTAAGCATTTCATGTCTGTTTCATCGTCTAGAAAATGGACTTAAATGAGCTAATTCATGTAGAGTGCTTAAAACAGTCTGGTACTTGGGAAGGGTTCACTAAATGTGAACTGTTACTATTATTATGCCTGCTGCTTCCTGGAGCAGTAGAGAAGCAGTTGTTACTCTTCCCTCCATTTCACAGCTAAAAAGAAGAGGCCTGTCACCTTTATAATAAGGTCCTTCAGATATTAAGAGAAAGCTGCTGTGCTCCCCCACAGGGAGATGTATATTTTAGTGGATCTTCTAAGAGAGGAGATTTGATTGTGGCTGATCCATCCCTCTGGGCTTCAAGCCCTTGCTTCCTTACTCTTCTTTCCCTCTGCCCATCTAAAATGGCAGGGAGGGGGTGGTGAACAGGCTTGGGTTCAAATCACAGTTTTACTATTCCCCAGATGTGTGACCTTGGACCAGTCTTACTTAATCCCTTTGGAATCTTAGTTTCTTCACCTGCAAAAGAGGCAATAAATACAATGGAATGTACTGCAGCTATAAAAGAATGAGGCTGTTTATATACTCATATACAGTAATCTCCAAGATATATTAGGTGGAAAAAAAAAATCAACATGCTACCATACTTCACAAAAGGGGGAAAAGGAAAACACAAATCTTTTTGCTCACATATGCATAAAACATCACTTGATGCACAAGAAACCATAATACTGGATGCCTAGGGTGGGAGTGGAGTGGAGGTGGAGGTGAAGGAAGAGAAGAGGGTGGCTGAGAATCAGTAAGGGGGGAAGACATTTTACTATACTCATCAATACCTTTGAATTTTGAAACATATGAATATATATTGCCTACTCAAAAAATTTTAATTAAAATTTTAAAAATAAACAAATAAAAGAGGGGAATAATATACTCACCACATAGAGATATGGGGAGGTCTAAATTAAATAGTGCCCCTAAAGTAATTAGCACCGTGCCTGGCACATGATAAGTGCATGAGCATTGGCTGTTTTTGGAAGCCTGGGCAGTACCCACCAGCCCCTCCCTTAGCTCTCTGTTCTCCCCACCATCAGCCTATTGCCAGTTGGCTGCTTCCCTCAAAGGTAGCCCGACCTCTTTCTTGCCCCCCCTAGGCTGATATACTGGTTGACCTTCGCTGTGGGCCGCTCCTTCCGAGGCTTTGGCTATGGCCTGACGTTCCTGCCCCTGCTGTCCATGCTGGTGTGGAACCTCTACTACATGTTCGTGGTGGAGCCGGAGCGCATGCTCACTGCCGCCGAGAGCCGCCTGGACTACCCCGACCACGCCCGCTCAGCTTCGGACTACAGGCCCCGCCCCTGGGGCTGAGCCACTCCAGCCTCTTGCCCCCTGCCCCGGATTCTCAGTGGGACAAACCTCACTACTGCCCAACAGGGATCCTATCCAATCAGAGCAGGGACTGTCCCCTCCTCTCCCCCAGTCGGCGCTGCCCTTCACCTTTGGAGGGGAGATAGTCGTGAGGGGGGCACTTAGACCATTTTCTTGCAGGGAAAGAAGAGGGCAGCCATGTCCCATAAGGATGCTGAGGGCACGGGGCCAGGACCAGGAGCAGAGACATGATTCCTTCCTGAGCAGCCCCCCAGCACTGCCAGTAGGGCCCACCACTGCTGGAATCTGCTCCACTCTCCAGCCTCCTGTGAGGCAGCAGGCAGAGTCACAGCCAAAACTTGGACCATTTCTGTGCTCATTGTCTAAGTAGAGGGCCTCAAGGAGACTGGAAGTACTGCCCACGCCTAAAGAGAGAGGGTGGGCATCAGATCAAATAGAACTTTCACACTTGGTGAAAACCTTCCTGGGGGCTTGGGTTCAGGGCCCTCCACGACTGGACCTCATAGGCCCTTTAGCCTCAGTTAAGATGGTTACAGCTGCCCCAGCCCAGAGCTGCTAACAGCCTCTTCCCTTCCAACCAATTTAGGTCCCTGTAACTTCCCACTTCCAAACTGCCCAGAAGTCATGCCTCTCCCATGGGAAGAGGAGTGGACAGGGAAACCTGCCTCCCATGGGGGTGTGTGTGTGTATGTTTTTGTGTGTGTGTGGGGACGTCCATGCATGTGGTGGCTGGGTGGTTAGAAGGCATAGTGGCTGACGTGAACCCCATGTGAGTGTGTGTGTGTGTGTGTGTAACAATAAATGACTACCAGTCTTCCTCGGCTCTTCCTGCATCTTTGCCCCCCAGTCTCAAGAGTCCCTTCCTGGTTTGAGTCAGACTGCATCAGAAACCTCCCAGATCTATATGATGGAGAGTGGCTGCTGGGGCCTGGTCCCACTGCAAAGGAGAGAACTAGGCCTGGTGAGGAAATGGGGCCTTCCATGCCCACCTCTTAGCCCTCTCATTCCCTGGAACCAGCCCAACAACACTCACACACTGAGAGACAAGCCCTGTGGAAAAAAAATAAGTCTATTTCATGCTCCAGGGCAACCAACCAGTCATAAGGCCTCTCATTAAGGCCTATGAGTCCCATTCAAGGGAAATGGGGGGTGGAGGGGCAGGAGGCAACACCAAGGGGACCATCCCTCCAGCAATGACCCTGTCCTTGGTCCCTCCCCAGAATATGAAGGAAGCTCCACCTGGGGGGTCCCCAGGAAGTTGAGGCTTGTCTCCGCGGTTCTGGAGAAAAGCAAGGTGGGAGAAGGGAGCAGCTGGCCGGGAACACTGACCCTCAAACCTTTAGACCAGCAAGGCAGGTCCAGTGATGTCCTTCCCTCTAGAGAATGGGCCTCAATTTATGGGGTGGTATTCTGAATACCGCTTGTGGCCCAGCAGCAGATACAGGCCTCCTGCCAGCAGCATGAGCCCTGGAGCACCCAGAGTCACTGCCATGATGCCTAGGACTAATGGGGACAAGGCATCTACTGGAGGGGTGCCCACACCCAGGAGCATCGACCTAGAGCAAGCAGAGTGAGAAAGAGAGGTAAGCAGGATTAGGAGGGAAGACTGAGAGGCCCAGCCCTCCTCCACTTCAACCTCCCAAAGCCTTTGCCCAGGCCCTAACTCTCACCAGCTGAGGTAGTGTTGGTCCCAGTAGCCAGGGCCTGTGGAAGCCCCAAATGTCAGATTGAAGGCACAGAAGTTGTTCTGGGACCCGAAGAAGGCTTGGACAATGGGTGACTGGGGGAGAAGGTACGCCAAGGTGAGGGGGTAAAGAGGTGAAGCTTGGCAGGGCAGGGCTGATTCCCGGCCCCTCTGTTTCTGGGAGAAAGCCACTGGTCGCCACTGCACGAAGCCTGATGGGAGGGAGCCCCATAACAGCTGGTTCAACTGGGGAGAAAGGCAAACAGGCAGAGTGAGGAGGACCAACCTGTGCCTGACCACTCTGTTCCCCTACCCTTTCCCAGCCTCCATCTGTCACTAGTCAGCCTGAGTCCTAGGCCTGGTTCTAGAACTCACAGGCTATTTGCATTAGGGCCTCAATCTCTCCTCTGTAGAAATGGGAGTTGAACCGGATGAGCACTGCATCCTTTTCCAGCCCGGACACTCTGCAAGCCTGCACTCAGCTCCCTCCTTTGAGCCCCCAGGCCCTTGCAGATCCCACTTGTCAGAGCACTAGTCACACTGAACTGCCTTCTGTCTGTCTTCTCATTGAGGGCAGAGTCTGGGCCAAATTCATTAGCACAGTGCCCAGCACTTAAAGGAGCTGAATAAAGTGTTGCTAAATGGTAAATGGGTTAATGATTTTCTGAGGTTCTAACGGGGTCCCCCAACATTCCCCCACCCATCTGCCTCTCCGCTGGAAGCCTGACCTGGAAGACAGCAGGTGCATATTCATCATCGATGGAGTGCTGCTCCTGCACTGATGGGCAGTCAGGGCCCTGGCCCAAGGTGGCTACCTCCAGCCCAAATAGGGAGCGGTTACCCTGGGGAGAGGCCCCAACCAGGGCCACCTCTAGCTGGCAGGTGTCCGCTGTGTGCAGGAGGCGAGGAGGTTGGGCTGGCCGGCCGGATCTGGAGAAGGCCTGCACCTAGGACGGAGTAGGCATGGGAGGTATGGGAAGCAGGTGAATGCCTGTGCTTGGAGGCCACCCCCATCATTAAATCCCACCCTCATAAACCAGTCTTTTGAGTTCTTCTGATTCCCCATACCCTTACCCTGAAGGCCAGGCTGCCATTGGCAAAAGCCTTGGTGGGGTCGTGAATGGGGTGACCTTGAAATGTAGCACTCAGGGTGGCAGGATCCAATGAATCAGCGATGTTGTTCCAGGAGAAATTGGCCAAGGAATATGGAGGATACGGTTTTCCTGGAGGCTTTGCTGCTGCATCAGATGTGTTGGTGCTGTCAAACTCAAACAGCTGGCGGGTAGGGGTGGGGTGGGACTGGGCTTGCCAGAGTCCAGCTTTCTCCTGAATCACCACCCCCCACTCACTGGCCCACCCCCAGGCGCTCATGCCTGCCTCTGCTTCACTCACCCCCCGTCTTCAGTTCCTCCCTCTAATTCAGATGAACCCTCTCCTCTGCATTCTTCCACCTGGTTCTCCCCCACCCTCCTCACCCTGGTAAACACAAGGGCAGAAGAAAACTGGATGCTGTCCTTGGGGAGCACCATCAGGCCTCCATCACGCTCAGGGGAGAGTAGGCGGCTCCAGTTGACACTCAGGGTGCTGTGGGGGGTGTTGGTGGCCACCAGCAGCACTGCTGGAGGCCCCAGGCTGCTCCACACATAGTGCAGCGTAGAGTTGGTACCCACTGCCCGAACATGAAGCAGGTTCTTGGGAGGGCCCAGCCGGTCAGGGATGACCTCCAGAGACACCTAGAACATGAAGTAGTGGAGGATCAAGGGAACAGGATCAGGGAGAGACACAGAGCAAAGAAGCTTGCAGTGAGGGAGAGAGGGCTTGGGACGTGATGGGGAAAGGGTGGGACCTTGGGGGCCTAGGCAAGAGAATGTGTGTGGGAGCTAAGGGAATCCTGGTGTAAGGGGCAGAGGTGGGGTGGAGGAGAGGTGGGTAGAGCCAGAACTGCCCTGACCTTGGAGGAGAAATCAGGGCACGGGGCTGAGAGGAAAAAAAAATCCAACGCTTGCCTGGATCTGGGTCACTTAGGGCTGAGCCAGGGTCCAGACTTCACCGGGAGACAGGAAGCCCTCACATTCGCTCTACTCCACAATTCTGTCCCATGACCCATGGCTGCTCCCCACCCCGACTGAAGAAGTCTTCTTTAGGCAGCCACTCCCTACCCCCCTCAACATTGGCTGCCCTAGATTCAAACCACCCTGTAAGGGTAACTTTTCCTGAAATATCTATTCTAGCCTCTCACCTGGCGGGTCTCCTCCCCCAGCAGGCCAAATGGGGCTGCAGACAGAAGTAGACTCAGGAGGAGCATGGGGCCGGGGGCACAATGCCCGGAACCCCAGCGGGGCTCCTCACAGCCGCACATGCAGCCCCAACTTGAGAGGGCGGAAGAGACACTGGAGTCATGTGACTCACTGATTCAGCTGATCTCTTTAAAGGGCGGGGCCATCACACCAGTTCTTAAAGAGACCTCCTCCCTTAACTCAGATTTAGGCTTGAGAGAGAAGAAAATCAGAAAAGGTTAGGAGTTCGTCATCTCCAACTGGGCTGGCAAGCAAGACATCCCACACTAGATACATACGCGGACATACTTCCATCTCTCCTATCCAACCGGTCCCACTGAACAGTTATCTGTAAGTGGGCATTATCTCTGGATTCAAGATCCAAATGGGATCCTAATAAAATGACTCTGTGGTAGGGAAGGCACAGAAAGAAATTTGAAGGAATTCCATGGGGGAGATAGTGCACCCCACAGGGTTCTTTTTGTCAATTATTAATATTTATTGAGCCTCCAGGTATGCAGGTTCTTGTCCTGGAAGAGCTCACAATTTTATTGTGGAGAAAAGATACCACAGAAGATAGGATATGAGAGCAATATATATATTTGTCAAAAAGGGGAGTTCATGCCTGGCTGAATGAATGCATTTTGTTGTTCTTGGGTTTTTTTTGCTTAATCTTAACATTATTTTGACTAATAATAAATGCATATGGTACAAAATTCATAAGGCACCAAAGGGCATCACCCCTATTCCCCAGCAACCTGGGTCCTTCCCTGAGACAACCACTATTACCAGTTTCTTATGTATCCTTCCAAGGATATTCTATGCATACTCAAGAATATATATAATACACATATACACACATATTACATAATACATAT
Source organism: Diceros bicornis minor (assembly GCF_020826845.1). Lineage (NCBI taxonomy): Eukaryota > Metazoa > Chordata > Mammalia > Perissodactyla > Rhinocerotidae > Diceros > Diceros bicornis. Next base: position 59,893,740 of record NC_080743.1, read on the forward strand.
AATACGTATATACACATATATGTAATACCATACAATGGCATCTAAACACTGTTCTGCAGTTTGCCTTTTCACTTGCATATTGAGGACTGTTCTCGATTAATGCACTTGGAGCTGTCTCATCCTTCACAGAAGTATTTCAATGCAGGAAGATGTTCCATGGATATACTTAGCAGGAACTTTGATAGTTTCCAACATTTTGCTATGGCAAACAACGCTGAGAGGAATATCCCTGTACCTACAGCATTTCATACATATTTGTAACCAAATCCAGAAGATAAATATCCAGGTCAAATTGTCCTCTATATGAGGTTTATCAGTTGACACTCACACCATGTGTTTGAGGGCCCATTTCCCCACAAGCTTGCAAGTGTTTACCAAACTTAATTTTCATTTCCTTATGAATATGGTTAAGCGTTTCTTCATGTTCTACAGTCATTTGGTTTCACTTTTTTTGTGTGTGAGGAAGACCAGCCCTGAGCTAACATCCGATGCCAATCCTTTTTTTTTTTTGCTGAGGAAGATTGGCCCTGGGCTAACATCCATGCTCCTCTTCCTCTACTTTACATGCTGGCACAGCATGGCTTGATAACAGGTGCGTCAGTGCGCACCGGGGATCCAAACCTGCGAACCCTGAGCCGCTGAAGTGAAGCATGCACACTTAACCACTGCACCACCAGCCCGGACCCTGGTTTCACTTTCTTTTATTTAAACCTGCCTAGAAGTAATTTTGCTGTAATGAATGAAGTAGAGAACCAATTTCATTTTTTTCCCAAATGGCTACTCTAGGATGAACTCAAGTTTCCTCAAACTTTCATTTTTCTTGAGAAAAAAAGTACTTGTGGGGGGCCGGCCCGGTGGCGCAAGCGGTTAAGTGTACGCGCTCTGCTGCAGCGGCCTGGGGTTTGCCGGTTCCGATCCCGGGCACGCACCGATGCACTGCCTGGCAAGCCATGCTGTGGCGGCCTCCCATATAAAGTGGAGGGAGATGGGCACAGATGTAGCCCAGGGCCAGCCTCCTCCTCAGCAAAAAAAGAGGAGGATTGGCAGATGTTAGCACAGGGCTGATCTCCTCACACACACACACAAAAAAGTACTTGTATCCTCTGAGGTATCAACTCTGGGACCTGATAAGAGAGAATAAAAACAAGAGTCTTGGCTGCGTACTGAGAGTTTAAGTAGCCAGTAATTCAAGCTTCCTCACCCCAAAAATACTGCTTGATGGGGGGAAAAACAGAATTTCACTGAATCGAGGAGTTTGACAGTGGGAGCATGAGAAAAGTCAAGGAGGTGGCAAAACCGTGCTCATGGAATCACTCGATTTTGTGATTAGAGTTCATGCAAGGCACTAGAAAAACTGGCTTGAGTAGCCTTTAATCACTATGGTAAATTTAGGCTTTGGACAGCACAAAGGGGCTTTGAAAGCTAGACTGGCGAGTACAGGTTGATCTAACAGGCTAGAAGGGATTTCCACAGGTTCAGGAGACATTGCAGGTGCTTAAAGAAAAAAGGCACTGATGACAGCAGGGAAGACTACTGTGTACAATCATCCAAGTGCTTAACCATTAGAGCTGCAACCAGAATGGACCTAGAAGAGGAAGGAACAAATGGGAGGCAAGAATCCACAGGGCGTGACTTGCTTCCTCCATCCACAATTTCTCAGATCTTACAAGCACTATTTCTTCAAGAGCTTTTACTCACTTATTTGAGAATTAACCCATTATCCTTCTCTAACGTCTTAAAGCTCTGAGGGAATTATTAACACTGCATGTAAAAAGGCAGATTTCAGCAAAAGGTAAGTAGGCTTATTTCAGAGCCCCTTGTAGAAGACGAAAAGCTGAGGACTTCAGACTGGGCTAAGCAGGAAGCTAAATATTAGGTATGCTCACAGCAGAAAGTTTCCAGAGGCCCTCTCACACGCCCTTTTCCACCTCACACCTCAGTTCAGTCAGCATAGCCAGCTATAAAAGAATGGCTTCTAGAGCCAGACTGCCTACATAGGAATTCCAGGTCTGCCACTCACCAGCTTTGTGACCCTTGGACAAGCTTTATTTGTGCTTTCGATTCCCCATCATAAAATGAAGGATACTACCTATCTTAGAGGCTGCTTGCGAGGACTAGTTACTATATGCAAAGTGACTAGAACATGTCTACTACACAGTAGGCACTGTGTGTTAGCTATTATTGTTCTACCTAGTATTCAACTTAATATGACTAAGTCCTGCGGTTAGGGAGGAGATATAGGCTGATTATATGAATCATAAGGACAGGGGGATGGTGGAAGTCCCAGTAGCCAAGAGGAAGGACACGGAAGAAATCGAAGGCTAGCCCCACCTAGCCTCCAGCATCCCAGGGCCACTACTCAAGATTTTTCCCTTGATAAAAACAAAGCACAAAATGAGACTTAAATCTTTTGTTTCTGCTAACAGGGAAAGCAGAGGTCTGATCGTGACACATAAGCATACCACGACAATCAGCCAGCAAGCCAGAATATAGACTGGAATCAGGAAGAACACAGAGAGAGCAGAGAAAGAGATAGGAAGGATTCTGAAAGCCACAGGATACAATACAAAAAAAGAGATGTTCTATGTTCTTTACGACAAATGCCTGAGCCATAGCATATATTGGGTGTTGCTCTAGGAACAACCACAGATGGGGAACACCCAGGGTTTGGACAGGTTCCTCCTGTTCTTTGGGTGGTGAGTGCAAAGTGGTGCTTCTTTAAAGCTTTACAGTGTCTTCTTTTGAACTTTGAGTTTCCCTAACCGGCATCTACTGAGAAGTCTGAAGAATATCCCTTCAAGAAGGCAAAGACTTAATGACCTCATTCCCATCTCCCCGCCTCCCCAATGCGGTTTTCTGCCTCTTCTCTCTGCCACAAGGCAGAGATATGACCCAAGGTTGAAAAACACATAACAACTGTCTCAAATGACTTAGATTTAATCATCGGAAGCAAACTAAATGCAACGCTTACAATAGAGAAGAATTACATGTCAGTGCCTTTTGCAAACTGAGCTGGGACAGAAAGGGACTGGGGCTGCCCCTCAACCTGATCCCTTCCAAACAAAGACATCCACAGTGTCCCTGGCAGTCTGGCTCAGCGGAGGGGGAGACTGCTGGCTCTGTGCGTTGAGGTCGCCTTGCCCACCGCTCACTCCTGGCCAGCATCAGGAGCCCCACCTTGTCGGCTCTGGTCATCGCCCTTCTTTTTGTGGCCTGAGACGATGTCATCAATCCGCAGCAGCAGAACTGCAGTCTAGGAGAAAAACCACAGCCCCAAAGAAATCAGCAGAGAAGAGAAGGACATTTGTTTTCTTTTAGATATATCATCTAGCTCATCCTAAATAATTACCATTTTATCTGAAATCTACCTTTTCAGAGTCTTGAATGTAAAATGCAGTTCTCCCTAGGCAAAGGATGCAACTTGTGCTATTATTACTGCTGTTTATATCAGCTAAAGAACAGTAGTGGGATGGAATTCCTTGGGAGACCTTTGGAGAATACTCTGCCTTCTATAACTTCTCCCTTCAAGACTGGACCAAACACACTGATGTCTGGTTATCTGGAAATAAACAGCATAGCATATGTCTTAGGGTACCTCACCTCCACTGCTGTCTTGTATGTTTGCAGTTTTACAGCCAGTGGCTCCCAGATGCCCAGTTCTTTCATGTCCACCAAAGTACCTGTCTCACCATTTACACCCCAGGTCTCACAGTTTTCCTGGGTGTGCTTGGCCTGTAGTTGGAACAAACATAAATAGTCAAAGGAAAAATACTAGGAACAGGTAAGCTGGCAGGGAACATTAGGTAAAAAACTAAACCAAAAATAGTGGATTGATAAGGAAGGGTAAGAGAACATGGCAATGACAGCAAACAAGTCAAAAATTAACAGAGAGGAGAGATTTTAAGGGGAAAAACCTATAAGGAGAACCCACACAGACAGACACCAATGATCCTCTTAGGCCAAACAAAGCTTTCCCTACTCCATCAAAAGAACAGCATGGAAAGGAACTCACCCGAAGGGAGGTAAGTAGACGAATGGTGCTGGCCCCACAGTTCTGGATAAGGGTACGAGGGATGACTTCTAGGGCCTGGGCAACAGCCCTGTATGGCCACTGCTCCACACCAGTCATGGCCTTGGATTTTTCTGTCAAGGCATGGGCCACAGCCATCTCAGAGGCTCCACCCCCTGGCACCAGCTGAGGGTCCAGGAGAACATTGCGGCACACTTGCATGGCATCCTGGAGGTTGCGTTCTACTTCCTTGGGAAAGCAAACAGACAGCATGAAGCCAAAGCTTGATTACTCTGGGACAAATCAGAGGCACCAAAGGACTTGCTGACTGCCAAGTTCGGTAAACCACCAAGGAGGGCAACAAAGAAAGGTCCCTGGAACCTCTATTGAGCAGGGCAGATGCTATTTACCTTGGAAAAACACATTAACTACAATTGCAAGAAGGCCGGGGTGGGGGATGGGGGAGGTATCACTCTGTGAAGCTGGGCGGAGCTATACCCTACTTTGCCCTGTCCTAGTTGTGCCCTTTAGGAGGCTGCGTGGTGTAGTGGAAGCTCTCTCCTACTTACTAGCTATGTGTCTTTGGGTAAGTTACTTAACCTCACTGAGGGAAAAGAAAGTAATAAGTGTAATTTCAACTTAAAAAATAAGGAAGCAGTGGTTGCTGGGGGATGGGAAAATGATGAGTCACTGTTCAAAGGGTATAGTGTCTCAGTTGCAAGATGAAAATGTTCTGAAGATCTGCTGCTCAAGTATGTGAACATACTTAACACTACAGAACTGTACACTTGAAAATGGTTAAAATGGTAAATTTTTTTTTTTTTTACCATAATTAAAAGTAAAAATATTGTGTTACAACTGATAGAGTAATAAGGAAAGATTAGAAGGGCATGAAGACAGACGAGGTAGTGCAGAGCTATACCAAGGATTCTTTGCTGGCCACTCATTACCTGCAATTCAATTACGTTTCATGACAATTTTAAAAAACAAGTAAAATAATCTGAATTAAATTTTAGAGAACAGAATTTTATCTTCTCTATAGAAAATGGATTGGAGGGAAGAAAGCAAAGATTATTTGGAGGCCTCCTACAGGCTATTTTTAAGACCAGGTGGAAGGCAATGGTAGACTGGATTAGAATGATGGCAGCTGTAGCAGACACTGGTCTTCATAAAACGTTTCCTGTTGGATACTCATCTAGACTAGACATCCTCACTTTTTTGCGTTTTGGTGTGTCTATATAACTGAGTTCTTTTCAATGAAATAGAAATGGAAATTATGAAAATCAATTCCAGGCCTAGCAATAAAACCCCCCATGCAATCCACTACTGTCTCTTCCTTCATCTGCTGGCTGACTACAGATACATGCTGAAGATGGCAGAGCCTCAATAAAGTTGAATCTCTTGAATGACTGCCTAGAGTAGAACAGCCATATCCCACCCTATAAACAAACAAAATCTCTGCCATCCGTGCTGCACATCTAACTTGAAATTTTCAGGAAATAGCTTTCTGTTGTCCCAAAACAGGCAAACCTGATCTTATCTATTGGAGGTAAGGACAGTGGTTAGTCTTGAGAGTGATAATGAGCAGAAGATAATAGGAGTGAGGATTCTGGAGTACTGGTAAATTTCTGTTTCTTCATTTGAGTTCTGCTTACATGGGTATGTTCAGTTGGTGAAAAGTGATCAAGCTACATAAATATGATGGTTACATTTTCTGTATGTATTTTATACTTTACTAAAATATCTTAAAATGTCAAAAAAATAAATAAAAATATTAAAAAAAACAAGAGAGATACCTGTGGCTATAGATCAAAATTAAATATCTAAAATGGGCAGCAGGATGATTTTAGGCCCTCTGGGAAACTCTCAATGGAGTTGAGACCTAGTCCATTCAGTCATACTTCCAAGGCTGACTCACCGAGAGAATCTCTTTGCTGGCCCCCCGAAGGAGAATGGTGCAGGCCTTGGGGTCTTTGCACTCAGTGATGAATGTAAAGTACTCATCTCCAATTTTCTTGATTTCCAACAGGCCTGCTCCTGTCCCAACATCTTCTTCTCTCAGCTCCTCTGGTCGGCTGACTATCCGGGCCCCACACGCCCTATTGATTAGATAGGGGGGTGGGGGGGAGCGGGGGTAGGCAGGGAACCAGATGATTTCAGATACTTTTACTCAACTTCCTAGTCCCTAGGGTCTGTGACTGGGGATAAGGGCAAACGTAGATTGCTAGAAACATTTCCATGTAACTTGAGGTATCCTGGCTGCCTGGTGAAATAGATTTTCAAACATATATAGATGAAGTTTCCTTAAACTAATATGGCTTTATAAATAAAAGTGTACATACCTAAGGCAACTACTATAACTACATATAGTTTAACTCAAAAGTATATTTTGTGGACACTAAAATTTGGACAAATGAGTTATTATGCATATCTACTATGTACATATCACATAAGAGAAATTTCTGAATAGAATTCGCCCCAGATAGTACTGCCCAGTTAGATCTCTAGGCCAATAACAGGACTGTACTAAAGATGATGCAAAGGTCAAGCAAGGAGGAAGGTGAATAAGTGTAAGTCTGACCCAATTTTAATGAAAGTAGGACTAATTTCTTACTTGTCCCTCTTGGGCATGTAGAGTCAACCAAGTATATGCAAGTACGCCCACGAGTCATTTTACAGCAAGCGGAAATATAAAATTCAATTTGGATCTATGTTATATTACGTGATCTTGGGGTAGACTTTTTTTTTATTAATTAGTATTAAAAATGGATGGTATCTGAGCACAGACATCACTGCAGAAGTAGTGAATGCAATCTAAAGTTGCATTAACAGTAGCTGAGGATCCAGTCAAGGAAACTGATGGTTCTGCTATATCCTGAGCTTTAAGATAAAACAGACTACAGGCATACCTCAGAGATACTGGGGGTTTGGTTCCAAAGCACTGCAATAAAGTAGATATCTCAATAAAACAAGTCACATGAATTTTTTGTTTTCTTGGTGCATATAAAAGTTATGTTTACACTATACTGTAGTCTATTAAGTATGCAATAGCATTATATCTAAAAAAATGCACATACTTTAATTAAAAAACACTTTATTGCTAAAAAATGCCAACACTTGGAAAAATGGCACCGATAGACTTGCTCAACGTGGGGTTGCCATAAACCTTTAATTTGTAAAATACACAATATCTGCGAAACACAGTAAAACAAAGTATGCCTGTACTCTGTAACAGATCCCTACACAAAGCAAGGTAACAATCACAGATGTCTAAGCATAAGTTGTTCACTACTGGTTAGGAGAAGTATAGAAGAGACTCATGTAGTAGATAATTACTGGACTAGATAGAGGACTTCTGAAGGGGCCAGACAGCTAAACCCAAGTTATTTCCACGTGTAACTGATTTGGCTTACTGTATCCTACATTAAACTTTTTCAGGTAATGATGACTGCATTATGAAGCTACAAAATGCGAACACATGGGTAGGAAGAATCTTATTTTTACCTGGCCTACTCACCTAGCAATGCGATTATTGTCTGTCTTCCGGACTCTGCGGATGGCTGTGATATTGGCCCGCACGAGGTAGTGCTGAGCTAAATCTGCAAACCCAAGAGTAGAGGTGTCAAGCTGGAAGCCAGAACTCCTGGGTTCTGAACTGGTTATATCCTCAATACACCCCAACCCTCACATGTTTATTATGTTCAGTCTATGCCAACCAAGAGGGAAAAAAATAACCCATCCTCTCCTACCTCAACAGTAGTCTGGAAAAATGAATGGAGTCCTACCTGAGATACCCTTTTCTGTAATGACCACGTCAGGCTTCAGATGGATAATGTCCTCACAGAGCTGCTGGATGTACTCTTCTTCCATTTGGAGGATTCGAGTGAAGTCTTCCTCTCGCGTGATCTCAATGTCAGTCTGTGTAGTGAAGAAAAGTCACTCTGATTTAAAAATCTTGGACTGGTACAGCTCTTCAGGGTCATCCCAACTACTACGAACCCTCCACTCAGCCCTCTTACGTATCCCAGAAAGTTAGTTACAATAATGTTAAAGCCATGACCCACCTCTATAAGCCAGTTTAGCTCTAGCAATTATCTAGTTTAACTCTCTCATTTAATTATAAAGCAACTGGAATTCAAAGTCAAAATGCAATTAGTGGAGAGTTTGGTATTAAGTTCTCTGACCACTCAGTTTAATGTTACCTCTGTCCTGTCAGTGTGCGTGGTAATTCTGGGTCTTAATTCTTCCCACCAATAAAATGATTCTTGTTCCCAATCCTTGTTTAATGAACTTTGATTACTTTGTTTTATCTAAGGATGATGGAGCCTTGTGAGTCTCCAGTCCTCTGGAAATTCTTCTTTAGCACTTCAAAGCTAAATTAACTCCTACTCTGTATTCTACTAATGCATTCGGAAAGGTGGCATGGTAGTGTGGAATTGAAGCCAAATACAGCCAGGTTCAAATTCTTTTTTTTTTTTTGGTCAGGAAGATTAGCCCTGAGCTAACATCCACACCAATCCTCCTCTTTTTGCCAAGCAAGACTGGCCCTGGGCTAACATCTGTGCCCATCTTCCTCTACTTTATATGGGATGCCGCCGCAGCACAGCGTGCGCACTTAACCACTACGCCACGGGGCCGGCCTTGGGTTCAAATTCTGATTCGACTAATACCAGCTGTGTTCCTCAAGCAATTAACCTAACTTCACTAAGCTTCAGATCCGTCACCTGTAAAATGGAAGTTAACATCAACTGTTTTAAAGGGCTGTTTTTGGGGCCGGCCCCGCGGCTTAGCGGTTAAGTGCGCACGCTCTGCTGCCGGCGGCCCGGGTTTGGATCCCGGGCACGCACCGACGCACTGCTTATCCGGCCATGCTGAGGCCACGTCCCACATACCGCAACTAGAAGGATGTGCAACTATGACATACAACTATCTACTGGGGCTTTGGGGGAAAAATAAATAAATAAAATTATAAAGGGCTGTTTTAAGAATCAAAAATTACATGTAAATGTCAGTGATCAACATCGAGTAGGCATGTAATAAACATACCTTTTATTTCCCTTGTCCATATTAGCAGTTAGATTCTCACATCAACTTTAAATAGGGCCAGGAACCTTACCTGGCTTTCCCCTTTCTTGTATTCTAGAGAAGAATCCAGCAGCACAATGCGAGGGTTCTTGATATAGCGCCGCATTCGTGGATGGGTCACATCCTTGTTAATCATGACTCCACGTAAGACACATGAGTCTTCAATGATGCCCCCAGGTATCTGAGCAAAAGATCCACTTTAATCCACAATCAGGAGGAGACAATTTCTCAACTCCCTTCCCAGATATTCATCTTCCCCAAATGACCACTCTTTCAGGTTTCTAAACTATCTTTCTTCCATGAACCTCAAAAACAAATAACTGCAATCCCATTTTTTCCCCTCTAGGAAGCACTCCAATCTTAGACCACGAAACTCAATTTGAAGGTCACCTGAGACTCACAGAAATTCAGTAATTAGATTTAAAGGGGCTCAGATCTCTCCTACTTCCTCAAAGATACTCCCACAGAACTTTAGGCTTGGGGCTCCATCTACCGGCCACAAGCTATTAAAGCTACTTTTTGATCTTAAATTAGAGAGAGGGAGAAAGCTTTCTGGGGCTTATTAGCATTACACTGTAGAGGCCTTGTTTATATCCTGAGCAAGTGGCTGATATGTATGCAAATGCACAAACATGGAGACACCAATAAGCCTTTCCCTCCTAGCCCCTGTAAACATTGTGTAGGGACAGCAGTGAAGCTAACAAATTTCAGGAATACCTCCTTGGTACTCTCTTTTTCAAGTTTTTGTTTTCCAGGCAGCAAATATTACTCTTCTTCTTAGGTCTAACTATAAAGATCTCTTGCTCTGATTTAAACCTATTTCCTCCATAAGTGGGATGATTCATGCTAGGAAATATTTTGTCTCCAAAGTACAAATTGGAAGAGTTTACCTTTTCCACCCTTGCATATTTCTTAATGTCAATCTCTTTCCGACCATTCTCCTCAAACTGTACAGTCTTGACAGCATCTAGGGCTATGCTGCAAGCCAAAGAGGACCACCGACTGATTGCTTTGGTAGTAATGGAGCTGTTGATGATGTTCAGCATCATATCACGGTTATTAGTGTCAACAGGGGTACTGGAGAAAAGAAAAACGGTAATATGCTCAGCAGGGATCTTGGCTATTTAAGGAAGTCCCTCATCTATATCTCAGTAACTTTAATACTGGGCCAACAGACAGAATTAGGAGAATTTTTTCCTTTATAGGAAACTAAAAGTGACATCAAGAAGTAACTTGTCCATCCTCCTGCCTTTTGGCAAGGTTACAACTAACCTATCCCTGGAAGGTGTCTCAACTTCCTGATAACTCCCATGTCTGACAACTCTCCACACTTACATACAGTGCTCACAGTAAAACAATTTGTTCTTTACCTTCTGCTCCAAATAAACTTGACAACTTTTACAACTTGGGCCAAGACACATTTTGTCTTTGAAACCTTATTCCATAACTAACAAATTCTGAGAGTTCCTCTTGATAATCAACATCTGTCTGTACTTTCCATTTGAATACCTGACTCTATTTTATCTAGCATCTGAATACATGGTGTGCCACATGGTGTTTACTGGTTTTACGTGTAATCTCCCTTAAGATTATAAGTTTGTACATGATGAGACTACTTAGAACCATAAAGTCGTAACAGACCTTGGAAACCATCTTGTCCCAATTTTCACATATTGCTAAAATCCCTTTTATAACAGTATAAGACACGTAATACGCAATCATTAAATATTTGCTGGATTATGGATTTTAGGGCAGAAGTCATAGCTCCAAAAGTATTATCTAAGACATGTAGGTAGTTACTGCTTGATAAAAAGAAAAAATTTCTAACTATTCACCTCCACACTCAATAAATCCTTTGGGTATCTCTACACTCTTTCAGAGCTTACTTCATAAAAATAATTTAAATCAAACACCTCATTCCCTAAGAGTGCTAGACAGAGATAATATAGTGTATTTTGTTTCTTAGCAGATAGTGTAATACAAAGCTCGCCAAATTACTAGATACTTATGTAACCAACAACCAAACCATATAAAATAGCAGAACATCATAGGTTTTACTTACTTCTTTATTTTCTGGGGTGAGCAAGATTGGCCCTGAGCTAACATTTGTTGCCAGTCTTCCTCCATTTCGTATGTGGGACGCTGCCACAGCATGACTTGAGCAGTGTGTAGGTCTGCACCCGGGATCTGAACCCATGAACCCCAGGCTGCCAAGGTGGAACGTGCAAACTTAACTACTACACCACTGGGCTGGCCCCGGTTTTACTCTTTAAACAAATTTAATGAAAAAAATTCTGCAGTCTGAATTATGTCACAACTTAACTAATAGTCCCTAGTTAGAAGTCATGCAGGGGCCAGCCCAGTGGCATAGTGGTTTAGTTCGCGCACCCCACTTAGGTGGCCAGGGCTTGCAGGTTTGGATCCCAGGCATGGACCTACGTACTGCTTAGCAAGCCATGCTGTGGCAGGCAACCCACATATAAAGTAGATGAAGATGGGCAATAGATGTTAGCTCAGGGCTAATCTTCCTCACCAAAAAAAAAAAAAAAAAAAAAGTAGTCACGCATTTCTATATTCCTTTCATTACCCTATTAGCACTCAGCAAACACAGACTAACAGCAAGTTATTCAATTACTAGATAGGATTCAAATAGCATTTTCAGTCCCAGTCCCTTCAATTTTAAAGAAAAACTGCTGGCTACAATCCTCCACAGCACTTTATTAGAGCACTGACTGAATTAGCTATAATCACACATGATGGTAAGATATTTTAATATTAAGTCCTGAATAATTACAGTTATCTAACTCTGTAACTTATTTCCCCCACTAGAATCTAAAATCTTAGAAGGTAGATCTATTACCACACATTTCCCATGGCAGTGCCTAACATGGAAATTAGAAGATAGCATGTAATCAAAATATATTTTGAAGAACTGCACCTAGCTCTTTTGTCTGCTTTGTATCCTTTGCCATTTTCTAAAACTTTTATTTCCCTTAATCTTCTCTTTATTTTGCTCTCCTCTGTTTCTCCTTCTCACAAAACGACACCAGGGTAGGAACCACTGTGTGTATGATCTGCTTGGCCTTCCTTCACTACCTAAGAACAGATCAGTGTTCTAGGCTTTCCATATTTGACACTACCCGTTTTTGTCCTCCCAATACCTGATTTTCTTAAGGGTGCTGATCATATCATCCAACGCCTTGCGGTAAGCACTGATCACCACTGTTGGGTGCATCTGCTGCTCTAGGAAGTGCTCAGCCACCGACAGCATCTCCCCGGCTGAAAAAGAATACAAACACCATAATAATGTTTTAAAAAGTACCTGGACATGAAGGCAACCTCATCATGCTTCTAAAAATACCTTATCTTTTTTCCTAAAATAGATTCTCCCAAAAGATATGCCATTTGGCTGTTAATGCTATTCCAAATTTTACTCTTTGTACAAACCAATTCATGAAAAAAATGTCATCAGACATATTTTAAATGATCAAAGACTGATCCTAGGGTTTACTTATTCTCTTGATCTTGCTAACTAAACATTTGTTACCAGTTTTCTAAACAAACAAACGAAAACTCTTCCAAAGACTCTAAAATAGAAGAAAAATAGATAAAAGAAAATCGACTTATCATCTCAACACCTAGGATGTAATCAAACTGCTGGTAGCAAAAACAAAAAAACAAAACACACAAAACCTTATACCTGGAAGAATACACACAAAAATGTACAAAATTCACCCTTTGGATGAAGGATTATCGGTAAAATGTCCCCTTCTTTTAAAGTTTGCCTTTATTTTCTAATTAATACACACTCACACAATAATACATTAGTACACATTCACACACAAAGCTGGTTTCTAAAAGTAGTTGCAAGAGAAAAATATAAATTTTTTTTTTTGTCAGAAAAAGCCGTTTGTACAAATTGCTTGTACTACCTGCCCAGTGGCACTAATTTTTAAAATGTACACAAATGTGCTAAAGCTCACATGTATTCTCTGGCATGTGCTCAAATGTTTCAATTCAATACTTTATACCAATTCCTAAGTGACCATGATGTATATTAAAAGAAAGATAATCAAATATTTTAAAAGATGCTCGAGTGAATTAAGTTAGAAAAGGATATACCCTGTCAAAGAACAGTCAGAACAATAACTTAGAAGAAAGATGTCTTTAGGGATGGGAAAGTTTTGCTTTTTCCTTTTTCATTTTTTTGGTGAGGAAGATTAGCCCCGAGGTAACCTCCATTGCCAATCCTCTTTTTCCTGAGGAAGACTGCCCCAGCCAACATCTGTGCCCATCTTCCTTACTTCATCTTCCTCTACTTCCTCTACTACCTCATACTTTCTCTATGGGACTCTGTCACAGCATGGTTTTTTTTTTGGTGAGGAAGATCAGCCCTGAGCTAACATCCACGCCAATCCTCCTCTTTTTTTGCTGAGAAGACTGGCCCTGGCCTAACATCTGTGCCCATCTTCCTCCATTTTATGTGGGACGCTGCCACAGTATGGCCTGACAAGAGGTGCATTGGTGTGTGCCCAGGATCCAAACCTGGGCCGCCAGCAGCGGAGTGCGCGGGCACTTAACTGCTATGCCACAGGGCCAGCCCCAACACAGCATGGCTTTGATAAGCGGTGCGTAGGTCCACGCCCAGAATCGGAACTTGCGAACCCGGGGCCACTGAAGTGGAATGTGAGAACTTAAGTGCTACACGGGCTGGCCCCTATATTTTTTTTATATGTGGGATGCCTGCCACAGATGGCCTGATAAGCAGCACGTAGGTCTGCGCCCGGGATCCAAACTCGTGAACCTGAGGCTGCTGAAGCAGAGCGCGTGTGAAGTTAACCACTCGGCCAGTGGGCCGGCCCCTTTCTTTTCTATTTTTTTTTTAATTTTTATTTATTTATTTATTTTATTTACTTAGTGTGTGTGTGAGGAAGATCAGCCCCCAGCTAACATCCATGCCAATCCTCGTTTTTGCTGAGGAAGACTGGCCCTGAGCTAACATCCGTGCCCATCTTCCTTCACTTGATATGGAACACTGCCACAGCGTGGCCTGACAAGCAGTGCGTCAGTGCACGCCCGGGATCCCAACCCGGGCCATCAGCAGCGGAGCGCGTGCACTTAACCACTACGCCACGGGGCCAGCCCTCCTTTCTTTTTTAAAGCTACCTATATCTAAGATAGCTAGACTCATGGATACTTAACCTACCTAATATCTCCAGGTGATTCAACTAAGATGATCAGCTAGAAAATTCTGCTTGATATATAAAACTCATCTTCTACAAAAAAAAAAGGAAAGCATACAAAGTCTTTCCTCCCTCTTTTATCCTCCAACTTTTTCTTCACAGTATAGAACTAGCCATATGTAATTCTCAATCCATCAAAGCATTAGACCCAAAGATGTGATTAGGGCCCGCCCCATGGCTTAGCAGTTAAATGCACGCGCTCCGTTGCTGGCAGCCCGCGTTCGGATCCCAGGCGTGCACCGACGCACCGCTTCTCCGGCTATGCTGAGGTCGCGTCCCACATACAGCAACTAGAAGGATGTGCAGCTATGACATACAACTACCTACTGGGGCTTTGAGGGAAAAAAATAAATAAATAAATAAAATTATAAAATTAAAAAAAATAAAGATGTGATTAGTTGGCGGCGACGCAAGCAAATTTCCACCCAACTTGCCATTCTCAAAATGCAGCACAAAGGCATTCTAGAAATAATTTAAAATGTCACTTTTTAAAAAGTTCACATTATAATAATGTTTTTGTAAGAACTCTATTTGCAGGCACGTGGGCCAATACTATAAATTGGCATTCCTTAAAATAGTTTTTTCTCATTTCCTATCAATGTGTTGCTGCAATCAGATTTTTAAAAAATGAATGCTTTTAATATAAAAATTTCACCAACTTAAAATTTACACAAGTAAAGGCAACAAGTTTTCAGAAGTGATCTTTTATGATGCTATATGAAGTGGAAAGATTAGTAATTAACACGTGTCCAGCCGAGATTCATTCTTGAGATTCATATTTGTCTACTTGCTAAAATTTATTTGTAACCCCAAATTGATATCTTTAGCATTTTTGTGGTCATTCACAGACATGTGCAGAGATGAAAAATTCGAGTTGCCCAATGCATACATTCCCAGGTGAGGTCAAACAAGACAACACTATGCCTTGTTTCAGCTCTCATACTGTAAACAAGTGTCCTTCATGTGGTATATTTAGTACCATGTTTTTCATATTCTTGTGCATTTTGTTGATGATTTCACTGTTTAAAACGGCCCAAGATGTAGTGCTAAAGTGTTATCTGGTTTTCCTAAGTGCAAGAAGGCTGTGGTGTGCCTTATAGAGAAACCAACACTATTAGATAAGCTTTGTTCAGGCATGAGCTATTGCGCAATTGGCTATGAGTTCAACGTTAATGAGTCAACAATGTATTAAATTAAGGTGTCTTTAAAACAAGCAAACAAAAAAAACATAAAATAAGGTATATATTTATCAGCAAATAAGTATGTGACCAGAGGCTCACCTAACCCCTGGAGCGATGATTTCCCTCAGGATTGATGGTTTAGTATTTGCTTCTTCAGTGTTTGTGGTGACTTTACAACTTACTGTGAATAACGAGAATCAACTGTATTTTATTCAACCATATTTGCACAGCTCACCCTATACTATGATAAGTGTTTTATACTCAATAAGAGAGACTACCTAGAAAATTAGAAACAAATTATTTAAATATTTCTAAGTAGTGGACTGGTAAAAATTTCCTTCTAAAATATGACATTATTTCTGGCAAAAACCTTCACGATTCAATCCAACTTTCCTTATCAACCTTCCATTCTCTTCTTACCAAGAATAATTACTGATGTGGTCCCATCTCCAACCTCTTCATCCTGTGTCCGGCTAATTTCAATCATGGACTTGGCAGCTGGATGCTGTACCTGAATCTGAAAAGAAAAATGTAGATTGCCACTGAATCAACACTACTTAAACACCTCTTAACCCATTCTGCTTGGCCCTAACTCTTGAGCTTCTTGCTTTCACACTTACTCCCTTTTCCTTTATTGTTTTACCACAGCCTGAAAGTTTAAAAGTGACCCTCAAAAATATCTAGGTAAACCACCTTTCCAAATCCCCTTCTTTTTGGGGAAAAATGCACTATGTCAACACAACTATTAGTTTCTTGAGGACAGAACAGTATCTTTCAGCTTATTTACTGGGAGCACCACAGTTGTGGTAAGGACATGCTGAAGTCCTACTCCCTGGAAATGTGAATGTGATTATATTTGGAAACAGAGTCTTTGCAGCTGTAATCAAGTTAAGATGAGGTCATATGGGATATTAGGGTACACCCTACGTCCAACCACTGGTGCCCTTATAATAAGAGACACACAGGAGAACGCCACATGACAACCGAGAAGGACTGAGTTTACAAGCTGAGGAATGCCAAGGATTGTGGTCAACCATGAGAAGCCAGAAGAGGCAAAGGATTCTTCCCTAGAGCCTTCAGAAGGAATATGGCCCTGCTGACACCCTGATTTTGAACTTCTAGCCTCCAGTCTATGAGAGAATAAATTTCTGTTGTTTAAAGCCACTCAGTTTGTGGTAATTTATTACAGCAGCCCAAAGAAACTAATTATCGTCTATATATATCTTTATGGGTCCTTTACAAAAGGATTAGAAAGCAAAATGAAAAGTCATACCTCTCGAAGAATGGCATTGCCATCATTGGTCATCACAATGCCTCCCATTGGGTCCAAAAGCATCTAGGACAAAAGCAAAAGTTATATTTAAGTGTTCCAAATAACAGAAAGGGAAAATCTGTAGTCAAAGAGTTTCAGTGAGAGATAAGCCTACCTTCATCATGGACTTGGGTCCCAAACATGTTCGGATGATATCTGCAATAGTCTATTGGAAAGAATATATAAAACATGTAAGCCCAGA
Organism: Diceros bicornis minor; assembly: GCF_020826845.1. Lineage (NCBI taxonomy): Eukaryota > Metazoa > Chordata > Mammalia > Perissodactyla > Rhinocerotidae > Diceros > Diceros bicornis. The sequence goes on from NC_080743.1 coordinate 59,910,772, forward strand.
TCAAAGGAGTGCGTGTGTTAGGTGAAGGGGCACGAGTAATCCACAAAGTCAGTGTTTTAACAACTACACCTCTAAAGCAGGGTTGGCAACCACTTTAGACATAGCAAGCCACGTGGCTAGATTCTGTTGTTTTTCCCCTTTGGGAATGCTTTCAGGGTGGATGTAGAAAGAAAAAACTTCTCACAAGAAAAAAGGAGGCGTGCCTCCCAGAGCTTCAGTTTCCCAGCAGTCCAGGTAACTGGAAGTCCATGTCTTAGTATTTCTTTCCATGACAGTGGCCTCCACACCATGCTAAATCAGACCTAGGGCTATTTCATTCTTTCATTCAAAAGATATTTACTGAACACCTATCCAGGATCTACAGTGGGGACTAGGAATACAAAAGGGAATTTAATACAGTCCTTCCCCTCAAGTAACTCAGTCTAGTATGGGAGACAAACACAAACAGAATACTATAAAACAACATACAGCAATAGAATTATACACAAGTTAATATGAGAAGACTGTTAGGCATCTCTCAGAGAGGCAGAGCTTCCTTCTCTCTAGCACCATTAGGAAAATGTCCTGAAAGAAGGGAAGTCAACTTTTCCTCTCCCTAATTGCAAACAAGTACAGAAATACTAGGAAAGGCAGCTGGAGGCAAACTATCATACTTTAAACAACTTAAAAGATATGCTACCTTGGCGGCATTGATGTTTCCAGACTGAACTTTTCTTCCAGATTCACGCTTTGTGTTCTGGCCTAAAACAGATAAGAACAAAAGGCAACAGCCCAGGATTGCTCCACTGTATATCAGCTATTTATTCCCTGACCTTTGAAAATAAACACACAGGTATATACACAGATCACAGCTTCTCAAATTGTACACTTTAAATATGTGTGACTTACTGTATGTCAATTATACCTCAAAAAGCTGTTAAAAAGTAAACATATGTACTTACGGCTACTTACTTCTTTATTTACTTCAATTCCCGGTGTACTAAGAAACAACCCATAAAGCTTCAATTTTGGAATTTTGTTACTTTCTCTCTAACCAAACATTAATGTATTTACAACAAGGATTCATAACCTGAAATCCTTGAGTGGGCCTCAGTGGGATAGTGAACTCCCTGAGATTATATGAGAAAATGAGAGAGACTGCGTTTTTGTCTGGGAAGACAATCTCTAGCTATCATCAGATTCTTAAAGGGCTGGTGACCCTAAAAAAGCATGAATCACTGCTTTATGTAAAAAGGGAAGAGCTTGGGGGTTCACATTTTCCTACTTGGATAGGGAGAATCATACTCTGACAGTTTCAGTATACTTATTGATAGTGCCCCCACAATGTGCTGGGGAATGAGAACACATTCTCAAAAGTATGCAAGATAGTCACGTCATGCTTGGATATGGTAAGAATGCTTCAGTAACCCATCAGTAAGAGCTGACTATGTATTTTAATAGGGAGCCTCATCAGTTAATAGCCAGTAATGCCAGAGATTAATGTAGACCTGAAAAGGGCTTCACAACACACCACTCACTCCAGGGCCCTCAATGTAGACAAGCCAGTGGGTTATAACCAAACCAACATAATGCTTATTTCCCGCCTCTCTCCAAATTATACATTCCCTACAATTTAAATCTGTAAATTTTTTCAATCCAGTTCTATCAAATCTCAACACAACTCTCAGGTTTTAGATTCCTATTTTAGGCAGTCGTAACTAAAATCCTGCATTGACCTTTCTGATGGATTCATCAGAAATACTGTGTTTTTTTCGGTCAAGTGAAATTTTTTCTGAAAACAGTTATCTTCCAGGTATAGAGGAAATGAATAAAATCTACGAAGAGAATTCTGTATACAGAAGATGGTAAGGGAGGGAAATGGCGAGTCGGGCGTCTTAGGTAGTCTTGCAAATGGGATACAGAAGTTGCACACAGAATGGAAACATATCCGGGAAGACAAATGGAGGTGGTACTCACTAGTCAGAAAGAAACCTGGGACGTTCCCGACAGGTAAAGAAAACCAATGGAAAAATTTGGGAAAACTCGGCTAGTGAGAGAGATTACAACGCGGGGGACACTGAGGGAATAACCACATCTAAGACAGACCAGTGAGGGAAGTAGGGTTTCTTCAGGAACAGGGGTTGGTGAACAGAAATTCAGGAGGAATGTTACCGAAAAGTGACCAAGGCTATCACTTGCTGTTTGCCAGATCCTCTTTTAAGCAGTTTACCTACTTATCTCATTTAATCCTAACAATTCTACGAGGAAATACTGTTAGCCCCAATTATCAAGACAGAAACGCTTAAATCAAGCAATTTGGCCGAGGCCTCACCGCTACCAGAGGACGGGCCAAGGTTATAAAGCTAGGCCGGACTGAAAAATCATCATTCATTCAGCTACACACTGAAAATCAAGCCAGGAAGAGTGCAGGGGCGGGGGAGGGGAGGAAGAACCGAGCGCCGAGTGGGAAGTGGCTTCCCGAGGCCAGTGCCCGCAAAGACAAAAGGCTCGGAGAGGGGAGGTCAGTTTGCGTTTGTGAAGACAAGGGAATGGGCCAAGGGAAGAGAGGAAGGCGGGAGACGGGGATTCCAAAATGAATGATGACTGGAAGGCTCAATGGCCGGACCAGGGCGGGATGGGGCTGGGGCAACACCGTAAAGTGTGGACAGATGGGGGCGAAAAGGGGGTCCCTTCCCCGGTTTCCCCACAACTCACTGAGCACGAGCACGGGACGATGGCCCATCATGGCGGCGCGATGCAGAACCGGGCACCCAGCGCGGGGGCAACCGGCAGAACGTTCTGGAGACAGACCCAGAGGCAAGCCCAGAAAACGCTGGCTCCTCGGGGCTTACACCTAAACCCGCTATCTTCAGAGTCGCGGCCAATCACCGTAGCCACCTCATTGACCGGCACGAAAACAGGCCAATTGACATTCTTAGCCCCGCCTCCCACGCAAGAACGGTAGGGCAAGCTAGATAGAGAGAGCGCGATGATGGAGGTGGGAGGGCACAAGCGCTTGCGCAGTAGGGTGGCCGCTCCCGGCCGCGTGCGGCGCGAACCTCGGCGCAAGCGCCAAGGCTCTGGCAGTTGGCCGGCACGCTACTGCGCATGTGTGTCAACTACATGGTGGGTGCTGGGGTTGAGGCCTTCAGTTAACATCGCAGGTGAGGTCATTAAGCTGCCTTGCGCCTCAGCTGTTCTCGGGCCGCGAAGATCAACGAGGGTGTGACAGTTTCCACTCTTTCGTTCCAGCCTGAGGAACGGGGAGGAGTAGAGGGGCGGGACTTCACCGGTAGTTGAGGGAAGACCTGGCTGGTGTGATGTGGGTTGAAATGGGAGTTGTAGTCCTATCGGGCTGAGCTGGGCGGTAACAGTACGTCTTCTGGGCACGCTGTGAGTTGTGGTGTATTGCCTCTGGACTCGTTGCTGTGAATGGACCTTTCCCTTTTTAGTCAGATGCTTCCTACTGAGGCTGTGAGCGGTACTGGAGGGTAATGGCTTACTTTTTCCCAGAGTTATCCTATCTAAAACGTTTTCTCAAGCGCTCCCTGTAGTGCTTTGAGATTTTCTTTCTGCACGCCTATCTGCTCTCCCGCCCTGCTTGTCCACTCAACTGCTGGTCCATTAGAGATGATGGGGAGCCAGAGTTTTTAAGTTATCTTACAGGACAGGAAAAAGGGTTGATAGTGCAGAAATCAAGCGTGAAGAGAACACAGAGTAATTGCTGTTCGTAGGAGGCTCGTAAGGTTTGGGTTTGGTTAAATTACTATTTTTTCCACAAAAAAAGGAAGCAATAAGAGAACTGTGTTACAAACTAGTGAAGGCACCGTGAGAGCACAAACAATGCAAGAAGAGTTACTTATATTTGGCCATGAAATAGAAGAGTACACCCTTTCACACTTTTTCCTCCTGAAATTGGAACAGCCTGAGATCTGCTGGAGGGAACTTATGAAATTGTCAATAGTAAAATAATAGCATGGGTTGTTGATCATGTGATGCTATGATTCTTTCTTAGGCACCACACTGTTGGTGTTCAGATGGAGCAGCATACTACTCATCCTTCGAACAGAAAAGGTGTGTGTCAGAGGCCCTGCTTTCTCTCCCGTAAAATCAGACCGCTTTAATGGCCCAGCATTTGGGAAAATTATTCTAGTTGTGTGTATGTTTTTTCCTTTTATTTAAACTTTTTTTTTTTTTTTGCAGAGGAAGATTAGCCCTGAGCTAACATCCGTGCCACTCTTCCTCCACTTTATATGTGGGTCACTGCCACAGCATGGCTGACCGGTGGTGTAGGTCTGCAGCCAGGATCCGAACCCGTGAACCCAGGCGGCCAAAGTGGAGTGTGCTGAACTTAACCACTACACCACAGGGCTGGCCACTGTGTTTTCGTTTTGTTTAGTTAATTGAAAAGTATTTGTACTTTTTTCTGCATTTCCCACTAAATGGGAACATTGATGTATTCCCAGTGCCTAGAACTGGATCTGTTAAATAACAGATGCCCAGTAATTATATGTTGAATGAATATATTATTCTTCCTTTGTAGCTCCTCTTAATACTTAGAACAAGACTATGTCCAGGGATCCCAGAAGACATAGTGTTGGCTAGAGTGAACTCAGTTTGAGTGGGACAGTCCCACTGGTGGCCAGGGAAATGCCTGAGGCCATCCGACTCCAGAGCCTATCCACTTAAGCGTAGTGGAGTAGATTACTTTATCTGAGAGGCCTATTATGTCATAGCTTGCACATAAATGAACTAGCTCTTTTCACAGAGTATATTGTGCAGTGATAAAGAGCATGACCCTGGAGTCTACAGGCCTGGATTTCATTCCAGTACTGCCACATACTAATTGTGGAATCTTGAGCAAATTTCCTATCTTAAGTTTTTTCATGGGGCCGGCCCTGTGGCATTGTGGTTAAGTGCACGTGCTCCACTGCTGATGGCCCAGCTTCGCATCCAGGCGTGCACCGATGCACTGCTTGTCAGGCCATGCTGTGGTGGCATCCCATATAAAGTAGAGGAAGATGGGCACAGATATTAGCCCAGGGCCAGTCTTCCTCAGCAAAAAAAGAGGAGGATTGGCATGGATGTTAGCTCAGGGCTGATCTTCCTCACACACACACACAAAAAACGTTTTTCAAAAAAATGTGGATAAAGCTACCTACTTCAAAGAGTCATTTGTGAGACATATATAAGATAATGTATGTAAAGCACTTTTTATTATTATTTTCTCTGTTCTGCCTCCTTTTGCTGCTCCTCAGCCTCATCTTCTCTGATACGTTGTCTAGTCAATAATGTGGTTCCTTAGTATGAATTATCTGTAAAGTATTCTTCAAATCTTACAACCTGGTAGAAAATGTGTCATTATATACCTAGGAAGGGCTCAAATTATTTAGAAGTGCATTTGTATGGAAATTATCAAATTTTTCAAACGGTGAGAAGAATCTATTTTTTTGTTTTTATTTTTTGTGAGGAAGATCAGCCCTGAGCTAACATCCATGCTAATCCTCCTCTTTTTTTGCTGAGGAAGACCGGCTCTGAGCTAACATCTATTGCCAATCCTCCTCCTTTTTTTCCCCAAAGCCCCAGTAGATAGTTGTATGTCATAGCTGCACATCCTTGTAGTTGCTGTATGTGGGATGCGGCCTCAGCATGGCCGGAGAAGCGGTGCGTTGGTGTGCGCCCGGGATCCGAACCCAGGCCGCCAGTAGCGGAGCACGTGCACTTAACCGCTAAGCCATGGGGCCGGCCCAAGAAGAATCTTGAGACCTGAGTTTCAGTTTCTATTTCTTTACCACTCTGCATGAGCCATCAAATGACTGCTGACCCTGGAGCAGGAGGGAGGAGAGGATGGAAGACATTCAGTAGGGTTTGGAAAATCCACAAGCCCAGAGCGAAAAAACAGATTTCCTTCACCAAGAGTAACTGACAGGGAATAGAACAGCTGTCAGTTTTCACAGGCTCAATGACTTTCCAGACAGAAAGCACCTCAGCCTGGCACCTATGTGTGAACACTTCTTCCTCTTGGCAGGCCATTACTCTGTTGCAGTCTGAGTAAAGGACAAGAATGAGACATCTTCCTTCATACAACCTCCTTGTCACGCCTCTGCCCCCAGGCTTGTTTTTCGTGAAGAGGCCCTCTCTTTATCTTCATCCTTCAAATCCCAGCTGAGACTGTGTCACTTCCTCAGAACACACTCCTCAGCTCCATAGACTAGGTTAGGTGCTCTTATAGCAGTTAAGGGGTGTAATAATGTGCATGCTTGATCGCTTAATTACTGTTTACACTGCAATGCTGTCAGTTCATGAGAATAGTGACCACATCTGTTTAGCTCACTGTGGTATCCTCAGTGGCTGACACATTGCAGGCACTTAACTCTTATCTATATGAATGAATGAATGAATGAATGAATGAATTCCATTTTCCTATCCTTTTTTGATCTCTGACAGTAAGTTATAGACTCCCAACTGTCTCAAGCTCTTTAATTCCCTCATGGTCCCAGCTATTCTACCTTTCCATCCATTGCTCCTCTGTCTGCTTTGCCACTTCCTTTTCATCTTCCAAACTCCTGAGGAGTTCCCCAAGGATCTAATTTTCACTCTCAGTTTTTCACTTTGGAGGGCTAATTTATTTTTGCAGATACTTCATCACCTCCTTGTGGCTGGCCTGGCGGTTTGACCTTTCTCCTTAGCTCAGTGCCATCTCCCTGACTATTTTTCTTTTTTTTTTTTTTATAATTTTATTTATTTATTTTTTCCCCCAAAGCCCCAGTAGATAGTTGTATGTCATAGCTGCACATCCTTCTAGTTGCTGTATGTGGGACGCGGCCTCAGCATGGCGGGAGAAGCAGTGCGTCGGTGCGCGCCCGGGATCCGACCCTGGGCCGCCAGCAGCGGAGCGCGTGCACTTAACCGCTAAGCCACGGGGCCGGCCCTCCCTGACTATTTTTCTGGGCACTTCTCTTTGGTCTGCCTAGTCTCACATCAGATTCAATATGTCCAAAATATGATTTATGTTAATATGACAGAACCCCAACTCAGACTTTCTTGAATGAAAAAGGAAATTCAGAGGCTTATGCATTTGGAAGGGATACTGAGGTAGTCACAGAATAAGAAGAAGAGCTGCAAAAACCAGGGCTCTAGGGACTGAAACTGGTTATTCCGTGCCTGTAGGTATCTGTCCATTTATCTATCTGTCTCCTATGCTCTCTCTTGTCTCCAGTCTCTTGCTTGTATCTTCTTCTCATGGCATGCTGGGCAAATTCAGTAGCTTTCATTGGCCCCAACTTTACATCTTCCCAACACAGCAAATCAGAAGAAAGCAAGCTGCTTTGACACAGAATCCATATATCAATCTCAAGGAATGACTCTGGCCCAACGTGCCTCCTGTATTTACCCCTTGGATCAATCACAATTGCCAAGGGGGACAGAATACCATGATTGGCCTGTCTTGGGTCACATGCCCTTTCCCACGGGGGAGAGGGGTTGGGTGCAGTCGCATCAGTATGACCTGGAATCAGGATGGAATAGTTTCCCAGAGGAAGGGTTGCTCAGTAGACAAAAATAATATCTGTCTTCTGTAGGACTCATCATCTTCTCTCTACAGGTCAGTTTTTTCATCTAACAACTATTTTTGCCAAAGGTATTCTTTTTTCCCATTTAAGAATTTCTTCCATCCCATTTTAATACCTAAAGATTAATTAAAATAGAATTTTTATCATATTTTCTAATCCTAAAAGGGTCAGTGGCTTTCCATTGTATTCAAGAGAAAGCCTAAAGTCTCAGATTTGCTTTGTGAAGGGTCTTCCATGGTCCATCCTGCCTTCCCACTCTCCCTACTCTTAATTCTGGCCAGTTTCCCAGGGCTCCTCGTCATTCCAGTGATATATTGGCTTCCTTGCCTTTGCTCTTGCTATCCTTTTTTCTCCCACTTGAAATACCTTTCCCACTCATCAAAACCTTCCTGTTTTCAAGGTCCAGTAAATATCCTCCACCTACCTGGAGTCTTCTCTGACTATTGTACTCATATTGATCTCTTCCCCCTTTTCGAAAACATTCATTTTTACATCTAATCATATACTTAGCGTAACTAAAAGGTAAAAGGCCTTATTTTCAACCCACACTGTCAGACTCATTATTTATGTCCTTGTGTTGTTATATCACCATTTCATCAGCATCTCATTTGTCTCCTTAACTAGATATTAAGCACCTAAAGAACCATGTCTTAGATGTCTTGTGTATGCCCTAGCACCTAGCACAGTAATGAGCATGTAGTGCATATCAATAAGAACTTGTAAAATGTAAGCAAATTAGATTTTAGCTCATCCCATTCCTGCTTAGTTTCCCTTAGTCCCACTGTGGTTTCTTTTTTGTTTGTCTTATATAACCTTCTTTGAAGCTATTCAGGGCAGGGCCTTGGCACCTGTGTTCATAGACCAGATGCAGTTATCTAATTAGAAAGGCCATCCCTTGTTGGAATGAGCTCTGATTAGTTGCCTCTGATTTTGTTCCAGCCAAAGAGGAAGGTAATGCTGTGCCTCTTTGTCAAGCGAAACCCTCCCCCAGCTTTATTAATCTTCAAGCAAGTTCCCCGCCAGCCACTTTCCTGAACACCCAGACAACAAAGCTGCGTTCAGGTAAGGATGTGGGGAGGGCCTCCCAGATGGAGTCAGCACAGGGGGGTTGCATGGAAGAGTGGCCTGAGCCTTCTCCTGTTGATCTGGTACCAACTCTAGGTCAAGCCACCTCTAGATTTTTCATTGGTAGCTTGTTGATTATTCAGTTCTACTGATTCATTTAATTCCTGATTCTACCAGTTCGTGTTGTTTCCTTGCTCATTAGCACATTTCCTAGACTAGGCAGGACTGAAATGAAAATTTTATTGCTTGTTAGTGCTGTTAGTTAAAAAATGGCCAGAGAAGGAAATAGTAACTATTAGCTCAATTTCTTTGAATTTCAGCTATCCATCCTCCCAGGGGAAAATCAGTGGGTGTTTAGCATACTTGTGGGGAGCCTACCAGGGCAAGACAGTCATGACCCTTGCTTTTGAGGACCTCAGAGTTTAACAAAGAATCTAGACCAAGGGCCATCCCGGTGATGTAGTGGTTAAGTTTGTGCACTCCGCTTTGGCAGCCCAGGGTTTGCAGGTTCGGATCCCAGGCACAGACCTACACACTGCTCATCAAACCATGCTGTGGCAGTGTCTCATATAAAGTAGAGGAAGATGGGCATGGGTGTTAGCCCAGGGCCAGTCTTCCTCAGCAAAAAAGAGGAGGATTGACAGATGTTAACTCAGGGCTGGTCCTCCTCACGAAAAAAAAAAAAAGAATCAAGACCAAGAAATACTGGGCCGGCCCCGTGGCTTAGTGGTTAAGTGCACGCGCTCCGCTGCTGGCGGCCCGGGTTCCGATCTCGGGATCGCACCGACGCGCCGCTTCTCCGGCCACGCTGAGGCCGCGTCCCACATACAGCAACTAGAAGGATGTGCAGCTATGACAGACAACTATCTACTGGGGCGTTGGGGGAAAAATAAATAAATAAAATCTTTAAAAAAAAAAAAAAAGACCAAGAAATACGCAAACAATAGATAATATAATTACCAAGGTTAACTAAGAGCTGGCTGCATATAATGTAGTAGAAACCATTAGAAAAAAAATGGGCTGATGTAGTAAGACTGGTTGAAATTAGACAACAGGAAGAACTTCAGGTCACCGCTAATGAGACAGTATGTCGAATAAGAGAAGAAGGCTGAGGCATCCCCTGAGCTCTTGAGAGGGAGTTAGGCCTCACTCCCAGACCATATCATTCACTCATCAAATATTTGTTGAACGTTTTGCACCAGGCACTCTTTTAGGTGCTGGGGATACAGCAGTGAACAAATCAGACAAAAATCCCTGCCTTCCTGGAGCATACATTCTAGTAGGGGGACTTAGACAGCAATTAAATAAGTAATTACAAAATATGCCACATGATCATAAGTATCATGGGGAAAATGAAGGGAGAGGGGTAATAAGGTCCAGTGATTGGTTTCAAATTAAAATAGGGTGGCCAGGTAGGCCTCACCGAGAAGGTGACAGCTGAGGAAAGGTGTATCTGGGTTAAGTTGTGCCTGGAAAGGTTAGAGGGGTTATCTTATTAGAGCCCTTCCCACCTCAGCACAATGACAAAATCTCTCTTTTGTCCCCTTTCCACCTCCACTGCTCTTCCTTCAGGAGTTGACCACAAGCCCAAGGAATGCCTAGGACTCCTAGAATGTATGTATGCCAATCTCCAGCTTCAGACCCAGCTTGCCCAACAACAGATGGCTATTTTGGAAAATTTACTAGCATCTGTGACACAACTGGCTACTGGGAGGGAAAGCAAGAACTCTTCTCTCCCAGCCTTGTCTCGCAATCTGTTGTTAAATCACCTGCCCCAATTCAGTAAATGAATTGTGGACAAAGTTATTGTGTATGTTTTTTCCCTCTCTGTTCCCAGTTCAACCCTTGGTGGAATTTAGGCATAGATAGTCTACATATGGTTGGTTCATGAGTTCGTAATAAGTGCTCATTGAGTGCAAAGCACTGTACAAGGCACTTGGGTTTACATATTACAGAAGAGACAGTTTTGGAGGATTTACTGTCTAGCAGGATTTACTGTCTAGCAAGGCAAATAAGAGATAATTCATTGCAAAATTTAGTGGTACTCTAAGGGGGAATGGAGGTTGAGAGATAGAGGGTACTAGGATATAACTGGACCAATCTTGGAATCTTGCTGGAGGAGGTGGCCTTATGAGGCCACTTGATGAAGGGGTGGGATAGGGGACCATGGACAGATGAAGTAAACTGGTTCCATGTCAGCTGGGAAGCTTCAAAGACCCAGAGGTAGGAGAATAAGTCATCAGAAATTAGGAGAAAAGATTTTTTTCCCCCAAGAATGTAGAGTGTGAGGTAGAATGTAGAGCAGCTGAGGACAAGGCAGCTTTCCCTGGGGAATTGTTCTGATAGCAACCATTAGAAGCTCTGGTTTTATTTGAAGCACCAGAGAGCCATTGGAAGCTTTCAAATAGCAGTGAGGCACACATAAAATAGTAGAAACACCATGGGCAAAACATTTTGGGGTGGAGGGAGAATGAAAGTTGAGAGAGACTTGCATAAATTAATAATAGTAATTTGATGTGAAACTACCATAGTCTGGATAAAGGGTTTAGAAATGAAGATAGGCAGTGGGTAAGTCTGAGTTATATAGCAGAGAAGGACTAGTCTTGAGCTTGAAACACCAAGAGACAGCATCCTGAAATTTCTAAGTTGGGAAGTCAGTTTAGCTTTACTGAGGGTTCAAGTCCAACCATACGTTTTCAGTATTTGAGAAGGGGACAATTGAGATTGGCTCAGCCATTTGAACCACATTAGGTCACCACTTTCTCCTACAGGTGTATTGGCAAATTACTCTCAAGACTGGGTCCCCTTTCCACAGAGGCCTTACTTTCCTGTGGAATGTGGAGAAGATGAAAAGAGAGTTAGGCTTGAATACAGAGATGAGGAGAAAATGAGAAAGCAGTGATGGGGAAGAAGACTTCACATTGGCCTTCAGATCTTTGAAGAGTTTTTCAGAGATTTCTTCTTTATTCTCTTCTATTAAAGAGGGCAGAACAAGAATAAGGCTGTTGTGAAGCTTGAGGAATTGGGGTTTGGCATTCAGGAAAAAATTCTGATTAAGCTGCTATCCATGGAGAAAGAGAAGGAGGTAATTAAAATAATTTCGGAAAGAGAGGCCCCGATATTTGTGGATAAGTTTGGACCTAACTGTGCTTGGATGCAAGGGGAAGGGTAAGTTATGTCTGGAAGTTTGTTTAAGTTTCATCATCCCATTATTCTCATCAAAATGCAGTTTTTGAATAAAATCTGAATGCGGTCCCCTCTTCTCTTAGCCAGTGATCTCTCCATCACACTTAAAATGTAAAAGTCACGCTCAATGGAAAGATTATCCATGTTCATGGATAGGAAGACTCAATATTGTTAAAATGTCAGTTCTTCCCAACTTGATCTATAGATTCAACGCAATCCCAGTCAAAATCCCAGCAAGTTACTTCATTGATACTGACAAACTGATTCTAAAGAGGAGAGGCCGAAGACCCGGAATAGCCAATGCAATATTGAAGAAAAAGAAGAACAAAATTGGAGGACTGATGCTACCCAACTTCAAGATTTAATATAAAGCTGCTTTAATCAAGACAGTGTGGTATTGCTGAAAGAATAGAGAGATAAATGGAGCAGAATAGAGAGCCCAGAAATAGACCCATGTAAATATCGTCAGCTGATCTCTGACAAAGGAGTAAAGGCAATCCAATGGAGAAAGCATAGTCTTTTCAACAAATAGTATTGGAACAACTGGACATCCACTTGCAGAAAAGCGAATGCAGACACTGAGCTTACACCTTTCGCGGAAAGTCATGCTCAGTGAAAAGACCTTGAAACAGTGATCAACTCAGTAGCAATGAATCCACCTAGCACTTAGATTATAGTCTCTAAGTGCCATTTTTTCAATAAAAGGAAGCAGGGACCCTTAAAGTAATGGCTGTTTCCAGATCTCAGGCAGGAAAAATACAAGGTAAGCCTAGAACGTCTTATCCTATCAGGTAGAAAGAAGCTGTCAAAGCCTGCTAGGATTGTGTCAAAAGAACTCAGTAGTCAATCTGAATAAGGCATACTTTAATTATAAAAAACACATTTCGGTGAAAGTAATGGATGGAAAAAGATATACCATGCTAACAGTAAGCAGAGGAATGCTGGAGTAGCTCTATTAATATAAGATAAAGTCGACTTCAAGACAAATTGTACTGCTAGAGATAAAGAGAGACATTTCATAATGATAAAAAGGTCAGGATGAACTATTATATTCATGCAATGGGGTACTACTTAGCAATGAAAAGGAAGAAACTACTGATACATACAACATGGGTGAATCTCAAAAACATTACACTGAGTGGGAGAAGTCTCAAACAAAAGAATACACATTGTACCATTCAGTTTATTTGAAGCTCTAGAACATTGCAGTATTAATGTATGGTAGAAAAAAACTAAAAACAATGGCTGCCCCTGGGGATGGAGTGGGAATGAGGATTGACGGGGAAGGGCATAGGGAACTTTCTGAGTTGATGATTCTATATTTTGGTATAGGGGTTTGGGTTACACAGCTGTATGCATTTGTCAAAACTCATCACATGGTATACTTAAGATTTGTACATGTCACTGGATGTAAATTTTACCTTAAAAAGAAACTGTAAATAAATATTGAACTCTAGTTAATGATATCCACACAGAAGGGTATATAGGTGAAGTATCCTGACGTCTGCAACGCACTCTGAAATGCATCAAAAAAATAAAATGAATTAATGGAAGGATACATAGTTACGTAACAAAGCAAGTAGAATAAAATGTTATTATAGAATTTAGATAGTGTGTATCTATGAGTTTTCACTGGAAAAAATTCAACTTTTATGTATGTTTCAAAATTTTCAAAATAAAATGTTGAAAATAAGAGTCCTTATATTTAGAGATACATACAGAAACACATACAGATGATGTCTGGAGTTTGCCTCAAAATAACCTGGGTGGAGGGGACTGGTTTAGGGCATGAATGAAATACAGTTGGTCATAGATGGCTAATTGTTTAATCTGGGTGTTAGATATATCAGGATCATTACAGTCTTCTCTATTTTTGTATATGTTTGAAAATTTCCGTAATAAAGGTTTTTTTTAAAAAAAACCGCAGGGGCCGGCCCCGTGGCCTAGTGGTTAACTTCAGTGTGCTCCCCTTCAGCAGCTCGGGTTTAGTTCCTGGGCACGGACCTACACTACTTGTCAGTGGCCATGCTGTGGTGGTAAGCCACATACAAAAAATAGAGGAAGATTGGCACAGATGTTAGCTCAGGGCAAATTTTCCTCAGTTAAAAAAAAAACAAAACTGTAGACATTTAAAAAGCTTACAACAACGCATAAGGTATAAAATAAAAGCAGAACACCAGAAGTCTCTCCTAAAACCCTAGGCCTTCTCCCCAAAGAAAACTGCTGTTGACCATTTCCTGATATTCCAGAAAGTAATATATCTATACCAGTTTATATATTTGGATTGAATATATATTTATTTATCTCCATTTTTCTAATTTACACAAATAGTGGTATATTAGTTTCCTGTTGCTGCTGTAACAAATTGCAGCAAACCTAGTGGCTTAAAACAACACAAATTTATTATCTTACAGTTCTGTAGGTCCAAAGTCCAACACAGGTTTCCCTGGTCTAAAATCAGGGTGTCAGCAGGGCTGCGTTCCTTTTTGGAGGCTCTGGGAAAGAACCTGTTTCCTTGCTGTATAGATAATACAAAATATGCATACTAGTCTCTGCTCCTGGTTCCTGGCACAAGCTCCTAAAACCGTTGTAAATTCCTGAGTGAGAAGAACACTAGGAGCGTCTCTTGTTTTAATGAAGCAACTCTGGGTGGGCTCTTGAATGGCTCCTGGATGAGGGCTGGTCATCAGAAAGACCAAGTCGTGATTGGAAACTTGGGATTTTCAGCTCCACCCCCCCATCCTCCAGAGAGGGGAGAGGGGCTGGAAATGGAGTTAATGATTGATCATGCGTACATGAGGAAGCCTCCGTAAAATCCCAATCATGTGGGATTCAGAGAGCTTCCAGGCTGGGGAATACAACACTGGGAGGTGACACACCACAACTCCATAGGGACAAAAGCTCCTGTGCTCTGGACCTTCCCAAACTTCACCCTATGTACATCTTCATCTGGCTGTTCATTTGTGTCTTTTATCATATCCTTTAATAAACTGGTAAATGTAAGTAAGCATTTCCCTCAGTTCTGTGAGCTACTCTAGGAAATTAATCGAACCCAAGGAGGGGGTCGTTGGAACCTCCAATCTATAGCAGTTGGTCAGAAGTGCAGGTGACAACCTGGGAAGGGTTGAAGGGTGTCTGAAGTGGGAGGGGGGCAGTCTTATGGGGCTGAGCCCTTAACCTATGGAATCTGATGCTATCTCTGGGTAGGGTCAGAATTGAGTTGAATTCTTGGACACCCTGCTGGTGTCTGAGAATTGCTGTTGATGTGGGGAAAAAACCTCCATACATTTGGTGACCAGAAGTCTCAGAAGTGAAGTGTTTTGTGTGAGTAGTAAAGGAGACTCACAGGGAAGAAACTCATAGTAGGGAAGAACTGGGTGTTTCCATACACAGGAAGAGGAAAACTGGGTTTTTCCCTTTTTACTTGCCTTTTCCAGGTTCTGGAGAACTCCTTCCTCCATCTTCAAAGCCAACAATGTTGCATCTCTGTGCATCTCTCCCTCTGATTCTCCTCTTTTGCCTCCCACTTCTACTTCTACGGACTCTTACCATTACATTGGGCCCACCCAGATAATCCAGGATAATCTCCTCTTTTTAAGGTCAGCTGATTAGCCACCTTAATTCCATCGAAACTTTAATTCCCCTTTGCCATGTAAATTAACATACTGATATTATGCTTAACATACTGATATTATGGGGATAAGCCATGGACATCTTTGGGGGCATTATTCTACCTACCACAGATGATATACTGTACACATTATTCTGCACCTTGCTCTTTTCTACTTAATATAACTTGGTGATCATTACAAATCTGCATATACAGGTTTACCACGTTCTTTTAGATTGCCGCATAGTATTTCATTGCAGAATATCACAGAATTTAACTAGTTCCCTATTAATGGACATTTATATTGCTTCCAGTTTTTTGCTGTTACAAAAAAAATGCTGCACTAAACATCCTTGATTTGTAGGTAGAGGTACTTGTGACTGTAGGATAAATTCAGCAATGGAATTATTTTAAAAATGAGATGTCTTACAGCACTGCATTCTCTATGATGAGATAATCCTAAAAAATGATAATGTTCCCTGTTCCTTTTTTCTTCATTCATTCATTCATTCATTTCCTGGGTGTCTCTCATGTGCCAGGCACTGATCTTGGAGCTGGGGATAGAGCAGTGCACAAAACAGAAAAAGTCTCTGCCTCACGGAGTTTTCATTTTAGTGCAGGGAGACTGACCACTATAAGAAAACAAGGAAATACATAGTAGGTCAGATGGCGATAAGAACTATTAAAAAACAGTGTAGTAGTTCTCAAAATGGGGCCAGGGACCCCTGAGTGTTCCTAAAGCCCTTTTAGGGAATCCATAAAGTCAAAACTATTTCTGTAATAATACCAAGGCATTATTTGCCTTCACTCTCATTCTCTCACGAGTATACAGTGGATTTTTCCAGAGGCTACATGATATCACAATAGATTGGATGCAGAAGCAGATATGAAAATCCGGTTATTTTCTATTAAGCCAGACATTAAAGATATTTGTAAAAATGTAAAACAGTACTCTCACTAATTTTGCTTTGGCTAAGTTATTTTTTATTTAAAATATTTTATGTTAACAAGTCATGGGGTTGCTATTGTTTTTAAATGAATACGTGAATATTTTTAAATGTTCTAATTTCTCATAAGGTAAATATTGAGAGAGATGACCCACATAAAGAAAACCTCTTTGGGATTCTCAAGTTTTAAGAATGTAAAGGGGTCTTGAGACCAACATATGCGAAAACTATTGGTGTAGTATAGTGGGGGGAGGGGGAAGATGGTGGCAGGCGGGGGAAGCCTTGCTGACAAGAAGACAACATTTGAGCAAAGAACTGAAAGTAGAGAGGGAATGAGCCATGTGAGAGTAGAACATTCCAGGCCAAGGGAACAGAAAGTGCTATGAAGCGTGCCTGGAATTCTGGAAGGGTAAAGAGGTCAAGATAGCTGCAATTATATGACTGCAAGGAAGAGTGGAGAGATGAGATCAGAGAGGTGGTGAGGATCCCAGATGATGTGTAGGGCATTGCAGGATATTGTAAGGATTTGGGTTTACTCTGAGTGAAATGGGGAACCACTGGAGCATTGGAGGATGTGATCAGAAATACTTTTTGATAGATGACTGTAGCTGCTGCGTTGAGAAGGGGTTGTATAGAGGCAAAGGAAGGAGGAGGAGGCTGTTTTAATAATGCAGGCAAGAGGTGATGGTGACTTGGACCAGGGTGGTAACCGTGGAGGGGGTGAAAAATGTTTGGAGTCTGAATATATTTTGAAGGTATGGCTCTCAGGATTTGGTAATGGATGGATATGATGTGTGAGAGAAGGAGAAGTCAAGAACACCTCCAGAGTTTTGACCTGACCACGTGGAATGACAGAGTTTTCATTGATGAGATGGAGAAGCCTGGGGGAGGAGTAGGTGGAGAGGGATACAGAAGCTAGGTTTGTGACTGGGTTAGGTTTGTGATGCCTGTTAGATATTTGAGTGGAAATATCCACCAGGCAGTTAAATACATGATCTGAATTCAGTGGGGAGGCCTGGAGAGGAGATAAAAATTTGGTAGACATCATCGTCTATTGATGATATTGAAAGCCACAAAACTGGAGGAGGTCACCTAGGGAATGACGAGACAGAGAAAGAGAAGTGAGCTCTGGACACCACACTGTCAAGAGTTCCATGAAAGGAAGAGGTCCCTTCAGACTGTGTTCTCCCTGGCTTTGATCGGAGAGGCTAAGGTAGTGTGAGAAGAAAACATGTTCAAGAACGAAAGA
Organism: Diceros bicornis minor; assembly: GCF_020826845.1. Lineage (NCBI taxonomy): Eukaryota > Metazoa > Chordata > Mammalia > Perissodactyla > Rhinocerotidae > Diceros > Diceros bicornis. Next base: position 59,928,379 of record NC_080743.1, read on the forward strand.
GCCAAATCACCTGCCTTTCACTGTTAGGAATATAATTTGATTCTGAAAAAAGGTCCCTTTAATTATTTTCCCAAAATTTCCACCAATCATTTCTTACCCATACTTGCTTGGCTCTGATTTTCCAGTCTTTCTTCTGCCAGGCCCCTGACCAACCAGCCAAGCCATTCACCGCTACTGTTCAGAACTCCCTGTATATTCTTACCTCAGGCCACTTCTCCTGCCATACAAAGTGAACGACTAGGTGTAATACCCAAGGCTCTGCCCCCAGGAGGATTTCTCTTCACCGCTGTCCTGTAAGGCCACCTCTGAGAAAGGCTGTGCAGCAATACCCATTTACAGCTAACACCAATATATCATGCTGACCCATCTATGCACCAGACTGAGATTTTTTTTTTAGGGTGAGGAAGATTGGCCCTGAGGTAACATCTGTTGCCAATCTTCCTCTTTCTTTTTTGCTTGAGGAAGATTGTCGCTGAGCTAACATCTGTGCCAATCTTCCTCTATTTTGTACGTGGGACGCCACTACAGCATGGCTTGATGAGCAGTGCATAGGTCCACGCGCGGGATCTAAACCTGCGAACCCCAGGCCGCCGAAGTAGAGCACACGAACCCAACCACTATGCCACTGGGCCGGCCCTGAGTTGTATTTTAACGTTGATTTACAGAGAATTTAGAACATATACCATAAATAGAATAGTATATGAACTCCCATCTATCCATAACTTAGGCTTAACCATGGCCATTTCTGTCCCATTCATTTCCTTCTCTCATGTTATTTTATTTTTTTAATTAATTAATTACTTAATTTATTTTTTCCCCCAAAGCCCCAGTTGATAGTTGTATGTCATAGCTGCACATCCTTCTAGTTGCAGTATGTGGGATGCGGCCTCAGCATGGCCAGAGAAGCGGTGCGTCGTTGCGTGCCTGGGATCTGAACCCTGGCCGCCAGCAGTGGAGCGCGTGCACCCAACCGCTAAGCCACGGGGCTGGCCCTCTCATGTTATTTTAAACCAGTTCCAGACATTATAGAATTTCACTGTAAATATTTTAGTATGTATTGCTAAAAGATAAATATTTTTGAAAAATAATGACATCATCATTATTATACCTGAAAATAACAATAATACCTTAATATCAAATATCCAAGGAATGTTCAAAATCAGGCCCTAGTTTTTGTTCCTCTGTCAGTGGGTCTTGAAAAGTTTCTCTTGAGGCCATAGATGTGAGGTGAAGAAAAAGCATTGGTGCAAAGCACATAGATGACACAGGAGTCTGGACCACCAGTTCATGTAATTAGCATGTGTCTTTTGGATCTGCTCAGGCCTAATCCCAAATATGGTATTTCCCCATCGTACAATGGATTGCTGCTGTGTCCTCACAATCTTATGACTCAATGGATTTGATAATACCCAGTCAAGATGAGTAGCTCTGGATAAATAGTCACTTGATGGCGCTATAGTCAGGTTCTGGGTCTGTGATCAAGCCCTGTAGCCCAGACAATGAGTCATTCTCTGCTACTGTAGGCAGAATTTTGCTCCAGAACCGAGTCTGTGCTACTGGAGACTCTCCTACTGGAGCTTTTTAGAGACTCTATACAACATCCCTATCCATTGTAGATACCTCTGGATTCATTGTATTTTTTGTCGCGTGGCTTTAGTGGTGAGACGGCTTGACTCACAGCCTGAAACTGCTATAGAGCTCCCTTTTGCTTGGAACCCGACTCAAAACTGGTAGCCTTCCTGGTCACCTGATAAATGGTTTGGAGCAGTACTCCCATGTGTGGTATATGCTGCCTCCAAAATCTAAAGAGTTTCCCAACCACTATTCGTCTTGGTAGTGGGGGATACAAAATGCAAACATTTGTCTTTACCTTAGAGGAGGTGTTTTGGCATATGCCTTAGATTATTGGATCCCTAAAAATTTCTTCAATGTGTCAGGAGCCTGAATCTTCTAGTCTTGCTAAATTACTTGCCCTTTCCTAATCAGTCCAATTAGTGAGTCATCTATATAGTGGAATAGCATGATGTTGGGCAGAATGTAAAGACAATTGAGTTCCCTGCAGACTCTATCAGGTTAGAGAACAGGAGAGTTAACATGACCCTGGGGCAAGACAGTGATTGTATGCTGCTGGCCTTCCCATATAAAGGCAAATTGCTCTTAACCATCCTTATCAATGAGGATGGGGAACACATTTACCAGACCAACATCGCATGTCAAAGTGCTAAATTCCCAGAGCACCCAAGCAGAGACACATGGTTCTTCCTCCAGGAGGAAAAGGACCGACTTGAGGAAGGGAGACCACTGTCTGACTCCTGATCCTGCTTAGTCAGCCAGGCCCCCGCCCAGCCTTCCTCCACTCTTGGGAGCCCAGCCACTCATTCATCTATCTATCCAGCTTACTTTTCTTCCTTTTTACCTTCCTCCTACCTTCCTGCCTTCTTTTTTACCTTCCTAAACTTTCCTTCCTTCTTTTTTTACCTTCCTTTCTTGCTTCCTTCCTTGCATCCAACCATCTGAAGGACCCTCTGGAAAACAGGCCAGAGCGGCCTCACTACATCGCTGGCCACAGCCTGTGCCTGCGCCTACCCACCGCCAGAGGGCGCTCCCGCTCACTCAGGGCCTCGGGGCCACGTCGCTTAGCAAGGGGGGTGGTCATTAACGGTGAGGCCAGAGGGGCCTGTGGCCCGCCCATGCGCAGTTCATTGGCCGGCTTCATCTCCGCGAAGCCGGGCTCCGGGAGGGAGAGGGGGTGGTGCGGGAGAGGCGGAAGGATGGGAGAGGGGTCAGGTGGGGAGGGTACCTCTATCTTCCTCTCTTAAGGTTCCCCGAGGTCCTAGATCTCAGGGTGGCTGCCGCCACGCCGCCATAAGCTCCATCGCTGCCCCCGCCGCCCCAGCCTCCCCTCCAACTGCCACCATCACCACCACCCCGGTGGCAGCCTTACTCGGAGGCGAGACGCGGGCACGCCGGGCCCCTCTGTGGACCCGAATCTGGACCGCAGTGGGTGACAATGGGGTCAGATGGGGGGGGGGTAGGGGAGATGAAATCCGGTGAGGCGGGAACGACAAAGATCCCCCCCGAATGCCGCTCCAAGTGATGGTCTGCTCAACCGCAAATCTAATGACCCTGGGACCGGTGCCTCCCCTAGACTTGAGCAGAGGCCCATGCCCTTTGGCCACAACCCAGGGGGTCCTTGCCTCTCCCACTGCCTTCCAGGAGTCTGTTGAAAGCCACCCCCCTCCCGGCCAGTCGCCCCACTCCACAAACCACCACCTTCCCTCAGGTAGTACCTGGGCATGGCCCTCCAGGACCCAGCCATGGAGACCCAGCTCAGGCATAGACCGTTGGTGGGCCCTTGGGCCACTGATGGAAATTCTCCTTGTCAGGCCTTTGTCACCTCCGCAGTGGGGAGAATCCTGAAAGGGCTCTAGCTGTCCTCAAAGGAACCATGTTGAAGAATGAGCAGTTTCCTCCAGGTCCATGGGATTGTCACTCAGAGTTTCCCCAAGGGCTTTCTGGGCTCTGACCCCTCCCATCGAGTTCCAAGTTCTGGTGATGGCAGCACCCCATCTCTGGGGACGTCTGCCAAAAGCCATCAGACCCCAAGGGAAAAGCGGTGCGTTTTCCATGACGTGAATTAGGCCAAGAGATAGGTTCATGGGTAGCTACAGGGGAGGTACGAACATGTGTTCAGTCATAGGTGAAAGACACAGAAGGGAAATGCTCAGTCTGGACAGGGAAGGGAATCTCTTTTCTGAGTTGAAAAACCTCAGCAAACCAACCAAGGCAATGACAAAGAGGTTTGCCTGTGACTCTTATTAAGAAGGATGGAAGCCACGACCTGAGCAGAAGGCTTGAAGAACAGGTGAGACCCAGCTGAAGGAAAAGTGAACCCGCTGGGATAGAATGAGTGCACCCTAGCCTAGGAGCACAGGATCATGGGGAATAGTGAAGAGCTGACACAAGCATAGAGAAGAGAGAGATCACGGGCATAGAGAGACACTTGTGGCACTGGGATCCGGCAAGAAAAGATGGAGAGAGAGAGAGTGCTTCTGAAGTAGTATTTGGAGATTCCCAGACGGACTGTGACCCCCCAGCCATGCTTTGGACCCAAGAAGGACCCCCAGAGGGGTCATGATCAAGAATATCCCATCCAGGACCACAAGAGGAAATGTGCTGAGTGCCAACCCAAGGTCTGAGAAACTTAGAGACGGCGAAAAAGGAAAAGAAAGAAAAAGAGACAGAGAGAAAGAGCGCCTGCCGAGGAAAAACCCTGGTCCCAAAGACCCCCACCACTCCCAGCCCCACCGCCAGCCCCCAGGGACCCACCTCCCAGGAAAAAGTGGCAGCCAGAAGGTGAAGTGCTGCTAGGCCAAAACAGGCAGCTCAACTGGCAGTGGGTCAGGGGTGAACTGGCCATAAAGTCTGCAGCTGAGTCGGTCCTGCCTTCCCAAAGCGACGCTCCTCTTCTTGATCATAGTATTTGGGTTAGGGAAGATTCTGGCACTGGGGGAAGAGGGATGGTAGGGTGGCATTAGAGTCATGAGCACCTTCTCTGAGCTCTTTGGCCATTAATGCTGCAAGTGTAAAGTGAGTTCCTGATCAGGTCTTCATGAGTTCTCGTGTTTGGAAAGGTATGGCTCAGGATGGAGTGGGGCTTCCTACCACTGCAAGTCCGAAGCCTAGTTATCTCCCTGTAGATAAAAAAGGGGTGGCAGGAATAGTACTTGGTAAGGACAAGTGACGTATTTTGAGCCATCTTTTTCATGTGAGTTCTTTGCAGGGTCTCCAAGCAAGGGGAGGCTACTTTCCTCTAGCAAAGGGAGAAGGGTCCTTCTGTTGACCTGGAGTGTTCAGATCAATCTAGAGGTTCAAAATTCTCAGGTTCATGCACCCAAATGTCTCATTCCAGGTCTTTGGGTCTTACTTTTTTCCTATCAGGGTCCTGACGTTGATATAGGAGACCTGTTGACACTGTGCCTTCAGTCTCCTTTGCAGTTCTGCCACCCTCAGTTAGAGCCTGTATCTGATTTTCAGCACTGTTTGCTCTGCAACTTAGATGAGAGCCTCCTTAAACATTGCCATAGGGGCCGGCCCGGTGGCGCAAGCGGTTAAGTGCGCGCGCTCCACTGCGGCAGCCCGGGGTTCGCTGGTTCGGATCCCGGGCGCGCACCGACGCACTGCTTGGTAAGCCATGCTGTGGCGGCGTCCCATATAAAGTGGAGGAAGATAGGCACAGATGTTAGCCCAGGGCCGTCTTCCTCAGCAAAAAAAGAGGAGGATTGGCGGATGTTAGCTCAGGGCTGATCTCCTCACAAAAAAAAAAAAACAAAAAAAAAACATTGCCATAGAGGCTCTCTGACTTGCACAGTGTGCCTTAGTTGATCCTTGGCTGACCTGAATCTGTAACTTGTTTTTCAAGGCTTCCAAAGCAACTAACAAAAGCCAGCCAATCCTTCTGCTTACCATTGCTCCCTTACTATTCAAGGGTCATAGCTATCACATATCCCAACACTTCCTCTTTTACCACATCCCAATACACCATAGGTGAGAATCTTAGTTATTTGATGCTATCATACACCAAGAATTACCAGCAATAGAGTCCTTTTTTTGCCATCTGACTAAAGAGTGATCTAGTTCGAAAATCCCACCTGACGGTCTTCATTCTAGCCTAGAACTAATTGTTTTAGCCAGATGCTCCCAAAAGCAAAGCCTGAGTCAAATGTTTGCATGCAGGTAGTTTATTTTTAATGTGATCCAGAGAGCAGGTATGCAGAACAAGGGTTGTGGAACAGGGAAGAAGGGAAAGGTGATATAAAGATGTGTCATTCAGTTGGCCACCACTACAGGTGACTGTTGATCAGTCCCATGAGACCTTCTGAGGAGCCTCATGAAATGGATCTCAGAACTGCCCACCAAGGGGGAATGAAAAGGGGAAAATTTAATATTGCCTCCTGACACCTGTTGAACAAGAGTGGCCCCACTAGTGTTAACTCCCTGTCTTAGTCAGTCTGGTGCTATAACAAAGTCCCATAGGCTAAGCAGCTTATAAATAATAAATTTATTTCTCACAGTTTTGGATTTTGGAAGTCTGAGAGTTCCAGCCTGGTTGGGTTTTGGTGAGGGTCCTCTTCCTGCTGCAGACTGCCAACTACTTGTATCCTCGCATGATGAGAAGAGGATGAGAGAGCTCTCTGGGGTCCCATTTAAAGAGCACTGATCCCATTTGTGAGGGCTCCACCCTCATGACCTAATCACCTCCCAAATGCCCTACCTCCGAATACCAACACATTGGGGGGTAGGGTTTCAACATGAATTTTGAGGGGCTACAAACATTCAGTCCATAACACTCTCCCATGCTTCCAGGTTACACTTGCATGAGTCTTTGTAGGTTCTTGCAGAGAATCCCCAGGGTAAGAAATGGGAGGTGCATAGTACAGATTCCAAAGTGAGACACTGTCGGGTTGTAGCTGCACTAAGCTGGTTGAAGTGTGTATGAAACAGTCACCACCGCACTGGCTGGAGGAAGAGATAGGGCCCAGTGAATTTATAGAACAGGTATCTGTTACAACATGTGATAGTGCATTTGGGACATCACAAGGGAATTGCAGAGATGGGTATGGAAGAGGGAAGGTGGCTGGTGTGCCTGGGCGGCATTCCCCCAGTGTCCTTCTCCTCTTGGCTTTCCCCTCAGTGAGGCAGAGGTTTCATTGATTACTGTTCCTCTTCCTTCTTACCTAAATGTGTTGCTTAGAGATTCTAGGTTTTGCCATTCCTTCCTCTCCAGGCCTTTCTAATTGCTCTAAGGCTGAGAGAAAGGCCTGGAGAAAAATTTTGGAGACGAGCCTGAATCCACCTACCAAGGGTCCCACAGGTGAAGGCAGTAGGGCCCAAAGGCCCCAGGCAGTAGATTTCCAGGTGACGGGTGCACCGGAAGCAAGGACCACTGTTTGCTGCCAAACTGAACACTTACTGAAAAAGTCTGAAGATCGGTGTTTTTTGTTTGAATTTTTAATGAAGTGTGACACTTTAATAAAGAAGTGAAACCATTTTGTGATCTCAGGTTTGACTGGTTTGTCCTCTAGACAGGTTAACCATGAACACACATCCTTTGTTAAGCTCTGATTATTGTTTATTTTGTGCTGGGTACTTCACACACGTCATCTTAGAGTCACAACCACCTGGTCAACCCGGTACTGGTATCCTCATTTTAACAAATAGAGAAATAGAGGCTCAGAGAGATTAAATAATTAGTTCCAGGTCATCTAGTTTGTTGGGGCAGAGATAGGATTTAAATCCAAGTCTGTTTTGGCTCCAAAATCATGCTCTTTCCACTCTCCCATAAATTCCTATCTAAGGAGCCTAAGCCTGGGTAGGGGTGGAAGGAGTGGGCACCAGGGGAAGATTCCCAGAGGGAGTGAGGCAGGGGAGAAGGGGCATTCAAAGCCAAGGGAAGGGCCCCGGGGAAGGCACAAAGCCATCAAAGGGCAGGTGCCCTGTGTCCAGGAAAAGCGAAGAGCCTCCCCGTCCATGGACTTTCTGGACCCTCAGCCCCTTGACCCCAGGGTCTCCATGGCAATGGGCTCACCCAGGCCTTTGGCAGTCTTTGCCCTGGAACTGGCACAGCAGGGGCACCGCGTATCTTTCTTTCTGAGAGGTGAGCGGGCTGTTTCCCAAGCTTTCTTTCCTCTCTGACTGCTAACTCTCTCCACTCGGGCTGAATCTTCTCCCAGAGCTACCAAGGGGCTTATTTATCTTCACGATTTCTTCCTGTTCAGAAGTTACTTTCCTCTTTAGCTGCTTCAAGGAATAGAAATCTTTCCTGAGGATTTTCAATTGCACTATATCTTCCTACATGTTGTTATAGCATCCTTTAGGATTTGGGGAAGCTGTGGGAGATTTAAGCCATTGCTACTTAATTCCCAAATTCATCACTAGGATTTAAAGATTTTAGGCCCATAACTCATGCTGCCATACCTAAACTGCTCAGAATGTTTTCCTCCAACACTTCTGCTGATGAGTCTTCATTACTCTCATCTGTTCTGCAAGTAGGTTCATGAACAACGGTTTCAATAAATTCTAGCATTTTACCAGCTCAAAAGCATTTCTTGGCTATTCTCCACATGATGGCAAAGAACACAGGCATCAGTACACTACATTGTATTTTTCATTCTGATTTCTTTTTTGTTTGTTTGCATCTGATTTCTCTCAGGACTAGTTGTATTTCCCTTAGTCTGTTAACTCATTACTAAAATATCTATTATTAAAAAAAGAAAAAAATTCCTTGGCCTTCTCATACCCCTCCGTCTACGGCCCCATTTCTCCATTACCCTTGGAGCAGAACTCCTCAAAAGAGATGATTTTGCCCACTGTTTCCCCTTCTCTCCTCCCATTCTCTCTTGAAGCCACTTCCATTAGGCGTTTATCACCGCCAGCGTGCTGTGACAGCTTGTGTCAGCATCTCCAGATCCACCGCCGTGTCAAATCCAGCAGGCACGTCTCAGCCCTGGTCATCCCCTTCTTGATCTGCTTGTTTCACTTGGGCTTCTGTGAGCCCCTCTCTCCGGGTTTGCCTCCTGTCTCCTGGGTCGCTCTTTCTCGGGCTCCTTCGCTGGGCCCTCTTCTCTTCCTGATCTCTAAGTGTTAGGGTGCCCCCTTTTTTCTTCTCTATATCTACTCACTTTCGAGTCGGTCTCACTCAGTCTCATGACTAAATGACAGCTCTACACTGTCGACTCCCAAGTCTCTGTCCGGAGCCCGGATCTCTCTCCCGCACTCCGGACTCCTGTATCTGACTGCCTTTTCGATATCTCCATGTGGACAGCTACTGAACGTCTCAAACTGTCTATCTCAAAGTGAAACTCCTGATCGCCCCTGGGCCTGCTCCTCTCTCAGTGCTCCACAGCCTGGTAAATGGCCTCACCATTCCACCAAAAACCTGGGCACCATCCTTGACTCCTGTATTAGTCAGCTTGGGCTGCCATAACAAAACACTATAGACTAGGTGGCTTAAACAACAGAAATTTATTTTCTCACAGTTCTGGAGGCTGGAAGTCTGAGATCAGAGTACCAGCATGGTCTGGTTCTGGTGAGACCTCTCTTCCTGGCTTGCAGACAGCCACCTTCTCGCCATGTCCTCACATGGCAGAGAGAGAGATAGTAAGCTCTCTGGAGTCTCTTCTTATAAGGGTACTAATCCCATCATGAGGGGCTACTCTCATGACCTCATCTAAACCTAATTAGCTCTCAAAGGCTCCATCTCCAAATACCATCATAATGAGGGTTAGCGCTCTAACATGTGAATTTGAGGGGAACACAAGTTAGTCCGTTGAAACTCCTTCCTCTCTCACTCCATATCCAATCCTTCAGGAAACCCTGTAGGTCCTACCTTCCGAGTATCTCCAGAACCTTACTGCTTCTCGCCTTCCCTTCTATTTCCATGACCATCGGCTCTTGCCTGGATTGTTGCAGCAGCCTCTCAACTGGTCCCCTGCTTCCACTTACCCCTGCAGTCCATGCTCCCCAGGCAGCCAGAGGGAGCCTTTAAAATAATAGATCAGGGCCGGCCCCGTGGCTTAGCAGTTAAGTGCGCGCGCTCCGCTACTGGCGGCCTGGGTTTGGATCCTGGGCGCACACCGACGCACCGCTTCTCCGGCCGTGCTGAGGCAGCGTCCCAGATACAGCAACTAGAAGGATGTGCAACTATGACATATAACTATCTACTGGGGCTTTGGGGGAAAAAAAGGAGAAGGATTGGCAATAGATGTTAGCTCAGAGCCGGTCTTCCTCGGCAAAAAGAGGAGGATTAGCATGGATGTTAGCTCAGGACTGATCTTCCTCACACACACAAAAAGTAATAATAATAGATCAGATCATATTATTCCTCTGCTCTTGACTGCTCCATTGCTCCCCATGATCCTTACCGTAAAGTCCAAACTCCTTACCAGGGCCTTGAGCCCAATGTGTGCTGGCGCCCGCTACCCTTCTCCCTGCACTGCCCCACTGCTCACCGCGCCCTAGCCAGACTGCCCTCCTGGTGTTCCACCTCAGGGGCAGCGCATTTGCTGTTCCCTCTGCCTCGGAGTCTGTAAGATCCCCTCTCTCACTTCCTGCCCTAGCAATCCAGTCTAGTAGCTCCCCGTCACCCTATCCTCTTGCTCAGCTTTGTTTTCTTTGAAACTCTTATGACATTTTATATATCTGTGTGTGTTTATTGTGTGTCACCCCTGCTAGGATAGAGGCTCCATAAGGGCAAGGGCAGTGTCTGTTCACTGTCGCGTCCTCAGGGTTGAAAGCAGGGCCTACCTGACCTTGCAATGTATGGCTCAATAAATAGCTATGAACTGAATGGCTCAGTGGTTCTGACTCTGCTTAACAGCCTTAAGAGCCCCAGGTCTCACATTCTCTCCTGTGTCTCAGGGGCTTGGATTGCTAGCAGGGCTGTAGGAGGGAGATCCAGAGCAGACAGCCCATGTCCCTAAATGTGCACTAGAAGGGGCCAAGTTCTCCTGTGTTCACAGCCCAGTCTGATCACTTGGAGCCAGCAGCTCTTGTCAGACCTTAAGGATCCATCTCACCACCTTCATCCTGGCTGCTCCCGCCCTGCTGTGCCAGGTCCCTCACCGGCCCTGGGCAGAGAAGATGCGCTTCCAACCTTTACAGTTGTTCTGTCCTGGGTCATATGCAAACAACATTGCTAGTCAGTTGCTCCCTTTCCAGAGAAGAGAAGTGTTCATCAAAAAGTGTCGCTCATGTTTGGGGAAGGCAGGGAGGGGACGATGGGGCTGGCCTAGGAAAGGGAACAAGGGTCCCATCCCAGGATGCCTGGACAACAGCTCCTGGCAGAGGGAAGCGGTGGGATGTGAGACAGCTTTTCTGGCTTGTCCAGGGCAGAGTGTGGTTTTGGTTGGTTCGGTGGTGGTGGTGGAAACTTCGGAAGGACTGAAGGAAAGAAGCCGGGGTGGGGATGCAGCTTCTCACTCTCCCCCACAACTCCCTTTAACTGCAGTCACATCCACATGACCCATTCCTAGAAGCAAGCCCACGGCCCCCTGGATTCCCTCCTGGCTTTTCTCTTAAGGGGCCCCAGTCAGGTACTTGGGAGCTAACTGAACACACTTCTTTTTATTTTCAAAACTAAGGACTGATGGCCAGTTTTCTTATGTCCCCAGCAGTTAACAAAGTTCTTCTAAGGCCAGTAGCAGGAGAAATGGAAAGGAAAGAAAGAAATGGCCATACGATTTATTTACATGTTTCCTTATTAACAACAGTAATAACCATAACTCATACTACTGAAGACGAACCACATGTCATGGGCTTTGTGGACATTAATCCTCACAACAACCCCTGTGGAGTAAGTACTATTATTATCTCCATGTAACAGATGAGGAAACTGAGTTTCAAGGCATGGTAAGCAACTTGTCTAAAACCTCTTTTGGATGGAGCTGGGACTCTGACTTATGTCCTTCTCATTCTGAGGCCATGCTCTTACCTTCTGCTCTTTGCTGTCTTTCAAAACTTTGACTGGTCAGGAATTGACCACAGACCCCCAACAGCACAGGCAAGAATGATGCCACAGGACTGTACCACTGCATCAGGGCTGCGGTCAGCCTTAGGAACTGAGACTGCATCTCATCCGTCTGGTGTCCTGAGAACAGAGTGTGGTTCCCTTCCGTGTGGTAGTGATGGAGCTGGAAGATATTCCCCCAGAACCAAGCACAGCACATGGCACATAGCAGGAATGCAAACAAAATGTGTTAAATGAATGAAAAAAATGTTGATTGGAGTTCATTGCCATCTGACAAACTTTTTTTTAGATACTGTCATGTTTATTTTACAGGTGAAGGAAGCTTAACAAACAAAAGTCATCTGATTTTGACAATCTTTTACGTGGATGCTAATCTGGTGAACCTCTGGAGAGAAAAAGCGGTGTTTAATTTTTACCATGCCATGTATGTAAATACAACCATATTTTGCACAGTGCTGCAGTGGCTGTGGTTTTCAGGAGAAATTAAGGTCTGGGCTTTGTCCACCCCCAGAAAATGGGCCTTGAGGAGCTCTCTAGTACTGTAGAGGCTCTTTTCTATTTTTATACCAGAGTGTTAGACAAAGAGGGATCTCCCATCTCCACCCCAGTTGTGAAATTAGGCCAGATCTCAAGGTAAGCATCGCTTCCTCCGGGAAGCCTTCCCTGACCACCCCTATCATGGGCTGGGTCCCCACAGGACCTGTCTCCCCCATTATAGCCCTCTGCAGTGTGATCACCTGCCTATTCATTTACATACCCCCCAAGAAGGAGCCCCTCACCCAGGGCAGGGGCCGTATCTTATTCCATTGGATTTCCAGCATCTAGCACAGTGCCTGGCACACAGTAGGTGCTCAATATATGTTTGTTGAATGAAGGAAGGCTCTGCCTTTCCCCAAATCTCTCTTCAAGAGTTGTCATGTGACTGGGGCTGGTCTGATGGCCTTGGCCCCTGGCCCCTGCTGCTACCCCCCCCAGCCGATGACAGGAGACGCATCCAGACTGTGTCTGCCCCCTCCCTCTGTTCCTGTCCTCAGAGCTGCCCTGTGCCCCATAGTGTGTTGGAGTCAGCATCATTTGCCCTCTCTGCCAAGCCAATCAGAACAATAATAATCACCACATCTGTTGAATGCTTATGAAAATGCCAGCACTCTACATCAATTATTGGGAATCCTCGTAACAATTCCACAAAGAGAATATTATTACTCCTATAGATACGGAAACTGAGACTCAAAAAGGGCTCAATAACTTGCTGGAAGTCATCCAGTAAAGATGTGGTGAATGAATGAATGAACAGGTGTCTTAACGACTCTGGTGCTTTGCCACTTTTCTCTTTTGTTCCCCAGTGTTATACTGGGGATAACTCAGTGGAACTAAAGGAGCCAAGTGGCTTTGGGGATTCCTGAGCCAAGAGAGCAGGGAGTAGGGAGGAGGTAACCCCGATAAAGAGCAGCTCTGAACAACCCTGACTTACTCAGTAACCCAAGCCCTGGTACCCACGGACAGCCTGGCCAGCCTGGGCCAGGGCAGGCAGCAGACACTGGTTCCCCTTGGCCACCGTTCAGGCACCCAGCTGGTCACAGCTGGAAACTGGAGATGGAAGGTCAAAGATTGAGCAGACCCCAGGCCAGGCAGGATGGGAGCTGGTGACAGAGTCAGGGGCTCCTCAGAGGAGGTCTGGGTTGGAGGGAGGAGTGAGAGATGCAGCCCCCCATTCCATCAGAGTTTTCAGGGTCAGAGAAGGCAGGGGGGAGGGCGAAGGGCCTGACACCACTTGGCAATGCAAAAGAAAACCATGGACTGAGCGTGTTCATAGTAGGTGGTAGGCTAGGGGTGCCCTCACAGGTGGAGGCCTGCCAGGAGAGCCCTCAGAGGGAGAGGGTGGGCCAGGGAGGATCCTCAGAAGGGGAGGATTGTCAGGCTCTTGCTCTCTGCTGGACCAGGGGTGATACCAGCTGATACCAACTAGTTGTTAAAATATCAAGATCCTCCCATACAAGTTGGTAAATAGCTGTTGCCCAGAGGTCTCCAAGGGGCTGGGCTTGGAGGCTGACCCAGCTACCCCAGCCCTTCCAGGGGGCTCCCTCTAGACCTCCCCACAACCCAGCAAATAAAAGGTTAACACCTGCCAGGGCTGGGGCCCTCCAGGACCCAACCCTGTTGCACATGTTGACTAGAACCTCAGGTCATAGCCCCAGGACCTGGCCCAGGGTTGGCACTAAATGAATAGTTGTTGAATGAATGATTGAGCAACAGAGGAGAGGGGAAATCAGAGATCCAGAGGAATTCAGAGAGACAACAGGTGAGATAGAGATGGAGGAGGCTGGAATCAAGGAGGAGGCTCCCAGAAGATGCTGGGAAGTCCTAGTCCTTGCTCTCCCTGGTTCAGCAGCTTTTGAAGGCTTTTCCCCTCGGGGGCCTGTGCAGACCCTGCCTGGGCAACCCAGAGCAACCCCTACTCCCAAACAAGGCTCAGGAATCAGGCTGTGTCTCTGGGGCGATACCCCAGATGCTGAAGTATCCAAGAATCATTATCCAAAGGCTGCTGACCAGCCATCTTCCCCACCGCCAGAAGGAACTAGAAAACAGCCTTCCTGCTGACCAAGTAGTGACAGACAGCCTCTGGGCCAGGAGCCAGGGGCCAGCGAGGGCCAGAGAGTCTGCTTGGCCTGCTGGGAGTAGCACTACCAGAGGCTGAGCCCCGCCCCCCCATGCCTGCCTGGCTGGGTGCTTAGGCCAGGAAGCTGGACACCCAGAATCCAACTGTCCCCCAGAGCCCATGCTGGGTTGTAGGCTCCCCGTGAGGGGAGGTGGGGAGGAGGTGAACTGGGGAGGGGGCAGAAGAGGAAGCAAGGAGGAGAGTCAGGGACTCCACTGTCACCCCTGGCTCTGCCCACTCCTGAGAAGGGGCAGGCCCTGTTCCTAGAAGGAGCCCCACCCTGCATCTGCTTTGGGGAGTGGCTGGCCTCTCTGAGCCTAGGCCACATCCCCTGGGAATGGCAGCTCTTCCTTCAGACAGCGGTCTGGGACATCTTTGTGAACACCCACAAGCCCTTCCCACACAACAGCCCCCTCAGACAGGTGGGGCTAGGCTGGGCAGCAGTGTAGACAGAGGGCCTCCCCTCCCACCAGCCCCGCTGAGACTGGCTTTCAGCTTTTCTTCTTTGAAGACCCTTGTGGCCTGCAGGTGTCAGAACCAGTAGTGCCAGGTCCTCCACCTGTTTAGAGCCTCCAGTGTCCCAGTACTCAGTGGGCAGAAGCCATGTGCCTCAGCAGGGTCTTCAAGGCCTTTCTAGATTCTCTACCCCTAGCCTCAGTTCCTGGACACACTGGACACTCACACGGCCAGGCTTCTGTCTATGCTGGTCCCCTTCTTGAAATGTCCCCTCTTCTTTCTTCACTTGCCCAATTTCTAGGTTCTCCTTCTGGACTGCCTGCAGACATTACCTCCCAATCTGGCCATCTCTGGCCATCTCTGTCCCCTCCCTCATCCCCACTCCTGTGGATTCTGCAGCCTCTTCTCCTGTGTCCCCACAGCCTCTGTACTTCCTGGGGTCACACATTTACCCCAATGGTAATTAAATTCCCTTCTGAGTGTCTGTCTCCCACCTGGAAACAGTGGCTCCTGGAGAGGGGGGTCATCTGGTCCATCTTGGAAGCCTGGCTCACAGTAAGTGCTCAGTAAATGTCTATCTCCTCACTGTCTGTCTGCCAGGACCCCCGTGGGTGCAAATCTTGCTGTGTAACGAGGGACTCTTGACTCCTAACTGAGAAGACGCTCCTTCAGTCTAGCTTCCCCTCTTTCCAGCTGCTGAGGCAGCCCAGCCCTCTCATAGCCGCACTGGGCTGTGCAGGGAACCCAGGTGTCAATGCGGCCCCCGTCCAGCCTGCTGCACTGCGGTGGGGCGCAGACTGGGGGTGGGGCGGCTGCGGAGGCTTGGAGCGGGGTAAGGAAGCTACTGCTGAGGCTTAGACGTCCGCAGGCGCGTTAATCATCAATGCCTGGAGAGCCGGCCTGGTGAGCCATCTCTTTATCTCCGTCCTCCATCTGGCTTTTTCAGTCGGGAAAAGATTGAGTAACCCCTTACCTCTCTCCTGTGTTAACCCTGAAGGGGCCAGGCCGTGGCCTTTTGAGGCCCGCTTATTCCTTGGGCTACACTCTCTAAACTAACGGGAAGTTTGAGGGAGCATGTCCGTCCGTCGTCCCCCACCCCCTTCGGGGTCCTACAGCTATGCCCCAGCAGGGAGAAAGGCGCCTTTCCAGGGTCATTTCCAAGGACCTGTCCCAACCGGAACAGCGCCAGGGTCAGTGGCCAAAGGAGACAGGACCTGGGGGTCCGAAGGCCCCCTCCCCTCCCAGTCCTTCCCCACTTCAAGCCTCTGACCCGGGCCCAAGGCGTCGCCGCCTCGCCTTGCCACCTCCCCGCCTTGCCACCTCCGCACCTCTCCACCTTGTGGGACCTGGAGCTGCCGAGGGTAAGCCTCCGCGTGGGCGGGGCCTCCGCGTGGGCGGGGCCTGGTTCAGGTGGGCGAGGCCTGGCTCCAGTGAAACCTGCGCGGCCAGCCCCGGGAGTGTCTGCCTCGTGCCGCGCGCCCGGAGCCCGAGCGGGAGCCGGAGACTCGCCGCGTCTGTCCCATGGCCGGGTCCCCTCTCCGCGCCGCAGGTCGGCGACTGCAGCTGCCCCTGCTGTGCCTCCTCCTCCAGGGCGCCACCGCCATCCTCTTTGCGGTCTTTGTCCGCTACAACCACGAAACCGACGCTGCCCTCTGGCACTGGGGCAACCACAGTAACGCGGACAATGAATTTTACTTTCGCTACCCAAGTGAGTGCGGGTGAGGGCGCGCGGGGAGCAAAGACCCCAAGCTCCCCGGTGTCTTGGGAGGGAACACTTGGGTGCCCAGATCTACCACTAGGTAGGCAACCCTCTCGCTCTGAGATGAAGGTGCCCCAGATTTATAATAACACCCTTTCACTAGTGTCTGCCATGTTCCAGGTATTATGCTGAGGGCGGCACATGCGTTATCTCTTTTAGTCTATGAAGTAGAGGAAGATGGGGAAACTGAGGCCTGGAGCCGTTAAGTGGCTGGTTCGTGGTCATACTGTCAGAATTGAGAGAGCTGGAATTCAAACCCAGATCGGAAGCCCTAGCTTTAACTGCTCCCTTGTCCCGTCTCCCAGTTGGCCTAATTGGGCTTTGCTGGGCTGTTCCAGAGACTTCCGCTTTCCTGGGGCCTCTGCCCTGACCACAGGAAAGAGAATGCTTCTGGGCAGGGGAGATCGGGAGTGGGGTGCAGGACGCGGTAATGGCAGGTATTAGCTATGAAGGTATTAGCTATGAAGGCAGCGAAGACTAGTGGGGCTCAGACATTTCTTCCCCAGTCCCCCAAAGCTGGCCCTTCCAGAGTCAGAGAGACGATAATGCAACTACCTACCAGCCCACCACAGAGCAACCCCCAGCCCTGAGAAGGAGGCATGGCGGGTCCTCACCCATTTCATAGGGAGGAAGCTGAAGCTCAAAGGGGTTGTGACTTGCTCATGATCGCAAATCATGTTAGTGGCAGAGCTAGAACTAGGACTCAGGCATCCTAAGCTCCTGCACCACAGCTCACCTGCCTGCTAACAAGGCCCAGGAAGGGGAGGGTTAACTCCTGCCCCCTGCTGGGGACAGAGCCTCTCCCTCAAGATTGGGGGTCCAGCCTGGGATTCTGGGACCAAGGACACCAGATCTCCCAGACTTCATCCCAAATGCTTGGGCAGGTCTTCTCTAAGCCTCAGTTTCCCCCATCTGGGCAATGGGGAGAAGGATGCCTCAATTTGAAGGATATACATTCAAACAAGGTCCAGACTGTGAGAGTCTCCTATAAAAAATCTGAGGCTGTTATTACCCTACTTTCTGTGTGCAGAGCTGGTGGCAGGTTGTCCCCACCTGACCCTCTCCCAGCCCCAACTCCAACAAAATGAAGCTCACAATGCTGAGGATATAGAGGGTGAGGTGCAGGCTTGGACCTGGGCATGAAGCACCAGACCCCTAGCCATCCTAGGCAGAGGGGGCTACAGCTCCTCCCTCCCCATATTTCACCCCAGCCCTGGCTGGACGAGGTGGGCCGTGGAAGCTGGGATCAAAGCTAGAGCCACAGAGCAGGGATGGTAGACTCCTGGGGTCATGGATTTGTCCAGAGAGACAGGGAGTTGGCAGGAAACAGTCCACAGGATGAGAGAAGTAAGCTCTTGTCCAAGGGTCTGACCTGGCTGCCTGCTGTGAACCCCCATTTGCTTCTCCCATGGGCCTTACTCAAAGCCTCTGAGCCCCGCTTGTTTCACAGTCCTCCCTGAAACCTCCCAACCTCTCGCCCCTAGGCTGCAATGGTGGGCTCTCCTTGGACACGCAGCTTCTTGTCCCTGGATCGCAGTAGGAGGAATAGCAGTGGGAATCCTACCTCTTTTTCTGCCCTAGGTTTCTATCCCTGTGGACTTGGGACCCTGTTGTGGGGGAAGGTTGGGGAGGAGGGAGGTGTGAGGTCCCTGAAGCCTGGGGCTTTGATGAGCCAGGTCTTCACCTGTCCCTGTGTTCAGCGGAAGGGGTAAAGGCCAGAGGGGGGTGTAGCCACGGCCCTTTGATTTGGGAGATGAAAGGGAGTTCTGCAGCTGTCGTTGAGCTGTGGGACTGGCCAATGCCAAGGGCATGGCTGCTCTGAGGGTCTGTCTTTTATCTCTATGGGAAGGGCCCTCAAAGCCCATCTGGTCCACTCCTCTTGATGTGGAGAGAGCCAGAGAGGTCGTGTGACTGCCCAAGGTCACACAGCAAGTTAGCCAGGCGAGAACCAGGTCTCTTGACTCCTCTTCTGTGGCCTTTCCCCCACATTACAAGCCTCTTATCCCACGAGGCAAGTAATGGAAAATGAGAAAGAGAGAAAAGACTAGGGTTACAGGGGCCACAGAAGAAACATGAGAAAGGATTCCAAGAAAAAAATCTGGACAGGTCCTTTACTATACGCCTCCAAGCGTATTGCAGAGAGAGGGATTTAAGATAGATGGAATCAGGATTTTCTTGGAAGAGGTGGGGGAAGGGTGATGTGACTGGGACCAGAGTGGTTCGTGACCTCTTCTAGAAGACTGCTCCTCTGCCCTCTTAAAGGCGGGTTGGGGTAGAGTGTGGTGGGGGGACATAACTTCCCCAGCTCACCACTCTCTTTTCCCTGCTCCTCATATTTTATATCCCCACTTTACAGATGAGAAAACTGAGGCTCAGAGAGGTTAAGTGTTCCTTCAAGGTTACACAGTTAGAAATGGAGGAGCTGGAATGTAAATCCAGCTCTGTCAGATGCTAAAGCCCCAGCTTTAACTGTTCCGTTGTCCCACAGTCTTATCTGGTTGGGGAGTCATCTCATGGGGTTGGGGAGGGGCAGTAAGGGAAGGAGGGAAGGCAATAGATGGCTCTAGAGGGTTTTTATCTTCTCTCCAACCGAAGGTGCCTGGGTTTGGTGGGGGTGGGGCGGGATAGGAGGTAGGCTCCATCCTGCCCCCACAGGGATCCCCTGAAGGGAGTGTTGAGGGGTCATCTTAGCCATCCCGCTGCCTTCAGCTGGCATAGCCCCTTACCCACCACAGCCCACAGAGAGTGTCTGTGTGGAATGTTCCTCAGTGAAGGAGATTTCTTGATGTTTAGACTCCAGTTGAAAGGCCAAGGGATTGGGTTTTTTTTTTTTTAATTTTTTTATTGATGTCATAAGTTTATAATGTTGTGAAATTTTAGTTGTACATTATTGTGAATCACTGTATAAATTCATCCCATGCCCCCTTATGCCCTGCCCCCAACCCCCTTGCCACCGGTAACCACCAAACAGTTCTCTCTGTCCGTGTGTTAGTTTATCTTCCACTTATGGGTGAAATCATGTGGTGTTTGTGTCTTTCTCTGACTTTTTTCGCTTAGTATAATACCCTCCAGGTCCATCCATGTTGTTGCAAATGGCACAATTTTGTCTTTTTTATGGCTGAGTAGTATCCCATTGTGTGTGTGTGTGTGTGTGTGTGTATATATATATATATATATATATATACACACACACACCACATCTTCTTTATCCAATCATCAGTTGAGGGACACTTGGATTCTTTCCACGTCTTGGCTATAGTGAATGATGCTGCAATGAACATGGGGGTGCATAAGCCTCTTTGGATTGTTGATTTCAGGTTCTTTGGATAGATGCCCAGACATGGGATAGCTGGATCATAAGGTATTTCTATTTATAATTTTTTGAAGAATCTCCATACTGATTTCCATAAAGGCTGCGCCTGTTTGCATTCCTACTAGCAGTGAATTAGGGTTCCCATTTCTCCACAACCTCTCCGACATTTATTGTTTTTCATCTTGGTGAGTATAGCCATTCTAACACATGTAAGGTGATATCTTAGTGTAGTTTTGATTTGCATTTCCCTGATGATTAGTGACATTGAACATCTTTTCGTGTGCCTATTGGCCATCTGTATATCTTCCTTGGAAAGTTGTCTGTTCATAGCCTCTGCCCATTTTTTGATCAGGTTGTTGTTTTTTTGTTGATCGGTTGTGTGAGTTCTTTATATATTATGGAGATTAACCCCTTGTCTGATATATGATTTGCAAATATTTTCTCTCAGGTAGTGGGTTGGCTTTTCATTTTGATCCTGGTTTCATTTGCCTTGTAGAAGCTCTTTAATCTGAAGAAGTCACACTTGTTTATTTTTTCTTTTGTTTCCCTTGTCCAAGTAGATGTGGTATTCGAAAAGATCCTTTATGACAGATGACAAATAGTGTACTGCCTATATTTTCTTCCAGGAGTTTTATAGTTTCAGGTCTCACCTTCAGGTCTTTGATCCATTTTGAGTTAATTTTTGTGTATGGCGAAAGGAACTGGTCTACTTTCATTCTTTTGCATGTGGTTGTCCAGTTTTCCCAGCACCATCTATTGAAGAGACATTCCTTTCTCCATTGTATGTTCTTAGCTCCTTTGTCGAAGATTAGCTGTCTGTGGATGTGTAGTTTTATTTCTGGGCTTTCAATTCTGTTCCCTTGATCTATGTGTCTGTTTTTGTACCAGTACCGTGCTGTTTTGATTACTGTGGCTTTGTAGTGTATCTTGAAGTCAAGGATTGTGATGCTTCCAGCTTTGTTCTTTTTAATCAGGATTGCTTTAGCTATTCGGGGCCTTTTGTTGCCCCATATGAATGCTAGTATTCTTTGTTGTATTTCAGTGAAGAATATCATTGGGATTCTGATTGAGATTGCAATCTGTACAGATTGAATCTGTAGATTGCTTTAGGTAGTATGGACATTTTAACTATGTTTATTCTTCCAATCCATGTGCATGGGATGTTTTTCCATTTCTTTATGTCATCATCGATTTCTTTCAATAATGTCTTATAGTTTTCATTGTATAGGTCTTTCACCTCCTTGGTTAAATTTATTCCTAGATATTTTATTCTTTTTGTTGTGATTGTAAATGGGATTGTCTTTCTGAGTTCTCTTTCTGTTAGTTCGTTATTAGCATATAGAAATGCAACTGATTTTTTAAGTTGATTTTGTACCCTGCAACTTTGCTGTAGTTGTTGATTATTTCTAATAGTTTTCTAATGGATTCTTTAGGGTTTTCTATATATAAAATCATGTTGTCTGCAAACAGCGAGAGTTTCACTTCTTCCTTGCCTATTTGGATTCCTTTTATTCCTTTTTCTTGCCTAATTGCTCCGGCCAAAACCTCCAGTACTATGTTGAATAAGAGTGGCGAGAGTGGGCACCCTTGTCTTGTTCTTGTTCTCAGAGGAATGGCTTTCAGTTTTTCCCCGTTGAGTATGATGTTGGCTGTGGGTTTGTCATATATGGCCTCTATTATGTTGAGGTACCTTCCTTCTATACCCATTTTTTTTTTTTTTGGTGAGGAAGATCAGCCCTGAGCTAACATCCGATGCTGATCCTCCTCTTTTTTTTTTTGCTGAGGAAGACTGGCCCCGAGCTAACATCCGTGCCCATCCTCCTCTACTTTATATGGGACGCCGCCACAGCATGGCATGACATGTGGCACATCAGTCGCACCCAGGATCCGAACCCATGAACCATGGGCCACCAAAGTGGAGCATGAGCACTTAACCACTTGCGCCACAGGGCAGGCCCTCTATACCCGTTTTGTTGAGAGTTTTTATCATAAATTAATGTTGGATCTTGTCAAATGCCTTCTCTGCATCTAATGAGATGATCATGTGGTTTTTAAAATTCCTCGTTTTGTTAATGTGGTGTATTGCATTGATTGATTTGTGGATGTTGAACCATCCCTGTGTCTCTGGTCTAAATCCCACTTGATCGTGGTGTATGGTCTTTTTAATGTATTGCTGTATTCGGTTTGCCAATATTTTGTTGAGGATTTTTGCACCTATGTTCATCAGCGATATTGGCCTATAGTTTTCCTTCTTAGTATTGTCTTTGTCTGGCTTTGCTTTCAGGGTAATGTTGGCCTTGTAAAATGTGTTAGGAAGTGTTCCATCTTCCTCTATTTTTGGAACAGTTTGAGAAGGATAGGTATTAAATCTTTGAATGTTTGGTAAAATTCTCCAGAGAAGCCATCTGGTCCTGGACTTTTATTTTTTGGGAGGTTTTGGATTACTGTTTCAATCTCTTTACTTGTGATTGGTCTATTTAGATTCTCTATTTCTTCTTGGTTCAGTTTTGGGAGATTGTATGAGTCTAAGAATTTATCCATTTCTTCTAGATTGTCCAATTTGTTGGCATATAGTTTTTCATAGTATTCTCTTGTAATCCTTTGTATTTCTGTGGTATCTGCTGTAATTTCTTCTCTTTCATTTCTAATTTTATTGATTTGAGCCTTCTCTCTTTTTTTCTTAGTGAGTCTGGCTAATGGTTTGTCAATTTTATCTTCTCAAAGAACCAGCTGTTCGTTTCATTGATCCTTTCTATTGTTTTTTTGTTTGTTTGTTTGTTTGTTTCAATTTCATTTATTTCTGCTCTGATTTTTATTATTTCCCTTCTTCTGCTGACTTTGGGCTTTGTTCTTCTTTTTCTAATTCTGTTAGGCATACTTTAAGGTTGCTTATTTGGGATTTTTCTGGTTTGTTAAGGTGGGCCTGTATTGCTATGAGTTTCCCTCTCGGGACCGCTTTTGCTGCATCCCATATGAGTTGGCATGGTGTATTTTCATTTTCATTTGTCTCCAGATATTTTTTGATTTCTCCTTTAATTTCATCAATGATCCATTGGTTGTTCAGTAGCATGTTGTTTAGTCTCTACATCTTTGTCACTTTCCCAGTTTTTTTTTGTGAGGTTGATTTCTAGTTTCATAGCATTATGGTGAGAAAAGATGCTTGTTGTGATTTCAATCTTAAATTTATAGAGGCATGCCTGGTTTCCCAATGTATGGTCTATCCTTGAGAATGTTCCATGCATGCTTGAGAAGAATGTATAATCTGCTGTGTTTGGATGGAGTACTCTATGTATATCTATTAAGTTCATCTCATCTAGTTTTTCATTTAAGTCCACTATTTCCTTATTGACTTTCTGTCTGGATGATCTACCCATTGATGTAAGTGGGGTGTTAAGATCCCCTACTATTATTGTGTTGTTGTTAATATCTCCTTTTAGGTTTGTTAATAGTTGCTTTATGTGCTTTGGTGCTCCTGTGTTAGATGCATATATATTTATAAGTGATATGTCTTCTTGGTGGAGTGTCCCTTTTATCATTATATATTGTACCTCTTTCTCTCTCATTACCTGTTTTTTCTTGAGGTCCACTTTGTCTAATATAAGTATGGCAACACCTGCTTTTTTTTTGTTTGCCATTAGCTCGGAGTATCGTCTTCCATCCTTTCACTCTGAGCCTACGTTTGTCTTTAGAGTTGAGATGTGTTTCCTGGAGGCAGCATGTTGTTGGGTCTTGTTTTTTAATCCATCTCGCCACTCTGTGTCTTTTGATTGGAGAATTCAGTCCATTTACATTTAGAGTGATTATTGATGTATGAGGGCTTAATGTTGCTCTTTTATCGCTCATTTTCCAGTTCTTTTGCATTTCCTTTGTTTCTCGTCCTGTGTGTTTCGGACTGTCCATTCAGTTTGGTAGTCCTGTTTGGTGATTCTCTTATTTTTCTCTTTATTTATCGTATGTGACTCTGTTCTGATTGTTTAGTGGTTACCATGAGGTTTGTATAAAAAATCTCGTGGATGAAATAGTCCATTTTAAGGGACTAAGTTTTGGTTCCAAAGAAGTCCAGGGTGGGAGATGTAAATGTCATTGCCATTTACGACAAGTTCTGGAGCGGTTTCGGCATGTAATGGGCACAGAGCCCTGCAATGCCGCCCCTGTGTTACCTTGCTGTCCTTGGGCAGAAGAGCAGGCTTGGCATTGCCTTTACTGTTTGCACAAGGGGAAAAGAAGTCAGGCAGTGAGGCTTAAAAGAACTTAGGCCGCAGGCTGAGTTCTAAGTGATGCCTCTCCTTTTCTGTTGGTTTTTTTTTTTAAAAGAAAATAATTTTATTTAAATTTTTAGAAGGGCAGAGAGTGGAGGAAATTGAAGGCAGAAGGTAAGGAACTCATCTGATACCACTAGAAAGAGCATTGTAATAACAAGCTTCTAGAAAGAAGTAGAAAGAGGTGTGGTTTACAATCCAAGTGGAGTGTCATCTTTATTTTTCTTGATAGAATATTGTGGGGTTTGCAAATTAGTTAAGTACTGGCTGTTGGGGCCTCAGTTGCTAGAGTCACAGGAACATCTGATAATTTTGATCCTTTTTTGCTATTAATTACCTTCCAACAAGTCTCTCTAGTTTTGCAGAATGATTTCGATATTCTAATCCAAGTGAATGGTGTGAAGAACCAAAAATCAAACAAATAACAAGAGGAACTCATATGAAACCACAGCTATTTTCAATGACTCTAAATTGAAACCATCATTCACTCATTCTAGGTCAATAAAATGGCGATATCATAAGCTCCTTGTTGTCTTCCTCTCTGTAACATGGCCCTTAAACATATGCATGGACAACTGGAATCACAAGTCTGTGCTGGTGCAAGAAACAGCTCTTAAGCAAAGAAAATTAAAATGTTTTGAGAAATCCTCCATGGACTCTTCAGGATCAAATGCCCTGTCTGCAAAAAAAGAGTTAGTTATCTTTGGAGGAATTTTCTCTTGTGAATCTTTTTTTTTTTTTCTGTTGGGTTTTAAGATCTGGGAGGGAAGATACATCTGGGTGATTGGGGGAGTGGGTGAGGCTGGAGAAGTGGCACAGTGTTGGGGACATTTAGCGGGGCTGGTGGGCCTCCAGACCCTCACTCCTCTTGGCCACCGGGGCTGGCAGCTGAGCTGCAGGCCTCCTACTCTGGCACACACCCACCCCTCTGCTAGGGGCTTGCAAACGCATTTCCTGTCAGCCCGTAGACAGCACAAAAAAGCATAAAAGTTTGCTTTTTCTCAAAGTTATTGATTGCATTCTAAATTTGAATAATAAATTGTTGGCTTGTTGGTGCTTCTTCAGATTAAACCAAAAAGGTGACCATGATTTTTTTTTCTTTATGATCTGCCTCTTTCAGGTCATTTACAATAAAAATGTGTATAAGAAAAGAAAAGCAGAGACGCAGAACACAAATAATGGACTCTGTAAGAGCCTACGGTTGTTACAGTTGAGATTCCAGTGTAGCTCAGAGCTTCCAGGCAGCCAAGAGAAAAGGGAAATACGATCAGTTATGTGTTCTCATCAGAACCAAGGAAGCCTCACGTATGCAATTCTTTGGTTCTTTTCTTTAAATTGAATTATAATTGACATACAATACTATATTAGTTTCAGGTGTACAACCTAGTGACTCGATATCTTTATACATTATGATATGATCACCACAATAAGTCCAGGCACCGTCTGTCACCACACCAAGTTATTACAATATTACTGACTATATTCCCCATGCTGTACACCACATGCCCGTGACCCATTTGTTTCATAACTGGAAGTTTGTACCTCTTAATCTCTTTCCCCTATTCTTTGATACTTTGATGTCTGTCCTCCATGCTCCGTGAGGGCAGTGACGGTGGCTGCCCTGATGACAGCTGCATTCCCAGAGCCTGATGCACGAGTGCTAGTAAACATCTGTCACATGAATATGGGAAAGCAGACCGGTTCCTCAGGGGAAGTGACATTTCCTAGCACTAAGTTCCCAGAGAAATTTCTCATGGGAGAAAAGGGAAGTTTAGAGTCATGGTTGACTCTGTTTCTCAATAACTTATTTACAACAGATGCAGTAACAGCGCTTGTGATACAATTTCTCTAGTGTTTCTCAATTAAAGCCAAAGACATAGCCTGGCATCGCTGTATACGTGGACCCAAGATAGAGCAGACAGAACCAGATGCACTGGCTGAGCATCACACTAGCTGTGTTTCAAACCCTATTTACAAGTAGATAGGGGGAGGGGTACAGAACAAATTAATACTAAAGCAAATTATTTGTATTTATCTCGTTTTCAAGATTACTGTATATTATTTTTATTTGCTTAGTTTTATGCACAATGGTACAGAATAGAAAGCACTCAGAAAAGGCCCCAAATCTCCCTGCCCAGAAACCCCATTGACACTTAAAAAGATTCAAGTAATTCATCTGTAAAATTAAAATATTCAAACTATAGAAAAAAACTAAAGAGTAAAGTCCTCCTTCCCAGAGCCACCATATTCGTAACTCCAGGGGCATCATTTGCGTTGGAGTTGTGGGGCACAGCAGCCCTGCCTCCTTCAATTCTTTTTCCCTAAGGTAATGTCTGTTAACAATTTAAAGCTATTTTGTAAGTTATTTTTTAAAAATTTAAAATCCTCAAAATGGAGAAGTATAGATTCTGAGGGATGAGTATGAGGGATGGAGGTTAGACGTCAAGAAGGACTTTCCAGCAGAAAGGGAAAATTGGACAGAAGCCTGAAGGGGAAGAGAATTTTGAGCACAGAGGGGCAGGGACCGCAGCAGGAAGGAGCACAGGTTGGGCTTTTCACCAGTCAGTTGTAAGAGACCCAGGGATAGGGCAGAGAAGAGGGCAGAAGAAGGCTGTACTCCCTTGCTCTGACATGGGGACAGCTGGGATGGTCCAGTTCCCACTGCCCCAAGCTGGCCAGCTCTGCACAGGTTGCCAGGGCTGGGAGGCCCCGCCATTCCTGGGGAGTTTTATGGGCTTGGCTCCAGCCTCAAGGCAGCCCTGGCTGGTGAGAGTTGGGGGCACTGGCAGGGTGGCTGATTGGTTGATGGGCAGTGGCCAGAGCAGCCCCTGAATGCCCCCTGCAGGCTTCCAGGACGTGCAAGCCATGGTCTTTGTGGGCTTCGGTCTCCTCATGGCCTTCCTGCAGCGTTACGGCTTCAGCAGCGTGGGCTTCACCTTCCTCCTGGCCGCCTTTGCCCTGCAGTGGTCCACACTGGTGCAGGGCTTCTTCCACTCCTTCCACGGCGGCCACATCCATGTTGGCATCGAGAGGTGGGCAGCAGTGGCCTCCCCGGCTCCCCCCAGGACTACCTGGGAGGCCCCTGCCCAAGGGGCCCAGCTCAAGCCCTCAAGTCCGTCCAGTCTGCTCCCTGACCCAGGTTTTTACCCATCAATTGCCCTGCCTGTTCTCACTGCCTGATTTCTTCTCCCATCCTCGACCCACACAGTCAGCCACATCTCCCCGTTTCTTTAGGCCCCTTATTACCCAAGAGCTGTTGGGAGGATAGATAGCTTGGTGGAAAAGGGCTGGGTTCAAAGGAACCCTTTGTTCAAGATCTGGTTCTCCCGCCTGTCGTAGGTTTTGTTCCCCAAGTCACAGAACCTCCCTGAGACTTGGCTTCTAACGGGGAAGAGCTTAGACGTGTAGGCTCATTGCCTCCTCCCCGGCCGCCTCCCCCAAGGCTGCCCTTGTTTCTGGCCCGTCTCACCCTCCCCGTCCCAACCCCCCCAGCATGATCAACGCTGACTTCTGCGCTGCGGCTGTACTTATCTCCTTTGGCGCCATACTGGGCAAGACTGGGCCAGCTCAGCTGCTGCTCATGGCCCTTCTGGAGGTGGTGCTGTTTGGTGTCAACGAGTTTGTGCTCCTAAGTCTCCTGGGGGTGAGTCTGGATGGGGATGGGGTGAGGGGTGGGGGTGGCCAGGGCCAGGCCCTGAGCAGGGAGAGCATGGGGTGGGAGTGGGGCAGGGGGCTGGCCCTCCACCTCAGCTCCACCTCCCAGGTGAAGGATGCAGGAGGCTCCATGACTATCCACACTTTCGGTGCCTACTTTGGGCTGGTCCTGTCACGGGTCCTCTATAGGCCCCAGCTGGAGAAGAGCAAGCATCGCCAGGGCTCCGTCTACCATTCGGACCTCTTTGCCATGATTGGTGAGGCCTGCCGAGGTCGGGTGGGGTGGGGGGCCAGTTCCAGATGCCCCTGGTCTGGGCCACAGAGGGCCACCTGCAGGCAAGGTCTCAGGGTGCTGCCTATAGTCCTTGGAGTTCTGGCTAGGGACTCCCTTCCAATTTGGACTCCTGTGAGAGCCCTGGGATCTGTGCTCCTCATTTTCAATAGTTTAGTGACAGGTTCTTAGAACTCAGCCCTGGGGTTGAGTTCACAGGCCCCAAGACCCATTGCCAGGGGTCCTTTTAAATCAAGTCACCTGCACCAATCCCTGTTTAAAACCCTTCAGGCCCCACCCCACCACAACTTAGAAGCCAGACTCCTCAGCCTGGCACACCCGCCCCTGCAGAGTCTCGGCTGCCCCTTGGTCTCCTCCTTCCTCCCCACTCACACTCCCCTCACACTCCGCTCCAGCCAGACTCAGCTTCTCTCCATCTCTTACCTCCAGGCCTTTGCCCCTGGTTCTGCCTCCCACCTCCTAAGGACGCTTCCTCCCAGGCGATTTCCCAGAAGCCCCTGCACTATCAGCAGGGAGAGGAGAGGTCGTGGGTCACCCCTGGGAGCTGTGGGGTCTGACCTGCAAGCACCATCACCGCTCCCCGTTTCTTCACCGCTCCCCGTTTCTTCTTTTTTTTTTTTATGTGAGGAAGACCAGCCCTGAGCTAACATCCAATGCCAATCCTCCTCTTTTTTGCTGAGGAAGATTGGCCCTGGGCTAACATCTGTGCCCATCTTCCTCTACTTTATATGGGACGCCGCCACAGCATGGCTTAACAAGCGGTGCGTCAGGGCGCGCCCAGGATCCGAACCCGGGCCGCCAGCAGCGGAGTGCGTGCATTTAACCGCTTGTGCCACCGGGGCGGCCCTCCCTGTTTTTTCTAAGCACCTACCTCCACCTTGGCCTCTGCTCCTCTCTGCCTTCACGGACGAGTCAGGAAAGGAAATCAATATTTTATTTTTTCGTTGACGGTACTCAATAGTGAGTGAAGTGCCTATTCTTACATGAAAAAGAGGCTGGTTTTGTATTTCTTGCTCACCTCAGGGTTTGTTGGGAAATAGATCACATGGAACTTTGTTGGCAGAGGCCTTGTTGCCCTTTGTGACACAGATAAGTTTGGCTTGAAATCCAAAAGCTTCCCCAAGATTTCCATGCTTTCCCAGGAGGCTTCCATTCACATACCTTCTCTCTCCCCGGCTCCCTCCAGACAGGAAACCGGGCCTCTCCCTTGATCTCTCCCCAAAGGACGCATGTGTGAGTGCAGTCGATTCTCCTGCAGACTGTGGGGTGCAGGGAGAAGCTACATCGCACACCCAGGACCACTCAGGACTCAGGGGCTGCCGCTCAAGCCTCCTTGCCATGCTAGCCCTACCCGACAGGGTCCCCAGCCTGGCCCTCATGTTGTGTCTTGGCTCCTCCTCCCTCTCCCTCAGGGCTGACCTGGGCACGTCACAGGGGCAGGCAGGGCAGATGGAGCTTCCAGTCCTTACCCCAAAATGTGCAGGCCTAGCCCATCCAGGGCTCAGCAAACAGAGGCCTCTCCTGCACATTGCAGGGTCTACCCTCTCTAGGAGGCGGTTGAGGTTATAAAACAAGTTATTTCCTGATGTGGATCAAGCACCCAGCTTAGTGCCTGGACACACGGTGCCTTTGTCTTTTTTTCTTTTCTTTTCTGATGCTTAATAAAAATCTCAGTGCTCTGTGGTGCCAGTGCCCTTCCAAAACTCCCGTTTGTTGAGCAATTAGTACCTCTAGGCCATGGGCTGTGCACTTCATATGCATCACCTCACTGAGCCCTCACTGTATGAGGTAGGTATTGTTACCCCCACTTTACAGATGAGAAAACTGAGGCTGCTGAGAGGTGACTTGCCTGCAGTTACAGAGCTTATACCTCGTGGGGGAGGCACTTACTTCCTCTCACTCTGCCTGCCTGCCTACCATTTAGGGACCATCTTCCTGTGGATCTTCTGGCCTAGTTTCAACTCTGCACCCACTACGCTGGGGGACGGACAGCAACGGACAGCCCTCAACACGTACTACTCCCTGACTGCCAGCACCCTCAGCACCTTCGCTTTGTCAGCGCTTGTCGGGGGGGATGGGCGGCTGGACATGGTATGGGGAGGAGGCTTGGGAGAGGCAGAGGGATGGATGGGAGGGGGAGGAGAGGTCTGAGACCCTGTAAGGCCGATTCTGCAGGGAATAGGTAAGGGCACAGGTGCAGGGGGCTCCATCTGCACTGGACGTAGTGGGGTCAGAGCATGAGGAGATAATATGATAGCAGGGGAGTTAGAGGTTAGATGGTGGAGGGACTTCCAGAAGCAGTAGGTACCACTGTGGTGGCCGGGGTTGTGTTGGGTGTGGGTGTGACAATCTGAAAGGGCCTCCAACGCTTTGCTTTTCTGTGCACCCTTAGGTCCACATCCAGAATGCAGCACTGGCTGGAGGGGTTGTGGTGGGGACATCAGCTGAAATGATGCTGACACCCTTTGGGGCTTTGGTAGCTGGCTTCCTGGCTGGGACTGTCTCCACGCTGGGGTACAAGTTCTTCACGGTACAGATGCCTCTTGGGCCCTGGGCAGAACAGGGAGTCTTCAGCACCGTCCCTCCCAGCCCTCCAATAGGCCCAGAGTGGGAGGGGCACATGAGACTCATTATTGGTGTCCTGTCCTCCAGCCCACCCTTGAGTCAAAATTCAAAGTCCAAGACACATGTGGAGTCCACAACCTCCATGGGATGCCTGGGGTCCTGGGAGCCCTCCTGGGGGTCCTTGTGGCTGGGCTGGCCACCCATGAGGCTTACGGAGATGGGTGAGTCCCCCCGGACCCTGATCCACACTGGAGTCACTATCCCCCTGGAATGACCTCCCTCACTCTTCCTCCCTCTGTGGACCAACAAAAAAAGGCAGCGTCTATTTTCATTCACTGATTCATTCCTCCATATTCTGGGAGCTGAAGAAACTGGAGTGAACAAGACCAACCCGGGGACTGCCTTCCCGATCCTCAGTCCAGTGCAGCAGGTTATTGAACAAATGATTTCATGGTGGTGTTACGAAAGGGTCAGTAAAAGATGATGACCCTTAGGACTGATTTTCGCAGATCATGACTCAGAGAAGGCAGGCAAAAGTGACCCTCAAACTGAGTCTTGAAAGGTGTGTGGGTGTCTGCTGGCACAGCAGGGTGGGAGGGTGTTCCGGGCTGTGGGCCTGCTGGAGCAAAGGCCCGGAGGCGAGGCTCAGCCTGGCGAGCTCCCTTGAGGCCCTTTTGGCTGCTGCATGATGCAGTGCAATGCACTGATGCACTGATAGACTGCCCAGCCCTGCCTCCTGCTCCGTCCCTGTCTCCCCACGACCTCCTCTCCCTGCAGCTTAGAGAGCGTGTTTCCGCTCGTAGCCGAGGGCCAGCGCAGTGCCACGTCTCAGGCCGTGTATCAGCTCTTTGGGCTGTTTGTCACACTGACATTTGCCTCTGTGGGCGGGGGCCTTGGAGGTGAGTGACCTTGGCTGGGGGTGGGGGGCTGGCAGGAGCTCCAGAGAGGGCAGAAGACAGAGGAGGGGTTCTCCGGAGGAAGGGCCATTGGATCCCATCCCCCGGACACTCATTTACTCACAGATATTTAGTGAGTGCCTACTTTGTGCCAGGTGTGGGGTGGGGTTGTAGAGTTCAGGGGTAACCTCCCCAGGTGAGGAGGAGCAGGTCGGTGCTTGCTCCCTCCTGGCACCAAGGCAAGATGGGGACCTGGCTTGGGCCTGAGTTGGGTCCCTTTCCTCCTGTTCTGTGGCTTCCCTGTGCTGCTCCCTCTACCCACTAGAGGGCAGCCCAACCTCAGGCTGAAGCCCTGAAGGGGCAGGGGCGGGGCAGGGAGGGAAGGGGCCAGCCCGGTTCACATGAGATTGGAGCGCAAAAACCTTGCACAGAGAAAGACTGCCGACTGATGCTGGGTCAGGCAATTCTTCCTGATGTCCGGCTTTAATCCTTTTGGCCTTTAAAATAAAACCTATGATTCAGTATCCCCACCCTCCTGCTCTCACCTCAGGATTTTCATTCTCAAACAAGGTTCAATTCATTCATTCATTTAATTACTTATTAATTCAATAAACACTTTCTGCACCCCTCCTGGAGGGGAGGCCGCAGAAAGCTCAGCAGCTGTGGTTCATGACAGAATCACGATTTCGTCTATTACCAGCTGTGCAAACTTGAGTAAGTTACTTAACTTCTCTGAGCCTTGGTTTCCTTCTCTGTAATATAGGGATCTTATTCACTGGTAGGGTTGCTGTGATTGCTCAGGAGGGCAGTGCTTGTCAAGCACTTTGCACAGGGCCTAGCATGTAGTAGGTGCTCGACAAATATAGCTGTGATTGGCCTGTGCCAGGTGTCACATTGACCTCGTACCTCCCAGCCCCTCTGTGCCCTGTGGCACTGGGCGGCAACCTCCCCATGGGGGCAGCAAAAAGCGTCACACATCCTTCCCTACCACCACCAGGGCTCCTGCTGAGGCTGCCCTTCCTGGGCTCCCTCCCAGACTCTCAGTGCTACGAGGACCAGATTTACTGGGAGGTGAGACATAGCTGCAGCCCTTCAGGCCCATAGGACCCGCTCACCCTCCAACCCTCCCTTCTCTCCTGTGATCCACCTCCTATGAGCCAACCTGCCTCTTTGCTTCCTTGCCTGCTCGTTCTCCTCTGGGGTACACCCCTGAGCTGTGGTCTCCAGCCCCCTGGAGCTGCCCCTTCACCTGCTCCCTCACCCCTGCCCTCCAGGTGCCTGGGGAGCATGAGGAAGAAGCCCAAGGACCTCTGAGGGTGGAGGAACGAGACACTCAGGCCTAACTTGCTTCCAGCCCTTGAGAGGACACTCTCCTTTTAGAAGATGATGACTGGCTACCCTTGGGAAGTTCTTCTTTTCTAGCTCGCATCCCTCCTGCTGCAAGAAGGAAGTCATGAACCGGAAGGAGCCTCCTTTCCATAGGCAGCGTTGTGGGAGGGCAGTAGATGGCCGGCTGGGGAGCGGGTGGAGAAGCCGGTGGACTGTAACTGGCTGTGGTGGGGGAGAACCTCACAGCAGCCCCACCCCACCACCCCATGGCCTGCAAGTGAGGCACCCGAGTGACTGCTGATCCGCTGGTCCAGCGTTGCACAGTTCCGGTGAAGTCTGAGCCAGGGCCTGGCTCTCAGAGGGTGATAAACTCCACCTTCACCACAGACTCTGACCCCTTTTTTTGTGCACTGGGAATTTGGGAAGTTCGTCACCCTCTAACTCACAATGTTAGAACCTTGGGGTGGGAAAGGACCTTAGTGGTGACAACATCTGGCCTCCCTGTGTCCATGGAACTCCCTCTAGGATACCGTGTTCTACTAGATGGGTACCCAGCCTGGGCTTGCCTGTCTCCAGAGACAGGGAGCTCATTCTTTCCCAGAAAGTCTGTGTCTGTTATAGGACAGCTCGGGCTGCTGGAGAGTTCTTTCTATTCCAGAATGGCTGCCACTCCGACCCTCAGCTTGGGTGGCCTCTGAGCAGAGTAGGAAGAGGGCCCCTGCAGGGCCTAAGAGGGGCATAAAGAGTTCTTTGCCATTAACTCCTCAAAAGCTGGAAGCAGCCAGCACCCAGGCACCACCTTATATCCCTGTCCCGGGTCTGAGGAGTGGGGAGTAGGAAGGGCAGATGGGTGTTGCCGCCGAGAATGGGGAAGGCAGGCCCAGGGTCTCCGTTGGCCTGAAGTCATTTGACCACCAGAGGGTGCTCCAGATCCAGCAGAGGAAGGTGCGGCCTTCATGCCCCTCCATCCTCTGCCAAGAGTGGAAGTCCTTCCTACAGCCTAACAGCCTTCACCTCTGGTCCTCACCATTCATGCCACAAGACTTTTTTGAACTCCTAGCCCCCACTACGTGTCAGGCAGGTGCTAGGGCTTTCAGATTTCTCATCCAACAGAGAATCCATCCCTCCAGAAGACCAAGCTCCTTTCCCAACCCTGAGGTACTGGGGCCCCCCCTGCCCTCCCTGCCCTTCTCCCAGGCTTCTGGCAGGAGGTGAGCATGGCTACAGACCTCTCCCTCAACACCAAGACCCATTCAGACCTAGGAACCCGAGGAGGAAGTGGAGGGGTTTCTGGGGCCTGGCCCTGGGACAGGGGCAAAAGATGCCCTCATCAAGCTCTATCCTCACTGTAGTTGGAGGGACCAAGTTTGGCTGGGGAAAGAGGCCAAGTGCAGAGCTGAGGAGAAGGGGAGGAAGGAGAAGAACAAGGAGGGCGATTGAGGGACAAGCGCCCCATGGGAACCATCCCTGCCCACGTGGCCCAACCATGCTCCCACCCCTTCAGCTCCCCTCCTTCCTCTGCAGCCTCCCCTGCCCACTGCTGGCTGGGACAGGTATGTCGAAGGGAGATCTCTGTGCTGAGGCAGAAGGATAACTGCTGACATTGCAAGAAGGTTCCCTGTCCTGTCAGGCCCTGCTGGGAGGGAGAGAGTCTGGGACAGCTGAGGCCCCATCCCCCATTCCACGCTATTGGGCCTTAGCTCCCAGCCCTGCACCAGGCCAGGTATAGCCAGCTGACGTGCTGTGCCCTGAGCTCCCCAAGCAGTCCTCAAACAGCGATCCAAAGACTTTCAGGAAAAGGAAGACTCAGGATAGGATGAGACTAGCTCCTTCTGAGTGGCAAAAGCTAGGAGT
The DNA here is from genome assembly GCF_020826845.1 of Diceros bicornis minor. Lineage (NCBI taxonomy): Eukaryota > Metazoa > Chordata > Mammalia > Perissodactyla > Rhinocerotidae > Diceros > Diceros bicornis. Next base: position 59,962,939 of record NC_080743.1, read on the forward strand.
ATTCATTTATTCATGCCAACACACCAACATACCAACATTTTTCAACATGATTCTCTCCCTCTACTTCTAATTCTTTTTTTTTTTTTTTTTTTGTGAGGAAGATCAGCCCTGAGCTAACAGCTGCCAATCCTCCTCTTTTTGCTGAGGAAGACTGGCACTGGGCTAACATCCGTGCCCATCTTCCTCCACTTTATATGGGATGCTGCCACAGCATGGCCTGACCAGTGGTGTGTCAGTGCACATCCGGGATCTGAACAGGCGAACCCCAGGCCGCCGCAGCGGAGCACACGCACTCAACCACTTGCACCACCCGGCGGCCCTTTCTAATTCTTTCTTGACCACGACCAAATCTTCTCCAGACTTGAAAAAATGGGCTGCTCCAGCCCAGGCTGGTCATTGATCCATCTCAATCCAGGGAGGCTTCCTGGAAAAGGGACAACTGAGCCCTCTCTGGGGAAGGGCAATTACCCAGCCAGCTTCCAAGGGAGGAAAGGCTATGGGTCCTAGGATGGCACACCTCTTGGTCCCTGAGAAAGGAACGACAGGGTGGGGGCTGCCCCATGAGACATGGCCCTGCATACCCTGTAGCCAGATAGTTCCAAGCTCTGTCACCCCCCGTGCAGCCTCCCATGGCCTGGGAGACATTGCTGAGCTCTGCTACGAGATCCCTCACCCTGGCCCCAGGGCTCAGGGGCCTCTCTGTCCAGGGCTGATCTGAACTCTCCTAAACCACACCCTTGGTTTTTCACTCTGCATTTCCTCCTCTCCCTCCCCCAACTTTGCCTCCAGTGCCAAGCACACTGGTAGGTGCTCCACTGATTGTTCCATTTTATTGGACTAAGCCATCATTTGTGGTTTGGGTATGAGGGTGATTGTCCCACCACTGCTTTCAGGCAGAGGCTCAGAGGGCAGGAAAGACAGGTATATTTGGAGCCCCTCCACTGAACCAAGACTGAGGCCCTGCCCCATCTGTAGCCCCTGGCTCAGCACCATTGGCCCCCCACACAGCAGCCCATCCATTCAGGCTAGGTCAGCAGGGTGACAATGAGCAGGTCAAGGAGATGGCGGGGACAGGGGCCAAAAGGCCTCCTTCCTCACCCCTTCAGGACAATGAGGCCTCTGCCCCTCAGGGACAGCCCCTCTGATCACCACCATTATTACTTTCAATGCAGGACAATCGGACACTTACCCACTCATGAACTCTGTCTGTCTAGCACCGATGCCTGAGCTCTGGGACAATGATGGACAAGGACACCGGGCCCCTGCTTACTTCCCAGGACCCTACTGATGGGGGAGACAGTGATGGGAGACCCCAGTGCCTGGGGTCAGTGTGGAAGCCAGCAGAGCCAGAGGCATTGAAGGAAGGGTTTCTGGAAGTGCCCACTGTTCTGGCTTGGCACAAGTATGTGTAGGTGACAACAGGGTGTCCTGCCAAGACATCTGAATGGGAGGCCCAGCATCATCCAGGGGCTTCAGGGTGCTTCTGTGCCCATGTGGCCAGAGCCCCCTTGGCCAGGAGCTAGGAGCTGCTCCCCTGACCTCTGGAGGACCCGGTGCTCCGAACCTGAACCTGCGTAGCCTGGGAAAGGCCTGAGATGCCCCCTATTGGGATTCACATCACGGCGCACGGCGGGCCCCAGCTCGGGGAGGAATTAGACACGGCATGGGTGTCCAAAGTGGGGGGCGGTGGCCGCCCCGGGACATACAAACTCGGCAGCCGCGTCCCCTCCACCTCATCCCGATATTTCTCGCCCACCATCGGGATCTCCCCCAGCCCCCGCCTCCCGGCTCTGCGCCCCGTCTCCTTTGTCTGGCCCTCCCGCCCGCTCCCAGCCTGTCTGCCGCGCCGCCCCGCGCACCCCGGCCCGTGCGCCTGCCGCCGCTACCGCCCGGGAACAATGCGGGCCAATGTCTCCGGGCGGGCGAGCCCGCTATGCAAATGTCCAACGGCCTGTGAGAATCCCCCTCCGCTGCCGCCCCGGCTTCCACCGCCTGAAAGGGGCTGGCTGCCGGGCCTGGGGAGGCGGTCACTGCATAGGGATGAGCTGTCGTCCGGGAGCGCCCGCCCGGGACAGAGCGCCATTGTCTATGTGCCGCCGTCTGATCGCCAGTGGAGTTCGCCAGCCTGGCGATGAAGGCAGAAGATGACCCAAACCAGGCCTTGGGACCGAGAAGGAATGGTCACCTGTTCCTTCCATACCTGCTCCTATCCCCAAAGAGCCTTGACTTTGGGGTTAGACTGTGGTGGGCCCCCATCCTGGCTCCCCCACTCATTAGCTTGGTGGCCTGCATAAGTAGGCTCATTTCTCTGAGGCTCTGTCTCTTGGAGGTTAAACCTGGCCCATAGTTGGTGCTTTTCCCACCCTCCCTACCTTAACCACGTCCTCCGCAATCTCCATCTATTTTTTCACATTGCACTGACCAGAGGTGTCTCTGGAGCTAATTCTCTTCCAGAGCTCTGAGGGAAATTCTCATGGTTTCCCCAAAGCAGGTTACTGGACAGAGATGCCCCAAGGGATCCCCTCTGACCCTTGAGCCCCACGCCCAATCTAGGCCTTCCTTCCTGCTTCCTTCTGCCGTCCATCACCAGTTAAGGAGTCCCACCTTTTACTGGTAGCCATGGCAGGACTGAAATAAACTTCTCCAATGATGTAGAGCTGGGGGGTTGCTGCATAAGTGCCCTCTCACAAGTAAAAGAGGCACATCCCTCTACCCCCAGCTCCGGAGCCTGTGTCCATCTAAGGGATGGTACTGGTCCAAAACTGGAGGAAATACCTGGACGGTGGGCAAGGGAGCTCTGTGCTGGGAGCGGAATCCATTCCAGCTGGGAACTTGGCCCCCTGCTTTTGGGCACCTACAGGCTGAGCTCCAGTAAATGGGCTTGTGACTCAGCGAGGTGCAGGACCTGAGTCCATCTTTCCTCACCTCCCATGAGGACTCATGATCAAGGGCTGATGCCACTCAAGGGAGAAGCTATTTCAGAGATGGCGCTCGGGCCCTTGAAGTGGTGATCCTTCCAGGATTCATAATGGTTTTTGGAGCAAAATCAATCAGGGCAATATCAAAATGAGAACTGTCCCAGGAATTCCAGGTCTTCAGCCCCAGTAAGGCAGGAAAGGGCTGGATGGGGGGAAGGAGGGAGAAGATGCTGGTAGGGCAGGCGGTCTTAGTGAGGCCAGGGTCCTAGTGCTGCCTCAGAGGCCTGTTCATTTTTGGTTTGGCCCAGCCTTCCACTAAGATGGAGCTCTTCCCTTCTGTCCTCCTGGCCTCTAGGAGGATCCAGGTGCAACCCGCATGTAATCCCATTCTGGGGAGGTGGAGGTGGGCTGGGGGCAGTGGAGCCTGGCCTCCTAGGATGGCACTGGGGAGACTATCAGATAAGAGGGAAGTTGGGGTCAGGGGACATGGGCTGGAGCTGAGACATTCCATGGTGCCTGGGAAGCAGCCAGAGTTCTGTGCACCCCTACTCCCCCGCCTTTGGAAGTTGGCCCTCTTGCAGCTCCTCACCCAGCTGCTCTCTTGTCCAGGTCTCTGCTCCAACCCGGAATCCCTCCAAAGCATTCTGACCTGGGGCTGCCCAGCCTCATGGAAGCTCCTCTAGAGATCCTAAAAGCCACCTCTGAAAGAAGCCAAACCTGCATCCTCACACGTCTCCACACGTGACAAAAGCTTCCACCCGCCCGAGCCCCAGAGCACCCCCTCCCTCCCTTATCCCTCCCTCCTCGAGGGCATCTGCAGATGGCACCCTTGCTTTGGGCAGTCCCCTTCTAGAAGAGGGTTGACCCAAGCTCCCTGCCCTGAAGGAGGCCCTCTATCTTTGGTCCAGGGCTCTCCGGGCCTGCTCTGGCTGGTCTTTGGATCCCCAGGCAGGACCTGAGCAGCCCAGCTTGGCTCTGACGCTGAGAGAGGAAGTGGGCTTTGTTGTGCCTGAGCATTGTCTGGATTCTTAAATTCGCTTTTCCCACCCTGCTCTTCTTGGCAGGAGAGCCCTCAGCCAGAGAAGCTGCCCCCCCACCCCAGTGTCCCCTCCTTCCCAGCTCAGCACCATCCATCTCCGTCTCCCCAGAGCAAGGAATGTGGCTCCAGGACACTGTGGGGCTTGTTCCCAATCCCCTTCTAGCTCATTTCACTTGGGCTTTTACAGACTCGCCTTCATCCCATGGGTTGCTGTCTGGGTTCTGGCTCTGAAGGCACAGACAGAGGTCTCCCCTCCTCCCTGCAATTCCTCACGCTTCATTTTGTCCCAACACCATCTGAGGAGGCTGCGCTGTGGGGGGTCAAAGAACCCTGGTGGGGGAGCTGGTAGAGGGGCAGGGTCCCCCTTCTTCCCATCTCTCCGGCCGCTCACGCCGGCCTCTGCTGTAGCCAGACCCAGCACTATACACCGTGTCTGCAAGCCATCCATCCTGCACCCACCCTTCCTGTCCACGCCCCGCAAGTCTCGATTATTGGTGGAATTAGCACCGGGCTTCTTGTTGGCAGTCGCTAATTAAGGCCATTAATAAACGTGATTATTAATGCTGTAGCAGGCTGCAGCCGCCAGCATCTATCACCCGCACCATTGGCAAGGTGTGGGCTCTGGGATGGCTTCTGCCTGCCTCCATCTTGTGGAGGGCTGCTCCGTTTCACCACCCGCCTCACCTTGACTGAGGCCCTTCCAGGCAAGCGTTGGTGGGTAGAGAAGCTTGGAGGGGTTTAGCTGAGCCTTCCAGAGAAATGGAGGGGCAACTTTCACTCCAGGGAGCCCCAAAACTAGATCCAGTCTGTGCGTGTGAGAGGGACTGAGTGAGACACATGACACCAGTATCTTTCTTCCCCAGAACGTTCGGGATGGGTCAGGATGGAGTGCATGAAGCCTCAAGGGAGAGGTTGGGGGGGTACATTCTAATGTGCACCTCTTCTCCCCATCACCCCAGAGCTCTCAGTGCCCTCCAGAGTCCCCACATTCCTTAAACCAAGTGATATGGTATTTGAATTTCTCCTCCTGGGGTTCGGGGACCATTTCAGGGAGACACTCTCTGTAAAAAGAGATGATGCTCTGGGTGGAACCTTTACCTCACAATTTCTGAGTATCTACCAGATGCTGGGCCTTGGGAAGATGCTCATAAATGAAATATAGTCATCTTTTCCAGGGGACTGTTCCTAACTCCTCCAGACTAGATGAGGTCTGCCTCCTCTGTAGACCCTCGTCACCCCCTTTTACATTTCAGCCCACCTCACAGTGTGTGTAACAAGCTGTTCCTTTTTCTGCTCACCCCGACTGGACTGTGGGCTCTCGAGGACAGCAGCTGTGTGTCGCCTACTGCAAACAGTGGAAGCCTGATGGGACTTGGCTGATGCAGCCTTGCTGCCCGCTCTCTCCTTCCTAACCTCCAGTCCCGGGCTGCCAGAGCAGGATGGGTGGTAAGGAGCCCTCTGGCCCAGTTTGCCTCAGCTGGGCCCAGTCAGGGCAGGAGAGGCTGCCTGAGCCCTCAGCTAGGACTCAGAGGAGGTGACAGGTGGCCAGGCAGGCAGGGCTGGCCCCTGAGGGGCCTTCCAAGGGAGCCAGTCTGCTCCCAACATGCCTGTCTGGGCTTCCCCTCTGGCCCAGCCTGGCCTCTGCACCCACTCCCCATCCACTCATGCCCTGAGAAGTGGTCAAGGCAGCCCAGGAGAGCTTGGGAAGCAACCCTCCCCCTCACACCTGCCTTTCCCCCATTCTTCTTCACCGGGACTTCAATGTCTTGACTTTTTCCTGCAGCTTTTGAAGGAAGGATCCACCAAGACTTGAGTCTCGCCAACCCAGGGAAAAAGAAGAGGAAAAAAAGTCCTGAAAACAAAACCCCTACAACAACCTTAAAGTAGGAGAGATTGGTTGGAAGGCTTTTAATCCCTTAATCCCTCTCAGATGGGCCTTGAGACGCTAATGATTTTCCTAATTATTCCCTCCCATTTTCCCATCACTCTGTGAGGACTTTCGAGAGGAGTGAAATTCTGAGTGAGCGAGTATGGGATGAAAAGGCAGGCCCACCTCCTCCCAAGTGGAGCCCTGAGTCCAGGCGGCTGGAGAGGTGGGGGAAGGGCCAGGAGTGCTCCAGCTGGGGGGCTTGGGCTTCCTTGCCACTGACACCCGTGTGCAACGCGGGCCTGGGACAATGGGGCAGTCAGGGGCTGCCTGAGAGGGCCAGGTGTGGGGCCGGGTCCCCTCAGTGTGAATGGCCTATTATCCCGCCTAGAGGATGGGAGCTGAGGGTCTCTTTGTGTCCCCCAGGAAAGGCCCCTCTGGGTGATAATCACCCTGGGAGGGAGGTGGAGGTGGTGATAAGGGTCTTTAAAGGGGGCCAAGCCTCCTCAGAGAACAGTTTGCCATTCAGGCCTTTGGCCCTTCATTTGTCTCCAGCAGTCTGGGATCCAGTGCCCATGCATGGGGGTTGGGGGTTAGGGGTGGGCCAGTAAACATGGCAGAGCTCTGGGCTCAGGCCCCCTCCCCATCACTGTGACCTGCTAGACTAAGTTCAGTTCGGGAGGTAGCCTTCTGCAGGAAACCACCCCCAGACCCCCTTCCCAACCCCCACCTAGTCTTGGGTACCCTGGGGCCTTGTCTCACCTCCAGCAAGACACTGAGTTTCTCTGGGGCTAGACCTGCCTGAGAATAGACCTTGACCCTGCCCCATTGCTCTACTTTTATGAAACACTCACAGGGATTCTCATTCCACCCCTACAAATTCCCTGTGGGATAAGGGCATCAGCCCCATTTCACAGATGTCAAAACTGAGGTTCAGAGCGGTTAAGAGACTCATGTAAGCTTACACAGTGAGTAGGGGCGAAGCTGAGATTACAGCCTGATCTTCCCCATCGCAGGCACATACCAGGCCCAGGGCTTTTGCACTTGCTGTCCCTCTGCCCAGAATGCTTGCTTCCCAAGTGACCACATGGCTGGCTTCCTCGTCTCCTTTGGTCTTTGCTCAGATCACACTGTCTGTGAAAGAAGATGTCAGGGATTTGCTTCAAAACAACAGACGACGTGGGGGAGAGTGGGTGGAACTGCAGAGGAAACAGGATTGGTGGTTGTTGAAGCTAGATGACAGATGGGGGGTTCATTACACTAGTCTGTTTATTTTTGTATCTATTTAAAATATTCCACGAGAAAAAGTTGAACAAAATCTAGCCTTTGCTAAACACCTTATTTTAAATTGCAGTTCACCACTCAACCCCACCTGTTCGTGTCCCCTTTCCCTGTTCTCTTTTTCTCCATCTAACATTCCATGTATTTTATGTGTTTGTTTGGGTTCCTGTCAGTCTCCCCTACTAGCCTTCTGAGGTCAGAGGTCCTGGGTCTGTTGTGCAGGCGGTGCCCCAGCACAGAGCAGCACTGGCACTTAGAGGCACTCAGTACACATCAACGCAGGTCTGGATGACCTGGGTTTGCATCCGTAGGCTCTTGGCCGATCAGCCTTGAAGCAGAGAAAGGGCTGTCGTCTTGGGTTTCTGGCCTGTGGGGTTCTTTGGCACCTGGAGCCACAGCCAGAGGGTCCTTCCCAGCCCCCTGGCCTGGGCTAAGCCCCTAAGTGTCCCATTATGCACCATTCACTTCTCACTTTGTCGGCCCCATCCACAGATGCTGCGTCCTTTTGTCAGAGGGGCCTGGGAGTGCGAGGGGCTATTACCACAAGGCCTCATTATTCGCAGCCAGAGCAATCAGGAGGGGTCCCTTCCCCAGGCTAGCACATTTTGCAGGGTCCCTCCCATTTAATAACTTTAATAACAGCCACCATTTATGAGCCCCCGCTTCATGCCGTGCTGCGCCAAGTACTTTACATACATTATCTCATTTAATTCCTCCAACAGCTCTGGCAGATAGCTACTGTTTGTATCCCCATTTTTCAGATGAGAATGCTAAGACTGGGGGACCAGAGCTCCTTTATCCTCAGCTCAGCCGTACAGAGAGAGGAAGGGCAGGGATGCACCACATTCCAGATGGGACACTGATGAGCAGAGAGGGGAAGTGACCTGGGGGAGAGCAGACAGGAGATGAGCAGGGCCCAGGCTGGGGCTGGGCAGCCAGATTCCCTCAGGCATGGGCAGAGGAGGGTGAGCAGCAGTCCCCCCGGCTCTCCAGGCGAGGTCTCTCACACACTCCTCAGCTGCAGTACGGGGAGCGGCCAGGCCATCACAGTCCGCCCCACAGGGGCAGATGCTGGTGCAGGGAGCTTCCGTGACTTCCCACCTGCACAGGGCCGGGGAGAATCCAGGTGCTCTGCCCACAATGCCAACTGCATAGAGAGAGGGTTTGGAGGCGGGGGCACTTCTGCTCTCCGGGCCAATCCTGAAAGGCCCTTGGAAGACCTGAGCAGAGTGTGGGGCAAACTGACCAGGCCCCTCTGGCCTGGGGGGAAGCAGGAGCAGGGCGAAGGAAGGGGGAGGTAGAGAGATAGGACTGAAATTCCACTCTTTCCTCCCAAGTGAGGAGTCTAAGGGGTTCTCTTATGCTCTGGCCTTTGGGGTTGAACATCGTCCTTCTACAGCCTTTAAAAAAGACACAAGGGCCAGCCCAATGGCACAGCGGTTAAGTGTGCGCACTCTGCTTCTGTGGCCCGGGGTTCGCAGGCCCGGATCCCAGGCGTGCGCCGACGCACCGCTTCTCAAGCCATGCTGTGGTCGTGTCCCATATAAAGCAGAGGAAGATGTTAGCCCAGGGCCAATCTTCCTCAGCAAAAAGAGGAGGATTGACATCGGATGTTAGCTCAGGGCTGATCTTCCTCACACACATGCACACAAAAGATAGAATAATTAACATTTTAAGTTAAATTAGATTTATTTATGAGTAAGTAATCTCTTCACTTTAAAGGCACAAAACTTCAGAGGCACAAAATGGTGCACTAGTTTCCCTGCTGCCTCCATCCCCTCCCCCCAGTCCCCATCCCAGAGACAACCAACGTTGTTGCTGGTAAATCGTGTATCTTCCGAGATACTCTGTCTCTGGCCTTGTAGCTATAAAAGTAAACACCCCCTGCTCCCCAGGACATTCATTTGTTTGCTAAATGCATGATAAGCACCCTCTCAGCCGGGCTCTGGGTGGCCAGAGATAACCCTCAACTCTCAGGGAGCCCCAGGGATGGAGGGAGAGAGAGACCTCTCAGAAGGGCAGAAAATGAGCAAGAGGGACGACTTTCCAAGGCAAGGGAACAGCACATGCAGGGTTTAGCAGTGTGACACCCGATATGTGTCCAGGTTCCTAGTGTGCTTTTCGCATGAGAGGCAGGAGAGGAGGCTGCACCACTTAGGTGAGGCTGGACCCCCATAGCTGGGGGTCTTTGGGCTGCAACCTGCATACTCTTGACCCTCAGTCTGAGGTCTCTCAGAGTCTAGAGAGGGTTTGTCCATCTGTCCCTTCCTAGAAAGAAGGAAGGGTCTGAAAGAGGCCACCCCTGGTCAGTGGGACTCCTGGCACCTGCTTAGCTAGGGGGCTGGGCCTGGCTCAGTCTGCTCCTGAGGGAAGACCCACTTTACTGTGGTGGTGAGGGTTAAATATGTTTATAAAGTGTTTAGTACAATGCTTGACACAGAATACATTTTCAGTTAATATTGCCTGTTCTAATTGTTCCGAGGACACTCCTATTCCAAGGACATCCTAATATCACCAGTCTCAATGTCCCCTCTCTGTGGGGACTTAAGCACCCTCTTTGCTCATTCCTGGCCCAAAAAACTCTTCTCTAGGCCTCCCATGACTCCATCACGCTGCAGCCTCCTCTTGGTGTCTCAGGAAGGGCAGCAGGGGGAGACTCTGTGGCAGGGACCCTGTGAGCTGGGGTGTTCAAAGTGAAGAAAAACCCTTCCCCGCCTGGCCCCTCAACTCCGCCTCTTCTCAACCACGCTTCTTAAAAAAAACCACCCTGCTCATTATGGAGGAGCCCCAGCAGCCAGGCCCTGGCAAAAGCCCCGCGAAAGGCAGCAATTAGATCGTTAGCACCAGCCCCAACCCACCTGCTCGGAGTCCCTCAAACGAGTTTTAATTATAATCCCTTAATCTCTCCCTCAGATGGCAAGGCTGGCTCTAGGGCTTTTGCCCCCAACGGCCCCTTCCCGCCCTCCCTTCCCCCAATTAAGGGGTCCTCTCAGCAGAGAGCCCCTTTCGCAGCTAAAGGCCTCCCAGCCTGGGAGGAGCCACATCACACACACTCTGTCTCCCTCTCCATGGGAAGTGGCCCCAGATGGCGGGCCCATCCACCTAAATTCCCATAGGTGTGGCTGACCCCCTCAGGCTCTGTGTCTCCTGCCTGGGCACGAGCTGAGATGCCTGGGACCGTTTCTCTCCCCCTTGGCCTCCTCGTGTCCTGGGTTCTCTGTGTTCTCTGGGAAGCATCTCTCCCTGGCCCTTTCACAATGACTTCTATTTTCCTGTCAACCCACCCATGCCACCGTGTCCGAGCCAGCTGTCTCCTTGGCAATTCCATCCAGGAGCCCGCCAGGTTCTGTCACAGGTGGAACTGAGGCCAGGGCCCTGACAGGATGTCTCCTGGTGGCAGCCCTATAGTGACCTCTAGCTGACCTCAGCAGAGGGCAGCCTTGCCCTCCTGCCCCTCATGCCCACTCAGGGCTCTGGCACCCTCAGCCACATAGGGGCTGGCAGAACACTGGACCAGCCTCTATCCCTGAGCTTCGAGCAGGGCAGAGGCAGGAGGAGGGACAAGATGACCCAGCATGTGGCTGTGTCTGAAGCTGAGCCTAGATGAAGCTCTTTCCTGGGAAAGTTCTGTCACTAATTGACTTGCAAATGCCTGTTTGTCCCCAGATTCATAATTAGTGCTAAGGATTTCTAGGGCCCCATCCTGGAGGGGCATTTTTTGGGGGCAGCCTGTTCATCTCCCCTCTCTGAGGTTGGCCGGGCTGGGGATGGGCAGAGCCGGGCACCGGTGCCCAGCTGCCGTCCAGCGTTCCCACGGCTCTGGTGCCAGCATGTGAAAGGCGAGGTGCGGGGGGCGCGGGGGCCGGGGCTCCCCGCCATCCTTCAGCCGGGACCAGGGCCAAAGCCCTGAGGCTCCAGGAAACGACAGAGCTGGGGAGCGGGCTGTGACAGCGGGTGGGGGCCGGCTGGCACCCCCAGGAAGGAGAACCCAGCCGGGGCCGGGGACTGGCATTGGCCGAGCCTCCTGCACGATGAATGGGCCAACAAGGGGCCTCTCTTCCCCACGGCTTCCCCACAAAGGCCTTGGCTACACCATTGGATGTGGGGGGCCGGGGGCCACCGGAGGAAGAGGAGAGGCTATTCTCAAAGATACCCCCACTCCCAGCCTCTGCCGTGCCAGGAAGGGGCCCTGGGCTGGGGGCCCAATGCCCAGGGTTCAGGCCTGGCTTGGACTTGGATCTGCTGTGTGAGGAGGGCAACTCTCCCAATCTCTCTGGGCCTCAGTTTCCCCCACTGTATTATCCCTGGCATCCTTCCTGCCCTGATGACCACCTCCTGGTTTCTGCCCACTCCACTCCCCCAACAGCCCCATCCCAGTCTCCACTGCTAGTTCATTGTCCTCTGCAGGCCCTATCTGGGCCTGAGGCCCAGCCAGACCTCCCTCAGGGTGTATCAGCGCCCTTTACCCAGGCACAGCCCCATAGCCCCTAATGCCCTTCACCTCCCCTCATGTCAGGAGGAGCTGTTCCAGTCTCGGCTTGCCAGGTCAGTATAAGAAAGTCGCTGTGGCTGCCTTCCATGAAGTCAGACAGGCCAGGGCCGTGACATTCGCAAACTGTGTGACCTGGACGTGTCTGTCAGCCTGTCTGGGCCTTGTCTGTGGAAGGCCTCACAGGTTATCACCGGGATCCAGTGAGACTGTGAGTGCAAGGCAGTCCATGTGGGACCTGGAACGGAGTGGATGCTCAGTCGAAGTTCTTTTTCTTCCTGCCTCCCTCTCAAAGCTTTCTGCCTGTGTTTCCTGGTGACTGAGATGTTCTTTCCTGGTCCACTCCCATCTTTTTTGCTTGGCTCTCCCAGCAGCCCCTCTATATTCCCATTTCATCTCCAGTTCCTTTCCCAGAACTGGCCATTTTCCTTTGGTAAGTCCTTCCTGACGTCTAACCTTCTATTGCAAGTTGCCCCCCCCCCCAGGCCTGGCCTCTTCCCAGGCTGCCTTGCAGCTGGGGCCCTGAGGGAAGGGGGTGGGGGTGGGCTCTATGGTAACCCTGAGAAGAGAATGCCCTCTCTCCTCATCTGCATACAGACGGTCTCATTTGCATACAGACAGGCCTCATCTACATATGCTCAGTGGGACTCTAAGAGCACATTCCAAAGTGTCCCGCCTGGACCCTCCCACCTTAGTCCTGGCATCCCTGTTAGAGAGGGGCCCTTCCCCACCCCTTCTGCCTCTGTCTGGCTCTGGGTCTTTCTGTTTCCAAAAGGCAGCCCACCCTCTGTGGCTCTTCTCCCACCTGCTGTTGCTGGTGTCTTGCTTTCCTTTCCTGTGCTCAGAGGAGTCCTTCGTCCCCCCTCCTCGTGCGGGCCCTAACTCCTTCACCAAGATCCTCCCTTTCAAGCCAGGAGGCCACTAGTGGAGGGGGCGGGCTGGCCTCAATCACCAGCTGCCTCTCCCTGCCCAGGCCCCCAACACCCAGAGGGTAAGGAGGCCATGAAGATGGATGCTCAGGCTCTGGGGTCCAAACAAAAGCAGGGGAGAGGGAGGCCAGACCTGGGCAACTTCCTTCCTGCTGACCCCAGGCCAGACCCTGTCTTGTTTCACCTCTCCTCCCCAGGGACAGACCCCTGGGGCCACAGTCCCGCAGTCCACAGTGAGTCCTTGCAAGGCCAGGTAGCAGGAAGGTTCTGAAAGGAGGGCTGGGAACCTCAGACACACTGGCTGGGCCTGCTGACTTCTATACGACAGATTGTGAGGCAAATATAACTGCCTTATCCTGGCTGTGTCCTCGGCCTCAGTCAGCCCTCCTAGACCCTGTCCTTGTGGCGGACCATGGGGCTCCTTGGCATGTAGATTGGGGGAGCCTAGAATTCTTCTCCCGATGAGTCGCCACCATACTGAGGCCCCTGGACATGGCCTTTCCCTTCTCTGGCCTCAGTTCCCTCTGTGAAATGAGGAGCTGGGCTAGATCAAGTGGCTCTCAATGTGTTGCTTCTTCCTGGAAACAGTGCCCAGGTGCCTAGCCAGCATTCTGCATGCAATTTTAGCAGAGGCAAGGATCCACTGAGGTTCATCTTGACCTCAGGTTAGGAGTCTGGGTCTAGAGGAGCTAAAAATGCTGTGGTCAGTGTGTAAATGGAAGCGGGTGTAGATATATGTGCTTGGATTCATATGGAGTATCTCAGGGAGGACGCAGGTACTAGTGGTTGCCTCTTGGGGGCAGAGGTGAGTGGCTGGGGAGAGGGTGGGAAGAAGACATACTTTCCCTTTTGTGCTATTAGAATTGCACCACATATATTATCTTAAGCCTTTTCTATTTAGAAAAATTCTGGGATTCAAACCATAGTTTCATGGAGGGACTGTGGTTAGACGGGAGGAAGGACGTTGTAGAGGGTGGTGGAGAGCTCAAAGGTGCTGGCCATCTGGACTCTGCTAATACTTTCCAGCAGGAGCTCTCTAGAGCATGAGATGGGCCTACCTGTTGGGGGAGCATGTTGGATACAGATGTGTTATGGGGGAAATGGGTCAAGAGCACAGTTGCAGCTCCATCTTGCTGTGGTTCCCCTGACCCTTTAGGTTCCCTCCCAGGTCTCCTTGGGAAGTCCTACCTGCTGTGTAACCTGAATCCCTCTTGCTAGGCATATTCATTCCCTTCTGCTCTAGTGAGGACAGAGAGGAAGCAGGAGCCGGTGGCCTCGTGGGACAGGGGTGCTCTTTCTCTGTGGTCTGTTCAAACCCAGGAGGACATTTCTGAGGATCCTTTTGTGGAGGAGACAGAGAGCCACTCAGTGATCTCCCACACGGCACTCTGGGGAAGCAACCCCACCCTCTCCCATTCTCTTGGTCTTTGGGATGGTATCTGGGGACCTCCTTGGCTGGAAGTATCAGCCCATTGCCCTGAGTTGGGACTGACCAGATCATGGATGGAGTTCCCAGGTGTTCTGGGGTGGCTGAGAGAGGTGGAAGAAGCCAAGGAGCTTTTTACTCCCTACACACCCCCCATAGGTGGGAGTTCTTAGTGAGGCTTCCCCCTTCTGTAGCAAAGGTGGCTTCCATGCATTGGTCTCTTAGAGGGAGCCCAGTACTGTCCTCCTCTCCGTCAGTCCCTCCCCTCCCAACCCTGTGCAGGTATATCGACTACCACTAGTACTGTTGTTCAGTATTCAAGAGTCTTTATTAGACATGAGATGGGTCTTCCATCTCAGAGAATCTCAGCTCAGACGACACAGGAGAAACCAAGATGGGCCAGGACGGACAGCTTGTGGACACGGGAGAAATGGTGAAGCAAAATCTTATCCCAGGTGGCTCCAGGCGTAATGGGCTGCCTAGGCTGGAGGCTAGGGCCTGCCTACTTCCATCCTGCTCAAAGGCTTTTTGGCAGAGCCGGTCAACTTGCTAGAGTTTAGCTTCATCTTTTAGTCAATCCAGGAAGGCTTCTCAGAGGGAACCCAGGCCAACCAGGTAAAGTAGGTTCTTCTTTTTGGTCTGAAAAGAAAAAATGTCAAGAGTGAAAAAGGTTCTCTTTGGATAGAGACCTCAGCAGGAGACAGAAGACAAACTTCCAGGGAGAGCGTCCAGTGTCTGAGTCTAGGCGTCTCTTCTAGGGGCTCCACCCGGGGCTCTGGGGGAGGGGAATGCCCAGGGCAGGAAGGCAGATCCCAAGCAGGTCAGAAATTAGGGGGTGGCCCAGGGCACTTGCTTCAGGAAGGCGGAGAGCATGCTTCCCTTGGCCAGGGATCAACCTGAGAGGATTTTGGTGGCTTCTACAGCTCCTGTGGCCTCCTCCCCAGTCCTGTCTTCAACTGGCAAGGGCCGTTTTAGCATCCCTCAGACTTCACTCCTGCACCTGAGAAGGAGCACCCCCTTCCTCCCCTGAGAACATGCCCAGAGGTCCCCCTGCCTCTCTGGTCCTCTCATCTCAGTCCCTCTGACTGTCTGGAACATGTTCTGCCAGAAGTCGGCACAGGGGAGGGAGACAGCACATGCTTTGGGATCCACGAAACCCATTTGAAGCCTGGCCCAATTTGGTAGTCCTGGGCAACTTACATGTCCCTCTTGGGGCTCAGATTCTGCCTTTGTAAAGTGGGGACAGTATTGCCAGTTTTCAGGACTGCTGGAAGATTAACTGAGATAATGGCTAAGAAAGAGCTTACACAAGCAAGTTGGTGCTGAGTCAAGGCCAGCTCCTCCCTTTCTGGGGTGGAGGGAAGCTGCGCCCCGGAAAGGAAAATAAAGTCAGCAGGGGCCACACAGAAGTCAGGCGTCAGAGGCCAGCTGTGGGCACAGCATTCCTTTCCTGCCGCATTCGGAGTTGGGAGCCCTAGTTTTGGAAGCCCCCAAAGTTCACCTCACCCGACTACTCCAAGGGCTTTAAAATCTGAGAATAGAATTTCAGAAAGAGGAGAGGATCTGAGCCACTGCCCTGCACAGGCCAACTCCTCAGATCAGTGTCACCTCCCTCCTACCTAGTCTCAGATTTTCCAGATTTACGTCCCTCCTCCCTGCCCCTCCCCCCTCCCCCACCCTCCCACAACCCCCACCTTTGCCAGGTCCCTAACCTTGACCTTGACCATACTTTGGAGGGGCGGGAATAGGAGGTGGGCCTCGCCCGTTATACTGGAAGCTCACTAAAGGTAAGGACTCAGTCTCCCTCAAACCTGGGCGCTGGGAGCCCTGTGTCCCTGATCCCCTCTGGCCCTCTTCCCAGCTTGGGCTGGCTCCCAGAGGCCCTGAGGCAGCCAGCTGTTCCTCAGTGTCCCAACTAAGGCTGTCATCTCTCCCTCTACAGCTCTTTCCCATTCCTTGCTCCAGATCCTCGGCCTGCCTGAGAGCCCTGTTGGCCCAGGCTGGCTGGATTTGGGGGAATGATAGAAGAGACTGGCATCTGTCAGGGCCTGGGAAGGGGTGGTGGAGGAAGCTCAGGGCCTTCCCCTGGGTGGGGGAGGAGGAGTCCAGATGGAACAGTCTCCTCCTGTTCCACCCTCCCAGCCCCTGACATAGCAAGCATCTCCTAGCAACAGTACAGTAGCAGGGGGCTGGGAAGAGGGTGGGGGCTGGGAAAGTGGGGCGGGGAACAATGACATCATAAATTATCCCCAGCCCCTCCCTGCCAGCCCACCCTTCCTCACTTGAGAATGGCCTCCTTTCTCTCTCCACCTGCTCCTCATTCAAGATTCCCTCAGCAAAGCTGGCCCCTGCTCAGTGCCCCTTACAGATGCCCCTCTAGGTCAAGGTGACCACTCTCTGCTTTCTGCTTGAGCTCCAGAGTGAGGGAATTCTCACCATCCCAGGATCTCTCAGGGACCCTTGTTGGAACCTCCCCAGTGGTGGGAGGGGGAGACTGCCTTCTGGGCTGCCCCGGAAAGCCTGGGAAACTACCACTTTCCAATGGCCTCTGGCTCCTGCCTCTTTCTTTGGGTGGGGATAGGGACAAGGAAGGGACATTTCAAAGCATTTTGTGATATAGACTCCCCTTCTCTAAACAAAAGGTTTTAGACTTGGGGCCCCCAAGTCTTTAAGGGGCACTCGGACCTCTCACCAAGCTAGCTAAGTCTCAGTTTCCCTGTCTCAACAGCTGGAGTCCAGCAAGCCCAATAAAGAGACTAAAGCTGGGTGGCAGTTCCTTCCTTACCTCTCAAATCAGCCATGTCAAGCCAAGGGTCAAAGAACTGGTGCTTCAGCAGTACAGATCTTGGTTAGACATTGGGAAGGACTTCCCAAGAGAAGAATAAGAAAGATCATGGAATTTCCTGACTGGAGAGAGGAAAAGTCTGTCATAGAAATAGGAAACTGGGGGGCCGGCCCGGTGGCGCAAGCGTGGGGGTTCGGATCCCGGGCGCGCACCAACGTACCGCTTGGCGGGCCATGCTGTGGCGGCATCCCATATAAAGTGGAGGAAGATGGTCACAGATGTTAGCCCAGGGCCAGTCTGCTTCAGCAAAAAAAAAAGAGGAGGATTGGCAGATGTTAGCACAGGGTTGATCTTCCTCACAAAAAAAAAAAAAAAGAAAGAAAAGAAACAGGAAACTAGGTGGGAACCTCTTAAATTTTATCTCATTAATGCTTTCTTAGCCAAATTAAATACATTAAGGACAGAGTCTGATGTGTGGTAAGCCTCCATTTTGGCTATTTTTAAAAATCACATTCATATGAATTTTTATTGCATGAATATCAGGAGGAAGGGATAAATCCCTGAAGACCTATCTCCCATCCTCCAGGAACCCCATGGGAAAATCCAGATATGAGGTAGTGCCCTGAGTACAAGATGGCAGCCAATTGCCATGGCAACAGCAGAAGAAGGAGTCTGGTTGGTTGCGGGGGCAGTGCCGGAAAGCCAGCTGGTGCCAGATGGACAAACCCAGCAGAAGGTAGCCCCAGCTGGGTGAAGCTCATGCTCCCTGTGCCCAGGGCTCTCCCTCCATATGCCAGCCTTAGCCTGGTCCTTCCCTTCAGGCCTCAAGTCTCCACTGCTACTTGTGGGGGATGATGCCCAAACCATTCCTCCTCCTGACTCACTCGTACAACAAGGAATGACCGCTTAGAGACTAGAGATGCTTCTGCTCAAAGTCTCCCTGGCTCATGGGCCGAGGGATCTAAATAAGTTGAAATTTATTTATTTATTTTTTTGTGAGGAAGATCAGCCCTGAGCTAACACCCATGCCAATCCTCCTCTTTTTGCTGAGGAAGACTGGCCCTGAGCTAACATCCGTGCCCATCTTCCTCCACTTTATATGGGATGCCGCCACAGCATGGCCTTGACAAGTGGTGCATCTGTGCACGCCCAGGGTCCGAACCCCGGCCGCCAGCAGTGGAGCGCACGCACTTAACCGCTACGCCACGGGGCCGGCCCCCAATAAGTTGGAATTTAGCTCCCTCCTGACAATGCTGAGGAACCAACCATAACATCAGGGACTTGAGGGTCCTAAGTGGCAGGGCTTGGAGGTACCATTTTGTGCACATTTAGTGGAGGGTCACAATGTCTGGCTAACGCTCCCTCTGGATCATATGGAGATGAGGGCTGCAGGGAGGGAGCAGAGGGGGCTAGGGCAATGTGGGGGGAACTCGAGCTTCACTCCACCCCTCCCTTCCTCCCGGATTGCTGGACAGTAGTGGAACAGGGCCAGCAGGAAGTTCTTCCTGAGAAGGCTGGAAGAAGCTGTGGTCATGGTCTACCAGTCTACCACCTAGCTGTTAAAAATGAGTGCCTCCCAAACCAGTCCAGCAAGACGCTGGCCTGCGTGAGACCACGAGAGCTCCAGCCAGTCCCCGGAGCCCAGCCACACTTCTCAGACAGGCCTTCATCACAGATTGTACCCAGAGTCCCTTCACTCTCCTTCCTGGCAATCCACGCCCTCATTTCCAAACCCTGGATTGTCCTTACCTGATTGTCCCCACTACCTGCAATGGCCCCTCTAACTGTGTCCCTCAGCATTGAGAATTAACACTGGACATCTGCACACAGCCTTATGAAGCCCTCTCGTTCACACTGACCCATTTGATCCTCAGGACAGCCCTGGAAGTTAGGATCCAAAGACATTAAGCGGCTTGCCTATGGCGACCCAGGTAGTAAGGGAGGGAAGCCAGAATGTGTATCCTGACCAGCCCGATTCCAGAGTTAAAAACCAAAACCTCCTTCTTTTGTTGTCCTTCCTGTGGACAGAGCCCCTCTATCAAATCTGTGGGCAACCTGCAAGCTGAGGTTGTGACTGCTGTCATTCTGCTTGCAGCGCCCCAAATCCAAACATTTATTAGAAGGGACAGTGTGCCTAAGAAGGGGTTGGAGGTGGGGGAGAAGGTCTACCCACACTGCTGATTAGCAATGAGTGACCTGAGGCCAGGTGGGGAGAGACCTCCCCTGTGGAGGACAAGAGTGGGTTGGAGACTGAGGCAGCCTCAGGACTCCTTTTTGGCTCTGGTCAATCTTGTCTTTCCACCCTCCCAACACAGCCTTCCCCTGAGGGGAGGGGGAGCTCTGCGCAGGAGCTGGAGGTGGACTCCAATAGTCCCTATGCTGGGAAGATGAGAGAGGCTCAGCCCCAGAAGCACCATGGGAAGGCATGTATGGGTTGGGGAAGGGAGGCTGGAGAGGCCTGGCAGGATCAGGAGTCTATAGCTGGGAAGAAACGGGGTGGGGGTGGGAGCAGGGCCTTGGTGCTGGGGACCTGTGGGGCCTGGCTGGAGCATGGAGAGGAGCCTATTCTGGGAATGGCTCCACCCTGGCCTCACTGTGAGACCCTGGCCAGGTCTCAGCTTCTAGTTCTTTCCCAGACCTGGTTAAAGCTTGAGGCCTCCTCTCAGCCCTCCCCTCCTCCAACCCCATTTCACCACTCCCAATGGGCCCCCGGGGAGCTAAGCCCCCTCACCTGACAGGGCCACTTCCACGGCCACTCACAGAGAAGTCTTTGTGCAGAGGCTGGGCATGGGGGAGGGGCAGTAGCTGGCACCCAGCAACTTACATTCCACCCCAGTGGCCAGCAGCGGCCTCATCATCTCCTCAGCTGTCTCTCCAGCCCCTCACCCCCTTTCTCTGGGAAGAATCCTCTCAGAGCCTTGGCCCACCCCTGGATACCCCCTTATACCTTCCCTCACTCCCTCTTCCAGGAAGTTTCCAGGACTGAACCCCCTTCTCTATTCTTCAGTCCCCAATGGCCCATCTCCTGTCCTGATCTTGGGGCACTCATTGTGCTGGGGACCAACCTTGGCTTCTCCACATTTCTCCCCAGAGGGCTCCCACCAGCCTGCCTGGTGTGTGCATGCCGGGGTGTGGAGGAGGTTGATTCTGGAGGGGGAGAGGCTGAGACTCTTCCTCAGGTGGCTTCCAGGCCTTTGATATGTTCCTTCATTTGTTCAGAACTAGGCAAGAGCCAGTCAAGTGTCTGGTTGGGTGCTGGGCTCAGTGGTCAGCTAGATGCAGGTGTCCTGGTCCTGGTCCCAGCCATACCCTGCACCCAGCGTCTCTGAGGCTCTCAGCCAACTTCCCAGCACCCCCATCAGATGCAGCCTCCCTGGTGGAGCACATAAAGCTCTTAATAACAGAACTTCTGCCTCCTCTTCCCATCTCCTCCAGCCCAGACTCCCTTTGATGAACACTCTAGGCCCTTAATGCACCATGCTCTTCCCTACTTCCCTGCCCTCACATACGCTGTCCACTCTCCACCATCCACTTCCTCAAACTCCTTAGACTGACAACCCCCTGCTTACCTTTTATCACTTTTATTCCGTTTATCTTTTGTCATCAATCTTTTGGCTTCCTCCAGGAAGCCTTCCTTAACTCCCATAAGGTGGCCCACAGCTCCCTCCCCGATGCTCCCACCGCAGTCTTCACACTCCCTTGTAATTGTGTGTCTGCCTCCCCTACTGGACTGCTAGCCCCTCAAAGCAGCTTTGTATTCCACCGTCCTCTTCAGCACAGCACCCAGCCCACAGTAGGCACTCAATAAAGGCCTGTTGAATGAACGGGCTGACATGGAGGCACGGATAAGGGAAAGGAAGGTATGGACGTGAGACGTGCTACAAAGGAGGAAGTGATGAGTTCTGATGTGACTGACTTGGACCAGGGGGAAGGAAAAGGGCAAAAAATGCTCAGGATTTGCACCTCAGGGCCTAGAGTTTAATGCTGCCACTGATAGAGGTAGGGAAGCAGGAACATGGGGCAAGACTTGAAGCCCGATGCGGAGTGAGTAAGCATCTGAACGCCCTTCCTATGTCTGGGGAATGGCTCCCTCATGAGTGAGTTTTGGAGGGAGGCTGCACTTATCTGCGACTACAGAAGCCAAAAGCACAGGTACCTTCCCAGCCCTCCTTGCAGCGAGGGCCTGGGCATGTGGTCCAGGCTTAGCCAATCAAATGTACCACTCCAGTCTGATCTGGGAGCTAGTGGCAGGACCACAGGCAGTAGTTAGCGTACAAATCTGGAGTTTCAAAGTGGTCAAGGCTAGAGAAATGAAATGAGCATTTATAACTCCAGCTGATGGTTGAAGTGATAAAAGTGAACGAAGGTGAGTAGGACAGAAAAAAGAAAAAAAGCTGATAGTAGAACCTTGGGGAACACTATTGGCTGGAGAACTGGTCGACCCAGCAGAACCTTGGGGAACACTATTGGCTGGAGAACTGGTCGACCCAGCAGACTCAACGAAGAGAACCCAGAAGGAATAATCAGGGATATAACAGGAGAACCAAAGGCCAAAGGAGAAGACAGGATGGATATCAGTATGAAATGTTCCACAGAGGTCACAAGGCCTGAGCAAGCTGTGAGTGACCTGAGAAGGTGCAATTTCACCAGACTTATGAAGATGGAAGCCGGACTGCTGGGCTGAGGAGAGAAGATTTGGAGCTTTACCTCAAGTACACAGCCGCCCTTCATAGGCCCCAGAGAGACCCTCAAACTGGCAGATGATCCTGCCTGCCCACAACTTACTCTCTCCCTCCTCCTGCTGATACTCCCAATTCTGATTCCTCCTGTAGTTTTTGCATTACCCACAGTCCTCCAAGTCTTCTGACCACTGGTGCTCAGAAGGGGTCTGGAACTAAGCCCAGCGTGGAGGCCTCTCCACCACCCTTGCTCCTGTGTGAGGCTCGCATCTCTTCCGGGGCTGCCCTTCCTCATCTCTCCCTCTTTTCTTCTCTCCCCATCCTCTCTTCCCAATTGCACTAGAAGGAAGACTCAACAGTGTTCTTGGTCAGCCATAAAGTCCTTATGGTCTCACCTCCCTCCATGTCCACCAACCAGGGCTGCCTCTCAGTCGTGGAGAGGCGGCCATTTTATAGGCGCCAGCTACCTAAGATGGCGGCCTCCCTCTTCCTCTGCTTCCGTTCCCACAGCCTTGCCTCTTACCCCTGCTTCTTTCTTTCTGAAGCCTGAGCCCAACAAGGTGGGGGGCCAGGCTGGGGAGCCAAGGCCAGAGGAAGCAAGACAAAAAAGGACAGAAAAGCCGGCCCCTTGGCATCTCTCTTTGGCATTTGAGTCTAGTTCAGGGAGGGAGGGCAGAAGGGAAGAAAGAAAGTAGTGTGAGTTTTTATTTCTGTCCTCTTCCTGCCACCTCCCCCCAACACACACACACACACACACACACACACACACACTTTGATGAAAACAAAATCTCTCCCCTTTTCTGTCTTCTACAAACCCCCTCCCCGTTTTTCCTGGCTCCTACCATGAGCCTCCCGGAATGCAAATAAGTTGTATTATGCAAATGTATGCAAATCAGGCTTAACGAGCGGAAGGAGGGGGCAGAATGCCGAATAAGTAATGGCGGAGGGTGCAGATGGAGGATGGCAGGAATGACTCCCTCTTCTTCTCCATTCCCACAGCCTGGAGGCTTGCTGGGGGTAGCAGGGTGTCCCTCACTTCTGGGAAAGAGTAGAAGGTCAAGGCCCCATTGCTTCAGCTGAGAAGGCCTAGGATGGCCTTGGCTATAGGTGAGGGACAGGAGAGCTTGCAAGGAGAGAGGGTTAAGTACAAGGGACTCGTGCTCACTTGCACAACCTCACTTGCACAACCTTATACAGAAACTCTAGATGCACCAGCCTCCCTGCCTGTATGGCCTGCTGATGGCAAAACCTTCAGCTCTGGGTGCTGAAAAGAGGGTGATGCTTACGCGTGCCATGGCTTGTGCCTCAGAAAGGAGGATTCTCAAGGGAAGATTCCCAGCCAGACCCAGGTTCTTCTTGGGGGTTGGGGGTGAAAGCTGTCTCTCTTTGTGTTTTGGAAGGTGGGGGTTGGGGTGGTTGCCATGGCAACATAGCATGGAACATCCACCTCCCCAACATCCAGCCCCAGAGGACCTACAAGTTGGGGAGGATAATGGATCGACATCCCCTAATGCCCCCACCACCTGGCACTGCCAGCCGGAGATGGCGGCATCAAATCCTAGAGAGAATGGCCTCTTTGTTTCCCGGCTCACGGTGTTGGGGGAGCAGGCCTGGGCACACAGAAGGGCCTTTCCCAGGCCCCGTTCCAGTTTGCGTGACTCTTGCTGGCCTCTGGAGACTCCTTGTGGCCATCCACTGGCCTCTGTGCCCTGGCAGATGGTTGTTGCCCCCTTGCCTTTTCTCCCATGGGCTTGCCAGCTACTGCAGGGTATGCTTTCCCCTGTACTTCTCTCTGAGGCCTCCTCAGATAGACTTCTTGGCTTGTGTGGACACCTCACATGCCCAGATATGCATCTTGTCCTTTTTTGTATGGGGGTAACCTGTGAACTCTCCCTACCACCATTAGGCCTGCTCCACCCAACTTAGGTAGGGAGACTCCTAAAGGAGGTATCAGACACAATAGGCAGGGCTGGGCTGGAATTCAGAAGCCTGAGTCTTGGCACTTCCACTAACCAGCTGAGGGACCTTGGTCACACCTCTTCCACTCTCTTGGGATCTGTAAAATGAGGGATATAGGGCTGATGATATCCAAGGCTCATTTTAGCTTTACCTGACTGGTACACTTTGTATCTTACATGAGCTTAGGTTAAATCCTCCCTGAAGTCTAATATTCATCCTTCTTACTGCTGGAGCAGCCTCTCTCATTCAGACTCCCCAACGAGGACAAACCCAATTTGCTTGAAATGGAATGTCAACTGCCCTCAGCCTTTTCCTTTCCCTGAGACTCCACATCTGCCTGCAAATAACTCCCACAGATTAAAAAATCTGGAGTTTTTAATATCTGACCGTGCAGACAAGAGGACCCCCTCCTAACCCTCCCAAAGGGGGTCAGCACAGCCATCTCACTCACCTCCTGGGAGCTGTCCGTGGTGCTGGATGTGGCTCTGGCGCACGTGTGGATGAAAGAGGGCGAGAGGGTGGTGGAGCACCTGCCCGCCCCAGGTGAGAAGCTAAAGGAAAGAGAAGAAGCAGAAACATTTGGAAACAGTAAAGAAAGGGGCAGATGTATTCCTGAAGAAAGTTTCTCCTCTCTGAAGACCTCCAAACTGCCAATACTACTTTGGGGGGGAGAGCACAAGAGTCAAGGAAACTCTGAACCTCTCACTCCTTCAACCCTAATGACTTAAATGTCTGTATTATCTCAGTCCTCATATGGATCCTATTTGGAAATCCACAGGGAGATGGAGTCATAATTCCTGCCCTTGGGGAAGAGCTCAGGTTGAGGTAGTTGACAGGGTACAGACCTCTAAATTCCACCCTAAATTCTAAGGCTCCTACAAGGAATTTAGTAATAAAGATGAAGAAGATACACAGGTGAAGATACACAATCTGCCTGATAGTATTAGAGATATCAGGAGCTTGGGAGGAAAGGTAGGGAAGGCAGGGAAGGGTGCATGTGTGTATGTGCCCGTGCACAGGTGTGTGTGTGTGTCCTGGGCAGAGATGAGCCTGTATCAGTGGTTCTTAACCCTAGCTGCACATTAGAAACACTGAGGGAACTTTTAAATGATATCGACGCCTAGGCCTCATTCCCAGATACTCTGATTTCATTGGTTTGGGGCTGGCTCTAAACATCAGTATTTTTTTAAAAGTTTCCCAAATGATTTTGGTGCATAACCAGGTTGAGATCACTGGCTTGGAAGAAAGCAGAAAAGAAAAATTGCAGGGGTTAAGCCTGATCATCTGGAGGGAGAGGCAAAGCTAGGGGCCCTGTAGAAGAAGGGAATGAATAGAGAAGAGAAGGACAAGCATATTGACTCCCGTCTCCTAGGAGCTCCCTATGGCCCCAGGCCTGGCCTAGAGACCGACTCAGGTGTTGGGCTTGTCTCTTCTGTGCTGTGGAAGTTCAAACCACCCCAAGGCAATGAGATGGCCTGTCTCCCCACCCCAGTCCCTTATGCAGAGACAGGGAATGGGTGCAATGACCCTGAGGGCATGCTGCTCCCCTTCACCCAGAAGGTCCCCAGGGAGGCGGTTGTGGAAGGTAAACAGCAACAATGGTCTCTTTCAGTGTCCAGATTCCAACCCTTCAGCCCAATTAGCAGACACAGCAAACAGCAATTCAGCTGCCTTCAGCCGCTGTCATAACAAACTCAGAGCAGCCTTAATGGGGGGATTAGGGCAGGAGGAGGGGGCGGGTTTCACTCTGAGCCCTGGGAGAGCCTGGGTGGCAAGGAAGGGTTCCCCTTTTCTCTCACCTCTCTCCTATCTAAATATGCACCACCCACCTTTACCTTCCATAACCCTGCTCCTCATTCTCCTCAAAGCTCCGAGAATGTTTTTATGGTTTTGTCTGTTCTTTCCCTCCAATGATTTTAAAGCATTAACCTAAATTCGTTTATCTCCTAGGGAAGTGGGCAAACCCTGCCACCGGAAGAGACAGTGCCATAACCCCCACAATCTCTGAGGTCTCAGTAGCAAAGGAAAGGAGGCGAAAAGGTCAGTCTGTCCCCAGAACACTGGGTGGGAAGGAGGTGAAGAAATAAATGAGTATTCCAACTCCCAAACCTTGGGAAGTACAGACTTCAAGAAGATCTTCCAGATGTAGAAGAATGCAGAGGGGCCTGTGCTTCTCTGGTGGGTTACCAACCTTGGGAACTGAGTTGAGGGGCTGGGAGGCAAGAGGAGAGAAAACACTCCTTCCTAAAGTCACTCAGTGAGGAAGAAAAGTCTGCATGCTGATAGGCAGGTCTTTATTTGGTTCATTAATTATACCCACTACCTAACTGGTCCTTTAATTTAATAAACTGTGTTTTTAGTAACTCTAGAAGTCTAATGGAATAAACTTGGAGTGGCATTATTACACATGCCATATTTCTCTATCTACATAAGTCTGTTTACCAATCATAAATACTCTTACCAATAAGTTGTAAGATCCATTAAGGAGAGAAACACGATGGCCATTCTGCCTCGTGGACTCTAGCCTCTTCCCTTAACAGGTTTCCCAAGGACTGTTCCTCTTCTCCCCAGTCTTCAGACACTGCCTACCCAGGTCCCACGAGTCCCTCTTCAACTCCCAAAGCTGGAAAAGAAGGAAGAACTTCCTCGAGTTTAAATGTTTTGAAATCCTCAGTCAAGAATATGCCAAAGAGCTGTCCTTTTTGCTTGATTTTATTGATTCTGAAATCAGTCATATGCTTTCAAACTGTTGTTCCAAACTGTAGCCTTTAACCCTTCTGCAGTCTAAGAATTATTCCTTACCCATGGGCATCATAACATATTATAAGATATTTTATATAGAATTCTTCATTTGCTCCATGTGACAACCCTGAGGATATAGATTCTTATCCCTATTATACAAATATCTGAGCTGAGGTTCAGAGATCTGCGTAGCTGGTAAATGATGGTGCCTAAACATCGACCTTGGTTCAGTTGCACTTGCTCTTTCTATCTCTTTCCCTTGCTACGCTTGCTGATTGTGACAGTTCTTATGACTTTAAGGACCTTTCAACAAAACCCTTTCCATTCCTAGAATTGGGAAAAATTTGTCTCAGGGTGAGGGTGTGAATGACAATGTAAAACTTGAGTTTTAAGAGAGTTTTACATTTAGGAGAAAATTGCCTTTGAACTTCTGAACTCAGAATTCAATAGGAGGGCACTGGGATGAAGGACTGAGGAGAGAATGGATTAAAAAACCAGCTTAGAATTTGCTTTCCAGTAGGAATAGGTGGATGTTGCAAGATCTGAAGAATAGAAGTAAAAATTCTTGGGCACAGACAGAAGCGTGATGATACAAAGGAAGAAATTTCCTAACTGGTAACTGGTGAGACCCTTCAGAGCCCCTTTCAACCTAGCATCCCTGCACCCCCATTCTGTCAGTTCTCCTATTGGGTTAGCTGGAGGGGGTACTATCTGGTATAAAGGTTGGGGGAGGCAGGAGGCAGGACCGAGTGGTGTCACTGTGATGTGTGCATTTGGTAAAATCCCTTGAATCCCAGAATGTATGTTCCTCTAGTGGATTTATACCCATACATAGCCAGGCATCGCTAATCTCACACCAGAGCTTCCTGCCCACCGTGGATCACACACATCCAACCTCAAACCAGGTCACACACCACTCAGTTTCTCATCCTCATAAGCAGACACACAGCTCACAAACAGTCACGCATCATTCTCCTGACAACCCCACCCCCACCCCCACAGGCACACACCATATGTACACATAAGGCAGACACACACCCTCACCCCCACACTCCTCCTGGCCTCTACTCCCCCTTTCCACTGAGCTGCTTGTTTTGTAGGGTGTAAACCCTCAACCCACCAGTTCCCTCAGACCCTGTATTCTCCTTCAGAGATCCTGTGGTGAAATGTCCTAACGGGATACAACAATAATAATATAAACCCATTGTGGTTAATAATATATGTTCTAAGTCTTATGTGGGTGAGTCTCAGGAGATCCCAAATACACATTTCCAACCAGTTACATGAAAAATTAAAAAAGAAAAAAAAGGCCTATTTTTCTTGGTGCTCCTTCTCCTCAGGTCGCAACTCCCCAGCCCATGCTCACAACGAGGCCTTGCATCTCTCCGTGGGCCTTCCCTCTCCCCTGATGCTCTGATTCCCTCCCTTCTTAGCTCTTCTCCATCCGGGTCTCCCCACCTCACCCTCTCAAGCCCTTCCCTCAGGCAAGTGTAGAGTATCAGAAAAAGCAATGGGTTTGAAACCATTGAGTGACATTAGCAACTCACTAGAGTCTGTGGTTCCCCACCTGTAAAATGGGGTTAACAACAGCTACAGTGTTGGAGGATCAGAGAAAGGCACGTAGGCAGAGCGCTGTTCCCAGGAAGTATGGTGTGGTGTTAGGGATTATTAGCCCCTGCCCCAAACCTGCTCCCTTTCTCCCTAATCCTGTCTCCAATTGCCCCGCTCCAAAAAACCCAAATTCCAAACCGCTCAAAAAGCAAGAGGCTGCTAATCTCTCCTTCCTCCAACCTCTGAAGTAAGGAAACATATGGACACTAGGCTCTCTGAAGCCCAATTGTCTTAGTTTGGGTTCCCCAATATTTCCCCCATATTACATATAATTGAATCATAATCTTCTAGCTATAAAATCAGTTCCTGGGAGGAAATTTTAAATTTACACAGGAAACTGGAGTCAGTACAAGGTTATTTCATCCAGTTCTCCTTTTGCCCTCTTTTTACCCCTTCCTGCCCTGCCCTGCTCTGTGTTCTGGAATGCCAGGAGGTGGGGGATGGGATGGGGAGAGGTAATAAATGCAGAGGGGCTACCTCTAGCTTTGCTACGTTTACTTTATTCTACCAAGTGACTCTAGACCACCCTCCTTTCCACTGCGCCTAAACACTCTTTTGCTTGAAATATTTAGGTCAGGCCATATAAATGGATTCTTTTAGGAAAGGCCCTGATTAATCTCTCTAATTCTTCGCTTTCTCTGGGCCGCATAAATACTAAGCTACAAATTCCTTTGTGTTTGAGCCCCTTGAGGCCATTTGCTCTTGGAGATGATTTCCAAGAGAGTGAGGATGGAGTGGGAAGGGAGGGTGTCCTGAAAGACCCCAACTCAACCCCTTTGGTCTGTGAAGACAAAGCTGGCATGAGAAGCTTTTCAAGACATCAGACTCAGCTCCTGGGTCGGAAGGAGGAAAGAATATGGAAACAAGTGAGCTGAGAAATACTCTGCACTCCATTGCCCCAGAACCCAGCCTGGGCAAAAGGTTTCCCAGCCACGCTGTCTTCTTCTTGAGCAACCCCCCACCCAGTACCTCCAGCCCTACATGCATTTATCTCCACTTTGCCATTCTCAGCTCCCAACCAAGCTGCATAGACCTATATGGCTTCAGGGAGTCATCAAAGCAAAGACCAGCGTTCTCAGGTGACCTCCTCAAACCCTCTCACCCCAGCAGTAGCTGTGGATAGCCTGCGGGAAGCTGTTCACCGGAGCCCACGGGAGAGGCCTGGGCCGGGAGCCCCAGGCACTGGCCCGAATAACCCTGCAACTAGATTTCAACAGATCTCTCCCTTGGAGCAGCTTCTCTGGCAGTGACCCAATTCGCAGCCTGCTGGAAAAGGCCCCATCCCGAGAGGTAACCACAATGCCGCTTTCTTGCTTCCCCCCAACTCGGCGGGGGAAGATATCGCACCCGGCTAAAGTGAAGGGGCGGCGACTCCTACCTGCGCGGACCGGGTTGGGGGGTGGGAAGTCGCCCCGACAGGCGCGGTCTGGAGGCGCGCGGGCCGCCGGGTCCTCTTCTCGCCTCCCATGGCCCGCGGGTCCTCGCGGCTCTAACCCCTCGCTTAGGCTTCCCCCGCCCGCCCGTGCGGCCAGCTTTCCCGGGGTCCCTCTGCGCAGTGTATGGGGTTATTTTTACTTTCGGTTATCTAGCTTTATGAAGACTCCACACCACTCATACAGCTAGATAACCAAAGATAACAACCAACCCCGCCTCCTGGCTGCCGCCGCCGCCTCTTCCGCGCAGTCCCTCGGCTGCCGCCGCCGCCAGCACCGCCGCCGCCTCCCGGTCGCCCGCCGGTGGGGGTTAGGGAGAGGGTACACGGGTGGAGGTGGGGGGCGAAGAGAGAAACGGAGTCCCAGACGGAAAAAGACTCGGAGACACAAGGATACAGACACGACAGAGACCGAAAAAGGCGTGGAAAGGATGCGACGACCGGTGGTGTCGAAGTCCGAAGATCGTTCCCGGACCCCAAAAGCTTCCGACGCTCGTTTTCCCCGCTCCCCCTTCCAGCCAAAAGCGGGAGTTCTGCTGGTCCCGGGGAGGAGGGACTCGTGAGCTTTTCGTGCTACCCGGGAAGACCGCCGGGACCGAGGCGGAGGCCTCCCCAACCTCATGGGGTCTCCACTGCCCTCCTTTGGAAGATCCAGGCGCATCCGATAGCCGGAGCCTTAGCTTTCAGAGGAAGCCGAGCCCCCGCGTGGGGGGTCGTAGCCGGGAGGAGGGGAGCGGCCCCATCACATCTCCCAACTCGCGAGGGCGATGGAAGCGAAGCAGAGCTGGTGCAGGGGAAAGGGCTGGATTCAAGCTACCGACTAAAAGCGGGAGCAGGTACCGAAATCCTGGGGGTAAAACCCCGAAGGCGTCCCAGCAAGAAACAGGGAAATCCCGGCAACGCAAAGAGAGAGGGAAGCCAGTGGGGGTAGGGTGGGAGGCAACCCAGAGACTCCCAAGCGAGTCTCTCAAGGAGAGAAGGAAAGGGCAAAGACCCCACCCGGGAAGGGATCCAGGAGAGCACCCACGAGATAGAGTGGGAGGAGGAGAGAGGAGGGTGGGCCAGGCAGGTGAGCTGAGTCCCAGGCCCCGCAGGACTCCCCACCCCCCATCCCGAGAATGAGCTTTGTACAAAGAGGTCCAGAAATCACCCAGGGCTGTGAAAATGGCCGGGGGTCCGAGGCTCGACGTGCCATAGGGGTTGGCGGGGGTTCCGATCAGGAATGGGAATCGTCCAGGAGGTCCCGGGAGCCCCGAGGAGGGTGTGGGGCTCGGCCGGCCCCTCGTGGCAGACGTGCAGGCACGCTGGGTTCCGAAGCGCTCGCCCATCTCCTGCCCCGAGCCGGCCAGGCCACTTACATCGAGCCCAGGGTGCCCATCTGTGCTCTCTGTGCGGTCCTCCTGGCACATTCCCGCCCACGGAGCACCATGGCCTTGGGTCCGGGGTGCCAGGGCTCAGCTGGCGACGGGCGGAGGCGCCCGCCGGGATCTCAGGCTCCGCGGAGCCAAGGCTAGCAGGGCAGAGCGGGCCTCTCACCTCGCTCGCTGTCTCCTCCGCCTCCGCCGCGGCTCTGGCCCGGGCGCGCTCCGGCTCCGGACTTTTCATTCATCCTTTCACGCTCCCTCCCCAGGCCAGCCTCTGATTGGTTCCTCCGAGTCTGACGTCACCTCCTCGTTCCCCCGTCGGCCCCGCCCCTCCCGCTTCTCCAGTCGAGCCGGAGAGCGCAATTGGGGCGCCCCTCCTCTCAGAAAATTGGGGGGAGGGGGGGAGGAACTACTATGTCTGCTGATTCCCAGCGTCTTGCTGCCTCACCCACCCCCGAGACCCGCCTGCCACCTCCAATCCATTGCCATTTGTGGTTTTGATCTCCAACCTCACTCGTTTTGTAGGTTGTACGTTTTCCATTTTGGCTCTAGTTATATTGCACCAGGTCCAGGGCTCGAAGACGGGAAAAGAGATCGGGTGACATCTCCTCAAAAAGAACCAGATTACTGGAGACTACCCCTACCTTCCTTTCATCAGAATAGTCTTTGTGCTCCTCGGGTTCTGATCCCTCCCAGACTGTGATCCTAATCTTTTAGGACTGCAAGAACCTCTCTAGTTGATTTTCAACCCCAAACAGCGAGGGTAAGATTCTGGAAGTTTGGGACTCTTACTGGGAGACGGGACGCGCGTCTGAGCGAGGCTGGACCTCTTTTTTCGCCGTGCAGAAATGGGAATATCTCTTGAACTTGTTCACAGCACCAAAGTTCCAGGTAGGGGAAGCTGGAGGATCCCAGCTGGCGTTAGCCTGGGCAACACCCATAGATTTGACTCAGCCATGGAGGCCCTAGCTGGCGCCTTCTCTCCCCTTCCCTACCCCGTGCGCCTCCAACTGCAAGCCCTTCGCCCCTGTCCCTGTTCCATCTCCAGGCGCCTAGAGAGGTGGGGTCACGAGGAGAAGGATCACTCTCCAGCAAGGTTTCAGGTTCCGGGCTTTCCCGACCTGGCTCTCCATCTGGCCTGGAGAATCAGAGCTGAATAAAGCGGTGTCCCATCCCCAGCAGCACACGCTGACCCACAGGCAGGATCTGGATTCTCCCTGCCTAGTGGAGCACTCTGAGAGCGAGCTGCAGTCTCCTAGCTGAGCAGCTGTGCCTGCCAGGGAGCAGTCCAAATTCCCGTCCTGAGGTACCCTACCCCTCCATTCACCCTACTCTCGGCCCGTTTGCTAAGAAATCCTAGGACTTAGATACCTGGAGCCTGTCTGCCTGCTGAATATGGGCCTGCTCTTATCACCAAAGATCCCTGAACACTACGCCAACAGGGGTGCATTCCAGGGGACCCCAAGTTTGGCCATCAGGCCCAGCCAGATTGTTTCATGCACCCCAGGGTCCCGCCTCAGCATACTCTAGGACAAAGCTGAGCCTGAATGCTGTTCGCCTTGGTTAGATGCAAGCCACTGGCCAGTGGTTTTCATTTGGTGCTGCACTCAAAGACTAGAGAATGTCTGAATAATCGCTGCATGATCGTGGGGTGGGGGACACTTCAAAATAGGATAAAGCCCAGGGACCTGTGTTTCACTACCAGAATAGCGGTACAGAGGTGAAGCAAACAGCCTGATTTCCCCAGGTCTCAGGGCATTCTCAAGGCTGTGCTTGGCGCAGCTTTTTTCTCTCTGTCAGCCTCCACATGGTCTCAGGGCCCTTACCCAAGGGAAAGGCTTTCTAGAAGCTTCCACAGCACCAATTCTTCCCCCGCCCAGAACTGGGAGCACATCAGCCAGCAATGGTGGTGAGAGGAGAGAGACAAAGTGTCCACTCCCTACTTTGTTTCCTCCTGCCCCCTCCCAGGTACACCTACAGCTCAGAAAGGAGCACTGGGGGAGCACTGGGGTCGCTGTTGCTCCTACAGTTGCAGAAAAGCGGAATCCTCCCGAAACACTCTCAGAGATAGACCTACTCTACTGGCTGTGCTGCTAAATGCATTCCCTAAATGCATCTCAGAGAAACGATAGGCCCCTCCAGCCCTTCCTCTTTGTGTCTACAAACCTCCTCAAATATTTCTCAGTACACCACCTCACACCCCTTTACAGGATACCCAATATCCTCTAGACATTCCAGCAATCCTAAGTAGAGCCTACACTTCTCCTACGCACACCACCAACTTCCCCTATAAATATTTCCCTATTTGCCCTCCACAAGACCCCTTCAAAGCACCTTAAGCAGACCTTCTCCCCCTCTTTCCTCCCCCCACCCAGCGCTTAGGAGGCTGGGGCCA
Organism: Diceros bicornis minor; assembly: GCF_020826845.1. NCBI lineage: Eukaryota > Metazoa > Chordata > Mammalia > Perissodactyla > Rhinocerotidae > Diceros > Diceros bicornis. The sequence continues at coordinate 59,995,855 of NC_080743.1, forward strand.
GCTTGTGGGAAAGAGCGGGCTGTCCTGCTAGCTAACACTCTCCTCTTTCTTGTCTGTCACCAATTTCCAACGACGTCCCCTGCCCTCTGTGGGGCCCAAGCTCATCTCCACAACCCCTTACCCTGGCCTGCGCCATCCAGACAGCTAGGAAAAGGCGACTGGGATCAGCAGGAACCTTCTTCTCTTTCAGCTACTATTTTTGTTGGGGAGGGGAGAGGACAGAAAGGTTTCTTTGCCCAACGGAGACCCTCCACCTCCCCCCCATTGGCCAAATTCAGACTTAACTGGACTTCCTCAAAAACCAAAATCAGGAGAGAATTGGGTACATATCTAAATTTCCCCAAATAGTTAGATAAAGAGCTAGATCCCCCTGCCTCGTACTGTCACTTTGGGTTCTACAGAGGTACCTCAGCCTAAACAGTGTCCCCACAAAAGAAAATGGAGATTAGTCTAAGTTGTCCTGGCACTATCTCCATGGAATTTCCCCTCTCTGCCCAGATTCCTGATGAAGTAATTTTTGTTTGGTTTTGTCTGGGTGGACTTGACAAGCGATCTCCCACCACTTCTGCTCAGGGATGGAGGTGAGTGAGGCATCTGTCTTTATTCCAATGGAGATGGAGCTATAAGCCATGAAAGAAACAGAAAACTCCCTACCATCATATTAACTGGGATTGGTTTGTATACCAAGACATGTTGCTCTAGTTTCAAAAAAGAAATTACTTTGAGGGTAGCAAGTGAGACAGCCCCTCAAGGGCAGAGGCAAATTCATACATATTCAAGTCTGTGGTATCTAAGTCTACGCCCAAAACATAGTGGGTGCCCAGTAATTGATGAATTAATAAAGGTATGAGTGTGTCTGCAAGTCTGAGTTTGCCGTCATGTGGATTGAGCACATTGTGGGTGGAGAGGGAGGGTATTGGTAAAATGTGTGTCCTGTGGGATCTGTGTGGGGGTGTGTGTGAAGAGAGGGGAGGCGTAATATCTATGGTGTTGTGTGTTAGTGACTATTCAGCAGTTCCTTTGACTAGAAGAGACCCTTCTACTGCCCAGAATTGGATAAAATGGGTACCTTAGGTCCCCTTGTGCTTGGCCCACCAGCCTCAGTCTCCCTAGGAAGGCCTCGGTTGGAGCAGAGCCTTCTGCTTGCAGCACACAGCACACTCCGCTGCAGCGTTCTGTAGAGCGATGGTCTGCAGACCCCACCGGGAGTCCTTCCAGGGAAATTCTGAGGGGGCTGTGGGGAGAGCACACCAAGTCCCAGGAACTGATCTGGGTCTATAAGTGTCTCAGTTAGCCTAGGAGCCTGCATTCTTACCAGCGCCTGACCCCACCCCCATCCCTACAGTCCTGATGCCCACCCATTGTCTGTGTGCCTGGAGAGGCCCATGGAGAGAAAAACGTGGCCTGAATTATGCTCTCTGGCTGCAGCTTTTGGACAGATCTTTGTAATGTGGGTCCCAAAATACATTTTGGGATTAAGCCACTCTCCTGAAATACTCAGGTAATTAAATAAAAGCATATTTTTCCTTTGTTTCAATCATCAGGTTAATTTACCTTGATATAGATGAAAGCTGCATTTGGAGGAGGGTGGGTTCAGGTATTTATTTCTGTCTTATAAGTGCATCATTATTATGAACATTATCATACATTATTCTTTTGCTATAGACTATTTGCATTGTCCATGGGATAGTGACAAATAAAAGCAAGAATTGGCAATAAAAAATGCTTAAGCTGTGAAAAATATATATATATATATCTCCATATGGGCAGATGAGGTTAGAGGACGTGGAGACATAATCTGGAAGATCTCATCCCTGGAGGTACCACCCTTCCCTCCCCACAAGACTGTTTTTTCTCTTATTGAGAGGCCAGCCTGCGAATCCCTCAGAGAGGTGAGAACAAGGTGACAGAGATGGTAGAGTGTCGGCCATCAGCAAATGGTCTCCTTGAGGGGCAAAAGCATGAGTCTGTAAGCATGTTGTGCATGCACACAGGCATGCACACACACACACAAACCTATCAACGAAGACAAATGCAATGACATAGTCACAGATACAACCTCCTGATGCTTACAAGTACACACCCTGGCACTCACACCCACTCCTCACACTGCTCTCCTTTCTCACCTCTGTCACCCATGTACATATCTCTGCTCCTTTCTGCAACCAACCACCTCCCCCAAGGTCCACTGGCCTCCAGCTCTGCCTTCAGGAGCCTATGAGAGAAGGGGAAGAATTCTCTGAATCCTCAATGCCTCTCCTCTCTCTCAAAGAACTGGGCACACGGTGGCCTTTCATTCCTCAGCCACCTTGTCACATTCCCATTATCAATGACCATGCAGGTCTTACTACAATTGGAGTAGACCAAAATCAGGGGCTGGAAGCTAGGAGAGACAGGGGGTGGGGTAGAGAGGTGTAGAGAACAGGAGAAAACCCAAGTGATAGAGGGCCAGCTTCCCTTTTCCTCCCCCACCCACACCACCATCAAAACAAACAAATAAGAAAATAAATACCCCAAAAGCCAAAGGTGGCCACCTACGATGACACCAGAAACAAACGAGGCTGCTTCTTCTTGGATGCCCAGCTCCTGTCAAGGAGGAGAATGCAAAGGTTAAAGTCCTTTGAGCAGCTCCAACCTTCTCTCCCTAACACCCCTAGTCTCTCGATCACTCTCCCACCAACTCCTTTTCTCCTGGTCTTATGTTTGGCAGGGCCCCTGGCCAGAGCTTCTCCAGCTCCATCTTGCCTGGACGAATCCAACCCACGCCCACAACCTCCCTCCACCTCCACCCAAAACCTTAGGGCCCAGGGGTTTGAACTGAGCCTGTGGAGATGCTGTGTCCTTTCTGACTTGAACATTCAGAAGCAATCCCCTGCCCAGTGGACATTGTCTCCTCACAGACTCTTGCTGCTCATGGTCCACCAGAAAGCACCCTCAGGACAGAATGAAGGATCTGGGATCAGGGATATATTTTTGTCTGTCTAGATCTAACCGCATTCTAAACTGTAAAGTGCTGTGCACATTTAAGATATTCTCAATCATGCTGTGTCTCTAGCTTTCTCCCCTCATCTCTGTCATTGCCTATCTACCTATCACCTATCCACGCATATCACTAAGGATCCATAAAAACACGTCCTGTAGCTATCAATTTTCTCCCTCTCTTCCTTTCCTTCTCTTTCTTGCATATACAAAAGGTGTGAATACAAAGCAGTAGGTTTTTTTAATTTTAATGTTGGGAATGGAACACAGTCTCAATATTTTATAGTCTCACCTTCCCAGTATTTTGCTTTCAGGAAAAATTATGATTTGGGGGAATGACATGTATACCATAGGTGACCCAGCTCCCAAAATACTAAGAGGAGGGTATTTATGTATGTGCGTTTGTGTGTATTGGGGTAAGTTGATGACTCCTTCTACCTCAAACTCAACTCGACAACTAATTCTTCTTCTTCTTCTTTTTTTAAGTCAGGAAGATAACCTACCTAAATGCAGAGGAAATCAGAAAAAAGGAGGGCTGGGAACCAGGGATAAGCCTTAAATCCAAGCCTGATTTCTAGGAGGGGTGCTCTGAATGCCCCCTCCCACTTCTAACACCCATGAATACCCACTTGACTCCCAGCCCCAACTCTGCCAGCCCATCCATTTCGTAAAGGGATGTCTGAGTCTGAAATTGTTATCTTCATGCCAAAGAGGGGGCCACCCACCCCCCAACTTGCTGACTTGCTAGAAAATAGGCACAAGGACAGTTCTTCCACCCTAACCAAAAAGAGCCGTGGGATCCCGGGAGCAGTTACACCTCTCCTCACTGACATCTGCCCTGCCGCCTCCCCCTCAACACATACACACAATGCCCGTGGTGACAAGGACCAGGGCCCAGGACGCATGGAACATGTGTGTGCATGTTTGGTGGTTGGCAGCCTCAGCTTCTCCCAGAAATCTGGCCTCTGGGATACCAGAAATAGTCTGCTGGCCTCCAGCCCCCACTACCCCATGATGCTTCCAGCCTGTCTCCCAGAAAGCACCGTGTGGGTGGGGACTGGAGGCGAGAAGAGTGTCTTCTTTCTATATCCCCTGGCCCCTCTTAAAAACACGAAATTAAAAAACCACCATCAGATGAGTCGGATGAGAGCTGGAGTAGGGGTCTATCCCCTTCTAGAACCTAAGCATCTGCCCCCAACACCTCACTTGACTTTAAGCTCCCCTTAGCCCCCTTCCCACCTGCCAGCTCATGGGAAAAGCGGGGAAGAAGGAGAATGAAATTAATCTAAATCCTATAAAATGTTTTTGGATTTTTTCCTAATTCTGGCCTCCACCGTTTTGGAAATGTGGCTCCTTTCCCCCTGCCCCCCAGTCCCTCAGACTTTGTCCTCCCCTAAAACCTGAAGTCTCTGGGGCTGAGAGGAATAAGAGCCAGAGCAGGGAAAGAAGGTCAGGAGTCCAAAGACAGAACCATTTTTTCTCTTCCCTCCCATCTCCACTACACTCTTCCTTCCTGCCTCTCCTCCTGTGCAAGCATTAAGACGTTGGCCATGGCTGGTGGAGAGAAGGGAGGGGCGGATTAATAGGATCAGTAGCACCGTGACCCTAAAGCCCCCTGAATCCCATTGACAAACTTAGTGAGCTGTCTCCGGGTTGGCCAGGGCTGGGGGAAGGAGGGGGACTGAGAGGCGCTCTGGGGCGGCTGGGCAGGGCCGCTGCCTCAGCTCGCCGCCCGCGGGGATGGATGCCCTGGAAGCAGGAGGTGAACCCTGCTCTGCCAGCTACTCCTCCACACACACACCTCATCCCCTTTAGTCACCCCTTAAATCTTTTATCAGCCTTTCCTTGCTGAGATGATTGCACCCGCCTCCATTAGCCAGCAGGCAAAGTACGAAGGTTAGAGCGCCCTGACTGATTTTAGGGGATCCCTTCCCACCCCCAGCCTAGATGTCTGAGGGGCCTAAGCCTCTCCGGAATGGCGACTTACCTGGCTTCTGTGAGGAGGAGAGACTGCTCGGTGGCCCCTGCCGCTGGACTGCCTCTCTCTCCCGGCTCCTAGCCTCTTGTGGAGTGGAGGCTGCAGCTCGGATGACGTAGCATCTGTCTATCCATTCAGGAATTTCGCTGGCCTCTCTCTTTCTCTTGCTGTTGTCCCCGGGAAGGCAGCAAAAAGGGGGTGCTGCCCCTGTCTGGAGACACCACCACCACCAAAATAACAGCCCACTCTGATGAAGCCCCCTCCTTCTTCCTTCTAATGCCTGTGTGGGAAGGGGTCTTTGTCATCTCCACTGTTTCCCACCTCCTCCTACTGCCTTTTCGAACCTGAGGCAGGAAGAAGGGGCGAAGGGAAGCTATTGTTCCTCCAGGCCACCCTCATCCCCAAAGGAAGCAAGAGAAAGGGTGTGACAGAAATACTCCTGTCCTCAGTCTCCTCCAGTTCTAATTCACCTCGGAACTCGGAACTCGAGAGCGAGGTTAAATGCCGTGTGTGTCCAGGGCGGGGAGTTGAGTTGGTTGGAGTGACAGAAAGAGCACACAGCGTGCCATTTGGAGGTTCAGGGTGTTCCAGTCCCTCCTTCCCAGACCTTCCCCCAAGTCCCTGTCCCTGTCAGCTCAACTATACACAAATCCAGATCTTAGTTGTGAAAGAGAAAGTGACAATTGGAAGATGAGGGCTGAGAGCTAGAGTGGGGGACAAAGTGGGGGGCGGTGAAGGCCAGTGCTTGAAAGTCTAGACAAGAGAAGAGGAGGGGTGGGACCACAGACTCACAGTGGGAGATAAATTATCTTGTTCTTAGAGGAGGGAGAGCGATTTGGGAGTTGGTTTCCAGGGCTGGTGTCCCGATATTTGGTGGAAGCTGGGGCCCAGAATGGTACAATGGTCGGGTCTCTTTTCTCCCTCTCACCCCCACCCTCGGCCCCTCCCTTTTTCTCCCTCCCACTCTTCCTGGCCTGCATGGGAACTCAGTCTGAGCTCGACATGACAGACAGCAGGCCTGCATGCTAATGAAGTTTGTCTCAAGTTCATTGTCAAAGCCCCCCCTTCCCCAAGGCCCCCTCCCCTCCTCTCATACACAAATCTCCCTCCAACTTTTGTCCCACAGACCTGGAGGCCACTTGAGTCTCTGCCGGCTCCCCTCTCTCACCCTCCCCCACTGCTTTCAGTCTCCCCTTTCCTCACTACCTCCCTCAACTGGGGCGGGGGGCTCTCTTCTCCCTGGTGCCTTCCCAACCACCTTCTGGCCCGGCTACCTCTAAGCTCTGAAAGAGGGATTCTGAGGGCTAAGTTCAGAGTCTATAGACCTGGTCCTTCTTCCCCCACCCCACAGTAGGGAGACTTTGAGGAGGTGAGAGAAGGCAACAGACTGCCCCACTCAAGGTTCCCTGCCCCCCAGTTCTCAGCCCTGTCCTGGCCCAGTCCCCCCATTCCAGCCTCAGCTTCCCCCTCCCTCATTCCTCCCATTATGATTATTTTGCTCTCCCCTTGATTACATCTGCTTCACTAGCTCAGAAATAAAGATCCTTTGAGACTAATTTTGCAACCCCCCCAGCTCCCCACCCCTTCCCTCCTCCTTCCCTCTAGACCAGGGCTCCCTTTAGCTCCTTTCTCACCGGCTGGAAGACATTGAGTTCCTTGTCTAGGGAGCTGGGGGTTTGATGGGAGGGGGTGCCAGTGGAATGGAGGGGGGGTCTCTCAAACTCTGGGACGTGTCCAGCAATCCAAACCTGTCCTTCCTTTGTTCCTCTAAATCTCTTCATACTGTCACCACCCTCTGGAGTCCGCCTTTCTCCCAGTAACCAGGGAATAGGGGAGGAAGGGGAGGAGGACCCTGAACTCACTCCACCCCTCCCTCAGGAGGGAGGGGAAGAAAATGGAGGAAAAAAAAATAATCCCCCCCTCATTAGCCAGAAAGGAAGAGAAAGGGGATAATTATAATTAAAAGCAGACAGCTGTGGATTGCATCTTTTATGTTCCTCCAAGCTCTCTCCCCACTTCTGCCACCATCACCCAAAAATCTGCACAAGTCCATGAGCATCCTCCCCCTGGTTTCCTGAGGGTGGGGAGTGTGCTGGGAGAGTAAGGCATGGGGGCAGATTTGAGGAAGAGGATCCCACTTCCTCTCCCACTGACAGCACTTCCTTAAACACCTTAACAGGCCTAGGATATGGAGGTGCCCTCTTCTTGTCCCCCGAGATGTATCCCAAAATGTGGGCCTGTAGGAGGTGGGGGCATTCAGGTGATAATAACTAATTCAATAATTTTGGGAAATCTTTGATTTTCCTAAAAATAGCAATAACTTATTCATAATGATATTAATACTAAGAATTAAATATAACCTAGAATATTTTCTCATTCAGGCATCTCTTTCCTCCTCCCCTGGAATTGCCTCAAAACACAAGAGGGGTAGCTGAAAGCCAGAAGAGCTAGGATCTGTAAGGAGTGTTATAACAAAGAGAGGCTCATCAATTTAGGGTACACAAGAATGCACACATATACATTCGTATACTTTATAATTTTGGGGGTGGTGTTGCTAGGCCTAGCTCTGCTATCCTATGTATTTATAGAACTTGATCATAGGCCAGAACAGCAGGGTAATTATAGCATTATTAGCATATATGCAAATCAGGTAACCTATATACACTGAATGGAGGCAGATTATTATTTATTTCTCTCCCCCCACTCCTTCCCTGGTATCAGCTCTGGCTTCTCAGAGCTGCACACCAGCAATTATCTGACATTATAAGAGGGGGTTTTAGCCCTGGAGGAGGGGGCTGAGGGGAGTAGGACAGGGAAAAAACCTACCGGCGGTTTTATCTCATTTTACTCACCGTTATTCTGGGAAGAATGGGGGGGGCGTTCAGTGAGATGCCTTTGAACTAACAAAGCGGGGTTGGGGGAGAGACAGAGGCCTGAGAACAGAGACAGATGAAGTCAGAAAAGCTGTGAAGCAATGACAGAGCTGGAGCGAGATAGATCCCCAGATCAAGGGAGTGGAGAAGCTAGAGACAGAGTTGCAAACTCACACCAAGAGAGGCACAAAGACTCCAGATCTGGAGAGAAAACAAAGACCCGTTTATCTGGAGTCAGGATGAGCTCTCCAGGTTCACTCGGCTTGGGGCAGTATGGGGACCAGGACTTCCCCATCCCCTGTTCCCTGCTGACTTCAGAGCCCATGCCACACTACCAAGTCCTTTGCCCTCTTTCCACCACCTAGCAAATGGTGAAGGGACCCAGGCAGAGGCTTTTGGCTCATCCTTCATTCCAACCACCACATGAGGAGCACAAACCGCATGCACAAAGTCTGAGACCCTCCTTTCTCCCACCAGGACGAGCTGGGAGCCCCTCCTCTGCCCTCCTGGGCTGTGCTACCACCATCCTTCAGTCTTTGGCTCTCCAGCTAGATCTCCACAGGGCGCCTTGGTCTCTAAGGAGTCAGCCGCACCACTGCCTCCCTTTTCATTCTCTAGCCTTCTCTTACTCAGATGTTATTTATACTAGATCTGCGGTTGGGAAGCGGAACCTTGACAGTTTTTACTGCTTGACTTGCCCTACTGAGTTGGGTACCCCTTCCCCTGCCTGGCTGGGTGGGATTCTGCTGGCCCTTGCGGCCACAGACCAGGGATTGGGATGTCAGAGTCTCACCTACATCGTTCCCTCTGCTCCACTCAGAAGAAGCCTCTAGCCCCTAGGTGAATTAAGGGAGAACCTCTGTTTGACTGCCCCAAAGCCCTTTTTATGTCCGCAGAGACGCTTGCATCTCCATCAAGTTTCAAGTGTGTCTCTCCAGGTATCGCGTGCAGTGTGGCTATCTAGCTATCCCTGTCATAAAAACCTTTGCCCACCTGAAGCAAACGTCGAAGAAAGCAATAATGAGAGGACGGAGGATTACCAAAACTGGCAGAATCCAAGGGCTAAAATGCTTGCTCTTGAAGGGTATAAGAAAGAGACGGTCCCTGAGAGAAACAGCTACAGAGACGGACACTCAAAGAGACAGCGGCCAAAAGACTGAAAGGAAACAAAATTTCAAAGCTGTACTTAGATTTTTACACAAAAATGAAAATGTGCTGTCACGTAAATATATATATACAAGCAAGGTGAATGGGCTTATCATCGATGACCTCTGCATCTACGATATGCATTTGTATTTATATCTGCTCCTGGATCTGGCTGTGCTTCTTTGTGGCTATATGGTACAGAACAGTAAAAGAGCTGAAGAGGCAGTGAGAGAAAGACAGACAAATCGAGCGGAGAGAGAAACGGAGAGAGAGACAGCGACCAAGACCTACAAGAGCGAAAGAGAAAGGCGATGAGAGGCACCAGAAACCCAGTTAAGAACAGGGCAGACCCAGAGACTGACAGCCAGCCAGCCCTGGGGGCCAAGCTTTCCATTCTCTGTTCCACGTTAGAGATCTGGGATGTGGCCCTCACTTCTACCTGTTTCTCTCCCAGGCTGGCCCAGAAATTAGCGAGTAAATTTTCAGCTTTACCAGGCACATCCCTCTGCATGCACCTGGAGTCGTTTGGACAATGGGTCGACCCCCTCCCGGGGCTGCCCCACAGAGACTCATCTCCAGCAGTTGGCATTCTATGATGGGGACTCGCCGGCATTGCTCTTTTCAGCTATGTACTTTCCTACTCTGTGGCTCTCCTGTACAATAACGGAGCTCCAAACCTACGAAGCTCTGTGTGTGCACATAAATATCTATTTCATCTTCTCTTCTACAAAGTTAACCTCCCTGGCAATCCAGTTGGACCTCTGCAATCACACTTGCCTGCCTCTTGCCCGGTGTGGTCAGGAGCTGTCTGTGTGTGGAGCAGGTCCGTGTACGGCAGGAACAGGTTTGTGTTTCTATTCAGCATGGTCTGCGTGTGCCGACACCTGCCCGCAGTCAGGCTCCACCATCAGTTGGTCATGTCTGGCCAACACTTGTGCTGTTACAGTGAGGGCACCTTCCAGACCCCGACTTCTGGGGCGCAGTCCAGGTAGTTATTTTTACCCCAGAGTTCCTCCCTAAAGCTGCCAAAATCTGCCCTTTCGATGGCTTGATAATATATCAGATACATATAGTTCTCCTACAAACCAGCCTTTCACCACAGAGTTCCCACAGCACCAAACATTCACAGTCATGTCTGCCCTGGAAAGGAGACCAGACCTTGCTACAGAGGCTCAGGCTAGCATGCCAGTTTGATAACAATACCCAGGAACTTGAGAGAGATTTTCTACTTTACATCTCCCTAGGTGTGTATTGGTACCTATATTTGTACGCTTATGTTACTTTTATTTCTGGAACCATACACATCTCCTCTGCTCATTTTCACAAAAATCATGGTCTCTATGTGGGCGCCTGGCCAAACAACAGCACTGTGTGTTACATGTGGCACACACATCGCACGCCTGCTTTATGCTCTAACATAGTGCCATTTTCTTGGTGCAGTGCTGGCTTCTGGCTGCTTCACAGAGGGTTCTCTAGGTCTGATGCTCATTTCTGGGGCACAGGCTCTCGGATTTGAGCTCCATCCGTCAGCTAAACAAGCAGCCAGTATTCCCCACCTTTGGGAACCCCTACAACCTTAGTCCAGGCAGAGGTACCGAACTCTGAGTGGTTGTGTATATAGCTACTGCTGTGCCTTCTGGTGAGACCAGGCAGGTTCCCTTCCCAGGGCCTGGTGCTCTCCCGAGGGTCACCACTGGGATGGGTTGAGTTAGCGCTGAATCTCCCTAAGCTGCTGAGTGTGTGCAAGCAGGTTTACATCTCTCTGAGTCATGTCTATCCGCAGTGTGCAATCATGTGTGTGCTGGTTGGTGTACGTGTACTATGATCACATATATGTCCACGTGTCCACGCTCTGTGAGTGTTGTGTGTGTGCAGTTTTGGGGCTGTATGTGTGACATTTGTTGATCTCAGTGTTTGTCGGTGTGTGCTGTGTGCGCGCGCGCCCTTGAGTTGGCTGCGAGGCTGGGTGTGGGTGTGTGTCTGAGTGGTTCGTGGACTATGGACTGCGGGCCCCTGAGTCCCAGCGTGTGTGGGCCTGTGGCTTCCCTCTGTCTGCCCCTGGGCCGGGCCAAAGGCAGGACGAAACGCGCCCGCGCCGCCCGGCCCGCGCCCCTGCCTCGCCTCGGCGCTCTCGCGGGCGCGGCGGCTGGGCTCCCGCTTCCGGCAAAGTCCCGGCTCCGCAGCGGCGCGGGGCGCGGACCCGCCGGCGGCGCCGAGCGGGCTCCGGGCGGGCAGGGCGAGGGGTGGGGGACCCTCGCTTCCTCTCCCGGGCCGGACCACCGCGGACTCCGCCCGACGCGAGAGCCGTACAGCCGCGGGCGCGGAGGAGAGGAAACGAAAGCCGGAGAGGAGCCGAGGCGAGAAATGAGCAGAAAAACAAAATAGAGACTCGGAAACAGGGAAAAAGGAAAAAGAAAATCCATTTGAAAAGAAATAAAACGTTAAAACAAAAGGGATAAAATAACGCTCAATGAAATACAAAAGAAACATTCCAAAGGCATTAAAAATGTTAAACTAAGCGATAGAAAAGGCAAAGAAACAAAATGCAAAAGAAGAGGCTCCCAGGCGCCCGCCCGAGGGGAAGGGGGCCTGGACGGGGCACCGCGGCGCCGGGAACCTCGGAGTCGCCGAGCCCGCGGGGTCTCCTCCGCCCACCGCCCGCTGCCCGGACCCGGCTTGGGCGAAAAGTCCCGCTGGAGGGTCTACTAGTCCCCACTCCTCAGCGCGAGCAGCGGGAGACACAGGGGGCCACCTCTGCCCCCATCTCCGCCGCTGAACCCATCCCCGGGGGGAATAAAACCCAGAATGGTCCTCGGACCTGCCACCTCTCTGAGTCAGTTCTCCCTTGGGTTCGCGTTCTTGGCCGAGAGGCCCTTGGAGACGCTTTCCGGGTTCGAGGCACCAAGAGGAGTCTCGGGAAAGCCCTGGACCGTCAAGAGCTTGGGGGATTGGGAGTGGGGGGTCGGCGGCTCGGGACCAGCCCCCCAGGCGGGAAGTCTCAGACTGTGGTGCGGGGCCAGGGGCTGAGTAATAATAACTAGGAGAAGCTGGGGTAAGAGGGGAGCCCGGCAAGCCGAGGAGAAGGAAGATGAGAGAGACAGAGACGGAGAGGTGGAGAGAGGAGGAAAAAGGGGGCCAAGAGCGAGGCGGACGAGAGGCCGCAAAGAAGGAAACAGCGAGATCAATAAAAGAAAAAAGAGAGACAGAGAAGGGCGGTGGAAGGACAGCCGGGCCCCTCAGGGAGTTTGGCCAGAGGCCCTGATACCTCCTCCCTCGAGCGGCCGCCGGAGCCCCTTCCCTTTTCTTCCAAAGCTGCCAAATTCTGCCCCTAGTCCCTAGGTTTCCAGTAGTGGATGGGGACAGACTCCAAAGAATTAGGAACATGCAGACTCCGTGGAACATGTCTGTGGCTCTCAGAAGCAGGGAAAGAGATAGAGAGACTGCGGGGAGATGGGGAAGCTGTAACATCTTAGGGCACAGAGAGGGTACCTAAGAGATAGAACCAGAAAGCCGGAACTCCTCCAGATGCAGGGGCAGAGCCATTTCTAGGATTCTGGAATCACTGGGTCCAGAGGTCACCAGCTGATTTCAGTGTCAGGAGAATCAGTGGCCATTCCACTCTCAGAACACCTAAATAAATACCTCCCCCCACCCCCCCCAGCCCACCTCTCTCCCACCCCCATATCTGTGGACTGGTGGGGAAAGGCTGCTATGGACCAACTGTGTGACCTTGGCCAAGTCGTTTCCTCCACCCCTTTCCTCCTTTATAGAAGAGTCTGGGGCTGGGAGTCACCACAGTCCTTCAGAGGAAAGATGATCAGAGCCAGGAAGGAATGAGACCAACTCAGATTTAGCGGATCAATCAATCTCATGCCAGGACATTTTCAACTTCATCAGTAAACATATTGCATATTAATTTGGGGCAGGGTGTGAGCCAACCTGGAGAAAGCCATTAGCTGTGGGGTGGGAGGTGAGGAGTGGGCTGCTTCTATGGGAGAAACCCAGGAGAACAGGGAGCAAGAAGACTGCCCAGGAGGGTCCCTGCCATGAGGTGAATAACCAGGCAGGGTGATCTGGGCAGAGGATGACAAAAAGGCCAGACCACCTGGTGGAGGGTGCAGGGTGTTGGGAAGAGCACAGTCCACAATGGCAGCCCCACCACTTAACTGGCTCTGTGACTCTAAGCCAGTTACCTAAACTCTCTGAGCCTCCCTTCTGAACAGGTAAAATGGAGGAGAGGAAACCTACTTCCCCGGGTTGTGAACTCAGTGAATTAATGTACCCAGTGCCTGCTTGGCTCTTCATAGATACTCAAGAAGTAGTAGCTTTCTTCCAATTCAGAACTGTCACGTCAACTTTTTGATTTTCGTATTTGGGGGGAAAAATTGGGGGGGCGGGATTGCCGTAGCTTGCTGCCTCTCCACTCTGCCTTCCTGTTTGAACCAGTCTACAAATCCCTGTGTCAGCCTCAAATTTCTCAAATAAATACATACATAATATAAAGTGTCACTCTTTTTAAAAATGGTACTAGAATAAAATAAAACATCCCTCAATTCATTGAAATAGCCTGAAATAAAATACCATACAAGTCAAATTCCTCCTGGAACCTCCACAAGTCACCTGCTACATCTCTTAGTTAAAGTTAATACACTCAAAACTGCTGGAATTTCTATTTGGAATTGAGTAGTTTGTGCTGCCTTTCTATCTGTCCACTCCATCCCACTTTCTTTCTTTATGTATTTATTTTCAGAGAATTGTAGAGACTCTATGTATGGGAAAATGCATGTTTTGACTGTTTGTGTTTTGGTTTTTAATCCTCCAAGTTAAATCTATAAATCTGTTACAGTTCCAATCAGATACCTGTTCAGGAATTGTTGTAACAATAAAATTTTGGAAATGACTTAAACGCTGAAATGACTAAATAAAATGTTGTGCAGTAGTTAAAAGAAAAATTTAGACATTTATTAACATGAATAGAGTTCATAGTATAATGATGTTAAGTTTCAGTGCTGGCTCTGTCAATTACTGAACTGGGTGACCTTAGGCAAGTCACTGACCCTCTCTAAACCTGCTTTCCAATTTTTCAGATGCCCTCCTTACCTAGTTGTTACCAGATCCGAATGACATTCTGCACAGCAAAGTTTCTTTATAAACTGCCGAAGTGTTATATGAATGCCAGATATCACACACGCTGTAAATAACTTATTAAGACCCAGCCTCCACCAATGGCTCCTACTGTGCCACACCTCATACTGAACGGGTCTCCCATATGCCCTCAACTCCGCGGCCCAGATTCTCCAGATGGAGAGGATCTCAGGCCTGGAGACGCTTGGGATCTGGGGGATAGAGGTGACTTAAGAGGATGGAGGGATGGCCAGAGTGGTTCATTATCGCCTTATCTCCCTTTCACATTTCCCCTCCTCCCCAATTGCTACTCCCAGTTGCAGTTTGCCCATTCCACCTCCTCCTGGCTCTTTCTCTGCCTCGCTTTCAAGTATACGGAGAGTGGAGGGGGTCCTCCTGGGCTGTAGCGTTGGAGTGGGAAACAGACTGAGATTATAGTGGGAGGGATATAATTTGGATTCTACGAAGAATTTTCTGACCTTCCAAGGCAGGAGACCCAATATCATTCTCTCCCGAAAGAAGAGTCCTCTGAACTCTCTGGGAATGGAAAGAGTGGAGGAAGGGGTTGCTAGTGAAGACACTCCAGCACCCCCAAAAGAGAGGGTAGGGGGAAAGGGGAAAAAAGAGGCTCTGAGGGGGCACAGGGAGAATTCTTATTTCTGCGCTCTGTCAAGAGGAAAGGGGCTTGCATTGCGCAGCTAACGAACTTCTTCCCAAATTCTCTGTGCGGGATTTGGCTGCTCCCAGAGGGGGGTCCTTTCTAACAAGGTGCCCCCGGGCCCTGCCCCTCCCTCCCCAGGAGCTGAAGCCGCCAAAGGTTCGTGGAATATAATGGATCATTTTCCAATTTACCAGGGTCTTAGAGATTACGCCGCTAATCCCATCAAAGACCATCTGCTTACATTGTCCCTCCTGAGCCAAAATAAATAGATCCTTTACTCCCTCCACTTCAGCTCCTCTGGGGTATTGTACCGGGAGAAAGTTCGACAAGGCCCATCCCATTTCCCCCTCCCTCCCGCTGCGGGTAGGACAGAAAAGGAGAAAACAAACTTAGCTTGTCTGAGGTGTGAAAGGTCACTTATGCTCCTGACCTGCATTCTTCTCGGGAGCCTGCGACGATGGGAATCAGGGAGAGGGGCGGGCCCGGGGCTCTGGGGGTCTCTGAGGATCAGCCTCCTGCAGAGGTGTGGGACAGGCTGTTCTGTGCTCCACTGTCCTGCTGTCTCAGCTCCCAGGCCACCTTAGCCCCAGCTCATTTTTGGTCTCTTTCTCTCTCGTCTTTTCTCCCACCTGTGACTGTTGGGAAATAATTATTGAAATCTAATTTTCATCCCTCCCTTGGCAGCTGAGGGAAAGGACAGGAAAATCCACGTAAACACTAATTCGATTTCATCTAAAAGTCATTTACTCTATAGGCTTTTCACATTTATTCTCTTATTTGTTATTACTCTGTTGCTGAAAGGGGCTTCATAAATGGGGGAGAAAGAGGCTAGGAGGAGCCTCATGGCTAGAACCAGGAGGAACATGTGTGTGCAAATCAACCTCCAGGAGTTAGATCATGCAGGTTATGTATTAAAAGGTGGTAACTGCCATAGAAAATAAATGAAATGTAAAACAGGGTAAGGGAGTGAGAGGTGGGGCCTCACTGAGAAGGTGGCATTTGAGCAGAGACTTATAGGAGGCAGAGAGTTATTCAAGAGGAAATCAGGAGGGAGCTCCACACACAAAGAATAGCCAGTCACTTCTCACAGTTTCCTTCCATCCTGGTCACTTCTGTCCCATTCTGTCCCTCAACCATCATTTTTAGCTGTTTTCTGATCCGCTCAAGAACCTAAAGGGCTCCTGGCAGCCTTTCTTATCCTCTGCAGGACAATCTGCAGAGGCAGGTCTCCCCAACTCTGCCCAACATCTGCCTGTGTGGGGTGACTGCCCCAGACACACCTAGTCTCCAGAAGGGGCACATGTTTTACTTTAGGAAAGCAGCACAGTAACAGAAACAACACAGTCATCGGAGTCAAGAAGATCTCAGTTTGAATCAATCCCAGCTCTGCGGCGTACTAGCTACGTGATCTTGGGTCTGGAAGCTCGACTCTCTGACTCCATTTCCTCATTTGTAAAATAGAGATAATACCTACCCCAAAGGACTGCTGTGAACATTCAGCGAGATAATATACAGTTCCTGGTGGGTGCTCTGTACAAAACACCGTGTAAGACAGAGCAGGGACTGAGCCCCAATGCCACAGAGAAGTTAGCAAGGATTTGCTCAAGAAATTTAATAGGGATGTGTAAAGCATTTACATATTTAGGGACAAAATATGAATTTCCCAGTTAAGATTTGTTCATTTGACAAGTGTTTGCTGGAAACCTCTATGTACCAGGCGCTAAGGGACACAAAGGGGAATGAGGCATATGCGCTGATTAAAGAGCGAAAACAAATGACTGGCGTACATAGCAGGACATGATATGTGCTCAGAAAATGAGATAGAAATTCTACGGATAGAGAAGAGATAATGTTCAACTGAGGTAATATGGAATCAGGAAAGGTTTTATTAAGAAGGTGGCATGAGCTGGGTGGTCCTTGGAGGGCGGAGGTCCTGGGAGGACCTAAACTTACAGAATGCAGGGGAAAGCAGAGAATGAGAGACCGTGCTTGATGATAATGCATATCAATAAGACTTCAACAGTTAGGTAACCACAGGCTCATTATGAGCCAATAACATGATGTAGCTACTAAAAACAAATGTGCCTTTGGCTCTGTGAGGAGAAGAATCACATCCAGGTCAAGAAAGATGAAGAACATTACTACTCTTTGAACTGACATTATCTGAAGTGAGATACTGGCGTAAGAGAGCATTGAGAAGAGAAATAGCCGAAAATAATGAGGGGCTCTGCCATACGTAAAAGTGTGACCATGGGCAGGTTACTTCACCTGTTTCATCTTCCGTTTCCTTATCAGGAAAGTGAGAATGATATTTACTGCACAGTAAGTGAGGGTTAAATGAGATTATATGAAAACACCTACTAAAGTGCCTGGCACATGGGAAATAATTAAAATAATTCTTGAAAAAGAAGAACTCTTTAAAATCAAAGCATTGTGAAGAAACTGATGCTGGACAGCTGATATCTGTCTTTATTTAATCGGTCTTCATGTAGAAGAGGGGCAGATTTATTTAATGGTGCAGGAGAAGAATCAGTGAATGGAAATAAGGAAGCAGATTAGGGTTGGCATGAAGAAGAATATACAAACGGCCAGAAAGGACCAAATGTAGAGAATGTTTGGTCAAGAATGGCCATCCATCAAAGATATAGAAGAAGGAATTTCTGTTTGGGGTAAGTGATTCAACTAGTTGGTTTCTAACATTCTTTCCAACGCCAGGATTCTAATACAAAGCAGTGGACGTGTCAGCTTAAATTGAAAACGATAGCTTCCTTGAAAGGTCCATGAGGGCACAGATCACACGTGTTGGTTCATTTCTCTCTCAAGTGCCCAGAATAGTCCCAGGCATATAACACGCATTTGACAAATATTTGTTTAATGAATGAATGAATGAATGAATGAGACAATGCATGTGAAAGTTCTTGTAAACTATAAAATATTGCAGAGGTAGAAGTAGCAATGATAATCATTGACATTTATTGTGTTCTGTTTCAAGTGCTTTATATGCACTACTATAAAGACAGTAAGTGTTACAGGAGTTCAGTCAAATGAAAAGCATGGGAAGAAGTGAGGTCTGGAGGAAACAAGAAAGACCAGGGAGTCATAGCCCATAGACAGAGAAGACAGGATAAGATGGTGGTCTTGGTTCTATTGTGCTAAAGGAAATTGGGAGGGGCACTCCTGGGCTTCACATCATGGATGGCTGCTAAAATAGGACATTGAACAGAGCAACAGAAGGAAGGGAAATAATACAGAAAGGGAGATTTTGTGTTAGATGAAATAAAGTTACAAAACCAAGCAGAGTGAAGCTAAGGAGAAGGCAGCATTTTTCCATTGGGACTGTGTCCATGACTTGCATTATGGTGGCAAAGGTGGAATGATCAACTCCCTGCTTTGTACCACAGTAGCTTTTCAGGGCTTCCTGGCTGAGAGGGGGGTTTACTCAATGGCCCCTCGCTTTTGGCAGAGCCGTCTTTCCTGTAGCAAAGAACCAGTACTAGGAAGCATAAAGTGAAGAGTTTCCATTAACTACATGGCCTGATTTCTGCTTTGCTGAGAAAGGCTATGAGCTCTCTATCTGTGGAGAAATTGGAGGAGAAATGTCCGAGGTGTCTCAAGGCAGGAATGGATAAGCGGTAACTTTCCCAGGGTACCATTATTTGATTTAAAAAAAAAAAGAGAGAGATTGCTGTACCATTTCTTTCCCTAGTCTAGATTAGGGAGTCCTATCTAAATGCCTCCTTAACCTAATCCAGATTTCTCATGCCGTGTTCCAAATTTTCCCTTTCTTTTACCCTATTGAGAGCTGGAAAACTCCCCAGTATTTGGCTCTCTCCAGGTTTTCTCTTCCCTACCTGCTTCAGTGTCTTTACCATTAGAGAGAGTGTCATCATTTGAAAGAACATACATAGAGACACGGAAGAGGGGCTTAAAGCCAGGGGAATACAGATGAGGTGCCACTTCTTTTGGAGCAGCCAGGAAGAGGTACTCATCTCTTGGTTTGTTGCCTTGTGCTGCCACCTAGTGTCCCCAAACCTTAAAATACCTTACCCTAGGGAGAGACCATATTTCATTCAGTCAGTCACTCATTCAGATTCATTTATACATTTACTTTTTTATTCACTGATTCACTTAATCCTTTGGCAAAGATACTAAGCCTTCCCTCTGGCCAATTATGGAGCAAGTCACCCTATCCCTCCACTTGTTTCTAGGTATCCCTGCTTTCATGCTGCTCTAGACAGTTCCCTCTCTGCCCTTTTCTCCCTATTGAAAGAGGCTCCAGCCTTTCTCCTCTAAATATTCCAGATAACTTAAATTCCATTACCTCCTCTTCTGGTTCAAACTCATTCCTCTTTGTTAGCAAAAGTGGAGACATGCTCTGTAATCCCTTCCAAACAATCCATTTCCAACCTGAGGCGCAGGGTTGATGGAGTGAAGAGTGTCCACTGAAAAGATGACAGAAGGGAGAAATGACGCAGTATGAGATTAAACAAACGTATAACCTTTTTGGTACCTTATAGTTAATAAACATTGCCAATATATGTCAAGATATTTAATTTTTACAGGAACCTAGTGAGGCTCGCAGGGCAAGTATTAGTATCCCCATTTCACAGGTGAGGAAACTGATGCTAAAGAAAGTCAAGCGCCTAATAGACAGGGAGGTAGCTAATTAGTGGCAAAGCCGGGTGAGGCACAGGTCTCCCGGCTCCCACTCAGGGTCCATTTCTTTAGAGCAGGCTGTCTGAAGGAAGACATCGGAAACATAGAACTAGAGAGCCCCATGTATGCCAGGAGAAGGAGGACAAGATGGCAGTGGTGGCATTACGAAATAGCACACTGCAGAACAATATGTCCCAGAGGGGAGTGATGTGGCCAGAGGACTCAGGCTGTCTTTTTCTGGCAGAGTTGGGACGCCTTCTGTGGCACAAATGCTCCTCCCGGTGGCCATGCCAGGCTATGACAATGTCTTCCTCCTGACAGGAGGAGAGTGAGAGGAGAGGAAAGGAAGGAGAGAGAGGCTGGAGGGGCTGAACTAGGTGGGAAGAGACTCAAGGAAGTAGAGTCATTTACTCTGCACTGATGTGGATTTCCAGAAAGGTGGGCACATTCATATTAAAATATAAACATATGAAACCCATTTTGAATGTAGTTTATGTATTCCTACTATTACTACGACACCTAACTTTTATTAAGCACGTAATCTTTGCTAGGCACTGTTCTAAATGCTTTATTTGCATTATATTGAATCCCCACAACTCTATGAGCTAAGTACTCACAGAGACTCTGAGAGGTTAAGCAGTGTGTGCCCAGTCACATGAGTAGTAAGTGGTGGGGCCAGGGCTTGAACCCATATCTGTCTGACTCCGAAACATAGAACATCACTTCCCTCTACCCAACACTCAGAATAGAACTGACTGTGTGGAAGTAGGCAAAGTTTATTTATGTCAGAATCCAATGGAAAAAATAATCTCTCTTCTTAGGGGTATCTGTGATCTATTCCAGCTTGCAGGAATGACTCCCTCCTACAACGCAATTTAGTTCAGAAACAGAACACAACAACTCACCTGACAGCCTGGAACGCGGAAGTTGAAGGATTCAGAAGAATGGACCAAATGCTTCTTTGATTGGTTCAAATCACTCAATCTAAAATTTATATGTAGTAAATAAATAAATAAAATTTATAGACAGCACATGCCTACTTTGGACACTGCTTAGTGGGGAGGATAATGTGGGAGATACAAAGATAGCTAAGAAATAGTCCATATCCTCTGAGAACGTCAGAGACTAGAGGGGGAGACAAACTTTTACAGAAATATCTGAGATAAGGAAAAATATGATAAAGAAAGGCAAAAAATACTAAGGGTGGGGGTTGGTAGAGGTAGAATTAAATGTCTCCTTGGAGGATCTGAAAGGGTTTTCTGGAGGAGGTGGCATGTGAACTGGGCTTTAAAGTGTGGGTAGGATTTCAACAGACATATATGGGGGGCAGATAAAGGCTCATGTTCTTGGCTAGATGGAACATAAGGTTCACACAGGGCACTGTAGGATGAAAGGCTCGCATTAGAGGGTGGAGCGCCTTGGAGGCCAAGCTAAAGGGCTAGAACCTCACTCAGCACCAAGGGCTGTGAGGATTTTTACTTGCAAGTAGTGATATGTTAAAACTATGTGTTAGAATGAAATCTGTCGGTTTGCGAATCTCCAGGCAAAAAGACAGAGCCTGATCTCAGGAGTTGGTGGGGGGCGCGGATAAAGAGGGGACAGCTGTCCAGTAACTATGCAGAGATACAGGGACCTGGAAACTGGCTGGATATGTACAGAGGAGCAGGAAGAGATTATGTGGTGAAATACCACACAGAGGCTTTAGCACTAACTAGACCCATTGAATACCACCACTTTCTAGTAGTTTCCTCATAATAACAATGGGAATAGTAAATCAACCTTACACGATTATTGTGGGAGGATTGGATTTGATTATGTGTAGAAAGCACCTGGCATATAGCACGTACTCAGTACATGGCAGCTATTAGATTATGGTTTTGAACACAACGACTAGAAGTAGGGTGATGGCATTAACTGAAATGAGAAACATAGTGGGAGGAGCAGGTTTTCCTGTGTGTGTGTGTTAAGGGAGGGAGGTTGTTGGCTAATAAATTCAGTTTGGGACTTGTGGAATCTGAGGAATCACATCCAGGTGGAGCTGTCTAGCAGGCAACTATGTAATTTGGGCCTGGAATTCAACAGAGAGGCTATAAATCCTCAATGTAAAGGAGATCATTGAAGCCACAGAAGTAGGTGAGAAAACCCAAAGAGGGGAGAGAGAGAGAAGAGATGAGGGTTGAGGCACATAAACATTTAGAAGGCAGGCAGAGGGGCCAGCCCAGTGGCATAGTGGTTAAATTTGCATGCTCTGCTTCTGGCGGCCCAGGGTTTGCAGGTTCGGATCCCAGGCGCGGACCTATGCACTGCTTGTCAAGCCATGCTGTGGCAGCATTCCATATAAAGTAGAGGAAGGTGGGCACAGATGTTAGCACAGGGCCAGTCTTCCTCAGCAAAAAAAAAGAGGAAGATTGGCAACAGGTGTTAGCTCAAGGCTAATCTTCCACACCAGGAAAAAAAAAAAAGGCATGCAGATTCACAGACACTCTCCTGAGAGAGGAGAACCAGGAGAGGGCAGAATCACGCAGCCAGAAGAAGGCAGTCTCAGGATGGAGGGTATGGTCCTGCATCACAAGCTACTAAGAAGTGAAGGAGGAGGACGGAGACCAAGACTTTCAATACGGCTTTGAAATTGCGTGGGACCTTGAAGATTGCAATTTCAGGAGAGAAGAAGGGGTTCCAACACGGAGAGGTAAGTGAGAGTCTATAGACACTTCTTGATTTCTCTTTGAAGAAGATTGATGGTAAAGGAAGAAGAGAAGAAGGTAGTAGTTTGAGAGGGTAAAAGGGGATGATGGAACACTTTTTTTTTTCTTGTATAGGAGAGATTTAAGTATAATTGTTGCCAAAGGGAAGACATTAATACTCTATTAATGGGAGAAAGTGCTGACATAATACAAAGGTTCTAGGGGAGGCGGGAAGGACAGGAGTGCTTTTGGAGGGTCAGCCTTAACAAGGACAGAGAAAACATAAGCTCTCAGAGACAGGAATTTAGGAAAAGAGGGGGAGATAAGGGAAGATACTGAAGAGTCACAAAAAAGAAACCACGGTGCACAAGAGCAGCAAAAGTTGGCTAGAAGCTTCGGGAAAGTGCAGAAGATTGAGAATTATCCCTGTGAGAAATGTGCTGTCACCTTCCCCTCTGCCTTTCAAGTGAGTTGTGTATCCAGAGGAGGCGGGAATACTCAGAAGGGAATGATGAAAGATTTAGGAGAAAGACAGGGGCTAAGAGTTGAAGGGTCAGATATAATTTATTAAATCAGCAAAAATTAAAAATAATAATGTCCAGTGTTGGCAAAGGGACAGGTAAATGAATGTTACCATATACTGCTGGTACAATTTTTCTGGAAGGCCAATTTGGCAACATGTATTAAAAGCTTTTCAAATGTGCATACTCCTTGGCCTTCCATTTTCAGTTCTAAGTATTCAATCTAAGGAAATAAAAAACATGTACAGATATGTTTGGTGCTATTTGTAATAGGAAACAAACAGAATTTTCACCAGGCAGTAGAATATAGTACATGTGTAGGAGATAAAAATGTAGAAAAGTATTTATTGACATGATAAAATGATCATGACATTAGTAAGTGAAAAAGAAAACATAATACATAAAATATATGTTTCTGCTCTTTTAAATATCTACCTACACACACACACACACATACAGACACGCACACATTTGGAGAGAGACACAGACAGACAGACAGAGGGAGTTGAAGACCTGTATCTGGCTTGGGCAACTGGGAAAGCATTGTGACCACTAGCTAGGATACGGAACTTAGGAGAAATTAACAGTTTTAGTCCTGAAGATCCTGAGTTCCTGTTCAATTTAACCTGTGAAATACCCTGGGGATATATTATATAGGTAGCTGGATACACAGATCTGAAGCTCAAGAGAGAGATTTAAGCTACAGATATAGATTGGGAGTTATCAGCATTTAGGAATTGCTTTAGGAGTAGATGACGCTTCCCCAAAAAGGAGTAGAAAGGGCAGCCAAAGACAGATCCCCCAGGAAACAATACAGAGTGAGCAAAAGGAGTATCGCCTGCAAAGAATAATGTCTCTAAGATTGCCAACAATCTATAGCTCTACTACACCACTCTGTTACTGGAGATGTAACATTGCTTCTGCCTTGCTGATAAAATGCACAGGAGCTCTCCTGCATCACCTTTCCCCACCTCAAGAGTGTGTATAATTATGACTCATGCCTTTGACCCTTCTGCCTACTTCAGAGGAAGAGGCTCTTCACTTCCTTGTAAAGGTCAACCAATCCCTTCAACTGGCTGACTTCTCAATTCTTCCCCTCACCTCTGATGGTGCACTCTCACATATTCCTCAAGCACTTTCAGCATTTCCCATGCTGCTGGTTTTGTCTCTTTTACCTACAAACACATCAGGATTTCGTCAGTCTAAAGAACTCCAACTGGCACCATTGTCTCCAATATCTCCTGCTTGATTTTTCTTCCCTATAGTGCCAAACTTCTCCAATATATGATCTATACCCTCCTTTACAACCTGACTTCACAACCCTTTCCTTTCTAAACCACAGAAATATGTCATCCAACTTCCTCTGCTGAAGCTGCCCTCTCAAAAGTTACCAATAATCTCCTTGTACTAAAATTCAGTGGGTTTCATTTGACTGACATAGTGGTGATCTTTCTGCAAGTTTGATGATGCTGACCATCCTTCTGTCTTAAAACCACTTTCCCCTTTGGTTCAATAAACATTGATGGAATATCTCTTAGGTGCTAAAATTTAAAAAAAAAAAAAAAAAAGGATAATCTTTGATCTCTGAGGAATTTAGCCCAGTTGGAACAGTTTAATAAATTTAGCAACAGAGACCTTTGCCCTGGTCAGAAAGGCTTCAGTGGAATGGCGGAAGCTGACCTGGGACTTTAGTGCTTTGAGGAATAAAGCTAAATTACAGTGGGAAGAGAGGGAGTAGAAATAGCAAATGCAATTGATTCTGTCAAGAAATTTGTCAGAGAAAGGAAAAAGAAAGAACTTTCTAGAAAGTACCTAGAAGGGATCATAGGACAATGCAGCAGCATTTTTAGGATGTGGAGAGACTTCGGCATGTTGTTAAACTGAATAAAAGATGCAAGTAGAAAGGGAGAAGTTGAAAACAGAGGAGAGTGAGGGGATATTGATGGCGCAAAGTCCTGGAAGTACCAAGCAGGGTTGGGATTGACAACATGGAACTGGTCTGAACAGGAACAGGAACTTCTCCCCCTAAAATTATATATAAGCATGTATGATTTGAGGGTGGGAAAAGAGTTCCTCCTTGGTACTATATTAGAGAGGTTAAAGACTGGTAGCCCAACAAATCCAGCCTATAGATGTATTTTTTTGATTTTGTTTTTTTTTACCCGCATAGAGTTTCAAAATAATCTGAATTGGTTGCCAACACTTAAAAATCGTGAAATTTCAAATAAAAATCTGGATTTCCAGCCTCATCTTAAAACCTGGAAGATGTGACAACACAAGCATTGGTAACAAGAGACAGCTGACGTCTTTAGATGGGCCATGGCCTCTCCAGTCTCCACGGCTCCCTACACTCACCACAGGACCACTTCACTCAGTTACGTTATCTGCCTGGCTCCTCTAGGCATCTGAATTTGTCACCCTTGCTCTTATTATCTCTTCTACTTCCCAGACTAATCCTTCTATGTCACTTTCATTGGCTTCTTTTTCTTATATTGGATAACAGGGTGTTGCTTCTATCTTCAATCTTCTTCTATGCATTTTCCCTTTGAGAACTTTTCAACTATCACTTCTGTGAGATTACTTGCAACTCAGTATTATAAAATCATCGAATATTGGAGTTGGAAAGGAATTTAGAGATCAGATAGTTCAATCTTCTCAATCCTTTGAACATTGTTGGATAACAGAATTCTATAACTCAAAAGAACTTTAAAAATTAACTAGCTTAATTTACAAATAAGGAAATTTAGGTCTCAGAGAGATTAAACAATGTTCTTTCCACTTCACACAATTCTGTGCAATTCAAGACACATCTACTGAATTCCTACGTTGTGCAAGGAACCGTGGGGGAATATAAACTTGAATAAGATAGGGTTCCTTCTCTCAAGGAACTCACTTCTAGCACATGCCTACAAAGTAAAATGTGGTAAGCACTATAATGGAGAAAGAACATAATATTATGGGATCACAGAGGAAAGCAAAGTTTCAATGGTGGATATCTGTATATTTAACTATCTGAGTAGATTTAACTAGATCTTGAGAAGGGGACAGGGCACATTCTTCTTTTTAGTTCTTGTTGTGTGTATATGTTCTTTAATATGTGAGGAAATAGACTCAGACAGATTAAATGACCTGTCCAGGGTGACACTGTTAATTAAAGGCAAGGCCAGGGGGCCGGCCCCGTGGCGTAGCGGTTAGGTGCATGCGCTCCATTGCTGGCAGCCCGGGGTTCGGATCCCGGGCACGGACCGATGCACCGCTTGTCAGGCCATGCTTGTCAGGCCATGCTGTGGCAGCGTCCCATATAAAGTGGAGGAAGATGGGAACAGATGTTAGCCCAGGGCCAGTCTTCCTCAGCAAAAAAAAAAAAAAAAGAGGAGGATTGGCATGGATGTTAGCTCAGGGCTGACCTTCCTCACTGAAAAAAAAAATAAAAAAAAAATGAAGGCAAGGCCAGGTCTAGAAATCAGGTCTCCTATCTCAAACTCCAGCGCTCTTTCTCTTACATTTCAGGGTGTCTTCAGCCCTTATTTCTCCTGAGCACTATCCTGTATTGTCAACTGCCTGCTACGCATTTCTGAATGACTGTCCATCTACTATCTTGTTTTACTTAGTCAGTAGCACAACCACTCTTCCAGTTGGGATGTATCAACATCCTGTAGCCATATACAACAATACACACAGCAACAACTACAACACACCTCATATCTACTCTGGCAATAGGTCTTATTAACTTGTCCTTCAAAATGTCTGTTTTATTCTTTGGTGACCACTTACACTACCCCAGTGGAGAGACATGGTTTTGTCTTCAGCCTCTGATAAACTCATAGAGCCTTAGAATTGAAAAGAACCTTAGAGTTTATCCACAGTCAACCTTCACCCAGAGAGAGAATTGCTTCTGTAGTACTCCTGATCCTGACAATGGTCAGCCAGCTGCTGTGCAGGGTACTCAACTACTTCCAGGGCAGTTCATGTCACTACTAGACACCCAAGTAATTAGAAAGTTCAGTCACTCACCCACTCAACAAATGTTTACTGACCATGTTCTCTGTTCCAGGTACAGTGCTTGGCACACTGGACATTAAGCTGCACAGGGCTGCCTACTGGCCTTCTGCATTCCCACCTTTCCTGTCTTTGTTCACTGCCTTAAGTAATTTTCAGTTGCATTTCTTCATCTCTAACATGGAGATAATATCTTGAAGGGTTGTTTTGAGGATCAACTGATAAAATGTGTAGAAATGTTCTGGAAATCAAGTGTAATATAGGTAATGCTTTCTCCCTTCTCTCCAACTATGTAATATATTTTGGGCGGGCGGTGATTCCACTATCATTTTTTTAAGTTTTATTTTATACATACAAAAGAATTGTTATATGTGTGATATATATATATATATATATATATGTAATGAAATACCTGTAAATCTACCATTTAACCCAATAACTAGAACATTACCAATAGAATCCACCTGTTCTTCCCCGTCCCATCCTCAATCTCTCTTTCAGGTTACTACTAATGAATTTTGTGTTTATCATTCCTCAGCTTTTTAAAACTTTTTATCATATAAACCTAAACAATATATTGTTTAATTTTGCTTGTTTTTTGAAATTTATAAAAATGCATTCAAATGTTTGTAGTGTTCTGGGATTTCTTTTTTCATTCAGTGTTAACGTTCCTAAGATTTATCCAATCCAAGTATATACTACGAAGCTTCATCTTCTTCATGCAGCCTTTTCAAATCACAAGAGCACAAAGTGATCTTTTCAGCTCTAAACTCCTCTAGCACTGATTGTCTATAAAACAATGGCTGAAACTGTAGCTTCACTTTTCCTAAATCTTAAGTGTCATCACCTCAACCAGACATAAGCTCCTTGGAGAGCAGGGAGGCAGTTTATCATGGTGAAGAGCACTGAATGGGGAGCTGGGCAGCCCGAGTTCCAGCCCCCGCCTTCACCTACACAGGCAAGTGTCCTCGGCCTCCTCCCTTTGCCTTCCTGAGCCTTCGCTTCTTTACTTTAAGCTAACTGGAGGGGGTTTTGTGAGGAACTCCTGAGATAATGAATATAATGCTTGGTAAACTGCGAAGTCTTGTCCTCAAATTAATATTCTCGTTACTGTTGGCCCACAGCTCCCAAAGGGGTCTCTGCACAAAGACCCAGTCCAGTGGCTCTCTGGCTGTGTTTGGGGACGCTCGTGTCGTCCCCAAGGGCAAGGACCGAGATTCTTCCTTTCTTCGGGATCGTCCAGGCAGCGCCAGGTCCGACGTAGTCTCGACAGAGACTGGACATCTAGCAAAACTGCCAGGAGGCCAGAGGGCGCTACCTCCCCCTCAAACTGGAGGAGGGAGAGGCGGTGAGAATCAGGCATGCGCACCTCCTCCTCGAGGCCCTGGAGCGACCAAGCCAAAATTGGTTCTCTAGGCTCGGTTTTTTCCCATATAGGGGCTAAATCTTTTGTGTACGCATGCGTCTTGTCCAGGCTGCGGTTGGCAGATGATTCTAGCCGTCATTGGAAGAACCAATGGAGTGAGCCTCCAGATCCACTTCCCACCCGACGGTCGGGGCCCTGGAGATGGGTTTGGGTCTTTGTCCGCACCCACGCCCGTGTGAACGAGCCCAGTGAGGCGTCTGTCTGGGCGCGGGCAGCAGACTGGGAAGTGTTGGCTCACCCGCTACTGAACGATTGCTTTATTTGCTGTGTCATAGCGGGGAGGGTGAATGGGGGTGTAAAGGGGCCGGTGTAAAGGGCGGTGAGGTCAATGCTGCTTCCGGCAGTGTCCGAGGGGTGGTGCTAGTCAACTTACTGAGCGCCTACTGTGCGCCAGACACTGTCCGAGGCGCCCTGGAATGGTGATCTCTGCCTCCATGAAAGCTTACAGTCTAGAGGGGCAGGTTAAATAAGTGCTTTTATTGCCTTCCACCTCCCTTCTTCTCCTTCGCCTTAGATGGATATTTTCCTTTTCCCGAACCCTAGGCCGCTCCATCGCCCCCGCCCGGCCCTGGCTGCCAGCGCAGGGATTGGGCGGCACGGCGCCGGCGCCAGCCTCCGCTGCCAGCCCAGGGTAGTGACTGGGGCGAGGACGGGCGCCGAGGTCACGTGGGGGCGGGGGCATGGCGGGCGCGTGACTCCCGGCAGGCGGGGCCCTTCTCCTCCTCCCTCGGGCCCTTGGTGTCGTCACCGGCTTTTATTGGGCACGTGGCGGCTGATGCGCAGTAAAGAGGAGTGACTCTGGGCGGCCACGCTGCGAAGGCGGGGACCGCACTTTACGAGACTCCAAACTGCCCGAGCGAGGCCGGGGAGCTGTAAACACGTGGAAACGAGTACAAAGCAAAGGGTGGTAAATGCAAATCAAGCCAACTGGAAGCAATAAATACTGGGCCCCCAGGCTGATCTGAACTAGACCTAGCTGGGAAGTGCGTGAGGCGCTGTGGAAAGAACCCGAGAGCCACCTCTTCCTTCTGGACCTTGAGTTTACCAGCTGTGGAACAACAGGGCAGGGGATTGGACGTGCCTCTTAGCCGGCCGGTGACAGAGTGCTTTAAGGCTGCCAACAGACACAAGCAGCCTATATGGGCTCCAGTAGGAGCCACTTTGGAGCCTGGGGTGGGGTCGCCTTATGTCCCTTTCACATCCGCTAGCTGTTCCTGAAACAAGTTTCCACAATCACAAGGCTGGAAAAGTTACTCAGCCCATGGGACTGAGGGGTGAGTCAGAAGAACATGCGCTACAGGGAACTGGCCTGGCCTCTTTCTTGGCTGGAACAATCAGATACCACCTTTTGCTTCCCGCCTGCCAAGAGCCATCTCTTTGGGGGTAGGAGCCCAGTGGGTGCTCTTTCTTCAGTGGACAATAGTTACACCTAGGAAACTGGAACCCACACTCCTCAGCCTCATTGACCTGGCGCTCCTTCAGGAGCTGGTCCTGGAGCTGGAAAGTAGAAGAGAAGCTGCAGAAAGCCACCACGCCCTTGAAGAAAAAAAAAATCATTGGGGTTTGTAGCACTCCCCAGTTTACAAGTGCACTTTCACATGCATTATCTCATTTTAGTCTGACTGAACACATACTGTGTGCCAGGCACTGAGCCAGACACAAAAATGAATGAGGCAGTGCATTTTTTAAAGGAGCTTTCAGTCCAGTTGTAGAGAGAAAACAGAAACTAGTACCTATGTTTTCAGGTAGAGTGAGGTAGGTGCTATAAAGAAGGGGCAGGTTCCTAACGCATCTCATCTGAGAAGAAGAACACAGCCAGCTGGGTAGGAGAGGAAATCAGGAAAAGTTTTAGGGAGAGAAAGTTGTAGGAGTGAAACCTTGAAGGATAGGAAAGGTTTCAAAGACAGAAATAGGGGTGTAGAGCAGCTTTTTGCCCATAGACCTCTTCTTACCCGTCAGCTCATCTGCTTTCATGTCTTTGACAAATAGCAGTAATAAAAATAATAACACTTATTGACCACTTATTATGGGTCAGGAATGGTTTTAAGTGATTTATATGTATCATTTAAATCTCACAGAAACCTATTTTATGTATGAAGCAACTGAGGCATGGAGAGGTTAAGGTACTCTCTAGGCTGATGTTTCACAAGTCTACTCTCATCGCTGGCCTAGGTCTTGTCCTGAGCCTGAGGTTCATCCATCTATCCACCTACCAGCTAGTCCCTCCTGAATATCCTCCAGGTAGCTAGTAAAGAGGTGTCATCTTCCCTTATCAAAGGAAAACCAGGGCCAGCCCCGTGGCTTAGCGGTTAAGTGCGCGCGCTCCGCTACTGGTGGCCCGGGTTTGGATCCCGGGCGTGCACGGACGCACCGCTTCTCCGGCCATGCTGAGGCCGCGTCCCACATACAGCAACTAGAAGGATGTGCGACTATGACATACAACTATCTACTGGGGCTTTGGGGAAAAAAAAAAGGAGGAGGATTGGCAATAGATGTTAGCTCAGAGCCGGTCTTCCTCAGCAAAAAGAGGAGGATTAGCATGGATGTTAGCTCAGGGCTGATCTTCCTCACAAAAAAAAAAAAAAAAGGAAAACCAATGACGTCTAGGGTTGCACTGGGTGTCTGGCCTTTAGAATGAGATCTAAGGCTCCCATACCACTGACCACCACGCCCAACCCTGCAATTACCCTTGGGAAGTAAAGCACCCCTCCTTCCCTTTGATGCCCCAAAGAATGCACCAATGAGCTTTCCCTTGTTCAAAGTTAGGACAAGAGTAGTGAGTCAGGCAATTCTTTAGTAAATTAGGAGATCACAGATAGGAAACACATTTCTGGTTTGTCTCACCTCCACACCACCACTACCCATATGCAGCTTGGGGCCCTCTATGTGAGTTTCTTCTTGCCTGGCCCCCCAGCCTTTCTCCATGGTCCTTGGAGTTCCCATGTCCTGAGGACGACTTCTTCACGGTGACCAACACCACGAATGGCTTCCCTCTTCAGAAAACCTTCTCCCGACCCATGGTGTGACCTCACCCTGCTGGCCTGAACAGGATGGCCATCTATCAATATGGTGCACTGGCTTCCATGTACACCTCTGAGTCAGGTTGTCTGAAGTGAATCTCATCTGCCCCGGACATACCTGGTGGCCCTGTCTGGAGCCACATCCAGTCAGTAGTCCAAGCATGACTTTGAGAGTCATTGACCCTCCTCCTTTTCCTTCCTCCTCTACCCTCACCGGGCAGTTTCCAAGTCCTGTTATTCTACCTCTTAAATATCTACTAAATTCATCCTCGCACTCGTAAAGGACCCTGACTGAGCCTCAATTTTGCATTCCTTCGAACTGGTTCTTAGTACTACTGTCAGAGGGAGCTTGAACTGGCAGGAGCTTTCTGAAATGCAAATCTGATCACGTTCCTCCTCTACTTAAAATCCTCTGATGACCAAACATCTTCTGCAGCATAAAGTCCAAATTATGGCACTCAGGGCCCTTCACAATGAGGCTTCTGCCTACCTCTTCAGCTTTACCTGCTATCCCTTTGGCCTGCACGACAGTATTCGATTTCCTAATTGCACCATTCTTTCTCTACACCTTGCATGTTATTCCTGCTATCAGGAATGACTTCCCTGCCCTCATTGGCCCAGGAAACTCCTGCATGTCTTCAAAATCCAGCTCAAACACCTCCTCTGAGAAGCCTCCTGTGATCTCCACTAGCTTGGATTTGGCTGTGCCTCGTCTCTGATCCCACAGCCCACTCATATCCTTCTGATGTGACATTTAACACAGACTGCTGACTCAAGAGTTAAAACTGTTGGTTCCCTTCCCTTGGCTCTTGTCCCCACTAGACTGTGAGCTGCCGAGAGGCAGGAGCTCTTTCCTCTCTATACCCTCAGTGCCTGATAAAGAGTTTCACACACAGTAGGTGCATAATACATGTTTGCTGCATTTCAGACAGAAGGATGGCATCAGCAAAGATAGAAAGGATCTGTCAAGGGACGGAGTGGTCTGCCTGGCCAGCCTAGAGTCCAAGGGGTGCACAGCAGGAAGGCATAGACTAAGCCTGGAAAAGAGGTGGTGTTGGTTCTTTGAAGGCCCTGGGAGCCCGGCTGAGGAGTCTGGACTTAAATGGTGGGCAGTGGAGAACCCTGAGGTGCATAGATGACCAGAGTTGTGCCAAAGATGGGAGGATGGACTGGAGAAGGGAAAGGCAGGGGTTAGAGAAAACTGGCAGCTATTAGCTCTTACAGCCAATGAACCAGTGGCTGTATCCCATTCACAATCAGGGAGATTGTGAATGCCCAAGGCCACACAGCTGGTAAGTGGCAGAGCTAGGAGTTGAACCAGTTCCGGGCTAAGTCAAGTCCCCAGGTCTCTGTACCGCACCACAGGGGATATGCAGTAGATGGGGCTTCAAGATTGTCCAGGTGTGAATGGATACTCCGTCAGTCAGGATAGGGTAGATTATATTGCAGACACAATACTAAAATCTCTGTGGCTTAACACAACACATTTCCTTTCTATTCACACCAAGTCCACTGTGGTGCTGGACAACACCTTAAGGCAGCTTAGCGATCCAGCTGCTTTAATGTGCTTCCACAGTTCCCACACAGGGAAAGAGCACTTGGAGAATCATGTACCAGCTTTATTTTAGAAGTGACACACATTACTTCCCATTACAGTCTATTGGCCAGAATTAGTCCAGTGACCTTGCTTGACTACACAGGAACTGGGAAATACAGTCTTCTGTGTGTCCAGGAAGGGGAAGAGAACAGGAAATACTTATGGGCAATAGTAATGCCTCCCCAGGATATCAGGGGCGATGCCTATAGGGAATGAGGGGCAGGCCAAACAGTCTGAGGAGCAGATATGAGACGTACAAAGGACAGAGGTTTGGCTCAGGATTTGGATGTTAGGTCAGGGCTGTTGTGGTTACCTCATGGGCATGGGTGACATCCTGCCTATGGCCTCTCACCTATAGCAATGTCTGGGGAAGCTTGGGAACTATAAGGACAGAGGAGAAGAGGACCTCACTCAAATGGCTGTTGGCATGAGGCCTCAGTTCTTTGTCATGTCTCCCCACAAAGCTGCTTAAGTGTTCCATGACATGGCATCTGGCATCTCCCAGAGCAAATGATGAGAGACAGAGAGAGGTGGAATCCATGACTTAGCCTCAGAAATCACATATCATCACGTCTGCTGTCTTTTATTGGTCATTCATACCAACCATAACTCAGTGTGGGGGAAGACTACGCAAGGGCATGAGGACCAGGTTGGGGTAGTTGGAGGCCATCTTGGAAGCTGCTACCACAGGCAGCCTCCAGGGGAGCCTCACCTGAAGGATAGTATCTTAACTCCTTCCTGCTCAGCTCATCTTTCATCTCTGCTGCCGCTGAGGGAGAAGGGAGGTGAAGTCTGCAGTGACCCTGGGAGGGAGGCAGGACTGCTACAGATCACCCCATTTTGCAGATAAGGAACCCAAGGCATGAAGACATTCCGTGACTTGCCCGACCCCCATGTGTTCCTGCAGCAACTGAAGCATTAACCACAGGATGTGGATTTTAGGCATTTGTAGGCCTGTCTCCGCCATTGTATATGGGCCAGTCACACCCAATCTTTGCCTCTGCAGCACCTGGCATGGGCCTGGTACAGAGGAGAGGCCAGACCCTGTTGGTAGTGAGCCAAGCTCTAGGCACTTCCCTCCATTGCCCCTGCATCTGCCCCATGGCACAGGGTGCAGGGAGGCAGGAATAAGAGCCGCCAGCCCCTGCCAAAAGGCACCAGGTGGATGCGCCCTTTGAGATATGTGAGGAGGGCAGGGAGAGGCCCCCTGGCACTGTTAAAGCTTCAAAAGGGAGGGGATGGGGGCCTGCCTGGTAGCATAGCGGTTAAGTTGGCACACTCTACTTCGGCAGCCCAGGGTTTACAGGTTTGAATCCCGGGCACAGACCTATGCACCACTCATCAAGCCATGCTGTGGTGGCGTGCCACGTATAAAGTAGAGGAAGATGGGCACAGATGTTAGCCCAGGGCCAATCTTCCTCAGCAAAAAGAGGAGGATTGGCAAAAGACGTTAGCTCAGGGCTCATCTTTCTCACACACACACACACACACACACACACACACACAAAAAAAAAAAAAAAAAAAGGAAGGGGAAGGGCAGATGCCCCTGCTGGAGCGAACTCTGTGGGGGCTGTGAAGGTGGGATCCATCTGTGCCTAACATGGTGCCTGGGCAAGCTGCTGCTGTGGAAAAGTTTTCAGTAGTTGCAGGTCCTCTACCATCCTCCTCACCCCACTGCACACGGTCCTGTTCCTGACCTGGCCTTGGGTGGGATGTCTGTTTTTCTTATGTCCCAGGATCCTTCCTCCGGTTTCTAACCAGACAACTCTCCTTAGTTTTGGGGCTGCCTCTGCTTCTGACAGAGCACCTGGATGAAATTCTCACCTGAAAACCCCACCTCAGACACCATGAAGAGCCCACCCCGCAGGCTACCCACCTTCTCTCCTGCTAAGGGGAAGCTCTGCCTCTCACTGTGGCAGCGTCCTTTCTTCCCTCCTCAGCCGACGGACCGCACCAAAGAAACCAGAACCCAAGCCGAAGTATCAGAAACGTGTATTCTTTTTCTTTTAATAGTAAACCTCTTTACAACAAATATAGTGAAAGAGTTTTCAAACAAAACTCATAAGAATCTCGAGGACTTAGTCTTTTCTTATTGTGTAGAATACTAAGAAAGCATCACCATACAGCACGAAAAGAAATATTGAAAACAAATCAACAGCCACACACTTGGACTCGCCCTGCCCAGGACCCAGGAGGAGCCCCAGGAGTGTGGGTGATTGTCGGGTTTGGGGGTGGGGCACCTCCATGGCCTGTCCCCCCTCCCTCTCCCCCCCTCCCCGGACCTGAATGGGGAAGACAGAGAGAATCCAGATTCTCCATATAACATTCCATTCCAGCCCCCTCCCCCCATACAAATCCCATTCCTTCTACAACTGCTTAGGGGGTAGAGAGGTGGCAGAGGGGAGGACAGAGTTCCCAGGCTCCGTGTCTCCTCCCCTCTATGAAAGCCTAAATTCACCCCCCATCCACCCCAGGGGATTCCAAAGAGTCAGTTAAAAATATATAGATATAGATATTTCTAGATACACTTTTACATCATTTCTGTCTCTCCAAACAAATAAATAATCAGCAAGAGAAGGTGCATTACTTCCTTCCTGTCCAAGGTGGGGAGGGCTGGTTAAGGGTCAGGGGTCAGTCTCGCTGCATTGAGTGCACTGCTGGGGGGAGGGGAAATGGTGTGTTCCATTGTGGAGGGGGTCCTCTTGCCCACTGTCCCTGAAAGCTGTGGGAAACCTGGGAAGGGAGGGGCATTGGATGACTCCAGTGATTACTTTGGCAAATGCCCAGTTCTTCGGAGGAAGGAGTGGGTGGAAGCAAATTTGGCTTGTGAGAGGAAGAAGAAATGAAGTCCCCACTTGAGGTCCGGGTTCCCAGGGACCCACTCATCTGGCCAGCCAGGAGCCCCCACCCCCAAGAGAAACCTTGGGATAGTGACTTGCAGAAATGTCACATATTCATTCACAGACCACCCCTGCCCCCAGGGATAGAGAAGAAAAGACAAACACATCCACACATGGTAATCTAAAGCCAGGTTTGCCGGTACATGGCAGAGGGCAAAACTGGTGAATATTGCACCGTGAACCGCAGGGGCCCTCACCCCCGCCCCGTGTTTAATGGTGGCCAAGCCCAGCCTACACAGGTGGGCAGACTGACATCGGGAATAGCCTGAGAAGGGAAGGCCAGTCATTCAACGTTTATCGAGCACCCATCATTCAACCATTCACCCATTCAGCATTTACTGAGTGCCAACTCTGTGCCAGGCATTGGGCAAGGCTCTGGGATGCACGCATGCACAAGACTACACCCTGGCTTCTTTCAAGGCCCCAATCACATCTCATCAATTCTTGAAACTCCCTCTAGGAAACTTCAGGAAGACTGGACATGCTGTGTGCCCAATCAGCAGAGGGTTAAGCTGTGAGTAAACAAGGATCACTGCCCAGGTGAGGACAAAGCTTCAGGGAGGAAGAGGAACGTGAGCGTCACGCTGAAAGCAGGACTGGGGTGGGGGAAGAGGGTACTCCAGGAAAGGGAGCTGTGTGTAAATGTGTGGGGACTGGGTGGACAATTGTGCGTGGAGCCCCGGGACAAGTAGGGCTGTAGGGAGAAGCGAAGAGGCCAAATGCCAGATACCCCCTAACTGCAGTATCAACATATCTGAGCGGAGGGTGAGAAGAGGCGAAGGAGCAGGGGAGAAGGGAATGAGGCTCAGGAAGGAGGGTCATGGAGCTGGAAGCCAGGGCTGTGTGGCTGCCACAGCCACCTGTCCCTCTGTAAACAAACACCCAGGCACACGTGCACGCACACACACGCACACAGATGCCCTCAGAGCTCAATTCACACAAAGATTCACGTATATGCCCAGATGGGCTCAGAGACACACAAAGGTACACCCATGCAACCTTACACACACATAAATACAAAGGTACATTCAGTCACACAAATACCAGATGCCCTGGTGAACACACTCAGGTACATGTGCGGTCACACACACCCCTCTGCTTCTGGTTCCTTCCCTGCATCAAGTGTCAGAATACTGCAAGCGGCTGGGTCATAGAGGCGGGCAAAGACAGTCACCTACCACAAAACTGGGCCTTGTCTAACTCTACTTTCCCACTAGGATGAAACCCCAAGGGAGCACTGTACCCCTTGGGCAGAGGAACTGGGCTTATGTGAAGGAGTGCGGCAGACCCCAGTCTGCCTGCCCACGTCACCCCAGGCCAGGCCCCTGAGGGCGGCGGGGGGGGGGGGTGGATCGCAGGCTGGGGGCCTGCCCCCTCCAGTCTGATCTGTGATCCAGCCCGAGGTCTCAGGACCCCACGCTTCGGCTGCCCCCACTGGGGAGGCAGCAGAGAGGGGCGGACTCGGGGGGAGGGGAAGGGAGCAAGAACAACAGCAGAAGAATCTCATCTGTACAGTACAGGCCGTTTGAGTCATTATTATTACAATATACTTTGACAAAAATAGAATCTCATTTCATATCAATACAACAACAACAAAAAAACAGTTTCCTGGACTGTTACACTGCTAATGTTTTCCAAAGGTTGCTATTTACAATTACAGTAGCCAAGAGGGAAGGTGGGATGCGGCCTGGGGTGGTGGGACAGGAGGTAGCGAGACAATGAGGGCGCCAGGAGCAGAGAGGCGGGTCAGGAGCGGAAGGAGCCAGGAGGAGGGCTGGGGAGAGGGGCCAAGGAGGAAAGAAGGGAGGCGGGCCTTCTGCGGACCTCCTCCATACCCTCTCCCACCCTCACACACCACCCCAACGTCCCCTCCCCTGCGGATGTGCACGTGCAAGGAAGAGCAAGTCCCCTCACTCACACTTGCCCCTGGAGGGAGGGGTTCCCGTCCTCAGGCATCCAGGGTGCCCAAGGCCTGCTGGGGCTGAGCCACCTCACTCGAGTTCCTCCCCCCAGTTCTCCCCGCACTTTGTGGCCAGCTTTGCGGGGCTGGTGTCACCGGAGGGAAGGGGAGCTATTGCACTGTATATCTTAGAGAAAACGCTGGGGGAGAGGAACCGAGCTTCACCCCTCACACCAACCCTTCGCCCCTCCTCGGCCCTCTCCTCATGGCTCTGTCTTTCTCTCCAAATGTGCTTCAGAGAGGCCCCCACCTCAAACCCCTCCCCCCAGGCTCAGATTCCCAGGCAGCCCTCCCAACCCTAAAGCTCGGCCAGCACCCCGACACCTTGGGGTGCAGCTCACACAAGAATCACTAGAGTGTACTGTGTGTGTGCAGAGGCATTTGGGGCCCAGGCTTGGGTATTCTGCCCCACGCGCCTGTGGCCACAGGAACAGCCCAGAAGTAGAGACCCTTTTCAGGACCTCTGCCTCACTTTCCCGCCGAAACACAAACCCACCCACCAAGCCGACTTTGGGGTTTCAGTCTATTGTAAGGAGTTTTTGTTGTTTGGTAGTTTTTTTTGGTTATTTCTCTCTATCTGGGGGATGGGGTGGGAGGGCTCCACATGCAGGGCTTGGCACCTGTCCTTTCCCAAAGGCCTATCGGGCCCCCCACCCCCTCCTGCAGCATATGTGTACAACGTGCAAAGTGTCCCTCCCTTCCCGCAAAAAAAAAGCCCCCCTCAGCCAGTGAAAATGGCCGGGGGCGCAGAAAGAGGAGACGGGAGCATCCCCCTCTCCAAAGCGAGAATCCAAATTAAAAAAAATATAATAATAATAATAATATTATAATAATTATACACAAATGTAACCGTCAACAGGACACGGAGCACAAGAAAGGAAGTGGGGGTCGAGCGGAAGGAGCCCAGGACAGGGAGGGGTGGGCGGTGAGATTGTCAACTCTTCATCAGGGAGGCTGAGAGGAGGGGAGTGGGAATCGTCACTTTAATGTCTGTGAAGAGAGGAGATGGAGAAGGGGGTGTGAGGGGGTGGCCCAGGCTATGGGGTATGCGCCCCCACTCCCTCTCCTCGTAGGGCCAGGATTCTAGTGGCAGGGCCAGCCCTGAGGGCAGGAAGTCATTGAGCAGAAGGACTGATGCTGGAGGGAAGGGAAGAGATGGGCCTTCGACAGGGGTAAAAAGGTGTCGGTGCTGCCTCAAAAGTGCTGACGGAAGGGCTAGCTGGCCACAAGGCCTCTTAGGTGGGAGATAAGACAGGTTGGGGGGCATACAGGGCAGTCCCTGGGTGTAGCAGACAATGGCAGACAGGAGGGATGATGCTACAGTACCCAGGTATCGAGCCGCATCCTCTTCACAGCTGAGCCCTCAGCCTCAGGCTCTGGGGCTGGGCGCAGCAGGCCCAGTGTGGGCCCGAAGTCCCCCCGTCCATCATCCCGGTCCCCCGTCTCATAGGAGCCCCCAGCTGGGCTGCTGAGACCGTCGCCAGGCTCAGGGCGGGTGGCCGGGAACACAGCTGGAGGGGGAGGCGCAGGGCTGCGCTCACGGCTTGGGGACACTGGTTCCGACTTGATGCTGATGTGAGGGTGGGTGGTGACCGTGAGAGCAGCACCCACATGGGGCAGGGGGCTGCCCGGGCTGGAGACAGGCGATGGGGATGGGGTACAGGGGACAGAAACAGAGGAGGTGAGCAACAGAAAAAGTGATGGGAGGTCACAAGACAGAGAATGAGAGAGGACAGAGAATAAGATGGAGGATGGGGTTAAGAGGGGAGGGGAGAGACAAGTGGATGAAGACAGAGAGACCAGAAGAGAGAGGGCCAAGGGAAGGGAATAGAAGAGAAATAAGTCATATTAGTTCTCTTTCTATCTCATGTCACCTTCTGCAGTCTGGGGTCCCCCACCCCCACCCCAGGGCTGGCTGAGAAGGGCTGAGGGTGGGTCTCCCAGGCCTGTACAGGGGACTCCAGGGCCGCTACCTGATGCCTCACAGGCTGTCCACTGATGACAGACAACTCTGAAGGGACCCCATCTCTAGAGGCCCCTCCTCTTCCCGCCTCTCAACTCTCCCTTCCCAAACACTCAAATGGCACCCCCAAAGACTCACATTAGGTTGCTGAGAGACACGGGGACCAGGTGGGGCTGCTGCTGAGGTGGCTGTTGCGGCTGCTGGGGCGGCTGGGGCTGCGGCTGCGGCTGCGGCTGGGGCTGCGGAGGCTGCGGCTGTGGCGGCTGCTGGGGCTGTTGCGGCTGTTGCCAGGCGGTGACATTGCCTAGCGACAGCCCCCCAGGCGAACTGAAGGCTGGTAAAGAGGAGAGCTCTGCACTGGTCAACTGGTAATCTGCACGGGGTGGGGGGAAAGTGAGGGTAAGCCGCCTGCAGTGGGAGAGAAAGGACTGAGGCTTCCCCAGGCAGCCACCTCCAGGAGGACCACAGAGATGGGGGGCGTTGTTAATGATAGACGTGAATAATTAAATAAACCCATACAAATTCAGCAAAGATGGCACTCACAGTTCAAGAAACGCAAATCGTAATAATCATGAGGTGCTGTTTTTTAACAGGATGCAAAGAGAGGTGGTTTTTTAAAATAGCGTTTAAATTTTTTTCTTTTTTACCATGTGTAGGTATCACTTTTAGAATGTCAATTTAAAAAAAAAGAAAGAGAAAATGGTAAGCAGGGAAGGTCTCATACATATGTAACTGTCATCTTGTCAACTGCCAGGTCAAGTGCCTTTCTGAGATAGAGGGGAGCCCTGGTAAATGCTAGGTGAATGGGGCGTCCGAAGCAAATTACTGTGACTACCAGTCCACCTTCTGCCAAGTCCCCGAGTCTCCTGAAGACTGTCAGCACATAAAATAAGTAGCAGCAAGGGTTCGAGAAGGGCCTGCAAGAGCAGAGGGGCGGCGAGGGAAACAGGCCTGCAGCACAGCTGGCCAAGGTGCTGGCAGGTTTCCCCATGAGGTAGCACTCATTATTTTCTAAAATTTCTGTCTTTATGAAGAAACTGTGATGTTTGCACTGTCACAGAACAAACAGAACAATGAAATGTTTCACAATTTACACAGCACTATTATGTTTCATGTTGCATCCTGTTTGGGACAGTTTAGAAAATGTCTTCCCTGAGGAACACAGGGCAGGCGACGGGGCTGTGGTGGTGAGGGCATGAGCAGCCCCCAGTCATCCCAGCAAGCTCTGACTCAAGGGGTCACCCATTCCACCTCTGTCTTTACAGGGAGGACAGTATTATCTGTGCAACAGAACAATCAGGTGAAGGGCACGAGCGATGAGGTCAAACTTCCTGGCCACCGCCACTTACAGGTCATGTGACCGTGGGCAGCTACTTACTCTGTGTCTATAAACTGGAGGCAATAATCCTGCCTGCACCACACAGCTGTCGTAAGGACTGAGTGAGTTAATACACACAAAGCGTGTAGAACAGTGTCCGGCACGTAGTTAATACTCAAAAGATGTACCTATTGTTGTTATTAATTTACAAATGAGGCAAGTGCAGCCTCAGGTTTGAGGTGCTCACCCCAGGGCACAGAGAAAGCCAATGGCAGAGCTCAGACGAGACCCCAGGCCTCCTTATTACCTTTGAATTTCACCCCAGAGATGGTCCATACTTGCCTCTGGTCTCATAACAACGTCAGCCAGGAGCTTTGTGATGCTTATATTTAAAAGCAGAGCAAGGGTAGAAAGGGGCCCCTAGGACCAACTATTTCCAACCCTCACTTTACAGACAAGGAAGCCAAGCCCAGAACAGTACAGTGCCTTGCCGACCCCTCAGCGAGTCAGTGGTAGAGACTCAACTCCCAGGCCTGTACTTTCTACCATACTCCAGCCCTATCTACCCGGAGGCTTGCCTCCTGGGGCCAGGAGGAACATGGCCCACAGGCCACCTGGCAGCCTATTCGGTCTGCCCCTAGAGTGACCACAGCCAGACCTCTGCCGCCAGTGTCAACAAGGGGTCAGGCCCATCCCTTACCCAAGACATTACCGTAGCCAGATCATCCCCAGCCGGAACTTGATCTGGGGCCAAGGACTGTAAACAGTGAACAACTTAACACTATCGTGTTCGCTGGGGTTTTGTTTATATACCTAGGGTCACCTGAAAAACACCTGCTGTTTAACCTGAGGTCTGCTTAACTCCTCCTGCAGCTAGAGGAACTGGAGCCCTGGTTTCTGAGAGGACGTGCGGAAGCCCGCACGCTTCCCAGCAGGGCTCCAAGGTCAGGCCCAGGGTCAGAATCTGCTTTCACACCAGAGTGACAAACAGTCTAAAGTCTAGCCTGGCTGAGCACCTGTCCCAGGTTCATGGACACCCTCTAACCTCCCTCTTGCTTCACAAAGACTGGGGGGGACCCAAGAAGATGACAGAAAACCACCACCATGGAATTCCCAAATAAACGAGAGCTCCCAAAAAGTGGTCTGTGCTGCCCTCTGCCAACCACCCCCGCCTGCCTTTAGGGGCCAGCTTTTCTAGTTGGGCCCCAGAACCCCAGCTGGCAGGGCGGGAAGAGTGTCAGAGACCTCCTGTCCACCCACACCTCTTACACCTGAGGAGACTGGCAATCTGAAGAGGTTCTCTCTGAAGCTGCCGGAGGACATAACATCCCAGGAGTGGGTGCACGCATGGGAGCACACACAAGGGACAAGGCGCTTACAGACACCTGGATGACAAAATCTGGACACAGACACACATGCCCGAGTCTTGCCCCTCAACATGAGGCTGTTCCTCCAGCTCTCTTACCTGCCCCAAGGGACTTTCCTATGTACAGGGCTGGGTTCTGGATTTTTACTCATCGTGAAGAGGTGGGATTTTGTGGATATCTGTACTGGTGTCTGGGACCTAATATGGTTCAACTC
Organism: Diceros bicornis minor; assembly: GCF_020826845.1. Lineage (NCBI taxonomy): Eukaryota > Metazoa > Chordata > Mammalia > Perissodactyla > Rhinocerotidae > Diceros > Diceros bicornis. The sequence continues at coordinate 60,038,241 of NC_080743.1, forward strand.
TGGAATGGGGGCTTGGGGAGGAGGGAGAAGTTTAGGGGTCTTTTGGTCTAGTCAGATCTCATCCCAAAACAGCTCTAACGCAAGCCATTCACAGGTGAGAGCATCTAGGGAAGGGCACAGGTCTCTTCAGTGGGAAAGAGACCAGCTTCCTTGGCCACAAAAATGCTCTGAAACAAGGTGACAAGGCATTTTCCGCTGGGAAGTCCACTCTGACACTGCAGCTTGGCGTGCAGGGAAGGATGGCTCAGAGTGTCACAGGCTGTTCTTGGGAGGGTGTGGGTGGGTGACACAGGCCAGGACAGCCCTGGGGACCCAGGACGGCCCAGGTACTGGGTGTCCTGTCTGAATTCTTCTACTTAAAGACCTCTCCCATGTCTCCAAGTGACTCTTCACCTTCAGAGCCCTCTCCCCAACCTCATCAGTCTTCCTCTTCCCCTCCTCTCTCATCACTCCACCACCAAGCCAACATCGGGGTGAAAGATCCCCTTCCTCCTCCTCCCCACTGCTCTGGAGCCCCCACGTGGCTTTCCTAGGAAGCTGGATAAATCTTCCTGACCATGCGTCCTCTCTGGCCTCCTCAGCCTCCCTGTCTCTCCTCTCCCTCATTCCTTCATCTCCCCCAGGAAGCCTTGCTGAACTGACCATGTCCCCCTCCCCACTCCTCACCCTTGGTTGGCCTGAATCATCTGCTCAGCCCACCTCTGGCCTGGCTCCTCCTCAGATGGGAGAGGCCCCTAAGGAGAGGGCCTCCTTTCTCCATTAGGTCCTATATTCAAAATAAGGGATACCCAGTTAAATCTGAATATCAAACAAAACAATGACTAATTTTTTAGTATAAGGATGTCCCAAAGACATACTTCTGCTAAAGTATGTCCCAAAGACATCCTTATGCTAAAAAATTAGTCACCGTTTTGTCTGAAATTCAAATTTAAGTGGACAGGCCATGTTTTCTATTTGCTAAATCTGGCAACCTTAATCAGGAAGGGGCTTCCCCAAATCAATTGCCTTCCTCAGACTGGGGCATCTCCCAGGGAACATCTCATCTTCCGTCTCTGGTCCCACCTCTCTCCCAAGGCCAAGTGCACACAGCTACATATCACACAAACACTCACCTGTGTTGTAGGCGGTGGGCATAGAAGAGAAGGGGAGGCCTTGGCTGAGTAAACTCGGTGTTGCCACGGAAACCACTGGGGTGGTGAGCGAGTGGGTAGACTGGGAGACCCCAAGGCGCTGGGCATTGTTCTGCAGGAGAAAACTGTCTGTCAAGAGGTGGAAGATGGGTGGGCTGCTTTATCCCGGCCCTCCATTCCAAGGCCAAGCTGGGGTCCCTGAATCCCAAGGCTCAGGTGGGATGCCTTCGCATGGAGGCCTCCCGTAGATACACAAACACACGCTGATGCATTCACAGAGACACCGAGAGCCATGGAGAGAACGTGCACAGACAGATCCATTTACACCTACACACGTGCAAAAAGCAAGGCGCATATGCTGGCCCTGTGGCCCCCACACCAACCCTGGGCCCAGTCTCCTAGGGTAGAGTGAGACAGGGAGAGACATCATTCTTCTCCTGGCTAGTCCCTCTGGAGTCTACTCCCCATCCATCACACTGCAGCACACGCCCTGGTAGGAGTGTGCTGGCATCTGCGAGCGGAATGCGGGGCCTGGCGTGGCGTGTGCCTGCGTGTATGCACACACGTGTGTGGGGCTGTCAGCTCCATCTGCCGCTGAGTCACTTGTTTATTCCAACTCCACGCTGGGGCCGAAACTGCCGCCGTGTTGGCCGCCAAAGCCTGCCTGCCTTTTCCAGCCTCTCTGGCCTCCCGTCAGGGAGCTGGGGAGGGAGGAGCCCCCCACCCCACTCTTGGCTGAGGGTGAGTATGTAAGCGTGTGTGTGTGAGAGAAAGAAAGAGCGGCTGTGTATGCCTCTGAGTGCCTGTGAGACGGGCTGTGTGCAGGAGGGAGCACAAGGGAACAGAGGGGAGGTGGGGAAGCCCCCCCATCAAGGAAAACTCCGGCCTTGCCTTGGGCCTTAGCTTCCCCTAGAAAACTGATTTTACTGTCCAGCTGGCACCCCTTCTAAGGAGGTCCCTGTCTTGGGCTCCAAGAAAGCTCAGTGGGCCTGAGTGGAATCAGAGGGCAAGTACGGTCCAGCCCTTGGTCCAAGAGCCTAATCTAGGCATCTTGGGACACATCGCGATGGGATCTCTGAGGCCTGGGGTGGGCCCACTGCCCTCGCACACACACGTACACACAGAGAACGGTGTGTCTGTATGAATGTAACATCACACAAAGACATCCACATACACACAGCTACACACACATGCATGTCTAACCCCTCATCCCACCCCATTCACCTCTGTATCCCACTTGACACTGAGCACAGCTCCTGGCAAATAACCAAATAAACAAACAAAGCACACTACACACACAGGCAAAAGGACAAGGGCACACACATACTCCATGCTGGGGGACCACAGAGCAATGGGCTGACCCAGAATTCAAAGCCACAGCAAACATCTCACAGCCTCACTTACCAGATCTAAATGGTCCTCAGTCTGGGAGCAGAAATAAAACCAAGGGGATGGTTCAGTCTCTAGCCTCTGCCCTCCCCTCACACCCCTATCCCCATGGCCATGCCATTTATCTCTTTGCATAGGAGCAGGATGGCTCTCCCCATCCTAAGACAGAACTCTTCACTGTCCTGACTGATTTCCAGAAGATGCCACATCCCTATGTCCACCAGTTAGGAAATCCTCAGTCTAATTCCCATCCCTCCGCTGTAATGGCAAATCCCTCCTATCATCCTCCCCATCACAGAACCTTCTCTCCCACCTCCTGTCCCTTTTTACTGCCCTTGAGGCTGGTACTTCTGTGTTCCAACCTCTTGTAAGGCCCTCTGAGAAGAAAAAGCTCATGAAAAGCCATGCGTCCATGCTCTCTCTGGGGAAGTCCTAACTGCTGGTTAACCTTCATCCCTCTTGACGGAGGCTGGCTCTCTCCTCCCTCCCCACCCTCCCATCTCCCGCCCCACCCCTCCACCTGACACCCACTCACCAAGTGATGCATCAGCCCCTTCCCTCCCTGGGAAGTGATGACCCTCAGGTCGGGCTTGCGGCTGGGAGCTCCAAGCTGGGCGCTGTGGGTGGGTGGGGGCGGAGACTTGGCAGGGATGACCTTGTTTAGGCTGTTGCCATTGGCCACAGGGAGGAGGCCAGGGGAAGCCCGAGCACTAACGTAGCCATTCCCTGGGGAAGTGAAGAGATGAGGGTAAAAGAGAAAACATGGACCCACCCCTCAGCCCTATTAACGGTCCCCATGCCAGTACTTCTGTCACCCAGAACCTCTCAAAGCCATGCGCAGGCTTTGAGGGGGTGCAGAGCTCTCTGATTCTCCCCTAAAACCACCCTGTCTTGGAGTAAGGGGAGAACAGCCCTTATTCCTAAATCATTGGGTTCATCCCCTGCCCTGCCTCTAAGCTATGTGTGATGAGGCTGGGTGGTAGGAGCTCTGAGGTTGTAGGAACAACTGGAAATGGAAACCACAATGGCCAAGAGGTTCTTCTGCAGCCAAGCCTCTCCCTGCCTTTTCTCTTCTTTGGTCTCCACGAACAGGAAGTCCTGCACCTTCTGATCCCACAACCTGCCCCCAACTGGGGCACAGGGACCCAGGTTGGAGAAGGGGTGGTGGCCTAGAATTTGGGCCTCGATGAGGATCCTGGTCACCAGGGCAAATCAACCACTCAGACTGCTCCCTTTGCCATGAGCTGGGGATGCTGTGATTTGGACGAGCACATGACGGGACACCCGCAGCTCTGGGGACTATAAGCCATTCACTGGTGGTGGTGTTGTTACTGGCACCAGGGGATTGATTAACACAGCCACCACTATAATTAGACTGGAAATAACAAGCATAATAACTATCTTTTACATTTGTTCCACACTCCACAATCTACACAGGGCTTTCACACACATATTATCTTATTTATCCTTCAAAATGGACAGGACATGTATCATTAGCCCTATTACAGAAGAGAAAACTTGAGACCTGGTTGGCAGAGGTGTAATGACTTGTGCAGGGCCACAAAGCTTTCCACATGCTTGGCTTGAGGGCGGATAAGTATCACTGTTTCCTTAAGGTCTGCAGGCACTTCTTTGGCGCTCTCCTTGGAGAGGGAAGGGTATTCACCCATTCCCCTATTTCCTGACCCCAGTACATAATTACTGCCACGGGAGTATTAAATGATGCCTAGGGCTAAGCTGGGGGATTCTAAAGCTCAGAGATGTGCGGGTGACCACAGTCAGAAGTGTCACCTTGCTCTGTCCCCTGAGAACACTCTGTTGCCCTGGAAGTGTGTAGCTGTCTCCATCCCAATTCCCGGATCACTCTGGGAATGGCAGGAATGTCAGGGTGACGTCAATGGTGACATTCGAAGTCATAGTCACCAGCCGGACAACGGCACAGGGCAGGAGGGGGCTGTCAGCTGCTGGGGATGGGGGGATAAGGGGAGAACAAGCTTTCTTCTGTGGCTTATAGATGTGTGCTCACAAGTGCACATCTAATGTCTGGATATTTTCATGAGAGTGAGAATGTCTGCATATGCGCAAGCCCGTGCCTATTGTCTGTCAGCAGCGCCAGATACTCGCATCCTCCACATCCCAACCAGACGCCCTCACTCCACTGGAAAAGCTTGGATCTTCTCCTCCAACTAGAATTGTTGGTCCATTCTCACAGTTTGCTCAGAATTCCCTGAGCCTACATCTCTGCTGATCATCACCAATCACTGCTACAAGACAAAAAAATGCCAGGGCTTAAAAATCCTCAGACTCTATATCTAACTCAGGTCTTGGGATCTTCTTCTCCTCTAATCCAGGTCCTTATTGGTCCCTGGACCCCTGAGGCCACTGAGCAGGCAGACCCTAGCCCACCCCCAGGCAAAAGGGCCGCTGCACTCACCGACAGGGCTGGGGCAGGCTCCGTTAGCACTATTGAGGTCTCCCCCCAGCATGGCCCCTGAAGGAGAAACAGAACCATGACGAGCTGACAGGACACCCCCAGCCAGAGTGAGTCTTAGGGACTCAACAGGGGAAGGAGTCATAGTTCCCTCCCTCAGGAGCCACAAACATGGGAGATTGCTGTGGTGGGTGAAGGGAAACACTCATTGTTGAAAACAGAATCTCAAAGTCCCCACCTCACCTCATTTCTACCTCACCTACTCACCCATCAGCCCCTCACCTGCACTGGCTGGCCGCTGGGGCAGGCCAGGAGACACACTGTTCCTCTGTAGTGCTGGCTGCTGGGGGGACAGGAGCCGTGGGTCCGTGAGGGATGATGTCACCAGGGAAGGGGTGACCAGGGAGCCGCTGGGATTGCTGAACTGCAGTGAGCTCTGATTGGACACGGGCACCGTGACGGGCATGGCAAAGTTGGGGGCTGGGACAGCTGACTAAACAGAAAATAGAGAGGCAGGGTCAGGTCCAGGTGACCCGTCACCCTGGACCCACTCAGCCTGAGAGGGCAGGCAAGGGTTCTTCTAGTCTCTGGGCTGTGCATCCTAGGGCCAGCAGCTTGATCTCTCTGCCCTGGGCCCTCCTGGAGCCCTGCCTGCCACTCCCACCAAGAAAGTCCGTTGGTGGGACTGCTTTGGGATCCAGTTCTGGCCCAGAGAATGAGAACAAGGCTCTGTTCACTGCAGACAGGACCTGGAACCCCCCTAGTGGAGGTGGGTTAGTCCTCAGCCAGGCAGGACACACAGGGAGCAGGTTAGAGGCCCTGAGTACAGACCCAAATTCACACACACAGCTGCTACAGGCCTGCGCCATGGGCGAGGACATGATTTCACTTGCAGTCTTGCACCCATCCAGCCTGCTGCAGAGGGTGCTCACCCCACCTCACTGCCTTCCCCTTCAGCAATCTCTGCCTCCCCTAAACAATGCTACAGAGTATCTTAGGCTGGGGGTGTCAGACAGGCCCAATGGGGCCTGTCCCCCAAAAAGATCCGGACAAAGAGCACATGCTCTACTTTCCTGTCATCTAAGGATCTCAAGTCATCTACACACTTCTTGCTGACGAGGGGGACATTCCAGGTCTCTCCTGGCTTATGCTCCTTCCAAGACAAGTCTCAGCAAGTGTCACAGGTTTATCATGACCAAAGTCAGAGGTTCCTCAGTGGTCACCAATAGCCCCAGCATGGCTCAGAGCAGAACATCCATCAGAGGCAGCCGAGGGCCGGGGCGGGGCGCGAAGCCACACCATGCACCACAGGGAGGCTCTCCTCCATGCGACTACTCACGGCCAGTCTATAACTCTGCATCATTTTATCAAACTCCTCGTCTATCTTTTTATATTTCTCCTCCGTCTGGGGGGTCAGGGCAAACACCTCGTCCACCTCAGGGCTCTCACATTCCCTGTGCTTCTTGTGCAGCGCCTGGGGGGGAAGGGGCCGGGAGGGGGGGCCAACAGAGAGAGAGTGAGTGGGGCTCACCCCATAGCGCCGGAAGAGCCCGTCGAGCTCCTCGCTGGCGCGCCGGTACTTGTCCTCCAGCAGGGGGCTCTGTTCCAACGAGTCCTCCCCGTCGGGCTCCGGGCTGTCGCAGCCGTTGAAGCCCTTCTTCCTCAGGGTCTGTAACCGCACCACTACCGTCAGGGGGGCTGAGGGTCCTCCCCAGCCCGCCTCCCTGGAGCTCCTTCCAGCCCTTCCCTAAGACCCTCCTACTTTTCCCCAATCTCCTTCCTCAGGGTTCCCAGCATCTCCCCAGCCCCCTCCTTCAGTGTGCCCCATCCCCTCCTGGGGCATTGTGTGAAGAAGCGGTTGGTGGGGGAGGCATCAGAATACAGGGGTCACATGGAATGTGGCCCTAACCCAGGGAAGGCACTTGGCACAGAGACACGTGCTTCTAAGGTGATACGTGGGGAGGGGGCTCTCTGGGGGATGGGCTGAGGGGCTGGTGCCCTGGGCCAGCCCTGGCCTGACCACTCTTTGGTGAGCACCGGCCAGAGGCACAGAGAGTTCCCCAGGTGAAGACATTCAATGCTGGCTTTGCCCAGCTCAATCCCTGGGTTCTGCTTAGAAGAAGAGAGAAACAGAGGGAGAGAGAAAGAGAGAAATAGAGGGAGAGAGAAATAGAGAAACAGGGGAGAGAGAAATAGAGATGGAGCAGAGAGAGAGAGGAATCAGAGTGAGAAAGGCAAAGAGGGAACTGGCATTTCTTGAGTCCCTACTCTGTACCACCCTGTATGCTGTCCTTGCCTAGAGGCCAGAGCTTCTCACGTGCATGTGTCCACACAAAGCAGGGACACACCTGCTGGGTCTGGAATAGACCCCAAAGCTGCCCTCTCCATGCTGAAAACAGCTTCAGAGATACTAGTCTATAAAATGAATGCAAATTTTACATTCTAGCCCAGAGTAAATCTGTTTTCTGTAATATAAAAATAAGGGAATTTCCTCCAAATCTCTGAGTTAAAGCCTCACTCCAGGAAGGCAGGCCTGGGGCTTCCAGGCAGCCTCTTCCTCGCCAAAGTTCTGTACCTCCAAGGCACACAGACCTCAGTGGGTGAAGCAGGAACAGGGACCCACAAAGGGACAGAGACAGAGCAGGAGAGATGGAAACAAAAAGGGAGACAAAGAAAGGAAGAGTCACATGCAAGAGCAGACCAAAAGATGGAGAAGGGGGAAAGAGACAGAGAGAGAATCTGAAAGAAGACAGAGCAGAGAGCTGTCATGTCATGTCTGACAGACATCCAGAAAGGCTCTCAGAGAGGGCTGGAGTGGGAGTGCGCTGGGTGGGCAGCCTCACCTGACATCTACTCACTGCCCCTCCTTCCTCCGCGGGCCCAGGGTTTGTATGACAGGATGTGGGTTTATATCTGTGTGCACACAGGTGAGGGGCTAAGAGGCGCAGGTGTACACATGTGTGCACACAGGCGAGGGGCTAAGAGGGGCAGGTGTACACGTGCATGTGCACAGGCAGGTCCGCATATGCGTGCTGCACGGGCACGTGATGTGCAGTTGGCGGCAGGGGTGGGGCCCGGGTGTGTGAGCCCACCTCAATGATGTCGGCGTTAGTGCGGCTCTCGTGCGGCTCGTTGTACTCCGTATACTTGAGCAGCACCTTGTCCATGTCGGTGCTGGCGTACTGGAACAGCTTGTTGGAGTGGTTGAAGATGATGAGCGCGATCTCACAGTCACACAGCACACTCAGCTCGTATGCCTTCTTCATCAGCCCGAACTTCCGCTTGGTGAATGTCACCTGCAGGGGTGTGGCCAGGTCTGGCTCAGTCAAGGCCTGCCCAGGAGTCCCAGTCTACAGGCAGCTGGACATAGCCCCTGCCTTGGGAGTCCCCATTCTCAGGGTGACACAGCCTTGTTCTCAGGAACCCCTGGTCTGGGGAACAAACAGGCCAAGACCTCTCTCCAACACATGGCAGAGACACGGCCCAGAGCCAACTCCCTGAAGGGAGAGGATTTAGATGGACAGAACTCCACACCTCTGTGCTTGAGGCTATGAAGAGGTCAGGGAAGGAGGAGAGAAGGTCTCCCTGGCTCTTCCCCTGAAGTAGGAAGAGGGGAAGCATCCATCTTGGGAAAGGGGGAGTGCCCGGGCACGGCCTGAGACTTGTACATGGCTCCTGGGCAGGAGCACAGGTCTATTTGGCTGCAGCAGCAGATGAGACTCAGAGTTCTGGGACACAGGGTTCCAAGAGCTGCAGGGAGATAGGGGCTCTTCTTCTCCCAACTCAGCCCTTCCCCTTCCATAATAGCCTCCAGAGCCCCCTTCTTCCAGGAAGCCCTCTTGGGGTGGCTGAAAGTAGTGGAGGCAGAGGCCAGCTCTCTGCCCTCACCCACTCTCTGTGTGGCTCCAAGACCTCCTCACCTGTCGGTTCCGCTCATCAGTGATTCGCTGGATCTGAATCTTTTTCCTCCCCATCTTCTCCGGGGATCCTCAGTGCCAAGGAGGGGAGGGGATCGCTGGGTGGTGGGTCTCGGCACGTCTTACACTGTGCTCATGAACGGTCTGGGACCAGCGCTCAGTTCATGGTCTGCAGGACACCTTCTGCACAGCCTCCTAGGAGGGGTGGTCACGAGAGGACTGTCAGGCCTGGCAACCCTCAGCCCTGCGCCTTGAGCACACAGGCCAGGCTCACACATCCCTGTGAGAGGCCCGCAGCATCAGAGCCCCATCCTCAAAGTGAGGAAATGGTGGCGACCTGAGGCGATGGCATGCCACAGCCAGGCACAAGCTGGAACTCACACTCAGGGCCCAGGACTCTGATCTAGGCTCTTTCCACACCATCACTACTGCCCTCAGGTCCTAGGTCAGACAGAGTATGGGGAGCTCCCTGGCTTCTAAGGGTCTAGGTCCTAGAGAACGGCCCCCCCCTCCCCCTCACTTCTTCTCCCCAGAGCCTGCCCAGAGTACAGACACCTGGGTTCACCAGCTGCCCCTCTGGCCTAGAATGGTGCTTCCCGTTCTGGAGCCTGGTACAGAGAACGTGCTGAGTGAACACCTGCTGAGGCTGTGAACAGCTAGCACAGTGTACCTAGTGCCAGGATGGGAGTGCTCTGGGGCCCTCGACTCAAGAACATACCAGAGCAGGTCCAGAGCAGTGGTCGTCATACTCATCTTATGGAACCCTGGAGCCTGGAGTCCCAGCGTGGGGCTGGGGCTGCAGGACCCCTATTTCCCTTCAACCAGGGCTCCTCCATGCCAATCCTTTACTCAGCCTTGGCCTAAAATTTTTGTTTGAAGAAAGGGTTCTGCTGCTTTAAATAAACAAAATAAATAAACCACCCCTCTAGACCAGAGGTCTGTAAATTTTTCCTGTAAAGGGCCAAACAGTAACTATTTCAGGCTTTGCAGGCCATCCAGTCTCTATAACTACTCGACTGCCAGTGTAGCATGAAAGCAGCTGTAGACAACACATAAACAAATGAGGGTGGCTGTGCTCAATAAAACTAGATTTATAAGAGCAGGCATGGCCAGATTTGGCCCATGGGTCATAGTCTGCCGACTCCTGCTCTACAGGAGGGCCAGCTCTAGAACCCAAGTTCGGTCTGAGTAGTGCTTCCCAACCTTGTTCACCGTGAAGCACACAGAGAAAGTACAGAGCCTAGTCACTGGCAGCCTGGGGATGCAGGCACCAGGCGGAGGGATCCCTGTTTCAGTACACCTATAAACCAATCATGGCCCACAGAGCCAGGGTGGGAAACAGAGCCCCTGCACTGGACAACTCCAGGATGGGAGGGGGCATGGGGATGGCAGTCCAGCCTGGGCCAGAAAAGCTACCTGCTCTCAGGTGTGGGCAGTGCCCACACAGGCTGGGTGAACCCTCGGGGACTGGAAGGGCCCAGGGTGGGATGGAGGCATGAGATGACCCCAGGGTCCCTCTAGCTCTGTGATTCCAGGAGAATCAGAGGTGGAGCCTTCTGGGAGATGGTGGAGGGCAGTGAGCATGGAGTCCATGCTTTCTCAAGCCACTCTGATTGGGTCCTGAGAGGTGTACGGCCCACAGAAGTCCAGCCTCCCCTCCAGAGTTCCCCTTCCACAGAGCCCCTGCCAGGGCCCCACTGCAGAGTCCAGAAAGGTGAGCTCTCACCTCCCCGCAACCTAACCTGGGCAGAGGTATCCAAGGAGCCTCTGTCTGACCTCCCCTCCAACCTGGGCAGAGGTGTCACTGGGGTGTTTGATGACAGACACACCTGTCATTAGGAACCCCCTCCCCAGCCCCCATTTCCAAAGGCTGCTGAGCTTCCTTGGAGCCTTTCCAGCTCCACTCAACTGTGGCCCCCACGGTACCACAGTAGATGCCAAAGTTCAGCCTTGGCATCTTGGCCATGGAGGGAAGGGGAGGGGATGGCAGGGACTCTATGGACTTGGGAGGAGCCAGGACTGTCCCCTGGGCTTTCCCTAGCCCGGCTGGAAAGAGAGCTTCTGCTTTGTCCAGATATCTTCAGAAAACAATGTGCTCCCTCCCTACACCTAGAAGGACCCTCCATCCCTCTCTCTCCCCAGAGAGGGATCCCAGAACCTTCTTCCTCTCTCTGTTGTCCTCAAGATGCTCCATAGGCCTTGAGCCTCCTACTGTTCCCCCTCACATACCCCCTAGGACAATACCAACACCAGCCCAGCCAGCCCCGAGTGGCCCAGCAGCCACCTCATTCCTTGCCTGTGACCCCCACCTCTGCCAAACCCCCACTGCAAAGGCCCCGCCCAAGGATTTCAGCTCCCCTGCTTCCCAGTGCAATCCAAAGGCTGTACTTTCTAGAGCTGCAGTGGTACGGGCTTGGCAGGTAAGGTGGGGAGGGCACACTAAGGGCAAGGGGGGGCAAAGAAGAGAGCTTTTAAACAGGATTCTCTGCTGTTGAAATCCCCTTGAAACCCCCAATCTAGACTGGCAAATGCAGTCACTGTTGCACTCCCCCAGCTTATAGCATCTACCTTCCCTCCCCCTCCCACTTTACATCTCCCACTGGCCACCTTTGGTTCATAAGCAAATTCCTGCCGAGATGTAAACTCTCTCAGCTCATGGCCAATACCCTCTTCCTCCAAGTTGGGAGAAAATCCTCTCTCTGCTCTCACGATCCTCAGAAAAATCATTCCTGCCATCTAACTTCATTCCTTTGGTTCTCCCAATTAATTACTCTCAGCGTATCCTGTTCTTTTCTTTCTAGCACTTATCACGGTTGTAAATTACAATTCTGTGCTTCTATTAAATGCCAAGCTCCCAATGAGACTGAAGCTTCCTGAGGGCAGGAACCACATCCATCTTTTTTACCACTCTATCCCCTGCAAGGAGGAGCTCAGGAAATGTGTGTTCAGGAAGAAAGGATTGTTTCATTGGTGAGACCCTGTGAGAAGTCCTTCTTGTGGTCTAACTCCCATCAGTCCTGCTGCAGGACCAGCTCCTCTCACTCTGTCCTCTGTGGAGACAGAACACTTCCTCTCCCAGCTGCCCCTGAAGCTTGTCCTTTGGACACCACCTACCCTCCAACCACCCCTGCCACTCCAGTCCTCAACCCTCCCCACCCTAGGGCTGGCTGGTGCAGAGGGTGAGACTCTGAAGTCTTCTAAGGAGCAGCCCTGAGCACATGGAGATGGAGAGGATGGGGTTGCTTAGGCAACTGTCGCCTGGCAACCAGCTCCCTGGCTGATCTCCTATACCGCCCCCCCACCCCCCACCCCCGCCTCATGCTGGGGGAGCTGGGATGCGAGAAGGATCAGAGCTGAGAAGACAGGGAAGCCACAGAGACCCACTGAGCATCCTTTGACAACGGGAAGTCAGGGTTAAAAAGACCAGGGCTCGTCTTTCCCCAATCTCTGCCAAGGTAGCCCCAAAGCACTTTTTATAACTCTACGTTCCCAGGGCCCCTTCTCCATTGCTGCTCCTACGTCTGTGCCAACACTGCCAGAGGAGGAGATGCCCTGCCTTGGGCAGTCCTTCCTCCTATCTAACCAGGAGCCCTCCTCCAAAAACAGGCTACGTCTGTACTATTCTTTTCCCCCTTCCGCTATCCATTCCACATTGTTGCAGTCTTTGAAAGCCCTGGGGCAAAAACATGCACTCAGCCTTGACTTTGGAAGAAGGGGTGGCTGGGGCCCGGGTGGGCGCAAAGGATCCCAAACTGACCCTATCCAAGGTATGCGGGTCTATCCTGTCCAAGCTTCCCTCCTACTCATTTAGGGAGGTTTTAATGAACACCTGGACCTCCTTAATTAGCCCTCTGCCTAATTACCTAACCAACTGCCAGGAGCCAGAGGCCTGGGCATCTGTTCTCCAGATGTGAGCCTTTTCTCCCCAGGCTGGCCCCACTTCTCTTCTCCTTTCCAGCCTGCTCCTCCTCTAGGAAGCCCTCCCAGATGACCTGGCTTTTGGCTGCTTCTCCTGGCGCCCAGGGTTTGGGAGAGCTTAACGCTGCCATGGAGACAGGGGGTTGGTCAGGGTGGCCCTCCTGCTCTGAAGGCCCCAAGGCCCGCCCAATCCTGACCTCAGGCCACAGCTATGACTCCTTAGGCTGGCAGCATCTATGTCACCAAAAGCACCCCCTCGAAGGCTCTGCCTACTCCTGATTCACCCACTCAGGGCAGCACTGGCAGGAGAGGGCTGGGCAGGGTGGACCTCCTGGGGGGCGGGAGGTGGGGGCAGACAGAGGTAGGGCCTTTTCCGACAGAGATAGAAGGAGCAAAGAGGGAGGGAGGACGGCAGCAGGGCTGAGCCTCAGAGAGGCAGGCTCAGGCCTACCGTCTGGGGGAGAAGGGTGGTTGCAGAGAAGCCTTAGCAGATGGAGACCAGAGAGGACTCAGGGCAGGAGGCTCATCTGACACCACCCTCGACGAGGAGGAGGGGCTGAGGGAACCAGAGATGGTGGGGGATCCAGAAGGACCCCCATGGACAGCCTTTGTTCCAAGCTGGGTTAAAGACCCAACAGGAACTTGTGGGTCATGTTTACATGTAAATGAGGTGCAAATAATATACGAAATGTACCCTAAAGGGGGTCTTGGTTTGGAGGGGATATGGGAGAAGAAACAGGCCCCTGCCTCCCCCAATGTAACACCTCTTGGTACCTGAGCAATATTCAAACCATTCTCGGGTTTCAGAATGATGCTATCTCAGTTCCTGTGTGAGGGTGGCCTGGGGCCAGTGGGGAGAGTTGGGGGGAGAGGTCAGGGGGGCCTCCTGGAGCTGCAGCTGCAGCCGGGCAGCCCTTCCTGGGGAGCTGCAGGAGAAGTGCCTTCCAATGGCTAGCCTCCAGCCCCTCTCTCCTGCTGTGTCAGGGCAGTACCAGCCACCCTTCTCCCTTCCACCCATATCCACCCTCCGTCCCAGAGGCTCAGAGGAATTGCAGGGCATCTGCTTCCAGAGCTGTCATACCAGTGCAGGTCAAAATGGAGCAGATGCTCAGAGAGGCTGAGTGAGCAGCCGCCCATCACAGAGCAATGGGCTTCAACCCTGCTCTTTCACACGGTGAGAAAGACAGCTCTCATTAAAGCAGGCCCTTCATCCCTGCCTCCCAGGCTGCTCAGGGCTGCAGGCTGTGGACTGGAGGGGAAGGCAGGAGGCGCTGGAGACAGCTGTCATCCCTCCTCCCGCCCCTTCCCCGTGGCTGGGCTGCAGGGCATGAAATAAGCAGCAGGCGCTGGGGGAGGGGGTGACAATCCAATCCACCTGTCACCCCCACAGTCAGGCAGCCTCAAGCAGTCTGCTTGCTAACGAGGGAGGAGGCGTGGGTGCGGCAGACACGAAGGGGGTGGCAGAGGGGGACAGACACACAGACGCGGAAAGGAGACAGAGAAAAAGAGGTAGAGAGGCCAAGAGGAAGGCAGAGCATGGCACAGAGGCAGAGATGGACAAAGAGAGGGTCAGAGAGAGGGAGAGAGACCAGACCGAGATAAAGATTCAGAGAGAAACAGGTAGAGAACAAGAGACAGGTGCAACAGCTGCTCGCAGGAGCCTGAGGCTAGGCCGGTGGTGGGGGCGTAACTTGACAGGACACCACCCCTGTCCTCTGAAAACTTGCAGTCCAGCCAAGAGACAGACAAGGGAAGGAGAGATTCCACCTAAGGCGAGGGCAGGGAGAGGCAAGGGGCTCTCGGGGACCTGGACAGGGCCCAGACCCCGTTGGCCTGGGATGGAGCATCTCCCCAGCCCCGAGGGCAGGCCCTGAGAGTGGGCAGAGGTGAGCACAGGCCCAGGGCCTCCATTCCTACCCCACCCCCAGGGCTCACAACCTTCCTAGTCACTCTCGGAACTGCAGCTCTGGGACCTCTTCCCTCTAAGCAGAGACACATGCTGAGGAGCTCTGGAAGACAGGGTGGGAAGGTGAACCCAGTGACCACCCCCAAACACTGAAAGATCGGGCCCAGGCACGAGGGCCCAGGGGTTCACAGCCCCTGGGGTATACACAAGGAGCCCTTCCTTCACAAACACTGCACTGGCCCCAAAGTGGGGGCATTACCCCTCCGCAGTCTGAGCAAAGGCAGTGCTGGGGTCTCACACCATCCCACCCCCCAGCCTGTTGCCCACCACTGCTCCCTTGCTCCTCTCTGGTCTCCCTCTTATGCTCCATTCTCTCTGGCCCCTCCCCCATGGCAGCCTCTTCTCATTCACCCCAGAGTTCTTCTGGGGTCTGCTCTCAAAGGCACAGGCGGGTCCCCATCCCTGATCCTCCTCCCTTCAAAGTTCTGTTTGGCAGGCTCACTCCCCGAACCTCTGGTTCCCACCATCTTCCCCTCCCTCGGGGACTCCCCTCCCCCAGCCCAGCAGCCTCAGGGTTGGGCAGGGGCTATTTTTAGCCTGGGCACCGAGCTAATTTTAACTCACCGACAAGGGACCTGGGGGCGGGCTGTCAGGCTGGGGGGGAGGGAGGGAAGGACCAGTCCAGGAAAGCTGGACCCGGGGCAGGGGTGGTCTCAGGTCCCAGGCACCCTAGGAACGCAAGTGGAGGCAGGCGCTGTAGCCTCAACTGAAGCGACAGGAATCGACTTGCCAAGAGGAGCACCAGCGTGGGGAGCAGGGCTGGGAGCCCTCCCTCCAGCTTCCGCTGGACAACTCTCTCAAGCCCCACCCTAGACTTTCCGCCCTCTTCTCCTTGGCAAATCTCCTGGGACGGGGTCATCCTGTTCTCTGCCCAGGAGATGCCTCTCCAGTGAGGGTCTGTCTCCTGAGCCTCCTCCACTGCTTCCCCACCCCAGCTTGTCCTTCCTGTAGTCTAGCTCTCATCCTTCCTGTTGCAGCTGTGAGGTTGTATGCCTCCCTACAGAAGCAGCAGCCAGCCTCCCCACCCCCCAGGCTCCAACACCTCCCACCCCAGGCTCTGACCTTCCCCTAGTGGCCTCTGGACTGGCTCCCAGGAACCCCCCCAAACCTCGACAGTTCCTAGAGCCACCCAGCCTGATCTCAGGAAGAATCTGGGGGCAACAGGAGATTGAGTCCTAGTAGAAAAGAAGTGGGTAAAGTAGAGCCATGAATAGCCCAGGGAACTATGGGGACTCCGGGCAGGGATTCTGGATGCCTGGGTCTAGTCCCGCTCTGGCCCTAACTCACTGTGTGACCTTGAATAAGTCACTGCCTCCTCCTCCCTCCAGGCTTCACCCCACTGGCCAGTACAATGGGTGGGTGGAGTGGACTAGGTACCCAAGTGCCCCTCCAGCCTGGAAATTGGGTTCCTGTGAGAGGCCCACAGGAAGGGAGGCCAGGACTGGGATTCCACAGAGAGGTAACAGAAGAGATGGCCTGGCTGGGTGCACTATCCTTCAGCTTGCGGGGGGAGGGCAATGTGGAGGCCAGAAGAGAGTAGAAACGGGGCTGATGAAGAGAGAGGTGCTTTCTGAGCAGTGAGCCCCACAACAGATGGCCAAGGGTTGACAGAGGCTCATGGTCAGCCAGGGCAGGTGCCAGGTGGGGCACACAAGGCCCTGGCAGCAGAGATTCAGCCATCCCAACCTCCTCACACACCTGGAATGCCTATCAGACCCAGGGCTTGGGCCCCTGCTTCTAGTTACTGAGTGGCGACTGGCCTAACGTCAATGTCATGGTCATTAGTGGGGCCAGTTCTAGAACCCAAGCCTGAGCCTTGCTTCACGATCAGTAATGACTCACCACTACTCATTTGCATGGGGATTTGCATAGTGTCTCTGACCTTATTCCATCAGGCTCAACTTCCCATTCCAGGACCTGGGCCACCCCCAAACCAGCATCCCTGGGCACTTAGGGACCCCAGGTAGCGTTCTTGGTACCTCAGGCCTCCAGTCCCATCCTTCTCCTCCAGAAAGCATGCCTGAATTGATAAACACCCATGATAGTATTATTTGTCTAGAGCACTCAGTCCAACTGGGTCCCCCACTCTTGTCCAGGTCCCCTGTCCAGGAAGGGAGAGGGGCAGGGGGAGGTGTAATTATGAGGAATAAGCAAGCACTGCAGCTAGAGGAGTTTAATAAATTCATGGGGTGAAGTGTGATGGCTCCACACCGGTCTGGGGGCTCCCCAGAAGAAACTCCCCATTCCCCCCCTCAGTGCCAAGGTCAGGGCAGCAACAGGATAGGAGTGGCTTGTCCTTTACTTCTACCTCTATTCCCATTTCTAACATCCACCCCAAGAGTGCAAAATGAGAGGAAATGGTCTAGTACAGCAGACAAGATATATGCAAGACTACAGAGAGGACTTCCCAGGGCTGAGTTCCTGGCCTCAAATTAGTCTCTGGGGCTCAAATTTGCTTTGTTAGAAGTCACCCAACCCAGCATGGGCAGCTGGTAACATCTGAGAGAGCATCGGGGCCCCGGCACTACACTCCAACCAAGGGGAGCTGGAAGACAACCAGTCCCCTGCCTACCCTGAAGAGGTCAAGCGGACCTCCGCTTGTCCAGGTGTAGTATCTACACTTCCAGCCACACCCTCTGAAACAATGAAGCCTGGCAGTGGTCTCCTATCCTGGGAAGTCATTCCTGCTATCTAACCACCATCCCTCCTACTGTAGCCAACTCTAATACTGCAACCTAACCTACTTTCAGGCCTCTAGATGAGAGTGGTGGACAGGGGCCCCTGGCCATCCGAAGCCTTGGCTGAGGAGAGGTGGGGGCGGTTGGGACGGTTAGTGTGTCACCTTCCACCTCCCCACCCAACTTCCCTCTGGGGTCTCAGGAGACAGAAGTGAAAGTGGCAGCTGGGGCCTTGGGGGCGGGTCAGCTTGAGAGCCGTTGGGGTGAGCATAATGCCACTAGTGCTGGGTCTGGGCTACTTGCCACTGCAGCAGGTGGGCTAATGGTTAGATCAGGGGAGGGACTTCCCATGGAAATGAGGGCATGGGGTAACTAGGGAGTGTGGGCCCCTGGCCAAAGGAAGAGCAGGATGAAGAGGAAAAAGTGGAGAAAAGCAGGCAGTAGACAGTCTCAGAAGGGCCTTCTCCTCCAGGCCAGTGGTTTCACCCCTTATTTAAAGAGCAAGATCCCTTCTTCCCTCCCACAGAACAGGGGCAGGGCTGCTCTGGCTGAAGCAGATACAGGGGGTCCGAGCCCTGGCTGCTGGGAAGTGAGGACAAGGAGAGAGGGCAGGGGGCCTGAGGCCTGGGTCTTCAGACAGGCCAGCACCAATTCTGATGGAAGGGAAGGTGGAGGCTCAGAATGTGATGTGTCCAGGCACAATTACAGCCAGGGGGGCGAAGGAGGCCAATCCAATCAGGGAAAGCAAATCCTCCTAGAGACATCATGACCTCAGGAAGCCACGCAGGATTTAAAGGGGCCGCTCAGGGTGGCGGCCAGGTCCCCTTCTGACTCGAAGGACAGTCCTCTAAGCCCCTGGCAGGGGAGGGTGGGCAGTGCGGCTGCATGGGCCTGCTGAGGCGGCCGGCCAGGCAGCTCTTACAGGATTAGCTTGCTGCTTTCAGGACAGGTGCCAGGTGAAGCTAAGATGCCCAGCCAGATGGAAGGGGGCCAGGCGGCCAGTCGGGGGGGGGGGGCGTACCTGCACACAGCTATGCAAATACCTGCCCCCTGATTTGATTTGTGCTCCTCACCCTTTCATGAAGCCACTATGCAAAGACCCCTCTGATTTCTGCCAGCTAGGACCCCTGCCTACCAAGCTTTCTCTGCCATTCCTATGATCTGGAGCTATCCTTCCCCTGAGTGGGAAGTCCTGCCTGTTGTCTACTCTCAATCCTTCTGCTGTACTTTACAAGCAGGGCCCCACCCCAGGGAGCAGGTGAGGGGCCAAGAGGTTCCTCCTCTCCCCTCCCCATCAGCTCCCCACCCCTTGGGCTGACAGGTGGGGGAGACAAGAGGGAGCAGCTGGGCCAGGACACCTGTCCCCACCCAGTCAGCCTGGGCCCCACAGGCCTGCCATGGGGTATGCAAAGGGGAGTCAGCAGAGAGGCAGGCAGCTGTGGGGGCAGGAGGAAAGGGGCCCAGAGGTCAAGGAGAGATGTGACTAAGAAGGCCTGAGCACCCCTTTAAGATCAGCCCTTCCTCCTGCTCTACCTCCAACCATCGTCCCTCACCATACACATAACACATGTGTGCTTTAAGGAGAAAAGCTCGAGGTTCGAGGTCATCTGCTCCACCCCCTTGTGTCCATGTTACTTGATCCAGCTGGAGTGGAAGACTCCACGCAAAGGCAAAGAGACCGACCCCTCCTTTGCCCACCCACGGCCACTCCCACTGTGTGGTTTCCCCTGAGCTTCGGAGATGAGCTCCCTCTTTTTCCTTATTCTCCCAACCCTCAACTCCAGGTATTTGCTGGCGGGGTGGGGGTGGTGAAATCCTGAGGAGTAAGTGAGCATGCAGCCAGAGGGACTTGTTAAGAGTCGTGGGACGAAGTGTGGAGGGGGTAGGTTCTGAGACAAGGAGACAGCTGGCTGGGGAGGGCAGGGCTGGACTCAGCTTCCCCAGCCCATCCCAGGGTCAGACTGAGCCCCAGGCTTGGAGGTCTCCTCAGGGCCTCCTCAGTCCCCCTCCACACCAAGTCCCCACCCAGGGACCTTGACCTCACCCCAGCTTCTGGGTGGCTGCTTAGGGTTGGAGCTGATGTCTGGAAGAAAGGAGGCACCCACTTTCTAAGCACCCCCTCTGTGTGGAGTACCACACATTTTCCCCTTGAACCACCTTCCTTTCCCAGTGAGGCATCTCTCTTTCACAGAAATGGAAACCAACTCAGAGGTGGGCAGGGACTTGCCCAAGGTCACCTGGAATAAGCGGCAGAGGTGGGCTGACTTCTGAGCACAGTGCTTCCCCGCACAACCCGGGCTGAGAGCAGGCAGGGCCTCCCTCCACCTGAGGGTTACGGCATGTTCCTTCCAGCGCAGATTCCCTAATTTCCGGACCTGGGAGGCTCACTTCGGCCTTGTGTCTTGCCTTCAGACAAGCCCAGGACTCTCGTGGCTCAAGTCTTCCCGCTCCAGTCTTTCTCCTCATGCATCTCAGCTGGTAGCTGAAGGGGGGACTAACGGGTACCCAGGAGGGGTCTCTGAGTGTCATCCATTCCTGCCTTCATATCCCTGCTTTGGGGCTTTTCTCCCATGGCACTCAATCAGAAGACAATACCTTCTCAGAAAGCACATCCCCCCTCAACTTGCCACCAAACCCTAATCCTCTGCCCTCTGCCAGGGAATCCTACTAGGTTAGCTCTTCCCTTCACCAAATCCTGCTCCTTCTCGCCGGTCTCCCTGGACCTCCTTTTCCACTGCCCCACCTGCAGAGCAGGAGCCTTCCCTCAACCTCCTAACTGGGAAAGCTGGAGCAAGTCCCTTAAATCTCTGACTCAGTCTCCCCAAATATAAAAAACAGTTGTGGAGAGAAATAAATGAGTCTCCATACGTTTCCATGCGCAGTACAGAGCTGGGCACACAGGGATTCAGCAAATGGAAGTTTCCTTCTTCCAGTCCCCAGGAACCTGAAAAGTTTTAGTTTTCTGTCTCCAAAGTATACTGGAAAACAGGGAGAGTGGGTACTGCCTGAGGGTAAAGCTCTCTTGACCAAAAAAAAGCTCCTTCTCTATATGCTTCCCTGGTCTGCCCAACTCCTAGGGGAGTGGCCAGAGCACTCCGCCAGAGGCACCAGGCCAAGGTCAGTGACCAGGCCTAGAGCCCAGAGCCTCCTGGGAGGGTGAGTTTAAATGAGTAAATATGGTCCCGCCTGGGTGTGGCTAGCAACAAGCGAGAGCTCCAGACAAGCCCCTCCCCTCCCACCCTACAGCAGAAGGGAGAAAGACCCAGGGCAGGTACCACCGCCTCCCCTCCCCAAGGCTATGGGGGTCCTGTGCAGAATCAACGAATGCATCCCCCTGTCTCCACGCCGGGCCAGAAGCAGGGCTAGGCTCCCAGGAAGGACAGGTTGTAGCAGCAGCCTCAGGAAAGTAAAAATGAGATGCAAAGGGCCTTGGGGATCACCCAGGCCAGGGATCTGCCCCAAAATGCCTGAGGGCTCAGGTGTAATCTTGACACCTCAGAGTGGCCTCGCTCATCAGGGTGAGTGGGGAGGGCAACAGAGACCAGCAACAAACACCGGGGTGCTCTGATCACCACAAGGCTTGGTGAAACTCCTGCACATCTAGAAAGCTGACTTACCCAAGGGCACACGGTCAGTGAGGGGCAGAGGCAGGCTGGGCCAGGACCACAGAGAAGAATAAATGCGGGGGAGGGGGCTGTGAGGGGTAGTGATGCAAGTCAGCCGGGGCTCCTCAACTCACAAGGCACACTCTAGGTCTGCCCGTCTGTGGTCTAACCTCAATCCCTCCTGCTCTAGTCAACCCTTCTCTCTCCAGAGTGCTTGCACACCCTTCACATTCTTGCCTCCAGTCCCCCCACCCTATCCCCAGTCTCCAATCCTTTAATCATCTTTGCCATTCACTACCCCCCCACCCCCCACAGGGCGGCAGCTGCTCCGTGGGTGTCTACACACTGGTGTGTATGTGCCACACACCTTCATGCGTGTTTGCCACCACGAAATGCTGTGGACTTGCCAGGTGCATTTGGGCATGCCCGTCCGCACAGACCCCCACCCAGCCCCCACAGCCCCAGAAGACTCTCAGCCTCAGGCAGGGGAAGAGAAGGGAAAATAAATATTCCAGGAGCCAAAGAGCACCATCCCCACGAGGCCAAGGTTCAAGGCCTTTCAGCAAAGCCACCAAGAGCCATTGGAGAAGAAAGTGCTTTGAGACCCCCTTCTTTCCCAGGCCAAGTTAGAGCCATCTCTCTCTCTCCCATTTAGCTCCACTGGGAAGTTCTTCCTGAGGTCTAAGCCCCAGCCTGCCTGCTGCAATTGTGGACAGACAAGGCGACATCAACTGCAGCACAGCAAGGTGTCCAGCTTCCAGAGCAGAGCTGCTAGTACCTAACACCTTCCCCTCCCCCCCGAGTAAGTAACCAAACTGGGACAGGACAGACGGTTGGCCGGACTCCGGCCCCATGCCTGGCTCATAAAAGCCACCAGCAATTACAGTGATGCTGAGGCTATGCCGGCCCCACCACCATCTCTTTCTTCCCTTTAAAGGGAGATAATTGCCGCAAACCAGTTGGCCTCAGAGAGCCTGGAGAGTCCCAGCCATGGCCTGAAGGGGTGGGGAGACCCCGCCACCACATGCCACAAGACCCAGAATCTGACACTTGAGGATGGGTTCCAGGACCACATCTGATCCTCATATAAACTGACAGAACCCAGGTGAACACCAACCATGACTTGTGCCCAAGAGGTCGAGGCCTCTATTACCCACCCCACCAACTCGTCTTCTCCAATAAGGCCACCACCCTCTGGACTAGAGGGGCAGAGAAGCAGGGGCCTGGCTCCAAATACAACTAGGGAAATGCTGGACCCACTCATCTATCCCTGCCTCCCCTTGCACCCGCAGAGGTACAGAATTGGGTGGCAGAGTGTTCAACACAGGGCCCACCCACACCAGGCCAGGGTAAGCACTGAGATTCCGGACCCAGTGCCAAACAGGGAGGGCAGGGGGCCCCGCTGGCCAGAAGGTGAAGGTTGACAGCATGAGCAGAGGGGCAGGCCTCTCTGAGGGCACAAGGCCAGGGATGCCCACATCAGAGAGACCTTCCCAGGGCAGGGTCAGAGGAAGAGGGTGGGAGGGGCTAGGTCACAATCAGTCACGGTCTAACTCCAAGGCCTCCTCTCCCCTCTACCTCTCAGGGACCAGGGGGTCTATCCCAGCCTCTTTGCTACTAGTCCTCTAGCCCCCAACCTGGGGAGTTTACCCTCCACCTTCTCCCCTCATCACACCTCCCAGGAAAGACCCAGAGAAGATTAAAAAAAAAAAAAACCTGCTGGAGAGAGATTATATAACAGCAGCCAGAAAGACTATCATATCTCCCAGCCTATAAGATGAGCCAGGAGCCAAGCAGGGCAGAACTGGGACGCCCAGGCCCCTTCAGCCCAGGGGCAGCAGATACAGAGTGAGGTGGACAATGGTCAGCGCTCGCTACCCTTCCAAGTCCTCTGCCACTCTGTTCCAGGCCTTGGGTACAGCAGACAGAAGCTCCAGCCTAATCTCCCATGCCCATCCCCCAACACAAGGGTTATGATGCTCTCTGACTGGGTCCTGCTTCTCCCCTTGGACCAAGGCCTCCAAGAGCAAGGATTGTGTCTTCCTTCCTACGGTCTCTTCCTACTATGAAGCTGTGCCTGAAAGACTAGTGGCAGTGGGACTAAAGCTCTAACACAGATTTGCTGTGTGATCTCAGGTAAAAAGCTCGACTTCTCTGGTATCTAAAGGAGCATGAGGGAAAGCTCCTCCTTTCCCCAGACTCCTCCCCCTACAAATGTACATGCACATACATACACTTACATACACATATACAAACACATATGAGATGTGCTGGCAGAGTAGAGGAGTTACAACAAAGAAAATATGACCACTGAGACCCAACGGTCCAAATGCCTGTGTGGGGGAAGTGGGGAAAGAGCTATACATAAGCTCCAGTGTCCCCCAATCACCCCATACAAATGGGTCCTCAGCAACCCTCACACTGATCCCACCCCACCCCCATCTCCTGCCCCACACACTGGGAAACCACAGGAAGGAAATTCATTCCCAGGCAGGCCGTGGGAGCTGGGACAGCCAGGCTAAGTCCTGGGGCGGGTGTGACCCAGTGGCCACAGGCAG
Organism: Diceros bicornis minor; assembly: GCF_020826845.1. Lineage (NCBI taxonomy): Eukaryota > Metazoa > Chordata > Mammalia > Perissodactyla > Rhinocerotidae > Diceros > Diceros bicornis. The sequence goes on from NC_080743.1 coordinate 60,061,833, forward strand.
GCAGACATCTGTGAACACTAACATGTGCCTTTTCAATGCTCTCCTTGGTCACTAAGACTTCCCTGTTGGGGGGTTGGAGGAGAGTGGGAGGTGAACAGCTCCCAAACTTCAAAACACCCAATCTCGTGCTGGCCTGAGCTCCCCTCCTATCTCCAGGCCAGAACAGCCCAAGGTCACCGCCCCAGACGGTGAACTTCCCATAGTCCAGGCTGGCCCCTGAACTGCCTAGGAGACCCAATGAAGGGAGAGGGGAGAGGGGCGTTTGATTTCCCCCAAACCAAAGAAACCAGGCCTACAAGGAGACCTCAAGAGTGGGGCTGGGCACAGGGTAGGAGAAACAGGATCCACCCACTGTGCCCTCCCCCAACCCATCAACAATGCACTGCTTAAGGGGAGGCAGAGAGAACCTCCCACTCAGAAGGACAAACCTGGGATAACCTAGTCAGTGGCTCCAAGTGTGCCCACACCCAGCAGCCCTCCTTTATGGGGAGAGACCTCAGGAATCTGCTGAGAGGTCAGTCTGAATTACTAGAGGGAGGGAGACCCTTTCCCCAAACCCTGTAAGACCCAAACCTGATAGAATGTGGGCTGGCACTGGGGTGAGGGACTAGATGCATTCTAGTCTTCTTGGCCCTCCCTCCCCCAAAGCCCCTCCAACATTCCCCAGACCCCCACTCTTGGCCCAGTTCAGCCTGCCAAAGGTGGAGAGAGGGGCCGGAGAACTCTTGCCCAGATGCTGAACAGCTGCAAACTTCTGGCCGGGGGTTCTTCAGCTGGGGCTGCTGACAAACCAGATCAAGGGTCTCGGAAGCAGGCTAAGAGATCCCAAGGAAGGGTCCTGCGTGTCCACCTCCGTGGTGACTCCGCGTCCCAACTTCACAGGCACCCGGCAAACCCGGGGCCCCGGACACACACACTCACGCACCCCAACCCACCACCCCGGTGTCATCTGAACAACATCCCCCCTCCCTCCCCCGCTTCCCAAACAGCTGCGGCTCCCCCCGCCCCCACCCTCCCGCCGCCCTCCCAGGCCCCCTTCTGCACCATTTCGGGCCAAGGAGGAGGGAACAGGCGGCGCGAAGAGGGAGAGGGAGGGAGGGCCGGCTGTTAAAATGTCAGTCGCTCCTGGCTGTCACCGGAGACCCCCTCTGAGGATGGCGCCCCTTCCCAGACCACTCGGAGGCCGTCATAACCCCTAGACACCAACAGACCAGCGCGCCCCCAAGCCCACCCCGACCCCAACACCTAAGAGAATTACAGCCCACTTCACTTGTCCCCCACAGCCGACTCCCTAACACAAACAGTCCCCATGTAATCTCCCACCAACGCCACACGAAAACACAGCCCGCTCCGCGAGTTCCTCCCAGCCTAGGAGGCCACCCCATCCCACCCCTCAGGGGGACGGTCTAGACCACCCTCCACCCCAACCCCAGGACGGGGTGGGGGAGGGGGCCTCTTAAAGCGGCAGGCGCATTATTTTTCCCTACTCACCGGCCCCGCTGGGGGAAGGGGGGTGTCACAGCTGGTAGGGGGTAGACCTCGCCCCTGGTCCGAGAGATCTTCAACACTGGGAAGCCGCAGATCCGGGCGGGGGGAATAATAAATGAGGCCGGCGTCCGCGCGGGCCCTGGGCGGCGCCGGGGGGCCTGGGCCCCCGTCGTGGGCGCGGGGGCGAGCAGGCGGGCGGCGGGCAAGCAGGGGACCGGGGCCGAGCGCCCGACCCGCCTCGGCTGTTGTTGATATTTTGCTTCCTTCCTCCTTTCGGGCTCCAAAGGTAACTCCTCCAGCCCCCAGGAGTCGAGGCCGACGTAGGCACAGCTCAGCCTAGCTTGAGGGGTGGGGGAACGGGGGTGATGGACAGGTGGGGGGGCCAATGGGAGGAACCCGTGGGGGCGGAGGGGCGGGGCCGGAGCAGGGGCGGTCCTGGGGACGCGGCCCCGCCCCTCGCTTCCCTGGGGCCGGCCGGGCCGGGCCGGGTCGGCCCCCACCCCACCGCCCTCCAAAGCTAGGCTGCAGCGCCGGGAGCGGCAGATCCCTCCGCCAGACGGGAGGGAGGGAGGAAGGGACGGAGCCAGGCGAAGTAGCGAGGCGAGACCCAGAGGCCTTTAAAGGGATCGGCCTGCGCCCGTGGAGCCCTTCCGAGCTCGCCGGACGGCCGCCTAACACTGCTGCCACCACGCGCTCAAGGAGGTCCTTTCTGGGGAGGCTCCGCGGGCTGCGCGCACACTCTCACAGACACACGTTACCTCGACATCCCCACCCCCCTCCCGCCAGGCCCCCGGAGAGTTGGGAGGTGGGAGTCTAAGTAGATAAATTGAGGGTAGACGCTAAGTGGTGAAAAGATTCCATCTCCCCCACTTAATGTGTGCCGAAGCCCCACTTAAAGGGACACGTTCATTCCTGGGGAGTTACCTGGGGAGCTCGTTTGCTCCCTCTACCTGTGACAGGACCCCTCCCCTCCCCGGGCCCGGCTCGGCAGACGCCCAGCAATTTAAAGCTACAGCTCATACTTCTTGGGTGACCTAATCCCCAGTGCCTGCGGGCCCCAGAGCACTTACAGCCGAGGGGGGCAATTTAAAGGGGCGGGACCCTAATTTGCCCCAGCACAGGAAACGCCCAAAAGCATTTTGTTACAGAAGCAGTAGTAGCTCTTTACAAAAAATGTAAAATTTAGAAATTCCTGGTTGCCCCAAGGTGTGGTGAATCTTTATGTGTCCTACAACAGGAGTTTAGGGGCCAGCCTACTGAATAAATGTCCCGTCACATTTGCTCTCCAGCATTACTGTTACTTCCAAGTCCTGCTGCTTTCTACCTGGAGCTTGAGGAAATGATGGAATCTGGCTTAGATCTCAAAGAACCTTGCAGAACAGAAGGGCACTCAGTTCTTCACACACCCTGATTTCTATCTGGCTGGGTCTGATTTACTGAACAAAGACTCTGATTCTGGGTTAAATGCCGAAGAGACTAATATATACAAAGAGAGGCAGCATGTCATGGTGATTAGAAGTGTCAACTTTGGAGTAGTCAAGTTGCCTTGGTTCAAATCCTTATTCCACCATTTATTAACTGAACACAGGAACATTATTTAGCTTCCCTGTACCTCATGATCCTCAGGGGTAAAATGGAGATGGTGATAATAGTACCTAACTCATAAATTTGGTGTGAAGATTATATTAGTTCATACAAGTAAATTGCTTAGAATGGTGCCTCATTCTGCATTATAATAACTCAAGGGCTGGACTTGCAAAGACACCTTTAGGCCCATTATCCCATACAAGCCTCAAAGGAGGCAAGTTCAGTGGAATTGCTCTGCAAACAGGTTGGAGGCTTGTCCTGTATGTCCCCAGACCAGAAGCCAGCAAACTATTTCCTTGGCCTCAGTTTCCAACCCTTCCACCTGGCCTCTCCTTCAGGAAACCTGATTTAAAGTGTCCTACTTTGTCCCCAAATGTAGCTTCTCAGTTGCCCACTGGATCTGGGAGATGGGGCCCCAGCACCAGAAGATGTCAGCCTTCCTTGCCAGGCAGAGCTAGCTTGCCTGAAGGACTTCAGGGGAGGCAGGGGGAGCCATCTGCCCTGTCCCCAAGGACTCGGAGAAGAACAGAGCCTTGTGCCAGGCCTGGGGCTATGGCAGTAGCAGGATGGGAAAGTGCCCCCCCTCCCTCAAGTGGGGAACCTCCCCTCACTTGTGGCCTCTATTTTTAGTGCTTCCCCAGGCTCTAGCTGGAGAAACCGTTTAGTCATCAGGGTGTTTATTTTCCGGCTGTTTCCGACGTCGGGAAAGCAGAATGTTGAGACTGGAGAGATCCAAGGCTGCTGGAAAAGACTTCTTAGGAACAGGCCTGGGAATTCAGCCTTCAGACCATTGGGTCCCAGATCATACAACAAAACCAAAGTGGGCAGGGGGCACCCAAGCCAGCAGGAGACCAAGAGAACTGAGTTCTCCGCCTGCCTCTAGTTTTGAGGCTCTCCAAGCCAGAGACCCCTCTGGCCCCAGCTCCACTTGAAGGATTCTCTCCAAAAACATAAGCAGCCCCAGAACAAATTCTTTCCCAGGACTAATTACCAGAAACCCCCTCCCCAACCTCCTATAGCTCTGCATGGTAAGTCTCCCGCCAACCACAGTTCCAGCCAATCTCAAGCCCAAGGCAGGCTTGCCAGGGCTGTGATTGGCCAGCTAGTCCTCCCTGCCCGTGGAATGTTGGGTCCTTAACAAAAGAATGAGGAAGGAAGGTGAGTCACCTGGGAGGGTGTTAAAGGGCCAGGAGCAGGAGGGAGAAAGGAGGGGAGGGAAGAGCTCAGTAGGGGAGATGGAGTGTCCTGAACCCTGAGATGCTGAAATGATAATTCACTAGAGAACAGTGCAGGACAGAGTAGGCAAGGCTGATATTACAAGGGAGACAGAATATTTATTTATTTATTTATTTATTTATTTATTTAGAGAGAACTTCATGAGAAAGGATAAGTTATAAACATGAGGTCTTGATTTCCATGAAGGACAGGGAAGGATCTAGGGAATAATGCTGCTGGAAGTTAGTTTATAATGAACATTTCCTGAAACTAACTCTGCATCTTTTTCTTCTAGCCCCTGGACCAGCGGTCCTAGAATCCTCTTAGGCGGAAAATGCCTGAGCAGACTAGACACCTGGGTCTCATTTTTCCTTCTCCACTTCTGGCTACCAACCCATCTTTCCTAGAGAAAAATCATCTAACAGCCCAAAGTTGCTATAAAATCCCCTAGGAGTCAGACAGATGCCCACCAAAGTCCTAAAAAGTGTGTGTAAACTCCTCTGTACAAGCATCAAGTTCCCAAGTTTACATGGCACAAGAACACCAACAGCTCCCCTTATTCATGCCTCCCCAAGCCTCCCGAATCCAACTTAATCTGGAGAGGTCTTCTTCATCCTCAAGGGCTGCTTCTCTTCCTGCCTGTTATTCCATGTCTCTGGGAAGCCATTCCTGCTCTTTCAGCCTCTGTATGGCTCTATGGCTGCTATCTCCACCCCCCAGCACCATCCATCTCATCCCTTCCATTGGCTGATCATTCTTCCTCCCAGTTTTCCAATAATCCCAGTCAAGACCACCAATCTCTCCCCACATCTTCCACCTTGCTTGCGACAGGAAGGGCCATCAGCCGGTGTACTGGTGGTCCTTCTGTGTATACATTCTCCGTGTGGACTTGTGTGTCATCCTGTGCCTCTACTTATGTATAGTGCTCTGTATTGTGTATTTACCTCATCAGTACACACCATATGGTACTGACATTGTTGGTTTCCAATATTATTCTTCACCAGATCTTGAGCTCCTTGAGGGCAGCAGTTTAACTCAACTTTGGGTCTTCAGAGCCTTGCAGGGCCCTGCATGGGATGTGCTCAGCAGATATCCGTTACATGAATCTGTATATGTGTATGTGTGTAGCTGTGTATCCGAGTTAAGATTGTAAAAACTTTACTGAATACCTCTATTCGTCCACTGATAACTGTGCTAGCCCAGGGATGGGGCTCTGATCTGGGGCTCGGACAAGTCCCCCCCTGGGGAGGGGGAGTGGGTGGAGGGTGGCGGCGTAGTCAGGCAGAGAGGTGTCCAAGGCTGTGCTGGCAGAGCTGTGCCCCAAGCTTAGTGCCCGGGTGCCTGGGGCCAGGCCCCGGGCAAAGGGCAGAGGCCCCACCCTGGAACTAAAGGGGGCAGGGAAGGGGTACCAAAGCCGGGCCCTCGGTCAGTGCCCCCCCTACAAGTTCCCTGCCCCCGACTGGGCAGGATGTGGTGGCAGCTGCAGGAGGGTGGGCAGGATGTGGGGGTGGGGGCAGCTGAAACGAAGCCTGACAGTCGTCTCCCCAGCTCCTCCCTCCTTCCCTCTCCCCCCCCATCCGCCCCCTCCAGGTCACGTGCTTCCAGCCCAGGCACCGACGGACTATTTTCCCCTTTCCGCGGAAGGACATAATTGACATCGCAAACTCGAGTCACCACCGACTTCAGCTGTACCACGCCTTTTTCTTGCCCCATAGCCCAAGACGGAAAGTTTGCCAGAAACACATTTCTTGAAAGCCCTGATCACTAACCCGGGAGTGGCCCCTTTAAATGCAAATGAACCGCCCTCACGCTCTCGCCCCCCACCCCCATCCCAACTTTGCTCCTCGTGCCCAGACTCCGCCAGCTGCCATTGACGTCACGCGTGCGTCAGCGTCGCCAGCCCAACCTGACGGCACGTGGGGGGAAGAAGGTGGCCTTAAAGGGCCAGACTCTTTTGGCCTGCCCGGTTACTGCTGTGAGATTTGGCCTTGAAAAAGAGAAATGAAATGGGAGGTGGGGAAATTTATTAGAACTGGAAGAAATGCAGGATAGACGTTAGGAAGAACTTCCCAGAGTAGGAGGGCCAGGCCTTTACTCTAGATTCGCCAGAAGTTTGGGTATTTGTGCCTGGGAGAGAAACCCAGGAGGAGCAGAACAACTCTGAGAGTAAAGGAGACTTGGCATTTAAGACTCGCCTAATTATAATTTCAGCCTTTCCTCTATCCCTGTCCAGCATGTCCATAGTGCAAGGATTTTGTTCACTTTGGTATCTGCAGCACCAAGAACAAAGCACTTAGTAGATACTCAATTAAAGTCTTTGTAGCATGAATGGAGTCCAGTGCAAAGCCACCTCCTCTAGGAGGCATTCCTTGATTGCCCCACCGCCAACCCCCACCCAGCATGCATAGCACATACCTGCAGCTAGAGACAATCTCAGTCTCTTTTCAACACCCACAGCATTTAATGATTTAACGAACCTGCATCTTCCTTCCGTGCATTAGCGACCACTGGGCAGCGGTTAAGAGCACAGACCTTGGAATCGTGTAAACGTGGTTCCAATTCCATTTATACTGTTTACTAGCTGAGTAACTTTGGACAAGTCTCTTCATCTTAGTTCTAATAACTGTCAGATGGGGCTAATGCTATTTAGACCATAGACTTGCTATGAAGATTAAATAGAGCAATTTCTGTGAAGCTCTTGTATGGTATCTATTGCATAGTGTGTGCTCAATAATCGTAGAGAGTAGGTTTTAAGATGGCCATCTCCCTCACTAAACTATGAGCTTCTTGAGAGCAAGGACCTTGCCATTGTAATTTATGCCCAGCACCAACACAGTGTGAGGCTTATGGTTGATGCTTTAAAATGTTTGTTGAATTAATGAATGATTTCAGCATTTCCTGGAATCTGACCTCCAAACCCACCGCTGAAGTTGTTACCCAAAGGGAGAACACATTACAAATGCCCCCTCTGTACCCCAGGTTTTAAGTTCTGTGGTAGAGCCTCAAGGTAGAATTGGGGTGAGGCCCTAATCTCTGTGGTTAAACCAAAAGTATTATGCAAACAAACCACAAATGATTGGTCTGCGATGGAGACCCGAGGAGGTCCTCCCAACTTCTCCACATCCCCAGCTCAGCTCTAAAACCCTGTCCCAGGACACCGAGGCTGGACTTCTGCCAGGAATAGAGGACACTAAAAGGAAGCTGGAAGAGGGGAGCTTCTTGCCTCTTCAGAGCTTCTTGGCCCAGACACTAATCTATCTTTGGCCTTTTCTTCTCTGGAGCCTGATCTGTTCCTCTACCAATTCCTCTCCCCAGCTCTGCCTGCCATCCTACACCCCAACCTTCCTTCCCTCCACAGCTTCCTGATAGTTATAGTCTAGGGGTGAGGGGGGACAAGACCTCCTACCACCTGATTCCGGCTCCTTGACCAGAGGAGCAGTAGCCACCTCCTCCTGGTTCAGCCTGTCTTGCAGCTGCTTATCGATCTGATTTTCAATATCTGTCACCATCTCTGAAGTAGAAGCGCTGACAGACAACAGAGGGACTTCCTGCCAGAGGAGGAGCTATGAGCAGAAGGCAGCAAGAGCCCTCCGCCTTCCTTGAAGACCAGAAAGAAGCGGTGAGACCCTCCTCTGGCTGAAAGCAACCCTGTCAACCCAAGGAACCCTGGGGGGTGCGGGTGGGTTCCCCCACAGGAATCTCCCATCGGCCTTGATGGTGACTCCGCCCCCTGCAGGGATAGGGTGACGCCCAGGAGCGCTCTGTGTTCCAGAAAACCCCAAAATAACCTGCCTTTGCTGTCCAGCTGCTATTTCTGTCCATCTTCTTTAATTATTCAAACCCAAGTTGGGGAGTGAACTATAAAAAGCTCTCCTACTTGGGGACCCAGGAGAGCCGGGAGACTCGCCAGGTTACAATAGCAGCAGACCACAGGGTTTGGGTGAGGTCACTTGGTCCGGCCTCCTGCCTGAAACTTCCATCTGCTATTTGCCTGCTTCCTCTGTTAGAAGGCAGAATCCAGGCCTCCCTCCCTAAATCTCCCTCGTGCCTGCATTTCAGCATTCCTCCAACCCTATCCTGCCTGGGAGCTATGCTCCACCCCACCTCCCTTTACTCTGACAGTATTTCCCCTCGTTTTCTCTTTGCTGACTGCTCCCTAGTCCTGGTTCTTAATCCACAGATAGTATTGTCACAGCCAAGCATCCAGGACTGAGGGAGGTGTGGTGGCAGGGAGTGTAAAGAGGTCAAGTCAGGTGGACACAGACCCGGAGATGGATACCATGCCCTTGGAGGGCACTCTATCAGCTGGGGGCTGGGGAGCTCTGTTCTGGGTAGGGCAGGTTCCTGAGCATGGCAGGTGCTGAGCCTCTTCCGAGGCTTCTCTTGGGAACTCTGACATTGTAGCTGAGGGGATGGTAGGAAGGCTGCAGGAAGGACTTTCTTTCTTTTCTGGGCCTAGGCTTCTGGTTGTCCAGAAGTCCAGTGTCAGTTTCCATTGAAGCTGAAACCCAGGGCAGGCTGTGAGGAAAGGAGGATTCTCCTGGGGGCCTCTTCTGTGACCCCTCCCACCACAGGCCTTTCCTAGAAATGTGGTAACAGGGGGTGTGGTCATGGTTGCTATGGCAACTTTGGATTATCACAGTGCTGACCCTTGGAGTTGGGGAGTGAGGGGATTCCTGTTAATGAACGGGAGATTGGAAGTTACACAGTCTGAGCATGAGGGGCTGCAAGAGAGGGTGGGGCAGCCACAGAGACTTCAGAGACAGACACACATGGATGTGGAGTTAAGGGATGGACAAAAGGACAAGAGGCCTTGATGCGCAAGAGAGGGAGAGACCATAGGGGCAGATCCAGAGACCCAGGGCAGAGAGAAGGGCAGACACATGAGAGCACCCAAGTGGGCTAAGACACCCAATATGGGTGGGGGAACAAGGCACCTGGCAGAAGCTGGGGACAGGGGAGCATGGCAGGACTTTCCAAGAGTCAGTGTGGGACCTGGGCGTTAAAAAAGAACCTTGGGTTTCACACTCAGGCCTATTTTGGGGCTTGTTCCCACACATTCTCTGTCAGCAGTAGCAGCAGCAGCAGCAGCAGTAGTTCCTGTGAGGTCCAGTCTGGCTCTCCCTGCTGCAGCTGCTACTAGAGCTACAGGGGAGGTTGCTGAGCTAGGGGGAAGAGGCACGCCGTTGCTCAGCAACCAGAGGCTGTGTACCTGGAGGGCATAGGAGGGGTCTCTGGCACTGATTACACCAAGGGGGTGCAGGGAGACAGTGAAGGAGCGGGGTGGACAAAGCTCAAGGCTCCCTCTCCCATCCTCCTCATGACTGTTACAGAGGAGGGATGTACTCCTCACCCAGTCAGCGTGTTAATGAGTGTGTAAGTATGTGATCCTTCTCCAGGATGCTGTGATTGTGTGTGGGTGGGCACCTGTGCCACACTCAGACTATCTCTGAGGGCATGTGGCGGTGGGGCAGGGGCTAGGGGATGAAAGACCAGGTTAAGCATCTTTCACTGGGTGATGGGAGGGGTCGAGGACTTTCCCTGTCTGATGGGAGGGGTCGAGGACTTTCCCTGTCTGCTAAAAGGTAGGAGCCTCTGTGGAAATGCAAAGGCCCAAGGGAGGAAGCTTGGCTGGGGGGGGGGGGGGCATGGAATGGGAGGAGAAGCTGGTTGGAACTTGCGCCCGCCTCCCAGTCAGACAGAGGCCACACAGAGAGGAGGCAGCCTGTCAGCAGGGGTCCCTTACCCATCCTGGAAGTCTCAGTGTTCTTAAAGCTGAAGTTCCCACTGTCTTTTCTTATTTCTATTCTGTTATTTTAAATTTATTTTTAGGTTGACTGGAGTTTGACCGAGGTAACCATCAATAGGAAAGACTCTATTCTTTCTCCTTTGAGCCCTGTCACCCACCCAACCGCATCTCTAACAGGTCTGAGGACTTGTAACTTAAGGAAGCAGCACAGGCTGTCACTCAGTGTTGACACAGGGCCGTCACCACTCTTCCCTCATTGGCTCAGCTCCTATTCAGAAGGAGCGCCTTTGTTCAACAAGTATTTATTGATCACCTATGACAGGTGCTGGGGAAGTGACAAGGGATGGGCACTGGGGTGGAGAAGGAGTTCCTCCTCCAGGGAGCTTAGTGAGGAGAGGCACTGTGCAGGGCCCGGCGGCTTCTTTCACTTGTCTTACATAGTGGGCGTCCAAGTAAGCTTTCCTCTGAAGAGCTGAGCCACAGCTAAAAGATGTTTGAAAGTCCTCTGTGCTCTGTTATGGACTATCTACGCTGGGGATGCCCCACAGCCTTACAAAGCAGGGAGTGGATCTGGGCCCACTGACACACAGCGGTCTCAGAGCCAAATTGTTCAGTGCAGAAAGGAAGTCTCAGAGCAATCTATACAATAGCAGGCCATTTATGCAAATAAGCATGTATGGGTATATGTGTATTAATCAACGATCTAAGCTTAGTGGCTTAAAACAACAAATCATTATATTATTATTGCTGATGGTTTTGGGGAGGGACTGGGTTCAGCTGGGTGGTTTTCACTGAGAGTCTCACGCTGTTGCATTCTGACAGAGTTTGGGGCGAAGTCTGCCTCATATGTCTGGCACCTGGGCTGGGAACACTCAAGCAGGTGGGGTCCGGAAAAGCTATAATCCTTTCTCTCTCTAGGCTCTTTGTGGTCTCTCCAGCATGGGGCTTCAGGGTAGCCAGACTTCTTACAAGGTGGCTTAGGGCCCAGTAGTATGTGTCCTAAGATAGAGATCCAGGGGGAATCCATATTGCTTCTTATGCCCTCGCCTTGGGAGTCACCTAACATCATTCTGTCATACATTAGCGAGGCAGTCACAGAGGCTGCCCGGGTTGTGGGGTAGAGGACAAAGCCTCCATCTCACGGGGCATGGAAAGGTTTTGGAAGAGCATGTGGGATGGGAAATGTCGTGGCCATTTTTGGAAAATACATTCTGCCACAGTATGTTCATATACATGAATGCAAATGTACAGAAAGAAGGCCTGGATCTATACCCACAAGGCTTGCCTCTGGGGAAAATGGGGTGCAGATATGTTTTACCTTACCTTCCTGTGTATTACTTGAATCTTTTACATTGAGGTGGTATATACTTATTTTATTTGTTTAATGAAAAGGAAACAAAAGAGAAGAAAAAGGAAGAGAAAACAAGTAAAACATTGCTGTAAGCCTTTTATGATAAAAGGGTTTACTAGATTAGTATTTCTGGGGAATGTTGCATAATGTATCTGAATTTCATGAAAGCATTTAATTAGGTTGATTATATTTTAAATAAGATGCAGAATTGTGGACAGCATTATTATTATTATTCCAGCTTTATTGAGATATAATTGACATATAACATTGTATAAGTTTAAGGTGTATAATGTGATGATTTGATACATGTATCTGCTGTGAAATTATCATTACACTAGGGTTAGTTTAACCTCCATCGCCTCACAGAATTGCCTTTATGTGTGTGTGTGTGTATGTGGTGGGAACATTTAAGATCTACTGTCTTAGCAACTTTCAAGTATATAATACAGTATTCTTTTTTTTTGGTGAGGAAGATCAGCCCTGAGCTAACATCTATGCCAGTCCTCCTCTTTTTGCTGAGGAAGACTGGCACTGAGGTAACATCCATGCCTATCTTCCTCCACTTTATATGGGACGCCACCACAGCAGGGCCTGACAAGCAGTGCATCGGTGTGCACCCGGGATCCGAACCCGGGCTGCCAGCAGCAGAGCGTGTGCACTTAACCACTACGCCACGCGGCCGGCCCTTACAATACAGTATTCTTAACTATAGTCACCATGAGGCAATAGATGCCCAGAACTTATTCCTGTTATAACTGGAAGTTTGTACCCTTTGACTAACTTCTTCCCATACCCCCCATCCCCACCCCTGCCCCGCTATGGACAGCATTATTCATTCATTTAACAGATAGTTATTTTTTGTGTGTGTGTGAGGAAGATTGGCCCTCAGCTATCATCTGCCAATCCTCCTCTTTTTGCTGAGGAAGACTGGCCCTGGGCTAACATCCATGCCCATCTTCCTCTACTTTATATGGGATGCCGCCACAGCATTGCTTGACAAGCGGTGTGTCGGTGCGTGCCTGGGATCCGAACTGGCAAACCCCAGGCCGCCGATGCGGAGCGCACGCACCTAACCGCTTGCGCCACCGGGCTGGCCCCTAACAGATAGTTATTGAATACCTACAGTGTGTTATTTGAACAGCTATGCTCAGAACATCTTCTTAATGAGCTGAGTCAGCTTTGAGGGGCCTCTCTGGTAGTTTCACCCACTGCCTCATCCTGTTTAGCACTTTTTCTGGAAAGAGAAAAAGCAGGCTTGTCAATCAAGGAGGTGGCATCTTGGTGTAAAAACTCATCAATATATTAGATAAAAACAGTGAAAATGTTCAGCTTCACTCTTCCAGTTGTCTATTGCTATGTAACAAACCCCCTTCACACCTAGTGGCTTAAAACAACATTATTATTATTATTATGGTTCTGTGCTGACTGAGCTTGGCTAGGCGGTTCTCTCCTAGGGTCTCTTGCGTGCTTGTGGGTAGACAGTGGCCAGAGTCATCTCAAAGGCTTCCCTCACGTGTCTGGTTGTCAGCTAGGACCTCAGCTGGGAAGGTCACCTGGAACACCTACACCTGACTTCTCCATGTGACCTCAGCATCCTCATAGCATGGCAATAGGCTTCCAAGAGCAAATGTCCCAACAGGACCAGATGGAAGCCATGTCATTTTTTATGACCTAGCTTCAGAAGTCACATAACCTCACTTTCACTGTAGTTACAGGCCCACCCAGATTCAAGGGGAGGGAACATAGATGCCACCTCTCAATGGGAGGAGTACCAATGCCACGATAAGAAGAGCATGGGGCAGGGGGGATTTTGTTATGACCATTTTAGAAAATACAATCTGCTACATCTACTAATTATCAGAGAAATTAAAACTAAGCAATGATGCTTGCATTTTTCTAAGGAACAACAGTCGACTCAGTTAACACAGTAGAAGCCAAGTCCTTCTGTATCAGGCTAGATGGGCTAAGCTGTGCTGCGTGATAACCACCCCCAAATCTCAGTACCTTAACATAATAAGAGTCTCAGTGCCAGACAGTGGCCATCTCTCCAGGTGCTACCAGTTGGCGACTCAGCAGACACATATCACATACAGGTTAGCAGGGGAGGTTCTGCTCCACATAGTCACTCAGGGACCCAGGCTGATGGAGGCTCTACCATCTTGGAAGCTGTACCATCTGGAACACAGATACCACATCAGGGAAAGAAAGGCCAGAGAATCACATATGGGATTTTGACTGCCTGAACCCAGAAATGACGCGCTACACTTCCACTCGTATTTCAGTGGCCCAAACTTGTCGTGCAGTCCTGCCTAACTGCAAGGGGCTGGGAAATGTAGCAGAGTAAACGGGGATTTTGGTGAGTGATTGCTGGTCTCTGCCACACCTTGTATGGCACCTACAGGGCCATACATGATCTGTCTTCCACCTTACCTCTCAAACCTTTTCTCTGGTTAACCACATGGCTTACCTCTTCACTTCCTTTAGGTCATCACTGAGATGTCTCCTCCTCAATGAAGGTTCTCCTGATCACCCTATTTAAAATTGCAGCCCACCCTTCATTCTTTTCCTTCACCCATGTTGTCTCTTATTCTGTTCTTTCCTTTTTCCACAGCACTTATTACTTCTAACATACTAAAATATCTGTCTCTCCCTGCCGCAGTGTCAGCTCCATGAGGGCGTTGATCTATGTCTGCTTTGTTTAATGATGGCTCCCGAGTACCTAGGATAGTGCCTGGCACACAAAGGGCGCTTAATAAATATTTGTTGAAGGACTGAATTTTTAAAAATACTTGCTGCTGGCAAGGTTGTGGTAAGACTAACACTTCTGTGCCCTCTTAGTGGGACTATAAATTGGTGCAGTACAGTTTTAAATAAACTTTTAATTTTGGAATAGTTTTAAATTTACAGAAAAGTTACAAAAACAGTACAGAGTTCCTGTATACCCCTCACCCAGTTTCCATAAGGTTAACATCTTACATTACCATGGTACATTTGTCAAAACTAAGAAACCAATATTAACATATTACTGTTAACTAAACTCCAGACTTTGATTTCACCAGTTTTCCCGTTAGTGTCCTTTTTTTCTGTCCCAGGATCCAGTCCAGGGTACCACATTGCATTTGGCAATCGTGTTTTTTAAATGTGCGTGTTCCTTGCGGATAAAGGGGCCTTCTTACGCTACACTGGTGGGAAGGCAACTGAGAGGTCTTGCAGGCCTCAGCAAGGGCAGGTTTGTGTTGATTTGCAAGAGTCAGGCTGGGCTTCATTCTGGACCCTGGACCACTGGCCCTTGTAGGGTGTACCAGTTTTCTTTCACCTTCTGTGCCCTCTGTTAATAGATACGGATTTTCTGGAGAACATTAGGACTCATGTAAAAAGGTCCTTTACAAAAATACCCTTTGACACAGCAACTTCCCTTCTAGAAATATAATCCAGGGAAATAAACACAGGCACAAAGGTTTAGGTACAAGGATGAATCAGGAAGGAATCTTTGTAAACAAAACATGTTGCTGAAGCACTTCGGCAATTGGGGAATTTGTTGGGAGATGCTGAGGAGCACTCAGGGTTGTAAGGAGTGAGATGACTTGACCTGGGAAAGATGCCATGCTGACCCCTCTGGGGATCTCAGTGCCAGAAACTGGTGGCTGTCTCTCCAGGGTGCTACCAGCTGGTGACTCAGCTCCAACTGGCTTCCCTTCCTGGGTGGCTCCCTCGGGATTCAGATTCCCACGGCAGAGGGGAAGGGAGTCTGAGTGTCTGCTCCAGAATCCTGAGCCCCAGGTCCTAGTCAGTGGGAGGCAGATTCTGCTAACTGTTAACCCCACCAGACACGTGGAGGGAGGGAGGATTGGCTCCCTAAAGGAACGGACCCAGAGAGAACAATCCCAACAGATGACCACCACAAAGGACTTGCAACACGGCATTCTTTCATATAGCAAAACTTAAACCATCTTGATGGTTATTTTATAGTGGATGGATTAAGTAAATTATAGCCTATCCCATTTGACATGGGGAAATGTTTACAATATAGGCCGAAAAAGTAGGTTACAAAATAAGATGCATAGTGTGTTTCTAATTACAAATATGATTGGAAGAAAATACATCAAAATGTTACAAGTGGTTATCACTTTATGATAGTATCATGAATTATTTTCACTTTTTAAAATTTTTAAATATTTTCTAAGTTTTCTATAATGAATATGTATTATAATCAGGAAAAAAATTTTAAAGTTCATGCTCTTTGATCTAGTAATTTCTGTTCTAGCATTCTGTTCTAAAGAGATCATTAGAAATGTAAATAAAGATCTCATACACAAAGATATCCATTACAGAATTATATACAATAGTGAAAATGGAGAACACCTACTCAATATTGTAGGAATGTTAAATACATTAGACATAGGGGCTATGTTATAAAAATTAATAATGTTTTTGAAGAAATTTTAAAGAAAGGGAAAAATGTTTTCCATGGCTAAATGAATAAAGCAGAATCTAAAAGTATCACACAGTATGATCTCAGCTACTTAGTGTCTGTAGTTTAATTCAACAGTGCTAATGCATTCTTATGTCACATTCCTAAAAGTATGCCCTCATACTCCTGTAGTGAAGAATGACTTTTTAAAATTTCCAACCTGTTATGGACTGATGTTTTTGTGAAATACAATAAAAACTAGTTACTAGAAAAATGAAATAAAAAAGACCTATAAAATACAAACTCAATTTTTTATTATTAGGGTCAGGAGTAAAATGACTGGGCCTGGCTGTAAGTTTCTCAATGCTGGCTCTCCATTTCTACTTGTATCTGGTAGTGGACCAGGAACAGCTGTGGAGCCTACTCCGAGCTGCACTGCTCTAGAACACAGGACACGCCACCCCTCCATGTTGCGCACACCTCAGTTCTAGAGCTAAAGTGCATGTTGGCTTTCCTTTTCGTAAGAGTAATATAAGCTCATTGTAATAACAGCAGAGAAAGATACTTCCCCTCATTCCTATTCCCCAAAGGTGATCACTGCCAAGTTTCTTGTGTATCATTTCAAACAACACATACTATTGACAGCCCTTCACATAAATACACTCAGGTCTAGCTCATCATTTCTCTTGGCTGCATAATGTTCCATTGTGTGGGTGCCCTACTAAGATCACTGCCATTACATTCAATACTGCAACAAATACTCCAGAGCTCTTTACCTCCTATCCAGCTACATCCATAGGAAAAATTCCTTGCAGGGTATGTGCACTTACATTTTTAAAAAATATCAGCTTTATTGAAATATGATTCACATACCATAAAATTCATGGTTTTAAAGCATACAATTGAGTGGTTTTTACTATATTTATGGAGTTGTGCAGCCATCACCACTATTTAATTACATAACATCTTCATCGCCCCTCAAGGAAACCCCATACCCATTAGCAATTAGGCCCTGGTAACCACTAATCTATGTTCTGTTCCTATGGATTTGCCTATTCTGGACATTTCATATAAATGGAGTCATAGCTTATATGACCTTTTGTGTCTGGCTTTCGCTTAGCATATTTTCAGGGTTCTTCCATGTTGTAGCACGTATCAGTGCTTCACTCCTTTTGATGGCTGAATAGTATTCCATTGTATGGATGTTCCACCTTTTGTTTATCCATTCATCAGTTGATGGACATTTGGATTATTTCTACTTTTTGGCTATTATTAATAATGATGCTATGAACACTCGTGTACAGATTTGTGTGGGACTTATGCTTTCAATTTTGTTGGGTTTATGCCTAGGAGTGGAATTACTGAATCATATGGTAATTTCATGTTCAACATTTTGAGGAACTGCCAAATTGTTTTCCAAAGCAGCTCCACCATTTTACAACCTTCCTAGCAATATATGAGACTTGTAATTTCTCCACATCCTCACCAACACTTGTTATTACCTGTTTTACTTTAGCCATCCTAGTAGGGGTGAAGTGGTATCTTCTTATTTTTATTTGCATTTGCTAATGGCTAATGATATTGAGCATCTTTTCATGTGCTTATTGTAGCCATTCATATATCTTCTTTGGAGAAGTGGCTATTCAAATTCTTTGCCCATTTAATTGGGTTCTTTTTATTTTTGAGTTGCCAGTGTTCTTTATACATTCTAGATATAAGTCCTTTATCAGATATATTATTTGCAAATATCTTCTCCCATTCTGTGTATTGTCCTTTTATTTTCTTGAAGGTGTCCTTTGAAGTATAAGTTTTTAACTTTGATGAAGTCCAATTGATCTATTTTTTCTTTTGTCACTTGTGCTTTTGGTGTCCTAAGAAACCATTGCCTAGGGCCGGCCCCGTGGCTTAGCGGTTAAGTGGGCACACCCTGCTGCTGGCGGCCCGGGTTCGGATCCCGGGCGTGCACCGACGCACTGCTTCTCCGGCCATGCTGAGGCCGCGTCCCACATACAGCAACTAGAAGGATGTGCAACTATGACATACAACTATCTACTGGGGCTTTGGCGAAAAAAAAAGGAGGAGGATTGGCAATAAATGTTAGCTCAGAGCTGGTCTTCCTCAGCAAAAAGAGGATTAGCATGGATGTTAGCTCAGGGCTGATCTTCCTCACAAAAAAAAAAAAAAAGAAACCATTGCCTAATCCAAAATCATGCAAATTTATATCTGTTTTCTTCTAAGAGTTTTATAGTTTTAGCTCTTACATTTAGGTCTATGATCCATTTTAATTTTTGTATATGGTATGAGGTAGGGGTCCAACATTCTTTTGTATGTGGATATCCAGTTGTGCCAGCACCATTTGGTGTAAAGACTACTCTTTCCCCACTGAATTGTCCTGGCACCCTGAACTTACACTTTTGATGTTGCCAAATTGTCCTCTAGAGAGGTTGCACTGGTGTATACTCCCACCCATAGGAGTTAAGTGCCTGTATCTCAGTTTGAGCATCGAAGGTTAGGAAAAGACATCGATGAACTGAAGCTCATCAGAGACCATCACTAGGGTGGAGGAGAGAGGTAGACTTGAGAGAGTGGCATGAGGGTGGGTTGAAGGAGGTGGAAATGTTTCTCTCAGAGAATGCAGGGGAATATAAATTCTGAGTTGGTGGGCCTGAGTTTAAAGCCCTGTTCTACCCCTTACCAGCTGTGTAGCCTTGGGCAATTATCCGACCCTACTTACCTCAGTTCCATCATCAGTTAAACAAAGACGGTGACCCCTTACCTTTGTAGAGTTGGTGTGAGGAGTAAATGTATCTAAATATCCTAGCCCATGACAGGCCCTCAATAACAGTAGCTATTGTAATATATCTATATGTGGTATATGCAGCTGAGATCATGTGATTGTGGGGGAGCCTCACAGTGGGACAGTTTTGGAGCCACTGGTGAGTGTGAGATTTTTAATGATGACTGATCATGTGTAGAAACTTGGATCCACTGGTATGTGTCACTGTCACCCAGAGCAAGGCAGTACTTGAAGTCTTTGCTGTGACATGTTAAGAGGGGAAGAGGATGTGACTGAGATTGAATGTGACAGCAAGATAGATCCTGAGTGACAGAATGGAACAGAGTGTGGGGAGGCAGGCTGCACCAGGTGAACTTGTGGGTGCCCAACAGGGGCTGCTTGGGAGTTCAGATGTCAGGGCAGGTATCTGTACTGTCCCCTCCTCCACAGACCTCCCTCCCTGCTTCCTGAAAGCAGGGAGGAAGGGAGGGGGGCTTGCCTCGTGGAAGGGGGATTTTGATCAGAGCGCAGAACCTGCAATACCTACTGAACTGTGGCTCCAGCACCTTTGGAGTTGTCACCCAAGACCCGGAACAGAACCCTGCTGGAAATGTGTGCAAAATGGGTGGAGTAGAACTCGGACTGGTTTCTCCTCCTCTTGGCTTTAGTCTTCAGAGTGGCCGATAAAAGCAGAATCGAAACCTAAGTATTCCTTCCTCCTCTCTGTCCCCTGGGGGCGGGAAGAGAGGAATAAACGCCACATCTCATTAAGCTTTTACAAGGCTGGCAGAGTGGGCCCACATCGGAGGCAGGCAGGGGGCTGGAGAGGTTGCAGGAAGCACTCCCCAGATCTCTCAGGGAAGATCTGTCCCAGAACTTGGAGGCCTGCTCTGCAGGAAATGAAATAAGGGGTTAACAACAGATGTGGGGGTAACAGCCACTTTTATTAAAATGAAATCAGAAGGACAACAGGGACGGGAAGTTGGGTAGATGTGGGGACAAGAGAGAGACCGTGGCAGAGACAAGAGTGCAGATCTATAGGAATTGCCTGGAAGAGTCAGCTCTAAGGTGCGAGAGTCCTGAGGGTGAAGGAGAAAAGGGAAAGACTGCTTTTTGTACCGTATGAAGCTGAAATAATGAGATCTTAAACATGAGTGGAATCTTATTGCCCCTGACCCAAGGTGACTTTATATACAAGGTATAAAAGATCGGCATGAATATCAGTTTAAACAGGGGAAATGAGAACTCTTTCTCTGAGCTCAAAAAGATGAAAAGAATTAAAACCATGACTGAGGATGCACAGTGATCCCGAGTGTAGGGGTGGGAGGGAGAGAGAATAAATACCGTAGTGACCCACATATAAAACACACCATAGACAAGGGAGTGAGATTTGAGGTTAATGAAGGGGCTTCCTGCCTATGTCGCCACAGAGGACAATGGTGCCACAATGCCACGTGGGCATTAACCACACTGCCTGGGTGTGAGGCATCACCGTGGCAGAGCGGTCTGGGCTCCAACAGGGCAGAACATGCACTGCTGAGGAAGTGGGAGTGGGATAGGGAGCCTGGCCCTGGCTTTGGTGTCTGCAGAGAGAAGGAAGGTAGAGAGAAATCAGGCCGCCAGGGCAGTGCTTGTAATACTGGAGTGACCACGGGAAAGCAGCAGCAGACACAAGAGCAATAGCCTTCCCAGGCCAAAGGGCAGGCCCTGGGTTCATACCCTACCAGCTGGCTGGAAAACCATGGGGTTTTGGGCCTTAAAGGCCACATGGCCATACTCCGAGGCAAGGCTCACTTTAGCCAATTAGAGACCCTGCCTGTGGCCAGAAAGACAGACTCCTTCTAGCTGGGGAAGAGGTGAGACTCCTTGAGCCTTGCCCAGTCCTGAGCTCTGGGTGTCTGCAGGGAAGCGGAGAAGTGAGTTAGTCTTAAGAAGAGCATCCAGCGAGGTAAGAAGGGCCTAGGTAGCACCCATTGCCTGTCACTTCCGTAAGAATTTCTTGTTGAGGAGGAAGATGAGAAGGTTGACATTGACCTTGGCCTTGTTGAAGAGTTTCATGACAGCCACACCCTCGTACTGGAGCTGCAGGAGGTCCTAGGAAGGAGGGAAGGGACAGGGAGGGGAGTCTGAGGGTTCCTCACTGCAGCCCAGCCAGCCTATAAAATGCTAACATCTTGGAGGCTTTCACGGTCATCCATGGCACTGGCCACTGAAGTGGGGCACTGAAACCCCACTTCACAGATGAGGAAACCAAGGCCAAGAGAGAGGTACAGTGACTGGACCAAATGTCAATTCAGGCAGAACCAGGGCTTGAAATCAGTTTTCTCATTCGAAAGGCAAAACAGCAGAGCAAAAAGATTTGGATTTAAAATCACTGCTTCCCTGAATACTGGCGTATGACTTAGGCTGGCTTCTTAACCTGTTAGCCTCAAAGCCTGTAAAACAGGGATAATGCCTCAGAGCAGTGGAGAGGATTAAATGAGGCAATGTGTAAAGTCCCTGACATGCGATGGGGCTTCAAATATTAATCCTGCTCCCAACCTCACCAGCCCACTCCACTCTCCTGGTGCTTGGCAGTGGGGCCTGTGTCAGGGCACAGGGACAGAGGGGCTTGGGCTGCACAGACCCTCACCGTTCTCTTCAGGAACAGCTGACACTGACTGGGTAAGGAACAGAGCTGATGTCATTGGAGGCCTTGGGAAGCTAGCCCAGCCTCCCTTCTTCCCGCTAGCACCTAAAGCCCAGCAGGTGTCTTGAGGGCTTGCGGGAGTGTCCCCTCACCTGATAGTGAAGCTGAAATCGCTCCATGTCCACTCCCAGGAACTTGGCATTTACTTCGAACTTTCCCGCCTCATCTCCAGGGGTGATGTCAAAGATCACATTTCTGAAGCTATCAGGAACAGGATTCAAAATGGGGACCCACTGCCTCTGTCAGGGCCTCAGCCCCACTCTGCCACCCACTGCTCTCATCCTGGGCAGTGGTGTGTGTCACCCAGAGCCCAGACTTTCCCTCCATCACTCCTGGGGGCACAGCCCTCTGTCTTCTCCCAGTTTTACTTCTGCTCACCTCCCACATCTCTTTTATCTGCCCGGCCCTAATCAGCTGTTCTCTTCTCCGGGAAGCTTTCCCGGCCTCTTCTGCCTCGGGGTGTGAACTGTGGGAGCATACCCACTGCCCTTAACTTTCTGACTGCAGATGTCCTGTCTTGCCATCATTCTGACAGCTCCTTCAGGCAGGGACCATGCTTCTCCTTCCCTCCCACCGGGTGCACAGCCCAGAGCTCCACCCCCAGGTTAGCGCACAGGAAGGGTCTGACATTCTGCCCTCCAGAGACACATACTGAGAGATGGGAAGATCTTCAATTTCCACCAGGACACCCTTCTCCAGGAGCTGGGCAGCAGTGTAATGCAGAGATGGCTGCTTCCTCCCTTTGCCAGAACTCCTGATTAAAACAAGGCCCCAGAGAATTCATGCAACAAACTGTAACACCAAAGACACTAGTTCTCTCTGTGGCTGGTAGGAAGGAAATTTGACCCCAAGGAAGACTTCTTGCTGGTAGAAGACACAGGAGGGGGGCTGTACTTGAGCCCGAGACTTTGTGAGCGAGCCCCAAAGACCCAAGTCAGGAAGGGACCGTGCCGTGCTGGGGTGAGATGCCCCTTTCAAAGCTGGCAGGGAGTGGGGCAAAGGTTGACATGGGCAGGGGTGAGAGGTCACAGGTCACCTTCAGAGCATGGGAAGGCAGCACCTACTTGGAGCTGGGGGCCAAGTGGCCCAGGCAGGCCCGGATGTACTGGCTGTAGTAGTCGCCCTGTTCCTCATAGAAGGTGGTCTTAGTGCTCAGGCCCTGGAATGTGGCCTGAAGCTTCAGCAGCTCTGCCTTCCGCCGCTGCCGGTGCCTGCGCTGGTTGCGGATGTCCTGGGGTTGGGGGGACCAAGGGAGGGGTGAGTTGGCCCTTCCTGGCAGGAGAACCTCAGGGCCCGACTCAGGCCCAAGAACCACCCACTGTGAGGATCTTCAGCAAAAGCAGGAAGAGGAAGACGTCAAGGCTATTTTTCCTGGGAGGAGGACAATCTCAAGGGTTCCATCCCAAACCCTCAAAGGATGTTTTCGGAGCCTCTCCCCCACTGAGGAGAAACTGTTTCAAGGCTCCTTGTTTTTTAAGAAAAAGAGTTGAAAGAACACCCCCTTCCCTGACTAATTTGAAGAACTTTCCTTCAAAAAGGACCCTCTGGAGGTCTCTTGGCCTTCCCTTGGCTGGTGACAATTTTGGGTGGGCACTTACACAGGGAGAGGCCTGCTCTTGAGGTACCAACAGTATGCACGTGAGTTCACTTACACACACAGTTACACACCCCACCCCAGATCCCAGGCCCAGGGCATTACCTTGGCCAGTTCGTCCACCAGCCCCTGGTAGCTGTCACTGGCACTGACCAACCCCAGGCTCTCGAGTCGGCGCAGGTTCCGCAAGACCCGCCGTTGCTTCTCGGCCAGCGGCAGGAGGGAGTGGGCCGTCAGCGAGCGGTGTCGTCGCAGGGGCGCTGGGGTCTGGGCCTCACAGGCCTGGCGTCGGCACATCAGCCGCTTGTGGGCCGCTTCCTGGGGGACAGAGATGCTGGAGGGATCTACCAGGCTCTACCATTCTGCCCCAAGCCAGGGTAGGCCGCAGGGGCACCAGCAACAAAGGGAAACGTGGGCACTTCAGGTATCATCAGGAGAGTGCCCCCAGAGCCCAGTTTCTGGGGGGCAGGGACGGGGGGTGGGGTGGCCCGTGAGGAACATCAAAGTAGAACATCATAGACATGGCAGGGCCTGATGGATCATCACAGGGGAGGGGTGGCCCAAGGGAGACCCAGCAGAAGCTACAGCATGAAGAATTCCAGACAGACACTGGCTGTAACTTCCCAACAGTGGAGCTTTGTGATGGCTTGAGGGTATTTGGGGGCATTTTCCTCCATGTGTCCTCTGTTTGGGGACATGTCTCTACTGGCCGTCCCCACCTCTTCTCTGGGAAGCCCCTGGCTTAGTCTTCACTCCAGGTGGCCCAAGTTGCCTCTGGCCCCCACCCACTTACCACCTTCTCCTGCCTCCAGGCCTTCAAGTGGCCCACTCCCTCTGCTGAGTGCCCCCTTCGGTGCTCCTCAGGGTAGCTGCCCAGACTGCCTCTTGGCACCCCCCTCAGCGCCCCGGAAACCTGGCACTGACATCAGGTGGTGGCGTCCCTGCAGAGCTCACTCTGTTTCAGTGGGGAGTAGGGAGAGAGGTGTAGTCCCAGGACTCTGCAGCCTGAGGCTCTCCAAGGCTAGGGCTGCTCTCCTCAGCCTGTAGGTCTCTGGGGCTCAAGGGCAGAGGCCTTGGCCCCCTAGAGCTCTCATTACTGGTGAGCACAGGTGGCAGACTGTGGGTGGGGTCCAGGGGAAGGAATCAGCAATACCGGTGAGGTGAGGGAGGGGGTGAATGAGACAGTACCTGTGGGCTAGCCTGGCCACTCACCTGCTCTCTGGGTGCCGAGAGGGACAGGATGTCCTTGAGGGAGTGCCCAGGGTGGAACTGCATGATGTCAGCCAGCATCTGCTTGGTGCTGCAGGAGAAGGGGAGTGATGGGGGACAGGTGAGGGACAGGGGAAGGGTCTGGACATGGGGCTGGCCAGACAGCTGAGGAGAAGTGGACCCTGCCCCGAATCATGGCTGCCAGGGATGCTTGGGAAGTGAGGAGAGAGAGCGAGGATGGAGGAAGTGTTGTGAGGAGAATGCAACCCAAGAGGGAGACCCAGAAGGTGGGCTGATGGGCCTGATGATACAGACCTATCATAGTTCTGAACACACTGTGCTCTCTCACATCTCTGTGTCCTCTGCCCTCCCAGAAATTGTTTTCCTTTGAGTCCTTGGGCTGAACTATGCACTTCATCCTCTGTGAGACCTTTCCCTACCCAGGTGTCCCTTCTCCTGAGCTCTCCTGAGCTAACATCTGTTGCCAATCTTCATTTTTTTGCTGAGGAAGATTTGCCCTGAGCTAACATCTGTGCCAATCTTCCTCTATTTTGTATGTGGGTCGCTGCCACAGCATGGCTACAAACAAGTCATGTAGGTCTGCACTCGGGAACTGAGCCGGGCCTCTGAGTTGGAGTGCGCTGAACTTAAGCACTAGGCCATGGGGCCGGCCCCTCCTTAGCTCTCAATGCACCTGACACCCACCTCTCTCTTGGTGGCTCTCTGGCTGTGTGTTCACCCCTAGCCCCACCCTGCTATAAGGCCTTTGATTGCAGGACCAAGCTGAACACCCAGCTCACTTGCTTGTGGGGTAAATGGATGAGCGGAGGGGGCTGCCTTGTTGGGAGGAAGACCGAGGTGGTGACTCAGCTCCTCTTCTGCGCATATGACCAGCGCAGCACTCTGGGGGTCCTTCCTCACTTTTGCAGAACTGGGGAAGCAAAGCTCATGCCCGTCTCCTGACTATCACTCTACAAGAACGGGGACTTAGAACATGAGCTCACCACCGACCAGCTGTGGGACTCTGAGTAAGTCATTCAGCCTGAGTTTCTCTCCTCAACGGTAAAGCGGGGAAACCATCTGCTACCTCGTAGTTTGTTTCTAAGATTAAATGATAACATATAATATGCAATATGCAAATATCCTTTGTTGCCAATATCCTATCTGTTCCTTTGCCTTCAGCTACAACACAGCAAAAAGCTGAGGTTGCCAGAAGGAAAACAGCTGGGACTGCAGCAAGGGTAATGTCAGTTAGGCTTCAGGGGAACTTTCTGAAGGATAAGAGACCCAGAAAGTAGGTGGAATGGCCACTTCAGAGTAGGGCCATTTTCCCAGCCTGGGCGGGGCTCAAGTCGGCAGGGGGCCGAGCTGCTCTCACCCACCTCAGAAGCAGGCTCCGGGCATCTGCGTCATCAGCATCTGTCTCTAGCCCTTCAAACTTGTTGGTGAGTGTCAGGGACATTTCCAACTTGCTCAGATCTGTGTTCCCATCTGCAGCTATGTTTTCCCCTGCGGTGAGGTGAGGAATGAGAGACAAGCATATACACACGCTCAGATGGGGTCATGGTAAATACGCTGCTCCACACGCCCCTCTTCTGGAAGCTTTCCCACACTGTCCCGTGGCACCACCCTGTGCCCTCAACCCTGAGCAGTGAAGGGCTGTTACCCACAGGGCTTACCCTTGCATTACGGGGGATGTGCCTCCCCGACACCCTTGGCCCAGGTGCTCTGAGGGCAGGGTCTGTGCCTCCCTGAGCCTGGAACTCCTGGCTCTCAATTATCTGTCACCACCTTCATCCTGCCCTTCCACCCCTGTAAGCCAGTTTCCTCCCATTGCATAGCTCCTGAAATCCCTCATCAGAGAAACCTTGTGAGACCCCAAACAGGCCCTAAGCCCTCCACATCTATCTCACATGATTTAACTGGCCATTTATATGATGGTACTGGGTCCCTCTACTGTTTGTCCACTCTCTCCATATCAGTCTGTGTCCCTCTCAGGACCAGAGGGAGGGAGGGAGGGTGTGTAACTAGCTGCCTGGCACACATCCCAGACTAAACAAAACCTCAAGAGAGGGCATGCTCACATGTCCTTCTCACCTGCCTGTCCGCCCCGCCCTGCAGAGCCCCCAGCCCACCCCAGCTGCTAAGGATGGCACGCACCGATGAGGTCAGGGATGGCAGGCAGCTCTCCAAGGTCCTCCAGGAGCTCATGCAGGGGGTCGTGGTGGTCGGGGGCGATCCAGTCCTGGTGCTCCAGCAACAGCTGCAGGATGGAGGGAGAAAATGAGATGCAGGGTCCAGGCCGGGCCTTCCTTCAAAGGCCAGCCCACCACCCCATCAGAGACTTCCACAGCCCTGCCCTCCTACCCAGCGCCCTCTAGGTTGCGGCCCCTTACCCTGTGTGTATTGACAAGCTCCCCCACGGTGATGTACACCATGGGTTTGGCCACAGCCACCATGTCCGAGTATTCGTCCACTGAGAAACGCTCTTCTGGCTCTGGCACCTGGCATGCTCGGCAGATGAACCTCCTATCTCCAGAGGGAGGGCATGTGAGGGGTGGGGCCGGCCAGCACCCCCACACATATTCTGTTCCCATCAGCCCAAGCCAACTCTGGCTTGGGCTGATGGGACTCTCCGGTCTAGGCTCCTGCCCCTCTGTCCAGGCCTACCTCTCTCCCAGTGTCCCCTCAAGCCAACTTCCATCAATAGTCCTCTTTTCTCTCCACTGGGGATCCCTCTGACAATCTATCCTCTAGCTTGCTAACTATACTCTTCACCTCTATGCCTCTCTTCCTCATGGATTCCAGAGAGGGGAAGTGGGACATGAAAGAGAATGAAGAGGGGAGAAAAGGGGAGGAATAGGATGCCAGGACCCAAGACCTGAACTTGAGGTGCGTCTCCTCCAGATAGTCATTCAAGACCCGCAGGTGCTGGCTCTCCCCAGAGAAGGCCTTGCCAGCTGCAGCATGCTGCAGGAGCTGAGCCACAGCCCCCAGGGCGTGGCGTTGGGGAGTGGCCAGGGCGCCGCCTGCTGCCATGGGCACAATGTCGAAGGCGTCTGGGGCCACTACAGCTGGGTTCAGGAAGCGGTAGTACAGGAGGTTCCCTACCACCTGAGGGCAGAGGAGACTGTCTCAGAAGCGGCCTGGGGTCCGCCTTGACAGCCCCAGCCCCTCTCCCAGCTCACTTGGCTGGAACGACCATCTGGGCCAACCCCGTCATTTTCCAGAAAACAGACCCAGAGCTGGCAGGCAACTTGCTCAAGGTCACACAGCAAACTTGAGCAAGAGCTAGGACCAGAACCCAGAACTCCCGACAAGTCCAGGGTTGTCCACTCTGTTAGCTCAGGTCCCAGGTGCCTTCCCATCTGCCACCCTGCTGGTGAGCCAGGGTCAATTTACAGGGTGGGGAATAATATCCTTCTTGGATTTTCATAGCATAGGGTTTTCTGTCCTTTGGTCCCAGTCTGGGGGTTCACAGGCACCAGCAGGGTGAGCTCGGGAGGCTGAGAAGGGGAGACAAAACTTGCCTTATAGACCTCATTCTCCATGGCATCGGGGAACTTCTCTGCCAGAGTTGTCTTCAGGACCTTGGCCACATATCGCATCCCGTAGCTGGGGACAAAGCAACAGGTGCCCTCTGATTCTGCCCATCTCTACCAGAGTTCAGGGCCCGAGTGCCTGCCCATCCCTCCTTCCCCGGGCTCAGCCGACCAGAGCTGAGCTCAAGCACTGGCCCTGCACTATCCAGCAGCTCCCTGCTGCCTTTCTCCAAACATCGCTGGACCTTGTCCCTCCCTCCTGCCCTCGTGTCAGTACCCAGGACCAGGGCCCTGTCATCCACTAAGCCCTCACACAGTCTCCAACCTGGCCCCCTTCAGTGTCCCCTGGGGGACACCCCAGATCCCAGTATCCATCCTGCCTTCCCCCACAGAGGCACCTTTAGCCTGTACCTTGGGTGTCTGACACTCATAGCCAGAACCCTGTCCCAGGACAGCCTGGGAGGATCTGAGGCAGCCAACCTTGTCTGTCATCACGGAGCACGTGTGCGGTGCCTGGTCGGGGCTAGAGGCAGGGCCCGAGGAGAATAGTGAGCTGGAGAAGAAGCCCTAGTCCTGACTCCACCACTAACAAGAGACGTCAGCTGAGGCTGTTTCCTTCCCCTTGTAAGTTTGTTCCCTGGTCTGGAAAATGGGAATGATCATTCCTGCCCTCTCTATCTCATAGGGTTTTTCTGAGGATCAGGTGAAAATATGTCTGTGAAAGTAATTTATAACAGTAGAGTGCTATTCAAATGTGCTAGACTTCATTATTATTATTATTATTCCTATTATGGATGTGCCACCTACAAATTTAATTAAATTCATTTAAAAGCTATTTCCACCTCCTAGGGTACCAAAGACAGAATTTTACAGCTCATTGTGTACTTTCCTTTATTAGCCCTAGGACAATCTTTTCTTTTTTCTTTTTTTTTTTTGTGAGGAAGATCGGCCCTGAGCTAACATCTGCCAATCCTCCTCTTTTTTTGCTGAGGAAGATCCATGCCCATCTTCCTCTACTTTATATGGGACGCTGCCACAGCATGGCTTGCCAAGCAGTGTGTCGGTGCATGCCCAGGATCCGAACCTGCGAACCCCGGGCTGCCGCAGCGGAGCGCATGCACTTAACCTCTTGCGCCACTGGGCCTGCCCCTCGGACAATCTTTTCTGAGTCCTAATTGTACACCCTTAATCCCGTTCTCCAGGTTTGGGGAGCAGGGGCATGAACTCTGTGGGCTCCCCTCTCCAGCACCCCCACCTTGCCAGCACTGAGACCAGGAAGGCTGGCTGGCTGAGTGATGATCTAGATGAGACCCACTTTGTCAACGTTTTCAGTCATTAGCTTTTTTATTATTTTATTTTATTATTTTAATTTTATTTATTTATTTTTGTGTGTGTGAGGAAGATCAGCCCTGAGCTAACATCCATGCCAATCCTCCTCTTTTTGCTGAGGAAGACTGGCCCTGGGCTAACATCCATGCCCATCTTCCTCTACTTTATATGGGACGCCACCACAGCATGGCCTGACAAACGGTGCATCGGTGCACACCCGGGATCCGAACCCGGGCGCCAGCAGCAGAGCGCGTGCACTTAACTGCTATGCCATGGGGCCAGGCCCATTCAGTCATTTGCTTTTTAAAAAACACTTATTGACCAAATTTTAAGAAAGGAGAGAACTATAAAGTGCTTTACTGGTTTGAAGTATTTCTTATTTTTGACTTTGGACTGAAGAGTCCCATTTTTTCCCCATTTGCTCTCAGATAATATGTCCCCACACTCACGTGAAGTTCCCTTCTCTGGCTCCAGTGGTGTCCTGACAGGCCGCACACAGACCTGAATGCTGTATTTCAGCTCAAGTTTCTAGCAGGGGCTCCAAGCACTCTCCACCCACCTCCTGGAAGCCCTTGAGCACCCCGAGCCCCGTTTCTCTTCCTGCCTTCCTCCCGTCAGGACTGCTCTGCTCTCCCACTGTGGCCTGGCCCTCCTGAGACTCCGCACCCAGGCTGGAGTGGGCTTGCACATACGGAATCTGGTCCACAGATGAGATGATGGCCACCAGGAATTTATCAGTCATGGCAAGGAGGTTGCGGAGGGAGATGTCCAGTCGTCTCTGGACCTCAGGGTGGCTCAAGGCTTGCTCTGGGGTGACGTCATAGGGGAGGTGGCTGTGGGCAGAGAGAGACAAGGTATCAGCCAGAGTCCCCTCCCATCGCCTCCCATCCCCGGACCCTACCCCTTAAACTCTTCATCTAACAACAGGATCTCATACACACATGCTAAGGGTAGCCCAGCACGCTTAAGGGGATCAGGCCAGAAGAGGAAAAAGGACTCAAAGAGGACTGGAGCGATGTGGTGGAAGGTGAAGCAGAGTGGGAGTACCCAGAGAGAGGGGGAAGAGTATAGGAGGGAAACCTGGAGTCTGTGGAAAGACTAAGGGGAACTGGAGGAGACCAGGGCTGCCCTGCATCTAGTCTTTGGCAGTTGGGGCAACGGGAAAGACTGGGCCAGGGCCTTGTGGTCTTCCCACCTACAAGCCTGTGTGCCACCTAGAGAAGCCACAAGCACTGCCTGCTCTCCTCAGCAGCTCCATTTCCCTAGTACCTATGCACCTGAGTAATGCCTCCAATCTATAAGGCCAACCTATTTCTCTCACTATCTCATTTGCCTATTCATCTGTAAATCTGAATATTCATCTATACCCCTATCAATAACGAGTCCATGAGTCCATATCCCAACTCCCAGCAAAGCTGACGTATCATTTGCAAGCACTGACACAGCAATTAAACATATTTGCATATTCATCTGTGCTCATTCTATGTTAAGCACACCAGGTCCAGTATCATTTACATGAGTTCCGTGTTAATTACCAGAGGAGGTCTAAAAGGCTACCTTATTTCATCCTAAAGGGCTGGTGTCATATTTGCATAAATCAGCATGCTCATTTATATGCCACCTTCAAAGCACACCAAAGCTTCCCCAGTGAGCAAGACAAAGCAGATCAAAGACAGCTCTCCCTCTACCTGTCTGCTCACCTGCGCTGCCCTGTCTGGGCCTCAGTCTGGTTGATCCAGCTCTTGTAGATGTGGACAGGGTCTGTGTGGACACTGAGCATCTTGTCCTCCAGCACATCCTGGATAACCCTGCCCAGGATCTCCTGCAGGGCACTCTGTCCCCGCCCATTACGGTAGAATCTCACCACCAGCCTCACCACTGTTGGGTTGCCTGTCACCATGTCCTGGGGCTGCTCCACCTTTGACCTGTGGTTGAAGAGGTCATTGAAGCTGGTCTCTGTGTAGGACAAATAGCTGCTTTTCCTTTTTGTGATTTTGGCTCTTCAAAGCCTGCTCTGGTCCCTCCTCTTAAGGAGTGTCCTGATATCTCTGTCTCACCCTTTGTACCAACATGTCAGCCCATGTCCTCAACTGTGCTGTCCTAGGAAATGTCTTATAGTCACCCCATGAGGCAGAGAAAAGAGGTTTTTTTGTGTGTGAGGAAGATTGCCCCTGAGCTAACACCTGTTGCCAATCTTCCACTTTTTGCTGAGGAAGGTTGGCTCTGAGCTAACATCTGTGCCCATCTTCCTCTATTTTTTTTGTATGTGGGACACTGCCACAGCATGGCTTGATGAGCAGTGTGTACGTCTGCGCCCAGGATTCGAACCTGTGAAGCCTGGCCCACTGAAGTGGAGTGTGCAAACTTAACCACTATGCCACCAGGCTGGCCCCAGGAAAGAGGTTTTCTGATTCCATTTCTACCCACAGACCTCAACAAATTGTCACCTTGTGAAGGAGCCAACAGTGGCATCTCTTAACCCATTCTCTTCCCATTCCTTTGCATCTGAAAAACCTACTTGATTTCCTCCTGGAGCGCTGTCTTGAACAGTTGGAGCAGGAGATAGGCCTCGCGGTGGTTGGAGGCATAGTTGTACAGACTGAAAATCACTGATTCCATGAACTTGGTGGTTTTGTTCTGTGGCATCTGAAAGATGAGCTTGGCCAGGTAGATGGGTTGAGTCTGCAAGCAATAGGGAGACAGGAATGGCTGATAATGCACCTTGAGGACTAGTGACTAGGTAAAGAAAGGCTTTCCTGATGGGAACTTGGAATGGAGAAAGCACTGCCACACTTTCCTGGGGGTACTAGAAACATTCCAGACAAACAGGAGGAGGCAGTCTCTTTCTCTGGGGTCAAGGCATTAGGATTATGGGAAAGGACACCTTACACGGAGGCAAAGGCACAGACATGAAGGCCTCAAGGTCTCAGACCCTCAGGGGATGGTGGAGTCATCTCCTTCCAAAGTCCTCTGCTCACCTGGAGCAGGTAGAAGAGGTGCTGGTAAGCTTCTAGTTTCTGCCGTTTCTCTTTGCTCAGCGACTTTAATCCCTTCTGCTTGTCCAGAACCATCATATCTGACAGCTGTTCCTTATTCTTCTTGGTCAGCTTCTTGCAGTGGGAGACCACCTCCTGCAGGGGCGGGGGAGCAGGTGATACAACCAGCCCAGGCCAGCACACAGCACAGAACATATGGTCTAGAATCAGCACCTTGAAAAGCCAGGGCTTTCTGCTGTTCAAGGTATTCAAGGCAGAACCAAGAGAGATAAACGGTCTAAGGTGAGAAAGGGCCCCTCCTACTGCCCAGAGACTCCATCTGGCACCTCTTCTCTCGCAGGGTGAGTTCCCATAGAGCACTGGGTTTCCAGGCTGAGGCATTGTGTCTTGGTTTTGCTATTATTTCTTATTAGGCTGTGGTACAAATTGGAGGTGGAGATATCACTGTATCACTTCTACCCCGTCTCTGCATTTTTGTATGGTCATTTACAGTTTAAGGAGCTTTCATATCTATCTCTACATTTGGCCTGCTAAGGTGGACAATCTCATTATTCCTACTTGATTAATGAGGAAACAGACTTAGAGGTTAAATGAGCAGCCCACAGTCCCATCACCAGGACTCAGCAGAGCCAGGCATCCCAATTCCATGTCTAGGGCTCTTTCTACTAGATTGCGTGCCCCCAACAAATTACTAGGAGGGCAGAGGACCAGGGGAACAAGGACCTGAGCCAGGTGATCAAAACCAGACATTTAGAAAATATTTGATTAGCAACCAGAGAATGACCAGCGTCACCTCTCCAGAAGCAGCTGGATTTGGGGGAGAGGATGGGCCAGGGGGCCCCTCACCTGCAGGGTAATCCGGTTCTTTACCAGCAGGCCGATCTTGATGTCCATGAGGTTGAGGTCCTGCTCCAGCTGCTGATTGGACCGGATCTTCCTGACCACCTCTTCCTGGAGCTTCAGCAGCTCTGCCTCAGCCAAGAAGTCCTGCTGGCTTTGATTCAAGAGGTGGGCAAATCTGCGTACCACGCTGAGAGGGGGATGGGGCGCATGGACTGGCAGGAAGGGAAGAGGCGTCGGGATTAGACAAGCCCTCACCAGAGGCTTCCTCGCCAGCCCCCTGCCCCAGCTACCCCACCGTCAGTCCCCACTGTGCTTGGGCCAGCAGGTCTCCAACCCCTAGTCCTTTTCTAACTGGTTCTGCTTGCAGTTGGAGGGCAGTGGCAGCCTCCCAGCCAGTCCTGGCCCCAGGCTCCTTATCTTATACCCAGGTACGATGTAAGAGCTGTCCTTCCCGCCTCTGGATTCACCCCCAACCTGGGGCTATCCCAGGGACCTCCCACAACAAAGTCGGAGCCCTAGCTCCTTCTGATGACCTGGGCCCCCCATTCCAATTTACTCCTCAGTCTTGCTGGGCCAACTTACTCTCATCCTTCATCCTGAGTTCACTTCCATCTATCAGCCTCCACTCAGCCATGCCTGCCCCTCACACAACCCTCCTCTGTCGAGAGGGTCTGCACAGCGGGGACCACAGGTAGAAGGAATGTTCAGTGGATTTTATAATACAGGGAGGTCAGAGCTAGGTGGTGATTCTCCTTGAATCTCTTTTGGAATGGGTATTTGAGCAAAGAGAAGTCCCTGAGCTAAGCTACAGGGAATAACAACAAAACAACAACTAAGACATATAAAGTTTACTATGGGACAGAAACTGTTCTAAGTGCTTTTGTGTGTGTGTGTGTGTGTGAGGAAGATTGGCCCTGAGCTAACATCTGCCAATCCTCCTCTTTTTGCTGAGGAAGACTGGCTCTGGGCTAACATCCATGCCCATCTTCCTCCACTTTTTTATATGGGACGCCACCATAGCATGGCTTGACAAGCGGTGCATCGGTGTGCGCCCGGGATCTGAACCAGCGAACCCCGGGGCCACCGCAGCAGAGCGCGCGGACTTAACCGCCTGCGCCACCAGGCCGGCCCCTGTTCTTAAGTGCTTTACACACTTAAAACAACCCTGTGAGGTCATGACACTGGAACTTACTGATGAGATCACTGAGGCACAGAGAGGGTAAGCAACTTGCCCTAGGTTACACAGCTAGTAATAAATGAAGGAGTCGGATTTGAGGATGAATAAAACTAGGCCCTGCCCTTAAAGGTAGTCCATAAGGGAACTAGACAAATCAACCACAGTTCACTATAGTGTGGTTTTAGTGCTTTGAGAGGGGCGAGCATGGGGACCTTTGGGAGAACAAAAGTGGGCCACCCAAGCCCACCTGGGGAGTGAAGAAAGGCTTCCCGGAGGAGGTGTGGCCTAACCTATTGTCTGTGTAAAGGAGGTGAGAGTGAGTGAACACAGCTGTTTGCAGAAGTGTTGGAAGTCAGTGGTGTCTGGAGCACAGCGCAGAAGGCGCAGGATGGGAGGGACAGGGCCGGGGGTCAGTAAGGCCAGAGCTGCAGGGAGAGGCTGGATCACAGGGATCCTTGGAATCCGGGGTTAGGAGACTGGACTTATCCCCGGGACAATGGGGAGTCACTGACAGGGATTTTTTTTTTTTGCTGAGGAAGATTTGCCCTGCACTAACATCCATGCCAATCTGCCTCTATTTTTTAGTATGTGGGCCGCCAGCACAGCATGGCGGCTAACAGAGCAGTGTAGGTCTGCCATGGGCCACTGAAGCAGAGCGAGCCAAAGTTAACCACTAGGCCGCCAGGGTTGCCCCCCCCCCTTTTTTTTCCACTGACAAGGCTTAACCAGGAGAGTGACAAGTGCCCAGGGACAGGATTAACAGATGAATCTGGCTACTGTGTGGAGGATGGGTCTTCGAGGAGTGAAGAATGGTGGAATCTAAGACAACTGATGGCATCTTGGATTCGATGAAAACTGAGGTGATGAAGAATTTAAGTAACTTGGCTAGACCCACACGGCTAATAAGTGGCAGTGTCCTGAGAGGAGCTCGGGCTAATGAAATTGGGAGACAGACCTGGGAAAAACAAGTCCTTCCAGAAAAACTATAAACTAAAGAGAAGAAAAAGAAGACAAAGGATGGCCTGGACAGTGGTATTAGCACAATAGCAAGAGAAAAAATAGAAGGGGCGAGGCTGGGGAGAGGTAACGAGGGGAAGCAGCTAGCTGCTCGGAAGCAGATGGGCCAAGTGTCCGAGGCCAGAGAGGGGCAGGCGGCGCCCCTGCAGGCAGGACAGTGGGAAGAGGGACTGAGGAGGTGAAGGAGATGAGTCCTGAACAGTGTATCCAACCTGAAGCCCAGGAGTGTGGCCTCAGGCCCAGAAAGGAAAGGCGCCCACCTCTCTAGGAACCGAAGGGCTGGAGATGACCTCCAGTCCTCTTCAGAAAAAGGAGCGGGACCTCCAAGGCTGGGCTTCTGCACTTTAAGGACAGGAGCCAAGAGCAGCCTAGAGGGACCTCTTTAAGGCTTTAAACGCACTCCCAACTACGGGGAACTACAGGAAGAAGATGGAGCTCCCTCAAGGGCTTCTCCTCAAGTTCCCCAGCACTGCAGAAAGAACTCCACATGCCCCACCTGGCTTCGTGTGTGCTGGGCCACGGAGGGTGGGAGGTAGGAGAGTCATGGGCCAGGGAAGAGGGGAAAGTGGGAGATGGCTGGAACTCTGGTGAGCAGGGAAAGATCCTTTGTTTTTTTTGCTTTGGTGGTAGCAACAGGAAGATAATCTAAGCCTGGTACAGACAGAACCTCGTAAGAGAGGCTGCTATTGGGGTAGGCAGGGGAGTTTTGTTACAACTGCTGTTCGACATTCCCGCACAGACAACTTGTACCTTCCCCTTTTCTGCTGTGCAGCTCCAGGAGGGACATCTAGACCACTCTGACTCTGGGGGGATTCCTATCTCTCCCGTCAAACTGGGGGATCCCCAAAGGCAGGAGCACGTCTCCTTACTCCTCCACCCACCCCAGGTCCTAAGAAATGCTCGAGGTTGGGGACATCAGCTGTCGATGAGAGAAAAGCACTCAAGAAGGACAACTTCTCCAACTTCTCCACAATTAGTAAGATGTGGGATGGTATGACTTTCTGCCTTGCCATGAGACTTGTGCAGACAGACACTCGCACAGACAGAGGGAAACCAGGCAGTTTACCTAACATCCTGTAGTCATCTTGGGCTTTCCTGGCTCGGAAGAATGCCTGGATCTTCACAACAGAGTTAACCTGCCATGAACACAGACGGGAAAAGGGCCGCTGGCTGTGCTTGTCCTAGTCTCATGGGTAAAGGTTGGGTATGGGGACGGGGAGCAGGATGACACTCACATTCTTCTGGAAGTAGCCCAGACGCCTCCGGTATCGCCTCCGAGCTGCCCACATCCGGGCCCACGCCTGGATCTGGAAGGAGAGACACACTGCCTCAGAGCTCCAGGCTTGGGGGCCTGTCCTCAGACCCAGGCCAATTCAACCATCTCCAGAGGTCACAAGGAGGTGAGAGGACTAAAAAATTGTTCTCAGAGGGTCCTTCAAGAGAGACAGGAACCCGCCCAATCATGATAGCTACCTTGATTATGGTGTCTACATTTGCTTTTAAATACTGCAGCCGTTCCAGGTAAATCTTCCGCTGCCTGTAACGCCGCCAGTGAGCCTGCGCATTAGGAGAGAAAAAGAGGTAACCCCAGCTGGTCTCTGTTGACCTAAGAGGCTTGTGGGAAAAGCTTCACCCTGGGCTCTCCAGGGAAGGGCAGGAGCAGACAAGTAGAGGGGGAAGGGGAAACTGGCCCTGTTCTCAAAGAACTTCCAGCTTCACGGGGGAGACCAGATGTCTGCACGTAGCTAACCATGCCCTCTGCCACACTCCCTGGTCCCAGCCTGCACTCGCATGCATGCATCACACAAACACACACCATGCTAACCAACACCTCCTCACAGAAACTCAACTGTAAGATACAAGCTTCAAAGCTATTAATAAAGCATACACCTACTCACCAACTTCACCAAAGCATGTACCATATCCCCCCAAAATACACTCAAACACCCATATAGAGGTCACCTCCACACTATCAGACACTCCATCTCCCTCACATGCACAGTCTGGAGAGGCACACGGTGGCATGGATGGAAAGTGTGTACAGGCACAGAGCGGTGTGCCCACCATCTCTGCCAACAGGCAGCAGGTCACTAAAGCCCTCATAACTCGTGCTTCTCTTTACAACCACACCATCCAGCTCCCGACCCCTATGTAATTCAGTAAGCAATTCAGCTGTCAGTCTCATCAGACTGACTGGTCTGCTGCAAAAGGTCCAAATGACCATCTCCAACCTAAATCACATCCCCTTTGGTCACTCAAACACAAATCTCATGGCTCCCTTCCATTTTGGTCTCTTTCCTAGGGGCTTCTTCCCTTTCACCCCAAGCTTGTGTAAGATGAATTTTCCTAAAGCACCACTTGGACTATGTCTCTCCCAGCCTCAGTTTCCAAGAGTTCTCAACCGCCTGACCCCCTCCCCCCATCTGACTTTCCACTGGTCCTTCTTTCTCAAGGATTCTAGCCACATCAGACATTTCACTTTCTTCTAAACAAGACTTATGATTTCCTGCCCCTGAACCTTTGTTCAGGCACCACCTGCAACAACCCTTTCCCCCATCTCTACCCACCAAAATCCTTCCTGTTTTTCAGGGCCTGTCGAACCTCTCCCAGGCACTCAGGCCCTGGAGGATACTCTACCACTGACGTTGTCACAGTTTGGTGTGTTAAGAGCATCCCCCTTCAGCCAACTGTCCCCCCAGCCCTTCCTAAAGCCAGCTCTCCTGGCCAGGATTTCCCCTCAGGCTTACACTGTCCCCCTGCTGGGACAGGGTGTAAAAGAGGCAGCTTGGCCCCGTGACACCGCTGTCCATCTTGGAGCCTAGAGGCCAGGCCGCCCCACTTCCATGCCTTTCCTCAGCACTTCTTCCTCTCCCACTCCAGGTACTGCCTGAGATACCCTCTGGACAGCTGCTGTAGTGAAAGGTAGAGGGGCCTCCTCTCTGCTCTTACCCCCTACCCACCCCCACGTGGCTCCTCCTTAAAGAAGAGCCCTCCCAATCTGGATTGGTTACAGTTTAGGACGCCGACTGGGGTCCCGGCCAGAGTCAGAGCTTTCCGGAGAGATTTAAAGTCTCAGCACACCTGAGTGGCTTCATTTCTGACTCTCACTTCCCCAGAGCTAGAGGGCAAGCGGCCTGAGGCTCTGCGCCACCTCTCCCTTTCTCTGTCTCCAGGGACCCAGGCCAGGGCCTGCACAGCTCCAGGACTGACAGCAAATGCACCCTCTGACTCTATCCCCTCTCCCACTGTTCGCGTGGCTTTTCAGCTCCTTGGAGTTGGTGTGAAATTCCAGTCTCACTCAGGAGGGAGGACTCCCCATGATTCAGACCACTAAATGCTGATTACTAAGGTTCTGTATTGAGTTCTGGGACCAATGCCCTGAAATTTAACATCTCATAATGGCTATCACCAATGGAGCGCTTACTGCACTAAGTGCTATATGTAATTTTCCTACTTAATCCTTACAGTCAACATATGAGGCAGGTACTGTCATCATGAATGAGGAAACTGAGTGTTGGCGAGGGCTTAAGTAAGGTGCCCAGGGTCATAGTACCTGGAAGTGGTAGGACCCAGAGGCAAACTCCAGTCTCTAACTCCAAAGCTTGAGCTTTCAGTTCCCAAACCCCACACGTCCTAGACCATAATCGAGGGCCATCTGCCAGTCTCAGCCCATGCATCTGTCTCCCTCAGCGTTCTCTGGTTGTCTTTGTGTCCCTACTATCACAACGTCTAACATAACTGTACTCCAGTTCCTGCGAGGGGAGAGACGTGATCCCTTATCTGGTGTCTCATACCCATCTCCCTCCCTTGCCCAGTGCCAAGGGGCAGCCTTTGCAGATACCAGGCATTCAGAGATGTTTATTAAACAAAGCATTTTTACACTGCCAACTTCTCCACGAGGCCCACCAGGTCACATCTACCCGGGGAGG
Organism: Diceros bicornis minor; assembly: GCF_020826845.1. Lineage (NCBI taxonomy): Eukaryota > Metazoa > Chordata > Mammalia > Perissodactyla > Rhinocerotidae > Diceros > Diceros bicornis. The sequence goes on from NC_080743.1 coordinate 60,100,735, forward strand.
TCTCTGCTCAACTCCCATCTTTCCTGGCTTCTAAAGTACCCAGGCTTGAGGCCTATCTTCCCAGTTGGCCTCGTGTCCCAGTTACTCATGGGTCGGTCTCAGAGGCCACACTGGACCATCCACAGGTTGGAATTATAAAAACAGAAAGGGCTGGCTGGAGAGAAGAGGTAGAAGCTCTGTCCCTAAGGGATCGCAGCCCTTTTCTGTTTAACCACTACCACCTCTTTACCACTCCTATTCCAGTCAGGAAGTCCTCCTGGTGTCTAAACCTGATGTCTTACTAAATCTTATTCCAGTCTCCCCTCAGGGAGCTAAAAGCCACTTTTGTACCCTGAACCCTCTGGATAGTGATGATGATAGTAACTAGCACTTACACCATGTTCTTGCCTATCTGCCAGGCATTGTTTAGAAGCACTTTAGATATTATCTCACTGAATCCTGGTAACAACCCTATAAGGTGCGTGCTACAATTTTCAGGTTCCTATTGTTCACATGAGGAAACTGCGAAAGAGTAAGTAACTTGTCAAGGTCACACAGCTAATAAGTGGTAGAGCTGGGATTCAAACCCAGGGAGTCTGGGCTCCAGAATTCATGCTCTTAGCCACTACCGTTCATAGGCCAAAAGAGCATCCTAACTCTACTGAGCAAAAAGGAAGTAGGAAGGAAATCCTGAAGCTCAGAGGAGGCCAGGCCCTGAAGACTTAGGAAGCCAGAGCCTGCCACCTGGATCTTGATGATTGCTGGGAGCCAGGTCTTCAGAAAGTGGGAATGTTCAGCAAACTTCTGCCGAACCAGGAAGCCGCGGAGGTGGGCCTGGAGCTGGATGACAAAGCTGATGTTGGCCTTCCAGAGCTGTTGGCGGTCATGAGCAGCAGTGACCTTGGTGACGGCTGACTGTGGAGGCAGGAGAGAGAGACTGTGGTGTCCTGGTGGGTAGGAGCCTCTCCCACAGGGAACCTCCATCCATGATCCCCCTCCCTTACAGGGGCCCTGCCAACCTGGATCTCCTCCCGAGTCAGGTGGGAGGTATTGAGACGGCAATCCGGGGGTCGCTCCCAGGTCCCCTGGAAGGTCTGCAGATGGAAGTAGTAGGCGGTGCCATCCTTCATGTCATGTTGAACCCAGTAATCTGTGTCCCCTAAGCAGAAGCCAAGTAAGCAGAGAAGGCTCAGAGGAGGCAAGAGGTGGCTGGGGCAGGCAGAGGAGTGGAGGGTCAGGCTGGGGCCATTACCTGGGCGCTGCTTCTTTGCCATGGCACTTTCCAGGACTCGCTGGTAGCCCGCAGCACAGTCAGGAACCACCCCTCGGAGGGCCACGCTGGGGTTCCTTAACACCCGCTCTGTCTGGGCTGCCTTGCCCTCCTTGATGGCCTGATTGATGGCGGCCACACCAAGAGCCACTGACAGGGGCATCAGGAGGGAGTGGTCAGTCCTTCCCTGAGTCCCTCCCATGGGCCCTGTCCTGTCCACTGGGGAGAGATTCAGAGGAGGAGGACAAAAACACCCCGTCTGATGGAAGTGACAGGGAACATCCCAGGATGGAGGCAGACACAGATGAAAAGAAGCTGCACATAGCTATGCTTGGAGGAAAAGGTAGCAGTCATGGAACGCTTCCTGGAAGGAGGCAGCGCGGGGCAGGGCTGGGGCTTGGTAAAAGCAAAGTCAGCTCGGACAGAAGCTCAAAGGCAGGATATGGGCAGAGAACCTCAGGACAGCTTCTTAGGAGGAGGATAAAGTCCAAGAAGGAGGGGGTGGTTGATGCAGTACCTGCCTTCCAGGCACTCACAGACAGGCAGATGGACAGAGGGACTCCAGGCACTGGGAACTAACACCATCAGCACCCTACACCAGAACACCAGTGTCTCTTTGCACTGATCCTGCCTACTTTTCCTCAAAGCCAACCCCTCTTCTGCACCCTCAAGACTAAACGTTCTCTAGCCAGGGCTGATTGCTGGAACCCAAACTCAAGCTACCAGCAGAAAATGGGATGGATTTTTGGCCACCACCTGATTTCACATGCTCACATTGCAGGGAGAAGTGCCCACAGGAAGGCATAGAAGAAGGCAGCAGATGGGCTACGGGCTCTTAACTCCTGAGGGTTTCCTGCCCAGCTGACTGCTAGGAAATCCATCCTGCGGTCCAAGCAGCAATCCTCCTGTTCTGACTCTGGCCCACCTCCCCAGTGAGGGGAAAGGGATAGGGAGGTGACTGGGGAGGCTACCTGATTATCTGGGCTCCTGCTGAGTCCGCATCTCCTTCCCTCCCCTCCACTCCCACTGCTACGCCACTACCCCGGCCCATTTACTTCTCTGAGCTGTGTTTGTGTCCTGGTTGGCTCTAACCACTTCCTGGCGGATTTCTTCCAGCCACAGCACAGCTCCAGGATCCCCTGTCACCTGGTAAATTGAGGCAGATGGGAAAAGATGAGAACCCAGGCTGGTCTCCCCAGGTTCCCAGGCCTAGCTGCCTAGTGGAACCAAACTGTAGCCCTTGGTATCCACCACCCTCTCAACAGCTCACTTCCCTGCCCTTGTGCCTCAGCCACGTCAGGGAGAGCACACACTGGAGGCTCCACCTCCCTGCCCCTACTCCCCCTTCCCCTCTGCCTCAATTCACACCTTCTCAGGCTGATCCTGACCCTGAGCTCCACCTTCTCCTTCCCATTCCTGCTCCACACTCCTCTACCACACAAGGTGTTGGGTAGATTACATGCGACCACAGGTCAAGTGAGCCTGTGCCTGCCACGTTGTCAGGCTTGTTAGCTCCCTGGCCTCACCCAACCCCAACCCCAGACACTTCTCCCTCCCAACTCTGCTCATTAATAGAGTGGACTTTCTAAACTAGCATTTTAATAAGCACTATGTGCCAGGCAGTATTCTAAAGCACTTTGTTAGGAACGTTTATAAGGCACGTAAAACAATGCTTGGCACAGAGTGAGGACACTATCAATGTCAGCTAGTTCTACTCTCATATTATCTCAGTTAAACCCCATAACTCTGAGATAAGTTCACCATTATCATATTGTAGGCAAGGAAACTACGGCAGAGAGGGTAAGTAACACGTGCAGGGTTCAGCCTGCCAGGATGCAAACTCTGGGCCAGGAGTCTTAGCCCTGAACCACTCTCTACACGGCCACATACTCAGGGTGTTACAGGTTCAAAACCCTGCCACATTCTTCAACTCATCTGATTTTTACCCCCACTCCAGGAGGTAGGTAGGACCAGGGCAGGTAGTATTCTATGGATGAATAAGTAGAGCTCAGAGACATTAGGGATTTGCTCAAGGTCACATGATCACTAAGTGTCAGAGCAGAAAATTCAGCCCAGGTTCTCTGGCTTCCATGCCTGTGCTCTTCCTGTGTACAAGGCCTCCACCATTCTCTCTGTGCTGCCAACTAGAGCTCTGTCCAGTGCTGGCAATGCGGGCCATCTCTCCTCATTAGATTGGAACCCCTCCTGCCCCCTACCCCCAGAAGGGACTGTGTCCCTCAGCCTGGGGCTCTCCTGGGGTGCATACTGGGCACAGCTCTACCCACAGGGGATGTTCTTCCTGTTCCAGTGATCAACCCGGCCCACCCAAACCTCACCTGGGCCTTCTGTCTTTTGGCCGCCACAAGGAGGAGATGGTACCGAGGGGCAACAGGAAGGCTGACATCGTCCAGGCCAGCCGCAGGAAGCAGCAGGGCAGACAGGGTCTTCTCAGGGCTGCCCTGGTCCAGGGCCTCATTGATGAGGCTGAGCGCAAGGACCTCTGGGAAAGAGAGATCTAGGTAGGCAGAGGCCCAGACTTATGGCTAAGGGATGGGGCTGCCTGCATTGGGCCGTCTTCCCCCAGTCCCGGACTCCACTCACGATCAGTCTCTTCCTGGACCTGGGCATTGACCTGGCTCACAGTGGCCTGCAGGTCATTCCAGCTCAAGAAGGTCCCATCAACTCCGCCCACCTGTCGCAGCTTCACCAGAGCATCGAAGTAACTGGCAGGAGGGTGAGAGAGGGAAGTGAGGAGTGTATCATCAGCTAGAAGTCAGGGGAAACTTTTGAACTACTTTCCTCGCTTGGCCTCCAGGACATCACATTCTCCTGCTTCTCTTCTCACCACACAGGTTGCTCTTTCTAAGCCTCCTTTGCTGGTTCCTCTCTGACCTCTAAACATCGGAGCATCCCAAGGCCCAGTTTTCAGACCTCTTCTCCCTCCATATTCATATCCTAGGTGATCTCACCTAATCTCACGGCTTCAAACACAATATTACAAGAACTCCCCAAAGCACCCCTCTAGCCCCTTTATCAGTCCCAGCTGCCTCCTCAGCATCTCCACGGGAATGCCTGATAAGCAGCTCAAACCCAACAGCTCACATCTGAACTCCTGATTCCCCCACTCAACCTGCATCTCACACTGTCTTTCCTCTCTTGGTAAAAATTCATTCCAACCTCTCAGGCCAAAAATCTTGGAGTTATAGCCAACTGCACTCTCTCTCACGCGCCATATCCACTATATCACCGAATCCTGCCTGTTCAGCTTTCAGAACATATCTGAAATCTGACTCCTCTGCACCACCTCCACTGCTACCGCCCTAGGCCAAGCCTCTGTCCCCTCTTGCCTGGATTCCTCCACAGACGTCTAACAGGTCTCCCTGCTTCTCCCCTTCTAACCCTGCAGTCGATTCTCAGCACAGCAGCCGGAGTGATCCTGTTAAAAGTAGGTCAGCTCATCTCCCTCCTCACTCAGAACCCTCCCGTGGCTTCCTTCCTCACTCGGAGTGAAAGCCAGAGGCCTACACGGTCTGGCCTCTGCTACTTCATCTCCTGCTGTTCCCCCTTCCTCACTCTGCTCTGCCACACTGGCTTCCTGGTGTTCTTTGAACACACCAAGCACGCTTCCTTCTCAGGATCTATGCCGTAGACAGCCTCGTGGCAATCACTTCTGCCCTTTAGGTCTCTCTCAAAATGACCCCCTTACAAAGAGGCCTTCCACAACCATGCTCTGTAAAATAGACAAACCGCCCCACCACGTCCCCACCCTCTCTCCCCTCTGCCTTGTTTTATTTTTCACCAGAGCTCTTCTCCTCTTCTAATCATCTGACACGTTTGTTCTTTGTCTGTCTCCCTCCACTAGCATGTGAGTGTGATGAGAGCAGGAACTTTTTTTGTTCACTGTTGTTTCCCAGCACCCAGAATAGTGTCTGACATGAGTGGGTACTCAAACCTTTGCGATGAAAGAATGAACAAATGGAGGAAAGGGGCAAGACTGTGAACTCACCCACTCCCAGGAGGAAACACAGGCCAAGGCACCATGAACAGACTCAGAGGGTGGGCCTGGGCCCCAGAACAGGGCATCACACAGAAGGCTAATCTCCAAGCGGAAGAACTCAGAGTCTTGGCTACATTCCCTCTATCCCCTCACTCTCAACATGTGGCTAAACCTGTCTCACCGCTGAGCATTCTCTCCTTCCACCTCGGCCAGGCCTGTGGTGGGGTTCACCAGATTGTTCCAGAAGCTGCTGGCATCCCTGGCCTCCAGGGCCTGGTTAATCAGGACCACAGCTGAGAGCATCTCCACGGCCACGAAGAGCTCCTCCTGGCCAAGTTCCTACAACAGAGGGGAAGGCTGATTCCCAAGTGGGCTGGTGAAGGGTCTGGGGGCCTACCTGCCATCCTGCCCCCAAGACTTTCCTACATCCCAGAGTCTCTATCCCAAAACCCTAATGGCCTGACTCATTCACTAACAATTAATCATACTTAATACTTGAGAATACTTACTGTGCTCAGTGTATAAGTACTTCACACACATTATCATTTAATTTTCATAACAAGCCAATGAGGTAGGTATTAATATCCCCATTTCACAGATGAGCCCATAGTCAAGTAATGTGAGTGAAACCAAGCTGCCTGATTCCAGAGCCTACACTCAACCAGCGAGCTCTCTCAGCTCCTCTCTGGTCCCTACCACTCATCAAGAACTGCACTAGGCCCCTGGCACACAGAGAGGAAGATAAAGCGTGCAGAGCACCTTCATGCTGCACCATACACCCCAGAGGCCCTGGACGTGTTTCCCTGCTCAGGCTTCTCCTTTTCAAACACCTGCTTATGCTATTCCCTCTGTCTGGAGCACCCTTCCTGTCCTCTACAAACAGAATAATAAGTTGTGAATAATAATAATAATAATAATAATAATAATAATAATAACAACAACAATAGTAGCAGCTAAAACTTACATGCCAGGCTGGTTTCTAAGCACATATGTTAACTTGTTTAATCCTCACAACAATCCCATGAGGTAAACATACTATTGTTCACATTTTATACCTGAATTGAGGGGCAGAGAAGATAAATAACTTGCCCACGGTCACATTCCTTAGAAGGAGCAGAGCCGGAATTTAACTCAGGCCGTCTGGCTCTCAAGTCCACAACCTCAGTCACTGTGCTTTACTCTTAGCATTGATTTTATGCTCCCTGTACTATAGTCTCCTGTGTTGAGACTGAGCCCTTCCTGAGGGTCGTGCCTGGAGTCGATGCTCTATAAATGCCTGCTGTGGGTATGATTCTCTATTGAGTCTCCTCTCTTCCAAGAAGCCTTCCCAGCCTTACCCCTAGCTCTGCTCCCTCCATTTCCCTGGTCTGAAGTCATCTTCCACTTACATCATCTATTCTTCCCTCCCTGTCTCTGTCTGGACCCTCAAGTATATTCTAACTCCTCCAACAGACTGGGTAGTCCCTAAGGGGAACCCTATCATCTCACTGTCAGAGAAGCTGAAGGACTGGGGTGAGGTGGGACATCAGAGTGGTTAAAAGCACGGGCTTCAAGTGCATTCACTCCGCACTGCCAGTTACAGCTGAGTTGGACGAGTTACTTAACCTCTGCATCTCAGTTTACTCGTCTCTAAAGTGGAAATGATACTACTTACCTTATAGGGTTCTTTTCAGGATTAAATGAGTGTGTAAAGCAGGGTTTGCTCAAGGGTATTGGCGATTATAATATGCTCAGGGTAGCAAGGATAGTAGCTCTCCTCCTTCCCCTTATCTTTTGCCAGCATCTAAGAGCGCCCTCGGACAGTCCTCTGGACTGACTGCCCTGATCCCTCCAGCTGCTTGGGAACCCGGGAGCTGGACCCTTATTTCTGGGGCTTACCCCCTGCTGCTGCCGCTGGAGCACTGCCAGCTCCTGCTGGTACACAGCCGAGGCAAAGGGGTACACTGGAGGCAGCTGGGCTTCAGGGCACATCAGCTCCTTCACAGTGTCAGCTGGCACTCCCCTCTGGATGGCTTTGTTGATCCTTCCCACAGCTTGGAGCACTGCAGGGGAGGAAGGAGAGAGGCTGCACGGGCTGGGCATTCAGTGCCATTTCTACTGTCCGGGCTAACTAGGCTCCACTGGGCATCTCTGAGTGGAAATGGCTTTGTAGCTGCTCTTGAAAACTATTCTGCTAGGTTCAAAATGTGTTTCTAAATGTTCAGGAGGAAAAGGGGTTGGGTCGCTTTAAGAAGAGGCTCTGGAAGAAGCAATTTGTCAGGCCTAGAAGTTGAGCAGCTCAGCAGGTAACATGGAGTGGCTGTCATGGCAGAAGTGAGATCCTAAGGTGGTGAGCACAAGATTGACAGGAGGCTATGGAGCATAACTAAGATGAGGTTAGTAAGGGGCTCCAGGGACCAAATCTTGACGACAGCACAGAGGAACAAGGAACCAGCTCTGAGGTGGAGCCATTTGGGCTGCAGAGGACAGGAGTAAACTAAAAAAGGGCCATGGTACATTGATGTAGTTTTAGCATTCAAACGCTGGGGCTTATACAATGCCAAGCAGATATGGGCATTGGCATCAAGGAGTGCACCATCTACTGGGGAGAAATAATGATACGAAGATACAGCGCATTGCTGTCAATGCCATGTTGGGGGACTTCCCTTCCCCCAGAATGCTATGGCATGAAGGGAGGGGGGATTCTGGTGGGAGAGAGTAGGAAGACTTCCCAGAGGAGGACGCATCTGAGGCTGCTCTGGAGGATCTTTTCATCTGCTTTCAACAGGTGAAAATGTGGGAGAAATGTAATCCAGAGGCCTGCCAGTGGGAGAGGCTGGGGCAATCAAGGAAGAACAGGTTTTCTGGCTCAGCTGGGCTGGGTGGAATGTGAAGAGAAGGGATGGGGATAACTCGAAAGGTCTTACCTGCCACACTGAGGAGATGGGACTAAAGTCTAGGATATACAGTGGAAGAACCCATGAAGGTCTGAAGATACTCAACGAGGAAAATAAGATCAGATCTGTGCTCGAGGGATTACTCTGGCAACAGGAATGAACTGAGTGATAAGCAAGCAGTTAGCCAGCAGTGGCCGGGGGCTGTGCGAGCTAGCATCTGAGAGCTCTGTTGGACAAAGGTGAATGGTTGGGGCACAACCTCAAAACCCAACAGCAAGTCAAGACAGAGTCAAGCACTTGTAACAGGTCTAGTGTCCACAGGCTGCCGCGTGGTCCCACGGCACTCTAATTCTCTTCATTCCTGTGATCCAGATTGATCCTCTTGGAGGGAGACAATTACTAACTCGCATTCTTTTAATAAAGACTTGTATTTTTATATAATTTTTTTTTTTTTTGTGAGAGAGATCAGCCCTGAGCTAACATCCATGCTAATCCTCCTCTTTTTGCTGAGGAAGACTGGCTTTGAGCTAACATCTATTGCTAATCCTCCTCCTTTTTTTCTTCCCCAAAGCCCCAGTAGATAGTTGTATGTCATAGTTGCACATCCTTCTAGTTGCTGTATGTGGGATGCAGCCTCAGCATGGCCAGAGAAGCAGTGCATCGGTGCGCGCCCGGGATCTGAACCCTGGCCGTCAGTAGCGGAGTGTGCACACCCAACCGCCAAGCCGCCGGGCCAGCCCTATATGATGTTTTTAAGGGAAACTGCATTGTATCATGAGTTTCTCTCTTATCTGGGAAACCACTACATTTCAGAAGCCAAAGGAACTCAAGGTTGAAACTGTCAAAATACAGGGAAGAACCTAGAAGGAAACTGCCTGTTCCAGGAGTCCAGCTCAGTGAAGTCCTGACTGCCATTATCTCTAAAGCCTGAATGAACTTATCCGCAGTGTCCCTGCAGGCAGCAGGAATAGGGCACACTAGATGAGGGGAGAAGTCCCTTGCCAGGCTTGAAAATTGGGCAGCAGTTTGCATTGCCCTACACAGAAGCCAGCACAGGGGTTAGATGCTCTTCCAAGAGCCAGCGATACACCTAGGCCAGGCCTCAGCCTGGAGATGACTTACTGGCTTGTTCCTGATCACCCTTCATGTTGGCTGCAGCCACACCAGCTTGGACCTCCTCCTTTTCCAGACGCTCCACCAGGCCCAGATCCTGGAAGAGGGAAGGGATGCAGAAGAGAGTCCTCCTGGGGCCGTGAATATGCTTTAGGAGCTGCCAGCCTGCACTCTCAGGTCTACCTGGTCACCCACCCTCAATCCTGCCTCTCCCCTTTAGGCAGACTAGCCTGGCCCACCCATCCCTATTAACCCATCTCTAACCTCTGGCTCTTTACTACCAGCAAGTGTCTGAAATGACAACAGAAGCAGCACAAATATAAATAGTGTCAGGGAGACAGTCAACAGTATTGAAAATAAGATTGCTAAGTTGAGGACCCAGTTCAGCAATGGGGGAGCATATCACTCCCTATTGGACTACCCCTGGGTCTCCCCAGTCAGTCTGAGAGACTCTCAGAGGTAGAAGCGATCAGTCTAGTCCATTAGGCTTTGGGGTGATTTAACCATTTAAACGTAGTCAGCACTTACTGAATACAAAGAATTGACAGTGCTGATGCTTAAGAGGCCCTCCCCCATCCCACAGTCAGAGGGGAGGTAGCAGGCGATAGACAGAGCCCGACCTGTGCTTTCTGCTCTCTGTCCGAGCTCAGCTGGTCCAGGTACCAATCTGCAAAGTCTCTCCTCACTCCTCGCAGGGCCAGGGCCGGGTCTTGAAGAGCCTCGAGCAAGGCCTCAGGGCTCTGTCTCTCCAGGGCGTCATCAACAACTTCGAGAGCCCCATGGACTGAAAAAGACCAAGCCTCCATAATGCACAGTGTGAGAAAGCCCACCCCTCACCATGCCCAGCCCAGCCCTAGGAATCTGCCCTCTTCCTGCCTGCCCAGAGTTACTCATACCCCTGCCGCCTGGATTCCGAGGGCCCAATTGGCCCAGCCCAAATTCTCCAGCTTGATCCTCACAGCTCTCCCATCTCACCACACCAGACCCTGAGGATATCCTGACCCAAAGAGGCAGAGGCCCATCCATCCTGAGCCTTCAAGCAGCCCCTCCTGCCCTGATCTCTCCCTTCCCCATCCATTCTCCACATCCCCTTCTCGAAGGACCCCAGTTCAACTGCCCCCAGTAGCAAGAGCTGACAGGCCTGCCCATTTGCCTCTGTCCTCCCCATGGATCTCCATTCAAACAGAAGCCTCCTTGACAGGGACCACTTCTCCAGACACTGATAGCCGTAAAGCAGAGCACACACTGCCTTGACTCTGAGATAAGGGTTGGCCCAAGTGAGACCATAGGGCCTTCTGGGCTGAGAGCCTTCCCCAAACCTCCCCGTGCAGGAGCTTACCCTGAGAGCACCCCCAAACCCCTCCTGGCCTCTCTCTCACCATTGACGTGGTTGACGTTGCCTTGGATCTCAGCCTGAGTAAGGTAGCAGTCATAAACGTCCTGGCTTTCTCCATCATCCTGCAAAAACTGCATTGAGAGGGGAACCTAGGAAACCAACCCAATCTTCTCCTACTCCTCCCTCCCTGCCTATTCCTATTTCTCCTTCTGGAGGCCTTCCCAAGGCCAAAGGTCAGTCTGATGGGAAGGAATCTGGAGAAATCGTGGAGTCCAACCCCTGGCACTGAAACAGTTAAGTCAAACACCAACCTTTGGAATCTCCAGTCCAATCTCATCCAGTTCTACATTCCAGAGTCTCTCTCAGCCACTCTGAAGAACCATACCCCCAGAACCTCTTCTCCTGTCTTGTCTTCTGAAATCTCATTATTCTCCTGAGTTCCCCTCCTATTTCTCTAAAATAACTGACAAGTTATAATTTCTCTAAGCAACTTTGGAATCTAGAGACAGGACAGGCAGGAGTCTTGGTTTCACTAGAGACTTTCCAGGCCACTCAGCTCTTCAGCCCCTGCACTCCAAGGCTCCTCCTTACGTGGTTCCTGGCATTGGCAGTCTTCTCCATCTTGGCCTGGGCCAGCAGCTCCTGGTAGATGGCTGCCAGAGGCTCTCGAAGATTCTCCAGCAGAGCACTGGGATTCTGCAAGGCAGCCAGGGTATCCTCGACTACCCCTCGCTCCACGGCCTCATTGATGGCAAGCACAGCTGCATGGACTGGGAGGGGGCATGGAAACAAGGTCAGGAGGCCAGAACAAATCCAGACCAGCTGCAGCACAACAAGCTGCAGGCCACTCTGACATCATCCCCTTTTTCCATCCACAGGGGCCAGGCAAACCAGGTAGCCTGATGGCCCTGCCTGTGGATGAGAGGTAGCCAGAATCCATCCCAGGGCTGTGAGGCTCAGAGTCCTCCTTTTCTCGGTGAGCCTACCCCTAGCAGGGCAGAGCCCAGGCCCTACCTGCAGCCTCATCCACCGAGAGCTCATTGGCCAGGATGCCCCCGATCTTGCTGAAGGCAGGCAGCTGGAGGCCATATTTGGCCAGTTCAGAGGCCATATTGCTGAGTTCCTCGGCTGCAATGATACCACAGGTGCCCTTCATCAGGCCCAGGACCCCCAAGACCTGCCCTGACTGTGGTGGTTGAGGAAGGAGCTGGGCTTACCTGTGAATTTCACTTTCCCGTATAGATCATGAATCTGAGGGGCCAATCCCAGCTGGAAGAGGAAGAGACTGGGAAAGAACAGAAGGCATTGGGGCCTATTCACTTTGACATGCTGCCCATAATGGGTTTGCAAGAGATACTATGGGGACCTGGAGATGAAGACCACACAGCACCTGCCCTGATCCACAGGGAGAGATGTTATTGTAAGTCAGCCCGAGGCAAGTGTTATAGAAGGTAAAGAAGATGCTGTGGGAGGCCTAGGGAAATTGGGGGGCTTCACAGAGAAAGGCACATGGCAGTAGCAGGTCATTGGATGGAGACGGAGGGTGGGAAGGGCATAGCAAGCAGAGACCCGCTGAGCCAAGGCACAGAGGCTTGAAAGGCCATGGGAAATGAAGCCAGGAAGAAATGACATGGTGGACACAGGAACTGGTCAATCACTTTCTGACTTGGCCAACTGGTTGCAGGTAGCTGGCTGTGAGTAAGAGCAAACAGCCTTCACCATTCACACGAAGTGACTGCCATGTGACACTTGATGGGTCTCATTCTGATTCTTTTGTACCCCAGTCACAAGCTGAAGACCCTTTCCTGCCTGCCCTTTTCCTTCACCCACACAGGTCACACATAAATGTGCCCACAAACATACACATAAATCCAAACACAACTACAGAAATCTAAAACCTCACTCTCCTGAGAAGTGCTCCCTATGGTCTACCTCCATCCTTCCTGCTGCAATGCTTGTGCTGTCAATCATTGGTTGCATCCACCTAGAGGAACCTAGATGACGAAAGTTTGGGGCTCTCACCTGAGTGCATGGATGCAGTAGACCACTCGGGGCATGTTCTTCTTGTCATAGATGTCTGTGGTCTCTGGGAAGAAGGTCTGGAGGGGAAACATCCAGTTACTGCCTTTGCAGATCTTTAAGCAGCATGAGATATGGAGAGAGGGGCTGAGGAATGGATCTTCCTCTCCAACCTGGAGAGGAAGGAGCCTCAGCTCCTTTGTTGTCTGGGGCTTCTAGGTCAGTCTCCCCAGCCACTTATAGCCAGCCTGCTATAAAAGAAAAGCACTGGGGGGGCCAGCCTGGTTGTGCAGCCGTTAAGCGCATGTGCTCTGCTTTGGTGGCCCGTGGTTTGCAGGTTCAGATCCCGGGCACACGCTGACGCACTGCTTGTCAAGCCATCTGTGGCAGCGTCCCATATAAAGTAGAGGAAGACGGGCACGGATGTTAGCCCAGGGCCAATCTTCCTCAGCAAAAAAGAGGAGGGTTGGCATCAGATGTTAGCTCAGGGCTGATCTTCCTCACAAAAAAATTAAAAAAAAAGAAAAGCACCAGGGACACATACTAAGCCAAGACCCAGCCATAGACACATAGCCCCAGATTAACCAAACACTAAGACAAGTCTATCAAGACTATGCAGGCAGGGCCGGCCCCGTGGCTTAGCAGTTAAGTGTGCGCGCTCCGCTGCTGGCGGCCCGGGTTCGGATATCGGGCGCACACCGACGCACCGCTTCTCTGGCCATGCTGAGGCCACGTCCCACATACAGCAACTAGAAGGACGTGCAACTATGACATACAACTATCTACTGGGGCTTTGGGGAAAAATAAATAAATAAATAAAAAGTAAAAAAAAAAAAAGACTATGCAGGCATATTCTCCAGGAGAAACAGGCCCCTATTCTTCCTAGACACAGCAAGCCTGTGCCCCTCACTTTGGACTCTCGACAGAAAGGTGGCATGCTGGGGAGCTGGCCATACTCCCACAGAGGGCCCAATGAGGCATACATTGCCAAGGTCCACAAAGGGGTCAGAGCATGTTATCTTGTCTCCAAGCCAGAGGCCTCTCATCAGTGGGGGCACTTCTAAGAATTGAGTCACTCCAGGTATGGCTTCCCATGCCACTTGGCAACTATAATGAGGTCTAACCTCAATCCCTCTTGGTTACTTTAGATTCATAAGAAAGGACCAAATCTGAAGACTTAAAAGTATTCCAGCCCCACTGAGGACTCATGGCCTCTAGTGCTCCTGCCTCCCACCACAGGATCTGTCTTTACTGCTATTCCCTTGTCTTGTAATTCTCTTCTATAGAGAAGAAAAACAAAACAGAAAGAAATCATACATTGTAGAATCCTATCATGCCTTAATTTGTATAGTTCTTTACCATTCACAAAGGGAATTCACACAGATCATGTGATCCTCCTGACAACCTCATAAGGTAGGCAGGGCAGGGATTACTTTCCCCATGTTACAATTGAGAAACCAATTGAGATTCAAAGAGTGAGAGCAGGGCCGGCCCGGTGGCTTGGTGGTTAAGTGCGCGCGCTCCGATGCTGGCGGCCTGGGTTCGGATCCCGGGCGCGCACCGAGGCACCACTTCTCCGTCCATCCTGAGGCTGAGTCCCACATACAGCAACTAGAAGAATGTGCAGCTATGACATACAACTATCTACTGGGGCTTTGGGGGAAAAAATAAATAAAACAAAACAAAACAAAAAACAAAAAAAAAAACAAAGAGTGAGAGCACATGCAACATGTGTCCAATTGGGGTCTTGGGCCTACGCTTCCAAGTCTACCACTCAGGCATGAATTTCAAGCTATGAAATTCTGGTGGAAAGATGGCTGGCTAATGTAAGCCCCGTCTCCTATATAACATAGGGGCCTCACTGCCTAATGGGAACACCGCAGGCTAGGCCAGGGAGCCTTCACCTCCTTTTACCCACAGGAAAGTGGAAACAGAGACCAAGTAACTGGCTCAAAGACACACAGTCCCAAGGAACTTAAACTCTTAGATTCAGTTAGTTTAGAAGACACATGGAGATGGGGGCTAAAGGGTCCCAGAGAGATAGTGTGTGTGTGTGGGGGGGGGGCGCTGGTGAAGAGTAAAGATGAACCCCGATCTTGAGGCCCAGTGTTACCGAAGGCAGACCGATGTGGGCTATTGCAGACAGCCAAAAGTTGATGTTGTCTGTGTGACGGAAATGCAAGCCAGTTGCCTGAAAGGGAAGGAAAGAGAAGAGAACTCGTTTCCACAGTTCTCCAGGTTCCTCATGGGCAGAGCCCAGACCACAGCTTGGAGATTCCAGGGGTGGGGGGAGCTAGAGGACCTACAAATTTCCCATCCCTCCAGGACAAACACACAGACAGACAGAAAGCATCAGGAAAGGATGACCTAGTGGGACATCTGGGAAGCATGGCACAGGGTGGGATTAATAATTTAGTAAGCCTTCCTAGAAAAGGGGAGTCCAGAGCTGGGAGGGGAAGGAAAGGAGGGTGGAGCTGGCTAGAGCACAGGGAAGGGGCAGTGTGCCCAGGAAGTGCTTCTGGGTGGCACAGCCCACAAGCCTCTGAGTGTAGACTGTGGGTAGAAAAGTCTGCTTGGAGGTTCTCACATCAGCGGCATCTCGAGGCCCACCTAGCAAGTGTCCCTTGCTGGAAAGGATGGTACACACCGCCTGGCGGGAGACACCAATTGATACCTGCTGTCTCCGAGCAATGATTAATAGCACCCCTTTCATCCTCAAAAGTATCCAGGTTTGGACAATAAATTACATGGTCCCCCTACCTCACAGCTTTGAGGACGAGGGGTAGTTTGAGAGGAAGAAAGTGGAAAGTAGAGACCACTATTCCCCACCTGGTACCGCAGCTGCTCCACGTCATAGATCTTCTTCAAGGGAACCACGGAGGGTGCAAAACAGTGGCCCAGCTTGGCCAGCAGCACCCCGTTTCGGAGGCTCTCCTCCAGCTCCACGGGGGAAGGAAGCTCCTCCTTCAGGCAGGCCTCCATCCAGCTGAAAGCATGAGAGCACCTTCTCACCCACACTGGCAGCACAGCAGCTCATTCTAACCACAGTACCTTCCCTCCCTCTCTCCACCTAAGCAGCCTCTGCCTCTCTCCTGCCTCCTGTTCCTGCCCTATGCACAACTCCCCTCTCTGCCCTTCGTCTGGCTATTCCCACCTTCTCCTAAGTGGCCCCAAACACCTGGATTGGCCAATCCTCAGCCCCGACCCACCCCAGGAAATCTTCCCTGACAGATCCGGAACCTGTCCATCTTCAGTGAGGCTTAAAAAGGCTCTTATCTGTTATGTGATATAACCTCACTCAGTCTGGTTATGCATTTATTTGACTGTTGAACCACACTGAATCTGCTCCCTTCTCTCATTCTGCATCTTCCTCCTAATTTTGCTGTGAACCTAAAACTGCTCTAAAAAAATAAAGTCTTGGGGCCGGCCTGGTGGCGCAAGCGGTTGGGTGCGTGCGCTCCGCTGCCGCGGCCCGGGGCTCGCCAGTTGGGATCCCGGGCGCGCACCGACGCACCGCTAGTCAAGCCATGCTGCGGCGGCATCCCATGTAAAGTGGAGGAAGATGGGCATGGATGTTAGCCCAGGGCAAATTTTCCTCAGCAAAAAAGAGGAGGATTGGCAGACGTTAGCTCAGGGCTGATCTTCCTCACACACACACAAATAAATAAAAAAATAAAGTCCTAAAAAAAAAGATGCTATTTCATCTCCCTTTTCCCACAGAATGGACTCTTGTCCTTTTGCATTTGCTTTGGGGGCAGGTGCCTCGGGTGTGCAGGGGGCAAAGGGGGATCAGAAAGAGGCGGTCCCTCTGCTTACCGCTTAGCTTCCTCCAGCCGGCACAGGTACTGATAGGCAACGTTCTGCCGCCTCTGCTCATCCATTTCCTCAGCTGTGAGGCGTTCATCTGAGGAGTAAATAGGAGAAGGTCAATGAAGGGAGCGTTAGATAGAGGGCCAGGCCGCAGCAATGAAGCTTCTTCTTAACAGACTTAGGCAACTCCGCTCAGAAACCGGAAGCATCTCCCATATGTCCATCCTGCTCTTCCCAGGACACCCCTGGCTCCAATCTTCTGCTCCCATCCAGTAAAGCTATCCTAGTCAGCACCTTGTTAAAGGATGGCCTCTCCACCCTTTAACAGGGGGATCCTTCCTGTACCAGAGGCGTCCCTTCCCTTTCCTCTCCAGCCATCTTCCTGACATCCTCCTCCCCAAATATACTTCATGATCCTTCACTCAGTGCCTCCCGGCAGGGATGTCCAGATCCCTCCTTGCCTGGGAACTTAGCTCCTTATTTTATCCCTAGTTAGACTCTGAGTTCTCCAAGAACTGGACTTGTGTCATCCTCCTCAGGTACTGTCACAGAGGCTCAGCTTAACAGAACCAGCCATTCATTCATTCAATACCTCCTCTATGTCAGGCACTGGGCTAGTGGACCCCTACTCTCAAGAAATACAGAGATTATTATTAGAAAAGAAAAACATGTAACTAAAAAACTCCAACCTAATGTGATAAATGTGATTATAGCCCATGAATAGTCTATGGAAGCGGCAGAGGAAGCAAAGGGCTCTATCTATAAGTAGAATCTTAAGGAATGAATAGGCAGAAAGGGGGACAAGGCAGTTCAACAGAGGGAACCACGGGACAAAGGCCACTCACTTGGGATTAAGAGGAAGGACAGAGAAGTTTAAAAGATCACAAAGGTATCTTTACTTTCCTTTTTTGGTATAGGTCACCTGAGGAGGAAAATAATCTCCAAGCTAAATAAAATATAGACAATACTCTGACTCCCAAACTCAAGAATAGGGAATCCCTTAAATGAGATATTCTGCCTTAGCCATAGCCTCCCTTTATCCTTCCTCCTCTCCCCATCTCTCTTGTCTCCTTAGGGAAGACAACACAAAATCAGAGGATGAGAGAAAGCTACACTAAGAAAATAAACTCAGAGGGCTTGAAAGGAGACATAGCTTAGTCAATCTTTGATTCAGCACTTAATGTCATTCCCACTCTTTATCTTATTTCCCTATATTGCATACCCTGCAATATGATTTGAGGGAGGGGCAGGGCTTATTTGAATTGGCAGTTAAGCAAGTTAAAGCACGCACACATGTACACATACACACACACACCCCCCTCCACGTTTAGATTTGAAATCTCTGGCCAATAGCAGGAAATCCATCAGTTCTTCCGAAGGAGTATACAAGGAACAAGTGTTGGTTGCTGAGCACAGAAAATAAACCAGTAAGTCAATGACATCATCTCAGAGTTATGAATTGAGGACTGTGAGAGATGGGCGGGACTTTGTTCGTACACACACAGAGTCTTAAAAAAAAAAAAATCAGTCTTCCTGCCCTTCTCAGGTCTGGAACTAGTTTTCCTTCAACTGATCAGTAAACATGGACTCTGCTTTTTGAATCCTAGTGGAGAGCAAGGGAATGGGGTGGAAGTAAGAGCAGGTTTTGCCTTTCATTCAGAAGGTCACATGGAAACCTTTCTGCCTTCCCATCCTTCTGACCCCAGTCTCTCCAAAACAGTGTTTTTGAAAGTGTGGTTCATGGACTACCTGTATCACAGTTACCTGGGGTGAGGAGGAAGCAAGCAGCGCTTGTTATAAATGCAGATTATGGGCCCCCATCCAGACCTACTGGAGCTGAAGCTCCGGGACATGGCTCAGGAACCTGCACTTTAAACAAGCTTCCTAGGTAATTACGACAATTTAAAGTTGGAGAGGCACTGTCTCAAAGAGGTATCAAAAAGTGAAGGAGCCCCCCACATCTCTTTAGGCGTCCTGTCCCCTGGTAGCGCTTGACAAGTATGGTAGCCATCGTAACTGCTGAATTTTAAGAGGCCATCCAGACCGTCTACATTCTCCCAGCTCCGGAGCCTTAGAATTTGGGAATAAGGGAGGAAACTCTTTGTACGCTTTGAAGCGCAGCACAGAAGTCGGGGGCGGGGGCGGCGTTTCGCTGCTCACAGCTTTACTCCGGCCCGCAGGAGTCCGGGCTGCTCCCTCCCCACTGAGCACAGTCCCGCCGCCCTTGCCTGGCAGGCCCCGCGCCCAGCCCCCGCCCCAACCTCTCCCTGGACCGCCGAGCCCACGAGCAGGGCACCACCGCTGGACCCTCCTCGGCCCGTTCTGGCACTCACAGACCGCCCTGCCCGGGCCCGCTGCTCTCCCCTCCATGTTCCTCCTTCTTCGAGGTTTGAATCTCCCGCCGCTGGGCCACCGCCCCTCACCGTAGCCGCAGTAGGACAGGACACTGCCGGTCTGTGCCGCAAGGGCCACTGGGATTTGTAGTTCCAGGCTGCAGAGGCCCGTCGCCAGGTGGGAAGGAGAAAGGTAACACCGAGGGGAAAAGAGGCGCTCCCATCAGGCGGTACCTTGGATTGCTGTTCCTCCAGGGCTCCTTTGCTGCTAAACGGTCTTATTTCAAGTAGCCCCTGCCCCTGCTCTTGCCTCTATCATTTCAATATCCCCGTTCTGCTTCCTATAATATTCTTGGGTCCTGCTATCTTGAGGGCCTACTTGGTGCTATGCGCTAAATTAGGTGGTGCGGATGCAGGGATAAATAAGCACAGTTAATGCCCTAAAGCAGCCTCTGTTCTGGAATAAGTGATAAACATAGTCAAATAAATCAGAGGTCAATGATTCACAGAGGGAGGAGGTAATTGCTGTGATTAAGAGCAGTGACGGACAGGAAGACTTCCTAAGGGAGGGGACAGCTGATCTGGGTTGAAAAGTTAACCAGAATTCATCAGATTGGAGGAGAGAATTTCAGTCTGTGGAAACAGCATGTGCAAGAGCAAGGAGACGAGTTCAGGAAATTAAAGTCGGTTCAGTTTTATAGGAGAACAAAGCTCAACCAGGGAGAGGCAGGAAGTAAGCCTGGAGCGGCACAGGGCCAGATCCTGCAGGCCCTTGGGCACCACGCTACAGTGCTGGGATGTGGTCTGGGGAGCAATCATGAGCCAAAGAACACTTTAGACATAGGTCAGAGCCAGATTTATATTTTAGGAAGATTCCTTTTGCAGCAGAGGCTCGGAGTGGGGTGAGGCTAGGGACAGAAACCAATTGGGAGTTTATTGCAGTAGCACAGGTGAGAGATAGTAAGGGTCTGAACTAATAAAAAATAATTGTAACAACTATGCTGAAAAAATATTTTTTGGTATATTACCTAATAGGCTTTCCCCATCTGGTATTTCTCCTTTTGCCCTTCCCCCCAGAACCCCATTCAAGCAGCTAGGCAGCCTAGGCTCATAGCCTCAGGGGAGAGATGTGAAGAGGCAGAAAACAGAAAATATCCAAACCTTCAGAGGAACAGAGGAGACTCAGGGCTGGAACAAAACTGTTTGGGAGACCTGAGTTTGAAGAGAGTGGGTGTTCCCTGAGATCAGAAGGGACTCCCCTTTGACCCCCACCAGGGGGGAAGTAGAGAGAAGCTAGATGTTGGTGGCCCCAGGTGATAGAGGTCCCACTTCCTGCTTCCTGGGAAGGACCCTGGGAGTACAGGACCCTGAGAAGGATCAGTTGCATAGTGAGCTAGGCAGTATGCCCTTAGACAGTTGCGCAGAAATTGCCCAATTCAGCCAGAAAGGAAGTATCTGGATGAGATACCCGCTCTTCTTCTTGGGAGAGGGTCCCTGGGGCTGAAAGGGCCAGGTGGATGAGAAGAAAGGTAGTGTCAGTGGATAGTAAATGGGTGGCCAAGGACCAGATGGGCTTCTCGCTCAAGTCTTAGCATCCAACACCTCCCCCAACTTGGACTCCACCTGGCAGAAAAGAGGAGACAAACCAAGCTGAGTCACATTGTTTCCACCTTCCCAGTGGAATAGGGGCTTGAAACAGGAACTTAGTAGAGATGTATTTCTCAAATACCGGAGTTATGGACCAACACAACGTCAATATGCATTGAGTGCTTACTATATGCTGGTACTATATTCAGTATCATCTTATAAGGACCATCTTATTTAATCTTCACAATACAGATCAGGAAACTGAAGCTTAGAAATGTCACACAGGTAAAAAATGGTAGAGCCAAGATTCAAACTCAGATAGTCCAACTCCAAGCTTGAGTTCTTAACCACTAGATACTATACCACCTCCAAGACCATGGCCATGAGACTGCAGAAGAAAGGGTACACTGGAGAGAGGTTTCAGAGGTAGAACCAACAGGACAGAGAGCCAGAGGAGAGGGGGGAGTCATGGATGTCTCCAAGGTTTCTAGCTTAGAGACTGGGTTGGTGGTTTACCAACTAACACTGGGAACATAGGATAGGTAGATGTGAGGAAACAGGAATTTTTCTTGGACAGCCTAAGTCTAGAGGTATACATTTAGAAATTATTGGCTTATTTGTGGTGTTAAAATCAGAAGAGTGGATCCACATAAAAGGGAAAAAAAATCAGAGGGGTGGGTGAAATGTTAATGGAAAAGTATGTAAAGTAAGAAGAGAAAGGAGCAAAGGGCAGAGTGTTGGAGAAGACTAGCATTTAAGAAGTGGACAGAAGGCCCAGCAAAGGAGACAGACAGGAGTTGTCAGAGCAGAAGAAAGACTCAGGACACAATGGGTCATGAAAGCCAAGTGAGGAGAGAGTTGCAAGGATGCGTCAGATACAGTAGGAATCAAACAAGAAAATGATTCAGAAATCATCAGTAGATCATTGAGAGGTCATTGGAACCTTGATGAGAGCAGTTTCAGTCCCTGTCCCCTCCACAAATCATCCTCTCCTCCTCTTAAGGGAAGCCTGTTGAGTGAACAGTAGATTGAGCTGCCTGTTTGGTCCTGGCTGGGCTGTGGTAGCGTCCTGAAGGCCCAGCCCATGGGCAGAAGCTGCAGGCGGCTGGGAGAGCCTGCTTCAGGTGTGGGCACCATCTGTGGCACACAGCACCATGCCGGCACACAGCAGGCACTCAGCAAAGGCTGCCCAGCAAATGTAGTGGGGCCCAACTATTTCCTTATAATTTTGTTTCTGGCAAAGGCCTCTCTACTTAAAAGAGGCCTTTTGCCCAGGTAAATGAGGACATTTGCTTTCTGATGCAGGCCACCTTTGGTGAGCTAGGGCAGTAGGTGCCCATTGTTCTGGGGCCTGCTGTCCTCCCATTAAGCAGAACTTGGAGGTTGCAGATCAGTGGAACTGGGAAAAGGAATCCAGGGGCAGGGAGGCTCTTCTGATCTCCAAGCCTTTCATGACCATCAACGTTTCACCCTGTTCCCAAATGTGAAACTACCACACAGAAGCACAGTGTGTAAGTGTGTGTGTGTTCATGTGTGTAAATGTGAAAGGGTTCACTTCTGGGACAGCCCAAGCCTCATTAAAGCTTGCAATCACAGTGTAGTGGAAGGGACCCCAGGCTTGTTAGCCCAGAATCAGAAAACCTGGGGTCTAATCCCAGCTACAGGACTGCTCTGTGACCTCGGGCTACTCACACCTGCTCTCTGAGCTTGGTTCCTTCCTCTGTGAAATGAGGGTATGGGATAGATGATCTTTGAGGTTGTAGCTAGTAACAAGCCCATGATGCTTTGATTCATTTCTTTAAGTGAGGGACTTGAGGGGTGTGTCTGCAGGGGTGGGGAGCAGTGGGGCAGGAAGAGCAATGGAATCCAGGTATCTGTGCCCAAGCACCAACAGGGTTCAGCACTGAGATAGGGCACCTGAGCTGTCAATCAAAGAATTCCCTAGGAATGGAGGGCGGTACCTGGTTGCCTGGTAACCCCAGGGGCTCTGAGCTAAGATCTAGGGGAGGTAACCCGAGCCAGAGGGCCCATTCCAGAAAGGCAGCTGCAGAGAAGATCCAAGGAGGTAAGGTGTCCTGCGGCTGGGGCCCCAAGACCTGGTGGAGGTAGCCAGAACTGCCCCAGGGATGAGGACTTTGAAGAGGCAGGATTCCTGAGTGTTCTTAGGAGCAGGGGGAATTTCTTTAAAAAGAGAATCACTTCTGCCTGCCTCTCCTAAAAAAGGAAAAAAAACGGACGAAGAAAATGGGAGGGGCTGAGAGCCCAGTGCCTGGGTCTTTTCCACTCCTTTTCCTGTTTCCTGGGAGGAGAGTTCATGAAAGGGCTTTGCCTTTCAAGGGGAAAGATAGTAACGAGAAACACATGCTGATGAGACAAATGTATTTGAGTTTAAGAGGGTTCTGGAGACCAGAGTCAGATGTTGGAGACCAAAACCAGCAGCAGACAGAAAGCCAAGGAGATAGGGAAGAAAGAGTTTCCCCTTGAAATAGGGAGTGAGCAGTAAATGGAGAGACAGAATCCTTGCTCCTGGAAGTTGGCTCCTTGCCAATTCAATAGCCTATTCAGCTTTGTGCCCCCAATGCCTTGTATGGCTCCTGGCACATAGCAGGAGCTCACTGAGTATTTGTTAAACTGACTTGAAATATATCTTGACATTAAACAGCAGGAGTACCTACATTATGAATGGAGAGATGTATGTGGAGGCACAGTGTGACGATGATGGAGGAAAGGCCCTGTTCATTCATCCATTCATTTATTCATTCAACAAACATTTTTTATTGTGGTAAAATATATATAACATAAAAGTAACCATTTTAAATCATTGTTAAGTCTACAGTTTAGTGGCACTAAGTTTACTCACATTGTTTAGAACCATCACTACCATCCATCTCCAGAAATTTTTCATCCTAATCGATAAACATTTATTGAGAATCTATGTGCCAGACTCTTCAAGGTGCCACAGATCTAGTAGGGGAGATAGACACAAAAATCAGCAATTCTAACCCAGTGTGATAAATACCATAAAAGACACAGGCTGGTGCCAGTCCCGTGGCATAGTGGTTAAGTGCGTGCGCTCCGCTGCTGGCGGCCCGGGTTCGGATCCCCAGGCGCACACCGATGCACCGCTTGTCAAGCCATGCTGTGGCGGCATCCCATATAAAGTAGAGGAAGATGGGCACAGATGTTAGCCCAGGGCCAGTCTTCCTCAGCAAAAAGAGGAGGATTGGCATGGATGTTAGCTCAGAGCTGATCTTCCTCACCAAAAAAAAAAAAGACACAGGCATAAGGTGCTATGGGAGTAGAGAAGAAGGACTCAGTTGGTTGAGGGGAGGGGCTTTCTGAAGGAGCTGTTAGCCAAACTGAGTCTTGAAGGAGAACTAAGAACTCGTTGGGACATTAGAGAGAGAGCTGATATGGTGCACAACGGAGTGGATGAAGCAAAGTGAGATGGCAGAATGAAATCCTTGAAACCCTGAGGGTCACACCAGGCATGGGTAGAGCTGAATTGCCCTTGAGGGATCCTGCTTTGGAGGAAGCCAAAGGTGACATACTGACCCCTCTGCTCCCCATTGTCAGCATTATGTCTTCCCCCAACCCTGAGGACACCCCCCAAGAGCCTGAGCCCTCAAGCTCCAAGAAAAAAAAGAAGAAAAGAAAGTGGCCACAGCAAGAGGCCAGCATCCAAACCCTCACTAAAGCTGGCCACAGGGCCCTACTGGCTGGCCGGAACCATGAGGCCTTGATCAGCTTCCAGAGGGCCTTCCTCTTGGCCTCCGAGGCCCCCCGAGAAAGGAACACCCCTGTTCTCCGGGCCTGTGCCTTCAACCTGGGGGCTGCCTATGTGGAGACTGGGGACCCAGCCAGAGGCCTTGAGCTGCTCCTGCAAGCCCAGCCTGAAGAGAAGGCACAGGGCGGGTGTCATGGCGACCAGTGTTTCAATGTGGCTTTGGCCTACCATGCCCTGGGCGACCTGCCTCAAGCTTTGGCCTGGTACCACAGGGCCCTGGGCCACTACCGGCCACTCGGTGACCAGGGGCAAGCCCAGGCAAAAATGGGAGCCTGCTACCAGGCTCTGGGACAGCCTGAGCTAGCAGCCCACTGCCTGCAGGAAGCAAGCCGGGCTTATGCCCAAGCAGGGCAGCCCCGGGCTGCAGCCCTGGCACTGGGGGCTGCGGCGGGGTGTATGCTGAAGAGCGGGCAGCATAGGGTGGGGGAAGTGGTGCAGGTACTGGAGGAGAGCCGGAGGCTTGCTGAGAGGAGTACCGAGCAGGGCCCACTGGGTAAGGCCTTTGGGCAGAGAAGGTGTGGGATGTGGGGAGATTCAGACCTGGTGATAGTCTCAGAGGGGGTGGAAGCAGAGGTATTTCTGAGGGCTGGGGGGCCCTGGGAGAGTGGGACAGGGCTGCACCAGTACAGCCTCACCTGCATCTGACCTGGCTACCTGTGACCCTGGTCATGCCCTCTAGGGCAACTCTATAATGACCTAGGCCTGGGCTACTCCCAGCTCCAGCTATTCCCGCTAGCAGCAGAGGCCTTCCTGCAGGCCCTGCCCCTGTGCCGGGGGCCAGGAGAGGAGGCCACGGTGCTAAGAAACCTTGGGATGGCCCACAACGCCCTCGGCAACTATCAGGAAGCTTGGGAGCTTCACCAGAGGGCTGCCGACCTGCACGGTGGGTACCAGGGGCTGGGGAATGGGATGGGGTCCAGGGGTCTAGGAGGGAGGTTTCCCAAGGCTGAATTGTAGATGGACCTTTAGGACTAGTTATGAGGCCAGGAAACCCAGTACCAGGGGGGTGAGAGCTGGGCATGCAGGAGATGGGATAGCCAGACAGGACAGATGGTTGTGGGCCCAGAGGCTGAGGCCTGGGGTTGGGAAGGCAGCAATGGGCCCAGGGAAGAGCATTGGCTGGGATAAGGGGCCTGAAATGGAGCCCAGCACCTCCTCTGACTGAATGACTGTGTGATACTCAACCAGTCATTTTCGCTTTCTGAGCTTTAGTTTCCACACACGTAAAAATGGAGCTGTTAATACCTGCCTTGCCTGCCTCACAGTGTTGCTGCATGGCTAAACGAGCCAGGGGGAGGCATTCAGGCCAAAACTCTGGACTGAGGAGAGGCTGGGTATGGAGAGTTCAGGGCTCTGTGGAGCATCTGGAGGTGTGCTGGGGCTCAGCTCCAGGACTCCTGGGACCTCCTGTAGTGGTTAGGCGGTAGGGTCCTGATGCCCCAGCGGCCAGGGTCCACTCTTAGGATGGGGCGGGCTCTGTTATCAGGCTCTGTGGGGCAGCGGTGGGAGCAGGGCCGGAGCTTTGGCAGCCTGGCCTTTGCACTGAGCCAGCTGGGGGACCACAAGGCCGCCAGAGACAACTATCTGCACGCTCTGCAGGCTGCCCGGGACACTGGTGAGGGTGAGGGGGGTAGCAAGTGCCTTGTGTGTCGGGGGGGGGTGCAGGGCAAAGGCCAAAGGTGCTTGGGGCTGGTGGGGAGGCAGATGGGGAACTTGGGGGTGGGGAATACCTTTGGAGGGGAGGGTCAGTGGGGTAGGCAGCCATGAGAGGACCTCTCAGGCTCTCTTCCCCAGGAGACATGAAGGGGCAATGGCAGGCCTGTGAGGGTCTGGGGGCTGCTGCAGCCAGACTGGGGCAGCATGATCAGGCCTTGAAGTACTATAAGGAAGCACTGGCCCGGTGTCAGGTGAGACCCTCTGTCCCGAAATCTAACTCTTCCCTGCTATCCTTCCAGCTGACATTCCTGCCTTCACTCCTTGTCTTCTCCGCACCATTCATTCACTCATCAGACATGCATTGGGCACACTGTGTGCTAGGTCCCAGGACACTATTGTGAGGAAGAGTCCATCTCCGTCTACAATTCTGGGCAGGCCGTGGCAGGACCCTGGCAGAGGCACGGGGATGGGGCAGAAGAAGGGGAGAAAAAGCTCTCTTCCCTCCTCCTTTTCCTGTTTCTTTCTTTCCCAATCCCCAGAGGACCGCAAAGCACAGGCCTTCCCCTTTACCCATTATCCACCCTCTCCCCAGAAGGAGCCAGATTCTGTGCGAGAGCGGCTGGTGGCCAAGCTGGCAGACGCCCTGAGGACCTACTTGGCCCGGGGTGGGCTGATCCCCACTCACACCCTGGTGAGAGGACACCTAAGACAAGGAGCAGGGGTGGGAGAGGTCCCCAGAGAAGGGGGTGGTGGTAAGCGGAGCCGACGTCCTCAGGGATGCTGTGCTTGCCTGCTCATCTGTGTTTACCTGCTGCGGGGCCTGCTTATGGGACATGTATCACTTTCCCAAGGCCACCTGGGGGTGGGGAGGTGGGCCGGGGATCGTGGCATGTCTCCAACACCAGGGCTGTGCCAGGACTTTGGCTGAGTGGCTGAGTGGTGACTAGCCCAGTGGGTGGAGGCCACGGGGTGCAATCCAGGATCCTGAGCCGTACTTGGGAGGTGGAAAGTTTTAAGTCCTTGGCTGCAGTTCTCAAAAGGGCCACAGGATGGGGACAGTGCTCCAAGGAAATGCCTCTCCTGTTTTCTGGGGGGCAGTTCTCTGTGTGTCTCCACTATGACCCTCCCTCTCGGCTCCATCTCACCCTCTCTCTACCACCCAGCCTCTCTCAACGGGTCATGTCTCTCCAGCTGCCTCCTCCCTCACACTTTGAGATAACCTCAGGCAGCCTCCCACCCCAAGAATTGAAATTATACTTTAAATTTATTATATTTATTTCACAGGTTTTATGTCTTCTCCTATTTTATAGACTAGAATACTACAATTATAATATGCAAGTGAAATTCAATTAGCCTGGTACAAGCAGAGGACTGTATGGGAGTCAGAAGGCCTGGGTTCCATCAGAAGTCAGCCACTAACTTTCTGTGACTTTGCCCCTGGAGGCCCAGGCAGGAAGGGGTGGTGGTCTGGCTCTGGCCAGGTCTGCTAGTCCTTGAGCCTGAGTTCTAACTTGAGAGTTGCTAGTGGGGACCTTAACAGAACAAAGGGTCTCACCCTGGAATTTCACTCTCAGACAAACGGCAGGCCCCAGTTTGTCTCTGGCACTTCTCTGTCTCTCTGGGGCCACCATGTCTGGAGGGAACATACATGCTAACACACATGCACAGCTGGGATGGCTGTTTTTCTCAAACGGATTCCCGTTACTCCCCTTCATCCTCAGACCTCAGCTCCACGGAGGCCCCAGGCTCCAGGTGGGGCCTGCCTGTCAGCAGGCACCCCAGCCAGGGTGGGAAGGGACACAGCAGAAGCGCAGCACAGGTAAGTGGGATGGGGACAGAGCTTCGGGATGGATGTGGCCTCCGGAGGGTGTTGGGAGGTGTCAAAGCCAGGTGGAGGGGGAGGACCTGTAGGTACCCCAGGGAGGAAGGGACCTGGCTGAGGTCCACTCTGCCCCCTCTTCTCTGCCCCTACAGATCTTTGGGTGGGTGTGAAGACGAAGAGTTAGAAGAGGGCCATGAGGAGAAAGAGGAAAAGGGGTCGGTAAATGTTCCTGTACAGTCCTCTTGGGCGTGGAGACCGGAGCGTGAGTCGAAGTAGGCTGTCCCCAGCTGTGCTCCTCCTCCCTGAAAATGGGAGCACTCTCCCCAGCCCCGTTTCCCTTACCGCCCCCACCTCCTCAGGTCTGATGCTGAGGCCTGCCCCCTCAGCTCTCCAGGTTCCCAACCCCCAGACCAGCTCTTCCCCATTTCTGCTCCTCTCAAGGCCCTGGCCCATTTTCCCTGAACCCTTTCTGGAATCGCATCTTCTTCTCTGCTTCCATGACTTTCCTAACTTCTAGAACTTTGCATCATAGAGCATCAAGGTTTGTTGAAAGCCTACTACGTGCCTGGTACTGGGCGGTTTGCCTCTCCTAGCTCACTGTTTACTAGTCTCTTCCTCCAAAGGCCTTGGACTCTGGGGGCATAGTTCCTTGTTACTTGTTGACTTGAATTCACTGATGTCTTCTTTTCAGTGTGTTTTCTTCCAGGCACCGGTGATTCATTCCCAGTCTCGCCAATAGTCAGCCCAGGTTTGCCAGGCACCTGCCCTGTACAGGGCACAGTCCTTGGTGTACCCTCCGTGTACAGTGACCAACGCATCCCCTGACATCCATCCTCTTTGTTCTCCCAAAGCTTCCTCTTTTCCACTGTGATGGTTCTTGGTGCAGAGAGGCCTGTGATAAACGTGTCTGTCCCTCTCCATCCAGGTCCAGGACCCAGGGCCCATGTCCCATTTGGAGGCCAAGGCCCCCTCAGGATGGAGTACTCTGGCATTCTGGTACCCAATGGTCCCCAAGCCAATAGGTGGGTCCCTGGTGGAGGGGAGGAGGCCTGGAGAATTAATAAAAGAAGTAGGAGAGGATGTGGCTTTGGACAATTTTAATGGAACATGATTACTGTTAAAGTTGGGGGAAGATGTGGTCTGGTCCTTGCAGATGTAGTGCTCTGAGCCTCTCTGTCTTTGCCCGTTAGCAATCTGAACAACCTTCACCCAGCTCTGGAGGCCCAGGGTGTCCCCTGCCTCCTACACGACCTGACTGTGGGCCTCAGAGAAAAGGGGAGTCCTGCTGAATGGGGGGACATGCAGCTTAAGCCCACTCCCTCTTGCCCTGGAGCCCACCAGCAGAGGTAAGGGCCAGAGAGGGCAACAGAAGCTAGGGCCAGGGCAGGCTGCCTGCTGCTCTTTCCCCAGTCACTCCCATGGCGAGCCCCCTCTGCCTCCTTCAGGTCATCCGAAGGGCCCAGGAAAACCTCCAGCAGGAACCCTCAGAGGAGACCCACCGAGTCTGGCTTCTGCACGATCATGTGACCCTACCCTGCTGGCCATGGCCCTGGCCGCTGTGCTGCCTCCCCAACACACACACATTCGCAGTTTCTGGGACCGATCCTCTTCCCAGTTGTTCAGCGCTGCATGGACATAGAACACAACACGGTCAGCTCTGTAGTGGGCTCTGCAGTCTCAGCACTGAGGCATTCAGTTTGCTCCTCACTGGGATTTTTGGACTCAATATGCACAAGATAAAAGGGAAATGGATGCTGAATTTCCCCCTTTTCTTTCTGGATCCAGACATCATGACTGCTAGGGCCCTTGCCAGTTCGAAAAACTATGACTTCTTGGTCAAGAGGCTTTGGAGTCACTAACTCTCTCCAGACCTCCATTTTCTCATATGGGAAATGGGGCTATAATACTACAGAAGACCCATCCTAACGAACCAAGGCACTCCGCTTCTTCCATGAGACCCAGGGGATGCTGGATGCAGGCCCCTCAGGCCCGTAGCCTGGAGGACAACTGCTGCCAGCAGCCACAACGATACTTTGTAATATTTATTGATCACTTAGTACCTGCCACAGGCTGTTCTAAGTGCTTCACAGATGTTTCTCCTTTAATCCTCACAACAAGCCCATGAGGCCCTATTATTACCCTCTTTCATAGACTAGAAGAAGGCATGAAGGTTAAGCAGTCTGTCCTCCCAGGTGACACCGCTAGTAAGTGGAGAAGCCAGGATTCAAACGAGGCAACGAGCCCTTTCCAGAATGTGCAGTTCCACTCCCCCAGTTAAGCTATTGCTTACCAAGAGTTGGTTATGTTTGATACCAAATGTGTTTATGCTGGTTGTGTGTGTTAATTATAATTTGTAATTTAATTAAATATTATATAAATTGGTGAACTAAGTATGTGAAAACAAGCACTGTTTCTACGAAAACTAAGTTGAATCCTTAGAAGACTTGATTAAGGTGAGTCACTTTAAAAAGTGCTGTTGAGAGGCCGGCCCTGTGGCTTAGCGGTTAAGTGCGCGCGCTCTGCTGCTGGTGGCCCGGGTTCGCATCCCGGGCGCGCACCGACGCACCACTTCTCTGGCCATGCTGAGGCTGCGTCCCACATACAGCAACTAGAAGGATGTGCAACTATGACATACAACCATCTACTGGGGCTTTGGGGGAAAAAAAAAGGAGCAATAGATGTTAGCTCAGGGCCGGTCTTCCTCAGCAAAAAGAGGAGGATTAGCATGGATGTTAGCTCAGGGCTGATCTTCCTCACACACACACAAAAAAAGTGCTGTTGAATTACATGTGAGCAAGAAGATTATTTAAGATTTAAGGGAAAATAATAAAAATCTAGGTGAATTTTACACTCAGATTGCTTCAAACATGCCATTGTTCCACCTTAAGGAAGTAAATTGGAAATTGCAGCTGATATGTAACTGGTGAGGTTCACACAAGAAAGATGGAGAAGTACAATCATTGGCCCCATCCTGAAAGAAAAGACCCTGGCCACACTTGGATAGATGGCAAATAAATGTACTTTTTGTTTTAAGTTAAAATACCATAATCCACTACTGATCATGTCAGATAAGAGGGCTCCTACTGTACTGTGAACTACTTCACGAGATTTTGAAGACTCGTTAAAACATTTATAGAGGACCTACTATGTGCCAAGCATGGAACTAGGTGCTGGGGACACAGCTGTTAATCTTCCTTATCTAAATGGAGCTTATTTTGTCAGGCATTCAAGATGTCTTGATTTGGATGCAAGTTCACTAGCTGTAAGAAAGACCAATATAACAGTGCCTTTAAACAGAGAGAACTTTATTCTTTTCTCATATAAGCAGCCCAGGGCTGACACAGTGGCTCCATGGAGCTTGGGGAGTCAGGCAGGATGCTCTGCCAGCCTCAATACAGGATTGCCATCTCATTGTTTAAAACGGCTGTCCAGCTCCAGCATATCTTTTTTTTTTAAAGATTTTATTTATTTATGTTTTCCCCCCAAAGTCCCAGTAGATAGTTGTATGTCATAGCTGCACATCCTTCTAGTTGCTGTATGTGGGACGCGGCCTCAGCATGGCTGGAGAAGCGGTGCGTCGGTGCGCGCCCGGGATCCGAACCCAGGCCGCCAGCAGCGGAGCGCGCGCACTTAACCGCTAAGCCACGGGGCCGGCCCGCAGCTCCCGCATATCTTCATTCCAGCCAGTAAGAAGAAAAGAGGAAGTGGAGGAAAACATTCATTTTTTTAAGGTATGACCTGACAGTTGGATACATCACTTCTGCTCACATCTAACCGGTCAGAGTTTAGTCGTGGGTGCATGCCTAGCTGCTGCAAGGGAGACTGGAAATGTAGTGTTCAGCTGGGCAGCAGTGTGGCCAGATAAAACTCAGGGGTTCTGTCACCAAAGAAAGAAAGGAGAATGGATTTTGAGGGACAAGTAGCAGCGTCTGCCACACATGAGTATTGCTACTGGGTCAGGCCAACCCAATATCAACCATTACTGGCTCTACCATTTAATAGCTGTATTATCTTAGGAAAATTAATTGACTTCTCTCTGCTATTTAATTTCCTCATCTATAACATGAGGATAAAAATACATCATAGGACTGACAAGATTAAATTAGATAATATATGTAAAGCATCTGGAACTCAGCAGGTGCTCCAACCATGTGCCCTTCCTAAATTGGTTTCAAGGCATTTCCTAAAGAAAACTCCACAAGTCTGAAAGGCAGCAACAAGGTGGACTAGATCTTGGGCACCACCTTCCTGGGAACAGCCCTCATTTGGTTGTTTTATAAATTCCGGGTGTGTGTGGTGGGATATGTTTTGTTTCACTATTTTATAGCTACATCTCATCAGAATGTAAGCAGCAACAACCCTTTAATTACACATTTCTGCATTTGGGGAGGGCAGTTCAGTATAAAATAATGCTTCAGAGTGCAGCCTCTACCTCAAGCTGCTTGGATCCTAGCTCCACCTACAGCTATCACTGTATCATTGGGCATGTCATTCAACATCTTTGAGCCTCAGTTTTCTCATCTGTAAAATGGAAATAACAACAGGGTTGCTGTGAGGATAAAATGAGATGATTCATGTTAGCACTTGGTACATATAAGTATTCAAAATGTTATTTATGTCAAAAAAACATGCTTCACATTGCGTTTTACAAATGAATCTTCATAATCACCAAACTTATTTTCTCAAATAGGCCTGTAGGGCATCTTGACTTGACTAATATATAAAAGTGAAGCTGCTTATGTAGTGGTGAGGTTATAAAATAAAGGAGGTCTTGGATAAGATTATCCAATTGTACACTATACTTTACAATTTAGATGACTAAATTTCCAACCACAAACACAGTCTAACAAAAACAATTTTCCACCACAATCACAGTCTGATAAATTCAATTTCTCACAAGGAACATGTAAAACAAGATTGCTGGAGGCCCAGGGTATATCCCATAAGAAATGATAAACCTCTTATAATTAAAAAGACTATCAGAGGAATAGTTAAAAGCAGGAGTTGTTCTTGCCTTTCTCAGTGAACTAGCCAGGAATGCACTCCATGAGACAGAAAAAGAATAAATATAGCATAAAAACAGGACCTTCATTCCACCTGGATAATTATCTTCATTTTAGTGCCTTGATGGTAAGTGGTTTGTTATTCGGCAAACTTCTCCCTTAACCCTGCAAGAGTGTGTTTCCATTCTTAAAAGCCCCTGGATAAAAAATTTAAGGCTTCCTCTCCAGGTTTATCTTGAAATATTATCGTGACCTGGTGTCTATGGCTTCAACTACATTTTTAACCATGGCATACTCAACTTATTTAAGGTCAACCTATTTAAGGTTTACAATTTTCTATTTCCTTAACTATTATCTTGATAATGAGGAACAAATATTATGTATGATTAGGGAAATACAGCGTGCTATCCTGGTAAACAGGGGAAGCTAATGTAGTGGGGAGAGGGGTCCGAAGTTATACACAATGCTCAGTAGTGTAAATAAGAACATTAGCTTAACTTATTGTGCCCTATGTACTAGGCCCTTTCGACGGCTTTGCATGCATTACTACCCTATGAAGTATGTACTAGTATCCCCGGTTCACAGGAAGCTGAAACCAGGAGTGCCCAAACTCACCCAGCTAGTAAGTGGTAGGGCAGGAACCAGGGTTAACTGCTATGCTAAACATGAATTATTATCATCAGAGGGCGGTTGGGAGCAAGGCACTTCGGTCCACCTGGAAATGTGAGGCAATACGCAAACGCTCTCGGGAAGGGCTGGCTGGGATCCAGACTGCAAGGGAAGGTGCTCGCACGACGTCCCGCCAGGGCGGAAAGCCGTCCCAGGACCGCTTCCGGCAGAGGCGCGTGCGGGCCCAGCCTCTCGGGGGCGGGGCGAGAAGTCGCGCATGCGCCGGGGCGCGCGGGTGGGCCGGGGGCGCGCGCTCCGCAAGCTGCATGTCCGGGCTGCGGGCGCTGCTGGGGCTCGGGCTGCTGGTTGTGGGCTCGCGCCTGCCGCGCGTCAGAGTCCAGGCCGGCGCCTGTCGCGCGGGACCCACCTGGTGGGGGCCGCAGCGGCTGAACTTGGGTGGCCCCCGGGACGCAGGGATCATGGCGAGCACAGCGGTGAAGTACCTGAGGTAGGCGAGGCTGCAGGCGGGCGCGCGGGACGCAGGTCTAGCTTGGACTGCTCTCCGTCCCGGGGGCGGGGCCTGGGGCGGCCGCGCCGCCTGCGCGACGGAGCACCGAGGGGCGGGGACTCAGGCTGTGGGTTTCCTCAGCCAGGAGGAGGCCCAGGCCGTGGACGAGGAGCTGTTTAACGAGTACCAGTTCAGCGTGGACCAACTTATGGAGCTGGCTGGGCTGAGCTGTGCCACAGCCATTGCCAAAGTAAGTGGCGCAGATCTCGACCTTTGGGACGAGTCACTGTGCATGCCCCCTGGCCTAGGCACAACGGAGTGGGAGGGCAGCTGGGCCAAGCCTGGACTGTTATATTGCCCAAAGTCCCTCTGAATCCCCTTTGACTCTGCCTTTAGGCATATCCCCCCACGTCCATGTCCAGGAGCCCCCCTACTGTCCTGGTTATCTGTGGCCCTGGGAATAATGGAGGAGATGGCCTGGTCTGTGCTCGACACCTCAAACTCTTTGTAAGTATCTGGGGAAGGGCTGTGGAGGAGGGTGGGAGGTTTCTGGGATCTGGGCTTGAATCACCCCTTTCCTTTCCTTCTAGGGCTACCAGCCAACCATCTATTATCCCAAAAGGCCTAACAAGCCGCTCTTCACTGCACTGGTGACCCAGTGTCAGAAAATGGACATCCCTTTCCTTGGTGAAATGCCCCCAGAGGTAGGTGTCTCGAGTTTAATACCCTCCTCCACAACACTGCCTGTGTTCTGCTCTTCCCTCATGTTTCCAGGCTGAGCTCATTTGCTTATCTTCCTCTCCAGATGATAAACACTTAGAGGGTAGGGAGAGTGCCTGGCACAGGTGCCTAGAGTATGTTATTTGAATAGAAGCCGTGTAAAAGCCTTCTCCTCCTCTGTAAGGTGTGCTCCCTGAGTCCCCACACCACCTGCTCTAAAGCTTCCTTCCACCTTCATCTCCCCTGGTCACTCTTTTCCCTCTGTAGTCAGTTCCTCTTCCCCCAGCATGCAGTAAACACATTATCTGCCCCTTTCAGGGGCTGAAGTGACCACCTCATCCTCAACCCCTTCTGCAGATGCATGGATTTAGAGGTGGGAAATTGAAAACTTGGTTTTTTTCTCTTTAAATTTCTTAACACATTTTACAGATGAAGAGACTGAAGTGCAGAGAAGTGCTTTGTCCAAAGTCACAGAATGAGATCATGGCCCTCCTGACTCCCACTCTCAGGCTGTCTCACACTGTAGCATCCCCAATGGCTGGCAGGCACTCAGAACAGAAAACATGTCTGGTCTCAGCTTGGCCTGGATCAATGACCAACTTGCACTTAACTCTAGGCCTCAGAATGCCATCTGAATGAGATAAAATTACAGGTGTGCCTCTGTGAATGGTCTGTGGGTGCAAAGAACAGCCCTCTCCTGTTAAGGACTCTTTGTGCAGCTGCTGGCTCTGCATCCTTTCCTTTTTATGTTCTGCCACAGCCCATGCTGATTGATGAACTATATGAGCTGGTGGTAGATGCCATTTTTGGCTTCAGTTTCAAGGGTGACGTTCGGGAGCCATTCCGCAGCATCCTGAGTGTCCTGAATGGACTCACTGTGCCCATTGCCAGCATCGACATTCCCTCAGGTGCTGGGTCCAAGGAGGTTGGGGGGATTGGGGCCCTGCCCTGTCTTGAGGTAGGTATCTAGGAGTCCTGATTCTTGACCCAAGGCTCAGACTAAGTCTAAAATAAGCTGAGTCTGGAGGGGCAGAACAAGCCTTATGGACCCCACAACAGGGCTGGGGAACAAAGAGTTCAGGAGTGCCCTTTGCATGTTAGCTCCAAGAGACCAAAGCCCAGGGGTACGTGGAGCTGCAAGGATGTGAGTTCCTCAGGTGGGAACACAGGGGGGATTCCCACTTCTTAGGACTAGGGTAGAGCAAGGTGTGGAAGGGGACTTGTCATCTGGCCTCTTCTGCTCTTCCTGAATACCACCCCCTTTTCAGGATGGGATGTGGAGAAGGGAAACTCTGGAGGGATCCAGCCAGACATGCTCATCTCCCTGACGGCACCTAAAAAGTCTGCAACCCACTTTACTGGTCGCTACCACTACCTGGGGGGTCGTTTCGTGCCACCTGCTCTGGAAAAGAAGTACCAGCTGAATCTGCCACCGTACCCTGACACTGAGTGTGTCCTTCGTCTGCAGTGAGGGAAGGTGGGTGGGCATTCTTCCCAATAAAGACTTAGTGCCTCTCTCTCCCAGAACTGTGGAGTCCTGGGAGCTCTGCTGGCAATAAAGGTTAATGGGTGGCCGGAGCCAGAGAGCAACTCTGGAGGTATGGTGCCATCTCTCTCGGGGCAGAACAGGCAAGAGACGTTGCTCTGGCAATTAGGGGCAATGAAAACTGACTTTCAAATGCTGAAAAAGGCTCCCAAGTGAGGTGGTTGTCCTTCACACACACATGATTCTTATCCATTAGGGAAACGGGGAGCTGGATGAGGTTCTCTAAGCTTTCTCCTTCCACTTAACAGTGTAGCAAGACTACAGGAGGTTCACAGAAGGAATTTCTTCAAAGGAGTCCAAGAAAACTCTAATTTGTATTCAGGACATTCCCAGGCTGGGAATGGAGATGGCAGTCAGGACTTTATTGTAGACTAGGAGCCCACGCTGATGTTTATTCAATCATTCGGTATAGTGCCAGCCCACTGGCAACCTATGGGCTGAATTCAGCCTATAGACCTAAATCTGTATGTTTTTCTTAGGTTTCACAATATTTAGATTTCATTACATTTCACATAAGTCTACATTTCCAGCTTCTTTTGGCAAGGATGCTCCTTCAAAGGGTATCTGCACTCCTTGTCCCTCGGCTGCCGGGCTCCTGTAGGCACTTGAGTTCATGGTCTCTGGGTTAGAAGCTGCAGAGGGGACCGTGCCCGCTCCAACTAAGGCATGGTGCTACCGCTCTCCTCTCGGCAGACTGCTATTCCTGAGCTCAGTTTCCTCCCTGGGAGGGACTCCTCCCTCAGAGGGTGCAGAAGCGCTGCACGGACTCAGGTCTCTGAGGCTTCAACTCCTGAAAAGGAATCAATTTAGCCCCATTTTGACCTGCCTGTCACTCTCTCTTCTGTTTCTTTTTTGCTCTCTGGTCAGTGTTGAGTCTAGCTCTTTCCTCTGGTTGCTCCTGCCTCCTCCTCTTACTTCTGCTGCTTGAGCCAGTGCTCCCTGCTTCCCTAGTCCTGCCACCCTCCTCATCTCCTTCATCCCTTACATCCAAGATGTCCTCCTCCTCTTGATGCCGCTGTCTTTTCTTCCTGCTTCTCCTGCTCTCCCTACTGCCGCGTGCTCTGCTTTCTGCTTCCCTGGTCCCACCATCGACAACAGCCTGCTCAACTTCCTCCTCCTCACGCTGCCGCCTCTTCTTGCCTTTCCCACATGGGTCAGTGTATGCTCTGGTCTCCTCCTCTGCAGCCTCCTTGCCTTCTTCTCCTTTATCTAAGACCCCCTCCTTCTCCTCCTCCTCTTCATGGCGCTGCCTCTTCTTCTTCCTTTTCCTGAGGGACTGACAGGTTTGTTCTCTGTTCTTCGATTCCCCAAGCCTACTTGTTCCTGCGGCCTGTTCTTCCTCATTCCCTATGGCTGTTCCCTCTCTCTCGTCTGTGACCTTTTCTTCTTGATGTCGTCTTTTCTTCTTGCTTTTCCTGATGCTCTGGTCCGTGTATTCTGGGTACTCCTCTTCTGCATTCCCTTCAGTGGCTGTAGCCTCTTCCTCCTCTTTCTGCTTCCTTTTCTTTTTCTTTTTTTTCGGGCGCTTGCTCTCACACTGCAGTTGAGGGGTCTCAGGGTGCTGGCCTTTGAGATGAGCCAGGAAGGCCTGTTCCTGGGCCTCTAACCGAGCAAGCTTAGCCTTCATTGTGATCCCAAGACGGGCAGCCCTGAAATAGATGGGGCCCAGGTCAGAGCGAGGTATTAGGGAAAACAGGCCTAATCCTTGAGACTGTAGGGAAAGTTGGCAGGGGAGGAGCTGCCTGTCTTCAGGCAGCTTCAGCGATGGGCAGACAGTAGGAATCATTTCCCTGGGCATAGGCCATCCTCAAGGGTGGGCTTGGGATGGGAAGAAAAGGGAACCCAAGGAGCTAACGGCTACTTACTTGTGTGCTGTTCGCCCCTCACAGGCCTGGAGCAGCATCTCATCAGTCAGACTGTTGGGAAAGCGGGGAGATCAGGAATTACAAACAGATCTGGTGGAAAGGCTGGACCTTTCCTCCCCTCTAAAACATTCCTTTTACACTGAGTTCCTGTTCAGGACCCGCCACTTTTCTAGGTGTGGGGGATACAAAGATTAGTACAACACGGTTCCACCCTGAAGAAGCCCACAGTCAAGCATTACACTTGGTCCTTTCTCCTGAGATTTGACAGTGTCTCCTCCCACATGCCCCCAGCGCTGAAATGAAGTCTCACATCTTTGAAGGCTCGGGCCCCTGGTTGTCATCATCACTGCAGCTCTCCAAGTCCTTCTCTGGCTTCTCCCCACCTGAAGTCAGTGTGGCGGTCTAGAAGGAGGGATTATGGGGATGGACAAGGCCCACTCAACACCACTGCCATCCCTCTTCCCTCCTGGAAGCCCCCCAGGAATTCACAGCCGGAGACACAAATTTGTCAGCCCCCAACATCACTCCTTGCAGACCCACAGGGAGGTGTGCCAAACTGCATACTTCAACTTGGGCAGGAGGCAGCTGCAGTTGCTTAGGGGGTGGGGCCTCCTTGGCTCACAGCCAGCTAGTGGGCAGAACAAGAGGGAAGAAGAAATGCTCTGGGTCATCAGGTCTTCACAGTGGGACAAGTGCCCCCTGGTGGCCATCCTGTGGTACCAGTAACTGACAATAAAGATGGCATTTCTCACCTCCCCATACCTATGCACAGTACTTTATTTAACCAGATTAACTGAGAACCTACTATGGGCCAAGGGGTTAGAGGTGCAGAGTGGAACAGGAATGAGAGTGGTCCAGCCCAGATGGAATCGACATGAGGAGGGGGGAAGGAGGATGGCAGAACAGAGGCAATTGTGATGAAAGTGTTGCCTGTGTTAGAGGAAGGGTACCCAAGTTGGACGTCCGGGTTTGGGGAATAGTCTCTAGAAGTAGCTGAGCTCTGGCAGCAGGTAAAGGGGGAAAAGGAGCAGAATGTCCCGGGCAGGGGAAATAGCATGTGCCAAAACCTGAAGGTGAAAGAAAATGGTACCTTCAAAGAAAAGAATCAGATTCCATCTGGCTGAAGTGTGGAGGTCCTGAGAGAAGTGGCAAGAGACAAGGCATGAAGGGCCAGAGGAGCCAGTCTGATAAATCTAGATGGTGTCATCCTAGGTCAAAGAGGAGCCAGTGACACAATGAAACGTGTGTTTAGAGAGAACATGCTTTGTGGAGGATGGACTTATTGGGGTGGGGAGTGAGACTAGAGGTGAGGAGTCTGGTTATGAGGCTGTGAAAGAAATTAGGAGATGATGATGGTCTGATCTGGAATAGGAGATGGCCAGAGAGATGCAGAGAAATGAGCAATATTTGCTAGATAACATGTAGAGCGCTTAGCACATAATGGATGATCATTAAATGTTAGCTCCCTTTCATTGGTATGCTAGAAAGCAGGAGTCTGAAAACCTGGATTCTAGTCTTGTCTGCCATTACTAGCCAGCTGTGGGCTCTTCAGCAAGACACCTTCCCCTCTTTTGGCCACATCTGCAAAATAAGGAGGATGGGCCAGATAATCTCTCAGGTCTCCTCTGGCTTCTAAGTCCTCTGAAATAGACACCCCCTCCCTGCCCTGCCCTGGCAGCTCCTGGCTGTGTCCCACCTCCCACTCCCTACTGCTGCCCCCTCAGCAGATGGTAGGGATCCACGCAACCTGAAGATCTCCATTTTTGCCAAGGGCCTGGGCAGTCTAAGGAAGCAACAGCAAGGTTGATCACAAGATTCCACTATGTTAGGAGAGTCCTGAGAATAGGTAGGGCATACAAGGTAATTGTTCAGGCCCCAGGGGAGACCAGGGAAGGAGAAAAGAATGGACCCTCTCACCCGCAGCCTCTAATACCTTCACAAACTTCTGATACAGCAAGTTGGGCTTGGGATGATTATGACGGGTGGTCTCCTTAGAAAGGCGCCTTATCTGTACTCCATCCTGTGGGAAGTATCAGTGAGTGGGTGACATGCCGTGTCTCCCTCACCCCCACATGTCCCAAGCCCTCATGTTTCATGTGCCCATCTCTTAGAGCTCATACCTCCTTAGTTTCCACTACCAAACTGGCCGCAGTCCTGTTGAAGAGCTCATTCCACCAGTGGTTTGTGAACTCCTTGGCAGGGTCATGTCCCACCTGCCAGGGGAAGAAGTATGAACTCTGAGGACCTGTCCCCTTTCCCCTCATCTTCAACGGTTCCTTTCTCCCATCCACACTGACCTCCCTCAGCCTGCCCAGTCTTACCCCATGAGTGTCCTGCTTCAGGGTCACCCTGAGGGCCTGGGTGATGCCATTCTCCTTCCGGCCCAGGCCTTTGCCTGCGGAAGACAATGAGTAACTCAGCTTATTCTGCTGCCTGCCCCAAGCCCTCAAAAGGCACCCCCAGCACATGCCATTCCTTGCCGTTCAGCACACCGAGCATTGGGCACTCCGTCCCTCTTAGAAGCCCTCCTAGTTCCATTCTTTCTAGCACATCTCCATGCAGTCCCCCTGCCTTCGTCTGAGCCCAAACTATCTTTTTCTTCATAATTCTTTCAGGACAGAGGTCATGTCTCTTCCTGCCTCTTCCAGTCCTCCCAACCACTTCTTTCTCACTATTCACTGTCAAATTTCTTCCATTCTTCCCTTTTCTGGAAAAGTCAGAAATTTTCTTCTGCAAATTTCTCTTTAAACCAGCTTTTCCTCCTCTAATTGAATGGACTACCTGGGGGTAATCCAGGATGATGCCTCTACCTTGGGCAGAGCAGGGAGCTGGGGGATGGGGAAGGGGCCCCATGGGGATCACCTTGAGTCCATCCATGCTTTAGCAGCTGCTCCTCAGCAAACTTCATCCCACGACACTTGACCTCTGGGGTGACACTCATGGTGAGAAGAGAGTCACTGACCTCAGTCCCTCATTAGAGAAGAGGAGGTCACTATCATCCCTTTAGGAGGAAAGGAGAAAGTGCCCAAGTCATCCATCAACTCCATCGTGACTGCTCTAGTAAGAATTCTTTCCTGAACCTGGGGCAGAGACAGAGGAAGGAGGCCTATTCCCTGAGGAGCTCCCTGTCTGACCCCAGAGAGGCCAATATCAACAGGTCGAAAAGTCAAGGAGGACTGATGTTAATAATAATACCGGGGCTGGCCAGTGCCGTAGTGGTTAAGTTCACACACTCTACTTCAGTGGCCCAGGGTTTGCAGGTTGGGATCCCGGGCGCGGACCTGTGTACCACTCATCAAGCCATGCTGTGGCGGCATCCCATATACAAAATAGAGGACGGACGATGGGCACGGATATTAGCTCAGGGCCGATCTTCCTCAGCAAAAAGAGGACGATTGGCAATGGATGTTAGCTCAAGGCTGATCTTCCTCACCAAAAAATAAAATAATAATAATAATAATGATACCCAAATTTATGGAGAGCTCACCACATGCTAGGCTGTGCTAAAGCTTTACATGGATTATTTCTTGTAATCTTTCCAGTCCAGGAAGATTTCCTGAACTTCATGTTCACAAAAGTACTATTATTTCTATTTTACAAATGAGAAAACTAAGGCCTAAAGAGATGAGGTGACTTAGTCAAGGTCACACAGCTGATGTGTGCAGAAGTCAAACCCAGGCAGCCTGTCTGCAGAGTCCCCACTCTTTACCACTACATGATGGTATCTCCTGCGATATATTACCATGATAAAAGAAAGCAACGAGGTGCTTGTTAACCTGAGTTATAAGATAATGGTACTGGGGCCGGCCGGGTGGTGCAAGCGGTTAAGTGCACGTGCTCCGCTTTGGCAGCCCAGGGTTTGCAGGTTTGGATCCCAGGCGCGCACCGATGCACCGTTTGTCAAGCCATGCTGTGGTGGTGTCCCATATAAAGTAGAGGAAGATGGGCATGGATGTTAGCTCAGGGCCCATCTGCCTCAGCAAAAAAAAAAAAAGAAGAGAGAGGAGGATTGGCATCCGATGTTAGCTCAGAGCTGATCTTCCTCACAACAACAGCAAAAAAAGATAATGGTACTTAACAGAACCCATATCCCACACCCACGCCCAGCATTTACACTGTCCTCTCGGAGTGGGGGCTACACACCTCTTCCCCACTGTTGCTGTCTTTCAGTCTTTTTGGAGCACCCTTTTGAAACTGTCAGCTTAGGAAAGGCACTTTTCTTGAGTATTTAATGCATAACAGGTGGATTGCAAATAATGTCATTGTCTCATTTAATCCTGACAGCCCTGTGAGATAGGTATTATCGTTATTTACAAAGGAGGAAAACAGCCTGGGTTTCTTGCCCGGATTACACAGCTAGTAAGAGATGGAGCTGGAATATGATCCCAGGTTGCCCAACTCCGAAGTGGCCCTGTTTCTATCACATCACCAACTAGGTACAGTTCTTTATAGTCGCTCACTCAGGTGTTCCTTCTCTTGGACTCCAGAATGGCAATATCTAACTTATTTATATGCCAAATTTGCCCCTGAAATGGTTAAGATGGCTTATCACACAAGACACTCCAAACCAAGACGACCACTGCTGACTTAACTCACTAAAGTTAACTTGTATTAAGATCATTTATTACAGGCATTGCAAACCATTTTTAAAGCTGATTAATGACACTACTGGAGTAATCCTGTAGCCTCCCGAAGCGACAGCTCTGAAGGGTACATCTTTCATTTGTGTTTAAGTAAGTATGCTTTAAAAAAATCAGGCACATCATTAAGTCACCCCTCCTAAACATTATATATTAGGCTTAAGAATGATGACCAGTCTGGTTAGGTGTTCAGAGTAGCAAATTCAGAATGCCTCACATTTCTGTTCACCTTTCTACTGTGAAGGACGATTACCTGAAAACATAACTGATACCTTGCAAGTCCCAACAGAAAAGCATTGAGTGCAGAAATGGCCCTATCTTGCTTCTTGATACTGTAAGAGAAGTAGAATTCAAACACTGAGGCCTTTAAGGCTACCTCAAAACTCTGCCTCTTCTCAGAAGTTATCTCTGATCTATCAGCCCCAGATTTTAATAACAACAATAACATCTAACACTTATGCTTTACTCAATGCCAGTCTGTTGCTAATTGCTTCACACAGATTATCTCCTTTAATCCTCCCAAAAACTCTATTAAGGAGGTGTTATTACTGTAATTTACAAATGAAGAAATGGCACTGAGTTATTTGCCCAAATCAAATAACTGGCGAGTGGTGGATCCAGGAACTCAGGCATTCCAGAACTGGTGTTCATAATCACTACACTCCTCAGTCTCTCACAAGCTCTTTATGCTTTCTGCTGTAAGTCTTACCACAGCCTATCTTTTGTCGCGGTAATTTGAAACTATATGCCCGGGAAGTCAGAGACGGGCTTTATTCCTCAACCCTAGGGCACTTAATACAGCGCCAGGAATCGAGAATGCGTTCAGTCGTTATTTGTTGGACTGAAT
Source organism: Diceros bicornis minor (assembly GCF_020826845.1). Classification (NCBI taxonomy): domain Eukaryota; kingdom Metazoa; phylum Chordata; class Mammalia; order Perissodactyla; family Rhinocerotidae; genus Diceros; species Diceros bicornis. The sequence continues at coordinate 60,144,058 of NC_080743.1, forward strand.
GACACAGGTGGGAACTGCTTTAACGGACTTACAATGGATAACTGTGAACAGAAACAACTAGGTCCCAGGCTGTGCGCCGCAGTCTTTGTGAAGGCTGCGAGCACACTTTCAAGAACTGTCTCCTCTCCAGTCACCCTGAGTTTTCTGAAAGCTGTCTGGAGAAGTGGCCCAGGACCACTCCTCCGGCTACCCCTTCCCTTGGCCTCCTTCCTCTTGAGGTCCAAAATCCAGCCCTCCCGCCGCAGTTTCACTTGGGTAAATCTACTCTCCTGCTCTCACATCTGCTCCTGAGCCCCAGCTCAGACTGCCACCACTCAGGAGACAGGAGCCCCTTACCGTCATTGCAGGGTCTTCTCCGCGGAAACACGTGCCAGATCTAACTTGGGCGCCGCCATCTTCCCGGAAGTGTCGTTTCGGTCTTTCTAGGCTGTCGAAACCATAGAGACGCCAGCGGAAGCAAAGTCCTGGTCAGCCCGGGAGAAACTATTGAGGAGGCCTCCTTGCCTGTATGGTTGCCATAGCAACTTGGCCCCTCTCAGCGTGCCCATTTCCGGAGGTTCGGGAGGTGTTCTACATCCTCTCTGCAGGCCCTGAGCGACAAAGAGACTTCAGTGCTGACGTGCTGTCTGTGGATGCTGAGAACCGCTTTGGGTCCGACACTGAGCTAGTCTCGGGCACAAATATGAGAAAGGAGAACTCTAGGGAGTATCGAGAGTGGCCTGAGATATTCATTGAGGCGGAGAAGGAGGTAGCACCTCCGAAGTGATTTTGCGGGGACGGATACTCAGCCTGGGGGACAGTTATTTATAACAGCCTAGAGATTAGAGGTTTCAGTAGGTTCATTAAACACTTTTTAACTCGCCACTGTGTGGCAGGACCTGCCCTTTTGGTGCTGGTGATACAAAGATGCGTAAGACACGAACCCTGCCTTTGGGGAGCACCCAGTCTAGCCAGGGAAATTTGGGACCTTGAGTAGGACTGGAGGAGATGGGGTCTGGGCATGGGGAGATGCAGGATCCTGGAATTCATGCCACACTGAGTTTGGACTTGCCTTTTAAGTATGAGGATCCATTCAGCAGTGGGGGGAAGAAGATATTGTAAAGAAGTCAGCAAGAGGGGTTGTGCATGACCCCCTCCCCACAAACTCTTTCTAGGCTTCACTGAGCCACCCAAGAACTAAAAACCTAAAAAAAGTCTCCCTCATCCTTCCTCACTGTATCAGTATTTCCAGTAACTTAGTGGCCCCTAGGAAATTCCGAGGAGAAAAATCACCATTTCACAGTAAAGCCTTGTCATGACTGCTCAGTATGTCATACTTCCTCATCTTTATAAGTTTTTTTCCATAAAATTATTTTTACATTTATTTATTTATTTATTTATTTATGAGGAAGATCAGCCCTGAGCTAACATCCATGCCAATCCTCCTCTTTTTGCTGAGGAAGACTGGCCCTGAGCTAACATCTATTGCCAATCCTCCTCCTTTTTTTCCCTTTTTCTCCCCAAAACCCCAGCAGATAGCTGCACGTCATAGTTGCACATCCTTCTAGTTGCTGTATGTGAGATGCCGCCTCAGCATGGCCTGACGAGCGGTGTTTCGGTGTGCGCCAGGGATCTGAACCTGGGCTGCCAGTGGCGGAGCGCTTAACTGCTAAGCCATGGGACCAGCCCCAGGGCTAATCTTTCAGCAAAAAAAAAAAAGATTCCTAATCTGGCCTAGGACCTTGAGCTTCTTGTTTTACCAGACTCACTCATTCAATTAAGGGTCTCCTGTAGACCAAGGGCTAGAGGTATAAAAATATCCAGCTCTTATCCTATTGGGTCTCATGATCTTGGGGTGTAACAAGTTACCAGGCATTTATATCGCTGAGTGATGAGAGCTATGGCAAGGTCAGGACACAGTGCTGTGAGGTGAGATGAGAAGCACCTGACCTGGTCCAGGACCCCTGAGAGCTTCCTGAAGGAGCCTCCCTTGAGGCTGCAGGCCTGTCCCTGAGGACTATGTGGGTTTGCAAAAGAAGAGAAATGGGCTTCAAGTTCAAAGTTTCATGGGGTCTCACACCTCCTCACAAGAGTAGAAATAAAGGCCATTAAGAGAGAACAAGAATACATGAATACTTATAAGGTAATAATCTGAAATACAGACATAGCAGGATGCATAGAAACATTTATTACAGTAATATTTATAAAATGGAAAAATTGTAAAGAACCTAAATAGCCCACAACAGGAGGATGGCTGAATAAATTAGTGTAACCATACAAGGACTAATATGTAGCCTTAAAAATAATGTTGAAGAAGGAGTCTTAATAACTTGAGGGAGGGGCCGGCCCGGTGGCGCAAGCGGTTAAGTATACACGTTCTGCTGTGGCGGCCCGGGGTTCTCCGGTTCGGATCCCGGGTGTGCACCGACGCACCGCTTGTTAAGCCATGCTGTGGCGGTGTCCCATATAAAGTGGAGGAAGATGGGCATGGATGTTAGCCCAGGGCCAGTCTTCCTCAGCAAAAAAAGAGGAGGATTGGCATTGGATGTTAGCTCAGGGCTGGTCCTCCTCACAAAAAAAAAAAAAAAGAAAAAAAAAAAAACTTGAGGGAAATGTCTATGATATAATCGAAATGAAAAGAGCCAATACAAAATGGTACCCATAGTAAGAGCCCATCTATGTTAAAAGCCTATAGGCAATAGCATCGAAAGGAATAAAACACCTAGGAATTTAACAAAATATAACAGAAGAAGTGCAACACTTGTACGTTGAAAACTACAAAATATCATTGAAAGAAATTAAAGAAGATCTAAATAAATGGAAAGATACCTGAGTTCATGAATTGGAAGAATTAATTTTGTTAAGATCACAATACTCTCTAAACTGGTCTACAGATTCAATACAATCTCTATTAAAATTCCACCTGACTTTTTTGCATAAATTGACAAGCTGATCCTAAAATTCATATGGAAATGCAAGGGGCCCAGAATAGCCAAAACAATCATGAAAAAGAACAAAATTGAAGGACTAACACTTCCCAATTTCAAAACTTATTACAAAGCTACAGTTCTGGCATAGGATAGCTATGTAGATCAATGGAATAGAATTGAGAATCCAGAAATAAACCCATACATTTATGGGCAATTGATTTTCAACAAGAATGCCAAGACAATTCAATGGAGAGAGAGTAGTCTTTTCAACTAATGGTGCTAGGACAACTGGATAGCCACCTGCAAAGAAATGAAGTTGGACCCCTACCAAACATCATATGCAAAAATTAACTCAAAATGGATCAAAGACTTAAATGTAACAGCTAAACCTACAAAACTCTTAAAAGAAAACATAGATGTAAATTTTCATGACCTTGGATTAAGCAATAGTTTCTTTTTTTTGGGGGGGGCAGTGGTGAGGAAGATTGGCCCTGAGCTAATATCTGTTGCCAATCTTCCTCTTTTTGCTTGAGGAAGATTGTCTCTGAGCTAACATCTGTGCCAATCTTTCTCTATTTTCTATGTGGGATGCCACCACAGCATGGGTTAATGAGCAGTGTGCACGTCCCAGCCTGGGATCCAAACCTGTGAACCCCAGGCTGCCAAAGCAGAGAGCACGAACTTAACCACTACACCACCAGGCCAGCCCCTAAGCAATAGTTTTTTAGATATGACTCCAAGTGTACAAATAACCAAAGAAAAAAATAGATAAATTGGACTTCATCAAAATTAAAAACTTTTGTACTCCAAGGGACACCATCAAGAAAGAAAAGACAATCCACAGAATGGGAGAAAATATTTGCAAATCATATGTCTGATCAGGTTCTAATATCCAAAATATATAAAGAACTCTTACAACTCAACAATGAAAAGACAACACAATTTAAAAATGGACAGAAGATTTGGATAGACATTTTTCCAAAGAAGATATACATATGGCTAGTAATCACATGAAAAGATGCCCAATATCATTGGTCATTAGAGAAATGCAAATGAAAACCATGAGATACTATTTCACAGCTACTAGGATAACTATAATTTTAAAAATGGACAATAACAAGTATTGGTGAGGATGTGGAGAAATTGGAACCCTTGTACATTGCTGGTGGAATGTAAAATGGTACAGCCACCTTGGAAAACAGTTTGTAAGTTCCTCAAAAAGTTGAACATAGAATTACTATATGACCCAGCAAGTCTACTCCTAGGTATATACCCAAGAGAACTGAAAACATATCTATACAAAAACTTGTACACAAATGTTCATATAGGCATTATTTATAATAGTTAAAAGGTGGAAACAAGCCAAATGTCCATCAACTGATGAATGGATAAACAAAATATGGTAGATCCACACAATGGAATATTATTCAGCCATCAGAAGGAATGGAGTACTGATACATGCTACAACATGAATGAACCTTGAAAACATGTTAAATGAAAGAAACCAGACATGAAAGGCTACATATTGTATGATTCCATTTACATGCAATGTCCAGAATAGGCAAATCCATTGACACAGATCAATGGAGAGTGACTACTAATGGAAACAGGGTTTCTTTTTGGGTTGATGACATGCTCTGGAATTAGATAATGGTGATGGGTAAATATGTGAACATACTGAAACCTACTGAATTGTACACTTTAAAAGGGTGAATTTTATGGTATGTGAATTACATCTCAAAAAAAAAAAAAATCCACAGGCACGCTATAATAACCAGGGAAGAGCACTAACATGTCGTCAGCAGTCATTCTTGGTGAAGTGATTATGCGTAAGTTTTCCCCATATTTATATCTTTTCTCTGATTTTCATTTTTTCTACAATTAATATATTTTATAAAAAAAAATAATTTTATTTTATTTATTTCTTTTTTGTGAGGAGATCAGCCCTGTGCTAACATCTGCCAATCCTCTTTTTTTGCCGAGGAAGACTAGCCCTGGGCTAACATCCGTGCCCATCTTCCTCCACTTTATATGGGACACCGCCACAGTATGGCTTGCCAAGCAGTGCATCAGTGCGCACCCAGGATCCGAGCCAGTGAACCCCGGGCCGCCGCAGTGGAGCACGCACACTTAACCGCTTGCGCCACCAGGCCGGCCCCATGAACAATAATTTTAAAAGAGCAAAAGAGTACAACTCAGAGTTCCTCGGTGCTGAGGGACTGGCGCAGAGATGAGGGGACGTATGATGGCCACAGGGGAGACCTTCAGGAGGAAGTGAGTGTGGCCCTGGGATTACCAACTCTGAATTCCTTCCAAGTTCCTGGAGCAGAATTAAATCCTAAAAATTAAGATATTGGGTTATTGTTCTATACTGGGTTTAAGTCCATGCCCAATGTTATAAAAATCCCAGTACGCCAGCAAATTCCGCTAGCTCATAAACTCGTGTGTCACTTCTCTCCCTCTACCCCTCCTCAGTCACTTTTCTCTGTTAGTGAAATCTGCAACTGGGGGAAGAGAAAATAGCTTGTGGTAGCAACTACAATGTGAGATTTTGAAAAGCCTATATCACAAATACTGATTATGTTTACCTAATAGATTGTTACTTACTTTTCTTTCTGTTGGGGGAAAAAAAAAGGTGCGCCTCTGTCTCACAGAGTTTTTCTTAGACGGATATTATTTACCTAATCCTCAGCCTAGGCAGTTTCTATTTTCCTACTGCATTAACTGTTTGAGTTCATGATAATAAAAATATTACAATCCCTGGTGTATGGTGCTCTGCTATTTAAAATTAGTGGGTTTTATTTAAAACAGTGGTTTACAGTTTAAAATATCGTTTTCACAAACATTATCATACTTGATTCTCACCATAATCTAATGTTGTATGTAACTGTCCCTACCGTAGGTAAGTAACCTGAGGGCCACACAGCACAGAGAAAGGAAATAGAATGAGAAGACCGTGGTCTCAGCCACAGACTGCTCTTCTCAGATGCTATCTAGCGTGGGGTCTGCTTGACAAACATTTATTTCTCTTTGAAGCACCATTGCCACCTGCCCCTTGGTACCAACCTTCTCTCCAGTTGGGGTCAAGACCTGTCTCTGAGTCCTGCATCACTGTCCCTCTGGTTCGTGTCTCTGCCTTTCCTTGGTGAATCCGGTGAATCCTCTTTGAAGGGGCTTGAACACCCCAGTGTGTGTACATGCTGGTTGTGTGTGTGTGTGTGTGGAAATGGATGGTGGGGGCGGGGGGGGGTGCATAACGGGGCCCCCCTTTGTAGTGCGTGCTGCCACTTCTAGGGTCCTTTTAGGGGAGTGCAGTTTTCAAGGCAGCCGACACATCCATATCGTTTTTTTAAAAAATATTTTTAAAAATAAAATATTTCCAGATACATCAGTAAAAATATTATGAAAAAATTTCTGAAAGGGGCAGCATAAAACACCAACACGAGTGGGAGCAGAGGTGGAAAAGCGGACCACGCTGGAGAGAAAAACAGCAAGGAATCCCAGCCTCATTCTTTCTCTGAGCACTGCTGCCGTAACTACGAAGAAAATGCTTTGAGAAATTGAGACTCCCTCTCTCTGAACTAGAGCTTGGCTAAGCACACGAGCTTTGAGGTCTCTGCTGTAGTATTTGCATCTCTGAACATCCTCCGCCTCAGACATGCGATGATCCCCCAACAGTGCACAGGACACGAGCTGGGTGCCGAGCCCTGCACTCTGCAGGGCCCGTCAGCGCCGGTAACGCAGTCTTCTTGTGCCACCTTCTGGCTATCTGATGTAATGCACGTTGCCATTTAAATCATGCCTGAAAAAATTCATACACGTATGTAAATATGTATGTCTTGAAAGTTTGGAAGGACAGATAAGAAGTTGTTAAAAAGTTATTTCCTGTGTGGTAGGATTAAGGAGATTTTCATGTTTTTGTTTGTTACATTGTCCTCAATTAAGTATCATTGTGTAATCAGTTTTTAAAAAAGCAATAGAAGTTGCCTTCTGGTTTAAAAAATTATTATTCTATGATTCATTCTGGATTCATTTTTACATTTAAATCTTTGAGCTTCCTGGAATTTATTTAGTTTAAGGAATGAGTTTTAGATTTTATTTTTTTTCCGGATGGCTGACTAGTTGTCTTAACCTCTAACAACCCAAAAGTCCATCAATAGGCATCTCCTTAAATAAATTATTCTACAGCCACCCACTGGAATACCATGCAGACATGAAAAATGAGGGAGTTTTATGTTATGTGCTGATGGGACAGGTGCTCAAAACATATTACTAGGTGAAAAAAGCAATGTAGGGAACAGTTTGTGTAATATAATCTCAATGAGATTTTAAAAATATGTGCCTGATGTATGTTTCTTTTTATCTGTAATCTTGTAGATTCTTAAAAACTTTCTGGACAAATACAGAAGCATCTTAACAATGGTTTAATTGTTCCAGGAGGAAGAGAGAAGAAAGAAGAAAGGAAGGAAGGAAAGAATGTAGGAAGGAGGAAGGAAGGAAGGAAGGGAGAATGTTACTTTTCATTGTATCCCTTTGATAGTGGTTGAATTCTTTTTCATTATGTGCATGTATTACTTTTGTTTTGTTTTGTAATAAATAAAAATAATTAATTGGGACATTGACTTTTATGTGTGTGGCTTTTATATCCTTTTAAAAATCAGGTGATTTCTGGGGCCGGCCTGGTGTTGTAGGGGTTACGTTCATGCACTCTGCTTCAGTGGCCTGGGGTTCACAGGTTCGGATCCTGGGTGCTGACCTACACACTGCTCATCTAAGCCATGCTGTGGCGGCATCCCACATACAAAAATAGAGGAAGATGGGCACAGATGTTAGCTCAGAGCTAATCTTCCTCAAGTAAAAAGAGGAAGATTGGCAACAGACGTTAGCTCAGGGCCAATCTTCCTCACACACACACACACACACACACACACACACACACAAAATCAGGTGATTCCTTACAATCAATCAGTATCTGTATTTTAATTGATTCTGTTCCCTTTGATAGTTCTTCCCCCCACCAATAACAAAGTCTAAAATGTATTGAGTGCTTGCTATGAGTCAGGCACTCTTCTAATTATTGATGTTGTCATTGCTGTTGTTATCCTCATTTTCAGATGAAAACAATGAAGCAAAGAGAAGCTAGGTAAGTTGCCTAACGTGATCCAGTTAGAAGGTAGCAGGGCTGCGATTTATTCCCAGACACTCAAATTCCAGAGCCAGTGGAACTTAACCACTATACCATACTGCCTTTTTGTTAAGCTTACAGAAATTAGAAGAAAACCTCAATTTTATTTATTTATGCAGTAAACATTTTCTGAATGCTTAGTATATGCCAAGTGGGAAAGCTGTTAAATGGTTTCTTGCTTTTGTTAAGGAAGGCTTCCTGGAGGAAGCACAATTGGTGCGTCATAAAGTCTCCAATGTTGCTCATGGGGTTGAGTGGCTGTAACGATGGTGGCCCCAGCAGAGCAGCAGCCAGCGAGTGTCCTTAACTGCCGGAAGGCACCGTGGAGGACTCCTGCTGAGAACGGCCACTTGCTCTCAGTGCCCCTTGCTGGTCCACTGGGGGCTGGAGTTACAAAGCCTCCTACCCTCCAGGAGGTTCAGTCTCAGGGGAACTCGCGGGCCAGTTCCGCCAGTGGATCTGCTATTTGAGGGAAGCAGAGAACGCTAGTGTGTTGTCTTCAATATAGGGAAGCGGAGACGTGGAAAAACACAATTCTTAAAGTTATTTGTTAACTCATGTCAAAGATTTACTTAACTCATTAATGAGGGAACCAGGAAGAAGACAAAAGAGTTGCTTTGAAGAGCATTTGAGAAACAGGGATTTATACGGTCAATAAGAAAAGGAAAGCCAAAATAAGATTGCTAATTTAGATACGAGACTGGTCAACATTCTAGGACAATAAAACCAAAATACCTTTGTGGTTAGCCTCTCTATTGGGCAATAAAACCTTATTGTTTTATCAACTTCTGCCAGTTAACCACTAACCCCACAGGACTGTGTCTACATCTTTGTCTGTTGTAGATTATTTATCAAATACACTGTGACAATCAAGTTACCTTCTCTGGGAAAGTCAGATGAGCGTCAAGCAGGCTTCTTAGACAATCTCTAGAATGATACCGAAAAAACAAGCAATCCGCATTTTACCTTGTCCAAGTTTGGAGGAATTCTCCTTTCACAGAAAGGACGAACTCCTCTGGCTTTGGGGATAAGCTACCTGGACAACTTAGTAGCCAAACAACCTTGAACAAGCCACTAGCCTTCTCTGGACATCAGGTTCCTTGTCCATAAAATGGGAATGATAATGCTATGATAGTACTTATTTCTCCCATGTGAAGGAATGTAGAGCTATAAGATGGGGCTCATTTTTTAAAATTATTCAAATTCTGCCTGAGAATTGTTAGTTAATACTTGCAAATTGTCTTACTTCTGGGTTTATGCTTGACCAGCGTGAGACTGGGAGTGAGGGTCGGTACCAACGAGAGTCAGACACAGCCCAGACGGCTAGCTCGAGGAGAGAAGCAGAGACTTGAGAGCGAGTCTTGGGGCCTGGGAGAAGGAGAAGGGCTGAGGAAGTGAGGAGGCAAGATCTTGAGGTATTAGCCAGGGTGGGTGAACAAAGACAGTTTAAATGGTCCACTTGGATATAGCAGTGAACCGACTGTTACAGACAGAATGATAGGTGACGTGATTATTAATACGTAAAATATAATCGTTAAATCTTAGTAACCATGAAAATAGCTTCTAGACATTTGTCTTTTGTTGTTCTCTGCACTTTCTGTCATTTTGCTTTACCCTCATTCACCTCTGAGGTAGACAGAACAGGTGTTATCCCACGAGACTGAGAGCTTCACATGGTCATCTACTTCTGTCCCTCACACAGTTCTCTGCACACCAAGGCCCTTCGGAAAAGGACTTGAGAGAAGCATGACCTCGCCCCCTGTCCCCCACCACGCCCTCGGAATAGATGTGGTTGATGAACCTGAACATCTACCATATTGAGATGATGACAACATGACACCCCTGTTCCATTACTTTGAGACTTTTCAGAGCCAGGAAGAAGCTGCCCATGAAGCCAGCCAACTCCTCCCTCTGGACATCTTCAGTGTTAGTTTTTAGGTTCTGATCGGTACTGAAGCATGCACCATGAGGCCCACTTCTCAAGAGCCCCAAATAAAGGGGCGGGTGTGATGAACAGGTGACTGAGCTCTGCCCAGTACTTCCAGGCCAGGCAGGGCAGCCCGAGATGAGGCACCGTCTCCTGTCAGGGCTCCATGTGGCATCTGAGGCACAGCAGTGACATCCTCATGCCCTCCTTAGAGGTGGAAATACGGAGAGTAAGAGGGAGAGGTCTCCTTGGCCCTCTATGACTGTTTGCCTCTCCTTCCTTCCTCCCTTCCTCTTTCCTTCTCTGCTGCTGTCTCAGGCTTCCAGGGATCCCAAACTGGGACACCCCACTGGTTACCCTCACTGTGTAGAAGGAGCCCCCAGCCCCAACAGGGGCCCCAGCTGTTCTTAGAGGGTGTAGCTAGTGCAAGGATGAGTGGGTGGAATAGGTCTCATCTCTGTCCCATCTCGTTCTCCCCATCTCTAGCCTTTTTCCAATTTGAACCAACCCTCTAACAATGAACCTTATTCATAATGTGCTTCTCGCTTGGTAGAACGCTGTTCCATCTCCCTCACACCAACAAGTCTCGTTGGGCAGATGTGGCGCCCGTTTGATAATTAGAGACCGAAGCTCCAGGAGGTTGCTATAGAGTCTCACATGAGGTTAGCATCTGGCTGCAACAGGATTCCTCTCATTCCAGTGTTCCTTCCAGAGCCCTCCAGATTGGCAGCCCCTGCCCCAGGGACATGGACTCCATCTCCCCCTTCCTTCCCACTCTTGACTCTATCCACAATACAAAGGCTGTTTGGGGTACAATGAGGCCTCCTGAGTGGAAAACGGGTCTTTCCTCAAGGCTGACTCCCCAGGCTCCCCCACCACATCATCTTGCTGCACAGCCAGGATCCAGCCCCACAGGAGGCCTGAGCCTGGGCTGGAGAGAGGCTCCCAGGGAGGAGGAGAAAGGTGAGAGCCAGCAGAGGAGGAGTGTGAGGCTGCCCTGCGGCACTGCAGAGAACTTGGCAGCTGCGTGTGAACACGAACTTTGCTGGAAGGAGAGGGAAGCCCTGCCAGTCACACCAAACCCCTCCCTGCTCTCCCACTAAGGTGCCATTTTGCCAACTCTCCCAGTCCTTCATGCAACAATCCCAGCAGTGGGGCTGGGACTGTGTTTGCCATCACTCGGGGTCAACAAAATTGGTCAGCTGATGTGCCTGGGGGGGGTCGAGCTGAATCTGGGATGTTAGGGAAAGAGGTGTCAGGACTCCACACTTGTCCTAGAGGATTCTACCTCACCCTGGTCAGTAGGTAGCAGGAGAAGCAAAGGCCGCTCCACAGAAGATGCTGGTTCAGTGAAAACACGCCGGTTCAGTGAAAAGACGCCAACTGACGCCTGAGCCGTGTCACCCCGTTCCTGTTTCACAGTGTCCTGGGGAAAACTGGGAATGAGCGTGAGTAAACCAAGCACAGTTTGGTTCTTCACTCCTTATTCATTTCTGGTCTGCTCCTTTCTCACTCCATCCTCAACGGGCTCTTTCTGCATCTGTCAAATAGCTCTAGGCCTTCCTCCCTGCCAAACTCAGTCTTTTATGGATGTACATACCAGAGACTTCCAAACCACAGTTTAGAAGTGATCTGGGGAGAAAGGAGCTGTGAGGAGTGAGCCTGGGAATGGTGGCAGCGACGGGCTGCCCCCCCTTTACCCTGTCCCGCTCTCTGCGGGAGGCTGTTTGTTTGAGTTGGGCGGAAGCCAATCAGATGCGCTGGATCAGGGTGTCCTGGCTGAGGAGATAGGCAGCTGTTTGTCTTCTCTCCTCGGTCTTTCTCTCTGGGAGGGAGAGGGAAGGGCTTAGGAACAAGGATGGAGCGGACAGGGAAAAGACAGTCAATCAAATCCTTAAAGAGTACCAGTGAGGTGGGCTCCCTGTTATTAGAAACAGCCCCAGCGAAAACCCGGCAGCCTATCTGACTTGGAGAGTCGAGGAGAGCAGCGGAAGAGGAGTTAGCAGAAGCAGCAGCAAGTTCTAAGCTTGACTCAGCAACTGTGTCTGTGTGGGCAAGTCGCCTTCTCCTCCATGTCCTCTTCTTCGTCTGGTAGCTGAGGAAGCTAAGCATCCTGAGGTCCCCTCCAGTTCTGAAAGCGGATGATTCTAATAATACGAAGCTACTCACGTGAGCCCAGAGAGAAAAGAAGGCTGAGAGGCAATCTGACGCTGGGAATGTTTCTAAATGGCTATTTACAGAGGGAGTCCTCCCTCGGCACTGATAGCAAACAAAAGGAAATGGGCTTATTCTGAGTATTGGAAATGTTCGACATCTTGATCCGGGGGTGTTAGTTCCATGGTGTGCACACATGTAAAAATGTATTGAGCTATATTAAGATCTCTGCTCTTTGTTGTATGTAAATTTTACCTCATTAGAAAGCTTTAAAAGTGAGCTTAAACTCCAGCAGGAGTTCAGACTTCAGAAAGAACTTCTTAAAAATGGGGACTTCAGAGAAGTGAATTTACACCCCAGTTGGTTAAGGATCTCCCTTCTCTTGAGAACTTTAAGATTATCCATCTGTTCTGAAGGAGGAAGTGGGGAACTAGGGAACAAATAAGATGACCTCTTTCTTGGAGAGCTTTCCAAAGTCCCTCCATCCCCGGAAATTACCACGTCCCTTCCTATGGACAGAAAAATCCTGCTTGCTGTCTAATTTCCATCTCTTCTATTGCAATTCTAACCGCTCACTCTGCCCTCCCTGGAGCCCAGCCATCCCCTTAGCCTCACACAAAATCTCTTTACAGCATTGAAGCTTGGGCTATTGAGAGGGAACCCCATTTCAACCTTCTCACCAACCCTTCTCTCTCCCTCATCCCATTCCCTACTCCTCAGGATGTCAGTTCCTGTTCTGAGCCCGCCCCCATCCAGGCCCTTTTTCCGGTGGTATGTGCCAGCCGGTCCTGCATCCCACATCCCCAGCTGTTGACATTTCGTACCCGCAGGATAAAGAAAGGGCCCCTGTTATTCAACAATAGGGGAAAAGACGGAGACAATGGGAAATTGTGCTTCCGACGGGGTGGGGACAGAGAAGGAAAGGACAGACAGACGGACAGACAGTGGGGCTGGGTAGAAGGGCTCAGGTTTCTCGAAGCAGCTGGAGGTCCTGGAAGTCTGGTTCCCACCTTGAGAGCCTCTTCCCATAGGCAATGCGCACCCAGGCACGGGAGGGCAGAGGTGAGGACTTTGTCAGGGGAGGGGAAGGGGCGCTGCTTAGATGAGGCCCATATGGAAAAATGGAGGCGGATGGAGACTGACAGCTTTGGATCTTTAAGCCTTATTTGCAATTCATCCCCACATCCATAGGTCCAACATCCTCATACCCGCCAATCAATCCACCCCTTCTCTGGTCCAAGAGCATCTAGAGGAAACGAGGCCCTCTTCCAGGTAATTATTCCTGGGTTGCCTTCTTTACTCCATCCCCCTTCATGGGTCCCCACTCCTCATCCCGAGCCCAGCGTCCTCCCCTGGGAGCAGGACAGAGGGCGCCACAGATAAAGTGCCGGGTCACAGGGCTGGACACTGGTCACTTAGCCCAGCCTAGTGGAGTGACGGGTGGGAGAGTTCTTGGCACTTTGGCATCTTCTATGAGCTCAGGACAGAAGCCTTTCCTCAAGGGTGCAAAAGGAGCCACCAACTGATCAGATGCTCAAGTCCCTGAGCTCTAAGGTGCTTGGACCTCCCAGGGACCCAGGTGACTCCTTCACCCGGAACCTCTTCCTCCAGCAGAACGACCAGCTGCCAATCACTGCTTCCTCCATCTCTGTGAAGAGACTGGCTTCTAACAGGTAAGACTGGAGCTGTTGGCCACTCTCATTCTCTGTAAGGGGTATGAAGAAGATACGTGTGCACCTGCTTTGATGCTTTGAAATAGAGAAATATAGATCAGTGATTAAGAGCTTGAGCCTCACTATCAAATCCGGATTCAAATCCCAGCAAACCTCGCCTCTTACTAGCCGTGTGACCTCACTCATGTTTCCTAAAGTCTGCACACCTCTGAGCAGGTAGAGAATGGAATTCATAATCGTTCCTACTTCACAGGATTGCTGAGAGGAGTAAATATAAAAGTATACATGTAAAGTGCTCAGAGCAGTTTCAGGCATACTAAACTCTAAACTTGTGAGTGCTGGCTGTCATTGCTGCTGGTCCCTCAGTCAATCTTGGTTCCCGCCATTACCCTGCTTACCAGGTTCTCCCGAACAGAAGTGGTTCTCTCGCTCACGTCCCTGTCCCAGATACTTTCCCTTTTAACCATTGGGAAGTCCTTTCTGTGCCTAACCCCCATTTCTCCCACTGCAAGCTCCTCTTCGGCCTTCACTTGTGGGAAGACAGAACTCAGCTCCTTAGCTTTCTGACTCCCCATCAGTGTTTCCTCCCTTTCCCCATGTCCCAGCTCTCCTTCCCAGAAGCCCTTAATGTGAACTAATTTGTTAACTCACACACATTTAACACCTACTGTGTACCAGAAACTATGCTAGGAGCTGCAAATAATACCTAACACATACCCAGCACTTACTACACAGCAGACACTATTTTAAGATTATTTCATCTAATCCTCACAACTGCCCAGTGAGGTAGGTGTGTATTATTATCCACATTTTACTGATGAAGACACTGAGGCAGAGAGAGGTTAAATAACTCATTCAGTCATGCAATTAAGAAGTGGAGGAATCAGATTTAGAAAATGACTAAAGCTGGGTTAAGGGGACCTCAGTCCAATTTTTTTTAATTGCCAAAGTGATAAAGAACAGATACAATGAAGAAGCAGGAAAAATCAACTACTGAAATAGACAATTGTGTTTGAAATCATTTTTTTAACTCTATAATTTTATATTTCATAACTTTATAATTACTAGAAACCTCATTGATATAATCTACATATACATATTTTCTACTTTCAAATTCACGCTGTTAATTTAGCTGCTAATAAAAGTACTTCTAAGAATAAAAAGTCCCCAGTCCAGTGCAGTAGGAGAACCAGATGAGCAGATCACAGTACACTGCAATGTGGCGGAGTCGGGGGAGAGGAAAGGTTTCCAGAGGAGGTGAGGCCCAAGGTGATGCCCGTGAGGAGGAGATAAGAGCGAACTTGGACTGTGGAGCCAGAAGTCCAACATGTCTGGAGCACAGTGCAGGGGCACAGGGGGTGGGGGCGATGTTGGAGATGCAGGGGGAGGCTGGATCGCAGAGAGCCTTGGAAGCCGTCGTTGAGAGACTGGACTATATCCTCAGGGCAACAGGGAGCTGCTGTTTTAGGCAGGAGAGTAACAAGATCAGATTTACTCTGGCTTCAGATGGAGAATGGGTGCTGGGAGATGATAGAGATCGGAGCTGGAGATCCAATGGCAGGACTTGGGAAGTAGCTCTTGTGAGGAGAAGGGGACAGAGAGAGGAGGTGCTAAATCAGGACCAGCTGCCTGAAGGGATGTGTGAGAGGAAGAGGGATGGGCCCAGGAGGTCTGGGGGGGGGAGGGTTTGTTACTGCCCCTCCCCTTAGCATCTTCCTTTTGCCACCAACATCAGCCCCTTTCTCTGCCCCCATGGCTTCCAGCTGGACAGTCCCCTCTGAGGAACTCCTGATGGGATTTCATCTCCAACCCTGTCCCCCCATTCCCTTAGTCCTAAGGAGTCCCCACCCTTTGTGCCCTGCAGACGGTGCTGGGCTGACTCCCCATCATGCCAGGCTGGCTCACTCTCCCCACGCTCTGCCACTTCCTTCTCCCTTGGGCCTTCACCATCTTCCAGGGAGTCCTGGGGGACCCAGGTAAGACCTCAGCCCAGCCCGAAATCTGGGGAACAGTGGGGCAGGGGCTCCAGGTGTGGGAAAGGCAGCTGTCAGAGGGACACAGGGAGTGAGAGGCATTGCTGAGTGGGCAATGGAGGAGAGGGTGGGGGAGCCTGGGGAACAGGGTCTGGATGGGCAGTGAGGGTCAGGGGGTTCCTGCCACTGTGGCCCCCTCTGCTCAGCACCCCACCCTGGCCCCCACTACCTCCTGCCCCCCATCCACGAGGTCATTCACTCTCGTCGTGGGGCCACGACCACGCTGCCCTGCGTTCTGGGCACCCCGCCTCCCAGCTACAAGGTCCGCTGGAGCAAAGTGGAGCCAGGGGAGCTCCAGGAAACGCCGATCCTCATCACCAACGGGCCGCTCGCGCGGGGTTACGGGCCCCTCGGGGGGCGCGCCAGGATGCGGAGGGGGCATCGGCTAGACGCCTCCCTGGTCATCGCGGGCGTGCGCCTGGAGGACGAGGGCAGGTACCGCTGTGAGCTCATCAACGGCATCGAGGACGAGAGCGTGGCGCTGACCCTGAGCCTGGAGGGTGAGGCCCTTCGGTTCCCGCCCCGCGCCTCTCCTGCCGCCTCATCTCGGGTCTCCCAGGGCTTCTCCCGCAGCATCTGCCCCGCCCGCTCCCGGGGTCCCCCCAGCCCTCTCTCTTTGGCTGCGCGGTTCCCTCCCCTCCCCGTCTGCCGGCCCTCCCCAGGCTGTCCGCCACTCCCCAGGTGTGGTGTTTCCGTACCAGCCCAGCCGGGGCCGGTACCAGTTCAATTACTACGAGGCGAAGCAGGCGTGCGAGGAGCAGGACGGACGCCTGGCCACCTACGCCCAGCTGTACCAGGGTGAGCCGAACCCGGGCACCGCCCAGGCCCTCTCCGGGCTATCACAAGGGCCCCAGCGGAGGTGAGCTCGGGGTCTGGCTCCCGCCTGTGACGCCTCTAATCCCCCCGACACTCCCCCCTCCGCCATCTCCCGCCAGCGTGGACCGAGGGTCTGGACTGGTGTAACGCGGGCTGGCTGCTCGAGGGCTCCGTGCGCTACCCTGTGCTCACGGCGCGCGCTCCGTGCGGCGGCCAAGGTCGGCCCGGGATCCGCAGCTACGGGCCCCGCGACCGGAAGCGCGACCGCTACGACGCCTTCTGCTTCACCTCGGCACTGGCAGGTGAGGGGCGCGGCGAGCGACCCCGGACGGGGCGCAGCCTGAGGGCTGCGAAGGAGGGGGACCCAGCGTGCGAACGAGGCGGGGCGGGGCGAGCGAGGCTACGACGGGAACTTGGGGCGGGGTCTGAAGAATGGGGCGGGGAAAGTAGAACGCATGAGGCTTGAGATCAGGGGCCGCTTCCCAGTCTCGCCGAAGCACCGCTCCCTCCATCACTGCGCCCACCCAGGCTCCAGCCCGCCTCCCGCAACCCCGCTCACACTCCCTGCCTCCATACTCCCACTCCTCCTGCGCAATCTCGGTCCCGCCCCTCCACAGCCTACCCCCCGACTCGGCTCCCTGGGAATCTGAATCCCCGCCGCACCCTGCCCTGCCCGGCTGTTGGCCAGTCGGTGACCCGCTCTGGTCCCCAGGCCACGTGTTCTTCGTGCCCGGGCGGCTGACGCTGTCTGAAGCCCACGCGGCGTGCCGGCGGCGCGGGGCCGTGGTGGCCAAGGTCGGGCACCTCTACGCCGCCTGGAAGTTCTCGGGGCTGGACCAGTGCGACGGCGGCTGGCTGGCGGACGGCAGCGTGCGCTTCCCCATCACCACGCCGCGGCCGCGCTGCGGGGGCCTCCCGGATCCCGGAGTGCGCAGCTTCGGCTTCCCCAGACCCCAGCAGGCGGCCTACGGGACCTACTGCTACTCCGAGTAGCCGCCCACCGCACCCCCTCCAGCGCACGGGACAAAGCCTGGGAGTCGTGGCGAGGTCTTTCGCCGCCCCTTTCCCACGAGCCTCCCTTCCCGCCAGACAAGGAGCAGCCCCTTCTGACCCGCGTTCCCGGCCGAGGGCTGCGGGCAGCGGATCCCGGCTGGCCGGCCTTAGGGGAGGGAGTTGGTGGCGCCCCCGGTGGTGGGGTGTGCGGGTACTACACTCGGACCCGCGCATCGAGGACCCGCGGCGGTTCTCGTGCCGCCAGCAGACCAAGCAGCCACTGCTAGGGGGCAGAATGGGCGCCCAGGGGCCATTAACTGACCTCTGTATACTGCAATAAAATAACTCGGGGACTTTTTGTGTTGGGTGAAGCTGTAAGCGCAGAGAGGCATGGGGAGTGAGGGGGATGATCTTGGACCCAGAGTGCTGACTGCCCGGCTAGGAAGACAGAGTAAGAGGAGGGGTTACTGCCGCTGAGGAGTGAGCCAGCAGGAGAGTGGAGATTAAGCGGAGAGGGCACCAAAAGGCCGAAGGAGGGTTGGCGACACCGTGGGCGGCCTGGCCCCAGACAGACGAGGGAGAACCCAGCGGTGTTGTTTCGCCAGGCACCACGCGGGGGCGCCACACGCTCACCTAAGATTACTCTAGATCAAATCCGCCAGGAGCGCTCCAAACCCCCAGGCCTACCCTCTGGGCACCACAGAACAAATGTAAGACGGACCTAAACATATTTCAAAAGGTGTTTGTATCCTGCCAGTCTCCCAGAAGGGTTTGCAGGACTGCTAGAAAAGTAAAACCATTGCTACAATTGACAGGAAATTAACCCTGCGGAAGGAGGAGGAGGCGAACACCAATACCAACAAGGTCACAGCAGAGTTGATACTTCAGGCTGACTGTGCATTCGGTTTAACGTTCACCACCACCATGGCCGCCAAGGCAAAAGGGGAAACTGGACCAGGAACATTTTAACATCGGGCTAGAGGAAACATACAAGTAATTCGAGACAAACTGTAGTGTCATTAATCCGTTTTTCTTTACAATATATATATTCTATTCAAGCAATCTACACCACAAAAAACCTGGGCTGGAGAGTAGTAATGACTGGAGCGAAGGGTATGAACATTCCAATGGCCCTTGATACGTGTTGTAAAATTGCTTTCCAAGAGGGTTCTTGCTGTAATTGCTAAAGAGAATTCATCCCGTGGGACTTTATGTAAGGACAGAGAATGATTGAATGAGCACCATCTTCAATAACCCTTATACAGCAAATGAAATCTTTGTGCCATTTCCTAAGCTTTGGTTTTCTCATCTTGGTCATGGGATAGTAATATCTGCCTCCTGAGTTTTTTGTGGGGAGTAACTGATACAATGCAGGTACTGGGTGGTACATGCCTGGTACACATAGAAGGCACTCAGTAAGTGGTACCTATAGTAATTAATGATTATTATTATAACAATAATAACAGAACAACAATAATAATTATTATTCAGGTTCTTACCAGGTAGCCCATAGGATTGATTGCTGTATGGCACTATTTTAGTCAAGATGAGCTAAATTATACTGTGATAACAAATGACTTCCAAATCTCAGTGGCTTAGAATGACAAAGGTTTATTTCTCACTCAGGCTACATATGTATTGTGCTCAACAAGTGGGCTCTTCTCATTCCAGTTATTCAGGGACGCAGGCTGATAGAGCAGCCACCATGTCCAATGCCATCAATCACCATGCCAGAATGGAAAAATAAAAAGAGCTCTGGAGGGTCTTACACAAGCAATTAATAGCTACAGCCCAGAAGGGACACCTGTCCCTTGTGTTCACAATTCATTCTCCAGAACTAATCACATGGCTCTGCTCAACCACAAGGGGGCAGGAAAGAGCAATCCTGCTCAAGCCTACAAGTGGAACTGGAAATGTTTGATGAACAGCATCAGCACCAACATCTACACAAGCATCACTCTAGAGGACAGTCTAGATTCTGAGATATACTGGTAGTCACCCACTCCCGCACTGCTCTTCTGGGTTTTCTAAGTTCTGACCTACTCTGGAGCCAGAGACTCAGAAAGCCAAGATCCTGGGCCCAGCAGCTCAGCCTGCAGGAAGATGGCTTCTCTTCTCTTCAGTACGATGCCTCAGCCTTTGTCAAGAGACCATATGAGAAATGGCCATGGGAGGAGCTTTCCATTTGCTACAAAGCTCTATTTCTTCACCCATAAAGACACATGACCACTAATTCTTACAACTACTCCCCATATGGCTATTCCTGCTTTGCGGGGTTTTTTTGTGTGTGTGTGTGAGGAAGATTAGCTCTGAGCTGACATCTGTTGCCAATCCTACTCTTTTTACTGAGGAAGATTGGCCCTGGGCTAACATCCAATGCCCATCTTCCTGTACTTTATATGTGGGACACCTGCCACAGCATGGCTTGATAAGCGGTGAGTAGGCCCGCACCTGGGATCCAAACCCGTGAACCCTGGGCTGCCAAAGCAGAGCACGTGAACTTAACTACTATGCCACCGGGTCAGCCCCTACTATTTTTTTTTTTCATCAAACGTACACAAAAATAGAGAGACTGGTATAATGAACCACTTCATCCAGCTTGAACACTTCAGAATTCTATCCATCTTATTTTATAAATCCCTTCACTTGTGTTTGTTTTTGCTACAGTATTTTAAAGTAAATCCCAGACAGCCTATCATTTCACCTGTAATTTCTCAGTATGTATTTCTAATATATAGTGACTTTTAAAAATAACCATAATTCCATCATCACATTCCCCCAACAAAATTAAATTAATTTTATCTAATATTTAGTTCATGATCAATTTCCCCTGAATGTCTGAAAAATACAATTTTATAGTCAATTTGCTCAAGCCAGGGTCCAACTAAGGTCTATAGATTGCATTTGATTAATTTTTTGGTTAATTTTTTAAAGTATCTTTTAAGCTATAATACTTCTTCCTCTTTCATTTTACCTATGCCATTTTGTTTGTTTGTTCAAGAAACTGGGTCATTTTCTTGTCAATTTTCTCACATTCTAGATTTGGCTGAGTGGATCCTTGCAGTGTTATTTAACATATTCCTCTGCCCCCTGTAATTATATTTAGAAGTTTGATTAAATTTGCATTTACTTTTTTTCCAGGAATATTTTATACATGACACTGTACACTTCCTCTTTCATCACATCAGGAGGCACATGGTGGCTGGTTGTTGTACTAAAATGGTGATGCTGAGGTTTATCAGTAAATTCAGGTAGTGTCAGTCTGACTCATTCATTATAAAGTTCCTCACTGTATTTTCCTATGGCTGCTGTAACAAATTACCACAAACTTGGTGGCTTAAGACAACAGAAATTTATTCTTTTACCGTTCTGCAGGCCAGAAGTCCAAACTCAAGGTGTCGGCAGTGTCACACTCCTTCTGGAGACTCTAAGGAGAATTTTTTCTTGCCTCTTCCATCTTCTGGTGGCTGGTGGCATTCCTTGGCTTCTTTGGCTGCATCACTCCAATCTCTGCCTCTGTGGTCCCGTTGCCTCCTCCTCTTCACATATCTGTGTCTTCTCCTCTTCTCTCATAAGGACACCTGTCACTGGATTTACCCCACCTGGCTAATTCAGAATGATCTTATCTCAAAACGATTAACTGAATTTAGGGAATGAATTCAGGTAATGAATTACTGCAAAGACACTTTTTCCAAACAAGTTAACATTCACAGATTTTGGGGATTAGAACACGGATATATTTATTTGCAGCCACCATTCAACCCACTACACCCAAGAACTTTTTATCTAATGGCTACTGATGATCATTGTCTAGAGCCATTATTTCATTATCTCATTAGCAAAATGGAGATTTTCTAATTTTGTCATTCCTCCTTCATTTATTAGCTGTGAATCATCTATAAAGAAAAATTTCCCTCATCAACTGTGTTGTTATTCTGATATATAACCCCTTCGAGAAAGATAGGATTAATGCTTGATTCTCTTCCATTTGTCTTAGATGGGTGCTATGGAATGAATGTTTGTGTCCCCCCAGAATTCATATGTTAAAACCCTAATCCCTAATGTGATGGTTTTTGGAGATGGGGCCTTTGGGAGGTAATTAGGTCATGCGAGTGGAGCCCTCATGATGGGATTAGTGCCCTTAGAAGAGACTCGGGAGAGCTTCTTCCTCTCTGCTCTCCACCATGTGAGAATACAATGAGAAGACAGCCATCTGCAAACCAGGAAGCGGGTTCTCTCCAGACACCAGATCTGCCGGCCTCTAGCACTGTGAGAAATAAACGTTTGTTGTTTAAGTCACCCAGTCCATGGTAATTTGTTATAGTGACCTAAACTGACTAAGACAACGGGGTTCCCTACGAGCAGATGTGAGTCAAGACTTCTGGTACAAGTAGTTTATTTGGAAGGTCATGCTAAGAGGCACTGCTAGAGGAGTGAAGAAGTGGAGACAGGAAAGGGAAGGAAGCCCATGAGAGCTGTGTCATAGAGCAGGTGGAGCAACTAGGCTCAGTCCTGCTGGGGCACTCTGGAAGACAGTGTAGAACCTGTCTCAGAGAATCCCACTCCAGGGGCAAAGAAACTGGGGAGGTATGGGCCAGCTTCCTGCCTGTTGCTTGAGGGCTGCTCTTGGGAGCATAAACCCTCTAGCACTCCTGCCCAGCCCTGAGCACAAGCACGCTCCCACAGCCAGAAAGAAAGCCCAGGCAGAGGCACAGATGTTCACCAAGAAGCCTTCTCCTTGTAGGTAGAGGCGAATGCTGAAGGACATGGGTCACAGCTACAAACCACCCTTTGCACTGCTCAGATCCATTTGTGCCCCCGTGTTAAGTTCACTTTGTCCCATCACTGATTCTTCAAGGTGTTGGCTGATCGCAATTTCTAATTCTTTAAAAAGGAAGTCTTAGAACAGGAGGGTTAGTGGGACAAACTACAGTAACTGTTGCTGCAGTTGGTTCCGAGGCTGTAATCAGTGTTCAACATCTCCCTCCTCTACAATTCATTCTGTTGGTCTCTGGGGCTTTCACAATGGAAAAACCCAGACCTTCATCCCTGATGGCCTCAGCCTTTCATTACCATGTCCTTGATAGTTCAACATTGCTGCAACTGCCTGTTCATGGTTACCAGTGGACGTGGGATAATCAAGACCAAATATCTTTGCCAGTATAGGTCTTTTCTTTGTCGACTAGTCAATCGGCATGAGGTGCCCAAAATGACCCAGCGGCTGCTGTAGCCTTGGGTTTAGTGGTACCCTTACTGTGACCCCTGGTAGATGCATCTCCCACCCCAGGAACTAGGGCATCTAATCCTGCAGATCCTAAATTTATAGGGACAAGAAGCACAAATTTCCCAAGTGGGTCACTGGGACTGAGGGTGAGAGGGTTATTGCTACTTCCATACCCTGGTTCCTGTACCCGTGATTTCTAGCTGTCTGGGATACAGCACCATATAGTGACCATTGGTTCAAAATATATACTGCATTTTGAAGGCCAGTATCCCCGTCTCAGAAGATGTTTTCCCGAAGCTGGTGTTTAGATGTGCTATAAGGAGGCCATACTAATGTACTATCAGGCTGGCAGTTTTGAGGTGATGTGGTATATTGTAGGGCCAATGGATCCTGTGGTCGTGTCCCCATTGTCACATTTCCTTCACTGTGAAGTGGGTCGCCTTGGTTAGAGGTGATACTATATGAGATCTGACAAGGATAAATCACTTACTTCGTATCCTTGGACATGGGTGCTGGCGAAGGCACTTGGGCAGGGAAGGCCAATCCGTATCCAGAATATGCATTAATCCCAGTAAGCAGATATTGTTCCCTCCTCCAGATTGAAAGAGGTACATTGTAATCAACATACTTCCTGGTGGCTGGTTGGTCTCCTTGAGGGATGGTACCATGTTGAGGGTTCAGGGTCTGTCTCTGCTGCTGACAGGCGAACATCCAGCAGTGGCAGTAGCTAGATCAGCCTCGGTGAGAGGGTGGTGGGCCCTTGCATAGTCTCCATATCTACTGCCACAACTACTCCATTCACGGGCCCATTGTGCAAGTCCTGGGGTGGCAGAGGACAAAGGCTGGCTGTTACCCACTGGAGCCCTTCTGTCCCCTTGGCTGTTCAGTGCCTCCTCTGCAGTGAATGTTCTTTAAGGGGACTGCCACAAGACACAATGCCCACTCCTGAAAGTCCATCCGTGTGGCTCTTCCCTGGACTTCCTTATCTCCAACCTTCCAGTCTTGCCCTTTCTTGGCCTGAACAACCAACCAAGCCATTTGCCACTGCTCAACAGTCCACGTATATACTTCCCTCAAGTCACCTCTCTCGCTGCAAAGTCAGTGGCTGGTGTACTGCTTGAAACCTCTTCCTGGGAGGATCTTCGCTGGCCACCGTCTCTCAGGGCCACTCCTGGGCGGGGCTGCAGTGTGGCAGCAGTCCATGTTTACCTCCTGTCAACACATCCAGGTGGCCCATCCATGACCTAGGTCCGGGTTTCTTCCTCCCCTGAAGCCTGATCACAGAGAAGCCCCACAAGGCCACAGGGCGAGCTGAGAGAGAGGCATGGGTGCAAGAGAAACGGGTAAGGTGGGAGTCTGGGCCTCCTGCCCGCGTAGCCGACTTGTGCCCTCCGAACGTGCTCACACCCAATTACAAATGTACCATTTTGGATTCTGCTGTGCCCACCCACGTGTGCTCATAACTTGGTGGGTGTGAACAGTCCCAGATCTTAATAGGAAAGTCAGACAAGGAAGGGAAGGAATCCAGTAAGTAATTGAGTAAATAACCCAAATAGTTGAGCAGGTGCTCTCTGTGGGCAGCTGGAGCTCACAGCTGCTGGGAGCTCTGGGAGACCGTGGCACTTGGCTCGCAGTGTTCCCATCTGAGAGGTGCATCACCTCTCGGGCCCTTCTGACTCGCCACGCCCTTAGGCCGAGCGTACCTCCCCATCAGAAACAAAACCTCCAAAACCTTGGGCGGTCAGCAGCCTTTGGCTTGTCAAGGCGACTGCTGAGGGAGATGGGTGGGGCACCAACAGGATCTGCTATACCCTGTGCATTTTCAAAATCGTGAGTTGGTGCCCTATAAGCATCCAAAGGGTGACAGGCGATTTTATTTTTTAGAGTCATTACGAACTCATGGACTTTTTATATATTTGATGTGCTTCAATTTCTTACAGTCCTTATTCATCTTATTGCTAAAGGTGTTTCCTCTTTGGCCAACTTTTCTCAAGTTGGCTACTGGGTTCTTTTGACACGAACTTGACCTGAGTCTCATAAGTCCCCTATTCTCAAATATGACAAGCTATCCTGCCCCAGACCTGGAATTTCTCCAAGGTCCTGGTTCCTTTTAGTGGAGTATTATTTAGAGACCACGGTCTAGACACAAGGGGCATTCATTGTTACCAAGTTGTCACTGCCTCCAAGCCTTTTCAGTCGACAGGAGATATATACACAAATCATGAGTTCATGCTCTTATCTCCAACTGGGATTCAAGATTAATAGTTTTTGCTTAACATTCCTTTTCTGACACTGAAAATCTTAGTTCCTAACACCATTACTATAATTACTTCTTTGCTTTATGGCAATAAATAGTGCTTTTCAAAATTATAATGCTAGCGTTAAGATTTCTCCATGGTTCTTTTTGTTCTCAGGGATGTATAGTCAAAATGCTGAGTTTTGTAATCACTTGAAAGAAAATTCTCTGTGGCTTTGCCTCCAACTTCGGACACAATTAGGTGCATTTGCTTCCGTTTGTTTTAGATTTTTAGGGATCACAACACTTTCCTTCTTTTGAATTGAATCTCAAATTAATTTAATTCTTTCAAATTTAATTTTATGTTTTAATTATATAAAACATTTACATAGTTCCAACATCAAAACCATAAAGCAAGGTGTTATTACCGTCTTACAGGTGAAGAAACTGAGGCTCAGAGAGGTTAGAAGCTGCCCAGCATCATAGAAGAGGACCTTTCCCCATCTGGAGACAGGGAGAGGGGCCGCAGGGAGCCCGCAGATGGACAGACTTTTTCTCAAGAAGTAGGTTTGGAGGGAGTCAGGGTTGAGCCTTCCAGGTCCTTCAGCGGTTCTTTTGGGAGAGGCTGGTGGTCTCTTCTGAACACAAGAGTTTGGACCCCTCAAAGCGAGAGTCTGTTGGCTCGGGGGACGGCTGGCTCCTGCTCCTGCAGCAGGGGTTCCCCCAAAATGTCGGTCAGCCTGCAGGCCCCACCGCTGCCTCCCCATCACCCCACTTCCCCTCCCCCCCTGCACCCGTGTTCAGCTGCAGGAGCCCCCAGCGATACACCCAGCCATTCCCTCGTCTGGGCCGGGGTCCCGTGCTTCCTGGCCCCTTTCAGAAGCTATGAAAGCCCTCATTCTCTGAACACAGCTGTGCCAGTGCACAGTGCCCTGTCCACCCCCCTCTTCAGCCCCACTCTCACGTCCCCATGGCATAGGACCCAGGTGCCTGTGCGACGTGCTGGGCCTCAGAGAGGAATGGGCCTGGGCCCCCATCCCCAAGTCTGGGAAAGTGGGGGCAGGTGTTCAAGGGGACAGGCTGTCCCCGTGACCACTGTGGGTGGGAATCCAGTGAGGAAGGCCCAGGGTGCACACTGGAGGTAGGGGGAGCTTGGGATGCTAGAACTTAGGGGGGAGATTGTTTCCTCAACTTGGGTCATGGCCTCAGCTTTAGCGTGGATGGGGGCGGGGGTGGGGCTGGGGGTCAGGAGATTGATTGTCCTCATCCAGAGAGACTGGAAAACTCCCCAGGGCCCAGGAGGCTGGGAGATGAGCCAGCTGGGCTGCACATGGAACATGGAGGAGAGCTGCCCCCACTCTCCCTCCTCTTTCTTCTCTTCTCCTTCCCCACTCTCTCTCCCCTGAGAGAGACAGCCGGGGGCCCTGGCGAGAACCCTGGCCTGGGAGTCAGGAGACTGGCTTTCTGGTCACGGTCAGTTAATTACATGCTGTGTGACACTAGATAGTCGCTTCGCCTCTTTGGGTCTCAGTTTCCTTGTGCAGAAGATCCCTAAGGTTACCTGAGACATCCTCCTCCTGTTACTGGGGCAGGAGGTCCTACTTGAAATCTGACTTGCATTCTTCCTGCTTCCATTGATCCTGTTTGCTTTCAGCCAGTTCCTGACGATCCCTTTCTGAGATAGAGGGGAAGGGCTTGGTTCTTGCCTCTTCTCAGAAAAGGACTAGAAATGGTGGGGGGTGGGGGGGTGTCACATGGCCATAGGTCAAGATGCAAGTAAAGACAGTAAAGGAAGTCTTTGATCAGCAACTGACAGTTCAAAATGCAGGTTAGATTTCAGCATGGACTTTCACAGCTGGAAATGTTGGAAAAGTCTTGGGGAGGTGTTCATTTCCTCCCCTGGAAAATCCTCAGGAAGAGACTCCTCCCTCAAATAATGAGCCCTCCCTCCCATTCACAGGGGAGAGACCCACTGACCTCCTGGCCAGGAGATCTGGTGCAGATTAGGGTGTGTGTGTGTGTGTGACTAGCAAAGGAAAAGAATTTTCCTGAGCCCAATTTTGCTGAGCCCAAGCCATGGGCCAGGTGATTCCCTGACCCAGCCCGGGTGCAGTAGATCTCACCCAGTGCAGTGGTTGCTATTCAGCTCGTTGTACAGAAGAGGAAACAGTTTCGGAGAAACTAAGACCTTCCCAAGGTTTGGTCACTGCAAATGGCAAAACAGGATTTTGACCTCAGTGCCCATGACCCCAGAGTTCTGGCTCTCCCCAAGATCTTCACTGCAGCAGCTGTCTGCTCTGTCACCATGTCTGGTGTCCCACCAGGGGTCTGCCTCTTGGAACAGACTGTCTGGTACCAGCCCGTGTCCAGACCCACCAAGGTTGGCCTTCCCCAGGGCACCAAAATGTGTGCCCACACTTCTAGTCATGAGGGGAGGTGGCGAGGAAGGTCACTTTCTCTGTCTTCTCTGGTCACAGCCAGGTTTCCCCAAGGCAAGAACTGTGGTTACATGTGAGCCACCACTGGGATTGAATTTCAGCCTCTTGGTTGCCTGGCCCCGCCTGGCTGGGCTCCAGCCCCATGGAACCCATGTGGAGAGGAGCCCTCGTGTGGCAGCAGGCTGGATGTAGGCACCCCTGCTGAGACTGTCCTGGGGGAAGGGGGTTCTCTTTCAGCTCAGAGATCTCAGCGATACAAGGTCTGAGGGGAGCAAAGGGAAGTCCTGGGACTACCCAGACACTGCTCAGATCTGTCCCCAAAGGCCTTCTCAGATACCCCCTCTCCGCTAGAGGACTTGGAACAGCATTCCCAAAGCCTAAACTAGTGCCTGGTCCATAGCAGACATTCAGTTGATGTTTAGTAAAATGAATCAACTGAGGTCTCTTCCTCCCCCGACTCTCCCAAGCACCTTGCTCTGTCCCCTTCAGTCTCACATCCCTTCCTGGGGCATTTCTCATACTGAGGGACCGCACCACCCACCACCGTCAGGTCTTCCTGTCCTGTCTCTACAGTAGATGGGTCTCTGGGGAAGGGCCAGAATTCTACCTTTAGATCCCCAAGGATGTGAGGAGGAGTCTTTTTGTGAGCTTCCCAAAGCCCTTTGGAAGCAAGTCCACAGCACTGGGAGTGGAAGCCCGGGCAGTAGAGAGTGGGGCAGCTGGGGCACCCAGTAGAGGGCATTCTAGAATTCCTATACAGGAGGGACTTGGGTGCAGTCTCCATGGAAGGACAGGAACCTGTCCTGAGGCTGCATTTGCATTTCAGGCACCCCACTTTACTTGGGATGTTTGGGGGTGGTCCTGGGGACTATGGAGATCAAAGGCCCCGACAAGCTATCCTTGATGCCACCTCTGGTGTCCAGGGGAAAGTGTCCAGGCGTCTGGCTGTCCTGCCCACAGTCTGTGCCAGGGGCTTTGCCTGGAGTCCCAGGAGGGAGGAGGGAAGGAGGAGGAGAGAGGGGGGAAAGAGCCTGGGAAAGCAGAGGGAAGTGGAGGCCCTGGAGCTGGGGAGGGGGTGTCATTGGTATTCTGGGCACTGAGGAGTCCCCAAAGGCTGGACAGTACTCAAGGCCCACCCCCTGGCACCAGGCTGCACATTCATCTGTGCCCTGGCCACTGGGCCCTCTGGGTTCCCAGCAACGCCTGCGTTTTGCACATTGGTTTGCATGACCAGTAATGTCCATTCACAGTGCCACCCCACCCCCCATGTCTAGAGAGTTCCTGACTCGCTTTGCTTAACCCATGAATCTGTTGTCTAACCTCCATCACTCCAGCTGCAAAGTCAGCTCCTCCTCTGTGCAGGGAGTGGGAGCACCACAGGAGACAAATCCAATCAGAGCTTCCTCCAGGGAGGTGCCTAGAGGACATCTGCACCTCATCCTGCCTCCAAAAAAGAGCTCCCCTCCCCCATTTTTATGTATGTGTGGAATCTCTCTCCAGGAGCAAAGCCTCCCAGTTCTCCCTTCATCCTTTTCCCTACTAAGTGTGAGTCCCTCCTCCTCTCCCCTTGACCAATGGGAAGTCCCTCCTGCTGTCTAACTTCCATCCCTCCAGCTGCAACATCATCATCTAGCTCGGCAAGCGCTCCCGGCCCGCCCCTCCCGCCCTCCCTCCCTACTCCAAGTCCTCGGCTTCTCAACCCCAGAACGATGTCCTACTTCGCTCGTCCTTGCTCTCGCTGCTGCCGCCGGGAACCGACGCAGAGAAGGCAGCGGGTCCCGTGACCTTCCTGAGCCCCCCGCGTTCCCGGCCAGGGGGCGGGGGCGGCGCCGGGTAAGGGCGGGGAGAGGGCGGGGGGAAGAAAGGGGTTTTGTGCGGCGCCCGGCGGCCCGGCGCCCTCTTCCGAGCGTCCTGTGGGCCCAGCCTCTCCTTGCGCCCGCGCAGTCTCCGCCGCAGTCTCGGCCGCAGCTGCAGGACCGAGCCGTGGACCCGGAGGAGACCCCCGGAGGAGGCAGCAAACTTCGCGGCGCCGCACCCCCATCCCGGTCCTCGGTCGCCTGCCGGTAGGTGAGTGCGACCGCAGCCCGGCCGCCCGGACCTGGGAGGGAGAGAGAGAAGGGAGCGCCCACTGGCCGCCCTGGGGTCCGCGCCACTCCCCCCCCCCCCCCCCGCGAAGCCCTTGCATCCCGAGGCTCCGGCGCACCCACCCTCCGACCCCTGACACCTCGGCGAGGTCCGCTGTGGGCCTGCAGGGAGAGCCTACGGCGCCCTTGCCATCTCCAGCTCTGCTGCCCGGCTCTGCCGCTGCCACCCCCACTGCTGC
The DNA here is from genome assembly GCF_020826845.1 of Diceros bicornis minor. Lineage (NCBI taxonomy): Eukaryota > Metazoa > Chordata > Mammalia > Perissodactyla > Rhinocerotidae > Diceros > Diceros bicornis. The sequence goes on from NC_080743.1 coordinate 60,173,969, forward strand.
TTGCAGTCTGACCAGCAGCCCCCTCGAGTCCGCGGGCAAGTGGGAACGCCCCTCTGGGTCCTCGCGTCCTCCTCGCTGCGCGCGCCAGTCCCAGCGCCGCCGCCGAGGTTCCGACCTTGTCCCGGGCGGGGCGGCGGCGGTCCGAGCCAGCCCCCAACTCCGCTGCCGCCGTGCAGGCGGCACCGCGGGAGGAGCCGTGGCGAGCAAGCCTTCTTCTGGGGCCACCTCCCCGCGGCCCGCAGGACAGCGGATAGGAGCCGCTGTGGCGGGTGGTCCCGCCACCAACGGGAGCTGGAATCCCAACTCTGCCACTTACTTGCTGTGTGACCTTGGGCAAGTTAGTTGACCTCCCTGGACCTCGAATTCTTCCTCATCGGTGTAATGAGAACACGTAAACAGTATTCTCAAAGTTGAGGTTATGCGTGGGAAGCGTTTAGCGAGAGGACTGGCTCAGATGGATGGTCAGTACCTGTTAGCTGGAATTCCAGGTACCACTCCTGCTTTCCTTCCTAGCACTGCTGGGGGGCTGGGAACTCCCTCCCCCCAAGTACTTCCATATTCCCCTATTCTCAGAACAGCTCTGCCCACGTGATTCTAACAGGATCAAGAGACTTGCCATCAATTTTGTTTGCACCATTATTGTCTGCATTACTTCCATTCCAGATAACAGCAGCAAGATCAAGGGGCACTGTTATGGATAGACCCACCCACAGTGTTACCAGGGCCTGTGTGTCAAGGCTAACTTTACCATTGATGACAGCATCGTCTACAGTTCAGATTTTATTCTAGGAGGAGCTACAATAGCCCAGCTGGTGATGTTGCTAATAGTATTATTAGTTGTGCTCTGACAAATAGGACTATTTATATGGTTACTGCAATTACTTCTGCAGGCCCTGCTGAGGCCTCGCTGATATGGTATAGGTTCATGTTGCCCCTCCCACAGCCACTAAGAGGATAGCTGAGAGCTTCCCTCCTGCTGTGACCGAAATTCTGGCCTCCCGTGCATCCCTGCTGACCCTGCTGAGTGCTGGAGCTCAGTTCGTATGGGGCAGACCTTGGCCTGCCAGCTGGTGGGCATTCGGCATGGAGATGGTGGGTGTTGGGTGCACTCACTCCCTCACACGCACGCACGCGCACGCGCACACACACACATAGCCTGGTCTTGATTCTCTGTGGATTGGGTCTCTGAAGGCTGTGAGGGAGATGGATGTCCATGGTCAGACAGGAAAGAGAATGTAACAAGAGGGAAGTTTCCTGAACAGCTCAGGAAACTCAAGACAAACGCAGAAATCCAGAAGCTGGAGCAGGAAAGGGACAGCTGGAAAGAGGGAGGGTGTGGCATCAAGGGAAGGGACAGGATGACTGCTGAGCTCTCGAGGTCAGAGATGGAGTGGCATGTCCCGCTCTGGAGGATAGAAGATGGAGTGGAGGCGGGTGGGTGTGTGGGATGGAGAAGGCCAAGGCCTGGACCCCTGGGTTCTGAGTCAGGTGCTGGATGAGAGGATGCCTAAGTTTTCTCAGGACCCCTAGCTATGCCAGGAAGGGGCTAAGGCCCAGGCTGGGTGTGATTGGCAGTGGCGGGGGGAGGACAGAGCTCTCTGATTGTGAGAACCATACGACCACGGCCATGTCTTGGCCTCTCTGGTCAGTGATTACCATTCCTGGAGGTGGGGGTGGGACCCTCCATGTGCCAAGGCAGTCAGGTCTCATCAGCCTCAAACCTCCTCTCATTCCCACCTTCAAAACAGAGGTGAAAGGGGGGTCCAGGGTGTTGGTCCCAGAGTGGCTCCAACTATATGGGTTTCTGGGCCGCCTGTCGGAGAGCTGGGAGCCAGGTCTGTGAGCAGCTCCAGCTCCAGCCCAGAGAGCGGGGAGGGACGGTGCCAGGAAGGGGCCTGGCCCAGGACCTGGCACAGCTCAGTTGCATGGCAAAAAACACTGGCTGCTCCAACCCCAGAAAACAGTCCTCCCAAGTGCCCCTTGCCCAGAGCTGGTCTCGGCACCCTCAGATCTGGCCCCATTGAGAACCTCCTCCCTCTTAAAGGTCAGAGAGAGGCCCTGGGCATCTGGATCCTGCCGCTCCTCCTCCAACTCTGACCCTGAGGAAATGATGCCCAGCCAGTGGGGGAAACGGAGGTTACAATGGTGGGGAGGCATCCTAGGATGAAATCCTAGGAGAAGAGGGAAATTTCCCATCACTCAGGCTCAGGAAAGGGGGGACACGAGGGCAGAGAAGATGAGGTTGAACAATGGGCCTGAAGTGGGAGTGAGTAGCCGGTGGGAATAAGCCTGATCTCTAGGAAGTCTTGCCTGCAGTCTAACCTTCATCCCTCCTGCTGCACTATTGGCCTATTGCATGTCAGACTTGGGTCTCCATGCTCTTCTAAGTCTAGCCTGACCCTTAAAGATGATGTTGGACACAGCTCTACAGCTTTCATTCCTGGGGACTTTGGCCTGGTGCCTGACTTGGCTTTGCTGGGGACCCAGGGTCAGCCCTATCCCTCTCTGGGCCCCCCTTTCGCAATGTCACACCCCCACCCCTCCATTATGAGAGTGTGTAGTGTGTTTTGAGATCTTCAGGGGAATATTCTGGGTTCTCAGAGCTTCTGACAGCCAAGGGTAGGAGGGAGATGGCCCCTCCCATCTATTCTCACCTCCTATCTTTAACCCACTCCTCAGCCTAGGCTGGATGAAGGCCAGACTGGCAGAGACAGGGGCTTTGTCCCAGCTGGTTTCTGAGCCAGGAGATCTGGTGGGAAAGCCCATGCCAGGCAGAAAGGAAAGGCTGGGAGGAAGAAGGGAGGAGGCTGCCAAGGAGGAGGAGTGAAGGATGCTGGGGAGTAGAGAGAAAAGTTTCCTTATAAGTAATAGTGGGGTGGGAGGAGGTCGAGGAGGGGTCTGGAGAGAAGTTGTGCATTGTCCAGGTTCAATCTAGGAGGCCCTCCTGGAGGAGGCCAGGTGGTTATGGTACTCAGGGAGGGAGAGACAGGAAGGGAAGGTTTGAGGGGTACGTGGCAGGAGTCGTCTCTGGGTTCAAGGAAGGAGTCTGGCACTGAGTATAATAGCACCCACCATCCACGCTATAAGCATTTATTGAGTTCCTACTGTGTGCCTGGTGCTATGCATTTGTACAGGGTTTTTAGGATATAAAGCACTCTCAAACCCATAGCCTCATCACAACCTGTGAGGTGGTAGTGATGGGGCTCTCTTATAAGTAAGAAAACAAAGGCCCAGACAGGGTAAGTAACTTGCCTTAAGTCACACAGCAAGTTGACTAGGATACAGGTCTTGGCTCTGAGGAAGAATCCCTTGGCAGGGAGACAAGGATCAGAAACAGGGAGTTAATGGTGAGGTGGAGGCAGCGGGCTTCTGGGGTCAGGATATGTGTGAGCCCACATGGATGCAGGGATCCAGGGGAAGTCCATCCTGAGGTCTAACCCCATCTTTCCTCAAGTCCTTCCATCAGCCTGCAGCATGGCCCCACTATTCCTGCCCCTGCTGGCAGCCCTGGCGCTGGCCCAGGTCCCTGCAGCCTTCCCTGATGCCCTGGAAGCGGACAGCTCAGGTAAGCAACCCAACTCCGGGTCACTGTCTCTGTCTCCTACATCTCTTCTAGGGCAGAGGCAGCCTCTTGTTGGGCCCTAACCAACCTGGTCCAGCCCTGGGGGCCCCAGGGAGGAGGTGGAATCTGTAGGACTATGGGGAAGGGTCTGGGCTGGGACACTTGAAGTAAGGGATGAGTCGTGGGCCCCTTGTAGGGCTGTGGAAACTTGGGGGTAGGCTGAGGAGGGCCACGAAGTGCTAGGCTGCCTCTCTAGGGTGGACAATGGGGGGCCCTGGGGACAGGATGAATGGCGATGGGAGGCAGAACAGGGGTGGAGCTGGGAGGAATCCTGAAGGCGAGTCTGAAGGGAGTAGCCTGGGAAACGTTGAGGACAGGGCTGGAGGACAGAGCGGGTGGAGTTAGAAGACCCTGGAATGGGACCTAGGAATCCTGGGGTGGTACTGGGCGATTCTGGGGGCGAAATTTACCGGGAGACTTTGGGGACGGGTCTGGAGACCTTGGGGGGTGGGCCTGGGGGACCTGGAGGTGGGTTTGCAGGCCCCTGGGGGCCGGGGACCCAGGTTCCTGGGGGCGGGGTTAGGAAAACCGAAGGGCGAGGCCGGGGAATCCCGGGGCGGGGCTTGGGCGCCGGGGGCGGGTCCCGAAGGACCCACGGCGAGAAGTTGCAGCGGCCCCGCCCGCCCACAGAGGACCGGGCCTTCCGCGTGCGCATCGCGGGCGACGCGCCGCTGCAGGGTGTGCTGGGCGGCGCCCTCACCATCCCGTGCCACGTTCACTACCTGCGGCCGCCGCCGAGCCGCCGCGCCGTGCTGGGCTCTCCGCGGGTCAAGTGGACCTTCCTGTCCGGGGGCCGGGAGGCCGAGGTGCTGGTGGCGCGGGGGCTGCGCGTCAAGGTGAGCGAGGCCTACCGGTTCCGCGTGGCGCTGCCTGCCTACCCCGCGTCGCTCACCGATGTCTCCCTGGCGCTGAGCGAGCTGCGGCCCAACGACTCGGGCATCTACCGCTGCGAGGTCCAGCACGGCATAGATGACAGCAGCGACGCTGTGGAGGTCAAGGTCAAAGGTGAGAGGGCAGGGACTGAGAGAGGGTTCCAGAGAGAGGGAGAGGAAGACTCCTGCTCTCAGGGAGCCCACAGCCTGAGGGGGAAGCAAATACCCCTGGAAGGCACAGACCGAGTTGGAAAGGGAGTGAGTGGAGACAGGCCTTTGTGACCTCCTTTCTCTCTTTAGGTGGAGGAAATCCTACCCACAGTCTAACTTAAGCCCCTCATGCTGTAGAGTGAGCGCGATTGGGACTTCAGCCTTGTGCACAAGGGAGTGACAAGGAGGGGGAGGGGAGGTCAGTGTGCAGGGGGATCCTGCCTCAGGATCCTCTCTGCCCCTCAGGGGTTGTCTTTCTCTACCGGGAGGGCTCTGCCCGCTATGCTTTCTCCTTCACTGGGGCCCAGGAGGCCTGTGCCCGCATCGGAGCCCGCATCGCCACCCCGGAGCAGCTCTACGCCGCCTACCTCGGGGGCTATGAGCAGTGTGACGCTGGCTGGTTATCAGACCAGACCGTCAGGTGGGCTGGGACTGTGGACTGGGAGCTTCTAGTTGTCTCTGAGGTGGCTGTGGCCTCCAGTTCTGCCAGGGACTACCTGCTGCCTCGGGCTGGCTGTACAGGGCTCCCTGCCTCTAGGGAATGAGGCTGGTCTGCCGAGGGTGGGTGAGGGCCCTGCCCTGCGGGTGTGTCCCTGCCGAGCTGGGAGGACAATTGGCTGCATTGAAAGGCCAGGTGATTCAGGAGGGTCACCATGGGAAGGCTCCCTGTGAAGGCGTCTGCACTCCCTCCCCAGGTATCCCATCCAGACTCCAAGAGAGGCCTGTTACGGAGACATGGATGGCTTCCCTGGGGTTCGGAACTACGGAGTGGTGGACCCGGATGACCTCTATGATGTCTACTGTTATGCCGAAGACCTAAATGGTGATTGGGGGTGACAGGTTCCAGGGGCAGGGCCCCTCTCCAGTGCTGCCCATCGGTCCTCCTGGGGCCTCTGCTGGACCCTATAATCCCTCATGTGTTTAAGTGAGCCACCAGGGGTAAGGAAACAATGTCCCTCCCTCCAAACACTGTCACAGAGGCAAGTGCATGGCCAAAGCCTCAGACAGTTGGTAGGAGACTGAGTTTGCATTTTGACTCTGCTGCTACCTGCTGTGCATTCTCTCCTTCTTAGCATCTTTGGGCCTCAGTTTCCTTCTTTGCAGAATGGAAGTTGGGCCAGGTTCCTTTGAGCAATTGTATCCATCCTGAGGTTCTATCAAGACATTGGTCTTATGAAGTAGGGTAGTTGACTCCATGTCACAGATGAGGAGACTGAGGCCTAGAGAAGCTTGCCCAGGGTCCCATGGGAGCCCAGGGTGGAAGGGGCTACCAACTTCCTGGTAACCCAGCCTCCTCTTCCCTGCCAGGAGAGCTGTTCCTGGGTGCCCCTCCAGACAAGCTGACGTTGGAGGAGGCACGGGCATACTGCCGGGAGCGGGGTGCAGAGATTGCCACCACGGGCCAGCTGTATGCAGCCTGGGATGGTGGCCTAGACCGCTGCAGCCCGGGCTGGCTGGCCGATGGCAGTGTGCGCTACCCCATCGTCACACCCAGCCAGCGCTGTGGTGGGGGCCTCCCTGGTGTCAAGACTCTCTTCCTCTTCCCCAACCAGACCGGATTCCCCAACAAGCACAGCCGCTTCAACGTCTACTGCTTCCGAGGTGAGCCCAGCTCCCTGCAGAGGCTGAGACCAGCCTCAGAGAGGCAGAGCCAGGCCCTGAAGGCCTACCCCTGTTCTGACCAGTTTCTCTCAGGTCTTTGCCATGTGCCTGAAGGAGCCTTGGGTGATGCTCACCTTATCTCCCAGGGTTCTAATTCTGGTCGTACCCTCTGGCTTGGGCTATGTGGCCTCAAGGAGTGCTCACTTCTCTGCAGTGCTCACTTCTCTGCATCTCCTCACCTGCCTCTACTGCTCCACATCAGTCATCCATGACTTGCCTCTTCCAGTTTCAAAGCTGCCTCTCCCATATTGGGCTGCCAAATACGTTTCCATTTCTGGTCAGCTCATTAGCAGAGCAGAGATGACCGACATTCTCTGAATCAGACAAATGATTTGCTCCAGTTAACCAAATGCTCTTAAGAGCCCTCAGAGGGGTTTCCAGAACCTTCACCTTGAAGGTGTCAGATCTTTAACCACCAAACATTGATGGGCAGACACAATTCCCCCCACAGGGATCAGGTCCTCAAGGATGGTTGGGTGTAGAGATGGCTTCCTGCCCACATCGTATATTGGAAGCCGGAGGGGAGGCAGTGCCTGGGACCCCCAGAGGCACAGGGCCCAGGCCAAGGGTAACTGACAATCAGGGAGGCATTGCTGTGGAGCGTCTGGGTCCTTGCCCCAGTTCTGAGCCTGCGGTACTGGGACAAGGGCCGGAGGCAGAAATGGGAGAAGACACAGCCTTTACCCTCAGGGAGCCCCTAGTCTGAAGGGGAAGACACAGCTTCTGCCATGGGAGCCCCCAATCTGAGGGAGGACAAGATGCCTCCCTCCCAGCATGAGGAAAGACTGAGAGGAAACCATTACTTCCACTGAGATTTCCAGACATCTTGGCCTGGGGCTGGGAGGGGTGGGGAAGTGAAGTCCATAGGAAGACAGGTCCATCTGGAAAGGCTTATTGGAAAAGAGATGATGATGATGATGATGATAATTATAATAGCTAACACTTCTATGCACTGATTATAATTATGTACCAAGCACTGTTCTGGGAAGAAATGGAAGGAGGAACTGAACGAGGAGGAGAGGGGAGAGGAGAGGGTGACTGTGGTTGGGAGCAGGTGGAGACAGAGACAGGCCAGGGTGCAGGTTTACTTGTCTGGGATGAGCAAGGCTCATGGAGCAGGTGATGAGGGCAGGACGTGCTGTCCTACTCGGCTGGCTGAGCATAGACGGCCCTCAAGGCTTTTCTTAGCCCAATTTCACCTTCGCTTCATTGGTTTTCTGCTCCTGGTTCACTTCCCCAGAGACAAGGTAATCCATTCTAAAACTGGTTATTTGAAGGGAACAGAACCTGGAAGGATGGGGTGGCCCCTTCCTTTGTCCTCTTGCCCCGACACTGAGATCTGCAGGTGGTGACTGTTGAAAGTTCTTCCTGCACCATGCCCTTCAGCTCTCCTCTGGTGAGGGCAGCCTGTCCCCTTCCATTTCAAAAGTCTTGGGATGACTATGATTCCTTATACCTTGCCCCAAGTCCAGGATCCCAAGGTGCTGAGGCCATTCTGTCCATCCTTCTGCCATCATCCCTTTACTCAAAGAATCTCTCTCCCCTGAGCCTTTCCTGACCACTCTATCTAAAGTAGTACTTCCCATCCTGTCTCCTTACTCTGCTTAATTGTTCTTTATATGGTAACATGATAATATGTTTATTTGTTTATTCTCTGTATCTAGAATATAAATTCCCCTGCGGGCAGGAAGCTTGCTGTTTTGCTCTCCACTATATCCTCAGTCCCCAGGAGAATGCTTGGCATGACACACAGTGGGCACTTGATTATTGCTTGAGGAACAAGTGATGAAGTCCTGGGGTGCTCCCTGGGCCCATGGGTACTCCAGAGGACAGGTGTGAGAGAGTGGAGAGAATTCCGTGATCTCTGAGTCTAACCCAGAGCCCCCACATGCAGCTATGACCTGGGAGGGCAAGGCCACCTATTTAACCTCCCATTGGCACTTCCCTCCCACCACAGACTCTGCCCAGCCCTCTGCCACCCCTGAGGACTCCAGCCCAGCCTCTGACCTGGCCTCTGATGGACTGGAGGCCATTGTCACAGTGACAGAGACCTTGGAAGAACTGCAGCTGCCTCAGGAAGCTGTGGAGAGCGAGTCCCGTGGAGCCATCTACTCCATCCCTATCATGGAGGATGCAGGGGGTGGAAGCTCCACTCCAGAAGACCCAGCAGAGGCCCCTAGGACCCTCCTAGGTAACTCGAATCCCTTATCCTGGGGATGGATCCACCTGAGAGAAGCTGGGGGCAGAAGGTGCAAGCCCAGGTTGATGCTGGGGTTATGGCCAGTATGACTCTGCCCTGTCCTTTCTCAGCAGCTCAGTGGTACAGGGCATCTCTCCTGTCCCTCGCCCAACCTTTGCCTTTCCAGCAAATTCCACTCCCAGCTCTCTGGGTCTGGAGATGCTTGGACTAAGGAGCTGCCCCTTGGGAAGGAGGGGCCTCCTTTCTTTGGTCCCTCTCCTCCCTCATCTACCCAAAATACACTAGAGCATTTTAACAGACTAGGAGAGGGAGATGCAACGACCAAGTTTTCCTGGGCTAATGAGAGCTCACAGAGCCTTCTCAAGTGTTGCCTCAACATTGCAGCTCAAGTTGAAATTCTTCTGATGTGGAACAAAGACAACCTCTGCCCAGGGCAGGCTCTTCCCTCTCCCCCTGGGGAGGGCCTCACCCTCCCCAGCCCTGCCTCTCCTGGCTTCCCCTTCCTTCTTCCTGTCCTCTGGTGGGTGCTGTCCCTGGTGCTGAACCATCCGTGCTTTGCCTAGAATTCGAAACCCAATCCATTGTACCTCCCCTGGGGTCCTCAGAAGAGGAAGGTGAGGTGTTGGAGGAAGAAGAGAAATACAAGGATGAAGAAGAGAAGGAAGAGGAGGAAGAAGAGGAGGAGGTGGAGGATGAGGCCCTGTGGGCCTGGCCCAGCGAGCTCAGCAGCCTGGAACCAGAGGCCTCTCACCCCACTGAGCTGGCCCTAGAGGAGTCGCTGTCCCGGGCATCCCCGCCAGCGAAGGCAGTCCTACAGCCTGGTGCATCACCACCTCCCGATGGAGAGCCAGAGGCTCCCAGGCCTTCAAGGGTCCTTGGACCACCCACTGAGACTCTGCCCACTCCCAGGGAGGGGAACCTGGCATCCCCACCACCTTCCACTCCGGATGGGGCGAGAGAGGTGGGGGAGGAGACTGGGAGTCCTGAGCTGTCTGGGGTTCCTCGAGGAGAGAGTGAGGAGACAGGGAGCTCCGAGGATGCCCCTGTCCTGTTTCCAGCCACACAAACCCCTGAGGGTACCAGGGAGCTGGAGGCCCCCTCCGAAGAGAATTCTGGAAGAACTATCCCATCGGGGACCTCAGTGCAGGCCCAGCCAGTGCTGCCCACTGACAGCGCCAGCCGCGGTGGAGTGGCCGTGGCCCCCTCATCAGGTAACTTTGCCCAAGGCTCAACCTCCCTCTTTCTCCTCCTCCTTTTTCTCCCGCTGCAGCTCTGGGTCACCTGACCTGTAGCCCTTTAACCCACCATTGCCCCGGCATCTCCTGTCCTATGCCTTCATTCTCCTGCCCACCTCTACCTGTGGGTCTCCAATCTTGGATCCCCCACCTTGTGACTTCCATCCCAGCCCCTCTGATTCCTCACCCTGTGACCCCCAACTCCATTACCCCCACCCTGTGACCCTCTCCCTATTTCTGAAAGCCTCACCCTGTGACCCCAGCCCCACCACTGACTACCTGGGACTCTTTACTACCCTCAGGCTAGGAGGTGGGAGCTGGAGGGGAGGGCTGTCCACCTGTGACTCATCTCACTGGCCCCACAGAGCACCCTCACGCCTGGGCAGTAGGGTGCCCTCATTGCTTATGGCACTCTTCAGGGCCCAGGCCCCTCTTCCACTGCTCCCTCCCCCCTTCTGTGTGCCATCCCCCTTCAGCCATCTCCCACTGACATCAGGGAGGCCTAGAATTCCATCCCTGCCCCTCAACCTCTGGGGTCCAGGAGAGCCCTTATCCCCACAGAGCCTTAAGCGACTACTTCTGTGAAGTATTTTTTTCGACTGTTTCATGGAAAACAAGCCTTGGAAATAAATCTCTATTAAACTGCTTTATAACCAAAACTCTGGCACCCTCTGTCTCCATCCCAGCTGTCTGCCCTTTCATTCCACGGATTTGTGTCCTGGGTTGCTCTTTGATGCTTCTCTTTGGCACTGTCTGTCCCCCTCTCTCTCTCTTTGCTTCTTCCTTTGTCATCTTCAGCCAGCACCCTGTCCTGTCCTAGCTGTCTAACAGCCCCTTGCTGTTCCCTCATCCCCTCCTTCTCAGGCCCGTCTCCACTTTCCTTCCTGACCGCTGAGATCCCAAATCTGACTGCACACATTACCCCAGAGGAATCATTGTCCGTCAGTCTGCCGGAGGGCTGGGAGTCCTAGTCCCCCACTCCTGACGGGGAGAAAACCCCACAGCCTGGGCATGTGTGTGTGTGCGTTTGTATTCATTTCTGATCCATCTTGATGGCTCCCATATAGAGCCATCCATACAGAGAAGCGACTGAGAAAATCCCTCGGCGTAGAGGCCGTTCCCTGGCATCTTGGTACCTCAGCCTCACCCATTCTACCCCCCACATCTCAGCAGGGGGATGGTATCTAACTTTCATCCCACTGCCCACAGCCTCCCCCTCCTCCACTAACCCCTGCACTAATGACCACCCCCACCCCCTAAGAAGAATGATTGCACCCTCTCTGAACCCAAAGGATCTCAAAGTCCCTAGTGCTGGAGAAGACACAAATCAGGAGGCAGGATCGAGAGGGAGTGTGGAGGGAGGGGGAATGGGGAGTTAGGTTCTGGGGTCCGAGAGAAGCCCTACCTACTCAGGGAAGGTTGAGCTTCCCAAAGGAGGCCCCTGGAGAAGGATGGGATCCTGCCGGTCCCCGGACCCCCTCTCCTAGATGGCCCACGGTGGGCTAGGGGCCCCCGCATCACATTCAGTCTCACCCATTTCAACTCTTGGCTCCCTGCCCAGCTGGCCTTGGAGTTCAGCACTGCGTGGGGCGTGGGGCACCACTGAAGTATTTGCAGTGTCTTAGTCACCCACCTGGAGGATGAGTGAGAGGTCCTCTGGCCTGCTGTTGCAGCAGGAGGGAAGGAAGAACTTTCTGGTTGTGTATAGCAGTTGGCCCAAAGAGGGGGAGGAAGGAAGACCAGGAGGTCTCAGGAGGAGTTCTGCCACCCCACTCTGCCTGTCCTGGTTCAAGTTCTGCCGCCACAGCCGGGGGAGGCACCTCTGGCCTGGGTGCAGACCAGGGACCAGGTTTGAGAGTCTCTGTCCCCCAGGGTTGGAGGGTTGGAGAGAGGAGCAGAGAGGACATCAGAAGGAGCCGGAAAGTGTGAGGAATGGGAGGGGGCTTCAGGACTCCTCCCCTCGGTGGGGCCTGGTGCTTAAAGGGTTAAATAAAACACCTCCCCTCCCCCCTTTGCCCTGGGGGGTAGCACTACTAGCCTGGAAGAAACTATTGGCAGAAGGGGAGATGACAGGGGGAGTGGTGCTGAAACAGCTGATTCATTCTACCAAAAACAGCTAGGTCATCCCAGCAAAATTCTTTGAATTAACTCCAGCTTCTCCTCCCCCGACCTCTGCTCTGATCCCCACCAGGCAGTGGGATCTCGGCTAGAGTGAAGCATTGTGGGCCTTGGCCTTGGCTGCTAGGAGTGGATGGCACAGTCAGAAGGGTCCTCCCCAGGGCTGGTTTTGCCACCCAGGGCTGAGAGCCCTGACCTGTGCTGTCAGTCTCTGGGGCCATCTTCCCCTGGGTCATCCGGACCAGAAAGGAGTAGAATCTGACAGCCCTTCTGGCACCCAGGCCGGGCCCAAGCAGCCACCTCCCACCCCAGGATCTAGAGAGTCCAGAGAAGGCAGATGGCATAGCCAGACGGAGCTGGATCCAGACTACAGATTGCAGGCCTTCCGGGTAGTGTGTTAGTCTAAGGAGACTGCCTGGAGGAGGGGGAGCCAAAAGGAGGGAGTGAGATGGATCAGAGGGTTTCTAGGCTGGGGAACCTGCAGAAAGCTGGAACTGGAAGGGGAAAGGGGAGCCTGGTCAGCGGGAAGAGTCTGGGGAGATAAGAAGGGGAGGAAAGAGGCTGGATGATGTTGAGAGTGTTTGGGGGGGGGGCACTGCAGCTTTATTCCTGAGCCTGGGGAGAGGGTAGGGCGCAGAGTGAGGGAAGTGCCTTGGTCTGCAGTAACAGCCTCTGGAGCTGACTCTGCCCGGTGGACAGCAGGAGGAGTAGTTAGACCCCACCTGGACCACCACAGTATCAGGTCCCAGAAGCAGTAAAGGGCAGGCCACACCTCACTGGTGCTATGGTGACTCTCCTCTCCTCTCTCCAGTTCCACACAGCCCACCTAGACTGTACAGAACTGCTGGGACCTGGCACAAAGACAAGGGGGTGGGGGACTAGACTCCTAAAGAGGTAAAGTGACCTGCCTGATGCCACCCAGCAGAGCCAGGAGCCAGAGAAGAATCAGGTCTCATAACTGACAGCCCAGTTTCTTTCTCCTTGGTGGGGTTGGGTCCTGACGGCCTCCCTAGCCACCTCCCCCCAGCCCCTTTAGACTAGGCCCACACTGGTGGGTGTGACAATGGCCAGCACAGGGCTGAGCCAGTGCTGGGGGCGTGGGGAGGGAGGAGAAACCCAGAGCTCAGGGCTAGGCTCTGACCAGGGGCAGGCCCCAAGGAGAACCTTTACGGTGCTGTGACAGCTCCCAGGACAAGGAGGTCAGGGCCGGGGACTCACTGAACTCTCTCCTGGAGGACTCAGGCTGCCAAATTGTGCTCCCCTGCTCCCCCCCACCTCATTTCTCTCCCCCCTCAGGTGACTGTGTCCCCAGCCCATGCCACAATGGGGGGACATGCTTGGAGGAGGAGGAGGGGGTCCGCTGCCTATGCTTGCCTGGCTATGGGGGGGACCTGTGCGATGTTGGTGAGTGTGTTGAGGGGCAAGTGGGATCTGAGGCCTAGACCCTGCCACAACATACTAGTTCTGAAGCAGCGAGGGAGGGCGCTGGTTTGGGCCTTGTCATTAATGAATCCCCATTTTAAGCAAATCACCTAACCTCTCTGAGCCCTACCCTCACTAAAAATGCCTCTCTCAGGGGGTCCGTGGGAAAGGAATGCTTAGCATACTCCTTCGAGTTTCCGTTCTCCTGGGAAAACAGGAGGATACGGCTTTTCTTTAGAATGGAGGAATGCAGAGACCCACACTGGGACGATAGCCCTCACCTTGGTCCCTGTCGCTCAGGGAAGGAAGGCATCAAGGCCGGCTGCACCAGGGACCCCCCTGGCTCCTCCTTGCCCCTCGTTCCCTACCGGCTCTTTGGACCCGCCCTCCTGCCCTTAGTCCCGCCCCTGGGTCTGCGATGGTGGGAGGAGCCCAGTCCCTTCCAGGGGACCTGGCCCCTCTGAGCTCCGGGGTCATCTGGCCTAAGCTGCCCGTCCTTCTATGCCCCAGGCCTCCGCTTCTGCAGCCCTGGCTGGGATGCCTTCCAGGGCGCCTGCTACAAGCATTTTGCTACGCGAAGGAGCTGGGAGGAGGCAGAGACCCAGTGCCGGCTGTATGGCGCGCACCTGACCAGCATCAGCACGCCCGAGGAGCAGGACTTCATCAACAGTGGGCTGGGGACCGGGCGGGAGGGGACCCTGTCATCTGCTCTCTCTCACACACTCACTCACTCATCAATCAATCAATCAATTAATGAGTGTGTTAATTAACTCCCTTATTAATTCAGGTAGTCCTTACTTGGTTTACCTCATTCATTCACTTTTCCTTTCTCTCTCCCTCCTTCTCACTCCACACGTGGGTAGTGGGGTTTCTGGCAGGGGAGGGCTGCGGTTCGCGCAGGAAATATACCTGCATCAGGCCGCGGTTGCTCAGGGGCCCACCTTCAGTCCTCCCCACCTCCTACCTCCATCTGCTTTCCCCAACTCTGACCTCGCTGAAAGTTTTTACTCTTTTTCCAGAGTTTCCCTTTTCTAGCCCTGGTCATATTTTTCTTCTTCCCTCACTCCCACCCCCCCCCCCCAACGCCCCTGCCTTCCACCCGGCCCATGTGAAGGGCCCAGTCCCTTCTAGAGGACCTGACCTGGGTTCCCGGGTCATCCCGGAGGGAGGGATAAGAAAACCGGGAAGCGCGGATTTTGGCTTGCGGGCAGAACTTCCGCGGCGGTCACCCACAGACCGCCGGATAGCGGGGAACGGTCGCCATCTGCCGGCAGCGGAGCTCACTGCACCACCCCCGCCGTCTCCCCTGCGGTTCTCCCCCAGATCGATACCGGGAGTACCAGTGGATCGGGCTCAATGACAGGACCATCGAAGGCGATTTCCTGTGGTCGGACGGCGTCCCCCTGGTGAGAAGCTCCGGCTGCCCCTCACGCTGTCGAGGTCGCTTCTTGGAAGCACTTCTGCCTTCACCTCCAGTGATGCCATCCCTCCCTCTCCTCCTATTTCTGGCCCCTTCTCTTTGCCTCTTCTCCCTGGGGCTCCTCCCTTCCTTGTTCCTGGTTCCCATTACGCCTCCCCTAAAGCCCCTGACCTCTCCTTTCCCATTCCCCGAAGGGGGTCCCTACCCCACCCCCTAGCCTTCCCTCTCCTGGTGCCCCTCCTCCTCCACAGGCCCTCCAGGTCCCTTGCTCTCAGTTCTCCCGGTGCTGGGGCGCCTCACCACCTCCTCTGTCCCCGCCCCCCAGCTCTATGAAAACTGGAACCCTGGGCAGCCTGACAGCTACTTCCTGTCCGGAGAGAACTGCGTGGTCATGGTGTGGCATGACCAGGGACAATGGAGCGATGTGCCCTGCAACTACCACCTGTCCTACACCTGCAAGATGGGGCTGGGTGAGGGCAGGCGGTGGGGGGAGGGAGCTGGGGGACCCTGAGCTGAGGCGTGTATAGCAGGAGGGCACAAAGCTACACAGAGGAGTCAGAAATGCGTCCCAGGCCACGGGCGTGGGAGGGATAACAAATTGGGTGGGTCCACTCGGAATCCCTGCTCTTCTTTGTGTCAAGTTGTGACCCACTCCTCTCCTCTTCATCCTGATTCTGGGAACTGTCACCCACAGAGCCAGGCTCCCAGTTCCTGACTGTGTCCCCCCTGCAGTGTCCTGTGGGCCTCCACCAGAGCTGCCCCTGGCTCGAGTGTTTGGCCGCCCACGGCTGCGCTATGAGGTGGACACGGTGCTTCGTTACCGGTGCCGGGAGGGGCTGGCCCAGCGAAACCTGCCACTGATCCGCTGCCAGGAAAACGGTCACTGGGAGCCCCCCCAGATCTCCTGTGTGCCCCGCAGGCCTGTGAGTGCCAGGAGGAGGCAGGTGGGGGGGGGGGGGACTAGCCAACATAGCCCTCGACTCTAATCCTAGCTCTACCAGTCACTGGCTGTGTGACCTCGGAGCAATCACTGCCCCTCTCTGGGGCAAAGAGGAGGTGGGCTGGATGCTCTGGGGTCCCCTTCAGTGCAGATGTCTGAGAACTGGGCTCTTAAGGGCTGAGCCAGGACTAGTGTTTTGATGAGGTCAGGGGTCAAGGAGCAAGGACGCCAGAGGGCAGGCTCTGAGAAGAGAGAGGAGGAGGAGGAGCCCAGGTTGGAGGGTGAGTCTGTGTGTCTTCCCCAGGCTCGAGCTCTGCGCCCAATGGAGGCCCCAGAAGGACATCAGGGGAGGCTACTGGGGCACTGGAAAGCGCTACTGACCCCCCCTTCCAGTCCCACTCCAGGTCCCTGAGGGTCAAGGCCTTGAACACTGCTGCCCCCAGCACTGCCTTCCCCCTCAACCCTCCCTTGAACCTGTGCTCTTCCCACCACAGAAAGTGACACCATGAGCCGGGTGGAGCTCAAGTCCAGGTGGTAGCGCCTCAAGGGGCTTCTGGGAAATATCTGGGCAGCTCCTGCCCTGCCTCGCCCTCTCACCCCTACCCTGGGCATCAGGTTTTTCCCTCAGGGCCTCAAGTAAGTCCCTAAGTGCCTTGACTGCCCTCTCCTTGCCAGCCATCCTGTTCTCTCCATTCCCCTGGGGAATTCCCCTGTGCCCACTCATCCTCAGTTTTCGGAGGAAATGGGTTTGCAGGATGAAGGACCTGTAAAAACCAGCAGGAAATAAAACTGCATTTGAGCCCAGGCAAGTTTGGTGCTTCTGTGTGTGAAAGAGAGGGAAACGTGGGGCTAGGTCTCATAGGGGAAATAGGCCTTCGGTGTTTATCAGCTTCTGAAGGTCAGAGAAGTCCCCAAGATGTCGGTGAATAGAACAGGGCCTGGCACAGAGCAGCTGCCCAGTAGGCATCAGTAAAGGAGCACACGGGGGTTGGGACCAGCATCAGGATGTGTAGAAGGAGGAGCTGGAGTGCCCAGAGTGCCCGGTCAAGCAGACTCAGTTCAGTCTGGGGAGGGAGAGGGGCCGAGGACCCAGAGAGGAAGGCAGAGACGTGGGTGCCTGGTGTCCTGGTTCTGAGGTTCCCCAGGGGACATTTTCTCTTAAGGGGTGAGGGTGAAGGGAAGGCAGGTCTGGCAGTGAGACTGCAGGAAGGCTTACTTCCAGCAGAGGGCAGAGATGTAGGAATCAGGAAACAAGAAAAGGGCAGAGGAGAGGTCCCCAGCCCTGCAGTCGCCTGGGCTCTATGGAATGATCTGTGGGTCTCATAGACTGTGGCCAGCAGAGGGCGCTGCGGATGTAGGCACGTTGGCCTGAGAGTGCCGTGTGCGCGTGCGTGAATGGGGACAGGCGGGAGGAGTGTGAGGAGTCTCAGGATACCGCCAGGGGGCGCCGCGGTCTTTCTTGTTGAGTTGCCCAGGGCGGGGAAGGCGGGGTGGCTGGCTGTGGAGGGGAGGGTAAGACTTCCGGCCAGGCTGAGCTGGCCCTGGGGGCTGTGAGTCAGCGGAGGTTGAGATGATGAGGTCACTCTCTGAGAACTGAAGAGAGAATGACCGGCTCTGTGTGTGTGTGTGTGTGTGTGTGTGTGTGTGTGTGTGTGTGTGTACTTCATCGCACTGCACAGATTGTGCCTTATGGTAAAGTGTGTGTCGGGCTGTCATCTGTCTTCATAGTGGGGGTGAATCTTATTGCTGCAGATCCTCACACTTAACCACACTGGGTCACACACATGCACACACACGTGCACACATTCCTGCTTGTGCCCACTGTTACACCACATGGGCAATTCTTTTTTATTTTTCTAGAAGTCAGTAAAACCTGGTAAAACTAAGAGACAGGGAGACAGATCCAGAGGAGCAAAGGGCTGAGAGCCATAAGGAGAGACCCAGAGACAGCCAGGCAAGACAGAAAGAGAAAGACAGGTGCTCTTGGGGGAATTGGGGGCTTTCCCAGGCCGTCCCTGCCCAGCTCCTGGACCTTCTCCACCCTGTATGTAAACCCCAAACCAACTGGTCTCTGAGATACCAGCACTGACCTCCCAGACCCTCTTACCACCACCACATTCCTCTGCTCACCTCCGGGCTCACCTGTCCCACCTCTAGCCTCCCCACACAACCCAGACAGCATGGCTAGGGAGTGGGGCTGTTTCTTAAGGAGCTACAGGAAGAGGATGATCATGGGGCCAGAGTAGACCCCCACTTTATCCTGTATTACCCTACAATTGCCCACTCTGCACTTTTAGGGATGTCAGAGCACTTAGCTGGAATTGTGAGTGGATCACTTAGCTGGAATTGTGAGTGGATCAAGGCCAAGGTGGGCATTTGAAGGTAGGGCCTGAAGAGGAGATGGCTGAGGAGGGGGCAGTGTCTGTCCTTGGGTTCTTAAGGGAGGTTCTCTGAGAAACGTACCCTCACAGAGATGGAGTTTGGATGGCAGGTTGGATTTCCCAGAGAGAGCTGGAAGGGGCTTTGGTTTCCCAGTCCTGTCATCAGTGTTTCCTCACTGAATCTCCCCACAGCAGTAGGCGGTCCACCATCTTCTCAGATCTGGGGATGAGGAGAGTTCCAGAGGCTGATATAAGGCTGGAACTAGAATCCTTTCCCCTTTCCCCGACACCTGCTGGGCTGCTTCCAGGGCTGCCGGAAATGGAAGCCTTCTCCTGGCTTTGTTGGGCTTCCTGGGGAAGGGGGAGCTGGTCCGGGGATGACTCAGCACCCTGCACAGAATCTAACCCCTGGCCCAGTGTGTGTGTGTATGCGTATGCGTGTGTGTCTAAGGGGCCTGTCTTGGCCTGGGGAGGGGAATTGGCCCCTCCTGGAGGGTCAGCCCATCTCTTTGGGAGCTGGAGTAGGGGTACACCTGTGTCTGCCTTTGCCTCCAGGGCACAGCACAGATCTGACCGTGGGCCCACCCCTGGCAAGCCTCTGGATGTGTGGTTAAGCTCTTGGCCTCTTTCCCCCATGTCTAAAATGGGGTTCCCCCACAGGATTTCCTGTTCTCTGGGCATGAGGGAGGTCAGAGAGTGTGTGGGTAGAAGTGAGGAAGGGAGGTCCTGCCTGGGTGAGAGTTCGGGCCTTGGGCATTGTGGAGGGGCCTGAGACCCCAGTGAGGGGGCCTTCTGGAGGTCCTCCATCTGCCAGGGTCCCCAGCTTCCCTCCCAGGCTGCTCTGACTCATACCCCACCTCCTCATTCCTCCCCCACTCCCCACCTCCCCACCCCCGACTCCCAGAGCACTGCCCTGACCTCACTGGGGCCTTTGTCCCAGCCCTGAGGCCCTGTCTGTGGGCCTGTCTCCCAGGCTGGGAGAGAAAGGGCCCCATTGTCCTGGCTGCCTGCCACGTCACAGCAGCTCTCAAAGACTTCCAAAAATGCTCAGCCTGTCAAAACCCGCGGGTGGGAGGGCTTTCCCTGGGGGCTGCAGTCAGGTCCCTGCCTGGAGTGAGGACCCAGGCCCCCTCCCTCCCAGCTAGTCAAGGTTCCCTCCATTCCCCAGACTGGAGGTCCTTCCTGAGATCTAATTTCCACTCTGCCTGCTGCAAAGCACCCTACTTCCTCCTGGGAAGGGAAAACTGAAAGATTCAGGGACAAAGCATGAGGAAGGGTTTGGGAAGGAGAGGAGAGAAAAGAAAAGAGGGAGAAGGGAGAGGATGTGAGGAAATTCCCCCACTGACAGATTCTGGACTCCAGTTAATTGTCTGAGTGGGTGGCTCTCGCGGCCTCTGTGTTTATTTCCCTGTGGCTCTTCCTTAGTCTTCAGATAGCTCGTTAACAGAGGGAAGGCTGTTGACCAGTTTGGACTAGAGCATAAGGGGAGCAGCCCACAGCCCCCTGGGCCATGTTCTATGGACCCCAAGTGGCACCTAGGGACTCTAGTATCATTGGCAAGGGATGTCTCTGTGCCTCAGTTTCCCCCTTAAGGTGAGCTGAAGTTCCCTCTGACATATAACTTCCTGGCAAATGAGTTGAATAGAAAAGGAAGGAATCTAGGAGAGACCAAGGGATTCCGAAGTTGGGATGAGGCCAAGGAGGAAGGAGAAAAGGAGGTGGAAGGCAGAGGAGGGTGAGAAGGGGGAGACAGGAAAGGAGAGGGGGTCAGAGAGTGGTAAATGAGGCTGACAGCTCCCCTTATCGGGGAGGATGGAGTCCCAGAGGACCCAGGATGCCCAATGCCAGGGGGGCATCTCCCCACCCGTGAAGTCCCCAGCCACCCTTCCTGGGACCCTGGGGCCCCAGCGTGTCAGCTGCTGAGCCCACAGCTGCTGGGAGGTGGTTCCTCGACAGTGGCCCCCTGGCACCTGCCGTGGTTTATTTCTGGAGCCACAGCTGAGTCATGGGGTGGGGGGAGTGAATGGGGCCGGGGGGAGGGGAGTTTGCAACTGGAAGAAGAGAAGACGGAGGGGGGAAAGAGGGCTCTAGGACCTGGGACTCTGGGGCCTAGGGTCCATCCCTGTGGGTGAAGAGGGACAGATGCTACAGCATGAGGAACAGGAGTTAGGTTACAGGAGGGACGTCCACATTGGAGCCCCTGGAATAATGGGGCTTGGGGAAGGGGTGGGGGAGCAGGGGCAGAGTCTGCTGCTCCTGAAATCTTAGAGAAGAGACAAGCCTGATCTGGGTGTGAGGGGGGCTCTGCTGGAAAGAGAGAGGAGAGGGGAAAGGGGCCCCCAGGGTGGACGGAAGCAGAAAGGTGGATGTGGGATTTTAGGATCCTGAGAGAGGAAACAGACAGGACCATGTTTTCCTCTGCTTCCAGATCACAGACTCTGTGGGCCTCACCTGAGGCCATTAGGTCCCTCCTCCTGCCCTTGAGCCAAGCAGCCCCTTCCCTGGTTTCGTGACTTGAGACGCTCCTCTTTGTCTTTCTAAGGTGGGCCTGCAGACTCAGGAACGGGTGCCTGGGTCCTTTCTTTACTCACTTGAACTGCATTCACGAGAAACTTTCTTTTTCCCCTTCCCAGGAAGACCTTCAAGTCTAACTTCCATCCATCCTGCTGCTGGACTTAGCCGTTCTGGAACTCAGCCTCCCTGTGGGGTAGGGATGGGGGCCCAGAGGGACCCAGTGGCCTGTGCCCAAGCCGAAAGTCCTCTCGAGTTTCCTGGGCTTGGGTAGGCTTGGTCCCCATTCCCTCCCCTTTCTATGGGCAGCTCTGGAGGGCACATTCCTGCTGAAATTAAATCACATTCCTCCTCTCTGCCTGACAAGGATGGCATTGCTGACAGCAGCTGTGACACTGCAGGGTCAAGTGGCAGCAGCTGGTTCCCCAGGGAGGGGCTGAGAAGGGGGTGCTGAGGGGAGCTGAGGGACCAAGTCCTTTGGAAGCAATGAATGAACTCTGAGTCTTTGATTTCAAGAGGCCTCCCACCCTGCAGTGGGAGGGATAAAGGTTAGACCACAGGGTGCCATAGCTGTGTGGAACCTCGGGGAGTGATCCAGTCCAACCAGTACTGAACAGATGGGAAAACCAAGGCCCCCAGCAGCACCCTCTGAGAGGACCCCAGAAGGCCACCCTCTCCCCACCCCTGGACTGGCTCCCACAGCCACAGGAGGCTGAGGGGGCCCTTTAAGAGGCCACTCTGAGCTCCCTTGGCTGGAGCCCAAAGACTGGGACTTCGATTTCCTCTGAGGCTCTGGCCGCGGCAGCGGCAGCAGGGACAGCATCAGGCGGCTGGATGGAGAGCTCAGCCCCTGACCTCACCCTCCGCGGCGCCTCAGCCTGCACAGCCTTATAAGGAAGTGCCCCAAACAAACTGAGGAAGCCACCTCCGGCCCCCCACCCCGTTCAGAGGCTATATTTACCCAGAGGAGGCCCCAGAATAACCTCCCACTTGTCCTTGTGCTGGGGAGGTGGGGGGGGCAGGCGGCTGGTTCTGCCTCCTCATTCCCTCCCCTGGGGACTCCACCCTCCAAAGTGCTTCCTGTTGTCTGATCTCATCACAGTCATTCATTCATTCATTTATTCATTTATCCAGTACTTGTTCACCGAGCACCCCCGGGCCCCCAGCCGCTGTGCTGGACAAAGGCCTCACTTTCCCGGAGCTTCTACAATGACGGGGTCTTCCCAAGTGCCACAGTCCTCTGGGCCTCCTACCCTCTGGCCTCTCCTTCTCCGGCTCCTGCCCAAGTGTCTCCTCTCTGCTGGGAGTTCCCTGGGGGCTCTGTCCTGGGGTCTCTCTGGGTGACCTCTAGGCCAACAACCCTCCAATTCTTGTCCTCACCTGGTCCTCTCACCCAAGCTCCACAGATCCACCCTCCCCCAGGGCAGCTCCTCTTGGAGGTCACAATTTCCTGCTGGATTCTCCAGCTCAGAAGATGGGACCACCCTCTGCCAGCTGCCCTGGAACCTCGCTGCCTTATCCCCCCTCCATCTCCCACAATGGATCACCAAGTCCTGAGACGGCTTCCCTTACGTATCTCCTCTCCGTCGCCACTGCCACCATATCCCCTGCAGCACCCCTGCCCACTCCAGTCTGTTCGCACAGCAGCCAGGCTTTATTTCAAGTGCAGACCTGGTCGTGTCACCTCACTACTTACAACCCTTCGGAGGCTCCTCAGATCCCTTGGGAAGGAGTCCATATTTCCTGGCTGCCTGGCGAGGCCTCAGCCTACTGACCCCTGACTCTCTCTTTAGTCTCATTATGAACCCTCTTCTCCCTCATTCTCCACCTTCTGACCACACAAGGCTTCTTTCTGCTTCTCAGATGCCCAAGCTCTCTCTTCTTGCCCCAGGATTTTGTACACGCTGTTCCCTCTGACCAGAATCCTTTTCCTCCCCCTCCTCTCTCCCACTCCTTCCCCCACTCATCGGCTCCTGCTCATCCTTCAGGTTCTCAGGGCAGCCTTCCCAGACCACCTCCTCCCATACCCCCCAGCCCAGATCAGGGGAGGTCCCCTGCCCTATGCTCCCATAACCTCCCGCTCTTCTCTGTTTTTGAGGATGACTTCCACTCAGAAGCCCGTGTTCAACTAGAAAGTAAAGCTCCCTGAGCAAGGAACCCTGGATCCCCAGCCCCTACAAGGCACATGGCACAGAGTGCGCAGTAAATATTGGTGAAAAATGACACTCGCTCCTATTATCACCACCAGGAATGTCCCTGTTACTATCTAACCTTCATTTCTCTTGCTGCCTAGACAGACTACCACCGCCAAAGAGAACACGCCTCCCACTGCATACCCCCTTTCAGAAAGACCTCACATCCCTCCCCCTGCCTGGGATTGTTAGCAGAAGCGGCTGGTTTGGCTAACTCTGTAGGGAATCAGGGACCCTGGTGTGTGGGGCAGGATGGGACCCTGGGCCCAGGGAAGGACTGCTTGGCTTGTCCTCTGTCCTTGGTCCCTTGCCCAGGAAGGGGTGCCCAAGGGCCTGGGGAGATCAAGGACAGGGCTCTCTGTCCTATTTAGAGGGGCAGGGAGAGCCCAAGGCCTTCCTTGCTTGGATGTCAATGTGCTGGCCCCCAGGCCTGGCAGCCTGGCGGGATCAGACAGGGCCTTGTTAGCACTGGGTACAGGAAGGGAGTGGAGGCTGGGGTTGCCAGAAGGGTGGGGAGAGACAGGATCCTGAACCCCAAGGGCAGGGGTGTGTGTGAAGTAGGGGCCGGGGTGCCCATGACAGAGACTCCTAGATGGAGCAGGAGAAAGGCATGGGCAGAGAAGCAGACAGTGAGATTCTGTCAGGGGGGTCCTGTCCACCCCTTCTTGGCTAGAGGACGAGTAGGGTCCAGAGGGGCTGAGGCTCCATCCGCTCATCTTCCCCTGCCCTTGGCCTTGGGCCTGAGGAGAGGAAGAACCTGCTCTGGGCCTTGGGATTGTCTCCAAATGGGGACCGCTTGTTTGGCGGCCCCTGTCATCACCCCCTCCAACCCCCAACCGGGGATATTTAGAGGTGTTGCCAGATCTTCCTTCCCTCCAAGCTGAGCTGGGGAGTGGTTTCTATTTGGGTATCCTGACTTCAAGGCCTTCAGGCTCTGCCTACTCCAGGAGCCCCTGCTCCCTCCCCGCCCTACACAGGGACCAAAGAACTCCTGGGAAGAGGTGTCAGGGCAAAAAGCTGTGGCTGGGTGGACCCCCGGTCTAACCCCACTACCAGCACAGCACAGTGACCAGCACACCCCCGACAGCTTGTTTATCCCCCGCCTCACCTCCACGTTCCTGTCTCCTGCGTCGGCCTTGAGGAAAGTCCTACTGAAGATCTAAGCTGCAGCCCTCCAGCTTCCCCTAGCCTTCCTCCTGGTCTCCCTGCCCTGGAGGCCCCCAAGTCACCCAGCCCAGCGCCCCTCATTGTTTGGCTGAGTCTGAGGTTCAGAGAGGTTAAAGCTGACCGGAGGCCACAAAGCCAGACTAAGGCAGAACTGGCCCCCCTCCCCTCCCCTCACCCTGCTCTGACCCAGCCAGCAGGAGCAGACATCACAGGCCAGACAATTGTTTGGATTTGGGGGCAAGGGGGCTTATTATGCTGGCGGCACTGAGGGGCCAGCGGGAAGGACACGCAAAGGTGGGGGTGGCCCCAAGGCCTAATCCCTGTAATCAGCACTGTGGGCAGAGATGATGATGGCCTGGCTTCTGCAGGCGCTGAGGTCACCTGGACTGGCCCCCCAGCCAAGTGGCACCCCGCAGCCCTCCCCAGGTCCCCAGCGCTGCTGCCTGCAGCCTTAGTCTGTCTGTCTTGTCACCCCCATGAGGGCTTCCGGGTCCTCCTCTCCTCAGAAGGCAGCCCCTCTCCCACACCAGCAACTCTGGCCTCCTCCCCCCATCTCTCCACTGTCTCTTCTGCTCCTGCACTGGCCCTGAGGCACCCCCTGAACCGGGGAAAGAAGAATCCAGACTTCATAGGCAGAGGCTTTACTTTATTGAGGCAGGGACGAGCCAGGCAGGGCCACAGCATGGCAGGAATGCGGGGGGTCAGGACATAGGAGCACCCCTCACCCTCACCCGGTGGGCAGACATCCCAGGAGGGCGCAGTGAGGAGGGGCAGGGCTGGTGAGCCCTCTCCCCTTGGAGGAGCTGACGGGATGGGGAGAAAGGGGGTGTGGGAAAGGGAGCCTTGTCCATAGAGACTCAGCTGGCTTGAGCCTGATGGGGCAGTGTGGGCAGGATGTCCCCCTCTGCAGGGTCTGAGGGGCTGGTTTTCATTCCTGGAGCCTCCATGCTTGGAACGGGTCCCTCTGCCACATCCCATTTCACCTTGGCCAGCCAGGCCTCCCGGACAGAAACCACAGATCAAGAGATCACAAGTTAAGGGTGCTGTCCCTGGGCAGGGAGGGGCCTTAGGGACATTTCTCCCCCCACATCCTCAGTGCAGGAAAGGTGCTCTTTCTCTAGTCCTCCCCTGAGGACCAGGAATCTCCATCTCCTTCCCTCTGGCTGAACTTCAGGAACTGGCCCGGGCCCAGTTGAAGAGGAGCCCCTGCCCGAGGGGTCTTCAGGGCGCCCCCCTCCTCCTCCTCCAGGGGGCTCCCTCGGTCCCCCTCAGGGGCCCCCAGTTTCCCCTGCCCTACTCCCTCAGACTGCTCCAGCCCGTTCACCACACCCCCATTCACATGCTCCAACTCCTCCTTCAAGCTGGGGCCCTGGCCATTGACATCAAGCATGTCCCCTACCCCCGGGCCTGTGTCCTCCACTCCACTGAGGGTCTCCAGAGGACCAGGGACTTGGTCCTCCCTCTCCAAGGGAGCAGGGTTAGACTCCTCCTCTGAGGCTGAGGGCTCAGTGCTGTCCTGGGACTCAGTTCCCAGGGCAGGCATAGGGGCATCGGCTGCTACGCCCCTCAAGCCATCATCCCAGGGGACACTGACATCCATGGTCTCAGACTCCAGGAGGTTCCCTCTCTGAGGGCTACTCAGGGCCGGGAGGCTGCCAACAGAGGACCCTGGGCCCCACTGCCCAGCCCCTGGCTCCCTCCCCTCCTCTTCCTCTTTGTCTTCTTCCTCTCCCTCCTCCCCACTCTCTTCCTCATCTGCAAACCCATCCGACTCCCCATCCCGATCCCAGGCTGCAGGCTCCAGGAGCAGCTGGGGCACCTGGCCCAGAGGTTCCCCTGCCTCCCCAGGGACCCCAGGAAGGAGAGAAGCCTCAGTCCCCAGATCCTCAAATTCCTCCGACAAGTCCGAGTCCTGGCCACATTCTTCCTCCTCATGTCCCTCCCCCTCCTCCAAGGGGTGGGCCCCACGGCCCTCAGAGGCCAGGACAGCAGGATCCCAGCCTTCCTTTCTCGTCTCCCCTTGAGGGGAGGGCCTCTTCTCCCCAGCCAGGTCCCACTTGGGGGAAGCAGGGGACCTGAGGTAGAGGCCCAGGGGTGTAGAGTCGGGAAGAGTCTCCCCCAGCTCGTCAGCCTCACTCTCTTCTCTGCTCTCCTCCCCCTCCTCCTGGAGGCCCTCGGGGATCCCCCCAGAACCCAACTCCTCTTGCTCACTCTCTACCTTCCCCAGGGCCTCAGCCCTGCCCTCCAGCTCCCAGCTAGCCTCCTGGCTCCCCTCAGCCAGGGGCTGGGGTCCAGGGGCATCTTCAGGGATTGGGGTGGGTGACCAGGGCTCAATGGGCCTGGGGCTGGGGGGCCCCAGCACTAATTTTGCATCCTCCACTGCTTCCTCTGACCCCAGGGGCCTGGGTTGAGGAGTATCACTTCCATCATGGCACAAGTTCTCAGCAGGGAACACCTGTTCTGCTTCCCAGGGGGCCTCAGGCTCTGACTCCTCCCAGCAACTGGAAGGCTCCAGGGGGTCTCTGCTCTTCTTGGGCAGTGTGGAGAGCTCTGGCTCCAGAATAGCTGCCTCCTCTAGGTCCTTTCCAGGCCCTTCCAAGCCCTGCACCCTCTTTGCTTCCAAACCTTCCTTGCCCAGGAGTGGCTCCATCACCTCCTCTATAGCCAGGTGGCCTGGGTCCTCCAGCTCTACCGTCTCCTGCCCCAGTCCCCGCTCGGTTCCCACAGCAGACTCACCCAAGGCTGTCTCTAACCCCAAGGTGACCTCTGGGGAGGCTCGGCCATCCCTTGGGGCCTCATCCTCATCTTTCACCACTGGCTCTATCACCTCTGACATTCCCCAGGGAGCTCCGAGGCCTGGGGCCCCCACCTGCTCTGGCTGCCCTTCAGGGTCTTGGAGGCCCTCAGTGCCTCCCTCCCTGCCAGCTCCCTCAGCTGGGACCCTCTGCTCTTTGGGCTCAGGGCTCCCTGGGTGCCCCTCCCCTGTGGCAGTCAGCTGCAGCTCTCCCTGCTCTGCAGACTCTTCCTTCCCAGCCAAGCCACCCTGCTCCCTCAGGTCTAGCTCTGCCTCATCCTCACTGTCCACTCCAGCCCTCCCAGGGGGCGTTTCCTGATCCAGTTCTTGGTCCCCCGCCACCATATCTTCCCACTCCTGCCAATTTGCAGACAGTGGCAGCTCCTGTCCCTCCTCTTCCACAGACGTCAAGGACTCCTGATTCTCTCCCTTCTCCACATTCTCTTCCTCTTCCAGGTACCTTTGACTTTCCTTGTCTACCTCTTCTGGAGATCTCAAATCCTCTAGGTTACATTCTCCCAGAGATCTCAGTGATTCTTGATTTTCCTTTTCTAGGGGTCTCAATGTCTCTTGGTTTTCTTCCACAGACTCTAGTGGTTCTTGAGTTTCCTTTTCTAGAGGTTTCATTGTCCCCTGATTCATTTCTTCTAGAGACCACAGTGGCTCTTGGGTTTCTAGAGATTTCAGCATTTCCAGATCTTGTCCTGTAGATTTTAGTGGTTCTAGATTCTCTGTTTCTAAAGATCTCACTGCCTCTACACTCCCTTCTTTTAGGGACCCCAATAACTCTTGATCCTCTTTTTCAACAGGTCTAAATATCTCCTGGTCTTTTCCAAGAGACTTCAGTGGCTCTGGTTTCACTTTTTCTAGAGGTCTCAATGTCATCTGGTTCTCATCTTCTAGAGACCTCAGTGGATCCTTGTTCTCTTTTTCTAGAGGTCTCACTGTCTCTTGGTCTTCTTCTTCTAGAGACCTCAGTGGCTCTTGGTTCTCTTTTTCTAGAGGTCTGATTGTCTCCTGGGTCTCATCTTCTAGAGACCTCAGTGACTCCTGGTTCTCTTTTTCTAGAGGTCTGATTGTCTCCTGGGTCTCATCTTCTAGAGACTTCAGTGGCTCCTGGTTGTCTTTTTCTAGAGGTCTCAAGGTCTCATGATTCTCATCTTCTAGAGACCTCAGTGGCTCCTGGTTCTCTTTTTCTAGAGGTCTCATTGTCTCCTGGGTCTCATCTTCTAGAGATGTCAGTGGCTCCTGGTTCTCTTTTTCTAGAGGTCTCATTGTCTCTTGGTCTTCTTCTTCTAGAGACCTCAGTAGCTCTTGGTGCTCTTTTTCTAGAGGTCTCATTGTCTCCTGGGTCTCATCTTCTAGAGATGTCAGTGGCTCCTGGTTCTCTTTTTCTAGAGGTCTCAAGGTCTCTTGATTCTCATCTTCTAGAGACCTCGGGGACTCAGGATGCTCTTTTTCCAGAAGTCTTGATGTCTCCTGATCCTCTTCTCCTAGAGACCTTGGTAGCTCTTGATTCTCTTTTGCCAGAGGTCTTGATTTCTCTTGGTTCTCTACTTCTTGAGATCTCAGTGGCTCTTGATTCTCTTTTTCTAGACCTCTCAATGACTCGAAGTTCTCCTCTTCTAGAGACCTCACTAATTCTTGATTTTCCTCTCCTGGATACAAAAATGTCCCTAGATTATCTTCAAGAGATCTCATTAGTTCTTGATTCTCCTTTTCTAGAGATTGCAATGTCTGTGTGTCTTTTCCTATAGGCGTAAGTAGTTCTAGGGTCTCTTTTTCCAAAGGTCTCACTACCTCCATGTCCTTTTCTTCTAAAGACTTTGATGGCTCTTGATTCTCCTTTTCTAGACTTTTTAATGTTTCTAAGTTCTCTTCTTCTAAAGATCTCAGAGATTCTTGATTCTCTTTCTTTAGAGAGCTCAGTGTCTCATGGCTCTGTTTTCCCAGAGATATCAATGGCTCTGGAATCTCCTCTTCCAGACACTTCACTGTTTCTTTCTCCAAAGGACCCTGGGAGTCCTGGATTTCCTTCATGTCCAGATCCCCTTCTTCTTGCTGTGTTTCCTGCTGCAAGCTGCTCACCCCTTTGACCTCTATGGCTGTTTCTTTCTCTGCCAGCCCCCAGATTTGCCCTTCACCTTCCTCCTGGAATCTGCTGGACACTCTAGACCCACTGGGTTCTCCATCTTTGGCCTCTAAACTGGGGTGGTCAGGGCTGAGGGGTGGGGCCAAGGAGGCATGATCCTCAGGGATCTGGCCTGTACCAGCCTCTTGCAGCTTGCCCCCAGGCTCCTCTGGTCCTGGCAGGATGCTGGCAGGGATAGCCACCTTGGCTTCAGCCCACATGGCCTCTGGAGCCTGTTGCCTCTCAGCCTGTGGCTGGAGCAGGGAGACAGGGGCATCCTGGGCTCTGATCTCTGCAGCTGTAGCAGAGCGGGGAGGCTGAGGTGTGGGTGGGATGGGGGTGCTGGCCAAGGTGGGGGTACGGGCCTGGAGGAATTCCTGTCTCTTCAGAAAGGCTGGCACAGGTGTCTCAAGGGTATCAGGCAAGGATGAGGAGAGGGGAGTCGGGCTCAGGACAGAGAGCAAAGGTCCCAGGCGCCGGCCCTCTGGGGTCCCAGGGAAATGTAGCTCCAGCTTCGGGTCTGGAAAGCCAGAGGGGAAGAAACAGTGTCAGTATATGCTGGCAGGGCAGGGCGGGAAGCCACAGAGCAGCGACCACTTCTGGCAAGAGTGCCCATGGGCCCTGCCCCGCCTCCCTCTGGCTGGGCTGCAGTGCAGTCACTGCTGTTGGGGCCACAGAGTCAAGACTCAGACTGTGCCTCAGGACAGAAATCGCTCTGGGGTATGAAGAGTAAAGAAGGATAGAGTTTCGGGGGAACCTGGCCCCTCCTCTTACCCTGCAAGCTGAGGGCAGCCTTGCAACCGCTGCCAGGTGTCTGCAGCCGGGAGTTCTCAGCCTCTAGAAGGGTCCTGGGGATGAGGGAGGAAAAGCTGGGTCAGCCCTCTGCCCACAGGCCTGTGGGCAAGCCAGCCGGGGAAAACCCAGGGCTGAGCCTGCACATCCTGGCACTGTAGGCGTCCTCCACATGGTCACCACCATCACAAAGAAGCCACATGCGGGGTCAGACCTGGCTGTGCACGTGAAATACACGGTCACGTACCCACAGATATCACACACTTGGTCACACAGCATCACACACTTCTTTGGGACACACAGCTGGACTCACCAACACACAAGCAGATTCCCACACAGTCGACACAGTGTACACACACCCACACATGCTTAGACTAGTCTCTTCCTCCCCACCCCCCAGGCCAGTGACCTCATCCTCCGTGTGGGGGGCCGATTCTCATGCTAATTGCTGCCTTTGTCCACACCGCCATCTGGAGGGTCTGAGTAGGGGGCTTCCCAGGGGAAGTGGGAATTCTCAGGCGTTCCCATGGGATAGGTTCCCTCCTCCTCCCCCGGGCCCCCCAGAGCTGGTCACAGACAAAAGCAAATGAATTCAGCTCCCTCTCTCCAAATCCTTTTCATGCCTCAAAAACCAGCGCCTTCCCCTCAGTGGTTTGACTGGGGGTCAAGGCCTTCATCTTGGGATCTCTAGGTACTCTGGATCCCAAGCCTTTCAGGGCAATGGAGGTCTTTGTGTCCAGGCCCCTGCGTCAGTTCCCCATAGGGACTGAGGAGGAGGGGACCAATAGGGGAGGGGAGGGCCAATCGATTCAACAAGTTATGCTGAATATCTCCTCTCTACTCTTCTTCATGATCTCTGAGTCTGGTTAGTACTTTCTATGTCCCACCTCTGTCCCTCCCACTGCAGCATCACGCCCTCTGACTCTGTGCTCCATGGAGGCAGAGCTGCTCTCTTCCTCAGCCCTAGATCCTCACTGACCTTCCCTCTCTGGGCCCTGCCTCCTCTCCCCTCCTGAACCTGTCACAGGGCCCCTGCCTGTGTTTGCCTGTGGATTCTGGGGGCACTGTCCTCATAGCCTGTCCGCCCCTGGCCCCGACCTTGTGGACTTGGGGTACACAGCCCTTCACAGTGGCAAAGCCCCTGCCTCAGGCTCCGTCACTGGAGCCTCAGCCAACCAGGCCAGTTTCCCAGAAAAGGCTATGTGTTGGCCCAAGGCCACAGAGCCGGAGAAGCAGCACCTCTTCAGTCTCAGCCTTTCCTGAGTCAACAGGGAATGTGGTTGGTAGAGGGCTGGGCCAGGATGAGGGTGCTAGGGCTTGAGAGGAGTCAGGTCCCATGACATTCAGGGGCCCTGGACGTCACCTAGCCCATCTCCCATCCTCCAGACAAGAAGACTTGTCAAGTGCAAGTCAGTGCCACCATCCCACACCTGCAATTCCTCCTTTCTGAGACTGCTCAAGGACATCACCCCCGTGGTGTGAGCACACACACAGAGACTGGGCTTTTCAGCCCCTTGGGGTAAGGGCATGGATGCAGATGCCCCACACGTGTCCAGCCCTCTCTCCCGCGGCCGTCCCACTCAGCAATATCACCTCTCCCTGGGGGATTTCCTGGGCACAGGATACTTCTCTGGTCCCGAGCCCATGGGGGAGCAGGTGGACTCAGGTGGGACATGTCCTGGTGTGGAAGGGATCAGCCTAGAGTCACAGAACCTAGTGGTGGCAGAGCTGCCACCACCCGTGGCTCTGGGCCCCTTCAGCTGAGGAGTGTCTGCCCCAACGTGTAAGTGTGCATCTGTGTGCCTGCGGGGGTCGGGTTCAACCCGTACCTGTATGTGGCCACCTCTAGGCTGAGGGACATTTTGAGGTGTGCCAACTGCTGCCGACCTTCCAGGACCTGGGCGATCTGGCTCTGCAGGCCCTGTTTCTCCTGCTCCAGGGCCTCCACGGCCAGCTGCAGAGCAAACCAGAGGCAGTCAGCGAAGGGGCGGGGTCCTTCCTGCTAACTCACCTGCATCTCTCTAGGCTGCTGCAGCAGCATCTTCTGCTCCCTGACTTTTCGGTAGAGCAGATTCCTGCCTCCATGACCCCCTTCCTGCCCAGAGAACCCCCTCTGGAGCCTCCCAGATGAGCACAGGGGCCCCTCTCAGCCCTCTCCCACAGCCTGGCTCCTCTTCTGAGGATGCTGATTAAATGGTAGCACATGCTGCTCGGAATTCAGCTCCCACAGGAAGGGGGAGGTGAGGGAGGAGAGGAGATGGGTTACAGAGAGAAGGAGGGGAAAGCAGTGGAAGCAGAAGGAAAACCAATTAATCAAGAGGCCTGGATCTCGAAGGACTAGAAACCAAACAGTCTTGGTCCCAATTGCTGTCTCTTGCTCCTCACACCAGGCCCCTACCCCCTCCACTTCCCACATGTTCTGGAATCTTTCTCTTCTGAGAGGAGGGGTGGGGAGGTGGCCATGGTGAGACCTCTGTCTGGCCCAGACAGGAGGCTGTTTTCTCAGCTGCTGGTCACTTCTGCACAGTGAGAGGGGGAGCAGCTGTCCCAGGCCTCTGGAATGTGGTCGGGGAGCAGAGAAGCCATGCCATGAAAGAAGGGCTGGTGGCTATTAATCCAGGGCCCCTCATCCCCTCCTGTGAGGGGGATGGGGGCTGTTAGGAACTTGGAGACTCTGAGCGGCCAGACCATCAGACTCAGCTCTGAGGGGGAGAGTCCTGGGCATCTCCCAGTGAGAGCAGAGCCTAGGGAGGGGCCTAGGCGCCATCACTGTGAAAAGGTGCCATCCGGAGAGGGAGGAGGCTGCTGCAATGGTCTTGGGCCTGTCTGCCCTTCCAGGGGGGTGCTTTGAGAGGGCTCTGAACCTCCATCATTCCCACCCTACCCGAGACGGAGTTGTGAAAGTCTAGGGCTCTGGCACCGGCTATGGGTATTCTAGGAAGAGGCCCCTGAATCGGCAGCCACCATCCCCCACTTCCCACTCTCTTTGCCAGAAGGTCTCTGAGGCCCATAGGGACTTCCCCAAGCCTTATCTCACCCAGGCCCTCCGACCTCCTCACCTGAAACTTTTCAGTGGCCTGCAGCCGCTCCTGCCAGCGGTCCTCCAACCTCTGCTCCAGTGCTACCCTGCGCTCCTGGAGGCCACCGCGCTCCGCCTGGAGCTGCTGCAGCTCCAGACGACCCTCGCGGGCGCCCTGCACCGCACGGCCCAGACGCTCGCGGGCCTGGCCCAGCGACGTCTCCATTTGCGCCACGCGCTCCTGGTAGCCGCGCACTGCCCCGCGCCACGCCTCGCCCAGCCGCCGCGCCAGCTCCTCTACCTCGGGGGCCGGGGCGGGGGGCCCGCGGGGCGGTGCGGGGCAGCGGGGCGCACAGGCAGCCTGCGCATTCAGGCCGGCGCGCTCCTCCTCGTGCGCCGCACGCAGAGCCTCCAGCTCGCGCTCCAGCTCCACCGCCTGGGTGCTCAGCCAGGCCTGGGCGCATTTCTCGGCCTCAACCGCGCGCCGGCTGCGGGCCACCTCCTCCGCCATCCGCTCCCGGGCCAGCCGCTGCTGCTGGCATCGGCCGGCCACGCCCTCCACCTCTTCCGCCAGGTTGTCGCGCGCCACCTCGGCCGCGTGCTTCTCCCGCCAGCGCTGGTCGACGAGGGCTCGCAGGGCTGCCAGCTCGTCGTCTGCACGGGCACGCCAGGACGTGTCCCCGGACTGTGCTCGGAGCCCCCCGAGCTCCGCGCTGAGCAGCTCATTCTGCTCCTCTAGCGCCTTGACCCGGGCCAGGTAGGCCTCTAGGCGCCTGTTGAGCTCCCACATCTGAAAAGATTCCTCCCCCAGGCAGCCCTCCATCTTGCTCGTCTGACCCACCGAAGGTGGAGAGACGCGGGGCACTGGGAGAAGCCAGCGGCTCTCCAAGCTTTTAGGACGAAAGAGAAAAGGAGACCGATTGGGACAATGACGGGGCGGGGCGAGGCGCAGCCAGAGCGACTGGGAGTCGGGAGTGGGAGCGAGGCTATTCATACTCCCGCCAGCCTGGCGGGAAAAGGGGCGGGACCCAGGCCTTAACCCCTTAGAGTT
The DNA here is from genome assembly GCF_020826845.1 of Diceros bicornis minor. Classification (NCBI taxonomy): domain Eukaryota; kingdom Metazoa; phylum Chordata; class Mammalia; order Perissodactyla; family Rhinocerotidae; genus Diceros; species Diceros bicornis. The sequence goes on from NC_080743.1 coordinate 60,207,708, forward strand.
CAGAGAAGCGGCGGCAGCCTCTGTCCCTGCGCGCCGGTGTGCTGGAGAGTGGAACGAAAAGAGAAGCCATGCCTAGAGAATCCGACCTGATGGTGGTGGCTTTCTGAGGAAAGAGGCCATGAAGGTCACACCCCCTAATAAAAGGAGGCTATGCACAGAACTGAGCCTGTGGAGAGGGTGCCGGGGGTTCTGAGCCTGGGAGGGGGTGCGAGTTTCAGTTACTCAGCACACCCAAGAGAGGTATTATTTACTGAATTGCTCTAAGACTCAGTTTCTTCATCCATAAAATGGGAGCAATGATGGAAATCTCCTGGGGCTGCTGAAAAGATAGATGTGGCCATGATTTTTGTAAGTAGCAGATGCTCACCGTCCTGAAATACGGAAAGAAGGGTCTGTTAGAGAGACACTACTTGGAAAACAAAAAGAACAAATATGTCATATTGGGAGAGACAGCGCGCGGGAGCGCGGGCGCGCACACACACAAACACCCTATTGCCTGTCTCCATCAGGAAACAGAGAGGTCAGGCGAAAGGATGTTTTCCCCACTATTCATCTCCATCCTTCCTACCACTCTTCCTACCTGGGTTCACATACTTACTTTGGATAATCCAGGGCCTCCCCCAGCTCTCAGAGAAGGGCGCCCCATCCGGTCTTCGCTGTCAGGAATTTTTTGTCAGAGGGCCCCACCTGGTGGTTTACAGGCCAGGCCAAGAAGAGACAACAGAAAAAAGAGGCAGCACTTCACTTTATCACAACCAGCCCCAATTGTTGAGTCTTCCTGATGCACCAAATCACGATCTGACATTTCACTTACATTATCTGATTGAATCCTCAATATGCCCTCTGAAGGTTCTACGGTTCAGGAAGCGAAGAGCTCACTGAGGGTGAGAGTAGCTGGGATGGCCTTCTGGAAGAGGGGCGTCCTTGGAGCTGGGTAGTGACAGATGGGTAGGATTTGGGGTATGTAGAGTGAGGGGAAGAGGGGCCAGACGGGGAGAGTCAGGGATAATGAGACTGAGGGGCTCTTTGGGGAAGGAATTTCTGCTCACTTAAATCCAATTTGTCTCTACAGGTGTGAACTGAGCACCTGCTGTGTGTCAGCACTCTGTCCCAGCCCTGGAGAAGCTCAGAGTTTGGTGATGTGAGAGCAACAATGATGGGCACTCATAGTCTGGTGGTGGAGGTAAGCCTAATAAGATTATTACAATACTTAGCTCCCGAGGTGTCCACAGAGAGGAGGGAAATGGACAGAGTTTTACATATATATATAATGACCAGGAGGCCACCCGTCCACCCCCGTCCCTGTCCCCAGGCCAAGTGGACTTTGGAATTCGCTCTCAATATTTGGAATGGAGGCCATGGAGGGGCCAGCGGGCGTGGAGTGGGGGGATTGACTGAGAATTAGTGCAGACGGGGAAGCTGAGAATTCTCTATCCTCACATTACCTCGCAAATCCTGCTGTTTGGTTTGGGCTGGGAGCTCCCAAGAGCTGTGTCCAGGAGAACTGACTTGGGGTCTCTCCCTCCTCTTTCACTTCCTGGATGTGGGGAGAGAGATGCTGAATACTTGAGGTCTTCTGGGATCCTTGAGGGGGTCCCCTGGAGAAGTGAGGTGGCATTGGGGTGGGGAATTTCTCTCCTGGGCCCCTTACTCTCCCCCAGAGGGGAGCCATTTGGCACCGTGCTTCATGCAAAGAGCACGTGGTCTGACTTTTGCACTTTCTAGCTGAATGACTGTCAGCAAGTCACATAATTTCTCTAAGTGAGCCTCAGTTTACCTGTTTGGTAAAGAAGGTTAATACTTACCCATCCCCATAAGTTTGTTCTGAGGATCAAGCAAAACGAAGTACGGGGAAGTCTTTGTACAAGCCTTTTTGAGGACCATCACCATGACAGCCATTAAGCTGGAGCAAACTCTCCTCCTGTGAACCACTCTCGGTAAGTTTTGAGGGTCGTGGGGAACAGAGATGGTCTAGAATGTGGGAGAAGAGTGTGGTGTTGATTTTCCTAAGGCAGGAGAAAGTGGGTTCCCGCAACCACAGCCTGGGGGAGCTGCATTAATGATCAACAGATTCTAAAAAGCTAGCCGATATTTGAAGCAATCAGATATTGAGGAAAATGAGGCCCTCCATGGAGGCCAGCAGGCACTCATTGGGTACACGGTGGGCCAAGTGGCCACCTCTCTTTCCCTGGGGCTTGCATTGGATGACTGGGATTTTTGTGAGGCCTTTGGCTACACTTCTTGTGTCCCTGGGCCCAGGACACACAGGCTACGTGATCCTACAGTGGTGGATGCACAGTTCACTAGCCATCCCCAGAGATGTCCTTGAGTGAGCTGAGGAGGGCTCTGGGGGCTGCCCGGCAGGGTTCTGTCCTTGGTCCTGACTATTACAAGTTTTTATTAAAGACTTGAATGAAAATGTAGAAGCTGTATTATTAAATCTACAGACTATGCAAGAACTGAGAGTTAGATTTTGACAGAATAGAAAAAAATGAAAAGGATGACATTTAATAGGGATATATGTAAAATTCTGCTTTTGGTTTTTTTAAAAAAACCCAACAGCATAAAAAGGGAAGCATGAAGAATACAGCATATCTAGTGAAGAAAACCTGGGGGTTTTAGTGGACCACAAGCTTCTTACAAACCAACACTGTGAAGTGGCAGCCTAAAAAAAGGAGAAAGGAGGTAAGTGGTTAGCAGATAGAAGGTGTCCAGATCAGAGGTGGTGACATTCCCATTGCCCTCCACCCCTGGAGGACACCATATTTTAAGAGAGACCTTGATGGGTTGGAGTCAATCCCAGAGGAAGTTGGAATAATGTTTAATGAAGACTTTTTTTTTTTTTTTTGCTGAGGAAGATTCACCCTGAGCTAACATCTGTGCCCATCTCCCTCTCTTTTCTATGTGGGTTGCCGCCACAGCATGGCTGCCAACGAGTAGTGTAGGTCCACGCCTGGGAACTGAATCCAGGCCACCTAAGTGGAGTGCTCTGAACTTAACCACTAGGCCACCGGGCCGGCCCCTGATGAAGACTTTCTGAATCAACTCATGTCTCAGGACTTAAGCTATGTTCCAAAATTAAAAATAATAGCCTCTGAGTACCACATACATCCTAAAGAAAGTTGCCAGACCCTTCAGAAAGCCTCACCCCTGCCCAAGTCTGCTGGAGAGAAGGCAGGCCGAGTGCGAAGAGGGTGCATGCAGTGCACTGGAGCACGGGGTGGCCAGTCCTGGAGGGCAGGCTGTGGTTTCCCCCCCGCTCAGAGGGAAGGCTGAGGCCCGGCAAGGCGAGTGGGTGAGGACTTCCTAGGGAATGACTCCTCAAGGTTAAGGGTCTGTCTGGAGGACCCACTGGTGTCCCAGTCCGAGGCAGCCGTCCTTTAGGGCAGGGGGCTTGCTCATCTGCCCTCTGGGCCTCACTGAGCAGGGGAGACAGACCCTAGAGAGAGATACCGGGCATAGATGGGCCACAGAGAGGGACAGGTGAGGTTCTGTGGGCCAAGGGGACTCCGTGGAAGGAGCCCCCATGGGGCAGCAAGCCTTGGGCACCACCCCCCGAGGGATGTCCGCCTCTGAGGGAGGCTGACTGTGGCACTAGCAAGGGGCACTCTCCTGTTTCCTCCACCCTCCTGCAGAGGAGAAAGAAGCCTCAAAAGGGTCTGCCAGAATGTCATTAAGGGGCAGGCCAGGAAGATGCACAGAACATTGTTGTGGGTGGCAGGCAGAGACATCTGAAACTTCCATTTTTGTCACCTCCAGTATCCCCCACCTTCTTTGCCTCATAATGCAGGGGTTGGGGCAGGGGCCAGCAGGTCACTCTTGTCTTGTCACTCCATCCTTAACTTAGCCCCTCCCTTTATCTCCCTGTTCACCTTCTCTCTTCCCCTCCACTCCCCAGCTGGATGGGTCCTGCTGGATGTGTGTGCAAGGGGGAAGGTCAGCAAGGAGCCACAAGTCTTGTGACAACAAGAAAAGAGATGGGAAGAAGGAAGTGAGCAGGATGGAGACAAGATGGTAGGAGGGACAACCACTCTGAGAAGCTCTGTAGAAGAGATCTGGCGAAGTAGAGAGAGAGAGAGAGAGCTGGTGCAGGAAGTGATCAGCAGAGCAGGGAGAGGGCCCAGGCACCCCTCCTGGGAGGTCTGGCTTTGCCCTGAGAGCTTTGGGTACTGGCTGGACTCTGCCTTCCCTTCCTGCTTTTCCCCATGCACATGACAGAGCCTTGGAGCTGGGGCTGGCACTGGGAGGCGGAAAGGCTCCTTCTCTCCTCATTTTCTCCTCTCCCTGCTGGAGGGATGAGGGGACTGGCTTGGCTGCCTCCTCCTTTCCCGCACATCCACAGCAGGGCAGGTGGCTCCCCATTCTCTGTGCTGGGCGGAGGGCTTGAGGGACGGCACGGCGGGGTGGGAAAACATTGCACGAAGAGCCCTGTCTCTCTGTGCAGCCTTGGACTATCCAAGTCACCCCTCTGGGTCATGGTTTCTTCATTAATTTATTCAAATAATATTTATTAAGCACCTATTGAATGCCAGGTGCACAGTAGGCACCAAATAAATGTTGTGAAGGAATCAAAGATGACTAATATGGAGCCCCGTCCCCAGGGAGCCTGTGGGCATGTTGGCGGACAGACGGGGAGCCACAGAGTGTGCTCCTGGTAGAGAGGCATGATGAACAAGGGGAGGTCAACGGAGGGGACAATATGGTTACATTTGGGCCTTTGCAGCGAGGAGCTGTCGAAGGGTTTTACCCTCAATGGGAGGGTAACCTGGGGAGAGCTGCATCTTAGAAAGATCACTGTGGAGGGCTGGGGTGGGGTAGGGGACAGGCAGGGTGGCCAGTCAGGAGGCAGTTGCCACCATCAAGGTTCGAGGTGATGAGACCCAAACCTAGGGGTGGAGAGGAGGGAAGAGATGTAAGGATATTTAGAATGTAGCAGTTCCAGAGGATGGAGGGAGTGGACAGGGAAGACTCCCACGTGTGTGGCTTGGCCCTAGGGACGGGGAGGGATGGTGGCATGGGAGAATGGGCAGCCGATGCCAGATATGCAGGGCTGGGGCTCAGGCTGGGATCAGATTTAGAAGGATGATGTGCGGGTGGGGTGGATAAGGGAGGGCCTTGAGCATAGACGAGGTCGTTCAGTGAGAGAGGGTATGGGTACGGACCTATGAGCTGTTCCCTTCTGCCCTCTGGATCTGTGGTTTTGATGAGCAACTTGCAGAGCAGCAGCCTGCTCCCCTTCTGACTCAGTCCAGGTCCCCACCCTGCAGAAAGTAGAAAGGAGTAGTTGCCTTGGGATATGGCCACCAGGAGCCGCTATTGCCTCAAGAAAAGCTTTATTTCCCGGGAAACTAGATTTTTAAAAACTGTTAAGATTTACATGCTGAGGCAGGTAATATTAGCATCATTATCATCCGTGGTTTTCTACCTGAGGAAATGACTCAGAGAGGTTAAGTAACCTGTCCAAGATCACACAGCTAGAACTTGAACTCAGAGTTCTGACTCAGCCTGCACCTCCCTCTCTCTGGGAAAGAAGGTGATGATGGGGGGAGTCAGAGGATGAGTCACAGAGGACAGGGAGGGAAGTCTTTAACCTCTACTGTCCCTCATGCTTCTCCTAGCGTCTCACTCAGGGACATCTTAGGCCACACGGAACCAGGAGGTGACCAACTCTGGACGCAAACCCTCTCCCTTGGGTAAAATCGAGTCTTTCTATGCCACCACCAGCCACCCATCCAGTTTTGGGGAGAAGTGGACAGAGGAGAACTTCAGGCCAGCTGGGGCTGGACTGGAGCTGGGGTTAGGGGCTGGGCTGGGGCTGGGCTGGGATACCAGGGAAGAAGCCAGAGGGGACGTCTGTGTTTGGCAATACTTCAATGCCCTCTCCACACTGAGCTCCCATCAGGTGTTTACTGACTGACTGTCTAACCCCACGCTGGTCTGACCACACCCCAGGGCCGAGTTTGCTCTGAGCACCCATGGAAGAAGGGCACAGACACACCATAGTGTGCCCGTTGAAGGACCAGGCACTGGGAAGCAGTGTAGCAAGGCTGTTACGAGCACAGGCTCTGAGTTTGAGTCCCGGAGAGACTCAACCTCTCTGAGTCTCAGCTTGCTTATCTATAAAATGGGGACAGTAACACCCACCTGCCTGAGCAGAGAGCTCACCTCTGAGGGCAGGGACTGGGTCTGTCCTGTCCAAGTTCCCAGCACCTGGTCCTCAACAGGAGCTCAGTGAAGGTTTGTGAAATGAATAAATGAGTGCGCGAGGTAGAGGTGTTTGGGTTGTGACCTCCCAGGCCGCTGTGAACATTTGTGCCGGGGCTCCTGGTGCACAGGTGCGTGCCTTTCTCTTAGGTGCTGTCTGGGAGAGAATTGCTGGTCCGAGGGAATGTACATCTTCAACTCCACTGGATAATGCCACATCGTTTTTCTAAAGTGGGCGTACCAGTTTACTCTCCAGAGTGTACAGAGTTCCCATTGCTCCACATTGTCTTGCTACAGGCAGGTTTTTAAATTTTCCACAACCGTGAGGTGTGTTCATCCAATATAACTGTGGAAACGCATCAACGTGGATGAACCTCACGAACATCATGTTGAGAAGGAAAAGCAAGCTGCAGTAAAATACGCACAGCAGACGCCGTTTCTATAGAGCTTCAAAACCCTGCAAAACAATATGTTATTTGGAGATACTTACATATGTAGTAAAAATATTTTTGAAAGGGAAAATAGTGATAAAAATAAAGGAGAGGACAGAAGTTCCCTCTGGAGAGGAGGAAAGAGATGCAAGGTGGATGGAGAGGTATACCACTGTGTATAATAGAATTCTTTATTGATAGAGTACATGAAATATTTCAAAATAAATACAGAGGGTGGGGTCATCTTAAGTGTCTGGAGGGCTGTTGGGTAAAAGGGACCGGATTCTTCTTATGTGGATCCAGGAAGCAGAACCGGGCCTGATGGGTGGAAACTGTAGGGCCCAGATGCAGCCCAGACAAAGGAGATGGTCACAAGGTTTGTTTCTCTCCTGGAGCAGGCTGCCACCAGAGGGAGCGAGCGCCCTGTTATTGGAGCACAGACCAGCTAACCACTCCAGGGTGATTCCTTCTGGGATCTGTCCTAGAGGACCTTGGTGGCTTCTTCAATCCCGGGGACTCCAACAATCTAGGAATGAACAACAATCCATCTTGATCCCAGGGTCGCCCTTCTGTCTTCCCTGGAGACCTGCAGTTCCTGCCCTGAACTATTGCCAGAGGATTCTTTGGGCCAAAGCATGAGGCCTGGAAGTTAATTCCAGGAAGAGCTTGCCCACATTGTGGGATCCAACAGAAGTGGAGTGGGATAAGGGAGAGGGAGAGGCAGTGGGCTCTCGACCACCAGCCCCGCTCCTGGCCAAGCAGGAGAGGGGCCCCAGGGCCCAGGTGGGGGCCCAGGAGGCAGATCAACCTGCAGGAGGGACTCCTGTCCAGTGCCTCCTCCTCGGGTCTTTCTGAGTCCTGCCCCAGCCCAGGCTGTCCGAGGGGGACAGCTCTCACCTGAGCCCTTTGCGGGGTGTGACGTCTCAGGAAGGTACTAGGTGGAGCCAGGACACCCTGTCACCTCCCACCTCATCTCTGGGATTCAGGGGTCAAGCTATCTTCCTGCTGGGAGTCCAGTGTCGAGGGGGACCCACTAGGAGGGAAGATGAGAAGGCGGCCTTGGAGAAGAGTCAAGTCTGAGGAGATTGGATGAATGGTGGGAGAAGGAGGGAATCTGGAAGGGGTGTTGGTCTGTCCAGGGCAGCTGGGGGGAGAGGGAAGGTATATTTATCTTCTGAGCTGGTGGCATTAAAAATAACCAGGGGCCCTGAGTAACCCAAGCTCCTCAGCCTCCTATGTGAGGGTGGAGGCCATCAGTGGAGACTAGAAGGGCAGAATGATGAGAAAGCCGAGGATGGGACCAGAATGGTCTCCTCCCCCTTTGCCCCCCAGCCTGGGCTACTGCTTAGCAGGGCGGAGGGGAGGCTGGTGCCCCGTGGGCTGGCTGGAGTGGGCAAGGAGGGAGGGAGGAGGGGAGCGGGGAGCCGGGCAGGAACAATGCTGGCTCCCAGCCAGGAGCTGGAGTGGGGGACTGAGGAGAGAGGAGGGAAGCAAAGAGAATGAGGGGTGGAGAAGAGAAAAAGAAAAGAAAGGTGAGAGAAGTGGAGAAAGTGCCCCCACCTGGTTGTGCCCACACTGCTCCCCTGCGCAGTCCCTGAAGCCGCTTGAGGAAAGGAGCCTGTCCTCTGGGTTCCATCCCTGTGTGGAGCTGAAGCTACAGCAGGAGGCACTTAAGTTAGCCCTCAGGAAGGACTTCCCTGGAGAAATGAGACAATGGGAAGGACTGATCCAGAGAGGGTTGTGGGAGGGTGGAATCTCTCCTCTGTTAAGTCCTAGGCCTCAGCTGGATTGTGGCCTGGCCCGTGTTCTCGCCCTGAGACAGGCTGCTGAACAGGATGACATCACCTTTCTGCCTCTGTGTTTCCACAGTTCCTAGGCTGATTTCTGAGTCAGGGGCTAAGACAGAAGGACAATTACAGGAAAGTTTCCCTGCGAGATTTAGCCTCGCCACACAGCTGTGAGGAAAAGGGGCTGGAGCCGAGGCCGGGACAGCCTGAGGATGGCGGAGGCTGGCGCTGCAAGAGAGGGCCCTCCTCCGCACCTGTCCCAGAGAGCTCGCTGCGGAGGGCCTGCCCTGGCTCTGGAACTGATGGGGAAGGGAGGGGCGGGAATGACACATAGTGGGAGCTCAGGGACTATTTCCTCAACGGCTGGAAGGACAGATGACAACTCTTGTGTCAGGGATGGCATTGGTCCTGCTCACCACGGTGTCGGCACATAGTTGATGCTCTGTACACATTCGTTGAGGGAATAAACGCTGCCGTTCTGCCCAAAGCCGGGCCTGGGCCTCGGTCCTGCCTTTCAGGCACCCCTGAAATCAGTGATGATACCTGTGCCCGGTGTGACCCACGTGGGGGATGACCTGGCCCTTGGGTCTCTTTATACTCAGGCACATCACTAGGTGGGCTGAGGGTGGCTCTCCCTCCCCAGGATCCCCCTGCTCTTAGGCTCCTGCTGAAACCTTAGCCCATAATCCCCCACCTGAGCCTGAAGGGCCCCACACGTGTCCTGGCCTCATAATCTGCAGCCCAGAAGGAGAGGAGAGAGGAAACGTGAGGGGCATATGCTTGCCCCACTCCAGGGTGAGAGAGGAAGATGGACGACGGAAAAGACTAACATCTCTCCCCGCACTGAAGAACCCACTCCCTTCGCTGGAGAGAAGAAGGATGTCCAAGAGGGGTCCAGGTGACACCTGTTGGGACCAAGCTGGTTTGTACTGAACCCAAGCAGTACACTCCCATGTTTCCAATGACTTCCTTGCTGCCTGAGTGACCCCCCCCTCAAGCGGGCCACACCTCTTTCTGGTCCTCAGTTTCCTCTCAAAGGAGAGGCATGATCCCTGAGTGCCCTTCCTTCTGAGACTCTGTTCTCTGGTTCTAGAATTCCCAGCTTCTAAGATTCCACTTCAGGGCGCTGGGAGGGAGGGCTTGTTGCTGAGGACTGTGCAGCTGTCAGGCCGCTCCAGCCTGAGTCACCAGCTTGAATCCCAGCCTGGCCTGACACACCTGCTCACCTCAAGGGGTGGGGGTGGAAGTTGACGCCCCCAGATCTCCCCTGATGGCTGCCAGAATCTCCGTCCTCTGCTTTGTGATCTCCCATGCCCCCTGCAAGTGGCTGTATCCCTGGGGGCAGTTGGGAGAAGCTGGCCAACCCTATGGCAGGCTGGGACAGGAACCAGGAGCAGTCTGAGGTTTCTGGGGTGCTGGGCAGGGGCAGAGGTCAGGCAGACATTTGAGGAGGAGGCAGAAGAATGGAGGAGATGACCTTTTAAAGTCCCTTCTGGTTGGAGGAGTGGGGGGCTACAGTGCCGATGGATGGGAGAGGGACTAGAATGTCATGGGAAATGAATGATGGTTCAAGAGGAGACCAAGGGCCGGGGTTAAGTGGGGTCCACCCCGTCTCACCCTACCTCCTTCTGTGCCAGTGCCTGGGCAAGGGGCCTACCTTGCTGTGGGTGAGCCATTGTCAGCCCTGTGGGGAGCCCGGGGGAAGAGGGCAGAGGTGGTTCAGGCAAATGCCCATCTGATGGGACACAGGAGTGGGGATGGGAGGAGAGGGACGTGGCTTCTGGAATACCCAGGGAAAAAGCCAAGAGAGGGACCCTGCCTCCTACGGACTATCCTGAGGACTTTTCTTCTAGCGGGAGTGGGGCTGGGCAAGGCACTCAAGAGGGTCCACGTGTGATTGGAGGAGAAAGGGGTTAGACATAGCAGGCACTTCCTAGGGGCTGGAGCTAGACAGAGAGGAAGGGGGCTCCTCCAGGTGCCGTCCTTCTGTAAGAGCTACAAAGCACACCCTGAATCGAGGGAGGCTAAGAGTAGACAGCATGGGGTCTGCCCAGGGGCAGAAGGAAGGTGGCACTGGACAGCGGGGAGAGATGGTGAGGAAGGGGCTAGTGTGGGGAGGGTACCTGAAGAGGGGAGATCTTGGCAGCCCAGGCTGGGGGCGGGGGTGCTGTCAGCCTGCCAGGTTTCTGCCGCTGCCTGGGAAGAGCCCAGCCCAGAGATCCTTATCCAGGGCAGGAACAGAACTGGTTTCTCGACAGGCAGTGCCAACGGGGACAGGGGCAGGAAGAAGCCAAGAGATCAAGAGGGCAATGGCAGGCCTGAAGGAGAGGTGGAACCTGATCAGAGGACCCTTGACCCTCGCTAGAACCACCAGTCTCAAGCCCCTCTGCTGGGCCTCCAGGCATTGTGTTTGCGTCTTATTTGTACGTGACTGATTCACTTTCTATATAGACTGAAGGACACCCTGGTCCCCCGTCTTTCTCAGGTGTGACTGGCCCAGCCAGGAGAAATACCTGGTTGGACTTAGCTCCTCCTACCCTCCCCCACATTCTCTCCCCAACCCCCACCAACATTTAAAGGCTCCGGAGGGCGGGCCCTGTGGCTTAGCGGTTAAGTGTGTGCACTCCCGCTGCTGGCAGCGCAGGTTCGGATCCCGGGCGTGCACGGATGCACCGCTTCTCCGGCCATGCTGAGGCTGCGTCCCACATACAGCAACTAGAAGGACGTGCAACTATGACACACAACTATCTACTGGGGCTGTGGGGGAAAAGTAAATAAATAAAATTATTAAAAAAATAAATAAATAAAAAATAAAGACTCCTGAGGTCACTGTAGGGAGAGGCAGGGGAGCCAACAAGAGGTGGGGGACCCTGGAGGACTCTCCTCAGAGCCTGCTCCCTTTCATCCCCTGCCACAAAGGGCTTGGCGGCCCCAGTCCCATCCATCTTGTGCCTGTGGCGGTCCTTAGGCAGCCTTTTGTCAGGACCTGGGGTCAGAGGGCCTGACCAGCACGCCCCCCTCTCCTCCCCTCCTCCCCTCCTCCTGAGTATCGCACCCTCTTCTGTCTGGATCTCCACCCCCTCCCTGCCCCCACTTTCTCCTGTGTCCCCCTCCCCCAGTCTCCTCCCTTTCCTCCCCTCCCAGCCCAGTCCCTCTCTCTCCCTCCCTCCCTCTCTCTCTCTCTCTCTCTCTCTCTCTCTCTCTCTCTCTCTCTCTCACGGCTTCCTGTCTCTGGCCCCACTCTGCCAGTCCTTCCCATGTGGATTCCTGTAACTTGGCTCTTCCTGCCACACATAGGCATGGAGTTGCCCTCGGGTTCTGGGGGCCTCAGAGGCACCCTGGGGCCTGGGCTGCCTTTGGGCTTTCTCCTCCTTGGTCTCAGCTGTGCCCTGAATCTCTTGATTTTTAACATTACTGGGCTTTTCTCTCAACTCCATGCTCCTGTCTCTTGGGGGGGGGGGTGTGTGTGCATGCCTCAGTTTTCCTAAGACGTTGGCAGGCTCTCCCAATGCCTGTCAGGGCCTCTGCCTTTTTTGTCAGCCCCCAACCCCAGAGAAGAATCACGCGTGCCCCCTCCCTTGTCTTTGCCCTCCTACCATCTCTGGCCCTCCTTGCACCTGCCCTCACAGGACTGTGGGCTCAGTGCTCCATGTCCTTCTGTCGCCCTCTCCTAGGGCTGGACTCTGAGAAGCCTGGACTTCAGAGAAGAGTGCCCACAGAGATCTCACAGAATTTTCGGCATGCGGGCGGAGAAGAAGGGCTCCTGTGCATTTTCTCCCACATGCACTGCTGAGTAATAAAGGCCTGCGTAACGGAAGAGGAGCCCCAGAAGGCCTTCAGGGTGGAAGGGGAAGCTGGAGGAACTTTCTCACCGGCTGGGCCAACTGGGTGCGGTGGCCCCTCCCTGATCCAATTTCCGGGTCCCAGACTATAACTTCCCTGTCACCTCAGGCTGGTGGGCAGGCAGGGAAGTCCTGGAGAAGCAGGGCCAGGGGGAAGGGCCCTGCCCTCACCCACAGGGAGCCCCAGTCTCAGGGGGCACACACAGCCACTGCCTTTAGGGAGCCCCCAGTCTGATGATGAGACCTAGTCCCTGCCCTCAGGGATCTCTTGACAAAGAAATATGCCTCTTCTCTCTGCCCTTCTCAACAATTTTTTCCGGAAAGGGACAATCTAGGCAGATGCTTGAGCAGATGCTTTGAACAAACTGACAGACAGCACTCCAGCCGCCAGGGCCTGGAAAGGGGGGGGGCGGGGAGGGCATCTTTCCAGGATGAGAGTGGGGAGTCAAGTTAAGATGGGAAGGGCAGGCTGGGGAGCCAGCAGCCTGGATGGGGGTCAGAGGAAGCTGGAGCCAAGGATGGGGAGAGAGGGGAGGAGGTGATGCAGAAAGATGAAGTGAGGGCTCAGGCTGAGGAGTTAGGGTTCTTCTGGATTAAAACAAACAGAATACTGGCATCCAGAAAGCCCAGCCTGATTCATTTTCATTACTGAAAACAGTACCACCAGCGCCCCAGTGACCAAAGCCAGAGAGACATTCTTGGCACGTCCCTGTCCCTCACCCCCCACCTCCTGTCTGATACATCACCGTGTCTGCACCCTTCATCTCGGCACCCTCCACTGAATTTCTCTCCACCCTCTGCCCGAGCATCGCACCAGTTTCCTGCTGGCTCTTCCTTCACTCCCCCTTTTCTCCCACCCATCTCCACCTGGCAGCCAGAGGGAACTCCTAAAAACACAAATGGGATGGCACCCCCTTTTTAAAATCCTTTGATGGCTTCTCATTCCTTTTAGAATAAAATAAGAAATACTGTGGCCTTCAGGTTCTACACGATCCAGCCCCTGATGGCTCCCAACTGCCCTCTGTTGATCCTGGGACCTTGGATGCCCCAAACTGTCCTCAGGGCCTTTACTCTGTGGTCCTTTCTGACTGGAGCACCTTCCCCTCTGCTCTTTTCCACTAAGTCCCTCAGGCCTCACCTAAGTGCTTTGTTCTCCGAAACACATCCTCTCCCAACACTGCTGCTCGCCTCCAATCAAAATGAGGTCTTCTCCACCCTGCTCTCTCTCTTTGCTCCCCTTTTCTTTCATAGCACTTGCACAATATGCAGCTATATATTTATTAGTGCATTTATTTTGGAATCATCAGTCTTTCCCCACTAAAGTTCTGTTCTCCTCCTCCTCCCCACAGGCCCCATGAGGGCAGAGTTCTTGTCTGTTTTATTCATTTCTGTGTTCCCAGCACCTAGCAGGGTGCCCAGCTCCTAGGAGGCTCTCAGAAAACAATGGTTGGATGATAAAATGAAAGGGCCCCTCATCTCCCCGACCCCATGCTCAGAGAGGGAACTCACTGGCCCAGGGACTCTGGATGCAGTCTCTCCACTCCCTGGCCCTTACCCTCAGCTGCAGCACGCGGCCTCTCGTGGGGCAGGAGTGGGAGGCCTGGGCCCCAGGGCACCCTGGTCTTGCAGGGAGAAGAGGTTCACCGCTGACACAGAGGCTGTGAAGCATGACCGCTGGCTGTCAGTACTGATGGAGGGAGAGGCTGCTTCGGGCTACTCGAGGAGCTACGCTTTGGAGAAGCGTGGGGTGCCAAGGGGCAAGAAGGCAGCAGACCATGCAGGGGAGGTGGAGCAGAGGCCCACCTGGAGGAGCACATGCAGGAAGGCATAGGGCCTCGGATTCCAGTTTGGATTTTATTCTGGATAACAAGAGGGGCTGCAACTCAGGTTTTTGTTTTGTTTTATTGCTTTTTAATCAGGGCCCTCACATAATAAAATTTATGTTTTGAAGGATCCCCCTGGCAGGATTGTGGCGGGTGGATCAGAGAGGTAGGACCATCGTTTTTTGAGGCCTTACTATTGCTAAGTGCTATGTACTTAATGAGACGTTTATTTAACTATTGCAACATCCTTATGAGGTAATTGTTATGTATAATTGCTATTTTATAGATTAGAAACCTGAGACTCATAGCAACCCTCTTCATTGGAAAAGTGCTCCTTCCCAGCCCATGGGATTCTGGTGAATTGTCAATCAGTGTCCCACCTAGACCTTGGCCATGGGTGTGGATGAGGTCCAGTCATTGGGCCCCTTGCCCTGTTAACAGCAATTAGTCCAAGGGATGGTCATGGGATCCAAGCAGAGTCCTTCTGGGAGGTTGAAGATATGGACCCTGGGAGAGAGTCCCTCTTCTTTTTGGATCTCAAGCTGTAACCATGTTAAGTTTGGGGCAACTGAAGCCAATTTCACATGACTTAGAGAAAACTTCTATGTGACGGGATTGCATGCGGCCAATGCACAAAAGAAACGGAGATGAGCAGAATGAATGTAGAGGGAGGTTGATGACCTTGTTTGAGGCCCTGGATTTAGCCACACCTGAAGCCAGACCCAGCTGAAACTTCCCAGTACATAAGCCATTAAATTACATTATTTTGTGTTTAAAAACACACAAACAAACAAAAAACTAAGGCTCAGAGAAACTAAATAGCAAGTTATTTAGCAAGTGGCAGAACCAGATTTTGATTCAAACCTCTGTTATTCCAACACTTGTGCTCATTTCATTCTATCACGCCATGACAATGGAAGAGCCAAACAGGCAAACCAGTTAGAAGCTGCTGCTGTCTCAAGCCAGGTGAGCAATGAGAAGGTCTGGTCTAGTGCAGGGGCCTGGGAAGGAGGGCAGGCCTTTGAAAGAGACTGTGATGGAATTTGGGAAGACATGGTATAGACCTGAGTGTGGAGGCTCAGGGAGATGGATGGGAGGAGGATCCAGGGGCCCTGGAAGATCTAGCAGCCAGGGCAGAAGGGATGTGTGGCTCTCAAGGCAGAGATGGACTTGTCTCAGACACAGAGGGCTGACAGGCAGGATGAGACCTTCTTGAGAGACCTGGGCAGGAGCAAGGCTAGCCTGTGGGCATCGATGAACTCATCTGGAATGTGTGAGAGGCCAAGGCCAGGAGTGGAGTCGCCCACAGATTGAGGTTAGACGAGAGAGAAGGAAGAATTGAAGGAGGAGGAGGAAACTGTGTCACTGTCCTGGAAAACATGGGAGGAGAAGGTGGGAATCAGCTCCTCAGTGCCCAGCACCCCCACCAAGAGGTCAGGAGGACAGGCCCTGGTGACGTTGGAACCAGAGCAGGGGACCAAGGAGGCTAGGGGAGGGGAAGTGGAGGTGATGCTCATGGATTCAGCAGCTGATGAAGGGGTGGTGGGGAGAGGGTGTTGTATCGTGTAATTCACATCCATATGCTGAAACATCAGCTTTCACCGTGCACTTCAGAGGCAAGCCTGAACTCAGGCGACTTATCTACCCACTTCCCAAGGAGCCAGAGGCAGGTTTTGTTTTTAAAAACATTTTAACAAAGTTAACCAATAAATATTCTACACTGTATAGGCTACAGGGACAGAGTGGAAGCCAGAGGGCCGGTCTTTCCCACTCCCCCAGGTCCCCTCACAGAAAGAGAGACTGTGTTCTGGGTGGTTTGGGGCTGGGACTGCTGACTGGGGGCAGGGGGAGTGATTCCGGAATGGGTGATCTGGGGTCCTGCAATCCACCCCTTTTTGTGGGTGTAGGGGAGGGGAGGAGGGGCCAAAAAAAGCAGAGGCCCTGCAGGAGGCATCCAGCACCCCCCAGAAGTGAGCAGGGTGAGGGGAAAGCTAGTCTAGAAGGAAGGAATGGGGAGGAGGGGTGGCCCATGGGGCAGTGAAGCAGGGAGCATGGGCTGGTGGTGGGCTCAGGCGGCTCTTGGACCCACAGCCACTCACTCGCGTACGTAGACCCTGGTGCACACGATGTCGTCCGCTGTCATGGTCTGGAAGGACAGAAGGTATTGTTAGCCTGGGAGCCCCTGGGTCCTGTGGTTTGGGAGGAGGAGAATAGAATGGAGGTACTCTGCTTGGCCTCCAGGTCCAAACTTGCTTCTTGGCTCAGAACCAGCAGGCAGGTGCAGGTCCCAAAGTGCCGGGGCATCATGGCAGGGAGGATGGCAATAGAGCCCCAGGGGTGCATGCTACATCCTCCTCCCCAAGCTGGGAAGATCCCCCCGGAAGAACTGCTGGGGCCTCTCAGTGCCCATCCTTTGCTCCACACAGAAGGGCCACCATTTTGCATTCACACAAGGGCACCTTATGAGTTAGGGACAGCTTGGCCCTTCCCCAGCAGCCTCACAAGGAGGTGGGAGACCAGCCATGGTTGTCCTTGAATCTCCTGCACCCTGGAATGCCCCCCAAAATCTCCAAAGATAACATAGGCTTGCTCTTGGCTTGGAGGAGGCAGGCCTTACCAGGATCAGCTCCCCATCATTGGTCAGCTCTCTGGTCCAGGAGGTTTTGGGACCCTCTCCCTTCAAAAGCCTCTGCTCGCAGACCATTTTGTTCTCACTCTCCCATTTCACCAGGCTCTGCAAGAGAGAGGTGACAAGTGAGCTGGGCCCACAGCAGGGACGATGCAGCGAGAGGAATGGGGATGTACCCTCTTTGACCCACCACCACTACCTCGGAACTCTCTCCACTGGAAATGGAGAACAGAATCCAGGAAAGACTGGAAAATGGCATGTTGAGAGGCAGGGCACTAGAAGCCAGGACCCTGAGGAACTCCTGCCTGGCACTCACCTTACAGGGTCTCCCGTCCACAGTCTGCTCCTCAAACTCTTCTCCGATCTTGAAGTTAATCTCCGTGGTACGCACAGTGGTAGAAGTTTTGATGTAGAAAGTGTCTCCCTCCTGTTTGATCTCCACGGCTGGCTTGGACGCTGCAGCTACGGCGATCTTCCTCAGCATCACATTCACCCCTGCGGGGAGAGGAGAGAGGCTCACCTGTAGGGGCGCTCCAGGCACTCATCTCGCACCCTCCCCACGGGACAGCTGGAGCAGGCTCAACTCCGAGTGGCTAGGGGAGGGGGCAGTTTGCCTGGGTGTCCTGGGAGAGGACAGGTGGTCAGCCCTGCCGGATGGTGGGGTGTAGGGAGGAGGGGCAGAGAGGCAGTGCTTGCCCTTGGGAGTCCTGCTATAGCTGCGGCCCCACTTTGATGAGTCAGCAGGCCTGGAGTCTTGGCTCTTCACTCTCAGAGTTCTCAGGGGCACTTCTCCCCATTCCCCATACCCAGCACCCATCCTGCTGTGGGCTCCGTTCACCTCATTTTCGGCCCTTTATCCACCCTGCTTGAGACCATCTGCCGGGGTGGGCTCATCAGATCCACTGTGTCTTCACCCCTGCCTACGCACAGATCAGACCCTCCCCAGCCAGGCCTCACTACTATCATCCTGGAAGTAGGGGCCACTTCCCTCTCTGCCCTACCCACTTTCCCCATCTGGTGCGCCTTTATTTGCTCAATCTCTGTCCCTCTCCAGAATGAGAAAGAGCAGAGATTCTCAGCAGGGGAAGAGGTGAGGCAGCTGCTTCCCTCTACAGGATGGCCTGCAGCCTGGGGAAGCCACAGGCTCTGGAATAAGATCCATTAGGCTCTGATTTCCACGAGGCTCAGCCTCCTTTGCAGGCTGGGTGACCCTGGGCAAATGGCTTAACCTCTCTGAGCCTTAGATTCCTCAATTCCTCCTTAGGCTTAGCAGATTCCTCCAAAGCCTAGCAGATGAGATGATGTGTGTTTAGGGGCTAGCATACACAATGCCAGGCACACCTTTAAGTTTTCAGGAAACAGTCGCTATTCTTATTGTTGCTGTTATTTTTACTGATAAAAGGAAGGCAAAGAAAAAGCCAGAGCTGGGGCTCAGAAAAAGTTCCCTGCATCAGACTCCTCTTCACCTGCCTTCCTGGAAGGCTTCCATGCCCCTCTCCCAAAAAGGGACAGAAAGGGACATTCCCCTCCCCACCCCTGATGGGTCCCTGACTCCAGGATCACCCACCCCACCTCAGGTGGTCAGGTCTTCTCATTTGGCCTGTGTGGATTCAGAGTCTCTGTGCCTGTCCCCCATATCCTTTCCCAGACTGGACCCTTTCTTTCTGCTCCCCAGTTATTCATTTATTTTTTTGTGAGGAAGATTGGCCCTGAGCTAACATCTGCCAATCTTCCTCTTTTTGCTGAGGAAGACTGGCCCTGAGCTAACATCCATGCCCATCTTCCTCCACTTTATATGGGACACCGCCACAGCATGGCTTGACAAGCGGTGCGGCGGTGCGCGCCTCGGATCCGAACTGGGGAATCCCCCGGCCGCTGCCGCGGAGCGCGGGCACTCAACCCCTTGCGCCACCAGGCCGGCCCTATCTGCTCCCCAGTTATTAAGAGGGGTGCGGGAGCCAGGAGAGAGCACCTCTCCGACAGGAAGACAAGCAGGCAGGGAGGCCCTCTGGCCAGGGCCCAGGTCCACGTTGCACACCACTTCACCTGGCCTGGCTTCCTGCCCTGAACTGGAGCAGAGCCCTTCAGGGAAGTGATGAGTGGGGATGAGGAAGCCAAAGTGGGCTGGGCCAGGCAAAAGGGATTCCCCTACCCCTGACTCCAGACCTGGGTTCCTAGAGAAACAAATCCTCTTTCCCCTTGGCACGAGAGCAGACCCACTCTATTCCAGACAGAAGGGAGCAGGAGGGAGGAAGCCCTGTCCCTCCGGAGCCCCAGGAACCTGCTTCTTGGCTGCTGATCTCTTGGTCCAGGGAGAAATGACTGAGGTTCCCAAGTCCAATGACTTGGTAGAGGAGACACATCCCACTCTATCTTCTTGGACAAAAAGACTACTTCACTCTCTGCTGCTACCTGGGAACTCTGTCCTGCTATCTAACATCCATCTTTCCTATTACAGGAGCAGAACCTGCTAACCATGCTCCATGACAATCCTACTGGATGGGACAGGTGCCCCGCAAATACCTGAGCATCCCTCCCTAGGAGAGAGACACTTGAATAGGGCCAAGAGGGGTGAGAAGGGACCAAGGCTCCTGCTGAGGCAAGGCTGGGGTCAGAAGAGACACTCCTCCAGCCAGCCTCTGGTGCCTGTGGAGCTGGGGGCCTCCGCTTTGTGACTTTGGCTGACTCAGGACTATGTTTGTCTAACGAGTCTGTTTTCAATCTGCCCCCTAGCAGGGCCTAAGGAGGGCACGTGGCTCTCAGAGACCCTGCAGGGAAGACAGACTGAAGACAGACAAACAGGGTTGGGCTTCAGATCTTACTCTCCAGCTGGAGTCTGGGGGTGTGCCAGGCCACTGTCTCATCCACTGGGGAGAGGGGCCAGAATCCAGAGAAGATGAGGGAGGGAACAGCAACTAGGTTTTCGGAAGGGAAAAAACCTCTATCCTTTGTGTCTAATTTCAGCAAGAGCAGAGCAAGAAAGACTGACATGACAACAAGAAATACTCTGGTTAGATTACAAGAAGAACTAACAGCAAGGAATGATGGAAATCCCTGCTTTCTGCATAGCATTCTAGACCCTTCGTAGGGCCAGACTCACTCCTACAGCTCCTTGCCCTACACAGGGTGCCCCTCACCCCAGCCCAACTGGAGTCTCTCTGTTCCGGCCAGAAATTGACAGTATGCTTACCCTTAGGCTCCAGGGCTCCCAGGTGGCTTCCCAGCATCTGGGGTCCTTAACTAACTAACCTCTATCTCTTCCCAGAGCACTCTTGCCAGCCAGTACTGGCTTCCTCCCCTTCCCAGACAGGGGAGGGCACACAGCAGTTGGGAAGGGCAGTCTGGGTAGGTTCAACTTCCCCGACCTTTAACCAACACACTCAGCTGGGCTGCAGGGAGTCTCCAGGGAGGGAGAGAGAAAGAACTCGGATTTTTGGAAAGGGAGGAAGAGGTGTTGGGATTTCACACGAAGCCATTTGTTGAAATCTAAGAAAGTGATAATTATCCAGAGCGATTTTAGGACTCTGGAGCTGCTCGCTGTAGGAAAATATTTGTCTCACGGATGGGGGGTAGGGGGAGCAAAGTGGAAAGAGCTGAAGGGGGATCGAAGGGGGATCAGAGGGCTGGGGTGGCGATCACCTGGTGGGTGGAGCCGGGCGCACAGAGGTGCTGAACCTGCCCCCGGATTGGGTTACCCTCAGCAGGCAAGGGGAAGGAGGTAGGAATGTCTCCAAGGGGCTCGGTTGGATAGGGATCCATCAGCCTGGATACAGGGTTTGCAGCTCCCGAACTGCGGAGAGCCCCCCGGCCCCACTCCAAGGGATACCGACCTCGTGCTTCTGGTTTCTACTTGATTCACAGGCTGAGTCACCGCAGGAGCTGGCATCGGTGGGCGCCCCGCCGGAGAAAGCAGAATTTAGGCGTCCAGCCCCTTTTCTTGGGGATGCAGGAGCCCAGCCTCCCACGCCCTGATTCCAGCCCTCCTTTCTTTCCCCCACCCACCTCGGAGGACTCCCGCGCCCCCTCTCCTCTCCCGGGCGCTCTAAAATCTCCTTACCCAGCACTTTGAGCAAATCTTCGAAGTTTTCCGATCGGATGATCTTCCAGTTGCCAGAGAAGTTGGGCATGGTGGCAGCGCCGGTGGTGCCTGTAGATCTTTCGGCTGGAGCACTGGACGCTGAGTCTTTTAGTCGAAAGAGATGTCGCCGCCGCCTTCGCCGAATCGTGAGACTCAGGAACCAGGACACGTCCCAGGACAACCCCAAA
Source organism: Diceros bicornis minor (assembly GCF_020826845.1). Taxonomy (NCBI): domain Eukaryota; kingdom Metazoa; phylum Chordata; class Mammalia; order Perissodactyla; family Rhinocerotidae; genus Diceros; species Diceros bicornis. Next base: position 60,228,690 of record NC_080743.1, read on the forward strand.
GCTGGCCTGGGCTCCCGCGCCGGCAGCTTTTATACCCTGCGCGGGGCCCGCCCCGGCCCAAGAATGAGATGGAGGACCCGCCTCCCGCTCCGCCCCCCACCCCACCTGGGGGGCCCTGAGCCCCGGCCCTGCATTGTCACCAACCGCCCTCCCCCGCCCCCAGGCCTCTGGATCTGGCCCCTTGGGCGGGTGCAGGGTTCGCTGGGGGGCCCAGTGGCTGAATGGGGAGGCGGAGGGAGGGCAAGCGCTCGGACTGGGCTCTCAGCCGAGTGGAGCGGGCGCCAGACCCGGGGCGCAGATGCTCGGGTCTCACGTCCTGCAGTCCGAGCCACAGGGTCGTGTCTCGCATGTTCCCCACCCCTTCCCAACCTGACCCGGCGCGCTCGACTCCTTGGCGCCGCACACCCGGGGACACCACCTGCAGGTGAACCCCGCTCGCGAGCCGGAGCTGGGGAAGAGAATGGGCGGCCGAGCTCTGGCTCCATTGAAGCCTGAACCGGATCCAGTGGGACCGCTCCAAACTCACGACTGGGGAGCCCTGGGGTTCCGGGGCCAGGCCCCTAAGTGAGGCAACGACGCCTCCTGCCGGAACGACTCGAAGAGTCTGGGAGGGGGCCTCACCCCACCCTCACCCCCGACTCCCCACCCCGTTTCGGGCTCGGGTAGTGCCTGGGGACGCTGGAAGTTGGCGAGGGAGACTCATTCCTCTTAAAGCGTTGTGCGGGCATCGAAGGGTTAAGTAGGAGCCCCGGGCGCGAGGCTGGGGAGGGCAGAGGTCACAGCCAATCACTTGACACGAGGTCTTTATTAAGGCGCTTTCTGTGTCGTTTGGCTCCCCAGACCCCCGAGGGGATCGATGTAGGCGGCAGGGAGGGGAGGGCGGGACGGAGGCGCGGAGCCCTGGCGCGCCGGGCTGCCACCTAGGTTGGAGTGAGGCTGGGTGCCTGGGGAAGGGGCGGAGCAGGGTCTCAGGTGTCACCATTCTGAGGCGTAAAACGGGCGGAAGGAGCGGCTGCCCCTCTGCGAGCCGCTTTGATGTAGATCAAAGGATGGGGGTAGGGCACGGCTCTCCGCGGAGACCCAAGTGGGAGTGCGCGAGACCCCAGAAGAGAGGGCGAGGAGACAGAGAAACAGGAGGTCAGGCGGGGAGCCTCGGAGACAGGCCGGGAGACCCGAGGCCTCAAACCGCAGAGGAGCGGAGCCCAGCGGGATGCGGTGCCCTGAGCGGGCCGAACCGTCTGGGCCTGTCCAGCGCTGAGGCACGCTGCGGCCCGGCTGCCCTCGGCGAATCGGCGCACGTGGCCCCGCTGCCTGTACCCCACCCCCACCCCCGGCACCCTCCCAGCTCCTTCCGAGGCACGGACGAAAAACCCCACATCTGGTCCCAGCCCTGGGTCCCTGCCCTGGCCCCTCCCTGCCAGCGTGGCAGTGGGTGGAGCGGAGGACAGGCTCTCTGAGACTCTGAACCCTTTCCCTTAAGGCCTTGGAACGGTATAGGGGGCTGGGGGTCTTAGTTGATGAGGAGTCCGGAAGAATAGAGCCAAAGAGAGGGGCTGGCGGATTCCCCGCATTGTGGAGAACTGAAGGCTGGAGACGGTAGTGGGGGTCGAGCCTCTGTGCTGTAAAGATGGAAATCTCTGAATAATGGATGTGTAGAAAAAATAAAGCAGTTTGGATGATTCTGGAGCAGGAGGGATGGAGATTAGACTGTAGAAAGGACTTCTTGATGGGGCCCCACCCAGCAGTAACCAATAAACTCAGGTTTGAAGAAGGGAGCTAGACACTTCAGCCTGGTTTTAGGGGTGGCTTTGTGTGGGAGAGCTTTTTTCGGGGTGGGAGTGGCCTGGGCTTCTGGAAGTAAGAAGACAGGAGGTCGAGAAGCTCTGAGGAAGGACAGACAAAAGCAGAGGTGGTGGAGGGGCAGGGGTGGTCCCTGGGGGGTGCTTAGTGCTCTGCCTGTGCTCCTCCCCCACCGCCGGCTCCAGCAATGCTGTAGGTAGAGGGAGAGGGATTAGGTTCTGACAGTGAAATCAGGCTCCCAGCCAAAGGGATGAGGAGAGGCTGGGGGAGGGAACACGGTGGAAACCAGACTCCTGCTGCCTCTCCTTCCCCCTCACAGCCCCCTACCTCTTCCACCCAGGTCACTATGTCCATCTCCACTCCACCTTACTCTGAGCCCTCAGCCAGAAGAGTCCAGGCTCCTGCTCCAAGGGCATCCCTCCCACTGCAGAAGAGAAGGGCAGCTGCAGGCCCTCTCCCCACAAGCCTGGTGACCGATGTTAAAACCTCCCCAAAAGATGGTCACCAGGAGTCTAGACCTACAGGAGCACAGAGGAGGGATGTAGTTTGGCTGAGGATATTGGGGAGGCTGGAAGGGGCTCCCTGAGGTGGGGGCAGGGAGGCCTGGGCCCACTCCCCTCCCTTCACTTCCTCACTCCCCCCACTGGCCAGGCGGCCAGAATTTCCAAAGAGACAGAAGTAAGACAAAGGGAAGTCGGGCTGGGAGGGGAATTTTTTCCAGATGTGAGTGTTTGTGGTTTGGCAGCTCTGGGCCTGAGCTCCAGCCCCTGCACCCCAACCCTGGCTGAGGGAGGTGGGTAGAGGGTCCCGAGCAGGGGGCTGAGCTGCTAGGCTGGAGGTCTCAGCCTCCAGCAGCCCTGTTAGCCCATGGGAGCATGCAGGCGGATGGGGGGTGCTTAGGGAAGATGCAGGGGAAGGGGATTGGGGGACATGGAGGGGAGGGGAGTGTGGGATGGAGGTCTGGGGGGACAGGGAAAGGGAGCTAACAGAGGAGGATGGGGGAGTCTAGGGGCAAGGGGCTACGGCCCTGGAACCAGGCAATGGGGAGGCACTTAGCCAGCATCACTCACTCACCAACAACTGGCTTTAATTTCCCGCGGGGATCAATGAGAAGGAATTTCCCAGTGTCGCTGGCCTTTTAATTATGACCAAATCTGCTGCAGATCTGCCGGGGGCAACTATTCCCCCTTTCTAGGAGCCTTGGTCATGCCCCTCTTGGGGATCCCCCAGGAATTTGGAGACTCCAGTGGGGAGAGGGTGCAGGGTTGGTGAGAAAAGCTGGGGGAGCAGAGGCAGGATGGGGGTGGGGTGGGGAGGAAACAGGCTTGAGAGAGTTAGGAAAAGAACATTCTGGGGCTTTGTTTCCATTGCAGTGTGGCTAAGAGGAAAGTGGCTGGTTTTGCAGCAGAAGGAATGGAGATGGGCAGGCTTCTGGATGGTTGGAGGAGTATGAGTGGGGTAGATGTGTTCACGATTCAGGGGTCTGGGGGCTCGGGAAAGGAGATGCCCTCAGCCCTCTCCATCGCTCCCTTGGGGCTGGGTGGGGGAGGAGGGACCACCCACCCCAGCCAATGGGGATGGGAAGAGTGGGAGAGGCATGAACCCCTCGCCTTCACCCCCAACCAGGACCAAGGAGAGTCTCAAGCCAAATCCAGCACTTGCAGGAGAGCCTCACCCTGAGCAGTGTTATTGCATCTGCTGGGTCAGGGAGTTTGTTGGCTGGGAGTCATGTAGAAATTAAACCCAGGTGGGGCTGGACACCTGGGTCTCTACCATTCAGCGCAGGGGCAGCAAAGAAGGCAAGACTTCTACAGAGGGTGAGGAGGTCTGAGAGGAGAAGAAAGGAGTTGGAGTGGCTGGGGCAGGACAGCTGTGTCTCCCGGCCTCCCTGAGCCCTCAGTATTCCACTCAGCAGAGTGTAAACTCAAGCATCCTGCCTCCTAGTCTGGTCTGATCCTCAGTACAGAGGGGAATGTTCCATTCTTGTCTATCTCCCCCGGTTCAGGGAACCAACCCTTTTCAAATCTGGTAAGGCCCGGCTCTGATTCCCCACAAATAAAATTGCCATTGCAGCAGGATGGATGGGAGTTAGACCGAAAAAGACCTTCCAGCAGCAACCTGGGAGACATGGTTAGAGATCTAGAAAGGAGCTGACTCATTCCCCAGTAACAGTTGGGCACAGGGGAGAGATCCTGAGAACTAGGGAAGGTGTGGGCAGAGAATCCTGAGTGACCTGGGGAAAGGGGCAGCTGGACTCAAAGGTAGGAGATGACAGTGACCTCCAGTGCCACCTCGGCCCTGGCAAAGGGAGGCAGGTGTGGCCCAGTAGGGTCAGAACCACAGGGTGGGAGGAGGGGGCTGACTGTAACAGGAGGGATTACAGTTGGACCTGGAGAGGATGTGCGCAGCACCCAGGCAGCCAGGCGGCTCCTCTGTTATTTTTGGCTCTGCTACCTGGTTCCCAGCTCCAGCTGCCAATGCTCTCACCAGGGCTGGGCGGAGCGTGCTGAGCCAAGGGGAGAGGGAGGAGGTGGGGATGCACTGGCTGAGGACTTGTCAGGACTGAATCTCTGTCCCCTGAGAGAGGCCTCTGGCTCTGCTGGCCTCCTCAGGGGGGCAACGTAGAGGGTGGGCAGCCATTGAAGAGCATGGGGGGGGGTCATCTCTTTCCCCACTCAGGATGCTGCTCAGTTTTCTCCCTTTGGTGAAAGGCACCAAATTTCCACCCCCCTTCTTCTGGAGCCACCCTGCTTCTCATAGAATCTCCAGGTTGAGGTGGGGATCCAGTGTGGCTGGCCCTGTCGGTGGCAGCTGCCAACATCTGAAGGGGGACAGGCCTGGGCCTGACCCTGGCCAGCTTGGGCCCCTTCTCCCCCTCCTGAAGGAATCCCCCCAGGGCAGCATTGTGGATGGAGAAGTCAGTCAGCACTGTGACCCGCAGTTAAACTCCTCTTGGCTTTTATGACCCAGTGACTAGGGCCAGACCCCTCTGCTACTCCCGCCCCCTGCCCTGCACTGGCCCCTTAACTCCTGGCAGCCCAGGGCAGGAGAGGGAAGGCTGTAGCCGTGACAAGTTTTTCAGGCTGAAAACCTGAGTTTGCATGGCACCTGGGGACAGTGGCCAGCCCTGGAAAAGATGAACAGCCTGCAGTCTAGCCCAAGACTGGTTCTGGGGAGCCCAAGCCATCTCCCAGATGCCTCCTCTCCCACCCTCTGAGGATGGGACATAGAAGAAGAGCCGGGGGTCTGGGGAATCCCTCTCCCCATTGAAATGATCTGGAGTTTCTGGAGAAAGAAGGAAATCCGCAGGGCTGCAGACTGGGTGGGTGTTGTGTTCCTCCTATGGCCTGAATTGCACAAGGTGGGCACTGGGCCAGATAACGAGACTCCAGGATTGAAGAGGAAAGAGTCAAGAGGGAGGGGAGAAGGACGAGGTCCCAGAGAAGAGACTGAGGGGGCCCAGGTTGGGGCTTTGATGTTCTGGATGGGGACAGAAAGAGGGTATTGGACTTGCTGTCCCTGGGGGGTGAGGCAGGATAAGATGGACTGATGTGTCAGCCTCAGGAAGGAGGTCAGCCAGCTTGGGGAGAACGCCTCCTTAAGGCTCCTTAGTGTTCCCATTTCCCTCCTCTCTCCAGCCCCAAATGCAGCTACTGTCTCCAGACAATGAGACCCAGTAGTTTGGCCCCAGCCTGACTCCTAGGGGCCTACGGAAACCAGCTGTGCTAATAGCTCCAGGGAGCGGGCTGAAGCCCCAGGAGTCGGTTAATAAGGACCAGCTTCCCAATCCCTGGGCCCTTCCTGCTGCAGACCAAGCCAGGCTAGGCTTTCCTCGGGGCCAGTGGACCAGACTTCCTGGAGACAGAATTGGAGGTGCAGGGGGATTTGAGCAGAGTAAGGGAGGGCCCCAGGAGCCCAGATTCCTGGTCTTTGCCCCCACCCTCCCATCTTGAGGGAGGGAATTAAGAAGGGAAACAAGAGTTCAGAGTCTGGCCCCTTAGCCAGGCTAGGGCCTTGTCCTTCCAGTGACCCCCAACCCCCATCCCTCCTTAGAGCAGGGCTGGAGAGATGGGCGGGTGGGGGAGGCCCAGACTGACCTAGCCCTAATGGCTTTTCCTGGGCAGCTTGAACAAAATGGGAAAAAGATGTGTGAGGTGGGAAGCTCTGATTTCCTTTCCCTGCGGGCGCCAGCTCTGGAAAATGTTAGCTGTCAAAGAAAGAAACTGAACAGTCTCCCCGCCTCCCCCTGCCCAGGACCCCTACCCCATTCCATCCACCAGGGCCCCCAGCCTGCCCGGGGTTCCCAGAGGGCACTGGGCTAGCGCCTGCGAAGGTCACTTGGCCAGGCTGAGGATGCACTCCCCTGACAAAGTCCCCACCTCCCCCTGCCTGTGTCTCCTCCACCAACCTGGGGAAGACATCCAAGAGGAGCTTTGGCCCTTGGGGATCCCCCAGGGACACATCCCTGGGGGATCATCCCTGGGGGATCAAAGGAGCCAGCAGCTCCTGGATTTCGCAGCTGCCAACCTACTTGCCACGGTCTCACGCCTCCTGAATCCCAGAGCTCTGCGACTGGCAGCGGCAGGTTTCCAGATTTCCCAGTGCTCTGGGTTTCTGGTTAGTCAGTCTTCCCACTGAGCTCGCATAACTGGCCTCGAGTGGGAGCCATCCTGAGTCCAGAACACTCGTGGGGCCTTCCTCACTGCTGGTGGGCATTGTGGTCTCTGCAGGCCAAGTCTCCTCTTATAAGCTCCCTGACCCCCTGGTGCTCTGCTCCCAGGAGCCCCAAAGAATTGATTCCAAAACTGGGAGGAGGCAGTCCCTGCCTTGGAGTGAAGAGTGTGCAGAGCGGGGTGAGGATGGGTTCTAGCCTAGAAGGAAGCCCCTAGAACACTCTGCCTTTTCCTCAGCCCAGGCCCTTTTGCTCCCACCCGAGCTCCAGCCTCCCACCCTTCAGGAAAGCTTCCCAGATCTACCCACTCTGCCAGCCCAGCCCAGACACCCAGCCCCAGCCTCAGGTCCAGAGCTGCCAGGCTGGATTATCTGCCTCTGCCTCCTTGTCAGTCCTGGGCGTGGGCTCCATCACCCTCCCCAGCTCTCAGGGCAGGGGCAGACTGCCTCCTTCCTCCTTCGGTTATGGTTTGGATTCCTCTCATGGAATCTTTCCAAAGAAGTGACCGAGCAGGATTCCACAGGGTGGAAGGGAGTGAAGGGCCTGGCCTTATGGAAGCTGCCTCTGGCCTTGGGCTGGTAGACAACGTAGGTTCCTGGTGCCACTCTGTACTGTGACAGAGGGGTCAGGGTCACAGGTACCAGGCCGACCCTCAGTGCCTAGGCATGACTGCATCCACCACTGTGCAAGAGCTTTCCATGTGCTGTCTCGGGTCTAATTCCAAAGCTTTGCTCTTAAACACTCCAGGATGGAATTTGGTTGAGCCTGGAATAGGATTAAGATGTGCTTGTCTTTCCATGCCGAATTCTTAAAAATACCTTCTCCCTCCACTTCTCGCCCCACCCCCGCCTCTCTCAAAATCCTATGCATTATATACACCCTTTCGAAGAAAGCATAGAGCTGATGGTGTTCCTAAATAAGGCTAGAAGCATACCTACTAAAGAAAGAAAGAAAACCAGTAAGGCAGCACAGTTAAGCAGTGGGAGGCCAGAGAGGAGAGGGGAACAAAGACCTGTGTGGCAGTTCACAAAGGCCGGGGGCTGGGGCAGCAGAGGCTGGCGGGGAGAGGCCCAGCTCACGACCCCTCCCCTCAGCAGTGCCACTAGATGTCACTTACCCATTTAGTCACTGCCTGAAAGAGATCATGCGAGACGCCGACTGTCTGCCCAGAGTCTGCGGAAATCTCCACCCCCGTCCACACTCGGGTCCCCCACTTCTGAGTGCGCGTGCCCTCCCTGAGCACTCTGGTGAGCCAGTGTACAGCAGCTCAGAGGAGAGTTGCAAGACTGAAAGCGTTGGCCTTGATTTCAACATTTATTCAGGATCGACCACATCAAAGATCATCTGTGTGTAAAGTTAATCTGTCCCAAATTAGGCCACTTACCACCTCCACTGCCTCAGCTCCTGTCATCTCTTGCCTAGATTACAGCAAGAGCCTCCGCTTTGGTTCTCTCTGTGCCCATTCTCTCCCTCTCACAGCAGCAGGGGGGTGTCCTTTAAACCATGTCAGTTCACACCACTCCTCTGCCCAAAACCCTGCAATGGCTCCCTTTTTGTGTGGATGTAAGCCCAAGTCCTTACAATGGCCCACAAGGCTCTGCATTATCTGCCTACATCTCCCCCTGCTCACTGATCCCATCTCCTACCACCTTCCCCTTGGCTTACTCTGCTCCAGCCATGCTGGCCTCCTTGCTGCTCCTTGAATATACCAAGAAAACTCCTGCCTCAGGGCCTTTGCACCTATCACTTTTTCTGGAATGTTCTTCCTCCAGATATTTACATGACTTGCTTCCTCATTTCTTTCAGGTCTCGGCTCAAAAGCCACCTCCTCAGAGGTCTTCCCTAAACAGTCCATCTAAAATCTTACATACATACATACCTGCCTTATCCCCTCACCTTTCTTCACATCACTGTCACCCCCACACACTGGAAGGGAAGTCCATGTAGATGCCGCTGTCATGCAACAGTGTCAGGCACATGTTGGGGCTCCATAAATATTTTTCAAACAAATGAATGAAGCGTAAGTGAATGACTTCAGCCAAAATCAATGACTAGTAAGGCTGAAAGAAATATTATACTGTGTCTTTCATTAGTACTCTTGTTGTTTTTTTTTGGTGAGGAAGATTAGCCCTGAGCTAACATCTGTTGCCAATCCTCCTCTTTTTGCTGAGGAAGATTGGCCCTGAGCTAACATCCGTGCCCATCTTCCTCTACCTTATATGTGAGATGCCTGCCACAGCATGGCTTGATGAGCAGTGTGTAGGTCTGCGCCCAGGATCTGAACCTGCAATCCGTGGGCTGCTGAAGCGGAGCGTGCAAACTTAACCACTACACCACTGGGCCGGCCCCAGTACTCTTGTTCTTGATTTAATCATTTATTTAACTGTCCTTGATAGGTGCATGAAAGAGGTACTGACAAAAATCAGGTCTGAAAAAGAGACTGACACAGCCCTGGCTGAGGTCATGACCGCTGGCTGGGAGAGCTCTGAACTCTTCATTCTTCTCAGTGATGCCTCAGCCACCCTCTTAGAAATTCCCCGCCTCCAGCTCCCCAAGGCTCATGCCACATGCTTATTGCATCTTCTACTACTTATTTGCTGCATCTGCCCACCTCAGGTCACTGAGGATCTGGCTTGGGCTCCCAATCTTCCTCTGTTTCTAATCCTGCAGCCGGCCACCTGGGGGCCTCCAAAACTCAAAAGCTTAGCCTCTCAGGTCTTTGACTCTATGGACTCCAACAATTTTGTCCTCATCTCATTTCAGACCCTCACCTCCTCCGGGATCACACCCTGTCCTCCCATTGCCGCCTATGCAGCGACAACCATTTAAACTCTCCACTTCTATATTTGGGCTGCCAATGATGCCAGAAAAAACAATGACAACCAGCTTGCAGTGCCCCTGCAAATTCAGGTTCTGACCTCAATCAGGAACTCTGCAGTTGCTCAGAGGCCCTTCCTCGTGTTCTCAGTCAGCTCACTCTCCCATCTTTTCAGTGGCTGCTCCAAACTGTCCTTATTCTTTCCAAGTTTCTGTGCCCCTGGCTTCCCCCTCATACTCAGCAGACCATTCTGCCTCCAATTTAATGAGCAATCAAGGTCAGCAGGTGTTAACCACTTTATTCCACTGCTAGCCAGGAACATATCCACCTGCCCTACTCTTCCCTCTTTCCCTTCTGTTCCAGAAGACAAGGTGTCCCCATTGCTGGCCAAGGCTAAGCTCAGGATCCCATCCCTACACTTTTGGGATCCACTGCAGCATTCACCTGCCCCTGCCTCAGCCATCTTATGCTCTACTGGCTTTGTCCGTCAGCATCTTCAGAACTCTCACTCCTATGGCGACCCTCATCTGCTTCTCTTCAGAGCCAAGAGCCATACACACCCGCTTCTCTCCTTCCTCACCTCCAGTTTATTCCCCAACCCCTCAGTGGAGCTTCTGCTCCACCCCCACCACAGACAGTGCTCGGAAGAATGGCACCAAATTGCTACCACAAACAGACCCTTTGCTTTGCTCTCTTCTTACTGGCTGTCTCCGTGGCGTTTGATACTATGTCCTCCCTCCTGGAAAGTCTCCTTGGTTGTCCTCTTACCTGTCTGATAGCCCTCTGTTAGGCCTCTCTTCCTCCAGCAGCTTGTAAGTACGGGTATTTCCTGAGACTCTGATCTTGACCTTCTGCTCTTCTTTATATACTTTTATATAAAGGCCTCATCCCAGTCCAAGCCTTCCATCCCACTGCTGCACTGTTGTCTCTAAGCCTTGGTTTCCAGACCCAGATCTCTTGTACTCTGCTAAGTTCCAGTCTCCCATATCCAGCTGCTGGATGGACATCTCCATTTGCGGATCTTCAAGCAGCTCAAAGTCAACCCAATCCATACCTAAGTCATCTTCCTCCAAAACCTGCTCTTCTGCCCACATATTCTCTATCTTGATTAATGGCACCACTGCTGTCTATTCACTGTAATTCAGAAATATCAAGACAACCTTTAATCCTCCTGCCCTCATCTCTAAGACTCATTGACTCTACCTCCTCAGTGATGTTCATACGCATCTTCCCACTTCGTTGATTCAGGCCTCCATCATTGCTCATCCAAATTACTCAAACAGAAGAACTCATCTCCTGGCCCTTCTCCAGTCCAGCTCCCATTTGGCTGCCAGCATCGTCTTCCTTTTTTTTGTGTGAGGAAGATCAGCCCTGAGCTAACATCTGATGCCAATCCTCTTTTTTGCTGAGGAAGATTGGCCCTGGGCTAACATCCATGCCCATCTTCCTCTGCTTTACATGGGACACCACCGCAGCATGGCTTGACAAGTGGTGCGTTGGTGCACGCCTGGGATCCGAACCTGCGAACCCCGGGCCGCTGAAGCAGAGCGCACGCACTTAACCACTGTGCCACCAGGCCGGCCCCCCTTTTTTTAAATTTTATTATTATTTTTTTTGTGTGTGAGGAAGATCAGCCCTGAGCTAACATCCAATCCTCCTCTTTTTGCTGAGGAAGATTGGCCCTGGGCTAACATCTGTGCCCATCTTCCTCTACTTGATATGGGACGCCGCCACAGCATGGCCTAACAAGCAGTGTGTCCGTTCGTGCCTGGGGTCCAAACCTGTGAACCCAGGGCCGCCAAAGTGGAGCGAGCACACTTAACCACTATGCCACTGGCTGGCCCCCAGTATCGTCTTCCTAAAACACAAATCTGATCGCATGACTCCCGTGCTTTAAATCCTTCAATGACTCTGGACAGCACTTGCTACAGCACACTGAAACTAGTTACCGGTTTTTCTTCTTCAGGTTGCTGTAAGCAACTGGGAGGCAAAGGCAATGCCATCTCCCCAGTGCCTAAAACAATGCCTGGCACATGACAGGTGCTTAATATTTGAGTGGAAGGATTCCAAGTCTCACCAGAGGAGAGGCTTCAAACAGGCAGACTTGGCAGGTCTGGGTGCCAGCACTGCCAACCTCCAGCTATTTGGCCTGGGGAAGTTTGCTTATCTTTGGTCAGCCTCAGTTTCCTGAACAGTTAAATTAGAATACCACTATATATCTTACAGAGAATGGGACAATGCACCTAAAGGGCTTAGCACAATGCCTGGCACAGAGAAGTACTCAATGAACGGTTGCCATTATTATTAATGATAGCAACCATCAGTTAAACAGCAAGGTTAGAAAAGAATCTCAGGATTTTTTTTTTATTGATGTCTTAATAGTTTATAACATCGTGAAATTTTGGTTGTACATTATTGTTTGTCAATCACCATATACATGTTTCCCTTCACCCCTCGTGCCCACCCCCCAACCCCCTTGCCCCTCGTAACCACAATACAGTTTTCTCTGTCCATGTGTTGGTTTATATTCCACATAGGAGTGAGATCATACAGTGTTTGTCTTTCTCTGTCTGGCTTATTTCACTTAACATAATACCCTCCAGGTGCATCCATGTTGTTGCAAATGGGACGATTTTGTCTTTTTTCATGGCTGAGTAGTATTCCATGGTTTATATATACCACATCTTCTTGATCCAATCATCAGTGGAGGGACACTTGGGTTGCTTCCACTTCCTGGCTATAGTGAATGATGCTGCAATGAACATAGGGGTGCATAAGCCTCTTTGGATTGTTGATTTCAGGTTCGTTGGATAGATTCCCAGTAGTGGGATAGCTGGATCATAGGGTATTTCTATTTTTAATTTTTTGAGGAATCTCCATACTGTTTTCCATAGTGGCTGCACCAGTTTGCATTCCCACCAGCTGTGTATGAGGGTTCCCGTTTCTCCACATCCTCTCCAACATTTGTTGTTTTTTTTCTTGGTGATTATAGCCATTCTAACAGGCGTGAGGTGATATCTTAGTGTAGTTTTGATAAGAATCTCAGGATTTTGATGCTAGAACCATCAAGGCTCCAAGAGGGAAAGTGACTTACTGTTACAAAATTTAATAAGTGGCAAAATCAGACTTGAAACCCAGTGTCAATACAACGTAACCTGCTGTTATGCTGTCAGCTGTTTGGTGGACTTTTTCAACAGTACAGGGTAAGTGAAGGTGCTTTGTGAACAATGCACCAACTGTAGATGTAGGATATTCAGACGCACCTCGCATACTGCAGACGTGGGTATTTATTTGTCTCTCTAAACTTGGACTTTGGCTAATGTGCCTTGGGGCAAGTTCATAATTACAGTACTGTTGATCTTTCCTATTGTCAGCTGTAATCATCTGTTAAACTAGGAGTCAAGTGATTCCTGCTTGGAGCCTTCACTAGATACGTGGTTTTTTTTTTTTTTTTTGTAAGGAAGATCAGCCCTGAGCTAACATCCCTTGCCAATCCTCTTTTTGCTGAGGAAGATTGGCCCTGGGCTAACATCCGTGCCCATCTTCCTCCACTTTATATGGGACGCCGCCACAGCATGGCTTGACAAGTGGTGCGTCTGTCCATGCCCGGGATCTGAACCTGCGAACCCCAGGCCCCGAAGCAGAGTGCGTGAACTTACCCGCTGCACCACAGGGCCGGCCCCCAGATACATAGTTCTTAAGGGTGGAGGGAGGGGCAGCATTATCATCTGAAATCTCAAAATACACTCCCCTTTCCCCTTTTGAGAACTACCTTGTTAAATGAAGTTTTCGACTTGTATCACGAATAGTTGGGCAGGATACAGTTCTCACACTTTTTGCCCTTTCCCATTCTCACCTGCAGCAGGGGGTCTCTTAGCATTAGAAAACTGCATTATGCTATGAAAAGAATGAATACCATAAAAGAATGAATATTATTAGAAGAGCTTGTTTTATCATGCATATGCTCCACTCTGAAGGACCTGAGATTTAAGACAAAGCAGGATTTGCAGATTGGGATTTAGGCAGCAATCTGCAATGGGGCTTGTCGGCCATCAGTTGGATGAAGCCAGGACCCTGGGGACAGAGGGGCAGAGAAGGAAGGGGATTGAGTACAGGGGGTCCCCAGGCACCCTTGCAGGGCAAGCTGGGTTCTGACCAAAAAGTGTGATGAGAAGAAACAGTAAGGAAATGGCTGCAAGGTCCTCTGGTCCTCAGGTTCCTCCTGGTGAGCGAAAGTAAGGCTGAAGTCTTCCCAACAGTAGACTGAGACCACGTGCCTTTAGACATAGGAGTTGGGGGTTGGGGGTAGGGGGAACATAAAAGCAACCTGCTACTTTACCAAGACACACACAAAGCCAGGCTTTTTTCAGCCTACAGGTACCCTAAAAGACAGAACTCAAATGAGAATTTTCGTTATCTTCTAGTTTACTGATCACAATGTAATTAAGACTTGCTTTCATGTGTATTCCCAGTTTTTGGTGCAGCCTTCCTAGATTATTCCCACCTAGAGGTGTGAAAAGACGTCTGGCACCTCTTTGTGAAGTGTCACGGACATTACAAACGCTGGGTTCAACAGGTACCAACTTGCTCAGAGCTCGCGACAGCTGCCCGTGCAAGCAGATCCTGCAGCGCAGGACACCACAGCAAGACCACATCTGGTTTGGCTGCAGGAAATTCCCTTCTATAAGCAGTCATGACTGTGACTCTGGCCCCTGGAGCCAAACCAGCCACTCAAGAGGGCACAAGTCCTGGTGTTTACACAGAGTCTGCATTCTCTCAAGAGACTGCAGTGACCCCAGACACAAGGTCAGACCTGTGACTCACCTTCCCAAGGAAGAGCTGGCAGGAGCAACCAGGCTGGTGTCACCAAGCACCCTTCCTCCCCGACTCTGTCCCTCCTGCATGCCCTGACTCACGCTCCTGGTCACATACCCTCTGTGAGGGTATTCACATGTCTTAGGGTGTCATTTTAGGTGATTCGTAGTGGGGACGAGGACAAGGCACCAGAGCACCTGGGCTACTTACAAGGGCTTGGTCAGCACTTCTTGATGACTTCTAGCAAACAAGGGCCCAGGGAGTGCCGTCCACAGCAACCCTGGAACCACCTTACGGAATCACAGCCCTACAAGACCTTGCAACAAAGCTATTTAACGTGAAGTTAAAAAGAAACCACCACACAATTGTTCTTCCATTATAAAAATTTATCAAGGGAATAATTTCAGTTTTTAGAGGCTTGGTTTAGCAAAGTAGAAGACTAAAAACCATTAAAACACTTTAAATCCTTTTTTATCCTACTAAGTGGGATGTAAATTAAATAAATCCTCTATTACTTTAGGAAAGAGACTGCTTTCCTAAATCAGAAAAGTTGATTTCCAAGCCACACTCTTACCTCTACTGCCTTATAACACTAAGGAGAACTAAATCTCACCAGGGATGGCTCCTCTGCAAGTCAAGGTGGGAAGAACAAGTGATATCCTGACAAACTAGATGTAGACTCTAAGCCAAAAGCAGAGTCTGTGATATGTAACGTGACCATACAATTTATCATCCAACCAGGATACTTTTGAGAGTGAAAGGAGATGCTGTTAATTACTTGAGAACAATAGGCATAAAATGGGACACATGGCCACCCTGGTGATAAGGCAGTTTGGGACACTGCATTTCCCAGCATGCCCTGCCCCTTGAAAGTCAAAAGGCTCGACTGGAGCAAGCACCCTGGGACTTGTGGTTAGCACCATGTAAGAGGTAAACAGTATAGGGCTGAGTTCTGACATGGAGGCTTCCTCCTTCCATGGGACACTTAACCAGACACAGAACACAAGACCTGAGGTGAAATTTCAATGGATATTAAGTCTGGGGTGGAGCCTCTCCCTCCCCAACCACTCTATCTTCTAACGGTGTGGAACTGGTAGAGCTGTCCATTGGTCCACTGCCTTGTTTCTCCCGGGTGCGGTGCTGCCTCTGCCTCCACACATCATCAGCATCCTTGCAGCCGCTAGTCCTGTGGGGGATTCTGGGCCAGGTGCTGTTCCCACTCGACTTCAACCAACTTGTACAGCTCCATGGTGGCCTGAGCATCTTCCACAGAGGAATGTCCGCTTTTTCCAACCTGAACGAGGGAGGAAGAGAAGAGCATGAAGCCACAAGAGACTGTTTCTTCCCTTCCCAACTGGCACCCCTGAACCCCAATCATGCTGTTGCTTCTGCAGAGTTAGCGGGCTGCAAGGGTAGAACTCTGGTGGGGTCCTACTCCTTATCTAATTTCAGGGGTTCAACTCCTATGCTATTGTCTGCCTCAATCCTTTCTGCGGCAATGTATGTATGCCATATTGCTCTACATTCTGTAAAGACAGAACATACTAGATCATAGACAGGCCTTCAGAGTCCTTCATCGTCCCCAGTTCCTTAACTGCTCTCTATATGACATGTGTCCACACCCACCTGCCAGGCAGGCCACCCCTTCTTCGAGTGCCAAACATGTGAAATACATGAGGTCCTGGCATCCACTACGTGGCCTTTTAGGCCACCACCACTACCCGCTTTCTTCTTTCCTTAGTTAGGGTTTTACACTCACTTCAAAGCTTTTTTCTTTTCCAGAACCCTGTGGAACACTGTGAGGTAGAGAACAAGAACCGTCATCTCTATGCACAGATGGAGAGAGACTACTGCGCCCCTCAGCCCAAAGCTCTTGCCATCAGAGCAGCCCGCCTGGATCTCTCTACAACCAGAGGAATTCTGGGGTCAGAGCCTGAAGAGAGGCAGCAAGGAGAGCCTCCAGTGTCCAAGCCAGGAGCCTGGCAGCATTTGGGGACACGCTACCTGGATGTCCCGGTTCAGCAGCTTCTTGGTGAGACGCTTCAGAGACATGGTGGCATTCTCCGGGCAGTCGGCCTTCCGGTTGAGGGGGGGGATATGGGAGGTGTCGCGGGTGAGGGACTTGGGGTGAAAGTACTGAAGGGCTTTGAAGTCGTTGTGGATGGCATGCCCCACCACTATCTTCCCTGTGAGGATCTTCAAGATCTGAAACAGGCGTGGAAGAGGAGGTGGTGAGGTGGAAGACTCAAAGGCGGAGCCCCTGCATCCTAAAAGCCCAACGTGGCCGTAGGTCCTTCTAGGTTCTTTTCACTAACTGCCCACCAGCCTCATCCTTGAAATGCCTTCTCCCACAAGTTTTCTTTGACCTGAAATCCATCTCCTCTCCCTGAGGTGAAAGTAGGTATTTTCCATGGTATAACCCTATAACAGTGCCAGTGGCTCTTTATCTTCTCATTAATTTCCATCCCAATGACAGATTAATTTGCCTTCAGTCCCAAATCACACTCACATTTGAGATGTTCGTGTAACTCTCTAGTTCAGTCCTAGGCTGCTACTTGAAGACCTTTAACCATTATCATTTTGCTGGCCTTAGACACAAGGCTGGGACACGTGGAGTCAAAGATGGGCTCCAGAGAGGTAATGGAAGCCCAAAATTATATGCAAGTAGATATGTACATGGGTTTTTTTTTTGCGGGGGAGAGAGTCTACAGCTTTCATCAGATTCTCAAAGGTTCTACAAGCCATAAAAGGTAAGGATCCCTTATAGACTAAAGCTGCAGAGGGAGGTGATCAGGTGACCCATGCCTGTGCTGCCTTAACACAAAGTCGGTCCTGCTGCTTATATCTCCTCCTGCTCATAACCAGAAGGTATTTACCAGCTAGTCAGGAACTGTATTCATGCTAGGCCTGGCACCAAATAACTTCTCACCATTTCAAGATCTCAAAGCATGAGAACAGACTACCACTGAAGACAACCAAATTATATGCCCGGGGCGCTGAAGGCTGTTCCTAAAATGGGGTTCCAAAAGTGTTGTGAACAAGAGCAACAGTCCTGGAATAAGTGCATGGCCTCTCAACAGGACCCTTCAGAAGCGGGAGACTCCTCCGGATGTACCTTAGTCTCCTACTCCAGCTCGGGCACTGGTGAAGTGCTTCATTATGAAAACCATATGAAGTCCAATCAACTGGGTATTTAGTTGCTCCTGACTTTACCTGCAGTTTACTGGCCACCAACCCCTTTACTCTGCGTTAACCTCAACACATAGCCCTACTTCAAGCTGAACTGATTTGCCATCTAAGACCCACTCCATCTTCTGCCTCTCCCAAGCCTTTGCTCACTGTGCCCCTGGAGCACAAGATGTTCTTCAACTCCTCAAGTTCTTTCTAAAAACCAGCCGTTCCATCTCTTCCAATGGACTGTTCTGGCATATAAGGAATTATTGGAACAGAGTGTGTCTGGAGAAGGCAAAGAATGTGGAGCTGAAATTACAAAGACGTGGACCGAGGGCGCCCTCTGGAGGCCTCCCAAGACCAGCAGGTCCCCACCCCTCTCCTCCTTCACTTCCTCTCCTCACCTCTACCGCTCATCCTCCTTTCAGGTTCACTTGTGCTCCCAGTATTCAGCATAGGGCTACAATGACTAGGTTTGCTCAGTGAGTGAGATGAGAACCCCGACATATTAGCCCTGTGTCTTTTATCCCCTTCACTGTAGGCTACCTCTCCCAGTTATACAAATATGCCCCAGTTCCTTCTGTGAACATCCCGCCCTCTCCTCCCACCAACACTTTCCACACTTGCCAGAGGTTACTTCTCGCTTGGGAAGCCCTCTCCACCTCTCTGTTCTCAACCCTGGGCTCCAACTGTACAAGGCACCCCCCAGTTGAGCCCTTTTCCTCTGGCACTCATGCCTGCTGCTCTACCACTGGCTGTTATTTCTCTATGCGGATCCCCAGCTCCCCAGATCAGGATTCCACTCGGGACCCAAAATAGGTCTTTGTTAATGAAGTTGGTTACACCAGCTAATTGTAACTTTCTGGACTTTCACCACTTCCTACCCCCACAGGAAACCTTCTTCCTCATCTGATATTCCACTCCCTCCCACTCTTCCCTCCACAATCCCTTGGCTCCTTCCCAGGGTGATAGCCTTCGCTAAAAAATGACTTTGGGGCTGGCCCCGTGGCTTAGCGGTTAAGTGCGCAGGCTCCGCTACTGGCAGCCGGGGTTCGGATCCCGGGCGCACACCGACGCACCACTTCTCCGGCCATGCTGAGGCCGCGTCCCACATACAGCAACTAGAAGGATGTGCAACTGTGACATACAACTATCTACTGGGGCTTTGGGGAAAAAAAAGGGAGGAGGATTGGCAACAGATGTTAGCTCAGAGCCGGTCTTCCTCAGCAAAAAGAGGAGGATTAGCATGGATGTTAGCTCAGGGCTGATCTTCCTCACACACACACAAAAATAATAAAATAAAATAAAATTTAAAAAAATGACTGACCTCTCCCCACCCCGCCTCGTTGCTACCATCATGCCCTATGCTTCTCACCTGGCTCTGAGCAATCTTGAAGGGTGTAGCATTCACCATGTGCTGCTTCCGGATACCACTCCACCTGGTCCGGTAGTCCACAATGTGGCAGGGGGGAAGGATGTACTCATCATAAAGCACATCTCCGTTGTAGTTGACGATGCTACATCGAGCCAAGGAACTGACATGCCCCTTGGGTCCTGTGCCTACCATCTCACAGTCAATTGCCACCATCTTTTTTGGCATCTTCTGGGATACTCTAGAGCATTTATTCTCTAAATGAGCTTGGGTGGAGTTCTGTGGGGCATTCTTCTGAGGAGGGTTCTTCTGGGGGCCCTTCTTCTGGGGGCGAGGTGGGTGGCTCTTAATCTTTGGAAGGGCACTCTGGAACTCCCCCAGCAAATCTACTTTAGCTACAACAGAACTAGCCTTCTGTGAAGGAGCAGGGGTCAGCCAAGGCACTGCAGCTTTCTTGTCCAGGGACTGCTCTGACCCACTGCTGGAGGAAGCTGTCTTCTTCTTTTTTGGAAGGGGAGGGCCCTTCCAAGTGCTGTCCACCCTAGGAGTTTCCCCTTTCTTTGGAGGTTCAGAGTGCAACTTAGGCACCTTGCTAGGGGGCTGGTTCTTCTTATTCAGAAAGCCTCTCCGTTCCAAGAACCGCCGCTTCTTGACAAATTTTCGGTGCTTGGCATTCCCTTCTAATGCCTTTTTTGGGGGGGGTTCGCCAAAATCCAGATTGAGGAGCAAGGTAGACATGATGACAGTAGATGGTGGGAGAGCAGTTGGGAAGAGTGGCTTACCAATGAAAAGAGGATGGAAGACTCATCCTCTGCTGAATCCCACAGACCAACATCTGGAGATCTGTAGTATACCCTGGGGAAGAAAGTGATCCTGATAATGGAGTTCATAGACCTGGGAGAACAGTAAGATAAGACCCATCACTGTAGGACTTAAGGGAAGAAAGACATCAGAGCTACCTCCAAGACAGAGGGGAAAGGAATCTGTAATATGCAATGATGGAAGAAGCACTGTCTGTGCCAGGAAGCCTGGATTCTAGCGACGCCCTACAATTCACCAGCTGTATGGTTTTAGGAAGGTCATTTCCCCTCTCTAGATCTCAGTCTCATTTGTAAATTGAGGGGACTGGAGGGCCAACCAGCTCGAACTCTGTGAGTCTGGAAAGCCAGAACAGGAGAGCTCTATCATCTGCCCAGGGAGGGACCGTCTAAGTATGCTCGAAAGCTAACGGGTATGCCATAGATGAGCTCTAGATTCCCCAAGCAGCCCCCGCATGGGTCCCACGAACAGAGACACAGTCCAGGTACCCCTTTCCCTCGCCTCCAGGTGGAGAGAATCTCCACATGCATCTCACCCAAGTCCTTCTCCCAAGAGAGAGCCTTTGACAATACATATCAGCAGAGCGGAAAACCAGGCGAGGAGCAGCCCACCTCTGTGAGCACACTTTGGCCGTCTCCGCCACGGAAACCAACTCCATATACTTACCTCATAGACAGGCCCGGCTAGGACCGGAAGCGCCCGGAACCGGATGCGGAAATTGGCGCCCGCCGGCGAGGCCCGGGACGGCAGGCGCGTGGGTTGGAGCGCGCCGGAGGGCGGCGCGCGCGCGCCCGTAACGCCCCTGCCTCCGGGAGCGAGGCCAGGGACTCGGAGTGCGTGAGCAACGGCGGCGGGGGCGGGGGCGGTGTAGGGGGGGGCGGGGGCGGGATGCGCTCCCCGGCCCCTCTAGCCCCGTGGAGGTACAACTCGAAGCTGTGGGGAAGCCGCGACACACGCGAACTGCAGCGCGCCGGGAACCCAGCGCCTCACTTCCGGGAGAGGCGGGAAGTGTACCGGAAGGGGCGGGACCCGGAACTTCGCCTGCCCCTCTTCTGGGGTTGGCGCCGCGGCACGCGTCTGTGGCGTCACTGCGCTCGTGCCTTGCCCCACTGTCACCGACGCTGACACCTTCGTGCTGTGGGACGTCGCGACCTGTGACGTCAGGAGGGTGCCTCAGGTGTTCAACCCCAGCCTGGAGTCCCGGAAAGGCAGCGTCGGGGACCAGATTCGGAGCGCTTTCTTCCCCTGCCACCTGCAGAGCTGAGCCCAGCCCGGGTCCTGGACCCGCCTGGGACTGATCCTGGTTCCCTGCCACGGCGATCTCGCTCCCGGCGCCACCGGCTGGACCCCGGGATGCCGGGCGTCTCCGCCCGGGCCCTCTCTCACGAGGAGAGGAGGCAGCTAGCTGTGAACCTCACCCGCGTCCTGGCGCTCTACCGATCCATCCTGGACGCCTACATCATCGTGAGGCCACAGGGGTGTGGGCGGGGTGCTCCTGGTTGTGTGGTTGGCTAGGTGCGCAGGACAGGGAGAGAATCTGGGGAGTTCGCTTCTGATCTCTTTTATTCTATGAGTTTCAGTCTTTTGTCTGTACAAGAAGGAGTTAAAACTAGGGCCATCCCCCTCCTTATTTTCAGTTCACGTAAATATTAGTATTTCTAATGTCTAGGTTGTTTTTCTAACCTTCCCAAATCCAAAGTATTAAAACGCAGGGACATTTGAGCCATGCTGCAGCTACGTTGAACTCTCCTAGGAACATGTGAGGTGTTCCAAGAACACACATGTTCATTCATCCAAGCTTTGAGTAAATTCCTGGTTTTGCAGTGTAGTGGACAGTTCCAACTTTGGAATCAGACAGGCTTGTACTAGAATCCTGCCTCCCCTACTGTGTTAACCTTAAGTATTAAAAAAAACAAAAAAATTTCTGCTAGCCCGGGTTTCTCAGCTGTAAAATGGATCCCGGTCTGAAGGATCATTGTGGAGAATAAATGAGATCATGTGTAAATGGCACCACCATCCACTGAAGTGTTCAGCCCCCCAAACCAGGAAGCCGTCGTTGATTCAGCCTTTCTTTCATTGATCCACAGTCCAATCCTTCAGCAAGTTCTGTTGGCTCTACCACCAGAATAAATACCAAATTCCTCCATTTGTTTCCATCTCCATTGCTGCCATCCTGGGTCTAGCCACCATCGACTCTCTCCTGGACCACTTCCTAACTGATCTCTGTATTTACTTCTGCCCCTCCATAACCAGTTCTTCACAAAGCAGCCAGATTGATCTCTTTAAAATGTAAATCTGATTGTGATGCTTGCTTCCTAGGTGCTTTGATGAAGTCCTAACTCCTTACCATTACCTATCATGTCCTACGTGATCTGTCCCCTGCTGCCTCCTGAGCCCTATCACATTTCATTCTCTCCCACATTCACTATACTGCGCCTACACTGGCCTGATTTCTGTTCCAAATATGGCAGGCATCTGGGCCTTTGCCCTTACTGAGCTGCCTAGAATGTTTTTCCTCCACAGAAAGGCAATAGAGTAGAATGGTTAAGAGCAATAACTCTAGAGTCAAATTGGTTTCAAATCCCCAGCTCTGCTACTTAGTAGCTTTTTGACTTGGGGAAGTTACTTAATTGCTATACACCACTTTCCTTTTCTGTAAAATGGGGGATAAAAGTAGTATCTACTTCTAGGGTTCTTTTGAGGATTAAATACATTAACACATGTAAAATGTTTAGAACAGTGCCTGGCATATTAAAGTATTTTATAAGTGTTTGCTATTACCTGAATTTTTTTTACGTTTGTTTCCTGTTCATTCGAGTCTCGGCTCTGGTGTCATCTCCTCAGACACGTTTTCTCTCATTACTCTGTCTAAAGTAATACTCTCTCAAACTCTTCGTTATGTTGGTTTCATTCGTGTTTTATTGTCTATGTGACATTTAATGTTATCTGAAATTATTTTTTTAATGTAAACTCTGCAAGAGCAAGAATGTTGTCTGTCTGGTTCATTGTTGTATCCCTGAGCCTAGAATAGAGCTTCGTACATATCCAAAGCACCAGAATTTGTGTTGAACAAATGAATGAATAAAAGTACATTCTGGCATATAGAATGTCTGGCATATGTCATGGTAGGTTACTAAATGGTAACATAGTGAGTCACCGTGGTGTTAGGGTTGCAGATGTAAAGAAGACACCATCCCTGCCCTTAATTCAGTTGAGTAGAGAAAACAGACACATAAGTGAGGAAACTGCTAAAAAGAGAGCTGTGTCCAGAATGCAATCTGGGCTCCGAGGAGAGACAGGGGAGGCTGGAGCAGGCTTCAGAGAAGAAGTGACTTGAATGAGTAGGAAGTACCTGCTGGCTGCAGCCAGTGGCCCTGTGTTGAGAGTGGGGTGGGGAAGAATGGAAGGGTAGTAGCCTGTTGATTGCTTCTCCCCTTCTCCTGCAGGAATTTTTCACAGACAACCTGTGGGGCACTCTCCCTTGCTCATGGCAGGAAGCATTGGATGGACTGAACCCGCCACAGCTCGCCACACTGCTGCTGGGGATGCCTAGGGAAGGGGAAGTGGTCAGGTATGGGCAATGGGGGCCCTGTGCTGGAGGACTCAGTGCTGAGCCCTGCAGCAAGCCATTGCTCAATCTCACAAGGGCTCCCTGGGTTGTAAACTGGCGCACTCAGGACGTGGTGGAACTATTCACTGGGCGCCTGGGCCGGGCTATCTCAGGTACAGGTCGGTGTGGCCACTTACCCTGCTGGCCTTGAAGTCCACAGCCTATGCCCTGGCATTTACCCGGAAGCCTGGGTTTCAGAGCCCCTCAGAGTTCCTGGAGAACCCCAGCCAGAGCTCACGACTGACGGCTCCATTCCGGAAACATGTCAGGCCCAAGAAGCAGCATGAGATCCGGAGGCTGGGAGAGGTGAGGAGAGGGCTGGGGTATAGTTGGTGTCTGGAAGCCTGGGAACTCCTTAAACTGGTGGGTTACAAAGATGTGGGCACCTTAATCACCTGCAGGACTGGAGGCCCTAGAATATCCCTTCCCCACAGGCGTACTATAACCATATCTCGATGCTGGGGTTTTGGGGGTTTTTCATGCTTTTGCTGGGTTGGTCTTATTCCTGGTCTTATCACTGTCTTATTCCTGTTCTCACACCTCCACAATCTGCGCATGGCTTCACAGTGGGGCTCTTCTTGTTCTCGGGGGGAGATTGAATCACTGAACTGACAGGAGCACGGAGAGTGGCCTGAGCTGGGGTCAGCACCTCCTGTTTTGGTTTCCGTATCTCGTCTTCTATGGCACCCTCTACCCATCTTCCTCGGTCATCTTTAGCTCCTCCACCCTCATTATGGGTGTTTGCTCCAGAAGTCAAGAACCAATGGCCAGGAGACCTTTGTTCCCTCCTCTTTCAGTTGGTGAAGAAGCTGAGTGACCTCACAGGCTGCACCCAGGTTGTGGATGTAGGCTCAGGCCAGGTGAGCCAGACCCCTAACATTCTGGTTTTTTTGAGTCAGGATAGAACAGTTGGAAGACAGGTTATCAGGCCACTGGCCCAGGGAGGCAGGTGCCAAGGAGTGGTAGAAGTAGGCAGGGCAGAATTTAAGCCTTCTGGGACCTGGGCCCCAGGTGTCCAGGCCACTGACAGGGAGGGTGACAGTGGATAGAGCACTGATCAGGGATGTCTCCACCCTTCCTCTCATGACTCCAGGGCCATCTTTCCCGCTTCATGTCCCTGGGGCTGGGGCTGATGGTGAAGAGCATTGAAGGGGATCAAAGACTGGTGGAGAGAGCCCAGCGCCTGGACCAGGAGCTCCTGCAGGCTCTGGAGAAAGAGGAGAAGAGGAACCCACAGGTAGGCTAACCCTTCCTGCAGAAGCAGGGTCTGCTTGCCTGGAACTGGGCACCAAGGCTGAATTCCCTCTTGCAGATTTCTCAGTGTGAGATCGTGTGGTCCTTATTTCCACTACCCCTTTCCCCAGGTCCCCCCTTCGCCAAAGCCTCCTCACATCTTAAAGGCACTTTCTAGTTAGAAAGTGCTTTCCACACCGGTATGTCCTTCTCACAACAACATGTGAAATGGCCAGTCAGGTATTAGACTCGTTACAAATGAGGAAACTGGGACTCAGAGGTGAAATGATTTGCAGTTAATAATGATAGACCCAGAATTCATCCCATCTCCTGATTCAAGGTCCAGCTCTCTCTGATGCCCCAGCTTCTCTCCCACCTTCCTCTTTGGGAAGGAACACAGAGGACAGATCCATTCCTGTGGTCTGAGGTGGCATGGGGACAGCAAACAGACTTCCCATCTGCCTTCATCCTTTCCTGCCTCCACAGGTGGTCCATACTGGCCCTCGCCACTTCCCGCACCACGTGGTTAGGTGGGTAGACCCCACGGCCCTGTGTGAGGAGCTTCTGCTTCCACTGGAGAGCTCACCTCAGGGTGGGGCCCGCTTGCTGCTCACAGGCCTCCATGCCTGTGGGGATCTGAGCGTCGCCTTGCTGAGGCACTTCTCCTGCTGCCCTGAGGTGGTGGCCTTGGCCTCAGTGGGCTGTTGCTACATGAAGCTGAGTGATCCTGGTGGCTACCCACTGAGTCAGTGGGTGGCTGGGCTGCCTGGCTACGAACTGCCCTACAGGCTGCGGGAGGGGGCCTGCCATGCCCTGGAGGAATATGCTGAGCGGCTACAGAAAGCAGGCCCTGGCCTCCGAACCCACTGCTACCGGGCAGCGCTGGAGACAGTTATCCGCTGTGCCCAGCCTGAGCTCCGTCGGCCAGGCGTGCAGGGGATCCCCAGGGTCCACGAGCTCAAGATCGAAGAGTGAGGCTGGGGGAGGTGGAGGTGTGGGAGGGGGCATTGCCAACTGAAAATCTGATTCCCCTCCCACCCTCACTTGTTAGTGGGTCCTAAAGAAAATCTAAATGTGCCCAGGGGGGTGATTTTGAGCTCTCTGACTGGGGCAGCTTCTCAAAATTTCTTAAAAAGGGAGTTGTCACTCTTGTATCAGGAGACTATCACGTTTTTTTTTCCTTTTAGTGAGGAAGATTGGCCCTGAGCTAACATCTGTGCTAATCTTCCTCTTATTTTGTATATGGACGCGGCCACAGTGTGGCTTGGTGAGCACTGAGTAGGGTCCACGCCTGGGATCTGAACCTGCGAACCCCAGGCTGCCAAAGCAGAGCACAGGAATGTAACAACTACGCCACTGGGCCGGCCCCTATCATGTTTTTTTAATGCTAAAAATATGACTAAATATTGGGACAGATCTGGCTGAAAATAAATTTTTGGATTTATTTACTTTTTTTGTGTATGTATGTGAGGAAGATCAGCCCTGAGCTAACATTCATGCCAATCCTCCTCTTTTTGCTGAGGAAGACTGGCCCTGGGCTAACATCCGTGCCCATCTTCCTCCACTTTATATGGGACGCCCCCACAGCATGGCCTGACAAGCGGTGCATTGGTGCGCACCTGTGATACGAACCTGGACCACCAGCAGCAGAGCGCATGCACTTAACCACTACGCCATGGGGCTGGCCCCTGGATCTATTTGCTATTGGACAGATAGCTCACAGCCAGAAAAACATTTAAAGATGCATATTAGGGTAGCAAATCAAGCAAAGTTGGAATTGAATTAGGAATGGACAGTTTAAGTGGGAGGTGGAGGTTCCTAAAACCAAACTGAGTGCTGTCTGTGGCTCACCCCACAGATATGTGCAGCGGGGGCTACAGCGGGTAGGGCTGGACCCCCAGCTGCCGCTGAATCTGGCTGCCCTTCGGGCCCACCAGGCCCAGGAGAACCGTGTGGTGACCTTCTTCAGCCTGGCCCTACTGCTGGCCCCACTGGTGGAGACACTGATTCTACTGGACCGGCTGCTCTTCCTTCAGGAGCAGGGTGAGGGGGGCCTACAGCAGGGACCCAGGAGGGTCCAGAGGGGCTGGAGTTCTAGGGCTCCTCCTTCAGGTCCCAGCCCGACATCTGTTCATCATGTTGGTGATTCTCAGACCACCTGCTTCAGAGTCACCAGTGGGGTGGGGTACTTGTTACCACAGATTCCTACTGAATCAACCTCTGGCGGTGCATCCCCAGTGCATTTTAAGCAAGCATCCCAGGCACTGAGAACCTACGATGTGCAGAGGACTGCCTCCTCCCAAGTCAGTGCCTCGGGCACCCATGTTCCTGGTAGAGAACTGGGGCTCCTTAATGCCCATGGGGAAAAGGGGCTGTGCCTACAGGCTGGGCAGGAAGTGGGGCTGAGACTTTGCTTCACTTCTCCCCTTCTGAGTAGCCCTGCCTTTCTCCCAGGCTTCCACGCTGAGCTCCTGCCCATCTTCACCCCTGAACTGTCTCCCAGAAACCTGGTTCTGGTGGCTACCAAGAGGCCGCTGGGTCAGGCCTTCTCTGTTCTGGAGACCGAAGACAGCTGACACAGCCTGAGGAAGGGCACATCTCAGAGCCCATCTGAACCACCCAGGTGCCACAGTGGGTGGCAGAGTCTGCACCTCCTTACCCAGAGAACCAGCATCCTGCGTCCTCCCTGGAATCCTGTTTCCCCACAAACCTTCAGCTTCATATCCTTTCTCTCCATGTGTTATGTAATATTATGTAAAAATTTATTTTTCATTTATTAAAAAATTGAAATCTTTATTTCCCTTCCATTTCTATTAAGTATAGAAAAGGACAGATGTGCACCCTCCCTGCTGAGATCCTGCAGAGGAGCTACAATTAAGACTCACACCCCCAATCCCCACTGTCCTCCATAACAGGTAGCATCTTCTGTTACTCAGAGGTCTCCAGGGGAGGGAACCTCTCTCCCCCTTTGGTCTCCATCCCGGATGCTGCAGGCCATGCCCCTTGGGAGGGCCACCTTAAGGCTAGCTAACTTCCATCCAGGTTCTTCAGTAACATCAGGACAGATGCTCCCTCTCTTCAGTCCCTGAAATAGGTGCATTGGGGTTGGGGTGCCAGTCTACCAGAAGACAGCAGCTGCACACAGAGGACAACTTGTGGCTCTTTATTGATGTCTGAAGAAGAGGTGGCTGCAGGTTTCAAGGCTAAGACAAGGAGAGAAGAAGCTGCTCTCCCCAGGTTCAATACCAATAGACTTTCTTGTGTCTCCGAGTCTCCTGGATCCCCATTGCCTCCATCACCTCCTCCTCCAGTGTCTTTAGACGGGGCACATAGGTTCTTTCTAGAGCATCTTCCACTGATGTGTCTTTGGGGCCATCTGTTGAGCCAAAGGAAAGAAGATGGAATGGGAGGGCTTCTTAACATTCCTTACTCCCACTATCACACCCACCCCCATCTTCCTGCCCCTCACCCAGCCTCACCAATCCATGTTTCAGGAATGATGCCATCAGCTCTGGGAAATTCAGGTTTGGGGATAATTCTTCCTGATCTTGTGGAGACTCGTACCCGCTCTCCTGCCTCAGTGAATCTCCACTCCACCTCAGTGGGTTTCCTAGTAGATAGAAGAGGTGAGCCAGGCCTGGGAGTCGGGTCTCCCTGCCACCCTCCAAACCAAAAGTCAATGGCTGAAAACACTAAGGTCACTATCTTGTTTCTCTGCTACCTCTGTATTGGGGTTGCCTATAGGGGATCATGTCCATGAAATGGCCCCTTTCAATTTCCGGGGCATCCAACCCACCATTCCCATTGGATAAATGTGGTCAACACCTATGTGGACTCAGAGGGTGGGAAACCCTCTAACCAGAGGCCCATGTGCTTACCTATCCACAGGATCCACAAGTTTAACCTGGTGGTGGAGCAAGGGTGCTTCGCTAGGGACCATGGTTCCCCGGTAATCCTTGGTCTTGCCAACATAGCGGTAATGCTGTCCAAAAGAGGGGGGATATCAGAAACCAAGGGGTGTGAAGGGGGCTTGCCTACCGCAGCTCAGAGCATTCAGCCCAAGCTGAAAAGTAGAAAATTCAGTTGTCTCACCATTTCTTCAGCCAGTCTCCTGCCTCCCTCTGTTGCTCTTAATGGAGAGGGACAGATGAGACAGGCTTTCTGAGTATCCCCATCCTCACTCTTCACTTACTGTATTCAGCCCCTCCAGGACCACCCAGTTTCGCTGCCGGATAACTTGAACCACTTTGCCTTGCTTCCCGGCATCCTTGCCTTCTAGGACCTCCACCTGTGGGAAGATATGAGGGTCAGGGAGGGACATCCTTGCCCAGGAGCCCCCCTACCACTTATCCCGTCTGAGGTTCTCACCCTGTCCCCACAGAACAGATGCCAGTCTTCATCAGAGATGGGTTCCACAGCCACCCGGCGCCGCCTGGTCCCTGGAGGGTTCTTCCTCTTGTCTGAGAGGGAGCCTGGACGGCTCATCCCATAGCGGTAGTTAGGGGGCAGAGTGACTTTGGATGCCCAGGCCAGCAGGGCAGAGAGACGCATGATTGGAGGCTGTGAGAAATCCTCTGGCCAAGACCCAGAAACCTTCCTAGTCAACTCTGGGGTAAACAGATACAAACAGGGCAAAGAAGCAAGAGAAGGAACATTTTTTCAAGCACTTGGTCCATTGCTCAATGGACCTCATCTCATTAAATCCTTACAAGACAGTACCTTCACTTTACAGATGAGGAAATAGACTCAGAGAGGTTAAGTGACTTGCTCCTGGTCATCAAGCTAGTATGTAGGAGAATCAGCATTCAAACCCACCTATATCTGACTTCAAAGTCCAAAAAGTTCATTGAGGCCAGGGACCATGTTATCTAGCTCACCCCCGAATCCAGCAGATCCCAGTAGGGCTTGGCACAGAGTAGGTACTCAATAAATAGTCATTAAATAAATGCACAAGCAGCAGGATAGGAAGAAAACAGTGGCATAAGGCCAAAAGGCAGGCAGTTATAAAGTAAAACCGGGAGCAGAGAGAAAAACTGGGACTAAAGTGTTCTTACACCACTTCCAATCCTATCCTCACTCAGGAAATAACCACTCCTCCTAAGACAGCTTCTTTTCTTAAGGGTCCAGAGCAGACTCTAGGATTACTGGGTCCTAAATTTCCCAACTAGATACGGACTCTAAGCCTCCCAATTTGGGATGATGGACTAAATCAATGGGGTGGTGAGAGAACTGAAGGCAAAGATAATAAGTGCACCAGTTTATTGAGCACTTTACCTGCCAGGTGCCATGCTAAGTGCTTTCCTGGATCATCTCATTTAAGCCTAAGGACAACTGATGAAGGAGGTACCATTAATCTTGTTTTATAGCTAAGAGTGAAGCCCACTTTATTTTATTTATTTATTTATTTATTGTGAGGAGACCAGCCCTGTGCTAACATCTGCCAATCCTCCTCTTTTTTTGCTGAGGAAGACTGGCCCTGGGCTAACATCCATGCCCATCCTCCTCCTTTATATGGGACGCCGCCACAGCATGGCTTGCAAAACAGTATGTCAGTGCGTGCCCAGGACACAAACTGGCGAACCCCGGGCCGCCACAGCAGAGTGTGAGCACTCACCCGTTTGCGCCACCTGGCCAGCCCCGAAGCCCACTTTAAAGTACCAATAAAGTACACCTTAATGGCATAAAGAGCTCCGGACCGGGAGTTAGACGACCTGGGTTCTAGTTCCTGCTCCACCATCATCTTATTCTGTGACTCTTGGCAACTGGACTTCGGAGCTTCAGTTTTATCATCCATAAATCTTTACAGGGCTGTTGGTGTCAAATTATTTTTAATAAATATCTTTATTTTATCTAATAAATAATTTTAACAAGTTATTTTTAATAAAAATTTTAAAAAGGTACAGAATAATGTGAATAGTATCATCCCTTTTGGGTAAATTTAAAAACATATTCTGGCACAGGCATAAATATTTATGGGAAGGAAACAGGAAGCAACTAAAGTACGTGTTTTGGGGGCAAGGAAATGTTCAGGAGGGCTGTTACTTTCTGTCTTGTTCTTTTAAATGTTTGCATTTTTTAACCACGTGCATAAAAAAATGTAACAACCGGTTTATCTGAACAGTGAGACATTGTGTCATTTTTCTTTATACTTGTCAATAGGAAAAAGAAAAGGGCTAACGTTATTTTCAATTAATGCTGGTTGAATATAAGAGCCTCAATGTTCCCATTCAGATTCAACAAATGCTTAGGAGGCACTACCATGTGACAAATCTAATGCTGGGAACTTCGCTATTACTGGTGTTTGATCTTCATACGCCCTGTGAGGAAGGTTGACAGGAGACATGGCAACCAAGACCCCGAGAGCTGAAGGGACTTGCCCAAGTTCATATAGCTTCACAGGAGGAGAGCCAATCTTAAGAAAGACTCCTGCGTGACTGCTGCAAGAAATCCCTCAACCTCAGCCATTCTAGATCTGAAGCTCTGGGAGGAGATCCCAGAAGCCAGCTCCCTAGATCTTTTCCTTCTTTCCCTCCAAACTCTGGAGAGGCTAGTGCCCCTTCCGCAGTGGGGCTTCCACGGCGTGCTATGGAGGCGCCGTGCAAGGTAGTGAGGTGGCGCGTCTGTCCCTCAGGCTCCGGCACCAAAGGCTTCCTCTGCCAGCCCCATCTCAGGTGCAGCAGACGTCCAGGCCCCAGCAGTCTTCAGCACCCACCCGCTCCAAGCTCCGGTGCAAGGAAACCCCATGCAAGAAGACCGAGCCACAGACAGGGAAAAGGAAGGCCCTTCCCGCATCCGCCTCCCGAACCAGCCCAGAGCCTTTAACACCTCCGGGCGCTGCGGCCCTCACCTCCGTTTGCCGCTGCGCCGCGGAGCTCCGTCTGTTACCTCTGCACATGGGCCCTAAGCCCCATCCGTCCCCCTCCCTCGGCTTTCTGGGAAATGTAGTCTAATTGTAGAGCGGAAGCCCAACCACGAATCTAGGCTCTCTGCATGCTGGAAGTTGTAGTCCGCCGCTATGACGCAAACTGGAAACAGAAATTTGGTCGGGTAGGAAATCAAAGAAGCGTATGCTCACTGTGAAGCACGTTGGGAGTTGAAGGCAAAGCAGGATAGGCTGCCGCGCCTGGCACACTCCTACGCATGCTCTGAATGGAGGCCGCTGGGAACTGTAGTTTCTAGAGACGATGGCTCCATTTTCTAGGTGATTGTGGCTTTCTAGTCAAAGCAGAGGGCCTCCCTTTCCAGGCAAGGCTACGATCAGTACTCTCCCCGCCTGTCTTTCTCTGCTGGAGGGGGTCAGGGCAGATTAAAAAACTGTCATAGGCCTTCTAAAGAGATGAAACGTGGGCCCTTCCAGTGCCTGTCGATGATGATCTAGTCACAAAATGTCATATTTGGAAAGAACCTCCGAGATAACCATTCTACTTAACTCAGGGAGTACTGAGAGGATTCCACCCTAGCAACCTCCTCTCTCCTCATCACCAGTTAAGCGCGGCAGGCATCCCTAGCTTTGACTTTTGGGGGGTCAAAGTTGTTTCTATAACCAGCCCAGATACCCCCACTTCCATGGCCACCGTGGGCTGTAGCTGATATTGGCACCCTCTCACATCCTACTTCTTGTGCAAACTTTATACCTTCCCAGGTGCTTACGGGGGAACCTGTGTTTAACAGTGCCTGGGCAGTAGAAGCAGAATGAATAGTGTAGTTTATTCTGTGACTTTGCCCTCATGGAGAATTCTGGATATTTCTAACAGCCTGAGAATGGAGGAGAGGCTGGCACCCCCAACCTCAATCTAAGAAGTTGCTTTGGGAATCATTTGCATTCCCTTTCCCCACTTCCCCTCTGCAGTTAAATAATATACCCCCAAAGAATCAGTCGGAATCCAATGTAGTAATCAACGGGTTTTATTTTCCTAGAACTGAAATCATCTACGGTTCTCAGAGCTAAACTTCCAAAGCTACAGTCAGCAATTTTTCATCAGAGCCCAAGGGAGAGGGGCAAGGGTGAAAGAGACAAGAGATGGAAGAGAGGCAGAGACCACTAGAAAGAGGTTGGGAGAGGGCACTCGTTTCCCTCTGTCCTCTCAGTGGGTTACAAATCGGATCTGGTGTCAACACCGAGGGGACCAGGTGGGAGTATGCGGATGGGAAATGATACCGGAAGGAACACCAAAGCCCCAACTACAAAAAGAAAAGTCATCAAGCCCCAAACAGAAGGGGAGCCTCCCAGTGCACCTCAGAAAGGGGGGCAACAGTGGGGAAGAAAGGAGCAGAGTGGGGGGCACACAAAGGGATAGGGGGTCTTTAAAATTTTTTTTGTAATTTTCTTTTATTAAAAACATTTCCTAAAAAATGTGTCTTTTCCTTTATGTCTGGGTGACATGTGACTGCAGGCTGGCCTTGAACACTGTGGGGAGAGGGAAAGGGGCAGCTAGGGATCTCCCCAGGGCATCTCATCTCTGGCCTGAGATTTAAAGGGGGACAGAACTCCTCAACACTCCTACCCAAGCTAGGCAAAATCAACCCTTCAGATCTCAGGCCCTTGGCCCAAACAACCTGGCAGCCCCAAAATCTTTTGATGATAAACTACAACTCCCAGAACTCCGGGGGTCAGCAAAAGGAAGAATAGGTGTTGTCAATCATCAAGGATTTGTGGAAGGGAGCCCCTCCCCCACAAGCTGTCCCACTTTCCCTGAATCTAGGCAGCTGGGATAATAGGTATGGGAGGAAGGGACAGGAGCTCAAGATGCCATCCTCCTGCCCGCCCTCCCACCCCAATTTGAGGACTGCCCCTCCCAGGCCCCAGAAACCCACCCTGCTGTTTATCCTCCACCCCTTCCACACCTAGCCCTGATCCCAACCAACCCAGAGGTCCAGAATGCCTGGGGAGAGGGAGAGGCGTGTCAGGAGGTGAAAACAGCTGGTCCAGGCCCCAAGAGAAACCCTGGGAGACAGGCAGGGAGGGACACAGCGGCCTCATCTCATCCCATGGAGCAGAAGACAGCCCTGATTCAGATCACAGGGGTGTGGGGACATGGGAGTGAGGGCCAGCTGGCCTGTCCCATCCAGGTCAATCTCCAGGGGCTGGGCTTGGAGGGGAGTGAGTGAGTGGAAGAGGAGAGCGGGACTGGGGTGAGGAAGGGGTTCCCAGTTTGCAGGCCATGGCCAGTTTCCCCAGTAGCACCCAGACAGCAGCAGGAACGGGGCGGGGGCTCCTCTTGAAACATTGGTGGCTACAGGCTGCGGGGGAGGGTTGGAGGGGAGAAGGTTAATGGTGTGGCCTTGGCCTGGCCTCGCCCCAGCCAGTGCCGGTCTCCTGGGAGAGCCCAGCCTGCCTCCTGAGAGGCTGACTGCTACAGGCCCGCCTCCTCCTCTCCGCAGGTGGCTGGGCCCTCCCAGCCCAGCTGCCTGACAGGGCAGGGAGCTCACTCACCTCTCATGATCTCTGACGCCTGGGGCCTCAGCATCTTCCTTGGCAGCCTCTTCCTCCTCTTCTTCCTCCTCTTCCTCCAGAGGAGGCCCCCGGCCAGAGCCGGGCTCAGAGGGGGTGCTGTTCTTCTCCACCTCCACAGGGAGGGGCCTCTCACTCTCCAAGGTGGCCACCTCCTTCTCCTCCCCTTCGGGGTCTTCTGCCTCCTTGGGACGTTTAGGGGAGTCCTAGGCAGGATTGGCAGAGACGAGGTGGGCTGAGGCTGGAGAGGGAGCATGCCACCCACCTGCCTGTGCCCCCCCTCCTTTCCCCAGAGGCTCCTTCCTGGGGATACACACAACCCCTCCCCAGCTCTTTGCTAGCTGAAACGCCTTCTGTGTCCCATCTTCTCAGCAAGGGACTCCCCAGGACTAGGGGCGGGGTCTGCCTCTCCGACTGGGGAGTCCCTGAAGCAGCAGCCGTCTTTCAGACTGGGAGCCCTACTCCCAGGCCCTTACCTCCAGCACGTCCCCCGCTCTCCTCTTCAGTGCCCCCTTCTCGTTCTTCTCCTTGGCTGGCTCATCGATGACCAGCTTCCCCTCCTCATCACTGCTACCCTCAGCATTCCCCTTCTTGTCACCATCACCCTCTGTGGCTTCGGGCTCGGGCTCTGGCTCTTCCACACAGCTCTTTTTCTGGGAGGACTGTGGCAGAGACAGCAGGGGCTGAGTGGCACCAGCGGCTGCCACGCTGGGCCCCCTCCCCAGACCCCTCCCTCGGCCACTCGCTCCTTCCTTCTCCCACCTCACCCCCGCCCCCACCCAGGTGCCCAGTCTCACGAGTGATTTGAGACCCACCTCTGTCGGATTAGCCCCGGGGTAAACCCACTGGCCGGGCAGGCAGGGCTCTGTGCAGGAGGGGGGAGGGCTGGAGCAGGAGGCAAAACCTCGGGTCAACTTCTCCCAAAGGGAGCTGGGACCCTTTCCCCGCCAACCCCCGCCCCCCACCCTCCCGCCTCATCCTGCCCGGCTCACGAGCACCTCCTCCTGGAAGCCTTTGTGGAAAGAGTTGAGGCCATGTCCTACACTCTCAGTGGGCCCAACAAAGGTCTGTCCCCACTTACCGCCTCCATCCTGTTCTTGCCCCCCTGGCTGCTGTCTAATAGTTGCCCCTCACCACAACTACACCACACACCCACAACCCCAGCCCCTCCTGCAGGAGGCCTCCCCCACCCCCCACCCCATGAGCGCCTACTCTGAAAGCCCTGGTGTTTCTGAGCCCCCGTTCCTGAAGGCCAAGCATCACGTGTGGGCCCCGGGGGAGCTGTGGCCAAACCTGCTTTCCAGGGGGTCTGTGGGGCAGATGGCAGCTCACCTGGTAGCCAGAAGCCTTGACAGTAGGGTTGTTCTCGATCTCCCACAGCCCCTCGCTGAACCCTTTCCTCTTGTTGGGCTTGCCAAACTTCTCCTTGGACTCCTCGTAAGGGAAGAGGTCTTTGGGGCCCAGGAATGCCCTGGTGAGAGATGGGAGACTGTGCTCTCGAGCCCCTCACTGCCTCTGAGCTGCGCAGCCCGACAGGGAAGGGGCACCATCACCACCACTCTTTCCCCAAGGTGGACTGCCCACAGCCCTCCCCCTGGGCCCCCTGACTCACGTCTCGTGGGTCCCGAAAAAAAAGACTTGGTATTTGTTGGCTGTTGATTTCACCGCAGCCTCGGGCATCTCATCAATCTGAGAGCAGAATGAGGAAAGTGAGCGTGAGCTGGAGTCCTGAGGTCGCCGATTTGGGGCTGGGGATGTGGGGGTGGGGGACTGACCTCTAAGACACATTCTTGTAAAATCAGACTGAGAGGGACCCAGGAGATCACCAAGGTGGTTT
This sequence comes from Diceros bicornis minor, assembly GCF_020826845.1. NCBI lineage: Eukaryota > Metazoa > Chordata > Mammalia > Perissodactyla > Rhinocerotidae > Diceros > Diceros bicornis. Next base: position 60,264,288 of record NC_080743.1, read on the forward strand.
CTGAACCATGTTTAGGAGTGAACTTCGTTCAAAACAAGTCAGACATGAAAGCCCAATGGAAACCCTGGAGTCAACCCCCTCTCCTTCACGAACCCATGAGAATCCGTTCAGCCTCCCAACATGTCCAGATCCTGTTAAACCTCCCCGTCTTTGCCATCACCCTGGTCCAACCACCGTCACCTCCTGCCTGGACTAAAACCACAGCCTCTGTCTCTCTTCTCAGTCTCCATTCTTGCCCCCCTACAACCAGTTCTTCACACTGCAGCCACAGTGGGCCTTTCAAAGCGTTGATCTGAGCACTTCATCCCCCTGCTTGAAACCTTTCAATGGCTTTATGTGACCAAGTGCCCATCCGTTCACCTCTTCTCCATAATGTCAAGGTCTGAATCCCAACACTGCCACCAATATTTGTATACCTTGGGCAACTTACAGAACTTCTGTCTGCCTCAGTTTCCTCATCTGTAAAATGGAGGTAGTCACGTATTTATGCCACAGGGCTGTGAGGATTAAATGATCAAAACCTGCCATGCAGTACATCCCACATGTGCCTGCTCTCAGCATCCTCTCCCAGCACACTGCCCTTCTGCTCTTTGCTCCGGCCACACTGATCTTTCAGTTTCCTATACTCACTAACTCCTGATCAGCCTTCCAACCCCAGCCCCATCATCACTTCCTCCAGAAAGCTTCCTCATCTCTCACAACCTGGGCAGCTTCTCAGATAAAATTCTTACCACCTTTCCTTCACAGCACTTTTCACAATTCCAATTTTACAGTTACTCATATTATCATTTAATTAATGTCTATGTGGACTTCCATACCTGCTCCGAGATTAGAGAGCAGGTCTGTTTTTATCCTCGGCACAGTGCTAGCACATAGTAAGTGCATAATCAAGATTTGCTGAAGGAATCTGTGAAACAGATAAAAGCAGACTGCTCTGGCTGAAGTGGAAGGGTGAGCCCAAGGGGCTGCCTATTCAATTCCCCCCCTCAGTAGTTGCCCCAAGAGGCTTCTGGGGAGCACTTTGAAAGCCACCTAACGTACTCAAACTCTCTCATTTTACAGATAAGGATACTGAGGCCCAGGAAAGAAAACTGATTTGCCAGAGCAAAATGACAGAGCAGGGTGGTGAGAGGCAGGTCTCAGAGCTGGATCTCCAACTTAATCCCCTGCCCCACATGTCCTGGGGGGATGAGGGTGCTGTTGTGGAGACAGTGTGGAGGTCTGAGGTCAGGGAAATGGAAAGAGACAGTGGCCCATACAGCCTCTCCCAGATGAGGCCCTGGATGCCCAGACCAAGCTGAGCTGGTGGGGGGAGGACTACAACTCCCAGCAACACTTGCAGCAGCCCCAGCAGCCTGGCTTCCCGCCGGACAGAGGGCAGGTAGCCATGTTGACTGGGGCCCCAGGCGCAGATAGGGAAGAGACAGACAGGCCAAGGCAGTGATTAACACACAGAGACTAGGGCAGAGTGCCTGTCTGGGGGCCTGGGGAGACAGGGAGGCTGGGTGGATGGAAATCAGCGGAGACACACCCAGGAGAGGAGGTGGAGCCCTGGGCATGAGAGTGAGGGGCATCTTGCTCAACATGGAGTCTTCAGGCTCCTGGGCACCTCCCCCCTTGTCCTGTGGCCTCCGGGGACAGAGGTCCAGCCCCTCCCCCTAGGAAGGCCCGGCACAAACTGGGCCCTCCCCACGACCAGGAGACTCTGGGATGTGTGAGCAGGGGGTGGAAAGGCAGGCCGTCCAGTCCCCCCCCCCAAACAGGATCCCCATCGCCATGACAACCCAACCCCGCCCCCGGGGCCACTCAGCAACCAGGAATGTGACCGCCCCTCCCCCCAGGCCCTCTCCGGATTGGGGAGGAGGGGACACTAACACACACCCCACCCCCAAGCCTAGAGTCTGGCACCTGGGTCCCCGGCTGGGCTTGAAACCACAGCTAGGGCTGAGGGCCCGGGCCCTTCTCAGGAAGACAGACCTGGGGTGGGGGTGGAGGAGGAGCCAGTCCTGGGCCAGGACACCTGGGTCCTGTTACCAGCCAGCTCCCCACCCTCCTCTCAGAGGGGGAAGCAAAAAACAAAATGAGAGCCTCCAGGGCTTAGAGATCCCAGGAGACAGGCACAGTACAATAATAGCAAAAGCCCTTCCCTCGGCCTCTTCTCAGACTATCTCTGCACCAGGAACGGGGGCAGGGGTGGAGATCTAAGGGTCTCCTGCTGGGAGTGCAGCAGGGAACTATTTCAAGCTCTGAATTTTTAGTGCCCACACCTGAGCCAGGGCATTAACACGCTCTAGGAAATGTGTGATGAAAGAGGAGAAACCGAAACTCAAGAATGGGGGTGGGGTGAGTGAAGGGTCAGAAATGAGGAGACACGAAGTTCTCTCAAGAAGCATGGCCCCAGCCGTCAGAGCAGCTCCTGGACCATCGGTCTCTTTCCCATGGAAAGCACACTCAGAGAGAGGTAGCCGAACATTGTGACAGGGGACCCAGGAGGCCACCAGCTGCCCAGCTTCCGGTGGGGGAGAAACAAAAGAATGGATGGGAATTAAAAATAGACAGAACAAGACACACCAGATATACCAGCCCTGCTGACTTCTAGCCAAGTAAAGGGTGGGTCTAGAGGAAGGAGGGAGGCCAAGGGCCTGGGCAGATGGGCATCTACCCCAAAAGGGTCATCCCACGCCCCTGCCTCACCTTGAGTGTAGGCACCTGTGGGGGAAGGGCCAGGAGAGGTGTGCTGTCTTCACATAATGGAATTCTCAACCCCTCACCCACAAAAGGGGCGAAATCCCATCTGTAAGGGACCCTCTATCCTTCAAGCTACAAAGGAAATGTCTTTTCTTGCATTTGGAAGTGAAGGGCGGTTCTTCCTTGACGTAGAGGATATGAGGTCTCAGGGGAGGCCTGTACCCCCAATACAGATGTATGTCTCCCAGGTGGTGCATTTATATCCAAGCTGTGACTCAGAACAAGTGAGTCAAGGCTAAGTGGGTCAGGGTGGGGCCAGATGAGTGCTGGGGACCCCACTGCAACCCCTCCACTGGTCAACAGGGGAGGGGGCTCTGCTACTTCTCAGCCATTCCAGGAATCCAGGCAAGTTACTTCTCCCAGGCTAGGCCCATCCACTCCCACCCCCACCTCTCTGAATTTGCCTGGCTCCATCAGACAGGCCTGAGCACATGAAATATCATCCTCCCAGAGCCCATGGACACCCTCTGAGGTCTGAAGAGGAATCTGAAGTTCCAGGTGAGGAGTTAGGGGAGAGGACTGAATACCTCTCCCCCAGCCTCAGACCAAATCCAGGCCCAGGGTCGCCTGCTCAGCACATAGGGAGGCAGCAGAGAAGGCTAAGTAAGCCCACAGACTGCAAGCCAGGGTTCTGACCACCACACCCAGGGCCCAGGCCCAGCCTGACCCAGGAACCAGAAAATCTGGGGCAGGAGACAGTTGGGGCCAGGAAAGTGTGGCAAGCCCAAGAGGCAGAAAAGAGAAGGTGGTGCCTGGATGTGGGGGAGGGGCAGAGGGGGGAAAGATGGGTGAGGCCCTCCGCCTGCTTAGGTTTTCTGGGATTGTGAAACAGGAAGCTGAGAGAGGAGGAAGGAACCTGGGGGGAAAAATCCCTGAGTCTTGGAGATTAATTGTTAAGTGCTTGGAGATCCCCCAGGAAGTCAGGCAGGAGGAAGAGGAAAGGAGAAGGTTAAGATGGAGTCACACCATCTTTCCAGGCAGGTCTTGCTTACCACGTGGCCCCTCTGGCTGGGCTCTCCAAGCACTGGGCTGTTCCAGTCTCACCCAGAGTCAGCCATCCTCCCCAGAAGCAGGGGCTGAGGAAGGAAAGTCCACACAGTGGCCTTCACCATGGCTGAGGATTCTGGCTGCCTATTAGATGGGGCATCAGCAAGGCCCCCCTACTCCTTCTCCATCTCTAGAGTGGCCAGGCCCCTTCAGGCTCTGCCACTCCAGGGACTAAGACAACATCTAAGGATGGTGACGAGACTCAGATTTCTCTGCTCTTTTGGGATCCAAGGGGCATGTATCTGGGTGATAACAGGCTTGGGTGACCGCTCCCCCCAGTTGTCACAATCAAGAGCCAGAACACAGGCAAAGGGTGGGGCCCTATCTCTTTGAGTTCCAGTCTGATCTCCCTTCCCCAGCCCTAACCTTATCTAAAAGGTCCAGGCCTCCAGAGAGGAAGAGACTCTGCCTCCTCATCCCACCCTGCTGTCCTGGAGGCCCAGGGTGAAGAGATGAAACAGATGGCGTTCCCAGTCCCAGATCTACCCTCACTCCAAAGGCCCCAGAAACCTGAAGGTCTTCCTCACAGCGGCCAATGTGGGCCCATCTGTGTCCCCCCTCCCTTTTCTCTCGCCCCTGATCCAGAAGGGGTTCCCTGCAACTGACATTCCAGCTGTGCCCCCTCCTCAGGGCTTAGCCCAGCTGCTGGACTTTGTCCCACCCCCAGGAGGTAGGAGCAGCAGAGACCTGGGTTCAGTTCTTGCCCTGCCCACCAGGGCCTTGGCATCTGGGCCAAGAAGCCAGATGGATCAAAGGTGCAGGGTAAAGTACATGAGTGTTCACACACCACACACATATATGCACACACAAGGCTGTCTGTGGCTGCTTCCTCACACTGCCTCCCCCACCCCAGTCCCCTGGGAAGCCCTAGAAGCTGGCGAGTCCCACTCTTCTCTCTGTATTTCACTTCCATTCTAGAGGCCAGCCATCTAGAAGTTTCAGGAAACAAGGAGCTCAAGGCATATGGGATTAGGCACACTCCTTAGGAGAGGGTACAGAGTGAGGAAGGGTCTCCTGGGTTTTCTCAGAGTGGCCCCAAAGTTGGCCTGACACCCTGAACAGGACCCAGGGGAAGCTGGGGCAACTTCCGAAGCTCAGAGCAGGGTCTGGGCCAGATGAAGAGATCCAGACTCAAGTGGAGAACAGCAACCCAAAGTCATAAGGCAGTTCTGCTCTTGGCGCCCTCCCTCCACTCCTCTCTGTCCTTCTATTTCACTCTACTGGAGGCCCACACTCTAGGGAACTGAGTCATGCCCGCACCCAATACCAAAGCCCTCTTCACATCAACTTTGAAGTAAGTTGCCAGACCCCAATGTCCTCCAGCACCCTCTGGCAACCTCCCTCCCTCCTTCATCTGTCTCAGTCCTTAGGGGAAACGTGATGAACACACCAGGCTGGGCTTTTGGGCCCCACCCTCCCACCTGGCCAGGTGCTGGAAGGGAGGGGGGCAGGCCCTCATATTGGCGGGCTGAATCAACCACATGGCCGACTGGGCTGTTCTGGCGGGAGAGGCTCACATCTGGGGGGGGGGAAGCAACTCGGGCTCCCCCCACCTCCACTAAGAGGCAGTATGGACTGGACTTGCCAACCTCACGGGGCCCTGCCACCCTGGGCTCCCAATTTGAGTTGGCAGCATACAGAGAATTATTTTTGTGGGGCTGAGGAGTGAAGGGGTCTGGCGGTTTATTTCCGAGGCAGGAAGATCTCCTCTTACGCCGCCCCCAACCATTCCTCGACCCTCCCAACTTCAGACCTCTTACTGACGGCCCGACACCAAAGTTTTCTAGTTTTCTAGGCGAACTCCGCCTTCATCTATCCTCTTCTGGGCTGGGATCCTTCTTTAACCATTTAATCCACGAAGAGCAGTTTGAACTGGGGGCAGCAATCAATGAAGAAACTGGGGGTCTCTAAGGGGGTCCCAGAGGGGGGTGGCGGTGGCGCCTGGGGGGTGGGTGGGAGGAGTTACACAGCTAGCCCAAACGCAGGCAGCGCGCCCGAAACCGCCGGGAGTATGGGGGCTGGGGGCGGAACTGAGCACGCGGAGCCGGGGGCCGGGAAGTGACCGGCGCCCTCGGATCCCCACGCCGCGCACACGCCTCTACGCGCGGACGCCGTACTCGCCAGGTGTTCGCCGCCATCCCCACCCCCGCCTCCATCATTATATAACCGGCGGGTGGGCTTGGAGGCGCTCGGGAGAGAGTCCGGGACTGAGACGCCCCCCGCCCCCATCTTCTCCGCGCCGAGCGCTCCTGTCCTCCCCGGTGTTATGCAACCCAAGCCCGGAGGGGGATAGGGGGCGGCGGGCCGCGCTGCTCACCCGGGCCGGCCAGTGTGGGTAGCCCTTCATCTTGGCGAACACCAGGTCCCCGCATTTGTACTCCTTCTGCCGGTTAGATCGCGACATGGCGGGGCTCCGGGCGCCCCGGGCTCCGCGCCGGGCCGGGAAGCGCGAGCCCAAGTTTGCGCGTGCGGCGGTGGCGGCGCCGCTCCGCTCCGGCCCTCGCGCGGCCCCCGCCTCGATGGTGGCCCCCGGCCCGAGCTGCGGCGCGGCCACGGCGTCTCCGCCCGCGCGCCGCACGGACGGGGCGGGCGCGGATCGGGGGCAACGCTCGGGCGCGGTGGGTGCGGGCTCGTGCAGTTGTTTGTGTTTGAAATTCAATTGCTCCCTCCTCTGCGCGAGGCCTCTTCCTCCACCCCCCGCCCGGTCCCCACTCCTCCTCCTCCCTCCTCCCTTTCCCTCTCCTCCTCCTCCCCCCTCGGCGCACCCTCCCGCCGCGGTTTGATGCGTGCAGCTTCTTGACGCCCCGTGCCTGGCACAGCCCGACGCCCAACCCGGAGCCGCCTGGCGGCGCGCGGCGACACAGACGTGGGGAGGCGATCGCCGAGCACGCCGAGCAGGCTTTGTGTGCCCGCTGTCGGTGGGTGCCCGCCCGCCCGGGAGGAGCTGGCGCCCGGCGGGACGGAGCGGCCTGGCGCCCCTCCCCCGGCCCCGCGGGGCGCTCACTACCGCGGCCTCGGCGCAGTCAAGTGTCGACGTCTACGCGCAGTGTCCCCCTGCCCTCTGCTCCATCCCAATCCACGAATGTGTGCTTGGCAGCCCGCTGGGTGCCAGGGCGAGGGGTGGGCACCGCGCCGCTGCGCGCATTGAGGTCTGCCCTGGACCTTGACGTGCTTACAGTCGGTGGGGTGGCCCCCGAAACGTCGGGGATTTGCGCCCTGCGAAGGCTTTTGTTGAGGAGGAAAGGCTCGAGTTTGGTAGCCAGGAGGTGCCCGAGGGATTGTGGCACAAAGTGGTCACGTTCTGGGTGCATTACCTCGATCTCGGTTCTCTATGCTATTTCCTGGCGAAAGAGATCTGGGCTCTACGACTAGCCAAGCCCGCAAAAATGAGCTCCGTTCTAGTGGGAAAAGAGAATATCAGTAAATCCCCAACCGTCATTAAGCATTCGCTTCTTCATGTTCGTTCCATAAATACCCAGAAGTGGAATAGCTGTATCATATGGTAGTTCTAGTCTTTAATAAACCACGAAGACCGAGGAGCCAGGCACTCTCTCTCTTGCGGGCTGGGAGTGGGGGGAATCTGGGAAGGCTTCACAAAGGTGGTGACTTTGAGCTGGGCCTTAAAAAATCTGTGATGTTGCTGGATTCCAGAGACTACGTTTTAGCCTCGGTTCTATGTTAAAAAATGATAGAGGAGCCAGCCTGGTGGTGCAGTAGTTAAGTTGATGTGCTCCATTTTAGCGGCCTGGATTTCACGGCTCGGATCCCAGCCGAGGACATATACACTGCTCATCAAGCCATGCTGTGGCAGTGTCCCATATACAAAATAGAGGAAGATTGGTAACAGATGTTAGCTCAGGGCCACTATTCCTCACACACACAAAAAAATATAGAGCCAACTTGAACTCAGGTCTCTTCCCATTGAGCCAAACAAGACTTCATTGTAATTACATCTTTGATCTGCTCTCACTGTATTGGTCTTGGATTTACCCAAATTCCAGACACCTATGGTCTCTTAGAAATAACATATTTGGATAGTACGTCACAGCATGTCCAGATCCTTAAAATTTTGCAAGAAAATATTCTAGGTTTGAGTAGGTAAAATATGCATGTTTTTCTTCCCACAAGTTTTCTGATCTTACTTCAAAGCATATGTAAAGTCTCCCTGTAAGGAAGTGCAGGAAGTAGCCCAAAGGCCCAGGTCCACATCCTACCCTGCTGTTCACCAGTCATGAGAACTTGGACCAACCCCTGAACTTCTCTGAGCCTCAGTTTCCTCAACTGTAAGATGGGATAACGTTACTGCCCTGCCAACATCAGGGGCGTGGAATGGCTGCCTATCATTGGCCGGAGCCTGTAGTTGTTCCCTATACTCCTGCATATCAGTTGGGTGTCCTTAAGCTCGTGGCAATGCATTTCACAAGTTTTGCCTTAATAACAGTGTGCCCTCTCAGCATAATTCCCCCTTGTGATAGGAGTCTCTCTGGCCCTGTCCACAGGTGCTCCAGGCCCCAGGCTGCTGGCACAGTGGGGCACTTTGCAAGGTCCTGTTGCAATAAAAGAGCCACATACACCCTCAGCCACAGACTTGTCAATTTGTTTCAATAGCAAATCCAAACTTGTTGCAACAGAGTAACTAGATTCCAGTTGGTGTTTACTCTATGATACATCCTCGTTTGAAATGCAGTCAGTGTAATAGTCCAGATTCTGTCAGGCTAATGCTTCTCTTGGTTGTTCTTATTGTTGTTGGGAAAGAATCTTGTCACAAGTTTTTAAGGATATTTCAGTAAGTCCAGTGTCACAATAGGTTTCCTTTAAGTGTCCAGGCCAGTATTATAAATAGGCACAGTTTCAGTGCAACAAATGTTTTTAAACTATTTTCCAATTTAGCACACCCCAATTTAGGTAAAACCGAGAGTCCTATCCATTTCTCCACTTTGTTGCATCATAATAGCCTGTTTGGAGGTGGCAATAAGTCTTCTAAATGCTTTTCACAACAAATCTCTTGGGCCTGTCATTCAGTCCACCATGCAGATGCTGGTTGCAATAAAACGACCAGGGTTCCCTTTGTTGCAATAATCTCCCAGGCCTTGGTTGCAATTTAATATCCAAGTTCTCCTTACAATAACATCATCAACCAACTCACAGCTGCCCCTAACAACGAAGCCAAGAGCCGCAGAGGGTCAGTTACACGGGCAGGGGACATAAGCCTTCTTCTCCTGGGATTCAGGTCTTAGTGCTTTGCAGACTTTAATGTGCCAATAAATCACCTGGGAATCCTCTTAAAAAGCAGATTCTAATTCATTAGGTCTGGGGTATCCACATTTTTAACAAGCCCCAAGGTGCTGCTGCCTCAGACCACCATTTGTGTAGTAAGGGTCTAAAACACGCGGGTCACAGGCCCCCAGACTGCCAGCCCAGCTTGGAACCAGTTCACAAATGTCTCAGTGAAATGATTCCGTTGATGCCAGTGCATCACGGTGATTCTACATTTGTGTGGGGAAGGAGCTCAGGACAGAAGTCGGGGGACTTGGGGTCCCAGAGCAGAGAGGACTTGTGGGTGCAGATTTGGCTCTAGGGTTCTGATGTGAGTCTGTGGAGGAGCAAGGTCAGGCGAGATGGTGGTGGGCTTATTCTGTCCATATCAGGAAGGAGGAGTTGACACAGCAGCAGGAGGGATGGAGTTTAGACTACTGGAGGAAGGGGCAATGTGGTTTAGTGAAAGCCACCTGCGTTTGTACGTCAAATGGACCTGGGTTTGAATCTTGCTGGCCACTTACCGGCTTTTGGCAAATGACTTAACTAGAATTTCTAAACAAAAATTTCTTCCACTGTAAAAATGGGATACAAATAGCTACCTTATGGAGTGGTTGTGAACTGAAAAGATGATCCATGTGAAAAGCTTACCTGCTCGTTAGGTTCAAAGGAAATATCAGCTTCCTTCCCCTTAACTCCCAAGAGTGAGGGGTGTGGCTCCGGCTCCTGCCCTCGGCACCGTGTGACCTACTCCCATCACCACATCTTGGCCCCAGTTACCCTTTCTGGAAAACGGACTAGAGGAGGATGGGAAGTTAAGACCAGTGGTTTTCAAAACTGAGTCTCCATTGCCCCCTCCCCCACCCAAAATGAAAGAGCAGCCATGCTTGTCTGCATTTTATGAGGAGGAGTCAGCATGGTGAAGACTCAGAGATAACAGGGTCTGAGTACCCGCTCAGCCACTAACGCACTGTGTCAGTTTTGGAAAGCTACTTAACTGCCCTGAGTCTCAGTTTCCATGTCTGTAAAAAGGGGTTGGGATGAGGGTTGAATGAATTCCTGTATTTAAAGTGCTTTGAACAGAGCCTGGATCATAGTAAGTGGTTGATAAAATTGGTGATCACAGTATTTATTATGTTAGATTTTGAGGGCTATTTAGTTTGAGAAAATGGGTTCCTTTGCAGCGAGCTTCTAAGGTACCAGCCTTCTGCTCTGATAAAGCTGGCACTAGTACAGTGGGTGAGGGTGGTTGGCGTGGGCTTCCCTGGGTTTGAGTCCCAGCTCCACCACGTGCCAACTGTGTGACCTCCCACAAGTTGCTCAACCTTTCTGTGCCTCAATTTTCTCATCTGTAAAGGGCAATGTTGATAAGTCAGTTAATACATGTGATATATGGAAATGCTTAGAACAGTGCCTGGCACATAGTAGCACTTTGGGCTACTATGTGTTAGTTATTAGCTGTTAGTATAATAATATTAGCTATTTTTTTAAAAAATGATGTTTTATAACTCTTCTATAGGTATAATATCCTTCATGATAAAAAATCATTTTTTGAAAGGAGGGTTCTAGGGGCTGGCCCGGTGGCGCAAGCGGTTAAGTGCGTGCACTCCGCTGCGGTGGCCTGGGGTTCGCCCGTTAGGATCCTGGGCACGCACTGACGCACCGCTTGTCAAGCCATGCTGTGGCGGCGTCCCATATAAAGTGGAGGAAGATGGGCATGGATGTTAGCCCAGGGCCAGTCTTCCTCAGCAAAAAGAGGAGGATTGGCAGATGTTAGCTCAGGGCCAATCCTCCTCACAAAAAAAAAAAAGAGAGGGTTCTGTTTAAAAAAAGTGAAAATCATTGGATTCATTGTCTAAGGCTATACTGTCCAACATAAGTGACTATTTAAATTTAAATTCATTAAAATTAAATAAAATTAAATATTCACTTCCTCAGTCATAGTAGCCACATTTCAAGTGCTTGGTAGCCTCATGTGGCTAGTGGCTACTGTATCAGACAGTGCAGATATAGAACATTTCCATTATCACAGAAAGTTCTATTGGGCATCACTGCTCCAAGACAATGACTTTCCACTTGAGCTGTACATTAGTCACTTGAAGAATTAAAAAAATATTAATGCCTGGGCCTGGCTCCCCAGAGTTTAGATTTAATTAGTTGACAGTGGGAGCCATTAAAGGGTTTGGGCAGGAGAGAAACATGAGCAGAGGTAAACTTCTAGAAGCTTCATCTGGCAGCAGCACGGAAGTGGAGGGGCCTGGAATTGCCCGGTCAGGGGAGAGGGTATAGTGGTGGTCCCTGCTGAGGGACATGTGCCCCTGCATGTGGAAGGGGCTACATTGGCTCCCAGGTGGCTGTATTCCTGAGATCTGTTCTCTGCTCTTCCAAGAATCATGGTGGCAACGGCTCCTTAGCCCTCAGGCGAGAGACCTTTAACCTTCCTAGACCAGGAAGGGGTCAGAGCACCTCGAGATCCCCCTGAGTTCCAGATTGCTGTTTAGAAAATTCAGCTTCATTTTTTGTATAAGTAATTAATATGTGTATATGATACAAAATTTAGGAGGGAAAGAAGATAATTTAGTGCAAGTTCGTCTCATGTTACTCCTATCTCTCAGCCACTCTGATTTTCTTCTTAGAGGCAAAAATATTACCAATTTTGTATGTGTTCTTCCAGTGATATTCTCTCTATACAATTTTCAAGCACATGCAGATCTTTCTATTTCCTTTATATAAATCCTAGCATCCCATATACCCTGTTTGGTACTTGACTTTTTTTACTTAACAGTATATCCTGGGACTCCTTCCACATCAGTTCACGAAGATCTGCCCCATTCATTTTAATGGTTGCATAAGAGTTCACGATGTCTGTGTCATCAATTATTTAACCAGTCCCCTGTTGATGGGCATTTAGGTTGTTTCCTTCCTTTTGATAATACCAACAATGCTGTAGTGAATGATACTGTACAATGTCATCTCACCATTTTTCTCTCCAACTTGCAAAATGAAAAAGGTACAGGCCATTCAGGGCAACATTCTTTGCAGGAGTTTGCTGACAACTAGCGCTGGAAGAAACCTTGCTACCTACAGACAGGGGCGACCGAGGGTGGACGAGAAGCCCACCATTCTGTACAGCCCAAAACCCCAGGTCTGTCTGCTTTCCCCTTGGTCCCTGGGGCTTAAGGGAATGAGATCTGGGGCCCAGATCAGGCTGACAGAATTGTGGCGGCTCTGATCGTGTCTGGCCACACTCTCCAGCCCTCTCCCACCGAGGGTGTTGCCTCTGAGACACCAGGGACAGAGTTCTGGGGAGGAGAGGAGCCTGGGAGGCGCACAATGAGAAGGGGCCAAGGGCCCCTTTCTGGACTGATAAGATTGAGCCCTAGTGGGCTCTCTGCCCCTCCCTCTCAGGGGAGAGATAGCTTCCCCCAACATTGGGCAGCAGGTTTGGCCCTGCTGAAGGAGGCCGATTGTGGTGGCTTCTGTGGGGACAGATGGCAATGGGGGTACTGAAAGGCCATTTCTGCCACCACATTGCCTGTGGACTTGGGGCTTCATTCATTCACCTCGTCATTCATTCATTCACCTCCACATCTATTCCTCTGGCATTGTTAGGCGCTGTGCCAGGCCCTGGGCAAATATGGGGGATGGGGGTAGGTCTGAAGATGAATAAGACAGGTGGCTGACCATGAGTAGTCTGATCTCCAGCCCTGGGTCCTGCCAGTCACCCTGACACACCCTGGTCTTGCTCTGACTTCAGTGTTCCAGTTTGGAAGTTTCTAGTTTTCTCACTCCAAATTCCACCCTTCTCTGCCCTCTCTTCTTTTATCTTTTGGTATGTTTATTTTTTTTTTCAAAGTATACATGCAAACCAATACAAGATTATGTTAAGACCATCTATATAAAGAACACTTACAAATCAATAAAGAAAAGGACAAACAAGCCAATAGAAAAATGGGCACAATACATGAACAAGAGTTTCATATAAAAAAAAATACATATGGCCAATATGCATGTGAGGGGACACTCAATCTCATTAGCAATCAGCAAAACTCAAATCAAGACCACAGTAAGAAACCATGTGTACTCATTCAATAGGCAAAAATTAAGAAGTCCAACAGTCCAGATGTTGGAACGTTGTGGACAGTCACTTATACATGGCTTTAGAAACCAGTTTGGCAGCAAGTTGTAAGGTGTAACTTTCACATACCCTATGACCCATTATTTCCACTCCTAAGTGTGTACACAAGGCGAGCTGTGGTATGTGTGCACCAGGGGACGTGGAGAAGAAAGAACATCACGGGTTTGTGCAAAACAGGAGACACCTAGAAACAGCTCATAGTGCCCATCAGCAGGAGAGTGGATAGATAAATTGTTGTATATGCATACAAAGGAATATTATTAAAACAGAAAAAAACAGACATGTTCAATGTGGATGAATCTAAGGAACAAAATATTGAGTGGAAAAAGTAAGTCATTACCACTTGATACCCTTTTGATAAAGTTAGCAACAGCTAAAATTGAACAATCTATTTCAGGAGTACCTCTGGGTGTGAAAAAACTATATATATGCAAACAGGTTTCAAGACAGTGCATTCCTAGTGTGGGGGGAAGATGGGGGACCTGATGGGCAAGGGGATAGGATAGCATAAATTAGTGGGAATGGTTGGGGTGGTGGGTATGTGGGAGTAAATAAAAGAGGGTCATGTGTGGATCAATGATGAAAGTCAATTAAGAACCAAGGATTATGGTAACCCTGCTCTGTGCATCTGAGTTTTGTTGTTGTTTAAGTCACATATGGGGGCTGGCCCCGTGGTGTAGGGGTGAGGTGCGAGTGCTCTGCTGCCGGCGGCCCAGGTTCGGATCCTGGGCGTGCACCGACACACCACTTGTCAGGCCATGCTGTGGCGGCGTCCCGTATAAAGTGGAGGAAGATGGGCACGGATGTTAGCTCAGGGACAGTCTTCCTCAGCAAAAAGAGGAGGATTGGCATGGATGTTAGCTCAGGGCTGATCTTCCTCAGACACACACACACACACACACACTAAATAAATAAATAAATAAAATATTAAAAAAAAGAGTCACATATGCATATGGTTTAAAAGAGCAGAGATGTATAAAGTTTTAATGAAAAACAGTGGTCCCAGCTCCCACTTCTTTCTATTCCCTCTCCAGAGACAACAACATTCAACATTCAAAGTATGGTCACTAATTTTTAGTGATTAACCTCCACATCTCTAAGCAATATGCTTTTATGGCTACTTCTTGATTTATTTAGTTTTAGGTATTATCTGTTGACGGAAACCTATGGAATAGATTTTGCTCATTCCTCTGTCCAACTCAGCCTCACGGACTCCTCCTGTCCCCTAAATTCCTATCATCCCAATAGAGTTTCAGTATGATTTCTATTGTATTAATATTCACATAGTCACATCTGAGCCATGCTTGCTTTTCCTTTTATGCATAACATTTTGCTTTCCCTAAGTTGTTAACTGTTTTTGTTTGTTTAGTTTTCTAGGTTCTTAGTCACTAATTCAGCCACAAATTCTCCACCATTTCAATCTCTTCTCAAAATATTTAGACACGTCAGATATACTATCAATTTCAAGTTCTTGCTGACATGGCTCCTAAAGCCTTCTGTGCTGATCCAGACTGGTGGCCTCCTACATCTGGGGCACAGCTGTCCTGGAATCTTCCTTCCCCAGCATCCTGGGGGTTCCCTTCACCCCTCTCCTGTTTTCTAAATCTCAGGTGTTTCTCTCATGGTTTAATCCCCAGCCCTTTTTTTTTTCGTGAGGAAGATTAGCCCTTAGCTAACATCTGTTGCCAATCCTGCTCTTTTTTTTTGCTGAGAAAGATTGGCCCTGGGCTAACATCTGTGCCCATCTTCCTCTACTTTATATAGGACGCTGCCACAGCGTGGCTTGACAAGCGGTGCGCTGGTGCGCATCTGGGGTTCCAAACCTGCAAACTCTGGGCTGCCGCAGCAGAGCACGCACACTTAACTGCTGCACCACCGGGCTGGCCCCTCTTCCTCTACTTTTTATATGTGGGACGCCTGCCACAGCATGGCTTGATAAGCAGTGCATAGGTCCACGCCTGGGATCCGAACCTGTGAATCCCATGCGCGGAAGCGGAGCGTGCAAACTTAACCACTACACCACCGGGCCGGCCACCAATCCCCCTTTTTTTTTTGATGTAGCACATCCTCTAGTAGCTTCCTGAGAAAAGGTACTTAGAACAGAAAGTTTTTGAGAACTTACATGTCTGAAAATGTTTTCATTCTACACTCTCACTTGATTGATAGTTTGGCTCGTTGTCGAATT
Organism: Diceros bicornis minor; assembly: GCF_020826845.1. NCBI lineage: Eukaryota > Metazoa > Chordata > Mammalia > Perissodactyla > Rhinocerotidae > Diceros > Diceros bicornis. Next base: position 60,279,662 of record NC_080743.1, read on the forward strand.
CTAGGCTGGAAATATTTTTACTTCAGATTTTTGAAGTCCTTGCTCCATTGTCATCTAGCTTCCAGTGTGTCTGTTTCAAGGTTTGAAGCCATTCTGTCCTGACTGATTTTGAGAGATCTGTTTCTTTTCTTTGGGAGTTGTAGAATTTTCTCTGTGTCCCCAGTGTTCTGAAATTTCATGATGGTGTGAGTCCATTTTTATCCATTATGCTGAGCAGTTGGTGGGCCATTTCAGTCTGAAAACTCTTGTCCTTCGATTCTGGGAAGTTTCTGTAATTATTCCTTTAATTATTTCCTCCCCTCTGTTTTTTCTCTTCTTTTTCTGGAACTCATTATTCAGATATTGGACTTTCTGGGCTAGTTCTCTGATTTTCTTAACTTTTCTCTTCCATCTCGTCTAGCGAGAATCTTATTTGTGCTCTTATTTTTTTATTTCTCGAGAGCTATTTTATTTTCTGCGTGTTACTTTTTTTTATGGCATTCTGTTCTTATTTCATGTATACAGTGTTTTCTCTTGTTTATCTGAGAAGATTATTGATAGGTCTTTAAAGTTTTCTTCTCCCCGCACTTCCCCTAGTTTTGTTTACTTGCTTGTTTTGTCTCCATCACTCATGTCAGAATGCCTGCTCAGGTTTAAGAGTGAGGGACTAAAATTAGCCATCTTGCACCTCTGAGTGTATAGTTGGGGCTTGTCAATTGAGAACCTGGTGTCAGGGTTATCTGGGAAGTTTGTAGGGGGAATCCCTGATGTCAGACTCCATAGGTCTTTCCTCTGGGGCTGAACAGATTTTCCAGTGGAGATTTTTTTTCCAATATCTAGCCTGGAGGGTAAAGGCCGGTGGCCAGTCTTCTGGGAGAAGTACTCCATGTGCATATTGCTTTTGTGTGTGTGTGTGTGTGAGGACTGCTACCCCATGGGGCCGCCCCTGTGCGTATTGCTTTAATTCCCCTGATTTCTGTGCAGTGACTCTGTCCTTGACTGTGCCTGGTTTTCCCCATAGCAGAAACCTCTGTTTTATTCTCTCTTGAGGGGAAAAAAAAAACCTTCCTTAATTTTTTGGGGTGTTGGGGAGAGGCAGCCTCTCATTAGCATGAAGTGGGGGAGGGGATATAGGGATCTAACTGTTTCTTAAACAGCTTCTAACCAGTCCTCATTTTTGTTCCCTTCCCTTCTCATTCACTTCCAGAGGTACTTGCTGCCACTACTCCTGAACCTTTTGAGGCTTCTCTGATAGATCAGATTGATTTTCACCATTTCCCAAGGCCAGCTTGGTTCTCAACTCTCTTGGATGTGCCAAGTCAGTTACCATTGGTGCATCTGCTTTCCCTCTTCCAGAATGTTGTTACCATGGTCTCCTCTTCTCATCTCCCTATCTTTGTGGGCTTAAATCTTTTCAAAATGATCTTTAATGTCTTTTCAAAAAAAATTCCTTTATTGAAGTTTTAGTAGGATTTCAGGAGGGAACCAAATTAGATATGTCTGTTCAATTCACTATCTTTTACTGGAAGACTTTATAACTGTGATTACTCCTTTTGAATAGGTAATACCTGCACAGGTTACAAATTTCTAAAGGCATAAAAGAGTACACAGTGAGAAATAAATCCCCTTCCCATCCCTGTCCGGAAGTTTCTATTATCAATTTCTTGCATGAAGACAACCTTTTGAGGGCAGGGTACATACCTAACAAGATGAATCATCAATCTTTACAATAAGAGGACCCAGCTTAGAAAATATTTGTCAAAGACAGGTCCTTGCCCCTGTGAGGCTTCTCTTTTTTGCAGGGCAGCAAGATGTGTTGACAAGGAACAAGGATAATTTCCCTTTGAAGTTTCCCATTCTCTTTGGGTTCTAAATCATTTCACTGTGTGTTAACAGCAGGTATTTCTCACAGAAGTAGGACAGGGCTCCTTAATACTCTACCCGTTTTTCAAAGGAGGAAAGTGAGACTCAGAGAAGAGAAGTGACTGCCCAAAGTCACCAGAAAGTAGGTTGGGGGAACCTAGATTGGAAGAGCAGGTATTAGAAGTCAGCATTGTGCAAAGCACACCAGCTTCGAGGAAGGACTGGAAGGTCTTGTTTCTCAGTGTGGTCCTCCGTGCAGCTGCTTTGCAATCAACTGAGGAGTTTCTTAAAAATCCAGACTTCTCGGCCCCACCTACACCTACTGAATTGGAATCTCTTAGGCTGGAATTCAGAAATTTGCATTTTTAAGAAGATTTCCCAGTGATCTTAGGCACATTAAATAATTGGTACACAGAAGAAAATGCTCTGGGCATCCAGAGCAGGGAGCAAACAGATTTAAGAAGGCTTTATGGAGAAGGTGGCATATGAGTTGGTCTATGAGATTTAGACACATGGAGAGGGTGGGGAGGAGGCGACCACAACAGGTTTGTCTGATGGAGGATTCAAGCTTGGGCCTTTCACTGTCCCTCATCGTTTTTGCCACCATCATCATCATCCCTCTTGTCATCCTTTCCATCTTCCTCTTTAGCCTCCTCCCAATACCTCAACAGTCTTCATGGCTTGAGCTCAGTAGCATCTTCTGCTCTCTGAGAGCAGGGAGGCGGCGCCTACACAGAGGTGGATTAGCATGTAAAGGACACACACAGAGTTGACAAGTAGAGGACACCCAGTCACAGGCAGACAGAAAGGGGCAAAGATGGATAAACAAGAAAAGGACACAAAATCACAGGCGGAAAGGGAAGGACAGGTACAGAATCACAGGCAGAAATATATGAGCTGGGAAAGGACACACACAAACATGGACAGATACAAAGGGCACTCACAGAGACCGATTAACAACACAAAGGCACAACACATACCAGACATAGACAGAGACGGATAGAGAGGACATGTAGATGAATAGGTGGGAGGCACAGGCAGACAGGGATGGACTCAGATGATGCCTCAGATCTGTGAAGGGGGATGAGATGTAGCTGGCCCAATCGTCCCACCAGGCTGAGGGGAAGCGATTAACCTCAAGTACTCGGCTCTGACTTCCAGGGCCCTGCCCATCTTTTTGTCTCACTGGTTGCTGCAGAGAGAGGCAGGCCCCAGGCTGGAAAGGCTAGGTGTGCTCCTGGATGTGCACCTTGGTCAAGGTGAGAGAGATCACCTCCTCCCTCTTAAGTGACATTTATTTCAGCTCTCAGATGTTTATTATTAGGCCTGAAGTCTGGCTTCTTTCTGTCTCGCAGCCCAATTTCGTGCAGGTCTCTTGGCCCCCGGCTCTTTTTGGAGTGTTTTATGCCAACTCTCGGTTTCAGCAGACTATGCAGCTTCATCAGTTCGTTTACAGATCACTTTCCCTTTAAGCTATTTTCCCTAATCCGCCACCTTCCAGACGCCCTCTCATTTCCCGACATCACTTGCAGTTTCTAATAGCACTACATCTCCCATAAATCTTAGCGCCTAAGCAGGTATTCTAGGAAACTTCAAGTACCGAAATGCTCTCCTACCCGTCTCCGTGACTACCGCGGTGACCGACGGGGCTTGCAGTCACCTAGGAATTGTCATGAGACCCCCAAAAAAACTACTCGTCCCAGGAGCCCTCGCGTCACAGGCGGGTTTCCCCCCTGTCTTTCTGCGCGCCCCTTAATCTTTCCTCGGACTCCAACTCCCGCCGTGCCTTGCGCTGAGCTCCCTGCGGCGGAGAATGGGGCTGTGGTCAAAGTGTTCGCTTGGAGTTGTAGTTCCTATATTGGTGAGGCGAGGAGGAGGCGGAGTGACTCGGCGGCCATTAGCTGTGTGTAGTTGCCCGGGACTGGGAGCTTAAGTGAAGAGGGAAGCCTTATTCGGTGAAAATCAACCGTGGCTATGGGCTCCTGCCGGGGCTAGCCCTAGAGTACGGAGAAGGCGGGCTTTTCGGTTCCCCGCCCCGCCGAGTGGCGGGGCCCATTAGGCCTCCGGGCATCCTCGGTCTCAAGTAGGCCTCGTCTGCCGGCAAGGGCGCCCCAAAGGCGGGAGGCGCCATGTCGCTGGTTGCTTACGCCAGCAGCGATGAGAGTGAGCCAGATGAGGCTGAGCCGGAGCCGGAGCCGGAGGACGAGGAGGAGGCGGTGGCCCCTACATCTGGGCCCACTTTAGGGGGCTTGTTCGCTTCTCTCCCCGCTCCCAAGGGTCCGGCCTTGTTGCCTCCGCCCCCCCAGATGCTGGCCCCAGCCTTTCCTCCGCCGCTTTTGCTGCCCCCACCCACCGGAGACCCCCGGCTCCAGCCTCCTCCCCCCTTGCCCTTCGGCCTGGGAGGCTTCCCCCCACCTCCAGGCGTGAGCCCGGCTGAAGCGGCGGGAGTTGGGGAGGGGCTGGGATTGGGGGTGCCCTCGCCCCGAGGCCCTGGCCTGAGTCTGCCCCCGCCCATCGGCGGTGCCGGGCCCCCCCTGGGGCTTCCCAAGCCAAAGAAGAGGACAGAGCCCGTGAAGATAGCGGCGCCGGAGCTGCATAAGGGGGATGTGAGTATCGGGGGAGGGCACCCCCAAACTGTCCATCGGCTTTGGGCGTGGGCCCAGTGTAGGAGGGACTTGTGGAGGTATCGGGACTCCCTCCTATAAGTGCATCCATTGATTCTAGACCTCTGGATTCCTGGTGCAGTGTGATTAATTGAGCTGAAGTTTGTCAACTTTGGGGAGTTAAGGTATTCATCCCTGCGGGTTTCTTGAAGCTGGACTCGCCTGCACAAGGGCCACATACCATCACCTGGCACTGACAGACCTCCGCCCAGGCCTAGGGACCCTAGGTTCTGCTTACCCTTATTGCATCTTCATTTCAGGCCGGGTTTTTTCCCTCTTATATTGAGAACACGTAAAATCTGGCGCCTGAAGAAGTGCCGGGAGACAGGATTCCTGAGCCCTTGCTGAACATTCGGGACTAACCTTTTCCTTTGCCTCTGAACTTAAAGGGATCAGGGTCTGAATGCAAAGGATAGGATTCTATTTTTGAGGGGAGTTAAGGAAGAAATTGAGTGTTGAGTACAGATCATTCACCAGGCATTGGCGCTTTCCTTCAATTATTACAGAATTCTGGAAGACAACATTCTAATTTTCACAGATGAGAAACAGGTGTCCAGCATGTAAGCTCTTACCTGGTAAAGGGCCAAATGAAGATTAAGAGCTGAGTCTGTCTAAACTCCAGTCCTATGCCTCAGTTTCAGTATTTAGGTGTTGTCAAGCCTAGGTGAATTAGGACGTTGGGTACTATTTCTAGAAGAGGCAGCCAAGTTTATGTTGTTTGCCGTATCTTGGAGCAGAAAAATAGAAAGACTTTTCTGGAGTGAGTGCTTTGAGGATGAAGGAGACATTAAGCCAGGGGCAGGTAGTGTTTTGGAGTTATCTGGAGTTCTTTCCTTTCTCTTCTGAAAAGTTGATTGTCAATCCCTGGCTCACCTTTGGTAACCCTCTGAGAGAAGCTTATTCTTGCCCTTGCTTTTCTTCAGACTTTCTACTCTGCCTAGGGGCCATTTCCATTCTTTGCACTTGCTGGTCCCTCAGCTTCTTCCTGCAGAAATCCTGATGTTTTCTCCCTCTCCTCTTTCCAGTCTTGGCTTAAAAGACATGTTCTCGGTGAGGACTTTGTAGCTTACCTATTTAAATTGCAACCTCCTGTCACTCACTCTTCCCCACACTCCTTTGTTTTCTTTTTCTCCATGGTACTTACCACTGTCTAACATACTATTTTATTTGCGTCTCTCCTTCCACTAGCATACAAGCCCCATGAAGGCAGGGCTTGTGGTTTATTTTATTCACTGCTATATCCCTAGTGATTAAAACGATGCCTGGCACATCCTGAGTACTACCTAGATATTTTCTGAATGAGTGAACGCCAATGAATATGGATTCTTCATGGAAGGAATTTCCAGAATCTCCCTCACCATCTTGTTCCAAACTTTCTGCCATATCATTTCCCCTTTCTCTCTCACCTGACTCTGTCGTTTCTAAGTCTAGGATCCAAAAAGGTCTTCTCTTGCTCTGCTGAAACTTACTTTGGTCTTGATTTAACCTGGAACAAAGAAAAGTCCATGCATAAAACAGAGGAAAATAGATTCATTTCCTTGGCATTCTCTTTTCTCTCCTCTTCACAATTTTCTCCCCAAACTTTATCTCAGGCTAATTGTGATATTAGGAGAGGCCAGCGTGCCTCCCTCCACAGTGACAGTGGAAAGGTTCATTTCTAGATCTGTGAAGGTAGCATTAGAAAAAGTTGCTTGTAGAGGCTGTAGAATCTTCCATGTAGTCTGGCTGAAGTGGCGGAAAACTCTCGAGGACTCCTAACTCTATCCTGCCTTTGTAAGTATAAGTCACTAAATTCCTGAGGTGAACTGTGACATGGATAATTAAAATAAAGCCAAATCCTAGCCCTTAGCTGGTTCACGTTCCCATTTTTATTGTGTTTAAGTTGGTATTTTTGTTTTCTGAACACAATATTCTTGGGGAAAGGTAGCCTAAGAGAGTTCAAGATGATCAGGAGGGTGACCTTGTCTTTAAAATGGCTGTGCCCCTTCTGTTCTCAGCCCCTCTGGTTCTAAACTCTCTGTCTGGCACATAGTATGCTCTCAGTACACGTTTGAAAAAATGAATTAGGTTTCATGAAATAATTTCCCTTTAGAGTTTGGTGCTGAAATAGGAATAATTAACTCTGAACTCTTATTCATTCATTTATTCATTCATTCAATATGGAGCTGCTTCTCTGTGCCGGGAGCTAAGCATACAGTAGTAAAGATGACAGACCCTGCCCAAAAGGAGCTTTTGGTCTATTGGAGGAGACTGACGAGGAAATAGATTTTAAGTCAAGTCAGAGAAGAACCATGATAGAGCTGGTGCGGTAGGAGCACATCTAGTGGGCACTACTCCAGCCCGGAGGTTGGGGGGAGCTTCCAGAAGGAGGAGCTATCTGAACAGAGATAAGACAGATGAGTAGGAGGTAGCCAGAGAAAGGGAAGTGGAGTGGGGAGGAGCACATCAGGTAGAGGGAACAGCATGTACAAAAGCATAGAGGTGGAGAGAATGAAAAGGCTTTTGGGGAACCTGAAGTGAGTAAGGCGCAGTAGCTGGAGCACATGGGTGGGCGGGAGTGGGGTGAGTGTTGAGAGAGGGGCTAGAGAGAGAGAGAGAGGCTGAGACCAGATGATAACGGGCCTTGGATGCCATGCCAGGGCCTTTGTATGTAATTCTGGGTAGTGAAGAGCCCTTAGAGGCCGAGCAGGAATTCTCTGATCACAGAGTGGTGAAAGGCCTGGAGGGAGCACACGATGTGCAAGATGAAGGCGGTCTGGATAAGGGAGTAGCAGGGGATGGAGAGAACTGGAGGCTCCAGGTCTATTTAGGAGGTAGAAGTGATGAGACTGGGTGATCAATTGGATGTCATGGATGAAGGCGAGGATTCAAGGCTGACCCCCTGCCTTTTGGCTGAAGCAGCTGGGAGGGTAGTGGTACCATTTATTTAGGGAATGCAGGAGGCAAAGCAGATGGGGGATTAGTTGGATTTGATTGGTTGCAAGTATCAGAAACCAATTTAAGGTAGCTTAAACAGTAATGCATCATACACATACTGAGGTACCTCAGAAAGGGCCTGGAGTCAGGAACTGGAGATCTGTCGGAGACCCACACAGCTTCTCTGCACATTTGATTCATTCTTTGTCTGCACACCACTTTCTCTGCTTCTTAACCTTTGTTGCAGGTGAAAGACGGCCACCCACACCTTCTTGGTTTTTATTTCCTTTCTTTTAAGTGATCAGCCCAGATTGAACTAACAATCTTAGTCCCAATTCTGGTTTTCTAGGAGAGAGTATGATTTGGGTCAGCTCATCAATTGGCTGTTGTCAGGGGACAGGGTAGTACCAAATTCTCTCTCCAAGTGCACTGCAAAATCCAAGTCAGTCAGCTTTGGATTGATGTGAGGGATTGGGAATGATCCATAAAATGGATAACCGTCCTCTCCGTTTTCCTTCTTACTCTTCTTGCTTGGACCCAAGCCACCTCCAAACATTTGTTGATTGTCGATTTCATGGGCTTAGCAGATGCAGACTTCTAAAATCAAGATGCAAAAAACCAAAATGAGAACAGTAAGTCTGCTGTTAAGAGTTTTCTGTCACAGAATGTGCATTCTAAAGCAAATAGAAATTTTAGGGTTACCTGGATTAGTATAACTCATACTTTCAGATTGTTTACCCAGATAGTGGAAAATTTGAAGCTGTGAGATTGAGATTTCACTAATTTTGGTCATTTTTGTTAACCAGGTAATTAAGGGTTGACTGCGGTGGGTTTAGCTAAGTTTTGGCCCTAGATGGAGAGGGAAGGCACAGTGCACTGCCATTGTGTCTGCCACCGTGCTAGGCGCTTTGGTGACTCTGTAAGCCGAGCATTATCCCTGTTTACACATGAGGAAATAGGCGTTGAGAGAACAGAGGTGATTTGTCTAAAAGCACACAGTTTGGAAGTAGCAGAAGTCGTATTTGCACCGAGGTGTGTTTTGCTCTGTCTATCGTAGTGCCTTCTGAAAAGATAGAAGAGCCACGGGCAACCAGAAATATGAAAGGGATACAATGAGGAGTGCAAAAATGGGAGAGAAAATGATGTCCTAACTGAAGGGCAGATGTAAGCAGAAGATATCTGAGACTAAAGAGTAAAAAAAAAAAAGGTCGATGAATCTAGCCAGTTGGGCTAATAGCAGAGAGGAGTGTAGTAGTGATTAGAGTTTGGAGCCTGGGGGTTCTGTTCTTGGGTCCTTATTTCCTCCTTGGCTCTTGGCCCTGGCAACTAGTGATTGCTTTTTGGAGAGGAGTCTGTCAGAACCAGAGCCTGGGAAGATAAGAGGGAGGCTGCCATGGGGAATGAGGCTCTGATAGATTAGCAGATCCCACTGGGCCTGGCTTAATGGAAAACGTCTGTTTCCGTTCTTGCTCAGCAGTCTCAGGGTGTGTGTGTCTTGTCACTCTTGGCAGCTGGAGCAGAGAGGACAGTGGTGGCCATTGAGGCTCAGGCTCTTGTGAGGCCAAGAAGAAATATAATACTTTCTTCTTAAGAGATGCAACCAGTTTGTGCCTTTAGACCTAGGAGTGCCTGTTCTGGCCCAGCCTGTTCTCTCCCAGCCCTGAGTGCTCTGGTATTTCTAGCATTGTCCTCTCTGGGTCTAATGGCACAGACTCACTCAGATCGCCGTTCGCTGGTCTGTAGTACTCTCTCGGAGTTGACTCCACAGCTTTCATTTAATGTACTCCTGCAGAAAACAGTTTGGCAGTTCTTCAAAAAGTTAATTAGAATTACCACATGATCTAGCAATTTCACTCCTAGGTGAGAAGAATTGAGAGCAGGGACTCAGATACTTATATACCAGTGTTCACAGCAGCACTACTCACAGTAGCCAAAAGGTGGCACCAACCCAAGTGTCCATCCATTGATGAATGGATAAACAAAATGTGGTGTATACATACAATGGAATATTATTCAGCCTTAAAAAAGTAATGAAATTCTGATACATACTACAGCATGGATGGAATTTGAAGACATTGTGTTAAGTAGCATAAGCCAGACACAAAAGGACAAATATTGTATGATTCCACTTATATGAGGTACCCAGAATAGGCAAATTCATAGCGACAGAAAGTAGAAGAGAGTTTACTAGGGGCTGGGGGTGGGGAGTAGGGAATTATTGTTTAACAGGTAGAGGATTTCTGTTTGGGATGATGAAAAAGTTCTGGAAATAGATGGTGGGGATGATTGTACAACATTGTGAATGCACTTAATGCCACTGAATTGTACACTTAAAAATGGTTAAGATGGTAACTGTATACATAAACATATATATAAAACATATGTATATATTTTACCATGATAAAGGAAAAAAAAACCCAATATGCTCCTATACCTCTGGCCACCAAGGAAGTTCTCCTGTGTCTAAATTAAATGCTGTGTGCTTAGGCTGAGCCTGTTGCCTCTAGCCCAGTTCTTGATAGAAGCTGTGTTGATTTTCCTTTTAAATGCTCCAAAACAGCATATCTCCTCCAACCCCCCCCCTCCCCCGGGTGACTGGAGGATATATGGCACATCTTTTAGCATTTGGATTACTCATCTCTCTGCTTTTTGGTATTCTAAACCAAAATGTATTTTCTCTTATGAGGCATTTGGGTAATTTGCTGAGCTTTCCTTCTGTTTCCTGTTAGTTTTCAGTCAGGCCCCACATGCCCAGAAGTGCTTTGAGTGGCATCTAGACCTCTTTTTTTTTTTTTTTTAATAATTTTATTTATTTATTTATTTTTTCCCCAAAGCCCCAGTAGATAGTTGTATGTCATAGCTGCACATCCTTCTAGTTGCCGTATGTGGGACGTGGCCTCAGCATGGCCGGAGAAGCGGTGCGTCGGTGCGCGCCCGGGATCCGAACCTGGGCCGCCAGTAGCGGAGTGCGCGCACTTAACTGCTGAGCCACGGGGCCAGCCTAGACCTCTTTTCATAGTGAACCAGTGAGTTCCATGTTTCCAGCCTCTTCTAGGATATAGTCTGCTAAAGTTAGTGCCAGGGCAAGAGGCAGGTTCTCATTCTATTTCCCCAGCTCCCAATTCCTCTGGACTCTCCGTCTCTGGCCATGGGTAGATTGCTGAATGTCTCTGAGCCCCGTGTGTCAGCTTTAAGAGGTAAAGATTTGTTTCTGCCCGTCCCTCAAAGATGAACAGTTATGACTTACCAAGAGTTGAGGGGCTCAGCACATTTTTGAGGGTCTTATTTTAGTGTTCTGTTTCAGGGAGTCTGTCATATTTAGTGCCCATCATGAAATGATTTATAATGGGGTTCAGTAGATTAGTATAAGATTTTCAAAGAGAGAAGGATGATTGTGAGGAACCAGAGCAGTCCTCTAAATCCAGGAATGAGAAGGTGTTCTGAAAGTCTTTGTACAGTTGTTTTTTTGTGCTTTTAAACTTTAAACTTAGGTTGTCAGTATAGTAGGAACAATCTGTGACATTTAGAGAAATTGAATTTGCTTCCCACAGCTGATCTGGCCTTCAATTCTATTAGCCGTAGGACAGTTTGCCTACACTTTCACAGGAGCCACTTTTTGTTTGTCACAGGATCTGAAGAATCAGAACATGCTTGTACCATTTTATAAATGTAATCGTCTTAAACTTGGATAAAATTTGTTTATTTTCAGATTGTTTCCGTTGGACCTATTGCCTAAGATGTTAAAGTTTAAACGTGCCTGGGGACTTCATAAAAACCTGTATACCCCGTAGCAAGGTGGTTCTTTGTGGTCTGCTGGAAAGGAGATGAGTCTTCCTGGTCGAAAGAAGAGGGAGGTGGTCAGGAGCCCCTGAGGCAGTGGAGTTTGGAACAGAGAGACAAGGTTGAAAATGCTTAGGTATTTGTGGCTTTTAAGGCTTTTTCTTTGGTTGAGTTTGACATCTTGGCAGGCCAGAGAGAATAATAATCCTGGAGCTCTGTTTAGAATTTAGTTTATGTACATTTTCACGGATAGTAGCTGATGCAGTCTTTAGCACATCCTTGTGACGTGGATAAGTAGTATTTCCAGCTGAGCCTCGGGGGGTTAAATGGCTCATTGGGGATCCCCCAAGCAGTAAGTGGTAAAGCTGAGACTCAAACCTGTATTTCTGATTTTGAGCCATGTGGTCTCTCAGCTGTATCGCGTGGGTCTAGTGGGATCTGGTCAGTGTGGATCTCGGGCCTGGACAAACATGGACAGCTCAGCATGGTGTCACTGCAAAAGCATGGGAGCCCTCAGGTCTTGGTTCTGCCATGTACTGGCCATCGTTTAACTTCTCTGAGTCTTACTCTCCTTACCCAGAAAATTGAGATAATAATGCCTACCTTGAAATGGTATTGTAAGAATTAAATGAAAAATTGTGAGTAAATTGTTTGACACATAGTAGGCACTCAGCAGATGGTTGTCCTTTCCTTTACTGCCCTTTCTCTTATCCCCCACATTTGAGTGCAGTCATGCGCTTCATAACGATGTTTCAGTCAACGACAGACTGCATGTACGACGGTAGTCCCATAGGATGTGTACTCTAAAGCCTAGGTGTGTAGTAGGCTGTACCATCTAGGTTTGTGTAAGTACACTCTATGATGTTCGCAGAATGACAAAATCACCTAACAACACATTTCTCAGAACGTATCCACATTGTTAAGTGACGCATGACTGTCCCAAGACAGATTTCCCTTATAGGTTTTCTCATACATTTGGCAGCAGTTAGTAATTAAAATCATTGTGTACTGACTGCTGTGAGGCAATATTGAACTGTAAGATAGGGCCTTAGCTGTCGGAGTAAAGTTAGCAAGAATGCACACGTGGAAAATGTAACGTTTACAGAGCAAGCGCGAATGAATCAGTGTTTGTCTGATGCCACCCCAAACAAATGAGTGATACAGGGACACAGAGTGAAAAAGAGCAAGATGAGATTCATCGGGAAGACTTCTCAGGAGTTTTGAGTCAGGAGGTACAGAGTGCAGATTGAAAGGCGAGTGAGAGGTGGCAGTGATACAGGTACAGGGAGAGGGAGTGATAAAGCGAGGGACTTACGTGAAAGAAAGCACAAATGTAGGAACAGCTGGTTCTTTGAGGGGAATTTGAACCACACTTGATGCCCTTATCTTTTACTGCCTTTGTTAACAGTTGTTTGCGTACTTGTCATTCTTCTTACTGGACTATAAGTTCCTGGAGATCAGAGACTTTTTTCATGTTGTGGCACAGACAGGAAATCTTTGAAGCACCGTAGGGTCCAGGTTGTGGCTCTGGAGACCAGTGGCCAGGACTCTAGCTGCTCCAAGCTCTGCCTGCTGCCCCGTGGGCTGAGCGGATCAGTATCCTCATACCTGTAACCCTGCCGTGGGACAGCAGTGGGGAAGCTCTGTGTACAGTACCCAGCACAGTGTCTTGCATAGAGTAGGTTCTTAGTAATGATGATCAAAAGTCCTTGTAGCAGATTAATCCGAAAAGGAACTTGGGGGATATGAGAGTCAGTTGAGAAAGATAGGCAGAGGATTTGAGTCCCTGTAGAATCTTGGAGATGAACAGGGTCTTAGATTCCTGCTTAATCACTTTTATTTACAGACACCCAAACCAAGGTCCTGAGAAGAAATGGAAAGGTTTTAAGGTTCCTGGTTTGGGGATTAATTTTTTTTTTAATGAAATGTTAAAGCTTGCTATTCATATGCCTTGCATCTTTCTGATAGTTGGAGATGCTGAGCAACTGGTATTGAGCTAAAAGTTTAGCTGTTTTTCAGTGTGAGAGCTTGTATTAGCAACAGTCCTGATGAATAAGAGGGATAACACAGATGACCTCTCATCTTGCCCCAAATTCTCAGTCATCATTTGCTTGCCTTCTTCCTGGACACGAACAACTCTGTCTGGCAGACAATAGATCATACTTGTAGAGGGAATGGATTTCTCCAATGGCTTTGACCTTTAATGCCTCATAGAAGAGTAGTTAACACACCACTTAATCCCAGTGGAGTTCCCCAGCCCTGTGGTTATGTAGTCTATATAAGTGGTTTTAGAAGTGAAGCTGAGATTGGGTGAGATTGTGGGCCAAATCCCATTCATCTTCTAGTGGACAGATTTATAGGAAGAATGGGTATAGTTTTTTCTTTCTACCAAAGACCAAATGGGAGGAAATTGATGCCAAAAGGCTGTGCAACAGGTCCTGGGGTAGAGGAATGAGTGACTAGGGGAAGTCAGCACATAACCCCGTTCTCTGAAGCTGTTGGAGAGCAGGAAGGGAGCTCTGCTATTTAGCTGGGCCTATGGTGTGTGTGCCTCCCGTCCAGAGGTGGGGAACAGACAAGATGGCCGCTGTCGTCCAGTCGTTTATATGTGCTTCATTTAATGTGAGTGCTTCCTCTGCTGTCCTAAAACAGTGAGGCCTTATTCCATTTCTTTTTCTCTTAGTCAGATTCTGAGGAAGATGAACCCACAAGGAAGAAAACTGTCCTTCAGGTAAGCTTTGTGACATAATAGAAGCCATTTCTTCTCTTCATATATTGTTTCCTGAAAGACAGGATTTACAATGCCCAGCAGTTTCCAAATCAGGCTTAGAGCAAACACAGGTATTTAAGGATGGACTGGGTGTGGTTTTGTTTTCCTTGATAACATCAGAGTGTGTGCTTCTCTGCCCTCTCCTCACTGTTCCCGGGCTTCAGCGTGGTGGTGTTACCTCTCCTAGAGGATAGGCGGTGGGAGGGAGATGAATTGGAACTCAATTCGATTTGTTACATTTCAGGTAAAAGGATTATTTAGGAAGGGTAGAATAAACAGATTAGTCAAAATGATGTTAGGGAACATCTGTATTTTAAATTTATCCATCTCCTCCCTGTCTCATTTTTAACCTGGAAAATAAACACTTAAATAGCACTTACTGTGTACCAGGCACTGTCGTAAGTGCTTTACCAGCATTTAACTGATTTAATCATCTTAACAGTGCGTAAGTCCTCTGTTACATATGAGGAAACTGAGAGCTTGAGGAGCTTGCCCAAGGTCAGACAGCAAGTGGGGCAGAGCTGCGATTCAGACTCAGGCAGTCTGACTCGAGAGTCCACGCTCTCACTTGCTGCATTTGGCTGCTGCTCCGTAACCAAGACCAGAAGTCCTCAACCAGACAGGGCCAGGAGATGAGCTCTGCTCTTTGCTGTGTCTCCCCCTGTCCCAGTGCCTTTGTTCTGGCCTCCGGGAGTTTCTTCCCCTTCCACTCTGTGCTCGGTGATTTGTACACTCTCTGGCCTCATGGTGATTCTCTGTCTCAGCAAAAGCAAAAGCGTGCCTACCTTGATAAGGTTGTCTCGTGGTTCAGGTATCCGATGCTGAAGCTGCCCCTCCCCTGACTCCACTAAGGTGCCTCTTCCCCGCTGGGAGGTCTTAGAAGGACACAGTCATGTGGAAGTTAGACAACTGGTGAGGGGACATTGTGTCCGTCTTTATAGTGGGTGATGAAGGAGGAGTCGTGGAGGAGACTGGCATACTGAGACTGAACAAGGCCAGTCATTCTCCTGTTATCAGAATGGCTTCCTGGAGGAGGTGGACTGGCAACTAAAGAGATGGGAGGACACTGGCTCAGCAGGCACCCCAGGGGGCCGGACCGGTGGCGCAAGTGGTTAAGTGCACACTCTCCGCTGTGGTAGCCCAGGGTTCGCTGGTTCGGGTCCCGGGCGTGCACCGATGCACCGCTTGTTAAGCCATGCTGTGGCGGCGTCCCATATAAAGTAGAGGAAGATGGGCACGGATGTTAGCCCAGGGCCAGTCTTCCTCAGCAAAAAAGAGGAGGATTGGCATTGGATGTTAGCTCAGGGCTGGTCCTCCTCACAAAAAAAAGAAAAAGAAGGCATCCCAGGAGTAAAGAGCAGTCTTCCAGATGGTAGGAAGAGATGAGTGGATAGAGAAACTCTGAGCTGTTAAGTCAGAGTGGGGACCCAGCACTGCAAAGGGATGTAGCCATCATCCCAGATGTCATCTGAGGAGTCGACCCCTTCAAAGGTAGCCTGAGGATGTGCTCCACCCGTCACCTCAGTCTGGTTCCCATGAGCCCGAACCTCTGGGGTCGGCCAGGCTGGAATGACTCAAATCTGTGAACACAGACAGCAGGGAGAGGACCCCTTTTTCCAGATGAACAGTTTGCCTGGACTGCTTGACTCACAAGTGTTATACTCATTCTGGGCATTTCTTGGCTGAGAGGGCTGAAGTACACTGGTACTCTAGGACAGTGACACAGTGACCTTATTCCATTCTCCTTTTTCAAACTGGCATCTCCCTCAGCCCTGCAGTCGGCTGGGCTGGCCCTGTAGCATACAGAAAGCAGAATCTGAGTGATTCTAATGAGTGATAGGAACTCTGGATGCGCTGAGCCAATTAGCTTATAAACTGACAAGTTAAATGCTTGATTCAGGCGTAAACAAGCTGACTATACCACAACTGTAGGGCTTTCCTCGGGCAGGAGAGGGGACTTTTGGCAACATATATGAATGTCTCTTTTAGACAGAACCTTGTTCTTGACTTTGAGTAGCAATCCAAAGGAAGCAGCGAGTTCCCATGTTAAGAGGAACCATCAGGATGTGGAGAGAGGTTGAATGAGCAGTTAGAGAGCCCTGGGCTTTTGGGAAGAAGGATGATGTGAGATTAGGAGCATCGTATTTGCCAAAAGCACTGAGTTAGGGAAGGCTCTGTGGCAGAGGGCAGTGGAGCTGGTTGGGATGGAGCTGAGGAAAACAGGTAGGATGACATCCTACCTTGGGAGAAGCAGACAGCAGAAGGGAGGAGGAGTCAAACCCAGATTGGATGACCTGAGTGGGTGGAGGTAAGGCGGAAACAAGGGCTGGTAAGATTTTAGGCTAGAGCGCATATCTGTAATTCTTGTTCTTGATGTCCACAGTACATATAACATCTCACTTGTCATCTTTCTTCCCTCCTTCCCCAAACACGGGCTCACCAGGGATCTGGTGAGGGGACTGGTTTGTCTGCCTTGCTTCCCCAACCTAAAAACCTGACTGTGAAAGAGACTAACAGGTTGCTCCTGCCCCATGCCTTCTCTCGGAAACCCTCGGATGGCTCCTCTGACACTAAGCCCTCCAGACAGGCTTCTAAGACCAAGCCCTCCTCTCTTGCCCCTGTTGTGGGTGCCACAACCACCACTCCATCGCCCTCTGCCATCAAGGCTGCTGCCAAGAGTGCTGCCCTGCAGGTGACGAAGCAGATCACACAGGAGGAGGATGACAGCGATGAAGAAGTAGCCCCCGAGAACTTTTTCTCCCTCCCTGACAAGGCTGAGCCACCTGGAGTTGAGCCATACCCTTACCCTATCCCCACTGTCCCTGAAGAGCTGCCTCCAGGCACGGAACCAGAGCCGGCCTTCCAGGACGATGCGGCCAATGCCCCCCTTGAATTCAAGATGGCAGCAGGCTCAAGTGGAGCCCCTTGGATGCCTAAGCCTGGGGACGACTACAGCTACAATCAGTTTTCCACATATGGCGATGCCAATGCCGCTGGTGCTTATTATCAGGTGGGTAGGAGGCACGGAGGGCAGGCCAAGGAAGGTTGGAGCATGGCAGTCAGGGAGAGTTTTGAGCCAGTGATATGGCCTCTGCAGCATCACTTTGGCTGGATCAGTGAATCTTCTAGCATCTTAATTTTCCTATATCTATCAGGCCTCAAAACATACTACCTTCATTCTGAACCATATTGGTCTAAAATTACCTAAGTCTTAAAGTCTGACAGGTAGAAGCACACAACTGACACTTTTGTTCTGAAAACAAAATCTTACTGTAGGAGCTGGTGAGAGATATAGGGAGAAGCAGGGAGAGGACTGGGTCTCTAGTCTTAGAGATCCAAGATGGCCTCTGCAAATGGGGGTGATGAGGGTGAGTGAACTCTGCCATAGACTTCTAGATAGACTCTAGTGAGTCCAAGAAGAGTTTCTGGAGGTGGAGCGTACTGAGAACACAGGGAGGAGGGGAGAGGTGGGACTGAGGTGGAAAGGGGGGAACTGGGTGAGTTGCATGCAGAAGGGGGTATGGAGAATGATGAGAGGTCTCGATTGAGTCCTGAGAAGTGGAGCCGACTGAGGCAAGTCCCCAGAGAGGAGGCGCCCAGGGCCTGTAGTTCGGACAGTGATGGAGAGTGAGGTCTGAGGGCAGTTTGGGGTTTGAATCCCAAGCTGCCTGGGTCTGGGCAAATTATTGAACTGCCTCTCTGAGTCTCAGATGCCTCAGCTGTGAAATGGGACTAATAATGGCAGCCTCGTCGGGTTACTAGGAGAATTACATTCACTTAGCGTGGTGCCTGGGACACAGCAAACGCTCAGTAAATGCTGTGATAACTTTTTATTCAAATGTTACTTGAAAGAGCTATTTAGTTTTGTCTGTGGCCTCAGAGAGTGGGAGTATATGATGCCAGGTTGTAAAGAGGTTTAAGAACGACTTTCCCGGCAGTCAGAGCTCCCCTAGATGGAGAGGGCTCCCAGGAGTTCAGGCATTCCGGCAGAGGTGGCTGGGCAGCTGTAGAAAGTTTTCCTGCCGGGGGGATTGTTGGAAGACTCGAGTCCCCTTCAACGTCTGTGATTCCGTGAATGGCTGGTGTTTGTCTTATCTGCAGTCTGGGCCTGGGTGGGGCCTCATGGTGGGTGGGCTTTGAGGGAACCCTGTTCTCATCAAAGACTTTGAAGACAATTGTGTTTCCTAAATATTTGCCGGTTAAACCTTTTATCCTGTAGGCTAATCAGGGACAATATATCTCCTCAATGCTGTTAGAAGGAAGGTGGAAGATGAGTGTTTTAACCTTTTTAGCAAAAAAAGATGCTGTTTAAATCTAAGAAACCACTGGTTTATATCCAGCAAATGAATAACAAATTGTAATTCTGTATGCAGTTATAAACACCGTCGAGGCAGTCTGTGCAAATTAAAGTGCTTTAAATACACTAGGGAACCCTGCAATTTAAATGTATCTTGTGAATATTTTTATGGAAAATTTGTGGTCTAATCACTCTGGATTTTTATATATTATTTTTATTTATGTCAGTGTTAAACCTTCTTTTCCATTTAGCTCATTATAAAATGAATATTCTTAGAGGAGCATTTCTTGGAGTTTTGGGCAAAGGTGGAAGAATTAGGGAAAGTGTAGGCGGGGAGGAAGTAGTTTCTCGGCCTCTGGCTGCCTGGCTTGGCTTCAGCAGGGGCCTTGCCCTGGCCTTCACCCCTCTTCCTCTAGGGTCCACAGCAGCGTCTGGACAGCTCACCTCTAAGGGGAATCATCAGATTTCTGAACTAAAAATCGGGTAACACAAACCTGTTTTGTTCCCAGCTTTGTAAATTCCATACCACCCTTATGGTGGTTTATTTTATATCAGATATCTGCAACATCCACACCCATTACAGGCAATCTGCCTGTGTCCAGGGGCCCTAAATAGGATGAGGAGCAGGAATGGCATACCCTCCCACCTTCTCACCTCTGCTCACATCAGAGCTTATGGGGTCTTATGAGCAGGAGGAGCAGGCTGAGGGCACAGTAGAAGTAAGTGGTGAGAGTCACTCCTGGGAAGCAGTGAGGGAGCAGGGTGTAAATGGAAGCAGGAGAGAATGTCTTTATTTCTTGTCACTCTTGGCTAAAAAATACCCATCTCTCTGGATGGTGCAGATCAGAAAAGCTGCAGGGATTGTTCTTGAGTTATGGGATGGGTCATTAGGATCTGTGCCTTTAACTGGTCCATTGGAGGGGTCTGTAGTGTTGGCCTCACCACTGCCTTGTTGATGAGGGTTTTCTCTGTTCCCGGGCAGACCTTGTCCCCTCTGCACTGTGCCCTCAGTTGGTGTGTTTGTTTCCCTCCTTGGCTGCAGGATTATTACAGTGGTGGCTACTATCCCGCACAGGACCCGGCCCTGGTCCCCCCCCAGGAAATTGCCCCAGATGCCTCCTTCATCGATGACGAAGCAGTAAGTTAACAAAGCACAAGTGACCATCTTTGACCAACAGACACCAGGTTTCAAATCTGAAGCTAAAGGAAGTTCTTTCTCTGTTTTTGTTAAACTATATTCAGTTAGCATTAGGCTTGGCAACATATAACTGAGAAACTTCAACTGATAGTGGCTTACATAAGGGAAGTTAATTTTTTTCTTTGCAGAAGAAGGCTGGAGGTAAGCAGACCAGGGCTGGTGTGGCAGCTCCACATAGTTGTCAGGGATCCAGTCCCCTTCTGATAGCTAGTTGGCCATCCCTAGGTTGTGGCCTTTGTTCTTATGGTCAGTGATAGCAGCTAAGGCTACAGCCATCATTACTGTGTTCCAGGCAGTAGAGTGGAAAAAGAAAGTCACCTCCCCTTTTAGGAGACTTCCCGAAAGTTCCTAAGAACGCTTCCATTTCTGTCTCATTGACTAGAATGTGGTCACATGGCCATATCTAGTTGCAAGGGAGCCTAGGAACTGGAGTCTTTTAGTTGGGTGGTAATATGCCTAGCCAAAATGTTGGGTTCATTCACACTGAAGAAGAGGGGAGAATGGATTTTTGAGAGGGAACAGCAGTCACAGTTGATAACCCTGTGTTTCACATAACTGTAGCCCCTGCTGCTGAGCCTCTCCCCGACCTCAGCACAAGGGGAGATCAAACCCCATGTCCTGTGGCCGTGAGGCCGTATTCAGGATATAAAGTATTGTTCCATCTGTAGGGAGGGCACACCTATTAGGAGGGGGTTGGGGAAATAGGGAGTGCCATGTCTTTGCATGCAGGTTCTTATAGAAAATAATTCTCTCCTCACCTTTCACAGAAAGGTGTCCCTCCCTTTGCATACTTCTGCCTGGTTAACACTGTCTTCACTCCCCTGTGTAGATCCTTCTTCACAAGTTCGATGGTCAGGCCCTTTTTGTCCCAAGCCTGGCAGGCAGCAGAGAGCTCACCCAGTGGCAAAAGTCAGTTTCTTGTGGGAAGAGTGACCCCAGGAGGCCTCACTAGTGGACCAGGCCCTGGGTCTCACTGAAGTTTCTGCGTGTTCTTTTTTTTTTTTTTAATAATATTTATTTATTTTTTTGTGAGGAAGATCAGCCCTGAGCTAACATCCATACTAATCCTCCTCTTTTTGCTGAGGAAGACCGGCTCTGAGCTAACATCTATTGCTAATCCTCCTCCTCTTTTTTTCCCCAAAGTCCTAGTAGATAGTTGTATGTCGTAGTTGCACATCCTTCTAGTTGCTGTATGTGGGACATGGCCTCAGCAGGGCCGGAGAAGCGGTGCGTCGGTGCGCGCCCGGGATCCAAACCCAGGCCGCTGGTAGTGGAGCACGCACACTTAACCGCTAAGCCACGGGGCCGGCCCAATCTGCGTGTTCTTTAATTTGATTCCCCTTCACCCATACTCCCTCCCAGGCACATCTCCTGGTGACTTGTGGTGTGACGTGCTTTTTTTTTTTTGAGGAGGAGGAGGAAAGAGCAGTGGTCTCCTGGGAAATTGACCAGGCCTTTCTTTGTGAGGCTTCTTCTCCCCAGCTCCACCTTCTCCCTCTCTGACGTCCACTCTGGTGTGGGGTCTGCTGATTTGGTGATACCAGACGAATGAGAAGGAACAGACATGTAAAAAGAATTTATTTTTAGAGGAGAAATCCCAGATTTTTTTTTACCCTGAATTCTTAATTTGAAACTTGTATGCAGTCCTTTTAGGCAGATATAATTTGTACCTAATTTGAGAACAAATTCATACCAGTGATTCTCTGCACTCACTCAGGTTTGGGAATACCTCTTGGCCTCCCTCTCCCTGAGGCCAGGAGAACTTCTGAGAAGCAGCCTTTCATCTAGCATCAAGGGGGCTTGGAAGGTGGCAGGGTGAAAGGACATAGTGCACAGAGGGGAATTGAGGGTGCAGTGGAACTGGGGAGTCCCAAAACCATGCCATAAAGTCTGATCCTTGGCGACATCTCCTGATCCCCTTGACCCAGACCCCCCACTCCTGCATTTTTTTTTTCCTTTTCTAGTTTAAGCGGCTGCAGGGCAAGAGGAACCGAGGGAGGGAGGAGATCAACTTTGTGGAGATCAAAGGTGATGACCAGCTCAGTGGGGCCCAGCAGTGGATGACCAAGTCCCTGACAGAAGAGAAAACCATGAAGTCATTCAGCAAAGTAAGTGGGAAAGTTCTGTTGGGTGGCCAACTTGAGAGGCTCCAAAGCAGAGTCTGGTCCTACTCCCCATCCTGATACCATGCCCCATTGTTACTGTCACAACACCTGTTGCCCATAGTGCTGGAGGATGCACTGAGCCTTACAGATACAGCTCCTGCCTTCCAGAACTTTGCAGCATTTTGCTCTCCATCTGGATGGTGGAGTCTGGTTGCTGAGATTGACCAGTTTCCCATCCTGCAGCTGGGAAGATCTCTGACATGTTGTGGCTCCTTCCCTGGCTGGACAGAATCCACAGCTGCTCTGCCCTCTCGCTACAGTCATGTTCCTCTCTCCATCCTGAGAAGCTGGGACCTGGCTCAGCACATCTTTGAGGCATGGGCACAGCAGAGCCTCAGGAGTCCTGGGGTGCTAGGTTCTGAGTGTGCAGCCCCTCCTCTCTCCATTCTTTCCATTATTTATTGCAGCCAGCTGTGGCCTTTTCAAATGCTTTATTCCTCACATTTCCACACCACACTGCTACCTTCTCTGTGTAGTTTTCCTTAGTCAGTATGATGAACATCTCTTCACCTAGTAGCTGAGTACAGCAAATGTGGGCATTTATGAGGCTGCCACAGCAGGGAAAATGTGGGGAAGCCCTGGATTCGAGCCTAGCACCAGCAAGGCTAAGGTCGGGCATTTTATTCCCTTCTCCTCCCCCCATTTTCTTTGCTTTGTTCTGTGGCCGCAGATGGCCATCTGAGCCCCAGTCGTTTGTTTTAACTGAATGCTGGCGGTCATACAGGACAGAGCAAAGGATTCTGGTTAGATCAGCATAGATCCATCACTGTTTACTGGAAAAGCCACTTAGGAGAGCATGCTCTACTAGCTGCGGGTGGAGAAGCATCATCACATAGTAATAGCTACTGTTGTTAGTGCTCACTGTGGGCCAGGGGTGGAGCTGGATGGCTTGTTTGTCATCTTTAATTGTCATGTTAAATGACATTAAATAGCAGCAAGGAATTCAAATTTGCTCTTCCCAGGTCCAAATTTTCTTTCCACTATCTCATTGTATTGAGCTAGATTTTTAAAAGAGAAGAAAAAGATACGGTTCCTGTCCTTGAGGAGTTCACAGTGTAGTTGGGGAAAAGAGATTTAAGGACACTTGAGTGTAAATGATTACAGTGCAAATTGATTACATAAGTGCTGAGGAGACTCCAGAGAGGAGTTTTGGGAGTTGGGTGGGGCTGATTAGGAAGCTTCCAGTCTGAGACAACACTGGCAGAGGACAGAAAAACCGCAGAATGAAAGCGCAGACCAATATAGACTTTGACAGTAAATCATTTGCATCAAAGTTTGGTTAGGAGTTCAATGCAGCTACGAGTGGAAGGCTGGAAGATTGGAGAGAAGTGGAGTGATTGTGAAAATTCTAATCCCGGGAAGCTGTTGGCACTTAATAGAATGAGAGTCGAGGTTTCAGCCAAAGATGATTGATGGGAGAGAGCTTGGTAGGCAGTAAGTAGGAGACAGGCTAGACATCTGGCTTGACTGGGGAGAAGGGGACAGAGATGAAAAGGGCTTAAGGGAGAGATGGGCAGCAAGGTTGTGAGAGGGTCAGGAGGGAGGGAGAAAGGGAGGAAGGAAGGAAGAAAGGTTGCCTGTGCCCTGGCGCTTAAGCTGTTTTAGACTGACTGCAGGCAGTAAGGCTGGTATCTGATGTCCACTGTGGGCAGCGCCCCGTGCTTGGTGCTGAGGGTGGGGTGGGGTTACCAAAGAAATAGAAGACACAGTCCTGACCTCAAAATATTTCCAGTCTAATGGGGTTATTAGCAGGCTATTTCAGGCAAGGATTCTGAGCTTGGTTTTTTTGCATCATGGCTTTAATAAAAATAACTGTTTTGTAAGTATATAGACTTAAAAACAGCTCCAGCTCCAAGCTGACTTTTCTCCCCCATGATTTGGGCTGCGTTGTTGGTTTCTCAGTCCCCAATCTTGTGTTTATCTGGGCACGTGAGAAACTTCTGCTTTTCTTCCTGTTTTCTTCCCTTGCAGAAGAAAGGTGAGCAGCCAACAGGCCAGCAGCGGCGGAAACATCAGATTACATATCTGATTCACCAGGTGAGAGGGCTGAATCCCTGTAAACCTGGGGATTTGAAGGCTGAGATCTGAAGCCCTGGTGCCAGGCACCAGCCTCCAGCAGGGTCCTCCTCAGTTCTCCATGTGGCCACTGGGGGGGGATGTATCCTTCAGAATCATCCTACTCGGCCACCTCACTTCAAGACACAAGTACAGGTGCTTACAATAAACTCTGTAAGTGAAAATTGAGATATCCAAACATAAACGTAAGAGGGGAGTGAAATGGTTTATCATAGGGTTCTTTTAAATAGCAAGTTTATCTAGTAATTTAAAAAATTATTTAAAGAAAACAGTGGTGGGGCCAGCCCTATGGCTTAGCTGTTAAGTGCGCGGGCTCCACTACTGGCGGCCTGGGTTCGGATCCCGGCCACGCACTGACGCACCGCTTCTCCGGCCATGCTGAGGCCGCGTCCCACATACAGCAACTAGAAGAATGTGCAACTATGACATACAACTATCTACTGGGGCTTTGGGGGAAAAAGAAAGGAGGAGGATTGGCAATAGAAGTTAGCTCAGAGCTGGTCTTCCTCAGCACAAAAAAGAGGAGGATTAGCATGGATGTTAGCTCAGGGCTGATCTTCCTCACAAAAAAAAAAAAAAAAGGAAGAAAACATTGGTAACCAGCTTGTAGCAAAACCTCTATTTAATGAGGAGTTTGGTTTTGTATTCTCCATTTCTGTGGCAGGAAACATCAACACAAATAATTCAAAATTACAGACAATCCAAAATGTCTTCTGGAATTAGAATATGTCTTGATATTTATTTGATAGGACCTGGCAGCTTTCAAATATTCATTTAATCATTAAACCTCTTTTTGAAACCTACTGTACTAAATGCTGTCAAAGATACATACAGAAATAAGCCTCTTTCCTGGCCTTTTCCCTAGGGAGTGTACATGCTGGTTGGTGATTTCAATGGCAAATTGTGCTTTCATTGTTCTTGTCATATTTTCACCTTCCTTCTCAGGAATTCCTCTCTACCTTTACCCTGTTGTGTTATTTGTAGGGAAAGAAGTTGAGGGTAGGGTCTTTTTTGAAACCTAAACTCTTAGCCCCCCACCCCCTTATTCCAGGGGAAATGAGGAGGTGTCAGGTCACTTGGGTGGGGTGGGGTTGAGGAGCCCACTTTCTAGAGTGGTGCTTGTGCATTCCCAGAGTGCAGTATAGGGCCAGGAGTTGTTGAGGGCAGGAGGGGGAAGTCATAACTCTAGTACCTTCCAGTCAGTTTTTCACAGCCCCAGTTTGTACTTTAAAGTGCTGTGAATTTCTAGGGTACCACATACACTATATTCAGCACAACAGCAAAAATGCATCTCCAGACTAAGTTATTGTTGGTTGGTTGGTGTCCTGTTGGGACCTGTCCAAGTCTTTGAGGCTGTCCTCTCCCACTTGGCTGGTCAGCTATCCAAGGCAGCTGATTTTGTCTTCCTTTCAGATGCCAAATTCTACTTCTCATTGTCCATTTTCCACTTGAGCGTTTCAGTTTTAAGTCTAGCAGATGAAGGACCAGGATTCTTGAGTCTTTATTCTGCTTAAACCCTTCTAGCTCCCCAAAGAGATGATATTTCTTTGTTTTTTCCGAGTCTTCCCCTTCTACTTGAATAAGAGAAAATTAAGTCTTTCAAGGAATTTGCTCTTTCTCCATAACATGATGAAGGGAGAAAGATTTTCAATTGGGATGCTCCCAGAGGCAAGAGAGAAATGTCTCTCAGAACCCCGGTTTGACTCTCCTCTGCCCCTGCTTCCTTGCCACAGGCTAAGGAGCGGGAGCTGGAACTGAAGAACACCTGGTCAGAGAACAAGCTCAGCCGCCGGCAGACCCAAGCCAAATACGGATTCTAGGGCTCCGGACCTGATTGCTCCCAGGATCTCCTGTAGCCCAGCTGGCCTGGCCCCCAGCCTCACCTCTGGGACTCCAGCTGCTCCAAGCCCGGGATCTCTTTCCTGAGGACCCAGCCCTCGCTCTGCGAGAATGAACATATTTGATAGATTTTTCTTAACAAAGTTAGAAACTTCAGCTCCTTTCTGTCTTGGAGCTAGCAAAGACTCGAGTGATGCCTCAGAAGGGGCTCTGAGTTCTTGGATGGGAGTTTTGCTCCCTGTTGGGTGTGATGAAATGTACCCCTCCCTCCACCTTTTTTTTTTTTTTTCTCTCCAAACCAGGGATGTCTGTTGAAATAAAACATTCAGTCGGACAGAGACTGCCTGCCCTGACCCCTGTCCTACTTTTTAGTGCAGACTCCTTTTTGCATTCTGGACCCTTCTCATTTGTTATCCTGTCCCGGATCTCAGGTTTTACGTTGTGTAAAGCACCCTCCACACCATCGCGAGCTGTCTCCATGATTGCTTTGCTTTTTTCTCTGTACCCACCATCTAAACCGGGTTCATGGCTGTTGAAAACCTGAGGAATTGTATGTATAATTTTGTATGGGGCAGGGGCCTCTAATCCCAAATATGAGAAGTATTGCTGATCTCAGGTATCTTTGAAGACTAGTGGAAGTCAAGAAGGTTCTTTCTGTGATATGAAGGGGTTGTTAGACGTAAAATTCAGTCCAGCAGGAAGTGAAGTGGTGAACTGCCTGACCCTAAAGATGATTCAAGTTTACACTGGTAGTCATTGGCCTGGACTGGTTTGGAAGATTTGCATAGAGCTTGAGGGCTAGACAGATCTCCTTGGGACTTCTGGACCCCCAGCTTTTTGCTAGGGAGGGAGGGCGAGGTTGCCTGGGTGGTTGGGGAAGGGAGGTGGCAGGGTCTGTGGACATCAGTTAGCTGTAGGGCACTGTGATGCCCAGAAGCGATAGATGGCACGATTCCTCCCTGTCGGGGCAGGGTTCAAGTAGGGGTGGAAGATAACCCGTATTGGTCACAAAACCATGTGGAGCCTACTGAAACACATTGCTGAGGGCACTGGCACTCCAGTAGGGCTTAAGTGCAGTGGCTTCCTGCAGGAAGGGAGCGTTGAAGAAACTCCTGCCAGAAGAAGGGCCTTGGGTGCCAGGCAGAGTGTTGACTGGATGGAGATGCGTGACTGCAGTTGCAGGTCTGAACAGGGAAACGCTGGGAGGAATTAGTGTTTGACAGTTGGTGACAGAGAGGAAGGGGAAGGCCAGAGGGGCAGTTAGAAGAAATGTGTGCCTGGAATGAGGAGGAAGAGGTGGAAGTGAGGAATCGCACTGTGCTTCTGGTCTTTTGCTGGGGTAAGTTGAGGAGTCTGTTTCTCATTAAGGACAGAGGAGGGTTTCATCACTTACAGGAAAACCACCCGCTTATCTGAAATCTGACCTACTTCGGGTTGGAGCCAGACAGGGCTCCTGTGTCCCTCAGGGACACTTGGGCTGTAGTTGTCCAAGCATCCAGCCAGCCTTCAGCAAGGAGCATGAGCCCGTCCCACCACTCCCACCGTCCACAGAGGCATGGGGGCCAGGGCCGAGATCGCCCCTCTGGGGTGTCTTAGGTGGTGAGGTAGCTCAGCTGGGCGAAAACGTCTGAGATCCCTTGGAGTCAAATGTTGTTGCCTGTATCTGGTGTGCCATAGATGCAGCCCGGCCCTCCTGAGCTGCTGTACTCCTGGGATTCAACGGTTCTGCAACTGTCTCATTTTAGAGGCTGCATCACGATGTAGTGGGACATGCTCTGGGCTGGGAGACAGGACATGGTGGGTAGGGAGAGTCCAGTGTCTTCTAGGAATGGACAGAGGCCAGATGACTATCAAGTTCCTCTGCTTTCCACCTCCTTTGGTTCTCTGCAAGTAATCTTAAGCCAATTTTTAGTCCTACCAAAGATGACATTTTATTTGGTGGTTGGAATTTCTTGGTCACAAAGAGAAATACCAACGAGTTAGAAAAGGGACAGACTTCATTTAGGAGGGCTTCCTGGAGGTAGTAGCCTCAAATTCTGATAAGCAGGAAGGAGCAGACAGACAGGGATGAGGGAGAGAGAAGGAAGAATAAGGAGTGATAGTAGGCTAAAATTGGCATGGCAGCAACAGCCAAGGGGCAGAGGGAGGAAGGGGCGAAAGCCTTGGTCAGAAATGAATGCAAATAGCCTTGGAAGATGTCGGAGGGGCCAGGGCAAAGCCTGAATGTGCAGTGTTGCATTGACCAGGACAGCAAAGCCAGGGAAGCTGAGATCTCTAAGGATCAGACTTAGAAACTGCAGAGGTGGCAAAGCTGTCATAAGGAGTTGTTTCAGCTCCTACCCCAAAGACTGGCCCCTGGGGAGGGGCCCAGCCAGGTCTTCACCCCAGTTGGGTGCTGAACTTGCTGTCCAAGAAGCCATACTCTGTTGACGGCATGGTTGAAGTTCTGGGGGCCTGGGGAAGTGGCAAGGATGCTGGAACGCTCTGTGCTGCCTTCTAACCTTTTCTACCCCCTTTCCCTCAGCTTTGTTTCAGGCCAGGACAGATGTTCTAAGGCTAATAGAGGTGGCTGAGGGTGGGGCCTCAGTGATGATGGGCCCCCAGTCCTCCCTGAGTGGGCTCATGGGGAGTGATGTGCTGTGGAATCAGGACAGCTGAGGTTATAAGGTTAATAACTTCTCAACCCGCCTGCCCCTGAGCCAGAGTTACAGGGCGCCTCACTGACACTGTCTACTGCATTAGCTGAGGGAGCACATAGGCTGCAAGGGGCAGCTTAGCGGAGACAGGAGCAGGAAAGAAATAGAGAGAGCCATCAGGGTCAGCCGCGGTGCTGAAGAGCTGGAACTGGAGGGAAAAGCTGGACTCTTCACTCACAGCAAGGCCTTCCGCAGGCTCTGAAGGGGATCTGGGCCTGGGGCCTGGAGGCTCCTCTCTCAGATCCAAGAGTGGGCTGAACCAGAGAAAGCCCTGCCTGGAGGAGGCCAGAGGAGGGCTGGAATGACCCGGAAGACTGAGTCAGCTGGGAAATGCCCTCCCCCTCCTGACACCAGTGGTCTCTGGCTGGGGACAAGCAACCTGCTCAGCACAATTGCCCCAGCTCCTTTTCCTGTACAAGTTACTCAACTTCATCCTGAGGTCTCACCACAGCCCCAGGACTCAGCTTGGGAGTGAGGTCAGCAGGATGGTGCAGGGGTGCCAATGGCTGTGTTGAGGGCAGGGGAGGCCCCACCACCTAGGTTTCAGGGCTGTGCCTGCAGCTGGAGCCCCCCGGGCAGGTGGGGACTTTATCTTTTTGCCTGGGAGGGGCACCATGGTATAAGGGAAGCACTGGTTTGGGATGACAAGTTCTGGGCCTGACTGCCTCCAGCTTCCTGTCACCTCCCATCTGTGGACCTCAGTTTCCTATTTGGTTGAACCAAAAAGTCAGTCACGAAGGGTCTCAAGTCCCTTCTAGGCCCAGTAGTCCTGCTCTGCCAAGCCCTTCATTTTCATGGTGTCAGCTGATCTGTACATCAGCCCAGTGTGCAAATAAAGAGGCGTTATCTCCATTTCAAAGCAATGTGGGGAACAGTGGTGCAGAAGAAAGTTCCTTGCCAAAGGTTGTCCAGCTAGGTAGCACAGCGTCACGGCAGGAACCCAGGGCTCTTGATGACGCCATCATCTGGATTCTCCCACCACCCCTTTGGCGACTCCACCCCTGGCGGTGTGGAACTGAGGGAGGGGAAGGGGCACTGGGTCCTGCTCCACCCGCTCCCGTACCTGCCCCTCCTGTTATATTCCAAAGGCTAAGGAAATCCTCTCTGTTTTCTGACTCTCCGAGCCTCTCCTTTTTCTGCCTCCTCCCCCTGCCACAAGGAATCAGCTACGAGGTGACTCCCTGAGTCTAACCTGAGACCTTTCTTGCACTTTCAGCCTCCTGCCTGATTCCGGCAAAGCCATCTACTCCCTTCCCCTCCCCTCTGTCTCCCTCCCCTTCTTTCCCCTTGCTCAGGAGGCAGTTTAGACCCACAGACAGAAGGAAGTGGAACCCCAACTCTGTTGACTCAGCAACCATATTTCTCCTTAAGCTGATAAGCACTGGAGTGGAAAGGAGGGGAAGCTAGTCACTGGAGCTGGCGCTTGCGCCAGGCTGGGGGTGGTGTGGTGGTGGCAGTGCCCAGGCCTAGGGAACCCGGCTTCAGGGAAGGGTCTGGGGAATTTCTGTGCCTTGGCAGGAAGAGGGACACTGACGGGCACTGATTGCCTGGACTAAATTCTCGTAGCAATAAGAGTGTAAGAACAGGCCACACAGATGGGACCATAGGAGCACCCAGGCCTGAGCCCTGTGGGTGATCCAGGAGCAGACGCAGCCCTGCCTCAGAGAGCCCCAGTCTGAGACAAAAATGAGACCCAGGGCAGATTCTTCCAGGCAGTTGAAGCCCCGAGTGTGGAGCTTTGCACGGGGGCAGGAGGCTGGCCCCGAAGTGGGTCTGGGCAGAGAGGGGAGGAAGCCTCACAGGAGGGATGGAAGGGAATGGAGTCCTGACTGAGGCAAAGGGCTAAGCCCAGGAGGCTGGGAAGACACCGAAGAGAGTCTTGGAGCCACTGCAGGGGGCTCCCCAGCCTCCTAAGGGGCTCACACACGCAGGCTAACAGTGCCCCCTTCCTCCCCACTCCTGCGCTTGGCAGTGGTATTGGGGACGGAGGGGCAGCGGCTAACCCTCAGCCATTCCCCTCCCTGCACCTCTTTCCTGGCACCTCCCAGGTGATGTGACCACCCGGCTCCCTGCCCAGCCCAGCCCAGCTCAGCCCAGGAAGGAATACTTTGCAGAGAGACGTCTGTGTCCGTTGCCTTGGTGTCTCCCGGTCCCCAGCCCACAGATCTGTGACCCTTGCCGAGGTGTCTCTCAACCCCTGCAGTGGCAGTTCAACCACTTGCCTTCCACAACATGAGAGAAAGAGATTCAGAGACGGAGACAGAAGGAGCCTGGAGGATTTGGATCCCTGTGGGGGGAGGTGGTTGGCGATGATTTATTAGCCAGACAAGAATCAACAAACAAGTTCTAACATCTGTTCTCGCCAAACCATTCCTCAGACAACAGCAGCATTGGACCAGGGCCCAGACTCAAAGGCTCAGAGGGCCAAGGAAATTAGACTCCAGGAGGAGAAACCAGGGCAGCGGGAGGCAGCAGGGTCCTCCTAGCACACTTCCTTAGAGGGTCACCAAGCACTGAGCCATTGGATTCTTGGGGACTCTTGGGAGGGAACCAGCAGGTGTGTCCCTACAAGGTAGTGGACTCCACATTTACTTGTCTGACCTCCAGGCTTCTTTGTGGGAGGCCTGGACCTGTCAGGGGGACAGGGCTAAGCTGGAGTCCGGAGGACAGGAACCAGCGCCCAGGCCCCCATGTGGTGGAACTCTGGAAAGCAGCCAGATTTCCTATCAGGAAATCTCTGATATTTCCTGTGGAGAAGAGTTAGTGGATGTGGGGTAAGGAACAGAGCACCAAGCCTTGACCTTGGCCATGTCACTAGCCCTCTCTGTTTTTTTTTCCTTATCTGCACAGCTAGGTAGTTGGACTTGATCAGTAAGGACAAAGGAGATACTGTTCCTCCTCCCTCCCTCACCCGTGGCAGACATCACTAATCAATCACAGTGCTCTTTTCTGCTGAGTTTGGATATGACCTTAATATCCTTTCCAATGCAGCCCCCTAGCAGCCACGACCAATGGATTGGAGCTGGCATGCAAGGTGACATCTTTTTGCCATCTTTGCAATAGATGATGACTGAGGTCCTTTCCAGCTTTGATCACCTCCCATTTGTTCCATCCACATGTCCTGAGAAGGGTGCCAGGTGTGTGTGACGGTCTCTGGACCTGATGTTCCAAGCTATCCTTCCCCAACTCAGACTCACCAGCTACTGAGGAGGCCCCAGGGGGAGCCACGGCTGTCCTCTGTCCTGAAGCACCTGTCTAGAAAGGTTGTTGGGGAGGGTGTTTCCCCAGCGGGGCAGGGGCTGGTGGGGCATGGGAGGGCCTTGTCCAGCCACAGAGTTCTCAGAATGCAGTTGCCGGCCACCTAGATTCTGCAGAGAGAAGGATGGTCCGAGGTCACACCCTCTACCCTCTGCCTCTTAGGCCTACCTGCAGCCTCAAGGGCCAAGACATCTACTTAACAGATGCTGGCCTGCAGACAGGAGGTCTAAACCCCTGTCATTCATTCATTCATTCATTCATCCATTCAACAAACATTTCCTGAGCACCTGCTCTGTGCCAGGCCTTGTGCTAGGTGCTCTGGAAACAGAGATGAATAAGTCCCAGCCCCTGCCCTCAGGGAGCTCACACTCTGCTGGGGGAGGGGGACATGGGTGTCCCAGGTGACCAGTGGCATGGCAGGTGTGTATAAAGCACAGTAGATGGCCTGTGTGGTCAGATCAGGAAAGTCCTTCCAGAGGAGGAGAAGGGCAAGTTGGTCTTGAAGGATGATTAAAAGGTTGCCGGGCAGCAGGAGGGTGAGCTTGCAGGAAGTTGCTGTACAGACAGGGACTGGCAGGTGCAAACCCTAGGTGGCTGAAACCACTTGGTGGGTTTAGAGAAATGTGAATAGTTCTGGGAGGATGGGAATAGCTGGTGGTAATGCTCCTATCCCCTACCCAAGTATGGACGGCATCATGGACCAGGCAGCTGTTTTAGAAAGACCATTCTGGCTTCCTTGGGAGTGAATCAGAAGTGGCAAGATTGGTGGTTCGAGACCAGTTAAGAAGCTCTTGGAAAAGTCCTGATAAGAGATGATGGGGGCTGAAACTGGGGAAAGGAAAAATATATTTAGGAAATGACCCAGCAGGAATCAATGGCTTATGGGGGAGTGGAGGTGAAGAGGGGGGAGATGTCAAAGGAGCCCTAGGATTCTGGCTTGGATAGCTGGGTGTCTGGAGAGTTACCAATCCAGAGAGGGAACACCGGGGGAGCAACCTGGGGGAGAAGGGTAAGGGCGGTGTTGGCTGTGTTGAGTCGAAGAGGCTGTGGGATGCTGGGGAGCTGAGCAGAAGCCTAGAGAGAAGTTTGGATAGAGATATGGACTGGGGACATCAGCTCTAGGATGGGAGCAGGTGGCAGGGGTGTGGGTGAGTGTGAGCAGGCACAAGGGCTGGGAGGGAGCCTGGAGCACCAGAAGGGAGGGAGGGTGGGGAAGGGCCTGAGGAGGGGGGCAGAGGCAAAGGGAGCGGGGGAGTGGATGGTGGGTCTAACACATTCCATGACACTTGATACTGACTTGAACCGATCAGTGGATCACTGAGAAGATGGGAGATGAGGGGATAGAAGAGGGAGGGGGGAATGTGTGGAAGGAGGGGAAATGTGGGTGCCCCCTCCCCTGAGCTCATCTGAGATGACATCTCCAAACACTCCTCTTCAGGATGGCAAGGCCATGAAGGCTGAGCTGAGGGACCCAGAGCAGGAGAGGCCCCAGTGCAGACTGGGGAGGAGAGGATGGGTGGAGCCCAGATTCATGGCACAGGGTGGGGTCAATCTCAGGTGGGTCTGAAGAGGACCAGCTGGGTGAGAGGGACACATACCAAAATGCACGCTCGGGTGGGGGAAGGCCAAGGGGCCCCTGCCTGGGGCCTCAGTTTTCTCTGTGATGTGGGAGGGAGTAGGGACTTGACAAAAGAGAGGCAGGTCCCAGTGACTCCAGGGAGAGCAGAGGGAGCAATCTCTGGGCGTGGAAAAGGGCTGCCGGCAGCCTGGATCCTCTGTCCTTCCCATCTCACCTCAGACCTCTGACCTTCACCCAGACCAGGCATCCAATCTGAACACCTTCTCTACCCTCCCCAATCTAGCTTTCAGGAAGTCCTTCTTGTGGTCTAACTTTTCCCTGCACCTCCATTCACCTGGCTTCCTGGCACAGGCTTGGACCGGCACTTCCGTAGGACCAGGTGCTGGAGGACAGACGGCGGGCCCTCCTCCCCTGCCGGCACCCCCACTTCCACCTCGGCGTAAATGTTGCTGGTGGCTTCCCCGGGGCTGCCCCGGCCCATGGCATAGAAGTCTATGGGCTCATCAGGCTCCTGGTAGATGGGGTTGGAGGGCTTGGGGGGCGGGGCCGGGCGGGGTCGCGGAGCCGGGATTGTGTAGACTTCGGGGGGCAGCTGAGGTTTGGCAGTGACACGAGGCTTGGGCCTGGGCGGCTGGGAGGGCTAGGAGAGGAGAGGCCGGGGAGGGCAGCGGGTCAGAGTCACCTCGGCCTGGCCACAGCGGGAGCCGAAGCCCCAGCCTGAGCCTCTGCCCTCTGTAGACCCCGCCTCTCCCGTTGGCCCCGCTCCTCCCCGCAGGCCGCTCCCTCCTTTTTGTCCCCGGCTCCTCCCCTTCCTCAGGCCCTGCCTCCTCCCTCGGCCCTCCAGCCCAATAGTACCTCCTTCGGCTGCGCGGCCCCCTCTTTCTGCGTGGAAGCTGCTGTTTGCTCCTTTTTGAGGATTGGGCTATACTGAGGGTGTGGGTCCTGGCTTTTGTTTCCAGAGTCTGATTCTTCAGTCCTCAGGGAAAGTCCTGCGGGCTCAGGAGTCTGATGGGAAAGAAGGAGGCCTCAGGGACTTGGTGCAGGAGGGTGGGAAGGTGATCCAGGAGGACAAAATAATCTGGTCTATGTGGAGGATGTAGGGGGAAGGGGCCAGAGGGAGGCGCAGGTTTTGGCTTGCGCTGGGTTCCCTGAGTGAGGAAGAGGGGATGGAGATGGCAAGGAGACCAGGGGGTAGGTAAGTAGCTCTGATCACAGGCCATATCTAGCATTAAACTTAATTTTATCTGGAACACAAGGCAGGCCAGTCTCCATTTGTGCCTGTGGTTGTAAAAACGCAACAAAGCTTTAGAAGTCTTTAGCCTAAAAATTTTCAGCATGGGGATAGATCTCCAAGACTGCTGTGCCTGTGTTTATTTCTGCAGGTGCCAGAGGAGTACTTTATGGAGATATAAGCTTGATATTTTAGGGGCAGAGAGACTGCCTGAGGGGAGATGAACCTTACAGTGGGGAGGTTTCTTCCCACAGTATGTGTGCTTTTAGCTCAGCAGTTAGCCCTGGCTTCATGGATGCTCTCCATATGCCCATTGCTACTGGTACACTCAGGCCATAAGGCTTTTCTCATGCTTCTGCAATCCACCAAGTGCAGTTCTCCATCTGGAGGTGTACAGGCACTGCAGGCTTCATGGATCCAAATCAGAATTCTTTTCCCCTGCCCCAAGCCCCTCTTCTCTCAGCATTCCCTTTGTGAATAAAAAGTGGCACCACCACCCTGCTGACCTTAGGAGTCAACCTTGACACCACCCTCCCTTCCTCCCCACATCTAATGGAACACAAGCCCTGCTCATTCCACTGCCTATCTTTACATCTGTACCCTTCTCTCCAGGACCACAGCCACCACCCCAGTTCAGGCCTCCTGATTCCTCCTCCTCCGTCATCTTGCCCTGCCAACCCATTCTCCACTCCGACGGCAGAGTGAGCCTGCAGAAATTCCCCTCGCAATACTTCAGTGACTGCCCTTGCTCCAGGATAAAGTCCAAACTCCAGAGAACTTGAGTGATAAGACCCTTTGAGACCTGGTCAGAGCCTGGTCTCTGACAAATCTCTCAGCTCCAGCTGGCTCCCCTCACCTCCAGACTTCCCGACACTCTGATCCCACTGCTAGGGAATCTTCAGGCCTCCGCCTATTCCTCACAAAATTCCACACAAGAGTTGCCCATAGGCATAGTCCCACAGGGCACACTTCTTTGAACTGACTCCAATCAAGCTCCAAGAAACCATTCTTGCCCAGGTCACCAGTGACCTCCTCTTGGCTAAATCCAGTGGCCAATTCTGGACCCACTGGCACCCAATCTTCCTTGACACATCTTCTTTGCTTGGCTTCCAGATCATCACAGTCTCCTGGTTTTTCTCCTCTCTTGCTGGCTGCTCCTTCTCAATTTTCTTTGTAGGTTCTCCCTCATTTCTGCACACTCTAACTGCTGAAGACTCGGTATTTCTTTCTTTTCCGGCTACCACTCACTCCGGAGGGAGATTTCACCCCTCTTGAAGGCTTTAGCATCAATCCATCTATATGCTGATGACTCCCAAACGTTTATCTCCAGCCCAGGCCTGTCCCACACTCCAGATTTACATATTCCAACTGTCTACCTAACATCTCCATTGGGATACTGAATGGATATCAAACTGTGGATGCGGAACCTGACTTCCTGATCTCCCCCGCCCCCCTTGCTCCTCCAGAGCCTCCCTCACCTCAGTTCAATGACAATTCCGTCTTTTCATTCTCCTCGTCCAATCCTGCAAAAACCCTGTCAGCTCCACCTTTGAAACAGACCAGCATTCTATCTCCTCACCCCTCCGCCTCTACCAACCTGGTCCAGGCTGCCATCATCTCACCCGAAGTATCATAGTAGCCTCCATCTGGTCACCCTTGCCCCTCCCAAACTTGCCAGGTCATGTCACTCCACAGCTTGTAACTGTCCAGTGCCATCTCAACTCACTCAGAATAAAATCCCAAATCCATACAAGAGTCTACAGAGCCCCCTTCCTTCATTTCTCTGATCTCACCTCTTACCTCTCCACCCATGCTAGCTTCCTCACTGCTCTCACTCTTCTTCAAACATATCAAGCATCCTCCTACCTCGGGTCCTTTGCACCTGCTTCTGCCTAGAATGCTTGTCCTCTAGTTGTCTGCATGGCTCCCTCCCTTCCTTCATTCAGGCCTTTGTTCAAATGTCCCCTTACCAGAGTGGCTTTCCCTGATGTCCCTATGTAAAATAGCCCCAACTCTGTCACTCCCTGTCACTGCTTGGTTTTTCTTCTTAGCCCTTACTTCTCATTACTGGACATAGAATGTATTATCCGTCGTTATCTGTATTACGTGTTTGTTGTCTGTCTCCTCTCACTAGAATGTAAGCTCCATGAAGGCAGGGATATTTTGGTCAGTTTTGTTTACTGCTATTTTCCCAGTGCCCAGACCAATGCCTGGCACACAGTGGTCCCTCAGACCTGCCAGAACTTCCTCAGGCAGGCACCCCCTGACACAGCTCCCTGCCAAGTGAGCCACATGCACCCCACTCTGTATTTCCTCTCTCTCCACACTTGATTCTTATTATTTGTCTGTCTTTGCTGCTGGTAAGAAAGCTTGGTGAATCGCCCACCTTGTCCATGGCTCTTTTTCCAGGGCCTGCCAGCACCTGGTACATGCTAGGTACTCAGAAAATATCTCAATTTGAAAAACAAATGACCCGTGTGCTTAGCTGGCCACGCCCAGCTCCTTCTGTCGCTGTGTGGCTGGGCTGGTCTCTCAAGGACCCCTCCCCCAGCATCTTTCTCGAAGGGCTTTGCGGAGATGTGTGGGCAAGGGAGGCATGGCTGGGTCCTCTGTTGGGATGACGAAGTGTCTGATGCCGCGGTCCTGCGGCCTGGGCTCTGCGTGGGGAGGGGCTCTGGCCTGGGTCCCTGGGCTGAGGGTCAGGGTCAGGGCGGGGGACGTACCTGGCGGGCGAGGGGCTCGGTGAGCGTCTCCCCGTAGGGGCTGAGTGGGCAGGCCGTGTAGTGCCGCAGCAGGTCCTGCAGCCGCGCGTGGGCGCTGTCCTCGCCCAGCACCACGTGGCGCCCGTCCGCGAGCTGGGCCAGCAGGAAGTGGCGACAGCAAGTCCGGCTCCTGGAGGGCGCCAGTCGGGATCAGACCGGCTCCCTCTTCCCGGCCAGGGCCATCAGCATGACCCCTACCCGCCCCGCGCCAGGGTCTCCCACTCTCTAGCCCGGGGGCTGAGCAAAGAGCCCCGCTCCTGAGGGGTCAGCATGAAGTTCTGTCCCTCACACGTCCGTCAGCACCAAGTCCCGCCCCTCCGATTAGCCCGAAGCCCCGCCTCCAGGTCGCCCGCTGCGGAGCCCCGCCCTTCACCTGTAAGTCAGCACGAAGGTCACCGCACTCTCGCTGAACCGCACCAAGTAGCATCCTAGAGGCTTGGTCTGCAGCAGCTTCTCGGCCTCCCTGTGGGTCATGGAGAAGAGACGGAACGCTGCTCTGACTCTTTGAATCTTGCCCCCTGTCTCCTTGGCTCTCAGAGGGGACCCCTACCCTCAACCAAGCGGGCTGAAATGGCTAGAGAAGCGAGGAGGTGAGAGAGAGGATGTGGGCACTGCTCTCTCGGTGCAGGGACTGGGCGTGCATAGGGGCCAGGGTTCCCACCTGAAGGTCTCCCAACCCTGCATCCTTCTCCCGGCCTCATCCTGGAAGGGCGGCCTGCAGGGTCTGTGTGTTTGAGGGGTGGTGTGGGCTTCGGCTGTAGCAACAGGGATGGTAATAGACTTAGATTTCGGAAGTCACAAGCGGAACGGAGATGAACAAAGAGATACGGGAGAAGGGAAGCTGAGAAATGGAGGAGGAGGGAGGAAATGCAAGGGAGGGAAGAAAGAGGAGAGGGCTGGAGAGAGCCCGAGGTAAAGATGGAGTGAGAGAGAGACTGAGAGACAGAGGGTTGGGCCGGAGCCTCTCCAGAGATCTCCCCCAGGAGAGATGCCTTAGTGAATGGCTGGGAACCCCAGGAGTCACAGCCCAGACTTGTAGCCTCAGTCTACTCCTGACTGGCCGCAGGACCCAGGACCTGCCCCTGCCCCTCTCTGGACCTGTTTCCTTCTCTGTGACTCACCTCCGGGTGATGAAGCCGTGGAACCAGGCAGGGGCTGCCCCATGCTGTAGGAGCCAGTGGGCCTGGGTCTTCTGGAACCAAGCCCGGGTCTCGGCCTGCAGGGACTGGCCTCCTTCCCTAGGCACCTCCTCATCCTTCCCAGTATTCTCTGGGTTGGAGGCAGCCCCCAGGGCCTGCGGAGACGCCTGGATAGGGGGAGAGTTCAAGGAGGAGGAACTTAGAGTTCAGTTAGTGAGCCTTCTCCAAGCCAGGTGCCACCTTCTTATCCATACTCAGCCCCTCCTGGGCATGGGGAGGAAGCTCCCCACCCCCATCCCAGTTGCCTATTTTAGGGTATAATTGCCCAGAAAGTCCTTCCCAAGGTCTAACTTAAATCCCTTCTTCAGCTCCAGCTATTTTGGTTTCCAGGGAATTTCCTTCCACTTCCTTCTAGGTCCTGAGGGTCTTTAATTCAGTAGCAGTGAGCTGTTCAACTGTGCTTAAATGAGGGTGAGGCCTTCCAGATAGACAGAAAGTCAGTCCTTGGCTTGAGGGATGAAGGAAAATGATGTAGGTGGTCACCCCAGAGGCCAGAGTGAGGGAGCGCTCACCCTACAGTAGGAGAGATTGAGCTGGTTCCTAGAGGGGATTTCCTAATGACTGGGTGGGTGAGAAGGCCTGAGATGAGGATGCACTGGGCAGAGGAAGGCCATGGACAGAGATGCAGATGCCCGCTTCTGGGGCCCAATACATGTACCCTGGTCACCTGTGGACTCAGCCCCAGCTTCCCAGGGACAGAGTAAGTCGGCAATTCAGCAAATGATGGAGGAAACCCGCCCCCCCATCTCCTTTCCCTCCCTCTTTGCCCGTAGCCCTGTCAGCAACCCCAGATCATTCCTGCCTTCTACCTTTTGGCCTTTGTCCGTCTGCAAGTCCTCACCCATGGGAGGGTGAGAGCAGATGAGGGAGCCTCACCCCCCAGGTTCCCACTCACCACAATGTGGACAGCCAGGGCCCTGGGGCTGGGCTGGGCCTCCTCAGCCTTCAGGGCCTGGAGTCTGGGCCCCGGAAGTGAGCCCAGGCCCTGGCAGCTCCTGCCGGTCAAGTTCATGGGCTGGAAGGTGCTGAAGGTTGGGGCGGGGGTTTCTCGACTCCCTGTTAGATCAAGAGGACAGCTGGGGTATCTCAGTGAGGGACTGCCTCTCTCTGCCGCCGCCCATCCCCCAGGCTCAGAGGGGCCCTGCGTGCCTCTGACCAGGGACCTGGAGGCAGGGACAGTCATGACAGCAGAAGAAATGCAGGAGGGACAGCAGGAGGGATTTCTCAGGGCGGAGGAGTAAGGAGCCAGGGAGGCGGCAGAGGGGCTGAGGCCACAGAGGGGCTTGTCAGGGAAACCGGGAACCAAGAAGGAGAGCTGGGAATTCAGCTGGACTTCTGGTGGCCCAGAAGTCCCACAAGTGGGGAGGGGAAGAAGATCTCTTCAGGTCAGGCCCCTCTTCTGGCCCAGGATCCTCTGCGTCCCACCCCACTTCATCCTCCTGCTCCCTCCTCTCTCCTCTCTAAAAAGCACTCAACAGTCCCTGTCACCTTTGTCCTCAGGGCTGAGTGGACCTGGAGCCGCAGAAAAGGGGAAGGGGTGGTGGGCACCCTGCCAATGAGCCTTGTCAGCTCTGGCTTGGGGTGGGGCCCCTCACCCCTGAAGTGGGAGCTCAGGCCCAGGAGAGAGAGCAGGGGTAATGGGGGTCTTGATGTTCCCTCCCACCCACATTCTCCAACTTCACACTTACCTTGGGGGCATATCTGGGCCAGGGGAAACTCCATGGGGGCAGCCTAAGACGGGAGCCCCGGAGCAGGGTGTGTGTGTGTGCTCTCAAAGGTGTGCACACTCAGCAACCCATCTTTCCTCTCACCCCAGCCCCCCGGGGCAGGAAGTGTCGCCTCGCCCACAGCTTGAACTCTGCTAGAGGACTCGCGTCATGGAAAGCCGTAAGACAATTGTCCCTCCCCCGGAAGCCAGGCAGCTGAAGGTGGTGGTGGTGTGGTGGTGGGTATTTGTGTCACTCTGTGTTTGGGTGTTGGGAAGTGCTTACTGCTATCTGACCTCTATACCACCTGATTCTTTCTCCACTCCCTCTTTCCAGACTGGGACTTCCCTTTCTCTCTCTCTCTCTCTAGGCTTCTGTTCTGAGCAGTGGCAATGGGGATGTTAACCTCAGAAGAATAAACCCTATAGGGTGCTTGGGCTTCAGGCTCCTCTGAAGTTCATTCTCAGGATTATGCTCTTAGGACACATGAGGAGGGAAGAGGGCAGGGCTGCAACAGGAAGGATGTTGGTTAGACTTCTGGAAGGACTTTTTGAGGTCATATGAAATCTGTGAGACAAGGGGATAGAGAGGAGAGGGCCTGGCTTCATCCTCCAGCAGTCAATGGAGCTGGGTTAGGGCAAAACCAGGCCATCTTGGAGGAAGGGAGGGGGCATTTCCTCTGACTAAGCAGGTCGTTATTAGTAACAACACTATTAGGAGTTATTATTAATAACATCAGTGCTGATGTCTTCAATTTGCAGTGTGCTTATACCTCCTGCAGCACCAGGGGACCAATCCCATTTCTCCCTCAATCCCATTTCTCCCTCATTTGCTCCTCACAAATGAGAAGGGACGGGGAATTTTGTACCTATTTTCCAGAAGGGTAAACTGAAGCTCAGAGAAGTTAAATGCCATGGCCAGGGTCTTTCAGTGTCTCAGAAGTTGGCGGCAGAGTTAGGACTAGAAACCGATCTTCCTTTACTAACTTCACTGTGATTTAGGCGAACAGTCCATGACTATGTGCCAGGCACCGTTCTTGGGGCTGAGAACCTGAAGAGAAAAAGGATATTGTCACCAGATGTCGGGTAGTAGAGACGCCTTGCCAACTGACACTTGTTAAACGTTGTGGTGAGTTAGTGGTGTGGGCTGCCGCTATGGGAGCCCACCTCAGAGGCTCCTCATCTGGCCGGGGGGGGGCTGTGCATGTGTGTGTATAAGGAGTTGCAATGTCAGAAGAGGAGACTGAGCTGAGTTGTGGAAGATGAGTAGAGTTGAAGAAGGTGGGGAAAGGTGTTTTAGATGAGGGACCAGCATATGCAAATGCACGGAAGAGGGAAATGGCATAATGTATGAGGGAGCTGCCAGGGAGCCTGTGACTAGAGCAGAAGCTGGCTTGGGGGCTGCCAGCAGCAATTTATGCAGCTGGAGGGGACCAGGGCCAATTACTTGCTGCCTTGTGCCCAGGAAGGAGTTTGGATCCCCCACTCTCAGCCTGGAGAGCTACTTCCCCACCAGCTCTGGGCAGGAGAGTACTTTTCCCAGCAGTCACTGCTGGCCCAGGCACACCCACACCCTGAGGCCTTCCCGCCCCCTGAGCTGCCTGCTCCCTCTTCCCTTCCTTACAAACTGTTGCCTTACCTTTGGTCCCAGCCCCCAGGGGTTGGAAATGAGACTGAGAGGTGCCTTAAAGATCTTCCCCAAACTCTTCACTTTATTGAATGGAAGACTGAGAGCCAGAGAGGAGAGTCACTTGCCCAGCATTCACAGCAAGTTAGAGGAGGAGGTGGACCTCCTGAAAATCAATGATAAAACCAATTGATTGAGTAGTCTCAACTCCGTGGGATTCAAACCTGACATGGTTTTATTGTTCTGCAGCCACTACTTTCAACCGGGCTCTGCCCTCTTTCTTCCTCCGTAACAACGTCTTGAGCAGAGGCTATAATTTTCACTTGCTTTAGAGCATTAAGAGTTCAATTTCGTCCATTTTAAAGCTCCAATATCCAATCATATATCTGTGATTTAAACTTCTTTTCCTTCCTCCCCTCTCCCACACTGTTCCCCTGGCCAGTGGCTGAGGGTGTTGGGGTGAGGAGGGGACGTGGTCTGCTCTCCTCCTCTCCCACCCTCTGAGGCTGGGGCAGCACTGGGAGGAGAGGGGAGAGAGCGGCATCTATTGCTGTGTAACAAATTGCCACAAACTTAGCAGTTTAAAGCAACACGCATTTAATATTTCAGTTTTTGTGGGTTAGGAGTCTGAGGACGGCTTAGCTAGGTCCTCTACTCAGGGTCTCACAAGGCTGCTATCAAAGTGACTGCCAGGCTGCGTTCTCATCTGGAGGTGTGACCAGGGAAGCATCCTCTCCCAAGCTACTCAGGTTGTTGGCAGGATTCATTTCCTTGTGGTTGTAGGACTGAGGTCTCTAGCTTCTTGCTGGCTGTTGGCTGGAGGCTGCCCTCTGCTCCTAGGGGCCGTCCTCAGCTCCTTGCCACTTGGGCGTCCAGATGTAGCTGCCTACTTTTTCGAAGTCAGATAGAGCGTCTCTAGCAAGAGGGGCGTTACAATCTAATGTGATCTAAT
The DNA here is from genome assembly GCF_020826845.1 of Diceros bicornis minor. Classification (NCBI taxonomy): domain Eukaryota; kingdom Metazoa; phylum Chordata; class Mammalia; order Perissodactyla; family Rhinocerotidae; genus Diceros; species Diceros bicornis. The sequence goes on from NC_080743.1 coordinate 60,322,217, forward strand.
ACACGTAATTAGTTGTACCTTTGCCATATTCCATTGGTAAGAAGCAAGCCACAGGTCCCGCACACACTCATGGGGAAGGGATTATACAAGGACATCAATGTCAGGAGGCAGGGATCGTGGGGAACCACCATAGAGTCTGTCACTTAAGACTCGTGTCTTATGTCACTAGTCACCTGTTGGTGTGGAAGAGGCCTGACCTCACTCTGGCCCATGGCTGGTGATGATGGCCTCTGCTTTCCTGAGGCACTGCTCAGCTTTGCTCTGTTTGAATCCATCACTCAGGATCCTCTCAGAGGCAGGCCACTGGGTCTCCCTTCAGCCCAGCCAAAGCCCACATCCCATCCCTCTTTGAACGAGGCATCACTTCTCCTGGCCAGCAGGGCGGTCCTGTGGCTCTTGCTTTTGACCTTTCTTGAAGCCATAGAAACTGCTGGGTCTCCTTCTCCTCCTTCCAAGATCTGTGGGGAGGCGGGATTGCCCATCCTTGTTTTTGTAGGTCCACTACAGCATATTCCTCTTCTCTTGCTCTCACAAGCAGCTCCAGCAATCCTCCCACCTTCAGAAATCTCCACATAAGAAATTCTTGGTTCGGACTGGCCCCGTGGCTTAGCAGTTAAGTGCACACGCTTTGCTACTGGCGGCCCGAGTTCAGATCCTGGGCGCGCACTGACGCACTGCTTGTCCGGCCATGTTGAGGCCGTGTCCCACACACAGCAACTAGAAGGATGTGCAACTATGACATACAACTATCTATTGGGGCTTTGGGGAGAAAAAAGGAAAAAAGAAAAAAGGAGGAGGATGGGCAATAGATGTTAGCTCAGGGCTGGTCTTCCTTAGCAAAAAAGGAGGAAGATTGGTATGGATGTTAGCTCAGGGCTGATCGTCCTCACACACACACACACACACACACACACGTTCACAAAAGCTACCCAAACTCTAGGCGACACTTATAGTATCAGTTCTATTGTCCATTGCTCATTCCCTGGCCCCTGGAACTGTTCCTGGCATGTTGTAGGTGCTCAATGATGATTTGTTGAGTGAATGGATGATGAATGATCGCCCTCACCATGCTCTGCACTGAAAGCATGGTGGGCTCAGCAGACATCAGCTAGGGAGCAAGATGCCCGTGTCCTCTTCTTCAAGCCCTCCTCCCATGACAGTGAGTGACTCTCTTGAGCACCCCGCCTTCACATGGTTTGGAAATGGAACATCAGTTAGTATGGGCAAGGTTATGCTGAGCTAACAACAAACACTAACATCTCAGCAGCTTGACACAACAGAATTTTGTTTCTCACCTGTGCAAATTACACTGTAGATCTGGGCATTTCTTCAGGGCAGCTGTTGCCCAGATGGTGGCTCAGCCTTCCAGGTTGCCTACATATTGTGGTGCTGCTGTATCTACACACCTTTCCACAGTCACTGTGGCAGGGGAAGAGGAGCATGAATTACACACTGCGTCCTAAATGCTCTTCCCATTTCTGGGAGTGAAACATGCTCCTTCTGCTAACGCATCATTGGCCAAAGCAGGTCATGTGACTATGCCTAATTTCAAGAGTCAGAGATGTGTTTTCTTCCATATGCCTAGAAGGGGAGGAGACCCAGCTATGCTGGTGAATCCCAATCATGTCTACTAGAGTAGGGAAGCAACCCAGCTCAAGCATCCAGTCTTGAGGACAAGGTTAGCAAGTGTCTTAGCAGGGCCCAAGGGAAGAATCAAAGTATGACACTTTATTTGGGAGGTACAAGCTCAGGATGGGGAGGATGAGGAAAAGAGAAGTGAAGCAAAAAAAAGATGCAAAACAATATTACTGCATTGGTTACCATTCAAAATGAGCTGCAAAGAGAAACAGCCAGTTGCCTGACAGGCATTTTCCCTTGGCAAAGAGGACTTTCTCCAGACAGGGTGCAAGGTGAAACCACCCCTTGGAGGAATCCACAGAAGGGAGAAAGGAGGAGGAACTTATCTTCCCAGCTTCTTCTTGCTTCCCACTTCCCATTGGTCAAGGTTATCCCATAGGCAGTGACTTAGAGGTTGCATCCCCTGTACCTTGGTGTCCACTCAGGAAGCCAGATCCCATGGCCCATGTGTGGTTGATATTAATCATGTTGATATTAATCAGAATTGGAGGGCCGGCCCCATGGCTTAGTGGTTAAGTGTGCGCGTTCCGCTACTGGCGGCCCGACTTCGGATCCCAGGCGCGCACCGATGCACCACTTCTCCGGCCGTGCTGAGGCTGCGTCCCACATACAACAACTAGAAGGATGTGCAACTATGACATACAACTATCTACTGGGGCTTTGGGGGGGAAAAAAAAAGGAGGAGGATCGGCAATAGATGTTAGGTCAGAGCTGGTCTTCCTCAGCAAAAAGAGGAGGATTAGCATGGATGTTAGCTCAGGGCTGATCTCCCTCACCAAAAAAAAAAAAAAAAAAAAAATCAGAATTGGAGTGGTGACTCAGAGAGATAGGCTCAACATGTAGGGTGTGAAGACCATGCATTCTTAGGACTTCAGCTTGGGTTCCATTCAGCTCAGGCCACAAAAGGGGGCTCTGATAAAGGTGATAGTGATTTGGGAGGCAGGCAGCCCTTTGAAATAAAGAGTCAATGAAAAGAATCTTGGGGGGTGTACAAGCTTGTGTCCAACACAGTCCAGCCCTTGTGCCCTCTCATTATATTCAGCTGTTCTACTATAATATAGGGCTTACATTTGTTTTGTACAAACAGAGACATCCTTACTTATTCTCCAAGAAGGGAGCTACAGGTCCAATCAGTCACATAGACCCCTTCAAGGTGGAGGTCAAGAGTGTTTTTCTCAAAGACTGAGGCAAGAGGATTAGTGAAAAAGACTACAATCCTCATAGCTGTAACTGGTCCTGTGTCTCTAATTGGTAGTCATCATCTCTCTCCTCTGCTACTCATTCTAGATGCCCCCACCTTCAGCTAGCACTTCATCTGGTCTGGGTTGTTTTCCTGGTGGGGCGATCCAGACCTTCGTTCCCGAAAGGTGTAGGCCTTCAGTTGCCCTGCCCTTGTTGGTTGTTGCAGAAACCCATTGACAATCATCACCGGGCGGGAAAGTACTGAGAGAGGCCCCAGAGAGTCCCTGGTTACAAGACATTCTCCTTGCCCTTGTTGTTTAGCAACCATCCTAGCAATCATGGTAACTATGATTGATGATCCTAGCCAATATGAGAACTTTCTTCCTTTGCCTGTTGGTCCGCTGTATGTGGAGCCCAAAGTGGATAGGTGGTAGTTATAGCTTCTAGTTTAATGGAATTCTTACTATGTCGTCTGGTAGAAGTCTTCTCCCTCTGTTAACTAGTACCTCTAATCTGGAGGATCCCAAGGTTATGGTGAAGGAAGCACAAATTCACAAATAAATCACTGGATGTGATAGTGAGAGGAGCCATTTCCAGTTCCAGGCTTGGTACCCAGATCTGTGTATTCTGGTTATAGGGGACTGAATGTTTTTGTCCCCCCCAAATTCATATGTTGAAACCCTAACCCCCAGTAGGATGGTATTAAAAAGTAGGGCCTTTGGGAGATAATCAGGTCATGAGGGTGGAGCCCTCATGATGGGATTAGTGTCCTTATTAGATGAGGAAGAGAGATAGCTCCCCTCCCCTCCATGATGTAAGTATATATAATGAGAAGATGGCCATCTGCAAACCAGGAAGAGTGTCCTCACTAGACACAGAATCTGTTGATGCCTAGATCTTGGACTTCCTAGCCTCTAGAACTTTGAGAAATAAATGTTTGTTGTTTAAGTCACCCAGTCTATGGTATTCTTGTTATAGCAACCTGAACTGACTAAGACCGGGACACGGTACCATATTGTGAGCACTGGTTTATGACATATACTCTGTCTTGGAGGAAAGATCTCCAATCTGAGATGGTTCCCCAGAGGGTACCTTCCTGAGCCTTTGACAGGCCATTCTATCATTCCGTCAAGCTGACTAATTCTGGATGATGGGGCAAGACCAGTAGATCCTGTGGTCATGAGCCTGTGGTGTGCCTCTTTACTGTAAAACTGGTTCTTTGGTCTGAGGCACTGTGATGTGGGATACCACATTGAGAGGTAGGCATTCTGTAAGCACGCGGGTGGTGCTGGAGTTTGTATTGATTCTGGTAAGGACAAATCACTGCTGCCTCAAGAGGGATAGGGATCTGATATAATCAACCTACCACTGTGTGGCTGGATGTTTTCTCCCCCTACTAAGGAGTACTACCATATACAGGGCTCAGTGTCAGACTCTGCTGTGAGCAAGCTGGGCACTCAGCAGTGGCTCTCAACCTTGCTGAGAGGGCACCCCTGTTCTTGAGCCCATGTGAAGCCTCCATCTTGCCACCAAGTCCACTATGTTCGTCAGCCCAGTGTGCCAACACTGGGGTGACCAATGACTGAAGAGAAAGGCTGGCTGACATCCACAGGATGAGTTATCCTGCCCAATGGTTGTTCAGTGCCTCCTCTGTGACATATGCTCTCTGGTGGACATTAATGTGCGCCTCAAAGATCTGCACCTTTCCTGTGTATTTCCATAGATCCATCTACCAGGGCTGGGACTAGGGTGAGGCAATGCATGCTAGGACATGACATTTAAGGAGGCCCTCACTCTCAGGATCATGGAAATGCACCCCAGTCCTGGCCTTGCCATACGCTTCTCTCTTTCCCAGACCTCCTTTTCTTCAATCTTTCATTTTGTTCCTTCCAAGACTCTGACCAACTGGCCAAGCCATTTGCCACTTCCTAGTAGTCTACATATATCCTTACTCTGGACTCTCTCTCCCTACACACAAAGTAGATGACCAAATGTATGCTTGGGAGGATTTCTCTTTCCCACCGTCCTTCACAGATGCCCTGAGTGGGAGCATAATTCTGGCATATGTATCAGTTGGGTATAGAACCCCCATGAGGTCATAAATTTGGGCTGAAGAAGAAGCAATAGTGCAACCGAGGCAGGTGATTTGGAGTCTGGGCCACCTGCTCATGCAATGTACTTACACATTCTGGACAAGCTCAAGCCTGGTTCAAATGTGTCACTCCCATCACATAGTAGATCATTGCTCTACCTGTCTAACTTTAGGACTAGTGGATCAGAAAACATTCAGCTCATGATGGGCAGGTCAGGTTGAATGGTCGCTTGGTGCCCACTGGTCAGGCACTCAGTCTCTATTAGGGCCCAATAGCCTTCCAGTAGCTGTTTTTCAGATGTAATTATTTGTCAGAGAGGGCATGACCTTGTTCCAGAACCCCAGGGTATGTACTGCAATTCTCCACTGGAGCTTGCCAGAGGCTCCACACAGCATCCTTATCCACCAGAGGCATTTCTAGCACCACTGGACACGCTGGATCACAAGGCCCAAGAGGCAGAGCAGCTTGTTCATAGCCTGGACCTACTCCAGGGCCCTTTCTTGCTCGGGGACTCACTTGAAACTGGCAGCCTTCTGGGTCACCCCATAACTTGGTTGAAGCCATTGTCTCAAGTGCAGCATATCTTGCCTCCAAAGTCCAAAGAGGCCAAATAAATGCCGTGCCTCTTTCTTAGTGCTAGGAAGCACAAGGTGCAGCATCTCATCTTTTGTGGCAAGCTCCAGACCAGGGCTTTGGAAGGAGGTGGTGCTCAAGGGAAGCTGAGGAGACCCGTGTCCAACAGAACAAGGATAATATACACTATGGGCGATACCGTACCTTTCTTCACTTTTTCATTCCAACTGCTTTCAGGGAACAAAACTGTTGAGTTTTTATTTTTACTGTCCTGCCCTCTGTGTCCAGACTTTACCAACAGCCCACCATTACCTTGTATAATCGGTTATTATTTGATAATAACTGCCAAGGGTTGGCCTTGCCTTATTTGAGGATTACCTGGTACCATTTTATAGGTGAGAAACCTGAGATCAAGGTCAAGAGACAGCTTCAGCCACACAATGAGAACGTTATTCTGAACCTGGGGCTTTCAACGTGGGACTTCTCTGCTCTGGGGGTGGGGAGGGAGATTACAGCCATCGTGAACAGAGCGTTTGCCAAGAGCAAGCCCTGTGCTAAGTGCTGTACAGGCGTGAACTCACATACCCTTGTAACAGGCTCACAAAGTGGGTGCTCTGATTATCACCCCCACTTTACAAACAATGAATCTGAGACTTAGGGAGGTTCAGTGAATTGCCCAAGGTCACACAGTCAGAACGAGGCTGGCTTCAGATATTGGGATCTCCACTACTGGCCAACGCAGCCTCCAAGGAGTTAGGGACACAGCCCCACACGGGTGGGTGGGCATTACTTAACTGCTTTCCCACGGAAAGATTTCATGTTAAAGACACACGACAGGAGCAGAAAAGGAGCTCCTTTCAAAGCCTTTAACTATCGCTAGAACAAAAGATCCCTGTATGGAATTCCCCAAAAAGACCAGGATATTCAAGCTTTAAGAAACCAGAATCCAGGAAACTTCTAACCACCAGCCTGAACTCTACCCTTTCAGTAACCTGTGCTTTGCAGCAATATCAACCCAAAACATGGACTTGTTTGCAGAACCGTAGTCTCTTTGCATGTAGTTTTTGTCCAGCAGAATGTGCTTTGCCAACGTCATGAGCGATTGTGACACACCCACAGCGCTCCTGAAAGGGGCAGTGATGTTTTAGATTCCACATGGTGCCTTTTCTCCTAACGGCTCCAGGCATTTGCAGGACCAAAGGCGTTACTTTATAGTTACTCTCCTCGTATCTATTTAGTCAACATGTCTTCTCTGCCTACAGTACACCAAACAGGCTAGGGGCTAGGCATGCAAAGGTAAACACAAAGCCAGCCACCCGTTCTTTTGGAGTTCCCGTCTGGGTGAGAAGAAATACCACAGCATATTAACCTTTTAGTGCCTCTTACTTCTCATTAAAACCAGTAGATAACAAAAGAAGTGTCCTGAAAGTGAGGGACTAGGAGCTGAAATGGTCAGCCTTGGCCCTGACCTCAACAGCCCCCTTTTCCATCGGTCTGCATGTGTCTGGCTGGGTTTCTAAATCCCAGCTTTATTATAGAATTAGTACATGAATTTATGATGAGCCAGGCCTAGTAAAATTGTTCCTTGTTCTTCTGAAGGTATGAAAAAACTCCTCTACAAAATATCGTATAATAATATATTCAATTTTTTGAAAATTATAAGGCCTTCTGCAAATGTAATATTAGTATTGGTACTGATAAGTTAGATCTATCGCTTGGTTTTTAATGTATTATAGTGGGCTCAAAGAGCAACTGATTTACTTGAGTGAATGAATTAATGCCAGAAGGGAGAGGTTTTTGTTTCTTTTCTTCATTCTTTTCCACTCAAGGTGGAAACTTTCTCTTGTTTATGTTGAATTCCCAGTGCCTGGCAAAATGCTGGCATGGAGGGGATGCTCAATAACTATGTATCAACGTGTGAAAATTTTTAAGGAGAAAAGAAAGCTTTTAGAGAATAAAAAACAGCCCTGCCAGGCAGAGGCAGCTCCATGTTGACGTCTCCCCCACTCTCCACGCTTGTACAATTGTCCCCTTCACAGGCCACTCTCGTGCAGTTCCCCAGGTGTCTCCTCATGCACAGTCGCAGGCCGACCTCAGTCTCGTGGTGGATGTTTTTCATCCACGTGCACACCTGCGCCTGCCGTGAGCGCCTGTGTGGATGAGAGTGTCAGAGGAAGAGGAGACGATGTGACTCTGGAAAAAGAATAGGAGTGGGGTCTGTTTGAGCCCCTGCTCTGCCACTTACTGGTCCTGTGACCTGGGGCAAATCCCATAGGCCCTCTGAGCCTCAGTTTCTGCATATGTAAAATGGGGATAACCCAGACTAAGCCATCGTATGTAGAAAATGTGACTCATGCAATGTTTCATCAACCGGAAAAGGCTGCTGCACTCGGGTATCATCATTTTATGTTTTATATCAATAGAATAATCATCAGACATGGAGGTCCATCCAGTCGACCCAGTCAGCAGAGCTGAGCCCTCCGGTGATGAGTTGGGCAGCCTGGGCTCTGGGGCTGCAGCAGCAAAGATGGGCACGGCCCTTGCTATCTGGAGCCTTCGTTCTGGTCGGAGAGAGAAAGAGAAACTTGTGAACAAATGAGAGAGATGATTTCAGATTGTGATATGAGTTATGAAGATGGTAATGCAGGGGGTTAGATGTAGAGTAGATGCTGCTTCGGAAGGCCTTTTCTGAGGAGATGATAAAGATATTAACAGACTGACCAGGTGAGAAGGAGCCAGCCCTTCAAGATCTGGGGAAAGTGTCGGAACAGGGGAAACTGGCAGACAATGGCCTGGAGCACTGCGACACAGTCACAGGGCCAGGCGCCGAGGCAGCCGCCTGCCTGCTGGCTGCCGACCTCAGCCTGCCAGTAGCACATGGGGCCAGCGTGGCTGGGCTCCCTTGTGGGCGCCTGTGTGCACCTTGCCTTTCCCGCACCAGCCACACAAGCACTGGGAGTGGCGGGGGGTTGGAGGGGTGGGCAGAATGGGCCTGAAAGGTATTGGGGAAGATGGAAACAAAAAAAACAGGCAGAAAGTGGGGGAGGGAGGTGCTGCACAGGCCCCCTCCAGCACAGAAGTCTCCCCACCCAGCCCAGATTCTGGTCACCTGACCTCAGGATTCTGCCTTTTGAACAGAGAGGACCCTGAGGATGGACTTTCCTCTCCAAGCCCCCTCCCATGCATGAGGACACAGGAGGATTAGCACTACTTGGTGTTGAGTGTCCACCCGCCCCCCACTCTCCCCTCTCATCAGTTGTCTCCTTTTCTATCTGAAGAGAGTCACGCAGGAGAGCAGCAGGTCTGAGGCTCAGCACTCAAACACCTGATTGCCATCTTCTCCATAACCTGCCGTTTAATTGGTCACCGGGCGGCAGGGCGGTCTCAGCGCAGGCCCCTCAGATGCCAGGCCTCTGCTCTGCAGGGCTGAAATCCCACGGTGTGCAGCCTGCTTCTGGAAACCGTGCCCACCACTTTGATACACTCTATGATAATTGCAACGAAAGCATTTTTCGCCCTCACAATGGAATCACTCTCTTTGTCTGGAGGCCTGGGCCCAGGCCAGCAGCCCCAGCAAGCGGAGAGTTCTCTCAGGCTGGGGTACAGCCGACCCCTCGCACAACCGCTCCCTCCAAATGCAGACCAGGTTCTGGGACTGCCAGGAATCTCGTGTGCGCCTCGACATTTCATCGGAGAGGTGTCTCTTGGAAGAGCCTGAGCCTCTCTGAGGCTGTGGCTGTCCCTCACCCTGATTTTTGTATCTTTATCCCTTGCCACCCTTGTGCCTAGGTCAAACGGGTTAAGTTCCTGGCTCTCTCCAAGCTTCAGTTGCCTCGTCTGGAAAATGGAGGAAGAACACCTCTCTGGAAGGGCGGTTGTGGGATTCCATCCGTAAATGGGTGCTGAACCAGGCAGAGGGTCTGTCCGAGATGTGGGAGGAGCTCAGGTATTTGTTCTTTTCTTTCCTGCAAGCTCCTAGCACCACCGTCTCCTCATGGCTGGGGCAGCGGGTCAGACCTCAGTTCCTCCCGCTGGCTGGGCTTGTGGAGGCTGGGGTCTGGTCCCTCCCTCGGCCCTGCAGGCTACAGGGCTAACAGAAGGGGCTCAAGAATGTGTGTGTGAGATGGGCTGTCTGCTGGTGTTCCCCGCCCAGAACTCTCTCCCTGAGCTCCCAAATGTGTTAGTCTGCCGTAAAAAAATGCCACAGACTGGGTGGCATTAACAGTAGAAATTCATTTTCTCACAGTTCTGGAGGCTGGAATTCCAAGATCAAGGTGCCACCAGGGTTGGTTTCTGGTGAGGCCTCTCTTCCTGGATGGGGGATGGCAGGCTTCTTGCTGTGTCCTCGCATGGCCTTTCCTCTGTGCACATAGGGGAAGGACGGGTATCTCTGGTGTCTCTTCCTTTTCTTCTAAGGACAGCAGTCCTACGGATTAGAGCCTCACCCTATGACCTCATTTAACCTTAGTTACTTCTTTCAAGGCCGTATCTCCAAATGAAGTCACATGGGGGGTTAGGGCTTCAACATAAGAGTTTTGAGGGGGGATACAATTCAGTCCATACACCAAATGTCACAGCTTGTCCTCTCCTTCAAGAAGCTGGTGTCCTAAGGCAGGTAGGACTCAGGAAGAGTCTCTGTAATTCAAGGCAGAGGTTTCCAGAGCCACGTGCATCCTCCAGGACCTCAGGGGAGAGAGCTCTCTTCTGACTGGGGTGACAGAGGGGAGGGGGCTCAAAGGAGAGTGCAATTTGGGGGCATCTGGGCTGGGCCTTGATAAGAAGTCATGGTGGCAAGGGCCCCAGGCACAGGGGAAGTCTGGGCAGACTTGGGGCCATGTGAAGAGCACACTGGGTCAGATCAGGTTGCCATCTCCACTTTCTCCTTCTTCTCTCTCCTGCTGTGGGTACTTGGGGAGTGCATGTGCTGCCAGAAGTTTCCTCAGGCTGAATTTGCCGTTAAAGTGAACTGCAATGCGGCAAAGGAGAGAGCTGTTGGGGGCAGCAGCGGGAGGAATCCCGCAGCAGCTGGAACCCCCGCGCCAGGCGGCCGTGTGTCCAGGTGCTGGCTTAGAGCTGGCAGTGCCTGGAGGGGGCAGAGAGGGATCACGAGGAGCACATGGGATCCTGGGAGTCTGGAGAGACTGCAGAGACCATTCTTGGTGAACCGAGAGTCGTGTTCCAGGACTGCTTGGAGGTGATCGGGAGGGGAAACCGGTGAAGAAGCGTAGAGGATCCTGGTGGTCTCAAGGCACCCTAGAGAACCCGAGGAAGCTCCAGATGTTCTGTGGGACCTGTGAAGCTGAGGGCATCAAAGGCACCAGAGGATTTGGAGGCTAGGACAGGAAGAGTTCAAGGGAGTTCCGGATCTCGTAGACTCTGGGGGCTGGAACTAGAGGACTAGAGGGGATGGGGAGATTCAAGGTTCCCACTTTCTCTCCTCCGGCGTGGTCTAGAGTGTAGACTTTGTGGCCGAGAAGGAGTCATGGCAGTCAGGCCTGCAGACTTCCTGGTGCAGCCCTGGGGGCCACGGTCCTCACATGTGGTCTGAACATCCCCCACGACCACCTGAAAGACAAGGTGGGAAGCCCTGTAGATGTCTCGGGTCAGGCATTGTGCTGTGAGGTGTGCGGTGGACTTTCCATTTGACAGATGAGTTAAACTGAGGCTAGGAGAAGTAAATTACCAATAACTTGCTCAAGCAAACTACTAAGTATGTTTACCTAAGATTCAGTTCAGGTCTGGCTCCAAAGGCAGCATGTTTTTCCTCTCTGCACTCTCTGCCCCTGCTGGTTTGTTATCATTAATTCATCGAGCATCTATTGAAAACCTATTATGTGCTGGAGTGTGTGATAGCTTCAAGGGCTACAAAGATAAATAAGACGCGAGGGCAGGGGAGATACATAGGTAAACAAACCCAGACAATTCAGAATGACAGGAGCCAAACTGGAAGCAGGGGGTTCAGAGGGGTGTGTGAAGGAGTGGTTCCTTCTGCCTGGGATAAGTTTGCATGGGGGAGAAAGGTCAAGAAAGTCTTCTGAGAGGAGGTGGTAGTTGAGAGAGCTGGTTTAAAGGGTGAGCAGGTGACGCTCAGGTTAAATGGGCAGGGAGGGGTGAAGGATGTTCTAGGTTGGAGGAGCAGAGTGAGGAAGGTGTGGAGACTTAGAGCTGCAATGCCCTCTGGGGATGGCATGGCTGTGAAGGGGCAGAGAGCTCAAGAGATGAAGCCGAGGGGTCAGCCTGCCTGGGAGCTTTGTCTTTAGCTGGTTGGCACTGGGGCGCCATCAAGGGACTTCCAGCAGGGAAGTGATGAGATCTGAGTTTCATTGATAGTGTCTAGTAGCACTGGTTCTTGCACAGCTCCGTGAGGGTTGTCTTGGCGAACTGCAGTTATCTGTCTACAAGCTTCTCACCCAGTAGACAGTGTGCTCCTCCAGGGCAGAGCCTGGCTTCTGCCCGTCTTCATGACTCCTTCACCCACCGCAGGACCTACTGTACGTAGCTGTTTAGCCCATCAGTACCTGCTACAGGCGATTTGGTGCTGGGGCCAGACAATTGTACAAGCTGCCATCCCTGCCCATAAGGATGTATGCCCACCCCTCTCCAGAGCCCTCTTAGCCCTGTGTGGGGCACCTTGTAGGCAGCAGGATATAGTAGAAAAAGTGTGGATGGATCTGACTTTGAATCTCAGCTCTGCCATTTATTAGTTGTGGGACTTTGGGCAAGTTATTTCACTTCCTTAAGGCTCAGTCTCCTCACCTGTAAAATGTTGGTGGTAGTATGAAGCCCTCCACATTGTTTTGTGTGTTAGAGTGATGTCAAGTGTAGACATGTTGGAGGTGCTCAATAGGTTTTAGCTATAAAGGTATAATAAATAATACCCACCATGGGTGCTGCTCACTTACCTATTGTCTCTCAGCTCTAATCCCTCCCTTCTGTACTCTGCTCTGTGAGGCTGGGGCTGAAACTCTGCAAAGCGAGATTCACAGACTCCTTTGCCAGCTGGCTCTCTGTTAGGTTTTGCCAACAGGGAAGTCGGCTACGGGGAGACAGGGCAGGACTTGCTTTTTCCTCTCAACATTGCTCCAGCACCAGCTGGGCAGCACTACCTCCCCCAAGATCTGGATCCCACTCCACGGGAACCCTTCCCTGAGATTCTAGACTGTGACAACACCAACCTCACCCACTTGTTCTCCCAGGCTATGGCTGGGAGCTTCTTCCTGCAGTTATCTCAGGCTTAGTTAGTGTTCTCTTCTTGCTTTCAGCCCACCCACACCAGTAAAGCCAATCTCTTATGTTCAGTACTCCCTGTGGAAATACCTAGCGTGGTTTCTGTTCTCCTAAGGGGACTCCTGGCACCAACACCATGGCTGTCCATGGCAGCAGGTACTAAGTGGCTGTGGATGGTGCAGAGATCAGAAAGGGCGTGATTGGGGAGCCTCAGAGACCAAAGATGTGGCGGGGGATAGGGGCAGATGTGGAGGCAGGTCCCTGCAGAGCACAGGCCAGGTGGTGGGCAGCGTGGTGCAAGCTGGCAGGTAGGGAAGAGTCTAGAGTGATTGAAACATGGGGTTTGTATTGGGCTGGGGCGGATTGCGATGCTGGAAAGGCAGGTTGCAGCCAGAAGCGGAAGGGAAGATGCAATTTAGAGACATAGAAGGGACTGAAGGACAAGAGAGGACGATCCAGCTTACTCTCTGTCCTTGAGGCAGGGTGGGGTGGTGGAAGGGGCTGGACCTCCAGCAGCAGGCTATGTGATCTTAGACAAGTCATTTTGCCTCTTAGATCATTGATGCCATCCTCTCTAAAGTGGATTGCAAATACACACGCACACAGACACACACACACAGACACACACACACACACACACACACACTTTGGACATAGAAAGCTCTTTGCCAGCATAAGAAATTACCAATATTTGATACTATTCTGAGTAGGTGGGGAAGAGAAGCTCTGGAGGAAGGGCTCACAAGAGTGGGGAGAGTATTTCCAGGCTGGGAATGAGAGGAGGGTGGGAGCACAGTGGGGAAGAATGTAGGGGGAGGCCTCCATGGGTGTGATAGGTCCACATGGGGAGGAGAGGTTAGGCAGAGGTTGGGGAAGGGATGGAAAAGGAAGTTTGGATGATGGATGTGGCGTTTCTGAGGAATGAAGGGGCGTGGGAGTGACTATGGGCGGGGACTCATCCTGCAGGGTTGGGAGGGGAAGGTGCCCTCACTTTCTGTGGCTGCAAAGACACTGCAAGCAGAGAGCCGTCGGCCTCCTTTGGGGTGGGCCCAGAGAATCTCCAGGAAGAGTCTGCGTCTCTCTACCTCCTGCCTGTTTTATATCTGCCCAGCTGGAAAACATCCCTGGGTTACAAAAACACACTGCCAATCCTAAATTCATGAAAACTGACTTTGGCCCAGCCCAGACCATGGAGGAAGAAATGTTCTTGGAGAATGTGGATGGGTCAGACCCTGTGGTACGTAATCAGGTAGACAGAAGGCAGAGCCAGGGCCCGGCAGGCCCGATCTCACCCACCCTGAGCCCAGGACCTCGACTATCTGGGCAGGGAATCTCCTTTTCAAAGCAAACTGCTTGTTTTTCACTATATAAATAATGTATGTTCTTAAGAAAACATAAAGAGAAAATACAGTTAAGCAAAAACAAGATATAAATCATCCATAATTCCATCTCCCAGATGTATATTTACACTTCCAGATATTTTTCTGAGTTTGTACATGTAAGTGCAAAAACGGCATTTATATTATTTGTAACCTGCTCTTTTCATTCTGCAGTTCATCATGACCATCTTTCCAAGGCACTAAATGTACTTCTGCAGCATCTTTTTCAGTGATATCGCAATTAGATAAAGAGGGCAATAATTTGTATAGTGCTCTATCGCTTACAAAGCACTTGGCATTCATTACCTTATTCCAGCCCTCGGCCTTCCTGCGTGGAGGTCTCTCCCTTAGGAAATTCTGCTTCTAAAAGAGGCTGTCCTGCCTCCTTTGGACCTGCACCTCCTACCCCCTGGGTCTACAGTCCCACCTTCATTCTTCCTGCTTTGGCAACAGTCGATTTCCACTCCGACTGCCATTTGGAGAGATGGATGCTGGCTGGACCCTCTCCTCCATCTCCACTTCTTCTTGCCTGACCCAGCTGTCAACCTTTGTCCTTTTGTCCACAATCTGTCCTTCTTCTGACTCCCAGAGAGAAAGGGGCCCCTGTCTCATTTTCTTGAGAATCCTTCTTCATAGTTTCAGACTTTCTTCCCAGCTGCCTGGTCTTCCGTGCATTCATCCTCCTCCACTCTCCCCCTGCACCTCTGCCCACGCCCCCCTCCTGCCCAATTCTGCATGAGGACCGGCCTGACACAACCTGAGAGGGTGGGAACCTGAGTGGCCCTCTGTTCCCTCAGGATGTGCCCCCCCTTCAACTCCGGAAATGACCAAGCAGAAAGTCTCCTGTTGTTGCTCACAAGTGGGGAGGTGTGGGGGCCAGACCCACAGAGAGCAACAGGGGAGGGCGGGGTGCCCTTGAAGCTTCCACTGCATGTGTAGAGAGGTTCTGTCTCCTCACCGGTCAGTGTCTCTCCCTCACACCCCCCTTTGTCTGTTTCTCCCTCTCCTCACTACCTCCCTAGCACCGCCATCCTTTCTTGTCCCTCCCTCTATCTGACATCTGAGAACAGCCTTAGGGCTTGAGAGCTGCAGCCACTGGGGGAGGGGGGGCAGGGAGAGAGGCAGGAAGGAGTGTCTTGTGCCCCTGAATAAGCACCCCCTCATTTGCCTAGTATTTCAGTCAACATCCTTGTCCTGGGAGTGACTCCCTTCTACCCATCCCACCGCTTACCAGGGGCCCCTATCTCATCTTTCTCCCCTTCTGCGGTGGGAGCGATGAAGGCGGGGAGAGAAGCTCCTGGCCTGCTCAGTCCAGGACCCCAAACTGTTCGGGTGTCCTGCCTTTCCTGGGACCGAATGAGGAGCATATCTGGGGCTGGAATATCTACTCAGTCAGCCAACATCCTGGGCAGGAGGCTCCACCTCCTGGCTTTGGAGAAGGGCAGATACCCCTGAGTCAGGGTAATCAGAGATCCAGGCATGGTGGTCACCCCACCCCTCAGCACACCCACTCTGAACGCCTGCCCCGTGGACCTTAGACCTCCTGTTAACAGCAAGGACATCAAAACTCTTAGCCCTGTGGCTCTTTGGGACCCTTACTTGAGCCAGGCATCAGGGGTACCTGAGGACTTGATCTCAATCTCCTAACCATGTGCCCAGGGCTCACCAAGTGCCCTCCCTTCTGACTCCATCCCAGCCCCACCAGCCTGGATTCCTGATTCCTGATTTGGCACACGTTCAACGTCACTTGGATGGATAGTGCCACCCTAGTGTCCACTCACTAGTGGTCCCTTTAGATGAGTGATCTACAGGGGTTCCTGTTCATGGAAGGTGACCAGGAGAAGACCCAGGTGTTGAGGCCCTCTGACTCCTGGGCAAAGATAAGGAGTAGGCAGGAGGTGCCAGCACACTGCCCATCAGCCTCACAGGGATGAGAGGAAACCAAACTCCCCTTCCCACCCCTGGGGGCAAGTGGCATTGGCCTGAGGGGTTGTGCACAGGAGGGTCTGGCTGGAAGGAGGAAGACCTTTGCTGTGGGGCGGTGGCTATGTACTAACAGCTTGCTGTCCTTAGCCCCAACTGAAGGTTGGAGAAGAAGGCAAACAACTCCTGGACCAGGGGAGGAGCTTCCACAGTGGTGTCGACACCAGGCCAAGGGCAAGGTCCACAGTTTCTACTCCAGGGTTACCCCCTGGCTGGGCACCTAAGACCTGGTGCCCTGCTATCTAAGCTCCCTGGGACTTGGAGAAAGCATGATGTTATGCCGCTGATCTAAGAGCAGGAGCGGGATGCTGCCCTCTCAGTCCTCATAGCCTGCTCTTCCTCCTACATGGTGACAACCAGGAGCCACCTTGGCTGCAGCCTTCTGCTCTGTAACCAGAGCCTAAAGGAGGAGGAGCTGTGAGTGCCCCAATTCGTCCTGCCTCCACCGAGGCCTGGCCCAGTGGCACAGCTCACCTGACCTCAGACCACATCTGTCCCCCATCCTAGACCTCTGGGCCTCTCACCATGGAGGACTTCAAACTGTCGTCCCTACCCCCACAAAGATGCATCGGTTGGTCTTGAGCTTGGAGGGGGTGGGGCATGATGCCTCCAGCACCCCTTTGCTCATGTGGGGGACATGTCAAGAGGACACAGGGACAGTTCCAGAAGGATGGATGGTAAACATACAATTCTTTTATGTTAATCTGTCTCCACTTCATCCCCTTCCCTTCCTAGCCAGCTGCAGGTTATTTTTTTCTAGAGTTCTGTTTGAATCTAGAGGAGAGGAGGAAATCAAGAAGGGGGTTTCTGGACTCTCTCTTTTAGTCATTGCATTTACCCTTCCGCTTCTGTGGTAGACGTCCATAACTCCCTTCCCAGGTCAACCTATTGTCTGTCTCTAGCTATCTCAGAGAGAAGACACTTCTTCCCTCTACAAAGCTTTCCTGTAGAATTGGGAAGCCCTTATGAAGTCTATCCCCCATCTCTCTTGCTACTTGTTAAATCCAGTTCTTCTCTAGGACATGGATGGCAGTGGAGTTTGTCTTCTAGCATCTTTACATCCTTCTCCAAAAAGTTCTTCTGAGCCAGCCACCACCTGCTCATCTTTGGAGGCGGAGCACAGACAGCATTTTTCTGAAGCTCTCTTTTCTTCGACTCCCAATCCCTTCCTTAAGCCCCTCCATATCCAGATGACTAGCACTTTCTAAGCCCGCAACGTCCAGCACTGTGGAGGTTAGTAGGCATGGGTGGTGGGGAGAGGGCTTGACCCCACTGCTGCCTTCCAGGCCTGTGCAAGTGCAGGTGTGCCTGTGTGCTCGGTGTGAGTGTGCAGGTCTCAGATCCAGGGCTTTTGTGTGGAGTCCCTCCTCCCTTCCCCTCTGCTGGGGGCTTCTCTGAGACCAGCAACACAGCCAGGAGAGAACAACCTCCCTTACTCTTTTCTCCCTTGGCTGTGGTTCCACCAGTAACCATTAGGGGTCACTGTTGCTTCAGCCACCAATGACACGCAGGGGTGCTTAGGACAGGTGGTCCTTGCTGCCCACGGTGACCCTGTCGGGGTAGTGTATATGAGATGTAATTGCTGTCATAAAGACGGCCTCACACAGACTCATGCCCACGCCACTCAGGCCCTGCCCTAAGGAGCTATGGTTTGCAGGACAGCTGCTGGACCAAGCAAGCATGCTTACAAGTGCAAATCTCCCCAGACCCCCATGTGAGGCAGCATGTGGCAGCGCGGGGCAGCATGGGAGCTCTGGTCCTCAGGACCTGGATGCGGAAGATGCTGGTACAGGATGCTAACAAGCCCTGAGCCATGACCAGCCCCTTCTGCTGCCACCTCCTTCACCAAGGTTTTAAGTCATTCGTCTGTATCTCTCCCCTTCAAATGCTCTAATGGCACTGGCGTAAGAGCCTGGAAATAGACTCCCTTGTGCTCCTTCAACATGCCTCCAGGGCATCTCTGCTCCTGGGTTGGAATAACTGTAGGGAGCCAGACACACAGACTCTGCTCTGATGTATGTCCCCTGCCTTGGCTGGGCAGCATCCAGCATGGACTGGTGGTGTCATCAAGGCCCCTCCCCTACCCCTGTTCTGCCCACTTCAAGTCTGTCCTGTGACACCCTAGGAAGGGTCTGCAGTATGGAAACAGTGAGGGATGACCTAAAGATGAGGTGTGGGAGACGGGCTGCTGAGGCTGAGAGGCCAGTACAAAGCTGCCCTGCTGGGCTCCGCCGCTTCTGGCCGCCTGAGCAGCAGATAAGAGCAGGATTGTCTAGCTTCACTGTCATGGCAACCCTGGCTGCACAGGGGTTCGTGGAGGTGGTGTTTGACAGCAGTGTATTTATCCCGTATCACCGCCTCGGGGTCACCACGTCAAGTCCCCAAGGAGGGAGGGAGGAAGTTCATCCAGTGTTAACACCATGTAGATGGAGAGATAATGGGCTGCCCGGGACCAGGGTACAAACAGACTCGGCATTTATTGTGCCTTCTCCCATCTTCCCATGAGAGGCAGGGGGCGGGGGGCAGGAGTTAGGGCAGCGAGGAAGCAAGGCTCTTAAAGCCTTAATAATCCAAGGGTATGAGGGAGATTGAGGGGAAGAGACTGGGAGAAGGGGTGAATCACTCCAAGGGATGCCCCTGGAGAAGAGGAAGGAAGAGCACCAAGCTGGGGGTCCCTGGGTGTGGCAAAGGAGAGGCAGAGGTGAGGGCAGGCCTACAAGGCCAGGCTGGGGACCTGCTCACCCAGGTCCCCGGATTCTCCCCACCACCTGGTGTATGGGGCAGAGGGGAGGAGGTGAAATGCAGGGGTAAGAAGGGCAGTCATATGGACACCCCATCCCCAGCACCCCAAACATGGACAGAGAGGCTTCCAGGCCCAATTCTGGTTGCTCATCTGGTTTCAAGTGTGTTGATGGCCCCAGATGTCCACAGGAGACCCAAGCTGAGGGTGGGGTTCTACGGACACTGCCTCTGGGGCAGGCAGGCCCTCTCTCCCTAGTCTGAGTAGGGTCTCTCACTCCGAGGGCCAGGACATCTTGTCCATGGTCTGATCTCCGCTCCTCCTTCTGTGACCTTGCTTACTTTCTCATGGAGAACTCAGGCTCCCGAGAAACCTTCCCGACAGTGAGTCTGCCCTGACCCTCCCTAATCTTTCCTGCTCCTGCTTTCTGTCCCGCCCTCGGCCACCCTCTGCCCTGTCTGAGCATGGGTGGGGGTGTGAACGTCTGCACATCTCATGCCCCAAAGGTCAGGTCTCTTCCTCTCTGCCTGTGGGAGGTCAATCAGCCAAGGGTGGGGGTGCTCCTCAGTGCCCTGGACCCCCATTTTGGGGGCTGCAGTTTGAGGAAGCCCCTTTTGGGGTTGGCAGGGAGTTGGGCTCTACATCGGTGGGCAGCAAGGAAGCCTGGCCCCCCCGGCACTCCGGGCTGTAATAGAAGGAGAGGAGGCGGAAGGAGGGCCGAAGCTCCCCCTGTATGCTGTCCAGGATGTGGGTGAAGGTTGGGCGCAGGCGTGGGTTCTGCTGCCAGCAGCGGCTCATCAGCTCCTGCCTGGTGGGGGGGGGCAGTGTCAGAGGAGCCCCCGCCACGCCCCCACCTCCTGCACTGAGAGTTGGCGGTGGGGTCACAGGAGATTAGGTCTAGGAGGGTCACAGGGGAGTGAATGGGGGTTGTGGTGGGGATCTAGAGTTGGAGGGCTCCGAGCTGGGGATCAGTGAAAGTAGAGCATCAGAGGAGGTGAGTCAGAATCCTGGAGACAGGGGGCAGGTGTGGGCAGAGTGGAGTTGAGGAAAGGGCAGGCTGGGGTGACTCACAGCTGAAGTGGACAGCTCTCCAGCTCCTCTAGGACCCCACCGTCCATGACAAACTTGAGCACCTGCTCGTTGGATAAGCCCTGGTAGGGCTGTTCAGCCAGGGTCACGATCTCCCAGAGCACCACGCCAAAGGACCTGGAGGACACGTAGGAGGGCCTGAGCCCAGCACCCTGCATGCTGCTCAGGGTGCCCTGAGGAGGTGCCCCCCGGCCTCTCCCCAGACCCCGCTCCACATCCCCTGGGCCCTCTGCTCCAGCCAGGCCCCACCAGACATCCGAGTGGGTGGTGAAGATTCCATCTTTGAGGGACTCGGGGGCCATCCAGCGCACGGGCAGCAGCCCCTTCCCGCCCTTGCGGTAATAATCTGTCTCATACACATCTCGAGTCATCCCGAAGTCTGGAAAGTGAGGGTGGAAAGTGAGGGTGGACAGGGTGTGAGGCAGAAGAGGCACGTACCAGCTCCTGCCCCAACCCTCTCCACCTCCACAGTCTCCAAGAATCCTGGAACGTGCAGGCTCAAAGGACCTCAGAGATCATCCCAGCCAAACCCCTCTGCCCTTGGATGAGGAGACTGAGATCTGGTGAGGGGTGGGATTTGCTAAAGTTCTCACAGGCTCTCAGGGACAGAGCTGTGGGCTAGGCCTCGACCTCCTAATGCCTAGCTTGGGGGGAGTCTCTCTACTCCTCACACTGCCCTCACCCGCCTGGCACCCTCTGTACCCCCAATCTTGACAGTGAAGTCCTGAGACACCATGCAGTTTCGGGCTGCCAGGTCTCGGTGCACAAACTTATTGGCAGCAAGGTAGGCCATGCCATCCGCGATCTCACCAGCCATCTGGATCATATCTCCCAGTGCCGGCCGTGGGAGCCCAGGGTTGTTCTAGAGGCAAGAGAGGGGGCTGGTGAAGAAGGAACCTAGAGGCTGGACTCCTACCCAAGGATTGCCCCCCAAAACTGTACTCAAGTCTTCTCTAACTCCCCAGCCCCTTGCCCCAGGGTCTTCCTGGTCCCCACCTCTGCCTCAGGCCGCAAAGATCGAAGATGGCTCTTGAGGTCCCCACGGGTCATTAACTCCATGATGACCAAAGTTGGCTGGCCCTGAGATACCACACCCAGGAGACGCACCTGGGACGGACAAAGAGCCTGGTTGCAGGTCCACCCAGCCCCCTTGACCCACCTGGGTAAAACCTTGACCTGCTGTGGTCACAACCTGACTAAGACACCAAACCTGACCCTAACCCCAACCGTGACCATATCCCTAATCCTGACCTAACAATGACCCTAACCCTAACCCGTGACCCTGATCATATATGACTATCGTCCCAATCTTCATGATTGGCCCAACTCTGACCTTGATCCCAATCATAACCCTAATAATGATCTGGACACTCAATATTGCCCCCGGCGCATGACTGATCTCAGCCCTAGCCATGATTCTGCCATGGCCCTGCCAGGACCCTGTTTTGACTCTAACCCCAACCGTGACCTTTACCCCAATTAGGATCCTAACCACAGTCCCAACCCTGACCTTGAGGTGCCCTGGCCTCATTCCTGACCCTATCCCTCTTACCACATGAACTTTGCCCTAATTATGACCCTGATAATGCCCCTGAGCCTCCCTTACCACATGGTGACACTTGAATGCCTTCATGACAGAGGCTTCCTTGAGGAACTCAATGCGTTCCCGTGGGCTGGCCAGCTCATTCACCGTCTTCAGGGCCACAGGCGTGGACTCCTCTCCAGCCTCCAGTCCTTGTGCCAGCCCCTCATATACCATCCCGAAAGAGCCCTGGCCTAGTTCTCGGATTATGGAGATCTGCTTCCGAGGCACCTCCCACTCGTCAGCCACGTACACTGAGAGGAGGCAGGGGTCAAGAGGCGAGGACACTGCTTTCTGCCATGCCTCCACCCACTTCTCTCCTCTTCTGAAGGGCTTGGGTCCCAAGGCTGCCTTCTCCAAGAAAGTCTCCTGGAAGTCTGCCTCTCCTCCCCTCCTGTCTCCCTTCCCACAACACCTGTCCACCCATCCCCAGACCTACTATCAGAGGCGCTGAAATACTCTGGATTCACAGAGGTGTACAGGGTGCTGTTTCTGCAATGGGAGGGAAGGGGGTCAGGCTGGAAGTGTCCTCAAGAAGGAAAGAGCAATGTCAGAGAACGAGGAAGAGGGAATTGCAAGAAGGGAAGCAACTGACCATGCCCCCAGCCCTGATCAAGGTGACCCCTGGGAAGCCCTAAGCAATTTCCAAACTGGTCTTGGTTCTAGTCCTGGGATCTGGGATCTGACAGGCTGGGAATAAGGAGGACAGGAGTAGAGGGCTCCTGCCTCCTCAGCTAGTCCTTAGAACCCAGCTAATCAAAGTCCTGCCCCCATTTCTCCCTTGCATTCAGCCCCAGGGGGATCAGACATCAAGCATCCGAGGACATATCCTGAGGTCTCCTGATTCTCCCCCTGCTATGGTAGGACCAGCTTCATTTTTTCTCGGGCTGAGAGTGTGGTGACCAATAGTCCTGGTGTGCCCAGACTGAGGGGTTTCCCAGGATGCAGGACTTCCACTGCTAAGATCAGGAAAGTCCCAGGCAAACCAGGACAAATTGGTCACCCTAGCTGAAAGGTATGTCCCCTCCATGCAGCCCCCAGGGGAAGAATGACTGCTTCTAAGGAAGTCCTTTCTGCTGTCTCATCTACTACCCTCCTACTGCACTGACCTTATGATGAGGGCTCAGGGAGAGAAGGGGGTTGGGAACTGGTGGGACTTGTCATCACCTCTTCTTGCCATAGAAGAATCCGAGGGCAGCAAGAATGATGAGCAGCATGAGCCCCACAGGGGTGACAGTGAGAAGGACGTGCAGACTCCCGGAGTCTTCCTCCTCTGGCGGTCAGAGGGCAGCAGAGGGTAGGGTCAAAGATAGAGAAGCCGGGGGTAGAGGATGCTTCTCTTTCCACAATGAGGAATGGGGGGGGGATGGGGTGGATGGGCCTGTGGTTTCTACAACGGGGATGTGGCTGGGGACCCAGGTGGGGCTGTCTGGGACAGAAGCCATGTATACCTGGGCCAAGGATGTAGAAAGCGACACTGTCTGTCCAGGAGCCATTGCCAGCCAGTGAGGTTGCCCGAACTCTGGCAGAGTAGTTTCCAGGGGGCAGCAAGGCCAAGTGGACTCCCCCAAACTTAGCATATCGCAGGCGGGACACGCACAGTACTGTGGCCTCCTGAGGGCAACACAGAACAGCTGACTGGGAAGAGGATAGAGGCACAATGTGGGGCAGGGTTAGGGGTGCCCTGGGGTACCTACCTCTCCCAAGCGGCGGTACTTGATTTCATACTTGAGGATAAGTCCGTTGGGGTCCGGTGGTTCAAGCCAGCGCAGGAGGACACTGCTCTTGCTGGCCGCCTCCCAGGCCACCTTCCCTGGGATTCCATCCGCCTCTCCTGCAGGAGAGGGCATCAGGCAGCCCGGCCACAAGTGTTTCCTCTTATCTCCGTGTTCAAACCCAAGGGGGCTAAACCGAGAGGTTTGAGGGAGCTCTGGGATTATGGGGGACTGGGAGGGGCGAGCAAAGCGAGGCTCTGGAGTTAGCGGGAGGTCAAACTCGCTAGTTGGAGCACTAGTTAGACAGGGGGTCGGTGGTGGGGGTAGAAGGTCCTTGGGGTCGGTGGGTGTAGAAGGTGAGGGGCGTCACCTACTGTGGGGCATGGTGCGCGCAAAGACGAAGGTGGCAGCGCTGCAGCCCACGGTGTGCGCCGCGTGGTTGCAGGCATGGATGTCTATCCGGTATTCCGTGAAGTGGCGCAGGCCACTCAGCACCGCTCGCTCCCGGGGCACTTTGTCCTCTTGGATTTCGAAATCCGAGCTGTTCCGCCCAAGCCGGAGGGCCCCCACGGCCCGGCGGTGCCGCCCTGAGTCCCTGCGGAAGGCACGAGTCAGAGCCCTGGCCCTGCCCCGGGAGCCCCGCCCCTCAGCCCCGGCCCCGCCCCCGCTTACTTTTGAGGGCTCTTGTTGATGGACGTCACCTTCCAAGGAGATCTGAGGAGGCCAGGGAGGGTCCTGTCAAGCCCTCCCAGAGCGCTCCCCAGTGCCCTAAGTCGCGGCAGAGGGCCTCCAAACACACCCACAAACCAGGCCCCCCCCACACAACATAGTCACGCCCACAAAGCCCCCCCCCCAGCAAGACCCGACCCTCCTGGGCCCCGCCCATCCGGCCCGCGCGCGAAGCCGCACTTGGGGATGGTGATGGCGTTGTGCAGAAAGTTTTCAAACTTCTTCTGGAACGAGGCCTCTTGCGCTTCCAGCGGTGGCAGGACCTGCCCAGGAGGTGGGTGCTGGCAAGGGCAGCAGCCGGGCTCCATCTCGGCCTCGAGTTCCCCGTCTTCGCGGTCGAAGCGGGGGTCGTTGTTGCTGGTTGGCAGCCGCAAGCCTGGCACGGCGGCGGGAAGGAAGTAGTTAGCCGGACAGCGGCCACGGCCCGGGCGCCCCAAGCCCTCCGGCCCGCGCCTCTCCGCTGCGCACCGCGGTGGCAGTAGTCGTTGAGGTAGAGGTCGCCGTCCTCTGCCAGACGCTGCCACAGCACCAGGTAGTAGGTGATGTTCCCGTTGCGCTGGGTCGGCGGCTTCCAGCGCACCAGCAGATGGGACGAGGAGTTGGACGTGGAGATGACGTCCTGGGGCACCGCGGGCGCTAGGGGTGTGAGGAGGGTACATCTGAGGTGCCGCGGATCCCCCTTTCTAATACTGTCTGGTAATGGGCACCTCTCTCTGGGGTCCGACACCCCCCTTCTCTTGAGAAATAGGTGACCCTCAACCTCCCCTTCTTAGAACTCAGCATTTTGTCCCCCAAAGGCCCTTGGATTGTCTCAGGCGTTCCCCCTGCACTCTCCCACCCACAGCTTCCCTAAGACCTAGGCGAATGCATCCTTTTCTTTCTAGGACTCAAGCATCTGGCTTCCCAGCCTTGACGAGCCAGGTGTTCAGTGACCCGGCTTCTCTATTTCTGGTGCTGGGTTCCCCCATTCTCACTAGGACCAGGCATCTAGCTCCCATCCCCTTCAAAGGCTTCAGCCTACCCGCAGGCAGGGTTCGGAGGTAGACGATGGGGCTCTGGGCTCCTTGGTGGGGGCTGTCCTCAGCAGTGGTCAGCGTGATGGCCCGCACAAACACTGCGTACTGTGTCCAGGGCTTGAGAGGGGCCAGGGTCACCCCTGGCTCCTGGGTGCGGCTTAGGGGCAGCTCCACATCCAGCAGATTCCAGCTCTGGGTCCCACAGGCATCTGGACCCACGTGCTCCGTGGCATTCTGGAATGGGCTGAACACCCCATCCCTGGAGCTGAGGGGCAGCTCAGCCTTACTCCCACTTTCTAGCACCCCTCTCCTCTCTGAATCACCCCAAGACTCTCATTGTCATTCTTCTTCCAGTATGCATGAGGGCATCCAGAAGCAGGTATGGGTCTGTCCTTTGGGGCAGGTGCCTTGTGGGCATGACAAACTCACTGAGTGGGTCTGCTCAGAGCTGGAATTGATCCACGGTATACGTCTCTCAGGGAGCACAGCCACAGCCACACTGCAAGGCAGTGGTGTTAGGGGAGCTTCCTGAAGGACCTCTAAGATTCTCTGCCTTTTGAGCCGAGAGGCAGCTGTGTATAGTTGTGCAGGTTGTAAGCTGCACAAGCCAGGGGGTGTCATTTACATTGCAGTCCCTGTTAGCGCTCCTCAAAGTGTGGTCCATGGACCAGAAGATTCATCATTACCAGGAAGCTTGTTAGAAATGCACATTCATGGGCCCTACCTAGGACTAATTGAATCAGAATCCATGGGGGAGGGACCGGGGAATCTACATTTAACAAACCGTCTAGCTTCCCCATAGTAGAGACCCTCACCTATCGCTGAGGCCTAGGAGATCCTTGGCCATTTGAGCAGGCCTGCCACCACTGACTTCCCTCCCTTCCTCCCAGGCCAGGCCCTATGCTAGTGGGCAACTAAGACCTCTCAATTTTTTTTTTTTTTTGGTGAGGAAGATTGGCCCTGAGCTAACATCTGTGCCAATCTTCCTCTATTTTGTATGTGGGACGCCACCACAGCATGGCTTGATGAGGGGTGTGGAGGTCCACGCCCGGGATCCGTGCCCGCAAACACTGGGCCGCTGAAGCGGAGTGCGCGAACTTAACTGCTACGCCACCGGGTGGGCCCCAAGACCTCTCAATTTTAATTCATAGGAAATGCTTCCAAGCCAGGAAGCTCCCATCTTCTATCTACCATAGAGGGAGAGTACTCCTCACTCTTGCCCTCCCAGCTTGCCATCCCAAATCCATCTCTCTCCTCTAAGGATTTCTATTTTTGATCTCTAGCCATGCTTTTGGGGAAGTCCTTCTTGTGGTCTAACCACTATCCCTCCTGCTATGGTCAGTACTCTCTTTCCAAAGAAAAGAGCAGCCAGTCCTTGGCTGTCCCTGCTCCCTCTCTTCCTCAGGCTTTAATGAAATGCTGGCAAAGCTGTGCATAAAACTGGCCAAATTAGCGGGTACTCCCCAGACCGCTGCTGGGGCAGGAGCATGTGGTCAGTGCAGAACATTAGCAAGTGAATTGAAGTTTAATTATCCCAGCCTTCCCAGCGGGGCGCCTCTCCTGGGCTCTCAGAAGTTCTGATTGCCCTCTCCATTTCACTGGGTGAAGTGAAAGGTGGAGGGATGAAGAAGGTGAGAGGAGAGAGCCAGATATGGGCTCTACAAGGGAGTGCGACTTGGGGATCCTGGCTTCCTGGCTGTCCACAGCCCCGCGACGTTCTGCCCTCACCTGCCTGCTGTCGTGAACAAATTGGCGGGGTCGGGTTCCGACCCCTCTCGCGCTCTGGCCCCGCCCCGCTCTGGCCCCGCCCCCGGCACTCACGACTCCTTGTAGTACACGATGAAGCTGAGTAGGTCGCGAGCCTCCAGGGGCTCGTAGCGCTCCCAGCGCAGCGAGATGCGGTCGGCCTTCGTCACGTTGGACACGAAGCGCAGAGTACGAGTCTGGCCTGGGCGGGGCGAGGGGCGAACACCTGCTCTCAACCGCGCTGGTCACCCGCTTGAGCCGCCTACTTCCAAGCCCCCACCCTGACCCCGCGGCATCCCACCCCAACGTGGCCTCTGAAGAGAACTTATCACACTGTCCTCGTCAAGCGCCCCTCCCACCCGGGTGGGTGTCTAGTGTGTTTCAGTGTGTGTGAATGCGTGTGTGCGCGACTGGGTGTTTCCTGGGGTCGTGTCTCCCATTGCGACTGTGATCGATCGCTCTGGAGTTGGGGCGTCGGGCCTCACAGGCGGCTCGGTCTCCGTTGGTGCGGGGGTTGATCTCGGCCTTGTTTTGCCTTCCCCGTGTGCCGGTCACCTCCTCCAAGCGGTAGATGTGCTCCAAGCAGAGGCGTGGGTTGAAGGCGAAGTAGATCTTGCCAACCGGAATGGTGAGCCCGGCAGCCACCCAGGAGCCCAGCTGCTGTAGGTTCTGATTGTCCAGCACATACAGAGTGTAGTTCCTGGGGGAGGCCGGGGGACATTGCTCTGCATGGGAGGTGGGGGCAAGGGGTGGGCCAGGGGTGCCTTATGCACTTCTCCTGGAGGGGCTGTGCTGGAGGCCCAGGGGAGGAGGGGCCCTCAGCAGCCCACTCACACCCAGCACACATGGGGCATTAGTACACACCCACTCTGTGCCACTGACCAAGAGTGTAATGTCTGGCAAGTCACCCACACTTTCTGGGTGTTTTCCTCATCAGTGAAATGGGGGCAGCAGTTTCTCTGCCTCCCTCATTCCCTCCTCTCACATTAACCAGGCACCTGCTCTGTGCCAGGCTCTGTCCTGGCTTTGGGGACACAGGGAGGAGTAGTACTCACACTGGGGCTCTGCCTCTCCCGCTGGAGTGTGGGCACCCCTGGGGGTACATGGCAATGTGCCAGGAGGCATGAGGAACCAGTTGGCTGGATGGCGATTTAAAAACATTATTTTGAAACATCCTGGCTGTATTATGGGTAGGCCTCGACTGGTAGGTGGTAGGAATGGGATTCAAACCCACACAGTCTTGCTCTGCAGCTGAGAGGATCAGATGATAACAATTATGGCCAACCCATAGAGTTATAGTAACTATAATTTATATGGTATGTAATGCATTCCAGGCACTGTTTTAAGTGCTTTATACATAACAACTTAAGTCATATTCACAACAGCCCTAAGAAATAAGTAGTGTTATAGTAACCCCATTTTACAGATGAGAAAATTGAGGACCAGAGAAGTTAAGTAACCTACCCAGAGTCACACAGCTAGTAAGTAGTAGAGCTGGTTTCAGAGCCCATGCTCTTCCCCACTGTTTTGGGAGTGTTGGGGAAGAGATGTGATAGAGAGAGCTGGTCAGAGGCCTGTTTTTGACCCCTTACCCATCCACCATGGCGTCCCCTCGGATTAGTTTCAGGTTCTTGAAAAAGCCCAGGGACACGAGAGCAAAGGAGTGCTTGATTTTGAGGAAGCCAGTGATGGTCTCCACCAGCCCCAGGCTGCGCTGCAGCTCCTGCTCCAGGTTGTCTGGGCACGGAGAAGACAAGGCTGGAGCAGGCGCAGGGAAAGTGATGGGTCCACAGGGTGGGGGTGCTTCATGGGGGCTCAGGGAAGGGGTGCCCTCAGGGCTGAGACCCAGGGTGATGGAAAGTGGTGCTTTAGCTGGGTCATTGTAAGGGGCGTGGCCGGGAGGAAGGGTGTGGCCTGGAGGAGAGGCGTGGCCCGAGGAAGGTACTAACAGCCCTGGCGAAGATTGAGGATGAGGCTCCCCTCCACGTGGGTGCAGCCCACCAGATCCTGCGCCGCCTGGACGGAGTCGATGGTCTTGGTGCCCACCTTGCACTCTTTGGGGCACAGCCCCTCGCACTTGTGGCAGAATATGCTAGCAGGGGCAAGCGGAGGGTGTGGCATGAGCCCTGGACCAGTGTGGGGCTCCTTAATGCTCCAAGGATGCCCCCCACCCACCCTACACTCACCTGCTGCCATTACGAGTGAAGCCTGGAGGGCACTGGGCCAGGCAGCTGCCCTGGTGGATGCCGAAGGTGGAGATGCGGCCGGGCACAGAGCGCAGGCTGGCACAGCGCTGGGCTGTGACGCAGCGCCAGGACTCATGCTGGTAGGTACCTGGTGGGCAGGCCCGGTGGCAGGCGCCCTGGAAGTAGAGGTGGCGGCAGGCGACGCAGGCATGGGGGTCTTCCGGCCGGCTGCAGCCCCCCAGGCATTCGACGTGGCAGCACTCACCCCGAGCCGTGCAGGCCAGTCCACGAGGACAGGGGCACACTGTGGGCAGAGTGCTGGGTTAGCCCTGACCCGCCCCTCTGTGATCCCGGCCCCACCCCTCCTCCTGGGATAACGCTCTTAGTTTGCACCCAAATCCCTCCCCTTCAGATGACACTGGTTGCTGACTCTGTTTTCCTTAGACAGGGGCTCTTGAGGACAAGGACTGTGGCCCCTCTCTGTGGCTCCCCACCTCCCACAGTGCCTGGTCAGGGGTGTCAGAACTCAGGACAGAGCAGTGACCTTGTCCATCAGGGCTGCTGCTCCCCAGCCTGCTGTCCTGTCTAGGCCTGGTGCCCAGATCAGCACTGGGCATGGTGCCAGGGTGAGCCAGCCAGCTCCTTCTGAGCAGCCAGGCCTGGGGCAAGGTGGGCCTGGGAGTGTGTGGAAACAGAGGCCACCACTGTTCATTTCACCCGTGCCCCTGCCCATACCTCCTCCCTCTTCAGTGCCCTGCCCTGGGCAGGAGGCGGTCCCAAGCAGCAGTGGGCGGGTTTGGGGCTGGAGGCCCAGTGGCCTGGGAGCTCTGCACAGTGGCAGCTGGATGTCTGTGGGAGCGATGCGGGTGGTGGGGGTCAGCCGGGGCTTGTTGACACTAAACACGAGAGAGGACATGCAGCAGCTGTGTTTACAGCCAACAGGGAGGCATTGGGGAGGTGGGGCCCAGCGGATACAGCGGGGATCTGGTTACTCTTCTGCCCTGAGGCTGAGGTGTTGGGGTGAGGGGAGCTGACCTCCGGGAGCTGTGTGGAAAGAGCCCCAGGCTGAGGGCCCCCAGATTTGCTCCCAGCCTCTGAAAGGTCTTCCTTTCCTCCCCCATAACTTGCACTTCCTCCTCCACGCAGCCCTCCTTACTCCACTCCCCTTTTCTCTGCTCCCTGCCTCGGTTCCTCTCCATGCACCTTACTTCCTAGAAGATCCCACCTCACAATATTTGTCCTTCATCTGTCGCTTCCTCCTTTCTTTTCCCGCCCAGCTCCCAAACTCCCCACTACAGTACTGCCAGCCTACCCTGGACCACCTGTGCTGTGGCCACTTTCATGGGGAACACAGAGCTACTACCATGGCCCAGGCACTGCTCTAATGCTTTATAGAATAGCTCATCCCTCATAACAACCCTAGGATCATTTTACAGGTGAGGAAACTGAGGCACAGATAGGCTAACTGAACACAGCCAGTACGTAGTGGAGCTGAGATTCGAACCCAGGCCGTCGGGCCTTGCACTTAACCACTGCCCCATACTGCTTCTTGCGCTGCTGCCTTCTATCTACTCGTGCCTACCCTTTCCCCCATGCCCATCTTGTACCTGTCCTTTACGTTCTCCATGACCACGTGATGCTGTCTTGTGCCTAGCCCTTGACTGCTTCAGGCCACATCAGTTTTTTAACTTTTCTGCGCCTCAGTTTCCTCATCTGCAAAACGGGAATAACAGTAGTACCTGCCTCATAGGATGAGTGAGGACTAAAATAAACAGTGACGGCAGAGTACTGACCCACACCATCCTCTGGCTACTCTGTCCCCCCTGTGCCCCCAAGTCATGTTCTGTGCCAGTGCCCACCTCTCTGGCAGTGGCTGGAGGTCCAGCACCTGTAGTCGGTGTGCCCGCTGAAGGTGGTCCTGGCGCAGGGCTCGCCAGAGGCGCCCAGCACGCCGGGGCATACGTCGGCACACTCCTCGCCCAGCTTGTTGCCCACGATGTGGTTGGCGCCAGGTGAAGGTTGCAGCAGGCCCCAGTCAATGGTGGAGAGGTGGCAGAGCTCCTGGTTCTTCTCCACGCGCACAGCCCCACGCAGCACGGCCCCTAGCGTCGGCAGTCCCACGTCGCGCAGGTGTGGCATCTCGAAGATGACCAGCGCGTAGCCCAGGAAGAGGCGGGCACCGCGGATGACCGCTAGGTTGGGGAAGAGGTCACGCAGGCTTTCCAGGCCATAGACACGGAAAAGGAGCAGGTAGTCGGTGATCTGGGTAAGGCGTGGAAAGCTGAGGCCGCGGAAGTCCTCGCCGGTGGCTGTGAACATGAGCAGGATCTGCAGGTGGCCCTCCACCACGCTGCAGTTCTCCAGCCGCCGCAGCTCTGCCACCTCTGAGCGGATGTCCAGGCTGGGGCACACTGTGGGCACACGTGGCAGGACCTGTTAGTGCAGCCCGGTCCGAGCTCCCCATCCCGCCCTGACAGCTTTGGAGGAAGGGGACCACATTGGGAGTGGGATATTGAGGGGGAGATGGGCTCTGCTCTGGGTGTGGGGTGACCTCCTCCCTGAGCCTCTGAGGCCTCACCTGCAGTCGACGAATCTCTCCCAGATGAGCCAACATGGACAAAAGTGAGCTCCGGACCTTCCCTCCCAAACCCACTCCCACTTTTTGTTAATCGTAACTTCAGTCAGACTCCAGATCTAAAGCCATCCTCAGCTCCTTTCCTTCTCTCACCCCCACACTCCGTGGGCTCTATCTTTAAAATACATCCAGGGGGCCGGCCCGGTGGGTAATGCTTAAGTTCCCGTGCTCCACTTCGGTGGTCCGGGGTTTGCAGGTTTGGAAACCGGGTGCAGACCTACGCACTGCTCATCAAGCCATGCTGTGGCAGGCGTCCCACGTATAAAGGAGAGGAGGATGGGCATGGATGTTAGCCCAGGGCCAATCTTCCTCAGCAAAAAAAGAGGAGGATTGGTAACATTACCTCAGCGCTAATCTTCCTCGCCAAAAAGAAGAAAATCCAGAATCCAACCACTCATCACCACCTTCACTGCTTCATCATCATCTTCCCCTGGGTTTACAGTAACAGCCTCCCAAATGGTCTCCCCACTTCCGCCCTTGTCCCCTCTACGGTCTATTCTCTACTCTATAGTCAGAGTCATTTCAAAACACAAGTTGGATCACGTTCCTCCACTGCTCAAAAGTCCCCAGTGGCCCCCATCTCACTGATGTAAAACCAAAGTCCTCACCACAGCCTACAAGGCCTCTGCAGCCTCTCTGACTTCAGCCCCTTCCTCTCTCCCCTTCAGCCACACTGACCTCTTCGCTGTTCCTCAAACAAGCCAGCCAAGCTTTGCTTGGGGTCTTTGCACCTTCCATTCCCTCTGGCTAGAATACTTTTCCCTCTAAATGGCACACTCATCTGCTTTAAGTGTTTGCTCAAATGTGAGGCCTTCCCTGACCATCCTATTTAAATTGACAACACTCCCTACTCCCCCTTCCTACTTTATTTTTCTCTCTAATTCTTAGCACTGGCTAATATATAATTTACTTCTTTATTTTGTTTACTGTAAGCTCCAGAAGAGCAGGGATCTTTGTATAATTCTTTGCTGTATCCTTGGTGCCTGGTACAGTGCCTGGCACAAAACTGGCACTCAATAAATATTTGATGAATGAATGAATGAATGAATTCTGTGACTGGAAAGCAGTAGTCTGAGCTTCACCCCCTCCACTTCTCTCCCAGGCCCAAGGGAGCCAGGTGCTTGGTCCCTGCATTTGTTACTCTCCCAAGGACATTCCATGTCTCCCCACTGCCAAAAGTTTAAGTTTAGATTCCTCAGCCTGCCATTCTGGCAGTTGATCAACTGGTCCCCACTAATATCTCAAAATTCAGAAGGGTTCCTCGGCCTTGTATCACCCTCAGCTCTTGTCCTGCAAGCTACAGGACAAGCTCCCCCTTCCCTGGGCCTCTGATCCTGAGTTACTTCCCCTTCAGGCTCGGCAACACTTAGTCCAGCACCCACAACAGAACATGGCACCAACGTTGCCATCTATATCTCTGTTACCCCCTCCAAGGATGGATCTCCTGAGGATGGGGCCCTTGTTAGTCAGCCTTGCATCCCCCCATGGGGCCCAGAAGCACTGAGCACTCAGGGACTGTGGGTTGAATCATGAACGTCTGGATCCCAAGTCCACTCCTCCCTTGGGGATCTGGGTGTGTCTGGTTTCTTCAGACCCAGGGCCCCAGCCTCATTTCCCTTTCTCTCCCCAGGGCACCTGGGACTATTCCCCTAAGTGGGCTGGATACCTGGTCCCTGCACTCACTCGCTCCCAAGGATACTCTCCATGGCTCCCCACTGCTGGAGACTCAAGTCTGAATTCTTGAGCTCACCATTCAAGTCCCGCTAGTCTCTCCAGCCTCTACTCTCTCTGTTCCTGCCTAGCCCTCCAGCAACATCGCACGATCACACATCCCCAGGCCCATCCCCTGATGGTTAAGAGGGGAGTGGGCAGGCAAGGCTGGCTCCCTGAGGCTTACTTCACACTTTTCCCCTGTTGTCATTAATGGTCCTGGGCTTGGCTCTGCCCAGCAACTGTTTGTGTGTGTGTGTGTGTGTCTGAGCACATGCACATATATGCTCACATACACAAAAGAGAGGGAGAGAGAATGAGAAAACACTTCTAGCCCCTCCAGGCGCAGGCCAATCAGGCTCTGCGAGGCAGATGGGGGTTCTCTCAGGCGCCCACATGCCACTTCCCATCAGGCCCCTGCCTCGCTAGGGCTCCCCTGATGGGAGTCATTTGGAAAAACAAATCTACGACCTTCACAGATTAACCCCTGCCTCCCCTCAGGACATTGCCCTGTGCAGAGCTACACTGGGAACAGGACATCTGGGTCCCCTGGCCAAACACCAGCCCCCTCCCCCCCAAGGACGCGCTCCTGTCCTGACGACCGTGCTCTGGGCTGGCATCTGCCGTGCCCTGTCCTGGCACAGCAGTGGAGGAGGGGAGGGGTGCAGGGGAGGAGCTGGGCCTTGCAGGCAGTGCCTCTGTAACTAGCATCCTTCAGGGGAGCCCCTGCCCTAACCTATTCGCATCACTCCTCTGTCTCTGTAGGAGGGGGAGACTGCCCTGCCCCTGGAAGCTCCCAGTCTGGGGGCATCATGGGACCCCTCAGGCAGGCACAGAGCCCTGGATTCCTGAGCTCCCTCAGTGTGGAAGGGAATGGTGGGATTGCAGAGGGGACATCTCATCCTGTTCTTTTTGAATCTTCCACCCTTCAGCTTTTTTTCTTCTCCCCGTCAAGCCCCCAGCACCCCCATGATCTTAATCTACGTGGTTCCCCCTGAAATCCTACACACGGGAAGTGTCTAGCCTGGGGCACTAATGAAAAGCAGCCCCCAACCCCAGTGGATGGGCCTTAAGGGTGGGGGACATGGGGCAGGGCCCTGGAGGCAGGAGCTCAGGACCCACTCTAGCTTGACCTCTCAGTTCTCTGAGCCTCAGTTTCCTGTCTGCACAATGGGTTCAGTTGTTTAATAGTGCCTAGTTCTCACCACCCATCCTGTTCCTGCCCCCTTCCCATTCAGTGGCCCTAGAAATGACCTCTAAGACTCCCCCGCTCATTTTGGTTTTCATTCAGGCTTTACTGGGATTACGATTCCACAAGAAGGAATAGAGGACATCTATTCATCCCTGTGTTTCAAGGTCTTTCTCACCTCCCAGGGAACTAAGAGAAAAACACCCTTATGTGGGGCACTAACTGCTCTTCCTGGTGGGAAGTCCTTCTGAGAGCTAACCCCAGTCTTCACACTGCAGTAGGGAAATAGATGTGTTCTGGCTGGAAGCTTAGTTGTTTGGCCTCCTCGCTGGCTGGAAGGGAGATGGGATTCGAGGAGACAATGCTGGGGACTCACCCTCTAGTGCATCCAGGCCAAATCCCAAGGAGAGGAGGATCACGAGCAGGCATGCCACCCACGGCCACAGAATGGGCACTGCCATTGTCCTGGCCCTGCCTGGTGTCCAGTCCTGGCTCTCCTCCAGATGGCTCAGGGGAGGAGAAGGGTCTGACATGCCCTAAGGGACATAGAGAAGCAGGCTTCAGAGAGAAGGGGAGGGGTAGGGGCAGAGAGACAAGGAATCCCACACAGAGATGGCAGGAGACAGAAAAAAGGAGTGAGAGCCACAGAGACACAAAGCAGTGACAGGCAGCTGGAAACAGAGAACCCAGAGACAGAGAGATGGGGACAGAGATGCAGACAGCGACAGGGAGAGACTCAAAGAGGTCTGCAGAGGGAGAAAGTCACACAGGGTGCAGAGCAAAAGGCAGGCCAAGAGGCGGCCAACCCCGAGGGCGGAGCAGAAGCCCGGGAGCGCGCCGAGGAGAGCAGCGGGGGTCCCAGGGCGCGCGGTACTTTCAGGGGAGAGTCTCCCCGCATCCCTCGGGGCGCGCTCGGCTCCCAGCGCCAGCTGGCTGCGCTGGCCGCGGTATCTCCCGGGGCGACACGCAGGGGCCGCGCCCAGCTCCCGCCCTCCTCGCCCCCAGACCAAACGGATTGGTTTGCTGGGACCTCCCGGTTCTCCCCGCCCCTCCCGCCCAGCCAAAATATTTAGCCTGACAACTGAGGGGGGGATAGGTCTGTTGGGGAAATAAGGCCAAAATACAGGGGGATGGTAGGCCAAGAACCAAGCTCCCCCCCAACCCGCTGCGGCTGCGGTGGGTCCTCCCCCCTCTCGCGGACTTCTCCCAAATGGGGCTGCTGGGCCCTAGCAGCAGCGAGCAGCCTGGGGCCCTGGGGAGGGGCGGTTCTAGGTTTTGCCACCCAGTGCCTTGACGCCACGGGGTAACTTCTGGCAGCCGCCGCTGGAGCGGCTTTCTGAAACCTGGCGGGAACGCGAACTGTCTCTCCTGCGTATTGAAGCCTTTCGCCTCTCGGAGCCCCTCTCAGTCTCTGAGGAGGCCGCCACGTCGGGGGCGCGAGGCTCTGTCCTAGCTCAAGTCCCTTGGTTCCGACCGAGATCCCCGTGGAGAGGACAATCATCCTGTGGGCCCCGCCTCTGTCTGGTCACCTTCTTGAATTCAAACTGCTCTGTCGGTCTGTTTGTCCGTCCCTGTCTCTGGGAATTAAAGGACGGTCTGTCTTGGGGCCCTGGCGGAAAGAACCGCTCGCCTCCTTCATTCACTCGCTCCATGGGCTCCTTGTCTGTCCTCCCCCCAAGAGTCCCTCCTCCAGGACCCCTCTTCCTCTTCCCTCCCCGGCTTGAGACAGGCAGACTCATGCAGCCACAGAGGCCCGCGGGGTGGGAGGGGCTGGGACCTGCCCGCGGGCCGGTGCTGGAGATCCTGGGGCTTTCCGGGTGCGCGGTCTCCTCGGACAGACGCGTCCCCAGCTCCACCCGCGGGCGGCTCCCGCGTCCGAGGAGCTAAGAGAAGATCTATTAATTTCTCCGCGCAGAAATCGATGCTCTTGTCAGGGCGGCGATCGATGCCAGCCCAGCCCAGCTTGGCCCTAACCGGCTTGGGGGCCAGCTCTGGATCGCCGGGGTCAGGGGCTGACGCGGGGTTGCGAGGTGCAGCGCAGTGGGTCCTGCAGACCGCTCCCGCACCCACCCACCCAACCCCGGCCTAGCTCACACCTTTGCGCGCGGGCTTTTAGCGCCACCCTGTGGCCTCTCCTGGAAATCGGCGTCTCTGCTCCCCGGTCTCTCTTCGGCTGTTTTTGGGCAACACCTTGCCTTTCTCTGCCTCTTCCCTGTTTTCCTTCCCCAAGACCTGCGTTTAGGTTTTTTTTGGGTCCTTCCTTTTTCTTCCTACGGTTTAGAGAGTGTTTCCCCTAATTTACCTCAAGTGACATCGCCCACTCCCTCAGGCACGCGCCCCGTGGGGAGGGAGATCTGAGGCCGGGGGCTGGCTAGGATGGCCTGGATGGCAACCTGTCCCCAGCTCAGTCATCTCCCCTCCCCCTAAAGGCAGCTGTTTGAGGCTGGGAGAAATAACGTATCAACTTCCCAGTTCCCCAGCAGAAACCTTTGAGGCGTTCTGCGGCGGCCCCACCGCGTCTCCCAGAGCTAGGGGTATCTTGCCGGAGAAAGCTGGCGCGGGGGGCCCCCAAAGCAGTGGGGTGAGTTGGGGCCTTAGGAAAGGAGGAAGAGGGGTTGGAGCCGGAGGGGGCGGGGCGGGGCCGGGCGGGGGCCGCTGGCTCCGCCCTTTCCTGGCGGCCGGGTCTTTAACACCGCCCAGCGCGCACATGTCGGGGGAGGCCGGGCAGCCGCTGCTGGGAGCGCACAGACGGCGGCCCGGCCGGGGCGAGGCGGGCGCCGCCGCGATGCTGCGAGGCGGACGGCGCGGACAGCTCGGCGGGCACGGCCGGGCTACGGGGCCGGGCAGCCTGCTGGCCTGGCTGATGCTGGCATCTGCGGGCGCCGCACCCTGCCCTGATGCCTGCTGCCCCCACGGCCCTTCGGGGCTGCGCTGCACCCAGGCTGTGGCCCTGGATATCCTCCGCCAGCGGCCGGGCGCCGAGAACCTGACGGAGCTGTGAGTGTCCGGCGGGCGAGGGGACGCGGGGACCGGCGGGCAGAGCCGTGCCCCGAGGGCGCGGACTCACTGCCTGCTTGCTGGGTCAGGAGGGGCGGGCGCCGCGGGAGGCTGGTACGGCGCAGTCCTCTCCTGTGCCTGGATTTTCCTCCGCTACGGCCGCTGTCCTGGCAGCCACCGCATTCACTGCCTGGACGTTGCTTAGTTCTCTGTGCAGCCGGGGCGCTCGCTTCGGGGAGGGCAAGTGCGACTCTTGGGGCACCAGGTCTGAGAGAGCCTAGCCGTCTCGAAGCCGCTTGCTGGAGCTCAGACAGGAGCCTAAGCTCGGCCTCATGCCGCGGGGTGGTTAGCTGCGGAGAACCCTTCGGTGTGGCACTCTTACCACCTTATCTCCTTTCCAGGGGGAAACTAGCCCCCACCTCCTTCTTTGTCATGATGAGGCAATGCCAACTCTTCCCCTGGAATTGGGAATTGAACTGGAATGGGCGGGAGGTGGTGAGGAGTCTAGCCTCCCCCATTTCCACCATCTCTTGTCCTCACGACCCCTTGATTTTGGATCCCACGACCCCCTCCTGGCTTCTCTCTCCCCACGCCCATCTCCCTTTCCTTCCTTGTCTCCCTACTTGGGGCAGGGAGTCAGGGCCCCTGCCGACAGATGCTCTCCTCCCTTCAGGGCCCAAGACTGGGAGGAATCGCCAGCCTTCTGCAGTGCTCTGACATCCTGCAGTAATCGGTTACAAAATAGTCAAGTACTTTTTAGCAGCTGGTGAAACCTATGGGAGTATTCTGTAATAATTGGCCTAGAGGTACTCAAGCATCACATGGTGATGACTGGGAAATACTTGAGTATTCTATGTGGCTAGTGGGGCCAGCAGGACTTCTAGAAGAGGGGAGGAACTGCTAGAAAATCCTCCTCCCGTGGCCTGGGGCATAGAGGATGGGCAAAGAACCCTGGCCTCATGCAGTGATGGGCTGGAAGGTATCTGAGGCGGCGGCCACCACTGTCTGGAAGTTACTTGAGCAGCCTGCGAGAATTGGCACTGAGTTACTCTGGTATATCATGGTAATTAACGGGAAGGTACTCAATGTCTCTTGCTAATGGCCCTAGGGAGACCAGGAGGAGAGGAGATGGCCTTGTCTTGGTCTGGACCTAGGTCTCTCTCTGCATGATGGGAGGGGGCATGAGATCCAGGCTGCCACCCCCAGTTTAGTCCGTTCATTACCCTGGGCCTTCAGACCAGGCCCAGGCTTCTGAATGTTTCCCATCAGAGCTCTCATTTCCTCGTTCCCTTCCAAGCCCCAAGTGGATCCAGCCTGGAGAAGGGGGGTGGGGGGCATGGATAGACTGGGGCTGGGGACCAGGAGGCATTTAGGGTGGTGAACTGTGATGTCCCTCTGGGTGGGGCAGCAGCCTGACCCCCTGCCTCCGCCTGCATGCTTCCCTCCTCCTTCCTCACCCACAGAGCTAACAAGGAGATAATGGACTCGAATAGACAGATTGATTATGAATCCAAACGAATGAGGCAGCTTTGAGCACGCTGCTTGACAGCTTGCACACGCCCGGCCAATGCATTCTCACCCCTCCTCGGGTCCCTACAGCTCTAAACCCTCTGGGCAGGGGCTGGGGATGTGGGCAAGACAAGGACCTACTTTCCCGCAGTCACTGGAGGTTACTCCCTAGGCCACTGGGGACTGAGGACCTGAGATCTGGCTGTCCTGCTGGAGCCAAGGCTGGGAAGGGGGAGAGGGGTCAGTCAGGCTGGTCCTCCCACAAGTTAGGGGTAGTAAGAGGGTAGAGGGGAGAATTCTGAGAACAGGCAGTGAGTCAGGGGCCCCTGGCATGTGTGTGTGTGTGTGTGTGTGTGTGTGTGTGTGTGGTGAGCGTACACTGACGTGCCACTGCCGGGCAGCTGACTTCTCAGGAACTCTGTGGCATACCGGATCCAGAAGCTGGACAGGGCCCAGGGCACAGCGATCCCCCATCCCTACATGCCTGCTCTTACTTCTTTATTTCTGATTTCCCTATCTTGCTTTCTCTGGCTCTCTGTCCTTATCTATCTGTCTCTCTGTCTCCCTTTCCTTATCTGTCTTTCTCTTTGCCTGTCTCTCTCTCTGCCAGTCTCTTCCTGTCAGTTTCTCTTTCTCAGTGTCTCTGTTTCGCTCTTTGTTTTTCTGCCCCCAACCCCATGTTGAGCCTTCCCGTTGCTGCTATCTCACTGTGTAAGTCAGCCAGTCCGTGACCCCACTCTGACTCCATCCTCTCATTGCACCTCTCCTCCTTCCTGGGTCCCTCCTGGGGCAGGAAGGGGTTCAACGGGTCCCTGACTGACATCCTCTATGCTTCTCACTTGCTCTGCTGAAAGATGTCGGGGTAGTAGGGGTTGCTGCTTGAGTGCGAGGAGTGGCCACCGGCTTTGAGGGGGAGAGGGTGGGGTGTGAATATATGTGTGTGCGTGCACGCACGCATGCATGTGTGTAGCGGTATGGGTAAGCCCGGATAGTGGCTCCTGAGCAAGTGTGTTTGGGAGAACATATTTGCGTGACCACAGGGCTTGCTCTCTGCTGGGTGGGGCAGTGGCGGTGATGAGGCCCCTTGTGGAAGCCAGTGTTTCAGCATGACCCCCACCACTGAGCATGTGCGGGAGAGGCCCTGTGTATAAAAGCAGAACACCTGGCTGAGAGTGGACTTGTGTGTGTTTATGATCGTGAGTGTGCACACACATTCTCACATGTGCATATGTGTGCGCATGAGAGATATATGCACGTGTCCACATGTGAGGGTGTAAGCATGCACGTGCGCACACCTCTGTCCATGCATGCACATGTGCATGCGTGACTGTGTGTGAGGAGGTGTGTCTCTGTGCATATGTGTATGCATGTGTGTGTGCACACCCATGCATGTGGAAACAGATCCATATGTGACTGCGTGCATCTGTGTGCATATGAATGTGCATGTGTGCACACATGCATGTGCGATTGTGAGGGAGGCAGATGGGTGGGTGTGGGAACTCGAGTGTGGGCCTGGGCCCCTGTGACTCCCGTCCCCTCTCCCCACAGCTACATGGAGAACCAGCAGGGTCTGCAGCGTCTGGAGCACAGTGACCTGAGGGGCCTGGGGGAGCTGAGAAACCTGTGAGGGGCTGGGGACTGTGTGGGTGTGGGGACTCTGTGGGTGGGGGACCACAGAGTCAGGGAGGGCTCAAGGGTGCTAGAGGCCTGGGAGGACCTGAGAGGCTGAGGACTGAGGGGCTGGAGGAGGTCAGGAATCTCAGGGGTCTTAGGGGTCCAGGGGTAGCTGAGGAGGCTATGAGGGGCATGGGGAGGGCTCCAGGGCTCAGCACCGGGGACTCGGGGCTGGCACGGGCAGAAAGGCCAGGGCAGCTAAGGCCCGGGGGCTGACGCTGCTGCACCCTCCCCAGCACCATCGTGAAGAGTGGTCTCCGTTTCGTGGCACCGGATGCCTTCCATTTCACCCCTCGGCTCAGTCGCCTGTGAGTGGCCGGGGCTGGGCAGAGGGAATGGGAGGGCACCCAGAACTGGGTGCTGATGGGCTTGGCCTTCCACAGGGACCTGTTCTGTGGAAAGCCCCAGCCTAGTCAGGGAAGTCAGGTCACCCATTCTCCTGAGGCTTCTTCTCATGGGCTCTCAGCTCCCACCCCTACCAGCTAGAAGGTCCTTCTTGCTGCCTTGCTTCCATGCTTCATGCTGCAGGGACACTTCTCATAGATGTCTGCCCCATTTGTCTTCTCGGGTTCAGATACGCACAGTCCAAAGGGATAAGGGGCGGGAGCAGGACTCCGGGTGCTGGTGGGATTCCATCTGCCACCCTCTCCCTGGCCCCTGGGATAGCCTGGGTGCTGGGGTATCAGATCTGCCACTTATCACCCTTCCCTTTCCTGGGAGTCACGGCTACCCCTCCTGTAGAGGACAGGAAGGGGCAGAGGTGGGCTGGAGACACTTCCAAAGGAGAGACCCTGGGAGTCCCTGGCAGCCCCTTGCTGGCCTTCTGAGGGCAAGGGTTCAGCTCCTCCTTCCCACCACCAGCAGGTGAGAGATGGGAAGGGGGGTAGGGGCCTGTCATTCATGGAGTTGTGCTGGGCACTCTAAACTCTCTGTTGTGTCCAGTGATTTAGCAATGACAAAAATAAGGTGATGTTACATCACTGATTCTGTACTGGGGCTTCAGTTAAAAATGTGTACTCAGTGACACCTCACAGTACTTCTGTCCGTAAATCTTCACAATCTGGTGAGACAGATAGTGTCATCCCCATCTTACAGAGGAGAGTTCTGAGAATCAGAGAGTTTAAGTCTCTGGGCTGAGGTCACACAGCTGTAAGTGGCAGATCAGAACCTCACCCAGCTCTGTCTGGGGCTGAAGTGGGTAGTCTTTCTGATCCCTGTGTGGTGGTGCCTCTCCAACTCAGCCCCCACCAACTGTAGGACGGCTGGGCAAGGAGAGGGGTTGGGGCAGACCCTCAGAGGCAGAGGGTCCCAGGAGCGGCAGCCTGGCGCAACGCACAGAGTACTGGGGCTCCTAACCAGCTTCCTGTGTGGGCTGGAGCCGGTACCCCACTGAGCTCACTATCTCCATCTCTACAACTAGGGGGCTGGGGGCCTGGGGTCCCTTCCAGCAGGCTTTCCTTAGTCTCTGAGGAGGGGAAGGAAGGAGGAGGGAGGAGGGGACCTGAGGGAGTGCTCTGAGATCCTTGTCATCTGGTAGGGGGCAAGGCAGTGTGGAGGCGCAGTCTCCCCTCCTCCTCTGG
This sequence comes from Diceros bicornis minor, assembly GCF_020826845.1. Lineage (NCBI taxonomy): Eukaryota > Metazoa > Chordata > Mammalia > Perissodactyla > Rhinocerotidae > Diceros > Diceros bicornis. Next base: position 60,364,389 of record NC_080743.1, read on the forward strand.
CCCTGTCTGGGCTCTGTGCAGGGGAGCACAGATGGAGCCCCTTCCCCCAGCTGGGGCCTCAGCACTTTGCCAGCTGGGGCCAAGGGTGGGGGAGAGGGGAGCGGCTCTTCCCTCAGACCCTGCTCCCTGGGGTCTGGGGAGGGGGTTAAGTGGGGTTAACCCTCATTGTCCCAGGGAGAAGAGTGGGACTCACCCCCATTGCCTCTCAGGGCTGGTTCTAGTTGCCAGGATTGTGGGGGAGAAGCCAGATGTCAACTTCGTCCTGGGCTCCTCTCCTCCCCTCCCTCACACTGGGTCAGAGCTGAGGTTGGTTGTTCACAGGGTCTGTCTCGCTCTGTCTCAACTCCCGCAGGAATCTCTCCTTCAATGCTCTGAAGTCTCTCTCCTGGAAAACCGTACAGGGCCTTTCCTTACAGGAACTGTGAGTATGGGGGCTTCCAGGGGCAAGAGCAGCAAAGGTGTGTGTGTGTGAGATGTGTGTGCCCATGGGCCCTTGTATCTCTGTACGAGGTATGTTGCGGTGTTTGTGCAGAACCGCAGGGGCAGTTCCCTTTGGGGACTTCGTGTTTGGCTATGAGCTGAGACTGGGACTGTGCGTGCCTGTGAACCTCCCATCAAAGCAGAGGCTGCAGGCCCACCTGCTGGGGGGTTACTGGCCTGGGGGCATGCAGGGGTAGGGGGTGGAGAGCTGGGCTGGACGACTGATCTGTGTGCACTCCCTCGGGGAGGCTGGGGGCTGGCACAATTCTCGGGCCTGTGCTGAGCAGACCCACAGGCCCAGCACCTGTGCACATGGGCACATTCGCCCACCTTCCCAGCACACCATGCACATGGATGGGTGTGACAACAGTGGTCCACGTGTGCTTGGTGGGCACCTAAGGTCTCTGGGTCATCCGGAAGGCAGTGCCCTTCCCTCCTTGTCACCCTGCTCAGATCCCTCACCTGGCTTGTCACCCTGGGGAGCCCAGGGTAAGGGAATTCCATGTGGTCCACAGCCGGCTGTCTTTGACTTTCTGCATTCTATTTCTTTTAACGTCTTGTTACTGGGGTCCATGAGAAGAACTTCTCCTATGTCCTCACTTCTTCACCTCTAGACAGTCCACCCTGCTGTCTCACTGCACTCCCTCTTACTGTAGTACTTCATTCTCTGTGGCTCCTCAGGCCCAACACCTGTCCCTTCCCTGACTCTCTTGGTGTCCCCCACACCCACCAGAGTCCTGTCGGGGAACCCTCTGAACTGTTCCTGTGCCCTGCGCTGGCTGCTGCGCTGGGAGGAGGAGGGGCTGGGCGGAGTGCGAGAACAGAAGCTGCAGTGTCATGAGCAGGGGCCCCTCGCCCTCCTGTCCAACACCAACTGCGGTAGGTGCTGGAGGTGCTCTAAGGGGCTGAGAAGGAGCTACATGCTTGGGGAGAGGACACGGAGCAGGGCTCGGGGAACAAGCACTGAAGGGCGCCTGGGGGTGGGCATTGGCAAGAGCTGGGGCAAACTGAAAGTTGGGGGGCATCGCCACTGGGGTCTCAGGGTCACTGAGGAGGGTGGGGGGAGGAGCATTGCCCTGGGGTAGAGTTCTGAGGCCATTCCCTGCTCTAACACCCCTCGGGCATCCTGGGCCACCAGGCGTGCCTGTGCTGAAGATCCAGGTGCCCAATGCCTCTGTGGACGTGGGGGACGACGTGTGGCTGCAGTGCCAGGTGGAGGGGCAAGGCCTGGAGCAGGCCGGCTGGATCCTCACGGAGCTGGAGGAGTCAGCCACAGTGATGGTGAGAAGCCCTTCCCCCCTCCACTCCCCTTCACCCAGGAGAGGCCTGGACAGCGCACCAGGGACAAAGAGAGGGAAAGAGAGACAACGAATAAGAAGCACGTGGAGGGCGACGGATGGTGTAGATCCATGGGGCCCAGGCTCATGCTGTGGGGCAGCCCCAGGCACACACGTGCCCTCAGGACGAGCACTGGCCCAGCAGGGACCCCAGGCTCTGCTGGATCCACCAGGACTTCGGCCCCTCTCCAGGAACATGGTGCTGGCTGCAAGATAGAGGGTCACAGAGCCCTCACATGTGGGAGCTGAGGGGGACCCCACAGACTATCCCTCCCACCCAACCCCTTTCTAGATAAGGAAACTGAGGCCCAGGGAGAGGGTGCGATATTTGTGATCGTGCACCCAGGCAAGTTCTCGAGGGCTTTCAGTCTTTTCCTGGAGATTCTGGAAGCAGCATCCACTTGGGTGTTTGATGAGCATATTATGAGAAAGGAGGCACCGGTCTGGTTTCAGCCCTCTCTCACTAATTAATTTTTGGAGTGACTTTTTGGAAAAATTCCTTAATCTGCCTGCACGTTGTTTTTCTTATCTGTCAACTGAGGAGGTGGACGTGATGGCCTTCCAATGTCCCGCCTGCCCCTGGGCACTCTCTGGCCTCTGTCTCTGTTATCCAGACGGGTCTTTGGGCATCTTCACAGGCCTTGCCATTTGTCCTCAGGCTGGGGATGGGCAGCTAAGAGTAGCCACAGCTGACTCAGGAGGGCTTGGTGGCAAGGTCAGCAGGGGTTGACAATAGGCTGTGCCCACCCAAAAAGCTGGCCCCTTGTGGGTAGACACACAGGGTCCAGCCCCTGGGAGGAGCCAGGCCAATGGGACCAGGTGTGTGGTGTTCAGTTTGGGAGGAGAGTCAACTCCAGAATTGCTGGGGGCACCTGGAGCAATATTGAAGGAGGAACCACTAGAGTCCTGAGCAAGGGGGTCCAGACATGGTGGAGGGACCACTAGCCACTGGGTGGTTCCTCTCCTTCCAGAGAGCAAAGCCACCAAGAGTGGCTAATGGAAAGACGACGAGGCGGAGGCAAGAGGTTGGCCATGGCCATCTGAGGAGAAACCTTTGATCAACTATCTGTTTTGAGAAATTCCAGGTTTTTGCTTTTTCCTTTGGGAGGTTTACACATTTGCTACCACTTGTGTTTTCTAGACACTTCCTATAAAAAAGTCATACCCTAACTGGGTTAAATGGAGAGGAGGGAAGGCTGGTCACCCTCAGGAGAGTGAAGGGTGGCAGAGCAGCTCCAAGGGAAGAGTTAATGGGACGCCATACCATGCCCTAGGGTGATGTGGAGGAGTGGGACAGCTGAGAGAATCTTAGGGCAGGGGATGGCTTCCCCTGGAGGTGGCTGGAACCCAGAGCTTGCACAAGAGGCTAGAGAACTCTTCTGGGATCTTTGAACTCCCATATTCCAACGGAAGCCCAGGGAAACTTCACCTCCTCTGGAGTTTATTCAAGGAATTCCACAATTATGAAATTTCCAGATAAATGAGATTTGTCCACTACTTCATGGATTTTCATGAAAATAGCTTTCTAAAATGATGAAAGATTATTTTGTCTACCTCTTCACCTTACAAAACAAAAAAACCCATGGTTCAGCAAGATTAAGAATTGTCTTACGTTCATATAACTTCCGCACGTCCATGATTTCTTAGGAAGAGAATCGGAACCTGATTCAATATTTTGATGACTCAGAATCAAGTCACTTTGCCCGTCTAACTTCACGCTCTGTCTTCATCTGCCAAAGGAGGTCATGATGCGACTATTGCTTCTAACTGCTGCTCTGTTATCAGCGCCATCTCTTTGTTTCTGATCTTCCTTGGACTGAGACTAAGTTTGTTAGAACTGTGTGTAAAACAAGAATGCGTAGGTGGGGAGGTCCTAGTTGGTTCTCCAGTGAGTTGTGTAGATTTGCTATTTGAGATTCATGACATCTATTTGTCTGCTTAGATGAGTAGTTTTGGTTCAGGGTATTTGTGCCTATTTTGAGATCATTGGTTATGGTCTAGATTTTTCAGATCATTAAATAAATGATCCAGGAGATAGTCTGAAAACAAGCTCTAAGGGAGGAGGGCTATTCCCTGCCATATTCTCCCCCACATCTCTTCCCTGCCCTCCTCTGTTTTTCCATCTGGAGCCAGAGGGGCTCCCCAAAAACATCAGCTCCAGCCCCAAGGCAGCTGACGCTCTTCCTGGTTTTCCCTTCTCTTCCCTGATTCAGCAATCTGGGGGTCTGCCATCCCTGGGGCTGACCCTGGCCAATGTCACCAGTGATCTCAACAGGAAGAATGTGACGTGCTGGGCGGAGAATGACGTGGGCCGGGCTGAAGTCTCTGTCCAGGTCAACGTCTCCTGTGAGTCCCAATGACTGCCCCTGCACCCACCCCCATCCCTTCTTCCCTGAAAAGAGGATGTGAGGGTGGGGGGCTGGAGGAAGAGGGTGGGATGTGTGTCTCCACAGCTGCTCCCTCCCAGCTGTTTCCAGATTCCCATGAAAACCTGATCCTTTGAGGGAAGTCCTGGAGGCTTGTCAAGGCCAGAGGGACGCAGATGGATTTCTCTTTGGCCCCCTGCCCAAGTCTTGCTACCTGAGGCCCTCAATGCCAGCTGCCCCGCTGTTTTCACTGCTTTGCTGTATTTCTTCATGCCCGTCCCTTTATAGAACTTTTGCCCTACATCCTAGATTTAAAAGAAGAAATCCCCCCACGAAATTCCTCTTTAGGCTTGCTGCCTAATTTCTCTTGGTCTGCCAATAAATTATTTTAAATCTTCTATGTTACATAATTTTTCTTCTTTTATTGTGAAATATACACAGATATGTACGTGAAACACGTACACTTTAAACAATAATTGTTCTTACCAGCACTTCTGAAGATACTCCCTTCCTTTCCCCATTCAGAACTCCATCCTTCTCCTCCACCCCATCCTGACTTTTGTGATAATAATTTCCTTGCTTTTTTTTTTTTTTGTGAGGAAGATTGGCCCTGAGCTAACATCTGCCAATCCTCCTCTTTTTGCTGAGGAAGACCGGCCCTGGGCTAACATCCATGCCCATCTTCCTTCACTTTATATGGGACGCCGCCACCACATGGCTTGCCAAGTGGTGTGTTGGTGCTTGCCCAGGATCCGAACTGGCGAACCCCGGGTTGCTGCAGCGGAGCGTGCACACTTAACCACTTGCGCCACTGGGCCGGCCCCCTTGCTTTTAAAAATAATTTTACACACTTATGCTTCCCTATTGATATGGTTTAGTTTCGCCTGTTCTTGTACATATATAGATGGAATCCTACCGTAAGTATCATGTTTTGTGTCATTTCTTTCACTCAACATTTTGTTTGTAAGATTCATCTGTGTTAATGGGAGTAGCTGTAGTTCATTCAATTCACTGCTGAATAGTATTCCATTGCATGAGTGCTGGCGAGAATTCCAGGATCAATTGTAGATGTTTATTATATATATATTTTTTCTATTATTGAGGGGATTTTCCTTTTTTCAGGTTGGGTCTATTTCAAACCCATATCTTTTTTCAAAAATGTTTTTTAACTGCATATTTTTTTTGCTTGTTTGAGGTTAAGGCCCCCTCCTGATCTTCTTAAGCTTGATTACATTTAATTTTACCCTTATCCAAAAAACTCCATGTTTAATTTCCGCAAACTGGTACCCCCACTTCTCCAGGGCTGTTACTTATTTCCTTTAGCCCACTGCTTAAGTTCTTTAAGCTTCTGAATTTTATACGCCTGCTGCCTGATTTATTTAAGATATATCATCAACTTTCTTCAAGATGTCCCTCCGTGTGAATTTCTTAGGGCCTACCGACCTGTTTCTCTTAGGCCCGCCACCTGATTTCTGGCTCTCCCCGCCTCCCTCTCCTGGACTTGTTAGGTTTGCACTGGGTTCCCTCTGGATGCCCCCTGACTTCTCGTTGTGACTCTCTCTGGCCCGCAGTCCCAGCCAGTGTGCATCTGCAGACAGCGGTGGAGCAGCACCACTGGTGCATCCCCTTCTCAGTGGACGGGCAGCCAACGCCCTCTCTGCGCTGGCTCTTCAACGGCTCCGTGCTCAATGAGACCAGCTTCATCTTCACCGAGTTCATAGAATCAGCAGCCAACGAGACTGTGCGGCACGGCTGCCTGCGCCTCAACCAGCCCACCCACGTCAACAACGGCAACTACACGCTGCTGGCTACCAACCCCTATGGCCGGGCCGCCGCCTCCGTCATGGTCGCCTTCATGGACAACCCTTTCGAGTTCAACCCTGAGGACCCCATCCCTGGTGCGAGGACCACCCTGAACCCTGCCCCCGCTCCCTGGGCTCCACCTGGGTACAGATCCAGGTGTCCGGGGAGGCCTGGCCCACTTCCTGCTGTGATCCTGACCCCAGAAGTTGGAGGCCTGGAATTCTGGTGTCCAGCTCTGTGCTGATCTCCTTGCCCCTGCCTCCTCCAAGCCCCCGGAGTCCTGAACTCCTGAGCTATTCCATCCACTTGAGCTGGCTGAAGAGAGAGCCATGCCCCAGGGCATGCACAGCCCAGCTGGAAAGGGCGATGTGCATCATCTCCCTTGAGGTCCAGCAGCCCCATGCCCCATCCCACCCCCACCCCCTGAAGGGATGATCCCAGAGGGCGAAGGGGCCTCACTGCTCTCCTCTCCCATCTGACTGTTTTCTCTCCTCCCTCCTGCTGCAGTCTCCTTCTCGCCAGTGGGTGAGTAGCCCAGGCTGGAGGGCAGGTCTGTCTGGTCCCTGGAGCTGAGGCTGGGGCAGAGGGCACAGTTAACCTGATCCCCAAGGGGTCAGCAGGGGCCAGGGTGGGGAATCCTGGAGGACATGTGGTATGTGCCAAGGCCCACCTTTCCTGCCCTGTGTCTCCCAGACACGAACAGCACGTCCAGAGACCCAGTGGAGAAGAAGGATGAAACACATTTTGGGGTGAGCATGGGAAGTGGAAGTTTGTCCAGGACTTGGGATTGGGAGGCCAGGCTCAAGGCTCATCCGTGTGTCACTTCTGATCAGAGCATGGGGATCACTACCATCTGGCCTGAGCTTGGTGGGCCACCCTCGCAGCCACAGCCCGGGGCCTGGGGGGAGGAGGAGGCAGGTCTGGGAGCCTGGCTCTGGGCTCCTCTGCAGGATGGAGAAACACTTTGTGATGGGGGAGCTCTGGGAGTACAGGGGAAGCCCCAGATCTAACCAGCCCCACCCCCAGGTCTCAGTGGCTGTGGGCCTGGCTGTCTTTGCCTGCCTCTTCCTTTCTACACTGTTCCTTGTGCTCAACAAATGTGGACGGAGGAACAAATTTGGGATCAACCGTGAGTTGGGGGGCTGCAGAGGGGCTGTCTGTCAATCTCTCCTACTGACTTGGTTTCCTCCTGGCTCTTTCTGACCCTGTCCTCTGTGTGGGGGGCCTGTGCACACGTGGGGCTCAGGGACTGCGTGTCTGGGGTATGAGGGCTGGCTGAGGGCTTGTGAGTGTGAGCGTGTGTTGGGGCTGGTGCTGGGGTAGTTGCAGAGGGAGCAGCTGCTAATTGGCGGCTGGATTGTAGTCAAACACTAAGTGGGTCTGGGAGGGCTGAGCTCTGCAGGGGGGTAGTGGGGGAGTTCTTTGGTGGCCCATGGGGCCTGGGGTTGGACAGGAGCCAGACAGAAAGAGGCCGTAGTGCCTCCCCTCCCCCTGCCTGCTGTCTTGCTCCCTGGCTCTTCTGTTCCTCCCCTGCAAGTTACAAGATTGGGGTCACCTGGTACCCTGCAACCTGGCAGGGGCCAAGGTGTGTGCCTGGGCTGTGACCCCTCCGTGTGGCTCCGTCTCCTCCCAGGTCCCGCTGTCCTGGCTCCGGAAGACGGACTGGCCATGTCCCTGCATTTCATGACATTGGGTGGCAACTCCTTGTCCCCCACTGAGGGCAAAGGCTCTGGGCTCCAAGGCCACATCATCGAGAACCCACAATATTTCAGTGATGCCTGTGAGGGGCTGTGCTGGGTCAAGGGTGGGGACGGGCCTGTGCACGCATTTGTGTGTACATGCATGCGTGAGAGTGTGTGTGAGTGTGTGTGTGTGTGTGTGTGTGGAAGCCGCTGTGTCATCGCCTTTGCCTACCCCAGTCCTGAAGAAGCCTTCTTTCCCACCCCACTCCCCCCGTCCAATCCTACGGCACAGGGCTTGGTAAATGAGTGAAGGCTCGATTTCAGTCCCCATCCACCCCCTTGGCTGGCACCTTTGTGCAGCGCAGAGCCCTGCTAGAGAGTCCTGTCCTTAACCCCACCCCATCCTTCCCAAGACGGGGCTCCTGTGTGATCCTGCAAGCCCCTCCCCAGGTGTTCATCACATCAAGCGCCGGGACATCGTGCTCAAGTGGGAGCTGGGCGAGGGCGCCTTTGGGAAGGTCTTCCTTGCCGAGTGCCACAACCTGCTGCCTGAGCAGGACAAGATGCTGGTGGCTGTCAAGGTAAGACCTTGTCCATGAGGTACTGCTGGCCTGGGTCCCACCCCTTGGAGCTCCATCTTTCCAGGACAGGGTGCTCAGGCTGGGGTGTGGCATGGCTCACAACTCAGGGTTGGGTGAGCCACCCTGGATGTGGGGAGGCGAGGCTGGGCCCCACTCAGTCCTTTCCCCCTCCCTTCCACCCAGGCGCTGAAGGAGGTGTCCGAGAGTGCTCGGCAGGACTTCCAGCGGGAGGCGGAGCTGCTCACCATGCTGCAGCACCAGCACATCGTGCGCTTCTTTGGGGTCTGCACTGAGGGCCGCCCACTGCTAATGGTCTTTGAGTACATGCGGCATGGTGACCTCAACCGCTTCCTCCGGTACGAGCACCTGGCCCCAGCGCTGGCCCCTGGCCCCTGGCTCTGAGCCCCGTCACCCCTTCCCTACAGCACATCCCTATTTGTCTGTTGAACTGAGGAGGGACACCCAGAAGAAGCAGGAAGGCAGGGCTCCTGTCCCCAAGGAGCTGTGAGGCAGATGTGTGAATGTGACAGTCTGGGTGAAGGACGGAGTGTCAGGGAGGTGGTCCAGGAGGACAGTAGTCAGGGAGGCTGCACTAGCAGAAGTCAGGAGCTAAAACTTCAGGATGGGCGGGCTTTGCAGAGAGTGAGTGTGCATTTGCGTGTGGCACACAGAAGCCAGGCCTGTAGGAGCTGGCAGTTAGGATAACTACACAACAACAATAACAAACATTTATCAGGCACTTTCTGTGTTCCCTCTGCACTATGTTATATACCGTACAGTTCATTCTTATCGTGGTGGTACGTGCTTGTACATATATATCTGTACAGTAGTCCCCCTTTTTCTTCCGTGTCACTTTCTGCCATTTCGGTTCCCTGCGGTCAACCACGGTCCAAAAATAACACTATGTCACACTGCCTACGTCATACACCTCACTTGATCTCATCACCTCAGCATTGTATCATCTCATAGCATCAGAAGAAGAAGGGTGAGTTCAGTACAATAAGATATTTTGAGAGAGAGAGACCACATTCACGTAACTTTTATTACAGTATATTGTTATAATTTTTCTATTTTATTATTGTTGTTAATCTCTTACTAGGCCTAATTTGTAAATTAGACTTTATCATAGGTGTGTATGTGTAGGAAAAAACATAGTCTACATAGGGTGCGGTACTATCCACGGTTTCAGGCATCCACTGGGGGTCTTGGAATGGATCCCCGCTGATAAGGGGGGACTACTGTATAATAATATAAATATGTATTTATTTTTCATAGTCTCCAAGCATATATGGCAATTTATACTTGAAGAGAGTTACCAAAAATTTGTTTATTTGGCTTTGGACAGAACAACTCTGATACGTTTACTGCTTTGTGCTCATAATTTTAATAACTTCAAGAAACGTGCCCATTTCACAGATGGGACTTAGAGAGGTTAAGTGACTTGCCCAAGGGCACACAGGTAGTCAATGGCCCAGGGGCGATGTGACCCCAGGCAGAGCCCTGCTGTCAGTCCCTGACTGTGATGGTCACACATTCCCTTTGTCAGTCCTTCTCTGATGAGGATGGGGCCATGTGAGGCAGGGAGAGGGCCAGGCTTTGGAATCAGCTGCGACTTATTAGCTGAGCCTTCTTTGCCCAGTTGCTTTTCTCTCTGACCTCAGTTTCCCCACCAGTTAGAGGGGCAGGGGGACTGTGGTTCTGGATGAGAAAGCACTGTGTGGTTGTCCAGGTGATGGTTGTGATTTGGTCCCCAAACATCCCTTTGGGAGCGACAGGTTGTTCATGAAGTCAGGCTGCAGAAGTCAGCTGGGAGAGACCCTGGCAGCAGAGCTTATCCTGTGGATGGGGAGGAGGAGCCCATGGAGGGTGTGGAGCAGGAGGGAGGCGATGCCAGACCCCAGGATGAGTGTGGAGGTGGACTGGCTGAGAGGAGCCCGAGGCAAGAGAAGGCCAGGAGCAGCCCTTCCCTTTGTTCACAGACGCGGTGTGGGCTCCGTGCTGCGTGCTGGGGATACAGGCCAGGGACACGCCGCCATCTGGGGCCCAGGCTGTGGGAGAAGCGGCTCTACATGCTGGACGGAGCAAGGGGCAACCAAAGGAGGGAATCATGAAAGCTCCTAGATGAGTCTGGAAGACTTCCCCTAGGAGGGGCCAACTGCTCCTTCTTGCCTCCAGGCCTTTGTACTTACAGTTCCCTCTGCCTGCCTCCTAGCCACTTCACCCACCCCGGTCCCTGACCCCTTCCAATGGCTTACCCACCCCTCTTCCTTAGGGCTTGAGTCTCAGTTTAGATGTCTCTTCCTCCAGGAAGCCTTCCCTGACTTCTTCCATCCCTACCCTGAGTGCCCATCAAGTGCCCCTCACACAGCACTGCCCTAACCCGTTTATGTGCATCCTGCTCTCCACCGTAGCTCTGGTGCTTGGCACGCTGGAGATGTGTAACAAATACCTGAGATAAATGAAGAAACAGCTGCATGAGGAGAAAGTTGGCTAGTAGGATAGGGCAGTACTGACAAAGCCATCAGCTCAGGCAAAGGTTCAGAAGAAGGAATATTTGGGGAATGGAGATGAGTGATGAAGAACGGTGGCTGTGGGGAGGAGGAGGGCATCCTGGAAACCTTTGGAAGGAAGGAGGACCCCATGGGAATGGTGGATATTGAGGGCAAAGGTGAGAGAGACAGGAATCTAGGAGGACTCCCACGTTTCAGGCTCAGAGCCCTGAGGGGTGGGGTGGGGGGGAGGTGTTTCCCTTCACTGAGGCAGGGGCAGGCTTGGGGAAGATGCTGAGTTGGAGGTGTCCATGGGTTAGAGTTGTAGGGGCCAGTGGACAGCTGGATGCTGAGGTTGGAGTTCAAGGGGGCTACCTGAGAGGAAGGCATGAATGTGGGAAGTGTGGGCACTGGTGGAAGCCCCCGAGGTGGGCACACCTCGGCACCCCCCAGCCCCCCCTTCACACAGCTGCCTCCCCTGTTCTTTCCTTCCTCCATTCCCCCTGAATCCCCTCCCCATTCCACCCCAGCTCCCCAGTCTCCCCTTCCTCAGGCTCCCGGGGGGTTCTCTGCTCCCAGCCCACCCTTCTCCCTCACTCTGCCTTAGGTCCCACGGGCCTGATGCCAAGCTGCTGGCTGGCGGGGAGGACGTGGCGCCAGGGCCCCTGGGCCTGGGGCAGCTGCTGGCCGTGGCTAGCCAGGTCGCTGCGGGGATGGTGTACCTGGCGGGTCTGCACTTCGTGCATCGGGACCTGGCCACGCGCAACTGTCTGGTGGGTCAGGGACTGGTGGTCAAGATCGGCGATTTCGGCATGAGCAGGGACATCTACAGCACTGACTACTACCGCGTAAGGGTCTTTCGTCCCAGCCCCTCCCCCAGCTGTAGACACGCTGGCTGCCGAGTCCCCCTCCGAGAGCCTGCCCTTGCTGGGCACGTCCTCTTCCTCGGGCGCTGTGGGCTCTGAGACTCTCTGGCTCTGGTTTTAACCCCCCTCCTACCTCCTCGGCCCCCAGTGGAGGAGGGTCTGTCTCTGCCATCCCGCACGGAAACGGCACCATCGGTTTTTCCCTCTTAGCCGAGGGCAGGAGAGCCACTTCTATTTATTTTTAATGATGGGGCTGGGGACGGGTCTGGCCGGGAGAGGCTGTGGGTGCGGGCGCCCCCTGGAGGTGACGCGGCGCCCGCCCGCCGGCAGGTGGGAGGCCGCACCATGCTGCCCATCCGCTGGATGCCGCCCGAGAGCATCCTCTACCGAAAGTTCACCACGGAGAGCGACGTGTGGAGCTTCGGCGTGGTACTCTGGGAGATCTTCACCTACGGCAAGCAGCCCTGGTACCAGCTCTCTAACACAGAGGTCAGCCTCGCCCCGTGGGTCACCACCTGCCCTGCCCCTTCGGGTGCCCTTCATCCCACTGCCAGCCGGCACCCACCCAGCATCCTGCTGACACTGTGCTTCCTGCACCCCAATCCTGTTCTTTTCTTGCGTCCTTCTCCTCTCCGATTCTTGCCCCCACTTGCTGTCCTAAGCCCAGGCCCAACAGGCTCCTGGAGGAACCTCAAAGCACTTTATAAATGGAGCCCAGACCCCCATCCCTAGCTGCATTTTATACACCTAATAGGCATTATCAGGGTGGAAGGGAGAGGCGTGGGAAGAGGAGCACAGCACAAGAGGGCTTGACACTGCAGCAAGAAGGCTGGAGGTTAGACTGTAGGAAGGACAGTCGTGTCCCCTCCTCCTGCCCTCCTGACTGGACACAGCAAGAGGGGGCCCCAGGTGTTCTGTCTCCCAGAGCAGCTGCCCCACCCCCTCCTTGGCTCACAGCTGTCAGTTTCCATTTCTCCTCCTAATGCAGTCTGCTCCCTGGAGGCTGGTGGGGTGGGGGAGAGGGTTATAGATTTTAATTTTCTCAAGCACTGAGAGAAGGAATGGAATTAGTGCCGCCTATAACCCAAGTCTTCTAATGGGGAGGGAGGGAAGAAGGGGGAAAGAGGCTCCAGGCCCCTGCAACCATCTCCCTGCCACCATCTCTTCTTCTTTGGATTCTTTAGCTGCTTTAGCAGTCCTTCCTGGAGTCTAACTTTGATCTTTCCTGCTGCAGTTTCTTTTCAGAGGAGCTGGGTCCCCACGGAGTGGTACCTATAGAGGAGAAAAGAAAGTGGGGTTGCCCTCTCCCTTAAAATGCCAGCCAGCCATTTTTCAAGGTCTTTACCAGCAATCCTGCTCTATTTTCTTTTTGCCCCCTGGAGCTGAGAGCAGAGGACCCTTCTGTTGCTCCATTCAGCCCTCAACACCAGGCTGATGGATTTGGCAAATGCCTTGGCCCCGCCCCTTCCTCAACCTACCTGGCAAGTCTTCTGAGGGTCTCATTCCAGCCCTTGGGGAGGCAGTCCTACCCCCAGTCCAACCTTCCCAGAGTCTATTCAGCCTTAATCCTTCCCACTGCTCAGTGTCTGGGTGGAAAGGAATCTTGGGGTTTGCTGCATCCTTTTAGATTATTAGTAGCCAAGAGCCCCAGACATATTGTGTGACCTGCCTTGGGAGCCTCTGTGAGGCAGGGCAGTGCTGGCGCTGGCCTCACTCTGCTGCTCCCAACCCAGTGTGCCCTCTTTTCTCTCCCTCCGGCGGCCCCAGGCGATCGAGTGCATCACCCAGGGACGTGAGCTGGAGCGGCCGCGTGCCTGCCCGCCGGAGGTCTATGCCATTATGCGGGGCTGCTGGCAGCGGGAGCCCCAGCAGCGCCACAGCATCAAAGACGTGCACGCTCGGCTGCAAGCCCTGGCCCAGGCGCCGCCCGTCTACCTGGATGTCCTGGGCTAGTGGCTGGGGCTGGGTAGCCGGAATACTGGGCTGCCCTCAGCAACCCCCGTAGCTCCGGGTGATCTCAAAGCATCCAACTCACCCTCAGCATGCCGGAGGGGACAGTGGGGTCTGGGAGGGGAGGATGTTCCTCCTCCCCTAGGCAGGGTTCCCTCATAGCAATTATATTTATTATCCCTGGGCTGTGTCTCTTGCCAATTCTTGGGATGACATCGTTCTGGGAGCGAGTATTGGGACTCAGGTAGCGGGATGACTCTCCGGGATCTGCCCTCTGTCTGGTTCCCCTCAGCTGCCTGACCCTCTCCGTGCAGCTGTCACCTCCACCTCGTGGCTGTGGTTTGCCTCCCACTCCTGTGGTCACCTTGTTCACCTGGTGGTGAGGCAACCTCAAGTCAAGCTTCAGACCCCAATTTAGATGAGATTAGAGATAAATTGCCTATCTCTGTACTTCATGTTCAGGAAGGCTGGTACTGCAGTGGAAGGGATGGAAGTTAGATGTCATGGTGGACAGGAGGGAAGCATTGGTGGGGTGAGTCTTCCTTATATTGGTGTGCCCAGAACATGACACGTACACAGTAGGACAAATGGATGAGAGAGAGAGAGAAAGAGAGGGTGTGTATGTGTGTACGTGTGTACGCGTGTGTGTGTGTATATGTGTGGCAAGGACAGGAAAGGAGCAGGAGAAAGGAATGGGGAGGGAGGCAGGGCCCCTTGTTCCTTCCCCTCTGTCACTCTTCTTGGCTCTAAGTGCTTTGAGATCAGCACTTGGAGGCCAACAACTGAGCAAGGTGGCTGTTTCCTAAGGACAGAGCCATCTCCCTGTCCCATTCCGCCCGAGGGAGGAGGTGGAGTCTCCCTTCCCCTCTGCCCCTTGGAACACCACTGGCCTTACTGAGTGGCCTGAGGCTTCTGTCAGCACCAAGGCTGGGTGAGGTTCCCCATCCCCAGTACCTGGACCCTGCCCCCATCTTCCTCACCCTGGAGCCTGGAGCCCGGAGCCTGGAGCCCAAGAGGAGCAGTCCCCCGCCTCCACCCCAGGCCCCATCACTTCCAATCACCTGGCCAGCTCCTGCGATAACCCATGCTCCCAAGGCTCCTCAGGGCTAATGGCGTGGCTGTCTCATGTCCCTGGGTGCCCAGCTCCCCCCCTGCGGTGATTCAATCTGGGTCTTATCACCCTTAGGCCTAGCCCAATGGTGTCTGCCTCTTGTCCAAGCTGGTTAGTGCTAATGGAAGTCTGACCCAGGGCTGCAGGCTGATTGATAGGGAGGGCTGGTCCCTGAGGGCCAAGTTCATAGGCCCTCCTCTCCTGCCCCGGGGTGGGTGGGGCTGGTGCTGCAGCATCCCTGGGAGGACGGCAGGTGGAGTGACGGGGGAGAGGGGGTGGCAACATGGTAGGAGAGACAGGCTCAGGGGATCAGATCCAACAGGTGAGCCCAGGGACAGGGGCAAAGAGAGAGACAATGCAGCAGAGACAGGGACAGGACCTGCAGATGTGGAGACATGCAGAGAGATGGCAGAGGGAGACACACACAGAGAGAGGAGAGAGACAGAGACACACGGATGGACGGACACAGATGGAGAGACGGAGGGGCAGATCAGTGGTGTAAACAGACATGGGTGGGGCAAGCAGCTGAATCAGAGAATGTCCTGGAGAATAGCATGGACACCTCGGGGCCGCTTTCTACCTCACCCCCACTCCCATCCTTCCCACCTCCTCTGGTCCCTGAGTCTCTCTTCAGGGCTGAGGAGGGGTGGGACACTTCTAGCCATGGAGACTTTATGGGTAGAGCCATGGGGGTCTGAGGTTTGACCCACTTGAGCAGGATTGGGGCCATCACTGAAGCAGAGGCGATGGAGGTCAGGTAGCAGAAGGGACCTTCCAGGGCACGTGGAGCATTTCCAAAGTCAAGAGCATTAGGGCAGAGGTATTGTGCCTTAAAACCACAGGCAGAGGTATTGCTGGAAAAGCTGGGCAGGTGAGGTCAGGGGTTCTGGGAAGAAGGTTAGGACAAGGAAGGGAAATTCCGGGAGAGCATGGGAGAGGGGACTGGCTAGCTTTCATCGATCTGGGCACAGGAGCTGAAGCCAGTCACTCCGACCCCTTCGATCTGGGCCTGGGACCCTGTCTTGGATGGTGAGGAGGGGGCTCACACCCACATTGCCAGCTTCATGGGCTAAGAGCCCCCAGCTCCCTCCCCTTCACTGACGGACATGCAGAGAGCACAGCAACAGGCACTCTGGCCTGCCACACGCAGCCAGGCACACAAGTGCAAACACGTCCACACACACAGCCCTCCATCACTCAGAGCTGTTGGATTCCATTGTCCTTAATGGTGCCCCCCATCCCCCTGTGGCAGGTGCCCCCTCCCTGTTAATTACCTCCTGGATGTGCCAAGTCCATTAGCTGCCCCCCCGCCCTCCCCCCCACCCCCCGCCACACACTAGGGGCTGAGCACCAGCTGAGATGGACGCCTGCAGGAGGATGAATGAAATGAGACCCTGAGGGCCCCATGGGGAGCTGGGACAGGGACAGCAACCTGAGGCTGTGGGGATCAGACATCTGGGCCTCCCAGACCTGGCATAGGTCCCTCCGTCTCAGAAATGGCTGTCTTGGTTGGAAGGCAGAGGCTCAGAAAGGGTGGTGGGCACTGCAGGAACACCCAGCATCGAGGAAAGAACCCAGAACTCCCCTCTCTAAAGAAGCTTCTGCCAGCTCCTCTATATCAACTCTGGAGAGAAGGAATCAGTGGTTCAGAAGCCAGTGGGGCTCCCCAGGGCCCTCTGGTGCAGGGATGGGTGCTCTAAAGAACCCGATGGTCCAAGCCATCCCAACCCCCTCAGCCTTCCTAACCAGCCTCTGCCTCCTTCCTGCGCTGCTCCCCCAGGGGCTGCATTCCCGACAGGAGGGCAGAGCATCTGTTCGGGTTTCCAGGAACAGTGTGGGCAGAGCGCTGGGGCAGGCTGAGTGGAGAATGTCCTGTCCTGTGCCCCCTTGAACCCCAAAGTGAAAGAGAGATCCTAGAGAGAGTTGCATACTCCGTGGGCCCTGGGATCTCTAAGTACCAGCTGGAGAGAGCCTGTCTTGCCAAACTCCTAAAGTGGCCTTGGACAGGCTATCCAGTGAGGGAGGGGGCGACAGTCCCCGGAGGAGCCAGGACCCAGGAATCTCGACTTTCACCCTACTGCCAGGCTGAACCACTGGGCATCCAACCCCCCAGGGGGGAGTGAGGTGACTCCATTGCTCCAAGCATCAGTCCCCTCCCGCTGTCTCTCTCTGTCCCCCCACCCCCACCCCAGCTCTGACAGACTCCAGTGCTAAGATGGAAAGTTTGAGCAGCTCCAGCTCTGGGCCGGTGGGGAGAGAGATTGGAGCCAGGAGAGACAGAGACAGGACAGGGCCGGAGCTATGGGAGGAGCCCCCAGAGAGGCAAAGAGGACAGGGAGACAGAGAGAGGGGCAACCCAGAGCAGAGCGGAGAAACAGGACGTGCATGCAGAGGGCACGGAGAGAAAGGGAGAGAGCCCGAGATGTAGAGGGACAGAGCCCAAGGTCCCCGGAGCAGAGTGTTTTACTCTGAGCCCTGCCTCTACCGGAGCCCTGGGACCTCCTGCTAAACCGGGTCCCTTCCTCTTCTTCCAGGGCTAAGTTCCCTGGGGGTTGAGCTTCTAGACTCTGGAGCCAGAGTGCTTGATTCTGCACTTACTGCTGTGTGATGTTGGGCAAGTTACTCACCTTTCTGTGCCTTGGTGTCGTCCTCTGCAAAATGGGTTTAATAATAGCATTAACCTCATAGGGTTGTTATGGGGTTTCTTTGTTATTTATTTATTTTTTTGTGAGGAAGATCAGCCCTGAGCTAACATCCGATGCCAATCTTCCTCTTTTTTGCTGAGGAAGATGGGCCCTGGGCTAACATCTGTGCCCATCTTCCTCCACTTTATACGAGACGCCGCCACAGCACGGCTTGACAAGCAGTGCATCGGTGCGCGCCCGGGATCTGAATCCGCGAACTCTGGGCCTCTGAAGTGGAGCGTGCGCACTTAAGCGCTGCACCACCGGGCGGGCCCCTGTTATGGAGTTTAAACAAGTCTCCTGGGTAAAGCTCTTCCCACAGGGCCTGGCCCGGAGCAGGTGCTGTGTAAATGTTTGCTGTTTTCATTCCTCTTTTCCCCACTCCTCCTTCTGTTTCCTCCTCCTCTCTATCCTACCACAGGCTCTGAGTGCCCTCAGTCCAGGCCCTGGCCCTGCTCTTTGGGGGCGGGGCAGGACAGGCTGGCAGGGGGTGTTTGGGGGGTACAGTGCTCACAGAGGGGAAGCTCTTGTCCCCGATTCCGACCACCTGCTCCAGCTGCAGCTGCAGAGCTTGCGAGGTGAGGACAGGGCTCCTCCCGCCCTCCGAAACCCTGTGGGCTGCAGGTCTCTGTACTACTCCAGCAGGCCCTGGTGGAGGAGGGGACCCCTGGGAGAGGTCTGCAGGGAGGGCAGAGCCAGAGCGCCCCCCACTCACCACCCCCATCAACTCCAGTCCCCTGACTCCTTGATTTTCCCAGTGGGAACTCCCCTCCCTGCTCACCTCCTCTGGGCAGCCCTCAGGGATTAGATGTGGAGCTTGGCACCCCCGTAGGGCGCTTCTGAGGTCACAAATCCTTAAACACTCTGAGTCAGGTCTCCCATGTATCCATCTAGGAGTGAGAAACATACCTCTCTGTGTCTTTCTATCCTTTACCCTGTGGCCTCCCATTCCTGAGTGTCAGAAAGTCTTTCCTGCTGTCTACCCTCCTGGAGGATCTGAAGGGGTTACTCAGCTCAAGGCCCGCCCAGTGCAGGTCCCAGCTGCCTGGGGCCTGTGGTCAGAGCTAATGTAAGCGAGAGTTGGAGAACAAGAGGGGATAAAGTTATTAGCATCTTCATCTTTGAGGGATATCGATTGTTGGGTCTCCAGGCTTGCTTGGTCTTATAACGGGGCTCATGGGGGTGCTGGGAGGGGCTCAGAAAAATCTCATGGAGCCTCCACCCCCATCCTTGAGTGGAAGCTGGGCTGCCTGGGTCTTCTCAAAGGAAGACACGTAGAGACAGACACAATTTGGGAGGCAAGGGCTCTGGGGAGGCAGAGGGGTCTGAGAGGGGAATTAGGGCTTGGTGGCCCCCGGCAAGGAGCAGACTGTGGGGTGGGCCAGACAGCCAAGGTGGACATGGGCTTGGTTTCTGTTCACTACACTTTGCTTTAAGGTGTGTGTGTGTGTGTGTGTGTGTGTGTGTATGAAAGAGAGTGCAATTGAGCTAGAGAGATTCAAGATGGCAGCCCAAGGGGGAGAAGGCAGGGACCCCTCCTCCTGAGGCTCATATCATGCAACTGACCCCCAACCTCCCATCGCAGAGGCAGAGCCTCTTCCACTAACCCTTGGATGTTCTGTGACACCTGACCTGCCCCTCTCCAAGCAGCCACCCATGCTCCTTTGAACTGCAAGTTCCTGGTGTGATTCTGTGTGTGGTGGTGGGTGGTACCTCACAGTGGAGTGTGTCACCCCCTTCCCACTCCCAGGGTGACTTTGGTCCCGGTATGTCTGGTTTTGTGTTTGCGTGTGACAGTGCCTGTGTGAAGGTTTGTGTAAACTTGGCTCTCTGCCCACGTCTGTGCAAATTCCTGTTCCCAACTGAAATCAGAAGAGATGTAGGCAGGGGAAGGGGCTCAGGGGTCTGGCTGTCCACCTTGTCCAGGGAGGCCCCTCGTCCAGCCAGAGGCTCTTCTGCTCCTGGCTGACCATCTCCAGGGTGGGGATGGAGCTCAGACTGCAGAGAGACTGCAAGGGGTGAGGCCCTCAGAGAGGGAGATGTGGGGGTGTGAGGGCGCTGGGGACAGAAGGACACAATCTCCCTGCTCTCTTCCTTCCT
Source organism: Diceros bicornis minor (assembly GCF_020826845.1). NCBI lineage: Eukaryota > Metazoa > Chordata > Mammalia > Perissodactyla > Rhinocerotidae > Diceros > Diceros bicornis. The sequence continues at coordinate 60,383,838 of NC_080743.1, forward strand.
TCCCTCCTTCCTCCAGATTCCTTTCTTCCTCTCTTCTCTTTTCCTTCGGAAGCAGGGAGGAGGGGGCAGGAGTGGCTTCTTGGGCAGGGGATCAGACTCGGTTCCTTTTGCCCCAAAGGAGCTGGCTTCCCCTCTGCTGGGCTGGGAGAGGAGGTAATTAATGACAGGGAGGCCAGGAGGGGAGAGTGTTCAGGGCTAATGTTGGTATTAATCAGGAGCTGGTCCCCAGTGAGGGATAGGATTCAGCCGGGGCACTGTGTGTGTGTGTGTGTGTGTGTGTGTGTGTGTGTGTGTATGTGTGCGTGTGTGTGTGTGTGTGTGTTGGGGAGTGGGGGGCTATGGGGGACCAGGAGCTCTTGACTCATCCTGTCAGCCTCCCTTCCTTCCCATAGCCCTCCCCCAACCCCCCCTTCCTGCCTTCCCCCTTGTTTTTCTGGAAGTCCCTCATGCTGTCTGTCCTCCAACCTCCTGCTGAGGGAGGGCCAGGATCCCTCCCTAAGTCCAAGACCACCTCTGGATATGGGGGTGGGGCAGCCCCCCCCAAACCCTTCACTAGCCCATATTGCAGGCAGGCGCATTAGGTGATTCCCGAGGCTGTCAGCCCTGCTAATTGCCTCTCAACCTTCCCCTCATCACCAGGGCGGCCCCCCACGAACTCCATTAGCCCCCCCCCCTCTCCCCTGATAGCCCCTAAATCAGCCCCAATTATTCACAGGAGGTGGGGTCTGGGCTGAGCTGTGATTACAGCTAGAGTGGAGGGGGTGAGGGATGGAGGCTGGAGTGCCAGGCAGACTGGCGGGCAGGCCACAGGCACAGCTGGGAGGGGGACAGAAGAGGGTGGGGCCTGTGGGCAGACTCAGGCCAGGGACCATCCAGGGGCAGGGAGCTGAGAGCCTCAAATAGGGAGGGGAGGCCAGGCTGGAAGGTGGGCATCTGGGGGTCATAGCTTGTATTTCAGGCCCCCCCACACATTAAGACCCAGGAGGGTGAGGGGGGGTGTCAGCCAGGCACTCCCCTAGGAGTGAGTCCTCCTCACCGTTGTTATCTGCATCGTTGCCGAACGTTTAGGACAAGCTCGGTTGGAGAGGCAGGGAGAGCGGCCAGGACGCGCTACCCTTTGGGGCTTTCCTGAGAGGGCCTCGCTGCTCCCCTCAGCCTGTACCCAGGCCAGCCACCCTGCTGCGGGCTGAGTGGGGCAGAGGCCGCTGCCTCGCTCGCTCCCTGTGTTCTGGCGAGCGCACCTCTGCGGGGCTGTGAGACAGGGAGTGGCACGTGGGGTGTGGGGTGTGCGTTGACATCTCACCTGCTAGGCGGTTGTGTGTTCGGGAGACAGTGAGACCGGCCTCATGCTTGCCTCAGCAGCTCTTTCCAAGCGGGATCAGGGAGCCCTCTCTAGCCCTCTCCGGTTCCTTCAAGGGCAGCTGCTCTGGGACTCCTCAGCAACCCTGCCCATCCTGGAGGGAAGAGGCACCACACTCTGCCGCCTCACTTACCTCTGTGAGCATGCTGCTGTGTTCTGAGCCCACATACTCCCCAGCACCCACCCTGGTCCAAGCCACCACCATTGCTCCCCTGGATCAGTGTAGCAGCCTCCTCCTCTCTGCTTCCACACACGCTCCCTACAGCCCATTCTCAACACAACAGTAATTCTTGTAAAACCTGAGTTGACTTGTGTCCCTCCTCTGTTCAAAATCCCCTAGTGGCTCTCCATCTCATGCAGAACAAAATCCAACGGCCTCACCACAGCCTACACGGCCCTGCAGGATTTGACCCCCATTACACCTCTGTCTTCAACATCTCCCACCACACTGCCCATCACTCACTTGGTTCTAGTCTCCTAGCTAGTCTTTGAACAGGGCATATACTCTGGCCTCAGGGCCTTTGTACTTGCTCTTCCTTGCCTGGAATGCTCTTCCCCCAGAAAACTGCATGGCTCCCTCTTCTACCTTCTTCAGATCTTCACCTGCAGGTGACCTTCTCAATGAGGCCTCCCCTGACCGCCTTTCCCAAAACGGCACCCCCAGCACACCCTGTCCCCTTTCCTGTTTCGTCTCTCTCTCTTTTTTATGACAGCACTTATCATCATCTAACGCGGCATGATTTTAGTGATGTAGGTTATTTATCGTCTCTCCGCCAGCATCGCTACTAGGTTAGAAGCTTCATTTTCTACCCTCCACATTGAGGCAGAGAGTTTGTCTGCTTTGCTTGTAGCTACAGCCCCAAGGCCCACACATGGTAGATGCTCAACGAATCTTTATTCAGAGAGTGAAGGAGTAATCAACTCTTTCCCCAACCAGCACGGGAGCTCTTTGAGGGCAGGGAACTTCCATTTCTCCCCCAAATAAGTTACTAAATACAAAGGGCTTAAAGGAGTGCCTGGTAATCAGTAGGGTTTGTTCAATAAATGTCAGTAGTTGCCATCAACGTCATCGTCATCGTTTCTTCGGTATCCTGGGCACCAGGTAAACACAAAACGAGTGCTTGTTGGACAAAAGGATGAATGAGGACCTTGGGCCTCCTTGTACCTTCCTGGGAAGCAACAGGGGAACTTCCGTCCTGCTAGCTATAGGGCTGGGTGCAGGAGGCAGAGCTAGGGTCCAGAGCGCGGGAAGAGCATTGCCCAGGGTGGCAGCCATTCACTCCAACGTCCATTGAGCATTTTATTTGTGCTGGGCCCTGGGATCACAAAGATTATTCCACCCGGCTCCAGTCGTTGAAGAACTCAGAGCGTGGGGAGACAGAGGCAAGTCACACTTTCATATGCAGGAGTGGGATGGGGAGGGAGAGGCAGAGGCTGGAAAGGCTCCCGGAGAAAGCCCAGTTGAGCAGAACGTGGAAGGATGAGAACTGAGCCAGGTGAAGGAGGGAGGAGCACATGGTCCTCCTCTCTGGTCCTCAGTCTCCCCATTTGCCCCTTAAAGGTGCTGGATCTGATGCCTCTCAAGGCCCCTCTTGCCTCTGACGTGCTGCAACTCTATGGTCTTTGGCCTCTGGACCCTGGAGCCGTGCTCCGGTTTCTGCTGCCCCCTGCTGGAAATTTTTGGTGGCACTGGAGTCAGGAAAAGCAACCTCCAACCTTGCCTTCTCCTCCTTTCCTTCCTTCCCCAAAGTGAGCAGCGTCGTTCAACCCGAGCCACCAACAGCCCCCCAGCCCCTGCCCACCACACACCTTCCACCCCTCAAAACGCCAAACTAAACAACACTTGCTTGTCTCTCAGATAGTCGTCTCTCAGATAGTCGTCTTTCAGATAGAAAATATTCTCAATACATTTTTTTGGCAAAGGACTTGAAACCAGAATACATAAAGAATTCCAGCAATACCACTCCTGAGTAGCTACCAAGATAAATGAAAACATAAGTCCACACAAGACCTGTACACAACTGTTCATAGTAGCTTTATTCATAGTAGCCCCCAACTGGAGAAAATATGCCCATCAACTGGTGTAAGGATAAGACAAATTATGGTATACCCATACAATGGGATACCACTTAGTGATAAGCAGCAATGAACTGTTGAAAAGCCTTATGGTAAGTGAACGGAGCCAGGCATAAATGAGTACATATTGTATGAGTCCGTTTGTATGAAATTCGAGAACAAAGAAGTCTGCAGTAAACAGAAAGCAGATCAGAGATTTCGTAGGGCTGGCGTTGGGGGGTAAGGATGGAGTTGGGGGTGAGGCAATATCTGCAAAGGGGCACAAGGGAAGTTTTTGGGGAGAGGAAAATATGTTTTTAATTATTTCGATTGGGGTGGTGGTTACACAGATTAACACATATAATCTCACAAAACTCATCGAACTGACATCAAACTAAGTGAATAAGAAGACACAAAAGGACAAATACTGTATGATTCCACTTACATGAGCTACCTAGAGTAGTCAAATTCATAAAGACAGAAAGTAGAATGTAGGTTACCAGGGCCTGCGGGAGGAGGAATGGGGAGTTATAGTTTAATGGGTACAGAGCTTCAGTTCAGGATGATGAAAAAGTTATGGGTATGGATGGTGGTGATGGTCGCACAATGTGAATGTACTTTATACCACTGAACTATACACTTTAAAATGGTTAAAAAAGTAAATTTTATGTTACGTGTATTTTACCATTAAAAAAAGTCTTAAAAACCCTCATCAAACTGTCACTTTTAAGTGTGTACGTTTTTTATTGTATGTCAATTATACCTCAATAAAGTTGATTTTAAAAAGTCTCCACGGAGAGATGTTCCTGCCTTGCTCTTCCTGAACTATTGTAGCTTTTTCTGTGGCAGGCGGTGGTTTGCAGAGGGAGCCTCGTAGTTAGAGGGACCACAGACCTGGGTTCAAATCCTGCTTCTACTCACGCGGGACATCCGTCTCAACACGTGAATGGAACCCATCTCGAGTTAAGGATTAAATGAAGCACTACACCTAAAGGCTAATGATGACGAAAGCAAACGTTATACAAATTGTCTCTGTGCCCTCAGTCAGAGACCGATAAGTGGAGGGTGCCCTAAGCAGGGTGGGGTACGTGTTGACGCCATTCTCCGGGTCTGCGGTGCGCGCTGTGGAGAGGTGGCCGCTGGCCGCGAGGCGGCGCCGCCGTCTCGGGCGGCCCAGAGGCTGCAGCGGGCGGTGGGCAGAGCGCCAGGCCCCGTGCCGAAGGGGCGGGCGGAGGCGGAGACTCCGCGGAGACTGCCTCCCAGGATCGCACCCTCCCTCAGCGCGCTCTGGGGCGGTGGAGACGAGGAGAGGCTTTCCCTCGCCCGCCTCTCCCAGACAGGGATGCGCGGGTCGGTCGCCGGGTTGGATCTTTAGTCTGATCACGGTCGTGGGACCGCACTGGGAAGGTCCTCGACACAGACGATCTCACTGATTCCCCTCCACAATCCCACTTTGCAGACAGGAAAGCTGAGGCACGAGAGGCGAAGTGCCCCAAGGCCGCCCAGCTGGTGGAGAGCCGAGGAGGGACTGGGGCCGGGCCCTGCTCTTCTCCGCTGCCCCCGTCCGGGCTGCCGAGGGTCGGCCCCGCCGATCCCACTCCCGGCAGTCTCGCTCCCGGGCTTTGCATCTCCCCTCCCCCGGCTCCCGGTTTCCTTGTCAAAACTTCCTGCCTTGGCGAGGGCCCGAGTCCCCACCCCCTTCCTGCCCCCCGCCCCTCCGCGCCCCTCCCCGCCCTACGATCCACAGCGTTCGCCTCCCCGCCGCTCCCGCAGTCGGGCTGGGGCTCAAGGCGGTGACCCCCGCCCCGTTCTCCTCCGGGCCGAGCCCCCCAACCCGGGCCGACGGAGAGATAGGGTCCCGAGGCAGGTGAGTAACTGCGCGCCCCCGGCCCGCGACCACCCTGCCCCGGGGAAAGGGCGTGCGGACTCTGAGGTCCCCTCCGGACTGGAGTCCGAGCCCCCTGGGCGGGGAGTGGGGAAGAAGAGAGAGCCACAGAGAGAGACGTGAAGGGATGGGGGCAGATGGGGACAGTGAAGGAAAGGGAATTGAGGGTTGCCATCTGTAATGAAACAACATGTAAATGACATGCAGATGAAGCTGCTTCCGGAGCCCCTGCAGCGACTTTGTGAATCCAGGGGCAGCCTCCACTCGGCTCGCCCCCTCTCAGGGCTGGGGCAGAGGGGGTACCAGGTCCTCTACTTGGCTAAAGCGCACCCACATTGGAGTCAAGGCTGCTTAAGTTGAAATCTCGACTCTACCCCTTACTAGCTGTAGACCTTGGTCAAGAGACTTAATGTCTGTGCCTCAGTTTCTCATTTTTAAAAGGGGAAGAATAAAGTAGAGTGCCTACCTCAATGGGGCTGTTGTGAGGCTTAGATGGGCAGAAACCTGTCGTCCTGCTTAGAACAGTGCCTGGCAGTGCTCTTTATTGCGTAGCCCCTCTCCTCACCAGGAGAAATGTTTGAGGAGGATATGGGGAAGGGACCCAGGTTTGCAGGGTCCTGTTTCTCCTGGTCTTGCCAGTTATGAGCATTAGGACGTTGGCCAAAGGTCTCAGGCATCTGGAGCCTCAGAAAGCCCCGTGGGCTGGGTGGGTGATCTGGGGCAGTGCTAACAGCAAGGCTGGTGGGGAGGGAGGTCTGGTGGGGCAGGAAGGCTGGGGTGGGGTAGATGGTGGGGCCCCAGAGCCCAGACCCCATCAACGTCATCCCTTACCCGCACGCCATCTCCAGCCTCCAGTACTGGACTCCCGGCTCTCCTATTCTGGCCTTTTATGAGAGGCCTCTCCCGGGGCTGGGCTGTGACCCCAATCCCCGGGGATGGGAACAGCTTGTGCTGGCCCAAGGTTCCCAGGCTCAGCCAGACCTCAGCTCCAGGCAGGATTGGGCAAGGGGTCAGCTCTCAACCCCAGCCTAAGCTGGGCCTAGGGGGGCGGGGAGCTGTTCTCTGAACCCCACCCCAACCCAATCCATGATGTAGTACCTGTGTGTGCACATGTGAGCCAGGCTGTGGGGGCAGCTCTCCTGCCTCCTGTCCTCTGTCCCCTGCTGCCGCCCCTTCCACTTCTGAGGTCTCCCAGTGTCCACCCACCATACAGGCCCCTGCAGTTGGGGCTGCCCTCCCGACTGCCTAGGACCTGGGCTGGCCGGCCAGGCTCACCGCTCTGTCTTCCTCTCTTCACTGGGAGCTGAAGCCGAGGGTTGGCATCTGTTTTCCACTCCCCCCGCACTCCCTATCAGACTTTCCCAGAAGAGGAAACTCGCTCTTCAGGCAGCCCCATCCACCAGTCGGAAACCTGGATAGAGACAGAGGTCACCAGTCTGCTGTCTGCCGCCCCCACCAGCACGCTGCTGGGTGGGGGCCTGAGGCCAGGCAGGGCCTCCACTATGGTGCTCCCCAGCCTCTCCTCTGAGTAGCCCTGAAGCCTTGAGAAAGAGGTGCATGCAGGGCTCTGGCGGGGGCCGTGTTGGCTCCACTCCTGGCACATAACCTGGCGGGGACAAGCCACCAGGAGGAGGAAGAGAAGACAGGGAAGGAGAAAGAAAGACAGACAGAGATATAGAGACATAAATATTGAAACAGACAGACACTGACAGACGCAAAAACACAGGCTGAGGCATAGAGACTCCTGGAAACAACAACGCCCAGAGGGAAAAATGGCAGACTTAGGAAAAATAGAGCAGAGACCTAGAGAAAGAAGAAGAAGGAGGTGGCGACAGACGGGGAGACTGAAAGTGAGAGACCAAAGACAAGCCCTAGTGGTAGAGCATGATAGACCTGGACCAAATCCCTGCTCGGCTGTTGGTTGGCTGTGTGACCAGGGGCAAATTACTTCACCTCTCTGGGATAATTCTTCATCTACAAAATGGGAGGCATAATAGGACATACTTTATAGGATTGCTGAGAGAATTAAAAGAAAAGATCCAGCCCACAGTATACATTTAACAAAGGTGGTAATTGGTATTACAGCACCCACGTGTGGCACGATAGAGGTCTCCAGAGAGAAATAGCATGCGGGTGGGCCCTGGGGCATGGGGCGTCCTGAGTCTCCTCTCCTGCCTCTGCCTCCCACCCCACCCCTACGTGGTGGCATCTGGGGCCTAGTCCCTCTGTTTAGGAGGAGGAGGAGGAGGTGTGTGGATGGACAGTGAGGGGGTGCTATCCTGGGCTGGAGGCTCAGACCGTGTGGACACAACCCCTCCACTCCAGGTGACTCAGTGCCTTGCACCACCGTGGACTCATCCCATAGGAACTTGGAGGCCAGCCCTGAGGAATTCCTGCCCGAGGTCAAGAGAGCAGGTCTGGGGCCACCTTTCGCTTTGTAACATTGGAAGTTCTTTCTGAACCCCCCCTTCCATCAGCTCGCCAGTGCTGTGTCTTGAGGGTCCTGGAAGGAGGGCCTAGTTTTGCCATCTGGTGAGCTGAGGAGAAGCCACAGCCCCCAAACGTCTCTCCATTTCTCCCATTCCCCACAAAGTAAGGTCGAGGCTTACTGGAGTCGGGAAGGACTTCAGGATATCAGTCCATCCACTCCACACAAACGTGCAGTTACTGCCAGGTGCCAGACACCCCAGGTGCGTGCGTGTAGTGCTGGCCAGTGCTGGGGACACTGTGAGGAAAGCAGAGAAGTGCCCTCACCCTGCGGAGCTCCACTCCAGTGGGAAAGGCCGACCTTAATAAAAGCATAGTAAGGACCGTGGCCTGGGAGCTGTGAAGGATCAGCCAGCGGGCGGCCAGCCCACTCGTGGAGTCTTGGAGGGGAATAAGATTGGAGGAGGTCCCGGCATGGGGGGGAAAGCAGACTCACAGACTGGCAGTCACCAGATGGGGTATCCATCGCCGGATCAGTCCATCAGACTTGAGGTGTTCCAGGGGCTGTGAACTTCCAGGTCGCCTGGGTGAGTCCCACATGCGCCCAGAGGAGGGACACGGTGCCAAGCCTTTGGCTGGGGATTGGGGAAGTGTTGGGTCTCTGTGGACTGATCCAGGTCCAGTTTGGAGCTGGCCTCGGCAGAACTGGGGGAGAACACCCCAGGTCTGGGAGGGGGTCTGGGGGTGGGAGTCCCTGTGGTGACCGTGCTAAGAGCCTGCAGGAGGGCCTGAGGGCAGAGAGGAATGGGTGAGGTGTGGAGCTACTGAGGGAGCTTCCTGGAAGAGGCCAGCCTAGAAGGATGGGTAGGGCCTGGGCATTCCAGAGGTGGCTTGGGCAGAGGTGGCAGTGTGGTGGGAGGCACGTGGGCACAGTGAGCTGTCCAGTGTGATGGGAGCACAGGGGCAGAGGCCATGAGGCTGGACACCTGGTAGGGCTGGCCCCTGGGCACCCTTTCCTGTGCTATGGGGAGCCACAGAGGGCGTTAGAGAGGAGCAGTGACCAGAGCAGAGCTGCACTTTCTGAGAGTATCTGGGAGTGGACATGAGCAGGGTGGGCCAGAGGGGGAGCTGCTCCTGGCCTGTGTCTCCCCAGGGCTTACTCTCCACCCGCTGCTTTGTTCTTTGAAGCAAATTCTAATCCTCCTGCTGCCTCTGAGGACCAGTCGACCCTTGGGCAAGTCATTTTACCCAGGAACCTCCATGGTCCCGCCTGTGAAATGCGGATAACACTCACTAGCAGCCATGGAAGGTGGCGAGGGCCGAAGGCACCGGCGCCAACCTCCGGGTGGCACGCGGTAGCCGATTGGTGAATCAGAATCCCTGCAGTTTCCCTATTTCCTGATGAGTAAACAGGTCAGGCTGAGGACCCTCCAGCTTCTGTTTCCTGAGCCCCAGAGAACACATGCCGGCCCCTCACCCCTGCCCCCTTCCCGCCCAGCCTCTGGCGCACTTGTAGGCTTCCTGTCCCTCCATCCGGCAGACATGCCTGGCGTGCCAAAGGCCTGGCTTGGCTGGGTGTAGGAGTGGCTCTGAGTTTGCATGTGCAAGTGTGTACACGTGTTTACTGAGTGGCGTGTGGAACGGAGCCGCCTAGGTTGCTGGCAGAGCTGGGTCAGAGCGCATCTCTGTGTGGGGAGCAGGGTCTTCAGACTGGGATCTCACTGCTGAGTGGGGAGGCCAAGTGATCCATGGCCAAGGTAGGTTAGGAAAGGACACAGAGAAACAGACACAGAGGCAGAGAGGGAGACAGAAAGACAGAAGAGGTACAGGGCAAGGCAACCTTAGCACCAAGCTAAGACATACAGCTTGGTGAGTGGATCAGGGCTGGAGTTCAGCTTCCACTCCACACTTGAAGGTGGATTCCCTAGTGCAGTGAACATACTGCACAACTGTACATGGCATCCTTGATATAGGAAAGGAAGGAGAGAGGCAGAAAGACAGAGACCAAGAAACTGAGGGAGGAAGCAAAAAAAAGGCAGAAAGCCGAGAGTTACTGATGAAGAACAAGACAAAAGGCAAAAAGAGAGAGGCAGAAGGCCTGGAACTTGGGGGATTCTGTTTCTGCATCAACACATGTCCACTGAGCAGCCTCTGGTCTGAGGCTCTGTTCCACAGTGGTCACTGGAACCAGCAGTTCCAACCCTCACTGAACCCTGGGAGATGTGGGGGGTTATTCTCCCATTTTACAGATGAGGAAATAGAGGCCCACAGGGCTTCTGTGATGTGCCTGAGGTCACACAGCTTGTAAGTGACAACTTGTAAGTACTAGAACCTTTGGACTCCCAGATGGGAAGAGGAGAGAGAAAGAGAGAGACAGAGAGAGAGACACAGAGAAGAGAGGAGGTGGCGGTGGAACTGTCAAGGAGCTGGAATTGGTGTTGAGGCTGAGGGCTGGGGGAGCAGAATCCGGGCGTCCTGCCTCATCAACCGCCTGTGGCTTGATGATCTACCTGGCGGGCAGCCCATCGTTCTGGGGGATCAGGTTCTCGGGGGAGCCTGGCCCCCTCCCACCCCTACTTCCTTTCTCTCTGTCAGCATCTAAGGCCCCATTCTCATTCCCGGATCATCCTGGGGGTTCTTCAGAAAAAACAAGAAACAGCTTTTCCTGGAATTAATGCTCAAAGGGTATGACAGTGCCAAGGGGAGTGGGGATGGGGCCGTTCTGGGTGCAGGGGGAGTGGGGCTGAGGACGCTGTCATGGAGACAGCTAACATTAATTGGGCTCAAAGCACTTTATCTGTATTAACTCATTTATTAATTTGCGCAACAACCCTACAAAGGGAAGGAGTGTTATGGCCCCCATTTTGTAGATGAGGAAACTGAGAGCTGGGAGTCACACCCAGGTTTGAACGGGGGTGGGAGGGGATGCAGAGGTCAGAGGGTGTCCTTTGCTACATCACCGCCCAGTGAAGAGAAGCTAGAAGGGAGCCAGTGGGGAAGTCCCTCTTGCTGCCTCACTTCCATCAGCCCCACTCTTGCTCTCTGCCTTCCACAGAAAAGGATCATCTCCTGTCCCTCCCAGAGGCCCCAGACTCATTTCCCTCCTCCTCCGAGGGGCTGGGGCACAGCGAGGGTAGAGGGGCTCCCCACCAGAGGGAATCAGGCTGAGCAGAAGGGCAGGGGTGACCTGGGTTGGACCCTGTGTGGGCTTGGAGGCCGGGAGGGCAGGGATGCTGGAGGCCCTGCAGGCGGGCGTGGGGACTTGGGGGCCTGGCCAGGAGCCCAGCTGCTTTGCATCTCGAGGTGGAGGAGAGAGACGTGTCAGCTCATTCTTGACTGTAAACACATCCCGGGTTCCCACGCCTCTGATCATGCTCTTGCGGCAGCCCCCACCCCCATCCCCTTCTCCTGTCCGGCCCCTTGCCAGGCTCCCCCCACCCCCCCATAACTGAGGCTAGTAAAAAGAGATGCAAAGCCCTTGGGATTCCCGCCTGGGCTTGGGAAAGACGGGAACCATTGGGAGGCCTCTGCTAGCAGTCTGGGTTTGGATCCAGCTATGATACTACTGGCTGTGTGGCCTTGGGCAGGTGACTTACTCTCTCTGTGCTTGTTTCTTCATCTGTAAAATGAATAATAATACCTACCACAATGGGTTGACTTAGCTTTAAATGGGATGATCCATGTAGATCGCTCAGCACCCTGCCTGTCCTAACACACTAAAGGATTTATGGGGTCACGTTATTATACTTGTTGTGAGGGAAAGTGACTGTGTCCCTCAAACCAGAGGTACAGTGGAGGAATAGAGCTGAGTAGGGGAAGGGAAGGGAGCATCTATATGGGAAGAAGGAGAAATGAGACTACAGTGGGGGAGATCGGGCTCCCCCTCAGTGAGTGAATTGGGGCCCCTGTAGTTGTTTGATTTAAGCCCCTTGGGGGCACTATAATCACATGGGGCCCAGTGCTGCTGGGCCTGGAGGTGTAGGGGGAGGATGGGCCAGGGCCCCAGGTTCCCTCGCCCTTCACTGACGAAGGCTCTGCTGGGAACAGGCTGGGCGGCCAGGCTGGGCGGCCAGGCTGGGGCTCTGGGCTCCTGGTCTGGCCTGTGTTCCCTCCTCAGGGGCTGAGGCTGGTCAGCCCAAACCCTTCTCCTCCCTGCCAGGATCCCCATCCCCTCCCTGCAGACCACCCACGGTCTCACTTCCAGCCCCACCCTGGCTCCAGCCCCGCCACTGACTGGCTGAGGCCTCCTCTGCCTCTAGTCCTACCCTGAGGCCTTCTGGGAAAACAGAACCTCCCCACCCCTCCAGCCAGCTGACCTCTGGTTGTTAGAGTCACCCCCTGGGATTAGGGTCAAGCCCTCCTCATGCTGCCCTGCCCACCTCCAGGTCCCTCTCAAAGCCCCCAGGTGAACCATTTCCTCTAGAAGCTGGTTGGGAGGAGGTGACTGGTGGCGGGGGCTGATGTGAATGGGAGGAAGGACTTGCTTTGGGCTGGCAGCCCAACCTACGTGGCCCCTCCTCCCTGTGCCTCAACTCAGGTCCTTCCTGCCGCAGCTTTTGTCCACATTGCTGTGGCCTCCAGCTCTGGGGACAGACCCAGGCCCGGGGGAAGCCTGGGGGTCCCTGCATGGCTGGAGCTGAGGCTTACCCAGGGACAAGGGTGATGATCCTGAATCCAGACAGCTCCAGTTTGGGGACAGGGGCCCCATGCTAGGACCACAGCCAGGGTCCAAGGAGAAGGGAGTGTGGAGACGCCTGAGGGAAGAAGAGGGGAGATGTGTGGAGGGCACAGGGTCCTGCCCATGGCCCTGGTCCCCAAGCATACTCAAGGGGGTGGTGGGGAGAAGGTCAGCGGGGAGCAGACAGGGTGAGCCCTGGAGGTGGGCACTGGGCCTGGAAGGTGGCCACAGCAGGGCAGGGGCTGAGGGGATAGTTTGGGGATACTGGGAGAAGGAGCCAACTCTGGGAGGGGGAGGGGGTATGTGGGGAATGCTGTGGGGGTGGTACAGTGGGACAGACTATGGGGTCAATCTGAAGGACACTCCTGACTGTGGCCTGGCTTCCTGAGGACAGGCTGAGTCTCCCCCTCACCCCCTCAGAGTGGGCCACAATGCTCAGCTCAGGAGACAAGCCACTGGAAAGACGCTTCTGGCCCTGCCCCGCCAATCCCACCTTCTGAGTTGAGGGTGGTGGGAGGATGGAGCCACCCCATGCAGCCCCTGAGCATGCTCCCTGCTGCCCTCCCCCACATACACACCTGCCAGCCAGCCTCTATTTCCTGTTTTCAGGCTCCACATCCTGAGCGCTGGGATCCCCCAGGAGTCTCTCTGGCCCCCAGGCCCCAGGGCCCAGGGCCGCGTTGCCCTGCCCCTGGTTCACCTGAGTTTCTCAGGCCCCAGGATGCCATAGAGGCCTGGAGACTTCCTTGGGGACTGAGGATGGATGAGAGGAACACAGAGAAGACTAGAGGTCGGGATTTGCCCTGGGGAGCTGTGATGGGGCAACCAGCCAGAGTGAGGAGCGGCTCCGCCTGACTGGAGGGTGGTGGGTAGAAGTTTGCAGTGGGAGGGAGGAAAGCTGGGGAGGAGAGGTGGGCCAGCCCTGCAGCTGTGAGGTGGGGATTAGAGGGCTGGAAGGATTCCTGGAGGGCGGCTGCAGCGGGTGAGATGGGGTTAAGTTAGGGAGCGTATCTCTCTCACTCCCAGACCTGGAGGGAAGGAGCGCTGCAGCGACTGAAGCTGAGGGTGGCTGTGGGGACCCTGGGAGTGTGTGGGTGGGGGGCATGGGGTGGGGCCAGGCAGCAGGCATTCCAGAGATACTCAGGGGAGGCAGGGGGTGAGGGGCCAGCAACCATGACCTTTCTCTCTTCTCAGGAAAATTATAAGCAGATGTGGGCGCCTCAGCTAGGCGTAGAGCAGGGAGCCAGGGCAAGTTGAGGAACATTGAACGTAGAATCTGAAACCCACCGCGGGGGCGGCTGCTTGAGGAGCTCAGCCTCTCCTGAGCTCAGGAGTGAGAACAGACTCATCTGAGTTCCTGACCCACTTCCCACCCACTGGGTGAGGCCAGGGGTGGAGGAGATGGAGAGGAGCCCCTTTCCAGATGGCTGATGGGGTGGTCAGAGGGAAGTGGGGGCTTCCTCTGAAATCTGAGGCCAGGTTGGGGACCTCGGATGATATCACCTGGAGTTGGGTGCAGTGGTGTGCTGGCAAGTGTTTAACAACAGGCTCTGGGTGGGAGCTGGGGCTGGTTTGTAGTGTTTGCTGATTTCCGTGGTGTAAATCATCCCCCATGTCTGATTTCAAGGTACTAATGTGACATCACTGAATGAGGAGCTGGGAAGAGATGTGACACTTGGCTCTCATGAGTATGTATGAGCGGGCGCTAGCACACCAGTGGTTGGGAGGGGCCTCCTTCAAGGTCGCCTGGACCCAGTCCTACTTCTACCTCGTATAGCAGGAAGCCCCCAACTGCATCAGGGTGGTTTTGGCCTCTGCCTGCATACATCCAGTGATGGGGAGCTCACCACTTGAGGTAGCTGATTCCATTACTGAACTGCTTTGACTGTTGGAAAGTTCTTCCTCCAACCGAACGCAAGTCGGCTTCCCTTATAACTTCCCTCATTGGCTCCAGTTTCAGGCCTTGGTACAAATACCAAAGTACCCCAGGTAGTGGCTGGGCTGCGGGCTGAGGATTCTAGAACACTGGTGTGTGGGCGAATGGTGCTGCCCCAGATGTGATGGGGGGCAGTCTGCCAACGGGGGTCAGGGAGCAGAGAAGCAGGAGTGGCACTTGGGCTAGACCTTGAAAGGTGAGGATTCAAGGTGACGAATGGAGGGAGGACGGCTCGGCAGATGAGACAGTGTGGGAGGCTCAAAGGCATGGCAGTGTGCCACCTAGTCAGGAATGAGACCTGGGGGGCTGGAGCCCAGGGGGCTTGGGGCCAGAGGACAAGAGGCAGCAGCCTCATCTCTTCTGTCACCCCTGCCCAGGTCTCTGCAGACACTTGGTCTTCCAGGTTTGTGGCTGCTGTGCCCCTCAGCTGCCTTGCCCTGCCACAGGCCTCTGCAATGTCATCACCTCTGCACTCCCTCTTCCTGGCACTGGGCCTGGGGCTGGCTGGAACCCTCAACCCCAATGACCCCAACACCTGCAGCTTCTGGGAAAGGTGAGAGGGGCCCCTGCCACGCCTCGAGGGCATCAAGCTCCAGCCCCCCATTCTCTCTACTGGGGCTCCTCTTCCCCTTCCTCCTTCCCTTGCCTCCCTCCCTCTCTCCAGCCCTCACCTCCCTCCTATTTCTGCTTCTGCTCTCTCTACTCCCCTCAGTGGGCTGCCTCTGTCTCCATCCCCATCTCTGACCTTGTCTCAGTCTCCATCCTGGCTCTGACCTTGTCCCTTCTTTATCCCTGTCCCTTGGTCCTTGTGGGAGGCAGCTTCAGGACAGAGGAGGAGGAGGGAAAAATTGAAGGCTCTGGTCCTGTAGGGTGAAAAGGGGGTTCTGTTGGGAGGTGTCTCAGAAACATTCCAATTTTGGGAGGATGCCTCCAGACTCCAAAGATGGGGTAGAATGGGGGTCCGTCCTAGGCTTGGGGGAGCAAGCCCACATGTAGGGATGGCGATTCCCCACTGTGGCCAAGCTGTCAGGCCCCGTTTCCCCGGCATCCTGCGCCACCTCAGGCCTCTCCCTGCCTTGGGCCCCTCACCCTTCCCCTGTCTTGCAGCTATACGACCACCACCAAGGAGTCCCACTCCCGCCCCTTCAGCCTGCTCCCCTTGGAGCCCTGCGACCGGCCCTGGGAGAGCCCCCACACCTGCCCCCGGCCCACGTGAGTGCCCCGTCCCTCCATGGCCATATGGGCTGCCTGAGTAGCTGCCTCGGCCTGGCCCCTGGCCCTCCACTCCCCCATTCTCTTCTCAGAGCCTTTCAAGTTTACAGGAAGCATCTGGCATCCAGGCACTCAAGGCGAGCTGTGGGGGTTTGTGTAGAGTGTGTGTTTGGGGTGTGCACGTGTGGTATATTGTATGCGTATGTGGTTGGGTGGGGGGGCAAAGGGGGAATGCTCTTTCTATGCTCCCCCAGCCCAGAGAGTTGGGCATGCCCCAGGCCTCTCCCAGTGCTGCACTGTGGTGAGGGTGGACAGCTGGGGCCACCGTCCGGGTCTCCCCCAGGGTTGTCTACCGGACCGTGTACCGCCAGGTGGTGAAGACGGACCACCGAAGGCGCCTGCAGTGCTGCCGGGGCTTCTATGAGAGCAGTGGGGCCTGTGTCCGTGAGTCCGGGGGAGGGCCAGGGAGGGGGGCGGGATGGGGCTGTGGAATGGGGTGGCCTAGTCCACCCCGCCTAGGCCTTCCCTGCCCCCACCAGGGTAGGGCTACTCCTCTGCCCCTTGGGTTTTCTCCCCCTCCTTACCCTCCACCTGGCGTTGTCCCTGGGTCCTGGCGAGCACTTCCCTCTCAGCTGCCACTTCATACCTCTGTCTCTAGCAGAGCCTCCTCCCCTCTCTCCATGTCTCTCAGCAGTCTCTGTCTCTGCATCTCTGTCCAGAGCTCTCTTTCTGTCTCTGGGCTGCCTGTGTCTCTGTCACCATGTATCTGGGGGCTCAGTGTCTGGGCCCATCTCTGTCTCTTCCTGTCCCTGTCTCCCTGCTGCTGTCTCTGACTTGTCACTGTCCAGTCTCTCCTGCCTCCTGCCCCCCCAGCACCCTGAAACCCCCAGATTGGAGCCTGCTCTGCCTCTCTCCCCTTTCCACAGCCCTAGCCTGTCGCCAGCCCCTGCAGAGACTCCCTTCCAGCCTGACTCACCCTCCTGAGCCCTACCCTCTCCCTGGACAGCATCCACGTCTAGTTCCCCCTCCCCATTCTTCCAACAAGATGCTTTGAGAATTTCACAGAAAGGGGCTGGGGAGCCCAGAATCCTGAGATCTCGTCAAGTTCTGACCTGAGTTGCTGCCTGTCAGTCTTTCTGCTTCTCAGAGGCAGAACTGATGCTAGGAGAACTCCAGGTCCCTGGTGGGGAAGGAAGAGGGGGTTAGGTTTCAGAGAATAAAAGGTGGGTGGGGGCAGGGGTGGAGGCATCTTCTCACCCCCTGATCTCTGCCCCAGCGCTCTGTGTTCAGGAGTGCGTCCACGGCCGCTGCGTGGCACCCAACCAGTGCCAGTGTGTGCAAGACTGGCGGGGCGATGACTGCTCCAGTGGTGAGTGGCTGGTGACTTCAGGGACACAGGACCCTCAGGCAACCCTCCCTAGAGCACAGGGGCTTAGGACCCCAGGGCAATTACCCACCAGAGCCCCATTGCAGCCAGCTGCCTTTTCTGGAGATGCGGTACAGCAGATGGGCCAAGCTGGGCATGGGCGTGTATGGGGGGGCCGGGAGACAGAGACAGGGACTAACTCGAGGCTAGGGAGGGGCGAGAGCCCTGGTGACCCCCTTCCACCCTCCTCATCCCACAGCATGTGCCCCAGGAGTGTGGGGGCCACAGTGTGACAGGCCCTGCAGTTGCGGCAACGGCAGCTCCTGTGACCCCAAGAGTGGGGCATGTTCCTGCCCCTCTGGCCTGCAGCCCCCACACTGCTTTCAGCCCTGCTCCCCTGGCCGCTATGGCCCTGCCTGCCAGTTCAGCTGCCAGTGCCACGGGGCACCCTGTGACCCCCAGACTGGAGCCTGCTTCTGCCCTCCTGAGAGAACTGGGCCCAGGTGCGTAATGAGGGGAAAACACAATAATGGGGCCACAGACACAGGACCAAGCGGGCATACATGGGGATACAAGGAGACTCAGACAGGATCCCAAATGTGGGGATGGAGCTGAGAGGCCAGGATCCTAGACCCAGCTCTGCCACTTGCTGGTTGAGTGACCTTGATCACTGACTCTTCGTGAGCTTGTTTTCTGTGTTTGAAACGGAAGCGGTGTTGTCCACCTAGAAGGGCTGCTGTGAAGAGAACCTGAGGTAGTGTGTGTGTGAAAGCATGTTGTCCAGTGGGGCTGAGACAGGCACCCAGAGAACCCTGCTGCAAGGCAGGGTGCAGGGAGAGCTGGACAGTCACGGGAGGGAGAGGGTGCACCGAGGTCCCAGCTTCATGGAGGAGCTCGGGAGTTGAGCCCTCCAGGACAGAAAAAGTATGGCAGGCAGAGGCGTCCCCCCCCCCCGCCCCCAACGGGGAGGTGCAGCGGAGGGCACATGGGGAGCAGACGTGCCGTGGCTCTTCACTACCCCAGTGGTTGGGGCTGGGTGTTCCTGCTATTTCCAGTTGTGGAAACCTTTGCTTTCCAGTGCCCAGCAGGGAAGGGGGGTGGGACCGAAAGGGCAGGTGGGACTCACTGAGTCCTGGGTCAGGCCTTCCTCCTGGGGGGACCTGTGTGTGGTTGGTTAGCCCTTGGAGGCAAAGGGGGCGGCAGGTACCCCTTGTTGACCTCCTGACCCTGCTGCTCTGCCCAGCAGCTGTGAGGTGTCCTGTCGCCTGGCCGCTGCTGGCTTCTCCTGTCCCAGCACCTCTCCTTGCCACAACGGAGGGGTCTTCCAGGCCTCCCAGGGCTCCTGCAGCTGCCCACCTGGCTGGATGGTATGAAGGGTGTGGCCTGTGCGGATAGGGTGGGAGTCTGGGGAGAATTCTGTGGCTGGTTCTTAACAGGGCTTCCAGGAGGATGTGTGTGAGGGGGGTGGGCTGTGTGCTCCCTGGGGAGGTCTGAGGACTCTGGGTATGGGGGTATGAGGGGTCCTGTCCCCATGGGGAGGGGGCTGGGCTCCTGGGGCTCTGGCGACTTCTCACCCCAACAGGGCACCATCTGCTCCCTGCCCTGCCTGGAGGGCTTCCATGGACCCAACTGCTCCCAGGAATGTCGCTGTCACAACGGCGGCCTCTGCGACCGATTCACTGGGCAATGTCGCTGCGCTCCGGGCTACACGGGGGATCGGTGAGTGACGCGGGCGAGGGCGAGGGCGGGAGCGGCGGGGGACGGGCCAGGAGGAGGTGGGCGCGGCCGGGCTCACTCAGCGAGGCGCCCAGGTGCCGTGAGGAGTGCCCCGTGGGCCGCTTCGGGCAGGACTGTGCCGAGACGTGCGACTGCGCCCCTGGCGCCCGCTGCTTCCCGGCCAACGGCGCGTGTCTGTGCGAACACGGCTTCACCGGGGACCGCTGCGCCGAGCGCCTCTGCCCCGACGGCCTCTACGGCCTCAGCTGCCAAGTGCCCTGCACCTGCGACCAGAAGCACAGCCTCAGGTGGGCCGCGGGACACTGTGGTCAAGGGGTCAAGAGGCCAGTGGGAGAGGCCTTCGGTGCTGACGCCGCCGAAATCACGAGAAGAGCCAAGGGCATATCCAAGGGCGGGACAGAGAGCACGGAAGTGAAAAGGGAGGGGCCGCGGGGGCGGGGGCGGGGGCGGGAGGGCACTCTCGGAACAGCGCCGCGCACCCCTGATGGCCCCCTCATTGGGCGATGCCCAGCTCCCACCACGCGGAGGGGTCGAGGAGCTCGGCCTTTGCCCCCGGCTCAGACCGCGCGGCGCCCCGGTCTCTGCCCACAGCTGCCACCCCATGAGCGGGGAGTGCTCGTGCCTGCCAGGCTGGGCGGGTCTCCACTGCAATGAGAGCTGCCCGCAGGACACGCACGGGCCCGGCTGCCAGGAGCACTGCCTCTGCCTGCACGGCGGCGTCTGCCAGCCCGACAGTGGCCTCTGCCGGTGCGCGCCGGGCTACACGGTGAGGCGCGCCCCGCCGCGAGGAAGGTGGGGAGAGGCCGAGGAGCCGGCCTGCCCGCTCACTAGTCCGTCCACCCGCGTTCAGGGCCCCCACTGTGCTAGCCTTTGCCCCCCTGACACTTACGGAGTCAACTGCTCCGCACGCTGCTCCTGCGAAAACGCCATCGCCTGCTCGCCCATCGACGGTACTTGCGTCTGCAAGGAAGGTAATGGGCTGGGGTCTCCGGCAGGGGCGATTTGCGGGGAGGGCCCGCCGTAAGAAAGGAGGGTCCAAGGGTAGGGGCAGACCAAGGGCAGGGGAGAGGCTGCAGGGTAAGGGCGGAGCCACTGGGCAGCAGCTGGATGGTGGGAAAGTAGCCAGGCTATTTCCTTTCTGGAATATCATCCACTTTGCTTGTCTTCAACCACAAAAATCCTACTCGTCCTTAAAGGCCCAGGCCAGAATGCACCTCTTTGGTGAACATTTCTCTCCGTCAGTCATACAGAACCACACAATGGCCGCGCCAGGAAGGGCCTCCAAGATCTACCAGGCGTGGCACGTTGGCAACCTTTAGGCTGGATTCTGATGCCCTGTTTGGCTAGCTCTCTATTATATTTAGCAAACCTCCAGTCTGCAGTCCCCACTACTCCCTATTGTCTTACACATGGTCTGAATGACTCATTTGGTTACCTGATGGGGCCTCTCTCAGCATTTGGGTTTGCTGCTGATCCCCTTCATTTTGCACGAGGCACACAAGACCCAGACTCAGCAAGGAGCCATGCGTCACCAGGAGCCACTCAGTCTTCTGTGCAACACCTAACAGTTTACATGTTTGTCTCTTGTATGGAGCCATGAGCACCCCACTGCCACCCCCAGCTCATAGCACAGAGCCTGGTACAGCCAATGCCCACTGTGTGCTTGCTCAGGAGGGGAGCTGGGTCCCCATGCCTATGTGCAAGGCCCCTCTTCCAGGTTGGCAGCGTGGTAACTGCTCTGTGCCCTGCCCGCCTGGAACCTGGGGTTTCGGTTGCAATGCCAGCTGCCAGTGTGCCCATGAAGCAGCCTGCAGCCCCCAAACTGGAGCCTGTACCTGCACCCCTGGGTGGCACGGGGTCCATTGCCAGCTCCCCTGCCCGGTAAGTGCCCAACAGCCTGCCTGCCTCGGGGAGTGGAGGGCATGGCACCCCCCAGCTGACTGGCCTGCCCTACCCTCTACTCCCTCTCCAAGAAGGGGCAGTTTGGTGAAGGCTGTGCAGGTCGCTGTGACTGTGACCACTCTGATGGCTGCGACCCTGTTCATGGACACTGCCACTGCCAAGCTGGCTGGACAGGTGAGCATTCTGTGTGTCCAAGCCCCAGGCCTACTGGGAAGTTGGGGGATGCATACTACCAGACATATGTCCAGAAGAACCCCTATGGAAGGAGGGGGCCCAGGCCAGGCTCACCCTACCCCTCTCTCTCACAGGAAGCCGCTGCCACCTGCCCTGCCCTGAGGGCTTCTGGGGAGCCAACTGTAGCAAAACCTGCACCTGCAAGAATGGGGGCACCTGCATCCCTGAGAATGGCAACTGTGTGTGTGCGCCCGGGTTCCGGGGCCCCTCCTGCCAGAAACGTGAGGCTCCCTCTCACCCGCCTGCCAGCAGTAGGGTGCAGTGTCAGATATCAGTGCCCCCACTCTACCCTTCTTGGTCTCTTCCGCTGACTCCAGTCTTTGGGGGGTTGCTGCAGTGGGAAGGAGGGAGGGAGATAGTGGGGTCAAGGGCTGACCAAGGGTTGGCCCCTGCCCCCAGTCACCATGAGCCCCCCTCCCCCAGCCTGTCAGCCCGGCCGCTATGGCAAACGCTGTGTGCCCTGCAAGTGCGTGAACCACTCCTCCTGCCACCCCTTGAATGGGACCTGCTACTGCCTGGCCGGCTGGACGGGCCCCGACTGCTCCCAGAGTATGTGGTGGCTTGTGTGTTTGAGCATTTGTGCGTGCGGAGAGGGTGGGTTGAGGACCCAAGGCTCCTGTCCCCCGGCTCCTGGGTATAAAAGCCTCAAGACCCATGTTGATTCAATCAGTTATATAAACAATATAAACAAATATTTATTTATTGGGCATCACTTACATGCTGGGTACCGTTCTAGGTGCTGAGGATGCAGTGAGGAACAGATCAGGTAAAAAAATTCCCTGCCCTTCTGCACGGGATCCTGGGAAGAGCAGTATTTGTACAGGGTCGGGGATGGGGGGAGGGGGTGAGGGAAACCATAAGCTAGGTTTTGGACATGTTCTTTTTTTTTCTTTGCCATTTCTCAATTTATTTTTATTTATTTATACATGGCTGCTTTCCCACTTAAATATATGAAGAATCATGGAAAAGATTAGTCCCAACAAACTGAGTAAAACAAATTTTGCAAAGGGGAAATGAGAAGCTGTCACTATGAGAAAGGCTGGAGGGTAGAGGGATGGGATCTTGGCAAAGAGTTTTTCCATAGAATTCGGTAACAGCCAGTATTAGATTATTTGCTAGTGTCAGACACACAAAAATTATGCCTTAAATAGTATGGATACTTCTTGGTTATGTTTAAAAAAAGTCCAGAGCTAAGCAATGCTGGGTGGTTTGGAAGCTTCTGGTTGCCTGGCCTGGTGACATTATTTCAAAATGGCTATTGGATAGCCAAGCACAGATGTTGCGGGGGCAGCTGGGCACGTGGGGCTGGACATCAGCATCTGTGAGTCATCAGTGTGCAGAAACACGTCAAAGCCTTGGAGTCCCTGGGGAGACCAAAGCTGAGCGGAAGATTTCAGTGATGCTGGGGGCTGAGAATTCATCCAAGAGGGGCTGGCCCTGCCCCGCCAGACAGGCACCTTGTCTCCTGCAGCGTGCCCTCTAGGACACTGGGGAGCCAACTGCGCCCAGCCCTGCCAGTGTCGCCATGGTGGGACCTGCCACCCCCAGGATGGGAGCTGTTTCTGCCCCCCAGGCTGGACCGGACACCTCTGCTTGGAAGGTACCAGTAGAAGGGGAACTCCATGCCCCTGTCCCCAAGTGAGCTGTAGCCCATGGAGGAGACTGCAGTTTCCTGGCCCCTCTGATCCCTGCTTGCCTCCTTGGCTCTCTCCCAGGCTGTTCTCCAGGGACGTTCGGTGCCAATTGCTCCCAAGCATGCCAGTGTGGTTCTGGAGAGAGGTGCCACCCAGAGACCGGCGCCTGTGTGTGTCCCCGGGGCACAGTGGTGCCCCCTGTAGGATTGGTGAGTTCTCCTCTAGACTCCCATCGTCCCCAGGGAACCAGGACACAGGTAACTGCCCAGGTCTCTGCCAGGACCTAGACCCCTCGTATCACCCTGCCTCCCTACCGGGGCCTCTCCCAGGCAAGATACTGTCCTGAGTGGCCACCCCATCCCACATAGGAAGCCAGGAGCCCTTCACCATAATGCCTACCACTCCAATGGCCTATAACACGCTGGGGGCAGTGATTGGCATCGCAGTGCTGGGGTCCCTGGTGGTGGCCCTGGTGGCACTGTTCATTGGCTACCGCCATTGGCAAAAAGGCAAGGAGCACCAACACTTGGCAGTGGCCTACCGCAGCGGGCGAGTGAACGGTTCTGAGTACGTCATGCCAGGTGAGCT
Organism: Diceros bicornis minor; assembly: GCF_020826845.1. Lineage (NCBI taxonomy): Eukaryota > Metazoa > Chordata > Mammalia > Perissodactyla > Rhinocerotidae > Diceros > Diceros bicornis. The sequence continues at coordinate 60,406,852 of NC_080743.1, forward strand.
GGCCTGGAGGTGGGGGACACGCATGACTGGCTGGTTCATAGGCTTAGGGCGGATGGGGTGTGGGGCTCCTGTGTCCCTTCCTGGACCCAGGAGATGGGAAGTGGGGAGTTGGAGGGAGGAAGGGAGGTTGGGGGGCCAATTACTTATCTCCTGGGACAGAACAACTCTCTTGGGCCTGGGCCTGCCTCTGAGTGGGCAGGTCACATTGCACCTGTGTCTGTTCGTGCAGATGTCCCTCAGAGCTACAGTCACTACTACTCCAACCCCAGCTACCACACCCTGTCACAGTGCTCACCTAACCCCCCGCCCCCGAACAAGGTCAGTGTGGGGAGAGGGGATGCGCTTGGAAGGGATGAGCGCAGACCTGGTTCTCTGGAAAGCTCCATCCTTGCATGTTACCCTCCCTACTTCACCCCTCCCCTATCAGGTTCCAGGCAGTCAGCTTTTTGCCAGCCTCCAGGCCCCTGAGCGGCCAGGTGGAGCCCATGGGCATGACTATCACGCCACCCTGCCTGCTGACTGGAAGCACCGCCGGGAGCCCCCTCCAGGGTCTCTGGACAGGGGTAGGAGCCTGGAGGCCAAGGCCTCTGGTGAGGGTAGATGCGTGCAGCCCAGCATCCTGCTCCATCTGAGTGTGTGTCTGCAGAAGGGGGTTCTGGGCCCCAGTTCTAGAGGAGGCAGGAGCCTCGGGAGGGGACCTGGGGTCTGATTGCATGTTGCCTCCTCCTCCTCAGGTAGCAGCCGCCTAGACCGAAGCTACAGCTGTAGCTACAGCAATAGTAACGGCCCAGGCCTGTTCTATAGTAAAGGTATGGACAGAGGGGGCAACAAGGGAGGGGGCTGAGCTGGGGTTTAGGAGCCAGTGCCTCCACTGAGCCTCACTTCTTTCCCCTATCCTTAGGGCCCATCTCTGAAGAGGGACTGGGGGCCAGCATGGCTTCCTTGAGCAGTGAAAACCCCTATGCCACCATCCGGGACCTGCCCAGCCTGCTAGGGAGCCCCCGGGAGAGCAGCTATGTGGAGATGAAAGGCCCTCCCTCAGGATCCCCCCACAGGAAGCCTCCTCAGCTCCGGGACAGCCAGAGGCGGCGACACCCCCAGCCACAGAGAGACAGTGGCACCTATGAACAGCCCAACCCTCTGACCCATGGTGAGCCTTCCTTCTCCAATGGGGCAGGGGCTAGAGAGAACTGGGACAAGGGAGGTAGAATAAGAGAAGGGACAGAGAGAGAGAATATGGAGGCAGCATCAGGTGGCAGCAAGAGCAAGGCCTTTGGGGTCAGACTTGTGTCATACCAGGCCTGATGTCTGGGAAGTCACAGGGCCTCTTAGAGCCTGTGAGTGGTGGTGCCTACCTCACAGGGCTGTGGATTTGAAACTGGTGGTTGTACAGCACCTGAGCTGTGGAGTTGGTACCCAGAAAAGTGGGGAACAAGGCAGGTGACAAAGTGTCCTGTCCTGTGGGGTGGGCAGGTCGAGGTAGCCTCCCCCACTGGCGCTGAGGAGCTGCACACACTGGCCTCTAACCAGGCACCATCCATCTGTCTTTGGGGAGAAGAAGCTAGAGAGGGGAGGAGAGTGGTGAGAAGGGGAGGAGCCACCTCCCCCTCATCCTGTCCCCTCTCTGTCTCCAGACCGAGACTCCGTGGGCTCCCAGCCCCCTCTGCCTCCGGGCCTGCCCCCCGGCCACTACGACTCACCCAAGAACAGCCACATCCCTGGACACTATGACCTGCCTCCAGTACGGCATCCCCCATCACCCCCACTTCGGCGCCAGGACCGTTGAGGGGTCACGATGGTGTGCAGAGGCTAGCACACCTATTCTGCCCGAGGCTCGGGACAGAGCCCGCTGTACCCTGCCAGGAGCAGGGAGAGGACCAGCGGGCCGTGAACATGAACATGTTTAATAGAGGAAGTGCATGGAAAGGGGATGGGAGCCTGGCTCCCAGGTTCCATCCTGGGAGACACTGGTTATCAGGAAGGCTGTGTTCCCTGTCCCCAGCACACTGCTCCCCAAGGCCCCCAGGGCCCTGTGTACATAAACTGGTGGGTTGAATGTTGCTGGATAATTCTGATTTGAGATTGATGTCAAAAATGTATATTGGGTACATTTTCTGTGCACTCACAGGCTGGGTCCTGTGTGTGTGTATGTGTGAGTGTGAGTGTGTGTGTGTGTGTGATTTCAGAGGGGTACCAGGCATAGGTCCTGTCCTAGGGCACTCACCATTTAGTCTAGAGACAACTCAAACCCAGTTAACTTTAGCAATAGCCTAACTGGCCTCTCTCTGTGTTCAGTTGGTACCCCCTCCAACCAACTGCTCAAAATACAAGCTGGTTAGGTCGGCCCAGCTGGAAAATCTTCATGGGTGCCCCATTGTTCTTGGGCCACAGTCAAAACTGTCAAAGACCTTAAAGGCTCTCTGGCCTGGCCTGTCTCTTCAGCCTCACTTTGAACTGTGTTCCCTGTCACTCCACTCCAGCCACACTGGCCTCTAGATCCTCCTATCAGCCACACTTCTTCCTACCACAGGGACTTTGCACATCTGGAATGCTCTTCCTCCTCCACTCACCTGTTAATGCCTACCTGTCCTCCACATCCCCTCCTCAGGGAAGCATCTCTCTTTCATAGCGCTGATCACAACTGTGTTCACTCACCAGATGTCTGCAGAAGGCCTCAGGGTGCCAGGCCTCTGTAACGTGTTGTTTCTTGATGTGATTCTTTGATTAATCTGTGCCCCCCCTGCACGAGACTGTAAGTTCCCTGAAGGCAAGAGTCCTGTGTTTATGCTCAACAATGGTTCCCTTTGGCACATGGTAGAATTCAATAAATGTTCCCAAAAGGCTGAGTGGCTGAGTGAATTAAAAGTACCAGCAGTAAAATTTCTTCTCTGTATCTGGTAAATGCTCAGATAGACAGGCAAGTTGTGTGCTCTGAGAGCCAATAGACCGCATTGGCGGGAGGCTTCCCCAAAGGATGGCATTTCTACAGGGGAACAGCACAAAGGCTCAAAGGCGGAAAGGTTCTGGGAGTAGCAGTGGGGTGCGGAGGCTGGAGGTAGGAAGGCAGACTCTAGAGGGTATACTCAAGTGGGGGCCCAGCAGGAGGGAACCGTCAGGGTCTAGACTACATGAGGACTTTGAACCCAAGATTTCTAGGAAATTGGCCCGCCTCATTAACTCATTAGCGGCTCAACTAAGTCCCCAGACTTCCAGGAGGCTGAATAGATGGGGTCGAGAATGGAAACCGAGCGCCACGCCAACTCGCCAACTCGGTGGGTCTCTCTGGGCTTTTCCTCTCCTTACAGAATAGGATGGCAGGCCCTGGAGAGTGGATCAGCCCCCACCCGGCCTCTCCCCTCCTAGATTTTGACTGCCGCGATCCCTAATACGCCGAGGGAGCCCCCCGCTTTCCCGGGCTGAGTTTCGCGGGTGACTTTGGATGGCTCCTTGCGCGCCCTAGCCCCGCCCCTCCGTCCTGGTCTCGCCCTAGCCCCGCCCCTCCGTCCCGGTCCTGCCGTAGTCCCGCCCCCTCAGCTCCAGTCCCTCTGCCACGGCCCCGCCTAGGTCCTGGGCCGTCCTAGGCCCTGTCCCTTCGCATAGAGTCCGCAGGACCTGGCCCTCCAGGGTTCACCTGCCCCTGTGGTCTCGGGCCGGCCTAGTCCTGCCCGCTCCGCCCTGGCCCCATCCTTCCCTCCTGCTCTAGCTCCGCGGCTCCACCCTCGGGGCTCCCCCAACCTCTGCTCTAACTCTGCGGCGCCCCCTGTCGGCCCGCGTGTGCTTTGCGGTTGCCTGTTTCCCGCGGCCCGCCACCTTGCGCGGTTGTCATGGAGATGGACGCGGAGCCTCGGCACTGCTGGCGGTTTGGGTCTTGGACCGGGAATAGAGACCCCCCGATTCCGCCACCCCTAGGGCGAGCCCCACAGGGTCCGGTCTTGCCTGTTCGCCCCCGTGAGGGTCCCCAGAGTCGCTGCGGACGGCGCTAGCATGTCGGGCGAGGCGAGCGCGCCGGCAGTCTCCCCCAGGGCCCCGCGACCCGGGACCCAGAAGGCGTCCGGCACAGTGACCAAGAAAGGGGATCGCGGGGCCAAGGAGAAGCCAGTGACCGTCCTGCCACCGGTGGGCGAGGAGGAGCCCAAAAACCCTGGTACGCTGGCGGCGGGGTTGGGGAATTAGGCCTCCAGGCTGCGGCTCCACGCTCCCACCAGCCACTCATTCCTCGGGTTAGCCAGGTGGATGGGCATCGTCGTTGGGCCAGGCACTGTACCGGACAGATGCCCTGGTGAGTGAGACAGACGAGCCAGGAAATAATAAATTCTGGGGCTAATACCTGCTGTGTGGAAAAGGGCTCCCCTGGCTAAAGCTCAGTATGTGAATCTAACTAGCTCCTGGCACATGATAAGAGTCTTATAAGAGGTAACCATCATTAGGTGTGTGGCCCTGGGCACGTTTCTTCTCTGTAGTGTGGAGATGTGAGTCCCGCCTTGCCTACCGGTGTGGAACAGTGGAGTTGATGGTGAGAAAGTATTTTGTAAACTGCAAATTCATTTGTTCATTCAGCAAGCATACATTGTGCACCCACTGTGTGCCAGGCTCCCTACTCTATCTTGGGATATGAATCACAGTTTTACTCCCAGCACAGTTCCTGAATCTCAGCTTGGCAGATGTTTGAATTGCACTTGACCTTAAAGAACCCACACTGCAGGACCTGGCCCTCCAGGGTTCACCTGCCCCTGTGGCCTCCGGCCGGCCTAGTCCTGCCCGCTCTGCCCTGGCCCCATCCTTCCCTCCCTATGCAATCCCTATTGCATTGTGGGATGCTGACAAATGCAATAAGATGTGATAAGATGGATGAGAGAAGAAGGCCTAGGGGGTGATGGGAGGACACAGGGCTACAGGAGGTGACTTTGAGTTGAGTTTTATAGATATTCACTCATTTATTCAGCAATTACTTTTTGGATGCCTGCTCTGCAGCCAGGTCCAATACAGAGATAATGAGAGGGACACAGCCCAGCCTGCATGGAATTTACATTCTCTGGGAAAAGAAAACCATGGGAAAAGTATAAGTAGAAGTGTAGCTCTTCATGTTGCGAGTGATAGAGCCCAACCCAAACTAATTATCCACAAAGGGAATTTATTGCAAGGCTTCTTGACTCCAGTCCACCAGCTGTGCCATCAGAGAGGGATACGAACTTGCTGTCCCTGGACTCCTGGTAAAACAACTTGGGAAAAGGCTCTGACTGTCAGATCTTGGTCAGGTGCCATCTCCTTGTCACTGGTGGCTGGGGGAAGGGAGCTATGAGAGCTGGAGAAAGAGCATTTTCCAGAAAGAGAGACATGACAGTATAGAATCTGCTAAGATATGAACCCATTAAACACACACACACACCACGTACCACTCTGGCTGCTGTATGGAAAATGGAGTGGAATGGGGAGAGAATGGAGGCAGGGAGATGAGTTACGAGGCACTTCAACAGTCCAGGTGAGGGACAGTGGTAGTTGGAATAGGGTAGTGAGGGAGAATTGCTTAGGCTCCTTGCAGAAATACTTCAGAGGTAGAAGTAATAAGCATTGGTGAAGTATTGGATGGGGTGGAAAGTGAGGGATGTAGCAAGAATGATTCCCAGGTTTCTGGACTGGGCACTGGGTGGGTTGAGGTGCCATTCATGGAGACAGGAGAGGCTGAAGGAAGAGCTTGTCAGGGAGGACCTCCAAGGGTGATGTCAGCTGGGCAGCTGCACACATGGGTCTGGAGCACCCAAGAGAGGTCAGGGCTGGAGGTGCGACTTTTGGAGCTGCTGATGTTTGGGTGTATTTAAGCTCTGGGAATGAAAGAGATTCCCCGAGGGGGGGAGGGAGTGTAACCAGAGTAGAGGAGAGGGCTCAGGACCCAGCCTTAGAGACCTTGGAGGAAGGGGAGGAGCTGGCAGGGGAGCCTCATCAGCCTTGGGCAGAGAGGTAGGAGAGAATGGGGGTGATGACTGCACAGCAACCCTGGACAGGGCAACCCGGAGGTCACGGTGGCTTTAGCAGGTGCCATGGTGTGCTGTGGCAGGGTCAGATGCAGGGCTCAGGTGGAGTAGAGAATGATGGCAGATAGTGTGAAGGTTTATAGATTTAGAGGAAATCCCATCTGGTGGCTTCTGTTTCTCAAGCAGCTACGAGGCAAGGTCATTAGTGAGCGTGAGGAAGGAGTGTGGGAGCGGAGGAGGGTGGGAGGAAGCCCCTTTGAGAGCCGCACTGTCCGCTAGGTCCCTACTAGAGCGCAGACAGAGAACACTTCCATTATCGCCTGACGTTCTGTTGGGCAGCACTGTTCTAGAGCAGCAGTTCTCAGGGTGCTGTCCTTGGACTGGCAGCTTTGGCATCACCCGTGAGCTTGTTAGAAAGCACATCAGTGGACTCCACCCAGCTTGTGGAATCAGAGTCTCTGCAGATGGGGCCCAGGAAACTGTTTGAACAGGCTTATGGATGATGTTCAAGTTTGAGAATCTTTGTTGTAGAGAAAGGTAGTCTGAGTGAAGCAGGGAAGGGCTGAGGGGCTCTCCCAACAGAGGGAACAGCCCCGGGAAAGCTGGTGTGCAGGAATCAGCTGTACAAGGGGCCTCCCCAGCCTCCCTGTGCCTCCTCTCATCCACCCTGTCCATTCAGCTGACGCTTCTCCTGTGTCGGTGTTCCCCCTGATGGCTGCTCGCATGAGAAACATGTCTCTCACCCCTTTGTCACAAGAACCCTCAAACCTCTCTGCATCTTGCCCCCACACATGCTGAGTCCCTGTCCTCCCAGTCCCTCCACACCCTCCGGGCGGGCTCCCTGCTCTCAGCTGCAGGAGTGCTCTCTGGGCACAGTGCCTGCAGCACCTGCCGCCCAGGGCCTGGGTGATGTTGTTGTGGGGGCTCCAGGCTGCCCAGCACTTGGAAGAGCAGGCTAGCACCAAGCCAGCCCTCTGCCTCCAGCCTATCCCATTTGCCAGGGACACCCCTTCCCATCTCCAGGAACCACTTCTTCCTGGGATGCCCATGGGGGAGCAGGAAAGAACAGCGGTCTCTGGGGACTCAGACACCTCAGGGTGTGCATAGCCCTCAGGATGGGATGTGAGGGGCATCTGTCTGAATTAATATAACGAATATTCCTAAGGCATTTAGAACAATTGGAGACAGAAGTAAGTCCTATATAAGTGTTTGCTAAGTAAATAAAAGCCTGCAGTGGGCCCGCCCTGTGGCTTAGCAGTTAAGTGTGCACGCTCCACTACCGGCGGCCTGGGTTCGGATCCCAGGCGCACACCGAAGCACCGCTTCTCCGGCCATGCTGAGGCTGCGTCCCACATACAGCAACTAGAAGGATGTGCAGCTATGACATACAACTATCTACTGGGGCTTTGGGGGAAAAAGGAGGAGGAGGATTGGCAATAGATGTTAGCTCAGAGCCGGTCTTCCTCAGCAAAAAGAGGAGGATTAGCATGGATATTAGTTCAGAGCTGATCTTCCTCACACACACACACAAAAAGCCTGCAGCTCTGCTGGACCGCGGTGTATGTGTGGGGATGGGGGTGAGAGTGGGGGTGGAGAGGCACTCCTGGGTTCCTTCCTTTGCTCACATCAGGCCTGGGGCTTCCTTCTCCGTGACCCTGGGCAGTTCTAGCAATGAAGGGACATGGGAGGAGGCTGGGTTGGGGAGGCGGAGGCCCCCCGCCAGGGAGCGGAGAGCCGGAATGCAAGCGGCCTTGACCCATGGGGCGGGTGGAGGAGCCAGTAGAGAAAAGAGGCGCCCCGGTGGCCTACATTCCACGCCCTTTTGTCCCTTTTCGCCCAGGTCTTGATTTCCCACTGTTTCCTCTCAAGTGTTTTCAGCGTCGTTCTTTACAGCGCATCTTACATTTTACAAATGGCTGTAACGATGTCCACCTCGGAGGAGGGGCCCTTGCCCGCCTGAGGCCCGAAGCCGGGCGCCAGCGAGCGTGGGAACGCGGAGCAGGGCGCCGATCCTGACTGGCGTCTCTGCTGCCCTCCCGTGGCGGCCGTGGGCGACAGCCCGAGGGCGCGGCCCTTCCCTGCCCCCTGTCCTCCCCGCCCCCGCAGAGGAGTACCAGTGCACCGGGGTCCTTGAGACCGACTTCGCAGAGCTCTGCACGCGGTCGGGCTACACGGACTTCCCCAAAGTTGTCACTCGGCCCCGCCGCCCGCACCCGACCTTCGTCCCCTCCGCCTCTACGTCGGAAAAGACCCCCCTAGGTGAGTGACAGTGGAGCCCCAGCGGTTCCCGTCAGGGCCACCTCGTCCATCCCCAGCTTCCCATCTCACGGTGGGCGGGACGGCGGGGGAGCAGGGCAGTGTGTGTGAGTGAGGGGGGTGGATTCAGGGGGCGGGTGGGGAGGCGGGGGAGTCTCGCGTTTGCCTTCCCAAACCCTAGCAGACGTGGGCCTGGCCGGAGAAGCAGCGCCCCCCGGCCGGCGCCGCCCACGCTCGCGGAGTCCTCCAACCCCGCCGCCTCTGCGGGAGCCGTCCCCGCCTCTCGGGCACCTGTGGGCCGATGGACGTGGGGCCCGGGGCGGTGTCTCTGTCCCGTTCCTGCTAGCCCCGTCCCCTCGCACCCCTGCCTTCTAGACGATCCGCAGCTGTCGGGGTCCTGCAGCCTCAACAGCCTGGAGAGCAAATATGCGTTCTTCCGGCCCACCATCCAGGTGGAGATGGAGCCCGAGGACAAGGCTGTGAAGGAAATGTACATCCGCGGTGAGGTCCCCCACCCATCACTGCTCCTCTCGCCAAATCCCCAGCGCTCCCTCCAGGCCTGAGGCGCCTTCTTCCTCTCGCTTCCGCAGGCTGGAAGGTTGAGGAGCGGATCCTGGGTATCTTCTCTAAATGTCTGCCCCCCCTCAGCCAGCTGCAGGCCATCAAGTGAGAGGACATGGATGGGGGAGGGCAGGAGCCCACTGTGGGGGACAGGGCTCCTGGTGGCTTGGGAGAAGGAACTGAAGGGGCACGGAAGACCCTGGGGACTGTGGGGAGGTGGGGGCCTGAGGCAGGGTGTGGTGGGAGAGGGCAATGTGGGGAATGATGCCCCAGCTGTTTCTGTACTTCCCACCAACTCCAGCTTCTGGAAGGTGGGGCTGACTGATAAGACCCTGACTGCTTTGGTCTCCCTCCTGCCTCTCTGCTCCTCCACACTCAGGTCAGCACCAGGGGAGGCCCCCAGTGCCTGGGTAGCCTGGCTGGGTGGGCAGTCAGAGGGGAGCAGTTTGGGGAGGGGAGTGGCAAGTCCCAGCTCCTGTGGGCCTGGGCTGGCAGCCTTGCAGAAACAGGGTGCAGCTAGCGTCTGTGGGGTTTTGAAGCTCCCAGCTGACAAGAAGTGGGGTCCCCTTTTCTGCCTCCACCAGCGGCTCAAGAGCCTGACCTTTGCAGCCTCATTCCCTCTCCTTTCCATCAGGCCTGCCACCATCCACTGTCTCCATGGAGGTTTTTCCCCTCATTCCCTGCTGCCTGGGGCCTGACACTGTACCAGGGGCTGGTTCTTATCCTCAGGGACCTGGCAGTCCAATGAGAGAGGGAGAAGGATTTAGGAAGAGATACTGCAGAGCAGTGTGGGGCCTCTGGTGGTAGAAGAATGGTTCATGGGGGGAGGGAGTGCGGGCAAAGGAGGAGTGCCACCCCATCTCGTGGGTGTGGGGCAGGGAGACATGGAAGGCTGCCTGGAGGAAGTGGTGCTGAGCTGAGCCTGAAGGAGGAATAGGAGAGAGGCAAGGCAAGGGATTGAGAAAGGGCATTCTTGTACAGAAGGGAGCCAGAGCAAGATGGGAATAGTGTAACTACAGGTGTGGTTTACTGTATAAAGGGCAAAGCTGATTTGGCTGCCCCTTCTTGAGGCTCCCCCAGCACCCTTGACTTCTCCTGCTTCACAGAACACACCCTCAGTGCCACACACTGGCTTGTCCATCTTCTTCCTGTGGATGGGTGGGATGGATGCTTCTTGAGGGCAGGGAATGTGTCTTCTTCAGCTGGAGGTCCTCAGCGCTCCTTGTATAGAATACCATGAAACATATTTTATTCCATCATGGGAATTAGAAAAAATTCAACCAGCAGAAAAATAATTACAGAACTTATCTTTTTTTTTTTGTGAGGAAGATGGGCCCTGAGCTAATATCTGCCAATCCTCCTCTTTTTTTGCTGAGGAAGACTGGCCCTGGGCTAACATCCATGCCCATCTTCCTCCACTTTATATGGGACGCCGCCACAGCATGGCCTGACACGCGGTGCGTCGGTGTGCGCCTGGGATCTGAACCAGTGAACCCCAGGCTGCCGCAGTGGAGCACGTGCACTTAACCGCTTGCGCCACTGGGCCGGCCCCCAGAACTTATCTTAATATGTAAAAATAAGTCAGATCAACATAATAAAAATAATTTTAAGTGAATGCAATGAAGTTTAGATGAAAGATGAGCCAGCCTGAAAGGTTGAGCAAAGGTAATAAATCATGGGAGAAAATTTTTAAATAGAGAAAGTTCTAGCCATTAGTTCAATTTTTGTTGTGACTTGGAAAAAGACCTCCATTCTCTCAGCACTGTTGGAGAAACCACTGCCTTGTGGAGGGTCATGTATTAGTTATCTATTGCTGTGTAACAAATTATCTCTACACTTAGTGGCTTAATACAGCAAATGTTTATGATCTCACAGTTTCTGTGAGATAAGTCCAGGTGTAGGTTAGCCAGGAGCCTCCCACACAGAGTCCTGGTGAGGCTGCAGTCATCTCCCCTCGAGCTTCATCTCTCCTGGAGCTGGAGCATCTGCTCCCCAGCTGACTTACGTGGCTGTGGATAGGCTCACGGCCTCGACACGTGAGTCTTCCCACAGGCAGTCTGAGTGCCTCACCATGTGGCACCTGGCAATCCCAGAGAGTGCCAGAGAGCACCCAGGATGGAGCCATAGTCTTTTTATAACCTCAACTGGAAGTGATGTCCCATCACTTTTGCCATATTCCATTCATCAGAAGTAGGTCACTAGGTCCAGTCACACTCTAGGGGAGGGGATTCCACAGGGGCATGGATACCAGGAAGTGGGGATCATTGGGGATCATCTTAGAGGCCACCTTACTACAGGTCACTAACTCTGGATTAGTGGCCTTCACATGGCCACACTTCTGGATTTTTAGTCTGGAGAACTGTCACATATAATTTCTTGTTGGGGGGCCATTCTTTAACTATTTCCAAGCTGCTCCCTAGAGACCACACTTGCTCTCTGTCCCCTTCCCTGGCTTGGCCTCAGTGGTGAGTCCTGGTTCTCAGACCTCCCCCACCCTCAGGAAGGTGTCTCTGGAGGGGAACCCGCTGCCCGAGCAGTCATATCACAAGCTCATGGCATTGGACACCAGGTGAGACTCACCCCCTTTCTCTGGGCTGGTCCCCCATTCCAAGTCATCCCTAGTCCCCACCCTGCCTGACCTCTCTAGCACCTCCCCAAGGACTCTCAATTCCTGCCCCTCCACCCGCAGACCGGATGGCCCTCCTCGTGCCCTCACTAGTTCACAGAGATTCTGGCGAACGCCTAGGTCCCCGTGTTTCCAGCGACCCTGGTCTCCCTCTCACTGCCCAGGATCGCGCACTTGTCTCTGCGGAACAACAACATCGACGACCACGGGGCGCAGCTCCTGGGCCAGGCTCTGTCCACGCTACACAGCCACAACCGGACCCTGGTCTCGCTCAACCTGGGCTTCAACCACATCGGGGACGAGGGCGCGGGCTACATCGCGGACGTGCGTGCGCGGCGGGGAGGGACCCACCGGAGCTGGGGCGGCCCGGGTTCCGCCGGTCACGCGCCCGACCCCCTCCTCCTCAGGGCCTCCGGCTGAACCGCTCCCTGCTCTGGCTGTCTCTGGCCCACAACCGCATCCAGGACAACGGCGCCCTGAAGCTGGCCGAGGCGGGTTGCCGACTGGGTGGGGCCGGTGAGCAGACCCTGGCTGGGGGTGGGGGTGGGGGTGGGGGGTGTCTGATCGTGAAGTGCCGCCTTGCCTCAGGTCCTGCGCCCCTTCGAGTTGACGCACACCGAGGTGGTGGAGCGCCGGCGCCTCCTGCTGGAGAAAGGGACGCAGGAGCGATCGCGATCGGTGAGGAGCCGACGGAGCCCCTCGAACCACTTCCCAGGTCGGCTGCTTTTCAACAAGCTGGCCAGGTCCTCTCCGCCCTCTCTCCGTCTGTCGTGGCCCTCTTTCTCTGCGACTTCTGAGCAGATCTAACAAACGCTTGGGCTCTAACAGCAGAACCACTCCATGGGCGGTAGAGGGTATTGATTAAGAGAAAGGACTAGAGGGGCCGGCGCCCTGGCGTAGTGGTTAAGTTCATGCACTTCGCTTGGGCAGCCCAGGGTTTGCGTGTCCGGATCCTGGGCGCCGGCCTAGGGGCACTGCTTGTCAAGCCATGCTGTGGCGGGTCCCATATACAAAATGGGCATAGAGGTTAGCTCCGGGCTAATCTTCCTCAGCAAAAAGAGAAAGATTGGCAAGGGATGTTAGCTCAGGGCTGATCTTTCTCACCAAAAAAAAAAAAAAAAAAGAGAAAGGACTAGAGTTAGACCACCAGTACTTGAAATTGGGTTCAGCCACATAACAGCTTGTGACCTTGGGCATGTTACTTAACCTCTCTGGTCTCAGTTTCCTCATCTGTAAAATAGGAATGATTGTACCTACCTTATAGGATTGTTGAGAGATTAAATGAGTTAACTCATGCAATACACCTGAAACAGTGCCCGGCACTTAGTTCAATAAAAGTTAGCTACTATTTTTTCCCGCAATATGAGAATTGGAGCCCCCACGCCCACCCCCAGCTCATCCCCAGGTCCCTCTGCCATTTCTTCCCAACAGCATCACCCCTCAGAGAAGTCTCAAACAAATTATTTTGGCACTTAGGCAGGGAGATGGGGGTGGGGTGCTGCCTGTCCGATTGCCAGCCAGGCATGAGGCTTCCCCTCCCCCCTCACTGAGGACGGGGCACTGACTTCTTCCTCCATCCCCTCCCATTTGTGAGCACAGCCTTCCTCCTCTCGACATGGGGACTCCAAAGCAGATCGTGAGAAGATTCAGCCGATAGGGGCCAGCAATGTTGCATTGGTGGACAAGGCAGACAAGATGCAGACAATGAAGACCCCTAAGGGCCTGGGCAAGAAAAAGGAGAAGTCAGGGGTAGGCGTGCTGTGGGCAGGAGAGCCTTGGGCACTGGAGGAACAGGGAGGAAGCTTCCGTGGTGCCCAGGTGGGGGTGGAGGGAAGAAGGCCTTTGAGGGCCCACCTCAGGCCCAGGGTCCTAACGCGGCCCTTCCCACATCTGCTCCCCATCCCCCAGGGAGGTAGGACTTGCATGTGTCTTCTAACATCCTCCACAGGAAGTGGTGAAGAAAGAGGAGAAGTCAGGGTCCGGGCAGTCACCCACACAAGGAACCCCGAAGAAGGAAGACTCCACAAAGTCAGGCAAGGGGAGTAAGTGTGAGTGCCCCTCTGAGGCACCTTCTTGGTGTGGAGGAAGGAAGAGAACTGGGCAGGATGCAGGCAGCCTATTCTTGGCCTCGCTGTGCTGCCGTGAGCTAGTCTTCTGGTCACGTCCCTCTCTGGGCCTTATTTCCTTCCCTCGGCCAGATGATGTGGAAAGCTCCACCCAGCCCCACATCCTGACCCACCGTACTCCACACCTTGTTTCCCTGGGCTGGACCGCTGTGGCCCAGCCTGCCTAGCTGGGGGCCCCCTCCAGCTCTGTTTCTATTGCACCCAAACCCAAAGTTTAAGGAGTCTCCTTCCTCGCTGCAGCCCACTCTCTCTGGGGGCAATGGGTGGTATCAGAGGTATCTGCACTGTGCATTCTGGCTCCTCTTCCCGCTGCAGAGGTCACTGTCCCTGAGCAGAAACCAAGCAAGGGAAAAGGGCCCAAGACTGGAAGCAGAGAGAAGGGCAGCATCCTCTTGGAGTCAGAGGTAGGCTGCAGGAGAAGCAGGTTGGGGATCCCTGGGACCCAGGCTGCCCAGGAGCTCTCACCCCAGCCACCCTGGAATGTGGTCTCCAGCCCTGTGCTTCAGTTTACGTTCTGTCAGTTTACGTTCTGTCTGCCACTCCTGCCCCACTACACCTGGGCCCCTCCAGCCCCCTCCCAACCTGGCCTTGCTGGGGGATGATGAGCTCAGTGCTCACCCTCTCCCCTTGCCATTATTATTATTATTTTTTTATTATTAGGAAGATTGGCCCTGAGCTAACATCCATGCCCCTCTTCCTCCACTTTATATGGGACGCCGCCACAGCATGGCTTGCCAAGTGGTGCATTGGTGCGCGCCCGGGATCTGAACCGGCGAACCCCGGGCCGCTGCAGCGGAGCGTGCACACTTAACCACTTGCGCCACTGGGCCAGCCCCACCCTGCCTTTATTATTAGGAGTCCACACTTTCAATCTGCTGTCTCAGCTCAGTCTGCTTCCCAAAAGGCCATTGGTTCATCGTCGCCGCCTCCGTCATCTGCTTGCACAGTTGCACAGGGAACAAAGCACATTATCCTTTGCCCCCCTCAGCAGTGTCCCAGGAAGGCAGGGCATTTTTATAGTCGTGATACTGCCCCTGCCCTGTGCAAGGCTCCCTGAGACCCTTTCTCTTCTGCCCCTGGAGCCTCCCTTTTCCTTTTCAACTTGGACCAACTTGTTCCTTGCTTCGGGAACCTTCCTGGCGTGCCGACTCCATAGCATCCCTCCTCAGCCCTCCAGCTGTTTGAGTCAGCTGTCTGGGGGTCTATCTTTGCCCATCAGGAGACCTCCCTTGCCCTAGGCAGGGAATGGTCCCCTCCCCTTTTAGGAGTCTTCTCTGGCACCCAAGACAAGATCTTACAAAAGAGCAAGTTCAGGTGGCGAAAAGGGGTGGGGGTTGCCTTTCAATTCCCAGTTTTCTTTGTCCCTGCCCGGGTCTTCATCCAGGCTGCTGCTTCTCACCAATACGGCAGTTTCTTCTCATCCTGCCTTCAGTGTCATTTCCCTCTAATCGCCCTCATTGCTCTAGCTATTAGAAAATAGTAAGACCCGAATGTGAGACTGCTTCATGCCCCAGAGCCTTTGCACCTGCTCTTTTCTTTGCCTGGAACACGTTCCCCTCATCTTCATCTGATAAAGGCCACATACCATTCAAACTTCACTTCACAGGCCGCCTCCTCCAGGAGACCCTTCCTGGCTCCCGAGCCTGGGCTAGATGTCCTTCCTCCGTGATTTCAGTGCTCAGAGCTTACCTTGCCAGTTGTCACACCATACCCCATTACTGTTTTACTTTCTGGCTCCCTCACACCAAGTTGCTTCTTGAGGGTATGGGCTTATTTATCTTTGTATTCCCAGCACCTAGGACAAAACCTGGACTATAGCCGGCCCTCAAAACATGTATGTTGAATGAATGAATGAATGGCCTGTTGACCAGCTCCCCTCTCTTCTGCTGCAATTAGTATTCTGCTTTAGCAGCTGGTTGCTGAAGCTATGGAGATGGTCAACCCTCTCCTGGAGCCTGTGGAGCACCGAGATGGGAAAGTTTTCATGCCTGGGAACAAGGTCCTTTTGCACCTCAACCTCCTCCGTATGTGTGCCAACCACCCCCAGCCTCCTGCCACAAGGCTACCTGGGGCCCCTGCTGCCAGGAGGGTGCCCCACCCCCGGCTCCATGGAGCAGAACCCGGTTCTCCCATGGATGGCCATCATGCTGTCAGAGGCCCTCTTGCAGTGGGCTCTAGGGTGAGGGGAAGTCAGGCCCTGGGTTGGGGGGAGAGAGAGAAATGGGGGTGGAGAATAACAAGGCTGAGGGAAGTGAGACAGAGGAGGAGTCAGAGAAGGAGGGCTGGGGTGAGGGGCCAGGCAGGAGTCAGGCCTGGGCTAGTGATCGGGGCGCTGGGCAGCTGGGGGAGCAGGGGGTTAGTTGTGCAGGGAGTGGGTAGGCATGGGTGAGGCTGGCGGTGTAAGCGGCCACCTCGTCTGCTCCTCCGCCAGGAAACCACATCACAGAGGTGGGGCTGCAGGGCTTCCTCACCGCCGTGCAGTACCAGGCGCAGTTCTCCAAGGCCAAGAGTGCATCCAAGGGCCCCGTGGGGCTGCTGTCTCTGTCCCTGGAGGTGAGTGCTGTCACTCTCCTGCTGCAGGTAGGCTTCTGTGGCTCCCCATTTCCAAGGCAGGTCTGCAGTTCCCCTAATTCTCTTTATCACAACATAACCCGTGTCCCTCACGGCAAGATCAGCAGTAGCACTCGCTTTGCCTTTTCTTCATGTCCCCCAGCCTGGAACCCACCCTGTCCCAGGACATTTTTCCTTCCGGAGGACTAATCTTCTTTCCTCTGTCAGCTGTCAGCCTTCCTTTCTCTCCTGCAGAAAAACTGCTTCTCCCCACAATGTGCTGCGTATACCATGATCCAGGAGCTCATGCTGCCAAGGGACCCCATCAGTAAGGCCAAGCCCAGGGAGGAGGAGGCTTCCTCCTCCTAGCCCCTCCCACCTTCCTCCCGGAGACTCTGGGCCACAGAACCATCTCCTGTCCATGCATGGGCTGACCTCCCTGGGGGAGATCTCAGATCATTAACAAATTCTACTGTTGTACTGTTTCCTTGAGGTTGTCTGAAAACTTTGTTCCAGATCTACTTGGAGCCTTTGAACTCTGAGTCTGTTCATGTTACACGGCCAGAAATGGCCGAATCGCTTTACAGTTCTGCTGGGGACCATCTTAGCTCCTCCAGCATCTGCCAGCCAGGGACATTGCTCTCCTGCCTCCTCAGGGCCGAGTTCTTGCTTGTTCCGGCCAGTCCTTCTCTCCTGTGTTCCCTAGAGGACAGGTGATATGCCCTGGTTTGCATTCAGCCCTTGGTCTCAGAGGCAGAAGGGAAAGACTTGGGATTAGTAACCTACAGGCACAGCCAAATGGAAAAGGAGTGGGTAGGGTGGAGGGATGGAGCCTGTGCCCCACCTGGCCCCTCCTGCTTCTCCTTGTCTGGCGCAGATGTCCGATTGGCTTGGAGGAGAGGCAAAGGCTCAGCTTAGGAAAACGTACAGAGTTGGCAGGCTACTTCGGAGAGGGAGCTGAGTCTCTCAAGATCTACACTGCGAAGGCCACACACTACACATGAACCCTAGTAACACTGCCCGCAGATGCCAGTGACCTGAGACCAGGGACTCCCAGACAGCGTGGGGCCACCGGGGGAAGGAGAGCTGGGGGCCCTGCGTCTCTACCCTTCAGTGCTGCCTCCCCTGGGATAACCTACTGCTGTGCCCAGAGAGCACAGGGGTGGCTTCTGAGGGGCTGACGTCCACTCTACAGGGAGCGTCCAGAGAAGTGTCCCTCCTTCACCTCTGGGTAGATTTAACCTGGTCCACATCCCCTCAGCCCCCACCCCCCTCATTCTGGGGCCTCGACAGACCTGCTCTCCCTGCCCAGAACTCCCTCTCTGTGAGGCTCAATGGCTCCCACAGGCCTCTCCGCCTCTGACCGCCGGGGCTGCTGCTCCGCCACTCTGCAGCTGGCTCCTGAGCTTCTGCAGGGAAAATGGATCAGCTCTTTGAATTTTCAACACTGAGCACATCACAGGTGCTCTGTGATGATCGGTCACTTCAGCTTCTCAGTTACCCCTGCCTGAGTCCTTCTACAGCCTCAGTGAACCCTGATGGCCCTTGTCCTTATCCCGACACTTTATCACCTACAACTTGTGTATTAATGCCGATGCCCAGCTAGACAGTAAGCTCACGAGGTCAGCGCCTAGCGTTATGCCAGGTTTAGGAGGGAGAATATTAGATAGTTAGCTAGGGCTGAAAGAGAATTTGTCCCTTAGTCCAACAATGAGGGCAGAGACAGAGGAGGTCTGGATGGTTATAGTCCTGGGGATGGGGATGTGGCTGTGGCTGCCATGATGGCCTCCAGGGATGTCAGAGTCTGCGGGGGGATGCAGAGGGCTGATGACAGTGACAACTGGCCAGGACTCTGAGATGACCCTCCCCCTATGTTTTGCCTTTCAAGTCCTGAGGGCAGCTCATGAGGACTCTTTACTCTGGGGCCTCTGTTCCCCTGAATATACGTGTGTGTGTTTATAAGTGAGTTCAATGTCTTTTCATGTTTTGGGCCACGGGGGCTGTATAACTCAGTTTGCCCAACAGCAGTTCCGTGAGCACACATCTGAAGCTTTGGGAGAGAATATGGCAAGACCTGGGTCTGGGGGCTTGATGCTGGGGCGGGGGGCAGGGACTTCCTTCTGTTTCCTCTATCCAATTCTAACCACCCTCTCAGGGAGTAACCACAGTATCTTTTATCACAGCAGTTCCAAGAATCACACATACACCACCACAGTTGAAGAATATTTAACTTTTCTTAAAAAAAAAAAATCTTAACCATGAAAGGAAGAAAATAAAAGAGTATACATTATTTTAACAGCAAAACAGTCATTTCCATATCTATATTTTATATATTATATATATATATTTATATATATGTATATATACACCTAGCACAGTGTGTATATTCTATTTGTCAGTGGGGGAGTGGAGTGGACATGGTAACAGGGGCCAACGCTGTGGTGGCCCCCGAGGATGGTCCTGGTTAATTTGGGGACTCCAGCATTCAAACCCCCTCTGCTCACCTCCTGGGGCCCGGTTTTCAGCTCCGTACCTGATACACTGGTTTTCTATAGGGAAGGTGGGGAAAGGTGGACACAGGCCGGGTAAGATTTCCCCTGAAGATGAGAAGTCCTGGGAGGGAGGGAGTGGCTTGGCACTGAGCCGCAGAGGCTGGGCTCTCAAGCTAGGCAGGCCGGAGGCCAGGAGACCCTTCCGCCCACAGGGGACTGGGGCACTCAGGGCCGGCTCCACCTTCAGGCCCTGATCCTGGAGCTGAGTGTTAACTAGGAGATCCAAGTGAACCTCCCCTTCTCTTAGCAGTCCCTTCTAGAACTGCCTCTAGCACCCCAGGAACAGAAACAAAAAAGGTCAAAGTTATTTACAATAACAAAGATGCACATACAATACATACATATTTATAGGAAACCAAAGTGTCAAAGAGGAGAGGTGGAGGCCCCTCACCTCAGCCTTGGGGTCCTGTGGAGAAAGGGTGGGAGGAAGAAAGTGCATTTACACAGAAGCCTCCTCCCTTCACCTGCATGTCTGAGGGCGCCCACATACAGGTGGACACGCGAATGGGGGACGGGGGGCCTTTCAGATGCAGTCAGCATGCTTAGGAGACACGAGGCCTTGGAGTGGGGGCTGAGGGAGGGAAAAAGACACTGGAACTTGACTCCGATCAGAGCAGACCAAGCAACATGCGGGTCTCCCCCCCGGGTCTTGGCTGGATCTATCTCCTCAACTGCCTCTGCCCAGGGAGGAGGTTTAGGGTGTGCCCACCCTGTGCCCCTGCCTCGGGCCTGTCCCTAGAGCAGGAGTGGGACGCAGAGCATTTGGTGGTTTGGACAGTTACAGTCCTGGGGATGTGGCTGCCTCTGCCACGCTGTCTTCCAGGGGGGTTCCAGGGCCTGCGGAGGATGCAGGGAGGACAGTGAGGAGCTGGCCTCTGAGATGAGCCTCCCTCTTATGTTTTGCCTGGAAAGTCCTCAAGCTCATGAGTAGCTCCTTTGGCGCCATCCATCTGTGACAAGGCATTCTCCTCCAGAAACCCTAGTTTCTTATGGGGCCTGGGAAGGGCTGTCTACTGAACCCCACTTTTGTTTCATCAGCCCCCAAAACCCACGGGTAGGTATGTGCTTTGTCTCCCTGAGATAGAACATCACCATGTCCCTGACCCACTCAATCTGGTTCTGAGCCATTAAAAGATTTTAGATGTGAGACTAGGCTCCCTCTGGTTTGTTATCTCCATAACCCAAGGAAATAGAGGGCTCAATTCTAAGATTTTAGGGGCGTTTCTGTGGGGCCTCCCTATAATTATATCTTTCTGAAGCTGAGGGAATGGATTAACTGTATGTAAGGGGGAAATGAGACCCTCTTCTCAGAACCCTCTCTCTCCTCACACTGCGTGGAGACATTTGCTCCCTAGCTGGATGCCTTCTCCCCCAGGGTAGGTACAAAGAGGGAAGTGGCTTCACTCACCACCCTCAGGGCAAGGCCCCAGTGCATGGCTGTCCCTGGAGTCAGAGGCCACGGCTTCCTTGGCTGGAAGTGACAGGGCGCTGTCTGTCCATCTAGCCACCTCTGTGTGGAAACTGCCCACAGGTGTGGTGCCACCAGACGACTCTCCCCCAAGGGACCTGAGCAGCTCTCTGTGGGCCAGCTCCATGTCCTAGAAGAGTTGCAGGGGAATGTCTGCTCTCATCCGTCTGTTCATAAGGTCCCTGGGGGAGGGACCACGCTCTCTTATGTGTGCTGGGCCCTCGGGATGGGGCTGCGCTTGAGGGTGGCTAGACGGGCTGAGGGAAGAGCCCCAGGCCAGGCCAGGATCTAGGGCTCCCCTGGACACACACATCACTGAAGGCCTCCAGGGACCCAGGCCCCGTTTCCCTCACCTTGAGCCTGTTGAGCTTGAGGGTGAGCTGCTCAATGGTGCAGAAGATCATGCCCACGTCCCTGAGGGCCAGGCTTGGGGGAGAGCGGCCGGGGCGCCTCTGATCTCCATTGCTTCCTGGCAGCTGGGGCGGAGGCTCTGCCTGCCAGGCGGGGAGGCTGTCAGGCTGGGAGTGGTTCGTGGGTGCCCCTGAGGGGTCCGTGCTTGAGTCCAGGGGTCCTGCTGGCATGCTGACATAAAAACAGTTCCCTGTCCCCACAGCAAGAGAAAGAGGTTAGGAGGCAAATAGAGAGAAAGTCTAAGCCATCCTCCGCTCCCTTGGTGTTCCCTGTGCTGACTGACAGGACCGGGGAAGCCGCCCTGCAGATGAGCTCAGAGCGTGCTGGCCTCACGCTGCCTACCCATCTCCTACAGCTCTCCTCCTCCAGAGAGCCTTCCAGATAGCAGTGTTGCAAAGTTCGGCCCATACCAGGGGAAGTGGTGGAAGTTAAAGGAGAAGTGGCAGGAGTGTCGTCTTTCATCTGGGAGCAGGGGAGTGGCTCCCATTCCGTGAAGGAAGGGGAAAGAGGTGGTGGGCTGGTTTCAGGCACTTGTGAAAAGGAGCCAGCAGCGGCTTCCTTCACTCTGCCCCGTCTCAAGCTCCGCTGATGAACTTCAGCACCATCCCCTGACCCACTGCCATCTATTTCACGATGCTAGAAACACCTCAGCTCATCAGAGGGGGGTCTGAGACAGCTGGAGGAAGGATGTAGTGGGTCCCTGACAGAGCAGTAAGCATGGGTACACACGGAGGAACCTAGGAGGCCAGGTAAGCCTATTTCACGGTGACCTTGGAGTGGTGGCTCAGAATATCAGGCTAAGGACACTAGGCTTCCCCGCTCAATCTCATGACTGAGCACAGGCTGCCTAACCCTACTGCTCTGAAAGGGGCCTGTGCAGCTCTTGCCAAGTGGGTGGCACAGGGTCTGTTCCCCTGTCCTGAGGCCCACGTCCTACTCCCCTCCCATTCCAGACAGCTGAGGGGGCGTACAGGCATGTGTCCCCGTCTGCCTGCAGGCAGGACTCCAACTCCCAAGCCCAGCTCTACCCCCACAGGTCCCGCACTCCAGCCCTGGCCTGTCTCTGGCTCCAAGGAGAAGTTCATTACCCGTAGCCTTTGCTCCGCCTTCCACTTCAGGTGGCTCAGGCTCTGACTGGCCACTCTCTGGTAGTGCAGGGACAACCTTGCTGCCTGCCACCTCAGCTGCACCGACACCACCACCACCAGGGAGAGCAGAGACCGAAAGAGAAGGAAAGGGAAGGGAGAGAGAGTAGGATGGAGAGGGAGATAGGAGGGGGAGTGGGGGGTGGAGAAAAAGAAAAAGGGAAGAACCAAGTGAACACAAGATCACACATGATTACACCCAGGGAGCTGCAAAGAACTTTCCACCAATTCACTGAAGGAGAGAAGGAAGGTCAGTTCCCAGAAACCCAGGAGAGAGGGCAGACCTTGCGCAGATGGAACGAAAAGTGCTCCGGGAAAGGGAGGCAGAGCTGCGCACTAGGGGAGGCTAGGAAACCCCCTCAGCACTGACTTGGACCCCATCCCACCCCTCGTGAGCACCCTCCGCGCCTCATTTCATCTTTCCTGCCTCACTCCCCTGATCAGTCTCCTGTCTTCAGCTTTCCTCCTCCCCCTGCCCGGGGCATCCCTCCCCTGGGCTCACTGCTCTGGCCAGACAAACCTGTCCTGAGCACCTATCCTGGCTAGTCTTGGCTCTTCTTGTTTTAAAGCCATTCATAGTATTCCACAAGCTGGGGCACCCTCCCCACGCCCTTACCCTCCATGTGCCTTCCCAGCCTTGTCCTACAGCGCCCCCGCCTTTGCTCGACCTCTAGTGCAGCTGCCGTCTCCACCCCCACACTGCCAGCTCCATCATCACTGCTCTCTGCAGTGACTGGCTGCGAGCATCGCCCGTGTCTTTCTGGGAATGAGGCTCCTAAGAAGAGCCTCGTCTTTTCCTTAGGACTGGAAGATCAGTGAAGAACACCAGCAGAAACTTGTACTGAGAGTAGATGCATGCAGGCAGCAGGTAATATCCTCCTATTGTAGAATGAGGTGCAGAGATGATTCAGAATTTTGTCTAAGGTCACACAGATATTAAGTGACAGAGACAGGGTTCTGAACCTTGGCTGTGCGACCCCAAAGCCTTTGCATGGTATCAACATGTCTCCTTCTCCCAAGATCCAGTGCGAGCCCCTGCACACACGGTTTCCAGGGTAAAGGGGGGGAAGGAAGGAGCCATTTGGAACACTTGCCTCTACCCTAGCAAAGCTAGGCATTTGTCTCCCCAGTGGACACTCCAACTTATTTTACCTTTTCTCACAACTTTGTAACTTCCTGCTGTCTCTGTGCTTGAAGTTTCTTCCTCTAGATTCCTGTCCAGCTCAGGAGACTCCCAGATCCCAGAATTTCTGGTCCTTGGGGGCAAGTGTTCCAGAGAAGAGAGAGCCACGTCCTCCTGCTCTGGCTGGCCCCCCTCTGGTCCTGGGAGCTGGGTGTTGTCCCCTTCACCCCCAGTGGCAGCTGGCCCTGGGGAGCCTGGGTCCCAGGGGTGAGAGGTGATGCTGATGACAGAAGGTGTGGGTGTCAGGTCGTCCTCGGGCTCCCTGGCAGCCTGTGGTTCCACAGAGTGACCCGGTAGCAGGCTCCACAAGATCAGGTGCCGCAGGTTCTCCACTGGAGGGGAAACAGGGTGATGGCTTCCCCAGCACAGGACTGCACACCACGCCAGCGGCGGGAGAGCACAGAGGTGGCAGGAGGGTCGCTGCTCCCCTCCCCCACCCCTAACTTGGTGAAACAGCCTCCTCAGTCACAGAGTGGAGCTGGAGGGCTCTGGCCAACCGCTTTGGTGGTGGTAGGGGGCGGGCGGAGAGAAGGGGAGCGACAATTGTCTCTCTGCATCCATCTCTCCTGAAGCACAACCAGGGGAGCCTTCAAGCAAGTGGAGTGTGGAGATGTCTGCCAGTTCACACTGGCCACGCTACTGGGGGATGGGGCTGATGGCAGAGTCCACGGGGCACTCACCATCTTCCAGGGCTGCATCAGCGAGTCCTTCCATGAACAGAGGGCCTGGGAGGGGCAGGAGGATCGGGTCCCTTGTCCTGCTGCCCCTGTTCTCTACATCCAGGGATGTGGAAGCGTGAGGCAGGACACCCACCTCCTCTTCCTCTACACTGCCCTCCTGCTCAGGATCCTCTAGCAGGACTGGGTGCTTCCCTTTGACCCTCTGCTGGGGCCCAGTGCCTGTTTTGAACGGGAGGACAGAGTAAGGCAGGGAAAGAGGGAGGGCAGGTATGGGCTGATCCCATGCCCAGCGTTGGATTCAGGGGGCAGGGAACATCAGCTGATTCATTCCACAGATGTTTACTGAGCACCTGCTACGGCAGGCACTGTCTCAGGCTCTTGGCATACAGCAGTAAATAAAACAGAGATCCCTGCCCGTGTGGAGCTTAAATTCTAGTGGAGGGACATGTAGAAATAATAAAAGAAATAATTATCTAAATAAATGAGAAGGTGAGAAGTGCTATAGGGAGGAAGAAAAAATCGAGCAGGCATGTGGGACCAGGACTGCTGGTTACACATTAAACCGAGTGGTCAAAGGTGGTGTATGGATGCCGAGATAACACTTGTACAAAGACTTGCAGGAGGTGTGAGAGTTAGGAGGAAAAGCATTCTAAGCAGAGAGAAACAGAAAAGGGACTGGGAGATTTCTCTCTAAACCCAAGACGTGAAGTTACTCACATAAAAAACTTCAATGAGAATTCTGTTTGGGACCCTCCCGCCCCTGCCAATCCCCTCCCAGTAATCGTGCCCTAAGCCCTCTGAGCTCCCACTCCTTGCAGTCTCTTCGTGCATCGCATTCCCATTAGTAACCCCTGCCTGGAGGAAGAGGGGCCCCTGGACCCTGCCTGACTGCCCCTCTCTTCCTACACTGCTAGATACCTGCCACCAGAAAGCCAGGGTTGGAGTCTCTGTTCAAGTGAGCTAGTCTCCACTTGCTCGAGTCTGTTCTCCTTTCTCCTCCAGACTCTTTCCTCCTCACCCCGTTTCCTCTGTTCTTCTCATCAGACCTCCTACCTCTGGCCCTGATGGACTTCTCCCATCAACCCACACCCACACCTGACCACCTCCCTACCTTTGCCTACAAAAAATGGACTGGGGTGGGCTCCCACAAAGGCCATTCAGGGGACTTACCTCTAGGAAGCTCGTCAGGTTCTGGCTCCCCATGGAACACTTCTGAGTCATCCAGTCCCACCCTGAGGGGAGAAACAGCCAAGGGGGAGGGACGGTCACCTGCTGGGAACTCTGGCTCTCTGCCAGCCAGGAGGTGGTGACGTCAGGTAATTCCACCCTGGCCTCCAGAGTTAGAAAGGGCAACGAAGGAGTAGGGTCCAAGAGGCGAGGTGTTAGGCTTCGGCACCTGCCGTCTGGCTGGCAACCTGTGGGGGAGGGTGGGTGCCAGCCAAGCTTCTCCTGGTCCCAATTCTACACCCCCCACCCCACTTCAGGCACAGTCTCCACCACAGCCAGGTGGAGGGCTGTGGGGGGACAGCGGACAAGGACAGAAAGCAGAGATGTGGGGCATGTCCGTGCTAACATTTGTCTACTGAGGCTGTCCATCCCCAGGGGAGAAGGGCTTGGAAGCAGCAGAAAATGAGTGGTTTGGAGTGGGGATGATGAGGGGGCCTGGAGGGCTAAGCACCTGCTGCGTGTGGGGCTCGGGTGGGCTGGCTCCTGGGGGCCCGGGGGTGGGCGATGGACAGGCGCTGGAGCAGTTCCAGGGTGCCTGGTGGCATTCCGCACGGCCTCGTCTAAGAGCTCCATCCATCTGTTGCTCGGCAGGGACAGAGAGGACTGGTGGTGAGAACAAGACCAAGGCACACAGCATCTCCCCCTACTGACCCCACTGCCCAGAGCTTCGAGGCCCTTCTCCACGCCCTGCCCCCACAACCTTCTGCCTGGCAGGTTCCTACCTCCTCTCTGTCCCGTCTGGTGGCTGCGTGGGGTTCTATTACTTGTAGCTACCAATTACCGAACACCAACCCTCGGTTAGGCTCTGTGCTAAGCATTCTGTATCTGTTCTCTCAAAGTAACTTTCCAAGAGGTGGCATTATCCACGTCTTACAGATGAAAACCCTGGCTAAGAAACTGTCTGCCTCAACCTGTCTCCTTCTTCTGTGCCACGCTACCTCCGGCTGGCCACTGTCAGGGGATACGGGGTAGGTGGATGACCTGGCTGGGGATGAGGGTCCTGGAGGTAAACATCTGAGAGGAATGCATACATTTCACAGGCTGGATGGGAAAAGGGAAGAAGAACCCAAGGGGAAGGGAGTGGGGCCAGAGACATGAAAGAAGCAAAAGGCTGGGAGCCTGCTGAGGACTCCTCTCTGTCACAGGCCGGCTTACAGGGCAGGGATGGGGGTCCTGACAGCCCCTCTATGTCTGTCTCATCTCCCCCTTCCCTGCCCAACCCTTGTCCTCTGACCACTCTGGGGCCCAGCCCTGGCCTCACTGCCCACCGTTCTCATACACACCACCCTGGTCCCAAGGGGACGGCAGTTACGTGTGACCCCTCAATCAATTCTCACGTGTTCTTGTCTGATGACGTCAATGCCACCAGCTCATATATCTGGGGTGGGCCCAACTCAGAGGTGCAGATGATGAAGAAAGCCCGTTTATCTGTGTGAGGAAAGGAAGGTAGAAGGGTCTGCATTGGGGGTGACAGAGGCGTGAGAGCAGCCTGGGCCAGGACAACAGAGTTCGGTCTTGAGGCGCTGACCCTCAACACAAATGAAGAATGCAGCATGGGACAGACCTCAGCCATCAGAACCACTTGGAACTCATTTACAACAGGGACAGAGGCAATTCTGGAACCCCTAATATTATCTTCACGGTCACCCCCATGACCTTCTTGCTCCCCTAACAGTGAGGGGTGACGTTTATATGCCCTATGCATGGCTTAGGGTTCATAAAACTTTCTCATACCCATCATCCCTTTTGATCTCCCTAAGAGGTAGGGTAGCTATCACCCATGTTATAGAGAAACAAAACGAACCCAGAGAATTCAGTTGCCTGGCTCTAGTTCCAGAACTCTTTCTTGTACTCACTCCACTTGTCACTGAAATGTCTCTGTACACTGTACAGCGCTGAACTGTGGGCGCTTCAGTCTTCTGCACCCGAGCTCTGCCTAAGTCACCCGTGAACACGAAGGCTTGTTCTACTCCCCTCTGCCCAATCCCATTCTTCCCAATCCTGCTGAGATGTCTGTAGCCCATCCTAGGTGCCCTCATCCCACCTTGTCTGTTCCAGCTTCTCTATCTTCATCTTGGTCCCCATCCTACCTATCATCCTGGTACATCTTGGACCACATCCTCCTGCTTAGATAGGTCAGGATAGGAGGAAAGGAACACAGGTAGACCAATTAGCTCTCTAAGGCCCCAGATCAGCCCTGCATCACCCAGTGCTCGCTGGACTCTAGTGACAGCGATCATGGCCCTGGGGCCCAGGCCAGCCGAGACCGTCTCCCCATGGTACCTGTGGCCACGGAGCGGATGAGCACAGCATTGAGCTTGAGCACGGGGCTGAAGGTCTGCTTGCTGTCTGAGGAGCCCACGGCTGTCTTGCTGTGGCACTTAAGCAGCAGCTTCTCGTCCTGTTTCTGCAGCAGCACCAGGAGGTCCTCCAGCAGCAGCACGTGGAGGTCTGGAGGGGTGTGGTGGCTGTCAGGCGTTCCCCATCACCCACTCATCCCTCATCAACACACGGGGTACCTCCCGGCTACCTTACTACCCCATTAGAGCCCAGGTTCCAGGGTTTATGATCCAGGGACACAAGAGCCCTGGCGCTGCCCAGCCCACCACAGACTCTCTCGGCCCCACTCCCCTGACACATACCCAAGGTCTTATCCTTGCTGATCCTCCAGGTCAGGGGCCCCTCATGGATCATCTTTCTGGTTGTAAGATCCAGGCTCTGTTAAGGAGACACCATTCATTCATTCATTCATTCATTCAACAAGTATTCGAGAACCTACTATGTGCCAGTCATTGTGCTAAGGTGCCGGGAATCAGTGAACAAGA
The DNA here is from genome assembly GCF_020826845.1 of Diceros bicornis minor. NCBI lineage: Eukaryota > Metazoa > Chordata > Mammalia > Perissodactyla > Rhinocerotidae > Diceros > Diceros bicornis. Next base: position 60,434,431 of record NC_080743.1, read on the forward strand.
AACAGTCCTTGTCCTTACATTCGGGGGCAGGGGTGCAGGGGGCGGGGGAGATGACACAGATAAGTAACAAGGCAACTCTGTCCTGTGCACTGCTGTGCAGGGGGATACCCCAATGGCTCTGGCTTGGGTTTCTCATCCACCCCCTGTCACATGCCAGCAACCTTCCTAAGGTCACTCTCTGCTTCACCTGCCCATCCCTTCAGCTTTACTCCTCCCAAATGGTCTTCACCTTTCCCTCAGGCTCTAACTCTCATCCCCTGCTCTCCCAGGCTGAGGTCTAACACCTAGTCTTTGTTGGTGGGGCTGTCTGTCCTTGTCTATCTAGGGGTGGGGTGACGGTGATAACAGGGAGTGTATTGCAGGCCCTGTCATGCTGTCCTATCACAGATAGGCCCGTCTCCTACCTCCAAGATTCTCCAAGGCCTGACCAGAGTTCTGCTCCTAGGGAGCCCAAGAAGTATGTGTGTGGGGGGCTGACCATGCTGCAGCCTCTGCCTCCTACCTTGAACTCTGCTGCCAGGGGGTTGCTGGCCCTCTCCAGGGAGGTGGTATCCAGGCGTTTCTGGTAGCCCTCTAAACGGTGCCGGTTCTCGGTCTGCTTCACTGCCTCATTCACATACTTGAGAATTTCCCGGCACTGATCCCGGGCCCGGCAGAGCTTCTCGTGCTCAGAGGTCCCACCTGCCAAACGGGGTAGAGGAGGTGCTGAGGGGCTACTGCCTGAGAATTCTGTGAGTCTGACATTACCTGGCTGCCTATAGTCACGGGGACTGGCCTCCTGCAAACCAGCAGGTAAGGGTGTAGATGCGCCACCCTTGCCTAACTCGAGGACCAAGTGTAAGGTCAACTTTTACTGAGTGCCCTTGTGTTTCACACCACTGCTGTGAAGATACAGGTATCTACTGGGGATTCCTGCCTAGACCACAACCAGCTCTACAGAGGTGGAACAGGATGGGAAGGGAACAGGGGGATGGCAATGACTGTGCTCTAGGAACACCTGTTCAAATCAGGTTGAGGTTCCTCACACTTCTATACCCTGACTCCAACATCCCCAATTCGAGCATGCCAAAAGATGCTCAGGATCCCAGGGACAGTGACAATCTGGACCTAGACCCCCTTCTTCAGCCTGGTCCCTACTCTGGACCACGTATGGCTGTATCTTTTGTGCACTCCACAGAGGTGTCCAGCAGGGGGGATGAACTGGGGCTGAAATCCAGCCATGGCCCCCAACGATAATCAGAGAAGCGAAGGTGCCCTCCACATGCCAACCTGTGTCCACTCAGAGGCGTTTCTCTGATTTGCACAAAGGCCCCATATAGGCTAGAGGTGGCCCTTATCTCCTCCTGCTGTTGAGCACCTTATATTTTCTAAGGCACATTTACAATCATTATCTTCTTTGAGACTGACCACAACAAGGAAAGGAAGGAGACTGAAGACCAGAGAGGTCAAGTGACTTGCTAAGCTCACAAAGCAAGTCAGTGCTAGAACTAGGGTCTGAAATGAGGGCTGCTGCCTCCCAGCGCTAGCCCCTCTCAAAGGCCTACCCTCTGTGTGCTTGATGATGTTCTCCAGCAGCAGTGGGTACTTGGTGAGCCGCTGCATCTCGGAGATGATGAGGTCTCTAAGCTGCAGCCGCCGGCACTGGGGGTGGCTCTCGGCCTCCTAGAAGGCAGGAGGGACAGACAGAGGAAGACGTCAACCTGTGGTTAGGAGCTGGCTTATGGGCTCAGGACCAAGACGGGTGTGAAAATGCCAAACAGATCCTCATCCCAGATGGTCACTCAGAAACAGTGGTGGCAGCTTCTTCCCTGAATCTTTAGGGAAAGGCTGGTAGGGGCAGGGAGACAATGGCCCAAGGAAGGGAGATGGTCAAATAAGCTACATAGAGCAGGTATTTGTCCCACATTGTAGACAAAGAAGCAGAGACCCATCTAAGAGCACACAGGTACTAGTAGGTGAGCCGGGCTTGACTGTTAATCCAGTGTTCTTTTCAACCAACAGTGGGCTCTGTCTTGGGAGTGGGTACGTGTCAGTGATTTTGGAGAGGTGGTGTTGGGGAGGGTGTGGATGGGAGCTGCCGGGTTATCCTCCCTGGTAGAGAAAAGAAGCTGGGAGACCTGGAGCTGGGAGCCAGAAGGAGGGGAGTTCAGGAGATCCTTGGTGAACCTGGTTAACTTTTTTTTCTCCCAGTCTTACTGAGATATGACTGACTTGGTTAATTTTTAGTGGCGATGAGGGAAGGCTGAAGGGCGGCCCAGGACACACCTGCATGAAGAGCTGGAATCGGCTCTCCTTGCGCTGCCTGGTCTTGATCAGCTCCAGAGCTATGGACTGATAGGAGCAGAACTGAGCGGCCACTTGCTGGAGCTCCTCCCGGGCGGGGCCGTCAAACTGGGAGGCAGAATGGACATGGGCCCAGGCATCACACCCCCGCCTGGGACGTCTCTCCCCATCTCCTCCTCTGCCACATCCTCTAGCCGTGGGTAATGACACCCATCTCCTCCAAGCAGGAGTTTGCACCATACCCGAGCCAGCATGAGGTCACTGATTTCTTTGATGATGGGGCCCTCCTCCCGGAGCTTCCTCATGGCTTCACACCAGGAATCTGGGGCAAGGAGAGAAGAAACAGAAACGCCTGGGGTTGAGCTGCACTGCCAGACCCTTTGTGACCAAGAGAAAAGGGATCTTTGACAGCAGTGCTGTGGGGAAGAGTCTGGGGGCCAATTTACTTTTGGGGGAACTGGAATGCTGGTTTCAGGTTATACGTCAAGTTCTCGCACCAAAGAGGACTGGCAAGGGTTATCTACTCAGGGAGGTCCTGGCATGTGGGCAAAACCGGAAGGGAAACCTGAAGGCTAGCCAGAGAAGGAGTCTGGAGGGGGGAGGTCGGCAGACGGGGAGGACAGGCTCCTCACTGTGGATCTCTATGAGTTCAGGCAGGTTGGGAAAGAGCCGGGCCAGCTCCTCCCGGGGCATCAGGTTCTCCTTCTTCATTCGCTGGTAGAAGATCAGGTCCAGGACCCGGAGTGTGCGCAGATGGGAAGCTTCTGTCACAAACAGCTCTGAGAGGGAGTTGTGACAAGGAGGGGTAGAAAGACAGGGAGAAATCAGATTAGCAAGTATCTAGTCACTACCCTGATCCCCAAACGCCCACTTTACTTTTGGGGGAACCGAGTGCCAGTCTCAGATCATACATCAACGTTTCTCCCACCCCAGGGGCTAGAACTGACGTGGCCCTTACCAGGACAGCAACACAGATCTGCTCCTGTCCCTAGGCCCCACCCTATTTAGTCTTTACTACCCTTTGCATCATAGGTGTTCTGCGCCTGTTCCCACACAAGTCGCAGTGGAAGTGGGGGGAGGTGGAATGTGTTCTCACCGTTGATGACCTCCTGCCGGTCAATCTCCCTCTGGCTGAGCCCAGCCACCACATCCTTGCCCACCGTATGCTGCCAGTTTTGGGCGTCCGGCTCTGGCTCCAGGTCAGACAGTTGGCCCAGATCATCCTCTAGGAGGTGGGGGAGGAGGGCATCTGTGCAGAACCCCAAGTTGGGGGACTCAATGCTCCTGGGGGAAAATGGGCAGTTCAGCCTCAACTGGAGGAAGACCTCACACATGGTGTTTGTCCTTCCTTCTCCTGCCCACCTTGCCTGCCCCAGGCCCGTGGGAAACCAGAGGGCCATGAAGAGGAGAGGAACACCCAATCCACCACTCAGGGTTAGGGGGAGCAGCTGAATGGCTGGGACACAGACACTAAACAGAGACGATACCATCACTCACTTGCGGCCCATTCTGGGGGTGAAAGGAGGGGTGGGGTTCTCAAGAGACCTGTGGAGAGAATGTCAACTCTCAGCAACCCTCTGCCCCTGCCCCTGCCCCTGAGATATCAGTGGGCTGAGCCACCTGAGCCCTGCTCACCTGGTAGAGAGGCTGGAGGCAGAGGATGAGGCTGACTGGTGGAGGCGGGCAGCCTCCGCAGCAGCATCCATGTCAACGTCACTGCGAGAGCGGGGCACGTTTTCTGCCTTCCGAGACCGCTTCATCTCCTCCCGGCCCTTCAGGCTCTCAGAGCGGCCCAGGCGAATCTCTGAGCGCGAGCTGGGGTGGGAAGGGCAAGAGACCTTGGGATCTTATGTCCTGGCCAGCTTTTATCTGCTGCCCCATCTCAAGGGTGCCTCAATGCTGCAGGTTCTCTACCTGACCCCTAAAAGGCCCAAATACCCGGGTGACGGATGCTTCTCAGTGACAAACCACTTTTGTTGCTCGACACACTCCTCCCTCCCCCAGCCTGGCTTGATGGACAGAGTCTCTCATCTTCCCCGTGACCAATCAGGAAGGGATCCTAGCAGGAAGGTGAAATCTGGGACTAACAATCAGACTTGTGGTGTGTCCAGGTGCCAAAGACCCCAAGCCCCCATCAGGAAAGCTCTGGACACTGAAGTCCCTCATCAGGGACTACAAGGTCCACCCTCCCTAGCCCTGGGGCCGTCTCATGGCCAGTCCATCTTGCCCTCTGCTTTGAAACAAGTCAGCTGCTTGAGGTGGATCTCTCCTTTTACAAGATCTTCTCAGAGGGAAGTAGAGTCACTATCTTCACACACTCATTCTAGCATTCTCCACACTGTCTGTCGGAAAATTCTATCTGCTGTTGGATTCCTACCCCTCTAGTTGTGACGTAGATTTCTTCCATTCTTATCTTGATAGCATCCTTCCTAAGCTTCTGTTTCCCCTCTTGAGAGCAGACCAGTTTGGGAGGGGGTGCTTACAGGAGCCTGTTTACTGACAGGTAGGAGCCTGCTCCCTGAACTGCCATGCTTGGCCACTGGATGTCTCTGGGGCTTGATGAGATACTGACGACCAGCTGTTGCTCTTTTTGAATCCTGTAGTGAATCAGTCCCGAGACAGCTGGCATCTCTGACCCCTAGCTGCTCCAGGATCGTGCCTCCCCCCATGGTCCCGCTGGGCTGGTTCTTTGCTGACATTATTACTACATCCTGCTCTCTCATCCTGTGGGCCTCCAGCACCACAGAAGGCCTGGAGAGGTCTGGAGAGCTCTTAATAGCACAGCAGGGTGCTGCAGGGAAGGAGCCAAGTGCCATGGTCTCCATTCATCAAGTCTCTCTGGATCCCAGAGGATCTAAACGGAGCTTTCCCCGCGGGGTCCGAGAGTTTGTCCACAGGGTTAGGAACCATATTGCCAGCCGATCCCCACTGAACTCACCCCCTGAAGTCTGTTAGAACAATTCCAACCCAGACTAACTCGAAACACTTTTCACCAGTGCCCTTACTGGGTCATTTTTGCACACAACAAACCTCATCCGGTGGGGTTACTGGGGCTTCAGAGCTGAGCACCTTCCTTTAGCTACCAAGAAGTGAGCAATGCTCTCACCAGGAAGTGAGGCACATAACCCACCTCTGGTCAAAAATTCCTAGAGTATTGCCTCCTAGAATTGGGGCCTTCTCATTCCTGTTAGGTACCTACGACAACCTCTGACCCACTGTGCTGCTTACGCTATTTCTTCTAAGGTTGCCAGTGAACTTATAATCATCAAATCCAGAGGCTTTTGCTGAGAGCAGATTCAGGATCCAAGTGAATGTCTTAGGGCAAATTCACCTGGCAACTTCAAGAATACAAGTTTGCAAATGGTCTCAAATATTTTCTCAAAATGTTGATATTATATCTTATAATTGTGTATTTGATACATCTGTAAGATCATGCCGACCACAGCAATCATGTAATTTTTATGTTTAATTTACCCAGTAATATTAGAGCTCAACCTTTCACCCAAGTACAAATCCAATATTTATCTTTCCTTAATATTTGTTAATTTTCACTATGGCAAAATCTTTTAATAAGTATTGAGCTTATAAAGGTTTAATATAAACAGAAAAGAGTAACCCTGCAAACGAGCAGGAATGTCTGACTTATGGTTTGCTAATGAGTTATTTCAGAGGTAAAGGGTTTGACTATCCAGGCTGCTACATATTGACTTGCCTTTGTGCCTGCCCTTAGTGCAGCTCAGTGGTTCACATTTGAATGTACGTAAGAATTATTTTCGTATACACGAGGCTACATTTACTATACCTGAAGGGTTTCTTAAGGAATTTGCAAGGATATTTCTGACTCTAGGCAATTTTTGCTTTAAGTGTTGGTGGCAGAATTTTAGACATGACTTGATTGTTATCATGCCACAGTCAAGACCAAGTCCAAGAGTGCTTCAATACCAGAGAAGGGTTCTCATTAGAACCTGACCAAAGATGGAGAATGTGAGAGACGTCACAGCCTCAATTCCCCTTTTCTTCTTAAAAAGGGAAGAGCAGTTCGTTTCGAATTGATGAACTCTGAATCTGTCTGCTGAGATGGACATCTGATGCCAAAGTTACATCATCCACCTTTAAAGCACTGGCAGAACCTTGTCTCTCGCTCTCTTCTTCTTGGGTGGCAACGACTGTCTTTGGCCTGACTTCCTTATTTCTCAGGACTTCTCTTTGCCCCCTTCTAGGCTTCTCTCTCCTTGGCATGTAGGGTTTCCTGATTAGCTGCTTTATAATATAATCTAGCTCATTCTTGGGATGGAGGCTGCTGAGGAGCTAGGGGCTGAATGCAAAGGAAACTGGAAAAGCACAGGGTTCCTGGGCTGGGAGGTCAAGGGCGCTGCTCTCTCCTCCGCTGGCCTGATCACCACCACATGTCTTCTTCTGAAGACACCAGGCAGGAAGGGTGGGGGAGGGGGAGAGTGTTCTAGAGTGGGAGCCTATGGTCTAGTAGAGGGATAAAGTAGCTGGAATTAAACCCTATCTCCAAACCTAGCCCCTGCTCTGCTTCCTGGGCAGCTGGCCAAACCCATCCAGCCACTGCTACCTGTCACTCTCCAGCAGGTCCTCAGGAAAGCTTCCTGTCGAGAGCCGCTGCATCCCAGGTTCTGGGGCATCATACTGCTGGTTGTTCTCAAAGTGCTGAATGATGTTCCTCACATTGCCTGGTTTGACTGGAAGCAGAAAGGTAATGAAGGATACTCTGCTTTCTGTTCAGGGACAATCCTCTGGGCCCTCGCTACCCTCTAGCCCAGCAGACAGAGTAATGAGCAAGCATGGATGAGAACAGAAGGGGTTGAGAATCAGGAGACAGTTCTAGGCCTGGCCCTTCTACTAACATGCAGTATGGCCTGGGCAGTCACTCTACCTTTCCTGGTCTACTCTTTCCTCATATGCAGAATGAGAGGGTTTGGAAGTACATTTCTGTGGATACAGCCATACCTTGGGGATACTGTGGTTAGGTACCAGACCACTGCAATAAGACGAATACTGCAATAAAGTGAGTCACACGTATTTTTTGGTTTCCCAGTGCATATAAAAGTTATGTTTACACTATACTGTAGTCTATTAAATGTGCAATAGCATTATGTCTAAAAAAAATGTGCATACCTTAATTAAAAAATACTTTATTGCTAAAAAATGCTAACCATCATCTGAGCCTTCAGTGAGTCGTTATCTTTTTGCTGGTGGAGGGTCCTGTAAAAACCCTCTGTGAGGCGCAATAAAGCGAGGTATGCCTGTATTTCTTTTGGCTCTCACGTTCTTTATTACAATGACTCTTCTGCCTGAAAATCATGACTAGGTTTTTCCCAAGCGCCACAAACAGGTTAAAAAAAAAAAGCCAGGAGGACCAAAAACACAACTACAGTAATTTGGCCATGTTGTCAAATTTTATCAAGCATTTTTCAAATCTGTATTATTTTTAGAGTTCATTATTTCTATTTTTCCTTGACTCTCCTTCCTGTTCTTTCTGCCCTCGCTCCCTCCCCCCACTTCTGGTCTCTATCAATAAAGAATCAGACCCTTTATTACCAGTGAGGGGGTGCTTAGGAGGAACGGAGGAGGGATGTCACTCTCTGGCATTCAAATTCTCGTCTTTTTTCAAAGCTAAGACGAAAGAGAGCTGTTCTTGTTAAAAGAAGCAGAGAGGGCAGGTAAGAGAGTAAAAAGGCACACGTGGGCCGGCCTGATGGCATAGTGGTTAAGTTCGCGGGCTTCGCTTCAGCGGCCCAGGGTTCACAGGTTCAATCCCGGGCGTGGACCTACACTCCGCTTGTTAAGCCATGCTGTGGCAGCTCCCACATATAAAGTAGAGGAAGATGGGCATGGATGTTAGCCCAGGGCCAGTCTTCCTCAGCAGAAAGAGGAGGATTGGTAACAGATGTTAGCTCAGGGCTAATCTTCCTCAAAAAAAAAAAAAAAAAGGCACACATGATGCCACATTGAGACCCTGGAGAAGAACATGCATGCCCGGGGCTCAGTGGCTGTCATCTGCAAAGTCAACCAGCTCAGCTCCAGGTCCAGTGATATTACAACAGGAGTTGGGCTAGAAATGCTGCTCTGTCTGAGACCAATGGGAAGGATAAGTGGGATTAGGGAAGCAAGATAAATACCCCAGGGGGCTATGCCCTGATCCTAACCATACTAACCAGAGTTCCGTGCATGCTTTAGAGATTCTGATATCTACATATACAAACTTAGAAATCTCCCTAGGTATCTAAACTTGAGTTTCATAAGAAAATTTCCAAGCCAGAAGGAACAGAAAAACATTTAGCTGGTTTCTTCAAAGCTTACAACTTCATATCCTGTAGGCAGGTAGCTAGGGTAATATCTTTCGAAAACTGCCTAACAGATGACTGTGTGTGTGTTAGGAGCAGGGGCAGTCACCATCACTCCCATTTTGGAGATTAGGGCCAGATCTGCTTGTTCCAGACTGAGTGTGCATCTGGGCCTTGGGCAACTGCCGGAGCCAGGGCCAGCTGTGCAGCCACCGCCCTGGGCTGCCCTGGCCGGGTGACAATGGGGGAGCCTGGGAACATCCTATAACAGAAAGCCAGGCTGAGTCCACTGTTCCCTCTCCCATGGGCCACTTGGAAAATGCCCAATTGTTCTCGGGATATAGTTACACCCTAGCTGTGATAAGAAACAGGTGTAGCCCTGAGATCTGGTAAAACTGAATAACCCAGAGCAACAGGGGAAAAAACAGGTAGCAAGGAACACATTTTTAAAAAGAACAAAGTTGCACTGGTAGCCTTTGCTCTCCTTCCTCCATTCTCTGAATGACAATGAAACTAAATAAAATTAGATTAGATGTTACTAACAATCAGATACTATCACTAATAAACAGGGGCAACAGTTGATTCTAAGTGGCAAAACTCTCAATATTGAGCTTTCTAGCTTTGGTGGGTGTTTGGTCTTGAGATATGGATACAGATTTGTCTGATGTCCTGGGAATTAACACCAAACCAAACCACGAAATCACAACAGAAAGATCTGACTTAAAGAGACGGTAGATACCCAGCATCCTTATCCTGCCCTTGGGATCAGCAACTCCACCCTGGGCGTTCCTGTCCCTTCTCAGGCTGCTCGGTCTCTGATTGGGCTGCTTGCTCCATGCCTTCCTTGGGCAGGGTGGACAGGAGCAAGTACATGTTAAGAACTAAGGGCCTGGGTTTCAAGGCCATTCTTTTCTTTTTTCCATGTTTTATAAACATTTTTTCAATAATTCTTTATTTTCATTGTTTAAAATAGCATAATGAGTCTAGGAATTTAATAACTTTTAAAAATAATTTTGAAGATCATTATTTTTAATTGCCACTTTTAGATAAAATGAATTCTAGTCACAGAATAACTTGCTGATTGCATCCCACTACTATTTCTCTCCATAGATTTATTGTAGAACGTAGGAAATATTAATCACCTGACTGTATGCATATGGACCTCACTGAGGGGAAAGGAACTTGTCCAATTCTAGGTTCTAAGCTTCTCTGGGTTACTGTGTATTTTATATCTATCTATCTACCTATCTATCTATCTATCTATCTATCTATCATCTATCTTAATACATAGATTCTAGAAGATATTAGGCACTCTAAGATAATTTAGGGTCCTTTTTTACCTGCTGAAGTTACACAGTGCTGGCAATTAAGAGTTAAAAGAAATAAAGGTGCTGTGCTAAAGGGCTTAAGCAAAGTAGACGATATAAATAAAAATACCCCAAAGAAAAATAGTTAGAGACCCATTATTTACTAAAAATCCCTCATAACCTTCAAAAATGAGGATTTTTATTATTACTTCAATTGAAAACAAAAATCTGAGGAACTTGTGCAGGATACTTCAATGTGTGAGGGTTTCCCTCATTTATATAGAACCCCGGACTTGGAGCCTCGTTCATGGAGAGGTGAGAGAATTAAAGAGAAACGTCTCAGGCTGCAGAACAATCTCGGGAGGAACTAGAAGGCAGCCCTCTGCCCAATGGCCGGGAAGGGCTCCCCATGCCCCACCCCGGGGAGGAGTGCCCGGCCCTGGAAGCCTGGCTTAGGCAGGTGGAGTCCTGGGTTAGGCCGGAAAGCCCCTTGGGCAGGGGTTTGCGTCACAGAGCAGCTTTTGCAACAAGGAGGAACATGGAAGAGAAGTGGAGTGAGGAAAGGGAGGGAGGAAAGAGGGGCAGGATAGGAGGAGAAGATGAAGGAGGAAAAGGGAAGAAGGGAAGGCAGGATTTGGGAGATGGAAACTCAAGGCTAATGCAAAGAAAAACCCAAAGAAAATGGTCCTTTTACCTTCCACAGGGGACAAGGGAATATGAAATGCTAAAAGAAAACAAACAAAAACAAAAGTAAACCATGAAAAGTCAAATTAATGTTTCAAGAGTCAAAACAAAAAGTACATCAAGCTGGAAAATGAAAGGCAGTGGCAAAAATCAGGGCTGATCTAACGGAGTCCCCTCCTTTCCCCCTTCTCCCAAAGGAGCAATTTCAGAAAAGGCAGCAGGCCCACCCTATGGCCTTCACAGATTCCCAAGGCTAATACTGGGGGCTTAAGATACTGACTGGGAGGGCCAGCAGCAATTTCCAGACAAATGACACAATGCTAGGGAGAGATCAATGACAGGATCAATGAGTTTTGGGTTACTGATGGCAGTAGGGAAACCTCCAAGTCCCAAACCTACCCCCTTTCTGCTTAGTTCTGCTTAATAGTAACTCAAACTCCCCACCAAGGGCCCATAATTGCTTCCAACACACGGGACCTCAGAAGCACAGATAAATCCCACGGATGAAGGTGAAGAGGGCATTTACTGTCAACAGAGCAATTTTGCCAAGGGGAAAAATTCCTCAGCATGGCTGTTCAGTAGCTACAACTGGCTCTGAGTTCCTGGACCAGGACCCAGGGACCCTGGACCAGGATCCACGGCCTCCGGGGCTCTGAAGCAGTCATCTGTACCTCAGAGGGCCTGCACTGGCTGTGTGGCCAGGGGAGAATGCAGCAGCACTGAGAGGAAGCTGCAGTCTCCGAGTCTGGGCCTGCGGCTCCCAGAACCACAGAAAGACCCTCTGTCAACATACTGGTCTGTGAAGGGGCTGAGGTCTCTGCCCGAGACTGTTGCTCCCCGAATACTCACTGCTCTGGGATGAGCTTTTGGGCTTCCCGATGTACTTGAGGATGGGGTTTCGCTTCTTGTCCTCCAAGGCATCCTTTTCTTTCTTGGAATTGCTGCTCTGCTGAGACAAGAGACACTGGGGTTTAGAGAAGGTCCCGATACTCAGGCTTGGCCACTAATTATTCTGCCACTGTCCCCAAGACTGGCCCTAAACAAATAGCTGGAAAACAGACTCATGCTTGTACCCGACCTAGCACATCTGCTCTGTCCTGGGTTTGGATGGAGAGCTGCTCTAGTCAGGATTCTCAGAGTCCACATCCCAAGGCAGCGAGATGAGCTAAATCACTGCAGAATGGCCTCCCCGTCGGCCTCAGCGCAGAGACCTGCACCAAGAGAGGACACTGTCTAGGGCGGGTCTGTCACCTTCTTGGTCTTTGGGAAGAAGGGTAGCCACTTGTCCTTGTCAGGAGCAGACTGGGCCTTTTCGGCTGTGTTGGAAGATCGTGCCTCTCGAAGACGGATCCCGGCATGGCTCATGTAGGTATTGAGGGCGAAGTCCATGGGGGCACTGCGAGAGAGAGGCCGGGTGTGGGGGATCTGAAGGCCGAGTTATGTCCCTGCCAGCAGGCAGAAGGGCTGGAACCCTGCTTCAAACAATCTCCTCACCACCACCCGGGGTGGGCGAAGGGATAGTTATGGGGTCAGGGTATTCAGAGGAGGCCTGGAATACTCAAAAGGCACAGCAGGCAGAAGCTGGCTAAAGTCTTGGCTGGCAGGACTCCCAGGAGAAACCGTATTCTTTTCCTAAACAGAACTCTTTCTAGTGAGGGGATGGTGGTCAGTGGAAGGACATGTCAGTTCCCTAAACTGTAAGCAAAGAAGCCACGGGCAGGCCTGGAGGACCGGGTGAGGCCCACAGCTAACGTCCTCAGGCACACATGTGGGGGTGGGGGGCAGAGGGAAGGGAGAAGTGCCAACCTGCCTCCGCCAAGGTAGACTGCCTTTGCCACTCTTCCACCCCCCAATACAAAGAGAAAAAGAGATGAGGAGGAGCTGTCAAGTAGCTTCCAATTGCCACAAATGAAGCTGTCCAGAGCTCTGTGTTTAAAAATGTATTTGGCTCTCAATTCAGTAGACAGATTATCCACTTTGTGGATTCAATGCAGCCAATGCCTCAGCCCTGGCTTTCCTTCCCTCTTACACAGACTTCCCACCCCATCTCCTTTCCCTTATTAAGTGTGTGTGTGCTCAGGGAATGCATACTCATCTTAACATTAGCTGCTGAGAAACAGAGAGATACGTACACAGGCTGCAAAAAAAAAAAAATCATAATATGTGCCCAGAGAGGAAACGTGTTGTTCCCCAGCTCCCCTCTGTAGGTGCTGCTAACACAGGCTGACTCTATCACCGTCACTTCTTTAGGTGGTTTAAGAGAAAGAAGCAGCAAGGGAGACACAAGGCTAATTTGGCTGGAGAAGAGGAGGCCAGGTCTGCGTAGGTCAGGAGCGAGGGCAGCTTAGTGTCTTCACACTGAGGAGCAGACCCATGTCCCAGGCAGTGATCCCCAAGCACCAGGGCCCTGGACCTCATGGTCCTGTTGTGTTATGGTCACACAGACAGCTGGGAACTAAACTTGGAGAGACCATGGTCCTACGTGAGCCTACGATGCTAAGGACTCCCCTGTGATTGGCAGAGATGGAAGGCACAGTAGCTGAACCCTACTCCTTCCCACCTTGCAACCACACCACAGACTCACTCACCTCCTGTCTTCCTCGTATTTGGACCTGGAACAAAAGAAAGAACAGATGACTCAGACTGCAAAGGCAGAGGCTTGTCCGCCTGTGCAGAGCCTGGGAGGAGGGTAAGTTCTTTCCTAGAGGAAGGCAGGGTTGGGAGGGGAAAAGGGAGGAGTATGATAAAAGGCCAGACTTAGACTCTTGGTCTCAGCTCTGGAGCCAGCCTGGGGCTCAGGAGGTGAAGGACTCAATTAGTAGTGACGGTGATGATGATGATGATGTCCTTCCAGCTAAAAGGAGGGGGAATGTGGCACGTACAGCCTCCAGCTTGGTGTCTGCTTCAGCTTTTGAAGTTATTATGGAGGAAGAGGCTCCTCCCTGTGTCCACCCAGAACTACATTAGGAGCATCGGGCTGACACTGAGGCAAGAGGTGAGAGAGCAGAGAAAATAGCTTGAGACCTGATTCAAAGAAATCTATTTAAAAGAGGTAAATGGCGGAGCCAGCCCGGTGGCACAGCAGTTAAGTGCGTGCGCTCCGCTTCAGTGGCCCAGGGTTCGCAGGTTTGGATCCTGGGTGTGCACCGACGCACTGCTTGTCAAGCCATGCTGTGGCGGCGTCCCATATAAAGTAGAGGAAGATGGGCAGGGATGTTAGCTCAGGGCCAGTCTTCCTCAGCAAAAGAGGATTGGCATCGGATGTTAGCTCAGGGCTGATCTTCTTCACAAAAAAATAAATAAAAAAATAAAAATAAATAAATAAATAAAAGAGGTAAATGGTAACAGCGACTAACATGAGTGTTTACTACGGGCCAGGCACTGTTCTAAGCTATTTACACGTATCACCTCATCTAAATCACAAAATAACCCATGAGCACGTATTATACTCCATTTAATGAGATCAAAGTTTCATTGCTTTAAATGGAAACCACTACAAGTGGGGTGCCTCTGCTGTCAATAATCCCATATAATTCTGTGGTGCCTGTGACCTCAGAATAGGCTCAGTCAGGTTTTGCCTCGATACCTGGAGTGGTCAGTCAGCCATCTGACCACTAGGGAAATGAAGGCTCCAAAAGATTCAGGGCCTGGCTAAGGTCAGAGGGTTGTTTTCAAAGAATATTCCCTCCCTGTGTGATCTCATCTAGTCTCAGCTCCAGCCCAGATCTATCAAATGCCAGATTCATACATGCAGATGCCTACTCAAATCTCAAATCAGTTTGATGTTAAATCTGAGATCTTTTTCAGACATGTCCAAAACTGAGCCCCCTGATTTTCTACCACAAAACTGCTCCACACACAGTTGTTCCTATCTTGATTGATGGCACCTTCAGCTAGGAAGGGGAGCAGAAAGCTCACGTGTTCTCATGTGGTTTGTCATAACCACCAAATTACTGCTGGCCGCACCAGGCTTTGACTCCCTTGAAATACCCAGCTGCCCTCAGCCTGAGAAATGCAGCGGGAGGGCGGGACTCTCTCCATCTTTCAGGGGAAGGAGAAACAGGTAAGAAGTGGAAGAGGGAGAGAGATCAGGGGATAGACCCACAAAATATGTCAATTTGTTCAGCATGTTCGCGGGGTGGGAGTGGAACTGGAGACTCACAAAATATCTCCCAGGGCAGCCAGCTGCTTCTCGGCCACTTGGCGCTCTCGGAGAGGGTCCCCATCCAGGTCCAGCAGGTCGTTTTCACCATACAGGCTGCCCAGCCCCAGAGTGCGCTTTGTTCTAAGCCAGAGAGACACAGAGAAAGAAATGTACCATCACCGTTCAACAGACAGATACCCAGAAGGAGTGAGGCAAACATACACATATAACAAGAGATACACACACATCATGGGAGAAAGAAAAAGGGCGAGGAGGCAGAGGGGTAGGGGAGAGAGAACAGGGGTCAGGGGGCTGGGCCACCTGTAGTCGTGGATCTGCTCTTGGATCTCTGGCAAAGCTGCCTCCTGAGCTTCACAGAGAATGCTGCGCACGTCCTCACTGTTCCGCAGGCGCAAGTCTGGAGTGGGAGCCGCGAGAAGACAGAAATGGGAGGGATGCAGGGAGGACGAGGTTGCGTCTGCTGAGTGTCTCAAAGCCTCTTAGCTCCTTGTGGCCCTGGGAGGGGAGGCTGGCTTTCTGCCCTCCTGTTAGCCAAAGGAAGTGGAGGCCTGGACCTACCAGGTCATTCTCGAATTCAGGACTGGAATCCTGATGTCCAAGTCCCAAGGCAAGGACAGAACATTTTTTGGATGTTCTATGCTCCATTAAGTGGAGAAACATTAAATCCCTTCTCATGGGAGGTGTCCAGATGCTTCCCCCTGACAAAGCACATCCCTCTGAGAGGCTCACTCTCTTCCTACTGCCCCAGGGCCAGCTCCCAAGGGTGAAAAAGGCAAGCACTTCACAGAAACCCCAACTCCCCACTAGAAACTGGAAGGTCTCTCCTGTCCCTGCGTCTAGCTTCACTCCTAGCCGAGGCCCAGTCCCTAGGGGCGGCTGGTTCCCTCTCACCCTGCTTTTGAGCAAGCTCTGTTCACCCTCTCGCCTGTGCCCATAAAGCACCTCTTTCCAAAGGCAGCTTCGAACTTCTATCCTCTAGAAAGCTGCCTCTGACCCGCTTCTCATGCTGACATCCTCTTTATACTGCCTCCCTCCCCTTAGCTCTTTTACTCGTGACTTGAGAATGAGAAGGGAGCAGAGCAACCACCTAGCTCACCAGGCTCTCACTCTGGACCAGATGCTATCCGTATTAGTTAAGAAACATAAAAACAAAAACAAACAAACAAAAAAACACTCCGTAGATCCCAACTCTGAAGGTGGGATGG
Organism: Diceros bicornis minor; assembly: GCF_020826845.1. Lineage (NCBI taxonomy): Eukaryota > Metazoa > Chordata > Mammalia > Perissodactyla > Rhinocerotidae > Diceros > Diceros bicornis. Next base: position 60,450,386 of record NC_080743.1, read on the forward strand.
ATTGAGGCCCTGGTTTCTGTACTTTAAAAAAGAGTTCCCCAAGGGATTCTGATGGTCAGCCAGGCTTAGGAATCCCTCATTGAGTCTTAACTTCCGCTTTGTACAGATGACCCAACTGAGGCCCAGAAAGGTCACGTGGAAAGTTGGTAGAAATGAGCCCCAGTCTCCAAATCAAGTCATATCCTCCTGTGACAAGCTCCACCAGGCAGAGTGAGCTCCCAGGCAGGGCCTGTCCCATCTGTGCTTGTCCATAAGCTACTGTGAGGAGTTCTGGAGGAACCGTCCCTATTTTCTCTTATTAGAGGACAGTTGCCCAAGGATGGGGACTCTGTTCCTTCTGTCCTCTGGAGCCTCCCGAGGGCCCAGGACAAGACAGACACCAAGAAGAGACTACTTGACCAACGAGCCAACTTACCAATTTCAGCCTGTAAGATCTCCGGGAGCTTTACTCTCAAAGGCTGAAAAACAGAAGAGTGAGGGCAGAAGTGGTGAGGTCCACACAGCCCACGGTACACAGGAGACACCATGCAGGCGCAAGGAGGGCTCTGGAACACCATCTTTTCTCCTTTTTCCCTACATCTACCCCACCCTCCTCTCGTCTCTCTCCAACCTGTATACCTGAATTCCAGGCTCAGGTTTTTGAGAAATGGAATCTGAGGCTACAGAGCAAGCTGGAACTATATTCTGAGGGTGGCACAGGCAGTTTTTCTAGGCTTACTTCAAGACATCAGGGTGAATGGAATGGAGATGTTCCAAAAAGTGGACTGGTGCTAATTTAGCAGCAAAGGAGAAAACTTTATTAGGCTATTTCACGGACTTTCCCTCCCCTTCACTCCCAAGGGAAAAGTGGCCTTAAGTTACCAAGGACAGGGACTCTGTCCCCTCTGTCCTCTGGAGCCTCCTGAGGGCCCAGGCCAAGACAGGCACCAAGAGGAGACTAACTGACCAACAAACCAACTTACCAGAACTTGGTGAGCACAGCATCCTGGCTTTTGCTTTACAGGTACCTGACAGACGGATACTGGGATGGTTCCATAACAATCACAGGGAACACCTGGCAGCTCTAACCTCCTTACTCAAGACCCATTTAAGGAGGCAAATATAAAAATCTTGAAGAAAAATAGTGTGTTTCCCAATCTCATTAGTTCTAGTAGCTTACTGCCAGATGAATAAAGTCATTTTGGAATTAGTTTAGTTAGATCAGATTAGAAAGTCTAGGATGGGAACTCTCTGTCCTCTGCAGGCAGAGGTGGCACCCCCAGCAGGATACTTGACATGTCTTTGTGAAGGAACTATGTCTGGTTACACAGAGCATTCATCTGCCCCGGATACTCTGGGGTCTCCTCTCTCTGAACTCTGCCTTTGGGCGGTATTAAGCAAGTCAGGCTGAGCTTCAGAAACCTGGGTTCTCCTCTTGGCTCACTGATCTCAATCATCTGATGTCTCTGGGCCTCAATTTCTTCGACCCAGGGATGGGCAAGGCAGGGAGGGGTGGGGGGAACAAGGGCATTGATCGAGGGAGAGTAATTAGGACTTGGTGCAATCTCCTCCAAACATTCAGAGAGGTGGTGTGTATTCTACCTTGCTACACTTGGAACAAAAGAGTACAGAGGGGAGATCCAACTTTAGAGAGTAGAGCTAGGAACAGAGGCCAGGAACCCTAACCTCTCAGCCCAGACTTCTCTTTAAGAACTTGTCTCCATTCAGCCTGAGTATCTGCACTGCTGAGTGGTCCAAAGAGTATATAATAAACTTGTAACCCAATCTATGACTGCCTTACCGCATTTTTATCTAGGAAAATGTTCCAGATATCTTTTCCCAAGATTCGGGAATCCTTGGGGTTTGTCTGCTGATAAACTTCTGCACACAAGTAGAAGAGCTAGTAGGAGAGAGAAAATGGGTTAGAGCAGTGCTTCTCAATCAGGAGTGGTTTCTCCCCCCAGGAGACAATTGGCAATGTCTAGACATTTTTGATTGTTACACCTGGAGAGGTGCTACTGGCATCTAGTGGGTGGAGTCCAGTGCTGCGGCTACATATCTGACAAAGCACATGACAGCCCCCCACAACAAAGAATTCTACAGCTCAAGATGTCAGTGCTGAGGTTGAGAAACCCTGGCTTAGAGTGTTCTAGAAGCCTATGACAGAGAATCCGTCCCCCGCCCACCACTTCCAACACAATCACTCCTCAACTCTGTAGCCTCTCCACACTTGATATTTTGTGCTTGTACTTGTTTCTACGCTGTTTTCTAAGTGTTCATGTTTTATTTCTCTTTGTGATGTGCCCAGTCTTCATTCAGGACTGCTTCTGAGACACCAGCACTGCGGACTTACACACAGGAGTTCAATGAATACCTGTTGAGCAAATGGATGTTGACTCTGGCTTCTAATATGGTAGAAAATTGTGGGGATAGTGCTATCCCCACAAAGAAAAAAACAGTAGTCCATGCCCCAGGCAAGAAGGTTATTCTGAAGAACACAACATTAACCTCTCTCCTTCAGCCCCCTTCCTTTCTAAGCAAGCAGCTGGGCAGAAAGAGAGAAACTGGTAAGGCTGCTGGCTCTGAGCCCTGTCCCAGGGCACTCCGGCCTCCATTCCCTCACAATCCTTCAGATGGAAGACCCTTTATCGCCTTGCTCCTCTGCCAAGCTTTCTTGTAATAACATCGTATATTTGCAAAGGCCACTCTCAACTCCTCACAGTCAGTCTGTACCCACCTTCATTCAAAAAACTCTAAAAAGACCATCTTCTCCAAGCTGACCAAGAAAGCTTGTTTTCCTGGCCTCCCTCTTCCTCCTCTTCCCTATGCTATCAACGGAGTTACCAGTGAAGAATCCCTTCTGCCTAAGTTGCATCTTCTTTTCTACTTTGTCTCTGTCCTTGAGATGCCTGATGGTGCCCACAGATCTGACTTACAACATCTAGAAAGCAGAGACAGAGGCCAGAGACTCTCTTTGCCAGGCACAAGCAGGCACTCAATCAAGACTGACACTTCTGACTTACCAGTGGACTAGGGTCTGCCTGAGAGAAGATGTAACGTAGAAAAACCCCCAGATGAGCTGGCCGTGACTTAAGCTTCTCAAGATCCTGGAATATGATGTCACTCTGGAAGGCAAAACGATGAGAACGGCTGGGGGACACAGAGGCAGGGTACAGCAGCACCTGTTCCAGCTTAGCTCCCATGTTACGTGCCTTCCAGGGTTTAAAAACTGTGGCTCCCTCCCCCAAGCTCCCTCACAGCTGGTCCTAGTCAAACTGCTTCTAGTCAAGAGCAGCTGGTACGACAGAAGAATGATGAAAGGAGAAAACCAGGAAACCGTTACCTCGTTGTTGAAATAACCCGGGTCATAATCTTCCTCTGGGCCAATAATTAAAGGCTTTGGGCTTTGATCTACACCCTGGGGGAGAGAGTCAAGTTGTAGAGAGGCGCAGTTAGCGGACAGGAGATGCAACCCCCTCACTGAAGTCTGTTTAGTAACAGCGTGGCTGACAAGGAAAACCCCACAGGTCTGGTAAACGTTGGCATCTCACTCCCACCCCCAAATCTCAGAGAACAGCAAAAATGATTTCCACTTGCAGGAAGTCAACTGCATCTGGGTGGGGCAGAACAGACTCAGGGCAGACAGGTCACATGACATATGAAGATGGGAAGTGAGAGAAAGTGCCCTCTTCCTGTTTGTGAAAGACGTAGGGAGGGAGTGTCAGCCAAAAAGATAAGAACCTAGAGCTCCTGCTGGGCTGTTGGGCTGGGGGCTTTCTCGTCTCCTTAAGAGCGACTCCCCACCCCAAACACACACCCTCCTAGTCTGGTGTCTGAGGCAATGCCATTCCACAGTTCCAGTGCAGGCAGCAAGCACTGCGCTTGGTCTCTGTCCGAGGAGCGCCTAGGAGCCACCTCTACCTCCTTGAGCAAAAAGGGATGGAGCTGACCTTTCTCCAACACCATTTTCAGCACTTCTCTTGCCTGCTAACAATCTGAGATAGATCCCCATTACCCGTCTAAACTCCCAACTTCTTAGCTTGGCTTTTCTTTCATTCCCCCTTATGCCAATTATAATAAAAAGCTAACCATAACTAATATGCTGTCGATCAGGGATGATGTGAGACTTCATATTGCATCGACTTTTCAGATGCTTCACTGGACAAGCCTTTCTCCTGAAGGTTCCTTGAGCTTTTAAAGCTTTTCTACCAACTATATTTTTCACTCAATTTAATCCCATCACTTGCAGTGCTTCCCCAACAAGGGTTCTCTCTGGAACCCAGCCAGCTTCTTTTTTTCCAGGCCTACAATACCCTCCTGACCCACTTTCTCAAGGGGCTTTTCCTGACAGTTCCTCCCTGACACTCCTCACTCCTCTTTGTTCTCCTGGATATTTGGGCATATTCTATGCCCAAAATCACTGAGTCACAGAACATGAGAGACCCAGAAGGCATCTCAGAGATCAGAGTCTAGCACTCGTTTATAAATGAGAAAAGTGGGGCACAGAGTGACTGAAGGGTGCTCCAAGATGTGGAGTCAGGCCTGATATGCTGTATTTGTATTTCTCGGACGCATCCCGAGCATCTTCCTCTTCTGTAACTCCCTATTCTCTGGATCCCTTGGGTCCTGGATCCCCAGGGGGAGTTGGAGAACCGCTTTTGGCTCTACCTGGCTCTCTGGTGAAACCTGAAAGCACTAGCATTTTGCTTATTTGGGAGGAGGATTTGTTTTTTAAAGTCTTTACAAATATATAGTTTTTCTGATTACACAAGCGGAATATGCTTATTATAAAATCAATCAAACAATGCAGAATTAGATAACAGAAAGTGAGAGTTCCTGTGATTCCCTCCCCCTGCTGCTGACAGTTTCATGGCTGGTATAGGTTTCCCCCTATACTCTTACTAACATAGTACTATTAAGAAACTGGAACTATATTTGCGCTTATCACTTAAAAATAGCAATTTAAATAGTTTTCAGAAGATGAACAAACTCAGAGTAGGAAAAAAGGGACTCCAAGACCAACGACTCCACACCTGCTCCTATCAGCCACCTAGAGGAAAACCACACTTAAGAACAGGATGTGCACCCGCTTCCCTCGGCAATCTGAACTTGGTCCTGTAGTGCTACCAAGGGAGGTGGGAGGGGCAGTCAGAGCGCAGCCAGACGAGGAGCAGCCCTGCGCTGGGCCCAGGAAAACTAAGTTCTAGTCTGACGCTGCATTAGCAGGCTGAGTCCCTGAACGGTCCCTTAGCCTTTCTCTGCCTCAGTTGTCTCCCTTACCAAATGAAGATTCTAACGCTTACCTCCTTCCCTGATGGGGAGAATTAGATGAGATTTGTTCCTAAGGGATCTAGCACAGCAGCTGGTGCACTAGCACGTTAGATCCATTTCCCTGCCTTTCCCTCTACAAGATCTAAAAGTAACTCAGCTCTATCCTACGGGTAAAACTAGAGCATCAAATAGTGTGTGATACTGGTTCTAATTTAAGGTAATGGCAGATTTCCTTTTTAAAAATAAATTTAAGTAAGTTTTAAAAAGTGAGTTAGCTTAAAGAAAAATATCAAGTAATGTAATGTATTTGGTATGAGGATATGGAAAAAAATCATTATGGTGGTAGCAGATGAATTTTAAGCAGCACTGTTTTAGAAAACCAGAAGATCTCTTAGCAGTGTCTCTAACACATAGTCAACCAACTTCTGCCTAAACGATGACAGGCAATTCCCTGGCTCTCATGTCAGCCTGTTTCACTGTCAGCCCAGATTCTTCGCAAGCTTTTTGCATTCAGCCAAAACCTGTCTTCCTGAAATCTCTCCTGGACCTAGTTCTACCCTTGAAAGCAGTGGCTTTCAAATCATGTTCTGTAGAAACTTAGGGCTCCAGGGTAGTGCTCCTGAGGTAGGGGGAGGTTGATTGGGAAGGGTCCCAAGGTAGCTGAGCTTTTATTTATTTTCTATATTAGGATGCCAAATAATAAGATTTTATTTAAGAAAAGGACTTTGTTAATGAAAGAGAAAACTGAAAATTAGTATTCTGGAGAAACACTGAACAAATCTATCTCCTGTTCAACACAGACATTAAAAGGAAGAGCAGCTATCTGCTCCTCAGACACCCCTTCCTACTGCTGTACTCCCTGACCCTTCACACAGAAACTGAGACAGGAAAAACATCATTCTAGTGCTAGCAGATACATTTTAAGAAGCACTTACTTTCATGTGTCTATTGATACCATGTGCTTTCTTTACTATTTGTTCTCTAAGTAAGTGTCTATCTTAAAACAGGGGTGTAGTCTAATCACTCAAGGCTAGGTACTAGTAACATAATTCTGAAAAAAGGGAAAGGAGAACTGCAGGGTGGCTCTGGATCACTCACCTGGTCGCTAGTGGAGGGCACTGGTGCATCCGAGCCCTGCCGCCTGTGGTGCTGGGTCGCTCTGGAGATGATCACAGGGGAGGTTCGTGGACTGTCTAGCCCAGGATCTGACAGAACTGAGTTCCGATTCATCAACGACTAGAGGAACAGAGAATTCTGTGAGAAGGAAACTCGTCCAGAAGATCCTCAGGGTTCAGCTCATTTGGTGGTGATAGCCATATTCATTGGCTAATATAAATTCAGTACTTCCTCTGTGCCTGGCATTATACCAAATGCTTGATTATGTATTACCTCATTTAATGCTCACAACAGCCCTTTGAGGCAGATACTATTATTCCTCCTACTTTTCATACAAGGACTAAGACTGGGAGAGGTTACGAGACTTGCTGAAGGTCGAATAGCTAGTAATGTGGGATTCCTTGGATTCAACCCAGGTGGTCTCAACCCACAGCCTTTACCACTAAGCCATGCTGCCTCTCAGATGTTGAGACCTCAGGATAATGTCAACTGTAGATTATTTAGGACCCCTCGCCCTTCTTGGTGTCTTTCCCACATACTGATCCTTTCACATACATTCATCATCTTCCCATGAATAGGGAGCAGTAAGGAAATAAAATTCCAACTATTATTTCAAAATAGGTTTTAAACAGGTTTTCAATTACTTATTCACATATTTAATTAACCTGGCTAAGTCAATATTTTGCTAACATCATTATTACTTCTTCCATTCACTCTTATTTTTATATTGCAAGTTTATACTTTCAGTCTATATATGTAAACTGAGAACACTTGGAAGAGATAACTTTTGAGGCCAAAACCTGAAATTCTTTTGACCACTCCAGAAAAGATGAGCTGTTCAAGTACAAATAGATCTGGGACAGACAAAGAGAGCCTACTGCTTCTGACTAGGCCGGGTTCATGGTATTTAACGAAGGTGATGTGATTTGCAGCCAGGCAGAAATGTGCTGTTGGTCAAGTCACCGTTTTAGATGATTTATGTCTCTGCTCCCTTACACTCCAAGGTTTGCTACAGTTAACGACATGGCCTCTCTCTTCAACTACTCATCATGTAACAGAGTTGACTATGATACAATAGAAGCCAGATTTGATGATCTTGCATGTAGGATGCATTTGAAATCCCTTTTTTGGACCAGAGCAGAGTGACTAAAATCCTCGGAACCGGAATTCTAGAAGTTCACAGATGACAGGCCAGAGGCCTTGGGGCAGTCGATGAGCAGCAGAACCCTTAGGTGCCTAGAGAAGGGACGCTGAGCACAGTTTTAAACGGGGCTCACCCCTACTGGCACTCACCTCACTGAGGGAAGGAAAGCGCTCTGTCCCCGAGTCCAAGCCGCTGTCCGCCTCCTGGGAATCCAGAGATAGTCGGCCTGAGAAGAAAACAGTTCACATAGTAAAGAAGGAGCTGTGGTCTGGGGGAAAGAAGAACCTTTATTCTGGGACATAGCAGGAAGGAGAAGCTGCTACCTTCCTTTCTTTCCCAGCTTCCCTTTGGCTCTCTCACCTTGTGACCCCTCAAGTCAGACGCTCCACACCTAGCTTTCACCTACCTCCACACCTGTGCCCAGGCCATGTCACCTCCTGAAATAAGATTCCATAGCTCTATCTCACAACCAATATTACCCCACGACTCACCCCCAACCCTCTTCTGATTCCCATCCATTTCCTCTTGCAACAGCATTTCTTGAGCTCCTAAGTGCCAGGGGCTGATAGGCAAGCAGTTGTCTGGCCCATCATCATTCCACTATCTGCCTGGCACTTATTTACCCAGGGCTGCTGCTTGTATACTCATTTCTCCTGAACAAGCATCATCCAATTTCCCTGTGCACGGCTATTGCTTTCTCTCATTATTCTATTTCCCTGAGGGCAGGGACTATATATTTTCTTTCCCTGAAACTGCCCCATGGGGAGGGAACAACAGATAAGAAATATGAACTAGAGATATGCCAGAGAAAAAAGGGATGATGGGGGACTCACCTTCTGATGATCTCTGGCTGGTGTCACCATATAGTGGAAGTATGTCCTAAAAAAGAAAGGTCCAGAGGGTGGGCGAATTCTGTGCACCTCTCCCCTTACTGTTTCTTTCCTCCAATCAACTCTTCCCTCAGTCTCAGCAGATAATATCTGCTTACAATTAGTGGCTTCTTCTGCTTCGTTGACTTAAAAATGCCCAGCTAGAAGACCTATGGCTTCATTTGTACAGTTTGAGGAGGACAGTGACCCCTAATGGTGCAAAGCGAGCTTTACCATTAGTAAAATTCTAAAAACTCATTTGACTGATCACACCGGACCTCAAAGCATCTATTGTCTTAGTTGGGCTGGACACAGAAAGAACTTCCTATCAAGGAGTACCACAAGCTCAAGCAGGTGACTGAGGGAAGATATGAAAGGTCCACCTCTAAAGATCTGTGAGGAGGACTGACAGATGCTGGCCGGGGGCCGACTGACCAGCCAATGTTGGGGGAATCATGTTGATAGCGCTTTACTGTTTATAAAGCACTCTTTTCTACATCTCATTCACTCTTTCAACAACTGAGGCAGGTATAATACTCCCATGTTATAAATGAGAAAACAGAGCCCAGAGAGCTTAGCAACTTGCCCAAGCTACACAGCAGTAAACTATAAAGCCAGTGTCGGCACTCAAACTTTCGGATCCTAGGTTGAGTGTTTCAGACTCACCACCTCACAGAGCACACTGACAACAGCAGCAGCAGCAAGTGTGCACTGGCCCCTGCGCTGAGGGCATGCTTTCATTCAGACATAACCCTATCAGGCAGATCCTGTCGTGATCTCCATTTTATAAATGAGGACACCGAGGCTCCCACAGATTACATAACTTGCCCAAGAGTCTTACAGCTGGCGAGCACTAGAACTGGGATGTGAATCCGGATGGTCTAAGTCCAGAACCTGAGCTCCTATCAACCCTGTGACACTGAGAAGTTTTTCAGAAAGTAAAACAGTTTAAATCTGATTAGCCTGTGTTTCCCAGACTTTTATTTTTTTTTGTGAGGAAGATCAGCCCTGAGCTAACATCCGACGCCAATCCTCCTCTTTTTTTTTGCTGAGGAAGACTGGCCCTGAGCTAACATCCGTACCCATCTTCCTCCACTTTACATGGGACGCCGCCACGGCAGGGCCTGACAAGTGGTGCGTCGGTGCGCGCCCGGAATCGGAACCCGGGCCGCCAGCAGCGGAGTGCGCACACTTAACGGCTACGCCACGGGGCCAGCCCCTCCCAGACATTTTTGATCTGGATGTTCTAAAAAAGAAAGTACATAATCCTCAAATAATTTCTATTAGCTTTGGCAAATATTATTCTTGGAGATCTTAAAGTTTCTGGTGAATTACTTCTTATTTACCCAAAGGGTTAAGGCCTGATGGAAGTAAGACAGTAATAGTAAAGTCCCCGACTAGAACAGATAAGGAACCAGCTCTTCTCTGGGATTTTCCACGAAGTGTGGTTAGCCGCTGCTACAGATCCCCCTCAACTGGTGGGATCCTTTACTTAGGCTGACTTTAAAAAGTGCTTGTATCCTTTGAGAAGACCCATTACCTGAGGGACAGGTGGTGGAAAAAGCTACCAGATGAATATTGAGTAAAATCCCAGTGTAGGAATATACATCAGCTGTGAGGAAATGCCCCAGAGGGAATGGATAATTGGGAGACTAAAGCCAAGAGTCTGATTTGTTTCATATTTATTTCTTTCCAATGCAACTGTAAGCTGTAGGAGGGAAGAAAAGGCTTTTTCTTTTGATGCCCCTCCTCTTTGGTGCTAAATAAAGAACTGCTGACCTGTGTTTCTTTGTAAAATACTCAACACTTACTAGCTCAGCCTGGGTTTGTGTAGGACTCAGGAAAGGCTTCTGTCCTAGCTGTCTTCCTGATATTACCCCTGGTCCACATGCACGGCACCCTTCCTAGAGCTGTGCCTACATCACTCACCACTAAGCCACCAGTCTCCTGCTGGATCTTCAGCTGTAACTGAGTGACTCGCCTCCGGGCACCTTCGATCTGCTCTTCCAGCAGGCTGGCGGGGTTCCGGCTATACACCTCACAGATACGCTGGGGAGGGGTGAGGAGGGCGGGGAGGACGGGAAAAGGCAGAAGGGGTGGTTAGTAGAGAATGGGGAGAATAGGCAGTTATCCCAAAACAAAGAGGAGAGAGAAGAGATCTCTGCCTTCTAGTAGATGCTCATTATTTCACCATCATTTAGGAGAAGAAAAAGGTATAAATGGTGAGAAACAGAACACATGAGGCCTCTGGAGAGAAAAGACACGACACAAAGACCTGTCCTAATCTAACCATTTGTCAAGGCCTGGCTTAAGTCACATATCCTAAGTGAGGTCTTCCCTGACTTACTACTGTCCAGACTAGCACACAAAAAAGTGCCCAGGAGGAAACTTACATACAGTGAGAACCACAGACGAAAGGAAGAAGTGCGGACGAGGGAGGCCAGTATCCCTGCCCCCAGCCCCACAGTCTGACGCTGGTCTAGCCCTCCTTGCTGCCACAGCAGAGCCGGCACACAGCAGAACGCGGCGCACGTGTTTAGAGCTTGGCTTTGCAGTCGGGAGGCCTGGCTCTGAATTCTGGCACCTCCTCTTACTAGCTCTGTAGACCTGGGCAAGCTTTAATATGTCCTCATCGATAAAATGGAGACGACAGTACCTGCCTCCTGGGACGCCTGAAAGATCTGAATGAGATTATGTATGTAAAGTGCTTAGCAGAATGTCTCGTGCATAATCACACGAGTGAATACACGGCAGCGATTACTATTTCACTACAAAAGGAAATGCCAAATAAAGCTGGCTGGTTAAATAATTAAATAAAGACGCTGGGTGCACATATTCTCTAAGCTCATCGGAGCTTCACTGCTACCTAACCACCTTTTTTACAAATTCCTCACATTTATTGTTTCATATTCTCCATGCCTATCAAGCCCCCAACCCTCCCCGTAGTCTCAGACGGTAATATCACCTGGTAAGAACGTTCCCAACTTTACTCCACTTCAAAACATCTGCAGCAAGGCTCCCCCTGCCCCAGAAGAGAAACTGTGTCTACGTCTTTTGCAAGGTTAACGCCTCCAACTGCCTCGGGCTCTTCTTAGGCCCTGTTCACATATCTTCCAAGTCTCCTCCTTCCAATGGCTCCTTCCCCTCATCCTACAAAAATGCTCAAGTTTCCCGTCTTAAAACAAAAACAAACCACTACAACAAAACAGCTTCCATTAACTCTGATTATTCTTCAAGCCACTGCCTCAGCCTTTTCTCCTTCCTTTCACAGTCACACACTACAAAACAGGCATCTACACTTAGAGCCCCACACTTTGCCTTCCTGTCACTCCTCAACATACACAATCTAATTCCTCCCCATTATCTCAAACAGCTACTCTTTGAATAAGCAAAATGACCTAATTGCCAAATCCAATGGTCTCTTCTTAGTCTTCATCTCTCTAGACCTCTTGATACCTTCCTCCTCAAAACACCCTCCTCTTGTGACTTCCTAACTCTACACTGTCTTGAGCCCCTCACAGCCCGCGCCCCAACTGTAGCTTTACCTAACCTGCCTGCTCTCTTAAATCTAGGTGAGCCTTGGCTCCACAAACATCTACAGAGAGCTGACAGATGCCAGGCCCATGCCTGCTGTGCAGGAGGAATATACAAATATACGGTCCTTGCCTTTAAGGAACTTAGTCCAACAGGAGAGGAGGACAAATAAACAATTAAAATACAAATATAATAGCAAGTGGTGTGATGTTAGGTTGGTACAGTGTGCTATAGAAGCACAGAAGTTCCAAAATCCCACCCTTAGCTCTCTCCGCTTCTCCCTGCACTGCTGCCCTGGGGGGTATCATGTAGGCCCCAATTTCAACTACCACCTGTATGCTGAGGATACTTGAAAGTCTATTTCTTTTTTTTTTTTTTTTTGTGAGGAAGATCAGCCCTGAGCTAACATCCATGCTAATCCTCCTCTTCTTTTTGCTGAGGAAGACCGGCTCTGAGCTAACATCTATTGCCAATCCTCCTCCTTTTTTCCCCCAAAGCCCCAGTAGACAGTTGTATGTCATAGCTGCACAACCTTCTAGTTGCTGTATGTGGGACGCGGCCTCAGCATGGCCGGAGAAGCGGTGCGTCGGTGTGCGCCCGGGACCCGAACCCAGGCCGCCAGTAGCGAAGCACGCGCACTTAACCGCTAAGCCACGGGGCCGGCCCCTGAAAGTCTATTTCAACCCACCCTTTTCTGCCGAGGTTCAGCCCTAGCTCCATGAGCAGTGGATGTCTTTTTATCCGAACGTCCCATGTGCACCTTAAACTCAGTGCACCCAACGCTGACCTTCATTTCTTTCCCCTAAACCCTGCTCTTCTCTTCTGTCTCACTCCATCAATAGCATCACCATCTATCCAGGCACTCAAACTTGGGGCTATCTTTTACTTCTTTTTCTCCCTTACTTCCCCTTTCCAGTTGATAAGTTCTACTGATTCGACCTCTGAAATGTCTCCCATTGCCGTCCCCGCCTTTCTGTTCTTACTCCTACTGTTCCTGTTAAATCTGTCATCATTTCCTATACTGCTACAGCCTCCTAGATGGTTTCCTTACATGTCAGTCCACTTAACACACTTCTCTAGAGAATGTTGATCTGAAGATATGATCACTCCCTACCAAAATCCTGTGGTCAATTCCCACTGTCTTCAGAATAAACTCCAAGCTTATCATGGTATTCAAGGCCCAAAGCACTTTGCAGAGTGAAATAGACTGAACCCACCTCAAACGTCACCTCATGAAGCCTTTTCTGATCATTGCATAATTAATTATTCCTTCTTTTGGGTTTCCATGGCATTTAAAAAATATTTTAAAAATTGTTATTGACATGTAATTCACATAACATAAACTTCACCATTTAAAGTGTACAGTTCAGTGGTTTTTATATATTCACAGAGTTGTCCAACCATTCCCACTATCTAATTCCAGAACATTTCCATCACCCTCCCCCCCCAAAAAAAGCAGTCACTCCCAATCTCTCCCTCTTCCACCCCCAGCAACCACTAATTTACTTTCTGCCTCTATGGATTTACCTATTCTGGACTTCCATATAAATGGAATCATACAATTTATGGCCTTTTATGTATCTGGCTTCTTCCACTTAGTACAATTTTCACTTAGTACAATAGTTTTCAGGGTTCTTCCATGTTATAGCATGTATCAGTACTTTATTCCTTTTTATGGTTGAATAATATCAAATTGTATGGATATACTACATTTTGTTTATCTAGTCATCAGTTGATGGACATTTGGGTTGTTTCCACTTTTCGGCTATGATGAAAAATGCTGTTATGAACGTTCATGTACAGATTTTTGTGTGAATATGTTTTCAATTCTCTTGGGTATATACCTAGGGGTAGAACTGATGGGTCATATCTCTGTGCTTCTCTATGTTTAATATTTTGAAGAACCACCAAACTGTTTTCCACAGTGGCTGCACTATTTCACATTCTTACCATCAATGGTGGGAATAAATTAGGATAGTGAATACGTTGACAAAATATAAACAAGTATTATCTCAGATTTCTCCACATTCTCACCAACAACTTATTTTGGCTCTAGCCGTCCTAGTGGAGGGGAAATGATATCTCACTGTAGTTTTGTTTAGCACCTCCCTAATGACTAACGACGTTGAGCATCTTTTCATGCGCTTATTGGCCATTTGTATGCCTTCTTTAGAGGACTGTCTATTCAAATCCTTTGCCAATTTTTAAATCAGGTTGTCTTTTTATTGTTGAGTTTTAAGAGTCCTTTATATATTCTGGTACTAGACTGTCAGATATATTTATATTTTCTCCCACTCTGGGGACTGTCTTTTTACTTTCTTGATAGTGTCCTTTGATGCACAAAAGTTTTTAATTTTGATGAAGTCCAATTTATCTTTTTTTGGGTTGTGCTTTTGCTGTCATATCTAACAAACCACTGCCTAAGCTAAGGTCATGATGATTTACACTGTTTTCTTCTAAGAGCTTTATAGTTTTTAAAAGTAGTTTTAGCTCTTACATTTAAGTCTTTGATCCATTTTGAGTTAAATTTTGTTTACTATGTGAGGTACGGGTCCAAATTCATCTTTGCATGTAGATATCCAGTCGCTCTAGTACCACTTGTTGAAAAGACTATTCTTTCTCCACTGAATTGTCTTGGCATCTTTGTTGAAAATCAGTTGACCAGAGATGTATGGGTTACTTTCTGGACTCTCTGTTCTAGTCCACTGATCTATAGGTCTATCCATATACCAGTACTACACTGTCTTGATTATTCTATGAAATTTGTCAATACATAAGTATACACATGTCAATACATAGTTATACTACATTTTTCATTCATAAAAAAGTAGTTCTACTTCTTTTTCCATTCATCCACTGATATCCTACTGGATTGCAAACTCCTTCAAGGAAAGGTTCGTCTCTCACTTATCTTCATAACCATTCTAACTTTTGACCCCAGCACTGCACCCGCCCCCCTCACCTGCAACACACACACTGTACCTAACAAACAATTCCTAGTACCTAGGAACTCAATGCTTCTTAAATAATGAGTGTATTTTCACATCTCTGTGCCTCTGGCCTTTGCTGTCCATTCACTAGCATTCCCTCTACCATCCCTTTTGCCTACAGAAGTCCCACTCTTCAAAGCCGAGCTGAAATACTATTCTGTCTGAGAAGTTTTTTCCCACATTTCCCATTATTAATTAATTGCTTTCTTCTTTGTTCTCTTATTGCAAACTCTTTGTTCTTTCCACTCTCTTTCCTACTGTAATATGAGTTTTCCCCATTAGACCTTAAATATATTGAGGACAAGAATTATCTAATCTTCTTCATCTCTGTATACCATAGGAACTAAGACAATGCTTTACATATAGTGGGCACTTACAGAAATTTGCTGAATAGAAATGAAGGAGTGAGGAACTCACTGCAGGCCACAGCTATTATAGGAATCTGGCTATTTCATTCCAGCCAAATTAATCTTCTTATTGTTCTCTATGCGCATCATTCCCTAGGTCTGGAAATCTCTCTTCACTCCTTGTATCAACAGTGCCCCCCACCTCTATCAGCCTGGCCCGACATTCACCTACCAACCCCACCTTCCTTCTCTCTTACCCTTCCCTTCCCCGGAAACCTCCAACATCAATTCCAATTGACTCTGATTTTCCTCAGTTCTAATGTTCCCTTATTTTATTCTACCTGTCTCATCACTCTGTTTGTATTCGGTCTGTGATTTCGCTATTCTAATCTATTATTCCTGAGCTCTATTACTCTATTCACTCTATTGGTCAAATTCTGCTTTAACAAATTCTATTGGCTTATGACAATTCTTTAGTGGTCCTGAAGTTTTACTTTTTAAGGTTTTACTGTGCTAAGATGTGGCCTGTAAATGAAGTTGTACACATGGGCAGATGCTCTGATAAAGTCTTATTTCGTTGAGGCCATTGCTGGTCTACCCTCAGCAGGGACTTACCTGCAACTCCTTTTCCTCCTGTCTCAGCATGTTCCTAAGGATCTGGGTGGCATGTTTTTGAAATTCGGGATCCTAAGAATGGAAAAAATGACAGTAGTGAGAGTTGGGGACCAGCTCGATAGCTTTATTTTCTTCTATCTGCTGATTCTTGGGCAAGGAAAGCTATGAGAGCAGAGCCTGGGTCATAAGTGTGTTTTGTATACCACTCAGTATCTCACTGGAATTCAGTAAACATAAAACCTTATTTTGATTTTACTCCTGAACTTCCTAGACACCTTGGCTGTAATCACCTCTGGTATCATACTGCTCTCTAAAGTCTCCCAGGACTTGCTGGCTCAGTCTTCTTTCCAACTGGAAAATCCTGTTCCCTATTCCTATCTGCATCTTGTCCTCTTTTAACCCCTTACAGAGGTCTTCCCCGGTCCTCAGGTTCTCTCCCTGTTTGTTTTCATCCTTTGTCTCCCGACTCTCTCCCCCTACAGAGTGTGCTCCATGTTTCTTTCTTCCAAGCAGCCTTTTTCTCCAGGAAGCCTCTCCCCTACTCCTTGACTTATTCCACACCTCTGTCACAACACAGATGCCACTGATGACCTCTGCTGGAGGTGTGCACTCTCTCCCCATGGGGAGAACTGTCAAAGGGCCTCCTTACAGTCTTCCACACATTTAGGAAACACACTACATGTTGCTGTCTGATAAACCTGCATATGCATTTACGTGGAAGGAGAACACTAAGACATGCAACAAATCCTTTAATGCAGCTCTCGTTTTGCTAAACTTTTTGGTTTTCATGTATCTCTTTTGCTTGTCTCCTTTTTTTTTTTAAAAGTTTTATTTTATTTTATTTTTTTGTGAGGAAGATCAGCTCTGAGCTAACATCCATGCTAATCCTCTTCTTTTTGCTGAGGAAGACCGGCTCTGAGCTAACATCTATTGCTAGTCCTCCTCCTTTTTTTTTTTCCCCCCAAAGCCCCAGTAGATAGTTGTATGTCATAGTTGCACATCCTTCTAGTTGCTGTATGTGGGACGCGGCCTCAGCATGGCCGGAGAAGCGGTGCGTCGGTGCACGCCTGGGATCCTGAACCCGGGCCGCCAGTGGCGGAGTGTACGCACTTAACCGCTAAGCCACGGGGCCAGCCCTGCTTGTCTCTTCTTACCAGTACGCAATTCAATTTAACTTGCTTTCCTCTGTTAAGGGACAACAGAGTGAGGAGAGGAGCAGGAGGACCATTACCTGCAGAGGTTTGGGTCCTGTGATACGCTGTGGAGGTGGCAGAGGTGGAGGAGGTGGTGGCGGTGGGATCACAGGGGTGACTCGGGGAGCTCCTGCTGGGCCTGGGTCCTGCTGGAGCCCAGAGACACCAACGGATGAGGGTGAAGAGCCCAGGAGAGTCAGTGCAACATAGGCCCCGGCTGGAGGAAGACAGACAGGAGAGGCTTGCTCAAGTGGTGTTGTTCTGAACAGTGGACATTCAAGCTACAAAGGAGGGGGTTCTCCTTCTTCTGTCACTAAGCATATTAATTCTGTAGATAAAAGTTCTCCACACTTTTTTTTTTTTTTCTTGTGAGGAGGACCAGCCCTGAGCTAACATTCAATGCCAATCCTCCTGCTTTGTGCTGAGGAAGACTGGCCCTGGGCTAAAATCCGTGCCCATCTCCCTCTATTTTTTTTTTATATGGGACGCCGCCACAGCATGGCCTAACAAGTGGCGCGTCAGTGCGTGCCCAGGATCCGAACTGGCGAACCCCAGGCAGCCGCAGCGGAGCGCGCGCACTCAACGGCTTGCACCCCTGGGCCGGCCCCTCTCCTAACTTTTAATGCCCCTCCATTCTCTAATTTCTGCCCACCTACCCTGCATCAACACAATACCCCTTCCTTCCCTTTTTTCATGCAGAGACCTCAACCAAAATTCCACCCATGGATGTCTGGAAACACTCCCGAGGGGCTGCCCGATCAGTCCCATTTCCTCCTTTATCTCGCTCAATTAAATAGCGAGCGAATGATATTTGAGTGAGACCTGGTCTTAGTAGGATACAATCTAAATGGGAGTACAAAGATGAGTGTAAAAATAAAGCTGTCTGATGAGAGACGAATAGTGTCTCCACTTGAAATGATAATAGGGAATTGTGGCAGTCTAAGTGGATCATTCCACGTCAAGAGTAAAGATGTGAGTTTGGCTGCCTCCCACATCTACAAAGGAAGATCTCCTGGGTCAACAGGCCTACTCTTTCCCCCTCCCTCCCAGCCCAACTGCTCCCCTACTTTCTTTTGTTGTCAGCTGTCTCCTACTCACATTTGATAAGCTTCACCACCTCCAGGTGTGAGCTGTTGGTCACCATGGTGCCGTTCACCTGTTAGGGGGACAAATGATACTGAGTCACGATGATGGAAACCTAGGGGATCCTTCTACAAGTTCAAAATGCCACTCCTTTAGGAAGCCATTTTCCAATGCCCTTTAGCCAGCTCTGGTCACTTGTTTACTCAAATTTACATTACGAATTTCTTCCTGTTCACATCTGCCATGTGTGCAGCTCCATTCATTTGATTGTTCATTCATTCAGTATCCATTCATTTATTAATTTATTCATTTATTAATGAATTTATTTATTTTTGGTATATACTTTTTCAACCATTAGCCTGTATACATGTCAACTGACCCAGTGTGTTTCCTCCTCACTAGAGGACTGAGTTTCCTCATCTAGGGTTTTCTTAATGTTTCTAGGACTCTGTACTATACAAGAAGGTACTAAATGAACCGGGCAGATTAGAGTAGCTTAGAACTGGAAAGGACCTCAAGTCAGCATTGTATGGAGGATAAAATATCAACCTGAGAATCCAAAGGCATTGGATCCTTCACTAGTCTCAATCTCTCCCTCTTAATCTTCTTTTTGTCACTTGTGAAATGGGAATAATAAAACTAGTTACAGAAGCTTGGTTAGCATCAAGAACCCAGCTATCTTAGTCCCCACTCTCTGTCACATTATACCACTCTGCTCACTCTCATGGTACCACCCCCTAACTCAGTGGCTGGCTGACAGCTGGTATCAAAATGGAAGTGTGCAGGATGGGCCAAGGCCACATGTGACCCTGCACATCCTCCTCTGGGGGCAGAGAGGGAAGGTCACTCACTTTGATGATCCGGTCGCCCTCTTTCACACCGGCTTTCATGGCTGCACCTCCTGTAAGGAGAAGGCCTGGTCAGCAGAGCCCAACAACCTTTCCCAGGGGTCACTGAATCTACACCCAAGTCCCTGTCAGATCACCTCCACTCCAAAATTTCCTCTCACCTCTCTGTGTTAAGTACTTCAAATGCTGGGCGTACATCCTATTCTGCTCCAGTGACACAACTACCTTTAAGCTAGAGTGGACTATATAAAGTCACATTTCTTGCTCCTTCCTCCACCTAGCTCAGATGCCAGACTTCTGACAGCCAGGCCAAGGCGGGAGAGAGGCAGGGCCAGGCTCTAGGAAGAGTGTGTGTGCTTTATTTGAAACTGTCTACATGTGTTTCAAGGTCAAATAAGGGTTATTTCTTATCATCCAGTGGGAAGAATGAGTTTACTGTATAAATATAATTAAGTAATAACACTTATTAGGAGGACTATGGAGAAAAGGATTAAAACAAGAGTTTTCATGGGGCCGGCCCCATGGCTTAGCAGTTAAGTGCACGTGCTCTGCTACTGGCGGCCCGGGTTCGGATCCCAGGCGCGCACCAATGCACTGCTTCTCGGGCCATGCTGATGCTGCGTCCCACATACAGCAACTAGAAAGATGTGCAACTATGACATACAACTATCTACTGGGGCTTTGGGGAAAAAAAAAGGAGGAAGATTGGCAATAGATGTTAGCTCAGAGCTGGTCTTCCTCAGCAAAAAAAACAGAATTAGCATGGATGTTAGCTCAGGGCTGATCTTCCTCACAAAAAAAAAAAAACAAAAAACAAAAAACAAGAGTTTTCAAATTGTGGTTCATAAGCCCTGAGAGAGAACGTTCATAAAGATATTCTGGGGGCCGGCCCAGTGGCGCAAGTGGTTAAGTGTGCGCACTCCACTGCGGTGGCCCAGGGTTCGCTGGTTCGGATCCCGGGCGCGCACTGACACGCCGCTTGTCAAGCCATGCTGTGGCGGCATCCCATATAAAGTAGAGGAAGATGGGCACGGATGTTAGCCCAGGGCCAGTCTTCCTCAGAAAAAAGAGGAGGATTGGCATTGGATGTTAGCTCACGGCTGGTCCTCCTCACAAAAAAAAAAAAAAAAAAGATATTCTGAGGGTTCATATCATTAAAAATGATAATGAGAACTGTTTTATTTTCTGTTAAAAAATTGTTTTAGACTATTTACAGTTTCTCCCTTTGAAATGGATCAGATTAAGAGCCTCTGATTGAGACTGACTGAGAGGAGCTCTGAACGTGCTTGCAACTTTTTCAGGTTATCATGCAATTGGAGGCTGCCGTAGTTTTAAATGACTTAAAGTCCTAGTTTAAGTTATACTCAGGAAGCATAAGAAACACTAAAGCTGAAACAAGTTAATGAGAAGCATAAAAATTATGGTTTTTGTAAATTTGCCCCAAGATGTTCATTAAGTCTGTAAGTTGTATTCCTCTGATCAAAACAAAACTCCTACAAAGCACATCTAGATGTTTCTAGTCTAAAAAGAGAAATCACAGTGATGCCTACATTCCAATTTGGCTTTTCAATACTGGGACTCAAGACAACCCTCAAGTGAAGTCTGCTATTTATGGAAGAGTACTTGCAAAGCTCTCTCTTCTGCTTGTCATCTAGAAACTAAAGGTGGAGAGAAAAGAGCAATCTTGCCCGAATGTGTGAAACACACGAGGTGACTTCTAATAACTTAGCGATTAAAAAAAAAAAATTAAACTCTTCAGAGGAAAGGGACTAGAGCAGGAGTTCTCAGACTTTAGTAAGCAGAAGATTCACCAGGAGAATTTGTTAAAAAGCATATTCCTTGGCCCCCTTGTCAGAAAGTGATTCAGCAGTTCTGAGGTTGGGTCCAGGAATGTGGATTTCAATCATCCTAGGGCCTAGGTGATTCAGATGCAGGCAGAGCACAGACTATACTTTAAGAAACAGTGAACTAGAGAAACTAATATCTGGAAAGACAATAACAACTGCTTTGTTACTCTTGCAATTTCCATGCCAATCCAAATGAAGGCTCTTCCTCTCTCCTCCCCAAAATACACATACACACACATATTTTCCAAAACTCATATTTTACTGCAAGCTGTCTTTTTGTTCTTTCCTCTCTGGGTCTGACTCTACTTAGGCCTAAGCAGAGGAAAAACTGAAAGAGTGCTGAACTCACACTTCCCCAAAGGGGATCCCCACACTTTCTGTATCAAACAGAACACAGGGGCAAAGTACAAGCTATTGCCTGTCCCACTAGCTCTGTCCCATGCTCGTCCAGGAACCCTGAGAGCACAAGGGAAGCAAAGAATGAAAGTATCTTTTCAGAGCCCTACCCGAGAATATGCAAAACAAACTCCTCACTGATAAAAGTTAACTCTCAAACATAAGAAGCTATAATTATTCATATCCTTACATGATCCATAGACCTCATTTTGGTCATAAGTTTGACATTCTCTTTTCACCTTTCCTGTAAACAAAGCCCAAATCTTTCTCTAAAATTACTTAAAATCTATTTTCCTTCCCATTTTGCACCATTACTTAGTATGAAACGCGAGCCTGCTTTCTACCCTTTTCCTCGTCTTCTTCTTCGAGCCAAGCCTGGTGATTCTCCTCCATGTCACCAGGCCCAAGCCCACTCGCCACACTGGATTCATTCCTCTCAGGGATACTTGCTTTATCCTCCTGCTTTATACTTTATGTTCCCAGCTCCTTCCTGTCTTCTTCAGCCTGGGTCACTTAACAACAATGATTTTGCCACCTGCTATATGATAGTGCTTTGAAATATTTGAAGATCTTTTATACATAATTGGTTACTTGATTGATTTGCTTACAATACCCTCCCACTCTTTACTCCCTCCCTACCAAATTCCTATTCTGCCAACGTGTTTTTCATTTCCATCTTTCAAACTACTCCTGAAATTCTATTCCTTCTAAGAAGGCTTCTCAAACTGATTAGAAGGGAAATGACTACGCCTCGAACCACAAACTACCCAAACACAAATTCCCTCCCACATACCGTCCAACACACATCGTTTATCTTTCGGTAATTTATTATTTAATGTTAATTGTATCTGCAAATAAATTTGGACCAGTCTGCCTGTCTTAACTGTAACCCACTCAGAATAGTGACCGTCTGTGCACTGAGCGAGGTAACATGAAGGTAAGTATGAGGAAAGCAAGTCTTGGATTCCTCCATGGGATCATCTGACCTAGCACGAGGGGCTCCCTTGGAGGGCAATCAGGCATTTTGGCTGATGACGTGAGGGCTCTTCTGCTGTTTTTATACTTCCCAACAGGGAAGCAAGCATGAAGTGGGATCCCTAGAAATTGTGCCTAGTGGCCTAGCCTTGTGGAGACTTCCCCAGATGCCCGGGGGAATCAGTTCTAGAGTAATTCATTCATGCCCCCCAGGCCTCCAGAAAATGCACGTTCTCCAAGTCACGCAGCACTGTCATATACACGGCTGCTTTGTAAGAACTGTCCACTGCAGGCAGGAGGGATGCACCACTCACCGGGCCGCACAGACTGCACCAGCACAACACGATCCCCGCTGACAGTGAAGCCAAAGCCATGCTGGTCCTTTTGGATGATGACACAGCGTTGAACAAGACCTGGTGAGAGGTAAGGAGGAGAAAGAAGGGGGTTAGGTAGGCACTGTCACTAGAAGGTTAGTGCCTACAAGCCAAGAGCAACCCAGGAAAGCCCCAGTGTGTTTCTTCCTCCAGAAAGCCCTTCCAGACTAACCAGATTCCCCACACTTACCCTGTCCACACACTATCACAAAGACATGCCTCCCTGTTGATCAACAAAAACTTGTAACTACTTTGCATCCAACGACCCTCCTCTGAGGTGCTGAGACGTGTGTCTCTCCTGCATGTCTGTTTCTTCAGGTTTGTCTGCGTGAGACAGGCCAAACAAGGGGCGGGGCCAAGATCAGGCTGAAGGCTAACATTACAAACAAGCAGCCCCAGGATTGAGCCCTAGAGAGACTGGAAGTTTTCTGTCAAATTACGTCCAATGACTATAGCAGACGGGACACCAACGCTTGTTGACTCTGCAGAGCCGGATAACTCATGTGGGTGAGTCAGGGCTGGCCCCTTGCCAAATCCAGGGAAGGTTAAATGACAAGAGAGATCCCTTTTCTTCATGTGCACATCCATCACAGAAGGTAGAAAAAAACAGAGAGGCTATGACTCCCAACTGTCCCCTCCCTGTGGGTGTGTACCAGACATCATGTGTGTGTGCAGACAGGCGTGACTGCTGCCTGTAATGGATAAAGCCTGAGTTCTAGAGATCAAACCCACTGGTTTCAGTGCACTTGGGCAAGTTTCTTAACCCCCAAGTGCCTCAGCTTCCTCATCTATAAAATAGGGATAATAAAGTCTACTTTCTACACTTGATATAAGGACTAAATGAGGCATTTTATGTAAAACATGTAACACAATACCTAGCACACATAATGAGCTCAATATAAAGGCTAAGTTGTTTTACATCTGGGGTATACAGATCTCTGTCTACGGGTGTACACCTCTGCGTCTATGTGTTAATGCCCCAAGAAGAGGCTACCTGTGGTCTCAGAGGTGTCAGAGGATTGGCGGTGGTGGGAAGGGGACTTTCGTTCAGGCGCCGAATCTCCCAAAGACAGGCTACTTAACCTGGAGAAGGAGGAAGAAAAGCACATCAATGAGCTGAGCAGGCAGGGAGGGGCCAGCCTTATAGTGGAAGGAAGCTCTGTCAAAAGGGGCCGAGTCTTGGGTAACGAGAGACCAACCCTCTTACCCTGTAACCCATTTAATCTAGTGGGAGATTAGCCATGTCTACACCACTGGCAATACCACCTCTCTGGAATTCTAGGCTGGCAGGGCAAGCATGATCTCTTTAATACCCAGTAAGGTGTGAAGGGAAATAGCCCTTCCTGGAGCCAGGAGACAAAGAGACAACAGCCAGAACAGGATGTGCACAAATATACATGCTCGTTGGGTCTTACCAGGCTGCAATGGGGCTGATGGAACAGAACGGAGCAGCAGAGAAAATGAATGCAAGAAAAAGACAGGAAAAAACAAACAGCTAGTTAGTTTTAGGCAATGATTTGCAAAGGAAGGGGAGACTGGAGGGCAAGGACGCAGTGGGTCAAAAACATACAGAGGACTGCATGAACACAGCAGACGACTACGGTGGTTGTAGCAGAAAAGTCTCCCCCACTTGAGCTTTATCTCTTTGTCCCTTTCCAAAACAGTGTCTCTGGGAGGGTAACTGAGCGTTTGGTACTAACCTGTTAGGTAACTGGCAACTTGTACACTTTTTTAGAAAGAAGGGGTACAGTAATGGCCCAAACCTCTGAAAATTCCATTTATCTTGTGGGTACCACAGGGGAACAGGAATCTGGTCTGTTTGGCGGCAGTATTCAAACCTCATATTCAGCCCCATTCCTACAGCCAGCCTGAGGCCCTTTGCTTAGAAACTGCTAAGACTCTAAAACCTTAAGGTACCACAGATGACCAAACCAGATTTATTGCTTGATCTTCTCTTTAACAGGACCCCTGCAGGAGCAGGAGAAGCTCAAATCATTGCCATGCCTCTCTTTTCTAGAAAAGTGTATGAGTGGCCAGTTCCCAATCAATAGTTGCTGCCCCCTCCAAGGGGATTCTCCGATTCATGTGTATAGCAAATGACTATGTAGAAGGTTACTCATGGAAGCACTGTTTGCAGTGGCAAAACACTGGGAATAATCTAAATGTTCACAGTGGGTAACTGATTAAATAGATTGCAGTATATTGATATAATGATACAGTATTCAGCCATATAAAAGAATGATGCAGCTCTTTATATACCATAAAGAACGGTCTCTAAGACATGTTGTTGAGTGAAAAATGCAAGATGCAGAATTATGTGGATAGGAAAAAAGTGGGTAAAGACAGAAGAAGAAAATTATTTGTTTATATATGTTTGTATCTTTGTTTACATAGGCATAAAATAACTCTGGAAAGGGTACAAAAGAAACATATACCACTGGTTGCCTCTGAGGAAGGAAACGGGTGGGGCACAGGGATGGAGTTGTAAACTTTTCATATATTCTCGTTTGTACCCTTTAAATTCTGAATCATGCGAAGGTGTTATCTATTCAAATAATGAATACAATACAAATAAATAACTTTCAAACTTAAAATAGGGGGTCTTCTTACCCCTTCACCCTGGCACCCCTCTTACCTGGACAGGTGAGACTGCTTTTTACTGGCTGATCTTTGGATCAGAGAGAGAGGACATCAAGGAAGAAGAGAGCGTGGGGCCCAGGAGAGAGCGACGCAGGAAAGGAGGAAGAAAGAGAAAGAAAAACAAAACAAGACATAAACCAGACAATACACTTGAGATGGTTGGTTCAAGAGAAAAACCGCAATCAAGCTAAGAAGGACCCACCGGTGGAAACTGGCCACAATGCAGTAAAGTGATCTTACTAAAATGCAAATTTACTCGTGTCATTTTGCTGCTTAAAAACTTAGAACTCTCCCACTGTCCTGTCTTCAAGCTAGGCTGTCAGCCATGGCTTCGAACAGGAAGTATTGCCTACTGTCGGTCAGCGCCCCTCCACTATCTTCCACAGCTCCCAGTCCCTGTCTTTATTGCAGCATGAACTCCCACGTGAAACTGCCTGGTCACTGGTCTGTAGGGGCCGTGACGGCAGGGCGGGCTTGTTGATCACTGTCCCTGGTGCCTGACACCGTGAGTG
Source organism: Diceros bicornis minor (assembly GCF_020826845.1). NCBI lineage: Eukaryota > Metazoa > Chordata > Mammalia > Perissodactyla > Rhinocerotidae > Diceros > Diceros bicornis. Next base: position 60,476,119 of record NC_080743.1, read on the forward strand.
CTCTACCCTATTCTTGGTCCCTGCTCCTCACTGTCCTCCCTTCACTCGCTGTGGTTTCTGGCTCCTGTCTTTGCCCATACTGTTCCTTCTTCCTAGATGCTCTTCCTACTCTACTCCCTATTACTGCATCTATAAGCCAGAGAGAAGGGAAACTTCCAGAAGCCATAGCTTCTGGCTTTCTTCAAATTACCCTATTCCATCATTCCCTGTCCACCCTCCACCTCCTCACCCAAGGTGAAGATTCAGCTGAGTTCTCATTTAATAAATGTTCTAGAATCTATGGATGATAACTAAACTTGCTGTGGTAATCATTTTGCAATATATGTATGTCAAGTCATTATGTCTTACACCTTAAACTCATACAGGGCTATATGTCAATTATATCTCAATAAAACTGAAAAAACAGTTCCAGAATCTAGACCTCTGCTATCTAATACAATAGCCATTAGCCACATGTAGCAATTTAAATTTTAAATGAAATTTAAAATTCAGTTTCTCAGTTGTACTAGTCACATTTCAAGTGCTTAATAGCTACATATGGCTAGTGGCTACCGTACTGGGCAGTGCAGAATAGACATTTTCATCATTGTGGGAAGTTTTATTGGACAGTGCTGCTCTAGACACTATGCCACTAGGGGATACGAAAACGAATGAGACATGGTCACTTGCAGGTAACGGATGAGGTCAACACACAGAACTTGAGTACAAACACTGAGTGGCAACAGCTCTGCCCCTGCCCCCCATCCGAGAGGGATTCTCAGAATGGACGTTTAAAGGTCTTTCATTCCAGCTGCTCATCTGCTGTCTTCAGTCGGATTCACACCACCTCACCACCAGGTTACCCAGGGTGGGCTTGAACTCCTGCTCCTCACTACACCTCAGGAGAAAGCCCATTTTATCTTGGGGCAGCTCGGGCTCCTCCTTGCCTCGTTCTGCTTGACCCTGCAGGAAACTGGCTTCCTATGCCCATATTAAAGCCTAGAAAAAATGGTCTGGTAACACTTAACCTGGTTTTTGAACGTGGTAACTCTTAACCTGGTTTGTTTTGCATTTGAGTTGGGTTGTGAGCTGTTCCATATGACGGAAGCCACATGAGGCCAAGGTCCCTGTACCTGGCTGTAGAGGACTGTTAAGAGTATGGACAAGGATCATTTCAGTAGCCGTCGAAAGTTTCTCTAAAAAAAAAAAAAAATCACAGGCCAGAGCAGGTACAGCGGAGGACAAGGGGATTGCAATAGATGCAATAATTTTTTTCTCCTTAAGAGCTTAAAGGAGGAAAGGAAGAAATGCCTAGAGCAGCAGATCTGGTGGATGGAAACAATGGACGGGCTATTGAGCCAGCTGGGCTTTGAGTCTGAACAGAGATTTGGGAGTAAGACCATGGAAGATTAAAATCTGAGAGACCAGGGAAGAAGGAAAGGAGGGAAGGAGGTAGTTTGACATGAAACAGGGGTTGCCAGAAAAAAAAAGAATTAATGGTGGGATCTCCCTCTTCCTGATGACATTCCCATCAAAATTTGGCAGAAGAGATCAGATTCCCATCAGCCCAAACCTGCTGGTATGGAGAAGGCCCAAGAGAGCAGAGAATTTCCCAAATTTGTGGCTCTCTAAATGGTACCAGTGAGACAGATTTTCTGATCCAACTTCTCAGTAACCCCTCATAGACATCCAGTCAGTTATGGAGACTGGAAAGTTCTTTTATGTTTTTCCAGAGTTGCTCCTTCCTTTACGTCATCACTGATATCCATCACTCAAAGCCACATGTCCATTGCCTCAGGTCTGGATGACTGAAAAAGACCTCTTGTTTTCAGTCTCCAGTCCATCCAGCCTTCCTCTACAACAGACTAACTTTCCCCAAACACTATCTTCTTTGGGTCTCCCTGATCAAGAACCTATGATTTTCCTCCTTACCATCTAGATGATCAGATGTGCGTGCAATCACCTGGTATTAAAGGCCTTTCATCAAGTGGATCCAAATACCTTTTCAAGTTCACTCATTACTCGTCTACTTTTTCCTACCTTGACTGGACCCGAAAACATGCTCATTCTCACCTCTGCCTTAGGATGGCCTCCATCCCTTCTCCTCTCTATCCCTCTCTTACTCCTTTTTCTTTTTTATAGTTTTATTTATTTATTTTTTCCCCCAAAGCCCCAGTAGATAGTTGTATGTCATAGCTGCACATCCTTCTAGTTGCTGTATGTGGGACGCGGCCGCAGCATGGCCAGATAAGCGGTGCATCGGTGCGCGCCCGGGGTTCTGAACCCGGGCCGCCAGCAGTGGAGCGCGCGCACTTAACCGGTAAGCCACAGGGCCGGCCTCTCTTACTCCTTTTTCAAGGCTCTGGTTGAACAGCATCAACTCCACAAGGCTTTCCCTGGCCACTGCAGCCCACATTTCTTTTATCTCAACATTTTATTTTGAGAAATTTCAAACATTAAAGTTAAAGGAGCAGCATGATGAATACCTGTATACCCTTCATCTAGATTCATCAATTAACATTTGTCACATTTGTTATATCTTTCTATGGTTATACATTTCTTCCTTTTTAAAAGTTTCAGACGTCATGACACTTTACCCCTAAATACTTCAGCATATATCCCCAAGACCCTTGGAATTCTCCTATGTAACCACAATGCCATCAGCACACCCAGGGAGTTTAACTTTGATACAATAATATTATCTAATATATAGTCCATATTCAAATTTCCTCAATTGTTTTACTAATCTTCTATATAGCTGTTTCCCAACTGCCTCAACCTAGGATCTAATCATAGATCTCGCATTGCACTTATTCATGTCTCTTTTAGACTCATTTAATCTAGACACTCCCCTCTACCCCCACCTCCCTTTTTCTCAGTCTCTCCTAACAGTGACATGTTGAAGTGTTCAGGCCAATCGTCTTATTGAAAGGCCTGCAATGGATTTGTCTGTCTCCTCATGATTAGATTCAGAGTATACATTTTAAAAGAATATTATATAAGTGATGTTGTATAGCTTGCTCATTTCCAGCGATGCTAGGTTTGATTACTTAGGTACGGTGGTGCTCCTGAGATTCCTCAATGGGAAAAGTATATTTTCCCATTTGAACTAATGGGAAATCTGTGGGGTGATATTTTGAGACCATATGAATATCCTGTTCTCCAACAACCTCTCACCCAACAGTTTTACTATCCATTGATGATCCTTGCCTAAACCACTTATTGCACTGGTGGTCGCAAAATGGCAATTTGCTAATTCTACCATTCCTTCTACATCTATTCGCAGGCTGTCTTTTGTAAAGATGGTCATCTTATCTCTTTTCTGGAATAGTGCTATGAACTCATGAATATTTTCCCCCAATGCAACTCATTATAGTCCATTATCATCATCACTTTTTTTTTTAATGTTAAAGTTGTCCCAGTTTGGCTGGTGGAAGCTTCTACAAGCCAGTTCCTGTGTCCTTTTAAAGTGTTACCATCTGCCTTTGAGTGCATCCTTGCTTTCTGGCACAAAAAGACACTCTAGGCTCACCTTGTACTTTCCCTATGCCAGATCTGGAATCAAACATTTCTCTAAGGAGCCCTGGTTCCTTTTAGTAGGAAATGTATTTAGAAACAAGATCTGCTAGGTGCTAGGTGCTCACTGCTACTGAGCTGTCTAGGCCCTTTCAATGGACAGAGCTAGGAAATATTTATTAAGAAATTGTGAGTTCACACGAAATCTCCAGTTTGACTCCCACACTAAAGGGTTCTTCCTCATCTTCCCCAATTCCATATTTTATCTTCCTTTCCCCATAGTGAGAACCCTGTTTCCAAACAATAGCAATATATTGACCCATTTGCTCTACTCTATAATACATACAAGACAGTTTCCGGAGTTACTACACCTATAACAATGGCAACAACAAACTTACTAAGTAAAGTTCAGGGTTTCTTTGCAATTCTTTTTGTCCTTAGACTATATCCCACTAAAGATATACAGTCAGTACTGTGTGTGCAAGTTACTTACGATTAATTCTTTTTTATGTTATCAATTTGAAATGCATTTAGGTTTCTTTTTATAATTATACTTAATTTTAGGGTTTGCTTTTTCAGCCTTATTTAATTAATTTATTTTTTGAATTTGTTAAACATTTACACAGTTGGAAACTCAAAATGAAATTTTAAAAGCATATTCAGAAGTGTCCCTATCTCTTCCATGCCACTCCTCCCCAAGTAACCATTTTCATTCATTTTTGGTTTCCTTTCTGTGTTTCTTCTTGTAATACTAAGCAAATACATATAAATATTCTTATTTTCCTTTCTTGCTTACACAACAGGTAGTATCCTACACCTTTTACACTTTGCTTTTTTCATCTAATATACCCTCAAAGTAATTCCATATTAGTTCAAAGAAATCTTCCATTTCCTCATCCTTTTCTTCACAATGTGGCCCACATTCTGACACAAATGTTCCTCCCTCCTACGCTGCTCCCCATCATCTGGTGTGTCAGTCCTGCCTCTCTGCTGGAGGGCAGAGGTTACAGGGTGTACCCCCCCCTCCAACGCCGTGTGCTCTTGAGCAGCAGCAGGCACAGAACAGGCACTCTGCAAATACGTGTCGAAAACACTCTCCTTGCTCTCACCCAGAGGGGCGTGATAAAGCAAGGAAATGTCCGAGACCTTCCAGACAGCAAAGTTGAAAACTGGTAACCAGCCCACATATCCCTTCTGTTGGCCCATGGTGTGTTTGTGTAAGTATGTTTAAAAAATTAGTTATTAAAATTTGAAAATCAGGCAATTTCACACTAAGAAATACAGGTTTCTGGTTTCTCTTGAAAAGGCAGAAGTTCTGGCACCACTGGGCTTAGTCTCATGTGGTGACAAATCAGCGGAAGCTGGGTGGAATCAGTGCCCTCAATGGGAGGTTCCTGGTCTCTTCATCCTTACCCCCACCCCGCACAATGTGTACATGAGGAAAAGGCCTAGAACATCCCTGTTCTGTGATAATATTATTAAGTTCTTACTACCCACCAGGGATCATGCCAAGCATCTGACATACATCATCTCATTTCATCATCACAAGAGCCAGGTGAGGAAGGTAGTACATCTCCATTCTCAGATGAATGAACAGAGAGGTGAAGTAAGTGGAGGTAAGATGTGCATTAAGTCAGTCTGACTTGAACGTCTGTGCTTCTAAACAAAAAGTGACATGACCTGTGGCCATATGTAGATCTAACTGGTCTTTATTGGACCTTCTCTATTTTAACACACATACATCACATACATGCACATGCATACAATACATATACACATATAATATATACATCTCACATGTGCACACGATATATATCTATATCTCGTGTGTACATATGTCACATATATAATGCACATGTTATATACGTATATAAAGATATATAACACATATGAAAGACAGATAGATAGAGACAAAAAAGCACACTCTGCATAGGCTGACCTAGGTCTCTTGAGTCTGGGGCAAAGTAATATTCCTGAGCCCCTCCCCAAAGCCAGAAGCAGCAGTAAACCAGGAAAGAGCTAACCTGTCAGGATCTTGGTTCTAGATAAAGTCCACGCTCACTGAACTCTGACCTTGTCTTACTGTCTGGTTTCCCTTATCTACCAGGGTGGAGCTTTAAGCAGCCTCCTAGCACCCTAACTTTCCAAAGATTCTGCCTCCGGGTAGAATTATCCCTATTGTCTGAGGCTGGCCAATATAGCCTCCTAAGACTGTACATCCCTACAGGAAAAGAGGCCTGCTTGCAGACAATTCCTGCTGATAGAATATGACACAAATGCTTCCTAAGTGCTTATATAATTGAAGACATTTAGGAAAAAAAGGGTACAGATCAAACAAAAGCAGCAGTTTCAGCTAGAACCAGAGTGCAAAGTGAACACCTCAGATGGTGTAGAAAAGAGTTGGGTTTGGAAATCAGGGAGATTTAGGTGCTAATCCCAGTTCTATCTCTAACTCACGGTGGGGCCTTTGGCCCCACCGGCAACTTGATTTCTACATCTGCAAAACTAGGGGGCAAATAGAGTGAAAATCTCTGGCAATGTAGTCAGAAAAGGCTCACATCTCAATTGGACCATTCACTATCTGTAGAGCAGCATATGAATCATTTGAGGCTCCAACCCTTGGGATCCAATTCAGCAGGTCTGTGGTACGGAATCTATTTTTATTTTAACAAGCAGCCCAAGTGATTCCTTGTTCAGAGGACCATAACTTTGAGGAACTCTCAAAACAAGTCCCTTAACTTCTGAGTCTATCATCAGTTTTCCCTATTAGACCTTAAACTCCTTGAGAACAAGGACGGTGTCTTATCCATCCTTGTATCACCAGCCAAGTTCCACGACAGTGCCTGGTGCAGGGTGGGCGCCCACTCCAAAAAGTGTTTCCTGAAGGAACATACACATCTCTCCTTTCTTTCAGAGCTGATGTGAGGATCAAAGAGGCAATATTTGTTAAGTTCTTTGAAAGTATAAAGTCCTATGCAATTGGCTTTATTGTGTTTTCTGACATCTTTTCCAGGTCCACTCTGGGTGACCTATGCTCAGCATGTGTTAGAGGTGAGGTGAAATGAATGAGTGGTTGAACCATCAATGGAAAAGTGGGGATGACTCCTGATGTGTTCTAATTCCGGGCAGGACAGGGCCAGGAAAGCTCTCCTTTCTACTTCCATGAAGGTCTCTTAGAGAACAAGAGATTTTAGGACTTGTTTGACCATCAGAGCAGACAACTTGGCAGACAGGTATGTGTGGAGGAGGGAGGCAGAGTACTGGTATGTTGAGAGGGTTGGCTGGCTTGGTTCAACATCTAATACTTAGCATACAGACCATGTGGTATGGTTAGGAAAGCACAGCTTTAGCAGTAAAATAGGGCTCAAGCCTCCTCAAGCCTGAGCTCAGCCTCCTCCTGGCTATGGAGTCTTAGGCAAGTCACTCGACCACTCCAAGCCTCAATTTCTCAATAACAAATGTGGATAATATCACTTTCCCCAAAGGGTGATGGGGAGAACCAAATCACCTTCACTAATAACTCAAAGCTAAAATGTTCAAACTGAAATCAACGTCCCCAGCCCAAGCCGAGTCCTGCTCCTGAGCAAGTGTTTCCTCCTCAGGAAGCAGTGCCATGCAGTTGCTCACGCAGGAAATCTGACAGTTATCTTTGACATCTCCCTCAAATCTAATCAACTGCCAAGACCTACTGCTATTCTGGAGTCCTACTTCTGCCCCACCCCGTCACAGGCTGGTGTAAGACACCTATCATCTCTCACCTGGAACCGGTCCCCTCCCATCTACTCCAGCTTCCACTCCTCTATAATCTATCCATTCTCTACATGCAGTCAGAGTGATCTCTTAAAAAGATAAATTAGAATATACATCATTCACTGTCCTTCTATAAAGTCCTGAATCCTTAATATGGCCTAGCAGGTCCTCTGTGAGGTCCTCATGCTTACTTACTCTCAAGCCTCATCTCTTGTCACTTCTCCTCCTTGCTCACTACATCTCAATATTTCAACCCCAGGGGGCTTCTCTCCTACCTTGGCCAGGCCAACTCATACTCAGTCTTCACGGTTCATCGTAAATGCCTCTTCCTCAGTGAAGCCTTCTCTGACACCCACTAAGCTGGATCTCCTCTGAAATTTTCCTTTGTAGTGCCTAACTCAACAGTAACTAATTATTTGGGTGCTTTTTTTTGATTGTTTAATGTCTACTTTCCCCATTTAATGATAAGTTTCATTGTCTCTGGTTCTCTGGGGCACACAGCGGCTCCAGAACACAGTACACAGTAGATATTCAATAAATATGTGCTGAAAGATGAAATCAGATAATATATGCAAAGAATTTTGCAGATATCAAAATATCAGAAGCGCACCCTTATCTTCAAGATAAAGAGTTCTGAGTGACCTCCACAATGCATATAAATTAGGATCAAATTCACAATCTCATAGTTTTAACAAAGACTAAATAAAGTAGGAAGGTGTTAGCCTCTCCACGGACTTACAGCAGGGAGCGACATCAACCTGGCTCTAAGAACTGGTTAAGCCCCTAACGTCTTCAATTTTCCAGGTGTCTAGAATTCAATTCTGTACACAAGGCAGTGAAGCATCCGCTAAAGAAGAAAATGCATATTAAAGTGTATTGGTAACTACCAAGGGGATTTGTGGAGGGGATGGCCAAAAAAGGAATCAGAGAGGAGGTCACTTTATTTAACCAGAGCCAGGGAGGAAGGGCAGAATTCGATGGGAAGCTTTGCTGGGAAGGACATTCTCGGGGAAGGACACAGCGTAATTAGAGGCACAGAAGGAGGCAGAGGACACCGCAACTCTGGTGAGGCTGTCCGTGCAACACAGCAGAGAAAAGAGGGAAGGGCCAGAGGAGAGGAATAAACAAGATAAAACTGAAAAGATGCGGGTTCCCATCCTGTTCTGCCACTTACTAGCTGGTGGATCTTAGGAAACTCGCAGACTCGCTGAGTCTCAGTGTCTCCACCTGAGAATGTGGGTAATTCACCTGCCCTGCTCTACCTATCTCACAGAGCTCCTGTGAGGATTAAACGAGATAAGGAATGTCAAAAGGCTTTGGAAACACCGAAACAACACACCAGTGTTAGGAGGTATGATGACAGAAGGAAAAGGCTAGGGCAACTTAACGGATTTTATTCTTTACAGAGGGGAGATGTTGAAGGCTTTCTCAAAGGAGTAATAGGATCAAATTTAGCCTTTAAAGACAGGTCTGGGCCAGCCCCAGTGGCCTACTGGTTAAGTTCGGTGTGCTCCACTTCGGCGGCCCGGGGTTCAGTTCCCGGGTGCGGACCTACACCACTTGTCTGTTAGTGGTGATGATGTGGTGGCGGCTCACATACAAAAAGAGGAAGATTGGCAGTGAATGTTAGCTCAGAGCGAATCTTCCTCAGCAAAAGAAATAATAATAACAATAATAACAAAACTAAGACAGGTCTGACTGTAGTGACTCGAGTGGACTGGAGGAGGAAAGGCTGCAGGCCCTGAGACCCAGTTGGGGAGAGATGGTGCGCACCTGACCGAGAGCACTGCTGCCAGAATCAATCAGAAAGGGCAGGTAAGAGACAGACTGCTGAGAGTGGGCTGCTAGAGGAGGACATGAGGAGCACCTGCTAGTTCTGCACTGTCTCACAGGGGAGCCAGTGCCCCATGGAGTACAGAACACCTGAAATGGGGTTAGTTTAAATTGTGATACTATCAGTATAAAATATACACAAGACTTCAAAGACTTAAAACCAAAAAAAGGGAATGTAAAATAACAGTAACTTTTTTTACTGACTACTCATTGAAATAACAGTATTTTGAATATGAGTTAAATGAAATATATCATTAAAATTAATTTAACCTGTTTCTCTTTACTATTTTCAATGTGGCTACTAGAAGATTTTCAATTACACATGTGGCTTGCATTCTCTTTCTATTGAACAGTGCTGGTCAGCCTCCTTTGGCCACAGCTGTACCACATTCCACCTTCTGTCCCGTGGTGGAGCCTCCAGCCCTTCAGGCCAGTCAAAGGAAACTGGAAGCCTGTCCAGAGTTGCCCCTCCAATAACTTCTCTGTCTCCCACAGCACCTGGTACGTATTTCTACCAAAGCACTTCCCACATGGGTGCCAACCTTTCTCCCTTGTTCACTGGACTGGGAGCTCCTGAAGGGTGAGGCATGATAAGTTCATCTCTTATCCCCGGTGAGGATGAAGTGAGCCCTGCTCTGAGGGGCAGCCATCTTCAGCTCTTAGCAGAGGATAATTCGACTCGACTCTGGCTGTGCACCCTTCTCTTCACTTGGAACCCAACACCCCGCCAGCCTCCCAGGGTCTAGCAGCACAGGTATAGACTCACATCTAACTTATCTAACTTGTCACATATTCCTCCGAAAAAGTTCAATGCCTGGGCTCTGTCCAGGAATTCAAATTGATATTGAGGAGCAGTGTGGTCGAGTATAGAGTTAGATGGCATGGGTTTGCATCCTGGTTCTGTCTCTAACCATTTGTGTGACTTAGGGAAAATTATTTACTTTCTGTGAACACTAGTTTTCTCATCTACAAAACTGGAATACTAGCTGCCTATCAGCTAAAACAGCCTTAAAACAGCAGGGCTGTTTTAAGAACCAGTGTAATGTAAGTGTACAGTATCTAGCACAAGGCCTGGCACACAGCAATGCTCGAAAAATGGCTGCTATCCTTGTTATAAGACCATAAGTCAAACACGATTAGTAAGCTATTGCCAAAGCAATCATATCCTGCCGTGCGATGCAAAATAAGCAAATTTTGAGTTACCTAATATAGATGCAACCATCTCATTGCTCTCCTCTGAAGCAAATGACCTACTGCCGACTATTACGTTTAGTCCATATTTTTTTTTTTAAGATTTTATTTATTTATTTCCCCCCCACACAAAGCCCCAGTAGATAGTTGTATGTCATAGCTGCACACCCTTCTAGTTGCTGTATGTGGGACGCGGCCTCAGCATGCCCGGAGAAGCGGTGCGTCGGTGCGCGCCGGGATCTGAACCTAGGCCGCCAGCAGCGGAGCACGCGCACTTAACCGCTAAGCCACGGGGCCGGCCCACGTTTAGTCCATATTCATTTGCTTTTGTATAAGTATCCTCCATCAAACTATCACCTGTGATGAAAACAGTGTCTCAGGACAGCAAGAGGAGCCCAGGAGACCTGGTGCGCTCTGCTTGGTGCTAATGCTGCCATTCACTAGCTGTGTAACTGCATTGCAGGAAGATCCGGGGTGTGTGTGTGTGTGTGTGTGCGCGCGCGCGTGCAGGAAGATCCGGGGTGTGTGTGTGTGTGCAGGAAGATCCGGGGTGTGTGTGTGTGTGTGCAGGAAGATCCGGGGTGTGTGTGTGTGTGCAGGAAGATCCGGGGTGTGTGTGTGTGTGTGTGTGAGTCACATAGGAAGAGAAATCATTGAGGCCGCCACAGCAGCAGGGAGGGAGCACGCCAAGGTGGTGAGAGGGCAAAATTGATAGTCTGGGTTCTGGACCAACTCTGCCCCAATCTTTTTGTATAACCTTGAAAAAGGAGAAGAAAATTATATAGAATAAGCATCTAATATGTTACAGGCTTTCATTTAATCCTCACAACAACCTGGTGAGGTAGACATTGTTATTTTCCTCAACAGATGAGGAAAACGAGACTCAGAGAAGTTAAATAAGCTGCCCAAGGACACACAGCTATTAAATGGCAGAGCCAGGACACGAACTCAAGTCTGCCTGACACCAAAGTCCAATCTTCCCCTCTCAGCACCTTGGCTTCATCATCCCTACAACCAAGGGGCTGGACCAGATTATCTCACGTCCTTTCTTGTTCTAACATTACATGATTCTTTGTCCCTCACAATTTTCCTTCAGCATATCAGCTCTTTGCACCCAGAGAGGGCTCAGGGAGAATACATTCCTTCAACTGGGAAAAAAACAGTAGACACTCTCACCGACAATGATCTAGAAGCACTTCAGAGTCTGCATTGGTGATGTCCACAAGATGGCTAAGAATATTTTTATTCCAGTTTCCCGGTTTTAACAAAAGCAAAGGAATAAGGAGTTGCTGAGCCTAGAATTCACAAGAACGAATGAGCATCTGTCACAGAGCCCAAGACTTGGGAGGCTGGGATGGAAAAGGCCTCGATCTGTGGAATGAGGCTTCTTCCTTGCCTTTATCAAGCTCATTGTGTGACAGTGGACAAGCCACATCACACCTCTAAGTGTCAGCTTTCATGTTAATAAAATGGGAAGATCAAGCCTTGTACCCCTCACAGGGCTCTGTGATAACGAAATTATTTGTAACCCAAAATCCCTCTATAGGTATATCTTGTTTCACCTGGAGTTTTCCTGAATAGATAAGTAGATGTGTTCTGAAGTAAATCCTCCTGACTTTAAATACAAACTTTCAAAAGACTGGGTTTTCTTAAAGCAAGGCATACGCTGCTTTATACTTTGTATAAACAGAATTGTTATTTGAGTCAGTTTTTGATTACTGGCACAATAAAGAAAAAATCATAAAACAACCCAGAATAACAGCCAATCCAAGAAGTCTTCATTTGCTTTACAAAAATTTGTTGTTTGGCTCAGAAGATGCACTTTTCTAATTTACTTTGTTAAGGTGGATTTTAAATTAGTTTCCCTTCTCTGAGTTCTTATCAAAACTGATAGGAAAGTACTGGGTGGCAGAGGAAAGTTAGTCTCCGATTTTAAAACTGCTGAGGTTCAACCATAAAATGAGTAACTCTTGGAGGTAACTGAGTTGACAGTAGAATGGCTGCTCTTCTTTGCAATCCCTTTCTCACCTCGGGGAGGTGGTACCCTTTCCTTCAGCTGAGGTAACTGCAGGAAGATGCAAACCTAGTCACAGCATCTAAGCTCCCAACCGCCATGGGGGGAGGGGATCCAGAGCGCCAGAGGCTGAGTGTCCCTACCTCCACATTCTCAGCTAGTGACTTCAGGAAGCCCTACCAGAAGTAGAGAGGAAAGAAGGGCAGTGGGGGAGGTTCTTCTCCAGCCTGCAACAGGCTCCCTAGAAATTCCTGTTCCATCCTTCTAAAAATTGCCTGGAAACTCCTTTCCTTCCGGAAGCTTTCCTCAATTAACTCTCTAATGATGACCACTCCTATTCTTTGCATCCTTCTAGGCCTTAAGCACTGGACTTGTGCTATAAGCACATATCCTTGCTTCTGTATTACTGTAAAAGGGAACTCAGACTGTGTTTTGTCTAATAAAAGACTTGTTCGGAAGGAGGGACTTGTTTTCTATTTTGTGTTTCTTCTGCATCCGCTCCTCTAGCCACCTGACCTGGGCCCCCCAAGAATAACCTGAACTCTACAAAGGATACTTTGCGGACATGGTTAGGAAGTGGACAGAAGGCCAACCAGAGAAAATTGAAGTCAATTTCCCTAGTCGTCAACCCTGTAGTTCTCATCGCAGTTTCATCACTACAGGAGCCACTTCGGACCTCTCTGACCCTTCTCCATCCCCTCATGTTGACGGATAGGACTGGGACTGCTGGACAAGCCATGTTATTAAAACAACTCCAAGCAACAAACTCAGACATATGCCTGCCTGATAGGAGGTAGACGGGCAGGCCACAGACCAAAAGAATGCTCCATCGGCCCTGCCTATCTGGGCACTTCTCAAGTCTGCGGATCTAGGTTACACACGGAAAGAGAGGCAACTAGCTGCTGCCTTCTCCGTTGGGGGAAATGCCAGGCCATTCTGTGGGAAGACAAGGGTTTTTAGAGCAGTGGCTCCTACCACTTCCAGCAAGTGCTGCTGTCTCTTATACCCTTTCTACTGAATTAAATCTTTCATATTGAGGGGGCTGCTCAACAGTGAATGGGATGTTAAGATAAAAATTACTGGTGCTGGGAGATGGGACTATAGCCCCCTCTGTAGGTGAGGAGAAATAATAAGCATTTGTTCTATGCTGTTACATTTTAGAGCACTTCATCTGACTCAGAGTTTACTATCAGGCAGCATAGGGTAGTTTAAAGAAAGTGTCCTGGGGTTTGAAGCTCTGGATTATCCTCTTAGTTCTAGGCCTTAGTTTCCTCATAAGCAGAAAGTGTGGTGGTGCGTGTATGTGTGTGGAGGGGAGTGATGGGGAGAGGAAGGGATGAACCAGACGGTCCCTGCAGTTCTTTTTCAGGGACCTGGAGAACATACTCTCATTCAATCCAGGAACACATCACATTATAATGAGGTTTCATTATGTCAACAACGGACCACATTGAGCAGGGCAATAACAGTATTTCAACTTGGAAATTGCCAGTCTGCAAAACATAATCTTTAGGAAACAAACCTGGATTGACCAGGAGAGAAACAATGGCAACTGAGGATTCAGTGTTGACCTTATTCCCCATTGGGCCAGCCACATAGTATCTACTCAATGAAAATTTGTTGAGTGATGAATGACAACCTTGAAATTCTAACTCCTCCCAAATTCCAAATAGCTCACCCTTGCCCTTTGGCCCAGTTTTCTATGGCTGAACTCAAGTACGACCTTCTCTAGGAAGCTTTCTTAACTAGTGCAACTTCTCCAGTGACCTTTTTAGTTAATAAATGAATTTCTGCTGCATTTTGAGTCCACATTGCATCACTTAGCATTTGATTATTTTCAAATTATTTCATTCATATTGATCATGTCTCCCTCCAAATAGATAATAAACTTAAGAGAAGAAATCCTGTTGTATTTTTTGCTGACAGCCCACAATAAGCAGCACAGTGATAAGCATATACTCTTAGCACTTACTTGTGACTGACTGATAGCTGGGATTCCAACGATGATGACAGAAAGAAGAGCTAGCATGCTTTTTAAGGACTTACTGAGACAAGACAGTATGTTTAGGAGGGTAGGTTCCTGAGCCCCTCTCCCAGATGTAAATGCTGGCCCTGCCATTTATTAGCTATGTGGCCTTAGACAAGTTACTTAATCTCTCTGTGCCTCAGCTTCCTCATCCTTAAAATGGGGATAATAACAGTACTCATCTCATGCAATTGTTGTTAGGACTGAATTATTTAAAAAACATAAAATAAAATGCTGAGGCCAGGGCTTGGTACTCAATAAGAACTCAATAAACATCAGCCATTCTTATTTATTTTATTTAATCCTCACAACAACCCCATGCATTGGTACTATGTTGTAATTTTATAGATGAGGAAACTGGGCTATAGAAAGGCTGAGTAACTGGTTTAACTTCACGCATCCAGTGAGTGAGACAGAGCTCATATTTGAACCCAAGCAGGTTAACTTCGGAGCCCTTTCTCTGCTAATGCTTTGCTCTCTGGTTAGAGAGTCCTCAGCACCCACTTTACTTTGCCACAGATCCATCCTTAACTTATGTCAATGTTCTGAAATCTCAGATCAGAAACTCAAGATGGCAGGGATTGGCTGCTTATTTCTCCTGATATGAACTTAGATTCTGCTAACACTTACTAAGCATCTGCTGGGTGGCAGGTGTAGTGCTGGGTAGTATCTCATTTGATCCTCAGAATGACTCTGAACATTTCTATTTCATAGATGAGGAAGCTGCTGTTCAGAGAAGATAAAGACTTGTCTGAGGTCCCAGGGTGAGTGACGGCTTGTGCCAGGACTGAACTCAGATTCCCTGACTTCAAGTCCAATAGCCAATGCTCACTAAGCCAGTCTGGCTCTGGGTGTTTCCTGGCACAAGCGTAAAACACAATGTGACTACCATCTATATGTCTGCTGGCCAAATGCACAGGCTGTGGAATCAGATCCTTGCGTGGTAATCCTGATGCTGACGCTGGCTCTGTGACCTCAGGCAAGATATCTCACCTCTCAACCTCAGGTTTCCTCATCTGTAGCAGAGCTTAGTAACCACTTCACTGGATTGTTATGAGACCACATCGTGCCATTCATTAAAGCATTTAGCACAGGGCACACAATAAAGACTTAAAACATATATTTGCAATTATTATTATTATCACCACCATGGGAAAAAAGGGACTTGAGTTGCCCCCTTATATTAGTCTAGCATTTCCTCACCTATTATTTAGGAAGACCCCTGTAGAAAAGACAGATGTTCAAATCAAATGACAGATGGGGAAACTAAAGTCTGGAGACATTAAGTCCCTTACCCAAGGTTAGGGGCAGAGTTGATCTCCTAACCTTCAGCATACAACTCTTCACCAGATCCTGCTATCTGCTGCCTCTCTGAACTTTACAAAAATGTTCAGAATTTCAGGGCATATAATCTCTCATTCAGTTCCAAAGTAAGGCCTTGTAGTCCTTAAGATATCCTACTTGTCCCTTTAGAGCTTTAGGGATGCACCCTACCCCCCAACCAAAAACGGGTGCTGGGCAAGCTGTTCCAACTGGAAAATTCAACTCCATCCCAGGCGGAAACCCCAAATCTCTGCTGTTCCAGCAGATTTCCAGGACACGCTGGCTCCCAGAAACCACAATTACAGGCAAACTCAAGGCAGAGGAGTAATTAGGCCCATACCATCGGCTCAGCAGTCTCTTGGCCTCTCCCTCCAGGGCTGACTCCATCTCTCTTCCTCTCCCATCCCCCTTACCCAAACCCCATCTCAACCACTGCACAGAGGAGAGAGAGGCAATGGGAATTTCCATCCTTCCTCTCTTCCAGCCCCTACTTCATTTCCAGGAAACTGAAGAAGGGTGGGGTGAGGGAGGGAAGAAGCCATCTCATGGATATAACTAATGCTGAATGGCAGCAAGAGCTGAAAATAACTCACAGCAAGAGACGCATTCTTGAGGTCCCTCCCCTCATTCCATCCCTTACTTCCCACAAAGAGGACATCAGGAAGGAGTTTCCTGGGTGAGACCCCAAATGTGAAAATGAAAGGGATCTTGTGGAAAAGGAAACAGCAACCTCAATCTCTCCAGACAGGGAAAATCTTGGCTGGAGATGGGATACAGAAAAGATGACTTCTAGAAGGCCAAAGTTATGTAGGGTTCTAACTCTTATCTCCAACATCCTAGAGGGGTCCTCAGGAAATTTACCCCTCCCCCACAGCTCCTCTTAATCCTGGCCAACAGGCAGGAATACCAGGCCTTGCATTCTTTTCTAAATATGCTGCTTTTCTATCTTGAAATATGGGACCGATGTTCCCATTTTCAAACTCCAGCACAAGGGCACTGTGTGCAGTACCTGCCTCCTTCCTTCCAGTGTTACCGTCCATTGCTGAGGATTTCCTCAGTTTAACTCTGATGACTGCCCCAGACACACCATTACAAAACAGAATGCTGTCCCTTATTGCTCCTAGTAGTCTCAGGGCTGTCCCCACCTCCCACCCCCATAATGCTGAAGGCCTTCAGTGGGTCTGAGTACCCTAGAATCACCTCCAGGGATTCTCAGGAGGTGAAGTGAATGTTAGTGCACAGGATTGGGGTGAGGTGGCATCCCAAATAAGGAGTGGACCTCACGATGCCAAAGGGCTTTTGAACAGTTATGGCTCAGGGTCAGGGCAGTTCCTCGAGGCCAGTCCAGAGCCCCCAGAATTGTGATTGACAGAACAGACCGAGAAAAGCCCCCAGAGCACGCTGGTACTGACCCAACTCCACCCATCAAAACCTGACTTAAAACATAATAATCCCAAGAAGCTTTCCTTGATTTAGCCTCTCCTGACCAACCTCTCCCCCTAGGCAGGCATAATCTCACTCCTCATAAATTCACTTGGTATTACTGGTTAGTTACTTACAACAAAATCAGTGAAAAACAAACAACCATTCAAACCATTTATTTCAAGTCATATTTGACATATCCAACATGACCAAAAAGAGGAACGCTTCCCTGGAATTCATTCTACAAAGACCTGATTTGTGTATTAAATGGGATTTGTTTTGACATTCTTTTTATAAGTAATCTTAAATCAATATAATACTATATCTCGGTTTCCCCAACTAAGCTGTAAACTCCTAGAGAGGAAAGGATGTGTCTTCCATTTCTGAAATATCTTTGCATTCTCTCCTCCCTGTTGGTCAGCAGGGTAAAACAGGTGTTTTTTTTGCACAGGCATGTACGTGTACACACACACAGCATCCACTACAATATGTAGGATTCTACACACAAAGCACTGCTCAATCCACTTGTTCAGGAAACCAGCCGACAAATAACTACTGACACAAGTCACAAATTCAAGGGATCAGAGAGCCAAAGAGATATTCAAGATGGAGCCACACAACCACATGGGCTACGAATCAGAGGGCTGGATTAATTAGATGACTGCCATGATTCCTTCCAATCCTGAGGTTGATTCTGATGCGACGATAGAGTGGGACGGAGGGAGGGAGGTGGGGAGCAAGGATGGGTCCCATCAAAAGCAGTGTAATGACAGGGTATAAACGGTAGAATCTAGTTTCTCTGTCACTCTTTCCAGAGCTTAGGAAAAAAGGGTTCTGAGAGCAAGAAGAGGACTCCTCTCTGATCCTGTTTGCCTTCTGGGGCAGAATGCTGCTCTGGAATAGGACTCAATGCTCTGGTTCTTGGTAGCACCAGGGGAGGTCAAGAGGCTCTGACTTTCTGGACACTTGGACAGGGGTCAGGTCAGAAAGGCAGTGAAAGGATGGCAATGACTGATGAAAGGTTTCACCACCTGCTGGCATCCCCTTCCCTGGATGACACTGAACCTTTAAGGATTTGACTGATATGTGATACCATCCCCATAATCCACTAACTATAAATGTGCCAAGAGTCTGAGTAGAGGATGAAGGACCCAAACGAGGCGACCCAAGATCTGTAGCATGAGCCCTAGGCCACAGGCTTAGTGAGGATGGGGCTCCTGCAGGGCTGGACTAGCTGAGACTAGCAGCCCTTTAAATCCTATCTGACTTGTGTCAGAATCTCTCCCGTAAAGGGTTCTGCTTGCTCAGGCAGTGCAGCAAGGGGGAACAGGAGAGATGCCAAGACGTGACTTACTCTGTGGGAAATGGAGAGAGCTCCTCACCTGTGTCCACTCTGTTCTCCACAGACATTACAGGGCAAGGGGGAATGAGAGGATGGAGGGGAGATACAAGGGAGAAGGGAAGAGTTAGAGATGAAATAAACACAGATGTGAGAGGAACAAACAAAGTGCAGAAGAGGGGGAATCAGGGAAGTAACAAAACAAAAAGGAGAGTAGAGCAAGAGAATGATAGAATAAAAGATTTGGGATGGAGGGCTACATGGAAAGATGTGGAGAAAGGACAGAGAAAACTAGGGCAAAAGAGAAGCAGCATTGAAATGGGGAGAGAAAGGAGTTGTAGAAACTCCTGTATTTATTTATCCTGGATGTATTTAAACATCCAACTATCTCAGGAGCTGGTACAGATTCCAAGCCAGCCAGACTCTCCCAGACTCTGGCAGCAGGGATGTTAAATGGAACGTCTTATTACAGTCTTGGGGTTGAGATTTATAAAAGGGCTGTGAAATCATTAATTAGTGCAGAGTGTCTGGCACGAAACAGGATGACAGGGTGGTGGGAGGAAGGATTAGTGAAGAGAGAAGTGGGTAGTCAGCAAGCAAGAACCAGGCTTGCTGTAGGATTTCTGGATTAAGGAGCTTTCCCAAGCAGGGTCTGCTTCCAATCTGGCCGTGCGGAATTAAACATATACTCTCTCCCCTCTTGACTCAAATACATCTAAGGTGGTCTTCTCTGACAACTTTTCTAAAATGGCAACCTCACATTCCTGATATTTTGTCTCCTTAGCAATTATTACCTAACCCACTGTAATTTTATTTCTTACATAATTCGTCTAGAATGTAAGTTCCAGGAAGGCAAGGATTTGTGTCTGTTTTGTTCACTGCTATAGGCTCAATGCTTATAACAGTTCCTGGCACAAAGGAGATGCTCAAAAAAGACTTACTAAATGAAAGAATAAACCTAACTCTATTCAAATCTAAACCTATTCAATTCTCAGTTGCCTGAAAGAATGTAGGGGGGAGTATTTCATATAACTCAAAGTAGACAATAATGCGAATCAACTTCTCACAGAATCACAAATCTTAACAGCTAGAGAGAATCTCAACGTCCTCATTTCACAGATGAGAAAACTGAGGATCAGAGCCTTTGTTATGGACTGAATATCTGTGGTCGCCCTCAAATCATTATGTTGAATCCCGAACCCCTAGTGTAATGGTATTTGGTCATGGGCCTTTGGGAGGTAAAGAGGGTTGAATGACATCATGAGGGTGGGGCCCTCATGATGGCATTAGTGCCCTTATAAGAAGAGACACCAGAGAGCTGGCTTGCTCTCTCTCGATGCAGCGCTCTTGCCATGCAGCTCTCTCCCCATGCGTGCACACACCAAGGAAAGGCCATGTGAGGACACAGCGAGAAGGAGGCTGTCTGCAAGCCTGGAAGAGGGGGCTCACCAGAACCTGACCATGCTGCCAACCTGATCTCGGACATCCAGCCTCCAGAACTATGAGAAAATAAACTTCTGTTGTTTAAGCCACCCAGTCTATGGTATTTGTTATGGCAGCCCAAGCTGAGTAAGACAGACTTTAAGTGAATTTTCCAGGGTCCCCTAGTGGCAGGGTGAGAACTAGAACCCAGCATCGAGCTTTCTATTACACCAAGGCCTTGGAATGTGTTTGCATATCAATGTAGGGGTATAGGCCATTCTGCAAATAACAACTGAGAGAAGCTGGAAAAAATGGGTTCAGTATCTCTATCTCACCCTTTATTTGGCCTCTCAGAGTTTTTCACTCTATGCTTGGGAGCCAACGGCTTCACCTCTGGGAGAGAAGCAAAGGGAGCTACTCTCCTAAGCCCTGCTTCATTCCTTCACAAGGTGGGGAAAGGAACAAAGGGCAAGGCAGGGCTTTGCTTTCAAAGGCTTTTCCTCCCAGCTATTGTTGAGTCACAAGGCTGCACTCAGGAGTGGGAGTTAGTAAAATCAAGTCCACAGGAAGTGAAAAGTCAGATTGCCCGGCATGTCACCTGTAGATAATTAAGAATGAACAAATAAAATTTAGAGGGGCAGTTTAGAACTAACACTCCTGCACATCTTAAAAAACCCAAGTGTGTCCGTATAATAAAATATAAACTTTAAAATCATGACTTTCAGGTGACCGCCTCCATCTCTATCAAAAGTCTGCTTATTAAGCACAAAATGGATTTATACTTACTATGCTTCCCAATGGCTCAGAAATCTTTGTATTTACGATCACATGTACCTTTAGCAATAGTTAATAACTAGTTACTGGTCCACAGAAGTGATTTACACATTCGGGGCCACATATGAAGGTGCAGGCATGATTCGCGCCCTTGGGAAATTTACAGTCTTGAGGAGTTAGGAGACACAGGCAAAACAGTCTTAAGTTTGTGCAATGTACAAATAAGAGAAGTTAAGCACACACCCACAAAGAGCCAATTTATACAGAAAGTACTGAGTAACAGTTACCAGAAAATGGGCTCTTCAAGGAGGGCGATCCTGAGGTCAGAGGTATTGCACTAAGCTCTTAAAGGGTACCCAGAGGGATAAACGTCCTTCTTTTATTTCTCCTAGCTTCTAAACCCCAGTCTGAACCATAATTTGACCTGAACACAAGGAGACTCTTTATCAATGCAAATTCATTAGCTAGTCTAAGCTAGCTGGTGGAAAACTTCTGCGGTCTACCTGGCTACCAAGCTTGAAACACACTAAGTAGTCCAGGGCCTGTAATCTTAGCTCTGCGCTGTGTCATTGCATTATAAAAGCACACCCACCCCACTCCCCAGTTCAATATTCATTAGCTGAATTTCATTCTGAACCTCTCTTGTCTTCTTTCAACATGAACTTGCTGCCTGGAACACTAACCAAATTCAATCTCCCTCTTCCCTCAAAAACAAACAAATAAAAGCCCACAGCTAACAACATACTCAATGGGGAAAGAATGACTGCCTTCCCCCTAATATCAGGAACAAGATAAGAATGTCTGCTCTTGCCACTTCTTTTCAACATTGAACTAGGGCTTCTAGCCAGGGCAATTAGGCAAGAAAAAGAAATAAAAGGCATCTAGATTGAAAAGTAAGAAGTAGAACTACCTCTCTTCACAGATGACATGATCTTGTACATAGAAAATCCTAAAGAATCCACAAAAAACTATTAGAACTAATAAACGGTTGCAGGATACAAGATAGATATACAAAAAATTGTATTTCTATACACTAGCAATGAACAATACAAAAATGAAGAAACAATATAATCCCATTTTAATAGCAACAAAAAAATAAAATACCTAGGAATAAATTTAACGAAAGCAGTGTAAGACTTATACAGTGAAAACTACAAAACATCATTGAAAGAAATTAAGTGGAAAGACATCCACGTTCATGGGTTGGAAGATTTAAAATTGTTAATATGGCAGTACTCCACAAATTGATCTACAGATTCAATGCAATCTCCATCAAAATCCAAGTTGGGTTTGTTTGTTTGTTTGTTTTGCAGACACTGACAAGCTGATCCTAAAATTCATATGAAAATAAATAGCTAAAACAATCTTGAAAAAAGAACAACGCTGGAAGACTCAAATTTTAAAACCTACTACCAAGCTACAGTAATCAAGTTAGTATGAGACTGGCATAAGGACAGACATATAGGTCAATAAAATAGAAAATCTAGAAATAAATCTTTACATTTATGGTTGATTGATTTTTGACAAGGTGCCAGGACAATTCAATGGAGAAAGAATAGTCTTTTCAATAAATGGTGCTGGGACAACTGGAAATCCATATGCAAAAGAATGAAGTTGGACCCCTGCCTCACATCGTACACAAAAATTAACACAAAATGGGTCATTGACCTAAATGTAAGAGCTAAAACTATACAACTCTTAGAAGAAAACATAGGAGTAAATCTTTGTGACTTTGAATCAGACGATGGTTTCTTCGCTAAAACACTGAAAGTATAAGCGACAAAAGAAAAAATGGGTACATTGGACTTCATCGAAATTAAAAAGTTTTGTGCTTCGAAGGACAACATCAAGAAAGTGAAAAGGCAACACACACAATGGGAGAAAATATTTGCAAATCATGTATCTGATAAAGGACTTGTAACCAGAATATATAAAAAACTTACAGATCAACAATAAAAAAAATCCAATTTAAAAAACAGGCAAATGATTTGAATAAACAGTTCTTCAAAGAAGACATACAAATGACCAGTAAGTACACGAAAAGATGTTCAATATCATTAATCATTAGGGAAATGCAAATCAAAACCACAATGAGGTGTATCTGCACACCTACTAGGATGACTAGAACCAAAACAATGGTAAATAAGTGTTGGTGAGTATGCAGAGAAATTGGAACCCTCCTATATTGCTGATGACAATGGAAAATAGCGCAGCCACTTTGGAAAACCGTTTGGCAGTTCTTCAAAATGTTAAACACAGAAATACTATATGACCCAGCAATTCCACTCCTAGGTATATACGCAAGAGAACTGAAAACATATTTTACACAGACACTTGCATGAGAATATTCATAGCAGCAGTATCTATAAAAAACCAAAAAGAGGAAACAACTCAAACGTCTATCAGCTGATGAATAGATAAAACAAAGCTGGTATATCCATAAATGACATATTGACCAGCAATAAAAAAAGGAATGAAGTACTGATACACGCTACAACGTGAACCTTGAAAACATTATGCTAAGTGAAAGAAGCCAGTCACAAAGGCCTCATGTTGTATGATTCCATTTATGTAAAATGTTCAGAAAAGGCAAATTCATAGATATAGACAGTAAATTAGTGGCTTCCTGGGGCTGGAGTGAAGGGGTGGGGAGCAGGAAAGGGGAATGACTGCTAATGAGTACGGGTTGCTTTTTGGGGTATTGAAAAATTCTAAAATTAGATTGTGGTGATGGTCTCACAACTCTGTGAATATACTAAAAACCACTTAACTGTATACTTTAAATGGGTGAATTTTATGGCATGTGAAATACATCTCAATAAAGCCATAAAAAACAAACATAATGAACAAAAAACAACCAGCCCTCCACTCCCACACTTTTCTGGTTTCACTGACTGGAAGAAAAGGTCCTTCCTAGGACGCTCACATGACTACTTTCCTCTTACTCTACTCCAGATGGATATCTCTCCCTCATATATCCAAAGTAATTTCTCTGTCTAGGTATTAGTTCAATATTTTTGCCAAATCATCTATGTTGAATCTGGACAAAAAGAGAACCTAATCGGGGCCGGCCCGGTGGCATAGCAGTTAAGTGCGTGTGCTCCACTTTGGCGGCCCAGGGTTTGCAGGTTCGGATCCCCGGTGCGCATCAAGGCACCGCTTGTGAAGCCATCCTGTGGCGGCGTCCCATACAAAGTAGAGGAAGATGGGCGCAGAAGTTAGCCCAGGGCCAATCTTCCTCAGCAAAAAGAGGAGGATTGGCAACGGATGTTAGCTTGGGGCTAATCTTCCTCACACACACAAAAAAGGAAAACCTATTCCACAGCACCGTTGTTGGGTATTAAACAATATGTACAACAGTGCTTGGTATATAGTAAATATTATATAAGTTTTAGTTACTATCCTCATTTCTGAGCCATTCATTCAACAAATTTCTTGTGTGCTTAATGTGTATGAAGAAGCACTGCTAGATTTCATGGAGAAAAGTAAAGTAAGACACAAGTCAGATTCTTCTTGTCTGGTGCAAAGTCATTGCCCATCTTTAGATAAGGGTGCTGTTCTTGGAGGTTGATGGGGCACTGATGTGGGAGGAGGTACATGGAGTTTACAAGCTAATATTCACATGGATTCCTCATCCCATGCTCTGCTATCTAGTCCTGAAGGCCTGTAACTGACTACCTGCCTGGACCGCTGGCCATGGGTGCTCTACCCTATAGAAACCTGGTTTATTTCCAGCGCTGAATTCCATTTCCCTTCCATCACCTGTGCCTGGGTCTGTTCCCAACTCCTTGCACCTCCCACCCCACCCCACACACAGCAAGAGCCTTTTCCAGTGGGTGGGTTTATTTCAAAGGCATAGTCATTTTGGTTTTCCCTATCCTGCTTTAAGTAGCACAGCCATGCTTTGCCATGCTTACTCCTTGCATGCTTGGCAAACGCCTCCTCATTCCTCAAGCCTCAGATCAAACACAGTATTAATACTTTGGTGAAACATTCCCCTGCCTCCTCCCTGGCACAGTTGCTCACACCTGCCCTCTCTCTATTATGGCACCTCATTTCTTATAGCAAACCTCTGCTTATGGGCCTCTCTTTTACAACACAATTTGAATTCTTTGAATGTATTTTCTTTTTCTCCCTTAATTGCCATGGTTTTCACCTCCACTACGCACTCCCAGAACTACACTTTGGATCCTGACATTGCTCAGAATACTTCCACCTTCGAAGACATAAACTCCACCTTCCCTCACTCACATATTCAGTCCCACCACATCTGCTCTTTCACCTGTGAGTGACCTCACCAGACTCTTCTATTTTCCTTCCAGGCATCAGCCCCTCTCTTGGCTTCTCTTCCTTCTAGTCTGGATTCTGTAGTTGATCACCTAAAGTAGCCAGCCTGATTCCTTTGCACCTCCCATCAAATCTGTCCAAAAAACCAGCACTGCAGTAAAGCTCCCGTCTGCTGGCTTTGCTCCTATTTCCAGTAACTCAGCTGGGGAAAACCACAGCACTATGCAATCTGGTGTGCAGATTCAAGGTCTCCAGCCTTCATCAGGCCTTCAGTGTCCCCAGCTAGGGCTTTATTAGCCTTGGTCAACTGTCTTTTCCACACCCCCTCCATCACAACTCCAAACCTTTACGGCTCTCCTCAAGTTTCGTATTTAAAGTCCACCCTCTCTCTATCATTAGATTGTCTTGCCTCTTGCCTCAATGAAATAACCAGAGTCCTTAGGCATTTTCTTCTTCAGTTTCCTACTTCCACCTACAAGCTTCTCCATTTACATTCACATCCATCTTAGCTCCTTTCCTCTAGTTCAAGGTAAGATCCCGCCATGCCCCTGACCCCATTCCCCTCTGCTTCCTCAGGAGCCCCTCCTCTCTTAAATCTTCTGACTCTACCCCATCAACCTGTAAATTTACCCAAATCTCTCTTAACCTGACGAAAAAAGTATTTCCCTGACCCAGCAAGCTCCTCTAGCTATTACCAATCAATCTTTTTGCTCCTTTTCTCATCAAGACTTCTGGAAGAGTAGTCTACACTCACTGTCTTCACTTTTTCACCTCCCACTTACTCTTCAACCCACTGCCATCTGGCTCCTGCCTCCAGAACTCTGATGAAATTGTTTTCAGTGAGATTTTTTTTTCCTCCAGCAAAAACAGGTTTATTCGGGATCAGCAAAGAACTGCAATTTGGGGTCTGCAACAATGGCAAGCCATGTGCAAGTCCCAAGCATCAAGGGGAGGAGAAACTCTTTTACAGAGGTGAAGAGGAGTTGGGAGGGCTATCATAAACAAAGAATCCACTGGAAGAATTGAGAGTTCAAAGTATAGTAGTTTTTCACTGGCTTCAGAAAGATTTTTGACCCTTAACTGTTAATAGTCCCTTAACTGAAAAGTTGGAAGGATTTTCTTTTCCAGATCTCATCTAACTGAACCTCTCTCTGTATCCAACAATGTTGATCACTCCCTCTTCCGGGCCTGCTACTCTTACCCTACTCTCCCTTCGTAGAGGATAGTGTCTGTGCTGGGGCTTTTAATCAACTCCTACAATGCTGATGACTCCCAAATCTTGTTTTCAGCCCTTAGCCTCTCTCAAGTTTCTGACTACTAAATGTAAGTTTCTGCGGGGACACCTAGACCTGAGGATACTCAGACTCAATGCACTGAGAACTTCATCTCTGTACACCCCACCTTTTTCCTCCTCCTGTATTCTCCCTCTCACCCAAGATAATACTCTGGCAATCAATCTTGACTCTTCCTTCTAACCGCATATCACATAGCCAATTAAATAATAAATCCTGTCAATCTGATACAAATGTTTATATTCCTCATTTTCCCTCTCTACTTCAGGACTTACAAGAGACCACAGGGCAGAGTGGTTAAGGGCACAGACTCTAGAGCCCCCTGCCTAGATTTAAAACCTAGATCCACGACTTACAGCTGGTTGACCTTAACTCTCTCTGTCTCATTATCCTCAGTATAAAATGGGGACATTAATAGTACTTAACTTGCAGCGTTGTCATGAGGATTAAAGGAGTTATAATGTGCAAAGTGCTTACAACAGTGCAACCCCACTCCCCTCCCCCAGCTGGGTCAGTTATCTTTATCCTGTGCCCCTGACTCACAGTGCATATCTCCATCACTGCATTCATCGAGCACTGCAGTTATCTATTTAACAGTCTGGGAGCGACCTGAGGCAGAGACTGTCATATTCATTCTTGCAGCCTGAAGGCCCACTGCCATATGCACTCCAGGCACTGGGTAACGTGTAGGGCGTGTCTGTTAGCCGTCAAACCATCACAGAGGGCCTTAACACACGCGGCATAGGTACGTGCAGGAAGTTCTTACCACTGAAGGAAGAAGCATTGGAATGGAAAGATTCCTCACCTCTAAAACGAAGAGTGCTGGTCTAGATTAGTGTTTCCTAAATTATACCATTTTACAAACCAATAAAACACTAACTCCATAAAAAAAAAAAAAGTACTTACTATCATTTACCCCCTGGTGGCTCAGAGAAATTTCCTTATCTGTAAAACGGGAACAATCTTACATTATTTGGAGGAACCCAAAGCATGACAACTAGGCTAAAAAGAAATTATATCAATATACAGACACTAATTAATGTCTCTTTAGCACCTCCTCCCACTCACCAGATTCTGGGAAGTAACGCTGGGGCTACAATGTCAAAAGCATGCTTCCCCCTCAAAACAGCAGGAGAAATGTCAAGACCTCAAGGGTTGCTATGAGAATAAAAAATAAGAGGATACATGCTAAAGTGCTTTTTAAAAAACAGAACAAAACACTGCAGAAATGGAGGCAACAGTACCCAACTCACAGGGTTCTGATGAGTGCAGCAGCATAATTCAGTGTTAAGAATAACAGGAAATCAAATCTCCCTGCTCCCAGTGCTCCCGGCCTTAGGTCAGTGAGAGTTAAGGCTAGAAGCAAAGGCTGCTGCCATACCACGTAAGATGTAAAGAAAGAAAGAAAATAGGAAGGAGAACAAGAACTATAGATAAAGATGTATTCCTTTGAGACTCTCAGTAATAATAAAGTAAATACGGACAATCACCACAGGGAGGATGTAGAATTTCTCAGGACAGTGTAAACACTTTCCTGTCAGTAATCTCTGAGCATTCCTTTGTCAATCATACCCATCCAGGGCAGCAGGGCCTGCAGAGACCATTTCATTCTCTCTTCTGATTCTGAACAGTCCTGCCTCTAAGTTCTCAATGCACTCTGTAGCATAACTACTCTGGCACTTACTCTACTTACTTTTTGAATTATAATTACGCGTTTATATGTCTGTCTTTTCTATTAGTCACTAGACAGTGTCTGACACAAAGTGGATACTAAATGTTCACTGAATGAAGAAAGGAATGATAGAAGGATTTAGTAATCTCCTTTCTTTTTATTTTTAAAGAATTCCTAATGAGACAGAATCCAACATCTGCTCCATAGGTCTAGCAAAAAGCTCTAAAATCCTGATTTTCTCCAAAACTCAAAAATCTACAGATTGGAAATTAAGAGGTAAAACTGTCATTATTTGCAAACAACATGATTCAGAATCAGACAAGCTGATTCTAAAATCTCAGGGAACTAACAAAAAAAATACAAGAACTAGTGAGTAAGTTTAGCAAGGTTGCAGGATACAAGGTCAATATACAAAAATCAACTGTATTTATCCACATTGATATTTAAAAACCAGCATTTAAAATAGTATCAAAGATATGAAATATTTAGGGATAAATTTGACAAAAGATGTGTAAGACCCGTACACTAAAAACTACAACACATTCTGAGAGAAATTAAAGACCTAAATAAATGGAGGAATATACCATGTTCATAGATCAGAAGACTGAATATTGTTAACACATCAATTCCTCCGAACCGACTTACGGATTCAACACAATCTCAATCATAGTCCCAGAAGGCATTTTTGGAGAAACTGACAAACTGATTTTAAAATCTATATAGAAACAAAAAGGATCCAGAATAACCAAAACGCTTCTGAAAACAAAAGAACGATATTAGAAAACTTGTACTATCTGATTTCAAGACTTTAATTATAAAGTTACAATAACCAAACCAGTGTGTTACTGACATAGATCAATGGGACAAAGTAGAGTCCAGACCACACATATACAATCAACTGATTTTCAGCAAAGGTGTCAATGCAATTCAATGAAGAAAGAATACTCTTTTCAACAAATGGTCCCAGAACAACTGGACATCCATACGCCAAAATAAACAAATAACTGCAACCTTTATCTCACATCCTATACAAAGAGTAACTAAAAATAAATCACAGATCTAAATGTAAGAGCTGGAAGTGGAACCACACAACTTCTAGGAGAAAATTTTACTGACTTTGAATTTGGCAAAGATTTATTTATTAAATACAAAGAGTACAAACTTTAAAAGAAAAAAATCGATATATATTGGATTTTACCAAAATAAAAAAATTTTGCTCTTCAAAAGACACTTTATTTTACTGTATGCAAATTTAAAACAAGTTTTAAAAGATATTGTTACAAAAATGAACAAGTCACAGACTGGAGAAAATAGTTGCAAAGATATATCTGACGAAGAAATTGTATCTAGAATATACAAAGAATTCTTACAATTCAATAACCAAGCTAATACTAAGCAATTACACCCAATCAAAAAACAGACTAAAGATCTGAACGAACACCCCAAGAAAGAGGATATATGCATAGCAAAGAGGCACATAAAAATGCTCAGCATCATTAGTCATCAGAGATGTGCAAATTAAAACCACAATAAGATATTACTACACACACACTAATACGGTGAAAATTAAAACGACTAACCATACCAAGTGCTGGCCAGGAGGCAGAGCAACTGGAACTTGCACAAACTGCTAGTGAGAACGTAAAATTGGAAAATCACTTTGGAAAACAATTTGGAAATTTCTTATGGCATTAAACATACATCTACCATATGAGCCCGGCATTCATTCCTCTCCTAGAGTTTACACAAGAAAAATGAAAACATATATTGCACAAAGACTTGTATATCAATGTTCATAGCAGCTTTACTTGTAGTAGCCCATCAACAGGGGAATGGATACACAAACTATCCATAAAATGGAATATAACTCAGCAATAAAAAAGAATACACTATTGATACATACAACAATGTGGATTAACCTCAGATATAGTGTTGAGTGAAAGAAGTCAGATAAGAAAAGAGAGCATAGTGTATGATTCCATTTATATAGAATTATCAAAGATGTGGACTAATCTATAGTGATAGAAAAGAAATCCCCAAGGACAGTTCCCTGGGGATGGGGGACAAGGGAAGAGAGAGAGTGACAGATTAAAAAGAGGCATGAGGAAACTTTTGGGGTGATGGTACGTTCATTATTTTGATTGTGGTGATAGTGTCACAGATGTACATATGTCATATGCATTAAATTATATACTTTAAATGTGTGCATTGATTGTAGTTTAAATATACGTTAATAAAGCTACTAAAAGAAAAAAAGCCACACTAAGGAAAAACAAGTATTCTGGACCCACACCAGAAACTAAACATTGCCGTTCTCAATGACAGAGATGCAGACGGACTCTTTTTACTGGTAATACAAGTCTGTCTCAAGACATTCTGTTTATTATCCAGGTCACAGTGCCGCTAGATCATAAAATGAGGCAATGGCCCTCGTATTTAAAACAGAGGAAAATCACAATATGTACAGACCCTCCTGCATTCTATCTGTTTGTACACATAGATGATTATTTAATCAATTAATCCACAGGCAAGTCCTAACTACCCGCATTAACAGAGCAGCAGCACAAATAATCAGCAAAAACAGATAATCCAAAAAGCATTTTCATTTGCCTTTATAATTAAATCCATGGTTTTGTTTTGCAGAAGATATATTCTTAGGGATGTTAGGCTTCGACCAACATTAAAATGAACGGTCATTTTTTTTGCTATTTTATAGTAGAGCAGGAGCTAAGGAGTTCACAGACAGCAAAGATAAATTACAATGCTGATGTGGATAAAGCAATTGAATTACATTAGACAATGAGAATTCAAAAGCATTCATACATATCCACCAATGGTATATACTTAGAGGTAAATGTCTGCCCATGTGCTCCCCACTCACTCTCCTGAGCTGCCCCAGAGAGCTTTTCTGGGTCTCTAAATGCTTGTACGTCAACGTGAAATGTACTATAGCCTGCCTATGCACACATCAAAAAAGGTGGAAAAAGCAAAAGATGTAATGCTGAGATTCTGTCAGCAAATTCTCAGTCATTACAGTCTCTGATGAACCAGTCGTTATGTAGAAACGAGGGAGAGAGACAGGTGTGATGGGGTACACAGCTTGGGTAGAAGAGAGCCGTTCAAGAGAAGGATACTGGGATTTCAGGCCAGATGAACACTTGGCCAACAGAATACCTTGTCCTTAGATGCCTTCAGGTGGGCACTATAGAGATGCATCCTTCTAATCCTAAAGCTTTAATGAAGTATTTATTTGGGCACAGCAAATGCTAAGCACTAAAAAAGAAAGAAGAATCACACGTGTCCTTGCTCTGTAACGCTCCTGATTCAGAAACAAGACAATGACAAGGGCACATTTAAACTCAAATTAATAACCACCATGGATATAAATTTCATTATTATCTAATAAAACACACCCAATATTAAGTTCTAATTGTGTGGCCATGTGATGAGGCCATTAGAGAGATCACCCTCTGGGAGTTTTCTAAGCATTTTATTTATTTATTTTTTGTGAGGAAGATCAGCCCTGAGCTAACATCCATGCTAATCCTCCTCTTTTTGCTGAGGAAGACCGGCTCTGAGCTAACATCTATTGCCAATCCTCCTCCTTCCCCCTCCCGCCCCAAAAGCCCCAGTAGATAGTTGTACGTCGTAGTTGCACATCCTTCTAGTTGCTGTATGTGGGACGCGGCCTCAGCATGGCCGGAGAAGCGGTGCCTTGGTATGCGCCTGGGATCCGAACCTGGGCCGCCAGCAGCGGAGCGTGCGCACTTAACCGCTAAGCCACGGGGCTGGCCCCTGGAAGTTTTCAATCTAAGCAATAATGATGAGGTTTCAAAAAAGGAAAACCGCCCAAATAAATGAAATCAACTCTCAGTTATCCATGCTAAAAAAAGGGGCAAAGTGAAGCAGTGGAAAGAACATAAGACTAAATTCAAAAGTCGTGCCTTCATAGTCCATTTTGACACTATGTAGTCACAGGCAAGCTGCTTACTTTATATACCTCAGTTTCTTCATGAGGACCCTCATCTCATAGGGTTGTTGTAAAAATTAAATAAGACTTTGTGCACAAAAATTTTCATCAAAATACTAGCAAATTGAATCCAGCAACATGCAAAAAGGATTACGTACCATGACCAAGTGGGATTTATCCCAGGAATCCAAGGTTGGTTTAACATAAGACATTTCTCTAAAGAAGAAATACAATGACTAACAAGCACGTGAAAAGATGCTCAACATCATTAGTCATTAGGGAAATGCAAATCAAAACAATGAGATACAACTTTACACCCACTAGCTTGGCTCTAACGAAAAAGATAAATAATAACAAGTGTTGGAAAGGATGTGGAGAAACAGAAACCCTCACAGATTGCTGGTGAGAATGTACAATGGTGCAGCCACTTAGGAAAATAGTTTGGCAGTTCCTCAAAATGCTAACCACAGAGCTATCATATAATCCAGCAATTCTCCTACTAGGTACATACCCAAGAGAATTGCAAACAGGGACTCAAACATACACTTATACGCCAATGTTAACAGCAGCATTATTCACAAACTGCCAAAATAAGGAAATAATCCAAGTGTCTATCAGCAGATGAATAGATAAACGAAAGGTGGTATATACACACAACGGAATATTATTCTGCCATAAAAGAGGAATAAAATTCTGATACATGCTATAATATAATGAAACTTGAAAATATTATGCTAAGTGAAATAAGCCAGACACAAAAGGACTAATATTGTATGATTCCATTTATATTATTATGTCCAGAATAGGCAAATCCATAGGAACAGAAAGTAGATTAATGGTTGCCTGAAGCTGTGGGGAGGGGGGAATGGGAAGTAACTGCTAATAGGTACAAGGTTTCTTTTTGGGGTGATGAAAATGTCTGGAATTAGATAGTGGTGATGGTTGCACATCTTGAGTGTGAATTTTATGGCATGTGATTGTATCTCAATAAAACTCTGATAAAAAAAGAATATATGTGGGCCGGCCCCGTGGCTTAGTGGTTAAGTGCGCGCACTCCGCTGCTGGCGGCCTGGGTTCAGATCCTGGGCGCGCACCGATACACCACTTCTCCGGCCATGCTGAGGCCGTGTCCCACATACAGCAACTAGAAGAAGGATGTGCAGCTATGACATACAACTATCTACTGGGGCTTTGGGGGGGAAAAGTAAATAAATAAAATTAAAAAAAAAAAAAGAATATATGTGAAAACACTCAAACTATGAAACTGCAAAGTAATGCACAAACACAAGGGATTATTATGATACAAATACACAGCTATGGATTGTGACGTCATGAAGGTTAGATGAAGTAGCAATTAAATCTGCGAATTCACTAATCCTCAAAAACCCCATCTGTAGGTATGGGAGGTGCCCAGCCTACTATGTTATTTTGCATTTTAATGTATTTACTCTTGACTTTAGAGTACATTTATAATAATTCCCTTTTCATCTTTGACCAATAAAGATATATTAAAGATAAATTGTACTGGGGAAGGGAACAAAACCCCACAGAAACCAATCCTATTCCCAAGTTTAAGAAGTTTGTATCTGTGTTATAGTAAAAACAACAGAGATTTTTAACTCATTAATTAACTATGCCGATCACCTCTTGCTTAGATTACTGCAATAGCTTAATAGCTCTTCCTGCTTTTCTCTTGAACCCCTGGTCTATTCTTAATACCACAAAAAATCCTTTAAAAGGTGTCAGATGTGTCACTTCTCTGGCATCTTCAGTGACTCTTCCTTCCACATATTTTTGAACACACATCTCAGGTTAAGCACAGGCTTATAAATACTAAATCCCCACAACCTCTAGCACAGTGCTGGTACATCAACTTGGGGTCAGTAAACATTTCTTGTTGAAGTCAATTAATTGTCAAATAAGACTTGAAGGTAAAATTCGAAAGAGGAGATTCCTTATCTCTACTAAGCTGACTGTAAGCTCTCTAGGTGTGGCTGCAATGCCTTTACTTTATGCTGCTAAAGGGCTCTTAGGTCTTTTGCAGGTGACTTCCCAACAAAGCTTTAAGTTCCCTTAAGTCAGGGACCATCAGTCTCCATTATCTTCCCCAAGGCATCTAGAAGACAGATGAGCACACAGTAAACGCAGGAGTAGATGCTGATGGAGATGATGGTAACCAGAATGAGATGGATTATAAGTCTGATAGACAGGGAAAAAGAACCTCCGATTCCAGTAGGATTCATGAGCTAGTTATGTCATCCTCCCCTCCTCACCATCCCTCCCTCCATGCGTTCCTGAAGCTGCGGGTTCCTAGCCTCTGAGGTGGTAATCCTTCTGCCCTAGCCAATTTATTTTCTAATCTTGTAGCTTTCATATAAAAGGCTCTCCATGAGACTGATGATGTCAGACAGGGCAGCCACACAGATGAGCTGGTCCTGTGTTAATTACCACCAGGGAGGAAGCACCCATTCATGGGAAGAAAGAGGAGCTAAACTGTATCAGAAGGGAGCGCAGTTCTAAAAGCTGTAAAGAGCTGTCAATACAGTGTGTCCCAGGGGAACCCAGGTCTAGAGATGGAGAGGAGGAAAGGGAAACTAAGTCAACTGAAGAGAGATGCCTCTGTCATCAACCACCAGGCTCTTCCTCACAAGAATATGGTGAGGATAAAGTACAACAATAGGTGGAAAATGCTTTGAAGAATAAAAGCCCTGTATAAATGCTTGGTACTGCAAGGATTATTCTACTGAGTAGATTCTTATCCTCTGCCTGGTTTGTATCCTGGTTCTTGCAAGAGCCCCCTAATAAAACTCACCAAGTGTTTCATCACCAAGACAGGAAATGAAATAAAGCAGACTTGAACTACAGAACCCCTGACGACATAAGAATCAATTTCGAGGCAGTGGCAGATCACTGGCAGGGTCAGATGCAGACAGAGCATCAGTTTTGCACCTGCCTGTACTCTTCTCAATTGAAAAAAAGAGAACTCTAAAGTGACCACTTTTGGAGAGCTATCTCTCCATTCTTTTGCTCATTCTGTGCTTCCTATCTTATTAAGCATTATTTCTCAGAAATAACACGCACACACTTTCCCCTATTGGGAGCACACTTTTCCAAAGTAACCAAGCTCACAGGGCTCCCAAGCAACTCAATCTCTGGTGTAAATGATCAAAGCGGCAGAGGCAAGACTGTGGGAGCAAAACAAAGCCCAGTCCCAGATCCCCAGGATGACTGTTCCAGAGAAGGGAGGCCTGGGATGGTAGAAGAAGATTTCATCCGTGTTCACCTCCTTCAACAAAGACGGGAGATGGAAGGCAATTTCTGAGATCAGTCCTGCGGGGGTCCTTGGAGCTCTGGGTGATTAAGAGCACTAACTGGGGGCCAAACCAGTTGCCTTCCTCAAGCAAGGAGAGGAGCCCAGGATTTAGAGCCAGAGACCTAGGTTCACTACAAATATGATTTCAAGTCTCAACTCTGTGAGCCTCGGTTTTCTCATCTATTAAGGAGAATAAAAACTATAATAAGTATGTTAATCAGAATGGTTGTTAAAACACTTTCCAAAAAACAGTAGGTGCTGGACAAATGCTAGTTGTTGTTATGGATCTTCCCCATCCACCTTTCCATATGCTTTTATGGCTGGATTAAGATCATGTGAGAGAACAAAAGGGTGTAGGACTTGGGTTTCCCTAAAGTGCCAGATGGACTAGGGTTAGGGGTTAGTAAGTCTGAAAAATTGCAAAAACTTTTAACCAAGAGAGAACCAGTCAACATTTGAATATTAGCTGATGAAAGTTATTGGAAAAACCCGACTGGAAATTTTAGTAAAGTTCTTTAGGGCATCTAAAGAGTACAGAGCCCAGCTGTAGGAACTATGGGAGTATTTATAGATGACAGAGCCACAAGAAAAGATAAGCAGGTGTCATACAAAAATCAACAGGAACTTACAAGGTGAGAGAGGAAGAAGAAACTTTAGTCAAGGAGAGTTAATCAGGTAAGACTTTACCGGTAAATAAGATTTGAACAGGTATTTGAAGGAGAAGAGGGACACAAATTAAGGAAAAAGGACCTAAGTAATTGTGGAAAAGTAATTATTTTCCAAAAGTAACCGCAGCAATATCTCCCATCCTTCATGCTGTTCCAGAGCCTTGCCACTTCCCATCAGGAGGTGGAGTCTATATCCCCTGCTCAGTCCTGGGCTGGCCTCCCTCAACCAATAAGAGTAAGGTGGAAGTGACACCATGCGACTTCTGAGGCTAGCTCATCCGGGTGATGCAGCTTCTTCGAATGTCTTGGTATGCTTGCTCTGGGAGCCTTCAGTCACGTTGTAAGACGTCCGGCTACCCTGAGGCCACCACGTGTGGGGGAGAGGCGGGGAGGGGGAGAGCGAGAGATGCCTGAAGAGCTCTAAGCTGTTTCAGCTGATTGAGTCTTCCCAACTCAAGAAGCAGCCTAGCCTTAAGCCCAGCCCAGGCCAGGCCAGCTCCTATATAATGGCACCTGCATGGGAGATCCCAACTGAGAACAACTGCTGAGGTCAACTCAATCAACCCCCACAACTGTGAGCAAAACAAATGATTAAAAATAAAGTATAATGTTAAGCCACTGTTTGGGGTGGTTTGTTATGCAGCAACAGAGAACTTGAACAATACTGGTCTGTGAAAATCTTCAATGATCAGGGCAGGTAAGTCACACCTAGGGGATGGGGACCTGGCTCATCCAACTGGAGAATGCAAGATATGAGGTAATAATCAGATAATAATAATAGCTAACATTTATTGAACTCTTAACGATGTCAGGTATTTTGCTAAGCACTTTACATGCATCATTTTTATTTAATCTTTGCAAGAACCTTATGAAGAAATACTGTTTTTTGCATTTTCCAAAGGGAGAAATTGAGGCTTAGAGGGGTTGAGTAATAGGAAATCCAGGTCTCCTTGACATAAAAGTAATACTCCTGACAACTAGGCTGTACTGCAACATGGTGGTGAGTAGACCCTTAAAGGAGTGACCAAGGGTCCACAGATTAAATAACATTAGAGATGGATGGATCTCAGAGATCAAATCCAACTTTCCCACTTTACGATTTGTGAAGCTGAGGCCTAGTGAGTTTAAGTGACTCAGCTTAAAACTATCCATTCCTCAACAATAAAAAGACAAATAATCCAAACAAAAAATGGGCAAAAGACTTGAATCGACATTTCTCTAAAGAAGACAGGCAAATGGCAATAAGCACATGAAAAGATGCTCAACATCATTAGCCATTAAGGAAATGCAAATCAAAACCACAATGAGATACCACTTCACACCCAACAGGATGCCTATAATCAAAAAGAAGACACTAACAAGTGTTGGCGAAGATGTGGAGAAATTGGACTCTCATGGCTTGCTGGTGAGAATGCAAAATGGTGCAGCCACTTTGGAAAACAGTTTGGCAGTTACTCAAAATGCTAAATACAGAGCTACCATGATCCAGCAATGCCCCTCCTGGGTATATACCTAAGAAAATGAAAACATATGTGTACACAAAAACTTGTACATGAATGCTCATAGCAGCATTATTCATTAACAGCCAAGAAGGAGAAACAACCCAAATGCCCATCAACTGAAGAATGGATAAACAGAAGGTGGTATATCCATACAATGGAATATTATTCAACCATAAAAAGGAATGTAATATGGATACACGCTACAACATGGACGAACCTTGAAGATATGCTAAGTGAAAGAAGCCAGGCACAAAGGCCACATACTGTATGATTTCCTTTATAGGAAATGTCCAGAACAGGCAAATCCATAGAGACAGAAAGTAGATTAATGGTTGCCTGGGGCTGGAGGGAGAGGGCAATAGGGAGTGATTGCCAATGGATATGAGGTTTCTTTTTGAGGTGATGAAAAATTTCTGGAATTAGACAGTGGGGACAGTTGCACATTCCAGGAATATACTAAAAACCACTGAATTGTACACTACAAAGTGGTGAATTTTATAGTATGTGACTTATATCTCAATAAAGCTGTTAATTTAAAAATTGTTTCTATTCATTTAGTAAAACTTTACTGAGCATCCATCCACCACACAGTCCCAGGCGCCATAGTGTACATAGAGAGAAGGTCCCTGAGTAGCTTAAAGGTGCCACTCTGCTTAGTGGCAGAGTGCTGAGGCAGTTCTCAGATTTTATTCTTCCCAACCTCACTGAACTTACCTGGCCCAGAGTGCCACTCTTTCCCTATCATTAACCAACCAGGAGGCAAACAGAGAGAGGGGAGTTATCTTCTTCTTGGATAGTGAATGCAAACCTCAGGTCCTAAGGGGGCCGTGGACAAGGAGATCTTATTGGGAAGACTTGATCCTGATTTACCATCTCTTTTCCTCAAGGGCACTTTTCACTTCTGTCAAGCAAACCTGATATGTGGATCCCTCACGAGACATACACATTTTTACCACTAAGTCTTGCCAGGGGTACAGGAAAATGGAAACAGCACTAGTCTAGGGCTCAGTAGGCACAGATTTTTTTTTTTTTTGATCCCACCTCCACTACTTACTAGTTTACAGACCTTAGGTAAGTCACTAAACTCCCCCTGAGCTTGTTGCCCCACCTATAACACAGGAATGCAAATACTTGACTGGACTACCTCAGTAAGATAATGGACAAATGACACTTCACAAACCACAAGTTGTACTGCAGAAATACAAAGGAGCACCATCATTACTGCGCTCTGATCTTGGGCCTAAAACTTCCATCCTTCTTTCCCCATCAACCATGTCCTCCCCCCTATTTTAAAAACTGACTTCTCCTCTTGACCCTAATCTTCCTTTAATCTTGTCACACATCTCCCCTCCTACCTCTCCCACAGCAGTTATGAACCCAAGGTTTTACTAAATTCATTTTATGCTTTGGATCACAAGTAAAAATAATAAGTTATATACTTGCTGTCTGTCTTCTTCCAATAGAATGTAAGTTCTAGTGTATCCCCAAGGCCTAGAACACTGGCTAACATTTAATATATATTTAATAAATAGGTTAAACGAACAAAAAATTCCCATACCCCAGACCAACAAATGGGAAGCAGGATCTTAACAAGGGAGTGGTCTCTCCCCGACACCTGCCTGGTCCTTTCTCAACATGCCAGGCCACGAACTCAGGACGAGTGAAAGGCTGAGCTAAGCAGGAGAGCTACAGCCTTAGGCTAAGCCCAGCTAAGAGAACTAGGATTTCTTGGTTTCTGATTGCTTAATCAAATGATCCTAAGGCCTGAAGTGGAGTTTAGGAAATCCTCTGGCACAGGAACTGCCAGGCCTTGACTTGCACCTACCATTATCCACTGACCCACACCTACACCTCAGGATCCTAGGGCCACTGGTCTGGAGAACCTAGGGGGTTTTCTAGAAATTATGAGAAGCGACCCACTGATTTAGGAGGGAAAAAAGAAAAGCAGGAGAAGAGTGAGAGACTAAAGGTCAGAGGAATCCGGGAAACCCCAGACGTGCCGTCCCTGAACCCAATTTCAAGCGAAGTGACAGAGGCCCTGGAACAGCAACCCCCGAACAGCACGGAATCCCCATTCCTAGACATTGAGCAGAGAAGCCATCGGTGTGGTGCAGGCCCCCACAGGGCAGAATGATCACTCCGGAAGTATGTTCTAGACATGTCAGCACTCTGAGTGCAGGAGCCACATTTTAAGAGCTCTACCAACATTCTAAGAGGAATCAATGAGATGCCAAGGGTCCTTCCCACTGGAAAATTCAGAATCTGGGATTAGTTTGGGGAAGCATGTTAAGAAATTTATTTGCTCACTTAATCCAAAACTGAATTATTGAAATTATATATATTTGATTTTGGCATTTACTATAAGATTTGATATTTCTGTACGATTACTTTCTGACCTTTTTTTTGGCTTTAGTTCGAAATTACAAAATCTCCTCTAAACCCACTATCCCTAAAGATCTCTGGCAGACAGGATTTATTTGCACCTATGCCAGAGGTAGACAGAAAAGGGCTAACAAGGTTTCATAGATGAGGGGCCAGAAATTCTGCTTTAGTTAGCTTACCTGGTTCAATTCAGTGTATTTAACCAATATTTATGGAATGTCTACTGTGTGGCAGGCACTAGGTTAGGTGTCAATGTTATAGTGACCAGCCTTTGCCCCCAAGGTGTTCACAATCTGCTGAAAATTCACAAGAGACTGGAAGCACTGATACAAAAGCTTTGGAATAGACAGTTAACAACAAAAGTTCTGTTATAAGAACATAAGAAGAGCTAATTAAGAGCACAGATGTCATAAGGCAGTGGATCTCCATGTATGGACGGCTAAAGTCAGCACCACTTGGAAAGTTGTTAAAAATGCAAATTCTCAGGGCCCAACCCCAATCCAAACTTACTGAGTCAGAAATTCTGGGGGTGGGGCCCAGCAATTTGTATTTTAATAAGCTCTCCAGCTGATTCTTCTTTTTTGTGTGTGTGTGAGGAAGATCAGCGCTGAGCTAACAGCCATGCCAATCCTCCTCTTTTTGCTGAGGAAGACCGGCTCTGAGCTAACATCTATTGCCAATCCTCCTCCTTTTTTTCCCCCAAAGCCCCAGTAGATAGTTGTATGTTATAGGTGCACATCCTTCTAGTTGCTGTATGTGGGACGCCGCCACAGCACGGCCTGACAAGTGGTGCGTAGTTGCGCGCCTGGGATCCGAACCCAGGCCGCCAGTAGCGGAGTGCATGCACTTAACCACTACTGCACGGGGCTGGCCCCAACTCCAGCTGATTCTGATGTATGTTAAAGATTATAACAACCTAAGGCAACCTAGTCCTACCTTGAAAAAATAAATTCAAAGTCCTATTGACAGGGACCAAGAGCTACATTTCTTCTTCTCTCCTTTCTGACCAAACTTCATACAAGAATCAACTAGACTGTCTATCACCATTTCCTCACCTCCTCTTCTCTCTTCAACCCACTGCAAACCAGCTCCTTCACACCCCCAGCCCCCACCCCAGTGCCCAGAGGCCGTGAAAATCCTCCTAGTTACTAAATCCATACATTTCTCTATGCTTTCTGTCCTTGACCTCTTGGGAGCATCTGACACTGCTGACCAGCCCTCCCTTCATTTCTAGGCTCCTTCTGTTTCCCTGTCAATCCCTACCAGTCCTTTCTGTGGGATCCTCTTTCTTTGCCTCACCTTCAAATGTAGTGCCCCTCAGGGCTCTGTCCAAGGCCTTCTTCTCACTCTACACCCTGTCCCTGGACAGTCTCATGCTTCCACCCGTCTATCTAGATGCTGATGACCCACAAATGTGATTCTCTATCCCAGAACACCCTGCCCACTTTCAGACCTATATATCCAGATGCCAGCTGAACATCTTCCCTTGGATCTTCCGCAGGTATTCAAACTCAACATGTTCAAAAGGCGTGCTGACTATTCCCTCCTTCACTCAATCATGCTCTTCCTCTAGAGTTCCCTTCTTCATGAATGTACCACCCAGTAGCCTAAGTCAAGAATAAGGGTGTCATCCTTGCCCCACAATCTCCTTCACGCCCCCCCTCCCCACATAACCAACTACTTAATCTTTAATCCTTCATTCTTCACCGTCTCCAATGTTGCTTCCCCAGTAGAGGCCTCCTGCCCAGATTACTGCAGTGGTCTCCTAATTTGTTTTTCCTCTCTCTACTCTTTCATTCTTTCAACCTATATGTCCACACTGCAGCCAAAGTGATCTAGTTTTTCTAAAAGCATAGCTGATCATGTCACTCTCTACTTAAAGTCTTGCAATGGTCCTCCACTCCCCTCAGGATAAAGTCCAAAACCCTTAACATAGAGGATTACATGGTCCTCAGGCCCCAGCTCCTACCTATTCTCCAATTTCATTTAATTAATTGTTCTATGGTCTTGCTATAGCTCATAGCACCACACCATGTCCTTTCTTGCCTTCAGTCTTCTGTACATGCCGCTCGCTCTGCCTGGACTTTCCCTCTCTCAAGCTGGCTCTCATTTTTAGATCTTAATTTAAAGGTCCCTTCCTTCCTCTAGGACCCTCCTTTAGAGTCCCTCCCATGTGCTTCAACTGCTATCACAGAAGAGAGTTCAGGGTGCAATCATACAATCCCTGCTTACTTCAGTCTCCCTCACAAACCACAGGCTCCCTGAGGGCAGAGTATGCAACTGATTCTCCTTGCCTATAGAATCCCAGTGCCCCTCAGGGCACTGGCCA
The DNA here is from genome assembly GCF_020826845.1 of Diceros bicornis minor. NCBI lineage: Eukaryota > Metazoa > Chordata > Mammalia > Perissodactyla > Rhinocerotidae > Diceros > Diceros bicornis. The sequence goes on from NC_080743.1 coordinate 60,518,123, forward strand.
GTGAAGATTTGTTCAACTGACCAGCCTTCTTATTTGAGGATAGCATGAATATTCCTAAACCTCAGACCCTGTTCCTGTGAAGACACTGAAACTCCAGTGGTTTTGTGCCCCCATCCCCAGGGCTCTGAGGAGAAAGGGTCTACGGTTCTAGCCTTATACAAGGTCCCATTCACAAAGCTATTTACTACACTCTCTCCAGCCACCTCCCCCCAGAACAACAGTGGCCTTTCTCTGCAGCAGCAGTCTCTTGGAGGGAAGCTTCTGAGGGCTGTGCTCTGGGAAACGAATGGGGCCAGCCAGGGCAGGCAGGACAATAGCAGGGTGGACCCTATGCCCGTCAGACCCCTGCAGGGAACGGCAGTCTGGAAACCAGACCGCCAATGGGGAAATCCCCCGAGCTCTGAGAAGCTGAAGGCGAGCCACTCCAACAAGGCTGCTCTGTCCCTAGAAGAAATACTGAGCGCCCAAGACCTAGCACCCAGTAAGAACAAGGGGAATTCTTGGTCTCAGTTCCTGGCAGCAATGTTTAGAGTTGCTTTCTTGAAATCCCTTGGCTAGGCATGGAGGGAACTGGAAATGTCAAGAATGAACTATAGTGCAAGTTAAGAAACAGCAGGTAGAAATATACCTTGTATAAAGAGAACTAAACTGGGCACTAGACGACAATCCAGAAAAATGAAGAGACATCACGTTTGAACCCTGACAGGATACGACACAATAACCAACATAAACCGTGCAAAGAATGGAATAGCACCAACATTTATCTATAATAGTCTACCATGTGCTAGGCATTCTGCTAGAACTTCTACATTAATCATTTTATACAACAAATAAAAGATGATAGAGTCAAACTGCTGTATGTATGTGCAAAAGGAATGTTGACTATAAATGTGTACAGTCTGATGGTATTACCCAGAAAAGATCTCCTTGAAGGAAATGAGACTATCGGAGTTGGGGAGAGAAAGAGAACACCCATATAAGGGTGTGGAAAGAGTGACGTGGGCCCAGGAAACAGGCTAGTCCATCTGAAGCAAGGTGGCAGGGTCCAGTAATTAGACTTAAAATTAGTGAGATTTGGGCTGAATTGAAGGAAGGAGTCATGAAGCCCAAGCTGGGGAGTTTGGGCTGGAAAGGAAAGATGCTGTGGGTTTCCAGCAAAGAAGGATCTGCCTTAGGATGAGATCTTACACACCTGATTTTTAACTACTGTCCTGTGTTTGTTCAATATGTTCCCAGCACCAGGAATGTCAGTCCTTAGTTTAGAATCAGCATAGCCCTGAGCATGCAAGCTCAGGTCTTCTAGGAGCAGCTGAGGAGAGTTCAGGCCACTCTGGGGCCCTTGCCAAACCAAATGCCTTAACAACACTCACCATATGTCTGGCACTATAGAATTCATGAAATGCTTTTACACAAATCATCCTGATCACATAGCTGGTTAAGTGGCTGAGCTGGGGCTCACACAAAGATCTTCTCACTTAAAGTCCTATACTCTCTATAATTACGCTACCAGGATGGTTTCTGCATAGATATCCTGTTAGCCCTGGAGTCTGGTTGGCTATGTGGGAGTGGGGTATGATTAATCAGTCAGGATCCATCAAATATATGCTAATCTCCTCAAATCATGACCCAGTTTCCTAAGGGATCTCCCAGAACTCACTCCCCTTCTCTCTCTCCCTTTAAAGACTGCATTGAAGAACTCTAAAACTATTTGGTAGAAATGGCCTAACCTTAAGTACCTTAGCAAGATAAGTATCATTCGATATGCTGTATTCAGTTAATTGCTGGGTACCAGTGGGAGACAGAATGACTTTTAATGATGGCCCTATTCTCTCTAGCAATAGCACCACCCTCCTCCTAGTCAACTAGTCTCAAAAACATGGGAACCAAATTTGATTCAGCCTTAATATATCTTGCTGATTTTCCTCCCAAAATGTCTTTCAAATCCTGCCCCTCTTCTTTGTCCCCACAATATCTTTGCCAAGATTGCTGCAAAAACTCCTTGCTGGCCCTTCTGACCCCTAGCTCTCTTCCCATCTACATATTAATATCAGAATTCTCTCTTTAAACACTATTTTAATCACCATATAACACATAATCCTCACTGGCTCCTTTTCCCTACACATCAAGTCTGAATACCTTTATCTCCCCACCCTACCCACCTTGACAACCTAATTTCTCTCCGCTCTGCAAAGACCAACAACCTTACCATCCCGAGACCACCTCATGCTTGGTTCTACCCCATAAACATAACGTTTGTTTATGTTGTTTTCCTTGTCTGAAATGGCCTCCTCTCTTTATTCCACCTAAATACTTTCTAACTACGCCTCCCTTGGCTATTCTCATTACCACCAACTTTCTACTCTTCTCTAAATGTACCTTTTTGGTATACATCAAGATTCAGCAATTATGTACTATCCTTTTATTGTTTTGTATTGTTTCATTAATAACATTTCCCAACAAGAATGTAAGCTCCACATTCCTGTATATTATCTACCAGAACACTAAGAACTAAGCCGAGCATGGAGCGATTTGATAAATATTTGCTGTCTAAACAATTGATTGCTAGTACCACTGGCCATAGGTCATCACTTGGAAGGTTGCTAGATTGGTTCCGTTCCCTGTGATTTGAGGCCAGGCCACGACTGGTGACTATAGATCCATCACACCATTCTATAGTAGCTTCATATACTGGAGGAGAAAGTGCTGGAAATGAAGACTCTGAAATCACTTGAACTTTTCAAAGCCCCTTTCTCACACATTCATGTCTTAGCTTGCTGTTCTTTAGAATGAGGAGGAAAATCTTGAAGAAGTCAATAAAGATGCTAGAGGGACACTAGTGACTTTAGGGCCCACACTGAAATCACAATTAAAAAACAATAAAATAGACTTAAATTGTAGCAAAGGAAAGTTTGGTATCCAAAAGAATTTATAACTATCAAACTCATGGAACCACCTTCCACAAGGATCACTGAAAATGGGAGAGACTCTCACTTATCTTAACTAGCTCAAGAGACAGCCTAGTTGGAGTCAAGAGGAAAGGCAAGGTGATCTCTTAAGACTTAGGAATTCTGGGCCGGCCCCGTGGCTTAGTGGTTAAGTGCGCGCGCTCCGCTGCTGGCGGCCCGGGTTCTGATCCCGGGTGCGCACCGACGCACCGCTTCTCCGGCCATGCTGAGGCCGCGTCCCACATACAGCAACTAGAAGAATGTGCAACTATGACATACAACTATCTACTGGGGCTTTGGGGGGGAAAACGGAGGAGGATTGGCAATAGATGTTAGCTCAGAGCGGGTCTTCCTCAGCAAAAAGAGGAGGATTATGCATGGATGTTAGCTCAGGATTGATCTTCCTCAGGAAAAAAAAAAAAAGACTTAGGAATTCTGTGATTTTTCCCTCAAATCCATCCAATTGTTTTAGTACCACAAATCTGCACGTTCTTCCGGATCTTAAAACATCTTCCAAATCCTACTCCAATTCTCTTAGGGGCCACAGATTCCTCAGTCCCTCCCCACATTTCCACATCAGTATGCTTCCCCTTTCCTCTCCCGTTTCACCAGACGCTCTGTTTCCTGGTCTTTTCAAACTTTCGTTTTCACTGGCTTTCAGGAAGGCCAGATAAAGATTCCTGAAAAAAAAGTCCTGGCTCACTGAAAGAAAGGACACAAGGCATTACGTTTTCAGAAGTTCAAAGGACATAATAGCTAGGAAGAACCAAATCTTAGAGGTTGGCTAGCCTAATTCACTCCTCTATTAATTCAGATGCTGGTGTTCTTCCCTGAGAACTCCAAACCTCCTTTCACAGGAGATCAAACATGACTTTTAATAAAGGAATGATTACTTTTTTTTTTGAAACCAGAATCGGCAACTTCTTTAGTCCTACTTTTTTAGTCCATGGGGCAAAGGAGCGATCTTGGATGCTACTAGGTCTATGCTTGGGTCTTCTCCCAATAAGGTGACTAAGAAAAGAAGGAAGAACACACAGTCCACAGGGGAAAAGCGTTTCCAAGCCACATGATAAATCTTGGAATTAAGTTTTAAAAATAACCAATAAAATGGATTTTTAAAGGCAGTGACACTATAAAGATGTCAAGTAGATTCAGTCAATATAGATTAAAATAATTCCTCTTATATTTTATGGAAATTCACAGTTAACAAAGCCCTTTCACATACATCAGAGTCCCAGAACTTTAGAGCAGTAAGGGACACCATCCAAAACTTCCCAAACTCTATTCCATGGAGGTTATGAGATTCCAAAACTCCTTTGTCTTTATATTAATTTGGGGATTCGCTATGTACCCTTCACAGAATCTTTTTTATTTTTGATGAACTCATACCGTCACTTTTCATATTTTTTGTCTATTCTCCTAAAGGGGAAGACAGGAACTCTGTCTGACAGCACTTTGAGTATTAAAAAAAGCTGAATAAATGTGTTCATCAAAGGACATGTGTTTGAGTACCTAAAGTTAAGCTTAGCCTGTTCCTACTCATAACTGTGATTAATCGCCAAACGTTTCATCTGCAAATCCACTGCCATCTCTCATCTCACCCCAGATAGGACAAGGGTACATTCTGGAGAAGATTCAGCATTTCAGGGGACTTAGTGTTTAACAGCTTGGATCCATCACTGTTCTGGGAGGTCAACCTTCTAAACTAGGTAGAAACTCAGCTGAATGGGAATTTCTTAGTCCCAGGGCTCAATAAGAACTGGAAGCCGAGGTGGGAAGAGTCCCAGGAGCCACCCTCCTACTCCTTCTCAGATAAGCCCAGTCTCCTCTGCTACCAGCGTCTCTTTTCCACAAACCTTCCCCTCAGCCTGAAGGCTTTTTCCCAGGACAGGCCTACCTACCATGCCCCTCCCTCCTCTGCCTCCTCCTCCACACATCTCATGCCAAATTTTGCCTCTTCTAGAAAAAAACGCTACAGACTGGGGAAAGGTTACATTCAATCTCAGATCCCTGATAAGGAACAGTTGCTAGGTCTGGATTTATTCTGAAAAGTCATATGCTTAAGTTAAGCTTTAAACTTAACTTCCAAATTATGACTTAACTAGGAAAGTCATATACTTCTAAAACAAGGAATGGCCAGAGATCAAAAACAAATCCTTTCTATCCCCATCTAAGGGAGCCAAGGTAGCTGAAGCCACTCCCATTCATCAAGATTCCTGGGAGGGAGATTCAATAACCCCCCTCTTCTCATATTCTTCTAGTATCATCATTCAACGCTGACCATTGGAAAAGTAGTCCTTCTTTCTAACCTCATGCACTTTTGCAACAAAAAAGCCTGTTCACTCTGGTTAAATTCTTCAAAACAATGGAAAGATCTTTCAATCACTCTTAATTTGTTTTGGTCTCGTTCAGCAAGTAGTGCATGAAGCTAAATCAAATACATGAGTTTACCATCTAAAACTTACATAGAGTTTTACAGTTTAGAAACCAATTTGAAATATATTATCTTAAATGATTTGTTCCTTTCAACAGCCCCGTTAGAGAGATTCAATAAATGTTATAATCCTCAAATGACATGCCACGTGAAAATATTTGTGAACCGGAAAACATGTCACATAAATGAGCTATTGCTTTATATATGAGGAAACCAGAGGAGGCATGTGACTTGCCCAAGGTCACATAGTTAAGGGGAATGCCATGGCTCAAACCAAGAACTTTTGCATTAAATCTAGTACTTCTCTGTTTTGATCCTCACATGAGCTCACTCTGCACAGAGAAAAGCTGTTTTATGGATACAAACTCTTAACTCATCTGGCCATCTCAAAAACATTTGTCATGGAGAACTAGGCAAATGGATATAGACGGCTTAGCAAAACTCATTACCATTCCTGTAAAAGTAATTCTGTATCATTATCTCTGCTTGCCATATCAAACACATTTTTAGAAACTCTTGGGCAGAAGATATATTAATAGGCAATAAGTTGTCCATGGACAAAAACTGAAAGGGACACGAACAGCTACACTTTAGCCCATCTTTCAGTAACAGATGATTAACACTAAAAGATAAACGATTAGTCACAAATACTTGATGTTTCTATGAACCCAGGAGTCACTCCCCAAGAGGGGGGTAAAGACTCTGCCGAATAAATATTCCAAAGCCTTCTTCTTTTTTTTTTTTTAAGGAAGATCGGCCCTGAGCTAACATCTGCCAATCCTCCTCTTTTTTTGCTGAGGAAGACTGGCCCTGGGCTAACATCCATGCCCATATTCCTCCACTTTATATGGGACGCCGCCACAGCATGGCTTGACAAGCGGTGCGTCGGTGTGCGCCCGGGATCGGAACCGGCGAACCCCGGGCCGCCGCAGCAGAGCGCGTGCACTTAACCGTCTGCTTGCACCACCGGGCCAGCCCCCAAAGCCTTCTTTACTTGGAGCCACAATCTCTCTCCACAGACATGGTCCTCCATAACATTGCTTATCTCCTAGAAAATACACATCACCTAGGAAGCCTCTCTTAATTGACCTTACTCTGACTGCATTTGAAATTAACACATGAACGTTGAAACAATCTGAAATGGAAGAATTTATACTTGCTGACACGTTCATTTATTTGTCAAGTATCTATGGAGCACTTACCCCACAAAAGGCACTCAGTTCGGCAAGCAGGATATACCAGAGCAAACCACAGTCCCTGCCTTTATGGAGCTGACAGTCTAGCGTTGCTTTCATGTGGTCTTCAGGAGTCTTATACCTTTCCTAGTTCCCCAGTTAGATTGTCTGCTCCTTGTGAGCAAGAACTGCATACGTGAATTTTCTAAAACACTCTTATACCTTTCCTAGTTCCCCAGTTAGATTGTCTGCTCCTTGTGAGCAAGAACTGCATACGTGAATTTTCTAAAACACTCTTACAGCACCTTACACTTGGCTCTCTACATGGCAAATGGATAAACTAAACGAGAATCCTTGACTCCATAAACTGGAGCGTTCCACTCAGTCTCTCCAATATGGTGTAAGATTGTGAATTATTTAAAATCCATAGGGTCTTGAACCTGAGATGTCAAAAGGTCCAACAGAATGAGCCTACAGCTAAATGGGTAAGATTCAATGCAACTGGAGACACCTCGAAGGGGACCCGAGCCCCAGCACCGCTCCTCTAATGGGGAAGAGAACAGGGGTAGGGATAGAGGTGAGGATTGTTCTCATCCTACAGAGCTGCATTATCCTACAGGAAAAAATTATGCTTTAACTATAGAATTTACATGTGCAAGCCCAAAAACTGTTAAAAAGAAAAGTGCAAGGGATTGCTGAAGAGCATCTTACCCTACTGCCAGAAAGAGAGAAACGGTGTCCCCCACATTCCACAGGACCAGTATAAAAACCTAGTTAGGGTGGGGCAACAAAAAGAGCCACAGATCCAGAATCAGAAGACCTGCGTTTGAGTCCAGATTCTGCCATTAGTCAGACAAGATGGCACTGGGCAAGCCAGGTATCCTCTCTGAGCCTCAATTACCCTTTGTATAAAATGGCAATAATAACCTCTGATTTGTCTGCCTCACAGATATATTGTGAGGCTCAAATGAGATATGCTCCTATGAAAGCACTTAGGAAATCGTACCATGCTATACAAATCCTGAGAAGACGGTGAGGATATACAAACTCCCAGAGGAGCATCCCGCGTCAGCACAGGAACTCTCATTGCCTCCTTCTTGCACCCCCCAACACCTGGGTTTCCATCTTCTCACATCCCTGAATCCAGAGAAATAGTTCACCATTCAGATCTCAAAAAGCCATGTGCATTGATTCCCAAACTCCAAGACGATGAAAAGAAGAACAGCCGTGTAACCATTTCAATCCCTTGCCTTGACATGCCCCCAGTCTGCCTTCACAAGAGTCAAACTACAGAGAAGCCAACAAAAAGGGGAAGAGATGGAGGTTAGAACCAGCCACATATACTTTCTGCCCTTTGTGGCTGTCTGTCTTCTCCTCTCCACTACCAAGTCAGGTCCCCGTCTGGATACTGCTGAACTAATCCAAACAGGACTCTGAGGCAATACAGAGATTAGTGTTTGGGAGAGAGAGATTATATGCATTTTAGGCCACATTCCACAGCCAAAAAGAAATTATTATTAGCATGGATAAGCAAAGGTTAACTGGACATGAAGAAAGAATATTTGCTCCCTTGCAAATATTCTTCCCTCTCTCTCCAATAATATTTTTTCCAGGCCCAGTCCTTTCACTTGCTGGTTCAGTCTTCCATCCACCCATCTATCCAGTTCCGATGTGTGCAGCACCCACGGAACAACTGTCTCTCAAGATTCTCAAGGAGAAAGGGTTGAGGAGGGGGAAGGGAGGGAGGGAACAAGCAGACACCTTACGAAGTTGTAAACTGTAGCGTCACCAGTGATGGGGAGGCTGGGCAGACTCTTGTGGGGGAAGGGCATCCTGTGCTCAGACTCTAAGGGCCAGTGCCTCTGCCCATCAGGCCGAGGAGCACAAAACAACTCCTTCCGGTTCTAGGCAGAGGGAAGGCCCATTCTGCCGAGTCAAGCTTATGAAAAATGGCATGGAAGATTAAACCGAGAGCATCAGCCGGTTGGCAGGTCTCAATTTAAACTCTAAGCTTGGAGAGGAAGAAATTCTAATGTGACCTACGCATCTTGAGGCCATTATCAGCCACTGGTAAAAATCCAGACCCGTATGGGCGCAAAGGGTGTTTCTGTCCCATCATTCAGGCCAAGAACATCCTTCTCATTCTAGAAATGGGATCCACCCCATCACCAAGCCCCACCATTCCATAACAACCAGCCCAGTGGAGGCCCATGCCCCTGCCAAGGCCCTTCCCCCTGCAGCTCCAACACCTAAAGCCAGTCCCAATCCGCCCTTGGGGCTCACGTGACCAGGCTTGCGCCCGCCTCCCACCCCCTAGGCTGGCAAGTTAGGGACTCAAATTCAGCCTCTAGCCTGGCAAAAGTCAAAGGCAGCTGGAAGCATTTCTCCATCTTTCCCCACTCCTGGCTTCACTCTCTATTGCTTGTATTTAAAAAAACACTGAATCAGGAGAGATGTTTTGACCACCGACACAACACAGTGGGAACATAAACACACATGCCCAGGCAGTCCCTAGAGACCAATGCTCCTACCCCACCAATTCCCACAGCCCACTCAGACCCTTCTTTTGCAACCATTTATCAAAATTCAACACCCTCCCTCCCAGTCTTTCCTTAAGTAAGGGTTGAAAAACCACATTAGCAAACCTACCTGTCTATACTCTGGGGTAACCTTACACTCATGGTTTCTCGGTGTGTCCACAGTTCCAGAATCCTGTCGTTCTGATGTCTTGATCAGGATTGAATAGCTTGCAATTTTTAAGGTGAGAGGAGGGCCTCCCAACTTGAAAACTGAATCCTTTTTCTTCAGCTCTCAGGACCCTGGTAACTGAAGCTCCATTCTACTTCTACCAGTTAACATGGTCTCCTTTCTTGGCCCCCCCTTCCTCACCCCCCTCTTAAAAAAAAAAAAAAAACGAAAAAAAAAAAAAGGGGAAAAACTATGACCTTAGAAACCAAAAACCCAACCACAAATCTCTTCAAGGTTAGTGCTATGGGCTGAAAAAATGAATCACAGAAAGAATGTGCCTTCAAAATATCAGTCTTAACTGCAAAATACAGATAAAAACCATCCTTTTAATCCAGTTTTCCCAGCTGTCCTTCTGTTGGCAAGATAGCCTCAAGCTCCAAAGGGGGGAAAAATTCTCTGGTCTCCAATGCTTAAAACGACAACAGATATGTTTGAGGGAAGAAAAAAAAAAAAAAGGATGAATAAATCCGAATTGGCACTTGGAAAAAATCTTCCAGCTGATTTGCACAGTAAAAAAAATAAATAAATAAAACTATACAATAGTATGTACACAACAGCACTCCTTCCAAGTTCAGTGCAACCCTGGGAACCAAAATCACGGATTTCCTTTAAAAAAAAAAAAAAAGCTTTTACATTAAAGGTTTTGAAATTCTTAAACGAGCCAATCGCATGAGAAAAAAAAAAATTTGCACCTGAAATGCAATGCTGTCTACCTTTAAAATGGTAGCAATAACCACAAACCAGAGAAAATCTCTGAAAATATCCTCTCCTTTTCTTTTTCCTTTAAACTTGGCAGGTTTCTCCACCTACATCAGCCAGATTCTCAGCCCCAGCCTAGGTTCGGCCTTTTTCTGAAGGACAATTTCCTGAGTTAGTTCTGTTTTGCTCCTCCACATCCAGGCTCCGAAATTTTCTCTCGCCTCAGCCTCCATGAAACGGAGATTTCGCTTCCTGCCGTTCCCCCTTCTCTCCCTCTCGCCCGGCCAGCAAAACTGCTTCCCTATTATGAATAGTTTGGATTATTATTGTGGATTTGAGTTCGCGGTGGGATTTTCCTCCACACCAGCCTCCTGGAAAATCCGACCGCCGGGCTTCTCTCGGCCTCTTTTTCCTCCCTCTCCGCCCCTTGCCTCCTCTCGCCGGCAGGAGCCCCCCGCGCCTCGCGCAGCACCGCCGGCGGCCTCCGGCTCCCGGCCCCGCTCGCCCGCTCGCCCCACGCCCGACCGCCGCGCTCCGGCCTCCGCGGCCGCGGGACTCCGGGCTCGGGCGCACGCAGGGAAGGCGGCGGCGGCGGCAGGCCGGCACGGGCGGCCGTCCGGCTCCTGGCGTCGCGGCCGCGCTCGCCTCCTTCCGGGCCCCTTCCCCCTCACTCGCCGCTCGCTCGGGCGCAGGCCCGGCCGGCCGCCCCCTCCCCGCACCCTCCCTCCTTCCCCGCGAGCCTTTCTCCTTCCCTCGCTCCGACGGGGGCGGGGCCGCAGGCTCCTCCTCCGCGCGCCGCAGCCCGCCGGCCTTTCCCCTCACGCCGCGGCGGGGTGGGGGCGGGAAGCTGACCGCTGGGCCCTCCGTCGGGTCTGGCGGCCGCTACTCCCGCCGGCCCCGCTCCGGGCGTCCCTGCGCGCTCTGCCCCGCTGCGGCCCCTCGCCGCCGCTCCTCGGCCGGTCCCCTCCGTGGCCCCACAGTCGCCGGCCCGGCCCCTCGGCGCGGCCTAGCTGCTCCCGGGCTCAGCCGGATCCCCGGCTTGTCCCGGCCCGCCGGGCCGGCGACCCCGGCCTCACCGGGCGCCACCCCCGCCGTGGTCACCACCGCTGCCTCCTTCTCGCCGCTTTCTCTTAGCTGCTTTCCCCCTTTTTACTGTCCTGTGCTCAAGACCCGACCTTTGTTTCTTGCCTCCTTCCCACCCTCTTACGGTGCCCGGCGCCCCCGACCCCCTCCCCATGTTTATGGGTTTCTGTCTTGGCGTTCACCAGCATCACCCCTGCTCTCCCACCGCCACTGCTCACCCTGTCTCCGCCTCTTGTCTCATCTTATTTTTCAAAAATTTGTCGCAGCCTCCTTCCTGGGTGTCAGGAGCTCTTTTCGTCCCGGTTCTGTGGCCCTCCCCATTTCTAACACCCGCCAACAATCGGGGAAGAGACCCTTCACTCTTCCCCCTCTGGTTGGTTTGGGCATCTTAATACCAGGCTGTGTAAACTGGTTTTGAACTCGATGGAAAAGCCTTTCAAGGACAATTCTATTTTCATAACCCCCTCTCATAGAATCACAGTTACTAAATCTTTCCAAGTAACATGACATTAGTCAGAAGGTCCCAAGCGTTATGGTTAAAAATAATTAAGATGAAAAGGAAACTATTTCTTTAGGACTGGGGAGTGAACTTTATCTTCTTGCCTAGGTAAATGCTGTTGTGAAATACTCTGCAGGCAGTGGTGTGTTTGCATATGTTGTCTCCCTTCCACACCACCTTGATTGTTCTTGGGGGAAATGATATGTATATGTATATTTCCCCACGCACATCCATAAGCAGTGTAGAAGGAGCTGAGTGACCCCAGCAGTGTTAGCAGAAGTTGTGGGTTTGCAAACAGCAAGAGGGAAAAGAAACTAATAAGCATCACTTGAGAACTTACAATGAACCAGGAGCTTCCTCTAAATTACACCAGGTACAAGGTGGCACATAAAAGACAGACCTACTGCCTTCCCTGCCATCTCCAACCCCTAGGCCAGAGGGAAAGACAGGTGGTCTGCCAGGCATCTGAAGCACCACAGTCCAAATTGCTACTGTCTTTCTTGTTTAGTCCCTGCAAAATAGTTTATACTACCTGCAAAAATGATGCTTCCAAATGTGGACACTTCCTCTGTGCTGATAGACCAGTGGTCACCAAACATTTTTCTTGTCATGCTTTCTTAATATGTGTAATATTTTTAAAACAATTATTTACATGTATTTTATTACGTACCTTATAAAACATGCCCTAGAGTAGAAATATTAAAAGATGGAAATAAAGATGAAGTACATTTTTTAAATCATGCTTTTTAATGAAAGTTAATGACTATTATAACTGGAAAAGATGCTTATCAAAAAGGTAGATTCAAGCAGAAGAAGAGCATCCTCGATTGCATTTATTAAATTATGTTACTCATTTTCCAGTTCCATTAACCACGATGCAAAGACTTTTAATTGAAATTCCACTAGTAAATTTACATCTTAAATCAATCAGTCCTTGAATGATTGGAAGGTGTTGCATTTATATTTTTAACAAATGGGTTCAAACTCGCCAAGAAGCTTCATTTAGATTTTTAAAACAGATTTTCAAATTCTGTTTCCTAGTTTTTCAAGTATGCAGACAAAAGTTTTATAGGTGAAACACATTGTTTTTGGTAATTCAAAAAAAAATCACGATATTGGAAACATTTCCAGTCATGGATCTTCAAAATGCTTTCTCCATAAGGATGAGTTTCTTTAGAAAAACAATGACTCTCTCACTTAATGACTGTCATCTTCATCTTGAAGGAACAGATTAAGTGGATTGTTGTTGTTGTCATTGTGTGTTTTTGTTTTTGAAAATAAGGGCTAGATAGTATACTCTTTCTAGCCATTTCGCATCACAGAACATTGTCAAATAAAAATGTGTATCTCCTCTATGTTCAATACCTCTTTTTAGGCCTTTCCCGGAAGATAACCAATGAATCTCTGCAGAACAAAGATTTTCATGGTCATTCTCCTGTCTTTATTAAGAATTGTAAAGTTTGTAGCAATTAACAGGCTTATTTTCGTCCAGTGGATGGCATACATTATGAAGAAAATGAATGTCTGAACTGTGGATGGCATTACCACTGGTTCCTGGAAACATCTCACATACTGCCTGTGACAGATGACCCAGTGAGAGTGCTGGGTCAGCCCATATGTCAAAGATTAGTATTAATAAAGCTTAAATAATTATTTTTGCCATAGTTAAATAGTATTGTGAAGGCATTCTTAAATATTTTCCTCTTGCACACCAGTGAGTCTCTTTGTATGCTCCACTTTGAAGACTATGGGGATGGGGGTGGCTTTAGCAGGATAGAGTTCCCTAAAGTTAGCTGGCCATTTAAGCAAATTGCAAGTCTCAGTTTAGGACAAAAAATAGATTAGATTGCACCCAGGACAATCTAGGTGGTAGGAATCTGGAAGCAGCTATTGGTTAATGGAAAGAGCACTAGACTATGAGTTCAAAGAACTGAGTTTGTTTGGGCTGTATCACTTTCTAGCTTTGTGACCTACTGTTTGCAGATTGTAAGCATTAAATGAGATCGAGCATGGGCTCTATAAACTGTAGAGTGCTGGGCAGGGAAATCAGGATAAATGTTAAGAAGTAATATCTTGAATCGACATAATCCTTTTAACTTTCCCCACAAAACTTAATAAATGAATCCTTTCCTCTGTCCACCATCCTGTGGGATAGAGAGGGCATAAGTTATGTTAAATTCATTTACACTGGAGGAAACTATGGCACAGAGAGGTTTTAGGTGATTTGCATGAAATCCCATTAATTGATAGATTGAAGCTAGAATTCACACATCCTCATTTTTAAGTGTGAGAAGCAAAGGAAAAAGCAGGTATGGTCAGCTTTGATTTGCTGAGAGTGATTCTAGAAACCTAATACTTAATTGAAGAGCCGAGGGAGAGTTGTGATGGAGAACCTTGGATGGCTCACAGTGTGAGTTCTAGAGAAACATTCGTGCACAGACATCCCCAGCCCAAACCAGATGTATCTTCTAGAGAGATGGACTCCATGCTTCAGTCATTCTCCTTCCAGGGTGCTGTTAGGGGACAGGCCTAGCAAAATAAAATCACCACTGGAGGGATAGTGCCACTATTTATTGGAGATCTTTTATCCCTCTTCAACCTTTGTCAGTTGGAAAGATGATGAGAGGCTTGCTTAATTAAGGTATTATTTAAGCCTAAGGGTGAGAAAATTTTATGGTTTATTTTTTGCTGATTTAGATTTCTCTAGAATGCTTCTGGGTAGCCAGAATAACCAATATTAAACCTCTGTTACAGACATCATTTCATTGTCACTCAGAGTATTCTGTTCATTCAACCTGTTGAGTTCCCAATAAAATTTTAGTATGAAGCAATAATAATACCAAAACATATATAATGCTTACTATGTAAATACTGTTCTAAACAAACTGCAAGTATTAACCATTAGATCCATTTTGAGGTAGTTATTATTATCCCCATTTTCAAGTGGGAAACAGGCCCAGAGAGGTAAAATAACTTGCTTAGGGTCACAGAGCTGGGAACCCAGGCAGTCTGTTCCCAGAGTCTGTGCTTAACTGTCAACTGTACTGCCTTATGTTATAGGCACCATGCCAGGCACTGGGGGCAAAGATAAAACAAAGGAACAATGCACAGGCAGAACCTTCTCAGAAAGACAGAAGAGGGGCAGGGCTTGTTGAGGAGAAATTAGGGAGAGTGGAGCTGGAAGGAGAGGTCAGCCATTTAACTCCTCAGCCCTCTAGACAGGTATTTTTCCCACGGTGCAGTGACCAGCAAATTTTACCTTAGTCTGTCAGTTCTTCATCTCCCGTCTCGGTGTTCCTTGAGATATCGCCCCCCGAAATTTGCCCCTCATCACTTTTGAGGATCTCAAGGCATTTAGTGGAGAAAAGGCTTCTCACCTTAACTCCCACTGAGAGGAGGTTCGCATTGTCTGTGGGGTCACCTCCCAGGTGTGCACTCCAGCCTCCCAAGCTTGGTACCTTCCTGTCTGTGGGTACCTTAGAAACCAACTCTTTCCCATCAACACCCCTAGTAGCTGAGACAAACTGAATAACAAAGAAGATGCCAAGATAAAGTGTAAAGGAAAATGTGTGAAAAAAAAACAGTTTTAGATTGAAGCCTAATATTTTCAGAAGTTGAATGTGTATGTGTGTTATTTTTTCCTCTCAATAAGAAAAAGTTCCCAGGATCAAATGTGAGATACAAAAAAGGTGAGACGCCAAGGGAAGGATAATTATAATAAAAAAAAAAACTGCCTGAAGCCTGCTTTAAAAACTAAAAAATGTCCTTTAAAAAAAATTTATTGACATGCAATAAATTACACTTTTTTTGTTGTTGTTGAGGAAGATTCACTGTGAGCTAATATCTTTGCCAATCTTCCTCTATTTTGTATGTGGGCTGCCGCCACAGCATGGCTGCCGACAATTGGTATAGGTCCACGTCCAGGAACTGAACCTGGGCTGCAGAAGTGGAGCATGCCAAACTTAACTACTAGGCCACAGGGCCGGCCCCGAATCACACATATTTAAAATGTACAACTTGATAAGTTTGACACTTATACATATGTGAAACAATCACCATAATCGAGATAGTGAACATATTTATTATCTTGAAGCTTACTTTTGCTCCTTTCTAATTCTTCCCTCCCACCACTTTTGTCAGGACCCACTTTCCCCTCCTAGTCCCTGGGTAATTGCTGATCTGCTTTCTTGTTCCTATAGATTAGTTTGTATCTTCTAGAGTTTTATGTAAATGAAATCATAGAGTATGTGTTCTTTTTTGTATGACTTCTTTTACTAGCATAATTATTTTCAGGTTCATCTATGATGATGAATATATCAATTTATTGCTGAATGACATTTTTAAATTTTTAATTTTTGATTGCTTACTGCTAGTACATAGAAATACAGTTTTGTATATTGATCCTGTATCCCACAATCTTGCTTATTTGTTCTAGTAGATCTTCTGTAGGTTCCATCAGATCTTCTATGTAGATGATCGTGTTGTCTGAGAAGAAGGACAGTTTTACTCCTTCCTTTCCAATATGCATTCCTTTTATTTCTTTTTCTTGCCTTATTGCAGTAGCTAGAACCTCCAATGCAATGTTTTGTTTTGTTTTGTTTTGTTTTTGTGAGGAAGATCAGCCCTGAGCTAACATCCATGCTAATCCTCCTGTTTTTGCTGAGGAAGACCAGCTCTGAGCTAACATCTATTGCCAATCCTCCTCCTTTTTTCCCCCAAAGCCCCAGTAGATAGTTGTATGTTATAGTTGCACATCCTTCTAGTTGCTGTATGTGGGATGTGGCCTCAGCGTGTCCGGAGAAGCGGGGCATTGGCACATGCTGGGGATCCGAACCCGGGCTGCCAGGAGCAGGGTGCGCGCACTTAACCGCTAAGCCACGGGGCCGGCTCTCCAATGCAATGTTGATAGAACTAGTAAGAGCAGGCATCCCTGTCTTGTTTCCAGTCTTAGAAAGAAAGCATTGGTTTTTTCACCATTAAATATGATGCTATCTGTAGGTTTTTCATAGATGCTCTTCTATTGGGTTGTGGAAGTTCCCTTTTATTCCTAGTGTGCTGAGAGTTTTTATCAAGAATAGATTTTGAATTATATCCAATTCTTTTTCTGCATTGATTGAGATAATCACATGGTTTTTCTTCTCTAGTCTGTTGATATGGTGACTTTTCGATGTTGAACCAGCCTCGAGTTTCTGGGATAGACTCCACCTGGTTATGATTTTATATATTGTTTGATTTGATTTGCTAAAATTTTGTTAAGAATTACTACATCTATGTTCATAGAAGATATTATTTATTTTCTTGTAATGTCTTTGTCTGGTTTTGAGTAATGTTGACTCCATGGAATGGGTTGGGAAGAATTCCCTCCTCTTCAATTTTCTGGAAGAGTTTGTGTAGAATTGGCATTATTTCTTTTTTAAATGTTTCATAGAATACGCCAATGAAGCTATTTGGACCTGGAATGTTCTCTGTGGAAAAATTTTTAACTGTAAATTGAATATTTTTAATAGGTATAAGGCTTTCTGGGTTATCTATTTTGTGTGTGTGTGTGTGTGTGAGTGAGCTTTGATAGATTCAGTCTTGCAAAGAATTTGTCCATTTCATCTAAGTTGTTCATATGGGCATGAAGGTGTTTATAAAATTCCTTTATTATCTTTTTAATATGTATAAAATCTGTAGTGATGTCTCATCCCTGATATTTGTAATTTTTTCCCCAGCCAGTCTGACTACAGGTGTATAAATTTTATTAATCTTCTCAAATAACTAACTTTTTGGTTTCATTGATTTTTTTCCTCTCTTATTTTTCTGTGTTGCATTAATTTCTGCTCTGATCTTTATTGTTTCCTTTGTATTTTATTTGCTCTTCTTTTTCTAGTTTCTTAGGGTTGAAGTTGAGATTATTGATTTGAGATCTTTCTTCTTTTCAAATACAGGCATTTTCACATTTTAAATGTCTCTCTAAGTACTGTTTTACCTACATCCCACAAATTGGATATGTTATGTTTTCATTTTCATTTAGTTCAAACCTGTGAGTTATTTAGTTTCGAAATATTTGGGGATTTTTCAGATATTTTTCTGTTATTAATTTCTAAGATGATTGCATTGTGGTTAGAGAACATACTTTGTATGACTTGAATTCTCTTAAATTTATTTATTTTTTTTATTTTTTATTTTTGTGAGGAAGATCAGCCCTGAGCTAACATCCAATGCCAAACCTCTTCTTTTTTTGCTAAGGAAGATTGGCCCTGGGCTAACATCCATGCCCATCTTCCTCTACTTTATAGGGGACGCTGCCACAGCATGGCTTGACAAGCGGTGCATTGGTGCAAGCCCGGGATCCGAATGTGCGTACCCCAGGCCGCTGAAGCGGAGTGCATACATTTATCTGCTGCGCCACAGGGCCGGACCTTCTTTTAAATTTATTGAGATGTGTTTTATGGCACCAAATATGGTCTATCTTGGTAAATGTCCCATGAATTATTTTGCTGTTGAGTGGAGTGCTCTATAAATGTCATTTAGGTCAGTTTGGCTAATAGTGTTATTTAAGCCTTCTATAGCCTTATTGATTTTTCTCTCTACTTGTTCTATTAATTATTGAGAGAAAGAGAGAGATGTTGAACTCTCTAACTATAATTATAGCTTCGTCTATTCTTCCTTTCAGTTCTATCTGTTTTTGATTCATGTATTTTTTGAGCTCTGTCATTGGATGCGTAGATGGTTAGGATTATTATGTCCTCATGGAGAATTGACCCCTATGTCATCATGAAATGGCCTTCCTTAGCCCTAATAATATTCTTTGCTCTGAGTTATACTTTATCTGATGTCAATATAGCCACTCCAGTTTTCTTTAAATTAGGGTTAGCATAGATATCTTTTCCCACCCTTTTACTTTTAACCAATTTGTGTCTTTATATTTAAAGTGGGTTTCTAGTAGGCAGCATATAGTAGTATCCTGCTCTCCTCTCAATCTGACAATCTCTGCCTTTTAATCAGGTTGTTTAGCAACATTTACAATTAATATGATTATTGATATGGTTTGGATTTAATTCTACCATTTTGCTATTTTCTTTCTCTTTTTGTCTCCTCTAATCTTTCTTCCCCTCTTCCTCTTTTTCTGCCTTCTTTGGGACTAATTGAGTATTTTTTATTGTGATAAAATATATATAACACAACATTTATAATTTTAACCATTTTTAAGTGTACAATTCAGTGGAGTTAAGTACATTCACAATGTTGTGTAACCATCATCACTATCTATTTCCAGAACTTTTTTCATCATCCCAAACAGAAAGTCTGTACTCATTAAGCAATATCTTCCCATTTGCACCTTCCCCCAATCCCTAGCATCTCTAATCTATTTTCTGTCTCTATGAATTTGTCTATTTTGGACACCTTAAATAAGTGGAATCATACAATATTTGTCTTTGGTATCTAGCTTATTGTTATCTAGCTAGCTTGTTTCACTTAGCATAATATTTGCAAGTTACATCCACGTTATAGCATGCATTAGAATTTTATTCCTTTTAATGGTTGAATAATATTCAATTGTTTATGCATTCATCTGTTGAACACTTAGATTGTTTCCACTTTTTGACTATTATGAATAATGCTTCCATTAACATTAGTGTACATGTTTGAATCCCTATGCTCAATTCTTTTGAGTATATACCTAGGAGAGGAATTGCTGAATCATATGGTAGTTCTATGTTTAACCTTTTGAGAAACTGCCAAACTGTTTTCCGTAATGGCTGCACCATTTTACATTCCCACCATCAGTGCACAAGTGTTCCAATTTCTCCACATCTTTGCCAACACTTGTTGTTTTCCATTGTTTCAGTAATAGCCATTCTAGTGGGTATGAAGTGGTGTCTCATTGAGGTTTTGATTTGCATTGCTCTAATGACTAATGGTGTTGACCATTGTTTTGTGTGCTCACTGGCCATCTGTATATCTTCTTTGGATAAATGTTTATTCAAGTCTTTGGCCCATTTTTGAACTGGGTTGTTTGGTTTTTTTGTTGTTGAGTTGTTGGAGTTCTTTATATATTCTGGATGCAAGTCCCTTGTGAGATATATAATTTGCAAATAATTTCTCCCATTCTATGTGTTGTCTTTTCACTTTCATGGTGGTGTCCTTTGATGCACAAATGTGTTTAATTTTAAGTCCAATTTATCTATTTTTTCTTTTGTTGCCTGTGCTTTTCGTGTCATACTTGAAATCTTTGCCAAATCCAATGACATGGATTCTATGTTTTAGTCTAAGAATTTTTTTAGTTTTTGCTCTTAAATTTAGTTCTTTGATCCACTTTGAATTAGTTTTTGATTATGGTGTAAGGTAAAGGTTAAACTTCATTCTTTTGAATGTGGATGTCCAGTTTTCCCAGCACTATTTGTTGAAAAGATTGTCCTTTTCCCATTGAAGGGTCTTGGCAGCCTTGTCAAAAATTAATTGACCATAGGCCCAGCTCCAATGGCCTAGTGGTTAAGTTTGGCGTGCTCTGCTTCAGTGGCCTGGGTTTGGTTCCTAGGCATGGACCTACACCGCTCGTCTGTCAGTGACCATGCTGTGGCTGCAGCTCATATACAAAAAGAAGAAGATTGGCAATGGATGTTAGCTCAGGGTGAATCTTTCTCAGCAAAAAAAAAAAAAAAAAAAAATCAATTGACCATACATATATGAGGGTTTATTTCTGGACTCTCTATTCTATTCCGTTGGTCTATATGTCTATCCTTATGCCAGTACCACACTGTTTGGATTACTGTTGCTTTGAAGTAAGTTTTGAAATCAAGAAGTATTAGCCTTCCAACTTTGCTATTCTTTTTCAAGATTGTTTTGGCCATTCAAGTCCCTTGAAGTTCCATATCAATTTTAGAATAAGTTTTTCTATTTCTGCAAAAAAAATGCCATTAGGATTTTGATAGTGATTTAATTGAATTTGTAGATTGCTTTTGGTAGTATTGTCATCTTAAGAATAGTAAGTCTTCCAATCCATGAACATGGGATGTCTTTCTATTTGTTTAGGTTTTCTTTAATTTTTCTCAGCAATGCTTTATAGTTTTCAGTGTATCAGTGTCTCACCTCCTTGGTTAAATTTACTCCTAAGTATTTTATTCTTTTTGATGCTATTTTAAGTGGAATAGTTTTCTTAATTTCCTTTTCAGTTTGTTCATTGCTACTGTATAGAAATGCAATTGATTTTTGTGTGTTGACTTTATATTCTACAACTTTTCTAGATTTGTTTATTAGCTCTAACAATTTTTTTTGTGTGTGTGTGGATTCTTGAGGGTTTTCCACATATAAGTTCATGTCATCTGCTAATAGAGATAATTTTACTTCTTCCTTTCCATTTTGGATACATTTTATTTCTTTTTTTTTTTTTGCCTAATTGGTCTGACTAGAACTTCCAGTACTATGTTGAATAGAAGTGGTAAAGGTGCACATCCTTGTCTTGTTCCTGATCTTAGAGAAAAGATTTCAGTCTTTCACTATTGAGTACGATGTTAGCTGTAGGTTTTTCATATATGGCCTTTATCATGTTGAGGAAATTCTCTTCTATTACTAGTGTACTGAGTGTTTTTTATCATGCAACGTGTGAGATTTTGTCAAATGCTTTTTCTGTGTCAATTGAGATGATCATGTGGTTTTCCTTATTTCTATCATTGTGATGTATTACATTGAGTTTCATATGTTGAACCATCCTTTAATTCGGGGATAAGTCCCACTTGGTCATGGTGTATAATCCTCTTAATATGCTGCTGAATTTAATTTGCTGGTATTTTGTTGAGGATTTTTACATCTATATTTGTAAGATATATTGGTCTGTAATTTTTTGTGATTTCCTATCTGGCTTTGGTATCAGGGTAATAGTGGCCTCATAGAATGAGTTGGAAGTATTCCTTCCTCTTCAATTTTTAGGAAGAGTTTGAGAAGGATTGGTATTAATTCCTCTTTAACTTTTTTGTAGAATTCACCAGTGAAGCCGTCTGGTCCTGGGCTTTTCTTTGTTGGGAGGTGTATTAGTCTGCTCAAGCTGCCATAACAAAATACCATAGACAGGGTGCCTTAAACAACAGAAATTTATTTCTCAGTCCTGGAGGCTAAGAAGTCCAAGATCAGGGTGCCAGCATGGTTGAGTTCTGGTGAGAGCTCTCTTCCTGGCTTGCAGATGGCTGCCTTCTCACTGTGTCTTTATATGGTAGAGAGAGAGTAAGAGAGAGCTTTCTGGTGTCTCTTCTTATAATGACACTAACCCCATCATAAGGACCCTACCAAATGACCTCATCCAAACCTAATTACCTCCCCAAAGCTCCATCTCCAAATACCATTGCATTGGGATTAGACCTTCAATGAATGGGGGAGGGGCATACTTCAGTCCGTAGCAGGAAGTTTTGGATTACTGATTCAATCTCCATACTAGTTACAAGTTTATTCAGATTTTCTATTTCTTTTGAGTCAGTTTTGGTAGTTTGTGTGTTACTAGGAATTTGTACACTTCATCTAGGTTATCCAATTAGTTGGCGTACGATTGTTTATAGTATTCTCCTATAATCCTTTTTATTTTTGTAAAATTGATAGTAATGTCCCCACTTCTGACTTTAGTTATTTGAGTCTTCTCTCTTTTTTTCTTAGTCTATCTAGCTGAAAGTTGGTCAATTTTGTTGATCTTTTCAAAGAGCCAACTTTTGGTTTCTGTTATGGACTGAATGTTTGTATCCTCCCAAAATTCATATGTTGAAATGTAATCCCCAGTGTGATGGTATTTGGAGGTGGGGCCTTTGAGAGGTAATTAGGTCATGAGAGTAGAGCCCTCGTGAATGAGGTTAGTGCCCTTATAAGAAAAGGCCAGAGAGGTAGCTAGGTCTTTCTTTATACCATGTGAGAATACAAGGAGAAATTGGCCATCTGCACTTGGAAGAGGGCCCTCACTAGAACCGGACCATGCAAGCACCCTGATCTTGGACTTCTAGCCTCCAGAACTATGAGATATAATTTTTATTGTTTAAGCTATCTAGTCTATGGTAATTTTTATAGCAGCCCAAATTGACTAAGACAGTTTCACCGACTGTCTATTTGTTTTTAATTTTCTATTTTATTTATCTTCACTCTAATCTTTTTTTTTCTTTCCTTTTGTTAGCTTTGGGTTTATTTGCTCTTCTTTTTCTGGTTCCTTAAGATGTAGAGGTATATTTTTAAGATTTCTTTTTATCTCATTTATTAGCTTATTAGCTATAACTTTTTGCTATAGTATACATCTTTATTTTTATCACTGACTACCTTCAAGTGATATTATATCGCCTCACATATAATAATCTCCCGGCTTTTGTGCTATCGTTAACATACATACATTTTACTTCTCCATATGTTGTAAATCCTATAATACATTGTTATTATTTTTGCTTTAAACAGTCAATTGTCTTTTAAAGATATTTAAATAATAAAAATAGAGATCTTTGTATTTACTTACATAATAAGTATTTCTGATGGTCTTCATTCCTTTGTGTAAGTTGAAATTTTCATCTGGTATCATTCTTTCTCCCTGAAACACTTCCTTTAACATTTCTTGTGTAGGTCTGCTGGTGTAGATGATGTGCTTGGTGTAATTTTTTTCTGGTTTCTTGTGCTTGGGGTTCATTGAGCTTTTTGAATTGGTGAGTTATTGTTTTTGCTAAATTTGGAAATTGCTTGGTTAATTATTTCTTCAGATATTTTTGTCTGTTCTCCATCTCTTTCCTCTCTTTTGGAGACTACTTCATCTATATTAGGCTACTTGAGGAGTCTTACAGCTCACTCTGTCTTTTTTCAGTCTTTTTTCTCTTCACATTTTGTTTTGTGTAGGTTCTATTGCTATTCTATAAATCTGTTAATCTTTTCTTCTGCTATGTCTAATTTGCTGTTAACCATATCCAGTGTATTTTTCATCTCAAACATTGTAGTTTTCATTTCAAGAAGTTCAATTAGATTCTTTTAAAAATCCCTTGTATAGCTATACTTAATATGCCCAGTCTTTCTTCTAGCTTCTCGAACGCGTAGAATATAGTTATAACTCTTTTTGTGTAGTAATTCTGTCATACAAGAGATTTCCGGGTCAGGTTCAGTTGGTTGATATTTCTCCTCACTATGGGCCATAATTTCCTGCTTCTTTGCATGCCTAGCAAATTTTTAATTGGATGCCAGACATTGTGAGTTTTACCTTGTTGGGTGCTAGATAGTTCTGTATTCCTACCTATATTCTTAAATTTTGACATAGAACACAGTTAAGTTTTTTGGAAAGTTTGACCCTATCTGATCTTGCATTTAAACTTTGTTAGGTGGAACCAGGACAACATTTTGTCTAAAGTTGATCCCCATCCCCAACACACACACTGCTAAGGCTAGATCTTCTGTGTACTCTAGCTGATGTCCTATGAATTATGAGCTCTTTCACTCTGGCTGGTGCGAACAGGCACCATTCCTGGCTCTGTGTGAGTTTCAAGGATTCTTCTTTCTAATCCTTTCAGGTGGTTCTTTGTTTAATCTAGGATGGTTTCCTCACACACATGCTCTGATCTAAACTCACTTGCATACTCGAGAGGGGCCCACTGCAGATCTCTGGGGTCCTCTCTCTGGGCGGCTTTCTCCTTTCTGATACTCTGGCCCATGGAGTCTAGCCACCTTGCTCTCCAGGACTCCCAGCTTTGTCTCCTAAACTCTGGGAAACCACTGGATTCCACCTGGGATCCCCCTTCCCTATGCCTTGGCCTGGAAACTTTGTCCAGGAAGTGAGCTGGAGCAACTGTAGGACTCACTTCATTTGTTTCCCATCTCCCAGAAATCACTGTCCTTCATTGCCTGGTCTCCAATGTCTTAAGAAAGATTGTTTCATATATTTTGTCTATTTTTCAGTTGTTTCAGTTGACACAATTGACTTCAGTCCCTGTTATTCCATCTTGGTCAGAAGTAGAAATTCTGGCTTTTCCATTATTTTCAAACTTAAACTCCAACTGCATGCTTAAAATTTGAAAAATTTTCCATTGGTGGAATTAAATTTTAAAGGAAGGTTTGTTGTATTACCATTTTAGAAGGGAGGCTTTTCAGCCTGTTGTGGGCTCTTGAGCCAACTCTCTGGGTTTGAATTTTGGATCCTCCAGGATTCAAGATTCAAGCTGTGTGACCTTGGGAAAGTTAACTAATTTATCTATACCTGTATCCACATTTTTAAATGTGTATAATAATAATACCTTCCTTATAGGGTTGTTGTGAGGATTAAATGTGTTAATGCTTGTAAAGCACTTGTGCATTGCCTAACATGTAGCAGGTGATTATTAAATATTAGCTATTCATATGTATGAAGAGTGCAAGCTTTGTGCAATCAGATGAGCTTGGCTAGATTATAGATTGGTGAGAAAACATGAGAAATAAGGTTGGTAAGGTGGATGAGTGCAATGGAATAAGGCTGTAAGACTGGGCTAGTGAGTTTAGTTGAGATAGGATGAACCATTAAGCATATGAAAAAATGTACAGCCTGTCTAATAAGGGGTACAAATTAACATAAGATGCTGTTTACCTGTAAATATCAAATTGGCAAAGCATTGGCAAAAGAAAATTATCTATTGTGGGCAAGAGGGTTCCATGAAACAGAAACTCTCATTGAGTGAATGAAGTAAAAATTAATTTTTACTTTTGGGGGGACAATTTGGTAGTATGAATAAAGATCCTTGAGTGGACATAACTTCCCCACCCCTAGCTTTATTGAGATACACTTTCCCAATAACACTGTGTAAATTTAAGGTGTACAATGTGAAGATTTGATACACATATATATGGCATAATGTTTACCACAATAAGGGTGGTTAACAGATCCTTGACCTCACATAAGTACCATTTTATTATTACTGTTCTGGTGAGAACATAAAAGCTCTACTTTCATAGCAGCTTTCAAGTATACAATACACTATTTTTAACTGTAGCCGCCATACTGTATATTAAATCTCTGGAAGTTATTCATCTTATAACTGAAAGTTTGTACACTTTGACCAATGTCTCCCCCTTTCCCTCCCCACTTTAGCCCCTGATAACCACCATTCTACTCTCTGTTTCTATGAGTTCAATGTTTTTAGATTCTACATATAAATGAGATCATACAGTATCTGTCTTTGTCTGACTTATTTCACTTAGCATAATGCCCTCAAGGTTCATTCATGTTGTTGCAAATGGCAGGATTTCCGTTGTTTATGGCTGAATAATATTCCATTGTATTGGACATATCTTTTGATCCAATAATTACTCAAGGATATTCATTGTAGCAGCATTGTTTATACTAATGAACAATTGGAAAAAATGCTTAACAATATGAAACAATTAATTGAATTACAGCCCAACTATATCCTGGAATATTATTAAGTACTCCAATTTTGTGAAACGAAACAAAACAAGAAACACAAAAATATTTCTATATAAACATGCATATGTGTGCATGCACGCACATGCACAAGACTGTTAGGCAACACTCAAAAATGTTAATAATATTTCTGGGTGATGGAATAACAGGTTATCTTTCTGTCACCCAATTCCGATAGTGGGGTGTTTCCCACGCCAAGCAATTCTCTGACTGAGTGTCCTATAATTCAATTCAATTCTGACACTATCTACTGAGAGATAGCATTAGATTCCACAGGTCCCTCAAAGCTGCCCTCCACTTCAGATGCCGACATCTAACGTATTTTTTAAATTATTTTAATTTTAAGATAGGACAGCAGGGAGCCAGGTTGTTACCTGTGCTTCTGACCGACTGGCTATAAATCAGAGGTTCCCACGACCCCCTCCTGGGGTTTGATTAATTTGCTAGGGTGGCTCACAGAACGCAGGCAAAGAGTTTACTTACTAGACAGCAGCCAGATGGAAGAGATGCATAAAGGCAAGGTATGTGGGAAGGAGCGTGGAGCTTCCACGCTCGAAGCACGCCACTCTCCCCAAATCTCCATGTGTTCTCCAACCTGGAAACTCTCCAAACCCAGTCCTTTTGGGTTTTTATGGGAGCTTCATTAATAGGCATGATTGGTTACATCATTGGTGATTGAACACAATCTCCAGCCCTTCTTCCCTCCCTGGAGGTGAGGGGTGGGGGGTGGGCGAGTGGGACTGAAAGTTCCAACCCTTTAATCATACAGTTGGCTCCACTGGCAACCAGCCCCCATCCTTAGGTGCTATCCAAAAGTCACCTCATTAATAAAGCAAAAGAGACCTTTATTGCTTTCAGGAAATTCCAAGGGTTTGAGGAGCTCAGCGTCAGATATGTGGACGAAGACCAAATATATATTTGTTATTATGAATCACAGTATCACACAGGTGCTTTATATCTTCTTCCTTATACTTATCTGTTTTTTCCAAATTTTCTGCAATAACCGGTATTAATTTAATAATAAAAAGATCTAATTTATTTTTTTTTTCGATTTTTGTGAGGAAGATTAGCCCTGAGCTAACATCCGTTGCCAATCCTCCCCTTTTTGTGCTGAGGAAGATTGGCCCTGGGCTAACATCTGTGCCCATCTTCCTCTACTTTATACAGGACGCTGCCACAGCATGGCTTGACAAGTGGTGCATCGGTGTGCCCGGGATCTGAACCCACAAACCCAGGGCCGCCAAAGCGGAGCATGCGAACTTAACGGCTACACCACCGGGCTGGCCTAACATCTAATATTTTTTAAATTATTTTAATTTTAAAATAAGACAGCAGGGAGCCAGCAAGATTATTTAATGGAGAAGGAAAAGGGTAAATACAGTATTTAATTCTAGCAGCAATATGTAAAGTGGGATGGATTAAAAGCCCAGATATTCTGATGACCACTTCTTTATACACTTGAGTGAGTTTCACTGAAGGCTTTGGGGAGTCCTGCACAAGGGCTTGTACCCATAGTGACCTTTCCCACCTGCATTTTGAAAGGGACATCACAAGGAGCTGCCGCAGCCTGCAGCTCATTGCTGGCAGGCTGGGCTCCCTGCTTGATGGTTTCTGAGAAGTGTGGCAGCTGCAGCGAGAGCCCAGCATGGCTGCCAGCCTATTTTGATGCCTCACTAATCCTCACAGCTGGCAAGCACACAGCAGTCAGACTGGAGATATTCTCCACCAAGATCATAATGACTCCAGGAGGGGGGAAGACCTAGCCTTTTCTCAAAAGTGGGTTAGCATTAAGGATGGAAGTGAGAGGCTGGAGAGGCATGTTGTGAGATAGGCTGAAGGGTGAGGCTGGAATTGGGAGTCCTAAAATGAATGTGTGGGGTGAGCAAAAATTCAGTCCTAAAATGAAGGAAGATGAAGGAGCAAAAATTAAATGGAGTGAGATAGAGTAAAATGAGCATTGGATGAAAGGGACACCTCTAATCAATCTAGAGGCAGTCCTGGGGTTCATGGGTGGGAGAGGGAGAGGCTCTTGGCAGCACAGAGTTTTCCTTATGGGTGTTACCTACAAATCTTCACGGTGGTCGTAGCATGGGAAACAGAAAGGAGGCGGCTGAGAATCAGGTATCAGCAGAGCTGAGTGAATGAGCGATAGTGAGCCTCTGGGTACAAAGATGGACAGTCAATAAAGAGAGCCTTCTGTTTGCTAAGTAGACAGACCAAGCTAGTAGGCCAGGTTATCACGGACAGCAAGCAGTACTTAGGTTGAGTCCGTGGAGTTTAGAGGGTAGAGCTCAGTCCATGAGCCAAGGAAACACATGGGCATGACTGACACATGCAGAAAAGTGAGCGTTGATATGTGGGAATCCTAGCAGAATGTGGGCAGCAAACGTAGGGAGTACCGTATAGGGAAGTCAGGAGCAACCTCTAGGCTGTCCTCTTCTAGACAGGTGCTCGTAGACTTTTAGAGCTGTGAGATTGTTCTGAGATAACCCAATTTAACCCCCCCTTTTTTTCCAGAAGAGAAAATGGAAGCCCAAAGAGATGATCATAACTCTTCCACCCTCTTTGAGACGCTTACCATCTAGCTACATGACCCTCTACTCCTATTTGTTTTATAGGGAATTGACATACAAGGAATCGGTCACGTCTAAGATCCCGGCCTCTGTCTCGTAGTCTTCCTGTATCTTGTGGATGCTGCCATCGTCTTGGACAGCTTCAGGGTCAAAATCAACGACCGGCCCAATGTTCAAGCTTTTTGTTCGTTGACCTTCTTGTGTCTGATTCCTTTTACTTTTACCCTACATAATCCGCTTACCCTCATGCTGTGTTATGGACCTTGTCATCACCCGATTCTTCACTTTAAATCCAATATCCCTGGCTACAACTTCCTGCCCCACCACTCCTTGAATTTATCCAGTCTCTCAGTCCAGATCTATGATCTATCACTTCAATAACTCACTTATCAATACTCCCAAATCCATTACTCTCTTGCAAACTTCAGCCAAAGAGCAATACATCTGTCCTTCTTTTCTGACCCCACATCTGTGCTACTGAGGACTGCTGAAGAGTCACCCAACCGTGGATTTTAGTACCAATACAAATTCATGGTCTCTTACCATGAATTCCTGTGATCCTCTGCATTTCTGAGAGGTATCAAGTCCTCTTCTCTTCCCCATAGCAACTATTGTAAACCTCCCCACTTGCCTCGGGTGTTCCCCACCTTATCCCTCTTCTCTTGTTTTATGAAAATAAAAAAAGATGATTGACTTCTGGTTTCCAATTTGGCTTGTGAGGAACTTAGAAGTTACCACTCCATCCTAACAAAACGTAAAATCTGAACAAAGTGCAAAATCAACAATTCTTAGATCCACTAAAGAGGTGAGGTCACAGGGCAAACCGCTACCTGCCCACTCCCCAAACTGGAGTGACAGACAGACAGATACAGAGAATCACATCTTACCAGAGCAGAAACCCACAAGCAAAAACTTCCGTAGGAACCAGTGCTGGGGTAGGAAAACCTGACCTGTTATTGACAAGTTGCTGGAGTCTCAGTGTGGACAAGTCTGAGAGCTAAAAACACCAGGGGCACCCAGTCATGGGTGGAGTGGTGCCCATTTCTGTGAGTTTTACCTCCAGGAGCTCTATCAGGTCCTCACAGTGAATATTAGAGAAAACTCCCCTTGTGCTTCTGGCAGGGGGGAGGGGGGCAGGGAGAAAAAGAACCATTTTGAAATACGTCAGAGCATTCTGTTCTTCTAAACAAGACCTGCCCTCAGGAGAAACTATTCTGCCAGGGCTTAACCTGCTGGGGTTTTATCAGAGCCTAATCTGTCTGGGGGAAGGAAAAATACCCAATTCCAGCCCCCTCTAGTCATCTTGTGCCACTTTAGGGGAGGAAAAACCCGAGAAGCACTGGCGAAGTTCACAGTTCAGAGGCCCAGGCTCAATAAAAGACTGAGACCTTATCATAGGTCTATGGAACCACTCCCCTCCCGCTACACTTTACCCCTATGTTACTAAAGGCCTATTTACCTCAGTTCCTTTTACTCCGGTACATTATATTTACCTTTCAACAAGAAATTACAAGGCATACTAAATGGCAAAAAACACAGTTTGAAGAGACTGAGTAAGCATCGGAACCAGAGTTAGATATGGCAGGAATGTGTGGATTATCAGACCAGGAATTTTAAAAAAAACGATGATTAATATGTTAAGGGCTTTAATGGAAAAAGGAGACAAATTGTGAGAACAGATGGATAACATAAGCAGAAAGATGGAAATTCTAAGAAAGAATCAAAAGGAAATGCTAGAGATCAAAAACACTGTAATGGAAATGAGGAATGCCTTTGATGGGCTTATTAGTAGACTGGATGCAGCTGAGCAAAGCACCTGAGCTTGAGGATATGACAATAGAAAAGCAAAGAGAAACAAGACTGAAAAACACAGAACAGAATGTCCAAGAACTTTGGGAAAAACACAAAAGATGTAACCTACCGGTAATGGGAATATTGGAAGGGGAAGAAAGAAAGGAACAGAAGCAATATTTGAAGTAATAATGACTGAGAATTTCTCCACATTAATGTCAGATGCTAAACCATAGATCCACAAAGTTCAGAGAACACTAAACAGGAAAAATGCCAAAAAAGACTATCATAGACATATCTTATTCAAACTTCAAAATATCAAAGATAAAGGAAAAATCTGGAGAGCCAGCCCTGATGGCCTAGTGAGTAAAGTTCTGCGCGCTCTGCTTCAGCGGCCCAGGTTTGGTTCCCGGTGGTGGAACCACACCACCTGTCTGTCAGTAGCTATGCTGTGGGGGTGGCTCACATACAAGAATTAGAAGGACTTACAACTAGAATATACACCTGTGTACTGGGGCTTTGAGGAGGGAAAAAAAAAGAGAGGAAGATTGGCAACAGATGTTAGCTCAGGGTGACTCTTTCCCAGCAAAAAAAAAAGAAAAAGGAAAAAATCTTGAAAGACGCTGGGAAGGTAGGGCAGGGAGAACACTTTACCTATAGAGGAGCAAAGATAAGAATGACATCCAATTTCTCCTCAGAAATATGCAAGCAAGAAGAGAGTGGATTAAAATATTTAAAATGGTGTGAGAAAAACCCCCACCAACATAGAATTCTGTATCCTGTGAAATATCCTTCAAAAATGAAGAAGAGGGCCGGCTCCATGGCTTAGTGGTTAAGTGCGCGTGCTCTGCTACTGGCGTCCTGCATTCAGATCCCAGGCTTGCACTGAGGCACCGCTTCTCTGGCCATGCTGAGGCCGTGTCCCACATACAGCAACTAGAAGGATGTGCAACTATGACATACAACTATCTACTGGGGCTTTGGGGGGGAAAAAAAAAGGAGGAGGATTGGCGATAGATGTTAGCTCAGAGCTGGTCTTCCTCAGCAAAAAGAGGAGGATTAGCATGGATGTTAGCTCAGGGCTGATCTTCCTCACACACACACAAAAAAAATGAAGAAGAAATAAAGACTTTCTCAGACAAACAAAAATTGAGGAGATTTCTTGCCAGTAGACCTGCCTTGCAAGAAATGTTAAAAGAAGTTCTTCAGAGAGAAGAAAAATGATATAGGTCAGAAACCCTGATCTATATAAAGAAAGGAAGAGCACTGGAGAATGAATAAGCAAAGGTAAAATAAAACATATTATTTTATATTGTATATTATAATATACAATGTATTTGATTATGTATGCATGTATATACATACACACACATATATATATACACACATATGCTTATGTATAAGTGAAATGAATGACAACAATGATACAAGGGATAGGAAAGAGGAATTAGGAATATTTTGTTATTACAAGATACTTGCACTACCCATGAAGCAGTATAGCGTTATTTGAAAGTGGCCTTGGATTTGTCGTAAATGTATATTGCAAACTCTAGGGCAACCACTAAAAAAAGTAAAAAAAGAAGTACAACTGATATGCTAAGAGAAGAGAGAAAATGGAGCCATATAAAATGCTTAATTAAAACCACAAAAGGCAGAAAAAGTGTGGAATACAAAAATAGGAACAAAGAACAAGGGCAACAAATAGAAAACAATAATAAATATGGTAGATTTTAATCCAACTATATCAATAATCACTTTAAATGTCAATGGCCTAAATACACCAATTAAATAACAGAGATTGTCAGAATGGATCAAAAAACAAGATCCAACTATATGTTGTCTACAAGAAACCCACTTTAAATATAAAGACAAGTGTAAGTTGAAAGTAAATGGAAAAAAAATTCAACTACTTTCCTGTTGTATATGTCTCCTTTGTTGACAATAAATTATTATTATTATTGTTTTTGTGAGGAAGATCAGCCCTGAGCTAACATCCATGCCAATCCTCCTCTTTTTTTGCTGAGGAAGACTGGCCCTGGGCTAACATCCGTTCCCCTCTTCCTCCACTTTATATGGGATGCGGCCACAGCATGGCCTGACAAGTGGTGCATCGATGTGCACCCGGGATCTGAACCCAGGCCACCAGCAGCAGAGCGCGTGCACTCAACCGCTACGCCACGAGGCCAGCTCCAACAATAAATTATTTTTTTAATTAAAAAAAATAGAATGGATGGAGAAAGATGTACCATGCTAACACTAATCAAAAGAAAGTATGAGTAGTTGTATTAATTTCAGACAGAGCAGACTTCAGAGCAAGGAAAATTATCAGGGAAAAAGAGGAGCATTACATAATGATAAAAGGATCAATATTCCAAGAAACCATAATAATTCTTATGTGTACGCATCTAACATCAGAGCATCAAAGTACATAAGGCAAAAACTGATAGAACTTCAACGAGAAATAGATGAATCCACTATTAAAGTTGAAGACTTTAATACCTCTCTATCAGAAATGGACAGATCCAGTGGGCAGAAAATCAGTAAGGGCATACTTGAACTGAACAGCACCATCAATCAACTGGATATCATTGACACATATAGAATACTTTATCCAACAAAAGCAGATTACACATTTTTCTCAAGCTCACATGGAATATTCACCAAGATAGACCACATTTTGGGCCATAAGACACACTTTAACAAGTTTGAAAGAATAGAGATCATACAATGTCTGCTCTCAGATCTCAATGGAATTAAACTAGAAGTCAATAACAGAAAGATAGATAGAAAATCCCAAAATACTTGGAAATTTAACAATATACTTCTAAATAACACATAGGTCAAAGAAGAAATCTCAAGATAAATTTTAAAATATTCTGAACTAAATAAAAATACAATTTATCAAAATTTGTGGGATGCAGCAAAAGCAGTAAGTAAAGAGAAATTTATAGCATTGAATACATTTATTAGAAAAGAAGAAAGACCTAAAATCAATAATCTTAGCTTCCACCCTAGGAAACTAGAAAAGAAGAGCAAGTTAAATTCAAAGTGAGAAGAAAAAAACCAAAAATTAGAGCAGAAATCAGTGAAACTGAAAACAGAAAATCAATAGAGAAAAGCAATGAAATCAAAATCTAGTTCTTTGAAATGATCAATAAAATTGATAAGTCTCTTGCCAGGCTAACTAAGAAAAAAAGCAAGATGACACAAATTACTAATATCAGAAATGAGAAAGGAAACATCACTACAGGAGTCATGGACATTAAGAGGATAATAAAGGAATACTGTGAACAGCTCTATGCCCACAAATTTGATAACCTAGATGAAATGGACAAGTTCTTTGAAAGGCAGAATCTGCCAAAACTCACACAAGAAGAAATAGACAATCTGAATAGGCCTATATATTTTTGAAAAATTGAACCAATAATTATTAACCTTCCAAAACAGAAAGCACCAGGCACAGATTGGTTCACTGGTGAATTCTACCAAACATTTAAGGAAAAAATTACACCAATTCTCTTCAATCTCTTCCAGAAGATGGAAGCAGAACAAATACTTTCTAACCCATTCTATGAGGCCGACATTATCCTAATACCAAAATCAGACAAATACGTTATGAGAAAACTACAGACCAATGTCTTTCATAAATATAGATGCAAAAATCCTCAAAAAAAATATTAGCAAGTCAAATCCAACAATGTATAAAAAGAATTATACACTACGACTAAATGGGACTTACACAAGGTGTGCAAGTCTGGTTCATCATTAGAAAAATCAATTCATGCAATCCATCACATCAACAGGCTGAAGAAGAAAAATCATATGATCATATCAATAGTTGCCGAAAAAGCATTTTACAAAATTCACCACCCATTCTTGATAAAAACTCTTAGCAAACTAGGAATAGAGGAGAACTTCCTCAACTTGATTTAAAAAAT
The DNA here is from genome assembly GCF_020826845.1 of Diceros bicornis minor. Classification (NCBI taxonomy): domain Eukaryota; kingdom Metazoa; phylum Chordata; class Mammalia; order Perissodactyla; family Rhinocerotidae; genus Diceros; species Diceros bicornis. Next base: position 60,552,382 of record NC_080743.1, read on the forward strand.
CTACAAAAAGCCTACAGCTATTATCACACTTATGGTGAGAAACTCAAAGCTTTCCCAGTAAAATCAGGATCAAGACAAGGATGGCCCCTCTCACCACTCCTCTTCAACATTGTACTGGAAATCCTAGCTAATGCAATAAAATAAGAAAAAGGAATAAAAGCTATACAGATTGGGAACGAGGAAATAAAACTGTCTTTGTTCACAGATGATATGATTGTCTATGTAGAAAATCTGAAAGAATCAACAAAAAATTTCCTGTAACTAATAAGGGATTATTGCAAAGTTGCAGGATATAAAGTTAACACACAAAAATCAATTGCTTTCCTATATACCCAGCAAGAAATAAGTGAAATTTGAAATTAAAAACACATTATCATTTACACTAACACCCTGTAAAATGAAATACTTAGGTATAAATCTAATAAAATATATATGAAATCTATATGAGGAAAACTACAGAACTCTGATGAAACATATCAAAGAAGTTATATATGTTATTATATATGGATACTGATTCAAACAAACAAATTTATAAAACTTTAAAAAGCATGTGACATTTGTGAGGCAATTAGAAATTTAAACACTGGATATTAGGAATTACTGATATAAGGTGATATGAGGAATTACTGTTAATATTTTGATATGACAATGATATTATGGTTATATTAAAAATAAAGACTTATTCCTTATATTTTAGAGGCACATATTGAAATAGTTACAGAGGAAAATTTTTTAAATGATTAGAGAAAAAAACAGACATTACTTTTTATTTATTTATTTATTTTTTCCCCCAAAGCCCCAGTAGATAGTTGTACGTCATAGCTGCACATCCTTCTAGTTGCCGTATGGGGGACGCAGCCTCCACATGGCCGGAGAAGCAGTGCGTCGGTGTGCGCCCAGGATCCGAACCTGGGCCGCCAGCAGCGGAGCGTGTGCACTTAACCGCTAAGCCACGGGGCCGGCCCCAGACATTACTTTTAAAGGGGCAACATTTATATTGACAGCTGACTTCTCAATGTCAACAGTAGAAACCAGAAAAACAGTGGAATGATTTCTTCCATGTGATAAATGGAAATACTTGCCAACCACTGGAAATATTTGTATTAGGGTAATTCTAGCTTTTGTAACAAACAAATCCCAAAATTTCAGTGGCTTAACCAACGGGATGGGTGAACAGAGCAGCACACAGACCTACTCCACTTATTCGTTCAGATACCCAGCCAGGCAAAGGCTCTGCCTATTGCTTCCAAAGTTGCCCTAAGGGTCATCTTTCCAGCCAGCCACATGAATGAGGTTTGGCAGGGGTGGTAGGGGTGTAGTTAAAATATTTGGGTTCTTGTATTGTCTGGAAGTGGGTAGTAAATGTGTTTAACAATAGACAATAACACTGGACAAGTTAAGGATACAGGTTGTAATTTTTGGGTTAACTACTGTAAAAATAGAACCTGTGTGTGTAACTTCCAAAATAGTAGAGGCAAAAAATGAAACAATTTTTACAAATCCAAAAGAAGGCAAAAGAGGAAGAAGAAAAAACTAAGATGGTAGATTTAAACTCAAATATATCAGAAAGTAATTTCTGAATTTATGATCATTTAGGAATTATAGGATATACGGAATAATTTCTTTGTCTCGGCCACTGACTTGGAAGGTATGTTGCCCTTTTCACCCTCAAAGTCACTTTTATAGCCTAACTTCACTTGTATGTGCCCAATCTGAGCCAACCAAAGGTATCCCTTGGCTAGTCTGATTCCTCTTGGACCAGGGAAAGAGCCCATTGAAAAGTCTAGAGCAGAAGTCACAAATGAGTGGTCTTCAGTCTTGTTTGGTTTGGTCTATATGATGTATGAAATTGGAGTTTTAAAAATATGGTTGTCCAGCTTCTCTTGAATAATTGGAAGACTCATCAACATGGGGCTTATATTACAAATGCTGTAATCTGTTGGACTTTGTAATGACTGCTCACTTTGGAATATGGCCTGTTGTCTGCCAGGATCTCTACCATGCTCTGTTGTGTATTATCTGACTGACCCCATAGGCCTTTCAATTTGAGACCCTAGAGCAATCTCATATTGAGCACATTTTCTAGGGCTCTCAGATGTCTGTTTATCCATTGCTTCCCTTCTCACGTGAACGGGCACTACATATTGGATCAGTAATGATATTAATAATAGCTTCACTTATTGGTCAGGTATTGAAAGCACTACATACACATCTCATGAAATCATTATGGCAGTGCTGTGAGAAAGTGTTTTCAGATATCATACCCATTTCACAGATAAGGAAACTGAGGCTTGGAGAAGTTAAAGAACTTTCCCATAATCACACACTTAGTAAGTAGTGGAACTGAGATTTAAATCCAGATCACTTTGGTGCATTTAGAATGAATTTCAAACTCCTGCCCACAGTCTGTGAGACACTGCATGATCTGGCTCTAACCTTTCTCTCTAATCTCATTTCATGCCGCTCTTCCTGGGTCTACTCTGATTCTGCACAAGGTCACTTCCTTGTCATCTTTCATTTCTCTGCTTAAATGCTATCTCCCTGAAAGACCTGTGATCATTCCTTCTAAATTTGGTCTACTTTGCTCCTCCTTCTCCTGTCCAAGTGATATGCTTGAGCTGGCTCATACTGGCTCACATTGGCTCATAAGAGACATTTGTTAAATTTTCAGGAATTTTGCGAAGCAACTGAAGTCCATTGGTAGCTTGAAATCAGCCATGGTGGGAGTATTTACACTATGAAAATTGGCAAACATTACAAATCTGTGCTCCCCACCTCCACTAAGAACTGGTTGTTAAACGTTTACCGGTATACCATTGTCTAGCCCAACCCTGCCCCATTGCTTATTATCTATTATAGTGCCCTGTTTGTTTGCTCCACAGCACTTATCACACTTTGAGACTGTGTTTAGTTTCTTGTTTTCAGATGATAACACTTACTTTACAGGGTTTTTGGTGATAATTTAATGTTTTATAGCTACAGTCATGCACTGCATAATAATGTTTTGGTCAATGATGGACCACATATATGATGGTGGTCTCATAGGATAGTACCACATAGCCTAGGTGTGGAGTAGGCTATACCATCTAGGTTCATGTAAGTACACTCTGTGATGCTCCCACAGTGATGAAATCGCCCAAGACGCATTTCTCAGAACGTGTCCCCGTCATTAAGTGATGCATCACTGTATAAAATTATTAGAATATTATCTGGCATAGAGTAAGCACTCAACAAGTGTTAGTTATTATTATACTATAATCTCATGAATGTAGGATCTATGTGTATTTTGTTCATTGTCCAATGATATGCTGGAAAAAGCTGGTCCCGGCTCAAGAGAATGAGTTGTGCCTATCTCTTCCCAATTCTGCATTCAGTGATGTCATATTGCTTGACGTTGACTATGGTAGGAGTATTTACACCATGGTACTAGGCAAATGCTTTAAATTAGGGCTTTTTTAATTTTTGTTTTTGGAGAGCTGCTTACCAGCATGCCATTATCTAGCCCAGTGCCTGACACCTAGTAGGCACTCAGTAAATATTTGTCCATATGTTTAATCATTTCCTTAGGGTCTTTTCAGCCATGCCTTGAACTGAGTAGGGCTCAGTGCACAATTTCTTATCATAGGAGACCGTTGCTGTGGGCATTACTGGGGTATTATTTGCATGGTATCTGGCTGCTCTCCAAAAGCAAACCTTGGCATCCTTCCCTTCCAGTTCTAGTTTCTTTGAAACATTTGACAAAGGGGAAGAGGAACCAGAAGCAAGAATGCCGTCAGAGGCGACTCATCCTGATGAGCTGGACTGCTCTCAGGGTCCCAGGAGTCGGAATCCAGTATTTGTGTGTGGAGGCTGCTGTAAGGCTGCTATTTGGGTTTTGCAGCCTTGAGGTTTCTGTGAGAACGGCAGAGTGAGGGAAGGTCATGAGACCCAGGTGTACTAGGTGAATGCGAAAATGAAGTATGGAATTGATGGTACATGTTTGAGACCATCTGTGGAAGAGCCTCTAATTGTGTGATGGCCCATGAGAAAGTATGTGGAGGGACTGGGGAGTGGAAAGGGAGGGTGGGAAGGAGGCAGGCTCTTGTTGAAGAGGATACTGTTATAAGGCTTTGGGGGGAGGGTTCAGATGTGGGACCCTCCATGTTATAAACAGGTATGAGATCATGTGTTAGTCTAGCTGTCATCTCCCTTCTTCTGTAAAATGATAGTAAAGCTTGATCCTCCCCAGTGGGTATGTATCGAAGGGATGTGGGGATTAAGAAGGGAAAGTGTACGATATATTTGTCATTATAATTATTAGTTGTACTTCACCACAAAAATGCCACTATTGCTTTGCACCTTACAGCAACAGCATGTGCTTTTACAATTTTTATTTGATCTTTCTACTTGAAGCTGCAATGTAGTTATGGCAGGTAATATTATCATTTACTTTTAAATGTATTTAATTTTTATATAAGTACTACAATCTTCTAGTTTAAAAATCATAAGTATAGAGCATACGCAGTGAAAAATCTAGTTTCACATCTGTCCTCTATCCACCCATTTCCTTCTCCCCAGTAGATAACCTCTGCTATTAGTTCTTATTTAACTTTCCAGACATTTTAATGCATAACCAAGTAAATATGAATATGTATTCCCCCCTTTTTAGACAAATGGTAACATCCCACGCACACTATTATGTCCCTACTTTTTTCTCTCAAAACAAATCTTAGAGGTATTTCCACATCAGTACACAGACAGCTTCCTCTTCCTTTTTGTCTGTGCATAGTGTTCCATTGTATGGATGTACCACAATTTGTTTAATCAGTACACTGCAGGTGGGCATTTCGGTTGCTTCCAATATTTTGCTATTGAAACCATGTTGTTCCGAATTTCCTTGTAATTTTGCACCTGTGCCAGTTTATCTATATTGTCCCTGTTTCATAGATGGGGGGGCTGAGGCTCGAGGTGATGAAATGACATGTCCAAGGTCGCCAATGATCATCAGAGCAAGTTCTGCAGCCCAGCCACAGTGAGTCTCCTACCACTACGACATGGAGCCTGGATTTCAGTTCAACAGCTGATGTTTCGTGCTGCCATAGCCAGGCCCCGCCTTGGTGCCAGCACTGTAGAGATCAGTAGGGCCCTGTTTGACTCTGCCTAGGGGGTCAAGATGAGCTTCTGAGCAAAATCCTAAAGGATGAAGAGGAGTTAGCTTAAGAAGAGGGCAAGACAGGGCCATTTAATCACTGGAATGAGCAGGCACCCAAAGCCAGAGGCACAAGCAATGGTACCACCACGGTGTCAAGTGGGGAGTGGGAACTGTCTCCGAGTGTTTGTGTGGGGTGCAGTAGTGAGCTCCTGGATCCCACGCTATAAGGAACTTGGACTTGGTTCTTTAGGTCTCAACCCGAAGTCCATGAAATTTCTGTGGAAATAACTTTTGTGTCTTACTTTTAATGATAATATAAAACCAAACGCGATGATCCTGTTTTGGATCATCTGGGTGGCCTTTATAATCTATATTGCAAGTGATTCCAGTGTCTGCATTTGCCTTTGTGTTCGGGATGACTTGGCACCGAGTTGTGCTGCGTTTAATTGTCTCAGCTAATAAACAGACAACAGAGGAGGACTTGGTATGTAAATGATGCGCTTGTGCCTGGAGGAGGCCAAATGTCCTCGCAGCAGGCTCAGGGAACAAAGGGTGAGCAGAAGTTCTAATAGAGAAAAGCGGTGAGAGAAGTGAGTCATCACTCGCCTGCCAAACTCCAGAGACCCTGCGCTGGAGGGATCCGTTCCACGATCGCATCGTGTGCAGCAATTAGTTTCAGCAAACATCATCTGTCACAATAAATTAATGTTATTATTTAAAAATGTGTTGGCTTTATAGTTTTGTTTCTATTTAATTAGTAAATTGCCGTTGCTGTTATAGTTTTCTGTGCCATAAATACATATTTATACCTAGTTTTATGTCTATATATTTAAATGACATTATAGTACAAATAAATTTCCATCACTGGGGGTATGGAGAACTTTTTTTCCTTTCAGTGGAGCCACCGAAGACTTTTAAGTCATGTGATCAGATTGGCGTTTTAAACAGAGCATCGTGGATAGAATATAGAGTGGAAAGGGACAAGGTTAGACTCTCTAAGAGGCTGGTGAGGACATAAACTAGGTCACTGTAGAGTTGTCCAGAGAAGGATAGATTTGAGAAATATTTAAGAGGTGAAAGTGGTAGGATTTGGTGATCGACTGGGTGCAGGAGGTGAAGGTGAAGGAAGGATGGCCTGAAACCCTAGTTTCTACTTGGGTGTAATTGGATATATTGTAGTGTCGTTAACCAAAGTAAGAAACTGAACGAAAAGGGGAGTGAGGGGCAGTACTGGATGTTGTGACAAAGGATTCCATTTGGGACATGCTATGCTGGAGATGCCTATGGGACATCCAGGCAGAGATGCTCAGTGGGCAGTTGGACCAATGAGCCTGAAGCTTGAGTCAGAGTTCAGGGCTGGCCGTGCAGATGTGGGAACAGTCAGCGTTTATGTGGTAGTTAAGGCAAGGAGAGAAGACAAAGCTGAAACCATCCAGGAGGCATGCGTAGGATAAGCAAAGCTGTGGGCAGTGTTATGGAGAACACCGGAGGTGGGGGAGCCCGGAAAGAAGTTTGAAAAGGAACAGTCTTGGCAATAGATGTTAGCTCAGAGCCGGTCTTCCTCAGCAAAAAGAGGAGGATTAGCATGGATGTTAGCTCAGGGCTGAGCTTCCTTACAAAAAAAAAAAAAAAAAAAAAGGAACATTCTTAGGAATGGGAGAGCTGGGAAGGGATGGATCTTGGCAATTAATGAAACAAAGGCTTGTCAATAATGTTGCATGCACAGGAGAGGTTGGATAAGATAAGGACCAAAGTGTGGTCACTGGATTTAGCAATATGGAAGTCATGGAAAAAACATGGACCACTCCCCTTCCTAAGCTCCCAACACAATCTTGGACTCCTTCCCAACTATGTGTTTCCTAGTTGCGGCCCCAGTCAATTAACTGGAGTTGGCACAAGAGTTGACACCTGCCTGACCTTCCTTGTTTGGTACAGATGGGAGGGGTTACATCACTGGGGAGACAACCCATTCCTGGGACTGGAAGACAGAGCCGGAGCAGGAGAGGGAAGCCCCAGTAGGAAGTGACTAGACTGCCGAGAGGAAGGGAGTGGGATTTAGATGAGACAGAAGATTTAGAATAGATGCTAAGAGCCAACCCAGGGCTAGCAGGAGACTTGTGAGGCCCCAGAAGAGGTTGGAGAAGGTGCCTTTATTGTGGCACCAAGTCCTGCAGTTGTGGGATTTTCTCCATCAGTCCACAGTGAGCTGGGAGTAGGAAAAGTGAACAGGATTAACACACAGGTTTTGCTGTTCCTAGCGACCCGGGACAGTTTATTCTCAGGGAACTTTGAACCCTCAACTGAAAAATAGATGGGTTGGTCAGATGTTATCTCCTGCTTCATTTCTCAGTTCCTGGCAATGGTCCCTGTGCTGTGTGGGTCTTATTCCATTTAGAGGCAAAACCTCTAGCCCAAACACCAAGTCTCACGCATTGCTTGCCTTTCTCTGGCTGAATCCTCCGGGTAATTACTGCTGTGCTCACCAATTTCCCCTGGTGACTTGCCCCGACTGGTCTGAGCTCTGAAAGGCTAACAACAAAGCGATGAAAAAATTACAGACAGTATTAATTTGCAATAGTATTAACATTTCAAAGGGAAACAACTGCTTTGAGCCCCAGTGGCTAGATGGGGGTCTTAGGAAAATAATTTACCTTTTTAACACTAAACGAGGTAAGTCATGCCTGGCCTGGTGCCTGGAACCTTTTTTTCCCCTTTTCCTCAAAACCTTTTGAAGAGCTCTCTTTTTCCTTCCTCTTTCTTCACCTATCCCTATTTTCTCCCTCCATCCTTAGCTGGCCATAATACGAATTTAAAATACCTTTTATTAGTGAGGTAGTCCTTGTCTCCAATTTTAAAGCATAAGAGTCCAAATTATAACTAGCAAACGAGCATAAAAGTGTTCGGTTTCCCTCACCATTTGCTCAAGGCATCCCAAAGAAGACAGCAATGACGTGACAGTTTACTCTTGTTGGAGAATGTGGGAAGAGGTGAGGAAGGGCCGCAGCTGCTGAGGCTCCAGGAGGACTCACCCTTTGCAGTTGGCATCACAGGCCATTGTGCGATGACGGAGCCACTGCTTATCTGAACCCTGGCTCTGCCACTTGCCGGGAATGTGGCCCCAAGCGGGTTGTTTTCCCTCTCCACGCCTCAATCTCCTCATCGGGAAAATGGGATGATAGTGCCTACTTCCCAAAGCTGCTGTGGGAATGGGATAAGCTGACGTATGTGAAGCACTTCTGACATGGCTGGCTCATAGTAAGTGGTGCGTAAATGTGGCTTTTAAAAATATTATAATCCTTTCAGAGGACAGTTGGGCAACATGTATCTAAAGCCATTAAAATGTCACAATTTTTGACCCAGTTATTTCACTCCTGAGAATTTAACTTAAGGAATTAATTCAAGGAGAGAAAAAAAATTATAACAATGGACAAAGGTTTTGAAACATTTTATTTACAAGGCAAATAACAAGAAACAACCTAAAAGACCACCAACAAAGTGATGGTTAAATATATGCTGTACCAACATGACAGAAGGTTCTCCCATGGTTAGGGTGATTAACATTAACTATAAACGCGTGGTGAAATGTTTACGAAGTAACAGTTGATGAAAAAAGTGATCACAGAATTGTATATGTGTTTGATAACTTTATAAGCAATTGGCACATAAATTGCCTGGCTTTCTGTGTTTGGAGATTAGAAATGACTTAAGATTTACTTTTAGGTATTTTAAACTAGATTGACTATTAAACAAAATTTATGTTTAAATTAGGTGTTGAACATTTATGAAGACACCTTGCCTTTCAAGCGCTCTGTCCTCAGTCCTCTGTGTGACTGTCAAGGCCCTGCACTGCCACCCTGCCCCCATCTCACGTGCAAACTCGCCTACTTTCTGTGCAATGCACTGACTTCTGTCACGCTGTCTGTGACACTTCACAGAGGAAAGCTTCTTAAGGACCCGTACCCTGTACCTCAGTACCTGGCAGCACAGTGCTTGGCACATGATAGGCATTTAAGAAATGTTTGTTGAAATGTATATATGTATATATGTTGGCGTATAAATGTGTGTGTGTGTATAACATATATGGCACAAATATTTTTCTCCTCTCTCCATCAGGGTCCCCGTTAGGGGAAAAAAGGGAGCGGGTAGGGATTACCCTCACTGCCATCAACAATTCAGGGCAGCAAATACTTTGCTTTGGTTTTTTTTTTTAAAGATTTTTATTTATTTTATTTTTTTTCCCCCCAAAGCCCCAGTAGATAGTTGTATGTCACAGCTGCACATCCTTCTAGTTGCTGTATGTGGGACACAGCCTCAGCATAGCCGGAGAAGTGGTGTGTCGGTGCGCGCCCGGGATCCGAACCCGGGCCACCAGCAGCGGAGCACGAGCACTTAACCGCTAAGCCACGGGGCCGGCCCTTTGCTTTGGTTTTTGTTTTTAAGTCTGCAAGGTCTCTTCCACATGCTAATCAAGTATTCTAGGGACAAAACCCCTTCCATTTAACAAGTGTGTGCTGGCCTACTCTGAGAATACCCACTTTATGGGAACACATTTTGAGTGCATATCAGACAGAGGACAGCACCAGACAATATGTAATCAAGTGCCAAATTGCAGAAAAAAGAAAAATGTTTGCTACAATGGTCATATTAAAAACCACACAGAAATAACTTAAAATTTCCCTCTCGATATATAATATAATCTTATTTCTAAGGAATTTTAAGGGCCTCTTAAACTCTCAATCCAAGTGATTATGGCGAGATGGAAAGAACATTGACTGATAATTAGGAAATTTATATTCTAAATTTGGCTCTTCTACATGTATGATTTTGAATAAGTTCCTTCCTCTCTCTGGGCCTGTAAAATTAGGGGGTTGAATTTGATGATCTCAAAGGTCCCTTCCAGCTCCTAACAGTCTACGATTCATGAGAAGTCTGGCTCCCTAAAACTCTGCTTGAGCCCATGAGTGCATCTGTCCCGTCTTTGGTACGACAGAGCCAAGGGCCCAGGAGCGGGGGCGGCTGGTGAGCTGATTTGGCTGCGTCATGTCCTGGGTCCCACTGCTCCTAGAAGCAGGCTGAGTATCCAGTCCATGCTCTTCCCAGGTGAGGCTGACAGCCTTAGGCGGCCAGGAGATGTGCTGTCTAAGGTTGATGGCTACACCTGAGGAACTTGTACCAGAGGAACTGACAACTCTCAGTCTGTTGTCACATTAGACCTGTTGATCCTTTGGTGAACAGTCCGTGATTTGCAAAGGGGGTTGAAATGGGGGGTTTTTATCCTGAACTCCCTTCCTCCCCTCAGAAGACTCCAAGGTGCCCATCACCCCTTTACCTCAAACCAAGCCCACCATGGGCTCTACGCCCTGCAGCCTAGTCCAGAGAGCTCTGAGCTCTTCTGATCGCTAGTATTGACTCTGGCCACCAGAGGGCACCCTTGCAATGTGGAAACCAACAGTTCTCCGCGGTGGTGGAGCCTGGGTCCCATCTTGGCCAGAACATCTGGACTTGCTGAAGCCATTCTCGACTTCAGTGATTCTCAACCAGGCACAATTTCTTCCCCTTAGCGGACCTTTCACAATGTCTGGTGGGGGAGGATACTGGTATCTAGAGGCCGGGGATGTACTAAACATCCAGAAATGCACAGGACAGCTCCCCACCACAAAGTATTATGCAGCAGAAAATGTCAATAGAGCCAAGGTGGGGAAACTTTGCTCTACTCGGATCCGTTGTCTGAAGCAGAGCGCACCACCTGGAAGTTTATGTCCTCTGGAGCTGAGCTTCCAGTCTCCTGGGTTCACCCACCCCACAGGGAAATTTTAGAATAGTGACCACAAAGCGTTGTTCACTGCCTGAAACATGGGGGTCACAGCAACCAGCAACAACTGAAGAGGAGGAGGGGTCAGGCAGAGGGAGTCAGGCATGGGGGTCCCCATTACGGGACCCTGTCCCTGGGGCTGGCCTCTCTGAACAGGGCCCAGGCCCCACAACAGTGGGATCTAGTTCCTTGTGCTGGAGCAGACAACACTAGCTCTTTGTCTACCCAAACTTGGCAGGGTGATGGGAAAGCCCCAGGCTGGGGGTTCATCCTTCCCACGGGGCTGGGGATGGGCCTGCAGCTTTGGAAGCAAGCAAGAAGCAGTTTTCACTGTAGCCCCTGGGATCTCCTGGGACAGACACTCTGAGGTCCCCAGGTGAGGCATCTGGGGTGAGGGAAGGAGACTGAGATGAAGAACACTCATGGATCCTTTCTTCTGGCCTATATCCAGGGGCTGGGCTCCTTGTTCATGTCAATCTTTCTGTGGGTAAGTGTCTAACTGTGCCCTGCTCTGGGTCTCTCCTTCCCCGTTCCCTTCGTGAGAATGATGCATCAGTCACAAAGCAGGACTGAGAGGCAGCAGAAAGCAAAATGCAGGGGGAGCCCTGAGGGAGGGACACACCGGGACAAACGATGGACAAAGGGACCCTCTGTGCCTCCTTAGTTCCTGATTCCCGTCATAGAAAGGAAGTGGAGACAAATCGTAAACCTGTAATTAGCAGCCTAGGGATACGAGAGCAATATGGTTCAAACGCCTTGGCTCCTGGAACATTCTTCTCTGTTGGCATTTCCTCTGTTGAGCAAAAGACCCTCTCTCACGTGTCCCCCCTCCCCTAGCCACCCAATGCTTCAATCAGCTCCCCTGTCATTTTTAGGACGTGGGGCGCAGAGGAAGAGGGACCCCTGCCAATGCCTTCCTTCACCCCCCCCCTTAGAAGTCTACTCAGCAGTCCATGGCAGGGATCTGAGGGTCATTCTGTAAAGACCCCTGCTCTGTTCTTAAGTTCCTTCCTTGAGGCTGGATTCCCACATGGCCCAGGCAGCTTCTTTCAGCCTCTCTCTGAAAGATGACGGCAGCAGGAGGGAGGAGACTGGCTGGCTTGATTTCTACTTCTGTCCAGGCCTCAGGCCCTCCTCCCAAGCCCCCCTCGCCCCTTCCCGTCAGGAATATTGGGTGATGTTTAGCTCCACACCAGGTCAGAGGGCAGCAGGAATGCAGCAGGGGTGGTCAGCCAAGAGGGCAGTTTGCCAAGGGCATTTTATTCATGGTCTGCAGTGGAGACTACAGAGCTGAGGAGGCCAGTCCCTCCTACCCCACCTGCCTGGGTCTGGGGGAAACCGAGATAGAAGGGAGTGCCTGTGTGGGGTGGAGCTCCCAGGGTCACAGAAATCAGAGGCATGGCAGAGAAGCGCGTGGACGGGCAGGAGAGGGACTGAGACCTTAGCCTGGATAGGGGACATGGGCCCCAGAGAAAAAAGGAGTTGCCCCCAGACTCAGGGAACAAACAACTCTTGATCCTCCACCACCTAGACTCTTAACTCCCCTCATGTAGGCAGGTCTGGTGGGCTTCATATGATGGAAACCTTACTCCCTCAAAAAAAAGTTGAGATTAAGAATGTCTCCTCAATCTGATTAGCAATTTTGTGGGAGGGGAGGGGCACCCTGCCTCGGTCTTCCCCATCCCCACTTATGCTCCTCCCTGCAATGGCTCCCACTCACTTGGGTACAACTCCATCCCTTCAGTTCCTCCTGCAATTTAAACCTGTTTCCAGCCAGGGAAGGTGCAAAGCCAGAAGGGAGGTAGACAGGAGGAGAGAGAGAGTTTGGGGGACCCCCCACCTCACATCTTCCTCCCCAGTTAAGGAGGATCCAAGGGCCACACTGCTTTGAAGTTCTCCAGATTCGGGGACACAGGGCTTTCCTCCCCAGTCTTGGGTCCGTGCGTCTCTGAGGAGGAGCCCTCCCTGGGATCCAGGCGCCCCTTTGCCTCCATCATGGGATCGGACTTTACCTGGGGCCTCAGGGACAAGAGCCAGAGCCCCTCACCAGCCCCCTGTGCCGGCCCGGCCAATACGGGAAGCCCCGGAAAATGCCGGGCCGCGGGGGGGCACGCAGGTCCTGGGAGCAGGGAGTCTGGCTTGGAGGCCCCTGGGAACCGCGGCTCTGCGGGGAGTGCGGGCAAGAAGGGTCCTGGGAGGCGGGGCCAGTCGGAGGGGAGAAGGGGTGGGGTGGGAGGGGTGAAGGAGGAGTAACTGGGCAGCTCTTCTCGGGGGCTCCCCAGATGGCAGCAAGGGCCGAGCCGGCAGGGGGCTGGGGCAGGGCCAAAGCCTGAGTGGAGAGAGAGAGAGAGACAGAGACAGAGAGAAAGAGAAAGAGGGAGACAGGGTTAGGCGAGTGCCCACCGGTCGGACACGCCTCCTTTCTCCGCCCATTTCCCACTGCTTTTTCCTCTTGCTGCCCGCCCGATGCGCCTTCCTTTTTTCTCATGTAAATGTCATTTCCTGGGGGAGCACGCACCCCTCCATCACTCCAGTACCTCTGCTCCAGGGCCCTTCCCTCAGTTAGAATCAGGTAGTCATTTGCGTGACTATTTATTGTCGGTGTCCCCAACTCTGTGGGGGCAGGAGCTGTGTTTGTTTTATTCTCCCCTGGATCCAGCTCAGCCCGGCACATTTTAAGGGCTCAATGAAAATGCGCGGAATGAATGAATGAAGATATTTTTTGCGGTAACCCAACGAATCCCTTCTTCACTCTCCCTGTTCCTGTCGCAAAGTGCTCTAGTTCTACTGCGCAAAGAACTGGTTGTGTGGCCCTGGGTTGGTCGTTTAAATTCTCAGACCTCTGCTCCTTGGTCCATAAAATCCCGTCTCCTAGCTAAGATCAAGCAACATCATTCGTGAGAAGAGGGCTGCAGAGCTCTGAGGCCCGGCACCTGGGGTGAGCCCCAGCCTTCCCCTCTGGCGGCTAGCTCTCCTCCTCTAAGAAGCTTTTGCTCCCATTCCTTCCAAATCCTCCCTCTTTCCCCCTTCCACGCTGCCAGCATCCTACGACAGAGCCTCCCCGCCTGGGGTCTCTGGGGATGATTATACAGCACTTCACACCGCTTTCTATATTTCAAAAAGCGTTAAGTCTAGTTCCACATTTTCTTAGCAAGTCCACATCATTTAACTAAAAGAGCAGGTATCGACCCAATATGATCACATCGGTGGGACTATAGTTAATAAAAACTGGACATCCGATTTGATAGAAACGGTATTTGTGCAGTGGGATCTATGAAGGGAAAACTAGTCAGAAGGATCCTCCGTGAGGAAGAGCGTGGAGGCCCTGCCAGGACGTACCCTCTCCTGGGTTGCTGTCCCTTTCCGTGGGTCCTTAGATGAGGCGGAGATTGCTGTTTTCCCCCAGGAAGGTTGTGTCCTGGGGGGGGGGTTGGGGGGGGCTCTTGAGGTCGGGGCATTGTCTCCCCTTGGAGACACGCAGCTGAATAGGCATGAGGAGATAGTTCTAGAATCCTCCTTCCTCTCTCCCACCCCTTCACAGCACCAGCCCTGCAGCTTCTGGCCTCTGGTTCAACAGCCTTGGCCGCTCTTTTGCTCAGAAGCGGCTTCTTCTCTTGGCACCAATGCTCCGAATGAATGTGGAGTGAGGGGCTGGCACAGCCTTCTGGAATCCGAATCCAGAAGTGGGGCGTGTGGCTGCTGCTGGCCTTCTGGTGACCTAAACCTGCTTAGCATGCCTCAGGGCCCAAGCACAGGCAGGGCACGTGTGTGCCCACAGAGGGCAGGGAGCTGCAAAATAGCCACTCCAAGCTGGAGCTCGCCAGGGACACTCTTTTTTTCCTCGTAGTTTCCCAAAGGGAGAAGCTGTGTGCCCAAGGCATTCCAGAGCTGGGAAGGGGTGGGTGAGGTGGAAGAACAGGAAGGGCTGTTCAGGTGCTGTTTGGCTCCAGGCTGCCAGACTGGTGGCTGTGCGAGTCCCAGCTGGCCCTGGGCCGCCCCATGCCCACAGCCTCAGCTGCGCTCATGGGGGTCCAGAGCCAGGCACCCTGCATTCTCTGGCAGGTGGGACCTCTGTGCCCCCAGCTGCACTGGGGGTGGGGCTAAAACCAAGGGTCCTTATTCTCTGAAATTGCCTGGAGTGGAGGGGTAGGTCTTGGGCCTCTGTATAAGAGCCTTGGGTTGGTCTCTGTGATCTTTTTCACAGAAAATCTGATGTTGTCACTTCAAGCTCACAGCCTTGGAAGAGCTGGCCTCTGCCTACATTTCCACCTTCTGTCTCTCACCATGTGCTGCCACACTGGCTTTCTCCCAGTTCCTGTTTCCTGCCCCAGGGCCTTTGCACACACTGTTCTCTCTGCTTGCCATGCTCTCCTTTCTTCCTCTGAGCTAAGCTGATACCTATTTACATTTTGGATCTCAGCTCAAATGTCACTTTGTCAAGGAAGTCTTCCTGGGTGATCTCTGCACCCTGAACTTCTCTGTAGCAGTTTAGCACAGTTATAATTACATACCTCTTTGTTGGATTATTAGCTGAATGTCTGCAAACCCCCTCTTGACTACAAGCTCTATAAAGGCAGTCTTTTTTTAAATCTTTTTTTGTGTGTGTATGAGAAAGATTAGCCCTGAGCTAATATCCAATGCCAATCCTCCTCTTTTTGCTGAGGAAGATTGGCCTTGGGCTAACATCTGTGCCCATCTTCCTCTACTTTATATGGGACGCCGCCACAGCATGGCTTGACAAGCAGTGCATCGGTGTGCGCCCAGGATCCGAACCCGCGAACCCTGGGCCTCCGAAGCGGAGTGTGCGGGCTTAACCACTTCGCCACTGGGCCGGCCCTATACAGGCAGTCTTGCTCACGTTGGCACCCCCAGCCCTAGGACAGTGCCTTGCACATTAAACAGGAGATCATTAACTATCTGTTGAAAGAAGAAATGAGTGAGTGAGTGAATGAATGAGTGAGTGAACTTTATCTTCCCAACTCCTCTTCAGTTGGGCCTTCTTCTTCATCCCATGGTCCTTGCCCTGGTTCTGGCCCCATCGTCCGCCTCGATTATCTTCGAAAGCCTCCCAACACCAGTCTTACGTCTCCTTGAACACAAACTCTGCATTTGACCCAAGTCACCTTTATAAAACGAACATCTAAACGTGCCTCTCCCTCCTGGGGCCCTTGTGCCTACGGGGAAAGTCCGGCCCCCTTGGTGTCACCGCGGCCCTCCGTGACTGGATGCCTGTTTGCCCCGCCAGCCTCATCTCTCACCCTCCTCCTTGCCGCCACTCCCGTTGCATAACTCACTCTCTGACCAGAAGCTACCAGCAGATCTTCAGATTTGCTGCACTTGCCCAGGTTTTTGCTGTACAAACGCTGCTCCCTCTGCCTGGGCACCTTTCTCCACCTGCTTCACCTGCTCAGGTGCAGCCTCCTCCGGGAAGCTCCAGCTCTTCTGCGTTCCGGGAGCATCTTGTGCGTCCCTGAATCTCAGCACCTGTCACCAGCCGTCCTCCCATCTCTGCCCCCCACTAGTCTCTGAGCCTCCTGAGGGCTATCTTTCATCTCTGAACCCCCACACCTAGTAAATAGCTGGTGCTCAATAAATGTGTGTTGAATGAATGAATGAACGACTTGTATTATCCCTTGTCTCATGGCCCCTCACCCATGTGCTCAGCCAGGAGGGTCCTCCCTTCCTCTGCTTAAGATTCCCTGAGCCCTCCCCAGTCCCCAGCACTCACAGTGGTCACTGCTGCTGCTCCCCTTCTTGTCCCCAGAGGCCTCTGGTGGCCCTCGGGGGGTCCACTGTCCAGCCAGCTGCTCCACTGTGGCCCGATGGGTGAACAGCATGCTGTGCAGGAGCTGGGGAGTAAGGAGAAGCAGGTGTGGGAGTGGAATGGGCTCTTCCTGGCATGTATTCCCCACTACACACTGTTTTAACGACCACTTGTTAAAACAACGAAATGCCCTGGCCCCTCCCCTGAGACCCCCGCCCCCTGCCCTGTGACCCACCACTAAGGGAGTGATGCCCAGCACAGGAGTCGCCCTCTCTCATGGTGGGTACTGTCCCATACAGACTGTTAAATATGTGAGTGCTTTAGAGTACCCTCCCTGCCTCTGGGGCACTCAGATAGGATGCAGGGGGAGAAGAGTAGTGGAGGCTGATGGGCCCCCGAGGAAGGGAGGGGGGCTGGGGGCCACCTAGGCAGAGGCGCAGGGCCTGGTGGAGCCCTGGGGACAGGGGCTGCCTTCGTGCCTACCTCGCTGTGCACGCCCATGGGCACCAGCGCTGGCCGAAACAGGGCAGGGGCCCCCAGCAGCAAGTGGGGGGGTGGCGGAGCCCGCACCTCCCACAGAGGGTAGTTGACCACGATGAGCTTGCTGAAGTTGAACCTGTAAGTGAACCTTTTCCCTTTGGTCTTGTGCAGGATCCTCTTATTGTAGTAATACCTGGAGGTTCCAGGGTTGAGAATAGAGAGTTGGCCCAGTGGGCAGGGAAAGCAGTCAGAGACCCAGCCACGCCCCCTCCCCATGCCAGCAAGACCAACCCAAGCTGTTCTGGAGAACCGCTCGGCATTCTGCACACTGATCATTTCCCAAGCCTTGGAGGGGTGAGAATTGGACATCGGACCAGGGTGCCAGAAACCACAGCCCTTTTCTTTGAACTCTGCCCTCTCTAGCCACATTGGCAGCCTCCGCTCACCTGAGGGCCCGGCTCAGCTTGTCATAATTCATCTGTGGTTTGCACTTCCTGCGGCCCCAGAGGCGGGCCACCTCATCTGGATCCTTGATGACAAATTCCCCGTACTCTCCCTGCTGCCAGGCGATGACATGGCGGAACTCTTCCTTCTGCAGCAGCTCCAGGATGAAGTGCCACAGCTGGATCTGCCGGGAGCCCGGGGACGACTCAGCTTTGTAGGCCCAGTCGGGGAAGGCCAAGCCTAGGGCAGGCGGAGAGGGAAGTGTGAGTGCCGAGTGCAAGTGGCTGCTCAGGAGGCCCCTGGGCTGTCGCTGGAGCCTGGGTGGGAGACCTGGCAGAGGCTCACCTGAGATCCAGGAGTTGCCGGCGATGGCAGGGATGCCCTCAGCCAAGTAGCTGCAGTGCATGGTCCACTCCGGAGGAGCCAGTGTGGAGTCTGGGCCTTGAAGGGAAACGGTCACTGGTCACCGCTTGGGAGGAAGGGTAAAGAAGAGGGCAGGGGAGAAGGCGGTAAAAGAAGAAGGAAGGAGGAAGGCAAAGAAGGAAGGAAAGAGAGAAGAGGGAAGAGAGGAGGGGAGAAAGGGAGACTGAGGGAGGGGAGTGGGGTCTGAGGCAGGAAGCTCCCCCACACCCAGGCAGGGCCCAGACTCCTCTGGGGACCTCCTCACTGGCCAGGTGCTGACCTGACTCTGGGCTCTGGGCTGAGGCACTTAAATAGATGGAGAGGAATGCAAAGGGTCCTACCTCCTGCCCCTGCTGGGGGATTTAGACAGAGAATGAGATCTCTTCTCAGGGCTTAACAGGATTGGAGTTTTTCCCAAGAGAAGACAAGAGAAAATGTAATTAATCGTTGGCTCTTTGTAAACCTTGAGTGGGAGGAGGTGGCAGATACACAAACCCATACCTTTATAGCACTTAGAACAATTTTACATTTGGGAAGAGCAGGGATTTTGTGGTTGTTTTTTTAACCAATGGGTCTCAAGTGCCTAGCAGAGTGCCTGGCACATCGTAGGTGTTCAAGAAACGATTGTGGATCGAATCAATGAGTGGTAATGAATTTATCAAAGGTGTTACGTGTTTAATATCTGTCTTCCCCTCAGTGTCAGCTCCACGGGATTAGGAACCTTGGCTGGGTTCACTGCTGGCTCCCCAGATCCCTTCCTCACAGGGCCTTGTCCTCACAGGTGCCCTGTAAACATTTGTGGAATTAATGAATCATGGGCAAGGAAGATGGACTCTTGCTGGTTCCCACTTTGGCATGGAGGTGGGGCAGTGAGATGGAGAGAAGATTGGTGAATGAGCTCCAATGAGATAAACTTGCCTACTGCAGGCAAAGGAAGGGGAGAAAATATTTAAAAGTCCCAAAGCCTTCTGGCTGGAACTGAGGATGGTGCAAAAGGCAGGCTTCACTGTCACTAGTGGACGATGAAACGGTACGTGAGAGCACTGGAGAGGGACGGCAGGATGCAGGGCCTGCTCCTGGGGGTGGGCCGGGCACAGGGGAGTTACCTGGGTGTCCAGGACTACATGTAAACAGGGGACTGGCTTACAGGACCTGGGTCTGGGTTTCCATCTCTGATGCGGTTGGCATGAGGCAGTGCTGTTCTCAGCTAGAACTTATTAGGCCATCAGGTCTGGAGGGCACGTGAGGGCTTGTCTGGAGTAGCCTCCTCACTTTCCAGATGAGGCGCAGAGAGGGAAAGAGGCTTGACACCTGGTGTTCAGCCGCCATACCCCTGACTCCTAATCCATAGCACTTTCTCATAGACTGTGTTGCCTTAAGGCTAAAAAAAAATCACCTGTAGTGGTGCCTCTCAAACTTTAATGTACGTGAGAATCACCTGAGGATCTCTTTAAGATGCAGATTCTGATTCAGTGGGACTTGGCAGAACCTGAGATTCTGCATCTTGAACAAGCTCCTAGGGGATGCCACTGCTGCTGGTCCTTGGACCGTACTTTGAGTAGCAAGAACCCATGGGATCCAGCAATAAAGCTGGGAGTGTTAGACAATCAAGGAATCCCAGACACCGCAGGTGGTGAGACTCTGCCAACCCTCCCCACCTTCACACCAAGAGGTCATCAGGTCTCTTGCTCTCCCTTTCCAGGGAGAGGGGGCTCCAGGGGGGTCAACTGACAAATCCACAGCCTGTCAGGGGCAGGTGCTTCTGGGGGTACCCAGTCTGGCCTGAGCAGAGAACATCTCTGGAAATTAAGGTAGACAGTGTGGTGAGTAGGTCCACGCCCACTCTGAGTCTGGATGAATGGGTTTTCCCACCCATCCCTCTGTCTCTATCCTGACAGCTGACATTCTGGAATCCTCTTCTCTCCTTCTTTTCCTCTCCTGAAGCAGATGCCCCCACTCGTCTCCCACCCTCCTCTCCACCCTGTCCATTGGGAAGTTAGTTCCCCCTTTGTCTAACCTCAGGCAGATTGGGTTCTCTCCTACCTCACGTTAGGAAAATGGGTGGGGAAATGGGGGCGCGGAGTGAGAGATTCCAAGGGTAGACTGTTCCTTGGAGGAAGCTGATAGAATTCCTACAGCTCGCCCTGGCACCTGCTGGATCTGATGGTGTTTCCTGGTCTGGAGAGTTTGAGACCTCGGGGCAGACTTAGGATCTGGTGAGAAGAGAATGGTAAACCTACCGTGGAGCAGACACTCAGTGCGCCCTGCACTGTACCGAGGAATTGACATACCCTGAACCTCACATGAAGCATCAGACGAGATGGAGGCTCAGGGGGGTTGAGTAACCTCTCCAAGGTCATACAGCTCTGAAGTGAAAGAGTGGAAAGCAAGACCTTACTTCAAGATTTATAACATTCAGCCACCTAAGTAGGCAACCAACACTCCCTTTCCTGCTGCCCAAAGGAAAAACCCAAAATACAAAGCCAAAATGGGTCAAGCTTTCTGGGTTTCCTGAAAGCCACAGCCTCCTCCCTGGCCTCTACTGTGTTTGTGAGAGTCCTTCCTAGAGCCTCAGGTCTCTGAGGGGCTTGCCGGTTCTGGGTGTGGAAATCTTCACTGCCGGTAGGTCCTGCCAGATGTCTCCCTGCAAGTCCTTCCTTTTCTGCTGGATCCCGGTGCTGATGTGGGAAACGCTCAGAGAGGAGCAGGTTTTAGTTCTACCTTCACGTCCAAGAATTGCTCTTGGTGATAACCTTAATTCCTCATGTTTCATTTTAACCCACACTCTGGCGATGATGCTCCCAAGGCTGGAGGAGGTAGCCCCACTCTGTGCTTCCTTGAGGCCCCCAGGCCCTGGCTCCCTCCCTCTTGTGTTGTGAGCTAAACAGCAAAGCTTGGGGCAGCTCTAACAGGCTCTGCACATCCCCTGCAGCCCCTACGGCTGGATCCGTGCAGTGGCCTAAGAGGACGAGTATTGAGAACCATAAATCAAAAAGGATCATAACCCAATCTTGAATGATCAGAGTGGCTGCTCCTAAGTGCTTTGTGTTTCTTGAAGGGTTATAGCACAAGCAATTATTATTGTCATTGTGACCATTGTTCTGATTACTAATAATATGATTAATCCTTTTGGCCAACACTGGTGCTCATTACAACACATGTAGGTCTGAGGTCATTATTTAATAAAAGCAATATAGATAATGATGATAACAATAGAGAGTAAGCCGTAAAGCCAGGGCTTGGAGCCAAAGGAAATGTCTAAAGCAGATTTTACCTTTTAAGAGGTTAGTTAATATGAATTGAGTCCCTATCATGCACCCAGCATTGGGTTTGATGGTTTCTTTTTTATATGTTACTTCACTGAATCTTCATAATAACCTTTCGAGGTGGGATTATTATCTCCGTTTTGCAAGCCGAGGAAATTGAGGCTCAAAAGATTAAGAGACTTGCGTAAGATCCCTGGGCAAGTGGTGGGGCCGGATGGGAACGGGTCTGTCTGACTCCAGGCTCTGAGCTGTAATCAGTCAATCAGGGCCAATAGGTTGGGGATGAAACCTCGGAGCAGAGAGGCGAGGCTAGCAGGAGGCCCTGGGCCCTGAAGGTGGCACTCCAGTCTAAACCTAAGATGTGAGCTCTTTGCCAGAAAAATGATCAGCAGAGGCCCCAGGAAGCCAGAAGATAGACAGTCAGATCTCGGCTGAGAGGAACACAGAGAGGATGAGAAAAGAAGGAATCCAGAATAAAAAAAAAAAAAAAAAGTCCGAGTGTTCAAGACCAATGCTGCATCTCTGCGAAGTGGAAACTTGCATCAAAAGTCACTTTGTTGCTGGGCCTTCTGAGTGGCTGAAGTGGATGGACTGCATAATCTGATTCATTGGACACAATCCAGTCTTCTCAGTGACCGCTTGATTGATCCAGTGGGAAGACAGGATTGTTTATAAGAACACAGGTGGCCGAAAGAGAAGTAAGAGAGTGAATCAGAGAGAATGACAGAGAGGAAGAGCCACGCAGAAACCTGAAATCGGGCGTTGTGGACACAGGTGAGGTCCAGATAGGGCCCCTGGGAGAAACCAGCCCAGAGGGGCAATGGTGGAGACACGGGGATGGTGGTTTCCAGGGGGATACTTTATGCTTATTAGCACTGAGCAAACCGCACACCCCCCTCTGCCACATCCCCAATCTGATTAGAAGCCTCTGGTCTCTTCCCTTGACCTCAGCCCCAAGTGGAGAGCGGTTAGTCTTGAGACCTCCCTTAATGCTATTAGCTAAAGCTGCTTAGGTAGGAGAGCAAGACAGGCTGGGGACCTGGGAAGGGCAAAGCCAGCCACCTTTTCCCTTGGGGAACTGGGAGGAGGGGCAGGGAGAGAGGTCCTTTCTTAACCAAGACACGGAGACCCCAGACCCCAGGGCATCTTGTCCCTCCTTCTGCCACGGCTGCCAAACCCAGAGAGTCCATGCTTAGGGCATAGAGGACCCCTTCTTGATGCTCCTGGTTGAGAATCTGGTCCACTGCACCCCCTCTCCCTCCTGCAGCCTCAGCCCTTTTGTCAGCCCTCACCTGGAGAGGCCGGCTCCCACCCTGCGCTCCCCCAGCAGAGTCCAGCGGCCTGCCTACTTCCCTTGCACCTCTCCTTCCTCCTCCCCAGCCCTGATCTCCCTTCCCAGGCTCCCTCTCACTTGCTCCAATTGCTCAGTCCCCAGTCCTTTGGGTCTCAGATCTCTGCCCACCCCTCCTCCCAGCCTCCGCCCCTTGCAGACATGCCTCTGACTCTTGTCTCTGCCGTCCCTGAGGGCCATGGGATTTAAAATGTTTGTGTAACTCCGTGGAGTAGAAATCCAAACCCAGACACCCCCATGCCCCACCTCCAAACTGTCACGAAGGGCAATTGAAAGTCATGGTGAAAGTCACACCTCCCCTCAGGGGCCCAGGTGTTAGGGGGATGGGAAGTGAGGTATCAGGAGACCACTTCCAGTGCCGCACCCACCCCTTTCTCTGTCTGGCCCCTCAGGTCTCTGTTTCACTTTGTTTGACCTTTTAATCTTCAACTCATTTCCTCCTTCAAGACAGCTTCTCTCCTCTTCCCTCAGTCTAATTCTTCTTCCTTCTTTCCACTTCCCATCCACCAGCCTTCTCTTGTCTTACTTCCCCACCACTGTTCACTTTCTTTTCTCTCCGTTGTCCGTCCTTTCCTGTCTCAGGGTCTCTCTGTCTTTCCATTCTTGTCTTTACAGTCTTGGTCTCTCTCTGTCTGGCCTCCCTCATGCCCGTGTCCCTCTTCTGGAGTGTTGGCCCTTCCTCACCACTTCTCCCCAGCCTGCCCTCTGTCGTGCCGTCTCTGTCATTGTTTCTTTGTCACTTTCTGTTTTCTGGCCTCTCTTTTTGCCTTTCTCCCGGCCCAGTCTCTCATCCGTGTTTCAGAGCTGGAAACTGAGCCCACGCCCCCCAGCTTCCTGGCCCTGGCCTTCACAGCCCACCTCCCCACACCCCTCATTCCTTCCCAAAGCCCTCCCTCCACACCCCGTGCCCCTCCCCCAGTGGCCACCTCAGTGTTGTTTCCTTTCCTCTCCTTCCCATCAGCTGTGTCCCAGGGGATCCCCCTGCCTGGACACCCCCAATCCTTCCCTTCATCCCCACACCCAGGAACTAGAAATCCCCTCCAGCAGAGCAGGCGCTGAGGTGGCTGAGGAGCCAGGCCAGCCAGAGGAAGTGAAAGCTCCCAGCCAAATGCTGAGCTGGGGTGAGCCGGGGTGAGCTGGCGGCCAGCACGGGGCTGAGTAACAGGGACCAGGAATGCAGCGGGAAGCAGGCCTCTGGGGCGCTCTCACCAGCTGGGGGCCTCTGACGCCTTCTTTTTTTTTTTTTAATTTTTTATTTATTGCAGTGACATTGGTTTATAATATTGTATAAATTTCAGGTGTACATCATTATACTTCTATTTCTGCATAGATTACATCATGTTCACCACCCAAATACTAATTACAACCCATCACCACACACATGTGCCGAATTATCCCTTTCGCCCTCCTCCCTCCCCCTTCCCCTCTGGTTGACGCCTTCTGACTCAATCCCCAACCCTCAATCCCGTGTCTCTTCCAGCCTCAACTTCAACCCTTGCCTTCAACCCCAGTCTTAACATAAACCCTAACTTCAACTTCTACTAAGCCCCAAGCACAGCCCAAGGCTCCATCCCAGTGCCCTGATCCCTCTCTCCACTGGGCCCCACTGCCCTTGAGCAGGGCCAGGAAGGGGGTGGAGTTGGAGTGGCAGCGGTACCACTCTCCTCTTCAGCCCTCTCCTCTTGTCCGTCCAGAAGGGGTTGGAGAGAGAAGCATCACCTCTCTGTGCCTCTCCAGCCTCACGTAGCCTGCATCCTCCCCCACTGTCCCAGGGGCTCTGCTAATAAGGGGCTCCCAAGCTCTCAGACTTCAGGCTTCTTGGACCTGGTTCTTTGGGAAGGATGCCAAGAGTCTGAGGAAGGAACGGAGCAGAATCCCCTTACTCCATCAGAGGTTTCAGTTCAATTCACCCCAGCCTGGCTCAGATGGGAGCACAACCTTAACTCTCTCCTCCTGGGACCCCTGTGCCCATCCCCTGCTCCTTCGCATCCCCATGCTGTGATGCCCACACCGATACCAGTCCTCACCTACTGCCCTTCAACCTTGGCCACAGCGATGGCTGCAGTGAGCTCGCTGGGATGCAGGACTCCCTAGGTGTACAGACAACAGTGCGCAGGGATGGCTGGGACCCGAATTCATTCAGCCCCCAGAGCCCCACTCCATCCCATTAATCCCAGGAGTCTTATCCGCCCCAGTGAGCCGACATCTGACCCCAGCTATGCCCCATCTGGGGAGAAGAGCCTGCTGCCATGCTGGACCTACTGTCTCTATGAGGTCCCCACTTCTCTTTGCCCTGACTGCCCAACACCTGGCTCTGCAGCTGGCCCACACCTGAATGGAAGTCAGGCAGCGTCAGTGTGGCCCTTGAGCTCTCATCTCCACGCAGTGCCTGTGTCTCCTTGCTTCTCCCCTCCCAATTGCCCCACAACGGGCTGCATAGCTGAGGTAGGGGTTGGTGGAGAAGTGGAGAAGGGTCATCATATCCCCACCCCCCCACCCCCCGCCCCGGCCAGCCCCAGCCGCAGAGCTGCCTCCAGAGTCCTTACCTTGGTGCACCCCTCGGTGCAGGTGCAGCAGCCGCTCCCTGCTCCGTCCAGCGGCTCCTTCTGGTGCACACCTCGCCCAGCGACCCCTCACTCATCACACGCTGAGTTAGGGGTACTTAAAATGAGAGCAGGATCTCCAAGCTCCCAGGGGAGCTGATGTGGTTTTCAGACAATAGCATTAACCCTTCGGGGGCCAGTGGCATCACAGCCCTGAGCCCCTTCCACCTCTGTGGGGGGTGGGGTAGGAGGGAGTGTCTCTCACTGGGTCCTTTGCATCCAGAGCCTACCTTGAGGGCAGATGGCTCCTAAAACATCTGAGATACTGGCGACAGGGCTACCGCTTCTTCAGTTCTAGGAAAGGGACACTGAACTGCTGGGAAGTCCTTCCAGCTGTCTACCCTTCCCAATATATGCCAGCCCTTCTCTCATGGAACTTCCTGTGGAGATAAGAGTCCAGACCTGGAAAAGGATTTCCCCCCTTCACAACCTCTGACCCTTAACACCACCTTACTCCCTGTTTTTTCCTCTGAGTCCCAGGCCCCACCTCTGCTCACATAGCAGGTACTGAATCTTCACGATATATAACTTTTTATCTTAGTCTCAAGTATTAAAATGATACTGTTAGTTTACCCAATCACCTTTTCTGTAAGGATTTTTAAGCACTTATTATGTCTCTGTCCTCTTAGAGTTCTAGAAAATGATTTTTCCTTTTCTTTATTAATATGACTTAAAGTTAGACAGCAAGAAGAACTTCCAACTAAGGCATAAACCAGACAGAAAAAAGTGACTACAGGGGCATCAGATATCCTGCTGAGAAAATAGTGGGAACATGATAAGGAGTAGGATTCCAGAATACACTGGGGAGGGGGATGGAGGGTTTAGGTAACTGACCTCAGGAGAGGCTTCTCAGGGGAAACTGGAGGGTGGATGTCAAAGACCAGAGCCTCTGGCTTTAAAGTCCTGGGGACCACACAGCCCTGGAGCTGGTGGGGCCTGTGTCCAACCTCCCCACTCCCTAGCGGGGAGGAAAAGATTGATGGCTGTCATTGGGGAATCAATATGATTTTCTTTTTTTTTCCTCCCTGACTCTGGGAGGCCAAGTTTCCCCCTCTCTCCCCACCCCGTCTCATTACACAGCCCCTCCCAGTCCTGAGCTGATGGAGATGGGAATGGAGGGCCATGGAATTAAATTCTGGGGGTTGTTTTCTGGTTAAATCAACCGAAGCTAACATGATGGAAAGGTGAGAGAGAGAGGCTGATTGATGGAAGAGACAGGAGCTGGGGGCCATGAAGAGAGGGTCCTTATTAGGGGGAGGCAGGAGAACAGAGCTCCGAGCCCACCAAGGGCACAAAGGGAAGGGGCTACAGAGGGAGAGATGGTCCAGAACACTGCTCCAGA
This sequence comes from Diceros bicornis minor, assembly GCF_020826845.1. Lineage (NCBI taxonomy): Eukaryota > Metazoa > Chordata > Mammalia > Perissodactyla > Rhinocerotidae > Diceros > Diceros bicornis. Next base: position 60,578,977 of record NC_080743.1, read on the forward strand.
GAGCTGGATGCAGGGAGAGGGGAGGAATATTAGCAAGGACTCAGCAAACTTGATCTCCGTAGAGGACAGACAGCTACAGCGAGGAGGATGGAGGTTTGCGCCAAGACGTGGTACCCTGGGTATTTCTCTTAGGTGTCACTGGTGTTTCCTCACCTGGAGAGCTGGTCCTGCCCCTTGCTCACCTTCACCCCATCCCATCTCCTTAGTTAAGGATTCAGGACCATTCGAGTTTGGAGCAAGAAGATGCCAAGGCCAAAGAGCACTCTGGGGAGGAAGAACTGCTCCCTGCTCCTCTCCACGAAGGCCCTGTTTAAAGAGCGGTGGGAGCAGAACCTGAAGTGGAAAGACTGGGACCTGGACGGTGGGCCTGGACTCCACGGGGTCCTTCAGATCCCCTCCTGCCTCCACAACTCTCCTGGGAGGGCAACATCTGAAACGCCTCCAGAGAAGGAGGCTCATGGCTCTTCTGCTTTCCCACTTCCTGCCTCCATCCCAGCTCCCAGGAAAGTCCCTCATGTTACTGACTTCAAGTCCTTGCGAGAACTAGAGCAGCTGCTTCTGAGACAATTGGGGTTTTCACTCTTTCTCTTCTGCTGCTCCATACACTGTCCCTACCCACTTCCTCTCATATTCCCGTAAATCTGATCAAAGCAGCCCCCACCCCCGCCCTGCCCTCTCTGTCCCATTTGCACTCATAGAGGAGGCTGGGCGTCGGATTAGGAAGCCAGGCGCTTGGTACAGACATTGGCTTCTGGGGTAGCACACTGGGCCTCCTGTTTCTTCCCCAAGACAGAGGCGGATGGTCTAGTGCCCTTTGGGGAGGGGTGTCCCCTGACCAAATCCAGCCCTTTCCTTTGCTCTTGTGAGCATCTCTGTATACCTTCCAGTGTCTGGCACAGTGCCTGACCGTGGGGGCTGCTCCACCAATGATTACTGAGCGAGTGACCTAAAAGGTACCCCCCAACCAGCTCCACACACTCTAGCCCATCCAGCTACTCAGACTCTCAACAGGCAGCCTCAATACATTTTAAACTGTCTTCCAAACCTCAGCTTCATTTCCGTTAACTGTACCTGGCCTGAACCAGCCCCCTAAGCTCCCCTGACACAGTGACACAATAATGGGGTCCCCATCCCTGTCTGGGAATCAGTAGGAGGCAGCCTCTCCCACTTTGAGGCTGAAGCTGGCTTGGGTGTCTCCCAAGTCCCCCTGGAGAGGAGTCTCTTGGGGCTGAGGGAAAACCGGGACGGGGCTGGCAGGAACCCCTCTCCTCAGCTCCCTGCAGTCCCCAGAGCTTAATGGCACAAACTCAGGCACGTAGAGTGCTTTCACAGCAGCCAGCCAAAGGATGCTCTATTTGAGCCTCAAGTAGAATTTTCCTGTTCTAGTTAGTGACTTATTTTCATACTTGAGTAACCAGCACAATAGGCTAAATTCCGAGCCTATCGACACTGTCCCACAGACTTTGTGTCAAGACCTCACCACTCGAAATGGGTCCTCTCAGGCCTCGCGTGTGCCCGACCATCTGATGTTAAAATGGGCCAAAGACACGGGGATGGGATCAGACCCTGGGGAGGGCTTCTCCAGGGGTTGCACAGGAATGGGGGTGTTGCCAGGGGAGTGGAGATGAGAAGGCATTGCTATCTCTTCCCTGAGGAATAGGAAGAAGGAAAGGAAAAGGGCTCCTCTTCCTCACTCTCCTGGCTCTTCTGCTGGGATCTGGCCTGGGCTTGGCAGCCAGTGGAGTGAAGGTGGGTGACTTGGCTGGCCCAGGAGGGTCTGTCTGGCCAGTCCACTTGTGACAGAAGGAGAACATCCCTTGATAAGCACTCCTTGCCAGCTGTTGGAGAAAATGGGGTCGTTCCCACTGGCTCATTCCCTGGAATCCCCCACTGGCTTCCCAAGATGGGGTGAGGCCCAGTGTGCCCCCATCAGAGGGATGGGGGGGAGTGGCGGTGACTGAGACTGGACTCAGAGGGTGGGAGAAGAGGGGAAGGGGGTAGAGATAAGACAGACACCCCTGAATAGACGGATAAGGTCCCCAGGTGGCCGGAAAGAGGAAAAGGAAAGGAGTGTCAGATAAGCTTTTGGAAGGAGGAGGAAATCAGGCTAGGAGACAAAGAAGAGGGAGAAGGAGGGAAGTGGAGGAGAGGAGCCAATGAGGCAGAGGGAAGAGGAGAGGTTGGGGATGAGGAGGAGGTGCGGCAGAGGCTCAGCTGAGGCAGCCCTGGAATGCAGCATCTGAGGGACGCGCGGCTGGGGGAGGGGAGCTGCGTGTGAGCGTGTGCAGCCGGTGGCTGTGGTGTCGGTGGAGACTCTTCATGTCCCATTAGCAGCAATGGAAGGTGACATGCGGGGATCGATACCAATCGAGGCAACAGACTCCCAGTAATAAACCCATTTCACTCACACTTCTCCACCCCCGCAGGCCGACCCCAAGAGAGGGAGCGAGGGCTTCCCACGCCTGACCCCCTCTCCAGAGAGGCTGAGCTCAGAACTGTCCCTAGCCTGGCACCGGGACAGGGGTAGGGGCCCCCCAAGCCTGGGAAGTGTCTTCAGCAGGGTGGGGGTGCGTGCTTTCTGGTTCTGTGAGGCTCCGGCCTAGGGTCCACTGAGACCTTCAGCCCGGGCCCACCTTCTCCTCTTGGGGTGAGGAGGATCTGGGCCCACCTCCCAAACCCTGTGGGTATTTCCAAGGCAGAAAGGAGAAAGCTCTGGAATTTGTTGATTAGCTCACCCATGGGTGCAGGTGAAGGCATCTTTGTGCTCCCGGGTCTCTCGTTCTTGCCTCTGTGTCGGTGTCTGAATGTATGTCTGTCTGTCTCTGTTAGTAGGTGTGCGTCTGTGCGTCTCTGAGGATTCCTGTGTCTCTGTGGATGTCTGTCTCTATGACCGTGTGCTGTGGTGCGTAGGTGTTTGTGTCCGTTTTTGTGTTTCTAGCGTGTGTTGTCGGTGTACTCTGTGTGCCTATCCGTGTTCACACACACCTATCTCTGGGAACGTGGGTGTGTGAGCCTGGGTTTGTCTGTGTGTGAATCTGAGTGTGTGTCCAGGTTTCTGTGGGTGTCTGCTTCTGGATGTGTGAGCTATGCTTTGTTTTGGAGACAGTTTATGGGTGTCTCCATATATATGCACCTGTGTGTGTGTGTGTGGTTGTGCCTGTCTTTTCTCCCTACATGTGCAAAAATGCTGCTGGCTTTTTAGTATGTACACCCAAACCCTGCCCCCATCTGGCTCCTTGAGCTAGGCCTCAGGCAGGTGGGGTGCCCCACCATCCCTGACACTGAGAGATGTCCCCAGACACGGGCCTTTCAGTACTAAAACTGGGACAGTTGGTCACATTTCTTCCAGGCTTGGACACAAGGAGGCCAAGGTGAAGCGTAGTGCCGTTGTCAGAGAAGGAAGGACGGCAGAAAGGTGAGGTGGGGCGAGTGGAGGCATTTGAATGGAAGAGGAGTTAGAAAAAAAGGCCGTGGGAGCAGCAGGAGGAATGCTGGTTAGACTGAAGGAGGAACTTCCCCAGGGCACAGAGCTGGGGCTCTGGAAACAAGATAGGAGGGAAAAAGGATGGGTTTTCCTCTGCTGTGGAAAACTCTGCTGAAGAGTTGTGTTGGGCTCTGTGGGGGACACTGGCAGAGAGTGATGATGCTTGCCTGCTGGTGGCAGGTAGGAGGTGCCCAGATGGACCTTGTAGGGGTTCCCACCCTCCTGCACACCCCCCAACTGCTCTCTCTGGCTCCTCGCTGGGTGGGGATGACTGTGTGTGACTCAGAGGTGGGACCCCTGTAGTGCAGAGTGTGTGAGGATGCCCTACTTTGAGCCTTTCCCTCTTTCTGCCTGGTGGGCTCCCTTCCTTAGAAGGAACAGAGGGGGCCTGGATGGCTCTGGGTGGTGGGCACGGGTGGGGTGGGGGGGGTCTGGGGGCTGCGGGAGGGAGAGCTGGTTTATAATATCCTAGAGTCTCTCAGCTCCACGAGGAGGTCCTCGGCCTTATCCATTGTGTTCACCATGGAATTCCCAATCCCCACTCCATGCCTGGCACATGGTGGTCTCGCAGGAAACTTTTTGGACTGAATTCGTAGCTTTGCCCGTGCTCCTGAGCATGTTAGCTGTCCTCCTCTCGGAGGGTGGATGAGAACCAGGCCCCTTTAGTTCTCTGGCTGTTCCTTCTCTCTGCCCCATCCTTCCCCTCCTCCCGCTCTTGTCTTCTCCAGGGGTCTCCTGCGCTGGGCCTCACAGGTGAGCAGCGCCCAGCTAGTCTCATTCCTGTGGTCTCTGAAGGTCAGAGAGGACCAGGCTCCAGCTGAGAGGCCTCTAGTCTCTGCCACAACCTGTCCCCTACCGTTTTGTCTCAATGCAGTGCTTTTCAAATTGACATTGGCCCTTTGGCACCTTTGAGGTGTTTGAGGGGGTTGTGCCCACAACCATGAACATTTAAATTACCTTTGGAGATCACACAAGGGTTTTATCTGTTTTATAAACTGAGTTCTTAGTAGAAGTTTTGAAAATAGGGCTCCAATGCTAAGAATCTTTGCACCTCGGCCACCCCTGACCTTTGAAGGTGTCTGTGCAGGAGCTCAAACGGACGACTTCTCCCCGCAGCCTCCTCAGGGGAGTTTGCCCAGGGCAGAGGCCCAGGGTTGCCGCTCTGGTTATTTGGGCAGGGAATTTCAGGACGCCAGAACCCAGAGCGTGGGATAGGAGGCGGGACATGCTGCAGGTAGACATGACCCCTTGACCCCACAGACCCAAGCTGAGGGCAGTACTGTCTGCAAATTACAATTTCAGCATTGTTGTCTGCTGCCCCTCTGCCTTGCCGTCCGTGAGCTGGTCCTGGGCTGTGCTCTGGAAGATGCTGAGAGAACTGAGTCTTGTCCAGGATCCTGCAGTGTTCTCTCCTCTTTGGGCCTTGTCTTTCTGTCTTCTGCGTAGGTCTTCTTGTCTCGTCCTCAGATGGGTCTTCCCTCAGACTGGGGGCTTCAGGAAGCAACAGGAGCTCTTGCTTCTCAGATTAGGGCTCCCTGGGGGACCTCTATTTCCTCCCTTAGTCTATGACTCCCTGGGGAGGGGCTGAGTCTCCTTCCCTAGTTCCCCTTCCTCCAGCTGGAGGCCTGGTGGGTTGCCTGAGCCCTAAGGGTGGGAAGGGTGCTTGGGCTAAGGGCAAGGAAGGGAGAGTGTGAGACTGCAGGAGGCAGGTGGGCGGGAAGGACACACATAGGGCACACACAGAGAGGTCTGCAGGACAACTGGCATTACACCTAGTTTAAGAGGCCCTGAAAGTGCAGCAAGAGGGACTGAGACCCTGAAGACTTCGTGAAGGACCGTCCAAAAGCTTGGCTGCAGAGTTGGGGTTCCAAGTCTTGCAGTTAGGGGAGCAGGAGGGTGGGGTGGTGAGAAGAGGCAGATGAGGCTGGGGCCTATGGATTCTATCTCCCCCAGCTCTTTTCTGGACCTCAGAACATGGGACAGGCAGACACTCCCACTCTCGAGCCAGGAAGGATGTCTTGAAAGAGGAGAACTCAGGGGCTCTGAGGGGAGACTGGTCTCCCCTCCCTCCATCCACTCCCGTCCCCCACCTCAGAAACCAACCCGAAGCAGGCTAACCAAACTTTTATATATATATATATTCTGTGTTAAGGAGCCCTGTGTCAGGCTGATGGGAAAAAACAAGAGGGAGAGAGAAGGGGAAGCCAGGAGAACGCAGAGCTCAAATGAGACCCAAGATAAAGCAATTACCTGATCAATACGGGTGAAATTGAGTAATCTAGCAGATCAATACCATGGGCAAGAGGCTGGGAGGGGGCCCCCTGCTCTCAGACCCCATCCCCTCGCACTCCCCCCCACTCACCTGCAACCCCCACCACCACTTGCTTCAGTCCCCACTCACCCCATCTCCTTGAGAATTCATCTCTGTCTGCCTTCCACCTCAGCCTCTGTACTCTGGTGCCCCAAGGTATCACCCCCCCTGCCTCTCCCAGTCCCCAACCTGCGCTCAGGCTGCCACTTCCACCCAGGACTCCCTCTCCACCTCATCTCCCATCACCCATTCCCTCTCCTCCCTTCCCAAACTGATCCCCACTCTCGAGGCCCTCCTAGGTTGATGCCTTCCCCTCTTTTTCCATCTTCCGCCGCACCTGCCTCCCTTCCCCCTCACTGAGGGCTACAGCCCAAGCCAGTTGGATAGCCTGCTGCCTACATCTGTGTCCTGGGAGCAAGTGTGGGGAGGTGGTCCCACCTCTCCCCCCATTAGATAGGAGCTTTCTAAGGACAAGAACTAGGTTTGCAGGGACCAAGTCTTCCCACACCAGCCAGACCTGACTGGGGAGGGAGCTGTGCCTTGTTTCACTGTTACTGGTAACACAACGTAACTACTCCATTTACGGAGCACTCCTTATACGCTGGGTGCTGGCTGAGCTGGACTGGGGGGGTGGGTAGGGAGCTGGGAGGAGGACCCTGGTTCCTGTTCTTCCACAGGTGGTGGTGTGTGTGCCTACAGTGAAGGGCACTAGCCCATCTGAGGACTGCCTGTGTTTAGAAGGAGGTTTTGGAACTCTGTTTTTTTTTTTCAGAAGGGACATGGGGGACAGTGAAAACTCCCCTAGTATTGTGGGAACTCCTGAGTGCCTTCCTGCCTAAGTCAGTACTAAAAGTTCTCCTGCAACCAGGAAAGTTAACAGCTTGCTGCGGGATGAAGAGAAAGGCTGTGCATTAAGGGAAGAGCATTGGAGCAGGAGCCTCCTAATTACTCATCTTCCTCGTGGCTGGACTGGAAGCTCCTGGCAGGTAAGGAGTGTCTTTATTTGACTTTGAAATCCCAGGACAGAGCCTGGCATCTGGCAGGCACTCAGGAAATAATAGTTGAATAAATGAATGACTACTGTCACCTTGTCACAGTCTGCCTTGTATTTCAGTTCATTATGTTGGCTTGTTTCCCCCACTAAACCGTGAATCCCTAGAGAGCAGGGACCTGCCACATCTCACAGCACACGGCCGCCATGTTTGTTTCACAAATGACTGACTGACTGAATGTCTGTTTCTCTGTCTCTGGCTTGGAAGTCGTTCCAAGGGAACTTTTACATGGCAATGATTCCCTTAGAGAAATCAGGGGCCTCTTTTAAAGCAACTCAATCCCCCACCCACTTCGTTCCAGTCTCTATGTGTCATCACCGAGAGGCAGGGAGGTGTTTGAAAAAACACGGACTTTGGAGTCAGAAACTCTGGGTGAGTCCTTGTTCAGTTACTCACTAGCTGTGTTGACCTTAGGCAACTCACTTAACTTTATTGACCTTTGTTTCCTTCATCTGCAAAATGGGGATAACCGTAGTACCTTCCGAGGAGGGCAATTTTGTGACTCAACTTGTGGATTTAGTAAGTTAACGCAAGTTAAGTGACAAGAATGTATGAATGTTAGTTGTTATTTTCAAGGTGGGGGAAGGAGCAGTTGGTCAGCAGAAGACCAAAATTTCAACACCTGCAGATCAGGATTTTTTCTAGCTGGGCCAGGAGTGGGAGAATAAAAACCAACTTCCTTTACTTGTGGTATTCTGAAGAGAGACCGACACCACATACCTCAGTTTCCCCTCCCCTTTCCTTCCAGTTATTTGCCACGAGCGCAAAAATCATACAAAGAAGATACATCTCAAAACACCAGTTGATGGCTGGTTCCCCACCCTCTTGCCCGTTTATGTTACTCTTTGAGGAAACTGGTGAAAAAAACAGAAGAAAGTCTTGATGACATCCTGGAACAAAGGGTCCTACCCTTGCAGCCAGGATCTTGGTTTCAAGGCTGACCTCTGCCTCCTGGAGAGGAGGCTCCTTCCATCCTCCTCCCTCCTTTTCTCCTCCTTGGTGAGATCCCCGCAGGGCTCCAGGTGAGAGGCCAGAGACTGCCCTCATCGCTGGCCTTTAGCTCTCTGGGACCATGGTTGTAAGGCTCTGACTGTTCTAGACCAGTCTTTGGGCTGAAGTTGGGGTGGAGCCCGCACCGGACGACTGAGGCAAGGGGCAGTAACACGGGCAGAAGCCTGCTGCCTCTTGGCTCTAGACCTTCGCTTCCCTGTCTCAGCGCTTCCCAGTCTCAGCGAATCGTTTGGGCTGCAGGCTCTCCATTGTCTGCCTAGACCAGATCCCCAGGTCCTGGAGTCAGGGGTCGGGACGATGGGCCTCTGCCTTTCTCCAACCTTGGCCCTGTGAGTCAGGGGCGGGCTCATCTGCCTTCTGGGAAGGCTTTGATCTTTGATCTTTATCCCTCCTTAGTTAGGCCCTGCAGCCCTGCCCTGAAGCCTGTTTGACTAGAGCTAAGTGCCCCCTCCCCTCGGCCTGCCACAGGTGCTGGCTCCCCCCTCCACGCCCCAGATTGGGACACAAGGCCTGACACCTGGAGAAACACTAAGGTTAGGGTCCCCCGCACTGCCGCCAATTCTGCATGTCTGATTCTTAGAGGCTGAGAGGAAGACGGGTCTTCACCTTCGCCTCGGAGATCTAAGGCAGTGAATGCGGAAAGCATGGGGACCGGTTTGAATCACTAGGACAGGTCATCCACTGTGGGGCTCATTTTTCTCATCTGTAAAACAGGGATCAGAGTATCTACCTCCTCTTGAGAGGGGCCAATGAGAGAGTGATGTGAAGGCACAAGGCCCCACAGAGTCCAGGAGCCATGAGGGTAGAGTGGGACCTCACACAAATATCCTTGTCACTTCATTAAAAAAATGATTTTGAGTACTAAGTGCTTTATGTGCATCATTTAATCCTCGCAGCAATCCTATAAAATAGGGAAATTGAGTCATGGAGAGGTTCCACAATCTGCCTGAAGTCTCATAGCCAGTAAAATGGCAGGGGTGGGACAATGGGATTAGAGCCAGGTCCAGTTTATCTCCTTTCCTCAGGGAGTCAACACACCCAACTCCCGCCAGAGCAGGGAAGCAGCCGCCACAAGAGGGGTGGGAGTGGTGGAGGTGGGGTGTCTGCGTCTGAGGCAGCAGGGCTTCTTGCGGGTTTTTAGCTTCCTTCTCGCTCACTTTTGTTTTGTTTTTCTTTTTTTTTCAGGACTAGGGGCAGGTGAGTGAAGGTGGAACTAATGAGTCTGAATCCTAGGAGAGGGGCAGGAAGGGAAAAGCCAGGGCTGTTTAGAACTATAGGTGTCTTGGAAACTGAGGCCAGAGAGCAGTGTCAGGGGGAGGGGTCTTGGCTCATTTTTCTCTCGCCCACGTTCTGTGTAAATAAGTACCAAGCAAATATGTCCTGTGGGTACCCTGAGGGGAGGCAGGTTTCCAGGAAGGAGGGAGGAGGGACAGTTGCAGAAGGAGGGGAAGGAGAGAGCCTGAAGACAGAGGAGTTGGAGGAGGTCTTTGCGGGGTGGTGTCTGGAGAGTGGGAGAGGCTGGTGCTGGAACTGGGGGCCGCAAAGCTCAGCCCCTGCAGCAGGCAGCCCTGCCCTGGTGCCTGGAAATTTGACCACAGACACTGTGAACACTGGGTGCCACTCTCCCCTGGGCCTTCTGCCTGTCCTCATATTCCAAACCTGCATCCTTTGCCCCAACAATCAAACCTCCTTCCTGTATTGCTTGTTATTCATTTATCCAACAAACATTTATCAAGCATCCTTAGGCTCCAGGCAATGTGCTGGGCACTGGAGAAAGATGAACCCAGCGCCGGCCCTCAGCTTCTTGACCATCCTGTGGGAAGCGGACCAGCAGAGAGCACTGACGACAGTGTGCGAGGGCGGCGGTACAGAGGCAAATACAGGCTGCAGAACACAGAAGCGTGGCCTGGAAAGGCCCCTGTGGTGATGACATCTGAGCTGAATCTGAAGGATACATGTAACTGGCCAGGAGCAGTGGAGGGAAGGAGGGAGTTGCAGGCAGTGAGACAGATGAGATCAGCAGTCAGCCAGCCGAGGGGCCTCATTGCAGAGTGGTTGAGACCACAGGTTCTAAGGTTTGCACCCAGGTCACATCAGTTAACGTCTGTGCGACTCAGCGTTCCCCTCAATAAAATGGGTACCTTCCTCAGAGGGTTTTCATGTGGATTAAACAAGTTAACATGAGTAAGGCCTTAAACATGCCCGGCACATGGTAACTGCTTTCTATGCACAGGCTGTGGTGGCTTTGTGTAGGGTGGGAGAGTGTGCGTAGGAATGAGTGTGTGGTTAACGATGAGGCTGGAAGGGTTAAGCAGCGCCAGATTATGAAGGGCCTTCTAAACTAATCAGGGAGATAATGGGGAGACATTGAAGGCTTTATCCCCTACTCACCCACCTTGAAGGGCTCTAAGACTGACCTTTTCCCCTCATCCTCCCTCCCCTACTAGTTTTCTCACGCCCAGGCCTCATTTCTTTCCTCACTTTTTTTTTTTGTGAGGAAGATCAGCCCTGAGCTAACATCCATGCCAATCCTCCTCTTTTTGCTGAGGAAGACTGGCCCTCAGCTAACATCCATGCCGATCTTCCTCCACTTTATGTGGGACGCCACCACAGCATGGCCTGACAAGTGGTGCGTCAGTGCGCGCCCGGGTTCCGAACCTGGGCCGCCAGCAGTGGAGCGCGCGCACTTAATGGCTAAGCCACAGGGCCGGCCCCTCCTCACTTCTTTCCCCAGCTCACCATCACTCACTCTCTGCCCGGAATGTGAATAATCGCCACCCGATTCTATGCACTAAATGGTCAACATAGGCTGGCAGCACCAATGCCTGGGATCCTGATCTGGAAACTGTATCGTTTCGCCTCCGTCACAAGCCTCATTTTGTTTTCAGCAGCTCGAGGAACGGAGAGAAGCAGGAGGCTCTCCCAGCAGGAGGCTTTGCGGCCAAGCCCAGTCCCAGCTTGACTCGGGCTGCTTCAGAGTCAACCGGTCAGCCTGTCACTTTACTTTTTCCCACCTAAATGAGTTAATAGTCTTTTTGAGCAGAGATATTGACAGGCCAGTTACAGTTTCTCAGCGGTATGGCCTTCATGCCCCTCATTCCTCTAGTCCAAACTCTTTTGTAAAATATTAGGGATGGCCACTGCTAGCAGAATAAAAATATAAACTCTTTAGGCATCCCCTAAGACCCTTCACAATCCACCCTAGTTTGCCTCTCTAGCCTCACCCCTCCTCCTCAATTCCTGCCTCCCTGAACTCACAGGACCCTTTAATAGAAGTCAAATTTAACACCTGGCTGTGATTCTACAGATATTGGGGCCTTGAGGACATCATTTTGCCTATCTCCCAAGGGTAAAATGAGATTAGTCTGGCACCATTTTTCTTAGGGTGTGTTACATGATATTCAATATCCCACCAAGATCCCCGCCTACCCCTCTGGATTCTTGTCCTCTACTGGGTAATACTAAGTTTCCCTAATACTGGTTTGCCATGTACTTAATTAAAAAACCACCACCAACAAAACCTTTATTGAGGTATAATTTATATACCATAAAATTCACCCTTTCCCAGAGTGATTGTAATTTGGTGGTTTTTATTATATTCAAATTATTGTACAACTATTACCATTAATTCCAGAACTTTTGCCACACCAACAACAACAAAAAAAGCGACCCATTAGCCGTCTCCACCCTCCTTGGCACCACTAATCTATGTTCTGTCTCCACAGATTTGCCTATTCTAGACATTTCCTATACATAGAATCATACAGTGTGGCTTATTATGTCTGCCTTTGCCCACGTACTCTTAATGAATCCTCAAAACCACCTTGACAGGGCCAGTCCATGGCCAGTGGTTAAGTTTGCGCACTCCCCTTTGGTGGCCCAGGGTTTGCAGGTTCGGATCCCGGGCGTGGACCTAGGCACCACTTATCAAGCCAGGCTGTGGCGGCGTCCCACGTTTAAGGTAGAGGAAGGTGGGCACGGATGTTAGCCCAGGGGTAATCTTCCTCACCAAAAAAAATAAAAAACAAAAAAACAATCTTGAGGTAGAAATTTCCCCGCTAACTCGTGTCCCTGGCTTCAGCTGTCCTTTATCTAGCAGCAGCCATTGAACAAGGAAACTGACACTCTCCAAAACGGTTGAGAGACCTCACTACGTCGGTACCTGTGCAGTAGGAACAAAAAGTTGGGGTGGAGTGAGCTAGCCCGGACTCCGCAAATTCTCTGGCACGACCACCCTGGCTCAGTGTATCAACACCACCAACACTCCACAGACGTTACTTAAAAGTATTTTTTTTTTTATTTAACTTTAATTTCTGAGGTAAAATACTTTTTTCTTTCAACTTCCATAACAAAATACAGAGCTATCAGATACCCCTGGAAAAAATATGTATATTATACATATATTTCTATAACATTACGTCATATATATATAATATATATGCAAAAATTTGAAGACTTTATAGAAAGCGGAACATCTAAAAGGCACTGCACAATGGAGTTAAGATTACTTACATTTTATGTACATATACACACTTTACTCTGCTTAAGCGGCTAAGTGAAGTCATCTTTCACATGTGAATGTCTCACTCATGAATCCCTGCATCACAATTTCATAACTCGAAGAATTTCTAAATATTTCAAAACAAATTAACTGGTAACTCTTTTTTTTCAGCAAAAAGAAATGAACAGTTCTTGAAAGACTGGATAAAGTTCTTTTTCTTTTGAACAAAATCAAAATGTGTGTTCCATTACTGTTTACAAAACAAAAAGCACAAACATAATTATGGAATAAATAAAAAACAAGGGACAAACAGCCAACTGACTCTACCCGCTTGGTGAGAAGTGATATACTTCAACTTTTTATTTTTTTTAATGCTTCTGGAAGTTTCTTGGCCCATGGAGGACTACGGTGCAATAATTCCCTGTATTAGTTAGCGAGTTGGGTTTAATGCAGTGCAGCTTGAAAACTGGGGGTGAAAGGACTTGGTGAATTGTTTATTTCACTCCTAGCCGTTCTTGAAAAAAAAAAAACTCAATAAGGCTGGATGCCCTTAAGAGATCTCTACTACTTTCTTTTCCATAGTCAACAAAGCAAACGGCATGAACAAGTTCTTCATTAATTAATGAAATTTTAAGATTTATATTAGCAGTTTTAAATATTTGGCGCAGCAAAATTTGGAAAAAGTAGGGGAGAAAAAATAGGTCTGATTTTGTCCCCCCTTTCCACCTGCTGTTGGACAGCGATGAGATGCTCACAGGAGAAAGGCCTGGCTTTGTGCCAGGTTGGTGACAGGTGCTGCCAGGAGTGGACTAGGGGGAGAAAAACTACCTCCCACCCTTACCCCAGGAAATACCAACGACCTCCACATTCCCTGGTCCACGTCCTGAGGAAGCCCAAGTTCGGCTCTGTATGAGGACCCTCCCTCCAACCCCAACCCCAGTGTGCAGTGCAAATCAACCAACAATTTACTGGTGGAATGGAAATCAAAGGAAACAGTTAAACACCAAACAATTTCTTAAAGCCAAAAAACATTTTTCATGGAGTTGAACATTTTTTTGAGTGTGTTTTTTCAAGTGTAAAAGCAGTGACTTTTTGTTCAAACAAAAGCAGCATCTAGGAATTAATTCTGGCACTTGGGTTCTAGGGGGTTACAGGTACGCATCATGGATTTCTCTCCCTCTTATTTTAAAGGCCTCGTGTTTCTATTCCTGAGTTCATACCGATACCTGCTGGCCCTCCCCTCCAGTGGACAGAGAGGGCGGCCAGCCAGCCTCCCTGGTTAGATAGGGCAATGCCAAGCAGACACTCCTCCTCCACCTGCCCAGGCTTGCTTTCTGATTCGAGGTAAGGCGAGGCGCAGAGAAAGACACTGACACAAACACAACCAACCAAAGGCAGCTTGATCAAAGCTTGAGTTGCTAGGGACCACTCTCCCAATCCCTTTCCCAGGGAAAGACAAGTCACTCATGGAGTTTGAATCAAATAAGGGAGAGGACACTTGCCAAAAAATAGCATGATGGACTCAAGTCATCCCAAGCCATCTAATAACTCACTCACCTACTCGAACCTTTCCTGAGCCCCTCTCATGCAAATACTCCAGCTAAAAAAGAATTCCCACCCCACCATTAAAAGTCAACCCTCACATACTTCTTAGTACTTAGAGTTCACTTAGGCTAAGGTGGAGTTAGGAATTCCTCCAATTCCTAGACAGCATCCCCATGCCCACTTCTTGCCCCTATCAGATACGGAGTTATTTCTTCTCTTTGCTGCCCTGTGGATGTGAGCCAGTTAGGTACTTCCGTACACTAGGTAGTTACATGTGCACATGCACAGACAGCTGGCTGTGGATTCTCTCTCTCTGCCCCGAGTCCACGCTCCTTTTGCTTCATGTAAGATCAACACTTGCCCATTCCTTTGAAGTTGATGGAAGGGAATTTCCCATGAAGAAACAATTCCTCTATCTGTAAACTGGGGTCTCATGTATGATAGTCACTTGATCATGAGAATGAGAACAATCTAGGGACAGGCATGGTAAGAAGGGCAACATGACAACAGGACAGACAGCAGCCCCTGCATTCACACTAGGCCTTGGGGATCCAGCCACCTTCTGTCTCCTGCCCACCTCTTCCTTCAGTCTCAGTAACATCCAGTGGTACCCCCACCTACCTTCTGTGTTTCCAGGTATCATCTGCTCCCATCATTAACTCCCATAATCCTTTTTGCTACCCATCCCAGTAACATTAAGAGGAGACAACTAAATACCAGCTTGAAATTTAACCATGTTTCGACATTCCCCGATTATCTGAAAAGTTGTCCACGCCCTTTTACAGGTTTATGTTGACAGACCCGTATCATGTTAAAGTATGTTCATTGTTAAGGCTTGACTTAAGAAAACGATAAGAGAACCAGACACAATGGAAAGACATCTTCAACGCTGTCATGCCTCTCAGTGAACTTGCTCACAGTCACTTTGGTTTGGCTCCCCAAACCCACGATGGAAAAGGAAAAATGAAGATCATTTTTGTGTTTTTGTTTTTAAAGGCATTGGGTTACTTCCTCCTGCCCTCTTCTTTCTTCCCTGAACAAGAGTTTACAACTCCTCATGGCTTCTTAATAGGTGAAGTACGTGAAAAGTCCAAGAAAGTCACAGCAGGGCTTCCTGTCCCAACCACGCAGCCGAGGCTCAGTGCCTGAGCCTGCCCAGCCCCACTCTAACTGGCAGTACGTTTCATGTTTCCCGAAAACATTTTTTCAGAAAGGAAAAGAAAAAATGCCAAATAACAGCAACAACAAAGGAAAAAAGAAAAAGAGCAACATCTGAACATCCCTCTGCCCCAGTAAGACTGAGATTATCTTATTCCTCCCCTGAAATAATTATAAAGAAACATCTTAGGCAAAATATTTAGTATTAATGGTCTCTCACTGCTCGACCTCCCAACCATGTCCTTTTCCCTTTGTTCTCTCTCAGAGTAAAATAAATTCATTAATGGCTTTCCATATATAAATACAATAGAAAAGAAAGAAGCCTGGAACCTGAACTATCATGGGACCAAACAGTATCTTGGCCCTTTGGGGGTTTGTCAAAAAGTGTAAGCCTCAACAGGAAATAGAGGCTCTTCTCCTTCAGGTCAATACCCTTCCCATGTCTTACTCACCAGGAAAAAAAACTGTGTTCACATCCCACCTAATTTACAACAGAAGATACCCCACCCCATCCCCAAAACATAAAAATACAAGTCTATGCCCCTAGAATGATCAAACCAGTCTAATTCCCTCCCCCTCCCCCCACCCTGAAATCTTGCTACATAAATACATGTATGTATTTGATTATAGTATAAACAACGCCCAATCCACTTCCAGTTCTAAGCATCAGCAGCTGCTGTTGCCAAGCCCCGGGGTCCTGCCCCATTCCAGAGGAACTTGCCGTTCTTACTCAGCTCTCGGGCTTCAGGGTCATCATTCCAGCGCCGCTTCAACCGAAGCTTGGGGGGCATCAGGGCGTCTTCTTTCTTCTCGGGTGCACTGGGCTCTTTGCCAGGCCTGTCCTCACTGTCTTCAGTCACCTCTAGGGGGTCTTCACTTGGGGTGCTGGGTACAGAGAGCCAGGAGGGCGGTGCAGCTGGGCGGGCAAAGACGGGGCTTTTCTCCTCTTCTATGGTCCTGCTTGGCACAGCGCCCTCTTCCGGAGAGCGTTCCTCCTTCTCTCGTGCTGACTGCCTGAGACTCTCAGGATCCTTTTCAGAGGCTGGCTCCACCTTAATTCTCGGGGGGACAGGCGCCATGGTGGGAGCTGTGACAGGTGCTGACTCCTCGCTGCTCTCCACCCTCTCCCGGTTCTTCCGCCCAACTGGCGGGGGCTGCAGCTTGATAGAAAACTGGGTTGACTCCTCAGGATGCATTTGGCACTGCAGTGGTGGAACCATGAGCCCTGGGTAACGAGGAAATGTCCGGGGACTCAGATGGTAGTTGAACACAGAACACGCTTGAGAATGAAGGTAGTGTTTCATTTCCTCAGGGTTGAAGGAAAAGCAACTGCTGTTGGTGAAGGGGCTCAGGCCTGGTGATGGGCTATAGGAGAAGATGGTGGGAGTCAGGGAGAGGGCTGGTGAAATGGGGACATTAAGGACACCTCCACGGCCAGGGATTGGAGAGACAGCGAAGGGACTGTGGGGGTCGGGGTACATCCCCGGCCTAGTGAACAGAGGAAGCATTATGTCAGGCTTGCGTTTCTGATGGCTGATCCCTCCTCCACCAACAGCATTCCGGGAAGACATGAGATCCACGCCCCGGCGCCAGTCAGCGGCTGAGCCATCCTCCAGCTCCGAAAGCTCCACCTTTCTATCAGGGCCATTACCCGACTCCTGGCCAGACGTAGTTAGGGAGCTAGTAGAGAACCGCCCTGGCTGCACATCGCTAGTTGGAGAATGGGCGTCCAAAGGTGGGAAATGGAACCGGGAAGAGGCTGTTGGCACTGGTGGCGCACTCTGGGGAACCACACCTGTGACAGTGGAGGGGACAAAACGCCACTTTAGAGGTCTGGTTATTCATCATCAGCACTTTTACTTATGTTAAATAAGTACAAGACGTTTAGGAGCCACATGAAACAGACATTCGAGCTGGACTGAATCCCTCAGCTCCGTCTTTCTAGAACTACTGCTCAGCTTCCTCTACTCCATTCAGTTGCCATCATTCTCTAGCCTCTTACTCTGTGTCTTCACAGCACTCTGTACTACCCGAAACATCATTTACTTATTTATCTGTATTCTAAAATATAAATTTCTCTTGTTCACGACTAGACTTCCAGCAGTTCAGGGTTTAACAATTAGTAGGCGCTCAGTAAACGATAGTTGAATGAATGAATGGGTGCAAGAGCCTTTTTTTCTGCAACTCTAAATACTGTGACTATATCACCTGTTTTAATTCTCAGCTTTGCAACTCGTATTTTCTTATTTTCATAATTTTAGCCATTATCTATCAAGCAAGCAAACAAACCAAACCAAAAACCAAACAAACAAAACTGCAAATGACGTATATGTAAAGCAATGCATTAAAAGACCCAAGACCCTGCACCTCACACATATGGACATGAACAAGACAATATTTTAAGAACAAAAGCAGATTAAAAAGAAAAAAAAGGCCATATGTTTGTTAAGATAAGTTCTTATGATGTATTTTTTATCATTTCTGATATACATACAATCACTACTTTACAGAGATTCAAATATTCTTCAATCTCTCCAAATCTATATTTCTCTAACAAATTTTATATAATGATCTCCATTCCCATCCTGCTTTCAATGCTTTTCAAACACTGAGGAGCTGGAAGAAAACCCAGCACCTACCACTCCCTCTCCCGAGTTCGCCTGCTAAAATCTGAAGCTCTAAAAAGAAACCAACACCATGCTGAACACTCGACTTCAGAGGCTCACAAGTTCTCAACTCCCCAGAGGGTCCTTCTGATCAACAGGGCATAAGAAAGATATGCCATCTGAGGTCTCAAGGACGCTTTGGGTTCCTGGAAAGTAGCAGTGGCTTCTATCAGTGATGATGTCAGAAGGGCTCTTTACACTCTGAGGCAGAGATATGGGAGAAGATAAAAAGGGAGAAGAAAAAATAAGAAAAACCCAAATAAGTGAAAATATGGTGATCTAGGAGAAGAAACAAAAAAAGGTGCATAAGATACAGTGTGGTTAGGAATTGGTCCCCATCAGTTGCCTTCTCCTATTCTTGGTATAACAGAGTTGTTCTCAGATATGACTCTGGAGTTGGCTGGTATGTGCAAGACTGTAGCTTTCTAGGCACACGTGACTGAGCAACATTTCCCCAACTGATGTTCCACAGAAAACTGTTCTGCAGGACATTTTTTCTAAAGCCACTGATTTAACCTTATAATTACGGAAAACAGATGAATGACCTTGTATATAATTTGAGTAAAGTCAAGAGGGTCCCAGGCCAGAAGCATCTCTTCTTCCAGCCTATTACAGTGACTAAAATTCCACTCTTTTTGATTCTTTTGGATCTTGACTTTGTGTTAAGAGTACATCTGTTCAAAAGCAAAAAAACAAAACAAAACCTCAGAACACTTCTGTGTGTTCCAAAGGACTGAATAAGATAGGTATAATGTGGGAAGAAAAGGTCCTGACTCCTAAACAACTTAGGTTTTTTTTTTTTTAAACTGGAGGGTATCTCAGTCTTTACACAGGCTAAGGTACACTGTAATTCTGCAAGAAGGAAACAGAACACATATTATTTTCCAAATGCATTTACAGGGAGTGA
The DNA here is from genome assembly GCF_020826845.1 of Diceros bicornis minor. Taxonomy (NCBI): domain Eukaryota; kingdom Metazoa; phylum Chordata; class Mammalia; order Perissodactyla; family Rhinocerotidae; genus Diceros; species Diceros bicornis. Next base: position 60,597,612 of record NC_080743.1, read on the forward strand.
AGGAAGGCAAAACCTTGGAGCAATGTTGGAGGATTCTGGACCCCTGAACTCCGATCAACTGCAGCAGCCCTACTTTTATACGCTACATGTTAAGACAGCAAATTTAATATTTTTTTTGAAAAAATAAGTTTGCTGCTTAAAAAAGTTTGAATAATACTGCTTTGGAAGAAGATCACCTTCATGGAGTGACCATGAAATCTGAGTAGTAAGGTTGGAAAATCTGGGTTTGAATCTCAGTTCTGGAACCTTCTACCTTGTAGCCTACTGCAAGTAATCAACTGGTCTTTGACTCTTTCTGGCAAAATGGAAATAATAAGGCCTTTGCCTAGGTTCAAACCCTGGCCCTACCACTTATTAGCTGTGTGACTTTGGATAACTTACTTTCCTGTGCCTCAGTTTCCTTACTAATCCTCATGTTATGAAAACTGAGAGTTAACATTTGCAAAATCCTTAGAATAGTATAGGCACACAGCAAATCGCAGGCATTTGTTAAAATAAGTAATGCTTTTATTAGATAATAATCATGGTTCAAAAATCAAAACTTTAAAAGGCATATATCATTTGAATATGAACCATATATTAGATAATAGTATTAGAGCAATGTTAGACTTCCTGGGTGTGGTAATGTTATTGTGGTTATGGATGAATGTCCTTCTAGGTGGGGATACATGCTGAAGCACACAGGGGTGAAGTGTCCCTATGTCTGCAACTTAATCTCAAATGATGTAAAAAGTACACATAAATAGAAAGAGAGAAAGTAAATGTGGCAACAATGTTAATGATTACTGCATCTAGATAGAGGATATATGGGCGTTCACTGTTCTATTTTTTCCAATTTTTCTGTAGGTTCAAGTTTTCCAAAAGAAAGATAAACATAAAAAACCCGGGTGGGGGTGAGGAGGCATAGTGTGAGGTCTCAAGTCCATCCCAGAAATGGTCTGTCCTGATCCTACCCCGTGACAGATAACCACTTTTACTGGTATCTCCTGTATTTTTCCAATGTTTCTTATGGAAGTACAAGTAAATATTAAAAAATATATTTAATAATGTACTTTATAAGATGCTTTTAATGATAAAAATGAGATACTGTACACGGAAGTACTCTCAACACTACAGAAGTACTCTCAACACTATTCAAATGTTAAGTACTCTACTCTAAACTGTAAACAGTGAATAGGATTGCAGCGAAGGGAAAAGAACAGTCACTCTCCTTTTTACTTATAAACTTCTGCATTATTTGGATATGTTACAATCTGCACATATTGTCTCTATTTTTAACAATACACAGATCAAAACAGCCCAACGTTATCAACCCATCATCTAGACATGATCTCTCTGGCCTCTAGGGTCTAAATGCACATAGCTCTACTTAGAGCGTTATCACATTCCACACTGTATTCAAGATTGCATTAAACCTCACATATCTTATCTCTCGTGCTAAATTGTGAGTTCCATGAGGGAAAGAACTCCCCCATAATCTTTTCTTTTTGTCTTTACGGCTTAACAGATTATCTGTAGAACAAATGAATGAATCCCAATCCAGGGGAGGAACGGATAATCTATCAAATAAGAGCCAGATTTCAATAGCTCAATCTCTTAGCAATTGTTTCCTGAGAAACCGTTCAACAGATAACTGTTATTCAACCCACCTAGATCAATCTTTGACTTTGCTGTCATCTTTCATTTTATCATTTGTAACATGTGGATACTGAGACACATAATTCACAGGGCTGGGAGAGTTGAATGAGATAATTCACAAAAACACTAAGCAAAAGTACCTCCATTAAGTAGATGTTCAATAAATGTTAGATTTCCTTTGTCACCATAAAAGTTAACCTGAAATAACATTTTGTCTTTCTGGGTAAAAATTCTCTATGAACTAATAACTCCAGTTCTTTGGAGTTACCTGTATCCAGGATGTAACCAACCAAGTAGTATGCCTAAAAGAAATGCACACTGTTTTGCTTTCTCTGTAACTTTTGGTTAAGATCCTGTGCTTAGTTATAAGGATCAACGCTGGTTCAATTGACTTTAGGCAGAATAGGTTGTACTAGGCCACTACTTTTAAGTTTCTAGACCAGAATCTTCAGAGTGAGGGACAAGATTTCCTTGCCCTGGAAAAGCGTATCACTCCCAATTGCTGATGGATGGATGCCCCATTCCAGGCTGTCCAAGTGGCTGGACTTTTGGGGTTTCAACAGACAAAAATGGGTCAAAGACAGAAGAACAAGATCAATGAAGTCCTTTTTGAGGGGACTGGTATGGTAGACCAACACATTCTTCAAAATTGCTGATATATCCATCTAGAGTCCCAATTCCTTTAGGTACACAGGGAGGGGGCATGAGTGAAAAGTAGGAAATGAGATTCCACTGGCTAGAACAGGTTTGATTTCCTAACGCCTCTCCCTCAGGCACAAGGAAAGAAAACAGGTTGTAATTAGAGAGATGCATTCCAATACCACTTTTTTTTTTTAAATGCATGCCCCAGGGACAGAAGGGAGTGGCTACAGAAAGAGAGATGGAACTGTAATGATAGCAGCATCAAGTTAAAACTGCCCTAACTTGTTGTGTGTAGTAATTACATATCTGCAATGGATCTCAGCATTATATTCTCTCAGCCACACCCCTGCTCTAATTTTTCAGGTTTCTTTGCTTTAAGATACAACGCCACAAAGACACAGTATTGATGGCTGGTCAGAAACGAGTTAAATACAATCTATTTTCTTGGGCAGGAGTTATGATTAGCATCTTAAAAAAACCCCCAAAACCATAAACCCTTATAAGAGACTGCCTTCTGCATCGAGAGGGGCAGACCTAAAACCTCTGTGAGGAGCTGTGATACAAAGCTGTCACCCGGAAAGCCTAGAGGGGAAGCCTTGCTGCACTTAAGAGGAGAGAAGGTCAAGTAACCCTAGTCTTGTTCTCAGAGAAGCTGTTGGCGCAGATCAAAGGCATTGCTTTTCACTGCAAACATATGAACCTCCCCTTCTGTGATAAAGGATGCTGTGGTTTTGACGATATTCACCTGATAAGGGAGAGCTTGGTAGTTTCATAGAAAATCGGAAGTGTTTGTAGAAACAGGTTCTCGCCTATAAAAGAGTCACTGGGCAGGGTGTTAAAACTCTGAGTTCTGAACTTAAAGATCAACACAAACCTATGGAACATCAGTCCTAAAGAGGATAGTGTAATAATATCTAGGAGATTATAAATAATATGCAGAAAAGGGAACCAAATAAACAAACCAAAGAAATCTATCTTGAAGCCGCAGAGCCTATCACTCCCTGTATGAGATGAATGGGAAAACGTGAGTAAGAACACGGAGGCAATCCAAGGGATCACATTACTTTTGTGTTTCTAAATACCCCTTAAACAGGCCAGGTCTTAGACTTGGGTTTTTAAAATTCTTTTCAACTCAAAATTCATTTCCTACCAAGAAAGTTTGCATCTTACCACTTGACCGAATGTTGATGAATGGGTAGTTGGGCATCACCAGTTTGCTGAAGTTAAATTTATAAGTAAACCTTTTCCCTTTTGTTTTATGAAGGATCCTCTTGTTGTAATAGTATCTGTAAAAATAGGAATGCATGTCAATTTATCTTCTAGCTAGTGACAGTTTTTGATACACTTAGTAACTATTAAAACCAACAATTCTTGCTCCAAGTATTCCTTGTAAACATCACCACTATTCTTTTGCAGCCTTGTCCTCAGGTTAGGGCTGGAAGACCTAACAGCTCCCTTTTGCCATTCAATTTTTAGCTAAGTTCTAGTCTTTGGCTGGAGCTTTACAAAGACAATCTCACTTTAAGCTTCTGAACACCTATCCTAGACCCAACCACCTTTCTTCTCCATCTCTCTACAGCTGCAATTCTATAATCCATTTCCTTCCTGTTCCACTATATGTCACTGCCTAGTTTCTCTTTTCTGCCTTGCCCAGGTGGGGGCATACAAGTTTCTTGGAGACCTGATGTGGTTAGTCTGGAGGCCTCAAGGCACAGACAGAGGAATGTAGAACTGTTTTATGGTGGCAGGTCAAACAATGGTATACCCTAATCTGGAAAACAACAGCCAGCTTGGCCTGCTTCACTTGCAAAGGGATGTGAGAGGCTCCAGCAAAGCTGCTACACAGTTTTTACATTCAGGGTCACACAGAATGAAGAAAGGCAGGGGAACTTCAACATACCTGAAACCTTTAGCCTTGCATCTATTCAGTAGCATAGGTAATAAACTGCCTTCTGGCCCCTTGAGGGCTAAAGGGTTATGAAATGTAAAGACGGACACAAGTAAAAGAGAACCTCAGAAAACTTATAGTGATCAAACTTGAGACACGGTGGCACAATCTATGGACTGACAACTGAGCTCACGGACATGGCTCCTGAGACAGCTAGGTCAGTACCATTCAAGGAGACCTCCCGTGTGCTTCCTTCACTCTTTTTCTAGTTTCTTCCAGGAGAGCCTAAAGAAGAGAAATTCTAATAGATTTCCAACGGGGAAGTCTAAACTAATCTTTGGGATTATAAATGAGCTCCAATCCATGTTTCACCACACACTCTCGCCCACTACAGAGCAGAATCGGCTGTCATGATCCAGTGCCAACCAAGCTGGAATTCCCTCCTACATACAAGCAAAGATATGCCTTTTCTCCTCCTGTGCTGTGCTTCTCAGATTCAACAGCTCTCCTACTCCCACTTAAAGCAACACATTATTCACTTAGATAGTGTAGTCTCTTATCCCCTGATACCCTTTTTACCTAACATTCACCAAACTGCTCAGTCTCCTTCCAATCTGTTAACACCATGGATTTGGGAATCCTTTCCCTTACCTGAGGGCCCGGCTCAGCTTGTCATAATTCATCTGTGGTTTGCACTTCCTGCGGCCCCAGAGGCGGGCCACCTCATCTGGATCCTTGATGACAAATTCCCCGTACTCTCCCTGCTGCCAGGCGATGACATGGCGGAACTCTTCCTTCTGCAGCAGCTCCAGGATGAAGTGCCACAGCTGGATCTGCCGGGAGCCCGGGGACGACTCTGTTTTATAGGCCCAATCAGGAAACTGATACCCTTTGACGTGAAAAGGGCAAGATCAAGGTAGTCAGGAGCTAGGTACATACATACCAGTATCCTCGACTTCACATTCCAACGCTCAGAATCTCTAGAGTGCTGTGCAAACATGCCATAAACACCCTTTTGGTCAGCTGGGGCTAACCACATCAAGGGTGAGGAAAGCACAGAGAAGTTAATTTTCTTTGTGACAATCACTAAATCTGACAGAGTTGGGTAGCAGCACTCAGGTGTCCTAATCTCTTACCCTTTCATACATTGCTAAATCTCACGCCTACTTTCTCTGAGGGCAGGAAAGTTCCATAGGGAACAGACAGGAAAGACAAACTAATGTTTTAGGAAAATACAGCTGAAAACCCCTTGCCCCCAAGGTAGGAATTGTGACTCTAACAGGAAAGAGACTCTAAAGCTTGGGATAAAGGTGTGGTGACCCCTCATGTTAGTATATAGCCATAGGAAACAAGCCTACAACTGTCCTAGCAGTATCCACCCAGTCAAGAGGCTGTCGGCCACGGTGTGGCATTTGTGAAGAGAAAAGGAACCACTGAGGGCCATTCCAGGTACATCAGGGACGATTAACTTCTGCTCACCTCCACCTCCTTCAGGCTTTTCCACGATGCTACAGCCCGCTTTCATTTTCACCCTCCTGCTGAGAGATACAAGCCACATCAATTACTTTAAGGTGCTATTTATTTATTATCCTCCCAAGGTTTTCTGCACAGCCTTTTCCCAAACTTCCTTTTCCTTGTCTTTCCCTCCTTATGTAACCCTCTTTCTTTCAAACATGTCACCTCCAAACTGCTAATCCCCAAGTCATCAAATGATGGTCCTCAGGTCATCAGCTTCAAAGGCCATAATTATCTCTCACCTGACTTTAAACCACAAAGTGTAAACATTGTCTTTAATATTTGCTTTCTTTCTCCTGACCAGCCCTTCAAATGTAAAAAAGGAAGGGTACAGTGAAACGGGTCCAAAAAGGCAGCCCAAACAAGTCAAACAGTTTGTCTTCTATTACTAGACAGGCCCAGATGCCAAGACACACACGCCTGAGTTCACCCAGATGTACCAGTTTAAAGAAGAGTGGGAAAAAAACCCCAAATCCATCCGATTGCCACTCAAGAAAGAACATCTGATTTTGATTTATTTTCCTGTATTATGTGAGATAGGAGAAAGAAATCTCATCCTAGTCAGAAACGGCCCCCTCCTCTTTGAACAACACCCTGGGATACAGGAAGTAAACACAACATTATGTACAGTTACTCTATACGAGAAACACAAATACACTCCCAATTTTTTTTTGAGAAAAATTTTTACATTTTCTCCCTTTGGTGGGGGGAGGGGGCAGACTTCCGTTCAATAAGTGGAGGGAGTCTTGCTGCGATTTGAATTCATTCCGTCCAGATTTACAGTTCCTCAATAACTTTCCTGTTCCTAGCAGGAGCAGCTTTGTATCAGTCAATCCTTTAGCAAAAAGCAGGGAAGAGTGAAACTGCCAGAAAGAGGTGGGCGGGAGAGGGCAGATCGCCTCTCACTATTCCCCAGGGTGGATGACCAGCCCTCAGCACCCACATTAGCAGGAGTGTGGAGGGAGTATAGGTTCCTCAGTGGCCTCAGGGTGGGGTGGAGACAAATTCCTAATCTTGGAAATTTCATGTAACCTAGGATTCCTTTAGATCCTTTAAATTTTTTTCTCACTATACACATTAAGGTGAGAAAGTTTCAATCTATAAACCTACCAGGGAATGAGAATGAGATAAACATCCCAAAGGAAGGAGAAAACAAACACACGCACAGATACACAGTCACATACACAAGACACACAATAACAAGGCCTCAGAGCTGAGGCAGGAGCTTCCTCTCCCGGCAGCTCCCATCTCCGTGACAATGAGGGAGGAAAAACACTAATTTCCCCACCGCTGCAGGAAGCTGCCCTGGACTCCAAGTCCTAGATTGCTCGGTCGGATCGCGGGGCCTTTATCCTGCCACAGGCATGCCCTTCAACCACCACGACTCTGGGCTCCAAACCCCGCCGCAACAATGACTTGACCAGGAAGCTCTCTCCTGACACCCCAGCTCAATGATTTCCCCCATAAAGGCCCCCCTTTCGGGAGCCCCCAGGCGCTTCTGCAAGCCCTTCACAAATTCACTCCAAATTCACACTCTGTCCAAGCAGAGCCACTCATCTCAGCGCTGCAACCACCCCACCCCCCGACTCCTCGCCCTCCCTCAGATAGCGACCATTCCCCGAAGAGTGAGGCACACAGAGTCTGGCGCTGCGGATCGCCCGCTGCAGCTCCCGGTCCCGGCTTCCGCAGCCCCCGGAGCCTCCTTTCCACTTGCCTCCCGGCCCGGCCTCCCTCATCCCATGGCCTGGGGGCTCCGTGGAGCCAGGGCACGAACGCTGCCCGGTCCCCGTCGCCCCTCAGACACGGGGGCCCCCTCCCTCCCCGCCCCCTGCGCGGGGTGAGGCCCAGCCGGGTTGGGACGCGGCCGGCTGAATGGCCGGGACCCCAGGGACGACGTCCCCGCCGAGGCCCGGGGGGGGGGGTCGGCGTGGCGGCGAGGCCGGGACTCACCTCTCCCCGGCACGGTCCGTCTTCGGTCCGGTCTCCTCGGCGGCGTCTCCAGCTCCTCCTCATCCACCCCAGCAGGAAGTGACCTCCTCGGCTGCTTTCGTCACTTCCATCCCCAGAGGGCGGGGGAGGAGGCGGCGCCCTCCCGCCGCTCTCCAAGCCGCGCCGCGCCGCGCCGCGCCGCACCCAGCCCCGTCTCCCTTTCCTTTCTCCTTTCCGCAGACGCCGACTTCCGCCCGCACCCCGCCCCCGGCGCGCGCTCCTCCCGCCGCGCATCCCGCGCATCCGCCCTGGCGCGGCGCGTGCGTCACGCTGCGGGGGCACGTTACGCACGCTCGTGGTGTGCGGCTGGGTCGGCCGCGGGACGGGGGTCGGGGGAACTGCGAGAGTGACGCGGTTCTACGGGGTTCTGCGCCTTCGGGCGCGTGCCCGCCAGCCCGATGCGGGCCCGGGGGCTGCCCCGGGAGCCCCACCTGTCGCGGGGCCCGGGAGGGGTACTTTGCAGACCCCTCAGGAAGCGGCTGGGCGCCGGGCTAAAGCCTCCTCCAGACCGCCGAGAGGAGGTCCCCGTTTCTCCAGAAAATGGCCCTGCGACCTCCCAGAGAGATGAGCCCTCACAATGGGAAGGGAGGACCCGCAGACTCCAGAGGAAGTTCTCTACCCTCGAAGAAAGGGCCCTTTCATGTGCTCAGAAAAGAAGCCGCCAAGCTTTTTCTGGAGCTCATTGCTTGAGCTTTTACTCCCTGTAAGGGGTGTTGGACTGTTTCCCACTTATCCCCATTCCTCTGCATTTAGTGTTAATTTGTCCAGATCTAAGCAGCTTGCAAGTCTTCTCCCGAAGTCATTCACATACATCTTCCCTTTCTTTTTCTACCTTTTGTTCCTGCTCAGGCAGTTCCAAGTATCTTGTCCCAAGCATTTTCGTTTTTCCTTTAAAGCTCATTAATGGTAAAGGATCTCAAGCAGTTCAGCTTTATCTCCTTCCCCAGCCCTGTCTGAGTGGTATCCAGGCCTAGTTTCACTCCAGAGGCAGAAAAAAGGGAGGACTGGGGATCTGTAAAGGGTAAATAAATTAGAATAAACAATGAGTGTGGCAGAAGTGAAGAAGAGAGCTGGAGTTGAAGAACTGAGGAACAATTGGGAATAAAGGGGTAAACTTCGTTTTGTACCGTTGTTGTAATCACATCTTTACATCCTGAGTGCCACAAAGAACATGGAAACATCACGATTATTGGGTAGAAAAGTTTTGGATTTGCTACTAGCCATTCTCTAGCTGTTGATAAATTAACTAGTTAGTTGGTCCCTTCTGGGCCTAAGGTTGCCTTTCCTGTTTGAAAAAGAAAGGTTAGGGGCCAGCCTGGTGCAGTGGCGGTTAAGTGCACGCGCTCCGCTTCCACAGGCCCGGGATTCGCAGGCCGGGATCCCAGATGCTCGGATGCACCGCTTGTCAAGCCATGCTGTGGTAGTGTCCCATATAAAGTAGACGAAGGTGGGCACGCATGTTAGCTCAGGGCCAATCTTCTTCAGCCAAAAAAAAAAAAAAAAGAGGCAGATTGGCATTGGATGTTAGCTCAGGGCTGATCTTCCTCACCAAAAAATAAATAAATAAAAAAGAAAGGGTAATAGCATTGGTGATGTAAGGTCTTTTCTAATTAGAAAATCCTACTGTGTAGGTGAATAAAATGAGCAAAATTTTAGTGCCATAGAGAGGACTACCAATATCTGCAATTATACAATGAGCTCTGGTTGTAGGAACTGTCTCTGTATCCTTTGTATGTTCTGTATAGTACCTAGAACAATGTCTTATATGTAAATGTCAGGTGTTTGGTTAAACATTCTTTTTAAAATATTGGGATTTCCCTAAATGATGGAAATTGTAGTCAGGTCCTAGTGCATTTATTTACTAGCTGTGTGACCTTGGTTAAGTTACTTATCCTCCTGTGTCAGTTCCTCACCTGTATGAACATGACCTATAGTATCTATTGATGTGGTTGTATTCAGTGTTTTAATACATGTAGAGTGGTTAGAACAGAATAGCACGTTGTATATATGGCAGATGAACAAATGTTTGCAAAAATAATCATAAAAATCACTGTCATAAAAATCCTCAAATTCTCACACCACCCATGCAAATCTTAGTAATTGTGTCAACTCAGAAACTAGGGTGATTAGGAATGAGCAACTTCTGAAAGTCTGAAATTGCTAACCTTTAGCTCATGGCTCAAATTGTCATGGTTAGACCTAGCACTTCACCTCTGTGGATCCTTTGTTCTATCAAGGGCCAGAAACCAGAGTATAGGGACTCTTTCTGCATATTCTTATTCAACCTAGTCTCCTAGTGGTTCTCTGCTGCTGCTTCTCTGACTAATTAGGGTCACAAAGGATGACGAGTAAACACAATTAACAGAGATAAACAGCTCTCTCTACCTGGCTGGAGTCTGAATTGATATACCGAGAAATGTTTATATGCCAGCAGAGCTCGACAGAATTTTTATAGTAGGAATCTATTCACTGGCCTGAAACTCAACGGGTGAATTTGGGTTTGATAAAGCAAACTGGAAATTCCCTAACAATTAGTGCGTCTGATAAATGAGTTTTGCCCTGGGAACCTCTCCTGTGGTAGTAGAATCTGGGGAGATTGGGATAGCTAGGGACTTCTTGCCCAGTGTACCGAAGGTGGCTATCCACTATCTCCTTCACCACAGCACTGCTGCCTCTATCCGCTGCAGACAGGCTTTCACAACTTGGAGATTCTTCTTGTTCCTGAAATATGGAGACCATGAGCTTTCTGAAAGCATGAGGGTGGAAACACTTAGACACAGTCTAGGAGTCAAGACAGGTTGTAATGTCTCTTGAATTTCCACTTACTTAAAGCCCTCTTTGTCCACTAACACTGCCCTCTGCCTGCCTTCTCACCCATCTTTATAATTGTTCCGTATGCCTAGGCTAAGTTTCTGTTCTAAATCTCACACTCTCAACTCTTTTCTTGCCACAGCACAGCTACTCCATTGCTTCTTAAAAAAAATAAAAGAAAGAACTCCTAAAATTTATTTTTCTTCCAAAAATCTCTTCCTGGATTGGTGTGTGTGTGTGTGTGTGTGTGTGTTTCTTCCTTCCCTGGCTTGCTCTTCTTTATTGCTCTCATTTCATTTATGCGCTTATATTCTTCACACTCCAAACTTGCCTGGCCATGTATGTGATATACTTTCCATAAATACTTTCCTCTCTACTCTTGTAGTAGATTACCATGGTAGATCTACTGCAGTAGATACTGTTTGTTATGTACATATTTGTTCTTCTTAGTGTGTTTGTCTAGATTGCAGGCCCTCAGAGGTTAGAACTACAGTCGGTAGATCCCTGCAGTGCCCGGAGCAGTTCTGTGTCATCATTTGAAATGCCTAATGATGATAATTTCCTTCTCTGCTAACGTATGGCTGACGTGTTGCCGAGACTGGTTTCTTCCTGTCTCCCTCAGTCTCCTCTAAGTCTCCCGGTAAAAATCAGGTAGCTTCTTTTCTCCAAAGTGTGTTCTCACTGAACTCATATTCAGGAGACCTGAGTTTCACGCCCAGTTCTGCCCTTTGCTAACTATTCTCTGACAAGCTGCTAAATGTCTCTCAGTGCAGCGTCCTCATCTGTAAAAGAGGGACGCTATTAATGTCCTTGATGAGCACAGAGAGTAATAGCAGCTATGGAGCGCTTGTAAACTATGAGAGCCTTTACAAAGGTCAAGGATCACAATTACCCTTGCTGCCACCCCAGACCCCACACTGTTCTTGGTATCAAGAACTCAGGCTTTACAGTGGTTATCACCTAACTTCACATACTTTGAGTGGATTCAATGTTTCAAACTTGGGTAGGAATCTAATGGAAAGAGAATTTTGCCTGAGGATTAGAGTTCTTGAGTTTCTCATCTAGGCACAATTTAATGAGGCCTCTTTGAGGCAATACATTTCAATCACTCTGTGCCTCAGTTTCTCCATCCATAAAATGACCATGTTAAGAAATTCCAGAAAGAGAAATGCTATAACATTAAAATATTGTTTATATTGATGAAGTCAAAGACTGAAGGGGTATATTTGGAATTGACTTAATTTCCACTCTTTGTGACTCAGTTTCCTCTTCAGTAAAGTGAGGATAAACTATTATAAGAGAATAAACTTTGACTAAATGTTATTTGCATTTTACCACATTGGACTCAAGTAGCTCATATGATTTTATGTTTTGGTTTATTTTTCCCATCAATTCAAGGTTGTTGTGAGGAGAGAGGAGTTAATGTCAGTAACATGAGTGGGGATCCCCAGATTAAAGGTTAAGTGAGTCCAAAGCAGAAGTAACTTTGCCCAAAGTCACAGCTCAGCCAGAAGGAGCAGAGAGCCTGGCTGTTTATTTAGCAGTGACTTGGGGACTCAAGGACTCTCCCCATTCCACATCCATCACCGTCTACAAATACCCCTTCCTCTCATTTCCCTTTTTTAGGTCTTGGTTCCCTCATCTCTTATTGGCACAGTGGAGAGCGTAGTGAGAGATCACGAAGGAACAGAACTGGAGAACAGGATTAACATGAGGAAATGGCCACGCACGTAAGTTATTTTGGCTTTTTTTTTTTTTTTCCTGGCAGCCTAGGGGAAAGGTTCCCCTAACCAAATGTTTGATTGCCAGAATCTCTATATCTCGGAAGGCTCACTTCTTTTTTTTTTTTTTTAAATAATTTTATTTATTTATTTTTCCCCAAAGCCCCAGTAGATAGTTGTATGTCATAGCTGCACATCCTTCTAGTTGCTGTATGTGGTACGCGGCCTCAGCATGGCCGGAGAAGCGGTGCGTCGGTGCGCACCTGAGATCCGAACCCCGGGCCGCCAGCAGCGGAGCGCGCGCACTTAACCGCTAAGCCACGGGGCCAGCCCACGGAAGGCTCACTTCTTCCAGGAAGCCTGCTGAAGTTAATTGGAGCAGAGAGGCTAGCTTCTCCAGGGCTTAACCTATCTAGGATGTATTTTCCAAGGCCCTCGTGTATTTGTTCCCCACTCTTATGACCTGAAACCTTGACCCTTTTGCCACATAAACCTTTTTGCTATCATTTGTATTTATTTACTTTTCATATCCGGCTCTCACTGTGTTCTCTTTATGACTGTCCACATCATTTGTCATCCCAAGAGGGCAGAGGCTGCGTCTATCTAATTCTCAAATTATATAATGGCCAATAAAAATGCTAATCACTGTAATAGAGACTTGGGGATCATAGTCTAACAAACACCAGTAATGGTTGTAGTGAACATGGGAGTGAGGCCTAGAATCAAATTAATTAAAAAGCAATCACCTTAAGAATATTTTAGAAAAGCTTTCCTTTAATAATTGCCCATGTACTTTTGGATATGTAGAATCTTAGAGATGGAATGAATGTCAGAGGTCATCTATCCCATTCTCTTAGTGCTGCCGGCCTCTCCTTGAACCCTCACAATGACGAGGAATTCACTTCTTTGCCCAACACCTGGTCAACCTAGTTTTTTCATTATAAAATATATCATCCCTACATGAGAGTATATGAAAATATATGTGTATCAGTTGAAGAACAATAATAAAGCAAAGTACTTAAGTACCTACCACCCAGGCAAAGAATAGAAATTATCATACCCTACAAGTCTTCTTTTGCCCCTCCTGTTTTCATCCAACTTCAACGTTTAGATCACCCTAACTGTAGAAAGTTCTTCCTTATATGGAGCTGAAATGTGTGCTGCTGACATGTCTACCTGTGACTCCCAGTTCTGGGCACTGGGGCTACGCAGATTAAATTTAATGTTTCTTCCATGTGACAACCCATCAGCTATTTAACGATGGGTATTATGCCGTCTGTAAGGAGTAGCTGGAAGAAACCTCCTTAATTCCTTTCTCCTCAAATGTGGCTTCAACAACTAAACATAGTCCTCCACAGGCCTAGTCTGACTAGCGAAGTATAGAGTGAAACTATTCCCTCCTTGATCTGTATTCTGTCTCTCTTTTTTTAAGCTGGCCTTGGATAGGTTTGACTGTTTCAGAGGCCATAGTACACTGCTGAGTAGATAGTCAAAATCCCCGTGGCTTTCTTATAGGGACTGTTAACCTAGGTCTCTTCTGTTAAGTAGTTTTAAAATCTAAGTGCCAGACTTTACATTAATTATGTTAATTCTTGTCAGTTTTATTTGGTTGGTTTTGCTCTGTTATTCATTCCAGCCTGTCTATATCATCTTGATTTATTGGAATGTATTATTGTATAATTTATTGATAGATAGATTCTACTTGGAGCAAGCATGAAAAAAACTTCTGCAGAAGACATTGAAACACCAATGTTAAACTATTCTGTACACAATCACATATTTTCTAAGTGGTTCAGAAGTCTTTGCAGGATCTTGCAGTGTCTCCTCAACTATTGTATCTTTGATCTGTGGGATGCCAGTTAGTAGAGTTGCAGGTAATGGGATTCCAAATAGCAGAGTGCTTAGTGCATGAGACTCTGGCAGAGAGTTAAAGCCACTGTGGAAAGCAGAGAACATCAAAGTAAAGCTAGTCATTATGTTGGCAGCGGGGGGGGGGGGGGGGGGCGGGTGGTGGTGAGAGTTCACGTACAGTAGTTGGACATCACAAGGAACTGGGAATCTATCATATTTTGGCATCAATTCAGAAGGCAGAACTTCTAGATACATGTACTGCCAGGATATTTTTCTCTCAACAATAGATTATTGTAATAGGCTTGGCTAATGTGCTTGCAATAATGTGTTAAGACCAGATTCATTGGCACAATTTTTAAAAATTACCATCATTATAGGGTCTTGATTTGGCAGCAAAAATCTGGGCTGTTAATACTTTATTCTAAGGAAAGAAGAAAAACTCAACTTGGAAGGAAAACACTGTAGCGTGCACCTCCTTCCCCTGACTGTTAGCAAAGCACCTGGGGCGGCAGAGAACAGGCGCCGTGGAAGCACAAACACACACGCAAGTGCCATCTTGTCCAGCTTCTACGTTATGCAGATGCTGGATGCCGACCAAGTCCTCTCCTGCCCCTACATGCCAATGTGGTCCAGAACAGTGCTGGTTTCTCTTAAGTTCCTCCTGGAAAATATTTTGCCTTGACACTGCCCCTGAAGCCCTGAAACGCTAATTGAACCTGAGCGTTTTAATTGAACCTCATTACTTGAACTGGGTGAGGGAGGTGTGGGTCCCTTGGGTTTGAAACAGGCGAGAGGAGACTCAACTCTGAGTTATACAGTTTGTCTCATGGTGCCAAAATACACTGCCTCTGGGAACCCAGTTACTTGTGGCAACTTTGATTTTTTTGCCTCCCCTGCTCCTCATTTACTCCACGTAATTCACACCTTAGCTGCCTGAGTCGTTTCACTTTGGTGCAGAGAAGGAAGTAGAAGTTAGATGGAAATCATGAGAGTCTCTCTAACATTGGGGGTGGCCAGAGTTTGGGGAACCACCACCGAATCAGTCACTTACTCCCACAACCAATGCCACTTGTTAGTTAGGTGCTTGGTTCTTCTTCATTCTGTAGGACATGGAAGATCAGATATGCAGGGTTTTGTGGAGGAAAAGTGACATGCTAGAATCCAGCAGTGCTGTGTGTGGATTTGTGACATGCTTCCTGCAACTTCACAGAACTGAAATCAAACATCATTTTAAACAGCTCAGTCTTATAATTATTAGTATATATTTACTTCTCAGATGAAATTGGTCTCAGCATTTTGGGCCTATTGGCCAAGTTCATCAGGATCATTCTTTATTAGAATAGAATAGAAATAGGTGATATACATACCTGGTGATATACCACCTTTTCAAGTACTGACAGAGCAGAATGGATGCCCAGTTCTGGAAGACATTTTTCTATAAAACATTATAACTCCTTAAGTTTATGTAACAATATTTTTTCAAAGCATTTTTTGTGTTTTAATTACTCATTCATCCATTATTCATTCCATAACAATTCATGCAGCGGTTACTATATACCATGCACTATGCTAGACTTTGGAGAGACAAAGCTCATGAGGTCTGGTCTCTTCTGACTGTAATAACAGCTCCATTAGCAATACTCCCTACAATTATTTAAAGGTGTGAACCACAGACTATGCAAGCCAAACATAGGAACAGAGTTTAATGTTGCAATCAATATAAAATAAACGGTTTCTTCTAGTTGATTAAATTCTATTCGTTCATTTCTTTGATAGATTTTGGCTGAGCACCTACCATGAGCCAGGCAGTGTGCTAGTCACTAAGGGTACATGGATGCTTGAAACACTGGTCTCTGCTTCAAAGAACTGAGAATCTAATGGGAGAGGTAGATACCTAAGCAGACAACCATGACGCAGTGTGGGAGCACAGAGCAACAGACAGTTTGGTAACCTACCCAATAGTCAGTCCCAGCCCTTTCTTTCTGGCTGGCAGAGCCCTCTTCCCATTACAAAAGTGAAAATACTTTCCTAGCCTCCCTTGTAACTAGGAAAAGGGTATGTTACCAAATCCTGCTCTGTACGTCTAGTGTGAGGATTCTGAGAAAGATTCTTCACCTGGAAAGAGAGGTTCCCAGAGGGGAACTTCTATCCCCACATCTCCTTCTATTAAGGACTGAATTGCCACCCACCCCCCGCCCCCAATTCATATGTTGAAGTCTCAACTCCCAGTACCTCAGAATATGACTGTATTTGGAGGTAGGGCCTTAAAGAGGTAATTAAATTAAAATGAGGCAATTAGCGTGGACTCTAATCTAATATGACTGGTGTTTTTATAAAGAAGAAAAAATTTGGACACAGACACATGCAGAGGAAAGATCATGTGAGGACACAGGGAGAAGATGGCCATCTAAACCAAGAAGAGAGGCCTCAGAAGAAACTAACCCTGTTAACACATTGCTCTTGGACTTCCAGCCTCCGGAATTGTGAGAAAATAAAGTCCTGTTGTTTAAGCCACTCAGTCTGTGGTACTTTATTATGTCAGCCCTAGCAAGCTAAGATATCTTCCCTAATTTTGGACGTTGTTATGAGTTTGGAGCCGCTGCAGCTATCTTGCGGAATGGCCAAGAGAATTGCAGAAATGTTTAGAAGCCTAACATCACTGAGCCTACTCTGGAACCATCTACTTCCGGACTTCTAGAGAGACAATCAGCCCCTTTTGTTTCAGCTGCTTTAGGTGTGGGAGTTCTGTTACCCCAAACCACCAGCATCCTAACTGATACATACAAAGATAGAGGCACTGTGTGTGAAGATACGGTATTGCAGGGACACCAAGAAGAGGTGTCTAGGTAACAAGTACGCTTGGGTCTTTAAAGATGTGCAGAAATTAATCAAGTAAATGGCCAGACAAAGGGCATTTCAGAAAGAGAGGATCATAACAAGAGCAGAAGCCACCAGACATGTGGGAGAAGCTTGGCAGCTACCAGCCTTTGCTGTTGTAGGAGTCCCAGCATGGAGCCAGGAGGGGCGAGACTTGGCTGTGGAGGTTGGCAGGGGTTGGCATGAGGCCTTGATTGCTGCTAAGAGCTGTGACTTTTTTTCTGTCGGCTTGGTCAGAATGATGTGAGCAGAGGATAAACCTGAGGGGTCAGAACTGGAGGCAGGGATCCCAATCAGGAGCTTTATGAGAGCTCAGGAGGGAGAGGAGGGAACAGAAAGAAAGTGGTAGAACAGAGACAGAGAGGAGCGGGGAGTGCCAGAAAGTTCAGGAGACACACTTGGATGATGTTGCACATCCACATTGTTGTGTCATGTGGCAATTGGACATAAAAGGCTATAATTTACAATGTAGCTGAGAACAGAAAGTTGAACTTTATCCTAAATGCCAAACTTTGTCTGTTTGTTTCATTTTTTATGAAAAATAAAAAAAATGTACTACCTACTTCCCTGTCTTCTTCAACAGAGTCTACTAGATGTAAACTAACCTTTTTCTTGATGACTCATGGTCATCATTATGAAAAAGGAGGTGACATGGAGTAGAGGAAAGGGCCCTGTGTTAGACATCAAAAGATCTGGGTTTATTCCCAGCTCCACCACTCTCTAACCTGTGGAAGAGTCACCAAACCTCTCTGAGTATTTGTTTTCTCCCTGGCTGCATAGGCTTGCTGTGGAGTTGAAATGGGATAACGTGTGTGAAAGGGCTGGATAAACTGTCAGGCTCCATACAACAAGGCATTATAATCCCTTCTCTAAAGTGAAGTGACATATAACACAATGCTGTGTCTACTTTTGAGTCCCATTGTCCTATGCTCTTTGATTGTTAGCTGTCTCTTTGCTCTCAAAATGCTTCCCTCTCTAGAAGGCCTTTCACCTACACCCCACCTTGTCCTCCAAGGGCCATGGGCTGGGAAGCCAGAGGTCAACTTCTCAAATACTTTGTTCAGTAAGGCTCTGCATGGAGGCCTAGGGATCTGGCTTTGGATCAAGAGATTTGTGTCAGCTGTTTTGGGTGCTTAAAGGCCTTTTTCACTTCTGGATTTGGCGCTGCATTCCACAGAACTGAGGTTGTCAGAGTCTGACTTTCAGTTAAGTGAGGTGTAACTACGGTGCTTTTATTCTGCCAGATGAATGGTTCAGTTTTCACTCTTCCTGCTCAGTTAGTTTTCTTTTATCTCTCTGTAACCCGTTTTCTATGATATCATGTACAGATATATCTTCACCACTGACTCACACATTGCGACATAAATTAGGACAAAGACTTTGACTGTAACTTTTCAACAGAGAGATTTCTGGCATTCTCGCCTTTAAGGATTAGGGTCCCTGAGTTTCCCCCGTCCCTCCCTTGCCATCTAAAGGGGTCTGGCTTAGCACGTTGAGGTGCTTCCAGCCCCTCGCACTGACTGCAGGAGCCTAGGATATAAGGCCCAGGCATAAGCACATGGATGGTTCATTTAAATAGCAGATAATTAGATGAGTAGATGGATAGCATAGTGCTTAAAGCCCAGCCTTTTGAGTTGGAGCACTTGAGCTTAGGTGTCTTGTATAATCTCTCTGGGTCTCAATTTCCTCATGTGTAAGATGAGAGTAATGCCTTATTGCAAGGAGTCACTATAATAACGCATATAAAGCACTGAGCACAGACCCTGGAACCAAGTAAGTGCCCATTAAACGGAAGGTGGTGATGCTGGTTAGAGAAACCAGTCCTGGGAGATAGTAAGGCTAAGGGGAGCAGCATCTGAATTTCTTAGGACAAAAGGAGAAGGCAGGAGTTGTATGGAGATGGGGAGTAGAGGATCCTAGAGGAGGGTTAGGTGTTTGGGTGGAGTGGGTTCTAGACCAGAGGCTGGATTTTGAATTATCCAGTGAGGGCAACTCCTGGGATCTGACCAGGCTAGGCTAGTTTTGGGGTGTAGAAAGGGGAGAGATCCAGGAGGATGAGGTACTTACTACCTTCTTTGGGGACCTCAGCCAAGTCTGAAGCTTTAACTTTCATGTCAAGCAACTCTCCCTAGCCTTCTTCATCCCAGGTCCCTCGCTTCCTCTCCCACACATCTTTCCTTTGAGCCCCCATTAGCTTACTCTGTGTGGTGGATTAAAGTTGGTCACAAATTCTTTGATACTCCTTCCTGGAGAGGTGGGATCTATTTCCCCTTCTCTTGAATTTTGGCTGGACTTTGATTGCTCTGACCAACAGTGTACGGCAGAAGGGACATTGCGCAAGTTCCAGGCTAAGCCTTTAAGATTTGCAGCTTCCACCTTTTTCTCTTGTAACCCCAAGCGACTATCTAAGAAGTCCAGTCCCCTCACTAGAGAGAGCACATACAAAGACCCTGAGACTACATGGAAAAGGAAAGGCCCCCAGTTGAGTCCAGTCTTCCCACCATCTCAGGCAAGATACCACACATATCAGAAAAGTCATCTTGGACCATCCAGCCTAGCTGAGCCACCAGCCGAATGCCACTGGGAAACTCCAGTGAGTGCCATGTGGAGCAGAAGAATCATCCAGCTGAGCCTTATCCAAATTCCTGACCCACAAAATTGTGAGATTTAATAAAATGGCTCTTGTTTTAGGCAGCTAAATATGGGAGCGGTTTATTATATAGCAATCGATAACAGAACCAAATAAAGACACAATAAGGTTTATTTGCAGTATTTTGAATGGGCACAAGGAATTTCAGGATTAAGAAGGGCTTCCCATGATCTTTCCATCAAAATATTTGTAGAGATAATTATTGGAATACGGAATATAGTCGGTCACATCATTGTTATTGATTAAAGGCCTCAAGTTCAATTGATTTGGGAAAGGCAATTGACTGAAACTCACCTCACTCCTAGGAAAGTGAACTCCACATTCAAGTTATTTCATGTTTAGATAGAAGAGTTTAGGGAAATATTTGGGAGAGGAGGCCCTCCCCTCTCCTCCCACTGAGTATTAGAAGAGAGTGGAAAGGACCTGGATTGAAAGAGCTGGCAAAAGGACTGCAAGACATATTTTCCAGAACTTGACGGTTTTGCTTAGGGTGGGCTCTATTTTCCTTCAACCGTAAGTGGGCAAATAAAAGCTCTGCCCAGGATATCTTGGAGAGGACAGCCATACACAGCCTGGGGTGTGTAGGCAGCATCCCCAACACTTAGAACCCCAAATGAGGAAAACTGAATCACGGAGAAGGTCCTCGCTTAGGTCCCCCGGCATGTGGGTAGTGGAGCTGAAATTCACATCCTGGCTATCCTGGGCTCTTTCCCCAAGGGATTTTTCTATTGTACCTTGGTGTTTCCTTCACCCTTGTTGCTGAGGCAGAAGCACACTTAAATAATGATTATCTTGCAGTTCTCTGGAAATCTGATTCCCAAAGATTCAGCCTTCTTTTCTGAGTGGTTACCTTCCATCACTCTGAGAAGGTGAGAAGGGGCAGGAGTGTTCCACTGTCTTTGACACAGATGAAAACCGAGCACAGAGAAGTGGGCTTGCACAGTGCTCATAGCTCAGGAAGAGGCATTTGGAGGCGGTGGTGGAGAATTCAAAGGGGTCAGGTGTCTGTCCTCAGGCCTTTACGTTCTAGATGGGGATAAGGCATCTGATTCCTCCAAGTGGTTGAGGGAAGGCAGGAAGCAGCCACTAAGCAAGGCCCGAGCAATTGCTATGTATGCTGCTCCTGGAATCAATGAGAGAAGGAGTAGAGAGGCACTAGTCAAAGAAGGCCTCTTGGAGGAGGTGATAGGCACGAATGGTGAAGGAGAAGCGAGAGAGAATATTTAGGAGCAAATGTTTTGTGCAAGTTTTCAGAAACGGAGACAAGCAATGTTCATGTTCAAGACGTGATAAGAAAATTGCCAGAGATAGAGCACAGGCCCTCGCTGAGGAGGCGGGAGAGGTATGATTAGAAAGGTGGAGGGAGGGAAAGGCTAGTTAATAATGGAGGGAGGCCTGGACTCTTAGGAGCTCTTTCTCTGATCTCTGGACCCTGAGTAAGAGTTGTCTGGTCCCAAGGCCAAAACTTCAGCTCCTTCTAGTTCCATCTGCATTCCCAACTCCCATCTGCGTCTCCTGCTTCGGCAATAATCACAACAGCACTCTGAGTAGCTGCCACTTGTTAAGTGCTTCCTATGTGCCAGGCACTGCACGAAGCTCTTTGCCTGCATTTTCTCAAGTGACTCTTCTGGAAACACTAAGGGGAATCTGCACTTTATAGATGAGGAAACTGAGGAACTGTGAGAGGGAGCTGCAAGCCCCCTGGGAGAGGCTTGGCAACTTGCCCCACCAATCCCTTGTCACTCGTAAGTGGCAGAGCCGGGAAGGAGCCCAGGCCGTTGGACCCCAGGCTATGTTTTCACTTTCATCCGCACGGATTCAGGCCTTGCAGAAGGGATCACATGCAGGGCTAGCTGCGTAATTTGCGGGGCCCAGTGCAAAATGAAAATGTGGGGTCCCCTTTTCAAAAATGACTAAGAATTTCAAGATGGCACTATCAAGTGTGGGCGGGTGGGACCCTGTGCCACTGTGTGGGTTGCCAACCCATGAAACCCGGTGTGATTTTGTGGGTCACTGCAGAGACACAGGAGGGTCAGACAGCCCCTGTGCCCTCCCTGCCCCACATTACTCCTCTCTTCCCCTCGGAGGGGCACCCTCATTCAGGGAGGACAGGGATGGAGGGAAGGACATGAATTGGTACTGCCAGTGGGGAGGGGCCGGTAAAGCTGTGCTTAGGCTGATCTGTCCTTAAAGGATCTCTAGCTCCTAGAAGCCCAAGGGGAAGCTGCCTTCAGGTGAGGCTTATGCTGCATCCAGCCAGGGTAACATATTGTGTAGATACACATCCATATAATAAGATGTGAAGGTGATTAATAATCTGGGAATTCCTGCCTCTTCAATGCCCTTTAAGTCCGCATTTATTTAAAGAGCACTTGCTGTGTGCCTAGCACCCTGCAAAGTGATGAGGGGAGGAGACACAATATGTGTAGGGAAAGTCAAGATTCTTGCCCTCAAGGAATTTTTGCACCCTGATTGGGGATATAAGATTTCTGAACATCAAATAATTAGAAGAAAGTGCCAAATAATATATAATTACACTGTCAATTAAATATGATCGATTGCCAAAATATATGCCACAAATGTTACTTGCTATGTGCTGCCTGGAAGAGGAGAAGCCAGGGTTGGCTTGAGTGAGTTGAGCCTTGAATGGTGGGTAAGAATCCCAAAAGAGAAGGGGCAGGTCAGAGGAGGTGTGGAGAGCGGCAGGAACATGGGAACATTAACTAGTCAGAAGGGAGAACAAGCATGGTGACTGTGAGCCTGGGAGGTGACCAGACAGGCTGAGCCAGGGAGGGTGCTGGGCAAAGAGAAAACTCTGGTGTCCCACAGACTTGGGTTTAAGTCTGGCTCTGCAGGAAACTAGCTGTGTGACCTTGAGCATTACTTAACATTTCTTAGCCTCAATTTTCTCATAACGTGATGATATCTATCATTCAAGGTTGTTCTAAGGATTAAATGCAAGTAATCAACATAGAGCCTGCCACAGAGTAGAGCTCAAAAAAAAAAAAAAAAACTTAGCTACTAGTACAATTATTTTGAAGATAAAGTTGCATGAGTGAATAGGATCAGATTACACAACACTGTTTTGTATCAAATCCTGGCTCGCTCCTGGTTAGTTGGGCTGTCTTGGACAATTTACTTAACCTCCCTGAGCCTTAGTTTCTTCATCTGAAAGTAGAGATGATAATGTCACCTACTTCATATGGAGGTGCAAGGATAAAATGACACAATACACACAAAACACTTAGGACAGGGCTTGGTACATAATAAGGGCTAATAAAGGTTAGCTATTATTATAGCTAATCCTACTCAAATTCTGCAAGAGTTTTCATCATTTCCATATTGTTATTGAGGAAACAAAGGCTCGGAGGTTAAGTAACTTGCCCAAGGCCACCCAGCCAGTCACTGGGGAGCCAAAACTCCATCCTTCTATGAAGGGAAAACAGACACAGTCCAGCCTACCTTCCTCATCCCCCAAAGAGGACATTCATCTCTCTGATTCTAGAGCTCTCTGTGCTTCTAGTATAATACTATTATAGTCTGCCTTACGCTGCAGGGACTCCCTTGAGGGCAAGGCCGGTGTCTCACTCATCTTCTGTGCACCAGCACCTGACATCAGCCAGTGGAAAGTGCTCAAGAATGCTTGCTGACTTGAACCGAAACGAGGTGACTGGAGTTGGATTCCTGGAAAAGGCAGGGCTGCACATGAGCCCGTATTTGGGGAGTCAAAGGCGACTCCAGGTTTCAAGTCTGGGTAGGTGGGGAAGGTGGAAGTGTTGGCAGAGAACAGGAAGTTGGGAGAGGCTGATGGCTTGGGTTTGAGAAGAAAGTGGGGGAAGGGGAGATGCAAAGGTCAGGTTTAGGCAGGTTGTGATGGAGAGATGGCGGCCATTGAATTAGGATTCCAGGCTGTATGGCGTTTGCAGGTTCAGATCCCAGGTTCGGACCTACACATTGCTTACCAAGCCATGCTGTGGCAGGCATCCCATATATAAAGTAGAGGAAGATGGGCATGGATGTTAGCCTAGGGCCAATCTTCGTCAGCAAAAAGAGGAGGATTGGCAACAGATGTTAGCTCAGGGCTAATCTTCCTCATCAAAAAAACAAAAAAAAAAAGGATTCCAGGCTGTGAAAACCCTCTGGCAGCTCCCCCACCTCCTCCTTGTGGACTGGCTTGTGACCTGACATCAAAGTCCCTGCCCTGGAGTTGTTCCTAATAGGAGAGACCTGAGACACACCCAGGAAACCACAGTGTTAGAACACTTACACAGCCGCCTATCAACACCCAGAAAAGAAAAATGTATCTGGTCACTGTGGTGAGGATGAGGAGTCCTGGAGCAAGTAGGGTGCAGAGGGTCAGTCTAGGAGAGCTTCTTGGAGGAGGAGGAGGAGGAGGAGGAGGAGGAGGAGGAGGAGGAGGAGGAGGAGGCGGCGGCGGCGGCGGCGGCGGCTCAGTTTTGGTCAGGAGGGGGCAGTTAGCTGTAAAGGAATAAGAGGGAATTGGGGAGTGGGGTGCTTACTGAGGGAAGACGAGGCTTCCTGCCCTTGGCTGGGATTCTGGGCCTGGCCCCCTAATCCGTCAGCGGGAATGCTGGAGGAAGAACACATCACAGCTGCTGTGAGGGGGCCCGGAATGAGATCTCTAGGGAAACAGGACAAGAATAACCACTCCAATGCCCAGCACCATTCCGTGCTCAGCTGCTTTCTTCTCTCCCTGTGGGGGCTCTGCTTTCTGCCATGAGGACACCCCTCATTCCCACTCCTTCGTTCCTCTACTTCCCAACTTTCCACCCCAGCAGATCGTGGGGAGGAGGGATCCCACCTCCCAGCGTGTGGGGGAGAGTGGGCCTTGCCAGCTGCCTCCTCCCTCACCTCAGACCATCACGATCCCTTCTTCCTGGGCTGACAGGGCCCCCACTCTGGTCCTGACAGTCAAATGGGGCCTTCCTCCATGTCTCCCAGCCCCCAACCCTCCTCTCCACTCTCTCTCAGCCCTCACCCTCAGCCCTGAGCTGGCTGATAGTCATAAAATCTCGATACCCAGAAGTGATGGGGTGAATGAGGTCACCTCTCTCTCCCTCTTGGCCCTGCCCCACCTCTTGGTATCTCCCCAGCCCCCTTCTCACCCCCCACCCCTCTTCCTTGATTTGTCCCAGCCTGAGCCCTTCCCTGAGTGCTCCAGCCCCACCCTCTGCCCTGGGACCCCCTCTGCCATCAGGAGGGCACAGCAGCTCCCTGTCCTGACCTGGGCCAGCTATGAGTCCTGGTTGGGAAGGGGGAAGGGGGAAGGGGGAAGGGGGAAGGGGGTGGGGGTGTGGGGCAGGGGCAGTTCAGCTTCTGGGATTTCCCCAGCCCAGGGCCAGCAGGAAGTCTGCCTTAGACAGGGGAAACCTTATTCTTGGCCTCAGGCCAGCTACTAAGCCAGACCAAAGTTCAGGGGAGGAGCCTGTTTCCCTGGTCAGCTGGGGACTCCCACTGACCTCTACTACTCAGGTTTCCGCGTTTAGGCCTCAGAGGCCCAGAGAGCAGGGTCAGGGGCTGGGCCAAGAGGGAGAAGAGGCGCTGGGGGCAGTGGGTGAGAGACACTCTGTGCTGCCCCCTGCCTGCATCCCATGTCCCGGCTTCCCCTGTCCCTCAGCCTCTGGAGCAGGGACTGTCTCCTCTCCCAGCCCGGTGTGTGTGCCAGGAGGGTGTGGCAGGGCACAGAGTGTCGATAAGGGGCCTGGGGCAGCACCACCCTCCCCAGCTCTCGGGGGAACCCCAATGTGGCCCTAGAGCAGAGCGGGTGTGTGGGCAGAGTCCACACATCTCTCCTGAGACTTCCAGGAATTAGGGGCAGGAAAGGAGGGCACCTGGAAGCCAGCGTTTTCTCTGGCGCCTGTTTCCCCATGTCTGGGGTGGTTGCTGTTGGAAGTGATGAACCCTGAGGATGGGGCTGTGGGGGAGTGGCCTCATTTCCCAGCGGCTCTGGCCCGGTAAAGTTCTCCTAGTCTTTAGGACGCCTCTCTCTCCCCTCTGAATCTCCCCTCTGCCCCTACCCGCCTTGTTTCCCTGTTCCCTGCTCCAAATGAGCCCCTAGGGACCCCTCTGCAGCAAACACAACAGGGAAAGAGCAAGAGCCAGCCCCCAGGGAGCCGGGCAGACAACAGGGTGACTGTGCACATTCCACACCGCCCTACACGCGGCCTTCAGGGCGTCTTGCCTCATCTCCTCCTCCTCTGCCCCTCAAAACCCAGGCTGGGGTCCCCTTTCCAGAGCTCTTCTTGGGGCTGGGCTGTCCCACCCCACAGCCAGAGGCAGAGGTAAGAGAGAAACTGAGACAAAGGGGCAAGCACGGGTGGGAAGCAACCACTGGGTGGGTTTGAGTCGGGGGTCAGATGGGGCGGGGTCGCAACGCGGAGCCAAGAACACGGGGTTTGCAGAAGGGGAGGAAGCTGCGCGCCCGGCCAGCGCCCCCTGGTGGAAACTGTTGCAGCGGCAGCCACCCAGAGCCGGGTCTCCCAGCGCTGCGTCATGGCCACGTGGGCGGTCTTTCCTGGACACCTGGAGAGCGGGGATCCCCGCACAGCCTTGCACAGGGCCCAGGCAGGTCTGCTCCAGCAAGAGCTGGATCTGAGAAAGACCATCCAGGACCCAGTGCATCCTACCTCGAGGCATTCGCCTCGTTTCTCACCTGTCCAGCAAGTGATGAGTTATCATCCAGTGTGGGTGGCCCCTTCTGGCTGTGGCATCCTGAGATTCTAGGTCAGGATGGACCTGATCTGGCCCCCTGTTACCTCTCCGATCTCACAATCTCCTGCCTCTCTTGCTGGGGCTCACATCTGCTCCAGCCACACTGGCCCCCTGCTCGTGGAACACACCAGGCTTGGTCTCCTCTGAGGGGCATTACAGGGCTGTCACCTCTGCCAGGAAAGCTATTCCCCCAGATGTCCACTTGTTCACTTCCTCACCTCCTTCCAGCCTTTTCTCAGAGTCAGCTCCATGATGGAGCCTGTTCTGACCCCGTGATGTAAAATGGAACCCACTCCCCAGGTCCTGAAACTCCCAACCTGCTCTTTTTCCAGAGCCCTTATCACCTTCTCACATACTGGACCATTTCCTTATTCTTTACGACTATTGTGCAGTGCCTGCCTCCTTCTAGTAGAATGCTGAGGGCAGAGTTTGTGGGACTCATTCACGGATGTGTCCTAAGCACCTGGAGCAGTGGCCGGCACACAGTAGGAGCTCACGATTACTGTTGAAGGATTGAGTGTACCATTGGGGAGGGTCCTGGTTGGGGGCAGACAGGTCCACACTAAATAACTCATATTTAGTGAGTAGCAATGGTTGTGCTACTGTGACCAAAATGGGGTTTCACTGAGAGGCCCACTTTGCTGATGAGCTATCACAGGTGGGAGAGTCAGAAGAAGGCGAGGGCTCGTGAGGAGAACACACAGAGCTTGGCTCCTGTCACTCACCATATCCACAAACCAGCACCCAATTCACCTCCATCAGATATCCTCTGCGTGCTCCACGGAACATCCATTCTGAGAAATGCTCCTCAAAAGAGGAGTGGGGTGCAGAGGTCAGATAAAGTTGGGAAATGCCACAGACCAGATCCCTTCTGAGATAGTCATAGTCCCGACTCCAGTGGGACCATCAGTCTAATTTCTTTCATCTGATATTTCACAACATATGTGACCATGGGATTCCACATTCCTTCTTCCTTTTTTCAAGCAAAAGCCCCACTGAGCTCCTGCTAAATTTTTTTTTTTTTTTTTTTTGTGAGGAACATCAGCCCTGAGCTAACATCCATGCCAATCCTCCTCTTTTTTTTGCTGAAAAAGACTGGCCCTGGGCTAACATCTGTGCCTATCTTCTTCCACTTTATATGGGATGACGTACAGCATGGCCTGACAAGTGGTGCATTGGTGCGCGCCTGGATCCGAACCTAGGCCGCCAGCAGCGGAACACGCGCACTTAACTGCTACGCTACGGGGACGGCCCTGCTCCTGCTAAATTAGTGTCGGAATCACCACATACTTTGGGAAATGCCACCATATAAGATAAAGCTGAACTCTGAGCATGGCATTCAAGGCTTTCATGGTCTCTTCTGGACTCTCCACACTAGTCTCAAACATGCCCCACATTTCACCCATACCATGCAGTTCTCTACCTGCTTACGGTTCTTCAGCTCCTTGCCCCCCGGTCCCCTCTCCAGGACACCCTCCTGGTCCAGCTCACTGGCCCCTTTCCCCAACCCTGCCTGTGTGCATTGTCTACACCCATCACTGGGTGTATTCCATCAGCCTGGGCTCAGTTGTCTTGTTTTGTTTGCCGCCCCTCTTGTCCTGCTCCTCCCAGCAGGTACAAAGCCGGCTCACTCCACATGCCCGGGGCCCACCCCATGAGCTGCTGCAGTGGACGCAGGATGAGTGGAGCCAAAAGGAAAGGACTCACACAGCTCTGCGTCCACAGCCTGGGGAGGGGACCCCAGCTCCTCACAGGTTCCAGAAGAAGAGGGGCCTGGCTGCTCCCTCCAGTAGCCCAGGCCCCCTGGGGATCTGGAGTATATTCCTCTCCGTGGGTCATTCTCCCCCACAAAATGCTGAGGAGTCACCACCCCAAACATGACTGGATTTCCACAAAGGAAGATATTCAAAGACATGTGTAGATGACTCACAACATAGAAAGTACAACCAGCTAAGAAACATTTGGGCACGGTTTCTACCTTAATAGGAGTCATAGAAACGCAGATCTGACAGGGTCTGTAATGTGCATCAAAAACTGTAAAATGTTCATGCCATGTGCCTCCTTACCCACATCTGCAAATAAATCCTAAGGAAAAAACAAAAATATTGGAAACACTCAATAGTTATCCACAATATTCTTTTGTTAAAGACCTTTTTAATTGTGAAAAACAACACTTAGAAAGAACATTAACAATAAACATATAGCTTAATGAGTTATTAAGAAATACCCATCATAAGCACCACAGGTCACGAGACGGAGCTCCCCAGCACCCCAGGAGTCTCTGTGTCCCCTACAAATCACAAGCCCCCTGCCCCTCCACAGAGAACCACTTCCTTGCCTTTCTCCCCGCAGGTGCAGGCATTTCTGTAGACCAGGTAGTTAGGGGCAGAATCGCTGAGTCACGGGGATTACGTGGCGAGCCTACAGAAGTCCCTGGCACAGACTCAGCACGCGGTGGGCTCTCAGTACAGGTCCCCTTCTTTCCCAGCTCTGTGACAAGGGCCCGGCTCCATTTCTGAAGGAGGATTCTCTCTGTGCCCCTCCCCAGCACTGATCTGCTCCCCATCCTGCTTCCACCACTTCTTACCACCACCGTGAGTCTGGGCTCTCTCCCTGGCCACCAGGGACAGAGCTGGCTCAGTGTTCTCTCCTCTCTGCTGTCCACACAGCTCCCGCTCCTCTGAGGGCTCCTCAGGATGCTCTTCCAGGAGAAGCCTGAGTCGACCCAGGCGGAGCCCACCCTGTCTCCACTCCCATTCTTCACTAAGACCCTTCATTGAAAGGACTGCGCTGCTTCACATTTCAGCAGGCGGATCTTCACACAAGGATACGGGAAAGAGTTCATCTGTGTTTCAGAGGAAGATGACTACTCAGGGTGTTCGGACGTTTTTTGAAAGACGTTGAGGCAAAAAAGAATGAACTCCGGGAAGTGGAGCCCACTTGCAGCCCAGGGGTGGGAGGCATGGGGGAGGGGCAGCAGGGAAGTGCCTGGCCTGGGGAGGGGCAGTGGTGGGCAGGGCGGGGCCTGGAGAAACAGCCTTGGTGCCTTAATCCCCCCTCTCTTTGATGCTGTGTCCTTTAAAAAGTCACCTTTGCGTCCCCACTGCTCAGTTTCCGGTGTCTTGTGCCATTTTGCAAGGTGGGTCTTATTGTACTTGCCACCTTGAACACCAGGTCTCAGGAAGAATTCCTGAAAATTCATATGGGCTAAGGAACAGGTTTTATCGGGGAAACTTACCAGAGAGGTTGGCAAGAAGAAAAGAGGAATTGACCCCTCATCATCCCTCTCCTCGTCCCATGGAACGGCGTGGCTGGGCCTCAGCGATGTGCTGGACACACAGAGAGTGGGGCTGTGATCCAGAGGAGGGACCCTGTTCCCAGGTCCTTCCCCCTCTTACAGGGCAAGAGGTGATGGCACCCTTGACAGGGAGGGGACGGGGAGATCTCTGACCCCGAGAGTCCAGGTATGGTGCCAGCAATTGATAAGAGTTTTCTGGGAGTGCAGGCTGCCCAATCTCAGGGACCTGGGGGACCTGAGGACATTTGTAAGCCCTCTGCCCCACGAAGAGAGCTCATGACCTCGTGGGAAGTTGAGTGTGGGAGGAGGAGGAACCCCCAATACCAGTTGGGGTGGTGCCCAGGAAAGCCCAGAATGAGCTCCAGGGCCGTTTTTGTTCAGTTCTGCTCCTGGCTGTCTAGGAGGCCTGGTGACAGTCAGCCTGTGTTCACTGAGTCCGTGGATGAAGTAGTGGGATCAGGTTGAGAGAAACACCAGGCACGCAGCCTGGTGTCCCCAGTCCTTACCTGTGCTGGTCTGGGTCGCGGCTGTGCTGGGGCTGGGTGCAGAGGTGCTCACTGGGGAAGGTCAGGGTGCTGGGAGGAGGCGGCCTTCTCTGTAGGGACCTCTGGGAACTGGGTGGTTGGGAGGCCGAGGAGCAGAGTTGAGAGCAGGCGGGCGCCTCTGAGCTCTGACTGGAGTCTGGAACACCTTCTGGGGAAGTTAGCTCAGAGCCCGAGGCCCTTTAACCTCAGTGAGACCTGAGGGGTGGAGGATTCTCTGGTTGTCTCAGGTGCCATGTTACCACATGCGAGCTTGGTCTCCGGAGGAGAACTGTCTCAATTCCACCCCACATGCTTCTGGAAGCTGAATGGTCCTCACAGCCAGCAGACGTTTACTCAGCACCACTGCCCGAAGGGCCTG
Source organism: Diceros bicornis minor (assembly GCF_020826845.1). NCBI lineage: Eukaryota > Metazoa > Chordata > Mammalia > Perissodactyla > Rhinocerotidae > Diceros > Diceros bicornis. The sequence continues at coordinate 60,628,127 of NC_080743.1, forward strand.
AGCGAAGCCTGAGGACACGAAGTGGAAAACACTGCCCTTGTCCTCGGGGGCCTCTATTTCCTGTGGAGGCCACGGCCCCTCCGTGGCCAGACCCGGACCCACCATCCGGGAGGTGGGAGGTGAGGGTCTTGCTGCTCCTCTGTATTTTCATCACGTTGATGTGGCCTGTGATGCTGGGCTCTGTCCACCTTCCCTGGTCCCGGCTGGCCTTGCTCTCCTGGCCTTAACCCTGGTCAGCCCGGCCCTGCGTGTGGCTTTCCTCGCCTCCCACACCCCTCCTCCTGGCTGGCTGAGTCTTGCTCTGAGTGGATGGTTGACCAGGAACCAGCTGCTGCTGAATTCTGTCATCACCCTCACATTCAGACTCCTATTGTCAATGTCCATCCTCGTAGGGCCTGGCCTTGTGACCACCATCCCCCCAACTCACACCGACCCTCTGGACACTGATCACACAGCTGAAGGGGCGGTGCAGGAGTCTGTTCTCCCCACTCAGTCCTGTGTGCTTCCCTCCCCTGTGCTGAGACCCCGAACCTCGCCTGAGCCCCTGGAGACGTGTGAAGAGGGATCTGGGGACAACCCAGGCCGGCAGTGGGCTCACTTACTCCCCTTTTGTCCTTCCCCCCTCAGACTGTCATGCTACTGGTGAGTTTTTTTTTTTTAATGAGGAGATCAGCCCTGTGCTAACATCTGCCAATCCTCCTCTTTTTTTTTGTTGAAGAAGACTGGTCCTGGGCTAACATCCATGCCCATCTTCCTCCACTTTATATGGGATACCGCCACAGCATGGCTTGCCAAGCAGTGCGTTGATGCATGCTCAGGATCCGAACCGGCGAACCCCAGGCCGCCCCAGCGGAGCGCGCATGTAACTGCTTGCGCCACCCGGTGGGCCCTGACTGGTGAGATTTTATGCACGAAGAGCTCATTTTGGGCTGTTTACTTCACTTTAAGGCGGTTGCTTTGCCAGCGTCTCACGTCCTTGGAACAGTGACCCGCAGACTCAGGGGTGTGCATCCCACAGCAGGTGGATTGTCTCCTCCAGTTTACAGAGATGGGGGCCACGGGGCCCCGAGCTACCTCTCCCCACTTCCTGCAGCCCCCTCCCCTCCTGGTGGCCGTGTGCTCCACCTGCCCCCAGCAGGTCAGCCTGCTCACCTCCTCCAAGACGCCTTCCTCCTTATTTCAGTTCCCACAAGCGCTGCTCTGTCTCCTTGATGAAAAAGTGCTTCTGCAGCGTCTGTACTGAGGCACTTCAACCTGCACTGAAATGATTTCTGCTCTACCTCCCTGGACTGTGGGCTCCTCTAGGACAATGACTCTGCTCCTGTCTTGTATCCCAGGGTGCTGGCACACGGTAGGCGCTCATTACATGTTTGTTGCATGGTGACGTGATGTCACAAGGCCTCCTTTCAGGAAATCTCTAGCGGCAGTTTGGTCTTCGGCCGCCAGGTGGCACTAGTGCCCCGGCGCTGCCGGTGGGCGGGGCGGGAGGATGCTTTGAGGGAGGCTTAGGCGCTGGTTGCAGGGGGTGCTGTGGGGTCGCAGTCTTTTCCTTTCACTCCCAGATTGACCGCAGGGGCGGGAGGAGTGGTCAGAGCCAGAGAAACTGCGGAGGAGACGGCACGTCTGTAGCTGGGACGGCAGTACAGCTGTAAACACGCCCCGGGATTCAGCGATTAGGAGCCAAGTCCAGGCAGTCTGAGCTCAGGTGAGAAGTCAGGGGCGAGATCCTGATGAAGGCGAGGTCGAGGTTCGGGATTCGGGCAGAGGATCTCGAGGTCCACGTCCCCGATTGGGCTGTGGGTGAGAATTATTTTGGATTGGGAATGGGGTGTGTTACCCTTGGGAATGGGGACACTTGAGGGTCCTGAGTCCCAGATCCGAGGTCTTGATCCAGATAAGAGACTTTTGAGATGAAACAGCCTCAAAGAGGATAGTGGGCAGCCTCCGCCCCACCCCTTGAGACAGACTCTGAGAAGTGAAGTCAGGTTGACTGGGGGAGGGGAGATGGGACACAGGGGTTTTCCTGGGGCTGGGGGCTGATCAGGGGGGAATGCCCAGGCCTGGAGAATATTTTGATTCCTGGAAGTGGAGCCTGCTTTGGAGGACTGAGAAAAGGGCACCCCCCCCCCCCCCCCCCCCCCCCCCCCCCCCCCCCCCCCCCCCCCGGTCAACAGCAAACCCAGATCCCACAGTGAGGTCTCTGTGAACTTTTCCATCCTCACTGTTCACCTCTCTGAGCTGGTTTTCTCTTCTTGTAGAGTGGAGTTGGTCCTCTCTGCCTATCAGGTCAGTTTGGAGACAGGTTGAGATGATGGATGTACAGTGATTTGGAACCTGTAAGGCACTTCCTTCCTGGTTCTTATCTTGAGAGCTCACAGCTCAAGCACCTTCCTGCCCAAGGTTGGAAGCTTGGCTTCCATCTCCCTGGCCAGCCATATGACTTTGGGCAAGTCACCTAACCTCTCTGTACCTCCAATTTCTCATGAGCCCAGCAAGGATATTAACGGGACTGACCTCATCAAGCTGTTGACAGGATTAAACAAAATAATATATGAGACAGTGCTTAGCATAAATACTCAACAAAAAAATACATATTTAAAAATAATCTAACCTTTGTTAGTTTAATTTTCAAACAAATAGTGACACCAAGAATACAAATTGTGCCATGTTCTCTCTGGCAGATCATTCCTGATGACAAAGACGTGTAATATACATATGATTAAAAATTTGAACAAATATTTACAGAAAAAAAAGTACGTCTTCCTTCTTTGTTTCCCACAGCCCCTTTCCTCAAGGGTAACCTGACTTATTTTCTTACAATTAATAGTAGCTACTGTATTTTAACAAATCTCCACTTGTATGGGTATTTAGATGTATCAATATATTATGTACCACTAAGTAACATTGATTCAAAGATGTACCCCAATTTCTGAAATGTTCAGTGTGAAAAGAAATGCGTGCCCAAGGCTTCTGACATGCAGGACACCATTACTCCACTTCCCTGAACCCCGCGCAGCAGCAGATGAGGCCACAACCTTCTTCCCAGTCATGCCTTTTAACCCTCCTCTCTCCAAGTCTTAGTTCAAGCTGCTTCCTCCCCCTGGAGTGGCCTTCACCCACCTCTCCTAAGTCGGCTTGTTGAAATCCTGCCCCTGGTTTAAGGTCTAACTCAGTCCTTTCTTGTCTCTGAGGTTTCCCAGACTCTTCTCTTGACTACTCCCTGCTCCCATGGTTAATGGTGTTGGTCCCCCTGAAGCGTGCCCTGTCCCCTGTATTCTCCCTGCTGGAAGACAACACCCCTACAGGGAGGGCTCCTATCTCCCTCACCTGTTACCCCACGAGGCCTTAGTACAAATTCAGTGAGCACTGACTGAGCTGGAAGTGACCTAAAGGGCCCCTAGCTGGCCTTGTTAGGGTCTTGACACCTCTATTTTGGGCCATGGACCTTTTTGAGAATCTGATGAAAGCTCAAGAACGCCTTCCTGGAAAAATACACACACTTCCCAAGAAATACAAGAAAGAATATTCTGAAAATGAGATAGTTCTCTTAGAAATGGAGATAAGAACTCAAAGCAGCAATAAACATTATTGAAAGACACTACCTTGGGCAGATGATCAAGGTCAATATCACAGTGGTAAGTTGTGTTGATGGTATGTACCCCTGAGATGATGTGATGGAAATGGCGCTTTATCTCTGTGGTCATCCTCCTAAAACCTATAACTCCAATCTAATCGTGAGAGCCACACCAGATAAATCACAATTGAGGGACATTGTACAAAATACTTGACTAGCAAAGGGTACAAACTTTTGTTGCAAGATACTTGAAATTTGCTGAGAGTAGATCTTAAGCATTTTTACCAAAAAACAAAACAAACAAAAAAGCTATTTGAGGTGATAGATTAATTTATTAATTAATTAGATTGTGGTAATCATTTTACAACATGTATGTACCTCTGATCATCACGTTGTACACTTTAAATATACACATTTTTATATGTCAATTATATCTCAACAAAACAAGGAAATTCTGAGAAACTGTCACAGGTAAGGGACCCTAAAGAGACGTGACCACTAAATGTAATGTAGCATCCTGGATGGGATACTGGAACAAAAAAAGGGACATTAGTAAAAACTAAGGACATCTGAATAAGGAATGGACTTTAGTTAATAGTAATGTATCAATTTTGGCTCACTAGTGTAAGAAACGTACCATACAACGTAAGATGTTAATAATAGGGGAAATGGGGTGTGGGAACTCTATTATCTTCACAATTTTTCTCTAATTCTAAACCTGTTCTAGAAAATAAAATCTATTTAAAACAAACAAACAAAAATTAATGAAAGGTTTAAAAGATAAAGTTGAGAAATGCTCCCATAAAATCAAAAAGTCACTGGCTCCAGAGATCTGTGGGTGGGACCCTGGGCAGCAGAGATTTCATGGGCTTTGGCTTGGCCTGGCCAGGGATGGGCCTATGGGGTGGACCTGCTCAGTGTCCTCAGGTAAGTTCAGTCTGGGAGTGGTTTCCAGCAAACCAGGGGAGATCTGTGTGGAGGGAAGGTAAGTTCCTTCAGGTCCCACCCTCCCATACCCTTACCTCTCCTCCTCTCCACCCCTCATCAGCATCCCCTACCACACCATTAGCTGTAAGCAGGGTCCTTCAACACGTTGATTAAAGATTCAGATTGTGAAAATATTTGCCCAGCCTGGATTCAGGGAAGCCCCAGTAGACCACAGAGATATGAAGAGGGATAGGAAGGGGGCCAGGGCCCCTTTAGGCCAGAGGTGGTTCCATCCACAGGAAAAGTGTCGGATACCTTTGAGGTCTCTCCTGAAGATGACCTTCATAAACTGTTTTCATTGTTCAGAGTTTCTTGATCCTGTTCCTCTGGAATGTTGGAATATTACAAGTGTGTAGTTGTGGGTACTGATCAGCATCATCTCTATGACCTTGGGAAATTACATTTGAAACAAATCTCCTGGAAGGCGTAATCATATACCCCCACATGGCTGTGAAACACATCCAAACCTCCTGGGACACACCCCGCCGACTGGTCTGGATTTAGAATTAGGAGACTCCGAGGTCTGCTAGATGGAGGCCTCCAGTGTAGTCCAGATTTCACGTTAACACCAATTCCCGCAAGCTCCAAGTCATTACAGCCCAACTCCCTTCCTTAGCATGATGCCACCAGACAGTGGCCTGGAGGAGATGGCCAGAAAATTGGTTAGCATCATTGAAACCCTCTTGACAACAACTCTTCAAATTCCCTAAAGATCACCTGGAAGATTTGCCTTCCAGAAACTGAAAAGGCCAGAGCCACCGTTGGAGCTGGCCTCCCGGGGGATCCTCAGAGTGTGAAGGCAGGCCTGTCGCTGCAAGAGCTGAACTGCGGCTTGGGCTGTTCCTTGGGGAGCAGATGCAATAGGCCTAGGTTTCTTTGGAGGCAAAAAACACCAAACAGGACTCTTGCCACTTCTTTGCTGTGGTGTGGTACCTGTCCTCCATCATGACCTTGGTGGGTTGGGGCCCCAGAAGGATTTGCCATGGTTTCTTTTGATTCTGGGGTCAGTTGGGACCATGGCCTCCTCCATGCCTATCAGCCTCTTGGTGAACCTGTTCCAGGCTTTGGGACAAGCTCTTGGTTCTCTACAAAGACCTGGCTTCTTTCTGAGAGAGCTTCCTCCTGTACAGGCCTTCCTCAGCCCTTTGGGCTGCAGGCTGGTAGGTCTGGAACTGCCCTGGATGGGTGGTCTGCATTTCGGAGGGAGCTGCATTTGGGGAAGGCCTGGTGCTGGCCTTAGCTGCACAGTAATTGGAGGCTCCCAGCAGCTGTTTGGTCAGTGCTGCATATTCTAGGCTTGGCTGCATCATGGAGCCACTTCTTGAAGCTGTGATGTGTCCCTTTCCCTTTTGGCTAACAGACCCACTGACTTACCTCCCCAGATTCCCTCACCACCACTTGACGCAGAATGTGGCATTTCACCACAATCATGGATTCCTTCCCAGTGTTTTCCCCACACAACTGAGCACCACAGAAACTCTAGGGACCACTAGTCATCAGAGGAGCTGCAGATGCTGAGCCTGAGGCAATCTCCTACCTGATGGATGTCTTTCCCACAAAGCCTTATCACCTGTCCCTGCCCTAAACTCCAAGATGGCCTGTGGGCCATTCAAAGCCCCTGATGGGGGAATGGGAGAGGGAATAAACAAAGAAAAAGGACATATTGGGGAAATGTATTCCCTACACACAGAGTAGACAGATAATTAATTTCTGTAATGTACCAAGAATTCTTACAAATAAATAAGAAATAGATGAACAATCTAACAGAAAATTGTGAAGAGACTATGAAGAGTCAGAAGAAGAAATACAAGCAGTCATTTAACAAATAATAGAATTTTTACAATTGCTAATATTTAAAGGCATGAAAATTAAAACAATGAGCTATTTTCACATAGATTGGTCAAGTTTAAAAATGTTAATAATACCTAGGGTTGATTAGGATTTGCAAAAACTGGCACTCTTATATACTGTTGATGAGTTTTAATTCATACTAATTTGAGAAAAACTTGATAATATCTACTAAAATATATAATATGTATACTCTTGGCCCCAGCAATTTATTTTTCAGAAAAATTCACAAAAGAACATGGTAACACATAGGCAAATAAGTCCAGTGTGGCATTTTTTGGTAATAAGAAACAATCCAAATGACCATCAATAGGGAATTGTTTAAAGAAGGAAAGAATGTCATTGTTAAGACAAATGAGTAAATCTAGACGTATCATCAAGTTGAGATGTCCAAGGTATACTTGACAATGAGAAAAACTGCAAAGCTACGCCTTGTATGATCTCAATTTTTTTCTTTATTTTGAAATTTCTGTTGTACATTATTATTTGTCAGTCACCATATAAATGCATCCCTTCACCCCTTGTATGATCTCATTTTTGCAAAAATATATAGGTATATAGATACATAGAAGCATGCACAGGAACAATATAGACTATACACAGATAAATTGCAGTGGTTCCTTCAAAGATGAGGAATTGATCGGGGTTTGCTTTTTTCACTTTCTACAATGTACATTTCTAGAATCTCTTACAGTGCTCAGTCACTTTTTTTTTTTAAAAGAGTTTTAGGTTCATAGGAAAACCGAGCAGAAGGTACAGAGTTTTCCCATACACTCTCTGCCCCAACATGTGCATAACCTCCCCCCATTATTAACATCCTCCACCAGAGTGGTATATTTGTTACAATTAATGAACCTACATTGACACATCTTTATCACCCAAAGTGCCTAGTTTACCTTAGGGTTCACTTTTGGTGGTGTACTTTCTGTGGGTTTGGACAAATGTAAAATGGTATGTATCTACCATTACACTATCACACAGAATATTTTCACTGCCCTAAAAATCTTCTGTGCTTCACCTATTCATCCCTCCCTCCCCTCTGACCCCTGGCAAACACTGATCATTTTACTGTCTCCATAGTTTTGCCTTTTCCAGAATGTTCTATAGTTGGAATCATACAGCAGGTAGCCTTTTCACATTGGCTTCTTTCATGTAATAATATGTACTTAGGGTTCCTCCATGTCTTTTCATGGCTTGATAGCCCATTTCTTTTTAGTGCTGAATAATATTCCATTGTATGGATGTACCAATTTATTTATCCATTCACACACTGGAGGACATCTTGGTTGCTTCCAGGTTTTGGCAATTATGAATAAAGCTGCTAAAAACATCCGTGTGCAGGTTTTTGTGTGGACATAAGATTTCATCTCCTTTGGGTAAATACCAAGGAGTGAGATTGCTGGATTGTGTGGCCAGAGTATGTTTAATTTTTTAAGAAATCACTAAACTGTCTTCCAAAGTGGCTATACTGTTTTGTATTCCCACCAGCAATGAATGAGACTTCCTGTTGCTCCACATCCTCACCAGCATTGGTGTTATCAGTGTTCTGGATTTTGGTCATTCTAATAGGTGTGTTGTGGTATCTCATTGTTTTAATTTGTACTTCCCTGATGACATAATGATGTGGAGCATCTTTTCATGTGTTTATTTGCCATCTGTATATCTTCTTTGGCGAAGTGTCTGTTAATGTCTTTGGCCCATTTTATAATTGGGTTGTTTGTTTTCTAGTTGTTGAGTTTTAAGAGTTCTTTATATGTTTTGGCTAACAATTCTTTATCAGATATGTCTTTTGCAAATATTTTCTCCCAGTCCATGGCTTGTCTTTTATTCTCTTGACATTATCTTTTGCAGAGCAGAAATTTTTAATTTTAATGAAATCCAGCTTATTAACTCTTTCTTTCATGGGTTGTGCATGGGTGTCATGTCTAAAAAGTCATTGCCAAACCCAAGGACATCTAAGTTTTCTCCTATGTTATCTTCTAGGAGTGTTAAAGTTCTGCATTTTACATTTAGGCCTCTGATCCATTTTGAGTTGATTTTTGTGAAAGGGGTAAAATCTGTGTCTAGATTCATTTTTTGGATGTGGATGTCTAGTTGTTTCAGTACCATTTGTTGAAAAGACTATCTTTGCTCCATTGTATTGCCTTTGCTCCTTTGTCAAGGGTCAGCTGACTATATTTACGTAGATCTATTCCTGGTCTCTCTGTTTTGTTCTGTTAATTGATTTGGCTGTTCTTTTGCCAGTACCACACTGTCTTGTTTACGGCAGCTTTATAGTAAGTCTTAAGTTGGGCAGTGTCAAATCTTCAGCTTTATTCTTCTCCTGCAATATTGTATTGGCTATTCTGTGTCTTTTGCTTCTCCGTATAAACTTTAGAATGAGTTTTTTGATATCTACAAAATAACTTGCTGGGATTTAGATTGCAATTGCATTGAATCTATAGATTAAGTTGAGGAGAACTGACATCTTGACAATATTGAGTCTTCCTATCCATGAACATGGAATATCTCTTCACTTTTTTAGTTCTTCTTTGATTTTGTTCATCAAAGTTTTGTAGTTTTCCTCATATAGATCTTGTATATGTTTTGTTAGATTTATACTTAAGTATTTTATTTTTTTGGGTGCTAATGTGAATGGCTTTTTTTTTTTTTTTGCTTATTTGTCTTGATTTTTTTTTTATTGAAGTATAGTTGACATACAATATTATATTAGTTTCCGGTGTACAACATGGTGATTTGACTTTTACGTATATTTTGAAATGATCACCATGATAAGTCTAGTTACCATCTGTCTCCTTACAAAGTTATTACGATATTATTGACTATATTCCCTTGCTGTATATTGCATCCCCCTGATTTATTTATTTATTTTTTTAATTTTAATTTTTTTGTGTGTGAGGAAGATAAACCCTGAGCTAACATCCACTGCCAATCCTCCTCTTTTTGCTGAGGAAGATTGCCCCTGGGCTAACACCCATGCCCATCTTCCTCTACTTTATATGTGGGATGCCTGCCACAGCATGGCTTGATAAGCAGTGCGTAGGTCTGCGCCTGGGATCCGAATCTGCGAACCCCGGGCTGCCAAAGTGGAGTGTGAACTTAACCATTATGCCATGAGGCTGGCCCCTTGATTTATTTATTTATTTATTACATCCCCCTGATTTATTTAGGAAGTTTGTACTTCTTAATCTCCTTCACCTATTTCACCCATCCAATGGTATTGTGTGTTTTTTTAAAAATTTTTTTTTATTTTTTAATGAATCACAGGCATTTAGAATTTGTTTTTTTTTTTTTAATTTAAGCCAAAGCCTCCTCTGTGTATTTTTTTTTGAGGAAGATTGGCCCTGTGCTAACATCTGTTGCCAATTTTCCTCTTTTCCTTTTTTCTCCCCAAAGCCCCAGTACGTAGTTGTATATCATAGTTGTAGAGTTGTAGCTCTTCTATGTGGGACACTGCCTTAGCATGGCTTGATGAGCGGTGAGTAGGTCCATGCCCAGGATCCAAACCACGAACCCCGGGCCACTGAAGCAGAATGTGTGAACTTAACTGCTATGCCACTGGGCTGGCCCCCCCATTGGTATTGTGTTTTTAATTTCAAATTCCACTTGTTCGTTCCTGTCATATAGGAACGTGAATGAGTTTTTTATATGAACGTTGTATTTTTCAACTTTGCATAATCACTTATTAGTTCCAGCAGTTTTTTTTTGGTCGATTCTTTTGGTTTTTCTATGTAGACAACCAAGTCGTCTGTGAACAAAGATTGTTTATTTCTTCCTCTCCAATCAGTACACCTTTTCTTTTCTTATCTTATTGTATTAACTAGGACTTAGAGTACAGTGTTGAAAAGGACTGGTGATAGAGAACATCCTTGTCTTGTTCCTGACCTTAGTGGGAAAGCTTTCAGTTTCTCACCATCAAATATGATGTTAGCTGTAGTTTTCTTTTTTGAAGAAGATGATTGGCCCTGTGCTAACATCTGTTGCCAATCTTCCTCTTTTTTCCTTTTCTCCCCAAAACCCCAGTGCACAGTTGTGTATCATAGTTGTAGAGTTGTGGCTCTTCCATGTGGGACACCGCCTCAGCACGGCTTGATGAGTGGTGAGTGTGTCTGCGCCCAGGATCCGAACCGGCGAACCCTGGACTGCCAAAGCGGAATGCGTGAACTTAACCACTACGCCACTGGGCCGGCCCCTGTAGTTTTTTTTTTTTTGTAGATGTTCTTTAGCAAGTTGAAGAAGTTCCTCTGTATTCCTAGTTTACTGAAAGTTCTTATCATGAATGGTTGTTGGTGCTCAGTCACTTTTGGAGTCAAAGAAAACAATAAGGGAAATTAATTTTGTAGAGGAATACCACTTAGGCAACTAATATTCATCTGTGCAGGTGAACCCCATCTTCCCCTGCTTACTGGACACAAAGTAAAGACCAGATTCTATTCCACTCGATGCAAACACCATATATACAAGTTGCAAAGAACTAGTTAGAGCAAACTAGTTTAAAGCAAGGGATTCACATCCCTGTTCTACACATATTGGAGGCAGAGCAGCTTCAGTTAGGACCACCTCTCACAATAAGGGCAAGGGTAGGGCTTCCTAAAGGAAAAGCTACAAAGTTACAAGAGGAAAAATGAACGCTCAGTTTGAATAAGTGCTTGGCTTGTCAGAAGAGGCTTGGTTGGTTGTCTGGAGCTCAGCTGGAGCCATTGCTGAGCCTCAAGCACCTTAGTTAAGTTTAGACAGTTGTGTTCTGATTCTCCATCAGGCTGTTGTTGTTCTTTCTGGTTCTTACCAATTTCCTGGGAAGCAGGTTCTCTCGTTCCTTACTGAGCCCTGATTGCTTCCGTCGTCACTCTCTAGACTCAATCACTGGCTCTGGGAAAGTCACCAGGCATCAGCTCCAGGCTTAGGGAAAATTTCCTTTATCAGCCCAAGTACACAATGCTCACACCCATCTCTGTGCCATGGCTCCCACTGTACCCTCCTTCTGGAAAACCTTTTCCCCTTCTCTTCATTTTGGAATTAGGGCACAGTTAGATGACATAATTGCCACATAGGTGGTATAGTTTTTTTCAGTTGTACCTCTGAAGCAGCTTTTCTTTTCTTGTTTTTATTTTTATTGTGTAAAAGTTTTTTGTTTTAAAATTCTTTTAACTTGTTTAAAAAAAGTAAAATGATGCAAAACAGCAATCCCCTGTCCTATCCTCTCCATAATCCAGACCCACTCTCCAAAGACAATCAGTTTCAATTCTTAAATATTTCCTATGGCATATACCTCCATGTTTCTAAATAATGTGCTTATATCACTATTTTCAGATCAATTTTTAGGCATTAATTATTGACTTTCCATTATGAAAGATGAGGAATTTCCTCTCTTACCTGCTTCTCCTTCACCTTCCTCCATCCAACTAACATATATATAACATTTTTTTTGGTTAAATAAATAGTATTTATAATCTATAATTCTATAAATAGCTAAAACTATTTAGCACTTACTATGGGCTAGACACCATTCTAAGGCTCTAACATAGAATTAATAATTTGTACTATAGCTACTATAGTTCTCTTGATATTACAGAGGAAGAAACCAAAGTACTTCTTGCTAAGACGTGCAAGATCATGAAGCCTGTAAGTGGCAGAGCTGGGATTTTAAGCCAGATGGTCCGGCTCTAGAATCCATGCTTTTAGTTGCTAGGCTATCCCAACACCAAAGCCGGTTTATTGAGTGCTTACTTTTGTTCTCAGTGCTGGGGATACACAAGTGAGCAAGATAAATAAATTCCCAGCCCTCAAGAACTTACACTCAGGGGGCAACACCGGAAATAAACAAAGGACCAAGGAGACATACAAGGTCAGCTGGTGGCAAGTGGGTGAAGTAAAGCAAGCAGAGTGAGGCAGGAGAGCTGCTGTTTTAGACGGGCCTCCAAAGGAAGGCCTCTTTGGGAAGGTGGCATTTTGGCAGAGGCCTGAATAAGTGTGAATGGGAACCATTTCAGTAAGCAGGAAGGACATTCCAGACAGAGAAAATGACGTGTGCAAATGCCCTGAGCTGGGAGCCTGCCTGAAGTGCTGGAGGATCAGTCACAAGGCACGTGTGGCTGGAGGAGCGTGATGGATGGAACCTGGAGAGATGAGGTGGGAGAGGTGGCCTGGGGCCAGATCTTGTAGGGCCTGGAAGCCCAGGTTAAGGACTTGGATTTCTTTCTAACTGGGATCGGGCATCAGCAGAGTATTCTGAGCAGCAGAGGGACAGGATGTGACCTTGGTTTGAAAGCCCACTCTGGCTGTGTGTGGAGAACAGACTGCAGTGCAGCAAGGTGGAGCCTAGGAGGCAGTTGAGAGACCCCAGAGGACTCCAGGGCAGAGTGCTGGTGCCTTAGCCTAGAGTTAAAATCATGGATTCTACAGCCACAACCGCTTGGCTTCAAATTCCAGCTCTGCCACTTAGTGGCTTCATGGCCTTGGACATCTTAGCAAGACGTGTTTTAGTTTCTTCATCTGTGAAATGGAGACGTTGTGGAGGGGGTGAGAAGTGGGCAGATTTATGAAATATTTTGGAAAGTTGACAGGACTTGCTGATGGGTCAGATGTGGAGTATGAGAGAAAGAAGAGTCAAGGATTTCGGTCTGAGCACCGTGGTAAATGATGGTGCCATTTCCTGAGATGGGGAGCACTGGGGAAGGAGCAGGTTTGCGAGTCAGGGTTGAAATCAGAGTTTGAGATGCGATGAGCCCTCCACATGGGTCTGTCAGGTACGCAATTGCACATGTGGGTCTGGAGTTCAGGGGAAAGGTGAGTGTAGATAGGGAAGTGGTCCAGGGAGCAAGGCCCGGGCACTCAAATGGTCAGAGTTAGGAAGAGGAGACTGGGAAGGAGCAGCTAGTGAGGCAGGAGGAAAGTCAGGAGACTCTGGTATCCAGGAAGCCAGGGAAAGAGTGTTTCTTGAAGAAAAGAGTGATGAACTGTGCCAAAGGTTGCTTAGGGTCAAGAAGATGAAGACTGAGAGCAGCTCATTGGAGTTGGCCAGGTGGAGCTCATGGGTGACCTCCTGGTGGCCATCAGAATCTGTAGGCATCAGCTTAGTTGTCCCTTCCTCAGAGAGGCCTCCTTGCCCTTTAAATGCCCCCCTCCTCTCCCAGCACCCTGCACTATCCCTTCTCTGTAACTGTCATGACATCTTAGATATGAATTTTGACATTTCCTTGTTTAGTATCTGTTCCCCACTGTAGTGTAGACTCCATGCCGGCAGGGAATACGGATGCTTTGTTTAACCCTGTAGATGAGCATCTGACTCATGCCTGGCACCCAGGAGGGGCTCAGTGTACATCTACTGAATGATTGTTGAGTAAGCACCTGTGAACCAGGCCTGGGGACAGAGCCCAAATAGATATATATATATATATATATATATATTTAAATTATTTTGAGATCATATTGGCTTATAACATTGTGTAAATTTCAGGTGTACATTATTATATTTCAGTTTCTGTATAGACTGCATCGTGTTCACCACTAATAATTTAATTTTTATCCATCACCACACATATGTGCCCCCTTACCCCTTTCACCCTTGCCCCACCCCTTCCCTTCTGGTAACCACCAATCTGCTCTCCTTATCTATGTGTTTGTTTATCTTCCACACATGCTGAAATCATACAATATTTGTCTTTCTCTGTCTGACTTATTTCACTTTACATAGTACCCTCAAGGTCCATCCATGTTGTCACAGATGGCATGATTTTATCTTTTTTTATGGTTCAGTAGTGTTCCATTATATATATATACCACATCTTCTTTATCCAAACATTTTAAAATTCTGCTCTCATGGGGTCAGCCGTGGGAACAGGGTTTTATTTGGGAACAACTGTTCCTGTGGATGTGGGGGAAGAGATTCCCACACAGATCTTGCCGGCCTTTGTGGAAATGGTGACTGGACATGCTTGAGTATCTTGCATGAGCTGTTGTAACCAGAAGGGACATGAACTCAGGAAGGGTAGCCAAAACGAATTTCAGTTTTTAGAACAGTTTTAGATTTACAGAAAATTGGGAAGATAGTAGAGTTTCCACACACTCCTCACATAGTTTCCCTTATTATTAACATTCTACACTATTAACATTTGTTACAACTAATGAACTAATATTGACATATTTTTAGTCCATACTTTATCCAAAAGTCCTCAGTTTGACCTAATGTCCTCTTTCTGTTCCAGGATCCACCTTAGGATAGGATCCACCCAGGACACCACCTTAGTTGTCATGTCTCCCTAGGCTCTTCTTGGCTGGGACAGTTTCTCAGACTTCCCTTGTTTTGGGTGACAGTTTTGAGGAATACCAATCAGGCATTTTGTAGAATCTCCCTCAGTTGGGATTTGTCTGATGTTTCTCTCATAAGTAGTCTGGGTTTTTGGGAAGAAGACCACAGAGGTAAAGCACCATTTTTACCACATATCAAGGGTACATACTATCAACGTGGCTGACCACTTTTGATGTTGACCTCCATTACCTGGCCAAAGGGATTGTTTGTGCGGCTCACCCACTGTAATGTTACTCTTTCCCCTCCTCTCCATACTGTCCTTATTGGACAGAAGTCACTATGCACAGCTCACACTAGGAGTGGGGAGTTCTACTTTACCTCCTTGAGGGTGGAGTATCCACACATATTATTTGGAATTTTTCTGCATGGGAGATTGTCTCATCTCCATTTTTTTATTTATACAATCATTTATTTGTATTGATATGAACTCATTGATATTTTATATTTTGGTTTATAATCCCAAATTACTTTTTAAATTTTATTGTTCAAATTCTTCTAGTTTTCGCCATTGGATGCTCTTTGGCTGGCTCCTGTGTTGATTTGATATACCCCCATCATTGTTTTTTAAGCATTTCCTTAATTTATGACACTACAAGTTGCTTCAGGCTCATTTTGCATATTTCCTGCTTCAGTCCTAGAATCAGCCATTTCTCCAAGGAGCTGTAGTTCCTTTTATCGGGGAACGGCATTAGATCTTGATACTAGGTGAGCTTGTTGCTACTGGGGGTGGGAGCACTTTTCAAGCATTGGGGATTGAGAGAGGGATTTGTTCTCTGTAGGCATAGATTCTTTATTTTTTTAAAATTTTTATTTATTTATTTTTTTCCCCCAAAGCCCCAGTAGATACTTGTATGTCATAGATGCACATCCTTCTAGTTGCTGTACGTGGGACACGGCCTCAGCATGGCCGGAGAAGTGGTGTGTCGGTGCGCCCCCGGATCCGAACCCCGGCCACCAGCAGCGGAGCACGCGCACTTAACCGCTAAGCCACGGGGCCTGTAGGCATAGATTCTACTTAAGTCCATAAGGCCTCATTATTTTCCTGCTTTATTGGACATGAGTAGACTTTGAGCACACAGATGGGTCAGAAATTCATCACAAACATCTTTAGAAGGGAATGAGAGTGGTTAAAATAATAGCCACTAAAGGAAATGTCATTTGACCTCTCAAATATGAAACATTTGATGGATTAGGCAATGAAAACATGAAAGAGTCTGTTGTTTTATTACTGGATGGCTCAGTAATAGTTATCATAGCACAGATGTCAGTGTAAAGGTCTGTTGATAAAAGCAATCAAGATTGTATTGGAAGTATAGGACAAGACCAAGTGCTTTGGGGCCAGACTGACCTGGGTTTGAATCCTGACTGTAATTTATCAGACTTTGATCTTGGACAAGTCATTCTACTCCTCTAAGCCACATTTCTCTCATCTGTAAAGTGGATGTAATCTCATGCAATTGTTTTAGGATTAATGAGATAATTCATGTAAAGTGCCTAGCCTCAGCATACTAAGCACTCAATAAACGTCAACTGTCTGAAATATGCCAGGAGCACCTGGTCTAGGGAAAACATATAGAGCAGATGTCCAAGGCATGCAAGGCCTATTGGACACCTGCAAATAAATTTTGTTAGAACAGCAGATTTTGGCCTGTGGTGTGGACAGCTATAGGAAATGGATCAAAATTATTTTAAGGACTAAAATATAGTGACACCCAGGCAGAGAAATTAGTGGTAGATATTTTTCCCAGGTAGGGGTTGGACGGCTGCTCTATTGCTCGTATCCTGATAAATGAGTCCTCCTAGATCTGCCAAACCTACAGAGAATGGGGACAGTGACTTGCCTCTTCTCCTTCACACATTCCCTAGGCTGAAGGCCCAGGGGAAAGAAAGGGTGAACACAGCAGTGGAATCGTTACAGTAATGGAATGGGCAGAGGCCAGCTCTCACTGCAGGTCTTGATGAGAATCAGAGTCAGATCTAAGTAGATGGATGGGTTCAGCCCCCAGGAGAGCCATCTCTGGAGGGAGAAGTTCTTCCATCTCCTGTGTGGGGAGGTTTTGGGGAATTTGGCGATAGATGCCAACATCATTTGTGGAGTCCCATGGACTCTGAAGGCCAATAGGGGAGAAAGCATCCACTCCTTGATGGAGCTGGTATCCCAAATGATGATTCTGGAAAGAACAGAGCTGCTCTCTGTAAATGAATCCCCAAATGGGGTGGTGGGAACTCTATCTCATTATTATACTGGCTTTATTTCTGATTGCCATTTTGTTTGGTGAGGCCACTAGTGAGTATGCCATGCATTCAAAACTCCACCCCAGAGATTGCAACCCTAGGGGCAAACATTTACTCCATTATCCCATGTTATGGGGCCGGCCTGGTGGCACAAGTGGTTAAGTGCACGCACTCTGCTTTGGTGGACCAGGGTCTGCAGGTTTGGATTCCGGGTGCGCACCGATGCACCGCTTGTCAAGCCATGCTGTGGCAGCGTCCCATATAAAGTAGAGGAAGGTGGGTATGGATGTTAGCTCAGGGCCAATCTTCTTCAAGGAAAAAAAAAAGGGGAGGATTGGCATCGGATGTTAGCTCAGGGCTAGTCCTCCTCACAAAAAAAAAAAAAAGGAGCTCAATTATCCCATGTTATGGACTGAATTGTATCACCCCCAAATTCATATGTTGAGGCCTTAATCCCCAATATGACTGTACTTGGAGAAAGGGCCTTTAGGGAGGTAATTAAGATTACATGAGGTCGTAAGGGTGGGGCCCTAATCCATTAGGACTCGTCATTCTAAGAGGAGGAAGAGACACCAGAGCTCTCTCTCTCTCTCTCTCCGCCTGTGCATGTACAGAGAAGAGGCCTTGTGAGGACACAGTGAGAAGGTGGCCATCTACAAGCTAGGAAGAGAGACTTTACCAGGAACCAACCCTGATGGCACCTTTATCTTAGATTTCTAGACTCCAGAACTGTAAGAAAATAAATGTCTGTTGTTTAAGTCACCCAGTCTGTGGTATGTTGTATTGGGGGCCTGAGAAGATTAATACAGCTCATGTTCTTTTTCCTACTGCGTGTGTGAAATATTGCATTTCTTGTTTTGTGACCTGTTTGTTCCTGTTCTCTGGCTACATTATAAAATTTTCTCCGCTTATCCATTTGTTTAGTTTTCATGGCATTTCTTTCTGGTGAGTGGAGAATCCACTGTATGTGTAAGGAAGTATGTTATGACACACATTTACATTTTTCTTTCACTGTAAAGCGTTTCAGTGGCTCATATCTTGAAATGTAGAAATGAGTTGGCTGAAAGGATTAGTGGGTATTTATTCTTAGGTGTTTCCTATCCCCAAGGACAGTTCTATGTTTTTTTAAGGAAATTAGGAAATGGAGTGCCACTAGGGGGCACCCCTGGAATTCTGGTCTAGTAGTAAAGCCAACACGTTCATTACGGAGGAAGTATCTCCTAGAGAAGGGCTTCAGATTAAAATAGGTGTTTTTGTTGAATATCTGCCAGTGACCTCACTGGGTGCACACACAGGCCCCATTTACTAAACCCAGAGACTCCTGAAGTAGGAACATGTCCCCCACTGTTGTGGTAGCTCACAGGCTCAGATAAGTTCAGCAACTTGTCCAGGGTCATTCAGGTAATAAGTAAAAAAGATGAGATTCAGACCTAATTCCGTCTAGTCCTAAAGACCTGCATTCCCAGGACCGCCGACTGTGGCGCTGGCACATCTTGGGAGGGTCTATAACCTGAAGGGCACTGGTCAGCACAGAAGCCATGCTGGTCAGCGTGTGTCCTCGGGATCCGGGGCATGAGCAATCTGCCCACGAGAGAGGTGTTCCCAGTCATGTCAGGAAGTGTCAGAATGTTTGAGAAATAACCCCCATCCTGACCATCGCAGGGTCTGTGCCCAGCAAAACCCCCTTGTGTTTGGGGAGAGAGCTTCTTAATGGGAAGGGGGTGTCTTGGGTCCCTGGTTTGACTGGGGAGTCTTTTATTACAAATGAATAACTTGGCATTCTACTTTACGGGTCATCCTTGACATAATTTTGTCAGCATGACTGCATCACCAAGAGTCCTAATGTTATTGAACATTGTAAACATTTAGAGCTTTGGGACCTGAAGTACTGTGGATGGCTGTGGACTTTGAGATTCCCTCCCTAAGAGGTGCAGAGTGCTGAGTGAAATTAGGCAGCATCCTGAAAACAGGGTTGAGAAAATGTGGTTGGGGGAACCACCAAAGAGGTGTAGGAGGCAGTAAGATGATATTTATAGGGTATGGAAAGGGGGCTGGAAGGGAAGTCAAGAACAAGGGCAGCAAGCACTTATTGAGTGTTTATCTAATGATGTAGAAATCATTATGTCCATTTCACAGGTGAGGAAACTGAGTTTTGAAGAAGTTAAATAAGTAGCCCAAAGTCAAACAGCTACTATTTGGCAAAGCTGGGACCTGTACCTGATACCAGTGCCCAATCACTTTCCATAATACCAGGTGGCCTCTCAGGAATGGTGGTCTTGATTCTCACCAGAAACCCACCATCCTTTCTCTTCCCTTTACAGTTTTCCTCAAATCCAGGGACACCTGCATGCCTTTGGGCGATTCTGAGCACAGCCACTAAGTGGCGACATTGTCTGACTATGGCTCAGGCCCCACTCCCCTGGGGAGATGAAGGAGGGAGGTAGTGGTGTTGTGCCTGTTGGTGTTGCCCTGTGCTGGGTGCTTTTTGTACTATATTTATTTAGTCCTCTTGACAACTCTGTGAAGTAGGTATTATCCCATTTTACAGATGAGGCCATTGAGGATCTGCCCACGATTACACAGCTTAGAGGTAGAAGCAGGAATGAAATCAACGTCAGTTTGTCTCCAAAGTCCTGCTTCCAAGCATGCTGGGATCCCACAGAAAAAGTCATTCTTTGCCCTCAGGATACACAGCCTCATGGGGAGGTAGCGGGGTGTGTGGGGACCTCACTTGAGTTTGGGCCAGGACTCTCTAGTGAAGGAGGAGGGTCGGTGAGGAGTACTCAAGCATTAGCTTTGGTTATTAAAGGGGAGAATTAGGTTTTAAGGTGGAAATCAAACACAGTTAACACTACTCCTGTGAATCCCTTAGGATGCTGCTGTATTGGAGGCTGACCTACCACCCTCATCAAGTGTTTCCTCCTGCTCTGGAAGAGATGCCTTTTCTTCCTGATGAAACAGTTGGCTGGTATTAGGGGCCATGCTGTATGAAACATGTGTCCTGCATATTGAAACATCAGATTCCTCCACAGACAGTGGTGTGCTGGAGCCAGCTGGAACTGGCTTGTGAGAGCTGGTTTCATACATCTTTTCCCAACTCTGTTCAGTGTCATCATGTCGATAGTTCGAAATGAGCCCTGGTGGGAGTACTTACACCACAGGAATTGGCAAATGCTAGAAACCAAGAATTTTTCCTCCTGAAGAGCCAGCTGTTAAGCAGTTACCAGCACACCACTGCCCACAAGGAAAGGCCATTGGGAACAGAGAGATGGACCAAGGGACCCCAGGGGAACCCATGGATTTACAGCTTCCATCTCAAGCTCACTCCAAGTCCTTTAGGTTTTGAATAGAGTAAATACTACTAGAGTAGAATAGCTGCACAATTTAAGTTGCTATTTGTTTTCTCCCTCTTCTCTTTTGTTGTTGAGGGCAAATAACTGAATTTGAGTAGTAAAACATGCGTATGCTGTGTCTTCTCTGGAAAGCAAGATGGCTGACACTGGATGTTGTCTTTGGATCCAATCAATGATGGAGTGGTGCCTGGGTCCTAGGGAAGGGAGGCACTCACCCAGGACAGGGTAGGCCTGGTGTTAGCTGGGGAAGGACAGCACACAGGTGACTGCTCAGGGTCTGTGGGGACAACTAACAGAGAGGAACTCACCTTTGTTTTCCCACAGAACGCTGTGGTGTGGGTCCTCAGGGGCAGAGTGTCTGTCAGAAGAGGAGGTGCTGGGTGAGCTCATGCTCCTGTGAAGCCACCTCGGGGATCAGTGAAGTAGATGGTGACTGGGACGGGAAGGGAAGGCCCTGGCAGTGCCAAGACACAGGTGTCCTCAGTAAATATGTGCTGAATGGAAACCAGTGATACCTGCCATGGGTAGTTTAGCTGAGAGCTGCATGACTTGTCCAGAAGCATATGTGACACCCCAGGGTCCTCACAGGTAGGGTTGAGACAATGAGACCTCCAATCTCAGGTGTCAACCTGCACTCGCACAGCCAGAGGGGCCTCCTCGCCTCACCTGTTCACAGGGCCTGGGTCCTGCATCAGAAGAGGGAAGGCAAGAGCCAGTGACGCCCGTTGATGTCACAAATGACCAATGACTTGCTAAAGTGCTGTGAACACCAAGTGCAGAGAGCACCTTATTCCATTTGAGACAGGACAGGGCAGGTCCCCAGGGGGGCCATTTGAGCTGCTTTTGGGAGGGTCAGCAGACATGTGACAGGCGACGGGGAGGGAAGGGTCTTACTCCAGGGAGCAGGAGCAGGCTCACAGACTGGAGGCTGATGGGGCGTCCTTTCTTAGGTCCACAGGGGATGAGGGTTGATCGCTATAAATGGAGGGGTTTTTTCCAGTTACCTGCTCCTGCTGGGGCTCTCCCTCTCCTCTGCATCCCCATCGGGATGGGGTCACAAACGTCCGAGGGCATGTTCTCACTGTCTGTGTGTGGGATCTGCGGAGCCCACCCTCTGCCCTGTGGGGTGGCGTGGTGTGGCCTGAGCCCCTGGGGTTGGCGGAAGGTTGTGCTGGGTGTTGTGATCCGTCCTCCCCCACTGGACAGAAGAGAGATGCTGGAAACCCATCCAGCCAAGACCTGAGAGGGAAACCTTGTGATAAAGGAAGTCTGGCAGAAAGGCCTGACTGATGTGGTTGGGGTGAATGTCACCGACAAACTGAGGTTAGTTGGGAGCGCTGGGAGGGAGCTGGGCCCAGGCGGGGACAGGAGCAGTCTGTACCAGTGGGGCTTCTCCAGGTTTAAAAGGTAATGTAGTTGCCGTGACTGATGGGATGGTTAAGAGTAAAGTGAAAAGACCTTGTGAAAGTCGGACTGAGACACTCCCTAGGAGGACAGTGTCCGCTGCCCCAGGGAGGGATGAGGGTTCACAGCCTCCAGCTCACAGATGTGAGGGTCCCGGGCCCTGCTGGGAGACCAGCTGAGGCTTCAGGCCAGCAGCCTTTGCAGGTGTGGGCTGGGCTGGAGGCGCAGGCCCATTTGTGAAGCACTGAGTGCAGGGGGAGGCCGCTGTGGTTGGCCAGGGGCTGCCTTGGTTCTCAGAGGCTGTGAGATGCAGCCACAGGCCTTGGTTCCCCTGCCGGGGGGTGGGGTGAGGGAGGCGAGAGGCCGCTGGGGGACAGGCCTGGCCTCCCTCCCCCTGAGTGTGGCTTCTCAAGGTCTGAAGAGATCTTAGTGTGAGAGATTCACTTCCCTGAGAGGGACTTGGATCTGGAAAGACTACTGGTCTGAAAGTCCAGAGACCTGGTTCTAGGCCTGGCTCTGCCACCTGCTGGCTTCCCGACCTTGGGTTGATTCATGAACCTCCTTGGATCCTCAGTTTCTTTGTCTGTAAAATGGGAAGCTAATCCTAATGATACTTGTCTCTCACAGGTGGAAGTGCTTTGTAAACTGGGAAGTGCTGGACAAGTGGAGGCGTTGATGATGATTTAGCTCTCTGGCTGCCCCTGACTGACTGGAGACCATGGGAATGTCTGTTATGTAGATTCTGCAAGGACAGGTTAAGCAGTGCCTGCATTTATCCATCAGTCAGACTTCTCCCATCCTGAAGCCTTTAGAACTTAGTTCAGAGTAGGGATCCCACCTCATTGCCATGGACACAGAGGCTAATTTCAGTGACCTGAGCATGGGAGCTCCCAATGTCCAACATTGGAGGCCACTCACCCCTAGAATAGTATTTCTTAGAGCTGCCCAACCTCACAAAATGGAGACATTTCAAAACTGTGTCTCACAGAACCGTGCAGCTGTTTTTATTTTCTCTTTTGATACTATAGAAAATCAATGAAATAAAATATACTACATCCTTCTGGCTTTGCCACTCACCATTGTCAAATAGAGAATTCCATATTCTATTTTCCTTTAGATTCTCTTGCCAGGAACTATTTTTGATATTACTTATTGTATTTGTCAAGTTTTTATTGTAGACTCAGTATTCTCTTTAGCTACTTGAAGAAGAAAAATGTTTACGGAATGCTATATATTAAGTCAACAGTACTTTATTAAGGCTGAAGAAACAAACTTAAGTCAGATCCCAGAAATGACTTCCAGAACCACACTGCAGAATTTGGCTGCTAAGAGAGCTGCTGCCTCTGCCGTGAACAGGAAACTGCAGGATCAGGAGCTGCTGGTTTGTAACATTTCTATCTCTGCCAGCATTCCATGCCAGCAAAACAGATGCTCTGCACCCTCCTGGACCCCGTGTAACTCAGTCTCAAATAAAAGTCTGTGTGTGCAAAAACGATTGCTGGGATGTTAGTCATAAGGAATCTGGAAAATGTAGTTCTTGGCTTTTCATCCCCTGCAGTACAGGAAGGCATCCTTCATCAGGGACTTAATGGGTATTGGATGAGCCAGTTCATGGTATCTGCCAATCTTGTCCTCAAACAACAGATTGAACTTGGTTTGACCCTTTTCTGGGGTTTGACATAATACAAGTCCCCCTGTGCCTTCTGCAACATACAACTTTACCGTCTCATAGTCCCCCCTCTTCCCACTCCCTCCCACATTAACCCCTTCATGCCTGCATTCACACCTGCTCTCTTGGTTCTGCTCTACCCTGGTTTCCATCAAAAAAACCCAGTTGAGCCAAGAAGGTGTTTGTTTGTTGACATAATTGTAGATTTTGGTCTATCCTAGGGAGGTATCAAATCTCATTGGCAACACACAGACTTTCCCCTCTTTGCCATCACCTTCATCACTGCTTCTCCTAAAGTCTGAGGTCCTCACATGTGACCACTCTCCTGCCCTGTAGTGTCCTTTGGGGTGTATAATCCACTGCCCCTTATTCTAATTTGTTCTCTGAGAGAACAACCTTGTCAGGCTTCCAGACCGCGTCAGCATCCCCCTGGGGAATTCTGGTGAGTGAGACTTTCCTACCTCATTACAGCAGTGAGCACAGTGAGAGCCAGGGAGAGACATGGGTAAGAACTGAAGACCTGGAGACAAAAAATGTAGACTTTTCTTTCAGGAAGTTTGTCCGTGATGAGCAAGAAGGAGATGGATCAGGAGGGAGGTCGTAAAATTTAGTAAGTTTTTGATTTTCTTTAGTGGAAGAGATTCAGTCATATTTTTAGGATGAGAGAACAGATTCAGGAGAGAGGGAGAAGTTGACATAAGACTGGGGAGGGAATAATTGATAAAACAACAAGTCTGAGGGGATTAGAGGCAGGAGCAGAGCCATGTTTTATGGGACCTAATACATTCAAACTTTTATACCTAGAATAAAAGAAAGTGAGTATTTAAAATGAGAACTGTTTCTTCTGGGAGTTTGCACCTCTAGTGTCCCATGTCCTCCCTCACCTGCTCTTGGCCTGTGCTGTCAATGACTGTCCTGCCACGTGTGAACCATGGCTGTCGGTGGAGGCTTGTCCATATTTGACAGTCTTTCTCTTCTTTCACCATCGTCCCCTTGACTGATATTTTTATAGCTTTTTTTTTTCCAATTCACAAAAGGTAAATCGACTCTGATGAGAGACACCACTGTAAATTTTTGTCATTGTTCCTGTCCTTAGGTCCTCAGCAGGGGCTGGAGTGGTGAGGTGAACCCTCCAGTCCTCACCCAGTGGTGTCTTCCCCACATCTCTCCTCCCCCTTGGGTCTATTTCTGGAACTTTAGCCCAAAGGAAACCATTATCATGGTCACACACTGGATGCAGCCCCACTGGGGCAGGGAGATAGGGGTAGGTGGGGCCCTGGGAACCGTCTCAGGCTGCATGGTCCTTGTGATAGCAAGAAAAACATGATACTCACTGTCACAGTAAGTGAGAATGGAGAGAAGCTAGGAAGAAAAGAGAGTTGAGAGAGGCGATCTCAGAAAAATCAGCACTCAGGAAAACCAGAAGGCCTGCATGGATAAGGGGGTGATGCAATTTGTGTGGGGCCTTTAACAAGGACCCTGGTGGGGAGGAACAGGAAGAGGCAGAAGATGGCCAAGGGGGCACCTCAGCTGGGGGAGCAGACAACTGGATACAGGACTAAAGGGCTGTGATCACTCAGGAAACCCCATTCTCCATCTGGCTTGTCCTTAAAATTAATGATGCACATAGGTTAAAAGTTAGAGAAGAGATATAGATATACCATGCAAAGACTAATTCTAAGAAAGCTGGAATGGCTAATTAATATCAGAGAAAGTAAACTTCACAGCACAAAAATTACCAGAAATAATGATGGATATGTACTAGGGTTCTGGTACCAGCTTCAATGTGTGTCTGTGGGGGGTGTTTCCCCATACCAACAAGCAAATCTTGGACATTAGCTGTGTCGACTACAATTCCACTCAATTCTGACACTATCTACATGGAAATAGCATCAGATTCCACTGTTTAAGAGTTCAGTCCTACCAGACTGTCCCCCCTCCATTTCTGATGCCAGTCACAAACTCAGGTTTTTACTTGTACTTTTCTGGCTGACTGACTATAAATCACAGGTTCCCATGACCCGCTCCTTGGGTTTGATCATCTTGCTAGAGCAGCTCACAGAACTCACAGAAACATTTTACTAGATTACCAATTTACTATAAAAGGACATAACTCAGGAACAGCCAAATGGAAGAGATGCTTAGGGCAAGGTGTGGGGAAAGGGTGTGGAGCTTCCTTGCACTCAGAGTGCATCACTCTCCCCAAATCTCCACGTGTTCACCAACCTGGAAGCTCTCTGAACCCTATCCTTTCAGGTTTTTATGGAGGCTTCATTACATAGGCATGATTGATTAAATCATTGCCCATTGGTGATTGAACTCAATCTCCACCTCCTCTCCCCTCCCCAGAGGTTAGGAGGTGGAACTAAATGTTCCAACTCTCTAATCACATGGCTGGCTCCACTGGCAGCCAGCCGCCATCCTAGGTGCATTCCAAAAGTCACCTCATTAACATAACAAAAGCCACCTTTATCTCTCTCATCACAGGAAATTCTAAGGGTTTTAGGAGCTCTGTGTCAGAAATGGAGAGGAAGACCAAGTATATATTTGTATTATAAATCACAATATCACAGTATCACTTAATGATGAAGGAGTCAATTTACAAAGAAGAGATAACAATTCTAAATGTGTATGCACCTAACAACAGTGCTTCAAAACACAAGAAGCAAAAACTGACAGAACTGAAAGGAGAAAGAAACAAATCCACTATTATAGTCAGAGACTGTTATACTCTTCTTGCAGAGGTGGAAGTAGTAGGTAGAAAATCAGCAAGAATATGGAAGAACTGAACATCATCATCAACCAACTTGACTTAATTGAGATTTTAGAACATTCCACCCAACAACAGCATGCTATGCATTTTTTTCAAAGCACATGGAAAGTTCAGCAAGATAGGTTCTATCCTGGGTCATAAAACAAACCTTGACAAATTGAAAAAATTTGAAGAATATAATGTGTATTGTCTGACCATAATGGAATTAGACTAGAAATGAGTAATAGAAAGAGAACAGAAACATCTCCAAACCCTTAGAAATTATACAAGACACTTGTAAATATTTGGGGGGTCAAAGAGGAAGTCTAAGGAAATTAGAAAATAATTGAACTAAATGAAAACGAAAATACAACATGTGAAAATTTGTGGGCTAAAGTTAAAGTAGTGTAGGATTAAAGGCTCATGTTAGAAAAGAAGAAATATAATAAATAATTTAAGCTCTCATCTTCTGAAACTTGAAAATTAAAAACACCTAGAACAAGCAATAAGAAGGAAATAGTAAAGATAAGAGCAGAAACCAATGAAAATGATAAATCTGAAAAGGGTATATGCCTGAAACCTACAGTGAATTTGGTCTTAATGGGGAAAAACTGAATGCTTTTCTCCTGGTATGGGAAATAAGAAAAGATGTCTAATTTCAGCAGTTCTATTTAACACTGTACTGGAAGTCTTAGCCAGTGCAAGAAAAAGAAATAAAAGGTATACAAATTGGCAAGGAGGCAAGGGAAACATATCATTGTTTATAGACAACATGCTTGTCTATATAGAAAACCCTCTACAACTAATAACTGAGTTTAGCAAGATTACAGGAAAGAAACCCAACAGAAAAATATTGGTGTACTTCTATACACCAATGAAAGACATGAACACCAGGTTCAAAAGTCTGGATTCCAGGTTGTGAGGAATATATTGACATTCTTGGAGGAGTGTGCAGAGATGAAGATTAATCTAGTCAAGCTCTACAAAGTGGATTAGATGGTGGGGCAGGGCACTGGTGGCATCAAGCCCTGTTAGTCTCTGTAGGTGTTATCTTGTGTACTCACCTCCAGTTCGTGATCCATTCACCTTACTATTTGGTCTAAAATGAAAATATGAATCATTTTTCAATTCAAGTTGGGCACTTCTTCTACAGATTGTTTGAAGAGTAGTTAATAATGATATTACTGTGTGCTGTAGTTAGGGAATTCTGCTTCAATTTCCTTACCAATAAGTGCTAGAAACAGCTAAAGTTTCAGTATTTCTTTTTTTCCTCTTAAGATTGTGACAATAAAATAAAATCATTGCATGTGAGGTGCTCAGCATGGGACCTGACATGTTGTAGGTACTTGATCCACCATCCAAGGGGGTGGAGGGACAAGAAGGAGCCAAGGAAAATGTCCAGGAGTCTGGAATGTACCATTGACTGAGAGTGGGAACACAGAAATAGGTTGGAAATGAAGATAATGAATAAGGCATTGGACATGTTGAGTGTGAGTCCCCAGTGGAGATACCTGCTGTGTTGAATACGGGGTCTGATGCTAAGCAGATGGTGTGGGGTCGGGATATAGACTTGGACATTAGCAATATGTGAATGATAACTGGAGCCCACAGAGTAGATGTCCTAGTGAGAGAATGAAAAATGAGATGAAAAGGGGGCTATGACAAAACCATTGGAAGCACCAACATTTGAGGGAAGAATGGATGTAAAGGAAGAGAAGCCAGAAAAAGAGCCTGAGGATGATGGCAGGTGGGAAACGGGAGATCCAGGAAAGTGTGACATCAAGGAAACCAAAGGAAGAGAGTGTTTTAAGAAGGAGAGAGAGGTCAATAATGTCAACTGCTGGAGAGGTCACCTGCTGGTGTTCTGAGTGCTAGGAGAGGCAGGTGAGGAGGGAGAGTCTTGGAGAAAGTGCAGAAGTGTGACTGTGATGTGGAAGAGAGAGAAATAGGATGATAGTTGGGGGTGTGATGTTAAGGCTGATGTTAAGAAGAGAGAGTACTGAGAACATCTGAGGGATGCACAAAAGGAGTGTGCAGAGATGGATCAGTAGAACATACCAAAGAAAGAGGAAATACATTAAAAAGCCATGTTCCCAAAAAGGTAGGAGGAGAAGGGCCTTGAAGTGCAGTTCACTTTAGACAGTAGGAGCTCGATGTCTTCCATTGGGGCAAGAAAGAAAGTTAGGACAGGCATAAATAAATGCAAGTCAGTTAAAAGTTTGGTGGTAGGAAGTTGAGATCATCACTTTCTGCTGTCTATTTTCCCCTGAGAAATAGGAGGCCCTGTCCTTTTACAAATTGATAAGCTAGCATGGTGTCTTAGTCTGCTCAGCTGCCATAACAAGATAACATAGATGGTGGCTTACCAACAGAAATTAATTTTCTCATAGTTCTGGATGCTGGAAGTCTCAGATCATAAGGCCAGCATGGTTGGGTTCTGGTGAGAGATCACATCCTCACTTGCAATCACTTCCTGGCTTATAAATGGTCACTTTTCCCTGTGTCCTAATATGGCAGAGAGAAAGAGAGAGAGAGATCTGTCTCATGGCAGTAATTCTACCAGGAGAGCCCAACCTTCACGGACTTCATCTAAACCTAAAATCCTTGCCAAGGCTCCATCTCCAAATACCATCACATTGGAAGTTAGAGCTTCAATATATGAATTTTGGGGGAACACAATTTGGTCCATAGTTGATGGATGTTTTTGAATGTGAGAGGTAGTCAGAAGAATGATGAAAAAAGGTGGGCTTTGGAGCCAAACCACCTGTGTTTGAATCCTGGTTCTGATACTTCCCAGTTATATGGACCTGAATAAATGACTTAGTCTTTCCATGTCTCAGTTTTCTAATCTGGAAAATGAGGCTAATGATACCTATCTCACTGAGTATTTATGAGGATTAAATGAGTTAATGCACTCAGAATGATTATAACAGTGCATGTCACATAGAAAGAACTCTATAAGTGCTAGATATTATAAATTTATATTTTTATATAAAAATATATAAATATATAAGCTATTATAAATTTATATTGTTTATATTTAAATAGCTGTCATGCATATTACTGATTACTGAGGGGTGTTAAAGATTGTTTGAGGCTAGATATTATGAATTTATAATGGTGTTGTCTGGGAGGTTAGTTATTTTGTAGGGAGTGTGAGTGTTGAGCAGAGGTGGAGGACAGTTAGATTGATCCAAGGTTTATAACAAAGTAAGTAAGTGAGACTGAGTGACAGTGGGAAAAGTGCATTTAGGAGACTGGTCAGAGTGTGCGTGAGTCGATCCATGGAATTTTAGCAGGGCAGTGGAGAAATTGTGGTGGTTATGGCATGCAGACACTCAGTGGGATTCCTGTACTGCAGGAGCAGGAGAGTTAACCTACATTTCCCAGGCTCTCTTGCAGCTAGGGTTCTGGATGTGTTGTGAGTGTTATTTTCAGAGGTGGGCTTGGAGGGTGGAAGTGAGACAGAAGCTACTCCTTTGCTATTTTTGCTGTTTCTGTGTTAAGGCCAGTCATGGAGTCACTGGATTTTCTGAAACACTATATCCATGGGTATTGGGAGACAAATTGTTGGATATTGATTTTTTACTAATATGTATCTAGCAGGTTAGACATGGCTCTTCGTCCAACAATGCTTGTGGAGGCTTCTTGACTGCTGTATCACAGCTGAGGCATTCTATTGCTTGCAGCCAAGCATCCTAATTGATACACATGGGTACTGATGCCATGCTGAGTGAGTGCAGGAATTTGGCTGAAGAAAATATCTGACCCTGTCTTTGATGAGAGGTGATCAGGACGGTGGTTGATATATGACTGTGATGTGGCAGTTAGTGTGTAATATATCCAGATATGTCCTCAAAGGATTGGGGAATGATCACCTGGTTGAGGAATTCTGCCCTGGCTACAACAGGGAGAAGCAAGGAAGGCTTGACCACCTCTCTATCCTAAGGTGTGTGGGTGTGATAAAATAATCACTGTCTTCTTGAGAGGTTCAGGGGAATTCAGCAGGAGATAATGATCTACAAGGGGAGAGGCAGGTTTCAGTTAAGGCAAACCATTTATTACATTTAATCACAGGGATTATTTACTCTTGTAAATTATAACTATTTTCCTTCAATTATATTTCTGTTTGGTTACAACTGATGTATTATGGCCTATTTATTTTGATATGTTGATCTTAAATTCAGCCTATTTAATTGAGTTCTCCTATAAATAATATATGTTATAATAGTATAAATATATAAGGTTGGTATTAATACAAACTAGATATTTATAAATTAATATGTAAATTGTAATCTCCAGAACAACCAGTTAGAAACTAAGGGAAAAATGTATAGTAAAATAAATGACAAGACAATAAAATGGTATAATAGAAAATAACTGTTTATCATGAAGGAGGTAGCGCTGGCAGAATAGGGAAACAAAAAATACATAAGACATATGAAATAGAAAATAGAAAAATGGCAGATGTAAATCTTACAAATGGCAGAGCTAAATTTTATGTTAATAATTACATTCAGTGTAAACAGATTAATAGTTCTAATTACAAAGCAAAGATTGACAGAATAAATAAATATAAAACATCATCCATCTATATGCTGCCAATAGGACACATGCATTATATTTGAAAATGCAAATAGGCTGAAAACAAAAAGATGGGAAAAGATATGCCATGCAAATAATAACTAAAAGAGCTAGAGTGGATATACTAATTTCAGGCAAAATAGACTTTAGGACAAAAATTGTTACTAGAGACAAAATGGTGTATTTTATAATGACAATATCATCTATCCATCAAGAAGATAGAACAATTATAAACCTATATGAACCTGCAAACAGAGCCCCAAAATACAGGAGGCAAAAAATGACGGACTAGATGGTAGAAATACACAATTCAACAATAATATTTGGAGACTTCAATATCTCAATTTTAGTAATGTATAGAAAATCTAGAGAGATGATCATCAAGGAAATAGAAGACAATAGAACATATAAAGAAATTAGTGGACAGCCACGTGCAAAAGAATGAAACCAGACCGCTATCTGACACCATACATAAAAATTAACTCAAAACAAATTGAAGACTTGAATATAGGGTCTGGCCCCATGGCCTAGTGGTTGAATTCAGCACACTTCACTTTGGCAGCCTGGGTTCGTGGGTTTGGATTCCGGGGGTGGACCTACGCCACAAGTCAGCCACGCTGTGGCAGTGACCTACATATAAAGTGGAGGAAGATTGGCCTCAGGGCTAATCTTCCTCAAGCAAAAAAAGAGGAAGATTGGCAACAGGTGGTAGTTCAGAACTAATTTTCCTCAGCAAAAAAAAAAAAAAAGACTTGAATGTAAGACCTGAAACTATAAAACTCCTAGAAGAAATTATAGGTAGCCCACTCTTTGACATCAGTCTTAGCAGTATGCTTTTGATTGTATCTCCTCAGGCAAGGGAAACAAAAGCAAAAATAAACAAATGGGACCACATCAAACTAAAAAGCTTCTGCACAGCAAAGAAAACTATCAGCAAAATGAAAAGACAACCTACTGATGGGGAGAAGATATTCACAAATCATACATCCAATAAGGGATTAATATCCAAAAATATGTAAAGAACTCATACAACTCAACAACAGCAAAACAAACAACCCAATTAGAAAATGGGCAGAGGATCTGAATAGATATTTTCCAAAGAAGACACACAGATGACCAACAGACACATGAAAAGATGTTCAACGTCACTAATTATTAGATAAATGCAAATCAAAACCACAGTGAGATATCACCTCATGCCCGTCAGAATGGCTATTATTAAAGACAAAGATAAGTGTTGGAGAGGATGTGAAGAAAAGAGAATTCTCATACACTGCTGCTGGGAATGTAAGTTGTTGTAGCCACTATGGAAAACAGTATGGAGATTCCTCAAAATATTAACAATAGAACTACCATATGATCAGCTATACCACTTCTGGGTATTTATCCAAAGAATGTGGAAACGCTAATTTGAAAAGATCTATGCACCCCTATGTTCATTGAAGCATTATTTACAACAGCCAAGACCCAGAAACAACCTAAGTGCCCATAGATGGATGAATGGAAAAAGAAATTGTGGTATTGAATTGAATACTACTCAGCCACAAAAAAGATAAAATCTTGCCATTTGCGACAATGTGGATGGACACTTACACTAAGTGAAATAAGTCAGACAGAGAAAGACAAATACTGTACGCTTTCACTCATATGTGGAAGATGAAAACCAATAACAACAAAGGCATAGATACAGAGAACAGATTGGTGGTTACTGGAGAGGAAGGGGTGGCGGGAGGGCAAAAGGGGTAAAGGGGCACATTTGTACAGTGTTAGATGAAAACTAGACTTTTGGTGGTGAACACAATGTAGTGTATACAGAAGTTGAATTATAGTGATGTACACCTGAAATCTACGTTATAAACCAATGTTACCTCAGTAAAACA
Source organism: Diceros bicornis minor (assembly GCF_020826845.1). Taxonomy (NCBI): domain Eukaryota; kingdom Metazoa; phylum Chordata; class Mammalia; order Perissodactyla; family Rhinocerotidae; genus Diceros; species Diceros bicornis. The sequence goes on from NC_080743.1 coordinate 60,660,721, forward strand.
AAAACAAAAACAATCAATCAGACCTAACAGTCGTCTATTGAACACTCCACATTCCATCTATTGAACTGTTCACTATTTAGGGTTTACACATTCTTCTCAAGCATACATGGAACGTTCTCCAGAAAACACAATATGTTAGGCCATAAAACAAGCTTCACTGAACTTAAAGAGATGGAAATTATACAAAGTATGTTCTCCAACCTCAATGAAATAAAATTAGAAATCAACAACAGCAGGAAATCTGGCAAACTCACAAATACACGGAGCTTCAATAATATACTCTTCAACAATCAAAGAGTAAAAGAAGACATCACAAGGGAATTAGACTCTACTTTGAGATGGAAAAAACTGGAAATACAACATACCCTAACTTACGGGATATATTGAAAGCAGTACTTAAAAGAAAATTTATAGCTATAAATGCCTATATTAAACGAGAAGAAAGATCTTAAATCAGTAACCTAAAATTCTAACTTAAGAAACTAGAAAAAGAAGAACAAACCAAACTCAACACAAGCAGAAAATAGAAAATAATTAATATTAAATATTTGATTGTATGGATAGACCACATTTTGGTTATCCATTTATCAGTTGATGAACATTTCAGTTATTTGCACTTTTTGACTATTATAAACAATGCCAAGTTTTTGTGTGAACATATTTTCAATTTTTTGGGAGTATACCCAGGAGTAGAATGCTGGGTCTTATGGTAGCTGTGTGATGAGCATTTTGTGGTACTGATGAACTGTTTTCCAAATCAGCTGCACGATTTTACATTTCCACTAGCAACTGAGTGATGGTTCCTTGTCTCCGCATCCTTGTCAACACTTGTTATTGTCCAACTTTTTGATTCAAAAATACAAATAGACTGCATCAAATGGGTATGAAGTGTTACCTCAATGTAGTTTTGATTTGCATTTCTCTAATGACTAATGGTGTGGGACATCTTTCCTTGTGTTTATTGACCATTTGTATATTTTCTGGAGAAGTGTCTATTTGAATCCTTTAACAATTTTAGCAAATTGGGTTATTTATCTTTTTATTATTAAGGTGTAAGTGTCTTTTATGTATCTTGGATTTATTGTTAGTGCTGTTGAGTTGATTCCGACTCCTAGGAACCCTGAGTACAACAGAGTGGAACCCTGAAACATCTTTTTGCATCATTCTCTCATCTTCCAGTGTTATATCAGACAATGCTCTCCCACTATTCATAGGGTTTTCATGGCCAATATTTTTGGAAGTGGGTGGCCAGGTCCTTCTTCCTAGTCTGTCTTAGTCTGGAAGGTCCACTGAAACCTGTCCACCACAGGTAGCCACTATGGAAAACAGGGTTACCTTGCTGGTATTTGAAATACAGGTGACATAGCTTTCAGCATCACAGCAACACACAACAACCACAGTATGACAACTGACAGAGGAGAGTGTGGTTCCTTGACAGGGAAATGAACCTGTAGAGGTGAGAGCACTGATTCTTAACCACTAGACCACCTGGGTGGCTATGTATTCTGGGTACTAGATCCTTATCAGATATATCATTTTCAAGTATTTTGTCCCATTCTCTAGATTGTATTTCACTTTTTTGATAGTGTCTTTTGAAGCACAAAATGTTTTATTTTTACTGAAGTCCAATTTATTCTGAATTTGGTTGCTTGTATGTGAGGTGTCATATCTAAGAAACTATTGCCTAATACAACATCATGAGTATTTTCACCTATGTTTCTTTAAAGAGTTTTATACACTTAGCTCTCAAACTTAAGTCTTTGATTAATTTTGGATTAACTTTTGTATATGGTGTGAGGTAAGGGTGCAACTTCATTCTTTTGCATGTGGATATCCAGTCTTCCCAGCACCATTTGTTGGAAGAACTATTCTTTCCCCCATTGACTTGTCTTAGCACCCTTGTTGAAAATCAATTGACCATTGATGTGTGGGTTTATTTATATTCTTTCAAGTTTTACTCCAGTGATCTGTCCTCCTGTCTGTACTACATTGTCTTGATTACTTTAGCTTTGTAGGGAATTTTGAAACCATGAAGTATGAGTCTTCCAACTTTATTCCTCTTTTTCAAGATTATTTTGGGTATTCTGGGTCTCTTTATTTCCACATGAATTTTAGGATTGGCTTATCAGTTTCTGGCAAAAAAATCCAAATGGAATTTTGATGGGGATTTCTTTGAATATGTAATTCACTTTGGGGAGTATTGCCAACTTAGCAATATTAAATCACTAATTCATGGACATGGTATGTCTTGCCATTTATTTAGGTGCCCTTTAATTTATTTCAATGATGTTTTGCAGTTTTCAGTACACTAGTCTTGCATTTCGTTTGTTGAATTTAGTGCTAAGTTATTTTTTCTCTTTGATTCTATTGTAATGGAATTGTTTTCTTAATATATTTTTGGATTGTTTGTTGCTAGTGTGTACAAATATAACTAGTTTTTGTATATTTATCTTGTGTCCTGAAACCTTACTGAACTTTATTAGGTCTAATAGTTTCTTGTGGATTCCCTCGGATGTTCTGTATATAAAATGTCATTTTCAAATAGAGAGAGTTTTAAATCTTCCTTTTTAATATGGGCACATTTTATTCTTTTTCTTTCCTAATTGTCCTGGCTAGAAACTATGGCATAACATTGAATACAAGTGATGAAATCAGACAGTCTTTTTTTTTTTTTTAATCTTCTGGAAAAAGCTTTCAGTTTTTTACCATTAAATAAGATGTTAGCTGTGGATTTTTCATAAATATCTTCTATCAGGTTGAGGAAGTTCTCCTCAATTCATTCTTATTGGGTGGGTTTTTTCATGAGAGGGTGTTGAATTTTGTCAAATACTCTTTTTTCCTCTACTGAGGTGATCATGTGGTTTTTTTCCTTTAATCTACTAATATTTCATATTACTTTGCTTAATTTTCTTATGTTGAACCAAATTGCATGTGTGGGATGAACCCCACTTGCTCATGTTTTATAATCCTTTTTTATATGCTGATGGTTTCCGTTTGCTAGTAATTTGTGGAGGATTTTTGCGTGTATAGTCATAAGGATCTTAGTCTGTAGTTTTTTTGTTTTCTTGTCATTGTCTTGTTTTGATATCAGGGTAATTCTGGCTTCATAGAATGAGTTGGTAAGTGCCTAATTGTCATTTCCTATTATATTTTTTGGAAACATTTGTGAAGGATTGACATTAGTTCTCCTTCAAACGTCTGGTAAAATTCAAGATGAAGCCATCCTGGCTTACTTTGAGGGAGTGTTTTGATTACTAATTCATTCTCTTTATTTGTCATTGGTTTCTCTATTTTTTCAATTTATTCTGAAGTCAATTTGATAGTTGTGTCTTTCTAGAAATTTGTCCATAATCTAACTTATGTAATTTTTTTCATACAATTGTTCATAGTATTTCCTCAAAATATTTTTTCATTTGTGTGGATTAAATTAATTTCCTAATTTCTACAATCTGAACTAGATTATTACCAACTGAATTTAAATAGTAAACTAAACTTTGATCCTATATAGTTATGTTTTATCCTGGTTTGTGCTGTTATTATAATACAAATTCTATCTTTTACCTATGTGCCCGTTAATACAGATTTATAATTTTTGCATTATGCAAATTTTTTTAAAGTCAGTTAAGAGAGAAAACTATAACAAAGAACAACAACAACAAACTCATTCATATTTTTATTTATCTACTTAATGAATTTTACTGCTGCTATTTATTTGTTCCTATGCATTCTATTTACTCACTGGTGTCCTTTCATTTCAGCCTGAATGACTCCCTTTAGTATGTGTTATAGGGCAGGTCTACTAGTGACAAAGTCTCAGTTGTTTTTTTTTTTTGGTCTGGGTATGTCTTAATTTCTCCTTCATTTTTAAAGGATAATTTTCCTGGATAGTAAACAAGTTTGACCGTTTTTTGTTCTCTCTCAAAACATCACATATGTCGTCCCAGTGCCTTCTGGCCTCCATAGTTTCTGAAATCAGCTGTTAATCTCACTGGGGATCCCTTGTATATGATGAGTAGCTTCTCTACTTTTGCTTTCAAGAATCTCTGTTTGTCTTTGTATTTTTTTTAATTGAGATGTAATTGACATATAACATTAATCAGGTGTACAACATAATGATACAATATTTATGCACAATAAATCTAGTTAACATCCATCACCACACATAGTTACAAATTTTTTTTTTTTGTGATGAGAACTTTTATGATCTTCTTTCTTAGCAACTTTCAAACATACAATACAATATTATTAACTATACTCACCAGGCTGTTCATTACATCCCCAAACTTATTTATTTTATACCTTGTTTGTACTTTTTGACCAACTTCATCCATTTCTCTCACCCCCCAACCCCCAACTCTGGCAACCACCAATCTGCTCTTTGTATCGATGAGTTCTTTTTTTCATTTTTACATTCTGCATATAAGTGAAATCATATAGTGTTTTTCTCTCTCTGTCTGACTTATTTTGCTTAGCATAATGCCCTCAAGGTTCATCTATGTTGTCACATATGGCAAGATTTCCCTCTTTTTTTATGGCTGAATAATATTGCATTGTATATATACACCACATCTTCTTTATCCATTCATCATTGATAGACACTTAGGTTGCTTCCATGTCTTGGTTATTGTAAGTAATGCTGCAATGAACATGGAAGTTCATATATCTTTTTGATACCCAAAGTGGTGTTGCTGGATCATGTGGTGGTTTTATTCTTAATTTTTTGAGGAACCTCCATACTATTTTCCATTGTGGCTGTACCAGTTTACATTCCAACCAACAATGCACACGGGTTCCCTTTTCTCCGCATCCTCACCAATGCTTGTTATTTCTTGTCTTTTTGCTAATAGCCATTTTAATAGATGTGAGATAATATCTCATTGTGGTTTTGATTTGCATTTTCCTAATAATTAGTGATGTTGAGAACCTTTTCATGTACCTGTTGGCCATTTCTACATCTTTGTTGGAAAAAATGTCTATTTAGTTCCACTGCCCATATTTTAATTGAGTTGCTTTTTTTTTGTTTTGTTTTACTATTGAGTGGTATGAGTTCTTTACATATTTTGGATATTAACCCTTTATCAGATATATTATTTTCAAAATTTTCTCCCATTCTGTAGGTTGTCTTTTGATTTTGTTGATGGTTTCCTTTGCTGTGCAGAAGCTTTTCAATTTGATGTAGTCCCACTTGTTTATTTTTGCTTTTGTTGCCTTTGCTTTTGGTGTCAAATCCAACACATGATGAGATGAACTTTATCATTCAACCCTGCCCTAGCTCTTGATTGTCTCTCAAACCTTTGTGATTGTCCAAGTAGCGTATTGTATTTATAGGGGCTCCCAGTAGTTGAGTGTGTGCCAAGTCCTGTCAGTGTCTCAAAGGGGAGGATCTCAGTCAGCACCTAGTCTCAGGCTGATTGGAAGCCCAACTCTCAGCCCAACTCTTTAAAGTATGCAAATATGCCTCTTTCAGGAGAAGACTGGGAGATGGATATTTCTGTCTTCTCCCTCTGCACTGAGCCCCGGGGTGACAGCAAGTTAAGAACTATTTATTTCTTTGCTACTGTCCTGCTGAACCTGTGGACACAAACCTTGCTGGCCACCAGAGCCAGGCTATCAATGAATGTATCCTCTGGGCAGCAGACACAAAAACCGGGGTGCCAGACATGTACACAAGTTTGTATCTTGGAGACACCAACAACCTGGGGTGGGGAAGAGGGAGAGCATGAAGATGGCACCCACCAGCCTCCCTGGTCTCTGGAGAGGATTGTAGTCTAGTCCTCCCCTAGATATGTGTTTAATTAGAAGACTGTCCCTTAGGCCAAATATATGAAGATAAGATAATAGGCCTCTTTCACAGAAACACTGGGGATGCATTTCAATCTGCTGTCTCTATGCTGTCCCTGGGGTTGATAGCAGTTTAAGAACTGTTTTTCCATTTTTTACTAGTCCTGCAGGACATGTAAGTGCAAGACTCACAGTCCACCAGAGCCAGGTAATCAAGAGGCATCCCTTGGGTGGCAGCTGCAAAAATTGGGGTGCAAGATGAGTGTATAAGCTAACCCCCTGGAGATACCAGAGACTTGGACTGAGGCAGAGGGCGAGTGCAAAGATGGCATCATCCAGCCTCCATCCCTGGTGAGCACCTTAGTAGGCCTCTAGATGTGTACCAAACCTGAAGCCTGCCCCTCTGGCTGAAGCTCCAAGAATAGCAAATACATGTCTTTTACAGAAAGACAGGGGTGTCTTTCAGTCTGTTATCTCTATGTTGTGCCCTGGGGTTGGTAGCAGGCCAAGAACTATCTCTCCCTTTGTTACACTCCCTGAGAGCCACAAATACAAGCCCCACTTGCCACCAGAGCCAGGCAATCAAGGGGGATACCCTGGGGAGCAGCCACAAAAAATAGGGCACCAGATGTAAAAACTGGGAACAGATGCCTGTACAAGCTCCTCTCTGGGAGATACCAGAGCTCTGGAGCACGGTATAGGGGAGTGTGAAGAGAACACCTGCCCTCCAAGTTCTCTGGAGAAGACTACAGTTGGCCCTTAGATGTGTGTTTAATTAGATGCCTGCCCCTCAAGCCAATGCTTTAAGATAAACTAATAAGCCTCTTTCATAGAAAGTCTGGGCACTTTTCAATCAGCTGCTTCTGTGTTGGGCCCAGGGGGATGTGAGTCCTCATGCACAAGACCTTTAAGAGTTGTTTCTCAGTTCCCTACAGCCTTGTGGGTCTCATGGTTGCAAACTCTGTTGGCTTTCAAAGTTAGTTATTTTAGGGCTTATTTGTCAGGTGCAAGTCTTAAAAGTTAGGGTGCCAGATGTGGGGTTCAAACCATTCACTCTCAGGGAGAAGCTAGGGGTTGTGAGTTCCCTTCTGACCATGGGTTGCCATGCTGGGGCTGGGATTTATGTGAGATTGTGACTCAGCCTCTCTTACCCACTTCTATGTGAATTTTTTCTCCTTCCCCCAATGTGTAGGAGCCATTCAGCTAGTTTTGATTTTTTTTTTCAGAGTAAATTGTTTCATACATGCACATAGACTTGGTGTATCCATGGGAGATGTGACTTCAGGATCCTATTACATGTCTCTCTTGAACTGGACCTATCTTTAACTTTTGATGATCTAATTTTGATATGCCTAGATGTGGATCTTTTTGAGTTTAACCTACTTGGAGTTCATTAAGCTTCTTGACTGTAGTTTAGAGGGTTTTTAAAAAATAAAATTTGGGAAATTTGCTGCCAATATTTCTTCATTTTTTCTGCTCCTTTCTCTTTCTCCTCTATTTCTAGAAATCCATTAGGAATTTGGTGTTATGCTTGATGATGTCCAATAGGTCTCTGAGAGTCTTTTTATTGTTCTTCATTGCTTTTCCTTTCTATTCCTCATACTGGATAATCTAAATTTGAATATCTTCAAGTTCACTGATTATTTTTCTGTGTGCTAGTATCTGCTGTTGAGCTCTTCCAGCGAACTTTTCACTTCAGTTATTGAATTCTTCAACTCTAGTATTTCTATCTGGTCCTTTGTTACAATTTCTATATTTTTATTGATATTCTCTATTTGATACATTGGTCTTATACTTTTCTTTAGTTCTTTATACATGATTTCCTTTAGTTCTTTGAACATATTTAAAACAGCTGACTTAAAGTCTTTGTCAAGTAAGTCTAATGATTGTGCTTCTCCAGGTATGCTGTTTTTTCCCTTTGTGAATGTATCATATATTCTTGTTTCTTTGCATATCTTATAATTTTTTTGTTGAAAACTGTTTCTTTAAAGTAGTATAATGTGGCAACTCTGAAAATCAGATTCTTTCCCCTTCCAGGGCTTGTTGTTCTCGCTGTATGTTGTAGTTTTTCTTGTTTGCTTAGTGCCATTTCTGAACTAATTCTGCTCATTTGCATTCTTCGTTGTGTGTGGCTACTAAAGATTCTGCTCATTTAGCCTAGTAGTCAGCTAATATTGTGCAGAGATTTGCTTAAATGCATGGACCCAATAAGCCTCCCAGTCTTTGCTGAGGGAAGGTCTCTGTGTGCCTGTTGGTCTTGTCTTCAATCCTTATCCAGGCATTTGGCAACTGTGCCTTTAGCCTTCAATTCCTGCTTGCACAGATCCCTAATGTTAGCTATAGTGGGGATGACAGCCTTCTCAGGCCTTTTCTGAACATGCCCACAGCCATATGCATGTGCTTAGACTTCTAAATTCCAGGAATATGTCACAGCTTTTCAAAGCTTTTATGAGTATCTCATTCCCTAGGTTTCCCTTATAAAGTTTTAATTAGTCTATTTGCATAAGTGCTATCCACTACCTCAGGCAGCCCTGAAGTTAAGCAATTGCCTGTAATTGTTTTTGTCAAGTCTGCTGGGTAAAGGGCTGTTCACAGTGGGAGAGCTCCAAGTTAAGTCAAACAGAGTCTCTGTTACAAGTGGGGTCTTCAGGGGTACCCCCAGACATGTCAAGTCATAACAATTTACTGGGAATGGGGCTTTGAAAGGGTTCTCTCTGGTGGTTGCAAGGCTGCTGGTACTCACCAAGAACACAGGCATTTATTTTTCAAGTGTACAATGATGCTGGAGAGCAGAGAAGTGACTGGGGAAAATTAAAACAGGGCAAAGCTCCCCGTTCTTATTGAGCTTATACCAAATTGCAAGCCATTAGTTAATTTCCAGTGTTCTAAAAATGTTCTTTAAAAAGTAGGCTAGTTTTCTCACTTTTTTAATGAAGGAAAGAATTTTTGAAGGTCCTTACTCTGACATTTTCTACCCTTCACATTTTAACATACACTGTAAATTATTCATTGTTTTCTAATTATGGCTAAAGTTGTTCAGTGTTTGCATACCTCTCCCTGAATGACCCACTGAAACTGAACATTACTCTGTTATTACTTTCTAAAGTTTTAGCTCTATTTATTTATTTTTGAGGAAGATCAGCCCTGTGCTAACATCTGTTGCCAATCCTCCTCTTTTTCTTTTTCTTCCCAAAGCCCCAGTACGTAATTGTGTATCATAGTTGTAGAGTTGTAGCTCTTCTTTGTGGGACACTGTCTCAACATGGCATGATGAACAGTGAGTAGATCCGCGCCCAGGATCCGAACTGGCGAACCCTGGGCCGCTGAATTGGAACGCACAAACTTAACCACTATGCCACCAGGCTGGCCCCAGCTCTATTTATTTTTAATAAAAATACTAAATAGAATTTTTTATTCTATCAGCAAATAGTTAGATGGATTATAGAGGAAGAGGAAAGGAAGAAAAAATGGATAGCGATCACCCATCTGCACCTGCTGCTGTCTCCTCTTCTCTCCAGTTCAGCTCTGGGGCTGCCCAGCTGCTCTGCTGCAAACCATTCATGGCTGGGCTGGTGGCTCTGCTCTTTCTCCCAGGCAGGGTGGTCAGGGAAAAGAGCATATTTCAGATTGTCTCCTCCAAACTTTTCTTTACCTAAACACCTAGCCCTCCTCCTGGGGATACAGTTTCCCCTCACATCGTAAAGCAGCCAATCTCTCTCTTCCCAGGGTCTTTCACAGTCGTGACTTGAATTTCTCAGAATCTACACTCTCCTTTATACCTCCTGGGCTTATCCATGGCTGGGATGATGCTGTCAGCTTGTGAGCACTTTGCCGTTTATATAAATTATGACCTTGGACAAGCTATTTAATCTCTTTGGACTTTCAGGATGCTCCTTCATTAGTGCACATAATGCTTAGATAACATGGTGTTTTGAGGATTTAATTAAACATATATTGTGGATTAGTTGAAAGAACACATGTAAAGCCTCTGGCATAGAGTAGATATTCAATAAATGTGTTCTTCACAGAACGCTCTCTCAACTGGGTGTCTTGCCCTTTTGGAATTCAAATAAAATAGACATGACCAAGTCCCTTGGTGGTCCAGAGAATTCCCTATAATTTCTGTGACTTCCTAAGAACTTACATTCTCCTGGTCACCTCTCAGATCTCTTGTTCTTTCTGTTGCTCAGCTCACTGAACTCTACTTTTTTATCCTATCTGCGCTTCCTGACCCACACATTGTGCTGCTGTAGATCCAGGTGTGCCTTCCTTTATTTCCAAAAACATTCCTGGCATCAGGTAGTTGTATGTAGTACACTGTTATCAAAGTTTCTGTGGCTGACATGTGTGCTTTTTTGTGTGTTATGCCTTGGCACAGGATGGCTGGGATATAGAAATGAGGTTAGACACCTGGACTTCTAAAAAGTCCCTGGCATTTTCTCAGCATGTAACATTTAGTGTCTGACTCTCTGCAGTGTCCCTGGCCTGCACCCACATTGCTGGTTCCCTTTCTCTAGGCTCCTCCTCCCCACTCCCCTTAAGCAAATAATTTTTATAACCCAACAGTTCACACATGAAGAGTGCTCTCACAAGTGGTGTAGGGATATAGGGGAAGGGGACATATGAGACTTGCTCCCCATCACTCTGAGAGAGACCAGTGGTTGAGCTGCCTGGATTTTGACTCCATACAAGAAGGTTCTGACCATAGGACTCATGGACTGCCTTTGAGGTAATTTCCCCATTACTAGGTGGGGTTGGGGGAATCCAGCCAGTGTCTAATAGTCTCTTGTGTGGGATGCTGCAGAGCAGTTTAGGGGACACACAGACTGGACTCAGGTGACTTGCTTGAGTCCACACAGTGGGATTGGACCATAGATGTGATGTTGGGGATTTTTTCCAGAGTTTGTTGTTAAGAGTCCGTACCCTGACCCTTGATTAGCTGTGTGACTTTTCACAGGTTGTACAACCCCTTAAGACTTGGGTTTTACATCCATAAAATGGGTTTAGTACACAGTGTTCTGACTACCTTGAGTGCATGGTCATGGGGCCAGTCCTGCAGATCCCACCTTGAGGTGTTCTACTTGGGCAGCTGTGGGGGAAGCCTCAGTGGGGAGGAGAAGGAGGCACTGCCTGGGGGTTAGGAAGATGGTGCTGCTCCCCTAGGGCATGGGAGGCAAGAGTGCTCAGATGTTGCAGAGTATTCCATCTGGGGAGAAGAGTCCAGGGCCTGACCCTCAGTAGGTGGCGGTGGGTGTGAGGCAGCTGAGGTGTGGCCAGGAGGAGTGTGTAGATCTCCATCCCTGCCCCTCTGTGATGGCAGAAGCAGGGCTGGCAGAGGCTTAGAGGGAAATGCTTGGTTGTGATGCAGCTAAGAGCCTATCAGTTTTTGTGGGGGTTGCTTTGCCGTGTGTGTAGGGAGCATTACTAACACTAGTGGCAGCTGAGACAGCCATACAGGTGCCAGCAATAGGTAAATGCCAATACTTGCATTGGGGCTGTAGGGATTTGACATTTCACAAAAAGAGCTTGTTGTTTTGCTCACAGCTGCTAATTTAGGGAACTGACAGTTGAAGCTGGTGGAAAATCTGCACGGAAATTTGACTTATTAAATGGTGTAGGGACAGAGGACAGGAGAGGCTTAGCCCAGCCTGGCTGTAATAGAGTGGCTTCTGAGCTGACCACAAGGCTAGCATTGGTGGGCAGGGAGGCAGGCTGTTAACTAGAGAAGCAGGTGTCTCAAGTGGGTGCAAGGGTGGAAAGTGTGAGATCACTAAGCTGATTTTACTGCGGGGGCGGGGGGCGCCTCTCCAGCACAGTGCCAGGCATTTCATACACTGAGGCTGTTTATAATTTATTCTGCAATTACTATCTAGGTCCTACTGTAGGTGCTGGGGATGATATGGAAGATCTGAATGGCTGACTCTAACTATTGGGCTGTGATCCCAGAACTAATATTTAGCTCCGCCCTTGGGGTGGGGAAGTGTAAGGGGCCTGTCTGAGTGAAGCTTTTTCTCTGCCTCCTGGATGTTTCCTCTGCAGCTGAACAGGCCGGCAGGCAGCCTGCGATGGGACCCTGCTCAGCAGACCCCCACCTCTGCTGGGCCTCCTGGCTCCTGGGATTCACCAGCCTCCTCCTCAGTGAGTGGACGGGGCTCCTGGGAGGGAGCGCAGTAGGGTGGAGCAGGGAGGCAGTTTCCTTCCCTGGCTGCTGTCTTTGGTGAACAAAAGGACAAAACAACTCTTATAATTTAGCAAATGCACTGCATTTGGTTTAGAGTCCAGGGGTGAAGAGAAATAACAAATGGCCTGTTGGTTGTGGGGAGGCTGGGAACCCTGGCTCTGGGCAGCTGGGCTGCATGAAGGGGTCATTAACAGGGAGGTGAGGCCACTTCAAGTGTAACAGCAGGGAAGGTGGGAGAGCTTGGAGCTGCCTGGGGAGAGGGATGGAGACAAAGAAGCTCCTCCTGGGGACAGAGGGGTGGGAACAGAGCACCCCTGGCCTAGAACTCAGTGGGGACCTGACAGCCTCTGCAGCTGTCATGTGGAGGAGGGGGCTGACCTGGCACGCCCCTGTCTGAGCTGGAGGAAGCAACTCTAGTCTGGGCGTCTTGGGCTTCTCCACTGAAAACGGAGCGTGAGGAGCGCTGCTCGCCCGGGTTTGGGGCTCAGCTCCAAGCACAAAGGAGCGAGTCCCTGGAAGTCTCACATTTAACTTAAAATTACTTGTGAATTTTGCATTCCACCACAGTGTTAGTTTTCATCTTAAAAAGTTGAAAAATATTAATTTTTGGGTAAAGTGAATCCTCTAGGGAGGCCCCTTTTTCACGCCTGCGGGTTGCATCACCCTCCACTGCCAAATGCTGCTCAGGTCCTGGAGACCCCAGATTGAAAGCACTGTTTTAGAGAAAAATCCTGGCTGCAAAGGAGGTACCCATCAGTTTGGGAATGATTGAACAGATGGAGGAGTGTCTTTGTCATGGAATAATATGGGGGATAAAAAAACAAATGTAGGGATTTCCTATTTCCAACTTCCATGTGTAGGATGCGTGGATTTCCATGAGCAAGATGCAGGACACTGAATACAATGAAATCCTAATGTTGTAGATGAACAGGAGCCTTCAAAATTTAAGGGTGACTGTCCCCACATATTTATAAATGGAGAAAATGTGGAAGGAAACATAGACTGCTAAGGTGGGTTCCCAGAGAGGGTGAACATGGGGAGGAGAGAGTGGGGGGGGGGAAGTAGAGAGGGGGGAGGGTTAAGCAAAAAGGAAACTGAAACAAAGACTGTCCCAAGGAAGGCCAAATATTTCATCTATGACTTTATCAGAGAGTTTATATTTACATATAACGAAATTCAATGAAAAACTAATGGGAAAATAATAACTAGTGAATTATGAATTCAGGTATAAGCTGTGAAAGCTCTCATTGTTGTATTTTTTTGTTCTAATATCCCAGCCACTATATGAAGTTGCAGAGAATTATATGAAGTAGTGGATTAGAGAGCATTTGTACACAGGATGTCTTGAATTAACAATGAGCTTTGCATTAGACCCCTCTAACTAGATAACTTTGTGTCCACAGTAAATGTAGGGTTTCTCCAGTTCTTCAATTTTATTTAAATGGAGAAATATGTTAAATTATATAGAGTTTTCTCCATAGGCCCTGGTGTTGTAAGATTATATGAGAAAGAGAGAGAGAGAGAGAGAGATGAAGAGAATGAGAGAGAGAGTGAGAGATGGAGGGAGGAAGAGAAAAGGAGGAAGGGTCAGAAAAATGGACATTTTATGGTGATATGAGTGTTAAATTTTATATTATTTAAATGAATTTTAACTCTATCTTGTTTACTACCATGCCCTCCCCTGGCTTTATTTTCTTCTTCAGAATTAGATCTTTTGTAGATCAGAGAGCTCTTGCTGCCTTCCTTCTCTTTCTAAGTCTTCTTCCATCTTCCTCACAGGTGGTGCTCACCATCCAGGTTCTGGGGTGGATCCTCCCCTGCAGCCTGAGGGCTGAGCCTCCTCCCTTCCTGGTTCCCTCCTCTCTAGAAAGTGGGGAGTCTGCTTGGGCTGCTGTTTAACCCTCCCCTAGCCAGAAGTCCCTGCTCTGCTAAGCCCTTTAAGTACTTGCTCCCCCTTTCCCAGGAGAGGGAAGTTGGAGGATGAGACTCCAGGGCCTGCTGAGATCCTGGTGATCAGACAGCAGTGCTGGGAGTGAGGAGCCCTGGGGAGGGCAGGAAAAGGGTAGGAGAGCTGATGGGCAACTGGCTGCAGAGGAGAAGCACAGGGCAGGATGAGAGGAGACCCAGGCTCCAGGTCTGGCTCTGTCCTGTGTGACCCAGGACAAGGTCACCTGCCAGGGAGCCTCCTCTGTGAAAGGAGGGGCCTGGGCAGATCCCCTCTAAGGCCCCTCCCAGCTATGACATGCTGGGATTCATGAGTCCACCGAGACAAGACTCTCATGTGGTTACTTCAAGGACTCTGCTCTGTCTCTTCATTCTGTGCTGTCCTATTCCTGTGGCCTGACAGATACTGCCAGTTGGTGAGCCTGATTAGGGCACCTTCAAAGAGAAGACCTCGGGCACTCCCTGTGGTCACTTCCTCAGCCCTCCAAGGAGGGAGGCCATCCTTCGCTTCATGCCTTGTCTTTGGGATCCAGCCTGGCCCTCTGTTCTCTCTGTCTCTGCTCCTGAGAGGGGTCTCCAGACCACCTGGAAGGACATCATGTCCTTTCCCCAGGGTGTGGAAACTTGGTCTGCAAACCCTGCTCAGGAAAGCATGCTACAGCTGTGTGTTCAGAGCAGCTACCTGAGAACTTCAGCCATAGCTTCTTAGTTTCTGTCTGTTTAGTAGAATACACCAGCTTCTTTGAGCCCCAGGTTAAATAGAGCACTTCTGGTTAGTGTCTATTGTTGTACCGCATGTTGCATATTTCAACAGGAGATTAACTCTGAATGCCATGATTGAGTGAGGTAGTACAGAATACTTTTATTTCACTCACTACTTAGTGAGGGAACCAGGAGGCTGTTAGAACCAGTTCAAAGGAAGAATCAGAGACCATGCCCATATAAGCCATCAGGAATGCTGGAATGAATGTCCAAAGAGATGCCCTCTGTTTACGGAGTTTATGGCATAGTTTGTGGCTACATAGAGAAAATCTGGAAGGATCCGTGCCGATAACAGTGCTTACATCTGGGTGGAGGCACTCTTTGAACTTTTACTTGAATCGACTCCATAATCCATATAATAGTTTTTTATGAACACATAATACTTTTACATTACAAAGCAACTCACTAAAGAAAGGGGAAAATGCCCACACCAAATAGAGTTGATAATATAAACTTTTTCAACCCACGCTTGGGATAACATGTAGCCTGTCCTTCCTCCTTCTTTACCACTCTCCCGGCAGCAAGGATGTCCTCAGGTACTTGGTAACAAGGGAGTTGACAGTGGCCATGGAAGCCAGCTGCTGGGGACAGAGCAATAAATTTCCTTTCAATCTCAGGGCTTTGGTAAACAAGAAGGCCCTGGCTGGACTTCGACTCCGTCCAGCCACCTATGGGATTGCACCCATGGGTGTCTGAGCCTATCCCTGTACCCAGGAGGAGACCCCTGGAAGGGGAAGCTGGTGGAGAGGAAAGGGCACCATCCTGGAACCTGGGAATGTCTGGTTCTTATCCCAGGTAGACTTGCTCAAGAAGAATCATCATCATAATGAGAAGGAACACATTTATGGAACAATTATTGAACACTGTGCTGAAAGCTTTTATCTTCTTAAATCCCCACAATAATTCTATGAGGTAAGCACTATTGTTATTTCCATTTCACAGATGAGAAGGCTGAAGGCAGAGAGGTTAAATAACAGCTCAAGTCCACACAGCCAGAAAATGGAGGACCTGGCCTCAACCTAAGTCTCATTGACTCTAAAGTCCAAGCCTTAGACCACTCTGTTACACTAGGTCACCCAGTCTGACACCTCAGTCCATCTCAATAAAAACACACTTTGAAGTGGGACTGAGAGGCTGTGAGGACCCTATGGTTTCTTGTGGTGAAGCTACAAGGTGGTGGAGGCTCCACCACGTGTGACAGGCCCCCTCCCTCCCTTTCTCATGGGACATGTGGCGTGGGATATAAACTCCCCTTGTTCTAAGACCCTGAGGTATTGTAATTATTTGCTACTGCAGCACAGCCTAGCCCATCCTGACTACTACACTGCCTAGAAGGAGAAGAAAGGGAGAGCAACATTCATTACTTTATTAGTTATCTATTGCTGTGTAACCTGTTACTCGAAAAGTTAGTGCCTTAAAACAACACCGTGTACAGTCTCACGGCTTCTGAGGGTCAGGATCCGGGGATGGTGTAGCTGGGTCCTCTGACTCAGGGTCTCTCAGACTGGAATCAAGGTCTTGACTGGGGCTGCAGTCAGCTCAAGGCTCAACGGGGAAGAATCCACTTCCAAGCTCACTCGTGTGATTGCTGATAGGATGTGGTTCCTGTGGCTCTTCAACGGAGGGCCTCAATTCCCCCCTGGCTGTTGGCCGGAGGCTGCCCTCAGTGCTCACCATGTGGGCCTCTCCACAGGGCAGCTGACAGCATGGCAGCTGGCTTCATCAGATGGAGGGAGAGAGAGAGTGTGAGCAAGACGGGTCATAGTCTTGTGTAACCTCCCATCGCTAAGTGACATCCCATCACCTTTGCTGTATCCTGTTCCTTAGAAGCAAGTCACTAGGTACAGACCCCATTCCAGAGTAAGGAGTTACAAAGGGAGTAAACATGGGGGGGATCTTTGGACCCACTTTGGAAGCTGCCTCCTACAGATATGCACTTAGTATGTGCCAGAAGATGTGCTGGTGCTTTTGATCCTTGATCTCATTTAATTCATACTATCATTTTGAGGGAGATAAGGAAACTGCAAGTTAGCAAGTTTAAGTAACCTATTCAAGGTTACACTCCACTAGAACCGGGACTTGATTCCAGAATTGCTTCAAATTCATTGTCCTAGGCTGCCTTCCAAGAATCAAGGGAGTATATTGGATGGATTTCATTAAAAAG
Organism: Diceros bicornis minor; assembly: GCF_020826845.1. Taxonomy (NCBI): domain Eukaryota; kingdom Metazoa; phylum Chordata; class Mammalia; order Perissodactyla; family Rhinocerotidae; genus Diceros; species Diceros bicornis. The sequence goes on from NC_080743.1 coordinate 60,677,553, forward strand.
ATGAGTTCTGTGTTTCTCTCTTCTATTCTCGGTGAAAAAACACTCATGGTTCCTGTTTCCAATGCCCTAGGTGTCTGCAGCACTGGGGTCAAGAGTTCTGGAGCACATGGTTCTGGAGTTCAGGATTCTGTAGTCCACGGTCCTCTGAAGGAGATCCGAGGAGGTTCTGTGTTGTTTCGTGTGATCAAGGAGCCAGAAACCAAGCTGGAGGAGATCTCGTGGGGCTTTGGCCCTGGCTTAAAATACAGAGTCATGCTGCGAGTCCATAGCGGGGCAGACGAGGCTCCAACCTGGGTCAGCCTCCAGGCCAAGTACAAGCAGAGGGTCCATGTGCCTAACATAACGTCCCTGAGGATTGAGAACTTGACCCGTGAGGACAGTGGGCCCTACCGGGCTCGAGCCAGCTTAACTGGAGGACTGGAGTCTAGCCAGATTTTCCACCTCATTGTCTACGGTACGTGACACCTCCTCACCTCAGTCACATGGCTACGGCCTTCTTTTGTAACTACAAGTGTCACATCAGCCCCATTTTGCAGGACTCCTTCCAGACGCCACCCTTCAGGCTCTATTTTCCCCCTTGAAATTGTGATAAGTGAGTTCACCGCAAAGGGAGAGCAGAGCTGAAACTCATACCAGGGATAAAATCACTTCAATGTTTTGGGAGAGGAAAATGGAAATTTGGGAGAAATGGAATTTTTGCCATAACACTTATTGTTCTTTATAGGATTAAGTTTACTTAATTTGTGTATTAGTTTTCTATTGCTGCTATAATAAATTACAGTAGTCCCCCCTTATCTGAGGGGGACCCTCAGACCCCGAGTGGATGCCTGAAACCATGGATAGTAACGAACCCTGTCTAAAATATGTTTTTTCCTATTCATACATACCTATAATAAAGTTTAATTTATAAATTAGGCACAGTAAGAGATTAACAACAATAACTAATAATAAAATAGAACAATTATAACAGTATTATAAATGTAATAAAAGTTACCATAGATCTTAGCTACCTTGGCATATGATTTTTTTCTTTCCTTATAAAGTCAAGAACTTTCAAATTTGCACTTAAAGGAAGCACTTTATGACTTCTCTTTGGCATATGTGAATGGCCAGCATTGCTACTCTTGCTCTTTGTGGCCATTATTAAGTAAAATAAGGGTTACTTGAGCACAAGCACTGTGATACCTCCATAGTCGACCTGATAATCGAGCCAACTACCAAGTGACTATTGGGCCGGTAGCCTATACAGCTTGGAAAAATTGGACGAAGGGATGATTCAGGTTCCGGGTGGGATGGAGTGGGATGATTCAAGATTTCAACATGCTACTCAGAACAGCATGCAATTTATAACGTGAATTGTTTATTTCTGGAATTTTCCATTTAATATTTTCGGACCATGGTTGACCATGGGTAACTGAAACTGCAGAAAGGGAAACCAAGGATGAGGCGGGATTACTGTACTACAAATTTAGCAGCTTAACTCAACAAAAATTTATGATCTTACTGTGCTGTGGGGCAGAAGTCAGACGTGGGTCTCACTGGGCTAAAGTCAAGGTGTTGGAACCAGGTTCCTTTCTGGAGGATTCAGGGGAGAAAACATTTTCTTGCCTTTTACATCTTCTGGTGGCTGCCTGCATTCCTAGCTCTCAGCCACCTTCCCCTGTCTTCACAGCCAGCAATGGTGGGATGAGTCCTCCTCACAGTGCAGCCCTCTGAACTCCTCTCCTTCCTTCTTCCACTTTTAAGGAACCTTGTGATTACATTGGTCCCATCTGGAGAATCCAGAATAATCTCACTATTTTAATGTCAGCTGATTAGCAACCTTAATTCTATCTATTACCTCAATTCCCCTTTGCCATTAACCTAACATATTCACAGGTTCTGAGGATTAGGATGTGGACATCTTTGGAGGGGCACTATTCTGCCTGCTGTAATTGGGAAATCATGTGTAGTCCATCCTCCCTGTCCCCTCTGTTCTTACTCAGCCCCAGCCTGAGGCCAGCCACACTCATAAAAGATGCCACAAATCCAGCCCTAAGAGCCTCCATAGATGTAGGAGAAAGTTTACCTTACCACACTTCTTAAGAACCTCATTTAGCGACTCTTCCTTTCCCTACAGTTCCTCTGCGTAGAGAAATACCCTGCTACGGAGAGAGTGGCTTTGACAGTTTTAGGTCCCCGTGGGATTTCTATGAATGACTTGTAAATCTGTCACTTCTCTTCCTCTCTGTACCACAAGTTCAGTGGCATGTTTTAACCACACTCGGGGTTGTCATTCCTAGTCGCTACCTCTGCATCTCCCACAAGTGTCTGTCCTTTGGGGCACATGTGGCCTTTCTCTGGACTCCCAGAGCTGGCTGGATGTCTTTCTTCACTGTGGGATCTATAGGCCCAGGCATTACCTCGGCAGGAGAAGCAGGGTGAGGGCCCTGGACCAGGACAAGTCCTTCATTCCTGAATTCTTCTCCTTCCAGGGAAGACCCAATTTCTACACATAATGGGCCTTGGGTAGGTGGAGTGCAGGCTTTATTTTCCTGTGGGAGATTTTTAAAACTTACCCAGTCTGGTGCAATCACATGAGCCTTAAGCCAGTGGCACCATTCCTTCTTGTCTCTTGCTATATATTTAGCTTTGGGGAAATTCTGTTTGATCTATAAAATGTCTCACCTTCCATAGAGGGAGGAAGCCAGAGCTTCAGTGAGATAATAGATGAGAATGTGCAAACTGTAATGTTCTCCACTCATGTGAGGCTCCATTCTCTTGCCCCTCCCACCCCAGAGCCAGTGCCCCATCCCCAGATCCTGGTCCAGTCACAGTCCATCACAGCAGGCTGGTGCAACGTCACCCTGGAGTGCAGGGCTGTGCAGGTCACAGAGGACCTGAAGGTGACCTGGGAGAGCAAGGGCCTCCCCAGGGAGCTGGGACAGAGAGGGACACCAGGACCAGCCCCCAACTCCTGGATCCTGACTGTGAGCCTGCCTCTGAGCCAGCCCAGTGCCAGCCTCACCTGTGTGGTCAGCAACTCCGAGGACAAGAAAACTGTCACCTCCGCTGTTGGGGAGGTCTGTGCCCATGGTGAGTGCAACCTGCCAGAGGGGAGGGGCGCTCTTGGAACTCAGGGAGCACTGGGGTCTGAGGATTCTGGGCTTTTCTCCCCACCATGTTCATCAGCACCACCTCCACCTGCTCACCCCACGCAGGACTCTGGGAGGCACATCCAGCTTGTTCCTGATTTTAAATGTCTCTCATGTCTATGCCTCTCCCCTTGTGCCCTTGCTGGTAGGCAGCAGCTGTCCAGTCCCTCTCCCTGCCCCACCTATCATCCACAGTGAGTCCAGAGTGGTCTTTTGGAAAAGCAACTGAATTGTGTCATTTGTCTGTGTCACCTGTAGGATCTGATCTCCAGTGACTCCCTTTAGGATTCAGGGCTCAGACGCTCCTCTGCCCATGGTTTTGGCCTCAATGACACACTTCACACCACACTGCTTGCTTGGGGTTCCCGAATATGTTCTGCTGTTGCCAGATTTGAGCCTTTGGATATGCTGTTTCTTTTCCCATCATTCCTCCCACCATTTGCCTTCATTTTTTGCCTTATTCTTATTGAAGCATTTCCCTCAGGCACGGCTGACTTCGGTAACACGTGACCCATGTTGTCACACAGGCCCTGTGCTGGGTTTAAAGCTCTGCAGTGGCCATCTTGACATTGCTAAAAATTTTTGAACAAAAGGCTCCTCATTCTCATTTTGCACAGGGCCCTGCAGGGGCTGTAGATGTCCTGCCCTCAGGCATCACCTTTAAGGAGGATTCCTGGCCCCCCACTGAGTGGCTATGCTCTGTTTATGTGCTTGTCTCCTCTGTAGCCTGGAACACCTTGAGGGCAGGGGCCATGTCTTGTTCTCCTCTGAATCCCTGTGCCAAGCACAGCTTCTGGCACAGTTTGTTCACAGTGTTCCAGTGAACGAATGAATGACCTGGTACCCCCTTGTGCAGCCTCGCCCCTCTAACCTATCCTCCATGAGCTGCTGGAGGGACCTGATGTGTCAACATCACATAAAACCTCCTGTTGCCCTCCCCTCAGCCCCTATACTGGAGCCTCAGATAGAGTTCAACACTCAGCATGACCCACAAGACCCTCTGAACACAGACTCCTGCCTCCCTCTGACCTTCCTTGCCTGGCTGTTTCCTGCCCTGTCCCCCTTTTGTCTGCTGCAATGGGGTCCTGGCAACTCCAATGGGCTGGCTTTCTGACACAGCCATTTTCTGAACGTTCTGCTCCTCCCTCCTGGAATGCGGTGCCCACCTTGAATATCTGGTAAACTCCTATTCCTCCTTCAAGACTCATCTTACCCATCACCTCCTCTGGGAGGCCCTCCTTGAAGACCTGTGTATAGGGTTTAACCTCTATTGCCCTGTGATCCCTCTGGCTGGCACACTTTGTTGTTTTCTCAGTCTTTTCTGCTGGGTGATGAGCTCCAAGGGTGTGGACCAAGTCTTGTTCATCTCGATCTCCCTGGCACAAGCAGGAGCTCGGGCACCGGTTCAATGAATGAACCTCCGTGCTCCTTCTCTTCAGCTTCTGAACCAGGACTCTTCAGACTGGTCCACCTACTCTCTCTATCTCTCCTGGCAATGGGTGTCTCAGGGTCTCTTTTGCCTTAACCTTCTTCACTCTCTCTGTGTGAGGGAAACAGATTCACATGGACAGGCCATTGCTGGCCCACTGCGAGCCATCTTAGGAACCATCGTGGCTGTGCTGTTGATCCTCGGGGCTGGACTGTGCCTTTGGAAGACACTTGGGAAGAGGATAATGGAGACTGGAGGAGGCAAGTTGCACTTCTCCTTTCTGGCTCAAATACCCTCCCTCCCCCACTGGGCCTTCAGCTCCCTTTCTCCAGCATTTTGCTGCTCAGGAAATGTCCCTGTGGAAGGGATGGTGTGTAGACATGGCCTTGGGGTTCATAGCAGTGGGGGAGGGTGCAGGTTTCCAAGTCCCAGATTCAAGCTCCACTCTGTGCACGACTCAGGTGCAGAATTGCAGGAGGAACACAGGAAGGATGATGGTGACACCCACTATGCGGAGCTGAGCCAGCAGGAGTCTCGAGAGGGCAGGGACAAGGTGAGAGCTGGGAGCAGTGCCCAACCTGGGCTCTCCCAGGTCCCTCTGCGCCTGGGTCTGGGCATTTCTGGCCCTGCTGTCTCTTTAACTCTTTCCAGGTAGTCACTGGTATTTACTAAGAAACTTTACAACTGGGGCCAGTGTAGTGCTGGCAAATTGTAGAATTCACGTCCAGTTCCTGTCAGCAGCATTGGTTCTTTGTTGGTCCCTCGGGGGCCTCTCTATCCCTCAGCTGTTCTAGGAACCCTCTGTCTTGCATTCCTAGGGTATGGGTGAACAACATCTAGATGAAAAGGAGCCTCTCACTACTGTCTACAGTGAGGTCCAGAACCAGGCCAGGCCATGAAGATTATTTAATTGGAGAAAGCAGGGGAATCGGCGTTCCTACGACACCTCCATGCTGAGCTTGATCCCTGCAGACACCCGCCTCTTCCAGCTCTGGTCCAGCTCCAGCTGCCCCTGGTCTGTGTTACTCTGACCCACGTGTCCTCAACTCTCTGGGCGCATGTGGGCCTGTCACTTTATCTGACACCTCCCCAAGCTGCCCTACCACACAGGACCCTCACCTCTGCAGGACGAGTGCACTTCATCTGTCGTTGACTTGGCTCCTGACCTCTCTCCTCCTGAAACTTCCCAAAGGGGACTCTCCTGACTGTCCATGTGTTAATCCCCACAGCCTGTGTGTCTTTCTGAAAACAGGAGCCCAGGCATGGGGACTGTGTAGAAGTGTTGACCATGCCACAGAGGAGGGAATGAAGCCCTTGGTTCTGGTTGCTGAGTTGGGGGTGAAGGGAGGCAGTATGGTGTGTGGGAGTCCTCAAAGGGACTGACCTGAGGCTTCCTTTTCACCTTGTGTAGGGTTCCCTTAGGGGGTGTTGGGCAGTGTATGTCCATGTGTGTCTGCATGTGTATGTCTAGTGTACATTATACACTGGCCAGAGCCCTCGTTCTTGGCCACCTGTGCTAACCTGGACTTTGGCCTCAGCGTCAGTCCGCGGGTCCCAAACCCACCTTCCTGTGGAGTGGGAAGAAGAATTCCTACTATTTCAGGCCCTTTCAAGCCTTCTGGTTCTCAGAGAATGACCCCAGAGGCCCAAAGTTGGGAGTTGCATTCTTAGGAAAACAGCTTCAGCTCTTCCCCTGTCTTGGATAGGGATACCTAGTGGTTACAGTGGATGTCCAGTGTCCTCCCACCCACCTTGGTTCGGCTGCTATAGGGTGTGAGGGGTGTAGCTTGTGGGAAGGTCTGAATCAGCCCTGTCCAGACTCTTCTGTTGACCCTCAGCCCCCCACAACCATGCTGGCCTCAGACCCTCGGTCAGCTCCTCTTTGCTCACTTGCCTCCCTCCGTCTAGAATGACAGTTCCCTCTCCCTGTTCCTTGCTCACATCCCTGCCTTTTGAAATACTACTCTTCTGCCTAAAGCCCCCTTCCAAGTCACATGTTGTGTGGAACCTGTCTGGTTCCCAAATGTTTGGAAATGGTCTCTCTCACATCTGACTTTTTCAAATACCTTGGACATAACTAAGGCCACTGCCACAGTCTGCCGTGGATTAGTCATGAGTGTTCCCTGCTGGACTAACCTGGGGCTCCCTCAGGAGGATATTGGGGCTGCAGGAGGCCAGGACCAAGAAGACAAGCACCTCTCTCTGTGAAGGATCTGGGTCACCTTTCCTCCCACAGGGGCTCAGCAGACTGAGACCAAGAGCACAGAGGCTGCTGAAGGTCTTCTGGTTGTCAGTCCACGTGGAAGTAAGGATGGATATGCTGACCCCCCATGATCCAGCTGATGACCTCTCATGACTCTGCCTGGCCCAGAGATCTGAGGTGGGGACTTCCTCACCCACCTCCAGCCTCACATTGCCTGAGGACCTGATGCAGCCTGCACTGTGGTGTGTGGGAGCTTCTCCCTCCGTGGGGGTCCTCACCTCCTCAAAGCCTCTGCCTCCTTCCTTGGATCGCAGCTCTTGGGTCAGAGATAGACTCACTGGTACTATGAACTGTGGTATCTTGTCTACTAGACTAGGTGTCCAGCTGGGTCTCTTTGTTCCCCTCCCATCTGAGCTGAGCTCAGCTCAGCTGCTTTATGCCTGACCTCAGAAAGCAAAGTTCTGAGCTACAGGCTTGAGCATAATGAAGCATTGCTAGGAGCCTGCTGGATGGTGCATGGATAAGGGAGGAGTAGGGGGATCCATAATAAGGCTGTTTCTGACCTCTTTTCCCTCAGGCTGAGCAGAAAGCTGAGAGAGAAAAAGATGGCATCTCCTCACTGGCATCGCAGGCAACCGGTCATGGTTGGGTGTCAATGCCCATGAGCCCAGGAGCGGTGACCACCCATTAACCCTTCCCTTCCCACCTAAAGAAGGGAATTTAAAAAAATGTAAGGGAACTGGGCTTTCAAAGCCTGCAATGAACTAGGTTTTGTCGTTTGTTATTAGTGCCATGAGCTGCTTATGACTCCTAGATACCTGGGGCACGGCAGAGTGAAACCTTGCCCGGTCTTTTTGTGCCATATTCTCATCTTGTGGTGCTGAATCAGGTGATGCTCCACTGCTATTCATAGGATTTTCATGGCTATTTTTTTCAGGAGTGGGTGGCCAGGTCCTTCTTCCTAGTCTGTCTTAGTCTAGAAGACCCGTTGAAACTTGCCCACCATGGGTGATCCTGCTGGTATTTGAAATACCAGTGACATAGTTTTCATCATCACAGCAACATGCAGCCGCCACAGTAGGACAACCGACAGATGGGTGGTGTTGTTCCCTGATCAGAAAACAAACCTGCACCGCAGTGGGGAGAGCGCTGAATCTTAACTACTAGACCACCAGGGCTGGCATTTTTGTCCTAGGCATTTAAAAAATATTATTTCTTCTAATTCTTTCAAGAACTCTCTAGAGTAGGTATTATTATCCCCATTTTGCAGAACAAGTAATCAATGTTCCAAACCAGTAGGTGGCAGAGCAAGGCCTTAAATCCAGCACTGGATGAACAGGCATTCACATCTTACCCTTTACCACATGTGCATCGAAGAACTTGGAATCCTGGAATATTCTGATGGGAGTATCCTCCATTTGTTCCTCTCCCAAGGATCCTGGTCTTCTGACTCAGGTGCCCCAACTCTGGATGATCTCATACTGATGATGGATGGAGCAGTTGATGGTTGAAAGAGAAATTCTCCCTTAAGTGGACAATGGGGCCTTGCACTCTGGTGGAGATAAGATGAAGAGATGTTTCTCCTTCTTGAGTCTTGTGGGAATTCTTTCCTCTCGTGCAAGGTGGTTGTGGATTTCAGCATCCCCACCCTCAAACAAGCTCCCTTTTGCTTTATGATTCATAACTTCATTCAATAAGTTTTACATAAGTTTCTCATTTAGACTTTCAACAATTCTATGAGGCAGAAATCGCCATTCTACAGATGGAAATATAAAATCCAGAGATGTTAAGTACCTCACACAAGTTCTCCAGAGTTTAAGGGATGTAGGCATGATTTGGGTCCTTGGGGATCGTAATTTCACTCATTTTGCCTTCTTCTCCCTCATCCCAGACATCAACACCATATTCCATTGGATTATACTTCATAATGCTTCTTGTATTCCATCCTCCTCTCATTCTTTTATTCCTGTCTTCCACCTGCAGCTGCACCATTTTAGACTTCCACCAGCAATGTATCAGGATTTCTCCACATCCTCTCCAACTCTTATTCTTTTTTGATTCTAGCCATCCTAATGTGGGTGATGTTGTATCTCATTGTGGTTGTGAATTGTATTTCTTTAACTATTAATGATGTCGGACATTTTTTCATGTACGTATTGACCCTTTGTGTACCTTATTTGAAGAAATCTCTTTCTCCCGGATTTTCTCTTGTCATGCGTTGCGCCCACCACTCCATTGAATCTGCTCTTGTCCAGGTCATCAGGAAACTCCAGGCTGTTGAATCCAGTGGTCAATTCTCAGTCCTCATCTCCCATGATCTCTCAGCCACAATGGACCTATACTTTCTTGAAACACTGTCTTCACTTTGCATTCCCCACTCACTATTCTTTTCCTCCTACTCAGTTGTTGCTCCTTAGTTTCCTTTGTCAGTTTCTTTCCCATCTCTCCAACCTCTAAGTTTTGGAATATCCCAGGGTTCATACCCAGAGCACCCAGACCACTTCTCTTCACTATCTACACTCATTCTCTTTTCATGTTATGGCTGTGCACTAATACCCGGAACCTGTGACTATATGTCTTTACGTGGCAAAAGGGACTTACAGGTTCAATCCCTCCCCCGCACTCCACATTATAAATATCCAACTGTTTACTTGCCATCTCCACCTACGTGTATAACAGGCATCTCCAGCTGGATATGTCTAAATTTGAACTCCCCAAACATGCTGCCCACACAGTTTCCCATCCCAAGAAATCACCGCAGTCCTTCCATTTGTTCTGGCCGCAAAAGCTTGGTGTCATCCTTGACTTCATTCTTTCTCTCATACCCCACACTCTGTTAGCAAATACTGATATATTTTCATTCAAAATACTTATTGAAATATTTATTTTCATATATACATATATTCATAGCAAAATACCTCTCACCACCCCCCTGGTCCAAGGACCATCATTTCTCACCTGGATTATTAGAGTAGCTTCAGTCTCCCTACTTTTGTCTCAATGCCTTAACATCTGTTATCAAAATGTCACCCAGAGTGATCTTTTCAAAACCTAAGTTGCATCACATTACTCCTTAGCTCAGAACTCCCCCATGGGTCCACTTTATCTGCAAGGCCCTTACCATCTCATGGTATCTCTCATGCTCCCCTTCTCCCTTAATTCACTCTAAGACACTGGGATTTTTGCCTTTCCTTCAATACACCATGCATGCTCCTGCCTCAGGACCTTTGCTCTGCCTAGAATTCTCTTCCTCCAGGTATCTGCATGTCTCATTTCCTGACCTCCTTTGGGTCTTTCTAGAAATGTTATCTTCTCAGTAATGTCTACCCTGACCTCCCTACTTATAGCTGCAAACTCCTCCAGGTGCCATCCTCCCTTCTCCAGGCTCTATTTTTCTTCATAGTACTTCAAGAGGTTGTGAGTCAGGGTGCATTTAATCTGGGCTGTAGTTAAAGATAAATGGGAACTGAGGCCTCAAAGTGTAAATTGCAAATTGTGTTATACAAGTACCATTATTATTCCCAGGAAATTGCAACACTGATAAGTTAATGAACTTGCTCCAGTTAATACAACTAATAAATGGCAGAGCTGCGATTAAGTTTTGGAGTTGGATTCTAAAGCCCCTGCTCTTGACGACTACATACTGGTTAAATAAAGTATAGTGCATCCACATGATGGAATACTATAGATGTAATAGGAAGGATAAATTACCTCTGTATATATTTAAGTGGAAATTGTCCGTGAAATATTAAATGAGTTATGGGATGGTATGTATGGTATTATCCTGTATTGTAAATACATATAAACATATGTTTATGTCGCCATAAAGGAAGTCTAGAAGCTGATATGTCAAGAAGTTGACAGTGCTTATCCTCTGGAATCTGTCTCTTTTTCTGTATCATCAGATTCTCTATAACACTTATCAGAGAAAAGATTATCTATTAAAATGTTTGAACAGGGCAGTGACATGAGCAGAGATGTTTTTCAGATAGAAAAGCCACATATGTACCAACAGGAAGTTTATCATCTTGGAAATTCGTTAAAGTATTTATGCTCATTTTCACTTTCTATTGTGTTGAATTGATACCTTCAGAATCTTTATTGAAATAATCCCAGGTATCTCTGCATCTGTCTACACACTACGGGCAAAGTGAAAATTTTTGTCTAATTGATTTCATGGACACTTCCCATGACCCAGCTCACAACTCTGGCTGTTCAGCAAATCAAGCACAGAGCTTTTTTCTTTTTTTTTTTTTTGCTTAGGAATAGTCACCCTGAGCTGACATCTGTTGCCAATCTTTCTCTTTTTGCCTGAGGAAGATTCACCATGAGTTAACAGCTGTGCCAATTTTTCTCTATTTTGTACGTGGGTCACCGCCATAGCATGGCCGCTGGTGAGTGGTGTATGTCTGTGCCCAGGAACCGAACCTGGGTGCCAAAGTGGAGTGTGCTGAATTTAACCACTAGGCCGTGGGGCTGACCTCAAAGAGCTTTTGAGAACAGAAGCTTGGAACCTATCCCCAAACTGGGTATCATCTCTATTTTAAAAAACTCAATAGGTAAATTCTGATGCATGAGCGGGGTTGAGAACTGAAACCTTTGGTCTACGTGGAGTCTTAGCGAAATTCAAATGGGAATATAGATACCAAGGAGAGACTGAGTTTGTCTTCCAAGATGGTTCTTGGTGTGTGCTCAGCACACAATGCAGGAAATGTTGGTTGAGTGAAAGAACGAGTGAATGACGAGACCCCACAGGTCGGAGTTACTTTGATGTGTTCACCAAGGTTTAGAGTCTGACACACAGATTCTGAGCCTGAGCCCAGATGCCCCATTTCATCCACTGCCCTGTGCTGATTTGCCTTGGGGATGCAAAATCTTGCTAACAAATGTCAAAAGACACTGAAAGACAAAACCAGAATGCTGATTTATCAATTTACAGTAAGAAGCACACTTGCTAACTGGGCTGGATAGTCCCGTGAGCCTGACCAGTGTGTCGTCTCCCAGAGACAGGCCACACGGGAAATGAGGTGTCACTAGGCTGCTTGGGGAGCCTGAGTCAGGGCAGGTGAGTAGACGGTGCTGGTGTGGATGCCAATGGCTTTCTCGTCTGAGCTCTTCATCCCCATGGTAGAACGTACCTGCCTGGTGCATGGGATTCTCCTGCTGGCCTGACAGAACTTCACTTGTCTCTGTCCTTCACCTCTCTTTATGCTCCATTTCTTAGTAACCTCCTTAGGATTGACATATTTTTCTTTGGTCATGATCATTTGTGAGATTAAGTCTTGCCTTGGTTTGAGCTGGAATCTCTATACCTTTTCTGTGGTCCAGGTATGTGATGTTTTATTTAATCTCCAGAAACCAAAAAAACAAAAAAATACCCACACTTATTTCTCTCATTTCAAGTCATAGTGGAGGGAGTGGAGGAAGAGGACACCCCTCAATACACCACATTCTAGCAGCTGAACCACCAAACTGCTTTTGCAAACAGACCCAAAAAGAAAAGCTGTGAACTGAATAATGAGATTCTGTAGCTCTCAGGGCCAGATTCCTCACCTAATTTATCACTTAGCCTTTCAGTAAGATCCTCTCATATTTAAAACAGCAAAACAACAATAACAACTAGGAAAAACTCTAAGAAAATGTAATACGTAATTAACATCTATTCAATTTAAAAGTCTTCATGAAATGGAGAATTTCTAGAAAAATATGAATGGCTTAAATCGATTTACTTGTGTGCATAAACCTCAAAAAATCAACACAGAAAATATTGTAAAACTTATGTAAATATTTTCTCCTTAAGGGCATAAGAGCCACATGGTATTGCAGGTAGATTCCTTCAAATCTTAAAAATTTTTGTGCTAACAAATACGTTTTAAAACTTGGCAGAATATAGAAAATACCCATTTATGATTTAAAAAACTCGACAAAGCTCAACAAATGAAATAAGGTCCCAATCGAGTTGTCTAGGCTGCTTGGGTACCTCTCACTTCCCTTCTTCTGCTGGAAAGCTTTCTTGTGAGCTGAACTCCCAGACTCCCAAGGAACCAGAGAAGCAAAGACATTTGCCAGTGTTGTCCACCGGCTATGGATCCTGGACTGGCCACGCTCCTTGCAGTGAGCTGGCTCGGTGCAGGCACTCTCCTCCACCTGATGGTTCTGAGGAAACTGGGACTCTGGGGTTTGGAATAATCCTATGTGATTTTGCCATAGAGAGTTTCCTAGAATCTAAGAATGTCCGTGTTGGAAGCAAACTCACCGTGGAGTTCTATTCCGTCCTACACTTTATAACAACCCACCAAGTGACTTTGCCTGTGGTCACATTCCACCAGTGACAGGGACCTCACTGTGTCCCAAAGCTTCTATTCCATTTTTGTATGACTCTGACTACAGAAATCTCTCCTCTAATATTGAGTCAAAACCTCCGTTTCTTTATCTTCAAGTTTCTGTTTTGAGGTCGCTTATTACAAATATGATTCCTTGTCCACTCGATGGTTCTTCTAGTGGGACTTAGAGCAGAGCAGAGAGAAACATCAGTGCCTGGATAGCTGTTCTTTGCTCTTTCTAAAAGCCCCTATTCCACCCAACTCACACAGTTTCCTGGATCACATGCCAACTTTCACTGTCTCTGATTCATCTCACCTGGTATTGTCCCAAGGGCTGGAGATGTTGGATGTCACATTTCCTGGGGATGGTGAGCAACCACCACCGCACCCCCAATATCCTGGGAAAGGAGTCTCAGGAACTGGGCACACTCACCCTGCGGGGCACTTTCTTGACCTGACAGATTTCTCTGATGTCACTGGTGGCAGTTTTGTGGTCCACATGGTTGCTGACCACATAGGTGAGGCTGATGTTGGCTCAGGGGCAGCCTCACAGCCAGGGCCCGGGTACAGGCGGCTGGACCTGGTGTCCTTGGTTTTCCTCTTATATTTTTAAATGAGCCACGCAGCTCTGTGGGCAATCAAGCTCAACCTTAGTGTGGGGGCAGAGAGCTGGGTTTTATGCTGGGGAACCCCTAAACGTCAGAATGCGGAGGGCTTTGCTGAGGCTCCTGTACCCACACAAGCTGCCCGAGTTCTCTCCAGACAGTGCTTTCAGGGTTTTTTGGTTTTGGTTGTGGTTTTTGAAGAGCTCTCCTTTGTTGGTGTCTGAGAAGGAAATGCCTGGCTCCTAGGCGTTCTTTGCCTGGAGCTGGACAGAGGGTTGGGGGTTGACTGTTCCATGCACAGACCTCCCAGTATTCTCCGTATTTCAGTCCCATTCTCACCCCACCCTCCATCCTACCTGGCCCTCTGAGTTCAGAGTCCCTTTGAGTTCCTCTGGGCATACAGCTCTGTCCCCTGCTGTGCCCCTATGTGTGTATCCTAGGTCAGTGGTTCTCAAACTTGGCTGACATTGGGCTTACCCGGGTCATTAGAACAAGACTGTTTCCTGGGCACTAGCCCAGAGATTCTCATGTAATTGGTCTGGGGTCTGGCTCTGCCCCACTAGGTAGCCCTCTTCCTTCTCTCTCTGAAACTCTAGGCATCTCTGGTCTGCTGATTAGTTACCTCCCTGTCTCTCTTTGATGTTGTGATTTATACACTTAATCAAAATAAATTTAGTATAGTTTTAAGGTACTGGGGAAGGAGAGGAGACATATGCATCCACTTGTTTCATGAACACCTTGAACAAGAAGTCCAAAACCTAATTTCAATCACCGTGTCCAACTTGATCTCTCCCCCTCCTTCTTTGCACTCTATAACTTAGCAGATACAAACAAACGAGCAAACTCCAAAACCGTTCCCTTTCACCTGTCTACTCGCTGCTCCTTCCCACATCTGTAACATCACTCGTGCTGATCCCTTGGTAATTTCCAAGCTCAGAGATATACTGTGGCTGGGTTTGGACCAGGGTCAGGGATGTCCAGGCTCTGGGTCAGATTCTGCCATCTCCTGACCTCCCCTCTGCTCTGAGATGGCTGCAACAGTCTCAAGCACCACAGTCTCACACGGGCACATTCAGAGGCAAGAGCCAGTGGCAGCGTGGGGCAGGAGCTTCTCCTCACTCTCCTTCCTCTTGTCGGGATGGAAGTCATTCTCAGAAGCCCCCAGTGAACTTTTCTTACATATCATTGGCCAGAATAGGGTCACATGCTCACCATGAGATCAGGGGAATCCCCCCACCATCTCCCTGAGATAGGATATCTCTTCCTGACAGTTGAACGAATAGGCTCCGTTAGTGAGAAGAGAGGTGACTTGGGAGGATGAACTGAATGGTGTTGCTCACAGTATTTTCCCTCTCCATTCCTTCTATCTCTCCTTGGAGTACACTAGTTATCTATACATTTGATCTCCATTGTCAGTCTACATTGCTCTTCTTTGTTCTACTTGCTTCCCTCTTGTTTTTTATATTATTTTCTCGTCCTGTCTTCCACATCGTTGATATGGTTTCCTGTAGTGTTGATTAGTGTCCACCTCCCTATCTTTAAGGGCATCATTCTCAGCTTTGGAACATTGTAAATGTTTAAAGCAGATGTACAATGCATGCTCAACAGGCCACGTCAGGCCTTTGTGAAAAAACAAGTTCAGGTCAAATTAGTTTTAAACCAAATGTCTTCCTCATATGCTCCAATACATCCTATTGCTTGTCATTTATTCATCACTTTGCATTTTTAAATTCTGCAAAAGAATTACTTTTCCCCTTGATTATTTTCTTAGCCCTTCCCTCTAATCTTATTCTGATATCTTAGTTATCTTTCATCTCTGGTTTCATCAGTCTTTTGCAAACTGTTGTTCCTTTTCTTTATTTTGGAAGACCAATTACCCGTGTAGGTCTCATGTTGGATTTTGTTTTTTTTCTGCTTTTTCGTCTTTGATTGAGGTCTTTCTATTTGTTTTGCTGTTTGCCTCAGCAAACATGGGTGTTTGGATTGCTTTTGACTTTGCTTTCTGTCAAGACACCGAACTCTTAGCACAGAAGTCAGAGAACTAGATACAATGGCTTGTCTTCTTTGTTTGGTCTCATAGTAGCCTGGGAAGTGTAGGAAGAGAGCAAGAACTTTGGGCAACAAGAGTTAGAGAATCCTGTCTGCTCCCTCTGCTCCAGTTCTGTGATAATCACATAGAAACAGTCTCCACTGAGTGGGGTCTTCCTGTTCCACGAGGAATGCCCTGTGGGATTCCATTCCTTTTCCCCTCCTCCCATCAGCCTGGGCCAGCCGTGTGGTGTGACATCCTTGTGGTTCACGGGCTTTCCCCTAACCCCTGCCCCTCCTGCTCTTTTGTCTGCTGCCTTCCCTGTCTGGGTCTGTTGCTACAATGGGGTTTCCCAAATTGCTGTGCTTGGTAATCTCAGGCACCTGCAAGTGTTCCATTGGAATGTTTATATGCAATGCTTTCATTTTGATAATAATCTGAACATTAACGTGTGCATGTTCTGGATCCTGCGGGTGACCACCTTATAACAAAGAGATTTTCAGGGCTCTGCTTGCTTTTGTGTTAAAGCATCTTCACAGGAGGACCAGATGATGACACAGAGCGTGGTCCTGATGGGGACTGCCCAGTGTGTGGTTCACGTAGAGGAGACAGGTGGGAGGATGGACCATTAGGTGGGGCAGGGCAGAAGGACAGTAATAACATGCACTGAGCACTGGCGATGCCAGCGCTGCTCTGAGTGCTATGAGTGTGTTAACTCACTGACTCTTCCAACAACTGTCTGAAGGAAGCCTTTTATTACTCCCCTTTTACAGAAGGGAGACTGAGGCACTGGGAGGTCAAGTCCCTTCTCAAGAGTACGCAGCCAGTAAGTGGACTGAGGGCTTAATGCAGGCAGCTTGGCCCCAGAGCCAAATTTTTTACCCGTTAAGCAATAAGGCTCACATCAATTTGCCCAAAGGTCAATTCATCTAAAACTAGTTTCCTGAAAAACAGTTTACAGAGGAATCCATTTCCTAAATGAGCAAATCACTAGACAATTTGCTGAATCGTTAAATTGATAAAATATTTATTTCTATCAATTATTGATAAAATTTATAACTATTTGAATCGAATGGATCAATAGGGCCCATGAGAACTTCAGGAAGCAAAGTCTCCAGGGTTCTGGGTTCAGATTGCCTTCCTGATCCTCAGTCTCTCCCTTTCTCTACCTGTCAGTCACCTCATGTCTCTGCCCCCCAATTTCCCCCTTTCAGGAATCGCCAAGTCAGGCTATGTTGTAAACTGACTTCTCTTTCTTTCTCCTAGCAAGGAGCTGAATAGAGAAAAATCGAACATTGTTTTATGTGTTTTTAGGAGGAAATAATGAAATCCTTTAGGAAATCCTTTGAGATTTAGGAGGGATAATGAAATAATGAAATCTGTCAATGAAAATGACAGAAATCTTCAAAAGCTGTTAAATCCTTCTATCCAACATGAATTGCTTTAAGCTTTATACATAGTTAAGAGAAAAAACTTTCTGGTAAGTGGATAGGTTTGATCATTTTGATGACTTGACCATTCACTGAATTGGCATCTGGCTAATTGGCTCTCAGCGCTTCTCAAACAGGCATGTCAAGCTCAAAATTTCCTGCTCTGTAGCTGTCAGGGGCATATCTGACTGCAAGCAGAGGCATGGGATTCTATCTTTGTAGTAACAACTTACACAAGTTCATTAGCGGTAACGTGGTAAATACTCACTACGGTAGCAAATATCCAATGAAGAATTTTTTCGATCCGTGATTTCAACAGTAAGTAGACAGATATGTATTGAGTGAAGATTTCAATAATGCTGTAATGTTAATTTTTTTTCAGGTGAATAAAACAATTTTACAGATCTATCAATTGTCACCTGGCAGAGTTTTTGTTAAGAATGAAGTTGACTGGGACTGGCCCTGTGGTGTTGGGGCTGGGTTCGCGCACTCTGCTTCAGGGGCCAGGGGTCTGCAAGTTAGAACCCCGGGCGCCAACTTACACACCGCTCATCAAGACATGCTGTGATCCCACATACAAAATCACATACATCCCACATACAAAACACACATCCCGCATACCAAATACATCCCACATACAAAATACACATACAACTCACATACAAAAACAGAGGAGGATGGACACAGATGTTAGCTCAGGGCTAATCTTCCTCAACAAAAAAGAGGAGGATTGACAATGGATGTTAGCTCAAAGCCACTCTTCCTCACACACACTCACAAAAAAGGATGAAGTTGACTATCTTGAACTGGTAAACAAACACTTTAATCCAGTGTTGTACAATAAATGTAGATGAACTAGCATTCTTTGTATTAAAGTTAAAAAAATAAATTTAACATAGAACCTCATGTGAATCTACAGTTTTTTCCTATAATCCCAACATTAATGATTTAGTTTCAGGAAAACAAAAACGTCCATTACATTAAAGTTGTAGGTTTGAATATTAGTTTGATTAACCATTGCTTTATTGTTTTATTGCTTTGATTTTATTTACCTTATACACATTTTTTGGTTTATAGTATAAAAGTTATCAGCACAACATGTTTATATATAGTTTCATGTTTATACATCTTTAAGTAAATTTATAATAAAAATAATTTAAATCAACACTGGGGAATGGGAATTCTTTTCTTTAAAAGGAATCTTTTTTGGACTATAAAGCAAATTTTTATTGAATTATTACAAGAAGTGAGGATAAAAGGGATCTTTAATAAGTATAAGACAAATACCAAACTGACAAAGTAAAGCATAAAAAAAATACAGAGAATTTCATTTATGAATAATTGTGCAAAAATCCCAAATAAAAATATTATCAAAGAGTAGGACATTAAAAGTATAATACATCACATAGGATTTATTCCAATAATGCAAAAATAGTTTAATATTAGGAAATCTGTTAATGTATTATTAATAGATGAAAAAGAAAAACCATATGATATTTTCACAGAAGAAAAGAGAAACAATAAAATTTAACATTTTATTCTCAGTAAAATTCTTGATAAAATAGAAATAAATACATACTTTCTTAACATGATAAAACATATATGTCTTAACAGAACAACAATATCACACTTAATGGAGAAACACTAGAAGCATCTGTACTAAAGTTAGGAACAATACAAGGATATCCTTTATCATCACTGCTATTTAACATGGTTTTGGAGGTATTAGCCAATGCAATTAGACAAGAGAAGGGAATGAGCCATAAAAATTGGAAAGAAGGAAGCAAATATTCTAATTATTTGTTGATAATATGGTTATTTACCCAGAAATTCAAAGGGATCAAATGAAAAACTATTACGAACAGTAGAGAAATTTAGTAACACGGCTTAATTAATATATGCTATGCATGTATTATTTTAATCAACTAGTTGGAAGATATAATGGGAACAAGACTCTGTTTACAACAGCAACAAAATGATGAAACATTATCATTTCAACAAGACATGTCTTTTGACTTTTATACTGAGTACATATATCACGTAATAAAAATAAAAGGGTCTGTGAATTACTTGAATTTGTGAAACCCTGAGACAGTCCAGTTGCTGTGCTTAGAATTAAGCCTGGTAGGTGATGGAGCTCAAAAAATGTTTCCCTCCGTTTCCACCTTTCCCTTCTAAGGCACAACTGACCCTGAATCTTATATCTGCCAGCCTCTTGCTCTGTCCATAGTCAAAGGCCACCTGTTTCTCTATTCTTAGGTAGTAGGCTGGGCTGTGACATCCTGAAGGTGCTCCACCCAAGGCCCATCCCTCTCAGGGGCACCAGGCCTTTCCCTATCCTGGAAAGCATCTCTGTCCCCTGACCATCCCTACACAAGTCCTGCCTAACCATGGGTGTTCTCTAAGGGGGATAAGTGGGTCACAGGTCAGAAATCTGGCTGACCACTGAAAAGTTCACCTCTCATACTTGGATATTCGAGTAGCAGAGTCACTGCCCACAATCTGTGAAGTGAGAAAACTTTGGTGGGGAGCCCCGGGGAGCAGTTCATGCTGCTCTGCTGTCTCAGTGGGATGGGTCTAGGCCAAGCTCCACCTTAAGGAGGGATATCTGGGGACCCTGGAGTGAAGGGTGGGGTGGGGCATATCTTGCCAAGGCCCCTCACTGCCCCAGTGTCTTCGTGGTGTAGGCGTCCTCCTGGGGCTCAGGGCATTTCTGGATCTTCTCGTAGATAGTGTGGACTGCCAGAGCATGCCCGGGGCTATATGAATGGCAGCTGCCCTTCTCCATGTCTTTCTAGAATTCAAGCAGAGTTTAGGAGTGGTCTTGGTCAATTTCTAAGAATTGGGAACAGGAGTCATTCAAGCTGCATCTCTTCATGTGCTTCTTATCTTCAGGAGACAGGTAGTTCTGGCTCTCGACCCTGACAACTCCCCAAAATACAGATTTGGCAGAGACCTCTCCCTTGAACACGGCAGAATATTTGCACCTGCTCTGTCCTAGAGCCAGGATGCTACCCCTCTCCTCCCACCCGTCTCCAGGACCTCCACTTTCCTCACTGCTTCATCCCTTTCAGGGTCTTTCTTCTTGGTGAGGTTCCCCTGACAGCCTTAGTTAAAATCATGCCCAATCCCTCCGTCCCCCTTCCCTGCTTTATTTTCTCCTTAGCACTTATCATAGTCTAACCCTTCATATTTCACTTATTTTATTTGTCATTCTCCTCTCCCTCAACCTAGAATGCATATTGTATGAGGCCAAGGATTTTTGTTGTTCTCTTGAATTGTGTAGCCCAGATCAGAGCAATTCTGTGAACACAACAGACACTCAGTAAATATTTGTTGGACAAGTTTGTAAATCACCTTGATTGCTCTCATTGCGAAAGCACTTTTAAAAACTGCAAAGCAAGAGATAAATGTAAGGTGTTATCACTGTATATCCTCATTTTATAAAAGAAGAAACTGAGGCCCAGGGAGTAAAGTAACTTTTCTAAGGTCGATCAGGAAGCCAGTATCAGAGCTGGGTTTCACACCCGTTTCTCTGGACTCTGCTCCTTCATGCTACCCGCATCTCTCTTCTGTGCTTGTGCTGGCAGGGAATTCATTTTTCCCATCAGACTGGGAGCACCCCAAGCGCAGGGACTACAGTGGCAGGGGGCTTCAGGGCAGAGATGCGTGTCTGGATCAGATGTGGCCTGATTTGTTTCTCTATCCCAAAGCCACACATTGCTCCCCTCCCGTGCTTCTCTGGTAGGGGGTATTGGGATTTGGGTCTGAAGGAGCTATTTCCTGAGTCCCCCGAGGCCCAGGTCAGATGGGGACATAACTCAGAGGGGCTGAGATGGGAAGTCACAATGTGGCAGGCACTGAGGCAGTTGGGGACAGTGCACAGAGCACTGGACTGGGATTGAGGACACCCCTGTTCTACCTTGTGCTTGCCACGGTTCTCTGCCCCAGCCCCAGTGTTCCTTCTGGGTCCCACTTTCCCCAACATAAACTGCTGGGACCAGAGCAGGGATTTCTAAGATCCTGATGGTCAGTGGCACAGTGATCAGAGTTGCTCCCTCTTTAGAGAAGTCAAAGGATGACTGAGGAGAGGCCTCGGACACTGGCTAGTCCTGGACGTCCAAGCAGCAGCTCTACTTGCTTTCCCTCTGCTCACTCTTTAGCCCCGTAGTTCTCAAAGTGTGGGACCAGGAGTGTCGGCATCTTTTGGGAACTTGTTAGAAAAGAGCAAATGCTTGGTTCTCCCTAGACCCTCTGAATCAGAAATCTGGGAGTGGGCCCAGCAACCTTCGTTTTATTTTACTAAGCCCTCCAGGGATTTCTGATGCGAGCTTGGTTTGAGAACCATTGCTTCTGGGGAAGTCCCTTAAGTGTTCTCTCCTCCTCCAGTTGTCCTGTCTCCAGGTCTTCCCCCTTGGTGGAATCATTCCATCTGTGACCATAGCACCAGTGCCCATCTAAGGGCCAGTGGCCACATGAGATGCTCTCCCAGGGGCATCTCATCAGTGGGGCAACAACGCCTTTATCCAAAGAGGTGGCATTCATTGTAGGATCTCAGGCAGGTAGGAAGGAGAGGGACTGTGGGGAGGAGAAGACTTCCTGACACTCCTCAGATCCTTGGGTCTGCCCCTCCTCCAAGTTGTGCTAGTCTCCCCTACTTTTACTTCCTTTGGGTCCTATACAGATAGCAGGGTCTAGCAGACACCTGCCCATTTACATTCTTGCCTCTCCTGCTCTGCACCCCTCCTCCCTGGATGGCAGTGAGGATCTGACGAGATTGTGGACACACAATCGAGGTGTCCTCCCCATTGTTGGTTTCCTCCCATGGCACCTCAGCTCCCAGCATCCTGTGAGTGCCCGGGCACAGCAACCATATTGTCCAAAGCAAGCACTGGACTCAGACCCTGACAAGGAACAGAGTACCCTGGACTTCCCGGGACTCACGGCCTCTGAGCACACGTTGGTCGACCTGATTTGATTCCCCTAGACCCACCTTAGTGTGTCTCAGGAGGCTGATCAACAAGTAGGGAGAGTCATGGCTGTGGTTCCCAACAGTCTGTAGGTCAGCAGATTCCTCTGTGGGAAGGGCCTGGGGAGCAGCTGCTGATCTCGGCAGCTCAGGCAGGAGAGTGGACCCACCTCAACATAGCAGGCACTCAATGAGAGTGTATGGAATTGAGGTGAGCCCTCATCAGCCCTTGGGTGAGGGCAGCTCTTGCTCCCCAGGCTGTAAGCTCAGGTCCTGGACCCCCGCCCTGTCCCTGCCACCCCTCACCCTTCCTTCCTGGGCATGCACTCAGTTCCCACCCTCAGCATTGCTCTACCCCACCCTTACAGGGGTGATTCACAGGAGATGTCAATGAGCCTCTATCTGCCCATTGTTCTGCTCAGCCCTTCCCCCTCCCTGGGGTCTCCTCCAGCTCCCCGATCCGCATGCTCCCCTCAGGGTCTCCCTAGCACCTGCCTCTCCCAGTCTTCATCTTCTTCCTCATTCAGATCCACACTCCAGCCCCCAGGTCCACCATCAGAACTGTGGGAAGGATGCCTTTCCAAAGCCATTTGCTCTGAAGTGAACCTGGGGTCGAAGGCTGGTGTCAGCTCTGCCTCAGTCAGGCCTAGTGGGCAGGAGGGGAGAGGAGGTGGGACCACCCTGGCTCAGGCCCTGTATCCCAAGTGTACATCCTTGATGCAGCACTGAAAGATCTCCTCCTTTCCAGTCTCCCTGCACACTGGCCACTGTCACTTTAATGTTTCCTCTGCCAGCCTTTCTGTCTTATCTCTACACAGGAAATTCAGAGGCTCCCACTGGCTGGATGTGCCATTGCTCATCCCCTCAGCCCACGTCTATTTTATCTTGTTGGACTCCCAGAAGAGAACTACATTCCAAAAGGGAGTGGGAATGGAAGAATCTGGTGTCACCAACTTCAGGACAAGTTCTGCTCTCTGTTTGGGGTATCATTCTCACACTGCCACAAGAAAACTCCTATTCATCCTTCAAGGCCCAACTCAGGTGTTCCCTTCTTTGGGATGCCTTTCTTAACTCCTGCAGCAGTTCCTCAGTTTCTCTCTTTCTTTTGTGTACTTGAACCTTATCCTTTTTATTTGCCTCAACTTCAGCACTTAATATGTGGCTTTATAGTTAGAAATTTACTCCTCCTTTTCTTTGAACTATTTTCTAATAATTATTGACATAGTATGTGCCATTTACTGTGTTGATAACTTTACATAGATTCCCCTTTTAATTCTCACAACTGCCCTATGAAGTAGATACAACTATTACGCATCTTACAGAAAGGCTCCAACAATCAAATGACCTGTCCAGGGTCACACAGCTGGTATGTGGTGATGCCCTACTGCCCTGTAAGTTCCTTGAGTGCAGGGGCTTATCTTATCTCTCACTGACATCCCCCAGCACATAGTAGGCACTCAGTCCTAGTGTGAGGGTTGAATGCTGAGTGGCTGAGTGAGTGAAATGACAGGGAAGAGACTGTTCAGATGGAGCCCCATGTGAGCAAGCAGAGCTCAGGGGACTTGGGTGGGAGGGGGCAGGTGAACTCATCGTTACACTTCCTTTGTCCAAGTCAGTTGTTCCTGACTTGTAGTCATAGGGAAAGTATGGGGTTTTGTATTTTATGAAACCAGGGCTTGAGACTCCTTTGTAGGGGCTCCCACCTACTAACCTACCCTGGATAGTCCCTTTATATATTGGGGTGACCCCCTAGGCTGATGGGGGAAGTGTGGTAACTGGTTGTAGTGACTGCAGGTGCTCTCACTGCTCAGAGGAGGGTTGAACTGTGGTTTACCTACCCAGAAGTGGTAATCTCAGAAAGGGCATGTCTGGCATGCAGCAAGAAACGGGCATCTATCAGCCTGAATGTGCTAAGCATGTCCAGCCCATCCAGAGAGGGGGCCTGAGTCCAGGGGACACAATATTCTAGGGCTAAGGGATCATCAGTCCTTAATCCTCAAGTCCTTCTGCTCCCTTCCTCGGATTCTGATGACTAATTTAGTCTTTTGGGCTCCTTAATGCTGGGAAAGGAGGTGCCAACATTCCAGTCCCATATTTATGTCCTGGGTGATGCAGCAGTCTCCATATATTGGTCCAATTTCTGGACTTGCAAGTTTAAAGACTATAATGAGGGTGTGGCCGTTCACTGGGGTGGGGACCTTTCGTTTGCACCACATAAACTGCCTTAAAATGTTCCCCAGTCCCACCATATTCCCTGAGTCTACCCAGTCTTGTCCCTCCCCCATTGTCTGCTAGCCCATTTTCATCACCCTTCCCAGCAGATCACACTCACCTGCACATGGACAGATGTTCACCAGGTGTAAGGTTGTGTTCTTCTCGTCCACAGGGTTGCTGACCACACAGGTGAGGTGGCCATTCGACTGGCTCAGGGCCAGGCTCAGGCTTAGATTCCTGGAGTTGGGGGCTGGCCCCAGTCTCTCTCTCTCTCTCTCTCTCTCTCTCTCTCTCTCTCTGCTCCAGCTCCCTGGGGAGGCTCTTGCTCAGCCAGGTCACTGTCAGGTTCTCTGTGGCTCCTGGGGTCCCACACTCCAGGCTGACGTTGCACCAGCCTGATGTGTTGGATGACGAATGAGTCTGAATCTGGGGGTGGGGGATGGGCTCTGGGGTAAGAGGGCCAAAAGAGAAATGGAACTTCAGGATTGGACGCCCCCTCAAATATATCACCCACTCTCACCAATGTGATGCAGCTGTGTGAGGTTTCTAACTACAGGCCTCGGGAAAGAAACTTCTCCACCTGCCCAAGGGGTTCTGACTGCCCCAAGGGGCAGATGGTTGATCCCTTCCATACTCAGTTAAGTCTAGATAATTAAATAAACGTGATATATATGATAACTATATAATTATATGTATAAATTATAATCATATAGATGATAGTAATTATATATTCTTATATATAATAACTACAACATGGGAGGTATTGAGAACACAGTGGAAAAACATGTTAACGTTCTTGTTTTGTTCAGAGAAAGACAAAAATACTGGTTATCTTTAAATGTTGAAGTAAAAATTTAATTTTAGTAACCACTGGGATAAAAATACAAGATGGTATAACTTCCAAACTACTAGAGAAGTGTGGGTCTAAGAAAACTCTAGTAATCAAACAAAAGGCAAGAAAAAAATGGAGAATAAAAAACAGTAAATAAGACGCCAGGAGTAGATCTATATCTGTAAAAAACATGAGATACATTTGGATGCATTATATCCCCCTGTTAAAAAGCCAAGACTCAGACGAGGTAAAGCCAGCTGTATGCATTACCTAATGACTTGGAAAGATTCAAAAGAAAGAGATGGAAAACAACAGATGAGGAAAATGTCAACAAAACAATTGCAGGTGTGGCAATAGTCACTCGAGACCAAAGAAAATTTGAGATAAAAAACATTAAGCAGGCCAAATAGAGACATTTTAGATTAATATGTACCTAACAACATGGTTCGGACATGTAGGAATGTTATAAAGCAAAACAAAACAAAATCAAAACACAAAGACTGTTGGAAATTCAAGGAGAAATTTTCAAATCCACTATTACTATAGTAGACTATTTCCCTGTGGTGGGTAGACCTAACAGATTAGAGGGGAGGATGTAATACAGGTAAAAACAGACAGTAATGACCACGTGGCCCATCTGGTAGGCGGCTCACTCCACACTCAGCCCCACTTCCCTCCCCGTCTTTGCTTCGTCTGCTGTAGAATCTAGAAAGCTAAATTCCCAGTTTCGGTCTATCTTACAGCTGCACTGGTGCTGACCACTGAAGAACGGGGAATCTGCTGGCAGGAGGAAAGTTCTTCACTCCTGAAAAGACAAGGCCTCAAGACGAGAACAACGTTCCCCTTGTCCTTCGCCCTTGTGCTCTCTTTATTGTGGAACGAGGTCTGGAGCAACAGCCACCTCAGGACCACGAGGCAACAAGAACGAGGACAGAAGTCTACGTGCCGAGGACGGCAGAGCAGAAAGAGAGAGCGAGCCCGGGTCCCCGTGACAGTGCTGAGCAGGTGGACCAACACCAGCAGATGCTCTCTTGACTGCTTGTTACGTGAGAAAAATAACCTCCCACTTGCTTAAGGCTTTGAAAATCAAGTTCTATGCTAATTACAGTCAAACACATTCCTAACATATTTTTAGATAACAATAAAAAAGGAGATTTGATCAGCAAAATCAAAGTTGAATTTTTAAAAGAAGGCCAATCAAAAGAAAAAATACTGATACCTGACTAAAAAATTAAAGCTATAATAAATGCCACTAGGAATGGGAATCAGGGAATAACTATAAGCAAGATGTTAAAAATTATAAGGAAACATGTACAACTACACATCAATAAATTTAAAAATATAAATGAAATAGTGCTTTTGTAGGAAAGTGTAAATAATCAAACTTCTATTAAGAAACTATGACACTGAATACACCCATAGTCTTAGAAGAAATTAGAAAAGTGGCCAAAGATCTGTCCTTATAAAGGGCATGAAGTGCACACGGTTTTGGGGTGAGTGCTATCAAATGACCAAGGAAAAGAAAATTCCTGTGTCATACACACTGTTTCAGAGGTTAGAAAAAGGCAAAAAAGGGGCCGGCCCCGTGGCTTAGCGGTTAAGTGCACGCGCTCCGCTGCTGGCGGCCCGGGTTCGGATCCCGGGAGGGCACCGATGCACTGCTTGTCTGGCCATGCTGAGGCTGCGTCCCACATACAGCAACTAGAAGGATGTGCAGCTATGACATACAACTATCTACTGGGGCTTTGGGGGAAAAAAATAAAATAAATTAAGAAAAAAAAAGAAAAAGGCAAAATGTTTCTCAGGTCATTCTGAAAGGATAGTTGAACTTGAATACTCACATCAGACAAGGAGAATACCAAAACCAAAACAAAACAAAACACGCTTGGATACACATGGTTTAATGTCAGTTATAAACAGATAACTTAAAATTCCTGAATTAAATATTAGCAAATATAATCACACAATACATCGTGATCAAGTTGGGTTTATTAGAGGAATAGAAAGATAGTAGAACTAGGAAATTTATTAATGTAATTTACTCCATTAGCAGATGAAAAGAAAAAAGTAGCTAGCATTTATGGAGCAGGTATATATTTCCAGGCACAGCTTCAAGGCCTTTACGTTAACTCATTTAATCCTCATAATAACCCTATAAACTTACATGGATCAGCTGTGTCAGTGGAGTCATCTAGGGAGGGGTAGGCAAACTTTTCTGTAAAGGGCGAGATGGTAAATATTTTAGGTTTTACCAGCCATATGGTCTCTGTCACAATTACACAACTTTGCCATTACAGGGAGAAAGCAGCCAAATACAACATGTAAATGAATGGTTGTGGCTGTGGCTGTTGCTGTGTTACAATAAAACTTTGTTTATAAAAACAGACATTGGGCTGTATTTGACCAATGGCAGTAGTTTGCCAGCCTCTGATCTGGGACAGTTATTAAAAATACAAATTTGTGGGCCTTTCCCAAGACTCTTTGAACATATGTCTGGGGAAAATGATATTTTTAAGTAGCTTCTTAAAAGATCTGATTTAATGAACAGATAATAATTTAAATGTAAAACCAAATGGACTGTCTATTACAAAGTGTTATGAAGCACAGCCAGGTGTTTAGAAAGCTTATGCTCTTAGGCATTTAAAGTATTCACTCAATAATTGGTTTATATGAATCTTTATTAGGCTTTTTTCAATAGGTGAAGGAATCAGGCTTGAACAATCAAAAATTCTAGAAACAGTACATGTATTTCTGTAGGTATCCTTTAAATATTGCTTTAATCTATTTGGTTAAAGGAATATAGTACTTCCTGAATGCCTCCTGGGAGCTGTACAAAACACTGGGCAGATGCCAAGGAGAGTAGGGCATGGACCCTGCTCTCAAGTGGAGAATAGACCACACACAAATAATTGTAGTGCAAGGCAGAGAGAAACACGGTCCGTAAAAGAATTAGGAAAAAGTTTGAGACTTCAAAATGGAAATACTCATTTGATACGGATCAGAAAATCCTTTTCTTAGGACTTGGCAGTTCTGAAAGCCGTGAGGGAGAGAGAGGCTATATTTCAGGAACAATGTGTTTGGCAAGAAACAAGGCTAGAATGAAGGCATCAATTGGTGGAGGGCCGCTAATGCTGACATGAGTACTTAGTTCTACAGGCGATGAGGAGGGAGCAAGTGTTGTTGTAAGATTTAATTTGGGCACTAGTGTGTTGTCAGGAAATGGAAAGGAAG
The DNA here is from genome assembly GCF_020826845.1 of Diceros bicornis minor. Taxonomy (NCBI): domain Eukaryota; kingdom Metazoa; phylum Chordata; class Mammalia; order Perissodactyla; family Rhinocerotidae; genus Diceros; species Diceros bicornis. The sequence continues at coordinate 60,705,952 of NC_080743.1, forward strand.
ACAAAAGGAAACCAGCTAGTAACACTTCTCTTTCTGGCAACTTCTTTTCTGCTCCAACCTTGTGTTTTTGATATGATTGTCAATCACAGCACCCTGACCCTGGTTACAGGGGAGGTCACAAGTACCAGGCCTTGCTAATCAGAGTATGCTATTCCTCTGGCCAGTGACCCATCTAGGGGCTGTCTTGACCCAAGCAGTAAGAGTCCTTCCCTGGAATTTTCCAGGTGGAGTGCACCAGGAAAGTCCCTTTGTTTTCTGATTGAGTGGGACCCATAGCTTCAGAGGCCATGTTCCCTGCCATGTGGAGAAGCCCAGGAGAATAAAGCTGACAGGAAAGAGAGAGAGAGAGACACTGAGAGCAAAGATGAGAGACCATATGGGCCCTGACAGAAAGAAGAGAGTTCCCATCAGCTTTCCAGTCCCTGTGAGCATGAGGCCCGAGGAACTCCTGTATTTATCTTCCTCCTAGAGATCTATGTATCTTTACAATGAAAACGCTCTTTATTGACCTAATTTGAGTGGGTTTCCATTTCTTGCTGCCCAAAGAGATAGGATGAGCCTGTATTGGTATGATGTCACTCAGAAAGCTATGCAAGGAATTATCAGCCAAAGAGACAGAGAGACAAGATCAGGAATCAGGAGCTGGAGGCCAGGGAGGCAGCAGGTGTATTCTCCACCCTTCACGACGGAAAACCCCAGCATGGACAGTCAACCCAGTCAACCCAGTCTCTTCTTCTAAGCTTTCCCATCTCCTATGTTGGAGTCCCTCACCCCTCACCCGCACCCACTAGGTGAGGATTTGCCGGTTGTGCAGGGGAGGTGTGGGAGATGGACACTCCCTGGAGACCCACCAGCATATGTCAAGGAGAAGAGAAAGGGCGAGATGGGTGAGGTGAGGGTAGCAAATGTGGAGCATGGCCCGTGAAGGAAAGCGTTGGGAAATGAGGCTAGAGAGGCAGCCAGGAACCAGACCCTGTGTGGGGTTGGACTTCTTCCCCTGAGTGCCATTTATCTTGTCTCGTAAGGGGACAAGAAGCATTATTTGGGGAATAACAGAAAGAGGAATTAAAAAAATAACATTTTTAAAAGATCAAAATATCAGTGGCTTGGAGGTGATTTGGAAGAGGGAAGAGACCAGAGGCCAGGAGGCCAGTTAGGAGGCTGCTGTAATAACCCAGCAGAGGAGATGGAGGCTGGAGGCAGAGAGGACCAAGGGGAGAGAGTCCTGGCAGGTTGGATACCCCCAGGCTCTGCTCACTCTCGTCTCTTTTTGCTGCTTTCTCCACTGCGCCTCTGCCCAGGGCTGTCTGTTTCCTGGGACAGGCTGTTGGGCTCCTCAGTGGCCTGGGAGCTCCAGGGCACAGGGGCTGGGTCTCCTCCTGCATCTTCGACTTGGACAGATCAGAACAGAGCTTTGTCCAGAGATCTGTCTAGCTGGACTTCAGGTCAACTGATCTAAAAGCATTTTACTTAATGACTAGTCCTAACATTCAATCTCCTTCTTGGTGTTCTTTCTTCATCTTTTTTGGTGTTCAGTTCTGCTGTTTTGGTTTAGCCAACTTTCTTGGGTCATTAAGAATTTTTAAATCAGTTTTCAACCAACCATAAAGATATTTTTGATATAATTGCATATTTTTAATAATTTTGCAGTATTTTTAGGATTGAAGAAAGTTTTTTTATCCTTTTAGGTGGCCTCCTCCCCCCCCCAATTTCATGTACATTTTATACTTTATAAGAAATTTCAAGAAATTTTAGCTAGTTTTTCCTGAGATGTAATCTTTAAAATTTCATTTTATTTTTAGGGCATTGGAAGAAATGCAAAAACTCCTAAAAAGTAGTTCTTTGTTTTTTTTTTTTTTTCCTGATTTTAGGCTAACTTACTTTAGATAAAGTGGTTGTTGGAATGCCTGGTAGAGGCATGGTCCCACACCTTACCATATAAACAGAGCCTAAAGGCTTCCTCCTGGGATTTTCCTGACTGGAATTTGATTTTCGCTGTATATAGTCCACTCATTTCCATCGTGAGATTTCTGATGATCAAGAAAGCCAGCTCTGTTAGGCTGAATCTGTGCTTGTATTTCTCTTCAAGGTCATACCAATCAGGATTAGGGGTATTAGGTTTCCAGGACCCCAGATACATTTTTTTCTCATCATCAGAATCCCAAATCCACTCAGTCTCTTGGATGGTAGGAGACAAGGAGGAGTTCAGTTGCAGCTGGACAGATTTCCCCCCCCAGTCCTTTTCAACGTGCAGGACAAGCTGGGGTCTTTAGCTGTGTGGGAACCTGGTAAAAGAATAGCTGAGATTGAAGAAAGAAGCAGAGCAAACATTACGCTGTATGTACTATTTTCTTTCACATCACATTAATTTTATATTTATAAAAGGGGAATTATCTCCATTTTTACAGACAAGGACACAAAACTGAGAGGTAACTTGCTTAGGCATTGGTCTTGCCTAGAACACGGCAGTTTTGATTCAGGCCTGTGTCTGTCATCCTCCCAGGCTCAGGCTGTTTCTTTTGTTTGCAGCTTGACCTCACATGGTCTTTGGTCTTTGGTCTCACTGGAGAAAAAAGAAACTGAAAATATTAAAGTTGATAAACAAGAATTCAATTTTCCCGTTAGTTTGTATAGACCAAAGAAAATCATTTCAGCTTTCTCTGCTGCAGCCATTTTTCCCTCAACCCACTGCAGTATGGCTTCTGGCCCATCACTCCTCTGAAATTGCTCCTGATTGGGTCACTCATAATGCCCTAAAATTAACAAATTCAATTGTCACTGGTCACTCCTAGTCTTACAGGGCCAACTTCTCGCATTTGACATATGACTACTCTCTCTTTCTTGAAATTCTACTTATTTGATACAAATTTTTACCCCTCTGGGCCCTTAGCCTTCCTTCATTCAATAAACCCTCAATGAGCTGGGCTCTATTGAGGTTGCTGGGGACACAATGGTGAACAAGCAAACCAGGTCCCTGCTCTCCTGGAGCTTCCATTCTAGTGAAGGAGACTGTTGAAAAAAGCAGGGATAAACAAATGCCTTCACAAAATTATAAGTGCTGTGGTGAAAATAAAAAGGGTGTGGCAGAGATTTCATATCTGTTGCCTGGCATCTGAAATTCCTTCACATATTTGTGGAATTTTCTACCTCATGAGGCAGAGTCCACCTCCCACTATAAATGCCAGATACCTTCACAGCCTCCTTTGTTGCTGAGACTGCACAAGACCTGGGCTCCTCCAGTGAGATGTACCTACCCCAGACTTTCAAACACAAGCTAATGACATGAAGGGAGGAGGCCCACAGGATCTGTGCTGTTGACAATGGCAGTCATGGCAGCAGCCACATGCAGTTGCCTGAGGCAATGGTGGCAGCAGTTCTGGGGCAGGACTCGTGTCCAGAGTCAGCAGTGTGGGGGTGTAAGCTGTGATGACTGGGCCAGGAGTAACAGACCAGCTTCTACTAGACCAGGTCTGGTGGTATGACTCAGGGTGTGGCTCTGCATGAGTGGTCTCAAAGCCTGGTCATCTGGACCCCTCAAAGGTCTGTGGGCCACCAGCTAGCCTCTAATATATACATCTTCAATTAGTCAGTTGATTTCTCTTGCTTGTAACCGTGAACCCTGACTGACACTTAGGATAATAGTGGTGGTTTGGTGGAGATGTAGGGTGTGAGTGGTTCATCAAGAAAGTCTTCTATGAGGGGGTGACAATTAAGGTGAGTCCTAAATGATGACAGGACAGAATGAATTATTCCAGACAGAAGAAAGTGCATGTGCAAAGTTTCCACTGCAGAAATGATCTTGGCCTGCATGTGCGACAGAAGGAAGCGCCATGGCTGGAGCAGAAGGAGTGAAGAAGAGATCTGAGGACAGGAGACTGGGAGGCAGGGAAGGCTTTGCAGGGAGGGTAGGGAGTTTAGATGTAGACTGAGTGCAACAGGAAGCTGCCAGATGGTTTTTAGCAGAGGGGTATCATGTGATTTACATTTTTAATGATCACTCTAGACTAGATACCGTCTGGAGAATGGTTGATAGGAGGGCAAGAGTAGGAAAAGGGATTCCAGTTAGGAGGTTCTTGCAACAGGTTAAGTGAGAGAAGGATGGTGGCGGGGGATGGGGAGAAGTGGAGAGATTCAGGAAAAATTGGGAGGCAGACCTGACAGGGATTGCAGATGGACTGGATGTCAGAGTCAAGGAAAAGAAGAACATACGCTGACTTCCAGGTTTTCGGCTTAAGCAAGTGGGTAGATGGTGTGACATTTATTGAGCTGTAATTATTATTAAAGCCTAGGGAGGAGCAGGGGGTTTGGGGTGAGGGGAGGCATAAAGCAAGAATCTGGTTTTAGACATGTTAACAGATGTTAAACAGGCCATAGGGTATGCGTCTGCAGCTCAGGGGAAGGTCAGGGCTGGAGATGTGGCCCTCAGCCCAGTCATGCTACTGAAAGCCATGGGATTAGCTAAAATCACCTAGGGGGAGATTATAGCTAGGGAAGAAAAGATGGCACAGCACTAACCACCATGAAGAGAGATAGAGAAGGAGCAGCCAGTGGGGAAACCTGGTGAGCGCAGTGTCACAAAAGCCAAAGAAAGAGTTTCAGGAAAGGAGGGGTGGGTACTGTGACGGCCCTGCTGAGAGGTGAGGCCAGGCTGCCTCCTTTTCTCTTCTTCTCCTCCTTAGTAGTTCCAAAATTCTCTTGTGCTTCACCATTCCATTAGTACTTACCCCCGTGATACATACATTTCTCTGCTATTATATTAAAATATTCAAATTATACCCCTCTGCCCTCTATTTCCCACTGCTCACCATCACCTCAAGTAGGATGAAATCGCAGAATATTCACTAGCTCCCGTACTCTGCCCACCTCACTGTCTTGTAATATTCTTACCCCTCTCCCTGTAACAGCCTTCCAACATAGAGGTTTTACTGAAATAATCAAGTGTTCTATTTCTAGACATTATTAGATTTTCTCCGAACATATGACTTTATTTCAAGAATCTTTAGTTTTCACTAAAGAAAACTGTTCTTTAGTGAACAGCTGACCACTGTTGACTCTATCTTTCCTTACTCTGGAGATCTCTGTTATGATGAATTTCTTATTTGATGGAGAACTTTTTGAAGATTTCCCTCAAATGGGCTCTGTGGATGACATTCTCTTCATCCTTACTTCAGTGCTAGTATTTTCTCTTATCCTGACAGTCAGTGCCGTCTAGCTGATTTGCGAGGATTTGTCGATTGCTGTCCTTTCTTTTAAGTAGCACACAGTGTCCTTTCACTGTCATCAAGATTCCAGTGTTGCAGACAAGAAGTGTGATTATTTTTCCTTTCAAAGTATTTTTCCTTTGGAAGCTTTCTAATTTTTGTTCTTCTTTGTGGTATTTCAAGAATTATATCAGCTACTCTTAGGTGCAGGTCTTTTTTTTTCATTGAAGTGAAATTCTCATACATACAAGTAACACTATAAAGTGTATTTTTTCAGTGGCATTTCATGTATTCACAATGTTGTGCAACTGCCACCTCTCTCTTGTTTCAAAACATTTTCATCATCCCAGAAAAACGCTCTGTACCCACTAAATAATTACTGTCTCTTCCTCCTCCCCCATCCTCTGGTAACCCCCAATCAATCACGCCTATGTAATGAAGTCTCCATAAAAACCCAAAAGGGTGGTGTTAGGAGAGCTTCTGGGTTGGTGAACGCAAGGAGGTGCTGGGAGGGTGGCACACCTGGAGAGGGCGTGGAAGCTCTACACCCCTTCCCACATGCCTTGTCCTGCGCGTCTCTTCCATCTGGCTCTTCATGAGTTATATCTTTTCATAATAAACCAATAATCTAGTAAGTAAACTGTTTTCCCATTGTGCTGTGAGCTCCTCTAGCAAATTAATCAAACCTGAGACGAAGGTCATGGGAAACTCTGAATTTTAGCCAGTCAGTCAGAAGCCGGCTGGTAAAAATCTGGACTTGTGACTGGAGTCTGAAGTGGGGGGATGATAGTCTTGTGGGACTGAACCCTAAACCTGTGGGATCTGACACAAACAGCAGGTAAATAGGGTTAGAATTGAGTGAAATTGTAGGACACCCAGCTTGTGTCTGAGAAATCATAAAATTGCTCCATGTGGGGAAAAGAACACACACATCTAGTGTCAGAAGTAGTGTGGCAGTTGTGTGAGAGTAAAGGAGAAACACAGGAATGTGTCTATTTAAATTTATCTGTTTAGATTTTCTTTCTCTTCTGGAGTCAGTATTGGTAAATTATATTTTCCTAGAAATTATCCATTTCATCTCAGTTTTCCATATATTGTGTAAAGTTAAGCAAAATAGTTTTTTGTTTAACTTTCTTTGTATATGTGGTTATTTCCTGCTTTTTCATTTCTTCTTTTGGGCATTTAGGCTTTCAAGGGAGGGTTTTTGAAAGATTGGAACCACTCAATCACGCTTGTGTGCTCGTGGCAATAAACAGGGGCGGTGTTTATCTCTTTCAGACAAAACACTTTAAAGTAGGAGACAGTTTGTTCTCCCAAAGCAATGTCTGGTTTTTAAAACAGTGATCTGATGAGTAAATGAAAAGCAATAGGATATATTGGAGCATATGAGGAAGCCATGTGGTTTAAAACTAATTCAGCCTGACCTTGTTTTTCCAAAAGGGCCTGACGTGGCTGGTGAGCATATGTTGTACCTCTGCTACAAACCTTTACTATGTCCCAAAGACAGGAATGATGCCCTTAAAGGTAGAGAGGTAACTTCCCCCCATATCAGCATTCATTTAAGGATAAGCATCTCTTCTTAGGAACTAAGGATTAAGTACTGACCTGCTGTGTTCACCTCGTGACCACTGACCTGCAGACCACTGACCTGCTGTGCCAGCTAAGATCTCATGACAGTAGTAAAAGAGATATTCCTGTCATATATGATGTATGCTCCTTGTTCCAAGACAGTATATAATCACTCTGTATACCCTACTTCTTTGGTGCCCTTCCTTTCTCGGGGAAGGAAGGCCCCAGGCTATAGTGCTCAAACCTGGCTCACAATAAACTCACCCTGATTTTGATTTATAGATTGATTATGGATTATTTGCATCAACATTTCTTGGCACAGTCATGGGAGGATTTCAGAAAAACCCACTGGAGACCACCTGGAATCTACAATGAACCAGCATTTAGTAGCAGTAGGGGCCCATTGAGCTCCCTGGATCACTGCATTTTTCAGGTCACCCCAGTGAGTTTTCCTGAAACCTGGACCTCCTTATTTTAAGTAGATGGTCCAGAGTTCCTATGAGCTGTTTCAAGCCTTAAGACCAGCTGTCTTAAGGGGGGTACCGGTCATACCCTGGGTAAGAGGAACCTAGGGGGAATTGCTAGGAAAGAGGAACCTAGTGGGAATTTCCTAGGCCAAGGGAGCCTTGGAGAAACTTTGGAGTGAATGGAGCAGGCTGACTTTTTAAATTTGGCTTTAAATTGGAGACTATTGTGTTTATAAAGTCTGAACAAACTGCTTGATAGAGAAATGGGAGTCTGAGCTTGTTCAGCTGTGAAGAGAAGGGGCACCAGCTCCTTCCAGCTGAAAAGCATTCTCAGGTGACTGAGAATCTCGTGGAAGTGTCAGAGGATCAATCCTCGTGACACGTAGTGGTCCCATAGGGGACTCCACTATCATTGACGTTAATTAATTAAAGGCTTATTCAGGGACGTGCATGTTAGTAGTCGTCTCCCAGTGCTCTGAGCCCCAACTGCAGTTTTAGACTGCTGGTGGGAGAAACTGAGGAACATAAGAGAGTGTTCATGACCTTTCTTTCGGGAGTAATACTCACAAGCAGCACATTTCTGACCTACTACACTGTCCCTAGAAATGGTTCAGACTTTATAGTAAAACTAAACTAAAAGAAAAATGGGAAATTGAGACTCTAAAAACCTTCTTGGAACTCTGGCTGGCTTCATGCTGAAAATTTCAAGTGCTTAACAAAATGGGGATAACGGTAAACAGCTGGCAAGATAACCCAGGATAATTTAAATTTACAGTAGCCACTGTAGGGGTCCTTTTTAAGAGCCAGGTAACACAGAAAGTTTTAAAGAGTTGAGCTCGCCACCATCCATCACAGTTGCTCAAGACTAAATGTTCCAGAAGGGGTAGGGCTGGCGCCGTGGCTTGGCGGTTAAGTGCGTGCGCTCTGATGCTGGCGGCCCGGGTTGGGATCCTGGGCGCGCACTGACGCACTGCTTCTCCGGTCACGCTGAGGCCGAGTCCCACATACAGCAACTAGAAGAATGTGCAACTATGACATACAGCTATCTACTGGGGCTTTGGGGGAAAAATAAATAAATAAATAAAAATTTAGAAGGGGTAAATATTTACAAAGAATAGCAAAAAAACTTACCAAGCTTATTTTGTGTCCTGAGGGCTTGGCCTAATAATCATCAGGTTGGGGTCCCAAAATATGGTCAGACAAAAATACAATTGCACCCCACTTTTTGGTCAGAGCTGGTCGGACAGAAATGCAAGTTGCACTCCATTGGGGTCCTACCAAACTGCTGCCAGCCTCAGAGGAATTGCAAGGGACACTAGAGGGCCGCTCCCGGGGCTTAGCAGTTAAGTGCACGCGCTCCGCTGCTGGCGGCCCAGGTTCGGATCCCGGTCGTGCACCGACGCACCGCTTCTCCGGCCATGCTGCGGCCGCATCCCACATACAGCAACTAGAAGGATGTGCAACTATGACATACAACTATCTAGTGGGGCTTTGGGGGAAAAATAAAGGAGGAGGATTGGCAATAGATGGTAGCTCAGAGCCAGTCTTCCTCAGCAAAAAGAGGAGGATTAGCATGGATGTTAGCTCAGGGCTGATCTTCCTCACATAAAAAAAAAAAATACTAAAGCCGTTTCCCTTAGAATCAAAACATAATAGTGTAAAAAAAAAACAACAATGGACACTAGAAGGAATGTTCCAATTAGATAAGATCATTTGAGAAGTACACTTAAAAGCAAAGGCTTCCAAATTTGAAAATAACCTTATTGAAAATTTTGTTGCCAAAAGCTAATAAAAATTCAGTTATAAAAGCTACCTAAAGGAAAATGTATTAGGCCATGGCTTTACAGACACCCCTGTAAACTACTCCCAGAGTTAATGGGACTCTGAGTGACTTTCTGGGAAACTGCTATGTTAAAAGTTACCAGAATGGTTCAATACCACCAGATAGTTACTGTTTGTCCTGGCTGAAACCTGACAAGATATTTGAAAAGATTTAGCAACTTACAGTCAGAAATTCAGCCAAACAGGAAGCTGATATTCAAAACCTGACAAGAATTTTCTTTCCAGGCCTTTTTCCCTAAGTTAAAATAAAACTAAACTCCCAGAGGGAAAGAAGAAAATTAGGGATGATGTAGCTGGACAGGTAGATTGACATACAATGTCACTTAAGTTGCAACCCAATCTCTGAAGAATTAAGAGCAACTGTCCTTAAAAAAAAAATTGCTTGCGAGACTGGAAATGCAGCTCTAGAGACTCCACTCATTTCTCATTTCAAAAGGCTTATCACCTCTCCAGGAACTGTTATCTATCCCATCACCAATTCCTAAGACTGAAGAAAAAAAGGAAAAAAGGCAAGAAACACCAGCATAAGAGCAGCCTTTCCCAAAATCTAGCATCTTGAGGGTCTTCTTCACAAATATTAGTGAAAAAAGCTTAAAAGTATATTTGAATTCAATTATTCTTTCATAACTAGTGAGCCTTATATTACTGTACGTGATTCATGGCAGTAATTTCAAAAAAATAGCTGTGGAGTCATTGTGTATGTGTGTCTATATGTATGTTATATAAGTGTGATATTTTTTTACCTCTGGATGGTATAATTTCTAAAGAGCTCTATTTAATTGGCTTAAAGTAAGCACTTATGTAAATGCAATAGAAACTAACCCAAATGTCTTTCAAGCTAACATGATATAAAATAATCTTTGGTAAATGAAAGCTTATTTAAGTTTGTTGGTTTGATTAAAATAAATATGTTTTCAGAGCTATCAGCATGGAAACGAGCAAACTAAATAGATGTGAAAAAGATAAAAATGTGGGGTGAAATTTTTAACAATAATTATGTGTTATGGTGTAGATACTTAAAATAATTTCAAATCTTTTTGGTAACTTGAAACCTTAGAGCTTTGCTAATTGAGTTAAATGATAAAATTTATTGATTATCTAGATCATTTCCAAATAAGATAAAATATTAGATATTAATTATTAAATATAGGTTGATCTACTTTTGGCTTCTTATTACAGGGAAACCAAAAGATGTTTGGGTCTATTAGTAAACATGTTTTTTAAAATTAAACACCCTCCTCTCTTTTTTTTTTTTTATAATTTTATTTATTTATTTTTCCCCCAAAGCCCCAGTAGATAGTTGTATGTCATAGCTGCACATCCTTCTAGTTGCTGTATGTGGGACATGGCCTCAGCATGGCCAGACAAGCGGTGCGTCGGTGCGCACCTGGGATCTGAACCCGGGCCGCCAGCAGTGGAGCATGCGAGCTTAACTGCTAAGCCACGAGGCTGGCCCTAAACATGTTTTTATTTTAATAAAGACTGTACTATGGAGTAGCATGTTTCTAGAAATTATAAAAAGTATTTATAAATTTGCCAAGCCACAGTATGCTAATGTAAATGACAGTTTATAATTGCTTACTTCTTAGTTTTTACTAAAAATTAAGGTCCATAAAGGTTAAAAATTCTAGTATATGTGATTAAAGCTATTAAAATTTAATAAAGAAGACATCTTTGTATTCAAGGAAAGTAAGATGTATGTTTTCAGTAAAGAAGGTATAAAGAATGGAAAAATTTTTGTTAAGAAAGATAAATTTATCCTAAAGTACTACGAAGGAAAGAAGGCCTGGGATAAATTCTGAATGTAAAAAGAAAGGTATAGAGGGGAGGAACCCTGAGGAAAGAATTTTGTACATGGTCAAGTTGGCCATGATTAAAATGAATTTAATTAAGTAAGTTTTAATATCAAAAGTAAGCTGGTATAAAAATTAGAATTTGGTTTTCCCTTTCTTTTTTTTTTTTTTGTGAGGAAGATCAGCCCTGAGCTAACATCCATGCTAAACCTCCTCTTTTTGCTGAGGAAGACTGGCTCTGAGCTAACATCTATTGCCAATCCTCCTCCCTTTTTTTCCCCCAAAGCCCCACTAGGTAGTTGTATGTCATAGTTGCACATCCTTCTAGTTGCTGCATGTGGCATGTGGCCTCAGCATGGCCGGAGAAGCGGTGCGTTGGTGTGTGCCCGGAATCCAAACCCAGGCCGCCAGTAGCGGAGTGCGCTCACTTAACTGCGAAGCCACGGGGCCTGCCTGATTTTCCTTTTTTTTTTTTTTTTTTTTACTATCTCCGTATTTATTGACTATGATTTAGAATTCCACATTCACCCATCCATCAAATACTTATCGAGCATTATGTGCTAGGAACAATTCTTAATTTAGACATATGAACAGATATTTTCTCTGACAAAAAAAAATCACTTACTTTGCTTTTAAATTATATGGTTCTCAATAGATTTTTTTCCTCTACAGGTATAAGGTTGTTTTCCTCAATAGGAAAAAACTCTAAAGCTGAAAAATGATAACTTGAAAATACCAAAATTTTCTCCATCCTACTTTCTTCCAACCTTTATTTCTAGCTCCAATATTGATTACTGACAACGAGTGTTACATCAGTTCCATCCCCAAATGATGACCATACACTGCAATAGGCACCAGGAAATAACAGATCAGGGTTATTTATTCTATATTCTACCCCAGGACTACCTCACCCATGCTCATGGTTACCACTAGATAAGGGTACCACCAACTCTGTATCTCCAGCCTGAGGTCACTAACTGCTTACTAAATATGTATTCCTGAAAGTCTCATAGGCATCTATGAACTCATCCCTCCTGCCTCACCTTCTCTTCAGACTGTGTTCTGGTAACTAGCACTCTCATTCATATAGTCAATCAAATCAGAACACAAGGATCACCTCAGATTCTTTGTTCTCTCCCATTGTCCCCTTTGCACCTACCTTTACACTCTGATTTCTGCTTCCCAATTCTCTCTCAAATTCATCCTCTCATCTGCTACTGCTTTATTTATTTATTTATTTTAAAATTTTTTGTTTATTGCAGTAACATTGGTTTATAACATTGTAAAAATTTCAGGTGTACATCATTATACTTCTATTTCTGCATAGATTACATCATGTTCTCTACCCAAATACTAATTGCAACCCATCACCACACACATGTGCCGAATTATCCCTTTCACCCTCCTCCCTCCCTCCTTCCCCTCTGGTAACCACCAATCCAATCTCTGTCTCTATGTGTTTGTTTATTGTTGTTATTATCTACTACTTAATGAAGGCAATCATATGGTATTTGACCTTCTCCGTCTGACTTATTTCACTTTGCATAATACCCTCAATGTCCATCCATGTTGTCACAAATGGCTGGATTTCATCGTTTCTTATGGCTGAGTAGTATTCCATTGTGTATACGTACCACATCTTCTTTATCCATTCATCCCTTGATGGGCACTTAGGTTGCTTCCAAGTCTTGGCTATTGTGAATAATGCTGCAATGAACACAGGGGTGCATGTATCTTTACGCATTGGTGTTTTCAAGTTCTTTGGATAAATACCCAGCAGTGGAAGAGCTGGATCATATGGTAGTTCTATCCTTGATTTTTTGAGGAGTCTCCATACTGTTTTCCATAGTGGCTGCACCAGTTTGCACTCCCACCAGCAGTGTATGAGAATTCCCTTCTCTCCACATCCTCTCCAACACTTGGTGTTTCCTGTCTTGTTAATTATAGCCATTCTGATGGGTGTGAGGTGATATCTCATTGTAGTTTTGATTTGCATTTCCCTGATAGTTAGTGACTTTGAACATCTTTTCATGTGTCTGTTGGCCATCTGTATATCTTCTTTGGAGAAATGTCTGTTCAGGTCTTTTGCCCATTTTTGAATTGGGTTGGTAGTTTTTTGTTGTTGAGATGTATGAGTTCTTTATATATTTTGGAGATTAAGCCCTTATCAGATGTATGGTTTGCAAATATCTTATCGCAATTGTTAGGTTGTCTTTTTGTTTTGTTGATGGTTTCCTTTGCTGTGCAGAAGCTTTTTAGTTTGATGTAGTCTCATTTGTTTATTTTTTCTATTGTTTCTCTTGCCCAGTCAGACATGGTGCTTGAAAATATGTTGCTAAGACCGATGTCGAAGAGCGTACTGTCTATGTTTTCTTCTAGAAGTTTCATAGTTTCAGGTCTTACATTCATGTCTTTAATCCATTTGGAGGTAATTTTTGTGTATGGTGTAAGGTAAGGGTCTACTTTCATTTTTTTGCATGTGGCTATCCAGTTTTCCCAGCACCATTTGTTGAAGAGACTTTCTTTTCCCCATTGTATGTTCTTGGCTCCTTTGTCAAAGATTAGCTGTCCATAGATGTGTGGGTTTATTTCTGGGCTTTCAATTCTATTCCATTGATCTGTGTGTCTGTTTTTGTGCCAGTACCATGCTGTTTTGGTTACTATAGCTTTGTAGTATATTTTGAAATCAGGGACTGTGATACCTTCAGCTTTGTTCTTTTTTCTCAGGAATCCTTTAGCTATTCTGGGTCTTTTGTTGTTCCATATAAATTTTAGGATTCTTTGCTCTATTTCCGTTAAAAATGTTGTTGGAACTTTGATATGGATTGCATTGAATCTATAGATTGCTTTAGGAAGTATGAACATCTTAACTATGTTAGTTCTTCCAATCCAAGAGCACGGAATATCTTTCTATTTCTTTGTGTCTTCTTCAATGTCTTTCAGCAATGTTTTATAGTTTTCGGTGTACAGATCTTTCACCTCTTTGGTTAAGTTTATTCCTAAGTATTTTATTCTTTTTGTTGCAGTTGTAAATGGGATTGTATTCTTAATTTCTCTTTCTGCTACTTCATTGTTATTGTATAGAAATGCAACTGATTTTTGTATGTTGATTTTGTATCCTGCAACTTTACCATATTCGTTTATTACTCTAAAAGTTTTCTGGTGGATTCTTTAGGGTTTTCTGTATATAAAATCATGTCATCTGCAAATAGTGACAGTTTCACTTCTTCCTTTCCAATTTGGATCCCTTTTATTTCTTTCTCTTGCCTGATTGCTCTGGCTAGGACTTCCAGTACTATGTTAAATAGGAGTGGTGACAGTGGGCATCCTTGTCTGGTTCCTGTTCCTAAGGGATAGCTTTCAGTTTTTCACCATTGAGGATGATATTAGCTGTGAGCTTGTCATATATGGTCTTTATTATGTTGAGGTACTTTCCTTCTATCCCCATTTTATTCAGAGTTTTTATCATAAATGGATGCTGTATCTTGTCAAATGCTTTCTCTGCATCTATTGAGAGGATCATGTGATTTTTATTCTTCATTTTATTAATGTGGTGTATTATGTTGATTGATTTGTGAATGTTAAACCATCCCTGCATACCTGGAATAAATCCCACTTGATCATGGTGTATAATCTTTTTAACGTATTGTTGTATGCGATTTGCTAGTATTTTGTTGAGGATTTTTGCATCGATGTTCATCAGTGATATTGGCCTATAATTTTCTTTTTTTGTTTTGTCCTTGTCTGGTTTTGGTATCGGGGTAATGTCGGCTTCGTAGAATGAGTTAGGGAACTTCCCCCCCTCCTCAATTTTTTGGAAGAGTTTGAGAAGGATAGGTATTAAGTCTTCTTTGAATGTTTGGTAGAATTCACCAGGGAAGCCATCTGGTCCTGGACTTTTATTTTTGGGGAGGTTTTTGATTACTGTTTCGATCTCCTTACTGGTGATTGGTCTATTCAAATTCTCTACTTCTTCTTGATCCAGTTTTGGAAGATTGTATGATTCTAAGAATTTATCCATTTCTTCCAGATTGTTGAATTGGTTGGCATATATCTTTTCATAGTATTCTCTTATAATCTTTTGTATTTCTGAGGTGTCTGTTGTAATTTCTCCTCTTTCATGTCTGATTTTACTTATTTGTGCCTTCTCTCTTTTTTCTTGGTGAGTCTAGCTAAAGGTTTGTCAATTTTGTTGATCTTTTCAAAGAACCAGCTCTTGGTTTTATTAATTTTTTCTATTGTTTTTTTGGTCTCTATTTCATTTATTTCTGCTCTGATTTTTATTATTTCCCTTCTTCTACTGATTTTGGGCTTTGTTTGTTCTTCTTTTTCCAGTTCCTTTAGGTGCATTATTAGATCGTGTATTTGAGATTTTTCTTGTTTGTTGAGATAGGCCTGTATTGCTATAAACTTCCCTCTTAGAACCGCTTTTGCTGTATCCCATAAATTCTGGCATGTCATATTTTCATTTGTCTCCAGGTATTTTTTGATTTCTTCTTTGATTTCTTCGTTGACCTAGTCATTGTTCAGTAGCATTTTGTTTAATCTCCATGTATTTGTGGCTTTTCTGATTTTCTTCCTATAGTTGATTTCTAGTTTCATACCGTTGTGGTCAGAAAAGATGCTTGGTATTATTTCAATCTTCTTAAATTCATGGAGACTTGTTTTGTGGCCTAATATGTGATCAATCCTGGAAATGTTCCATGTGTATTTGAAAAGAACGTGTTTTCTTCGGTTTTTGGATGGAATGCTCTGTATATATCTACTAGGTCCATCTGTTCTAGTGTGTCGTTTAAGGCCAATGTTTGCTTATTGATCTTCTGTTTGGATGATCTATCCGTTGGTGTAAGTGGAGTGTTAAAGTCCCCTACTATTATTGTGTTACTGTCTATTTCTGTTTTTATGTCTGTTAATAATTGCTTTATATATTTAGGTGTACCTACATTGGGTGCGTAGATATTTACAAGTGTTATATCCTCTTGTTGGATTGTTCCCTTGATCATTATGTAATGCCCTTCTTTGTCTCTTTTTACAGTTTTTGTTTTAAAGTCTATTTTGTCTGATATGAGTATCGCTACCTCAGCTTTCTTTTCATTGCCATTTGCGTGGAGTATCTTTTTCCATCCCTTCACTTTCAGTTTGTGAGTGTCTTTAGGTCTGAAGTGTGTCTCTTGTATGCAGCACATATATGGCTCTTGTTTTTTTATCCAATCAGCCACCCTATGCCTTTTAATTGGAGCATTTAGTCCATTGATGTTTAAAGTAGCTATTGATAAGTATGTACTTACTGCCATTTTTTAACTCTTTTTTTTTCTCAGTGTTTTAGTAGTCCTTCTCTGTTCCTTTTTTCTTCTATACAGAATTGATGGTCACTTTAGTTTGACCTCTGTCTGTAAGCTGTACTCTTTAACTCCCCTCCTCCCTCCTTTTATGTTTTTGATATCATATCTAACCTCTTTTTTGTGCATTTGTATCCATTATGTTCTTATCATGGAAATAGATAATTTTTCCTCTTTGTGGTCTTCTCTTTTCCCCTTAAATCAGTCCCTTTAACATTTCTTGTAGCACTGGTTTCTTGTTAACAAACTCCTTTAATTTTTGCTTGTCGGGGAAATTTTTGATCTCTCCTTCCATTTTGAATAATAACCTTGCTGGGTAGAGTATTCTTGGCTGTAAGTTTTTTCCTTTTAGCACTTTAAATACATCGTGCCACTCTCTTCTAGCCTGTAAGGTTTCTGCTGAGAAGTCAGCTGATAGCCTTATGGGGTTTCCTTTGTATGTAACTTGATTTTCTCTTGCTGCTTTTAGGAGTCTCTCTTTGTCATTAATTCTAGACATTTTGATTATGATGTGTCTTGTTGTGGGCCTCTTTGGGTTTATCTTGTTTGGGGCTCTCTGTGCTTCCTGTACCTAGATGTCTGTTTCCTTCCTTAGGTTAGGGAAGTTTTTGTCTATTATTTCTTGAAATAGATTCTCTGCCCCCTTGTCTCACTCTTCTCCTTCCAGGACGCCTATAACACGGATGTTAGAGCGCTTGATGTCCCAGAGGTCCCTTAGACTGTCCTCACTCTTTTTAATTCTTTTCTCTTTTACCTGTTCAACTTGGGTAATTTCTTCTAGTCTTTCGTCCAGCTCACAGATCCGTTCTTCTGTATCCTCTACTCTGCTTTTGAGTCCCTCTAATGAATTTTTCATTTCCAGTATTGTATTCTTCATTTCTGATTGGTTATTCTTTATATCTTCCATTTCTTTGTTGACATTCTCACTGAGTTCATCTATTCTTCTCCCCAGATGAGTGAGCATCCTTAACACTCTTTGTTTGAACTCTCTGTTGGGTAGGTTGCTTATTTCTGTTTCACTTAGTTCCTTTTCTGGGGTTTTATCCTGTTCCCTTACTTAGAATGTATTCTTTTGCCTCCTCATTTTGCCTCTTTCCCTGTGCTTTCCCCTGTCTCCTGCTCTTGGATAGGTGATTTTATGTAAGTGATGCCTTAGGAGGCTTCCAGTGTGCTTCCCTCAGTTCTCAATGTTCCAGGGGTGACCCCTATGTGGGCTACGTGTGTCCTTCTGTTGTGGCCTGTTTGCTCTCCCTGTAGGCACCCAGGGAGGCCGAGTTATGCTCCTGGCCAGCTGTTGTAATGCTCAGCTGCTTGTAGTTGTTGTGGGCCCTTCAGTCTCTTTATCAGGTGTGGGGAGCCCCAGCACAGTTGGCTGCAAGTTCTAATACCACATTTGTGTTGCAGTTTTTCTTTTAAGTGAGTAGGCCCCCAGGGTGGCAGGTTGTTAGGCTCAGGGCCTTACAATTGCTATAAGCCTCTAGCCTATTAGGTCTCTTGTCAGCTCTCTGAGGATTGCAGCTGGGTGGGGCTGGCCTCAGGCACAGGAGCACCCAATTGTTTCAGGCTTTGGAAGGTGGGGCAAACCCCCTATGTGGGTCTTTGAGAAGCACAAGTCTTCTGCAGCTGACAAGCCCTGCCGCCCACAGGTCCACACACACAGTCAACACTGTCCTGCGCCTTGTGTGTGCCCCGACCTCCTGAAGCGGACCCAGTCTCTCCACGGCGGGAGCCCCACACACTCTGCCACTGCTCCACACTCTCCACTCGCTCCTTGTGCATGCCCTGCCCCACTGAAGTGGGCTCAGTTGCCAGGCTGCAGAGAATCCAGTCACCAATCTATGCAGGCCCACAAGTTGCCTGAGGGCTTGTTGTTCGGTGGGGCCAGTCTCTAGGGTGGGCTGCCTGCCCTGGCTGAGCTGGATTAAATCGGTGCTCTAGCGGGTGGGGCAGACCCTGGGCTAGCAGGCCTCAGGGAGAACTCCAATGGTGTCTGTGTCAGCATGCCCACACCAGGCCACAACAATGGCCACCGCCAATGTCCCAGTCCCTGGAGAGATCTCACCTCTCACCGAGATGCACTCAGGGCCTATTAGGTGAGTCTCTTTTCACCACAGCACTGTGCACCTTTCTTTCTGGTGATTTTAGGTTGCTTTCTGAAACGGGTGAGTTTGCGCGTGGGCCTTTTAAGAGCCGGTTTTAGTTTCTTTGTGAACCAGCTTTTCTGAGGGTACTCCCCAATGTTTTAGTAGCAGGCAAAGTCAGATATTATGCTACTTGTCTTGATTGTGCTGGGTCCACAAAATGCCCACAGCGGGGGTGCTCCCCGGCTCAGGGCCCCGTGCCTCCAGGGAGGGCTGCCTACCTGTGGGCTGCTCCCCGGCGGCCGTGAAGCTGGCAGCTTGTGAGGGCGGCGTTTTTCCTCTCCAGAAGGGAGTCTCTGCCTCTTCCACCTCAATTAGGATTGTCCGTTTTTGCAGGAGATCTTCTTATCCAGTTTTCAGTTCTGTCTCAGGGGTAATTTTCCACAAGTAGTTGTAAATTGGCTGTGTCCATGGGAGGCTGTGAGTTCAGAGTCTGCTTATGCCACCATCTTGATTTTCCTCCCGTTTTCCCTTTCTTAAAAGGATAATTTTCCTAGACTTTTAGTCTGCTCTAGATAAAGAGATTATAAAAGTTTTTCTTTACTTTTGAGTGAGTCTAACTTTGGTTAAATGGATAACTAGGAACAACAAAAGACCCCAAATAGCCAAAAGAATCTTGAGAAGAAAGAACATAGCTGGAGGTATCATACTCCCTGATTTGAAAATATACTACAAAGCTGTAGTAACCAAAAGAGCATGGTACTGGCATAAAAACAGACACACAGATCAATGGAACAGAATCAAGAGCCCAGAAATAAACCCACACATCTATGGGCAGCTAATTTTCAACAAGGGAGCAAAGAACATACAATGGAGAAAGGAAAGTCTCTTCAATAAATGTTGTTGGGAAACCTGGACAGCCACATGCAAAAGAATGAAAGTAGACAATTATCCTACACCATAAACAAAAATTAACTCAAAATGGATTAAAGACGTGAATTTAAGACCTGAAGCCATGAAACTTCTAGAAGAAAATATAAGCAGTATGTTCTTCAACATTGGTCTTAGCAACATATTTTTGAGTACCATGTCTGACCGGGCAAGAGAAACAATAGAAAAAATAAACAAATGGGACTACATCAAACTAAAAAGCTTCTGCACAGCAAAGGAAACCATCAACAAAATGAAAAGACAGTCTAACAATTGGGAGAAGATATTTGCAAACCATATATCTGATAAGGAATTAATATCAAAATATATAAAGAACTCATACATCTCAACAACAATAAAGCTAACAACCCAATTCAAAAATGGGCAAAAGATCTGAACAGACATTTCTCCAAGGAAGATATACAGATGACCAACAGACACATGAAAAGATGTTCAACATCATTAACTATCAGGGAAATGAAAATCAAAACTACAATGAGATATCACCTCACACTTATCAGAATGGCTATAATTAACAAGACAGGAAACAACAAGTGTTGGAGAGGTTGTGGAGAGAAGCAAACTCTCATACACTGCTGGTGGGAGTGCAAACTGGTGCAGCCACTATGGAAAACAGTATGGAGATTCCTCAAAAAATTAAGGATAGAACTACCATATGATGAAGCTATTCAACTGCTGGGTATTTATTTATTTATTTATTAAATTTTTTGTTTATTGCAGTAACATTGGTTTATAACATTGTATAAATTTCAGGTGTACATCATTATACTTCTATTTCTGCATAGATTACATCATGTTCACCACCCAAATACTAATTACAACCCATCACCACACACATGTGCCGAATTATCCCTTTCGCCCTCCTCCCTCCCCCCTTCCCCTCTGGTAACCACCAATCCAATCTCTGTCTCTGTGTGATTGTTTTTTGTTGTTTTTATCTTATACTTATGAGTGAGATCATACAGTATTTGACTTTGTCCCTTTGACATATTTCGCTTAGCATAATACCCTCAATGTCCATCCATGTTGTCACAAATGGCCAGATTTCATCGTTTCCTATGGCTGAGTAGTATTCCATTGTGTACATATACCACATCTTCTTTATCCATTTGTCCCTTGATGGGCACTTAGGTTGCTTCCAAGTCTTGGTTAATGTGAATAACACTGCAATGAACACAGGGGTGCATGTATCTTTATGCATTGGTGTTTTCATGTTCTTTGGATAAATACCCAGCAGTTATTTATCCAAAGAACATGAAAACACCAATAAATATCCAGCAGTTATTTATCCCAAGAACTTGAAAACACCAACGTGTAAAGATACATGCACCCCTGTGTTCATTGCAGCGTTATACACATTAGCCAAGACTTGGAGGCAACCTAAGTGCCCACCAAGGGATGAATGGATAAAGAAGATGTGGTATATATACACAATGGAATACTACTCAGCCATAGGAAATGATGAAATCCGGCCATTTGTGACAACATGGATAGACATTGAGGGTATTATGCAAAGTGAAATAAGTCAGAGGGAGAAGGTCAAATACCGTATGATTTCCCTCATTAAGTAGTAGATAATAACAACAACAAACAAACACATAGAGACAGAGATTGGATTGGTGGTTACCAGAGGGGAAGGGGGGAGGGATCATGGATTATTTGTGACGACAGACCTAAATTGTTAAAGAGAAGACAAGTGGCCAGGGTTCAGGAAAAGACAGGAATGAGGGAATTTCCCAAGACCAACAATTTAACGGAGAGAGCTGCTAGACCTTCACACAGCAGTGAAGCTAGATCTGTGTATCTGTGTGGTCTCGAGCCACCTGACTCCTGTTTTCTCTCTCTCTCACTCTCTGTTTCCCTTGTATATTTAAAGAAATTTATTAAGCTATTTCTCACAGGCTGCAGAAAAGATTCTTTATTATGAACAGGGAGATGCAGTTCCAATTTACAAGAAAACTGAGAAAAATCACTACAGGGAAGTTGGTGCCACTGTCTTTATAAGATCCAGGTTCCTGATTTCCAATTCTCTTCCTAGTACACGTCTGGAACACGTAAAACATACAGGAAAAGGACCAAACCCAATAATGACTGAAAGACTAGGTAAGGGCAGTGCAGTTACAGCCGTTTCCATCTCTCATATACCAACACATCTTGTGCCCTCCTTGAGGACACACGCAAATATACTTCCTCAAAATTTTTCCCTCGTGAATTTGTAAGGAACTCAAATTAAATATGATGATATGATGCCATATTGTTTGAACATATTAAAAATTACTCTTTTAGAAAAAGAACAAGAGTTCACTAGCTCATTCAACTTTGATTCTTAATAAAAATGAGTTAATCATGAACTCAGAGCTGCCTGAATCTGCTTTAATCCAAGATGTGTTTACAGCAAAGAGTTTTTGTTTTGTCAGTGTTTAAGGGCTAGAAAGGACATTGTGGCTAGAGCCACTAGGACCCTCCCACCTCTCTGCCCTTTCTTGTCATATGAGACGCTATGCAGCCTGGTAATGGCTGCTCTAAATCTGCTCAGAATTCAGGTAAGGCTGATGCCTACTTGGGCGAGGCAGGAACAGCTGCATTTCCTTCTCTGAGGGACTTACCACCCTCAGCGGTTATGTGGCAACCAATAGCACACAAAGAGAGGGCCGCTGGGGGCAGAGGCGGCTTCCTGTGCACCACTCACCCTGCCATGTACACAAGTCCCTGAGAATGTCGACAAATGCTATAATGGCAGAGCAGTGGAAGTGGTCTGGGAGCACAGAGGAGCCAGCCTAGATGTAACTACATCTCAATTAAAAAAACCCCAGCAGGACTCCCTAAACTGCTCACTGACCTCACAGACTCCGTGACCCTAACTAGGAAATGATAGCCTTTGCTGAGTAGAAAAAGGAAAGAGAATTCAGATAGGGGAAGGCACTAAGGGAGCAGCTGTTTCCCTATTGAGAAACGTAAATAGAATAATTTTCCTAGAGGCCGGGGTAGGGAGGGACAGAAGACGTGAGAGAAATTTATTTCAAATAGCAGAGGTTCCCCTATTCCCTTAGTTAAGAATTCAGAGGTCTGGGTGTGGGAGTGAGGGTGGGGGAGGGTTAGGAGAGGAGGACAATGCAGCCTGAGTCCCCAGCTCTCTGCAGTCTGAGGCGCAATGTGGCCTTGGAGGCACTAGAATCCTAGTGTGAGAGTTAGTAGTTCTGAGATCTCAGGCAAGTTAATTGGCCTCTCTGAGCCTTGGTTTCCTCAAATGTAAAACGAGGGTAGTGTCGTCTACTCAATGAGGCCACACAGAAAGCCAGATTCCTGTTGTATGTCACAGTGCCTAGTGATTAGCAAGGGCTCTTCCATTGTCTTGGTCTCCCTGCCTCCTTATCCTTTCCAGCCCCTCAGGAAACATGTGGTAATGTGAGGCTGAAATGAGAGAACGCATGTGATGCTCAGAGTATAGATCTTGCATCTGGTGGATGCTCAATACGTATTCATTCCTGTCTTCCTTCTGACCAAGTCCTCTTCATCTTCTCGGTCGCTCAGCCAACACTGCCTACCTAGAGCAGTCATTGTCACCTCCTTAGTGCTGTAACTTGCCCCTATGTCATTTATCTTTATTGGGTTCCAATGTTTTCATTGCTGCAAAGAGACCAAAATCAATGTCTTTGTGCATAAGTTTCTTCTGCATGAAGGATTTTTCCTTGGGGTAAATCCCAGAAGTGGAATTACCAAGGAAAAGGTACAAATATTTCAAATGTTCAAATGTTTCTGAGACATCAAATGAACTACCAAGAAGCTTTTTATTCATTTAAAAAACTGCCTATAATATATGAGAGTGCCTGTCGCACTGTCTCCTACTGTACTGAGTATTCACATTAAAAATACACCGTGCTAATTTGATAGGCAAAATATGATATCCAATTTTCTTAATTTGCATGTTTGATTACCTGTGAGGATGACTATCTTTCATCTTATTTATCTTATCTATTTTTTCTTTATGTTTCATCTTTTCATATCCTCTCATTAATCAACAATTGTGGTAGTATTTCTCTCGTTGACTTGTAAGGGGGAATGGACTTTGTTTTAAAGATTCCTACAATGTTCCCCATTGTGTAGGAGGTAGAGGAGGAGTGGGGAGCATAGGAAAGTGTGCAATCTCTGCATCACCACAAGTACCTCATTTCCCGGAGAAAAAGCTTCCCTGTTTTTAAATCATTGGATCATGATAAAACTATCAATTATAAAACAAGGAAACAACATCATTTTTTTTTTCACAGTGTCTATTGGCAAGTTTTTCATCAAGTAAGCAACGTATAATGCTACATACATGAGTAATCTGTGTCCCTGTGTCAGACACTGGCTGAAAAGTGCACTAATTCATTTAATCTCCCAAATAACACCTCGAGTTAGGTATTATTCTACCCATTGAGGTAGAATATAATTGAGGAAATTGAAGCTCAGAAAAATAAAGCCACTTTTCCAGGCTATATATAATTTGTCCAAAATTTTATGGCCAATATGTGGTAGGCCCAGAATTTGTGACCCAGTGGGTCTGACAGCAGAGCTCAGTCCCTCTTTCCACCACAAGGACGTTTTGGGGACAAGTGCGGGGCACCAGGCCACCAAGTCAGAGCTTGGTTCCCATGAGGCAGCACCTGCAGCATAACCTCTGCCCCCATGGAGAGCTTGGAAACAACTTGTAACCACACAGAAAGGTCACCAGCAGAGTGAGGGGGAAGGGCCCACTTTCCCCGCCTCCCCTGCCTCTGCAGATGGTGCCACCGCTCAGCTGTCCCCAATGATGGGGCAGTGGGAAGCTGTCCTGGCCCCTCACTCACCACACATGCCCTCCTCTGCCGGGGAGTAGAAGAAGGAAGTAGGCTGAGCCATGCGTAGGGGACGGAGAGAAGGACCTGAGATTGTAGAGATTGTTCCCACCAAACAGGAAGGTGGACAATGAGTCAGTGCTCTGACATCTCAGCAGCAGCAGCCCAACACAGCAGGGCAAATAATTGCCTTTTGAAGTAGAGGTCTGATGGAGGTTTTCATGTTCTGAGGAATTTCCTGAGGGCATCCTAGAAAAGCCCTAGACCCCTTTCCCTCCCAATCAACCTCAAAAAAACTTGAGGAATCAGGATGTTAACACCAGGCAAGCCCCAGCTGCCCACCAGTCCCCCTCACGCCTGACTCCTCAGCCTCCCGCCACACCCTCCCTGGAGCAGCCCCACCTGTTCTGCTACTCACCTAGAATGAGGCTGATTTGGAGCATCAGGATCTGGCAGGGGAACCAGCTGCTGCGTAGGGAGTCCATGTCTGCTGGGTGAGGGAGGTTACTCCCTGGCTACTCATCTCCCTGACTCCACCCCTTCCCATCCCCACTCTCTTCTTGAATCCTCTCAGCACACACTCTCCTTGCCTGATGAGCCAAAGGATGCATGAATTTTTAATAATAAGGGTTTTTTGTTTCTGATAATAACCCATATTGATTTCACAAAAATTGGTAAACAAGAAAATTGCACAGAAGAATAAAAATCACTTGTTATCACACCTCACAAAGCTAACCACCATAAACATTCTTCTCCCCCAGCTTTACTGAGATTATTGACATATAGCATATGTAAGTTTAAGATGTACAACATGACGATTTGACACACGTATATATTGTAAAATGGTTACCACAATGAGGATAGTTAACATCTCCATCCCCTCCCATAATTTCCATTTTTTTGCATGTGTGATGATAACTTTTAGGATCTACTCTCTTAGCAAATTTCAAGTGTATAATACAGTGTTGTTAATTATAGTCACCACGCTGTACACTAAATCCCAGAACTTTGTCATTTTATAACTGGAAGTTTGTAGTCTTTGACCAACATCTCCCCATCTCCCCCAGTCCCCAGCCCTGGCAAGTACCAGTCTACTCTCTATGCCTATGAGTTCAGCTTTTTTAGATTCCATATATAAGTAAGAACATAGAGTATTTGCCTTTCTCTGTCTGACTTATTTCACCTAGCATACGGCCCTCAAGGTCCGTACATGTTGTCACAAAAGGCAAATTTTTTTTTCTTTTTATGGCTGAATAATATTCCACTGTATATACATATGCCATATTTTCTTTATCCACTCATTCATCGGTGGACACTTGGGTGTTTCGATGTCTTGGCTACTGTAAATAATGCTGCAATGAACATGAGGGTGATGGACAGACCCTCTTCAAGATCCTGATTTCATTTCCTTCAGTTATATACCCAGCCATGAAATTGCTGGATTTGTAGGCTCAGCCAATTCTCCAAAGAGCTCTAGTTCTTCTTATGGGGAACAGTAGTAGAAACTAAGATCTGGGCACTAGTTCTGCTTGGTGCTACTTGAGGTGGTAGCACTTTTTCAAGTGTCAAGAATTGAGAGTGAGATTTCTCATCCATAGACACAGATTCCACCCAAATCCACAGGCCTCATTATAGTCCTGCTTCTTTGGAAATGAGTAGTCTTTAATGGCACAAATGTATCAGGAAATTATCACAAACATCTTTAGAAGTAAGAGTAGTTAAAATAAAAGCCACTAAAGGAAATGTCATTTGGCTCCCAAAATGTGGAAAAGTTGATTGTTAGGCAAGGAAAACAGAATGAGAGTCTGTGGCTTATTGCTGGACTAGCTAAGTAATAGCTATAGCACGGATGGTATTATTAAGGCCTATTGATAAAAGCAATCAAAATTGTATTGAAAGGATTGATTGACGTCTGGCATGATACCAGTTGACCTACCCCCCAGTGAAACTGGTAAAATTATTAAAAAGAAATTAAAGCCTATGAAAATGGTCCTTAGGACAAACAGCAAAAGAAATGTCTGTTCAAGATAATCTATGAAAACTCCCTTCTCTTCTCTGTGCAGTTTTCCTCAAATCCAGAAAGACCTGCAGGACTTTGGGCGATTCTGAGCTCAGCCACTGGAAGTGGCAACATTGTCTGACTATGGCTCATGCCCCACTCCCCTGGGGAGACGAAGGAGGGAGGTAGTGATGTTGTGCCTGTTGGTGGTGCTCTCTGCTGGCTGCTCTTTGTACTATATTTATTTAGTCCTCCCAACAACCCTGTGAAGTAGGTAATATCCCATTTTACAGATGAACCCATTGAGGATCTGCCCATGATTACACAGCTAGTGGTAGAAGCAGGAATGGAATCAACGTCAGTTTGTCTCCAGAGTCTTGTTTCCAAGCGTGCTTGGATCCCACGGTAAAAGTCATTCTGTGCCCTTAGGATATACAGTCTCATGGGGAGGTAGACGGGATGTGGGGACCCCACTTAAGTTTGGGCCAGGACTGTCTAGTGAAGGAGGAGGGTTGCTGAGGAGTACCAAAGCCTTAGCTTTGGTTATTGGAGGGGAGAATTCGGTTTTAAGTTGGAACTCAAATACAGTTAACACTACTCCTGTGAATCCCTTAGGATGCTGCTGTATTGGAGGCTGACCTACCACCCTCAGCAAGTGTTTCCTCCTGCTCTGGAAGAGATGCCTTTTCTTCCTGATGAAAAGGTTGGCTGGTATTAGGGGCCATGCTGTATGAAACGTGTCCTGCATATTGAAACCTCAGACTCCCTCCCAGACAGTGGTGTGCTGGAGCCAGCTGGAACTGGCTTGTGAGAGCTGATTTCATGCATCTTTTCCCAACTCTGTGTGCAGTGTCAACATGCTGGTAGTTTGAAATGAGCCCTAGTGGGAGTATTTACACCACAGAAATTATCAAATGCTAGAGACCAGGGCTTTTTCCTCCTGAGGAGCCAGCTGTTAGGCAGTTACCAGCACACCACTGCCGACTGGGAAATGCTGGTGGGAACAGAGAGATAGACCAAGGGATCCCAAGGGAACCCGTGGATCTACAGCTTCCATGTCAAACTCACTCCAAGTCCTTCAGCTTTTGAATAAAGTAAATACTACTAGAGTAGAATTGCTGCACAATTTAAGTTTCTATTTCTTTTTCTCTTTCTTCTATTTTGTTATTGAGGGCAAATAACTGAATTTGAGTAGTAAAAGATGTATACGCTGTCTCCACTGGAAAGCAAGATGGCTGACACTGGAATTTGTCTTTGGGCCCAACCCATGATGGAGTCATGCCTGAGTCCTAGGGAGGTGTGGCACCCACCCAGGACGGGGTGGGCTGTGGTGCTAGCTGGGGAAGGAAAGCACACACGTGACTGCTCAAGGTCCATGGGGACCACTAGCAGAGAGGAGCTCGCCTTTGTTTTCCCACAGAACGCTGTGGTGTGGGTCCTCAGGGGCCGAGTGTCTGTCGGAAGAGGAGGTGCTGGGTGAGCCAGCACTAGTCCTGTGAAGCCACCTTGGGAATCAGTGAAGCAGCAGATGGTGACCAGGATGGAAGTGGAAGTCCCTGGCCGTGCCATGACTCAGGTGTGCTCCCTAAACATTTGCTGAATGGAAATCAGTGATGGCCACTGTGCGTAGTTTAGCTGAGAGCTGCTTGTCTTGATCGAGAGCATATGTGACACCCCAGGGTCCTCACAGGCAGGATTGAGACAATGAGACACCCACTCTCAGGTGCCAACCTGCACTTGCACCAGCGTGAGTGGCCTCCTTGCCTCACCTGTTCACAGGGCCTGTGTCCTGCATCAGACGGGGGAGAGCAAGAGCAAGTGATACCTGTTGATGTCACAAATGATTGACAACTTACTAAAGTGCTGTGAGAGCCCAGCACAAAGAGCACCTAATTCCATCTGAGACAAGACATGGCACGCCCCCAGGGGGGCCATTTGAGCTGCTGTGGAAGGGTCAGCAGACATGTGACTGAGGACAGGAGGGAAGGGTCTTACTCCTGGGAGCGGGAGCTGGCTCACAGACTGGTGGCACATGGGGCATCCTTTCTTATGTTCATAGGGGAAGAAGAGTTACCCCTATAAATGGGGAGGTCTTTTCCCAGTTAACTGCTCCCACTGGGGCTCTCCCTCCCCTCTGTGTTCTCATAAGGATGGGGTCTCAAAGGTCTGAGGGTCTGCGTGTGGGATCTGCAGAGCCTACCCACTGACCTGTGAGGTGGAGTGGGTGGCCTGAGCCCCTGGGGTGGGCAGAAGTTTATGTTGGGTGTCGTGTTCTGTCCTCCCCAACTGGATGGAATAGAGATGCTGGGAACCCATCAAGCCAAGACCAGTGAGGGAAACCTTGTGATAAAGGAAGTCCAGCAGAGAGGGGCTGACTGATATGGTTGGGGTGAATGTCACTGACAAACTGAGGTTAGTCGGGAGCCCTGCAAGGAAGCTGGGCCCAGGCTGGGGTGGGAGCAGTCTGTGCCAGTAGGGCTTCTCCAGGTTTACAAGGTAATGTAGTTGGCATGACTGACGGGATGGTTAAGAGTAAAATGAAAAGACCTTGTGAAAGCCAGACTGAGACACTCCCTAGGACGACAGTGTCCACTGTCGCAGGGAGGGAGGGGGGTTCACCAGCCTCCAGCTCACAGATGTGAGGGTCCCGGGCCCCGCTGGGAGACCAGCTGAGGATTCTCAGGCCAGCAGCCTTTGCAGGTGTGGGTTGGGCTGGAGGCGCAGGCCCATTTGTGATGCACTGAGTACAGGGGGAGGCGGCTGTGGTTGGCCAGGGACTGCCTTGGTTCTCAGAGGCTGTGAGATGCAGACACAGACATTGGTTCCCCTGCCTGGGGGTGGGGTGAGGGATGTGAAAGGCTGCTCTGGGACAGGCCTCCCTCACACTCAGTGTGGCTTCTTAAAGTCTGAAGACATCTTAGTGTGAGAGATTCACTTCCCTGAGAGGGTCTTGGATCTAGAAAGAACATTGGTCTGAAAGGCTGGAGACCTGGTTCTAGGCCTGGCTCTGCCACCTACTGACTTCCAGACCTTGGGTTTCTTCATCAACCTCCTTGGATCTTCAGTTTCCTCGTTTGTAAAATGGGAAGGTAATCCTAAAGATAGCTGTCTCTCACAGGTGGAAGTGCTTTGTAAACTGGAAAGTGGTAGACAAGCGGAGGTGTTGATGATGATTTAGCCCTCTGGGTGTCCCTCACTGACTGGAGACCAGGGGTTTGTCTGTCATGGAGATTCAGCAGGAACAGGTTAAGCAGTGACCCCATTTATCCATCAGTCAGGCTTCTCCCATCCTGAAGCCTTTAGAACTTAGTTCACGGCAGGGCTCCCACTTCATTGCCGTGGACACAGAGGATGGTTTGAGTGACCTGAGCACAGGAGCTACCATCCCCAACATTGGAGCCCCCTTACCCCCAGAATAGTGTTTCTTAGGCTGTCCAGCCTCACAAAATGGAGACATTTCAAAACTGTCTCACACAGAACCGTGCAGCTGTTTTTATTTTCTCTTTTGAGAGTATAGAAAATCAATGAAATAAAATACACTACATCCTTCTGGCTTTCCCACCCACCCTTGTCAGATAGAGAATTCCGTATTCTATTTTCCTTTAGATTCTCTTGCCAGGAACTATTTTTGATAATATTTGTTGTATTTGTCAAGTTTTTAATTGTAGACTCATTATTCTCTTCAGCTACTGTAAGATGGAAAAAGTTTAATAAAGTGTATCTATTAACTCAACAATGTTTTTATATGGCTGAAGAAACAAACTCAAGTCAGATTCCAGAAATGACTTCCAGAACCACACTGCAGAATTTGGCTGCTAAGAGAACTGCTGCCTCTGCCATGAACAGGAGACTGCAGGATCAGAACCTGCTGGTCTGCAACGTTTCTGTCTCTGCCAGTGTTCCTTGCCAGCAAAACAGATGCTCTGCACCCTGCCTAGACCCAGTGTAACTGAGTCTCAAACAAAATTCTTGTGTATGTAAAAACAATTGCTGGGACCTTAGTCATGAGGAATCTGGAAAATGTAGTTCTTGGCTTTCATCCCCTGCAGTACAGGAAGGCATCCTCCACCAGGGACTTAATGGGTGTTGGATGAGCCAGTTCATGGTATCTGCCAATCTTGTCCTCAAAGAAGTCATTGAACTTGGTTTGCCCCTTTTCCAGGGTTTGACACAATACTAGTCCCCCTGTGCCTTCTGAAATATACAACTTTACCATCTCATAGTCCCCTCACTTCCTTTCACTCCCACATTAACCCCTTCCTTCCTGCATTCACACCTGCTCTCTTGGTTCTGCTCTACCTTGGTTTCCGTGAAAAAAATCCAGTTGAGCCATGAACGAGTTTGTTTGTTGAGATAATGGTAGATTTTGTTCTATCCCAGGGAGGTATCAAATCTCATTGGCAACACACAGGCTTTTCCCTCTTTGCCATCACCTTCATCACTGCCTCCCTCTAAAGCCTGAGGTCTTCACGCGTGTCCCCTCTCCTGCCCTGTAACGTCCTCTGGGGTTATAAGCCACTGCCCCTCACTCTAATTGATTCTCTGAGAGAGCAACCTTGTCAGGCTTCCAGCACTCATCAGCATGCCCCTGGAGAATTCTGGTGAGTGAGACTTTCCTTCCTTATTACACCAATGAGCACAGTGAGAGCCAGGGAGAGACGTGGGTAGGAACTGAAGAAGTGGAATCAGAAAATGTAGATTTTTCTTCAAGAAGCTTGCCTGTGATGAGCAAGAAGGAGATGGATCAGAGAGGTTGTAACATTTAGAAAGTTTTTGATTTTCTTTAGTGGAAGAGGATCAGTCATATTTTTAGGATGAGAGAACAGACTCAGGAGAGAGGGAGAAGTTGGCATAAGACTGGGGAGGGAATAACTGATAAAACAACGTATCTGAGGGGATAAGAGGCAGAAGCAGAGCCAGCTTTTGTGGAACTTAAGATCTTCATACTTTTATACCTAGAATAAAAGAAAGTGAATATTTAAAATGAAAACCGTCTCTTCAGGGAGTTTGCACCTCTAGTGTCCCATGTCCTCCCTCACCTGCTCTTGGCCTGTGCTGTCAATGACTCTCCTGCCACATGTGAACCATGGCTGTTTGTGGATGCTTGTCCATATTTGGCAATCTTTCTCTCCTTTCACCATCCAGTCCCCTTGACTCATTTTTTATAGCATTTTTTCTTTAATTCATGAAAGGTAAATCGACTCTGACGAGAGACGCCACTATAAATTTTTGTCATTGTTCTTGTCCTTAGGACCTCAGCAGGGGCTGGAGTGGTGAGGGGAACCCTCCAGTCCTCACCCAGTGGTGTCTTCCCCACATATCTTCTCCCTCTTGTGTCCAGTTCTGGAACGTTAGCCTGAAAGAAACCATTATCATCGTCACACTTGATTCAGCCCCACTGCGGGATGGAGATAGGAGTAGGTGGGGCCCTGGGAACCGTCTCAGGCTGCATGGTTTCTGTGATAGCAAGAAAAACATGATACTCAGTGTGACAGTAAGTGAGAATGGAGAGAGCTAGGAAGAAAAGAGGGTTGAGAGAGGGGATCTCAGAAAAATCAGCAGTCAGGAAAACCAAAGGCCTGCATGGATAATGTGGTGATGCAATTTGTGTGGGTCTTTAACAAGGACCCTGGTGGGGAGGAACAGGAAGAGGCAGAGGATGTCTTGTCCTTAAAATTAATAACACACGTGGGTTAAAAGTAAGAGAAGAGAGTCAGATATAATATGCAAACACTAATTCAAAGAAAGCTGGAATGGCTAATTAATAGAGAAAGTAGACTTCAGAGGATAAAAATTCCCAGAAATAATGATGGATATGTAATCGGGTTCTGGTACCAACTTCAATGTGTGTGTCTGTTGGGAGTGTTTCCCCATGCCAACAAACAATTCTTGGGAGTTAGCTGTGTGTTTTACAATTCAACTCAATTCTGACACTATCTACATGAAGATAGCATCAGATTCCACCATTCAAGAATTAAGTCCTACCAGACTGTCCCCCCTCCATTACACACAACAGTTGCAAGCCTGGGTTGTTACCTGTACTGCTGACTGGCTGGCTATAAATCAGAGGTTCACATGACCTCTCCTTGTGTTCTATTAATTTCTAGAGTGGCACACAGAAGTCACAGATATAGTTTCGCAGATTACCAGTTTATTATAAAAGGGTATAACTCAGGAACAGCCAGATGGAAGAGATGAGGGCAAGGTGTGGAGAAAGGGCATGGAGCTTCTATGAACTCTCTGAGTGCGTCACTCGCCCTATATCTCCACCTGTTCAACAGCCTGGAAGCTCTTTGAATTCTGTCCTTTTAGGTTTATATGGAGGCCTTATTACATAGGCATGATTGATTAAATCATTGACCATTGGTGATTGAACTCAATATCTAGCCCCTCTCCCCTCCCCAGAGGTTGGGAGGTAGAACTGAAAGTTCCAACCCTCTAATCACAGGGCTGACCCCACTGGCATCCAACCGCCATTCTAGGTGCATTCCAAAGTCACCTCATTAACATAACAAAAGCCACCTTTATCTCTCTCACCACAGCAAATTCTTAGGCCTTTGGGAGCTCTGTGCCAGAAATGCGGAGGAAAACCAAATATATATTTCTGTTATATCGCAGTATCACATAATGGTGAAGGGGTCAATTTACAAGGAGGAGATAACAATCCTCAATGTGTATGCATCTAACAACAGAGCTTCAAAAAACATGAAGTAGAAAATGACAGAACTGAAAGGAGAAAAAGACAAATCCACTATTGTTGTCTGAGACTGTTATACTCCTCTCCCAGAGGTGGAAGTTGTAGGTGGCAAATCAGCAAGAATGTAGATGAAGTGAACACCACCACCAACCAAGTTGACTTAATTCATGTTTTAGAACATTCCACCAAACAACTATGTGTGGTGCAGACTATGCATTTTTTTCAAAGCACACAGAAAATTCAGCAAGATAGGTTCTATCCTGGGTCATAAAACAAACCTTGAGAAATTTAAAAGATTTGAAAAATATGAAGTATATTGTCTGACCATAATGGAATTAGACTAGAAATGAGTAATAGAAAGAGAACAGAAACATCTTGAAACCCTTAGAAATTATACAAGACAATTGTAAATATTCTGTGGGTCAAAGAGGAAGTCTCCAAGGAAATTAGGAAATAACTGAACTAAATGAAAATGAAAATACAACATATCAAAATTTGTGGGCTGAAGCTAAAGTAGTGCTTATAGAAAAATTGTAGGATTAAAGGCTTATATTAGAAAAGAAGAAATATATCATAAATAAGCTCTCATATTCTGAAAGTTAAAAGTTAAAAACACCTAGAACAAGCAGGAAGAAGGAAATAATGAAGATAAGAGCAGAAACCAATGAAACTGATAAATCTGAAAAAGGGTATATTCCCAACACCCACAGTCAAGTCAGTCTTAATGAGGAAAAACTGAATGCTTTTTCCCTGGTATTGGAAATAAGAAAAGATGTCCAGTTTCAGCAGTTTTCCTTCAACGTTGTACTGGACGTCCTAGCCAGTACATTATGGCAAGAAAGAGAAATAAAAGGTACACAAATTGGGACAGAGGCAGGGGAAACCTATCATTATTTGTAGAGAACATGGTTGTCTACATAGAAAATCCTCTAGAACTAATTGAGTTTAGCAAGATTATAGGAAAGAAACCAAAGAGGAAAAAATTGTCATGCTTCTATATACTAATGAAAGACTTGAACACCAGGTTAAAAAGTTTGGATTCCAGGTTGTGAGGAATGTATTGAGGTTCTTGAAGGAGTGTGCAGAAGTGAAGATTAAGATAGTCAAGCTCTACGAAGTGGATTAGAGGGTGTGGCAGGGCACTGGTGGCATTGAGCCCTGTTAGGCTCTGTAGGTGTTATCTTGTGTACTCACCTCCAGTTCCTGAGCCATCTCCCTTACCATTTGGTCTAAATTGAAAATATGAAACATTTTTTAATTCAAGTTGTGCACTTCTCCCATAGATTGTTTGAAATGTAGTTAATAATAACATTACCCCCTGCTATAGTTAGGGAATTCTGATTCAATTTCCTTACCAATAAGTGCTAGAAACAGCTAAAGTTTCACTATTTTCTTTTAACCTCTTAAGATTGTGACAATAAAATAAAATCATTGCGTGTGAGGTGCTTAGCACAGGACCTGACATGTTGTAGGTACTTGATCCACCACCCAAGGGGGTGGAGGGACAGGAAGGAGCTAAGGAAATTGTCCAGGAGTCTGGAGTGTACCATTGACTGAGAGTGGGAACACATAAATAGGGTGGAAATGAAGATAACGAATGAAGCATTGGACATGTTGAGTGTGACCCCGCAGTCGAGATACATGTTGAGTCGAATGCAGGGTCTGATGCTAAGCAGATGGTGTGGGGTGAGGGTATAAACTTGGACATTAGTGGTATGTGAATGATGATTGCAGCCCACAGAGTAGATGTCCTAGTGAGAGAATGAAACATGTGATAAAGGGGCCTATGACAAAACCCTTGGAGTCAGCAACATTTGAGGGGAGAATGGATGTAGAGGAAGAGGAGCCAGGAAAAGACACTGAGGAGGACGTCAGGTGGGAAAGGGAGAGTGTGATATCAAGAAAACTGAGGGAAGAGGGTGTTTTAAGAAGGAGAGAGGGGTCAATAATGTCATCTGCTGGAGAGGTCACCCGATGATGTTATGAGTGCTAGAGGAGGAAGAGGATGGAGTGTCTTGGAGAAAGTGTAGAAGTGTGACTGTTATGTGGAAGAGGGAGAAATAGGACAATAGTTGGGGGTGTGAGGTTAAGTGGCATGTTAAGAAGAGAGAGTACTGAGAACATCTGAGGGATGCACAAAAGGAGTGTGCAGAGATGGATCAGTAGAACATACCAAAGAAAGAGGAAATACATTAGAAAGCCAGGCTCCCAGAGAGGTGGGAGGAGAAGGGACTTGAAGTGCAGTGAAGGTAATAACTTTAGACACTGGGAGCTCAATGTCTTCCACTGGGGCAAGACAGAAGGTTAAGACAGACATAAACAAATGCAGGTCAGTTAAAAGTTTGGTGGTAGGCAGTTGAGATCATTCCTTCCTGCTCTCTACTTTTCCCTGGGAAATAGGAGGCCCTGTCACTTGATAAGAGTGATAAGGTAGGATGGTATCTTAGTCTGCTCATCTGCCATAGCAAGATAATATAGTTGGTGGCTTAACCAACATAAATTAATTTTCTATCACTTCTGGAGGCTAGAAGTCGTAGATCAGCATGCCAGTATGATTGGGTTCTGGTGGAAGTTCACTTCCTGGCTTACATTCACTTCCTGGTTACAAATGATCACCTTTTCCATGTGTCCTCACGTGAGAGAGACAGAGAGACAGAGAGAGAGAAAGAGAGAGAGAGATCTGTGTCACAGTGGTAATCTCACCGTGAAGGTCCAACCCTCATGGACCTCATCTAAACTTAAAATCCTTGCAAAGGCCCCATCTCCAAATACCATTGCAGTGGCAGCCAGAGCTTCAAGACATGAATTTCAGGGAGGAAACCATTTGGTCCATAGCTGATGGTTGTTTTTGAATGTGAGAGGCAGCCAGTAG
Source organism: Diceros bicornis minor (assembly GCF_020826845.1). NCBI lineage: Eukaryota > Metazoa > Chordata > Mammalia > Perissodactyla > Rhinocerotidae > Diceros > Diceros bicornis. The sequence continues at coordinate 60,741,577 of NC_080743.1, forward strand.
AATGATGAAATAAGGTGGTCTTTGGAGCCAAACCACCTGTATTTGAATGCTAGTTCTAATACGTCCCATCTATGTGGACTTGAACAAATGACTTAGTCTTTCCATGTCTCAGTTTTCTAACCTGGAACGTGGGGATAATGATACCTATCTCACTGAGTATTTATGAGAATTAAGTGAGTTAAAGCATTCAGAATGATTATAACAGTGTACGTCACATAGCAAGAACTCAATACACGCTAGATATAAATTTATATTATTTGTGTAAATATAAACATATAAGCTATTATAAATTTATATTATTTATATTTAAATAGCCATCATGCACATTACTGATTACTGAGTGGTGTTAAAGATTGTTTGAGGCCAGATATTGTGAATTTCTGATGGTGTTGTCTGGGAGGCTAGTGATTTTGTCAGGCAGTGAGAGTGTTGTGCAGAGTGAGAGGACAATTAGATCGATCCAAGGTTTATAATTTACTACTTAAGTGGGACTGAGTGACAGTGAGAATAACGCATTTAGGAGACTGGCCAGAGTGTTTGTGAGTTGACTCATGGAATTTTAACAGGGCAGTAAAGAAATTGTGGTGGATACGCTATACAGGCACTCAGTGGGATTCCTGTACTGCAGGAGCAGGCGGGCTAACTTGCATTTCCCAGACTGTCTTGCAGCTATGGTTCTGGATGCGATGTGAGTGTTATTTTCAGAGGTCGGCTAGCAGGGTGGAAGTGAGAGAGAAGCCACCCCTTTGCTATTTATGCTGTTTATTTGTTAATGCCAGTCATGGAGTCACTGGATTTTCTGCAGCACCACATCCATGGGTACTGGGAGACAAGTTGTTGGATATTGATTTTTTACTAATGTGTATCTAGCAGGTTAGACATTGCTCTGCAGCCAACGGTGCTGGTGGTGGCTTCTTGATTGCTGTATCACAGCTGAGGTATTCTATTGCTTGCAGCCAAGTATCCTAGTTGATACACATCGGTACTGATGCCATGCTGAGTGAGTGCAGGAATTTGGCTCAGGAAAATCTGATCCTCTCTTTGATGAGAGGTTATCGGAAGGATAGTTGATAGATGACTGTTCTGTGGCAGTTAGTGTGTAATATTGCCAGATATATCCTCAAAGGAATGGGGATTGAACATGTGGTGGAGGAATTGTGACCTGGCTACAAGAGGGAGAAGCAAGGAAGGCATGACCACTTCTCTACCCTAAGGTATGTGGTGTGATAAAGTGATCATCCTCTTCTTGAGAGGTTCAGGGGAGTTCAGGGGGAGATAATGATCTGCAAGGGGAGAGGCAAGTTTCAGTTAAGGGAAACCATTTATTACATTTAATTGCAGGCATTATTTTACTCTTGGGAATTATAACTTTTTTCCTTCAATTATATTTCTGTTTGGTACAACTGATGTATTATGGCCTATTAACTTTGATATGTTGGTCTTAAATTCAGTCTATTTAATTGAATTCTCATGTATAAATATTATATACATTATAATAGTATTAACATACATATATTAAGTTGGTATTAATACAAACTAAATATTTATAAATTAATATTTAAATTGTAATCTCCAGAACAGTCAGAAAATAATGAAAAAATATATGGTAAAAGAAATAACAAAAAAATAAAATAGTGCAATAGAAAATAACTCTTTATCATGAAGACTTTAGCAATGGCAGAATAGGGACACGAAAAATACGTAAGACATATAGACAATTAATAGAAAAATGGCCGATGTAAACCTTACAAATGGCAGAGCTGAATTTTATGTTAATAATTAAATTCAATATAAACAGATTAATAGTTCTAATTAAAACACAAAGATTGACAGAATAAATAAAATAAAAAACATGATCCATCTATATGCTGCCAACAGGGTACATGCTTTACATCCAAAGATGCAAATAGGGTGAAAACAAAAAGATGGGAAAATTTATGCCATGCAAACAATAGCTAAAAGGGCTAGAGTGGATATACTAATTTCAGATAATATAGACTTATGACAAAAATTGTTACTAGAGACAAAGAAGTATATTTTGTAATGACAATATGATCTATCCATCAAGAAGACATAACAGTTATAAACCTATATGAACATACAAACAGACCCCCAAAATACAGGAGGCAAAAAATGACAGAATAGAAGGTAGAAATACACAGTTCAACAATAGTAGTTGTAGAATTCAATATCCCAATCTTAGTAGTGGAGAGAAAATATAGAGAGAAGATCATCGAGGAAATAGAAGACAATAGAGCATAAAAATCAATTAGTGGACAGTCACATGCAAAAGAATGAAACTAGACCACTATTTTACACCATACATAAAAATTAACTCAAAATGAATTAAAGACGTGAATGTAAGACCTGAAACTGTAAAATTCCTAGAAGAAAATATAGGCAGTAGGCTCTTTCTTTTTTTTTTTATAATTTTATTTATTTATTTTTTTCCCCCAAAGCCCCAGTAGATAGTTGTATGTCATAGTTGCACATCCTTCCAGCCGCTGCATGTGGGACTCGGCCTCAGCATGGCCGGAGAAGCGGTGCGTCGGTGCGCGCCCGGGATCCGAACCCCGGGCTGCCAGCAGTGGAGCGCTCTCACCCAACCGCCAAGCCACGGGGCCGGCCCAGGCAGTAGGCTCTTGATGCCAATTTAGTTTAAAGAGTAAACTAAACTTTGATCCTATATAGCTATGTTTCATCCTGATTTGTGCTGTTATTATACTACCAATTCTATCTTCTACCTTATGTGCCCATTAATGCAGATTTATAATTTTTGCATTATGCGAATTGTTTTGTCAGTTAAGAGAAAAAACTAATACAAACACAACAACCACAAAAAATCTGTCCATGTTTTCTTTTTTATATATTTAATGGCCTTTACTGGTGCTATTTATTTGTTCCTATGCATTCTATTTACTGACAAGTGTCCTTTCATTTCAGCCTGAATGACTTCCTTCAGTATTTGTTATAGGGCAGGTCTGCTAGTGACAAATTCTCAGTTTTTGTTTATCTATGTCTTAATTTCTCCTTCATTTTTGCGGGATAGTTTTGTTGGATAGTAAATTCAAGTTTGACAGTTTTTTTCTCTCAATACTTCAAATCTGTCATCCCAGTGCCTTCTGAGCTCTATGGTTTCTTAAATCAGCTATTAATCTCATTGCGGATCCCTTGTATGTGATGAGTAACTTCTAAATTTCTGCTTTCAACGATCTCTGTTTGTGTCTTTTTAAATTGGGATATAATTGACATATAACATTCTATTAGATAAAGGTATACACCATAATGACATAATATTTACATATATTGCAAAATGATCACCACTATAAGTCTAATTAACTTCCATCACCACACTTAGTTACAAATATTTTTTTGTGATGAGAACTTTTAAGATCTACTCTCTTAGAAACTTTCAAATACACAATACAGTATTATTAAGTATATTCACCGTGCTGTACATTACATCCCCAGACTTATTTATTTTACACTTAGTTTTTACCTTTTGATTGCCTTCATCTGTTTCACCCACCTCCCAGACCCTGCCTCTGGCAACCACCAATCTGTTCTTTGTAGTAATGAGTTCACTTTTTTTTTTTTTAACATTCTACATATAAGTGAGATCATAAAGTATTTGTCTTTCTCTGTCTGACATTTCGCTTAGCATAATGCCCTCAAGGTCCATCTATGTTGTTGCATATGGCAAAAATTTTCAATGGCCGAATATATTCTATTGTGTATATACACCACATTGTATTTATCCATTCATCATTAAGGGACTCTTAGGTTGCTTTCATGTCTTGGTTATTGTAAATAATGCTGCAATGAACACAGAGGTGCATATATCTTTTTGATTTAGGGTTTTCTTTTCCTTTGGATAAATACCCAAAAATGGAATTGCTGGATCGTATTGTAGTTTTATTCTTAATATTTTGAGTAACCTCCATACTATTTTCCATTGTGGCTGTACCAATTTGCATTCCCACCAACACTGCACACAGGGTTCCCTTTTCTCTATATCTTCACCAACACTTGTTATTTCTTGTCTTTTTGATAATATCCATTTTAACAGTTGTGAGGTGATATCTCATTGTGCTTTTGATTTGCATTTCCTTAATAACTGGTGATGTTGAGCGTCTTCTCATGTACCTGTTAGCCATTTGTATTTCTTCTTTGGAAAAATGTCTGTTTATTTCCTCTGCCCAATTTTTGTTCAGATTGTGTCTTTTTGCTGTTGAGTTGTATGAGTTCTTTACATATTTTCAATATTAACCCCTTATCAGATACATGATTTGCAAAAGTTTCTCTCATTCTGTAGGTTGCCTTTCCATTTTGTTGACAGTTTCCCTTGCTGTGCAGAAGCTTATTAGTTTGATGTAGTCCCACTTGTTTATTTTTCCTTTTGTTGCCTTTCTTTTTGGTGTCAAATCCAAAAAATCATCACTAACACCAATGTCATGTCACTAACTGCCTATGTTTTCTTCTAGGAATTTTATGGTTTCAAGACTTACACACAAATCTTTAATTCATTTTGAGTTAATTTTCATGTATGGTGTAAGATAGTGGTCCAGTTTCATTCTTTCACATGTGGCTGTCCAGTTTTCCCAACAGCATTTATTGAATGGACTCTTTCCCCATTGTATATTCTTGGCTCCTTTTTCGTAAAGTAATTGATCATATTTTGTGGCTTTATTTCTGTGCTCTCTATACTCCTCCATGGATCTATGTGTCTGTTTTTATGCCAGTACCATAGTGTTTTTATCATTAAAGCTTTGTAGTGTAGCTTGACATCAGGAAGCATGATGCCTCTAGCTTTTCTTCTTGTTTCTCAAGATTGCTTTGATTATTCAGAGTCTTGTTGTTCCCTACAAATTTTAAGATTGTTTTTTCTATTTCTGTGAGAAATGTGATTGGAATTTAGATAAAGATTGCATTGAATCTATAGATGGCTTTGGGTAGTATGGATGTTTTAACAATGTTAATTCTTCTAATCCATGAGCATGGAATATCTTTCCATTCATTTGTGTCTTTTTCAATTTCTTTCATCATTGTCTCATGGTTTTCAGTTTACAGGTCTTTCACCTCCTTGGCAACCTTATTCCTAGGTATTTTATTCTTTTTGATGCAATTGTAAATTGGATTGTTTTCTGAATTTCCCTTTCTCATAGTTTGTTATTAATGTATAGAAACGCAAATGTTTTTTGTATATTATTTTTGTATCCTACAACTTTAGTGCATTCGTTTATTAGTTCTAACAGTTTTTTGGTGGAGTCTTTAGGATTTTCTCCGTATAGTATCATGTCATCTGCAAATAGTGACAGTTTTACTTCTTCCTTTCTGATTTGAATGTCTTTTAATTTCTTTTTCTTGTCTAATTGCTCTTGCTAGGACTCCTAATACTATGTTGACTAAAAGTGGCAAACGTAAGCATCTTTGTCTTATTCCTGATACTAGAGGAAAACTTTTCAGGTTTTTTTGAGCATGATGTTAGCTGTGGGCTTGTTATACATGGCCTTTATTATTTTGAGGTATGTTCTCTCTATACCCACATTGTTGAGAGTTTTAATCCTAAATGGATATTTTATTTTTTCAAATGCTTTTTATGCATCTATTGAGTTGATCATGTGATTTTTATCCTTTGTTTTGTTAATGTGGTATATTGCATTGTTTGATTTGTGGATGTTGAGCCATCCTTGCATCCATGGGATAAATCCCAATTGATCAAAGAGTAAGATCCATTTAATGTATTGTTGAATTTTGTTTGCTAATTTTTTATTGAGGATTTTTGCGTGTATGTTCATCAGCAATATTAACCTGTAGTTTTTTTTCTTGTAGTGGCTTATCTGGTTTGGTTTTGGGTAATGCTGGCCTTGTAAAACGAGTTTGGAGGTGTTCTCTCCTTTTCTATTTTTCTGGAAGAATTTGAGAAGGATTGGTATTAATTCTTCTCTAAATGTTTCCTAGAATACTTGTGAAGGGTGAATCTAGACCTGGACCTTTTTATTGTTGGGAAGTTTTTGATTACTCATGCAATCAACTTACTAGTAATCGGTCTGTTCAGATTTTCTATTTCAGCATGATTCAGTCTTAGTAGGTTGTATGTTTCTAGGAATTTATCCATTTCTTCTAGGCTGTCCAGTTTTTGGGTGTATAATTGTTCATAGTAGCCTCTTATGATCCTTTGTATTCCTGTGGGATCAGTTGTATTGTTGGCTATTTCATTTCTGATTTTATTTATTTGAGTCCTCTTCCTTTTTTCCTTGGTGAGTCTAGCTAACACTTTCTCTATTTTCTTTATCTTTTCAAAAATCCTGCTCTTAGTTTCATTTATATTTTTTATTTTCCTTTAGTCTCTATTTCATTTATTTCCCCTCTGATCTTTGTTATTTCCTTCCTTCTACTAAGTTTGGACTTCATTTGTTCTTCTTTTTCTAGTCCTTTTATCTGTAAGGTTAGGCTGTTTTTTTGAGATTTTTCTTCTTTCTTTCTTTTTTTTTGTAAGGAAGATCAGCCCTGAGATAACATCCATGCCAATCCTTCCTCTTTTTTTTGCTGAGGAAGACTGGCCCTGAGCTAACATCTGTGCCCATCTTCCTCCACTTTATACAGGATGCTGCCACAGCATGGCCTGACAAGTGGTGCATCGGTGCACACCTGGGCTCCGAACCCAGGCTGCCAGCAGCAGAGCGTGCGCACTTAACAACTAAGCCATGGGGCAGCCCCCTCTTGTTTCTTAATGTAAGCAATTATCACTATGAACTTCCCTCTTAGATACTTTTGCTGCATCCCATAAGTTTTGGTATGTTGTATTTCCATTTTCATTTGTGTCAAAGTATCTTTTGATTTCTTCTTTGATCCGTTGGTTGTTTAGTAGCCTGTTGTTTAGTCTCCACATAATTGTGAGTTTTCCAATTTTCTTCTTGTAATTGATTTCTAGTTTCATAACATTGTTGTTAACAAGGATGCTTGATATGACTTCCATCCTCTTAAATTTATTGGACTTGTACTGTAGCCTAACATATGATCTATTCTGGAGAATGTTCCTTGTGCACTTGAAAAGAATGTTTATTCTGTTGTTGTTGGATGGGATGTTCTGTGTATGTCTGTTAAGTCCATTTGCTTTAGTGTGTCCTTTAAGACCAATGTTTCCTTATTTACTTTCTACATGGTTGATCTATCCATTGATGAAAGTGGGATATTAAAGTACCCTATTATTATTGTGTTGCTGTCTATTTCTCCCTTTAGGTCGGTTAGTATTTGCTTTATATATTTATGTGCTCCTCTGTTGGGTGCATAAACACTTACAAATGTTCTATCCTCTTGTTGAATTGACCTCTTTATCGTTATATAATGACCTTCTTAGTCTCTTATGACATTCTTTGTCTTAAAGTCTATTTTGTCTGATATAAGTATAGTTAAGCCAGCTTTCTTTTGGTTTCCCTTTGCATGGAATATCTTTTTACATCCCTTCACTTTCAGTCTGTGGGTATTCTTACCTCTGAAGTGAGTCTTTTATATGCAGCATATAGATAGGTCTAGTTTTTTAGTCCATTCAGCCACTTTATGTCATTTGATTGGAGAATTTATTCCATTTACTTTTAAAGTAATTATTGATAGATATGTACTTGTTGCCATTTTGTTAATTGTTTTCTGGTTGTTTTGTAATTTCTTTCCTCTTTCATGATTTGGTGACTTTCTGTAGTGGTATGCTTAGATTCCTTTATCTTCTGTATATATACTACATGTTTTTACTTTGTGGTTACCATGAGGATTACATAATGACTTATATTTGTTACAGTCTATTTTAAGTTTATAACATCTTAAGTTTGAATGTTCTAAAGCTCCACATTTTACTGCCCCCTTCCACATATTCTCTTTTTGATATGAATATTTACATCTTTCATCCATTGTATTTACAGTTATTGTTACTACTTTTGACTTTCAACCTTTTTATTAGCTTTATAAGTGGTTAACCCACCCCCTTTACAAGATTAGATTATCTGAATCTTACTATATATTTAGCTTTATCAGTGAGATTTATAATTTCATATGCTTTCTGTTATAAAAGACTTCTCTTTCATTTCTGCTTAAAGAAGTTCCTTTAACATTTCTAGACAGAGATGATGAACGCCTTTAGCTTTTTCTTCTGTGGAAAACTCTGTATTTCTCCTTTAATTTTGACTATCAACTTTACCAGGTAGAGTATTCTTGGGTGGCAGTTTTTTTTTTTTTTTTTGTGAAGCAGATTAGCCCTTAGCTAACATCTGTTGCTACTCCTCTTCTTTTAGCTGAGGAAGATTGGCCCTGGGCTAGCATCCTTGCCCATCTTCCTCTACTACATATGTGACTCTGCCATAGCATGGCTTGATAAGTGGTGTGTGGGTTCACGCCCAGGATCCAAGCCCAGGAAACTCAGGCTGCCGAAGGGGAGCACATAAACTTAACCACCATGCCACTGGGCTGCCCCCTTGGATGGCAGTTTTTTCTTTCAGCACTTTGAATATATCATGCCACTCTATTTGGGCCTGCAAAGTTTCTGCTGCAAAATCTGCTGACAGTCTTGTGGGGGTCTCCTTGTACAGAATATGTTGTTTTTTTCTTTTTTCTTTTAAGATTCTTTCTTTTTTTTTTTTATAATTTTATTTATTTATTTTTCCCCCCAAACCCCGGTAGATGGTTGTATGTCATAGTTGCACATCCTTCTAGTTGCTGTATGTGGGACACAGCCTCAGCATGGCCAGAGAAGCGGTGCGTCGGTGCGCGCCCGGGATCCGAACCTGGGCCACCAGCAGTGGAGCGCGTGCACTTAACCGCTAAGCCACGGGGCCGGCCCTAAGATTCTTTCTTTTGTTTAACTTTCTGTTGTTGTCGTTGAGGAAGATTAGCCCTGAGTTAACATCTGGTGCCAGTCTCCTCTTTTTTTGCTGAGGATAATTGGCCCTGAGCTAATATCCATGCCCATCTTCATCTACTTTATGTGGGACGCTGTCACAGCATGGCTTGATAAGCAGTGTGCAGGTCCACACCAGGGATCCAAACCTGCAGCCTCTGAGCTGCCAAAGCGGAGCATGTGAAACCAACTGCTATGCCACTGGGTTGGCCCCTCTGGTCTTTAACTTTTGGCACTTTAAATATGATGTGTCTTAAATGTTTGACACTTTAATTATGATGTGTCTTAGTGTGGGTCTCTTTGGGTTCATCTTTTTCAGCACTCTCTCGGCTTCCTGGATCTGGATGTCTGTTTCTTTCCCCAGGTATGGGAAGTTTTCAGCTATCATTTCTTCAAATAAGTTTTCTGCCCCCATCTCTCTCTCTTCTCCTTTTGGGATCTCTATACTGTGAGTGTTGGTCTACTTGAAGTTGTCTCATAAGCCCCTTAGCTATTTTTACTCTTTCATTCTTTTTCTTGTTGGTGCTCTGACTGGGTGAGTTCCAGTGCCCTGTGTTTGAGTTCACTGATCCTTTCTTCTGCTTCACCTAGTCTGCTATTGAACTGTTCTATTGTATTTTTCTGTTTAGCTACTGTGTTCTTCATCTCCATAACTTCTTTTTTTTTTTTTCTGAGGAAGATCTGCCCTGAGCTAACATCCGTGCTAATCCTCCTTTTTGCTGAGGAAGACCGTCTCTGAGCTAACATCTATTGCCAATCCTCCTCCTTTTTTTCCCCAAAGCCCCAGTAGATAGTTGTATGTCAAGCTGCACATCCTTCTAGTTGCTGTATGTGGGACATGGCCTCAGCATGGCCGGAGAAGTGGTGCGTCGGTGCGCGCCCGGGATCCGAACCCGGGCCGCCAGCAGCGGAGCGCGTGCACTTAACTGCTAAGCCATGGCGCCGGCCCCTCCATAACTTCTATTTGGTGCTTTCTTATACCTTCTATCACTTTGTTGAAATTCTCATTTTGTTAATCTATTCTTCCCTTGAGCTCAGTGACTGTTTATGACCGTCATTTTGAACTTTGTATCAGTTATATCATTCATCTGCATTTCATTAAGATTTTTTTCTGAAATTTCATCTCATTCTTCCATTTGGAACATATTCCTTTGTTTCTTCATTTTTCTTGATTCTCTGTGTTGGTTTCTATGCATAAGATAAAACAGCCACTTCTCCCAGTCTTAAAGGAGTGGCCTTGAGTAAGAGATGAACTTTATCATTCAACCCTGCCATAGCTCTTGGTTGTCTCTCAAACCTTTGTAATTGTCCAAGCAGCCTACTGTATTTTTAGTGGCTCCCAGTAGCTGAGTGTGTGCCAAGTCTGTCAGTGTCCCAAAGGGAAGGATCTCAACCAGCACCTAGATTGAGGCTCATTGGGAGCCTACCTCTCAGGCAACTGCTTTTAAAATATGCAAATATGCCTTTTTCAGGAGAAGACTGGGAGATGGGAATTTCTGTCTGCGCTCTCTTCACTGAGCCCTGGCGTGATAGCCAGTTAGGAACTATTTCTTTCTTGCTACCATTGAACCTGTAAACACAAGCCCTGCTGGCCACCAGAGCCAGGCTATCAATGAACATATCCTCTGGGCAGCAGACACAATAGCCACAGTGCCAGATGTATACACAAGCTTCTATTTTGGAGACACTAACACCCTGGTTGGGGCAGAGGGAGAGCATGAAGATGGCACCCATCAGCCTCCCTGGTCTCTTGAGAGGATTGCAGTCATCCCCAAGTGTTTGTTTAAATAGAAGACTGCCCCTCAGGCCATAGCTATGAAGATAAGCTAATAGGCTTTTTCCATGGAAAAACTGGGAGTGCATTTCAATCTGCTGTCTCTGTTCTGTGCCTTGGGGTATATAGGAGGTTAAGAATTATTTTCCCATTTTCAGTAGCCCTGTGGGACCTACAACCACATGGCCTTCTGTTCACCAGCAGCTAGTGATCAAGAGGCATCCCTTGAGTGGGAGCTGCAAAGATCAGGTGCCAAATGAGTGCAGAATCTCCCCCCAGGAGACATTGGAGACCTGGAGTGAGACAGAGGGAGAATGCAAAGTTGGCACCATCCAGCCTCCATCCATGGAGAGCACCTTAGTAGGCCTCTAGATGTGTGCCAAACCTGAAGCCTACCCCTCTGGCTGAAACTCCAATGATAGCGAATAGGTGTCTTTCAGTCTGCTATCTCTGTGCTGTACTCTGTGTTGGTAGTAGGCCAAGAACTCTCTCTCTCTTTGTTACAGTCCTATTAGACCCATGAATGGAAGCCCCACTTGCCACTGGAGCCAGCTGATTAAAGGGTGTACCTTGGGCAGCAGCAACAATGACGAGGGCACCAGATGTAAAAACTGAGAACAGATGCATGTAAAAGCTCCCATCCAGGAGGTACCATAGCTCTGGAGCATGGTACAGTGGAGTGCAAAGATAACAGTGGCCCTCAAAGCTCTCTGGAGAAGATTATAGTTTGCTCTTAGAAGTGTGTTTAATTAGAAGCCTGCCCTTCAGTCTACAGCTATGAAGATAAGCTAACAAGCTTCTCTCACAGAAAGACTGGAGGCCTCAGTCTATTTCCTCTCTACTTTGCACTGACGATGGTAACTGGTTAAGAATTCTTTCTACATTTGTTATAGTCCTGTGGGACTCATAAGAGTAAGTCTTATTGGCCACCAGAGGCAGCTGATCTAGAGGTGTCTCCTGGGTGGCAGCTGCAAAAATTGTGGTGCCAGATTAGTGTACAATCTCCTTTCTGGGAGATACTGGCAACCTTGAGTGAGGTGGAAGAGAGCACAAAAATGACACCTGCTGCCCTCTATCTTTGAAGGTATTTCAGTAGTTCGTAGAAGCATGTTAAATTATATGCTTGTCCCTCAGGCTAAAGCTTTAAGTTAAGCAAATAAGCCTCTTTCATAGGAAGTCCGAGCACTTTTCAATCGCTTGCCTCTGTGCTGGTCCCTGGGAGGTGTGAGTCCTCACGCACAAGCCCTTTAAGAACTGTTTCCCGGTTTGCTATAACCTTGTGGGACTCATGGATGTTAGTCCTGTTGGCTTTCAAAGTTAGGTATTTTGGGGCTTGTCTGTCAGGTTCAGGTCTTAAAAGTTGGGGTTCCAGAGGGGAGTTCAAACCCTTCCCTCTTCACGGAGAAGTTCAGAGTTGTGAGTTCCCTCCTGATTGTGAGTTGTGTCATCAGGGGTGGGTTTATGGTGAACTTGTGACTCAGTCTCTCCCACCCACTTGTATGTGGATATTTTTCTTCTTCCTCCGATGTGTAGGAGCCACTCAGCTAGTTTTTGATTCTTTTTCAGAGGAAATTGTTTTGCATGTAGATGTAGATTTGTTGTGTCCCTAGGAGGATATGACTTCAGCTTGCTCTTACATGCCTATCTTGAACTGCACCTGTTTTTATTTTTTGATAATCTGATTCTGATCCACCTAGATGTAGATCTCTTTGAGTTTAACCTACTTGGAGCTCATTGAGCTTCTTGACTGTATTTTAGAGGGTTTAAAAAAAAATAAAATTTGGGAAATTTACTGGCAATATTTCTTCACATAGTTTTTCTGCTCCTTTCTCTTTCTCCTCTATTTCTAGAAATCCATTAATTATTTGGTGTTATGCTTGATGACGTGCAATAGATCTCTGAATGTCTTTTTATTGTTCTTCATTATTTTTTCTTTCTATTCCTCAGACTGGATAATCTAAATTTATATATCTTAAAGTTCATTGATTATTTTCCTGTCTGCTCATATCTGCTGTTGAGCTCTTCCAGTGCATTTTTCACTTCAGTTATTGTATTCTTCAACTCCAGAATTTCTACTTGATTCTTTGTTACAATATCTATATCTTTATTGACATTCTCTATTTGATACATTGATCTTATAGTTTACTTTAGTTCTTCATACATGATTTCCTTTAATTTTTTGAACATATTTAAAACAGCTGATTTAAAGTCTTTGTCAAGTAAGTGCAATGATTGTGCTTCTCCAGGGAAACTGCTTTGTCCCCTTGTGAATGTATCATGTATTCTTGTTTCTTTTCATACCTTATATCCTTTTGTTTAAAACTGGTCATTTAAAATAGTATAATGTGGCAACTCTGAAAATCAGATTCTTTCCCTTTCCAGAGCTTGTTGTTGTTTCTGTACATTGTAGTTTTTCTTGTTTTTTTAGTTGTATTTCTGAACTACTTTTGCTCATTTGCATTCTTTGTTGTGTGTGGTTACTAATGTTTCTACTCATTTGGCCTAGTAGTCAGCCAATGTTGTGCAGAGATTTCCTTAAATGCCTGGGACCAATAAGTCTCCCAGTCTTTGCTGAGGGAAGGTATCTGTGTGCATGTTGGTCTTTTCTTCCATACTCATCCAGGCATTTGACAACTGTGCGTTTAGTCTTCAACTCCTGCTTGCACAGAGCCCCAATGTTAGCTACAGGTGGGGATGAAGGCCTTCTCAGGTGTTTCCTGAGCATGCCCACAGCCACATGCATGTGCTTAACTTTCTAAATTCCAGCAACACTCCAGTCAGAGCTTTTCAAAGCCTGTATGGATATCTCCCTCCCCAAGTTTCCGTTGTAAGGTTATAATTAGCCTATTTGAATTAACTGTTATCCACTACTTCAGGCAGTCCTGAAGTTAAACAATTGCCTGTAATTGCTTTTGTTAAAGTCTGCTGGGTAAAGGGCTGTTCACAGTGAGAGAGCTCCAAGGTAAGTCAAATAGAGTCTCTGTTACAAGTGGAGTATTCAGGGGTACTCCCTGACATGTCAAATCATAACAATTTCCTGGGAATGGGGCTTTGAAAGAGTTGTTTCTGGTGGCTGCAAGGCTGCTGGTGTTCACCAAGAATACAGGCATTTATTTTTCAAGTGTACAGCACTGCTGGAGAGCAGAGTAGTGACTAGGGAAAATTAAAACACCACAAAGCTCCCTGTTCTTATTGATGTTAAGCCATTTTTCTTGAATAAATTTTCCTCAGTTTACTGCAAGCCATTAGTTAAATTCTAGTATTCTGAGAAGGTTCTCTAAAAAGTAGGCCAGTTTTCTTACTGCTTTTATGAAGGAAAGAATTTTTGAAGGTCTTTACTCTGACCTTTTCATCTTTCACATTTTAGCATACTTTGTAATTTATTAATTGCTCTCTAATTATGGCTAAAGTTATTCAACATTTACATACTTCTCCCTGAATAACCCATTGAAATCAAACATTATCCTGTTATGACACACTAAAGTTCTAGTTCTATTTATTTTTAATAAAAATACTAATTATAATATTATTTTATCAGCAAATAATTAGTTGAATTACAGAGGAAGAGAGAAGGATGAATAAACGGATAGCAATGACTGGTCTGCACCTGCTGCTGTCTCTTCCTCTCTCCAGTTCAGCTCTGGGGCTGCCCTGCTGCTCTGCTGCAAACCATTCATGGCCGGGTTGGCGTCTCTTCTCTTTCACCCAGGCAGGGTGGTCAGGGAAAAGAACATAATTCATATCCTCTCCTCCAACTTTCCTTTACCTAAACACCTAGCCCTCCTCCTGGGGATACTCTTACCCTTCACATCATAAAGCAGCCAACCTCTCTCTTTCCTGGGTCTTTCACAGTCATGACTTGAATGTCTCAGAATCTACACTCTCCTTTATACCTCCTGGGCTTATCCGTGGCTGGGATGATGCTGTCAGCTTGTGAGCACTTAGTTCTTTATATAAAATATGACCTTGGACAAGTTATTTAATCTCTTTGGGCTTTCAGGATGCTCCTTCATTAGTGCATGTAATGCTTAGATAATATGGTGTTTTGAAGATTTAATTAAACATATATTGAGGATTAATTGAAAGAACACATGTAAAGCCTCTGGCATAGAGTAGATATTCAATAAATATATTCTTCACATGACACTCTCTCAACTGGGTGTCCTGCCCTTTTGGAATTCAAATAAAATAGACATGACCACCCACCAAGTCCCTTGGAGGTCCAGAGAATTCCCTACAATTTCTGTGTATTCACTGGAACTTACGTTCTTCTGGTCACCTCTCAGATCTCTTGTTCTTCCTGTTGCTCAGCTCACCGAACTCTACATTTTTCTCGTATCTGGCCCTTCCTGACACACTCATTATGCTGCTGTAGATCCAGGTGTGCCTTCCTTTAATTCTCAAAACATTCCCGGCATCAGGTAGT
Source organism: Diceros bicornis minor (assembly GCF_020826845.1). NCBI lineage: Eukaryota > Metazoa > Chordata > Mammalia > Perissodactyla > Rhinocerotidae > Diceros > Diceros bicornis. Next base: position 60,756,664 of record NC_080743.1, read on the forward strand.
TGTGTGTAGTACACACATATCAAAGGTTTTGTGGCTGACATGTGTGTTTGTTTGTGTGTTATGCCTTGGCACAGGATGGCTGGCATGTAGAAATGAGGTTAGATATCTGGATTTCTATAAAGTCCCTGGCATTTTCCCAGCGTGTAACATCTAGTGTCTGAGTCTCTGCAGTGTCCCTGGCCTGCACCCACATTGCTGGTTCCCTCTCTCTAGGATCCTCCTCCCCACTCCCCTCTTAAGCAAATGATTTTATAACCAAACAGTTCTCATAGGAAGAGTGCTCTCACAAGAGGTGTAGGGACATAGGGGAGGGAGACATATGAGACTTGCTCCCCATCACCCTGAGAGTGACCAGTGGATGAGCTGCCAGGATTTTGACTCCACAAGAAGGTTCTGAGTATAGGACTCACGGACTGCCTTTTGAAGTAATTCCCCCATTACTAGGTGGGGTTGGCGGGGAATCAAGCCAGTGTTGAATATTCTCTGTGGGAAGCTGCAGAGCAGTTTAGGGGACACACAGACTGGACTCAGGTGACTTGCTTGAGGCTTGAGGCCACACAGTAGGATTGGACAGCAGCTGTGATGTTGGGGATTTTCTTCCCGAGTTTGTTGTTAAGAGTCTAAACCCTGACCCTTGATTTGCTGTGGACCTTTTGCAGTTTGTACAACCCCTTCGGACTTGGGTTTCATATCTACAAAATGGGTTTATGGTGAAGTACGCTGACTATCTTGAGTGCCTGGTCATGGGGCCAGCCCTGTAGCTCCATCCTTGCGGTGTTCTACCTGGGCAGCTGAGGGGGAAGCCTCAATGGGGAGGAGAAGGAGGCACTGGCCTGGAGTTAGGAAGATGGTGCCGCTCCCCTAGGTTATGGGAGGCACGAGTTCTCGGATGTTCCACAGTAGTCAGTCTGGGGAGAAGAGTCCAGGGCCTGACCCTCAGTAGGGGGTGGTGAGTCTGAGGCAGCTGAAGTGTGGCCAGGAGGAGTGTGTAGGTCTGCCTCATCTGTGGTGGCAGGAGCAGAGCTGGCAGAGGCTTAGAGGGAAATGCTTGGTTGTGATGCAGCTAAGAGCCCACCAATTTCTGTGGGGGTTGCTTTTCTCTCTGTGTAGGGAGTGTTACTAACACTAGCAGGAGCTGAGAAAGCCATATAGGTGCCAGGAACAGGTATGCCAATATTTGCGTTGGGGGTGTAGTGATATGACATTTCCCACAAAGAATTTGGTGTCTTTCTCACAGCTTCTTACTTGGGCAACTGACAGATGAAATTTGTGGAAAATCTGAACGTAAATTTGTTTCATTAAATGGTGTGGGGACAGAGGAGAGGAGAGGCTTATCCCTGCCTGGCTGTAATAGAGTGACCTCTGAGCTGACCACAGGCTGGCATTGGTAGGCAGGGCTCTCTGGGGCAGGCTGTTAACCAGAGAAGCAGGTAAGGGTTTTGAGTGGGTGTAGGGGTGGAAAGTGTGAGATCACTGAGCTGATTCGGGCCCAGGGAGGGGGCCTCTCCAACACAGTGCCAGGAACATCATAGAGTGAGGCTGTTTATAATTTATTCTGCAATTATTATCGAGGTCCTCCTGTAGGTGCTGGGGATGATATGAAAGATCTGAATGGCTTACTCTAACTATTGGGCTGAGATCCCAGGACTAGTATTTAGCTCCGCCCTTGGGGTGGGCAAGAGTCTAAGGAGCTTGTGTGAGTGAAGCTTTTTCTCTGCTTTTGTCTCTGCGTCCTCGATGTTTCCTCTGCAGCTGAACAGGCTGGCAGGCAGCCTGCGATGGGGCCCTGCTCAGAAGACCCCCACCTCTGCTGGGCCTCCTGGCTCCTGGGATTCACCAGCCTTCTCCTCAGTAGGTTGCCAGGGCTCCTAGGAGGGAGGGCACTAGGGTGGAGCAGGGGGGCAGGGTCTCCTTCCCCTGTCTGATGTCTTTGGTGAATGAAAAGGCAAAACAACTCTTATAATTTGGCTAATGCACTGCATTTGGTTTAAAGTCCAGGGGTGAAGAAAAAGAACAAATGGCCTGTTGGCTGTGGGGAGGCTGGGAACCCTGACTCTGGGCGGCTGGGCTGCATTATGGGAACCATTAACAGGGAAGTGAGGCCACTTCAGGTGCAACCGCAGTGAAGCCAGGAGAGCCTGGAGCTGCCTGGGGAGAGGGATGGAGAAAAAGAAGCTCCTCCTGGGGACTGAGGGGTTAGGAACGGGGCACCCCTGGCCTGGAACTCTGAGGGGACCTGACCACCTCTGCAGCTGTCATGTGGAGCAGGGACTGACCTGGCACCCCCATGTCTGAGCTGGAGGAATCAACTCTAGTCTGGGCTTCTTAAGCTTCTCCACTGAAAACGGAGAGTGAAAGAATGCTCCCCACCCGGGTTAGGGGCTCAGCTCCAAGCACAGAGAGAGATTCTGTGGAATTCTCACATTTACCTTAAAATTACTTGTGAATTTTGCATTCCACCACAGTATCAGTTTTCATCTTAAAAAGTTAAGAAGTATTTATCTTTGTGTAAAGCAGGCCCTCTAGGGGGGCCCCTTTTTCATGCCTGTGGGTTACATCTCACTCCACAACCAAATGCTGCTCAGGTCCTGGAGACCCCAGACTGAAAGCACTGCTTTAGAGAAAACCCCTGGAAACAAAGGAGGTACCCATCAGTTCGGGAATGATTGAACAAATTGAGGAGTGTCTTTATCCTGGAATAATATGGGGGATAAAAAACATATGTACCTGTTGTCCAAGTGGGATTTCCAGTTTCCATGAGTAGGATGCATGGATTTCCATGAGCAAGATGCAGGAGACTGAATACAATGAAATTTTAATTTTGTTGATGAAGAGGAGCCTTCAAAATTTAAGGGTGACTGTGTCTCTACATGTTTATAAATGGAGGAAATGTGAAAGGAAACATTAGACTGCTAGGGTGGGTTCCCAGATAGGGTGAACTTGGGCAGGAGAGAGAGAAGGGGGGAAATAGAGAGGGGGGAGGGTTAAGCAAAAAGGGAACTGAAAGAAAGACTTCCTAAGGAAGGCGGAATATCTCATCTATGACTTTACCGGAGATTTTATGTTTATGTATAACAAAATTAAATGAAGAATTAATGGGAAAATAATAATAACTAGTGAATCATGTATTCAGGTGAAAGCTGTAAAAGCTGTCATTGTTGTATTTTTTTGTTCTAATATCTCAGCCACTACATGAAGTTGCAGGGAATTTTATGAAGTAGTGGATTAGAGAGCATTTGTACACAGGATGTCTTGAATTAACAATGAGCTTTGCATTAGACCCCTTTAGGTAACTTTGTGTCCAGGGTAAAATGTAGGGTTTCTCCAGTTCTTCAATTTTATTTAAATGGAGAAATATGTTAAATTATATAGAGTTTTCTCCATAGCTCTGGGGTTGTATGATTATATAAGGAAGAAAGAAAGAGAGTGAGAGAGAGAGAGAGGGATGAAGAGAATGAGAGAGAGAGAGAGCGAGAGAGAGGGAGGGAGGAAGAAAAAAGGAAGAAGGGTCAGAAAAATGGACATTTTATGATGATATTTGAGTGTTAAACTTTATATTATTTAAATGAATTTTAACTCTATCTCATTTACTACCATGGCCTCCCCTGGCTTTATTTTCTTCTTCAGGATTAAATCTTTTGTAGATCAGAGAGATCTTGTTGCCTTCCTTCTCTTGCTAAGTCTTCTTCCATCTTCCTAACAGCTGGTGTTCACCATCCAGCCTCTGGGGTAGATCCTGCCCTGCAGCCTTAAGGCTGAGCCTCCTCTATCCCTGGTTCCCTCCTTCCTACAAAGCGAGGAGTCTACCTGGGCTGCGCTTAACCATCCCCTAGCCAGAAGTCCCTGCTCTGCTAAGCCCTCTAAGTACTTGCTTCCCCTTTCCCAGGAGAGGGAAGTTGGAGGATGAGACTCCAGGACCTGCTCATCCTGGTGATCAGACAACAGTGCTGGGAGGGAGGAGCCCTGGGGAGGGCAGGGAAAGGGTGGGAGAGCTGATGGGCAGCTCCCTGCAGGGGAGAAGCACTGAGCGCAGAGGTAGGACACCCAACCCAGAACAAGTTCACTCACCAGGGAGCCTCCTCCTCTGTGAAAAGAGCAGCCTGGGCAGATCCCCTCTAATGTCCCTCCCAGCTATGAAGTTCTGGGATTCCTGCCTCCATCCAGACACGACTCTCCTGTGGCTACTTTAAGGCCTCTGCTCTGTCTCTTTATCCTGTCCTGTCCTTACCTGTGGCCTGAAAGGAACTGCCAGCTGGGAGCCTGTTTAGGGCGCCTTCAAAGAGAAGACCCCTGGCGGTCCCTGTGGTCACTTCCTCAACCCTCCAAGGAGGGAGGCCATCCTCCTCTTCAAGCCTTGTCTTTGGGATCCAGCCTGGCCTCCTGTTTTCTCTGTCTCTGCTCCTGAGAGGGGTCTCCAGATCACCTGGAAGGACATCATCTCCTTCCCCCAGTGTGTTAACTTGGTCTGCAAACCCTGCTCAGGAAAGCATGCTATAGCTGTGCTGTTCAGAAGCAGCTACCTGAGAACCTAGGCCAGAACATTTCAGTTTCTGTCTGTTTAGCAGAAAATACTAGCTTCTTTCTCTCTGTTCACCTGATTCTGAACCACTCTTCCCAACGTTGGTGGGAAATAGACAAACGCTGTTTGACCAGAATTACTGGTGAAAATCTCTTAGGAAGGGGCCACACTGGAGACTGAAATGCTGTCTCTCAATAAGGCCACCTGCACATTTCCCCATTGGAACAGGGCTGTTTCTTTGAGACCCAGGTTAAATAGAGCACTTCTGGTTAGTGTTCATTGCTGTACCCATAATTGCATATTTCAACATGTGATTAACTCTGAATGCCATGATTGACTGAGGTGTTAAAGAAGACTTTTATTTCACTCATTATTTAGATGAGGGAACCAGGAGGCTGTTAGAACCAACTCAAAGAGAGTCAGTGACCACACCCATACAGCCATCAGGAATGCTGGAATGAATGTACAAACAGATGTCCTTGTTTACAGAGTTTATGGCATTTGTGGCTACGTAGAGTAAGGTCTGGAAGGCTACATGTTAATAACAGTGCTTACCTCTGGGAGGAGGCACTCATCGAACTTTTACTTGAAACAACTCCATAATCCATATAATAGATTTTTATGAACACATAATACTTTTACAATTACAAAGAAACTCACTAAAGAAAGGGGAAAATGCCCACACCAAATAGAGTTGATAATATAAAATTTTTTAACCCATGCTTGGGATAACATGTAGCCTGTCATTCCCTCCATCTTTACCAGTCTCCCCAGCAGCATGGATGTCCTCAGGTACTTGGTAACAAGGGAGTTGACAGTGGCCATGGAAGCCAGCTGCTGGGGACACAGCAATAAATTTCCTTTCAATCTTAGGGCTTTGGTAAACAAGAAGGCCCTGGCTGGACTTCGACTCCATCCAGACACCTATGGGATTGCACCCATTGGTGTCTGAGCCCATCCTTGTACCCAGGAAGAGACCCCTGAGAGGGGCAGCTGGTGGAGAGGAAAAGGCACCACCCTGGAACCTGGGAATATCTGGTTCTGATCCCAGGTAGGCTTGGTCAAGAATAATCATCATCATAATGAGAAGGAACACATTTATGGAACAATTATTGAACACTGTGCTGAAAGCTTTTATCTTCTTAAATCCCCACAATAATTCTATGAGGTAAGCACTGTTATTATTTCCATTTCACAGATGAGAAGGCTGAAGGCAGAGAGGTTAAATAACAGCTCAAGTTCACACAGCCAGAAAATGGAGGACCTGGCCTCAACCTAAGTCTCGTTGATTCCAAAGTCCAAGCTTTAGACCACTCTGTTACACTAGATCACCCAGTCTGACACCTCAGCCCATCTCAATAAAAACACACTTTGAAGTGGGACTGAGAGGCTGTGAGGACGCTGTGGTTTCATGTGGTGAAGCTACAAGGTGGTGGAGCCTCCACCACGTGTGACAAGACCCCTGCCTCCCTCTCTCATGGGACATGTGGTGTGGGATATAAACTCCCCTTGTTCTAAGACCCTGAGGTATTGTAATTATTTGTTACCTCAGCACAGCTTAGCGCATCCTGACGACACTGCCTAGAAGGAGGAGGAAGGGAGAGCAACCTTGATTACTGTATTAGTTATCTATTGCTGTGTAACCTGTTACTTGAAAACTTAGTTTCTTAAAACACACCATGTACAGTCTCACAGCTTCTGAGGGTCAGTATCCAGGGGTGGTTTAGCTCAGTCTCTCAGACTGAATTCAAGGTCTTGGCTGGGGCCGCAGTCAGCTCAAGGCTCAGGTGGGAATAATCCACTTCCAAGTTCGCTCGTGTGATTGCTGATAGGATGCAGTTCCTGTGGCTGCTGGACCGAGGGCCTCAGTTCCTCCCTGGCTGTTGGCCGGAGGCTGCCCTCGGTTCCTCACCATGTGGGCCTCTCCACAAGGCAGCTGACAGCATGGCCGCTGGTTTCATCAGATTCAGGGAGGGAGAGAGTGTGAGCAAGATGCATCATAGTCTTGTGTAACCTCCCATCCCTAAGTGACATCCCATCACCTTTGCTGTATCTTGTTCCTCAGAGCAAGTCACTAGGTACAGACCACACTCCAGGGGAGGGGTTACAAATGACGTAAACATAGGAGGGAGGGGTCTTTGGACCCAGTTTGGAAGCTGCCTCCTGCAGATATGCACTTAATATGTGCCATAAAATGTGCTGGTGCTTTTGATCCTTGATCTCATTTAATTCATACTATCATTGGACACAGGTAAGGAAATTGCAGGTTAGCAACTTTAAGTAACCTGTTCGAGGTTACACTCCACTAGGACAAGGACTTGATTCCAGATTTGCTTCAAATTCATTGTACTAGGCTGCCTTCCAAGAATCAAGGGAGTATATTGGATGGATTTCATTAAAAAGATGGGTTCTGTGGTTCTCTGTTTTATTCTTGACGAAAAAATACTCATGGTTCCTGTTTCCAATGCCCTAGGTGTCTGCAGCACTGGGGTCAAGGGTTCTGGAGCAGGAGGTCAGTATTCTGGAGCCCATGTTCCTCTGAAAGGGATCCGAGGAGGTTCCGTGTTGTTTCATGTGATCAAGGTGTCAGGAGCTGAGCTGGAGGAGATCTCATGGGGCTTTGGACCTGACTTAAAATACACAGTCATGCTGCGAGTCCGTAATGGGTCAGAAGTGGCTCCAACCTGGGTCAACCTCCAGGACAAGTACAAGCAGAGGGTCCATGTGCCCAACATGACATCCCTGAGGATTGAGAACTTGACTCAAGAGGACAAGGGGTACTACCGAGGTCGAGCCAGCTTAACTGGAGGACTGGAATCTAGCCAGATTTTCCACCTCACTGTCCATGGTATGTGACACCCCCTCATCTCAGTCCCATGGCTATGTTCCTCTTTTGTACCTAGGAGTGTCACATAGGCTGCATTTTGCAGGACTCCTTCCAGACACCAGCCTTTAGGCTCTATTTTCCCCCTTGAAATTAGGATAAGTGGGTTCACCACAAATGGAGAGCAGAACTGAGATTCATACCAGGGATAAAATCACTTCAGTGTTTTGGGAGAGGAAAATGGAAATTTGGGGGATATGGAATTTTTGTTGTAACACTTATTATTCTTTATAGGATTAAGTTTACTTAATTTCTGTATTTCTTTTCTATTGCTGCTGTAACAAATTACAGTAGTCCCCCCTTATCCAAGGAGGATATGTTCCAAGACCCCTAGTGGATGCCTGAAACCGTAGATAGTACTGAACCCTATATATACTACATTTTTTCCTATTCATACGTACCTATCATAAAGTTTAATTTATAAATTAGGCACAGTAAGAGATGGACAATAAATAATAATAAAATAGAACAATTATAACAATACACTGTAATAAAAGAAACTGTAGATCTTAGCAACCTTGGCATACAATTTTTTTTCTTTCCTTATTAAGTCAAGAACTTTCAACTTTGCACTTAAAGGAAGCACTTTATGACTTCTCTTTGGCATATGTGAATGGCCAGCATTGCTACTCTTGCTCTTTGGGGCCATTATGAAGTAAAATAAGGGTTACTTGAGCACAAGCACTGCGATACCGCCACAGTTGACCTGATAACTGAGCCGGCTACTAAGTGACTAATGGGCCGGTAGCCTATAAAGCTTGGATACACTGGACAAAGCGATGATTCAGGTTCCGGGTGGGATGGAGTGGGATGATTCGAGATTTCAACATGCTACTCAGAACAGCATGCAACTTATAACGTGAATTGTTTATTTCTGGAATTTTCCATGTAATATTCTCGGACCATGGTTGACCATGGGTAACTGAAGCTGCAGAAAGGAAAACCATGGATGAGGAGGGATTACTGTACTACAAATTTAGCAGCTTAACTCAACACAAATTTATTACCTTACTGTGCTGTATGTAGGGCAGAAGTCAGACACGGGTCTCACTGGGCTAAAGTCAAGGTGTTGGCAGGGCCATGTTCCTTTCTGGAGGAGCCAGGGGAAAAACATTTTCTTGCCTTTTCCACCGCCTGGTGGCTGCCTGCATTCCTAGCTCTCGGCCACCTTGCTCTGTCTTCACAGCCAGCAATGGTGGGACGAGTCCTCCTCACAGTGCATCACTCTGAACTCCTCTCCTTCCTTCTTCCACTTTTAAGGACCCTTGTGATTACATTGGTCCCATCCAGATAATCCAGAATAATCTCACTATTTTAATGTCAGCTGATTAGCAATCTTCCTCATCCTGGAAATAGCTGGTTGCAGTTTCCACCTGCTGCCACTGTGTAGGGGTTAAAGGCTGTGTAATCCGAGCCCCCTGCGCTCCGCCCCTGCTGCAACATGGCCGTGGGCCGCCTGCCTGCGATCTGCCCTGAGGGCTCTGTCTGGTCGGCTGAGCTGCAGTGTTGGGCATGCAGGGGGTGGGGGAAGGTGGCGGCTCTGTCTTTTACTGGCTAGGTCCCTGGAGTGGGGGGCTTCTCACTAGCCCCTCGTTATCCGCTCTCCTGGTGTGCTCAAATGTTGATGGCACCCCTGCAGCAGTTTCGGTCCTCTGTGTGGGAGTTTTCCACTGCCTGAGAGAGCCTGAAGAGCTATGGTTTCCCCGCAGAGGGCCGCCCCTCCCCCCTCTCTGGGAGCCTCATGGACTCAATCACCAATCTGATGGGGAGGGAGAAGATTTCTCCTTATCTCTCCCCACTTCCTCCCGGGGCCCCAGCATGGCCACTCTCAGATGTGCAGCAGTGGGCGTCTTTCTGATCCTCCTTTTTGCCCTGTAAGAGTCCCTTGTTGGTCTGCGACTGTCCCTTTTGTTGTATCTTATTGGGTGAATAGTTTATGGGAAAGCTCACTCCACCATGATGCTGATGTCACTCTTGATTAGCAATCTTAATTCTATCTATTACCTCAATTCACCTTTGCCATTAACATAACATATTCACAGGTCCTGAGGATTAGGAGGTGGACATCTTTCGGGGGGCACTATTCTGCCTGCCATAATTTAGAAATCCTTGTGCAGTCCATCCTTCCTGTCTGCTCTGTTCTTACTCAGCCCCTGACTGAGGCAATTCTCACTCACAAAATCCAGCCTGAAGAGCCTCCATAGATGTAGGAGAAAGTTTACCCTGCCACACTTCTTCAGAACCTCAGTTAGCAACTCTTTCTTTCCCTACAGTTCCTCTGCATAGAGAAATACCCTGCTACGGAGAGAGTGGCTTTGATAGCTTTAGGTCTCCATGGGATTTCTATGACTGGTTTGTAAATCTGTCACTTCTCTTCCTCTCCGTACCACAAGTTCAGTGGTACGTTCTAACCAGACTTGGGGTTGTCATTCCTAGTCACTACCACTGCATCTCCCACAATCGTCTCCACTTTTGGGCACATGGGGCCTTTCTCTGGACTCCCAGAGCTGGCTGGATGTCCATCTTCACTGTGCGCTGTGTAGGCCCAGGTATCATCTCTGCAGGAGAAGCAGGATGAGGGCCCTGGACCAGGACAACTCCTTCATTCCTGACTTCTCCTTCTAGGAAAGACCTAATTTCTAAAAATAACGGGCCATGGGTAGGTGGAGTGCAGGCTTTATTTGCTTGTGGGAGATTTTTAAGACTTGTCAGTCTAGTGACATCACATAAGGCTTAACTCAGTGGCTCCCATCCATCCTGTCTCTCTCTATATATTTAGCTTTGGGGAAATACTATTTCATATATGAAATGTCTCATCTTCCATAGAGGGAGGAAACCAGGGCTTCAGTGAGATAATGGATGAGAATATGCAAACTGTAATGTTCTCCACTCATGTGAGGCTCCACTCTCTTGCCCCTCCCACCCCAGATGCCTTGCCCCATCCCCAGATCCTAGTCCGGTCACGGTCGATCACAGCAGGCTGGTGCAACATCACCTTGGAGTGCAGGGCTGTGGAGGTCACAGAGGCCCTGAATGTGACCTGGGAGAGCAAGGACCTCCCCAGGGAGCTGGACCAGAGAGAGACACTGGGACCAGCCCCCAACTCCTGGAACCTGACTGTGAGCCTGCCTTTGAGTCAGCCCAATGCCAGCCTCACCTGTGTGGTCAGCAACACTGAGGACCAGAAAACTGTCACTTTAGCCCTTGGGGAGGTCTGTGCCCATGGTGAGTGTAACCTGCCAGAGGGGGGGTGTGGTCTCAGAGCTCAGGGAACACTGGGGTCTGAGGACTATGGGCTTTTCTCCTCCCTGTGTTCCTCAGCACCATCTCCACCTGGTCACCCCACACAGGAGTCTGGGAGGCACATCCAACTTGTTCCTGCTTTTAAATGTCTCTCACATCTGTGCCTCTCCCCGCGTGCCCCTGCTGGTAGGCAGCAGCTATCCAGTCCCTCTCTCCTCCCCACCCATCACCCACAGTGAGTGCAGAGTGGTCTTTTGGAAAAGAAGTTGGATTGTGCCATTTGCTGTGTGGCCTACGGGATCTGGTCTCCAGTGATTCCCTGTAGGATTCAGGGCTCAGACGCTCCTCTGCCCATGGTTTGGCCTCAGTGACACAGTTCACACCACACTGCTTGCTTGGTGTTCCCCAATGTGTTCTGTTATTGCCAGATTTCAGCCTCTGGATATGCTGTTTCCTCTCCCGTCATTCCTCCCACCTTTTCCCTTCATTTCTTGCCTTCTTCTTATTGAAGGATTTCCCTCAGGCATGGCCGACTTCAGTAACGTGTGCCCCATGTTGTCACACAGGCCCTGTGCTGGGTTTAAAGCTCTGCAGTGGCCATCTTGACATTTCTAACAATTTTTGAACAAAGGGCTCCTCATGCTCATTTTGCAAAGCTCCCTGCAGGGGTTGTAGCCATCCTGCCCTCAGGCATCACCTTTAAGGAGGGTCCCTGGCCCCCCACTGAGTGGCAATGCTCTGTTTATGTGCTTGTCTCCTCGGAAGCTTGGAACACCGTGAGGGCAGGGGCCGTGTCTTGTTCTCCTTTGAATCCCTGTGCCAACCACAGCTTGTGGCACAGTTTGTTCACAGTGTTTTATTGAATGAATGAATGACCTGGTGCCCCCGTGTGCAGCCTCACCCCCTAACCTATCCTCCATGAGCTGCTGGAGGGACCTGATATATCAGCATCACATAAAACCCCCTGTTACCCTCCCCTCACCCCCCATAGTGGAGCCTCAGATAGAGTTCAACACTCAGCATGACCCACAAGACCCTCTGAAAACAGACTCCTGCCTCCCTCTGACCTTCCTTGCCCGGCTCCTCCCTGTCCTGTCCCTCTCCTGTCTGCTGCAGTGGAGTCCTGGCAACTCCAATGGGCTGGCTTTCTGACACAGCCATTTCCTGAACATGGTGCTCCTCCCTCCTGGAATGCCGTGCCTACCCTGAATATCTGGTAAACTCCTATTCCTCCCTCAAGACTCAGCTTACCCATCACCTCCTCTGGGAGGCCCTCCCTGAAGACCTGTGTGCAAGGTGTAACCTCTATTGCCTTGTGATCCCTCTGGCTGGCTGACTTTGTTATTTTCTCAGTCTACAGCCCTGTGTGATAATCTCCAAGGGTGTGGACCAAATCTTGTTCATCTCGATCTCCCTGGCACAAGCAGGAGCTCAGGAACTGGTTCAATGAATGAACCTCCTTGCTCCTCCTCTTCAGCCTCTGAACCAGGACTCTTCAGACTTGTCCACCTTCTCTCGCTATCTCTCCTGGCAATGGGTGTCTCAGGTTCTCTCTGACCGTAGCCTTCCTTATGCAGTCTATGTGAAGGACACAGATTCACGTGGACAGGCCACTGCTGGCCCCCCGCGAGGTGTCCTAGGGACCATCGTGGCTGTGCTGTTGATCCTCGGGGCTGGACTGTGCCTGTGAAAGAGACTTGGGAAGAAGATGATGGAGACTGGAAGAGGCAGGTTGCATTTCTCCTTCCTGACCCAGATACCTCCCCTCCCCTACTGGGCCCTTGGCTCCCTTTCTCCTGCATTTTGCTGCTCAGGGAATGTCCTTGAGGACGGGACGGTGTGTAGGCATGGCCTTGGGGTTCATAGCTGTGGGGTAGGGTATGGGTTTCCAAGGCCCAATTCAAGCTCCACTCTGTGCGTGACTCAGGCGCAGAATTGCAGGAGGAACACAGGAACCAGGATGGTGACATCCATTATGCAGAGCTGAGCCAGCAGGAATCTCCAGAGGGCAGGGACTAGGTGAGAACTGGGAGCAGTGCCCAACTTGGGCTCTCCCAGGTCCCTCTGTGCCTGGGTCTAGGCATTTCTGGCCCTGCTGTCTCTTTAACTCTTTCCAGATAGTCACCAGTATTTACTAAGAAACTTTACAACTGGGGCCGGTGTAGTGCTGGCACTTTGGGGGAATTCACGTGGAGTTCATGTCAGCAGCATTGGTTCCATGTGGGTCCCTCTGGGCCTCTCTATCCTTCAACTGTTCTAGGAACCCTGTGTCTTGCATTCCTAAGGAATGGGTGACTGACATCTAGAAGAAAAGGAGCCTCTCACTACTGTCTACAGTGAGGTCCAGAAGCCAGGCCAGGCCATGAAGATGATTTAATTGGAGAAAGCAGGAGAATCAGCATTCCTAGGACACCTCCATGCTGAGCTTGATCCCTGCAGACACCCACCTCTTCCAGTTCTGGTCCAGCTCCAGCTGCCCCTGGTCTGCGTTACTCTGACCCTCATGTCCTCAACTCCCTGGGCACATGTGGCCCTGTCACTTCCTCTGACAACTCCCCAAGCTGCCCTCCCACTCATGACCCTCACTTCTGCAGGATGAGTGCTCTTCCTCTGTCATTGACTTGGCTCCTGACCCCTCTCCTTCTGAAACCTCCCAAAGGGGACACTCTTGACTGTGCACGTGTTAATCCCCACAGCCTCTGCTGTGTGTCTTCCTGAAAACATGAGCCCAAACATGGTGACTGTGTAGAGGTGTCAACCATGCCACAAAGGAGGGAGTGAGGCCCTTGGTGCTGGATGCTGAGTTTGGGTTCAATGGAGGCAGCATGGGTGGGTGGGAGCCCACAAAGGGATTGGCCTGAGGCTCCCTTTGCACCTTATGTAGGGCTCCCTTGGGGGTGCTGGGCACTCTGTATGTGTGTGTGTGTGTGTGTGTTGGGGAGAGTGTCTAGTGTACATTATATACTGGCCAGAGCCCTTGTTCTTCGGCACCTGTGCTAACCAGGACCTCGGCCTGAGTGTCAGCCCATGGGTCCCAAACTCTCCTTCTTGTGGAGTGGGAAGAGGAATTTGTACTATTTCAGACCCTTTCAAGTCTTCTGATTCTCGGAAAATGACCCTAGAGGCCCAAAGTTGGAAGTTGAATTCTTTGGAAAACTTCTTCAGCTCTTCCCCTGACTTGGGTAGGGGTACCTGGTGTTTAGAATGGATGTGCCATGTTCTCTCATCTGCGTTGGTGGAGCTGTTGTGGGGTGTGAGAGGTGAAGCTTGTGCAAAGGTCTGAATCAGCCCTCTCCAGACTCTTCTGCTGACGATCAGCCCCCCACAACCATGCTGGCCTCAGACCCTAGGTCAACTCCTCTTTGCTCACTCGCCTCCCTCCGACTAGAATGACAGTTCCCTCTTCCTGTTCCTTGCTCCCATCCCTCCCTGTGGAAATACCACCATCCTCCCTAAGACCCCCTTCCAACTGACACGTTCCATGGATCCTATGTGGTTCCCACAGGTTTGGAAATGGTCTCCCCCATGTCTGACTTTTTTGAATATATTGGACATAACTAAGGCCACTGCCACAGTCTGCCCTGGATTAGTCATGACTCTTCCCTGCTGGACTAACCTGGGGTTCCCTCAGGAGTGTTTTGGGGTTGTAGGAGGTCAGGACCAAGAAGATAAGCCCCTCTCTGTGTGAAGGGTCTGGGCCACATTTCCTCCCACATGGGCTCAGCAGACTGAGACCAAGAGCACAGAGGCTGCTGAAGGTCTTTCTTGTAGTGGGTCCAAGTTGAATCAAGGATGGACATGATGACCTCCCGTGACCCTGCTGATGACCTCTTGTGACTCTCCCTGGCCCAGAGATCTGAGGTGGGGACTTCCCCACTCCACCTCCAGCCTCACATGGCCTGAGGACCTGATGCAGCCTGCACTGCGGTGTGTGGGAGCTTCTCCCTCCACGGGGGTCCTCACCTCCTCAAAGCCTCTGCCTGCTGCCTTGGATGGCAGCAAGATGGACCCAAGTCCATCTTGGGTCACAGATGGACTCCCTGGTACTATGAACTGTGGCACCTTGTCTGCTGGCCTAGATTTCTGGTCTCTTTGTTCCCCTCCCAGCTCAGCTCAGCTCAGCTCAGCTCAGCTGCTTCATCCCTGACCTCAGAAAGCAAAATTTTGAGCTACAGCCTTGAGCATCTAAGAGCCTGCTGGATGGTGCATGGATAAGGGAGGAGTAGGGGGATCCATAATAAGGCTGTTTCTGACCACTTTTCCCTCAGGCTGAGCAGAAAGCTGAGAGAGAAAAAGATAACATCTCCTCACTGGCATCCCAGGTCACTTGTCATGGCTGGGTGTCAATGCCCATCAGCCCAGGAGCAGTGACCACCCATTAACCCTTCCCATCCCACCTAAAGTAGGGAATTAAAAAAAAAAGGAAGGGAACTGGGCTTTCAAAACTTGTAATGCACTAGGTCTTGTCCTTTGTTATTAGTGCATTTGAGCCTACTCTGACTCCTAAAGACCTTGTGTATGGCAGAGCAGAACCCTGCCTGGTCTTTTTGCACCATCCTCTCATCTTGTGGTGCTGTATCAGGCTATGCTCCACTGCTATTCATAGGGTTTTCATGGCCACTTATTTCAGGAGTGGGTGGCCAGGTCCTTCTTCCTAATCTGTCTTAGTCTGGAAGACCCACTGAACCTTGCCCACCATGGGTGACCCTGCTGGTATTTGAAATACCGGTGACATAGCTTTCACTCACAGCGTGACACGGAGCCACGACAGTAGGAATACCGACAGAGAGGTGGTGTGATTTCCTGACCGTAAAACAAATGTGGGCCGTGGTGTTGAGAGTGCTGAATCTCAGCCACTAATCCACCAGGACTAGCATTTTGTCCTAGGAATTTTACAAATATTATTTGTTCTAATTCTTTCAAGAACTCTCTAGGGTAGTTATTATTATCCCCATTTTGCAGGACAAGTAACCAACTTCCTAAACTAGCTGGTGGCAGAGCAAAGCCTTAAATCTGACACTGGATGTGTCCAGCATTCACATCTTACCTTTTCCACACGGTCATTGAACAACTTGGAATCCTGGAATATTCCAATGGGAATATCCTCCATTCGTTCCTCTCCCAAAGATCTTGGTATTCTGACTCAGGTTCCCCAACTCAGGATGAGCTCATCCTGATGATGGATGGAGCAGTTGAGGGTTGAAAGACAAATTCTCCCTTAAGTGGACAATGGGGCCTTGGTGGGTGGGATAAGCGGAATGAGAGACCTTGCACTCCAGCAAAGATAAGATGAAGAGATGCTTCTCCCTCTTGGTTCCTGTGGGAATTCTTCCTTCTCGTATAAGGTGTGTTGTGGATTTCAGCATCCCCATCCTCAAACCAGCTCCCTTTTGCATTATTATTCATAACTTCATTCAATAAGTTTTATAAGTTTCTCATTTAGACCTTCAACCATTCTGCCTCCTAGAGGAGGCAGAAATCCCCACTGTACAGATGGAAAAGTAAAATCTAGAGATAAGTACCTCACACAACTTCTCCCGAGTTTAAGTGATGTAGGCATGATTTGGGTCCGCAGGGGATCATTATTTCACTCATTTTGTCTTCTTCTCCCTCGTTCCAGACACACAACCAGGTACCATCTTCTATTGGGTTATCCTTCCTAATCCTTCTTGTATTCCATCCTCCTCTCATTCTTTTATTCTTATCTTCCACTGGCAGCTGCACCATTTTACATTTCTGCCAGCCTTGTATTAGGATTTCTCTACATGCTCTCCAACTCCACCTATTTTTGGATTATACTCATCCTAACGTGGGTGAAGTTGTATCTCATTGTGGTTATGAATTGTATTTTTTTTTTTTTTTTGAGAATTTAATTTTTATTTTATTGATATTTTAATGGTTTCTAACATTGTGAGATTTTGGGTTGTACATTTTTGTTTGTCCTTCACCCCATATATGACTCCCTTCACCCCTTGTGCCCACCCCCCACCCCCCACCCCCACTTCCCGGGTAACCACAGTCCAGTTTTCTCTGTCCATGTGTTGGTTTATATTCCACATATGAGTGAGATCATACAGTGTTTGTCTTTCTCTTTCTGGCTTATTTCACTTAACATAATACGCTCCAGGCCCATCCATGTTGTTGCAAATGGGACGATTTTGTCTTTTTTTATGGCTGAGTAGTATTCCATTGTATATATATACCACATTTTCTTAATCCAATCGTCAGTCGAGGGACACTTAGGTTGCTTCCACTTCTTGGCTATGGTGAATAATGCTGCAATGAACATAGGGCTGCATAAGCCTCTTTGGATTGTTGATTTCAGGTGCGTTGGATAGATTCCCAGTAGTGGGATGGCTGGATCATAGGGCATCTCTATTTTTAATTCTTTGAGGAATCTCCATACCGTTTTCCATAGAGGCTGCACCAATTTGCATTCCCACCAGCTGTGTATGAGGGTTCCTGTTTCTCCACATCCTCTCCAACATTTGTTGTTTTTTGTCTTGGTGATTATAGCCATTCTAACGGGCGTGAGGTGGTATCTTAGTGTTGTTTTGATTTGCATTTCCCTGATGATTAGTGATGTTGAGCATCTTTTCATGTGCCTATTGGCCATCTGTATATCTTCCTTGGAGAAGTGTCTGTTCATTTCCTCTGCCCATTTTTTGATCGGGTTGTTTGTTTTTTTGTTGTTCAATTGTGTGAGTTCTTTATATATTATGGAGATCAACCCCTTGTCAGATGTATGTTTTGCAAATATTCTCTCCCAGCTGGTTGGTTGTTTGTTCATCTTGATTCTGATTTCATTTGTCTTATAAAAGCTCTTTAGTCTGATAAAGTCCCACTTGTTTATTTTTTCTTTAGTTTCCCTAGTCTGGGTAGGCACGTCATCCGAAAAGATTCCTTTAAACCCAATGTCAAATAGTGTGTTGCCTATATTTTCTTCTATGAGTTTTATAGTTTCAGGTCTCACCTTCAGGTCTTTGATCCATTTTGAGTTAATTTTTGTGTATGGCGATAGCACATGGTCCACTTTCATTCTTTTGCATGTGGATGTCCAGTTTTCCCAACACCATTTATTGAAGAGACTTTCCTTTCTCCATTGCATGTCCTTAGCACCTTTGTTGAAAATTAGCTGTCCGTATATGTGTGGTTTTATTTCTGGGCTTTCAATTCTGTTCCATTGATCTGTGTGTCTGTTTTTGTACCAGTACCATGCTGTTTTGATTACTATTGCTTTGTAGTATGTTTTGAAGTCAGGAATTGTGATGCCTCCTGCTTTGTTCTTTTTCTTTAGGATTTCTTTAGCTATTCGGGGTCTTTTGTTGCCCCATATAAATTTTAGTATTCTTTTTTCTATTTCTGTGAAGAATGTCATTGGGATTCTTATTGGGATTGCATTGAATCTGTAGATTGCTTTAGGTAATATAGACATTTTAACTATGTTTATTCTTCCAATCCACGTGCATGGGATATCTTTCCATTTCTTTATGTCATCGTAGATTTCCCTCAATAATGTCTTGTAGTTCTCATTGTATAGGTCCTTCACCTCCTTGGTAAGATTTATTCCTAGGTATTTTATTCTTTTTGATGTAATTGTAAATGGTATTATCTTTTTGAGCTCTCTTTCTGTTAGTTCATTATTAGCATATAGAAATGCAACTGATTTTTGTAGATTGATTTTGTACCCTGCAACTTTGCTGTAGTTGTTGATTGTTTCTAACAGTTTTCCAACAGATTCTTTAGGGTTTTCTATATATACAATCATGTCATCTGCAAATAGTGAGAGTTTCACTTCTTCGTTACCTATTTGGATTCCTTTTATTCCTTTTTCTTGCCTAATTGCTCTGGCCAAAACCTCCAGTACTATGTTGAACAGGAGTGGTGAGAGTGGGCAGCCCTGCCTCGTTCCTGTTCTCAGAGGAATGGCTTTCAGTCTTTCCCCGTTGAGTATGATGTTAGCTGTGGGTTTGTCATATATGGCCTTTATTATGTTGAGGTACTTTCCTTCTATTCCCAATTTATTGAGAGTTTTTATCATAAATGGATGTTGTATCTTGTCAAATGCCTTCTCTGCGTCTATTGAGATGATCATGTGGTTTTTATTCTTTGTTTTGTTGATGTGATGTATCACGTTGATTGATTTGCGGATGTTGAACCATCCCTGCGTCTCTGGTATAAATCCCACTTGATCATGGTGTATGATCTTTTTAATATATTGTTGTATTCGGTTTGCCAATATTTTGTTGAGGATTTTTGCATCAATGTTCATCAGCGATATTGGCCTGTAATTTTCTTTCTTTGTATTGTCTTTGTCTGGTTTCGGTATCAGGGTGATGTTGGCCTCGTAGAATGATTCAGGAAGTGTTCCATCTTCCTCTATTTTTTGGAATAGTTTGAGGAGGATGGGTATTAAATCTTCTTTGAATGTTTGGTAAAATTCACTGGAGAAGCCATCTGGTCCTGGACTTTTATTTTTTGGGAGGTTTTTGATTACTATTTCGATCTCTTTACTTGTGAATGGTCTATTCAGATTCTCCATTTCTTCTTGGTTCAATTTTGGGAGGTTGTATAAGTCTAAGAATTTATCCATTTCTTCTAGATTGTCCAATTTGTTGGCATATAATTTCTCATAGTATTCTCTTATAATCCTCTGTATTTCCATGGTATCCGTTGTAATTTCTCCTCTTTCATTTCTAATTTTATTTACTTGAGCCTTTTCTCTTTTTTTCTTAGTTAGCCTGGCTAAGGGTTTGTCTATTTTGTTTATCTTCTCGAAGAACCAACTCTTTGTTTCATTAATCCTTTCTACTGTTTTTTTGGTCTCAATATCATTTATTTCTGCTCTGATTTTTATTATTTCTCTCCTTCTGCTGGCTTTGGGCTTTGTTTGTTCTTCTTTTTCTAGTTCTGTTAGGTGTAATTTAAGGTTGCCTATTAGGGCTTTTTCTTGTTTGTTAAGGTGGGCTTGTATCGCTATGAGTTTCCCTCTCAGGACCGCTTTTGCTGCGTCCCATATGGTTTGATATGGCATGTTATCATTTTCGTTTGTTTCCAGATAGTTTTTGATTTCTCCTTTAATTTCATCAATGATCCATTGGTTGTTCAGTAGCATGTTGTTTAATCTCCACATTTTTGTCACTTTCCCAGTTTTTTTTTCCTGGTTCATTTCCAGTTTCATAGCCTTATGGTCTGAAAAGATGCTTGTTATGATTTCAATCCTCTTAAATTTATTGAGGCTTGCTTTGTTTCCCAACATATGGTCTATCCTAGAGAATGTTCCATGCGCGCTTGAGAAGAATGTGTAGTCAGCTGTTTTTGGGTGGAGTGCTCTGTATATGTCTACTAGGTCCATCTCATCCAGTTTTTCATTTAAGTCTAATATTTCTTTATTAACTTTTTGTCTGGATGATCTATCCATTGCTGTAAGTGGGGTGTTAAGATCCCCTACTATTATTGTGTTGTTGTTGATTTCTCCTTTTAGGTTTGTTAATAGTTGTTTTATGTTCATTGGTGCTCCTATGTTGGGTGCATATATATTTATAAGTGATATGTCTTCTTGATGGAGTGTCCCTTTTATCATTATATATTTCCCTTCTTTGTCTTTCTTAACCTGTTTTATCTTGAAGTCTACTTTGTCTGATATGAGTATGGCAACACCTGCTTTCTTTTGTTTGCCATTAGCTTGGAGTATTGTCTTCCATCCTTTCACTCTGAGCCTGTGCTTGTCTTTAGTGCTAAGATGTGTTTCCTGAAGGCAGCATATTGTTGGGTCTTGCTTTTTAATCCATCCTGCCACTCTGTATCTTTTGATTGGAGAGTTCAATCCATTTACATTTAGGGTAATTATTGAAATATGAGGGTTGAATGTTGCTGTTTTGTCACTTATTTTCTGGTTCTTTTGCATTTCCTTTGTTTCTTGTCCCATTCGTTTTGGACTGCCAATTCAGTTTGGTTGTTCTGTCTTATGATTCTTCTAGTTTTCTCTTTGTTTATCATATGTGGTTTTAATTTGATTATTTGTTTAGTGGTTACCTTGAGGTTTGGGCAAAAAATCTTCTGTATGAGATAGTCCATTATCTGATAGCCTCCTATTTCCTTATACTAAGTCAATTCAGTCACTTTCCTCTTCCCCTTCTAAGTTGCTCTTGTTATACCTTATTCTATCTTGTGTTGTGGCTGTGTGTTTACAGTGATGAGGTTAAATTTATTTTTGGTGAATTTCTTCCTTTGATCTTTGAGTTTAGTATTTAAGTGGTTGCTAACCTATTCCGGTAAAGATCTACTATTTCTCTGATTTTGTCTGCCTACTTTTCTCCTTACTCCAAGCTTTGTGTTCCCTTTCTCTTCTTGTTTTCAGGCCTGAGGGCCTTCTTGAGTATTTCTTGTAGTGGCGGTCTCGTGGCCATGAACTCCCTTAGCTTTTGTTTATCTGGGAGAGTTACTATTTCTCCATCATATTTGAAGGATATTTTTGCTGGATAGAGTATTCTTGGCTGAAAGTTTTTGTCTTTTAGTATTTTGAATATATCATTCCAGTCTCTTCTAGCCTGAAAAGTTTCTGTTGAGAAATCCGCTGAGAGCCTGATGGGAGTTCCTTTGTACGTTATTTTTTGTTTTTGTCTAGCTGCCCTTAATATTGTTTCTTTGTCGTTGACCCTGGCTAGCCTTACCACTAGGTGTCGTGGTGAAGGCCTTTGTCTGTTAATATATATAGGAGTCCTGTTGGCTTCGCTTACTGGTATTTCCTGCTCCTTCCCCAGATTTGGGAAATTTTCAGCTATTATTTCCTTGAATAGGCTCTCTGTTCCTCTTTCCCTCTCCTCTCCCTCAGGAATACCTATAATTCTTATGTTACATTTTCTAATAGAGTCCGATATTTCTCGGAGTCTTTCTTCATTTCTTTTTAGTCTTAGTTCTCTCTCTTCTTCCATCTGGAGTATATCTGTATTCCTATCCTCTAAAGTACTAATTCTTTCCTCCATATTGTCAGCTCTGTTCTTTAAAGATTCCAGATTCTCCTTTATCTCCTCCATTGTGTTCTTCATCTCCATCAGCCCTGATAGGTTTTTCTTTATGATTTCAATCTCTTTTGTGAAGAAACTCCTAATCTCATTGAATTGTTTGTCTGTGTTGTCTCGTATTTCGTTGAGTGTTTTTATAATAGCTATTTTGAAATCTCTGTCATTTAGTTTATGGATTTCTGTGTCTTCGGGGTTGATTTCTGGTTGCTTGTCATTTTGTTTCTGGTCTGGTGATTTCATATATTTCTGCATTGTGGTTCCTGTGTTGGTTTTGGTTTTCCTCATCCTGGAAGTCTCTGGTTGCACTTTCCACCTGCCGCCACTGTGTGGTGGTGAAGGGCTGTGTAGTCTAAGCCCCCTGCGCTCTGCCCCAGTTTTTCTGCTGCGATCCGCAGTTTTGTTTTGTTTTGTTTTGTTTCTTTTCCCCACTGCGATCCACGGGTCCAGTCCAATTTATTCAGGTCTGCCTCGGACCGCTAGATCTGGTCGAGCTGCAGACTCCGGGTTGTGGGGAGGGGGGAGCTCTCTCTTTTGCCCTCTGGGTCCCTGACGTGGGAGGCTTCTCGTTTGCCCCTCTTTATCCGCTCTCTGGGTTGCTCAGATGTTGATGGTAGCCCTGTGGCTCCTCTGAGCCCTCTGTGCGGGAGTTTCCCACTGGCTGAGAGCGCCCGAAGAGCTGCAGTTTCCCGCCGAGGGCCGCCCCTCCCCCCTCTCTGGGAGCCGCGCGGACCGGATCGCTGATCTGATGGGGAGGGAGCGGAGTTCTCCTTACCTCTCCCCACTTCCTCCGGGGGCCCAGCACGTTCCGCTCTCAGATGTGCGGCAGTGTGGATCCCTCCGCTCCAGCTTTTGACTGTCTGGGATTCCGTTGTTTGTCTGTGGCTGTTACTTTTGTTGTATTTTGTGGGGGAAGAATTCACGGGAAAGCTCACTCCGCCATGATGCTGACGTCACTCTCGGAATCTGTCTGAATTGTATTTCTTTAATGATTGATGATGTTGAACGTCTTTTCAGGTGCACATTGACCATTTGTATACCTTATTTGAAGAAATCTCATTCTCTCGAATTCTCTCTCATCATGCACTGCCCACACCACTCTGTTGAATCTACTCTTGTCCAGGTCATCAGGAAACTCCATGTTGTTAAATCCAGTAGTCAATTCTCAGTCTTCATCTCCCATGACCTCTCAGCTGCAATGGACCTATACTTCCTTGAAACACTGTCTTCACCTTGCATTCCCCACTCACCATTCTTTTCCTCCTACTCAGTGGTTGCTCCTTAGTTTCCTTTATCAGTTTCTTTCCCATCTCTTCAACCTCTAGGTTTTGGAATATCCCAGGGTTCATACCCAGACCACCTCTCTTCACTATCTACACTCATTCTCTTCTGATGTTATGGCCGTGCACTAATCCCCGGAACGTGTGACTATATGACCTTGAGTGGCAAAAAGGACTTAACAGATGCGATCCCTCCCCTGGACTCCACATTATAAATATCCAACTGTTTACCTGACATCTTCACGTGCATGTATAACGGGCATGTCCAGCTTGACATGTCTAAATTCAAACCCCCAAGACATGCTGCCTATGCAGTTTCCCATCTCAAAAAATGTCACCTCAATCCTTCCATTTGTTCTGGCCACAAAACCTTGGTGTCATCCTTGACTGCATTCTTTTTCTCATACCCCACACTCGATCAGAAAATACTGATATCTTTTCACTCAATATATATATTCACATATTTACTTTCATATATATATTCATAACAATATTCCTCTCACCACCACGTGGTCCAATGGGACCGTCATTTCTCACCTGGACTATTGCAGTAGCCTCAGTCTCCCTACTTTTTTCTTAATTCCTTAATATCTGTTTTCAAAATGTCATCCAGGCTGATCTTTTCAAAACCTAAGTTGCATCCCATTTCTCCTTAGCTCAGAACTCCCCCATGGGTCCACTTTATTTGCAAGGCCCTGTACCATCTGCCGTTATCTCTTGTGCTCCCCTCCTCCCTCATAGGACACTGGGCTTTTGCCTTTCCTTCAACACACCATGCATTCTCCCGCCTCAGGGCCTTTGCTCTGCCTAGAATTCTCTTCCTCCAGGTATTTGTACATCTTATTTTCCTGACCTCCTTCAGGTGTTTGTAGAAATACGGTCTACCCTGACCTCCCTTCTTAAAGCCAAAAACTCCTCCAGGTGCCATCCTCCCTCCTCCATGCTCTATTTTCCTTCATAGCACTTCAAAATGTTGTAAGTCAGGGTGCACTTAATCTGGGCTGTAGTTAAAGACAAATGGGAAGTGAGGCTTCAAAATGTCAACTGCAAATCCTGTTATGCAAGTTCCATTATTATTCTCAGGAAACTGCAACACTGATACGTTAATGAACTTGCTCCAGGTCACAGAACTAATAAGTGGTAGAGCTGGGATTAAATTTTGATATTGGGTATGATCTCAATCATAAGTAGAAGATTAAAAACAACAACAAACAGACACATAGAGACAGAGATTGGATTGGTGGTTACCAGAGGGGAACGGGCAAGGAGGGGGGCAAAAGGGATGATTCGGCACATGTGTGTGGTGATGGATTGCAAGTAGTATTTAGGTGGTGAACATGATGTAATCTATGCAGAAATAGAAGTATAATGATGTATACCTGAAATTTGTACAATGTTATAAACCAATGTGACTGCAATAAAAAAGACACATTGTATACTTTAAATATATGCAATTTTTATTTGTTAATTATACCTCAATAAAGCTGAAAAAATAAAGTTGTTTAAAAAAATAACAATAAAATAAAAGTAGTTTTCCTCTACAAAACAAAAAATTTTGGTATTGGACTCTAAAGCCCCTGCTCTTGAAAAGTGTATACTGTTAAATAGAGTATAGTCCATCCACATGATGGAATACTACAGATGTGATAAGAAGGATAAATTACATCTGTATATATTTAGGTGGGGAACTGTCCCTGAAATATTAAATGAGTTATGGGACAGTATGTATTCTCTATAATGCTTATCAGAAAAAAGATTATCTATTAAAAGTTTTGAGCAGGGCAGTGACATGAGCAGAGCTGTATTTCAGATAGATAAAGCCACATAAGTGCCAACAGGAAGCTTATCATCTTGGAAACTCATTGAAGTATTTATGCTCATTTTCACTTTCTGTTGTATGGAATTGATGCCTTCAGAATCTTTATTGAAATAATCCCAAATATCTCTGGATTTGTCTACACAGTACAGGCAAAGTGACAATTTTGATCTAATTGATTCAAACGGACACGCCTCATGACTCGGGCTCACAACTGTGGCTGTTCATCAGAGCAGTTGAAGAGCTGTTAAGAAAAGAAGCTTGGACCCTATCCCCAAACTGGGTGTCATCTGTATTTAAAAAACCCAATAGGTGATTCTGATATATGATCGTGGCGGACAACTGAATCCTTTGGTCTATGTGGAGTCTTCATAAAATTCAAATGGGAATGTACGTGGCAAGAAGAGACTGAAGTTTGTCTTCCAAGATGGTTCTTGGTGTGTGCTCTGCACACAGTGCAGCAAATGTTGGTTGAGTGAAAGAATGAGTGAATGACGAGAATCCACATTGGAATTACTTTGATGTGTTCACCAAGGTTCAGACTCTGACACACAGATTCTGAGACAGAGCCCAGAAGCTCCAATTTATCCATTGCCCTGTGTGATTTGCCTTGGGGATGCAAAATCTTGCTAAGAAATGTCAAAAGACACTGATAGACAAAACCAGAATGCTGCTTTATTAATTTACAGTAAGAAGCACACCTGCTAACTGGGCTGGATAGTCCTGTGAGCCCGACCAGTGTGTCCTCTCCCAGAGACAGGCCACATGGGAAATAAGGTGTCACTGGGCTGCTCAGGGAGCCCTGAGTCAGGGCAGGTGAGTAGATGCTGCTGGTGTGGATGCCAATGGCTTTCTCATCTGAGCTCTTTGTCTCCGTGGTAGGATGTACCTGCCTGGTGAACGGGATTCTCCTGCCAACCTGACAGAGCTTCACTTGTCTCTGTCCCTCATCTCTCTTTCTTTCTTTTTTTTTTTTTGTGAGGAGATCAGCCCTGAGCTAACATCCGCCAATCCTCCTCCTTTTTTGCTGAGGAAGACGGCCCTGGGCTAACATCGGTGCCTATCTTCCTCCACTTTATATGGGACGCCGCCACAGCATGGCTTACCAAGCAGTGCGTTGGTGCGCGCCCGGGATCCGAACCAGCAAACCCCGGGCCGCCGCAGCGGAGCGCGCGCACTTAACCGCTTGCGCCACCGGGCCGGCCCCCCTCATCTCTCTTTCTGCTCCATTTCTTACTAACCTGCTTCAGATTGACATGTTTTCCTTTGGTCATGTTCATTTGTGAGAGTAAGTCCTGCCTTGGTGTTTGAGCTGGAATCCTGATACCTCTCCTGTAATCCAGGTATGTGATGTTTTATTTGGTCTCCAAAAACCAAATAAACAAATAAATACTCACACTTATCTCTTTTTTCCAAGTCATAGTGGAGGGAGTGGAGGGAGAGGACACCCCCTCAATACACCACATTCCAGCAGCTGAACCACCAAACTGCTTTTGCAAACAGACTCAAAAACAAAAGCCAAGAACTGAATAATGGGATTCCGTAGCTCTCAGGTCCAGAAACTTCACCTAATTTATCACTTAGCCTTTCGGTAAGATCCTCTCATATTTAAAGTAGCAAAACAACAATAACCACTAGAAAGAACTCTAAGAAAATGTAGTACGTAATTAACAACTATTCACTTTAAAAATCTTCGTGAAATGGACAATTTCTAGAAAAATATGAATTGCTAAAATTGATTTACATGTGTATATAAACCTCAAAAATCAACACAGAAAATGCTATAAAACTTAGAGAAGTATTTTCTCTTTGAGGGCACAAGAGCCACATGCTATTACAGGTGGATTCCTTTAAAGCACAAAAAATAACAAAGTTTTGTGCTAACAAATATGTTTTAAAACTCGGAAGAACATAGAAAGTATCCATTTATGATTTAGAAAATGTGACAAAGCACAAGAGAAGAAAGAAGGTCCCAATCCAGTTGTCTACCCTGCTTGAGCTCCTCTCACTTTCCTTCTTCTGTTCGAAACCCCTCTTGTGAGTTGAACTCCCGGCTTCCCAAGGAGCCCAAGGAGCAAAGGCCTTTTGCCAGGATCGTCCACAGCACTGGGAATAAGAATAGAGTTCTACTTCCTGTTGGGTCAGGAACAGAGCAGAGAGTGAGAGGCTTCTGGGTGATGGATCCCAGACTGGCCACGCTCCCTGCAGTGGGCTGACTCAGTGCAGGCACTCTCCCCACCTGATGGTTCTGGGGAAACTGGAACTCTGGGGTTTGGAATAATCCTATGTGATTTTGCCACAAAGAATTTCCTAGAATCTAAGAATGTCCATGTTGGAAGCAAACTCACTGTGGAGTCTTATTCCCATCCTGCACTTTATAACAACCCACCAAGTGACTTTGCCTGTGGTCACATTCCACCAGTGACAGGGACCTCACTGTGTCCCAAAGCTTCTATTCCATTTTTGGATGACTCTGACTACAGAAAATTCTCCTCCAACATTGAGTCAAAACCTGCCTTTCTTTATCTTCAAGTTTCCGTCTTGAGGTCACTTATTACAAGTATGATTCCTTGTCTACTCGATGGTTCTTCAAGTGGGACTTACAGCAGAGCAGAGAGAAACATCAGTGCTTGAATAGCTGTTCTTTGCTCTTTCTAAAAGCCCCTGTTCTACCCTTTTCCTGCAGTTTCCTGGGTCACATGCCAGCCTTCACTGTCTCTGATTCATCTCACCTGGAGATGTAGGATATCACATTTCCTGGGCATGTGAGCAGGAACCACCGCACCCCCAATCTCCTGGGAAAGGAGTATCAGGAGCTGGGCACACTCACCCTGCCGGGCACTTTCTTGATCCTGACAGACTTCCCCAATGTCGTTGGTGGCATTTTTGTGGTCCACATGGTTGCTGACCACACGGGTGAGGCTGATGTTGGGCTGGTTCAGGGACAGCCTCACAGCCAGTGTCCAGGTCATCGGGGCTGATCCTGGTGTCCTTGGTTTTCCTCTTATATTTCTAAATGAGCAGTGGGCAATCAGGTTCCACCTTAGGGTGGGGGCAGGGAGCTGGGTTTTATGATGGGGAACCCCTAAGCGTTCGAATGATGAGGGCTTTGCTGAGGCTCCTGTACCCACACAAGCTGCCCGAATTCTCTCCAGATAGTGCATTCAGGGTGTTTTGGTTTTGGTTGTGGTTTTAGAAGAGCTCTCCTTTATTGATGTCTGAGAAGGAAATGCCTGGCTCCTAGACATTCTTTGCCTGGAGCTGGAGAGAGGGTTGGGGGTTGACTATTTCATGCACAGACCTCCCAGTATTCTCCCTGTTTCAGCCCCATTCTCACCCCACCCTCCATCCCACCTGGCCCTCTGAGTTCAGAGACACTGCGGCTTCCTCTGGGCATACAGCTCTGTCCCCTGCTGCGCCCCTACGTGTATATCCTAGGTCAGTGGTTCTCAAACTTGGCTGCACATTGGGCTTATCTGGATCATTAAAACAATACTGTTCCCTGGGCACTAGCCCAGAGGTTCTGGTATAATTGTTCTGTGTTCTGGGTCTGCCCCACTAGGTAGCCCTCTTCCTTCTCTCTCTGAAACTCCAGGCATCTCTGGTCTGCTGCTTAGTTACCTCCCTGTCTCTCTTTGATGTTGAGATTTATACACTTAATAAAAATAAATTTAGTATAGTTTTAAGATTCTGGGGAAGGAGAGGAGACACATGCATCTACTTGGTTCATGATCACCTTAAACAAGAAGTCCGAAACCTAATTTCAATCACCGTGTCCAACTGTATCTCTCCCCCTCCTTCTTTGCACTCTATAACTTAGCAGATGGAAAGAAACGAGCAAACTCCAAAACCATTCCCTTTCACCTGTCTACTCGCTGCTCCTTCCCACATCTGTAACGTCACTCGTGCCGATCTCCTGGTAATTTCCAAGCTCAGAGATATACTGTGGCTGGGTTTGGACCAGGGTCAGGGATGCCCGGGCTCTGGGTCAGATTCTGCCATCTCCTGACCTCCCCTCTGCTCTGAGATGGCTCCAACAGTCTCAAGCAACAGAGTCTCACACAGGCACGTTCAGAGGCAACAGCCAGTGGCAGCGTGGGGCAGGAGCTTCTCCTCACCCTCCTTCCTCTTGTCAGGATGGAAGTCATTCTCAGAAGCCCCCAGTGAACTTTTCTTACGTATCATTGGCCAGAATAGGGTCATGTGCCCAGCATGAGATCAGAGGAATCCCCTCACCTCATCCCTGATACCAGGTATCTCTTCTTGACAGCTGAACCAAGCTGGGTCTGTTAGTGAGAAGATGGATGGCCTGGGGACTGGAAATGGATGGTGTTGATGATGGTATTTTTCCCTCTCCATTCCTTCTTTCCCTTCCTGGAGGACACTACTTATCTATACATTTGATCTCCATTGTGAGTCCACATTGCTCTTCTTTGTTCTAATTGCTTCCCTCTTGGTTTTTATATTATTTTCTTATACTGTCTTCCACGTTGTTGATATGGTTTCCTGTAGTGTTGATTCTAGTCTTTGCATTTTTAAATACTGCAAAAGAATTACTTTTCCCCTCAATTATTTTCTTAGCCCCTCCCCCAATCATATTCTGATATCTTAGTTCATTTTTCATCTCTGTTTTCATCAGTTTTTGCAAACTATTGTTCCTTTATTTTGTTTTGGCGAACCAATTATTTGTGTAGGTCTCATGTTGGTTTTTTTTTTTTTTGCTTTTTCATGTTTGATTGAGGTTTCCTATTTATTTTGCTGTTTGCCTCAACAAACATGTGTATTATACTCCTTTGGACTTTGCTTTCTGTCAGGACACTGAACTCTTAGCACAGGAGTAAAGAACTGATATAATGGCTTGTCTTCTTTGTTTGGTCTCACAGTAGCCTGGGAAGGTTAGGAAGAGAGCATGAGCCTTGGGCAACAGGAATTAGAGAATCCTGTCTGCTCTGTCTACTCCAGTTTTGTGAAAACCACACAGAAACAGTCTCCACTGAGTGGGGTCTTCCTGTTCCACGAGGAATACCCTATGGGATTCCATTCCTTTCCCCCTCCTGCCATCATCCTGGGCCAGCCATGTGGTGTGACATCCCTGTGGTTCACAGGCTTCACCCGCCCCTCCTTCTCTTTTGTTGCTGCCTTTCCTGTCTGGGTCTGTTGCTCCAGGAGTGGTGTTGCCCAAAGTGGTGTGCTTGGCAGTCTCAGAGGCCTGTAATTGCTCCATTAGAAGGTTTATATGTCATGGTTTCATTTTGATAATAATCTGAACATTAACGTGTACGTGTTATGGATCCTGCGACAACCTTATATAAGGTTATATATATATAACCTTAAATATATATATATATATATATATAACATATAAGGTTAAATATATATATATAACCTTATATATATATATAACATATAAGGTTATATAACATATAACCTTATATGTTATAAGGTGACAACCTTATAACAAAGTCATTTCAGGGCTCTGCTTGCTTTTGTCTTAAAGCATCTTCACAGGAGGACCAGATGATGACATGGAGCGTGGTCCTGATGGGGACTCCCCAATGGGTGGTTCACATAGACGAGACAGGTGGGAGGATGGGCCATCAGATGAGTTGTCAGTTGATTTCTCTTGCTTGTAACCATGAACCCTGACTGACACTTAGGATAATGTGATAGAATAGTGGTGGTTTGGTGGAGATGTACGGTGTGGGTGCTTCATCAAGAAAGTCCCCTAGGAGGGAGTGACAATTAAGGTGAGTCCTGAATGATGACAGGACAGAATGAATTATTCCAGGCAGAGGAAAGCGCATATAGAAAGTTTCCAGTGCAGAAATGATGTTGGCTTCCATGTGGGACAGAAGGAAGCCCCATGGCTGGAGCAGAACAAGTGAAGAAGAGATCTGAGGACAGGAGACTGGGAGGCAGGGAAGGCTTTGCAGGGAGGATAGGTAGTTTGGGTGTAGTGTGAGTGCAACAGGAAGCTGCTGGACGGTTTTTAGCAGAGTGGTATCATGTGATTTACATTTTTTATGATCACTCTAGACTAGATACCATCTGGAGAATGGTTGATAGGAGGGCAAGAGTAGGAAAAGGGATTCCAGTTAGGAGGCTCTTGCAACAGGTTAAGTGAGAGAAGGATGGTGGCCGGGGGATGGGAAGAA
Source organism: Diceros bicornis minor (assembly GCF_020826845.1). Taxonomy (NCBI): domain Eukaryota; kingdom Metazoa; phylum Chordata; class Mammalia; order Perissodactyla; family Rhinocerotidae; genus Diceros; species Diceros bicornis. Next base: position 60,787,582 of record NC_080743.1, read on the forward strand.
GTTGAGAAATTCAGGACAAATTGGGAGGCCGACCTGACAGGGACTGCCGATGAACGGGATGTCAGAGTCACAGAAAAGAAGAACCTAGGCTGACTTCTAGGTTTTTGGCTTAAGCAAGTGGGTAGATGGTGTGACATTTATTGAGCTGTAATTATTATTAAAGCCTAGAGAGGAGCAGGTTTGGGGTGAGGGGAGGCATAAAGCAAGAATCCGGTTTTAGACATATTAACTTTGGCTTCCAAGAACAGATGTTAAATAGGCCATAAGGTATGGGTCAGAAACTCAGGGGAAGGTCAGGGCTGGAGATGTGGCCCTCAGCCCAGTCATGCACTTAAAGCCATGGGATTAGCTAAAGTCACCTAGGCGAGATTATAGCTAGGGAAGAAAAGATGGCACAGCTCTAACCACCATGTAGAGAGATGGAGAAGGAGCAGCCAGTGGGGAAAACCCGCTTAGCACAGTTCACAAAAGCCAAAGAAGGAGAGTTTCAGGGAAGGCAGAGTGGGCTACTGTGACAGCCCTGCTGAGAGATGAGGCCAGGCTGCCTGCTTTTCTTTTCTTCTCCTCCTTAGTAGTTCCAAAATTCTTTTGTGCTTCTCCATTCCATTAGTACTTACCCTTGTAATACATATATTTCTCTGCTATTATATTAAAACATTCAAATTATACCCCTCTGCCCTCTGTTTCCCACCGCTCGCCACCACCCCAAGTAGGATGAAGACGCAAAACGTTCACTAGCCCACGTTCTCTGCCCACCTCACAGTCTTATAATATTCCTACCCGTCTCCCTGTAACAGCCTTCCAACTTAGAGGTTTTACTGAAATAATCAAGTATTCTATTTCTAGGAATTATTAGATTTTATCCGAAGATATGACTTTACTTCGAGAATCTTTACTTTTCACTTATCACGAATTCCCAGTCACATTACCATCATCCCTTGTGTTTAATTACAATTGTTGTGTGTTTCCTGGTGACCACTGTGGACTCTTTCTCTCCGTACTCTAGAGATCTCTGTTACGATGAATTTGTTATTTGATGGAGAATTTTTTTTGAGGATTTTCCTCAAATGGACTCTGTGGGTGATATAGTCTCTGCATCCTTACTCCAGAGCTACTATTTTCTCTTACCCTGACAGTAAGCGCCATCTAGCTGATTTGTGAGGATTTGTCAATTGCTGTCCTTTCCTTTAAGTAGCACATAGTGTCCTTTCACTGTCATCAAGATTCCAGTATTGCAGACAAGATGTGTCATTGTTTTTCCTTTCATTGTATTATACCTTTGGAGGCTTTCTAAGTTTTTGTTCTTCTTTGTGGTATTTCAAGAATTATACCAGCTACTCTTAGGTGCATGTGTCTTTTTGGTCATTGATGTGAAATTCTCATACATACAATTAACAGTATAAAGTGTATATTTTTGAGTGGCATTTGGTGTATTCACAATGTTGTGCAACTGCCATCTCTCTCTCCTTTCAAAACATTTTTCATCTTCCCAGAAAAACACTCTGTACCCACTAAATAATTACTGTCTCTTCCTCCTCCCCCATCCTCTGGTAACCCCCAATCAATCACGCCTATGTAATGAAGTCTCCATAAAAACCCAAAAGGGTGGTGTTAGGAGAGCTTCTGGGTTGGTGAACACAAGGAGGTGCTGGGAGGGTGGCCCACCTGGAGAGGGCGTGGAAGCTCTAGACCCCTTCCCACATGCCTTGTCCTGCGCGTCTCTTCCATCTGGCTCTTCATGAGTTATATCTTTTCATAACAAACCAATAATCTAGTAAGTAAACTGTTTTCCCACTGTTCCGTAGCTGCTCTAGGAAATTAATTAAACCTGACAGAAGGTCATGGGAAACTCTGAATTTTATCCAGTCAATCTGAAGCCAGTTGGTAACAACCTGGACTCGTGAGTGGTGTCTGAAGTGGGGGGATGATAGTCTTGTGGGACTGAACCCTAAACGTGTGGGATCTGACACAAACTGCAGTTAGATAGTATTAGAACCGAGTTAAATTGTAGGACACCCAGCTGGTGTCTGAGAAATCACAAGATTGCTCCACGTGGGGAGAAGTACACACACATCTAGTGTCAGAAGTAGTGTGGCAGTTATGTGAGAGTAAAGGAGAGACACAGGAGTGTGTTTTTCCATAGCAGGTAATTTATCTGTTTAGACTTTCTTTCTCTTCTGGGGTCAGTATTGGTAAACTATATTCTCCTAGAAAATGACCCATTTCACCTCAGTTTTCCATATATTTGTATAAAGTTAAGAAAAATAGTTTCGTTTAACTTCCTTTGTATAGGTGGTTATTTCCTGCTTTTTCATTTCTTCTTTTGGACATTTAGGCTTTCAAGGGAGGGTTTTTGAAAGATTGGAACCACTCAATCATGCTTGTGTGCTTGTGGCAGTAAATAGGGGGTAAAGGTTATCTGTATCAGACAAAACAATTTAAAGTAGGGGACAGTTTATTCCCCCAAAGCAATGTTGGTTTTTTGAACAGGGACCTGATGAATAAATGAAAAGAAATAGAATATATTGGAGCATATGAGGAAGCCATGTGGTTTAAAACTAATTCTGCCTGGCCTTGTTTTTCCAAAAGGGCCTGACATGGCCTGTTGAGCATGCATTGTATGCCTGCTTTAAACATTTACTATGTCCCAAAGACAGGAATGATGCCCTTAAAGGTAGGGATGTAGCTTCTCCCCACCTCAGCATTTCTTTAAAGATAAGCATCTCTTCTTGGGAAATAAAGATTAAGTACTGACCTGCTGTACTCACCTTGTGACCACTGACCAGCTGACCACTGACCTGCTGTGCCAGCTAAGCTCTCATGACAGTGGTAAAAGAGATATTCCTGTCATATGTGATGTATGCTCCTTGTTTCAAGATGGTGTATAACCACTCTGTAGATCCCACTTCTTTGGTGCCCTTCCTTCTAGCAGAAGGAAGGCCCTGGGCTCTAGTGCTCAAACCTGACTCACAATAAACTCACCCCAATTTTGATTTATAGATTGATCATGGATTATTTACATCGACAGACCTAAATCATTAAAGAGATGACAAGTGGCCAATGTTCAGGAAAAGATAGGAATGAGGGAATTTCCAAAGACCAACAATTTAACGAAGAGAGATGACTGGGCCTCACAAAACAGTGAAGCTAGATCTGTATATCTGTGTGGTCTCGAGCTGCCTGATTCCTGTTTTCTCTCTGTCTCTCTCTCTTTCCTTTTTATATTTAAAGAAATTTATTAAGCTATGTCTCACAGGCTACAGAAAAGTTTCTTCACTATGAACAGGGAGATGCAGTTTCAATTTACAAGAAAACTGAGAAAAATCACTACAGGGAAGTTGGCGCCACTGTCTTTACAAGATCCAGTTTCCTGACTTCCAGTTCTCTTCCTAGTGCACTTCTGGAACACATAAAACATATAGGAAAAGGACAAAATCCAATAATGACTGAAAGACTAGGTAAGAGCAGTGTAGTTACAGCCGTTTCCATCTCTCATATACCAACACATCCTGTGCCCTCCTTGAGGACACACGCAAATATACTTCCATAAAATTTTTCCCTCATGAATTTGTAAGGAACTCAAATTAAATATGATGATATTTTGCCATATCCTTTGAACATTTTAAAAATTATTCTTTTAGCAAAAGGACAAGACTTCACTAGCTCAGTCCACGTTGATTCTTCATAAAATTGAGTTAATCATGAACTCAGAGCTGCCTGAATCTGCTTTAATCCAAGATGTGTTTACAGCAAAGAGTTTTTGTTTTGTCAGTGTTCAAGGGATGGAACGGACATTGTGGCTAGAGCCACTGGGACCCTCCCACCTCCCTGTCCTCCCCTGTCATGAGACTCCAGGCAGCCTGGTAATGGCTGCTCTAAATCAGCTCAGAATTCAGGTAAGACTGATGCCAGCTTGATTGAGGCACAAACAGCTGCATTTCCTTCTGTGAGGGACTTACCACCCTCAGTGGTTGTCTGGCAACCAACAGCACACAAAGAGAGGGCCGCTGGGGGCAGAGGCGGCTTCCTGTGCATCCCTCACCCTGTCATGTACACAGCTCGCTGAGAATGTTGACAAATGCTATAATGGCAGAGCAGTGGAAGTGGTCTGGGAGCACAGAGGAGCCAGCCTAGATGTAACTACATCTCAAGAGAAAAAAAAACAGTGGGACTCCTTAAACTGCTCACTGACCCCCAGATTCTGTGACCCTAACCAGGAAATGATAGTCTTTGTTGAGTAGAAAAAGGAAAGAGAATTCAGATGGGGGAAGGCACTGAGGGAGCCCCTGTTTGCCTATTGAGAAACATAAACAGAATAATTTTCCTAGAGGCCGGGATAGGGAGGGAGAGAAGTGGTGAGAGGAATTTCCTTCAAATAGCGGAGGCTCCCCTATCGCCTTAGTTAAGAATTCAGAGAGGTCTGGGTGATCCTAGTGTGAGACTTAGTAGTTCTGAGATCTCAGGCGAATTAATTGGCCTCTCTGAGCCTTGGTTTCCTCAAATGTAAAACTAGGGTAGTGTCATCTACTTAATGGGGCTACATAGAAAGCCAGATTCCTGTCATATGTCGCAGTGCCTGGTGATTAGCAAGGGGTCTTCCACTGTCTTGGCCTCCCTGCCTCCTTATCCTTCTCAGCTCCTCAGAAAACAGGCAGTGATGCGAGGCTGAAATGAGAGAACGTATGTGATGCTCCCAGTACAGATCTTGCATATGGTAGACGCTCAACACGTGTTCATTCCTGTCTTCCTTCTGGCCAGGTCCTCTTCATCTTCTCAGTCAGCCAGCCAATACTGCCTACCTAGAGCAGTTATCGTCACCTCCTTAATGCTGTAACTTGCCCCTACGTCATTTACCCTCTCATTGGGTTCCAATTCTTTCATTGCTATAAATAGACCAAAATGAATGTCTTTGTGCATAAGCTTCTTCTGCATGGAGGTTTTCCTTGGGATGAATCCCAGAAGTGGAATTACCGAGGAAAAGGTACAAATATTTTAAATGTTTGTGAGACATCAAATGAACTCTAAGAAGCTTTTTACTCATTTAAAAAGCTGCCTATAATAGATAAGAGTGCCTGTTGCACTGTCCCATTGCCCAACAGAATATTGACTTTAACAAAAACACCTGTGCTAATTTGATAGGCAAAATATGATATCCAGTTTTCTTAATTTGCATTTCTTGGATTACCTGTGAGGATGACTACCTTTCATCTTATCTATTTTTTCTTTATGCTTCATCTGTTAATATCCTCTGCTCATTTATCAGCAATTGTGGTAGTATTTCTCTCGTTGATTATTAAGGGGGAATGGACTTTTTTTTTTTAAAGATTCTCACAATGTTCCCCATTGTGTAGGAGGCAGAAGGGGAGCGGGGAGCATAGGACAGTGTGCAATCTCTGTGTCACCACAAGTACCTCACTTCCCAGAGAAAAACCTTTCCTGTTATTAAACTTTTGGGTCACAATAAAACTGTCAATTATGAAAAAGGAAACAACATCATTTTTGTTTCTTTTACAGTGTCTATTTACAAGTTTTTCATCAAGTAAGAAATGTATGCTAAATACATGAGTAATCTGTGTCCCTGTGTCAGACACTAGCTGGAAAGTGCACTAATTCATTTAATCTCCCAAATAACACCTCCACTTAGGTATTATTCTATCCATTTTACAGGTGAGGAAATTGAAGTTCAGGAAGATAAAGCGACTTTTCCAGGATATACACAATTTGTTCAAAATTTTATGGCCAATATGTGGTAGGCCCAGAATTTGTGACCCTTGGGTCTGACTGCAGAATTCAGCCCCTCTTTCCACCACAAGGACGTTTTGGGGACAAGGGCGGGGCACCAGGCCACCAAGTCAGAGCCTGGTTCCCATGAGGCAGCACCTGCAGCATAACTCCCGCCCCCATGGAGAGCTTGGAAACAACTTGTAACCACACACAACGGTCACCAGCAGAGTGAGAGGGGAAGGTCCCACTCCCCCTGGCTGCCTCCGCCTCCCCTGCCTCTGCAGATGGTGCCATAGCTCAGCTGTCCCTAATGATGGGGCAGTAGGAAGCTGTCCTGGCCCCTCACTCACCACACATGCCCTCCTCTGCCTGGGAGGAGAAGAAGGAAGGAGACTGGGGAATGGAGACAAGGACCTGAGATTGTGGAGATGGTTCCCGCCAAACAGGAAGGTGGACAATGAGTCACTGTTCTGACATCTCAGCGGCAGCAGCCCAACACAGCAGGGCAAATAATTGCCTTTTGAAGTAGAGGTTTGATGACGTTTTCATGTTCTGAGGAATTTCCTGAGGGCGTCCCAGAAAAGCCCTAGACCCCTTTCCCTCCCAATCAACCTCAAAGAAACTTGAGGAATCAGGACGTTAACACCATGCAAGCTCCAGCTGCCCACCCGTCCCTCTCACACCTGACTCCTTAGCATCCCACCACACCCTCCCTGGAGCGGCCCAGCCTGTTCTTTTACTCACCTAGGATGAGGCTGATTTGGAGCATCAGGGTCTGGCAAGGGAACCACTGGTGCATAAGGAGTCCATGACTGCTGGGTGAGGGAGATTAGTCCATGGCTCCTCCTCTCCCTGCCCCCTGCTCCCTCCCATCCCCACTCTCTACTTGAATCTCAGCACACATTCTCCTTGCCTGATTGGCCAATGGGCATAGAAATTTTTAATAATAAGGATTTTTTTTTGTTTCTGATAATAATCCATGTTGATTTCACAAAATTTGGAAAACATAGAAAATTGCACAGAAGAACAAAAATCACTTGTTATCTCACCTCACAAAGCTAACCACCATAAACATTCTTCTCCTCCAGCTTTACTGAGATATTACTGACATATAACATATGGAAGCTTAAGATGTACAACATGATGATTTGACACAGGTGTATATTGCACAATAATTACCACAATGAGGATAGTTAACAGCTCTATCCCCTCACATAATTACCATTTTTTTGCACTGGTGTTGATAACATTTAGGATCTACTCTCTTAACTTTCAAGTGTATAATACAGTGTTGTTAATTATAGTCACCATGCTGTACACTAGATCCCCAGAACATTTTCATTTTATAACTGGAAGTTTGTAGTCTTTGACCAACATCTCCCCGTCACCCCCAGTCCCCAGTCCTGGCAACCACCGGTCTACTCTCTATTCCTATGAGTTCAGCTTTTTTAGACTCCACGTATAAGTGAGAACACAGAGTATTTGCCTTTCTCTGTCTGACTTATTTCACCTAGCATACGGCCCTCAAGGCCCATACATGTTGTCACAGAAGGCAATTTTTTTTCTTTTTATGGATTAGTAATATTCCACTGTATATACACACGGCACATTTTCTTTATCTACTCATTTTCAGTGGACACTTGGGTGTTTCCATGTCTTGGCTACTGTAAATAATGCTGCAATGAACATGGGGGTGGCAGACAGATTCTCTTCAAGATCCTGATTTCATTTCCTTCAGTTATACACCCAGAAGTGGAATTGCTGGATTTGTAGGCTCAGCCATTTCTCCAAAGAGCTCTAGTTTTTCTTATGGGGAACAGTATTAGAAACTAAGATCTGGGCACTAGTTCTGCTTGGTGCTACTTGAGGTGGTAGCACTTTTTCAAGTGCTAGGAATTGAGAGTGAGATTTCTCATCCATAGACACAGATTCCACCCAAATCCACAGGCCTCATTATAGTCCTGCTTCTTTGGAAATGAGTAGTCTTTAATGGCACAAAGGGGTCAGGAAATTATCACAAGCATCTTTAGAAGTAAGAGTAGTTGAAATAAAAGCCACCAAAGGAAATGTCATTTGGCTTCCAAAATATGAAACAGTTAATTATTAGTCAAGGAAAAAAGAGTGAGAGTCTATGGCTTATGCTGGACTAGCTAAGTAATAACTACAGCACAGATGGTAGTATAAAGGCCTATTGATAAAAGAAATCAAAATTGTGTTGGAAGGATTGATTGACTTCTGGCATGATACCAGTTGACCTACCCCCCAGTGAAAGTGGGAAAATTATTTAAAAAAATTAAAGCCTGTGAAAATGGTCCTTAGGACAAACAGCAAAAGAAATGTCTGTTCAAGATAATCTGTGAAAACTCTCTTCTCTTCTCTATGCAGTTTTCCTCAAATCCAGGAACACCTGCAGGCCTTGGGCGATTCTGAGCACAGCCACTAGGTGGCGACATTGTCTGACTATGGTTCAGGCCCCACTCCCCTGGGGAGATGAAGTAGGGAGGTAGTGGTGGTGTGACTGTTGGTGGTGCTCTGTGCTGGCTGCTTCTTGTACTATATTTATTTAGTCCTCCCAACAATCCTGTGAAATAGGTAATGTCTCATTTTACAGATGAGGCCATTGAGGATCTGCCCATGATTACACAGCTTAGTGGTAGAAGCAGGAATGAAATCAACGTCAGTTTGTCTCCAGAGTCTTGTTTCCAAGCATGCTGGGCTCCCACGGAAAAAGTCATTCTTTGCCCTCAGGATACCATCTCATGGGGAGGTAGACAGGATGTAGGGTCCCCACCTGAGTTTGGGCCAGGACTGTCTAGTGAAGGAGGAGGGTCGCTGAGGAGTAGCCAAGCCTTAGCTTTGGTTGTTGAAGGGGAAAATTAGATTTTAAGGTGGAAATCAAATACAGTTAACACTACTCCTGTGAATCCCTTAGGATGCTGCTGTATTGGAGGCTGACCTACCACCCTCAGCAGGTGTTTCCTCCTGGTCTGGAAGAGATGCCTTTTCTTTCCGATGGAACAGTTAGCTGGTATTAGGGACCATGCTGTAGGAAACATGAGTCCTTCATATTGAAACACCAGATTTTCCCACAGACAGTGGTGTGCTGGAGCTAGGAAGAACTGGCTTGTGAGAGCTGGTTTCATGCATCTTTTCCCAACTCTGTGTTCAGTGTGATCATGTTGGTGGTTTGAAATGAGCCCTAGTGGGAGTATTTACACCACAGAAATTGTCAAATGCGAGAGACCAAGGCTTCTTCCTCCTGAGGAGGCAGCTGATAGGCAGTTACCAGCACAGCACTGCCCACCAGGAAAGGCTGGTGTGAGCAGAGAAACGGACCAAGGGACACCAAGGGAACCCATGTATTTACAGCTTCCATCTCAATGTCACTCCAAGTCCTTCAGCTTTTGAATAGAGTGAATACTACTAGAGTAGAATTGCTGCACAATTTAAGTTTCTATTTTTCCCCCTTCTTCTATTTTGTTATTGAGGGCAAATAACTGAATTTGAGTAGTAAAAGATGCATACGTCGTCCTCCCTGGAAAGCAAGATGGCGGACACCGGAAGTTGTCTTTGGGCCCAACCCATGATGGAGTCATGCCTGGGTCCTAGGGAGGTGGGGCACCCACCCAGGACAGGGTGGGCTGTGGTGTTAGCTAGGGAAGGACAGCACACACGTCACTGCTCAGGGTCCGTCGGGACAGCTAGCAGAGGGAAAATCAGCTTTATTTTTCCACAGAATGCTGTGTTGTGGGTCTTCAGAGGCCGAGTGTCTGTCAGAAGAGGAGGTGCTGGGTGACCTCATGTTCCTGTGAAGCCACCTCGGGGCTCAGTGAAGCAGATGGTGACCGGGACGGGAAGGGAAGGCCCTGGCAGTGCCAAGGCACAGGTGTGCTCAGTAAATATTTGCTGAATGGAAACCAGTGATGGCTGCCATGGGTAGTTTAGCTGAGAGCTGCTTGTCTTGTTCGAGAGCATATGTGACACCCCAGGGTCCTCACAGGGAGGGTTGAGACAATGAGACACCCACTCTCAGGTGCCGACCTGCACTTGCACCAGCCTGAGGGACCTCCTTGCCTCAGCTGTTCACACGACCTGGGTCCTGCATCAGAAGGGGGAGGGCAAGAGCCTGTGATGTCTGTTGATGTGACAAATGGCTGACAACTTGGTAAAGTGCTGTGAGAACCCAGCACAGAGAGCACCTAATTCCATCTGAGACAGGACAGGGCAGGCTCCCAGTGGTCGCCTTTTGAGCTGCTTCTGGAAGGGTCAGCAAACATGTGACTGGGGACAGGAGGGAGGGTCTTACTCCAGGGAGCAGGAGCAGGCTCACAGACTGGAGGCTGATGGGGTGTTCTTTCTTAGCTCCACAGGGGCAGAAGATTGACTCCTATAAATGGGGAGGTGTTTTCCAGTTAACTGCTCCTGCTGGGGCTCTCCCTCCCCTCTGTGTCCCCATCGGGAGGGGGTCTCAAAGGTCTGAGGGCACATTCTCAGGGTCTGTATGTCGGATCCGGAAAGCCCACCCTCTGCCCTGTGGGGTGGAGTGGTGTGGCCTGAGCCCCTGGGGTGTGCGGAAGGTTGTACTGGGTGTCGTGATCTGTCCTCCCCGGATGGACAGAAGAGAGATGCTGGGAACCTGTTCAGCCAAGACCCATGAGGGAAACTTTGTGATAAAGGAAGTCCAGCAGAAAGGGGCCGATTGATGTGGTTGGGGTGAATGTCACTGACAAACTGAGATTAGTCGGGAACCCTGCAAGGGAGCTGGGCCCAGGTGGGAATGGGAACAGTCTCCACCAGTGGGGCTTCTCCAGGTTTAAAAGGTAATGTAGTTGGTGTGACTGTTGGGATGGTTAAGACTAAAATGAAAAGACCTTGTGAAAGCCGGACTGAGACACTCCCTAGGAGGACAGTGTCCACTGCCCCAGGGAGGGATGAGGGTTCACCAGTCTTCAGCTCACGGATATGAGGGTCCCAGGCCTTGCTGGGAGACCAGTTGAGGCTTCAGGCCAGCAGCCTTTGCAAGTGTGGGCTGGGCTGGAGGCGCAGGCCCATTTCTGAAGCACTGAGTGCAGGGGGAAGCGGTGTGGTTGGCCAGGGGCCGCCTTGGTTCTCAGAGGCTGTGAGATGCAGACGCAGGCCTTGGTTCCCCTGCCTGGGGGTGATGTGAGGGAGGTGAGAGGCCGCTGGGGGACAGGCCTGGCCTCCCTCCCCCTCAGTGTTGCTTCTCAAGGTCTGAAGAGATCTTAGTGTGGCAGATTCACTTCCCTGAGAGGGACTTGGATCTGGAAAGACTACTGGTCTGAAAGTCCAGAGACCTGGTTCTAGGCCTGGCTCTGCTGCCTACGGGCTTCCTGACCTTGGGTTTATTAATGAACATCTTTGGATCCTCAGTTTCCTTGTCTGTAAAATAGGAAGGTAATCCTAATGATACTTGTCTCTCACAGGTGGAAGTGCTTTGTAAACTGGGAAGTGCTAGACAAGTGGAGGTGTTGATGATGATTTAGCCCTCTGGGTGTCCCTTACTGACTGGAGACCGTGGGAATGTCTGTTGTGTAGATTCAGCAAGGACAGATTAAGCAGTGTCCACATTTATCCATGTCAGACTTCTCCCATCCTGCAGCCTTTAGAACTTAGTTCAGTGCAAGGCTCCCACCTCATTGCCATGGGCACAGAAGCTGGTTTGAGTGACCTGAGCACATGAGCTACCATCACCCAACACTGGAGGCCCCTCACCCCCAGAATAGTGTTTCTTGTGCTGGCCAGCCTCACAAAAAGGAGATATTTCAAAACTGTCTCACACAGAACCATGCAGCTGTTTTTATTTTCTCTGTTGAGATTATAGAAAATCAATGAAATAAAATACACTACATCCTCCTGGCTTTCCCACTCACCCACGTCAGATAGAGAATTCCATATTCTATTTTCCTTTAGATTCTCTTGCCGGGAACTATTTTTCATATTTATTGGATTTGTCAAGTTTTTAGTTGTAGACTCATTATTATCTTCAGCTACTGTAAGACAGAAAATATTTAATAAAGGTTCTCTATTAACTCAACAATATTTTAATAGGGCTGAAGAAACAGACTCAAGTCAGGTCCCAGAAATAACTTCTAGAACCACACTGCAGAACTTGGCTGATAAAAGAGCTGCTGCCTCTGCCATGAACAGAAAGCTGCAGGATCAGGAGCTGCTAATCTGTAATGTTTCTATCTCTGCCAGCATTCCATGCCAGCAAAACAGATGCCCTGCACCCTGCCTTGACCTAGTGTAACTCAGTCTCAAACAAAATTCCTGTGTATGTAAAAACAGTTGGTGGGACCTTAGTCCAGAAATATTCCAGGAATCTGGAAAACGTTGTTCTTAGCTTTTCTTCCTCTGCAGTATGGGAAGGCATTCTCCATCAGTGCCTTGACTGGTGTTGGATGAGCGAGTACATGGTATCTGCTAATCTTGTCCTCAAAGAACTGATTGAATTAGGTTAGAGCCTTTTTGGAGTTTGACACAATACAAGTCCCCCTGTGCCTTCTGAAATATACAACTTTACCATCTCATGGTCCTCCCACTTCCTTTCCCTCCCACATTAACCCCTTCATGCCTGCATTCAAACCTGATCTCTTGGTTCTGCTCTACAAAGTACGAGTTTGTTGATATAATGATAGATTTGGTGTATCCAGGGGAGGTATCAAATCTCATTGGCAACACACGGAATTTCCCCTTTGCCATTGCCTACATCACCGCCTCCTTCTGACACCCGAGGTCCTCACACATGACCACTCTCCTGCCCTCAAATGTCCTCTGGGTATATAAGCCATTGTCCCTTAGTTTAATTCGTTCTCTGGAAGCAGCTTCAACAGGCTTCCAGCTCTCATCAGCATCCCCTTTGGGAATTCTGGTGAGTGAGACTTTCCTACCTCATTACACTAGTGAGCCCAGTGAGAGCCAGGGAGAGACGTGGGTAAGAACTGAATAAGTGGAAACAGAAAATGCAAATTTTTCTTCAAGAAGCTTGCTGGTGATGAGCAAGAAAGAGACGGATCAAGAGAGAGGTCATAAGATTTAGTAGGTTTTTGATTTTCTTCAGTGGAAGAGGTTCAGTCATATTTTTAGGATGAGAGAACAGCTTCAGGAGAGAGGGAGAAGTTATCATAAGACTGGGGAGGGAATAAATGATAAAACAATGTGTCTGAGGGGATAAGAGGCAGAAGCAGAGCCAGCTTTTGTGGAACTTAACATGTTCAACATTTTATATCTAGAATAAAAGAAAGTGAATATTTAAAGTGGGAACTGTCTCTTCTGGGAGTTTGCACCTCTAGTGTCCCATGTCCTCCCTCACCTGTTCTTGGCCTGTGCTGTCAATAACTCTCCTGCCATATGTGGACCATGGCTGTTGGTGGATACTTGTCCATATTTGACAGTCTTTCTCTCCTTTCACCATTGTCCCCTTAACTCATTTTTTTATAGCATTTTTTTTTTTAATTCACGAAAAGGAAATCAACTCTGTTGAGAGACACCACTATAAATTGTTGTCACTGTTCTTGTTCTTAGGACCTCAACAGGGGCTGGAGTGGTGAGGGGAACCCTCCAGTCCTCGCCCAGTGGTGTCTTCCCCACATATCTTCTCCCTCTCGTGTCCAGTTCTGGAACTTTAGCCTGAAGGAAACCGTTATCATTGTCACACTTGATGCAGCCCCACTGGGCGAGGGAGATAGGAGTAGGTGGGGCCCTGGGAACTGTCTCAGGCTGCATGGTCCCTGTGATAGCAAGAAAAACATGATACTCAGTGTGACAATAAGTGAGAATGGAGAGGAGCTAGGAAGAAAAGAGTGTTGAGAGAGGGGATCTCAGACAAATCAGCAGTCAGGAAAACCAAAGGCCTGCATGGATAATGGAGTGATGCAGTTTGTGTGGGGCGTTTAACAAGGACCCTAGTAGGGAGGAACAGGAAAAGGCAGAGGATGGCTGAGGGGGCACCTCAGCTGGGGGAGCAGGCAACTCGATACAGGACTAAAGCACCCTGATCACTCAGGAAACACCATTCTCCATCTGGCTTGTCCTTAAAATTAGTAATACACCTGGGTTAAGAGTAAGAGAAGAGAAACAGATATAATATGCAGACACTAATTCAAAGAAAGCTGGAATGGCTAATTAATAGAGAAAGTAGACTTCAGAGGATAAAAATTCCCAGAAGTAATGATGAAGATGTAATAGGGTTCTGGTACCAACTTCAATGTGTGTGTCTGTGGGGGTGTTTCCCCATGCCAACAAGCAATTCTTGGGCATTAGCTGTGTGTTTTACAATTCAACTCAATTCTGACAATATCTACATGAAGATAGCATCAGATTCCACCATTCAAGAATTAAGTCCTACCAGACTGTCCCGCCTCCATTTCAGACACCGGTTGCAAGCCTGGGTTGTTACATGTACTGCTGACTGCCTGGCTATAAATCAGAGGTTCCCATGACCTCTCCTTGGGTTCTATCAATTTCTAGATTGGCTCACAGAAGTCATAGATACATTTTACTAGATTACCAGTTTATTATAAAAGGATATAACTCAGGAACAGCCAGATGGAAGAGATGAGGGCAAGGTGTGGAGAAAGGGCATGGAGCTTCTATGAACTCTCTGAGTGTGTCAATTGCCCTAAATCTCCACCTGTTCAACAGCCTGGAAGCTCTTTGAATTCTGTCCTTTTAGGTTTATATGGAGGCCTTATTACATAGGCATGATTGATTAAATCATTGACCATTGGTGATTGAACTCAATATCTAGCTCCTCTCCCCTCTCCAGAGGTGGGAGGTGGAACCAAAAGTTCCAATCTCTAATCACCTGGTTGGCCCCACTGGCAGCAGGCCCCCATCCTAGGTGCATTCCAAAAGTCACCTTATTAACATAACAAAAGACACCTTTATCTCTCTCACCACAGGAAATTTTTAGGGCTTTGGGAGCTCTGTGCCAGAAATGGAGAGGAAGACCAAATATATGTTTCTATTATATCACAGTATCACATAATGATGAAGGGGTCCATTGACAAGGAAGAGATAACAATCCTAAATGTGTATGCACCTAACAACAGAGCTTCAAAACACATGAAGTAAAAAATGACAGAAGTAAAAGGAGAAACAGACAAATGCACTACTATAGTCTGAGACGGTTAAACTCCTCCCCCAGAAGCAGAAGTAGTAGGTAGCAAATCAGCAAGAGTGTAGAAGCGAACACCACCACCAACCAATTTGACTTAATTGACATTTTAGAACATTCCACCAAACAACAGCACACTATGCATTTTTTTCAAAGCAGACTGAAAATTCAGCAAGATAGGTTCTATCATGGGTCATAAAACAAACGTTGACAAATTTAAAAGATTTGAGGGCCAGCCCGGTGGCACAAGCGGTTAAGTCTGCGTGCTCCACTGCGGCGGCCTGGGGTTCACCAGTTCGGATCCCGGGCATGCACTGCCGCACTGCTTGGCAAGCCATGCTGTGGTGGTGTCCCATATAATGTGGAGGAAGATGGGCACGAATGTTAGCCCAGTGCCAGTCTTCTGCGGCAAAAGAAAAAAAAAGAGGAAGATTGGCAGGTGTTAGCACAGGGCTGATCTCCTTACACACACACAAAAAATAATAAATAAAAAAAATAAAGTAAAAGATTTGAAAAATATGAAGTATATTGTCTGACAATAATGGAATTAGACTAGAAATGAGTAATAGAAAGAGAACAGAAACGTCTTGAAACGCTTAGAAATTATACAAGACAATTGTAAATATTCTGTGGGTCAAAGAGGAAGTCTCCAAGGAAATTAGGAAATAACTGAAC
This sequence comes from Diceros bicornis minor, assembly GCF_020826845.1. Classification (NCBI taxonomy): domain Eukaryota; kingdom Metazoa; phylum Chordata; class Mammalia; order Perissodactyla; family Rhinocerotidae; genus Diceros; species Diceros bicornis. Next base: position 60,803,120 of record NC_080743.1, read on the forward strand.
TAAATGAAAATGAAAATACAACATATCAAAATTTGTGGGCTGAAGCTAAAGTAGTGCTTATAGAAAAATTGTAGGATTAAAGGCTTATATTAGAAAAGAAGAAATATATCATAAATAAGCTCTCATGTTCTGAAACTTGAAAGTTAAAAACACTTAGAACAAGCAGGAAGAAGGAAATAATAAAGATAAGAGCAGAAACCAACGAAACTGTTAAATCTGAAAAAGGGTATATTCCCAAGAGCCACAGTTAAGTCAGTCTTAACAGGGAAAAACTGAATGTTTTTCCCTGGTATTGGAAATAAGAAAAGATGTCCAGTTTCAGCAGTTTTATTCAACGTTGTACTGGAAGTCCTAGCCAGTGCATTATGGCAAGCAAGAGAAATAAAAGGTACACAAATTGGGACACAGGCAGGGGAAACCTATCATTATTTGTAGAGAACATGGTTGTCTACATAGAATATCCTCTAGAACTAATAATTGAGTTTAGCAAGATTACAGGAAAGAAACCAAAGAGGAAAAAATTGTCATGCTTCTATATACTAATGATAGACTTGAACACCGGGTTAAAAAGTTTGGATTCCAGGTTGTGGGGAATGTATTGAGGTTCTTGAAGGAGTGTGCAGAAGTGAAGATTAAGATAGTCAAGCTCTACGAAGTGGATTAGAGGGTGTGGCAGGGCACTGGTGGCATTGAGCCCTGTTAGGCTCTGTAGGTTTTATCTTGTGTGTTCACCTCCAGTTCCTGACCCATCCCCCTTACCATTTGGTTTATATTGAAAACATGAAACATTTTTAAATTCAGGTTGTGCACTTCTCCCATAGATTGTTTGAAATGTAGTTAATAATAATATTACTGTCTGCTATAGTTAGGGAATTCTGATTCAATTTCCTTACCAATAAGTGCTAGAAACAGCTAAAGTTTCACTATTTTCTTTTAACCTCTTAAGATTGTAACAATAAAATAAAATCATTGCATGTGAGGTGCTTAGCACAGGACCTGACATGTTGTAGGTACTTGACCCACCACCCAAGGGGGTGGAGGGACAGGTAGGAGCCAAGGTAAATGTCCAAGAGTCTGGATTGTGCCAATGATTTAGAGTGGGAACACATAAATAGGATGGAAATGAAGATAATGAATGAAGCATTGGACATGCTGGGTGTGAGCCCCCAGTGGAGATACCTGTTGAGTTGAATGCAGGGTCTGATGCTAAGCAGATGGTGCGGGGTGGGGATATAGACTTCGACATTAGCAGTATGTGGATGATAATTGGAGCCCACCGAGTAGATGTCGCAGTGAGAGAATGAAAAATGAGATGAAAGGGGGCTATGACAAAATCCTTGGAGTCACCGACATTTGAGGGAAGAATGGACATAAAGGAAGAGGAACCAGGAAAAGAGCCTGAGGAGGATGTCATGTGGGAAAGGAGATCAGCAGAGTGTGATATCAAGAAAACTGAGGGAAGAGAGTGTTTTAATAAGGCGAGAGAGGTCAATAATATCACCTGCTGGAGAGATCGCCTGAAGATGTTCTGAGTGCTAGGAGAGGAAGGTGAGGAGGGAGTGTCTTGGAGGAAGTGTAGAAGTGTGACTGTGATGTGGAAGAGGGGTAAATAGGACAATAGTTGGTGGTGGGGGATGTTAAGAAGAGAGAGTACTGAGAAATTTAAGGGCTGCAGGAAAGGAGTGTGCGGAGATGGATCAGTGGATCATACCAAAGAACAAGGAAATACATTAGAAAGCCAGGGTCTGAGAGAGGTGGATGGAGAAGGGACTTTAGTGCAGTAAAGGTACTAACTTTAGACACTGGGAGCTCAATGTCTTCCATGGGGGCAAGAGAGCAAGTTAGGACCGACATAAATAAATGCAAGTCAGTTAAAGTTTTGGTGGTAGGAGGTTGAAATCCTCCCTTTCTGCTCTCTACTTTTGCCTGAGATATAGGAGGCCCTGTCATTTGACAAGAGTGATAAGGTAGGATGGTGTCTTAGTCTGCTCATCTGACATAACAAGATAATATAGATGGTGACTTAACCAGCAGAAATTAATTTTCTCACACTTCTGGAGACTAGAAGTCTCAGATCAGAGTGCCAGCGTGATTGGGTTCTGGTGAAAGACCACTTCCTGGCTTACAAATGGTCACCTTTCCCCCTGTGTCCTCATTTGTCAGAGAGAGAGAGAGATATGTCTCATGGCAGTAATCTCTCCATGAGGGTCCAACCCTCATGGGCCTCATCTAAACTTAAAATCCTTGAGAAAGCCCCATCTCCAAATACCATCGCACTGGCAGTTAGAGCTTTAACACATGAATTTTGGGGGGGAAACAATTTGGTCCATTGCTGATGGATGTTTTTGAATGTGAGAGGCAGCCAGCAGAAGGATGAAAAAAGGTGGTCTTTGGAGCCAAACCACCTGTATTTGAATCCTGGTTCAAGTCCCATCTATATGGATTTGAACAAATTACTTAGTCTTTCTATGTCTCAGTTTCCTAATCCGGAATGTGGGGAGAATGATACCTATCTCACTGAGTATTTATGAGGATTAAGTGAGTTAAAGCATTCAGAATGATTATAACAATGTATGTCACAAAGCAAGAACTCAATACGTGCTAGATATTATAAATTTATGTTATTTATATAAATGTAAATATATAAGCTATTATAAATTTACATTATTTATATTAAAATAGCTGTCATGCACATTACTGATTACTGAGTGGTGTTAAAGATTGTTTGAGGCTAGATATCGTGAGTTTATAATGGTATTGTCTGGGAGGCTAGTGATTTTGTCAGGCAGCGAGAGTGTGTTGCAGAGATTGAGGACAGTTAGATTGATCCAAAGCCTATAATTTATTATGTATGTGAGACTGAATGACAGTGAAAAAGTGCATTTAGGAGGCTGGCCAGGGTGTTTATGAGTCGATCCATGGAATTTTAGCAGGACAATGGAGAAATTGTGGTGGTTATGGCATGTAGGCACTCAGTGGGATTCCTGTACTGCAGGAGCAGGAGAGCTAACCCACATTTCCCAGGATCTCTTGCAGCTAGGGCTCTGGATGTGATGTGAATGTTATTTTCAGATGTGAATTGGAGAGTGGCAGTGAGATAGAAGCTACTCCTTTGCTTTTTCTGCTGTTTCTGTGTTAAGACCAGTCATAGAGTGACTGGATTTTCTGCAGCACCATATCCATGGATATTGGGAGAAAAATTGTTGGATATTGATTTTTTACTAATGTGTATCTAGCAGATTAGACATGGCTCTGAAGCCAATGGTGCTGGTGGTGGCTTCTTGACTGCTGTATCACAAGTGAGGCATTCAATTCTGGAATTCAAGCATCCTAATTGATACACATACGTACTGATACCATGCTGAGTGAGTGAAGGAATTTGGCTCAGGAAAATATCTGATCCTGTCTTTGGTGAGAGGCGATCAGAGGATGGTTGATAGATGACTGTGATGTGGCAGTTAGTGTGTAATATAGCCAGATATATCCTCAAAGGAGTGGGGGATGAAGATGTGGTGGAGGAGTTGTGACCTGGCTACCAGAGGGAGAAGCAAGGAAGGCTTGACCACCTCTCTACCCTAAGGTATGTGGTGTGATAAAGTGATTGTCCTCTTCTTGAGAGGTTCAGGGAAGTTCAGGGGGAGATAATGATCTGTAAGTGGAAAGGCAGGTTTCAGTTAAGGCAAACCATTTATTACATTTAATTCCAGGCATTATTTTACTCTTGCGAATGATAACTTTTTTCCTTCAATTATATTTCTGTTGGTACAACTGACGTATTATGGCCTATTAAGTTTGATATGTTGATCTTAAATTCAGTCTATTTAATTGAATTCTCCTGTATAGATATTATATATGTTATAATAGCATAAATACATATATATTAAGTTGGTATTAATACAAACTAAATATCTATAAATTAATATGTAAATTGTAATCTCCAGAACAATTAGAAAATAATGAAAAGATATATAGTAACAGAAATGACAAGAAAATAATATGGTACAATAGAAAATAAATTTATCATGAGGAATTTAGGAATGGCAGAATAGGGTAACAAAAAATATTTAAGACATATAGACAATTAATAGAAAAATGGCAGATGTAAACCTTACAAATGACAGAGCTAAATGTTATGTTAATAATTAAATTCAATGTAAACAGATTAGTAGTTCTAGTTAAAAGGCAAAGATTGACAGAATAAATAAAATAAAAAACATGATCCATATGTATGCTGCCTACAGGGCATATGCTTTACATCCAAAGATGCAAAAAGGCTGAAAACACAGAGATGGTAAAAGATATGCCATGCAAACAATGGCTAAAAGAGCTAGAGTGGATATACTAATTTCAGATAAAATAGACTTTAGGACAACAATTGTTACTAGAGACAAAGACATATATTTTGTAATGACAATGCGGTCTATCCATCAAGAAGATATAACAATTATAAACCTATATGAACCTACAAACGGATTCCCAAAATACAGGAGGCAAAAAATGACAGAAGAGAAGGTAGAAATACACAATTCAATGATAATAGTCAGAGAATTCAATACCCCAATTTTAGCAATGTATTGAAAATCTAGAGATAAGATCATCAAGGAAATAGAAGATAATAGAGCATAAAAATCAATTAGTGGACAGTCACATGCAAAAGAATGAATCTAGACCACTATTTTACACCACATATAAAAATTAACTCAAAATGAATTAAAGATGTGCATATAACACCTGAAACCATAAAACTCCTAGAAGAAAACAGAGGCAGTATTCTCTTTGACATCTGTCCTAGCAGTAGTTTTTTGAATATGTTTCCTCAGGCAAGGGAAACAAAAGCAAAACTAAACAAAGGAGTCTACATCAAACTAAAAAGCTTCTACATAGCAAAAGAAACCATCAACAAAACAAAAAGACAACCTACCAATTGGGAGAAGTTATTTGCAAATCTGATATCTGATAAGAGGTTAATATCTAACATTTAACTCATACAACTCAGCAACAACAAAACGAATAATAGAATTAGAAAATGGGAAGAGGATGAATAGACATTTTTCCAAAGAAGACATACAGATGGCCAACATGCACATGAAAAGATGTTCAACATCATTAATTATTAGGGAAATACAAATCAGACCACAATGAGATAACACCACATGCTCATCAGAATGGCTATTATTAAAGACAAAAAATAACAAGTGTTGGAGAGGATGTGAAGAAAAGGGAACCCTCATATCCTGCTGGTGGGAATGTAAAGTGGCGCATTAAGAATAGAACTACTATGTGATCCAGCTATGCCACTTCTGGATATTTATCCAAAGAATATGAAAACACCAAGGCAAAAAGATATATGCATCTGTGTTCATTGAAGCATTATTTACAATAGCCAAGACACAGAAAGAGCCTAAGTGCCCATCGATAGATGAATGGATAAAGAAGATGTGATATACAATGGAATACTACTCAGCCATAAAAAAGTTGAAATCTTGCCATTCGCGACAACATGAATGGACCTTGAGGGTATTAGGCTAAGCAAAATAAGTCAGACAGACAAAGACAAATACTGTTTGATTTCACTCATTTGTGGAAGATAAAAAACAATAACAACAAACACATAGATACAGAGAACAGATTGGTGGTCACTAGAGGGGAAAGGGGGGAGGGTAAATGAAATAAAGGGGCACATTTGTACAGTGTCAGAAGGAAACTAAATTTTTGGTGGTGAACATAATGTAGTGTATACAGAAGTTGAATTATAATGATGTACACATGAAATCTATATAATGTTTTAAACCAATGTTACCTTGATAAGACAAAAACCGTTAGAAGTAACAGACATCTATTGAACACTCCACACTCCATCTATTGAACTGCTGACTATTTAGTGGTTTACACATTCTTCTCAAGCATACATGGAACATCCTCCAGAAAACACAATATGTTAGGCCCTAAAACAAGATTCATTAAACTTAAAAAGATGGAAATTATACAAAGTGTGTTCTGCAACCTCAATGAAATGAAATTAGAAATCAACAAAAGGAAATTTGGCAAACTTACAGACACATGGAGATTAAATAACACACTCTTCAGCAACCAAAGAGTAAAAGAAGACATCACAAGGGAATTAGGATCTACTTTGAGAAGGAAAACACTGGAAACATAACATCCCCAAACTAATGGGATATATTGAAAGCAGTACTTAAAGGAAAATTCATAGCTATAAATGCCTATATATATATATATATAAAAATATATATAGCTATCTTTTAATAAGAGAAGAAAGATCTTAAGTCAATAACCTAAACTTCCAACTTAAGAGACTAGGAAAAGCAGAGCAAACCAACCTCAACACAAGCAGAAAATAGAAAATGAGATTAAATGTTTGATTGTATGTATATACCACATTTCGACTATCCATTTATTTGTGATGAACATTTCAGTTATTTGTACTTTTTGACTATCATAAGCAATGCCAAGTTTTTATGTGAACATGTTTTCAATTTTCTTGGGAGTCTACCCAGGAGTAAAATGCTGGGTCATACAGTAGCTGATGAACTTTTTGTGGGAATGATAAGCTGTTTTCCAAATTGGCTGCACCATTTTACATTCCCACCAGCTGTTGAGTGAAGGTTTCAATGTCTCCACATCTTGTCAACACTTGTCATTGTCCAACTTTTTGATTAAAAAATACAAATAGAATATTTCAAGTGGGTATGAAATATTACTTCAATGTAGTTTTGATTTGCATTTCTCTAATGACTAATGGTGTGGGACATCTTTCCATGTGTTTATTGACCATTTGTATATTTTTTGGAAAAGTGTCTATTTGAATCCTTTAACAATTTTAGCAAATTGGGTAATTTGTCTTTTTATTATTAAGATGCAAGAGTCTCTTATGTATTTTGGATTTGTAGTTAGTGCTGCCAAGTCAATTCAGACTCCTAGCAATCCTGTGTACAACAGAGTTGAGCCTTGCCCATTCTTTTTGCACCATCCTCTTGTCATCCAGCACTATATCAGACAGTGTTCCACTGCTATTCATAGGGTTTTCATGGCCAATTTTTTCAGAAGTGGGTGGCCAGGTCCTTCTTCCTAGTCTGTCTTAATATGGAAGCTCCACTGAAACCTCTCCACCATGGTGACCCTGCTAGTATTTGAAATACTGGTGGCGTAGCTTTCAGCATCACCCCAACATGCAGCCACCACAGTATGACAACTGACAAATAAGTGGTATTGTTCCCTGACTGTGAAATGAATCTGGGCTCCTGAGGTGATAGTGCTGAATCATAACCACTAGACCATCAGGGTTATTAGATATTAGGTATCTATGTATTCTGGATAGACCCTTACCAGATATATGACTTGCAAATATTTTGTCCCATTCTCTAGATTGTATTTCACTTTTTTTGTATGTGTGTGAGTAAGATTAGCCCTGAACTAACATTCTTTGCCAATCCTCCTCTTTTTGCTGAGGAAGATTGGCCCTGGCTACCATCTGTGCCCATCTTCCTCTACTTTATATGGGATGCTGCTGCAGCATGGCTTGACAAATGGTGTGTTGGCCCACACCTGGGATCTGAACCTGTAAACCCTACGCCACTGAAGCCGAGTGCGTGAAATTAACCACTGTGCCACCAGGTGGCCCCTGTATTTCACTTGTTTGATAGTGTCTTTTTTTTTTTGTTTCTCAAGAAGGTTCATCCTGAGCTAACGTCTGTCGCCAATCTTCCTCTTTTGATGAATGCTTTAGGTCCGCGCCCAAGAGGTGAACCCAGGCAGACAGCGGAGCATGCTGAACTTAACCCACTAGGCCACCGGGGTTGGTCCCTTTTTGTTCTGGTTTTGCTGAGGAAGATTTGCCCTGAGTTAACACCCACTGCCAATCTTCCTCTTTATGTGAGTCACCACCACAACATGGCCACTAACAGATGAGTGATGTAGGTTCACGCTTGGGAACCGAACCCGGACCACTGAAGTGGAGTGAGCTGAACTTAACCACTGGGCAAAGGGGCTGGCTCATGATAGCGTCCTTTGAAGCACAAAATGTTTTATTTTTATTGAGGTCCTATTTATCTATTCTTAATTTGGTTGCTTGTACTTTAGGTGTCATATCTAAGAAACTATTGCCTAATCCAATGTCATGAATATTTTCACCTTTACTTCTTCAAAGAGTTTAGCTCCCATACTTAGGTCTTTATTAACGTTGAGTTAATTTTTGTTTATGGTCTCAGGTAAGGGTGCAACTTCATTCTTTTGCATGTGGATATCCAGTTTTCCCAGCACCATTTGTTGGAAATATTGTTCTTTCCCCCATTGACTTGTCTTGGACCTTTGTTGAAAATCAGTTGACCATTGATGTGTGGGTTTATTTCTGTTCTTTCAAGTTTTATTGCAATGATCTATCCTCATGTCTGTACTACATTGTCTTGATTACTTAGGTTTGTAGTAAATTTTGAAACCATGAAGCGTGAGTTTTCCAACTTTATTTCTCTTTTTCAAGAATGTTTTGGGTATTCTGGGTTTTCTTTATTTCCATCTGAATTTTAGGATTGGCTTATCAAATTCTGCCAAAAAAATCCAAATGGAATTTTGATGGGGACTGCATGGAATATGCAGTTCACTTAGGAGAGTGTTGCCAACTTAGCAATATTAAGTCACTAAATCATGTACATGCTATGTCTTTCCATTTATTTAGGTGCTCTTTAATTTCTTTCAGGAATGTTTGCAGTTTTCAGTACACTAGTCATGCACTTCTTTTGTTAAATTTATTGCTAAGTATTCTTTTTCTTTTTGATTCTATTGTAATGAAGTTGTTTTCTTGAATTATTTTTGAAGTGTATGTTGGTGGTATATACAAATATAACTAATTTTTGCATATTTATCTTGTGTTCTGAAACTTTACTGAACTTCTTTGTTTGGTCTAATAGTTTCTTATAGATTCTTTTGGATGTTCTGTGTATAAAATCATGTCATTTTCAAATAGAGGCCATTTTAAATCTTCCTTTCTAATATGAGCAAATTTTATTCTTTTTCTTATCTAATTGTTCTGGCTAGAAACTATGGCATAGTGTTGAATACAAGTGATGAGATCAGACACTCAGATTTTTTTTTTTTAATCTTATGGGGCAAGCTTTCAGTTTTGCACTATTAATTAATAAGTGAGCTATGGATTTTTCACAAATATCTTCATCAGGTTGAGGAAGTTCTCCTCAATTCCTACTTGTTGAGTGGTTTTTTTTCATGAGAGGGTGTTAAATTTTGTCGAATACTCTTTTTTCCTCTACCTCGGTGATCATGTGTTTTTTTTCTCCCTTTAATCTCCTAATATCTCATATTATATTGCTTAATTTTCTTATATTGAACCAACTTGCATGTTTGGGATGAATCTCATTTGGTCATCTTGCATAATCCTTTTTTATATGCTGATGATTTCAGTTTGCTAGTAATTTGTGGAAGATTTTTGCATGTATAGTCATAAGGATATTGGTCTGTATTTTCTTGTGATGTCATTGTCTTATTTTGATATCATGGTAATTCTGGCTTCACAGAATGAGTTGGTAAGTGCCTAAGTGTCATTTCCTATTATATTTTTTGGAAGCATTTGTGAAGGATTGACATTAGTTCTCCTTTAAACGTCTGGTACAATACAAGATGAAGCCATTTTGGCTTTACTTTGAGGAAATGTTTTGATTACTAATTCATTCTCTTTACTTGTCATAGATTTATCTAAATTTTCAATTTATTCTTAAGTGACTTGTGATAGTTGTGTGTTTGTAGAAATTTGTCCATAATCTAATTTATGTAATTTTTTTCATACAATTGTTCACAGTATTTCCTCATAATATTTTTTATTTGCATGGATGAAATTAATTTCCTGATCCTGCAATCCCAACTAGATTAACACCAATTTAATTTAAATAGTAAACTAAACTTTGATCCTATATAGCTATGTTTCATCCGGATTTGTGCTGTTATTATAATATAAATTCCATCTTTCACCTTGTGTGCCCATTAACTCAGATTTATAATTTTTGCATTATGCAAATTTATTTTATGTAAGTTAAGAGAAAAAACTAACACAAATGACAACCACCACAAAAAACTGTTCATGTTTTCTTTTTTATCTATTTAATGACCTTTACTGGTGCTATTTATTTGTTCCTATGCATTCTATTTACTGACTAGTGTTCTTTCATTTCAGCCTGAATGACTCCCTTTAGTAATTATTATAGGGCAGATCTGCTAGTGACAAATTCTCAGTTTTTGTTTATCTGACTATGTCTTAATTTCTCCTTCATTTTTGAGGGATAGTTTTACTGCATAGTAAATTCAAGTTTTACAGTTTTGTTCTCTCAAAACTTCCTGTATGTCATCCCAATGTCTTCTGACCTCTATGGTTTCTTAATCACCTGTTAATCTCCTTGGGGATCCCTTGTATGTCATGAGTAACTTCTGTATTTCTCCTTTCAAGAATCTGTTTGTCTTTGTGTTTTTTTAATTGAGATATAATTGACGTATAACATTCTATTAGTTAAAGGTATATACCATAATGACACAATATTTGTATATATTGCAAAATGATAGCCACTATAAATCTAACTAACTTCCATCACCACACATAGTTACAAATCTTTTTTTGTGATGAGAACTTTTAAGATCTACTCTCTTAGCAACTTTCAAGTATACAATACAGTAGTATTAACTATATTCACTGTGCTGTGCATTACATCCCCAGACTTATTTATTCTATACTTAGTTTTTACCTTTTGATTGCCTTCACCTGTGTCACCACCTCCCAAACCCTGCCTCTGGCAACCACCAATCTGTTCTTTGTAGTAACAAGTTCACTTTTTTAAAAAACACATTTCTACGTATTAGTGAGATCATACAGTATTTGTCCTTCTCTGTCTGACATTTCACTTAGCATAATGCCCTAAATGTCCATCTATGTTTTCACATATGACAAAATTTTTTAATGGCTGAGTAATATTCCATTGCGTATATACACCATATTGTCCTTATTCATTCATCATTGAGGGACACTTAGGTTGCTTCCATGTCTTGGTTATTGTAAATAATGTTACAATGAACATGGAGGTGCATATGTCTTTCTGAGTTAGTGTTTTCTTTTCCCTTGGATAAATATCCAAAAATGGAATTGCTGGATCATATGGTAGTTTTATTCTTAATTTTTTGAGGAACCTCCATACTATTTTCCATGGTGGCTATACCAATTTACATTCCCACCAACAGTGCACAAACTTCCCTTCTCTCTACATCCTCACAAACACTTTTTATTTCTTGTCTTTTTTGATAATATCCATTTTAACAGTTGTGAGGTGATATCTCATAGTGCTTTTGGTTTGCATTTTCCTAATGATTAGTGATGTTGAGCATCTTTTCATGTGCCTGTTGGCCATTTGTATTTCTTCTTTGGAAAAATTTCTATTTATTTCCCCTGCCCATTTTTTATTCAGATTGTTTGTGTCTTTTTGCTATTGAGTTGTATGAGTTCTTTACATATTTTTGATATTAACTCCTTATCAGATATATGATTTGCAAAAGTTTCTCCCATTCTGTCGATTGCCCTTTCATTTTGTTGATATTTTCCTTTGCTATGTAGAAGCTTATTACTCTGATGTAGTCCCCCTTGTTTATTTTTGCTTTTTTGCCTTTCCTTTTGGCATCAAATCCAAAAAATCATCACTAAGACCAATGTCTTTTGCTAACTGCCTATGTTTTCTTCCAGGAATTTTATGGTTTCAAGATTTATGTACAAGTCTTTAATTTATTTTGAATTAATTTTTGTGAATGGTGTAAGATAGTGGTCCAGTTTCATTCTTTCACATGTGGCTATCCAGTTTTCCCAGCAGCATTTATTGAAGAGACTCCTTCCTCATTGTATATTCTTGGCTCCTTTTTTGTAAAGTAATTGATCATATTTTTGTGCGTTTATTTCTGGGCTGTCTATTCTCCTCCATGGATCTATGTGTGTTTATCATTAAAGCTTTGTAGTGTAGCTTGACATCAGGAAGTATGATGCCTCCAGCCGCCTTCTTGTTTCTCAAGGTTGCTTTGATTATTCGGAGTCTTATGTTTCCCTACAAATTTTAAGATTGTCTTTTCTATTTCTGTGAGAAATGTGATTTGAATTTATATAAAGATTGCATTGAATCTATAGATGGCTTTGGGTAGTATGGACATTTTAACAATATTAATTCTTCTAATCCATATGTGTGGAATATCTTTCCATTCATTTGTGTCTTCTTCAATTTCTTTCATCAATGTGTTATTGTTTTCAGTTTACAGGTCTTTCACCACCTTGGCAAACTTATTCCTAGGTATTTTATTCTTTTTTATGCAATTGTAAATTGGATTGTTTTCTGAATTTCCCTTTCCAATAGTTTGTTATTAATGTATAGAAACGCAAATATTTTTTGTATATTATTTTTGTATCCTACAACTTGACTGCATTCGTTTATTAGTTCTAACAGTTTTTTGGTGGAGTCTTTAGGGTTTTCTATGCATAGTATCATGTCATCTGCAAATAGTGACAGTTTTACTTCTTTCTTTCTGATTTGAATGTCTTTTAATTTCTTTTTCTTGCCTAATTGCTCTGGCTAGGCCTCCTAATACTATGTTGAGTAAAAGTGGCAAAAGTAAACATCCTTGTGTTATTCCTGATCTTAGAGGAAAGGTTTTCAGCTTTTTTTTTAGCATGACGTTAGCTGTGGGCTTGTTATACATAGCCTTTATTATCTTGAGGTATGTTCTGTCTATACCTACAGTGTTGAGAGTTTTAATCCCAATGGATATTTTATTTTGTCAAATGCTTTTTATGCATTTATTGAGTTGATCATGTAATTTTATCCTTTGTTTTGTTAATGTGGTGTATCACATTGATTGATTTGTGGATGTTGAGCTATCCTTGCATCCATGGAATAAATCCCAATTGATTAAAGGGCAAGATCCATTTAATGTATTGTTGAATTCTGCTTGCTAATATTTTATTGAGGGTTTTTGCATGTATCTTCTTCAGCAATATCGGCCTGTAATTTCTTTTTCTTGTAGTGGCTTATCTGGTTTGGTTTTGGGTAATGCTGGCCCTGTAAAATGAGTTTGGAAGTGTCCTCTCTTTTTCTATTTTTCTGGAAGAGTTTGAGAAGCATTGGTATTAATTCTTCTCTAAAAGTTTCCTACAATTCACTGGTGAAGGGTGAATGTAGCCCTGGGCCTTTTTTGTTGTTGTTGTTGGGAGGATTTGATTACTCATGCAATCAACTTACTAGTAATAGGTCTGTTCAGATTTTCTATTTCAGCCTGACTCAGTCTTGGTAGGTTATATGTTTTTAGGAATTTATCCATGTCTTCTAGGCTGTCCAGTTTTTTGGTCTATAATTGTTTATAGTAGTCTCTTATGATCCTTTGTATTCCTGTGGGATCAGTTGTATTGTTGGCTATTTCATTTCTGATTTTATTTATTTGAGTCCTTTTGCTTTTTTTCTTGGTAAGTCTAGCTAACACTTTTTCTATTTTGCTTATCTTTTCAAAAAACCATCTCTTAGTTTCATTTATCTTTTTTATTGTCTTTTAGTCTCTATTTCATTTATTTCCACTGTGATGTTTGTTATTTCCTTCTTTCTACTAACTTTGGACTTCATTTGTTCTTCTTTTTCTAGTTCTTTTATCTGTAAAGTTAGGCTGTTTATTTGAGATTTGTCTTGTTTCTTAATGTAAGTGTTTATCACTATGAACTTCCCTCTTAGATGCTTTTCCTGCATCCTGTAAGTTTTGCTATGTTGTATTTCCATTTTTTATTTGTATCAAGGTATCTTTTGATTTCTTCTTTGATCCATTGGTTGTTTAGTAGCATGTTGTTTAGTCTCCACATATATGTGAATTTTCCAATTTTCTTCTTGTAATTGATTTCTAGTTTCATAACATTGTTGTTAGCAAACATGCTTGATATGAATTCCATCCTCTTAAATTTATTAAGACTTGTACTGTAGCCTAACATATGATCTATTCTGGAGAATATTCCTTGTGCACTTGAAAAGAATGTTCATTCTGTTGCTGTTGGATGGGATGCTCTGTATACACCTGTTAAGTCCGTTTGCTTTAACCTGTCCTTTAAAACCAAGGTTTCCTTATTTACTTTCTATGTGGTTGGTCTATCCATTGATGAAAGTGGGGTATTAAAGTCCCCTACTATTATTGTATTGCTATCTATTTCTCCCTTTAGGTTGGGTAATATTTGCTATATATATTTAGGTGTTCCTATGTTGGATGCGTAAATATTTACAAATGTTCTATCTTCTTGTTGAATTGACCTCTTTATCATTATGTAATGACCATAGTCTGTTATGACATTCTTTGTCTTAAAGTCTATTTTGTCTAATATAAGTGCGGTTAACCCAGGTTTCTTTTGGTTTCCCTTTGCATGGAATGTCTTTTTACATCCCTTCACATTCAGTCTGTCGGTGTCCTTACCTCTGAAGAGAGTGTCTTGTATGCAGCATATAGATAGGTCTAGTTTTTTAGTCCATTCAGCCAGTCTATGTCATTTGATTGGATAATTTATTCCATTTACTTTTAAAGTAATTATTGATAGGTATTTGCTTATTGCCATTGTGTTAATTGTTTTCTGGCTGTTTTGTAATTTCTTTGTGCCTTTCTTCTCTTTTCTCTTTTGTGATTTTATGACTTTCTGTAGTGGTATGCTTATATTCCTTTATCTTCTGTGCATGTACTATGTGTTTTTTCTTTGTGTTTACCATGAGGATTACATAAAATAACTTATATTTGTTACAGTCTATTTTAAGTTTATAACATCTTAAGTTTGAATGCTCTAAAGCTCCACATTTTACTGCCCCCTTCCACATTTTCTGTTTTTGATATGAATATTTACATCTTTTTTCTTTTGTTGCCATTAAGAAATTATGGTATTTATAGTTATTTTTACTACTTTTGTCTTTCAACCTTTACAAGTGATCAACCCACAACCTTTACAAGCTTAGATTATTTGAATCTTACTATATATTTACCTTTATCAGTGAGATTTATACTTTCATATTTGTACTTTACTATTACAAAAGACTGCTCTTTCATTTCTGCTTAAAGAAGTTCCTTTAACATTTCTAGACAGAGGTGATGAGCTCCTTTAGCTTTTTCATCTGTGGAAAATGCTTTATTTCTCCTTTAATTCTGAACATCAACTTTACTGGGTAGAATATTCTTGGGTGGCAGTTTTTTTTTTTTTGTGAGGAAGATTAGCCCTGAGCTAACATGTGTTGCTAATCCTCCTCTTTTTGCCGAGAAAGATTGGCTCTAGGCTGACATCCGTGCCCATCTTCCTCTACTTTATATGGGACGCCACCACGACAAGGCTTGATAAACGGTGTGCGGGTCCGTGCTTGGGATCTGAACCTGAGAAACCTAGGCTGCCAAAACTAAGAGCACGAACATAACTGCCGTGCTACTGGGCTGGCCCCTTGGGTGGTAGTTTTTTCTTTCAGCACTTTGAATATATCATGCCAGTCCATTCGGGCTTGCAAAGTTTCTGCTGCAAAATCTGCTGATAATCTTGTGGTGGTTTCCTTGTACAGAATAAGTTGTTTTTCTCTTTCAGCTTCTAAGATTCTTTCTTGTCTTTAACTTTTTTGTTTTTGTTGAGGAAGATTGGCCCTGGGCTAACATCCGTGCCCATCTTCCTCTAGTTTATATGGGATGCCGCCACAGCATGGCTTGATAAGTGGTGCGTATCTATTCCTCAGACTGGATAATCCAAATTTATATATCTTCAAGTTCACTGAATATTTTTCTGTCTGCTCATATCTGCTGTTGAGCTCTTCCAGTGCATTTTTTACTTCAGTTATTGTATTCTTCAACTACAGAATTTCTACTTGATTCTTTGTTACAATTTCTATAACTTTATTGACATTCTCTATTTGATACATTGATCCTATAGTTTACTTGAGTTCTTCATACTTGATTTCCCTTAGCTTTTTGAACATATTTCAAACAACTGACTTAAAGTCTTGGTCAAGTAAGTGTAATGATTGTGCTTCTCCAGGGAAGTTGTTTTTTCCCCTTGTGAATGTATCATATATTCTTGTTTCTTTTCATACCTTATATCCTTTTGTTTAAAACTGGTCATTTAAAATAGTATAATATGGCAACTCTGAAAATCAGATTCTTTCCCTTTCCAGAGCTTGTCATTGTTTCTGTATGTTGTAGTTTTTCTTGTTTGTTTAGCTGTATTTCTGAACTACTTTTGCTCATATGCATTCTTTGTTGTGTGTGGCTACTGATGTTTCTACTCATTTAGCCTAGTAGTCAGCTAATGTTGTGCAGATATTTCCTTAAATGCCTGGGATCAATAAGTCTCCCAGTCTTTGCTGAGGAAAGGTCTCTGTGTGCATGTTGGTCTTTTTTTTCCATACTCATCCAGGCATTTGACAACTGTGCGTTTAGTCTTCAACTCCTGCTTGCACAGAGCCCCAGTGTTAGCTACAGGTGGGGATGAAGGCCTTCTCAGGCCTTTTCTGAGCATGCCCATAGCCATATGCATGTGCTCAAACTTCTAAATTCCAGCAATCCTCCAGTCAGAGCTTTTCAAAGCCTGTATGGATATCTCCCTCCCCAAGTTTCCATTATAAGGTTATAATTAGCCTATTTGAATTAACTGTTATCCACTACTTCAGGCAGTCCTGAAGTCAAACAATTGCCTGCAATTGCTTTTGTCAAAGTCTGCTGAGTAAAGGGCTGTTCACAGTGGGAGAACTCCAAGTTAAATCAATTACAGACTCTGTTACCATTGGGGTCTTCAGGGGTACCCCCAGACATGTCAAATAATAACAATTTCCTGGGAATGGGACTTTGAATGGGTTGTTTCTGGTGGCTGCAAGGCCGCTGGTGTTCACCAAGAACACAGACATTTATTTTTCCAGTGTACAGCACTGCTGGAGAGCAGAGTAGTGACTAGGGAAAATTAAAACACCACAAAGCTCCCTGTTCTTATTGATGTTAAGCCGTTTTTCTTGAATAAATGCTCCTCAGCTTACTGGAAATCATTAGTTAAATTCCAGTATTCTGAGAAGGGTCTCTCAAAAGCAGGCCAGTTTTCTCACTGCTTTTATGAAGGAGAGAATTTTTGAAGGTTTTTACTCTGACATTTTCACCCTTCACATTTTAACATATTTTGTAATTTATTAATTGCTTTCTAATTATGGCTAAAATTGTTCAACATTTACATACTTCTCCCTGAATAACCCCTTGAAATCAAACATTATCTTGTTATGACACTCTAAAGTTCTAGTTCTATTTATTTTTAATGAAAATACTAATTATAATATTATTTTATCAGCAAATAATTAGTTGAATTATAGAAGAAGAGAGAAGGATGAATAAATGGATAGCAGTGACTGGTCTGCACCTGCTGCTGTCTCCTCCTCTCTCCAGTTCAGCTCTGGGGCTACCCTGCTGCTCTGCTGCAAACCATTCATGGCTGGGCTGTTGGCTCTTCTCTTTCACACAGGCATAGTGGTCAGGGAAAGACCATAATTCAGACCCTCTCCTCCATACCTTCCCTTACCTAAACACCTAGCCCTCCTCCTGGGGAAAGAGTTTCCCCTCACATTATAAAGCAGCCAATCTCTCTCTTTCCAGGATCTTTCACAGTCATGACTCGAATTTCTCAGAATCTACACTCTCCTTTTCCTCCTGGGCTTATCTATTGCTGAGATGATGATGTCAGCTTGTGAGCACTTAGCCATTTATTTAAAAAATGACCTTGGATAAGTTATTTAAGCTCTTTGGACTTTCTGGATGCTCCTTTATTAGTGCATGTAATGCTTAGATAATATGGTGTTTTGAAGATTTAATTAAATGTATATTGTGGATTAGTTGAAAAAACACATGTAAAGCCTCTGGCATAGAGTAGATATTCAATAAATATATTCTTCACGTGACACTCTCTCAACTGGGTGTCCTGCCCTTTTGGAATTCAAATAAAATAGACATGACCACACACCAAGTCCCTTGGAGGTCCAGAGAATTCCCTACGATTTCTGTGAATTCAGTGGAACTTACATTCTCCTGGTCACCTCTCAGCTCTCATGTTCTTCCTGTTGCTCAGCTCACTGAAATCTACATTTTTCTCACATCTGGTCCTTCCTGCCCCACACATTGTGCTGCTGTAGATCCAGCTTTGCCTTCCTTTATTCCCAAAACATTCCCGGCATCAGGTAGTTGTGTGTAGTACACTCTTACCACAGGTTTTGTGGCTGGCGTGTGTGCTTGTTTGTGTGTTATGCCTTGGCACAGGATGGCTGCGATATAGAAATGAAGTTACACATCTTGATTTCTATAAAGTCCCTGGCATTTTCCCAGCATGAAAAAGTCTAGTGTCTGACTCTCTGCAGTGTCCCTGGCCTGCACCCACATTGCTGGTTCCCTCTCTCTAGGCTCCTCCTCCCCACTCCCATCTTAAGCAAATGATTTTATAACGAAACAGTTCTCACAGGAAGAGTTCTCTCACAAGAGGTGTAGGGACGTAGGGGAGGGAGACATATGAGACTTGCTCCCCATCACCCTGAGACTGACCAGTGGATGAGCTGCCCAGATTTTGACTCCACAAGAAGGTTCTGAGTATAGAACTCACGGACTGCCTTTTGAAGTAATTTCCCCATTACTAGGTGAGTTTGGGGGGAATCAAGCCAGTGTTGAATATTCTCTTGTGTGGGATGCTGCAGAGCAGTTTAGGGGATGCACAGACTGGACTCAGGTGACTTGCTTGAGGCCACACAGCAGGAATGGACTGCAGCTGTGATGTTGGGGATTATTTTCCTGAGTTTGTTGTTAAGAGTCCAGACCCTGACCCTTGATTTGCTGTGGACGTTTTGCAGGTTGTACAACCTCTTAGGACTCGGGTTTCACATCCATAAAATGGGTTTAGTATACAGTGCCCTGACTACCTGAGTGCATGGTCATGGGGCCAGTCCTGCAGATCCAGCCTTGGGTTGCTCTACCTGGGCAGCTGAGGGGGAAGCCTCAATGGGGAGGAAAAGGAGGCACTGGCCTGGAGTTAGGAAGATGGTGCTGCTCCCCTAGCTTATGGGAGACAAGTTCTCGGATGTTGCAGTGTACTCAGTCTGGGGAGAAGAGTCCAGGGCCAGACCCTCAGTAGGGGGCGGTGACTCTGAGGCAGCTGAGGTGTGGCCAGGAGGAGGGTGTAGGTCTCCATCCCTGCCCCTTTGTGATGGCAGGAGCAGGGCTGGCAGAGGCTTAGAGGGAAACGCTTGGTTGTGATGTAGTTAAGAGCCTATCAATCTCTGTGGGGGTTGCTTTGTTCTGTGTGTAGGGAGCATTACTAGCACTAGTGGCAGCTGAGAAAGCCATATAGGTTCCAGCATTAGGTAAATGCCAACATTGACATTGGGGGTGTAGGGGTATGACATTTCCCACAAAGAGCTTTGTTGTCTTGCTCACAGCTTCTTATTTAGGCAACTGACAGTTGAAATTTGTGGAAAATCTGAATGGAAATTTGATTCATTAAATTTCATAGGGACAAAGGACAGGAGAGGCTTATCCCTGCCTGGCTGTAATAGTGTGACCTCTGAGCTGACCACAGGCTGGGATTGGCGGGCAGGGCTCTCTGGGGCAGGCTGTTAACCAGAGAAACAGGTAAGGGTTTCAATTGCATGTAGGGGTGGAAAGTGTGAGATCACTGAGCTGATTTTCTCCCAGTGAGGGGGCCTATCCAACACAGTCCCAGGCACGTCATAGAATTAGGCTGTTTATAATTTATTCTGCAATTATTATCGAGATCCTCCTGTAGGTGCTGGGGATGATATGAAAGATCTGAATGGCTTACTCTAATTATTGGGCTGAGATCCCAGGACTAATATTTAGCTCCGCCCTTGAGGTGGAGAAGAGTCTAAGGGGCTTGTCTGAGTGAAGCTTTTCCTCTGCTTTTGTCTCTGCCACCTAGATGTTTCCTCTGCAGCTGAACACGCTGGTTGGTAGCCTGTGATGGGGCCCTGCTCAGAAGACCCCCACCTCTGCTGGGCCTACCGGCTCCTGGGATTCACCAGTCTCCTCCTCAGTGAGTTTCCGGGGCTCCTGGGAGGGAGGGCAGTTTGATGGAGCAGGGAGGCAGAGTCTCCTTCCCCTGTCTGATGTCTTTGCTGAATGAAAAGGCAATACAACTCTTGCAATTTAGCAAATGCACTGCATTTGCTTTAGACTCCAGGGGTGAAGAGAAAGAACAAATGGCCTGTTGGTTGTGGGGAGGCTGGGAACCCTGAGCCATGGGTGGCGGGGCTTCATTAAGGGCTCATTAACAAGGAGGTGAGGCCACTTCTGCTGCAATAGCAGTGAAGCCAGGAGAGCCTGGAGCTGCCTGGGGAGAGGGATGGAGATAGACAAAGAAGCCACTCCTGGGGACAGAGGGGTTGGGAACAGGGCACCCCTGGCCTGGAACTCATAGGGGCCCTCACAGCCTCTGCAGCTGTCATGTGGAGGAGGGGGCTGACCTGGCACCCCCGTGTCTGAGCTGGAGGAATCAACTCTATTCTGGGCTTCTTGGGCTTCTCCACTGAAAATGGAGAGTGAAGGATTGCTCTTCGTCCAGGTTAGGGGCTCAGCTCCAAGCACAGAGAGAGAGTCCCTGGAATTCTCACATTTAACTTAAAATTACTTGTGAATTTTGCTTTCCACCACAGTGTTATTTTTCATCTTAAAAAGTTGAGAAGTATTTATCTTTGTGTAAAGTGAATCCTCTAGGGGGACCCCTTTTTCATGCCTGTGGGTTGCATCTCCCTCCACTGCCAAATGCTGCTCAGGTCCTGCAGACCCCAGACTGAAAGCACTGTTTTAGAGAAAACCCCTGGAAACAAAGGAGGTACCATCAGTTTGGGAATGATTGAACAAATTGAGGAGTGTCTTTATCATGGACTAATATGAGGAATAAAAAACGAATGTACCAGTTGTCTGAGTGGGATTTCCAATTTCCATGACTCGGATGCTTGGATTTCCATGAGCAAGATGCAGGAGACTGAATACAAGTGAAATTGTAATTTTGTAAATGAACAGGAGCCTTCAAAATTTAAGGGTGTCTGTGTACCGTCATGTTTACAAATGGAGAAAATGTGGAAGGAAACATAGACTGCTATTGTGGTTTCCCAGAGAAGGTGAACCTGGGGAGAAGAGAGAGGAAGGGGAGGTAGCGAGGGGGGAGGGTTAAGCAAAAAGGAAACTAAAATAAAGACTGCCCTAAGGAAGGCCGAATATCTCATCTAGGACTTTATCAGAGGTTTTATGTTTACATGTAACGAAATTAAATGAAGAATTAATGGGAAAATAATAATAACTAGTGAATTATGAATTCAGGTGAAAGCTGTGAAAGCTTTCATTGTTGATTTTTTTTTCTAATATCCCAGCCACTATATGAAGTTGCAGGGAATTATATGAAATGGATTAGAGAGCATTTGTACACAGGATGTCTTGAATTAACAGTGAGCTTTGCATTAGACCCCTCTAACTAGGTAACTTTGTGTCCAGGGTAAAATGTAGGCTTTCTCCACTTCTTCAAATTTATTTAAATGGAGAAATATGTTAAATTATTTAGAATTTTCTCCATAGGCCCTGGGGTTGTAAGATTATATAAGGAAGAAAGAGAGAGTGAGAGAGAGAGAAAACAATGGAGGGGGGGGAGGGAGGAAGAAAAAAGATGGAAAGGTCACAAAAATGGAGAAAATTTTGTGATGATATTTCAGTGTTAAATGGTATCTTATTTAAATGAATTTTAACTTGTTTACTGTCATGCCTTCCCCAGGCTTTATTTTCTTCTTCAGGATTATATCTTTTGTAAATCAGAGAGCTCTTGCTGCCTTCCTTCTCTTTCTAAGTCTTCTTCCATCTTGCTCACAGTTGGTGCTCACCATCCAGCTTCTGGGGCAGATCCCGCCCTGCAGCCTTAGGGCTGAGCCTCCTCTATCCCTGGTTCCCTCCTTTCTAGAAAGTGGGGAGGTGAGCTGGGCTGCTGTTTAACTCTCTCCTAGCCAGAATTCCCTGCTCTGCTAAGCCCTCTAACTGCTTGCTTCCTCTTTCCCAGGAGAGGGAAATTGGAGGATGCGACTCCAGGACCTGCTCCCATCAGTGATCAGACAACAGTGCTGGGAGGGAGGAGCTCTGGGGAAGGGCAGAGAAAGGGTGGGAGAGCTGATGGGCGGCTCCCTGCAGGGGAGAAGCACTGGGAGGGAAGAGACCCAGAGTCTGGCTCTGCCCTGTGTGACCCAGGACAAGGTCACCAACCAGGGAACCTCCTCCTCTGTGAAAGGAGGGACCTGGGCAGATCCCCTCTAAGGTCCCTCCCGGCTATGACATTCTGGGATTTGGTGCCTCCACCCAGAAAAAGGACTCTCCTGTGGCTACTTCCAGGTCTCTGCTCTGTCTCTTCATCCTTTCCTGCCCTATTCCTGTGTCCTGACAGGGACTGCCAGCTGATGAGCCCATTTAGGGCACCTTCAAAGAGAAGACCTCTGGCAGTCCCTGTGGTCACTTCCTCAGCCCTTCAAGGAAGGAGGACATCCTCCTCTTCAAGACTTATCTTTGGGATCCAGCCTGGCCCCCTGTTTTTTCTGTCTCTGCTCCTGAGAGGGGTCTCCAGACCACCTGGAAGG
Organism: Diceros bicornis minor; assembly: GCF_020826845.1. Taxonomy (NCBI): domain Eukaryota; kingdom Metazoa; phylum Chordata; class Mammalia; order Perissodactyla; family Rhinocerotidae; genus Diceros; species Diceros bicornis. Next base: position 60,825,799 of record NC_080743.1, read on the forward strand.
ATATCATCTCCTTCCCCCAGTGTGTGGAAACTTGGTCTGCAAACCCTGCTCAGGGAAGCACGCTACAGGTGTGCTGTTCAGAAGCAGCTACCTGAGAACCTCTGCCAGAGCTTCTCAGTTTCTGTCTGTTTAGCAGAAAATACCAGCTTCTTTCTCTCTGTTCACTTGGTTCTGAACTGCTCTTACCAACGCTGGTGGGAAACAGACAAACGTTGTTTGGTCAGAATTACTGGTGAAAATCCCTTAGGAAGGGGCCACACTGGAGACTGCAATGCTGTCTCTCAATAAGTCCACCTGCACGTTTCCCCATTGGGACAGGGCTGTTCCTTTGAGCCCCAGATTAAATAGAGCACTTCTGGTTAGTGTCCATTGCTGTACCTATAATTGCATATTTCAACATGTGATTAACTCTGAATGCCGTGATTGATTGAGGTATTACAGAATACTTTTATTTCACTCCTTGTTTAAATGAGGGAACCAGGAGGCTGCTAGAATCTATTCAAAGGAAGAGTCGGAGACCATGCCCATACAGGCCATCAGGAATGCTGGAATGAATGTATAAACAGATGCCCTTGTTTACAGAGTTTGTGGCATTTGTGGCTACATAGAGAAAGCTCTGGAAGGCTACATGTCAATAACAGTGCTTAGCACTGGGAGGAGGCACTCTTCGAACTTTTACTTGAATCAACTCCGTAATCCATATAATAGATTTTTATGAACACACAATACTTTTACAATTACAAAGCAACTCACTAAAGAAAGGGGAAAATGCCCACACCAAATAGAGTTGATAATATAAAATTTTTTAACCCATGCTTGGGATAACATGTAGCCTGCCGTTCCCTCCATCTTTACCTCTCTCCTCAGCAGCACGGATGACCTCAGGTATATGGTAACAAGGGAGTTGACAGCGCCCATGGAAGCCAGCTGCTGGGGACAGAGCAATAAATTTCCTTTCAATCTCAGGGCTTTGGTAAACAAGAACTCCCTGACTGGACTTCGACTCCCTACAGCCACCTATGGGATTGCACCCATGGGTGTCTGAGCCCATCCGTGTACCCAGGAGGAGACCCCTGAGAGGGGAAGCTGGTGGAGAGGAAAGGGCACCACCCTGGGACCTGGGAATATCTGGTTCTGATCCCAAGTAGGCTTGGTCAAGAATAATCATCACCATAATGAGGTGGAACACATTTATAGAACAATTATTGAACACTGTGCTGAAAGCTTTTATCTTCTTAAATTCCCAGAATACTTCCATGAGGTAAGCACTGTTATTATTTCCATTTCACAGATGAGAAGGCTGAAGGCAGAGAGGTTAAATAATAGCTCAAGTCCACACAGCCAGAAAATGGAGGACCTGGCCTCAACTTAAGTCTCACTGACTCTAAAGTCCAAGCTTTAGACCGCTCTATTACATTAGATCACCCAGTCTGACAGCTCAACCCATCTCAATAAAAACACACTTTGAAGTGGGATTGAGAGGCTGTTAGGACGCTGTGGGTTTTGTGTGGTGCAGCTACAAGGTGGTGGGGCCTCTGCCACGTGTGACAGGCCCCCTCCCTCCCTCTCTCATGGGATATATGGTGTGGGATATGAATTCCCCTTGTTCTAAGACCCTGAGGTATTATAATTATTTGTTACCTCAGCACAGCCTAGCCCATCCTGACTACTACACTGCCTAGAAGGAGAGAGAAGGGACAGAACCTTCGTTACTGTATTAGTTATCTATTGCTGTGTAACCTGTTACTCGAAAACTTGGTGCCTTAAAACAACACCATGTACAGTCTCACAGCTTCTGAGGGTCAGGATCCAGGAGTGGTGTAGCTGGGTCCTCTGACTCAGGGTCTCTCAGACTGAAAGCAAGGTCTTGGCTGGGGCTGCAGTCAACTCAAGTCTCAGCAGGGAAGAATCCACTTCCAAGCTCACTCGTCTGATTGCTGGCAGGATGCAGTTCCTTTGGCTGTTGGACCGAGGGCCTGAGTTCCTCCCTGGCTAGTGGTTGGAGGCTGCCCTCAGTTCCTCGCTATGTGGGCCTCTCCACAGGGCAGCTGACAGCGTGGCAGCTGGCTTCATCAGATGCAGGGAGAGAGAGTGCGAGCAAGATGGGTCACAGTCTTGTGTAACCTCCCATCGCTAAGTGACATCCCATCACCTTTGCTGTATCCTGTTCCTCAGAGCAAGTCACTAGGTACAGACCACACTCCAGGGGAGGGGGTTACAAAGGGTGTAAACATGAGGAGGAAGGGATCTTTGGACCCACTTTGGAAGCTACCTCCTACAGATGTGCACTTAGTGTGTGGCAGAAAATGTGCTGGTGCTTTTGATCCTTGATCTCATATAATTCATGCTATCATTTTGAGGCAGGTAAGGAAACTGCAGGTTGGCAGGTTTATGTAACCTGTTCAAGGTTACACTCCACTAGAACCAGGACTTGGTTCCAGAATTCCTTCAAATTCATTGTCCTAGGCTGCCTTTCAAGAATCAAGGGAGTATATTGGGTGGATTCCATTAAAAAGATGGGTTCTGTGGTTCTCTCTTTTATTCTTGATCGAAAAATGCTCAGGGTTCCTGTTTCCAATGCCCTAGGTGTTTGCAGCACTGGGGTCAAGAGTTCTGGAGCACACGGTTCTGGAGGTCAGCATTCTGGAGCCCATGTTTCACTGAAGGGGATCCGAGGAGGTTCTGTGTTGTTTCATGTGATCAGTGTGCCAGCAACAGAGCTGGAGGAGATCTCGTGGGGCTTTGGCCCTGACTTAAAATACACAGTCATGCTGCGGGTCTGTAATGGGTCAGAAGGGGCTCCAACCTGGGTCAACCTCCAGGACAAGTACAAGCAGAGGGTCCATGTGCCCAACATGACGTCTCTGAGTATCAAGAACTTGACCCAAGAAGACAGTGGGTATTACCGAGCTCGAGCCATCTTCACCGGAGGAGATGAATCTAGCCAGATTTTCCACCTCACTGTCTATGGTACGTGACACGTCCTCACCTCAGTCCCATGGCTATGTCCTTCTTTTGTACCTAGGAGTGTCACATAGGCTGCATTTTGCAGGACTCCTTCCAGCCTTTAGGCTCTATTTTCTCCCTGAAATTAGGATAAGTGGGTTCACCACAAATGGGGGCCAGAACTGAGATTCATACCAGGGATAAAATCACTTCAGTGTTTTGGGAGAGGAAAATGGAAATTTGGGGGAAATGAAATTTTTGTCATAACACTTATTGTTTATAGCATTGAGTTTACTTAATTTCTGTATTTGTTTTCTATTGCTGCTGTAACAAATTACAGTAGTCTCTCCTTATCCTAGAGGCATACATTCCAAGACCCCCAGTGGATGCCTGAAACAGTAAATAGTACCGAACCCTATAGATACTATGTTTTTCCTATTCATACATACCTATAATAAAGTTTAATTTATAAATTAGGCAAGTAAGAGATGGACAATAGATAATAGTATAATAGAATAATTATAACAATATACTGTAATAACAGATACTGTAGATCTTTGCAACCTTGGCATACAATTTTTTTTCTTTCCTTATTTATTATTATTATTATGATTTTTATGAGGAAGATCAGCCCTGAGCTAACAAGCATGCCAATTCTCCTCTTTTTGCTGAGGAAGACTGGCCCTGGGCTTGCATGTGTGCCTATCTTCTTCCATGTTATATGGGATGCCGCCACAACATGGCCTGACAAGTGGTGCATCGGTGCTCGCCTGGGATCTGAATCCAGGCGGCCAGCAGCAGAGCACGCACACTTAACTGCTACGCCAGGGTGGGCCAGCCCCTCTTTCCTTATTAAGTCAAGAACTTTCACATTTGCGCTTAAAGGAAGCACTTTATGACTTCTCTTTGGCATATCTGAATGGCCACCATTGCCACTCTTGCTCTTTGGGGCCCTTATTAAGTAAAATAAGGGTTACTTGAGCACAAGCACTGAGATACCTCCATAGTCGACCTGATAATCGAGCCAGCTACCAAGTGACTAATGGGCCAGTAGCCTATACAGCTTGGATACACTGGACAAAGGGATGATTCAGGTCCCGGGTGGGATGGAGTGGGATGATTTGAGATTTCCACACACTACTCGGAACAGCATGCAATTTATAACGTGAATTGTTTTGTTCTGGAATTTTCCATTTAATATTTTCAGACCATTGTTGACCTTGGATAACCAAAACGGCAGAAAGGGAAACCATGGATGAGGAGGGATTACTGTACTACAAACTTAGTAGCTTAACTCAACACAAATTTATTGCCTTACTGTGCTGTATGTAGGTCAGAAGTCAGACATGGGTCTCACTGGGCTAAAGTCAAGGTGTTGGCAGGGCCGGGTTCCTTTCTGGAAGAGCCAGGGGAGAAACATTTTCTTGCCTTTTCCGTCTCCTGGTGGCTGCCTGTATTCCTAGCTCTTGGCCATGTTCCTCTGTCTTCACAGCCAGCAATGGTGGGGCGAGTCCTCCTCACAGTGCAGCCCTCTGAACTCCTCTCCCTCCTTCTTCCACTTTTTTTTTTTTTTTAAATTTTATTTATTTATTTATTTTTCCCCCAAAGCCCCAGTAGATAGTTGTATGTCATAGCTGCACATCCTTCTAGTTGCTGTATGTGGGACGTGGCCTCAGCATAGCCAGAGAAGCGGTTCCTTGGTGCGCGCCCGGGATCCGAACCCCGGGCCGCCAGCAGCGGAGCGCGCGCACTTAACCGCTAAGCCATGGGGCCGGCCCTCCTTCTTCCACTTTTAAGGACCCTTGTGATTACATTGGTCCCATCCGGAGAATCCAGAATAATCTCACTATTTTAATGTCAGCTGATTAGCAAGCTTAATTCTATTACCTCAATTCCCCTTTGCCATTAACATAACACATTCACAGGTTCTGAGGATTAGGAGGTGGACATCTTTGGGGGGGCACTATTCTGCCCACCATAATTTAGAAATCCTTGTGTAGTCCATTCTCCCTGTCCCTGTTCTTACTCAGCCCCAGCCTGAGGCCAGCCTCACTCACAAAATCCAGCCCAAGGAGACTCCATAGATATAGGAGAAAGTTTGCCCTGCCACACTTCTTAAGAACCTCATTTAATAACCCTTTCTTTCCCTACAGTTCCTCTGCATAGAGAAACACGCTGCTATGGAGAGAGTGGCTTTGACAGCTTTAGGTCCCCAAGGGATTTCAATGACTGGCTTGTAAATCTGTCACTTCTCTTCCTCTCTGTACCACAAGTCCAGTGGCATGTTCTAACCACACTTGGGGCTGTCATTTCTAGTTGCTACCACAAATGTGGCATCTCCCACAAATGTCTCCACTTTTGGGCAAGTGGGTTCTTTCTCTGGACTCCCAGAGCTGGCTCTTTACTGTGGGCTCTGCAGGCCCAGGCATCATCTCGGCAGGAGAAGCAGGGTGAGGGCCCTGGACCAGGCCAAGTCCTTCATTCTCGACTTCTTCTCCTTCTAGGAAAGACCCAATTTCTAAAAAAGTGGGCCTCCGGTAGGTGGAGTGCAGGCTTTATTTTCTTGTGGGATATTTTTAAGACTTGCTCAGTCTAGTGAAATCACATAAGGCTTAAGTCAGTGGCTCCCTTCCTTCTTGTCTGTCACTATATATTTAGCTTTGGGGAAATAATATTTCATCTATAAAATGTCTCACCTTCCATAGAGGGAGGAAGCCAGAGCTTCATGTGAGATAATGGATGAGAACGTGCAAACTGTAATGTTCTCCACTCATGTGAGGCTCTATTCTCTAGTTCCTCCCACCCCAGAGGCTGTGCCCTGTCCCCAGATCCTGGTCCGGTCACAGTCCATCACAGCAGGCTGGTGCAACGTCACCCTGGAGTGCAGGGCTGTGGAGGTCCAAAAGGACCTGAATGTGACCTGGGAGAGCAAGGGCCTCGAGCTGGGACAGAGAGGGACACCGAGACCAGCCCCCAACTCCTGGAACCTGACTGTGAGCCTGCCTCTGAGCCAGCCCAGTGCCAGCCTCACCTCTGTGGTCAGCAACTCTGTGGACCAGAAAACTGTCACCTCCGCTGTTGGGGAGGTCTGTGCCCATGGTGAGTGTAACCTGCCAGAGGGGAGGGGCACTCTTGGAGCTCAGGGAGCACTGGGGTCTGAGGACTCTGGGCTTTTCTCCCCACCGTGTTCATCAGCACCACCTCCACCTGGTCACTCTATACAGGAGTCTGGGAGACACATCCAACTTGATCCTGCTTTTAAATGTCTCTCATGTCTGTGCCTCTCCCCTGGTGCCCCTGCTGGTAGGCAGCTGTCTAGTCCCTCTCCCCGCCGCACCCATCATCCACAGTGAGTCCAGAGTGGTCTTGTGGAAAAGCAACTGGATTGTGTCACTTGTCTCTGTTGAATCTGTAGGATCTGACATAGGATCTGATCTCAGAGACTCCTTGTAGGATTCAGGGCTCAGACGCTCCTCTGCCCATGGTTTTGGCCTCAGTGACACACTTAACACCGCACCGCTTGTTTGAGTTTCTGAACGCATTCTGCTATTGCCGTATTTGAGACTCTGGATATGCTGTTTCCTCTACCATCATTCCTCCCACCTTTCCCCTTCATTTCTTGCCTTATTCTTATTGAAAGATTTCCCTCAGGGACGGCTGACTTCAGTAACACGTGACCCATGTTGTCACACAGGCCCCATGCTGGGTTTGAAGCTCTGCAGTGGCCATCATGACATTTCTAACAATTTTTCAACAAAGAGCTCCTCATGCTCATTTTGCACAGGGCCCTGCAGGGGTTGTAGCCATGCTGCCCTCAGGCGTCACCTTTAAGGAGGGTCCCTGGCCCCCTACTAAGTGGTAATGCTCTGTTTATGTGCTTGTTTCCTCCGTGGCTTGGAACACCATGAGGGCAGAGACCACGTCTTGTTCTCCTCTGAATCCCTGTGCCAACCACAGCTTGTGGCACAGTTTGTTCACAGTGTTTCATTGAATGAATGAATTACCTGGTGCCCCCTTGTGCAGCCTCGCCCCTCTAACCTATCCTCTATGAGCTGCTGGAGGGACCTGATGTGTCAGCATCACATAAAACCCCCTGTTACCCTCCCCTCACCGCCCCCGTACGGAACCTCAGAAAAAGTTCAACACTCAGCAGGAGCCACAAGACCCTCTGAACACAGACTCCTGCCTCCCTCTGACCTTCCTTGCCCAGCCCCTCCTGCCCTGTCTCCCTCCTGTCTGCTGCAGTGGGGTCCTGGCAACTCCAATGGGCTGGTTTGCTGACACAGCCATTTCCTGAATGTGATGCTCACCCTTCCTAGAATGCTGCACCCACCCTGAATATCTGGTAAAGTCCTATTCCTCCCTAAAGACTCAGGTTACCCATCACCGCCTCTGGGAGGCCCTCCCTGAAGACCTGTGTACAAGATGTAAACCTCTGTTGCACGGCGATCCCTCTGGCTAGCAGACTTCGTTATTTTCTCAGTCTTCCCTGCTTGGTGATGAGCTCCAAGGGTGTGGACCAAGTCTTGTTTGTCTCAATATCCCTGGCACCAAGCAGGAGCTCGGGACCTGGTTCAATGAATGAACCTCCATGCTCCTCCTCTTCAGCCTCTGAACCAGGACCTTTAGCCTTCTCCATCTCCTCTCTCTATCTCTCCTGGCAATGGATGTCTCAGGTTCTCTCTTGCCTTAACCTTCTTCACTCTCTCTGTGTAAGGGAAGCAGATTCACGTGGACAGACCATTGCTGGCCCCCTGCAAGCCATCTTAGGAACCATCGTGGCTGTGCTGTTGATCCTCGGGGCTGGACTGTGCCTTTGGAAGACACTTGGGAAGAGGACAATGGAGACTGGAGGAGGCAAGTTGCACTTCTCCTTTCTGGCTCAGATACCTCCTCTCCTCCAATGGGCCCTCAGTTCCCTCTCTCCTGCTTTTTGCTGCTCAGGGAATGTCCCTGAGGAGGGGATGGTGTGTAGACATGGCCTTGGGGTTCATAGCAGTAGGGGAGGGTACAGGTTTCCAAGACCCGGATTCAAGCTCCACTCTGTGTGTGACTCAGGTGCAGAATTGCAGGAGGAATACAGGAACCAGGATGGTGACATCCAGTGTGCTGAGCTGAGCCAGCACTAGTCTCAAGGGGGCAGGGACTACATGAGAGCTGGGAGCAGTGCCCAACCTGTGCCCAACAGACCCCTCTGTGAATGGGTCTGGGCATTTCTGGCCCTGATGTCTCTTTAACTCTTTCCAGATAGTCACCGGTATTTACTAAGAAACTTTACAACTGGGGCCAGTGTAGTGCTGGGCACTTTGGGGGAATTCACGTGGAGTTCATGTCAGCAGCATTGGTTCCTTGTGGGTCCCTCTGGGGCCTCTCTATCCCTCAGCTGTTCTAGAAACCCTCTGTCTTGCATTCCTAGGGTATGTGTGACCGACATCTAGAAGAAAAGGAGCCTCTCACTACTGTCTACAGTGAGGTCCAGAAGCCAGGCCAGGCCATGAAGATAATTTAATTGGAGAAAGAAGGGCAATCACCATTCCTGGGACACCTCCATGCTGAGCTTGATCCCTGTAGACACCTGCCTCTTCTAGCTCTGGTCCAGCTCAAGCTGCCCCTGGTCTGCGTTACTCTGACCCTCATGTCCTCAACTCCCTGGGCACATGTGGCCTTGTCACTTCTTCTGACACCTCCCCAAGGTGCCCTCCCACTCATGACCCTCACCCCTGCAGGACGAGTGTTCTTCTTCTGTCATAGACTCGGCTCCTGAACCCTCTCCTCCTGAGGCTTCCCAAAGGGGACCCTGCTGACTGTGCACATGTTAATCCCCACAGCCTCTGCTGTGTGTCGTTCTGAGAACACGAACCAAAACGTTGGGACTGTGTAGAGGTGTCGACCATGCCACAAAGGAGGGAGTGAGGTCCTTGGTGCTGGATGCTGAGTTGCGGATCAATAGAGGCAGAATGGTGGGTGGCAGCCCACAAAGGGACTGGCCTGAGGCTCCCTTTGCACCTTATGTGGGGCTGGGCTCCCTTGAGGGTGTTGGGTAGTGTGTGTGTGTGTGTTGGGGAGAGTGTCTAGTGTACATTATATACTGGCCAGAGCCCTTGTTCTTGGGCACCTGTGCAAACCTAAACCTTGACCTGAGTGTCAGCCCATGGGTCTCAAACTCACCTTCTTCTGGAGTGGGAAGAGAAATTTGCACTATTTCAGGCCCTTTCAAGTCTTCTGTTTCTCAGAGAATGACCCCAGAGTCACAAAGTTGGGAGTTGAATTCTTAGGAAAAGAGCTTCAGCTCTTCCCCCGTCCTGATTAGGGGAACTTGGCAGTTAGATTAGATGTGCAGTGCCCTCACACCTGCCTTGGTGGGGCTGCTGTGGTGTGTGAAGGGTGAACCTTGTGGGAAGGTCTGAATCAGCCCTCTCTAGACTCTTCTGTTGACCCTCAGATCCCCACAACCATGCTGGCCTCAGACCCTAGGTCAGCTCCTCTTTGCTCACTCGCCTCCCTCCATCTAGAATGACAGTTCCCTCTCCTTGTTCCTTGCTCCCGTCCCTGCCTGTTGAAATACTACCATACTGCCCAAAGCTCCCTTCTAAGCCACGTGTTACATGGATCCTGTCTGGTTCCCAAAGGTTTGGAAATGGTCTCTCCCACAACTGACTTTTTCGAATAACTTGGACATAACTAAGGCCACTGCTACAGTCTGCCCTGGATTAGTCAGTCATGAGTCTTCCCTGCAGGACTAACCTGGGGCTCCCTCAGGAAGCTATTGGGGCTGTAGGAGGCCAGGACCAAGAAGACAAGCACCTCTCTCTGTGGAGGGTCTGGGTAACCCATCCTCCCACAGGCGCTCATCAGACTGAGACCAAGAACACAGAGGCTGCTGAAGGTCTTTGTGGTAGTGGGTCCACGTGGAAGCAAGGATGGACATTATGACCTCCTGTGGCCCTGCCAAAGACCTCTCATGACTCTGCCTGGCCCAGAGATCTGAGGTGGGGACTTGCCATCCCACCTCCAGCCTCACATTTCCTGGGGGCCTGATGCAGCCTACACTGGGGTATGTGGGAGCTTCTCCCTCCATGGGGGTCCTCACCTCCTCAAAGCCTCTGCTTCCTGCCTTGTATCCCAGCTCTTGGGTCAGAGATGGACTCACTGGTACTATGAACTGTGATGCCTTGTCTACTGGACTAGGTGTCCAGCTGGGTCTCTTTGTTCCCCCCATCTTAGCTGAGCTCAGCTCAGCTGCTTTATCCCTGACCTCAGAAAGCAGAGTTCTGAGTAAAGCCTTGAGCGTTATGAAGCAATACTAGGAGCTTTCTGGATGGTGCATGGATAAAGGAGGAGTAGGGGGATACAATAATAAACGATAAGGCTGTTTCTGACCTCTTTTCCCTACGGCTGAGCAGAAAGCTGAGAGAGAAAAAGATGACATCTCCTCACTGGCATCCCAGGTGACTGGTCATGGTTGAGTGTCAATGTCCAGCCCAGGAACAGTGACCACCCATTAACCCTTCCCATCCCACCTAAAGCAGGGAATTAAAAACAAAAAAGCCATGGAATTGGGCTTTCGAAGCCTATAATGAACCAGGATTTGTCCTTTGTTATTAGTGCCATTGAAGGGATTCTGACTCCTAGATACTTTGTGTATGGCAGAGCAAAACCCGGCCTGGTCTCTTTGAGCCACTCTCACCTCGTGGCGCTGTATCAGGCAATTCTCCATCTCACTTCATTTGTTTTGGCAGTAGGTGGCCAGGTCCTTCTTCCTAGTCTGTCTTAGTCTTGAAAACCCACTGAAACTTGCCCACCATAGGTGACCCTGCTGGTATTTGAAATACTGGTGACATAGCTTTCACCCTCACAGTAACATGCAGCCGCCACAGTATGACAACTGACAGACAGGTATGTGGGTTCCTGACCATAAAACAAGTCCGGGCCATGGTGCTGAGAGCACTGAATATTAACCACTAAACCACCAGGGCTAGCATTTTGTCCCAGGAATTTTAAAATATTATTTCTTCCAATTCTTTCAAGATCTCTCTAGGGTAGGTATTATTACCACTATTTTGCAGGACAAGTAACCAATGTCCTAAACTAGTTGGTGGCAGAAAAAAGCCTTAAATCCAACCCTGGATGATTCCAGCACTCACATCTTACCCTTTACCACATGGTCATGGAGGATATTGGAATCCTGGAATATTCCGATGGGAATATCCTCCATTTGTTGATCTCCAAGCATCCTGGTATTCTGACTCAGGTGCCCCAACTTGGGATGAGCTCATCCTGATGTTGGATGGATCAGTTGATGGTTGAAAGAGAAATTCTCCCTTAAGTGGACAATGAGGCCTTGATGGGCGGGAGACGTTGAATGAGAGACCTTGCACTCCAGAGCAGAAAAGATGAAGAGATGCTTCCCCCTCTTGAGTCTTGTAGGAGTTCTTTCCTCTAGTACAAGGTGTGTTGTGGATTTCAGCATCCCCATCCTCAAACCAGCTCCCTTCATGATTATTATTCGTAACTTCATTCAATAGGTTTTACATAAGTTTCTCATTTAGACCTTCAACCATTCTTTGAGGCAGAAATCCCCATTGTACGGATGGAAAAATAAAATCCACAAATGTTAAGTACCTCACACAAGTTCTCCCAAGTTTTAGTGATTTAGGCATGATTTGGGTCCACAAGAGATCATAATTTCACTCATTTTGCCTTTTTCTCCCTCATCCTAGTCACACAACCAGTTACCATCTTCCACTGGGTTATCCTCCATAATCCTTATATTCCATGCTCCTCTCATTCTTTTAGTCCTATCTTCCACCCGCAGCTGCACCATTTTACATTTCTGCCCGCAATGTATGAGGATTTCTCCACATCCTCTCCAACTCTACCTTTTTTTTTTTTGATTGTAGCTATCCTAATGTGGGTGAAGTTGTATCTCATTGTGGTTATGAATTGCATTTCTTTAATGATTAATGATGTTGAATGTCTTTTCAGGTGCCCATTGACCATTTCTATACCTTATTTGAAGAAATCTCTTTCTCTCGAATTTTCTCTTGTCATGCATTGCTCCCACCGCTCCATTGAATCTGCTCTTGTCCAGGTCATCAGGAAACTCCATGTTCTTGAATCCAGTGGTCAATTCTCAGTAATCATCTCCCATGACCTCTCTGCTGCAATGGACCTATACTTCCTTGAAACACTGTCTTCACCTTGCATTCCCCACTCACCATTCTTTTCCTCCTACTCAGTGGTTGCTCCTTAGTTTCTTTTATCAGTTTCTTTCCCATCTCTCCAACCTCTAAGTTTTGGAATATCCCAAGGTTCATACCCAGACCTACCCAGACCAGCTCTCTTCACTATCTACACTCATTCTCTTTTCATGTTATAGCAGTGCACTAATCCCCGGAACCTGTGACTATATGACTTTACGTGGAGAAGGGACTTACAGATGTGATCCCTCCCCTGGACTCCACGTTATAAATATCCAACTGTTTATTTGACATCTCCACCTGCATGTATAACAGGCATCTCCGGCTGGACATATCTAAATTCAAACTCCCCTAACATGCTGCCCATACAGTTTCCCATCGCAGAAAATGTCACCTCAATCCTTCCATTTGTTCTGGCCACAAAACCTTGGTGTCATCCTTGACTGCATTCTTTTTCTCATACCTCACACTCTATCAGCAAATATTTATATCTTTTCATTCAATATATATATTCACATATTTATTTGCCTATATATATTCATAACAATATACCACCTGACCACCTGGTCCAATGGGCCCATCAATTCTCACCTGGACTATTGCAGTAGCCTCAGTCGTCCTACTTTTGTCTTAATCCCTTAATATCCGTTTTCAAAATGTCCAGAGTGATCTTTTCAAAACCTACGTTGCATCACATTACTCCTTAGCTCAGAACTCCCCCATGGGTCCACTTTATCTGCAAGGCCTTGTACCATCTGACCTTATCTCTCGGTCAGATGGGAACCTGATGTTCCCCTCCTTCCTTAATTCACTCCAGGACACTGAGTTTTCGCTTTTCCTTCAATACACCATGCATGCTCCTGCCTCAGGGCCTTTGCTCTGCCTAAAATTCTCTTCCTCCAGGTATTTGCACATCTCATTTCCTGACCTCCTTCAGGTTTTCGTAGAAACGTTATCTTCTCAGTAAGGTCTACCCTGACCTCCTTACTTAAAGCTGCAAACTCCTCCAGGTGCCCTCCTCCCTCCTCCAGGCTCTATTTTTCTTCATAGTACTTCAAAATGTTGTGAGTTAGGGTGCGTTTAATCTGGGCTGTAGTTTAAAGACAAGTGGGAATTCAGGGCTCAGAGTGTAAACTGCAAATCCTATTATGCAAGTACCATTATTATTCCCAGGAAACTGCAACACTGATGAGTGAATGAACTTGCTCCAGGTAACTAATAAATGACAGAGCTGTGACTAAATTTTGGTGGTGGATTCTAAAGCCCTTGCTCTTGAGAACTATATACTGTTAAATAGAGTATAGTCCATCCACATGATGGAATACTACAGATGTGATAAGAAGTATAAATTACATCTGTATATATTTAAGTGGGAAATTGTCCCTGAAATATTAAATGAGTTATCAGACAGTATGTATTCTCTATAAAGTTTATCAGAAAAAAGATTACCTATTAAAATTTTTGATCAGGGCAGTGACATGAGCGGAGCTGTGTTCAGATAGATAAAGCCATAGTGTGTCAACAGAAAGCTTATCATCTATTAAACTTGTTATAGTATTTATGCTCATTTTCTCTTTCCATTGTGTTGAATTGATGCCTTCACAATCTTTATTGAAATAATCCCAAATATCTCTGGATCTGTCTACACAGTACAGGCAAAGTGACAATTTTGGTATAATTGATTCAAATGAACACTCCCCATGACTCAATTCACAATCCTGGCTGTTTATCAGATCAACTGGAGAGCTTCTAAGAAGAGAAGCTTGGACCCTATCCCCAAACTGGATATCATCCAAATTTTAAAAAACTCAATAGGTGATTCTGATGCATGATCAGGGTTGAGAACTGAAACCTTTGGTCTATGTGGAGTCTTCATAAAATTCAAATGGGAATGTACATGGCAAGGAGAGACTGAGAGTTTATCTCCAAGATGGTTCTCGGTGTGTGCTCAGCACACAGTGCAGGAAATGTTGGTTGAGTGAAAGAACGAGTGAATGACGAGACCCCACAGGTCGGAATTACCTTGATGTCTTCACCAAAGTTCAGAGTCTGACACACAGATTCCGAGCCTGAGCCCAGAAGCCCTATTTCATCCATTGCCCTGTGTGATTTGCCTTGGGGATGCAAAATCTTGCCAACAAATGTCAAAAGACACTGAAAGACAAAACCAGAATGCTGATTTATTAATTTAGAGTAAGAAGCACACTTGCTAACTGGGCCGGATAACTGACTGGTGTGTCGTCTCCCAGAGACAGGCCACACGGGAAATAAGGTGTCACTGGGCTGCTCAGGGAGCCCTGAGTCAGGGCAGGTGAGTAGGTGCTGCTGGTGTGGATGCCAATGGCTGTCTCATCTAAGCTCTTCATCTCCATGGTAGGATGTACCTGCCTGGTGCATGGGATTCTCCTGCCAGCCTGACATAACTTCAGTTGTCTCTGTCCCTCACCTCTCTTTATGCTCCATTTCTTATTAACCTCCTTCAGATTGACATGTTTTCCTTTGGTCATGTTCAGTTGTGAGATTAAGTCTTGCCTTGGTGTTTGAGCTGGAATCTTGATACCTCTCCTGTGATCCAGGTATGTGATGTTTTATTTGGTCTCCAAAAACCAAAAAAACAAGCAAATAAATACCCACACTTATCTCTTTTTCCAAGTCGTAGAGGAGGGAGTGGAGGGAGAAGACACCCCCTCAATACCACATTCTACCAGCTGAACCACCAAACTGCTTTTGCAAACAGATCCAAAAAGAAAAGCCATGAACTGAATAATGGGATTCTGTAGCTCTCAGGGCTGGAATTCTCACCTAATTTATCACTTAGCCTTTCAGTAACATCCTCTCATATTTATTTATTTATTTATTTATTTATTTATTTATTTATTTATTTATTTATTTTTAAAGATTTTATTTATTTATTTATTTTTCCCCCAAAGCCCCAGTAGATAGTTGTATGTTATAGCTGCACATCCCTCCAGTTGCTGCATGTGGGACGCGGCCTCAGCATGGCTGGAGAAGCGGCGCGTCAGTTCGCGCCCGGGATCCGAACCCGGGCCGCCAGCAGCGGAGCGCGTGCACTCAAGCGCTAAGCCACGGGGCCAGCCCAATCCTCTCATATTTAAAACAGCAAAACAACAATGACAATTAGAAAAAACTCTAAGAGAATGTAGTACGTAATTAACAACTATTCAATTTAAAAATCTTCATGAAACGGACAATATCTGGAAAAATATGAATTGCTAAAATTAATTTACATGTGTGTATAGACCTCAAAAATCAACACAGAAAACATTGTAATACTTATATAAGTATTTTCTTTTTAAGGGCACAAGAGCCGCATGTTCCCTCAGGTGGATTCCTTCAAATCTCAAAAAATAAGCAAGTTTTGTGCTAACAAATGTGTTTTAAAACTTGGCAGAATATAGAAAGCATCCATTTATGATTTAGAAAACTCGACAAAGCACAAGAGAAGAAATAAGCTCCCAATCCAGTTGTCTAGGCTGCTTGGGCTCCTCTCACTTCCCTTCTTCTGCTGGAAACCTTTCTTGTGAGCTGAACTCCCAGCTTCCCAAGGAGCCCAAGGAGCAAAGGCCTTTTGACGATATCGTTCACAGTAATGGGGAGAAGAATAGAGTTCTAGTCCCTGTTGGGTCAAGATTGGTGCGGAGAGTGAGAGGCTTCAGGGTGATGAATCCTGGACTGGCCACGCTCCCTGCAGTGGGCTGGCTCAGTGCAGGCACTCTCCTCCACCTGATGGTTCTGGGGAAACTGGGACTCTGGGGTTTGGAATAATCCTATGTGATTTTGCCACAGAGAAATTCCTAGAATCTAAGAACTGTCCATGTTGGAAGCAAACTCACCGTGGAGTCCTATTCCATCCTACACTTTATAACAACCCACCAAGTGACTTTACCTAGGTTACATTCCACCAGTGAAGGGGACCTCACTGTGTCCCAGAGCCTCTATTCCATTTTTGGATGACTCTGACTACAGAAAGTTCTCCTCCAATATTGAGTCAAAACCTGCCTTCTTGACCTTCAAGTTTCCGTCTTGAAGTCACTTATTACAAATATGATTCCTTGGACATTCAATGGCCCTTCAAGTGGGATTTAGAACAGAGCAGAGAGAAACGTCAGTGCCTGGATAGCTGTTCTTTGCTCTCCCGAAAAGCCCCGATTCCACCATCCCTTAGTGTTTCCTGGGTCACATGCCAACCTTTGCTGTCTCTGATTCATCTCACCTGGTATTGTCCCAAGGGCTGGAGATGTTGGATATCACATTTCCTGGGGATGGTGAGCAGCAACCACTGCACCGCCAATCTCCTGGGAAAGGAGTCTCAGTAGCTGGGCACACTCACCCTGCAGGGCACTTTCTTGATCCTGACAGACTTCCCTGATGTCATTGGTGGCAGTTTCGTGGTCCACATGTTTGCTGACCACACAGGTGAGGCTGATGTTGACTCAGGGACAGCCTTACAGCCAGGGTCTAGGTACTGGGGTCTGGTCCTGGTGTCCTTGGTTTTCCTCTTATATTTATAAATGAGCCAAGTATCTCTGTGGGCAATCAGGCTCCACCTTAGGGTGGGGGCAGGGGGCTGGTTTTTATGCTGGGGAACCCCTAAGTGTCAGGACGAGGAGGGCTTTGCAGAGGCTCCTCTACCCATACAAGCTGCCCGAGATCTCTCCAGACAGTGCATTCAGGGTGTTTTGTTTTCGGTTGTGGTTTTAGAAGAGCTCTCCTTCGCTGATGTCTAGGAAGGAAATGCCTGGCTCCTGGACATTCTGTGCCTGGAGCTGGACAGAGGGTTGGGGGTTAACTGTTCCATGCACAGACCTCCCAGTATTCTCCCTGTTTCAGCCCCATTCTCACCCCACCCTCCATCCCACCTGGCCCTCTGAGTTCAGAGTCCCTGCGAGTTCCTCTGGGAATACAGCTCTGTCCCCTGCTGTGCCCCTATGTGTGTCCTAGGTCAGTGGTTCTCAAACTTGGCTGAACATTGGGCTCACCTGGGTCATTAAAACAATACTGTTCCCTGGACACTAGCCCAGAGATTCTGGTGTAATTGGTCTGGGGTCTGGCTCTGCCCCACTAGGCAGCCCTCTTCCTTCTCTCTCTGAAACTCCAGGCATCTCTGGTCTGCTGATTAGTTACCTCCCTGTCTCTCTTTGGTGTTGTGATTTACACACTTAATCAAAATAAATATAGTGTAATTTTAAGGTTCTGGTGAAGGAGAGGGGACACATGCATCTACTTGGTTCATGAACATCTTGAACAAGAAGTCCAAAACCTGATTTCAATCACCATGTTCCACTTAATCTCTACCCACTCCTTCTTTGCACTCTATGACTAGCAGGTACCAAATGCCAAAACCATTCCCTTCCACCTGTCTACTCGCTGCTCCTTCCCACATCTGTAACATCACTTGTGCTGATCCCCTGGTAATTTCCAAGCTCAGAGATAAACTGTGGCTGGGTTTGGACCAGGGTCAGGGATGCCAGGGCTCTGGGTCAGACATTGCCTTCTCCTGACCTCCCCTCTGCTCTGAGATGGCTCCAATAGTCTCAAGCAACACAGTCTCACACGGGCACATTCAGAGGCAACAGCCAGTGGCAGCGTGGGGCAGGAGCTTCTCCTCACCCTCCTTCCCCTTGTCAGGATGGAAGTCATTCTCAGAAGCTCCTAGTGAACTTTTCTTACATATCATTGGCCAGAATAGGGTCACATGCTTACCATGAGATTAGGGGAATCCCCCCACCTCATCCCTGATACCAGCTATCTTTTCTTGACAACTGAACCAAGTCGGGTCAGTTAGTGAGAAGATGGATGGCCTGGGGGCTGGAAATGGATGGTGTTGATGATGGTATTTTTGCCTCTCCATTCCTTCTCTCTCTTCCTGGAGGACACTACTTATCTATACATTTGATCTCCATTGTCAGTCCACATTGCTCTTCTTTGTTCTAATTGCTTCCCTCTTGGTTTTATATTATTTTCTCATCCTGTCTTCCACATCATTGATAAGGTTTCCCGTACTGTTGATTCTATTCTTTGCATTTTTAAATTCTGCAAAAAAATTACTTTTCCCCTTGATTATTTTCTTAGCTCTTCCCCCGGTCGTATTCTGATATCTTAGTTCATCTTTCACCTCTGTTTTCATCAGTTTTTTGTAAACTGTTGTTCCTTTATGTTGTTTTGGAGGACCAATTATTTGCGTAGGTCTCATGTTGGTTTTTTTTTTGCTTTTTCGTCTTTGATTGACGTCATCCTGTTTATTTTGCTGTTTGCCTCAACAAACATGTGTATTATACTCCTTTTGACTTCGCTTTCTGTCAGGACACTGAATTCTTAGCACAGAAATCAGAGAACTAGATACAATGGCTTGTCTTCTTTGTTTGGTCTCATAGTAGCCTGGGAAGAGTAGGAAGAGAGCATGAGCTTTGGGCAACAGGAATTAGAGAATCCTGTCTGCTCTGTCTGCTCCAGTTCTGTGAAAACCACACAGAAACAGTCTCCACTGAGTGGGGTATTCCTGTTCCACGAGGAATGCCCTATGGGATTCCTTTCTTTTTCAACTCCTCCCATCATCCTGGGCCAACCATGTGGTGTGACATCCTTGTGGTTCACAGGCTTCACCCGCCCCTCCTGCTCTTTTGTCTGCTGC
Organism: Diceros bicornis minor; assembly: GCF_020826845.1. Classification (NCBI taxonomy): domain Eukaryota; kingdom Metazoa; phylum Chordata; class Mammalia; order Perissodactyla; family Rhinocerotidae; genus Diceros; species Diceros bicornis. Next base: position 60,844,597 of record NC_080743.1, read on the forward strand.
CTTTCCTGTCTGGGTCCATTGCTCCAAGAGTGGTGTTGCCCAAAGTGGTGTGCTTGGCAGTCTCAGGAGCCTGCAAGTGCTCCATTAGAATGTTTGTATGTCATGCTTTCATTTTGATAATAATCTGAACATTAACGTGTGCGTGTTCTGGATCCTGTAGGTGACCACCTTATAACAAAGGCATTTTCAGGGCTCTGCTTGCTTTTGTGTTAAAGCGTCTTCACAGGAGGACCAGATGATGACACAGAGTGTGGCCCTGACGGGGGCTGTCCAGTGTGTGGTTCACATAGAGGAGACAGGTAGTAGGTTGGGTCATCAGGTGGGGGAGGGCAGAAGGACAGTAATAACATGCACTGAGCACTGGCGATGCCAGCGCTTCTCTGAGTGCTGTGAGTGTGTTAACTCACTGACTTTTCCAATGACTCTGTGAGGGAAGTCTTTGATTATTCCCTTTTATAGATAGGAGACTGAGGCACTGGGAGGTCAAGTCCCTGCCAGTAAGTTGACTGAGGGCTTAATGCCAGCAGCTTGGCCCCAGAGCCAAATTTCTTACCCATTAAGCAGTAAGGCTCACGGTAATTTGCTCAAAGGTCAATTCAACTAAAACTAGCTTGCTGAAAAACAGTTCACAGAGAGTGACGTCAGCATCATGGCGGAGTGAGCTTTCCCGTGAATTCTTCCAAGATACAACAAAAGCAACAGCCACAGACCAACAACGGAATCCCAGACAGTGAAAACCTAGAGCGGAGGGATCCACACTGCCGCACATCTGAGAGCAGAACGTGCTGGGCCCCCAGAGGAAGTGGGGAGAGGTAAGGAGAACTCTGCTCCCTCCCCATCAGATCAGCGATCCAGGTCCGCGCGGCTCCCAGAGAGGGGGGAGGGGCGGCCCTCGGCGGGAAAACTGTAGCTCTTTGGGCTCTCTCAGCCAGTGGGAAACTTCCGCACAGAGGACTCAGAGGAGCCACAGGGCTACCATCAACATCTGAGCACCCCAGAGAGCGGATAAAGAGGGGCAAACGAGAAGCCTCCCACGTCAGGGACCCAGAGGGCAAAAGAGAGAGCTCCCCCCTCCCCGCAACGCGGAGTCTGCAGCTCGACCAGACCTAGCAATCCGAGGCAGACCTGAACAAACTGGACTGGACCCGTGGATCGCAGCGGGAAAAAAAAAAAACAAAACAAAACTGCGGATCGCAGCAGAAAAACTGGGGCAGAGTGCAGGGGGCTTAGACTACACAGCCCTTTACCACCAGACAGTGGCGGCAGGTGGAAATTGCAACCAGAGACTTCCAGGATGAGGAAAATCAAAACCAACACAGGAACCACAATGCAAAAATATATGAAATCACCAGACCAGAAACAAAATGACAAGCACCCAGAAATCAACCCCGAAGACACAGAAATCCATAAACTAAATGACAGAGATTTCAAAATAGCTATCATAAAAACACTCAACGAAATACGAGACAACACAGACAAACAATTCAATGAGATTAGGAGTTTCTTCACAAAAGAGATTGAAATCATAAAGAAAAACCAATCAGTGCTGATGGAGATGAAGAACACAATGGAGGAGATAAAGGAGAATCTGGAATCTTTAAAGAACAGAGCTGACAATATGGAGGAAAGAATTAGTACTTTAGAGGATAGGAATACAGATATACTCCAGATGGAAGAAGAGAGAGAACTAAGACTAAAAAGAAATGAAGAAAGACTCCGAGAAATATCTGACTCTATTAGAAAATGTAACATAAGAATTATAGGTATTCCTGAGGGAGAGGAGAGGGAAAGAGGAACAGAGAGCCTATTCAAGGAAATAATAGCTGAAAATTTCCCAAATCTGGGGAAGGAGCAGGAAATACCAGTAAGCGAAGCCAACAGGACACCTATATATATTAACAGACAAAGGCCTTCACCACGACACCTAGTGGTAAGGCTAGCCAGGGTCAACGACAAAGAAACAATATTAAGGGCAGCTAGACAAAAACAAAAAATAACGTACAAAGGAACTCCCATCAGGCTCTCAGCGGATTTCTCAACAGAAACTTTTCAGGCTAGAAGAGACTGGAATGATATATTCAAAATACTAAAAGACAAAAACTTTCAGCCAAGAATACTCTATCCAGCAAAAATATCCTTCAAATATGATGGAGAAATAGTAACTCTCCCAGATAAACAAAAGCTAAGGGAGTTCATGGCCACGAGACCCCCACTACAAGAAATACTCAAGAAGGCCCTCAGGCCTGAAAACAAGAAGAGAAAGGGAACACAAAGCTTGGAGGAAGGAGAAAAGTAGGTAGACAAAATCAGAGAAATAGTAGATCTTTACCGGAATAGGTTAGCAACCACTTAAATACTAAACTCAAAGATCAAAGGAAGAAATTCACCAAAAATAAATTTAACCTCATCACTGTAAACACACAGCCACAACACAAGATAGAATAAGGTATAACAAGAGCAACTTAGAAGGGGAAGAGGAAAGTGACTGAATTGACTTAGTATAAGGAAATAGGAGGCTATCAGATAATGGACTATCTCATACAGAAGATTTTTTGCCCAAACCTCAAGGTAACCACTAAACAAATAATCAAATTAAAACCACATATGATAAACAAAGAGAAAACTAGAAGAATCATAAGACAGAACAACCAAACTGAATTGGCAGTCCAAAACGAATGGGACAAGAAACAAAGGAAATGCAAAAGAACCAGAAAATAAGTGACAAAACAGCAACATTCAACCCTCATATTTCAATAATTACCCTAAATGTAAATGGATTGAACTCTCCAATCAAAAGATACAGAGTGGCAGGATGGATTAAAAAGCAAGACCCAACAATATGCTGCCTTCAGGAAACACATCTTAGCACTAAAGACAAGCACAGGCTCAGAGTGAAAGGATGGAAGACAATACTCCAAGCTAATGGCAAACAAAAGAAAGCAGGTGTTGCCATACTCATATCAGACAAAGTAGACTTCAAGATAAAACAGGTTAAGAAAGACAAAGAAGGGAAATATATAATGATAAAAGGGACACTCCATCAAGAAGACATATCACTTATAAATATATATGCACCCAACATAGGAGCACCAATGTACATAAAACAACTATTAACAAACCTAAAAGGAGAAATCAACAACAACACAATAATAGTAGGGGATCTTAACACCCCACTTACAGCAATGGATAGATCATCCAGACAAAAAGTTAATAAAGAAATATTAGACTTAAATGAAAAACTGGACGAGATGGACCTAGTAGACATATACAGAGCACTCCACCCAAAAACAGCTGACTACACATTCTTCTCAAGTGTGCATGGAACATTCTCTAGGATAGACCATATGTTGGGAAACAAAGCAAGTCTCAATAAATTTAAGAAGATTGAAATCATAACAAGCATCTTTTCAGACCATAAGGCTAACTGGAAATGAACCAGGAAAAAAAAACTGGGAAAGTGACAAAAATGTGGAGATTAAACAACATGCTACTGAACAACCAATGGATCATTGAAATTAAAGGAGAAATCAAAAACTATCTGGAAACAAACGAAAATGATAACATGCCATATCAAACCATATGGGATGCAGCAAAAGCGGTCCTGAGAGGGAAACTCATAGCAATACAAGCCCACCTTAGCAAACAAGAAAAAGCCCTAATAGGCAACCTTAAATTACACCTAACAGAACTAGAAAAAGAAGAACAAACAAAGCCCAAAGCCAGCAGAAGGAGAGAAATCATAAAAATCAGAGCAGAAATAAATGATATTGAGACCAAAAAAACAGTAGAAAGGATTAATGAAACAAAGAGTTGGTTCTTCGAGAAGATAAACAAAATAGACAAACCCTTAGCCAGGCTTACTAAGAAAAAAAGAGAAAAGGCTCAAGTAAATAAAATTAGAAATGAAAGAGGGGAAATTACAATGGATACCATGGAAATACAGAGGATTATAAGAGAATACTATGAGAAATTATATGCCAACAAATTGGACAATCTAGAAGAAATGGATAAATTCTTAGACTTATACAACCTCCCAAAATTGAACCAAGAAGAAATGGAGAATCTGAATAGACCAATAACAAGTAAAGACATTGAAATAGTAATCAAAAACCTCCCAAAAAATAAAAGTCCAGGACCAGATGGCTTCTCCAGTGAATTTTACCAAACATTCAAAGAAGATTTAATACCCATCCTCCTCAAACTATTCCAAAAAATAGAGGAAGATGGAACACTTCCTGAATCATTCTATGAGGCCAACATCACCCTGATACCCAACCAGACAAAGACAAAACAAAGAAAGAAAATTACAGGCCAATATCACTGATGAACATTGATGCAAAAATCCTCAACAAAATATTGGCAAACCGAATACAACAATATATTAAAAAGATCATACACCATGATCAAGTGGGATTTATACCAGAGACGCAGGGATGGTTCAACATCCGCAAATCAATCAATGTGATACATCACATCAACAAAACAAAGAATAAAAACCACATGATCATCTCAATAGATGCAGAGAAGGCATTTGACAAGATACAACACCCATTTATGATAAAAACTCTCAATAAAATGGGAATAGAAGGAAAGTACCTCAACATAATAAAGGCCATATATGACAAACCCACAGCTAACATCATACTCAACGGGGAAAGACTGAAAGCCATTCCTCTGAGAACAGGAACGAGGCAGGGCTGCCCACTCTCACCACTCCTGTTCAACATAGTACTGGAGGTTTTGGCCAGAGCAATTAGGCAAGAAAAAGGAATAAAAGGAATCCAAATAGGTAACGAAGAAGTGAAACTCTCACTATTTGCAGATGATATGATTGTATATATAGAAAACCCTAAAGAATCTGTTGGAAAACTGTTAGAAACAATCAACAACTACAGCAAAGTTGCAGGGTACAAAATCAATCTACAAAAATCAGTTGCATTTCTATATGCTAATAATGAACTAACAGAAAGAGAGCTCAAAAAGATAATACCATTTACAATTGCATCAAAAAGAATAAAATACCTAGGAATAAATCTTACCAAGGAGGTGAAGGACCTATACAATGAGAACTACAAGACATTATTGAGGGAAATCCACGATGACATAAAGAAATGGAAAGATATCCCATGCACATGGATTGGAAGAATAAACATAGTTAAAGTGTCTATATTACCTAAAGCAATCTACAGAGTCAATGCAATCCCAATCAGAATCCCAATGACATTCTTCACAGAAATAGAAAAAAGAATACTAAAATTTATACGGGGCAACAAAAGACCCCGAATAGCTAAAGAAATCCTAAAGAAAAAGAACAAAGCAGGAGGCATCACAATTCCTGACTTCAAAACATACTACAAAGCAATAGTAATCAAAACAGCATGGTACTGGTACAAAAACAGACACACAGATCAATGGAACAGAATTGAAAGCCCAGAAATAAAACCACACATATACGGACAGCTAATTTTCAACAAAGGTGCTAAGGACATGCAATGGAGAAAGGAAAGTCTCTTCAATAAATGGTGTTGGGAAAACTGGACAGCCACATGCAAAAGAATGAAAGTGGACCATGTGCTATCGCCATTCACAAAAATTAACTCAAAATGGATCAAAGACCTGAAGGTGAGACCTGAAACTATAAAACTCATAGAAGAAAATATAGGCAACACACTATTTGACATTGGGTTTAAAGGAATCTTTTCGGATGACATGCCTACCCAGACTAGGGAAACTAAAGAAAAAATAAACAAGTGGGACTTTATCAGATTAAAGAACTTTTATAAGACAAATGAAACCAGAATCAAGATGAACAAACAACCAACCAGCTGGGAGAGAATATTTGCAAAACATACATCTGACAAGGGGTTGATCTCCATAATATATAAAGAACTCACACAATTGAACAACAAAAAAACAAACAACCCAATCAAAAAATGGGCAGAGGAAATGAACAGACACTTCTCCAAGGAAGATATACAGATGGCCAATAGGCACATGAAAAGATGCTCAACATCACTAATCATCAGGGAAATGCAAATCAAAACAACACTAAGATACCACCTCACGCCCGTTAGAAAGGCTATAATCACCAAGACAAAAAACAACAAATGTTGGAGAGGATGTGGAGAAACAGGAACCCTCATACACAGCTGGTGGGAATGCAAATTGGTGCAGCCTCTATGGAAAACGGTATGGAGATTCCTCAAAGAATTAAAAATAGAGATGCCCTATGATCCAGCCATCCCACTACTGGGAATCTATCCAACGCACCTGAAATCAACAATCCAAAGAGGCTTATGCAGCCCTATGTTCATTGCAGCATTATTCACCATAGCCAAGAAGTGGAAGCAACCTAAGTGTCCCTCGACTGACGATTGGATTAAGAAAATGTGGTATATATATACAATGGAATACTACTCAGCCATAAAAAAAGACAAAATCGTCCCATTTGCAACAACATGGATGGGCCTGGAGCGTATTATGTTAAGTGAAATAAGCCAGAAAGAGAAAGACAAACACTGTATGATCTCACTCATATGTGGAATATAAACCAACACATGGACAGAGAAAACTGGACTGTGGTTACCAGGGCAGTGGGGGTGGGGGGTGGGCACAAGGGGTGAAGGGAGTCATATATGTGGTGATGGACAAACAAAAATTTACAACCCAAAATTTCACAATGTTAGAAACCATTAAAACATCAAAAAAAAAAAAAAAAAAAAAACAGTTCACAGAAGAATCCATTTCCTAAATGAGCAAATCACTGGACAATCAATTTGCTGAATTTGCTAAATTGATAAAATATTTACTTCTATCAATTACTGATCAAGTTTATAACTATTTGAATCAGATGGATTAACAGGGCCTATGAGAACTTTGGGAAGCAAAGACTCCAGGGTTCTGGGTTCAGATTGCCTCCCTGGCCCTCAGTCTCCCCCTTTCTCTGCCTGTCAGTCTCCTCATCTCACTGCCCCCTAATCTCCCCCTTTCAAGAATCGCCAATTCAGGCTGTCTTATGAACTGACTTCTCTTTCTTTTTCCTACCAAGGACCTGAGTAGAGAAAAATTGAACATTGCTTTAGGTGATCTTAGGTGGAAAGAATGAAAACCTGTCAATGAAAATGACAGAAATCTTCAAAAGCTGTTAAACTGTTCTATCCAATATGAATTGCTTTATGCTTTATACATAGTTAAAAGAAAGAAGTCTCTGGAAAATCGATAGACTTGATCATTTTGATGACTTGACAATTTGCTGAATTGGCGTCTGGCTAATTGGCTCTCAGCAGTTCTCAAACAGGCATGTCAAGCTCAGAACTTCTGGCTCTGTAGCTGTCAGGAGCATATCTGACTGCAAGCAGAGGTATGAGATTCTATCTTTGCAGTAACAACTTATGAAAGTTCATTAGTGGTAGTGTAGTAAATACTCACTACGGTAGCAAATATCCAATGAAGAATTTTTTCGATCTAGGATTTCAGTAGTAAGTAGATAGATATGTATTGAGTGAAGATTTCAATAACGCTATTACATTATTTTTTTTCAGGTGAAGAAAACAATTTTACAGATCTATCAATTGTCACCTAGCAGAGGTTTCGTTAAGAATGAAGTTGACTATCTTGAACGGGTAAACAAAGACTTTAATAAAGTGTTGTATAATAAATGTATATGAACTAGCATTCTTTGTATTAAAGTTAAAAAAATAAATTATATAGAGAACCTGATGTGAACCTATACTTTTTTTCCTGTAATCTCAACATTAATGATTTAGTTTCAGAAAAACAAAAACACCCACAACATTAAAGTTATAGGTGTGAATATTAATTTGATTAACCATTCCTTTTTGTTTTACTACCTTGTTTTTATTTACTTTATACACATTTTTTGGTTTATAGTATAAAAGCTATAAGCATAAAACATTTGTATATACTTTTATGTTTATACATCTTTAAGTAAATTTCTAATAAAAATAGTTTAAATCAACACTGGGGAATGGGAATTCTCTACTTTAAAAGGAATATTTTTTTGACTATAAGGCAAATTTTTATTGAATTATTACAAGAAGTGAGGATAAAAGGAATCTTTAATAAGTATAACACAAATGCAAAACTGACAGAGTAAAGCAGAAAAAAAATACAGGAGAATTTCATCATGAATAATGATGCAAAAATCCCAAATATAAATATTATCAAAGAGTAGCACATTAAAAAAATAACACATCAAGTGGGATTCAATTCAACATTGGAAAAATAGTTCAATATTAGGAAATCTGTTAATGTATTATTACTAGATGAAAAAGAAAAACCATATGATATTTTCATAGATGAAGAGAGAAATGATAAAATTAAACATTTTATTCTCGTTAACACTCTTGATAACATAGGAATAAATACATTCTTTTTTAACATGATAAAATATATATGCCTTAACCAGATAACAACATCATGCTTAATGAAGAAACACTAGAAGTGTTTATATTAAAGTTAGGAACAATACAAGGACATTCCTTATCATCACTACTATTTAAAATGGTTTTGGAGGTATTAGCAAATGCAATTAGACAAGAGAAGGGAATGAGGCATAAAAATTGGAAAGAAGGAAGCAAATATTATAATTATTTGTTGATAATATGGTTATTTACCCAAAAATTCAAAAGGATCAAATGAAAAACTGTTACAAACAGTAGAGAAATTTAATAATGTGGCTTAATTATTATGTTATGTATGTATTATTTTAATCAACTAGTTGGAAGATATAATGGGAAAAAGACCCTATTTACAATAGCAACAATGATGGAAAATTATCATTTCAACAAGACATGTCTTTTGACTTCTATACTGTATGCATATACTATGTAATAAAAATAAAAGGGTCTGTGAATTCCTTGAATTTGACAAACCCTGAGATAGCCCAGTTACTGTGCTTAGAATTAAGCCTGGTAGATGATGGAGCTAAAAATATGTTTCCCCCTCTTTCCACCTTTCCCTTCTAAGGCACAACTGACCCTGAATCTTATATCTGCCAGCCTCTTGCTCTGTCCATAGTCAAAGGCCATCCGTTTCTCTATTCTTGGGTAGTGGGCTGGGCTGTGACATCCTGAAAGTCCTCTAGTAAAGACCCATCCTTCTCAGGGGCACCAGGACCCTCCCTATTCTGGGAAAGTATCTCTGTCCCCTGACCATCGCTACGCAGGTCCTGTCTAACCATGGGTGTTCCCTAATGGGGTTAAGTGGGTCACAGGTCAGAAATATGGCTGACCGCTGAAAAGTTCACCTCTCATACTTGGGTATTCGAGTAGCAGAGTCACTGTCCACAATCTGTGAAGTGAGAAAACTTTGGTGGGGAGCCCAGGGCAGCAGTTCATGCTGCTCTGCTGTCTCAGTGGGATGGGTCAGAAAGACTTGGGGTCTACACCCAGCTCCACCTTAAGGAGGGATATCCGGGGAATCTAGGGTAAAGGGTGCGGTGGGGCAGATCTTGCCAAGGCCCCTCATGGCCCCAGTGTCTTCGTGGTCTAGGCGTCCCCCTGGGGCTCTGCGCTTTTCCAGATCTTCTCCTAGATCATGTGGACTACTGGAGCACACTTGGAGCTGTATGAATGGCAGCTGCCCTCCTCCATGTCTTTCTAGAATTCAAGCAGAGTTTAGGAGAGGTCTCGGCTTCCATCTGCCCATTGTCCTTCCCAGTACTGCTCCCTCCCTGGGGTCTCCTACATCCACTGGCCCTCCCCTAGGGCCCCAGATCCCAGTGCTCCCCTCAGGGTCTCCCTAGCACCTGCCTCTCTCAGTCTTCATCTTCTTCCTCATCCAGATCCACACTCCAGCCCCCAGGCTCACCATCAGAACTGTGGGAAGGATGCCTTTCCAAAGCCAATTGCTCTGAAGTGAACCTGGGATCAAAGGCTGGGGTCAGGTCTGCCTCAGTCAGGCCTGGTGGGCAGGTAGGGGGAGGAGGTGGGACCACCCTGGCTCAGGACCTGTATTCCAAGTGTACATCCTTGCTGTAGCCATGACAGGTTTCCTCCTTTCTAGTCTCCTTGTACACTGGCCACTGTAACTTTAACGTTTCCTCTGCCAGACTTTCAATATGATCTCTGCACAGGAAGCTTGGAGGGTCCCACTAGCTGGATGTGCCATTGCTCATCCCCTCAGCCTGCCTCTCTTTTCTCTTCCTGGACTCCCAGAAGAGAAATACATTCCAAGAGGGAGAGGGAATGGAAGAATCTTGGGTCACCAGACTTCAGGGCATGTTCTGCTCTCTGTTTTGGGGTATGTTTCTCACACTGCCATAAGAAAACTCCTATTCATCCTTCAAGGCCCTACTCAGGTGTTCCCTTCTCTGGGATGCCTTTCCCAACTCCTGCAGCGGTTTCTTAATTTCTTTCTTTCTGTTTTGTACTTGAACCATTTCCTTTGTGTTTGCCTCAACTTCGGCACGTAACATGTGGCTTTATAGTTAGAAATTTACTCCTCTTCTTTTTTGAAGTATTTTCTAATAATTATTGACATAATATGTGTCATACACTGTGTTGATAACTTTACATAGATTCCCCCTTTAATTCTCATAACAGCCGTATGAGGTAGACACAATTATTCAGCATCTTACAGAAAGGCTCCCAAAATCAAGTCACTTGTCTAGGGTCACACAGCCGGTACGTGGTGATGCCCCACTGCACTGTAAGTTCCTTGAGGGCAGGAGCTTATTTTGTTTCTCACTGACACCCCCCAGCACATAGTAGGCACTCAGTCCTAATGTGAGGGTTGAGTGCTGAGTGGCTGAGTGAGTGAGGAAGTGACAAGGAAGAGACTGTTCAGACGGAGCCCCATGTGAGCAAGCAGAGCTCAGGTGACTTGGGTGGGAGGGGGCAGCTGAACTCATCATTACACCTTCTTTGTCCATCAGTTGTTCCTGCCATGTAGTCCTAGGGAAAGTAGTGAGTTTGGTATTTTATGAAACCAGGGCCTGAGGCTCCTTAGTAGGGGCTCCCACGTCCTAACCTACCCTGGACAGTCCCTTTATATTGCGGAGTGACCCCCTAGGCTGATGGGGGAAGTGTGGTAACTGGTTGTAGTGACTGCAGGTGATCTCAGTGCTCAGAGGAGGGTTGAACTGTGGTTTACCTACTCAGAGGTGGTAATCTTCTCAGAAAGGGCATGTCTGGCATCTAGCAAAAAACGGGCATCTGTCAGCCTGAATGCGCTAAGCATGTCCAGCCCATCCAGGGAGGGGTCCTGAATCTGGGGGACAGGGCATTCCAGGGCCAAGGGATCATCAGTCCTTAATCCTCAAGTCCTTCTCCTCCCCTGCTTGGATTCTGATGGCTTATTTAGCCTTCCAGGCTCCTCAAGGCTGGGAAAGTGGTGCCCACATGCTAGTCTCATATTTATGTTCTGGGCGATGCAGCAGTCTCCATATATAGGTCCACTTTCTGAACTTGCAAGTTTAAAGACTATAATGAGTGTGTGGCCATTCACTGGGGTGGGGACCTTTTGGTTGTACCACATAAACTGCCTTAAAATGTTCCCCAGTCCCACCATATTCCCTGAGTCCACCCAGTCTTGTCCCTCCTCCATTGTCTGCTAGCCCATTTTCATCACACTTCCCAGAAGATCACACTCACCTGCCCATGGACAGATGTTCTCCAGGTGTAAGGTTGCATTCTTCTCGTCCAGAGGGTTGCTGACCACACAGGTGAGTGGGCCATTCGACTGGCTCAGGGGCAGTCTCAGGCTTAGATTCCCGGAGTTGGGGGCCGGTCCCAGTGTCTCTCTCTGCTCCAGCTCCCTGGGGAGACCATTGCTCAGCCAGGTCACTGTCAGGTTCTCGGTGCTCCTGGGGTCCCACTCTCCAGGCTGACATTGCACCAGCCTGATGTGTTGGATGATGAATGAGTCTGAATCTGGGGGTGGGGGATGGGCTCTGGGGTATGAGGGGACAGAAGAGAAATTGAACTTCAGGATTGGAGGACCACCCAAATGTATCACCCACTGTCACCAATGTGATGTTGCTGTGTAAGGTTTCTAACTACAGGCCTGGGGAAGGAACCTTCTCCCCTTGCCCAAGAGATTCTGGCTCCCAGCCCAGGGGCAGGTGATTGAGGCCCTTCCATGCTCGGTTATTTCTAGATAATTAATAAACATGATCTATACAATAACTTTATTATTATTGTATACATGATACTCATATAGATGTTAATAATTATATATATTCTTATATATAATAAATACAACATGAGAGGGATTAAGAATACTGTGGAAAAACATGTTAAAGTTCTTGTTTTGTTCAGAGGAAGAAAAAAATACTGATTATCTTTAAATGTTGAAGTAAAAATTTAATTTTAGTAACCAGTAGGATCGAAATACAATGTAGTATAACTTTAAAACTACTAGAAAAGTTTAGGCAAAAAAAACCTCTAGTAATAAAACAAAAGGTAAGAAAAAATAAGAAAAGAAACATAAATATAAAACATTAAATAAGATGTCAGGAGTAAAAAAAAAGAAACACATTTGAATGCATTTTATCCCCCTGTTAAAAAGCCAAGACTCAGAGGAGGTCAAGCCAGCTGTATGCCTTACCTTATGACTTTGAAAGATGGAAAAGAAACAGATGGAAAACCATAGATGAAGATAATGTCAACAAAACAATTGCAGGTGTGGCAATAGTCACTATAGATCAAATAAAATTTAAGATAAAAAACATTAAGCAGGCCAAATAGAGACATTTTAGATTAATATGTACCTAACAACATGGTTTGGAAAGGTATAAATGTCATAAGCAAAACAAAACAAAATCAAAACACAAACACTGTTGGAAATTCAAGGAGAAATTTTCAAATCCACTGTTCCTATAGTGGATTATTTTCATAAGGTGGGTAGACCTAACAGATTAGAGGGGAGGATGTAAAACAGGTAAAAACAGACAGTAATGGCCACGTGGCCCATCTGGTAGGCGGCTCACTCCACACTCAGCCCCACTTCCCTCCCCGTCATTGCTTCATCTGCTGTAAAATTTAGAAAGCTCAATTCTCAGTTTTGGTCTTTCTTACAGCTGCACTGGTGCTGACCACTGAAGAATGGGGAATCTGCTGGTGGGAGGAAAGCTCTTCACTCCTGAAAAGACAAGGCCTCACGACGAGAAAGACTTTCCCCTTGTTCTTCTCCTCTGTGCTCTCTTTATTGTGGAAGGAGGTCTGGAGCAACAGCCACCTCGGGACCACGAGGCAACAAGCACGAAGACAGAAGTCTATGTGCCGAGGACGGCAGAGCAGATAGAGAGAGCGAGCCAGGGTTCCCGTGACTGTGCTGTGCAGATGGACAAATGCCAGCAGATGCTGTCTCTTGACTTGTTATGTGAGTAAAATAAACCCCCACTTACCTAAGCCTTTGAAAATCAAGTTTTATGCTAATTGCAGTCAAACATATTCCTAACACATTTATAGATAACAATTAAAAAGGAGATTTTATCAGCAAAATCAAAGTTGAATTTTAAAAAACAGGCCAACCAAATGCAAAAATATTGATATCTGACTAAAAATTAAAGCTATAATAAATGTCACTAGGAATGAACATTGGTACATAATGAAGAAAAGATATTAAAAAAATTATAAGGAAACACGATGTACAACTACATACCAATAAATTTGAAAATGTAAATAAAATAATCCTTTCCTAGGAAAGTGTAAATGATCAAAATTCTATTAAGACGCAGCAGCAAACCTGAGTACACCCACAGCCTTAGAAGAATTGAGAAAAGTGGCCAAAGATATGTCCTTATAAAGGCATGAAGTGCATATGGTTTTGGGGGCAAGTGCTACCAAATGGTCAAGGAAAATAAAATTCCTGTGTTATATACTCTGTTTCAGAGCTTAGAAAAAGGCAAAATGTTTCTCGGGTCACTCTGAAAGGGTAGTTGAACTTTAATACTCACATCAGACAAGGAGAATACCCAAACCCAAACAAGACAAAACACACTTGCAAATCCATGGGTGAATGTCAGTTATAAACAGAGAACTTACAATGCCTGAAGTAAATATTATCAAACACAGTCACATGATACATCATGATCAAGTTGGGTTTATTAGAGGAATACAAAGATAGTATAATTAAGAAATTTATTAATGTAATTTACCCCATTAACAGACGAAAAGAAAAAAATAGCTAGCATTTAGGAAGCAGGTAAATATTTCCAAGCACGGCTCTAAGGACTTTACATTAAGTCATTTAATCCTCATAATAAACCTACAAACGTACCTGGGTCAGTATGTCAGTAGAGTCATCTAAAGAGGGGTAGGCAAACTTTTCTGTAAAAGGTCAGATACTAAATATTTTAGGCTTCACCAGCCATATGGTCTCTGTCACAACTACACAACTCTGCCATTATAGAGAGAAAGCAGCCAAATACAATGTGCAAATGAATGGATGTGGCTGTGGCTGTGTTCCAATAAAACTTTATTTATAAAAACATACATTGGGTTGGATTAGATCATGGTTATAGTTTGCCAGCCCCTGATCTGGGACAGTTACTAAAAATACAAATTTGTGGGTTCTTCCCAAGACTCTTTGAGCATGTGCCTGGGGAAAATGATATTTTTAAGTAGCTTCCTTAAAAGATCTGATTTAATGAACAGATAATAATTTAAATATGAAACTAAATGGACTGTCTATTACAAAGTGTTATGAAGCACAGACAGGTGTTTAGAAAGCTCATGATCTTAGATATTTAAAGTGTTCACTCAATAATTGGTTTATATGAATCTTTACTATGCTGTTTTCAATAGGTGAAGGAATATTAATCAGGCTTGAATAATCAAAAATCCTAAAAAACGTAGGTGTGTTTCTGTAGGTATCCTTTAAATATTGCTTTAATCTATTTGATTAAAGGAATACAATACCTCTGTGCCTACTGGGAGCTGTACAAAACCAGGCAGATGCCAAGGAGAGTAGGGCATGGAGCCTGCTCTCAAGTGGAGAGTAGACCACACACAAATAATTGTAGTGCAAGGCAGAGAGAAACATGATTTGTAAAAGAATTAAGAAAAAGAAATTTGAGACTTCAAAATGGAAATACTCATTTGATACAGATCTGAAAATCCTTTTCTTAGGACATGGCAGTTCTGAAAGCCATGAGGGAGAGAGAGGCTATATTTGAGAAACAATGTGTTTGGCTAGAAACAAGGCTGGAGTGAAGGCATCAATTTTTCGAGGGCCTCTAATGCTGACATGAGTACTTAGTTCTACAGGCAATGGGGAGAGAGCCAGTGTTGTTGGAAGATTTAATTTGGGCACTGCTGGGTTGTGAGAAAATGGAAAGCAAGACAAAAGGAAACCAGCTAGCAGCACTTCTTTTTCTGGCAACTCCTCTTCTGCTCCAACCTTGTGTTTTTGATATGATTGTCAGTCACAGCACCCTGACCCTGGTTACAGGGTTGGGCACAAGTCTCAGGCTTTGCCAATCAGAGTTCACCCTGCCCTGGCTAGTGAGCCCTCTAGGGGCTGTCTTGACCCAAGCCCAGGCAATAAGAGTCCTTCCCTGGTATTTTCCATGTGGAATGGACCAGGAAATTCCCTTTGCTCTCTGAGTTGGACCTATAGTTGCAGAAGGCCATGTTCCCTGCTGTGTGGAGAGGCCCAGGAGAATAAAGCTGACAGAAAAGAGAGATAGAAAGACACTGAGAGCAAAGATGTGAGACTATATGGCCCCTGACAGAGGGAACAGAAAGCCCATCAGCTTTCCAGTCCCTGTGAGCATGAGGCCCAGAGGAGCTCCTGTATTCATCTTCCTCCTAGAGATCTATGTATTTTTATAATCAAAACCCTCCTGAAATTTATACAATGTTATAAACCAATGTTACTGCAATAAATAAACAAACAAAAAAACAAAACAAAACAAAACCCTCTTATTGACCTAATCTGAGTAGGTTTCCATTTCTTGTTGCCAAAAGAGATAGGATGAGACTATATTGGTATGATGTCACTCAGAAAGCTATGCAAGGAATTCATCAGCCCAGGAGACAGAGACAAGATCAGGAATCAGGAGCTGAAGGCCAGGGAGGCAGCGAGTGTATTCTCGACCCTTCATGACGGAAACCCCAGCTTGGATAGTCAACCCAGTCAACCCAGTCTCTTCTTATAAGCTTTCCCATCTCCCGTGTTGGAGTCCTTCACCCCTCTCCTGCACCCACTAGGTGAGGATTACCTGATTGTGCAGGGGAGGTGTGGGAGATGGATATTCCCTGAAGAGCCACCAGTGTATGTCAAGGAGAAGAGAAAGGGCCAGGAGGGTGAGGTGAGGGTAGCTAATTTGGAGCATGGCTCATGAAGGAAAGTGTTGGGAAATGAGGCCGGAGGGGCAGCTAGGGACCAGATCCTGTGAGGGGTTGGACTTCTTTTCCTGAATGCCATGTATCCTGTAGGGGAAGGGGATAGAAGTATTATTTGTTCTAAGCAGGAGAATAACAGGAAGGGGAATAAAAAAAAATATTTTTAAAAGATCAAAATATCAGCAGCTTGGAGGTGATTTGGAAGGGGGAAGAGAGCAGAGGGAGGGAGGCCAGTTAGGAGGCTGCTGTGATAACTCAGCAGAGGAGATGGAGGGTGGAGCCAGAGACCACAAAGGGGAGAGAGCCCTGGCAGGTTGGATACCCCCAGGCTCAGCTCCCTCTCCTCCCTTTTTGTGCTTTCTCCACTGCACATCTGCCCAGGTCTCTCTGCTTCCTGGGTCAGTGTGTTGGGATCCTCATTGGCCTGGGAGCTCCAGGGCATAGGGGCTGGGTCTCCTCCTGCATCTTCAATTTGGAGAGATCAAGACTGCACTTAGTCCTGTGATCTGTCTAGCTGGATTTTGGGTCAACCTGTTAAAAGCATTTTACCTAATGACTAGTCCTAGCATTCAATTTCCTTCTTGGTGTTTTTTCTTCATCTTGTTGGGTGTCCAGTTTTCTTGTTTTGTTTTTGCCAACATTTTTGGGTCATTCAAGAATTTTTTTTTTTTTTTTGGTGAGGAAGAGTGGCCCTGAGCTAACACTTGTGCCAATCTTCCTTTATTTTGTATGTGGAATGCTGCCACAGCATGGCTTGATGGGCGTTGTAGGTCTCTGCCTGGGACCTGAACCCCTGAACCCCAGGCCACTGAAGTGGAGCACGTGAACTTAACCACTATGCCACAGGGCTGGCCCCCCAAAATTTTTAAATCAGTGTTTGAACCAACCAATTAAGGACATTTCTGATATAATTGCTGACAAGTGAATTTCACATGTTGAGGTATATGGGGTAACTATTAGGGTTCAAAACTGATTAGGCTTGAACTAAAAAACCTGACTTATGGCCTATCAAACATACATTTTACATCTGCTTAACCATTAAAGTAAAGAATACATTCTCTTAAGATAAGAATCCATATTTCCCCTCCTACACCCTATTGGTAACTCCCTTCTGGTAACACCCAGATTAGTCCCTTTCCTGACGTCAGGGTCACATTGACCTGCTAATGTGCAATTGAATACTTCTTTGAAATTTTGATAAAAATGTATCCTGGGTGTGTTTAACGTATGTTCTTTGTTCTAAAAAGATATAAGACTGTACTGAAAACCATACTTCTCCGGAATGCTTTCTAAGGCCTCCCTGGGTTATAATCCTCACTCTGGCTCAAGTAAACTCATCTTTTTTCTCTTATTTATAGAATGGTTCTTGGTTATTCTGTGTCAACATTACTTATTTATAATAATCAAATTTGCAGTATTTTATGACTGAAGAAGTTTTTTTTATCCTTTTGGGTGGCTCCCCTCACCCCCCAATTTCATGTGCATTTTATATCTGTTAAGAAATTTTAGCTAGTTTTTCCTGAGATATAATCTATAAAACTTAGTTTTATTTTTAGGGCATCAGAAGAAATACAAAAACTCCTAAAAAATAGTTTTTTTTTTTTTTTACCTGATTTTAGGCTAACTTACTTTAGATAAAGTGGTTGTTGGAATGCCTGGTTGGGGCATGGTCCCACACCTTACCACATAAACAGAGTCTAAAGTCTTCCTCCCCAGATTTTCCTGAGTGGAATCTGCTTTTCGCTGTATATAGTCCATTCATTCCCAGATTGAGATTTCTAATGCTCAAGAAAGCCAGCTCTGCTAGGCTGAATGTGTGCTTGTATTTTTCTTCAAGGTCACCCCAATAAGGATTATGGGTATTAGGTTTCCAGGACACCAGAATTGGTTTTTTCTCATCTTCAGAATCCCAAATCCACTCAATCTCTTAGATGTTAGGAGACAAGAAGGAGTTCAGTTGTGGTTGGACAGGTCCCTTCCAGTCCTGGGGTCTTTGGACCCCAGGATGAGCTGGGGTCTTTGACTGTCTGGGAACCTGGCAAAAGAATAGCTGAGATTAAGGAAAGAAGCAGAGCAAACATTATGCTGTATGTACTATCTTCTTTCACATCACATTAATTTTATATTTATAAAAAGAGAATTATTCCTATTTTTACAGACAAAGAAACAAAGCTGAGAGGTAACTTGCTTAGGCATTGGTCTTGCGTAGAACATGGCAGTTTTGATTCAAGCACACATCTGTCACCCTCCCAGACTCACGTTCTTTCCCTTTCTTGCAGCTTGCACCAAACATGGTCGTTGATCTTGTTGCAGAAAAAAGAAACTGAAAATATTAAAGTTGATAACCAATAATCCAATTTTCCCATTAGTTTGTATACACTAGAGGAAAATCATTTCAGCTTTCTCTGCTGTCATCATTTTTCCCTCAACCCACTGCAGTATGGATTCTGGCCCATCACTTCTTTGAAATTGCTCTTGATGGGATCACTAATAACCCCCTAAGTTAACAAATTCAATTGAAACTGGTCAGTCCTAGTCTTACAGGACCAATTTTTGGCATTTGACATGTGACTATTCTCTTTCTTGAAATTCTACTTTGATACAAACTTTTATGCCTCTGGGCCCTCAGCCTGCTTTCAGCCTGACCTGGGGTCCTCTAATCAGATGCACCTACCCTAGACTTTCAAACACAAGCTAGTGACATGAAGGGAGAAGACCCACAGGATCTGTGCTATTAAAAATGGCAGTCATGTCAGCAGCCACATCCATTTTCCTGAGGCAATGGTTGCAGCATTTCTGGAGCAGAGCATGTTTCCAGAGTCAGTGGTCTTGGGGTTTGAGCTATGATGTCTGTGCCAGGAGTGACAGAACAGCTTCTTCTGGACCAAGTCTGGTGGTATGACTCAGGGTGTGGCTCTGGATGAGTGGTCTCAAAGCCTGGTCATCTGGACCCCTCAAAGGTCTGTGGGCCACCAGCTGGACTCTAACATATACATCTTCAATTAGTCATTTGATTTCTCTTGCTTGTAACCAAGAGCCCTGACTGACACTTAGGATAATGTGATAGAATAGTGGTGGTTTGGTGGAGACGTGAGGTGTGGGTGGTTCATTAAGAAAGTCTCCTATGAAGGCGTAACAATTAAGGTGAGTCCTGAATGATGACAGGACAGAGTGAATTATTCCAGGCAGAGGAAAGCGCATGTGCAAAGTTTCCACTGCAGAAATGATTTTGGCCTGAATATGGGACAGAAGGAAGCGCCATGGCTGGAGCAGAATGAGTGAAGAAGAGATCTGAGGACAGGAGACTGGGAGGCAGGGAAGGCTTTGCAGGGAGGATAGGGCGTTTGGATGTAGTCTGAGTGCAACAGGAAGCTGCCAGATGGTTTTTAGCAAAGTGATATCGTGTGATTTACATTTTTTTTTTCTTTTTTGTAGGGCCTGTCTCCAACGTGCTGCTCTTTTATTATTATTATTTTTTTATTTTTTATAGTTTTATTTATTTATTTTTTTCCCCCAAAGCCCCAGTAGATAGTTGTATGTGTTGTATGTCATAGCTGCACATCCCTCTACTTGCTGCACGTGGGACGCGGGCGGCCCCAGCATGGCCGGAGAAGTGGTGCCACGGTGCACGCCCGGGATCCACGCCCGGGATCCGAACCCGGGCGCCAGCAGTGGAGCGCACCACTTAACCACCAAGCCACGGGGCCGGCCCGTGATTTACATTTTTAATGATCATTCTAGGCTAGATACCATCGGGAGAATGGTTGATAGGAGGGCAAGATTAGGAAAAGGGATTCCAGTTAGGAGGCTCTTGCAACAGGTTAAGTGAGAGAAGGATGATGGCAGGGGAAGGGGAGAAGTGGAGAGATTCAGGAAAAATTGGGAGGTAGACCTGACAGGGATTGCTGATGGACTGGATGTCCGAGTCAAGGAAAAGAAGAATCAACGATGACTTCTAGGTTTTTCGGCTTAAGCAAGTGGGTAGATGGTGTGACATTTATTGAGCTGCAATTATTATTAAAGCCTAGAAAGGAGCGGGATTGGAGTGAAGGGAGGCATAAAGCAAGAATTCAGTTTTGGGACATACTAAATTTGGCTTCCGAGAACAGATGTGAAATAGGTCATAGCGTATGAGTCTGAAGCTCAGGGGAAGGTCAGGGCTGGAGATGTGGCCCTCACCCTGGTCAAGCACTTAAAGCCAAGGGATTAGCTAAAATCACCTAGGGGGAGATTATAGCTAGGGAAGAAAAGAGGGTATAGCACCAACCACCATGAAGAGAGATGGAGAAGGAGCAGCCAGTGGGGAAAACTCGATGAGCGCAGTGTCACAAAAGCCAAAGAAGGCGTTTCGAGAAGGGAGGAGTGGGTACTGTGACAGCTCTGCCTTTTGTACTTCTGTTTTCCTCCTTGGTAGTGCCAAAATTCTTTTGTGTTTCTTGATTTCATTAGTATTTACCCTTGTAATACATATATTTCTCTGCTGTTATATTAAAATATTCAAATTATACCCCTCTGTCCTCTATTTCCCACAGCTCACCACCACTCCAAGTAGGATGAAAACACAGAACATTCACTAGCTCACGTTCTCTGCCCACCTCACGGTCTTCTAATATCCCTACCCCTCTCCCTGTAATAGTCTTCCAACTTAGAGGCTTTACTGGAGCAGTCAAGTGTTCTCTTTCCAGACATTATTAGATTTTCTCCAAAAATATGACTTCTTTATTTCAAGAATCTTTAGTTTTCACTTAAATCACAAATTCCCAGTCACATTACCATCATCGATTTTGTTTAATTACAATTGTTGGGTGGTTCTTTTCTTACCACTGTTGACTCTACCTTTCTCTACTCTGGAGATCTCTGTTATGATGAATTTATCATTTGATGGAGAAATTTTTGAGGATTTTCCTCAAATGGGCTCCGTGGGTGATATATTCGCTGAATCCTTACTTCAGTGCTAATATTTTCTTTTACCCTGACAGTGAGTGACATCTAGCTGATTTGTGAGGATTTGTCAATTACTTTCCTTTCCTTTAAGTAGCACATAGTATCTTTCACTTGCATCAAGCTTCCATTATTGCAGACAAGCAGTGTGATTATTTTTCCTTTCAAAGTATTTTTCCTTTGGAAGCTTTCTAAGATTTTGTTATTTTTTGTCGTGTTTAAAGAATTATACCAGCTACTCTTAGGTGCATGTGTTCTTTTTTCATTGAATTGAGATTCTCATGCATGCAACTAACTCTATAAAGTATGTATTTTTAGTGGCATTTTATGTATTCACAATGTCGTGTGACTGCCACCTCTCTCTAGTTGCAAAACATTTTCATCATCCCAGAAAAACACCCCATACCCATTAAATATTTACTCTCTTTTCCTCCTCCCCTGAATTATATTATCCTAGAAAATCGTCCATTTTATCTCATTTTCCCATGTAGTTTCATAAAGTTAAGCAGAATAATTTTTGTTTAACTTCTTTTGTGTATGTGGTTATTTTCTGCTTTTCTTTTCTTCTTTTGGGTATTTAGGCTT
This sequence comes from Diceros bicornis minor, assembly GCF_020826845.1. Classification (NCBI taxonomy): domain Eukaryota; kingdom Metazoa; phylum Chordata; class Mammalia; order Perissodactyla; family Rhinocerotidae; genus Diceros; species Diceros bicornis. The sequence continues at coordinate 60,866,436 of NC_080743.1, forward strand.
TCAAGGGATGGTTTTTGAAAAACTAGAAACGCTCAATTACACTTTTGTGCTATGGCAATAAATTAGGGGATGGGGTTATCTCTTTCAGACAAAATAAAGTAGGAGACAGTTTGTTCCCCCAAAGCGATGTTTGGTTATATAAACAAGGACGGGATGAATACATGAAAAGCAATAGTACGTATTGGAGTATATGAGAAAGCCATTCAGTTTAAAGCTATTTCAGCCTGACCTTGTTTTTCCAAAAGGGCTTGATGTGGCCTGTTGAGCATGCATTGAACATCTGCTTTAAACATTTACTATGTCCCAAAGACAAGAATGATGCCCTTAAAGATAAGGAAGTAACTTCCCCCCATATCACTGTTTCTTTAAGGATAAGCATCTCTTCCTAGGGCCTCAGAATTAATTACCGACCTGATGTGTTTGCTTTGTGACCACTGACTTGCTAACCACTGACCTGCTGTCCTAGCTAAGCATCTTGTGACAGTAGTAAAGGAGATATTCCTGTCATATGTGATGTATGCTCTTTGTTCCAAGGTAGTATATAACCACTCTGTACACCCCACTTCTTTGGTGCCTTTCTTTTCTCAGAGAAGTAAGGCCCCAGGCTATAGTGCTCAAACCTGGCTCATAACAAACTCACCCCAATTTTGATTTATAGATTGATTATGGATTATTTGCATTGACAAACCTCAGTCATTAAATATAAGACAAGTGGCCAGGGTTCAGGAAAAGGTAGGAATGAGGGAATTTCCCTAAGACCAAGAACTTAATGAAGAGAGATGACTGAGCTTCACACAGCAGTAAAGTTAGATCTATATATCCGTGTGGTCTCAAGCTGCCTGACTCCTGTTTTCTCTCTGTCTCCCTCTCTTTTCTTTTCTTTTTTTTTGGTGAGGAAAATCAGCCCTGAGCTAACATCCATGCCAATCCTCCTCTTTTTGCTGAGGAAGACTGGCCCTGAGCTAATATCCGTGCCCATATTCCTTCACTTTATGTGGGACGCCACCACAGCATGGCCTGGCAAGAGGTGCATTGGTGCACCCCCGGGATCTGAACCTGGGCTGCCAGCAGCAGAGCTTGCACACTTAACTGCTATGACATAGGGCTGGCCTCTCTTTCCCTTTTTTATTTAAAGAAATTTATTAAGTTATTTCTCACAGGCTACAGAAAAGATTCTTTACTATGAACAGGGTGATGGAGTTCCAATTTATAAGAAAATTGAGAAAAATCACTAGAGAGGGGTTGGTGCCACCCTCTTTATAAGATCCAGTTTCTTGATTTCCAGTTATCTTCCTAGTGTACATAAACACATAAAACATACAGGAAGGACCAAATCCAATAATGACTGAAAGACTGGGTAAGGGCAGTGCAATTACAGCCATTTTCATCTCTCATATACCAACACATCTTGTGCCCTGCCTTGAGGACACATGCAAATATACTTTCATAAATTTTTTCCCTTGTAAATTTTTAAGGAGCTAAAATTAATTATGATTATATGATGCCATATCCTTTGACTATTTTAAAAATTGTTCTTTTAAATAAAGGACAAGAGTTCACTAGCTCAGTCAACTTCATTTCTTAATAAAAATGAGTTAATCATGAACTCAGAACTACCTGAGTCTGCTTTAACCCAAGATGTGTTTACAGGAAAGTGTTTTCATTTTGTCAATGTTTAAGGGATAAAAAGGACACTGTGGCTAGAGCCACAGGCCTTCTCCCACCTCCTTTCTTTCCCCTGTCACATGAGACTCCATGCAGCCTGGTAATGGGTGCCCTAAATCTGCTTAGAATTCAGATAAGGCTAATGCCAGCTTAGCCAAGGCACGAACAGCTGCATTTCCTTCTCTGAGGGACTTATTGCCCTCAGTGGTTATGTGGCATCCAATAGCACACAAAGGGAGTGCTGCTGGAGGCAGAGGCAGCTTCCTGTGCACCCTCTCCTTGCCACACTCACAGCTCTCTGAGAATGGTGACAAATGCTATAATGGCAGAGCAGTGGAAGTGCTCTGGGAGCACTAAGGAGCCAGCTTAGCTATAACTACATCTTAAGAAAAAAAACCCCAGCAGGACTCCCTAAACTGCTCACTAACCCCACAGACTCCATGACGCTAACCAGGAAATGAGAGCATTTGTTGAGAAGAAAAATGAAAAAGGAGGTGATGTCAACATCATGGTGGAGTAGCTGTTCCATCAGTCTCTCTCCCCTAAGATACAACCAAAAGTACATTCATTAACCAACAGAAGATATCCACACAGCACAATAGGACATCTGAGAGATCCACGAAGTCATGCATCTGAAGGTGAGGGTCGTGGATCTCCAGGAATCAGTGGAAGCAGGTGAGTTGATCTCCCACCCTTTCCCAGCAGCAGCAATCCAGGTCACGGGTACACATCCAGTGGCTGGCGTGTGACTCTAAGAGGAGGTGGAAGAAGATGCAGGACTCCACATGAAGGTTTTTGCTTTTGGAGTTGCATACCAGCCCATGGGAATGCTCTACACCAAGCTAGCTCAGCCACTGCACGCACACCTCCCACCAAGCCCAGCAGCCAAGGTGGGCTGCCAGTGAGTGCAGAGCAGGCTCGCATGCATGAATGAAAGTGCCCCACCTCTCCCCTTCCACCTGGTTCACCATCTTGGACAGTCAGCCAGGGCAGCCCATCCCCACCAGAGTGTCAATGCCTGTGTGTGTGATCCGCCAAGAAGCAGTGGCCAACAGGCAAGTGCAGACAAGCCCTATCAGCATAACTTCCAGTGGATGGGCACAACTTCCAGCAGATGCAGTGGGTTCAGAAAACACAGCTCCTACCTGCTCCCAGTGGTGGCAGGTGGAATCTACAACCAGCTACCACTGCTATGCACCAGCAAATGTCTACTTCATCAAACACCATGAAGAAATACATTATCACTCCAGATCAGATGGAAAATGACTAGTCTCCAGAAACCAATCCTAATGTCACAGAAATTTACAATCTAAATGACAGAGAATTCAAAACAGTTATCATAAAGAAACTCAATGAGATAGAAGAAAACTCAGAAAGACAGTTCAATGAACTCAGGAATAAAATTAATGAGTAGAAGGAATTCTTCATGAAAGAGATTGAAACTCTGAAAAAAACAAAACGACAGAAATGTTGGCGATGAATAACACAATGAGTGAAATAAAAGACAATTTAGAAATCTTAAAATACAGAGCTGACATTATGGAGGACAGAATTAGTAATTTAGAGGACAGAAATATAGAAATGTTTCAGGTGGAGGAAGAGAGAGAACCAAGTCTTACAAAAATGAAGAAATTCTCTGAGAAATATCTGACTTACTTGGGAAATCCAACATAAGGATTATAAGTATTCCAGAGGGAGAAGCAAGAGAGAAAGGAGCAGAAAGCTTGTTCAAAGAAATAATAGCTGAGAACTTCCCAAACCTGGAGAAGGAACTGGAGTTACAATTAAATGAAGCCAACAGAACTTCTAATCACATCAATGCAAAAAGACCTTCTCCAAAGCATCTACTAGTGAAAGTGTCAAAAGTCAATTACAAAGAAAAAATATTAAGGGCAGCAAGGCAGAAGAGAATAGTCTACAAAGGAACCCCTTTCAGGCTTTCAGCAGATTTCTGAGCAGAAACCTTACAGGCTAGGAGAGGGTGGAATGATATATTCAAAATAGTAAAACATAGAAACTTTCAGATTGGAATACTCTATCCAGTGAAACCATTCTTCAGATACAATGGAAAAATAAAAATTTTCCTAGATAAACAAAAGCTGAGAGAGTTCATTTTCATAAGACCCCCCCCCACAAGAAATAATAAAAAATGCCCTCATATCTGAAACCAAAAGGAAAAGGTTTACAAAGCCTTGAGCAAGGAGATAAGTAGACAGACAAAATCAGGAAATTGCAGCTCTCCATCAGAAGTAGTTAGCAAACACTTAATTATGACATTAAAGGTAAAAGGAAGCAATGCATTAAAAATAACTATAAATACTTCATTTTAATCACAAACTCACAACACAAAAGAGAATAGTTTGTGACAACAATAACTTAGAGAGGGAAGAGGAAAGGGATGGAACATGCTTAGGCGAATGGAGACCAGAGGCTATCAGAAAATGGACTATCTCATCTATGAGAACTTTAATACAAACCTCATGGTAATCACTAAACAAAAATCAGAACAGAGACACAAATGAAAAATAAAGAGAAAACTGAGAAAACCATCAGAGAAAATCACCAAACTGAAATGGCAGTTGGAAATACATGGGACAAGGAACAAAGGAAATATAGAACAAGCAGAAAAGAAGAGTTAAAATGACAGTATTAAGCCCTCATATATCAATAATCACTCTAAATGTAGATGCACTGCATTCTCCAATCAAAAGACACAGGGTGGCTGGATGGATTAAAAAACAAGACTCAACAATATGCTGCCTCCAGGAAACACAACTCAGCTCTAAAGACAAACATAGGCTCAAAGTGAAGGGATGGAAGACGATACTCCAAGCAAAAGGCAAATGAAAGAAAGCAGGTGTTGCTTTACTTATATTAGACAAAGTAGACTTCAAGATAAAAAAGGCAATGAGAGACAGAGAGAGGCAGTATATAATGACAAAAAGGACATTCCAACAAGAGGACATAACACGTAAATCTATATGCACCTGACACAGGAGCACTGAAGTACACAAAACAACTATTAATTGGCCGAAAAGGAGATGTTAACAGCAACGCAATAATAGTAAGGGACCGCCACATCCCACTTACATAAATGGGTAGGTGATCCAGATAGAAAGTCAACAAGGAAACAGTTGAATTGAATGAAAATCTAGACTAGATGGACTTAATAGTTATATGTAAAACATTCCATCCAAGAACAGTAGAAAACACATTCTTCTCAAGTGCACATGGAACATTCTCAAATATAGACCATATGTTGGGAAACAAGGCAAGCCTCAATTAATTTAAGAAGATTGAAATCATGTCAAGTATCTTTTCCAACCATAATGCTATGACACTAGAACTCAACTACAAGAAAAAAGCTGAGAATGTCACAAATATGTGGATACTAAACAACACACTACTGAATAACCATTGGATCAATAAAGAAATCAAAGGAGCAATCAAAAAATATCTGAAGACACATGAAAATGAAAATACGTCATACCAACTCTGATGGGATGCAGCAAAAGCGGTTCTAAGAGAAAAATTCATAGCAATACAGACCCACCTCAACAAACAAGAAAAATCTCAAATACATAATCTTAAAGTACACCTAACAGAACTGGAAAAAGGAGAACAAACAAAGCCCAAAGTCAGCCGAAGGAGGAAATAATAAAAATTAGAAAAGAAATAAATATAATAGAAACCAATAAAACAGTTGAAAGGATCAATTAAACTAAGAGCTGTTTCTTTGAGATGTTAAAAAAATCGACAAACTCTTAGCCAGACTCACTAAGAAAATAAGAGAGACAGCTCAAACAAATAAAATTAGACATGAAAGAGGAGAAATTACAATAGACACCACAGAAATACAAAAGATTATAAGAGAATAGTATGAAAAGCTATATGCCAACAAATTGGATAACCTGGAAGAAATGTATAAATTCTTAGACTCATACAACCTCCCAAAACTGAATCAAGAAGAAATAGGGAATCTGAGTAGACCAATCACAAGTAGAGAGATTGAAGGAGTAATCAAAAACTTCTCAGAAAACAAAAGTTCAGGACCAGATGGCTTCTCTGGGGATTTCTACCAAACATTCAAAGAAGATTTAATACCTATCCTTCTCAAACTATTCCAAAGAATTGAAGAAGATGGAATCCTTCCTAACTCATTCTATGAAGCCAACATCACCCTCCCAAAACCAGACAAGGACAGGGGCAGGTCTGGTGGTGTAGTGGTTAAGTTTGGTGTGCTCTGCTGCAGCAGCCTGGGGTTCACTGGTTCAGATCCCAGGCATGGACCTACACCACTCATCAAGCCATGCTGTGGCGGCAGGTCACATACAAAATAGAGGAAAATTGGCACAGATGTTATCTCAGGGCCCATCTTCCTCACCAAACAACAACAACAACAAGAAACCAGACAGAGACAACACAAAGAAGGAAAATTACAGGCCAATATCACTGATGAACATAGATGCAAAAATCCTCAACAAAATATTGGCAAACTGAACACAGCAATACATTAAAAGGATCATACACCATGATCAAGTGGGATTTATACCAGGGACATAGGAATGGTTCAACATCCACAAATCAATGTGATAACCACATTTACAAAATAAGGAATAAAAATCACATGAATCATCTCAATAGACGCAGAGAAAGCATTTGACAAGATCCAACATCCATTCATGATAAAAACTCCGAATAAAATGGGAATAGAGTGACAGTACCTCAACATAATAAAGGCCATATATGACAAACCCACAGCCAACATCATACTCAACGGTGAAAAACTGAAAGCCATTCCTCTGAGAATGGGAATAAGACAAGGATGCCCACTCTCACCACTCTTAGTCAACATAGTACTGGAGGTTTTGGCCAGAGCAATTAGGCAAGAAAAAGAAATAAAAGGTATTCAAATTGGAAAGGAAGAAGTGAAACTCTTACTGTTTGCAGATGATGTGATTCTGTATATAGAAAACACTACAGAATCCATCAGAAAACTGTTAGAAATAATCAATGACTACAGCTAAGTTGCAGGGTGCAAAATCAACTTACAAAAATCAGTTGCATTTCTATACTCTAATAACTAACTGGCAGAAGGAGAACTCAAGAAAACAGTCACATTTACAATCACAACAAAAAGAATAAAATACCTAGGAATAAATTTAACCAAGGAGGTGAAAAAGCTATACCTTGAAAAGTATAAGACATTGTTGAAAGAAATCAAAGATGATATAAAGAAATAGAAAGATATTCCATGCATATCATGGAAGAATAAACATAGTTAAAATGTCAATATTACCTAAAGCAATCTACAGATTCGATGCAATCCCAATCATAAGCCCAATGACATTCTTCATGGAAATAGAAGAAAGAATCCTAAACTTTATATGGAACAACAAAAGACCTCGAATAGCAAAAGCAATCCTGAGATAAAAGAACAATGCTGGAGGCATCACAATGCCTGACTTCAAAATATACTAGAAGCTATAGTAATCAAAACAGCGTGGTACTGGCACAAAAACAAACACAGATGAATGGAACAGAACTGAAAGACCAGAAATAAAACCCCACGTCTGTGGACAGCTAATCTTTGACAAAGGATCCAAGAACATATAATGGAGGAAGGAAAGTCTCTTCAATAAATGGTGTTGGGAAAACTGGACAGCTACACGCAAAAGTGGAAAGTAGACCATTCTCTTACATCATACACAAAATTAACTCAAAATGGATTGAAGACTTGAAGATAAGACATGAAACCATAAAACTAGAAGAAAATATAGGCAGTATACTCTTTGACATAGGTCTTAGCAGCATCTTTTTGAATACCATGTCTATGCAGGCATGGGAAACAAAAGAAAAAATAAACAAATGGGACTACATCAGATTAAAAAGCTTCTGCAAGGCAAAAGAAACCATGAACAAAATGAAAAGACCACCCACCAACTGGGAGAAAATGTTTGCAAGTCATAAATCCAACAAGGGGTTAATTTACAAAATATAAAAAGAACTCACACAACTCAACAACAACAACAAAACAACCCAATCAAAAAATGGGCAAAGGATATGAACAGATATTTTTCCAAAGAAGATATACAGATGGCCAACAGGCACATGAAAAGATGTTCAACCTCACTAATAATTAGGGAAATGCAAATCAAAACTACAATGAGATATCACCTTACACCTGTTAGAATGGCTATAATTACCAAGACAAAAAATAATAAATGTTAGAGAGGATATGGAGAAAAGGGAACCCTCATACACCACTGGTGGGAATGCAAACTGGTGCAGCCCACTATGGAAAATAGTATGGAGGTTTCTCATAAAATTAAAAATAGACATACCATATGATCCAGCTATCCCACTACTGGGTATTTATCCAATGAAATTGAAATCAACAATTCAAAGAGATCTATGCATTCCTATGTTCATTGTGCATTCACAATAGCTAAGATATGGAAGCAACCCAAGTGCCTATCAACTGATTAACGGATAAAGAAGATGTGGTGCATATATATATATATACAATGGAATACTACTCAGCCATAAAAAAGCATCGTCCCATTTGCTTCAACATGGATGGACCTTGAGCGTATTATATTAATTGAAATAAGGCAGACAGAGAAAGACAAACGTGATTTCACTTAAATGTGGAAGATAAACAAACATATGGATAAAGAGAACAGTTAGTGGTTACCAGTGGGGAAGGGGGCTGGTGGGTGGGTGAAAGAGGTAAAGGGGCACATATATATGGTGACAGATAAAAATTAGACTATTGGTGGTGAGCATGATGCAGTGTATATAGAAACTGATAAATAATAATGTACACCTAAAATTCCACAATGTTATAAACCATTATGACCTCAATAAAAAAAAAAGTAAGGAAAGAGAATTCAGGTGGGGTAAGGCACTAAGGGAGCAGCTGTTTCCCTATTGGGAAATGTAAACGGAATAATTTTCCTAGAGGCTGGGGTGGGGGAGACAGAAGTTGTGAGAGAAATTTCTTTTAAATAGCAGAGGTTCCCCTATTCCCTTAGTTAAGAATTCAGAGGTCTGGGTGTGGGAATGAGTGTGAGGGAGGGCTAGCAGAGAGAAGGGCAATGCAGCCTGAGTCCCCAGCTCTCTGCAGTCTGAGGCAGAACGTGGTCTTGGAGTTCTTAGAATCCTAGTCTAAGACTTAGTAGTTCTGAGGTCTCAGGCAAGTTAACTGGCCTCTCTGAGCCTTGGTTTCCTCAAATGTAAAATGAGGTTAGTGTCATCTACCCAATGGGGCTACATAGAAAGCCAGATTCCTGTCATATGTCACAGTGCCTGGTGATTAGCAAGGGCTCTTCCATTGTCTTGCCCTCCAAGACTCATTATACCCCCAGCCCCTCAGGAAACATGTGGTGATGTAGGCTGAAATGAGAGAATGTATGTAATACTCTGAGTATGAGAGCCCTAGCTCTCTTTCCTTCCCACTCACCCCTCAAAGATGCTTGAGGAATCAGTATGTTAACACCATGCAAGCCCCAGCTGTCCACCAATCCCAATCACGCCTAACTCCTCAGCCTTCCGCCACACCCTCTCTGGAGCGGTCCCACTTGTTCTGCTCCTCAGGGAGAATGAGGCTGATTTGGAGCATCAGGGTCTGGCAGGGGAACCAGCTGTTGCATAAGGAGTCCATGACTGCTGGGTGAGGAGGTAAGACCTTGGCTCCTCCTCTCCCTGCCCGCATCCCCCCTCCCATCCCCATCCTCCTCTTGAATCCTCTCAGCACACACTCTCCTTGCCTGATGAACCAAAGGACATACAAATTTTTAATAACAAGGGTTTTTATGATTATAATCCATGTTGATTTTATAAAATTTGGGAAACATAGAAAATTGTACGGAAGAATAAATTTCACTTGTTATCTCACCTCATAAAGCTAACCACCATAAACATTTTTCTCCCCCAGCTTTACTGAGATATTATTGACATATAGCATATGTAAGTATAAGATGTAAAATGTGATGATTTGATACAAGTGTATATTGCAAAATGATTACCACAACAGATAGCTAACATCTTTAGCCTCTCATATAATTACCATTGTTTTGCATGCGTGATGATAACATTTAGGATCTACTCTCTTAACAAATTTCAAGTGTATAACACAGTATTGTTAATTATAGTCACCATGCTGTACACTAGATCCCCAGAACTTAGTCATTTATAACTGGAATGTTGTTGTCTTTGACCAGGGTCTCCCCATCTCCCCCAGTCTCTAACCCTGGTAACCACCAGTCTACTCTCTATTCCTATGAGTTCAGCTTTTTTAGATTTCATGTATAAGTGAAAACATAAAGTATTTGCCTTTCTCTGTCCAACTTATTTCACCTAGCATACGGCCCTCAAGGTCCATCCATATTGTCACAGAAGGCAAAATTTCCTTCTTTTTATGGTTCAATAATATTCTATTATATATATATATGTGTCACATTTTCTTTATCCACTCTTCTGTCGAGGGACACTTGAGTGTTTCCATGTCTTGGCTACTGTAAATAACGCTGCAATGAACCTGGGGGTGGCAGACAGATTCTCTTCAAGATCCTGATTTCATTTCCTTCAGTTATACACCCAGAAGTGGAATTGCTGGATTTATAGGCTCAGCCATTTCTCCAAAGAGCTCTAGTTCTTCTCATGGGGAACAGTATTAGAAACTAAGATCTGGGCACTGGTTCTGCTTGGTGCTACTTGAGGTGGTAGCACTTTTTCAAGTGTCAGGAGTTGAGAGTGAGATTTCTCATCCATAGACACAGATTCCACCCAAATCCACAGGCCTCATTATAGTCCTGCTTCTTTGGAAATGAGTAGTCTTTAATGGCACAAAGCGGTCAGGAAATTATCACAAGCATCTTTAGAAGTAAGAGTAGTTAAAATTGGGGGCCGGCCCTGTGGCTTAGCGGTTAAGTGTGCACGCTCCGCTACTGGCAGCCCTGGTTTGGATCCCGGGCACTCACTCACGCACTGCTTGTCCGGCCATGCTGAGGCGGTGTCCCACATACAGCAAGGAGAAGGATGTGCAACTATGACATACAACTATCTACTGGGGTCTTGGGGAGAAAAAGGGAAAAAAAAGGAGGAGGATTGGCAATAGATGTTACCTCAGGGCTGGTCTTCCTCAGCAAGAAGAGGAGGATTGGCATGGATGTTAGCTCAGGGCTGATCTTCCTCACAAAAAAAACAAAAACAAAAACAAAAAACACAAAAAATACAAACAAACAACACCAAAAAATAGACAGTAGTTAAAATAAAAGCCACCAAAAGAAATGTCATTTGGCCCACAAATATGAAAAAGTTGATTATTAGGCAAGGAAAACAGAGTGAGAGTCTATGGCTTATTGCTAGACTAGCTAAGTAATAGCTATAACACAGATGGCATTATAAAGGCCTATTGATAAAAGCCATCAAAATTGTATTGGAAGGACTTATTGACTTCTGGCATGATACCAGTTGACCTACCCCCCAGTGAAACTGGTAAAATTATTAAAAAAAAAAATTAAAGCCTCTGGAAATGGCCCTTAGGACAAACAGCAAATGAAGAAACATCTATTCAAGAAAATCTATGAAAACTCCCTTCTCTTGTGTAAGCAGTGTTCCTGTTTTGCTCAAATCCTTTGGGTGCAGGCCTTTGGGTGATTCTGAGCTCAGCCACTAAGTGGCAACATTGTCTGACTATGGTTCAGGCCCCACTCCCCTGGGAGATGGAGGGAAGCAGTGGTATTGTGCCTGTTGGTGTTGCCCTGTGCTGGCTGCTTCTTGTACTATAGTTATTTAGTCCTCCCAACAACCTTGTGAAGTAGATATTATCCCATTTTACAGATAAGGCCATTGAGGATCTGTCGACAATTACACAGCTTAGTGGTAGAAGCAGGAATGGAATCAACATCTGTTTGTCACTGGAGTCTTGCTTCCAAGCCTGCTTGGCTCTCAAAGAAAATGTCATTCTTTGCCCTCAGAATACACAGCCTCATGGGGAGGAAGATGGGATGTGAGGTCCCCATTTGAGCTCAGGTCAGTGAAGGAGGAGTGTTGCTGAGGAGCACCCAAGCCTTAGCTTTGGTTATTGAAGGGGAGAATTAGGTTTTAAGGTGGAAATCAAATACAGTTAATACTACTCCTGTGAATCCCTCAGGATGCTGCTATATTGCAGGCTGACCTACCACCCTCAGCAAGTTTTTCCTCCTTCTCTGGAAGAGATGCCTTTTCTTCCTGATGAAAATGTCGGCTGGTATTAGGGGCCATGCTGTAGGAAACATGGGTCCTGCATATTGAAACCTCAGATTCCCCCCAGACAGTGGTGTGCTGAAGCCAGCTGGAACTGGCTTGTGAGAGCTGGTTTCATGCATCTTTTCCCAACTCTGCATTCAGTGTCATCATGCTGGTAGTTTGAAATGAGTCCTAGTGGGAGTATTTACACCACAGAAATTGTCAAATGTTAGAGACCAGGGCTTTTTCCTCCTGAGGAGGCAGCTGGTTGGCAGTTACCATCATACCACTGCCCACCAAAAAAGGCTGGTGGGAGCAGAGAGATGGACCAAGGGACCCGAAGGGAACCCATGGATTTACAGCTTCCATCTCAAGCTCACTCCAAGTCCTTTCACTTTTGAATAGAGTAAATACTACTAGAGTAGAATTGCTGCACAATTTAAGTTTCTATTTGTACTCTGTCTCTTCTTTTTTGTTGTTGAGGGCAAATAACGGAATTTGAGTAGTAAAAGATGTATATGCTGTCCTCACTGGCAGGCAAGATGGCTGACATTGGAAGTTGTCTTTGGGTCCAACTCATAATGGAGTCCTGCCTGGGTCCTGGGGAAGGGAGGCACCTAGCCAGAACAGAGTGGGCCTGTTGTTAGCTGGGGAAGGACAACGCACATATCACTGCTCAAGGTCTGTGGGGACAACTAGCAGAGAGGAGCTCACCTTTGTTTTCCCATAGAACGCTGTGGTGTGTGTCCTCTGGGGCAGGAGGTCTGTCAGAAGAGGAGGTGCTGGGTGAGCTCATGCTCCTGTGAAGCCGCTTGGGGCTCTGTGAAGCAGCAGATGGTGACTGGGATGGGAAGGGAAGGCCTTGGCAGTGCCGAGACACAGGTGCGTTCAGTAAATATTTGCTGAGTAGAAACCAGTGATGGCTGCCCCTTGTAGTTTAGCTGAGAGCTGCATGTCTTGTTCAGAAGCATATGTGACACCCCAGGGTCCTCACAGGCAGGGTTGAGACAATGACACCTCCACTCTCAGGTGCAGACCTGCAATTGCACCAGCCTGAGGGGCCTCCTCACCTCACCTGTTCACAGGGCCCGGGTCCTGCATCAGAAGGGGGAGGGCAAGAGCCAGTGATGATTGTTGATGTCACAAATGACTGACAACTTGGTAAAGTGCTGTGACAGCCCAGCACAGAGAGTACCTAATTCCATCTGAGACAGGACAGGGCAGGCCTGCAGGGAGGCCATTTGAGCTGCTTCTGGGAGGGTCAGCAGACATGTGACAGGGGACAGGCGGGAGGGTCTTATTCCAGGGAGTGGGAGCAGGCTCACAGACTGGAGGCTGATGGGGCGTCCTTTCTTAGGTCCACAGAGGATCAGGATTGATTGCTATAAATGGGGAAATCTTTTCCCAGTTAACTGCTCCTGCTGTTAACTGAGGCTCTCCCTTGCCTCTGAGCCCCGATAGGGAGGGGGTCTCAAACGTCCAAGTGCACGTTCTCAGTGTCTGTATGTGGGGATCTGCAGAGCCCACCTTCTGCCCTGTGGGGTGGAGTGGTGTGGCCTGAGCCCCTGGGGTGTGCAGAAGGTTATACTGGGTGTTGTGGTCTGTCCTCCCCCACTGGATGGAAGAGAGATGCTGGGAACCCATCAAGCCAAGACCAGTGAGGGAAACCTTGTGATAAAGGAAGTCGGGCAGAAAGTGGCCGATTGATGTGGTTGGAGTGAATGTCATCGACAAACTGAGGTCAGTTGGGAGCCCTGCAAGGGAGCTGGGCCCAGGCGTGGACAGGAGCAGTCTCCACCAGTGCAGCTTCTCCAGGTTTAAAAGGTAACGTAGTTGGCATGACTGCTGGGATGGTTAAGAGTAAAATGAAAACACCTTGTGAAAGCTGGATTGAGACAACCAATCCATTGAGGACAGTGTCTACTGCCCCAGGGAGGGAGGAGGGTTCACCAGCTTCCAGCTCACAGATGTGAGGGTCCCGAGCCCTGCTGGGAGACCAGCTGAGGATTTGAAGGCCAGCAGCCTTTGCAGATGTGGGCTGGGCTGGAGGTGCAGGCCCATTTGTGACGCACTGAGTGCAGGACGAGGTGGCTGTGGTTGGCCAGGGGCGACCTTGGTTCTCAGAGGCTGTGAGATGCAGCCGCAGGCCTTGGTTACCCTGCCTGGGCGTGGTGTGAGGGAGGTGAGAGGCCGCTGTGGGACAGGCCTCCCACGCCCTCACTATGGCTTCTCAAGGTCTGAAGACATCTTAGTGTGGGAGATTCAATTCCCTGAGAGGGTCTTGGATCTGGAAAGCCCATTCATCTGAAAGGCTGAGGACTTGGTGCTAGTCCTGGCTCTACCACCTACTGGCTTCCAGACCTTGCATCTATTCACGAACGTTCATGTATCTTCAGTTTTCTTGTCTGTAAAATGGGAAGGTAATCTTAATGATACCTGTCTCTCACAGGTGAAAGTGCTTTGTAAACTGGGAAGTGCTAGACAGTGGAGGCATTGATGATGATTTAGCTCTCTGACTGCCCCTGACTGACTGGAGACCATGGGAATGTCTGTTATGTAGATTCAGCAAGGACAGGTTAAGCAGTGCCCCCATTTGTCCATCTGTCATACTTCTCCCATCCTGAAGCCTTTAGAATTTAGTTCAGGGCAGGGCCGTGGACACAGAGGCTGGTATCAGTGATCCAAGCACAGGAGCTCCCATCACCCAACATTGGAGGCCACTCACCCCCAGAATAGTGTTTCTTAGGATGCCCAGCCTCACAAAAAGGAGATATTTCAAAACTGTCTCGCACAGAAGCGTGCAGCTGTTTATTTTTTCTTTTGAGATTATAGAAAATAAATTAATTAAAATACACTATATCCTCCTGGCTTTCCCACCCACCTGTGTCAGACAGAGAATTCCATATTCTATTTTCCTTTTGATTCTCTTGCCAGAAACTATTTTTGATAATATTTATTGTATTTGTCAAGTTTTTAGCTGTAGACTCAGTATTCTCTTCAGCTACTTTAAGAAGGAAAATGTTTAATAAAGGGTATCTATTAACTCAACAATGTTTTAATAGGGCTGATGAAACAAACTCAAGTCAGATTCCAGAAATGACTTCCAGAACCACACTGGAGAATTCAGCTGCTAAAAAAGCTGCTGCCTCTGCCATGAACAGGAAGCTGCAGGATCAGGAGCTGCTAATCTGTAATGTTTCTATCTCTTCCAGCCTTCCATATCAGCAAAATGGATGCTCTGCTTCCTGCCTAGACCTAGTGTAAATAGATCTAAAATAAAAATCCTGTGTGTGTACTCCCAAAAAATGAAACTCCAGGATGAGATGGCTTCCCTGTTGAATTCTACCAAACATTCAAAGAAGACTTAATACCTATCCTTCTCAAGCTCTTCCAAAGAGTTGAAGAGGAGGAGAAGCTTCCTAACTCATTCTACAAAGCCAACATTATGCTGATACCAAAACCAGACTAGGACAACACAAAAAAAGAAAATTACAGGCCAATATCACTGATGAACATTGATGCCACAATCCTCAACAAAACACCAGCAAATTGCCTACAACAATACATTAAAAAGATCATACACCATGATCAGGTGGGATTTATTCCAGGGATGCAGGGATGGTTCCACATCCACAAATCCATCAACGTGATACACCACATTAATAAAATAAAGAATAAAAATCACATCATCATCTAAATAGATGCAGAGAAAGCATTTGACAAGATACAGCATACATTTATGATAAAAACCCTGAATAAAATGGGTATAGAAGGAAAGTACCTCAACATGATAAAGGCCATATACAACAAACCCACAGCTAACATCATCCTCCATGGTGAAAAACTGAAAGCTATCCCTCTAAGAACACGAACCCGAAAAGGATGCCCACTGTCACCACTCCTATTTAACATAGTATTGGAAGTCCTAGCCAGAGCAGAGGCAAGAAAAAGAAATAAAAGAGATCCAAATTGGAAAGGAAGAAGTGAAACTCTCGCTATTTGCAGATGACATGATTCTATATATAAAAAACCCTAAAGAATCCACCAGAAAACTTTTAGAAATTGTAAATGAATAAGATAAAGTTGCAGGATACAAAATCATCATACAAACATCACTTTTGTTTCTCTATACTAACAATGATGCAGCAGAAAGAGAAATTAAGAATGCAATCCCGTTTACAATTGCAACAAAAAGAATAAAATACCTAGAAATAAACTTAACCAAAGAGGTGAAAGATCTGTACACTGAAAACTATAAAACATTACTGAAAGACATTGAAGAAGACACAATGCAATGGAAAAATATTCCATGCTCTTGGATTGGTAGAATCAACATAGTTAGAATGTCCATACTTCCTAGTGCAATCTAGAGATTCGATGCAATCCCTATCAAAGTTCCAACAACATTTTTCACAGAAATAGAACAAAGAATCGTAAAATTTATACGGAACAACAAAAGACCCCGAATAGCCAAAGGAATCCTGAGAAGAAAGAACAAAGCTGGAGGTATCACACTCCTTGATTTCAAAATATACTACAAAGCTATAGTAACCAAAACAGCATGGTACTGGCACAAAAACCAACACACAGATCATGGAATAGAATAAAGAGCCCAGAAATAATCCCAAACATCTATGGATAGCTAATTTTCAACTAAGGAGCCAAGAGCATACAATGGAGAAAGGGAAGTCTCTTCAAAAAATGGTGTTGGGAAAACTGGACAGCCACATGCAAAAAAATGAAAGTAGATCATTGTCTTATACCACACACAAAAATTAACTCAAAATCGATTAAAGACTTGAATATGAGACCTGAAACCATGAAATTTCTAGAAGAAAATATAGGCAGTATCCTCTTCTATATTGGTCTTAGCAACATATTTTCCAGTACCGTGTCTGACTGGGCAAGAGAAACAATAGAAAAAATAAACAAATGGGACTACATCAAACTAAAAAGCTGATGCATAGCAAAGGAAACCATCAACAAAATGAAGGGACAACCTAGCAATTGGGAGAAGATATTTGCAAACCATATATCTGATAAGGGGTTGATCTCCAAAATATATTAAGAACTGATAAATCTCAACAACAAAAAAACTAAAAACCCAATTAAAAAATGGGCAAAAGATCTGAACAGACATTTCTCCAAAGAAGATATACAGATGGCCAACAGGCACATGAAAAGATGTTCAACATGATTAACTATCAGGGAAATGCAAATCAATTTACAATGAGATGTCACCTCATGCCAGACAGAATGGCTTTAATTAATAAGACAGGAAACAACAAGTGTTGAAGAGGATATGGGGAGAAGGGAACTCTCATACACTGCTGGTGGGAGTGCAAACTGTTGCAGCTACTATGGAAAACAGTATGGAGATTCCTCAAAAATTTAAGGATAGAACTACCATATGATCCAGCTATTCCACTGCTGGGTATTTATCCAAAGAAGATGAAAACACCAATGTGTAAAGATACATGCACCCCTGTGTTCATTGCAGCATTATTGAAAATAGCCATGACTTGGAAGCAACCTAAGTGCCCATCAAGGGATGAATGGATAAAGAAGATGTGGTATATATACACAATGGAATACTACTCAGCCATAAGAAACGATGAAATCCAGCCATTTGTGACAAATGGATGGATATTGAGAGTATTATGTTAAGTGAAAAAAGTCAAAGGGAGAAGGTAAAATACCACATGATCTCACTCTTAAGTAGAAGGTAAAAACAACAATGAACAAATGCATAGAGACAGAGATTGGATTGGTGGTTACCAGAGGGGAAGTGGGGAGGGAGGCGGGCAAAAAGGATGATTTGGCACATGTGTGTGGTGATGGATTGCAATTAGTATTTGGGTGGTGAACGTGATGTAATCTATGCAGAAATAGAAGTATAATGATATACACCTGAAATTTATACAATGTTATAAACCAATGTTACTGCAATAAAAAAAAAGAAAGAAAAAATCAGAACTGTTTCTTTAGGGAGTTTGCACCTCTAGTGTCCTAAGGCCTCCTTCGCCTGCTTTTGGACTGTACTGTCAATTACTAGACTGCCATATATGGACCATGGCCATTGGTGGACGCTGGTCCATATTCGACTATCTCTCCTTTCACCATTGTCCCCTTGACTCATTTTTATAGCGTGTTTTTAATTCATGAAAGGTAAATCAACTCTGATAAGAGACACAACTATAATTGTTGTCACTGTTCTTGTCCTTAGAACCTCAGCAGGGGCTGGACTGGTGAGGGAAACCCTCCAGTTCTCACCCAGTGGTATCTTCCCCACATTTATCCTGTCCCTTGGGTCCAGTTCTGGAACTTTAGCACAAAGGAAACCATTATCATTGTCACACACTGGCTGCAGCCCCACTGAGGCAGGGAGATAGGAGTAGGTGGGGCCCTGGGAACCATCTCATGCTGCATGGTTCCTGTGATAGCAAGAAAAACTTGATAGTGTGATGGGAAGCAAGAATGGAGAGGAGCTAGGAAGAAAAGAGGGTTGAGAGAGACAGGATCTCAGAAAAATCAGCAGTCAGGAAAACCAGAGAGCCTGCATGGATAACGGGGTGATGGAATGTGTGTGGGGCCTTTAACAAGGACCCAGGTGGTGAGGAACAGGAAGAGGCAGAAAATGGATGAGGGGGCACCTTGGCTGGGGGAGCAGGCAAATGGACACAGGACTAAAGGGGCCTGTTCACACAGTAATCATCAGTCTCCATCTGGCTTGGCCTTAAAGTTAGTGATACACATATGTTAAAAGTAAGAGAAGAGAGACAGATGTAATATGCAAAGAGTAATGCAAAGAAAGCTGGAGTGGCCAATTAATAGAGAAAGTAGACTTTAGAGGATAAAAATTCCCAGAAACGATGGATATGTAATAGTGTTCTGGTACCAACTTCAATGTGTGTGTGTGTTTCCCCATACCAACAAGCAATTCTTGGGCATTAGCTATGTGTTGTACAATTCAACTCAATTCTGACACTATCTACATGGAGATAGCATCAGATTGCACCATTTAAGAGTTCAGTCCAGCCAGACTATCCCCCCTCGATTTCAGATGCCAGTCACAAGTCCAAGTTGTTACCTGTACTGCTGACTGACTGCCTACAAATCAGAGGTTCCCATGACCCCCACCTTGGGTTCTATCAATTTGCTAGAATGGCTCACAGAACTCACGGAAGCATTTCACTAGATTACCAGTATATTATAAAAGGATATAACACAGGAACAGCCAGATGGAAGAGATGCATAGGGCAAGGTATGGAGAAAGGGCATGGAGCTCCTATGCACTCTCTGAGTGTGTCACTCTCCCTAAATCTGCACCTGTTCACCAACTTGGAAGCTCTCTGAACCCTGTCTTTTTAGGTTTTTATGGAGGCTTCATTGCATAGGCATGTTCGACTAAATCATTGACCATTGGTGATTGAACTCAATCTCCAGTCCCTTTCCCATCCCTAGAGGTTGAGAGATAGAACTGAAAGTTCCAATCCTCTAACCACATGGTTGGCTCCACTGGCAACCAGCCTCCATCTTCAGGTGCATTCTGAAAGTCACCTCATTAACATAACAAAAGCCACCTCTATCTCTCTCATCACAGGGAATTCTAAGGGCTTTAGGGGTTCTGTGCCAGAAATGGAGAGGAAGACCAAATATATTTGTATTTGTATTTGTATTACATTAGTAGTTTAAATCATGGTATCATAGTATTACATAAGGATATATCACACAATAATACATTTGTATTATATTTGTATTATAAATCACAGTATCACATTATCACATAATGATGAAGAGGTCAAGTTATAAAGAAGAGATAATGATCCTAAACTTGTATTCACCTAACAGACCTTCAAAACACATGAAGCAAAAACTGACAGAACTGAAAGCAGAAATAGACAAATCCACTATTACAGTCAGAGGCTGTTATACTCCTCTCCCAGAAGTGGAAGTAGTAGGTAGTAAATCAGCAAGAATATAGAATATGTGAACACCACCATCAACCAACTTGACTTAATTGATATTTTAGAATATTCCATCAAACAACAGCAGGCTATGCAATTTTTTCAAAGCATGTGGAAAGTTCCACAAGATAGGTTCTATCCTGGGTCATAAAACAAACTTTGACAAATTTAAAAGATTTGAAAAATATAAAGTATGTTGTCTGACCGTAATAGAATTAGACTAGAAATGAGTAATAGAAAGAGAACAGAAACATATCCAAACCCTTAGATATTACACAAGACACTTGTAAATATTCTGTGGGTCAAACAGGAAGTCTCCAAGGAAGTTAGGAAATAACTGAACTAAATGAAAATGAAAATACAACATATCAACCTATATGGGATGAAGTTAAATTAAGGCTTATAGAAAAATTGTAGAAGTAAAAACTTATATTAGAAAAGAAGAAATATATCATAAATAATTTAAGCTCTCATCTTCTGACTTGAAAATTGAAAACACCTAGAACAAGTAGTAGGAAGGAAATAATAAAGATAAGAGCAGAAATCAATGAAACTGATAAATCTGACAAAGGGTATAGTCCAAAACCTACAGTTAAGTCAGTCTTAATGGGGAAAAACTGAATGCCTTTTCCCTGGTATTGGAAATAAGAAAAGATGTTCCTTTTCAGCAGTTCTACTCAATATTGTAATAGAAGTTCTAGCCAGTGCATTATAGCAAGAAAAAGAAATAAAAACTATACAAATTGGGAAGGAGGCAGGGGAAATCTATCATTATTTGTAGATAACAAGCTTGTCTATGTAGAAAACCCTCTAGAACTAATAATTGAGTTTAGCAAGATTACAGGAAAGAAACCCAGTAGAAAAATATGTTCATACTTCTATATACTAACGAAAGACATGAACAGCTAGGTAAAAAGTTTGGATTCCAGGTCGTAGGGAGTGTATTGAAATTCTTGAAGGAGTCTACATACATGAAGATTAATCTAGCCAAGTTATACAAAATGGATTAGAGGGCGACGCAAGACACTGTTGGCACGGAACCCTGTTAAGGCTCTGTAGGTATTATCTTGTGTACTCACCTCCAGTCTCTGATCCATCTCTCTTACCATTTGTTCTAAATTGAAAATATGAAACATTTTTTAATCCAAGTTGGGCACTTCTCCCACAGACTGTTTGGAGAGTAGGTGATAATAATATTACCGCCTGATGTCGTTAGGGAATTCTGATCCAATTTCATTACCAATGAGTGCTAGAAACAGCTAAAGTTTCACTATTTCTTTTTTCCTTCATAAGACTGTGAAAATAAAATAAAATCATTGCACATGAGGTTCTAGCATGGGTCCTGACATGTTGTAGGTGCTTGAACAACCATTTTAGGGGTAAAGGAACACGAAGGAGCCAAGGAAAAGGTCCAGGTTTCTGGAGTGGACCATTGACTGAAAGTGGGAACACAGAAATAGGTTGCAAATGATGATAATGAATGAAGCATTCATTGGACATGTTGAGTGTGAGCCCCCAGTGGAGATACCTGTTGAGTTGAATGCAGGGTCTGATGCTAAGCAGATGGTGTGGGGTGGCGATATAGACTTGGACATTAGCAATATGTGAATGATAACTGGAGCCCACAGAATAGATGTCCTAGTGAGAGAATGAAAAATGAGATGAAAGGGGGCTATGACAAAACCCTTGGAAGTACCAACATTTGAGGGAAGAATAGCTGTAGAGGAAGAGGAGGCAGCAAAAGAGCCTGAGGAGGATGGCAGGTGGGAAACGCAAAGGAGATATCAAGAAAACTGAAGGAACAGAGTGTTTTGTGAAGGAGAGAGAGGTCAACAATGTCAACTACTGGAGAAGTCACCTGCCGATGCTCTGAATACTAGGAGAGGAAAGTGAAGAGAGAGTGTCTTGGAGAAAGTGTAGAAGTGTTACTGTGATGTAGAAGAGGGAGAAATAGGACAATAGTTGGGGATGTGAGGTTAAGGGGGGTGTTATGAAGAGAGAGTACTGAGAACATCTGAGGGGTGAACAAGGAGTGTGCAGAGATGGATCAATGTAACATACCAAAGAAAGAAGAAAAACATTAGAAAGCCAAGTTCCCAAAAAAGTAGGAGGAGAAGGGAATTGAGGTGCAATGAAGGTACTAACTTTAGACACTGGGAGCTCAGTATCTTCCATGGGGACAGGAGAGAAAGTTAGGATAGACATAAATAAATGCAGGTCAATTAAAAATTTGGTGATAGGAAGTTGAAATCATCCCTTTCTGTTTTCTATTTTCCCCTGAGACACAGGAGGCCCTGTCATTTGACAAGAGTGATAAGGTAGGATGGTGTCTTAGTATGGTCAGCTGCCATAACAAAATAACATACATGGCGGCTTAATCAACAGAAATTACTTTTCTCACAGTTCTGGAGGCTGGAAGGAGCAGATCAGAGTGCCAGCTTGTTGGGTTCTGGTGAAAGATCACTTCCCGGCTTACTAATGGTCACCCTTTCCCTGTGTCGTCACATGGCAGAGAGAGAGAGAGAGAGAGAGAGAGAAAAAGAGAGAGATCTGTCTCATGACAGTAATCTCACCATGAGGGTCCAACACTCACGGACCTTATCTAAACATAAAATCCTCACAAAGGCTCCGTCTCCAAATACCATCACGTTGGCAGTTAGAGCTTCAACATATTAATTTTGGGGGGGACACGATTTTGTCCATAGCTGATGGACGTCTTTGAATGTGAGAAGCAGTCAGCAGCATGATGAAAAAAGGTGGGCTTTGGAGACAAACTATCTGTATTTGAATCCTGTCTCTGATACTTTTCAGCCATATGGACTTGAACAAATGACTGAGTCTTTCCATGTCTCAGTTTTCTAATCAGGAAAGTGGGGATAAGAATGCCTATCTTACTGAGTATTTATGAGTATTGAACGAGTTAAAACATTCAGAATGATTCTAACAATGTATATCACATAGCAAGAACTCAAAATGTGCTAGATATTATAAATTTAAATAAATATAAATATATATTATAAATTATTATATTATATATAAATAAATTATTATTATATTATAAATATATTATATATTATAAATTTATATTATATTTAAATAGCTATCATGCACAAGAATGATTACTGAGTGATGTTAAATATTGTTTGAGGCTAGATATTGTGAATTTTTAATGGTGTTGTCTGGGAGGCTAGTGATTTTGTCAGGCAGCGAGAGTGTTGTGCAGATGGAGAGGACAGTTAGCTTGATCCAAGGTTTATAATTTACTAAGTAAGTGATACTGAGTGACAGTGGGAAACGTGCATTTAGGAGACTGGCCAAAGTGTTATGAATTGACCCATGGAATTTTAGCAGAGTACTGAAGAAATTGTGGTGGATATGGCATGCAGGCACTCAGTGGGATTACTGTACTGCAGGAGCAAGAGAGCTAACCCACATTTCCCAGACTGTCTTGCCGCTAGCATTCTGGATGTGATGTAAGTGTTATTTTCAGAGGTGGGCTTGGAGGGTAGAAGTGAAACAGAAGCCACCTCTTTGCTATTTCTTCTGTTTCTGTGTTAAGGCCAGTCAGGGGGCCCCTGGATTTTCTGCAACACTATATCCATGGGTATTGGGAGACAAATTGTTGGATATTGATTTTTTACTAATGTGTATCTAGAGGGTTAGACATGTCTCTGCAGCCAACATTGCTTGTGGTGGCTTCTTGACTGCTGAGGCATTCTATTGCTTGCAGCCACGTATCCTATGTGAAACACACGTGGGTGCTGATGCCATACTGAATGACTGCAGGAATTTTGCTGAAGAAAATATCTGATCCTGTCTTTGGTGAGAGGTGATCAGGAGCATGGTTGATAGATGACTGTGCTGTGGCAGTTAGTGTGTAATATAGCCAGATATATCCTCAAAGCACTGGGGAATGAACATGTGGGGGAGGAATTGTGACCTGGCTCCAAGAGGAAGAAGCAAGGAAGGCTTGACCACCTCTATACCCTAAGGTGTGTGGGTGTGATAAAAAGATCATCCTCTTCTTGAGAAGTTCATGGGAGTTCAGGTGGAGATCATGATCTGCAGGGGAGAGACAGGTTTCAGTTAAGGCAAACCATTTATAATATTTAAAAACAGGCATTAATTTACTCTTGTGAATGATAACTTTTTTCCTTCAATTATATTTGTGTGGTTACAACCGATGTATTATGGCATATTAATTTTGATATGTGATCTTAAATTCAGCCTATTCAGTTGAATTCTGTATAAATATTATATGTGTTATTATAATAATATTAATATATATATTAAACTGGTATTAATGGAAACTAAATATTTATAAATTAATATGTAAATTGTAATCTCCAGGACAACCACTTAGAAAATAACGAGCAAATATCTAGTAAAAAAAATGACAAGATAATAAAATGGTACAATAGAAAATATGTTTATCATGAAGAAGACAGCAATGGCAAAATAGAGAAACAAAATATACATGACATATAGACTATTAACAGAAAAATGGCAGATATAAACTTTACAAATGGCAGAGCTAAATTTTATGTTAATAATTAAATTCAATGTAAATAGACTGATTGTTCTAATTAAAAGGCAAAGATTGATAGAATAAATAAAATAAAAATATGATCCATCTATATGCAGCAACCAGAACACATGCTTCAGATCCAAGGATGCAAATAGGCTGAAAACAAAAAGATGGGAAAAGATATGCCATACAAAGAATAACTAAAAGAGCTAGAGTGTGTATACTAATTTCAGACAAAATAGACTTTAGGACAAAAATTGTTACTAGAGACAAAGAAGTATATTTTATAATGACAATATGGTATATCCATAAAGAGGATATAACAATTATAAACCTATATGAACATACAAACAGAGCCCCAAGATACAGGAGGCAAAAAATGACAGAATAGAAGGTAGAAATATACAATTCAACAATAATAGTTGCAGACTTCGATACTCCAATTTTAGTAATGGATAGAAAGTACAGAGAAAAGATCATCAAGGAAATAGAAGATAATAGAGCATATAAAGCAGTTAGTCAACAGTCACATGCAAAAAGGTGGCACTAGACACTATCTTACACCATACATAAAAATTAACTCAAAATGAATTAAAGACTTGAATGTAACAGCTGAAACCATAAAACTCCTAGAAAAAAACATAGGCAGTATGCTCTTTGACATTGGTCTTAACAGTATGTTTTCAAATATGTCTCCTCAGACAAGGGAAACAAAAGCAAAACTAAACAAATGGGACTACATCAAACTAAAAAGCTTCTGCACAGCAAAAGAAACCATCAACAAAACCAAAAAATGACCTACCAATTGGGAGAAGATATTTGTAAATCATACATCTGATCAGGCGTTAATATCCAAAATATGTAAAGAACTCCTACAACTCACCACAGCAAAACAAACAACCCAAGTAGAAAATGGGAAGAAGATCTGAATAGACATTTTTCCAAAGAAGACATAGAGATGACCAACAGGCACATGAAAAGATGTTCAACATCACTAATTATTAGGGAAATGCAAGTCAAACCACAATGAGATAACACCTCATGCTCATCAGAATGGCTATTTTTAAAGAGAAGAAATAACAAGCGTTGGAGAGCATGTGAAGAAAAGGGAACCCTCATATACTGTTGGTGGGAATGTAAAATGGCCAGCCACTATGGAAAACAGTATGTAGATTCCTCAAAAAATGAATAATAAGACTATTGGATTATCCAGCTATGCCACTTCTGTATATTTATTCAAAGAATATGAAAACACTAATTCAAAAAGATATATGCACCCCCATGTTCATTGAAGCATTATTTACAATAGCAAAGACACAGAAACAACCAAGTGCCCATTGATGGATAAATGGATAAAGAAGATGTGGTATACAATGGAATACTACTCAGCCATAAAAATGATGAAATCTTGCCATGTGTGGCAACATGGATGGACCTTGAGGGTATGAGACTAAGCAAAATAAGTCAGACAGAGAAAGCCAAATACCATATGATTTCAATAATATGTGGAAGGTGCAAAACAGCAACAAACAAACACATAGATACAGAGAACAGATTGGTGGTTACTAGAGCGGAAGGGGGTAGGGGGAAGTCAAAAGGGATAAAGGGTCATGTTTGTACAGTGAGAGATGGAAACTAGATTTTTGGTGGTGAACACAATGTAGTATATGCAGAAGTCAAATTATAACGATGTACACTTGAAATCTACATGATGTTTTAAACCAGTGTCACCTCAATAAAACAAAAACTATTAGACCTACCAGACATCTATTGAACACTCCACACTCCATCTATTGAAGCGCTCACTATTTAGTGGTTTACCCATTCTTCTGAAGCATACATGGAACATTCTCTGAAAACACAATACATTAGGCCATAAAACAAGCTTCATTAACTTAAAAAGATGGAAATTATGCAAAGTGTGTTGTCCAACGTCAATGAAATGAAAGTAGAAATCAACAGCAACAGGAAATTTGGCAAACTCACAAACACAAGGAGATTAAATAACACACTCTTCAACAACCAAAGAGTAAAAGAAGAAATCACAAGGAAATTAGAGTCTACTTTGAGATGCAAAGCACTGGAAAGACAACATACCCAAACTTATGGGATATGTTGAAAGCAGGACTTAAAGGAAAATTTATAGCTATAAATGCCTATATTAAAAGAGAAGAAAGACCTTAAATCAGTAACCTAAACTTCCAACTTAAGAGACTATAAAAAGAAGAGCAAATCAACCTCAAGACAAGCAGAAAATAGAAAATAAGATTAAATATTTGATTGTATGGATATACCACATTTTGGTTATCCATTTATCAGTTGATGCACATTTCAGTTATTTGTACTCTTTGACTATCATAAACAATGCCAAGTTTTTGTGTGAACCATTTTTCAATTTTCTTGAGTGTATACCTAGGAGTGGAATGCTGGGTCATATGGTAGCTGTGTGATGAACATATTGTGGGAATGATAAAATGTTTTCCAAATTGGCTGCACCATTTTACATTCCCACCAGCAGTAGAATGAGGGTGCCAATGTCTCCCCATTGTTGTCCACACTCGTGATAGTCCAAATTTTTGATTCAAAAATACAAATAGACTGTTTCAAGTGGACATGAAGTATTACCTCAATGTAGTTTTGACCTGCATAAATCTAATGACTAATGATGTGGGACATCTTTCTTTGTGTTTATTGGCCATTTGTATATAGATATGTTTTTTTTGGAGAAGTATCTATTTGAATACTTTAACAATTTTAGCAAATTGGGTTATTAGTCTTTTTATTATTAAGGTGTAAGAGTCCTTTATGTATTCCGGATTTATTGTTAGTGCTGTCAAGTCAATATGGACTCCTAGCAACCCAATGTACAGCAGAGGGCAACCCTGCTGGTTCTTTTTATGCCACTCTCTCATATTCCAGTGTTATATTAGGCAATGCTCCACTGCTATTCATAGGGTTTTCATGGTCAATTTTTTCAGAAGTTGGTGGCTAGATATTTCTTCCCAGTCTGTCTTAGTCTGGAAGACCTGCTGAAACCTGTCCACCAGCAGGGTGACCCTGCTGGTATTTGAAATACTGGTAACATAGCTTTCAGCATCACAGCAACATGCAGCCACCACAGTATGACAACCGACAGGTAAGTGGTGTGGTTCCCTGAGGAGGAAATGAATCTGGGCCACAGAGGTGAGAGCACTGATTCTTAACCACTAGACCACCAGGGTGGCTATGTATTCTGGACACTAGACCCTTTTCTGATGCATGATTTTCAAGTATTTTGTCGCATTTCTAGATTGTATTTCACTTTTTTGATAGTGTCTTTTTTTCTTTTTGTTTGCTGATGAAGATTCACCCTAAACTAACATCTGTTGCCAATCTTCCTCTTTTTGTGTGTGAGCCACCACCACGGCATGGCCACTAACAGATGAGCGGTGTAGTTCTGCCCCTGAGAACCAAACCCGGGACACTGAAGTAGAGTGAGCCAAATTTAACCATGAGGCCACCAGGGCTTTCCTATGATAGTGTCCTTTGAAGCTCAAAATGTTATTTTTTTATTGAAGTCCAATTGATCTATTCTTAATTTGGTTGCTTGCACTTTAGGTGTCGAATCTAAGAAACTGTTGCCTAATCCAATGTCATGAATATTTTCACCTATGTTTCTTTAAAGAGTTTAGCTCCCATACTTAGGTCTTTGGTGAGTTTTGAGTTAATTTTTGTATATGGCATGAGGTAAGGGTGCAACTTCATTCTTTTGCATGTTGATATCAAGTATTCCAAGCATCATTTTTTGGAAACAGTATTCATTCCTCCCTTGATTTGTCTTGGCACCCTCGTTGAAAATCAATTGACCAATAATGTGTGGGTTTATTTATGTTCTTTCAAGTTTTATTCCAGTGATCCTTCCTCATTTCAGTGCTACATTGTCTTGATTACTTTAGCTTTTCAGTAAATTTTGACACGATAAAGTATGCGTCTTCCAACTTTATTCCTCTTTTTCAAGATTGTTTTGGGTATTCTGGGTCTACTTTATTTCCATATGAATTTTAGGATTGGAAATTATCAATTTCTGTAAAAATCTTTATCAATTTCTGCAAAAAAATCCAGATAGAATTTTGATGGGAGTTGCATTGAATATGTAGTTCACTTTGGGGAGTATTGCCAACTTAGCAATATTAAATCACCAAATCATGAACATGCTATATCTTTCCATTTATTTAGGTGCTTTTTAATTTCTTTCAACAATGTTTTGCAGTTTTCAGTACACTAGTCTTACACTTCTTTTGTTAAATTTATTGCTAAGTATTTTTTTCTCTTTGATTCTATTGTAATGCAATTGTTTCTTGATTTATTTTTGGATTGACTGTTGCTAGTTTATACAAATATAACTAATTTTTGTGTATTTATCTTGTGTCCTGAAACCTTACTGAGTTTTATTAGGTCTAATATTTTCTTATGGATCCCTTGGATGTTCTATATATAAAATGATGTCATTTTCAAATAGAGATAGTTTTAAATCTTCCTATCTAATATGATAAAATTGTACTCTTTTTCTTACCTAATTGTTCTGGCTAAAAACTAAGGTATAATGTTGAATACAAGTGATGAAATCAGACACTTCTTTTTCTTTGATCTCATGGAGAAAGCTTTCAGTTCTTCACTGTTAAATAAGATGTTAGCTGTGGATTTGTCATAAATACCTTCTGTCACGTTGAGGAATTTCTCCTCAATTCCTAAGTGTTGAGTGGTTTTTTTCATGAGAAGGTGTTGAGTTTTGTCAAATACTCTTTTTTCCTCTACCCAGGTGGTCATGTGTTTTTTTTCCTTTAATCTACTAATATCTCATATTATATTGCTTAATTTTCTTCTGTTGAACAAACCTTGCATGTCTGGGATGAATCTCACTTGGTCATGTTGTATAATCCTTTTTTATGTGCTGATGGTTTCAGTTTGCTAGTAATCTGTGGAGGATTTTTGCATGTATAGTCATAAGGATATTGGTCTGTAGTTTTCTTGTGATGTCATTGTCTTGTTTTGATATCAGGGTAATTCTGGCCTCATAGAATGATTTGGTAAGTGCCTAAGTGTCATTTCCTATTATATTTTTTAGAAGCATTTGTGAAGGATTGACATTAGTTCTTTAAACGTCTGGTAGAATTCAAGATGACGCCACTCTGGCTTTGCTTTGAGGGAATATTTTGATTACTAATTCATTCTTTTTACTTGTCATAAGTTTATCTAGATTTTCAATTTATTTTTAAGTCAATTTGATAGCTGTGTCTTTCTAGAAATTTCTCCATGTTCTAATTTATGTATTTTTTTCATATAATTGTTCACAGTATTTCCTCATCATGTTTTTTATTTATGTGGATTAAATTAATTCCCTAATTTCTACAATCCCAGCTAGATTAATACCAATTTAATTTAAATAGTAAACTAAACTTTGAGCCTATATAGCTATGTTTCATCCTGATTGATGCTGTTATTCTTATACAAATTACATCTTTTACCTTGTGTGCTGATTAACACCAATTTATAATTTTTGTATTATAAAAGTTTCCTTTAAGTCTATTAGGAGAAAAAACTGTTACAAATAACAACAACAACAACAAAATCTCATTCATATTTTCTTTTTTGTTTATCTATTTAATGACCTTTAGTAGTGCTATTTATTTTTTCCCATGCTTTCTATTTACTGACTTGTGTCCTTTCATTTCAGGCTGAATGATTCCCTTCAGTACTTGTTATAGGGCAGGTCTGCTAGTAACAAATTCTTATTTTTTGTTTATTGAGGTATGTCTTTATTTCTCCCTCATTTTTGAGGGATAGTTTTGCTGGATAGTAAATTCAAGGTTGACAGTTTTTTTTTTCTCTCATAAGTTCTAATATGTCCTCCCTTCTGGCTTCCATGGTTTCTGAAATCACCTGTTAATCTCATTGGAAACCTCCTGTATGTGATAACTTCTCTATTTCTGCTTTCAGGAATGTCTGTATTTCTGTCCTTTTTTTTATTGAGACATAATTGTCATGTAAATTTATATTAGTTTCAGGTGTACAACTTAATGACACAATACTTGTATATATTGCAAAATGATCACCACAATAAATCGAGCTAACATTCATCACCACACATAGTTACAAATTTTTTTATTTTGATGAGAACTTTTAAGATCTACTCTCTTAGCAACATTTGAATATATAATACAGTATTATTAACTATATTCACCATGCTGTACATTACATCCCCAGGCTTATTTATTTTATGCTTAGTTTGGACATTTTGACCACCTTTATCTATTTTACTCAGCTCCCAAACCCTGCCTTGGCAACCACCAATCTGTTCTTTGTGTTGATGAGTTCACTTTTTTTTTTACATTCCACATGTAAGTGAGATCATACAGTATTTGTCTTTGTCTGTCTGATATTTCACTTAGCATAATGTCCTCAAGGTCCATTTACGTTGTTGCATATGGCAAGATTTCCCTCTTTTTTATGGCTGAATAATATTCCATTGTATATATACAACACATCATCTTTATCCTTTCATCCTTGTCCATCCATCCTTATCCAGTCCATCCTTGATGGACTCTTAGGTTGCTTCCATGTCTTGGTTATTGTAAATAATACTGAGATGAATATGGAGGTGCATATATCTTTTTGAGTTAGTGTTTTCTTTTCCCTTCAATAAATACCCCAAAATGGAATTGCTGGATCATATGGTAGTTTTATTCTTAATTTTTTGAGGAATTTCCATACTATTTTCCATCGTGGCTGTACCAATTTACACTCCCACCAACAGTGCACACAGGGTTCCCTTTTCTCTGTATCCACACCAACACTTGTTATTTCTTGTCTTTTTGATTATAGCCATTTTAACAGTATTAGGTGATATCTCTTTGTGGTTTTGATTTGCATTTCCCTAATAATTGGTGTTGAACAACTTTTCATGTACCTGTTGCCATTTGTATTTCTTCTTTTGAAAAATGTCTATTTATTTCCCTTGCCCATTTTTTATTCAGATTGTTTGTCTTTTTCTGCTATTGAGTTATATGAGTTCCTTATATATTTTCGATATTAACCCCTTATCAGATATATGATTTGCAAAATTTTCTCCCATTCTGTAGGGTGCCTTTTCCTTTTGTTAATACTTTCCTTCGCTGTGCAGAAGATTGTTAGTTTGATGTAGTCCCACTTGTTTATTTTTCCTTTTCTTGCCCTTCCTTTCGGTATTAAATCCAAAAAATCATCACCAAGACCAATGTCAAGGGGCTTACTGCCTATGTTTTCTTCTAGGAATTTTATGATTTTAAGACTTATGTACAAGTCTTTAATTCATTTTGAGTTAATTTTTGTGAATGGTGTAAGATAGTGGTTCAGTTTCATTCTTTCACATTTGGCTGTCCAGTTTTCCAAGCCGCATGTATTGAACAGACTCCTTCCCCAGTGTATATTCTTGACTCCTTTTTTGTAAAGTAATTGACCATATATATGTGGATTTATTTCTGGTTCTCCATGTTCTTCCATTGATCTATGTGTCTGTTTTTATGCCAATACCATACTGTTTTTATTATAGCTTGATGTCAGGAAGCATGATGCCTCCAGCTTTCTTCTTCTTTCTCAAGAATGCTTTGATTCTTTAGAGTCTTGTGGTTCCCTACAAATTTTAGGATTGTTTTTTCTATTTCTGTGAGAAATGTGATTGGAATTTTGATAGAGATTGCATTGAATCTATAGGTGGCTTTACATAGTATGGACATCTTAACAATATTAGTTCTTCTAATTAATGAGAGTGGAATATCTTTCCATTCATTTGTGTCTTCTTCAATTTCTTTCATCAATGTCTTATAGTTTTCAGTGTACAGACCTTTCACCTCCTTGGCAAACTTATTCCTAGGTATTTTATTTCTTTTAATGCAATTGTAAATTGGACTGTTTTCTGAAATTCTCTTTCTGAGATTTTGTTATTAGTGTATAGAAACACAAATGTTTCTGTATCGTACAACTTTACTGAATTTATTAGTTGTAACGATTTTTTGTGGAGTCTTTAGGGTTTTCTATGTATAGTATCATGTCATCTGCAGATAGTGACAGTTTTACTTCTTCCTTTCTGATTTGAATGTCTTTTAATTTCTTTTTCTTACCTAATTGCTTTCGCTAGGACTCCTAATACTATGTTGACTAAAAGTGGCAAATGTAAGCATCCTTGTCTTGTTCCTGATCTTAGAGGAAAAGTTTTAAGCTTTTGACCATTGAGTATGATGTTAGCTGTGGGCTTGTTATACATGGCCTTTAATATCTTGAGGTATGATCCCTCTATACACACATTATTGAGAGTTTTATTCATAAATGGGTGTTTTATTTTGTCAAATGCTTTTTATGCATCTATTGAGATAATCATATGATTTTTATCCTTGTTTTGTTAATGTGGTGTATCACATTGAATTGATTTGTGGATGTTGAGCCATCTTTGCATCCATGGAATAAATCCCAATTGATCAAGTGGTATGATCCATTTAATGTATTGTTGAATTCTGTTTGCTAATATTTTATTGAGGATTTTTGCATCTATGTTCTTTAGCAATATTGGCCAGTAATTTTATCTCTTTCTTGTAGTGGTTTATCTGTTTTTGGTATCAGGATAATGCTGGCTTTGTAAAATGAGTTTGGAAGTATTCTTTCCTCTCCTATTTTTCTGGAAGAGTTTGAGACAGATTAGTATTAATTCTTTCCTAAATGTTTCATAGAATTTACTGGTGAAGGGTGAATCTGGTACTGGGCTTTTTTTTCTTAGGAGGTTTTTGATTACTTATCAATGAACTTACTAGTAAATGGTCTGCTTAGATTTTCTATTTCAGCATGATTCAGTCGTGGTAGGTTATATGTTCCTAGAAATTTATCTATTTCTTCTTGGCTGTCCAATTTTTTGGTGTATAATTGTTCAAAGTAGTCTCTTATGATCCTTTGTATTCCTGTGGTATCAGTTGTATCATCTCTTATTTCATTTTTGATTTTATTTATTTGAGTCCTCTCTCTTTCTTTTTGGTGAGTCTAGTTAATACTTTCTATATTTTGTTTATGTTTTAAAAAACTTGCTCTTAGTTTCATTTATCGTTTTCATTTTCATTCACTCTCTATTTCATTTATTTCCCCTCTGATCTTTGTTATTTCCTTCATTCTACTAACTTTGGACTTCATTTGTGCTTCTTTTTCTAGTTCTTTTATCTGTATTTGTGATTTTTCTTGTTTCTTAATGTAGGTATATACAAGTATGAACTTCCCTCTTAGATGCTTTTGCTGCATCCCATAAGTTTTGCTATGTTGTATATCCATTTGCATTTGTGCCAAGATGTCTTTTGATTTCTTCTTCAGCCTATTGGTTGTTTAATAGCATGTTGTTTAGTCTCCACATCTTTGTCAATTTTCCAGTTTTTTTCTTGTAATTATCTTCTAGTTTCGTACCATTGCTATTAGTCTAGACGGTTGATGTGACTTCAGTCCTTTTAAATTCGTTAAGACATATTTTGTGGCCTAACGTATGATCTATTCTGAAGAATGTTCCATGTGCACTTGAAAAGAATTTTTATTCTGTTGTCATTAGATGGGATGTTCTGTACATGTCTGTTAAGTCCATCTGGTCTGTCCTCTTTAAGACCAATGTTTCCTTATTTAATTTCTATATGGATGATCTATCCATTGATGAAAGTGGGGTATTAAAAGTCCCCTACTATTATTATATTGCTGTCTATTTCTCCCTTTAGGTCTGTTAATATTTGCTTTATATATGTAAGTGTTCCCATGTTGGGTGCATAAATATTTGTAAATGTTTATCCTTTTTTTGAATGGACCTATTTATCATTATTAATGACATTCTTAATCTCTTATGACATTCTTTGTCTTAAAGTCTATTTTGTCTGATATGAGTAAAGTTAAGCCAGCTTTCTTTAGGTTTCCCTTTGTATGGACTATCTTTTTACATCCCTTCACTTTCAGTATGTGTGTGTTCTTACCTCTGAAGGGAGTTTCCTATATGCAGCATATAGATAGGTCTAGTTTTTAAAATCCATTCAGCCACTCTATGTCATTTGATTGGAGAATTTATTCCATTTATTTTTAAAGTAGTTATTCATAGATATGTACTTATTGCCATTTTGTTAATTGATTTCTGGCTGTTTTTTAACTTCTTTGTCCTTCTTCTCTTTCCTCTTTTGTGATTTGATGATTTTCTGTAGTGATATGCTTAGATTTCTTTATTTTTTGTGTATCTACTATAGGTTTTTACTTTGTGGTTAGCATGACGATTACATAAAACAACATATTTTGAGCAGTCTATTTTAAGTTTATAATAAGTTCGAATGTTCTAAAGCGCCACGTTTTACTGCCGCTTTCATATTTTATGGTTTTGATATGGCAATTTAAATCTTTTATCGTTTGTATCCATTAAGAAATTATTATATTTAGAGTTACTTTTACTACTTTTGTCTTTTAACATTTATATTAGCTTTATAAGTGATTAACCTAATATTATACAACATTAGATTATCTGAATCTTTCTATATATTTATCTTTATCAACGAGATTTATACTTTCATATGCTTTCCTGTTACTAAAGATTGCCCTTTCATTTCAGCTTAAAGAAGATACTTTAATATTTATTGAAGGCCAGTCTAGTGGTGAAGAAATCCTTTAGCTTTTACTTCTCTGGAAAAATCTTTATTTCTCCTTTAATTCTGAACAACAACTTTGCTAGGTAGAGTATTCTTGGATGGCAGTTTTTTCTTTCAACACTTTGATATATCTTGCCACTCTCTTCTGTCCTGCAAAGATTCTGCTGAAAAATCTGCTTATAGCCTTATGGAGGTTCCCTTGTACATAACAAGTTGCTTTCCTTTTGCTGCTTTTAATATTTTCTCTTTTGTTTAGCTCTTGACCCTGTAATTATGATGTGTCCTGGTGTGGGTCTCTTTGGGTTCATCTTTCTGGTACTCTCTGGACTTACTGCATCTGGATGTCTCTTTCCTTCCCAGGTGAGGGAAATTTTTGGCTATTATTTCTTCAAATAAGTTTTCTGCCCCTCTCTTTCTCTCTTCTCCTTTTGGGATCTCTATACTATGAATGAAGATCTACTTGAAGTTGTCTAATTAGTCCCTTATGCTATCTTCACTCTTTCATTCTTTTTCTTTTTGGTTCTTTGACTGGGTGAGTTCCATTGCCCTGTCTTTGAGTTAACCAGTCCTCTCTTCTGCTTCACCTAGTCGGCTATTGAAATCCTCTGTTATATTTTTCTGTTCAGTTACTGTGTGCTTCATCTCCAAGACTTCTATTTGGTGCTCTTTTATACACTCTCTTTGTTGAAATTCTCACTTTGCTCTTCTATTCTTCCCCTGAGCTCAGTGAGCACCTTTATGACCATCATTTTGAACTTTTTATCAGTTAATTCACTCATCTTCATTTCATTAAGGTCTTTTTCTGAAATTTCATCTTGTCTTCCTTTTGGAACATATTCCTTTCTTTCTTCATTTTGCTTGATTCTCTGTGTTGGTTTCTATGCATAACATAAAACAGCCACTTCTCCCAGTCTTAAAGGAGTCGCCTTGCATAAGAGACGAACTTTATCATTCCATCATACTATAGCTCTTGGTTATCTCTCAAACCTTTGTGACCCTCCAGGCAGCCTGTGGTTTTTTCTGTGGGTCCTGGCTCTTTAGTGTGTGCCAAGTCCTGTCAGTGTCCCAAAGGGAAGGCTCTCAGTCAGCACCTAGATTCTGGCTGATTGGAAGCCCAACTCTCAGGCAATGGCTTTTAAAATATGCCAATATGTCTGTTTCAGGAGAAGACTGGGAGATAGGCATTTCTGTCTGCTCCCTCTGTACTGAGCCCTAGGGTGATAGCCAGTGAAGAGCTATTTCTTTCAACTATTTCTGTTGAGCCTGTAACCCCAAGCCCTGCTGGCCACCAGAGCCAGGCTATCAATGAATGTATTCTCTGGGAAGCAGACACAAAAGTCTGGTTGCCAGATGTGAAAACAAGCTCCTATATTGGAGACACTGATCACCTTTGGTGGGGCAGCAGGAGAGCTTGAAGATGGCATCCCCCAGCCTCCCTGGTCTCTGGACAGGATTCTAGTCAGCTCCAAGTGTGTGTTTTATAAGGAGACTTCCCCTCAGGCCACAGCTATGAAGATAAGGTAATAGGCCTTTTTCACATAAACACTGGGAGTGCATTTCCATCTGCCATCTCTGTTCTGTGCCTTAGGGTAGATGGCAGATTAAGAATTATTTTCCCATTTTCAGTATTCCTGTTACTGCCCAAATATGGGGGTTTGTCTGCCCACCACAAGACATGCCAATAGTCAAGAGGCAAGGTGGTAGGAGAAAAAGGACTTTTTTTGTTGCTGTTGTGAGGAAGATCAACTCTGAGCTAACATCCAATGCCAACCCTCCTCTTTTTTGCTGAGGAAGATTGGCCCAGGGTTAACATCCATGCCAACCTTCCTCCACTTTATATGGGATGTCGCCACAGCATGGATTGACAAGCGGTGCCTTGGTGTGCACCCGGAATCTGAACCTGCCAACCCTGGGCCACCGAAAAAGAATGCGAGCACCTAATGACTACACCACTGGGCTGGCCCCCGAAAAAGTACTTTTAGCACAGCTTGCTAGCAAGAGGGAAGATGGCCAACTCATGTCCCAAAGAACCACCTTACTGGGGCACAACAACTTACTGTAGTTATATAGGCCGATGGGTTATAGGGGAGGGAGTTAGCAATGTTGACCTTCTGATGTTACAGACTGGGAGTTACCACACCAGATCTTTCAGTTTTCAATGATGATGGCTGTCAGCATAGATTCTCTGTTCAGGGGTCATCACATTCCCAAGGAACTCAAAAGAACAAAGTTATCATCTTATCGCAGCTGGGAGATACATGCCCAAGCAGGGGTCATAAAATCTACAGAGCAGTTAGATCTAATGGAGGGTGCATATCCATCTGGGTGAGTTTATCAGAGGTCATTCAAAGTTACAATAGAGTTTTTCTTTTCTACGATGGCTTCCTTTATGTCAACCTTGTCTTGAGCCAGTATCATTCCTGTGGGATCCATAACCACAAGGCCTGCTGTCCACCAGGTTCAGGTTTTCAAGAGGCAACCCATGAGTGGTAGCTGCAAAAATCACAGTGCCCGATGAGTGTACAAGCTCCTTTCTGGGAGATACAGGCAACCTTGAGTGAGGCAGAGGGAGAGCACTAAAATGGCAACTGCTGGCCTCTATCTTTGAAGGTATTTCAGTAGCCCCCAGAAACATTAAATTAGATGCCCGACCCTCGGGCTAATGCTTTAAGATAAGCAAATAATCCTCTCTCATAGAAAGTCTGGGCACTTTTCAGTTGGCTACCTCGCACTGGGCCCTGGGGGATGTGAGTCATCACTCAGGAGCACTTTAAGAACTGTTACTCAGTTCACTACAGCCTTGTGGGTCTCATGGATGCAAGCCCTGTTGGCTGTCAAAGTTAGGTATTTTGGGGCTTATGTGTCAGGTTAAGATCTTAAGAGTTGGAGTGCCAGAGATGGGGTTCAAACTCTTCCATCCTCAGGGAGAAGCTCAGAGTTGTGAGTTCCCTCCTGATTGTGAGTTGTCACATTATGCGTGGGGTTTATGGTAAGATTGCGACTCAGCGTCTCCCATGCACTTGTACGTGGGTTTTATTCTTCTTCCCCCAATGTAGGAGCTACTCAGCTAGTTTTTGATTCTTTTCTAGAGGAAATTGTTTAGCACGTAGATGTAGATTTGGTGTGTCCTTGGGAGGATATGACTTCAGCATTCTTCAACATCACTGTCTTGAACTGGACCTGTTTTTATCTTTTGATAAACTGATTCTTTTAAGGCTAGATCTGGATCTCTTTGAGTTTATCCTACTTGGAGTTCATTGAGATTCTTATTGTAGTCTAGATTGTTTTTAAAAAATCAAATTTGGGAAATTTGCTGGCAATATTTCTTCACAAATTTTTTCTGCTCCTTTCTCTTTCTCTTCTATTTCTAGAAAGCCATTAGGTATTTGGTGTTATGCTTGATGATGTGCAACAGATCTCTGAATGTCTTTTTATTGTTGTTCATTATTTTTTGTTTCTATTCCTCAGACTGGATAATCTAAATTTATATATTTTTAAGTTCACTGATTATTTTTCTGTCTGCTCATATCTGCTCTTGAGCTCTTGCAGTGAATTTTTCACTTCAGTTATTATATTCTTCAACTCCAGAATTTCTACTTGATTCTTTGTTACAATTTCTATATCTTTATTGATAATCTGTATTTGATACATTGATCTTATAGTTTTCTTAGTTCTTCATACAGATTTCCTTTAGTTTTTGAATATATTTAAAAGAACTGATTTAAAGTCTTTGTCAAGTAAGTCCATTGATTGTGCTTCTCCAGGGATATTTTTTACCCCTTGTGAAAGTATCATATATTCTTGTTTCCTTGAATTTCTTATAATTTTTTTTGTTGAAACTGGTTATTTAATATAGAATATTGTGACACCTTTGAAAA
Organism: Diceros bicornis minor; assembly: GCF_020826845.1. NCBI lineage: Eukaryota > Metazoa > Chordata > Mammalia > Perissodactyla > Rhinocerotidae > Diceros > Diceros bicornis. The sequence continues at coordinate 60,905,365 of NC_080743.1, forward strand.
TCAGTTTCTTACCTTTTCCAGAGCTTGTTGTTGTTGCTGTTTGTTGTAGTTTTTCTTGTTTGTTTTGTTCCATTTCTGAACTAATTATGGTCATTTGCATTCTTTGTTGTGTGTGGCTACTAAAGTTTCTACTCATTTAGCCTAGTAGTCAGCTAATGTTGTGCAGTTTTCCTTAAGTGCCTGGACCCAGTAAGTCTCCCAGTATTTGCTGAGGGAAAGTCTCTGTGTGCATGTTGGTCTTGTCTTCCACACTCATCCAGGCATTTGACAACTGTGCCTTTAGCCTTCAATTCCTGCTTGCACAGAGCCCCAGTGTTAGCTATAGTGGGAATGAAGTCCTTCTCAGGCCTTTATGAACATGCCCACAGCCATATGCATGTGCTTAGACTTGTAAATTCCAGGAATATGTCAGAGCTTTTCAAAGCCTCTATGGATAACTTACTCCCTAGCTTTCTCTTATAAGTTTTTAATTAGCTTGTTTGAATCAACTGTTATCTACTACCTCAGGCAGCCCTGAAGTTAAACAATTGCGTGTAATTGCCTTTGTCAAAAACTGTGGTTCTAGTGCTGTTCACAGTGAGAGAGCTCCAAGTTATGTCAAATACAGAGTCTGTTGCAAGTGGGGTCTTCAGGGGTATCCACAGACATGTAAAATCACGACAATTTACTGTCAATGAGACTTTGAAAGAGCTGTCTCTAGTGGCTGCATGGCTCCTGGTGTTCAACAAGAATACAGGCATTTATTTTTCAAGCATACAGTGCTGCTGGAGAGCAGAGAAGTGGCTAGTGAATGTTAAAACACAACAAAGCTCCCTATTCTTATTGAGGTTAAGCCATTTTTCTTGAATAAGTGCTCCTCAGGTTACTGCAAGCCATTAGTTAATTTCCAGTATTCTGAAAAAGTTCTCTAAAAAATAGGCCAGTTTTCTCAGTGCTTTTATGACGAAGAGAACTTTAGAAGGTCTTTACTCTGACATTATCACCCTTCACATTGTAATATGCATTGTAAGGTGTTAATTGTTTTCTAATTATGGCTAAGTTGTTTAGCATTTACATACTTCTCCCTAAATGACCCATTGAAACCAAACACTATCCTGTTACGACTTTCTAAAGTTTTAGTTCTATTTATTTTTAATAAAAATACTCATAATTTTTTTTTATCAGCAACTAATTAGTTGAATTATAGAAGAGGAGAGAAGAAAGAAAAGATGGATAGCCATGACTGGTCTGCACCTGGTGTTGTCTCCTCTTCTCTCCAGTGCAGCTCTGGGGCTGCCCTACTGCAAACCATTCATGGCTGGGCTGGTGGCTCTTCTCTTTCACCCAGGCAGGGTGGTCAGGGAAAAGAGTATAATTCATATTCTCTCCTCCAACTTTCCTTACCTAAACATCTAGCCTTCCTCCTGGGGATACAGTTTCCTCTCACATTATAAAGCAGCCAATGTCTGTCTTTCCAGGGTCTTTCACAGTCATGACTTGAATTTCTCAGAATCTACACTCTCCTTTTCCTTCTGGGCTTATCCATGGCTGAGATGATGTTGTCAGCTTGTGAGCACTTTGCCATTTACTTAAAATACGACCTTGGACAAAATTGACATGACCACCCACCAAGTCCCTTGGAGGTCCAGAGAATTCCCTACAATTTCTGTGACTTCCTAGGAATTTACATTCTCCTGGTCACCATTCAGATCTCTTATTTTTCCTGTTGCTCAGCTCACTGAACTCTATATTTTTTCTCTTATCTGCCCTTCCTAACACACACTTTATGCTGCTATAGATCCGTGTGTGCCTTCCTTTAATTTCCAAAACATTCCTGGCATGACATAGTCTTACCAAAGTTTCTGCAGGTGGCATGTGTGCTTGTTTGTGTGTTACGTCTTGGAACAGGATGGCTAGGATATAGAAAGGAGCTTAGACATCTGGATTTTTAAAATGTCCCTGTTGTTTTGCCAGAATTTAAAGTCTACTGTCTGACTCTCTGCAGTGTCCCTGGCCTGCAAGCACATTGCTGGTTCCCTCTCTCTGGGCTTCTCCTCCCCACTCCCTTAAGCAAATAATTTTTATAACCCAGCAGTTCTCAAATGAAGAGTGGTTTCATAAGAAGTGTAGGGACATAGGGGAAGGGGACATATGAGACTTGCTCCCCATCACCCTGAGAGTGACCAGTAGATGAGCTGCCCGGATTTAGACTCCATACGAGAAGTTTCTGACCACAGGACTCATGGACTGTCTTTTGAAGTAATTTCCCCATTACTAGGTGGGATTGGGGGAATCCAGCCAGTACTGAATATTCCCTTGTCTGGGATGCTGCAGAGCAGTCTAGGGGATGCAGAGACTGAACTCAGGTGACTCTCTTGAGGCCACACAGTAGGAATGGACTGCAGCTGTGATGTTAGGGATTTTTTCCCAAGTTTGTTGTTAAGAGCCCAGACCTCCACTCTTGATTTGCTGTGTGACCTTTCACAGGTTGTACAACCCCTTAGGACTCAGGTTTCACATCCATAAAATGGGTTTGGTATGCAGTGCCCTGACTACCTGGAGTGCATGGTCATGGGGCCAGTCCTGCTGCTCCATCCTTTGGGTGTTCTACCAAGGCAGCTGTGGGGGAAGCCTCAACGGCGAGGAGAAGGAGGCACTGCCCAGGGGTTAGTAAGATGGTGCTGCTCCCATAGGCCATGGGAGGCAAGAGTTCTTGCATGTTGTAGAGTACCCAGTCTGTGGGGAAGAGTGCAGGACCTGATCCTCAGTAGGGGGCAGTGGGTCTGAGGCAGCTGAGGTGTGGCTAGGAGGAGTGTGTAGATCTCCACCCTTGCCGCTCTGTGACAACAGGAGCAGGGCTGGCAGAGGGTTAGAGGGAAATGCTTGGTTGTGATGCAGCTAAGGGCCTATCAATTTCTGTAGGGGTTTGGCTTTGCCGTGTGTGTAGGGAGCATTCCTAGACTAGTGGCAGCTGAGAAAGCCATACAGGTGCAAGGAATAAGTAAATGTCAATATTTGCATTGGGGGTGTAGGGATTTGACATTTCGCACAAAGAGCTTTGTTTTCTTTGCTCACAGCCTCTAACTTAGGCAACTGACAGTTGAAATTTGTGGAAAATCTGAATAGAAATTTCACTCATTAAATCGTGAAGGGACAGAGGACAGGAGAGGCTTATCCCTGCCTGGCTGTAATAGTGTGACCTCTGAGCTGACCACAGGCTCCACTGGTGGGCAGGGCTGCCTGGGGTAGGCTGTTAACCAGAGAAGCAGGTAAGGGTTTTAAGTGGGCGTAGGGGTGGAAAGTGTGAGATCACTAAGCTGATTTTGCCACAGGAAGGGGGCATCTCCAACAAAGTGCCAGGCACATCGTAGAGTGAGGCTGTCATACATTTATTCTGCAATTATTCTTGAGGTGCTACTGTAGGTGCTGGGGATGATATGTAAGATCTGAATGGCTTGCTCTAACGATTGGGTCACCATGCCAGAGTAATATTTAGCTCCGCCCTTGGGGTGCGGAAGAGCGTAAGGGGCTTTTCTGAGTGAAGCTTTTCCTCTGCTTTTGTCTCTGCGTCCTAGATGTTTCCTCTGCAGCTGAACAGGCTGGCAGGCAGCCTGCGATGGGGTCCTGCTCAGAAGACTCCTGCCTCTGCTGGGCCTCCTGGCTCCTGGGATTCACCAGCCTCCTCCTCAGTGAGTGGCTTGGGCTCCTGGGAGGGAGGGCAGTTGAGGGGAGCAGGGAGGCAGGATCTCCTTTCCCTGTCTCTGGTATTTGGTGAATGAAAAGACAAAAAAACTCTTACAATTTAGCTAATACACCGTCCAGGTTTGAACAGAAAGGACGAATGGCCTTTTGGCTGTGGGGAGGCTGGGAACCTTGAGCTCCTAGCAGCATGGCGGCATTAAGGGCACCACTAACGGGGAGATGAGGCCACTTCTGCTGCAATAGCAGTTGAAGCTGGGAGAGCCTGGAGCTGCCTGGGGAGTAGGGTGGAGACAGACAAAGAAGCTGCTCCTGGGGACAGAGCGGGTGGGAACAGGGCACCCCTGGCCTGGAACTCTGAACTCTGCAGCTGTCGTGTGGAGGAGGGGGCTGACTTAGCACCCCCGTGTCTGAGCTGGAGGAATCAACTCTAATCTGGGCTCTTTGATCTTCTCCACTGAAAAAGGAGAGTGAAGGAGCGCTCCTCGCCCAGGTTAGGGACTCAGCTCCAAGCACAGAGAGAGAGTCCCTGGATGTCTCACATTTACCTTAAAATTAGTTGTGAATTTTACATTCCACTACAGTGTCTGTTTTCATCTTAAAAATTTGAGAAGTATTTATCTTTGTGTAAAGTGAATCCTCTAGGGGGGCCCCTTTTCGTGCCTGTGGGTTGCATCTCCCTACACTGCCAAATGCTGCCCAGGTCCTGGAGACCCCAGACTGAAAGCACTATTTTAGTGAAAAACCCTGGAAACAAGGGAGGTACCCATCAGTTCTGGAATTATTGAACTAATTGAGGAGTGTCTTTATCTCAGAATAATACTGAGGTTAAAAAACAAATGTTCCAGTTGTCTGGGTGAGATTTCCAGTTTCCACGACGTGAGATGCATGGATTTCCATGAGCAAGATGCAGGAGACTGAATACAATGAAATTCTAATTTTGTAAATGAACAGGAGCCATCAAAATTTCACAGTGTCTGTGTCCCCAGATGTTTATAAATGGAGAAGATGTGGAAGGAAACAGTAGACTGCTGAAGTGGGCTCCTGGAGAGGGTGAACTTGAGAAGGAAATTGAGGAGGGGGAAGTTGAGAGGGAGTGGTATAAGCAAAAAAAGAACTGAAAGAAAGACTGTCTAAGGAAAGCCGAATATCTCATCTAGGGCGTTATCTGAGAGTTTATGTTTACATATAACGAAATTAAATAAAGAACTAGTGTGGTGTGGGATATAAACTCTCCTCGTTCTAAGACCCTGAGGTATTGTAATTATTTGTTACCTCAGCACAGCCTAGCCCATCCTGACTGCTACACTGCTGAGAAGGAGAAGAAAGGGAGAGCAACATTCATTACTGTATTAGTTATCCATTGCTGTGTAACCTGTTACTCGAAAACTTAGTGCCTTAAAACAACACCATGTATAGTCTCACAGCTTCTGAGGGTCAGGATCCACGGGTGGTGTAGCTGGGTCCTCTGGCTCAGGGTCTCTCAGACTGGAATCAAGGTCTTGGCTGCGGCTGCAGTCAGCTCATTGGGGAAGAATCCACTTTTAAGCTCAGTCATGTGATTGCTGATAGGATGCCGTTCCCGTGGCTGTTGGACCCAGGGCCTCACTTCCTCCCTGGCTGTTGGCCCGAGGCTGCCCTCTGTTCCCTGCCATGTGGGCTTCTCCACAGAGCAGCTGAAAGCATGGCAGCTCGCTTCATCAGATGGAGGGAGAGAGAGTGTGAGCAAGACGGGTCACAGTCTTGTGTAACCTCCCATTGCTAAGTGACATCCCATCTCCTTTGCTGTATCCCGTTCCTCACAGCAATTCACTAGGTACAGACCCCACTCCAGGGGAGGGGGTTACAAAGGGTGTAAACTTGAGGAGGGAGGGATCTTTGGACCCACTTGGGAAGCTCCCTTCTAAGAATATGCACTTAGTATGTGCCATAAAACGTGCAGGTGCTTTTGATCCTTGATCTCATTTAATTCATGCTATCATTTTGAGGCAGGTAAGGAAACTGCAGGTTAGCAGGTCTACGTAACCTGTTCAAGGTTACACTCCACTAGAACCAGGACTTGATTCCAGAGTTGTTTCAAATTCATTTTCCTAGGCTGCATTCCAAGAATCAAGGGAGTATATTGGATGGATTTCATCAACAAGACGAGTTTTGTGTTTCTCTCTTCTATTCTTGATGAAAAAAACCCTGATGGTTCCTGTTTCCAATGCCCTAGGCGTCTGCAGCACTGGGGTCAAGAGTTCTGGAGCACACAGTTCTGGAGGTCAGCATTCTGGAGTTCACGTTTCTCTGAAGGGTATCCGAGGAGGTTCTGTGTTGTTTCACGTGATCAAGGAGCCAGGAACTGAGCTGGAGGAGATTGTGTGGGGCTTTGGACCTGACTTAAAATACACAGTCATGCTGCGAGTCCGTAATGGGTCAGAAGAGGCTCCAACCTGGGTCAAACTCCAGGACAAGTATAAGCAGAGGGTCCGTGTGCACAACATCACATCCTTGAAGATTGAGAACTTGACTCATGAGGACAGTGGGCAGTACCGGGCTGTGGCCAGCTTCACGGGAGGAATGGAATCTAGCCAGATTTTCTACCTCACTGTCTATGGTACGTGACACCCTCTCACCTCAATCCCATGGCTATGTCCTTCTTTTGTACCTAGGAGTGTCACATGAGCCCCGTTTTGCAGGACTCCTTCCAGACACCAGCCTTCAGTCTCTGTTTTCTTTCTTGAAATTTGGGTAAGTGGGTTCACCACAAAGGGAGAGCAGAGCTGAGATTCACACCAGGGATAAAATCACTTCAGTGTTTTGGGAGAGGAAAGTGGAAATGTGGGGGAAATGGAATTTTGCCCTAACACTTATTGATCCTGAGAGGGTTAAGTTGACTTAATTTATGGATTAGTTTTCTATTGCTGCTATAAGAAATTCCAGTAGTCCCCCCTTATCTGCAGAAAATACATTCCAATACCCGCAGTGGATACCTGAAACCGTGGATAGTACCAAGTCCTATATAAACTGTGTTGTTTTCCTATACAAACATACCTATGATAACATCAGTTTATAAATTAGGCACAGTAAGAGATTAACAACAATAAGTAATAATAAAATAGAACAATTATAATAACATACTGCAATAAAAGTGACCATAGACATTAGAAACCATGCCACACAATTTTTTTTCTTTATTAAGTCAAGAACTTTCACTTTTTCACTTAAAGGAAACACTTTACAGCTTCTCTTTGGCATAGTTGAATTGCCAACATCACTACTCTTGCTCTTTGGGCTTATTATTAAGCAAAATAAGGGTTATTGGAACACAAGCACTGCAATACTGCCATGGTCATCTGATAACTGAGATGGCGGCGAAGTAGCCTATACAGTATGCATATGCTGGACAAAGGGATGATTCACGTCCTGAGCGGGATGGGGTGGGATAATGTGAGATTTCAACACACTAGTCAGAACACCCCAATTTAAAACATGAATTGTTTATTTCTGGAATCTTCCATTTAATATTTTTGGACCGTGGTTGACCAAGTGTAACTGAAACTGTAGAAAGTGCAACTGTGGATGAGGAGGGATTACTGTACTACAAACTTAGTGGCTTAAATCAACACAAGTTTATTATCTTACTGTGCTGTAGGGCAGAAGTCAGACACAGGTCTCACTGGACTAAAGTCAAGGTGTTGGTAGGGCTGTGTTCCTTTCTGGAGGAGCCAGGGGAGAAACATTTTCTTGCCTTTTCCACCTCCTAGTGGCTGCCTGCAACCTTAGCTCTCGGCCGCCTTGCTCTGTCTTCACAGCCAGCAATGGTGGACGAGTCCTCCGCACAGTGCAGCCCTCTGAACTCCTCTCCGTCCTTCCACTTTTATGGACACTTGTGATTACGCTGGTCCCCTCCAGATAATCCAGAGTAATCTCACTATATTAATGTCAGCTGATTAGCAACCTTAAGTCTATCTATTACCTCAATTCCCTTTTGTCATTAATGTAACATATTCACAGGTTCTGAGGTTTAGGACGTGGACATCTTTAGGGAGGTCACATTATGCCTGACATCATTTGGAAATCACTTGTAGTTCATTCTCCCTGTCCCCTCTGCTCTTACTCAGCCCCAGCCCGAGGCCAGCTTCACTCACAAAATCCAGCCTGAAGAGCCTCCATAGATGTAGGAGAAAGTTTACCCTGCCACACTTCTTTAGAACCTCATTTAGCAACTCTTTCTTTCCCTACAGTTCCTCTGCATAGAGAAATACCCTGCTACGGAGAGAGTGGCTTTGACAGCTTTAGGTCCTCAAGGGAGTTCTGTGACTGGCTTGTAAATCTGTCACTTCTCTTCCTATCTGCACCACAAGTTCAGTTGCACGTTCTAAGCACACTCGGGGCCTGTCATTTCTAGTCGCTACCACTGCATCTCCCACGAACGTCTCCACTTTTGGGCACATGGGGCCTTTCTCTGGACTCCCAGAGCTGGCCAGATGTCCCTCTTCACCGTGGACTGTGTAGTCCCAGGCATCATCTCAGCCGGAGAAGCAGAGTGAGGGCCCTGGACCAGGACAGGTCCTTCCCTCCCGATATCTTTCACTGCTAGGAAAGACCCAATTCTAAAAATAATGGGCCTTGGGTAAGTGGAGTGCAGGCTTTATCTTCTTGTGGGAGATTTTTAAGACTTGTCAGTCTAGTGAAATCACATAAGGCATAAGTCAGTGGCTCCCTTCCTTCTTATCTCTTACTATAAATTTAGCTTTGGGTAAATTCTATTTCATCTGTAAAATGTCCCACCTTCCATAGAGGGAGGAAGCCAGAGCTTCAGTGAGATAATGGATGAGAATGTGCAAACTGTAACGTTCTCCATTCACGTGAGGCTCCATTCTCTTGTCCCTCCCACCCCAGATCCCGTACCCCGTCCCCAGATCCTGGTCTGGTCGCTGTCTGTATCAGAAGGCTGGTGCAACGTCACCCTGGAGTGCAGGGCTGTGCACGTCACAGAGGACTTGAATGTGACATGGGAGAGCAAGGGCCTCCCCAGGGAGCTGGAACAGAGAGGGACACCGGGACCAGCCCCCAACTCCTGGACCCTGACTGTGAGCCTGCCTCTGAGCCAGCCCAATGCCAACCTCACCTGTGTGGTCAGCAACGCCGAGGACCAGAAAACTGTCACTTTAGCCCTTGGGGAGGTCTGTGCCCATGGTGAGTGTAACCTGCCAGAGGGGAGGGGAGCTCTCGGAGATCAGGGAGCACCGGGGTCTGAGGACTCTGGGCTTTTCTCCCCACTGTGTTCATCAGCACCACCTCCACCTGCTCACCCCATACAGGAGTCTGGGAGGCACATCCAACTTGTTTCTGTTTTTAAATGTCTCTCACATCTATGCCTCTTCCCTCGTGGCCCTGCTGGTAGGCAGCAGCTGTCCAGTCCCTCTCTGCACCACACCCATCGTCCACAGTGAGTCCTGAGTGGTCTTTTGGAAAAGAAACCAGATTTGTCTGTGTCGCCTGTAGGATCTGATCTCCAGTGACTCCCTGTAGGATTCAAGGCTCAGACGCTCCTCTGCCCATTGTTTTGGCTTCAGTGACACAGTTCACACCACACTGCTTGCCTGGAGTTCCCGAATATGTTCTGCTATTGTCAGATTTTATCCTCTGGATATGCTGTTTCCTTTACCGTTATTCCTCCCTCCTTTTCCCTGCATTTCTTGCCTTATTCTTATTGAAGCATTTCCCTCAGGGATGGCTGACTTCAGTAACACGTGCCCCATGTTGTCACACAGGCCCTGTGCTGGGTTTAAAGCTCTGCAGTGGCCATCTTGACATTTCTATCAATTTTTGAACAAAAGGCTCCTCATTCTCATTTTGCACAGGGCCCTGCAGGGGCTGTAGCCATCCTGCCCTCAGGCATCACCTTTAAGTGAGGTCCCTCGCCCCTCCACTGAGTAGCAATGCTCTGTTTATGTGTTTGTCTCCTCTGTAGCCTGGAACACCTTGAGGGCAGGGGCCATGTCTTGTTCTCCTTTGAATTCCTGTGCCAAGCACAGTGTCTGGCACAGTTTGTTCACAGTGTTTCGATGAATGAATGAATGACCTGGTACTCCCATGTGCAGCCTTGCCCGTCTAACCTATCCTCCGCGAGCTGCTGGAGGGACCTGATGTGTCAGAATCCTGTAAAATCCCCCGTTACCCTCTCCTCATCCCCTGTACTGGAGTCTCAGATAGAGTTCAACACTCAGCATAACTCACAAGACCCTCTGAAGACAGACTCCTGCCTCCCTCTGACCTTCCTTGCCCAGCTCCTCTCTTCCCTGTCCCTCTCCTGCCTGCCGCAGGGGGGTGCTGACCACTCTCAGGGGCTCGCTTTTTGACACAGCCATTTCCTGAACATGCTGCTCCTCCCTTCTGGAAAGCCGTGCCTAGCCTGAATATCTAGTAAACTTTTATTCCTCCCTCACAACTCAGGTTACCCATCCCCTCCTCTGGGAGGCCCTCCCTGAAGACCTGTGTACAAGGCGTAAACCTCTATTGCACTGCAATCCCTCTGGCTGACGGACTTTGTTATTTTCTCAGTCTCCCCCCTGGGTGATGAGCTCCGTGGGCTTGGACCAAGTCTTGTTCATCTCAACATCCCCGGCATGAAGCAGGACCCCGGCACTGGTTGAATGAATGAACCTCATGCTCCTCCCTCTTCAGTCTCTGAACCAGGACCTTCAGACTTCTCCCCCTGCTGTGTCTATCTCTCTTGGCAATGAGTATCTCAAGTTCTCTCTTAACGTTAACTTTCTTCACTCTTTCTGTGTGAGGGAAACAGATTCACATGAACAATACATTGCTGACCCCCTGCAAGTCATCCTAGGGGCCACCGTGGCTGTCCTGTCGATCCTCGGTGCTGGACTGTGCCTTTGGAAGACATGTGAGAAGAAGAAGAAGACGGAGACTGGAAGAGGCAGGTTGCACTTCTCCTTTCTGGCCCAGACCCCCCTCCCCCACTGGGCCCTTGGCTCCCTTTCTCCTGCATTTTACTGCTCAGGGAATGTCTCTGCGGAGGTGATAGTGTGCAGACATGTCCTTGGGGTTCATAGCATTGGGGAGGGTACAGGTTTCCAAGGCCCAGATTCAAGCTCCACTCTGTGTATGACTCAAGTGCAGAATTGCAGGAGGAACACAAGAACCATGATGGTGACATCCATTATGCAGAGTTGAGCCACAAGGAGTTTCGAAGGGACAGGGACAAGATGAGAGCTGGGAGCAGTGGCCAAATGGGCTTTCTCAGGTCCCTCTGTGCCTGGGTCTTGGCATTTCTGGCCCTGCTGTCTGTTTAACTCTTTCCAGATAGTCACTGGTATTTACTAAGAAACTTTACAACTGGGGCCAGTGTAGTGAAGGGCACTTTTCGGGGATTCACATGCAGTTCATATCAGCAACATGAGTTCCATGTGGGTCCCTCTGGGGCCTCTCTATGCCTCAATTATTCTAGGAACTTTCTTCTTGCATTCCTAGGGTATGGGAGAACGACATCTAGAAGAAAAGGAGCCTCTCACCTCCATCTACAGTGAGCTCAAGAAGCCAAGCCAGGCCATGAAGATGATTTAATTTTAGAAAGCAGGATAATCAGCATTCCTAGGACACCTCCATGCTGAGCTTGGTCCCTGCAGACACCCACCTCTTCCAGCTTTGGTCCAGCTCCAGCTGCCCCTGGTCTGCATTACTCTGACCCTCATGTCCTCAACTCTCTGGGCACATGTGGCCCTGTCACTTCCTCTGACACTTCCTCAAGCTGCCCTCCCACTCATGACCCTCACCCCTGCAGGACGTATGCTCTTCCTCTGTCATTGACTCGGTTTCTGACTCCTCTCCTCCTGAAGCTTCCCAAAGGTGACCCTCCTGACTGTGCATGTGTTAATACCCACAGCCTCTTCTGTGTGTCATTCTGAGAACATGAGGCCAAGCGTGGGGACTGTGTAGAGGTGTTGAACATGCCACAAAGAGGGAATGAGTCCTTTGGTTCTTGACACTGAGTTGGGGGTCAATGGAGGCCGCACAGATGGGTGGGAGCCCACAAAGGGACTGCCCAAGGCTCTCCTGTGCACCTTGTATAAGGCTCCCTTGGTGGTGTTGGGCAATGTGTCTGCGCGCGTGCACGTGTGTGTGTTGGTGGAAGTGTCTAGTTTACTTTATACACTGTCTAGAGCCCTTGTTCTTGGACACCTGTGCTAACCTGGACATCCACCTTAGCATCAGCCCATGAGTCCCAAACTCTCCTTCTTGTGGAGTGGGAAGAGGAATTTGTACTATTTCAGGCCCTTGCAAGTCTTCTGCTTCTCAGAGAATGAGCTCAGAGGACCAAAGTGGGGAGTTGCAATCTTAGGAAAACAGCTTCAGCTCTTCCCCTGCCTTGGAGACGGGCCCTTGGTGGTTAGAATGGATGTGCAGTGTCCTCTCACAGCCTTGGTGGGCTGGTGTGGGGTGTGAAGGGTGAAGCTTGTGGGAAGGTCTGACTCAGCCCTCTCCAGACTCTTCTGCTGACCCTCAGCCCCCCCACACCATGCTGGCCTCAGACCCTAGGTCAGCTCCTCATTGCTCACTTGCCTCCCTCTGTCGAGAATGACAGTTCCCTCTCCCTATTCCTTGCTGCCATCCCCACCCGTTGAAATACTACCATCTGGCCCAAAGCTCTCTCCTAAGTCATGTGTTCCATGGATCCTGTCTGGTTGCCAAAGGTTTGGAAATGGTCTCTCCAACAGCTGACTTTTTTGAATACCTTGGACATAACTAAGGGCACTGCCAGAGTCTGCCCTGGATTAACCATGAGTGTTCTCTACTGGACTAACCTGGGGCTCCCTCAGGAGGGTGTTGGGGGTGTAAGAGGCCAGGACAGAGAAGACAAGGACCGCTCTCTGTGAAGAGTCTGGGCTACCCTTCATCCCACAAGGGCTCAGCAGACTGATACCAAGAGCACTGAGGCTGCTGAAGGTCTTTCTGGTGGTGGGTCCACGTGGAATCAAGGATGGACCTGATGACCTCCAATGACCCTGCCCATATCCTCTCATGACTCTCGCTGGCCCGGAGTTCTGAGGTGGGGTTTTCCCCACCCCACCTACAGCCTCACAATGCCTGAGGACCTGATGCAGCCTGCTGCGGTGTGTGAGTTCTTCTCCCCTCCATGAGGGCCCTTTCCTCCTCAAAGCCTCTGCCTCCTGCCCTGTATCCCAGCTCTTGGGTCAGAGATGGACTCCCTGGTACTATGAACTGTGGCAACTTGTCTGCTGGCCTAGATTCCTGGTCTCTTTGTCCCCCTCCCAGCTCAGCTCAGCTCAGCTCTACTGCTTCATCTCTGACCTCAGAAAGAAAAATTCTGAGTACAGGAGTGAGCATTATGAAACAATGCTAGGAGCCTGCTGTATGGTGCATGGATAAGGGAGGAGTAGGTGGATCCATAATAAGGCTGTTTCTGATGTCTTTTCCCTCAGGCTGAGCAGAAAGCTGAGAGAGAAAAAGATGACATCTTGGCTCTGGCATCTCAGGCAACCGGTCATGGTTGGGTGTCAATACCCATCAGCCCAGGAGCAGTGACCACCCATTAACCCTTCCCTTCCCACCTAAAGAAGGGAATTAAAAAAAAAAAGAAGTGAACTGGGCGTACAAAGCCGGCAATGAACTAGGTTTTGTCCTTTGTTATTAGTGCCATGAACTGCTTACGACTCCTAGAGACCTTGTGTATGGCAGAGTGGGACCTTGCCTGGTCTTTTTGTGCCATATTCTCATTTTGTGGTGCTGTATCAGGTAATGCTCCACTGCTATTCATAGGGTTTTCCTGGTGATTTTTTTTCAGGAGTGGGTGGCCAGGTCCTTCTTCCTAGTCTGTCTTAGTCTGGAAGACCCATTGAAACTTGCCCACCATGGGTGACCCTGCTGGTATTTGAAATACCAGTGACATAGCTTTCACCATCACAGCAACACACAGCTGCCACAGTATGACAACCGACAGATGGATGGTGTGGTTCCCTGACTGGAAAACAAGCCCAGACTGTGATGGTGAGAGTGCTGAATCTTAACCACTAGACCACCAGGGCTGGCATTTTTGTTCTAGGCATTTAAAAAATATTATTTCTTCTAATTCTTTCAAGAATTCTTTAGGGTAGGTATTATTATCCCCATTTTGCAGGACAAGTAATCAATGTACCAAACCAGTAGGTGGCTGAGCAAGGCCTTAAATCCAACACTTGATGAACTAGCATTCACATCTTACTCTTTACTACATGATCATTGAAGAACTTGGAATCCTGGAATATTCTGATGGGACTAGCCTCCACTTGTTCTTTACTGAAGGATCCTGGTCTTCTGACTCAGGTGCCCCAACTTGGGATGAGCTCACCCTGATGATGGATGGAGCAGTTGTTGGTTGAAAGAAAAATTTTCCTCAAGTGTCCATGGGGACTTGGTGGACAGGAGACGTGAAATGAGAGAACTTGCACTCTTGTGCAGTTGAGATAAAGAGATGCTTCTCTCTCTTGAGTCTTGTGGTAATTCTTTCCTCTAGTACAAGGTGTGCTGTGGACTTCAGCATCCCCATACTCAAACCAGCTCCCTTTTGCGTTATTATTCATAACTTCATTCAATAGGTTTTACATAAGTTTCTCATTTAGACCTTCAACCATTCTTTGAGGCAGAAATCCCCATTGTAAGGATGGAAAAATAAAATCCACAAATGTTAAGTACCTCACACAAGTTCTCCCAAGTTTAAGTGATTTAGGCATGATTTGGGTCCACAAGAGATCATAATTTCACTCATTTTGCCTTTTTCTCCCTCATCCTAGTCACACAACCAGTTACCATCTTCCACTGGATTATCCTCCATAATCCTTATATTCCATCCTCCTCTCATTCTTTTAGTCCTATCTTCCACCTGCAGCTGCACCATTTTACTTTTCTGCCAGCATTGTATGAGGAATTCTCCACATGCTCTCCAACTCTTATTAAGTTTTGATTGTAGCGATCCTAATGCGGGTGAAGTTGTATATCATTGTGGTTATGAATTGTATTTCTTTAATGATTAATCATGTTGAACATATTTTCATGTGCATATTGACCGTTTGCATACCTTATTAGAAGAAACCTCTTTCTGTAGAATTCTCTCTTTTCATGCATTGCCCCCACCACTCCATTGAATCTGCTCTTGTCCAGGTCATCAGGAAACTCCATGTTGTTAAATCCAACAGTCAATTCTCGTTTTATGTGACCTCTCACTCACCATTCTTTTCCTCCTACTCAGTGGTTGCTCTTTAGTTTTCTTTATCAGTTTCTTTCCCATCTCTCCAACGTCTAAGTTTTAGAATATGCCAGGGTTCATACCCAGACCACCCAGGCCACCTCTCTTCACTATCTACACTCATTCTCTTCTGATGTTATGGCCATGCACTAATTCCCAGAAGCCAAGACCATATGACCTTACATGACAAGAGGGGCTTACAGATGTGATCCCTCCCCTGGACTCCACATCATAAGTAACCAACTGTTCAATTGACATCTCCACTTGCGTGTGACAGGCATCTCTAGTTTGACATGTCTAAATTCAAAGTCCCCAAACATGCTGCCTATACAGTTTCCTATCCCCCAAAATGTCACCTTAATCCTTCCATTTGTTCTGGCCACAAAACCTTGGTGACCTCCTTGACTGCATTCTTTTTCTCATACCCCACACTCTGTCAGCAAATACTAATTTCTTTTCACTCAATATATATATTCAAATATTTATTTTTGTATATGTATTCATAATCTCTCACCACCTCCCTGGTCCAACACAACCATCATTTCTCACCTGGATTATTGCAGTAGCCTCAGTCTCCCTACTTTTTTCTTAACCCTTTAATGTCTGTGTTCAAAATATCATCCAGAGTGATCTTTTCAAAACCTAAGTTGCATCACATAACTCCTTAGCTCAGAACTCTGCCTTGAGTTTACTTTATCTGGAAGGCCCTTTACCATCTGCCCTTATCTCACATGATCTCCTCTTCCCTCAGTTCACTCTAAGACACCGGGCGTTTTGCCCTTCCTTCAATACACCCTGCATGCTCCTGCCTCAGGGCCTTTGCACTGCCAGGAATTCTCTTCCTCCAGGCATCTACACATCTCATTTCCTGTCCTCCTTCAGGTCTTTGTAGAAATGTTATCTTCTCAGTAAGGTCTACCCTGACCTCCCTACTTAAAGCCAAAAACTCCATCCTCCCTCCTCCAGGCTTGAGTTTTTTATAGTGCTTCTAATGGTTGTGAGTCAGGGTGCATTTAGTCTGGGTTGTAGTTTAAAGAGAAGTGGGAATTGAGGCCATGAAATGTAAACTGAAAATGCTATTATGCAAGTACCATTATTGTTACCAGGAAACTACAACACTGGTAAGGTATTGAACTTGCTCCAGGTCACATAACTAATAAGTGGCACAGCTGGGATTAGATTTTGAAGTTGGTTTTAAAGCCTCTGCTCTTAACAACTACATACTGGTTAAATAAAGTATAGTGCATCCACATGATGGAATACTATAGATGTAACGAGAATGGAATACTGTAGATGTAATAAGAAGGATAAATTACAACTATATACATTTAAGTTGGAAATTGTCCCTGAAATATTAAATGAGTTATGGGATGGTATGTATAGCATTATCCTGTATTATAAATATATATAAACTTATGTTTAAGTTGGCACAAAGGAAGTCCAAAAGCTGATACGTCAAGAAGTTAACAGTGGTTATCATCTGAAATCTGTCTCTTTTTCTGTATCATCAGATTCTCTACATTGCTTATCAGAAAAAAGATTATCTATTAAAATTTTTGATCAAGGCAGTGACATGAGCAGAGCTGTGTTTCAGATAGATAAAGCCACATATGTGCCAACAGGAAGCTTATCATCTTGAAAACTCATTAAAGTATTCCAGCTCATTTTCACGTTTTATTGTGTTGAATTGACACCTTCAGAGTCTTTATTGACATCATCCCAAATATCTCTGCATCTGTCTACACAGTAAAGGCAAAGTGACAATTTTGGTCTAATTGATTCAAATGGACACTCCCCACGACCCAGCTCACAACCCTGACTGTTTATCAGATCAACTGGAGACCTTTTAAGAAGAGAAGCTTGGACACTATCCCCAAACTGAGTATTATCTGTATTTAAAAAAACTCAATAGGTAATTCTGATGCATGATCCGGGTTGAGAACTGAAACCTTTGGTCTACGTAGAGTCTTCATAAAATTCAAATGGTAATGTACATGGCAAGGAGAGACTGAGACTTTGTCTTCCAAGATGGGTCTTGATGTGTGCTCAGCACACAGTGCGGGAAATGTTGGTTGAGTGTCCGAACGAGTGAATGACAAGACCCCACAGGTCGGAATTACTTTGATGTGCTCACCAAGGTTCATAGTCTGACACACAGACTCTGAGCCTGAGCCCAGAAGCCCCATTTCATCCATTGCCCTGTGTGATTTGACTTGGGGATGCAAAATCTTGCTAACAAATGTCAAAAGACACTGAAAGACAAAACCAGAATGCTGTTTTATTAATTTACAGTAAGAATCACATTTGCCAACTGGGCTGGATAGTCCCCTGAGCCTGATTGGTATGTTCTTTCCCAAAGACAGGCCACATGGGAAATAAGGTGTCACTGGACTGCTCAGGGAGCCTGAGTCAGGGCAGGTGAGTAGGTGCTGCTGGTGTGGATGCCAATGGCTTTCTTGTCTGAGCTCGTCAACCTGCCTGGTGCACGGGATTCTCCTGCCAGCCTCACAGAACTTCAGTTGTCTCTGTCCCTCACCTCTCTTTATGCTCCATTTCTTAATAACCTCCTTTGACATATTTTTTTTTTTGGCACGTTCATTTGTGAGTGTAAGTCCTGCTTTGGTCTCTGAGATGAAATCTCTGTACCTCTCCTGTGATCCAGGTATGTGATGTTTTATTTGGTCTTCGAAATCCCAAAAGACAAACAAAGAAATACCCACACGTATTTCTCTCATTTCTGAGTCTTAGTGGAGGGAGTGGAGGGAGAGGACATCCCCTCAATACACCACATTCCACCAGCTGAACCACCAATCTGCTTTTGCAAACAGACCCAAAAAGCAAAGCCATGAACTGAATAATGGGATTCTGTAGCTCTCAGGGCAGGAATCTTCACCTAATTTATCACTTGGCCTTTCAGTAAGATCCTCTCATATTCAAACAGCAAAACTACAATAACAACCAGAACATACTCTAAGAGAATGTAATACGTAATTAACATCTATTCAATTTAAAAATCTTCATGAAACAGACAATTTCCAGAAAAATATAAATTGCTAAAATTGATTCACATGTGTGTATAAACCTCGAAAATCAACATAGAAAAAAAATCGTAAAACTTATATAAGTATTTTCCTTAAGGGCACAGGAGCCACATGCTATTACAGGTGGATTCCTTCAAACCTTAAAAACTAACAAGATTTTGTGCTAACAAATATGTTTTAAAACTTGGAAGAATATGGAAACCATCCATTTATGATTTAGAAAAATTGACAAAGCACAAGAAAAGAAATAAGGTCCCAATCCAGTTGTCTAGGCTGCTTGAGCACCTCTCACTTCCCTTCTTCTGCTGGAAACCCCTCTTGTGAGCTGAATCACAGCTGCCCAAGGAGTTCGAGGAGCAAAGGCCTTTTGCTGGTATCGTCCACAGCACTGGGGATAAGAATAGAGTTCTAGCCCCTGTTGAGTCAGAAACAGAGCAGAGAGTGAGAGGCTTCAGGGTGATGGATCCTGGACTGGCCACACTCCCTGCAGTGGGCTGGCTTAGTGCAGGCACTCTCCCCACCTGATGGTTCTGGGGAAACTGGGACTCTGGGGTTTGGAATAATCCTATGTGATTTTGCCACAGAGAATTTCTAATCTAAGAACCTCCATGTTGAAAGCAAACTCACTGTGCAGTCCTTTTCCATCCTAGACTTTATAACAACCCACCATGTGACTTTGCCTGTAGTCACATTCCAACAGTGACAGGGACCTCACTGTGTCCCAGAGAATCTATTCCATTTTTGGATGACTCTGACTACAGAAAGTTCTCCTCTAGTATTGAGTCAAAACCTGTCTTTCTTTATCTTCAAGTTTCGGTCTTGAAGTCACTTATTGCAAATATGATTCCTTGTCCACTGAATGCTTCTTCAAGTAGATTTAGAGCAGAGCAGAGAGAAACATCAGTGCCTGGCATACCTGTTCTTTGCTCTTCATAAAAGCTCCTATTCCACCCATCTCCCACAGTTTCCTGGGTCACATGCCAACCTTTACTGTCTCTGATTCATCTCACCTGGTATTGTCCCAAGGGCTGGAGATGTTGGATATCACATTTCCTGGGGATAGCGAGCACCAACCCACTGCACTCCTAATCTCCTGGGAAAGGAGTCTCAGGAGCTGGGCACACTCACCCTGCTGGGCACTTTCTTGATCCTGACAGACTTCCCCAATGTCATTGGTGGCAGTTTTGTGGTCCACATGGTTGCTGACCACACAGGTGAGGCTGATGTTGGCTCAGGGACAGCCTCACAGCTAGGGTCTAGGTACTGGGGTCTGGTCCTGGTGACCTTGGTTTTCCTCTTATATTTATAAATGAGTCAAGTAGCTCTGTGGGCAATCAGGATCCACCTTAGGGTGGAGGCAGCGAGCTGGGTTTTATGCTGGGGAACCGCTAAACGTCAGAACGAGGAGGGCTTTGCTGAGGCTCCTGTACCCACACAAGCTGCTCGAGTTCTCTCCAGACAGTGTATTCAGGGTGTTTTGGTTTTGGTTGTGGTTTTAGAAGAGCTCTCCTTTGTTGATGTCTGAGAAGGAAATGCCTGGCTCCTGGACATTCTGTGCCTGGAGCTGGACAGAGGGTTGGGGGTTGACTTTTTCACGCATAGACCTCCCAGTATTCTCCCTGTTTCAGCCCCATTCTCACCCCACCCTCCATCCCACCTGGCCCTCTGAGTTCAGAGACCCTGCGGCTTCCTCTGGGCATACAATTCTGTCCCCTGCTGTGCCCCTATGTGTATATCCTAGGTCAGTGATTCTCAAACTTGGCTGCACGTTGGGCTCACCTGGGTCATTAAAACAATACTGTTCCCTGGGCACTAGCCCAGAGGTTCTGGTGTAATTGGTCTGGGGTCTGCTTCTGCCCTACTAGGCAGCCCTCTTCCTTCTCTCTCTGAAACTCTAGGCTTCTCTGTCTGCTGATTAGTTACCTCCCTGTCTCTCTTTGATGTTGTGATTTATACACTTAATCAAAATAAATTTACTATAGTTTTAAGGTTCTGGGGAAGGAGAATAAACACATGCATCTACTTGGTTCACGAACATTTTGAACAAGAAATCCAAAACCTAATTTCAATCACCATGTTCTACTTAATCTCTCCCCCCACTTTGCACTCTTTAAATAGCAGATACAAACAAACAAGCAAACTCCAAAACCGTTCCCTTTCACCTGTCTACTTCCTGCTCTTTCCCACATCTGTAATGTCACTCATTCTGATCCCCTGGTAATTTCCAAGCTCAGAGATAAACTGTGGCTGGGTTTGGCTCAGTGTCAGGGATGCCGCACTCCAGGTCAGGCTCTACCATCTCCCGACCTCCCCTCTGCTCTGAGATGGCTCCAACCGTCTCAAGCACCGCAGTCTCACACAAGCACATTCAGAGGCAACAGCCAGTGGCAGCTGGGGCAGGAGCTTCTCCTCACCCTCCTTCCTCTTGTCAGGATGGAAGTCATTCTCAGAACCCCCCAGTGAACTTTTCTTACATATCAATGGCCAGACTAGGGTCACATGTCTACCATGGGATCAGGGGAATTCTGATCCTGATGCCAGCTATCTCTTCTTGACAGCTGAACCAAGCAGGGTCTGTTAGTGAGAAGAGGTGGTGACTTTGGGGGAGGAAATGGATGGTGTTGATCACAGTACTTTTTTCTTTCCATGCGCTCTATCTCTTCTTGGAGGGTGCTAGTTATTTATATGTTTGATCTCTGTTGTCCGTCCACCTTGTTCTTCTTTGTTCTCATTGCTTCCCTCTTGTTTTTTAATATTATTTTCTCATCCTGTCTTCCACATCATTGATATGGTTGCCTATGGAGTTTATTCTAGTCTTTGCCTTTTTAAATTCTGCCAAAGAGTTACTTTCCCCCCCAATTATTTATAAGAATTACTTATCCCATCCCCCCAATCATGTTCTGGTATCTTAGTTCATCTTTCATCTCTGGTTTCATCAGTCTTTTGCAAACTGTTTTTCCTTTCCTTTATTTTGGAGGACCAATTATTTGTGTAGGTCTCGTGTCTCTTTTTTCTGCTTTTCCATCATCCAATTCTTTCTATTTGTTTTGCTGTTTGCCTAGCAATCATGTATGTTTGGATTTCTTTTGATTTTGCTTTCTGTCAGGACGCTGAACTCAGCACTGGAACCAGAGAACTAGATATAATGGCTTTGTATTCTTTGTTTGGTCTCACAGTGACCTGGGCAGGGTAGGAGAAGACCACAAACTTTGGGCAACAGGAATTAGAGAATGCTGTCTGCTCCATCTGCTAGCGAATATAATCACACTATGCATCGTGATCAAGTTGGGTTTATTATAGGAAACCCAAACAAAGATAGTATAATTAGGAAATTTATTAATGTAATTTACTCCATTAGCAGATGAAAAGAAAAAAATAGCATTTATGGAGCAGGTATATATTTCAGGCACTGCTCCAAGGGCTTTACATTAGTTTATTTAATCCTCATAATAACCTTATAAAGGTACATGGATCAGCTATGTCAGTAGAGTCATCTAGGGAGGGGTAGGCTAAGTTCTGTAAAGGGTCAGATAGTAAATATTTTAAGTTTCACCAGCCATATGGTCTCTGTCACAACTATACAACTTTGCCATTATAGGGAGAAAGCAGCCAAATACAACATGTAAATGAAT
This sequence comes from Diceros bicornis minor, assembly GCF_020826845.1. Taxonomy (NCBI): domain Eukaryota; kingdom Metazoa; phylum Chordata; class Mammalia; order Perissodactyla; family Rhinocerotidae; genus Diceros; species Diceros bicornis. The sequence goes on from NC_080743.1 coordinate 60,926,967, forward strand.
GGATGTTGCTGTGGCTGTGTTGCAATAAAACTTTATTTATAAAAACAGACATTGGGCTGGATTTGACCAATGCCTATAGTTTGTCAGCCCCTGATCTGGGACAGTTATTAAAAATAAAAATTTGTGGGCCTTTCCCAAGACTCTTTGAACATATGTCAGGGGAAAATGATATTTTTAAGTAGCTTCTTTAAAAGATCTGATATAATGAATAGATAATAATTTAAATATAAAACCAAATGGACTGTCTATTACAAAGTGTTATGAAGCACAGATAGGTTTTTAGAAAGCTTTTGCTCTTTAGGGTTTAAAGTATTCACTCAATAATTGGTTTATATGAACCTTTATTATGCTCTTTTCAATAGATGAAGGAATATTAATCAGGCTTGAATAATCAAAAATCCTAGAAAAAGTAGGAGTGTTTCTGTAGGTATCCTTTAAATATTGCCTTAATCTATTTGGTTAAAGGAATACAGTACTTCCTGAATGCCTACTGGTAGCTGTACAAAACACCAGGCAGATACCAAGGAGAGTAGGGCATGGACCCTGCTCTCCAGTGGAGAGTAGACCACACAAAAATAATTGTAGTGCAAGGCAGAGAGAAACATGATCTGTAAAAGAATTAGGAAAAAAAGAACTCTGAGACTTCAAAATGGAAATATTCATTTAATATGAATCAGAAAATCATTTTCTTAGGACTTGGCAGTTCTGAAAGCCATGAGGGAGAGAGAGGCTATATTTCAGTAACAATGTGTTTGGATAGAAACAAGGCTGGAATGAAGGCAACAATTGGTGGAGGGCCTCTAATGCTGACATGAGTACTTAGTTCTACAGTCAATGGGGAGAGAGCCAGTGTTGTTGGAAGATTTAATTTGGGCACTGCTGGGTTTGTGAGGGAATGGAAAGCAAGACAAAAGGAAACCAGCAAGTAGCACTTCTTTTTCTGGCAACTCCTCTTCTACTCCAACCTTGTGTTTTTGATATGATTGTCAACCACAGCACCCTGACCCTTGTTACAGGGGAGGTCACAAGTCCCAGGCCTTGCTAATCAGAGTATGCTATTCCCCTGGCCAGTGACCCACCTAGAGGCTGTCTTGTGCCTCAAGCCCAGCCAATAAGAGTCCTTCCCTGGAATTTTCCATGCAGAGTGCACCAGGAAAGTCCCTTTGCTCTCGGATCGAGTGGGACCCATAGCTGCAGAAGGCCATGTTCCCTACATGTGGAGAAGCCCAGGAGAATAAAGCTGACAGGAACGAGAGAGAGATACACTGAGAGTAAAGACGTGATACTATATGGCCCCTGACAGAGAGAACAGAAAGCCCATCAGCTTTCCAGTCCCTGTGAGCATGAGAGGCGGAGGCACCCCTGTATTCATCTTCCTCCTAGAGATCTATGTATCTTTACAATGCAAACCCTCTTTATTGTCCTAATTGGAGTGGGTTACCATTTCTTGCATGAAAGGAGATAGGATGAGACTGTACTGGTATGGTGTCGCTCAGAAAGCTTTGCAAGGAATTATCAGCAAAGAGGAAAGAGAGAAGATCAGGGTTCAGGAGTTGAAGGCCAGGAAGGCAGTGGGTGTATTCTCCACACTTCACAATGGAAAACCCCAGCTTGGGCAGTCAACGCAGTCAACCCAGTCTCTTCTTATAAGCTTTTCTATCTCCCACGTTGGAGTCCCTCACCCCTCTCCTGCACCTACTAGGTGAGGATTAACTGCTTGTGCAGGGGAGGTGTGGGAGATGGATACTCCCTGGAAAGCCACCAGCATATGTCAAGGAGGAGAGAAAAGGCAAGATGGTGAGTGAAGGGAAGCACATTTGGAGCACGGCCCATGAGGGAAAGTGTTGGGAAACGAGGCTAGAGAGGCAGCTAGGGACCAGACCCTGTGTGGGGTTGGACTTCTTTTCCTGAGTGCCATTTATCCTGTGGGGGAGGGGAAAAGAAGCGTTATTTGGTTTTAAGGGGAATAACAGGAAGAGTACTGCATTTTTAAAAAGATCAAAATATCAGCTGCATGGAGGGTGATTTGGAAGGGGGAAGACACCAGCGGCAGGGAGGCCAGTTAGGAGGCTGCTGTGATAACCCAGCAGAGGAGATGGAGTATGGAGGCAGAGAGGACCAAGGGGAGAGAGCCCTGGCAGGTTGGATACCCCCAGGCTCTGCTCCCTCTCCTCCCTTTTTCTGCTTTCTCCACATCTGCCCAGTGCTCTCTGCTTCCTGGGGCAGGGTGTCGGCCTCCTCAGTGGCCTGGGAGCTCCAGGGCACAGGGGCTGGCTCTCCTCCTGGTCTTTGACTTGGACAGATCAGGACAGAGCTTTGTCCCGAGATCTCTCTAGCTAGCCTTCAGGTTAATTTGTCTAAATGTGTTTTACCTAATGACTAGTCCTTCTTAGTGTTGTTTTTTCATCTTTTTTGGTGTTCAGTTTTGTTGTTTTGGTTTTGCCAGCTTTTTTGGGTCATTTAAAAGTTTTTAAATCAGTGTTTCAACCAACCAATTAAGGCCATTTTTGATATAATTGTGTATTTGTAATGATCAATTTTGCAGTATTTTTATGATCGAAGAAAGCCCAGTCGTGTTACTTAAAGCCATGGGATTAGCTAAAATCACCAAGGGGAGATTATAGTTAGGGAAGAAAAGATGGCACAGCACTAACCACCATGAGGAGAGACAGAGAAGGAGGAGCTAGTGTGGAAAACCTGGTGAGTGCAGTGTCACAAAAGCCAAAGAGAGACTTTCAGGAAGGGAGGGGTGGGTACTGTGACAGACCTGCTGAGAGGTGAGGCCAGGCTGCCTCCTTTTCTTTTCTTCTCCCCCTTAGTAGTTCCAAAATTCTTTTGCGCTTCTCCATTCCATTAGCACTTACCCTCATAATGCATACATTTCTCTGCTATTATATTAAAATATTCATCTTATACCACTCTGCCCTCTATTTCCCACTGCTCACCATCAACCCGAGTAGGATGAAGATGCAGAACATTCACTAGCCCATGTTCTCTTCCCACCTCACAGTCTTGTAATATTCTTACCCCTCTCCCTGTACCAGCCTTCCAACACAGAGGTTTTGCTGAAATAATTGTGTTCTCTTTCTAGACATTATTAGATTTTTTTCTGAAAATATTACTTCTTTCTTTCGAACACCTTTACTTTTCACTTACATCTCAATTCCCAGGCACATTACCATCAACGCTTTTGTTTAATTACAACTATTGTGTGTTTCTTATGAATTTCTTATCTGATGGAGAGATTTTTCGAGGATTTTCCTCAGATGGGCTCTGTGGGCGATATAGTCTCTGCATCCTTATTTCAGAACTAATACTTTCTCTTACCCTGATGGTAAGTGCCATCTAGCTAATTTATGAGGATTTGTCAATTGCTGTCCTTTCCTTTAAGTAGCACATAGTGTCCTTTCACTGTCATAAAGATTCCAGTGTCGCAGATAAGAAGTGTGATTATTTTTCCTTTCAAAGTATTATTCCTTTGAAAGCTTTCTAAGTTTTTTCTTTTTTTTTTTTGTGGCATTTCACGATTATACCAGCTACTCTTAGGTGCATGTCTTTTTTTTTTTCATTGAAGTGAAATTCCCATAAATAAAATTAACAGTATAAAGTGTATATTTTTCGTGGGCATTTCGTGTATTAACAATGTTGTGCAACTGCCACCTCTCTCTTGTTTCAAAACATTTTCATCATCCCTGAAAAACACCCCATACCCATTAAGTATTTACTCTCTCTTCGTCCTCACCCATCCTCTGGTAACCTCTAATCAATCATGCCTATGTACTGAAGTCTCCATAAAAACCCAAAAGGGAGGTGTTAGGAGAGTTCCTGGGCTGATGAACACCCGGAAGTGCAGGGAAGGTGGCACACTTGGAGAGGGCGTGGAAGCTCTACACCCCTTCCCACATGCCTTTCCCTGTGCATCTCTTCTGTCTGGCTGTTCACGAGTTATATCTTTTTTAAATAAAACAACAATCTAGTAAGTAAACTGTTTTCCCATTGTTCTGTAGTGGCTCTAGCAAATTAATCAAACCTGACAAGAAGGTCATGAGAACCTCTGATTTTTACCCAGTCAGCCAGAAGCCAGTCAGTAACAATCTGGACTCGTGACTGGTGTCTGAAGTGGGGGAATCATAGTCTTGTGGGACTGAACCCTAAACCTGTGGGATCTGAAACACACTGCAATTAGATAGCATTAGAACTGACTTAAATTGTAGGACACCAAGCTGGAATCTGAGAAAACACAAAATTTCTCAACGTAGGGAAAAGAACACACACATCTAGTGTCAGAAGTAGTGCGGTAGTCATGTGAGAGTAAAGGAGAATCATGGTTTCCAATCTTCTTCTTTTTTCTGAGGAAGCTTGGCCCTGATCTAACATCTGTTGCCAATCTTCCTCTTTTTTCTGAGGCATCTTGGCCATGAGCTAAGATCTGGGCCCATCTTCCTCTATTTTGTATGGTGGATGCCATCACAGCATGGCTTGATGAGTGGTACATAGGTCCCCACCCGGGATCTGAACCTGTGAACCTGTGAACCACAGGCCGCTGAAGCGGAGCACGTGAACTTAACCACTACACCACTGAGCCAGCCCTTGATTTTTTTTTAGAGTTTCAATCTCTTTTGTGAAGAACTCCTTCTGCTCATTAATTTTATTCCTGAGTTCATTGAACTATCTTTCTGAGTTTTCTTGTAACTCATTGAATTTCTTTATGATAACTATTTTGAATGTCTGTCATTTATATTGTAAATATCTGTGACTTCATTGGTAGTTTCAGCAGACTTGTCATTTTCCTCCTGATCTAGAATTTTAATGTATTACTTCATAGTGTTTGATGAAGTGGACGTTTGCCAGTGCATACTGGTAGTATTGGTCGTAAATTCCACCTGCCATCACTGGGGGGTGTGGCAAGAGCTGTGTCTTTTGAACCCACCGCATCCACTGGATGTTGTGCCCATAGGATTTGCCTGCATTTGTCTGCTGGCCACCGCTGCTTGGCAGGTCACACATGGAGGTGCAGGCACTCTGGTGCAGAACTGCTGTTCTAGCTGATGGGCTGAGCTGGTGAGCTGGGCAAGAGGTGAGAGGTGGGTGCTTTCTTTCACACATATGAGCCTGCTCTGCACTCACTAGCAGCCCACGTGGGCTGTTGGGCTTTGTGTGGTGCACACACAGTGGCTGAGCCACTTTGCTGTGGAGTATTCCCACGAGCTGTTATGCAACTGTGAAAATGAAAGCATTTGTGTGAAGGCCTGCCTGTTCCCCCACCTTCTCTTAGAGTCACATGCCAGCTGCTGTGTGAGAACCTACAACCCAGATCTCTGCCACTGGGGTGGAGGATGAGGTCCACTCACCTCCTTTCACTGCTTCCCGGGGATCCAGAACCCTTACCTTCAGATGTATGGCTTTGTGAATCTCTCAGATGTCCTGTTGTGCTGTGTGGGTATCCTCTGTTGGTTAATGAATGTCCTTTTGGTTGTATCTTAGTAGGGAGAGACTAAGGAAAGAGTTCACTCCACCACGATGCTGATGTCACCTCTTCGTTCCTTTTTCAGCTCAACAAATTCTATCATTTCCTGGTTAGGGTGATGGAGTCTGTGGGGTCAGTGAACAGTTTAGGGAGCCTTGTGGGTTTTTTTTCTTGAGATGTAGTTACATCTAGGCTGGCTACTCTGTGCTCCCAGAGCACTTTGACTGCTCGGCCATTATAACATTTATCACCATTCTCAGAGAGCTGCATAGGAGGCAGGATGAAGGGTGCACAGGAAGCTGCCTCTGCACCAAACAGGCCTCTCTTTGTGGGCTATTGGATGCCACACAATCACTGAGGGTGATACTGCAGAGAAGCAACCACTCAGAGAAGAAAATGCAGCTGTTCCTGTCTCACCCAAGCTGGCATCAGCCTTACCCAAATTCTAAGTTGATTTAGAGCAGCCATTACCAGGCTGCATGGAGTCTCATATGACAAGGGAGGGCAGGGAGGTGGGAGTGTCCCAGTGGCTCTAGCCACAATGTCCTGTTTATCCCTTGAACATTGGCAAAACAAACCTCTTTTCTGTAAGTGCATCTTGGATTGAAGCAGATTCAGGCAGGTCTGGGTTCATGATTAACTCATTTTCATTAAGAATTGAAGTTGACTGAGCTAGTAAACACTTGTCCTTTATTTAAAAGAATAATTGTTAAAACATTCAAAGGATATGTAACCATATCATCATATTTAATTTTAGTTCTTTAAAAATTTGCAAGAGAAAAATTTTATGGAAGTATATTTGCATGTGTCCTCAAGGAGGGCACAGGATGTGTCAGTATATGAGAAATGGAAACGGCTGTAATCGCACTGCCCTTAACTAGTCTTTCAGTCATTATTGGATTTTGTCCTTTTCCTGTATGTTTTATGTGTTCTAGCAGTGCACTAGGAAGAGAACTGGAAATCAAGAAACTGGATCTTATAAAGACGATGGCACCAACTATTCTCTAGTGATTTTTCTCAGTTTTCTTGTAAATTGGAACTCCACCTCCCTGTTCATAGTAAAGAATATTTTCTGTAGCCTATGAGAAATAGCTGAATAAAATTTTTTAAATATAAAAGGGAAAGAGAGAGAGACAGGGAGAAAACAGGAGTCAGGCAACTTGAGACCACACAGATATTCAGATCTAGCTTCACTGCTATGTGTGAAGCTAGCAGTGAATTCTAGCAGTGCTCTTCATTAAATTGCTGATCTTTGGAAATTCCATTCTTACCTTTTCCTCAACCCTGGCCAATTGCCATCTCTGTAATGATTTAGGTCTGTCAATGCTAATAATCCATAATCAATCTATAAATAAAAATTGGGGTGAGTTTATTATGAGCCACGTTTGCGGACTATAACCCAGGGCCTTCCTTCTCCAAGGAAGGAAGGGCACCAAAGAAGTGGGGTGTACAGAGTGGTTATATAGCAACTTGGGACAAAGAGCATACATCACATATGAAAGGAATATCTGTTTTACTACTGTCACAAGATGCTCAGCTGGCACAGCAAGTTGGTGGTCCACAGGTCAGTGGTCACAGGTGAACACAGCAGGTCAGTACTTAATCCCTAGTTCGCAAGAAGAGATGCTTATCCTTAAATGAATGCTGATATTGTGGGAAGATACCTCCCTAGATTTAAAAGCATCATTCCTGTCTTTGGGACATAGTAAAGGTTTATAGCAGAGGTACAACAGATGCTCAACAGCCACATCAGGCCCTTATGGAAAAACAAGGTCAGCCAAATCAGTTTTAAACCAAATGGCTTCCTCATATACTCCAATATACACTATTGCTTTTCATTTATTCATCAGGTTCCTGTTTAAAAAATCAAACGTAGCTTTGGGGGAACTAACTGTCTCCAACTTTAAAGTGTTTTGTCTGAAAGAGGTAACACCCACCACACATTTATTGCCATGAGCACACAAACATGAATCAGTGGTTCCAATCTTTCAAAAACCCTCCCTTGAAAGCCTAAATCCCCTCAAAAAGAAAAGAAAAAGCAGGAAATAACCACACATACAAAGGAATTTAAACAAAAACTATTTTGCTTAACTTTATACAAATATATGGAAAATGAGATGAAACTGATAATTTTATAGGAGAATATAATTATCAATAGTGACTCCAGAAGAGAAAGAAAATCTAAACAGATAAATCACTTGCTATGGGAAAACACACTCCATGCTGTAGAACAAGAACACAATGAATGAGATAAAAAAAATCTAGAAACATTAAAAGACAGAGCTGACCGTATGAAGGACAGATTAGTAATTTAGAGGACAAAAATATAAAAATGCTTCAGGTGGAGGAGGAGAGAGAACTAAGACATTAAAAAAATGAAAAAATTCTCTCAGAAATATCTGTCTTATTAGGAAATGCAACATAAGGAGTATAGGTATTCCAGAGGGAGAAGAGTGGGTGAAAGGAACAGAGAGCTTGCTCAAAGAAATAATAGCTGAACTTCCCAAACCTGGAGAAGGAACTGGAATTATAAATAAATGAAGCCAATAGAACTTGTAATCAATGCAAAAAGACCTTCTCAAAGGCATATATTAGTAAAACTGGCAAAGGTCACTGACAAAGAAAAAAATATCAAGTGCAGCAAGGCAGAGGAGAATAATCTACAAAGGAACCTCTTTCGGGCTTTCAGTGGACTTCTCAGCAGAAACCTTACAGCTAAGAGAGATTGGAATGATATATTCAAAATACTGAAAGATGAAAACTTTCAGCCAAGAATACTGTATCTAGCAAAAGTATCCTTCAGGTACGATGGAGAAATAAAAACTTTCCCAGATAAGCAAAAGCTGAGGGAATTCATCACCACAAGAAATGATCAAGAATGCCCTGATACCTGAAACAAAGAGGAAAAGGTTTACCAAGCCTTGAGCAAGGAGATAAATAGACAGAAAAAGTCAGAAAACGGAAGCTTTCTATCTGAACAGGGTGGCAAACTCTTAAATATAACACTAAAGATAAAGAGAACGAAAGCATTAAAAATAACTATAAACACTTCATTATAATCACAAACTCACAATACTAAAGGGAATAATTTTTAACAGTAATACCTAGAGGTAGAATAGGAAAGGGGGGGAATCTGCTTAGGCTAGTGAAGATTAGGGGCTATCAGAAAATGGCTTCTCACGTCTATGAGATCTTTTATGCAAACTTCATGGTAACCTCTAAACAAAAAAATCCGAACAAGACATAAATGATAAATATAGAGAAAAGTGTGAAAACCACGAGAGAAAATCACCAAACTGAAATGGCAGTTAGAAATACACAGGAAGAGAAACAACAGAAATGTAGAGCAACCTGAAAACAAGAGATAAAATGGTAGTATTAAGCCCTCTTATATTCATAATCCCTCTGAATGTGGATGTATTGAATTCTCCAATCAAAAGACACAGAGTGGCTGGATGGATTGAAAAACAGGACCCCACAATATGCTGCCTTCAGGGAACACATCTCAGCTCTAAAGACAAACACAGGCTCAGAGTGAAGGGATGGAAGATGGTACTCCAAGCAAAAGACAAACAAAAGAAAGCAAGTGGCGCCATACTTATATCAGACAAAGCTCACTTCAAGATCAAAAAGACAATGAAAGACAAAGAGGGGCAGTATATAATGATAAAAGGGACATTCCACCAAGAGGACATAACACTTATGAATATATAGGCACCTAAAACAGGAGCACAAAAGCACGTAAAACAACTATAACTGACCTAAAGGGAGAAATTAACAGCAACACAATAATAGTAGGGGACCTCAACACCACACTTACATCAATGAATAGATCGTCCAGACAGAAAGTCAACAAGCAAAGAGTAGAATTAAATGAAAAACTAGACCAGGTGGACTTAATATATGTATGTGGAACATTTCATCCCAAAACAGCAGAATACACATTTTTGTCAAGTGCACATGGAAAATTCTCAAAGATAGATCATTTGTTGAGAAAGAAGGCAAGCCTTAATAAATTTAAGAAGACTGAAATCACATCAAGCATCTTTCCAACAATAATGCTATGAAACTAGAAATCAACTACAAGAAAAAGCTGGGAAAGTCACAAATATGTGGAGACTAAACAACATGCTACTGAGCACTCATTGTATCAATAAAGAAATCAAAGGAGAAATAAAAAATATCAGGAGACAAATGAAAGTGAAAATACATCATACTAGTCTTATGGGATGCAGCAATAGTGGTTCTAAGAGGGAAATTCATAGCAATAGAGGCCCACTTCAACAAACAAGAATAATCTCAAATAAGTAATCTTAAACTATATCTAACAGAATTAGAAAAAGAACAAACAAATCCCAGGGTCAGCTGAAGGGGGTAATAATAAAAATTAGAGCAGAAATAAGTGAAATAGAACCCAGAAAAACAGTGGAAAGGATCAACGAAACTAAGAGCTATTTCTTTGAGAAGATAAACAAAATTGACAAAACCTTAGCCAGACTCACCAAGAAAAAAAGATAGAAGCTTCAAATAAATAAAATTAGAAATGAAAGAGAAGAAATTACAACGGATACCACAGAAATATGAAAGACTATAAGAGAATACTATGAAAAATTATATGCCAACAAATTGGACAATCAGGAAGATATTGATAAATTCTTAGGCTCATACAACTTCCCAAAACTGAATCAAGAAGAAATAGAGAATCTGAAAAGACATTTCACAAGGAAAGAGATTGATACAGTAATCAAAAATCTCCCAAAAAAGAAAAGTCCAGGACCAGATGACTTCTCTGGAGAATTCTATGAAACACTCCAAGAAGATTTAACACCTATTAATCTCAAACTATTCCAAAAAGTTGAAGAAGACGGAATGCTTCCAAACTCATTCTATGAGGCCAACATCACCCTGATCCTCAAACCAGACAAGGACAACACAAAGAAGGAAAATTACAGGCCAATATTGCTGATGAACATAGATGCAAAAATCCTCTACAAAATACTGGCACACGAAATACAGTAATACATTAGAAGGATCATCCACCATGATCAAGTGGGGTTTACACCAGGGATGCAGGGATGGCTCAACATCTGCAAATCAATGTGACACACATGTGAGGAATGAAAATCACATGAGCCTGTCAATAGATGCAGAGAAAACATTTGACAAGATCCAACATCTATTTATGAAAAAAACTCTCAATATAATAGGCATAGAAGGAAAGTGCTGCAACATAATAAAAGCCATATATGACAAACCTGCAGCAAACATCATACTCAACAGGGGAAAACTGCAAGCCATCCCTCTGAGAACAGGAGTAAGACAAGGGTGCCCACTCTCACCACTCTTATTCAACATAATACTGGAGATTTTGTCCAGAGCAATTAGGCAAGAAATAGAAATAAAAGGTATCCAAACTGGCAAGGAAGAAGTGCAACTCTCACTGTTTGCAGATGACATGATCCTATATACAGAAAACCCTAAAGAATCCATCAGAAAACTGTTAGAAATAATCAACTACAACAAACTTGTAGGGTACTAAATCAGCTTACAAAAATTAGTTGCATTTCTATGCATTAATAATGAACTAGCAGAAAGAGAACTCAAGAATACAATCCCACTTACAGTCACAACAAAAAGAATAAAATATCTTGGAATAAATTTAACCAAGGAGGTGAAAGACCTACACACTGAAAACTATAAGACACTATTGAAAGAAATAGAAGAAGACATAAAGAAATGGAAAGATATTCCATGCACATGGATTGGAAGAATAAACATAGTTAAAATGTCAATATTATGTAAAGCAATCTACAGATTCAGTGCAATCCCAATCAGAAGCCCAATGACCTTCTTCACTGAAATAGAACAAAGAAGACTAAGATTCACAGGGGGCAACAAACAAAAGGCCCCAAATAGCTAAAGCAATCCTGAGAAAAAGGAACAAAGCTGGAGGCGTCACAATTCCTGACTTCAAAATATACTACAAAGCTATAGCAATCAAAACAGCGTGGTACTGGCACAAAAACAGACACACAGATCCATGGAACAGAATGGACAGCCCAGAAATAAAACCACACATCTATGGACAGCTAATCTTCTACAAAGGAGCCAAGAACATACAATGGAGAAAGGTAAGTCTCTTCAGTAAGTGGGGTTGGGAAAACTGGACAGCCACGTAAAAAGAATCAAAGTAAACCATTATCTTACACCATACACAAAAATTACCTCAAAATGGATTAAAGACTTGAAAGTGAGATGTGAAACCATAAACCTCCTAGAAGAAAATATAGGCAGTACACTCTTGTCTCCAGTCTTAGCTTCATCTTTTTGAATACCACGTGTACTCAGGCATGGGAAACAAAAGAAAAAATAAACAAATGTGAGTACATCAGACGAAAGAGCTTCTGCAAGGCAAAGGAAACCATGAACAAAACAAAAAGACAACCCAGCAACTAGGAGAAAATATTTGCAAATCATATATCTGGCAAATGGTTATTTCCAAAATATATAAAGAACTGATACAATTCAACAACAAAAAAACAAACAACCCAATTAAAAAAAAGGGCAGAGGATATGGACAGATATTTTTCCAAAGAAGATATACAGATGGCCAACAGGCACATGAAAAGATGTTCAACATCACTAGTCATTAGGGAGATGCAAATCAAAACTACAATGAGATTCATCTTATACCTGTTAGAATGGCAATAATTACCAAGACAAAAAACAGCAAACATGGGAGAGGATGTGGAGAAAAGGCAACCCTCATACACTGCTGGTGGGAATGCAAACTGGTACAGCCACCATGAAAAACACTATGGAGATTTGTCAAAAAATTAAAAATAGAAATACCATAATGCCCAGCTATCCTGCTACTGGGTATTTATCCAAAGAACTTGAAATCAACAATTCAAAGACACTTCTGAACCCCTAATTCATTACAGCATTATTCACAATAGCCAAGATGTGGAAGCAACCCAAGTGCCCATCAATGGATGAATGGATAAAGAAGATGTGGCATATATATACAATGGAATACTAAGTTATAGAAAAAGACAGAATCGTCCATTTGCAACAACATGGACAGACCTTGAGGGTATTATGTTAAGCAAAATAAGATAGAGAGAGAAAGACAAACACCACATGATTTCACTCATATGTGGAAGATAAACAAATACATGGACAAAGAGAACAGTTAGTGGGTACCAGAGAGGAAGGGAGTTTGAGGGGGGGTGAAAGCGGTAAAGGGACACATACGTATGGTGACAGATAAAAATTAGACTAGTGGTGGTGAGGATGATGCAGTGTGTATGGAAAATGATAAATAAGAATGTACACTTGAAATTTCACAATGTTATAAACCATTATGTTTAATTATAAACAATAATTAAAAAAAGAAAGAAAAAGGAATGGGAATTCAGATGGGGGAAGACCCTAAGGGAGCCGCTGTTTCCCTATTGAGAAATGTAAACGAATTGTTTGCCTAGAGGCCAGGGTAGCGAGGGACAGAAGTTGTGAGAGAAATTTCCTTCAAATAGCAGAGGCTCCCCTATTCCCTTAGTTAAGAATTCAGAGGTCTGGGTGTGGGAGTGAGGGTGGTGGCGGGGGGAGGGTTAGGAGAGGAGGGCAATGCAGCCTGAGTCCCCAGCTCTCTGCAGTCTGAGGCAAAACGTGGCCTTGGAGCCACTAGAATCCTAGTGTGAGACTTAGTAGTTCTGAGATCTCAGGCAAGTTAATTGGCCTCTCTGAGCCGTGGTTTCCTGAAATGTAACACTAGGGTAGTGTCATCTACTTAACGGGGCTACATAGAAAGCCAGATTCCTATCATATGTCACAGTGCCTGGTGATTAGCAAGGGGTCTTCCACTGTCTTGGCCTCCTTGCCTCCTTATCCTTCCCAGCCCCTCAGGAAGCACGTGGTGATGTGAGGCTGAAATGAGAGAACGTATGTGACTCTCTGAGTACAGATCTTGCATAGGGTACATTCTCAACACGTGTTCATTCCTGCCTTCCTTCTGAGCAAGTCCTCTTCCTCTTCTCAGTCACCCAGCCAACATTGCCTATCTAGAGCAGTCATCGTCACCTCCTTAATGTTGTCTTAACTTGCCCCTATGTAATTTACCCTCTTATTGGGTTCCAATTTTTTCATTGTTTTAAAGAGACCAAAATGAATGTCTTTGTACATAAGCTTTTTCTGCATGAAGAATTTTTCCTTGGGGTAAATCCCAGAAGTGAAATTACCAAGGAAAAGTTATAAATATTTTAAATGTTTAAATGTTTCTGAGACATCAAATAAACTACCAAGAAGCCTTTCACTCATTTAAAAAGCTGCCTATATTATATAAGAGTGCCTGTGGCACTGTCCTCTGCCATATGGAGTATTCACATTAAAAATACAGCTGTGCTAATCTGATAGGTGAAATATGTTATCCAATTTTCTTAATTTGCTTTTGTTTGATTACCTGTGAGGATGACTATCTTTCATCTTATTTATCTTATCTATTTCTTCTTTATGCTTCATCTGTTCGTATCGTCTGCTCATTAATCAACAATTGTGGTAGTATTTCTCTCATTGACTTGTAAGGGGGAATGGAATTTTTTAAAAATATTCCCACAATGTGCACCATTGTGTAGGAGGTGGAGGGGGAGCGGGGAGCATAGGAAAGTGTGCAATCTCTGCGTCACCACAAGTACCTCTCTTCCCAGAGAAAAACCTTTCTGTTTTTAAACTGTTGGATCGTGATAAAACTGTTAGTTTTGAAACAAGGAAACAACATCACTTTTTTTCTTTTACAGTGTCTACTTGCCAGCTTTTCATCAAGTAAGAAATGTATAATGCTGTATACATGAGTAATCTGTGTCCCTGTGTCAGATACTGACTGGAAAGTGCACTAATTCATTTAATCTCCTAAATAACACCTCCAGTTAGGTATTATTCTATCCATTTTACAGGTGAGAAAATTGATGCTCTGAAAGAGAAAGCAACTTTTCCAGCGTATCCCCAATTTGTCCAAAATGATACGGTCAATATGTGGCAGAACCAAAATGTGTGACCTAGTGGGTCTGACTGCAGAGCTCAGCCCCTCTTTCCATCACAAGGACATTTTGGGGACAAGGGTGGGACACCAGGCCACCAAGTCAGAGCCTGCTTCCCATGAGGCAGCACCTGCAGCATAAACCCTGCCCCCATGGAGAGCTTGGAAACAAGTTGTAACCACATAGAAAGGTCACCAGCAGAGTGAGGGGAGAAGGGCCCACTTCCCCCTGGCTGCCCCTGCCTCCCTTGCTTCTGCAGATGGTGCCACAGCTCAGCTGTCCCTAATGATGGGGCAGTGGGAAGCTGTCCTGGTCCCTCACTCATCACACATGCCCTCCTCAGCCTGGGAGTAGAAGAAGGAAGGAGACTGGGGGATTGTGGAAGAAGGAAAAAGAAGAAAGTAGAAGAAGGAAGGAGACCTGAGATTGTGGAGATTGTGCTTCCCAAAAGGAGGCTGGAAAATGAGACACTGTGCTGACATCTCAGCAACAGCCCAATACAGTAGGGCAAAATAATTGCCTTTTGAAGTAGAGTGTTGATGGAGATTTTCCTGTCCTGGGGAATTAGCAGGCATCCCAGAAAAGCCCCAGTCACTTTTCCCTCCCACTCAACCCTCAAAGATACTTTAGGAATTGGGATGTTAACACCATGCAAGCCCAGCTGTCCACCAGTCCCCCTCACACCTGACTACTCAGCCTCCTGCCACACCCTCCCTTGAGCGGTCCCTGCTGTTCTGCTACTCACCTAGGGTGAGGCTGATTTGGAGCATCAGGGTCTGGCAGGGGAACCACTGGTGCATAAGGAGTCCATGACTGCTGGGTGAGGGAGATTAGTCCATGGCTCCTCCTCTCTCCAGCCCCGCCCCCTCCTATCCCTACTCTCCTCATAAATCCTCTCAGCACACGCTCTCCTTGTCTGATGAACCAAGGAACATACAAATTTTTAGTAATAAAGTTTTTTTTTTCCTGATAATAATCCATGTTGATTTCACAAAAATTGATAAACATAGAAAATTGCACAGAAGAATAAAAATCACCTGTTATCAAACCTCACAAAGCTAACCACCATAAACATTTTTCTCCCCCAGCTTTACTGAAATATTATTGACATATAGCATGTGTAAGTTTAAGATGTACAAAGTGATGATTTGATATATGTGTATATTGCAAAATTACCACAATGAGGATAGTTAACACATTCATCCCCTCACATAATTACCATTTTTTTGCATGTGTGATGATAACATTTAGGACCTACTCTCTGAACAAATTTCAAGTGTATAACACAGTATTGTTAATTATAGTCACCATGCTGTACACTAGATCCCCAGAACTTAGTCATTTGTAACTGGAATGTTGTAGTCTTTGACCAGCGTCTCCCCATCTCCCCCAGTCTCCAGCCCTGGTAACCACCAGTCTACTCTCTATTCCTATGGGTTCAGCTTTTTCAGATTTCATGTATAAGTGAAAACATAAAGTATTTGCCTTTCTCTGTCCGACTTATTTCACCTAGCATACGGCCCTCAAGGTCCATCCATATTGTCACAGAAGGCAAAATTTCCTTCTTTTTATGGTTCAATAATATTCTATTATACATATATATATGCTACATTTTCTTTATCCACTCTTCTGTCGAGGGACACTTGGGTGTTTCCATGTCTTGGCTACTGTAAATAACGCTGCAATGAACCTGGGGGTGGCAGACAGATTCTCTTCAAGATCCTGATTTCATTTCCTTCAGTTATACACCCAGAAGTGGAATTGCTGGATTTATAGGCTCAGCCATTTCTCCAAAGAGCTCTAGTTCTTCTCATGGGGAACAGTATTAGAAACTAAGATCTGGGCACTGGTTCTGCTTGGTGCTACTTGAGGTGGTAGCACTTTTTCAAGTGTCAGGAGTTGAGAGTGAGATTTCTCATCCATAGACACAGATTCCACCCAAATCCACAGGCCTCATTATAGTCCTGCTTCTTTGGAAATGAGTAGTCTTTAATGGCACAAAGCGGTCAGGAAATTATCACAAGCATCTTTAGAAGTAAGAGTAGTTAACATTGGGGGCCGGCCCTGTGGCTTAGCGGTTAAGTGTGTGCGCTCCGCTACTGGCGGCCCCGGTTCGGATCCTGGGCATGCACTGACGCACCGCTTGTCTGGCCATGCTGAGGTGGTGTCCCACATACAGCAAGGAGAAGGATGTGCAACTATGACATACAACTATCTACTGGGGCCTTGGGGAGAAAAAGGGAAAAAAATGGAGGAGGATTGACAATAGATGTTAGCTCAGGGCTGGTCTTCCTCAGCAAGAAGAGGAGGATTGGCATGGATGTTAGCTCAGGGCTGATCTTCCTCACAAAAAAAACAAAAACAAAAACAAAAAACACAAAACAACCTAACAAACAACAGCTATATTTATTTATTCCTCCCAACAATCTTGTGAAGTAGGTGTTATCCTATGTTACAGACAAGGCCATTGAGGATCTGCCCACGAATACACAGCTTAGTGGTAGAAGCAGGAATGGAATCAATGTCTGTTTGTCCAAAGTCCTGCTTCCAAGTGTGCTGAGCTCCCACAGAAAAAGTCATTCTTCGCCCTCGGGATACACAGCCTCATGGGGAGGTAGTGGGGTGTGTGGGGTCCCCACATGAGTTTGGGCCTGGACTGTCTAGTGAAGGAGGAGTGTCGCTGAGGAGTACTCAAGCATTAGCTTTGATTATTAAAGGGCAAGAATTAGGTTTTAAGGTGGAAATCAAATACAGTTAACACTACTCTTGTGAATCCCTTAGGATGCTGCTGTATTGCAGGCCGACCTACCACACTCAGTAAGTGTTTCCTCCTGATCTGGAAGAGATGCCTTTTCTTCCTGATGAAACAGTTGGCTGGTATTAGGGGCCATGCTGTATGAAACACGTGTCCTGCATATTGAAACATCAGATTCCTCCACAGACAGTGGTGTGCTGGAGGCAGCTGGAACTGGCTTGTGAGAGCTGGTTTCATGCATCTTTTCCCAACTCTGTGTTCAGTGTCATCATGTTGGTAGTTGGAAATGAGCCCTAGTGGGAGTATTTACACCACAGAAATTGTCAAATGTTAGAGGCCAGGGATAATTCCTCCTGAGGAGGCAGCTGTTAGGCAGTTACCAGCACACCACTGCCCAGCAAGAAAGGCTGGTGGGAGCAGAGAGATGGACCAAGGGACCCCAAGGGAACTCATGGATTTACACCTTCCATCTCAAGCTTACTCCAAGTCCTTTATGTTTTGAATAGAGTAAATACTACTAGAGTAGAATTGCTGCACAATTTAAGTTTCTGTTTGTTTTCTCCTTCTATTTTGTCATTCAGGGCAAATAACTGATTTTGAGTAGTAAAAGATGCATACGCTGTCTTCACTGGAAAGCAAGATGGCTGACATTGGATGTTGTCTTTGAGTCCAACCAATGATGAAGTCATGCCTGGGTCATTGGGAAGGGAGGCACCCACTCAGGACAGGGTGAGCTGTTAGTTGGGGAAGGACAGAACACATGTGACTGCTCAAGGTCTGTGGGGACAACTAGCAGAGAGGAGCTCACCTTTGTTTTCCCACAGAATGCTGTGGTGTGTGTCCTCAGGGGCCAAGTTTCTGTCAGAAGAGGAGGTGCTGTGTGAGGTCATGGTCCTGTGAAGCTATCACGGGGCTCAGTGAAGCAGCGGATGGTGACTGGGAAGGGAAGGGAAGGCCCTGGCAGTGCGGAGACACAGATGTGCTCAGTAAATATGTGCTGAATGGAAATCAGTGATGGCCCGTTGTAGTTTAGCTAAGAGTTGCGTGTCTTGTTTGAGAGCATATGTGACACCACAGAGTCCTCACAGGCAGGGTTGAGACAATGAGACACCCATACTCAGGTACTGACCTGCACTCGCACCAGCCTGAGGAGCCTCCCCGCCGCACCTGTTCACAGGGCCTGGGTCCTGCATCAGCAGGGGGAGGGCAGGAGCCAGTGATGCCTGTTGATGTCACAAATGACTGACAACTTGGTAAAGTGTTGTGAGAGACCAGCGCGGCGAATACCTAAAACAAACTGAGATAGGATAGGGCAGGCCTGCAGGGAGGCCATTTGAACTGCTTTTGGAAGGATCAGCAGACATGTGATGGGGGACGAGAGGGAATGGTCTTACTCCAGGGAGCGGGAGCAGGCTAACAGACTGGAGGCTGATGGAGTGTTCTTTTTTAGATCTACAGGGGAAGAGGATTGACCCCTATAAATGGGGAGGTCTTTTCCCAGTTAACTGCTCCTGCTGGGGCTCTCTGTTCCCACTGAGCCCCCATCAGGAGGGTGTCAAATGTCCAAGCATTTTCTCAGGGTCTGTAGGTGGGATCTGAAGAGCCCACCCTCTGCCCTGTGGGGTAGAGTGTTGTGGCCAGAGCTCCTGAGGTGGGCAGAATGGTGTGCTGGGTGTCGTGTTCTGTCCTCCTCCGCTGGACGGAAGAGAGATGCTGGGAACCCATCTAGCCAAGACCTTTGAGGGAAACCTTGTAATAAAGGAAGTCCGGCAGAAAGGGGCTGACTGATGTGGTTGTGGTGAAGGTCACTGTCAACCTGAGCTTAGTAGGCAGCCCTGCAAGGGAGCTGGGCCCGGGCAGGGGAGGGAGCAGTCTGCACCAGTGGGGCTTCTCCAGGTTTAAAAGGTAATGTAGTTGGTATGACTGATGGGATGGTTAAGACTAAAATGAAAAGAACTTGTGAAAGCCTGACTGTGACACTCCCTAGGAGGACAAGGACCACTGGCCCAGGGAGGGAGGAGGGTTCACCAGCCTCTAGCTCTCAGATGTGAGGGTCCCAGGCCCTGCTGGGAGATCAGCTAAGACTTTGCTTGCCAGCAGCCTTTGCAGACGTGGGCTGGGCCGGAAGCGCAGACCTATTTGTGATGCACTGAGTGCAGATGGAGGCGGCTGTGGTTGGCCAGAGGCCGCCTTGGTTCTCAGAGACTGTGAGATGCAGCCACAGGCCTTGGTTCCCCTGCTTGCGGGTGGTGTGAGGGAGGTGAGAGGCCGCTCTGGGATAGACCAGATCTCCCTCCCCCTCAGTGTGGCTTCTCAAGGTCTGAAGACATCTTAGTGTGGGAGATTCAATTCCCTGAGAGGGTCTTGGATCTGGAAAGCCCATTCATCTGAAAGGTAGAGGACCTGGTTCTAGGCCGGGTTCTGCCACCTACTTGCTTCCAGACCTTGGGTCTATTCACAAATGTTCTTGGATCCTCAATTTTCTTGTCTGTAAAATGGGAATGTAATTGTTATGATACCTGTCTCTCACAGGTGGAAGTGCTTTGTAAACTGGAAATTGCTAGACAAGTGGAGGCATTGATGATGATTTAGCTCTCTGGCTGCCCCTGACTGACTGGAGACTGTGGGAATGTCTGTTATGTAGATTCAGCAAGGACAGGTTAAGCAGTGTCCCCATTTATCCATCAGTCAGACTTTTCCCATTCTTAACTCTTTAGACCTTAGTTCAGAGTAGGGCTCGCACCTCATTGCCATGGACACAGAGGCTGTTTTCAGTGACCTGAGTACATGAGCTTTCATCACCCAACATTGGAGGCTACTCAACGCCCCGAATAGTGTTTCCTAGGCTGCCCAGCCGCACAAAATGGAGATATTTCAAAACTGTCTCACACAGAACCATGCAGCTGTTTTTATTTATTTTTTTGATATTTTAGAAAGTAAATTAATATAAATACACTACCTCCTTCTGGCTTTCCCACTCACCCTTGTCAGATAGAGATTTCCATGTTCCTTTTTTTTTTTTTTGCATTTTCATATTTTATTAATCTACTGACATTTTAAGAAATAAGGGTAAATTAAAACTATATTTAGTCAGCCATGTTCCATTTTCCTTTAGATTCTCTTGCCAGGAACTATTTTTGATAATATTTATTGTATTTGTCAAGTTTTTAGTTGTAGACTAAGTATTCTCCTCAGCTACTCTAAGAAGGAAAATGTTTAATAAAGGGTATCTATTAACTCAACAACATTTTAATAGGGCTGAAGAAACAAACTCAATCAGATTCCAGAAATGACTTCCAGAACCACACTGCAGAATTCAGCTGCTAAGAGAGCTGCTGCCTCTGCCACGAACAGGAAGCTGCCGGATAAGGAGCCGCTAATCTATAATGTTTCTATCTCTTCAAGCCTTCCATATCAGCAAAATGGATGCTCTGCTTCCTGCCTAGACCTAGTGGAACTCAGTCTCAAATAAAAATCTTGTGTGTGTACTCCCAAAAAATAAAGATCCAGCACGAGATGGCTTCTCTGTTGAATTCTACCAAACAGTCAAAGAAGACTTAATACCTATCCTTCTCAAGCTCTTCCAAAAAGTTGAAGTGGAGGGGAGGCTTCCTAACCCATTCTACAAAGCCAACGTTATGCTGATACCAAAACCAGAGAAGGACAACACACAAAAAAGAAAATTAGAGGCCAATATCACTGATGAACATTGATGCCACAATCCTCAACAAAATACTAGCAAATTGCGTACAACAATACATTAAAAAGATCATACAGCATGATCAGGTGGGATTTATTCCAGGGATGCAGGGAGTGTTCCACATCCACAAATCCATCAACATGATACACCACATATATAAAATGAAGAATAAAAATCACATCATCATCTCAATAGATGCAGAGAAAGCATTTGACAAGATACAGCATCGATTTATGATAAAAACTCTGAATAAAATAGGTATAGAAGGAAAGTACCTCAACATGATAAAGGCCATATACAACAAACCCACAGCTAACATCATCCTCAATGGTGAAAAACTGAAAGCTATCCCTCTAAGAACATGAACCCGACAAGGATGCCCACTTTCACCACTCCTATTTAACATAGCATTGGAAGTCCTAGCCAGAGCAATGAGGCAAGAAAAAGAAATAAAAGGGATCCAAACTGGAAAGGAAGAAGTGAAACTCTCGCTATTTACAGATGACATGATTCTATATATAGAAAACCCTAAAGAATCCACCAAAAAACTTTTAGAAATAGTACATGAATAAGGTAAAGTCGCAGGATACAAAATCAACATAAAAAATCACTTGTGTTTCTCTATACTAACAATGATGCAGCAGAAAGAGAAATTAAGAATACAATCCCATTTACAATTGTAACAAAAAGAATTAAAATTGTAGGAATACACTTAACCAAAAAGGTGAAAGATATGTACACTGAAAACTATAAAACATTCCTGAAAGAAATTGAAGAAGACACTAAGAAATGGAAAGATATTCCATGCTCTTGGATTGGAAGAATTAACATAGTTAGAATGTCCATACTTCCTAGTGCAATGTATAGATTCAGTGCAATCCTTATCAAAGTTCCAACAACATTTTTCACAGAAATAGAACAAAGAGTCCTAAAATTTATATGGAACACCAAAAGACCCCAAATAGCCAAAGGAATCCTGAGAGAAAAGTACAAAGCTGGAGGTATCACAGTCCCTGATATCAAAATATAATATAAAGCTATAGTAACCAAAACAGCGTGTTACTGGCACAAAAACAGGCACACAGATACCAGAATAGAGTTGAGAGCCCAGAAATAAACCAACACATCTACAGACAGCTAATTTTCAACAAAGGAGCCGGGAGCATACAGTGGAGCAAAGAAAATCTCTTCAACAAATGGTGTTGGGAAAACTGGACAGCCACATGGAAGAAAATGAAAGTAGATGATTGTATTACACCATACACAAAAATTAACTCAAAATAGATTAAAGACTTGAATGTAAGACCTGAAACCATGAAACTTCTAGAAGAAAATATAGGCATTAAGCTCTTCGACATCGCTCTTAGCAACATATGTTCAAGTACCGTGTCTGACCGGCCAAGAGAAACAATAGAAAAAATAATCAAATGGGACTACATCAAACTGAAAAACTTCTGTACAGCAAAGAAAACCCTCCAAAAAACAAAGGGACAATCTAACAACTGGGAGAATATGTTTGCAAACCATATATCTGATAAGGGATTAATCTCCAAAATATGTAAAGAACTCATAAATCTCAACAACAAAAAAACTAACAACCCAATTAAAAAACGGGCAAAAGACCTGAACTGACATTTCTCTGAAGATGATATACAGATGGCCAACAGGCACATGAAAAGATGTTCAACATCATTAACAATCAGGGAAATGAAAATCAAAACTACAATGAGATATCACCTCATGCCTGACAAAATGGGTATAATTAACAAGAAAGGAAACAAGTTTTGGAGAGGATGTGAAGAGAAGGGAACTCTCATATACTGCTAGTGGGAGTGCAAACTGTTGCAGCCACTATGGTAAACAGTATGGAGATTCCTCAAAAAATTAAGGATAGAACTACCATATGATCCAGCTATTCTGCTGCTGGGTATTTATCCAAAGAACATGAAAACACCAGTGCATAAAGATATATGTACCATTGTGTTCATTGCGGCATTATTCACAATAGCCAAGACTTAGAAGCAACCTAAGTGCCCATCAAAGGATGAATGGATAAAGAAGATGTGGTATATATACACAATGGAATACTACTCAGCCATAAGAAATGATGAAATTCAGCCATTTGTGACAAATGGATGGATATTGAGGGTATTACGCTAAGTGAAATAAGTCAAAGGGAGAAGGTAAAATACCACATGATCTCATTTATAAGTAGAAGGTAAAAACAACAACAAACAAGTGCATAGAGACAGAGATTGGATTGGTGGTTACCAAAAGGGAAGTGGGGAGGGAGGAGGGCAAAAGAGATAATTTGGCACATGTGTGTGGTGATGGATTGTAATTAGTACTTGGGTGGTGAACATGATGTAATCTATGCAAAAATAGAAGTATAATGATATACACCTGAAATTTATACAGTGTTATAAACCAATGTTACTGCAATAAAAAAAAAAAAAAAGAAAAAATGAGAACTGTCACTTAAGGAGTTTGCATCTCTAGCAGCCTAAGGCCTCCCTCACCTGCTCTTGACCTGTACTGTCAATAACTATCCTGCCATATAAGGACCATGGCCGCTGGTGGACGCTTGTCCATATTTGATTATCTCTCCTGTCACCATTGTCCCCTTGACTCATTTTTATAGCATTTTTTTTTAATTCATGAAAGGTAAATCAACTCTGATGAGAGACACCACTATAATTGTTGTCACTGTTCTTGTCCTTAGAACCTCAGCAGGGGCTGGACTGGTGAGGGAAACCCTCCAGTTCTCACCCAGTGGTATCTTCCCCACATTTATCCTGTCCCTTAGGTCCAGCTCTGGAACTTTAGCACAAAGGAAACCGTTATCATTGTCACACACTGGCTGCAGCCCCACAGTGGCAGGGAGATAGGAGTAGGTGGGGCCCTGGGAACCATCTCATGCTGCATGGTCCCTGTGATAGCAAGAAAAACTTGATAGTGCGATGGGAAGCAAGAATGGAGAGGAGCTAGGAAGAAAAGAGGATTGAGAGAGACAGGATCTCAGAAAAATCAGCAGTCAGGAAAACCAGAGAGCCTGCATGGATAACGGGGTGATGGAATGTGTGTGGGGCCTTTAACAAGGACCCAGGTGGTGAGGAACAGGAAGAGGCAGAAAATGGATGAGGGGGCACCTTGGCTGGGGGAGCAGGCAAATGGACACAGGACTAAAGGGGCCTGTTCACACAGTAATCATCAGTCTCCATCTGGCTTGGCCTTAAAGTTAGTGATACACATATGTTAAAAGTAAGAGAAGAGAGACAGATGTAATATGCAAAGAGTAATGCAAAGAAAGCTGGAGTGGCCATTAATAGAGAAAGTAGACTTCAGAGGATAAAAATTCCCAGAAACAACGATGGATATGTAATAGTGTTCTGGTACCAACTTCAATGTGTGTGTGTGTTTCCCCATACCAACAAGCAATTCTTGGGCATTAGCTGTGTGTTGTACAATTCAACTCAATTCTGACACTATCTACATGGAGATAGCATCAGATTCCACCATTTAAGAGTTCAGTCCAGCCAGACTATCCCCCCTCGATTTCAGATGCCAGTCACAAGTCCAGGTTGTTAGCTGTGCTGCTGACTGACTGGCTACAAATCAGAGGTTCCCGTGACCCACCCCTCTTGGGTTCGATCAATTTGCTAGAATGGCTCACAGAACTCACAGAAGCATTTCACTAGATTATCGGTGTATTTTCAAAGGATATAACTTGGGGCTGGCCCCGTGGCTTAGCGGCTGAGTGCATGCGCTCCACTACTGGCGGCTCAGGTTCTGATCCCAGGCGCCCACTGACGCACCGCTTGTCCGGCCATACTGAGGCAGCGTCCCACATACAGCAACTAGAAGGATGTGCAACTATGACATACAACTATCTACTGGGGCTTTGGGGAGAAAAAGAGAAAAAAAAGGAGGAGGATTGGTAATAGATGGTAGCTCAGGGCCGGTCTTCCTCAGCCAAAAGAGAAGGACTGACATCGATGTTAGCTCAGGGCTGATCTTCCTCACAAAATAAATAAATAAATAAAAAATAAAAACTGAAAAGAAAAAAAGATATAACTCAGAAACAGCCAACTGGAAGAGATGCATAAGTCAAGGTATGGAGAAAGGGCACGGAGCTCCTATGCACTCTGTGTGAGTGTGTTACTCTCCCTAAATCTCCACCTGTTCACCAACCTGGAAGCTCTCTGATCCTTGTCCTTTCAGGTTTTTGTGGAGGCTTCATTGCATAGGCATGTTTGATTAAATCATTGACCATTGGTGATTGAAGTCAATCTCTAGCTCCTCTCCCCTCCCTAGAGATTGGGAGGTAGAAATGCAAGTTCCAACCTGTAACCACATGGCTCCACCAGCAATCAGCCCCCATCTTTAGGTGCATTCTGAAAGTCACCTCATTAATGAAACAAAGCCACCTCTATCTCTCTCATCACGGGGAATTCTAAGTGCTTTAGGAGTTCTGTGCCAGAAATGGAGAGGAAGACCAAATATATTTGTATTGTATATGTATTATATTTGTATTTTAAATAAGAGTATCACAGTATCACATAATGATGTATCACATAATAATACATTTGTATTATAAATCACAGTATTACAGTAACACATAATGGTGAAGGGATCAATTTACAAAGAGGAGGTAACAATCCTAAACTTGTATTCACCTACAACAGACCTTCAAAACACATGAAGAAAAACTGACAGAACTGAAAGCAGAAATAGAGAAATCCACTATTACAGTCAGAGGCTGTTATACTCATCTCCCAGAAGTGGAAGTAGTAGGTAGTAAATCAGCAAGAATATAGAATACGTGAAGACCGCCATCAACCAACTTGACTTAATTGATATTTTAGAATATTCCATTAAGCAACAGCAGGCTATGCAATTTTTTCAAAGCACATGGAGGTTCCACAAGACAGATTCTATCCTGGGTCATAAAACAAACCTTGACAAATGTAAAAGATTTGAAAAATATAAAGTGCATTGTCTGACCATAATAGAATTAGACTAGAAATGAGTAATAGAAAGAGAACAGAAACATCTCCAAACCCTTAGAAAATAGACAAGACACTTGTAAATATTCTGTGGGTCAAAGAGGAAGTCTCCAAGGAAGTTAGGAAATAACTGAACTAAAGGAAAATGAAACTATATCAAACTATATGGGATGAAGTTAAGTAGGGTTTATACAAAAGTTGCAGAATTAAAGGCTTATATTACAAAGAAGAAATATATCATAAATAATTTAAGCGCTCATCTTCCGACTTGATAATTGAAAACACCTAGAATAAGCAGTAGGAAGGAAATAATAAAGATAAGAGCAGAAACCAATGAAACTGATACATCTGGCAAAGGGTATATTCCCCAAAACTACATTTAAGTCAGTCTTAATGGGGAAAAACTAATGCCTTTTCCCTGGTATTGGAAATAAGAAAAGATGTCCATTTTCAGCAGTTCTACTCAACATTGTAATAGAAGTTCTAGCCAGTACGTTATAGCAAGGAAAAGAAATAAAAGCTATACAAATTGGGAACGAGGCAGGGGAAATCTATTATTATTTGTAGACAACATGCTTCAGACTATAGAACTAATAACCCTCTAGAACTAACAATTGAATTTAGCAAGATTACAGGAAAGAAACCCAATAGAAAAACATTTTAATACTTCTATATACTAATGAAAGACATGAACACCTGGATAAAAAGTTTGGATTCCAGGTTGTGGGGAGCGTATTTAAGTTCTTGAAGGAGTCTACATACGTGAAGATTAATCAAGCAAAGTTCTACAAAATGGATTAGAGGGCGGCACAAGACACTGTTGGCACGGAACCCTGTTAAGGCTCTGTAGGTATTGTCTTGTGTACTCACCTCGTCTCTGATCCATCTTGCTTACCGTTTGTTCTAAATTGAAAATATGAAACATTTTTTAATTCAAGTTGGGCACTTCTCCCACAGACTGTTTGGAGTGTGGGTGATAATAATATTACCGCCTGATGTCGTTAGGAAATTCTGATCCAATTTCATTACCAATAAGTGCTAGAAACAGCTAAAGTTTCACTATTTCTTTTTTCCTTCTTAAGATTGTGACAATAAAATAAAATCATTGCGTATGAGGTGCTAGCATGGGACCTGACATGTTGTAGGTACTGGAACAAGCACTCTAGGGGTAGAGGGACAGGTAGGAGCCAAGGGAAAGGTCCAGATTTCTGGAGTGGACCATTGACTGAAAGTAGGAACACAGAAATAGGTCGGAAATGATGATAATGAATGAAGCATTCATTGGACATGTTGAGTGTGAGCCCCCACGGAGATACCTGTTGAGTTGATTCCAGGGTCTGATGCTAAGCAGATGGTGTGGGGTGGGGATATAGACTTGGACATTAGCAATATGTGAATGATAACTGGAACCCACAGAGTAGATGTCCTAGTGAGACAATGAAAAATGAGATGAAAGGGGGCTATGACAAAACCCTTGGAAGTACCACCATTTGAGGGAAGAATAGCTGTAGAGGAAGAGGAGGCAGCAAAAGAGCCTGAGGAGGACGGCAGGTGGGACAGGGAAAGGAGAGTGTGATATCAAGAAAACTGAAGGAAGAGAGTGTTTTATGAAGGAGAGAACAGTCAATAATGTCAACTGCTGGAGAAGTCACCTGCTGATGTTCTGAATATTAGGAGAGGAAGGCAAAGAGAGAGTGTCTTGGAGAAAGTGTAGAAGCGTGACTGATGTGGAAGAGGGAGAAATAGGACAATAGTTGGGGGTGTGAGGTTAAGGGGGATGTTAAGAAGAGAGAGTACTGAGAACATCTGAGGGATACACAGAAGGAATGTGCAGAGATAGATGTGTGGAACATATCAAAGAAAGAAGAAAAACACTAGAAAGTCAAGTTCCCAAAAAAGTGTTAGGAGAAGGGAATTGAAGTGCAATGAAGGTACTGACTTTAGAGACTGGGAGCTCAATGTCTTCTGTGGGGAAGGAGAGAAAGTTAGGATAGACATAAATCAATGCAAGTCAATTAAAAGTTTGGTGGTAGGAAGTTGAAATCATCCCTTCCTGTTGCCTATTTTTCCCTGAGACATAGGAGGCCCTGTCATTTGACAAGAGTGATAAGGTAGGATGGTGTCTTAGTCTGCTCAGCCGCGATAACAAAATAATATACATGGTGGCTTAATCAACAGAAATTAATTTTCTCACATGGTTCTGGAGGGTTGAAGGAGCAGATCAGAGTGCCAGCATGTTGGGTTCTGGTGAAAGATCACTTCCTGGCTTACAAATGGTCACCTTATCCCTGTGTCCTCACATGGCAGAGAGGGAGAGAGAGAGGGAGAGAGAGACCTGTCCCATGACAGTAATCTCACCATGAGGGTCCAACACTCATGGACCTCATCTAAACCTAAAATCCTCGCAAAGTCTCCTCCTCCAAATACCACCACATTGGCAGTTAAAGCTTCATTATATGAATTTTGGGGGTGACACAATTTGGTCCATAGCTGATGGATGTCTTTGAATGTTAGAGGCAGACAGCAGAATGATGAAAAAAGGTGGACTTTGGAGCCAAACCACCTGTATTTGAATCCTCGCTCTGATACATCTCAGCCATATGGACTTGAACAGATGTCTTAGTCTTTCCATGTCTCAGTTTTCCTATCTGAAAAGTGGGGATAAGAATATCTGTCTCACTAGCTATTTATGAATGGTAAATGAATTAAAGCACTCAGAATGATTATAACAATGTATGTCACATAGCAAGAACTCAGTACATGTTAGATAGTATAAATTTATATAAATACAAATATATAAGCTATTGTAAATTTGTATTATTCATATTTAAATAGCTGTGATGCACATGACTGATTACTGAGTGATGTTAAATGTTGTTTGAGGTTAGATATTGTGAATTTTTAGTGGTGTTGTCTGGGAGGCTAGTTATTTTGTCAGGCAGCCAGAGTGTTGTGCAGAGGGAGAGGAAAGTTAGATAGATCCAAGGTTTATAATTTACTAAGTAAGTGAGACTGAATGACAGTGGGGATGGTGCATTTAGGAGACTGGCCAGAGTGTTTATGTGTTGATCCATGGAATTTTAGCAGGGTAGTGAGGATATTGTGGTTGATATGGTGTGCAGTCAGTCAGTGGGATTCCTGTACTGCAGGAGCAGGAGGGCTAACTCGCATTTCCCAGGCTACATTTTAGCTAGGGTTCTGGCTGTGACGTAAGTGTTATTTTCAGAGGGTGGCAAGGAGACAGAAGCCAGCCCATTGCTATTTCTGGTGTTTCTGTGTTAAGGCCAGTCAGGGAGCCCCTGGGTTTTCTGTAACTCTATATCCATGGGTATTGGGAGTCAAATTGTTGGATATTGATTTTTTCCTAACGTGTATCTAGCAGGTTAGACATATCTTTGCAGCCAACATTGCTTGTGGTGGCTTCTTGACTGCCGAGGCATTCAATTGCTTGCAGCCAAGCATCCTATTTTATACACATATGGGTAGTGATGCCATGCTGAATGAGTGCAGGAATTTTGCAGAAGAAAATATCTGATCACGGCTTTGGTGAGAGGTGATCAGGAGCATGGTTGATAGATTCCTGTGCTTTGGCAGTTAGTGTGTAATATAGCCAGATATATCCTCAAAGGATTGGGGAATGAACATGCTGGGGAGGAGTTGTGCCCTGCCCCCAAGAGTGAGAAGCAAGGAAGGCATGACCACCTCTCTACTCTAAAGTATGTGGATGTGATAAAAAGATCACCCTCTTCTTGCAAGGTTCAGGGGAGTTCAAGGGGAAATAATGATCTGCAAGAGGAGAGGCAGATTTCAGTTAAGGCAAAGCATTTATAATATCTAATCACAGGCATTAATTTACTCTTGTGAACGACAACATTTTTCCTTCAATTATATTTGCGTGGTTCCAACTGATGTATTATGGCATATTAATTTTGATACATTGATCTTAAATTCAGCCTATTTAGTTGAAATCTCCTGTATAAATATTATATGTTATAATAATATTAATATATATATTAAGCTGTTATTAATGCAAACTAAATATTTATAAATTAATATGTAAATTGTAATCTCAAGGGCAACCTCTTAGAAATAATGGGAAAATATCTAGTAAAAGTAATGATTAGAAAATAAAATGGTACAATAGAAAATATCTGTTTTTCATCAAGAAGATAGCAATGGCAAAATAGAGAAACAAAATACACATAAGACATACAGACAATTAATAGAAAAATGGCACATATAAACCTTACAAATGGCACAGCTAAATTTTATGTTAATAATTAAATTCAATGTAGAATAGACTGATTTTTCTAATTAAAAGGCAAAGATTGACAGAATAAATAAAATAAAAACATGATCCAACTATACGCTGCTAACTGGGCACATGTTTCAAATCCAAGGTACAAATAGGCTGAAAACAAAAAGATGGGAAAAGATATGCCATACAAACAATAACTAAAAGAGCTAGAGTGTGTATACTAATTTCAGACAAAATAGACGTTAGGACAAAAGTTGTTACTAGAGCCAAAGAAGTATATTTGATAATGACAATATGGTATATCCATAAAGAAGATATAACAATTCTAGTCCTATACGAACCTATAAATAGAGCCCCAAATAACAGAAGGCAAAAGATTACAGAATAGAATATAGAAATACACAATTCAACAATAATACTTGCAGACTACAATACTCCAATTTTAGTAATGGATAGAAAGTCTAGAGAAAAGATCATCAAGGAAATAGAAGACAATAGAGTATATAAAGAAATTAGTCAACAGTCACATGCAAAAGAATGAAGGTAGACCACTATCTTACACCACATAAAAATTAACTCCAAATGAGTTAAAGACTTGAATGTAAGACCTGAAACCATAAAACTCCTAGAAGAAAATATAGGAAGTATGCTCTTTGACATTGATCTTAGCAGTATGTTTTCAAATATGTCTCCTCAAAAGGGAAACAAAAGCAAAACTAAACAAATGGGTCTACATCAAACTAAAAAGCTTCTACACAGCAAAGGAAACCATCAACAAAACAAAAAGACAACATACCAATTGGGAGAAGATAGTTTTTTTTTTAAATTTTTTGTTTATTGCAGTAACATTGGTTTATAACATTGTAAAAATTTCAGGTGTACATCACTATACTTCTACTTCTGCATAGATTACATCATGTTCACCACCAAAATACTAATTACAACCCATCACCACACACATGTACCGAATTATCCCTTTCACCCTCTTCCCTCCCCCCTTCCCCTCTGGTTACCACCAATCCAATCTCTGTCTCTATGTGTTTGTTTATTGTTGTTATTATCTACTACTTAATGAAGGAAATCATACGGTATTTGACCTGGGAGAAGATAGTTTTAAATCATACATCTGATCAAGGGTTAATATCCAAAATATATAAAGAACTCATACAACTCACCACAAAAAAAAACAACCCAATTAGAAAATGGGAAGAGGGCTGGCCCCGTGTCTTAGCGGTTAAGTGCATACGCTCTGTTGCTGACAGCCCGGGTTTGGATCCCGGGCGCGCACCGAAACACCGATTGTCCGGCCATGCTGAGGCCGCGTCCCACATACAGCAACTAGAAGGATGTGGAGCTACGACATACAACTATCTACTGGGGTTTTGGGGGGAAAAATAAATAAATAAAATTAAAAAAAAAAAAAAAGAAAATGGGAAAAAGATCTGAATAGACATTTTTCCAAAGAAGACGTAGAGATAATCAATAGGCACATGAAAAGACGTTCAACATCACTACTTATTAGGCAGATGCAAGTCAAACCACAATGAGATAACACCTCATGCCCATCAGAGTGGCTATTTTTAAAGAGAAGAAATAACAAGTGTTGGAGAGGATGTGAAGAAAAGGGAACACTCATATACTGCTGATGGGAACGTAAAGTGGCCAGCCACTATGGAAAACAGTATAGACAATCCTCGAAAAATTAATAATAGGACTACTGTATGATCCAGCTATGCCACTTCTGGATATTTATCCCAAGAATATGAAAACACTAATTCAAAAAGATATATGCACCCCTGTGTCCATTGAAGCATTATTTACAATAGCCAAGACACAGAAACAACCAAGTGCTCATTGATGGATGAATGGATAAAGAAGATGTGGTATACAATGGAATACTACTCAGCCATAAAAATGATGAAATTTTGCTATTCATGACAACATGGATGGACCTTGAGGGTATTAGGCTAAGCAAAATAAATCAGAGAGAGAAAGACAATACCATATGATTTCACTTGTATGTGGAAGGTGAAAAACAGTGACAACAAACAAACACATAGATACAGAGAACAGATTGGTGGTTACCAGAGCGGAAGGGGGTAGGAGGAGGTCAAAAGGGATAAAGGGGCACATTTGTACAGTGAGAGACAGAAACTAGATTTTTGGTGGTGAACACAATGTAGTATATGCAGAAGTCAAATTATAATGATGTACACTTGAAATCTACATAATGTTTTAAACCAGAGTCACCTCAATAAAACCAAAACTATTAGACCTACCAGACATCTATTGAACACTCCATACTCCATCTATCGAACTTCTCACTATTTGGTGGTTTACACACTCTTTTGAAGCATACATGGAACATTCTCCAGAAAACACAATGCATTAGGCCATAAAACAAGCTTCATTAATCTTAAAAAGACAGAAATTATGCAAAGTGTATTCTCCAACCTCAACAAAATGAAAGTAGAAATCAACACCAACAGGAAATTTGGCAAATTCACAAATACATGGAGATTAAATAACACGCTCTTCAACAACCAAAGAGTAAAAGAAGAAATCACAATGAAATTAGAATCTACATTGAGAAGGAAAACACTGGAAACATAACATACCCAAACTTCTGGGATATATTGAAAGCAGGACTTAAAGGAAGATTTATAGCTATAAATGCCTATATTAAAAGAGAAGAAAGACCTTAAATCAATAACCTAAACTTCCAATTTAAGAGACTATAGAAAGAAGAGCAAACCAATCTCTAGACAAGTAGAAAATAGAAAATAAGATTAAATATTTGATTGTATGGATATACCACATTTTGATTATCCATTTATCTGTTGATGCACATTTCAGTTATTTGTACTTTTTGATTATCATAAACAATGCCAAGTTTTTGTGTGAACATGTTTTCAATTTTCTTGAGTGTATACCTAAAAGTGGAATGCTGGGTCTTATGGTAGCTGTGTGATGAATATTTTGTGGGAATGATAAACTGTTTTCCAAGTTGGCTGCACCATTTTACATTCCCACCAACAGTTGAGTGAGGGTTCCAATGTCTTTGCGTCCTTGTCCACACTTGTGATAATATGAATTTTTGATTGAAAAATACAAATAGACTGTATCAAATGGGCATGAAGTATTACCTCAGTGTAGTTTTGACTTGCATTTCTCTAATGACTAATGATGCAGGACATCTTTCCTTGTGTTTGCCAGTCATTTGTATATATGTTTTTGACAAATATCTATTTGAATGCTTTAACAATTTTAGCAAATTGGGTAATTTGTCTTTTTATTATTAAGATGTAAGAGTCCCTTATGTATTCTGGATTTATTGTTAGTGCTGTCAACTCAATTTGACTCCTAGCACCCATATGTCCAGCAGAGTGCAACCCTGTTGGTTCTTTTTATGCCATCCTCTCATATTCCAGTGTTATATCATGCAATGCTCCACTGCTATTCATATGGTTTTCATGGTGAATTTTTTTGGAAGTTGGTAGCCAAGTCTTTCTTCCTAACCTGTCTTAGTCTGGAAGACCTGCTGAAACCTGTCCACCAGCAGGGTGATCCCGCTGGTATTTGAAATACTGGTGACGTAGCCTTCAGCATTACAGCAACATGCAGCCACCACAGTATGATAACTGACAGATAAGTGCTGTGGTTCCCTGACAGGGAAGTAAATCTGGGCCACAGAGGTGAGAGCACTGATTCTTAACCACTAGATCTGCAGGATGGCTAAGTGTCCTGGACACTAGACTCTTATCAGAGGTATGATTTTCAAATATTTTGTCTCATTCTCTAGATTGTATTTCACTTTTTTGATAGCATCTTTTTCTTTTTTTTTTTTTTGCTGAGGAAGATTAACCCTGAGCTAACATGTGTTGCCAATCTTCCTCTTTTTGTATGTGAGCCACCACCACGGCATGGCCACTAACAGATGAGTGGTGTAATTCTGCACCTGGAAACCAAACCTGGGCCATTGAAGTGGAGGGAGCCAAATTTAACCATGAGGCCACCAGGACTTGCCCATCATAGTGTCCTTTGAAGCACAGAATGTTTTATTTTTATTGAAGTGCAATTGATCTATTCTTAATCTGGTTACTTGTACTTTAGATGTCATATCTAAGAAACTATTCCTAATCCAATGTCATAAATATTTTCACCTATGTTTCTTTAAAGAGTTTAACTCCCATATTTAGGTCTTTGATTGAGTTAATTTTTGTATATGGTGTGAGGTAAGGGTACAACTTCATTCTTTTGCATGTTGATATCCAGTCTTCCAAGCATCATTTGTTGGAAACACTATTCTTTCCCCCATTGACTTATCTTGGCACCCTTGTTGAAAATCAATTGATCATTAATGTGTGGGTTTATTTCTGTTCTTTCAAGTTTTATTCCAATGATCTCTCCTCACGTCAGTGCTACATTGTCTGGATTACTTTAGCTTTGTAGTAAACCTTTATCAATTTCTGCAAAAAAATCCAGATAGAATTTTGTTGGGAGTTGCATCGAATGCGTAGTTCACTTTGGGGAGTATTGCTAACTTAGCAATATTAAATAACTAATTCATAGACATGCTATATCTTTCCATTTATTTAGGTGCTCCTTAATTTCTTTCAACCATGTTTTGCAGTTTTCAGTACACTAGTCTTACACTTCTTTTGTTAAATTTATTGCTAAGTATTTTTTTTCATTTTGATTCTATTGTAATGAAATTGTTTTCTTGATTTATTTTTGGATTGACTGTTGCTAGTTTATACAAATATAACTAATTTTTGTGTCTTTATCTTGTGTCTGAAACCTTACTGAATTTTATTAGGTCTAATACTTTCTTATCAATTCCCTTGGAGGTTCTAAACGTAAAATGATGTCATTTTCAAATAGAGAGAGTTTTAAATCTTCCTTTCTAATACAGGCAAATTTTACTCTTTTTCTTACCTAATTGTTCTGGCTAAAAACTAAGGTATAATGTTGAATACAAGTGATGAAATCAGACAATTCTTTTTCTTTGATCTTATGGAGAAAGCTTTCAGTTCTTCACTGTTAAATAAGATGTTAGCTGTGGATTTGTCATAAATACCTTCTGTCACGTTGAGGAATTTCTCCTCAATTCCTAAGTGTTGAGTGGTTTTTTTCATGAGAAGGTGTTGAGTTTTGTCAAATACTCTTTTTTCCTCTACCCAGGTGGTCATGTGTTGTTTTCCTTTAATCTACTAATATCTCATATTATATTGCTTAATTTTCTTCTTTTGAACCAACCTTCTATGTTTGGGATGAATCTCACTTGGTCATGTTGTATAATCCTTTTTTATGTGCTGATGGTTTCAGTTTGCTAGTAATTTGTGGAGGATTTTTGCATGTATAGTCATAAGGATATTGGTCTGTAGTTTTCTTGTGATGTCATTGTCTTGTTTTGATATCAGGGTAATTCTGGCCTCATAGAATGATTTGGTAAGTGCCTAAGTGTCATTTCCTATTATATTTTTTAGAAGCATTTGTGAAGCATTGACATTAGTTCTCCTTTCTATGTCTGGTACAATTCAAGATGAAGCCATCCTGGCTTTGCTTTGAGTGAATATTTTGATTACTAATTTATTCTCTTTACTTGTCATAGGTTTATCTAGATTTTCAATTTATCCCTAAGTCAATTTGATAGTTGCGTCTTTCTGGAAATTTGTCCGTAATATAATTTATGCAATATTTTTTCATATAATTGTTCACAGTATTTCCTCATAATGTTTTTTTGTTTGTGTGGATTAAATTAATTCCCTAATTTCTACAATGCCAACTAGACAAATGCCAATTTAGTTCAAATAGTAAACAAAACTTTGATCCTATATAGCTATGTTTCATCCTGCTTTGCTCTGTTATTCTTGTACAAATTACATCTTTTACCTTGTGTGCCGATGAACTCAATTGATAATTTTTGCATTATACAAGTTTCTTTTAAGTATATTAGGAGAAAAAACTGTTACAAAGAACAACAACAACAACAACAAAATGTCATTCATATTTTCCTATTTGTTTATCTATTTAATGACATTTACTAGTGCTGTTTATTTGTTCCTATGCATTCTCTTTACTGACTAGCGTCCTTTCATTTCAGGCTGAATGACTGCCTTCAGTATTTGTTGTAGGGCGGGACTGCTAATGACAAATTCCCATTTTTTGTTTATTTAGGTATGTCTTAATTTCTCCTTCATTTTTGAGGGATAGTTTTGCTGGATAGGAAATTCAAGTTGACAGTTTTCTTTTTGTCTCTAAACTTCAAATTTCTCCTTGTGGCCTCCGTGGTTTCTGAAATCAGCTGTTAATCTCATTGGAAATCTCTTATATGTGATAACTTTTCTGTTTCTGCTTTCAAGAATCTCTGTTTGTGTTTGTCTTTCTTTAATTGAGATATAATTGACATGTAATGTTACATTAGTTACAGGCGTACAACATTATGACACAATATTTGTGTATATTACAAAATGACCACCACAATAAATCCAGTTAACATTCATCACCACACATAGTTACAATTTTTTTTTTGTGATGAGAACTTTTAAGATCTACTCTCTTAGCAACTTTCAAATATACAAGACAGTATTATTAACTATATTCACCATGCTATACATTACATCCCCAGGCTTATTTATTTTATGCTTAGTTTGGATCTTTTGACTGCCTTCATCTCTTTCACTCAACTTCCAAACCTTGCCTTGGCAACCACTAATCTGGTCTTTGTATTGATGAGTTCACTTTTTTTTTCACATTCCACATGTAAGTGAGACCATACAGTATTTGTCCCTCTCTGTCTGAGATTTCACTTAGCATAATGCCCTCAAGGTCCATCTATGTTGTTGCATATGGCATATTTCCCTCCTTTTATGGCAAAATAATATTCCACTATATATATATACCACATCATCTTTATCCTTTCATCACTGATGGACACTTAGGTTGCTTCCATGTCCTGGTTATTGTAAATAATGCTGCAGTCAATATGGAGGTGCATATATCTTTTCGAGTTAGTGTTTTCTTTTCCCTCGGATAGACACCCAAAAATGGA
Source organism: Diceros bicornis minor (assembly GCF_020826845.1). Taxonomy (NCBI): domain Eukaryota; kingdom Metazoa; phylum Chordata; class Mammalia; order Perissodactyla; family Rhinocerotidae; genus Diceros; species Diceros bicornis. The sequence goes on from NC_080743.1 coordinate 60,964,242, forward strand.
ATTGCTGGATCATAGTGTAATTTTATTCTTAATTTTTTGAGGAACCTCCATACTATTTTCCATCATGTCTGTACCAGTTTACATTCCCACCAACAGTGCACACAGGGTTCCCTCTTCCCCATATTCTCACTAACACTTGTTATTTCTTGTCTTTTTGAGTATAGCCGTTTTAACAGTATTAGGTGATATCTCATCGTGGTTTTGATATGCATTTTCCTAATAATTAGTGATGTTGAGCATCTTTTCATGTACCTGTTGGCCATTTGTAGTTCTTCTTTGGAAAAATGTCTATTTATTTCCCCTGCTCATTTTTTATTCAGATTGTTTGTCTTTTTCTGCTATTGAGTTGTATGAGTTCTTTATATATTTTCAATATTAACCCCTTATCAGGTATATGATTTGCAAAATTTTCTCCCATTCTGTAGGATGCCTTTTCATTTTGTTAATAGTTTACTTTGCTGTGCAGAAGATTATTAGTTTTATGTAGTCCCACTTGTTTATTTTTCCTTTTTGTTGCCTTTCCTTTTGCTGTTAAATCCAAAAAATCATCACCAAGACCAATGTCAAGGGGCTTATTGCTTATGTTTTCTTCTAGCAGTTTTATGGTTTTAAGACTTTTACAAGTCTTAATTCATTGTGATTTAATTTTTGAGAATGATGTAAGATAGTGGTTCAGTTTCCTTCTTTCACATGTGGCTGTCCAGTTATCTCAACCACATTTATTGAATGGACTCCTTCCCCATTCTATATTCTTGACTCCTTTTTTGTATAGTAATTTACCATATATATGTGGATTTATTTCTGGGCTCTCTATTTTCTTCCATTGAACTACGTGTCTGTTTTTATGTCAACACCATACTGTTTTTATTATTATTGCTTTGTACTATAGCTTGACATAAGGAAACATGATGCCTCCAGCTTTCTTCTTTCTGAAGATTGCTTTGATTATTTAGAGTCTTGTGGTTCCCTACAAATTCTAGGATTCTTTTTTCTATTTCAGTGAGAAATGTGATTGGAATTTTAACCTCTTGAGTTATGATCCTTCTATACACACATTGTTGGGAGTTTTATTTATATATGGATGTTTTATTTTGTCAAATGCTTTTTATGCATCTGTTGAGATGATCATATGATTTTTATCCTTTGTTTTGTTAATGTGGTGTATCACATTGATTGATTTGTGTATGTTGAGCCATCTTTGTATCCATGGAATAAATCCTAATTGATCAAGTGGTATGATCCATTTAATGTACTGTTGAATTCTATTTGCTAATATTTTATTGAGGATTTTTGTATCTATCTCTGTCTTCAATATTGGCCTGTAATTTTTCTTTTTTTTCTTGTAGTGACTTATCTGTTTTTGGTATCAGGGTAACGCTGGCCTTGTAAAGTGAGTTTGGAAGTGTTCTTTCCTTTTCTATTTTTCTGGAAGAGTTTGAGAAGGATTGGTACTTATTCTTCTCTAATTGTTTCATAGAATTTACTGGTGAAGGGTAAATCTGGTACTGGGCCTTTTTTTGTTGGGAGGTTTTTGATTACTCATTCAACCAACTTACTAGTAATCAGTCTGTTCAGATTTTTTATTTCAGCATAATTCAGTCTGGGTAGGTTATATGTTTCTGGGAATTTATCCATTTCTTCTAGGCTGTCCAATTTTTTGGTGTATAATTGTTCAAAGTAGTCTCTTATGATCCTTTGTATTCCCGTGGTATCAGTTTTATCATTGGTTATTTCATTTCTGATTTTATTTATTTGAGTCCTCTCTCTTTTTTTTTGGTGAGTCTAGGCTAACATTATCTATTTTTTTATCTGTTAAAAACTTGCTCTTAGTTTTTTTCATCTTTTTAAATTTTCTTTCAGTCTCTATGTCATTTATTTCCCCTCTGATCTTTGTTATTTCCTTCCTTCTACTAATTTTCAAATTCATTTGTTCTTCTTTTTCTAGTTCTTTTATCTGTAAAGGTAGCTTGTTTATTTGAGATTTGTCTTGTTTCTTAATGTAGGCATTTATCACTATGAACTTCCCTCTCAGATGCTTTTGCTGCATCTCAGACTTTTGGTATGTTGTATTTCCATTTTCATCTATGTCAAGATGTCTTTTGATTTCTTCTTTGACCTATTGGTGGTTTAGTAACATGTTGTGTAGTCTCCACATTTTTGTGAATTTTCCAGTTTCCTTCTTGTAATTGATTACTAGTTTCATAACATTGTTGTTAGCCTAGATGCTTGATGTGACTTCAGCCCTTTTAAATTCAATAAGACATGTTTTGTGGTCTAACATATGAGTTATTCTGGAGAATGTTCCATGTGCACTTGAAAAGAAGGTTTACTCTGTTGTCAGTGGATGGGATGTTGTGTACATATCTGTTAAGTCCATCTGGTCTAATGTCTCCTTTAAGACCAATGTTTCCTTTTTTAATTTCTGTATGGATGATCTATCCATTGATCAAAGTGGGGTATTAATGTCCCCTACAATTATTGTATTGCTCTCTATTTCTCCCTTTAGGTCTGTTAATATTTGCTTCATGTATTTTGTTGCTCCTATGTTAGGTGCATAAATATTTACAAATGTTTTATACGTTTTTTGAATTGACCTATTTATCATTATATAATGACCTTCTTAGTCTCTTATGACATTCTTTGTCTTAAAGTCTATTTTGTCTGATATGAGTAAAGTTAACCCAGCTTCCTTTAGGTTTCCCTTTGCATGGAATATCTTTTTACATCCCTTCACTTTCAGTCTGTGTGTCCTTACCTCTGAATGAGTCTCTTATATGCAGAATATACATAGGTCCAGTTTTTGAAATCTATTCAGCCACTCTATGTCATTTGATTGGAGAATTTATTCCATTTATTTTTAAAGTAGTTATTCATAGATATGTACTTATTGCCATTTTGTTAGTTGTTTTCTGGCTGTTTTGTAATTTCTTTGTTCTTCTTCTTTTTCCTCTTATGTGATTTGATGATTTTCTGTAGTGGTATGCTTAGATTCCCTTATCTTTTGTGTCTCTACTATACGTTTTGCTTTGCGGTTACCATGACGATTACATACAACAACTTATATTTTTGAACCGTCTATTTTAAGTTTATAATGTTTGAATGTTCTAAAGCTCCAAGTTTTACTGCTCCCTTCCACATTTTATGTTTTTGTATGGCAATTTAACTTTTTGTTTTTTGTAGCCACTAAGAAATTATTATATATATAGTTATTTTTACTACTTTTGTCTTTCAACATTTATATTAGATTTATAGGTGATTAACCCACCACTTTTACAACATTAGATTATCTGAAACTTTCTATATATTTACCTTTATTGACGAGATTTATACTTTCATTTGCTTTCCTGTTACTAAAGATTGCCCTTTCATTTCAGCTTAAAGAATTTCCTTTAATATTTATTGAACGCCAGTCTAGTGGTGAGGAAATCCTTTAGCTTTTACTTCTCTGGAAAACTCTTTATTTCTCCTTTAATTCTGAACAACAACTTTGCTAGGTAGAGTATTCTTGGATGGCAGTTTTTTCTTTCAGCACTTTGTTATATCTTGCCACTCTCTTATGTCCTGCAAAGGTTCTGCTGAAAAATCTGCTGATAGCTTTATGGAGCTTCCGTTGTACGTAACAAGCTGCTTTCCTCTTGCTGCTTTTAATATTTTCTCTTTTGTTTAGCTTTTGACACTTTAATTATGATGTGTCCTGGTGTGGGTCTCTTTGGGTTCAACTTTCTGGTACTCTCTGGACTTACTGCATCTGGATGTCTCTTTTCTTCTCAGGTGAGGGAAATTTTTGGCTATTATTTCTTCAAATAAGTTTTCTGCCCCTCTCTTTCTCTCTTCTCCTTTTGGGATCTCTATACTATGAATGAAGATCTACTTGAAGTTGTCTAATTTGTCCCTTATGCTATCTTCACTCTTTCATTCTTTTTCTTTTTGGTTCTTTGACTGGGTGAGTTCCATTGCCCTGTCTTTGAGTTCACCAATCCTCTCTACTGCTTCACCTAGTCTGCTATTGAATTCCTCTGTTATATTTTTCTGTTCAGTTACTGTGTGCTTCATCTTCATGACTTCTATTTGGTGCTGTTTTATACATTCTCTTTGTTGAAATTCTCACTTTGCTCTTCTATTCTTTGCCTGAGCTCAGTGAGCATCTTTATGACCATCATTTTGAACTTTTAATCAGTTAAATCACTCATCTTCATTTCATTATGGTCTTTTTCTGAAATTTCATCTTGTCTTCCTTTTGGAACATATTCCTTTCTTTCTTCATTTTGCTTGATTCTCTGTGTTGGTTTCTATGCATAAGATAAAACAGCCACTTCTCCCAGTCTTAAAGGAGTCGCTTGAGTAAGAGACGAACTTTATCATACCATCCTGCCATAGCTCTTGGTTGTCTCTCAAACCTTTGTGACCCTCCAGGCAGCCTATGTTTTTTTCTGTGAGTCCTGGCTCTTTAGTGTGTGCCAAGTCTGTCAGTGTCCCAAAGAGAAGGATCTCAGTCAGCACCTAGATTCTGGCTGATTGGAAGCCCAACTCTCAGGCAATGGCCTTTAAAATATGCCAATATGTCTGTTTCAGGAGAAGACTGGGAGATAGGCATTTCTGTCTGCTCCCTCTGTACTGAGCCTTAGGGTGATAGCCAGTGAAGAGCTATTTCTTTCAACTATTTCTGTTGAGCCTGTAACCCCAAGCCCTGCTGGCCACCAGAGCCAGGCTATCAATGGATGTATTCTCTGGGAAGCAGACACAAAAGTCTGGTTGCCAGATGTGTAAACAAGCTCCTATATTGGAGACACTGACCACCTTTGGTGGGGCAGCAGGAGAGCTTGAAGATGGCATCCCCCAGCCTCCCTGGTCTCTGGACAGGATTCTAGTCAGCTCCAAGTGTGTGTTTTATAAGGAGACTTCCCCTCAGGCCACAGCTATGAAGATAAGGTAATAGGCCTTTTTCACATAAACACTGGGAGTGCATTTCAATCTGCCATCTGTGTTCTGTGCCTTAGGGTAGGTGGCAGATTAAGAACTGTTTTCCCATTTTCAGTATTCCTGTTACTGCCCAAAAATGGGTGTTTGTCTGCCCACCACAAGACATGCCTTAGTCATGAGGCAAGGTGGTAGGAGAAAAAGGACCTTTTTATTGTTGTTGTGAGGAAGATCAACTCTGAGCTAACATCCAATGCCAACCCTCCTCTTTTTTGCTGAGGAAGATTGGCCCTGGGTTAACATCCATGCCCACCTTCCTCCACTTTATGTGGGGTGTTGCCAAAGCATGGATTGACAAGCGGTGCATTGGTGCGCACCCGGAATCTGAACCTGCCAACACTGGGCCACCGAAGAAGAATAAGAGCACCTAATGGCTACATCACTGGGCTGGCCCCCCAAAAAGTACTTTTATCACAGCTTGCTAGCAAGAGGGAAGATGGCCAACTCATGTCCCAAAGAACCATCTTACTGGAGCACAACATCTTACTGCAGTTATATAGGCTGATGGGTTATAGGGCAGGGGTTAGCAATGTTAACCTTCTGATGTTACAGACTGGGAGTCGCCACACCAGATCTTTCAGTTTTCAATGATGATGGCTGTCAGCCTAGACTCTCTGTTAAGGGGTTATCACATTCCTAAGGAACTCAAAAGAACAAAGTTATCATCTTATCACAGCTGGGAGATACATGCACAAGCAGGGGTCATAAAATCTACAGAGCAGTTAGATCTAATGGAGGGTGCATATCCAGCTGGGTGAGTTTGTCAGAGGTCATTCAAAGTTACAATAGAATTTTTATTTTCTACAATGGCTTCTTTTATGTCAACCTTGTCTTGAGACAGTATCATTCCTGTGGGATCCATAACCACAAGGCCTGCTGTCCACCAGGTTCAGGTTTTCAAGAGGCATCCCATGAGTGGTAGCTGCAAAAATCACAGTGCCCGATGAGTGTACAAGCTCCTTTCTGGGAGATACAGGCAACCTTGAGTGAGGCAGAGGGAGAGCACTAAAATGGCAACTGCTGGCCTCTATCTTTGAAGGTATTTCAGTAGCCCCCAGAAACATTAAATTAGATGCCTGACCCTCGGGCTAATGCTTTAAGATAAGCAAATAAGCCTCTGTCATAGAAAGTCTGGGCACTTTTCAGTTGGCTGCCTCGTACTGTGCCCTGGGGGATGTGAGTCATCACTCAGGAGCACTTTAAGAACTGTTACTCAGTTCACTACAGCCTTGTGGGTCTCATGGATGCAAGCCCTATTGGCTTTCAAATTTAGGTATTTTGGAGCTTATGTGTCAGGTTAAGGTCTTAAGAGTTGGAGTGCCAGAGATGGGGTTCAAACTCTTCCATCCTCAGGGAGAAGCTCAGAGTTGTGACTTCCTTCCTGATTGTGAGTTGCCACATTATGGGTGGGGTTTATGGTAAGATTGCAACTCAGCCTCTCCCACGCACTTGTACGTGGGTTTTTTTCTTCCCCCAATGTAGGAGCCACTCATCCAGTTTTTGATTCTTTTCTAGAGGAAATTGTTTCGCATGTAGATGTAGATTTCATGCGTCCGTGGGAGGATATGACTTCAGCATTCTTCTACATCACTATCTTGAACTGGACCTGTTTTTATATTTTGATAAGCTGATTCTGTTAAGGCTAGATGTTGCTCTCTTTGAGTTTAACGTACTTGGAGTTCATTCAGCTTCTTATTGTAGTTTAGACTGATTTTTACAAAATCAAATTTGGGAAATTTGCTGGCAATATTTCTTCACAAATTTTTTCTGCTCCTTTCTCTTTCTCTTCTATTTCTAGAAAGCCATTAGGTATTTGGTGTTATGCTTGATGATGTGCAACAGATCTCTGAATGTCTTTTTATTGTTGTTCATTATTTTTTGTTTCTATTCCTCAGACTGGATAATCTAAATTTATATATCTTCAAGTTCACTGATTATTTTTCTCTCTGCTCATATCTGCTCTTGTGCTCTTGCAGTGAATTTCTCACTTCAGTTATTATATTCTTCAACTCCAGAATTTCTACTTGATTTTTTGTTACAATTTCTATATCTTTGTTGATAATCTCTATTTGATACATTGATCTTATAGTTTTCCTTAGTTCTTCATACAGATTTCCCTTAGTTCTTTGAAAATATTTAAAAGAGCTGATTTAACCTATTTGTCAAGTAAGTCCATTGATTGTGCTTCTCCAGGGATACTTTTTCTCCCTTGTGAAAGTATCATATATTGTTGTTTCTCTGCATTTCTTTTTTTCTTCTAATTTTTTGTTTATTGCAGTAACATTGGTTTATAACATTGGATAAATTTCAGGTGTACATCATCATACGTCTATTTCTGCATAGATTACATCATATTCACCACCCAAATACCAATTATAACCCATCACCACACACATGTGCCGAACCATCCCCTTGACCCTCCTCCCTCCCCCCTTCCCCTCTGGTAACCACCAAACCAATCTCTGTCTCTATGTGTTTGTTTATTGTTGTTATTATCTATTACTTAATGAAGGAAATCATATGGTATTTGACCTTCTCCCTCTGACTTATTTCACTTTGCATAATACCCTCAATGTCCATCCATGTTGTCACAAATGGCTGGATTTCATCGTTTCTTATGGCTGAGTAGTATTCTATTGTGTATATATACCACATCTTCTTTATCCATTTGTCCCTTGATGGGCACTTAGGTTGCTTCCAAGTCTTGGCTATTGTGAATAACTCTGCAATGAACACAGGGGTGCATGTATCTTTACCCATTGGTGTTTCCAAGTTCTTTGGATAAATACCCAGCAGTGGAATAGCTGGATCCTATGGTAGTTCTCTTCTTGATTTTTTGAGGACTCTCCATACTGTTTTCCATAGTGGCTGCACCAGTTTGCACTCCCACCAGCAGTGTATGAGAGTTCCCTTCTCTCCACATCCTCTCCAACACATGTTGTTTTCTGTCTTGTTAATTATAGCCATTCTGACAGGCGTGAGGTGATATCTCATTGTAGTTTTGATTTGCATTTCCCTGATTGTTAATGATTTTGAACATCTTTTCATGTGTCTGTTGGCCATCTGTATATCTTCTTTGGAGAAATGTCCGTTCAGGTCTTTTGCCCATTTTTTAATTGGGTTGTTAGTTTTTTTGTTGTTGAGATGCATGAGTTCTTTCTATATTTTGGAGATTAAGCCCTTATCAGATGTATGGTTTGCAAATATCTTCTCCCAACTGTTAGTTTGTCTTTTCGTTTTGTTGACGGTTTCCTTTGCTGTGCAGAAGCTTTTTAGTTTGATGTAGTCCCATTTGTTTATTTTTTCTATTGTTTCTCTTGCCCGGTCAGACATGGTGCTTGAAAATATGTTGCTAAGACCGATGTCGAAGAGCAACTGCCTATGTTTTCTTCTAGAAGTTTCATAAAATCAGTTATTTCATTCAAGTCTTTAACCCATTTGGAGTTAATTTTTGTGTATGGTGTAAGGTAAGTGTCTACTTTCATTTTTTTGCATATGGCTATCCAGTTTTCTCACCACCATTTGTTGAAGAGACATTCTCTTCTCCATTGTATGTTCTTGGCTCCTTTGTCAAAAATTAGCTGTCCGTAGATGTGTGGGATTATTTCTGGTCTTTTGATTCTATTCCATTGATCTCTCTGTCTGTTTTTGTGCCAGTACCATGCTGTTTTGGTTACTATAGCTTTGTAGTACACTTTGAAATCAGGGAGTGTGATACCTCCAGCTTTATTCCTTTTTCTCAGGATTCCTTTAGCTATTCGGGGTCTTTTGTTGTTCCATATAAATTTTAGGATTCTTTGTTTTATTTCTGTGAAAAATGTTGTGGGAATTTTGGTAGGGATTGCATTGAATCTATAGATTGCTTTAGGAAGTATGGACATCTTAACTATGTTAATTCTTCCAATCCAAGAGCACCGAATATCTTTCCATTTCTTGGTGTCTTCTTCCATAGCTTTCAGCAATGTTTTATAGTTTTCAGTGTACAGATCTTTCACCTCTTTAGTTAAGTTTATTCCTAGGTATTTTATTCTTTTTGTTGCAATTGTAAATTGGATTGTATTCTTAATTTCTCTTTTTGCTACTTTGTTGTTAGTGTATAGAAATGCAACTGATTATTGTATGTTGATTTTGTATCCTGCTACTTTACCATATTCGTTTATTACTTCTAAAAGTTTTCTGGTGGATTCTTTAGGGTTTTCTACATATAAAATCATTTCATCTGCAAATAATGACAGTTTCATTTCTTCCTTTCCAATTTGGATCCCTTTTATTTCTTTTTCTTGCCTCATTGCTCTGGCTAGTACTTCCAGTACTATGTTAAATAGGAGTGGTGCTGGCCGGCCCCGTGGCTTAGCGGTTAAGTGTGCTCGCTCTGCTACTGGCGGCCCAGGTTCAGATTCCGGGCACGCACTGACGCACTGCCTCTCCGGCCAAGCTGTGGCTGTATCCCACATACAGCAACTAGAAGGATGTGCAACTACGACATACTTTTACCTACTGGGGTTTTGGGGGGACAAAAAGGAGGAGGATTGGCAATAGATGTTAGCTCAGTGCTGGTCTTCCTCAGCAAAAAGAGAAGGATCAGCACAAATGTTAGCTCAGGGCTGATCTTCCTCACACACACAAAAAAATAGGAGTGGTGAGCGTGGGCATCCTTTTCTGGTTCCTGGTCTTAGAGGGATAGCTTTCAGTTTTGCACCACTGAGGATGATATTAGCTGTGGGTTTGTCATACATGGCCTTTATTATGTTGAGGTACTTTCCTTCTATCCCCATTTTATTCAGAGTTTTTAGCATAAATGGATGCTGTATCTTGTCAAATGTTTTCTCTGCATCTATTGAGATGATCATGTGATTTTTATTCTTCATTTTATTAATGTGGTGTGTTACGTTGATTGATTTGCAAATCAACGCACATGCAAATGTTGAACCATCTCTGTATACCTGGAATAAATCCCACTTGATCATGGTGTATAATCTTTTTAACGTATTGTTGTATGTGATTTGCTAGTATTTTGTTGAGCATTTCTGCAGCGATGTTCATCAGTGATATTGGTCTGTAATTTTCTTTTTTTTTTTGTGTTGTCCTCGTCTGATTTTGGTATCAGGGTAATGTCAGCATCATAGAATGAGTTAGGGAGCTTCCCCCCCCCCCTCAATTTTTTGGAAGAGTTTGAGAAGGATAGGTATTAAGTCTTCTTTGAATGTTTGGTAGAATTCACCAGGGAAGCCATATGGTCCTGGACTTTTATTTTTGGGGAGGTTTGTGATTACTGTTTTGATCTCCTTACTGGTGATTGGTCTATTCACATTCTCTACTTCTTCTTGATCCAGTTTTGGAAGGTTGTATGATTCTAAGAATTTATCCATTTCTTCCAGATTGTCGAATTGGTTGGCATATAGCTTTCCATAGTATTCTCTTATAATCTTTTGTATTTCTGAGGTGTCTGTTGTAATTTCTCCTATTTCATTTCTGATTTTACTTATTTGTGCCTTCTCTCTTTTTTTCTTGGTGAGTCTAGCTAAAGGTTTGTCAATTTTGTTGATCTTTTCAAAGAACCAGCTCTTGGTTTTATTAATTTTTTCTATTGTTTATTTAGTCTCTATTTCATTTATTTCTGCTCTGATTTTTATTATTTCCCTTCTGCTACTGATTTTTGGCTTTGTTTGTTCTTCTTTTTCCAGTTCCTTTAGGTGCATTGTTAGATTGTTTATTTGAGATTTTTCTTGTTTGTTGAGATAGGCCTGTATTGCTATCAACTTCCCTCTTAGAACCGCTTTTGCTGTATCCCATAAATTCTGGCATGTAGTATTTTCATTTTCATTTGTCTCCAGGTATTTTTTGATTTCTTCATTGACCCAGTCGTTGTTCAGTAGCATTGTGTTTAATCTCTACGTATTTGTGGCTTTTCAGATTTTCTTCCTATAGTTGATTTCCAGTTTCATACCGTTGTGGCCAGAAAAGATGCTTGGTATTATTTCAATCTTCTTAAATTTATGGAGACTTGTTTTGTGGCCTAATATGTGATCAATCTTGGAGAATGTTCCATGTGCATTTAAAAAGAACATGTATTCTTTGGTTTTTGGATGGAATGCTCTGTATATATCTTCTAGCTCCATCTGTTCTAGTGTGTCATTTAAGGCCAATGTTTCCTTATTGATCTTCTGTTTGGATGATCTACCCATTGGTGTAAGTGGAGTGTTAAAGTCCCCTACTATTATTATGTTACTGTCTATTCTCTTTTTATGTCTGTTAATAATTGCTTTACATATTTAGGTGCAGCTACATTGGGTGCGTAGATATTTACAAGTGTTATATTGTCTTGTTGAATCCTTCCCTTGATCATTATGTAATGGCCTTCTTTGTCTCTTTTTACAGTTTTTGTTTTAAAGTCTATTTTGTCTGATACGAGTACTGCTACCCCAGCTTTCTTTTCATTGTCATTTGCGTGGAGTATCTTTTTCCATCCCTTCACTTTCAGTTTGTGAGTGTCTTTAGGTCTGAAGTGTGTCTCTTATATGCAGCATATATATGAGTCTTGGTGTTTTATCCAGTCAGCCACCCTATGCCTTTTAATTGGGGCCTTTAGTCCGTTGATGTTTAAAGTAGCTATTGATAAGTATGTACTTACTGCCATTTTTAAACTTTTTTTCTCAGTGTTTTAGTAGTCCTTCTCTGTTCCTTTCTCCTTCTGTACAGAATTGATGGTCTCTTTAGTTTGACCTCTGTCTGAAAGGTCTACTCTTTAACTCCCCTCCTCCCTCATTTTATGTTTTTGATATCATATCTAACCTCTTTTTTGTGCATTTGTATCCATTGCCCTCTTATCATGGAAACAGATAATTTTTCCTATTTGTGGTCTTCTCTTTTCCCCTTAAATCAGTCCCTTTAACATTTCTGGTAGCACTGGTTTCTTGGTGACAAATTCCTTTAATTTTTGCTTGTCTGGGAAATTTTTGATCTCTCCTTCCATTTTGAATGATAATCTTGCTGGGTAGAGTATTCTTGGCTGTAAGTTTTTTCCTTTTAGCACTTTAAATATATCGTGCCACTCTCTTCTAGCTTGTAAGGTTTCTGCTGAGAAGACAGCTGATAGCCTTATGGAGTTTCCTTTGTATGTAGCTTGTCTTTCTCTGGCAGCTTTTAGGATTCTCTCTTTATCTTTAATTCTAGACATTTTGATTATGATGTGTCTTGGTGTGTGCCTCTTTGGGTTTATCTTGTTTGGGGTTCTCTGTGATTCCTGTTCCTGGATGTCTGCTTCCTTCCTTAGGTTAGGGAAGTTTTCATCTATTATTTCTTGAAATAGATTCTCTGCCCCTTTGTCTCACTCTTCTCTTTCCGGGACACCTATAACACGGATGTTACTGTGCTTGATGTTGTTTCAGAGGTCCCTTAGACTGTCCTCACTCTTTTTAATTCTTTTCTCTTTTACCTGTTCAGCTTGGGTAATTTCTTCTAGTCTTTCTTCCAGCTCACAGATCCGTTCTTCTGTATCCTCTACTCTGCTTTTGAGTCCCTCTGGGAATTTTTCACTTCCAGTATTGTATTCTTCATTTCTGATGGTTCTTTTTTATATCTTCCATTTCTTCGTTGACATTCTCACTGAGTTCATCTATTCTTCTCCCCACATCAGTGAGCATCCTTAACACTCTTAGTTTGAACTCTCTGTCAGGTAGGTTGCTCATTTCTGTTTCACTTAGTTCCTTTTCTGGGGTTTTGTCCTGTTTCCTTACTTGGAATGTATTCCTTTGTCTCCTCATTTTCCCTCTTTTCCTGTGCTTGTGTCTATGTATTAGGTAGGTCAGCTATGTCTCCTGCTCTTGGATAGGTGACATTATGCAAGTGATGCCTTAGGAGGCTTGTAGTGTTCTTCCCTCAGTTTTCAATGTTCCAGGGGTGACCCCTATGTGGGCTACCTGTGTCCTTCTGTTTTGGCCTGTTTGCTCTCCCAGTATGTGCCCAGGTAGGCTGAGTTATGCTCCTGGTCAGCTGTTGTAATGCTCAGCTGTTTGTAGTTGTTGTGGGCCCTTCAGTCTCTTTATCACGTATGAGGAGCCCCAGCACAGTTTGCTGCAATTTCTAATACTACATTTGTGTTGCAGTATTTCTTTTAAGTGAGTAGGCCCCCAGCGTGGCAGGTTGTTAGGCTCAGGGCCTTACAATTGCTATAAGCCTCCAGCCTTTAGGTCTCTTTTCAACTCTCTGAGGATTGCAGGTGGGTGGGGCTGGCCTCAGGCACAGGAGCACTCAATTGTTTCAGACTTTGGAAGGTGGGGCAAACCCCCTTTGTGGGCCTTTGAGAAGCACAAGTCTTCTGCAGCTGACAAGCCCTGCCGCCCACAGGTCCACACACAGTCAACACACAGTCCTGCCCTGTGTGCGTGCCCCGCCCTCCCGAAGTGGGCCCAGTCTCTCCACGGTGGGAGCCCCACACACTCACCCCTGCCCCACACTCTCCACCTGCTCCTTGTGCACATCCTGCCCCACTGAAGTCAGCTCAGTTGCCAGGCTGCAAAGAATCCAGTCACCAATCTATGCAGGCCCACAAGTTACCTGAGGGCTTGTTGTTGGGTTGGGCCAGTTTCTAGGGTGGGCTGCCCACCCTGGCTGAGCTGGATTAAATCAGTGCTCTAGTTGGTGGGGCAGACCCTGGGCTAGCAGGACCCAGGGAGAACTCCAACGGCGTCTGTGTCAGCACGCCCACACCAGGCTACAACAATGGCCACTGCCAATGTCCCAGTTCCTGGGGAGGTCTCACCTTTTACCCTGATGCACTCAGGGCCTATCAGGTGAGTCTTTTTTTACCACAGCACTGTGCACCTTTCCCTCTGGCGATTTTAGGATGGTTTCTGAAACGGGAGAGTTTGCGCTCGGGCCCTTTAAGAGCCGGTTTTATTTTCTTTGTGAACCAGATTTTCTGGGGGTACTCTCCAATGTTTTAGTAGCAGGCAAAGTCAGATATTATGCAACACGTCTGGATTGTGCTGGGTCCACGAAATGCCTACAGCAGGGGCGCTGCCCGGCTCGGGGTCCCGCTCCTCCAGGGAGGGCTGTGTACCTTTGGGCTGCTCCCGAGTGGCCGTGAAGCTGGCGGCTTGTGAAGGTGGCATTTTATCTCTCCAGAAGGGAGTTTCTGCCTCTTCCACCTCAATTAGGATTGTCCTTTGTTGCAGAAGTTCCTCATCCAGTTTTCAGTTCTGTCTCAGGGGTAATATTTCCACGAGTAGTTGTAAATTGGCTGTGTCTGCGGGAGGAGGTGAGTTCACAGTCTGCTTATGCCGCCATCTTGACTTCTCCTCTTTGCATTTCATGTAATTTTTTTTTGTTGAATACTGGTCATTTAAAATAGTATATTGTACCATCTCTGAAAATCAGATTCTTACCCTTTCCAGAGCTTGTTGTTGTTGCTGTTTGTTGTAGTTTTTCTTGTTTGTTTAGTTCCATTTCTGAACTAATTCTGGTCATTTGCATTCTTTGTTGTGTGTGGCTACTAAAGTTTCTACTCATTTAGCCTAGTAGTCGGCTAATGTTGTGCAGTTTTCCTTAAGTGCCTGGACCCAGTAAGTCTCCCAGTATTTGCTGAGGGAAGGTCTCTGTGTGCATGTTGGTCTTGTCTTCCACACTCGTCCAGGCATTTGACAACTGTGCCTTTAGCCTTCAATTCCTGCTTGCACAGAGCTCCAGTCTTAGCTATAGTGGGAATGAAGTACTTCTTAGGCCTTTAAGGCATGCCCACAGCCATATGCATGTGCTTAGACTTGTAAATTCCAGGAATATGTCAGAGCTTTTCAAAGCCTCTATGGATAACTTACTCCCCAGCTTTCTCTTATAAGTTTTTAATTAGCTTTTTTGAATCAACTGTTATCTACTACCTCAGGCTGCCCTGAAGTTAAACAATTGCGTGTAATTGCCTTTGTCAAATTCTGTGGTTCTAGTGCTGTTCACAGTGAGAGAGCTCCAAGTTATGTCAAATACAGTGTCTGTTGCAAGTGGGGTCTTCAGGGGTATCCACAGACATGTAAAATCACAACATTTTCCTGGCAATGAGACTTTGAAAGAGCTGTCTCTAGTGGCTGCACGGCTCCTCGTGTTCAACAAGAATACAGGCATTTATTTTTCAAGCATACAGTGATGCTGGAGAGCAGAAAAGTGGCTAGAATGTTAAAACACAACAAAGCTCCCTATTCTTATTGAGGTTAAGCCATTTTTCTTGAATAAGTGCTCCTCAGGTTACTGCAAGCCATTAGTTAATTTCCAGTATTCTGAAAAAGTTCTCTAAAAAGTAAGCCAGTTTTCTCAGTGCTTTTATGAAGGAGAGAACTTTAGAAGGTCTTTACTCTGACATTATCACCCTTCACATTGTAATATGCATTGTAAGGTGTTAATTGTTTTCTAATTATGGCTAAGTAGTTTAGCATTTACATACTTCTCCCTAATGACCCATTGAAACCAAACACTATCCTGTTACGACTTTGTAAAGTTTTAGGTCTATTTATTTTTAATAAAAATACTCATTATAATTTTTTTTTATCAGCAACTAATTAGTTGAATTATAGAAGAGGAGAGAAGAAAGAAAAAACGGATAGCGATGACTGGTCTGCACCTGCTATTGTCTCCTCTTCTCTCTAGTGCAGCTCTGGGGCTGCCCTACTGCAAACCATTCACGGCTGGGCTGGTGGCTCTTCTCTTTCACCCAGGCAGAGTGGTCAGGGAAAAGAGCATAATTCATATTCTCTCCTCCAACTTTTCTTACCTAAACATCTAGCCTTTCTCCTGGGGATACAGTTTCCTCTCATTTTATAAAGCAGCCTATCTTTCCAGGGTCTTTCACAGTCATGACTTGAATGTCTCAGAATCTACACTCACCTTTTCCTTCTGGGCTTATCCATGGCTGAGATGATGTTGTCAGCTTGTGAGCACTTTGCCATTTACTTAAAATATGGCCTTGGACAAAATAGACATGACCACCCACCAAGTCCCTTGGAGGTCCAGAGAATTCCCTACAATTTCTGTGACTTCCTAGGAACTTACATTCTCCTGGTCACCATTCAGATCTCTTATTTTTCCTGTTGCTCAGCTCACTGAACTCTATATTTTTTCTCTTATCTGCCCTTCCATACACACACTTTATGTTGCTATAGATCCGTGTGTGCCTTCCTTTAATTTCCAAAACATTCCTGGCGTGACATAGTCTTACCAAAGTTTCTACAGGTGGCATGTGTGCTTGTTTGTGTGTTACGCCTTGGCACAGGATGGCTGGGATATAGAAAGGAGATTAGACATCTGGATTTTTAAAATGTCCCTGTTGTTTTGCCAGAATTTGAAATCTAATGTCTGACTCTCTGCAGTGTCCCTGGCCTGCAAGCACATTGCTGGTTCCCTCTCTCTAGGCTTCTCCTCCCCACTCCCTTAAGCAAATAATTTTTATAACCCAGCAGTTCTCAAATGAAGAGTGGTTTCACAAGAGGTGTAGGGACATAGGGGAAGGGGACATGTGAGACTTGCCCCCCATCACCCTGAGAGTGACCAGTAGATGAGCAGCCCAGATTTTCACTCCATACGAGAAGTTTCTGACCACAGGACTCATGGACTGTCTTTTGAAGTAATTTCCCCATTACTAGGTGGGATTGGGGGAATCCAGCCAGTACTGAGTATTCCCTTGTCTGGGATGCTACAGAGCAGTCTAGGGGATGCAGAGACTGGACTCAGGTGACTCTCTTGAGGCCACACAGTAGGAATGGACTGCAGCTGTGATGTTAGGGATTTTTTCCCAAGTTTGTTGTTAAGAGCCCAGACCTCCACCCTTGATTTGCTGTGTGACCTTTCACAGGTTGTACAACCCCTTAGGACTCAGGTTTTCACATCCATAAAATGGGTTTGGTATGCAGTGCCCTGACGACCTTGAGTGCATGGTCATGGGGCCAGTCCTGCAGCTCCATCCTTTGGGTGTTCTACTAGGGCAGCTGTGGGGGAAGCCTGAACAGCGAGGAGAAGGAGGCACTGCCCAGTGGTTAGTAAGATGGTGCTGCTCCCCTAGAGCATGGGAATCAAGAGTTCTTGCATGTTGTAGAGTACCCAGTCTGTGTGGAAGAGTCCAGGACCTGATCCTCACTAGGGGGCAGTGGGTCTGAGGCAGCTGAGGTGTGGCAAGGAGGAGTGTGTAGATCTCCACCCCTGCTACTCTGTGACAACAGGAGCAGGGCTGGCAGAGGGTTAGAGGGAAATGCTTGGTTGTGATGCAGCTAAGGGCCTATCAATTTCTGTGGGGGTTTGGCTTTGCCTTGTGTGTAGGGAGCATTACTAGACTAGTGGCAGCTGAGAAAGCCATACAGGTGCAAGCAATAAGTAAATGCCAATATTTGCACTGGGGGTGTAGGGATTTGACATTTCGCACAAAGAACTTTGTTTCTTTGCTCACAGCTTCTAACTTCGGCAACTGACAGTTGAAATTTGTGGAAAATCTGAATGGAAATTTCACTCATTAAATGGTATAGGGACTGAGGACAGAACAGGCTTATCCCTGCCTGGCTGTAATAGTGTGACCTCTGAGCTGACCACAGGCTGGCACTGGTGGTCAGGACTGCCTGGGGTAGGCTGTTAACCAGAGAAGCAGGTAAGGGTTTTAAGTGGGCGTAGGGGTGGAAAGTGTGAGATCACTAAGCTGATTTTGCCACAGGGAGGGGGCATCTCCAACACAGGTCCAGGCACATTGTAGAGTGAGGCTGTCATATGTTTATTCTGTAATTATTCTTGAGGTGCTACTGTAGGTGCTGGGGATGATATATAAGATCTGAATGGCTTTTTAACTATTGGGCCACCATGCCAGAGTAATATTTAGCTCTGCCCTTGGGGTGCGGAAGAGCGTAAGGGGCTTTTCTGAGTGAAGCTTTTCCTCTGCTTTTGTCTCTGTATCCTAGATGTTTCCTCTGCAGCTGAACAGGCTGGCAGGCAGTCTGCGATGGGACCCTGCTCAGAAGACTCCGGCCTCTGCTGGGCCTCCTGGCTCCTGGGATTCACCAGTCTCCTCCTCAGTGAGTGGCCTGGGCTCCTGGGAGGGAGGGCGGTTGGGTGAAGCAAGGAGCCAGGGTCTCCTTTCAATGTCTCAGGTATTTGGTGAAGGAAAAGACAAAAGAACTCTTACAGTTTAGCTAATACACTGTCCAGGGTTGAACAGAAAGGACGAATGGCCTTTTGGCTGTGCGGAGGCTGGGAACCCTGAGCACCAAGCAGCCTGGCTGCATTAAGAGAACTATTAACAGGGAGGTGAGGTCACTTCTGCTGCAATAGCAGTTTAAGCCAGGAGAACCTGTAGCTGCCTGGGGAGTAGGGTGGAGACAGACAAAGAAGCTGCTCCTGGGGACAGAGGGGGTGGGAACAGGGCACCCCTGGCCTGGAACTCTGAACTCCGCAGCTGTCGTGTCGAGGAGGGGCTGACTTAGCACCCCCGTGTCTGAGCTGGAGGAATCAACTAATCTGGGCTCTTTGGTCTTCTCCACTGAAAAGGGAGAGTGAAGGAGTGCTCCTCGCCCAGGTTAGGGGCTCAGCTGCAAGCACAGAAAGAGAGTCCCTGGATGTCTCATATTTGCCTTAAAATTAGTTGTGAATTTTACATTCCACTACAGTGTCAGTTTTCATCTTAAAAAGTTGAGAAGTATTTATCTTTGTGTAAAGTTAATCCTCTAGGGGGGTCCCTTTTTCATGCCTGTGGGTTGCATCTCCCTCCACTGCCAAATGCTGCTCAGGTCCTGGAGACCCCAGACTGAAAGCATTGTTTTAGAGAAAAACCCTGGAAACAAGGGAGGCACCCATCAGTTCTGGAATTATTGAACTAATTGAGGAGTGTCTTTATCTCGGAATAATACTGAGGTTAAAAAACAAATGTTCCAGTTGTCTGGGTGAGATTTCTAGTTTCCGCGATGTGAGATGCATGGATTTCCATGAGCAAGATGCAAGAGACTGAATACAATGAAATTCTAATTTTGTAAATGAACAGAAGCCATCAAAATTTCACAGTGTCTGTGTCCCCAGATGTTTATAAATGGAGAATGTGGAAGGAAACAGTAGACTGCTGATGTGGACTCCTGGAGAGGGTGAACTTGAGGAGGAAATTGAGGAGGGGGAAGTTGAGAGGGGGTGGTATAAGCAAAAAAAGAACTGAAAGAAAGACTGTCCTAAGGAAAGCTGAATATCTCATCTAGCACGTTATCTGAGAGTTTATGTTTACATATAACGAAATTAAATAAAGAACTAGTGTGGTGTGAGATATAAACTCTCCTTGTTCTAAGACCCTCAGGTATTGTAATTATTTGTCACCTCAGCACAGCCTAGCCCATCCTGACTGCTACACTGCCTAGAAGGAGAGGGAAGGGAGAGCAACCTTCATTACTGTATTAGTTATCTATTGCTGTGTAACCTGTTACTCGAAAACTTAGTGCCTTAAAACAACACAATGTATAGTCTCTCGGCTTCTGAGGGTCAGGATCCAGGGGTGGTATAGCCGGGTGCTTTGGTTCAGGGTCTCTCAGACTGAAATCAAGCTCTTGGCTGCGGCTGCAGTCAGCTCAAGACTCAACAGGGAAGAATCCACTTCTAAGCTCAGTCGTGTGATTGCTGATAGGATGCCATTCCCGTGGCTGTTGGAGCCAGGGCCTCACTTCCTCCCTGGCTGTTGGCCAGAGGCTGCCCTCTGTTCCCTGCCATGTGGGCCTCTCCACAGGGCAGCTGACAGCATGGCAGCTGGCTTCATCAGATGGAGGGAGAGAGTGCGAGCAAGACGGGTCACAGTCTTGTCACTCCCATCGCTAAGTGACATCCCATCACCTTTGCTGTATCCTGTTCCTCAGAGCAAGTCACTAGGTACAGACCCCACTCCAGGGGAGGGGGTTACAAAGGGTGTAATCTTGAGGAGGGAGGGATCTTCGGACCCACTTTGGAAGCTCCCTCCTAAGAATATGCACTTAGTATGTGCCAGAAAACGTGGAGATGCTTTTGATCCTCGATCTCA
The DNA here is from genome assembly GCF_020826845.1 of Diceros bicornis minor. Lineage (NCBI taxonomy): Eukaryota > Metazoa > Chordata > Mammalia > Perissodactyla > Rhinocerotidae > Diceros > Diceros bicornis. Next base: position 60,984,226 of record NC_080743.1, read on the forward strand.
TTTAATTCATGCTATCATTTTGAGGCAGGTAAGGAAACTGCAGGTTAGCAGATCTAAGTAACCTGTTCAAGGTTACACTCCACTAGAACCAGAACTTGATTCCAGAGTTGTTTCAAATTCATTGTCCTAGGCTGCATTCCAAGAATCAAGGGAGTATATTGGATGGATTTCACTAAAAAGACGAATTTTGTGTTTCTCTCTCCTATTCTTGATGAAAAAACCCTCACGGTTCCTGTTTCCAATGCCCTAGGCATCTGCAGCACTGGGGTCAAGAGTTCTGGAGCACACGGTTCTGGAGGTCAGCATTCTGGAGTTCACGTTTCTCTGAAGGGTATCCGAGGAGGTTCTGTGTTGTTTCACATGATCAAGGAGCCAGGAACTGTGCTGGAGGAGATTGTGTGGGGCTTTGGACCTGCCTCAAAATACACAGTCATGCTGCGAGTCCGTAATGGGTCAGAAGAGGCTCCAACCTGGGTCAAACTCCAGGACAAGTACAAGCAGAGGGTCCGTGTGCACAACATGACATCCTTGAAGATTGAGAACTTGACTCATGAGGACAGTGGACAGTACTGGGGTGTGGCCAGCTTTACCGGAGGAATGGAATCTAGCCAGATTTTCTACCTCACTGTCTATGGTACGTGACACCCCCTCACCTCAATCCCATGGCTATGTCCTTCTTTTGTACCTAGGAGTGTCACATGAGCCCCATTTTGCAGGACTCCTTCCAGACACCAGCCTCCAGTCTTTCTTTTCTCTCTTGAAATTTGGGTAAGTGGGTTCACCACAAAGGGAGAGCAGAGCTGAGATTCACACCAGGGATAAAATCACTTCAGTGTTTTGGGAGAGGAAAGTGGAAATGTGAGGGAAATGGAATTTTGCCCTAACACTTATTGTTCCTGAGAGGGTTAAGTTGACTTAATTTATGGATTAGTTTTCTATTGCTGCTATAACAAATTCCAGTAGTCCCCCCTTATCTGCAGAAAATACATTCCAAGACCCGCAGTGGATACCTGAAACCGTGGATAGTACCGAGTCCTATATAAACTGTGTTTTTTTCTATGCAAACATACCTGTGATAACGTCAATTTTTAAATTAGGCACAGTAAGAGATTAACAACAATAAGTAATAATAAAATAGAACAATTATAACAACATACTGCAATAAAAGTGACCATAGACGTTAGAAACCACGCCATTCAATTTTTTTTTCTTTATTAAGTGAAGAACTTTCACTTTTTCACTTAAAGGAAACACTTTACAGCTTCTCTTTGGCATAGTTGAATTGCCAACATCACTACTCTTGCTCTTTGGGGTTATTATTAAGCAAAATGAGGGTTATTGGAACACAAGCACTGCGATACTGCCATGGTCATCTGATAACTGAGATGGCGGCGAAGTAGCCTATACAGTATGCATATGCTGGACAAAGGGATGATTCACGTCCTGAGCGGGATGGGGCGGGATAATGTGAGATTTCAACACACTAGTCAGAACACCCCAATTATAACATGAATTGTTTATTTCTGGAATCTTCCATTTAATATTTTCAGACCGTGGTTGACCATGGGTAACTGAAACTGTAGAAAATGCAACTGTGGATGAGGAGGGATTACTGTACTACAAACTTAGTGGCTTAAATCAACACAAGTTTATTATCTTACTGTGCTGTAGGGCAGAAGTCAGACACAGGTCTCACTGGACTAAAGTCAAGGTGTTGGTAGGGCTGTGTTCCTTTCTGGAGGAGCCAGGGGGAGAAACATTTCCTTGCCTTTTCCACCTCCTAGTGGCTGCCTGCAACCCTAGCTCTCGGCCGCCTTGCTCTGTCTTCACAGCCAGCAATGGTGGGACGAGTCCTCTGCACAGTGCAGCCCTCTGAACTCCTCTCCCTCCTTCCACTTTTAAGGACCCTTGTGATTACACAGGTCCCCTCCAGATAATCCAGAGTAATCTCACTATATTAATGTCAGCTGATTAGCAACCTTAAGTCTATTACCTCAGTTCCCTTTTGTCATTAATGTAACATATTCACAGGTTCTGAGGTTTAGGACATGGATATCTGACATCTTTAGGGAGGTCATATTATGCCTGACATTATTTGGAAATCACTTGTAGTTCATTCTCCCTGTCCCCTCTGCTCTTACTCAGCCCCAGCCCGAGGCCAGCTTCACTCACAAAATCCAGCCTGAAGAGCCTCCATAGATGTAGGAGAAAGTTTACCCTGCCACACTTCTTTAGAACCTCATTTAGCAACTCTTTCTTTCCCTACAGTTCCTCTGCATAGAGAAATACCCTGCTACGGAGAGAGTGGCTTTGACAGCTTTAGGTCCTCAAGGGAGTTCTGTGACTGGCTTGTAAATCTGTCACTTCTCTTCCTATCTGCACCACAAGTTCAGTGGCACGTTCTAAGCACACTCGGGGCCTGTCATTTCTAGTCGCTACCACTGCATCTCCCACGAACGTCTCCACTTTTGGGCACATGGGGCCTTTCTCTGGACTCCCAGAGCTGGCCAGATGTCCCTCTTCACTGTGGGCTGTGTAGTCCCAGGCATCATCTCAGCCGGAGAAGCAGAGTGAGGGCCCTGGACCAGGACAGGTCCTTCCCTCCCGATTTCTTTCACTGCTAGGAAAGACCCAATTCTAAAAATAATGGGCCTTGGGTAAGTGGAGTGCAGGCTTTATCTTCTTGTGGGAGATTTTTAAGACTTGTCAGTCTAGTGACATCACATAAGGCTTAACTCTGTATCTCCCTTCCTTCTTATCTCTTACTATATATTTAGCTTTGGGTAAATTCTATTTCATGTGTAAAATGTCCCACCTTCCCTAGAGGGAGGAAGCCAGAGCTTCAGTGAGATAATGGATGAGAATGTGCAAACTGTAATGTTCTCCACTAACGTGAGGCTCCATTCTCTTGTCCCTCCCACCCCAGAGCCTGTGCCCAGTCCCAAGATCCTGGTCTGGTCGCTGTCTATATCAGAAGGCTGGTGCAACGTCACCCTGGAGTGCAGGACTGTGCTGGTCACAGAGGACCTGAATGTGACCTGGGAGAGCAAGGGCCTCCCCAGGGAGCTGGAACAGAGAGGGACACCGGGACCAGCCTCCAACTCCTGGAACCTGCATGTGAGCCTGCCTCTGAGCCAGCCCAATGCCAGCCTCACCTGTGTGGTCAGCAACTCTGAGGACCAGAAAACTGTCACTTTAGCCCTTGGGGAGGTCTGTGCCCATGGTGAGTGTAACCTGCCAGAGGGGATGGGCGCTCTCAGAGCTCAGGGAGCACTGGGGTCTGAGAATTCTGGGGTTTTCCCCATACCATGTTCATCAGCACCACCCCCAACCTGTTCACCCCATACAGGAGTCTGGGAGGCCCATCCAACTCGTTTCTGCTTTAAAATGTCTCTCACGTCTCTGCTTCTCTCCTCATTCCCCTGCTGGTAGGCAGCAACTGTCCAGTCCCTCTCTGCACCCCACCCATCATCCACAGTGAGTCCAGAGTGGTCTTTTGGAAAAGAAACCGGATTTGTCTGTGTCGCCTGTAGGATCTGATCTCCAGTGACTCCCTGTAGGATTCAAGGCTCAGACGCTCCTCTGCCCAATGTTTTGGCCTCAGTGACACAGTTCACACCACACTGCTTGCCTGGAGTTCCCGAATATGTTCTGCTATTGTCAGATTTTATCCTCTGGATATGCTGTTTCCTTTACCGTTATTCCTCCCTCCATTTCCCTGCATTTTTTGCCTTATTCTTATTGAAGCACTTCCCTCAGGGATGGCTGACTTCAGTAACACGTGCCCCATGTTGTCACACAGGCCCTGTGCTGGGTTTAAAGCTCTGCAGTGGCCATCTTGACATTTCTAACAATTTTTGAACAAATGACTCCTCATTCTCATTTTGCACAGGGCCCTGCAGGGGCTGTAGCCATCCTGCCCTCGGGCATCACCTTTAAGTGTGGTCCCTTGCCCCTCCACTGAGTAGCAATGCTCTGTTTATGTGTTTGTCTCCTCTGTAGCCTGGAACACATTGAGGGCAGGGGCCATGTCTTGTTCTCCTTTGAATTCCTGTGCCAAGCACAGCGTCTGGCACAGTTTGTTCACAGTGTTTCGATGATGAATGAATGACCTGGTACACCATGTGCATCCTCGCCCCTCTAAGCTATCCTCCGCGAGCTGCTGGAGGGACCTGATGTGTCAGCATCCTGTAAAATCCCCCGTTACCCTCTCTTCACCCCCGTACTGGACTCTCAGATAGAGTTCAACACTCAGCATAACTCACAAGACCCTCTGAAGACAGACTCCTGCCTCCCTCTGACCTTCCTTGCCCAGCTCCTCTCTTCCCTGTCCCTCTCTTGCCTGCCACAGGGGGGTGCTGACAACTCTCAGGGGCTCGCTTTTTGACACAGCCATTTCCTCAACATGCTGCTCCTCCCTTCTGGAATGCCGTGCCCAGCCTGAATATCTAGTAAACTTTTATTCCTCCCTCAAGACTCAGGTTACCCATCCCCTCCTCTGGGAGGCCCTCCCTGAAGACCTGTGTACAAGGCGTAAACCTCTATTGCACTGCGATCTCTCTGGCTGGCAGACTTTGTTATTTTCTCAGTCTTCCCCCCTGGGTGATGAGCTCCGTGGGCTTGGACCAAGTCTTTTTCATCTCAACATCCCTGGCACCAAGCAGGACCCCAGCACTGGTTGAATGAATGAACCTCATGCTCCTCCCTCTTCAGTTTCTGAACCAGGACCTTCAGACTTCTCCTCCTGCTCTCTCTATCTCTCCTGGCAATGAGTATCTCAAGCTCTCTCTTACGTTAACTCTCTTCACTCTTTCTGTGTGAGGGAAACAGATTCACATGAACAAACTATCGCTGACCCCCTGCAAGTCATCCTAGGGGCCACCGTGGCTGTGCTGTTGATCCTCGGGGCTGGTCTGTGCCTTTGGAAGACATGTGAGAAGAAGAAGACGGAGACTGGAAGAGGCAGGTTGCACTTCTCCTTTCTGGCCCAACCCCCCCCCCCCCCGGGCCCTTGGCTCCCTTTCTCCTGCATTTTGCTGCTCAGGGAATGTCTCTGCGGAGGGGATGGTGTGTAGACATGTGCTTGGGGTTCATAGCATTGGGGGAGCGTACAGGTTTCCAAGGCCCAGATTCAAACTCCACTCTGTGTAGGACTCATGTGCAGTATTACAGGAGGAACACAGGAACCAGGATGGTGACATCCAGTATACAGAGCTGAGCCAAGAGGAGTTACAAAGGAGCAGGGACAAGGTGAGAGCTGGGAGCAGTGCCCAAATGGGCTTTCCCCGGTCCCTCTGTGCCTAGGTTTGGGCATTTCTGGCCCTGCTGTCTGTTTAACTCTTTCCAGATAGTCACTGGTATTTACTAAGAAACTTTACAACTGGGACCAGTATAGTGAAGGGCACTTTGGGGCGATTCACATGCAGTTCATATCAACAACATGAGTTCCATGTGGGTCCCTCTGGGGCCTCTCTATGCCTCAATTATTCTAGGAACCTTCTTCTTGCACTCCTAGGATATGAGTGAACGACATCTAGAAGAAAACGAGCCTCTCACCTCCATCTACAGTGAGATCCAGAAGCCAGGCTAGGCCATGAAGATGATTTAATTGCAGAAAGCAGGATAATCAGCATTCCTAGGACACCTCCACGCTGAGCTTGATCCCTGCAGACACCCACCTCTTCCAGCTTTGGTCCAGCTCCAGCTGCCCCTGGTCTGCATTACTCTGACCCTCATGTCCTCAACTCTCTGGGCACATGTGGCCCTGTCACTTCCTCTGACACCTCCTCAAGCTGCCCTCCCACTCATGACCCTCACCCCTGCAGCACGCGTGCTCTTCCTCTGTCATAGACTCGGCTCCTAAGCCCCTCTCCTCCTGAAGCTTCCCAAAGGTGACCCTCCTGACTGTGCATGTGTTAATCCCCACAGCCTCTTCTGTGTGTCATTCTGAGAACATGAGGCCAAGCATGGCGACTGTGTAGAGGTGTTGAACATGCCGCAAAAGAGAGAGTGAGTCCTTTGCTTCTTGACGCTGAGTTGGGGGTCAATGGAGGCAGCACAGATGGGTGGGAGCCCACAAAGGGACAGCCCGAGGCTCTCCTGTGCAACTTGTATAAGGCTCCCTTGGTGGTGTTGGGCAATGTGTCTGCGCGCGTGCGCGTGTGTGTTGGTAGAAGTGTCTAGTTTACTTTATACACTGTCTAGAGCCCTTGTTCTTGGACTCCTGTGCTAACCGGGACCTCCACCTCAGCATTAGCCCATGGGTCCAAACTGACCTTCTTGTGGAGTGGGAAGAGGAATTTGTACTATTTCAGGCCATTGCAAGTCTTCTGCCTCTCAGCGAATGACCTCAGAGGCCCAAAGTTGGGAGGTGCATTCTTAGGAAAACAGCTTCAGCTCTTCCCCTGTCTTGGATAGGGACACTTCGTGGTTAGAATGGATGTGCAGTGTCCTCTCACAGCCTTGGTGGGCTGGTGTGGGGTGTGAAGGGTGAAGCTTGTGGGAAGGTCTGACTCAGCCCTCTCCAGACTCTTCTGCTGACCCTCAGCACCCCCCCACCATGCTGGCCTCAGACCCTGGGTCAGCTCCTCATTGCTCACTTGCCTCCCTCCGTCTAGAATGGTAGTTCCCTCTCCCTATTCCTTGCTGCCATCACCACCTGTTGAAATACTACCATTTGGCCCAAAGCTCTCTCCTAAGTCATGTGTTCCATGGATCCTGTCTGGTTGCCAAAGGTTTGGAAATGGTCTCTCCAACAGCTGACTTTTTTGAATACCTTGGACATAACTAAGGGCACTGCCAGAGTCTGCCCTGGATTAACCATGAGTGTTCTCTACTGGACTAACCTGGAGCTCCCTCAGGAGGGTGTTGGGGCTGGAGGAGGCCAGGACCAAGAAGACAAGCACCTCTTGTGTGAGGAGTCTGGGCCACCCTTCGTCCCACAAGGGCTCAGCAGACTGAGACCAAGAGCATAGAGGCTGCTGAAGGTCTTTCTGGTGGTGGGTCCACATGGAATCAAGGATGGACATGATGACCTCCAATGACCCTGCTGATGACCTCTCATGACTCTCCCTGGCCCAGAGTTCTGAGGTGGGGACTTTCCCACCCCATCTCCAGCCTCAGATGGACTGAGGACCTGATGCAGCCTGCATTGGGGTGTGTGGGAGCTTCTCCCCTCCCTGAGGGTCCTCACCTCCTCAAAGCCTCTGCCTCCTGCCTTGTATCCCAGCTCTTGGGTCAGAGATGGACACCCTGGTACTATGAACTGTGGCAACTTGTCTGCTGGCCTAGATTCCTGGTCTCTTTGTTCCCTTTCCAGCTCAGCTCATCTCAGCTCTGCTGCTTCATCTCTGACCTCAGAAAGCAAAATCCTGAGTACAGGCTTGAGGATTATGAAGCAATGCTAGGAGCTTTCTGGATGGTGTATGGATAATGGAGGAGTAGGTGGATCCATAATAAGGCTGTTTCTGACGTCTTTTCCCTCAGGCTGAGCAGAAAGCTGAGAGAGAAAGATGGCATCTCGTCACTGGCGTCGCAGGCAACCAGTCATGGTTGGGTGTCAATGCCCATCAGCCCAGGAGCAGTGTCCACCCATTAACCCTTCCCTTTCCACCTACAGATGGGAATTAAAAAAAAAAAAGAAGTGAACTGGTCATTCAAAGCCTGCAATGGACTAGGTTTTGTCCTTTGTTATTAGTGCCATGAGCTGCTTACGATTCCTAGAGACCTTGTGTATGGTAGAGTGGAACCTTGCCTGGTCTTTTTGTGCCATATTCTCATTTTGTGGTGCTGTATCAGGTAATGATCCACTGCTATTCATAGGGTTTTCCTGGCGATTTTTTTCAGGAGTGGGTGGACAGGTCCTTCTTCCTAGTCTGTCTTAGTCTGGAAGACCTATTGAAACTTGCCCACCACGGGTGACCCTGCTGGCATTTGAAATACCAGTGACATAGATTTCACCATCTCAGCAACACACAGCTGCCACAGTATGACAACCGACATATGGATGGTGTGGTTCCCTGACTGGAAAACAAACCCAGGCCATGATGGTGAGAATGCTGAATCTTAACCACTAGACCACCAGGGCTGGCATTTTTGTCCTAGGCATTTAAAAAATATCATTTCTTCTAATTCTTTCAAGAACTCTCTAGGGTAGGTATTATTATCCCCATTTTGCAGGACAAATAATCAATGTACCAAACCAGTAGGTGGCTGAGCAAGGCCTTAAATCCAACACTTGATGAACTAGCATTCACATCTTACTCTTTACTACATGATCATTGAAAACTTGGAATCCTGGAATATTCTGATGGGACTAGCCTCCATTTGTTCTTTACTGAGGGATCCTGGTCTTCTGACTCAGGTGCCCCAACTTGGGATGAGCTCACCCTGATGATGGATGGAGCAGTTGTTGGTTGAAAGAAAAATTTTCCTCTAAGTGTCCATGGGGACTTGGTGGGCAGGAGACGTGAAATGAGAGACATGGCACTCTCGTGCAGTTGAGATAAAGAGATGCTTCTCCCTCTTGGGTCTTGTGGGAATTCCTTCCTCTAGTACAAGGTGTGCTGTGGATTTCAGCATCCCCATACTCAAACCAGCTCCCTTTTGCATTATTATTCATAACTTCATTCAATAGGTTTTACATAAGTTTGTCATTTAGACCTTCAACCATTCTATGAGGCAGAAATCCTCGTTGTACAGATGGAAAAATAAAATCCAGAGATGTTGAGTACCTCACACAAGTTTTCCTAAGTTTAAATGATGTAGGCAAGATTTGGGTCCACAGGGGATCATAATTTCACTCATTTTACCACTCTCTCCTTCATCCTGGACGCCCAGCCAGTGACTGTCTTCCATTGTGTTATCCTTCATAATGCTTCTTTTATTCCATTCTCCTCTCATTCTTATATTCCTACCTTCCACCTGCAGCTGCACCATTTTACTTTTCTGCCAGCATTGTATGAGGATTTCTCCACATGCTCTCCAACTGTTGTAAAGTTTAGATTGTAGCGATCCTAATGCAGGTGAAATTGTATCTCATTGTGGTTATGAATTGTATTTCTTTAACGATTAATCATGTTGAACATATTTTCATGTGCATATTGACCGTTTGCATACCTTATTAGAAGAAACCTTTTTCTCTAGAATTCTCTCTTTTCACACATTGCCCCCACCACTCCATTGAATCTGCTCTTGTCCAGGTCATCAGAAAACTCCATGTTGTTAAATCCAATGGTCAATTCTCATTTTATGTGACCTCTCAGCAGCAAGGGATCTATACTTCCTTGAAACACTGTCTTCACTTTGCAATCCCCACTCACCATTCTTCTCCTCCTCCTCAGTGGTTGCTCTTTAGTTTCCTTTATCATTTTCTTTCCCATCTCTCCAACCTCTAAGTTTTAGAATATGCCAGGGTTCATACCCAGACCACCCAGGCCACCTCTCTTCACTATCCACACTCATTCTCTTCTGATGTTATGGCCATGCACTAATCCCCGGAAGCTGTGACTATATGACCTTATGTTGCAAGAGGGACTTACCGATGTGATCCCTCCCCTGGACTCCACATCATAAATAACCAACTGTTCAATTGACATCTCCACTTGCGTGGGTAACAGGCATCTCTAGCTTGACATGTCTAAATTCAAACTCCCCAAACATGCTGCCCATACAGTTTCCTATCCCCCAAAATGTCACCTCAATCCTTCCTTTTGTTCTGGCCACAAAACCTTGGTGTCCTCCTGGACTGCATTCTTTTTCTCATACCCCACACTCTGTCAGCAAATACTATTCCTTTTCACTCAATATATATTCAAATATTTATTTTTGTATATGTATTCATAATCTCTCACAACCTCCCTGATCCAACAGAACCATCATTTCTCACCTGGATTATTGCAGTAGCCTCAGTCTCCCTACTTTTTTCTTAACCCCTTAATGTCTGTGATCAAAATATCATCCAGAGTGATCTTTTCAAAACCTAAGCTGCATCACATTACTCCTTAGCTCAGAACCCTGCCTTGAGTATACTTTATCTGGAAAGCCCTGTACCTCTGCCCTTATCTCACATGATCTCCTCCTCCCTCAGTTCACTCTAGGATACTGGGCTTTCTGCCTTTCCTTCAATACACCCTGCATGCTCCTGCCTCAAGGCCTTTGCTCTGCCAGTAATTCTCTTGCTCCAGGTATCTGCACATCTCATTTCCTTCAGGTCTTTGTAGAAATGTTATCTTCGAAGTAAGGTCTACCCTGACCTCCCTACTTAAAGCCAAAAACTCCTCCAGGTGCCATCCTCCCTCCTCCAGGGTTGATTTTTTTTTACTGGTAATTTTTTTTTTATTGATGTTTTAATGGTTTCTAACATTGTGAAATTTTGGGTTGTACATTTTTGGTTGTCCATCACCATATATATGACTCCTTTCACCCCTTGTGCCCACCTCCCACCCCCACTGCCCCTGGTAACCACAGTCCAGTTTTCTCTGTCCATGTGATGGTTTATATTCCACATATGAGTGAGATCATACAGTGTTTGTCTTTCTCTTTCTGGCTTATTTCACTTAACATAATATGCTCCAGGCCCACCCATGTTGTTGCGAATGGGACGATTTTGTCTTTTTTTATGGCTGAGTAGTATTCCATTGTATATATATACCACATTTTCTTAATCCAATTGTCAGTTGAGGGACACTTAGGTTGCTTCCACTTCTTGGCTATGATGAATAATGCTCAATGAACATAGGGCTGCATAAGCCTCTTTGGATTGTTGATTTCAGGTGCGTTGGATAGATTCCCAGTAGTGGGATGGCTGGATCATAGGGCATCTCTATTTTTAATTCTTTGAGGAATCTCCATACCGTTTTCCGTAGAGGCTGCACCAATTTGCATTCCCACCAGCTGTGTATGAGGGTTCCTGTTTCTCCACATCCTCTCCAACATTTGTTGTTTTTTGTCTTGGTGATTATAGCCATTCTAACGGGTGTGAGGTGGTATCTTAGTGTTGTTTTGATTTGCAATTCCCTGATGATTAGTGATGTTGAGCATCTTTTCATGTGCCTATTGGCCATCTGTATATCTTCCTTGGAGAAGTGTCTCTTCATTTCCTCTGCCCACTTTTTGATCGGGTTGTTGGTTTTTTTGTTGTTCAGTTGTGTGAGTTCTTTATATATTGTGGAGATCAACCCCTTGTCAGATGTATGTTTTGCAAATATTCTCTCCCAGCTGGTTGGTTGTCTGTTCATCTTGATTCTGGTTTAATTTGTCTCTTTAATCTGATAAAGTCCCACTTGTTTATTTTTTCTTTAGTTTCCCTAGTCTAGGTAGGCATGTCATCCGAAAAGATTCCTTTAAAACCAATGTCAAATAGTGTGTTGACTATATTTTCTTCTATGAGTTTTATAGTTTCAGGTCTCACTTTCAGGTCTTTGATCCATTTTGAGTTAATTTTTGTGAATGGTGATAGCACACGGTCCACTTTCATTCTTTTGCATGTGGCTGTCCAGTTTTCCCAACACCATTTATTGAAGAGACTTTCCTTTCTCCATTGCATGTTCTTAGCACCTTTGTCGAAAATTAGCTGTCTTTATATGTGTGGTTTTATTTCTGGGCTTTCAATTCTGTTCCATTGATCTGTGTGTCTGTTTTTGTACCAGTACCATGCTGTTTTGATTACTATTGCTTTATAGTATGTTTTGAAGTCAGGGATTGTGATGCCTCCTGCTTTGTTCTTTTTTCTTAGGATTTCTTTAGCTATTCAGGGTCTTTTGTTGCCCCATATAAATTTTAGCTGCATCACATTACTCCTTAGCTCAGAACCCTGCCTTGTGTTTACTTTATCTGGAAGGCTCTGTATCATCTGCCCTTATCTCTCATGCTCCCCTCCTCCCACAGTTCACTCTAGGATACTGGGCTTTTTGCCTTTCCTTCAATACACCCTGCATGCTCCTGCCTCAGGGCCCTTGCTCTGCCAGGAATTCTCCTCCTCCAGGTATCTACACATCTCATTTCCTGACCTCCTTCAGGTCTGTGTAGAAATGTTATCTTCTCAGTAAGGTCTACTCTGACCTCCCTACTTAAAGCCAAAAACTCCTCCAGGTGCCATCCTCCCTCCTCCAGGCTTGGTTTTTTTATAGTACTTCTAATGGTTGTGAGTCAGGGTGCATTTAGTCTGGGTTGTAGCTTAAAGAGAAGTGGGAATTGAGGCCATGAAATGTAAACTGAAAATCCTATTATGCAAGTACCATTATTATTACCAGGAAACTGCAACACTGATAAGGTAATGAACTTGTTCCAGGTCACATAACTAATAAGTGGCACAGCTGGGATTAGATTTTGACGTTGGTTTTAAAGCCTCTGCTCTTAACAACTACATACTGGTTAAATAAAGTATAGTGCATCCACATGATGGAATACTATAGATGTAATAGATGTATCTATATACATTTAAGTTGGAAATTGTCCCTGAAATATTAAATGAGTTATGGGATGGTATGTATAGCATCTATAGATGTAATAGATGTATCTATATACATTTAAGTTGGAAATTGTCCCTGAAATATTAAATGAGTTATGGGATGGTATGTATTATAAATATATATAAACTTATGTTTATGTCGGCACAAAGGAAGTCTAAAAGCTGATACGTCAAGAAGTTAGCCGTGGTCATCGTCTGAAATCTGTCTCTTTTTCTGTATCATCAGATTCTCTAAAATGCTTATGAGAAAAAAGATTATCTATTAAAATTTTTGATCAGGGCAGTGACATGAGCAGAGCTGTGTTTCAGATAGAGAAGGCCACATATATGCCAACAGGAAGCTTATCATCTTGGAAACTCGTTAAAGTATTCCTGCTGATTTTCACGTTTTATTGTGTTGAATTGTAGCCTTCAGAATCTTTATTGACACAATCCCAGATATATCTGGATCTGTCTACACAGTACAGGCAAAGTGACATTTTGGTCTAATTGATTCAAATGGATATTCCCCATGACTCAACTCACAACCCTGACTGTTTATCAGATCAACTGGAGACCTTTTAAGAAGAGAAGCTTGGACCCTATCCCCAAAATGAGTATTATCTGTATTTTAAAAAACCCACTAGGTGATTCTGATGCATGATCAGGGTTGAGAACTGAAACCTTCGTTCTACATGGAGTCTTCATAACATTCAAACGGGAATGTACATGGCAAGGAGACACTGAGTGCGTATCGCCAAGATGGTTCTCGGCGTGTGCTCAGCACACAGTGCAGGAAATGTTGGTTGAGTGAAAGAACGAGTGAATGACGAGACCCCACAGGTTGGAATTACTTTCATGTGCTCACCAAGATTCATAGTCAGACACACAGACTCTGAGCCTGAGCCCAGAAGCCCCATTTCATCCATTGCCCTGTGTGATTTGACTTGGGGATGCAAAATCTTGCTAACAAATATCAAAAGACACTGAAAGACAAAACCAGAATGCTGCTTTATTAATTTACAGTAAGAAGCACACTTGCCAACTGGGCCGGATAGTCCCGTGAGCCTGACTGGTGTGTCCTCTGCCAGAGACAGGCCACATGGGAAATGAGGTGTCACTGGGCTGCTTGGGGAGCCTGAGTCATGGCAGGAGAGTAGGTGCTGCTGGTGTGGATGCCAATGGCTTTCTTGTCTGAGCTCTTCATCCCCATGGTAGGATGTACCTGCCTGGTGCACGGGATTCTCCTGCCAGCCTCACAGAACTTCAGTTGTCTCTGTCCCTCACTTCTCTTTATGCTCCATTTCTTATTAACCTCCTTTGACACATTTTTCTTTGGTCACGTTCATTTGTGAGAGTAAGTCCTGCTTTGGTCTCTGAGATGAAATCTCTGTACCTCTCCTGTGATCCAGGTATGTGATGTTTTATTTGGTCTTCAAAATCCCAAAAGACAAAGAAAGAAATACCCATATGTATTTCTCTCATTTCTGAGTTTTAGTGGAGGGAGTGGAAGGAGAGGACACTACTCAATACACCACATTCCACCAGCTGAACCACCAAACTGCTTTTGCAAACAGACCCGAAAAGAAAAGCCATGAACTGAATAATGGGATTCCGTAGCTTTCAGGGCAGGAATCTTCACCTAATTTATCACTTGGCCTTTCAGTAAGATCCTCTCATATTCAAAACAGCAAAACTACAATAACAACCAAAACATACTCTAAGAGAATGTAATACATAATTAACGTCTGTTTAATTTAAAAATCTTTATGAAACAGACAATTTCTAGAAAAATATAAATTGCTAAAGTTGATTTACATGTGTGTACCAACCTCGAAAATCAACACAGAAAATATCGTAAAACTTATATAAATATTTTCCTTAAGGGCACAGGAGCCACATGCTATGACAGATGGATTCCTTCAAACTTTAAAAAATAACAAGATTTTTGCTAACAAATATGTTTTAAAACTTGGAAGAATATAGAAATCATCCACTTAAGATTTAAAAAAATTGACACAGCACAAGAAAAGAAATAAGGTCCCAGTCCAATTGTCTAGGCTGCTTGAGCACCTCTCACTTCCCTTCTTCTGCTGGAAACCCCTCTTGTGAGCTGAATCCCAGCTGCCCAAGGAGCTCGAGGAGCAAACGCCTTTTGCTGGTATCGTCCACAACACTGGGGATAAGAATAGAGTTCTAGCCCCTGTTGAGTCAGAAACAGAGCAGAGTGAGAGGCTTCAGGGTGATGGATCCTGGACTGGCCCTGCTCCCTGCAGTGGGCTGGCTCAGTCAGGCTCTCTCCTCGACCTGATGGTTCTGGGGAAACTGGGACTCTGGGGTTTGGAATAATCCCATGTGATTTTGCCACAGAGAATTTCTTAGAATCTAAGAACCGACATGTTGAAAGCAAACTCACTGTGCAGTCCTTTTCCATCCTAGACTTTATAACAACCCACCATGTGACTTTGCCTGTGGTCACATTCCACCAGTGACAGGGACCTCAGTGTGTCCCAGAGCATCTATTCCATTTTTGGATGACTATGACTACAGAAAGCTCTCCTCTAGTATTGAGCCAAAACCTTCTTTCTTTATCTTCAAGTTTCGGTCTTGAAGTCACTTATTACAAATATGATTTCTTGTCCACTGAATGCTTTTCAAATGTATTTAGAGCAGAGCAGAGAGAAACATCAGTGTCTGGCATACCTGTTCTTTGTTCTTCATAAAAGCTCCTATTCCACCCATCTCCCACAGTTTCCTGGGTCACATGCCAACCTTTACTGTCTCTGATTCATCTCACCTGGTATTGTCCCAAGGGCTCGAGATGTTGGATATCACATTTCCTGGGGATAGTGAGCACAAATCTACTGCATTCCTAATCTCATGGGAAAGGAGTCTCAGGATCTGGGCACAGTCACCCTGCTGGGCACTTTCTTGATCCTGACAGACTTCCCCAATGTCATTGGTGGCAGTTTTGTGGTCCACGTGGTTGCTGACCACACAGGTGAGGCTGATGTTGGCTCAGGGACAGCCTCACAGCTAGGGTCTAGGTACTGGGGTCTGGTCCTGGTGTCCTTGGTTTTCCTCTTATATTTATAAATGAGCCAAGTAGCTCTGTGGGCAATCAGGATCCACCTTAGGGTGGAGGCAGCGAGCTGGGTTTTATGCTGGGGAACCGCTAAACGTCAGAACGGGGAGGGCTTTGCTGAGGCTCCTATACCCACACAAGCTGCTCGAGTTCTCTCCAGACAGTGTATTTAGGGTGTTTTGATTTTGGTTGTGGTTTTAGAAGAGCTCTCCTTTGTTGATGTCTGAGAAGGAAATGCCTGGCTCCTGGACATTCTGTGCCTGGAGCTGGACAGAGGGTTGGGGGTTGACTTTTTCACGCATAGACCTCCCAGTATTCTCCCTGTTTCAGCCCCATTCTCACCTCACCCTCCATCCCACCTGGCCCTCTGAGTTCAGAGACCCTGCGGCTCACTCTGGGCATACAACTCTGTCCCCTGCTGTGCCCCTATGTGTATATCCTAGGTCAGTGATTCTCAAACTTGGCTGCACGTTGGGCTCACCTGGGTCATTAAAACAATACTGTTCCCTGGGCACTAGCCCAGAGGTTCTGGTGTAATTGGTCTGGGGTCTGCTTCTGCCCTACTAGGCAGCCCTCTTCCTTCTCTCTCTGAAACTCTAGGCTTCTCTGTCTGCTGATTAGTTACCTCCCTGTCTCTCTTTGATGTTGTGATTTATACACTTAATCAAAATAAATTTACTATAGTTTTAAGGTTCTGGGGAAGGAGAATAAACACATGCATCTACTTGGTTCACGAACATTTTGAACAAGAAATCCAAAACCTAATTTCAATCACCATGTTCTACTTAATCTCCCCCCCTACTTTGCACTCTTTAAATAGCAGATACAAACAAACAAGCAAACTCCAAAACCATTCCCTTTCACCTGTCTACTTCCTGCTCTTTCCCACATTTGTAATGTCACTCATTCTGATCCCCTGGTAATTTCCAAGCTCAGAGATAAACTGTGGCTGGGTTTGGCTCAGTGTCAGGGATGCCGCACTCCAGGTCAGGCTCTACCATCTCCCGACCTCCCCTCTGCTCTGAGATGGCTCCAACCGTCTCAAGCCCCGCAGTCTCACACAGGCACATTCAGAGGCAACAGCCAGTGGCAGCTGGGGCAGGAGCTTCTCCTCACCCTCCTTCCTCTTGTCAGGATGGAAGTCATTCTCAGAACCCCCCAGTGAACTTTTCTTACATATCAATGGCCAGACTAGGGTCACATGTCTACCATGGGATCAGGGGAATTCTGATCCTGATGCCAGCTATCTCTTCTTGACAGCTGAACCAAGCAGGGTCTGTTAGTGAGAAGAGGTGGTGACTTTGGGGGAGGAAATGGATGGTGTTGATCACAGTACTTTTTTCTTTCCATGCGCTCTATCTCTTCTTGGAGGGCTCTAGTTATTTATATGTTTGATCTCTGTTGTCCGTCCACCTTGTTCTTCTTTGTTCTCATTGCTTCCCTCTTGTTTTTTAATATTATTTTCTCATCCTGTCTTCCACATCATTGATATGGTTGCCTATAGAGTTTATTCTAGTCTTTGCCTTTTTAAATTCTGCCAAAGAGTTACTTTTCCCCCCAATTATTTATAAGAATTACTTATCCCATCCCCCCAATCATGTTCTGGTATCTTAGTTCATCTTTCATCTCTGGTTTCATCGGTCTTTTGCAAACTGTTTTTCCTTTCCTTTATTTTGGAGGACCAATTATTTGTGTAGGTCTCGTGTCTCTTTTTTTCTGCTTTTTCATCATCCAGTTCTTTCTATTTGTTTTGCTGTTTGCCTAGCAATCATGTATGTTTGGATTTCTTTTGCTTTTGTTTTCTGTCAGGACACTGAACTCAGCACTGGAACCAGAGAACTAGATATAATGGCTTTGTATTCTTTGTTTGGTCTCACAGTGACCTGGGTAAGGTAGGAAGAGACCACGAACTTTGGGCAACAGGAATTAGAGAATGCTGTCTGCTCCATCTGCTAGCAAATATAATCACACTATGCTTCATGATCAAGTTGGGTTTATTATAGGAATACAAAGATAGTATAATTAGGAAATTTATTAATGTAATTTACTCCATTAGCAGATGAAAAGAAAAAAATAGCATTTATGGAGCAGGTATATATTTCAGGCACTGCTCCAAGGGCTTTACATTAGTTTATTTAATCCTCATAATAACCTTATAAAGGTACATGGATCAGCTATGTCAGAAGAGTCATCTAGGGAGGGGTAGGCTAACTTCTGTAAAGGATCATATAGTAAATATTTTAACTTTCACCAGCCATATGGTCTCTGTCATGACTACACAACTTTGCCATTATAGGGAGAAAGCAGCCAAATACAACATGTAAATGAATGGATGTGGCTGTGGCTGTGTTGCAATAAAACTTTATTTATAAAAACAGACATTGGGCTGGATTTGACCAATGCCTATAGTTTGTCAGCCCCTGATCTGGGACAGTTATTAAAAATAAAATTTGGTGGGCCTTTCCCAAGACTCTTTGAACATATGTCAGGGGAAAATGATATTTTTAAGTAGGTTCTTTAAAAGATCTGATATAATGAATAGATAATAATTTAAATATAAAACCAAATGGACTGTCTATTACAAAGTGATATGAAGCACAGACAGGTGTTTAGAAAGCTTTTACTCTTTGGTGTTTAAAGTATTCACTCAATAATTGGTTTATATGCACCTTTATTATGCTTTTTTTCAATAGATGAAGGAATATTAATCAGGCTTGAATAATCAAAAATCCTAGAAAAGGTAGGTGTGTTTCTGTAGGTATCCTTTAAATATTGCTTTAATCTATTTGTTTAAAGGAATACAGTACTTCCTGAATGCCTACTGGTAGCTGTACAAAACACCAGGCAGATGCCAAGAGAGTAGGGCATGGACCCTGCTCTCCAGTGGAGAGTAGACCACACACAAATAATTGTAGTGCAAGGCAGAGAGAAACATGATCTGTAAAAGAATTAGGAAAAAAGGAACTCTGAGACTTCAAAATGGAAATATTTATTTAATATGAATCAGAAAATCATTTTCTTAGGAGTTGGCAGTTCTGAAAGCCATGAGGGAGAGAGAGGCTATATTTCAGGAACAATGTGTTTGGATAGAAACAAGGCTGGAGTGAAGGCAACAATTGGTGGAGGGCCTCTAATGCTGACATGAGTACTTAGTTCTACAGTCAATGGGGAGAGAGCCAGTGTTGTTGGAAGATTTAATTTGGGCACTGCTGGGTTTGTGAGGGAATGGAAAGCAAGACAAAAGGAAACCAGCAAGTAGCACTTCTTTTTCTGGCAACTCCTCTTCTACTCCAACCTTGTGTTTTTGATATGATTGTCAACCACAGCACCCTGACCCTGGTTACAGGGGAGGTCACAAGTCCCAGGCCTTGCTAATCAGAGTATGCTATTCCCTGGCCAGTGACCATCTAGAGGCTGTCTTGTGCCTCAAGCCCAGCCAATAAGAGTCCTTCCCTGGAATTTTCCATGCGGAGTGCACCAGGAAAGTCCCTTTGCTCTCCGATTGAGTGAGACCCATAGCTGCAGAAGGCCATGTTCCCTACATGTGGAGAAGCCCAGGAGAATAAAGCTGACAGGAAAGAGAGAGAGATACACTGAGAGTGAAGACGTGAGACTATATGGCCCCTGACAGAGAGAACAGAAAGCCCATCAGCTTTCCAGTCCCTGTGAGCATGAGAAGCGGAGGCACCCCTGTCTTCATCTTCCTCCTAGAGATCTATGTATCTTTACAATGCAAACCCTCTTTATTGTCCTAATTGGAGTGGGTTACCATTTCTTGCATGAAAAGATATAGGATGAGACTGTACTGGTATGGTGTCGCTCAGAAAGCTTTGCAAGGAATTATCAGCAAAGAAGAAAGAGAGAAGATCAGGGTTCAGGAGCTGGAGGCCAGGAAGGCAGTGGGTGTATTCTCCACACTTCACAATGGAAAACCCCAGCTTGGGCAGTCAACGCAGTCAACCCAGTCTCTTCTTATAAGCTTTTCTATCTCCCACGTTGGAGTCCCTCACCCCTCTCCTGCACCTACTAGGTGAGGATTAACTGCTTGTGCAGGGGAGGTGTGGGAGATGGATACTCCCTGGAAAGCCACCAGCATATGTCAAGGAGGAGAGAAAAGGCAAGATGGTGAGTGAAGGGAAGCACATTTGGAGCATGGCCCATGAGGGAAATTGTTGGGAAACGAGGCTAGAGAGGCAGCTAGGGACCAGACCCTGTGTGGGGTTGGACTTCTTTTCCTGAGTGCCATTTATCCTGTGGGGGAGGGGAAAAGAAGAGTTATTTGGTTTTAAGCAGGGGAATAACAGGAAGAGTACTGCATTTTTAAAAAGATCAAAATATCAACTGCATGGAGGGTGATTTGGAAGGGGGAAGACACCAGAGGCAGGGAGGCCAGTTAGGAGGCTGCTGTGATAACCCAGCAGAGGAGATGGAGGGTGGAGGCAGAGAGGACCAAGGGGAGAGAGCCCTGGCAGGTTGGATACCCCCAGGCTGTGCTCTCTCCTCCCTTTTTCTGCTTTCTCCACATCTGCCCAGTGCTCTCTGCTTCCTGGGGCAGGGTGTCGGCCTCCTCAGTGGCCTGGGAGCTCCAGGGCACAGGGGCTGGCTCTCCTCCTGGTCTTTGACTTGGACAGATCAGGACAGAGCTTTGTCCCGAGATCTCTCTAGCTAGCCTTCAGGTTAATTTGTCTAAATGTGTTTTACCTAATGACTAGTCCTTCTTAGTGTTGTTTTTTCATCTTTTTTGGTGTTCAGTTTTGTCTTTTGGTTTTGCCAGCTTTTTTGGGTCATTTAAAAATTTTTAAATTAGTGTTTCAACCAACCAATTAAGGCCATTTTTGATATAATTGTGTATTTCTAATGATCAATTTTGCAGTATTTTTATGATTGAAGAAAGCCCAGTCGTGTTACTTAAAGCCATGGGATTAGCTAAAATCACCAAGGGGAGATTATAGTTAGGGAAGAAAAGATGGCACAGCACTAACCACCATGAGGAGAGACAGAGAAGGAGGAGCTAGTGTGGAAAACCTGGTGAGTGCAGTGTCACAAAAGCCAAAGAGAGACTTTCAGGAAGGGAGGAGTGGGTACTATGACAGCCCTGCTGAGAGGTGAGGCCAGGCTGCCTTCTCTTCTTTTCTTCTCCCCCTTAGTAGTTCCAAAATTCTTTTGCGCTTCTCCATTCCATTAGCACTTACCCTCATAATGCATACATTTCTCTGCTATTATATTAAAATATTCATCTTATACCACTCTGCCCTCTATTTCCCACTGCTCACCATCAACCCAAGTAGGATGAAAACACAGAACATTCACTAGCCCATGTTCTCTGCCCACCTCACGGTCTTGTAATATTCTTACCCCTCTCCCTGTACCATCCTTCCAACACAGAGGTTTTGCTGAAATAATTAAGTGTTCTCTTTCTAGACATTATTAGATTTTTTTCTGAAAATATTACTTCTTTCTTTCGAACATCTTTACTTTTCACTTACATCTCAATTCCCAGGCACATTACCATCAACGCTTTTGTTTAATTACAACTATTGTGTATTTCTTATGAATTTCTTATCTGATGGAGAGATTTTTTGAGGATTTTCTTCTGATGGGCTCTGTGGGCAATATAGTCTCTGCATTCTTACTTCAGAGCTAATAATTTCTCTTACCCTGACGGTAAGTGCCATCTAGCTAATTTACGAGGATTTGTCAATTGCCGTCCTTTCCTTTAAGTAGCACATAGTGTCCTTTCACTGTCATGAAGATTCCAGTGTCGCAGACAAGAAGTGTGATTATTTTTCCTTTCAAAGTATTATTCCTTTGAAAGCTTTCTACGTTTTTTCTTTTTTTTTTTTTTTGTGGCATTTCACGATTATACCAGCTACTCTTAGGTGCATGTCTTTTTTTTTCATTGAAGTGAAATTCCCATAAATAAAATTAACAGTATAAAGTGTATATTTTTCGTGGGAATTTCGTGTATTAACAATGTTGTGCAACTGCCACCTCTCTCTTGTTTCAAAACATTTTCATCATCCCTGAAAAACACCCCATACCCATTAAATATTTACTCTCTCTTCCTCCTCCCCCATCCTCTGGTAACCCCTAATCAATCATGCCCATGTACTGAAGTCTCCATAAAAACCCAAAAGGGAGGTGTTAGGAGAGTTTCTGGGCTGATGAACACCCAGAAGTTCAGGGAGGGTGGCACACCTGGAGAGGGCGTGGAAGCTCTACACCCCTTCCCACATGCCTTTCCCTGTGCATCTCTTCTGTCTGGCTGTTCACGAGTTATATGTTTTTTAAATAAAACAACAATCTAGTAGGTAAACTGTTTTCCCATTGTACTGTAGCTGCTCTAGCAAATTAATCAAACCTGACAAGAAGGTCTGAGAACTCTGATTTTTACCCAGTCAGCCAGAAGCCAGTCAGTAACAATCTGGACTCGTGACTGGTGTCTGAAGTGTGGGGATATAGTCTTGTGGGACTGAACCCTAAACATGTGGGATCTGAAACACACTGCCATTAGATAGTATTAGAACTGAGTTAAATTGTAGGACACCAAGCTGGAATCTGAGAAAACACAAAATTTCTCAAGGTAGGGAAAAGTACACACACATCTAGTGTCAGAAGTAGTGCGGTAGTCATGTGAGAGTAAAGGAGAATCATGGTTTCCAATCTTCTTCTTTTTTCTGAGGAAGCTTGGCCCTGATCTAACATCTGTTGCCAATCTTCCTCTTTTTTCTGAGGCAGCTTGGCCATGAGCTAAGATCTGTGCCCATCTTCCTCTATTTTGTATGGTGGATGCCATCACAGCATGGCTTGATGAGTGGTACATAGGTCCCCACCCGGGATCTGAACCTGTGAACCTGTGAACCGCAGGCCGCTGAAGCGGAGCACGTGAACCTAACCACTACACCACTGAGCCAACCCTTGATTTTTTTTTAGAGTTTGAATCTCTTTTGTGAAGAACTCCTTCTGCTCATTAATTTTATTCCTGAGTTCATTGAACTATCTTTCTGAGTTTCCTTGTAACTCATTGCATATCTTTATGATAACTATTTTGAATGTCTATCATTTATATTGTAAATATCTGTGACTTCAGGGTTAGTTTCTGCAGACTTGTCATTTTCCTCCTGATGTAGAGTTTTAATGTATTGCTTCATAGTGTTTGATGAAGTGGACGTTTGCCACTTCATGGCATGGTAGTATTGGTCGTAAATTCCACCTGCCATCACTGGGGGGTGTGGCAAGAGCTGTGTCTTTTGAACCCACCGCATCCACTGGATGTTGTGCCCATAGGATTTGCCTGCATTTGCCTGCTGGCCACCGCTGCTTGGCAGGTCACACATGGAGGTGCAGGCACTCTGGTGCAGAACTGCTGCTCTAGCTGACGGGCTGAGCTGGTGAGCTGGGCAAGAGGTGAGAGGTGGGTGCTTTCTTTCACACATATGAGCCTGCTCTGCACTCACTAGTAGCCCACGTGGGCTGTTGGGCTTTGTGTGGTGCACACACAGTGGCTGAGCCACTTTGCTGTGGAGCATTCCCACGGGCTGTTATGCAACTGTGAAAACAAAAGCATTTGTGTGAAGGCCTGCCTGTTCCCCCACCTTCTCTTAGAGTCACATGCCAGTTTCTGTGTGAGAACCCACAACCCAGATCTCTGCCACTGGGGTGGAGGATGAGGTCCACTCACCTCCTTTCACTGCTTCCCGGGGATCCAGTACCCTTACCTTCAGATGTATGGCTTTGTGAATCTCTCAGATGTCCTGTTGTGCTGTGTGGGTATCCTCTGTTGGTTAATGAATGTCCTTTTGGTTGTATCTTAGTAGGGAGAGACTAAGGAAAGAGTTCACTCCACCACGATGCTGATGTCACCTCTTCTTTCCTTTTTCAGCTCAACAAATTCTATCATTTCTTGGTTAGGGTGATGGAGTCTGTGCAGTCAGTGAACAGTTTAGGGAGTCTTGTGGGTTTTTTTTCTTGACATGTAGTTACATCTAGGCTGGTTATCTGTGCTCCCAGAGCACTTCGACTGCTCGGCCATTATAGCATTTGTCACCATTCTCAGAGAGCTGCATAGGAGGCAGGATAAAGGGTGCACAGGAAGCTGCCTCTGCCCCCAACAGGCCTCTCTTTGTGTGCTATTTGATGACACACAATCACTGAGGGTGATACTGCAGAGAAGCAACCACTCAGAGAAGAAAATGCAGCTGTTCCTGTCTTACCCAAGGTGGCATCAGCCTTACCCAAATTCTAAGTAGATTTAGAGCAGCCATTACCAGGCTGCATGGAGTCTCATATGACAAGGGAGGGCAGGGAGGTAGGAATGTCCCAGTGGCTCTAGCCAGAATGTCCTGTTTATCCCTTGAACACTGGCAAAACAAAACCTCTTTTCTGTAAATGCATCTTGGATTGAAGCAGATTCAGACAGGTCTGGATTCATGGTTAACTCATTTTCATTAAGAATTGAAGTTGACTGAGCTAGTAAACACTTGTCCTTTATTTAAAAGAATAATTGTTAAAACATTCAAAGGATATGTAACCATATCATCATATTTAATTTTAGTTCTTTAAAAATTTGCAAGAGAAAAATTTTATGGAAGTATATTTGCGTGTGTCTTCATGGAGGGCACAGGATGTGTCTGTATGAGAAATGGAAACGGCTGTAATTGCACTGCCCTTAACTAGTCTTTCAGTCTTTATTGGATTTTGTCCTTTTCCTGTATGTTTTATGTGTTCCAGCAGTGCACTAGGAAGAGAACTGGTAATCAGGAAACTGGATCTTATAAAGACGGTGGCACCAACTATTCTCTAGTGATTTTTCTCAGTTTTCTTGTAAATTGGAACTCCACCTCCCTGTTCATAGTAAAGAATATTTTCTGTAGCCTATGAGAAATAGCTGAATAAAAATTTTTAAATATAAAATGGAAAGAGAGAGAGACAGGGAGAAAACAGGAGTCAAGCAGCTTGAGACCACACCGATATACAGATCTAGCTTCACTGCTATGTGAAATTCTAGCAGTGCTCTTCATTAAATTGCTGATCTTTGGAAATTCCCTCATTCTTACCTTTTCCTCAACCCTGGCCAATTGCCATCTCTGTAATGATTTAGGTCTGTCAATGCTAATAATCCATAATCAACCTATAAATAAAAATTGGGGTGAGTTTATTATGAGCCACGTTTGCGGACTATAACCCAGGGCCTTCCTTCTCCATGGAAGGAAGGGCACCAAAGAAGTGGGGTGTACAGAGTGGTTATATACCATCTTGGGACAAAGAGCATACATCACATATGAAAGGAATATCTGTGCCTTTCATCTGTCACAAGATGCTCAGCTGGCACAGCAAGTTGGTGGTCCACAGGTCGGTGGTCACAGGTGAACACAGCAGGTCAGTACTTAATCCCTAGTTCGCAAGAAGAGATGCTTATCCTTAAATGAATGCTGATATAGTGGGAAGATACCTCCCTAGATTTAAGAGCATCAGTCCTGTCTTTGGGACATAGTAAAGGTTTATAGCAGAGGTACAACAGACACTCAACAGCCACATCAGACCCTTATGGAAAAACAAGGTCAGCCATATCAGTTTTAAACCAAATGGCTTCCTCATATACTTCAATATATTCTATTGCTTTTCATTTATTCATCAGGTTCCTGTTTAAAAAATCAAACGTAGCTTTGGGGGAACTAACTGTCTCCAACTTTAAAGTGTTTTGTCTGAAAGAGATAACCCCCACCACCCATTTATTGCCATGAGCACACAAGCATGAATCAGTGATTCCAATCTTTCAAAAACCCTTCCTTGAAAGCCTAAATCCCCTCAAAAAAAAAAAGAAAAAGCAGGAAATAACCACACATACAAAGGAATTTAAACAAAAACTATTTTGCTTAACTTTATACAAATATATGGAAAATGAGATGAAACTGATAATTTTATAGGAGAATATAATTATCAATAGTGACTCCAGAAGAGAAAGAAAATCTAAACAGATAAATCACTTGCTATGGGAAAACACACTCCATGCTGTAGAACAAGAACACAATGAATGAGATAAAAAAAATCTAGAAACATTAAAAGACAGAGCTGACCGTATGAAGGACAGATTAGTAATTTAGAGGACAAAAATATAAAAATGCTTCAGGTGGAGGAGGAGAGAGAACTAAGACATTAAAAAAATGAAAAAATTCTCTCAGAAATATCTGTCTTATTAGGAAATGCAACATAAGGAGTATAGGTATTCCAGAGGGAGAAGAGTGGGTGAAAGGAACAGAGAGCTTGCTCAAAGAAATAATAGCTGAACTTCCCAAAACTGGAGAAGGAACTGGAATTATAAATAAATGAAGCCAATAGAACTTGTAATTACATCAATGCAAAAAGACCTTCTCAAAGGCATATATTAGTAAAACTGGCAAAGGTCACTGACAAAGAAAAAAATATCAAGTGCAGCAAGGCAGAGGAGAATAATCTACAAAGGAACCTCTTTCGGGCTTTCAGTGGACTTCTCAGCAGAAACCTTACAGCTAAGAGAGATTGGAATGATATATTCAAAATACTGAAAGATGAAAACTTTCAGCCAAGAATACTGTATCTAGCAAAAGTATCCTTCAGGTACGATGGAGAAATAAAAACTTTCCCAGATAAGCAAAAGCTGAGGGAATTCATCACCACAAGAAATGATCAAGAATGCCCTGATACCTGAAACAAAGAGGAAAAGGTTTACCAAGCCTTGAGCAAGGAGATAAATAGACAGAAAAAGTCAGAAAACGGAAGCTTTCTATCTGAACAGGGTGGCAAACTCTTAAATATAACACTAAAGATAAAGAGAACGAAAGCATTAAAAATAACTATAAACACTTCATTATAATCACAAACTCACAACACTAAAGGGAATAATTTTTAACAGTAATACCTAGAGGTAGAATAGGAAAGGGGGGGAATCTGCTTAGGCTAGTGAAGATTAGGGGCTATCAGAAAATGGCTTCTCACGTCTATGAGATCTTTTATGCAAACTTCATGGTAACCTCTAAACAAAAAAATCCGAACAAGACATAAATGATAAATATAGAGAAAAGTGTGAAAACCACGAGAGAAAATCACCAAACTGAAATGGCAGTTAGAAATACACAGGAAGAGAAACAACAGAAATGTAGAGCAACCTGAAAACAAGAGATAAAATGGTAGTATTAAGCCCTCTTATATCCATAATCCCTCTGAATGTGGATGTATTGAATTCTCCAATCAAAAGACACAGAGTGGCTGGATGGATTGAAAAACAGGACCCCACAATATGCTGCCTTCAGGGAACACATCTCAGCTCTAAAGACAAACACAGGCTCAGAGTGAAGGGATGGAAGATGGTACTCCAAGCAAAAGGCAAACAAAAGAAAGCAAGTGGCGCCATACTTATATCAGACAAAGCTCACTTCAAGATCAAAAAGACAATGAAAGACAAAGAGGGGCAGTATATAATGATAAAAGGGACATTCCACCAAGAGGACATAACACTTATGAATATATAGGCACCTAAAACAGGAGCACAAAAGCACGTAAAACAACTATAACTGACCTAAAGGGAGAAATTAACAGCAACACAATAATAGTAGGGGACCTCAACATCACACTTACATCAATGAATAGATCGTCCAGACAGAAAGTCAACAAGCAAAGATTAGAATTAAATGAAAAACTAGACCAAATGGACTTAATGTATGTATGTGGAACATTTCATCCTAAAACAGCAGAATACACATTCTTCTCAAGTGCACATGGAAAATTCTCAAAGATAGATCATTTGTTGAGAAAGAAGGCAAGCCTTAATAAATTTAAGAAGACTGAAATCATATCAAGCATCTTTCCAACAATAATGCTATGAAACTAGAAATCAACTACAAGAAAAAGCTGGGAAAGTCACAAATATGTGGAGACTAAACAACATGCTACTGAACACTCATTGGATGAAAAAAGAAATCAAAGGAGAAATCAAAAAATATCTGGAGACAAATGAAAGTGAAAATACATCATACCAGTCTTATGGGATGCAGCAATAGTGGTTCTAAGAGGGAAATTCATAGCAATAGAGGCCCACTTCAACAAACAAGAATAATCTCAAATAAGTAATCTTAAACTATATCTAACAGAACTAGAAAAAGAACAAACAAATCCCAGGGTCAGCTGAAGGGGGTAATAATAAAAATTAGAGCAGAAATAAGTGAAATAGAACCCAGAAAAACAGTGGAAAGGATCAATGAAACTAAGAGCTATTTCTTTGAGAAGATAAACAAAATTGACAAAACCTTAGCCAGATGCACCAGGAAAAAAAGAGAGAAGCCTCAAGTAAAATTAGAAATGAAAGAGAAGAAATTACAATGGATACCACAGAAATATGAAAGATTATAAGAGAATACTATGAAAAATTATATACCAAAAATTGGACAATCAAGAAGATATTGATAAATTCTTAGGCTCATATAACTTCCCAAAACTGAATCAAGAAGAAATAGAGAATCTGAAAAGACATTTCACAAGGAAAGGGATTGAAATAGTAATCAAAAATCTCCCAAAAAAGAAAAGTCCAGGACCAGATGACTTCTCTGGAGAATTCTATGAAACAGTTCAAGAAGATTTAATACCTATCAATCTCAAACTATTCCAAAAAGTTGAAGAAGACGGAATGCTTCCAAACTCATTCTATGAGGCCAACATCACCCTGATCCTCAAACCAGACAAGGACAACACAAAGAAGGAAAATTACAGGCCAATATTGCTGATGAACATAGATGCAAAAATCCTCTACAAAATACTGGCACACGAAATACAGTAATACATTAGAAGGATCATCCACCATGATCAAGTGGGGTTTACACCAAGGATGCAGGGATGGCTCAACATCTGCGAATCAATGTGACACACATGTGAGGAATGAAAATCACATGAGCCTGTCAATAGATGCAGAGAAAACATTTGACAAGATCCAACACCTATTTATGAAAAAAACTCTCAATATAATAGGCATAGAAGGAAAGTGCTGCAACATAATAAAAGCCATATATGACAAACCCGCAGCAAACATCATACTCAACAGGGGAAAACTGCAAGCCATCCCTCTGAGAGCAGGAATAAGACAAGGGTGCCCACTCTCACCACTCTTATTCGACATAGTACTGGAGGTTTTGTCCAGAGCAATTAGGCAAGAAATAGAAATAAAAGGTATCCAAACTGGCAAGGAAGAAGTGCAACTCTCACTGTTTGCAGATGACATGATCCTATATACAGAAAACGCTAAAGAATCCATCAGAAAACTGTTAGAAATAATCAACTACAACAAAGTTGTAGGGTACTAAATCAGCTTACAAAAATTAGTTGCATTTCTACGCATTAATAATGAACTTGCAGAAAGAGAACTCAATAATGCAATCCCATTTACGATCGCAACAAAAGGGATAAAATATCTTGGAATAAATTTAACCAAGGAGGTGAAAGACCTACACACTGAAAACTATAAGACACTATTGAAAGAAATAGAAGAAGACATAAAGAAATGGAAAGATATTCTATGCACATGGATTGGAAGAATAAACATAGTTAAAATGTCAATATTATGTAAAGCAATCTACAGATACAGTACAATCCCAATCAGAAGCCCAATGACCTTCTTCACTGAAATAGAACAAAGAAGACTAAGATTCACAGGGGGCAACAAAAGGCCCCAAATAGCTAAAGCAATCCTGAGAAAAAGGAACAAAGCTGGAAGGGTCACAATTCCTGACTTCAAAATATACCACAAAGCTATAGTAATCAAAACAGCATGGTACTGGCACAAAAACAGACACACAGATCAATGGAACAGAATGGAGAGCCCAGAAAGAAAACCACACATCTATGGACAGCTAATCTTCCACAAAGGAGCCAAGAACATACAATTGAGAAAGGTAAGTCTCTTCAGTAAGTGCGGTTGGGAAAACTGGACAGCCACGTAAAAAGAATCAAAGTAAACCATTATCTTACACCATACACAAAAATTACCTCAAAATGGATTAAAGACTTGAAAGTAAGATGTGAAACCATAAACCTCCTAGAAGAAAATATAGGCAGTACACTCTTGTCATCAGTCTTAGCTTTATCTTTTCGAATACCATGTGTACTCAGGCATGGGAAACAAAAGAAAAAATAAACAAATGTGAGTACGTCAGACAAAAGAGCTTCTGCAAGGCAAAGGAAACCATGAACAAAACAAAAAGACAACCCAGCAACTAGGAGAAAATATTTGCAAATCATATATCTGGCAAGTGGTTAATTTCCAAAATACGTAAAGAACTGATACAATTCAACAACAAAAAAACAAACAACCCAATCAAAAAAAGGGCAGAGGATATGGACAGATATTTTTCCAAAGAAGATATACAGATGGCCATCAGGCACATGAAAAGATGTTCAACATCACTAGTCATTAGGGAAATGCAAATCAAAACTACAATGAGATTCATCTTATACCTGTTAGAATGGCAATAATTACCAAGACAAAAAACAGCAAACATGGGAGAGGATGTGGAGAAAAGGCAACCCTCATACACTGCTGGTGGGAATGCAAACTGGTACAGCCACCATGAAAAACGCTATGGAGATTTGTCAAAAAATTAAAAATAGAAATACTATAATACCCAGCTATCCCACTACTGGGTATTTATCCAAAGAACTTGAAATCAACAATTCAAAGAGACTTCTGAACCCCTATGTACATTACAGCATTATTCACAATAGCCAAGATGTGGAAGCAACCCAAGTACCCATCAATGGATGAATGGATAAAGAAGATGTGGTATATATATACAATGGAATACTAAGTCATAAAAAAAGACAGAATCGTCCATTTGCAACAACATGGACAGACTGAGGGTATTATGTTAAGCAAAATAAGGTAGAGAGAGAAAGACAAACACCACATGATTTCACTCATATGTGGAAGATAAACAAATACATGGACAAAGAGAACAGTTAGTGGGTACCAGAGAGGAAGGGAGTTTGAGGGTGAGTGAAAGGGGTAAAGGGACACATATGTATGGTGACAGATAAAAATTAGACTAGTGGTGGTGAGGATGATGCAGTGTGTAAGGAAAATGATAAATAAGAATGTACACTTGAAATTTCACAATGTTATAAACCATTATGACCTCAATAAAATAATTAAAAAAAAGAAAGAAAAAGTAATGGGAATTCAGATGGGGGAAGACCCTAAGGGAGCCGCTGTTTCCCTATTGAGAAATGTAAACGAATTGTTTGCCTAGAGGCCAGGGTAGCGAGGGACAGAAGTTGTGAGAGAAATTTCCTTCAAATAGCAGAGGCTCCCCTATTCTCTTAGTTAAGAATTCAGAGGTCTGGGTGTGGGAGTGTGGGTGTGCGAGGCTTAGGAGATGATGGCGATGCAGGCTGAATCCCCAGCTCTCTGCAGTCTGAGTCAAAACGTGGCCTTGGAGCCACTAGAATCCTAGTGTGAGACTTAGTAGTTCTGAGATCTCAGGCAAGTTAATTGGCCTCTCTGAGCCGTGGTTTCCTCAAATGTAACACTAGGGTAGTGTCATCTACTTAACGGGGCTACATAGAAAGCCAGATTCCTATCATATGTCACAGTGCCTGGTGATTAGCAAGGGGTCTTCCACTGTCTTGGCCTCCTTGCCTCCTTATCCTTCCCAGCCCCTCAGGAAGCACGTGGTGATGTGAGGCTGAAATGAGAGAACGTATGTGACGCTCTGAGTACAGCTCTTGCATACGGTACATGCTCAACACGTGTTCATTCCTGCCTTCCTTCTGAGCAAGTCCTCTTCATCTTCTCAGTCACCCAGCCAACATTGACTATCTAGAGCAGTCATTGTCACCTCCTTAATGTTGTCTTAACTTGCCCCTATGTAATTTACCCTCTTATTGGGTTCCAATTTTTTCATTGTTTTAAAGAGACCAAAATGAATGTCTTTGTTCATAAGCTTCTTCTGCATGAAGGATATTTCCTTGGGGTAAATCCCAGAAGCGAAATTACCAAGGAAAAGGTATAAATATTTTAAATGTTTAAATGTTTCTGAGACATCAAATGAACTACCAAGAAGCTTTTTACTCATTTAAAAAGCTGCCTATATTATATGAGAGTTCCTGTGGCACTGTCCCTTGCCATATGGAGTATTCACATTAAAAATACACTCGTGCTAATCTGATAGGTGAAATATGTTATCCAATTTTCTTAATTTTCATTTGTTTGATTACCTGTGAGGTTGACTATCTTTCATCTTATTTATCTATTTCTTCTTTATGCTTCATCTGTTCATATCGTCTGCTCATTAATCAACAATTGTGGTAGTATTTCTCTCACTGACTTGTAAGGGGGAATGGAATTTTTTAAAAAGATTCCCACAACGTGCACCATTGTGTAGGAGGTGGAGGGGGAGCGGGGAGCATAGGAAAGTGTGCAATCTCTGCATCACCACAAGTTCCTCTCTTCCCAGAGAAAAACCTTTCTGTTTTTAAACTGTTGGATCGTGATAAAACTGTTAGTTTTGAAACAAGGAAACATCACTTTTTTTCTTTTACAGTGTCTATTTGCCAGTTTTTCATCAAGTAAGAAACATATAATGCTGTATACATGAGTAATCTGTGTCCCTGTGTCAGACACTGACTGGAAAGTGCACTAATTCATTTAATCTCCTAAATAACACTTCCAGTTAGGTATTATTCTATCCATTTTAAAGATGAGGAAATTGATGCTCAGAAAGAGAAAGCAACTTTTCCAGCGTATCCCCAATTTGTCCAAAATAATATGGCCAATATGTGGCAGAACCAAAATGTGTGACCTAGTGGGTCTGACTGCAGAGCTCAGCCCCTCTTTCCATCACAAGGACATTTTGGGGACAAGGGTGGGACACCAGGCCACCAAGTCAGAGCCTGCTTCCCATGAGGCAGCACCTGCAGCATAAACCCTGCCCCCATGGAGAGCTTGGAAACAAGTTGTAACCACATAGAAAGGTCACCAGCAGAGTGAGGGGGGAAGGGCCTACTTCCCCCTGGCTGCCCCTGCCTCCCTTGCTTCTGCAGATGGTGCCACAGCTCAGCTGTCCCTAATGATGGGGCAGTGGGAAACTGTCCTGGTCCCTCACTCATCACACATGCCCTCCTCAGCCTGGGAGTAGAAGAAGGAAGGAGACTGGGGGATTGTGGAAGAAGGAAAAAGAAGAAAGTAGAAGAAGGAAGGAGACCTGAGATTGTGGAGATTGTGCTTCCCAAAACGAGGCTGGAAAATGAGACACTGTGCTGACATTTCAGCAACAGCCCAACACAGTAGGGCAAAATAATTGCCTTTTGAAGTAGAGTATTGATGGAGATTTTCCTGTCCTGGGAATTAGCAGGCATCCCAGAAAAGCCCTAGTCACTTTTCTCTCCCACTCAACCCTCAAAGCTACTTGAGGAATTGGGCTGTTAATACCACGCAAGCCCAGCTGTCCACCAGTCCCCCTCACACCTGATTCCCCAGCCTCCTGCCACACCCTCCCTGGAGCAGTCCCACCTGTTCTGCTACTCACCTACGATGAGGCTGATTTGGAGCATCAGGATCTGGCAGGGGAACAACTGGTACATAAGGAGTCCATGACTGCTGGGTGAGGGAGATTAGTCCATGGCTCCTCCTCTTCAGCCCCGCCCCCTCATATCCCCACTCTCCTCATAAATCCTCTCAGCATACGCTCTCCTTGTCTGATGAACCAAGGAACATACAAATTTTTAATAATGAGTTTTTTTCCCTGATAATAATCCACGTTGATTTCACAAAAATTGATAAACATAGAAAATTGCACAGAAGAATAAAAATCACTCGTTATCACACCTCACAAAGCTAACCACCATAAACATTTTTCTCTCCCAGCTTTACTGAGATATTATTGACATATAACATGTGTAAGTTTAAGATGTACAAAGTGATGATTTGATATATGTGTATATTGCAAAATGATTACCACAATGAGGATAGTTAACACTTTCATCCTCTCACATAATTACCATTTTTTTGCATGTGTGATGATAACATTTAGGATCTACTCTCTTAACAAATTTCAAGTGTATAACACAGTATTGTTAATTATAGTCACCATGCTGTACACTAGATCCCCAGAACTTAGTCATTTATAACTGGATGTTTTTAGTTTTTGATCAACATCTCCCCGTCTACCCCAGTCCCCAGCTCTGGCAACTACCAGTCTACTCTCTATGTCTATGAGTTCAACTTTTTAGATTCTTCGTATAAGCGAGAACATAGAGTATTTGCCTTTCTCTGTCTGACTAATTTCACCTAGCATATGGCCGTCAAGGTCCATCCACATTGTCACAAAGGCAAAATTTCGCTTCTTTTTATGGCTCAATAATATTCCATCGTATATATACATGCCACATTTTCTTTATCCACCCGTCCATCGAGGGACACTTGGGTGTTTCCATGTCTTGGCTACCATAAATAATGTTGCAATGAACCTGGGGGTGGCAGACAGATTCTCTTCAAGATCCTGATTTCATTTCCTTCAGTTATATACCCAGAAGTGGAATTGCTGGATTTGTAGGCTCAGCCATTTCTCCAAAGAGCTCTAGTTCTTCTTATGGGGAACAGTATTAGAAACTAAGATCTGGGCACTGGTTCTGCTTGGTACTACTTGAGGTGGTAGCACTTTTTCAAGTGTCAGGAATTGAGAGTGAGATTTCTCATGCATAGACACAGATTCCACCCAAATCCACAGGCCTTATTATAGTCCTGCTTCTTTGGAAATAAGTAGTCTTTAATGGCACAAAGGGGTCAGGAAATTATCACAAGCATCTTTAGAAGTCAGAGTAGTTAAAATTGGGGGCCGGCCCTGTGACTTAGTGGTTAAGTGCGCACGCTCCACTACTGGCGGCCCGGGTTCGGATCCTGGGCACGCACTGATGCTGTGTCCCACATACAGCAACGAGAAGGATGTGCAACTATGACATACAACTATCTACTGGGGTCTTGGGGAGAAAAAGGGAAAAAAAAGGAGGAGGATTGGCAATAGATGTTAGCTCAGGGCTGATCTTCCTCACAAAAAAAACAAAAACAAAACCAAAAAACACAAAAAAACCAACCAAACAACAACAACTACATTTATTTATTCCTCCCAACAATCTTGTGAAGTAGGTATTATCCCATGTTACAGACGAGGCCATTGAGGATCTGCCCATGATTACACAGCTTAGTGGTAGAAGCAGGAATGGAATCAATGTCTGCTTGTCTCCAAAGTCCTGCTTCCAAGTGTGCTGAGCTCCCACAGAAAAAGTCATTCTTTGCCCTCGGGATACACAGCCTCATGGGGAGGTAGTGGGGTGTGTGGGGTCCCCACTTGAGTTTGGGCCAGGACTGTCTAGTGAAGGAGGAGTGTCGCTGAGGAGTACTCAAGCATTAGCTTTGATTATTAAAGGGGAGAATTAGGTTTTAAGGTGGAAGTCAAATACAGTTAATACTACTCTTGGGAATCCCTTAGGATGCTGCTGTATTGGAGGCTGACCTACCACCCACATCAAGTGTTTCCTCCTGCTCTGGAAGAGATATCTTTTCTTCCTGATGAAACAGTTGGCTGGTTTTAGGGGCCATGCTGTATGAAACATGTGTACTGCATATTGAAACATCAGATTCCTCCACAGACAGTGGT
Source organism: Diceros bicornis minor (assembly GCF_020826845.1). Classification (NCBI taxonomy): domain Eukaryota; kingdom Metazoa; phylum Chordata; class Mammalia; order Perissodactyla; family Rhinocerotidae; genus Diceros; species Diceros bicornis. Next base: position 61,019,432 of record NC_080743.1, read on the forward strand.
GTGCTGGAGGCAGCTGGAACTGGCTTGTGAGAGCTGGTTTCATGCATCTTTTCCCAACTCTGTTCAGTGTTATCATGTTGGTAGTTGGAAATGAGCCCTAGTGGGAGTATTTACACCACAGAAATTGTCAAATGTTAGAGACCATGGATATTTCCTCCTGAGGAGACGGCTGTTAGGCAGTTACCAGCACACCACTGCCCAGCAAGAAAGGCTGGTGGGAGCAGAGAGATGGACCAAGGGACCCCAAGGGAACCCATGGATTTGCACCTTCCATCTCAAGCTTACTCCAAGTCCTTTATGTTTTGAATAGAGTAAATACTACTAGAGTGGAATTGCTGCACAATTTAAGTTTCTGTTTGTTTTCTCCTTCTATTTTGTCATTCAGGGCAAATAACTGATTTTGAGTAGTAAAAGATGCATACGCTGTCTTCACTGGAAAGCAAGATGGCTGACATTGGATGTTGTCTTTGGGTCCAACCAATGATGGAGTCATGCCTGGGTCATTGGGAAGGGAGGTACCCACTCAGGACAGGGTGAGCTGTTAGCTGGGGAAGGACAGAACACATGTGACTGCTCAGGGTCCGTGGGGACAACAAGCAGAGAGGAGCTCACTTTTGTTTTCCCACAGAATGCTGTGGTGTGTGTCCTTAGGGGCCAAGTTTCTGTCAGAAGAGGAGGTGCTGTGTGAGGTCATGGTCCTGTCAAGCTATCACGGGGCTCAGTGAAGCAGCGGATGGTGACCAGGACGGGAAGGGAAGGCCCTGGCAGTGCCGAGACACAGATGTGCTCAGTAAATATGTGCTGAATGGAAATCAGTGATGGCCCGTTGTAGTTTAGCTAAGAGTTGCGTGTCTTGTTTGAGAGCATATGTGACACCCAGGGTCCTCACAGGCAGGGTTGAGACAATGAGACACCCATACTCAGGTACTGACCTGCACTCGCACCAGCCTGAGGAGCCTCCCCGCCGCACCTGTTCACAAGGCCTGGGTCCTGCATCAGCAAGGGGAGGGCAAGAGCCAGTGATGCCTGTTGATGTCACAAATGACTGACAACTTGGTAAAGTGTTGTGAGAGACCAGCGCGGCGAATACCTAAAACAAACTGAGATAGGATAGGGCAGGCCTGCAGGGAGGCCATTTGAACTGCTTTTGGAAGGATCAGCAGACATGTGATGGGGGACGGGAGAGAATGGTTTACGCCAGGGAGCGGGAGCAGGCTCACAGACTGGAGGCTGATGGGGTGTTCTTTTTTAGATCTACAGGGGAAGAGGATTGACCCCTATAAATGGGGAGGTCTTTTCCCAGTTAACTGCTCCTGCTGTGGCTCTCTTTTCCCACTGAGCCCCCATCGGAGGGTATCAAATGTCCAAGCCTGTTCTCAGGGTCTGTATGTGGGATCTGAAGAGCCCACCCTCTGCCCTGTGGGGTAGAGTGTTGTGGCCTGAGCTCCTGAGGTGGGCAGAATGGTGTGCTGGGTGTCGTGTTCTGTCCTCCTCCGTTGGACGGAAGAGAGATGCTGGGAACCCATCTAGCCAAGACCTTTGAGGGAAACCTTGTGATAAAGGAAGCCCGGCAGAAAGGGGCTGACTGATGTGGTTGGGGTGAATGTCACTGACAACCTGAGCTTAGTAGGAGCCCTGCAAGGGAGCTGGGCCCAGGCAGGGGAGGGAGCAGTCTGCACCAGTGGGGCTTCTCCAGGTTTAAAAGGTAGTGTAGTTGGTATGACTGATGGGATGGTTAAGACTAAAATGAAAAGAACTTGTGAAAGCCTGACTGTGACACTCCCTAGGAGGACAAGGACCACTGGCCCAGGGAGGGAGGAGGGTTCACCAGCCTCTAGCTCTCAGATGTGAGGGTCCCAGGCCCTGCTGGGAGATCAGCTAAGACTTTGCTTGCCAGCAGCCTTTGCAGACGTGGGCTGGGCCGGAAGCGCAGACCTATTTGTGATGCACTGAGTGCAGATGGAGGCGGCTGTGGTTGGCCAGAGGCCGCCTTGGTTCTCAGAGACTGTGAGATGCAGCCATAGGCCTTGGTTCCCCTGTTTGTGGGTGGTGTGAGGGAGGTGAGAGGCCGCTCTGGGATAGGCCAGGTCTCCCTCCCCCTCAGTGTAACTTCTCAAGGTCTGAAGACATCTTAGTGTGGGAGATTCAATTCCCTGAGAGGGTCTTGGATCTGGAAAGCCCATTCAACTGAAAGTTAGAGGACCTGGTTCTAGGCCGGGTTCTGCCACCTACTTGCTTCCAGACCTTGGGTCTATTCACAAATGTTCTTGGATCCTCAATTTTCTTGTCTGTAAAATGGGAAGGTAATTGTTATGCTACCTGTGTCTCACAGGTGGAAGTGCTTTGTAAACTGGAAAGTGCTAGACAAGTGGAGGCATTGATGATGATTTAGCTCTGTGGCTGCCCCTGACTGACTGAGGACTGTGGGAATGTCTGTTATGTAGATTCAGCAAGGACAGGTTAAGCAGTGCCCCCATTTATCCATCAGTCAGACTTTTCCCATTCTTAACTCTTTAGACCTTAGTTCAGAGTAGGGTTCGCACCTCATTGCTATGGACACAGAGGCTGTTTTCAGTGACCTGAGTACATGAGCTTTCATCACCCAACAATGGAGGCTACTCAACGCCCCGAATAGTGTTTCTTAGGCTGCCCAGCTGCACAAAATGGAGATATTTCAAAACTGTCTCACACAGAACCATGCAGCTGTTTTTATTTGTTTTTTTGATAACTTAGAAAATAAATTAATATGAATACACTACCTCCTTCTGGCTTTCCCACTCACCCTTGTCAGATAGAGATTTCCATGTTCCTTTTTTTTTTTTGCATTTTCATATTTTATTAATCTACTGACATTTTAAGAAAAAAGGGTAAATTAAAACTATATTTAGTCAGCCATGTTCCATTTTCCTTTAGATTCTCTTGCCAGGAACTATTTTTGATAATATTTGTTGTATTTGTTAAGTTTTTAGTTGTAGACTAAGTATTCTCCTCAGCTACTCTAAGAAGGAAAATGTTTAATAAAGGGTATCTATTAACTCAACAACATTTTAATAGGGCTGAAGAAACAAACTCAAGTCAGATTCCAGAAATGACTTCCAGAACCACACTGCAGAATTCAGCTGCTCTGAGAGCTGCTGCCTCTGCCACTAACAGGAAGCTGCCGGATAAGGAGCCGCTAATCTATAATGTTTCTATCTCTTCAAGCCTTCCATATCAGCAAAATGGATGCTCTGCTTCCTGCCTAGATCTAGTGGAACTCAGTCTCAAATAAAAATCTTGTTGTGTACTCCCAAAAAATAAAGATCCACCACGAGATGGCTTCCCTGTTGAAGTCTACCAAACATTCAAAGAAGACTTAATATCTATCCTTCTCAAGCTCTTCCAAAATGTCGAAGAGGAGGGGAGGCTTCCTAACCCATTCTACAAAGCCAACGTTATGCTGATACCAAAACCAGAGAAGGACAACATACAAAAAAGAAAATTAGAGGCCAATATCACTGATGAACATCGATGCCACAATCCTCAACAAAATACTAGCAAATTGCGTACAAAAATACATTAAAAAGATCATACAGCATGATCAGGTGGGATTTATTCCAGGGATGCAGGGAGTGTTCCACATCCACAAATCCATCAACGTGATACACCACATAGATAAAATGAAGAATAAAAATCACATCATCATCTCAATAGACGCAGAGAAAGCATTTGACAAGATACAGCATCCATTTATGATAAAAACCCTGAATAAAATGGGTATAGAAGGAAAGTACCTCAACATGATAAAGGCCATATACAACAAACCCACAGCTAACATCATCCTCAATGGTGAAAAACTGGAAGCTATCCCTCTAAGAACACAAACCCGACAAGGATGCCCACTTTCACCACTCCTATTTAACATAGTATTGGAAGTTCTAGCCAGAGCAATGAGGCAAGAAAAAGAAATAAAAGGGATCAAAATTGGAAAGGAAGAAGTGAAACTCTCGCTATTTACAGATGACTTGATTCTCTATATAGAAAACCCTAAAGAATCCACCAAAAACCTTTTAGAAATAGTAAATGAATAAGGTAAAGTTGCAGGATACAAAATCAACATAAAAAAATCACTTGTGTTTCTCTATACTAACAATGATGCAGCAGAAAGAGAAATTAAGAATACAATCCCATTTACAATTGTAACAAAAAGAATAAAATATGTAGGAATACACTTAACCAAAAAGGTGAAAGATATGTACACTGAAAACTATAAAACATTCCTGAAAGAAATTGAAGAAGACACTAAGAAATGGAAAGATATTCCATGCTCTTGGATTGGAAGAATTAACATAGTTAGAATGTCCATACTTCCTAGTGCAATGTATAGATTCAGCGCAAACTTATCAAAGTTCCAACAACATTTTTCACAGAAATAGAACAAAGAATCCTAAAATTTATATGGAACACCAAAAGACCCCAAATAGCCAAAGGAATCCTGAGAGAAAAGTTCAAAGCTGGAGGTATCACAGTCCCTGATTTCAAAATATAATATAAAGCTACAGTAACCAAAACAGCGTGTTACTGGCACAAAAACAGACACACTGATCACAGAATAGAGTTGAGAGCCCAGAAATAAACCAACACATCTACAGATAGCTAATTTTCAACAAAGGAGCCAGGAGCATACAATGGAGCAAAGAAAATCTCTTCAACAAATGGTGTTGGGAAAACCAGACAGCCACATGCAAGAAAATGAAAGTAGATCATTGTCTTACACCATACACAAAAATTAACTCAAAATAGATTAAAGACTTGAATGTAAGATCTGAAACCATGAAACTTCTAGAAGAAAATATAGGCAGTAAGCTCTTCAACATCGCTCTTAGCAACATATTTCAAGTACCATGTCTGACCGGGCAAGAGAAACAATAGAAAAAATAAACAAATGGGACTACATCAAACTGAAAAACTTCTGTACAGCAAAGAAAACCCTCCAAAAAACAAAGGGACAATCTAACAACTGGGAGAATATGTTTGCAAACCATATATCTGATAAGGGATTAATCTCCAAAATATGTAAAGAACTCACAAATCTCAACAACAAAAAATCTAACAACCCAATTAAAAAACGAGCAAAAGACCTGAACCGACATTTTTCTGAAGATGATATACAGATGGCCAACAGGCACATGAAAAGATGTTCAACATCATTAACAATCAGGGAAATGAAAATCAAAACTACAATGAGATATCACCTCATGCCTGACAAAATGGGTATAATTAACAAGAAAGGATACAAGTTTTGGTGAGGATGTGGAGAGAAGGGAACTCTCATATACTGCTAGTGGGAGTGCAAACTGTTGCAGCCAGTATGGTAAACAGTATGGAGATTCCTCAAAAAATTAAGGATAGAACTACCATATGATCCAGCTATTCTGCTGCTGGGTATTTATCCAAAGAACGTGAAAACACCAGTGCGTAAAGATATATGTACCACTGTGTTCATTGCGGCATTATTCACAATAGCCAAGACTTAGAAGCGACCTAAATGCCCATCAAGGGATGAATGGATAAAGAAGATGTGGTATATATACACAATGGAATACTACTCAGCCATAAGAAATGATGAAATTCAGCCATTTGTGACAAATGGATGGATATTGAGGGTATTATGCTAAGTGAAATAAGTCAAAGGGAGAAGGTAAAATACCACATGATCTCATTTATAAGTAGAAGGTAAAAACAACAACAAACAAGTGCATAGAGACAGAGATTGGATTGGTGGTTACCAAAAGGGAAGTGGGGAGGGAGGAGGGCAAAAGAGATAATTTGGCACATGTGTGTGGTGATGGATTGTAATTAGTACTTGGGTGGTGAACATGATGTAATCTATGCAAAAATAGAAGTATAATGATATACACCTGAAATTTACACACTGTTATAAACCAGTGTTACTGTAATAAAAAAAAAAAAATGAGAACTGTCACTTTAGGGAGTTTGCATCTCTAGCATCCTAAGGCCTCCCTCACCTGTTCTTGACCTGTACTGTCAATAACTATCCTGCCATATATGGATCATGGCCATTGGTGGACGCTGGTCCATGTTCGACTATCTCTCCTGTCACCATTGTCCCCTTGACTCATTTTTATAGCATTTTTTTTTAATTCATGAAAGGTAAATCAACTCTGATGAGAGACACCACTATAATTGTTGTCACTGTTCTTGTCCTTAGAACCTCAGCAGGTGCTGGACTGGTGAGGGAAACCCTCCAGTCCTCACCCAGTGGTATCTTCCCCACATTTATCCTGTCCCTTAGGTCCAGTTCTGGAACTTTAGCACAAAGGAAGCCATTATCATTGTCACACACTGGCTGCAGCCCCACAGGGGCAGGGAGATAGGAGATAGGAGTAGGTGGGGCCCTGGGAACCATCTCATGCTGCATGGTCCCTGTGATAGCAAGAAAAACTTGATAGTGCGATGGGAAGCAAGAATGGAGAGGAGCTAGGAAGAAAAGAGGGTTGAGAGAGACAGGATCTCAGAAAAATCAGCAGTCAGGAAAACCAGAGAGCCTGCATGGATAACGGGGTGATGGAATTTGTGTGGGGCCTTTAACAAGGACCCAGGTGGTGAGGAACAGGAAGAGGCAGAAAATGGATGAGGGGGCACCTTGGCTGGGGGAGCAGGCAAATGGACACAGGACTAAAGGGGCCTGTTCACACAGTAATCATCAGTCTCCATCTGGCTTGGCCTTAAAGTTAGTGATACACATATGTTAAAAGTAAGAGAAGAGAGACAGATGTAATATGCAAAGAGTAATGCAAAGAAAGCTGGAGTGGCTAATTAATAGAGAAAGTAGACTTCAGAGGATAAAAATTCCCAGAAACAACGATGGATATGTAATAGTGTTCTGGTACCAACTTCAATGTGTGTGTGTGTTTCCCCATACCAACAAGCAATTCTTGGGCATTAGCTGTGTGTTGTACAATTCAACTCAATTCTGACACTATCTACATGGAGATAGCATCAGATTCCACCATTTAAGAGTTCAGTCCAGCCAGACTATCCCCTCTAGATTTCAGATGCCAGTCGCAAGTCCAGGTTGTTACCTGTACTGCTGACTGACTGACTACAAATCAGAGGTTCCCGTGACCCACCCCCCTTGGGTTCGATCAATTTGCTAGAATGGCTCACAGAACTCACAGAAGCATTTCACTAGATTACCGGTGTATTTTCAAAGGATATAACTTGGGGCTGGCCCCGTGGTTTAGCGGCTGAGTGCATGCGCTCCACTACTGGCGGCTCAGGTTCTGATCCCAAGCGCGCACTGACGCACCACTTGTCCGGCCATACTGAGGCAGCGTCCCACATACAGCAACTAGAAGGATGTGCAACTATGACATACAACTATCTACTGGGGCTTTGGGGAGAAAAAGAGAAAAAAAAGGAGGAGGATTGGCAATAGATGGTAGCTCAGGGCCGGTCTTCCTCAGCCAAAAGAGAAGGACTGGCATCGATGTTAGCTCAGGGCTGATCTTCCTCACAAAATAAATAAATAAATAAAAAATAAAAACTGAAAAGAAAAAAAGATATAACTCAGAAACAGCCAACTGGAAGAGATGCATAAGTCAAGGTATGGAGAAAGGGCACGGAGCTCCTATGCACTCTGTGTGAGTGTGTTACTCTCCCGAAGTCTCCACCTGTTCACCAACCTGGAAGCTCTCTGATCCTTGTCCTTTCAGGTTTTTGTGGAGGCTTCATTGCATAGGCATGTTTGATTAAATCGTTGACCATTGGTGATTGAAGTCAATCTCTAGCTCCTCTCCCCTCCCTAGAGATTGGGAGGTAGAAATGCAAGTTCCAACCTGTAACCACATGGCTCCACTGGCAAACAGACCCCATCTTTAGGTGCATTCTGAAAGTCACTTCATTAACGAAACAAAGCCACCTCTCTCTCTCTCATCACAGGGAATTCTAAGGACTTTAGGAGTTCTGTGCCAGAAATGGAGAGGAAGACCAAATATATTTGTATTGTATTTATATTATATTTGTATTTAAATCAGAGTATCACAGTATCACATAATGATGTATCACATAATAATACATTTGTATTATAAATCACAGTATTACAGTAACACATAATGGTGAAGGGGTCAATTTACAAAGAGGAGGTAACAATCCTAAACTTGTATTCACCTACAACAGACCTTCAAAACACATGAAGCAAAAACTGACAGAACTGAAAGCAGAAATAGAGAAATCCACTATTACAGTCAGAGGCTGTTATACTCCTCCCCCAGAAGTGGAATTAGTAGGTAGTAAATCAGCAAGAATATAGAATACATGAAGACCGCCATCAACCAACTTGACTTAATTGATATTTTAGAATATTCCATTAAGCAACAGCAGGCTATGCAATTTTTTTAAAGCACATGGAGGTTCCACAAGACAGATTCTATCCTGGGTCATAAAACAAACCTTGACAAATGTAAAAGATTTGAAAAATATAAAGTGCATTGTCTGACCATAATAGAATTAGACTAGAAATGAGTAATAGAAAGAGAACAGAAACATCTCCAAACCCTTAGAAAATAGACAAGACACTTGTAAATATTCTGTGGGTCAAAGAGGAAGTCTCCAAGGAAGTTAGGAAATAACTGAACTAAAGGAAAATGAAAATACAACATATCAAACTATATGGGATGTAGTTAAGCAGGGTTTATACAAAAGTTGCAGAATTAAAGGCTTATATTACAAAGAAGAAATATATCATAAATAATTTAAGCTCTCATCTTCTGACTTGATAATTGAAAACACCTAGAATAAGCAGTAGGAAGGAAATAATAAAGATAAGAGCAGAAACCAATGAAACTGATACATCTGGCAAAGAGTACTTTCCCCAAAACTACATTTATGTCAGTCTTAATGGGGAAAAACTAAGGCCTTTTCCCTGGTATTGGAAATAAGAAAAGATGTCTATTTTCAGCAGTTCTACTCAACATTGTAATAGAAGTTCTAGCCAGTGCATTATAGCAAGAAAAAGAAATAAAAGCTATACAAATTGGGAACGAGGCAGGGGAAATCTATCATTATTTGTAGACAACATGTTTCAGACTATAGAACTAATAACACTCTAGAACTAACAACTGAATTTAGCAAGATTACAGGAAAGAAACCCAATAGAAAAACATTTTATACTTCTATATACTAATGAAAGACATGAACACCTGGGTAAAAAGTTTGGATTCCAGGTTGTGGGGAGCGTATTTAAGTTCTTAAAGGAGTCTACATATGTGAAGATTAATCTAGCCAAGTTCTACAAAATGGATTAGAGGGCGGCACAAGACACTATTGGCACGGAACCCTGTTAAGGCTCTATAGGTATTATCTTGTGTACTCACCTCCAGCCTCTGATCCATCTTGCTTACCGTTTGTTCTAAATTGAAAATATGAAACATTTTTTAATTCAAGTTGGGCACTTCTCCCACAGACTGTTTGGAGTGTGGGTGATAATAATATTACCGCCTGATGTCGTTAGGAAATTCTGATCCAATTTCATTACCAATAAGTGCTAGAAACAGCTAAAGTTTCACTATTTCTTTTTTCCTTGTTAAGATTGTGACAATAAAATAAAATCATTGCATATGAGGTGCTAGCATGGGACCTGACATGTTGTAGGTACTGGAACAAGCACTCTAGGGGTAGAGGGACAGGTAGGAGCCAAGGGAAAGGTCCATGTTTCTGGAGTGGACTATTGACTGAAAGTAGGAAACAGAAATAGGTCAGAAATGATGATAATGAATGAAGTATTCATTGGACATGTTGAGTGTGAGCCCCCATAGAGATACCTGTTGAGTTGACTGCAGGGTCTGATGCTAAGCAGATGGTGTGGGGTGGGGATATAGACTTGGACATTAGCAATATGTGAATGATAACTGGAACCCACAGAGTAGAAGTCCTAGTGAGACAATGAAAAATGAGATGAAAGGGGGCTATGACAAAACCCTTGGAAGTGCCACCATTTGAGGGAAGAATAGCTGTAGAGGAAGAGGAGCCAGCAAAAGAGCCTGAGGAGGATGGCAGGTGGGACAGTGAAAGAAGAGTGTGATATCAAGAAAACTGAAGGAAGAGAGTGTTTTAAGAAGGAGAGAGCAGTCAATAATGTCAACTGTTGGAGAAGTCACCTGCTGATGTTCTGAATATTAGGAGAGGAAGGCAAAGAGAGAGTGTCTTGAGAAAGTGTAGAAGTGTGACTGTGATGTGGAAGAGGGAGAAATAAGACAATAGTTGGGGGTGTGAGGTTAAGTGGGATGTTAAGAAGAGAGAGTACTGAGAACATCTGAGGGATACACAGAAGGAATGTGCAGAGATAGATGCGTGGAACATATCAAAGAAAGAAGAAAAACACTAGAAAGTCAAGTTCCCAAAAAAGTGTTAGGAGAAGGGAATTGAAGTGCAATGAAGGTACTGACTTTAGAGACTGGGAGCTCAATGTCTTCTGTGGGGAAGGAGAGAAAGTTAGGATAGACATAAATCAATGCAAGTCAATTAAAAGTTTGGTGGTAGGAAGTTGAAATCATTCCTTTCTGTTGTCTATTTTTCCCTGAGACATAGGAGGCCTTGTCATTTGACAAGAGTGATAAGGTAGGATGGTGTCTTAGTCTGCTCAGCCGCGATAACAAAATAATATACATGGTGGCTTAATCAACAGAAATTAATTTTCTCACATGGTTCTGGAGGGTTGAAGGAGCAGATCAGAGTGCCAGCATGTTGGGTTCTGGTGAAAGATCACTTCCTGGCTTACAAATGGTCACCTTATCCCTGTGTCCTCACATGGCAGAGAGGGAGAGAGAGGGAGAGAGAGACCTGTCCCATGACAGTAATCTCACCATGAGGGTCCAACACTCATGGACCTCATCTAAACCTAAAATCCTCGCAAAGTCTCCTCCTCCAAATACCACCACATTGGCAGTTAGAGCTTCATTATATGAATTTTGGGGGTGACACAATTTGGTCCATAGCTGATGGATGTCTTTGAATGTTAGAGGCAGACAGCAGAATGATGAAAAAAGGTGGACTTTGGAGCCAAACCACCTGTATTTGAATCCTTGCTCTGATACATCTCAGCCATATGGACTTGAACAGATGACTTAGTCTTTCCATGTCTCAGTTTTCTAATCTGAAAAGTGGGGATAAGAATATCTGTCTCACTGACTATTTATGAGTGGTAAATGAATTAAAGCACTCAGAATGATTATAACAATGTATGTCACATAGCAAGAACTCAGTACATGTTAGATAGTATACATTTATATAAATACAAATATATAAGCTACTGTAAATTTGTATTATTCATATTTAAATAGCTGTGATGCACATGACTGATTACTGAGTGATGTTAAATGTTGTTTGAGGCTAGATATTGTGAATTTTCAGTGGTGTTGTCTGGAGGCTAGTTATTTTTCAGGCAGCCAGAGTGTTGTGCAGAGGGAGAGGAAAGTTAGATAGATCCAAGGTTTATAATTTACTAAGTAAGTGAGACTGAATGACAGTGGGGATGGTGCATTTAGGAGACTGGCCAGAGTGTTTATGAGTTGATCCATGGAATTGTAGCAGGGTAGTGAGGAAATTGTGGTTGATATGGTGTGCAGGCACTCAGTGGGATTCCTGTACTGCAGGAGCAGGAGGGCTCACTCGCATTTCCCAGACTACATTGTAGCTAGGGTTCTGGCTGTGACGTAAGTGTTATTTTCAGAGGGTGGCAGTGAGACAGAAGCCAGCCCATTGCTATTTCTGGTGTTTCTGTGTTAAGGCCAGTCAGGGAGCCCCTGGGTTTTCTGTAACTCTATATCCACGTGTATTGGGAGACAGATTGTTGGATATTGATTTTTTACTAACATGTATCTAGCAGGTTAGACATATCTTTGCAGCCAACATTGCTTGTGGTGGCTTCTTGACTGCCGAGGCATTCAATTGCTTGCAGCCAAGCATCCTATTTTATACACACATGGGTAGTGATGCCACGCTGAATGAGTGCAGGAATTTTGCAGAAGAAAATATCTGATCCCGGCTTTGGTGAGAGGTGATCAGGAGCATGGTTGATAGATGCACGTGCTGTGGTAGTTAGTGTGTAATATAGCCAGATATATCCTCAAAGGATTGGGGAATGAACATGCGTGGGAGGAGTTGTGCCCTGGCCCCATGAGTGAGAAGCAAGGAAGGCATGACCGCCTCTCTACTCTAAAGTATGTGGATGTGATAAAAAGATCACCCGCTTCTTGCAAGGTTCAGGGGAGTTCAAGGGGAAATAATGATCTGCAAGGGGAGAGGCAGGTTTCAGTTAAGGCAAAGCATTTATAATATCTAATCACAGGCATTAATTACTCTTGTGAATGACAACATTTTTCCTTCAATTATATTTGCGTGGTTCCAACTGATGTATTATGGCATATTAATTTTGATACACTGATCTTAAATTCAGCCTATTTAGTTGAAATCTCCTGTATAAATATTATATATAATAATATTAATATATATATTAAGCTGTTATTAATGCAAACTAAATATTTATAAATTAATATGTAAATTGTAATCTCCAGGGCAACCTCTTAGAAATAATGGGAAAATATCTAGTAAAAGTAATGACAAGAAAATAAAATGGTACAATAGAAAATATCTGTTTATCATAAAGAAGATAGCAATGGCAAAATAGAGAAACAAAATATACATAAGACATACAGACAATTAATAGAAAAATGGCACATATAAACCTTACAAATGGCACAGCTAAATTTTATGTTAATAATTAAATTCAATATAGAATGACTGATTGTTCTAATTAAAAGGCAAAGATTGACAGAATAAATAAAATTAAAACACGATCCATCTATACGCTGCTAACTGGGCACATGTTTCAAATCCAAGGTACAAGCAGGCTGAAAACAAAAAGATGGGAAAAGACATGCCATACAAACAATAACTAAAAGAGCTAGAGTGTGTATACTAATTTCAGACAAAATAAACTTTAGGACAAAAACTGTTACTAGAGCCAAAGAAGTATATTTGATAATGACAATATGGTATATCCATAAAGAAGATATAACAATTCTAGTCCTATACGAACCTATAAATAGAGCCCCAAATAACAGAAGGCAAAAGATTACAGAATAGAATATAGAAATACACAATTCAACAATAATACTTGCAGACTACAATACCCCAATTTTAGTAATGGATAGAAGTCTAGAGTATATAAGGAAATTAGTCAACAGTCACATGCAAAAGAATGAAAGTAGACCACTGTCTTACACCACATAAAAATTAACTCCAAATGAGTTAAAGACTTGAATGTAAGACCTGAAAACATAAAACTCCTAGAAGAAAATATAGGAAGTATGCTCTTTGACATTGATCTTAGCAGTATGTTTTCAAATATGTCTCCTCAAAAGGGAAACAAAAGCAAAACTAAACAAATGGGTCTACATCAAACTAAAAAGCTTCTACACAGCAAAGGAAACCATCAACAAAACAAAAAGACAACATACCAATTGGGAGAAGATAGTTTTTTTTTTTAAATTTTTTGTTTATTGCAGTAACATTGGTTTATAACATTGTAAAAATTTCAGGTGTACATCACTATACTTCTATTTCTGCATAGATTACATCATGTTCACCACCAAAATACTAATTACAACCCATCACCACACACATGTACCGAATTATCCCTTTCACCCTCTTCCCTCCCCCCTTCCCCTCTGGTTACCACCAATCCAATCTCTGTCTCTATGTGTTTGTTTATTGTTGTTATTATCTACTACTTAATGAAGGAAATCATACGGTATTTGACCTGGGAGAAGATAGTTTTAAATCATACATCTGATCAAGGGTTAATATCCAAAATATATAAAGAACTCATACAACTCACCACAAAAAAAAACAACCCAATTAGAAAATGGGAAGAGGGCTGGCCCCGTGTCTTAGCGGTTAAGTGCATACGCTCTGTTGCTGGCGGCACGGGTTTGGATCCCGGGCGCGCACCGAAGCACCGATTGTCTGGCCATGCTGAGGCCGCATCCCACATACAGCAACTAGAAGGATGTGGAGCTACGACATACAACTATCTACTGGGGTTTTGGGGGGAAAAATAAATAAATAAAATTAAAAAAAAAAAGAAAATGGGAAGAAGATCTGAATAGACATTTTTCCAAAGAAGACGTAGAGATAATCAATAGGCACATGAAAAGACGTTCAACATCACTAATTATTAGGGAAATGCAAGTCAAACCACAATGAGATAGCACCTCATGCCCATCAGAGTGGCTATTTTTAAAGAGAAGAAATAACAAGTGTTGGAGAGGATGTGAAGAAAAGGGAACACTCATATACTGCTAAGCAAAAAAAATCAGACAGAGAAAGACAATGCCATATGATTTCACTCGTCTGTGGAGGGTGAAAAACAATGACAACAAACAAACACATAGATACAGAGAACAGATTGGTGGTTACCAGAGCGGAAGGGGGTAGGGGGAGGTCAAAAGGGATAAAGGGGCACGTTTGTACAGTGAGAGACAGAAACTAGATTTTTGGTGGTGAACACAATGTAGTATATGCAGAAGTCAAATTATAATGATGTACACTTGAAATCTACATAATGTTTTAAACCAGAGTCACCTCAATAAAACCAAAACTATTAGACCTACCAGACATCTATTGAACACTCCATACTCCATCTATCGAACTTCTCACTATTTAGTGGTTTACACATTCTTTTGAAGCTAACATGGAACATTCTACATAAAACACAATACATTAGGCCATAAAACAAGCTTCATTTATCTTAAAAAGACAGAAATTATGCAAAGTGTATTCTCCAACCTCAACAAAATGAAAGTAGAAATCAACACCAACAGGAAATTTGGCAAATTCACAAATACATGGAGATTAAATAACACGCTCTTCAACAACCAAAGAGTAAAAGAAGAAATCACAAGGAAATTAGAATCTACATTGAGAAGGAAAACACTGGAAACATAACATACCCAAACTTCTGGGATATATTGAAAGCAGGACTTAAAGGAAGATTTATAGCTATAAATGCCTATATTAAAAGAGAAGAAAGACCTTAAATCAATAACCTAAACTTCCAATTTAAGAGACTATAGAAAGAAGAGCAAACCAATCTCTAGACAAGTAGAAAATAGAAAATAAGATTAAATATTTGATTGTATGGATATACCACATTTTGATTATCCATTTATCTGTTGATGCACATTTCAGTTATTTGTACTTTTTGATTATCATAAACAATGCCAAGTTTTTGTGTGAACATGTTTTCAATTTTCTTGAGTGTATACCTAGAAGTGGAATGCTGGGTCTTATGGTAGCTGTGTGATGAATATTTTGTGGGAATGATAAACTGTTTTCCAAGTTGGCTGCACCATTTTACATTCCCACCAACAGTTGAGTGAGGGTTCCAATGTCTTTGCGTCCTTGTCCACACTTATGATAATACGAATTTTTGATTGAAAAATACAAATAGACTGTATCAAATGGGCATGAAGTATTACCTCAGTGTAGTTTTGACTTGCATTTCTCTAATGACTAATGATGCGGGACATCTTTCCTTGTGTTTGCCAGTCATTTGTATATATGTTTTTGACAAATATCTATTTGAATGCTTTAACAATTTTAGCAAATTGGGTAATTTGTCTTTTTATTATTAAGATGTAAGAGTCCCTTATGTATTCTGGATTTATTGTTAGTGCTGTCAACTCAATTTGACTCCTAGCACCCATATGTCCAGCAGAGTGCAACCTTGTTGGTTCTTTTTATGCCATCCTCTCATATTCCAGTGTTATATCATGAAATGCTCCACTGCTATTCATATGGTTTTCATGGTGAATTTTTTTGGAAATTGGTAGCCAGGTCTTTCTTCCTAACCTGTCTTAGTCTGGAAGACCTGCTGAAACCTGTCCACCAGCAGGGTGATCCCGCTGGTATTTGAAATACTGGTGACGTAGCCTTCAGCATTACAGCAACATGCAGCCACCACAGTATGATAACTGACAGATAAGTGCTGTGGTTCCCTGACAGGGAAGTAAATCTGGGCCACAGAGGTGAGAGCACTGATTCTTAACCACTAGATCTGCAGGATGGCTAAGTGTCCTGGACACTAGACTCTTATCATAGGTATGATTTTCAAATATTTTGTCTCATTCTCTAGATTGTATTTCACTTTTTTGATAGCATCTTTTTCTTTTTTTTTTTTGCTGAGGAAGATTAACCCTGAGCTAACATATGTTGCCAATCTTCCTCTTTTTGTTTGTGAGCCACCACCACGGCATGGCCACTAACAGATGAGTGGTGTAGTTCTGCACCTGGAAACCAAACCTGGGCCATTGAAGTGGAGGGAGCCAAATTTAACCATGAGGCCACCAGGACTTGCCCATCATAGTGTCCTTTGAAGCACAGAATGTTTTATTTTTATTGAAGTGCAATTGATCTATTCTTAATCTGGTTACTTGTACTTTAGATGTCATATCTAAGAAACTATTCCTAATCCAATGTCATAAATATTTTCACCTATGTTTCTTTAAAGAGTTTAACTCCCATATTTAGGTCTTTGATTGAGTTAATTTTTGTATATGGTGTGAGGTAAGGGTACAACTTCATTCTTTTGCATGTTGATATCCAGTCTTCCAAGCATCATTTGTTGGAAACACTATTCTTTCCCCCATTGACTTATCTTGGCACCCTTGTTGAAAATCAATTGATCATTAATGTGTGGGTTTATTTCTGTTCTTTCAAGTTTTATTCCAATGATCTCTCCTCACGTCAGTGCTACATTGTCTGGATTACTTTAGCTTTGTAGTAAACCTTTATCAATTTCTGCAAAAAAATCCAGATAGAATTTTGTTGGGAGTTGCATCGAATGCGTAGTTCACTTTGGGGAGTATTGCTAACTTAGCAATATTAAATAACTAATTCATAGACATGCTATATCTTTCCATTTATTTAGGTGCTCCTTAATTTCTTTCAACCATGTTTTGCAGTTTTCAGTACACTAGTCTTACACTTCTTTTGTTAAATTTATTGCTAAGTATTTTTTTTCATTTTGATTCTATTGTAATGAAATTGTTTTCTTGATTTATTTTTGGATTGACTGTTGCTAGTTTATACAAATATAACTAATTTTTGTGTCTTTATCTTGTGTCTGAAACCTTACTGAATTTTATTAGGTCTAATACTTTCTTATCAATTCCCTTGGAGGTTCTAAACGTAAAATGATGTCATTTTCAAATAGAGAGAGTTTTAAATCTTCCTTTCTAATACAGGCAAATTTTACTCTTTTTCTTACCTAATTGTTCTGGCTAAAAACTAAGGTATAATGTTGAATACAAGTGATGAAATCAGACAATTCTTTTTCTTTGATCTTATGGAGAAAGCTTTCAGTTCTTCACTGTTAAATAAGATGTTAGCTGTGGATTTGTCATAAATACCTTCTGTCACGTTGAGGAATTTCTCCTCAATTCCTAAGTGTTGAGTGGTTTTTTTCATGAGAAGGTGTTGAGTTTTGTCAAATACTCTTTTTTCCTCTACCCAGGTGGTCATGTGTTGTTTTCCTTTAATCTACTAATATCTCATATTATATTGCTTAATTTTCTTCTTTTGAACCAACCTTCTATGTTTGGGATGAATCTCACTTGGTCATGTTGTATAATCCTTTTTTATGTGCTGATGGTTTCAGTTTGCTAGTAATTTGTGGAGGATTTTTGCATGTATAGTCATAAGGATATTGGTCTGTAGTTTTCTTGTGATGTCATTGTCTTGTTTTGATATCAGGGTAATTCTGGCCTCATAGAATGATTTGGTAAGTGCCTAAGTGTCAATTCCTATTATATTTTTTAGAAGCATTTGTGAAGCATTGACATTAGTTCTCCTTTCTATGTTTGGTACAATTCAAGATGAAGCCATCCTGGCTTTGCTTTGAGTGAATATTTTGATTACTAATTTATTCTCTTTACTTGTCATAGGTTTATCTAGATTTTCAATTTATCCCTAAGTCAATTTGATAGTTGTGTCTTTATGGAAATTTGTCCGTAATATAATTTATGCAATATTTTTTCATATAATTGTTCACAGTATTTCCTCATAATGTTTTTTTGTTTGTGTGGATTAAATTAATTCCCTAATTTCTACAATGCCAACTAGACAAATGCCAATTTAGTTCAAATAGTAAACAAAACTTTGATCCTATATAGCTATGTTTCATCCTGCTTTGCTCTGTTATTCTTGTACAAATTACATCTTTTACCTTGTGTGCCGATGAACTCAATTGATAATTTTTGCATTATACAAGTTTCTTTTAAGTATATTAGGAGAAAAAACTGTTACAAAGAACAACAACAACAACAACAACAAAATGTCATTCATATTTTCCTATTTGTTTATCTATTTAATGACATTTACTAGTGCTGTTTATTTGTTCCTATGCATTCTCTTTACTGACTAGCGTCCTTTCATTTCAAGCTGAATGACTGCCTTCAGTATTTGTTGTAGGGTGTGAGTGCTAATGACAAATTCCCATTTTTTGTTTATTTAGGTATGTCTTAATTTCTCCTTCATTTTTGAGAGATAGTTTTGCTGGATAGTAAATTCAAGTTTGAAAGTTTTCTTTTTGTCGCTAAACTTCAAATATCTCCTTCCTTCTGGCCTCCATGGTTTCTGAAATCAGCTGTTAATCTCATTGGAAATCTCTTATATGTGATAACATCTCTGTTTCTGCTTTCACGAATCTCTGTTTGTGTTTGTCTTTTTCTTATTGAGATATAATTGACATGTAATGTTACATTAGTTACAGGCGTACAACATAATGACACAATATTTGTGTATATTACAAAATGACCACCACAATAAATCCAGTTAACATTCATCACCACACATAGTTACATTTTTTTTTGTGATGAGAACTTTTAAGATCTACTCTCTTAGCAAATTTCAAATATACAGTACAGTATTATTAACTATATTCACCATGCTATACATTATATCCCCAGGCTTATTTATTTTATGCTTAGTTTGGACCTTTTGACTACCTTCATCTCTTTCACTCAGCTTCCAAACCCTGCCTTGGCAACCACCAATATGGTCTTTGTATTGATGAGTTCACTTTTTTTTTTACATTCCACAAGTAAGTGAGATCATACAGTATTTGTCCTTCTCTGTCTGAGATTTCACTTAGCGTAATGCCCTCAAGGTCCATCTTTGTTGTCGCATATGGCATATTTCCCTCCTTTTATGGCAAAATAATATTCCACTATATATATATACCACATCATCTTTATCCTTTCATCACTGATGGACACTTAGGTTGCTTCCATGTCTTGGTTATTGTAAATAATGCTGCAATGAATATGGAGGTGCATATATCTTTTCAAGTTAGTGTTTTCTTTTCCCTCAGATAGATACCCAAAAATGGAATTGCTGGATCATATGGTAGTTTTATTCTTAATGTTTTGAGGAACCTCCATACTATTTTCCTTCATGTCTGTACCAATTTACATTCCCACCAACAGTGCACACAGGGTTCCCTCTTCTCCATATTCTCACTAACACTTGTTATTTCTTGTCTTTTTGAATATAGCCGTTTTAACAGTATTAGGTGATATCTCACTGTGGTTTTGATATGCATTTTCCTAATAATTAGTGATGTTGAGCATCTTTTCATGTGCCTGTTGGCCATTTTTATTTCTTCCTTGGAAAAATGTCTATTTATTTCCTCTGCTCATTTTTTATTCAGATTGTTTGTCTTTTTCTGCTATTGAGTTGTATTAGTTCTTTACATATTTTCGATATTAACCCCTTATAAGGTATATGATTTGCAAAATTTTCTCCCATTCTGTAGGGTGCCTTTTCCTTTTGTTAATAGTTTCCTTTGCTGTGCAGAAGATTATTAGTTTTATGTAGTCCCATTTGTTTATTTTTCCTTTTGTTGCCTTTCCTTTTTGTGTTAAATCCAAAAAATCATCACCAAGACCAATGTCAATGGGCTTATTGTTTATGTTTTCTTCTAGGAGTTTTATGGTTTTAAGACTTATGTACAAGTCTTTAATTCATTTTCAGTTAATTTTTGAGAATGGTGTAAGATAGTGGTTCAGTTTCATTCTTTCACATGTGGCTGTCCAGTTATCCCAACTGCATTTATTGAATGGACTCCTTCCCCATTCTATATTCTTGACTCTTTTTTTGTAAAGTAATTTACCATATATATGTGGATTTATTTCTGGGCTCTCTATTTTCTTCCATTGAACTACGTGTCTGTTTTTATGCCAACACCATACTGTTTTTATTATTATAGCTTTGTAGGATAGCTTGACATAAGGAAACATGATGCCTCCAGCTTTCTTCTTTCTGAAGATTGTTTGATTATTTAGAGTCTTGTGGTTCCCTACAAATTCTAGGATTCTTTGTTCTATTTCAGTGAGAAACGTGATTGGAATTTTAACCTCTTGAGGTATGATCCCTTTATACACACATTGTTGAGCGTTTTATTTATAAATGGATGTTTTGTTTTGTCAAATGTTTTTTATGCATCTGTTGAGATGATCATATGAGTTTTACCCTTTGTTTTGTTAATGTGGTGTATCACATCAATTGATTTGTGTATGTTGAGCCATCTTTGTATCCATGGAATAAATCCCAATTGATCAAGTGGTATGATCCATTTAATGTACTGTTGAATTCTATTTGCTAATATTTTATTGAGGATTTTTGTATCTATCTCTGTCTTCAATATTGGCCTGTAATTTTGTTTTTTTTCTTGTAGTGGCTTATCTGTTTTTGATATCAGGGTAACGCTGGCCTTGTAAAATGAGTTTGGAAGTGTTCTTTCCTTTTCTATTTTTCTGGAAGAGTTTGAGAAGGATTGGTACTAATTATTCTCTAATTCTTTCATAGAATTTACTGGTGAAGGGTAAATCTGGTACTGGGCCATTTTTTGTTGGGAGGTTTTTGATTACTCATTCAACCAACTTACTAGTAATTGGTCTGTTCAGATTTTCTATTTCAGCATGATTCAGTCTGGGTAGGTTATATGTTTCTGGGAATTTATCCATTTCTTCTATGCTGTCCACGTTTTTGGTGTATAAATGTTCAAAGTAGTCTCTTATGATCCTTTGTATTCCCGTGGTATCAGTTTTATCCTGGGTTATTTCATTTCTGATTTTATTTATTTGAGCCCTCTCTCTATTTTTTTGGTGAGTCTAGCTAACATTATCTATTTTGTTTATCTGTTAAAAACTTGCTCTAAGTTTTGTTCATATTTTTTAATTTTCTTTCAGTCTCTATATCATTTATTCCCCCTCTGATCTTTGTTATTTCCTTCCTTCTACTAATTTTCAACTTCATTTGTTCTTCTTTTTCTAGTTCTTTTATCTGTAAAGTTAGCTTGTTTATTTGAGATTTGTCTTGTTTCTTAATGTAGGCATTTATCACTATGAACTTCCCTCTTAGATGCTTTTGCTGCATCTCAGAAGTTTTGGTATGTTGTATTTTAATTTTCATTTATGTCAAGATGTCTTTTGATTTCTTCTTTGACCTATTGGTGGTTTAGTAACATGTTGTTTAGTCTCCACATTTTTGTGAATTTTCCAGTTTCCTTCTTGTAATTTATTTCTAGTTTCATACCATTGTTGTTAGCCTAGATGCTTGATGTGACTTCAGTCCTTTTAAAATCATTAAGACGTGTTTTGTGGTCTAACATATGAGCTATTCTGGAGAATGTTCCATGTGCACTTTAAAAGAATATTTACTCTGTTGTCAGTGGATGGGATGTTCTGTACATGTCTCTTAAGTCCATCTGGTCTAATGTCACCTTTACGACCAATGTTTCCTTTTTCAATTTCTGTATGGATGATCTATCCATTGATGAAAGTGGGGTATTAAAGTCCCCTACAATTATTGTATTGCTCTCTATTTCTCCCTTTAGGTCTGTTAATATTTGCTTGATGTATTTAGGTGCTCCTATGTCAGGTGAATAAATATTTACAAATGTTTTATACCTTTTTTGAATTGACACATTTATCATTATATAATGACTTTCTTAGTCTCTTATGACATTCTTTGTCTTAAAGTCTGTTTTGTCTGATATGAGTAAAGTTAACCCAGCTTCCTTTAGGTTTCCCTTTGCATGGAATATCTTTTTACATCCCTTCACTTTCAGTCTGTGTGTCCTTACCTCTGAATGAGTCTCTTATACGCAGCATAAACATAGGTCCAGTTTTTGAAAACTATTCAGCCACTCTATGTCATTTGATTGGAGAATTTATTCCATTTATTTTTAAAGTAGTTATTCACAGCTATGTACTTATTGCCATTTTGTTAATTGTTTTCTGGCTGTTTTGTAATTCCTTTGTTCTTCTTCTCTTTCCTCTTTTGTGATTTGATGATTTTCTGTAGTGGTATGCTTAGATTTCTTTATCTTTTGTGTATCTACTATAGGTTTTGCTTTGTGGTTACCATGATGATTACATACAACAACTTATATTTTGAACAGTCTATTTTAAGTTTATAATTTTTGAATGCTCTAAAGCTCCAAATTTTACTGCTCCCTTCCACATTTTATGTTTTTGTATGGCAATTTAATTTTTTTGTTTCTTGTATCCACTAAGAAATTATTATATATATAGTTATTTTTACTACTTTTGTCTTTTAACATTTATATTAGATTTATAAGTGATTAACCCACCACTTTTACAGCATTAGCTTATCTGAATCTTTCTATATATTTATCTTTATCAATGAGATTTATACTTTCATATGCTTTCCTGTTATGAAAGATTGCCCTTTCATTTCAGCTTAAAGAAGTTCCTTTAATATTTATTGAAGGCCAGTCTAGTGGTGAGGAAATCCTTTAGCTTTTACTTCTCTGGAAAACTCTTTATTTCTCCTTTAATTCTGAACAACAACTTTGCTAGGTAGAGTATTCTTGGGTGGCAGTTTTTTCTTTTAGCACTTTGTTTTATCTTGCCACTCTCTTCTGTCCTGCAAAGGTTCTGCTGAAAAATCTGCTGATAGCCTTATGGGGGTTCCCTTGTACATAACAAGTTACTTTCCTCTTGCTGCTTTTAATATTTTCTCTTTTGTTTAGCTTTTGACACTTTAATTATGATGTGTTCTGGTGTGGGTCTCTTGGGTTCATCCTTCTGGTACTCTCTGGATTTACTGCATCTGGATGTCTCTTTCCTTCCCAGGTGAGGGAAGTTTTTGGCTATTATTTCTTCAAATAAGTTTTCTGCCCCTCTCTTTCTCTCTTCTCCTTTTGGGATCTCTATACTATGAATGAGGATCTACTTGAAGTTGTCTAATTAGTCCCTTATGCTATCTTCACTCTTTCATTCTTTTTCTTTTTGGTTCTTTGACTGGGTGAGTTCCATTGTCCTGTCTTTGAGCTCACCAATCCTCTCTTTTGCTTCACCTAGTCTGCTATTGAATTCCTCTATTATATTTTTCTGTTCAGTTACTGTGTGCTTCATCTCCATGACTTCTATTTGGTGCTCTTTTATACTTTCTCTTTGTTGAAATTCTCACTTTGCTCTTCTATTCTTCCCCTGAGCTCAGTGAGCATCTTTATGACCATCATTTTGAACTTTTTATCAGTTAAATCACTCATCTTCATTTCATTAAGGTCTTTTTCTGAAATTTCATCTTGTTCTTCTTTTTGGAACATATTCCTTTCTTTCTTCATTTTGCTTGATTCTCTGTGTTGGTTTCTATGCATAAGATAAAACAGCCACTTCTCCCAGTCTTAAAGGAGTCGCTTGAGTAAGAGATGAACCTTATCATTCCATCCTGCCATAGCTCTTGGTTGTCTCTCAAACCTTTGTGACCGTCCAGGCAGCCTACAGTTTTTTCTGTGAGTCCTGGCTCTTTAGTGTGTGCCAAGTCTGTCAGTGTCCCAAAGGGAAGGATCTCAGTCAGCACCTAGATTCTGGCTGATTGGAAGCCCACCTCTCAGGCAACGGCTTTTAAAATATGCCAATATGTCTGTTTCAGGAGAAGACTGGGAGATAGGCATTTCTGTCTGCTCCCTCTGTACTGAGCCTTAGGGTGATAGCCAGTGAAGAGCTATTTCTTTCAACTATTTCTGTTGAGCCTGTAACCCCAAGCCCTGCTGGCCACCAGAGCCAGGCTATCAATGGATGTATTCTCTGGGAAACAGACACAAAAGTCTGGTTGCCAGATGTGTAAACAAGCTCCTATATTGGAGACACTGACCACCTTGGGTGGGGCAGAGGGAGAGCTTGAACATGGCATCCCCCAGCCTCCCTGGTCTCTGGACAGGATTCTAGTCAGCTCCAAGTGTGTGTTTTATAAGGAGACTTCTCCTCTGGCCACAGCTATGAAGATAAAGTATTAGGCCTTTTTCACATAAACACTGGGAGTGCATTTCAATCTGCCATCTCTTTCTGTGCCTTAGGGTAGACGGCAGGTAAAGAACTGTTTTCCCATTTTCAGTATTCCTGTTACTGCTCAAATATGGGAGTTTGTCTGCCCACCACAAGACATGCCAATAGTCAAGAGGCAGGGTGGTAGGAGAAAAAGGAGTTTTTTGTTGTTGTTGTGAGGAAGATCAACTCTGAGTTAACATCCAATGGCAACCCTCCTCTTTTTTGCTGAGGAAGATTGGCCCTTGGTTAACATCCATGCCCATCTTCCTCCACTTTACATGGGATGTCGCCACAGCATGGATTGACAAGTGGTACTTTGGTGCTCACCTGGGATCTGAACCTGGCAACCCTGGGCCACCGAAGAAGAGTGCGTGTACCTAATGGCTACACCACTGCGGCTGGCCCCAAAAAATTACTTTTAGCACAGCTTGCTAGCAAGAGGGAAGATGGCCAACTCATGTCCAAAAGAACCATCTTACTGGGGCACAACATCTTACAGCAGTTATATATGCCGATGGGTTATGGGGAGGGGGTTAGCAATGTTGACCTTCTGATGTTACAGACTGAGAGTTGCCACACCAGATCTTTCGGTTTTCAATGATGACGGCTGTCAGCATAGACTCTCTGTTCAGGGGTCATCACATTCTTAAGGAACTCAAAAGAACAAAGTTATCATCTTATCGCAGCTGGGAGATACATGCACAAGCAGGGGTCATAAAATCTATAGAGCAGTTAGATCTAATGGAGGGTGCATATCCAGCTGGGTGAGTTTGTCAGAGGTCATTCAAAGTTACAATAGGGTTTTTCTTTTATACAATGGCTTCCTTTATGTCAACCTTGTCTTGAGCCAGTATCATTCCTGTGGGATCCATAACCACAAGGCCTGCTGTCTACCAGGTTCAGGTTTTCAAGAGGCATCCCATGAGTGGCAGCTGCAAAAATCACGGTGCCCGATGAGTGTACAAGCACCTTTCTGGGAGATACAGGCAACCTTGAGTGAGGCAGAGGGAGAGCACTAAAATGGCAACTGCTGGCCTCTATCTTTGGAGGTATTTCAGTAGCCCCTAGAAACATTAAATTAGATGCCTGACCCTTGTGCTAATGCTTTAAGATAAGCAAATAAGCCTCTTTCATAGAAAGTCTGGGCACTTTTCAGTTGGCTGCCTCGTACTGGGCCCTAGGGGATGTGAGTAGTCACTCAGGAGCCCATTAAGAACTGTTACTCAGTTCACTAAAGCCTTGTGGGTCTCATGGATGCAAGCCCTGTTGGCTTTCAAAGTTAGGTATTTTGGGACTTATGTGTAAGTTTCACGTCTTAAGATTTGGAGTGCCAGAGATGGGGTTCAAACTCTTCAATCCTCAGGGAGAAGCTCAGAGTTGTGAGTTCCCTCCTGATTGTGAGTTGCCACATTATGGGTGGGGTTTATGGTAAGATTGCGACTCAGCCTCTCCCACTCACTTGTACGTGGGTCTTTTTCTTCTTCCCCCAATGTAGGAGCCACTCATCCAGTTTTTGATTCTTTTCTAGAGGAAATTGTTTCGCATGTAGATGTAGATTTGGTGTGTCCATGGGATTATATGAATTCTGCATTCTTCTACATCACTATCTTGAACTGGACCTGCTTTTATCTTTGGATAAGCTGATTGTTAAGGCTAGATGTTGCTCTCTTTGAGCTTAGCCTACTTGGAGTTCATTGAGCTTCTTATTGTAGTTTAGATTGTTTTTTAAAAAATGAAATTTGGGAAATTTGCTGGCAATATTTTTTTCACAGATTTTTTTCAGCTCCTTTCTCTTTCTCTTCTATTTCTAGAAAGCCATTAGGTATTTGGTGTTATGCTTGATGATGTGCAATAAATCTTTGAATGTCTTTTTATTGTTGTTCATTATTTTTTGTTTCTATTCCTCAGATTGGATAATCTAAATTTATATATATTCAAGTTCACTGATTATTTTTCTGTCTGCTCATATCTGCTCTGGAGCTGTTGCAGTGAATTTTTCACCTCAGTTATTCTATTCTTCAACTCCAGAATTTCTACTTGATTCTTTGTTACAATTTCTATATCTTTATTGATATTCTCTATTTGATACATTGATCTTATAGTTTTCCTAATTTCTTCATACAGATTTCCCTTAGTTTTTTGAACATATTTAAAAGAACTGATTTAAAGTCTTTGTCAAGTAAGTCCACTGATTGTGCTTCTCCAGCGATACATTTTCTTCCTTGTGAAAGCATCATATATTCTTGTTTCTTTGCATTTCTTTTTTTTTTTTTAATTTTTTGTTTTTTGCAGTAACATTGGTTTGTAACATTGTATAAATTTCAGTTGTACATCTTCATACTTCTATTTCTGCATAGATTACATCATGTTCACCACCCAAATACTAATTATAACCCATCATCACAGACATGTGCTGAGTCATCCCTTTTGCCCTCCCCCCTCCCCCTTCCCCTCTGGGAACCATCAATTCAATCTCTGCCTCTACGTGTTTGTTTATTGTTGTTATTATCTACAACAATAAACTTACTTAATGAAGGAAATCATACGGTATTTGACCTTCTCCCTCTGACTTATTTCACTTTGCATTATACCCTCAATGTCCATCCATGTTGTCACAAATGGCTGGATTTCATCGTTTCTTATGGTTGAGTAGTATTCCATTGTGTATATATACCACATCTTTATCCATTCGTCTCTCGATGGCCGCTTATGTTGCTTCCAAGTCTTGGCTATTGTGAATAATGCTGCAATGAACACAGGAGTGCATGTATCTTTATGCATTGGTGTTTTCAAGATCTTTGGATAAATACCCAGCAGTGGAATAGCTGGATCATATGGTAGTTCTATCCTTGATTTTTTGAGAAATCTCCATACTGTTTTCCATAGTGGCTGCACCAGTTTGCACTCCCACCAGCAGTGTATGAGAGTTCCCTTCTCTCCACATCCTCTCCAACATATGTTGTTTCCTGTCTTGTTAATTATAGCCATTCTGACAGACGTGAGTTGATATCTCATTGTAGCTTTGATTTGAATTTCCTTGATAGTTAATCATGTTGAACATCTTTTCATGTGTCTGTTGGCCATCTGTATTTCTTCTTTGGAGAAATGTCTGTTCAGGTCTTTTGCCCATTTTTGAATTGGGTTGTTAGTTTTTTTGTTGTTGACTTCTTTATATATTTTTGAGATTAACCCCTTATCAGATATATGGTTTGCAAATATCTTCTCCCAATTGTTAGGTTGTCTTTTCATTTTGTTGATGGTTTCCTTTGCTGTGCAGAAGCTTTTTAGTTTGATGTAGTCCCATTTGTTTATTTTTTCTATTGTTTCTCTTGCCCAGTCAGACATGGTGCTTGAAAATATGCTGCTAAGACCGATGTCGAAGAGTGTACTGCCTATATTTTCTTCTAGAAGTTTCATAATTTCAGGTCTTACATTCAAGTCTTTAATCCATGTGGAGTTAATTTTTGTGTATGGTGTAAGGTAAGGGTCTACTTTCATTTTTTTGCATATGGCTATCCAGTTTTCCCAACACCATTTGTTGAAGAGACATTCTTTTCTCCATTGTATGTTCTTGGCTCCTTTGTCAAAGATTAGCTGTCCATAGATGTGTGGGTTTATTTCTGGGCTTTCGATTGTATTCCATTGATCTCTCTGTCTGTTTTTGTGCCAGTACCATGCTGTTTTGGTTACTATAGCTTTGTAATATATTTTGAAATCAGGGAGTGTGATATCTCCAGCTTTGTTCTTTTTTCTCAGGATTCCTTTAGCTATTCAGGGTCTTTTGCTGTTCCATATAAATTTTAGGATTCTTTGCTCTATTTCTGTGAAAAATGTTGTTGGAACTTTGAAAGGGATTGCACTGAATCTATAGATTCTTTAGGAAGTATAGACAACTTAACTATATTAATTCTTCTAATCCAACAACATGGAATATGTTTCCATTTCTTTGTGTCTTCTTCCATATCTTTCAGCAATGTTTTACAGTTTTCAGTGTACAGATCTTTCACCTCTTTGGTTAAGTTTATTCCTAGGTATTTTATTCTTTTTGTTGCAATTGTAAATGGTGTTGTCTTCTTAATTTCTATTTCTGCTACTTCCTTGTTAGTGTACAGAAATGCAACTGAGTTTTGTATGTTGATTTTGTATCCTACAACTTTACCATATTCGTTTATTACCTCTAAAAGTTTTCTAGTGGATTCTTTAGGGTTTTCTATATATAAAATCATGTCATCTTCAAATAGTGACAGTTTCACTTCTTCGTTTCCAATTTGGAGTCCTTTTATTTCTTTCTCTTGCCTGATTGCTCTGGCTAGAACTTCCAGTACTATGTTAAATAGGAGTGGTGACAGTGGGTATCTTTGTCTGGTTCCTGTTCTTAGAGGGATACCTTTCGGTTTTTCGCCATTGAGGATGATATTAGCTGTGGGTTTGTCATATATGGCCTTTATTATGTTGAGGTACTTTCCTTCTATCCCCATTTTATTCAGAGTTTTTAGCATAAATGGATGTTGTATCTCGTCAAATGCTTTCTCTGCATCTATTGAGATGATGATATGATTTTTATTCTTCATTTTATTAATGTGGTGTATTACGTTGATGGATTTGCAAATGCTGTACCACCCCTGCATACCTGGAATAAATCCCACTTGATCACGGTGTATAATCTTTTAAACGTATTGTTGTATGCGATTTGCTAGTATTTTGTTGAGGATTTTTGCATCGATTTTCATCAGTGATATTGGCTTGTAATTTTCTTTATGGTGTGTTGTCCTTGTCTGGTTTTGGTGTCAGGGTAATATCAGCTTCATAGAATGAGTTAGGGAGCTTCCCGCCCTTCTCAATTTTTTGGAAGAGTTTGAGAAGGATAGGTATTAAGTCTTCTTTGAATGTTTGGTAGAATTCACCAGGGAAGCCGTCTGGTCCTGGACTTTAATTTTTGGGGACGTTTGTGATTACTGTTTCGATCTCATTACTGGTGATTGGTCTATTCAAATTCTCTACTTCTTCTTGATCCAGTTTTGGAAGGTTGTATGATTCTAAGAATTTATCCATTTCTTCCAGATTGTCGAATTGGTTGGCATAGAGCTTTTCATAGTATTCTCTTATAATCTTTTGTATTTCTGAGGTGTCTGTTGTAATTTCTCCTCTTTCATTTCTGATTTTACTTATTTGTGCCTTCTCTCTTTTTTTCTTGGTGAGTCTAGCTAAAGGTTTGTCTATTTTGTTGATCTTTTCAAAGAACAAGCTCTTGGTTTTATTAATTTTTCTATTTTTTTTTAGTCTTTATTTCATTTATTTCTGTTCTGATTTTTATTATTTCCCTTCTTCTACTGATTTTGGGCTTTGTTTGTTCTTCTTTTTCCAGTTCCTTTAGGTGCATTGTTAGAATGTTTATTTGAGATTGTTCTTGTTTGTTGAGATAGGACTGTATTGCTATAAACTTCCCTCTTAGAACCGCTTTTGCTGTGTCCCATAAATTCTGGCATGTAGTATTTTCATTTTTGTTTGTCTCCAGGTGTTTTTTGATTTCTTCATTGACCCAGTTGTTGTTCAGTAGCATTTTGTTTAATCTCCATGTATCTGTGGCTTTTCTGATTTTCTTCCTATAGTTGATTTCCATTTTCATACTGTTGTGGTCAGAAAAGATGCTTGGTATTATTTCAATCTTCTTAAATTAATGGAGAATGGTTTTGTGGCCTAATATGTGACCAATCCTGGAGAATGTTCCATTTGCATTTGAAAAGAACGTGTATTCTTCGGTTTTTGGATGGAATGCTCTGTATATATCTACTAGGTCCATCTGTTCTAGTGTGTCATTTAAGGCCAATGTTTCCTTATTGATCTTCTGTTTGGATGATCTATCCGTTGGTGTAAGTGGAGTGTTAAAGTCCCCTACTATTATTGTGTTACTGTCTATTTCTGTTTTTATGTCTGTTAATAATTGCTTTATATATTTAGGTGCACCTACATTGGGTGTGTAGATATTTACAAGTGTTATATCCTATTGCTGGATTGTTCTCTTGATCATTATGTAGTGCCTTCCTTTGTTTCTTGTTACAGTTTTTGTTTAAAAGTCTATTTTTTCTGATATGAGTACTGCTACCCCAGCTTTCCTTTGATTGACATTTGTGTGGAGTATCTTTTTCCATCCCTTCACTTTCAGTTTGCGAGGGTCTATAGGTCTGAGGTGTGTCTCTTGTATACAGCATTTATATGGGTCTTGGTGTTTTATCCAATCAGCCACCCTATGCCTTTTAATTGGGGCTTTTAGTCCATTGACGTTTAAAGTAGCTATCAATAAGTATGTACTTGCTACCATTTTTTAACGTTTTTTCTCAGTGTTTTAGTAGTCCTTCTCTGTTCCTTTCTCCTTCTATACAGAATTGATGGTCTTTTTAGTTTGACCTCTGTCTGAAAGCTCTGCTCTTTACCTCCCCTCCTCCCTCATTTTATGTTTTTGATATCATATCTAACCTCTTTTTTGTGCATTTGTATCCATTGCCCTCTTATCATGGAAATAGATAATTTTCCTATTTGTGGTCTTCTCTTTTCCCCTTAAATCAGTCCCTTTAACATTTCTTGTAGCACTCGTTTCTTGGCGACAAACTCCTTTAATTTTTGCTTGTCTGGGAAATTTTTGATTTTTCCTTCCATTTTGAATGATAATCTTACTGGGTAGAGTATTCTTGGCTGTAAGTTTTTTCCTTTTAGCACTTTAAAAATATCGTGCCACTCTCTTCTAGCCTGTAAGATTTCTGCTGAGAAGTCAGCTGATAGCCTTATGGGGTTTCCTTTGTATGTAACTTGTCTTTCTCTGGTGGCTTTTAGGATTCTCTCTTTATCTTTAATTCTGGACATTTTGATTATGATGTGTCTTGGTGTGTGCCTCTTTGGGTTTATCTTGTTTGGGGCTCTCTGTGCTTCCTGTACCTGAATGTCTGCTTCCTTCCTTAGGTTAGGGAATTTTCATCTATTATTTCTTGAAATAGATTCTCTGCCCCCTTGTCTCGCTCTTCTCCTTCCGGGACACCTATAACACGGGTGTTAGTGCCCTTGATGTTCTCCAAGAGGTCCCTTAGACTGTCCTCACTCTTTTTAATTCTTTTCTCTTTTACCTGTTCAGCTTGGGTAATTTCTTCTAGTCTTTCTTCCAGCTCGCAGATCCGTTCTTCTGTATCCTCTACTCTGCTTTTGAGTCCCTCTAGCAAATTTTTCATTTCCAGTATCATATTCTTCATTTCTGATTGGCTCTTTTTTATATCTTCCATTTCTTTGTTGACATTCTCACTGAGTTCGTCTATTCTTCTCCCCACATCAGTGAGCATCCTTAACTCTCTTAATTTGAACTCCCTATCAAGTAGGTTGCTCATTTCTGTTTCACTTAGTTCCTTTTCTGGAGTTTTATCCTGTTCCCTTACTTGGAATGTATTCCTTTGTCTCCTCATTCTGCCTCTTTCCTTGTGCTTGTGTCTATGTATTAGGTAGGTCAGCTATGTTTCCTCTTCTTGGATAGGTGACCTTATACAAGTGATGCCTTAGGAGTCCTGCAGTGTGCTTCCTTCAGTTCTCTATGTTCCAGGGGTGACCCCTATGTGGGCTACCTGTGTGCTTCTGTTGTGGCCTGTTTGCTCTCCCTGTATGTGCCCAGGTAGGCCGACTTATGCTCCTGGTCAGCTGTTGTTATGCTCAGCTGTTTGTAGTTGTTGTGGGCCCTTCAGTCTCTTTATCAGGTGTGGGGAGCCCCAGCACAGTTGGCTGCAAGTTCTAATAGCACATTTGTGTTGCAGTATTTCTTTTAAGTGAGTAGGCCCCAAGCATTGCAGGTTGTTAGGCTCAGGGGCTTACAATTGCTATAAGCCTCCAGCCTTTAGGTCTCTTGTCAGCTCTCTGAGGATTGCAGCTGGGTGGGGCTGGCCTCAGGCACAGGAACACTCAATTGTTTCAGACTTTAGAAGGGGGGCAAACCCCCTATGTGGGTCTTTGAGAAGCACAAGTCTTCTGCAACTGACAAGCACTGCCGCCCACAGGTCCAACACACAGTCAACACCGTCCTGACCCGTGTGCGTGCCCCTACCTCCCAAAGTGAACCCAGTCTCTCTACAGCGGGAGCGCCACACAATCCACCACTGCCCCACACTCTCCACCCACTCCTTGTGCATGCCCTGCCCCACTGAAGTCGGCTCAGTTGCCAGGCTGCAGAGAATCCAGTCACCAATCCATGCAGGCCCACAAGTTACCTGAGGGCTTGTTGTTGGGTGGGGCCAGTCTCTAGGGTGGGCTGCCCAACCTGGCTGAGCTGGATTAAATCAGTGCTCTAGTGGGTGGGGCAGACCCTGGGCTAGCTGGCCCCAGGTAGAACTCCAATGGTGTCTGTGTCAGCACGCTCACACCAGGCCACAACAATGGCCGCCGCCAATGTCCCAGTCCCTGGAGAGGTCTCACCTCTCACTGAGATGCACTCAGGGCCTAACAGGTGAGTCTCTTTTCACCAAAGCACTATGCACCTTTCCTTCTGGTGATTTTAGGATGCTTTCTGAAACAAGTGAGTTTGCTCGCATGGGCCCTTTAAGAGCCGGTTTTAATTTCTTTGTGAATCAGGTTTTCTGGGGGTACTCTCCAATGTTTTAGTAGCAGGCAAAGTCAGGTATTATGCCACTCGTCTCGATTGTGCTGGATCCACAAAATGCCTACAGTGGGGGCACTCCCCGGCTCAGGGTCCCGCTCCTCCAGGGAGGGCTGTGTACCTTTGGGCTGTTCCCAGGTGGCTGTGAAGCTGGCGGCTTGTGAAGGTGACATTTTTCCTCTCCAGAAGGGAGTTTTTGCCTCTTCCACCTCAATTAAGATTGTCCTTTGTTGCAGGAGTTCCTTTTATGCAGTGTTCAGTTCTGTCTCAGGGGTAATTTTTTCCACGAGTAGTTGTAAATTGGCTGTGTCTGCGGGAGGAGGTGAGTTCAGAGTCTGCTTATGCCACCATCTTGACTTCTCCTCTTTGCATTTCTTATAATTTTTTTTTGTTGAATACTGGTCATTTAAAATGGTATATTGTGGCATCTCTGAAAATCAGTTTCTTACCCTTTCCAGAGCTTGTTGTTGTTGCTGTTTGTTGTAGTTTTTCTTGTTTGTTTAGTTCCATTTCTGAACTAATTCTGGTCATTTGCATTCTTTGTTGTGTGTGGCTACTAAAGTTTCTACTCATTTAGCCTAGTAGTCGGCTAATGTTGTGCAGTTTTCCTTAAGCGCCTGGACCCAATAAGTCTCCCAGTATTTGCTGAGGGAAGGTCTCTGTGTGTATGTTGGTCTTGTCTTCCACACTCATCCAGGCATTTGACAACTGTGCCTTTAGCCTTCAATTCCTGCTTGCACAGAGCCCCAGTGTTAGCTACAGTGGGAATGAACTCCTTCTAAGGCCTTTGTGAGCATTCCCACAGCCATATGCATGTGCTTAGACTTGTAAATTCCAGGAATATGTCAGAGCTTTTCAAAGCCTCTATGGATATCTTACGCCCCAGCTTTCTCATATAAGTTTTTAATTAGCTTTTTTGAATCAACTGTTATCTACCACCTCAGGCAGCCCTGAAGTTAAACAATTGCCTATAATTGCCTTTGTCAAATTCTGTGATTCTAGTGCTGTTCACATTGAGAGAGCTCCAAGTTATGTCGAATACAGAGTCTGTTGCAAGTGGGGTCTTCAGGGGTACCCACAGACGTATAAAATCATAACAATTTACTGGCAATGAGACTTTGAAAGAGCTGTATCTAGTGGCTGCATGGTTCCTGGTGTTCAACAAGAATACAGGCATTTATTTTTCAAGCATACAGTGCTGCTGGAGAGCAGAGAAGTGGCTAGCGAATGTTAAAACACAACAAAGCTCCCTATTCTTATTGATGTTAAGCCATTTTTCTTGAATAAGTGCTCCTCAGGTTTCTGCAAGCCATTAGTTAATTTCCAGTATTCTGAAAAAGTTCTCTAAAAAGTAAGCCAGTTTTCTCAGTGCTTTTATGAAGGAGAGAATTTTTGAAGGTCTTTACTCTGACATTATCACCCTTCACATTGTAATATGCATTGTAAGGTGTTAATTGTTTTCTAATTATGGCTAAGTTGTTCAGCATTTATATACTTCTCCCTAAATGACCCATTGAAACCAAACATTATCCTCTTACGACTTTCTAAAGTTTTAGGTCTATTTATTTTTAATAAAAATACCAATTATAATTTTTTTTAATCAGCAAATAACTAGTTGAATTATAGAAGAGGAGAGAAGGAAGAAAAAACGGATAACGATCACTGGTCTGCACCTGCTGCTGTCTCCTTTTCTCTCTAGTGCAGCTCTGGGGCTGCCCTACTGCAAAGCATTCATGGCTGGGCTGGCAGCTCTTCTCTTTCACCTAGGCAGGGTGGTCAGGGAAAAGAGTATAATTCATATTCTCTCCTCCAACTTTCCTTACCTAAACATCTAGCCTTCCTCCTGGGGATACAGTTTCCTCTCACGTTATAAAGCAGCCAATGTCTGTCTTTCCAGGGTCTTTCACAGTCATGACTTGAATTTCTCAGAATCTACACTCTCCTTTTCCTTCTGGGCTTATCCATGGCTGAGATGATGTTGTCAGCTTCTGAGCACTTTGCCATTTACTTAAAATACGACCTTGGACAAAATAGACATGACCACCCACCAAGTCCCTTGGAGGTCCAGAGAATTCCCTACAATTTCTCTGACTTGCTAGGAACTTACGTTCTCCTGGTCACTATTCAGATCTCTTATTTTTCCTGTTGCTAAGCTCACTGAACTCTACATTTTTTCTCTTATCTGCCCTTCCTAACACACACTTTATGCTGCTATAGATCCGTGTGTGCCTTCCTTTAATTTCCAAAACATTCCTGGCATGACATAGTCTTACCAAAGTTTCTGCAGGTGGCATGTGTGCTTGTTTGTGTGTTAAATCTTGGCACAGGATGGCTGGGATATAGAAAGGAGCTTAGACATCTGGATTTTTAAAATGTCCCTGGTGCTTTGCCAGAATTTAAAGTCTACTGTCTGACTCTCTACAGTGTCCCTGGCCTGCAAGCACATTGCTAGTCCCTCTCTCTAGGCTTCTCCTCCCCACTCCCTTAAGCAAATAATTTTTATAACCCAGCGGTTCTCAAATGAAGAGTGGTTTCACAAGAGGTGTAGGGACATAGGGGAAGGGGACATGTGAGACTTGCTCCCCATCATCCTGAGAGTGACCAGTGGATGAGCTTCCCGGATTTTGACTCCATACAAGAAGTTTCTGACCACAGGACTCATGGACTATCTTTTGAAGTAATTTCCCCATTACTAGGTGGGATTGGGGGAATCCAGCCAGTACTGAATATTCCCTTGTCTGGGATGCTGCAGAGCAGTCTAGGGGATGCAGAGACTGAACTCAGGTGACTCTCTTGAGGCCACACAGTAGGAATGGACTGCAGCTGTGATGTTAGGGATTTTTTCCCAAGTTTGTTGTTAAGAGCCCAGACCTCCACTCTTGATTTGCTGTGTGACCTTTCACAGGTTGTACAACCCCTTAGGACTCAGGTTTCACATCCATAAAATGGGTTTGGTATGCAGTGTCCTGACTACCTTGAGTGCATGGTCATGGGTCCAGTCCTGCAGCTCCATCCTTTGGGTGTTCTACCAGGGCAGCTGTGGGGGAAGCCTCAATGACGAGGAGAAGGAGGCACTGCCCAGTGGTTAGTAAGATGGTGCTGCTCCCCTAGAGCATGGGAATCAAGAGTTCTTGCATGTTGTAGAGTACCCAGTCTGTGGGGAAGAATCCAGGACCTGATCCTCAGTAGGGGGCAGTGGGTCTGAGGCAGCTGAGGTGTGGCTAGGAGGAGTGTATAGATCTCCACCCCTGCTGCTCTGTGACAACAGGGACAGGGCTGGCAGTGGCTTAGAGGGAAATGCTTGGTTGTGATGCAGCTAAGGGCCTATCAATTGCTGTGGGGGTTTGGCTTTGCCTTGTGTGTAGGGAGCATTACTAGACTAGTGGCAGCTGAGAAAGCCATACAGGTGCAAGCAATAAGTAAATGCCAATATTTGCATTGGGGGTGTAGGGATTTGACATTTCGCACAAAGAGCTTTGTTTTCTTTGCTCACAGCTTCTAACTTAGGCAACTGACATTTGAAATTTGTGGAAAATCTGAATGGAAATTTCACTCATTAAATGGTGTAGGGACGGAGGACAAGAGAGGCTTATCCCTGCCTGGCTGTAATAGTGTGACCTCTGAGCTGACCACAGGCTGGCACTGGTGGGCAGGGCTTCCTGGGGTAGGCTGTTAACCAGAGAAGCAGGTAAGGGTTTTAAGTGGGTGTAGGGGTGGAAAGTGTGAGATCACTAAGCTGATTTTGCCTCAGGGAGGGGGCATCTCCAACACAGGTCCAGGCACATCGTAGAGTGAGGCTGTCATACGTTTATTCTGCAATTATTCTTGAGGTCCTACTGTAGGTGCTGGGGATGGTGTGCAAGATCTGAATGGCTTACTCTGACTACTGGGCCACCATCCCAGAACTAATATTTAGCTCCGCCCTTGGGGTGCGGAAGAGCGTAATGGGCTTTTCTGAGTGAGTTCTTCTTCTGCTTTTGTCTCTGCGTCCTAGATGTTTCCTCTGCAGCTGAACAGGCTGGCAGGCAGCCTGCGATGGGGTCATGCTCAGAAGACCCCTGCCTACGCTGGGCCTCCTGGCTCCTGGGATTCACCAGCCTCCTCCTCAGTGAGTGGCCTGGGCTCCTGGGAGGGAGGGCGGTTGAGTGGAGCAGGGAGGCAGGGTCTCCTTTCAATGTCTCAGGTATTTGGTGAATGAAAAGACAAAAGAACTCTTACAATTTAGCTAATACACTGTTCAGGGTTGAACAGAAAGGACGAATGGCCTTTTGGCTGTGCGGAAGCTGGGAACCTTGAGCTCCTAGCAGCCTGGCTGCATTGAGGGAACCATTAACAGGGAGGTGAGGCCACTTCTGCTGCAATAGCTGTTGAAGCCAGGAGAACCTGGATCTGCCTGGGGAGTAGGGTGGAGACAGACAAAGAAGCTGCTCCTGGGGACAGAGCGGGTGGGAACAGGGCACCCCTGGCCTGGAACTCTGAACTCTGCAGCTGTCGTGTGGAGGAGGGGGCTGACTGAGCACCCCCGTGTCTGAGCTGGAGGAATCAACTCTAATCTGGGCTCTTTGATCTTCTCCACTGAAAAAGGAGAGTGAAAGAGCACTCCTCACCCCGGTTAGGGACTCAGCTCCAAGCACAGAGAGAGAGTCCCTGGATGTCTCACATTTACCTTAAAATTAGTTGTGAATTTTACATTCCACTACGGTGTCTGTTTTCATATTAAAAGGTTGAGAAGTATTTATCTTTGTGTAAAGTGAATCCTCTAGGGGGGCCCCTTTTTCATGCCTGTGGGTTGCATCTCCCTCCACTGCCAAATGCTGCTCAGGTCCTGGGGACCCCAGACTGAAAGCACTGTTTTAGAGAAGAACCCTGGATCAAGGGAGGTACCCATCAGTTCTGGAATTATTGAACTAATTGAGGAGTGTCTTTATCTCGGAATAATATTGAAGTTAAAAAACAAATGTTCCAGTTGTCTGGGTGAGATTTCCAGTTTCCACGACGTGAGATGCATGGATTTCCATGAGCAAGATGCAGGAGACTGAATACAATGAAATTCTAATTTTGTAAATGAACAGGAGCCATCAAAATTTAACAGTGTCTGTGTCCCCAGATGTTTATAAATGGAGAAGATGTGGAAGGAAACAGTAGACTACTGAGGTGGGCTCCTGGAGAGGGTGAACTTGAGGAGGAAATTGAGGAGGGGGAAATTGAGAGGGAGTGGTATAAGCAAAAAAAGAACTGAAAGAAAGACTGTCCTAAGGAAAGCTGAATATCTCATCTAGCACGTTATCTGAGAGTTTATGTTTACATATAACGAAATTAAATAAAGAACTAGTGTGGTGTGATATATATACTCTCCTTGTTCTAAGACCCTGAGGTATCGTAATTATTTTTTACCTCAGCACAGCCTAGCCCATCCTGACTGCTATGCTGCCTAGAAAGAGAGGGAAGGGAGAGCAGCCTTCATTACTATATTAGTTATCTATTGCTGTGTAACCTGTTACTCGAAAACTTAGTGCCTTAAAACAACACCATGTACAGTCTCACGGCTTCTGAGGGACAGGATCCAGGGGTGGTGTAGCTGGGTCCTCTGATACAGGGTCTATCAGACTGGAATCAAGGTCTTGGCTGGGGCTGCAGTCAGCTCAAGACTCAGCGGGGAAGAATCTGTTTCTAAGCTCACTCGTGTGATTGCTGATAGGATGCCGTGCCCGTGGCTGTTAGACCCAGGGCCTCACTTCCTCCCTGGCTGTTGGCCGGAGGCTGCCCTCTGTTCCCTGCCATGTGGGCCTCTCCACAGAGCAGCTGAAAGCATGGCAGCTGGCTTCATCAGTTGGAGGGAGAGAGAGTGCGAGCAAGACGGGTCACAGTCTTGTGTAACCTCCCATCGCTAAGTGACATCCCATCACCTTTGCTGTATCCTGTTCCTCAGAGCAAGTCACTAGGTACAGACCACACTCCAGGGGAGGGGGTTACAAAGAGTGTAAACATGAGGGGGGAGAGATCTTTGGACCACTTTGGAGGCTGCCTCCTAAGAATATGCACTTAGTATGTGCTAGAAAACGTGGAGGTGCTTTTGATCCTTGATCTCATATAATTCATGCTATCCTTTTGAGGCAGGTAAGGAAACTGCAGGTTAGCAGGTCTAAGTAACTTGTTCAAGGTTACACTCCACTAGAACGAGGACTTGATTCCAGAGTTGTTTCAAATTCATTTTCCTAGGCTGCCTTCCAAGAATCAAGGGAGTATATTAGATGGATTTCATTAAAAAGACAAGTTCTGTGTTTCTCTCTTCTATTCTTATTAAAAAAAACACTCACGGTTCTTGTTTCCAATGCCATAGGCGTCTGCAGCACTGGGGTCAAGAGTTCTGGAGCACACAGTTCTGGAGGTCAGCATTCTGGAGTCCATGTTTCTCTGAAGGGGATCCGAGGGGGTTCTGTGTTGTTTCACGTGATCAAGGAGTCAGGAACTGAGCTGGAGGAGATTGTGTGGGGCTTTGGCCCTGACTTAAGATACGCAGTCATGCTGTGTGTCCGTAATGGGTCAGAAGGGGCTCCAACCTTGGTCAAGCTCCAGGACAAGTACAAGCAGAGGGTCCGTGTGCACAATATGACATCCTTGAAGATTGAGAACTTGACTCATGAGGACAGTGGGCAGTACCGGGCTGTGGCCAGCTTTACCGGAGGAGTGGAATCTAGCCAGATTTTCTACCTCACTGTCTATGGTACGTGACACCCCCTCACCTCAATCCCGTGGCTATGTCCTTCTTTTGTACCTAGGAGTGTCACATGAACCCCGTTTTGCAGGACTCCTTCCAGACACCAGCCTCCAGTCTCTCTTTTCTCTCTTGAAATTTGGGTAAATGGGTTCACCACAAAGGGAGAGCAGAGCTGAGATTCACACCAGGGATAAAATCACTTCAGTGTTTTGGGAGAGGAAAGTGGAAATGTGGGGGAAATGGAATTTTGCCCTAACACTTATTGATCCTGAGAGGGTTAAGTTGACTTAATTTATGGATTAGTTTTCTATTGTTGCTATAACAAATTCCAGTAGTCTCCCCTTACCTGCAGAAAATACATTCCAAGACCCGCAGTGGATACCTGAAACCATGGATAGTACCGAGTCCTATATAAACTATGTTTTTTTCCTATACAAACATAACTATGATAACATCAATTTATAAATTAGGCACAGTAAGAGATTAACAACAATAAGTAATAATAAAATAGAACAATTATAACAATATACTGCAATAAAAGATACCATAGACATTAGAAACTCTGCCACACAATTTTTTTTCTTCACTAAGTGAAGAACTTTCACTTTTTCACTTAAAGGAAACACTTTACAGCTTCTCTTTGGCATAGTTGAATTGCCAACATCACTACTCTTGCTCTTTGGGGTTATTATTAAGTAAAATAAGGGTTATTTGAACACAAGCACTCCGATACTGCCATGGTCATCTGATAACTGAGATGGCTGTGAAGTAGCCTATACAGCGTGCATATGCTGGACAAAGGGATGATTCACGTCCTGAGCGGGATGGGGCGGGATAATGTGAGATTTCAACACACTAGTCAGAACACCCCAATTATAACATGAATTGTTTATTTCTGGAATCTTCCATTTAATATTTTCAGACCGTGGTTGACCATGGGTAACTGAAACTGTAGAAAATGCAACTGTGGATGAGGAGGGATTACTGTACTACAAACTTAGTGGCTTAAATCAACACAAGTTTATTATCTTACTGTGCTGTAGGGCAGAAGTCAGACACAGGTCTCACTGGACTAAAGTCAAGGTGTGGGCGGGGCTGTGTTCCTTTCTGGAGGAGCCAGGGGGAGAAACATTTCCTTGCCTTTTCCACCTCCTAGTGGCTGCCTGCAACCCTAGCTCTCGGCCGCCTTGCTCTGTCTTCACAGCCAGCAATGGTGGGACGAGTCCTCCTCACAGTGCAGCCCTCTGAACTCCTCTCCGTCCTTCCACTTTTAAGGACCCTTGTGATTACACAGGTCCCCTCCAGATAATCCAGAGTAATCTCACTATATTAATGTCAGCTGATTAGCAACCTTAAGTCTATTACCTCAGTTCCCTTTTGTCATTAATGTAACATATTCACAGGTTCTGAGGTTTAGGACGTGGACATCTGACATCTTTAGGGAGGTCATATTATGCCTGACATTATTTGGAAATCACTTGTAGTTCATTTTCCCCGTCCCCTCTGCTCTTACTCAGCACCATCCAGAGGCCAGCTTCACTCACAAAATCTAGCCTGAAGAGCCTTAATCGATGTAGGAGAAAGTTTAGCCTGCCACACTTCTTTAGAACCTCATTTAGCAATTCTTTCTTTCCTGAAAGTTCCTCTGCATAGAGAAATACCCTGCTACGGAGAGAGTGGCTTTGACAGCTTTAGGTCCTCAAGGGAGTTCTGTGACTGGCTTGTAAATCTGTCACTTCTCTTCCTATCTGCACCACAAGTTCAGTGGCACGTTCTAACCACACTCAGGGCCTGTCATTTCTAGTCGCTACCACTGCATCTCCCACAAACGTCTCTACTTTTGGGCACATGGGGCCTTTCTCTGGACTCCCAGAGCTGGCCAGATGTCCCTCCTCACCGTGGGCTGTGTAGTCCCAGGCATCATCTCAGCTGGAGACCCAGAGTGAGGGCCCTGGACCAGGACAGGTCCTTCCCTCCCGATTTCTTTTACTGCTAGGAAAGACCCAATTCTAAAAATAATGGGCCTTGGGTAGGTGGAGTGCAGGCTTTATCTTCTTGTGGGAGATTTTTAAGACTTGTCAGTCTAGTGACATCACATAAGACTTAACTCTGTACCTCCTTTCCTCTTATCTCTTACTATATATTTAGCTTTGGGTAAATTCTATTTCATCTGTAAAATATCCCATCTTCCGTAGAGGGAGGAAGCCAGAGCTTCAGTGAGATAATGGATGAGAATGTGCAAACGGTAACGTTCTCCACTAATGTGAGGCTCCATTCTCTTGTCCCTCCCACCCCAGAGCCCGTGCCCAGTCCCCAGATCCTGGTCCAGTCGCTGTCTATCACAGAAGGCTGGTGCAATGTCACCCTGGAGTGCAGCGCTGTGCAGGTCACAGAGGACCTGAATGTGACCTTTGAGAGCAAGGGCCTCCCCAGGCAGCTGGGACAGACAGGGACACCGGGACCAGCCTCCAACTCCTGGACCCTGCATGTGAGCCTGCCTCTGAGCCAGCCCAATGCCAGCCTCACCTGTGTGGTCAGCAACTCTGAGGACCAGAAAACTGTCACTTTAGCCCTTGGGGAGGTCTGTGCCCATGGTGAGTGTAACCTGCCAGAGGGGAGGGGCGCTCTCAGAGCTCAGGGAGCGCTGGGGTCTGAGAATTCTGGGCTTTTCCCCCTATCATGTTCATCAGCACCACCTCCACCTGGTCACCCCAGACAGGAGTCTGGGAGGCCCATCCAACTCGTTTCTGCTTTTAAATGTCTCTCACATCTCTGCTTCTCTCCTCATGCCCCTGCTGGTAGGCAGCAGCTGTCTAGTCCCTCTCTGCACCCCACCCATCATCCACAGTGAGTCCAGAGTGGTCTTTTGGAAAAGAAACCGGATTGTGTCATTTGTCTGTGTCGCCTGTAGGATCTGATCTCCTGTGACTCCCTGTAGGATTCAGGGCTCATATGCTCCTCTGCCCATTGTTTTGGCCTCAGTGACACAGTTCACACCACACTGCTTACCTGGAGTTCCCGAATATGTTCTGCTATTGCCAGATTTTATCCTCTGGATATGCTGTTTCCTTTACCGTTATTCCTCCCTCCTTTTCCCTGCATTTCTTGCCTTATTCTTATTGAAACATTTCCCTCAGGGATGGCTGACTTCAGTAACACGTGCCCCATGTTGTCACACAGGCCCTGTGCTGGGTTTAAAGCTCTGCAGTGGCCATCTTGATATTTCTAGCAATTATTGAACAAAGGGCTCTGCAGGGGCTGTAGCCATCCTGCCCTCGGGCATCACCTTTAAGTGTGGTCCCTCACCCCTCCACTGAGTAGCAATGCTCTGTTTATGTGTTTGTCTCCTCTGTAGCCTGAAACACCTTGAGGGCAGGGGCCATGTCTTGTTCTCCTTTGAATTCCTGTGCCAAGCACAGCGTCTGGCACAGTTTGTTCACAGTGTTTCAATGAATGAATGAATGACCTGGTACGCCCATGTGCAGCCTTCCCCCTCTAACCTAGCCTCCGCGAGCTGCTGGAGGGACCTGATGTGTCAGAATCCTGTAAAATCCCATTACCCTCTCCTCATCTCCCGTACTGGAGTCTCAGATAGAGTTCAACACTCAAATGATTCACAAACCCTCTGAAGACAGACTCCTGCCTCCCTCTGACCTTCCTTGCCCAGCTCCTCTCTCCTCTGTCCCTCTCCTGCCTGCCACAATGGGGTGCTGGTAATTCCTAGGGGCTCACTTTTTGACACAGCCATTTCCTGAACATGCTGCTCCTGCCTTCTGGAAAGCCGTGCCCAGCCTGACTATCTAGTAAACTCTTATTTCTCCCTCTATACTCAGGTTACCAATCCGCTCCTCTGGGAGGCCCTCCCTGAAGACTTGTGTACAAGGCGTAAACCTCTATTGCACTGCGATCTCTCTGGCTGACGGACTTTGTTATTTTCTCAGTCTCCCCCCTGGGTGATGAGCTCCGTGGGCTTGGACCAAGTCTTGTTCATCTCAACATCCCTGTCATGAAGCAGGACCCCGGCACTGGTTGAATGAATGAACCTCATGCTCCTCCCTCTTCAGTTTCTGAACCAGGACCTTCAGACTTCTCCCCCTGCTGTGTCTATCTCTCTTGGCAATGAGTATCTCAAGTTCTCTCTTATGTTAACTTTCTTCACTCTTTCTGTGTGAGGGAAACAGATTCGCATGAACAATACATTGCTGACCCCCTGCAAGTCATCCTAGGGACAACCGTGGCTGTCCTGTCGATCCTCGGTGCTGGACTGTGCCTTTGGAAGACATGTGAGAAGAAGAAGAAGACAGAGACTGGAAGAGGCAGGTTGCACTTCTCCTTTCTGGACCCGACCACCCCTCCCTCACTGGGCCCTTGGCTCCCTTTCTCCTGCATTTTGCTGCTCAGGGAATGTCTCTGCGGAGGTGATAGTGTGTTGACATGTCCTTGGGGTTCATAGCATTGGGGGAGGGTACAGGTTTTCAAGGCGCAGATTCAAGCTCCACTGTGTGTATGACTCATGTGCAGAATTGCAGGAGGAACACAGGAACCAGGATGGTGACATCCACTATGCAGAGCTGAGCTACAAGGAGTTTCGAAGGGACAGGGACAAGGTGAGAGCTGGGAGCAGTGCCCAAATGGGCTTTCCCCGGTCCCTCTGTGCCTAGGTCTGGGCATTTCTGGCCCTGCTGTCTGTTTAACTCTTTCCAGATAGTCACTGGTATTTACTAAGAAACTTTACAACTGGGACCAGTATAATGAAGGGCAATTTGGGGGGATTCATGTGCAGTTCATATCAGCAA
The DNA here is from genome assembly GCF_020826845.1 of Diceros bicornis minor. Taxonomy (NCBI): domain Eukaryota; kingdom Metazoa; phylum Chordata; class Mammalia; order Perissodactyla; family Rhinocerotidae; genus Diceros; species Diceros bicornis. The sequence continues at coordinate 61,063,991 of NC_080743.1, forward strand.
CATGAGTTCCATGTGGGTCCCTCTGGGGCCTCTTTATGCCTCAATTATTCTAGGAACCTTCTTCTTGCATTCCTAGGGTATGAGAGAACGACATCTAGAAGAAAAGGAGCCTCTCACCTCCATCTACAGTGAGCTCCAGAAGCCAGGCCAGGCCATGAAGATGATTTAATTGCAGAAAGCAGGATAATCGGCATTCCTAGGACACCTCCATGCTGAGCTTGATCCCTGCGGACACCCACCTCTTCCAGCTCTGGTCCAGCTCCAGCTGCCCCTGGTATGTGTTACTCTGACCCTCAAGTCCTCAACTCCCTGGGCACATGTGGCCCTGTCACTTCCTCTGACACCTCCTCAAGCTGCCCTCCCACTCATGACCCTCACCCCTGCAGGACGCGTGCTCTTCCTCTGTCATAGACTTGGCTCCTAACCCCTCTCCTCCTGAAGCTTCCCAAAGGTGACCCTCCTGACTGTGCATGTGTTAATCCCCACAGCCTCTTCTGTGTGTCATTCTGAGAACATGAGGCCAAGCGTGGGGACTGTGTAGAGGTGTTGAACATGCCACAAAAGAGGGAGTGAGGCCTTTGGTTCTTGATGCTGAGTTGGGGGTCAATGGAGGCAGCATAAATGGGTGGGAGCCCACAAAGGGACTGCCCGTGGCTCTCATGTGCACCTTGTATAAGGCTCCCTTGGTGGTGTTGGGCAATGTGTCTGCACGCGTGCACGTGTGTGTGTTGGTGGAAGTGTCTAGTTTACTTTATACACTGTCTAGAACCCTTGTTTTTAGACACCTGTACTAACCTGGACATCCACCTCAGCATCAGCCCATGGGTCCAAACTGACCTTCTTGTGGAGTGGGAAGAGGAATTTGTACTATTTCAGGCCCTTGCAAGTCTTCTGCTTCTCAGAGAAGGACCTCAGAGGCCAAAGTTGGGAGGTGCATTCTTAGGAAAATAGCTTCAGCTCTTCCCCTGTCTTGGAGGTGGGCCCTTGGTGGTTAGAATGGATGTGCAGTGTCCTCTCACAGCCTTGGTGGGCTGGTGTGGGGTGTGAAGGGTGAAGCTTGTGGGAAGGTCTGACTCAGCACTCTCCAGACTCTTCTGCTGACCCTCAGCCCCCCACCACCATGCTGGCCTCAGACCCTAGTTTAGCTCCTTATGCTCACTTGCCTCCCTCCGTCTAGAATGACAGTTCCCTCTCCCTATTCCTTGCTGCCATCCCCACCTGTTGAAGTACACCATCTGGCCCAAAGCTCTCTCCTAAATCATGTGTTCCATGGATCCTGTCTGATTGCCAAAGGTTTGGAAATGGTCTCTCCAACAGCTGACTTTTTTGAATACCTTGGACATAACTAAGGGCACTGCCACAGTCTTCCCTGGATTAACCATGAGTGTTTTCTACTGGATTAACCTGGGGCTCCCTCAGGAGGGTGTTGGGGCTGGAGGAGGCCAAGACCAAGAAGACAAGCACCTCTTATGTGAAGAGTCTGGGCCACCCTCATCCCACAAGTGCTCAGCAGACTGAGACCAAGAGCACTGAGGCTGCTGAAGGTCTTTCTGCTGGTGGGTCCACATGGAATCAAGGATGGACATGATGACCTCCGATGACCGTGCCGATGTCCTCTCATGACTCTCCCTGGCCCAGAGGTCTGAGGTGGGGACTTCCCCACCCCACCTACAGCCTCACAATGCCTGAGGACCTGATGCAGCCTGCATTGGGGTGTGTGGGAGCTTCTCCCCTCCCTGAGGGTCCTTACCTCCTCAAAGCCTTTGCCTCCTGCCTTGTATCCCAGCTCTTGGGTCAGAGATGGACTCTCGGGTACTATGAACTGTGGTAAGTTGTCTGCTGGCCTAGATTCCTGGTCTCTTTGTTCCCCTCTCAGCTCAGCTCAACTCTACTGCTTCATCTCTGACCTCAGAAAGCAAAATTCTGAGTACAGGCTTGAGGATTATGAAGCAATGCTAGGAGCTTTCTGGATGGTGCATGGATAAGGGAGGAGTAGGTGAATCCATAATAAGGCTGTTTCTGACGTCTTTTCTGTCAGGCTGAGCAGAAAGCTGAGAGAGAAAAGGATGAGATCTCGTCACTGGCATCGCAGGCAACCGGTCATGGTTGGGTGTCAATGCCCATCAGCCTAGGAACTGTGACCACCCATTAACCCTTCCCTTCCCACCTAAAGAAGGAAATTAAAAAAAAAAAAGAAGTGAACTGGGCATTCAAAGCCTGAATTGAATTAGGTTTTGTCCTTTGTTATTAGCGCCATGAACTGCTTACGACTCCTAGAGACCTTGTGTATGGCAGAGTGGAACCTTGCTGGGTCTTTTTGTGCCATATTCTCATTTTGTAGTACTGTATCAGGTAATGGTCCACTGCTATTCATAGGGTTTTCCTGGCGATTTTTTTCAGGAGTGGGTGGCGAGGGCCTTCTTCCTAGTCTGTCTTAGTCTGGAAGACCCATTGAAACTTGCCCACCATGGGTGACCCTGCTGGTATTTGAAAGACCAGTGACGTAGCTTTCACCATCACAGCAACATGCAGCCGCCACAGTATGACAACCGACGGATGGTGTGGTTCCCTGACTGGAAAACACACGCAGGCTGCGATGGTGAGAGTGCTGAATCTTAACCACTAGACCACCAGGGCTGGCATTTTTGTCCTAGGCATTTAAAAAATATTATTTCTTCTAATTCTTTCAAGAACTCTCTAGGGTAGGTATTATTATCCCCATTTTGCAGGACAAGTAATCAATCTACCAAACCAGTAGGTGGCTGAGCAAGGCCTTAAATCCAACACTTGATGAACTAGCATTCACATCTTACTCTTTACTACATGATCATTGAAAAACTTGGAATCCTGGAATATTCTGATGGGACTAGCCTCCATTTGTTCTTTACTGAAGGATCCTGGTCTTCTGACTCAGGTGCCCCAACTTGGGATGAGCTCACCCTGATGATGAATGGAGCAGTAGTTGGTTGAAAGAAAAATTTTCCTCTAAGTGTCCATGGGGAGTTGGTGGGCAGGAGACATGAAATGAGAGACCTTGCACTCTCGTGCAGTTGAGATAAAGAGATGCTTCTCTCTCTTGAGTCTTGTGGGAAATCTTTCTTCTAGTACAAGGTGTGCTGTGGACTTCAGCATCCCCATAATCAAACCAGCTCCCTTTTGCATTTTTATTCATAACTTCATTCAATAGGTTTTACATAATTTTCTCATTTAGACCTTCAACCATTCTATGAGGCAGAAATCCCCATTGTACAGATGGAAAAATAAAATCCACAAATGTTAAGTACCTCACACAAGTTCTCCCAAGTTTAAGTGATTTAGGCATGATTTGGGTCCACAAGAGATCATAATTTCACTCATTTTGCCTTTTTCTCCCTCATCCTAGTCACACAACCAGTTACCATCTTCCACTGGATTATCCTCCATAATCCTTATATTCCATCCTCCTCTCATTCTTTTGGTCCTATCTTCTACCTGCAGCTGCACCATTTTACTTTTGTGCCAGTGTTGTATGAGGATTTCTTCACATGCTCTCCACTCTTATTAAATTTTGCTTGTAGTGATCCTAATGCGGGTGAAGTTGTATCTCATTGTGGTTATGAATTGTATTTCTTTAATGATTAATCATGTTGAACATATTTTCATGTGCATATTGACCGTTTGCATGCCCTATTAGAAGAAACCTCTTTCTCTGTAATTCTCTCTTTTCATGCATTGCCCTCACCACTCCATTGAATCTGCTCTTGTCCAGGTCATCAGGAAACTCCATGTTGTTAAATCCAATGGTCAATTCTCATTTTATGTGACCTCTCAGCAGCAACGGATCTATACTTCCTTGAAACACTGTCTTCACTTTGCATTCCCCACTCACCATTCTTCTCATCCTACTCGGTGGTTGCTATTTAGTTTCCTTTATCAGTTTCTTTCCCATCTCTCCAATCTCTAAGTTTTAGAATATGCCAGGGTTCATACCCAGACCACCCAAGCCACCTCTCTTCACTGTCCACACTCATTCTCTTCTGATGTTATGGCCATGCACTAATTCCTAGAAACCATGACTATATGACCTTACGTGGCAAGAGGGGCTTACAGATGTGATCCCTTCCCTGGATTCCACATCATAAATAACCAACTGTTCAATTGACATCTCCACTTGCGTGTGTAACAGGCATCTCTAGCTTGACATGTCTAAGTCAAACTCCCCAAACATGCTGCCTATACAGTTTCCTATCCCCAAAAATGTCACCTCAATCGTTCCATTTGTTCTGGCCACAAAACCTTGGTGTCCTCCTTGACTGCATTCTTTTTCTCATACCCCACACTCTGTCAGCAAATACTAATTTCTTTTCACTCAATATATATATTCAAATATTTATTTTTGTATATGTTTTCATAATCTCTCACCACATCCCTGATCCAACAGAACCATCATTTCTCACCTGGATTATTGCAGTAGCCTCAGTCTCCCTACTTTTTTTTCTTAACCCCTTAATGTCTGTGTTCAAAATATCATCCAGAGTGATCTTTTCAAAATCTAAGTTGCATCACATTACTCCTTAGCTCAGAACCCTGCCTTGAGTTTACTTTATCTGGAAGGCTCTATACCATCTGCCCTTATCTCTCATGCTCCCCACCTCCCACAGTTCACTCTAGGATACTGGGCTTTTTGCCTTACCTTCAATACACCCTGCATGCTCCTGCCTCAGGGCCTTTGCTCTGCCAGGAATTCTCTTCCTCCAGGTATCTACACATCTCATTTCCTGACCTCCTTCAGGTCTGTGTAGAAATGTTATCTTCTCAGTAAGGTCTACTCTGACCTCCCTACTTAAAGCCAAAAACTCCTCCAGGTGCCATCCTCCCTCCTCCAGGCTTGATTTTTTTATAGTACTTCTAATGGTTGTGAGTCAGGGTGCATTTAGTTTGGGTTGTAGTTTAAAGAGAAGTGGGAATTGAGGCCATGAAATGTAAACTGAAAATGCTATTATGCAAGTACCATTATTATTACCAGGAAACTGCAACACTGATAAGGTATTGAACTTGCTCCAGGTCACATAACTAATAAGTGGCACAGCTGGGATTAGATTTTGACGTTGGTTTTAAAGCCTCTGCTCTTAACAACTACATACTGGTTAAATAATGTATAGTGCATCCACATGATGGAATACTATAGATGTAATAAGAAGGATAAATTACATCTCTATACATTTAAGTTGGAAATTGTCCCTGAAATATTAAATGAGTTATGGGATGGTATGTATAGCATTATCCTGTATTATAAATATATATAAACTTATGTTTAAGTTGGCACAAAGGAAGTCTAAAAGCTGATACGTCAAGAAGTTAACAGTGGTTATCATCTGAAATCTGTCTCTTTTTCTGTATCATCAGATTCTCTACAATGCTTATCAGAAAAAAGATTATCTATTAAAATTTTTGATCAAGGCAGTGACATGAGCAGATCTGTGTTTCAGATAGATAAAGCCACATATGTGCCAACAGGAAGCTTATCATCTTGGAAACTCATTAAAGTATTCCTGCTCATTTTCACGTTTTATTGTGTTGAATTGATGCCTTCAGAGTCTTTATTGACATCATCCCAAATATCTCTGCGTCTGTCTACACAGTAAAGGCAAAGTGACAATTTTGGTCTAATTGATTCAAATGGACACTCCCCACGACTCAGCTCACAAACCTGACTGTTTATCAGATCAACTGGAGACCTTTTAAGAAGAGAAGCTTGGACACTATCCCCAAACTGAGTATTATCTGTATTTAAAAAAACTCAATAGGTAATTCTGATGCATGATCAGGGTTGAGAACTAAAACCTTTGGTCTATGTGGAGTCTTCATAAAATTCAAATGGTAATGTACATGGCAAGGAGAGACTGAGACTTTGTCTTCCAAGATGGTTCTCAGTGTGTGCTCAGCACACAGTGCAGAAAATGTTGGTTGAGTGCAAGAATGAGTGAATGACGAGACCCCACAGGTCGGAATTACTTTCATGTGCTCACCAAGGTTCAGAGTCTGACACACAGACTCTGAGCCTGAGCCCAGATGCCCCATTTCATCCATTGCCTGTGTGATTTGACTTGGGGATGCAAAATCTTGCTAACAAACGTCAAAAGACACTGAAAGACAAAACCAGAATGCTGATTTATCAATTTACACTAAGAAGCACACCTGCTAACTGGGCTGGATAGTCCTGTGAGCCGACTGGTGTGTCGTCTCCCAGAGACAGGCCACACAGTAAATAAGGTGTCACTGGGCTGCTCAGGGAGCCTGAGTCAGGGCAGGTGAGTAGATGCTGCTGATGTGGATGCCAATGGCTTTCTTGTCTGAGCTCTTCATCCCCATGGTAGGATGTACCTGCCTTGTGCACGGGATTCTCCTGCCAGCCTGACAGAATTTCAATTGTCTCTGTCACTCACCTCTCTTTATGCTCCATTTCTCATTAACCTCCTTTGGATTGACATATTTTCCTTTGGTCATGTTCATTTGTGAGAGTAAGTCCTGCTTCGGTCTCTGAGCTGAAATCTCTGTACCTCTCCTGTGATCCAGGTATGTGATGTTTTATTTGGTCTTCAAAATCCCAGTAGACAAACAAAGAAATACCCACACATATTTCTCTCATTTCTAAGTCTTAGTGGAGGGAGTGGAGGGAGAGGACACCCCCTCAATGCACCACATTCCACCAGCTGAACACAAAACTGCTTTTGCAAACAGACCCAAAAAGCAAAGCCATGAACTGAATAATGGGATTCCGTAGCTCTCAGGGCAGGAATCTTCACCTAATCTATCACTTGGCCTTTCAGTAAGATCCTCTCATATTCAAAACAGCAAAACTACAACACAACCAGAATATACTCTAAGAGAATGTAATACGTAATTAACATCTATTCAATTTAAAAATCTTCATGAAACAGACAATTTCCAGAAAAATATAAATGGCTAAAATTGATTTACATGTGTGTACCAACCTCGAAAATCAGCACAGAAAATATCGTAAAACTTATATAAGTATTTTCCTTAAGGGCACAGGAGCCACATGTGATAGGTGGATTCCTTCAAACCTTAAAAAATAACAAGATTTTGTGCTAACAAATATGTTTTAAAACTTGGAAGAATATAGAAATCATCCACATATGATTTAAAAAACTTGACACAGCAGAAGAAAAGAAATAAGGTCCCTGTCCAATTGTCTAGGCTGCTTGAGCACCTCTCACTTCCCTTCTTCTGCTGGAAACCCCTCTTGTGAGCTGAATCCCAGCTGCCCAAGGAGCTCGAGGAGCAAAGGCCTTTTGTTGGTATCGTCCACAACACTGGGGATAAGAATAGAGTTCTAGCCCCTGTTGAGTCAGAAACAGAGCAGAGTGAGAGGCTTCAGGGTGATGGATCCTGGACTGGCCCTGCTCCCTGCAGTGGGCTGGCTCAGTCAGGCTCTCTCCTCCGTCTGATGGTTCTGGGGAAACTGTGACTCTGGGGTTTGGAATAATCCTATGTGATTTTGCCACAGAGAATTTCTTAGAATCTAAGAACCTCCATGTTGAAAGCAAACTCACTGTGCAGTCCTTTTCCATCCTAGACTTTATAACAACCCACCATGTGACTTTGCCTGTGGTCACATTCCAACAGTGACAGGGACCTCACTGTGTCCCAGAGCATCTATTCCATTTTTGGATGACTCTGACTACAGAAAGCTCTCCTCTAGTATTGAGCCAAAACCTGTCTTTCTTTATCTTCAAGTTTCGGTCTTGAAGTCACTTATTACAAATATGATTCCTTGTCCACTGAATGCTTCTTCAAGTAGATTTAGAGCAGAGTAGAGAGAAACATCAGTGCCTGGCATACCTGTTCTTTGTTCTTCATAAAAGCTCCTATTCCACCCATCTCCCACAGTTTCCTGGGTCACATGCCAACCTTTACTGTCTCTGATTCATCTCACCTGGTATTGTCCCAAGGGCTGGAGATGTTGGATATCACATTTCCTGGGGATAGCGAACACAAACCTACTGCACTCCTAATCTCCTGGGAAAGGAGTCTCAGGAGCTGGGCACACTCACCCTGCTGGGCACTTTCTTGATCCTGACAGACTTCCCCAATGTCATTGGTGGCAGTTTTGTGGTCCACGTGGTTGCTGACCACACAGGTGAGGCTGATGTTGGCTCAGGGACAGCCTCACAGCCAGGGTCTAGGAACTGGGGTCTGGTCCTGGTGTCCTTGGTTTTCCTCTTATATTTATAAATGAGCCAAGTAGCTCTGTGGGCAATCAGGATCCACCTTAGGGTGGGGGCAGCGAGCTGGGTTTTATGCTGAGGAACCGCTAAACGTCAGAACGAGGAGGGCTTTGCTGAGACTCCTGTACCCACACAAGCTGCTCGAGTTCTCTCCAGACAGTGTATTTAGGGTATTTTGATTTTGGTTGTGGTTTTAGAAGAGCTCTCCTTTGTTGATGTCTGAAAAGGAAATGCCTGGCTCCTGGACATTCTGTGCCTGGAGCTGGACAGAGGGTTGGGGGTTGACCTTTTCATGCACAGACCTCCCAGTATTCTCCCTGTTTCAGCCCCATTCTCACCTCACCCTCCATCCCACCTGGCCCTCTGAGTTCAGAGAACCTGCGGCTTCCTCTGGGCACACAACTCTGTCCCCTGCTGTGCCCCTATGTGTATATCCTAGGTCAGTGATTCTCAAACTTGGCTGCACAATGGGCTCACCTGGGTCATTAAAACAATACTGTTCCTTGGGCACTAGCCCAGAGGTTCTGGTGTAATTGGTCTGGGGTCTGCTTCTGCCCTACTAGGCAGCCCTCTTCCTTCTCTCTCTGAAACTCCAGGCATCTCTGGTCTGCTGATTAGTTACCTCCCTGTCTCTCTTTGATGTTGTGATTTATACACTTAATCAAAATAAATTTACTATAGTTTTAAGGTTCTGGGGAAGGAGAATAAACACATGCATCTACTTGGTTCATGAACAGTTTGAACAAGAAGTCCAAAACCTGATTTCAATCACCATGTTCCACTTTTTAGCTACCCCCTTCTTCTTTGCACTCTTTAAATAGCAGATACAAACAAATGAGCAAACTCCAAAACCATTCCCTTTCACCTGTCTACTCACTGCTCTTTCCCACATCTGTAACGTCACTCATTCTGATCCCCTGGTAATTTCCAAGCTCAGAGATAAACTGTGGCTGGGTTTGGCTCAGTGTCAGGGATGCCACACTCTAGGTCAGGCTCTACCATCTCCTGACCTCCCCTCTGCTCTAAGATGGCTCCAACCGTCTCAAGCACCACAGTCTCACACAGGCACATTCAGAGGCAACAGCCAGTGGCAGCTGGGGCAGGAGCTTCTCCTCACCCTCCTTCCTCTTGTCAGGATGGAAGTCATTCTCAGAAGCCCCCAGTGAACTTTTCTTACATATCAATGGCCAGACTAGGGTCACATGTCTACCATGGGATCAGGGGAATCCTGATCCTGATACTAGCTATCTCTTCTTGACAGCTGAACCAAGCAGGATCTGTTAGTGAGAAGAGGTAGTGACTTTGGGGGAGGAAATGGATGGTGTTGATCACAGTACTTTTTTCTTTCCATGCGCTCTATCTCTTCTTGGAGGGTGCTAGTTATTTTTATGTTTGATCTCTGTTGTCAGTCCACCTTGTTCTTCTTTGTTCTCATTGCTTCCCTATTGTTTTTTAATATAATTTTCTCATCCTGTCTTCCACATCATTGATATGGTTCCTATAGAGTTTATTCTAGTCTTTGCCTTTTTAAATTCTGCCAAAGAGTTACTTTTTCCCCCAATTATTTATAAGAATTACTTATCCCATCCCCCCAATCATGTTCTGGTATCTTAGTTCATCTTTCATCTCTGGTTTCATCAGTCTTTTGCAAACTGTTGTTCCTTTCCTTTATTTTGGAGGACAAATTATTTGTGTAGGTCTTGTGTCTCCTTTTTTCTGCTTTTTCATCATACAATTCTTTCTATATGTTTTGGTGTTTGCATAGCAAACATGTATGTTTGGATTTGTTTTGCTTTTGCTTTCTGTCAGGACACTGAACTCAGCACTGGAGCAGAGACCTTGATATAATGGCTTGTATTCTTTGTTTGATCTCACAGTGGCCTGGCAGGGTAGGAAGATAACACAAACTTTGGGCAACAGGCATTAGAGAACGCTGTCTGTTCCATCTGCTAGCAAACACAATCACACTATGCATCGTGACCAAGTTGGGTTTATTATAGGAATACAAAGATAGTATAATTAGGAAATTTATTAATGTAATTTACTCCATTAGCAGATGAAAAGAAAAAAATAGCATTTATGGAGCAGGTATATATTTCAGGCATGGCTCCAAGGGCTTTACGTTAGTTTATGTAATACTCGTAATAACCGTATAAAGGTACATGGATCAGCTGTGTCAGTAGAGTCATCTAGGGAGGGGTAGGCTAAGTTCTGTAAAGGGTCAGATAGTAAATATTTTAAGTTTCACCAGCCATGTCGTCTCTGTCACAAATACACAACTTTGCCATTATAGGGAGAAAGCAGCCAAATACAACATGTAAATGAATGGATGTGGCTGTGGCTGTGTTGCAATAAAACTTTATTTATAAAAACAGACATTGGGCTGGATTTGACCAATGCCTATAGTTTGTCAGCCCCTGATCTGGGACAGTTATTAAAAATAAAATTTGGTGGGCCTTTCCCAAGACTCTTTGAACATATGTCAGGGGAAAATGATATTTTTAAGTAGGTTCTTTAAAAGATCTGATATAATGAATAGTTAATAATTTAAATATAAAACCTAATGGACTGTCCATTACAAAGTGTTATGAAGCACAGACAGGTGTTTAGAAAGCTTTTGCTCTTTGGTGTTTAAAGTATTCACTCAATAATTGGTTTATATGAACCTTTATTATGCTCTTTTCAATAGATAAAGGAATATTAATCGGGCTTGAATAATCAAAAATCCTAGAAAAAGGAGGTGTGTTTCTGTAGGTATCCTTTAAATATTGCTTTAATCTATTTGGTTAAAGGAATACAGTACTTCCTGAATGCCTACTGGTAGCTGTACAAAACACCAGGCAGATGCCAAGAGAGTAGGGCATGGACCCTGCTCTCCAGTGGAGAGTAGACCACACAAAAATAATTGTAGTGCAAGGCAGAGAGAAACATGATCTGTAAAAGAATTAGGAAAAAAAGAACTCTGAGACTTCAAAATGGAAATATTTATTTAATATGAATCAGAAAATCATTTTCTTAGGACTTGGCAGTTCTGAATGCCATGAGGGAGGGAGAGGCTGTATTTCAGTAACAATGTGTTTGGATAGAGACAAGGCTGGAGTGAAGGCAACAATTGGTGGAGGGCCTCTAATGCTGACATGAGTACTTAGTTCTACAGTCAATGGGGAGAGAGCCAGTGTTGTTGGAAGATTTAATTTGGGCACTGCTGGGTTTGTGAGGGAATGGAAAGCAAGACAAAAGGAAACCAGCAAGTAGCACTTCTTTTTCTGGCAACTCCTCTTCTACTCCAACCTTGTGTTTTTGATATGATTGTCAACCACAGCACCCTGACCCTGGTTACAGGGGAGGTCACAAGTCCCAGGCCTTGCTAATCAGAGTATGCTATTCCCTGGCCAGTGACCATCTAGAGGCTGTCTTGTGCCTCAAGCCCAGCCAATAAGAGTCCTTCCCTGGAATTTTCCATGCGGAGTGCACCAAGCAAGTCCCTTTGCTCTCGGATCGAGTGGGACCCATAGCTGCAGAAGGCCATGTTCCCTACATGTGGAGAAGCCCAGGAGAATAAAGCTGACAGGAAAGAGAAAGAGATACACTGAGAGTAAAGACGTGATACTATATGGCCCCTGACAGAGAGAACAGAAAGCCCATCAGCTTTCCAGTCCCTGTGAGCATGAGAGGCGGAGGCACCCCTGTCTTCATCTTCCTCCTAGAGATCTATGTATCTTTACAGTGCAAACCCTCTTTATTGTCCTAATTGGAGTGGGTTACCATTTCTTCCATGAAAAGATATAGGATGAGACTGTACGGGTATGGTGTCGCTCAGAACGCTACGAAAGGAATTATCAGCAAAGAGGAAAGAGAGAAGATCAGGGCTCAGGAGCTGGAGGCCAGGAAGGCAGTGGGTGTATTCTCCACACTTCACAATGGAAAACCCCAGCTTGGGCAGTCAACGCAGTCAACCCAGTCTCTTCTTATAAGCTTTTCTATCTCCCACGTTGGAGTCCCTCACCCCTCTCCTGCACCTACTAGGTGAGGATTAACTGCTTGTGCAGGGGAGGTGTGGGAGATGGATACTCCCTGGAAAGCCACCAGCATATGTCAAGGAGGAGAGAAAAGGCAAGATGGTGAGTGAAGGGAAGCACATTTGGAGCATGGCCCATGAGGGAAAGTGTTGGGAAATGATGCTAGAGAGGCAGCTAGGGACCAGACCCTTTGCGGGGTTGGACTTCTTTTCCTGAGTGCCATTTATCCTGTGGGGGAGGGGAAAAGAAGAGTTATTTGGTTTTAAGCAGGGGAATAACAGGAAGAGTACTGCATTTTTAAAAAGATCAAAATATCAACTGCATGGAGGGTGATTTGGAAGGGGGAAGACACCAGAGGCAGGGAGGCCAGTTAGGAGGCTGCTGTGATAACCCAGCAGAGGAGATGGAGGGTGGAGGCAGAGAGGACCAAGGGGAGAGAGCCCTGGCAGGTTGGATACCCCCAGGCTGTGCTCTCTCCTCCCTTTTTCTGCTTTCTCCACATCTGCCCAGTGCTCTCTGCTTCCTGGGGCAGGGTGTCGGCCTCCTCAGTGGCCTGGGAGCTCCAGGGCACAGGGGCTGGCTCTCCTCCTGGTCTTTGACTTGGACAGATCAGGACAGAGCTTTGTCCCGAGATCTCTCTAGCTAGCCTTCAGGTTAATTTGTCTAAATGTGTTTTACCTAATGACTAGTCCTTCTTAGTGTTGTCTTTTCATCTTTTTTAGTGTTCAGTTTTGTCGTTTTGGTTTTGCCAGCTTTTTTGGGTCATTTAAAAGTTTTTATATCAGTGTTTCAACCAACCAATTAAGGCCATTTTTGATATAATTGTGTATTTGTAATGATCAATTTTGCAGTATTTTTATGATTGAAGAAAGCCCAGTCGTGTTACTTAAAGCCATGGGATTAGCTAAAATCACCAAGGGGAGATTATAGTTAGGGAAGAAAAGATGGCACAGCACTAACCACCATGAGGAGAGACAGAGAAGGAGGAGCTAGTGTGGAAAACCTGGTGAGTGCAGTGTCACAAAAGCCAAAGAAAGAGTTTCAGGAGGGAGGGGTGGGTACTGTGACAGCCCTGCTGAGAGTGAGGCCAGGCTGCCTTCTCTTCTTTTCTTCTCCTCCTTAGTTGTTCCAAAATTCTTTTGCGCTTCTCCATTCCATTAGCACTTACCCTCATAATGCATACATTTCTCTGCTATTATATTAAAATATTCATCTTATACCACCCTGCCCTCTATTTCCCACTGCTCATCATCAACCCAAGTAGGATGAAGATGCAGAACATTCACTAGCCCATGTTCTCTGCCCACCTCACAGTCTTGCAATATTCTTACCCCTCTCCCTGTACCAGCCTTCCAACACAGAATTTTTGCTGAAATAATTAAGTGTTCTCTTTCTAGACATTATTAGATTTTTTTCTGAAAATATTACTTCTTTCTTTCGAACATCTTTAGTTTTCACTTACATCCCAATTCCCAGGCACATTACCATCAACGCTTTTGTTTAATTACAACTATTGTGTGTTTCTTATGAATTTCTTATCTGATGGAGAGATTTTTTGAGGATTTTCCTCAAATGGACTCTCTGGGTGATACAGTCTCTGAATCCTTAATTCAGTGTTAATATTTTCTCTTACCCTGACAGTAAGTGCCATCTAGCTGATTTACAGGGATTTGTCAATTGCTGTCCTTTCCTTTAAGTAGCTCATAGTTTCCTTTAACTGTCATCAAGATTCCAGTGTCGCAGACAAGAAGTGTGATTATTTTTCCTTTCAAAGTATTATTACTTTTGAAGCTTTCTAAGTTTTTTTTTTTTTTGTGGCATTTCAAGAATTATACCAGCTACTCTTAGGTGCATGTCTGTTTTTTTCATTGAAGTGAAATTCCCATAAATAAAATTACACTATAAGGTGTATATTTTTGAGTGGCATTTCGTGTATTCACAATGTTGTGCAACTGCCACCTCTCTCTTGTTTGAAAACATTTTTCATCATCCCTGAAAAACACCTCATACCCATTAAATAATTACTCTCTCTTCCTCCTCCCCCATCCTCTGGTAACCCCCAATCAATCATGCCTATGTAATGAAGTCTCCATAAAAACCCATAAGTGTGGTGTTAGGAGATCTGGGTTGGTGAACACGAGGAGGTGCTGGGAGGGTGGCCCACCTGGAGAGGGCGTGGAAGCTCTAGACCCCTTCCCACATACCTTTCCCTGTGCATAGCTTCCATCTGGCTGTTCACTAGTTATATCTTTTTTAAATAAATCAATAATCTAGTAAGTAAACTGTTTTCCCATTGTTCTGTAGCTGCTCTAGCAAATTAAGCAAACCTGACAAGAAGCTCTTGAGAACCTCTGATTTTTACCCAGTCAGCCAGAAGCCAGTCAGTAACAATCTGGACTCATGACTGGTGTCTGAAGTGGGGGGATCATAGTCTTATGGGACTGAACCCTAAACCTGTGGGATCTGAAACAAACTGCAGTTAGATAGTATTAGAACTGACTTAAATTGTAGGACACCCAGCTGGTGTCTGAGAAATCACAAAATTTCTCAACGTAGGGAAAAGAACACACACCTCTAGTGTCAGAAGTAGTGTGGTAGTTGTGTGATAGTAAAGGAGAAACACTGTTTCCAATCTTCCTCTTTTTTCTGAGGCAGCTTGGCCATGAGCTAACATCTGTGCCCATCTTTCTCTATTTTGTATGGTGGATGCCATCACAGCATGGCTTGATGAGTTGTACGTAGGTCCCCACCCGGCATCTGAACCTGTGAACCTGTGAACCGCAGGCCGCTGAAGCGGAGCACGTGAACTTAACTACTACACCACCGAGCCGGCCCCTGGTTTTTTTTCAGAGTTTCAATCTCTTTTCTGAAGAACTCCTTCTGCTCATTAATTTTTTCCTGAGTTCATTGAACTATCTTTCTGAGTTTTCTTGTAACTCATTGAATTTCTTTATGATAACTATTTTGAAGGTCTGTCATTTATATTGTAAATATCTGTGACTTCAGGGTTAGTTTCTGCAGACTTGTCATTTTCCTCCTGATCTAGAGTTTTAAGGTATTGCTTCATAGTGTTTGATGAAGTGGACGTTTGCCAGTGCATAGTGGTAGTATTGGTCATAAGTTCCACCTGCCATCACTGGGGGGTGTGACAAGAGCTGTGTCTTTTGAACTCACCACATCCACTGGATGTTGTGCCCATAGGATTTGCCTGCATTTGCCTGCTGGCAACCACTGCTTGGCAGGTCACACACGCAGGTGCAGGCACTCTGGTGCAGAACTGCTGCTCTAGCTGTCGGGCTGAGCTGGTGAGCTGGGCAGGAGGTGAGAGGTGGGTGCTTTCATTCACACACATGAGCCCGCTCTGCACTCACTAGCAGCCCACGTGGGCTGCTGGGCTTTGTGTGGTGCCCACACGGTGGCCGGGCCACCTTGCTGTGGAGCATTCCCACGGGCTGTTATGCAACTGTGAAAGTGAAAGCATTTGTGTGAAGGCCTGCCTGTTCTCCTACCTTCTCTTAGAGTCACATGCCGGCCGATGTGTGAGAACCCACAACCCAGATCTCTGCCACTAGGGAGGAGGAGATCCACTCACCTCCTTTCACTGCTTCCCAGGGATCCAGAACCCTTACCTTCAGATGTATGGCTTTGTGAATCTCTCAGATGTCCTGTTGTGCGGTGTGGGTATCCTCTGTTGGTTAATGAATGTCCTTTTGGTTGTATATTAGTAGGGAGAGACTAAGGGAAGAGTTCACTTTACCATGATGCTGATGTCACCTCGTCTTTCCTTTTACTTCTCAACAATTCTATCATTTCCTGGTTAGGGTGATGGAGTATGTGGGGTCAGTGAACAATTTAGGGAGTCTTGCGGGTTTTTTTCCTTGAGATCTAGTTACATCTAGGCAGTCTGCTCTGTGCTCCCAGAGCACTTTGATTGCTCGGCCATTATAGCATTTGTCACCATTCTCAGAGAGCTGCATAGGAGGCAGGATGAAGGGTGCACAGGAAGTTGCCTCTGCCCCCAACAGGCCTCTCTTTGTGTGCTATTGGATGCCACACAATCACTGAGGGTGATACTGCAGAGAAGCAATCACTCATAGAAGAAAACGCAGCTGTTCCTGTCTCACCCAAGCTGGCATCAGCCTTACCCAAATTCTAAGTAGATTTAGAGCAGCCATTACCAGGCTGCATGGAGTCTCATATAACAAGGGAGGGCAGGGAGGTAGGAGTGTCCCAGTGGCTCTAGCCACAATGTCCTTTTTATCCCTTGAACACTGGCAAAACAAAACCTCTTTTCTGTAAATGCATCTTGGATTGAAGCAGATTCAGGCAGGTCTGGGTTCATGATTAACTTATTTTCATTAAGAATTGAAGTTGACTGAGCTAGTAAACATTTGTCCTTTATTTAAAAGAATAATTGTTAAAACATTCAAAGGATATGGAAACATATCATCATATTTAATTTTAGTTCTTTAAAAATTTGCAAGAGAAAAATTTTATGGAAGTATATTTGCATGTGTCCTCAAGGAGGGCACAGGATGTGTCGGTATATGAGAGATGGAAACGGCTGTAATCGCACTGCCCTTAACTAGTCTTTCAGTCATTATTGGATTTTGTCCTTTTCCTGTATGTTTTATGTGTTCCAGCAGTGCACTAGGAAGAGAACTGGAAATCAGGAAACTGGATCTTTTAAAGATGGTGGCATCAACTTCTATCTAGTGATATTTCTCAATTTTCTCGTAAATTAGAACTCCACCTCCCTGTTCATAGTAAAGAATCTTTTCTGTAGCCTATGAAAAATAGCTGAATAAATTTCTTTAAATATAGAAGGGAAAGAGAGAGAGACAGGCAGAAAACAGGAGTCAGGCAGCTTGAGACCACACAGATATACAGATCTAGCTTCACTACTATGTGAAATTCTAGCAGTGTTCTTCATTAAATTGCTGATCTTTGGAAATTCCCTCATTCTTACCTTTTCCTGAACCCTGGCCAATTGCCATCTCTGTAATGATTTACATCTGTCAATGCTAATAATCCATAATCAATCTATAAATTAAAATTGGGATGAGTTTATTATGAGCAACGTTTGTGGACTATAACCCAGGGCCTTCCTTCCCCAAGGAAGGAAGAGCACCAAAGAAGTGGGGTGTACAGAGTGGTTATATACCATCTTGGGACAAAGAGCATACATCACATATGAAAGGAATATCTGTTTTACTACTGTCACAAGATGCTTAGCTGGCACAACAAGTTGGTGGTCTACAGGTCAGTGGTCACACAGTGAACACAGTAGGTCAGTACTTAGTCCTTAGTTCCCAAGAAGAGATCCTTATACTTAAATGAATGCTGATATGGGGGGAAGTTACCTCCCTAGATTTAAGAGCATCATTCCTGTCTTTGGGACATAGTAAAGGTTTATAGCAGAGGTTCAACAGATGCTCAACAGCCACATCAGGCCCTTATGGAAAAACAAGGTCAGCCAAAGCATTTTTAAACCAAATGGCTTCCTCATATGCTCCAATATATACTATTGCTTTTCATTTATTAATCAGGTTCCTGTTTAAAAAACCAAATGTAGCTTTGGGGGAACAAACTGTCTCCTACTTTAAAGTGTTTTGCCTGAAAAAGATAACCCCCACCACCCATTTACTGCCATGAGCACACAAGAAAGATTCAGTGGTTCCAATCGTTCAAAAACCCTCCCTTGAAAGCCTAAATCCCCCCAAAAAGAAATGAAAAAGCAGGAAATAACCACACATACAAAGGAAGTTAAACAAAAACTATTTTGCTTAGCTTTATACAAATATATGGAAAATGAGATGAAATGGATAATTTTCTAGGAGAATATAATTATCAATAGTGACTCCAGAAGAGAAAGAAAATCTAAACAGATAAATCACTTGCTATGGGAAAACAAACTGCATGCTGGAGATGAATAACACAATGAATAAGATAAAAAAACAATCTAGAAACATTAAAAGACAGAGCTGACAATACAAAGGAGAAAATTAGTAATTTAGAGGACAAAAATATAAAAATGCTTCAGGTGGAGGAGCAGAGCAAACTGACATTAAAAAAATGAAGAAATTCTCTGAGAAATATCTGACATATTAGGAAATGCAACATAAGGATTATAGGTATTCCAGAGGGAGAAGAGTGAGTGAAAGGAACAGAGAGCTTGCTCAAAGAAATAATAGCTGAGAACATCGAAACCAGGGGAAGGAACTGGAATTATAAGTAAATGAAGCCAATAGAACTTGTAATTACATCAATGCAAAAAGACCTTCTCAAAGGCATATATTAGTAAAACTGGCAAAGGTCAATGACACAGAAATAATATCAAGTGCAGCAAGGCAGAGGAGAATAATCTGCAAAGGAACCTCTTTCAGGCTTTCAGTAGACTTCTCAGCAGAAACCTTACAGCTAGGAGAGATTGGAATGATATAGTCAAAATACTGAAAGATGAAAACTTTCAGCTAGGAATACTGTATCTAGCAAAAGCATCCTTCAGGTACGATGGAGAAATAAAAACTTTCCCAAATAAGCAAAAGCTGAGGGATTTCATCACCACAAGAAATGATCAAGAATGCCCTGATAACTGAAACAAAAAGGAAAAGGTTTACCAAGCCTTGAGCAAGGAGATAAGTAGAAGGACCAAATCAGAAAACTGAAGATCTCTATCAGAACAGGGTGGCAAACTCTTAATTATAACATTAAAGATGAGGGGAATAAAAGCATTAAAAATAACTATAAACACTTCATTATAATCACAAACTCACAACATAAAATGGAATAATTTTTAACAGTAATACCTAGAGGGAGAATAGGAAAGAGGTGGAACTTGCTTAGGCTAGTGGAGATCAGGGGCTCTCAGAAAATGTCCTATCACATCTACGAGATCCTTTATACAAACGTCATGGTAACCTCTAAACAAAAAATCCAAACAAGACAGAAATGATAAATAAAGAGAAAAGTTTGAAAGCCACCAGAGAAAATCACCAAACTGAAATGGCAGTTAGAAATACACAGGAAGAGAAACAATAGAAATGTAGAACAACCAGAAAACAAGAGACAAAATGGTAGTACTAAGCCCTCATATATCAGTAATCCCTCTGAATGTGGATGCATTGAATTCTCCAATCAAAAGACACAGAGTGGCTGGATGGATTGAAAAACAAGACCCCCACAATATGCTGCCTTCAGGAAACACATCTCAGCTCTAAAGACAAACACAAGCTCAGAGTGAAGGGATGGAAGATGGTACTCCAAGCAAAAAGCAAACAAAAGAAAGCACGTGGCACCATACTTGTATCAGGCAAAGCTGACTTCAACATCAAAAAGACAATGAGAGACAAAGAGGGGCAGTATATAATGATAAAAGGGACATTCCACCAAGAGGACATAACACTTATGAATATATATGCACCTAAACAGGAGCATCAAAGCACATAAAACAACTATAATGGACCTAAAGGGAGAAATTAACAGCAACACAATAATAGTAGGAGACCTCAGAACCACACTTACATCAATGAATAGATTGTCCAGACAGAAAGTCAACAAGGAAAGAGTAGAATTAAATGAAAAACTAGACCAGATGGACTTAATATACGTATATAGAACATTTCATCCCAAAACAGCAGAATACACATTCTTCTCAAGTGTACATGGAACATTCTCAAAGATAGATCATTTGTTGAGAAACAAGGCAAGCCTTAGTAATTTTAAGAAGACTGAAGTCATATCAAGCATCTTTTCCAACAATAATGTTATGAAACTAGAGATCAACTATAAGAAAAAGCTGGGAAAGTCACAAATTTGTGGAAACTAAACAACATGCTACTGAACACCCATTGGATCAATAAAGAAAACAAAGGAGAAATAAAAAAATATCTGGAGACAAATGAAAGTGAAAATATATCATACCAACTCTTATGGGATGCAGCAAAAGTGGTTCAAAGAGGGAAATTCATAGCAATAGAGGCTCACTTCAACTAACAAGAAAAATCTCAAATAAGTAATCTTAAGCTATATCTAACAGAACTAAAAAAAAGAACAAACAAATGCCAGGGTCAGCATAAGGAGGGAATAATAAAAATTAGAGCAGAAATAAGTGAAATAGAATCCAGAAAAATAGCAGAAAGGATCAATGAAACTAAGAGCTATTTCTTTGAGAGGATAAACAAAATTGACAAAACCTTAGCCAGACTCACTAAGAAAAAAAGAGAGAAGCCTCAAATAAATAAAATTAGAAATAAAAGAGAAGAAATTACAATGGATACCACAGAAATATGAAAAATTATAAGAGAATACTATGAAAGATTATATGGCAACAAATTGGACAATCAAGAAGATATTGATAAATTCCTAGGCTCATGCAACCTCCCAAAACTGAATCAAGAAGAAATAGAGAATCTGCAAAGACATATCACAAGTAAAGAGATTGAAACAGTAATCAAAAATTTCCCAAAAAGGAAAAGTCCAGGACCAGATGACTTCTCTGGAGAATTCTACGAAACATTTCAAGAAGATTTAATACCTATCATTCTCAAACTATTCCAAAAAGTTGAAGAAGACGGAATGCTTCCAAACTCATTCTATGAGGCCAACATCACCCTGATCCCCAAACCAGACAAGGACAACACAAAGAAGGAAAATTACAGGCCAATATTGCTGATGAACATAGATGCAAAAATCCTCTACAAAATATTGGCACACCAAATACAGTAATAAATTAAAAGGATCATCCACCATGATCAAGTGGGGTTTACACCAGGGATGCAGGGATGGCTCAACATCTTCAAATCAATGTGACACACATGTGAGGAATGAAAATCACATGAGCCTGTCAACAGATGCAGAGAAAACATTTGACAAGATTCAACATCCATTTATGAAAAAAACTCTCAATAAAATAGGTATAGAAAGACAGTGCCGGGCTGGCCCCGTGGCTTAGCGGTTAAGTGCGCGCGCTCCGCTGCTGGCGGCCCGGGTTTGGATCCCGGGCACGCACCGACGCACCGCTTGTCCAGCCATGCTGAGACCGCATCCCACATACAGCAACTAGAAGGATGTGCAGCTATGACATACGACTATCTACTGGGGCTTTGGGGGAAAAATAAATAAATAAAATTATTTAAAAAAAAAAAAAAGAAAGACAGTGCCTCAAAATAATAAAGGCCATATATGACAAACCTGCAGCAAACATCATATTTAACAGGGGAAAACTGCAAGCCATCCCTCTGAGAACAGGAATAAGACAAGGGTGACCACTCTCACCACTCTTATTCAACATAATACTGGAGGTTTTTGCCAGAGCAATTAGGCAAGAAATGGAAAAAAACGGTATCCAGATCGGCAAGGAAGAAGTTCAACTGTCACGGTTTGCAGATGACGTGATCCTATATACAGAAAACCCTAAATAATACATCAGAAAACTGTTAGAAATAATCAACTACAACAAAGTTGTAGAGTACTAAATCAGCTTACAAAAATCAGTTGCATTTCTATGCTTTAATAATGAACTAGCAGAAAGAGAACTCAAGAATACAATCCCATTTACAGTTGCAACAAAAAGAATAAAATATCTTGGAATAAATTTAACCAAGGAGGTGAAAGACCTACACACTGAAAACTATAAGACACTATTGAAAGAAATAGAAGAAAGACATAGAGAAATGGAAAGATATTCCATGCACATGGATTGGAAGAATAAATCTAGTTAAAATGTCAATATTATGTAAAGCAATCTACAGATTCAGTGCAATCCCAATCAGAAACCCAATGACCTTCTTCACTGAAATAGAACAAAGAAGACTAAGATTCACAGGGGGCAACAAAAGGCCCCAAATAGCTAAAGCAATCCTGAGAAAAAGGAACAAAGCTGGAGGCATCATAATTCCTGACTTCAAAATATACTATAAAGCTGTACCAATCAAAACAGCGTGGTATTGGCACAAAAACAGACACACAGATCCATGGAACAGAAGGAGAGCCCAGAAATAAAACCACACATCTATGGACAGCTAATCTTCCACAAAGGAGCCAAGAACATACAATGGAGAAAGGTAAGTCTCTTCAATAAGTGGTGTTGGGAAAACCAGACAGCCACGTAAAAAGAATCAAAGTAAACCGTTATCTTACACCATACACAAAAATTACTTCAAAATGGATTAAAGACTTGAAAGTAAGATGTGAAACCATAAACCTCCTAGAAGAAAATATAGGCAGTACACTCTTGTCATCAGTCTTAGCTTCATCTTTTCAAATACAATGTGTACTCAGGCATGGGAAACAAAAGAAAAAATAAACAAATGTGAGTACATCAGATGAAAGAGCTTCTGCAAGGCAAAGGAAACCATGAACAAAACAAAAAGACAACCCAGCAACTGGGAGAAAATATTTGCAAATCATATATCTGGCAAATGGTTAATTTCCAAAAAAATATAAAGAACTGATACAATTCAACAACAAAAAAACAAACAACCCAATCAAAAAAGGGCAGAGGATATGGACAGATATTTTTCCAAAGAAGATATACAGATGGCCAACAAGCACAAGAAAAGATGTTCAACATCACTAGTCATTAGGGAAATGCAAATCAAAACTACAATGAGATATCACCTTATACCTGTTAGAATGGCAATAATTACCAAGACAAAAAACAGCAAACATGGGAGAGGATGTGGAGAAAAGGCAACCCTCATACACTGCTGGTGGGAATGCAAACTGGTACAGCCACCATGAAAAACACTATGGAGATTTGTCAAAAAATTAAAAATAGAAATACCACAATACCCAGCTATCCTGCTACTGGGTATTTATCCAAAGAACTTGAAATCAACAATTCAAAGAGACTTCTGAACCCCTAATTCATTACAGCATTATTCACAATAGCCAAGATGTGGAAGCAACCCAAGTGCCCATCAATGGATGAATGGATAAAGAAGATGTGGTATATACATACAATGGAATACTACTCAGTCATAAAAAAAGACAGAATCCTCCTTTTGCAACAACATGGACAAACCTTGAGGGTATTATGTTAAACAAAATAAGGTAGAGAGAGAAAGACAAACACCACATGATTTCACTAATATGTGGAAGATAAACAAATACATGGACAAAGAGAACAGTTAGTGGGTACCAGAGAGGAAGGGAGTTTGAGGGTGGGTGAAAGGGGTAAAGGGACACATATGTATGGTGACAGATAAAAATTAGACTAGTGGTGGTGAGGATGATGCAGTGTGCATGGAAAATGATAAATAAGAATGTACACTTGAAATTTCACAACGTTATAAACCATTATGACCTCAATAAAATAATTAAAAAAATAAAGAAAAGGGAAAGGGAATTCAGATGGGGGAAGACCCTAAGGGAGCCGCTGTTTCCCTATTGAGAAATGTAAATGAATCGTTTTCCTAGAGGCCAGGGCAGCGAGGGACAGAGGTTGTGGGAGAAATTTCCTTCAAATAGCAGAGGTTCCCCTATCTCCTTAGTTAAGAATTCAGAGGTCTGGGTGTGGGAGTGTGGGTGAGGGAGGGTTAGGAGAGGAGGGCAATGCAGCCTGAATCCCCAGCTCTCTGCAGTCTGTGGCAAAACGTGGCCTTGGAGCCACTAGAATCCTAGTGTGAGACTTAGTAGTTCTGAGATCTCAGGCAAGTTAATTGGTCTCTCTGAGCCTTAGTTTCCTCAAATGTAAAACTAGAGTAGTGTCATCTACTTAACGGGGCTACATACAAAGCCAGATTCCTGTCATATGTCACAGTGCCTGTTGATTAGCAAGGAGTCTTCCACTGTCTTGGCCTCCCTGCCTCCTTATCCTTCCCAGCCCCTCAGGAAACACGTGGTGATGTGTGGCCGAAATGAGAGAACGTATGTGACGCTCTGAGTACAGCTCTTGCATACGGTACATGCTCAACACGTGTTCATTCCTGCCTTCCTTCTGACCACGTCCTCTTCATCTTCTCAGTCACCCAGCCAACATTGCCTATCTAGAGCAGTCATTGTCACCTCCTTAATGTTGTCTTAACTTGCCCCTATGTCATTTACCCTCTTATTGGGTTCCAATTTTTTCATTGTTTTAAAGAGACCAAAATAAATGTCTTTGTGCATAAGCTTCTTCTGCATGAAGGATTTTTCCTTGGGGTAAATCCCAGAAGTGGAATTACCAAGGAAAACGTATAAATATTTTAAATGTTTAAATGTTTCTGAGACATCAAGTGAACTACGAAGAAGCTTTTTACTCATTTAAAAAGCTGCCTATAATATATGAGAGTGCCTGTCCAACTGTCCCCTGCCATATGGAGTATTCACATTAAAAATACACCTGTGCTAATTGGATAGGTGAAATATGTTATACAATTTTCTTAATTTTCATTTGTTTGATTACCTGTGAGGATGACTTTCATCTTATTTATCTTATCTATTTCTTCTTTATGCTTCATCTGTTCATATCGTCTGCTCATTAATCAACAATTGTGGTAGTATTTCTCTCACTGACTTGTAAGGGGGAATGGAATTTTTTAAAAAGATTCCTACAATGTTCACCATTGTGTAGGGGGTGGAGGGGGAGCAGGGAGCATAGGAAAGTGTGCAATCTCTGCGTCACCACAAGTACCTCTCTTCCCAGAGAAAAACCTTTCTGTTTTTAAACTGTTGGATCGTGATAAAACTGTTAGTTATGAAACAAGGAAACAACATCATTCTTTTTCTTTTACAGTGTCTGTTTGCCAGTTTTTCATCAAGTAAGAAACGTATAATGCTGTATACATGAGTAATCTGTGTCCCTGTGTCAAACACTGGCTGGATGGTGCACTAATTCATTTAATCTTCTAAATAACATTTCCAGTTAGGTATTATTCTATCCATTTTACAGGGGAGGAAATTGATGCTCAGAAAGATAAAGCCACTTTTCCAGGGTATCCCCAATTTTTCCAAAATAATACGGCCAATATGTGGCAGAACCAAAATGTGTGACCTAGTGGGTCTGACTGCAGAGCTCAGCCCCTCTTTCCATCACAAGGACATTTTGGGGACATGGGTGGGACACCAGGCCACCAAGTCAGAGCCTGCTTCCCATGAGACAGCACCTGCAGCATAAACCCCGCCCCCAATGGAGAGCTTGGAAACAAGTTGTAACCACACAGAAAGGTCACCAGCAGAGTGAGGCGGGAAGGGCCCACTTCCCCCTGGCTGCCCCTGCCTCCCTTGCTTCTGCGGATGGTGCCACAGCTCAGCTGTCCCTGCTGATGTGGCAGTGGGAAGCTGTCCTGGCCCCTCACTCACCACACATGCCCTCCTCTGCCAGGGAGTAGAAGAAGGAAGGAGACTGGGGGATTGTGGAAGAAGGAAGAAGAAGGAAGTAGAAGAAGGAAGGAGACCTGAGATTGTGGAGATTGTGCTTACCAAAAGGAGGCTGGAAAATGAGACACTGCGCTGACATCACAGCTGCAGCCCAAAGAGTACGGAAAATAATTGCCTTTTGAAGTAGAGTGTTGATGGAGATTTTCCTGTCCTGGGGAATTAGCAGGCATCCCAGAAAAGCCCTAGTCACTTTTCCCTCCCACTCAACCCTCAAAGATACTTGAGGAATTGGGATGTTAACACCATGCAAGCCCCAGCTGCCCACCAGTCCCCCTGACACCTTACTCCTCAGCCTCCTGCCACACCCTCCCTGGAGCAGCCCCACCTGTTCTGCTACTCACCTAGGTTGAGGCTGATTTGGAGCATCAGGGTCTGGCAGGGCAACCAGCTGCTGCATAAGGAGTCCATGACTGCTGGGTGAGGGAGATTAGTCCATGGCTCCTCCTCTCCCCAACCCCGCCCCCTCCTATCCCCACTCTCCTCATAAATCCTCTCAGCACACGCTCTCCTTGTCTGATGAACCAAGGAACATACAAATTTTTAATAATGAGGTTTTTTCCCTGATAATAATCCATGTTGATTTCACAAAACATGGTAAACATAGAAAAAGAAAAGAAGCATAAAAATCACCCGTTATCACACCTCACAAAGCTAACCACCATAAACATTTTTCTCCCCCAGCTTTACTGAGATATTATTGACATATAACATGTGTAAGTTTAAGATGTACAAAGTGATGATTTGATATATGTGTATATTGGAAAATGATTACCACAACGAGGATAGTTAACACTTTCATCCCCTCACATAATTACCATTTTTTTGCATGTGTGATGATAACATTTAGGATCTACTCTCTTAACAAATTTCAAGTGTATAACACAGTATTGTTAATTATAGTCACCATGCTGTACACTAGATCCCCAGAACTTAGTCATTTATAACTGGAAGTTTGTAGTTTTTGATCAACATCTCCCCGTCTACCCCAGTCCCCAGCTCTGGCAACTACTAGTCTACTCTCTATGTCTATGAGTTCAGCTTTTTTGATTCTTCATATAAGTGAGAACATAGAGTATTTGCCTTTCTCTGTCCGACTAATTTCACC
The DNA here is from genome assembly GCF_020826845.1 of Diceros bicornis minor. Taxonomy (NCBI): domain Eukaryota; kingdom Metazoa; phylum Chordata; class Mammalia; order Perissodactyla; family Rhinocerotidae; genus Diceros; species Diceros bicornis. Next base: position 61,090,708 of record NC_080743.1, read on the forward strand.
TAGCATATGGCCCTCAAGGTCCATCCATGTTGTCACAATGGCAAAATTTCCTTATTTTTGTGGCTCAATAATACTCCATCGTATATATACATGCCACATTTTCTTTATCCACTCGTCCATCGAGGGACACTTGGGTGTTTCCATGTCTTGGCTACTGTAAATAATGCTGCAATGAACCTGAGGGTGGCGGACAGATTCTCTTCAAGATCCTGATTTCATTTCCTTCAGTTATACACCCAGAAGTGGAATTGCTGGATTGTAGGCTCAGTCATTTCTCCAAAGAGCTCTAGTTCTTCTTATGGGGAACAGTATTGGAAACTAACATCTGGGCAGTAGTTCTGCTTGGTAATACTTGAAGTGGTAGCACTTTCACAAACGTCAGGAATTGAGAGTGAGATTTCTCACGCATAGACACAGATTCAACCCAAATCCACAGGCCTTATTATAGTCCTGCTTCTTTGGAAATGAGTAATCTTTACTGGCACAAAGGGGTCAGGAAATTATCACAAGCGTTTTTAGAAGTAAGAATGGTTAAAATAAAAGCCACCAAAGGAAATGTCATGTGCCCCGAAAAGTATGAAAAAGTTGATTATTAGGCAATGAAAACAGAGTGAGAGTCTATGGCTTATAGCTGGACTAGCTAAGTAATAGTTATAGCACAGATGGTAGTATAAAGGTCTATTGATAAAAGCAATCAAAATTGTATTGAAAGGATTGATTGACTTCTGGCATGATACCAGTTGACCTACCCCCCAGTGAAACTGGTAAAATTATTAAAAATAATTAAAGCCTCTGTAAATGGTCCTTAGGACAAACAGCAAATGAAGAAATGTCAATTCAAGAAAATCTATGAAAACTTCTCTCTCTTGTGTAAGCAGTGTTCCTATCTTGCTCAAATCCAGGAACACCAGCAGGCCTTTGGGTGATTCTGAGCACAGCCACTAAGTGGCGACATTGTCTGACTATAGCTCAGGCCCCATTCCCCTGGGGAGATGAAGGAGGGAGGTAGTGGTGTTGTGCCTGTTGGTGTTGCCCTGTGCTAGGTGCTTTTTGTACTATATTTTTTTAGTCCTCCCAACAATCTTGTGAAGTAGGTATTATCCCATGTTACAGACGAGGCCATTGAGGATCTGCCCATGATTACACAGCTTAGTGGTAGAAGCAGGAATGGAATCAATGACTGTTTGTCTCCAAAGTCCTGCTTCCAAGTGTGCTGAGCTCCCACAGAAAAAGTCATTCTTCGCCCTTGGGATACACAGCCTCATGGGGAGTTAGTGGGGTGTGTGGGGTCCCCACTTGAGTTTGGGCCAGGACTGTCTAGTGAAGGAGGAGTGTCGCTGAGGAGCACTCAAGCATTAGCTTTGATTATTAAAGGGGAGAATTAGGTTTTAAGGTGGAACTCAAATACAGTTAACACTACTCTTGTGAATCCCTTAGGATGCTGCTGTATTGCAGGCCAACCTACGACCCTCATCAAGTGTTTCCTCCTGCTCTGGAAGAGATACCTTTTCTTCCTGATGAAACAGTTGGCTGGTTTTAGGGGCCATGCTGTATGAAACATGTGTCCTGCATATTGAAACATCAGATTCCTCCACAGATAGTGGTGTGCTGGAGCCAGCTGGAACTAGCTTGTGAGAGCTGGTTTCATGCATCTTTTCCCAACTCTGTGTTCAGTGTCATCATGTTGGTAGTTGGAAATGAGCCCTAGTGAGAGTATTTACACCACAGAAATTGTCAAATGTTAGAGGCCAAGCATAATTCCTCCTCAGGAGGCAGCCATTAGGCAGTTACCAGCACACCACTGCCCAGCAAGAAAGGCTGGTGGGAGCAGAGAGATGGACCAAGGGACCCCAAGGGAACCCATGGATTTACACCTTCCATCTCAAGCTTACTCCAAGTCCTTTATGTTTTGAATAGAGTAAATACTACTAGAGTAGAATTGCTGCACAATTTAAGTTTCTGTTTGTTTTCTCCTTCTATTTTGTCATTCAGGACAAATAACTGATTTTGAGTAGTAAAAGATGCATACGCTGTCTTCACTGGAAAGCAAGATGGTTGACACTGGATGTTGTCTTTGGGTCCAACCAATGATGGAGTCATGCCTGGGTCCTTGGGAAGGGAGGCACCCACTCAGGACAGGGTGAGCTGTTAGCTGGGGAAGGACAGCACACATGTGACTGCTCAGGGTCTGTGGGGACAACTAGCAGAGAGGAGCTCACCTTTGTTTTCCCACAGAATGCTGTTGTGTGGGTCCTCAGGGGCCGAGTGTCTGTCAGAAGAGGAGGTGCTGTGTGAGGTCATGGTCCTGTGAAGCTATCACGGGGCTCAGTGAAGCAGCGGATGGTGACCGGGACAGGAAGGGAAGGCCCTGGCAGTGCCGAGACACAGATGTGCTCAGTAAATATGTGCTGAATGGAAACCAGTGATGGCTGCTCCTTGTAGTTTAGCTGAGAGCTGCGTGTCTTGTTTGAGAGCATATGTGACACCCCAGGGTCCTCACAGGCAGGGTTGAGACAATGAGACACCCATACTCGGGTATTGACCTGCACTCGCACCAGCCTGAGGGGCATCCTGACCTCACCTGTTCACAGGGCCTGGGTCCTGCATTAGCAGGGGGAGGGCAAGAGCCAGTGATGCCTGTTGATGTCACAAATGACTGACAACTTGGTAAAGTGTTGTGAGAGACCACCACAGAGAACACCTAAGACCAACTGAGATGGACAGGTTAGGCCTGCAGGGAGGCCATTTGAGCTGCTTCTGGAAGGATCAGCACACATATGATGGGGGACGGGAGGAAAGGTATTACTTCAGGGACGGGAGCAGGCTCACAGACTGGAGGCTGATGGTGTGTTCTTTGTTAGGTCCACAGGGGAAGAAGATTGACCCGTATAAATGGGGAGGTCTTTTCCCAATTAACTGCTCCTGCTGGGGCTCTGCCTTCCCACTGAGCCCCCATCAGGAGGGAGTCAAATGTCCAAGCATGTTCTCAGGGTCCGTATGTGGGATCTGCAAAGCCCACCCTCTGCCCTGTGGGGTGGAGTGATGTGGCCTGATCCCCTGAGGTGGGCAGAATGGTGTGCTGGGTGTCGTGTTCTGTCCTCCTCTGCTGGACGGAAGAGAGATGCTGAGAACCCGTCCAGCCAAGACCTTTGAGGGAAACCTTGTGATAAAGGAAGTCCGGCAGAAAGAGGCTGACTGATGTGGTTGGGGTGGCTGTCACTGACAACCTGAGCTTATTTGGGAGCCCTGCAAGGAAGCTGGGCCCAGGCAGGGGAGGGAACAGTTTGCACCAGTGGGGCTTCTCCAGGTTTAAAAGGTAATGTAGTTGGTATGACTGATGGGATGGTTAAGACTAAAATGAAAAGAACTTGTGAAAGCCTGACTGAGACACTCCAGGGAGGGAGGAGGGTTCACCAGCCTCTAGCTCTCAGATGTGAGGGTCCCAGGGCCTGCTGGGAGACCAGCTGAGACTTTGCTTGCCAGCAGCCTTTGCAGATGTGGGCTGGGCCGGAAGCGCAGACCTATTTGTGATGCACTGAGTGCAGATGGAGGCGGCTGTGGTTGGCCAGAGGCCGCCTTGGTTCTCAGAGACTGTGAGATGCAGCCACAGGCCTTGGTTCCCCTGCTTGTGGGTGGTGTGAGGGAGATGAGAGGCCGCTCTGGGATAGGCCAGGTCTCCCTCCCCCTCAGTGTGGCTTCTCAAGGTCTGAAGACATCTTAGTGTGGGAGATTCACTTCCCTGATAGAGTCTTGGATCTGGAAAGCCCATTCATCTGAAAGGTAGAGGACCTGGTTCTAGGCCTGGTTCTGCCACCTACTTGCTTCCAGACCTTGGGTCTATTCACAAATGTTCTTGGATCCTCAATTTTCTTGTCTGTAAAATGGGAAGGTAATCGTTATGATACCTTCTCCCACAGGTGGAAGTGCTTTGTAAACTGGAAAGTGCTAGACAAGTGGAGGCGTTGATGATGATTTAGCTCTCTGGCTGCCCCTGACTGACTGGAGACTGTGGGAATGTCTGTTATGTAGATTCAGCAAGGACAGGTTAAGCAGTGCCCCCATTTATCCATCAGTCAGACTTTTCCCATCCTTAACTCTTTAGAACTTAGTTCAGAGTAGGGCTTGCACCTCATTGCCATGGACACAGAGGCTGTTTTCAGTGACCTGAGTACATGAGATTTCATCACCCAACATTGGAGGTTCCTCAATACACCAAACAGTGTTTCTTAGGCTACCCAGCCTCACAAAATGGAGATATTTCAAAACTGTCTCACACAGAACCATGCAACTGTTTTTATTTATTTTTTTGATAACTTAGAAAATAAATTAATATAAATACACTACCTCCTTCTGGCTTTCCCACTCACCCTTGTCAGATAGAGAATTCCATGTTCCATTTTTTTTTGCATTTTCATATTTTATTAATCTACTGACATTTTAAGAAATAAGGGTAAATTAAAACTATATTTAGTCAGCTATGTTCCATTTTCCTTTAGATTCTCTTGCCAGAAATTATTTTTGATAATATTTATTGTATTTGTCACGTTTTTAGTTGTAGACTCAGTATTCTCCTCAGCTACTCTAAGAAGGAAAATGTTTAATAAAGGGTATATATTAACTCAACGATGTTTTAATAGGGCTGAAGAAACAAACTCAAGTCAGATTCCAGAAATGACTTCCAGAACCACACTGCAGAATTCAGCTGTTAGGAGAGCTGCTGCCTCTGCCATGAACAGGAAGCTGCATGATAAGGAGCCGCTAATCTATAATGTTTCTATCTCTTCAAGCCTTCAATGTCAGCAAAATGGATGCTCTGCTTCCAACCTAGACCTAGTGGAACTCAGTCTCAAATAAAAATCTTGTGTGTGTACTCCCAAAAAATAAAGGTCCAGCACAAGATGGCTTCCCTGTTGAATTCTACTAAACATTCAAAGAAGACTTAATATCTATCCTTCTTAAGGATGGTTCCACATCCACAAATCCATCAACGTGATTCACCACATTAATAAAATGAACAATGAAAATCACATGATCATCTCAACAGATGCAGAGAAAGCATTTGACAAGATACAGCATCCATTTATGATAAAAACGCTGAATAAAATGGGTATAGAAGGAAAGTACCTCAACATGATAAAGGCCATATACAACAAACCCACAGCTAATATCATCCCCAATGGTGAAAACTGAAAGCTATCCCTCTAAGAACACAGGCCAGACAAGGATGCCCACTTTCACCACTCCTATTTAATATATTATTGGAAGTCTTAGTCAAAGCAATGAGGCAAGAAAAAGAAACAAAAGGTATCCAAATTGGCAAGGAAGAAATGAATCTGTCTCTATTTGCAGATGATATGATTCTCTATATAGAAAACCCTAAAGAATCCACCAAAAAACTTTTAGGAATAATAAATGAATATGGTAAAGTTGTAGGATACAAAATCAACATATAAAAATCACTTGTGTTTCTATATACTAACAATGATGCAGGAGAAAGAGAAATTAAGAATATAATTCCATTTATAATTGCAACAAAAAGAATAAAATATGTAGGAATAAACTTAACCAAAGAGGTGAAAGATCTGTACACTGAAAACTATAAAACATTCCTGAAAGAAATTGAAGAACACAAAGAAATGGAAAGATATTCCATGATCTTGGGTTGGAAGAATTAACATAGTTAAAATGTCCATACTTCCTAGTGCAATCTATAGATTCAGTGCAATCCTTATCAAAGTTCCAACAACATTTTTCACAGAAATAGAACAAAGAATCATAAAATTTATATGGAACAACAAAAGACCCCAAATAGCATCAGGAATCCTGAGAGAAAGGTACAAAGCTGGAGGTATCATACTCCTTGATTTCGAAATATAATATAAAACTATAATAACCAAAACATCGTGTTACTGGCACAAAAAAAGACACACAGATCACGGAATAGAATTGAGAGCCCAGAAGTAAACCATCACATCTACAGACAGCTAATTTTCAACAAAGGAGCCAGGAGCATACAATGGAGAAAGGAAAATCTCTTCAACAAATGGTATTTGGAAAACCGGACAGCCACATGCAAGAAAATGAAAGCGGATGATTGTCTTACACTGTACACAAATATTAACTCAAAATAGATTAAAGACTTGAATGTAAGACCTGAAACCATGAAACTTCTAGAAGAAAATATAGGCAGTAAGCTCTTCGACATTGGTCTTAGCAACATATGTTCAAGTACCATGTCTGATCGGGCAAGAGAAACAATAGAAAAAATAAACAAATGGGACTACATCAAACTGAAAAACTTCTGCACAGCAAAGGAAACCATCAAAAAAACAAAGGGACAACCTAACAACTGGGAGAAGATGTTTCAAAACCATATATCTGATAAGGGATTAATCTCCAAAATATGTAAAGAACTCATACATCTCAACAACAAAAAAACTAACCACCCAATTGAAAAATGGGCAAAAGACCTGAACAGACATTTCTCCAAAGAAGATATACAGATGGCCAACAGGCACATGAAAAGATGTTCAACATCATTAACAACCAGGGAAATGCAAATCAAAACTGCAATGAGATAACACCTCATGCCTGACAAAAATGAGTATAATTAACAAGACAGGAAACAAGTGTTGGAGAGGATGTGGAGAGAAGGGAACTCTCATATACTGCTGGTGGGAGTGCAAACTGTTGCAGCCACTATGGTAAACAGTATGGAGATTCCTCAAAAAATTAAGGATAGAACTACCATATGATCCAGCAATTCTGCTGCTGGATATTTATCCACAGAACATGAAAACACCAGTGCGTAAAGATATATGTACCACTGTGTTCATTTCGGCATTGTTCACAATAGCCACGACATGGAAGCAACCTAAATGCCCATCAAGGGATGAATGGATAAAGAAGATGTGGTATATATACACAATGGAATACTACTCAGCCATAAGAAATGATGAAATTCAGCCATTTGTGACAAATGGGTGGATATTGAGGGTATTATGCTAAGTGAAATAAGTCAAAGGGAGAAGGTAAAATACCACATGATCTCACTCCTAAGTAGAAGGTAAAAACAACAACAAACAGATGCATAGAGACAGAGATTGGATTGGTGGTTACCAAAAGGGAAGTGGGGAGGGAGGAGGGCAAAAGTGATGATTCGGCACATGTGTGTGGTGATAGATTGTAATTAGTATTCGGGTGGTAAACATGATGTAATCTATGCAGAAATAGAAGTATAATGATATACACCTGAAATTTATACACTGTTATAAACCAATGTTACTGCAGTAAAAACAAAAAGAAAAAATGAGAACTGTCACTTTAGGGAGTTTTCACCTTTAGCGTCCTAAGGCCTCCCTCACCTGCTCTTGGCCTGTACTGTCAATGAATATCCTGCCATACGTGGACCATGGCTGTTGGTGCACGTTTGTCCATATTCGACTATCTCTTCTGTCACCATTGTCCCCTTGACTCATTTTTATAGCGTGTTTTTAATTCATGAAAGGTAAATCAACTCTGATGAGAGACACCACTATAATTGTTGTCACTGTTCTTGTCCTTAGAACCTCAGCAGGGGCTGGACTGGTGAGGGGAACCCTCCAGTCCTCACCCAGTGGTATCTTCCCCACATTTATCCTCTCCCTTAGGTCCAGTTCTGGAACTTTAGCACAGAGGAAACCATTATCATTGTCACACACTGGCTGTAGCCACTCTGGGGCAGGTAGATAGGAGTAGGTGGGGCCCTGGGAACAATCTTATGCTGCATGGTCCCTGTGATAGCAAGAAAAACATGATAGTGTGATGGGAAGCAAGAATGGAGAGGAGCTAGGAAGTAAAGAGGGTTGAGAGAGACAGGATCTCAGAAAAATCAGCAGTCAGGAAAACCAGAGAGCCTGCATGGATAATGAGGTGATACAACTTGTGTGGGGCCTTTAACGAGGACCCAGGTGGTGAGGAACAGGAAGAGGCAGAAAATGGATGAGGGGGCACCTTGGCTGGGGGAGCAGACAAATGGACACAGGACTAAAGGGGCCTGATCACACAGTAATCATCAGTCTCCATCTGGCTTGGCCTTAAAGTTAGTGATACACATATGTTAAAAGTAAGAGAAGAGAGACAGATGTAATATGCAAAGAGTAATGCAAAGAAAGCTGGAATGGCTAATTAATAGAGAAAGTAGACTTCAGAGGATAAAAATTCGCAGAAACAATGAGTGATATGTACTAGTATTCTGGACCAACTTCAATGTGTGTGTGTGTTTCCCCATACCAATAAGCAATTCTTGGGCATTAGCTGTGTGTTGTACAATTCAACTCAATTCTGACACTATCTACATGGAGATAGCATCAGATTGCACCATTTAAGAGTTCAGTCCAGCCAGACTATCCCCCCTCGATTTCAGATGCCAGTCGCAAGTCCAGGTTGTTACCTGTACTGCTGACTGCCTGGCTACAAATCAGAGGTTCCTGTGACCTCCCCCTTGGGTTCTATCCATTTGCTAGAATGGCTCACAGAACTCACAGAAGAATTTCACTAGATTGCTAGTGTATTTTAAAAGGACCTAACTTGGGGCCGTCCCCGTGGCTTAGTGGCTAAGTACATGCGCTCCACTACTGGCGGCCCGGGTTCTGATCCCAAGCATGCACTGACACACCGCTTGTCCGGCCATACTGAGGCAGCGTCCCACATACAGCAACTAGAAGGATGTGCAACTATGACATACAACTATCTACTGGGGCTTTGGGGAGAACAAGGGGAAAAAAAGGAGGAGGATTGGCAATAGATGGTAGCTCACGGCTGGTCTTCCTAAGCAAAAAGAGGAGGATTGACCTTGCCGTTAGCTCAGGGCTGATCTTCCTCACAAAATAAATGAATAAATAAATAATAAAAACTGAAAAAAAAAAAAGGATATAACTCAGAAACAGCCAACTGGAAGAGATGCATAGGTCAAGGTATGGAGAAAGGGCATGGAGCTCCTATGCACTCTGTGTGAGTGTGTTACTCTCCCTAAGTCTCCACCTGTTCACCAACCTGGAACCTTGTCCTTTCAGGCTTTTGTGGAGGCTTCATTGCATAGGCATGTTTGATTAAATCATTGACCATTGGTGATTGAAGTCAATCTCTAGCTCCTCTCCCCTCCCTAGAGATTGGGAGGTAGAAATGCAAGTTCCAACCTCTAACCACATGGTTGGCTCCACTGGCAACCAGCCCCCATCTTTAGGTGCATTCTGAAAGTAACTTCATTAACGAAACAAAGCCACCTCTCTCTCTCTCATCACAGGGAATTCTAAGGGCTTTAGGAGTTCTGTGCCAGAAATGGAGAGGAAGACCAAATATATTTGTATTGTATTTATATTATATTTGTATTTAAATCAGAGTATCACAGTATCACATAATGATGTATCACATAATAATACATTTGTATTATAAATCACAGTATTACAGTAACACATAATGGTGAAGGGGTCAATTTACAAAGAGGAGGTAACAATCCTAAACTTGTATTCACCTAACAACAGACCTTCAAAACACATGAAGCGAAAACTGACAGAACTGAAGGCAGAAATAGACAAATCCACTATTACAGTCAGAGGCTGTTATACTCCTCTCCCAGTAGTGGAAATAGTAGGTAGTAAATCAGCAAGAATATAGAATACGTGAAGAGCACCATCAACCAACTTGATTTAATTGATATTTTAGAATATTCCATCAAGCAACAGCAGGCTATGCAATTTTTTGAAAGCACATGGAAAGTTCCACAAGACAGGTTCTATCCTGGGTCATAAAACAAACCTTGACAAATGTAAAAGATTTGAAAAATATAAAGTGTGTTGTTTGACCATAATAGAATTAGACTAGAAATGAGTAATAGAAAGAGAAGAGAAACATCTCCAAACCCTTAGAAATTACACAAGACACTTGTAAATATTCTCTGGGTTTAAGAGCAAGTCTCCAAGGAAGTTAGGAAATAACTGAACTAAATGAAAATGAAAATACAGCATATCAAACTATATGGGATGAAGTTAAGTAGAGCTTATACAAAAGTTGCAGGATGAAAGGATTATATTACAAAAAAGATATATATCATAAATAATTTAAGCTCTCATCTTCTGACTTGATAATTGAAAACACCTAGAATAAGCAGTAGGAAGGAAATAATAAAGATAAGAACAGAAACCAATGAAACTGATACATCTGGCAAAAAAAAAACAAACAAAAAAAACTGACACATATTCCCAAAAACTACATTTAAGTCAGTATTAATGGGTAAAAACTAATGCATTTTCCCTGGTATTGGAAATAAGAAAAGATGTCCAATTTCAACAGTTCTACTCAACATTGTAATAGAAGTTCTAGCCAGTGCATTATAGCAAGAAAAAGAAATAAAAGCTATACAAATTGAGAAGGAGGCAGGGGAAATCTATCGTTATTTGTAGACAACATGCTTCAGACTATAGAACTAATAATTGAGTTTAGCAAGATTACAGGAAAGAAACCAAAGAGAAAAACATTTTAATTCTTCTATATACTAATGAAAGACATGAACAGCTGGGTAAAAAGTTTGGATTCCAGGTTGTGGGGAGCGTATTGAAGTTTTTGAAGGAGTCTATATACATGAAGATTAATCTAGCCAAGTTCTACAAAATGGATTAGAGGGCGGGGCAAGACACTGTTGGCACAGAGCCCTGTTAAGTCTCTGTAGGTATTATCTTGTGTACTCATCTTCAGTCTCTGATCCTTCTTGCTTACCATTTGTTCTAAATTGAAAATATGAAACATTTTTTAATTCAAGTTGGGCACTTCTCCCACAGACTGTTTGGAGTGTGGGTAATAATAATATTACCGCCTGATGTCATTAGGGAATTCTGATCCAATTTCATTACCAATAAGTGCTAGAAACAGCTAAAGATTCACTATTTCTTTTTTCCTTCATAAGATTGTGACAATAAAATAAAATAATTGCATATGAGGTGCTAGCATGGAACCTGACATGTTGTAGGTATTGAACAACGATTCTAGGTGTAGAGGCACACGAAGGAGCCAAGGAAAAGGTCCAGGTTTCTGGAGTGGACCATTGACTGAAAGTGGGAACGCAGAAATAGGTTGCAAATGATGATAATGAATAAAGCATTCATTGGACATGTTGAGTGTGAGCCCCCAGTGGAGATACCTGTTGAGTTGAATGCAGGGTCTGATGCTAAGCAGATGGTGTGGAATGGGGATATAGACTTGGACATTAACAATATGTGAATGATAACCAGAACCCACAGAGTAGATGTCCTAGTGGGAGAATGAAAAATGAGATGAAAGGGGGCTATGACAAAACCCTTGGAAGTGCCAAATTTGAGGGAAGAATGGCTGTAGAGGAAAAGGAGCCAGCAAATGAGCCTGAGGAGGATGGCAGGTGGGACAGGGAAAGGAGAGTGTGATATCAATAAAACTGAAGGAAGAGAGTGTTTTAAGAAGGAGAGAGCAGTCAATAATGTCAACTGTTGGAGAAGTCACCTGCTGATGTTCTGAACATTAGGAGAGGAAGGCCAAGAGAGAGTGTCTTGGAGAAAGTGTAGAAGTGTGACTGTGATGTGGAAGAAGGAGAAATAGGACAATAGTTGGGGTTGTGAGGTTAAGGGGGATGTTAAGGAGAGAGTACTGAGAACTTCTGAGGAATACACAAGGGATTTGTGCAGAGATAGATCCGTGGAACATACCAAAGAAAGAAGAAAAACACTAGAAAGTCAAGTTCCCAAAAAAGTGTTAGGAGAAGGGAATTGAAGTGCAATGAAGGTACTGACTTTGGAGACTGGGAGCTCAATGTCTTCCGTGGGGAAGGAGAGAAAGTTAGGATAGACATAAATCAATGCAAGTCAATGAAAAGTTTGGTGGTAGGAAGTTGAAATCATCCCTTTCTGTTGTCTATTTTCCCCTGAGACATAGGAGGCCCTGTCATTTGACAAGAGTGATAAGGTAGGATGGTGTCTTAGTCTGCTCAGCCGCGATAACAAAATAATATACATGGTGGCTTAATCAACAGAAATTAATTTTCTCACATGGTTCTGGAGGGTTGAAGGAGCAGATCAGAGTGCCAGCATGTTGGGTTCTGGTGAAAGATCACTTCCTGGCTTACAAATGGTCACCTTATCCCTGTGTCCTCACATGGCAGAGAGGGAGCGAGAGACCTGTCCCATGACAGTAATCTCACCATGAGGGTCCAACACTCATGGACCTCATCTAAACCTAAAATCCTCGCAAAGTCTCCTCCTCCAAATACCATCATATCGGCAGTTAGAGCTTCATTACATGAATTTTGGGGGTGACACAATTTTGTCCATAGCTGATGGATGTCTTTGACTATTAGAGGCAGACAGCAGAATGATGAAAAAGGGTGGGCTTTGGAGCCAAACCACCTGTATTTGAATCCTCGCTCTGATACTTCTCAGCCATATGGACTTGAACAAATGACTTAGTCTTTCCATGTCTCAGTTTTCTAATCCGGAGTGTGGGGATAGGAATATCTATCTCAATGAGTATTTATGAGTGGTAAATGAATTAAAGCACTCAGAATGATTATAACAATGTATGTCACATAGCAAGAACTCAGTACATGTTAGATAGTATAAATTTATATAAATACAAACATATAAGCTACCGTAAATTTGTATTATTCATATTTAAATAGCTGTCATGCACACTGAGTGATGTTAAATGTTGTTTGAGGCTAGATATTGTGAATTTTTAGTGGTGTTGTCTGGGAGGCTAGTTATTTTCTCAGGCAGCCAGAGTGTTGTGCAGAGGGAGAGGACAGTTAGATCGATCCAAGGTTTATAATTTACTAAGTAAGTGAGACTGAATGACAGTGGGGAAGGTGCATTTAGGAGACTGGCCAGAGTGTTTATGAGTCGATCCATGTAAAATTAGCAGGGTAGTGAGGAAATTGTGGTTGATATGGTGTGCAGACACTCAGTGGGATTCCTGTACTGCAGGAGCAGGAGGGCTAACTTGCATTTCCCAGGCTATCTTGCAGCTAGGGCTCTCTGGATATGATGTAAGTGTTATTTTCAGAAGGTGGCAGTGAGACAGAAGCCAGCCCATTGCTATTTCTGGTGTTTCTGTGTTAAGGCCAGTCAGGGAGCCCCTGGGTTTTCTGTAACTCTATATCCATGGATATTGAGAGACAAATAGTTGAATATTGACTTTTTACTAATGTGTATCTAGCATGTTAGACATATCTTTGCAGCCAACATTTCTGGTGGTGGCTTCTTGACTGCCGAGGCATTCATGCTTGCAGCCAAGCATTCTATTTTATACACACATGGGTAGTGATGCCATGCTGAGTGAGTGCAGGAATTTTGCAGAAGAAAATATCTGATCCCGGCTTTGGTGAGAGGTGATCAGGAGCATGGTTGATAGATGCTTGTGCTGTGGCAGTTAGTGTGTAATATAGCCAGATATATCCTCAAAGGAGTGGGAATGAACATGCGGGGGAGGAGTTGTGCCCTGGCTCCAAGAGGGAGAAGCAAGGAAGGCTTGACCACCTCTCTACTCTAAAGTATGTGGATGTGATAAAAAGATCATCCTCTTCTTGCAAGGTTCTGGGGACTTCAAGGGGAGATAATGATCTGCAAGGGGAGAGACAGGTTTCAGTTAAGGCAAACCATTTATAACATCTAATCACAGGCATTAATTTACTCTTGTGAATGACAACATTTTTCCTTCAATTATATTTGCGTGGTTCCAACTGATGTATTATGGCATATTAATTGTGATATGCTGATCTTAAATTCAGCCTATTTAGTTGAAATCTCCTGTATAAATATTATATATGTTATAATAATATTAATATATATATATATTAAGCTGGTATTAATGCAAACTAAAAATTTATACATTAATATGTTAATTGTAATTTCCAGGGCAACCTCTTAGAAATAATGGGGAAATATCTAGTAAAAGTCATGAAAAGAAAATAAAATGGTACAAAAGAAAATATCTGTTTTTCATCAAGAAGATAGCAATGGCAAAATAGAGAAACAAAATATACATAAGACATACAGACAATTAATAGAAAAATGGCAGATGTAAACCTTACAAATGGCAGAGCTAAATTTTATGTTAATAATTAAATTCAATGTAGAATAGACTGTTCTAATTAAAAGGCAAAGATTGACAGAATAAATAAAATAAAAACACGATCCATCTATATGCTGCCATCTGGGCACATGTTTCAGATCCAAGGTACAAATAGGCTGAAAACAAAAAGATGAGATAAGATATGCCATAAAAACAATAAGTAAAAGAGCTAGAGTGGGTATACTAATTTCAGACAAAATAGACTTTAGGACAAAAATTGTTACTAGAGACAAAGAAGTATATTTTATAATGACAATATGATATATCCATAAAGATAAAGAAGATATAACAATTATAAACCTATATGAACCTATAAATAGAGCCCCAAAAAACAGAAGGCAAAAAATGACAGAATAGAAGGTAGAAATACACAATTCAACAATAATAGTTTCAGACTACAATACCCCAATTTTAGTAATGGATAGAAAGTCTAGAGAAAAGATCATCAAGGAAATAGAAGACAATAGAATATATAAAGAAATTAGTCAACAGTCACATGCAAAAGAATGAAAGTAGACCACTATCTTACACCACACAAAAATTAACTCCTAATGAAGTAAAGACTTGAATGTAACACCTGAAACCATAAAACTCCTAGAAGAAAATATAGGAAGTATGCTCTTTGACATTGAACTTAGTAGTATGTTTTCAAATATGTCTCCTCAGGCAAGGGAAACAAAAGCAGAACTAAACAAATGGGTATACATCAAACTAAAAAGCTTCTGCACAGCGAAGGAAACCATCAACAAAACAAAAAGACAACATACCAATTGGGAGAAGATATTTTTAAATCATTCATCTGATCAGGAGTTAATATCCAAATGATATAAAGAACTCATACAGCTCACCACAACAAAACAAACAACCCAATTAGAAAATGGGAAGAAGATTTGAATAGACATTTTTCCAAAGAAGACGTAGAGATAATCAGCAGGTACATGAAAAGATGTTCAACATCACTAATTATTAGGGAAATTCAAGTCAAACCACAGTGAGATAATACCTCATGCCCATCAGTGTGGCTATGTTTAAAGAGAAGAAATAACAAGTGTTGGAGAGGATGTGAAGAAAAGGGAACCCTCATATACTGCTGGTGGGAATGTAAAGTGGCCAGCCACTATAGAAAACAGTATGGACAATCCTTGAAAAGTTAATAATAGGACTACTGTATGATTCAGCTATGCCACTTCTGGATATTTATCCCAAGAATATGAAAACACTAATTCAAAAAGGTATATGCACCTCTGTGTCCATTGAAGCATTATTTACAATAGCCAAGACACAGAAACAACCAAGTGCCCATTGATGGATAAATGGATAAAGAAGATGTGGCATACAATGGAATACTACTCAGCCATAAAAATGATGAAATTTTGCTATTCGCAACAACATGGATGGACCTTGAGGGTATAAGGCTAAGCAAAATAAGTCAGACAGAGAAAGACAATACCATATGATTTCACTCGTATGTGGAAGGTGAAAAACAACAACAACAAACAAACACATAGATACAGAGAACACATTGGTGGTTTCTAGAACGGAAGGGGGTAGGGGGAGGTCAAAAGGGATAAAGGGGCACGTTTGCACAGTGAGAGATGGAAACTAGATTTTTGGTGGTGAACACAATGTAGTATATGCAGAAGTCGAATTATAACGATGTACACTTGAAATCCACATAATGTTTTAAACCAGTGTCACCTCAATAAAACAAAAACTATTAGACCTACCAGACATCTATTGAACACTCCACACTCCATCTATTGAAGTGATCACTATTTAGTGGTTTACCCATTCTTCTGAAGCATACATGGAACATTTTCCAGAAAACACAATACATTAGGCCATAAAACAAGCTTCATTAAACTTAAAAAGGTGGAAATTATGCAAAGTGTGTTCTCCAACCTCAATGAAATGAAAGTAGAAATCAACAGCAACAGGAAATTTGGCAAACTCACAAACACATGGAGATTAAATAAGACACTCTTCAACAACCAAAGAGTAAAGGAAGAAATTACAAGGAAATTATAATCTACATTGAGAAGAAAAACACTGGAAACACAAAATACCCAAAGTTATGGGATATATTGAAAGCAGTACTTAAAGGAAAATTTATAGCTATAAATGCCTATATTAAAAGAGAAGAAAGACCTTAAATCAGTAACCTAAACTTCCAACTTAAGAGACTATAAAAAGAAGAGCAAACCAACCTCAAGAGAAGCAGAAAATAGAAAATATGATTAAATATTTGATTGTATGGATATACCACATTTTGATTATCCATTTATCAGTTGATGCACATTTCAGTTATTTGTACTTTTTGATTATCATAAACAATGCCAAGTTTTTGTGTGAACATGTTTTCAATTTTCTTGAGTGTCTACCTAGGAGTGGAATGCTGGGTCTTATGGTAGCTGTGTGATGAATATTTTGTGGGAATGATAAACTGTTTTCCAAGTTGGCTGCACCATTTTACGTTCCCACCAGCAGTTGAGTGAGGGTGCCAATGTCTCTGTGTCCTTGTCCACACTTGTGATGATACAAATTTTTGATTGAAAAATACAAATAGACTGTATCAAGTGGGCATGAAGTATTACCTTAGTGTAGTTTTGACTTGCATTTCTCTAATGACTAATGATGTGGCACATCTTTCCTTGTGTGTGTCAGCCATTTGTATATATTTTTTTGACAAGTATCTATTTGAATGCTTTAATAATTTTAGCAAATTGGGTAATTCGTCTTTTTGTTATTAAGATGTAAGAGTCCCTTATGTATTCTGGATTTATTGTTAGTGCTATCAACTCAATTTGACTCCTAGCACCCATATTTCCAGGAGAGTGCAACCCTGTTGGTTCTTTTTATGCCATCCTCTCATATTCCAGTGTTATATCATGCAATGCTCCACTGCTATTCATAGGGTTTTCATGGTCAATTTTTTTGGAAGTTGGTAGCCATGTCTTTCTTCCTAACCTGTCTTAGTCTAGAAGACCTGCTGAAACCTGTCCACCAGCAGGGTGATCCTGCTGGTATTTGAAATACTGCTGACGTAGCCTTCAGCATTACAGCAACATGCAGCCACCACAGTATGATAACTGACAGATAAGTGTTGTGGTTCCCTGACAGGGAAGTAAATCTGGGCCACAGAGGTGAGAGCACTGATTCTTAACCACTAGACCAGCAGGATGGCTATGTGTCCTGGACACTAGACTCTTATCAGAAGTATGATTTTCAAATACTTTGTCTCATTCTCTAGATTGTATTTCACTTTTGTGATAGTGTCTTTTTCTTTTTTTTTGCTGAGGAATATTAACTCTGAGTTAACATCTGTTGCCAATCTTCCTCTTTTCATATGTGAACCACCACCACGGCATGGCCACTAACAGCTGAGTGGTGTAGTTCTGCACCTGAAAACCAAACCTGGGCCACTGAAGCGGAGGGAGCCAAATCTAACCACGAGGCCACCAGGACTTGCCCATGATAGTGTCCTTTGAAGCACAGAATGTTTTATTTTTATTGAAGTGCAATTGATCTATTCTTAATCTGGTTACTTGTACTTTAGATGTCATATCTAAGAAATTATTCCTAATCCAATGTCATGAGTACTTTCACCTATGTTTCTTTAAAGAGTTTAACTCCCATATTTAGGTCTTTGATTGAGTTAATTTTTGTATATGGTGTGAGGTAAGGGTACAACTTCATTCTTTTGCATGTTGATATCCAGTCTTCCAAGCATCATTTGTTGGAAACACTATTCTTTCCCCCATTGACTTATCTTGGCACCCTTGTTGAAAATCAATTGATCATTAATGTGTGGGTTTATTTCTGTTCTTTCAAGTTTTATTCCAATGATCTCTCCTCACGTCAGTGCTACATTGTCTGGATTACTTTAGCTTTGTAGTAAACCTTTATCAATTTCTGCAAAAAAATCCAGATAGAATTTTGTTGGGAGTTGCATCAAATGTATAGTTCACTTTGGGGAGTATTGCTAACTTAGCAATATTAAATCACTAATTCATGAACATGCTATATCTTTCCATTTATTTAAGTGCTCTTAATTTCTTTCAACCATGTTTTGCAGTTTTCAGTACACTAGTCTTACACTTCTTTTGTTAAATTTATTGCTAAGTATTTTTTTTCATTTTGATTCTATTGTAATGAAACTGTTTTCTTGATTTATTTTTGGATTGACTGTTGTTAGTTTATACAAATATAACTAATTTTTGTGTATTTATCTTGTGCCTGAAACCTTACTGAACTTTATTAGGTCTAACAGTTTCTTATAAATTCCCTTGGAGGTTCTATACATAAAATGATGTCATTTTCAAATAGAGGTAGTTTTAAATATCCTTTCTAATACAAGCAAATTTTACTCTTTTTCTTACCTAATTGTTCTGGCTAAAAACTATGGTATAATGTTGAATACAAGTGATGAAATCAGACACTTTTTTTTTTAATTTTGTTTATTGCAGTGACATTGGTTTATAACATTGTATAAATTTCAGGTGTACATCATCAGAATTCTGTTTCTGCATAGATTACATCATGTTCACCACCAAAATACCAATTATAACCCATCACCACACACATGTGCCGAACCATCCCCTTGACCCTCCTCCCTCCCCCCTTCCCCTCTGGTAACCACCAAACCAATCTCTGTCTCTATGTGTTTGTTTATTGTTGTTATTATCTACTACTTAATGAAGGAAATCATATGGTATTTGACCTTCTCCCTCTGACTTATTTGACTTTGCTTAATACCCTCAATGTCCACCCATGTTGTCACAAATGGCTGGATTTCATCGTTTCTTATGGCTGAGTGGTATTCCATTGTGTATATATACCACATCTTCTTTATCCATTTGTCCCTTGATGGGCACTTAGGTTGTTTCCAAGTCTTGGCTATTGTGAATAACGCTGCAATGAACACAAGGGTGCATGTATCTTTATGCATTGGTGTTTTCAAGTTCTTTGGATAAATACCCAGCAGCGGAATAGCTGGATCGTATGGTAGTTCTCTCCTGGATTTTTTGAGGAATCTCCATATTGTTTTCCATAGTGGCTGCACCAGTTTGCACTCCCACCAGCAGTGTATGAGAGTTCCCTTCTCTCCACATCCTCTCTGACAGATATTGTTTTCTGTCTTGTTAATTATAGCCATTCTGATGGGCGTGAGGTGATATCTCATTGTAGTTTTGATTTGCAGTTCCCTGATAGTTAATGATTTTGAACATCTTTTCATGTGTCTGTTGGCCATCTGTATATCTTCTTTGTAAAAATGTCTGTCCAGGTCTTTTGCCCATTTTTTAATTGGGTTGTTAATTTTTTTTTGTTGAGATGCATGAGTTCTTTATATATTTTGGAGATTAACCCCTTATCAGATGTATGGTTTGCAAATATCTTCTCCCAATTGTTAGGTTGTCTTTTTGTTTTGTTGATGGTTTCCTTTGCTGTGCAGAAGCTTTTTAGTTTGATGTAGTCCCATTTGTTTATTTTTTCTATTGTTTCTCTTGCCCGGTCAGACATGGTGCTTGAAAATATGTTGCTAAGACCGATGTCGAAGAGCATACTGCCGATGTTTTCTTCTGGATGTTTCATAGTTTCAGGTCTTACATTCAAGTCTTTAATCCATTTGGAGTTAATTTTTGCGTGTGGTGTATGGTAAGGGTCTACTTTCATTTTTTGGCATATGGCTATCCAGTTTTCAAAACACCATTTATTGAAGAGACATTCTTTTCTCCATTGTATGTTGTTGGCTCCTTTGTCAAAGATTAGCTGTCCACAGGTGAGTGGGATTATTTCTGGGCTTTCCATTCTATTCCATTGATCTATGTGTCTGTTTTTGTGCCAGTACCGTGCTGTTTTGGTTACTATGGCTTTGTAGTATATTTTGAAATCAGGGAGTGTGATACCTCCAGCTTTGTTCTTTTTTCTCAGGATTCCTTTAGCTATTCGGGGTCTTTTGTTGTTCCATATAAATTTTAGGATTCTTTGTTCTATTTCTGTGAAAATGTTGAAACTTTGATAGGGATTGCATTGAATCTATAGATTGCTTTAGGAAGTATGGACATCTTAACTATGTTAATTCTTCCAATCCAAGAGCAAGTAATATCTTTCCATTTCCTTGTGTCTTCTTCAATTTCTTTCAGCAATGTTTTATAGTTTTCCGTGTACAGCTCTTTCACCTCTTTGGCTAAGTTTATTCCTAGGTATTTTATTCTTTTTGTTGCAATTATAAATGGGATGGTATTCTTAATTTCTCTTTCTGCTACTTCGTTGTTAGTGTACAGAAATGCAACTGATTTTTGTATGTTGATTTTGTATCCTGCAACTTTACCATATTCGTTTATTACTTCTAAAAGTTTTCTGGTGGATTCTTTATGGTTTTCTATATATAACATCATGTCATCTGCCAATAGTGACAGTTTCACTACTTCCTTTCCAACTTGGATCCCTTTTATTTCTTTTTCTTGCCTGATTGCTCTGGCTAGGACTTCCAGTACTATGTTAAATAGGAGTGGTGAGAGTAGGCATCCTTGTCTGGTTCCTGTTCTTAGAGGGATAGCTTTCAGTTTTTCACCATTGAGGATGATATTAGCTGTGGGTATGTCACATATGGCATTTATTATGTTGAGGTACTTTCCTTCTATCCTCATTTTATTTAGAGTTTTTATCATAAATGGATGCTGCATCTTGTCAAATGCTTTCTCTGCATTTATTGAGATAATCATGTGATTTTTATTCTTCATTTTATTAATGTGGTGTATTATGTTGATTTATTTGCAAATGTTGAACTATCCCTGCATACCTGGAATAAATCCTACTTGATCATCGGGTATAATCATTTTAACGTATTGTTGTATGCAATTTGCTTGTATTTTGTTGAGGATTTTTGCATCGATGTTCCTCAGTGATATTGGCCTCTAATTTTCTTTTTTTTGTGTTGTCCTTGTCTGGTTTTGGTATCAGGGTAATGTCAGCTTCGTAGAATGAGTTAGGGAGCTTCCCGCCCTCCTCAATTTTTTGCAAGAGTTTGAGAAGGATAAGTATTAAGTCTTCTTTGAATGTTTGGTAGAATTCTCCAGGGAAGCTGTCTGGTCCTGGAGTTTTATTTTGGGGGAGGTTTTTGATTATTGTTTCAATCTCCTTACTGGTGACTGGTCTATTCAAATTCTCTACTTCTTCTTGATCCAGCTTTGGAAGGTTGTATGATTCTAAGAATTTATCTATTTCTTCCAGATTGTCGAATTGGTTGGCATAAAGCTTTTCCTAGTATCCTCTTATAATCTTTTGTATTTCTGAGGTGTCTGCTGTAATTTCTCCTCTTTCATTTCTGATTTTATTTATTTGCGCCTTCTCTTTTTTTTTCTTGGTGAGTCTAGCTAAAGGTTTGTCAATTTTGTTTATCTTTTCAAAGAACCAGCTCTTGGTTCTATTAATTTTTTCTATTTTTTTAGCCTCTATTTCATTTATTTCTGCTCTGATTTTTATTATTTCACTTCTTCTACTGATTTTGGGCTTTGTTTGTTCTTCTTTTTCCCGTTCCTTTAGGTGCGTTGTTAGATTGTTTATTTGAGATTTTTCTTGTTTGTTGAGATAGGCCTGTATCGCTATAAACTTCCCTCTTAGAACCGCTTTTGCTGTATCCCATAAATTCTGGCATGTCATATTTTCATTTTCATTTGTCTCCAGGTATTTTTTGATTTCTTCTTTGATTTCTTCATTGACCCAGTCGTTGTTCAGTAGCATTTTGTTTAATCTCCATGTATTTGTGGCTTTTCTGATTTTCTTCCTATAGTTGATTTCCAGTTTCATACCGTTGTGGTCAGAAACGATGCTTGGTATTATTTCAATCTTCTTAAATTTTTGGAGATCGTTTTGTGGCCTAATATGTGATCAATCCTGGAGAATGTTCCATGTGCGTTTGAAAAGAATGCGTTTTCTTCGGTTTTTGGATGGAATGCTCCGTATATATCTACTAGGTCCATCTGTTCTAGTGTGTCATTTAAGGCCAATGCTTCCTTATTTATCTTTGTGTGGATGATCTATTCATTGGTGTAAGTCGAGTGTTAAAGTGTCCTACTATTATTGTGTTACTGTCTATTTCTGTTTTTATGTCTGTTAATAATTGCTTTATATATTTAGTTGTAGCTACATTGGGTGCGTAGATATTTACAAGTGTTATATCCTCCTGTTGGATTGTTCCCTTGATCATTATGTAATGGCCTACTTTGTCTCTTTTTACACTTTTTGTTTTAAAGTCTATTTTGTCTGATATGAGTACTGCTACCCCAGCTTTCTTTTCCTTGTCATTTTCATGGAGTATCTTTTTCCATCCCTTCACTTTCAGTTTGTGAGTGTCTTTAGGTCTGAAGAGTGTCTCTTGTATGCAGCGTATATGGGTCTTGGTGTTTTATCCAATCAGCCACCCTATGCCTTTTAATTGGGGCATTTAGTGCATTGAGGTTTAAAGTAGTTATCGATAAGCATGTACTTACTACCATTTTTAAACTTTCTTTCTCAGTGTTTTAGTAGTCTTTCTCTGTTCCTTTCTCCTTCTATACAGAATTGATGGTCTCTTTAGTTTGACGTCTGGCTGAAAGCTCTACTCTTTAACTCCCTTCCTCCCTCATTTTATGTTTTCGATATCATATCTAACCTGTTTTTGTGCATTTCTATCCACTACACTCTTATCATGGAAATAGTTAATTTTTCCTATTTTTGATCTCCTCTTTTCCCCTTAAATCAGTCCCTTTAACATTTCTTGTAGCACTGGTTTCTTGGTGACAAATTCCTTTAATTTTTGCTTGTCTGGGAAATTTTTGATCTTTCCTTCCATTTTGAATGATAACCTTCCTGGGTAGAGTATTCTTGGCCGTAATTTTTTTCCTTTTAGCACTTTAAATATATCATGCCACTCTCTTCTAGCCTGTAAGGTTTCTGCTGAGAAGTCAGCTGATAGCCTTATGGGGTTTCCTTTGTATGTAACTAGTCTTTCTCTGGCAGCTTTTAGGATTCTTTCTTTATCTTTAATTCTAGACATTTTGATTATGATGTGTCTTGGTGTGGGCCTCTTTGGGTTTATCTTGTTTTGGGCTCTCTGTGCTTCCTGTACCTGGATGTCTGCTTCCTTCCTTAGGTTAGGGAAGTTTTCATCTATTATTTCTTGAAATAGATTCTCTGCCCCTTTGTCTTACTCTTCTCCTTCCGGGACACCTATAACACGGATGTTAGTGTGCTTGATGTTGTTCCAGATGTCCCTTAGACTGTCCTCACTCTTTTTAATTCTTTTCTCTTTTACCTGTTCAGCTTGGGTAATTTCTTCTAGTCTTTCATCCAGCTCGCAGATCCGTTCTTCTGTATCCTCTACTCTGCTTTTGAGTCCCTCTAGTGAATTTTTCATTTCCAGTATCGTATTTCTGATTGGATCTTTTTTATATCTTCCATTTCTTTGTTGACATTCTTACTGAGTTCATCTATTCTTCTCCCCACATCAGTGAGCATCCTTAACACTCTTAGTTTGAACTCTGTCAGGTAGGTTGCTCATTTCTGTTTCACTTAGTTCCTTTTCTGGGGTTTTGTCCTGTTCCCTTACTTAGAATGTATTCCTATGCGTCCTCATTTTGCCACTTTCCCTGTGCTTGTGTCTATGTATTAGGTAGGTCAGCAATGTCTTCTGCTCTTGGATAGGTGACCTTATACAAGTGATGCCTTAGGAGTCCTGCAATGTGCTTCCCTCTGTTCTCAATGTTCCAGTGGTGACCCCTATGTGGGCAACTTGTGTCCTTCTGTTGTGGCCTGTTTGCTCTCTCTGTAGGTGCCCAGGGAGGCTGAGTTATGCTCCTGGTCAGCTCTTGTAATGCTCAGCTGTTTGTGGTTGTTGTGGGCCCTTCAGTCTCTTTATCAGGTTTGGGGAACCCCAGCACAGTTGGCTGCAAGTTCTAATAGCACATTTGTGTTGCAGTATTTCTTTTAAGTGAGTAGGCCCCTAGCGTGGCAGGTTGTTAGTCTCAGGGGCTTGCAATTGCTATAAGCCTCCAGCCTTTAGGTCTCTTGTCAGCTCTTTGAGGATTGCAGCTGGGTGGGGCTGGCCTCAGGCACAGGAGCACCCAATTGTTTCAGACTTTGGAAGGTGAGGCAAACTCCCTATGTGGGTCTTTGAGAAGCACAAGTCTTCTGCAGCTGACAAGCCCTGCCGCCCACAGGTCCACACACACAGTCAACACAGTCCTGCCCTGTGTGTGTGCCCCGACCTCCCGAAGTGGACCCAGTCTCTCCACAGCAGGAGCCCCACATACTTCACCACTACTCCACACTCTCCACCCGCTCCTTGTGTACGCCCTGCCCCATTGAAATCGGCTCAGTTGCCAGGCTGCAGAGAATCCAGTCACCAATCTATGCAGGCCCATAAGTTGCCTGAGGGCTTGTTGTTGGGTGGGGCCAGTCTCTAGGGTGGGCTGCCCACCCTGGCTGAGCTGGATTAAATCAGTGCTCTAGTGGGTGGGGCAGACCTGGGCTAGCAGGCCCCAGGGAAAACTCCAATGGCTTCTGTGTAAGCACGCCCACACCAGGCCACAACAATGGCCACCGCCAAGGTCCCAGTCCCTGGAGAGGTCTCACCTCACCCAGATGCACTCAGGGCGTAACAGGTGAGTCTCTTTTCACCAAAGCACTGTGCACCTTTCTTTCTGGTGACTTTAGGATGCTTTCTGAAACGGGTGAGTTTGTGCATGGGCCCTTTAAGAGCAGGTTTTAATTTCTTTGTGAACCAGCTTTTCTGAGGGTACTCCCCAATGTTTTAGTAGTAGGCAAACTCAGATATTATGCCACTCGTCTGGATTGTGCTGGGTCAACAAAATGCCTACAGCGGGGGCGCTGCCCGGCTCAGGGCCCTGCTCCTCCAGGGAGGGCTGTGTAGCTTTGGGCTGCTCCCTGGTGGCCGTGAAGCCGGCGGCTTGTGAAGGCAGCGTTTTTTCTCTCCAGAAAGGAGTTTCTGCCTCTTCTACCTCAATTAGGATTGTCCTTTGTTGCAGGTGTTCCTCTTATCCAGTTTTCAGTTCTGTCTCAGGGGTAATTTTTCCATGAGTAGTTGTAAATTAGCTGTGTCTGCGGTAGGAGGTGAGGTCAGAGTCTGCCTACGCCACCATCTTAGCTTCTTTCTCAGACACTTTTTTTCTTTGATCTTATGGAGAAAGCTTTCAGTTCTTCACTGTTAAATAAGATGTTAGCTGTGGATTTTTCATAAATACCTTCTGTCAGGTTGAGGAATTTCTCCTCAATTCCTAAGTGTTGAGTAGTTTTTTTCATGAGAAATTGTTGAATTTTGTCAAATACTCTTTTTTCCTCTACCTAGGTGGTCATGTGTTTTTTTTTTTACTTTAATCTATTAATATCTCATATTATGTTGCTTAATTTTCTTCTGTTGAACCAACCTTCTATGTCTGGGATGAATCTCACTTGGTCATGTTGTATAATTCTTTTTTATGTGCTGATGGATTCAGTTTGCTAGTAATTTGTGGAGGATTTTTGCATGTATAGTCATAAGGATATTGGTCTGTAGTTTTCTTGTGATGTCATTGTCTTGTTTTGATATCAGGGTAATTCTGGCTTCATAGAATGATTTGGTAAGTGCCTAAGTGTCATTTCCTATTATATTTTTAAGAAGCATTTGTGAAGCATTGACATTAGTTCTCTTCTATATGTCTGGTACAATTCAAGATGAAGCCATTCTGGCTTTGCTTTGAGTGAATATTTTGATTACTAATTCATTCTCTTTACTTGTCATAGGTTTATCTAGATTTTCAATTTATCCTTAAGTCAATTTGATAGTTGTGTCTTTCTGGAAATTTCTCCATAATATAATTTATGCAATATTTTTTCATATAATTGTTCACAGTATTTCCTCATATTTTTTTGTTTGTGTGGATTAAATTAATTCCCTAATTTCTACAATGCCAACTAGACTAATACCAATTTAATTTAAATAGTAAACAAAACTTTGATCCTATATAGCTATGTTTCATCCTGCTTTGCTCTGTTTTTCTTACACAAATTACATCTTTTACCTTGTGTGCTGATTAACATCAATTTATAATTTTTGCATTGTACAAGTTTCTTTTAAATATATTAGGAGAAAAAACTGTTACAAAGAACAGCAACAACAACAAAATCTCATTCATATTTTCTTTTTTGTTTATCTACTTAGTGATATTTACTAGTGCTATTTATTTGTTCCTATGCATTCTGTTTGCTGACTAGTGTCCTTTCATTTCAGGCTGAATGACTCCCTTCAGTATTTGTAGTAGGGTAGGACTGCTAATGACAAATTCCCATTTTCTGTTTATTTAGGTATGTCTTAACTTCTCCTTCATTTTTGAGGGATAGTTTTGCTGGATAGTAAATTCAAGTTTGACAGTTTTTTTTTATCTTCAAACTTCAAATATGTCCTCCCTTCTGGCGTCCATGGTTTCTGAAATCAGCTGTTAATCTCATTGGAAATCTCTTATATGTGATAACTTCTCTATTTCTGCTTTCAAGAATCTCTGTTTGTGTTTATCTTCTTTTTATTGAGATATAATTGACATGTAATCTTACATTAGTTACAAGTGTACAACATAATTACACAATATTTGTATGTATCACCACAATAAATCCAGTTAACATTCATCACCCCATGTAGTTACAAATTATTTTGTGATGAGAACTTTTAAGATCTACTCTCTTAGCAACTTTCAAATATACAATACAGTATTATTAACTATATTCACCATGCTATACATTACATCCCCAGACTTATTTATTTTATGCTTAGTTTGGACCTTTTAATTACCTTCATCTCTTTCACTCAGCTTCCAAACCCAGCCTTGGCAACCACCAATCTGGTCTTTGTATTGATTAGTTCACTTTTTTTTTTTGTTACATTCCACATGTAAGTGAGATCATACAGTATTTGTCTTTCTCTGTCTGACATTTCACTTAGCATAATGCCCTCAAGGTCCATCTATGTTGTCGCATATGGCATATTTCCCTCCATTTATGGCAGAATAATATTCCATTATATATATATACCACATCATCTTTATCCTTTCATCACTGATGGACACTTAGGTTGCTTGCATGTCTTGGTTATTGTAAATAATGCTGCAATGAATATGGAGGTGCATATATCTCTTTGAGTTAGTGTTTTCTTTTCCCTCGGATAGATACCCAAAAATGGAATTGCTGGATCATATGGTAGTTTTATTCTTAACTTCTTGAAGAACCTCCATACTATTTTCCTTCATGTCTGTACCAATTTACATTCCCACCAACAGTGCACGCAGGGTTCCCTCTTCTCTATATTCTCACTAACACTTGTTATTTCTTGTCTTTTTGAATATAGCCATTTTAACAGTATTAGGTGATATCTTATCGTGGTTTTGATATGCATTTTCCTAATAATTAGTGATGTTGAGCATCTTTTCATGTGCCTGTTGGCCATTTGTATTTCTTCCTTGGAAAAATGTCTATTTATTTCCCCTGCCCATTTTTTATTCATATTATTTGTCTCTTTCTGCTATTAACTTGTATGAGTTCTTTATATATTTTCAATAGTAACCCCTTATCAGATATATGATTTGCAAAATTTTCTCCCATTCTGTAGGGTGCCTTTTCCTTTTGTTAATAATTTCCTTTGCTGTGCAGAAGATTATTAGTTTGGTGTAGTCCCACTTGTTTATTTTTCCTTTTGTTGCCTTTCCTTTTTGTGTTAAATCCAAAAAATCATCACCAAGACCAATGTCAACGGGCTTATTGTTTATGTTTTCTTCTAGGAGTTTTATGGTTTTAAGACTTATGTACAAGTCTTTAATTCATTTTGAGTTAATTTTTATGAATGGTGTAAGATAGTGGTTCAGTTTCATTCTTTCACATGTGGCTGTCCAATTATCCCAACTGCATTTATTGAATGGACTCCTTCGCCATTGTATATTCTTGACTCCTTATTTGTAAAGCAATTGACCATATATATGTGGATTTATTTCTGGGCTCTCTATATTCTTCCATTGATCTATGTGTCTGTTTTTATGCCAAGACCCTACTGTTTTTATTATTATAGCTTTGTAGGATAGCTTGACATCAGGAAACATGATGCCTCCAGCTTTCTTCTTTCTGAAGATTGCTTTGATTATTTAGAGTCTTGTGGTTCCCTACAAATTCTAGGATTCTTTTTTTCATTTCTGTGAGAAATATGATTGGAATTTTGATAGAGATTGCATTGAATCTATAGATGCCTTTACATAGTGTGGATATTTTAACAATATTAATTCTTCTAATCCATGAGCATGAAATATCTTTCCATTCACTTATGTCTTCTTCAATTACTTTCTTCAATGTCTTATACTTTTCAGTGTACAGATCTTTCACCTCCTTGGCAAACTTATTCTTGGGTATTTTATTCTTTTTGATGCAATTCTAAAATGGATTGTTTTCTGAATTTCTCTTTCTGAGCGTTTGTTATTAGTGTATAGAAACACAAATGTTTTTGTATCCTACAACTTTAATGAATTTATTAGTTCTAACAATTTTTTGTTGGAGTCTTTAGGGTTTTCTATATATAATATCATGTCATCTGCAGATAGTGACAGTTTTACTTCTTCCTTTCTGATTTGAATGTCTTTTAATTTCTTTTTCTTACCTAATTCTTCTGGCCAGGGCTCCTAACACTATGTTGAATAAAAGTGGCAAATGTAAGCAACCTTTTCTTTTTCCTGATCTTAGAGGAAAAGTTTTAAGCTTTTGAACATTGAGTATGATGTTAGCTGTGGGCTTGTTATACATGGCCTTTAACCTCTTGAGGTATGATCCCTCTATACACACATTGTTGAGAGTTTTATTCATAAATGGATATTTTATTTTGTCAAATGCTTTTTATGCATCTATTGAGATGATCATATGATTTTTATCCTTTTTTTTGTTAATGTGGTGTATCACATTGATTGATTTGTGTATTGATTTGTGATTTGTGTATTGAGCCATCTTTGTATCCATGGAATAAATCCCAATTGATCAAGTGGTAGGATACATTTAATGTACTGTTGAATTCTGTTTGCTAATATTTTATTGAGGATTTTTGTATCTATCTCCATCTGCAATATTGGCCTGCAATTTTGTTTTTTTTTCCCTTGTAGTGGCTTATCTGTTTTTGGTAACAGGGTAATGCTGGCCTTGTAAAATGAGTTTGGAAGTGTTCTTTCCTCTCTTATTTTTCTGGAAGAGTTTGAGAAGGATTGATACTAATTCTTCTCTAAATGTTTCATAGAATTTACTGGTGAAGGGTAAATCTGGTACTGGGCCTTTTTTTGTTGGGAGGTTTTTGATTACTCATTCAACCAACTTACTAGTAATCAGTCTGTTCAGTTTTTCTATTTCAGCATAATTCAGTCTGAGTAGGTTATATGTTTCTGGAAATTTATCCATTTCTTCTAGGCTGTCCAATTTTTTGGTATATAATTGTTCAAAGTAGTCTCTTATGATCATTTGTATTCCTGTGGTATCAGTTGTATTCTTGGTTATTTCATTTATGATTCTATTTATTTGAGTCCTCTCTCTATTATTTTGGTGAGTCTAGCTAACATTCTCTATTTTGTTTATCTTTAGAAACTTGCTCTTAGTTTTGTTTATCTTTTTTATTTTCTTTCAGTCTCTATTTCATTTATTTCCTCTCTGATCTTTGTTATTTCCTTCCTTCTACTAATTTTCAACTTCATTTGTTCTTCTTTTTCTAGTTCTTTTATCTGTAAAGGTAGGTTGTTTATTTGAGATTTATCTTGTTTCTTAATGTAGGCATTTATCACTATGAACTTCTCCCTTAGAGGCTTTTGCTGCATCTCAGAAGTTTGGTATGTTGTATTTCCATTTTCATTTATGTCAAGATGTCTTTTGATTTTTTCTTTGACCTATTGGTGGTTTAGTAACATGTTGCTTAGTCTCCACATTTTTGTGAATTTTCCAGTTTTCTTCTTGTAATTGATTTCTAGTTTCATACCATGGTTGTTAGCCTAGATGCTTGATGTGACTTCAGTCCTTTCAAATTCATTAAGACATGTTTTGTGGTGTAACATATGAGCTATTATGGAGAATGTTCCATGTGCACTTGAAAAGAATGTTTACTCTGTTGTCAGTGGATGGGATGTTCTGTACATGTCTGTTAAGTCCCTTTGGTCTCATGTCTCCTTTAAGACCAATGTTTCCTTTTTTAATTTCTATATGGATGATCTATCCATTGATGAAAGTGGGGTATTAAAGTCCCCTACAATTATTGTATTGCTCTCTATTTCTCCCTTTAGGTCTGTTAATATTTGCTTCATATATTTAGGTGCTCCTATGTTAGGTGCATAAATATTTACAAATGTTTTATATTTCTTTTGAATTGACCTATTTATCATTATATAATGACCTTCTTAGTCTCTTACGACATTCTTTGTCTTAAAGTCTATTTTATCTGATGTGAATAAAGTTAACCCAGCTTTCTTTAGGTTTCCCTTTGCATGGATATCTTTTTACATCCCTTCACTTTCAGTCTCTGTGTGTCCTTATCTCTGAAGTGAGTCTCTTATATGCAGCATATACATAGGTCCAGTTTTTGAAATCTATTCAGCCACTCTATGTCATTTGATTGGAGAATTTATTCCATTTATTGTTAAAGTAGTTATTCATAGATATGTACTTATTGCTATTTTGTTAATTGTTTTCTGGCTGTTTTGTAATTTCTTTGTTCTTCTTCGCTTTCCTCTTTTGTGATTTGATGATTTTCTGTAGTGGTATGCTTAGATTCCTTTGTCTTTTGTGTATCTACTACAGGTTTTTGCTTTGTGGTTACCATGACGATTACATACAACAACTTATATTGTTGAACAGTGTATTTTAAGTTTATAATGATTGAATGTTCTAAAGCTCCAAGTTTTACTGCCCCCTTCCACATTTTATGTTTTTGATATGGCAATTTAATTCTTTTGTTTTTTTGTATCCACTAATAAATTATTATATTTACAGTTATTTTTACTAGTTTTGTCTTTTAACATTTATATTAACTTTATAAGTGATTAACCCATCACTTTTACAACATTAGATTATCTGAATCTTTCTATATATTTACCTTTATTGACGAGATCTATACTTTCATATGCTTTCTTGTTACTAAAGACTGCCCTTTCATTTCAGCTTAAAAAGTTCCTTTAATGTTTTTTGAAGGCCAGTCTAGTGGTGAAGAAATCCTTTAGATTTTACTTCTCTGGAAAACTCTTTATTTCTCCTTTAATTCTGAACAACAACTTTGCTAGGTAGAGTATTCTTGGGTGGCAGTTTTTTCTTTCAGCATTTTGATATATCTTGCCACTCTCTTCTGTCCTGCCAAAGTTCTGCTGAAAAATCTGCTGACAGCCTATGGGGGTTCCCTTGTACCTAACAAGTTGCTTTCTTCTTGCTGCTTTTAATATTTTCTCTTTTGTTTAACTCTTGGTGTGGGTCTCTTTGGGTTCATCTTTTCTGGCACTCTCTGGGCTTCCTGTATCTGGATTTCTATTTCCTTCCCAGGTGAGGGTAGATTTTGGCTATTATTTCTCCAAATATGTTTTCTGCCCCCCTCTTTCTCTCTTCTCTTTTTGGGATCTCTATACTATGAATGTTGGTCTACTTGAAATTGTCTAACAAGTCCCTCAGGCTATCTTCACTCGTTCATTCTCTTTCTTGTTGGTGCTTTGAAGGGGTGAGTTCCATTGCCCTGTCTTTGAGTTCACCAATGCTCTCTTCTGATTCACCCAGTCTGCTATTGAATACTTCTATTATATTTTTCTGTTCAGTTACTGTTCTTCATCTCCCTTACTTGTATTTGGTTCTCTTTTATACCTTCTATCTCTTTGTTGAAATTCACACTTTATTCATCTATTCTTCCTCTGAGTTCAATGAACATCTTTATGACCATCATTTTGAACTTTTTATCAGTTAAATCACTCATCTCCATTTCATTAAGGTGTTTTTCTGAAATTTCATCTTGTTCTTCCTTTTGGAACATATTCTTTTGTTTCTTCATTTTGCTTGATTCTCTGTGTTGGTTTCTATGCATAAGATAAAACAGCCACCTCTCTCAGTCTTAAAGGAGTGTACTTGAGTAAGAGATGAACTTTACCATTCAACTCTGCCATATCTCTTGGTTGTCTCTCAAACCTTTGTGACTCTCCAGGCAGCCAACTGTATTTTTAGTGGCTCCCACTTGTTGAGTGTGTGTCAAGTCCTGTCAGTGTCCCAAAGGGAAGGATCTCAGTCAGCACCTAGATTCTGGCTGATTGGAAGCCCACCTCTCAGGCAACAGCTTTTCAAATATGCAAATATGCCGCATTCAGGAGAAGACTGGGAGATAGGCATTTCTGTCTGCTCCCTCTGTACTGAGCCCTGGGATGATAGCCAGTGAAGAACTGTTTCTTTCAACTATTTCCATTGAACCTGTAAACCCAAGCCCTGCTGGTCACCAGAGCCAAGCCATCAATCAATGTATTCTCTGGGCAGCAGACACAAAAGCCTGGGTGCCAGATGTATACACAATCTCCCATATTGGAGACACTGACCCCCTTGGGGGGTGGGCAGAGGGAGAGCTTGAATATGGCACCCTCTAACCTACCTGCTATCTGGAGAGGATTGTAGTCAGTTCCAAGTGTGTGTTTTATTAGAAGACAGCCCCTTAGGCCACAGCTATGAAGATAAGCTAATAGGCTTTTTTCGTGGAAACACTGGGGATGCATTTCAATCTGCCATCTCTGTTCTGTGCCTTAGGGTAGATGGCAGATTAAGAATTGTTTTCCCATTTTCAGTATTCCTGTTGCTGCCCAAAAAAGGGGGTTTGTCTGTCCACCACAAGACATGCCAATAGTCAAGAGGCAAGGTGGTAGGAGAAAAAAGACTTTTTATTACAGCTTGCTAGTAAGAGGGAAGGTGGCCAAATAATGTCCAAAAGAACCATCTTAAGGGGGCACAAAATCTTACAGCAGTTATATAGGCCAGTGGGTTATAGGGCAGGGTGTTAGGAATGTTGACCTTCTGGTGTTACAGACTGGGAGTACCATGCCAGATCTTTCAGTTTTCATTGATGATGGCTATCAGCATAGACTCTCTGTTTGGGGGTCATCACATTCCTAAGGAACTCAAAAGAACAAAGTTAACATCTTATTGCAGTTGGTAAGTACATACACAAGCAGGGGTCATAAAATATACAGAGCAGTTAGATCTCCTCGAGGGTGCATATCTAGCTGGGTAGATTTGTCAGAGGTCTTTTAAAGTTACAATAGGGTTTTTCTTTTCTACAATATGGCTTCCCTTATGTCAACCTTGTTTTGGGCTGGTATCATTCCTGTGGGACGCATAACCATAAGGCCTGCGTCCATCAGGGCCAGATTTTCAAGAGGCATCCCATGGGTGGCAGCTGCAAAAATCAGAGTGCTAGATGAGTGCACAAGCTCCCCCCAGGAGATACTGGAGACTGGAGTGAGATAGAGGGAGAGTGCAAAGATGACACCATCTAGCCTCAATCCATGGATAGCACCTTAGTAGGCCTCTAGATGTGTGTCCAACCTGAGGCCTGCCCTCTGGTTGAAGCTCCATGAATAGCAAATAGGTGTCTTTCACAGAAAGACTGGGATGTCTTTTAGCCACTATCTGTGTCCTGTGCTCTGCATTGGGAGTAAGCTAAGAACTGTCTCTTCCTTTGTTACAGTCCTATTAGACCCACAAATGCAAGCCCCACTTGTCACTAGAACCAGAAGATCGGGGGTGTACCCTGGGCAGCAGCCACAAAAACTAGGGCACCAGATGTAAAAACTGGGAACAGATGCATGTACAAGCTTCCCTCTGGTACATACCAGAGCTCTGGATCATGGTAGAGTGGAGAGCAAAGATAACAGTTGCCCTCCAAGATCTCTGGAGAAGATTACAGTTTGCCCTTAGATGTGTGTTTAATTAGAAGCCTGCCCCTCAGGATTCAGCTATGAAGATAAGCTAACAGGCTTCTTTCACAGAAAGACTGGAGGCTTCAGTCTATTGCCTCTCTACTGTGCGGTGATGATGGTAGCTGGTTAAGAATTCTTTCTACATTTGTTATAGTCCTGTGAGACCCACAAGAGTAGGTCTCACTGGCCACCAGAGCCAGGTGATCTAGAGTGGGTGGCAGCTGCAAAAATCGGGGTGCCAGATGAGTGTACAAACTTCTTTCTGTGAGATACAGGCAACCTTGAGTGAGGCAGAGGGAGAACACTAAAATGGCAACTGCTGGTCTCTATCTTTGAGGTGTTTCAGTAGCCCCTAGAAACATATTAAATTAGATGTCTGCCCCTAAGGATAATGCTTTAAGATGAGCAAATAAGCCTCTCTCATAGAAAGTCTGGGCACTTTTAAGTTGGCTGCCTTTGTGCTGGGCCCTGGGGGATGTGAGTCGTCACTCAGGAGCCTTTTAAGAACTGTTACTCAGTTCACTACAGCCTTGTGGGTCTCATGGATGCAAGCCCTGTTGGCTTTCAAAGTTAGGTATTTTGGGGCTTGTGTATTAGGTTCAGGTCTTAAGAGTTGGAGTGCCAGAGATGGGGTTCAAACTCTTCCATCCTCAGGCAGAAGCTCAGAGTTGTGAGTTCCCTCCTGATTGTGAGTTGTCATGTCAGGGGTGGGGTTTGTGCTGAGATTGTGACTCAGCATCTCCCATTCACTTCTACGTGGGTTTTTTTCTTCCTCCCCCAATATGTAGGAGCTGCTCAGCTAGTTTTTGCTTCTTTTTCAGAGGAAATTCTTTCACACGTAGATGTAGATTTGGTGTGTCCATGGGAGGATATAACTTCAGCATCCTTGTACATCACTATCTTGAACTGGACCTGTTTTTATCTTTTGATAATTTGATTCTGATATGCCTAGATGTGGATCTCTTTGAGTGTAACCTATTTTGAATTCATTGAGCTTCTTATTGTAGTTTAGAGGGTTTTTTAAAAAATCAAATTTAGGAAATTTACTGGCAATATTTCTTCACAGATTTTTTTCTCCTCCTTTCTCTTTCTCTTCTATTTCTAGAAATCCATTAGGTATTTGGTGTTATGACTGACGATGTATAATAGGTCTCTGAATGTCTTTTTATTGTTGTTCATTATTTTTTGTTTCTATTCTTCAGACTGGATAATCTAAATTTATATATGTTCAAGTTCACTGATTATTTTTCTCTCTGCTCATATCTGCTCTGGAGCTCTTGCAGTGAATTTTTCACCTCAGTTATTATATTCTTCAACTCCAGAATTTCTACTTGATTCTTTGTTACAATTTCTATATCTTTATTGATATTCTCTATTTGATACATTGATCTTATAGTTTTCCTTAGGTCTTCATGCAGATTTCCTTTAGTTTTTTGAACATATTTAAAAGAGCTGATTTAAAGTCTTTGTCAAGTAAGTCCATTGATTGTGCTTCTCCAGGGATACATTTTTTTCCCCTTGTGAAAGTATCATATATTCTTGTTTCTTTGCATTTCTCATAATTTTTTTTTTGTTGAAAACTGGTCATTTAAAATAGTATATTGTGGCATCTCTGAAAATCATATTCTTACCCTTTCTAGAGCTTGTTGTTGTTGCTGGTTGTTGTAGTTTTTCTTGTTTTTTAGTTCATTTTCTGAACTAATTCTGGTCATTTGCATTCTTTGTTGTGTGTGGCTACTAAAGTTTCTTCTCATTTAGCCTAGTAGTCAGCTAATGTTGTGCAGATATTTCCTTAAATGACTAGGACCAATAAGTCTTCCAGTCTTTGCTGAGGGAAGGTCTCTGTGTGCACGTTGGTCTTTTCTTCCATACTCATCCAAGCGTTTGACAACTTTGCCTTTAGCCTTCAATTCCTGCTTGCACAGAGCCCCTGTTAGCTACAGGTGTGGATGACAGCCTTTTCAGGCCTTTTCTGAGCATGCCCACAGCCATATGGATGTGCTTAGACTTCTAAATTTCAGGAGTATGTCAGAGTTTTTCAAAGCCTCTATGGATATCTCATTCCCCAGATTTCCCTTATAAGGTTTTAATCAGCTTTTTTGAATCAACTGTTATATACTACCTCAGGCAGCCCTGAAGTTAAACAATTGCCTGTAATTGTTTTTGTCAAATTCTGCTCATTAAAGCCCTGTTCACCATGAGAGGGCTCCAAGTTATGTCAAATACAGAGTGTGTTGCAAGTGGGGTTATAAGGGGTACCCACAGATGTGAAATCATAACAATTTACTGGCAATGAGGCTTTGAAAGGGTTGTTTCTGGTGGCTGCAAAGCTACTGGTGTTCAACAAGAATAAAGGCATTTATTTTTCAAGCATTCAGTGCTGCTGGAGAGCAGAAAAGTGACTAGAGTATGTTAAAACCCAACAAAGCTCCCTATTCTTATTGAGGTTAAGCCATTTTTCTTGAATAAGTGCTCCTCAGGTTACTGCAAGCCATTAGTTAATTTCCAGTATTCTGAAAAAGTTCTCTAAAAAGTAGGCCAGTTTTCTCAGTGCTTTTATGAAGGAGAGAATTTTTGAAGGTCTTTACTCTGACATTATCACCCTTCACATTGTAATATACATTGTAAGTTATTAATTGTTTTCTAATTATGGCTAAAGTTGTTCAGCATTTACATACTTCTCCCTGAATGAGCCATTGAAACCAAACATTATCCTGTTATGACACTCTAAAGTTTTAGTTCTACTTATTTTTAATAAAAATACTAATTATATTGTTTTATCAGCAAATAATTAGTTGAATTGTAGAAGAAGAGAGAAGGAGGTAAAGATATGTAGTGATGACTGGTCTGCACCTTCTGCTGTCTCTTCTTCTCTCCAGTTCAGCTCTGGGGCTGCTCTGCTGCAACCATTCATGGCTGGGTTTTCAGTTCTTCTCTTTCACCCGGGCAGAGTAGTCAGGGAAAAGAGCGTATTTCGTATTCTCTCCTCCAACTTTCCTTTACCTAAACACCTAGTTCTTCTCCTGGGGATACAGTTTCCCCTCATATTATAAAGCAGCCAATCTCTCTCTTTCCAGGGTCTTTCACAGTCATGACTTGAATTTCTCAGAATCTACACTCTCCTTTTCCTCCTGGGCTTATCCGTGGCTGAGATGATGTTTTCAGCTTGTGAGCACTTTGCTGTTTATATAAAATATGACCTTGGACAAGTTATTTAATATCTTTGGATTTTAAGGATGCTTCTTTCTTAGGACACATAATGCTTAGATAACATGGTGTTTTGAAGATTTAATTAAACATATATTGTGGATTAGTCGAAAAAACACATGTAAAGCCTCTGGCATAGAGTAGATATTCAATAAATGTGTTCTTCACATAACCCTCTCTCAACTGGTAGCCTGCCCTTTGTAATTCAAATAAATAGATATGACCACCCACCAAGTCCCTAAGAAGTCCAGAGAATTCCCTACAGTTTCTGTGAAGTCATAGGAACTTACATTCTGCTGGTCACTTCTCAGATGTCTTGTTCTTCCTGTTGCTCAGCTCACTGAACTCTACATTTTTTCTCTTATCTGGTCTTTCCTGGCACACACTTTATGCTGCTGTAGGTCCAGGCGTGCCTTCCTTTAATTCCCAAAATGTTCCTGGCCTGAGATAGTCTTACCAAAGTTTCTGCAGGTGGCATGTGTGCTTGTTGGTGTGTTAAATCTTGGCACAGGATGGCTGGGATATAGAAATGAGGTTAGACATCTGGATTTTTAAAAGGTCCCTGGTGATTTGCCAGAATTTAAAGTCTGCTGTCTGACTCTTTGAAGTGTCCCTGGCCTGCACCCACATTGCTGGTTCTCTTTCTTTAGGCTCCTCCTCCCCACCTGCCTTAAGCAAATAATATTTATAACCCAGCAGTTCTCAAACAAAGAGTGCTCTCACAAGAGGTGTATGGACATAGGAGAAGGGGACATATGAGACTAGCTCCCCATCACCCTGAGAGTGACCAGTGGATAAGCTGCCCGGATTTTGACTCCATACAAGAAGTTTCTGACCACAGGACTCATGGACTGTCTTTTGAAGTAATTTCCCCATTACTAGGTGGGTTTGGGGGAATCCAGCCCGTACTGAATATTCCCTTGTCTGAGATGCTGTAGAGCAGTCTAGGGGATGCAGAGACTGGACTCAGGTGACTTGCTTGAGGCCACAAAGTAGGAATGGACTGCGGCTGTGATGTTAGGGATTTTTTCTCAAGTTTGTTGTGAAGAGCCCAGACCATGACCCTTGATTTGCTGTGTGACCTTTCACAGGTTTTACAACCCCTTAGGGCTCAGGTTTCACATCCACAAAATGGGTTTGGTATGCAGTGTGCTGACTGCCTTGAGCGCCTGGTCATGGGGCCAGTCCTGCAGCTCCATTCTTGGGGTTTCTAGCTGTGCAGCTGAGGGGGAAGCCTCAGTGATGAGGAGAAGGAGGCACTACCTGGGGCTTAGGAAGATACTGATGCTTCCTTAGGTTATGAGAGGCAAGAGTTTTCGGATGTTGCAGAGTATCCCGTCTGGGGAGAGGAGTCCAGGGCCTGACCCTCAGTACGTGGCGGTGGGTCTGAGGCAGCTGAGGCTGTGGCCAGGAGGAGTGTGTAGCTCTCCATCCCTGCCCCTATGTGATGGCAGGAGCAGGGCTGGCAGAGGCTTAGAGGGAAATGCTTGGTTGTGATGCAGCTAAGAGCCTATCAGTTTTTGTCGGGGTTGCTTTGCCGTGTGTGTAGGGAGCATTACTAGCACTAGTGGCAGCTGAGAAAGCCATATAGGTGTAAGCAATAGGTAAATGCAAATAGATGCACTGGGGGTGTAGGGATATGACATTTCGCACAAAGATCCTTGTTGTTTTGCTCACAGCTTCTAACTTAGGCAACTGACAGTTGAAATTTGTGGAAAATCTGAAAGGAAATTTTACTCATTAAATGGTGAAGGGACAGAGGACAGGAGAGGCTTATCCCTGCCTGGCTGTAATAGTGTGACCTCTGAGCTGACCACAGGCTGGCACTGGTGGGCAGGGCTGTCTAGGGCAGGCTGTTAACCAGAGAAGCAGGTAAGGTTTTTAAGTGGGTGTAGGGGTGGAAAGTGTGAGATCACTAAGCTGATTTTCCCCCAGGGTGGGGGCCTCTCCAACAAAGTGCCAGGCACATCATAGAGTGAGGCTGTCATACGTTTATTCTGCAATTATTCTTGAGGTCCTACTGTAGGTGCTGGGGATGATATGTAAATCTGAATGGCTTACTCTAGCTACTGGGCCACCATCCCAGAACTAATATTTAGCTCCGCCCTTGGGGTACGGAAGAGCATAAGGGGCTTTTCTGAGTGAAGCTTTTCCTCTGCTTTTGTCTCTTCCTCCTAGATGTTTCCTCTGCAGCTGAACAGGCCGGCAGGCAGCCTGTGATGGGGCCCTGCTCAGAAAACCCTCACCTCTGCTGGGCCTCCTGGCTCCTGGGATTCACCTGCCTCCTCCTCAGTGAGTGGCCCGGGCTCCTCGGAGGGAGGGCAGTGGGGTGGAGTGGGGAGGCAGGGTCTCCTTTCCCTGTCTGATGTCTTTGCTGAGTGAAAAGACAAGAACTCTTACAATTTAGCTAATGTACTGTCCAGGGTTGAACAGAAAGAACAAATGGCCTTTTGGCTGTGGGGAGGCTAGGAACCCTGAGCTCCTAGCAGCCTGAGTGCACTAAAGTAACCATTAAGAGGGAAGTGAGGCCACTTCTGCTGCAATAGCAGTGAAGCCAGGAGAGCCTGGAGCTGCCTGAGGAGGGGGTGGGGACAGACAAAGATGCCACTCCTGGGGACAGAGGGGTTGGGAACAGGGCACCCCTGGCCTGGAACTCATAGAGGCCCTCACAGCCTCTGCAGCTGTCATGTGGAGGAGGGGGCTGACCTGGCACCCCCGTGTCTGAGCTGGAGGAATCAACTCTAGTCTTGGCTTCTTGGGCCTCTCCACTGAAAACGGAGAGTGAAGGATTGCTCCTCGCCCAGGTTAGGGGCTCAGCTCCAAGCACAAAGAAGAGAGTCCTTGGAAGTCTCACATTTAACTTAAAATTACTTGTGAATTTTACATTCCACCACAGTGTTAGTTTTCATCTTAAAAAGTTGAGAAATATTTATCTTTGAGTAAAGTGAATCCTCTAGGGGGTGCCCTTTTTCATGTTTGTGGGTTGCATCTCCCTCCACTGCCAAATGCTGCTCAGGTCCTGGAGACCCCAGACTGAAAGCACTGTTTTAGAGACGAACCCTGGAAACAAGGGAGGTGCCCACCAGTTTGGGAATGATTGAAAAAATTGAGGAGTGTCTTTATCATGGAATAATACTGAGGATAAAAAACCAAATGTACCAGTTGTCTGGGTGGGATTTCCAGTTTCCATGAGGTCAGATACATGGATTTCCATGAGCAAGATGCAGGAGACTGAATACAATGAAATTCTAATTTTGTAAATGAATAGGAGCCTTCAAAATTTAAGGGTGACTGTGTCCCCACATGTTTATAAATGGAGAAGATGTGGAAGGAAACAGTAGACTGCTAAGGTGGGTTCTCGGAGAGGGTGAACTTGAGGAGGAAATTGAGGGGGGAGAAATTGAGAGGTGGGAGGTTTAAACAAAAAAAGAACTGAAAGAAAGACTGTCCTAAGGAAAGCCAAATATCTCATCTAGGACGTTATCTGAGATTTTATGTTTACATATAATGAAATTAAATAAAGAACTTGTGTGTTGTGCGATATAAACTCCCCTTGTTCTAAGACCCTGGGGTATTATAATTATTTGTAACCGCAGCACAGCCTAGCCCATCCTGACTACACTACCTAAAAGGAGAGGGAAGGGAGAGCAATCTTCATTACTGTATTAGTTATCTATTGCTGTGTAACTTGTTACTCGAAAGCTTAGCTCCTTTAAACAACACCATGTACAGTCCCACGCCTTCTGAGGGTCAGGATCCAGAGGTGGTTTAGCTGAGTTCTCTGGCTCAGGGTCTCTCAGACTGGAATCAAAGTCTTGACTGGGGCTGCAGTCAGCTCAAGACTCAGCGGGGAGGAATCCACTTCCAAGCTCACTCGTGTGATTGCTGATAGGATGCAATTCCTGTGGCTATTGGACCAAGGGCCTCGGTTCCTCCCTGGCTGTTGGTTGGAGGCTGCCCTCAGTTCCTTGCCATGTGGGCCTCCCCACAGGGCAGCTGGCTTCATCAGATGGTGG
The DNA here is from genome assembly GCF_020826845.1 of Diceros bicornis minor. NCBI lineage: Eukaryota > Metazoa > Chordata > Mammalia > Perissodactyla > Rhinocerotidae > Diceros > Diceros bicornis. The sequence continues at coordinate 61,132,028 of NC_080743.1, forward strand.
GAGAGAGAGTGGGAGCAAGACGGGTCACAGTCTTGTGTAACCTCCCATCCCTAAGTGACATCCCACCACCTTTGCTGTATCCTGTTCCTCAGAGCAAGTCACTAGGTACAGAACACACTCCAGGGGAGGGGGTTACAAAGGGTGTAACAAGAGGAGGCAGGCATCTTTGGACCCGCTTTGGAAGCTGCCTCCTACAGATGTGCACTTAGCATGTGCCAGAAAATGTGCTGGTGCTTTTGATCCTTGATCTCATCTAATTCATACTGTCATTTTGAGGGAGGTAAGGAAACTGAGGTTAGCAACTTTAAGTAACCTGTTCAAGGTTACACTCCGCTAGAACGAGGACTTGATTCTAGAGTTGTTTCAAATTCATTGTCCTAGGCTGCCTTCCAAGAATCAAGGGAGTATATTGGATGGATTTCATTAAAAAGATGAGTTCTGTGTTTCTCTCTTCTATTCTTGATGATAAAACACTTATTGTTCCTGTTTCCAATGCCCTAGGTGTCTGCAGCACTGGGGTCAAGAGTTCTGGCATACATGGTTCTGGAGTTCAGCATTCTGGAGCACACGTTCCTCTGAAGGAGATCCGAGGAGGTTCTGTGTTGTTTCATGTGATCAAGGAGCCAGAAGCCAAGCTGGAGGAAATCTCATGGGGCTTTGGCCCTGACTTAAAATACAGAGTCATGCTGCGAGTCCATAATGGGTCAGAAAGGACCCAAACCTGGGTCAGCCTCCAGGACAAGTATAAGCAGAGGGTCCATGTGCCCAACGTGACGTCCCTGAGGATTGAGAACTTGACTCAAGAGGACAGTGGGCCCTACCAGGCTCGAGCCATCTTCACTGGAGGAGTGGAATCTAACCAGATTTTCTACCTCACTGTCTATGGTACGTGACACCCCCTCACCTTAATCCCATGGTCTTCTTTTGCACCTGGGAGGGTCACATGAGCCCCATTTTGCAGGACTCTTTCTAAACGCCAGCCTTTGGGCTCTAGTTTCTCCCTTGAAATTAGAGTAAGTGGGTTCACCACAAATGGAGAGCAGAGTTGAGATTCACACCAGGAATAAAATCATTTCAACGTTTTGGGAGAGGAAAATGGAAATCTGCGGGAAATGGAATTTTGCCCTAACATTTATTGTTCCTTAGAGGGTTAAGTTGACTTAATTTATCGATTAGTTTTCTATTGCTGCTATAACAAATTACAGTAGTCACACCTTATGCAAAGGGGATGCATTCCAAGACCCCCAGTGGATGCCTGAATCCGTGGATAGTACCGAACACTGTATATACTATGTGGTTTCCTATTCATACATGCCTATGATAACATTAATTTATAAATTAGGCACCGTAAGAGAATAACAACAATAAGTAATAATAAAATATAACAATATAACAATATACTGTAATAAAAGTTATCATAGACGTTAGAAACCTCGGCATACAATTTTTTTTATTTCTTCAAGTCAAGAACTTTCACCTTTTCACTTAAAAGAAGCGCTATACGGCTTCTCTTTGGCATATCGGAATTGCCAGCATCACTACTCTTGCTCTTTGTGGTCATTATTAAGTAAAATAAGGGTTACTGGAACACAAGAACTGTGATACCATCTTAGTTATGTGATAACTGAGATGGCTACTAAGTGACTAACCGATGGGTAGTGTATACAGTATGGATATGCTGGACAAAAGGATGGTTCCTGTCCAGGCGGGATGGAGCAGGATGGTTCGAGATTTCAACACGCTACTCAGAACAGCGCATTTTAAAACATGAATTATTTATTTCTGGAATTTTCCATTTAATATTTTAAGACCACAGTTGACCGTGGGTAATTGAAACTGCAGAAAGTGAAACCACAGATGGGGGGGACTACTGTACTACTAACCTAGTAGCTTAAATCAACACAAGTTTATTACCTTACTGTGCTGTATGTAGGTCAGAAGTCAGACACGGGTCTCACTGGGCTAAAGTCAAGGTGTTGGCAGGGCCGGGTTCCTTTCTGGAGGAGCCAGGGGAGAAATATTTTCTTGCCTTTTCCACCGCGTGGTGGCTGCCTGCATTCCTAGCTCTTGGCCATGTTCCTCCATCTTCACAGCCAGCAATGGTGGGACGAGTCCTCCTCACAGTGCAGTCCTCTGAACTCCTCTCCTTCCTTCTTCCACTTTTAAGTACCCTTGTGATTACATTTGTCCCATCCAGAGAAATCCAGAATAATCTCACTATTTTAATGTCAGCTGGTTAGGAACCTTAATTCTATCCGTTACCTCAATTCCTGTTTGCCATTAACGTAAGATATTCACAGGTTCTGAAGTTTAGGACGTGGACCCATTTAGGGGAGTCATATTACGCCTAACATTATTTGGAAATCACTTGCAGTTCATTCTCCCCGTCCCCTCTGCTCTTACTCAGCCACAGGCCAAGGCCAGCCTCACTCACAAAATCCAGCCCTAAAAGCCTCATAGATGTAGGAGAAAGTCTACCTTGCCACACTTCTTAAGAAACTCATTTAGCAACACTTTCCTTCCCTACAGTTCCTCTGCATAGAGAAATACCCTGCTACAGAGAACGTGGCTTTGATAGCTTTAGGTCCTCAAGGAATTTCGGTGACTGGATTGTAAATTTGTCACTTCTCTTCCTCTCTGTACCACAAGAGAGGTGGCATGTTCTAACCACACTCGGGGCTGTCGTTCCTAGTCGCTACCACTGCATGTCCCACAAATGTCCCTACTTTTGGGCAAATGTGGCCTTTCTCTGGACTCCCAGAGCTGGCTGGATGTCCTTCTTCACTGTGGGCTGTGTATTCCCTGGCATCATCTCAGCCAGAGAAGCGGAGTGAGGGCCCTGGACCAGGACAGGTCCTTCACTCCCGATTTCTTTTACTTCTAGGAAAGACCCAATTTCTAAACATAATGGGCCTTGGGTAGGAGGAGTGCAGGCTTTATCTTCTTGTGGGAGATTTTGAAGACTTTCTCAGTCTAGTGCAGTCACATAAGGCTTAACTCGGTGGCTCCCTTCCTTCTTATCTCTTGCTATATATTTAGCTTTGGGTAAATTCTGTTTGATCTATAAAATGTCTCACCTTCCGTAGAGGGAGGAAGCTAGAGCTTCAGAGAGATAATGGATGAGAATGTGCAAACTGTAACATTTTCCACTCACGTGAGGCTCCATTCTCTTGTCCCTCCTACCCCAGAGCCTGTGCCCCGTCCCCAGATCCTGGTCCAGTCACAGTCCATCACAGCAGGCTGGTGCAACGTCACCCTGGAGTGCAGGGCTGTGCAGGTCACAGAGGACCTGAATGTGACCTGGGAGAGTAAGGGCCTCCCTAGGGAGCTGGAACAGAGAGGGCCACCGGGACCAGCCCCCAACTCCTGGACCCTGAATGTGAGCCTGCCTCTGAGCCAGCCCAATGCCAGCCTCACCTGTGTGGTCAGCAACTCCGAGGACAAGAAAACTGTCACCTTAGCCCTTGCTGAGGTCTGTGCCCATGGTGAGTGTAACCTGCCAGAGGGGAGGGGCACTCTCAGAGCTCAGAGAGCACTGGGGTCTGAGGACTCTGGGCTTTTCTCCCCACCGTGTTTATCAGCACTACCTCTACCTGGTCACCCCAACAGGAGTCTGGGATGCACATCCAACTTGTTCCTTCTTTTAAATATCTCTCACGTCTGTGCCACTCCCTTTGTGCCCCTGCTGGTAGGCAGCAGCTGTCCAGTCCCTCTCCCCACCCCACCCATCATCCACAGTGAGTCCAGAGTGGTCTTTGGGAAAAGCAAGTGGATTGTGTCATTTGTCTGTGTCGCCTGTAGGTTCTGATCTCCAGTGACTCCCTGTAGGATTCCGGGCTCAGACGCTCCTCTGCCCATTGTTTTGGCCTCAGTGACACAGTTCACACCACACTGCTTGCTTGGAGTTCCCGAATATGTTCTGCTATTGCCAGTTTTTGATCCTCTGGATATGCTGTTTCCTCTACCATCATTCCTCCTACCTCTTCCCTTCATTTCTTGCCTTATTCTTACTGAAGGGTTTCCCTCAGGCATGGCCGACTTCAGTAACATGTGTCCCATGTTGTCACACAGGCCCTGTGCTGGGTTTAAAGCTCTGCAGTGGCCATCTTGACATTTCTAACAGTTTTTGAACAAAGGGCTCCTCATTCTCATTTTGCACAGGGCCCTGCAGGGGCTGTAGATGTCCTGCCCTCAGGCATCACCTTTAAGGAGGATCCCTGGACCCCCACTGAGTGGCTATGCTCTGTTTATGTACCTGTCTCCTCTGAAGCCTGGAACACCTTGAGGGCAGGGACCATGCCTTGTTCTCCTTTGAATCCCTGAGCCAACCACAGCTTCTGGCACAATTTGTTCACATTGTTTCATTGAATGAATGAATGAATGAATGAATGACCTGGTACCCCTGTGTGCAACCTCGCCCTTCTAACCTATCCTCCATGAGCTGCTGGAGGGATCTGATGTGTCAGCATCACATAAAACCCCCTTTACCCTCCCCTCACCTCCCGTACTGGAGCCTCAGATAAAGTTCCACACTCAGCATGACCCAAAAGACCCTCTGAAGACAGACTTCTGCCTCCCTCTGACCTTCCTTGCCCTGCTCCTCCCTGCCCTGTCTGCTGCAGTGGTGTGCTGGCAACTCCCAGGGGCTGGCTTTTTAAAATTTTTTTCATTTTATTGCAGGCACATTGGTTTATAACATTGTATAAATATGAGGTGTACATCATTATTCTTCTGTTTCTGCATGGATTACATCATGTTCACCATCCAAATACTAATTACAGTCCATTACCACACATCTGCCTAATCATCCCTTTTGCCCTCCTGCCTCCCCCCTTCCCCTCTGGTAACCACCAATCCAATCTCTGTCTCTGTGTGTTTGTTTGTTGTTGTTTTTATCTTATACATATGAGTGAGATCATATGGTATTTGACCTTCTCGCTCTGACTTATGTCGCTTAGCATAATACCCTCAAGTTCCATCCACGTTGTCACAAATGGCTGGATTTCTTATGGCTGAGTAGTATTCCGTTGTGTATATATACCACATCTCCTTTATCCATTCTTCCCTTGATGTGCACTTAGGTTGCTTCAAAGATTTGGCTGTTGTGAATAATGCTGTAATGAACACAAAGGTTCATGTAACTTTACACATTGGTCTTTTCATGTACTTTGGATAAATACCTAGCAGTGGAATAGCTTGATCATATGGTAGTTCTATCCTTAATTTTTTGAGGAATTTCCATACTATTTTCCATAGTGGCTGCACCAGTTTGCACTCCCTCCAGCAGTGTTTGAGAGTTCCCTTCTCTCCACACCCTCTCCAACACTTGTTGTTTCCTGTCTTGTTAATTAAAGCCATTCTGATGGGCGTGAGATGATATCTCATTGTAGTTTTGATTTGCATTTACCTGATGGTTAATGATGTTGAACATCTTTTCATGTATCTCTTGGCCATCTGTATAACTTTGTAGAAATGTCTGTCCAGGTCTTTTGCCCATTTTTTTTTTATTGATGTTTTAATGGTTTCTAACATTGTGAAATTTTGGGTTGTACATTTTTGTTTGTCCATCACCATATATATGACCCCCTTCACCCCTTGTGCCCACCCCCCACCCCCACTGCCCCTGGTAACCACAGTCCAGTTTTCTCTGTCCATGTGTTGGTTTATATTCCACATATGAGTGAGATCATACAGTGTTTGTCTTTCTCTTTCTGGCTTATTTCACTTAACATAATACGCTCCAGGCCCATCCGTGTTGTTGCAAATGGGACAATTTTGTCTTTTTTTATGGCCGAATAGTATTCCATTGTATATATATACCACATTTTCTTAATCCAATCGTCAGTCGAGGGACACTTAGGTTGCTTCCACTTCTTGGCTATGGTGAATAATGCTGCAATGAACATAGGGGTGCATAAGCCTCTTTGGATTGTTGATTTCAGGTGCGTTGGTTAGATTCCCAGTAGTGGAATGGCTGGATAATAGGGCATCTCTATTTTTAATTCTTTGCGGAATCTCCATACCGTTTTCCATAGAGGCTGCACCAATTTGCATTCCCACCAGCTGTGTATGAGGGTTCCTGTTTTTCCACATCCTCTCCAACATTTGTTGTTTTTTGTCTTGGTGATTATAGCCATTCTAACGGGCGTGAGGTGGTATCTTAGTGTTGTTTTGATTTGCATTTCCCTGATGATTAGTGATGTTGAGCATCTTTTCATGTGCCTATTGACCATCTGTATATCTTCCTTGGAGAAGTGTCTGTTCATTTCCTCTGCCCATTTTTTGATTGGGTTGTTTGTTTTTTTGTTGTTCAGTTGTGTGAGTTCTTTATATATTATGGAGATCAACCCCTTGTCAGATGTATGTTTTGCAAATATTCTCTCCCAGCTGGTTGATTGTCTGTTCATCTTGATTCTGGTTTCATTTGTCTTATAAAAGCTCTTTAATCTGATAAAGTCCCATTTGTTTATTTTTTCTTTAGTTTCCCTAGTCTGGGTAGGCATGTCATCTGAAAAGATTCCTTTAAAACCAATGTCAAATAGTGTGTTGCCTATATTTTCTTCTATGAGTTTTATAGTTTCAGGTCTCACCTTCAGGTCTTTGATCCATTTTGAGTTAATTTTTGTGAATGGCGATAGCACATGGTCCACTTTCATTCTTTTGCATGTGGCTGTCCAGTTTTCCCAACACCATTTATTGAAGAGACTTTCCTTTCTCCATTGCATGTTCTTAGTACCTTTGTCGAAAATTAGCTGTCCGTATATGTGTGGTTTTATTTCTGGGCTTTCAATTCTGTTCCATTGATCTGTGTGTCTGTTTTTGTACCAGTACCATGCTGTTTTGATTACTATTGCTTTGTAGTGTGTTTTGAAGTCAGGGATTGTGATGCCTCCTGCTTTGTTCTTTTTTTTTAGGATTTCTTTAGCTATTCGGGGTCTTTTGTTGCCCCATATAAATTTTAGTATTCTTTTTTTTATTTCTGTGAAGAATGTCATTGGGATTCTGATTGGGATTGCATTGAATCTGTAGATTGCTTTAGGTAATATAGACATTTTAACTATGTTTATTCTTCCAATCCACATGCATGGGATATCTTTCCATTTCTTTATGTCATAATGGATTTCTTTCAATAATGTCTTGTAGTTCTCATTGTATAGGTCCTTCACCTCCTTGGTAAGATTTATTCCTAGGCATTTTATTCTTTTTGATGCAATTGTAAATGGTATTATCTTTTTGAGCTCTCTTTCTGTTAGTTCATTATTAGCATATAGAAATGCAACTGATTTTTGTAGATTGATTTTGTACCCTGCAACTTTGCTGTAGTTGTTGATTGTTTCTAACAGTTTTCCAACAGATTCTTTAGGGTTTTCTATATATACAATCATGTCATCTGCAAATAGTGAGAGTTTCACTTCTTCGTTACCTATTTGGATTCCTTTTATTCCTTTTTCTTGCCTAATTGCTTTGGCCAAAATCTCCAGTACTATGTTGAACAGGAGTGGTGAGAGTGGGCAGCCCTGCCTCGTTCCTGTTCTCAGAGGAATGGCTTTCAGTCTTTCCCCGTTGAGTATGATGTTGGCTGTGGGTTTGTCATATATGGCCTTTATTATGTTGAGGTACTTTCCTTCTATTCCCATTTTATTGAGAGTTTTTATCATAAATGGATGTTGTATCTTGTCAAATGCCTTCTCTGTGTCTATTGAGATGACCATGTGGTTTTTATTCTTTGTTTTGTTGATGTGATGTATCATGTTGATTGATTTGCGGATGTTGAACCATCCCTGCATCCCTGGTATAAATCCCACTTGATCATGGTGTACGATCTTTTTAATGTATTGTTGTATTCGGTTTGCCAATATTTTGTTGAGGATTTTTGCCTCAATGTTCATCAGCGATATTGGCCTGTAATTTTCTTTCTTTGTATTGTCTTTGTCTGGTTTTGGTATCAGGGTGATGTTGGCCTCGTAGAATGATTCAGGAAATGTTCCATCTTCCTCTATTTTTTGGAATAGTTTGAGAAGGATGGGTATTAAATCTTCTTTGAATGTTTGGTAAAATTCACTGGAGACGCCATCTGGTCCTGGACTTTTATTTTTTGGGAGGTTTTTCATTACTATTTCAATCTCTTTACTTGTTATTGGTCTATTCAGATTCTCCATTTCTTCTTGGTTCAATTTTGGGAGGTTGTATAAGTCTAAGAATTTATCCATTTCTTCTAGATTGTCCAATGTGTTGGCATATAATTTCTCATAGTATTCTCTTATAATCCTCTGTATTTCCATGGTATCTGTTGTAATTTCTCCTCTTTCATTTCTAATTTTATTTACTTGAGCCTTTTCTCTTTTTTTCTTAGTAAGCCTGGCTAAGGGTTTGTCGATTTTGTTTATTTTCTCGAAGAACCAACTCTTTGTTTCATTAATCCTTTCTACTGTTTTTTTGGTCTCAATTTCATTTATTTCTGCTTTGATTTTTATTATTTCTCTCCTTCTGCTGGCTTTGGGCTTTGTTTGTTCTTCTTTTTCTAGTTCTGTTAGGTGTAATTTAAGGTTGCCTATTTGGGCTTTTTCTTGTTTGTTAAGGTGGGCTTGTATCGCTATGAGTTTCCCTCTCAGGACCGCTTTTGCTGCATCCCATATGGTTTGATATGGCATATTATCATTTTCGTTTGTTTCCAGATAGTTTTTGATTTCTCCTTTAATTTCATCAATGATCCATTGGTTGTTCAGTAGCATGTTGTTTAATCTGCACATTTTTGTCACTTTCCCAGTTTTTTTTTCATGGTTCATTTCCAGTTTCATAGCCTTATGGTCTGAAAAGATGCTTGTTATGATTTCAATCTTCTTAAATTTATTGAGGCTTGCTTTGTTTCCCAACATATGGTCTATCCTAGAGAATGTTCCATGCGTGCTTGAGAAGAATGTGTAGTCAGCTGTTTTTGGATGGAGTGCTCTGTATAAGTCTACTAGGTCCATCTCGTCCAGTTTTTCATTTAAGTCTACTATTTCTTTATTGACTTTTTGTCTGGATGATCTATCCATTGCTGTAAGTGGGGTGTTAAGATCCCCTACTATTATTGTGTTGTTGTTGATTTCTCCTTTTAGGTTTGTTAATAGTTGCTTTATGTACATTGGTGCCCCTATGTTGGGTGCATATATATTTATAAGTGATATGTCTTCTTGATGGAGTGTCCCTTTTATCATTATATATTTCCCTTCTTTGTCTTTCTTAACCTGTTTTATCTTGAAGTCTACTTTGTCTGATATGAGTATGGCAACACCTGCTTTCTTTTGTTTGCCATTAGCTTGGAGTATTGTCTTCCATCCTTTCACTCTGAGCCTGTGCTTGTCTTTAGTGCTAAGATGTGTTTCTTGAAGGCAGCATATTGTTGGGTCTTGCTTTTTAATCCATCCTGCCACTCTGTATCTTTTGATTGGAGAGTTCAATCCATTTACATTTAGGGTAATTATTGATATATGAGGGCTGAATGTTGCTGTTTTGTCACTTATTTTCTGGTTCTTTTGCATTTCCTTTGTTTCTTGTCCCATTTGTTTTGGACTGCCAATTCAGTTTGGATGTTCTGTCTTATGACTCTTCTAGTTTTCTTTTTATTTATCATATGTGGTTTTGTTTTGATTATTTGTTTAGTGGTTACCTTGAGGTTTGGGCAAAAAATCTTGTGTATGAGATAGTCCATTATCTGATGGCCTATTTCCTTATACTAAATCAATTCAGTCGCTTTCCTCTTCCCCTTCTAAGTTTTTCTTGTTATACCTTATTCTATCTTGTGTTGTGGTTGTGTGTTTACAGTGATGAGGTTAAATTTATTTTTGGTGAATTTCTTCCTTTGATCTTTGAATTTAGTATTTAAGTGGTTGCTAACCTATTCCGGTAAAGATCTACTATTTTTCTGAGTTTGTCTACCTACTTTTCTCCTTCCTCCAAGCTTCGTGTTCCCTTTCTCTTCTTTTTTTCAGGCCTGAGGGCCTTCTTGAGTATTTCTTGTAGTGGGGGTCTCATGGCCATGAACTCCCTTAGCTTTTGTTTATCTGGGAGAGTTACTATTTCTCCATCATATTTGAAGGATATTTTTGCTGGATAGAGTATTCTTGGCTGAAAGTTTTTGTCTTTCAGTATTTTGAATATATCATTCCAGTCTCTTCTAGCCTATAAAGTTTCTGTTGAGAAATCCGCTGAGAGCCTGATGGGAGTTCCTTTGTACATTACTTTTTGTTTTTGTCTAGCTGCCCTTAATATGGTTTCTTTGTCGTTGACCCTGGCTAGCCTTACCACTAGGTGTCGTGGTGAAGGCCTTTGTCTGTTAATATATATAGGCGTCCTGTTGGCTTCGCTTACTGGTATTTCCTGCTCCTTCCCCAGATTTGGGAAATTCTCAGCTATTATTTCCTTGAATAGGCTCTCTGTTCCTCTTTCCCTCTCCTCTCCCTCAGGAATACCTATAATTCTTATTTTACATTTTCTGATAGAGTCAGATATTTCTCGGAGTCTTTCTTCATTTCTTTTTAGTCTTAGTTCTCTCTCCTCTTCCATCTGGAGTATATCTGTATTCCTATCCTCTAAGGTGCTAATTCTTTCCTCCATATTGTCAGCTCTGTTCTTTAGAGATTCCAGATTCTCCTTTATCTCCTCCATTGTGTTCTTCATCTCCATCAGCACTGATTGGTTTTTCTTTATGATTTCAATCTCTTTTGTGAAGAAACTCCTAATCTCATTGAATTGTTTGTCTGTGTTGTCTCGTATTTCATTGAGCGTTTTTATGATAGCTATTTTGAAATCTCTGTCATTTAGTTTATGGATTTCTGTGTCTTCGGGGTTGATTTCTGGGTGCTTTTCATTTTGTTTCTGGTCTGGTGATTTCATATATTTTTGCATTGTGGTTCCTGTGTTGGTTTTGTTTTTCCTCATCCTGGAAATCTCTGGTTGCAATTTCCACCTGCCGCCACTGTCTGGTGGTAAAGGGCTGTGTAGTCTAAGCCCCCTGTGCTCTGCCCTGGTTTTTCTGCTGCGATCTGCAGTTTTGTTTTTTTTTGGTTTTTTTTTCCCTGCTGCGATCCACGGGTCCCGTCGTTTGATCAGGTCTGCTGCGGATGGCTTGGTCTGGTCTGTCACGGATCACTTGGTCTGGTCTGTCGCGGATCGCTAGGTCTGGTCTGGTCGGTTGAGCTGCAGAGTCCAGTTTGCGGGGAGGGGGGAGCTCTCTCTTTTGCTCTCTGGGTCCCTGACGGGGGAGGCTTCTCGTTTGCCCCTCTTTATCTGCTCTCTGGGGTGCTCAGATGTTGATGGTAGCCCTGTGGCTTCTCTGAGTCCTCTGTGCCGGAGTTTCCCACTGGCTGAGAAAGTCCGAAGAGCCACGGTTTCCCCGCCGAGGGCAGCCCCTCCCCCCTCTCTGGGAGCCGCGCGGACCGTGATCGCTGATCTGATGGGGAGGGAGAGGAGTTCTCCTTACCTCTCCTCATTTCCTCCAGGGGCCCAGCACGTTCCGCTCTCAGATGTGCAGCAGTGTGGATCCCTCCGCTCTAGCTTTTCACTGTCTGGGATTCCGTTGTTGGTCCGTGACTGTTCCTTTTGTTGTATCTTATCGGGGGAAGAGTTCATGGGAAAGCTCACTCCGCCATGATGCTGACGTCACTCCTCGATCCTTTTGCCCATTTTTTAATTGGGTTGTTAGTTTTTTTGTTGTTGAGATGTATGAGTTCTTTATATATTTTTGAGATTAACCCCTTATCAGATATATGGTTTGCAAATATCTTCTCCCAATTGTTAGGTTGTCCCTTTGTTTTGTTGATGGTTTCCTTTGCTGTGCAGAAGCTTTTTAGTTTGATGTAGTCCCATTTGTTTATTTTTTCTATTGTTTCTCTTGCCAGGTCAGACACAGTACTTGAAAATACGTTACTAAGACTGATGCTGAAGAGCTTACCGCCTACATTTTCTTCTAGAAGTTTCATGGTTTCAGGTGTTACATTCAAGTTTTTAATCCATTTTGAGTTAATTTTTGTGTATGGTGTAAGGTAATGGTTTATTTTCATTTCTTTGCATGTGGCTGTCCAGTTTTCCCAACACCATTTGTTGAAGAGAATGTCCTTTCTCCATTGCATGTTCTTGGCTCCTTTGTTGAAAATTAGCTGTCCATAGATTTGTGGGTTTATTTCTGGGCTCTCAATTCTATACTGTTGATCTGTGTGTCTATTTTTATGCCAGTGCCATGCTGTTTTGGTTACTATTGCTTTATAGTATATTTTGAAATCAGGGAGTGTAATACCGCCAACTTTGTTCTTTTTTTCTCAGGATTCCTTTAGCTATTCGGGGTCTTTTGTTGTTCCATATAAATTTTAGGATTCTTTGTTCTATTTCTGTGAAAAACGTTGTTGGAACTTTGATGGGTATTACATTGAATGTATAGATTGCTCTAGAAAGTATGAACACCTTAACTATTTTAATTCTTCCAATCCAGTCGCACGGAATATTTTTCCATTTCTTTGTGTCTTCTTCAATTTCTTTCAGGAATGTTTTACAGTGTTCAGTGTATAGATCTTTCATTTCTTTGGTTAAGTTTATTTCTAGGTATTTTATTCTTTTTGTTGCAATTGTAAATGGGATTGTATTCTTAATTTCTCTTTCTCCTGCATCGTTGTTAGTGTATAGAAACACAACTGATTTTTCTATGTTGATTTTGTATCCTGCAACTTTACTGTATTCATTTATTATTTCCAAAAGTTTTTTGGTGGATTATTTAAGGTTTTCTGTATACAAAATCATGTCACCTGCAGATAGTGACAGTTTTACTTCTTCCTTTCCATTTTGGATCCCATTTATTTCTTTTTTGTGCCTGACTGCTCTTGCTAGGACTTCCAATACCATGTTAAATAAGAGTGGTGAAAGTGGGCATCCTTGTCTGGTTCCTGTTCTTAGAGGGAAAGCTTTCAGTTTTTCACCATTGAGGATGATATTAGCTGTGGGTTTGTCATATAGGAGCTTTATTATTTTGAGGTGCTTTCCTTCTAAACACATTTTATTCAGAGTCTTTATCATAAATGGATGCTGTATCTTGTCAAATGCTTTCTCTGCATCTATTGAGATGATCATGTGGTTTTCATTTTTCATTTTATAAATGCTGTGTGTCACGTTGGTTGATTTGCAGATGTTGAACCATCCCTGCATCCCTGGAATAAATCCTAGCTGATCATGGTGTATGATCTTTTTAATGTATTGTTGTATGTGATTTGCTAGTTCTTTGTTGAAGATTTTTGCATCAATTTTCATCAGTGATATTGGTATTTAATTTTCTCTTTTTTGTGTTGTCCTTGTCTGGTGTTGGTATCGGGGTAATGTTGGCTTTGTAGAATGAGTTAGGAAGCTTCCCCTCCTCTTCAATTTTTTGGAAGAGTTTGAGAAGGATAGGTATTAACTCTTCTTTGAATGTTTGGTAGAATTCATCCAGGAAGCCATCTGGTCCTGGGCTTTTATTTTTTTGAAGGTTTTTGATTACTGTTTGGATCTCCTTACTAGTGATTGGTCTAATCAAATTCTCTATTTCTTCTTGATTCAGTTGTGGAAGGTTGTATAATTCTAAGAATTTATCCATTTATTCTAAAGTATCAAATTTTTTGGCATATAGCTTTTTGTAGTATTGTCTTATAATCTTTTGTATTTCTGAGGTGTCCATTGTAATTTCTCCTCTTTCATTTCTGATTTTATTTATTTGAGCCTTCTCTCTTTTTTACTTGGTGAGTCTTGCTAAAGGTTTATCAATTTTATTTACCTTTTCAAAGAACCAGCTCTTGGTTTTATTAATTTTTTCTATTTTTTTGTCGTCTCTATTTCATTTATTTCTGCTCTGATTTTTATTATTTCCCCCCTTCTACTGATTTTGGGCTTTGTTCTTCTTTTTCCAGTTCCTTTAGGTGCACTGAGAGATTGTTTATTTGAGATTTTTCTTGTTTGTTGAGATAGGCCTGCATTGCTATAAACTTCCCTCTTAGAACCGCTTTTGCTGTATCTCATAAATTCTGGCATGTCGTATTTTCATTTTCATTTTTCTCCAGGTATTTTTTGATTTCTTCATGGGCATAATCATTGTTCAGTAGCGTTTTGTTTAATCTCCAGATATTTGTGTCTTTTCTGGTTTTCTTCCTATAGTTGATTTCTAGTTTCATACCATTGTGGTCAGAAAAGATGCTTGGTATTATTTCAATCTTCTTAAATTTATGGTGACTTGTTTTGTGGCCTAATATGTGATCAATCTTAGAGAATGTTCCATGTGCATTTGAAAAGAATGTTTACTCTTCAGTTTTTGGATGGAATGTTCTGTATATATCTCCTAAGTCCATCTGTTCTAGTGTGTCATTTAAGGCTAATTTTTCCTTATTGATCTTCTGTTTGGATGATCTATTCATTGGTGTAAGTGGAGTGTCAAAGTCCCCTAATATTATTGTGTTGCTGTCTATTTCTCATTTTGTGTCTGGTAATAATTGCTTTATATATTTAGGTGCTCCTACATTGGGTGTGTAGATATTTACAAGTGTTATATCCTCTTGTTGGATTGTTCTCTTGATCACTATGTAGTGCCTTTCTTTGTTTCTTGTTACAGTTTTTGTTTTAAAGTCTATTTTATCTGATATGAGTATTGCTACCCCAGCTTTCTTTTCATTGTCATTTGCATGGAGTATCTTTTTCCATCCCTTCACTTTCAGTTTATGAGTGTCTTTAGGTCTGAAGTATGTCTCATGTGTGAAGCATATATATAGGTCTTGCTTTTTCATCCAGTTAACCACCCTATGCCTTTGAATTGGAGCATTTGGTCCATTGATGTTTAAAGTAGCTATTGATAAGTATGTACTTACTGCCATTTTTTAACTTTTTTTCTCGGTGTTTTAGTAGTTCTTCTCTGTTCCTTTCTTCTTGTCTTGAGCTCTTCCCTTGTGGTTTGATGGCTTTCTTTAGTGTTATGTTTAGGTTCCTTTCTCTTAGTTTTTTGTGTATTTATTATAGATCTCTGGTTTGTGATTACCATGAAGTTCATATATAGTAACCTACATAGATAGCAATCTATATTAAGTTAATGCTCTCTTTAGTTTGACATCTATCTGAATGCTCTATTCTTTTACTCCCCTCCTCACACATTTTATGTTTTTGATATCATATCTAACCTCTTTTTTGTGTGTTTGTATCTGTTACCCTCTTATCAAGGAAATAGATAAGTTTTCCTATTTGTGGTCTTCTCTTTCCCCCTTAAATAAGTCTCTTTAGCATCTCTTGTAGGTCTGGTTTCTTGGTGATAAACTCCTTTAATTTTTGCTTGTCCTTGAAACTCTTTATCACTCCTTCCATTCTGAATAATACCTTGCTGGGTAGAGTATTCTTGGCCATAGGTTTTTTCCTTTTAGCACTTGAAGTATATTGTGCCACTCTCTTCTAGCCTGTAAGGTTTCTGCTGAGAAGTCAGCTGATAGCCTTATGGGGTTTCCTTTTTATGTAACTTGTTGTCTTTCTCTTGTGGCTTTTAGGATTCTCTCTTTATCTTTAATTCGGGGCATTTTGATTATGATCTGTCTTAGTGTGGGCCTCTTTGGGTTTCTCTTGTTTGGTGCTCTCTGTGCTTCCTGTACCTGGATGTCTGTTTCCTTCCCTAGGTTAGGGAAGTTTTCAGCTATTATTTCTTCAAATAGATTCTCTGCCCCTTTGTCTCACTCTTCTCTTTCCGGGACACCTATAACACGGATGTTACTGTGCTTGATGTTGTTTCAGAGGTCCCTTAGACTGTCCTCACTCTTTTAAATTCTTTTTTCTTTTACCTGTCCAGCTTGGGTGATTTCCTCTAGTCTTTTGTCCAGTTCACTGATCCATTCTTCTGTATCCTCTACTCTGCTTTTAAGACCCTCTAGTGAAATTTTCATTTCCAGTATTGTATTCTTCATTTCTGATTGGTTCTTTTTTATATCTTCTATTTCTTTGTTGATGTTCTCACTGAGTTCATCCATTCTTCTCCAAAGATCAGTGAGCATCCTTAACACTCTTTGTTTGAACTCTCTGTCAGTTAGATTGCTCATTTCTGTTTAATTTAGTTCCTTTTCTGGGGTTTTGTCCTGTTCCCTTGCTTGGAATGTATTCCTTTGCCTCCTCATTTTGCCTCTTTCCCTGCGCTTGTGTCTGTGCATTAGGTAGGTCAGCTATGTCTCCTGATCTTGGAGAGGTGACCTTATATAAGTGATGCCTTAGGAGGCCCGGCAATGTGCTTCCCTCTCCTCACCAGTTCTGAATGTTCCAGGAGCGACCCCTTTGTGGGCTAAGTGTGTCCTTCTGTTGTAGCACGGTTTCTGTTGCCGTAGGTGTCAAGGGAGGCTGAGCTGTCCCCCTGGCCAGCTGGTTGTAATGCTCAGCTCCATGTAGTTGTTGTGGGCCCTTCAATCTCTTTATTGGGTGTGGGGAACCCCAGCACAGTTGGCTGCAAGGTCTAATAGCACATTCCTGTTGCAGTTTTTCTATTAAGTGAGTAGGCCCCCACTGTGGCTGGTTGTTAGTCTCAGGGGCTTACAATTACTATAAGCCTCTGGCCCATAATGCTCTTGTTAGCTCTCTGAGGATTACAGCTGGGTGGAGCTGGCCTTAGGCATGGGAGCACCCAATTGTTTCAGTCTTTGGAAGGTGGGGCCAATCCCCTATGTGGGTCTTTGAGAAGCACAAGTCTTCTGCAGCTGACAAGCCCTGCCAGCCACACAGCCACACACACAGTCAACAGTCCTGCCCTGTGCGTGTGCCCCAACCCCCTGGAGTGGACCCAGTCACTCCAAGGCAGGAGCCCCACTCACTCCACCAATGCCCCACACTCTCCACCAACTCCTCCTGCACACTCTGCACCAGACATGTGGACCCACTTGCTAGGCTTCAGAGAATCCAGGCAGCTTGCTTAGCAGGGTCACAAGTTACCTGAGTGCTTGTGGTTGGGTGGGGCCAGACTCTAGGGTGGGCTGCTTTCCTTGGTTGAGCTAGATTAAATCCATGCTCTAGTGGGTGGGGCAGACCCTGGGTTAGCAGGCCACAGGGAGAACTCCAATGGTGTCTGCCAGTGTCTGTGTCAGCACGCCCACACCAGGTCACAAAAATGGTCGCCGCCAATATCCCAGTCCCTGGAGAAGGCTGACCTCTCACCGAGATGCACCCAGAGCCTATCAGGTGAGTCTCTTTTCACCAAAGAGCTGTGCACCTTTCTTTCTGGTGATTTTAGATTGCTTTCTGAAATGGGTGAGTTTGTGCATGGGCCCTTTAAGAGCCGGCTTTAATTTTTTGTGTCCCAGCATTTCTGGGGATATTCCCCATTGTTATTTGCAGCCAGCAAAGCCAGATATTATGACACTTGTCTCGGTTGTGCTGGGTCCAAATAATGCCTGTAGTGAGAGCGCTCCCCAGCTCAAGTCCCCCATTCCTCCAGGGAGGACTGCATATCTTTGGGTTGCTCCCGGGCGGCTGTGAAGCATTGTGGATTGTGAAGGTGTCTTTTTTTCTCTCCAGAAGGGAATTTCTGCCTCCTCCACCTCAATTAGGATTGTCGTTTGTTGCAGGGGTTCCTCTTATCCAGTTTTCAGTTCTCTCTCATGGGTAATTTTTCCAAGAGTAGTTGTAAATTGGCTGTGTCCATGAGAGGAGGTGAGTTCAGAGTCTTCCTACACTGCCATCTCGCCTTCTCTCCCGGGGGCTGGATTTTTGACACAGCCACTCCCTGAACGAGCTGCTCCTCCCTCCTGGAATGCAATGCCCGCCCTGAATATCTGGGAAACTCTTATTCCTCCTTCAAGACTCAGGTTACCCATTACCTCCTCTGGGAGGCCCTCCCTGAACACCCGTGTACAAGGTGTAAACCTCTACTGTACTGTGATCCCTCTGGCTGGCAGACTTTGTTATTTTCTCAGTCTTCCCCCCTGGGTGATGAGCTCCAAGGGCGTGGACAAAGTCTTGTTCATCTCAGTATCCCTGGCACCAAGCAGGAGCTTGGGAACTGGCTGAATGAATGCACCTCATGCTTCTCCTTCTTCACGTTCTGAACCAGGATCTTCAGACTGCTCCTCCTGCTCTCTCTATCTCTCCTGGCAGTGGGTATCTCAAGTTCTCTCTTACGTTAACTTTCTTCACTCTCTCTGTGTGAGGGAAACAGATTTGGCAGGCACCCTGAAAGTCAGCCTAGGGCCCACCATGGTCATGCTGTTGATCCTCGGGGCTGGACTGTGCCTTTGGAAGACACGTGAGAAGAAGAAGATGGAGACTGGAACAGGCAGGTTGCACCTCTACTGTCTGGCTCAGATATCTCCCCTCCCCCACTGGGCCCTCGGTTCCCTTTCTCCTGCATTTTGCTGCTCAGGGAATGTCCCTGCAGAAGGGGTGGTGTGTAGACATGGCCTTGGGGTTCATAGCACAGGGGGAGGGTACAGGTTTCCAAGGCCAAGATTCAAGCTCCAGTCTGTGTGTGACTCAGGTGCAGAATTGCAGGAGGAACACAAAAACCATGATGGTGACATACACTACGCAGAACTGAGGCACAAGGAGTTTCGAGGGGGCAGGGACAAGGTGAGAGCTGGGATCAGTGTCCAACTGGGCTCTCCCAGGTCCCTCTGTGCCTGGGTCTGGGCATTTCTACCCCTGCTGTCTCTTTAACTCTTTCCAGATAGTCACTGGTATTTTACTAACAAAATTTACAACTGGGGCCAGTGTAGTGCTGGGTGCTCTGGGGGAATTCACGTGGAGTTCATGTCTGCAACATTGGTTCCATGGGTCTCTCTGGGGCCTCTCTATCCCTCAGCTGTTCTAGGAACCCTCTGTCTTGCATTCCTAGGGTATGGGTGAACGACATCTAGAAGAAAAGGAGCCTCTCACTACTCTCCGCAGTGAGGTCCAGAAGCCAGGCCTGGCCATGAAGATGATTTAATTGCAGAAAGCAGGAGAATCAGCATTCCTGGACACCTCCATGCTGAGCTTGATCCCGGCAGACACCCACCTCTTCCAGCTCTGGTCCAGCTTCAGCTTCCCCTGGTCTGCGTTACTTTGACCCTGGAGTCCTCAACTCTCTGGGCACACGTGGCCCTGTCACTTCCTCTGACACCTCCTCAAGCTGCCCTCCCACTCATGACCCTCACCCTTGCAGGTCTAGTGCTCTTCCTCTGTCATTGACTTGGCTCTTGACCCCTCTCCTGAAACTTCCCAAAGGGCACCATCCTGACTGTGTATGTGTTAATCCCCACAGCCTCTGCTGTGTGTCTCTCTGAGAACACGGGCCTAGGCGTGGGGATTATGTAGAGTTGTTGACCATGCCACAGAGGAGGGAGTGAGGTCCTTGGTGCTGGATGCTGAGTTGGGGATTAATGGAGGCAGCGCAGATGGGTAGGAGCCAACAAAGGGACTACCTGAGGCTTCTTGTGAACCTTGTGTAGGGCTCCCTTGGGGGTCTTGGGCAGTGTATGTGTTGTGTGTGTGTGTGTGTGTGTGTGTGTGTGTATTGGGGAGAGTGTCAACAATGTATATTATATACTGCCCAGAGCCCTTGCTGTTGGCCACCTGTGCTAACCTGTATCTCAGCCTCAGCGTCAGTCCCTGGGTCCCAAATCTACCTTCCTGTGGAGTGGGAAGAGGAATTTGTACTATTTCAGACCCTTTCAAGTATTTTGTTTCTCAGAGAAGGCCCCAGAGGCCCAAAGCTGGGAGTTGTATTCTTAGGAAAATAGCTTCAGCTCTTCCCCTGTCTTGGATAGGGGCACTTCGTGGTTAGAATGGATGTGCAGTGTCCTCCTACCTGCCTTGGTGGGGCTGCTGTGGAGTGTGAGGCGTGAAGCCTCACCTGCTGTTTTTGCACCATCCTCCTTCTTGTGGCACTGTATCAGGCTATGCTCCACTGTTATTCATAGGGTTTTCATGTCCATTTTATTCAGAAGTGAGTGGCCAGGTCCTTCTTCCTAGTCTGTCGTGGTTTGGAAGACCCACTGAAACTTGCCCACCATGGGTGACCCTGCTAGTATTTGAAATACTGGTGGCATAGCTTTCAACATGACAGCAAACATGCAGCTGCCACAGTATGACAACTGACAGATGAGTGGTGTGGTTTTCTATCACTAAAACAAACCTGGGCTGCAGTGGGGAGAGTGCTGAACCTTAACCAGTAGACCACCAGAGCTGGCACTTTTGTCCTAGGCATTTTTCATATATTATTTCTTTTAAGAACTCTCTAGAGGAGGTATTATTCTCCTCATTTTGCAGGACAAGTAACCAATGTCCCAGACTGGTTGGTAGTAGAGCAAAGCCTTAAATCCAACACTGGATGAACCAGCATTCACATCTTACTCTTTACCACATGGTCATTGAAGAACTTGGAATCCTGGAATATTCTGATGGAAATATCCTCCATTTGTTCCTCTCCCAAGGATCCTGGTCTTCTGACTCAGGTGCCCCAACTTGAAATGAACTCAACCTGATGATGGATGGAGAAGTTGATGGCTGAAAGAAAAATTGTCCCTTAAATATCCATGGGGACTTGGTGGGTGGGAGACATGGAAGGAGCGACCTTGCACTCTGGCGCACATAAAAGGAAGAGATGCTTCTCCCTCTTGAGTCTTATGGGAATTCTTTCCTCTCATACAAGGTGTGTTGTGGATTTCAGCATCCCCATCCTAAAACCGGCTCCCTTTGGCATTATTATTCCTAACTTCATTCAATAGGTTTTACATAAGTTTCTCACTTAACCTTCAACAGTTCTACGAGGCAGAAATCCCCATTGTATAGATGGAAAAATAAAAGCCAGAGATGTTATGTTCCTCACACAAGATCTTCTGAGTTTAAGTGATGCAGGCATGATTTGGGTCCACAGGAGATCATAATTTCACTCATTTTACTACATTCTCCCTCATTCCGGACTCCTAGCCAGTTACTCTCTTCCACTGGGTTATCCCTCATAACGCTTCTTGTATTCCATCCTCCTCTAATTTTTTCATCCTATCTTCCAACTGCAGCTGCACCATTTTACATTTTTGCCAGCAATATATGAGGATTTATCCACATCCTCTCCAACTTTTATTATTTTTTGATTGTAGCTATCCCAAGGCAGGTAGGTGAAGTTGTGTCACATTGTAGCTATGAATTGTATTTCTTTAATGATTAATTGATGTTGAATATCTTTTCATGTGCATATTGACCAATTGTATACTTTATTTGAAGAAATCTCTTTCTCTCAAATTCTCTCTTTTCATGCATCACTCTCACCACTCAATTGAATCTGCTCTTGTCCAGGTGATCAGGAAACTCCGTGTTGTTGAATCCCATAGTCAGTTCTCAGTCCTCGTCTCCTATGAACTCTCAGCAGCAATGGACCTATGCTTCCCTGACACACTGTCTTCACCTTGCATTCCCCACACACCATTATTTTCCTCCTACTCAGTGGTTGCTCTTTAGTTTCCTGTATCAGTTTCTTTCCCATGTCTCCAACCTCTAAGTTTTAGAATATGCCAGGGTTCATACCCAGACCACCCAAGCCACCTCTCTTCACTATCTACACTCATTCTCTTCTGATGTTATGGCTATGCACTAATCCCTGGAACCTGTGACTATATGACCTTACGTGGCAAAAGGGACATACAGATGTGATCCCTCCCCTGGACTCCACATTGCAAATTGCCAAGTGTTTACTTGACATCTCCACTTGCATATATAACAGGCATCTCCAGCTTGACATGTCTAAATTCAAACTCCCCAAACATGCTGCCTATAGAGTTTCCCAGCCCCCAAAATGTCACCTCAATCCTTCCATTTGTTCTGGCCACAGAACCTTGGTGTCATCCTTGACTTAATTCTTTTTCTCATACTCCACACTCTATCAGCAAATACTTATTTCTTTTCATTCAATATATATATTCAAATATTTATTTTCATATATTTATCTTTATAATCTCACACCACCTCCCTGGTCCAACGTGACCATCATTTCTCACCTGGATTATTGCAGTAGCCTCAGTCTCCCTACTTTTGACTTAACCCCTCAATGTCTGTTTTCAAAATGTCATCCAGGCTGGTCTTTTCAAAACCTAAGTTGCATCCCATTACTCCTTAGCTCAGAACTCCCCCATGGGTCCACTTTATCTGCAAGGCCCTGTACCATCTGCCCTTATCTCTCATGCTCCCCTCCTCCCTCCATTCACTCTAGGACACTGGGCTTTTGCCTTTCCTTCAATACACCATGCATGCTCCTGCCTCAGGGCCATTGCTGTGCCTAGCATTCTCTTCCTCCAGGTATCTGCACTTCTCATTTCCTGACCTCCTTCAGGTCTTTGTACAAATGTTATCTTCTCAGTAAGATCTACCGTGACCTCCCTACTTAAAGCCGAAAACTTCTCCAGGTTCCATCCTCCCTCCTCCATGCTCTATTTTTCTTCATAGTACTTCAAGAGGTTGTGAGTCAGGGTGCATTTAATATGAGCTGTAGTTTAAAGACAAATGGGAATTGAGGCCTGGAAATGTAAACTGCAAATCCTGTTATGCAAGTTCCATTGTTATTCCCAGGAAACTGCAACACTGATATGTTAATGAACTTGTTCCAGGTCACAGAACTAGTAAGTGGCAGAGCTAGGATTAGATTTTGAAGTTGGTTCTAAAGCTTCTGCTCTTAGCAACTATATACTGGTTAAATAAAGTATAGTGCATCCACATGATGGAATACTATAGAGTAATAAGAAGGATAAATTATATCTTTATACATTTAAGTGGGAAATTGTCCCTGACATATTATATGAGTTATGGGACAGTATGTGTACCATTATCCTATATTATAAATATATATAAACATATGTTTATGTCGGCACAAAGAAAGTCTAAAAGCTGATATGTGAAGAAGTTAACAGTGGTTATCTTCTGAAATTTGTCTCTTTTTCTCTATCATCAGATTCTCCATAATGCTTATGTCGGGGGAAGAGGGAGAATCTCCTTCTGCCCTTTTCCTTAAGGTTCTTATGGTTGTCCAAATAATTAACAAGACAAGTTAGCAGGAGAAAATAATACCAAGTTTAATTACATGTATACATGGGAGAAACTCAGAAATGAGCAACCCTTCCCTCTGTCTAAGCTGCTTGCTTAAGTATTGCAGCTAAAGGCAAGGAACATGTTGGGGGTGGTTAGTGGCCTGGGACTTCAGAGGGCAGGAGGACAATTCTTTTCAGGGTCATCTATAGATAATGTGGTCAGGGAGAGACAGAGTTTTTGATAAAAGAGGCTTGGTGCCTTTCCTATTGTAACCTCTATCCTACATTATCTTTACAGCCATCATGATAGAAGATCTGTTCCAGGAAGGAGCCATCATGTCAAATTCTTTAGGCAGTTAGTGGAGGGGGGGTCAAATGTCCCTCAGAGAAAACAATCAAGGTAAAGAGATATATTTCAGGGTGGCCAAATCTTGATCTCCCACACTTATCAGAGAAAAGATTATCTATTAAAATTTTTGAGCAGGGCAGTGACATGAGCAGAGCTGTGTTTCAGATAGATAAAGCCACATATGTGCAAACAGGAAGCGTATCATCTTGGAAACTCAAAGTATTTATGCTCATTTTCACGTTTTATTGTGTTCAATGGATGCCTTCAGAATGTTTACGGAAATCATCCCAAATATCTCTGGATATGTCTACACAGTACAGGCAAAGTGAAAATTTTGGTCTAATTGATTTAAATGGACCCTCCCCATGACCCAGCTCACAACTCTGGCTGTTCATCAGATCAACTGGAGAGCTTTTAAGAAGAGAAGCTTGGACCCTATCCCCAAACTGTGTATAGTCCGAATTTTCAAAAACTCCAGACATCTCTGGTCTGCTGATTAGTTACCTCCGTGTCTGTCTTTGCTGTTGTGATTTATACACTTAATCAAAATATTTTTACTATACTTTTAAGGTGCTGGAGAAAGAGAGGAGACGCATGCATCTACTTGTTTCGTGAACATCTTGAACAAGAAGTCCAAAACCTAATTTCAATCACCATGTCCCACTTAATCTCCACCCCCTCCTTCTTTGCACTCTATGACTTAGCAGATACAGACAAGCCAGCAATCTCCAAAACCATTCCTTTTCACCTGTCTACTCGCTGCTCTTTCCCACATCTGTAATGTCACTCATGCTGCTTCCCCTGGTAATTTCCAGCTCAGAGATAGGCTGTGGCTGGGTTTCGATCAGCATCAGGGATGCTGGGCTCCAGGTCAGACTCTACCAAATCCTGACCTCCCCTTTGCTCCGAGATGGCTCCAACAGTTTCAAGCACCATATTCTCACACAGCCACATTCAGAGGCAAGAGCCAGTGGCAGCATGGGGCAGGAGCATCTCCTCAACGTCCTTCCTCTTGTCAGGATGGAAGTCATTCTCAGAAGCCCCCAGTAAACTTTTCTTACATATCATTGGCCAGAATAGGGTCACATGCCCACCATGAGATCAGGGGAATCCCCCCACCTGTCTCTGATACCAGCTATCTCTTCTTGACAGCTGAACTAAGCAGGATCTGTTAGTGAGAAGAAGTGTGACTTTGGGGAAGGAAATGGATGGTGTTGATCACAGTATTTTTCTCTCTCCGCTCCTTCTATCTCTTCTTGGAGGATGCTAGTTATCTACACATTTGATCTCCATTGTCAGTCCACATTGCTCTTCTTTGTTCTAATTCCTTCCGTCTTTTTTTTAATATTATTTTCTTATCCTGTCTTCCACGTCACTGATGTGGTTTCCTGTAGTGTTGATTAGTGTCCAGCTCCCAATCTTTAAGGGCATCATTCTTGGCTTTAGGACATTGTAAATGTTTAAAGCAGATGTACGATGCATGCTCAACAGTCCATGTGAGACCTTTCTGGAAAAATAACCTCAGGCCAAATTAGTTTTAAACCAAATGGCTCCCTCATATGCTCCAATACATCCTATTACTTGAAATTTATTCATCGCTTTGTGCTTTTAAATTCTGCAAAAGAATTACTTTTCCCCTCAATTATTTTCTTAGCCCCTCGCTCAAATCATATTCTGATACCTTACTTCATCTTTCATCTCTGGTTTCATCAGTCTTTTGCAAACTGTTGTTCCTTTCCTTTATTTTGGAGGACCAATTATTTGTGTAAGTCTCATGTTGGTTTTTTTTTCCACTTTTTTATATTTAATTGAGGTCTTCCTGTTTATTTTGCTATTTGCCACATCAAACATGGGTGTTTGGATTGCTTTGACTTTGCCTTCTGTAGGGACACTTAACTTGTAGCACAGGAGTCAGAGAACTAGATAAATGGCTTGTATTCTTTGTTTGGTCTCACAGTGGCCTGGGCAGGGTAGGAAGAGAGCATGAACTTTGGGCAATAGGAATTAGAGAACCCTGTCTGTGACATCTGCTAGCAAATATAATCACACAACGCATCGTGATCAAGTTGGGTTTACTATAGGAATACAAAGATAGCATAGTTAAGAAATTTACTAATGTAATTTACTCCATTAGCAGATGAAAAGAAAAATGTAGCTAGCATTTATTGAGCAGGTGTATATCTCAGGCACAACTCCAAGGGCTTAACATTAATTCATTTAATCTTCATAATAACCCTATAAAGGTACATGGATTGGCTGTGACAGTAGAGTCATCTAGGGAGGGGTAGGCTAATTTTTCTGTAAAGGGTCAGATAGGAAATATTTTAGGTTTCACCAGCCATATGGTCTCTCTCAAAATTATACAACTTTGCCATTATAGGGAGAAAGCAGCCAAATGCGACATGTAAATGAATGGAGGTGGCTGTGGCTGTGTTCCAACAAAACTTTATTTATAAAAACAGATTGGGCTAGATTTTACCAATGGCAATAGTTTGGCAGCCCCTGATCTGGAGAAGTTGTTAAAAATACAAATTTGTGGACCTTTCCCAAGACTCTTTGAATATATGTCAGGGGAAAGCGACATTTTTGAGTAGCTTCTTTAAAAGATCTGATTTAATGAACAGATAAAAATTTAAATATAAAACCAAATGGACTGCCTATTACAAAGCGTTGTGAAGCACAGACAGGTGTTTAGAAAGCTTATGCTCTTAGACATTTAAAGTACTCACTCAATAATTGGTTTATATGAATCTTTATTATGCTCTTTTCAATAGGTGAAGGAATATTAATCAGGCTTGAATAATCAAAAATCCCAGAAAAAGTAGGTGTGTTTCTTTAGATATCCTTTAAATATTGTTT
This sequence comes from Diceros bicornis minor, assembly GCF_020826845.1. Taxonomy (NCBI): domain Eukaryota; kingdom Metazoa; phylum Chordata; class Mammalia; order Perissodactyla; family Rhinocerotidae; genus Diceros; species Diceros bicornis. The sequence goes on from NC_080743.1 coordinate 61,158,236, forward strand.
TAATCTATTTGGTTAAACGAATACTGTACTTCTTGAATGCCTACTGGTAGCTGTACAAAACACCAGGCAGATGCCAAGGATAGTAGGGCATGGACCCTGCTCTCAAGTGGAGAGTAGACCACACACAAATAATTGTAGTGCAAGGCAGAGAGAAACCCAATCCATAAAAGAATTATGATAAAGAACTCTGAGACTTCAAAATGGAAATACTCATTTAATACGGATCAGAAAATCCTTTTCTTAGGACTTGGCAGTTCTGAAAGCAGTGAGGGAGAGAGAGGCTATATTTGAGAAACAATGTGTTTGGCTAGAAAAAAAGCTGGAGTGAAGGCATCAATTGATGGAGGGACTCTAATGCTGAGATGAGTACTTAGTTCTACAGGCAATGGGAAAGAGCAAGTGTTGGAAGATTTAATTTGGGCACTGGTGGATTGTCAGGAAATGGAAAACAAGACAAATGGAAACCATCCAGTAGCACTTCTTTTTCTGGCAACTCCTCTTCTGCTCCAACCTTGTGTTTTTCATATGATTGTCAATCAGAGCACCCTGACCCAGGTTGCAGGGGAGGGCACAAGTCTCAGGCTTTGCCAGTCAGAGTATGCTGTGTTCCTTTGGCCAGTGAGACATATAGGGGCTGTCTTGACCCAAGCCCAGGCAATGAGAGTCCTTCTCTGGAAATTTCCACGTAGAGTGCACCAGGAAAGTCTCTTTGCTCTCCGATTGAGTGGGACCCATAGCTGCAGAAGGCCATGTTCCCTACTGTGTGGAGAAGCCCTGGAGAATAAAGCTGATAGGAAAGAAAGAGAGAGAGAGAGAGAGACACTGAGAATGAAGATGAGAGACTATATGGCCCCTGACAGAGAGAAGAGAGTGCCCATCACCTTTCCAGTCCCTGTGAGCATGAGAGGCGGAGGCACTCCTATATTCATCTTCCTCCTAGAGATCTACATATCTTTATAATGAAAACCCTATTTATTGTCCTAATTTGAGTAGGTTTCCATTTCTTGCTGTGAAAAGTGATAGGATGAGCCAGTATTGGTATGGTGTCACTCAGAAAGCCATGCAAGGTATTATCAGCCAAAGAGGAGACAGAGAGACAAGATCAAGAATCAGGATCAGGAGATCAGGGAGGCAGCAGGTGTATTCTCCACACTTCACAATGGAAAACCCCATCATGGACAGTCAACCCAGTCAACCCAGTCTCTTCTTATAAGCTTTCTCATCTCCCGTGTTGGAGACCCTCAACCCTCCCCTACTCCTACTAGGTGAGGATTTGCTGCTTGTGCAGGGGAGGTGTGGGAGATGCATATTCCCTGGAAAGCCACCAGCATATGTCAAGGAGGAGAGAAAAGGCCAGATGGATGAGTGAAGGGAAGCACATTTGGAGCATGGTTCATGAGGGAAACTGTTGGGAAACGAGGCTAGAGAGGCAGTCAGGGACCAGACCTTGTGTGGGGTTGGGCTTATTTTCCTGAGTGTCATTTATCCTGTGGAGGATGAGGACAAGAAGCGTTATTTGGTTTTAAGCAGGGGAATAACAGGAAGAGTACTGCATTTTTAAAAATATCAAAATATCAGCTGCATGGAGGGTGATTTGGAAGGGGGAAGACACCAGAGGCAGGGAGGCCAGTTAGCAGGCTGCTGTGATAACCCAGCAGAGGAGATAGAGGGTGGAGGCAGAGAGGACCAAGGGGAGAGAGCCCTGGCAGGTTGGATACCCCCAGGCTCTGCTCCCTCTCCTCCCTTTTTCCTGCTTTCTCCACCGGGCATCTGCCCAGTGCTCTCTGCTTCCTGGGGCAGGGTGTTGGCTCCTCATTTGCCTGGGAGCTCCAGGGCACAGGGGCTGGGTCTCCTCCTTATCTTCAACTTGGACAGATCAGGACAGAGCTTTGTCCCAAGATCTCTCTAGCTAGCCTTCAGGTTAATTTGTCTAAATGTGTTTTACCTAATGACTAGTCCAAACATTCAATCTCCTTCTTTGTGTTGTTTTTTCATCTTTTTTGGTGTTCAGTTTTGTTGTTTTGGTTTTGCCAGCTTTTTTGGGTCACTTAAAAGTTTTTAAATCAGTATTACAACCAACCAATTAAGGACATTTTTGATATTGCATATTTATAATAATCAATTTTGCAGTATTTTTATGATTGAAGAAAGCCCAGTCATGCTACTTAAAGCCATAGGATTAGCTAAAATCACCTAGGGGGAAGTTATAGCTAGGGAAGAAAAGATGGCACAACGCTAACCACCAAGAAGAGAGACAGACACGGAACAGCCAGTGGGGAAAACCCGGTGAGCATGGTGTCACAACAGCCAAAGAAGGAGTTTCAGGAAGGGAGGTGTGGGTACTGTGATGGCCCTGCTGAGAGGTGAGGCCAGGCTGCTTCCTGTTCTTTTTTTCTCCTCCTTAGTAGTTCCAAAATTCTTTTGTGCTTCTCCATTCCATTAGTACTTACACTCATAATGCATACATTTCTCTGCTATTATATTAAAACATTCAAACTATACCCCTCTGCCCTCTATTTCCCACTGCTCACCATCACCCCAAGTAGGATGAAGACGTAGAACATTCATTAGCCCATGTTCTCTGTCCAACTCACAGTCTTGTAATATTCTTACCCCTCTCCCTGTACCAGCCTTCCAACACAGAGGTTTTGCTGAAATAATTACGTGTTCTCTTTCTAGACATTATTAGATTTTCTATGAAAATATTACTTCTTTATTTCGAGAATCTTTACTTTTCACTTACATCGCAAATTCCCAGGCACATTACCATCAACCATTTTGTTTACTTACAATAGTTGTGTGTTTCCTTGCTGACCACTATGGACTCTCTCTCTTCCTACTCTGGAGATCTCTGTTATGATGAATTTGTTATTTAATGGAGAACTTTTTTGAGGATTTTCCTCAAATGGACCCTGTGGCTGATATTTTCTCTGCATCCTTACTTCAGAGCTAATATTTTCTCTTACCCTGACAGTAAGTGCCGTCTAGCTTATTTGCGAGGATTTGTCAATTGCTGTCCTTACTTTTAAGTAGCGCACAGTGTCCTTTCACTGTCATCAAGATTGCAGTATTGCAGACAAGTGTGATTGTTCTTCTTTTCAAAGTATTTTTCCTTTGGAGGCTTTCTAAGCTTTTCTTCATTTTTGTGGTATTTCAAAAATTATACCAGCTACTCTTAAGTTCATGTCTGATTTTTTCATTGAAGTGAAATTCCCATAAATAAAATTAACACTATAAAGTGTACATTTTTAAGTGGCATTTCGTGCATTCACAATATTGTGCAACCGCCACCTCTCTCTCATTTCAAAACATTTTCATCATCCCCGAAAAACACCTAGTGCCCATTAAATAATTACTCTCTCTTCCTCCTCCCCTATCCTCTGGTAACCCCCAATCAATCATGCCTATGTAATGAAGTCTCCATAAAAACCCATAAGGGTGGTTTTAGGAGATCTTCTGGGTTGGTGAACACAGGAGGTGCTGGGAGGGTGGCCCACCTGGAGAGGGCGTGGAAGCTCTACACCCCTTCCCACATGCCTTGCCCTGTGCATCGCTTCCATCTGGCTCTTCATGAGTTATATTCTTTTTTAACAAACCAATAATCTAGTAAGTAAACTGTTTTTCCACTGTTCTGTAGCTGCTCTAGCAAATTAATCAAATCTGACAAGAAGGTCACGAGAACCTCTTATTTTTACCCAGTCACTCAGAAGCCAGTCAGCAACAATCAGGACTTGTGACTGGTATGTGAAGTGGGGGGATGATAGTCTTGTGGGACTGAACCCTAAACCTGTGGTATCTGACACAAACTGCAGTTAGATAGTATTAGAAGTGACTTAAATTGTAGGATATCAAGCTGGTGTCTGAGAAATCACAAAATTGCTCAGTGTAGGGAAAAGTACACACACATCTAGTGTCAGAAATAGTGTGGTAGTGGTGTGAGAGTAAAGGAGAGACACTTTTTCCAATCTTCCTCTTTATTCTGAGGAAGCTTGGCCCTGAGCTAACATATGTGCCCATCTTCCTCTATTTTGTATGGTGGATGCCACCACAGCATGGCTTGATGTGTGGTACGTAGGTCCCCACCCAGGATCTGAACCTGTGAACCTGTGAACCACCAGCCGCTGAAGCGGAGCACCTGAATTTAACCAATACTCCAGCGAGCCGGCCCCTGGTTTTTTTCAGAGTTTCAATCTCTTTTGTGAAGAACTCCTTCTGCTCATTAATTTTATTCTTGAGTTCATTGAACTATCTTTCTGAGTTTTCTTGTAACTCATTGAGTTTCTTTATGATAACTGTTTCGAATATCTGTCATTTATATTGTAAATTTCTGTGACTTCTTGATTAGTTTCTGCAGACTTGTCATTTTCCTGCTGATCAGAGTTTTAATGTATTGCTTCATAGTGTTTGATGAAGTGGGCCTTTGCCAATGCACAGTGGTAGTATCTGGTAGTAAATTCCACCTCCCTTCACTAGTGGGTGTGGCAAGAGCTGTGTCTTCTGAACCTACCGCATCCACTGAAAGTTGTGCCCATCCACTAGACATTGTGCTGATAGGACTCATCTGCATTTGCCTGCTGACCGCAGCTGCTTGGCAGGTCACACACGCAGGTGCAGGCACTCTGGTGCAGAACCGCTGCACTAGCTGTCGGGCTGAGCTGGTGAGCTGGGCAGGAGGTGAGAGGTGGGTGCTTTCATTCACACACATGAGCCTGCTCTGCACTCACTAGCAGCCCACGTGGGCTGCTGGGCTTTGTGTGGTGCCCACACGGTGGCTGAGCCACCTTGCTGTGGAGCATTCCCATGGGTTGTTATGCAACTGTGAAAGTGAAAGCATTTGTGTGAAGGTCTGCCTGTTCCCCTGGCTTCTCTTAGAGTCACATGCCGGCCACTGTGTGAGATCCACAACCCAGATCTCTGCCACTAGGGAGGAGGAGGAGATCCACTCATCTCCTCTCACTGCTTCCTGAGGATCAAGTACTCCTACCTTCAGGTGTGTGGCTTTGCGAATCTCTCAGATGTTCTATTGTGCTGTGTGGGTATCCACTGTTGGTTAATGAATGTCCTTTTGTTTGTATCTTAGTAGGGAGAGACTAATGGAACTGCTCACTCCACCATGGTGCTGGTGTCACCTCCTCTTTCCTTTTTCTTCTCAACAAATTCTATCATTTCCTGGTTAGGGTCATGGATTCTGTGGAGTCAGTGAGCAGTTTAGGGAGTCTTGCTGGGTTTTTTTTCTTGAGATGTAGTTTCATCTAGGCTGGCTACTCCATGCTGCCAGAGCACTTCGACTGCTCAGCCATTATAGGTTTTGTCACCATTCTCAGAGAGCAGCAGAGGAGGCAGGGTAAGGGGTGCACAGGAAGCTGCCTCTGCCCCCAGAAACCCTCTCTTTGTGTGCTATTGGAAGCCACACAACCATTGAGGGTGGTAAGTCCCTCAAAGAAGGAAATGCAGTTGTTCCTGCCTCACCCAAGGTGGCATTGGCCTTATCTAAGCTGTAACTAGATTTAGAGCATCCATTACCAGGCTGCATGGAGTCTCATATGTCAAGGGAGGGCAAGGAGGTGAGAGGGTCCTCATGGCTCTAGCCACAATGTCCTTTTTATCCCTTGAACACTGACAAAAGAAAAACTCTTTTCTGTAAATGTATCTTGGATTAAAGCAGATTCATACAGTGCTGGGTTCATGATTAACTCATTTTCACCAAGATTGAAGTTGACTAAGCTAGTGAACTCTTGTTCTTTATTTAAAAGAATAATTTTTAAAACATTCAAAGGATATGGCACCATATCATCATATTTAATTTTAGTTCCTTAAAAATTTGCAAGAGAAAAATTTTATGGAAGTATATTTGCATGTGTCCTCAAGGAGGGTGCAGGATGTGTTGGTACATCAGAGATGGAAATGGCTGTAACTGCACTGCATTTACCTAGTCTTTCAGTCATTATTGGATTTTGTCTTTTTCCTGTAGGTTTTATTTGTTTCAGAAGTGCACTAGGAAGAGAAGTGGAAGTCAGGAACTTGGATCTTATAAAGACGGTGGCACTAACTTCTCTCGAGTGATTTTTCTCAGTTTTCTTGTAAATTGAAACTCCACCTCCCTGTTCATAGTAAAGAATCTTTTCTGTAGCCTATGAGAAATAGCTTAATACATTTCTTTTTATAGCAAAGGGAAAGAGAAAGAGACAGGGGGAAAACAGGGGTCAGGCTGCTTGAGACCACACAGATACACAGATCTAGCTTCATGGCTGTGTGAAATTCTAGCAGCAGTCTTCATTAAATTGTTGATCTTTGGAAAGTCCCTCATTCCTACCTTTTCGTGAACCCTGGCCATTTGCTGTCTCTGTAATGATTTAGGTCTGTCAATGCTAATAATCCATAATCAATCTATAAATAAAAATTGGGGTGAGTTTATTATGAGCCACGTTTGAGGACTATAACCCAAGGCCTTCCTTCCCCAAGGGAGGAAGGGCACCAAAGAAGTGGGGTGTATAGAGTGGTTATATACCATCTTGGGACAAAGAGCATACATCACATATGAAAGGAATATCTGTTTTACTACCGTCACAAGATGCTCAGCTGGCACAGCAAGTTGGTGGTCCACAGGTCAGTGGTCACAGGTGAACACAGCAGGTCAGTACTTAATCCCTAGTTCCCAAGAAGAGATGCTTATCCTTAAATGAATGCTGATATAAGGGGAAGTTACCTCCCTAGATTTAAGAGCATCATTCCTGTCTTTGGGACATAGTAAAGGTTTATTGCAGAGTACAATCTATGATCAACAGCCTCATCAGGCCCTTCTGGAAAAACAAGGTCAGCCAAAGGAGCATTAAACCAAATGGCTTCTTCAGATACTCCAATAGATACTATTGCTTTTCATTTATTCATCAGGTTCCTGTTTAAAAATCCAAACATAGCTTTGGGGGAACAAACTGTCTCCAACTTTAAAGTATTTTGTCTGAAAGAGATAACCCCCACCCCCCATTTACTGCCATGAGCACAGAAACATGATTCATTGGTTCCAATTTTTCAAAAACCCTCCCATGTAAGCCTAAATCCCCAAAAGAAGAAATGAAAAAGCAGGAAATAACCACACATACAAAGGAATGTGATGTATGCTCAAAATAGTTTTTTGTTTAACTTTATACAAATATATGGAAAACTGAGATGAAATGGATAATTTTCTAGGAGAAAATAATTTACCAATACGGACTACAGAAGAGAAAGAAAATCTAAACAGATAATTACGTGCTATGGAAAAACACACTCCATGCTGGAGATGAAGAACATAATGAATGAGATTTAAAAAAAATCAATCTAGAAACCTGAAAAAACAGAGCTGACACTATGAAGGACAGAATTAGTAATTTAGAGGACAGAAGTATAGAAATGCTTCAAGTGGAGGTGGAGAGAGCACTAAGACTTAAAAAAAAACGAAGAAATTCTCCAAGAAATATCTGACTTATTAGGAAATGCAATGTAAGGTTTACAGGTATTCCAGAGGGGGAAGGGTGGGAGAAAGGAACAGAGAGCTTGTTCAAAGAAATAATAGCTGAGAACTTCCCAATCCTGGGGAAGGAACTGGAATTATAAATAAATTAAGCCAATAGAACTTGTAATTACATAAATGCAAAAAGACCTTCTCAAAGGTATATATTAGTAAAACTGGCAAAGGTCAATGACAAAGAAAAAATATTAAGTGCAGCAAGGCAGAGGAGAATAATATACAAAAGAACCCCTTTCTTGCTTTCAGTGGACTTTTTTTGTTTGTTTGTTTTGGTGAGGAAGATCAGCCCTGAGCTAATATCCATGCTAATCCTCCTCATTTTGCTGAGGAAGACCGGCTCTTCAGCTAACATCTGCTGCCAATCCTCCTCCTTTTTTTCCCCCCGAAAGCCCCAGTAGATAGTTGTATGTCATAGATGCACATCCTTCTAGTTGCTGTATGTGGGACGCGGCCTCAGCATGGCCAGAGAAGCGGTACGTCAGTGTGCGCCCACGAACCCGGGTCGCCAGTAGCGGAGCGCGTGCACTTAACCGCTAAGCCAGGGGCTGGCCCGTCAGTGGACTTCTCAGCAGAAACCTTACATCTAGGAGAGAGTGGAACGATATATTCAAAATACTGAAAGACAAAAAATTTCGGCAAGAATACTCTATCCAGCAAAAGTATCCTTCAGGTACTATGGAGAAATAAAATCATTCCCAGAAAAACAAAAGCTGAGGGAGTTCATCACCACAAGAAATGATCAAAAATACCCTCATAACTGAAACAAAAAGGAAAAGGTTTACAAAGCCTTGAGCAGGGAGATAAATACACAGAAAAAGTCAGAAAATTTCAGCTCTCTATCAGAACAGGCTGGCAAACAATTGTAACATTAAAGATATGGGGAATGAAAGCATTAAAAATAACTATAAACACTTCACTTTAATCACAAACTCACAACACAAAATGGAATAATTCTTGACAACAATAGCTTAGAGGGAGAATAGGAAAGGAGTGTAACCCGCTTAGGCTAGTGGAGATTAGAGGCTATCAGAAATGGACTGTCACATCTATGAGATCTTTTATACAAAACTCATGGCAACCTCTAAACAAAAAATCCAAACAAGACAGAAATGATAAATAAAGAGAAAAGTGTGAAAACCATCAGAGAAAACCACCAAACTGAAATGGCGGTTAGAAATACACAGGAAGAGAAACAACGGAAATGTTGAACAACCAGAAAACAAGAGATAAAATGGTAGTATTAAGCCCTCATATAACAATAATCACTCTGAATGTGGATGTATTGAATTCTCCAATCAAAAGACACAGAGTTGCTGGATGGATTGAAAAACAAGACCCAAGAATATGCTGCCTCCAGGAAACACATCTCAGCTCTAAAGACAAACACAGGCTCAGAGTGAAGGGATGGAAGATGGTACTCCAAGCAAAAGGCAAACAAAAGAAAGCAAGTGTTGCCATACTTGTATCAGAGAATGCAGACTTCAAGATCAAAAAGACAATGAGAGACAAAGAGGGGCAGTATATAATGATAAAAGGGACATTCCACCAAGAGGCAACACAATAATAGTAGGAGACATCAACACCACACTTACATGCATGGATAGATCATCCAGACAGAAAGTCAACAAGGAAAGAGTAGAATTAAATGAAAAACTAGACCAGATGGACTTAATATATGTATATGGAACATTTCATCCCAAAACAGCAGAATATACATTCTTCTCAAGCGCACATGGAACATTTTGAATGATAGACCATATGTTGAGAAACAAGGCAAGCCTTAATAAATTTAATAAGATTGAAATCACATTAAGCATCTTTTCCAACAATAATGCTATGAAACTAGAAATCAACTACAAGAAAAAGGCTGGGAAAGTCACAAATATGTGGAGACTAAACAACATGCTACTGAACACCCATTGGATCAATAAAGAAATCAAAGGAGAAATCAAAAAATATCTAGAGACAAATGAAAGTGAAAATACATGATACCAATTCTTATGGGATGCAGCAAAAGTGGTTCTAAGAGGGAAAAATTCATAGCAATAGTGGCCCACCTCAACAAACAAGAAAAATCTCAAATAAGTAATCTTATTTATTTATCTATTTATTTATTTTTTGTTTATTACAGTAACACGGGTTTATAACATTGTATAAATTTCAGGTGTACATCATTATACTTCTATTTCTGCATAGATTACATCATGTTCACCACCCAAATACTAATTACAACCCATCACCACACACATGTGCCAAATATTCCTTTCGCCCTCGTCCCTCCTCCCTTCCTGTCTGGTAACCACCAATCCAATCTCTGTCTCTATGTGTTTGTTTGTTGTTGTTATTATCTACTACTTAATGAGGGAGATCATACAGTCAAATAAGTAATCTTATAGTACACCTAACAGAGCTAGATAAAGAAGAACAAGCAAAGCCCAAAGTCAGCAAAAGGAGGGAAATAATAAAAGTTAGAGCAGAAATAAGTGACACAGAAACCAAAATCAGTAGAAAGGACCCAGGAAACTAAGAACTGGTTCTTTGAGAAGATAAAGAAAATTAACAAAACCTTAGCCAGACTCGCTAAGAAAAAAAGAGAGAAGGTTCAAATAAATAAAATTAGAAATGAAAGAGGAGAAATTACAATGGATACCACAGAAATACAAAAGATTATAAGAGAATACTATGAAAAATTATATGCCAAAAAACTGGATAATCTAGAAGAAATGGATAAATTCCTAGGCTCATACAACCTCCCAAAACTGAATTAAGAAGAAATAGAGAATCTGAAAATACCTATCACAAGTAAAGAGACTGAAACAGTAATCAAAAATCTCCCAAAAATGAAAAGTCCAGGACCAGATGACTTCTCTGGAGAATTCTACGAAACCTTCCAAGAAGAATTAAAACCTATCATTCTCAAACTATTCCAAGAAAATGAAGACGACAGAAGGCTTCCAAACTCATTCTGTGAGGCCAACATCACCATGATCCCAAAACCAGACAAAGACAACACAAAGAAGGAAAATTACAGGCTAATATTGCTGATGAACATAGATGCAAAAATCCTGAACAAAATATTGGCAAACCGAATACAGTAATATGTTAAAAGGATCATCCACCATGATCAAGCAAGATTTATACCAGGGACACATGGATGGTTCAACATGTGCCAATCAATGTGATGCACATATGAGGAACGAAAATCACATGAGCATCTCAATAGATGCAGAGAAAGCATTTGACAAGGTCTAACATCTATTTATGAAAAAAACTCTCAATAAAATAGGTATAGAAGGAAAGTGCCTCAGCATAATAAAAGCCATATATGACAAACTTACAGCCAATATCATACTCAACAGGGAAAAACTGAAAGCCATCCCTCTGAGCATAGGAACAAGACAAGGTTGCCCACTCTCACCACTCTTATTCAACACAATACTGGAGGTTTTTGCCAGAGCAATTAGGCAAGAAGTATAATAAAAGTTATCTAAATTGGCAAAGAAGAAGTGCAACTCTTACTGTTTGCAGATGACATGATTCTCTATATAGAAAACCCTAAAGAATCCATCAGAAAACTATTAGAAATAATCAACTACAACAAGTTGCAGGTTAGTAAATCAGCGTACAAAAATAAGTTCCATTTCTATACTTTAATAATGAACTAGCAGAAAGAGAACTTAAGAATACAACCCCATTTACAGTCTCAACAAAAAGATTAAAATATCTAGGAATAAATTTAACCATGGAAGTGAAAGATCTACACACAAATCTATGAGACACTATTGAAAGAAATTAAAGAAGACATAAAGGAATGGAAAGATATTCCATGCACGTGGTTTGGAAGAATAAACATAGCTAAAATGTCAATATTATGTAAAGCAATCTCCAGATTAAACACAATCCCGATCAGAATCCCAATGACATTCTTCACTGAAATAGAACAAAGACGACTAAGATTCATATTGGGTAACAAAAGGCCCCAAATAGCTAAAGCAATCCTGAGAACAAAGAACAAAGCTGGAGGCATCACAATTCCTGACTTCAAAATATACTACAAAGCTATAGTAATCAACACAACATGGTACTGGCACAAAAGCAGACACACAGATCAATGGAACAGAATGGAGAGGTGAGAAATACACCCACACATCTAGGGCCAGCTAATCTTCGACAAAGGAGCCAAGAACATATAATGGAGAAAGGTAAGTCTCTTCAATACGTGGTGTTGGGAACACTGGACAGCCACATACAAAAGAATGATAGTAGACTGTTATCTTTTGGCATACACAAAAATTACCTCAAAATAGATTAAAGACTTGAAAGTAAGATGTGAAACCATAAACCTCCTAGAAGAAGATATAGGCAGTACACTCTTTGACATCGGTCTTGGCAGCCTCTTTTCGAATATCATGTGTTCTCAGGCATGGGAAACAAAAGAAAAAATAAACAAATGTGAGTACATCAGACTAATGAGCTTCTGCAAGGCAAAGGAAACTGTGAACAAAACAAACAGGCAACCCACCAACTGGGAGAAAATATTTGCAAATCATACATCCGGCAAGGGGTTAATTTCCAAAATATATAAAGAACTGATACAATTCAACAACAACAACAAAAAAACAAAAAACTCAATCAAAAAAAGGGCAGAGGATATGAACAGATATTTTTCCAAAGAAGGTATATACATGGCCAACAGACACATAAAAAGATATTCAAAATCATTAGTCATTAGGGAAATGCAAGTCAAAACTACCCTGAGATATCACCGTATACCTGTTAGAATGACTATAATCACCAAGACAAAAAATAACAAATGTTGGAAAGGATGTGGAGAAAAGGGAACCCTCACGCACTGCTGGTGGGAATGCAAACTGGTACAGCCACTGTGGAAAACAGTATGGAGATTTCTCAAAAAATTAAAAATAGAAATACTATAATACCCTGCTAACCCGCTACTGGGTTATTTGTCCAAAGAACTTGAAATCAACAATTCAGAGAGACTTATGAACCCCTATTTTTGCAGCAGCATTATTCACAATAGCCAAGATGTGGAAGCAACCCAAGTGCCCATCAATGGAAGCATGGATAAAGAAGATGTGGTATATACATACAATGGAATACTACTCAGTCATAAAAAAAGACAAAATCATCCCATTTGCAACAACAGGGATGGACCTGGAGTGTATTCTGTTAAGCAAAATAAGACAGACAGAGAAAGGCAAACACCACATGATTTCACTCATATGTGGAAGATAAACAAATACATGGACAAAGAGAACAGTTAGTGGTTACCAGAGGGGAAGGGGATTGGAGGTTGGGTGAAAGGGGTAAAGGGGCACATATGTATGGTGACAGATAAAAATTAGACTACTGGTGATGAGCATGATGCAGTGTATATAGAAACTGATAAATAAGAATGTACATTTGAAATTTCACAATGTTATACACCATTATGACTTCTATAAAATAATTAAAAAAAGAAAAAAGAGAGAGAATTCAGGTGGGGGAAGACCCTAAGGGAGCAGCTACGTTTCCCTATTGAGAAACATAAATGGAATAATTTTCCTAGAGGCTGGGGTAGGGAGGGACAGAAGTTGTGAGAGAAATTTCCTTCAAATAGCAGAGGCTCCCCTATCCCCTTAGTTAAGAATTCAGAGGTCTGGGTGTGGAAGTGTGGGTGGTGGAGGGTTAGGAGAGGAGGGCAATGCAGCCTGAGTCCCCAGCTCTCTGCAGTCTGAGGCAGAATGTGGCCTGGGAGCCACTAGAATCCTAGTGTGAGACTTAGTAGTTCTGAGATCTCAGGTAAGTTAATTGGCCTCTCTGAGCCTTGGTTTCCTCAAATGTAAAATGAGGGTAGTGTCATCTACTCTATGGGGCTACATAGAAAGCCAGATTCCTGTCATATGTCACAGTGCCTGGTGATTAGCAAGGGTTCTTCCATTGTCTTGGTCTCCCTGCCTCCTTATCCTTCCCAGCCCCACAGGAAACACGTGGTGATGTGAGGCTGAAATGAGAGAACATATGTGACGCTCCGAGTATAGATCTTGCATACGGTAGATGCTCAACATGTGTTCATTCCTGCCTTCCTTCTGAGCAAGTCCTCTTCATCTTCTCAGTCACCCAGCCAACACTACCTACCTAGAACAGTCACTGCTGCCACCTTGTAACATGACCCTATGTCATTTACCCTTATTGGGTTCCAATATTTTCATTGTTATAAAGAGACCAAAATGAATATCTTTGTGCATAAGCTTCTTCTGCATGAAGGATTTTTCCTTGGGGTAAATCCCAGAAGTGGAATTACCAAGGAGAAGGTATAAATATTTTCAATGGTTAAATGTTTCTGAGACATCAAATGAACTACCAAGAAGCTTTTTACTCATTTAAAAAGCTGTGTATAATATATGAGAGTGCCTGTTGCACTGTCCCCCTGCCATACAGAGTATTCACATTAAAAATACACCTGTGCTAATTTGATAGGTGAAATATGATATCCAATTTTCTTAATTTGCATTTCTTGGATTACCTGTGAGGATGATTACCTTTCATGTATTTTATCTATTTTTTTCTTGATGCTTCATCTGTTCATATTCTCTGTTCATTAATCAACAATTGTGGTTGTATTTCATTTATTGACTTGCAAAGGGGAAGGGACTTTTTTTAAAGATTCCTACAATGTTCCCCATTGTGTAGAAGGTGGAGGGGAGCGGGGAGCATAGGAAAGTGTGCAATCACTGTGTCACCACAACTACCTCTCTTCACAGAAAAAAATCCTTTCCTGTTTTTATACTGTTGGATCATGATAAAACTGTCAGTTATGAAACAAGGAAACAACATCATTTTTTTCTTTTACATTGTCTATTTCCAAGTTTTTCATCAAGTAAGAAAAGTATAATGCTGCATACATGAGTAATCTGTGTCCCTGTGTCAGACGCAGGCTGGAAAGTGCACTAATTCAGTTAATCTCCCAAATAACACCTCGATTTAGGTATTATTCTATCCATTTTACAGATAAGGAAATTGAAGCTGAGAAAGACAAAGCCACTTTTCCAGGGTATCTACAATCTGTCCAAAATTTTATGGCCAATATGTGGCTGAAGCAGCATTTGTGACTGCAGAGCTCAGCCCCTCTTTCCACCACAAGGACGTTTTGGGGACAAGGGTGGGGCAGCAGGCCACCAAGTCAGAGCCTGGTTCCAATGAGGCAGGACCAGCAGCATGACCCCTAACCTCCTTGGAGAGCTTGGAAACAACTTGTAACCACACAGAAAGGTCACCAGCAGAGTGAGAGGGGAAGGTCCCACTTCCTCCTGGCTGCCTCCGCCTCCCCTGCCTCTGCAGATGGTGCCACAGCTCAGCTGTCCCTAATGATGGGGCAGTGGGAAGCTGTCCTGGCCCCTCACTCACCACATGTGCCCTCCTCTGCCTGGGATTAGAAGAATAAAGGATACTGGGGGATGGAGACAAGGACCTGAGATTGTGGAGATTGTGCCTGCCAAAAGGACACTGGAAAATAACTCACTGCTCTGACATCTCAGCGGCAGCAGCCCACCACAGCAGGGCAAATAATTGCCTTTTGAACTAGAGGTTTGATGGAGGTTTTCCTGTCCTGAGGAATTAGCAGACATCGCAGAAAGCCCTAGTCATTTTTCCCTCCCACTCAACCCTCAAAGATGCTTGAGGAATTGGGATGTTAACACCATGGAAGCCACAGCTGCCCACCAGTCCGACTCATACCTGACTCCTCAGCCTCCCGCCACACCCTCCCTGGAGCGGCCCCGCCTGTTCTGCTACTCACCTAGAATGAGGCTGATTTGGAGCATCAGGGTCTGGCAGGGGAACCAGATGCTGCATAAGGAGTCCATGACTGCTGGGTGAGGGAGGTTAGTCCCTGGCTCCTCCTCTCCCCGCCCCCGCCCCCTCCCATCCCCACTCTAGTCTTGAATCTCAGCACACTCTCTCCTTGCATGTTGAGGCTAAGGACATACAAATTTTTAAAAATAAGGGTATTTTTTTCCTGATAATAATCCATGCTGATTTTACAAAATTTGGAAAACATAGAAAATTGTACAGAAGAATAAATATCACCTGTTATCACACCTCACAAAGCTAACCACCATAAACATTCTTCTCCCCCAGCTTTACTGAGATATTATTGACATACAACTTATGTAAGTTTAAGATGTACAACGTGATGATTTGACACACGTGTATATTGCAAAATAATTACCTCGATGAGGATAGTTAGCATCTCCATCCCCTCACATAATTACCATTTTTTTGCATGTGTGATGATAACATTTAGAGTCTACTCTTTTAACAAATTTCAAGTGCATAATACAGTGTTGTTAATTATAGTCACTATGCTGTACACGAGATCCCCAGAACTTATTCCTTTTACAACTGGAAGTTTGTACTCTTTGACCAACATCTCCCCATCTCCCCCAGTCCCCAGCCCTGGCAACCACCTGAACTCTCTATTCCTATGAATTCAGCTTTTTTAGATTTCACATGTAAGTGAGAACATAGAGTATTTGCCTTTCTCTGTCTATTTCACCTAGCATATGGCCCTCAAGGTCCATACATCTTGAAAAAGGCAAAATTTCTTTCCTTTTATGGCCCAACAATATTCCATTGTGTATATACATGCCACATTTTCTTTATCCACTCGTCCATCGATGGACATTTGGGTGTTTCCATGTCTTGGCTACTGTAAATAACGCTGCAATGAATGTGAGGGTGGATGGACAGATTCTCTTCAAGATCCTGATTTCATTTCCTTCAGTTATACACCCAGCAGTGGAAGTGCTGGATTTGTATGCTCAGCCATTTCTCCAAAGAGCTCTAGTTCTTCTTATTGAGGAATTGTCTTAGAAACTAAGATCTGGGCACTGGTTCTGCTTGGTGCTACTTGAGGTGGTAGCACTTTTTCAAGTGTCAGGAATTGAGAATGAGATTTCTCATCCATAGACACAGATTCCACCCAAATCCACAGGCCTCGTTATAGTCCTGCTTTTTTGGAAATGAGTAGTCTTTAATGGCACAAAGGAGTCAGGAAATTATCACAAGCATCTTTAGAAGTAAAAGTAGTTAAAATAAAAGCCACTAAAGCAAATGCCATTTGGTCCAAAAAAATACGAAAAAGTTGATTATTAGGCAAGGAAAACAGACTGAGGGTCTATGGCTTATTGCAGGACTAGCTAAGTAATAGCTATAGCACTGATGGTATTATAAAGGCCTAGTGATAAAAGCAATCAAAATAGTATTGGAAGGATTGATTGACTTCTGGCGTGATACAAGTTGACCTACCCCCCAGTGAAACTGGTAAAATTATTAAAAAAAAATTAAAGCCTCTGGGAATGGTCCTTTGGACAAACAGCAAAAGAAATGTCTATTCCAGAAAATCTATGAAAACTCCCTTCTCTTTTCTATGCAATTTTCCTTAAATCTAGGAACACCTGCAGGCCTTTGGGCAACTCTGAGCTCAGCCACTGAGTGGCGACATTGTCTGATTATGACTCAGGCCCCACTCCCCTGGGGAGATGAAGGAGGGAGGTAGTGGTGTACCTGTTGGTGTTGCCCTGTGCTGACTGCTTCTAGTATTATATTTATTTAGTCCTCCCAACAACCCTGTGAAGTAGGTAATAGCCCATTTTACAGATGACGCCTTTGAGGATCTGCCCATAATTACACAGCTAAGTGGTAGAAGGAGGAATGGAATCAACATCTGTTTGTCCCCAAAGTCTTGCATCCAAGCATGCTGGGCTCCCACAGAAAAAGTCATTCTGTGCCCTTAGCATACACAGTCACATGGGGAGGTAGTGGGGTGTGGGGTCCCAACTTGAGTTTGGGCTAGGACTGTCTAGTGAAGGAGGATGGTTGCTGAGGAGTTCCCAAGCCTTAGCTTTGGTTATTGAAGGGAAGAAATAGGTTTTAATGTGGGAAAAATTACAGGTAATACTACTCTTATGAATCCTTTAGGATGCTGCTGTATTCCAGGCCGACCTACCACCCTCAGCAAGGTTTTCCTCCTGCTCTGGAAGAGATGCCTTTTCTTCCTGATGAAACAGTTGGCTGGTATTAGGGGCCATGCTGTATGAAACACGTGTCCTGCATATTGAAACATCAGATTCCCCCACAGACAGTGGTGTGCTGGAGCCAGCTGGAACTGGCTTGTGAGAGCTGGTTTCATGCATCTTTGCCCAACTCTGTGTTCGGTGTCATCATGTTGGTAATTTGAAATGAGCCCTTTTAGGAGTATTTACACCACAGAAATTGTCAAATGTTAGAGACCAGGGCTCCTTTCTCCTGAAGAGTCAGCTGTTAGGCAGTTACCAGCACACCACTGCCCACTAGGAAAGGCTGGTGGGAGCAGAGAAACGGACAAAGGGATCCCAAGGGAACCCATGGATTTACAGCTTCCATCTCAAGCTCACTCCAAGTCCTTCAGCTTTTGAAGAGAGTAGTTCTATTAGAATAGAATTGCTGCACAATTTAAGTTTCTATTTTTTTTCTCCTTCTATTTTGTTATTGAGGGCAAATAACTGAATTTGAGTAGTAAAAGATGCATATGCTGTCTCCACTGGAAAGCAAGATGGCTGACACTGGAAGTTGTCTTTGAGCCAAACCCATGATAGAGTCATGCCTGGGTCCTAGGGAGGTGGGGCACCCACCCAGGACGGGGTGGGCTGTGGTGTTAGCTGGGGAAGGACAGCACACACGTGACTGCTCAGGGTCTGTGGGGACAACTAGCAGAGAGGAGCTCACTGTTATTTTCCCACAGAACGCTGTGGTGTGGGCCCTCGGTCGCTGAGTGTCTGTCAGAAGGGCAGGTAGTAGGTGAGGTCATGCTCCTGTGAAGCCACCTCGGAGCTCAGTGAAGCAGCAGATGGTGACCGGGACAGGAAGGGAAGGTCCTGGCAGCGCCGAGACACAGGTGTGCTCAGTAAATATTTGCTGAATGGAAACCAGTGATGGCTCTCATGTGTAGTTTAGCTGAGAGCTGTTTGTTTTGTTTGAGAGCATATGTGACACTCCAGGGTCCTCACAGGCAGGGTTGAGACAGTGAGACCTCCACTCTCAGGTGCCGATCTGCACTTGCACCAACCTGAGCGGCCTCCTCACCTCACCTGTTCACAGGGCCTAGGTCCTGCATCAGAAGGGGGAGGGCAAGAGCCAGTGATGCCTGTTGATGTCACAAATGACTAACAACTTGGCAAAGGGCTGTAAAAGCCCAGCACAGAAAGTACCTAATTCTGTCTGAGACAAGACAGCCTTCCAGGGAGGCCATTTGAGCTGCTTCTGGAAGGGTCACCAGACATGTGACAGGGGACAGGAGGGAAGGGTCCTACTCCAGGGAGCGGGAGCAGGTACACAGGCTGGAGGCTGATGGGGCGTCCTTTCTTAGGTCCACAGGAGATGAGGATTGACGCTATAAATGGAGAGGTTTTTTCCAGTTGACTGCTCCTGCTGGGGCTCTCCCTCCCCTCTGTGTCCCCGTTGGGAAGGGGTCACAAAGGTCCAATGGCATGTTCTCAGGGTCTGTGTGTGGGATCTGCGGAGCCCACCCTCTGCCCTGTGGGGTGGAGTGGTGTGGCCTGAGCCCCTGGGGTGGGCAGAAGGTTGTGCTTGGTGCCGTGTTCTGTCCTCCCCTACTGGACAGAAGAGAGATGCTGGGAACCCGTCCAGCCAAGACCCAAAAGGGAAACTTTGTGACAAAGGAAGTCCAGCAGAAAGGGACCAACTGATGTGGTTGGGGTGAATGTCACCGACAAAGTGACGTTAGTCGGGAGCCCTGCAAGGGAGCTGGGCCCAGGCGGTGACAGGAGCAGCTTCCACCAGTGGGGCTTCTCCAGGTTTAAAAGGTAATGTAGTTGGCATGACTGATGGGATGGTTAAGAGTAAAGTGAAAAGACCTTGTGAAAGCTGGACTGAGACACTCCCTAGGAGGACAGTGTCCACTGCCCCAGGGAGGGAGGAGGGTTCACCAGCCTCCAGCTCACAGATGTGAGGGTCCCGGGCTCTGCTAGGAGATCAGCTGAGGCTTCTCAGGCCAGCTGCCTTTGCAGGTGTGGGCTGGGCTGGAGGCGCAGGCCCATTTGTGATGCAGAGTGCAGGGGGAGGTGGCTGTGTTTGGCCAGGGGCCGCCTTGGTTTTCATAGACTGTGAGATGCAGCCACAGGCCTTTGTTCCCCTGCCTGGGGGTGGTATGAGGGAGGTGAGAGGCTGCTGTCGGACAGGCCTACCTCCCCCTCAGTATGGCTTCTCAAGGTCTGAAGAGATCTTAGTGTGGGAGATTCATTTCCCTGAGAGGGTCTTGGATCTGGAAAGAACATTGGTCTGAAAGGCTAGAGTCCTGGTTGTAGGCTTGGCTTTGTCACCTACTGGCTTCCTGACCTTGGGTTTATTAATGAACTTCCTTGGATCCCCGGTTTTCTCATCTGTAAAATGGGAAAGTAATCCTAATGATACTTGTCTCTCACAGGTGCAAGTGCTTTGTAAACTGGAAAGTGCTAGACAAGTGGAGGTGTTGACGATGATTTAGCTCTCTGGCTGCCCCTGACTGACTGGAGACCATGGGAATGTCTGTTATGTAGATTCAGCAAGGACAGGTTAAGCAGTGCCCCCATTTGTCGATCATTCAGACTTCTCCCATCCTGAACCCTCTAGAACTTAGCCCTGGGCAGGTCTGCCACCTCATTGCCATGGACACAGTGTCCTAGTTCAGTGACCTGAGCACAGGAGCTCCCATCGCCCAACATTGGAGGACCCTCACCCCAAGAATAGTGTTTCTTAGGCTGCCCAGCCTCACAAAAATGGAGATATTTGAAAACTGTCTCACACAGAACTGTGCAGCTATTTTTCTTTTCTCTTTTGATACTATAGAAAATCAATGAAATAAAATATACTACATCCTTCTGGCTTCCCTCCCACCATTGTCAGATAGAGAATTCCATATTATTTTCCTTTAGATTCTTTTGCCAAGAACTATTTTTGATGTTATTTATTGTATTTGTCAAATTTTCAGTTGTAGACTCAGTATTCTCTTCAGCTACTCCAAGAAGAAAAATGTTTACCAAATGCTATATATTAAGTCAACAGTATTTTATTAAGGCTGAAGAAACAAACTCAAGTCAGATCCCCGATTTGACTTCCAGAACAATACTGCAGAATTTGGCTGCTAAGAGAGCTGCTGCCTCTGCTGTGAATAGGAAGCTGCAGGATCAGGAGCTGCTGGTTTGTAATGTTTCTATCTCTGCCAGCATTCCACGCCAGCAAAACAGATGCTCTGCACCTTCCTGGATCCCGTGTAACTCAGTCTCAAATAAAAGCCTTGTGTGTGCAAAAACGATTACTGGGACCTTAGTCGTAAGGAATCTGGAAAATGTAGTTCTTGGCTTTTCATCCCTGCAGTACAGGAAAGCATCCTTCATCAGGGACTTAATGGGCATTGGATGAGCCAGTTCATGGTATCTGCCAATCTTGTCCTCAAGGAAGTGATTGAACTTGGTATTACCCTTTTCAGTGTTTGACACAAGTCCCCCTGTGCCTTCTGAAATACACAACTTTACCATCTCATAGTCCCCCTCTTCCTTTCCCTCCCGCATTAACCATTTCATGCCTGCTTTCACACCTGCTCTTTTGGTTGTGCTCTACCCTGGTTTCCATGAAAAAAACCCAGTTGAGCCAAGAAGATGTTTGTTTGTTGACATAACTGTAGATTTTGGTCTATCACAGGGAGATATCAAATCTCATTGGCAACACACAGACTTTCCCCCCTTTGCCATCACCTTCATCACTGCCTCCCTCTAAAGCCTGTCGTCCTCATACAAGACAACTCTCCTGCCCTGTAATGTCCTCTGGGGTGTATAAGCCACTGTCCCTTATTTTAGTTCATTCTCTGAGAGAGCAGCTTCAACAGGCTTCCAGCCCTCATCAGCATCCCCCTGGGGAATTCTGGTGAGTGAATCTTTCCTACCTCATTATAGCAGTGAGCCCAGTGAGAGTCAGGGAGAGACGTGGGTAAGAACTGAAGAAGTGGAAACAAAAAATGTAGGTTTTTATTCCAAGAAGCTTGCCTGTGATGAGCAAGAAAGAGATGGATCAGGAGGGAGGTCATAAGATTTAGTAAGTTTTTGATTTTCTTTAGTGAAAGAGGTTCAGTCATATTTTTAGGATTAGAGAACAGACTCAGGAGAGAGGGAGAAGTTGACATAAGACTAGGGAGGGAATAATTGATAAAACAATGTGTCAGAGGGGATAAGAGGCAGGAGCAGAGCCAGGTTTTGAGGAACTTAACATGTTCAACATTTTATACCTAGAATAAAAGAAAGTGAATTTTTAAAATGGGAACTGTCTCTTCAGGGAGTTTGCACCTCTAGTGTCCCATGTCCTCCCTCACCTGCTCTTGGCCTGTGCTGTCAATGATTGTCCTGCCACATGTGAACCATGGCTGTTGGTGGAGGCTTGTCCATATTTGACAATCTTTCTCTCCTTTTACCGTTGTCTCCTTGACTCATTTGTTTATAGCACTTTTTTTTTTAATTCATGAAAGGGAAATTGACTCTGACGAGAGACACCACTATAATTGTTGTCATTGTTCTTGTCCTTAGCACCTCAGCAGGGGCTGGAGTGGTGAGGGGAACCCTCCAGTTCTTTCCTCGTGGTGTCTTCCCCCCATCCCTCCTGGGTCCAGTTCTGGAACTTTAGCACAAAAGAAACCATTATCATCGTCATACACTGGATGCAGCCCCATTGAGGTAGGGAGATAGGAGTAGGTGGGGCCCTGGGAACCGTCTCAGGCTGTATAGTCCCTGTGATAGCAAGAAAAACATGATACTCAGTGTGACAGTAAGTGAGAATGGAGAGAAGGTAGGAAGAAAAGAGGGTTGAGAGAGGGGATCTCAGAAACATCAGCAATCAGGAAAACCAAAGGGTCTGCATGGATAATGGGGCAATGCAATATGTGTGGGGCCTTTAACAAGGACCCTGGCGGGGAGGAACAGGAAGAGGCACAGGATGGCCGAGGGGGCACCTTGTCTGGGGGAGCAGGCAATAAGACACAGTACTAAAGGGCCCTGATCACTCAGGAATCACCATTCTCCATCTGATTTGTCCTTAAAGTTAATGATACACATAGGTTAAAAGTAAGAGAAGCGAAACAGATATAACATGCAAACACTAATACAAAGAAAACTGGAATGGCTATTTAAGAGAGAAAGTAGACTTCAGAACAGAAAAATTACCAGAAATGATGGCTATGTAATATGGTTGTGGTACCAATTTCAATGTGGGTCTGTGGGGGTTGTTTCCTTATGCCAACAAGCAATTCTTGGACATTACCTGTGTATTCTACAATTCAACTCAATTCTGACACTATCTCCATGGAGATAGCATCAGATTCCACCATTTTATTGTTCAGTCCTACCAGACTGTCCCCTCTCCATTACAGACACCAGTCATAAGCCCAGGTTTTTACCTGTACTGCTGACTGACTGGCTATAAATCAGAGGTTCCCATGACACCCTCCTTGGGTTCTATCAATTTTCTAGATTGGCTCACAGAACTCACAGAAATATTTTGCTAG
Organism: Diceros bicornis minor; assembly: GCF_020826845.1. Classification (NCBI taxonomy): domain Eukaryota; kingdom Metazoa; phylum Chordata; class Mammalia; order Perissodactyla; family Rhinocerotidae; genus Diceros; species Diceros bicornis. Next base: position 61,181,329 of record NC_080743.1, read on the forward strand.
ATTACCAGTTTATTATAAAAGGATATAACTCAGGAACAGCCAGATGGAAGAGATGCATAGGGCAAGGTATGGGGAAAGGGTGTGGCGCTTCCTTGCACTCAGAGTGCATCACTCTACCCAAATCTCCAGGTGTTCACCAACATGGAAGCTCTCTGAACTCTGTCCTGTTAGGTTTTTGTGGAGGCTTCATTATACAGGCATGATTGATTAAGTCATTGACCATTGGGCTTTGAACTCAATCTCCAGCTCCTCTCCCCTTCCTAGAGGTTGGGAGGTGCAACTCAATGTTCCAACCCTCTAATCACATGGCTGGCTCCACTGGCAACCAGCCCCCATCCTTAGGTGCATTCCAAAAGTCACCTCATTCACATAACAAAAGGCACCATTATCTGTCTCATCACAGGAAATTCTAAGGGTTTTAGGAGCTCTATGCCATAAATGGAAGGAAGACTAATTATATATTTGTATTATAAATCACAATATCACAGTATTACATAGTGAGGAAGGAGTCAATTCACAAAGAAGAGATAACATTCCTAAATGTGTATGCATCTAACAACAGAACTTCAAAACACGTGAAGCAAAAACTGACAGAACTGAAAGGAGAAAGAAACAAATCCACTGTTATAGTCAGAGACTGTTATACTCCTCTCTCAGAGGCGGAAGTAGTAGGTAGAAAATCATCAAGAACATAGGGGGTGGCCCAGTGGTGTAGAGGTTAAATTCATTTGCTCAGCTTAGGCAGCCTGGGATTTGCAGGCTTGGATCCCAGGTGCAGACCTGTGCACTGCTTATCAAGCCATGCTGAGGCAGGTGTCCCACATATAAAAAAGGGAGGCGAAGATGCACACAGGTGTTAGCCCAGGGCTGATCTTCCTCAGTAAAAAGAGGAGGATTGACAACAGATGTTAGCTCAGGGCTAATCTTCCTCACACACACACACAAAAAAGAATATAGAAGAATTGAACAACACCATCAACCAACTTGACTCAATTGTCATTTTAGAACATTCCAACAATCAACAGCAGGCTATGCATTTTTCCCAAAGCATGTGGAAAATTCAACAAGATAGGTTCTGTCCTGGGTCATAAAACAAACCTTGACACATTTAAAAGATTTGAAAAATATAAAGTACGTTGTCTGACAATAATGGAATTAGACTAGAGATTAATAATAGAAAACAGAAACATCTGCAAACACTTAGAAATCATACAAGACTCTTCTAAATATTCTGTGGGTCAAAGAGAAAGTCTCCAAGGAAACTAGGAAATAATTGAACTAAGTGAAAATGAAAATAAAACATATCAAAATGTGTGGGATGAAGCTAATGCAGTGCTTATAGAAAAACTGTAGGATTTAAGGCTTATATGAGAAAAGAACTATATCATAAATAATTTAAGCTCTCATCTTCTGAAACTTGAAAATTAAAAACACCTAGAACAAATAGTAGGAAGGCAATAATAAAGATAAGAGCAGAAACCAATGAAAATGATAAATCTGAAAAGGGATATATTCCCAAAACCTACAGTTAAGTCAGTCTTAATGGGGAGAAACTGAATGGTTTTTCCCTGGTATTGGAAATAAGAAAAGATGTCCAATTTCAGCAGTTCTACTCAACATTGTACTGGAAGTCCTAGCCAGTGCATTATGGCAAGAAAAAGAAATGAAAGGTATAAAAATTTGGAAGAAGGCAGGGGAAACCTATCATTATTTGTAGACAACATGCTTGTCTATGTAGCGAAAGCTCCAGAACTAATAATTGAATTTAACAAGACTACAGGAAAGAAACCCAAGAGGAAAAATGTCGTACTTCTATGTACTAATGAAAGACATGAACACCAGGTTAAAAAGTTTGAATTCCAGGTTGTGGGGAATGTATTGAGATTTTTGAAGGAGTGTGCAGAGGTGAAGATTAATCTATTCAAGCTGTACAAAATAGATTAGAGGGTGGGGCATGGCACTTGTGGCCCGGATCCTCATTAGGCGCTGTAGGTGTTATCTTCTGTACTCACCTCCAGTCCCTGATCCATTCAACTTACTATTAGGTCTAAATTGAAAATATGAAACATTTTTTAATTCAAGCTGTGCACTTCTCCCACAGACTGTTTGAAGAGTAGGTAACAATAATATTACTGCCTGCTCTAGTTAGGGAATTCTGATTCAATTTCCTTACCAATAAATGCTAGACACAGCCAACGTTTCACCATTTCTTTTTTCTCTCTTAATGTTGTGACAATAAAATAAAATCATCGCATGTAGGGTCTTAGCACGAGACCTGACATGTTGTAGGTACCTGTTCAACCATTCTAGGGGGTGGAGGGACAGAATGGAGCCAAGGAAAAGTCCAGGTTTCTGAAGTAGACCGTTGAGTGAGAGTGGGAACACAGAAATAGGTTGGAAATGTAGATAATAAATGAGGCATTGGACACGTTGACTGTGAGCTCCCAGTGGAGATTCCTGTTGAGTTGAATGCAGGGTCTGAAGATGCTAAGCAGATGTTGTGGGGTGAGGATATAGACTTGGACATCAGCAGCATATGAATGAGAATTGGAGCCCACAGAGTAGGCCTCCTAGTGACAGAATGAAAAATGAGATGAAAAGGAGGCTATGACAAAACCCTCAGAAGCACCAACATTTGAGGGAAGAATGGATGTAGGGGAAGAGGAGCCAGGAAAAGAGCCTGAGGAGGATGGCAGATATGAAATGGGAGATCCAGGAGAGTGTGACATCAAGGAAACCAAAGGAAGAGAGTGTTTTAAGAGGGAGAGAGAGGTCAATAATGTCAACTGCTGGAGAGGTCACCTGCTGATGTTCTGAGTGTTAGGAGAGAAAGGTGAGGAAGTGGTGTCTCGGGGAAAGTGCAGAAGTGTGACTGTGATGTGGAAGAGGGAGAAATAGGATAACAGTTGAGGTTGTGAGATTAAGGGGGATGTTAAGAAGAGAGAGTTCTGAGAAGATTCAAGGGCTGCAGGAAAGGATTGTGCAGAGATGGATCAGCGGAACATACCAAAGAAAGAAGAAAAACACTAGAAAGGCAAGTTCCCAAAAAGGTGGGAGGAGTAGGAACTTGAAGTGCAGTTCACTTTAGACAGTAGGAGCTCAATGTCTTCCATGGGGACAGGAAAGAAAGTTAGGACAGACATAAATAAATGCAGGTCAGTTAAAATTTGAGTGGTAGGAAGTTGAGATCATCCCTTTCTGCTGTCTACTTTTCCCTGAGAAATAGGAGGCCCTGTCATTTGACAGGAGTGATAAGGTAGGATGTCTTATTCTGCTCAGCTGCCACAACAAGATAATATAGATGGTTTCTTAGCCAACAGAAATTAATTTTCTCAAGGTTCTGGATGATGGAAATCACAGATAAGAGTGTCAGGGTGGTTGGGTTCTGGTGAGAGATCATGCTCTCACTTGCAATCACTTCCTGGCTTAAAAATGGTCACTTTTCCCTGTGTCCTCACACGGCAGAGAGAGAGAGATGTCTCATGGCAATAATCTTACCATGAAGGCCTAATCCTCATGGACCTCATCAAAACCTAAAATCTTCGCAAGGGCCCCATCTCCCAAATACCATCACATCAGCAGTTAGAGCTAAATGAATTTGAGGCGGACACAATTTCATCCATAGCTCATAGATGTTTTTGAATGGGAGAGGCAGTTGGCACAATGATGGAAAAAGGTGGGCTTTGAGACAAACTACTCTTATTTGAATCCTGATTCTGATACTTCCCAGCTATATGGACTTAAACAAATGACTTAGTGTTTCCACGTCTCAGTTTTCTCATCTGGAAAGTGGGGGTAATGATACCTATCTCACTCAGTATTTATGAGTATTAAATGAGTTAAAGCATTCAGAATGATTACAACAGTGTATGTCACATAGCAAGAACTCAATACGTGCTAAATTTTATAAATTTAAAACATTTATACAAATATAAAATATATGAGCTGTTATAAATTTATATTGTTTATATTTAAACAGCTGTCATGCACATCAGTGATTACTGAGTTGTGTTCAAGACTGTTTGAGGCTAGATACTGTGAGTTTACAATGGCATTGTTTGGAAGATCAGTGATTTTGTCAGGCAGTGAGAATGTTGTGCAGAGGTGGAGGACAGTTAGATCGATCCAAGGTTTATAATTTATAAAATAAGTGATACTGAGTGACAGTGGGAAAAGGGCATTTAGGAGACTGGCCAGGGTGTTCATGAGTTGACCCATGGAATTTTAGCAGAGTAGTGAAGAAATTGTGGTGGATGTGGTATGCAGGCACTCAGTGGGATTCCTGTATTGCAGGAGCAGGAGATCTAACCCACATTTCCCAGGCTCTCTTCCAGCTAGGGCTCTGGATGTGATGTGAGCATTTTTTCAGAGGTGGGCTTGGAAGGTGACAGTGAGACAGAAGCCACCCTTTGCTATTTCTGCTGTTTCTGTGTTAAGGCCAGTCATGAAGTCACTGGATTTTCTGCATCACAATATTCATAGGTGGCTATTGATTTTTTACTAGTGTGTATCTGGCAGGTTAGACATGGCTCTTCATCCAACAATGCTTGTGGTGGCTTCTTGACTGCTGTATCACAGCTGAGGCATTCTATTACTTGCAGCCAAGCATCCTAATTGATACACACATGGGTACTGATGTCATGCTGAGTGAGTGCAGGAATTTGGCTGAAGAAAATATCTGATCTGTTTTTGATGAGAGGTGATCAAAAGGATGGTTGACAGATGACTGTGATGTGGCTGTTAGTGTGTAATATAGCCAGATATGTCCTCAAAGCACTGGGGAATGAACATGTGGTGGAGGAATTGTGACCTGGTTACAACAGGGAGAAGCAGGGAAGGCTTGACCACCTCTCTATCCTAAGGTATATGGTATGATAAAGTGATCATCCTCTTCTTGAGAGATTCAGAGGAGTTCAGGGAGAGATAATGATCTGCAAGGGGAGAGACAGTTTTCAGTTAAGGCAAATTATTTACCACATTTAATCACAGCCATCATTTTAGAGTTGTGAATTATAACATTTTTCCTTGAATTATATTTCTGTTTGGTTATAACTGATGTATTACCGCATATTAATTTTGATATGTTGATCATAATTTCAGCCTATTTTTTGAATTCTGTATAAATATTATATATGTTATAATAGTATTAATATTTATATTATGTTGGTATTAATACAAACTAGATATTTATAAGTCAATATTTATTGTAACCTCAAGTACAACCAGTTAGAAAATAATGGAAAAATGTATAGTAAAAGAAATGACAAGAAAATAAAATGGTACAGTATAAAATAACTGTTTAATATGACGAAGATAGCAATGGCAGAATAGAGAAACAAAAAACATATGACACATAGTTAATAGAAAAATGGGAGATATAAATGTTACAAATAGCAGAGCTAAACTTTATGTTAATTTTTACATTCAATGTAAATAGATCAATAGTTCTAGTTAAAAGACAAAGGTTGACAGAATAAATAAAATAAAAAAACATGATCCATCTATATGCTGCCAACATGGGACATACTTTAGATTCAAAGATACAAATAGACTGAAAACAAAAAGATGAGAAAAGATATGCCATGCAAACAATAACTAAAAGAGCCACAGTGGATATCCTAATTTCAGACAAAATAGATTTTAGGACAAAAATTGTTACTAGAACAAAGAAGTATATTTTATAATGAGAATACAGTCTATCCATCAAGAAGATATAAAAATTATAAACCTATATGAACCTTCAAAATGAGCCCCAAAATACAGCAGGCAAAAAATGACAGAACAGAAGTTAGAAATGCACAATTCAACAGTAATATATGGAGACTTCAATATCTCAATTTTAGTAATGGATAGAAAATCTAGCGAGAGCATCATCAAGGAAATAGAAGACAATAGAATATATAAAACAATTAGTGGACAGCCACATGCAAAAGAATGAAACTACAGCACTATCTTACACCATATATAAAAATTAACTCAAAGCGAATTATGAAGTAAGACCTGAAACCATAAGACTTCTAGAAGAAAACATAGTCAGTACACTCTTTGACATTGGTCTTAGCAGTATGTCTTCGAATGTGTCTCCTCAGGCAAGGGAAACAGAAGCAAAAATAATGGGACCACATCAAACTAAAAAGCTTCTACAGAGCACAGGAAATTATCAACAAAACGAAAAAACAATCTAGCAATGGGGAGAGAGTATATGAAAACCATACATCTGATAAGGGGTTAGTATCCGAAATATATAAAGAACTCATACAACTCAACAACAACAATACAAACAACCCAATTAAAAAATGGGCAGAGGATCTGAATAGACATTTTTCCAAAAAAGACATACAGATGGCCAACAGGCACATGAAAAGGTTTTCAGCATCACTAATTATTAGGGAAATGCAAATCAAAACCACAATGAGATATCACTTCATGCCTGTCAGAAAGGCTATTATTAAAGACAAGAAATAATAAGTGTTGGAGAGGATGTAAAGAAAAGGGAACCCTCATACACTGCTGCTGGGGATGTAAATTGGTGCAGCCACTATGGAAAACAGTATGGAGATTTCTCAAAAAATTAAGAATAGAACTACCATATGATCCAACTATGCCGCTATTTGGTATTTATCCAAAAAATGCAAAAACACTAATTCAATAAAAATATGCACCCCTATGTTCATTGAAGCATCACTTACAAGAGCCAAGACACAGAAACAACCTAAGTGCCCATAGATGGATGAATGGATAAAGAAGATGTAGTATAGTATTAAATACTACTGAGCCACAAAAAAGATGAAATCTTGCCATTTGTGAAAACGTAGATGGACTTGAGGGTATTATGCTAAGTGCAATAAGTCAGGCAGAAAAAGACAAATATCATATGATTTTACTCATATGTGGGAGATACAAGACAACAACAAACAAACAAACACATAGATACAGAGAACAGATTGGTGGTTACCAGAGGGCAGGGGGTGCAGGGAGGGTGAGAAGGGTAAAGGAACACATTTGTACAGTGACAGAGGGAACCTAGACTCTTGGTGGTGAACACAATGTAGTGTATACAGAAGTCGAATTATAATGATGTACACCCCAAAGCTATATAATGTTATAATCTAACGTTAGCTCAATAAAACAAAAACGAAAACTATTAGACCTAACAGACTCCTATTGAACACTCCATCTATTGAATTGCTCACTCTTTAGTGGTTTACACATTCTTTTCAAGTATACATGGAACATTCTCTGGAAATCACACTATATTTGGCCATAAAATAAGCTTCGTTAAGCTTAAAAAGATGGAAATTATACAAAGTATGTTCTCCAATCTCAATGAAATGAAATCAGAAGTCAACAACAGGAAATTTGGCAAACTCACAAACATGGGGAGATTAAATAACACAGTCTTCAACAACAAAGAAAAAGAACACATCACAAAGGAATTAGAATCTACTTTGGGATGGAAAAACTGGAAACACAACATACCCCAACTTATGGGATATATTAAAAACAGTACTTAAAGGAAAATTTATAGCTATAAATGCCTATATTAAAAGAGAAGAAAGACTTAAATCAATAATGTAAAATAATTAAGATTAAATATTTGGTTGAATGGATATACCACATTTTGATTATCCATTTATCAGGTTATGAACATTTCACTTATTTGCACCTTGTTTTTTTTTTTTTTTTTTTTTGGTGAGAAAGGTCAGCCCTGAGCTAACATTCAATGCAAGTCCTCCTCTTCTTTGCTGAGAAAGATTGGCCCTGGTCTCACATCTGTGCCCATCTTCCTCTACTTTATATGGGATGTTAGCACAGCATGATTGAGAAGCCGTCCATCAGTTCATGCCTGGCATCCAAACCTGCGATCCCCAGGCCAGCAAAGCAGAGCGTGTGTGCTTAACCACTGTGCCACTAGCCCGGCCCCCTTTTTGCACTTTTTGACTATCATAAACAATGCCAGGTTTTTGTATGAACATGTTTTAAATTTTCTTTGGAGTATACCTATGAGTGGAATGCTGGGTCATACAGTAGCTGTGTGATGAACATTTTGTGGGACTGGTAAACTGTTTTCCAAACTGGCTGCACCATTTTACATGCCCATCAGCAATTGAGTGAGGGTTCCAATGTCTCCAATGTATTTTAATCGTCATATCTAAGAAACTATTGCCTAATCCAATGTCATGAAATTTCACTTATGTTTCTTTAAAAAGTTTTATACATTTAGCTCTCCTACTTACATCTTTGATTAACTTTGAGTTAATTTTTGTATATGATGTGAGGTAAGGGTACAACTTCATTCTTTTGCATGTGGATAGCTAGTCTTCCCAGCAGCATTTGTTGGAAACACTATTCTTTCCCCCATTGACTTGTCTTGGCACCCTTGTTGAAAATCAATTGACAAGTGATGTGTGGGTTTATTTATGTTCTTTCAAATTTTATTCCTCCTGTCTATATTACATTGTCTTGATTCTTTAGCTTTGTAGTCAATTTTGAAACCATGAAGTGTGAGTCTTCCAACTTTACTCCTGTTTTTCAAGATTGTTTTGGGTATTCTAGGTCTCCCTTATTTCCATATGAATTTTAGGATTGGCTTATGAATTTCTGCCAAAAATATCCAGATGGTATTTTGATGGGGATTGTATTGAATATGTAGTTGAATTTGGAGAGTATAGCCAACTTAACAATATTAATCACTAATTCATGAACATCGTATGTCTTTCTATTTATTTAGGTGCTCTTTAAATTCTTTCAGTGATGTTTTGCAGTTTTCAGTACACTAGTCTTTCATTTCTTTTGTTAAATTTATTGCTAAGTATTTTTTTCTCTGTGATTCTTTTGTAATGGAGTTGTTTTCTTAATTTATTTTTGGATTGTTTGTTGCTACTGTATACAAATGACTAGTTTTTGCATGTTTATCTTGTGTCCTGAAACCTTACTGAACTTGCTTATTAGGTCTAATAGTTTCTTATGGGTTCCCTTGACCAGAGACTCTTTTTTTTTTTTTTTTTTTTTATCTTATGGAGAAAGCTTTCAGTTTTTCATCATTAAATAAGATGTTAGCTGTGGACTTTTCATAAATACCTTCTATCAAGTTGAGGAAGTTCTCCTCAATTCCTACTTGTTGAGTGACTTTTTTCATGAAAGCACATTGAGTTTTGTCAAATACTCTTTTTTTCTCTACTGAGGTGATCACAGGGTTTTTTCCCCTTTCATCTACTAATATCTCATATTACAGTGTTTAATTTTCTTGTCTTGAGCCAATCTTGCATTTCTGATATGAATCTCACTTGGTCATGTTGTATAATCCTTTTTTTATATGCTGATGGTTTCAGTCTGCTAGTATTTTGTGGAGGATTTTTGCATGTATAGTCATGAGGATATTTGTCTGTAGTTTTCTTGTGTTGTCATTGTCTTGTTTTGATATCAGGGTAATTCTGGCTTCATAGAATGAGTTGGTAAGTCCCTAAGTGCCATTTCCTATTACATTTCTTGGAAGCATCTGTGAAGGATTGACATTAGTTCTCCTTCAAATGTCTGGTACAATTCAAGATGAAGCCATCCTGGCTTACTTTGAGAAAGTGTTTTGATTACCAATTCATTCTCTTTACTTGTCATAAGTTTGTATAGATATTCAATTTATTCTTAAGTCAGTTTTGATAGTTGTGTATTTCTAGGAATTTGTGCATAATATATGTAATTTTTTCATAGAATTATTTGCAGCATTTCCTCATAATTTTTTTTATTTGTGTGGATTAAATTAATTTCCTAATTTATTCAATCTCCACTAGATTAATAGTAACTTAATTTAAATAGTAAACAAAACTGTGATCCTACATAGCTGTTTCATCCTGCTTTGTGCTGTTATTCTTACACAAATTCCATCTTTTACCTCCTGTGCCCATTAACACAGATTTATAATTTTTGCATTATGCAAATTTCTTTTATGTCAGTTAAGAGAAAAGACTATAACAAAGAACAACAACAACAAGAAAAAACCCGTTCATATTTTCTTTTTTGTTTATCTATTTAATGACCTTTACTGGTGCTATTTATTTGTTGATATGCATGCTATTTACTGACTAGTGTCCTTTCATTTCAGCCTGAATGACTCCCTTTAGTATTTGTTATAGGGCAGGTATGCTAGTGACAAATTCTCAGTTTTTGTTTATCTGGGTATGTCTTAATATCTCCTTCATTTTGGAAGGATAATTTTGCTAGATAATAAATTCAAGTTTGACAGTGTTTTTTCTCTCAAAAGTTCACATATGTCATCCCAGTGCCTTCTGGTCTCCATGGTTTCTGAAATGAGCTGTTAATCTCACCGGGAATCCTTTGTATATGGTGAGTAACTTCTTTATTTCTGCTTTTAAGAATCTTTGCTTGTCTTTTGTCTTTTTAAAAATTGAGATATAATTGACATGTAACATAAGTTTCATGTGTACAACATAATGATACAATATTCATGTATATTGTGAAATGATCACCACAATAAATCTAGTTAGCATCTGTCACCACACATAGTTACAAATTTTTTTTGTGATGAGAACTTTTAAGATCTTCTCTCTTAGCAAGTTTCAAATATACAATACAGTACTATTAACTATATTCAGCATGCTGTACATTACATCCCCAGACTTATTTATTTACTTATTATTTTGTATTGTTTTTGGTGAGGAAGAATGCCATGAGCTAACATCTGTTGCCAATCCTCCTCTTTTTACTGAGGAAGATCGGCCCTGAGCTAACATCCGTGCCCATCTTTCTCTACTTTATATGTGGGGTGCCTGCCACAGCATTGCTTGATATGCAATGCTTAAGTCCATGCCCAGGATCAAAACCTGTGAACCCCAGGCTGCCAAAGTGGAGTGTGTGAACTTAACCACAATGCCACTAGGCTGGCTCCCCCAGACTTATTTATTTTATACCTAGTTTGTACCTTTTGACCACCCTCTCCCATTTCATCCACCCCCAATTCCCCACCCCTGGCAACCACCAATCTGTTCTTTGTATTGATGAGTTCTTTTTTCTTTTTTACATTCCACATATAAGAGAGATCATACAGTATTTGTATTTCTCTACCTGATGTATTTTACCTAGCATAGTGCCTTCAAGGTCCATCTATGTTGTTGCATATGGCAAGATTTCCCTCTTTTTTATGACTGAACAACATTCCACTGTATATATACACCACATCTTTTTTATCCATTCGTTGCCGATAGACACTTAGGTTGCTTCCATGTCTTGGTTATTGTAAATAGGGCTACAGTGAACATGGAAGTTCATATATCTTTTGAGTTAGTGTTTTCTTTTTCCTTGGGTAAATACTCAAAAGTGGGATTGCTGTATCATATGGTAGTATTATTCTTAATACTTTGAGGAACCTCCATAGTATTTCCATCATGGCTATACCAATTTATCTTCCCAACAACAGTGCACGTGGGTTCCTTTTTCTCCACATCCTCACCAACACTTGTTATTTCTTTCCTTTTTGATAATAACCATTTTAACAGTTGTGAGATGATACCTCATTGTGGCTTTGATTTGCATTTCCCTAATAATTTGTGATGTTGAGCTCCGTTTCATGTACCTGTTGGCCGTTTCTATATTTTTTTTTGGAAAAATCTCTATTTAGTTCCACTGCCCATATTTTAATTGAATTGTTTGTGTTTTTTTTGCTATTGAGTTGTATGAGTTCTTTATATATTTTGGATATTAACTCCTTACCAGATCATTGACTTGCAAAATTATATCCCATTCTGTAGGTTGCCTTTCCATTTTGTTGATAGTTTCCTTTGCTGTGCAGAAGCCCTTTAGTTTGATGTAGTCCCACTTTTTACTTTTGCTTTTGTCCCTCTGCTGTTGGTGTGAAATCCAACTCATGATGAGATGAGCTTTGTCATTCAACCCTGCCCTTGCTCTTTCCTGTCTCTTAAACATTTGTGATGTCCCAGTAGCCTATATTTTTAGCGACTTCCAATAATTGAGTGTGTGCCAAGTCCTGTCAGTGTCCCAAAGGGGAGGATCTCAGTCAGCACCTAGATTCATGCTGATTGGAAGACCAACTTTCAGGCAACAGCTTTTAAAGTATGAAAATATGCCTCTTTCGGTAGAAGACTGGGAGAAGGGCATTTTTGTCTGCTCCCTCTGCACTGGGTCTTGGGGTGATAGCCTGTTAAGAACTATTTCTTTCTTCACTACTGTCCTGTTGAACATGTGGACACAAGCCCCATTGGCCACCAGAGCCAGGCTATCAATGAATGTATCCTCTGGGCAGCAGACACAAAAGCCAATGTGCCAGACGTGTACGCAAGCTAGTATCTTGGAGACACCGACAACCTGGTGGGGGGGGTGGGGGCAGAGGGAGAGCATGAAGATAGTGCCCACCAGCCTCCCTGGTCTCTGGAGAGGATCGTAGTCTAGTCAGCCCCTAGATATGTGTTTAATTAGAAGACTGCCTCTCAGGCCACAGCTATGAAGGTAAGCTATTAAGCCTCTTTCAGAAAAACACTGGGAGTGTATTTCAATCTGCTGTCTGTATGTGGTGTCCTGGGGTGCATAGCAGTTTAAGAACTGTTTTTCCATTTTTTGCTAGTCCTACGTGAGATATAAGTGCAAGGTTCGCAGTCCACCGGAGCCAGATGATCAAGAGGCATCCCCTGGGTGGCAGGTGCAAAAATTGGGGTGCCAGACAAGGGCATAAGATCCTCTCTAGGAGATACCAGAGACCTGGAGTGAGGCAGAGGGAAAGTGCAAAGATGGCACCATCCAGCATCCATTCCTGGAGAGCACCTTAGTTAGGCCTCTAGATGTGTGCCCGACCTGAAACCTGCCCCTCCAGCTGAAATTCCAAGGATGGTAAATAGATTTCTTTCACAGAAAGACTGGGGTCACTTTCAGTCCACTATCTCTGTGCTGTGCCCTGGGGTTGGTAGTAGACCTAAAACTGACTCTTCCTTTGTTATAGTCTAATAAGACAACAAATGCAAGCCCCGCTCGCCATCAGAGCCGGGTAATCAAGGGGTGCGCCCTGGGCAGCAGCCACAAAGACTAGGTGCCAGATATACAAACTGGGAACAGATGCATGTACAAGCTCCCCTGTGGGAGATACCAGAGCTCTGGAGCACGATAGAGGGGAGTGCAAAGGTAACACCTGCCCTCCAAGCTCTCTGGAGAGCTTTACAGTTTGCCCTTAGATGTATGCTTAATTAGATGCCTGCCTCTCAAGCCAATGCTTTTAGATAAGCAAATAAGCCTTTTTCATAGAAAGAGCCACTTTTCTATTAGCTACGTCTGTGCTGGGCCCTGGGGGATATAAGTCCTTGTGCACAAGCCCTTTGAGAACAATTTCTCAGTTCCCTACAGCATTGTGGGTCTCATGGATGCAAGCCCTGTTGGCTTTCAAAGTTAGATATTTTAGGGCTTATTTGTCAGGTGAAAGTCTTAAAGTTAGGGTTCCAGATGTGGGGTTCAAACCCTTCACTCCTCAGGGAGAAGCTCCAGGTTGTGAGTTCCCTCCTGACCATGGGTTACCACGCGGGGGTGGGGTTTATATGAGATTGTGACTCAGCCTCTCCCCCACTTCTATGTGGATTTTTCTCCTTCCTCCAATGTGTAGGAGCCATTCAGCTAGTTTTTTATTTTTATTTTTATTTTGGAGGAAATTGGTTCATATGTAGACGTAGATTTGGTGTGTCCATGTGAGGATGTGACTTCAGGATCCTCTTACATCACTATCTTGAACTGGACTTATTTTTATCTTTTGATAATCTGCTTCTAATAGGCCTAGATATAGATCTCTTTGAGTTTAACCTACTTGGACTTCATTGACTTTCTTGACTGTAGTTTAGATGGTTTTTTAAAAATAAAATTTGGGAAATTTACTGCCAATATTTCTTTTTTTATTTTCTTATAGCAAACATTTGCAATCTTTTTTGTTTTGTTTTTTTATTGTGGTAACATTGGTTTATAACATTATTAAATTTCAGGTGTACATCATTATATTTCAATTTCTGTACAAAGTACATCATGTTCATCCTGCCAATATTTCTTTATTTTTTCTGCTCCTTTCTCTTTCTCCTCTATTTCTAGAAATCCATTAGTATTTGGTGTTATGCTTGATGATGTCCAATAGGTCTCTGATTGTCTTTTTATTGTTCTTATTTATTTTTTCTTTGTAGTCCTAGACCTGGATAATATAAATTTATATATCTTCAAGTTCATTGTTTATTTTTCTGTCTGCTCATATCTGCTGTGGAGCTCTTCCAGTGAATTTTTCACTGTAGTTATTGCATTCTCCAACTCCAGAATTTCTATTTGGTCCTTTGCTACAATTTCTATATCTTTGTTGATATTCTCTATTTGATGCATTGATCTTATACTTTTCTTTAGTTTTTCATACATGATTTCCTTTAGGTCTTTGAACATATTTAAAACAGCTGACTTAAATTCTTTCTCAAGTAAGTCCAATGATTGCGCTTCTCCACGGATATTTTTTCTCCCCTTGTGAACGTATCATATATTCTTGTTTCATTGCATATCTTATAAATTTTTTTTTCTCAAAACTGGTCATTTAAAATAGTATAAAGTGGCAACTTTGAAAATCAAATTCTTTCCTTTTCCAGATTTTCTTTTTGTTGCTGTTTGTTGAAGTTTTTCTTGTTTGTTTAGATCCATTTGTGCACTAATTCTGCTCATTTGCATTCTTTGTGGTGTGTGGCTACTAATATTTCTACTCATTTAGCCTAGTAGTCAGCTAATGTGCAGAGATTTCCTTAAATACCTGGACCCAATAAATCTCCCAGTCTTTGCTGAGGGAAGGTCTCTGTGTGCATGTTGATCTTGTCTTCCATACTCATCAAGGCATTTGACAACTGTACCTTTCGCCTTCAATTCCTGCTTGCACAGAGCCCCAGTGTTAGCTATAGGTGGGGATGCTGGCCTTCTAAGGCCTTTTCTGAGCATGCACTCAGCCATATGCATGTGCCCAGATGTCTAAATACCAGGAGTATGTCAAAGCTTTGCAAAGCTTCTACTAATAGCTCATTCCCCAGGTTTCCCTTGCTAGGTTTTAGTTAGCCTATCTGCATCAACTGCTATCCACTACCTCAGGCAGCCCTGAAGTCAGACAGTTGCCTGTAATTGCTTTTGTCAAATTCTGCTGGGTAAAGGGCTGCTCACAATGGGAGAGCTCCAAGTTAAGTCAGATACAGACTCTGTTACAACTGGGGTCTTCAGGGGTACCCCCAGACATGTCAAGTCATAACAATTTACTTGGAAGGGGGCTTTGAAAGGGTTCTCTCTGGTGGCTGCAAGGCTGGTGGTGTTCACCAAGAATATAGGCATTTATACAGTGCTGCTGGAGAGCAGAGAAGTGACTTGGGAAAGTTAAAACACAACAAAGCTCCCTGTTCTTATTGAGCTTACGCCATACTGCAAGCCATTAGTTAATTTCCAGTGTTGTGAAAACGTCCTCAAAAAGTAGTTCAGTTTTCTCACTGCTTTTACGAGGAGAGAGTTTTTGAAGGTCCTTACTCTGACATTTTCTACCCTTCACATTTTAACATACGTTGTAAATTATTAATTGTTTTTTCTAATTATGGCTAAAGTTGTTCAGCATTTATATACTTCTCCCTAAATGAGCCATTGAAACCAAACATTATCCTGTTATTACTTTCTAAAGTTTGAGCTCTATTTATTTTTAATAATAATATTCATTATAATATATTTTTTACCAGAAAATAGTTAGTTGGATTATAGATAAAGAGAAAGGAAGAAACAATGGATAGCGATGACCAGTCTGCACCTGCTTCTGTCTCCTCCTTTCTCCAGTCCAGATCTGGGGCTGCCCAGCTGCTCTGCTACAAACCATTCATGGCTGGGCTGGCAGCTCTTCTCTTTCACCCAGGCAGGGTGGTCAGGGAAAAGAGCATATTTCAGATTGTCTCTTTCAAACCTTTCTTTACCTAAACACCTAGCCCTCCTCCTGGGGATACAGTTTCTCCTCAAATCATAAAGCAGCCAATCTCTTTCTTTCCAGGGTCTTTCACAGTCATGACTTGAATTTCTCAGAATCTACACTCTCCTTTTACTCTTGGGCATATCCATGGCTGGGATGATATTGTTGGCTCATGAGCACTTTGCCATTTACTTAAAATATGACAAGTTATTTAATCTCTTTGGACTTTCAGGATGCTCCTTCCTTAGCGCACATAACACTTAGATAATATGATGTTTTGAGGATTTAATTAATCATATATTGTGGATTAGCTGAAGTAACACATGTAAACCCTCTGGTAAAGAGTAGATACTCAATGTGTTCTTCACATAACCCTCTCTCAACTGGAGTGTCCCACCCTTTGGAATTCAAATAAAATAGACATGACCACCCACCAAGTCCCTTGGAGGTCCAGAGAATTCCCCACAATTTCTGTGACTTCCTAGGAACTTACATTCTCTTGGTCACCTCTCAGGTCTCATGTTCTTCCCGTGTCCCCCAGCTCACTGAACTCTACATTTCTCTTCTATCTGGCCCTTCCTGACCCACACTTTAAGCTGCTGTAGATTCAGGTGTGCCTTCCTTTAATATCCAAAACATTCCTGTCATCAGGTAGTTGTGTGTAGCACAACATTACTGTCATCAGGTAGTTGTGTGTAACACACTCTTACCAAAGGTTCTGTGGCTGGCGTGTGTGCTTATTTGTGTGTTATGCCTTGGCACAAGGTGGCTGGGATATAGAAATAAAGTTAGACATCTGGATTTTTGAAAAGTCCCTGAAATTTTCCCAGCATGAAAAAGTCTACTGTCTGACTCTCTGCAGTGTCCCTGGCCTGCACCCACATTGCTGGTTCCCTCTCTCTAGGCTCCTCCTCTCCACTCCCCTTAAGCAAATGATTTTATAACCCAACAGTTCTCACACGAAGTGCTCTCACAAGAGGTGTAGGGACATAGAGGAGGGGAACATATGATACTTGCTCCCCATCACCTTGAGAGTGACCAGTGGATGAGCTGCCTGGATTTTGACTCCAAACAAGAAGGTTCTGACAATAGGACTCAAGGACTGACTTTGAAGTAATTTCCTCTTTACTAGGTGGGGTTGGGGCAATCAAGCCAGTGTTGAATATTCTGTTGTCTGGGATGCTGCAGAGCAGTTTAACGGATGCACAGACTGGACTCAGGTGACTTGCTTGAGGCCACACAGTAGGATTGGACTGCAGTTGTGATCTTGGGGATTTTTTTCTCAAGTGTGTTGTTAAAGAGTCCGGACCCGGACCCTTGATTCGCTGTGTGACCTTTTGCAGGTTACACAACCTCTTAGGACTTGGGGTTCACATA
Source organism: Diceros bicornis minor (assembly GCF_020826845.1). Lineage (NCBI taxonomy): Eukaryota > Metazoa > Chordata > Mammalia > Perissodactyla > Rhinocerotidae > Diceros > Diceros bicornis. The sequence goes on from NC_080743.1 coordinate 61,198,661, forward strand.
CATAAAATGGGTTTACCACACAGTGCCCTGACTACCTTGAGTGCATGCTCATGGGGCCAGTCCTGCAGATCCAGACTTGAGGTGCCCTACCTGAGCAGCTGTGGGCAAAGCCTCAATGGGGAGGAGAAGGAAGCACTGCCTGGGGGTTAGGAAGATGGTGCTGCTCTCCTAGGTTATGGGAGGAAAGAGTTCTCAGATGTTGCGGAGTATCCAGTCTGGGGAAAAGAGTACAGAGCCTGACCTTCAGCAGGTGTCAATGAGTCTGAGGCAGCTGAGGCTGAGGCCAGGAGGCTTGTATAGATCTCCATGCCTGCCACTCTGTGACAGCAGCAGCAGGGCTGGCAGAGGCTTAGAGGAAAATGCTTGATTGTGATGCAGCTAAGAGCCTGTCAGTTTCTGTGGGGGTCTGGCTTCACCTTGTGTGTAGGGAGCATTAGTAGCACTAGTGGCAGCTGAGAAAGCCATATAGGTGCCAGCAATAGGTAAATGCCAATATTTGCATTGGTGGTGTAGGGATTTTACATTTCCCACAAAGAACTTTGTTGTTTTGCTCACAGCTTCTTATTTAGGGAACTGATAGTTGAAATTTGTGGAAAATATGAATGGAAATTTGACTCATTAAATGGTGTAGGGACAGAGGACAGGAGAGGCTTAGCCCAGCCTGGCTGTAATAGAGTGACCTCTGAGCTGACCATAGGCTGGCATCGGTGGGCAGGGGTCCCTGAGGCAGGCTATTAACCAAGAGAAGCAGGTAAGGGTTTCAAGTGGGTGTAGGGGTGGAAAGTGTGAGATCACTAAGCTGATTTTTTCACAGGGAGGCTAGCTCTCCAACACAGTGCCAGGCACATCATAGACTGAGGCTGTTTATAATTTATCCTGCAATTATTATCGAGGTCTTCCTGTAGGTGCTGGGGATAATGTGGAAGATCTGAATGGCTGACTCTAACTGTCGGGCTGTGATCCCAGAACTAATAGTTAGCTCCACCCTTGGGGTGGGGAAGTGTAAGGGGCTTTTCTGAGTGAAGCTTTTCCTCTGCTTTTGTCTCTGCCTGCTAGATATTTCCTCTCGGGCTGAACAGGCTGGCAGGCAGCCTGCGATGGGGTCCTGCTCGGCAGACCCCCACCTCTGCTGGGCCTCTTGGCTCCTGGGATTCACCAGCCTCCTCCTCAGTGAGTGGCCCGGGCTCCTGGGAGGGAGGGCAGTTGGGTGGAGCAGGGAGGCAGGGTCTCCTTCTCTGTCTGCTGTCTTCGCTGAACAAAAGGACTAAACAACTCTTATAACTTAGCAAATGCACTGCATTTGGTTTAGAGTCCAGGGTTGAATAGAAAGAACAAATGGCCTGTTGGCTGTGGGGAGGCTGGGAACCCTGACTCTGGGCGGCTGGGCTGCATTAAGGGAACCATTAACAGGGAAGTGAGGCCACTTCTGCTGCAATAGCAGTGAAGGCAGGAGAGCCTGGAGCTGCCTGGGGAGAGGGATGGAGACAAAGAAGCTCCTCCTGGGGACAGAGGGATGGGAACGGGGCACCCCTGGCCTAGAACTCAGAGGGGACCTGACAGTGTCTGCAACTGTCATGTGGAGGAGGGACTGACCTGGCACCCCCATGTCTGAGCTGGAGGAATCAACTCTAGTCTGGGCCTCTTGGGCTTCTCCACTGAAAACGGAGAGTGAAGGAGCACTCTTGCCCGGGTTTGGGGCTCAGCTCCAAGCACAAAGAAGAGAGTGTTTGGAAGTCTCATATTTAACTTAAAATTACTTGTGAATTTTGCATTTCACTAGAGTCTTAGTTTTCATCTTAAAAAGTTAAGAAATATTTATCTTTGGGTAAAGTGAATCCTCTAGGGGGATGCCCTTTTTCATGCCTGTGGGTTGCATCTCCCTCCACTGCCAAATGCTGCTCAGGTCCTGGAGACCCCAGACTGAAAGCACTGTTTTAGAGAAAAACCCTGGATACAAAGGAGGTACCCATCAGTTCGGGAATGATTGAACTAATTGAGGAGTATCTTTACCATGGAATAATATGGGGGATATAAAAAACAAATGTACCATCTGTCCGGGTGGGATTTCCAATTTCCATGATGTCAGATGCATGGATATTCATGAGCAAGATGAATACAACGAAATTCTAATTTTGTAAATGAACAGGAGTCTTCAAAATTTAAGGGTGTCTGTGTACCCACCTGTTTATAAGTGGAGAAAATGTGGAAGGAAACAGTAGTCTGCTAATGTGGTTTCCGAGAGAAGGTGAACTTGAGGAGGAGAGAGAGGAGGGGGAAGTAGAAATGAGGGGAGAGTTAAGCAAAAAGGGAACTGAAAGAAAGACTGTCCTAAGGAAGGTTGAATATCTCATCTATGACTTTATTGGAGATTTTATGTTTACGTATAACGAAATTAAATAAAGAACTAATGGGAATATGATAACAACTAGTTAATTATGAATTCAGGTGAAAACTGTGAAAGCTCTCATTGTTGTATTTTTTTGTTCTAATATCCCAGCCACTACATGAAGTTGCAGGGAATTTTATGAAGTAGTGGATTAGAGAGCATTTGTACACAGGATGTCTTGAATTAACAATGAGTTTTGCATTAGACCCCTCTAACTAGATAACTTTGTGTCCACAGTAAATGTAGGCTTTCTCCACTTCTTCAATTTTATTTAAATGGAGAAATATGTTAAATTATATAGACTTTTCTCCATAGCTCTGGGGTTGTAAGATTATATAAGAAAGAGAGAGAGAGAGAGAGAGAGAGGGAGGGAGGGAGGGAGAATAAAAGGAGGAAGGGTCAGAAAAATGGACATTTTATGATGATTTTTGAGTGTTAAATGTCATGTCATTTAAATGAATTTTAACTCTATCTTGTTTACTACCATGTCCTCCCCAGGCTTTATTTTCTTCTTCAGGATTAGATCTTTTGTAAACTAGAGAGCTCTTGCTGCCTTTGTTCTAAGTTTTCTTCCATTTTCCTCACATTTGGTGCTCACCACCCAGTTTCTGGGGCAGATCCTCCCCTGCAGCCTAAGGGCTGAGCCTCCTCTATCCCTAGTTCCCTCCTCTCTAGAAAGTGAGGAGTCTGGCTGGGCTGCTGTTTAACCCTCCCCTAGCCAGAAGTCCTGGTTCCGGTAATCCCTCTAAGTACTTGCTTTCCCTTTCCCAGAAGAGGGAAGTTGGAGGATGAGACTCCAGGACCTGCTCAGATCCTGGTGATCAGACAACAGTGCTGGGAGGGAGGAGTCCTGGGGAGGGCAGGGAAAGGGTGGGAGAGCTGACGGGCAACTGCCTGCAGAAGAGAATCACAGGGCCAGAAGAGAGGAGAACCAGGATCCAGGTCTGGCTCTGCCCTGTGTGACCTACAAGGTCACCCACCAGGTAGCCTCCTCCTCTGTGAAAAGAGGGGCTTGGACAGATCCCCTCCAAGGCTGCCCCCCAGCTATGACATTCTATGATTCGAGCCTCCACCCAGACAAGACTCCTGTGGCTACTCCGAGGCCTCTGCTCTCTCTCTTCATCTGTGCTGTCCTATTCCTGTGTCCTGACAGATACTGCCAACTGGTGAGCCTGTTTATGGCACCTTCAAAGAGAAGACCCCTGGCAGTCTCTGTGGTCACGCACTCAGCCCTCCATGGAGGGAGGGCATCCTCCTCTTCAAGCCTTGTCTTTGGGATCTAGCCTGGCCCTCTGTTCTCTCTTGTCTCCGTTCCTGAGAGTGGTCACCAGACCACCTGGAAGGACATCATCTCCTTCCCCCAGAGTGTGGAAACTTGGTCTGCAAATCCTGCTCAGGAAAGCATGCTACAGCTGTGTGTTCAGAGCAGCTACCTGAAAACCTCGGCCAGAGCTTCTCAGTTTCTGTCTGTTTAGCAGAAAATACCAGCTTCTTTCTCTCTGTTCCCCTGGTGCTGACCCCCTCTTACCAATGGTAGGGGGAAATAGACAAATGTTGTTGGTCAGAATTACTGGTGAAAATCCCTTAGGAAGGGGCCACACTGGAGGCTGAAATGCTGTCTCTCAATAAGTCCACCTGCACGTTTCCCCATTGGAACAGGGCTATTTCTTTGAGCCCCAGTTTAAATAGAGCACTTCTGATTAGTGTCCATTGCTGTACCCATAATTGCATATTTCAACAGGAAATTAACTCTGAATGCCATGATGGACTGAGTGTTAAAGAATATTTTTATTTCAGTCATTTTTTAATGAGGGAACCAGTAGCCTATTACAACTTGTTCAAAGGAAAAGTCAGAGACCACACACACAGGCCTTCAGGAACGCTGGAATGAATTTACAAACAGATGCCCTGTGTTTACAGAGTTTATGGTATTTGTGGCTACATAGAGAAAGGTCTGGAAGGATCCACGTCAATAACAGTGCTTATCTCTGGGTGGAGGCACTCTTCGAACTTTTACTTGAATCAATTCCGTAATCCACATAATAGATTTTTATGAACATGTAATACTTTTACATTACAAAGCAACTCACTAAAGAAAGGGGAAAATGCCCACACCAAATAGAGGTGATAATATAAATTTTTTTCAACCCAGGCTTGAGACAACTTGTAGCCTGTCCTTCCCTCCATCTTTACCACTCTCCCGGCAGCACGGATGTCCTCAGGTACTTGGTAACATGGAAGTTGACAGTGGCCATGGAAGCCGGCTGCTGGGGACACAGCAATAAATTTCCTTTCAATCTCAGGGCTTTGGTAAACAAGAAGGCCCTGGTTGGACTTTGACTCCCTACAACCACCTATGGGGTTGCATCCACGGGTGCCTGACTCCCTGGAGCCCAGGCCTGTACCCAGGAGGAGACCCTTGAGAGAGGCAGGTGGTGGAGTGGAAAGGGCACCACCCTGGGACCTGGGAATGTCTGGTTCTGATCCCAGGTAGGCTTGGTTGAGGATAATCATCATCACAATGAAAAGGAACACATTTATGGAACAATTATTGAACACTGTGCTGAAAGCTTTCATCTTCTTAAATCCCCATGATAATTCTATGGGGTAAGCACTTCTATTATTTCCATTTCACAGATGAGAAGGCTGAAGGCTGAGAGGTTAAATAACAGCGCAAGTCCACACAGCCAGAAAATGGAGGACCTGGCCTCAATTCAAGTCTTGCTGCCTCTAAAGTCCAAGCTTTAGACCGCTCTGTTACACTAGGTCACCCAGTCTGACACCTTAGTCCATCTCAATAAAAACACACTTTGAAGTGGAACTGAGAGGCTATGAGAATGCTGTGGGTTTTGTGTGGTACAAAGGCTACAAGGTGGTAGAGCCTCCGCCACGTGTGACAGGCCCCCTCCCTCCCTCTCTCATGGGACGTGTGGTGTGGGATATAAACTCCCCTTGTTCTAAGACCCTGGGGTATTGTAATTATTTGTTGCCACAGAAGAGCCAGCCCATCCTGACTGCACTGCCTAGAAGGAGAGGGAAGGGAGAGCAACATTCATTACTGTATTAGTTATCTATTGCTGTGTAACTGGTTACTCGAAAAGTTAGTGCCTTAAAACAACACAGTGTATAGTATCACAGCTTCTGAGGGTCAGGATCCAGGGGTGGTGTGGCTGGGTCCTCTGGATCAGGGTCTCTCAGATTGGAATCAAGGTCTTGGCTGGGGCTGCAGTCAGCTCAAGACTCAGCTCAAGACTCAAGAATCCACTTCCAAGGTCACTCGTGTGATTGCTAATAGGATGCAGTTCCTGTGACTGTTGGCCTGAGGCTGCTCTCGGTTCCTCACCATGTGGGCCTCTCCACAGGGCAGCTGACAGCATGGCAGCTGGCTTCATCAGATGGAGGAAGAGAGAGTGGGAGCAAGACGGGTCACAGTCTTGTGTAACCTCCCATCGCTAAGTGACATCCCATCACCTTTGCTGTATCCTGTTCCTTAGAAGAAAGTCACTAGGTAGAGACCACACTCCAGAGGAGGGGGTTACAAAGGGTGTAAACATGAGGGGGTCGTATCTTTGGACCCACTTTAGGAGGTGCCTCCTACAAATACCCACTTAGTATGTGCCAGAAAATGTGCTGGTGCTTTTGATCCTTGATCTCATTTAATTCATACTATCATTTTGAGGCAGGTAAGGAAACAGCAAGTTAGCAAGTTTAAGTAACCTGCTCAAGGTTACACTCACTAGAACCAGGAATTGATTCCAGAATTGCTCCAAATTCATTATACTAGGCTGCTTTTTAAGAATTGAAGGAGTATATTGGATGGATTTCATTAAAAAGATGGGTTCTGCGGGTCTCTCTTTAATACTTTTTTTTTTTTCAGTGAGCAAGATTAGTCCTGAGCTAACATCCATTGCCAATCCTCCTCTTTTTGCTAAGGAAGATTGGTCCTTAGCTAGCATCTGTGCCCATCTTCCTCTATTTTGTATATGGGATGCCACCGCAGCATGGGATGATGAGCAGTGAATGAGTCTGCGCCTGGGATCGGAACCTGTGAACCCCAGGCCACCAAAGCTGAGCGTGTGAACCTAGCCACTACGCCACCAGGCCGGCCCTCTCTCATTCTTGATCAAAAAACACTCACATTCCTGTCTTCCAATGCCCTAGGTGTCTGTAGCACTGAGGTCACGACTTCTGGAGCACACGGTTCTGGAATTCAGGATTCTGGAGTCCATGTTCATCTGAAGGGGATTCGAGGAGGTTCTGTGTTGTTTCATGTGATCAAGGAGCCAGGAACTGAGCTGAAGGAGATCTCATGGGGCTTTGGCCCTGACTTAAAATACAGAGTCATGCTGCGAGTCCATAATGGGTCAGAAGGGACTCCAACCTGGGTCAGCCTCCAGGACAAGTACAAGCAGAGGGTCCATGTGGCCACCATGACAACCCTGAGGATCGAGAACTTGACCCATGAGGACAGTGGGCCCTACCGGGCTCGAGTCAGCTTCACTGGAGGAGTGGAATCTAGCCAGATTTTCCACCTCATTGTCTATGGTACGTGACACCCCCTCACCTCAATCCCATGGCTATGGCTTTCTTTTGTACCTATAAGTGTCACATAGACCTCATTTAAGGACTCTTTCCAGACGCCAGCCTTCGGGCTCTATTTTCTCCCTTGAAATTATGATAAGTGGGTTCACCACAAGTGGAGAGCAGAGCTGAGATTCACACCAGGGATAAAATCACTTCAGTGTTTTGGGAGAGGAAAGTGGAAATTTGGGGGAAATGGAATTTTTGCCATAACACTTATTGTTCTTTAGAGGATAAGTTGACTTGATTTGTGTATCAGTTTTCTATTGCTGCTATAACCAATTACAGTAGACCCCCCTTATCCATGGCGGTATGTTTCAAGACCCTCAGTGGATGCCTGAAACCGTGGATAGTATTGAGTTGTACATATACTATGTTTTTTCATATTCGTACATACCTATGATAAAGTTTAATTTATAAATCAGACACAGTAAGAGATTTAAAGTAACTAATAGTAAAATAGAAAAATTATAACGATATACTATAATAAAATTTGCTGTGACCTTAGCAAGCTGGCGTATGCTTTTTTTTCTGAGTCTATGGAATATTTGTTTTTATTGGTAATTATTATTTCATAAACAGAGAAATATAACTATAGTCAGCCCTCGGTATCCATAGGTTATGCATCCACAGATTCAACCAACCTTGGGTCAAAAGGCCTACGATGGTTGTGTCTGTACTGAACATGTACAGACTTTTCTTTTTTTGCAGTAATATTGGTTTATAACATTAAATAAATTTCAAATGTACATCATTATATTTTGATTTCTGTGTAGATTACATCATGTTCACCACCCAAATACTAATTGCAATCCACCACCACACACATGTGCCTAATCATCCCTTTCGCCCTTCTCCCATTCCTCTTCCCCTCTGATAACCACCAATCCGATCTCTGTCTCTATGTAATTGTTTGTTGTTGTTTTTACCTTCTACTTATGAGTGAGATCATACTGTATTTGACTTAATCCCTCTGACTTATTTCACTTAGCGCAATATTCTCAATGTCCATCCACGTTGTCACAAATGTCCAGATTTCATTGTTTCTTATGGCTGAGTAGCATTCCGTACCACACCTTCTTTATTCATTTGTCCCTTGATGGGCACTTAGGTTGCTTCCAAGACTTGGCTATAGTGAATAATGCTGCCATGAACATAGGGGTGCATGTATCTTTATGCATTCATGTTTTCATGTTCTTTGGATATATACGCAGCAGTGGAATAGCTGGATCAGGTGGTAGTTCTATTCTTAATTTTTTGAGGAATCTCCATACTATTTTCCATAGTGGCTGCACCAGTTTGCACTCCCACCAGCAGTGTATGAGAGTTCCCTTCTCTCCACACCCTCTCCAACATCTGTTGTTTCCTGTCTTGTTAATTATAGCCATTCTGACAGGCGTGAAGTGATATCTGATTGTAGTTTTGATTTGCATTTCCCCGATAGTTAATGATGTTGAACATCTTTTCATATGCCTGTTGGCCATCTGTATATCTTCTTTGGAGAAATGCCTGTTCAGATCTTCTCCCCTTTTTTAATTGGGTTGCTGGTTTTTTTGTTGTTGAGATGTATGAATTCTTTATATATTTTGGAGGTTAATCCTTTATCAGATATATGGTTTGCAAATATCTTCTCCCAATTGTTAGATTGTCTTTTCATTTAGTTGGTGTCCTTTGCTGTGCAGAAGCTTTTTAGTTTGATGTAGTGCCATTTGTTCATTTTTTCTATTGTTTCCTTGCCCAGTCAGACACGGTACTCGAAAATATGCTGCTAAAACAGATGTCGAAGAGCGTACTGCCTCTATTTTCTTCTAGAAGTTTCATGTTTTCAGGTCTTACATTCAAGTCTTTAATCCATTTTGAGTTAATTTTTGTGTATGGTGTAAGCTAATGGTCTATTTTCATTCTTTCGCATGTGGCTGTCCAATTTTCCCAATGCCATTTATTGAAGAGACTTTCCTTTCTCCATTGTATGTTCTTGGATTCCTTTTTGAAAATTAGCTGTCCGTAGATGTGTGGGTTTATTTCTGGGCTCTTGATTCTGTTCCATTGATCTGTGTGTCTGTTTTTGTGCCAGTACCATGCTGTTTTGGTTTCTATAGCTTTGTAGCATATTTTGAAATCAGGAAGTGTGATACCTCCAGCTTTGTTCTTTTTTCTCAGGATTCCTTTAGCTATTTGGGGTCTTTTCTTGTTCCATATAAATTTTAGTGTTCTTTGTTCTATTTCTGTGAAAGTGTTGTTGGAACTTTGATAAAGATTGCATTGAATCTGTAGATTGCTTTAGGAAGTATGAACATTTTACCTACGTTAATTCTCCCAATCCAAGAGCATGGAATATCTTTCCATTTCTTTGTGTCTTCTTCAATTTCTTTCAAAAATGTTTTATAGTTTTCAGTGTGCAGATCTTTCACCTCTTTGGTTAAGTTTATTCTTAGATATTTTACTCTTTTTGTTGCAATTGTAAGTGAGATTGTATTTTTAATTTCTCTTTCTGCTACTTCATTGTTAGTGTATAGAAGCACAACTGATTTTTTTTTTTTTTTTTTTTTTTGTGAGGAGATCAGCCCTGTGCTAACATCCGCCAATCCTCCTCTTTTTTTTGCTGAGGAAGACGGCCCTGGGCTAACATCTGTGCCCATCTTCCTCCACTTTATATGGGACGCCGCCACAGCATGGCTTGCCAAGCAGTGCGTCGGTGCGCGCCCGGGATCCGAACCAGCGAACCCCGGGCCACCGCAGCGGAGCGCGCGCACCTAACCGCCTGCGCCACTGGGCCAGCCCTGAAGCACAACTGATTTTTGTGCATTGATTTTGTGTCTCGCAACTTTACCGCATTCATTTATTATTTCTAAATGTTTCTTGGTGGATTCTTTAGGGTTTTCTATATATAGAATCATGTCATCTGCAAATAGTGACAGTTTCACTTCTTCCTTTCTGATTTGGATCACTTTCATTTCTTTTTCTTGCCTGATTGCTCTGGCTAGGACTTCAATACTATGTTAAATAAGAGTGGTGAAAGTGGGCATCCTTGTCTGGTTCCTGTTCTTAGAGGGATAGCTTTCAGTTTTTCTCCATTGACAATGATATTAGCTGTGCGTTTGTCACATATGGCCTTTATTATTGAGGTGCTTTCCTTCTAAACCTATTTTATTCTGAGTCTTTATCATAAATGGATGCTGTATCTTGTCAAATGCTTTCTCTGCATCTATTGAGATCATCATGTGATTTTTATTCTTCATTTTATTAATGTGGTGTATTACGTTGATTGATTTGCGTATGTTGAACCATCCCTGCATACCTGGAATAAATCTCACTTGATCATTGTGTGTAATCTTTTAAATGTATTGTTCTATTCAATTTGCTCGTATTTTGTTCAGGATTTTTGCATTGATGTTCATCAGTGATGTTGGCCTGTAATTTTCTTTTTTTTGTTGTCCTTGTCTGGTTTTGGTATCAAGGTAATGTTGGCTTCGTAGAATGAGTTAGGAAACTTCTCCTCCTCTTCAATTTTTTGGAAGAGTTTGAGAAGGATAGGTATTAAGTCTTTGAATGTTTGGTAGATTTCACTAGGGAAGCTGTCTGGTCCTGGACTTTTATTTTGGGGGAGGTTTTTCATTATTATTTTGATCTCTTTACTGGTGATTGGTCTACTCAAATTCTCTATTTATTCTTGATTCAATTTTGGAAGGTTCTGTGATTCTAAGAATTTATCTATTTCTTCTAGGTTATCCAATTTTTTGTATACAGCTTTTTGTAGTATTGTCTTATAATCTTTTGTATTTATGATGCATTCGTTGTAATTTCTCCTCTTTCAGTCGTGATTGTATTCATCTCAGCCTTCTCTCTTTTTTTCTTGGTGAGTCTAGCTAAAGGTTTGCCAATTTTGTTTATCTTTTCAAAGAAACATCTTTTGGTTTCATTGATTTTTTCTATTGTTCTTTTAGTCTCTATTTTATTTATTTCTGCTCTGATTTTTATTATTTCCTTCCTTCTACTAATTTTGTGCTTTTTTGTTTGTTCTTCTTTTTCCAGTTTCCTTAGGTGCACTGTGAGATTCTTTATTTGAGATCTGTCTTGTTTGTTGATGTAGGCTTGTATTGCTATAAACTTACTTCTTAGAACTGCTTTTTCTGTATCCCATAAATTCTGGCATGTCGTATTTTCATTTTCATTTGTCTCCAGGTATTGTTTGATTTCTCCTTTGATTTCTTCATTAGCGCAATCATTGTTCCGTAGCTTTTTGTTTAATCTCCACACATTTGTGGCTTTCTTGATTGTCTTCTTGTAGTTGATTTCTAGTTTCATGCTTTTGTAGTCAGAAAGGATGCTTGATATTATTTCAATCTTAAATTTATCGAGACTTGTTTTATGGCTTAATATGTGATCAATCCTGGGGAATGTTCCATGTGCATTTGAAAAGAATGTGTATTCTTCAGCTTTTGGGTGGAGTGTTCTGTATATGTCTACTAAGTCCATCTGGTCTAATGTGTCTTTTATGGCCAATGTTTCCTTATTGATTTGGAATGATCCTAATCAGTTTGGATCATTTGGATGATCCATCCATTGGTGTATAAGTGGAGTGTTAAAGTCCCTGACTATTATTGTGTTACTGTCTATTTCTCCTTTTATGTCTGTTAACAATGGCTTTATATATTGAGGTGCTCCTATGTTGAATGCATAGATATTTACAAGTGTTATATCCTCTTGTTGGATTGTTTCTTTCATCATTCTGTAGTGCCCTTCTTTGTCTCTTGTTACAGTTTTTGTTTTAAAGTCTATTTTGTCTGATCTCAGCATTGCTACCCCAGCTTTCTTTTCATTGCCATTTGCATGGAGTATCTTTCTCCATCCATTTACTTTCAATTTGTGAGTGTCTTTAGGTCTTAAGTGTGTCTCTTGTATGCAGCATAGATATAGGTCTTGTTTTTTTAAACCAGTCAGCCACCGTATCAGCATATGATGTTTTCTTTTCCTTTTTAATTCAAGAACTTTCACCTTATCACTTAATGGAAGCACTTTACTGCTTCTCTTTGACATATTTGAATTGCCAGCATCACTTTCTTTCTCTTTGGGATCATTATTAAGTAAAATAAGGGTTACCTGAACACAAGCACTGTGATCACACCACGGTAGATCTGATAACCCAGCTGGCTGCTAAGCGACTAATGGATGGGTAGTGTGTACACCGGACAAAGGGATGATTCACTTCCCAGGTGGATTGGGTGGGATGATGTAATATTTCAAAACACTACTCAGAACACTGTGTAATTTAAAACATGAATTGTTTATTTCTGGAATTTTCCATTTAATATTGTCAGACCATGGTTGACCAGTGGTAACTGAAACCACAGAATGTGAAACTCCAGATGAGGAGGGACTACTGTACTACAAACTTAAATCAACACAAATTTATGAGCTTACTGTGCTGCATGTAGGTCAGAAGTCAGATACGGGTCTCACTAGGCTAAAGTCAATGTGTTGGCAGGGCCGTGTTCCTTCTTGGAGGAGCCAGGGGAGAAAGATTTTCTTGCCTTTTCCACCTCCTAATGACTGCCTGCATTCCTAGCTCTCAGCCACATTCCTCTGTCTTCACAGCCAGCAACGGTGGGATGAGTCCTCCTCACAGTGCATCCCTCTGAACTCCTCTCCTTCCTTCTTCTATTTTTAAGGACCTTTGTGATTATATTGGTCCCCTCCAGATAATCCAGAATAATCTCACTATTTTAATGTTAGCTGATTAGCAACCTTAATGCTATCTATTACCTCAATTTCTGTTTGCCACCAACCTACCATATACACAAGTTCTGAGGATTAGGGCATGGACATCTTTGTCCTACAGGATGGGGTGCACTATTCTGCCTACCATAATTCAGAAATCCTTGTATAGTTCATCCTCCTTGCCCCCTCTGCTCTTACTCAGCCGCAGCCCAAGGCCAGCCTCACTCACAAAATCCAGCCCGAAGAGCCTCCATAGATGTAGGAGAAAGTTTACTCTGTCACACTTCTTAAGAAACTCATTTAGCAACTATTTCTTTCCCTATAGTTCCTCTGCATAGAGAAATATCCGGCTATGGAGAGAGTGGCTTTGATAGCTTTGGGTCCCTGTGGGATTTCTATGACTGGCTTGTAAATCTGTCATTTCTCTTCCTTTCTGTACCACAAGTTCAGTGGCATGTTCTAACCTCACTTGGGGCTGTCATTCCTAGTCGCTACCACTGCATCTCCCACAAACATCTCTACTTTTGGGCACGTGGGGCCTTTCTCTGGACTCCCAGATCTGGTCAGATGTCCTTCTTCATCATGGGCTGTGCAGTCCCGGGCATCATCTTAGCAGGAGAAGCAGGGTGAGGGCCCTGGACCAAGACAAGTCCTTCATTCCTGACTACTTCTCCTTCTAGAAAAGACCCAATTTCTAAAAATAATGGGCCTTGGGTAGGTGGAGTGCAGGCTTTATTTTCTTGTGGGAGATTTTGAAGACTTTCTCAATCTAGTGAAATCACATAAGTCTTAAGTCAGTGGCTCCCTTCCTTCTTGTCTCTTGCTATATATTTAGCTTTGAGCAAGATCTATTTTAGTATAAAATGTCTCACCTTCCATAGAGGGAGGAAGCCAGAGCTTCAGTGAGATAATGGATGAGAATGTGCCAACTGTAATGTTCTCCACTCATGTGAGGCTCCATTCTCTTGTTCTTCCCACCCGAGAGCCAGTGCCCCATCCTCAGATCCTGGTCCGGTCACTGTCCATCACAGCCGGCTGGTGCAACGTCACCCTGGATTGCAGGGCTGCGGATGTCACAGGTGACCTAAACGTGACTTGGGAGAGCAAGGGCCTCCCTAGGGAGCTGAAAGAAAGAGGGATGCTGGGACCAACCACCAACTCCTGGACCCTGATTGTGAGCCTGCCTCTGAGCCAGCCCAATGCCAGCCTCACCTGTGAGGTCAGCAACCCCAAGGACCAGAAAAATGTCACCTCAGACCTTCAGGAGGTCTGTGCCCATGGTGAGTGCAACCTATCAGAGGGGAGGGATGCTCTTGGAGCTCAGGGAGCACTGGGGTCTGCAGACTCTGGGCTTTTCTCCCCACCATGTTTGTCAGCACACCTCCACCTGCTCACCACACACAGGAGTCTGGGAGGCACATCCAACCTGTTCCTGCTTTTAAATGTTTCTCAGGTATCTGCCTCTCCTCTCATCCCCCTGCTTGTAGGCAGCAGCTGTACAGTACCTCTCCCCATCCCACACATCATCCACGATGAGTCCAGAGTGGTCTTTTGGAAAAGCAACTGGATTGTGTCATTTATCTGTATCGCCAGCAGGATCTGATCTCCAGTGACTCCCTGTAGGATTCAGAGCTCAGAGGCTCCTCTGCCTATGGTTTTGGCCTCTTCACACAACCCTGCTTGCTTGGGGTTCCCAAACACATTCTGCTATTGCCAGCTATTGGTCCAGCTGGATATGCTCTACCATCATTCCTCCCACCTTTTCCCTTCATTTCCTGCCTTCTTCTTTTTTTTTTTTTTTTAAGGGACTATTGGCCCTGAGCTACCATCTGTTGCCAATCTTCCTCTTTTTCTTTCTTATCCCCAAAGCCCCTGTACATAGTTGTATATCCTAGTTGTAGGTCCTTCTAGATCTTCCACGTGGGACACAGCCTCAGCATGGCTTCATGAGCAGTGAGTAGGTCCGGGCCCAGGATCCAAACTGGAGAACCCCAGGCTACTGAAGCGGAACGCGTGATCTGAACCAGTACACCACTGGGCCTGCCCCTGTTGCCTTATTCTTGTTGAAGGGTTTCCCTCAGGCCCAGTTGACTTCAGTAACACATGACCCATGTTGTCGCACAGGGCCATGTGCTGGGTTTAAAGCTCTGCAGTGGCCATCTTGAAATTTCTAAAAAATTTTGAACAAAGGGCTCCTTATTCTCATTTTGCACAGGGACCTGCAGAGGCTGTAGCTGTCCTGCCCTCAGGCATCACCTGTAAGGAGCGTCCCTGGCCCCACACTGAGTGGCAATGCTCTGTTTCTGTACTTGTCTTCTCCGTAGCCTGGAACACTTTGAGGGCAGGGGCCATGTCTTGTTCTCCTTTGAATCCCTGTGCCAAGCACAGCGTCTGGAACAGTTTGTTCACAGTGTTTCAATGATTGAATGAATGACCTGGTACCTCTGTGTGCAGCCTCGCCCCTCTAACCTATCCTCCATGAGCTGCTGGAGGGATCGGATGTGTCAGCATCACATAAAACCCACTGTTATCCTCCCTTCAACCCCCGGACTGGAGCCTCAGATAGAGTTCAACACTCAGCATGACCCACAAGACCCTCTGAACACAGATTCCTGCCTCCCTCTGACCTTCCTTTGCCCAGATACTCCCTGCCCTGTCCCCCTCCTGCATGCCACAGTGAGGTGCTGGTAACTCCCAGGGGCTGGCTTTTTGACACAGCCATTTCCTGCACGTGGTTCTCCTCCCTCCTGGAATGCTGTGCCCACCCTGAATATCTGGTAATCTCCTATTCCTCCCTCAAGAATCAGGTTACCTATCACCTCCTCTGGGAGGTCCTCCCTGAAGACCCGTGTACAAGGTGTAACCTCTATTGCACTGAGATACCTCTGGCTGGCGGACTGTTATTGTTTCAGTCTTCCCTTCTGGCTGATGAGCTTCAAGGGTGTGGACCAAGTCTTGTTCATCGCAATATCCCTGGCACCAAGCAGGAGCTCAGGGACTGGTTCCATGAATGAAGCTTCAAACTCTTCCCTCTTCAGCTTCTGAACCAGGACCGTCAGACTTCTCCACATGCTCTCTCTATCTCTCCTTGGCAATTTGTATCTCATAGTCCCTCTTGCCTGAATCTTCTTCACTCTCTTTGTGTGAGGGAAACAGATTCAGATGGACAGTCCCTGGCAGGCCCTCTGCGAGCTGTCTTAGGGGCCATCGTGGCTGTGCTGTTGATCCTCGGGGTTGGACTGTACCTTTGGAAGACACATGAGAAGAAGAAGAAGATGGAGATTGGAAGAGGCAGGTTGCCCTTCTCCTTCCTGGCCCAGATACCTCCCTTCCCCCACCGGGCCCTCGGGTCCCTTCTTCCTGCATTTTGCTGCTCAGGGGATGTCCCTGAGGAGGGGATGGTGTGTAGACATGGCCTTGGGGTTCATAGCGCAGGGGGAGGGTACAGGTTTCCAAGGCCCGGATTCAAGCTCCACTCTGTGTTTGACTCAGGTGCAGAATTGCAGGAGGAACACAGGAACCAGGATGGTGACATCCAGAGTGGGGAGTTGAGACAGCAGGAGTCTCGAGAGGGCTGGGACAAGGTGAGATCTGGGAGAAGTGCCTCACTGGGCTCTCCCGGGTTCCTCTGTGCCTGAGTCTGGGCATTTCTGCCCCTGCTGTCTCTTTAACTTTTTCCAGATAGTCTTTGGTATTTATGAAAAGAATTTACAACTGGGGCCAGTGTAGTGCTGGGCACTTTGGGGAATTCACATGAAGTTCATGTCAGCAGCATTGGTTCCATGTGGGTCCCTCTGGGGCCTCTCTATCCCTCAGCTATTCTAGGAACCCTCTGTCTTGCATTCCTAGGGTATGGTTGAACTACATCTAGAAGAAAAGGAGCCTCTCACTACTGTCTACAGTGCAGTCCAGAGACCAGGCCTGGCCATGAAGATGATTTAATTGCAGAAAGCAGGAGAATCAGCATTCCTAGGACAGCTCCACACTGAGCTTGATGCCTGCAGACACCCGCCTCTTCCAGCTCTGGTCCAGCTCCAGCTGCCCCCGGTCTGTGTTACTCTGACCCTCGTGTCCTCAATTCTCTGGGCACATGTGGCCCTGTCACTTCCTCTGACACCTCCCCAAGCTGCCCTCCCACTCATGACCCTCACCTCTGCAGGTCTAGTGCTCTTCCTCTGTCATTGACTTGGCTTTTGACCCCTCTCCTTCTGAAGCCTCCCAAAGTGGACTCTCCTGACTGTACTCCTGTTAATCCCCACAGCCTTTTCTGTGTGTCATTCTGAGAACATGAGGCCAATCGTGGGAACTGTGTAGAGGTGTTGACCATGCCACAAAGGAGGGAATGAGGCACTTGGTGCTGGATGCTGAGTTGGGGGTCAATGGAGGCAGCACAGGTTGGTGGGAGCCCACAAAGGGACTGGCCCAAGGCTTCCTTTGCACCTCGTGTACGGTTCCCTCGGGGGTCTGGGGAACTCTGTGTGTGCTGTGTGCGTTTTTTGGGAGGAGTTTCTAGTCTACATTAAACACTATCTAGAGCCACGGTTCTTAGCCACTTGTGCTAACCTGGACCTTGGCCTCAGCATCAGCCCATGGGTCCCAAATCCACCTTCCTATGGAGTGGGAAGAGGAATTTTTACTATTTCAAGCCCCTTCAAGTCTTCTATTTCTCAGAGAATGACCCCAGAGGCCCAAAGTTGGAGTTGCATTCTTAGGAAAACAGCTTCAACTCTTGCTCTGTCTTGGAGACGGGCCCTTGGTGGTTACAATGGATGTGCAGTGTCCTCCCACAACCTTGGCAGAGCTGCTGTGGGGGGTGAGGGGTGAAGTTTGTGGGAAGGTCTGAATCAGCCCTCTCCAGACTCTTCTGCTCACCATCAGCCCCCCACAACCATGCTGGCCTCAGATCCTAAGTCAGCTCTTCTTTGCTTACTGGCGTCCCTCCATCTAGAATGACAGTGCCCTCTCCCTGTCCCTTGCCACTATGCCTGCCTGTTGAAATACTACCATCCTGTCTAAAATCCCCTTCCAAGTCATATATTCCATCTATCCTTTCTGGTTCCCAAAGGTTTAGAAATGGTCTCTCCCACATCTGACTTTTTTAAATACCTTGGACATAACGAAGGCCACTGCCGCAGTCTTCCCTGGATTAGCCATGAGTCATCTCTGCAGTACTAACCTAGGGATCCCTCAGAAGGGTATTGGTGCTGTAGGAGGCCAGGACCAAGAAGACAAGCACCTATCTCTGTGAAGGATCTGTGCCACCCTTTCTCCCACAGGGTGGAGCAGACTGAGACCAAGGGCACAGAGGCTGGTGAAGGTCTTCTGGTGGTGAGTCCATGTGGAAGCAAGAATGGACATGAACCCCCATGACCCTGCCAGTAACCTCTCATGACTCTCTCTGGCTCAGAGATATGAGGTGGGGACTTCCCCACCCCACCTCCAGCCTCACGTGGCTTGAGGACCTGATGCAGCCTTCACTGTGGTGTATGGGAGCTTCTCCCTCCATGAGGGTCCTTACCTCCTCAAAGCCTCTGCCTCCTGCCTTGGATCCCAGCTCTGGTCAGAGATGGACTAATTGTTACTTGGAACTGTGGTAACTTGTCTGATGACCTAGATTCTTGGGTTTCTTCATTCCCCTCCCATCTCAGCTCAGCTCAGCTCTTCATCCCTGACCTCAGAAAGCAAAGTTCTGAGTACAGGCTTGAGCATTATGAAGCAATGCTAGGAGCCTACTGGATGGTGCACGGATAAGCGAGGAGTAGAGGGATCCATAATAAGGCTGTTTCTGACCTCTTTTACCTCAGGCTGAGCAGAAAGCTGAGAGAGAAAAAGATGACATCTCCTTACTGGCATCCCAGGTGACTGGTCATGGTTGGGTGTCAATGCCCATCAGCCCGGGAGCAGTGACCACCCATTGACCCTTCCCATCCTACCTAAAGCAAGGAATTAAAAAAACAAGGAGGGGAAGTGGGCTTACAAAGTTTGTTTATGAACCAGGTTTTGTCCTTTGTTATTAGTGCCACTGAGCTGATTCTGACTCCTAGAGCAGAGCAGAACCCTGCCTAGTCTTTTTGCACCATCCTTTCATCTTGTGGCGCTGTATCAGCCAATGTGCCACTGCTATTCATAGCGTTTTTATGGCCCTTTTTGGGGAGGAGTGGGTGGCCACGTCCTTCTTTCTAATCTGTCTTAGACTGGAAGACCCGCTGACCCTTGCCCACCGTGGGTGACCTTGCTGATATGTGAAATACCAGTGACATAGCCTTCACCATCACAGCAACATGCAGCCGCCACAGTATGACAACCGACAGATGAATGGAGTGGTTCCTTGACCCGAAAACAAATCCAGGCCGCAGTGGAGAACTAGACCACCAGGGCTAGCTTTTTTGTCCTAGGCATTTTATGAATATTATTTCTTCTAATTCTTTCAAAAACTCTCTAGGGTACGTCTTATTATCCCCATATTTCAGGACAAGTAACCAATGTCCAAAACTAGTTCGTGGCAGAGCAATGCCTTAAATCCAACACCGGAAGATTCCAGCATTCACATCTTACCCTTTACCATATGGTCACTGAAGAACTTGGCATCCTGGAATATTTTGATGGGAATATCCTCCATTCTTTCCTCTCAAGGATCCTTGTCTTCTGACTCAGGTGCCCCAACTCGGGGTGAGCTCATCCAGATGATAGTTGGAGAGTTGATGGTTGAAAGAGAAATTGTTCCTTAAGTCAACAAGGGGGCCTTGGTAGGCAGGAGACGTGGAATGAGAGACCTTGTACTCTGGCTCAGAGGAGATGAAAAGATGCTTCTCCCTCTTGATTCTTGTGGGAGTTCTTTCCTCTCATACAAGGTGTGCTGTGGATTTCAGCATCTCCATCCTCAAAGCAGCTCCTGTTTGCATTATTATTCATAACTTCATTCAATAACTTTTATAAGTTTCTCATTTAAGCCTTCAACCATTCTATGAGACAGAAATCCCCTTTGCACAGATGGAAAAATAAAATCCAGAGATGTTAAGTACCTCACCCAAGTTCTCCTGAGTTTAAGTGATGTAGGCATGATTTGGGTGCACAAGGATCATAATTTCACTCATTTTGCCTTCTCCCTCATCCCAGACACACAACCAGTTACCATCTTCTACTGGGTTATCCCCCATAACAGTTCTTGTATTCCATCCTCCTCTCATCTTTTATTCCTATCTTCCACTTGCAAAAATTTTACATTTCTGCCAGCAATGTATGAGGATTTCTCCACATCCTCTCCAACTTTTAGTATTTTTTATTTTAATTTTTTTGCTGAGGAGGATTCGCCCCAGGCTAACATCTGTTGCCAATCTTCCTCTTTTTTTACTTGAGGAAGATTAGCCCTGAGCTAACATCTGTGCCAATCTTCCTCTACTTTGTATGTGGGACACCACCATAGCACGGCTGATGAGTGGTGTAGGTCTGCGCCTGGGATCCAAACCCACGAACCTGAGCCGCTGAAGTGGAGCGTGCTGAACTTTAACCACTCAGCCACAGGGCCAGCCCCCTTATTATTTTTTGATTGTAGCCATTCTAATGCGGGTCTAGATGTATCTGTTGTGGTTATGAATTTTATTTCCTTAATGATTAATGATGTTGAACATCTTTCATGTGCATATTGACCATTTCTATACCTTACTTGAAGAAACATCTTTCTCTAGAATTTTCTCTTCTCATGCATTGCCCCCATCACTCCATTGAATCTGCTCTTGTCCAAGTCATCAGGAAATGCCATGTTGTTGAATCCAGTGGTCAATTCTCAGTCCTCATTTCCAGTGAACTCTCAGCAGCAATGGACCTATACTCCCTCGAAACACTGTCTTCACCTTGCATTCCCCATTCACCTTTCCTTCCCTCCTACTCAGTTGTTGCTCCTTAGTTTCCTTTATCAGTTTCTTTCCCACCTCTCCAACCTCTAAGATTTGGAATATCCCAGATTTCATAACGAAACCACCCAGACCAGCTGTCTTCACTATCTACACTCATTCTCATCTGATGTTATGGCCGTGCACTAATCGCTGGAACCTGTGACCATATGACCTAACGTGGCAAAAGGGACTTACAGATGCAGTTCCTTTCCTGGACTCCACATTATAAATATCCAACTGTTTACCTGCCATCTCCACTTGGAGTATAACAGGCATCTCCAGCTTCACATGTCTAAATTCAAACTCCCCAAACATGCTGCCCATACAGTTTCCCATCCCCAAAAATGTCACTTCAATCTTCCATTTGTTCTTGTACCACAAAACCTTGTCATCTTTGACTTCATTCTTTTTCTCATACCCCACACTATGTCAGGAAATACTGCTATCTTTTCATTCAGTATATATAGTCAAATATTTATTTACATATGTATTTATTTACATATAAACATATATATTCATAACAAAATAACTCCCACCATCTCCCTGGTCCAACAGGACCATAATTTCTCACTTGGATTATTGCAGTAGCATCAGTCTCCCTACTTTTCTCCTACCTCTTAATGCCTGTCTTCAAAATGTCATCCAGAGTGATCTTTTCAAAACTTAAGCTGCATCACATTGCTCCTTAGCTCAGAACTCCCCCGTGGGTCCACTTTATCTGCAAGGCCCTGTACCATCTGACCTTATCTCTCGTGCTCCCCTCCTCCCTCAGTTCACTCTAAGACCCTGGGCTTTTTGCCTTTCCTTCAATACAGCATGCATGCTCCTGCCTCAGGGCCTTTGCTCTGCCTAGAATTCTCTTCCTCCTTGTATCTGCATGTCTCATTTCCTGATGTCCTTCAGGCCTTTGTACAAATGTTATCTTCTCAGTAAGGTCTACCCTGACTTCCCTACTTAAAGCTGCAAACTGCTCCAGGTGCCATCCTCCCTCTTCTGTGCTCTATTTGTCTTCATAGTACTTCAAAAGGTTATGAGTCAGGGAGCATTTAATCTGGGTTGTAGTTTTAAAAAACGTGGCAATTGAGGCCTCAAAGTATAAACTGCAAATCCTATTATGCAAATACCATTATTATTCCTAGGAAACTGCAACACTGATAAGGTAATGAACTTGCTCCAGGTCACAGAACTAAAAAGTGGCAGAGCTGGGATGAAATTTTGGAGTCAGATTCTAAAACCCACAGTCTTGACAGCTATATACGGGTTCAATAAAGTATAATCTATCCACATGATGGAATACTATAGATGTAATAAGAAGGGTAAATTACATCTGTATACATTTAAGTGGGAAATTGTACCTGAAATATTAAATGAATTATTGGATGGTATGTATAGTATTATCCTGTATTATAAATATATATAAGCATGTGTTTATGTGGGCGTAAAGGAAGACAAAAAGCTGATATGTCAAGAAGTTATTATCTTCTGGAACAGTGAATATCTTTTGGAAGATGTCTCTTTTTCTGGATCATCAGATTCTCTGTAACACTTATAAGAAAAAATATTATCTACTAAAATTTTTGAGGAGAGTAGTGACATGAACAGAGCAGTGTTTCGAAAAGATAAAGTCAAATATATGCCAACAGGAAGCTTATCATCTTAGAAACTCGTTAAAGTATTTATGCTCATTTTCACTTTCTGTTGTGTTGAATTGATGCCTTAAGAATCTTTATTGAAATCATCCCAGATATCTCTGGATCTGTCTGCACAGTACAGGCAAAGTGAAAATTTTGGTCTAATTGATTTAAATGGACTCTCCCCATGACCCAGGTCACAACCCTGGCTGTTCATCAGATCAACTGGAGAGCTTTTAAGAACAGAAGCTCGGACCCTATCCCCAGGTCAATGCAAAATAACCAATAACCATTCTATATGTAAGAGAAATAAGGTGAGTTTACTTGAGCCAGAGTGAGGATTATAACCCGGGAAGGCCTTAGAAAGCGTTCTGGAGAAACATGTTTTTCGGTACAGTCCTATATCTTTTTAGAACAAAGAACATACATTAAACACACCCAGGATGCATTTGTATCAAAATTTCAAAGAGGTATTCCATTGCAAATTAGCAGGTCAAAGTGACCATGATGTCGAGACAGGGACTAATCCAGGTGTTACCAATAGGACGTTACCAACAGAGGGTAGGAGGGGAAGTATGCATTCTTATCTTGAGAGTGTATTCTTTAACGGTTAAGCAGATGTAAAATACATGTTTGATATGCCATAAGTCAGGCTTTTTGGTTCAAGCTGAATCAGTTTTGAACCCAAATAGTTACCCCATATACCACGATATGTGAAAATCTCTCACCCAAACTTGGTATCATCTGTATTTTAAAAACCCAATAGGTGATTCTGATGCATGATCATGGTTGAGAACTGAGACCTTTGGTTCTACGTGGAGTCTTCATAACATTCAAATGGGAATGTACATGGCAAGGAGAGACTGAGTGTTTATCTCCAAGAGGGTTCTCAGTGTGTGCTCAGCACACAGTGCAGGAAATGTTGGTTGAGTGAAACAACGAGTGAATGACGAGACCACACAGGTCGGAATTACTTTCGTGTGTTCACCAAGGTTCAGAGCCTGACACGTAGACTCTGAGCCTGAGCCCAGATGCCCCATTTCATCCATTGCCCTGTGTGATTTGCCTTGGGGATGCAAAATCTTACCGCCAAATGTCAAAAGACACTGAAAGACAAAACCAGAATGCTGCTTTATTAATTTACAGTAAGAAGCACACTTGTTAACTGGGCTGGATAGTCCCATGAGCCTGGCCAGTGTGTCGTCTCCCAGAGACAGGCCACACGGGAAACAAGGTGTCACTAGGCTGCTTGGGGAGCCTGAGCCAGGGCAGGTGAGTAGACGGTGCTGGTGTGGATGCCAATGGCTTTCTCATCTGAGCTCTTCATCTCCACGTTGCATTTATTGGCGTGGGGTGTGGGATTCTCCTGCCAGCCTGACAGAACTTCACTTGTCTCTGTCCCTCACCTCTCTTTATGCTCCATTTCATATTAACCTCCTTTGGATTGACATATTTTCCTTTGGTCATGTTCATTTGTGAGATTAAGCCCTGCCTGGGTCTCTGATCTGGAATCTCTATACCTCTCCTGTGATCCAGGTATATGATGTTTTATTTGATCTCCAAAAACCAAATAAACAAAGAAATACCCACACATCTCCTTTTTCCAAGTCATAGTTGAGGGAGGGGACAACCCTTCAAAACACCACATTCCACCAGCTGAACCATCAACCTGCTTTTGCAAACAGACCCAAGAAGAGAAGCCGTGAACTGAATAATGAGATTCCATAGCTCTCAGGGCCAGAATCGTCACTTAATTTATAACTTAGCCTTCCAGTAAGATCCTCTCCTATTTAAAGCAGCAAAACAACAATAACAACTAGAAAAACTCTAACAGAATGTAATATGTAATTAACATCTATTCAATTTAAAAATCTTCATGAAACGGATAATTTCTAGAAGAGTGTGAATTGCTAAAATTGATTTACATGTGTGTATAAACCTCAAAAAATCAACACAGAAAATATTGTAAAACTTACGTAAATATTTTCTCCTTAAGGGCATAAGGACCACATTATCTTAGGTGGATTCCTGCAAACCTTAAAAAATAACAAATTTTTGTGCTAACAAACATGTTTTACAACTTGGCAGAGTATAGAAAGTATCCGTTTATGATTTAGAAAACTTGACAAAGCAGAAGAAAAGAAATAAGGTCCCAGTCCAGTTGTCTCAGTTTCTTGGGCACCTTTCACTTCCCTTCTTCTTCTGGAAACCCTGCTTGTGAGCTGAACTCCCAGTTTCTCAAGGATCCTGAGAAGCAAAGACCTTTTGCCAGTCTTGTCCACAGTACTGGGGATAAGAATAGAGTTCTCGTCACAGTTGGGTCAGAAACAGAACAGAGAGTGAGAGGCTTCAGGGTGATGGATCCTGGGACTGGCCACGCTCTCTGCAGTGGGCTGGCTCAGTGCAGACACTCTATTCCACCTGATGGTTCCGGGGAAACTGAGACTCTGGGGTTTGGAATAATCCTATTTGATTTTGCCACAGAGAGTTTCCTAGAATCTGAGAATATCCATGTTGGAAGCAAACTCACTGTGGAGTCCTATTCCATCCTACATTTTATAACAACCTACCAAGTGACTTTGCCTGTGGTTACATTCCACCAGTGACAGGGACCTCACTGTGTCCCAAAGCTTCTATTCCTTTTTTGGATGACTCTGACTACAGAAAACTCTCCTCTATTATTGAGTCAAAACCTCCCTTTCTTTATCTTCAAGCTTCCATCTTGAGGTCACTTATTACAAATATGACTCCTTGTCCATTCAACGGCCCTTCAATTGGGATTTAGAGCAGAGCAGAGAGAAACACCAGTGGCTGGCATATCTGTTCTTTGCTCTTCCTAAAAGCCCCGATTCCACCATCTCCCACAGTTTCCTGGGTCACATGCCAACCTTTACTGTCTCTGATTCATCTCCTCTGGTATTGTCCCAAGGGCTGGGGATGTTGGCTTTCGCATTCCCTGGGGATGGTGAGCACCAACTTCCTGCAACCCCCATCTCTTGGGAAAGGAGTCTCAGGAGCTGGGCACATTTACCCTGATGGCACTTTCTTTATCCCAATAGACTTCCCCAATGTTACTGGTGGCAGTTTTGTGGTCCACATGGTTGCTGACCACACAGGTGAGGCTGATGTTTGGCTGGCTCAGGGGCAGCCTCACAACCAGGGGCCAGGTACAGGTGGCTGTTCCTGGTGTCCTTGGTTTTCCTCTTATATTTATAAATGAGCCAAGTAGCTCTGTGGGAAATCAGGATCCACCTTAGGGTAGGGGCAGAGAGCTGGCTTTTATGCTGGGGAATCCCTAAATGTCAAAATGAGGAGGGCTTTCCTGAGGCGCCTATACCCACACAAGCTGCTGAGTTCTCTCCAGACAGTGCATTCAGGGTTTTTTTTTTTTTAATTTTTTAATTTATTTTATTTTTTTTCCCCCCAAAGCCCCAGTAGATAGTTGTATGTCATAGTTGCACATCCTTCTAGTTGCTGTATGTGGGACGCGGCCTCAGCATGGCGGGAGAAGCGGTGCGTCGGTGCACGCCCAGGATCCGAACCCGGGCCGCCAGCAGCGGAGCATCCTCACTTAACCGCTAAGCCACGGGGCCGGCCGTAGGGTTTTTTTTTGTTTTGATTGTGGTTTTAGAAGAGCTGTCCTTTGTTGATGTCTGAGAAGAAAATGCCTGGCTCCTGGACTTGCCATGAGATCATGGGAATCTCCCCACCCTATCCCTGATACTGGCTTTTGACAGCTGAACCATGTAGTCTTCTGTTAGTAATGGCCTGGGGGGTGGAAATCGATAGTGTTGATCACACTATTTGTCCCTCTCCATTCCTTTTATCTCTTCTTGGAGGACATTAGTCATCTATATATTTGATCTCCATTGTCAGTCTACATTACTCTACTTGGTTCTAATTGCTTCCCTCTTGTTTTTTATATTATTTTCTCATCCTGTCTTCCACATCACTGATATGATTTCCTGTAGTGTTGATTAGTATCCAGCTCCCTATCTTTAAGGGCATCATTCTTGGCTTTGGGACATTGTAAATGGTTAAAGAAGATGTACAAAGCATGTTCAAGAGGCCATGTCAGGCCTTTCTAGAAAAAAACGGTCAGGCCAAATTAGTTTTAAACCACATCTTTTCCTCATGTACTCTGATCCATCCTATTGCTTGTCATTTATTCATCACTTTGCATTTTTTTTTTCTTTTTGGTGAGGAAGATTAGCCATGAGCTAACATCTGTTGCCAATCCTCCTCTTTCTTTTGCTGAGGAAGATTGGCCCTGGGCTAACATCCGTGCCCATCTTCCTTTACTTATATGGGACACTGTCACAGCATGGCTTGATAAGCAGTGTGTAGATCCATGCCCAGGATCTGAACCCGTGAACCCCGGGCTGCCAAAGCGGAGCCTGTGAACTTAAAGGCTACACCACAGGGCCGGCCCCCATCACTTTGCATTTTTAAATTCTGCAAAAGATTCGCTTTTCCCCTCCATTATTTTCTTAGCCCCTCCCCCCACTCATATTCTGATATCTTAGTTCATCTTTCAGCTCTGGTTTCATCTGTCTTTTGTTGTTCCTTTCCTTTATTTTGGAGGACCAATTATTTGTGTAGGTCTCATATTGGTTTTTGCTTTTCTCCTTTTTCATCTTTGATTGAGGTCTTTCTATTTGTTTTGCTGTTTGCCTCAACAAACATGTATTTGGATTCCTTTTGAATTTGCTTTGTGTGAGGACACTGAACTCTTAGCACAGGAGTCAGAGAACTAGATATAGTGGCTTATATTCTTTGTTTGGTCTCATAGTGGCCTGGGCAGGGTAGGAAGAGCGTGAACTGGCAATAGGAGTCAAGAACCCTGGCTGTTCCATCTGCTCCAGTTCTGTGAAAACCACATAGAAACAGTCTCCACTGAGTGGGGTCTTCCTGTTCCACGAGGAATGCCCTGTGGGATTCCATTCCTTTTCCCCTCCTCCCATCAGCCTGGGCCAGCTATGTGGTGTGACATCCTTGTGTTTCATAGGCTTCCCCCAACCTCCGCCCCTCCTGTTCTTTTGTCTGCTGCCTTTCCTGTCTGGGTCTTTTGCTCCTAGAATGGTGTTTCCCAATTTGGTGTGCTTGGCAGTCTCAGGGGCCTGCAAGTGTTCCATTAGAATTTTTATATTCAATGTTTTCATTTTGATAATAATCTGAACATTAACATGTGCACATTCTCGATACTGTAAGTGACCACGTTATAACAAAGGCATTTTCAGGGCTCTGCTTGCTTTTGTGTTAAAGCATCTTCACAGAAGGACCAGATGATGACACAGAGTGTGGCCCTGATGGGGACTACCCAGTGCGTGGTTCATGTAGAGGAGACAGGTGGGCGGATGGGTCATCAGGTGGGGCAGGGCAGAAGGACAGTAGTAACATGCACTGAGTGCTGGCGATGCCGCCGCTGCTCTGAGTGCTGTGAGTGTGTTAACTCACTGACTCTTCCAACAACTCTGTGAGGGAAGCCTTTTATTACTCCCCTTTTATAGATGGGAGACTGAGGCACTGGGACGTCAAGTCCCTGCTCAAGAGTATACAACCAGAAAGTGGAGTGAGGGCTTAACGCAGGCAGCTTGGACACAGAGCCAAATTTCTTACCCTTTAAGCAGTAATGCTCACATCAATTTGCCCTAAGGTCAGTTCATCTAAAACTACTTTTCTCAAAAACAGTTTACAGAAGATTCCTTTTCTAAATGAACAAATCACTCAATGATCAATTTGCTGAATTTGCTAAATTGATAAAATATTTATTTCTATCAATTATGGATAAAGTTTATAACTATTTGAATCAGATGGGATAACAGGGCCTATGAGATGTTTGTGGACCAATGACTCCAGGGTTCTGGCTTCAGACTCCCTGGCCCTCAGTTTCCCCTTCTCTCTCTCTGTCAGTCTCTTCATCTCTCTGGCCCCCAATCTCCCCCTTGCAGGCATCACCAATTCAGGCTGTCTTATGAACTGACTTCTCTTTCTTTCTCCTAGCAAGGAGCTGAGTAGAGAAAAATCAAACATTGTTTTAGGGGCTTTTAGGAGGATATAATTAAAACCTGTCAAGGAAAATGACAGAATCTTCAAAAGCTGTTAAATTGTTCTATCCAATATGAATTGCTTTAAGATTTGTACATAGTTAAAAGAAAGAAGTTTATGGTTAATGGATAGACTTGATCATTTTGATGACTTGACCATTCACTGAATTGGCATCTGGCTAATTGGCCCTCAGCGCTTCTCAAACAGGCACTTCAAGCTCAAAAGTTCCTGCTGTGTAGCTGTCAGGGGCATATCTGACTTGCAAGCTAAGATATGGGATTCTAGCTTTGTAGTAACAACTTACAAAGCTTCATTAGTGATAATGTGGTAAATACCCACCATGGTAGCAAATTCCCAATGAAAAATTTTTTTGATCTAGGATTTCAGTAGTAAGTAGATAGACATGTTCAATGAAGATTTCCTTAATACTGTAATGTTAGTTTTTTTTCAGGTGAAGAAAACAATTTTACAGATCTATCAATTGTCACCTGGCAGAGTTTTGGTTAAGAACGAAGTTGACTATCTTGAACTGGTGAACAAAGACGTTAATCAAGTGTTGTACAATAAATGTATATGCACTAGCATTCTTTGTATTAAAGTTAAAAAAATAAATTAAATATCGAGCCTGATGTGAACTTACATTTTTTTCCTATAATCCCAACATTAATGATTTACTTTCAGCAAAACAAACACACCCACTACACCAAAGTTGTAAGTTTGAATATTAGTTTGAATAACCATTGCGTTATTGTTTTACTGTTTTGTTTTTATTTACTCTATAACATTTTTTGGTTTATAGTATAAAAGCTATAAGCACGGCACATTTATATATAGTTTTATGTTTATTCATACTTAGGTAGATTTTTTTTTTTTTTGAGGAAGATTTGCCCTGTGCTAACATCTGTTGCCAATCTTCCTCTTTTTCTTTTTTCTCCCCAAAGCCTCAATACATAGTTGTATGTTGTAGTTGTAGAGTTGTAGCTCCTCTAAGTGGGATGCTGCCTCAGCATGGCCTGATGAGTGGTGACTACGTCTGGGCCCAGGATCCAAACCAGTGAATCCCAGGCCGCTAAAGTGGAACGTGTGAATGTAACCACTATGCCACCGGGCCGGCCCCAAGGTAAATTTTTAATAAAAATAATTCAAATCAACACTGGGCAATTGGAATTTTTTTCTCTAAATGAAATATTTTTTTAGACTATAAACCAAAATTTTATTGAAATATTACAAGAAATTGAGGATAAAAGGGATCTTTAATAAGTATAACACAAATACCAAACTGACAGAGTAAAGCATTAAAAAAAATATACAGGAGAACTTCACTTATGAGTAATGATGCAAAAACCCAAATATAAATATTATCAAACAGTAGCATATTAAACGCATTATACATCAACAGGGATTTATTCCAATAATGAAAAAATAGTTCAATATTAGGAAATCTGTTAATGTATTATTAATAGACGAAAAAGAAATACCACATGAAATATTCACAGATGAAAATAGAAATGATAAAATTTAACACTTTATTCTCAGTAAAACTCTTGATAAAATAGGAATAAATACATACTTTCTTAACGTGATAAAAAATATATGCTTTAACCAAATAACAGCATCATGCTTAACGGAGAAACACTAGAAGCATTTATACTAAAGTTAGGAAAAATACGAGGATATCCTTTATCATCACTATTATTTAACATGAGTTTTGGAGGTATTAGCTAATGCAATTAGACAAGAGAAAGGACTGAGGCATAAAAATTGGAAAGAAAGGAGCAAATATTATAATTATTTGTTGATAATATGGTTATATATCCAGAAATTCAAAGGGATCAAATGAAAAACTGTTCCAAACAGTAAAGAAATTCAGTAACATGGCTTCACTAATATATGTTAAGTATGTATTATTTTAATCAACTAGTTGGAAGATATAATGGGAACAAGATCCTATTTACAATAGCAACAAAATGATGAAACATTATCATTTCAACAAGACATGCCTTTTGAGTTTTATACTGCGTACATATATTATGTAATAAAAATAAAAGGGTCTGTGAACTACTTGAATTTGAGAAACCTCTAGATAGTCCATTTACTGTGCTTAGAATTAAGCCTGATAGGATATGGAGCTCAAAAAACGCTTCCCTCTCTTTCCACCTTTCCCTTCTAAGGCACAACTGACCCTGAATCTTATATCTGCCAGCCTCTTGCTTTGTCCATAGTCAAAGACCATCTGTTTCTCTATTCTTGGGTAGTGGGCTGGGCTGTGACATCCTGAAGGTGCTCCACCCAAGGCCCATCCTTCTCAGGGGCACCAGGACCCTCCCTATCCTGGAAAGCATCTCTGTCCCCTGACCATCCCTACGCAGGTCCTGCCTAACCATGGGTGTTCCCTAATTGGGTTAAGTGGGTCCCAGGTCAGAAATCTGGCTGACCACTGAAAAGTTTACCTCTCATACTTGGATATTCGAGTAGCAGAGTCACTGCCCACAATCTGTGAAGTGAGAAAACTTTGGTGGGGAGCCCAGGGCAGCAGTTCATGCTGCTCTGCTGTTTCAGTGGGATGGGTCAGAAAGACTTGGGGTCTAGTCCCAGCGCCACCTTAAGGAGGGATATCTGGAGACACTGGGGTGAAGGGTGGGCTGGGGCAGATCGTGCCAAGGCCCCTCACTGCCCCAGTGTCTTCGTGGTGTAGGCGTCCTCCTGGGGCTCTGGGCATTTCTGGATCTTCTCGTAGATAGTGTGGACTGCCGGAGCATGCCCTGGGGCTATATGAATGGCAGCTGCCCTCCTCCAAGTCTTTCTAGAATTCAAGCAGAGTTTAGGAGTGGTCTTGGTCAATTTTCCAAGAATTGGGAGCAGGGGTCATTCAAGCTGCATCTCTTCATGTGCTTCTTGTCCTCAACCAGGTAGTTCCGGCTTTAAACCCTGACAACTCCCCAAAATACAGCTTTGGCGCAGACCTCTCCCCTGAACACTGTGGAGACTTTGCACCTGCTCCGTCCTAGACCCAGGATGCTACCCCTCTCCTCTGCCCCCACCCTCCAAGACCTCTACTTCGCTCACTCCTGCATCCCTTTCAGGGTCTCTCTTCTTGGTGAGGTTCTCCCTGACAGCCTTAGTTAAAATCGCAGCTGATCCCTCCACGCCCCTTCTCTGCTTTGTTTTCTGCTTAGCACCTATCATCATCTAACCTTTCATATTTTTCTTATTCTATTTGTCATTATCCCCTCCCCCAACCTAGAAAGCATATTCTATGAGGCCAAGGATTTTTGTTATTCTTCTGACTTGTGTAGCCCAGATCAGAACAATTCTGGGAACACACACAGCAGACACTCAGTAAATATTTGTTGGACAAATTTGTAAATCACCTTGACTGCTCTTATTGCAAAAGTGCCTTTAAAAACTGCAAAGCAAGAGATAAACGTAAGGTGTTATCACTATAATCCTCATACTATAAAAGAAGAAACTGAGGCCCAGGGAGTAAAGTACCTTTTCTAAGGTCAATCAAGAAGTCAGTATCAGAGCTGGGTTTCACACCCATTTCTCCAGACTCTGCTCCTTCCATCCCATCTCTCTTCTGTGCTTGTCTCCCGTGTCCTGGCAGGGAATTCATTTTCCCCAACAGACTGGGAGCACCCCAAGAGCAGGGACTACAGTGGCAGGAGGCTTCAGGGCAGAGCTGCGTGTCTGGGTCAGATGTGGCCTGATTTGTTTCTGTTTCCCAAAACCACAGCGCGTCTCTGGTAGGGGGTATTGGAGTTTGGGTCCGAAGGAGGTATTTCCTGAGTCCCCCGAGGCCCAGGTCAGATGGGGACATAACTCAGAGGGGCTGAGATGGGAAGTCACAATGTGGCAGGCACTGAGGCAGTTGGGGACAGTGCACAGAGTACTGGACTGGGATTGAGGACACCCCTGTTCTACCTTGTGCTTGCCACGGTTCTCTGCCCCAGCCCCAGTGTTCCTTCTGGGTCCCACTTTCCCCAACATAAACTGCTGGGACCAGAGCAGGGATTTCTAAGATCCTGATGGTCAGTGGTACAGTGATCAGAGTTGCTCCCTCTTTAGAGAAGTCAAAGGATGACTGAGGAGAGGCCTCGGACACTGTCTAGTCCTGGACGTCCAAGCAGCAGCTCTACTTGCTTTCCCTCTGCTCACTCTTTAGCCCCGTAGTTCTCAAAGTGTGGGACCAGGAGTGTCTGTATCCTTAGGGAACTTGTTAGAAAAGAGCAAATGCTTGGGTCTCCCCAGACCCACTGAATCAGAAACTCTGGGAGTGGGCCCAGCAACCTTCGTTTTATTTTACTAAGCCTTCCAGGGGTTTCTGATGTGATCTCGGTTTGAGAACCATTGCTTCTGGGGAAGTCCCTTAAGTGTCCTTTCCCCCTCCAGTTGTCCTGTCTCCAGGTCTTCCCCCTTGGTAGAATCTGTGACCATAGCACCAGTGTCCATCTAAGGGCCAGCGGCCACATGAGATGCTCTCCCAGGGGCCTCTCATTAGTGGGGCAACAACGCCTTTACCCAAAGAGGCAGCATTAACGGCTGGATCTCAGGCAGGTAGGAGGGAGAGGGACTGTGGGGAGGAGAAGATTTCCTGACACTTCTCAGGTCCTTGGGTCTGCCCTGCCTCCAGGCCCTGCTAGTCTCCCTTACATTTACTTCCTTTGGGTCCTATACAGATGGCAGGGTCTAGCAGACACCTGCCCATTTACATTCTTGCCTCTGTTGCTCTGCACCCCTCCTCCCTGGATGGCAGCAAGGATCTGACGAAATTGTGGACACACAATTGAGGTATCCTCCATGTCGGTGGTTTCCTCCCATCGCACGTCAGCTCCCAGCATCCTGTGAGTGCCCGGGCACAGCAACCATATTGTCCAAAGCAAGGACTGGACCCAGAGCCTGACGAGGTGCAGAGTACCCTGGATTTCCTAGGACTCATGACCTCTAATCACATGTCAGTCAACCTGAATTGATTCCCTTAGACCCACCATAGGGTGTCTCAGGAGGCTGATCATCATGTAGGGAGGGTCATGGCTGTCGAACACAGCAGTCTGCAGGTCAGTAGATTCCTCTGTGGGAAGGGCCTGGGAAACAGCTGCTGAGCCTGGCACCTTGGGCAGAAGAGTGGACCCACCTGTACACAGCAGACACTCAATGAGTGTGTGGAATGGAGGTGACCCCTCACCAGACCTTGGGTGAGAACAGCTATTGCTCCCCAGGCTGTAAGCTCAGGTCCCGGACCCCTGCCCTGTCCCTGCCACCCCTCACCCTTCCTTCCTGGGCATGCACTCAGCTCCCACCCTCAGCATTGTCTACCCAGGACTTCTAGGAATGATTCACAGGAGAAGTCAATGAGCCTCTATCTGCCCATTGTCCTGCCCAGCCCTGCCACGCTCCCTCGGGTCTCCTCCATCCATTGCCCCTCCCCCAGGGCCTCCAATCCCAGTGTTCCCCTCAAGGTCTCCCCAGCACCTGCCTCTCCCAGTCTCCATCTTCTTCCTCATCCAGATCCACACTCCAGGCCCCAGGCTCACCAGCAGAACCGTGGGACAGATGTCTTTCCATTTGTTCTGAAAGGGACCTGGGGTCAAATGCTGGTGTCAGGTCTGCCTCAGGCATGCCTTCTGCAGGCAGGTGGGGGAGGTGGGACCACCCTCGCTCAGGACCTGTATCCCAAGTGTACATCTTTGCTGCAGCCCTGACAGGTTTCTTCCTTCCTAGTCTCCCTGCACGCTGGCCACTGTCACTTTGACTTTTCCTCTGCCAGGCTTTCAGTTGCATCTCTGCACATGAAATTCGGAGGCTCCCACTAGCTGGATGTGCAACTGCTCATTCCCTCAGCCTGCCTCTCTTTTCTCTTCTCAGACTCCAAGAAGAGAAATACGCTCCGAGAGGTAGAGGGAATGGAAGAATCTGAGGTCAACAGACTTCAGGGCATGTTCTGCTCTCTGTTTGGGGTATCTTACTCACACTGCCACAAGAAAACTCCTATTCATCCTTCTAGGCCCAACTCAGGTGTTCCCTTCTCTGGGATGCCTTTCCCAACTCCTGCAGCAGTTCCTCAGTTTCTCTCTTTCTTTTTTTGTACTTGAACCATGTCCTTTGTATTTGCCACAACTTGAGCATTAAAGTGTGGCTTTATAGTTAGAAATTTACTCCTCTTTTTCTTTGAACTATTTTCTAATAATTATTGACATAATATGTGCCGTACACTGTGTTGATAACTTTACATAGATTTCCCTTTTAATTCTCACAACAGCCTTATGAGGTAAAAAGAATTATTAAGCATCTTACAGAAAGGCTTCAAAAATCGTCACTTGTCCAGGGTCACACAGCAGGTATGTGGTGATGTCACATTGCACTGTAAGGTCCTTGAGGGCAGGGGCTTATCTTATTTCTCACTGACATCCCCCAGCACATAGTAGGCACTCAGTCCTAGTGTGAGAGCTGAATCCTGAGGGGCTGAGTGAGTGAGGAAATTGCTGGAAAGAGACTGTTCAGACGGAGCCCCATGTGAGCTAGCAGAGCTCAGGGGACTTGGGTGGGAGGGGGCAGCTGAGCTCATCGTGACACCTCCTTTGTCCATCAGTTGTTCCCGTTGTGTAGTGTTAGGGAAAGTAGTGAGTTTGATGTTTTATGAAACCAGGGCCTGAGGCTCCTTTGTAGGGGTTCCCATCTCCTAACCTACCCTGGGTAGTCACTTTATATGATGGGTGACCCCTTAGGCTGATGGAGCAAGTGTGGTAACTGGTTGTAGTGACCGCAGGTATTCTCACTGCTCAGAGGAGGGTTGAACTGTGGTTTCCCTACTCAGAGGTGGTAACCTCAGAAAGGGCATGTCTGGCATGCAACAAAAAAACAGGCATCTATCAGCCTGAATGTGCTAAGCATGTCCAGCCCATCCAGAGAGGGGACCTGAGTTGGCAGACACAATATTCCAGGGCTAAGGGATCATCAGTCCTTAATCCTCATGTCCTTCTCCTCCCCTGCTTGGATTCTGATGACTAATTCAGCTGTCCGGGATCCTCAATGCAGGGAAAGTGGATGCCCACATGCCAGTCCCATATTTATGTCCTGGATGATGCAGCAGTCTCCATATATTCATCCAATTTCTGGACTTGCAAGTTTAAAGACTATAATGAGGGTGTGGCCATTCACTGGTGTGGGGACCTTTTGGTTGTACCACATATACTGCCTTAAAATGTTCCCCAGTCCCACCATATTCCCTGAGTCCACCCAGTCTTGTCCATCCTCCATTGTCTGCTAGCCCATTTTCATCACCCTTCCCAGCAGATCACACTCACCCGCCCATGGACAGATGTTCACCAGGTGTAAGGTTGCATTCTTCTCGTCCACAGGGTTGCTGACCACACAGGTGAGGTGGCCATTCGACTGGCTCAGGGGCAGGCTCAGGCTTAAATTCCTGGAGTTGGGGGCTGGCCCCAGTCTCTCTCTGCTCCAGCTCCCTGGGGAGGCCCTTGCTCAGCCAGGTCACTGTCAGGTTCTCTGTGGCTCCTGGGGTCCCACAGCTGACGTTGCACCAGCCTGATGTGTGAGATGGTGAATGAGTCTGAATCTGGGGGTGTGGGATGGGCTCTGGGGTATGAGGGGGCAAAAGAGAAATTGAACTTCAAGATCAGATGCCCCCCCAAATATATCACCCACTCTCTCCAATGTGATGCAGCTGTGTGAGGTTTCTAACTACAGGCCTGGAAAAGGAAGCTTCTCCCTGTGCCCAACAGGTTCTGGCTCCCAGCCCAGGGGCAGATAGTTGAGGCCGTTCCATGCTCTGTTAAATCTAGATAATTAAATAACATGATATATATGATAACCACATAATTATATGTATACATGATAGTCATACAGATAATAATTATATATATTCCTATATATAATAAGTATACCACAGGAAAGGTTGAGAATACAGTAGAAAAACATGTTAACATTCTTATTTTGTTCAGAGAAGGAAAGAAAAAATTACCTTTAAATGTTAAAGTAAAAATTTAATTTTAATAACCAGTAGGATGAAAATACAAGTTAGCATAACTTCCAAACGACTAGAAAAGTTTAGGTCAAAGAAAACTCTAGTAATCAAACAAAATGCAAGAAAAATAAGAAAAAAAAAGTAAATAAAAAACATTAAATAAGATGTCAGGTGTAGGTCCATACCTGTAAAAAAAATGAAATACATTTGAATGCATTATATCCCCCTATTAAAAAGACAAGACTCAGATGAGGTAAAGCCAGTTGTATGCTATTTACATTACCTAATAACATAGAAAGATTAAAAAGAAAGTGATAGAAAACAGTAGATGATGAAAACGTCAACAAAAGCTTGCAGGTGTGGGAATAGTCACTACAGAGGAAATAAAATGTAAGATAAAAAACATTATACTGGGCCTGGTCTGGTGGCGTAGCAGCTAAGTGCGTGCGCTTCACTGTGGGCGCATGAGGTTCGCAGGTTCGGAACACAGGCACAGACCTACGCGCAGCTTATCAAGCCGTGCTATGGCAGGTGTCCTACATATAAAGTGGAGGAAGATGGGCATGATGTCAGCCCAGGTCCAATCTTCCTCAGCAAGAAGAGGAGGACTGGCAATAGATGTTAGCTCAGGGTTAATCTTCCTCATCAAAAAAAAAAAAAGAAAAAGAAAAAGAAAAGAATATTAAGCAGGCCAAATAGAGATATTTTAGATTAATATGCACCTAACAACAAGGTTTGGAAATGTATAAATGTTATAAAGCAAAACAAAACACTGTTGGAAATTCAAGGAGAAATTTTCAAATCCACTATTACTATAGTAGACTATTTCCCTGTGGTGGGTAGACCTAACAGATTAGAGGGGAGGATGCAATACAGGTAAAAACAGACAGTAATGACCACGCGGCCCAACTGGTAGGTGGCTCACTCCACACTCAGCCCCACTTCCCTCCCCGTCTTTGCTTCGTCTGCTGTAGAATCTAGAAAGCTAAATTCCCAGTTTTGGTCTATCTTACAGCTGCACTGGTGCTGACCACTGAAGAATGGGGAATCTGCTGGTGGGAGGAAAGGTCTTCACTCCTGAAAAGACAAGGCCTCAAGATGAGAAAAACTTTCCCCTTGTCCTTCGCCCCTGTGCTCTCTTTATTGTGGAACGAGGTCTGGAGCAACAGCCACCTCGGGACCACAAGGCAACAAGCATGAGGACAGAAGTCTACATGCGGAGGACGGCAGAGCAGATAGAGAGAACGAGCCTGGGTCCCCACGACAGTGCTGAGCAGATGGACCAACGTCAGCAGATGCTATCTCTTGACTGCTTGTTACGTGAGAAAAATAACCTCCCACTTGCTTAAGGCTTTAAAAATCAACTTCTATGCTAATTACAAACATATTCCTAACATATTTATAGATAACAATTAAAAAGGAGATTTGATCAGCTAAATCAAAAGTTGACGTTTTATAAAAAGGCCAATCAAAAGAAAAAATATTGATATCTGACTAAAAAATTAAAGCTATAATAAATGTCACTAGGAATGAGCATTGGGGCATAACTACAGAAAAGATATGAAAAAATTATAAGGAAACACCATGTACCACTACATACAAATTAATTTGAAAATTGAATGAAATAATGCTTTTCTAGAAAAGTATAAGTGATCAAAATTCTATTCAGAAGCAGAAGCAAACCTGAGTCCACCCACTGCATTAGAAGAAATTAGAAAGGTGGCCACAGATCTGTCCTTATAAAGGGCATGAAGTGCATATGGTTTTGGGGTGAGAGCTACGAAATGGCCAAGGAAAAGAAAATTCCTGTGTTATGTACACTGTTTCAGAGCTTAGAAAAAGGCAAAATGTTTCTCAGGTCACTCTGAAAGGATAGTTGAATTTTAATACTCATATCAGACAAGGAGAATACTACAACCCAAACAAGACAAAACACACTTGTAAATGCATGTATTAATATCAGTTATAAACAGAGAAGTTAAAATTCCTAAATTAAACATTAGCAAATATAATCACATGATACACCATGATCAAGTTGGGTTTATTATAGGAATACAAAGATAGTAAATTAGGAAATTTATTAATGTAATTTACTCTATTAGCAGATGAAAAGGAAAAAATAGCTAGCATTTAGGGAGCAGGTAAATATTTCCAGGCACAGCTCCAAGGGCTTTATGTTAACTTATTTAATCCTCATAATAACCCTATAAAGTTACATGGATCAGCTGTGTCAGTAGAGTCATCTAGAGGTGGGTAGGCAAACTTTTCTGTAAAGGGTCGGATAGTAAATATTTTAGGATTCACCAGCCATATGGTCTCTGGCACAACTACACAACTTTGCCATTATAGGGAGAAAGTAGCCAAATAAAACACGTAAATGAATGGATGTGGCTGTGGCTGTGTTCTGATAAAACTTTATTTATGAAAACAGACTTTGGGCTGGATTTGACCAATGGCTATAGTTTGCCAGCCCCCGATCTGGGACAGTTGCTAACAATACAAATTTGTGGACCTTTTCCAAGATTTGTTGAATGTGTGTCTAGGGAAAAGTGATATTTTTAAGTAGCTTCTTTAAAAGATTTGATTTAATGAACAGATAATAATTTTAATATAAAACCAAATGGAATGTCTATTCCAAAGTGTTATGAAGCACAGACGGGTGTTTAGAAAGATTGCTCTTAGTCATTTAAAGTATTCACTCAATAATGGGTTCATATGAATCTTTATTATGCTCTTTTCAATAGGTGAAGGAATATTAATCAGGCTCGAATAATCAAAAATCCTAGAAAAAGTAGGTGTGTTTCTGTAGATATCGTTTAAACATTGCTTAAATCTATTTGGTTAAAGGAATATAGTACTTCCTGAATGCCTACTGGGAGCTGTACAAAACACCACGCAGATGCCAAGGAGAGTAGGGCACAGATCCTGCTCTCAAGTGGAGAGTAGACCACACACAAATAATTGTAGTGCAAGGCAGAGAGAAACATGATCTGTAAAAGAATTAGGAAAAAGAAATTTGAGACTTCAAAATGGAAATACTCATTTGATACGGATCTGAAAATCCTTTTCTTAGGACTTGGCAGTTCTGAAAGATAAGAGGGAGAGAGAGACTGTATTTGAGGAACAACGTGTTTGGCTAGAGGCAAGGCTAGAATGAAGGCATCAATTGGTGGAGGGCCTCTAATGCTGACGTGAGTACTTAGTTCCACAGGCGATGGGGAGGGAGCAAGTGTTGGAAGATTTAATTTGGGCCCCGGTGTGTTGTCAGGGAATGGAAAGCAAGACAAAAGGAAGCTAGCTAGTAGCGCTTGTTTTTCTGACAACTACTTTTCTGCTCCAATTGTCACTGAGTAGTGCCCCAAGGAGCTCAAGGGTGGGTGTGGAAACCTTTAACTCTTTATCCAAGTTGTTTTTTTATGTCAAGGAGACACAACCAGCAACTACCCTGAAGCTAACCAACCTCCCTACAAGAGCTATACCCTTGACCTTGCCTTATTTTTAATGTGAAGATCTCTTCAAGAGGAGATTAAGCTTCTTTACCATAATCTGCAGTACACTGGCCTCTCCCTTTTGAATATTCATTCCCCATTCGATATAAAAGTTCCTGCTTCCCTTTGTTCAGGGATGCTTTGGAAATGATTCCTCATGGCCTCCTATTTGTTCCAAATACATTTTACTTTGTGACACAAATTCCAATGGTGTAGAGTCTTATTTAACTCACCAGGAGGCGAGCCCACTTGGTTCAGTATCACAACCTTGTGTGTTTTTTTTTTTTTTTGTGAAAGATTGGCCCTGAGCTAACATCTGTTCCCAATCTTCCTCTTTTTCTTTTTTCTCCCCAAAGCCCCAGTACATAGTTGTATATCCTAGTTGTAGGTCCTTCTAGTTCTTCTATGTGGGATGCCACCTCAGCATGGCTTGATGAGCGGTGAGTAGGTCTGCACCCAGGATCTCAACTGGGGTACCCCGGGCCACTGAAATGGAATGTGTGAACTTAACCACTATGCCACTGGGCTGGCCCCGCACAACCTTGTGCTTTTGATATGATGTTAATCACAGCAACCTGACCCTGGTTGTTACCTTATTTTTCACATTAAAAATAAGGCAAGGTCATGGGCGCAGCTCTTGTAGGGAGGCTTGGTTAGCTTCAGGATGGCTACTGGTTGTCTCCTTAACATAACAACAGTTAAATGCTTCCAAACCCACCATTGAGTTCCTAAGGGCACTAGTCGGTGACGTGGTTACAGGGGAGAGCGCAAGTCCCAGGCCTTGCCAGAATATGCTATTCCCTGGCCAGTGACCCATCTAGGGGCTGTCTTGTGACCCAAGCCCAGACAGTAAGAGCCCTTCCCTGGAATTTTCCATGTGGAGTGCACCAAGAAAATCCTTTTGCTCCCTGATTGAGTGGGACCCATAGTTGCAGAAGGCCAAGTTCCCTACATGTGGAGAAGCCCAGGAGAATAAAGCTGACAAGAAAGAGAGGGAGAGAGAAAATGAGAGCAAAGATGGGAGACCATATGGCCCCTGATGGAGACAAGAGAGTGCCCGTCAGCTTTCCAGTCCCTGTGAGCATGAGGGCCAGAGGAACTCCTGTATTCATCTTCCTCCTAGAGATCTGTGTATCTTTACAATGAAAACCCTCGTTATTGTCCTAATTTGAGTAGGTTTCCATTTCTTGCTGTGAAAAGAGATAGGATGAGCCTGTATTGGTATCATGTCACTCAGAAAGCTATGCAAGGAATTCTTCAGCCAAAGAAACAGAGAGACAAGATCAGGAATGAGGAGCTGGAGGCCAGGGAGGCACTGGGTGTATTCTCCGCCCTTCACGACGGAAAACCCCAGCTTGGACAGTCAACCCAGTCAACCAGTCTCTTCTTATGAGCTTTCTCATCTTCCACGTTGTAGTCTCTCACCCCTCCCCTGCTCCCAGTAGGTGAGGATTTGCCAGTTGTGCAGAGGATGTGTGGGAGATGGATATTCCCTGAAGAACCACCAGTATATGTCAAGGAGAAAAGAAAGGGCCCAGTGGTTGAGTGAAGGGAAGCACATTTGGAGCATGGTTCATGAGGGAAAGTAATGGGAAATGGGGTTATAGAGGCAGCCGGGGACCAGACCCTGTGTGGGGTTGGACTTCTTTTCCTGAGTGTCATTTATCCTGTGGAGGATGAGGACAAGAAGCATTATTTGGTTTTAAGCAGGGGAATAACAGGAAGAGTACTGCATTTTTAAAAAGATCAAAATATCAGCTGCATGGAAGGTGATTTGGAAGGGCGAAGACACCAGAGGCAGGGAGGCCAGTTAGGAGGCTGCTGTGATAACCCAGCAGAGGAGATGGAGTGTGGAGGCAGAGAGGACCAGGGGGAGAGAGCCCTGGCAGGTTGGACAACCCCAGGCTCTGCTCCCTCTCCTCCCTTTTTGCTGCTTTCTCCATGGGGCATCTGCCCAGTGCTCTCTGCTTCCTGGGGCAGGGTGTTGGCTCCTCATTTGCCTGGGAGCTCCAGGGCACAGGGGCTGGCTCTCCTCCTGATCTTCGTCTTGGACAGATCAGGACAGAGCTTTGTCCCGAGATCTCTCTAGCTAGCCCTCAGGTCCATTGGTCTAAAAGCATTTTAACTAATGACTATTCCTAATATCCAATCTCCTTTTTAGTGTATTTTCTTCACCTTTTTTGGTGTTCAGTTTTGTTGTTTTGGTTTTGTGAGCTTTTTTGGGTCACTTAAAAGTTTTTAAATCAGTGTTACAACCAACCAATTAAGGACATTTTTGATATAATTGGCATATTTGTAATAATCAATTTTGCAATATTTTTATGGTTGAAGAAACCCCAGTCATTCTACTCAAAGCCATGGGATTAGCTAAAATCACCTAAGGGGAAATTATAGTTAAGAAAGAAAAGATGGCATGGCACTAACCACCAAGAAGAGAAACAGACACAGTGTAGCCAGCTGGGAAAACCCAGTGAGCACAGTGTCACAACAGCAAAAGAAGGAGTTTCAGGAAGGGAAGCCTGGGTACTGTGACGGCCCTGCTGAGAGGTGAGGCCAGGCTGCCTCCTGTTCTTTTCTTCTCCTTAGTAGTTCCAAAATTCTTTGGTGCTTCTCCATTCCATTACTACTTATCCTTGTAACGCATACATTTCTCTGCTATTATATTAAAATATACATCTTACACTGCTCTGCCCTCTATTTCCCACTGCTCACCATCAACCCAAGTAGGATGAAAACACAGAACATTCACTAGCCCATGTTCTCTGCCCACCTCACAGTCTTATAATATTCTTACCCCTCTCCCTGTAACAGCCTTCAAACTTAGAGGTTTTACTGAAATGATCAAGTGTTCTCTTTCTAGAGATTATTAGATTTTCTCCAAAAATATGACTTCTATATTTCGAGAATCTTTACATTTCACTTATCACAAATTCCCAGTCACATTACCGTCATGCATCATGTTTAATTTCAATTGTTGTGTGTTTTCTTGCTGACTACTCTGGACTCTATCTCTCCCTATTCTGGAGATCTCTGTTGTGATGAATTTGTTATTTGATGGGGAACTTTTTTGAGGATTTTCCTCAAATGGACTCTGTGGGTGATATATTCTCTGCATCCTTACTTCAGAGCTAGTATTTTCTCTTACCCTGACAGTAAGTGCTATCTAGCTGATTTGCGAGGATTTGTCAATTGCTGTCCTTTCCTTTAAGTAGCACACAGTGTCCTTTCACTGTCATCAAGATTCCAGTGTCGCAGACAAGAAATGTGATTATTTTTACTGTCAAAGTATTATTCCTTTGGAAGCTTGCTAAGTTTTTGTTCTTTTTTGTGGTATTTCAAGAATTATACCAGCTACTCTTAGGTGCGTGTATTTTTTTTCATTGAAGTGAAATTCCCATAAATAGAATTGACACTATAAAGTGTATAATTTTTAGTGGCATTTGATGTATTCACAATGTTGTGCAGCTGCCACCTCTCTCTCATTTCAAATCATTTTCATCATCCCCAAAAAACACCTCGTGCCCATTAAATAATTACTCTCCCTTCCTCCTCCCTCATCCTCTAGTATCCTCTAATTAATCATTCCTACATAATGAAGCCTCCAAACAACCCGTAAGGGTGGTGATAGGAGAGCTTCTGGGTTGGTGAACACAAGGAGGTGCTGGGAGGGTGGTCCACCTGGAGAGGGCGTGGAAGCTCTACACCCCTTCCCACATGCCTTGCCCTATGCATCGCTTCCATCTGGCTCTTCATGAGTTATATCTTTTTTTTTTAATAAACCAATAATCTAGTAAGTAAACTGTTTTCCCACTGTTCTGTAGCTGCTCTAGCAAATTAATCAAACCTGACAAGAAGGTCATGAGAACCTCTGATTTTTACCCAGTCACTCAGAAGCCAGTCGCTAACAATCTGGACTCATAACTGGCATGTGATGTGGGGGGATGATAGTCTTGTGGGACTGAACCCTAAACCTGTGGGATCTGACACAAACTGCAGTTAGATAGTATTAGAACTGGGTTAAATTGTAGGATACACAGCTGGTGTCTGAGAAATCACAAAATTGCTCAGTGTAGGGAAAAGAACACACACTTCTAATGTCAGAAGTAGTGTGGTAGTTGTGTGAGGGTAAAGGCGAAACACTGTTGCAAATCTTCCTCTTTATTCTGAATAAGCTTGGCCCTGAGGTAACATCTGTGCCCATCTTCCTCTATTTTGTACGGTGGATGCTGCCACAGCA
Organism: Diceros bicornis minor; assembly: GCF_020826845.1. Classification (NCBI taxonomy): domain Eukaryota; kingdom Metazoa; phylum Chordata; class Mammalia; order Perissodactyla; family Rhinocerotidae; genus Diceros; species Diceros bicornis. The sequence continues at coordinate 61,242,626 of NC_080743.1, forward strand.
TGGCTTGATGAGTGGTACATGGCTCCCCACCCCGGATCTGAACCTGTGAACCTGTAAACCCCAGGCCACTGAAGCAGAGCATGTGAAATTAACCACTACTCCACCGAGCTGGCCCCTGGTTTCTTTTTAGAGTTTCAATCTCTTTTGTGAAGAACTCCTTCTGCTCATTAATTTTACTTCTGAGTTCATTGAACTGTCTGTCTGAGTTTTCTTGTAACTCATTGAGTTTCTTTACGATAACTATTTTGAATGTCTGTCATTTATATTGTAAATTTCTGTGACTTCAGGATTAGTGTCTGGAAACTCGTCATTTTCCTCCTTATCTGGAGTTTTAATGTATTGCTTCATAGTGTTCCTTCAAGTGGAGCTTTGCAGGTGCATAGTGGTAGTATCTGGTCGTAAATTCCACCTGCCACAACTGGGGTGTGCGGCAAGAGCTGTGTCTTCTGTACCCACTGCATCCACTGGAAATTGTGTACATCCACCAGAAGATGTGCCCACAGGACTTGTTTGCATTTCTTCACTGGCCAGTGCTGCTTGGTGGGTCACACACACAGAGGCAGGCACTCTGGTGCAGAACCACTGCCCTGGCTGACTGGCTGAGCTGGTGATCCAGGCAGAAGGGGAGAAGGGGATGCTTGCTTTCACACATCATGAGCCCACTCTGCACTCTCTAGCAGCCCACATGGGCTGCTGGGCTTTGTGTGGTGCCCACACAGTGGCTGAGCCACCTTGCTGTGGAGCATTCCCATGGGCTGTTATGCAACTGTGAAAGCGAAAGCATTCATGTGAAAGCCTGCCTGTTCCCCTGACTTCTCTTAGAGTCACATGCTGGCTGCTGTGTGAGAACCTGCAACCCAGATCTCTGCCACTAGGGAGGAGAAGGAGATCCAGTCAGCTCCTTTCTCTGCTTCCCAAGGATCAAGTACTCTTACCTTCAGATGGCATTGTGAATCTCTCAGACGTCCTATTGTGCTGTGTGGTTATCCTCTGTTGGTTAATGAATGTCCTTTTGGTTGTATCTTAATAGGGAGAGACTAAGGGAAGAGCTCACTCCACCATGATGCTGACATCACCACCTCTTTCCTTTATCTACTCAACAAATGCTATCATTTCCCTGTTAGGGTCATGGAGTCAGTGGCATCAGTGAACAGTTTAGGGAGTCTTGCTGGGGTTTTTTTTCCTTGAGATATAGTTACATCTAGGCTGGCTACTCTGTGCTCCCAGACCACTTCCACTGTTCTGCCATTACAGCATTTGTCACCATCCTCAGAGAGCTGTGTAGATGGCAGGGTAAGGGGTACACAGGAAGAAGCCCCTGCCCCCAGCAGTCCTCTCTTTGTGTGCTATTGGATGCCACACAACCACTGAGGGTGGTAAGTCCCTCAAAGAGGGAAATACAGCTGTTCCTGCCTCACTCAAGCAGGCGTCAGCTTTACCTGAATTCTAAGTACATTTAGAGCAGCCATTACCAGGCTGCAAGGAGTCTCATATGACAGGGGAGGGCAGGGAGGTGGGAGGGTCCTAGTGGCTCTAGCCAGAATGTCCTTTTTATCCTTTGAACATGGACAAAACAAAAACTCTTTCCTGTAAATGCATCTTGGATTAAAACAGATTCAGGCAGTGCTAGGGTCATGATTAACTCATTTTCGTTAAGAATTGAAGTTGACTGAGCTAGTGAACTCTTGTTCTTTATTTAAAAGAAGAATTTTTAAAGCATTCAAAGGATATGGGCATCATAATCATTAAAAATATGTAACTTTAGTTCCTTAAAAATTTGTAAGGGAAAAATTTTATGGAAGTATATTTGCATGTGTCCTCAAGGAGGGCACAGGATATGTTGGTATATCAGAGATGGAAACAGCTATAATTTCACTGCCCTTACCTAGTCTTTCAGTCATTATTGGATTTTGTACTTTTCCTGTATGTTTTGTGTGTTCTGGAAGTGCACTAGGAAGAGAACTGGAAATCAGGAACCAGAAAGTTATAAAGACGGTGGCACCAATTTCTCTCTAGTGATTTTTCTCAGTTTTCTTGTAAATTGGAACTCTACCTCCCTGTTCATAGTAAAGAATCTTTTCTGTAGCCCATGAGAAATATCTTAATAAATTTATTTAAATATAAAATGGTAAAAGGGAGAGACAGAGAGAAAACAGGAGTCAGGCAGCTCGAGACCACACAGATATACAGATCTAGCTTCACTGCTGTGTGAAAATCTAGCAGCAGTCTTCATTAAATTGTTGGTCTTTGGAAATTCCTTCATTCCTACCTTTTCCTGAACCCTGGCCACCTGCCATCTCTTTAATGATTTAGGTCTTTCTATGCTAATAATCCATAATCTATCTATAAATAAAAATTGGGGTGAGTTTATTATGAACCATGTTTGAGGACTATAACCCAGGGCCTTCCTTCCCCAAGGAAGGAAGGGCACCAAAGAAGTGGGGTGTACAGAGTGGTTATATACCATCTTGGGACAAACAGCATACATCGCATATGACAGGGATATCTGTTTTACTACTGTCACAAGATGCTCAGCTGGCACAGCAAGTTGGTGGTCCACAGGTCAGTGGTCACAGGTGAACACAGCAGGTGAGTACTTAATCCCTAGTTCCCAAGAAGAGATGCTTATCCTTAAATGAATGCCGATATTAGGGGAAGTTACCTCCCTAGATTTAAGGGCATCATTCCTGTCTTTGGGACATAGTAATGGTTTATAGCAGAGACACAACAGATGCTCAACAGCCACATCAGGCCCTTCTGGAAAAACAAAGTCAGCCAAAGAAGCTTTAAACCAAATGGCTTCCTCATATACTCCAATAGATACTATTGCTTTTCATTTATTCATCAGGTTCCTGTTTAAAAAACCAGACATAGCTTTGGGGGAACAAACTGTCTCCTACTTTAAAGTATTTTGTCTGAAAGAGATAACCCCCACCCCCCATTTATTTCCACGAGCAAAGAGGCATGATTCAGTGGTTCCAATCTTTCAAAAACCCTCCCATGAAAGCCTAAATGTCCAAAAGAAGAAATGAAAAGGCAGGAAATAACCACACATACAAAGGAATCTAAACAAAAAACTATTTTGATTAACTTTATGCAAATATATGGAAAACTGAGATGAAGTGTCTAATTTTCTAGGAGAAAATAATTTACCAAAACTGACTCCAGAAGAGAAAGAAAATATAAACAGATAATTACCCAATATGGAAAAACACACTCTGTGCTGGAGATGAAGAACACAATGAATGAGATAGAAAAACAATCTAGAAACCTTGAAAAACAGAGCTGACACTATGAAGGACAGAATTAGTAATTTAGAGGATAGAAATATAGAAATGCTTCAGGTGGAGGAGGAGAGAGAACTAAGCCTTAAAAAAATGAAGAAATTCTCTGATAAATATCTGACTTATTAGGAATTGCAACGTAAGGATTATAGGTATTCCAGGTGGAGAAGAGAGGGTGAAAGGAATAGAGAGCTTGTTCAAAGAAACAATAATTGAGAACTTCCCAAACCTGGGGAAGGAAATGGAATTATAAAAAAATGTAGCCAATAGAACTTGTAATTACATCAATTCAAAAAGACCTTCTCAGGGCCGGCCCTGTGGCTTAGTGGTTAAGTGCGCATGCTCTGCTGCTGGTGGCCTGGGTTCGGATCCCGGGTGCGCACTGACGCAACGCTTCTCCAGCCATACTGAGGCTGCATCCCACATACAGCAACTAGAAGGATGTGCAACTATGACATACAACTATCTACTGGGGCTTTGGGGAAAAAGAAATAAATAAATAAAATTTTTTTAAAAAAAGGGTAAATGATTCTTTAAAAAAAAAAAAGGCCTCCTCAAAGGCATATATTAGTAAAACTGGAAAAGGTCAATGACAAAGAAAAAAATATTAAGTGCAGCAAGGCAGAGGAGAATAATATATAAAGGAACCCCTTTCAGGCTTTAAGCAGACTTATCAGCAGAAACCTTACAGGCTAGGAGAGAATGGAATGATATATTCAAAATACTGAAAGACAAAAATCTTCAGCCAAAAATACTCTATCCAGCAAAAGTATCCTTCAGTTACAATAGAGAAATAAAAACTTTCCTAGATAAACAAAATCTGAGGGAGTTCATCACCACAAGAAATGATCAAGAATGCCCTCATACCTGAAACAAAATGGAAAAGGTTTACAAAGCCTTGAGCAGGGAGATAAATACACACAAAAAATCAGAAAATTGCACCTCTCTATCAGAACAGGCTGGTAAACACTTAACTATAACATTAAAGATAAGGGTAATGAAAGCAGTAAAAATAACTATAAACACTTCATTTTAATCACACACTCACAACACCAAATGGAATAACGTGTGGCAACAATACCTCAGAGGGAGAATAGGAAAGGGGTGGAACCTGCTTAGGATGGTGGAGATTAGAAGCTATCAGAAAATGGACTATCTCATCTATGAGACCTTTTATACAAACCTCACAGTAACCACTAAACAAAAAACACGAACAGGACAGAAATGATGAATAAAGAGAAAACTGTGAAAACCATCAGAGAAAACCACCAAACTGAAATGGCAGTTAAAAATACACAGGAAGAGAAACAACGGAAATGTAGAAAAACCAGAAAGCAAGAGATAAAATGGCAGTATTAAGCCCTCATATATCAATAATCACTGTAAATGTAAATGGATTGAATTCTCCAATCAAAAGACACAGAGTGGCTGGATGGATTGAAAAACAAGACACAACAATATGCTGCCTCCAGGAAATGCATCTCAGCTCTAAAGACAAACACAGGCTCAGAGTGAAGGGATGGAAGATAGTACTCCAAGCAAAAGGCAAAGAAAAGAAAGCAAGTGTTGCCACACTTGTATCAGACAAAGCAGACTTCAAGATCAAAAAGACAATGAGAGACAAAGACGGGCAGTATATAATGATAAAAGGGACATTCCACCAAGAGGATATAACACTTATGAATACATATGCATCTAACAGAGGTACACCAAGGTACATAAAGCAACTATTAACAGACCTAAAGGGAGAACTTAACAGCAACACAATAATAGTAGGGGACCTCAACACCACACTTACATCAATGAATAGATCATGCAGACACAAAGTCAACAAGGAAAGAGTGGAATTAAATGAAAAACTAGACCAGATAGACTTAATATATGTATATAGAACATTTCATCCCAAAACAGCAGAATACACATTCTTCTCAAGTGCACATGGAATATTCTCAAAGATAGACCATATGTTGAGAAACCAGGCAAGCCTTAATAAACTTAAGAAGATTGAAATCATATTAAGCATCTTTTCCTACAATAATGCTATGAAACTAGAAATCAAGTACAAGAAAAAAGCTGAGAAAATCACAAATATGTGCAGACTAAACAACATGGTACTGAACAACAACTGGATCAATAAAGAAATCAAAGGAGAAATCAAAAAATATCTGGAGACAAATGAAAATGAAAATACATCATACAAACGCTTATGGGATGCAGGACAAGTGGTTCTAAGAGGGAAAATCATAGCAATAGAGGCCCACCTCAACAGACAAGAAAAATCTCACATAAGTAATCTTAAACTACTCTTAACAGAACTAGAAAAAAGAAGAACTAACAAAGCCCAAAGTCAGCAGAAGGAGGGAAATAATAAAAATTAGAGCAGAAATAAGTGAAATAGAAATCAATAAAACAGTAGAAAGGATCAATGAAGCTAAGAGCTCTTTCTTTGAGAAGATAAACAAAATTGACAAAACCTTAGCCAGACTCACTAAGAAACAAAGAAAGAAGGCTCAAATCAATAAAATTAGAAATGAAAGAGGAGAAATTACAATGGATACCACAGAAATATGAAAGATTATAAGAGAATACTATGAAAAACTATATGCCAACAAACTGGACAATCTAGAAGAAATGGATACATTCTTAGACTCATACAACCTCCCCAAACTGAATCAAGAAGAAATAGAGACTCTCAAAAGACCTATCACAAGTAAAGAGACTGAAACAGTAATAAAAAATCTCCCAAAAAAGAAAAGTCCAGGACCAGATGCCTTCTCTGTAGAATTCTACCAAACATTCAAAGAAGATTTAATAGCTATACTTCTCAATCTATTCCAAAAATTGAAGAAGATATAATGCTTCCAAACTCCTTCTATCAGGGCAACATCACCCTGATCCCCAACCAGACAAGGACAACAAAAAGAAGGAAAATTACAGGCCCATATTGCTGATAAACATAGGTGCAAAAATCCTGAACAAAATATTGACAAACCGAATACAGCAATACATTAAAAGGATCGCCCGCCATGATCAAGTGGGATTTACACCAGGGATGCAGGGGTGGTTCAACATGTGCCAATCAATGTCATGCACATATGAGGAATGAAAATCACATGAGCATCTCAATAGATGCAGAGAAAGCATTTGACAAGATCCAACACCCGTTTATGAAAAAAACTCTCAAAGAAATGGGTATAGAAGGAAAGTACCTCCACATAATAAAGGTCATATATGACAAACCCACAGCCAACATCATACTCAACAGGGAAAAACTGAAAGCCATTCCTCTGAGAACAGGAACAAGACAAGATTGCCCACTCTCACCACTCTTATTCAACATAGTACTGGAGTTTTTGGCCAGAGCAATTAGGCAAGAAATAGAAATGAAAGGTATCCAAATTGGCAAGGAAGAAGTGAAACTCTCACTGTTCACAGATGACATGATTCTATATATAGAAAACTCTAAAGAATCCATCGGAAAACTATTAGAAATAATCAACTACAACGAAGTTTCAGTGTACAAAATTAACTTACAAAAATCAGTCGCATTTTTATACTTTAATAACGAACTAGCAGAAAGAGAACTCAAGAATACAATCCCATTTACAGTCGCAACAAAAAGAATAAAATATCTAGGAATAAATTTAACCATGGAGGTGAAAGACCTACACACTGAAAACTATGAGACACTATGGAAAGAAATTGAAGAAGACATAAAGAAATGGAAAGATATTCCATGCACATGGATTGGAAGAATAAACATAGTTAAAATGTCAATATTATGTAAAGCAATCTCCAGATTAAACGCAATCCCAATGAGAATCTCAATGACATTCTTCACTGAAATAGAACAAAGAAGACCAAGATTCATATGGGGCAACAAAAGGTCCCAAATAGCTAAAGCAATCCTGAAAAAAAGAGAAGAAAGCTGGAGGCATCACAATTCCTGACTTCAAAATATACCACAAAGCTATAGTAATCAAAACACCATGGTACTGCCGCAAAAACAGACATACAGATCAATGGAACAGAATGGAGAGCCCAGAAATAAAACCATACATCTATGGACAGCTAATCTTCAACAAAGGAGCCAAGAACATATAACGGAGAAAGGTAAGTCTCTTCAATAAATTGTGTTGGGAAAAATGGATAGCCACGTACAAAAGAATGAAGGTAGACTATTATCTTTTGGCATACACAAAAATTAACTCAAAATGGATTAAAGACTTGAAAGTATAATGTGAAACCATAAACCTCGTAGAAGAAACTATAGGCAGTACCCTCTTTGACATCAGTCTTAGCATCATCTTTTCAAATACGATGTCTACTCAGGTATGGAAAAACAAAAGAAAAAATAAACAAATGTGAGTACATCAGACTAAGGTGCTTCTGTAAGGCAAAGGAAACCATGAACAAAATAAAAAGACAACCCACCAACTGGGAGAAAATATTTGCAAATCATATATCTGGCAAGGGGTTAATTTCCAAAATATATAAAGAACTCATACAATTCAACAACAACAACAAAAAACGAATAACCCAATCAGAAAAGGGGCAGGGGATATGAACAGATATTTTTCCAAAGAAGGTATACAGATGGCCAACAGGCACATGAAAAGATGTTCAACATCACTAGTCATTAGGGAAATGCAAATCAAAACTACAATGAGAGATCACCTTACACCTGTTAGAATGGCAGTAATTACCACGACAAAAAATAACAAATATTGGAGAGGATGTGGAGAAAAGGGAACCCTCATACACTGCTGGTGGGAATGTAAACTGGTACAGCCACTATACAACAGTATGGAGACTTCTCAAAAAATTAAAAATATAAATACCATAATACCCAGCTATCCCACTACTGGGTATTTGTCCAAAGAACTTGAAATCAACAATTCAAAGAGACTTATGCACCCCAATGTTCATTGCAGCATTATTCACAACAACCAAGAGGTGGAAGCAACTCAAGTGCCCATCAATGGATGAATGGATAAAGAAGATGTGGTATATACATACAATGGAATAATACTCAGTCATAAAAAAACGACAAAATTGTCCCATTTGCAACAACATGGATGGACCGTGAGGGTATTACCTTAAGCAAAATAAGGTAGAGAGAGAAGAAACACCACATGATTTCACTCATATGTGGAAGATAAACAAATACATGGACAAAGAGAACAGTTAGTGGGTACCAGAGGGGAAGGGGGTTGGAGGGTGGGTCAAAAGGGTAAAGGCCCACATATATATGGTGATGGATAAAAATTAGACTACTGGTGATGAGCATGATGCAGTGTATACAGAAACTTATAAATAAAAATGTACACTTGAAATTTCACAATGTTATAAACCATTATGACCTCAATAAAATAATTAAAAAAAGGAAAAAAAAAAGGAAAAAGAAAGAGAATTCAGATCGGGAAAAGCACTAAGGGAGCAGCTGTTTCCCTATTGAGAAATGTAAATGGAATAATTTTCCCTAGAGGCTGGGGTAGGGAGGGACAGAAGTTGTGAGAGAAATTTCTTTCAAATAGCAGAGGTTCCCCTATCCCCTTAGTTAAGAATTCAGAGGTCTGGGTGTGGGAGTGAGGGTGCTGGAGGGTTAGGAGAGGAGGGCAATGCAGCCTGAGTCTTTAGCTATCTGCAATCTGAGGCAGAACGTGGGCTTGGAGCCACTAGAATCCTAGTGTGAGAGTTAGTAGTTCTGAGATCTCAGGCAAGTTAATTGGCCTCTCTGAGACTTGGCTTCCCTAAATGTTAAATGAGGGTAGTGTCATCTACTCAATGGGGCTACATAGAAAGCCAGATTCCTGTCATATGTCACAGTGCTTGGTGATTAGCAAGGCCTCTTCCACTGTCTTGGCCTCCCTGCCTCCTTATCCTTCCCAGCCCCACAGGAAACATGCAGTGAGGTGAGGCTGAAATGAGAGAACGTATGTGACGCTCCGACTATAGATCTTGCATGTGGTACGTGCTCAACATGTCTTTGTTCCTTCTGACCAGAGGTCAGAAGGTCTTCCTTCTGATCAAGTTTTCTTCATCTTCTCAGTCACCCAGCCAACACTGCCTACCTAGAGCAGTCGTCATCACCTCCTTAATGCTGTAACTTGCCACTATGTCACTTACCCTTATTGGGTTCCAATTTTTTCATTGCTATAAATAGACCAAAATGAATATCTTTGTGTGTAAGCTTCTTCTGCATGAAGGTTTTCCTTGAGGTAAATCCCAGAAGTGGAATTACCAAGGAAAAGGTATAAATATGTTAAATGTTTAAACGTTTCTGAGATATCACATGAACTACCAAGAAGCTTTTTACTCATTTAAAAAGCTGCCTATAATATATGAGTGAGCCTGTCGCACTGTCCCTCTGCCTTACGGAGTATTAGCATTAAAAATACACCTGTGCTAATTTGATAGGTGAAATATGATATCCAGTTTTCTTAATTTGCATTTATTTGATTACCGTGAGGATGACTATCTTTCATCTTATCTTATCTATTTTTTCTTGATGCTTCAATTTCTCTCATTGACCTGTAAGGGGGAATGGACTTTGTTTTAAAGATTCTCACAAGGTTCCACATTGTGTAGGAGGGGGAGGGGGAATGGTGAGCATAGGAAAGTGTGCAATCTCCGTGTCACCACGAGTACCTCACTTCCCAGAGAAAAACCTTTCCTGTTTTTAAACCGTTGGATCACCATAAAACTGTCAGTTATGAAACAAGGAAACATCATTTTTTTTCTTTTACAGCGTCTATTTGCCAGTTTTTCATCAAGTAAGAAACATGTAATGCTACATACATGAGTAATGTGTGTCCCTGTGTCAGACACTGGCTGGAAAGTGCACTAATTCATTTAATCTCCCAAATAAATCCTCGAGTTAGGTATTATTCTACACATTTTACAGGTGAGGAAATTGACGTTCAGAAAGATAAAGCCACTTTTCCAGGCTATATACAATTTGTCCAAAATTTTATGGCCAATGTGTGGTAGAACCAGCATTTGTGACCCAGTGGGTCTGACTGCAGAGCTCAGGCCCTCTTCCCAACACAAGGACGTTTTGGGGACAAGGGTGGGGCAGCAGGCCACCAAGTCAGAGCCTGGTTCCCAGGAGGCAGCACCTGCAACATAACCCCCGCCCCCATGGGGAGCTTGGAAACAACTTGTAACCACACAGAAAGGTTACCAGCAGAGTGAGGGGGGAAGGTCCCACTTCTCCTGCCTCCCCTGCCTCTGCAGATGGTGCCACAGCTAAGCTGTCCCTAATGATGGGGCAGTGGGAAGCTGTCCTGGCCCCTCACTCACCACACATGCCCTCTTCAGCCCGTGAGTAGAAGAAGGAAAGAGACTGGGGGATTGGTGGGATGGAGACAAGGACCTGAGATTGTGGAGATTGTGCCTGCCAAAAGGAAGATGGAAAATGAAACACTGCTCTGGCATCTCAGCAGCAGCCCAACACAGCAGAGTGAATAATTGCCTTTTGAAATAGAGTGTTGATGGAGATTTTCCTGTCCTGGGGAATTAGCAGGCATCCCAGAAAAGCCCTAGTCTCTTTTCCCTCCCACTCAACCCTCCAAGGTACTTGAAGAATTGGGATGTTAACATCATGCAAGCCCCAGCTGCCCACCAGTCCCCCTCACACCTGACTCCTCAGCCTCCTGCCATACCCTCCCTGGAGCGGCCCAGCCTGCTCTGCTACTCACCTAGGATGAGGCTGATTTGGAGCATCAGGGTCTGGCAGGGGAACCAGCTGCTGCATAAGGAGTCCATGACTGCTAGGTGAGGGAGATTAGTCCATGGCTCCTCCTCTCCCCAACCCCGCCCCTTGCTATCCCCACTCTCCTCTTGAATCCTCTCAGCACATGCTCTCCTTGGCTGATGAACCAAGGAACATACAAACTTTTAATAATAAGGTTTTTTTTTTCCCTGATAATAATCCATGCTGATTTTATAAAATTTGGAAAACATAGAAAATTGTACAGAAGAATAAAAATCACTTGTTGTGATCTCACCTCACAAAGCTAACCACCATGAACATTCTTCTCCTCCAGCTTTACTGAGGTATTGTTGACATATAGCATGTGTAAGTTTAAGATGTACAATGTGATGATTTGACACATGTGTATATTGCAAAATGATTCCCACAATGAGGATAGTTAACATCTCTATACCCTCACATAATTACTATTATTTTCCATGTGTGATGATAACATTTAGGATCTACTCTTTTAATAAATTTCAAGTGTATAATATAGTATTGTTAATTATAGTCACCATGCTGTACACGAGATCCGCAGAACTTATCATTTTATAACTGGAAGCTTGTACTCTTTGACCAACGTCTCTCCGTCTCCCCCAGTCCCCAGCTCTGGCAACCATCAGTCTACTCCCTATTCCTATAACTTCAGCTTTTTTAGATTTCACATATAAGAGAGAACCTAGAGTATTTGCCTTTCTCTGTATGACTTATTTCACCTAGCATATGGCCCTCAAGGTCCATACATGTTGCAAAAGGCAAAATGTCCTTCCTTTTATGGCTCAATAATATTCCATTGTATATATACATGCCACATTTTCTTTATCCACCCGTCCATCAATGGACACTTGGATGTTTCCTTGTCTTGGCTACTGTAAATAATGCTGCAGTGAATGTGGGGGTGGATGGACAGAGTCTCTTCAAGATCCTGATTTCATTTCCTTCAGTTATACACCCAGAAGTGGAATTGCTGGACTTGTAGGCTTAGGAATTTTTCCAAAGAGCTCTAGTTCTTCTTATTGAGGAACTGTCTTAGAAACTAAGATCTGGGCACTGGTTCTTCTTGGTGTTACTTGAGGTGGTAGCACTCTTTCAAGTGTCAGGAATTGAGAGTGAGATTTCTCATCCATAGACACAGATTCCACCCAAATCCACAGACCTTATTATAGTCCTGCTTCTTTGGAAATGAGTAGTCTTTAATGGCACAAAGGAGTCAGGAAATTATCACAAGCATCTTTAGAAGTAAGAGTAGTTAAAATAAAAGCCATCAAGGGAAATATCATTTGGCCCGAAAAATATAAAAAAGTTCATTATTAGGCAAGGAAAACAGCATGAGAGTCTATCGCTTATTGCTGGACTAGCTAAGTAATAGCTATAGCACAGATGGCATTATAAAGGCCTACCGATAAAAGGAATCAAAATTGTATTGGAAGGATTGATTGACTTCTGGCATGATACCCGTTGACTTACCCCCCAGTGAAACTGGTAAAATTATTAAAAAAAAATTAAAGTCTCTGGAAATGGTCCTTAGGACAAACAGCAAAAGAAATGTCTATTCAAGAAAATCTATGAAAACTCCCTTCTCTTTTCTATGCAGTTTTCCTTAAATCTAGGAACACCTGCAGGCCTTTGGGTGACTCTGAGCTCAGCCACTAAGTGACGACATTATCTGATCATGGCTCAGGCCCCATTGCCCTGGGGAGATGAAGGAGGGAGGTAGTGGTGTTGTGCCTGTTGGTGTTGCCCTGTGCTGGTTGCTTTTGGTACTATAGTCATTTAGTCCTCCTAACAACCCTGTGATGTAGGTAATATCCCATTTTACAGACGAGGCCATTGAGGATCTGCCCACTATTACACAGCTTAGTGGTAGAAGCAGGAATGGAATCAACATCTGTTTGTCTCCGGAGTCTTGTCTCCAAGCATACTGGGCTCCCAAAGAAAAAGTCATTCTGTGCTCTCAGCATACAGAGTCATGTGGGGAGGTACTTGGGGTGTGGGATCTTCACTTGAGTTTGGGTCAGGACTGTCTAGTGAAGGAGGAGGGTGGTGAGGAGTACCCAAGCCTTAGCTTTGGTTATTGAAGTGAAGAAATAGGTTTTAAGGTGGAAATCAAATACAGTAATACTACTCTTGTGAATCCCTTAGGATGCTGCTGTATTGCAGGGTGACCTACCACCCACAGCAAGTGTTTCTTCCTCCTATGGAAGAGATGCCTTTTCTTCCTAATGAAACAGTTGGCTGGTATTAGGGGCCACTCTGTAGGAAACATGTGTCCTGTGTATTGAAACATCAGATTCTGCCCCAGACAGTGGTGTGCTGGAGCCAGCTGCAACAGGCTTGTGAGAGCTGGTTTCATGCATCTTTTCCCAACTTTGTGTTCAGTGTCATCATGTTGGTAGTTTGAAATGAGCCCTAGTGGGAGTATTTACGCCATAAAAATTGTCAAATGCGAGAGACCAGGGCTCTTTCTTCCCGAAGTGGCAGCTGTTAGGCAGTTACCAGCACACCACTGCCTGCTAGGAAAAGCTGGTGGGAGCAGAGAGGTGGACCAAGACCTCAAAGGAAAGCAAAGATTTACAGCTTCCAACTCAAACTCTCTCCAGATCCTTCAGCTTTTGAAGAGAGTAGTTCTATTAGAATAGAATTGCTGCACAATTTAAGTTTCTATTTTTTTCTCCTTTTATTTTGTTGTTGAGGGCAAATAACTGAATTTGAGTAGTAAAACACGCATACGCTGTGTCTCCACTGGAACCCCAGATGGCCGACACTGGAAGTTGCCTTGAGACCAACCCATGATGCAGTCATGCCTGGGTCCTAGGGAGGTGGGGCACCCACACAGGATGGGGTGGGCTGTGGTATTGGCTGGGGAAGGACAGCACACAGGTGACTGCTCAGGGTCCGTGGGGACAACTAGCAGAGAGGAGCTCACCATTATTTTCCCACAGGACACTGTGGTGTCTGTCCTCAGGGGCCAAATGTCTGTCAGAAGATGAGGTGCTGGGTGAGGTCATGCTCCTGTGAAGCCTCCTTGGGGCTCAGTGAAGCAGGTCGTGACTGGGACGGGAAGATAAGGCCCTGGCAGTGCCAAGACAGATATATGCTCAGCTAAACTGCACACAGCAGCCAACACTGGTTACCATTCAGTACCATTCAGTGGTAACCAGTGATGGCTGCTGTGTGCAGTTTAGCTGAGAGCTGCGTGTCTTGTTCGAGAGCATACGTGACACCCCAGGGTCCTCACAGGCAGGGTTGAGACAATGACACCTCCACTCTCAGGTGCCGAACTGCACTTGCACCAGCCTGAGGGGCCACCTCTCCTCACCTTTTCACAGGGCCTGGATCCTGCATCAGAAGGGGGAGGGCAAGAGCCAGTGACACCTGTTGATGTGACAAATGACTGCCAAATTGGTAAAGTGCTGTGAGAGCCCAGTACAGAGAGCACCGAATTCCATCTGAGACAGCTCAGGGCAGGCCCCCAGGGGGGCCATTTGAGCTGCTCTCAAAGGATCAGGAGACCTGTGACAGGCGATGGGAGGGAAGGGTCTTACTCCAGGGAGCGGGAGCAAGTGCGCAGACTGCAGGCTGATGGGGCGTCCTTTCTTAGGTCCACAGGCAATGAGGATTGACCACTATAAATCGGGAGGGCTTTTCCCAGTTTACTGTTCCTGCTGGGGCTCTCCCTCCCCTCTGTGCTCCCATTGGGAGGGAGTCTCAAAGGTCCGAGGGCATGTTCTCAGGGGCTGTATGTGGCATCTGCAGAGCCCACCCTCTGGCCTGTGGAGTGTAGTGGTGTGGCTTGAGCCCCTGGGGTGGGCGGAAGGCTGTGCTGAGTGTTGTGGTCTGTCCTGCCCCACAGGACGGAAGAGAGATGCTGGGAACCCGTTTAGCCAAGACCAGTGAGGGAAAGCTTGTGATAAAGGAAGTTCGACAGAAATGGGCCGACTGATGTGGTTGGGGTGAATGTCACTGACAAACTGAGGTCAGTCTAGAGCCCTGCAAGGGAGCTGGGTCCAGGCAAGGGGGAGGGAGCAATCTGCAACCAGTGGGGCTTCTCCAGGTTTAAAAGGTAATGTAGTTGGTGTGACTGATGGGATGGTTAAGACTAAAATGAAAAGACCTCATGAAAGCCAGACTGAGACACTCCCTAGGAGGACAGTGTCCATTGCCCCAGGGAGGGAGGTGGGTTCACAGCCTCCAGCTCACAGATGTGAGGGTCCAGGGCAGTGCTGGGAGACCAGCTGAGACTTCAGGCCAGGAAGTTTTGCAGTTGTGGGCTGGGTTGGAGGTACAGGCCCATTTGTGACACACTGAGTGCGGGGGAAGGCGGCTGTGTTTGGCCAGGGGCCACCTTGGTTCTCAGAGGCTTGGTTCTCTGAGATGCAGCCACAGGCCTTGGTTCCCGTGCCTGGAGGTGGTGTGAGGGAGGTGAGAGGCCGCTGTGGGACAGGCCTGGCCTCCCCCTCAGTGTGGCTTCTCAAGGTCTGAAGCCATCTTAGTCTGAGAGATTCACTTTGCTTCGAGGGACTTGGATCCGGAAAGACCTTTGGTCTGAAAGGTCAGAGACCTGGTTCTAGCCCTGGCTCTGCCACCTACTGGTTTCCTGACCTTGGGTTTATTCATGAACCTCCTTGGATCTTCAGTTTTCTCATCTGTAATATGGGAAGGTAGTCTTAATGACACCTGTCTATTACGTAGACTCAGCAAGAATAGGTTAAGCAGTGCTCCCATTTATCCATCAATCAGACTTCTCCCATCCTGAAGCCTTACAACTTAGCCCCAGGCAGGGATCCCACCTCATTGCCATGGGCACAGTGACCTAGTTCAGTGACCTGAGCACAGGAGCTCTCATCAGACAACATTGGAGGACCCTCATCCCCAGAATAGTGTTTCTTAGACTACCTGGCCTAACAAAATGGAGATATTTGAAAACTGTCTCACACAGAACTGTGCAGCTGTTTTTATTTTCTCTTTTGCTATTATAGAAAATAAATGAAATAAAATATACTACATCCTTCTGACTTCCCTCCCACCCTTGTCAGATAGAGAATTCCATATTTTATTTTCCTTTAGATTCTCTTGCCAGGAACTATTTTTTATATTATTTATTGTATTTGTCAAATTTTCAGTTTTAGACTAAGTATTCTCTTCAGCTACTCTAAGAAGAAAAATGTGTAATAAACTGTATATCAAGTCAACAGTGTTTTAATAAGGCCAAAGAAACAAACTCATTTCATATTCCAGAAATGACTTCCTGAACCACACTGCAGAATTCGGCTGCTAAGAGAGCCACTGCCTCTGCCATGAACAGGAAGCTTCAGGATCAGGAGCTGCTGGTCTATAACAGTTCTATCTCTGCCAGCCTTTCATGCAAGCAAAATGGATGCCCTGTACCCTGCCTAGACACAGTGTAACTCAGTCTCAAATAAAATATTTGTGTATGCAGAAATGATTGCTGGGACTTTAGTCATAAGGAATCTGGAAACTGTAGTTATTAGCTTTTCATCCCTTACATTACAGGAAGGCATCCTTCATCAGGGACTTAATGGGTGTTAGATGAGCCAGTTCATGGTATCTGCCAATCTTGTCCTCAAAGAAGTGATTGAACTTGGTTTGACCCTTTTCAAGGTTTGACACAAGTCCCCCTGTGCCTTCTGAAATATACAACTTTACCATCTCATAGTCCCTCCTCTTCCTTTTGCTCCCACATTAACCCTTTCATGCTGGCTTTAACACCTGCTCTTTTGGTTCTGCTCTACCCTGGTTTCCACGAAAAAAACCCAGTTGAGTCAAGAAGATGTTTGTTTGTTGACATAACTGTAGATTTTGGTCTATCCCAGGGAGGTATCAAATCTCATTGGCAACACACAGACTTTCCCCTCTTTGCCATCACCTTCATCACTGCCTCCCTCTAAAGCCTGAGGTCCTCACACAGGACCACTCTCCTGCCTTGTAATGTCCTATGGGGTGTATAAGCCATTGTCCCTTATTTTAATTCATTCTCTGAGAGAACAACCTTGTCAGGATTCCAGCCCTCATCAGCATCCTCCTGGGGAATTCTGGTGACTGAGATTTTCCTGCTTCATTACAGCAGTGAGCCCAGAGAAAGACAGCGAGAGACATGGGTAAGAACTGAAGAAGAGGAAATAAAAAATGTAGATTTTTATTCCAAGAAGCTTGCCCGTGATGAGCAAGAAAGAGATGGATCAGCAGAGAGGTCATAAGATTTAGTAAGTTTTTGATTTTCTTTAGTGGAAGAAGTTCCGTCATATTTTTAGGATTAGAGAACAGACTCAGGAGAGAGGGGGAAGTCCACATAAGACTAGGGAGGGAATAATTGATAAAACAATGTGTCTGAGGGGATAAGAGGAAGGAGCAGAGCCAGCTTTTGTGGAACTTAATATGTTCGACATTTTATACCTAGAATAAAAGAAAGTGAGCATTTAAAATGGGGACTGTCTCTTCAGGGAGTTTGCACCTCTAGTGTCCCATGTCCTCCCTCACCTGCTCTTGGCCTGTGCTGTCAATGACCGTCCTGCCACACGTGGGCCATGGCTGTTGGTGGAGGCTTGTCCATATTTGACAATCTTTCCCTCCTTTTACCGTTGTCCCCTTGACTCATTTGTTTATAGCACTTTTTTTTTTTAATTCATGAAAGGGAAATTGACTCTGACGAGAGACACCACTATAATTGTTGTCATTGTTCTTGTCCTTAGCACCTCAGCAGGGGCTGGAGTGGTGAGGGGAACCCTCCAGTTCTTTCCTCGTGGTGTCTTACCCCCATCCCTCCTGGGTCCAGTTCTGGAACTTTAGCACAAAAGAAACCATTATCATCGTCATACACTGGATGCAGCCCCATTGGGGTAGGGAGATAGGAGTAGGTGGGGCCCTGGGAACCGTTTCAGGCTGTATGGTCCCTGTGATAGCAAGAAAAACATGATACTCAGTGTGACAGTAAGTGAGAATGGAGAGAAGGTAGGAAGAAAAGAGGATTGAGAGAGGGGTTCTCAGAAAAATCAGCAGTCAGGAAAACCAAAGGGTCTGCATGGATAATGGGGCAATGCAATATGTGTGGGGCCTTTAACAAGGACCCTGGTGGGGAGGAACAGGAAGAGACAGAGGATGGCTGAGGGGACACCTCAGCTGGTGGAGCAGGCAATAAGACACAGTACTAAAGGGCCCTGATCACTCAGGAATCACCATTCTCCATCTGATTTGTCCTTAAAAATAATGATACACATAGGTTAAAAGTAAGAGAAGCGAAACAGACATAACATGCAAACACTAACACAAAGGAAACTGGAATGGCTCTTTAGTAGAGAAAGTAGACTTCAGAACACAAAAATTACCAGAAACGATGGCTATGTAATACTGTTGTGGTACCAATTTCAATGTGTGTCTGTTGGGGCTGTTTCCTCATACCAACAACCACATCCTGGACATTACCTGTGTATTCTACAATTCAACTCAATTCTGACACATGGAGATAGTGTCAGATTCTACCCTTTAAGAGTTCAGTCCTACCAGACTGTCCTGCCTCCATTAGAGACACCAGTCGTAAGCCCAGGTTTTTACCTACACTGCTGACTGACTGGCTATTAATCAGAGATTCCCTTGAGCCCCTTCTTGGGTTCTATCAATTTCTAGATTGGCTCACAGAACTCACAGATAAATTTTGCCAGATTACCAGTTTATTATAAAAAGATATAACTCAAGAACAGCCAGATGGAAGAGATGCATAGGGCGACGTATGGGGAAAGGGTGTGGAGCTTCCATGTGCTATGTGAGTGCATCACTCTACCCAAATCTTCAGGTGTTCACCAACCTGGAAGCTCTCTCAACTCTGTCCTTTTAGGTTTTTGTGGAGGCTTCATTACATAGGCATGATTGATTAAATCATTGACCATTGGGTTTTGAAGTCAATCTCCACCTCCTCTCCCCTCCCTAGAGGTTGGCAGGTAGAACTGAATGTTCTAACCCTCTAATCACATGGCTAGCTCTGCTGGCAACCAGCCCCCATCCTTAGGTTCATTCCAAAAGTCACCTCATTAGCATAACAAAAGGCACCTTTATCTGTTTCATCATAGGATATTCTAAGGGTTTTAGGAGCTCTGTGCCAGAAATGGAAAGAAGACTAATTATATATTTGTATTATAAATCACAATATCACAGTATTACATAGTGATGAAGGAGTCAATTCACATAGAAGAGATAACATTCCTAAGTGTGCATGCATCTAACAACAGAACTTCAAAACACATGAAGCAAAAACTGACAGAACTGAAAGGAGAAAGAAACAAATCTACTATTATAATCAGAGACTGTTATACTCCTCTCCCAGAGGTGGAAGTAGTAGGTAGAAAATCATCAAGCATATAGAGATAGCCTGGTGGCTTAGTGGTTACATTCACGCACTCAGCTTAGGCAGCCTGGGGTTGGCAGGCTTGGATCCCAGGTGCAGACCTGTGCACTGCTTATCAAGCCATGCTGAGGCAGGTGTCCCACATATAAAAAAGGGAGGAGAAGATGCACATAGGTGTTAACCCCGGGCTGATCTTCCTCAGTAAAAAGACGAGGATTGACAACAGATGTTAGCTCAGGGCTAATCTTCCTCACACACACACAAAGAAGAATATAGAAGAACCTAACAACACCATCAACCAACTTGACTCAATTGACATTTTAGAACATTTCAACGAACAACAGCAGGCTATGCATTTTTCCCAAAGCACATGGAAAATTCAGCAAGATAGCTTCTGTCCTGGGTCATAAAACAAACCTTGACACATTTAAAAGATTTGAAAAATATAAAGTATGTTGTCTGACCATAATGGGATTAAACAAGAGATTAATAATAGGAAGACAACAGAACATCTCCAAACACTTAGAAATTATACAAGACTCTTGTAAATATTCTGTGGGTCAAAGAGAAAGTCTCCAAGGAAATTAGGAAATAATTGAACTAAGTGAAAATGGAAATACAACGTATCAAAATGTGTGGGATGAAGCTAAAGCAGTACTCATAGAAAAATTATACGATTAATGGCTTATTAGAAAAGAAGAACTATATTATAAATAATTTAAGCTATCATCTTCTGAAACTTGAAAATTAAAAACACCTGGAACAAGTAGTAGGAAGGAAATAATAAAGATAAGAGCAGAAACCAATGAAAATGATAAATCTGAAAAGGAGTGCATTCCCAAAACCTACAGTTAAGTCAATCTTAATAGGGAGAAACTGGTTTTTCCCTGGTATTGGAAATAAGAAAAGATGTCCAATTTCAGCAGTTCTATTCAACATTGTACTGGAAGTCTTAGCCAGTGCATTATGGCAAGAAAAAGAAATAAAAGGTATAAAACTTTGGAAGAACACGGGGGAAACCTGTCATTATTTGTAGACAACATGATTGTTTACATAGAGAAACCTCTAGAACTAATGATTGAATTTAGCAGGACTACAGGAAAGAAACCCAAGAGGAAAAATGTTGTACTTCTACGTACTAAGGAAAGACATGAACACCAGGTTAAAAAGTTTGGATTCCAGGTTGTGGGGAATGTATTGAGGTTTTTGAAGGAATGTGCAGAGGTGAAGATTAATCTAGTCAAGTTGTACAAAATAGATCAGAGGGTCAGGCATGGCACTGGTGGCATGGATCCCTGTTAGGCTCTGTCGGTGTTATCTTTTGTACTCACCTCCAGTCCCTGATCCATTCACCTTACCATTTGGTCTAAAATGAAAATGTGAAACATTTTTTAATTCAAGTTGTGCGCTTCTCCCACAGATTGTTTGAAGAGTAGTTAACAATGATATTACTGCCTGCTCTAGTTAGTGAATTCTGATTCAATTTCCTTGCCAATAAATGCTAGACACAGCTAGCGTTTCACCGTTTCTTTTTTCTCTCTTAAGGTTGTGACAATAAAATAATATCATTGCATGTAGGGTCTTAGCATGAGACCTTACATGTTGTAGGTACTTGTTCAACAATCTTAGGGGGTGGAGGGACAGAAAGGAGCCAAGGAAAATCCAGGTTTCTGAAGTGTACCATTGACTGAAGAGTGGGAACACAGAAATAGGTTGGAAATGTAGGTAATAAATGAGGCATTGGACACATTGACTGTGAGCTCCCAGTGGAGATATCTGTTCAGTTGAATGCAGGGTCTGCAGATGGTGTGGGGTGGGGATATAGTCTTGGACATCAGCAGCGTGTGAATGAGAATTGAAGCCCACAGAGTAGGCCTCCTAGTGACAGAATGAAAAATGAGATGAAAAGGGGGCTATGACAAAACCCTCAGAAGCACCAACATTTGAGGGAAGAATGGATAGGGGAAGAGGACCCAGGAAAAAAGCCTGAGGAGGATGGTAGATACGAAATGGGAGATCCAGGAGAGTGTGACATCAAGGAAACCAAAGGAAGAGAGTGTTTTAAGAGGGAGAGAGAGGTCAAGTATGTCAACTGCTAGAGAGGTCACCTGCTGATGTTCTGAGTGCTAAGAGAGGAAGGTGAGGATGGAGTGTCTTGGAGAAAGTGTAGAAGTGTGACTGTGATGTGGAAGAGGGAGAAATAGGACAATAGTTGGGGGTGTGAGGTTAAGAAGAGAGAGTTCTGAGAACATTTAAGGGCTGCAGGAAAGGATTGTACAGAGACGGATCTGTAGAACATACCAAAGAAATAAGAAAAACATTATAAAGCCAAGTTCCCAAAAAGGTGGGAGGAGAAGGGACTTGAAGTGCAGTTCACTTTAGACAGTAGGAGCTCAATGTCTTCCACGAGGACAGGAGAGAAAGCTAGGACGGACGTAAATAAATGCAGGTCAGTTAAAAGTTTGGTGGTAGGAAGTTGAGATCATCCCTTTCTGCTGTCTACTTTTCCCTGAGAAATAGGAGGCCCTGTCATTTGACAAGAGTGATAAGGTAGGATGTCTTATTCTGCTCAGCTGCCATAACAAGATAATATAGACGGTGGCTTAACCAACAGAAATTAATTTTCTCAAGGTTCTGGATGATGGAAGTCACAGATAAGAGTGCCACCATGGTTGGGTTCTGGTGAGAGATCATGCTCTCACTTGCAACCACGTCCTGGCTTAAAAATCCTCACTTTTCCCAGTGTCCTCACATGGCAGAGTGAGAGAGAGAGAGATGTCTCATGGCAGTAATCTCACCATGAAGGCCTAATCCTCATGGACCTCATCTAAACCTAAAATCCTCGCAAGGGCCCCATCTCCAAATACCATCACATCAGCGGTTAGAGCTAAATGAATTTGAGGCAGACACAATTTGGTCCATAGCTAATGGATACTTTTGAATGTGAGAGCAGTCGGCACAATGATGAAAAAAGGTGGGCTTTGGAAACAAAATGTACTTATTTGAATCCTGGTTCTGATACTTCCAAGCTATATGGACTTGAACAAATGACTTAGTGTTTCCACGCCTCAGTTTTCTCATCTGGAAAGTGGGGGTAATGATACCTATCTCACTCAGTATTTATGAGTATTAAATGAGTTAAAGCATTCAGAATGATTACAACAGTGTATGTCACATAGCAAGAACTCAATACGTGCTAGATTTTATAAATTTAAAACATTTATATAAATATAAATATATAAGCTATTATAAATTTATATTGTTTATATTTAAACAGGTGTCATGCACATCAGTGATTACTGAGTTGTGTTAAAGATTGTTTGAGGCTAGATACTGTGAGTATATAATGGTGTTGTTGGGAAGGTTAGTGATTTTGTCAGGCAGTGAGAATGTTGTGCAGAGGTGGAGGACAGTTAGATCGATACAAGGTTTATAATTTAAGAAATAAGTGACACTGAGTGACAGTGGGAAAAGTGAATTTAGGAGACAGGCTATTGTTTTCATAAGTTGACCCATGGAATTTTAGCAGAGTAGTGAAGAAATTGTGGTGGATATGGTATGTAGGCACTCAGTGGGATTCCTGTACTGCAGGAGCAGGAGAGCTAACCCACATTTCCCAGGCTCTCTTCCAGCTAGGGCTCTGGATGTGATGTGAGCATTATTTTCAGAGGTGGGCTTGGAAGGTGACAGTGAGACAGAAGCCACCCCTTTGTAATTCTGCTGTTTCTGTATTAAGACCAGTCATGAAGTCACTGGATTTTCTGCATCACAATATTCATAGGTGGCTATTGATTTTTTCCTAGTGTGTATCTGGCAGGTTAGACATGGCTCTTCATCCAACAATGCTTGTGGTGGCTTCTTGACTGCTGTATCACAGCTGAGGCATTCTATTGCTTGCAGCTGTCGGGGGAAGAGGGCGAATATCCCTCTGCCCTTTTCCTTAAGGTTCTTATGGCTGGCCAAATAATTAACAAGACAGGTTAGCAGGAGAAAATAATACCAAGTTTAATAACATGTATACATGGGAGAACCTCAGCAATGAGCAACTTGTCCCTCTGTCTAAGCTGCTTGCTTAAGTATTACAGCTAAAGGCGAGGAGCGTGTTGGGGGTGGGTAGTGGCCTGGGACTTCAGAGGGCAGGAAGACAATTCTTTTCAGGGTCGTCTATAGATAATGTGGTCAGGGAGAGACAGAGTTTTTGATGAAAGAGGCTTGGTGCCTTTCCTATTGTAACCTCTATCCTACATTATCTTTACAGCCATCATGATAGAAGATCTGTTCCAGGAAGGAGCCACCATGTCAAATTCTTTAGGCAGATAGTGGGGGAGGTCAAATGTCCCTCAGAGAAAACAATCAAGGTAAAGAGATATATTTCAGGGAGGCCAAATCTTGATCTCCCACACTGCCAAACATCCTAATTGATACAGACATGGGTATTGATTGCAGGAATTTGGCTGAAGAAAATATCTGATCTGTTTTTGATGAGAGGTGATTAGAAGGATGGTTGATAGATGACTGTGATGCAGCTGTTAGTGTGTAATATAGCCAGATATATCCTCAAAGCACTGGGGAATGAACATGTGGTGGAGGAATTGTGACCAAGCTACAACAGGGAGAAGCAGGGAAGGCTCAACCACCTCTCTATCCTAAGGTATGTGGTGTGATAAAGTGATCATCCTCTTCTTGAGAGGTTCAGGGGAGTTCAGGGAGAGATAATGATCTGCAAGGGGAGAGACAGTTTTCAGTCAAGGCAAACCATTTACCACATTTAATCACATCCATCATTTTAGTCTTGTGATTTATAACATTTTTCCTTAATTATATTTCTGTTTGGTTATAACTGATGTATTACCACATATTAATTTTGATATGTTGATCTTAAATTCAGCCTATTTTATGAATTCTCCTGTATAAATATTATATATGTTATAATAGTATTAATATTTATATTAGCTTGGTATTAATACAAACTAGATATTTATAAGTTAATATGTAAATTGTAATCTCCCAGACAACTAGTTAGAAAATAATGGAAAAATATATAGTAAAAGAAATGACAAGAAAATAAAATGGTACAGTATAAAATAACTGTTTAAGATGAAGAAGATAGCAATGGCAAAATAGAGAAACAAAAAATATATGACACATAGTTAGAAAAATGGGAGATGTAAATGTTACAAATAGCAGAGCTAAACTTTATGTTAATTTTTACATTCAATGTAAATAGATCAATAGTTCTAGTTAAAAGGCAAAGGTTGACAGAATAAATAAAAAAAAACATGATCCATCTCTATGCTGCCAACACGGGACATACTTTAGATTCAAAGATACAAATAGACTGAAAACAAAAAGATGAGAAAAGATATGCCATGCAAACAATAACTAAAAGAGCTAGAGTGGATACCCCAATTTCAGACAAAATAGACTTTAGGACAAATATTGTTACTAGAACAAAGAAGTATATTTTATAATGAGAATACAGTGCATCCATAAAGAACATATAAAAATTATAAACCTATATGAACCTTCAAAAAGGGCCCCAAAATACAGGTGGCAAAAAATGACAGAATAGAAGGTAGAAATGCACAATTCAACAATAATATATGGAGAATTCAATATCTCAATTTTAGTAATGGATAGAAAATCTAGCGAGAGCATCATCAAGGAAATAGAAGACAATAGAATATATAAAACAATTAGTGGACAGCCACATGCAAAAGAATGAAACTACAGCACCATCTTACACCATACATAAAAAAATAACTCAAAGCGAATTAAACACTTGAATGTAAGACCTGAAACCATAAAAATTCTAGAAGAAAACATAGTCAGTACACTTTTTGACATTGGTCTTAGCAGTGTGTCTTCGAATGTGTCTCCTCAGGCAAGGGAAACAGAAGCAAAAATAAATGGGACCACATCAAACTAAAAAGCTTCTACACAGCACAAGAAATTATCAACAAAACGAAAAAACAATCTAGCAATGAGGAGAGGGTATATGAAAATCATACATCTGATAAGGGGTTAATATGCGAAATATATAAAGAACTGATACAACTCAACAACAATACAAACAACACAATTCAAAATGGGCAGAGGATCTGAATAGACATTTTTCCAAAGAAGACATACAGATGGCCAACAGGCACATGAAAAGATATTCAACATCACTAATTATTAGGGAAATGCAAATCAAAACCACAATGAGTTATCACTTCACGCCTGTCAGAAAGGCTATTATTAAAGACAAGAAATAATGTGTTGGAGAGGATGTAAAGAAAAGATAACCCTCATACACTGCTGCTGGGAACATAAATTGGTGCAGCCTCTATGGAAAACAGTACGGAGATTTCTCAAAAAATTAAGAATTGAACTACCATATGATCCAGCTATGCCACTCCTTGGTATTTATCCAAAGAATACAAAAACACTAATTAAAAAAAAAATATGCACATCTATGTTCGTTGAAGCATCACTTACAAGAGCGAAGACACAGAAACAACCTAAGTGCCCATAGATGAATGAACGGATAAAGAAGATGTGATATAGAATTGAATACAACTGAGCCACAAAAAAGATGAAATCTTGCCATTTGTGAAAACAAGGATGGACCTTGAGGGTATTATGCTAAGTGCAATAAGTCAGGCAGAAAAAGACAAATATCATATGATTTTACTCATATGTGGGAGATACAAGACAACAACAAACAAACAAATACATAGATACAGAGAACAGATTGGTGGTTACCAGAGGGCAGGGGATGCAGGGAGGGTGAGAAGGGTAAAGGGATACATTTTTACAGTGACAGATGGAAACTAGACTCTTGGTGGTGAACAAAATGTAGTGTATACAGAAGTCTAATTATAATTATGTACACCACAAAGCTGTATAATGTTATAATCTAACATTAGCTCAATAAAACAAAAACAAAAACAATTAGACCTAACAGACTCCTATTGAACACTCCACACTCCATCTATTGAACTGCTCACTATTTAGTGGTTTACACATTCTTCTCAAGTATACACAGAACATTCTCTGGAAATCACAATATATTTGGCCATAAAATAAGCTTCATTAAACTTAAAAGGATGGAAATTATACAAAGTATGTTCTCCAACCTCAATGAAATGAAATCAGAAGTCAACAACAGGAAATTTGGCAAACTCACAAACACGTGGAGATTAAATAACACACTCTTCAACAACAAAGAAAAAGAACACATCACAAAGGAATTAGAATCTACTTTGGGATGGAAAAACTGGAAATGCAACATACCCCAACTTATGGGATATATTAAAAGCAGTACTCAAAGGAAAATTTATAGCTATAAATGCCTATATTAAAAGAGAAGAAAGACTTAAATCAATAACCTAAACTTCTAACTTAAGAAACTAGAAAAAGAAGAGCAAACCAAATTCAACACAAGCAGAAAATGTAAAATAATTAAGATTAAATATTTGGTTGTATGAATATACCACATTTTGATTATCCATTTATCAGTTGATGAACATTTCACTGATTTGCACTTTTTGACTATCATAAACAATGCCAAGTTTTTGTGTGAACATGTTTTAAATTTTCTTGGGGGTGTACCTATAAGTGGAATGCTGGGTCATACAAGTAGCCATATGATGAACATTTTGTGGGACTGGTAAACTGTTTTCCAAACTGGCTGCACCATTTTACATTCCCATCAGCGATTGAGTGAAGGTTCCAATGTCTCTAATATATTTTAGTTGTCATATCTAAGAAACTATTGCCTAATCCAATGTCATGAACATTTCACTTATGTTTCTTTAAAAAGTTTTATACATTTAGCTCCCATACTTACGTCTTTGATTAACTTTGAGTTAATTTTGTAGATGGTGTGAGGTAAGGGTGCAACTTCATTCTTTTGCACGTGGATTTCCAGTCTTCCCAGCACCATTTGTTGGAAACACTATTCTTTCCCCCATTGACTTGTCTTGACACCCCTGTTGAAAATAAATTGACCAATGATGTGTGGGTTTATTTCTGTTCTTTCAAGTTTTATTCCAATGATCTATCTTCCTGTCTGTATTACATTGTCTTAATTACTTTAGCTTTGTAGTCAATTTTGAAGCCATGAAGTGTGAGTCTTCCAAATTTATTCCTCTTTTTCAAGATTGTTTTTTTGTCTACTAGGTCTCCTTTATTTCCATGTGAATTTTAGGATTGGCTTCTGTATTTCTGCCAAAAACATCCAGATGAAATTTTGATGGGGATTGCATTGAATATGTAGTTCACTTTGGAGAGTATTGCCAATTTAGCAATATTAATCACTAATCCATGAACATTGTATGTCTTTCCATTTATTTAGGTGATCTTTAATTTCTTTCAGCAATGTTTTGCTGTTTTCAGTACACTAGTCTTCCACTTCTTCTGATAAATTTATCACTGTTTTTTTTTTCTTTTTGATTCTTTTGTAATGGAATTGTTTTCTTTATTTTTGGATTGTTTGTTGCTACTGTATACAAATAATTAATATTTGCATGTTTATCTTGTGTCCTAAAACCTTACTGAACTTGTTTATTAGGTCTAATAGTTTCTGATGGATTCCCTTGATCGGAAACTCTTTTTTTTTTAAGCTTGTGGAGAAAACTTTCAAATTTTCACCATTAAATAAGATGTTAGCTGTGGATATTTCATAAATATCTTCTACCAGGTTGAGGATGTTCTCCTCAATTCCTACTTGTTGAGTGGCTTTTGTCATGAGAGGGTGTTGAATTTTGTCAAATACTCTTTTTCCTCTACTGAGGTGATCACGTGGTTTTTTTCTCTTTCATCTACTAATATCTCATATTACAGTGTTTAATTTTCTTGTTGAAACGATCTTGTATTTCTGAGATGAAGCCCATTTTGTCATGTTGTATAATCCTTTTTTATATGCTGATGGTTTCAGTCTGCTAGTAATTTGTGAAGGATTTTGCACGTATAGTCACAAGGATACTTGTCTGCAGTTTTCTTGTGTTGTCATTGTCTTGTTTTGATATCAGGGTAATTCTGGCTTCATAGAATGCATTGCTAAGTGCCTAAGTACCATTTCCTATTACATTTCTTGGAAGAATTTGTGAAGGATTGACAGCAGTTCTCCTTCAAATGTCTGGTACAATTCAAGATGAAACCATACTGACATGCTCTGAGCGAGTGTTTTGATTACTAATTCATTCTCTTTATTTGTCATAGGTTTATCTAGATTTTCAATTTATTCTTAAGTCAATTTGATAGTTGTATCTTTCTAGAAATTTGTCCATAATCTAATTTATGTAATTTTTTCATTCAATTGTTCACAGTATTTCCTCATAATATTTTTTTTATTTGTGTGGATATAATTAATTCCCTAATTTCTACAACCTGAACTAGATTAATAGCAACTTAATTTAAATAGTAAAGAAAACTTTTATCCTATATAGCTATGTGTCATCCTGCTTTGTGCTGTTATTCTTATACAAATTCCATCTTTTACCTTGTGTGCCCATTAACACAGATTTATAATTTTTGCATTATGCAAATTTCTCTTATGTCAGTTAAGAGAAAAGATTATAACAAAGAACAACAACAACAAAAAACCCATTCATATTTTCTTTTTTGTTTATCTATTTAGTGACCTTTACTGGTGCTATTTATTTGTTCATATGTGTTCTATTTACTGACTAGCGTCCTTTCATTTCAGCCTGAATGACTCCCTTTGTTTTTGTTATGGGGCAGGTCTGCTAGTGACAAATTCTCAGTTTTTGTTTACCTGGTTAAGTGTTAATATCTCCCTCATTTTTGAAGGACAATTTTGTTAGACAGTAAATTCAAATTTGAAAGTTTTTTCTCTCAAAACTTCAGGTATGTCATCCCAACGCCTTCTGGCCTCCATGGTTTCTCAAATAAGCTGTTAACCTCATCGTGGATCCCTTGTATATGATGAGTAACTTCTCTATTTCTGCTTTCAAGAATCTTTGTTTATCTTTGTCGTTTTAAAAATTGAGATATAATTGACATACAACATTAGTTTCAGGTGTACAACATAATGATACTATATTTGTGTATATTGTGAAATCATCACCACAATAAATCTAGTTAGCATCCATCACCACACATAGTTACAAATTTTTTTTTGTCATGATTTTAAGATCTTCTCTCTTAGCAACTTTCAAATATACAATACAGTAATATTAACTGTATTTACCATGCTGTACATTACATTCCCAGACTTATTTATTTATTATTTTCTTTTGTTTTGTATTTTTGGTGAGGAAGATTATCCCCGAGCTAACACCTGTTGCCAATCCTCCTCTTTTTACTGAAGAAGATTGGCCCTGGGCTAACATCCATGCCCATCTTTCTCTACTTTATATGTGGGGCACGTGCCAGAGCATGGTTTGATAAACAATGCATAGGTGGGCGCCCAGGATCCAAACCTGTGAACCCCAGGCTGCCAAAGCAGAGTGTGTGAACTTAACCATTATGCCACTGGGCTTACCCCCAGACTTATTTATTTTATACCTAGTTTGTACCTTTTGACCACCCTCTCCCATTTCACCAACCTCCCAAGCCCCTACCTCTGGCAATTACCAATCTGTTCTTTGTATTGATGAGTTCTTTTTTCTTTTTTACATTCCACATATAAGTGAGATCATACAATATTCGTCTTTCTCTAACTGACTTATTTTACTTATTTACCTCAAGGTCCATCTATGTTGTTACATATGGCAAGATTCCCCTCTTTTTAATGACTGAATAATATTCCACCGCATATATACACCACATCTTCTTTATCCCTTCATTACTGTTAGACACTTAGGTTGCTTCCGTGTCTTGGTTATTGTAAATAGTGCTACAGTGAACATGGAAGTTCATATATCTTTTTGAACTCGTGTTTTCTTTTTCCTTGGATAAATATCCAAAAGTAGGACTGCTGTATCATATGGTAGTATTATTCTTATTTCTTTATGAAGCCTCCATACTATTTTCCATCGTGACTGTACCAATTTACTTCCCCACCAACAGTGCACATGGGTTCCTTTTTCTCCACATCCTCACCAACACTTGTTATTTCTTGTCTTTTTGATAATAGCCATTTTAACAGGTGTGAGATGATATCTCATGGTGGTTTTGATTTGCATTTCCCTAATGTTGAACACCTTTTCATGTACCTGTTGGCCATTTTTATATCTTTTTTTTGGAAAAATCTCTATTTAGTTCCATTACCCATATTTTAATTGGATTGTTTTTTTTTTTTTTTTTTTTTTTTGCTATTGGGTTATATGAGTTCTTTATATATTTTGGATATTAACCCCTTATCAGATGGTTGACTTGCAAAATTTTATCCCATTCTGTAGGTTGCCTTTCCACTTTGTTGATAGTTTCCTTTGCTGTGCAGAAGCCTTTTAGTTTGATGTAGTCCCACTTTTTATTTTTGCATTTGTTGCCTCTGCTGTTGGTGTCAAATCCAACTCATGATGAGATGAGCTTTATCATTCAACCTTGCCCTTGCTCTTGACTGTCTCTCAAACCTTTCTGATGTCCAAGTAGCCTATTATATTTTTAGTGGTTCCCAGTAGCTGAGTGTGTGCCAAGTCCTGTCAGTGTCCCAAAGGGAAGGATCTCAGTCAGCACCTAGATTCACACTGATTGGAAGCCCAACTTTCAGGCAACCGCTTTTAAAGTATGAAAATATGCTTCTTTCAGTAGAAGACTGGGAGATGGGCATTTTTGTCTGCTCCCTCTGCACTGGGTCTTGGGGTGATAGCCTGTTAAGAACTGTTTCTTTCTTCACTACTGTCCTATTGAACCTGTGGACACAAGCCCCACTGGCCACCAGAGTCAGGCTATCAATGAATGTATCCTCTGGGCAGCAGACACAAAAGCCAATGTGCCAGACGTGTACACAAGCTTGTATCTTGGAGACACTGACAACCTGGGGTGGGGCAGAGGGAGAGCATGAAGATGGTACCCACCAGCCTCCCTGGTCTCTGGAGAGGATCGTAGTCTAGTCAGCCCCTAGATATGTTTTTAATTAGAAGACTGCCCATCAGGCCACAGCTATGAAGGTAAGCTATTAAGCCTCTTTCACAAAAACACTGGGAGTGTATTTCAATCTACTGTCTGTATGTGGTGTCCTGGGGTGCATAGCAGTTTAAGAACTGTTTTTCCATTTTTTACTAGTCCTACGTGACCCATAAGTGCAAGGCTCACAGTCCACCAGAGCCAGGTGATCAAGAGGCATCCCCTGGGTGGCAGGTGCAAAAATTGTGGTGCCAGACAAGTGCATAAGATCCCCTCTAGGGGATGCCAGAGACCTGGAGTGAGGCAGAGGGAAAGCGCAAAGATGGCACCATCCAGGATCCATTCCTGGAGAGCATCTTAGTAGGCCTCTAGATGTGTGTCAAACCTGAAACATGTCCCTCCAGCTGAAATTCCAAGAATGGTAAATAGGTGTCTTTCACAGAAAGACTGGGGTGACTTTCAGTCCACTATTCTGTGCTGTGCCCTGGGGTTGGTAGTAGACCTAGAACTAACTTTTCCTTTGTTATACTCCAATAAGACCCACAAATGCAAGCCCTGCTCACCACCAGAGCCAGGAAATCAAGGGGTGCACCCTGGGCAGCTACAAAAACTAGGTGCCAGATGTATAAACTGGGAACAGATGTATATATAAGCTCCCATCTGGGAGATACCAAAGCTCTGGATCACGATAGAGGGGAGTGCAAATATAACACTTGCCCTCCAAACTCTCTGGAGAAGATTACAGTTGGCCTTTAGATGTATGTTTAATTAGTTGCCTGTCTCTCAAGCCAATGCTTTTAGATAAGCTAATAAGCCTCTTTCATAGAAAGCCTGGGCATTTTTCAATCAGCTGCTGGGCCCAGGGGGGATATGAGTCCTCATGAACAAGCCCTTTGAGAACTGTTTCTCAGTTCCCTACAGCATTGTGGGTCTCATGGATGCAAGCCCTGTTGGCTTTCAAAGTTAGATATTTTAGGGCTTGTTTGTCAGGAGAAAGTCTTAAAGTTAGGGTTCCAGATGTGGGGTTCAAACCCTTCACTTCTCAGAGAAAAGCTCCCGGTTGTGAGTTCCCTCCTGACCATGGGTCGCCACGCAGGGTTGGGGTTTATACGAGATTGTGACTCAGCCTCTCCCCCGCTTCTATGTAGATTTTTCTCCTTCCTCCAATATATAGGAGCCATTCAGCAAGTTTTTTATTTTTATTTTTTGGAGGAAATTGTTTCATATGTAGACGTAGATTTGGTGTGTCCATGTGAGGATGTGACTTCAGGATCCTCTTACATCATTATCTTTAACCAAATCTATCTTTATCTTTCGATAATCTGTCTCTGATAGGTCTAGATGTGGATCTCTTTGAGTTTAACCTACTTGGACTTCGTTGACCTTCTTGACTGTAGTTTAGATGGTTTTTAAAAAATAAAATTTGGGAAATTTACTCCCAATTATCCTTTTTTTATTTTCTTATAGCAAACATTTGCATAGTTTTTTGTTTTGTATTTTTTATTTTGGTAACATTGCTTTATAATGTTATATAAATTTCAGGTGTACATCATTATATTTAAGTTACTGTACAAAGCACATCTTGCTCATACTACCAATATTACTTTATTTTTTCTGCTCCTTTCTCTTTCTCCTCTATTTCTAGAAATCCATTAGTATTTGGTGTTATGCTTGATCATGTCCAATAGGTCTCTGAATGTCTTTTTATTGTTCTTCTTTATTTTTTCTTTGTACTCCTCAGATTGCATAATCTAAATTTATATATCGTCAAGTTCATTGTTCACTTTTCTGTCTGCTCATATCTGCTGTTGAGCTCTTCCAGTGAATTTTTCCCTGCAGTTATTGTATTCCTCAACTTCAGAATTTCTCTCTGGTCCTTTGTTACAATTTCTATATCTTTGTTGATATTCTCTATTTGATGCATTGGATCTTATACTTTTGTTTTGTTTTTCATACATGATTTCTTTTAGTTCTTTGAACATATTTAAAACAGCTGACTTAAATTCTTTGTCAAGTAAGTCCAATGATTGTGTTTCTCCAGGGATATTGTTTTCTCCCCTTGTGAATGTATCATATATTCTTATTTCTTTGCATTTCTTATAATTTTTTGTTTTGCTAAAAACAGGTCATTTAAAATAGTATAAAGTGGCAACTCTGAAGATCAGATTCTTTCTCTTTCCAGGGCTTGTTTTTGTTGCTGTTTGTTATAGTTTTTCTTGTTTGCTTAGTGCCATTTCTGAACTAATTCTGCTCATTTGCATTCTTTGTTGTGTATGGCTACTAATGTTTCTGCTCATTTAGCCTAGTAGTCAGCTAATGTTGTGCAGAGATTTCCTTAAATGCCTGGGACCAGTAAGTCTCCCAGTCTTTGCTGACGGAAGGTCTCTGTGTGCACGTTGGTCTTGTCTTCAATCCTCATCCAGGCATTTGACAACTGTGCCTTTAGACTTCAATTCCTGCTGGCACAGAGCCCCAATGTTAACTATAGATGGAAATGAAGGCCTTCTCAGGCCCCTTTTGATCCTGTCCACAGCCATATGCATGTGCTTAGACATCTAAATATCGAGAATACGTCAAAGCTTTGCAAAGCTTCTATGGATATCTCATTCCCCAGGTTTCCCTTACAAGATTTTAATTAGTCTATTTGCATCAACTGCTACCCACTACCTCAGGCAGCCCTGAAGTCAGATAGTTGCCTGTAATTGCTTTTGTCAAATTCTGCTGGGTAGAGGGCTGTTCACTACAGGAGAGCTCCAAGTTAAGTCAAATACAGACTCTGTGGCAAGTGGGGTATTTAGGGGTACCACCAGGCGTGTCAAGTCATAACAATTTACTGGGAAGGGGGCTTTGAAAGGGTTCTCTCTGGTGGCGGCAAGGCTGCTGGTGTTCACCAAGAATACAGGCATTTAGTTTTCAAGCGTACAGTGCTACTGGAGAGCAGAGAAGTGACTAGAGAACGTTAAAACACCACAAAACTCCCTGTTCTTATGGACCTTACGCCATACTGCAAACCATTAGTTAATTTCCAGTATTGTGAAAAAGCTCTCAAAAAGTAGTCCAGTTTTCTCACTGCGTTTACGAGGAGAGAATTTTTGAAGGTCCTTACTCTGACATTTTCTACCCTTCACATTTTAACATATATTGTAAATTATTAATTGTTTTCTAATTATGGCTAAAGTTGTTCAGCATTTATACACTTCTCTCTGAATGAGCCATTGAAACCAAACATTATCCTGTTATTACTTTCTAAAGTTTTAACTCTATTTATTTATTTATTTATGAGGAAGTTTGGCCCTGAGCTAACATCTGCCAATCCTCCTCATTTTTGCTGAGGAAGACCGGCAAAAAGGAAGGTGGGCATGGCTAACATCC
The DNA here is from genome assembly GCF_020826845.1 of Diceros bicornis minor. Lineage (NCBI taxonomy): Eukaryota > Metazoa > Chordata > Mammalia > Perissodactyla > Rhinocerotidae > Diceros > Diceros bicornis. The sequence continues at coordinate 61,277,415 of NC_080743.1, forward strand.
ATGCCCATCTTCCTCCACTTTATGTGGGATGCCACTACAGCATGGCTTGACAAGCGGTGCGTCTGTGCACGCCCGGGATCTGAACCGGCGAACCACAGGCCAGGGCAGCAGAGCACACGCACTTAACCGCTTGCGCCACTGGGCCGGTCCCTCTATTTATTTTTAATAATAGTATCAATTATAATATATTTTTTACCAGCAAATAGTTAGTTGGATTATAGAGGAAGAAGAAGGAAGAAAAGATGGATAGTGATGACCAGTCTGCACCTGCTGCTGTCTCCTCCTCTCTCCAGTCCAGCTGTGGGGCTGCCCTGCTGCCCTGCTGCAAACCATTCATGGCTGGGCTGGTGGCTCCTCTCTCTCACCCAGACAAGGTGGTGAGGAAAAGAGCATATTTCAGACCCACTCCTCCAAACTTTCCTTTACCTAAACACCTGGCCATCCTCCCGGGGATACTGTTTCCCCTCACATCATAAAGCAGCCAATCTCTTTCTTTCCAGGGTCTTCCTCAGTTGTTACTTGAATTTCTCGGGATCTACACTCTCCTTTTCCTCTTGGGCATATCCATGGCTGGGATGATATTGTCAGCTCGTGAGCACTTTGCCATTTACTTAATATACGACCTTGGACAAGTTATTTAATCTCTTTGGACTTTCAGGATGCTCCTTCCTTAGCGCACATAACACTTAGATAATATGATGTTTTGAAGATTTAATTAAAAGTATATTGTGGATTAGCTGATGTAACACATGTAAAGCCTCTGGCTAAGAGTAGATACTCAGTAAATGTGTTCTTCACATAACCCTCTCTCAACTAGGGTGTCCTGCCCTTTGGAATTCACATAAAATGGACATGACTCCCACCAAGTCCCTTAGAGGTCCAGAGAATTTCCTATGATTTCTGTGAATTCCTAGGAACTTACATTCTCTTGGTCACCTCTCAGATTCATGTTCTTCCCGTATGCCCCAGCTCACTGAACTCTACATTTTTCTCCAATCTGCCACTTCCTAACCAACACATTATGCTGCTGTGGATCCAGGTGCGCCTTCCTTTAATTTCCAAAACATGCCTGTCATGAGGTAGTTGTGTATAGCACCCTCATATCAAAGGTTCTGAGGCTTGTGTGTGTGTTACTCCTTGGCATAAGATGGCTGGGATATAGAAATGAGGTTAGACATCTAGATCTTTAAAAAGTTCCTGGCATTTTACCAGCATATAAAGTCTACTGTCTGACTCTCTGCAGTGTCCCTGGCCTGCACCCACATTGCTGGTTCCCTCTCTCTAGGCTCCTCCTCCCCATTCCCCTTAAATAAATGATTTTTATAACCCAAAAGTTCTCACACGGAGTGCTCTCACAAGAGGTGTAGGGACATAGGGGCGGGGGACATATGAGACTTGCTCCCCATCACCTTGAGAGTGACCAGTGTATGAGCTGCCTGGATTTTGACTCCATACAAGAAGGTTCTGAGTATAGGACTCACAGACTGTCTTTTGAAGTAATTCCCCCATTACTAGGTGGCGTTGGGGGGGAATCAAGCCAGTGTTGAATATTCTGTTGTCTGGGATGCTGCAGAGCAGTTTAGGGGACACACAGACTGGACTCAGGTGACTTGATTGAGGCCACACAGTAGGACTGTATAGCAGCTGTGATGTTGGGGATTTTTTACTGTGTTCATTGTTAAGAGCGCAGACCCTGACCCTAGATTTGCTGTGTGACCTCTCACAGGTTGTACAAACCCATAGGACTCAGGTTTCACATCTATAAAGTGGGTTTAGTACACAGCGCCCTGACTATCTTGTGTGCCTGGTCATGGGGCCAGTGCTGCAGATGCATCCTTGGGTTGCTCTACCTGGGCAGCTGAGGGGGAAGCCTCAATGGGGAGGAGAAGGAGGCACGGGCCTGGAGTTAGGAAGATGGTGCTGCTCTCCTAGGTTATGGGATGCTAGAGTTCTCTGATGTTGCAGAGTATCCAGTCTGGGGAGAAGAGTCCAGGGCTTGACCCTCTGTAGGTGGTCGTGAGTCTGAGGCAGCTGAGGCTGTGGCCAGGAGGAGTGTGTAGGTCTCCACCCCTTCCGCTCTGTGATGTCAGGAACAGGGCTGGCAGAGGCATAGAGGGAAATGTTTGTCTGTGATGCAGCTAAGGGCTTATCATTCTGTGGGGGTTTGGCTTTGCCTTGTGTTCAGGGAGCATTACTATCACTAGCGGCAGCTGAGAAAGCCATACAGGTGCAAGCAATAGGTAAACACCAATATTTGCATTGGGGGTGTAGGGATTTGACATTTCCCACAAAGAGCTTTGTTGTTGTGCTCACAGATTCTTACTTAGGGAACCGACAGTTCAAGTTTGTGGAAAATCTGAATGGGAATTTGACTCATTAAACGGTGTAGGGACAGAGGACACGAGGGGCTTAGCCCAGCCTGGCTGTACTAGAGTGACTTTTGAGCTGACCATAGGCTGGCATTAGTGGGCAGGGCTGCCTGGGGCAGGCTGTTAACCAGAGAAGCAGGTAAGGGTTTCTAGGGGGTGTAGGGGTGGAAAGGATGAGATCACTGAGCTGATTTTGCCACAGGGAGGGAGCCTCTCCAGCACACTGCCCGGCACATCATAGACTGAGGCTGTTTATAATTTATTCTGCAATTATTATTGAGGTCCTCCTGTAGGTGCTAAGGCTGATATTGAAGATCTGAATGGCTTACTCTAACTATTGGGCTGTGATCCCAGAACAAATATTTAGCTCCGCCCTTGGGTTGCCTAAGAGCATAAAGGGCTTTTCTGAGTGAAGCTTTTCCTCTGCTTTTGTCTCTGCCTCCTAGATGTTTCCTCTGCTGCTGAACAGGCTGGCAGGCAGCCTGCAATGGGACCCTGCTCAGCAGACGCCCAGCTCTGCTGGGCTTCCTGGCTCCTGGGATTGACCAGCCTCCTCCTCAGTGAGTGGCCCGGGCTCCTGGGAGGGAGGGCAGTGGGGTGGAGCAGGGAGGCAGGGTATCCTTCCCTGTCTGATGTCTTTGGTGAACAAAGAGACAAAACAACTCTTATAGTTTAGCAAATGCACTGCATGTGGTTTAGAGTCCAGGGGTGAATAGAAAAAACAAATGGCCCTTTAGTTGTGGGGAGGCTGGGAACCCTGAGCTCTTGACGGTGGGCTGCATTAAGGGACAATTAACAGGGAGGTCAGGCCACTTCTGCTGCAACAGCAGTGTGAGCCTGGAGCTGCCTGGGGAGTAGGGTGGAGACAGACAAAGAAGCTGCTCCTGGGGATGGAGGGGTGGGAACGGGGCACCCCTGGCCTGGAACTCTGAGGGGGCCTGACAGCGTCTGCCGCTGTCGTGTGGAGGAGGGGCTGACCTGGCACTCCGTGTCTGAGCTGGAGGAATCAACTCTAGTCTGGGCTTCTCGGGCTTCTCCACTGAAAAAGAAGAGTGAAGGAACACTCCCCGCTGAGGGTTGGGACTCAGCTGCAAGCTCAGAGTCCCTGGAAGTCTCACATTTAACTTAAAATTACTCGTGAATTTTACCTTCCACTACAGTGTTAGTTTTCATCTTAAAAAATTGAGACGTATTTATCTCTGAGTAATGTGAATCCTTTAGGGGGGCGCCTTTTTCATGCCTGTGGGTTGCATCTCCCTCCACTGCCAGATGCTGCTCAGGTCCTGCAGACCCCAGACTGAAAGCACTGTTTCAGAGAAAAACCCTGGAAACAAAGGAGGTACCCATCAATTCGGGAATGATTGAACCAGTTGAGGAGTGTCTGTACCACACGATAATATGGGGGATAAAAACTGTACTAGTTGTCTGGGGGGATTTCCAGTTTCCATGAGGTCACATGCATGGATTTCCATGAGCAAGATGCAGGAGACTGAATACAATGAAATTCTTATTTTGTAAATGAACAGGAACCTTCAAAGTTTAAGGGTGTCTGTGTACCCGTATGTTTATAAATGGAGAAAATGTGGAAGGAAACAACAGATTGCTAACATGGGTTCCAAGAGAAGGTGAACTTGGGGAGGACAGAGAAGAGGGGAAGTAGAAATGGGGTAAGGGTTAAGCAAAAAGGGAACTGAAACAAAAACTTTCCTAATGAAGGCCGAATATCTCATCTATGACTTTATCAGAGAACTTATGTTTATGTATAAAGAAATTAAATAAAGAACTAATGGGAGGTTAATAACAACTAGCCAATTATGAATTCAGGTGTAATCTGTGAAAGCTCTCATTGTTGTATTTTTTTGTTCTAATATCCCAGCCACTATATGAAGTTGCAGGGAATTACATGAAATAGTGGATTAGAGAGGATTTGTACACAGGATATCTTGAATTAACAATGAGTTTTGCATTAGACCCCTCTAACTAGATAACTTTGTGTCCACAGTAAATGTAGGCTTTCTCCACTTCTTCAATTTTATGGAGAAATGGAGAAATATTTGAAATTATATAGAGTTTTCTCCATAGGCCCTGAGGTTGTAAGATTATATAAGAGAGAGAGAGAGAGAGAGAGGGAGGGAGGGAGGAAGAATAAAAGGAGGAAGGGTCAGAAAAATGGACATTTTTTGATGATTTTTGAGTGTTTAATGTTATGTCATTTAAATGAATTTTAACTCTGTCTTGTTTACTACCATGTCCTCCCCAGGCTTTATTTTCTTCTTCAGGATTAGATCTTTTGTAGATCAGAGAGCTCTTGCTGCCTTCCTTCTCTTTCTAAGTCTTCTTTCATCTTCCTCACAGTTGGTGCTCACCACCCAGATTCTGGGGCAGATCCTTACCTGCAGCCTGAGGGCTGAGCCTCTCTGCCTAGTTCCCTCCTTTCTAGAAAGTAGGGAGTCTGGCTGGGCTGCTATTTAACCCTCCCTTAGCCAGAAGTCCTTGTTCTGCTAACCCCTCTAGGTACTTGCTTCCCCTTTCCCAGGACAGGGAAGTTGGAGGATGAGACTCCAGGACCTGCTCAGATCCTGGAGCTCAGACGGCAGTGCTGGGAGGGAGGAGCCCTGGGGAGGGCAGAGAAAGGGTGGGAGAGCTGCTGGGCAGCTCCCTGCAGAGGAGAAGCACTGGACAGGAAGAGAGGAGACCCAGGGTCCAGGACTGGATCTGCCCTGTGTGACCCAGGACAAAATCACCCACCAGGGAACCTCCTCCTCTGTGTAAGAGGGGACCTGGGCAGATCCCCTCTAAGGCCCCTCCCAGCTATGACATTCTGGGATTTGGTGCCTCCACCCAGACAGGACTCTCCTGTGGCTACTTCAGTGCCTCTGCTCTGTCTATTTATCCTATCCTGTCCTTACCTGTGGCCTGACAGGAACTGCCAGCTGGTGAGCCTGTTTAGGGCACCTTCAAAAAGAAGACCCCTGGCAGTCACTGTGGTCACTTCCTCAGCCCTCCGAGGATTGAGGGCATCCTCCTCTTCAAGCTTTCTCTTTGGGATCCAGCCTGGCCCTCTGTTTTCTCTGTCTCTGCTCCTGAGAGGCGTCTCCAGACCACCTGGAAGGACATCACCCCCTCACCGCGGTGTGGGAACTTGGTCTGCAAACACTCCTCAGGAAAGCATGCTACAGCTGTGTGTTCAGAAGCAGCTGAGAAATTCAGACAGAGCTTTTCAGTTTCTGTCTGTTTAGCAGAAAATACCAGCTTCTTTCTCTCTATTCCCCTGGTGCTGATCCCCTCTTACCCGCACTGGGGGGGAATAGACAAACACTGTTTGGTCAGAATTACTGGTAAAAATCCCTTAGAAAGGGGCCATACTGGAGACTGAAATGCTGTCTCTCAGTAAGTCCATCTTCATGTTTCCCCATTGGAACAGGGCTGTTTCTTTGAGCCCCTGGTTAAACAGAGCACTTATGGTTAATGTCCATTGTTGCACCCCAAATTGCATATTTCAAATGAGATTAACTCTGAATGCCATGATTGACTGAAGTGTTACCGAATACTTTTATTACACTCATTATGAGGAAACCAGTAGGCTGTCAGAACTGATTCAAAGGAAGAGTCAGAGACCACGTCCATACAGGCCATTAGGAACGCTGGAATGAATTTAAGAACAGATGCCCTGTGTTTACAGAGTCTATGGCATTTGTGGCTACATAGAGAAAGGTCTGGATGGATCCAAGTCAATAACAGTGCTTACCTCTGGGAGGAGGCACTCTTCAAACTTTTACTTGAATCAACTCCATAATCCATATAATAGTTTTTTAGGAACACACAATACTTTTACACTTACAAAGCAACCCACTAAGGAAAGGGGAAAATGCCTACACCAAATAGTGTTGATAATATAAATTTTTTAAACCCATGCTTGGGATAAGATGTAACCTATCCTTCCTCCAACTTTACCACTCTCCCTGGCAGCACAGATGTCCTCAGGTACTTACTAACAAAGGAGTTGACAGTGGCTATGGAAGCCAGCTGCTGGGGACACAGCAATAAATTTCCTTCCAATCTCTGAGCTTTGGTAAACAAGAAGGCCCTCGCTGGACTTTGACTCCCTGTAGCCACCTATGGGATTGCACCCATGGGTGTCTGAGCCCATCCCTGTGCCCAAGAGGAGACCTCTGAGAGGGACAGCTGGTGGAGAGGAAAGGGCACCACCCTGGGACCTGGGAATGTCTGGTTCTGATCCCAGGTATGCTTACTCAGAAATAATCATCATCATAATGAGATGGAACACATTTCTGGAACAATTATTAAACACTGTGCTGGAACTTTTTATCGTCTTTTATCTTCCACTATAATTCTATGAGGTAAACACTGTTATTATTTCCATTTCACAGAAGAGAAGGCTGAAGGCTGAGAGGTTGAATAATAGCTCAAGTCCACACAGCCAGAAAATGGAGGACCTCGCCTCAACTTAAGTCTTGCTGCCTCTAAAGTCCAAGCTTTAGCGCACTCCATTACACTAGATCACCCAGTCTGATACCTCAGTCCATTTCAATAAAAACACACTTTGAAGTGGGACTGAGAGGTTGTGAGGACGCTGTGGGTTTCATGTGGTGCAGCTACAAGGTGGTGGAGCCTCCGCCAAGTGTGGTAGGCCCCCTCCCTCCCTCTCTCATGGGACGCGTGGTGTGGGATATGAACTCCCCTTGTTCTCAGACCCTGAGGTATTGTAATTATTTGTTACCATGGTACAGCCTAGCCCATCCTGACTGCTACACTGCCTAGAAGGAGAGGGAAGGGAAAGCAGCCTTCATTACTGTATTAGTTATCTATTGCTGTGTAACCTGTTACTTGACAACTTGGTGCCTTAAAACAACACCGTGTACAGTATCACTCACAGCTTCTGAGGGTCAGGATCCAGGGGTGGTGTAGCTGGGTCCTCTGACTCAGAGTCTCTCAGACTGGAATCAAGGTCTTGGCTGGGGCTGCAGTCAGCTCAAGACTCAGTGGGGAAGAATCTGCTTCCAAGCTCACTATTGTGATTGCTGATAGGATGCAGTTCCTGTGATTGTTCAACGGAGGGCCTCAGTTCCTCCCTGGCTGTTGGCCGGAGGCCGCCCTCAGTTCCTCGCCATGTGGCCTCTCCACAGGGCAGCTGACAACATGGCAGTTGGCTTCATCAGATGGAGGGAGAGAGAGAGTACAAGCAAGACGGGTCACAGTCTTGTATAACCTCCCATCACTAAGTGACGTCCCATCACCTTTGCTCTATCCTATTCCTCAGACCAAGTCATTAGGTAGAGACCACACTCCAGGTGAGGGGATTACAAAGGGTGTAAACATGAGGAGGGAGGGATCTTTTGACCCACTTTGGAAGCTGCCTCCTACAGATATGCACTTAGTATGTGTTAGAAAATGTGCTGGTGCTTTTGATCCTTGATCTCATTTAATTCATACTATCATTGGACACAGGTAAGGAAACTGCAGGTTAGCGTGTTTAAGTAACCCAATCAAGGATATACTCCAGCAGAACCAGTACTGGATTCCAGAATTGCTTCAAATTCATTGTACTAGGCTGCTTTCCAAGAGTCAAGGGAGTATGTATATTGGATGGATTTCATTAAAAAGATGGGTTCTGTGGTTCTCTCTTATTCTTGACCACAAAACACTCATGGTTCCTGTTTCCAATGCCCTAGGCATGTGCAGCACTGGGGGCAAGAGTTCTGGCATACATGGTTCTGGAGGTCAGGATTCTGGAGTCCACGTTCCTCTGAAAAGGATCCGAGGAGGTTCGGTGTTGTTTCATGTGATCAAGGAGCCAGGAGTGGAGCTGGAGGAAATCTCATGGTCCTTTGGCCCTGGCTTAAAATACAGAGTCTTGCTGCGAGTCCATAACGGGTCAGAAGGGACTCCAACCTGGGTCAACCTCCAGGACAAGTACAAGCAGAGGGTCCATGTGCCCAACATGACGTCCCTGAGGATTGAGAACTTGACCCCTGAGGATAGTGGGTACTACCGGGCTCGAGCCAGCTTCACTGGTGGAGTGGAATCTACCCAGATTTTCCACCTCACTGTCAATGGTACGTGACACCCCTCACCTCAATCCCATGGCTACGTCCTTCTTTTGTACCCAGGAGTGTCACTTGGGCCCCAATTTCAGGATTCATTCCAGATGCCAGCCTTCAGGCTCTATTTTCTCTCTTGAAATTAGGATAAATGGCTTTACCACAAATGAAGAGCAGAGCTGAGATTCACACGAGGGATAAAATCACTTCAGTTTTTTGGGAGAGGAAAATGGAATTTGGGGGAAATGGAATTTTTGCCATAACACTTCCTCTTCTTTAGAGCATTAAATTGACTTAATTTGTGTATTAGTTTTCTATTGCTGCTATAACAAATTACAGTAGGCCCCCCTTATCCACAAGGATACGTTCCAAGACCCCTGAAACCGAGGATAGTATCAAACCCTACATATGCTATGTTTTTCCTATGCATACATACGTGTGGTAAAGTTTAATTTGTAAGTTAGGCACAGTAAGAGGAAAACTATAACTAATAATAAAATAGAACAATTATAACAATATACTCTAATAAAATTTACTGTAGATTTTAGCAATCTCAGCATACAATTGTTTTCTTTCCTAATTAAGTCAAGAACTTTCACCTTTTCACTTAAAGAAAGCACTTTACAGCTTCTCTTTGGCATATCCCAGCATCACTACTCCTACTCTTTGGGGTCCTTATTAAGTAAAATAATAAAATAACTGTTACCTGAACACAAGCACTGTGATCACACCACGGTAGATCTGATAATCCAACTGGCTACTAAGTGAGTAATGGGTGGGTAGTGTATACAGTGTGGATACACTGGACAAAGGGATGATTCATGTCCCAGGTGGGATGGAGTGGGATGATGCAAGATTCAACACACTACTCAGAACAGTATGCGATTTAAAACATGACTTATTTATTTCTGGAATTTTCCATTTAATATTTTCGGACCATTGTTGACCGTGTGTAACTGAAACCACAGAAAGTGAAACTGTGGATGAGAAGGGACCACTGTACTACAAATTACCAGCTTAACTCAACACAAATTTATGATCTTACTGTGCTGTAGGGCAGAAGTCAGACACAGGTCTCACTGGGCTAAAGTCAAGGTGTTGGCAGGGCCGGGTTCCTTTCTTGAGGAGCCAGGGGGAGAAATATTTTCTTGCCTCTTCCACCTTCTAGTGGCTGCCTGCAACCCTAGCACTCGGCCACCTTCCTCTATCTTCACAGCCAGCAATGGTGGGACGAGTCCTCCTCACAGTGCAACCCTCTGAACTCCTCTCCTTCCTTCTTCTACTTTTATGGACCCTTGTGATTACATTGGTCCCCTCCAGATAATCCAGAATAATCTTGCTATTTTAATGTCAGCTGTTTAGCAATCTTAATTCTGTCTATTACCTCAATTCCCCTTTGCCATTAACCTAACATATTCACAGGTTCTGAGGATTAGGATGCAGACATCCTTGGCGGGGGGCACTATTCTGCCTGCTCTAATTCAGAAATCATGTATAGTTCGTCATCCCTGTCTCCTCTGCTCTTACACAGCCCTGGCCTGAGGGAAGCATCACACACAAAATCCAGACTGAAGAGCCTCCATAGATATAGGAGAAAGTTTACCCTGCCACCCATCTTCAGAACCTTATTTAGCAACCCTTTCCTTCCCTACAGTTCCTCTGCATAGAGAAACACCCTGATACGGAGAGAGTGGCTTTGACAGCTTTAGGTCCCCATGGGATTTCTATGACTGGCTTGTAAATCTGTCAGTTCTCTTCCTCTCTTTACCACAAGTCCAGTGGCATGTTCTAACCACACTCGGGGTTGTCATTCCCGAGTCATTCCCGCTACCTCTGCATTTCCCACAAGTGTCTCCACTTTTGGGCACATGGGTTCTTTCTCTGGACTCCCAGAGCTGGCTGGATGTCCCTCTTCACCATTGGCTGTGTAGTCCCAGGCACCATCTCTGCAGGAGAAGCAGGGTGACGGTGGTGGACCAGGACAAGTCCTTCATTCCTGGCTTCTTCTCCCTCTAGGAAAGACCCAATTTCTAAACATATTGGGCCCTGGGTAGGTGGAGTGCAGCCTCTATTTTCTTGTGGGAGATTTTTAAGGCTTGCTCAGTTTAGTGACATCAGGTAAGGCTTAATTCTGTGCCCCCCATCCTTCTTGTCTCTTGCTATATATTTAACGTTGGGATAATTCTATTTCGTCTATAAAATGTCGCACTTTCCGTAGAGGGATGAAGCCAGAGCTTCAGGGAGATACTGGATGAGAATGCGCAGACTGTAATGTTCTGCACTCACGTGAGGCTCCATTCTCTTGTCCCTCCCACCCCAGAGCCCGTGCCCCATCCCCAGATCCTGGTCCGGTCACTGTCCATCACAGCAGGCTGGTGCAATGTCACCCTGGAGTGCAGGGCTGTGCAGGTCACAGAGGACCTGAATGTGACCTGGGAGAGCAAGGGCCTTCCCAGGGAGCTGGAATGGAGAGAGACACTGGGACCAGCGCCCAACTCCTGGACCCTGACTGTGAGCCTGCCTTTGAACCAGCCCAATGTCAGCCTCACCTGTGTGGTCAGCAACGCCGAGGACCAGAAAACTGTCACTTCAGCCCTTGGGGAGGTCTGTGCCCATGGTGAGTGTAACCTGCCAGAGGGGAGGGGCGCTTTCGGAGCTCAGGGAGCGCTGGGGTCTGAGGACTCTGGGCTTTTCTCCCCACTGTGTTCATCAGCACCACCTCCACCTGGTCACCCCACACAGCAGTCTGGGAGGCACATCCAGCTTGTCTCTGCTTTTAAATGTCTCTCACATCTCAGCCTCTCACCTCGTGCCCCTGCTGGTAGGCAGCAGCTGTCCAGTCCCGCTCCCCGCCCCACTCATCACCCACAGTGAGTCCAGAGTGGTCTTTTGGAAAAGAAGTTGGATTGTGTCATTTGTCCATGTCACCTGTAGGATTTGATCTCCAGTGACTCCTTGTAGAATTCAGGGCTAAGACCCTCCTCTGCCCATGGTTTTGGCCTCAGTGACACACTTTACATCACACTGCTTGCTTGGAGTTCCCGAATATGTTCTGTTATTGCCAGATTTGAGCCTCTGGATATGCTGTTTCCTCTCCCATCATTCCTCCCACCTTTTGCCTTCATTTCTTGCCTTATTCTTATTGAAGGGCTTCCTTCAGGGACAGCTGACTTCAGTAACATGTGACTCATGTGGTCACACAGGGCCCCATGCTGGATGTAAACCTCTGCAGTGGCCATCTTGACATAACTAACAATTTTTGAGCAAAGAACTCCTCATTCTCATTTTGCACAGGGCCCTGCAGGGGCTGTAGCCGTCCTGCCCTCAGGCATCACCTTTAAGGAGGGTCCCTGGCAGCTCACTAAGTGGCAACGCTCTGTTTCTGTACTTGTCTCTTCCCTAGCCTGGAACACCTTGAGGGCAGGGGCCATGTCTTGTTCTCCTTTGAATCCGTGTGCCAAGCACAGCATCTGGAACAGTTTGTTCACAGTGTTTCGATGATTGAATGAGTGACCTGGTACCCCCGTGTGCAGCCTCGCCCCCTAATCTATCCTCCATGAGCTGCTGGAGGGACCTGCTGTGTCAGCATCACATAAAACGCCCTGTTACCCTCCCCTTACCCCCCGTACTGGAGCCTCAGACAGAGTTCAACACTCAGTGTGATGCACGAGACCCTCTAAAGACAGCTCCAGCCACCCTTTGACCTTCCTTGCCCCCCTCCTTCCTGCCCTTTCCCTCTCCTGCCTGCTGCAGTGGAGTGTTGGCAACTCCTAGGCACTGGCTTTTGGACACAGCCATTTCTTTAACTTGGTACTCCTCCCTCCTGGAATGCCCTGCCCACCCTGAATATCTGGTAAAGTCCTATTTCTTCTTCAAGACTCAGGTTACCCATCACCTCCTATGGGAGGCCCTCCCTGAAGACCCGTGTACAAGGTGTAAACCTCTATTGCACAGAAATCTTTCTGGCTGGCACACTTTGTTGTTTTCTCAGTCTTCCCTGCTGAGTGATGAGCTCCCAGGGTGTGGACCAAGTCTCGTTCATCTCAATATCCTGTCATCAAGCAGGAGCTTGGGCACTGGGGAAATGAATGACCCTCCATGGTCCTTCCTCTTCAGCTTCTGAACCAGGAATCTTCAGACTTCTCCCCCTGCTCTCTCTATCTCTCCTGGCACTGGGTATCTCAAGTTCTCTCTTACCTTAACCTTCTTCACTCTCTCCGTGTGAGGGAAACAGTTTCAGGTGGACACGGCTCGGCAGGCACCCTGGAAGCCATACTAGGGGCCCTTGTGGCCGTGCTGTTGATCCTCGGGGTTGGACTGTACCTTTGGAAGACACATGAGAAGAAGAAGAAGATGGAGATTGGAGGAGGCAGGTTGCACTTTCCTTTCTGGCTCAATTACCTCCCCTCCCCCACTGGGCCCTTGGCTCCCTTTCTCCTGCAATTTGCTGCTCAGTGAATGTCCCTGTGGAAGGGATGGTGTGTAGACATGTCCTTGGGGTTCATAGCAGTGGGGGAGGGTACAGGTTTCCCAGGCCCAGATTCAAGCTCCACTCTGTGTATGACTCAGGTGCAGAATTGCAAGAGGAACACAGGAACCAGGATGGTGACATCCGGTTTGCTGAGCTGAGCCAGCAGGAGTCTCGAGGGCGCAGGGACAAGGTGAGAGCTGGGATCAGTGTCCAACTGGGCTCTCCCAGGTCCCTCTGTGCCTGGGTCTGGGCATTTCTAGCCCTGCTGTCTCTGGCCCTTTCTAGTCTCTCCGGATAGTCACTGGTATTTACTAAGAAACTTTACAACTGGGGCCAGTATAGTGCAGGGCACTTAGGGGGAATTCACGTGCAGTTCCTGTCAGCAGCATTGGTTCCATCTGGGTCCCTCTGGGGCCTCTCTATCCCTCAGCTGTTCTAGGAACCCTCTGTCTTGCATTCCTAGGGTGTGGGTGAACGACATCTAGAACAAAAGGAACCTCTCACTACTGTCTACTGTGCGGTCCAGAGGCCAGGCCTGGCCATGAAGATGATTTAATTGCAGAAAGCAGGAGAATGGACATTCCTAGGACACCTTCTCTCTGAGCTTGATGCCTGCAGACACCCGCGTCTTCCAGCTCTGGTCCAGCTCCAGCTGTCCCTGGTCTGCATTACTCTGACCTTCATGTCCTCAACTCCCTGGGTACATGTGGCTGTGTCACTTCTTCTGACACCTCCCCAAGCTGCCATCCCTCTCACGACCCTCACTCCTGCAGGATGAGTGCTCTTCCTCTGTCATTGACTCGCCTCCTGACCCCTCTACTCCTGAAGATTCTGAAAGGGGACCCTCCTGACTGTGCATGTGTTAACCCCCACAGCCTCTGCTGTGTTGCTGGTGTGTGTCTTTCTGAGAACACGAGCCCAGGGTGGGGACCGTGTAGAGGAGATGACCATGCCACAAAGGAAAGAGTGAGGCCCTTGGTGCTGGATGCTGAGTTTGGGATTAATGGAGGCAGCACGGGTGGTTGTGAGCCCACAAAGGGACTGGCCAGAGGCTTCCTTTGCACCTTGTGTAAGGCTCCTTTGGGGGGTGTTTGGTATTGTGTGTGTGTGTGGGTGTGTGTGTGTGTGTGTGTGTTGGGGAAAGTGTCTAGTGTACATTATATACTGGCCAGGGCCCTTGTTCTTGGCCACCTGTGCTAACCTGGACCTCAGCCTCAGCGTCAGCCCATGGGCCCCAAACCCACCTTCCTGTGGAGTGGGAAGAGGAATCTCTATTATTTAAGGCCATTTGAAGTCTTCTGTTTCTCAGAGAATGACCCCAGAGACTCAAAGTTAGGAGTTGCATTCTTAGAAAAACAGCTTCAGCTCTTCCCCTGTCTTGGATAGGGGCGGTTATCTAACTGGGTGGTTAGAGTGGATGTACAGTGTCCTCCCACCCACCTTGGTGAGGCTACTGTGGGGTGTGAGGGGTAAAGCTTGTGAGAGAAGGTCTGAATCAGCCCTCTCCGGGCTTTTCTGGTGACCATCAGCACCGCACAACCATGCTGGCCTCAGGCCGTAGGTTACCTCTTCTTTGTTCACTCACATCCGTCTGTCTAGAATGACAGTTCCCTCTCTCTGTTCCTTGCTGCCATCCTTGCCTGCTGAAATACTACCATCCTGTCTAAAGCCTCCTTCCAAGTCACGTGTTACATGGATCCCATCTGGTTCCCAAAGGTTTGGAAATGGTCTCTCCAACATCTGACTTTTTCCAATGTCTTGTACATAGATAAGGCCACTACCATAGTCTGCCCTGGATTAGTTATGAGTCTTCCCTGCAGGACTAACCTAGAGTTCCCTCAGGAGGGTGTTGGGGCTGTAGGAGGCCAGGACCAAGAAGACAAGCACCTCTCTCTGTGAAGATTCTTGGCCACCCTTCCTCCCACAGGGGCTCAGCAGACTGAGACCAAGAGCACAGAGGCTGCTGAAGGTCTTTCCGGTGGTGGGTCCACGTGGAATCAAGGATGGACATGATGATCTCCCATGACCCTGCCGATGACCTCTCATGACTCTCCCTGACCCAGAGATCTGAGGTGGGAACTTCCCCACCCCACCTCCAGCCCCACATTGCCTGAGGACCTGATGCAGCCTGCACTGTGGTGTGTGGGAGCTTCTCCCTCTATGAGGCTCCTCACCTCCTCAAAGCCTCTGCCTGCTGCCTTGTATCCCAGCTCTTGGGTCAGGGGTGGACTCCCTGGTACTACGAACTGTGGTACCTTGTCTCCCGGCCTACATTCCTGGTTTCTTGGTTCTCTTCCCAGCTGAGCTCAGCTCAGCAGCTTCATCCCTGAGCTCAGAAAGCAAAGTTCTGAGTAAAGGCTTAAGCATTAGGAAGCAATGCTAGGGGCCTGCTGGACGGTACATGGATAAGGGAGAAGTAGGGGGATCCCATAATAGGGATGTCTCTTTTCCCTCAGGCTGAGTAGAAAGCTGAGAGTGAAAAAGATGACATCTTCTCACTGGCATTGCAGGCGACTGGTCATGGTTGGGTGTCAATGCCCATGAGCCTAGGAGCAGTGACCACCCATTGACCCTTCCGATCCCACCTAAAGCAAGGAGTTAAAAAAAAAAAAAAAGGGGGGAACTGGGCTTTCCAAGCCTGTAATGAACCCGGTTTTGTCCTTTGTTATTAGTGCCACTAAGCCGACTCTGACCCTTAGAGACCTTGTGTATGGCAGACCGGATCCCTGCTTGGTGTTTTTGTACCATCATCTCATCTTGTGGCGCTGTATCAGGTAATGCTCCACTGTTATTTATAGGACTTTCACGGCCATTTGTTTTCAGGAGTGGGTGGCCATGTCCTTATGCCTAGTCTGGAAGACCTGTGGAAACTTGCCCAACATGGGCAACCCTGTTGGAATTTGAAATACCAGTGACATAGCTTTCAGCATCACAACAACACGCAGCCGCCACAGTATGACAACTGACAAATGGATGGTGTGGTTCCCTGACTGGAAAACAAACCCAAGCTGGGATGGTGAGAGCGCTGAATCTTAACCACTAGACCACCAGGGCTGGCATTTTTGTCCTAGGCATTTTACAAATATTATTTCTTCTAATTATTTCAAGAACACTCTAGGGTACGTATTATTAACCCCATTTTGCACAACTAACCAAGGTCTCAAACTGGTTGGTAGCAGAGCTAAATCCAACACCGGATGATTCTAGCATTCACATCTTACGCTTTACCACATGGTCATTGAAGAACTTGGAATCCCAGAATATTCCGATGGGAATATCCTCTATTTGTTCTTCTCCTGGATCCTGGTCTTCTAACTCAGGTGCCCCAACTTGGAAGCTCATAATATACGTTTCTCATTTAGAGCTTTAACAATTCTATGGGGCAGAAACCCCCATTGTACAGATGGAAAAGTAAAATCCAGAGATGTTAAAGACCTCACACAAGTTCTCCTGAGCTAAAGTGAGGTAGGCATGATTTGGGTCCACAAGAGATCATAATTTCACTCATTTTGCCTTCTTCTCCCTCATCCCAGACATCCAACCACTTACCATCTTCCGTTGGTTTATCCTTCATAATGCTTCTTGTATTCCATCCTCCTCTCATTCTTTTATTCCTATCTTTCACGTGCAGCTTCACCATTTTCACGTTTCTGCCAGCGTTGTATGAGATTTCTCCACATCCTCTCCAACTCTTTATTTTTTTGTGAGGAAGATTTGCCCTAAGTTAACATCTGTTGCCAATCTCCCTCTTTTTTTCGTGAGGAAGATTAGCCCTGAGCTAACATCTATGCCCTTCTTCCTGTACATTGTATGTGGGACGCCACCACAGCATGGCTGATGAGTGGTGTAAGTCAGCACCCGGTATCTGAACCTGCGAACCCATGCTGCTGAAGCGGAGCATGGTGATGTTTAACCACTCAGCCACGGGGCCAGCCTGCTTATTATTTTTTGATTTTATCCATTCTAGTGTGCATGAAGTTGTATCTCACTGTGGTTATGAGTTGTATTTCTTTAATGATTGATGAGGTTGAATGTCTTTTCAGGTGCCCATTGAACATTTGTATAACTTATTTGAAGAAATCTCTTTCTTGAATTTTCTCTTGTCGTGCATTGCCCCCACCACTCCACTGAATCTGCTCTTATCTGGGTCATCAGGAAACTCCATCTTGTCTAATTCAGTGGTCAATTCTCAGTTCTCCTCTCCTGTGACCTTTCAGCTGCAACAGACCTATACTTCCTACACCAGGTGAAACACTGTATTCACCTTGCATTCCCCACTCACCATTCTTCTCCTCCTACTCAGTGGTTGCTCCTTAGTTTCTTTTATCAGTTTCTTTCCCATATCTCCAACCTCTAAGCATTGGAATATCCCAGGGTTCATACCCAGACCACTTCTCTGAGACTACACTCATTCTCTTCTGATGTTATGGCAGTGCACTAATCCCCGGAACCTGTGACTATATGACCTTACGTGGCAAAAGGGATTTACAGATGTGATCCATCCCCTGGATTCCACATTATAAATTTCTGGCTGTTTACTTGACATCTCCACTTGCATATATAACAAGCATCTCCAACTGGACATGTCTAAATCAAACTCCCCAAACATGCTGCCCATATAGTTTCCCAGCCCAAAAAATGTCACCTCAATCCTTCCATTTGTTCCGGCCACAAAACCTTGGTTTCATCCTTGACTTCATTCTTTTTGTCATACTCCACACTCTGTCAGCAAATAGTGATGTCTTTTCATTCAATATATGTTCACATATTTATTTTCATATATATATATATATATATATATATATCTATATATTCATAACCTCTTACCACCTCCCTGGTCCAATAGGACCATCATTTCTCACTTGGATTATCACAGTAACCTCATTCTCCCTACTTTTGTCTTAATCTCTTAATGTTTGTTTTCAAAATGTCATCCAGAGTGATCTTTTCAAAACCTAAGTTGCATCACATTACTCCTTAGCTCAGACTCCCCCATGGGTCCACTTCATCTGCAAGGCCCTGTACCATCTGACCTTATCTCTCATGCTCCCCTCCTCCCTCAGTTCACTCTAGGACACTGGGCTTTTTGCCTTTCCTTCAATACACCATGCATGCTCCTGCCTCAGAGCCTTTGCTCTGCCTAGAATTCTCTTCCTCCAGGTATCTGCACGTCTCATTTCCTGACATCATTCAGGTCTTTGTACAAACGTTATCTTCTCAATAAGGTCTATCCTGACCTCCCTACTTACAGCTGCATACTCCTCCAGGTGCCGTCCTCCCTCTTCTGTGCTCTACTTTTCTTCATAGTACTTCAAAATGTTGTGAGTTAGGGTGCATTTAATCTGGACTGTAGATTAAAGACAAGTGGAAATTGAGGCCTCAGAGTGTAAACTGCAAATCCTATTATGCAAGTACCATTATTATTCCCAGGAAACTGCAACACTGATAAGGTAATGAACTTGCTCCAGGTCACAGAACTAATAAGTGGCAGAGCTGGGATGAAATTTTGGAGTCAGATTCTAAAACCCACAGTCTTGACAACTATATACTGGTTAAATAAAGTATAGTTCATCCGCATGATGGAATACTATAGATGTAATAAGAAGGATAAATTACATCTTTATATATTTAAGTGGGAAATTGTCCCTTAAATATTAAATGAGTTATGGGACAGTATGCATAGCATTATGCAGTATTACAAATATATGTAAACATATGTATATGTTGGCATAAAGGAAGTCTAAAAGCTGATATGTCAAGAAGTTAACAGTGGTATCTTCTGGAATCTTTTTTTCTGTATCATCAGATTCTCTACAATGCTTATCAGAGAAAAGATTATCTACTAAAATTTTTGAGCAGGGCAGTGACATGAGCAGAGCTGTGTTTCAGATAGATAAAGCCACATATGTGTCAACAGGAAGCTTATCATCTTGGAAACTCGTTAAAGTATTCCTGCTCAATTTCACTTTCTATTGTGTTGAATTGAGGCCTTCAGAATCTTTATTGAAATAATCTCAAATATCTCTGGCTCTGTCTACACAGTACAGGCAAAGCGAAAATTTTGGTCTAATTGATTCAAATGGACCCTCCCCATGACCCAGCTCACAACCCTGGCTGTTCATCAGATCAACTGGAAAACTTTTAAGAAGAGAAGCTTGGACCCTATCCCCAAACTGAGTATCATTGATATTTTAAAAAACCCACTAGGTGATTCTGATGCATGATCAGGGTTGAGAACTGAAACCTTTGGTCTACATGGAGTCTTCATAAAATTCAAATGGGAATGTACGTGGCAGGGAAGACTGAGAGCTTGTCTTCCAAGACGGTTCTTGGTATGCGCTCAGCACACAGTGTAGGAAATGTAGGTTGGGTGAAAGAATGAGTGAATGATGAGATCCCACAGGTTGGAATTACTTTCATGTGCTCACCAAGATTCAGAGTCTGACATGCAGACTCTGAGCCTGAGCCCAGAATCTCTATTTCATCCATTGTCCTGTGTGATTTGCCTCAGGAATGCAAAATCTTGCTAACAAATGTCAAAAGATACTGAAAGACAAAACCAGAATGCTGATTTATTAATTTACAGTAAGAAGCACACTTGCTAACTGGGCCAGATAGTCCCGTGGGCCTGACCAGTGTGTCCTCTCCCAGAGACAGGCCACACGGGAAATAAGGCATCACTAGGCTGCTTGGGGAGCCTGAGTCAGGGCAGGTGAGTAGGTGCTGCTGGTGTGGATGCCAATGGCTTTCTTGTCTGAGCTCTTCATCTCCATGTACCTGCCTGGTGCACGGGATTCTCCTGCCAGCCTGACAGAACTTCACTTGTCTCTGTCACTCACCTCTCTTTATGCTCCATTTCTTATTAATTATCCTTCAGATTGACATGTTTTCCTTTGGTCATGTTCATTTATGAGATTGAGTCTTGCCTTGTCATTTGAGCTGGATCTCTATACTTCTCTTGTGATCTAGGTATGTGATGTCTTATTTAATTTCTAAAAATCAAAAAACAACAAAATACTCACACATATTTCTCTCATTTCTGAGTCATAATAGAGGGAGTGGAGGGAGAGGACACCCCTCAATACACCACATTCCACCAGCTGAACCATCAAACTGCTGTTGCAAACAGATCCAAAAATAAAAGCTATGACCTGAATAATGGGATTCCATAGCTCTCAGGGCTGAAATCTTCACCTAATTTATCACCTAGCCTTCCAGTAAGTTCCTCTCCTATTTAAAACAGCAAAACAACAACCACATGTAGAAAAAACTCTAGGAGAACGTAGTACATAATTAACATCTATTGAATTTAAAAATCTTCATCAAACGGAGAATTTATAGAAAATATGAATTGCTAAAGTTGATTTACATGTGTGTATAAACCTCAAAAAATCAACACAGAATATATTCTAAAACTTATATAAGTATTTTCTCCTTAAGGGCATAAGATCCACATCCCATTTTAGGTGGATTCCTTCAAACCTTAAAAAGTAACAAGTTTTTATGCTAACGAATATGTTTAAAACTTGGAAGAATACAGAAAGCATCCTTTTATGATTTAGAAACTTGACAAAGCACAAGAGAAAAATAAGGTCCCAATCCCGTTGTCTAGGCTGCTTGGGCTCCTCTAACTTCCCTTCTTCTGCTGGAAACCCTTCTTGTGAGCTGAACTCCCTGCTTCCCAAGGAACTTGAGGAGCAAAGGCCTTTTGCCAGGATCGTCACAGTACTGGGGATAAGAATAGAGTTCTAGTCTCTATTGGCTCAGGAATGGTGCAGAGAGTGAGAGGCTTCTGGGTGATGGATCCTGGACTGGCCCCACTCCCTGCAGTGGGCTGGCTCAGTGCAGGCACTCTCCCCACCTGATGGTTCTGGGGAAACTGGGACTTTGGGGTTTGGAATAATCCTATGTGATTTTGCCACAGAGAGTTTCCTAGAATCTAAGAATGTCCATGTTGGAAGTGAACTTACTGTGGAGTCCTATTCCATCCTGCACTGTACAACAACCTACCAAGTAACTTTGCCTGTGGTTATGTTACCACCCAAGGTGGGAGCAGTCTGCCCACCGCAAGATGTGTCAATAGTGAAGAGGCAATGGGGCCGACCCCATGGCTTAGCGGTTAAGTGCGTGCGCTCTGCTACTGGCGGCCCAGGTTCAGGTACCGGGCGCGCACTGACGCACCACTTGTATGGCCATGTTGAGGCGGCATCCCACATACAGCAACTAGCAGGATGTGCAACTACAACATACAACTATCTACTGGGGCTTTGGGGAGAAAAAGAGAAAAAAAGGAGGAAGATTGGCAATAGATGTTAGCTCAGGGCTGGTCTTCCTCAGCAAAAAGAGGAGGATTGGCATGGATGTTAGCTCAGGGCTGATCTTTCTCACCAAAAAAAAAAAAAAAAAGGAAAAAATAGTGAAGAGGCAAGGTGGTAGGAAAGAAAAGGCAGTTTATTACAGGTTGCTAGCAAGAGGGAAGATGGCTGCCTAGTGTCTAAAAGAACCATCTTAAGGGGGCACACAATCTTACAGCAATTATATAGGCTGGTGGGTTATAGTGGAGGGGGTTAGGGATGTTGACCCTCTGGTGTTACAGACTGGGAGTTGTCACACCAGATCTTTCAGTTTTCATTGATGATGGCTATCAACATAGACTCTCTGTTTTGGGGTCATCACATTCCTAAGGACCTCAAAAGAACAAAGTTATCATCTTATCACAGCTGGGAGGTACATGCACAAGCAAGGGTCGTAAAATCTACAGAGCAGTTAGATCTCCTGAAGGGTGCATATCCAGCTGAGTTAGTTTGTCAGAGGTCGTTCAAAGTTACCATAGGGTTTCTTTTCTACAATGGCCTCCCTCATGTCAACCTTGTGTTGAGCTGGTATCAGTTACCTTCCACCAGTGACTGGGACCTCACTGTGTCTCAGAGCCTCTATTCCATTTTTGGATGACTGTCCTCTAATGTTGAGTCAAAACCTGTCTTTCTTTATCTTCAAGTTCCCATCTTGAGGTCACTTATTACAAATATGATTCCTTGTCCCCTGGATGGTCCTTCAAGTGGGATTCAGAACAGAGCAGAGAGAAACATCAGTGCCTGGAATAGCTGTTCTTTGCTCTTCCTAAAAGCCCTGATTCCACCATCCCTCATAGTTTCCTGGGTCACATGCCAAACTTTACTGTCTCTGATTCATCTCCTCTGGTATTGTCCCAAGGGCTGGAGATGTTGGATATCACATTTTCTGGGGATGGTGAGCACCAACCCCCTATCTCTGGGATACGAGTGTCTCAGGAGCTGGACACATTCACCCTGCTGGGCAATTTCTTGATCTCAACAGACCTCCCTAATGTCGTTGGTGGCAGTTTTCTGGTCCACATTGTTGCTGACCATACAAGTGAGGCT
Source organism: Diceros bicornis minor (assembly GCF_020826845.1). Lineage (NCBI taxonomy): Eukaryota > Metazoa > Chordata > Mammalia > Perissodactyla > Rhinocerotidae > Diceros > Diceros bicornis. The sequence continues at coordinate 61,299,718 of NC_080743.1, forward strand.
GATGTTGGGCTGGCGTAAGGAGGAGTCTCACAGCCAGGGTCCAGGTGTTGGGGGCTGGTCCTGGTGTCCCTTTCTGCCCCAGCTCCCTGAGGAGGCCCTTGCTCTCCCAGGTCTTGTTCAGGTCCTCTGTGGCTCCCATGGCCTCACACTCCAGGGTGACATTGTACCAGCCCAGTGTGATGGATGGTGACTCAATAGGATGTGGGGAATGAGCACTGATTCTGGGGCATGAAGGGACAAAATAATTATAGTTGCATTTGTGGAGCACATCATTCTTCCATTACCTCATGTCATTTCAGAGTCCCCTGCTGAGAATGCAGGGCATTTCACAGCTAAAGCAGCTGAGGCTTACAGAGATGTAACAGTTTATTCAAAGTCATATAACAAGAAAGTGATATAGAATCTCATTTTAGAGAAGGGAAAGTAGCCAGTGCTATGAACTCTCTCGACCACTCACACCCCCAGCCCTCATCACATAGCTGAAATCACACCTGCTTGCCCTCCACACACGTGATCACATCCTTTACAACCCCCAGAGCATGTGGAGGCTATAATCAAACTTCTTGGGCAAATATCTTCCATATGCAGACCTTTCAAAGAAGGTTCTGGAAACTGGTTTGAGACTGTTAACCCTCCCTCACCCAAACTGCAGACATAAAAAAGTTAGGATTTGGAGGTAAGGGGGAAGAGAATATCTTTGGAGAGAGCTGTGCTGCTGTGAGTCCCCCCTGCCCCAGCTGGATGGGTGCTTGACTCTCACCTCAAACACGGTGAGAGGGGCTTCAATGAGACCATTCAGAGAGCTGGAGCTGTGTCCCCTGCAGCTTGGGGATGCACTGGACAGGTGGCTGCTTTACACCTGATAAGCCCAAGGGGAGAGATGCTGCTGAGACAGCCTTTAGTAAAGTACTGGCTGCCAATTAGTAAGAAATTGCATCGACATTGGTGAGTCAAAAGAACATGTCTTTCATCAACTAGAGGTAGGAGCTTAAAAGAAGATTGAAAAGAGGTCCATCTGGAGAAACAATAGAACCGCAATAGAGAGAGTCTGTGTGGAAATGGACCAGCCAAGTCCAGAGGTCAAAGAGAAACACTAAGTGGCCATCCTGTGCATTACCTATGACAAGGTAGGTGAGAGATCCCCAGCATGCCAGAGGAAGGGTATCCAGGGATCCTGTGAAAATGCCCCGTGAGAGAAAGAATCAGCCTAAACACTATCATGCCCAGAGAAACAAACTGCCTGACTTCCACAGCAGGACCAGTTAAGGAAGGCCTTTCCTGAGCCTCCCACCTCCATCCCCTTGACTGCTGCTCTCTCCCTCCCTGTGCTTGTGGAGGTGGTGAGGGATCTCCGTCTTTTTGTTGCTCTCTGTAATCCTTGCGGGCCTTTGCCAGGGAACTTTGCTCTGGTCTCCGGGGCTCATTCTCTGCTTCTGCTACATCTGCTGTTGATGTGGCTCTTCCTGCTTGTCTTGGGCCAGGGCAGGTGATGCTGCTGACGTCCTTGGTCCCTGTCACACAGCCTCCCGTGATGAGGTCTCTGCACTAGGACTTTCGTTATTCTGACCTCAGGTCACCTTCTGGCCCGTGTTCCCTCTCAGCACTGTGTCTCCCCACCAGGGGCTCATGAGAACTTCTGAATCTCCCCAACAGGGAGCCCAGGAGCCCAGGCTGAGGGAACTTGTAGCCCCTCTAGAGGCCCTTTTTCTGTAGAAACACACCATGACCAGATTTCTACTCAACAGGGCTCCCTGGGAGGAGACACTCCCCCAGGGAGTGATAAGTGAGACCCAGGCTCCCACTTTTTTGTTTTCCTGCTCATCCTATCTGGAGTTCCTATTTCCTGGCTTGCTCCCACCCTGCCCTGCAGCCCCCTGCTGTTGAGCTCCTAGGGAATAGCATATCACATCCTTTTCAATGGTTAATCAGAGTCTCATCCTTTTTTTTTTTAAACAACAAAGGTTTACTTTTTTTTTTTTTTCGTGAGGAAGATCAGCCTTGAGCTAACATCTGTGCTAATCCTCTTTTTGCTGAGGAAGACCGGCTCTGAGCTAACATCTATTGCCAATCCTCCTCCTTTTTTTTCCCCACAGCCCCAGTAGATAGTTGTATGTCATAGTTGCACATTCTTCTAGTTGCTGTATGTGGGACATGGCCTCAGTGTGGCCGGAGAAGCGGTGCGTTGGTGCGCACCCGGGATCCGAACCCGGGCCACCAGTAGCGGAGCGCACGCCCTTAACCACTAAGCCATGGGGCCGGCCCCAGTCTCATCCTTAATGCATTTCTTTAATGCTTACTTAATTCTAGAAACATATATGAAACCACTCTCATGTCTCACTTGGTACGTTTTTAGTTTGTGACTTGTAGAAAGAAGTCTATTCTCTGCATCTACAATCTTTGGTTTTGGATCACATAAATCTCTTTTTTTCAGTCAATAAAGTAGGGCTCTTGCCTATTTTGGAAGTGAAAAGATGGACACAGACTTCCACATTCTCAGAGGGCTTCTAGCCTCTGCATAAAGCAACAGCTGCCTCCGCCCCAAATGTGGAGGTTTGTGGGCAACAGGGATCACGGGTATGGAAAAAACACTTGGAAATCTCCAGACAAGAAGGCCCTTGAACTGACTCTGAGCCCCTCCTCACACTCTGACCACACAATAACACTTGATAAAAATATAATAAAAATGTTTAATAATGTATCTCAGATCTGGAAACTCCAGTTACAGAAACCAGAGGGAACTAAAAGGGTGCTAAAGGGAGAAGTGGGATTGGAAGTTCTCATGTCCCAATGGCTTATTAGGACCAGACACAAACCTCAGAGGCCCATGTTATACATCCCTCAGTGGGGACCAGCCTGTGTGCGGCTTTGTGCCTCTAGGGATGCTGCAAGAAGCGGCTCAGGTGAATACAGGCTGAAAGAGTTCCTGTCTTCTGTCCTGGGACGTCATCTCGGGGGCTGCCACCTGCTCTGGACCATGAGAGGAATCTGTGAGAAACTGGAATCCACACCTGCAGTGTGCAGGGTGTGGGTGTGAATTCTCACTATGCGCTAGAACTCTGAGTCCAGAAACAACCTTAAAAATGGGTGAAGCCCTAGGTCCCAGCAAGGTGAACACTGAACGGACCTGAGGGGAGCCTTCCACTGCCCAGGGCACGTGTGTGCACTAACGGTTCAAGGAGATCAGAGACGGAATCAAGCCTATGGTACAAAACCAAATCATTTTGGAGAAAGAACAGGCAGAAATGAGTGGGAAGAAGTAGAGATTTTGAGCAAACAAGTAGGTAAAAGACATTAGTAACCCTAAATACGTATTGATGGTAAATACATATCCATAATCAGATAGTATTTCAAGCTTATCTGCAGATTTGCTGCAAGGAAGTGTCTGTCTGAGTCAGACCGGGGAGTTACAACCTTGGGAGTCTGTGCCTGTCTGGAGTGGCCTCCTTGACTGACTGTTACACTAAGGGCCACAGTGGGATCCTGCCGCCTCCAACTCACAGGGGCAGCAGGTGCTCCAGCCTCAGTGGTGGAAGCAGGGTGTTGGTTAACCCCAGGCACCTTACTCTTGACATGGGCTGCCCCAGTTTCCCTAAGGTTCTCTCTGTCCTTTCGTATATACATCGTTTTCATTGGAAACATCGATCATATCATCCTCTGTATTCATTTTCTCCTCATTTAATTGATTGCTTAGTCTGATTCTCTCAGATCCTCATTTGGCACTGGCTTTGCCTGTGATGGGGGCAATTTTCCACCTAAACAAAATGTGTTAGAGCTTTAGCACACACCATAGACAATGAGATAATTTTATGATAGCCAGAAGTAGAAAAGACCAATCGTCTACAGAGGAATGACAAGGCAATGACAGCACAGCTGTAATGTATGATGTATAATATCCTCAAAGGTTTCTGAGAAAATAATTGTCAACTTTGAATTGTATGCTCAAATGAACTATCATTCAAGATAAAGGGCAAAATAAAGACATCTCCAGGCAGACAAAAACTGAGAACATTTATCACCAATAGCCAATCACTAAAGGACCACTTCATGAATAAGAAAAATGATCTAGAAGGACAGTTTGAAAATAAAAAGGAATGGTGAGCAGAGAAATGGTAAACAGGCAGTAAATCTGAACACAGATTGCATAAAAATCCTAAGAATTTATAAATGTGGTAGAGAAAATGCATAATAAAAATATTGGATAACAATAATATTTAAGAAAAGAGGGAGATGAGAAGAAGGAAAGTGCTCCAAGTTTGTTTTCATTTAATGAAATGAGTAGAGATATTGGTTTAGAGTTTGAATTGTATATGTATGTTAAAAATTAAGTCAAATCTTGGGGCCAGCCCCATGGCTTAGCAGTTAAGGGTGCACGCTCCGCTACTGGTGGCCCGGATTCGGATCCCGGGCGCGCACTGACGCAGCACTTGTCCAGCCATGCTGAGCTGGCGTCCCACATACAGCAACAAGAAGGATGTGCAACTATGACATACAACTATCTACTGGGGCTTTGGGGGAAAAAAAAAAGGAGGGGGATTGGCAATAGTCGTTAGCTCAGAGCTGGTCTTCCTCAGCAAAAAGAGGAGGATTAGCATGGATGTTAGCTCAAGGCTGATCTTCCTCACAAAATAAATAAATAAATAAATAAATAAATAAATAAAATTAAGCCAATCTTTAATTGAATAGAAACAGTGTATAACTTCCACAAAAGTGGAGGAAAAAATGGAGCAAAAAATTTACACCTAATTACATGAAATAAGAAGAGAAGCATAGACAAAACAAAAGAAAAAGAAGGATACAATAATTTGATAGAAATAATGCCGTACACATCAGTAGTCACGGTACCTTAAATGGAGAAACACCTCGCAATTAGACACGGACACGCATAGATTGCATAGAAAACTCAGTCCAGCTATACAGTGTTTATGAGAGACATTATGATGGAGACAGAGGGTTATATAACAATTCTAAATATACTGACAATATATGAAAATGCTTTCAATAGCATAACCTCACTATACATGATGCAAAATTGACAGAATCGCATGGAGAAAAAGACAAATTGTCACAGTAGGGGATATTGTTACCGAGCCCCAAAGGACTGGTGACGCACATGTGGGCCCTTTTGCCCTGGGTTGCTTGTGACAATAGAATGAGACCTGGTTCAGAATAGTAGAGCAGAAACTTTATTCATTGATTAATGAATGGAAGAGGCAGAGCTTGTGCTTTAAAACACCTTTCCCTGAAGGGGAGGGCACCAGCGTTCTCATGGGATGTGAAGGGGCAGGGGACTCTGCGTCATGCATATATCTTCCCTTCTTGCACACAGCACCTTTTGCACACATTTCCCTTTGTGCACAGTGCCCCAACGCCATTTTGGACCTTTCTGGTTCAGACTGGTTCTGCAGTTTGGCCACCTGACATTGTTCTGCCTTTGTTTCTATAAGCAAGCGCAACTTAAAACAAAGCATTAGACACGGAAAATGTTTTAGGGACTTTCCTGGGTGACAATGTTAATACAAGTTTCTTGATAACTGAAAAAGCATACAGATAAGAATTAGTAAGGAGAGAGATTTGAACAACACAATTGATAATTTGATTGAATGAGTAAATACCAAACTTGATACTCAATTATTAGAGAATGCATATTATTTTCAAGTAGACATGGAACATTGATAAAACTTGGCTACATACTAGGCCACAAAGCAGATTTCAAGGAAGGAAGGAAAGAAGGAAAGGAAGGAAGGAAAGAAGAAAGAAGGAAAGAGAGAAAGAAAGAAAGCTGTTAGAATTTCTCATTTTAGAGATGAGGCAATCTGCGTCCAGAGAAGGAAAGTGACTATCTCCAGGTTACACGGGATCTGGGAAAGAGTGGAATTGGCTGCCATTAGGCCCAACCTCCTCACTACTGGATGAGATGGACACCTCTCAGTTGAGTTTGGGCAGCCTGAGTGAAGTGGAAGAGGGATCATTGGAAGGAATATCACCTCTAAATTGCTCTACACTTTGGGGAGGAGTGGGTGAAGGAGTGATGGTGTGGGTGGTACTAAAGTGTTTGTCCTTATCTTTCTTAAAATCCTTAACCCTTTCCTGGACATCTCTTCAGAAAGAGAAGGGCAGAAGGGACGGTGGAATTGAATGGGTTCAATTCACACTACAATTTCCAGAGATGCAGGAAGCTGCCAGTGAGGAGTGGTCCTTCTCTTGTGGGGACCCCCTCATCACAGCAATAACAGCATTTACTGAATGTGTCCCTGTGTCTGCTGGCAGGGGCTGGACACGAAAGTGTCCCTGCCGTTGTGGGCTCCAGACAGAGACAGAGGAGACAGTGCAAAGAAATAGAGCTGGGTTTGGTCCATGAGTTAAGAGGGAACTACTACTGTCGGTTTCCCAGTGTGGTGATGGGGAAGGGTCAGAAAAATGGATAAAATTTTAATGTATGGACAAAATGTATGAGAGTTTTAAATTTTGTATTATTTAAATATATATTTAACTCACTTTGCTTACAACCACATTCTCCCCTGACTTTATTTTCTTCTTCTTCAGAATTTGATCTTTTGTATAGCAGAGAGCTCTTGCTCTGCATCATCTTCCATCTTCCTCACAGCTGGTGCTCACCATCCAGGTTCTGGGGTGGATCCTCCCCCGCAGCCTGAGGGCTGAGCCTCCTCCCTCCCTGGTTCCCTCCTCTCTAGAAAGTGGGGAGTCTGGCTGGGCTGCTGTTTAACCCTCCCCTAACCAGAAGTCCCTGCTCCTCTAATCCCTCTGAGTACTTGCTTCCCCTTTCCCAGAAGAGGGAAGTTGAAGGATGAGACTCCAGGACCTGCTCAGATCCTGGTGATCGGACAACAGTGCTGGGAGGGAGGAAACCCTGGGGAGGGCAGGGAAAGGGTAGGAGAGCTGATGGGCAGCTCCTTGCAGGGGAGAAGCACTGGGTGGGAAGAGAGGATTCCCAGGCTCCAGGTCTGCCTCTGCCCTGTGTGACCCAGGACAAGGTCACCCACCAGGGAACCTCATCCTCTGTGAAAGGAGGGGCCTGGGCAGATCCCCTTTAAGGCCCCTCCCAGCTATGACATTCTGGGATCCATGCATCCACCCAGATAGGACTCTCCTGTGGCTACTTCAAGACCTCTGCTCTCTCTCTTCATCCTGTGCTGTCCTGTTTCTGTGTCTTGACGGGGACTGTCAGCTGGTGAGCCTATTTAGGGCACCTTCAAAGAGAAGACCCCTGGCAGTCCCTGTGGTTACTTCCTCAGCCCTCCAAAGAGGAAGGGCATCCTCCTCTTCAAGCCTTGTCTTTGGGATCCAGCCTGGCCCTCTGTTCTCTCTGTCTTGTTCTTAAGATGGGTTGCAGTAGTTTGTTAATCTGCCGTAACAAAATTCCACAGATCTGCTGACTAACCGAGAGAAATTCATTTCTCACTGGTCTAGAGGCTGGCAGGCCAACATCAAAGGGTCAGGAGGTTTGGTTTCTCCCGAGGCCTCGCCTTTTGCCTTTCAGAAGGCCGCCTCTCACTGTGTCCTCACATGGCCTTTCCTCTGTTTGCATGAATTCCAGGCGTCTGTTTTTTCTCCAAATTTAATTTTCTTATAAGGACACCAGTCAAATTGGCTTGGGGCCCACCCTAATGGTCTCATTTTAACTTAATCACGTCTTTAAAGGCCCTATGTCCAAATATAGTTACATTCTGAGATACTGGGGGTTAGGACTTGAATATATGAATTTTGCAGAAACACAATGTCGCCCATAACATGGGTCTTGGAAGCCAGTGCCCTCAGTTTACCTGGTGAAGAACATCATTTCCTTCCCCACAGTGTGTGGAATCGTGGTTTACAAAACCTGACTACATATTAGGTCACAAAGAACATTTAAATGAATATTAAAGAATTTTTAAAATTTAAATTCAAATTTAAAGGAATATTAAACATTAATATCGTCCTCTTCTAACTTTAATACAAATTATGTAGAAATCAATGAACAATCACTAAATAAGCCCACGTTTTTGGAAATTATAAAACACACTTCCGAATAACAATAAAAATAGTGTATATATGTACATTTGTGGGCTATGACTAAAATAATATTTCGAAAAATTTTTTAGATTTATAATATTATATTAGAATATAACAAAACCTAAAAAAATCAATAAGCAAATTTTCCAATTCTTAAAATGAGAAAGAAGAATAAACTCAGAGCATGTAAAAGGAATCAAATATAGGACAAAAGTAAAAAATAATGCAATTGAACTAAAGATACAGTAGAGATGATCAACAAAGCCAAATGCTGGGGGCAGGGTGGGGGAATTGGGGAGATGTTGTTTAGGGAACAAACTGCAAGCAGTAAATAATTCCTGGAGATCTATGCACAGCATACTTATTATGGACAACAATACTGTATTATTAACTTCATAGTTGCTAAGAGACTAGATCTTATTTTTTCCCACAACAAAAAAGAAATGATACTTATGTGATTTGGTAGAGATACTGGCTAACACTATGGTGGTAATCTTATTGCAATATATAAATATATCAAATCAACATGTTTTATATCTTAAACTTACACAATGCTATATGTCAATTATATTTCAATTTAAAAAAAAGCCAAATGCTGATATATTGAAAAGACAAAAATAGTAGACAATACTCTGGTAAGAATGACCATAAAAAAAGAAAGAGAAGGCCCACAACCAATATAATTTGTATATAAAAGAGAACACAGCTATAGAGGCAGCAGAGATGAAGAAAAAAGTGACAATATTATACTGAACATGTAGGTTAAATGGGTAATTTCCTAGAAAAATATAAGCTACTAAAACAGTCTCAAGAAGAAATATAAAACAACAAAGTACTATTGTTAAAAAAAAAATTGCAACAAAAGTTACAAGTCTACACCAGGGAGAAGAAAACCTAAGATGCTGACAGTTGTAGAAGTAAATTAATTTAATTCATTCGACAGATATTAGTTGAACATCTAAAGGATACAGGTAATGTTCATCAAATTATTTCCTTTGTCTTTTCCTAGACTGCCCTGCAGTTAGGCTGGATCATGTGATCGAGTTTTGATCAATGGAATGTGATTTCTTAATTCTGAGCTGAGACAGTTAAGAACTATGTGCCTCTCCCTGTCCCAGTGGCTTAAAAGCAAAGGTCTCCAGTATGGGGGCCGGTCCGGTGGTGTAGCTGTTAAGTGCGTGTGCTCCGCTTCTGCAGCCCGAGGGTTCGCAGGTTTGGACGCCGGGCGTGCACCGACGCGCTGCTTGTGAAGCCATGCTGTGGTGGCGTATCATATAAAGTAGAGGAAGATGGGCATGGATGTTAGCCCAGGGCCAGTCCTTCTTAGCAAAAAAGAGGAAGATTGGCATAGGATGTTAGCTCAGGGCTGATCTCCCTCACAAAAAAAAAAAAAAAAAAGGACTCCAGTATGGTAGAGCCACATGATGGAAAGTAAGCTGCTAGGGAGACATGCTAATTTGTAGGAGACAGGGGTGTGATTGAGAAATAAGTTTTTGTTGTATAAAATCATGAGATTCTAGGGCTGCTCGTTACAACAGGTGGTATTAACTGTCCTGATGAATGCACCCAGGTTAGGTGTTCTTCTAGGGTCTTGGGATACATCTTTGTATAAAACAGATAGAACTTGCTCTCCTGGAGCCTATATTCTAGTTGAGGAAGGTGGGAGATACACAAACATTAACACAAAAAAAGACATAATTACACAGTCTGTTAAAAAGTTCAAGCTGCTATGGAAAAAATAAAAAGTAGAGCAAGGGAAGGAGGTTCAGGAGTTCTGGGGTGGGGTGCAGACTGGCATGCTGCTCTTTAAATAGGGTAGCCAGGGTGGGCCTCATTGAGAAGGTGACATTTTCACAAAGAGTTGAAGGAGGTGGGAGAGTCAGTCAGGCTCACTTCTACCAAATGTTCAAGCAACAGATAAAGTATATATTGTACAAACTATTGTGGAGAACAGAAAAAGCAGGAACATGCTGCAATTCATTTTAATGAATTATGTTTAAACTTGATACAAAATCCAATAGTACAGGAAAGTGAAAGAAAGGAAAATTACAGCTCAATCTTACTATGGGCATAAATATAAAATTCCTACAGCAAATACTAGCAGACCAAATCTAGCAATGTTTAGAAAAGAAAACCCAGCTCCATACCAAATTGGACTTATTCTTGGAATGAAAGGATGGTTTAACATTGGAACAATGTATTTGTGAACAACCCCACATTATCAAGTTATAGGAGAAGAATCACAATCTCAATAGATCTAGACAAAGCATTCAATCAATTCAATTTCTATTTATGACTAAAACTAATAGAATTTCAGAAATAGAAGGAGGTGATATTAGTTGAAGTGTTAGTGGAAGTTAGCGAGCTATTTCTGGAAAGTGTCTTTAAAGAAAGAGGTCTGTCCTTCCTTGTCTCTTCTTCCTTCCTGCTGATTAAATTATGACGTGATGGGCAGAGCTCAAGTTACCATTTTGGACCATAGCAACAAGACAGAAGAAACCAGGGTTTCAAGACAATGATTTATAAGACACCTGGGCTTCAGTAGTTGTTGCTATGACCTGTGAAAATAACCTTTAATCTCTACAAAATAATCTGTACTTCTGGCTAGATTTCTTACTTAAATTTTTTAATCCTCTAATAATATTTAAATTGACTTCTCTGTTTTCTGAAAGAAATAGGCACTTGTGAATTTTCCTTGTAAGCTAGAAGATGATCATTGTTACTTCTTTCTTTTCCCACAAACGTGATGAGAAAGAAACCCATAACTCCACTGAGGTTCTTATTTAGACAAAGAGCTTGAGAATCTCATTTCATTTAAGTTAAAATAACTCTAATAAATATATAATTACAAACAGATAAATTCTCTGAAGAGATAGAGCATTTAGAAACTCTTTGAGAGTTTCTAGGACGGGACTCTTACTTAAGGATGAGGATTAGGGAAGGATCTCTGTGATACGGATGGTCTGAAATTTAAAAGGGTGAATAAAATTAATTAGTAAAAGGGGAGCAGGAAGAGTTTTCCACGGAGAGGAAACAACATGTGCAAAGGCCCTGCGGTGGGAGGAAACATGATATGTTTGAGAAACTGAAAAGCAGGCATTTTGATGGAAACCTAGGAGCATGGCAGAGGACAGAGAGAAATGAGCGTGGGGTGGAGAGCAGGAGAGACTCTGCACAGCATTGCAGTACATGTTAAGGATGCAACATGGAATCACTAAGAAGTGATGACATGATAATATATGCTTTTTAAAAAGATCATCCTGGCTTCAGTATAGAAGATACATTAGAGGGGGCCCAAGACTGTGTGGGAAACCCAACTTAGTTGACTGCTGCTGCTAATGAGAAGATGGTGAGAGTCAATAGATTGAGCTAGGATGGTGGCAGTAGAGATGGAGGAAAGTGGATGATTTAAGAGATATTTTGAAAATAAAATTGAGATTACTTACTGATATATTGGCTATGGAGTAGACGGAGAAGAAAGTGTCAGTTGGATGGTGGCATCATTCGCCAGAGTGGGGAATACTGGAGGAAGACCAAGCTTAGGTACTCAATCTTGAACATATTGAATTGCCCTTGAGAAATGCAAAGGGAGCTGTCAAGTCACCAGTTGGGTTTAAACATTTAGAGCTCAAGCATCTCTAGACCTAGAGCTCAAAAGATGTCTGGACTGGAGATATAAGTTAGGAAAGTATTGGTACATGGATGAATCATTCAGTAAATGGTGGTGGGGTAAAGGACTAAATGTTTTGGAAAAAAATAAAATTATAACCTTATAAGTTAAAACTTATGCCAACATATATTTCAGCTGGATGAGAGCTCTTATCTATAGTTGATCAGAGAATCCCTTAGGGAGTGATTTCCAGACACACGGCTCAGGCTCCATCTCAATCTGCTGAGTAAGAATTTCCAGGGATGAGGCACTTGAATGGGTATTGTCAGCGCAGTTCTGGTTAAGAACCATTAAGGTAAAAATTCATATGGAAAAATAAAATAATAAAAGTGGTAGAAGGAAATAAGTTAATATTTTTATAATAGTGGAATGGGCGATAGCTTTTTAAACATGTCTCTAAAGCCAAAAATAATAAAGATAAGGATTCAATAGATATGAGCACAGAAAACTTACAATTTCTTATCAGCAAAGAAAGCTAGAAAAAAAGTTAAAAGCAAAAAATGTGTAGAAGTTTGTCCCATTTATGACAACAGCTTGACTACCTAACTGCAGAGAGGTGAAGCTCTGTGCTCCATTTCCCACCCCCGTCCCACCCCAAAGGAGGGGCTGTTAGTTTGGGTGGATTGCAGGGTATGTTTTCTAGCTGCTGCAGTTCACTTGGGGGTTCAAAGGCAAATGTATGGGTTTGGCCATTCTTCTTCTCTTATTCTTGTGGCTTCTGTATCCTTTCCGCCATATAGAAAGATCCTGAGCTCCAGAGTTGGCCTTAGAGAGGAAAGGGGTTCTATAGATGTCAGTTATATTCAGTGATGTGAGTGGAATGAATCAGTGGCTATTTACTTTTAAATTCATTAAAATTAAATAAAACAAAAAATTCAGTTCCTCATTCATATTAATCATATTTAAAGTGCACATGTGGCTACTGGCTACCAAAATGGACAGCACAGATATAGAACATTTCCGCCACTGCCGCAATTTCTGTTCTACTCTGTGTTAGATAACGTTGTTAATGTCAAAAACAAATGGAGACCAGCCTTGAAAATTCCCTGAGTGACAAAATCAGTTGCTTAATTTAGCTTATTTAGTAAGACTAACTTGACTTTGGTCATTTCTTGTTTATACTTCTGGGAATCACACGCAAAATTGCAACTCTCTCCCAAAGTTGATATGAGCTAACCACTGACCAATTCTCTATCATTTAAGAAAATTCTATTATTATGAGCAATCTCTCTGAAGAATCAACAGTCACTACTTTCTCACTGTAGAAGCTGCGTTATAACAACATACTGCTGAGCCTCCTTCCATGTTTTGGTTTAAGTGCTCCTGGTTCAGGAACTGTCTTTTTGGTGTGTGCACAATAAACTTTTACTAACTATTACTTTGGTGATTCACTGGTTTTACTTCAGTTATTTCTGAGCTTTTGACAATGTTAATGGGTGATTTTTCCTCCCTTTTAAAAATGTTTGGTACTTTTAGTTTGCAGTGGAAAACACTTGACTTTAGAGTTGGAAAGATCTGAGTCTGGTTCTTGGCTCTACATGAGCTGCCTGACTTTGAACTTATTCTTGACTATAAAAATAACTTGAATTGTGGAGTTTTTAAAAAAATATATAAAGAGTAAATATAACATATTTTATATAATGTTCACAGTGGGTGCTTAAGAAATGGTCACCATGTTATTTCTTCAGTGAACAAACATTTCTTTGGTAATGGGGTTCTTACTTGGAGACTAGTCTAAATACAATTGTTAAAGGTTGATGTAATTTTAAAGCTTTAAGTAGTTTTTCATTTTTCTTTATTTTGAAACATTAATGAGGCAATATTTTGAAAATTATTGATAGACTTTTTCTCCTTGGGTTTTCTGAATGCATTGAATACATGGCTTTTACCTAGTAAGCTGGAGCCAAACATGTGCCTTGAGAGATTAGGATTTGATATAGAAGAAATGCAAAGAGGAAGAACAGGAAATATGCAGCTTCTGGCAGGAAAAATAGCAAAATAGGATATTGCAGCAAGCCATAATGTGATGTGTGTGTGTGTGTGTGTGTGTATGTGTGTGTGAGAGAGAGAGAGAGAGTCAGAGATAGAGACAGAGACAGAGAGTCAGAGAGAGAGAAAGAAACACAGAGAGACAGAGACAGAGATAGAGACTGAGACAGAGACAGAGAGACAGAGACAGACACAGAGAGAAAAGACTCTGTTGGCCTAAGCTCATCACAGTGCAATGAGGAAGGAAAGGAAGGGCAGCAGCGACTGTAGAAGCCAGCTGAGGTGCCCTCGTCCCTGGAACCTAGTCATGTGTGACCTGGGGAGGCCAGCGTGGGGAGGGGTGTGGAGTGGATAGGTAGTGTGACAGGTAGCTGTGTCAACTGAAATAAAGAGTCCAGGTAAAGGTTTATTAAATGAGTCTATTTAATAATCAAGGTGAGGAATTCGAATCCCAGGAAACAGTCCAACAGAGTATTCTGAGGAACTGCTCCGAGGGGTTTGAGTTTAAGTGCAGCATATATTTCTTTCACAAAACACTGTACGTGCAAGGAAGAGGAAAAAACTTACAAGTAGATTTCATATATGTCAAAAAAGGGATTAAGGTACAACTGGTTTTTCTCTAGATTATGCATTAAGAGTAACGTAAGCAAGAATTCTTTGGTTACATCAAACAAGTTCAGAGATGCTGATGTTATCTATGTGTGGAGGAAAGCAAAGACCGGGGTCATTATTTGTTTCCTCAATCTCCAAGAAAGGCAGCTGTGGATGTAAGAGATAGGTACCCTTTATCTTTTCCTGTTGCTGGTTTCTCCCCCTGGCATCTTCAGTCATGAGATGAGGGGTTGTGTAAGTGAGCATAAGTGAGACCGTCTTGTTACACTACGTGGCCCCAGCCCCTCCTCTGTGTGACTACTCGCTGCTCTGCACGTACACTAAAAAAATCACATGCTCTCCTGATTTATGGCCTCCAATTGTGCATGTAGTCCCATATACCTTGATAAATTAAAACTTTGTTCTATGAATTTCTCTCCAGAAATAGGCTGACCGCAGGCAGGAAACTCGCCTACAATGTATCCATCACAGCTGACAGAAAAAGGGAACAATGTGATGCCTGGAGCCCAACACACCTGGAGACCAACATCGCTGGACCCCCTCCTCACTGCCCATTTTCCCTGTGTAACGCCCACAAGATCCTGTCATTTGTGAAGATTTATTTTTGAGACATTAATCTGCCATCTTCCTGATTATGCCAACTAATCAAATTAAAACTTCCTTTCTCTATCCCTAACTCATTGTGATTAATTGGCTCAGATCGTAGCGAGCAGAGTGATTCCACTGCTCAGTAACAGTTGCAGGTCATTTGGACACAGAGTGAAGATGGCCTGCATGGCTGCTTCCCAGTACAGCATGGATTCTTATTGTACTGACTTAAAGCCCATGCAGTCTGCTTGCTAGATCCACCCGTTAGACCAGGGAGAGGGGGTCCCAAAAATCTGTCCACAGCTGTCACCATCAACAGTGAGGTGGAAAACCTGGTTAAATTCTATTCCTCCAGCTAAGCTCAATCCTGGTACTGCTCACTGTCCTCACAAGTCAAGTTCTCAATCCTCAGGGACGTCATGTTGGGCACATGGACTCTCTGCCTGTACTTGTCCTGGAGGCTGGCCCAGGTTGGAGCCTCTCCTGGCCCACTATGGACTTGCAGCATAAGAGTGTAGTTTGATTCAGAGCCAAAGCCCCATGAGATCTCCTCTAGCTCGGCTCCTGGCTCCTTGATCACATGAAACAACACAGAACCTCCTTGGATCCTCTTCAGAGGAACGTGAGCTCCAGAATCCTGAGCTCCAGAACCATGTGCTCCAGAACTCTTGAACCCAGTGCTGCAGACGCCTAGAGCATTGGAAACAGAAACCATGAATGTCTTCTCATTGATAACAACTGTGAAATTCTTCCTTTTTAAATTGAATTCACCCAGTCTATCCTCGGAAGACCAGGATGATTCTAGGAAGACAATCGGTATAGTAAAATTGAAATAGACCTCTGTTCAAATTTCAAACATAGTCATGTTGACCTTGGGTTAATTCACTGAACTTGCTAAGCCATAGTTTCCTCTCCTGCAAAACGGGCTCACAGTGCTTACCTCATAGCGCTGCTGCACGGGTGAAATGAAAGAAAGTGTCCTAAGCACTCAGCGCAGCCTCTGTCCACAGGAAGTACTAGTCATGTTTCTTTCCTTCTTGGGAGCAGTGCCCTCAACAATCCCAGGCTCGCTCAGTTGCTCCGTGCTGCGGAGTTTGACCGATGAACTGCCTCAGTTCCTCCTGAGCCCTGAGCTGCCCCATGGCCACTAACCTTGGGCCTCTGGTCATCCTTAGACAACTTGAGAAAACTTCTGTATTAACTCTGTTCTTTATGCCAGCCCAAAGCTGGACCACCGGAAGTACTGCAGAAGCCAATCTGCTCTCACCTTGAAAGGAAAAATGATCCCCTGCTTTCAAGCAGGTGCAGGATTTACCTGGATTTGCCACTGCCCGACAGTGTAACCAGCTTACCCAATCAGTAAGTTCTTCCTTGTCTCTGGTCTGTCTCCCTCTTGCTTAAGTTAAATTCATTCCTCACCCTCACTGGGGCAGAGGATCGCTCATACCGTGGCTTCAAGGCCAACCCCCTGCCAGATAGGTTCTTCCTATTTATTAATTAATGCACTCAACCAACTACCTCCTAGGAACAAGGCCCTTGGGGACTCATGAAGGAGTAAGATGGGGACCAAGTCCTAGAGAGTCACATTCACATTGGTGGGGAGAGATCCAATATGAGCTACCTTGTTACAAGGCTGAATACCAGAAAGCTTTAGTAGAAAAAAAGATATAAAAAACTTCAGAGGAGGGAGAGGTCACTTCTGGCTGGTAGAATCAGGACAGGCTTCTCCAGGTGGAAGCATCTCAGTTCCTTCAGTTCCCCTCGAGGTGGCCCAAAGGGGTCACCTTCAAGACCTACATCAGTGGAATCAGCATAGTGCCTGTTTGTACACTGGGCCATCTAGGTCAGCCTCCTCCCAAACTCAAGGCTCCTCTTGACTCCAGGGTGGCAGCTGCCTCTCCCAAGAGTAACACCCAGGAGGTGGACCCCCCATCAGTCTGGCCAAGGCCTTCCAAGTGAAAGCTCTTCCTGTCCCCACTGCTCCCCAGCCCTTCTCCCAAGGTGGTGGACATGGGAGAGCAGCAGGCTTGAGGCAGAGGAGGTTCTGGCTGTGGGGTCGGTGTTACAGGAAGCCCCGGCACTGATTATGGAGTCACGTGTGTTAGGAATATGGGTCTCTCTGGAAGGACAAGGCATAGGGAGGTGAGGCAGCAAAGGTGATCTAAAGCTGCTGGAGAGTTTCTTTAAGTCGAAGGTGGAAGCTAAGAATGACAAGGTTGTCCCTGAAGGCTGCATCCTGGGCACGGCTGTGGAAGCTGAGGCGTCTGTGCAGCTGCTACCAGAGCTCTCCCTAGCAGCGGAAGAAAAGCTGATCTCCTTGGACACACTGAGTGGCAATTCCCTAAGACAGCTAAGCCCTAGCTACTACTACAGCTCTAAGAAATCACCTGTCAGTCCACACACGGCCACTTTCCAGAGCATGGCATAACCTGGAGGCTGACCAGGACCCACTCCTGTGTCCACCACCTCACAGACCCTGAAGCTCCATCCCACCTCTCAGCAACTACCTGTTTGCTTTTTCTCAAACAATGGTAAAGCACTTTTCCTATTAACGTTTCTAAACCTTGAAGGAGCCTGTTGGCACTGTATTTACAGAACTCAAGAAGGCTGCTTGCGTGACTTTTACCCGAAGATTTTCTGTCAGAGCCAACACTGAGGAGCATTCAGAGCCTTCTTTGAGTTAAGAAAGGGCAGGGAGTTTTAACTTTGCTCTCCAATAAGGGGTCTGACTCTATTTTTGATGGTTGACTCCTTTTTTTTTCAGCCTTATTGAGATATTATTAGTATAAAAAAATTGCACATCATTTGCAAAAACATGGATGGACCTTGAGGGTATGATGTTAAGCAAAATAAGCCAGGCAATGACAAACCCCATATAATTTCACTCATATGTGGAAGATAAACCAACATATGGCTAAGGGGAATAGTTTAGTGGTTACCAGAGCGGAAGGTGGTTGGGGGGAGGGCGAAAGGGGTAAAGGGGCACATATATATCGTGATGGATAAAAATTAGATTTTTGGGAGTGAGCAAGATGCAGTGTATACAGAAACTGATATATAACAATGTGTACGTGAAATTGCACAATGTTATAAACGAATATGACCTCAATAAAATAATTTTAAAAACTGCACATAATTAATGAATACAATTTGGTAAGTTTGGACATACGTATACACTCGTGTTACCATCACCACAATCCAGGTAATAAATATATCCATCACCTCCAAAAGTTTCCTTGTGTCCCTTTGTTCTTTTTGTGTGTGTGTGTGTATGTGTTGTAAGAACACTTAACATGAGATCTACTCTCTTAACAAATTTTCAAGTACACAATATCTTATTGTAACTATAGGCCCTATGTTGCACAGAAGATCTTTGGAACTTACTCATCTTGTATAGCTGTAACTTTATACCCATTGAACAATAACTCCCCATGTCCTCCTCCTCCTAACCCATGGAACCGTCATTCTATTGTCCACTTCTATACCTTTGACTATTTTAGGTACCTTGTAAGTAGAATCATGCAGTATTTGTCCTTCTGTGACTGACTTATTTCACTTAGTACAATATCTTCTAGGTCCATCCACTTTCACAAATGGTAGGATTTTCCTCTTTTTGTAAGGCTGAGTAATATTTCATTGTATGCATATGCTGCATTTCTTTTTTCTATTTACCTATTGATGGACATTTGGGTTGTTTCCATATCTTAGCTACTGTGAATAATGCTTCAATGATCCCTTCAAGATCCTGATTTCAATTATCTTGGATGTAGACCCAGAAATAGGATTGCTGGATCATTTAACACACTCATTCAGGACTTATAGATCTTCACAAAGGAGGTCACAAAAGGGAAGTGAGCCATTGCCCCACACATAGTACAAGAACCTGCCATCTCGGTAAGTTCCTAAACATTATTTGGGAAGGGCTAATCCATCCCTGACATTGTCAAGAAACAACTATTGACCATCTAGCACTCACAATGTTAATTAAAACATGCTTAACATCTTTTAGGACTTTTTGAGTTCTGGAGGCAACATATAAACTCCTTTACAGATTGTAAACTCCTTTACAACAAAAGAGTCTAGATCCTGTCCAAATTGGAATGCTACTGGCACTCCTGTGAATGCCCCCAGACTCTCTTTCACTGTAAAGACTTTAGCAAACTTCCCTCATGACTCTTGGATTCTCTGGACCTCCCACATTGGCCAAAAGTTGCCCATGGACTTCTGATGCAAGGAACTATCCTCCTTGGGCCCATGTTATACGCCATTACAGCAGCAATTGCTGGTTGCATCCTGTGCTCTCCTGGAAATAGAGACTCCCAAAGGCCTCAACACTGTGACCTTCCATAACCACCTGCTCACTATGCCTTAGGTCATGTGAGAAGTGCCTTCAAGGTTAGCATCATGACTGAAGACCCTTTGCTAAAATGAATGTATATATAAAGCTTTAAGCACAGACTCTGTCCTATAACACTACTCAACAAACAAATAATACTGTTTTTATTACTTGACCAAGGTCATAGACATAGCTAGGATCAGAACCTGGCAGTCCCAAGAAGTCACTGACTTTAAGAGAACACTCATTGTGGGGCTGGCCTGGTGGTGTAGTGGTTGAGTTCGCATGCTCTGCTTCAGCAGCCTGGGGTTCGCAGGTTTGGATCCCGCGCACGTATCTACACACCAGTCATCAAGCCATGCTGTGGTGGCATCACATATTCAAAATGGAGGAAGATAGGCACAGATGTTAGCTCAGGGCTAATCTTCCTCAGCAAAAAAAATAAAAAAAGAGGAAGATTGACAATGGATTTTAGCTCAAGGCCAATCTTCCTCACCAAAGCAAAAAGAGAAAACATTCATTGCAATTACAATGGATACCACAGAAATACAAAGGATTATAAAAGAATACTATGAAAAACTATATGCCAACAAATTGGACAATCTAGAAGAAATGGATAAATTCTTAGACTCATACAACCTCCCAAAACTGAATCAAGAAGAAATAGAGAAGCTGAATAGACCAATCACAAGTAAAGAGTTTGAAACAGTAATCCAAAATCTCCCCCAAAATAAAAGTCCAGGACCAGAGAGCTTCTCAGGGGAATTCTACCAAACATTCAAAGAAGACTTAATACCTATCCTTCTCAACATATTCCAAAAAATTGAAGAAGATGGAACACTTTCCAAGTCATTCTATGAGGGCCACATCACCCTAATCCCGAAGCCAGAAAAGAACAACCCAAAGAAGGAAAATTACAGGCCAATATCGCTGATGAACATAGATGCAAAAATCCTCAACAAAATTTCAGCACACTGAATACAGCAATATATGAAAAGGATCATACACCATTATTAAGTGTGATTTATATCAGGGATGCAGGGATGGTTCAACATCCACAAATCAATCAATATGATACACCACATTAACAAAATGAGGAATAAAAACCACGTGATCATCTCAATAGATGCAGAGGAAGCATTTGACAAGATCCAACATCCATTTATGATAAAAACGCTCAATAAAATGAATATAGAAGGAAAGTACCTCAACATGATAAAGGCCACATCTGACAAACCCACAGCCAACTTCATACTCAACGGGAAAAAACTGAAAGCCATCTCTCTGAGAACAGGAACAAGACAAGTGCGCCCAGTCTCACCACTCTTATTCAACATAGTACTGGAGGTTTTGGCCAGAGCAATTAGTCCAGAAAAAGAAATCAAAGGTATCCAAATGGGCAAGGAAGTGAAACTCACTGTTTGCAGGTGACATGATTATATATATTGAAAACCCTAAAGAATCCATTGGAAAACTCTTAGAAATAATCAACAATTACAGCAAAATTGCAGGGTACAAAATCAATTTACAAAAATCAGTTGTATTTCTATACCCTAACAATGAACTAACAGAAAGAGAATTCAAGAATGCAAGCCCATTTACAATTACAACAAAAATAATAAAATATCTAGGAATAAATTTAACAAAGGAGGTGAAAGACCTATACAATGAAAACTATAAGACATTATTGAAAGAAATTGACAATGACATAAAGAAATGGAATGATATTCCATTCACGTGGATTGGAAGAATAAGCATAGTTAAAATGTCCATACTACCGAAAGCAATTTACGGATTCAATGTAATCCCAATCAGAATTTTCATGACATTCTTCATGGAAATAGAATAAAGAATCCTAAAATTCATGTGGGGTAACAAAAGACCCCAAATAGCTACAGCAATTCTGAGAAAAAAGAACAAAGCTGAAGCCATCACAATCCCTGACTTCAAAATATACTACAAAGCTATAGTAATTAAAACAGCATGGTACTGGTACAAAAAAACAGACACACAAATCAATGGAACAGAATTGAAAGCCCAGAAATAAAACCATGCATGTGGGAAAACCAGAGAGCCACATGCAAAAGAATGAAAGTAGACTATCATCTTTTGGCATACACAAAAATTAACTCAAAATGGATTAAAGACTTGAAGCTAAGACATGAAATCATAAAATTCCTAGAAGAAAATATAGACAGTACACTCTTTGACATCAGCTTTAGAAACATCTTTTCAAATACCACGTCTACTTAGGCAAGGGAAACAAAAGAAAGAAATAAACAAATGGGACTTCATCAGACTAAAGAGCTTCTGTAAGGCAAAGGAGACCGGGAACAAAACGAAAAGACAACCCACTAACTGTGAGAAAATATTTGCAAATCGTATATCTGATGAGGGGTTAATTTCCAAAACATATAAAGAACTCACACAACTTAACCACAAAAAAACCAACAACCCGATCAAAAAATGGGCAGAGGATATGAACAGATATTTCTCCAAAGAAGACATATACATGGCCAATAGGCACATGAAAAGATGTACAAAATCACTAATCTTTAGGGAAATCAAAACTACAGTGAGATGTCACCTTGCACCCATTACAATGGCTATAATTACCAAGACAAAAAATAATAAATGTTGGAGAGGATGTGGAAAAAAGGGAATCCTCACACACTGCTGGTGGGAATGCAAACTGGTGCAGCCACTATGGAGAACAGTATAGAGATTTCTCAAAAAATTACAAATAGAAATACCATACAACCCAGTTATCTCACTACTGGGTATTTATCCAAAGAACTTGAAATCAACAATTCAAAGAGACTTATGCACCCCTGTGTTCATTGCAGCATTATTCATAATAGCCAAAACGTGGAAGCAACCCAAGTGCCCATCGACTGGATAAAAATGAGTAAAGAAGATGTGGTATATATATACAAGGGAATACTACTCAGCCATGTCCCGTTTTCAACAACATGGATGGATCTTGAGAGTATTATGTTAAGCAAAATAAGGCAGACAGAGAAAGACAAACACTTCATGATTTCACTCATATGTGGAAGATAAACTAACACATGGACAAAGAACTGATTTGTGGTTACCAGAGGGGAAGGGGTTTAGGGGTTGGATATAAGGGGTAAAGGGGCTCATATATATGGTGACCTACAAATAATAATGTACAACTGAAATTTCACAATGTTATAAATTATTATGACCTCGATAAAATAAAAAAAAGATAGAACATTCATTGCATTGTGTTGATAGCAGCTGGCTTCCTCAGCCACTGTCATGTACCAAGTACCTGAGCACATCTGTGCAACTAGGAGGTGAGTGGTAGAGGGGAGAACAGAGGGAAGGAAATACTACATATTCTTGCAATTCTTAGGTAGGAAAGAATATTCACATATTTTATATAATACAAGTATAAATATAAATAAAATATATACATATTAAAATTATATATAGATATATATAAAATTATAAAATGACTTCTAGGATTTCCCACTCTAATCCCCAGGACTGTGAATATGATGGATTTTCCTTCTGTGATTGGATTACGTTACATGGCACAGTTGACTCTAAGAAAGGGAGATTATTGGGATGGTGTAACAGAATCGCATGAGCCTTTTAAAAAACAATTTTCTCCAGGTGGCGGAATAAGAGGAAATCAGAGAGACTGGAAGCATGAGAAGTTCTCCATTGACAATATGGAGAGGGCCCCGGGGTAAGAACTTGAGAGTGGCCTTTAGAATCTGAAAGTTGTACTTGGCTGACACGTAGCAAGAAAATGCTATCACAAGTCCCACAACCACAAGGAACTGAATTCTTCCAACAATAAGAAGCAGCTTAGAGGAGGACCCCCAAGCTCCAGATGAGGGTTCTCTCTGATCAGAGAACCCAGCCATGCTGTGTCAGACTTCTCACTTACGGAGCTGTGGGACAATAAATGGGTGTCATTTAAGCCACTAAATGTGTGGTAATTTGTTATGAACCCATTATATGCTTAAATAAATAACGTTTTTTAATGAAACAATAACTGTGGTTTCCAAAACAACAAAAAAAATTAGTGCTATAACCATGCTTTATCAGATATATGATTTACAAGTATTTTCTCCCAAACTGGGGCAGCCCAATTGCAGATTTCTCTTCTAGAGTGGAAGCTCATTTCTCCCTTAAGTACTTTGGCAGTACCACTGTCCTTTTTTGGCAGCTTTATCAGAAAAGCTGAATAACATAGAACAGATTCAGGGCTTTGTGTGGAGCATCTTCACTCTCAAAGGGCAGGGAAGAAGGAGAACCACCCTTCCATCTGCCCAGGCTTCCTGAGAAGGGAGCTGCTGGGGAGTGGGGCTTTTGGAACACTGGGTGAAAATCAGAGTGACTGAGCTAAAACACTGAGGGCGCAATAGTGAGGGACTGTTAGAGTGGATCACACTGTCTCAGCTGCCCCCTGTGGCTCAGCTGCCCAGGTCCTGGCAGCTTAAACAATCCTCCAGGTGGTCAGGACCCTGTATTCTGGTTCCATTGAATTGCCTTCCTTCCCTGGGGATCCTGAACCACTTACCCTGCAGAAGGCAAATGCAGCCCAGAAGCCAGGATGCCCAGTGGAGTCCCAAGCCCCCGGGCAGGGGCCGCTGCAGGAGTCAGGCTGCCTACTCAGCTGCAGATGACACAGAGAAGTGCAACAGTGTTGTCTAGCTAGGCCTGGAGAGAAAGATACTGTGATCCACATTTGCTGACCACTCACTAGCAGGTTAGTTCTGGGGAGACAGCCCCAGCAGAGAGCCAGGGTGTCAGGCTAAAGAGAAACCAAAACTCTCCCTAAGGAGAGTCAAGACCCTCTGTCATTTCTGGCAACAGACTTCCTCTGGCATCTTGAACATTTTGAGCTCTTTGTACCGCTGTGTCTTTGTGTGCTATTTTCCTACAAGAACACGTTCCTCAAACTGGTCCTCGTAGAAAACTTCTGGTCACCTGTCAACTGCCCTCACATTCTTTATCTCTGAGAGCTTCTGGGTGTTCAGGCCAATGAGGACACTTTCTTCTAAGCTCACAATGCATTTTGTATATAACATCAGTGGAGCAATTTCCTTTTTCTATTATAGTTGTTTGAGTTTCTCCCTGAAGACTGTCAGCCCCTTGCGGCTTGGAATTAAATTTGATTATCTCTGTATTCCAAGTATCTTCTTTGCTGAGGCTCAGTAAGCACTCAACCTCCAGCACCACAGTAGGCATTCAATAAATAATTGTAAAATGAATGAACAAATAGCATGACTTTAGGACCTGCCCGGCACCGTGTTGGACAGGCCCCACCCTGTATGGTCACAGCCAGCTTGGTGTTCTCACACATACCCTCCTCTCACCCTTTGCTGCTTCCTTGGGTCAACAGCTCTGCCCTCAGCAGCTCTGCTCCTCAGTGCCAGCCTAAGGTCAGGCTCAGAAGTCATGTTTTTACAGCAAGGCTGGGCGAGGTGCTCCTGGATTCGTTGGCTGTCTTCTGTCCCTACCTTTCAATGAGTCAGATTTCCTTTCTCATTTTCTACAAACTTCAACTGTCAGTTGTTTAACTAAGAAGCTGTGGGCAAAGAACAAAGCTCTTTGTGGGAAGTGTTAACTCGCACATCTCCAATGCAAATATTGATATTTAGTTTGTCCTGGAAGCCAGTATTCGAGGCTCTATAGCCTGTAGGTCTGGCTCCACTCCCAAACACTCAAGAAAGTCTGGTCACTGTATATAAACCCATTTTATCGATGTGAAACATGAGTCCTAGAGGGGTCATGTGACCTTCAAAGGTCATGCAGCTGATCAAGGGACAGAATCGGGAGTCTTGACAACAAGCTCAGGACTCATCCCTCAACATCACAGGCTCTCTCCCATCCCACTGTGTGGTTCAAGCGAGTCCCCCTGGAGTCCAGTCTGTCCTCTCTCAAACACTGCCCTGCAGCATCCCAGACAAGAGCACATTCAACATTGGCTTGATTCGCACTGTACCCCACCTAGTAGTGGGGAAATATACTCCCAAGGATTTCCGTGCAACCTGTGGTCAAAAACTTCTCATATGGAATCAAAATCCAAGCAGCTCATCCCCTGGTCACCCACAAGATGATGGAGAACAGTTCTCGTATGCCACCACTCCCTCTCATGTCCCTATACCTCTCCCGGAAGGACTCCTTGTTTGGGAACAGTTTGATTATGAAAATGATTTGTGTGAGGGAGGGTGGGAGGAGGAACCCAGAGAGGGGCAACCAGTAATGTGACTGGGGCCCATGAGTACTGGGAGGGAGTCAGTAATATACACTCAATGCTGGTAAAATGCTACAGGCTTCTTTAAAAAAGTAACCTCAACATGCCATCTACCCTGTTTCAAGGCATAACGCATAAACAAGCACACCCATATCAACAATAGAAGAATTCGGGAGCGAGTTTACTCTATATGACAGCCTAATGCCTGTAATGTTTTCGAGAATTAAAGGAAGGCAGACTTCGATCTCCAGTAACATACTGTGTGTGTATGCGTGCGTGCATGCCTGTGTGTGTGCGCGTGCCAGATAGGAGAGCAATGTGGAGTTGTGAAATGGACAGTCCAGAAGGACAGGATATCTGAGAGGTGACTAGGAGAACGTAATTCACAGAAATTGTAGAGAAGTCTCTGGTCCTCTATAAGAGTTAGTATGGGTGATCATACCTATTTTATTTGACCCATTTCCCCATCACCCACCTCTGACAACTACCAATCTGTTCTGTTTCTGTGAGTTCGGTGTTTTTACATTCCACATATAAGTGGGATCCTACAATATTTGTCTTTCTCTGTCTGACATATTTCACTTAGCATAATGCCCTCGAGGTCCACTCATGTTGTCACAAATGGCAGGATTTCCTTCTTTTTTATGGCTGCATATATTCTATTTTATATATATATCTATACATCATATTTCTTTATCCATTCATCCGTCACTGGACACTTAGGTTGCTTCCATATCTTGACTATCGTAAATAATGCTGCAATGAACATGAGGGTGCAGATATCTCTTTGAGACAGTGATTTTATTTCCTTCAGATATATACTCAGAAGTGGTTTTGCTGGATGATATGGTAGTTCTACTTTTAATTTTTTGAGGAACCTCCATCATGTTTTCCATAATGGCTGCCCTAGTTTACTTTCCCAGCCATAGTGCACAATGGGTTCCCTTTTCTCCACATCCTTGCTAGCACTTGTTATCTCTTGCCTTTTTGATAATAACCATTCTAACAATTGTGAGGTGATATCTCATTGTAGTTTTGATTTGCATTTCCCTGATGATTAGTGATGTTGAGTACCTTTTCATGTACCTATTGGCCACTTAAATATCTTCTTTGAAAAAATGTCTATTAAGGTCTTTTGCCCATTTTTTAATTGGATTATTTGTGGTTTTATTGCTATTGAGTTGTATGAGTTCCTTATATATTCTTTGTGTAACCCTCTTGTCTGATATATGGTTTGCAAATATTTTCTCCCATTGTATAGGTTGCCTATTCATTTCATTGATTATTTCTTTTGCTGTGCAGAAGCTTTTTAGTTTGATATAACAAAGTCAAAACATCAGGGCCGGCCCCGTGGCTTAGCGGTTAAGTGCGCGCGGTCCACTACTTGCGGCCCGGGTTCGGATCTTGGGCGTGCACCGACACACCGCTTCTCCGGCCATGCTGAGGCCGCGTCCCACATACAGCAACTAGAAGGATGTGCAACTATGACATACGACTATCTACTAGTGCTTTGGAGGAAAAAAAAAAGAAGGAGGATTGGCAATAGATGTTAGCTCAGAGCTGGTCTTCCTCAGCAAAAAGAGGAGGATTGGCATGGATGTTAGCTCAAGGCTGATCTTCCTCACAAAAAGAAAAAAAAAAAGTCAAAACATCTTATGTTACATGATAAGGGGATAAGAGAGGGAAGAAAACAAAGATTTATATATATACATATATACACACACACATACACATACATATGTATCTAATATAAACATATACATTATATACACACACTATATCACACACACACACACATGTAAACACACCAATGTATTCATAAAATAAGAAAGATAGATTCATGACAATGACAGTGTTTTGTTTCTGGTTTGTGTAACTGGTCACATGGTCAAAGTTGGTATTTATAACTATTTTTTTCCATAATCCATTCTGTATTTCCTTTGCCCTCAGCAAGCACTTCAGCTGAGTGTGGTTCATTATCTGGTGGGGTGACTTAAACTTTCATTCCTGAAGTGTCTGGGCCATTAGGGTTGGGCCCAATTCCTGTCTGGATTGGGTTGTGGTAATTTTTCAGTGACTTTAATCACAGAGCATGACAATATTAAGAAACACCTTAAGGGATCTACCGTATTTTAGACATACTCTACTTAACCTCCACTGTTGAGCAGCAGTCCAATTTATCCTTTGAACTCATTATCAGTCAACACAGCCAGCACAGTAACTCTATTCTTTGCCTGTTGATTTAGAGGCATAAAGAGCCCAAAGTGGCTGGGTGGGACTCCTAACTTTGAGTTTAACAAAATCATTGTTGTGTCTCCTGGTGGAAACATTCTTCCTCTTGTAACTAAGATCTCTAGGCTAGCACAGCATAAGGTCATGGGGACAGGAAGCAAAATTTTTGCTAGCGGATCTCTAAGGGTAATAGTGAGTGGTGCCACTACCATTTCCACCCCTTGATTCCTGGACCCGTGAATCCTGGCTATTGGAGAAATAGCACCATACACTGGATGCTGATTCAGAGCATACATAGCCTTCTGGAAAACTTCACCTCAGCCCCGCAAAGTATGGGCACCTAGCTGGCCCTGTAACTGAGTCTTCAAAAGGCCATTCCACCATTCTACTAGCCAGCTTCTCTCTTTACAAATTTATTTCTCACAGTCATGGTGAAAGATGTGTCTGAGGGACCTATCCAGAGCTGATGAGCAGGTCTTAAATGACAAAATCATCTCTAACATCCCAATATCCTTAGGCCTTTGAATCCCTTCCTCTACAGTAAATGGAGGCAGGTTTGGCATTTTGAGTTCACTTACTGTGGGGTACCTTTGGTCCATATTTCAGCCAACTAACCAAACCAACGGTTGGAGCCCTTTCTAACTCCCCAAGCTGCAACATTAAATGCAGAATCTCTGCTTAGTGAGTCAATCAGTTATTCTCCCCGCAGGGAGCTGTGCATCAGCTCTCCCACCCTTTCCCTCCCCTCCCCATGGCTCCTCCCTACCAGCACTGCTGTCTGATCCCCAGGATCTGAGCAGGTCCTGGAGTCTCATCCTCCAACTTCCCTCTCCCGGGAAAGGGGAAGCAAGTACTTAGAGGGGTTAGCAGAGCAGGGACTTTTGTCTAGCTGAGGGTTAAACAGCAGCCCAGCCAGACTCCCCACTTTTTAGAAAGGAGGGCAACAGGGAGAGAGGAGGCTCAGCCCTCAGACTGCTGGGGAGGATCCACTCCAGAAGCTCAATGGTGAGCACCAGCTACGAGAAAGTTGAAAGAAGTCTTAGAAAGAGAAGGAAGGCAGCAACGGCTCTCTGATCTACAAAAGATGCTAATCTTCAAGAAAAAGAAAAAAAAAAAAAAAACCCAAGGGAGTGGATGGTAGTAAACAAGATTGAGTTTAAAATGTGTTTAATTAATATAAAATTATGAACTCTCATACATGTCAACATAAAATTTTGTCCATTTATCTAACCCTATCACCACATTGGGAAACCAACAGTAGTTTTCTCTCAACTCATGCATCAAATCCAGCTTCCATCTCTTTGTGGTGTTTCCACTGTCTGAAGCCCGTAATAACAAGGACTCGTTCTTCCCCAGCTCCTCACCAGCAGACACAGGGACATTCCAGGTTCTAGTGGTTTCTTTGCCACGGCAGCCTCACCTCCCTGGTAAAGGGTTCCCTTAATGCAGCCAAAGCTGCCCTAGATCAGGGTTCCCAGCCTTGTCGCCACCAAAAGGCCATTTGTTCTTTCTGTTCATCTCAGAGCTCTAAATCAAATACACTGCATTTACAAATTACAGGACAAGAGTGTTCTCCTTTTGTTCACCAAAGGTATCAGAAGAGCCCTTTTAGCCGTCAGCCACCCAACCACCACCCCAGCTCCACACAATTGCCCTCTCTTCCCAGGAGCCCAAGCCTGGGCTTGGGGAGGAGGCTGATGAATCCCAGGAGTCAGGAGGCCCAGCAAAGTTGGGGGGGCGCCTGAGCAGGGCCCCATCTCAGGCTGCTACAGAGGAAACGTGCTGCAGAGGAAACGTCCTACAGAGAACAGATGTTTCTGGGACTCTGACTGGGATCCCAGTGCACTGTCATTCCAAAACCTGTTGATGAGATTCTAACAGGGGCTACGGTTAGATTGGGAACATATAGGGATATAACAATTGATGAGATTAAGGTGAAAGTTTGGATGAAAATTGGAATGTTTGTACAGATTTTATGTGAAGTGATTGTATCTCCTTTACCTAAACGTATTATGGAGATGAAGATTGTGTCTGAGTTGGGAATGCTTCCCCTACCAAGTATTGTAAAACAGAAGACATGTAAATTCACCCTTCAGTCAATATTGAGAGAACATGCTAAATGAAAAACAATAAGATTGCCTGAGCCCATACATGTCATCAATTTGAATCAGTATGGAATATCTGGTGGACAAAAGGAGATTAGCCCTTTAATTAATGCCCTATTAGTATCTAGCTGCAGTACTAGTGCAGACAAATTCTCTGTACAATAGCCTATATGGAGGAAACACTGGGAGCCTATGGCAAAAGCCAGTGAGTACTACCTAGCAGTGACTGCTAGGATTTTGGACCAGCAGTATGAGAGGCAACTATTTGAGAGTCAACAAGCTTGCTATTATATGCTAATTGAGACTACTCTTATGACTGAGAATAATCCTGAAGTACCAAAAATGTCTTGAGTGATGTCAGGGAAATGCTCTAATGGGGAGGACAGTGACCAAAAGGGTTCCATGATAAAATGGATATGGTTTATATCGGAACATGCTACCAGGGGAATGCAAGGAGTACTCATGAGTGGTCGGGTTTTTGTCCCCAGGGGCCAACTTTGGAAACACCTGAGGAGTTGCTAAATTCTATGGCCACTTGGACCACTTGGGAGTTGCCCTATGAACAATTCTCTATTTGACTAACAAAGATCTGCTTGCTTTGTGGATGGCAGTTACATGGTGAATAGATGACATCCTGTTTGGAAGGGCAACAGTTTAATTGAAGAAGGTAAAAATAAAACAGTTCATGTGGCACTAATTGCAGGCTGTTTGCCTCATTTTTGTTGACTCATAAAGTGTGGCCATTGGCCTAGCCATATGGTCAGGCAGAAGTGTAATGGAAAATTGTCCTAATGGGATGTGAATATGGAATGTGGTCCCACGGAAAGGACTATGGGAATATAAGGGGTGTATTAAGAAAGGGTATTTTGATGTGCGTAAAAAGCACTCCTTCCAGGATTGGAAGGTGATTGGAACTGGCAAGTAGATATCTTGGTGCACTCCCTCGAGGCAGCCACTCGGGCCAATGAAATGAGTGGATAGGGGGTGTTCTAGCAATGCAGAGTTGAGATGAATCTAGGCATAGTCCTCTTGTATCCTCTGAGGCACAAAATGCCAACAAGAACTCTTCTATCTTCAAACAGGAGGGAGATGCCCCAGAGAGTAGACTCTTATTTTTCAGGTTATATCTACTGTTATACTGAGATATGGTGTAACAGTGCTGTATTAGTCTGCTAGGGCTGCCATAAGAAGATACCACAGAATGGGTCACTTAAATAACACAAATTTGTTTTTTCACAATATTGGAGGCTGAAAGTCCAAGATCAAACTGTTGGCAGATTTGGTTTCTCCTGAGTCTTCCCTCCTTGGTTTTCAGAAGGCTGCCTTCTTTCTACGTCTTCACATGTCCTTTCCTCTGTGCATGCATCGTTTGTGTCTCCTTCTCTTCTCATAAGGACACCGGTCATATAGGATTAAGGCCCCATCCTTATGACCTCATTTAATCTTCATTCCATCTTTAAAGGCTCCATCTTCAAATACAGTCACATTGGGAGGGCTCCAGCATAGAAATTTTGGGGAGACACAGTCCAGTCCATAACTATGGAGGAAATGAGTAATTAAATTGGTACTAAAATATGTTCCATCATCACTCAGTCTCACCTGCTTGGCAATCCTAGATTGATCCAACTCTTCTCCACCTCTGCACAACACTCAAACTGCCTGACAGAATCGCCAATCTCCCGGACAAAGCCATTATAAAATCACAATATGTAACCTCAACCAATCCTTAACACCACCCAGCAATCAGTTATGCACTTGATAGCTATTTAAAGATAATATAAATTAATAACAGCTAATACTTTTTGAGGGCTTGCTATGTGCCATGTACTATTCCAATCATCCTACATGTTTTTAACTCATTTAATCCCCATAAACACTCTGTGAGATAGATATCATTATCCCCATTTTACAGATTATTAAAAGGAGACATAGAAAGACCAGTCAACATAGCTAGGAAGTTTCAGGACCAGAATTCAAATCCAAGTAATTGAGCTCTAGAGCCATTTTTTCATCACTCTGCTGACTTTTTCTCATATTCTTCCAAACATCCATTCTACCTATTCTCTTGGCCAATGACAGAGCCTCCTATTCCTCAGGAAAAAAAGAGAAGTCAGAAAGCGATACCTTCAAGTTTTTGCCACTTAACCTTGAACTGACCTGCATTTGTTTACATCTCTCTCCTAACTTTCTCTCCTGTCCTCACAAAAGACATTGATTCCTCCTGTCTAAAGTTAGTATTTTCACCTATGCTTTAAGCCCCTTCTCCTCCCACTTTTTCGGGAACTTTGCTGTCGAATGTATTTCCTCTTTCTCTGGTATGTTCCACTGATCCTGCATACTCCTTTCCTGCAGCCCTTAAATGTTCTCAGTACTCTCTCTTCTTAACATGCCCTATAACCTCACACCTCCAAATGTTGTCCTATTTCTTCCTAACCACATCGTAGCCGCTTCTATATTGCTCCAAGACGCTCATGCCTTGGCCTTCCTCCACCAGCACTCCTCAGAAAGTCACCAGGTCACCGGCAACTGCTCCAGGGCCTGGCAACATTGACCACTCCCTTCTTCTTGAAACACTCTCCCTGAGTTTCCTTGGTGTCACGTACCCTAGATCTCCTTCCTCCCCTCTGCATCCTTCTCAGGAAAATTTGCTGGCTCCTCCTCCTCTCCCTCTACCCTTACCTCAAATGTTGGTGCTTCCAAAGGTTTTATCATAGCCCTCTTTTCATCTCATTTTTCATTCTCTCACTAGGACATCTACTCTGTGAGCTACAATTATCATGCACATACTGCTAATGCCCAAGTCTATACCCCCACCCCACACCATCTGCTTAGCATCAGTCCCTGCATTCAACTCAACTAGACTGGGGGACTGCACTAGGGGCTCACTCACAATGTGTCCAATAATGCATTTGTTACTTCCAACTTTCAACCTATTTCTGTGTTCCCACTCTCAGTCGATGACCCATTCCAGAAACCTGGGCCTTTTCCTTGGCTCTTTCCTCCTCCATCTACCAGGGTGGTTGATCAAGTACCTACAATATGTCAGGTCCTGTGCTAAACACCTCACTTGCAATGATTTTATTTTATTGTCATAATCTTAAGAAGGAAGAAAAAATAGTTCAATGTTAGCTGTTCTTAGCACTTATTGGCAAGAAAATTGAAGAAGAATTCCCTAAGACATTCCACTTTTTCTCAGCTTCTACCCTCCTCCCTATTTTGTGGCTGTCTGGAAGAGAACTCCCCCTCCCCCATCCTCATCTTTCTGACCCCAGCCCAGTGGACGTGCTCCTCTCATGTCCTCCACAGCCCTCTCATCACACTATATTGCAATGTGCCAGGTTCTTTTTTTGTGTTATATGGAACTTGGCAAGAAAGAGGATGGATTCTTCTCCCACAGGACATGAAAGCAGAAGCAGTTATCTCCTGTGTAATCTGGCAATAAATGTGTTTTTGTTTCATGGGAAAGGTTGGAGTAGTTTAGCTGGTTTACCTGGGCCTAAGAAAAATATTGTAAACTTATCTCTTCTTATATAATAAATTTTCTCTCCTTCCTTTTTTGCTACCACCATTATCCTATATAAACAAAGCAGCCTGCTATTTGCCTAAATTATTACTTTAAACAAGATGAAATTATGTCTCATATGTGTCTTCCTTCCCCAGCTTAGCCTGCAAGCTCCACCTGTAGCAGTTGGATTCCCAGAGATCAGAGGGAACCAGGGGAAGCTTATCATACCTAAAACCCCAGCCTCTGCAAAGGAACACACACATGCACACACACAGACGTACACACAGCCTCCAGCCATGCAGCTGTGTGTGAATTATATCTAAGGCTATCCCAGAAACATGCAGATTGAAATTTAAAGGAGGATTCTAAGTATCTGAGAACATTATCATCTTCTGGATGGGTGGGGAGCAGGGTTGTCTCTCTGAATTGTGCAATAAATGTTCTGAGATAAGCTCTGTTCCCTACACGGTCTGAGAAGCTCACCCTTGCTGGTGGGCAGAGGACAGGTAAGAACCATTCTGGGGAACAACGAGATGCATTAAGTATTAACTACACTGCAAACAATCTGTGAGAGAAGTGCCCCAACTTGAATGAAACATAATTCTTATTTTCAGTGTAGAGCAAGTGGTAAGGGGGATGGACCAGGTACTGCAGGTGAATACACAAGGCCAGGATGATATCTACAAAGCCTAAAAGGGCTCCATGCCACCAGTGTCCTGTCCCACCCTCCAATCCACTTTGTAGAGCTTGACTAGATTAGTCTCCATCTCTGCAAACCCCCTTTAAGAATGTCAATGCACTCCCTGCAACCTGGAATACAAACATTTTAATCTGGTCTTCAGGAAGTATAATTTTTCCTCCCTGTTGGCTTTATATCCTGCAACCTTGGTAAACTCATTTATTAGCTCTAGCAATCTTCTTTTATAAATTTCTTGGGATTTTCCATGTAGAAAAACCTATAAATAGTGTCTATAATAAAGATAGGTTTTCTTTTTCCCCTTTCCAATCTACATACCATTTTATTTCCTTTTCTTGTCTTATTGTACTGACTAGGACTTCCAGTAGAATGTTGAAGAGGAGTGGTGAGAATGGACATCCTTGTCTTGTTCACAATACTAGGAGGGGAGTATTCAGTTTTTCACCATTAAGTATGATTTTAACTGTTGGTTTTTGTATATATTCTTTATTAGATTTATCAGTTTCATTGATCTCTGCTCCTATTTTTCTTATTTCCTTCCTTCTACTTGCTCCTGGTTTATTTTGCTCTTATTTTTCTAGATTCATAAGGTAAAAGCTTAAATTATTAATTTGAAACATTTCTTCTTCTGTAATATAAGACTTTAATCATATATATTTGCCTGTAAGCACTGTTTTAGCTTTTTGTCACAAATTTTGATATTCTATATTTTCATTTTAATTTGGTTCAAGTATTTTCTAATTTCCCTCGAGACTTCCTCTTTGACCCATGGATTATCAAGAAGTGTTTTGTTTAATTTCTAAGTGTTTGGAGATTTTCCTGTTATCTTTCTGGTATTAAATTCTACTTTAATTTTATCATGGTCTGAGAATATACTTTATATTATTTCAAATCTTTTAAATTTATCAAGGTTTGTTTTATGACTCAGGATAGGACATATCTTGGTGAATTATCCATGTGCACTTGAAAAGACTGTAGTCTGCTATTTTGGGGTGGAAGTTTCTATAAATATCAATTAGGTCAAATTGCTTCATGGTTGGTTCATTTCTTTTACATTCTTGCTGATTTTTTATCTACTAGTTCCTTTACTGGGAAAAGAGTGTAACAGTCTCTGACTATAATCATGAATTTGCCTATTTCTCTTTTGAGTTCTTTCAGGTTTTGTTTCATGTATTTTGGTGCTCTGTTGTTAGTTGTATACACATTTAGGATTCTTATCTCTTCTTGGTGAATTGACCTTTCATCATTATCGAATATCATCTTTATCCCTGGTAATTTTCTTTGCTCTGAAGTCTGCTTTCTCCAATATTAATTAGCCATTCTAGCCTTCTTTGGATTAGTGTTTGCGTGGTGTAATGGTTAATTTTATGTGTCAACTTGCTTGGGGCATGGTGCCAAGATGTGTGGTCAAATATTATTCTGGTTGTTTCTATAAGGATATTTTGCATAAGATTAAAACTTAAATTGGTGAACTTCAAGTAAGCAGATTGCTCACCATAGTGTGGGTGGGGTTCATCCAATGAGTCGAAAGCCTGAATAGAACAAAGACTGACCTCCCCTGAGCAAGGAGGAAACCTGCAGCGAGTGGCCATGGGACTTGAACTGCAACACCGTCTCCTCCCTGTGTCTCCAGCCTAATGGCGTTTGGACTTGTACCACAGCATTAGATCTTCCTTAGTTCTCCAGCCTGGCTCACACACCCTGCAGATTTGAGACATGCCGGGCTCCATAATCACGTAAGCCAATTCATTAAAATAAATCTTTCTATATTTATAAACATCCTATTGGTTCTGCTTCTCTAGAGAATCCTGACTAATATAACACGGCAGATCTTTTTCTATCCTTTTACTTGTAACCTACTGTATCAAGCCAGACCGAGAATTGTGGTTACAGAGTGACCAGAGCACTAGTTCTGTGTCCCTTTGCCTGTCTGTTCCCCGAGTTGAGGTGTCCCTTTGCCCATCCTCTGCCCTCTTCCTGTTCCTTTATCATTCAGTGTCCATGTTGGAAGGCCCCACACAAATTGCATCACCTCATTATCCATCCAGGGCCTGTGGTTTCCCCGACAGCTGATTTTTCTGAGATCCTCTCTCTCAATCCTTTTTTGTTCCTAGCTTTTCTCCCATTCTTACTTACTGTCCCAGCAAACATCATGTTTTTCTTGTTATCGCAGGGGTCCACCCAGGCTGAGATGACTCCCAGGGAACCACCTATTTCCTGCTCCAGTGGAACTGCAACCAGTGTGTGAAAATAAAAGTTCCAGAACTGGACCCAAAAGGGAGGAGAGATGGGGGAAAGGAACCATGGAGTGATAATTGAACAGGTCTTGTCACCCCTCCAGCCCCTACTGAGTTCCCAGCACAAGAATAACGGTAACAGATGGTATTGGTGTTGCTCATCAGAGTGGATTTTCCTTTTATAAATTTTTTTAAATGCTGTTGAAAAAAATGTAAAAGGAGCAGTGGTGAAAGGAGACAAAGATTGACAAATATGGACAAATATCTACCCAACAGCTGTCCAGATATAGCATGGCTATTCATTTGCTGTACAATCAAAAGCAGGTGAGGGAAGCTTCAGAACACTAGAGGTACAAATTTCCTGAAAAGACATTGGACATGTGGTTTCTTGAGTGGTCCAACTCTGACCAACCATGTTAGAGGACTGAAGGAAAGGAAAGTGAATGGCTCCATGATGCAGAAGACAAGATCTGGGTGGATGAGACCTGACGTGTTCCATAAATCTCTCTATTGATCTCATTTTCTTCTACTGCATCTCTATCCAAGGTGGAGTGGAGAGAGACCCAGATGCCTCTGGTATGTCTACTCCCTCTGTTCATCATGATGCTCCCTCCCCAACTTCCAGACTCATTGGCTTCAGTGGGATAGACCAGAGGCTGGATCCTGGATGACTCTTCTCCAGGACTCTCCATGACTATAAAACTCCTGATTGCCTTATTTCATTTGCAAAAAGCAAACAGATGAAGCTTGTATGAGGAGCCATCTTTCCGCTCTTTATTTCCCTTTCATACCTGATCCCCGATACCGTTCACAAATCCTAGTTGTGCTTATTAGCATCCTTAGTTTCAGTATTATTTCTCCCTCACTAGATTGTAGGCAACTTGAAGGAAGAAGCTTCATCTTGTTCTCTGCTACATCACCTGTAACTAGTGTTAAAAAACAAAATTCAGGGGCCGGCTTGGTGGCGTAGTGTTTAAGTTCACATGCACGGGGTTCGCAGGTTTGGATCCTGGGCACAGAGCAACGCACTGCTTGTCAAGTCATGCTGTGGAGGCGTCCCATATAAAGTAGAGGAAGATGGGCACAGATATTAGCTCAGGGCCAGTCTTCCTCAGCAAAAAGAGGAGGATTGGCTACGGATGTTAGCTCAGGGCTAAACTTCCTCACAAAAAAAAAAAAAAGAAAGAAATTCAGGGTCCAGCCCGGTGGCGTAGCAGTTAACTTTGCACACTCAGCTTCAGCACCCAGGGTTGGCCGGTTTGGATCCTGGGCGCGGACATATGCACTGCTCCTCAAGCTATCCTGAGGCGGCGTCCCACATAGAGCAACTAGAACAATGTACAACTATGACATACAACTATCTACTGGGGCTTTGGAGGGACAAAAGGAGGAAGATTGGCAACAGATGTTAGCTCAGGGCCAATATTCCTCTAACAAAACAAAACAAAATTCAATTGAGTAAATTTGAAGATCTAATTGGCTTTATTAAATGATTCATGAATCCAGCAGTAGCCATCTAGCAACTCAGAGGGATTTCACAAAATGGAAGGTTTCTATAGGAAGAAGGGTGGGGTGAGGGAGCTATTAGCAAAAGAAAAGAAAGGATTATTTTCAGTCCAGGACGTCTTTTTTGGGGGTAGGAGGAAAGGGAAAGGCAAGAGTTTTATCAAGTAAATTGCCTCTTCTTCTGGGGGATGGAGAGGGCCTATGTGAGGGATTACCTCATTGGTGCTGACCAGAAAATTCCAGACTGCTTGATTAAGATTTACATTTCTGGGAGAGATTGAAACTGCGATTAGGTTAGGTATTAAATCAAGGTTTGGTATTTATGGGCTTTAGCACCAGTGACACCATTTGGGGCTTATGGTTTTCTCTTTAATGTTAGTACAAAAGTTGTTTCATTGTAGCTGTTCAATAATAGTTGGTGGAAGATGTGAAACATTTGCTCAACAACAATTTGCCCCTCCCTTGGGCTCTGGGCTGCTATGGGAGCCCATCCATTGCACAAATGTCCGATCACCTGAAGTTGAATGTCATTGTCCCTGGAGACGACTTGCTCAGAATTGCCCACTCAGGTATGCCAAAATGAATGGCCAGGGTCTCCTATGAATGGACCTACTCAGTTTGCATCCAGCCATGGGAACTAAGATGTTTTGTGCATTACATGCTTCTAGGATCATATCTCATTCCATCTGCCATCCTGCTGATCTACCATAAGGATTAAGTCAGTTGATTTGATGTGGTGAGAGGGAAGTAGCAGGTACCCTAGATGCCCTGGTACAACAGAAAAGCATCAGAAAATGGATTATAAATCCCATGAAAATCAAATCAAGTGTCCTGACATCTTAGAAAAGTTTCTAGGAGTCCAATCATTTGGGGGAATATCATCACAGGCCCTCAAAGTCAAAAGCAAATTTGTTTCACTTTAATGCTCTGTTATGAGGAAAGAGGCACCATACTCCCCAGGCCTTTTTGTATTTAGAGGGAAATGCATCACAACTTGGTGTACTACGTCAGTACATTTACCATGTAACCCATAAGATAACCAACTTTGAATGGTCCCAGAGCAAGAGAAGATTCTCTTACTGGCACAGGCTACAATGTAAGCAGCTCTGCCATTGACTCTTATGGTCCTGGAGACCCAAAGTGTTTGACATGATCTTGAGCCATCTAATTGTTCTTTGGGGCCTGTGCCAGGCCATGAAAGAAGAAAACAGAGGTTCCTCTAATATTAAGAGGAACATATCTTCTTCGGAAAGTAACTCTCCTCTCATATAGTTTTAGGCTTATAACAGACTCTAAAAGAGACTTAATATCTGACCACAGGACATATCAAATGACCGTGTAACCTGAGCTGACCATTCACAACTGGGTATTTTCTGACCCACAAAATGATATAGTCATGCATGTCCAATTGCATTTCATTATCAAGTGGAAGTTATGTACTCTTGTACACAGCTTCCAGTAGGACCTGAAGACACAGTTAAGTTGTGTAAGCAAGTCCCTTACACACAATGCACCTACTCCTGCTGCCAAGACCATCTCTAACATTTGTGGAACCAAGGGCAAGAGACAAATGGAAATCCACACAACATATGTCTACATACAGTTAGATGTTAAATAAAATATGGTCAACTCTCCTACCTTGAAATGTTGTCCTGTGAGCATACTTGACTGAGTAAATTCTAACAAATTACTCATGAAGCTGCAAGCTGGAAATTGGTGTTAACCCAATGGAACCACAATTCCTTAAGAAATTGGCAACTTTCCTGGAAGGGAAAGGATGTCTGTGGCCAACATTGGGCTAAGGTGGGTCTCCTCGCTGCTTCAATTGATGAAACAGAGTTTTCTGAAGACTACTGTTGCAGCTGAGGGAACAACTATCAGGCAGGCTCTAGTATGAATGCTGAAGGGAACCTGTTGCCAAAAACAAAAGACGTTTGTAAGAAGTGCAGTGCCAATGACTGAAGACATGCCGCAGTGTGGCTCTGGAGGCAGAGAAGTAACAGAGATCAAGAGAAAGTCTGCAATATCCAGTATTAGAAACCATATCTGGATTTAAAGCTGTAAATGCCTCTTTCTCTGTGAAGTCAATGCCTGACAGGATGCTCTCAGGTGTTCAGTTGTTGACAGCCAGAGAGACTTTCATGAGGTTTCTGATCACACATCAACCAAAAGGAAGGAAAGGCCTCTATCCATGTGTTGAGATTAGAGAGATTTATTCAGTGAAACATCAAAAGTGATGATGGGATTGCTTCCTAGGCCATGGTATTGCAGGAGGATCTATAATGAAGTCTCACAGAAAGTGGCTTGGACATTACCAGACAGGCCTCCAAATTATGGTTCTTGGTGAAGTTTTTTGAGGTGGAAGAAGAAACGGTAGTAATATTTGTCAAATACACGAAACAACTGGATTGGATGGGAGACATCAGTTCAGGTTTAGGGATCTGAAGGCAATGCAGGTATGTTGAGTCCCTCAAGTTAGATTTCTGCAAAACTACTTACTGGTTAGGGGGATAAAGAGCTCCCACCTCTAGCCACAAGAGGCCTCAGAACAAATCTGTAGGAAGAATTG
The DNA here is from genome assembly GCF_020826845.1 of Diceros bicornis minor. Lineage (NCBI taxonomy): Eukaryota > Metazoa > Chordata > Mammalia > Perissodactyla > Rhinocerotidae > Diceros > Diceros bicornis. The sequence continues at coordinate 61,340,015 of NC_080743.1, forward strand.
CCATGCACAGTGTCCACTAATTAATCTTCATTTACGTGGGATGGGGGCAATGAGTTATCACGGGTTTGACAATCTGTCCTTAATATCTAGCAATGTTAGTATGTGTGGGGTAGATTCAGATAACTCAAAGCACCACCTGGATCCTGAGAGGCAAAAAATGCCACCCACTTGTTTCAGTTAAGGTAAGAAAGGGTATTGTGTAGCAGACTGCACCGGAAGCAAATCCCACCCTAGGAGTCCAGAAAATAAGGTCAGGAAATGAGGGAGGTTGTCAGATTGATGAGTAGTTTTAGATCTAGAGGTAAAAGACCTTAGTAGATAAACTATTCTGCTCCTCTTATAAGAGGAAGAGCATCCACCAAAAGAAGTTCTCTTCCAGTGAGCAGGAGCATACCAGAGTGGTCCTTGACTCTGACAGGGAGGATGTGTGGCAGAAGATCAGCTCTAAATCCAAATGCTACCAGATTTGATCAAACTTACAGTTGCACATTTCCCACCTTGAATCCCCTAGCACCTTCTGCTGATGCAGGCCCCTGCCTGCTTGGCTGGGTTGGATAGATACAGCCAGATTTTCTGAGCTGGTGCTCCCAAGGAGAGGTCCAGAGCAGTAAGGGACCATAAAGTTATAGGACCATTAAAAGTGTTCCCAGAGAAGAGTTCTGCCCACACCATTATAAAAAGGAGGGAGTGTGATGCTACCTAGGCCAGAGGAGCTTGGTGCCACAAGTAAATATTGTGATTTGTCTTCTCCTTTTCCACCTTGGTGGAGAGAATTTGCAAGGAGCTACAAACATTTTTCTGAGATGTAATGAAATGGAGAAAATTTTCTTGACCAAAATTCTAAAGATGCTGAGGAAGATAGACTAGCATCAGGAAGACATGAGACAAATGGAGAGGCTGGACGTCCCCCTCTGAGGGAAGACTCACTTGTCAAGAGTAGTTGGCTTTGAAAGGAGACAGTGAGGGGAGTGCCAACAAAATGGTGGAGGTTCTGCAGTGCAATTCTTATGACAATCTCCAGATGTTCAGTGAAGTCATTAAGCTAAAGAGATGATTAGCTCAAGTGGTTCATTTCAGTGAAATGCAAATAAGGCAAATCTGAAACATGAGGAGGGATTTAGTAATGGAGGAGGCATGGGGAGGAGACTATAAGAACGTAAAGTTCAAAAGTTACTGGAGGCTGAGGATGGCTTTTGATCATCCTAGGCTATAAAAGTGAGTTTCAGACCAAGTTTAACTAAATTAATATCTGAGACTTATAAAGACGAATATTCCAAGAGATGCTGGGCCGGCTGAACTTCTTATCATTGGGTTACTCAGTGACAAGGGCGTCATTCATCAATGGTGCATTGGGCTTTCCGTGTTGGGTAGAAGGTCAAAAGTTGTCTCCGTATTCAGGCTGGATGAGTCTTTGACTCCACGAATCAACAAGCATCAGCAGCGACTGAGCTGATGTTCTTCCTCTCCTCAGCCCTTGCCAGTTCTGTTATGTATGGGAATTGAATCAGCAACTTCCCAGAATGTCCTAAACAATCACTTCTCTGTCTCTACTCACCCAGCCTTCATGACTCTAATTAGCAAGTATCTCCCTTGGCCTTTTCTTCCTAGTTTGAATTTACTTTGTCCAGAGGAAAACTCGATTTCTCCCTGAGACACTGTGTCACAAAACCTGTCTGTATCAGCTCAATCAACTTTCTTACACATCTCCAGTTCTGAACACTCCCTAGAAGCCAAGTCTTGTCGTGGGCAGTTGGGATGGGGGATGAGGGAGGGCATGGATGGAAGAGACGGAAGAGCCTTTTCCCTGGACAAACTCCTATTTGTCAAAGCCAATAAGTTAACTTGTAAAAAGGTGCTCAAATTCACTTGTCAACAGGGAAATAAAAAATGAAACATTGATACTATTTTACATATATCAAATTAACAATCAGGATAAATAAAGGCCGGCATTGGCAAGGCTGTGAAAAAAATGGGAACTCTCATACACTGTTGGTGGGAATATAAACATTCGCAGCCTTTTCATGGAGCAATTTGACAGTATATCAATGTTGTAAATGTGCAATGCACTTTTGTCTTGAAATTCTACTTCTAGGAATATATCTTAACAGTCGCAGAGTCATATGTATGCTCAAAGAAACATGTTTAAGGATGTTATGGCTGAAACTGCTCATTGCCTACTGATTCTCCACCTTCTCCCTTTCTAACTATATATTTGGTGGTAGTGATGTGGCTAACTAAGAATTGACATTTCCCAGACTCACTTGTGAGACAGGGAGGGCCAATGCTATGTAAGCAGAAATCACTGGGTGGGACTTAAGGGAAAACCCTCTCACCCTTCCTCTCTTTTCTTCTTGCTGATGTCTAGAAATTTGTACATGATGGCTAGAGTTCCAGCAGCCATTTTGTGACCTTGAAGATGGAAGCCACACACTAAGGAATGGAAAAATACAAGAAGCCTCGGACCCTGATGCTTCATAGAGTTACCATTCTTGCCTTTCACTGCTTCCCTACAGATTTTTTTTCTGGACACAAAAGAAAAACAAGCCCACAATTTGTTTAGGTCACCCTGATTGGTTCTCTTTCACTAGCAGCCAAGTGTATCTCTAATGGACACAGATGTTTGTTGTAACATTGCTTTAAAATAGAGGGATAATGTAAACAGTCTAAATGTCTCCAGCTTCCACTTTCCTGAGTTTTCCAGAAACAATTTCAGTCTCAGTACATGAGAATCCTGACCCTCAACCTCTCTTTTTCTTAAAGAAACTTGAGCTTGGCCCGATGTCAGCACATTCCTCTCAAGCTGCTCAGGAACCAAACTTGTAATGCAAATAATTTTAAATTTCTGGTAAAGAAGACATGAAGTAAACAAGATTCAATAATTAGAAACTGTATATAAAACCCCAAATTATATCAACAAAAATTGAGAAGTGGTAGAGAGCGAGAGAAAACATGGTCAATTATCATTGAAGATGGGAAAGGAAATAGCATTCTGTTCATAGCGTTGATAATTAGAGGAAGAACAGGTTCAAACTCTTTTTTATTAATTTACAGGAAACCACTAGTAAAATTGAAAAAAGGATGTTTACCTTCAAAATCATTAGCAGGTAGAGAAGGCAAAGAAATAAGTCTATATCAGTGGTCTACAGAACTTTTTATAGCAGGGTATGAAAAATAAGTTAAAAGGTTTTAAGTAGGCAAACCAACCATATGTATATTTATTAATTTGTGAATTGTACATTTTAAAGCATACACCACAAGTTAAAATCTATAAAAATATGAGGTATCCATATCTATGAAATAAACAATATTTTAATACCTTGCAGTTCATAAGGACTTCATACAACATTAGCTAATATCTCAAGGCTCAATATGCATTTAGAGTTACTATTATTAATAGTAGTGGAGGCAAATCCATATTTCATATAGTCTTCTTGAATTTTTTGTAAGTTTGAATTTTTGAGTTCAAAAATTCAAGCTAGGGATGTTTAAAAGCTAGGGACATTTAGACTGTTTACATTATTCCTCTATTTTAAGGCCATGTTACAACAAACATCTGTGTCTCTTAGAAATATACTTGGCAGCTAGCGAGAGAGATCGCATCCTGGCAACCTAAACACCTTTGAATTTGGGGTGAGTTTCTTGTTCAATTTAATTGGGTCATCTATTTTGCCTTGTAACATGCTGATGAAGAGCTTACACCAGGTTGGGAGAAGGGTCAGCTCTGCCTTTCTCTTGTTCTTTGTCTTACATGTATTATCGTCAATCCATGAATGACAAGAGGTGATCCTTTTAAACAACTCAACCACTCTGTGCTGGTTAGTTTGGAGATATTCTTGCCCCCTAGACAAGAATCATCCGAAACTGACCAAAAATGAGAGCTCCGCTCTCAACCTTTTCTCTTGGGGTATTTCACTCACCTGTGATCCTCTGACAGACCAAGCCAGGGTGCCAGAGAAATTCTATTACATGTTAGGAGTGGATTTTTTCTTTCTTATTGTAAATAAAAATATAAATAGACATTCTTCTATATTCTTCTCATACTGCAATGGATCGTCTCACACAACACACTTTGGAGACTACTACTTTTCTAAAAAGATAACTTTTTTTTTCACTTAATTTAAAATGCACAGAAAAACATACCCAGAGGAACTATGTAAGAATGCTTAGGATTGATTAAAAAAGGGGCAGAGGAACTGCAAAACATTTTTCTAAAGAAAACATACAGATGGCCAGCATGAAAGATGCTCAACATCACTAATCATCAGGGAAATGCAAATCAAAATCACAATGAGATGTCACCTAATACCTGTTAGAATGGGTATTATCAAAAAGACAAGATAGAGTGCTGGCCAGGATGTGGAGAAAAGAGAACCCTTGTGCACTGCTGGTGGGAAGGTAAATTGCTACAGCCACTAGGAAAAACAGTATAGAAGTTCCTCAAAATATTAAAAATAATACTATCATACGATCCAGAAATTCCACTTCTGGGTATATATCTGAAGGAACTGAAATCAGGAGCTTGAGGAAAATCTGTCCACCATCCCTCATGTCCATTGCAGCATTATTTACAGTAGCCAAGACATGGAGACACGTAAGTGTCCACCGATGGATGAATGGATAAAGAAAATGTGGTATACAATGAAATATTATTCTGCCATAAAAAGAAGGAAATTTTGCCTTTTGCAACAACATGTATGGATCTTGAAGGCCATACGCTAGGTGAAATAAGTCAGACAGAGAAAGGCAAATACTCTATGTTCTCACCTATACATGGAATCTAAAAAAGCTGAACTCACAGGAATAGAGAGTAGACTGGTGGTTGCCAGGGCTGGGGACTATGGGAGATGGGGAGATGTTGGTCAAAGACTACAAACTTCCAGTTATAAAATGAATAAGTTCTGGGGATCTAGTGTACAGGATGGTGACTATAATTAACAACACTGTTATACACTTGAAGTTTGTTAAGAGAGTAGATCCTAAGTGTTATCATCACACATGGAAAAAAATAGTAATTATGTGAGGGGATAGAGATGTTAACTATCCTCATCGTGGTAATCATTTTGCAATATATACGTGTGTCAAATCATCACGTTGTACATTTTAAACTTATATATGCTATACGTCAATAATATCTTGGTAAAGCTTGGGGAAAATGTTTACGGTGGTTAGCTTTGTGAGGTGTGATAACAGGTGATTTTTATTTTTCTGTACAATTTTCTATGTTTTCCAAATTTTATATAATCAACATGGATTATTATCAGAAAAAAAGCCTTTATTTTTAAAAACTCGTGCATCCTTTGGCTCATCAGGCAAGGAGAGTATGTGCTGAGATTCAAGAGGAGAGTGGGGACGGGAGGGAGGCAGGGGGCGGGGAGAGGAGGAGCCAAGGACTAACCTCCCTCACCCAGCAGTCATGGACTCCTTATGCAGCAGCTGGTTCGCCTGCCAGACCCTGATGCTCCAAATCAGCCTCATCCTATGTGAGTAGCAGAACAGGTGGGGCCGCTCCAGGGAGGGTGTGGTGGGAGGCTAAGGAGTCAGGTGTCAGGGGGACTGGTGGACAGCTGGGGCTTGCATGGTGTTAACCTCCGGATTCCTAAAGCTTCTTTGAGATTGATTGGGAGAGAAAGGGGTCTAGGGCTTTTCTGGGATGCCCTCAGGAAATTCCTGAGGACATGAAAACCTCCATCAAACCTCTACTTCAAAAGGCAATTATTTGCCGTGCTGTGTTGGGCTGCTGCCGCTGAGATGTCAGAGCACTGACTCATTGTCCACCTTCCTGTTTGGTGGGAACAATCGCTACAATCTCAGGTCCTTCTCTCCATCCTCTACCCATCGCCCAGCCTGCTTCCTTCTTCCACTCCCCGGCAGAGGAGGGCATGTGTAGTGAGTGAGGGGCCAGGACAGCTTCCCACTGCCCCATCATTAGGGACAGCTGAGCGGTGGCACCATCTGCAGGGGCAGGGGAGGCGGAGGCAGCCAGGGGGAAGTGCGACCTTCCCCTCTCACTCTGCTGGTGAACTTTCTGTGTGGTTACAAATTGTTTCCAAGCTCTCCGTGGGTGAGGGTTATGCTGCAGGTGCTGCCTCATGGGAACCAGGCTTCGAATGGTGCCCTGGTGCCCCATCCTTGTCCCCAAAATGTCCTTGTGGTGGAAAGAGGGCTGAGCTCTGCTGCCAGACCCACTGGGTCACAAATTCTAGGTCTACCACATATTGGCCATGTTATTTTGGGCAAATTGTATATACCCTGGAAAAGTGGCTTTTTCTTTCTGAGCTTCAATTTCCTCACCTGTAAAATGGGTGGAATAATACCTAACTTGAGGTGTTATTTGGGAGATTAAATGAATTAGTGCACTTACCAGCCAGTGTCTGACACAGGGACACAGATTACTCATGTATGTAGCATTACACGTTTCTTGATGAAAAATTTGCAAATAGACACTGTAAAAGAAAAAACATGATGTTGTTTCCTTGTTTCATAACTGACAGTTTTATCGTGATCCAACAGTTTAAAAACAGGAAAGGTTTTTCTCTGGGAAGTGGGGTACTTGTGGTGATACAGCGATTGCACACTGTCCTATGCTCACCACTCCCCTTCTGCCTCCTACACAATGGGGAACATTGTAGGAATCTTTAAAAAAAAGTCCATTCCCCGTTGCAAGTCAATAAGACAAATACTACCACAATTGTTGATTAATGAGCAAAGAATATGAACAGATGAAATATAAAGAAAAAATAGATAAGATAAATAAGATCAAAGATAGTCATCCTCACAGGTAATCAAACAAATGCAAATCAAGAAAACTGGATAACATATTTTGCCTATCAAATTAGCACAGGTGTATTTTGTTAATGTCAATACTCCGCTGGGCGATGAGACAGTGTGACAGGCACTCTCATATATTATAGGCAGCTTTTTAAATGAGTAAAAAGCTTCTGGGAGTTCATTTGATGTCTCAGAACCATTTAAACATTTAAAATATTTGTACCTTTTCCTTGGTAATTCCACTTCTGGGATTTACCCCAAGGAAAACATTCATGCAGAAGAAGCTTATGCACAAAGACATTCATTTTGGTCTCTTTATAACAATGAAAAAATTGGAACCCAATGAGAGGGTAAATGACATAGGGGCAAGTTACAGCATTAAGAATGTGACGATGACTGCTCTAGGTAGGCAGTGTTGGCTGGGTGACTGAGAAGATGAAGAGATGAAGAGGGCTTGGTCAGAAGGAAAATAGGACTGAACACGTGTTGAGCATCTACCATATGCAAGATCTGTACTCAGAGCGTCACATAACGTTCTCTCATTTCAGCCTCACCTCACTGAGTGTTTCCTGAGGGGCTGGGAAGGATAAGGAGGCAGGGAGGCCAAGACAGTGGAAAACCTCTTGCTAATCACCAGGCACTGTGACATGTCAGGAGTCTGGCTTTCTCTGTAGCTCCATTGAGTAGATGACACTACCCTCATTTTACTTTTGAGGAAACCAAGGCTCAGAGAGGCCAATTAACTTGCCTGAGCTCTCAGAACTACTAAGTCTCACACTAGGATTCTAGTGGCTCCAAGGCCACGTTCTGCCTCAGACTGCAGAGAGCTGGGGACTCAGGCTGCATTGCCCTCCTCTCCTAACCCTCCCCCCGCCACCACCCTCACTCCCACACCCAGACCTCTGAATTCTTAACTAAGGGAATAGGGGAACCTCTGCTATTTGAAAGAAATTTCTCTCACAACTTCTGTCCCTCCCTACCCCGGTCTCTAGGAAAATTATTCATTTACATTTCTCAATAGGGAGACAGCTGCTCCCTTAGTGCCTTCCTCCATCTGAATTCTCTTTCCTTTTTGTACTCAACAAAGGCTATCATTTCCTGGTTAGGGTCATGGGGTCTGTGGAGTTAGTGAGCAGTTTAGGGAGTCCCACTGTTTTTGTTTCCCTGGAGATGTAGTTACAACTAGGCTGGCTTCTCTATGCTCCCAGACCACTGCTCTGCCGTTGTAGCATTTGTCGCCATTCTCAGAGAGCTGCGTAGGTGGCAGGGCGATGGGTGCACAGGAAGCTGCCTCTGCCCCCAGCGGCCCTCTCTTTGTGCGCTATTGGTTGCCAGACAACCACTGAGGGTGGTAAGTCCCTCACAGAAGGAAATGCAGCTGTTCCTGCCTCGCCCAAGCTGGCATCAGCCTTACTTGAATTCTGAGCAGGTTTAGAGCAGCCATTACCAGGCTGCATGGAGTCTCATGACAGGGAAGGAGAGGGAGGTGGGAGTGTCCCAATGGCTCTAGCCACAATGTCCTTTTGATCACTTAAACACTGACAAAACAAAAACTCTTTACTGTAAACACATCTTGGATTAAAGCAGATTCAGGCAGCTCTGAGTTCATGATTAACTCATTTTTTTTTTTTTTTTTTTTTTGTGAGGAGATCAGCCCTGTGCTAACATCCGCCAATCCTCCTCTTTTTTTGCTGAGGAAGACGGCCCTGGGCTAACATCTGTGCCCATCTTCCTCCACTTTATATGGGACGCCGCCACAGCATGGCTTGCCAAGCAGTGCGTCGGTGCGCGCCCGGGATCCGAACCAGCGAACCCCAGGCCGCCGCAGCGGAGTGCGCGCACTTAACCGCTTGCGCCACCGGGTCGGCCCCATGATTAACTCATTTTTATTAAGAATTAAAGTTGACTGAGCTAGTGAACTCTTGTCTTTTTTCTAAAAGAATAATTTTTAAAATGTTCAAAGGATATGGCACCATGTCATCATATTTAATTTGAATTCCTTCAAAATTTGCAAGAGAAAAATTTTCTGGAAGTACATTTGCGTGTGTCCTCAAGGAGGGCACAGGATGTGTTGGTATATGAGAGATGGAAATGGCTGTAACCACACTGCCCTTATCCAGTTTCAGTCATTATTCGGTTTGGTCCTTTTCTTATATGTTTTATGTGTTCCAGACGTGCACTAGGAAGAGAACTGGATGTCAGGAAGCTGGATCTTATAAAGACAGTGGCACCAACTTCTCTCTGGTGATTTTTCTCAGTTTTCTTATAAATTGGGACTCCATCTCCCTCTTAATAGTAAAGAATCTTGTCTGGAGCCTGTGAGAAACAGCTTAATAAATTTCTTAAAATATAAAAGGGAAAGAGAGAGTGAGAGAGAGAGAAAACAGGAGTTAGGCAGCTCGAGAGCACGCAGATACACAGATCTAGCTTCACTGCTGTGTAAAGGTCTGGCAGCTCTCTCCATTAAATTTTTGGTCTTTGGAAAGTCCCTCATTCCTACGTTTTCCTGAACCCTGGCCACTTGTCTTCTTTTTATTTATATGCTTCCCTGTTTAAAAAACCAAACATTGCTTTGGGGAAACAAACTGTTCTTGCTTTAAATTGTTTTGTCTGAAAGAGATAAAACCCCTGATTTATTGCCATAAGCACAAAAGCATGATTGAGTGGTTCCAATCTTTCAAAAACCTTCCCTTGGAAGCCTAAATGCCCAAAAGAAGAAATAAAAAACAGGAAATAACCACATATACAAAGGAAGTTAAACAAAAATCTATTTTTCTTAAAATAGATTTATTTAAAATATAAAGTATAAGTTTATACAAATATATGAAAAAATGAGATGAAATGGATAATTTTCTAGGAAAATATAATTTACCAAAACTGACTCCAGAAGACAAAGAAAATCTAAACAGATAAATTACTTCCAATGGAAAAACACACTCCTGTGTTTCTCCTTTACTCTCACATGACTGCCACACTACTTCTGACACTAGATGTGTGTGTACTTCTCCCAACATGGAGCGATTTTGTGATTTCTCAGACACCAGCTGGGTGTCCTACAATTTAACTCAGTTCTAATACTATCTAACTGCAGTTTGTGTCAGATCCCACAGGTTTAGGGTTCAGTCCCATAAGACTATCATCCCCCCACTTCAGACTCCAGCTATGAGTCCAGGTTCTTAGCGACTGGCTTCTGACTGACTGGCTAAAAATCAGAGGTTCCCTTGACCTTCTTGTCAGTGTTGATTAATTTGCTAGAGCAGCTACAGAACAATGGGAAAACAGTTTACTTACTAGATTATTGGTTTATTATGAAAAGATATAACTCATGAAGAGCCAGATGGAAGAGACGCGCAGGACAAGGCATGTGGGAAGGGGTGTAGAGCTTCCACGCCCTCTCCAGGTGGGCCACCCTCCCAGCACCTCCTTGTGTTCACCAACCCAGAAGCTCTCCTAACACCACCCTTATGGGTTTTTGTGGAGACTTCAGTACATAGGCATGATGGATTAGGGGTTATTAAAGGATGGGGGAGGAGGAAGAAAGAGTAATTATTTAGTGGGTACGGGGTCTTTTTCTGGGATGATGAAAATGTTTTGAAACGAGAGAGAGGTGGTGGTTGCACAGCATTGTGAATACATGAAATGCCACTGAAAAAATACACTTTGTAGTGTTAATTGTATGTATGAGAATTTCAATTCAATGGAAAAAAAAAAACATGCACCTAAGAGTAGCTGGTATAATTCTTAAGATACCTCAAAAAGGAAAAAAAATTTAAAAAACCCCCAAAAGAAAAATACTTTGAAAGGAAAAAGAATCACACTTCTTGTCTTCAATAATGGAAGCTTCATGACAGTTGAAGGACATCGATGTGCTACTTAAAGGAAAGGAGAGCAATTGACAAATCCTTGCAAATGATCTAGGTGGCACTTACTGTCAGGGTAAGAGAAAATATTAACTCTGAATTAAGGATTCAGAGACTGTATCACCCAGAGAGTCCATTTGAGGAAAATCCTCAAAAAAGTTCTCCATCAAATAAAAATTCATCACAACAGAGATCTCCAGAGTAGGGAGAGTTAAAGTCCACAGTGGTCACCAGGAAACACACAAGACTTGTAATTAAACACAATAGGTGGTGGTAACGTGACTGGGAATTCGTGATAAACGAAAAGTAAAGATTCTCGAAAAAAAGTCACATGTTCAGAGAACATCTAATAATGTCTAGAAATAGAACACTTGATTATTTTAGTAAAACCTCCAAGTTGGAAGGCTGTTACAGGGAGAGGGGTAAGAATATAGCAAGACTGTGAGGTGGGCAGAGAACGTGGGCTAGTGAATGTTCTATGTTTTCATCCTACTTGGGGTGGTGGTGAGCAGTGGGAAATAGGGGGCAGAGGGGTATAATCTGAATGTTTTAATATAATAGCAGAGAAATGTATGTATAACGAAGGTAAATACTAAAGAAATGGAGAAGCACCAAAGATTTTGGAGGTACTAAGGAGGAAAAGAAAAGAACAGGAGGCAGTCTGGCCTCACCTCTCAGCAGGGCTGTTACAGTAGCCCGCTCTGCCCTCCATGAAACTCCTTCTGGCTTTTGTGACACTGCATTCACCAGGTTTTCCCCACTGGCCGCGCCTTCTCCATCTCTCTACATGGTGGTTAGAGCTGTGCCAACTTTTCTTCCCTGGCTATAATCTCCCCCTGGGTGATTTTAGCTAATCCCATGGCATTAAGTAGCGTGACTGGGCTGAAGGCCACATATCCAGACTTGACCTTCCCCTGAGCTTCAGACCCATACTCTATGGCCTATTTCACATCAGTTCTTGGAAGCCAAAGTTAACACATCTAAAACCAAATTCTTGCTTTATGCTTCCCCTCACCCCAAACCTGTTCCTCCCTAGGCTTTAATAATAATTACAGCTCAATAAATGTCACACTATCTACCCACTTGCTTAAGCCAAAAACCTAGAAGTCAGCCTAGGTTCTTCTTTTCCTTCACTCTGACATCCAGTCCATCTGCAATCCCTGTCGGGTCTACCTCCCAATTTTTCCCGAATCTCTCTACTTCTCCCCATCCCCTGCCACCATCCTTCTCTCAGTTAACCTGTTGCAAGAGCCTCCAAACTGGAATCCCTTTTCCTTCTCTTGAGCTCCTATCAACCATTCTCCAGATGGTATCTAGTCTAGAGTGATCATTAAAAATGTAAATCACATGATACCACTCTGCTAAAAACTATCTGGCAGCTTCCTGTTGCACTCAGACTACATCCAAACTCCCTACCCTCCCTGCAAAGCCTTCTCCGCCTCCCAGTCTCCTGTCCTCAGATCTCTTCTTCACTCATTCTGCTCCAGCCATGGCACTTCCTTCTGTCCCACATGCAGGCCAAGATCATTTCTGCAGTGGAAACTTGGCACATGTGCTTTCCTCTGCCTGGAATAATTCATTCTGTCCTGTCATCATTCAGGACTCACTTTAATTGTCACCCCTTCATAGGAGACTTTCTTAATGAACCACCCACACCTCACATCTCCACCAAACCACCACTATTCTATCACATTATCTTAAGTGTCAGTCAGGATTCATGGTTACAAGCAAGAGAAATCAACTGACTAATTGAAGATGTATATATTAGAGGCCAGCTGGTGGCCCACAGACCTTTGAGGGGTCCAGATGACCAGGCTTTGAGACCACTCATTCAGAGCCACACCCTGAGTCATACCACAAGAGCTAGTCCAGTAGAAGCTGGTCTGTTACTCCTGGCCCAGACATCACAGCTCACATTCCAACACCACTGACTCTGGACACATGTCCCACCCCAGAACTGCTGCCACCATTGCCTCAGGCAACTGGATGTGGCTGCTGCCATGACTGCCATTGTCAATAGCACAGATCCTGTGGGCCTCCTCCCTTCATGTCACTGGCTTGTGTTTGGAAGCCTGGGGCAGGTACATCTGATTGGAGGAGCCCAGGTCATGTGCTATCTCAGCAACAAGGAGGCTGGGAAGATATCTGGCATTTATAGTGGGAGGTGGGCTCTGACCCATGAGGTAGAAAATTCCACAAATACGTGAAGGAATTTCAGATGCCAGGCAACAGATATGAAATCTGTGCCACATGCTTTTTATTTTCTTCACAGTACTTATAATATTCTGAAGGCATTTGTTTTTCCCTGCTTTTTTCACCAGTCTCCCTCACTAGAATGAGAGCAGGGACCTGGTTTGCTTGTTCACCACTGTGTCCTCAGCAACCTCAACAGTGCCTAGCTCATTAAGCATTTATTGAATGAAGGCTGGCTGAGGACCCAGAGGGGGAAAATTTGTATCAAAGAAAGGGACAATAGTCGCATGTCAAATGCCACAAGATGGTCCTGTAAGACTAGCACTGACCAGTGACAACTGAATTGGTTAATTTAGGGGGTTATGAGTGACCCAATCAAGAGCAATTTCAGAGGAGTGATGGGCCAGAGGACATACTGCAGTGGGTTGAAGGAAAAATGGTGGCAGCAGAGAAAGCTGAAATGAGTTTCTTTGGTTTATACAAACTAACGGGAAAATTGCATTCTTGTTTATCAACTTTAATATTTTCAGTTTCTTTTCTCTGCAATGAGACCAAAGACCATATGAGGTGCAAGCTGCAAGAAAAGGAAACAGCACGAGTCTGGGAGGGTGACAGATGTGTACTTGAATCAAAACTGCCATGTTCTAGGCAAGACCAATGCCTAAGCAAGTCACCTCTGAGCTTTGTTTCCTTGTCTGTAAAAATGGAGATATTTCACTTTTATAAATATGAAATTAATGTGATGTGAAAGAAAAGACTACATACAGCGTAATGTTTGCTCTGCTTCTTTCTTCAATCTCAGCTATTCTTTTGCCAGGTTCCCAGACAGCCAAAGACCCCAGCTTGTCCTGCACATTGAAAAGGACTGTGGGGGGATCTGTCCAGCTGCCACTCTACTCCTCCTTATCTCCTAGCATCCGAGAAGTTGAGTGGATTTGGGATTCTGATGATGAGAACAAACAGCATCTGGTCTCCTGGAAACCTAATACCCCTAATCCTGATTGGTATGAACTTGAAGAGAAATACAAGCACAGATTCAATCTAACAGAGCTGGCTTTCTTGATCATCAGAAATCTCACGATGGAAATGAGTGGACTATATACAGCGAAAATCAAATTCCAGTCAGGAAAATCCCAGGAGGAATCCTTTAGACTCTGTTTATATGGTAAGATGTGGGACCACGCCCCAACCAGGCATTCCAACAACCACTTTATCTAAAGTAAGTTAGCCTAGAATCAGGTAAAAAAAAACTACTATTTTTTAGGAGTTGTTGCATTTCTTCTGATGCCCTAAAAATAAAACTAAATTTTAAAGATCACATGTCATGAAAAACTAGCTAAAATTTCTTAAAAGGTATAACATGCACATGAAATTGGGGGCAGGGGAGCCTCCTAAAAGGATAAAAAAATACTTTCTTCAAGGGTAAAATCCTGCCAAATTGATTATTAGATATACCCAATTTTATCAGAAATGTTATTAATTGGTTGGTTCAAAAACTGATTTAAAAATTCTTAAATGACCCAAGACAGTTGGCAAAACCAAAACAAGAAAACTGGACATCAAAAAAAATGAAGAAAAAACACTAAGAAAGATATTGAATGTTAGGACTAGTCATTAGGTAAAATGCTTTTAGACCAATTGACCTGAAGTCCAGCTAGACAGATCTCAGGACAAACCTCTGTCCTGATCTGTCCAAGACGAAGATCAGGAGGAGAGACAGCCCCTGTGCCCTGGAGCTCCCAGGCCAATGAGGAGGCCAACACCCTGCCCCAGGAAGCAGAGACCACTGGGCAGACGATGAGCAGTGGGGAAAGCAGGCAAAAGGGAGGAGAGGGAGCAGATCCTGGGGGTATCCAACCTGCCAGGGCTCTCTCCCATTGGTCCTCTCTGCCTCCACCCTCCATCACCTCTGCTGGGTTATCACAGCAGCCTCCTAACAGGCCTTCCTGCCTCTTAAGGGAAAGGGGTCTCTTTCCCCTTCCAACTTACTCTCCAAACAGCTGATATTTTGACCATTTAAAAATGTTATTTTTTTAATTCCCCTTCCTGTTATTCCCCAAATAATGCTTCTTGTCCCCATCCCCCACAGGATAAATGGCACTCAGGAAAAGAAGTCCAACCCCGCACAAGATCTGGTCCCTGTCTGCCTCCCCAGCCTCCTTTCTCAACACATTTCCTCATGGGCCATGCTCCAAATTTGCTACCCTCACCTTACCCATCTTGCCCTTTCTCTCCTCTTTGACATATGCTGGTAGCTCTCCAGGGAGTATCCATCTCCCACACCTCCCCTGCCCAATCAGCTAATCCTTACCTGGTGGGTGCAGGAGAGGGGTAAACGACTCCTACATGGGAGATGGGAAAGCTTATAAGAAGAGACTGGGTTGACTAGGTTGACTGTCCAAGCTGGGGTTTTCCATTGTGGAGTATAGAGAATACACCTGCTGCCTCTCTGGCCTCCAGCTCCTGATTCCTGATCTTGCCTCTCTGTCTTCTCTCTGGCTGATGAATTCCTTGCATAGCTTTCCGAGTGACATCATACTAATACTCTCCCATCCTATCTCTTTTGGCAACAAGAAATGGAAACCTACTCAACTTAGGACAATAAAGAGGGTTTTCATTGTAAAGATACATAGATCTCTAGGAGGAAGACAACACAGGAGTTCCTCTGGCCTTCATGCTCACAGGGAATGGAAAGCTGACCGGCACTCTCTTCTCTCTGTCAGGGGCCATATAGTCTGTCATCTTTGCTCTCAGTGTATCTCTCTCTCTCTTTGCTGTAAGCTTTATTCTCCTGGGCCTTTCCACACAGTAGGGAACATGGCCTTCTGCAGCTATGGGTCTGACTCAGAGAGTAAATTGTCTTTCCTGCTGCACTCCACATGGAAAATTCCAGGGAAGGACTCTTATTGCCTGGGCTTGTATCACAAGACAGCTCCTAGATGGGTCACTGGCCCTGATTGGCCAGGCCTGGGGCTTGTGCCCTCCCCTGTAACCAGGGTCAGGGTGCCATGATTGACAATCATATCAAAAACACAAGGTTGGAGCAGAAGAGGAGTTGCCAGAAAAAGAAGTGCTACTAGCTGGTTTCCTTTTGCCGTGCTTTCCGTTTTCTCACAACCCACCAGTGCCCAAATTAAATCTTCCAACAACACTTGCTCTCTCCCCATTGCCTGTAGAACTAAGTACTTATCTCAGCATTAGAGGCCTTCCACCAATTGATGCCTTCCTTCCAGCCCTGTTTCTAGCCAAATACATTGTTCCTCAAATATAGTCTCTCTCTCATGGCTTTCAGAACTGCCATGTCCTAAGAAAAGGATTTTCTGATCCATATTAACTGAATACTTCCATTTTGAAGTCTCCAACTTATTTTTTCTAATTCTTTTATGGATCGTGTTTCTCTCTGCCTTGCGCTACAATTATTTGTGTGTGGTCTACTCTCCACTTGAGAGCAGGGTCTGTGCCCTACTCTCCTTGGCATCTGCCTGGTGTTTTGTACAGCTCCCAGGAGGTACAGAGGTATTGTATTCCTTTAACCAAATAGATTAAAGCAATATTTAAAGGATACCTACAGAAACACACCTACTTTTTCTAGGATTTTTGATTATTCAAGCCTGATTAATATTCCTTTACCTATTGAAAAGAGCATAATAAAGATTCATATAAACCCATTATTGAGTGGATACTTTAAATGACTAAGAGCAATCTTTCTAAACACCCGTCTGTGCTTCATAACACTTTGTAATAGACATTCCATTTGGTTTTATGTTAAAATTATTTCTGTTCATTAAATCAGATCTTTTAAAGAACCTACTTAGAAATACCATTTTCCCCAGACACATGTTCAAAGAGTCTTGGAAAGGGTACAAAAATTTGTATTATTAGTAAGTGCCCCAGATCAGGGCTGCCAAACTATAGCCATGGTCAAATCTAGCTCAAAGTCTGTTTTTATAAATAAAGTCTTATTGGAACACAGCCACAGCCCATCCATTCATGCACATGCTGTATTTGGCTGCTTTCTCCCTATAATGGAAAAGTTGTGTAGTTGTGACAGAGACCATATGGCTGGTGAATCCTAAAATATTTACTGTCTGACCCTTTACAGAAAAGTTTGCCTACCCCTCCCTAGATGACTCTACTGACACAGCCGGTCCATGTAACTTTTTAGGGTTACTATGAGGGTTAAATGAGTTAATATGAAGTCCTTGGAGCCATGCCTAGAAATATATACCTGCTTAATAAACGCTAGCTTCTTTTCTTTTTGTCTGCTAATGGAGTAAATTACATTAATAAATTTCCTAATTATACTATTTTGTATTCCTATAATAAACCCAACTTGATCACCTTGTATTGTGTGATTATATTTGCTAATATTTAATTTAGGAATTTTAAGTTTATAACTGACATTAACCCAAGGATTTGCAAGTGTGTTTTGTCTTGTTTTGGTTTTGATATTCTCCTTCTCTGATGTGAGTATTAAAGTTAGGCTATCTCCTCAGAGTGACCTGAGAAACATTTTGCCTTTTCTAAGCTCTGAAACAGTGTATATAACACAGGAATTTTATTTTCCTTGGCCATTTGGTAGTTCTCCCAAAAACCATATGCACTTCATGCCCTTTGTAAGGACACATCTTTGGCCACTTTTCTAATTTCTTTTAAGGCCGTGAGTGTACTCAAACTGTTTGCCGCTGCTTCTGAATAGAATTTTGATCATTTACACTTTCCTAGAAAAGCATTATTTCATTCACATTTTCAAATTTATTGATGTGTAGTTGTACATGTTTCCTTATAATTTTTAATATCTTATCTGTAGTTATGCCCTGATTCCCATTCCTAGTGACATTTATTATAGCTTTAATTCTTTAGTCGGGTATCAATATTTTTTCTTTGGATTGGCCTTCTTTTAAAAAGTGAACTTTTGATTTTGCTGATCAAATCTCCTTTTAAATTGTTATCTATACATATAAGTTAAGAATATGTTTGACTGTAATTAGCATAAAGCTTGATTTTCAAGGGCTTAAGCAAGTGGGAGGTTATTTTTCTCAGGTAACAAGCAGTCAAGAGATAGCATCTGCTGGCGTTGGTCCACCTGCTCAGCACTTTCGCGGGGACCCAGGCTCACTCTCTCTTTCTGCTCTGCCGTCCTCGGCACGTAGACTTCTGTCCTCGTGCTTGTTGCCTCGTGGTCCCGAGGTGGCTGTTGCTCCAGACCTCATTCCACAATAAAGAGAGCACAGGGGAGAAGGACAAGGGGAAAGTCTTTCTGGTCTTGAGGCCTTGTCTTTTCAGGAGTGAAGACCTTTCCTCCCACCAGCGGATTCCCCATTCTTCAGTGGTCAGCACCAGTGCAGCTGTAAGGAAGACTGAAACTGAGAATTTAGCTTTCTAAATTCTACAGCAGATGAAGCAAGGACGGGGAGGGAAGTGGGGCTGAGTGTGGAGTGAGCCGCCTACCAGTTGGGCCGTGTGGTCATTACTGTCTGTTTTTACCTGTATTACATCCTCCCCTCTAATCTGTTGGGTCGACCCACCTTATGAAAATAATCTACTATAGGAATAGTGGATTTGAAAATTTCTCCTTGAATTTCTAACAGTGTTTTGTTTTTGATTTTGTTTTGTTTGGCTTTATAACATTTATACCTTTCCCAACCACGTTGTTAGGTGCATATTAATCTAAAATGTGTCTATTTGGTGTGCTTAATGTTTTTTATCTTTAATTTTATTTAGTCTATAATGACTATTGCCACACCCGCAATTGTTTTGTTGACATTTTGGTCATCTGTTATTTTCCATCTCTTACTTTTTAATCTTTCCAAGTCATTGGGTAATGTAAATAGCATACAGCTGGCTTTACCTCATCTGACTATTGGCTTTTTAACAGGGGGATATAATGCATTCAAATGTATTTCATTTTTTTTTAAGTGTGGGCCTATTCTGGGCATCTAATGTTGTTGATTTACCATTTTTTCCTTATTTTTCTTAGCTTTTGTTTGATTAGTAGATTTTTCTTTGACCTAAACTTTTCTAGTAGTTTGGAAGTTATACCACCTTGTATTTTTATCCTACTGGTTGTTAAAATTAAATTTTTACTTCAACATTTGAAGATAATCAGCGTTTTTTCTTTCTCTAAACAAAACAAGAACTTCAACATGCTTTTTCACTGTATTGTCAACCCCTCCTATGTTGTAGTTATTATATATAAGAATATATATAATTATTATCATCTGTATGATTATCATGTAACATATAATTATATAATTATTGTATATTCATGTTTATTTAATTATCTAGGCTTAACTGAGCACGGAAGTGCCTCAACAATCTGCCCCTGGATTGGGAGTCAGAACCCCTTAGGCAAGGGGAGACGCTTCCTTTCCCAGGCTTGTATTTAGAATCCTCACACAGCTGCATCACATTGGTGAGAGTGGGTGATACATTTGGGTGGGCCTCCAGTCCTGAAGTTCAGTTTCTCTTCTGTCCCCTCATACCCCAGAGCCCATCCCCCACCCCCAGATTCAGATTCATTCATCGTCCAACACATCAGGCTGGTGCAACGTCAGCCTGGAGTGTGGGACCCCAGGAGCCACAGAGAACCTGACAGTGACCTGGCTGACCAAGGGCCTCCCCAGGGAGCTGGAGCAGAAAGAGACACTGGGGCCAGCCCCCAACTCCAGGAATCTAAGCCTGAGCCTGCCCCTGATCCAGTTGAATGGCTCACTCACCTGTGTGGTCAGCAACCCTGTGGACAAGAAGAATGCAACTTTACGCCTGGAGAACATATGTCCGTGGGTGGGTGAGTATGATCTGCTGGGAAGGGTGATGAAAATGGGCTAGCAGACAATGGGGGAGGGACAAGACTGGGTGGGCTCAGGGAATATGGTGGAACTGGGGAACATTTTAAGGCAGTTTATGTGGTGCAACCAAAAGGTCCCCACCCCAGTGAACGGGCACACCCTCATTATAGTCTTTAAACTTGCAAGTTCAGAAACTGGACGAATATATGGAGACTACTGCATCATCCAGGACATAAATATGGGACTGGCATGTGGGCACCGCTTTCCCAGCATTGAGGAGCCTGGAAGGCTAAATAAGTCATCAGAATCCAAGCAGGGGAGAAGAAGGACTTGAGGATTAAGGACTGATGATCCCTTAGCCCTGGAATGCCCTGTCCCCCAGATTCAGGACACCTCCCTGGATGGGCTGGACATGCTTAGCGCATTCAGGCTGATAGATGCCCATTTTTTGCTGGATGCCAGACATGCCCTTTCTGAGAAGATTACCACCTCTGAGTAGGTAAACCACAGTTTAACTCTCCTCTGAGCAGTGAGAGCACCTGCGGTCACTACAACAAGTTACCACACTTCCCCCATCAGCCTAGGGGCTCACCCGCCATATAAAGGGACTGTCCAGGGTAGGTTGGGAGGTGGGAGCCCCTACTAAGGAGCCTCAGGCCCTGGTTTCATAAAATATCAAACCCCCTACTATCCCTAGGACTACAGGCAGGAACAACTGAGGGACAAAGGAGGTGTAACGATGAGTTCAGCTGCCCCCCTCACCCAAGTCCCCTGAGCTCTGCTTGCTCACATGGGGCTCTGTCTAAACAGTCTCTTCCTTGTCATTTCCTCACTCACTCAGCCACTCAGCACTCAATGCTCACATTAGGACTGAGTGCCTACTATGTCCTGGGGGTGTCAGTGAGAAATAAGATAAGCCCCTGCCCTCAAGGAACTTACAGTGCAGTGGGGCGTCACCACCTACCAGCTGTGTGACCCTGGATAAGTGACTTGATTTTTTGAGCCTTTCTGTAAGATGCTTAATAATTGTGTCTACCTGATAGGGCTGTTGTGAGAATTAAAAGGGGAATTGATGTAAAGTTATCAACACAGTGTCATACACTGTAAAATAATTATGTCAATAATTATTAGAAAATAGTTCAAAGAAAAGGAGGAGTAAATTTCTAACTATAAAGCCACACATTAAGTGATGAAGTTGAGGCAAATACAAAGGATGTGGTTCAAGGACAAAAAAGAAAGAAAGAAACTGAGGAACTGCTACAGGAGTTGGGAAAGGCATCACAGAGAAGGGAACACCTGAGTTGGGCCTTGAAGGATGAATAGGAGTTTTCTTGTGATTGTGTGAGCAAGATACCCCAAACAGAGAGCAGAACATGTCTTTAAGTCTGGTTATTCCAGATTCTTCCATTCCCTCTCCCTCTTGGAATGTATTTCTCTTCTGGGAGTCTGAGAGGAGAAAAGAGAGGCAGGCTGAGGGGATGAGCAATGGCACATCCAGCTAGTGGGTGCCTCTGAATTTCACGTGCAGAGATGAGACAGAAAGCCTGGAAGATGAAAATTTAAAGTGACAGTGCCCAGTGTACAGGGAGACTAGAGAGGAAAAAACCTTTCAGGGCTGCAGCAAAGATGTACTCTTGGGATATAGGTCCTGAGCCAGGGTGGTCCCACCTCCTCTCCCTGCCTGCAGAAGGCCTGCCTGAGGCAGACCTGACACCAGCCTTTGACCCCAGGTTCTCTTCAGAGCAATTGGCTTTGGAAATGCATCCTTCCCACTGTTTTGATGGTGAGCCTGGGGGCTGGAGTGTGGATCTGGATGAGGAAGAAGATGGAGACTGGGAGAGGTAGGTACTGGGGAGACCCTGAGGGGAGCACTGGCATAGGGTGAGCTGGAGGAGACCCCAGGGAGGGCGAAAGGCTGGAAAGGACAATGGGAAGACAGAGGCTCATTGACCTCTCCTGTGAATCATCCCTATAAGGGTGGGGTAGAGCAATGCTGAGGGTGGGAGCTGAGTGCATGCCCAGGAAGGAAGGGTGAGGGGTGGCAGGGACAGGACAGGGGTCCAGGACCTGAGCTTACAGCCTGGGGAGCAAGAGCTGTCCTCACCCAAGGGCTGATGAGGGCTCACCTCCATTCCACACACTCTCATTGAGTGTCTGCTGTGTACAGGTGGGTCCACTCTCCTGCCCGAAGTGCCGGGATCAGCAGCTGATCCCCAGGCCCTTCCCACAGAGGAATCTGCTGACCTACAGACTGGTGGGGCCAATAGCCGTGACTCTCCCTACATGTTGATCAGCCTTCTGAGACACCCTAAGGTGGGTCTAGGGGAATCAAATCAGGTCGACCAATGTATGCTCAGAAGCCGTGAGTCCCGGGAAGTCCAGGGTACTCTGTTCCTTGTCAGGATCTCAGTCCAATCTTTGCTTTGGACAATATGATTGATGTGTTTGGCCACTCAAAGCATGCTGGGAGCTGAGGTGCAATTGGAGGAAACCACCAATGGGGAGGATACGTCAATTGTGTGTCCACAATCTCATCAGATACTCGCTGCCATCCAGGGAGGAGGGGTGCAGAGTAGGAGAGGCAAGAATGTAAATGGGCAGGTGTCTGCAAGACCCTGCCATCTGTATAGGACCCAAAGGAAGTAAAAGTAGGGGACACTAGCACAACTTGGAGGAGGGGCAGACCCAACGATCTGAGGAGTGTCAGGAAGTCTTTTCCTCCCCACAGTCCCTCTCCCTCCTACCTGCCTGAGATTCCTGCCATTAACGCTGCCTCTTTGGGTAAAGGTGTTGTTGCCCCCACTGATGAGAGGCCCCTGGGAGAGCATCTCATGTGGCTGCTGGCCCTTAGATGGACATTGGTGCTATAGTCACAGATGGAATGATTCCACCAAGGGCAAAGACCTGGAGACAGGACAACCCGGGGGAGGAGAGGATGCTTAAGGGACTTTCCCAGAAGCAATTGTTTTCAAACCAAGCTCACATCAGAAACCCCTGGAGGGCTTAGTAAAATAAAACGAAGGTTGCTGGGCCCACTCCCAGATTTCTGATTCAGAGGGTCTGGGGAGACCCGAGCATTTGCTCTTTTCTAACAAGTTCCCAAAGGATGCAGACACTCCTGGTCCCATCCTTTGAAAACTACGAACTCTGCTAAAGAGTGAGCAGAGGGAAAGCAAGTAGAGCCACTGTCTGGACATCCAGGACTAGCCAGTGGCCAGGGCCTCTCCTCTCCCATCATTTGAATTCTCTAAAGAAGGAGCAACTCTGATCACTGTGCCACAGAACATCAGGATCTTAGAAATCCCCTGCTCTGGTCCCAGCAGTTTATGGTGGGGAAAGCGGGACCCAGAAGGAACACTGGGGCTGGGGCAGAGAACCATGGTAAGCACAAGGTAGAACAGGAGTGTCCTCAATCCCAGTCCAGTGCTCTGTGCACTGTCCCCAACTGCCTCAGTGCCTGCCACATTGTGACTTCCCATCTCAGCCCCTCTGAGTTATGTCTCCATCTGAGCTGAGCCTTGAGGGACTCAGAAATAGCCCCTTGGGACCCAAACCCCAATTCCCCCTAGCAGAGATGCACAGGAGGGGAGCAATGTGTGGCTTTGGGATAGAGAAACAAATCAGGCCACATCTGACCCAGACACTCAGCTCTGCCCCGAAGCCCCATGCCGCTGTAGTCCCTGAGCTTGGGGCAGTCCCAGTCTGTTGGGGAAAATGAATTCCCTACCAGGACACAGGAGACAAGCACAGAAGAAAGATGGGATGGAAGGAGCAGAGGCCAGAGAAATGGGTGTGAAACCCAGCCCCGATACTGACTTCTTGATAGACTCTAGAAAAGTTACTTTACTCCCTGGGCCTCAGTTTCTTCTTTTATAAAATGAGGATTACAGTGATAACAACTTACATTTATCTCTTGCTTTGTAGTTTTTCAAAGCGCTTTTGCAATGAGAGCAATCAAGGTGATTTACAAATTTGTCCAACAAATATTTACTGAGTGTCTGTTGTGTTCACAGAATTGCTCTGATCTGGGCTACACAAGTCAAGAGAACAACAAAAATCCTTGGCCTCATAGAATATGCATTCTAGGTTGAGGGAGAGGAGAATGACAAATAAAATAAGCAAAATATGACCCGTTAGACGATGATAAGCAGGGAAAGGGGGGCGGAGGGATTGGGTGCAATTTTAACTGAGGCTGTCAGGGAGAACCTCACCAAGACCCTAAAAGGGGTGAAGCAGTGAGGAAAGTGGAGGTTCTGGAGAGGGGTGGGAGGAAAAGAGTAGCATCCTGGGTCTAAGACAGAGCAGGTGCAAAGATTTTGCAGTGTTCAAGGGAGAGGTCTGCGCCAAAGCTGTATTTTGGGGAGTTGTCAGGGTTTAAAGCCAGAACTACCTGGTTGGAGACAAGAAACACATGTAGAGATGTAGCTTGAATGACTCCTGTTCCCAATTCTTAGAAATTGACCAAGACCACTCCTAAACTTTGCTTGAATTCTAGAAAGACACGGAGAATGGCAGCTGCCATTCATATAGCACTGGGCGTGCTCCAGTAGTCCACACCATCTACGAGAAGATCCGGAAGAGCCCAGAGCCCCAGGGGGACGCCTACACCACGAAGACACTGGGGCAGTGAGGGGCCTTGGCACGATCTGCCCCAGCCCACCCTTCACCCCAGTGTCCCCAGATATCCCTCCTTAAGGTGGAGCTGGGACTAGACCCCAAGTCTTTCTGACCCATCCCACTGAGACAGCAGAGCAGCATGAACTGCTGCCCTGGGCTCCCCACCAAAGTTTTCTCACTTCACAGATTGTGGGCAGTGACTCTGCTACTCGAATATCCAAGTATGAGAGGTGAACTTTTCAGTGGTCAGCCATATTTCTGACCTGTGACCCACTAAACCCCATTAGGGAACACCTATGGTTAGGCAGGATCTGTGTAGGGATGGTCAGGGGAAAGAGATGCTTTCCCAGAGTAAGGAGGGTCCTGGTGCCCCTGAGAGGGATGGGCCTTGGGTGGAGGACCTTCAGGATGTCACTGCCCAGCCCACTACCCAAGAATAGAGAAAAGGATGGCCTTTGACTATGGACAAAGCAAGAGGCTGGCAGATATAAGATTCAGGATCAGTTGTGCCTTAGAAAGGAAAGGTGGAAAGGGAGGGAAATGTTTTTTGAGCTCCATCACCTACCAGGCTTAATTCTAAGCACAGTAAATTGACTATCTCAGGGTTTCTGAAATTCAAGTAATTCACAGACTCTTTTATTTTTATTACATAATATATGCATACAGTATAAACATCAAAAGATGTCTTGTTGAAATGATAATGTTTCATCACTTTATTGGTTTTGTAGATAGGGTCTTGTTCCCTTTATATCTTCCAACTAGTTGATTAAAATAATACATACGTAACATATATTAATTAAACCCTGTTGCTAAATTTCTCTACTGTTTGTAACAGTTTTTCATTTGATCTCTTTGTGTTTCTGGGTAAATAACCATATTTTCAACAAATAATTAGAATATTTGCTTCCTTCTTTCCAATTTTTATGTCTCAGTCCTTTCTCTTGTCTAAGTGCATTGGCTAATACCTCCAAAACCATGTTAAATAATAGTGATGATAAGATGTTCCTAATTTTAGTATAGATGCTTCTAGTGTTTCTCCATTAAGCATGATGTTGTTTGGTTACGGTATATATGTGTTTTCATGTTAAGAAAGTATGTATTTATTCCTATTGTATCAAGAGTTTTATTGAGAATAAACTGTTAAATTTTATCATTTCTCCTTTCATCTGTAAAAATTTCATTTGTTTTTTCTTTTTCACCTATTAATAATACATTTATAGATTTCCTATTATTCAACTGTTTTTGCATTATTGGAATAAATCCCAGTTGATGTATTATTCTTTTAATGTGCTAATGTTTGATAATATTTCTATTGGGGATTTTTGCATCATTATTCATAAATGAAATTCTCCTGTATTTTTTTTATAGTTTACTTTGTCAGTTTTGTATTTGTGTTATGTTTATTAAAGATCCCTTTTATCCTCACTTCTTGTAATAATTCAATAAAAAATTTGCTTTATAGTCCAAAAAAGATTCCTTTTAAAGAACAGAATTCCTATTACCTAGTGGTGATTTAAATCATTTTTATTATAAATTTACTTAAAGATGTATAAACATGAAATTATACATAAAAGTCTTGTGCTTATAGCTTTTATACTATAAACCAAAAAATGTATATAAAGTAAATAAAAACAAAGCAGTAGAACAGTAAAGCAATGGCTAATCCAACTAATATTCAAACCTACAACTTTAATGTGCTAGGTGTTTTTGTTTTGCTGAAACTAAATCATTAATGTTGGGATTATAGGAAAAAACTGTAGGTTCACTTCAGGTTCTGTATTTAATTTAATTTTTTTAATTTTCATATGAGGAATGCTAGTCTATCTACATATTATAAAACACTTTATTAAAATCTTTGTTTACCAGTTCAAGATAGTCAACTTCATTCTAAACCAAAACTCTCTAGGTGACAATTGATAGATCTGTAAAATTGTTTTATTCACTTGAAAAAATTAACATAACAGCATTATTGAAATCTTCACGCATTACAT
This sequence comes from Diceros bicornis minor, assembly GCF_020826845.1. NCBI lineage: Eukaryota > Metazoa > Chordata > Mammalia > Perissodactyla > Rhinocerotidae > Diceros > Diceros bicornis. The sequence goes on from NC_080743.1 coordinate 61,366,235, forward strand.
ATCTGTCTACTTACTACTGAAATCCTAGATTGAAAATACTTCCTTTAGATATTTACTACCATAGTGGGTATTTACCACATTACCACGAATGAAGCTTTGTAACTTGTTACCACAAAGATAGAATCCCATGCCTCTGCTTGCAGTCAGATATGCCCCTGAAAGCTACAGAGCAGGAACTTTTGAGCTTGACATGCCTGTTTGAGAAGCGCTGAGGGCCAATTAGCCAGATGCCAATTCAGTGAATGATCAAGTCATCAAAATGATCAAATCTATCCACTTAACAGAAAGTTCTTTCTTTTAAGTATGTATAAAGCTTAAAGCAATTCATTTGAGTATAATGGTTTAGCAGCTTTTGAAGATTTCTGTCATTTTCATTGACAGGTTTTCATTATTTCCTCCTAAGAGCACCTAAAACAATGTTCGATTTTTCTCTACTCAGGTCCTTGGTAGAAAAAAGAAAGAGAGGTCAGTTCATAAGACAGCCTGAATTGGCGATGCCTGAAAGGGAGAGATTGGGGGGCAGTGAGATGAGGAGATTGACAGGCAGCGAAAGGAGGAGACTGAGGGTCAGGGAGGCAATCTCAAGCTAGAACCCTGGAGTCTTTGCTCCTCAAAGTTCTCACAGGCCTTGTTAATCCATTTGATTCAAATTGTTATAAACTTGATCAATAATTGATAGAAGTAAATATTTTATCAGTTTAGAAAATTCAGCAAATTGTTCGTTCACCGATTTGCTCATTTAGGAAATGAATTCTTCTGTAAACTGTTTTTCAGGAAACTAGTTTTAGATGAATTGACCTTAGGGCAAATTGATGTGAGCCTTACTGCTTACTGGGTAAAAAATTTGGCTTTGGGGCCAAGCTGACTGCATTAAGCCCTCACTCTACTTACTGGCTGCATACTCTTGAGCAGGGACTTGACCTCCCAGTGCCTCAGTCTCCCATCTATAAAAGGGGAGTAATCAAAGTCTTCCCTCACAGAGTTGTTGGAAAAGTCAGTGAGTTAACACACTCACAGCATTCAGAGCAGCGCTGGCATCGCCAGTGCTCAGTGCATGTTACTACTGTCCTTCTGCCCTGCCCCACCTGATGACCCATCCTCCCACCTCTCTCCTCTACGTGAACCACACACTGGCAGTCCCCGTCAGGGCCACACTCTGTGTCATCATCTGGTCTTCCTGTGAAGATGCTTTAACACAAAAGCAAGCACACCCACGACAATGCCTTTGTTATAAGGTGGTCACCCGCAGGATCCAGAATGTGCACGTTAATGTTCAGATTATTATCAAAATGAAAGCATGACATATAAACATTCTAACGGAGCACTTGCAGGCTCCTGAGACTGCCAAGCACACCAGATTGGGAAACACCGTTCTAAGATCAACTGGACCCAGACAGGAAAGGCAACAGACAAAAGAGAAGGAGAGGCGGGGCTGGGGGCAAAGCCCGTAAACCACAAGGATATCACACCGCATGGCTGGCCCAGGCTGACGGGAGGAGGGGAAAAGGAATGGAATCCCACAGGGCATTCTTTGTGGAACAGGAAGACCCCACTCAGTGAGGACTGTTTCTATGTGGTTTTCACAGAACTGGAGCAGATGGAGCAGACAGGGTTCTTGAACTCTTATTGCCAAAGTTCATGCTCTCTTCCTACTTTGCCCAGGCCGCTATGAGACCAAACAAAGAAGACAAGCCACTGTATCTAGTTCTCTGACTCCTGTGCTAACAGGTCAGTGTCCTGACAGAAAGCAAAGTCAAAAGGAATCCAAACACATGTTTGCTGAGGCAAACAGCAGAATAAATAGAAAGACCTCAATCAAAGATGAAAAAGCAGAAAAAATAAAAAGCCCAACATGAGATCTACACAAATAATTGGTCATCCAAAATACAGGAAAGGAACAACAGTTTGCAAAAGACTGATGAAACCAGAGATGAAAGATAAACTAAGATATCAGCATATGATTGGAGGGAGGGGCTAAGAAAATAATCAACGGGAAAATTAATTCTTTTGCATAATTTAAAAATGCAAAGTGATGAATAAATGACAAGCGATAGGATTTATTGGAGTATATGAGGAAGCCATTTGGTTTAAAACTAATTTGGCTTGACCTTGTATTTCCAGAAAGGCCTGATGTGGCCTGTTGAGCATGCATTGTACATCTGCTTTAAACATTTACAATGTCCCAAAGTCAAGAACAATGCCCTTAAAGATAGGGATGTAGCTTTCCCCCATACAGGCATTTCTTAAAGATGAGCATCTCTTCTCAGAAACTAAGGATTAATTACGGACCTACTGACTTCGTCTTGTGACCACTGACCTGCTGTGTCAACAAAAGCATCCCATGACTGTTGTGAAAGGGATATTCTTGTCATATGTGATGTATGCTCTTTGTTCCAGGATGATATATAACCACTCTGTAAATCCCACTCCTTTGGAGTGCTTCCTTCTTTCATGAAGGTACTCTCCCGGGGTATATGGTCTTTAGGTTTGGCTCATAATAAACTCACCCCAATTTTGATTTATAGATTGATCATGGATTATCTGTGTGGAGAAAAGACTAGAATTAACACTATAGGAAACCATATCAATGATGTGAAAGACAAGATAAGAAAATAATATAAAAACTAAAAGGGAAGCAATTAGAACAAAGAAGAGCAATGTGGACTGACAATGGAGATCAAATGTATAGAAAAGTAGTGTCCTCCAGGAAGAGAGAGAAGGAATGGAGAGGGAAAACACTGTGATCAACAGCATCCATTTCCACCCCCCACTTTCATCTTCTCACTAATAGATCCTGCTTGGTTCAGTTGTCAAGAAGAGATAGCTGGTATCAGGGACGAGGTGGGGGGATTCCCCTGATCTCTTGGTGAGCATGTGACCCTATTCTGGCCATTGATATGTAAGAAAAGTTCACTGGGGGCTTCTGAGAATGATTTCCATCCTGACAAGAGGAAGGAGGGTGAGGAGAAGCTCCTGCCCCATGCTGCCACAGGCTATTGCCTCTGAATGTGCCTGTGTGAGACTGTGGTGCTTGAGACTGTTGGAGCCATCTCAGAGCAGAGTGGAAGTCAGGAGAAGGCAGAATCTGACCCAGAGCCCGGCGTCCCTGACCCTGGTCCAAACCTAGCCACAGTTTATCTCTGAGCTTGGAAATTACCTGGGGATCAGCATGAATGACATTACAGATGTGGAAAGGAGCAGTATGTAGACAGTTGAAAAGGAATGGTTTTGGAGATTGCTGGTTTGTTTGTATTTGCTAGTTATAGAGTGCAAAGAAGGAGGGGGAGAGATTAAGTGGGACATGGTGATTGAAATTAGGTTTTAGACTTCTTGTTCAAGATGTTCATGAACCAAGTAGATGAATGTGTCTCCTCTCCTTCCCCAGAACCTTAAAACTGTAGTAAATTTATTTTGATTAAGTGTATAAATCACATCAAAGTGAAACAAGGAGGTAACTAATCAGCAGATCAGAGAGCCTGGAGTTTCAGAGACAAAAGGAAGAGGGCTGCCTAGTAGGGCAGAACCAGATATCAGACCAATTACACCAGAACCTCTGGGATAGTGCCCAGGGAACAGTATTTTTTTAATGACCCAGGTTAGCCCAATGTGCAGCCAAGTTTGAGAACCACTGACCTAGGATACACACATAGGGGCACAGCAGGGGATGGAGCCGCCTGCCCAGAGGAACCCGCAGGGACCCTGGACTCAGAGGGCCAGGTAGGATGGAGGATGGGGTGAGAATGGGGCTGAAACAGGGAGACTACTGGGAAGTCTGTGCATGAAAACATCAACCCCCACCCCTCTGTCCAGCTCCAGGCACAGAACGTCCAGGAGCCAGGCATTTCCTTCTCAGACATCAACAAATGAGAGCTCTTCTAAAACCACAACCAAAACCAAAAAACCCTGAATACACTGTTGGGAGAGAACTCAGGCAGCTTGTGTGGGTACAGGCACCTCAGGAAAGCCCTCCTTATTCTAACATTTAGGGGTTCCCCAGCATAAAAGCCAGTCCCCGCTTCTCTCCCCACTGCCCCCTTACATGGTGGAGCCTGATTGCCCACAGAACTGCTTGGCTCATTTATGAATATAAGAGAAAAACCAAGGATCACCAGACAGAAAATCTGGCAGCACAAGGATCAGTTCCAACCTCTGTGAGGCAGGAGGGGAGGCAGAAGTGGCATCAGTGAGTTAAATCCCCAGTAGAGCAGCAGGAAGTCATTAGGTGATGTCTCAGTTTGAAAACTCCAGAAATAGCCTTAGAAGCATTACCTAGAGACATAGAAGTAACCACAGAAAAACAAAAACCAGAAATAATAATAGAAGTTGTGGCCTCTGGGGAGAGGAATTGAGGCCAGCAGGAGACTGAGACTTTTCAGTATGCTTTTTAAAACCATATGCATGTATTATTTTGATGATATATATACTTATACTATATGTATATTAAATATCTGATTACATATATATGTAAAAAGAAGAAATCAGACCATAAATCAACAGTTGTCCAATCTGAATGTGCATACGATTCACTTGGCACTCTTGTTAAAATGCAGATTCCGATTCAGGAGGTCTGGGGGTGCCTGAGAGTCTGCGTTTCTTTACAAGCTCCTGGGTGATGTTGATGCTGTAGGCCTGAGAACCACACTCTGAGTGGCAAGGCTGAAGATGATGCTAAGAGGCAGGCCAAGGCATCTGACATAAATTCTGTGGATAACTGGAACTCAGTGAAGCTCTTTGAACAGGGTAAGGCAGGATCAGAGGACACTGCAGAGGATTAATCAGGGCAGCATAGCTTCTTGGGAGATACTGGAGGCACAGGGCATGTTGTAAAAACCCAGGCAAGAGTTGAGGGGCTAAGTCAGGGCAGAGACGGAGGGAGATAGCATAGAGAGACATGGCTGCAGTAAAACCACTTGGCAGAGGATTGGGTGTGAGCAGTGATGGCAAGAAAGTCACGCAGCTATCCGGTGGAGAGGGTGCTGGGACTTTAGAAACCTGGGGACAATGGCGAGGCCCAGCCTGGGGGGACCTGAGTGTGAGGGACCTGTGGGACCACCAATGGTTGGTAATTTTGAGATAATAGAAAATACTTATTGGTCTCTGCCCCGGGTTCCTGGCACAAAGCTCCTAAAACCTTCGTAATTTCCTAAGTGATAAGGGTGCTACAATCATCTTTTGTTCTAATGTTTGGTCTTTGACTCCGGTTCCTGACACAGCATTCCTAAATCCCTTGGAATTTTCTGGGTGATAACAGTGTCTTTTGTTCTCATGGGGTAACTCTGGGTTGGCTCCTAGTTGGGGGCTGGTCACCAGGAAGACCAGGCTATGATTAGAAGCTTGGAATTTTCAGCCCCACCCCTCATTCTCCAGAGAGGGGAGAGGGGCTGGAAATGGAGTTAATGATTGATCATGCCTGTGAGATGAAGCCTCCATAAAAGCGCAAAAGTATGGGGTTTGGGGAGCTTCCAAGTTGGTGAACACATGGAGGTGCTGGAAGATCGGCCTGCTCAGAGAGGGCATGGAAGCTTTGCACCCCTTCCCACGTACCTTGCCCTGTGCGTTTCTTCCGTCTGGCTGTTCATCTGTATCCTTTATCATATCCTTTTGTAATAAATCGGTAAATGGTAAGTCAACTGTTATCTTGAATCCTGTGAGCCACTCTAGCAAATTAATTGAACCCGAGAAGGAGGTTGTGGAAACCTCTGTTTTATAGCTGATCAATCAGAAGCTCAGGTAACAGCCTGGACTTGCAATTGGCATCTGAAGTGGGTGGTGGGGGGAGGGAGAACCCCTGTAGGACTGAGCCCCTAACCTGTGGGATCTGATGCTATCTCCAGGTAGATGGTGTCAGAATTGAGCTGAATTGTAGGACATCCAGCTGGTGTCTCAGCATCGCTTGGTGTGGGAAAAATCCCCAGACATCTGGTGTCAGAAGTGTTGTGAGTGTGGCATAGTAGTAGTTTGATAGTAAAGGAGAGACGCACAGAAGGAAGGATTGAGTTTTTCCTATACAATAATGCAGAGCAGGAGCTCAGAAGAGGCAGAAGTTAGCGAGGAAGTGACCCAAAGGCAGGAACCATCCATCACTCACAACCATGTCAGGAACACACCCAGGGCCTGCATCCGATGTGGGTTCCGGCTCTCAGGGACACATCGAGGCCATTCGGAAAGCCTCCTTCCCCCACCCCTCTCCACTCTGTAGCTCCATTCTCCAATCCTAACAGCACATTTGCAAGGCCAGGGCCTGAGGCTGACCGGAAGATCCAGGACAATTCTGGCCCCTCCAGAGAAAGGCCTTAGATCCCCAGAACAGACCTCATTCTCAAGGAGATGTGACGTCCCTCTGTGGGCTGGGCTTAGACCTTCACTTCACATGCCCCCAAAAAGGGTCAGGGTGAGGCAGAGAAGCAGGGAGATGGACACACTGCCTCCAGGTGACTTCCATCTTTTCAACTCAACAGATGCTTATTAAGCATAGATAAAATGCTAAATATATGCATGGTCTCCGGATAGTCACTGAGGAATCCATTATATAAGGCACTTTAGGTTAACTTTTTAAATCTATTGTTTGTAGGGTACTTTTGTTTTTTAAATCTGTAATATGGTTTGCTGTAGTATCAAAAGAGAAAATAGGGGCCAGCCCAGTGGCGTAGCAGTTAAGTTTGCAGTTCCGCTTTGGCGGCACAGGGTTCGCTGGTTCAGATCCTGGGCGTGGACCTACTCACTGCTCATCAAGCCATGCTGAGGTGGTGTCCCACTTAGAAGAGCTACAACTCTACAACTATGATATAAAACTAACTACTGGGGCTTTGGGGAGAAAAAAGAAAAAGAGGAAGATTGGCAACAGGTGTTAGCACAGGGCCATTCTTCCTCAAAAGAAAAAAAAAGAAAATAAAAACAGCTGCATGGTTCTGTGTGAGACGGTTGGGATATATCTCCATTGTGTGAGCCTGGGCAGCCTGAGAGAAACCATTCTGTGGGTGAGAGGTCCTCAAAGGCGGCTAATGGGAGCTCCCGTGCTCAGGTCACCGAACTAGGACCCTGTGCCCATGGCAATGAGCTGGGAGCCCTGCCTTGAGCTAAGTTCTAAAGGCTTCAGGATGCGAGAAGTCTGACTGATGGATAAATGGGGGCACTGCTTAACCTGTCCTTGCTGAATCTACATAACAGACATTCCCATAGTCTCCAGTTAGTCAGGGGAAGCCAGAGAGCTAAATCATCATGAATGCCTTCACTTGTCTAGCACTTTCCAGTTTACAAAGCACTTCCACCTGTGATAGACAAGTATCATTAGGATTACCTTGCCATCTTACAGATGAGAAAACTGAAGATCCAAGGAGATTCATGAATAAACCCAAGATTTGGAACCCAGTAGGTGGTAGAACCAGGCCTAGAACCAGGTCTCTGGGCTTTCAGACCAATGGTCTTTCCAGATCCAAGTCCCTCTCAGTGAAGTGAATCTCTCACACTAAGATGTCTTCAGACCTTGAAAAGCCACACTGAGGGGGAGGGAGGCCTGTCCCACAGCGGCCTCTCACCTCCCTCACCCCACCCCCAGGCAGGGGAACCAAGGCCTGTGTCTGCATCTCACCGCCTCTGAGAACCAAGGCAGCCCCTGGCCAACCACAGCCGCCTCGCCCTGCACTCAGTGCGTCACAAATGGGCCTGCGCCTCCACCCCAGCCCACACCTGCAAAGGCTACTGGCCTGAAGCCTCAGCTGGTCTCCCAGCAGGGCCCTGGACCCTCATGTCTATGAGCTGGAGGATGGTGAACCCTCCTCCCTCCACTGGACGCAGTCCACTGTGTCTCAGTCCGGCTTTCACAAGGTCTTTTCATTTTAGCCTTAACCATCCCATCAGTCATACCAACTGCATTACCTTTTAAACCTGGAGACTCCCCACTGGTGGAGACTGCTCCCATCCCCCCCGGACCCAGCTCCCTTGCAGGGCTCCCAACTAACCTCAGTTTCTCGATGACCTTCACCCCAACCACATCAATCGGCCCCTTTCTGCCAGACTTCCTTCATCACAAGGTTTTCTTCACGGGCCTTGGCTGGATGGGTTCGCAGCATTTCTCTTCCGTCCAGCGGGGGAGGACAGAACACAACACCCAGCAAAACCTTCTGCCCACTCCAGGGGCTCAGGCCACATCACTCCACCCTACAGGGCAGAGGATGCACTCTTCAGATCCCCACACACAGCCCCTGAGAATGTACCTTCAATCTTTTGAGACCCCCTCCTGATGGGGACACAGAAGGGAGGGAGAGCCCCAGCAGGAGCAGTTAACTGGGAAAAAACTTCTCCATTTATAGGGGTCAATCCTCATCCCCTGTGAACCTAAGAATGGACGCCCCATCAGCCTCCAGTCTGTGTGCCTGCTCCCACTCCCTGGAGTAAGACCCTTCTCTCCTGTCCACTGTCACATGTCTGCTGACCCTTCCAGAAGCAGCTGAAATGGCCCCCCAGGGGCCTGCCCTGTCCTGTCTCAGATGGAATTAGGTGCTCTCTGTGCTGGGCTCTCACAGCACTTTACCAAGTTGACAGTCATTTGTGACATCAACAGGCATCACCAGCTCTTGCCCTCCCCCTTCTGATGCAGGACCCAGGCCCTGTGAACAGGTGAGGCGAGGAGGCTTCTCAGGCTGGTGCAAGTTCAGGTTGACACCTGAGAGTGGAGGTCTCATTGTCTCAACCCTGCCTTTGAGGACTCTGGGGTGTCACATATGCTCTTGAACAAGACACACAGCTCTCAGCTAAACTATACACAGCAGCCATCACTGGTTTCCATTCAGCACATATTTACTGAGGACACTTGTGTCTAGGCACTGCCAGGACCTTCCTTTCCCGTCCCGGTCACTATCTGCTTCACTGAGCCCCGAGGTGGCTTCACAGGAGCATGACCCCCCTCCCCCCAAGCACCTCCTCTTCTGACAGACACCTGGCCCCTGAGGACACACACCACAGCATTCTGTGGGAAAACAAAGGTGAGTTCCTCCCTGCTAGTTGTGCCCAAGGACCCTAAGCAGTCACGTGTGTGCTGTGCTTCCCTAGCTAACACCACAGCACCCCCTGTCCTAGGTGGGTGCCTACCTCCCTAGGACCCAGGCATGGCTCCATCATTGGTTGGGCCCAAAGACAACTTCCAGTGTCAGCCATCTCGCTTTCCAGTGGAGACATAGCATATGCATGTTTTACAGCTCAAATTCAGTTATTTGCCCTCAACAACAAAAATTGAGAAAAAAACTAGTAACTAAAATCACGTAGCAATTCCATTCTAATAGAATCTACTCTCTTCAAAACCTAAAGGACTTAGAGTGAGCTTGAGATGGAAGCTGTAAATCCATGGGTTCCCCTGGGGTCCCTTGGTTCTTCTCTCTGTTCCCAATAGCCTTTCCTGGCAGGCAGTAGTGTGCTGGTAACTGCTTAACAGTTGGCTCTTCAGGAAGAAAAATTCTTGGTTTTGTCAATTTCTGTGGTGTAAATACTCCCACTAGCGCTCATTTCAAGCTACCAACATGATGACGCCGAACACAGAGTTGGGCAAAGATGCATGAAATCAGCTCTTACAAGCCAGTTCCAGCTGGCTCCAGCACACCACTCTCTGTGGGGGAATCTGAGGTTTCAATATGCAGGACACATGTTTCCTACAGCATTGCCCCTAATATCAGCCAACATTTTCATCAGGAAGAAAAGGCATCTCTTCCAGAGCAGGAGGAAACACTTGCTGAGGGTGGTAGGTCAGCCTGCAACACAACAGCATCCTAAGGGATTCACAGGAGTAGTGTTAACTGTATTTGAGTTCCACCTTAAAACCTAATTCCCCCCTTTAATAACCAAAGCTAAGGCTTGAGCACTCCTCAGCGACCCTCCTCCTTCACTAGACAGTCCTGGCCCAAACTCAAGTGCGGTCACCGCATAACCCGCTACCTCCCCATGAGACTGTGTATCCTGAGGACACAGAATGACTTTTTCTGTGAGATCCCAGCATGCTTGGAGGCAGGACTTTGGAGACAAACAGACGTTGATTTCATTCCTGCTTCTACCACTAAGCTGTGTAATCGTGGGCAGATCCTCAATGGCCTCATCTGTAAAATAGGATAATACCTACTTCACAGGGTTGTTGGGAGGACTAAATAAATGTAGTACAAAAAGCACCCAGCACAGGGCAACACCAACAGGCACAACACCACTACCTCCCTCCTTCATCTCCCCAGGGGAGTGGGGCCTGAGTCGTAGTCAGACAATGTTGCCACTTAGTGGCTGTGATCAGAATTGCCCAAAAGCATGCAGGTGTCCCTGGATTTTAGGAAAACTGTAAAGAAAAGAGAAAGGATAGTGGGTTTCAGGTGAGAATCAAGACTACTGTTCCTGAGAGGCCATCTGGTATTATGGAAAGAGATTGGGCACTGGCATCAGGTTCAGTTCCCAGCTTTGCCCAATATTAGCTATTTGACTTTGGGCTACTTATTTAACTTCTTCAAAACTCAGTTTCCTCACCTGTGAAATGGACATAATGATTTCTACATCATTAGATAAACACTCAGTAAGTGTTTGCTGCCCTTGTTCTTGACTCCTCTTCCAGACCCCTTTCCCGACCCTATAAATATCATCTTACTGCCTCCTACACCTCTTTGGTGGTTCCCCCAACCACATTTTCTCAGCCCTGTTTTCCAGATGCTGCCTAATTTCACTCAACACCCTGCGCCTCTTAGGGAGAAAATCTCAAAGTCCACAGCCATCCACAGTACTTCAGGTCCCAAATCTCTAAATGTTTACAATGTTCAATAACATTAGGACTCTTGGTGATGCACTCATGCTGACAAAATTATGTCAAGGATGACACATAAAGTAGAATGCCAAGTTATTCATTTAGAATAAAAGACTCCCCAGTCAAACCAGGGACCCAAGACACCCCCTTCCCATTAACAAGGTCACTCCCCAACAACAAGGGGGCCTTGCTGGACATAGACCCTGTGAAGTCAGGGTCGGGGTTATTTCTCCCACATTCAGGAACATTCTGACACTTCCTGACTCGACTGGAAACACCTCTCTGCTGGGCAGATTGCTCATGTTCCCGATCCCGAGGACACAAGCTGACAAGCATGGCTTCTGTGCTGACCAGGGCCCTTCAGATTATAGACCCTCCCGAGATGGGCCAGCATCAAATCTGCTGTCGTGGGAACGCCAGGCTTTAGGATTAGACAGAATTAGGTCTGAATCTCATCTTTTTTACTTATTACCTGAGTGACCCTAGACAAGTTGCTGAACTTATCTGAGTCTGCAAGCCACCACAACAGTGGGGGACATGTTCCTACTTTAGGAGTCTCTGGGTTTAGTAAATGGGACCCTGTGTGCATGCCCAGTGAGGTCACAAATGCTCAACAGATTCTCCTACTTTATCCAGAATCCCCGATTTAGGAGGTACTTCCTCCATAATGAATGCGTTGGCTTTTAGACCGGATTCCAAGGACATCCCCTAATGGCACTGCATTCTCCTTATTTCCTTTTAAAAAATAAAACTGTCCTTGGGGATAGGAAACATCTGAGAATAAATATCCACTAATCCCTTCAGTCAACTCATTTCTATTTTAAGATATGAGCCACTGAAACCCTTTACAATGAAAGAAAAATATAAATGTGTGTCATAAGATTCTTCCCAACATACAAAGTGGATTCTCCACTCACCAGAAAGAAATGCCATGAAAACTAAACAAATGGATATGCAGAAGAAACTATATATTTGTGGCCACGGATGGGACTGAAAAGGTAACAAAACAGGAAATGCAATTACTTCACACGTGCGATAAAAGAAAACATGGAGTAACTGAGTAAATGTTTGCCCCTAGGGCTGCAGTCTCTGGATGGAGTTTTAAGCGCATGCATGCTCCCCACTGGCCTCGCCACCTGAAACAGCAATCAGAGATAAAACCAGACTCATAGTGAGGCACAGACCCCTCTATCCCACTTGGGGATTTTTTTAGAGCCCACAGCCCTGTTCTTACCACCATCATTATGTGGGATATGAGCTCCATCAAGGAGAATGCTCTCTTCCCCATCAGCATTCAGAGTCCACGGGATCCAGCAAATGATCTTAGCATCTATTGCCAAACTCCTTAAACCTGCCTCATACTGGGGATGGAAGAACTTCTCCCCTCCGAGATGGCTCTCCTGGGTGCTGAATGCATGCGTCTACTTAGATCTGCCTCTGATTCTCATCAAGACCTGCAGTGAGAGCTGGCCTCTGCCCATTCCACTGCTGTAATGATTCCACTTCTGTGTTCACCCTTTCTTTCCCCTGGGCCTTCAGGGATGTGTGGAGGAGAAGAGGCAAGTCACTGTCCCCATTCTCCATAGGGTTGGTAGATCTAGGAGGACCCTTTTATCAGAATATGAGCTATACAGCAGCCCCCTGACCCCCATCTGGGGAAAATATCTACCACTAATTTCTCTGCCTGGGTGTCACTATATTTTAGGCCTTAAAATAATTTTGATCCATTTCCTACAGCTGTCTACACCAAAGGCCAAAATCTGCCATTCTAACAGAATTTATTTGCAGTTGTCTGAACAGGCTTTGTGGGCCTTGGACGTCTGCTCTGCGTGTTTCCCCTGACCAGGTCTCCTGGCGTATTTCAGAGAGTTGACATTTATTGAGTGCTTACTACATACAAGGCACAGAGACTAAGCACTTGATATGAATTATCTCATTAATCCTCAAACAACTCTATGGGCAGGTGTGACTATTGTATCCACTTTACAGATGAGAACGTGAGGCTGAGAGGAGTAGAAGGACTTGCCCAAGATCCACGGCAGATAAATTACAGTCAGGATTCAAACCCAGGTCAGTCTGGCCCCAAAGCACTTGGTCTAGCCCTATACTTCCAATACAATCTTTTTTCTTTTTTTTTAAAAACGGCTTTACTAAGATATACCACACATTTTACTCACTTTAAGGGTATAATTCAATAGTTTTAGTATATTCATAGATATGTGCAGCCATCAAGAGAGTCAATTTTAGAACACTTTCATCACCTCAGAAAGAAACTTTGCATCCTTCCACTGCCACTCCCTTTTCTCCCTCTTCCCCACCCTCTCTCAGCCCAAAGCAACCGCTAATAAAACCACTAATCTACTTTCTGTCTCTGTAGAGTTCCCTGATCTGGACTTCCATATGAGTGGACTCACATAGTATATGGTCTTTTGTGTCTGATTTCTTTCACTTAGCATAATGTTTCAAGGTATATCCATGTTGTAGTGTGTATCAGTATGCCTTTCCTTTTTTACAACTTAATAATATTCCATTGTATGGATATATACAACATTTTGGGTTTCTTTTCTTTTGTTTGAGCAAAAATTAAACTTGTATTATGTGTAAGCCACTACCATTGGAGGTAATTCTGTTATATACAGCGAAACAAGGTTTTAACAGATACTTCATACCTTCTGTTATTCAGTTGAGACTGTGGCTAAAAACACAACAAGGCAATTAAAAGCTGAAGATGTTTTGTGAAACTCCCTTGATTGAGAGCACTAGTTTAAACAGGACAGTGTGAAGGGAAATTCTTTTGTGTCTGAGAACCATGTTTGGTCACAAGGATGCCCCAGGACCCTTAGCAGAGGGTCAGGTGGGGTGGAGCAGAGGACATGCCATTGGGACGACTGCCCTCAGTCTCCAAGGCACCTCCTCTGTGTTTCCTGCCTTCACAAAAGACCCACAGGAAATAGCAGCTGGTCACTGCCAGGAATTCAAGGACACAGATTCTAGGTCTGTGGGAAAAAGAGAAAAGGAGGCCAGGGAAGGCCCTTCCATTCTGAGCACAAGCCTAAGGAGAATTTGGGAAAAAGAATAGCAACAGCTTCTTGTGATGTGAAACCCACTTTCTGCACCAAAAGGAAGAGACTGTGGTCTGCCATATAAAGTGCATACAATTCCCCTTTATAACAGAAGACACAAGCAAGTGGGCTGGACTTCGTATAAGTCACAGGGCTGAAAACCATCATTTCCAAAATTCAATTTGCAGCTAGAATTTAAACCTGTTTTTTTGTGGAACACTCAGTAAAGGTGAAGCAGAATATTTTCTGTATATTTGCAAATCTATAATGCAAATTTAAAATGCGCATTGTATATCATCGTAACTCTCTTGAGAATAATATGGCAACTTTGCTTTCTTTTAAGGCCCTTCTTAAACTATGTCCAATCACGGCATTTTTATCCAGTCTAGATTTTCTTCCCTTTCTTTATGTTGCTGTTAATCCCTGTCTGTTCTGTTCAACACTGTACCTCCAGCACCTACAATAATATTGTGCTGGGACAGAGCTGGAAATGCCCTCCTTTGGTCAGTTTGCCATCCACAAAAGGAGTCATGATGCTTCTGCAAGAGAAAACTTTTGTGAGGTTCTTCAGTAAATCTAATGGCCATAAGAAAAGTATTTGGAAGAGATTATTTAACTTGTATATTGGCAGGAATTAAATATTCAAGTGTAATTAGTTTAATTGACTAAGAGATTTTTTTCAGATAATGTAATAATTAAAAAAAGCATATCACTGAGAACATGCTTTTAAAAATATATTTAAATGATTGATTTCCTCTATAGCTGCCCCATAAAGAAGCTGCTTTGTTCCAAATGAGATGGAGCCATCACTCAAGCACTGTGAAATGCATCATGGAGGTGTCTGTGAAGAACTCAGCTGGAGAGACCTGTTCTCATCCAGGCTGGATTCACCCCACCAGGGTGTACAGAGCCCCAAACTGGGGGGCCCACTTCCTCACCCTTCTCCAGCTTCTGAGCTGACTCTCAGATGGTGGTGTTTGCTGTGTTGGGCTGTATAGGTTGCCATGCTATGCCCCAACAGGCCCCTGGAGTGTGTGAGACTTAGAGATGGTGGGTGGCCGTGATGAAGAGTATGTGTGTTTTGTGTGTGTGTGTGTGTGTGTGTGTGCACGCGCATGTGTATAACATTTTGTTTATCCATTGTTTGATATTTGGGTGGTTTCTACCTTTTAGCTACTATGAATAATGCTGCTATAAACATTCACGTACAAGTTTCCGTGAACATGTGTTTTCATTTCTCTTGGGGACACACCTAGAAGTGGAATTGCTGAGTTATGTGATAACTCTATGTTCAATCATTTGAGGAACTTGCCAGACTTCTTTCTAAAGCATCTGAACCATTTTACATCCCATCAGTGGTGTATGAGTGTTCCAATTTCTCTATGACTTTGCCAACACTTGTTATGTGACTTTTTGATTCTAGCCATCCTAGTGGGTATGAATGGGCGTCTCATTGTGGTTTTGATTTGCATTTCCCTGGTGACTAATGATGTTGAGCAACTTTTCATGTGCTTATTTGCCATTTTTAAAATCAGAATGTATGTAGATAGTATAAGAATAGAGTTAATTGCTTGATGGTGTAGGAAAAAAAACACACATTGAAATTGGAATTCCATTCATTGACTTTTGGATGTTAAACCAATCTTACATCCCTAGGATGAATTCCAGGTTGAATAATTCTTTTTATATGTTTCTGGATTTGGTTTGCTATTATTTTGTTGAAAATTATTGCATCCATATTCATAAAAGATAGTGGTCTGTTAGTTTTCTGATGATATCTTTTTCTGATTTTGGTGTCAGAGTAGTACTGGTCTCCTAAAATGAGTTGAGAGGTGTTCTTTCTTCTTCTATATTTTGGAAGTTTCTGAAGAACTCATATTAATTCTTCTTTGAATGTTTGGTAAAATTTAGCAGTGAAGCCATCTGAGCCTGGGATTTTCTTTGTGGTTAGTTTTTTGATTACTTATTCAATCTCTTCACTTGTTGTAGATCTATTTCAATTGTCTATTTCTTTTTGTGTCAATTTTGGTAATTTGTGTCTTTCCAGGAATTTGTCGATTTCATCTATGTTATCTAACTTACTGGTGTACAAGTATTCATGTTATTCCTTTATAATCTTTCTTACTACTGTAAGGTTGGTAGTGACCCCTCTGTCATTTCTGATTCTAGTAATTTGAGTCTTCTCTCTTTTTTCTTGCTCAAACTAGTTAACAGTTGTTAATTTTGTTGATCTTTTCAAAGAACCAGCTTCTGGTTTCATACTTATCCATTGTTTTTCTATTCCTTATTTCATTAATTTCCATTCTAATATTTGGTATTCTTTCTTTCTGCTTATTTTAGTTTTAGTTTGCTCTTCTTTTTCCAGAATTTTTGGTGGAAGTTTAGGTTATTAATTTGAGATCTCTTTTCTTTCTCAGTATAGGCATTTATAGCTATAAATTTCCCCCTATGCACTGTGTTAGCTATGTCACATAAGTTTTGGTATGGTGTGTGTTTATTTTCATCAACTCAAATTTTTTTCTGATATTCTTTTTGATTTATTCTTTGACTCACTGATTATATAGGAGTGTGTTGTTTAATTTCCACATATTTGTGGGTTTCTCAAATTTTTCCCTGTTATTGATTTCTAATTTCATTCCATTGTGGTTGTAGAAGATACTTTGTATTATTTCTATCCTTTTAATTTTATTGAGATTGATTTTATGGCCTACCATATCATCTATCCTTGAGAATATTCATGTGCAGTTGAGAATAATGTACATTCTGCTGTAGTTTGGTGAAAAGTTCTGTAGTTGTCTGTTAGGTCTAGTAGGTTTACAGTGTTGTTCAAGTCTTTTATTTACTTATTGATCTTCTGTCTAGTTGTTCTATCCATTTCTGAAAGTGGCATATGGAAGTCACCAACTGTTATTGTTGAATTATCCTTTGATGTATCAGTTTTTGCTTCATGTAGTTTTAGTGCTGCTCTGTTATCAAGTGCATATATGTTTATTATTGCTATAGTTTCATGCTCTATTGTAATATTTGCATGATTTTTAACGTTTTACTTTTAATTTATTTGTGTCTTTGAATCTGAAGTGAATTTCCTGTAGATATCATATAGTAGGATCATTTTTTTAATCCAATCTGACCACCTCTGCCTCTTGATTGGATTGTTTAGTCCATTCACATATGTTATTATTGATATACTTTTATTTGTATCTATCATTTAACTTTTGTTTTCTATATGTCTCATCTTTTTTGTTTCTCTCTTCCTCTTTTACTGCTTTCTTTTGTATTGAGTGAATATTTTCTAATGTAGCACTTTAATTTCATTAATGATATTTTCACTACATTTTTGAGGTTTTTCTTAGCAGTTGCTCTAGGTTTTCCCATATACCTCTTAACTTAAGAGGATCAGCTTCAGGTTTATACCAGCTTAGTTACAGTAATACATAGAAATGTTGTTCTTATATAGCTCTAGACTCTTTCCAATGTTTATGGTATTCTTTTTATACATACTACATCTATTAATGTTAGAAATCCAACAATACATTGTTAAAATTCTTACTTCATCACCTGTAGTAATTTCCTTAGCCCATACAGCTTTTCCCAAGGTGTAGCTTCTGTTCCATGAGATGAGGTTTGGCAGAAGTAACCAAAAGCCTCCACTTTTGACCACACTTGCCGGGGACTTAGCCTGTTGAGTCCTGCTCCTGCCTGGAAGAGAGATCTCTGGCTGGGAGATGGGGGGTAGGGGGTAGGTGGTGAACCCTGTATTCTTGGCTGTAGCAGTCTGCAGTGGAGTCTCTGCCTTACTAAACTGAGAGGGAGAAGAAAAAAAGCAGTTTGGTTCACATACCAGATACTCTCACCTTTCTTACCGAGATTTTCATAGATGTTTCTTCATTTGCTCTTTGTTCTAAGGACCATTTACAGAGGTTTTAATTTTTTTTTAATAATTTTACCAGTTTCACTGGGGGGTAGGTCAACTGACTTCATGCCAGAAGTCAATCAATCCTTCCAATACAATTTTGATTGTTTTTATCAATAGGCCTTTACAATACCATCTGTGCTATAGTTATTACTTAGCTAGTCCAGCAATAAGCCTTAGACTTTCACTCTGTTTTTGTTGCCTAATAATCAACTTTTTCATATTTTTCAGTCCAAATGACATTTGCTTTAGTGGCTATTATTTTCACTACTCTTATTTATAAAGAGGCATGTGATAATTTCCTGACCCTTTTATGCTATTAAAGTCTACTCATTTCCAAAAAAACAGGACTATAATAAGGCCTGTGGCTTTGGGTGGAATCTGTGTCTATGGATGAGAAATCTCACTCTCAATTCCTGACACTTGAAAAAGTGCTACCACCTCAAGTAGCACCAAGCAAAACTAGTGCCAAGATCTTAGTTTGTGACAATGTTCCCCATAAGAAGAACTAGAGCTCTTTAGAGAAATGGCTGATTCTAGGACTGGGGCAGGAAATATACAAGATGAGCCTGGAGCATCTTGCAGTGCCATAAAGTAAGGAAATGCTCAAAAACAAAACAAAACCAAAGAAACAAAAACCCACCTACACTGATGAGTGTATGTTAAAGGGACATGTGAGCCAACTCAAGGAGCTCCCGACAGCCGAATCTAGAATAATCTGAGCAAAAAAATAAGTAGGACTAGACTATATCTCAAAATATAAAATAAATATCAGTGAGTTCATACTGATATAAATGACTGAAAAAATAAATAAATGGGGGAGAGAAGACGAATTTTCCATGCAGAAGAAATTAAAATAATGTAGGTAGATACTCCATTCTAAAGGAAATGAATCATAGCTCCCCGTTCCTTACCTGTGGGCCACCCGTAGAGACTTCCCTCCAAAGAGTATAGTATGGATGGGGGAAAAGGAATAACTTCATGGTGGAAAAATCTGACAAACACTACCTCAGTTAGATGTTTGAGACTGGTTTGTGGATTTTGGAGAGGAGGACCACAGAGGTGAAGTGCCATTTCCTTCACATCGTCTCAGGGGTGCATACTATCAACGTGACTTATCACTGTGATATTGATCATCCACCCGAGGTAGTGCCTTTCAGTAATTTTTTATTCCTGCTTTGAGTTCTTTATCTCCATTTCTAAGGGAACTTTCTCATTTTCAGGTTGTTTCTTTCTTGTATTGCTTTTGTAGCTGTATGCATTCTAGGAAGGGGTTCCTAAGCTTTCATCAGATTCTCAAAAGTGTCCATGGCCCAAAATACAGGTGTCCAGACCCTAACAAGGCCAGCTAGGGGCCCGTTAGGTCACTTCCAGCTCAGTCAATACTCACTGAATTTGGACTAAGGCCTCATGGGATAACAGGTGAGGGAGATAAGAGCCCTCCCCTTAGGGGTGTTGTCTGCCAGCAGGGGGAATACAGGAGACAGGGCACACTTCAGGGGGACTGACACCATTAACCATGGGAGCAAGGAGTGGTCAAGAGAATAGTTTGGAAAACGTCAGGGACAAGTGAGGACTTGAGTTAGATTTGAAACCAGGAGCAGGATTTCAACAAGCCGACTTAGGAGATGAGGGGGAAGACCACTGCAGGGGGAGGAAGCAGCTTGAACTAAGACATGGAGAGAGAAGGGTTAAAAGGCATGAGTGGGAAGGAGGTTGTGGCCTCATCTGCTGCTACCTGAGGTTCTGGGAAGCGGAGTGATGGTGTCCTGTGTGTCAAGAAGCTTTGAGCACACATTTTTTTCACAATGAATATTTCAGAAATTGGGATACATCTTTGAATCAATGTTACTTAGTGGTACATAATATATTGATATATCTAAATACTCATATGAGTGGAAATTTGTTAAAATTAGTAGCTACTATTAATTGTAAGAAAATAAGAGTGGTTACGCTTGAGGAGAGAGGCTACAGGAAACAAACGTAGAAGGGATACTATCTTTTGCTTCTGTAAGGATTGGTTTAATTTTCAATCATGTGTATGTTACATGATTTTGTCATCAGGAACTACCTGCCAGAAAGAATACAGAACATTTTTATTTCCTTTGTATCATTAATTAAAAAAAAAAGTTAAGCTAATAAATTTTACACTACTTTTTTAAAAAAAGGGTATTATTTGTTGAGTATTTATGCTAAACAATGAGTCAAATATTATTTCATTTAATCCTTTAAACAGCTTGATGAAGTCAGTCCTGTTAATATCCTTATAGGAATCATGAGAAATCCGAGGTGCAGAGAGGTTGGGTGAATTACCCAAGATCACACAGCCAGGGAGGTGGGGGCCCAGGCTTCCAACTTCAGCAGTTAGGCGCCCAAGCTGTGACCGCTCAAGGTGAGAAAAGATCCAGACAAGTGCCTTACAGCTTCCAAACGACCGTACATCCATCATCTCAACCTGTTTGCAAATTGACCTGAGAGACGGGGAGGACTATCCCCACTCTACAGAAAAGAAAACCAGCTCAGAGAGGTGAAGATGGAAAGGAAGACAGAGACCTCATTGTGGGAGCCGGGTTTCCTGTTGACTGTGGGGCTTTTTCTCAGTCCTTCAAAGCAGGCTCCACTTCCAGGGATCACAATATTCTCTCTAGAGCTGGATATTTCCTCCCGAATGACCCCCAGCCCCAGAAAATCCCCCGTGCCCCACCTCCCCTCCCCTACGCAATCTGCTTTCACTTCTCAGTCTGTCTCAAGGGACGGGGCGGAGGCTGCCCACTCTCCTCTTTGAGGCTGTTTCACCTCAGAAGTCTCTTATCTGGATCAAGACCTCGGTTCTGAGACTCAGGATCCTCAACAGTCCCCAATCTCAAAGGTACCACACCTCACTCCCAGTCCAAAATAATTCTCACCCACAGCCGGACAGGAGACAGGGACCTAGAGACCCCGCCCGAATCCCAAGCCTCGACCTCTCCTACATCAGGACCTCGCCCCTGACTTCTCACCTGAGTTCAGACTGCCTGGACTTGGCTCTTAATCGCTGAATCCTGGGGCGTGTTCACACCTCTACTGCCGCCCCAGCTACAGACCCGACTCCACTCCTAGTTTCTCTGGCTCTAACCACTCCTCCCGCCCCTGTGGTCAATCTGGGAGCGAAAGGGAAAAACTGCGACCCCACAGCGCAGCCTGCAATCAGCGCCTAAGGAAAGCATCCTCCCGCCCCGCCCACCGGCAGCGCCGGGGCACTAGTGCCACCTGGCGGCCGAAGACCAAACTGCCGCTAGAGATTTCCTGAAAGGAGGCCTTGTGACATCACGTCACCATTCAACAAACAAGTAATGAGCGCCTACTGTGTGCTAGCACCCTGGGATACAAGACAGGAGCAGAGTCCTTGTCTTAGAGAAGCCCACAGTCCAGGGAGGTAGAGCAGAAATCATTTCCGTGCAGATTGAAGTGCCTCAGTACAGACGCTGCAGAAGCACTTTTTCATCAAGGAGACAGAGCAGCGCTTGTGGGAACTGAAATAAGGAGGCAGGCGTCTTGGAGGAGGCGAGCAGGCTGACCTGCTGGGGGCAGGTGGAGCATATGGCCACCAGGAGGGGAGGGGCTGCAGGAAGTGGGGAGAGGTAGCTCGGGGCCTTGTGGCCCCGGTCTCTGTAAACTGGAGGAGACGATCCTGGTGCTGTGGGACCCACACCCCTGAGTCTGCACGTCACTGTTCCAAGGATGTGAGACACTGGCAAAGCAACGGCCTTAAAGTGAAGTAAACAGGAAAAAAATGAGCTTTTCGTGCATAAAAACTCACCAGTAACATGACAGTCTGAGGCGGAAGGACAAAAGGGGAGTAAGTGAACCCGTTGCCTGCCTGAGTTGTCCCCAGACCCCTCTTCACAGGTCTCCATGGGCTCAGGGGAGGTTCCGGGTCTCAGCACAGGGGAGGGAAGCACACAGGACTGAGTGGGGAGAACGGATGCCTGCACCGCCCCTTCAGCTGTGTGATCAGTGTCCAGAGGGTTGATGTGAGCCGGGGGATGGTGGTCACAGGGCCAGGCCCTGAGAGGATGGACATTGACAACAGGAGTCTGAATGTGAGGGTGATGACAGAATTCAGCTGCAGCTGGTTCCTGGTCAACCGTCCACTCAGAGCAAGACTCAGCCAGACAGGAGGAGGGGTGTGGGAGGCGAGGAAAGCCACACTCCCGGCCGGGCTGACCAGGGTTAAGGCCAGGAGAGCAAGGCCAGCCGGGACCAGGGAAGGTGGACAGAGTCCAGCGTCACAGGCCACAACAATGTGATGAAAATACAGAGGAGCAGCAAGACCCTCACCTCCCACCTCCCGGATGGTGGGTCCCTGTCCGGCCGCGGGCGGGGCCATGGCCTCCACAGGAAATAGAGGCCCCCGAGGACAAGGGCAGTGTTTTCCACTTCATGTCCTCAGGCTTCACTCAGGCCCTTTGGGTAGTGGTGCTGAGTAAACGACTGCTGGCTGTGAGGACCATTCAGCTTCCAGAAGCATGTGGGGTGGAATTGAGACAGTTCTCCTCCGGAGACCAAGCTCGCATGTGGTAACACGGCACCTGAGACAACCAGAGAATCCTCCACCCCTCAGGTCTCACTGAGGTTCAACGGCCTCGGCTCTGATCTAACTTCCCCAGAAGGTGTTCCAGACTCCAGTCAGAGCCCGCCTGCTCTCAACTCTGCTCCTCGGCCTCCCAACCACCCAGTTCCCAGAGGTCCCTACAGAGAAGGCTGCCTCCTCCCAGCACCCTGAATGTGTCTTTATGATAATTCATTAAGCTATATATTTATCATTACTTTCTTTCTATATTGTGTTTCTCAATCAAGAAGGTCTGTAACAAAGAATACTGTGGATAACTTTCCAATGTTTATGTTTTCCTGCCTTAGGATTTATTTGCAGATTCAGCAATGAGGCACACTGTATGAACATTTTATAGTTTTTGGTACACGTTAGAGACCCTATCAGATCTGCATTTCTGTGACTCCTATTAAGGTAGAAACTGTGCCCAAATGTTTCTTAGCTGGTTGTATTTTCTATTTTGTGAGTCACCTACACATGTCTTTGAATATTTTCCCTTGAGGAAATCCAGTCATGTTTGGGGTGGTGACTCCTCAGCATTTTGAGGGAGAGAAGGATCCGCAGAGAAGAAGTATCTCCAGATCCCCAGGGAGATACTGGAGGGAGCAGCAAGGCCCCTCTTCTTCTGGAACCTGTGAGGAGCTGGGGTCCCCTCCCCAGGCTGTGGACGCAGAGCTGTGTGAGTCCTTTCCTTTGGCTCCACTCATCCTGCGTCCACTGCAGCAGCTCACAGGGCAGGCCCCGGGCATGTGGAGTGAGCCGGCTTTGTGCCTGCCTGGGAGCAGCAGGTCCAGAGGGGCGGCAGACAAAACAGGACAACTGAGCCCAGGCTAATGGAGTACACCCAGTAATGGGTGTAGATGATGCGCATAGGCAGGGCTGGGGAAAGGGGCACTTGAGCTGGGCCAGGAAGGCATTCTGCAGAGGGGTCTGGGGAGTGGGGGGTTGAAAGAACCATGAGCAAGTAGGTATAGAACTGCATGTTATGGGTGAAACCTGGGGCATGTGTGAGACTTGTCTGGAGACACCAGAAGAGACCACGAAGACCTTGGATGCCATGCTCAGAGTTCAGCTTTATCTTACAAGGCGGCATTTCCCAAAGTGTGTGGTGATTCAGACACTAATTTGCAGGAGCTCAATAGGGCTTTTGCTTGAAAAAGAGAAGAAGGAACGTGGAATCCCATGATCATATATGTTGTGAAATACCAGATGAAAGAATTTAAATTGATGTTCCCACCAGAGTCACAACTATGACTATCTCAGAAGTGATCTGGTCTGTGGCATTTCCCAACTTTATCTGACCTTTGCACCCCACTTCTCTTTTGAGGAACATTTCTCGGAATGGATGTTCCATGGAACATGCAGAGGATATCTGATGGAGGTGAATTGGGTACCAGTTTGTGGATACGGTGAGTGACAGGAGCCAAGCTCTGTGTGTTCTGCTCACGAGCCCTTGCCTTCTTCTCATTCTCCCACCTGTGATAGCTCATCAGCAATGTGGGCCTCTCAGTGAAACCCCATTTTGGTCACAGTAACACAACCATTGCTACTCACTAAATATGAGCTATTTAGGGTGGACCTGTCTGCCCCCAACCAGGACCCTCCTCAATGGTACACTCAGTCCTTCAACAGTAATTGTGAGCTCCTACTACGTGTTGGCCACTGCTCCAGGTGCTTAGGACACATCCGTGAATGAGTCCCACAAACTCTGCCCTCAACATTCTACTAGAAGGAGGCAGGCACTGCACAATAGTCGTAATAGATAAGGAAATGGTCCAGTATGTGAGAAGGTGATAAGGGCTCTGGAAAAAGAGCAGGTTGGGAGTGTCAGGACCTGGGGAGTGGTTTCAGTTTTGCATCAGGAGGTAAGAACTGGCTTCATCACGGAGCTGACTCTGAGAAAAGACTGGAAGGAGGTGAGGAAGTAACCCAGTGGACATCTGGGAGAATAGCTTTCCTGGCAGAGGTGACAGCCATGTAGTGCCCCTCTGGGGGGGCCCATGCATGATATGTTCCAGGAGGAGTGGGCCAGTGTGGCTGGAGCAGATGTGAGCCCCGGCAAGAGAGGCAGGAGATTCTGAGATCAGAGAGGTAACAGGGAGCCAAATTAGGTCCATCCTGACCTAGAATCTCAGGATGCCAGAGGTAGAAGGAGCCCTTGACACTGTGCGATAACTCACCACTTGCTGGACAGGTGAGAAACAGGGCAGACAGGGTAGGATGCACTGGGTCCTGGATGGTCTTTCTCAGACGCAACTCTGCTGGAGCAGAGCTGCCTGGGCCCTGTGCAGGGCTGTGCTCTCCACTCTCCAGGTGTCCAGGAAAGACCGCCCACGTGGCTATGACAGAGGACTGGGAGACCTCGCTCCGGGTGACTGCTGCTGCAACAATTTCCACCAGAGGGCACTGGCCTGGTGGGCAGCTTCACGATCTCTGTCTGCAAATCCCCTGTTCTTGGCTCTGCAGTGCTTCCCCCGCTCCATCTGACCCCGACTCCAGCCCACCCAGTGGTTCCTTCCCACCCCTGCTTACCACTTGTCTCAGTTTCTCTCTTTCTTCCCTCTGCCCTGGGCTGTGGGTTGGGAAAGCCCAGCCCCAAAAAGAGCTCTGAAAGGGGACCCCAGCCTGAGTTTTGAGGGGCAGAGGAGGAGGAGATGAGGAACGACGCCCTGAAGGCCACGTGTAGGGTGTTGTGGAATGTGCACAGTCACCCTGTTGTCTGTCTGCCCAGCTCTCTGTGGGCTGGCTCTTGCTCTTTCACTGTGTTGCTGCAGAGGGGTCCCCAGGGGCTCATTTGGGGCAGAGAACAGGGCAATTAGCGGGTAAGGGCAGAGGCAAGATTCAGAGAGGAGAGAGAGGCATCCTAATGACTAGGAGACCTTTACCGGGCCAGAGCCGCTGGGAAAGGAGGCCATTCCCCCACAGCCCCATCCTCAGAGTTCATCATTTCCAACAGTAACAGCCCCAGAGAGGGGGAAACTGAGGCACCAGAGAACAGGGTGGCCTCCAGGTGTTCTCCATTCCTACCCCTAATTCCTGGATGTCTCAGGAGGAGAGCTGTGGGAACTCTGCCCACACACCCGCTCTGTTCTAGGGCCACATTGGGGTTCCCTTGAGGGTTGGGGAGGGTGGTGCTGCCCCAGGTCCCTTATCGACACTCTGTGCCTTGCCACACCTCCCTGGCACACACATCCAGCTGGGAGAGGAGACAGTCCCTTCTCTGCAGGTGGAGGGACAGGGGAAGCCAGGACAGGGGATACAGGCAGGGGACAGCATAGAGTGTCACTCACCCACTGCCCTTAGCGCCCCCTCTCCCTCTTGCCCCAGCCCCTGACCTTGCTCTCTGGGACCCTGAGGCCTAAACCCCCAAACCTGAATAGTAGAGGTCATTGGGAGTCCCCAGCTGACCAGAGAAACAGGCTCCTTCCCTGAACTTTGGTCTAGCTTAGTAGCTGGCCAGAGGCCAAGAATAAGGTTTCCCCTGTCCAAGGCAGACTTCGTGCTGGTGCTGGGCTGGGGAAATCCCAGAAGCTGAACTGCCCCTGCCCCGCCGCATCCCACTGCCTCAACCAGGACTCGTAGCCCACCAGGTCAGGGCAGGGAGCTGCTGTGCCCTCCTGAAGGCAGAGGGGGTCGCAGGGCAGAGGGTGGGGCTGGGGCACTCCCAGAACGGCTTGGGCTGGGACAAACCAAGGAGGAGGGATGCGGGGTGAGGAGGAGGCTGGGGAGATATGAAGAGATGGGGCAGGGCCGAGAGAGAGAGAGAGAGGTGACCTCATTCACCTCATCACTTCTGGGTATATCGAGATTCTATCACTATCTGGCAGCTCAGGGCAGAGGGTGAGGGCTGAGGGAGACATGGAGGGAGGCCTGATTTGACTGTCAGGACCAGAGTGGGGGCCCTGCCAGCCCAGGAAGAAGGGATTGTGATGGGCTGAGGTGAGGGAGGAGGCAGCTGGCAAGGCGCACTCTCCCCCACATGCTGGGAGGTGGGTTCCCTCCTCCCCATGATCTGCTGGGGTGGAAAGTTGGGAAGTAGAGGAACGAGGGAGTGGGAATGAGGGGTGTCCTCATGGCAGAAAGCAGAGCCCCCACAGGAAGAGAAGAAAGCAGCTGAGCACGGAATGGTGCTGGGCATTGGAATGGTTATTCTTGTCCTGTTTCCCTAGAGATCTCATTCCGGGCCCCCTCACAGCAGCTGTGATGTGTTCTTCCTCCACCATTCCTGCTGATGGATTAGGGCGCCAGGCCCAGAATCCCAGCCAAGGGCAGGAAGCCTCATCTTCCCTCAATGAGTACCCCACTCCCCAATTCTTTCTTACTCCTTTGCAGCTAACTGCCCCCACCTGACCAAAGCTTAGCCTCTTTCTCTTCCTCCAAGAAGCTCTCGTAGACTGACTTTCTGTACCCCACTCACTCCAGGACTCCTCATCCTCACCACAGTGACCAGACACCCTTTTCTTTCCTGGGCATTGATAGGTGGCTGTGTAAGTGTTCTAATGCTGTGGTTTCCTGGGTGTGTCTCAGGTCTCTCCCGTTAGGAACAACTCCAGGGCAAGGACCTTGATGTCAGGTCACAAGCCAGTCCAAAAGGAGGGGGTGGGGGAGCTGCCAGAGGGTTTTCTCAGCCTGGAATCCTAATTCAATGGCCGCCATCTCTCCATCACAACCTGCCTAAACTTGACCTTTGCATCTCCCTTTCCCTCACTTCCTTCTTAAATCCAAGCCATCAGCTTCTCCCAACTTCCTGTTCTCTGCCAACACTTCCACCTTCCTCACCTACCCAGACTTGAAACCTGGAGTCGCCTTTGACTCCCCAGATACGGGCTCATGTGCAGCCCTGCCTTTTCCGACCCCAGTCACCTCGTTTCAGTTCAAGTCAGCAAGCGTTCTTGAGCACCTTCCACTGGCTGATGTCAGGTGCTGGTGCACAAAAGATGAGTGAGACACCGGCCTTGCCCTCAAGGGAGTCCCTGCAGCGTAAGGCAGACTATAATAGTATTATACTAGAAGCACAGAGAGCTCTAGAATCAGAGAGATAAATGTCCACTTGGGGGATGAGGAAGGCAGGCTGGACTGTGTCTGTTTTTCCTTCATAGAAGGATGGGGTTCTGGCTCCCCAGTGACTGGCTGGGTGGCCTTGGGCAAGTCACTTAACCTCTGAGCCTTTGTTTCCTCAAGAACAATATGGTAATGATGAAAATCTTTGCAAGGTTTGAGTAGGATTAGCTATAATAATAGCTAACCTTTATTAGCTCTTATTATGTACTACACCCTGTCCTAAGTCTTTTATATGTATTGTGCCATTTTTTCCTTGCACCAGCCCTATGAGGTAGGTGACATTATCATCTCTATTTTCATATGGAGAAACTCAGGCTCAGGGAGGTTAAGTAAATTATCCATGTTAGACCAACTAACCAGGAAGGAGCCAGAATTTGATGCAAGACAGTATTTCATAATCCAATCCATGCAACTGTATCTTCAATATAATTATACTAGTAGCTAACATTTTTTGAGCTCTATTCTGTGCCAGGCTCTGTACTGATTGCTTTTCTTCCATGTAATCCTTAAAACCATCCTAAACAGGCCAATACTATTATATGATATTATGAGAAAATTGAGGCTCAGAAAGATTAAGCAATGCCCAGTCATGCAGCTAGTTCCCTGCAGAGCCAGACTTAAACCTGAGTCTGTGTGAAAAGGAGCCTAGAATAGAGCAGAAGTTTACAGAAGGCTCAGGTTGGGGAGAAAAGGCAGGTTATTCTGCAGTCATCACTCAGCTTTGAGAACAGGACACACAGAGAGCTCCAGGCTGGGCTGAGGAGGGGAGGTTGTCATTTTCCAGGGTCACTCACCATAAGGCAGTGGCATCAGGTGCAGCAGGAGGAGGGAGGGCAGGGGAATTTCCCCCCTATGCTGGCAGCTGCTTAACCTGGGTCCTTCTGCCCCTTCAGAGCCTCAGACCAGGATCCTGGGGTTGGGCTGGTGGATGTAGAAGCTGTGGCAGAGTGGAGGGGAGAAGTGCACCCCAGGGAACCCCCAGCTATGACTGAAACATCACATCACAGTCTTGCCAGATAAAGGTGCTGGAGATCAGATTCAGGGCTGTCAGGTAACTGGAAGTTTAAGAGGAAAACTGGAAACATGAGAATTTAGGAGTCTGAGATCCAAATTCACAACATAAACTGTTTAAATCCCTGGGTGGGGGCTAAACTATATTCATATGAGAGGGAGACCCTAGGGACCTGGTGAAAAAGCAGGGATGTAGCAGAGAGGAATATGTTGTTGACAAATAGAACCATGCAAACCAGACCTGTGAGTCTTTATTTCTTTTAAACTGAATTCATACCCTCATTGTGCGCAGCTTGATGGCAAAAAGCCGAAGCCAGAGAGGCTTGAAGTGTTAAAGAACCGTGTCCAAATCTGGCACAGCAACGAGCAAAAGTGGGGGAATACCCAGAAGTGGGGAAACCATTGAGAGGGTGAGGCCATCGCTGCTCAAATATTGTCTCACTGCCAGTGTCGCAGGCTCAGGGAAGTCCCACAGGCTAAGAAAGCAGCAGTGGGGAAGTCGGAAGAACAGATGTTGGCAGTTGCATACTGTGTGGGAGACAACATTTTCTGTTTCAATTTCGGCAAATTAACTGCCTACTAGAACAATATTCATCTTCAAAAGAATATGACAGAATCCAGAAATGCTATGACATATTATTTCCAATGACTAGTTTTTAACCAAAACTACTAGACATGCAAAGAAACAGTAAAACGTGATCCATGTAAAGAAACAGTAAAATGTGATAAGAAACAGTAAAGTGTGATCAATATTCAGGAAAAAAGATGATCAATAGAAACTACCTCTAAAAGGGCCCAGATGTTGGATGTAGGAGACAAACATTTGAAAGTATGTGTTATAACTGTGTTCAAAGAATTGAAGGAAATATGCTGTCAGTGAATGAACACATACAGTATCTTGATGGAAAAATGGAAATTATAAAAAAGAAATAAGCTGGAAATTCTAGAATTTAGAAGTACAACTGAAGTTAAAAATATTTGTGGGGCTGGCCCGATGGCGTAGCAGTTAAGTTCTCACATTCTGCTTTGGCAGCCTGGGGTTCGCCGATGTGGATCCTGAGCGTGGACCTACTCACAGCTCATCAAGACATACTGAGGCAGGGTCCCACATAGAAGAACTAGAAGGACCTACAACTATGTACTAGGGCTTTGGGGAGAAAAAAGAAAAACAGGAAGATTGGCAACAGATGTACAGATGTTAGCTCAGGGCCAATCTTCCTCGAAAAAGAAAAATTGTTTGACCCAATTGAATGAGCCCCCCAGAGAGAAGCTGAGCTCCTGGTACTAAGTTCAGGATGGTTTTGTGTTGGGAACATAATTCATTCCCTAGACCCTTTCTGCCTCCTCCTCCTCAATGATTTCTGATAATTCTTATACAACGATTAGTTTTGAAGAAACTCACATTTGGGGAACTAAAAAAAAAAAAAAATATTTGTTTGATTTGCTCACAAGCATATTGGATATGACAGAAGAAAGAATTCGTTAACTAGAAAATAGATCAATAGAAATTACTCATTCTGAATAAAAGTAGAATGAACATTGAATAAAAATGAACAGAACCTCAGAGGCCTGTCGGACAATATGAATAAATCCAACGCAAGTGTAACTGGAATTCCCGAAAAAGAGGAACAAAAAGCAGAAAATATATTTGAAGAAATAAAGATTCAAACTTGTCCAAAATTTGATGGAAAACATTAATTTTCAAATCTGAGAAGCTCAAAGGAGATAATCCTTAGTTACATTATAGTCAAACTGCTGAAAACAAACATGAAGGAAAAATTTTGACGTCAGACGGAGGAAAATAGCATGTTACCTACAGGGGAACAACGCTACCGGCTGACTCTTCATCAGAAGGTATAGATACCAAAAAAGACATTGGAATGACTATTCAAAGTGGTGAGGGAGAAAAACGTCAGTTGATTCCAACGAATTTGAAAACTAATGAAGCACTCCTTCAAAAATGAAAAAGTAAAGACATTTTCGGATAAACAATAACACAGAAATTTGATTCCAGAATATCTTATGAGTAATTCCGGAGATTTCTTCAGTCCAAAGGGAAATGACTCAAGAGGACAACTCAGATGAGCAAGAAGAAACAAAGACACTGGAAATGGTAAAAATGTAGATAAATATAAAAGACTGTTCATAATTATGGTTTTCTTCTCTTGTTTTTTTTTAATAAAACCATATGATTCTTTAAAGCAAAAATTATAACACTATTTTGGAGATTTGTATACATCTTTCCCAGAAACTAATAGAACAATTAGACAAAAAAATCGGTAAGAATATAGGTGATCTAAATGACATAATCTCTTTAACCCAACCGACATTTATAGAAACTACACTCAATTGCTACAAAATGCACAATCTTTTCAAGGACACATAGGAAATGCTCATCAAAATAAACAATATTCTCAGCCATAAAACAAACATCAGTACTTTTTGAAATATTGAAATATCTCTGACCACAACAAAATTAAATGAGAAGTCAAAACATATAAAACATCTAAAAAAAGCCCCCAAATGTCTGGAAATTAAACAAAACTCTTCTAAATGACCTGACTCGAAGAAATCTCAAAGGAAATTAGAAAGTATTTTTAAAGTAAGTGACAATGAAAACACAGCATATTAAATTTGGGAGATGTAATGAAAAGTTCTCTAGCATTACAGCTGATATAAGAAAGAAAGTTCTCAAATTAATCATCTGAGCTTCCACCTTAACAAATTAGACAAACAAGAGCAAATGGGATTGCAAGTAAGCAGAAGAAAGAAAATAATACGGAAAAGACCAGAAATCAATGAAATAGAAAGGAGAAAATCAATAGAGGAAAAATCAACAAAATCAAACACTGATTCTTGAAAAATATTCTAAAAACTGTTCAACATCTAACTAAATAATAAAGGAAAATGGAGAGAGGACACAAATTACAAACATCAGAAGAGAGAAAACATTACTACAGACACAACATTCATCAAAGTAATAATAAAGAAATATCAAAACGAGTAGGCGCAGTGGTGTAGCGGTTAAGTGCATGCGCTCCGCTGCAGTGGCCCGGGGTTTGCAGGTTTGGATCCTGGCCACGCAATGACACACCACTTGTCAAGCCATGTGGTGGCGGCATCCCATATAAAGTAGAGGAAGATGGGCATGGATGTTAGCACAAGGCCAATCTTCCTCAACAAAAAGAGGAGGATTGGCATCGGATGTTAGCACAAGGTGAATCTTTCTCACAAAAACAAAAAGAAGAAATATCAAAACAAACTTTGTCAATAAATTTGATGACACTGATGATATAGACAAATTCCTTGAAAGACACAAATTACCAATGCTCGCTTAAGAGGAAATAAGTAATTTGAATAGCCCTATATCTGTTAAAGGAATTAAATCTATAGTTAAAAATCTTCACATAAAGAAAATTCTAGGCCCACAGGCTTCACTGGTGAATTATGCGAAACGCTGAAGGCAGAAATAACAACAATTCTCCAGAAATTCTTTCAGAAAATAGGAGAAGAGGAAACACTTCCTAACTCACCTTATAAGGCTGGCATTACCCAGACACCCAAAACAAACAAAAACATGACAAGAAAATAAAGCTACTGACCAGTACTTTTCATGAACATAGACACAACATTGCTTGTCAAAATATTAGAAAATTGGATCCTGCAATATATAAAAAGAATACAACATTTTAACCAAGTGGGTTTCATGCCAGGAATGCAAGTTTGGTTGAACATTCAAAAATCATGCAATGTGGGGCCGACCCCCTGGCATAGTGGTTAAGTGCACACACTCCACTGCTGGGGGCCCGGGTTCGGATCCCAGGTGTGCACCGATGCATCGCTTGTCAGGCCATGCTGTGGCGGCATCCCACATAAAGTAGAGAAAGATCAGCATGGATGTTAGCTCAGGGCCAGTCTTCCTCAGCAAAAAGAGGACGATTGGTGTGGGTGTTAGCTCAGGGCTGATCTTCCTCACAAAAAAAATAAATCAAGCAATGTAGTTTACCATATTACTATATGATCATCTCAATAAATCCAGAAAAGGTATTTGACAAAATTCAACATTATGATAAAAATTCCTAGCAAACTGGAACAGAAGATAACTTACTGAAACTGATAAAGGTCATTTATGAAAAATAATAAAGGAAGCCACGGAGTGAGAGAAAATATTTGTAAAACAAGTATGATAAAGGACTTATATTGAGAATATATACAGAACTCTTAGAACTTAATAAGATGAACAACCTCTAAAAACCAAGCAAATGATCTGAACAGACACTTCAGCAAGGGAGACAGACAGATCGCAAAGAAGCACATGAAAGGTGGAAAGTGCTTACATCACTAATTGTAGGAAAATGCAAATGAAAATCACCCTGAGATACCACTACACAACCCAACAATGGCTAACTTAAAAAAACTGAAAATACTAAGTGTTGGAGAAGATTTAGAACAACTGGAATTCTCATACATTGCTGGGAGTAATGAAAATGGTACCTCCACTTTGGGAATTTGGCATTTTCTTATAATTTTAACCATACACTCACCATGTGACCTAGCATTTCACTCGTAGATGTTGACTCAACAGTGCCATTTCTAATGACATGAAATGTGTGCCATTTCAAAGGAAATGAGAACCAATGCTGAGATTAGGTGAGGCAAGACAGGTGCCCAGGGAGCAAAGTTTACCTCCTGGGGTTGCAATTTCAGGGCCCTGACAGCGAGTGCCTCCTTGAATTTTGTACTCTAGATGTCTTGTTTGCTTCACCCCAGTCCCAGTCATGAGAAAGCATGTCTACACAAAGACATGCGTGTTTATAGCATCTTTATTTGTAATAGCCAAAATCTGGAAGCAACCTAAATATCTATCCTTTGGTGAATGGATAGTCACATAGTGGTCCATCCATACAATGGAATACCACCCAACAACAAAAGGAAATGAACTACCAATACTCACAAAAACATGGAGGACGCTCCAAGGTTTACGCTAAGTGAAAGAAATCAGACACAAAAGACTACATACTGTATGATTCCATTTACATAAATTTCTAGAAAAGGCAAAATTACAGTGTCAGAATGCAGATCAGTGTTGTCTGGATCCGGGAGAATCCAGAGAGAAGGGGATGATTGCAAAGGGATAGAATGGAGTTTTTTTGAAGTGATAGAACTATTCTATATCTTGGTCGTGGTGGTGGCTACTTCACTGTATACATTTGAGTAAATGTGTGAATGAATACATCCTTCGGAGGCAATCAGAGTTTGTTGGATCCCTGAGACAGGCTTAGAAGCCCTTAGGCTCAAGGGCAATATAGACCCTGCTGGGGACTGACCCAAACGCCAGACGAGGATTTGTTCAGAGTCCTCTGCTTTTCACCATCTAAGGACTGGGTGAGAGGTAGCATCCTGGACTCATCCAGTGATGAGCAAACAGCTTCTCATGGAGCACACGTCTAAAGAGAGAACCACATGTTAAAGAAACAGACATGCCCATCCTTGATTACAAATAACAAATGCTTCAAAAGCCGAGTAAAGGATGCCAGGGATCAGATCTAGTAGGAAGGAGCTGGGAGTTGGGAGGGAACGCATATCACGTTCCAGGCAGAGGGAATGGCATGTGAAAAGTTCTGAGGTAGGAGGGAGCAAGGTTCATTTTTCAGAGACTATTTTTTTATTGAAATGTAATTACATACAGTCACCAATTTTAGGTGTACAACAAGATTTTCTTGTGTTTTCTAGAGAAACATTTTAACTTCTCTACAACTGTGTGTTAGATTCACTCAAGTTTTTACTTCATAAATTGGAGCGGGGACAATTTGGTCTGGCATTTGCATCAAGATATTATGAGTAAAACCGTGCCTCCCCGTTCCGTTTGGATCCTCCCCGTAGAACCTAAGGGGTGGGGCCAGATGTTGATGTTGTCTGTGTGGCTACTCAGTTGTTGAAACAGGTGCATTCAGGCGTTTAACTGTGGGCAGCCATTCCGAGAGCTTGGTCTCTGTGGTTTTTCTCTGAATTTGCTAGAAACACTTTCAACTCAGGCCAGTGCCCTGGGCTTATGAGCTCGTTCTATTCCATGGTGGCAGGAGTGCCCCTTTGATTTGTGTGTGTATTTTCATTTCTGCACGGCCTGCCACTTTGATAACCAGCATCATCAGTATTCATCTGTAGGAGCAGAACCAGGAGAAAACAGCATGGTGGCAAACCCTGCTCATTGCAGACCCTCCTGGGAGAAATTCTTGGGTGAGGATGAAGAGCTTTGCAGAAGTTAAAAAAACTTTTTTTTTTTTAACTGCAGCAAAAAGCATAGCAGGGGATCTAGGCTGTTGCAGAACTGAGATTTGGGTTCACTTGGGATTAAGCAATTCCTCACACTTGAGATGCTCATTGGTGTTGGGGCAGACCAGCTTCCATTGCAGAACGTTGGAGAGAATGTTGACACTACAATGGAATATTTGGGAACTTTTCTCATCAGATGCCTAGCCACATCCTCATGTGTCTTGTCCTGTACACCAGCACCATGGGAAAGGATGGGTAGCTCAGCTGAGCTGATGGGGCTCCTCTCCTTATACTTTAATTTTCAGAGGCTCAGGGATGTGTGGAGCCCTGGCATGGATTCCCAGCTTTCCAGTTGTTTTCCCAGCATTCACTGCTGTTCTGCTAAGGCCCCTTTCAGACTCTGCATTTTGAGGTCCAGAGCTGAGGCTGCTGAGCTGAGCTGAGCTGAGCTGGGAGGGGGACCCGGATGCTTGGCCTCACAGGTGACACCAGCTGCAGTGGCTCATGGCTCTGAGGTCAGTGGTCTCTGACACACAAGCTGGTGGAGGTGGCTGTGGTGGGGCCTTGAGGCTGCAAGGACCTCCAGGGCAGAGGTGAACAGCTGCACATCTGGGCGCAGGCTGCATCTCGCAGGGGTGTCAGGAGAAGGGAGGGGACCTGGTAGTTTCTGCTCCCCAGGGTCTGACTAGGGTCATTGGCTGAGGAGCATGAGGAAAATATTAATAGTAACTGCAGTGGTTTGTATTTATGTGTAACTCTTTTAGGAGAATATTTCAAAGGTTATTAGCCTTATATTGAATCGATACTGCAAGGGGTTGTGTAAAATGCAATGAGTGAATTGAGTTATTGAGATTGCATTCTTCAATTTATTGGCTCATGGAAATAAATGGTTTAAATGGTTGATGGTTTAAAATGTGTAAATTTTTAAATAGGAATTTTAAAAATGACTCAAATGCTGGTTCATCAAGTTTGTAGTAAATAGACTCAAGTCTGTAACCACTGGATCAAAAAATATGAATGCACATTAATCCTATTAGGTGCCAAATCACTAATTTAGTTCCAGCAGAATAACATTACCCACCACATTAAATTATTGTTAACTTGAATTTTATTACACTGTTTCCATTTTTATACTTTAAATTTTTTTGATATGAGACAAGCATAAGCATGTGTAGATTTTGTATTTGTACATCTTTGAGTAAAGTAATTATAAAAAATTTAAATCAAAATTGGGATTCAAAGTGTACATGGTGAGTTTTACTTGTATCTCTGATATCAGCCCTGGTACTTGTATCTCTGATATCAGCCCTGGCACTGGTAGTGTCCTCCACACATAATGTCAGTGACACCTAGTGGCTGGATGCAGAACTGCAACTTCACTGAGTGGTGACCCCTTTAAGCAGCCTCCCCTTGGATAAACCTGCCTTCTTCTGGTGGGGTCTTGAAATAAGGTGACCACCAGTCCCTCGTCTCTCTCATGTTGGCCTGTTCCACACTGTGGCTCTCCAGCTATATGAAGCAACTATATGGAGGAGAGAATTAGACTTCATGTGCCGGGAACAGAACATGGAAACAAATGATGACTTTCAGAGGGAGGAAGATTTCAGGAATGCCTTTCTAACAGAGTGATCCAACAGTGTACACAGTTTGGCTAGAAATTCTCTTCTCTTCGATTTTATTTATTTATTTATTTTGGTAGTTCTAACATTTCTTGACCTTGTGCCCTCTGAGTAATACACTCCTTGCCACCGGAAGTGTTTAACCAGCAGCTAATGACCACCGGCCAGGGATTCTATTGAAGGGTCTCCTGCACTTTGTGAGAGGATTAGAAGGCCTCCTGGCCCCACTGCAGCCCTGAGACTCTCTGGACTCAGAGTTGAATTTTATTCCAGTGACTGCATGATGGTGGGAGGAGTAAGAGGAGCAGGTGGGCAAGACCCCTTGGTCCAGGTTGTTGGGCTCAGGCCCTCTCTGCTCCATCCCCTTCTGGAAAGTGTCCGTTCAGGCCTCCATCTTCACCGTCTTCAAGTCGTTTGAGCCCTTATTATGGTCAGTTGAATAAAACCTTGCTGCTGCCCTCTCCCCTGGGGTGTCCTAGAAGTGACTATGCTGACCAGTGGGCAGAGATGCTCAGCCCCTGGACTGTCCTGAGCCGGGCCTTGGGGGCATCTCTCTCTCCTGTGGCATCTTTTTCCAAACAAGTGAGGAGATAATCCAGTCAGCTCAGGGCAGCTTGGGCTCAGAATCCTTGTCCTGGGGATTGAGGATGGCCTGGCCCCCACCTGGGCACAGTGCGGGAGCTCCGTGGAGCGTGAGCCAGGAGGTGCCCCACGAATAGAAGCCAAGGAGGCCTTTCCCTGATCCTGTCTTGAGCAGCCCCAGGAGAAAAAGGAGAGAAGTGGAACCTTTTCCTTATATAATAAATAGCAGCTGAACTATAGGACCTATCGTTTACATGAGGAATCTTGATTAAAGGTTACAGAATACAGGTGTGTCATTGCTTTAGTTTTATGTCTGGTGCTTGTGTGATGATGGCAGTCGAAAATATGTACAAGATTAGCCAAAACGTTGGGGGCACACACGCCCCAAATCAACTCAGTGTGGATACATACCCTTAAAAGGCAAAATAGTATGTGAGAGATATGTGTTGAAGACTGACCCAGAGACAACGCTGACCTCCTGGTTGTCACTCCTGCCTCCCATACGGGGTGTGACTTTTCTCAGCTCCCCAGGGTTGAAGGTGCCCTCTTGGAAAATGGTGGGTTTCCTGCCCTGGGAGTAATGGAGCAGAGGCTGGAGGAACTCTTGGCAAAGAGGTAATAGAACAGCATGATTCTTGAATGTTTTTGCCCCAGACCCACAATAAGAAATACATATTACATCACTGACCCTGATGTGTGATGAACTCTGTGACTTCTATTCCATTTTCTGGTCCACTAATTTGCTTTTACAACATTGGGACTATGAGATTTTGTTTTATTTGTTAATATATCCTCAGTCCCCAGAAGAATACTGCTTGGAAGATAGTAGATGCCTAATAAACACTGGTTCAAGGATGAAGAATTAATATGGAGTGATGACTTGCACCAGGACATTTGTGGTTTGGGATTGCCCTGAACGTTCTGCGATTTGTCGATGTGTGTCCTAAAGTTATGTGTTGCATCTGACTGTTTTGTGATTCATTACTTTTAACTGGAAAATGTAACATTTTGTCTTTTAGAAAGTAGGTCCTTGCATTGAATTGATTTGGAGTGTGTGTGCCTCCAATTATTTTTGGTTAATTTTGTACATATGTTTGACTGCCATAGTCATGTAAGTACCAGACATAAAACCACAGCAATGACACGCCTGTACTTTGTAACCTCATGTAATCAAGATTTCTTATGTACAAAATGGGTCTTATTTTTTGGCTCTTATTTACTATATAAATAAAAGGTTCCACTTAAAAGAATCTCCCTGCATTTCTGACTCACAGGGCCTGGTGAAGGAGATCTCCTTTGCACCAGGACATGTTGGCAGCTTGGGCACATGATTGCTCTGACACTGGAAGCCAAGGGCAAGAGATTGTGTGACAGTGTGACTCGGTGGGGACAAGGCACATGTGCTCCAAACCAACAAGACTCTCTACCCCAGAAACAATGATACTGCTTAAGCCAGTGGTTCTCAAAGTGTGTTCCCAGGACCAGCATCATGGACATCATTTGGAAACTTGTTAGAAATGCAAATTCTTAGGCTCCACCCCAGGCCTTCTAAATCTGACACTCTGGGGGTGGGGCCAGGCCACCTGTGTTCCAACAGGCCCTCTAGGTGGTTCTGATGCAGCCCGGAGTGTGAGAATCACTGCTCTAGAGGAGGCTGCCTGGAACAAAAGATGGTTCTTAAAGCTCTTTTTGAGAGAAAATGTACTCCAAATTGCCAACAGATCAGGGAAAGAATTGTGCCTTTATCACTATGAAAGAATCAAAGGTGGCCATTGCTCAACGTGTGGCAATATGTGCAGATGGTGACTCAGGAGTCAGAGCTGGAGATGTGTATAGTAATCCCAATAAGAAGAGTAGGTACAACCCCCAAAACACCTCCACAAGTGTGAGGCCTGTTCATTATCACCCCTGACGGGAAAACCCGCAGAGGCCAGGAAGAAGAATGAGGACAATATAAGACTGTTTAAAACAAACGTGACAAATTCAGGAAGGTCATGGGCAAAATGCAATTGAAAGGTTATGAGATATTTATCGTGAGTACTGCTGTGACCAAGTTCCTGTTTAGAAAACAGGCACTTATGGGAATCCTGAGATAAGAAGATCTTGTAATCTAAAGAAATATTGAAAACAAAGCAAAACCAAGAAACTTTCACGGTTCCTACAGAACTGGAGAGCAGGGGCAGAACAACAGAGTTCTCATTACATGAAGGAGGATGCCTATCAGGTTAAGAGGAGTGTGAAGGCCTCCTGGGAGTCCCAGGTTCCCCAGGACTGGACAGAGATCAGATGCAAATGGTTTCTGCATAGCCCTTCTCAGCAATGCCCCGAGGCCTTTCCTTGGAATCTGATTTCTGGCCTCAGAGCCTCTGTGTCATAGGCCCTGGATCTGTGCTGTTTGTGGGAGGTGTGCCCACCCTGGAAGATCTACCTGATCAAAGATCCGAGATCCACATGTTATGCTGGTGACCTGACCGTCCTCTCCATCGTTTGTTTCCTGCCTGCAGACAACCAGCTGGAGACCGTGTGCACCCTGGACGAACTTGCCAAGAATTTTCCTAGAATCATGTAACACTGTGATCTTTTGCCCAGGGAGCATGCAGACTTCTTCAGGGAATCTGACCTTTGGGCCCCTTTGGGGTGCCCCTGGCAGCGTGGCCACGTTATTGACTGCAATCCCAGGCTTTCCATTTGGAGTCAGAGATGGTTCCTATGGGATGCAGGTGGGGCTGATGCTCCGTAAGAATCAGAGGGAGTTTTTGTGGCCTGGGGATGGGGCATGGTTTTGTGGGTCCTACATGTGACTGACCACCTGGAGACATGCTCTGAGAGCAGAGATTGAGTATGTAGGCTCTGTAGACAGATGGCCAACTCTGTCACTTTCTAATTGGGTGAGATTGGGCAAGTTAGTTGAACTTCTCTGAGCCTTAGTTTCCTTTCTTTATAAAACAAGAATATGAATATAGTAATTGCACCTACCCCACAGGGTTGCATGGAATAATGCATTGAGGTGCCTAGGTCAATGCAAGATACACAGGGGGACCTTGGCAGAGGTGAGCTACAGTTACTGCAATACCCATGAGTAAGATAGAGCAGGGCCAAAAGGGGTTGACTGGTTGTCTGGGATTTTATGGGAGAGGGCTTATGCTGTAACATGTTAAATGGTTTGGATTATGAAGATTGGATTTATAAAATTTAGGAAGCCTATAGACACCAATCATGAGGCATCTCTCTCTCTTTCTCCCCCATCCCTGGCTGCAAAAAGATAATTATGAAAAGTCCAGAAGTGTTTGGTGCCTCCATGATGCTACAAACAACTTTGTCCGGATGGCCCATGACTTGGATGGGAAAGCTTTCATGGTAATGAGAGTGGGGTCAGGCATGGGCTGCCGAGGAGGGAATGTTGTAAAGACTGTGATGACCTTTGGAATTCTGTAACTGAACGTCAGTGGGTTTGACTATTCGTGAATTACCTGAAGGTCTGAGGCATCTAGTAATTTATAAATTTACAAATACAAAACTTCAGGGGCCGGCCCGGTGGCGCAAACGGTTAAGTGCGCACCCTCCTCTGTGGCGGCCCAGGGTTCGCCGGTTTGGATCCCGGGCGCGCACTGACGCACCGCTTGTTAAGCCATGTTGTGGAGGTGTCCCATATAAAGTGGAGGAAGATGGGCACGGATGTTAGCCCAGGGCCAGTCTTCCTCAGCAAAAAAAGAGGAGGATTGGCAGATGTTAGCACAGGACTGATCTTCCTCACAAAAAAATAAAAATAAAAAACAAGTACAAAACTTCAAATCATGTGCTCTGTGAGGCTGGTATGGGCCGTAAGTTGCTAGGCTAGTGAGTGAGCCTAGCAGACTGCCCAGCAATCCCAGCCAATGTGGTTCTCTGCAGGTCTTCATGAGTATAATAACTCTGGAGACTTGGTTAAGAATGTGTGTGTGTGTGTGTGTGTGTTGCTGAAAGACAAAATGCCATTGACTTACTGCAGAAAAATATTCACAGGAAACGTGACTCTTAATGAAAGTGTGATTCTGGGGACAGGAGGGAGGCTGCCCCAATGGCTTCTTACGTGTGAGTTTGGGGATATTCACATGTGTTCAGAGAGCTCCTAGAAAATATCCAGAGTGTCCTGGATGATTCTAACGTCCTGGAGGAAGTGAGGCCTTGTCTGCTCAGAGTCTGAGGGTGCTCATCACGCAGGGGCAGGGACCGGCCCAGGCTCCCGGCTGCTATCAGAAGCCGGTCCTTTCGTGATTGGGGCTTGGGGTCTACCAAGTGGTAACAATATCCAGTGACGTCAGGGTGTGACGGCACCGTGGTGACCCATCTATAAATTGTACTGACATTCTGGTGACCTTTCTTACAATAAGATCTTAAGCCTGTGTGCTGATGCTGTGACCAAAATGATGAGAGTTGAATGGAGGCTAAGAAATCGCTATGTGTCTCTGCTTTAAGGAAACCTGACCCTTTATGACACTTCCCCTTTCGACCCTTTCCACCATCGTGGCTGACAAAACAAGTGTGTTCGTAAGAGGAGATTGTTTTCTCTACTCTTCTCTCCTCTCGCCCCTAGCTGGGAGAAACACACACAGGTCCTCTCGCGAGGGTCCTGGACACAAGAACGCTTTCTCCCGTCAGGTTGAATGTTTCTCAGCTTCTTCACGTGGGGCACGAGTTTTCAGTGTGTCCATGGATGTCGGCCCCGAGACCAGGGAGAGAGCAAGGTGAGAAACGCTGAACCATCTTGCCTCCCCTCCCTGCCGCCGCCATAGCCAGCGGCTTTCTTTCTGGATGCTTCCGGACTTTGAGAGTGAGGCACTTGTTGCTCAGTCTTTTTATACCCCTCCCTTTTCCTTTAATATGGGCGTGCTCCTTTGCTGAGTGTTCACAGAAATACCGGAAATAGTCCCACATGGTACAGCTCTTGCCTGACTGGGTGATAAATTCTTCCATATGTGCTGAGGCAAGCTGATGTTCTTACAGACGTTGATAAGTGATATTTATGTCCTAGTCAAGCATCTTTCTATCTTTCCGTAATTTTACCAAGGGCTCTTTGCAGTCATAAGTAGCTTTCCAGGGCCGGCCCCATGGCTTAGTGGTTAGGTGCCTGCGCTCTGCTGCTGGCGGCCCGGATTCGGATCCTGGGCGTGCACCGACTCACCACTTCTCCGGCCATGCTGAGGCTGCGTCCCACGTACAGCAACTAGAAGGATGTGCATCTATGACATACAACTATCTACTGGGGCTTTGGGGAAAAGAAATAAATAAAATTAAAAAAAAAAATAAGTAGCTTTCCAGACTGGGGCGATGGTCTGGCTGTGGGGGAGGGAAGGTATAAGTTCTCCATGGAGAAGACGTGAGCTCTCTAGTGAGTCTATGGATTTCTGCCTGGTGGAAATGAGGCTCTCCTGAGTTCCTCTCCCAGGCTAAGGACACTTCGCACCATTTGTCTTGAGTCGTTTTTGTTTGTTTTTTTCTGTTTGTTGGTTTTTTTGAAAGAACTTGTTTATTACTTAGATTGGCAGTCTTGTGAAAATAGCTTTTCACAAAGAATAAAATATAGGTGTTACTCTAGAAAATATGTCGCGAAAGCCTTTTGCACCCAAGTGGCGAGTTTTTGAGGCCTCGGACACTACATCATCAATTATCACAAAGTTGACATTCCCTTTGGGGAAATGGTTATCAGCTCCATATGACAGTAGCAGGCTGACCCCAAAAGGGACCTGTGAGAATTTGTGTTGTGCGTCCTTACACAGCTGTGCCAAGGTCTGCACTATCTGAAAAGTTCTTCAAGTCCACATGGCAATATTTTATTATCATGTTTTAATTTTTTGGTTTTGTTTATTGGTTGATCTTTTACAAATGGCCTCTAACCAGATGGGCGGAGGTGGCTGGGGGTGGGAGGGACTGGGCAACGGGGAACCTCTGAGAAGGGCACTGTCAGCATCTGTCAGGGGCTCAGTAACTAAGAGCCCAGTTTTGAAATGATCAGTGAGGACTTTTATGTGTTTGCTTGGAGTGTACAGCAGTCTCATTATCTGTGGTTTCATTTTTCATGATTTCAGTTACTCATGGTCAACTGTAGTCTGAAAATATTAAATGCAAAATTCCAGAATGAAATATTTCACATAAATTGCCTGACGTTCTGAGTAGCATGATGAAATCTCATATCATTCCACTCTGTCGGGCTGGGACGTGAATCATCTCTTTGTCCAGAGTATCCACACTGTGTACACTACCCGCCCCTAGTAACTTAGCCGTCTCAGTTATCAGACGACTATGGTGGTATCACAGTGCTTGTGCTCAACTAACCCTTAGTTTACTTCATAACGGCCCCAAAGAGCAAGAGTAGTGATGCTGGCCATTCGGATGTGCCAAAGAGAAGCTGTAAAGTGCCTCCTTTAAGTGAAAAGATGAAAGTTCTCGACTTAATAAGGAATGAAAAAATCATATGCCGAGGTCGCTAGGGTCTACGGTAATTCTTATTATAGTATACTGTTATAATTGTTCTATTTTATTATTAGCTATTGTTATTAATCTCTTATTGTGCCTAATTTATAAATTAAGCTTTATCATAGATGTGTACATATAGGAAAAAACGTAGTCTATATAGGGTGCAGTACTATCCGCAGTTTCAGGCATCCACTAGGGGTCTTTGAACGTTTCCCCATGAATAAGAGGGACTACTGTATTTTTCTCAAGCTTCGTCTCAGTCATTCAGCACTTCCTGTGATGGAAAATCTTGCTCTGATGGTCAAACATCTGCCTATTCCCACCGACTCTTCTAGAAAACACTGTTGATGAAGCTTCTCTCCGGAGCCCTGACAGTCCCGCCTCACTGGCTGGCCACACAGCCACCACACGTCCTGCTTTGGTCACTTGAGTCCTGCACGTGTTATGTTTCCGCATCCCTGTATTAGTGGTCTGTGCAATTCATACACACCACACGGGGCGAATAGCTCTCAGCAGTCTTAGAGGAAGGACAGAAACTGAAGACTCTTTCTGTTTTGAGGCTGGTGACCTCACGAATGTGGCTCCCAGTCCCACTGTGGATTGAGAGTCTGAAGAGTGTCTGGTGGTCCCACGGGCCTTCCTGTAGGAATCCTGGCCCTCCCTGACCCCCTTCCCTTCCCTCCCACAGGACCAAGGGCCTAACTTATTTTTCTTTCCTTTTAAAGCTTTCACCAGCCAATTTAACTGGGGTTTTCTCTTCCCTTGACCCTGACTTTGGATCCAGCTGCCTTGTGTTTGCATGTTCCTGGGCCCTGTGTTTTCAGGGTTCTACTGGTCTTTATTCTGGGGATATAGACTAGGGATACAAAAATAGGCAAGTTATAAAGTTCAGGACTTGTACAGGTAACCTGAAACTTAATAGCTGCTGGGAGTTTTTGTGAAAACCTCGTGGTTTTGGTGCAGGCCCTGGGATAGCTACCAATGTGAGAAAGCTGAGACTGGGTGGCAAGTCACAGCCAAAAGCCTTGGGGGTATTTTTCCACTGCTAGTGGGGGCTGGAGAGAGGGCAGAGTTTGTTTGAGATGTGAAGACAGTGGTTACCGAAATGAAATCACTACATTGGCTTTAGATTTAAAAAAAAAAAAATTCAGAAATCACTTAAAATTTTCTTTTGTTGGAAGAGAACAGTGAAATTGTTCCCTTGACACCACAGTGATATTTTCAGCATTAAAAATAAGTCCTTGACTACTATGCACTTAAAAAGTTTGATGTTTATTACTGAGTTGTTTGTATCAACCTATGTAATTTTCCAAATCACCTTTCATTTTTACCCTACTTATTTTCTTATGACTTAAATAATTGATCTAAATATTTCAGTCCTTCAAACTATTGAAATGTGAAGGTTTTAATGTGTATTATGTGAGAAAAAATGAACAAGCTTCATTGGATTGGTGAGTTCTCTTTACCATGGTTTGTTAGAAGTTTGTATATAGTAAGTGCAGTCAAAGCAAAACAAAATAAACTGAAAACAAAACCAAATGACAACAAAGTTTTGCCCTGAG
Source organism: Diceros bicornis minor (assembly GCF_020826845.1). Taxonomy (NCBI): domain Eukaryota; kingdom Metazoa; phylum Chordata; class Mammalia; order Perissodactyla; family Rhinocerotidae; genus Diceros; species Diceros bicornis. The sequence goes on from NC_080743.1 coordinate 61,411,127, forward strand.
ACTCTTTCTTTAAATCTTGATCCCAAGAACTTTACTGATTAGAGCTGTTGTAGTCAACTAGAGATGCTGTGTTAGTCAGGGTTCTCCAGAGAAACAGAACCAATAGGATGGACGGATAGGTGGGTAGGTAGACAGATACCTAGATAGATAGATGGTAGGTAGGTAGGTAGATAGATAGATAGATAGATAGATAGATAGATGTAGACAGATGATAGGTAGATAGATAAATAATATAGGTAGATAGATAGATGATAGATAGGTAGATAAAAAGGGATTTATTATGAGGGATTGGCTCACTCAGTTATGGAGGCTGAGAAGCCCCACAATCTGCCTTCTGCACGGTGGACGCCCAGGAAAGCTTGTGGTGTAAGTCCCACTCTGAGCCACAGACCCAGAAATCAGGAGCACTGATGTCTGAGGGCAGGAGAAGATGGACATCCCAGCTCAAGCAGAGGGCGAGTTCACCCCTCGTCCACCTGTCTGTTCTATTCAGACCCTCAACCGATTGGATGATACCCACTCATACTGCTGAGGGGGATCTTGTTACTTAGTCTACCAAGTCAAACGCTAATTTATTCTGGAAACACTCTCACAGAACACCCAGCATTAATGTTTTACCAGCTATCTGAGCATCTCTTGGCTCAGTCAAGTTGATACATAAAATTAACCTTCACAGCTGCCGTAACAAAATACCACAGGCTGAGTGGCTTAAACAACAGAAAATGATTTCTCACAGTTCTGGAGGCTGGAAGTCCCAGATCAGGGACCAGCTGGGTTTGATTTCTGGTGAGAGCTCTCTTCCTGGCTTACAGAATATGCTGCCTTCTTGCTCTGTCCTCACAGGGCAGAGAGAGACAGAGACAGAGAGAGAGACTGAGTGAGCTCTGGTGTTTTTTCTTATAAGGACACTAATCCCATCATGAGGACCCCACCCTCATGACCTTGTTCGACCTTAATTACTTCATTACTCCAAACACAGCCTCTCTGGGAGTAAAGGCTTCAATATATGAATTGGGGGAGGCACAAATATTCAGTCCATACCATTCCACGTGGCCCCCGAAAATTCATATGGAAAATGCATTCATTTCATCCTAATAGCCCCAAAATCTTAACTTGTTGCGACATCAATTCTAAAACACAAACTCTCATCTAATTATCTAAATCAGATATGGGTGAGATTCAAGGTACAATTCTTACTGAGGCAAAATTTCTTCCACCTGTGAATGTGTGACACCAGACAAGTTATGTGCTTCCAAAATACAATGATGGGACAGGCATAGGATAGACATTCCCATTCTAAAAGGGAGAAATAGAAATGAAGAAAGAGGTGATGGGAACCAAGCAAATCCAAAACCTAAGGAGGCAAGTTCCATTAAGCTCGAGAATAATGTTCCCTGGCTTGATGCTCTGCCCTCCAGGCTCCTGGGGTGGCAGCCTCACCCCCATGGCTTTAGGTGGGGGTCCTGGCCTCCACAGCTCTGCAGGGCAGTCCCACCACACAGGTTTTGGGAGGAGGTCATCTGGCCTGTTGAAACTGAGATGATGGCCCTTATGACCTCTGAGTTGCCTTTGGGGTTATTTTTCCCTCCTCTGGAAGAGTAGAGTAGTTAGCAGCCCTGAGAGAGGAGGTGAACCTGGGCGGGGGAACTTGAACTTAAAGGAGAGACAAGATGCAGGAAAGCCCAGGTGAGGAGAGGAGAGAGGACCATAGGCCAGAAATAGGTTTAGCATGTGTGGATCTCATAGTCATTTTATGGTGGTTTACCCACTGAAAAGGTGCCTGGTACCACATTGTGTGAATGATGAGGCTCTTGTTTCACCTCAAAATATTTTGGGGGATGTGGCAGTGTTTTTTCCCTTAGGCATCCCTAGAGTTATAACCATTCATTTCTCCTGCATTATTTCTCAACATATATCACTTTATTTAACCAGTTGATCTTAAGATTAACCACAGATAATAAACTAGAAACATTTTTTTATTCAGATAAAATTAGTATATAACATTTTATAAGTTTAAGGCATATAACATTGTAAGTCGGCATCTGTATACACTACAAAGTGATCACTACCATAAGTCTAACTAGCATCCATCACTCTATGTTGAATTTCTTCACCCATTTTGATCATCCTCTAATCGCTTTCCTTTTGGTAACCACCGATCTGTTCTCTGTATCTATTAGTTTGTTGTTGTTTTGTTTGTTCATTTGTTTTGTTTTTTTAGATTCCACACATGTGTGAAATCATGCAGTATTTGTCTTTCTCCATCTGACTCATTTCACTTAGCATAATACTCTCAAGGTCCATCCATGTTGTCATGAATGGCAAGGTTTCATTCTTTTTTATGGCTGAGTAGTATCCCATTGTGTGTGTGTATATGTATATATATATATATATATCACATCTTCTTTATTGATTCATCCCTTGATAGACACTTAGGTTGTTTCCAAGTCTTGGCTATTGTAAATAATGCTGCAATGAACATAAGGTTGCATATATATATTTGAATTAGTGTTTTCATGTTTTTTGGATAAATACTCAGAAGTGGGATAGCTGGATTATATGGTAGTTCTATTCTTAATTTTTTGAGGAACCTCCAGACTGTTTTTCATAGTGGCTGCACCAGTCTACATTCCCATCAGCAGGATATGAGAGTTCCCTTCTCTCCACAACCTCTCCAACACTTGTTATTTCTTATCTTTTTGATAATAGCTATTCTGTTGGGTATGAGATGATATCTTGTTGTAGTTTTTATTTGTATTTCCCTGATAATTAGTAATGTTGAACATCTTTTCATTTGCCTGTTGGCCATCTGTATATCTTCTTTGGAGAAATGGCTATGCAGATCCTCCCTCCATTTTCTAATTGGGTTGTTTGTTTTTTTCTGTTGCATTGTATGTGTTCTTTATATATTTTGGATACTAATCCCTTATCTGATGTAATATTTTCAAATATCTTCTCGCATTCAGTAGGCTGCTTTTTCATTTTGATGATGGTTTCCTTTGCTGTGCAGAAGCTTTTTAGTTTGATGTAGTCCCATTTGTTTATTTTTGCCTTTGTTTCCCTTCCCTTTGGAATCATATCCACAAAAACATTGCTAAGATCAATGCTAAGGAGCTTATAACCTATGTTTTCTTCTAGGAATTTTATGGTTTCAGTCTTACATTCAAGTCTTTAATCCATTTTGTGTTAAGTTTTGTGCGTGGTGTAAGATAGTGGTCTAGTTTCATTCTTTTGCATGTGGCTGCCTAGTTTTCCCAACACCATTTATTGAAGAGACTGTCCTTTCTCCATTAAATGTACTTGGCTGCTTTCTCATAAATTAGTTGACCAAATATTTGTGGGTTTATTTCTAGGCTTTCTATTCTGTTCCATCTATCTATGTATCTGTTTTTATACCATACTGTGTTGATTACCATGGCTTTGTAATATAGTTTGAAATTAGGGTGTGTGATACCTCCAGCTTTGTTCTTCTTTCCCAAGATATTTTTGGCTATTTGAGATTTTTTGTGGTTCCATACAAATTTTAGAATTATTTGTTCAAGTTCTGGGAAAAATACCATTCCTTCCTTCCTTCCTTCCTTCTCTTTCTTTCTTCCTTCCTTCCTTCGCTCTCTCGTTCTCTCTCCCTTCTTCCCTTTCTCCCTTCCTCCTTTTCTTTTCTTTTCTTTTCTTTCTTTTCTTTTCTTCTCTTTTCTTCTCTTTCTCTTTTCTCTCTCTCTCTCCCCCACACCCCCCCTTCCCTGCTTCCCTCCTTCCTTCCTTTTTTTCCTTTCTTTCTTTCCTATCTTTCCTCCCTTCGTTCATTGAAATTTGCTTTATGGCCTAGTACGTAGTCAAGTTTCATCAATGTTCCATGTGTACTTGAAAATAATATGCATTCTCTAATTATCAGCTATCAGGCTTGGTATTTATTTATTAAATAAAATTATCAATTGTGTTGTTCAAATCTCTCTCCTTAATTCTTGTCTGTATGCTTTTTCAAATACTGAGAGACTTGTATTAACATCTCCTACTGTGAAAATGGATTTGCCTTTTTCTGCATGCGGTTCTGCCAATTTTGTGTCATATATCATGAGATTATGTTGTTGAAAGCATTTTCATACGTTGCCAGTATATTTAGAATTGTGACATAACCCGCTTTTTCCCTAATAATGTCTCTCGTAAACATTGTGTAGCTGGATTGAGTTTTCTATGCAGTCTGTGCGTATCCATGTCTAATTGTTGAGGCATTTCTCCATTTAAGATACTGTGATTACTGATGTATATGGCATTATTTCTATCATATTGTTAAATCTTTCTTTTTCTTCTTTTTGTCTATGCTTCTTTTCTTCTTTCCTTTATCTAATTAAGTATAAATTTTTTCTCCACATTTTCCTCCACATTTTTGGAAGCTATACACTGTACTTCTCTTCATTTAGAGATTTGACAATTTTTAACATACATATATAATTCAAACTCTAAATCAATAACTCTACTCACTTCATTAAATGAAAAAAATCCTTTGAGCATTTTCTCTTCTCTAATCTCCCTCGTCCTAAATATTATTGTTATCCAATATTTTTGTTATGTATTTCCTATCATTTTATAAATTCTCATCAGTTTTACCCAATATGTATACAGGTTTACTGCCTGTTTATCACTTTCTCTGCTCACCATTCCTTTTTGTTTTCAAACTACCCTTCTCGATCATCTTTCTTATTCATGAAGTGGTCCTTTAGGGATTGGCCATTCATGGTAAATGTTCTCAGTTTTCGTTTCAGGCGATGTCTTTATTTAGCCCTTTCTCTTGAATGATAGTTCAGTGGAGCATACAATTCAAAGCTGACAATTATTTTCTCAGAAACCTTTGAAGACATTATACATCATACATTATAGCTGTGCTGTCATTGTCCTGTCATTCCCCGTAGATGATCTGTCTTTTCTACCTCTGGCTATTATAAAATTTTCTCATTGTCTATGGTGTGCCCTAAAGCTATAACACATTTTGTTTAGGTGGAAAATATCACAGGCAAAGCCAGTGTAAAATGAGGATCTGAGAAAGTCAGACTGATTAATCAATTAAACGAGGAGAAAATGAACACAGAGGGTGATACGATCAATGTTTCCAGTGAAAATGATGTGCATAGGAAAGGATTAAGAGAACCTTGGGGGAGGTGAAAGACCTATACAATGAAAACTAAAAGACATTATTGAAAGAAATTGATGATAACATAAAGAAATGGAAAGATATCCCATGCACATGGATTGGAAGAATAAACGTAGCTAAAATATCCATGCTACCTAAAGCAATCTACAGATTCAATGCAATCCCAATCAGAATCCCAGTGACATTCCTCATGGAAATAGAACAAAGAATCCTAAAATTCATATGGGACAACAAAAGACCCTGAATAGCTAAAGCAATCCTGATAAAAAAGAACAAAGCTGGAGGCATCACAATCCCTGACTTCATAGTATACTACAAAGCTATAATAATCAACACAGCATGGTACTGGTACAAAAACAGACATACAGATCAATGGAGCAGAATTGAAAGTCCAGAAATAAAACCACACATATATGGCCAGCTAAGCTTCGACAAAGGAGCTAAGAACATAGAATGGAGAAAGGAAAGTCTCTTCAATAACTGGTGCTGGGAAAACTGGACAGCCACATGCAAGAGAAGGAAAGTAGACCATGACCATTATCTTTTACCATACACAAAAATTAAATCAAAATGGATCAAACACTTGAAAGTAAGACCTGAAACTGTAAAACTCCCAGAAGTAAATACAGGCAGAACACTCTTTGACATTGGTTTTAGAAGGATCTTTTTGAATTCCATGTCTACTCAGGCAAGGGAAACAAAAGAAAAAATAAATAAGTGGGACTTCATCAGACTAAAGAGCTTCTGCAAGGCAAAGGAAACTAGGATCAGAATGAAAAGACAACCCACAAGCTGGAAGATATTTACAATCATATATCTGACAAGGGGTTAACCTCCATTATATATAAAGAATTCACACAACTGAACAACAACAACAAAAACAACCCAATCAAAAAATGGGCAGAGGATATGAACAGACATTTTTTCCAAGGAAGATATACAGAGGGCCAACAGGTATATGAAAAGATGTTCAACATCACTGATCATCAAGGAAATGCAAATCAAAACTATACTAAGTTATCACCTTACACCCGTGATAATGGCTATAATCACCAAGACAAAATATAACAAATGTTGGAAAGGATGTGGAGAAGAGGGAACCCTCATTCACTGCTGGTGGGAATGTAAACTGGTGCAGCCTCTGTGGAAGACAAAGATACCTTATGATCCGGCTATCCCACTTCTGGATATTTATCCAAAGAACTTGAAATCAACAATCCAAAGAGGCTTATGCACCCCTATGTTCATTGCAGCATTATTCACTATAGCCAAGAAGTGGAAACAACCCGTGTCCATCCACAGATGATTGGATAAAGAAGATGTGGTATATATATACAATGGAATACTACTCAGCCATAAAAAAAAAAAGCGTCCCATTTGCAATAACATGGACGGACCTGAAGGGTATTATGTTAAGTGAAATGAGCCAGACAGAGAAAGACAAACACTGTATGACTTCACTTATATGTGGAATATAAACTAACACACGGACAGAGAGAACAGTTTGGTGGTTACCAGGGGAAAGGGAGAAGGGGTGCATTTATGTGGTGACTGACAAATAGTAATGTACAATTGGAATCTCACCATGTTATAAACTATTATGACATCAATAAAAAATTAAACACACACTTACCATATAACCCAGGGAAAAAAAGAAGAAAAGAGAGAACCTTGGGGAAACTGGGGCAGCCCATGCCAAGAGTAAGGTGTCTGGTGTTAACCAAGCCCCTGGTTCCACCACTGGGGCTGGAGCACCTGCTGCCCCTGTGAATTGGAGATGACAGGATCCCACTGTGGCCCTTAGTGTAACAGTCAGTCAAGGAGGCTACTCCAGACAGGCACAGACTCCGAAGGTTACAACTCGCCCGACTGACTCACACGGACACATCCCTGCAGCAGATCTGCAGATCAGCTTGAAATACTGTCTGATTATGGATATGTATTTACCATCAATACATATTTCAATTTACTAGTCTTTTTTACCTATTTCTTCATTCAAAATGTCTGCTTTTGTCCACTCACTTCTGCATGTTCTTTCTTCAAAATGTTTTGGAGTTACACCATAGGCTTGATTCCTTCCTTAATCTCTTCAAACTGTTAGTGCACACAAGTGCCGTGGGCAGAGGAAGGCTCCCCATAGGTCCATTCAGTGTTCACCTTGCTGGGACCTACAGGCGTCACCCAATTTTAAGATATTTCTGGGCTCAGAGTTTCAGCGCATAGTGGGAATTCACACCCACACCCTGCACAGTGCAGGCGTGGATTCCAGTTTCTCACAGATTCCTCTCATAGTCCAGAGCAGGTGGCAGCCCCCAGGCTGATGTCCCAGGACAGAAGAGAGGAAGTCTTTCAGCCTGTATTCACCTGAGTCCCTTCTTGTAGCATCCCTACATGCACAAAGCCACACACAGACTGATCCCCACTGAGGGACGTATAACATGGACGTATAACATCTGAGGTTTATATCTGGTCCTAATAACCCCTTGGGACATGAGAACTTCCAATCCCACCCCTCCCTTTAATACCCTTTTAGTTACCTCCTGTTTCTGTAACTGGAGTTTTCTGAACCTGAGATATATTATTAAACATTTTTATTAAGCATTATTGTGTGGTCAGAGTATGAGGAGGGACTCGGAGTCAGTTCAAGGGCCTTCTTGTCTGGAGGTTTCCTAAGCATTTTTTCCACTCCTTTGATCCCCGTTGCCCACAAACTGCCAAAACTTAGGGCTGAGGCAGCCGTTGCTTCAGGCAGAGGAGAGAGGCCCATAGAGGATGTAAACTCCATGTTTATCTTTTTACTTCCAAAATAGGCAAGAGCCATATTATTTTGATTGAAAAAGGAGATTTGCGTACTCCAAAACTAAAAATTGTACATGCAGAGAATAGAGTTTTTTCTGGAAGTCACAAATAAAAACCCTGCCAGGTAAGACAGGAGAGTGGTTTATATATATTACTTTAATTAAGTAAGCGTTAAAGAAATGCATTAAGGATGAGACTCTGATTAAAATTTGAAAGGAATGTGATGTGCTATTCCCTAGGGGCTCAACAGCAGGGGGCTGTGGGATAGAGTGAGAGCAAGCCAGGGGCCAGGAACTCCAGACAGGAAGAGCAAGAACCCCAAAGTGAGGGAGCCTCCGTCACACTTATCATTTCTCTGGGAGGAGATGTTCGCTGCCAAGGCCCACAAGGATTACAGAGAACAGCAAAAAGATGGAGCTCCCTCGCCACCTTCACAAGGGCAGGGAGGGAGAGAGGAGCAGTAAAGAGTATGGAGGTCGGAGGCTCAGGAAGGGCCTTCCTTGACTCCTCCTGCCGTGGAAGTCAGGCAGTTGGTTTCTCTGGGTGTGATAGTGCTTAGGCTGATTCTTTCTCTCATGGGGCATTTTCCATAGGATCCCTGGATACCCCTCCTCTGTCACTCTGGGGATCTCTTGCCTACCTTGTCATAGGTAATGCACAGGATGGCTACTTGTGACTTTCTCTTTGGCCCCTGCTCTTGGCTGGTCCATTTCCACACAGATTCTCTCTGTTTGGGTTCCATGGCCTCTCCAGATGGCCCTGTTGTTAAAATTCTTTTAAGCTTCTACCTCTAGTTGATGAAAAGCATGTTCAATTGACTTACTAATGCCAATGGAATTTCTTCCAATAAATGGCAGCCAATATTTTACTATAGGCTGTTTCAGCAGCATCTCTTCCCTTGGGTTTATCAGGTATAAATCAGCCACCTTTCCAGTGCTTCCCCTGCTTCAGGGGACACAGGTCCAGCTAACTGAATGGTCTCATTGAAACCCCTCTCACTGTGTTTGAGGGGAGAGGAAGGCACCCATCCTGTTAGGGGGGTGGATTCACAGCAGCACAGCTCTATCCAAAGAAATTCTCTTCCCTCTTATCTCCAAGTCCTAACTTTTTATTTTTTTTTAATTTTTTGTTTATTGCAGTAACATTGGTTTATAACATTGTATAAATTTCAGGTGTACATCATTATACTTCTATTTCTGCATAGATTACATCATGTTCACCACCAAAATACTAATTACAACCCATCACCACACACGTACCGAATTATCCCTTTTACCCTCCTCCCTCCCCCCTTCCCCTCTGGTAACCACCAATCCAATCTCTGTCCCTATGTGTTTGTTTATTGTTGTTATTATCTACTACTTAATGAAGGAAATCATACGGTATTTGACCTTCTCCCTCTGACTTATTTCACTTTGCATTATACCCTCAATGTCCATCCATGTTGTCACAAATGGCTGGATTTCATCGTTTCTTATGGCTGAGTAGTATTCCATTGTGTATATATACCACATCTTCTTTATCCATTCGTCCCATGATGGGCACTTAGGTTGCTTCCAAGTCTTGGCTATTGTGAATAATGCTGCAATGAACACAGGGGTGCGTGTATCTTTACAAATTGGTGTTTTCAAGTTCTTTGGATAAATACCCAACAGTGGAAGAGCTGGATCATATGGTAGTTCTATCCTTGATTTTTTGAGGAATCTCCATACTGTTTTCCATAGTGGCTGCACCAGTTTGCACTCCCACCAGCAGTGTATGAGAGTTCCCTTCTCTCCACATCCTCTCCAACACATGTTGTTTCCTGTCTTGTTAATTATAGCCATTCTGACGGGCGTGAGGTGATATCTCATTGTAGTTTTGATTTGCATTTCCCTGATAGTTAGTGACTTTGAACATCTTTTCATGTGTCTGTTGGCCATCTGTATGTCTTCTTTGGAGAAATGTCTGTTCAGGTCTTTTGCCCATTTTTGAATTGGGTTGGTAGTTTTTTTGTTGTTGAGATGCGTGAGTTCTTTATATATTTTGGAGATTAAGCTCTTATCAGAAGTATGGTTTACAAATATCTTCTCCCAATTGTTAGGTTGTCTTTTCGTTTTGTTGATAGTTTCCTTTGTTGTGCAGAAGCTTTTTAGTTTGATGTAGTCCCATTTGTTTATTTTTTCTATTGTTTCTCTTGCCTGTTCAGACATGGTGTTTGAAAATATGTTGCTAAGACCGAAGTCGAAGAGCGTACTGCCTATGTTCTCTTCTAGGAGTTTCACAGTTTCAGTTCTTACATTCAAATCTTTAATCCATTTGGAGTTAATTTTTGTGTATGGTGTAAGGTAAGGGTCTACTTTCATTGTTTTGCATGTGGCTATCCAGTTTTCCCAACACCATTTGTTGAAGAGACTTTCTTTTCCGCATTGTATGTTCTTGGATCCTTTGTCAAAGATTAGCTGTCCATAGATGTGTGGGTTTATTTCTGCGATTTTGATTCTATTCCATTGATCTGTGTGTCTGTTTTTGTGCCAGTAACATGCTGTTTTGGTTACTATAGCTTTATAGTATATTTTGAAATCAGGGACTGTGATACCTCCAGCTTTGTTCTTTTTTCTCAGGATTCCTTTAGCTATTCGGGGTCTTTTGTTGTTCCATATAAATTTTAGGATTCTTTGTTCTATTTCTGTGAAAAATGTTGTTGGAACTTTGATAGGGATTGCATTGAATCTATAGATTGCTTTAGGAAGTACGGACATCTTAACTATGTTAATTCTTCCAATCCAAGAGTACGGAATATCTTTCCATTTCTTTGTGTCTTCTTCAATTTCTTTGAGAAATGTTTTATAGTTTTCGGTGTACAGATCTTTCAACTCTTTGGTTAAGTTTATTCCTAGGTATTTTATTCTTTTTGTTGCAATTGTAAATGGGATGGTATTCTTAATTTCTCTTTCTGCTACTTCGTTGTTAGTATATAGAAATGCAACTGATTTTTGTATGTTCATTTTGTATCCTGCAACTTTACCGTATTCATTTATTACTTCTAAAAGTTTTCTGGTGGATTCTTTAGGGTTTTCTATATATAAAATCATGCCATCTGTAAATAGTTACAGTTTCACTTCTTCCTTTCCAGTTTGGATCCCTTTTATTTCTTTCTCTTGCCTGATTGCTCTGGCTAGGACTTCCAGTACTATGTTAAATAGGAGTGGTGTCAGTGGACATCCTTGTCTGGTCCCTGTTCTTAGAGGGATAGCTTTCAGTTTTTCACCATTGAGGATGATATTAGCTGTGGGTTTGTCATATATGCTCTTTATTATGTTGAGGTACTTTCCTTCTATACCCATTTTATTCAGAGTTTTTATCATAAATGGATGCTGTATCTTGTCAAATGCTTTCTCTGCATCTATTGAGATGATCATGTGATTTTTATTCTTCATTTTATTAATGTGGTGTATTACGTTGATTGATTTGCGAATGTTAAACCATCCCTGCATACCTGGAATAAATCCCACTTGATCATGTCGTATAATCTTTTTAACGTATTGTTGTATGCGATTTGCAAGTATTTTGTTGAGGATTTTTGCATCGATGTTCATCAGTGATATTGGCCTGTAATTTTCTTTTTTTGTGTTGTCCTTGTCTGGTTTTGGTATCAGGGTAATGTCAGCTTCGTAGAATGAGTTAGGGAGCTTCCCCCCCTCCTCAATTTTTTGGAAGAGTTTGAGAAGGATGGGTATTAAGTCTCCTTTGAATGTTTGGTAGAATTCACCAGGGAAGCCGTCTGGTCCTGGACTTTTATTTTTGGGGAAGTTTGTGATTACTGGTTCGATCTCCTTACTGGTGATTGGTCTATTCAAATTCTCTACTTCTTCTTGATCCAGTTTTGGAAGGTTGTATGATTCTAAGAATTTATCCATTTCTTCCAGATTGTCGAATTGGTTGGCATATAGCTTTTCATAGTATTCTCTTATAATCTTTTGTATTTCTGAGGTGTCTGTTGTAATTTCTCCTCTTTCATTTCTGATTTTACTTATTTGTCCCTTCTCTCTTTTTTTCTCGGTGAGTCTAGCTAAAGGTTTGTCAATTTGCTTGATTTTTTCAAAGAACCAGCTCTTGGTTTTATTAATTTTTCTATTTTTTTTGTGGTCTCTATTTCATTTATTTCTGCTCTGAATTTTATTATTTCCCTTCTTCTACTGCTTTTGGGCTTTGTTTGTTCTTCTTTTTCCAGTTCCTTTACATGCATTGTTAGGTTGTTTACTTGAGATTTTTCTTGTTTGTTGAGATAGGCCTGTATCGCTATAAACTTCCCTCTTAGAACCGCTTTTGCTATATCCCATATATTCTGGCATGTTGTATTTTCCTTTTCATTTGTCTCCAGGTATTTTTTGATTTCTTCTCTGATTTCTTCATTAACCCAGTTGTTGTTCAGTAGCATTTTGTTTAATCTCCACGTATTTGTGGCTTTTCTGATTTTCTTCCTGTAGTTGATTTCTAGTTTCATACCATTGTGGTCAGAAAAGATGCTTGGTATTATTTCAATCTTCTTAAATTTATGGAGACTTTTTTTGTGGCCTAATATGTTATCAATCCTGGAGAATGTTCCATGCGCATTTGAAAAGAACTTGTATTCTTCGGTTTTTGGATGGAATTTTCTGTATATATCTATTAGGTCCATCCGTTCTAGTGTGTCGTTTAAGGCCAATGTTTCCTTATTGATCTTCTGTCTGGATGATCTATCCGTTGGTATAAGTGGAGTGTTAAAGTCCCCTACTATTATTGTGTTACTGTCTATTTCTCTTTTTATGTCTGTTAATAATTGCTTTATATATTTAGGTGCACCTACATTGGGTGCGCAGATATTTACAAGTGTTATATCCTCTTGTTGGATTGTTCCCTTGATCATTATGTAACGCTCTTCTTTGTCTCTTTTTACAGTTTTTGTATTAAAGTCTATTTTGTCTGATATGAGTACTGCTACCCCAGCTTTCTTTTCATTGCCATTTGCCTGGAGAATCTTTTTCCATCCCTTCACTTTAAGTTTGTGAGTGTCTTTAGGTCTGAAGTGTGTCTCTTGTATGCATCATATATATGGGTCTTGTTTTATTATCCAGTCAGCCACCCTATGCCTTTTAATTGGAGAATTTAGTCCATTGACGTTTAAAGTAGCTATTGATAAGTATGTACTTACTGCCATTTTTTAACTTTTTTTTTTCTCTGTGTTTTAGTAGTCATTCTCTGTTCCTTTCTTCTTCTATACAGAATTGATGGTCACTTTAGTTTGACCTCTGTCTGAAAGCTGTACTCTTTAACTCCCCTCCTCCCTCCTTTTATGTTTTTGATATCATATCTAACCTCTTTTTTGTGCATTTGTATCCATTACATTCTTATCATGGAAATAGATAATTTTTCCTATTTGTGGTCTTCTCTTTTCCCCTTAAATCAGTCCCTTTAACATTTCTTGTAGCACTGGTTTCTTGGTGACAAACTCCTTTAATTTTTGCCTGTCTGGGAAAATTTTGATCTCTCCTTCCATTTTGAATGATAACCTTGCTGGGTAGAGTATTCTCGGCTGTAAGTTTTTTCCTTTTAGCACTTTAAATATATCGTGCCATTCTCTTCTATCCTGTAAGGTTTCTGCTGAGAAGTCAGCTGATAGCCTTATGGGGTTTCTTTTCTATGTAACTTGACATTCTCTTGCGGCTTTTAGGATTCTCTCTTTATCTTTATTCTGGACATTTTGATTATGATGTGTCTTGGTGTGGGCCTCTTTGGGTTTATCTTGTTTGGGGCTCTCTGTGCTTCCTCTACCTGGATGTCTGTTTCCTTCCTTAGGTTAGGGAAGTTTTCATCTATTATTTCTTGAAATAGATTCTCTGCCCCCTTGTCTCGCTCTTCTCCTTCCGGGATACCTATAACATGTATGTTAGTGCGCTTGATGTTGTCCCAGAGGTCCCTTAGACTGTCCTCACTCTTTTTAATTCTTTTCTCTTTTGCCTGTTCAGCTTGGGTAATTTCTTCTAGTCTTTCGTCCAGCTCGCAGATCCGTTGTTCTGTATCCTCTACTCTGCTTTTGAGTCCCTCTAATGAATTTTTCCTTTCCAGTATTGTATTCTTCATTTCTTATTGTTTCTTTTTATATCTTCCATTTCTTTGTTGACATTCTCACTGAGTTCATCTATTCTTCTCCCCAGATCAGTGAGCATCCTTAACACTCTTAGTTTGAACTCTCTGTCGGGTAGGTTGCTCATTTCTGTTTCACTTCGTTCCTTTTCTGGGGTTTTGTCCTGTTCCCTTACTTGGAATGTATTCTTTTGCCTCCTCATTTTGCCTCTTTCCCTGTGCTTGTGTCTATGTATTAGGTAGGTCAGCTACATCTCCTGCTCTTGGATAGGTGACCTTATACAAGTGATGCCTTAGGAGGCTTCCAGTGTGCTTCCCTCAGTTCTCAATTTTCCAGGGGTGACCCCTATGTGGGCTACGTGTGTCCTTCTGTTGTGACCCATTTGCTCTCCCTGTAGGCACCCAGGGAGGCCGAGTTATGCTCCTGGTCAACTGTTGTAATGCACAGCTTCTTGTAGTTGTTGTGGGTCCTTCAGTCTCTTTATCAGGTGTGGGGAGCCCCAGCACAGTTGGCTGCAAGTTCTAATACCACATTTGTGTTGCAGTATTTCTTTTAAGTGAGTAGGCCCCCAGGGTGGCAGGTGGTTAGGCTCAGGGCCTTACAATTGCTGTAAGCCTCTAGCCTATTAGGTCTCTTGTCAGCTCTCTGAGGATTGCAGCTGGGTGGGGCTGGCCTCAGGCACAGGAGCACCCAATTGTTTCAGGCTTTGGAAGGTGGGGCAGACCCCCTATGCGGGTCTTTGAGAAGCACAAGTCTTCTGCAGCTGACAAGCCCTGCCGCCCACAGGTCCACACACACAGTCAACACAGTCCTGCCCCGTGTGCACGCCCCGATCTCCCGAAGCGGACCCAGTCTCTCCATGGCGGGAGCCCCACACACTCGCCACCGCCCCACACTCTCCACCTGCTCCTTGTGCACACCCTGCCCTGCTAAAGTTGGCTCAGTTGCCAGGCTGCAGAGAATCCATCACCAATCTATGCAGGCCCACAAGTTACCTGAGGGCTTGTTGTTGGGTGGGGCCAGTCTCTAGGGTGGGCTGCCTGCCCTGGCTGAGCTGGATTAAATCAGTGCTCTAGCGGGTGGGGCAGACCCTGGGCTAGCAGGCCTCAGGGAGAACTCCAATGGCATCTGTGTCAGCACGCCCACACCAGGCCACAACAATGGCCGCCGCCAATGTCCCAGTCCCTGGAGAGGTCTCACCCCTCACCGAGATGCACTCAGGGCCTATTAGGTGAGTCTCTTTTCACCACAGCAGTGTGCACATTTCTTTCTGGTGATTTTAGGATGCTTTCTGAAACAGATGAGTTTGCGCGTGGGCCCTTTAAGAGCCAGTTTTAGTTTCTTTATGAACCGGGTTTTCTGGGGGTACTCCTCAATGTCTTAGTAGCAGGCAAAGTCAGATATTATGCCGCTGGTCTTGATTGTGCTGGGTCCACAAAATTCCCACAGCGGGGGCGCTCCCCGGCTCAGGGCCCTGCGCCTCCAGGGAGGGCTGCGTACCTATGGGCAGCCATGAAGCTGGCGGCTTGTGAAGGCGGCGTTTTTCCTCTCCAGAAGGGAGTCTCTGCCTCTTCTACCTCAGTTAGGATTGTCCGTTGTTGCAAGAGTTCCTCTTATCCAGTTTTCAGTTCTGTCTCAGGGTAATTTTTCCACAAGTAGTTGTAAATTGGCTGTGTCCATGGGAGGAGGTGAGTTCTGAGTCTGCTTATGCCACCATCTTGACTCGAGATCTCCTAACTTTTTATGTCTGCAGTTTCTGTGAGAGAGGGTTAACAGTCTTAAAGCAGTTTCTAGAAACTTCTTTGAAAATTCTGGATACGGAGGTATTTGCCCAAGAAGTTTGATTAGAGCTTCCACGTGCTCTGGGGCTTGTGCAGGATCTGATCATGTGTGTGGAGGGCAAGCAGGCGTGATTTCAGCTGTGTGATGAGGGCTGGGGGTGTGAGTATTGGAGAGAGTTCATAAAATGGCTGTTTTCCCTTCTCGAAACTGAGATTCTGTATCACCTTCTCATTATACGACTTTGAACAAACCGTTGCACCTCTTTAAGCTTCAGTTTCTCTAGCTGTGAAATGCCCTGCCTTCCCAGCGGGTCACTCTGGAACAAAAAGAAGCAATGGATGGATAAAGTGCTCTAAAAATGCAATTTTAATTATTTTGCCCCATCTTGGCACAGAAGCAGTACCCATTCCCCAGATCCTGGTTGAGTCATTGTCCATCACACCAGGCTGGTGCAATGTCACCCTGGAATCAGGGCCATGGGAGCCACAGAGGACCTGAACGTGACCTGTGAGAGCAAGGGCCTCCTCAAGGACCTGGAGCAGAGAGAGACATGAAGACCAGCCCCCAACCACTACACCCTGGCTGTGAGGCAGCCTCTGAGCCAGCCCAACACTAGCTACACCTGTGCAGTCAGCAACCATGTGGACCAGAAAACTGCGAACAATGACATTGGGGAAGTCTGTTGGGATCAAGAAAATGCCCAACAAAGTGAGTGTGGCCAGCTCCTTGACACCCCCTTCCCAGGAGATTGGGGGTACGATAGGTTGGTGCTCACCATCCCTAGGAAATGTGATATCCAACATCTCCAGCCCTTGGGACAACACCAGGTGAGGTGAATCAGAGACAGTAAAGGTTCGCATGTGCCCCAGGAAGCACTGAGGGATGGTGGAATTGGGGCTTTTAGGAAGAGCAAGGAACAGCTATGCCAGGCACTGATGTTTCTGTCTGCTCTGCTCTAAATCCCACTTGAAGGGCCATTGAGTAGATAAGGAATCATATTTGCTATAAGTGACGTCAAGATGGAAACTTGAAGCTAAAGAAAGGCAGGTTTTGACTCAATATTAGAGGAGAGATTACTGTAGTCAGAGTCATCCAAAAGTGGAATAGATGCTTTGGGACACAGTGAGGTCCCTGTCGCTGGTGGAATGTGACCACAGGCAAAGTCACTTGGTGGGTTGTTATAAAGTGTAGGATGGAATAGGACTTCACAGTGAGTTCTCCTCCAACACGGACATTCTCAGATTCTAGGAATTTTCTGTGGCAAAATCACGTAGGATTATTCCAAACCCCAAAGTCCCAGTTTCCTCAGAACCATCAGGTGGGGAGAGTGCCTGCACTGAGCCAGCCCACTGCAGAGAGTGAGGCCAGTCTAGGATCCATCACCCAGAAGCCTCTCACTCTCTGTTCTGTTTCTGACTCAACAGGGATGAGAACTCTGTTCTTATCCCCAGTACCGTGGACAAGACTGGCAAAAGGCCTTTGCTTCTCTGGTTCCTTGGAAAGCTGGAAGGTTAGCTCACAAGAAGGGTTTCCAGCAGGAGAAGGGAAGTGAGAGGAGCCCAAGCAGCACAGACAGCTGGATTGGGACCTTCTTTCTTCTCTTGTGCTTTGTAAAGTTTTCTAAATCATAAATGGATACTTTCTATATTCTGCCAAGTTTTAAAACATATTTGTTACCACAAAAACTTGTTATTTTTTAAGGTTTGAAGGAATCCACTTGTAATAACATGTGGCTCTTATGCCCTTAAAGAGAAAATACTTCTGTAAGTTTTACAATATATTCTATGTTGATGTTTTGAGGTCTATACACACATGTAAATCAATTTTAGCAATTCATATTTTTCTAGAAATTGTCCATTTCATGAAGATTTTTAAATTGAATAGACATTAATTAGGTATTATATTCTCTTATTTTTCCTAGTTGTAATTGTTGTTTTAAATATGAGAGGGTCTTACTGCAAGGCTAAGTGATAAATTGGGTGAAGACTCTGGCCCTGAGAGCTATGGAATCTCATTATTCAGTTATGGCTTTTCTTTTTGGGTCTATTTGCAAAAGCATTTTAGCGATTCAGCTGGTGGTATGTGGTGTATTGAGGGGGTATCTTCTCTCTCCATTCTCTCCACTATGACTTGAGAGAAATAAATGAGGGTATTTCTTTGTTTGTTCTTTTGGTTTTTGGAGGTTAAATAAAACATCACATACCTGGATCACAGGAGAAGTATAGAGATTCCAGATCAGAGACCAAGGCAGGACTTAATCTTGCAAATGAATGTGACCAAAGAAAAATATGTTAATCCAAAGGAGGTTAATAAGAAATGGAGCATAAAGAGAGGTGAGTGACAGAGACAAGTGAAGTTCTGTCAGGCTGGCAGGAGAATCCCGTGCATCAGGCAGGTACATCCTACCATGGAGATGAAGAACTACAAAGCCGTTGGCATCCAGACCAGCAGTGTCTACTCACCTGCCCTGACTCAGGCTCACCAAGCAGCCCAGTGACACTTTATTTCCCATGTGGCCTGTCTTTGGGAGATGACACACCGGTCAGGCTCACGGGACTATCCGGCCCAGTTAGCAAGTGTGCTTCTTACTGTAAATGAATAAATCAGCATTCTGGTTTTATCTTGCAGTGTCTTTTGACATTTGTTAGTAAGATTTTGCATCTCCAAGGCAAATCTCACAGGGCAATGGATGAAATAGAGATTCTGGGCTCAGGTTTGGAGTCTAGATGTCAGACTCTGAACCTTGGTGAACACATCAAAGTAATTCCAATGTGGGTTCTCGTCATTCACTCATTCTTTCACTCAACCAACATTTCTTGTGCTATGTGCTGAGCACACACCGCGAACCACCTTGATGACAAACTCTCAGTCTCTCCTTGCCATGTACATTCCCATTTGAATTTTATAAATTCTCCATGTAGACAAAAGGTTTCAGTTCTCAACTCTGATCTTTCATCAGAATCACCTATTGTGTTTTTTTTAAAATACAGATGTTATCCATTTTGGGGATAGAGTCCAAGCCCCTGTTATTAAAAGCTCTCCAGTTGATCTGATGAACAGCCGGGGTTGTGAGCTGGGTCATGGGGAGTGTCCATTTGAATCAATTAGACCAAAATTTTCACTTTGCATGTGCTGTGTAGACAGATCCAGAGATATTTGGGATTATTTCAATAAAGATTCTGAAGGCATCAATTCAACCCAATAGAAAGTGAAAATGAGCATAAACACTTTAATGAATTTCCAAGATGGTAGGCTTCCTGTTGGCACATATGTAGCTTTATCTATCTGAAACACAGCTCTGCTCATGTCACTGCCCTGCTCAAAAATTTTAATAGATAATCTTTTTTCTAGTAAGTGCTACAGAGAATCTGATTATACAGAAAAAGTGACAGATTCCAGAAGTTAATCACTATTAACTTCTTGACATATCAGCTTTTAGACTTCCTTTATGCTGACATAAACATATGTTTATATATATTTGTAATACAAGATAATGCTATACATACTGTGCCATAATTCATTTAGTATTTCTGGGACAATTTCCCACTTAAATATATACAGATATAATTTATCCTTCCCGTTACATTTAGAGTATTCCATCACGTGGTTGGACTATACTTTATTTAACCGGTATATAGTCGTCAAGAGCAGGGGCTTTAGAATCCAACTCTGAAATTTAATCCCAGCTCTGCCACTTACTAGTTATGTGACCTGGAGCAAGTTCATTAACATATCAATGTTGCAGTTTCCTGGGAATAGTAATGGTACTTGTGTAATAGGATTTGCGGTTTATACATTGAGGCATCAATTCCCATTTGCCTTTAAACTATAGCCCAGATCAATGCACATTGACTCACAACCTTTTGAAGTACTATGAAGGAAAATAGAGCACAGAGGAGGGAGGATGGTACCTGGAGGAGTTTGCAGCTTTAACTAGGGAGGTCAGGGTAGACGTTACTGAGAAGATAACATTTGTACAAAAACCTGAAGGAGGTCAGGAAATGATACATGCAGATACCTGGAGGAAGAGAGTTATAGGCAGAGCAAAGGCCCTGAGGCAGGAGCATGCGTGATATACTGGAAGAAAGGCAAAGAGCCCAGTGTCCTAGAGTGAATTAAGGGAGGAGGGGAGCATGAGAGATAAGGTCAGATGGTACAGGGTCTTGAAGATAAAGTAAACCCATGGGCGAGTTCTGAGCTAAGGAGTAATGTGATGCAACTTAGATTTTGAAAAGATCCCTTTGGATGACATTTTGATAACAGATGTTAAGGCAATAAGACAAAAGTAGAGAGACTGTGGCTACTGTAATAATTCAGGTGAGAAATGATGGTACTTGGACCAGGGGGTGGTGAGAGGTATTTTGTTATGAATATATACATACAAATATTTGAATATATATATTGAATGAAAATTTATCAGTATTTGCTGACAGAGTGTGGGGTATGAGAAAACGATTGAAGTCAAAGATGACAAGATTTTGTGGCCAGAACGAATGGAAGGATTGAGGTGTCATTTTTGGGGATGAGAAACTGTGTGGGCAGCATGTTAGGGGAGTTTGAATTTAGCCATGTCCAGCTGGAGATGCCTGTTATAAATTTAAGTGGAGATGGCAGGTAAACAGTTGAATATTTATAATGTGGAGTCCAGGAAAGGGATCGCATCTGTAAGTCCTTTTTGCCACATAAGGTCATATAGTCACAGGTTCTGGGGATTAGTACATGGCTATAACATCAGATTAGAATGAGTGTAGGTAGTGAAGAGAGGTGATCTGGGTGGTCTGGGTGTGAACCCTGGGGTATTCCAAATCTTAGAGGTTGGAGAGGTGGGAAAGAAACTGATAAAGGAAACTAAGGACCAACCACAGAGTAGGAGGTAAAGAATGATGAGTGGGGAATGTAAGGTGAAGACAGTGTTTCAAGGAAGTATAGGTCCATTGCTGCTGAGAGGTCATGGGAGATGAAGACTGAGAATTGACCACTGGATTTAACAACATGGAGTTTCCTGATGACCTGGACAAGAGCAGATTCAATGGAGTGGTGGTGGCAATGCATGGCGAGAGAGAATTTGAGAGAATGAGATTTCTTCAAATAAGGTATACAAATGGTCAATAGGCACATGAAAAGATGTTCAACATCATTAATTGTTAAAGAAATACAATTCATAACCACAATGAGACACAACTTTACTCACACTGGGATGGCTACAATCAAAAGATACTAAGAGTTGGAGAGGATGTAGAGAAATCCTCAGACAATGCTGGCAGAAATGTAAAATGGTGCAGCTGCAGGTGGAAGATAGAAATAAAAGAATGAGTGGAGGATGGAATACCAGAAGCATTATGAAGGATAACCCAGTGGAAGATGGTAACTGGTTGTCTGTCTGGGATGAGAGAGAAGAAGGCAAAATGAGTGAAATAATGATCCCCTGCAGACCCAAATCATGCCTACGTCACTTACACTCGGGAGAACATGTGTGAGGTACTTAACGTCTCTGGATTTTATTTTTCCGTGTGTACAATGGGGATTTCTGCAACATAGAATGGTTGAAGGTCTAAATGAGAACCTTAGAGCAAACTTATTGAATGAAGTTATGAATAATGCAAAAGGGAGTTGCTCTGAGGATGGGGATACTGAAATACACAGCACATCTTGGACCAGAAGAAAGAATTCCCACAAGACACAACACGAAGAAGCATCTCATCATTTCTTCTCTGCCAGAGTGCAAGATCTCTCATTCCACGTCTCCTGCCCACCAAGGTCCCATGGTCCGCTTAAGGAACAGTTTCTCTTTCAACCATCAACTTCTCCATCCATCATCAGGATGAGATTCCCAAGTTGGGTCACCTGAGTCAGAAGACCAAGATCCTTGGGAGAGGAATAAATGGAGGATATTCCCATCTGAATATTTCAGGATTCCAAGTTCTGCAATGACCATGTGGTAAAGGATAAGATGTGAATGCTGGTATCATCTAGTGTTGGATTTATGGCTTTGCTCTGCCACCAGCTAGCTTGGGACATTGGTTACATGTCATGCAAAATGGGTATAATAATACCTACACTAGAGAGTTCTTGAAAGAGTTAGAAGAAACAAATGTTTTTAAAATGCCTAGGACAAAAATGCCAGCCCTGGTGATCTAGTGGTTAAGGTTCAGTGCTCTCCCCACCATGGCCTGGGTTTGTTTTCAGGTCAGGGAACCACACCACCCATCTGTGGGTTGTCATATTATGGCAGCTGCGTGTTGCTGTGATGGTGAAAGTATATCAAACACCAGCAGGGTCACCCATGGTTGGCAAGTTTCAGCAGGTGTCCCAGACTAAGACAGACTAGCAAGAAGGACCTGGCCACCAACTCTCAAAAAAATGGCCATGAGAACACTATGAATAGCAGTGGAGCATTGCCTGATACAGCACCGCAAGATGAAAGAATGGTACAAAAAGACCAGGCAGGTTTCTGCTCTGCTGTACACCAGGTCTCTAGGAGTCGGAATCAGCTCAATGGCACTAACAACAAGGGATAAAATCTGGTTCATGATAGGCTTGGAAAGTCCAGTTCTGTTCCTTGTTTTTTTTTTTTTTTTTTTTAATTCCATGCTTTAGGTGGGATGGGAAGGGTCAATGGGTGGTTATTGCTTCTGGCCTGATGGGCACTGACACCCAACCACGACGGGTCACCTTGGACGCCAGTGAGGAGATGCCATCTTTTTCTCTCTCAGCTTTCTGCTCAGCTTGAGGGAAAAGAAGTTAGAAACAGCCTTATTATGGATCCCCCTACTCTTCCCTTATCCATGCACCATCCAGCAGGCTCCTAGCATTGCTTCCTAATGCTCAAGCCTGTAGCTCAGAACATTGCCTTCTGAGGTCAGGGATGAAGCAGCTGAGCTGAGCTGGGAGGGGAACCCAGACACCAGGAATCTAGGCTGGCAGACCAGGTACCACAGTTCATAGTACTGGTTAGTCCATCTCTGACCCAAGAGCTTGGATACAAGGCAGGAGGCAGAGGCTTTGAGGAGGTGAGAACTCCCATGGGGGAAGAAGATCCCACACACCGCAGTGCAGGCTGCATCAGGTCCTCAGGCAATGTGAGGCTGGAGGTGGGGTGGGGAAGTCCCCACCTCAGATCTCTGGGCCAGGGTGAGGCATGAGACATCATAGGCAGGGTCATGGGAGGTCATCATGTCCATCCTTGCTTCCATGTGGACCCACCACTAGAAAGATCTTCAGCAGCTTCTGTGCTCTTGGTCTCAGTCTGCTAAGCCCCTGTGGGAGGAAGGGTGGCCCAGACCCTTCACAGAGAGAGGTCTTCTTGGTCCTGGACTTCTGCAGCCCCAACACCCTCCTGAGGGGCCCCCAGGTTAGTCCAGCAGGGATGACTCATGACTAATCCAGGGCAGACTGTGGCATTGGCCTTAGTTATGTCCAAGGTATTTGAAAAAGTGAGATGTGGGAGAGACCATTTCCAAACCTTTGGGAACCAGAAAGGATCCCCAGGACATGTGACTTGGAAAGGAGGTTGGGGCAGGGTGGTAGTATTTCAACAGTCAGGGATGGGAGCAAGGAACAGGAAGAGGGAACTGTCTTTCTAAAAAGAGAGATGTGAACGAGCAAAGAGGAGCTGACCTAGGGTGTGGGGCCAGCATGGTTGTAGGGGATGAAAGTCAGCAGAAGAGTCTGCAGAGGGCTAATTCAGCTTCACCCCACACACCCCATAGCAGGCCCACCAAGGTGGATAGGAAGACACTGCATATCTATTCTAACTACCAGTGCCCCTGATCAGGACAGGGGAAGAGCTGAAGGTGTTTTCCTAAGAATGCAACTCCCAACTTTAGGCCTCTGTGGTCATTCTCTGAGAAACAGAAGACTTGAAAGGGCCTGAAATAGTAAAGATTCCTCTTCCCACTCCACAGGAAGGTGGGTTTGAGACCTATGGACTGACGCTGAGGCTGAGGTCCAGGTCAACACAGGTGGCCAAGAGCAAGGGCTCTGGCCATTGTATAATGTACACTAGATACTCTCCGCAACATACACACACACACTTGCACACACACACACACACACACACACTGCCCCACACCCCAAGGGAGCCCTATGCAAGGCACAAAGGAAGTCTCAGACCAGTCCTTTGTGGGCTACCAACCACTCGTGCTGCCTCCATTGACCCCCTTCTCAGCATCCAGCACCAAGGGCCTCACTCCCTCATTTGTGGCACGGTCAACACCTCTACAGAGTCCCCACTCCTGGGCTCGTGTTCTCAGAAAGACACACACCGGCAACACAGTAGAAGTTGTGGGGATTAACACATGCACAGTCAGGAGAGTCCCCTTTGGGAAGCTTCAGGAGGAGAGGGGTCAGGAGCTGAGTCAATGACAGACGAAGAGCACTCACCCTGCAGGAGTGAGGGTCGTGAGTGGGATGGCAGCTTGGGGAGGTGTCAGAGGAAGTGACAGGGCCACATGTGCCCAGGGAGATGAGGATATGAGGGTCAGAGTAATGCAGACCAGGGGCAGCTGGAGCTGGACCAGAGCTGGAAGGGGGGGTTGTCTGCGGGGATCAAGCTCTGGGAGGAGGTGTCCTAGGAATGATGATTCTCCTGCTTTCTGCAATAAATCATCTTCATATGGCCTGGCTAGCTTCTGGACCTCACTGTAGACAGTAGTGAGAGGCTCCTTTTCTTCTAGATGTTGTTCACCCATACCCTAGGAATGCAAGACAGAGGGTTCCTAGAACAGCTGAGGGATAGAGAGGCCCCAGAGGGACCCACAAGGTGCCAATGCTGCTGACGGGAACTGCACATGAATTCCCCCAAAGTGCCCAGCACTACACTGGCCCTAGTGGTAAATGTTCTTAGTAAATACTGGTGACTAACTGGAAAGAGTTAAAGAGACGGCAGGGCCAGAAATGTCCAGACCTAGGCACAGAGGGACCTGGGACAGTCCAGGTTGGGCACTGCTCCCAGCTCTCATCATGTCCCTGCCCTCTCGAGACTCCTGTTGGCTCAGCTCCCCACACTGGATGTCACCATCCTGGTTCCTGTGTTCCTCCTGCAATTCTGCACCTGAGTCATGCACAGAGTGGAGCTTGAATCTGGGCCTGGGAAACCTGTACCCTCCCCTACTGCTATGAACCCCAAGGCCATGTCTACACTGCTATGAACCCCAAGGCCATGTCTACACATCCCTCCAAAGGGATATTCCCTGAGCAGCAAAATGCAGGAGAAAGGGAGTCGAGGGCCCAGTTGGGGGGGGGAGGTATCTGAGCCAAGAAGGAAAAGTGCCACCTGCCTCTTCAAGTCTCCATCTATTTCTTTTTCTCACGTGTCTTCCAAAGGCACAGTCCAGCTCCAAGGAAGAACAACACAGCCAGCATGCTCCTTAGGATGACTTGCAGGGGGCCAGCAATGGCCTCTCCACGTGAATCCGTTTCCGTCACACAGAGAGAGTGAAGAAGGTTAAGGCAAGGGAGAACCTGAGACACTCATTCCCAAAGAGATAGAGAGAGCAGGGGGAGAAGACTGAAGATCCTGGTTCAGAAGCTGAAGAGGAGGAGCATGGAGGTTCATTCATTGAACCAGTTCCCGAGCTCTTGCCTGGTGCCAGGGATATTGAGACGAACAAGACTTGGTCCACACCCTTGGAGCTCATCACCCAGGGGGGAAGACTGAGAAAATAACAAAGTCTGCCAGCCAGAGAGATCGCAGTGCAATAGAGGTTTACACCTTGTACACAGGTCTTCAGGGATGGCCTCCCAGAGGAGGGGATGAGTAACCTGAGTCTTGAGGGTGGAATAGGAGTTTACCAGATATTCAAGGTGGGCACGGCATTCCAGGAGGGAGGAGCACCATGTTCAGGAAATGGCTGTGTCAGAAAGCCAACCTCTGGGATTTGCCAGCACCACACTGTGGCAGGCAGAAGGGGGACAGGGCATGGAAGAGCTGGGCAAAGGAAGGTCAGAGGGGGCAGGAGTCTGTTTTCAGAGAGTCTTGTGGGTCATGCTGAGCATTGAACTTTCTCTGAGGCTCCAGTACTGGGGATGAGGGGAGAGTAACAGAGCGTTTTATGTGATGCTGACACGTCAGATCCCTCCAGCACCTCATGGAGGATAGGTTAGAGGGCCAAGGCTGCACAACGGGGTACTAGGTCATTCATTCATTCAATGAAACACTGTGAACAAACTGTGCCAGGAGCTGTGCTTGGAACAGGGATTCAAAGGAGAACAAGACACGGCCACTGCCCTCAAGGTGTTCCAGGCTACTGAGGAGAGAAGTACATAAACAGAGCATTGCCACTCAGCGGGGGGCCAGGGACCCTCCTTAAAGGTGATGCCTGAGGGCAGGACAGCTACAGCCCCTGCAGGGCCCTGTGCAAAATGAGAATGAGGAGCCCTTTGTTCAAAAATTGATAGAAATGTCAAGATGGCCACTGCAGAGCTTTAAACCCAGCACAGGGCCTGTGTGACAACATGGGGCACATGTTACTGAGGTTAGCCGGGCCAGGGGAAATTCTTCAATAAGAATAAGGCAAGAAATGAAGAGAAAAGGTGGGAGAAATGATGGGAGAAGAGACAGCATATCCAGAGGCTTAAATCTGGCAACAGCAGAATATATTCGAGAACCCCAAGCAAGCCGTGTGGTGTGAACTGTTTCACTGAGGCCAAAACCATGGGCAGAGGAGCGTCTGAGCCCTGAATCCTACTGGGAGTCACTGGAGATCAGATCCTACAGGTGACACAGACAAATGACACAATCCAGTTGCTTTTCCAAAAGACGATTCTGGACTCACTGTGGATGATGAGTGGGGGTGGGGAGAGGGACTGGACAGCTGCTGCCTACCAGTAGGGGCATGAGGGCAGAGGCAGAGACGTGAGAGACATTTGAAAGCAGAAATGAGTTGGTTGTGCCTCCCAGATTCCTGGATGGGATGACTAGGTGGGGGGGGGGTTAAGAACATGGTGGGGAGAAAAGCCCAGAATCCTCAGACCCCAGTGCTCCCTGAGCTCCCAGAGCACCCCTCCCCTCTGGCAGGTTACACTCACCGTGGTCACAGAACTCCCCAAGGGCTGAGGTGACAGTTTTCTGGTCCTCAGAGTTGCTGACCACACAGGTGAGGCTGGCATTGGGCTGGCTCAGAGGCAGGCTCACATTCAGGGTCCAGGAGTTGGGAGCTGGTCCTGGTGTCCCCCTCTGTTCCAGCTCCCTGGGGAGGCCCTTGCTCACCCAGGTCACATTCAGGTCCTCTGTGACCTCCCCAGGCCTGCACTCCAGGGTGATGTTGCACCAGCCTGCTGTGATGGACAGTGATCGGACCAGGATCTGAGGACGGGGCACGGGATCTTGGGTGGGAGGGCCAAGAGAATGGAGCCTCACATGAGCAGAGAACATTACAGTTTGCACATTCTCATCCATTATCTCACTGAAGCTCTGGCTTCCTCCCTCTATGGAAGGTGAGGCATTTTATACATAAAATAGAACTTGCTCAAAGCTAAATACATAGCAAGAGATAAGAAGGAAGGGAGCCACTGACTTAAGCCTTATGTGATGTCACTAGACTGAACAAGTCTTAAAAATCTCCCACAAGAAGATAAAGCCTGCACTCCACCTACTGAAGGCCCGTTATTTTTAGAACCTGCGTCTTCCCTAGAAGGAGAAGAAGTTGAGAATGAAGGACTTGTCCTGATCCAGAGCCCTCCCCCTGCTTCTCCTGCTGAGATGATGTCTGGGACTATACATCCCATGGTGAAGAGGGACGTCTGGCCAGCTCTGGGAGTCCAAAGAAAGGCCCCACATGCCCAAAAGTAGAGTTATATGTGGGACATGCAGTGGTAGTGACTAGGAATGACAGCCTCGAGTGTAGTTAGAACATGCCACTGAACTTGTGGTACAGAGAGGAAGAGAAGTGACAGATTTACAAGTGCGTCATAGATATTCCATGGGGACCTAAAGCTGTCAAAGCTACTCTCTCCATGGAAGGGTGTTTCTCTATGCAGAGTAACTATAGGGAAAGAAAGAGTTGCTGAATGAGGTTCTTTTTTTGTGTGCGCAAGATTAGCCCTAAGATATCATCCGATTCCAATCGTCTTTTTGCTGAGGAGGATTGGCCCTGGGCTATCATCTGTGTCCCTCTTCCTCTACTTTATATGGAACACCGCCGCAGCATGGCTCGACTAGCGGTGCTTTGGTGGGCGCCCGGGATCTGAACTGGTGAACCCTGGACTGCTGAAGCAGAGCATGCACACTTTTAATGGCTACGCCACCAGGCCAGCCCCTAAATGAGGTTCTTAAGAACTGTGGCAGGCTAAACTTTCTCCTATGTCTATGAAGGCAATTAGGGCTGGATTTTGTGAGTGAGGCTGGCCTTGGGCTGGGGCTGAGTAAGAGCAGAGGGGACAGGGAGGGTGAATTACACAAGGATTTCTGAATTATGGTGGGCAGAATAGTGCTCCCCCCAAAGATGTCCATGTCCTAATCCTCAGAACTTGTGCATATGTTCGGTTAATGGCAAACGGGAATTAAGGTAATAGAATTAAGGTTGCTAATCAACTGACATTAAAATAGTGAGACTATTCTGAATTATCTGGATGGGACCAATATTATCACGGTCCTTAAAAGTGGAAGAAGGAAGGAGAGGAGTTCAGAGGGTTGTACTGTGAGGAGGACTCATCCCATGATTGCTGGCTTTGAAGATAGTGGAACGTGGCCACGAGGTGGGTTGCAGGCAGCCACTAGAAGGTGGAAAAGGCAAGAAAATGTTTTTCCCCTGGATCCTCCAGAAAGGAAGACGGCCCTGCCAACACCTTAACTTTAGCCCAGTGAGACCCATGTCTGACTTCTGACCTACAGCACAGTAAGATAATAAACTTGTGTTGATTTAAGCTGCTAAGTTTGTAGTACAACAGTCTCCCCATATCCATGGTTTTGCTTTCTGCAGTTTCAGTTACCCACAGTCAACCACAGACTGAAAATATTAAATGTAAAATTCTAGAAATAAACAGTTCATGTTTTAAATTGCGAGCTATTCTGAGTAGCATAGTCACGTCATCTCACTCCATCCCGCCTGGACGTGAAACATCCCTTTGTCCAGTTTATCCACATTGTATACACTACCCGCCCGTTAGTCTCTTAGTAGCCATCTCAGTTATCAGATGCCTGTCGTGGTATCGCAGTGCTTGTGTTCAAATAACCCTTATTTTACTTAATAATGACCCCAAAGAGCCACAGCAGTGATGCTGGCAATTTGAACATGCCAAAGAGAAGCTGTAAAGTGCTTCCTTTCAGTGAAAAGTGAGAGTTCTCGACTTAATAAGAAAAGAAAAAAAATTGTATGCCAAGGTTGCTAAGATCTATGGTAACTTTTATTACAGTATGTTGTTATAACTGTTCTATCTTATTATTGGTTATTATTGTTAACCTTTTACTGTGCCTAATTTATAAATTAAACTTTATCATACATATGCATGTTTAGCAAAACACATAGTTTATACAGGATTCAGTACTATCCACAGTTTCAAGCTTACACTGGGGGTCTTGGAACGTATCCCCATGGATAAGGGGGACAACCCTAATTTGTTATAGCAGCAATAGAAAACTAATACATAAATTAAGTAAACCTAACCCTATAAACAACAATAAGTGTTATGGCAAAAATTCCATTTCCCCCCAATTAACATTTTCCTCTCCTAAAACACTGAAGTGATTTTATCCCTGTTGGGAATCTCATCTCTGCTCTACATTTGTGGTGATCCCACTTATTCTAATTTCAAGGGAGAAAATAGAGCCTGAAGGCTGGCATCTGTAAGGAGTCCTGCAAAATGGGGCCCCTGTGACACTCCTAGGTACAAAAGAAGGCTGCAGCCATGGGACTGAGGTGAGAGGGTGTCACATACCATAGACAGTGAGGTGGAAAATCTGGGTAGATTCCACTCCGCCAATGAAGCTGGCTCGAGCCCGGTAGTACCCACTGTCCTCAGGGGTCAAGCTCTCAATCCTCAGGGACGTTATGTAGGGCACATGGACCCTCTGCTTGTACTTGTCCTGGAGGTTGACAAAGGTTGGAGCCTTTTCTGACCCATTATGGACTCGCAGCATGACTCTGTATTTTAAGCCAGTGCCAAAGGACCACGAGATTTCCTCCAGCTCCACTCCTGGCTCCTCGATCACATGAAACGACACAGAACCTCCTAGGATCCTTTTCAGAGGAACGTGGACTCCAGAATCCTGACCTCCAGAACGAGGTGCTCCAGAACTCTTGACTCCAGTGCTGCAGACGCCTAGGACATTACAAACAGGAACTGTGAGTATTTTTTGATCAACAATAAAAGAGGGAACCACAGAACCCATCTTTTTGATGTAATCCATCCAATATACTCCCTTGATTCTTGGAAGGCAGCCTAGTACAATGAATTTGAAGCAATTCTGGAATCAAGTCTGGTTCTAGCAGAGTGTAACCTTGAACAGGTTACTTAAACTTGCTAACCTGCAGTTTCCTTACCTGTGTCCAATGATAGTATGAAATAAATGAGATCAAGGATCAAAAGCACCAGCACATTTTCTGACACATATTAACAGCATATCTGTAGGAGGCAGCTTCCAAAGTGGGTCCAAAGACACCCCTCCTCATGTTTACACCCTTTGTAACCCTCTCCCCTGGAGTGTGGTCTGTACCTAGTGACTTGTTCTGAGGAACAGGATACAGCAAAGGGGATGGGATGTCACTTAGCGATGGGAAGTTACACAAGACTGTGACCTGTCTTGCTCGCACTGTCTTTCTCCCTCCATCTGATGAAGCCACTTATCATGTTGTCAGCTGCTCTGTGGAGAGGCCACATGGCGAGGAATGGAAGGCAGCCTCTGGCCAACAGCCAGGGAGGAACTGAGGCCCTCGGTCCAACAGCCACAGGAACTGCATCCTATCAGCAATCACACGAGTGAGCTTGGAAGTGGATTCTTCCCCAATGAGCCTTGAGCTGACTGAAGCCCCAGCCAAGACCTTGATTTCAGTATGAGAGACTGAGCCAGAGGACCCAGCTACACCACTCCTGGATCCTGATCCTCAGAAGCTGTGAGACTGTACATGGTGTTGTTTTAAGGAGTTAAGTTTTTGAATAACAGGTTACGCAGCAATAGATTACTAATACGGTAATGAAGGTTGCTCTCCCTTCCCCCTCCTTCTAGGCGGTGTAGTAGCCAGGATGGGCTAGGCTGCACTGCGGTAACAAATCATTACAATACCTCAGGGTCTTAGAACAAGGGGAGTTTATATCCCACACCACATGTCCCATGAGAGAGGAAGGGAGGGGGCCTGTCACACGTGGTGGAGCCTCCACCACCTTGTAGCTTCACCACATAAAACCACAGAGTCCTCATAGCCTCTCAGTTCACTTCAATG
This sequence comes from Diceros bicornis minor, assembly GCF_020826845.1. Classification (NCBI taxonomy): domain Eukaryota; kingdom Metazoa; phylum Chordata; class Mammalia; order Perissodactyla; family Rhinocerotidae; genus Diceros; species Diceros bicornis. The sequence goes on from NC_080743.1 coordinate 61,442,337, forward strand.
TATGTTTTTATTGAAATGGACTGAGGTATCAGACTGGGTGACCTAGTGTAACGGAGTAGTCTAAAGTTTGGTCTTCAGAGTCAGTGGGACTTAATTTGAGGCCAGGTCCTCCATTTTCTGGCTTTGTCAATTGAATTGATATTTAACCTCTCAGCCTTCAGCCTTCTCATCTGTGAAATGGAAATAATAACAGTGCTTACCTCATAGAATTATTCTGGGGGTTTAAGAAGATAAAAGCTTTCAGCACAGTGCTCAATAATTGTTCCATAAATGTGATCCTTCTCATTATGATGATGATTATTCTTGACCAAATCTACCTGGGATCAGAACCAGCCATTCCCAGGTCCAAGGGTGGTGCCCTTTCCTCTCCACCAGCTGCCCCTTCCCCGGGTCTCCTCTTGGGGATGGGCTCAGACACCCGTGGGTGCAATCCCGTAGGTGGCTATAGGGAGTCGAAGTTCAGCCAGGGCCTTCTTGTGTACCAAAGCCCTGAGATTGGAAGGAAATTTACTGCTGTGTCCACAGCAGGTGGCTTCCATGGCCACTGTCAGCTCCTGTGCTATCAAATACCTGAAGACATCCATGCTGCTGAGGAGAGTGGTAAAGATGGAGGAAGGACAGGCTACAGGTTATCACAAGCTTAGATTGAAAAAAATTTATATTATCAAGTCTATTTCTTGTGGGCATTTCCCCCTTTCTTTGGTGAGTTGCTTTGTAATTGTAAAAGTATGACGTGTTCATAAACAACTATTATAGGGATTATGGAATTGATTCACGTATAAGTTCCAAGAGTGCCTCCTCCCAGAGGTAAGCACTGTTATTGATGTGGATCCTTCCACACCTTTCTCTCATAGCCTCTCAGTTCACTTCAATGTATGTTTTTATTGAAATGGACTGAGGTATCAGACTCAGCAGTAAATTACAGAGTATATGGTACAAATACCATATACTCTGTAAACACAGGGCATGTGATGGTAAATTTATTCCAGCATTCCCGATGGCCTACATGGGTGTGGTCTCTGCCTCTTCCTTTGAACAGGTTCTAACAGCCTGCTGGTTCCTTTATTAAGTAATGAGTGAAATAAAAGTATTCTTCAACATCTCAATCAATCATGGCATTCAGAGTTAATCTCATGTTGAAATATGCAATTATTGGCACAGCAATATACACTAACCAGAAGTGCTCTATTTAACCTGGGGCTCAAAGGAACAGCACTGTTCCAATGGAGAAACACGCAGATGGACTTTCTGAGAGAGAGAATGTCAGACTCCAGTGTGGCAACTTCCTAAGGGATTTTCACCAGTAATTCTGACCAAACAATCTTTGTCTGTTTCCCCCCAGTGTGGGTAAGAGGGGGTCAGCACCCGGGAAACAGAGTGAAGGAAGCTGGTATTTTCTACTAAGCGGACAGAAACTGAGAAGCTCTGGCCGAGGTTCTCAGTTAGCTGCTTCTGAACACACAGCTGTAGCGTGCTTTCCTGAGTAGGGTTTGCAGAACAAGTTTCCACACTGGGGGAAGGAGATGATGTCCTTCCAGGTGGTCTGGACACCCCTCTCAGGAGCAGACACAGAGAAAACAGGGGGCCAGGCTGGATCCTAAAGATGATGCTTGAAGAGGGGGATGCCCTCCCTCCTTGGAGGGCTGAGGAAGTGACCACAGGGACTGCCAGGGGTCTTGTCTGTGAAGGTTTCCTAAATAGGCTCCCAGGTGGAAGTCCCTGTCACAACACAGGAAGGGGACAAAGCAGGATGGAGACAAACAGTGGAAGCCTTGAAGTAGCCACAGGAGAGTCTTCTCTGGGAGAAGGCAGGAATCCCAGAATGTGATAGCTGGGAAGGGCCTTAGAGGGGATCTGCCCAGGCCCCTCCTTTCACAGAGGAGGAGGCTCCCTAGTGGGTGAACTTGTCCTGGGTTGAGTCTCTTCTCTCTGCTCCCAGTGCTTCTCTCCTGCAGGGAGCTGCCAATCAGCTCTCCCACCCTTTCCCTGCCCTCCCCAGGGGCTCCTCCCTCCCAGCACTGCTGTCTGATCACCAGGATGAGCAGGTCCTGGAGTCTCATCCTCCAACTTCTCTCTCCTGGGAAAGGAGAAGCAAGTACTTAGAGGGGTTAGCAGAACAGGGATTTCTGGCAAGGGGAGAGTTAAACAGCAGCCCAGCTAGACTCACCACTTTCTAGAAAGGAGGGAACCAGGGAGAGAGGCAGTTCAGCCCTCAGGCTGCAGGGGAGGATCTGCCCCAGTAGCTCAATGGCAAGCACCAGCTGTGAGGAAGATGGAAGATGACTTAGAAAGAGAAGGAAGGCAGCAAGAGCTCTCAGGTCCACAAAAGATCGAATCCTGAAGAAGAAGAACATAAAGCCAGGGGAAGGCATAGTTGTAAACAAGATAGAGTTAAAAGTGATTCAAATAATAAACATTTAAGACTCAAAAATCTTCATAAAATATCCCTTTTTCTGCTACTTCCTCCTTTTTTACTTCTTCCCTCTCCCTCCTTTCTTCTCTCCCTCCCTCTCTCCCTCCCTCTCTCTCTCTCTCTCTCTCCCTCTCTCTCTCTCTGTTTTTCTTATATAATAATCTTACAACCCCAGGACCTATGGAGAAAACTCTATATAATTTAACCTACTTTTTTCTTTTGAATAAAATTAAAGTGGAGAAACTATAAATTTTACTAGGGACACAAAGTTACCTTATTTAAGGGTTCTAGTGCTAACATCATTTTTAATTCAAGACATCCTGTGTACAAATGCTCTCTAATCCACTAATTTCCATATAATTCCATGCAACTTCATTTAGTGGCTGAGATATTAGAACAAAAAAATATAGCAATGAAAGCTTTTACAGCTTTCACCTGAATTCCTAATTCCCTTGTTTTTATTAGTTTCCCATTAGCTCTGATGAGAGATTTTCACATATTGAGGTATGCAGGGTAACTATTTGGGTTCAAAACTGAATTGGCTTGAAATAGAGAAGCCTGATTTATGGCCTATCAAACACCTGAAATTTATACAATATTATAAACCAATGTTACTGCAATAAAACAGAAAATTAAAAATAAATAAATAAATAAATAAATAAATAAATAAATAAATAAATAAGAAAAAAGAATGCACTGTCAAGATAAGAATGCATACTTCCCCTCCTATGCCCTATTGGTAACACCCAGATTAGTCTCTTTCTGGACATCAAGGTCACGTCGACCTGCTAATTTGCAACTAAATACCTCTTTGAAACTTTTACAAAAATGTATCCTGGGTGTGTTTAATGTATGTTCTTTGTTCTAAAAAAATATAAGACTGTACCGAAAACCATGTTTGTCTGGAACACTGTCTAAGCCCTTCCCTGCTTATAATCCTCACTCTGGCTCAAGTAAAACTGATCTTATTTCTCTTATCTACAGAATGGTTATTGGTTATTTCGCATTGACATTTCTTGGTGTAGTGCAGCGGGATATCAGAGAAACCCACCAGAGAGCACCTGGAATCTACTTTGAACTGGCACTTGTTACCAGGCGGGACCATTGAGCCCCTCTGGCTTCAGGGCACTCTTCAGCTGCCCCTGGTGAGTTCTGAAACCCGACCTCCTTATTTAAGTTGTAGGTCCTGACTTTTACTTGAGCTGTTTCAAGTCTTAAGACTAGGTGTTTTAGGGGGTACCAGTACATTTCCTAGGTAAGAGGAATCCAGGGGGAATTTCCTAGGCCAGGAGAGCCTATGAGGAACTTTGAAGTGAACATATCAGGCTGACCTTTTTAATTTGGCTTTAAATTGGAAGGACCTGTGTCTATAAAGTCTGAACAAATTGTTGAATAGGTCCTTAGAAATTGTTCAAACTTTATAGTAAAACAAAACTAAAAGAAAACAGGAAATCACCCTTCTAAAAGCTGACCAGTTCCTGAACGGGCAGCGTCCCCCCGTAACTCTGGCTGGCTTCATGTACAATGCATACAGTGGAGCGGATACTTGCAAGTGCTTAACAAAATGGGGATAACTGTAAATGGTTAGATCTTTGGATCAAGATAACCCAGGATAATTTAAAATTACATTGACCACTTTGGGACTCTTTTGAGCCTCCAAAACTTGTACACTCACCATTAGAAGGAATGCTCCGATTAGGTAACTTCATATAAGAACTGCACTTATTAAGTCATAGCTTTAAGGACACCCTCATAATCTATCTTTGAAAGAGGATCCAATATGAGCCCCTCTCAGGGTTAATGAGACTCTGAGAGGTTCTTCTGGGAAACTGCTACCCTTAAATAGTCAAGGGGAAACTAAAATTAAAAATTAATGGAGTTGTTTAAAACTGCCAGTTATAGTTACTGTTTATCCCAGCTGAATCCTGACAAGATATTTGAAAGGATTTAATAACTTACAATCAGAAATTTGGCTAAGTTAGATGCTGATGTTCAAAGCCTGAGAGGAATTTTTAGGCCTTCTTCCCTAAATTAAGATAAAACTAAGCACCCAGAGGGAAAGAAGCAAATTAAGGAAAATGTAACTGGATGGGTGTGTCAGTCGTTTGATAAGTAAGTAACCTTCCTTGAGTATCTCAAAAAAAAAGCTTGTGACCTCTCTGGAAGCTGCTATGTAAACTATCCCAGATTCCTAAATCTGGGGGAAAAAAAGGGGGTAGGGTTGGGGTGGAAAAAAGCTTTTGGAGATGTAAACTGCTATGAAAGCACCCTTGCCCAAAAATCTAAGGAAAATTAAAAAAATAGAGGCTATAAAATCTTTGTTGCATCTGTCTGTGTGTCCGTGTGTATGATTACATATACATATATATATATGTTATATATGTGATGTTTTTCTACCTCCAGATGGTATAATTTCTAAAGTAGCTCTATTTAATTGGCTTAAAGTAAGTGCTTACAGGGGCCAGCCCTGTGGTGTAGTGGTTAAGTTTGTCATGCTCCGCTTTGGCAGCCTGAGTTCGAACATTGTATTCCTGGAAGTGGACCTAAAGCACTCATCAGCCGTGCTGTGGCAGTGACCCACATACAAAATAGAGGAAGATGGGCACAGATGTTAGCTCAGAGCTAATCTTCCTCAAGCCAAAAAAAAAAAAAAAAACAGGAAGATTGGCAACAGATGTTATCTCAGAGTGAATCTTCATAAGCAAAAATAAAACAAAAGTGCGTATGTAAGTTATTTCTAAATGTAATGGAAACTACCCAAACGTCTTTCAAGTTAACATGATATGAAATAATCTTTGGTAAGTGAAAGCTTGTTTAAGTTTGTTGGTTTCATTGAAATAGGCATGTCCTCAGAGTTATCAGTGTTGGATGTGATGCAGACATGCAGTTTGTGTCTATTAGTCAAATAAGCTCATGTATCACTGTTACAATATTTGTCAGCAAAATAGTGTAGAATGATAGCTGATTTTGTCTAATGTCTCACAAGGTTTTTGTAGGCAATCTGAACATAATTATCAGAAACAAGTAAAGTAAATGGATGTGAACAGATAAAAGCTTTTGGGTGAATATTTCAACAATAATTATACATTATTGTGTATGTATTTAAAATAACTTCAAAACCTTTTGGTGACTTGAAACCTTAGAGTTTGGTTAAATTAAGTTAAATGATAGAAATTCATTGAGTATCCAGGTCATTTCCACGTAAGATAAAATATTACATATTAATCACTGAATATAGCTTTATTTACGTTGGCTTCTTATTACAGAGAAACTAAAAGATGTTTGGGTCTGTTAGTAAACATGCCTTTTATTAAAATATTCTACTATGAAGTGATATATTTCTAGAAAGTGTAAAAAGTATTTATAAATTTGCCAAGCCACAGAATGCTAATGCAAAAGACAGTTTATAATTGTCTACTTCTTGGTTTTCACTAAAATTAATGTCTATGAGAGTTAAGAATTATAATTAATATATGTGATTAAAGCTACTAAAAATTAGTAAGGAAACCATCTTTGTATTCAAGGAAAGTAAGATGTATGTTTTCAGTAAAGAAGATATAAGGAAAAGAATTATTTTTGCTTGTTTTGTTGAGAAAGATAAATTTGTCCTAAAATACTAGGAAAAAAAAAAAAGAAGGCATCAGGCAAATTATGAGTGTAAAAAAATAGTTACAGAAGGTTTGTGAAAAGGAAACTTGAGAAAAGAGTTTTATGCATGGCCCGGGTTGGCTAAGATTGGAATAACTTGAATTAAGTAAATGATTTTTAATATCAAAAGTAAGGTGGTGCAAAATTAGAAATTTGTTTTCTCTTTTTTAACAGGATCATTTTCCTGCACTTTTAGTCTGCTCTTGATAGTGAGATGATAAAGGATTTTTATTTATCTTTGAGTAAGTCTACCTAAAAGACGGAAATTCTATGTTTTGTCAAAATAATTTCCTATGTTCTAAAAGGCTAAAATCTCTCTATTAAAAGAACTAAGGTTTTTTTTTTTTTAGCTGTTTGTCTTAAACATCTGTTGTCACCTTGGTTAAATGGATAACTAAGCATTCTTTCACAATGACCAGTGTTTCAGAGAAACACAAGATCAGCAAAACACCTGATCTTGTTTGAACAAGTGTTTAAAAACATTTTGATATTTTTGAGAAGCTTCCTCAAAAACTCAGATCCTAAATGAAGTCTTTCATTTGACCTGAAAAGAAAAAAGTTTCTTTGAGAATTTTCAGATGGCCCCTGGGATTCCTCAAAGAAATTTGTTTTCCCTAGTAAAAGGCAGATACTGAACTAATTAGGCTTGTTTGGTATGCTAAATTGCATGGGAAGCATTGTCAAATAAATGATGATAAACCTTCTTAGGTTATATGGCATAGGTAGATATTATTCACTATCTTAACACTGCTACCTTGCTTCCAGCACCAGAGGAGGAAAACGACCATGACTTCATTCTATTATCTAATTTGGTTTACAGATTGGTCTTACTTAAAGGATAAGCAAAGACATTATCAAGCTGAATATGCTGTCCTGCCTCAAGAACGCCCACTACTTTCTATTAGCTTTGCTAAGCCAGTAAAAGATTTCCTTCTACAGGCTCCAGAAATCACCACAGAAGAAGAGAAATAAAAGTGGTGGCAAAAGTGGGGAATTTTTGAGCCCACTACGCAGATGTGGTTCTGGCCTGATAACAAACCATAATGCCTATTAGAGCACAAGCCACTGCCCCACCACGTGCATCAGTTATCCATTGGGTACCTGAAAAGATAATTTTGTGAGGAAAACAATATTTTTTAAAACTTTATCCCACAGTGGCTCAGAAAGCATATGCTTGTTGTACTTTATGTCCTAAATATAATCCCAGGAAAAAATTTCATGGGTTGAAAGGTCAGTTTCCCCTTCCTAAGGGACTCTTTGAGGTATGCCAATTGAATTTTCTTCAAATGCCACCATCACAAGGGTATAAACATCTTAGTAATGATCTGTGTGTTCTCACATTGGGCTGAGGCCTTTCCCTGAAGAAGAGCAGTGGCGTTAGTAGTAGGTAAATTATTGGAAAGGATAATTCCTGTTCGATAAATTCCTACTGAGTTACCCAGTGACCAGGGAACTCATTTCACTGGACAAAAAAATTAAATCTATTTATGACATTTGGCCAATAATGCAGCATTTTAACTAATGGTACAATCAAAACCCAATTGGCAAAGCTTTCAGAAGCATTTAATTCTCGTGGACAAAAGCCCTTCAGCCAGTTCTTCATAATCTTAGATCTACACCTTTTGGTAAACATCAGCTGTCTCTTTTTGAAATAATAACATGACAGCCTATGTAATCAGATGAGGAAACGTATGAACCAACTTTTCTTAAGGGGGATATATTACATTGTTTTCAGGGTCTTATTGAGGTGCTTAAAAGAAATGAAAGGTTGGTAGCTGATTCCTTTCACAGAGAGCTCCTGGGAGATGAAGACCTTAAGGATCATGCACTATAACCTGGACAATTTATTTATTAGAAGAGGCATCAAATAAAAGACTCTCTGCAGCCCCATTGGAAAGAACCATAACAGGTACTTTTAACCAACCTGTGATCTGCAAAATTAAAGGTCATAGACTCTTGGATTCACATTTCTCATTAAAAAAAATAGGCTCCTCTGCATGAGTGGATTTCAACTCCTTTTTCTGGCTCATGACTTCAACTGATTAAGACAAATACCTCCAAACCAGGATGAGAAGACGACAGCTGTCCCAGGACTCTGGACCAGGCCTGTATTCCCAACTTTATATCTCTTCATTTAAACCCTGGTAATGCTAAAACTGTATTCCCATTTTATAATTGTTCCACTTAAGGTTTTCATAATACTATCATATTTGTTTGATTGGTATGATGTTGGTATGATTGGTTTGGAACAGATTGGTCTGGAAGGCCAGGCATTTATTAGGTGGATCCTAATGGAAATCAATGGTTATGTGGAACAAACCTCTGGCCTTGACTACCACCCAGATGGCTAGGATGCTGCATCCTGGGTTTCCCTTACATTCAGGGAAGGATTTTCCCAGAATTAAGAACTGTTGCCCATCTTTCTTTCCTTAAGGACAGATGGGGTTGTTCAGTGTTCCACTGGTATGGCCACCTATAAGCTATATTTGCTCCTTCTTTGAGGCTAAAAGATGTCATATCACATATAGAAACCTTGACTAAATTTACTCCACAAGCCCTTAATGATAGGGCAGGAATAGTCTTATTAAATATTGAAATGTTTTTAATGAGAAAGGCTGCCGTTTAAAATAGAATGGCTTTAGATATTTTAAGTGCATCCCAAGGTGATATGTGTGTAATCATTCAACTAAATGCTGTGCTTTTATACCTGATGAATCTTCCTACAGCACAAGAAAAAGTAGGTGAATGCCCTAAGTGACCCTATACCAAGTCTTGATTTGTTTAGTTGGCTCCCTTCCGGTCTTGGTTCCCTTTTGCGATCTAGGTTGCAATTCTTTTTTCTATTACTCCTTAGATTTCTTGTATTTGTCATAAAATTCTAACTAATTACTGTTTTCTTTGCTCAGCGTTGTAAGACTGGAATGCAAGCTAGAGTAGTGAGTGCTCAGCGACCTGAGATGATCAATCAATCTTAAAACTCTGAATGAATTTCCTTTTCTTATTAAGACTATGCCTAAGAATTCATTTTTAAGCAAATGATTTCAAGTATTGGATTACCTGTTGTGTAATTGCTATAAACAATGTAACTATAGGAAGTCATGTAAAAGCACATAACAATGTGTGATAATCTAAAAATAATTGACAAATTACATAACCTATGAAACACTTCCCCTTTAATATATACCTCTATGATTGTCCACTATACCTGACTTTTTCCTCCCAACATGGATAACTGAGCAAATCAATGAAATAAAAGCCTAGAACAGAGGGACACAATGGACCCAAGGCAGGCAGCAACCACTCTGGAACAAAAGGACAAGATTTTGATCAGCAATGGCTTCTATCAAGAGGTTATTGATCAAAAGGGGAAGAGATTTTCACATATTGAGGTATATGGGGTAACTATTTGGGTTCAAAGCTGATTCAGCTTGAAGTAAAGAAGCCTGACTTATGGCCTATCAAACATACATTGTACTTCTGCTTTAACCATTAAAATAAAGCATACACTCTCCAGATAAGAATGCATACTTCCCCTCCTACACCCTGTTGGTAACACCTGGATTAGTCCCTTTCCCAACATCAGAGTCATATTGACCTGCTAATTGGCAACTAAATACCTCTTTGAAACTTTGATGAAAATATATCCTGGGTGTGTTTAATGTATATTCTTTGTTCTAAATAGATATAAGACTGTACTGAAAATGGTGCTTCTCTGGAACGTTTTCTAAGGCCTTCCTTTGTTATAATCCTCACTCTGGCTCAAGTAAAACATCTTATTTCTCTTCTCTATAGAACGGTTATTGGTTATTTTGCTTCAGCAGTTCTTTATTTAATTTTGTTATACATAGACATGAATCTCAAAGTCATAAATGGGGTATTTCGCCTTCCTTAGGACAGTCTTTCTTTCAGTTCTCTTTTTGCTTAACCCTCCCCCCATCTTACTTCCCCTTCCTCAATTTCCTCCTCCAGTTCACCCTGTCTGGGAACCCATGTGAACAGTCTACTGTTTCCTTCCACATTTTCTCCATTTATAAACTTGTGGATACACAGATATTCTTAAATTTTGAGGGATCCCTTTCATGTACAAAATTAGAATTTCAATTCAGTCTCCTGCATCTTGCTCATGGAAATCCATGTATCTGACCTCATGGAAATTGGAAATCCCACCCAGACAACTGGTGCATTTTTTTTTTTAATCCTCCATATTATTCCATGGTAGAGATAGTCCTGAATTTGTTCAATAATCCGCAAACTGATGGATACCTTCTTTGCTCCAGGGTTTTTCTGTAAAACAGTGCTTTCAGGCTGGGGTCTCCAGGACCTGAGCAGCATTTGGCAGTGGAGGGAGATGCAATCCACAGGCGTGAAAAAGGGGCCCCACTAGAGGATTCACTTTACTCAAAGATAAATACTTAACTTTTTAAGATGAAAACACTGTAGCGGAATGCAAAATTCACAAGTAATTTTAAGTTAAATGTGAGGCTTCTAAGGACTCTCTCCTGTGTGATAATCCGCTTGGAGCTGAGCCCAAACCCAGTCAGCGAGTGCTCATTTGCTCTCTTTTTTTAGTAGAGAAGCTAAGAAGCCCCGACTAAAGTAGATTCCTCCAGCACAAACTGGAGGGTGCTAGGTCATCCGCCTCCTCCACATGGCAGCTGCAGAGGCTGACATGTCCCCTCTGAGTTCCAGGCCATGGTACCCCATTCTCACCCCTTCTGTCCCCAGGAGTTGGCTTCTTTGTCTGTCTCCATCCCTCTGCTCAGGAAGTTCCAGAGCCTCCAGGCTTTCCTGTTATTGCAGCAGAAGTGGCCTCACTTCCCTGTTAACGATCCCCTTAGCGTGGCCAGGGCTGCCCAGGGTTCCCAGTCTCCCCACAGCCAAAAGGCCGTTTGTTATATCCGATCACCCCTGGACTGTAAACCAAATGCAGTGCATTTGCTAAATTAAAAGAGTTGTTTGGTTTTTTTCTTAACCAAAGATATCAGACAGGGCTAGGAGGCCCTACCTCTCTGCTCCGCCCAACTGTCCTCCCTCCCAAGAGCCCCAGCCACTCACTGAGGAGGAGGCTGGTGAATCCCAGGAGCCAGGAGGACCAGTAGAGGTGGGGGTCTTCTGAGCAGCGCCCCATCGCAAGCTGCCTGCCAGCCTGCTCAGTTGCAGAGAAAACATCTAAGAGGCAGAGACAAAGGCAGAGGAAAAGCTTCACTCAGACAAGCCTCTTAAGCTCTATCCACCCCAAGGGCGGAGCTAAATAGTTGTTCTGGGATCTCACTCAAATAGTTAGAGTAAGCCTTCAGAGCTTTCATATCGTCCCTAGCACCTACAGTAAGACCCCAATAATACTTGCAGAATAAATTATGAACAGACTTACTCTATGATATGCCTGGCATGGTGTAGGAGAGGCCCCATCCCTGTAGTAAAATCAGTTTGGTGAGCTCATACTTTCCACCACTACACCCACTTGAAACTCTTACCTGATTGTCTGGTTAACAGCTTGCTCCAGGCGGCACTGCCCACCGATACTAACCTATGGTCCCCTCAGAAGTCACTCTACTACAGCCAGGCTGGACTAAGCCTTTCCCGTCCTCTGTTCCTATACTGTTAATGATTCAAATTTCCATTTGGATTTTCCGAAAGTTTCAACTGTCAGTTGCCTAAGTAAGAAGCTGTGAGCAAAACAACAAAGCTGTTTGTGGGAAATGTCAAACCCCTATACCCCAAAAGCACATATTGGCATTTACCTATTGCTGGCACCTATATGGCCTTCTCAGCTGCCACTAGCACTAGTAATGCTCCTTACACACAGGGCAAAGCCAACCCCCCAAAAAAACTGATAGGCACTTTGCTGCATCAAAACCAAGCATTTCCCTTTAAGCCTCTGCCAGCCCTGCTCTGCTATCAAGGAGTTGAAGTGATAGAGACCTACACACTCCTGCTGGCCACAACCTCAGCTGCCTCAGACTCACTGTCCCCTACTGAGGGTGTGGCCCTGGACTCTTCTCCCCAGACTGGGTATTCTGCAACATCCAAGAACTCTTGCCTCTCATACCCTGGGGGAATAGCACCATCTTCCTAACCCCCAGGCAGTGCCTCCTCTCCTCCCCTTTGAAGCTTCCTCCTTAGCTGCCCAGGTAGAACATCCCAAGGCTGGATCTGCAAGTCTGGTCCCATGACCATGTACTCAAGGTGGTCAGGGCTCTGTGTGCTAAAGCCATTTTATGGATGTGAAACCTGAGTCCTATGGGGTTGTACAACCTGCAAAAAGTCACACAGCAATCAAGAGTCAGGGTCTGGACCCAACAACGAACTCTGGAAAAAATCCCCAACATCACAGCTGCAGTCCAATCCTATTGTGTGGCCTCAAGCAAATCACCTGAGTCCAGTCTGTGTGTCCCCTAAACTGCTCTGCAGCATCCCACAGAAGAGAATATTCAATATTGATTCCCCCATCCCAGCTAGTAATGAGGAAATTACTACAAAGTCAGTCCATGAGCCCTATGGTCAGAAACTTCTTGTATGGAGCCAAAATCTGGGCAGCCCCTCTGATGGTCACTCTTAGGGTGATGGGGAGCAAATCTCATATGTCCCTGTCCTTTACATCCTCATACCTCTTGTGATAGCACTCTGTGTGTAATAACTATTCAGTTATAAAAACCAATTGCTTAAGGTGAATTGAGAGGAGGAGCCTAGAAAGAAGGAACCAGCAATATGGATGCAGGCCAGGGACACTGGCGAGAGTCAGACAGTAGACTTTTACATGCTGGCAAAATGCCAGGGATTTTTTTGTGTGTGTGTGTGAAGAGATCAGCCCTGTGCTAACATCTGACAATCCTCCTCTTCTTTTTGCTGAGGAAGACTGGCCTTGGGCCAACATCCATGCCCATCTTCCTCCACCCCATATGGGACGCTGCCACAGCATGGCCCGCCAAGCAGTGTGTCAGCGCGTGCCCGGGATCCAAACCAGCGAACCCCAGGCTGCCTCAGCAGAGTGCACACACCCAACCGCTTGTGCCACAAGGCCGGCCCTGCCAGGGATTGTTTTATAAAAACAGTTATCAAACTTCATTTCTACATCCCAGCCATCCTGTACCAAGGCATAACACACAAACAAGCACACATGCCACCTGCAGAACCTTTGGTAAGAGTGTAGTACACACAACTAACTGATGCCAGGAATGTTTTTGGAATTAATGGAAGGCACACCTGGATCTACAGAAGCAAAATGTGTGTGTCAGGAAGTGCAGGTAGGAGAAAAATGTAGAATTCAGTGAGCTTAGCACACAGGAAGAACAAGAGATCTGAAAAGTGACCAGGAGAATTAAGTTCCTAGGATTTCACAGAAACTATAGGGAATTCTCTGGACCTCAAGGGACTTGGTGAGTGGTCATGTCTATTTTTTTTTTAATTCCAAAGGCAGGACACCCCAGTTGAGAGAGCATTCTGTGAAGAATACATTTATTGAATATCTACTCTATGCCAGAGGCTTTACATGTGTTCTTTCAACTAATGCACAGTATACACTTAATTAAACACATGGATCATCCAAACAGAAGCTCAACAAGGAAACATTGTCCTTAAATAACACGTTAGACTGGATGGACTTAGTAGATATATACAGAACATTACATTCAAAAAAATGCAGAATACACATTCTTTTTGAATACACATAGAATATTCTCCAAGATAGATCACATATTAGGCCACAAAACAAGTCTCAATAAATTTAATAAGATTGAAATAATAGCAAGCATCTTTTTTGACCACAATTGTATGAAACTAGAAATCAACTACAAAAGGAAAATCTGAAAAGACACAAATACGTGGAACTTAAAGAAAATGCTACTGAACAATGATTGGATCAATTAAAAAATCTAAAGAAAAAAATCCCAAAATACCTGGAGACAAATGAGAATGAAAATATGACGTCAAAATATATGAGATACAGCAAAAGCAGATGAAAGAATGAAGTTTATAGCAAAATAGGCCTACCTCAACAAACAAGAAAAAAATCTCAAATAAACAACATGAGTGCACCTAAAGCAACTAGAAAAAGAAGAACAAAGAGCCCCAAATCAGCAGAAGGTAGGAAATAACCAAAATCAGAGCAGAAATAAATGAAATAGAGACCAAAGGAAAAAATAGAAAAAATCAATAAAAGGAGGAACTGGTTCTTTGAAAAATAAACAAAATTGACTAACCTTGTTAGATTCACCAAGAAAAAAAAAAGAGAAGACACAAAAAAATAAACCACAAATGAAAGAGGAGAAATTACAACAGATACTTCAGAAATACAAAAGATTATAAGAGACTACTATGAAAAGCTATACACCAACTAATTGGATAATATAGAAGAAATGGATAAATTCTTATAATAACACAACATTCCAAAACTCAATCAGGAAGAAATAGAGAATTTGAATAGACCAATTATCAGTAAGGAGATCAAAACAGTAATCAAAAACCTCTCCAAAAATAAGAGTCCAGGACCAGATGGCATCCTTGGTGAATTCTACCAAAGATTCAAGGAAGATTTAATACCTGTCCTTCTCAAACTCTTCCAAAAAATTGAAGAGGAGGGGAAGTTTCCCAGCTCATTCTATGAGGCCAACATTGCCCTGATACCAAAACCAGGCGATGACAACACAAAAAAAGAAAATTACAGGCCAATATCACTGATGACTATTGAAGCAAAAATCCTCAACTAAATACTAGCAAACCGAATACAATAACACATTAAAAAGAACATACACCCTGATCAAGTGGGATTTGTTCTAGGGATGCAGGAATGGTTAAAAATCTGCCAATCAATCAGCCTGATGAACCACATTAACAAAATGAAGAATAAAAACATATGATCATCTCACTAGATGCAGAGAAAACATTTGACAAGATACAGTATCCATTTATGATAAAAACTCAGAAAAGAATGAGTGGAGAAGGAAAGTACCTCAACATAATAAAGGCCATATATGACAAACACACAGCTAATAGCATACTCAGTGGAGAAAAACTGAAAGCTATCCTTCTAAGAACAGCAAACAGACAAGGATGCCCACTTTCACTACTCATATTCAACATAGTATTGGAAGTCCTAGCCAGAGCAATCAGGCAATAAAAAGAAATAAATTGTATCCAAATTCGAATGGAAGAAGTGAAACTGTCACTATGTGCAGATGACATGATTTTATATATAGAAAATCCCAAAAACCCCACCAAATACCTTTTAGAAATAATAAATGGTTACAGGAAAGTTGCAGGATACAAAATCAACAGACAAACATCAGTTGCATTTCTATACACTAACAAGAAATTAGTAGAGAAAGAAATTAAGAATACAACACCATTTACAATTGCCACAGAAAAATAAAATATCTAGGAATAAATGTGACCAAAGAGGTGAAAGTCCTCCACACTGAAAACTATAAAACTTTGTTAAAGGAATTGCAAAAGACACAAAGAAATGGAAAGATATTTTGTGCACTTGGATTAGAAGAATTAACATAGCTAAAATGTCCATACATCCTAAAGCAATCTATAGATAGAATGTAATCCCTATCAAAGTTCCAACAAGATTGTTTCACAGAAATACAACAAAGAATCCTAAAATTTATATGAAAAACCAAAAGACCGAGAACAGCCAAAGGAATGCTAAGAAAAAAGAACAAAGCTGGAGGTATCACACTCCCTGATTTCAAAACATACTACAAAGTTATGGTAAATAAAAAAGCATACTTTGGAGATTAAGCCCTTATCAGATGTATGGTTTGCAAATATCTTCTCCCAATTGTTAGGTTGTCTTTTCGTTTTGTTGATGGTTTCCTTTGCTGTGTAGAAGCTTTTTAGTTTGATGTAGTCCCATTTGTTTATTTTTTCTATAGTTTCTCTTGCCCGGTCAGACATGGTGCTTGAAAATATGTTGCTTTATACCCTCAATGTCCATCCATGTTGTCACAAGTGGCTGGATTTCGTCGTTTCTTATGGCTGAGTAGTATTCCATTGTGTATATATACCACAGCTTCTTTATCCATTCGTCCCTTGATGGGCACTTAGGTTGCCTCCAAGTCTTGGCTATCGTGAATAAGGCTGCAATGAACACAGGGGTGCATGATATAATGCAAAGTGAAATAAGTCAGAGGGAGAAGGTCAAATACCATATGATTTCCTTCATTAAGTAGTAGATAATAACAAAAATAAACAAACACATAGGGACAGAGATTGGATTGGTGGTTACCAGAGGGGAAGGGGGGAGGGAGGAGGGTGAAAGGGATAATTTGGTACATGTGTGTGGTGATGGGTTGTAATTAGTATTTTGGCGGTGAACATGATGTAGTCCATGCAGAAATAGAAGTACAATGATGTACACCTGAAATTTTTACAATGTTATAAACCAATGTTACTGCAATAAACAAAAAATTAAAAAAAAAAAAAAGAAAATATGTTGCTAACACCGATGTCGAAGAGCGTACTGCCTATGTTTTCTTCTAGAAGTGTCATAGTTTCAGGTCTTACATTCAAGTCTTTAATCCATTTGGAGTTAATTTTTGTGTATGGTGTAAGGTAAGGGTGTACTTTCATTTTTTTGCATGTGGCTATCCAGTTTTCCCAACACCATTTGTTGAAGAGATTTTCTTTTCTCCATTGTATGTTCTTGGCTCCTTTGTCAAACATTAGCTGTCCATAGATGTGTGGGTTTATTTCTGGGCTTTCAATTCTATTCCGTTGATCTATGTGTCAGTTTTTGTGCCAGTACCATGCTGTTTTGGTTACTATAGCTTTGTAGCATATTTTGAAGTGCCCATCAATGGATGAATGAATAAAGAAGATGTGATATATATACAGAATGGAATACTACTCAGCCATAAGAAACGATGAAATCCAGCCATTTGTGACAACATGGATGGACATTGAGGGTATTATGCAAAGTGAAATAAGTCAGAGGGAGAAGGTCAAATACCATATGATTTCCTTCATTAAGTAGTAGATAACAACAACAATAAACAAACACATAGAGACAGAGATTGGATTGGTGGTTACCAGAGGGGAAGGGGGGAGGGAGGAGGGCAAAAGGGATAATTGGGCACATGAGTGTGGTGATGGGTTGTAATTAGTATTTGGGTGGTGAACATGATGTAATCTATGCAGAAATAGAAGTATAAGGATGTACACCTGAAATTTATACAATGTTATAAACCAATGTTACTGCAATAAACAAAAAATTAAAAAAAAAAAAGCATAGTACCGGCACAAAAAACAGACACACAGATCAATGGAACAGAATCGAGAGCCCGGAAATAAACCCATATATCTGTGAATAGCTAATTTTTGACAAGGGATCCAAGAACATACAATGGAGAAAGGAAAGTCTCTTTAATAAATGGTGTTGGGAAAATGGGACAGCCACATGCAAAGAATGAAAGTAGACCATTATCTTACACCACACACAAAAATTAACTCTAAATGAATGAAAGGCTTGAATGTAAGACCTGAAACCATAAAAATTCTAGAAGAAAACACAGGCAGTATGCTCCTTGACATCGGTCTTAGCAGCGTATGTTCAAGTACCATGTCTCGCCAGGCAAGGGAAACCATAGAAAAAATAAACAAATGGGACTACATCAAACTAAAAAGCTTCTGCACAGCAAAAGAAACCATCAACAAAACAAAAAGACAACCTAACAATTGGGGGAAGATACTTGCAAACCCTATATCTGATAAAAGGTTAATATAAAAAATATATAAAGAACTCAGACATCTCAACAACAAAAAATTTAATAACTCAATTAAAAAATGGTAAAAAGATTTGAACATGTTTCCAAAGAAGATATGCAAATGGCCAAGAGGCACATGAAAAGATGTTCAACATCACTAACTGTTAAGGAAACTCAGATCAAAACTACAATAAGATATCACCTCACACCTGTCAGAATGGCCATAATTAACAAGACAGGAAATAACAAGTGTTGGAGAGGATATGGAGAAAAGGGAACTCTCATACACTGCTGGTGGGAGTGCCAGTGATGCAGTCACTCTGGAAAATAGGGTGGATATTTCTTAAAAAACTAAGAATAGAACTACCACACAATCCAGATATTCCACTGCTGGGCATTTGTCCAAAGAACATGAGAAAATGAATGCACAAATATATATTCTCCCCTACGTTCATTGCAGCATTATTCACAATAGCCAAGACTTGGAGGAAACCTAAGTGCTCATCAAGGGATGAATGGATCCGGAAGATGTGATATATATATACACAATGCAATACTATTCCACCATAAAAAAGATGAAATCTTGCAATTAGCAACAGCATGGATGTACCTTGAGGGTATTATACTAAGTGAAATAAGTCAGAGGGACAAAGTCAAATACTATATGATCTCATCCATAAATAAAAGTTTAAAACAAGAACAAACAAATACATAGAGACAGAGATTGCATTGGTTGTTACCAGAGGGGCAGCAGGAGGGAGGAGAGTGAAAAGGGTGATTTGCACATGTATGGTGATGGATAGTAATTAGTCTTTTGGTGGTGAACATGATGTAATCCACACAGAAATCAAAATATAATGATATAATCCTGAAATTTATATAATGTTATAAATCAAGCTTACCTCAATAAAAAAGAAGACAGTACCAAATAGAAGACATGGATATGAAGAATACAATAACTGAACAGAAAAATACAACTGAAAGGTTCAGTAACAGATTAGGTGAATCAAAAGAAAGGATCAGTAAAATCTAAAGGCAATGGAACTCACCCAGTCAGAGCAGTAACAAGAAAAAAAAAAAAAGAGAGAGTGAAGATAGCTTAAGGGACTTTGGAGACAACTTCAACTGGACCAACTATCACAGTACAGAGATCCAAAAAGGAGAAGAGAGAGAGAAGGGGGAAGAAAATATATTTGAAGAAATAATGACTGAAAACTTCCCTTATCTGGGGAAGGAAATAGACATCCCAATCCAAGAAGCCCAGGGAGTACCCAAAATGATGAACCCAAAGAGACCCACACCAAGACACATTATAGTTAAAGTGTGAAAAGTTAGACAAGAAAGAATCTTCAAAGCAGCAAGAGAAAAACAACTTGTTACCTACAAAGGAATCTCCATAAGACCATCACCAAATTTTTAGCAGAATCTTAGCAGACCAGAATGGAGTGGCATAATATATTCAAAGTGCTGAAAGAAAAAACTACCACCAAAGAATATTCCACCCAAGAATACTCCACCCAGCAAAGTTGTCTTTCAGAATTGAAGGAGAAATAAAAAGTTTTCCAGAGAAACAAAAGCTAAAGGAGTTCAGCACTGCTAGGCTGACCTTCAAGAAATATTAGAGAAATTTCTTTAAGCTGAAATGAAAGAGCAGCTTTTAGTAACAAGAAAGCATATGAAAGTATAAATCTCACTGGTAAAAATAAATATATAGTGAAATTCGGAATGATCTAATGTTGTAAATGCAGTGGGTTAATCACTTATAAAGCTAATATAAAGGTTAAAAGGCAAAAGTAGTAAAAATAACTACAATTACCATAATTTGGTAATGGATACACAAGATAAAAGATGTGAATTGTCATATCAAAAACATAAAATAGGGGGGAACTAAAATATAGAGCTTTAGAACATTCAAGCTTAAGTTGTTATCATCTTAAAATATACTTCTATAAGTATAAGTTGCCTTATGTAAGTTGCATGGTAACCCCAAAGCAAAAATCTATTGTAGGTACACAAAAGATAAAGGAATCTAAGCATACCACTATGGAAAATCATCAAATCACAAAGGAAGAGACCAAGAGAAGAAGAAAGGGACACAGACGTTACAAAACAAAGAGAAAACAGTTAACAAAATGGCAATAAGTACTTACCTATCAATAATTACTTTAAAAGTAAATCAGCTAAATTCTCCAATCAAAAGACATAGAGTGGCTGAACAGATAAAAAAACTAGACCAATCTATATGTTGCATACAAGAAACTCACTTTAGAGGTAAGGACACACACAGACTGAAAGTGAAGGGATGTAAAATGATATTCCATGTGAATAGAAAGTAAAAGAAAGCTGGGTTAACTATACTTAAATCAAACAAAATGAATTTAAGACAAAGCATCTAATAAGAGACTAAGAAGGTCATTATATAATGATAAAGGGGTCAATCCAACAAGATGATAGAACATCTGTAAATATTTATGGAGCCCACATAAGATCACCTACATGCATAAAGGAAATATTAACAGTCCTAGGGGAGAAATAGACAGCAATATAATAATAGTAGGGAACTTTCATACCCCACATTCATCAATAGATAGATCATCCATACAGAACTTAAATAAGGAAGTATTGGTCTTAAAGGACATACTAGACTTGATGGACTTAATAAACAAATACGGAACATTCCACCCAACAGCAAGAAAATAAACATTCTTCTCAAGTGCACATGCAACATTCTCCAGAATAGATCATATGTTAGGCCACGAAACAAGTCTTAATACATTGAAGAGGACTGAAATCATATCAAGCATCCTTGCTGACAACAATGATGTTAAACTAGAAATCAATTTCAAGAAGAAAACTGGAAAATTCACAAATATGTGGAGACTAAACAACATGCTACTAAACAACCAATGGTCAAAGAAGAAATCAAAAAATACTTTGACATAAATGAAAATAGAAATACTACATACCAAAACTTATGGGATGCAGGAAAAGCATCTAAGAGGGAAGTTCATAGTGATAAACGACTACAAAAGAAACAAGAAAAATCTCAAATAAACAACCTACCTTTACACCTAAAGGAACTAGAAAAAGAACAAATGAAGTCCAAAGTTAGTAGAACGAAGGAAATGAAAAAGATAAGACTGGAATAAATGAAACAGTGGCTAAATGATAATAAAAAAGATAAATGAAACTAAGACAAGGTTTTTCAAAAAGATAAACAAAATAGAGACAGTGTTAGCTAGACTCACCTAAAAGAAAAGGGAGAGGAATCAAACAAATAAAATCAGAAATGATATAGTGGATGACACAACTGATACCAGAGAAGTACAAATGATCATAAGAGACCACAATGAATAAAGATACACCAAAAAATTGGACAGCCTAGAAGAAATGAATAAATTCCTAGAAACATGAAACCTACCAAGACTGAATCAGGCTGAAAGAGAAAATCTGAACAGATGGATTACTAGTAAGTTGAGTAAATGTGTAATCAAAAACCTCCCAACAAACAAAAGCCCAGGACCAGAATCACCCTTAATCAGTGAATTCTATAAACATTTAGGGAAGAATTAGTACGCATCCTTCTCAAACTCTTCCGAAAGAACAGAAAAGGAGAGAACAATTCCAAAGCCATTCCATAAGGCCAGTATTGCCCTGTCATATGAAAACCAGAAAAGCCACTACAAGAAAAAAAAATTACAGGCCAATAATGCTGATGAACTTAGATGCAAAAATCTTCAATAAAACATTAGCAAATCTAATTGAACAATACATTGAATAGATCATACCACTCGATGAAGTGGGATTTACATGGATGCAAGGATGGTTCAATATCTATAAATCAATCAATGTGATATATCATATTAATAAAATGGATAAAAATCATATGATCATCTCAATAGATGCATAAAAAGCATTTGAAAAACTAAAACAAGCATTTATGGTTACAACTCTCAACACTGTCAGTATAGAGGGGACATATCTCAACATAATGAAGGTCACGTATAGCAAGCCCAGAGCTCACATCATACTCAATGGTGAAAAGCTGAAAACTTTTCCTCTAAGGTCAGGAACCAGACAAGCATGCTTCCATTTGCCACTTTTACTCAACATAGTATTAGAAGTCCTAGCCAGGGCAATTAGGCAAGAAAAAGAAATTAAAAGGCATTCAAATCAGAAAGGAAGAAGTAAAACTGTCAGTATTTGCACATGACACAATACTATATATAGAAAATGCTAAAGAGTCCACCAAAACACTGCTAGAAGTAATGAACGAATTCAGGAAAGTTGCAGGATACAAAATCAATACATAAAAAACATTTCCATTTCTCTACACTAATAACAAACTATCAGAAAAAGAAATTCAGAAAACAATCCAATTTACAAGTGCATCAAAAAGAACAAAATATCTAGCAATAAATTTGCCAAGGAGGTGAAAGACCTGTATATTGAAAAGTATAATACATTGATGAAAGAAATTGAAGAAGAACAAATGAATGGACAGATATTCCATGCTCATGGATTAGAAGAATTAACATTGTCAAAATATGCATAACACCTAAAGCCACCTATAGATTCAATGGAATCTCTACCAAGATTCCAATCACATTTCTCACAGAAATAGAAAAGACAATCCTAAAATTTGTATGGAATCACAGAAGGCCCCAAATAGACAAAGAAATCTTGAATAAGAAGAACAAAGCTGGAGGAATCATGCTTCCTGATTTCAAGCTGTACTACAAAGCTAAAATAATCACAACAGTATGGCATTGTCATAAAAACAAACACATAGGCCAATGGAAGGGAATAGAATGCCCAGAAATAAACCAACTCATATATAGTCAATTAATTTACAACAAAGGAGCCAAGAATGTGCAATGGGCAAGTAGTCTCTTCAACAAATGGCGCTGGGAAAGCTGGATAGCCATATGCAAAAGAATGAAACTGGATCACTATCGTACACCATAACGCAAAATTAACTCAAAATAAATTAAAGACTTGTAAATAAGTCCTGAAACCATAAAACTCCTAGAAGAAAAGAGTAAGCAGTACTCCCCTTTGACATTGGTCTTGGTGATGATTTCTCGGATTTGACACCAAAAAACAAAGGCAGCAAAAGTAAAAATAAATAAGTGGAACTACGTCAAACTAAAAAGCTTCTGCACAGCAAAGGAAACTATCAACAAAAGGGAAAGCCAACCTACAAAATGGGAGAAAATGTTGCAAATCATATATCTGATAAGGGGTTAATATCTAAAATATATAAAGGACTCATACAACTCAATAGCCAAAAAAAAAAAAAAATCCACAAGCAATCTGAATAAAAAATGAGCAGTGGAATGAAATAGACATTTTTCCAAAGAAGATATACAGATGGCCAACAGGCACTTGAAAAAATACTCAGCATCAGTAATTATTAGGGAAATGTAAATCAAAACCACAATGAGATATCACCTCACACGTGTTGAAATGGCTGAGGACAAAAAGACAAGGAATACCAAATATTGGTGAGGATGTGGAGAAAAGGGAATACTTTTGCACTGTTGGTGTGAACGTAAATTGGTACAGTCATGAGGGAAAATAGTTTGGAGATTCCTCAAAAAATTAAGAATAAACTACCATATGATCCAGCAATTCCAATTCTAGGTATTTATCTAAGGGAAAAGAAGATACTAACTCAAAAAGATATACATGCCTTCATGTTAATTGCAGTATTTATTATAATAGCCAAGACATGGAAGCAACTTAAGTGTCCATCAAGGATGAATGGATAAAGATGATGTGGTGAATATATATACAATGGAATATTATTCAGCCATAAAAAAGAGAGAAATCTCATCATATACAACAACATAGATGGACCTTGAGGGCATTATGCTAAGTGAAATAAGTCAGACAGAGAAAGACAAATACTGTATGATCTCACTTACATGTGGAATATAAATAATAAAGGAACTCATTGATACACAGAACAGATTGGTGGTTGCCAGTAGCAAGGCTTGGGGGGGGGTGGGTGAAATGGATGAAGGTGCTCAAAAGGTACAAACTAGGTATAAAATAAATAAGTTTGGGAATGAAATGTACAGTGTGGTGGATATAGTTAATAATACTTTGTTATATATTAGAAAGTTGCTAAGAGAGTAGATCTTTCCTTATCACAAAAAAAAAATTTGTAACTATGTGTGGTGATATATGTTAATTAGATTTATTGTAGCAATAATTCACAATATATACAAATATTGTATCATTATGTTGTACACCTGAGACTAATATAATGTTAATTGTCAATTATATCTCAATAAAAAAGGAAAGACAAACAGGAATTATTGCAAGCAGGAATAGAGGTTACTCATCACATACGAGGCATCCACAATGAGACTAACAGCTGATTTCAGAAACCATGGAGGTGAGAATACACGGCGGAGACATATTTGAAGTTTTGAGAGAAAAATATGTCAACTTAAATTTTCTACCCAGCCAAACATCTGTCAAAAATAAAGGAGAAATTTAGACACACCCAAATAAATGAAAACTGAGAATTTGTCACTAGCCAATCTGCTGTATAACAAATGCTAACGGGAGTCATTCAGGCTGAAATAAAAGGACAATAGTCAGTAAATGCGTAGGAAGAAATAAATGGCACCAGTAAAAGTCAATAAATAGATCAATAACAAAGAAAATGTTAATGGGTGTTTTTTATTGTTGTACTTTGCTAGAGTTTTTTCTCCTAACTGGCTTAAAAGAAACTTGCATAATGCCAAAATTATAGATCTGTGTTAATGAGCACTCAGAGTAAAAAATGGTGTTCATATAAGAATAACAGCACACAGCAGGATGGAACACAAGTATATAGGGTCACAATTTGGTTTACTATTGAAATTAAGTTGGTATTAATCTAGTTTAGATTGTAGAAATTAAGAAATTAATTTAATTTACACAAATAAAATCTTGTTATGAGGAAGTACTGTGAACAACTGTATGAAAAAAATTACATAAATTAGATTATGGACAAATTTCTAGAAAGACACAACTATCAAAAGTGACTTCACCAGGAGGAGAAGTCAAGATGGCAACGTAAGCAGACTCTGAACTCACCTCCTCCCATGGACACAGCCAATTTACAACTACTCGTGGAAAAATTACCCCTGAGACAGAACTGAAAACTGGATAAGAGGAATTCCTGCAACAAAGGACAATCCTAATTGAGGTGGACGAGGCAGAAACTCCCTTCTGGAGAGTGGGGCAGGACGTGCACAAGGAGAGAGTGGAGAGTGTAGGGCAGTGGTGGAGTGTGTGGGGCTCCCGACGTGGAGAGACTGGGTCCACTTCAGGAGGTCGGGGCGCACACACAGGCCAGGACTGTGTTGACTGTGTATGTGGACCTGTGAGCAGCAGGGCTTGTCAGTTGCAGAAGACTTGTGCTTCTCAAGGACCCACATAAGGGGTTTTTCCCACTTTCCAAAGTCTGAAACAATTGGGTGCTCCTGTGCCTGACACCAGCCCCACCCAGCTACAATCCTCAAAGAGGTGACAAGACACCTAAAGGCTGGAGGCTTATAGCAATTGTAAGCCCCTGAGCCTAACAACCTGCCATGCTGGGGGCCTACTCACTTAAAAGAAATACTGCAACACAAATGTGGTATTAGAACTTGCAGCCAACTGTGCTGGGGCTCCCCACACCTGATAAAGAGACTGAAGGGCCCACAATAACTACAAACAGCTGAGCATTACTACAGCTGACCAGGAGCATAACTCGGCCTACCTGGGCGCATACAGGGAGAGCAAACAGGCCACAACAGAAGGACACACATAGTCCACATAGGGGTTACCCTTGGAAAATTGAGAACTGAGGGAAGCACGCTGCAGGACTCCTAAGGCATCACTTGTATAAGGTCACCGATCCAAGAGCAGGAGACGTAGCTGACCTACCTAATACGTAGACACAAGCACAGGGAAAGAGGCAAAATGAGGAGGCAAAGGAATACATTCCAAGTACGGGAACAAGACAAAATTCCAGAAAAGGAACTAAGTGACACAGAAATGAGCAACCTACCCAACAGAGGGTTCAAACTAAGAATGTTAAGGATGCTCACTGATCTGGGGAGAAGAATAGATGAACTCAGTGAGAATGTCAACAAAGAATTGGAAGATATAAAAAATAACCAATCAGAAATGAAGAATACAATACAGGAAATGAAAAATTTGCTAGAGGGAATCAAAAGCAGAGTAGAGGATACAGAAAAACGGATCTGCGAGCTGAACGAAAGACTAGAAGAAATTACCCAAGCTGAGCAGGTAAAAGAGAAAAGAATTAAAAAGAGTCAGGACAGTCTAAGGGACCTCTGGGACAACATCAAGAGCACTAACATCCGTGTTATAGGTGTCCTGGAAGGAGAAGAGCGAGACAAAGGGGCAGAGAATTTATTTCAAGAAATAATAGATGAAAACTTCCCTAACCTAAGGAAGGAAGCAGACATCCATGTACAGGAATCACAGAGAGCCCCAAACAAGATAAACCCAAAGAGGCCCACACCAAGACACATCATAATCAAAATGTCCAGTTTTAAAGATAAAGAGAGAATCCTAAAAGCTGCCAGAGAAAGACTAGTTACATACAAAAGAAACCCCATAAGGCTATCAGCTGACTTCTCAGCAGAAACCTTACAGGATAGAAGAGAGTTGCATGATATATTTAAAGTGCTAAAAGGAAAAAACTTACAGCCAAGAATACTTTACCCAGCAAGATTATCATTCAAAAATGGAAGGAGAGATCAAAAATTTCCCAGGCAAGCAAAAATTAAAGGAGTTTGTCACCAAGAAACCAGTGCTACAAGAAATGTTAAAGGGACTGATTTAAGGGCAAAAGAGAAGACCACAAATAGGAAAAATTATCTATTTCCATGATAAGAGGGCAATGGATACAAATGCACAAAAAAGAGGTTAGATATGATATCAAAAACATAAAATGAGTGAGAAGGAGAGTTAAAGAGTAGAACTTTCAGACAGAGGTCAAACTAAAGAGACCATCAATTCTGTATAGAAGGAGAAAGGTACAGAGAAGGACTTCTAAAACACTGAAAAAAAAGTTAAAAAATGGCAGTAAATACATACTTATCAATAGCTACTTTAAACGTCAATGGACTAAATGCTCCAATTAAAAGGCATAGGGTGGCTGATTGGATAAAACACCAAGACTCATATATAGACTGCATACAAGAGAAACACTTCAGACCTAAAGACACTCACAAACTGAAAGTGAAGGGATGGAAAAAGACACTCCACACAAATGACAATGAAAAGAAAGCTGGGGTAGCAGTACTCATATCATACAAAATAGACTTTAAAACAAAAACTGTAAAAAGAGACAAAGAAGGCCATTACATACTGATCAAGGGAACAATCCAACAAGAGGATATAACACTTGTAGATATCTAGGCACCCAATGTAGGTGCACCTAAATATAAAGCAATTATTAACAGACATAAAAAGAGAAATAGACAGTAACACAATAATAGTAGGGGACTTTAACACTCCACTTACACCAACGGATAGATCATCCAAACAGAAGATCAATAAGGAAACATTGGCCTAAATGACACACTAGAACAGATGGACCTAGTAGATATATACGGAGCATTCCATCCAAAAACCAAAGAATACACATTCTTTTCAAATGCACATGGAACACTCTCCAGGATTGAACACATATTAGACCACAAAAGGAGTCTCCATAAATTTAAGAAGATTGAAATAATACCAAGCATCTTTTCTGACCACAACGGTATGAAACTGGGAATCAACTATAGGAAGAAAACCAGACAAGCTATAAATACATGGAGATTAAACAAAATGCTACTGAACAACCACTGAGTCAACAAAGAAATCAAAGAAGAAATCAAAAAATATCTGGAGACAAATGAAAATGAAAATAAGACATGCCAGAATTTATGGGATACAGCAAAAGCGGTTCTAAGAGAGAAATTTATAGCAATACAGGCCTATCTCAACAGAAAAAAAAAAAAATCTCTAAACAACTTAACAATGCATCTAAAGGAACTGGAAAAAGAAGAACAAACAAAGCCCAAAAGCAGTAGAAGAAGGGAAATAATAAAAATCAGACCACAAATAAATGAAATAGAGACTAAAACAACAATAGAAAAAATTAATAAAACCAAGAGCTGATTCTTTGAAAAGATCAACAAAATTGACAAATCTTTAGCTAGACTCACCAAGAAAAAAAGAGAGAAGGCAAAAATAAGTAAAATCAGAAATGAAAGAGGAGAAATTACAACAGACACCTCAGAAATACAAAAGATTATGAGAGAATACTATGAAAAGCTGTATGCCAACAAATTCGACAATCTGGAAGAAATGGATAAATTCTTAGAATCATACAACCTTCCAAAACTGGATCAAAAAGAAGTAGAGAATTTGAATAGACCAATCACCAGTAAGGAGATCAAAACAGTAATCACAAACCTCCCCAAAAATAAAAGTCCAGGACCAGACGGCTTCCCTGGTGAATTCTACCAAACATTCAAAGAAGACTTAATACCTATCCTTCTCAAACTCTTCCAAAAAATTGAGGAGGAGGGGAAGCTCCCTAACTCATTCTACGAAGCCGACATTACCCTGATACCAAAACCAGACAAGGACAACACCAAAAAAGAAAATTACAGGTTAATATCACTGATGAACATCGATGCAAAAATCCTCAACAAAATACTTGCAAATCGCATACAACAATACGTTAAACAGACTATACACCATGATCAAGTGGGATTTATTCCAGGTATGCAAGGGTGGTTCAACATTCTCAAATCAATCAACTTATTACACCACATTAATAAAATGAAGAATAAAGATCACATGATTATTTCAATAGATGCAGAGAAAGCATTTGACAAGATACAGCATCCATTTATGATAAAAACTCTAATTAAAATGGGGATAGAAGGAAAGTACCTCAACATTATAAGGGCCATATATGACAAACCCACAGCTAATATCATCCTCAATGGTGAAAAACTGAAAGCTATCCTTCTAAGAACAGGAACCAGACAAGGATGCTCACTGTCACCACTCCTATTTAACATAGTACTGGAAATCCTAGCCAGAGCAATCAGGCAAGAAAAAGAAATAAAAGGGATCCAGATTGGAAAGGAAAAAGTGAAACTGTCACTATTTGCAGATGACATGATTTTATATATTGAAAACCCTAAAGAATCCACCAGAAAACTTTTAGAAGTAATAAATGAATATGGTAAATTTGCAGGATACAAAATAAACATACAAAAATCAGTTGCATTTCTATACACTAACAACGAAGTAACAGAAAGAGAAATTAAGAATACAATCCTAATTACAATTGCAACAAAAAGAATAAAATACCTAGGAATAAACTTAACCAAAGAGGTGCAAGATCTGTACACCAAAAACTATAAAACATTGCTGAAAGAAATTGAAGAAGACACAAAGAAATAGAAAGATATTCCGTGCTCTTGGATTGGAAGAATTAACATAGTTAAGATGTCCATACTTCCTAAAGCAATCTATAGATTCAATGCAATCCCTATCAAAGTTCCAACAACATTTTTCACAGAAATAGAACAAAGAATCCTAAAATTTATATGGAACAACAAAAGACCCCGGATAGCTAAAGGAATCCTGAGAAAAAATAACAAAGCTGGAGATATCACACTTCCTGATTTCAAAATACACCACAAAGCTATAGTAACCAAAACAGCATGTTACTGGCACAAAAACAGACACACAGATCAATGGAATAGAATCGAAATCCCAGAAATAAGCACTCACATCTATGGACAGCTAATGTTTGACAAAGGAGCCAAGAACATACAATGTTGAAGGAAACCATCAACAAAACATAAAGTAAACCTAATGATTGGGAGAAGATATTTACAAACCATACATCTGATAAGGGGTTAATCTCCAAAATGTATAAAGAACTCATGCATTTCAACAACAAAAAAACTAACAACCCAATTAAAAAATGGGCAAAAGACCTGAACAGACATTTCTCCAAAGAAGATATGCAGATGGCCAACAGACACATGAAAAGATGTTCAAAATCATTAACTATCAGGGAAATGCAAATCAAAACTACAATGAGATATCACCTCACGCCTGTCAGAATGGCTATAATTAACAAGACAGGAAAAAACAAGTGTTGGAGAGGATGTGGAGAGAAGAGAACTCTCATACACTGCTGGGGGGATTGCAAACTGATGCAGCCAGTATGGAAAACAGTATGAAAATTCCTCAAAAAATAAAGGATAGAACTACCTTATGATCCAGCTATTCCACTGCTGGGTATTTATCCAAAGAACATGAAAACACCAATGCATAAAGATACATGCACCCCTGTGTTCATTGCAGCCTTATTCACAATAGCCAAGACTTGGAAGCAATCTAAGTGCCCATCAAGGGACTAATGGATAAAGAAGATGTGGTATATATACATACACAATGGAATACTACTCAGCCATAAGAAGCGATGAAATCCAGCCATTTGTGACATCATGAATGGACATTGAGGGTATTATGCAAAGTGAAATAAGTCAGAGGGAGAAGGTCAAATACCGTATGATTTCCTTCATTAAGTAGTAGATAATAACAACCATAAACAAATACATAGAGACAGAGATTGGACTGGTGGTTACCAGAGGGGAGGTGGGAAGGGAGGAGGGCAAAAGGGATAATTTGGCACATGTGTGTGGTGATGGGTTGTAATTAGTATTTGGGTGGTGAACATGATGTAATCTATGCAGAAATAGAAGTATAATGATGTACACCTGAAATTTTTACAATGTTATAAACCAATGTTACTCCAATAAACAAAAAATTAAAAAAAAGTGACAAGAATAAATTGAAAATCTAGATATACCTATAACAAGTAAAGAAGATGAATTAGTAATCAAAACACTCTATCAATGTAAAGCCAGAATGGCTTCATCCTGAATTATACCAGATATTTGAAGAACTAACGTCAATCCTTCAAAAACGCTTCCAAAAAATGTAAAAGGGAAATGACACGTAGGCACTTGCCAACTCAGTCTATGAAGCCAGAATTACCATGATATCAAAAGAAGACAATGACATCACAAGAAAACTACAGACCAATATCCTCATGATTATATGTGCAAAAATCCTAGACAAATTACTAGCAAACTGAAACCATCAGCATCTATAAAAGGATTATCCAACATGACCGAGTGGCATTCAACCCAGACACACAAGGTTGGTTCAACGTAAGAAAATTAAGCAATATAATATGAGATATTAGTAGATTAAATGGGAAAAAAAATAAATGATCACCAAGTTAGAGGAAAAAAGAGTATTTGACAAAATGTAACACCCTCTAATGAAAAAAAAACTCTCAACAAGTAGAAATTGATGACAACTTCCTCAGTCTGACGAAGGTATTCATGAGAAATCCACAGCTCATATTTTATTTAATGGCAAAAAAAAAAAACTGAAAGATTTCTTCCTTAGATGAAAAACATACTCATACAAGAGTATCTGGTCTCATTACTTGTATTCAACACTATATCGTAGTTACTAGCCAGAACAATTAAGTAAGAAAAATCATAAAATGTACACATATTAGAAAGGAAGATTTAAACCTATCTCTATTTGAAAATGACATGATTTTATATAGAGAACATCCAAAGGAATCCACAAGAAACTATTAGACCTAATAAACAATTGTGTTCAAGAAAGTATTAGGAGACAAGACAAATATGCAAAAATAGTTATATTTGCATATACTAGCAACAAACCCTCCAAAAATGCGTTAAGATAACAATTCCATTACAATAGAATAAAAAAATACTTAGAAATACAAAAGAAATGTAAAACTAGTGTCCTGAAAATGCAAAATATTGTTGAAAGAAGTTAAAGAGCACCTAAATAAATGTAAAGATATACCATGTTCATGGATTAGTGATTTAATATTGCTAAATTGGCAATACTCCCCAAATTGAACTACATATTCAGAGCAATACCTATCAAAATTTCATCTGGATTTATGGGAAGAAATTGACAAGCCAATGCTAAAATTTGTATGGAAATAAAGAAGACCCAGAATAACCAAAACATTCTTTAAAAACAGGAATAAAGTTGGAAGACTCACACTTCATGGTTTCAAAATTTAGTAGAAAGCTAAATTAATCAAGACAATGTAGCTCTGACATGAGAATAATTCTTTGGAATAGAATTGAAAGAACAGAAATAACCCCACACATCAATGGTCAATTGATTTTCAGCAAGGGTGCCAAGACAAGTCAATGAGGGCAAGAACGGAGTTTCCAACATATGGTGCTGGCAAAACTGGATATCCACATGCAAAAGAAAGAAGTTGCACCCTTACCTTAGACCATATAAAAAATTAACTCAAAGTTAATCAAAGACCTAACTATAGGAGCTAAAAGTACAAAACTCTTTAAAGAAACAGATGAAAATATTCATGACATTGGATTAGGCAATACTTTCTTAGATATGACAGCTAAAGTACCAGCCACCAAATTAAGAACAGATAAATTGGACTTCCATACATATAAAACATTTTGTGCTTCCAGGGAGACTATCAAAAAAGTGAAATACATCCTGGAAATGGTACAAAATATTTGCAGGTCATATATCTGATAGGATCTAGAGTCCATAATACATAGCCAGCCTGGTGGTCTAGAGATGAAGATTTGGCACTCTCACCATCGTGGCCCAGATTCATTTGCTGGTCAGAGAACCACACCACCCTTCTGTCGGTTGTCATACTGTGGTGATTATGTGTTGCTGTGATGCTGAAAGCTATGCCACTAGTATTTCAAATACCAGCAGGGTCACCCATGGTGGGCAGGTGTCAGGGGAACTTCCAGACCAAGATAAACTAGGAAGAAGGAACTGGCCACCTACTTCCAAAAATATTGGCCATGAAAACCCTATGAATAGCAGTGAAGTATTGTCTGATAGGGTGCTGGAAGATGAGAGGATAGCACAAAAAGACAGGTAGGGTTCCACTCTGCTGTACACAGGGTTGCTAGGAGTCAGAATCCACTCGTCAGCACTAGCAACAAATCCAGAATACATAAAAGACTCTAACACCTTAACAATAAAAAGACAAAAAAATTTTCTAAAGTTGTGAATGGATTCAAATAGACACTTCTCCAAAGAAGGTATATAAATGAGCAATAAACACATAGGAAGATGTCCCACATCATTAGTCATTAGAGAAATGCAAATCAAAACTACATTGAAGTAACATTTCATACCCACTAGATACAGTCTATTTGTATTTTTGAATCAAAAAGTTGGACAATAACAAGTGTTCACAAGGATGTAGAGACATTGGAACCCTCACTCATTGCTGGTAGAAATGTAAAATAGTGTAGCCAATTTGGAAAACAGTTTATCATTCCCGCAAAATGTTCTTCACACAGCTACCATATGACTCAGCATTCTACTCCTAGGTATACTCAAAGAAAATTGAAAACATATTCACACAATAATTTAAGATTATTCATAATAGTCAAAAAGTGCAAATAACTGAAACGTTTATCAACTGATAAATGGATAATCAAAATTTGGTATCTATACAATAAAACATTTAATCTTATTTTCTATTTGTTTGGATTTTGGCTTGCTCTTCTTTTTCTAGTTTCTTAAGTTGGAAGTTTAGGTTGTTGATTTAAGATCTTTCTTCTCTTTTAATATAGGCATTAATAGCTATAAATTTTCCTTTAGGAGCTGCTTTCAATATATCCCATAAGTTTGGGTATATAGTTTTCCAGTTTTTTCCATCTCGAAGTAAATTCTAATTCCCTTGTGATTTTTTCTTTTCCTCTTGGGTTGCTGAAGAGTGTGTTATTTAATCTCTATGTATTTGTGAGTTTGCCAAATTTCCTGTTGCTGATTTCTGATTTCATTTCATTGAGATTGGAGAACATACTTCATATAATTTCAAACTTTTTAAGTTTATTGAAGTTTGCTTTATGGCCTAACATATTGTGTTTTCTGAATAATGTTCCATGCATACTTGAGAAGAATGTGTGAACCGCTAAATAGTGAGCAGATCAACAGATGGACAGTGGAGTGTTCAATAGAAGTCTGTTAGGTCTAATTGTTTTGGTTCTATTGAGCTAACATTGCTTTAAAACATTATACTGATTGCAGGTGTACATCATTATAATTCGACTTCTGTATACACCGCATCATGTTCACCACCAAAAGTCTCGTTTCCATCCGTCACTTTACAAACAATCCCCTTTATCCATTTCACCCTCCCCCAACACACTTCCCCTCTAGTAACTACCAATCTGTTCTCTGTATCTATGTGTTTGTTTGTTTGTTGTTATTGTTGTCGTTTTTTATCTTCCATATGTGAGTGAAATCATACATTATCTGTCTTTCTCCATCTGAGTTATTTCACTTAGCCTAATACCATCAAGGTCCATCCATGTTGCCCAAATGGCAAGATTTCATTCATTTTTATAGCTGAGTAGTATTCCATTGTATATATATGTACCGCATTGTCTTTATCTCTTCATCCATTACTGGGCACTTAGGTTGTTTCCGTGTCTTCGCTATTATAAATATGCTGCAATGAACATAGGGGTGCATATATCTTTTCAAATTCATGTTTTTGTATTCTTTGGATAAATACCCAGGAGCAACACCGCTGAATCATATCATAATCCTTTTCTTAGTTTTTTGAGGAATCTCCATATTGTTTTCCATAGTGGCTGCACCAGTTTACATTCCCTCAAACAGTGATTGAGGGTTCTTTTTTCTCCACATCCTCTCCAAGACTTATGTCTCATCTTTTTAGTAATAATCCTTCTGATAGGCATAAGGTGATATCCTACATTGGTTTTGATTTGCATTTATATAATAATTAGTGATGTTGAACACGTTTTCAAGTGCCTATTGGCCATCTGTATGTCTTCTTTACAAAAATGTCTATACAGATCCTCTGTCCACTTTCTAATTGTTTGTTTTTTTAATGTTGAGTTGTATGTCTTCTCTATACATTTTGACTATTAACCCTGTATTGGATGTAAGATTTGTAAATATCTTCTCCCAATTGTTAGGTTGTCTTTTCATTTTTTGATGCTTTCCTTTGTTGTGCAGAAGCTTTTCAGTTTGATGTAGTCCCATTTGTTTATTTTTGCTTTTGTTTCTCTTGCCTGAGGAGACATATTCAAAATAATACTGCTAAGACCAATGTCAAAGAGCATACTGCCTATGTTTTCTTTGGGAGTTTTATGGTCACAGGTCTGATATTCAAGTCTTCAATCTATTTTATTTCAATTTTTTGTGTGTGGTGTAAGATAGTGGTCTAATTTTATTCTTTTCATGTGGTTGTCCACTAATTGTTTTATATGCTCTATTGCCTTCTATATCCTTGATGATCTTCTCTCTAGATTTCCTATCCATTACTAAAATTGGGGTATTGAAGTTTCCAACTATTATTGTTGAATTCTGTATTTCTATCTTCTATTCTGTCATTTTTTGCTGCTTTTATTGTGGCGCTCTGTTTGTAGGTTCATATAGGTTTATAATTGTTATAGCTTCTAGACGTATCATCATTATAAAATACACTTTGTGTCTAGTAATAATTTTTGTCCTAAAGTTTATTTTTTCAGTTACTGGAAATTGAACTCTGCCTTCCTTTAATTCTCTAAAAAGTTATTGGCACTAGGCTGTCGTATGTAGTAAACTCTTCCCTGAACTCTTCTACAGTGGGTATGCATGTGCTTGTTTACGTGTTATGCCTTGATACAAGGTGGATGGGACATTGAAAGTAGACTTTTTTAAAAAAGTCTTTGGCATTTTACCAGCATGGAGTGTGTATCGGCTGACTCCCTCACAGTACTCCTGGTGCCCAGCCACATTACTGGTTTCCCCTCTCTAGGCTCCTCCTCCCACCCTCCCTCACACAAATTGTTTTCATAATCACACAGTTCCCAAACAAGGAGTCCTTTTAGGAGAGGTATAGGGACATGAGAGGGAATGGTGGCATATGAGAACTGTTCTCCATCACCTGGTGGGTGATCAGGGGATGAGCTGCTTGGGTTTTGATTCCATATAAGAAGTACTTTTTGAGCACAGGCTGCATGGACCTCCTTTGGAAGATATTTCCCATTACTAGGTGGGGTAAAGAGTGAATCAAGCCAATGTTGAATGTGCTCCTGTCTGGGATGCTTCAGAGCCATGTTTGGGGGAGGACAGACTGGACTCCAGGAGACTTGCTTGAACCACATAGTGCGATGGGAGAGGGCCTGTGATGTTGAGGGATGAGTCCTGGGCTTGTCGTCAAGACAACTAGTTTCCTTTCTCTAGGCTCCTGCTCCCACCCTGCCTCACACAAATTGTTTTCATAATCAAACAGTTCCCAAACAAGGAAGGAGTCTTTCAGGAGAGGTATAAGGACATGAGAGGGAGTGGTGGACTCTGCCCCTTGATTAGCTGCATGACCTTTGAGGTCACATAACCCCACTAGGACTCATGTTTCACATCCATAAAATGGATTCATAATCAGTGACCCAACTTCCTTAAGTGTGTCGGAGTGGAGCCAGACTTGCAGGCTATAGGCTCTCAAAAACTGGTTACCAGGACAAAGTAAATACCAATATTTGCATTGGGGATATGAGAGTTAACACTTCCCAAAAAGAGGTTTGTTCTTTGCCCACATCTTCTTAGTTAGGCAACTGACAGTTGAAGTTTGCAGAAACTGAGAATGGAAATTTGACTCACCGAAAGGGGTAGGGACAAAAGACAGCCACTGAATCCAGGAACTCCTCACCCAGCCTAGCTTTAAAAACGTTATTCCTGAGCCTGACCATAGGCTGGCACTGAGGAGCAGGGCTGCCAGGGGCAGAGCTATTGACCCAGGGAAGCAGCAAAGGGTGGGCAGAGGGTGTGTGTGAGAACACCAAGCTGGCGGTGACCACACAGAGTAGGTCCTGTCAAACATGGTTCCAGGCATGTCCTAAAGTCATCCTGTCTGTTTGTTCTTTCTACAATTATTTATTGAGTGCCTACTGTGGTGCTGGAGATTGAGTGCTTACTGAGCTTCAGCAAAGAAGGTACTGGGGATACAGAGATGATCAAATTTAATTCCAACCCTCAAAGGGCTTACAGTCTATAGGGAGAAACACAAAACAACCAAAATAGAAAAAGGAAATTGCTCCACTGATGTTATATACAAAATGCATTGTGAGCTTAGAAGAAAGCGTCCTCACTGGCCTGAACAACCCGAAGCTCTCAGAGATAAAGAATGAGAGGGTGGTTGACAGGTAACCAGAAGTTTGCTTGCAAGGACCAGTCTGAGGAGCATGTTCTTGTAGGAAAATAGCACACAAAGACACAGAGGTACAAAGAGCTCAGAGTGTTCAAGATGGCAGAGGAAGTCTGTTGCCAGAAATGACAGAGGGTCTTGAGCCTCCTTGGGAAGTTTTTGTTTCCTTTTAGCCTGACACCTGGCTCTCTGCTGGGGCTGTCTCCCCAGAACTAACCTGCTAGTCAGTGGTCAGCAAATGTGGATCACGGTGTCTTTATCTGGCTGGCCTGGCTAGACAACACTGTTCCTCTTCTCTGTGTCATCTGCAGCTGAGCAGGCAGCCTGACTCCTGCTGTGACACCTGCCCAGGGGCTTGCGCCTCCGCTGGGCCTCCTGGCTTCTGGGCTGCATTTGCCTTCTGCAGGGTAAGTGGTTCAGGATCGCCAGGAAACCACAGCAATTCATCGGAGCCAGAATACAGGGTCCTGACCACCTGGAGTGTTGTTTAAGCTGCCAGGACCTGGGCAGTTGAACCACAGAGGGTAGGTGAGACGCTGCTGTCCACTCTGACAGTCCTCACTATTGCGCCCTCAGTGTTTTAGCTCAGTCACCCTGATTTCCCCCCCATGTTCCAAAAGCCGCACTCCCCAGTAGCTCCCTTCTCAGGAAGCCTAGGCAGATGGAAGGGCCATTTCCCTTCTTCCCTGCCCTTGGAGAGTGAAGATGCCTCTGATTTCCTCTTCTTCCACCATCTGGAGAAAACTGTGTTTAAAGGGCTCATGTGATTCTGTTACACCATCCCAATAGTCTCCCTTTCTTAAAGTCAACTGTGCAACGTAACATAATCTAATCATAGGAGGAAAATTCATCATAGTCACAGTCCTGGGGATTAAAGTGAAAATCTTAGGAGCCATTTTATAATTTTATGTATATACACACGTATGTATCTATAATTCTAACATGTATTTATTTTATTTATATTTGTATTATATAAAATATATAAATATCTTTTCCTGCCCAAGACTTGCAAGAATATGTAGTATATCCTTCCTTCTGTGCTCCCCTCTACCTCTTTCCTCCTAGTGGCACAGATGCGCTCAGGTACTTGGTACATGACAGTGGCTGAGGAAGCCAGCTGCTGCCAATAATGCAATGAATGTCCTCTTAAAGTCAGTGACTTCTTTGAAACACCAGGTTCTGATTCCAACTATGTCTATGAATGTGGTCAAGTAATAATAACAGTAATAATTGTTTGTTGAGTAGTGTTATGGTCCAGACTCTGTGTTCTAATCTTTATATGCACATTCATTCTAGCAAGGAGTCTTCAGTGGTGATGCCAACATTGCAGGTACTGCTCACATGACCTCAGGCATAGTGGGCAGGTGGTTAGGGAGGATCACAGGCTCGTGGCCTGTGAGAGTCTCTATTTCCAGGGAAGCCCAGGATGCAACCAGCAATTGCTGTATTGATGGCATATAGTGTGGGTCCGAGAAGATCCTAGCATCAGAAGTCCATGTGCAGGGCTGGCCCGGTGGCATAACGCTTAAGTGTGTGTGCTCTGCTGCAGTGGCTCAGGGTTTGGATCCCGGGTGTGCTCTGATGCACTGCTTGTAAAGCCATGTTGTGGCAGCGTCCCATATAAAGTAGAGGAAGATGGGCACGGATGCTAGCCCAGGGCCAGTCTTTCTCAGCAAAAAGTGGAGGATTGGCAACAGATGTTAGCTCAGGGCTAATCTTCCTCACAAAGAAAAGAAAAACAAGAAGTCCATGGGCAACTTTTGGCGAATATGGGCGATCCAGAGACTCCAAGAGGCAGGGGGAAAGTTTGCTAAAGTCTTCACAGTGAAAGAGAGTCTGGCGGCACTCACAGGAATGCCTGCAGCATTCCAATTTGGACAGACTCTAGAGCCTTTTGTTGTAAAGGAGTTTACAATTTGTAAAGGAGTTATATGTTGCCTCCAGAACTCAAAAAGGCCTAAAAGATGTTGAGCATGTTTTAACTAACATTGTGAGTGCTAGAGGGTCAGTAGTTGTTTCTTGACCATGTCATCGATGGGGCAGCTCTTGGCTTCCCAAATAATTTTTAGGAACTTAACTGAGGTGGCAGAGTCTTGTACTATGTGTGGAGCAGTGGCCCACTTCCCTTTTGTGACCTCCTTTGTGAAGATCTATAAGTCCTGAATGACTGTGTTAAATGATCCGGCAATCCTACTTCTGAGTGTATATCCAAGAGAATTGAAATGAGGATCTTGAAGAGATATCTGCAATCCCATGTTCATTGAAGCATTATTCACGCTAGCCAAGATACGGAAACAACACAAACGTCCATCAACAGGTGAAGAGATAAGGGAAATGTGGTATAACCATACAATGGATTGTTACTCAGCATTAAAAAAGAAGAAAATCCTACCATCTATAAACATAGATGGAACTGGAAGATATTATGCTAAGTGAAATAAGTCAGTCACAGAAGGACAAATACTGCATGATTCTATTTGCAAGGTACCTAAAATAGTCAAAGGTATAGAAGCAGACAATAGAATGATGGTTACCAGGGACTGGGAGGAGAAAGACATGGAGAGTTACTATTCAATGGGTATAAAGTTACAGTTATACAAGATGAGTAAAGTCCAGACACCTGCTGTACAATAAGATATTGTGTACTTCAAAATTTGTTGAGAGTAGATCCCATATTAAGTGTTCTTACCACACACACACGCACACACACACACACACACACACACACAGACATGAAAGAACAAAGGGACACAAGGAAACATTTGGAGGTAATGGATATGTTTATTACCTGGATTGTGGTGATGATAACACGAGTGTATACATCTGACCAAACTCAACAAATTATATTCATTAATTATGTGCAGTTTTTTTAAACCAATAATAATAAGGCTGGAAACAAAGGAGTGAACCATCAAAAATGGAGTCAGACTCGACATTTTAGGGCAAAATTAAAATTCCCCTGCCCTTTCTTCACAGAGAGAAGGCTCTGGATGCTCTTCAGTGTTGGCTCTGACAGAAAATCTTCAGGTACAACATGTAAGCAGCCTCCTGAGTTACATAAATGAGGATAAACAGGCTCCTTCAGGGTTTAGAGATATTAATAGGAAAGGTGCTTTACCTTTGTTTGAGAAAAAACAAAACGTTACTTTTGTTTGGAGAGATGGACAAGACCTTCTGGGACTGTGAGATGGTGGACACAGGAGTGGATCCTACTCAGCCTCCAGGTTATGCCATGCCCTGGAAAGTGGCTGTGTATGGCCTGAAAGGTGATTTCATAGAGCTGTGATAATAGCTGGGCCTTAGCTGTCTTAGGGAATTGCCACTCAGTGTGTCCAAGGAGATCAGCTTTTCTTCCGCTGCTAGGGAGAGCTCTGGTAGCAGCTGCACGGGGGCCTCAACTTCCACAGCCGTGCCCAGGATGCGGCCTTCAGGGACAGCCTTGTCATTCTTAGCTTCCACCATCAACTTAAAGAAAGTCCCTAGCAGCTTCAGATCACCTTTGCTGCTTCACCTCCCTACGCCTTGTCCTTCCAGAGAGACCCATATTCCTAACACACGTGACTCCATAATCAGTGCCGGGGCTTCCTGTAACACCAACCCCACAGCCAGAACCTCCTCTGCCTCAAGCCTGCTGCTCTCCCATGTCCACCACCTTGGGACAAGGGCTGGGGAGCAGTGGGGACAGGAAGAGCTTTCACTTGGAAGGCCTTCGCAAGACTGATGGGGGGTCCACCTCCTGGGTGTTACTCTTGGGAGAGGCAGCTACCACCCTGGAGTCACTACTTCCTGCACTCACGGCTGCTACAGGACTTGCGCCCTCATCCAGCTTCTGCACACCAGAAAGATTCCCTCAGCAGACAGAATCTCCCACCGCAGACAACACACTGAACTGGGACAGGGCTACCCGGACTCCTCTTCCTCAAGACATTAGTGACCCTAAGACACCTGGAATCCCGTGGATGCATAATGGAGGGAGTTGGAACTTGGAGAGGGTTAGTGTGGATTTCTGTCCCTTCCAGGTACTGATATGTGAGCACTGTGTCCTGAGACCAGCTGGGCCATATGTATCATGACTAGTTTGGAGAGACCAATCCCATGCAGCAAATCTTATCCATCTTCTCTCAGTCCATGTCCCATGGGGCCATGTCAGGGTGTCCGCCCTGCCCTCCAGGGCATGCTCCACAGGACAGCATCGTGAAGGCTCTGGTGAAACTGCTTCCTGGACTAGATGAGCAGCAGAAAGGAATGGGATACAGGCAGGCGCAGATGGAAGGAGGAGCCTTGAGTTTGGGAGGAGGCTCAACCTGGATGACTCAAGGTAGAAACAGGCACCATGCTGACACCACTGATGTAGGTCCTGAAGGTGACCCCTATGGGCCACCTCGAGGGGAGCTGAAGGGACTGGGATGCTTTCACCCTGGAGAAGCAGTCCACAAACACCTCCTCTAAGAATCCTTTCCTGATTACACCAGCCAGAAGTGACCTCTCTCTCCTCTGAACTTTTTTATATCTTTTTTTCTGCATACAGCTTTCTGGTATTCAGCCTTGTAACAAGGTAGCTGCATATTGGATCTCTCCCTACCAATGTGAATGTGAATCTCTAGGACTTGCTCCCCATCTTACGCCTTCATGTGTCCCCAAGGACCTTGTTCCTAGGATGTGGTTGGTTGGGTGCATTAATTGCTAAATAGGAAGAACCTATCTGACAGAGTGCTGGCCTCGAAGCCACGGTATGAGCTATCCTCTGCCCCAGTGAGAGTGAGGAATGAGTTTAACTTAAGCAAATGGGAGACAGACCAGAGACAAGGAAGAACTTACTGATTCAGTAATCTGGTTACACTGTTGGGCAGTGGCAAATCCAAGTAATTGCTGCACCTGTTTGAAAGCAGGGGATCATTCTTCCTTTCAAGGCAAGAGCAGATTGGCTTCTGTGATGCTTCCAGTGGCCCAGCTCTGGGCTGGCACAAAGAACAGAGTTAAGACAGAAGTCTCCTCGAGTTGTGTAGGAATGACCAGAGGCCCAGAGTTCGTGGCCACGGGCCAGCTCAGGGCTCAGGAGGAGCGGATGCAGTTCATTGGTCACGACTCTGCAGCACGGAGCAACTGAGTGAGCCTGGGATTGTTGAGGGCACTGCTCCCAAGAAGGAAAGAAACATGACTAGCACTTCCTGTGGACAGAGGCTGCGCTGGGTGCTTAGGACGCTTTCTCTCACTTCACCCGTGCAGCAGCGCTATGAGGTAAGCACCATGAGCCCATTTTTCAGGAGAGGAAACTATGGCTTAGTGAGTCCAGTGAATTAACCCAAGGTCAACAGGACTACATTTGAAATTTGAACAGAGGTCTATTCTAATTTTACTATACCGGCTGCCTTCCTAGAATCATCCTAGTCTTCCTAGGCTAGACTAGATGGATCCAATTTAAAAAGGAAGATTTTCTCATTTGTTGTCAATGAGAAGACACTCATATTCCTGTTTTCAATGCCTTAGCCATCTGTAGCACTGGGGTCAAAAGTTCTGGAGCACATGCTTCTGGAGGTCAGGATTCTGGAGCCCATGTTCCTCTGAAGGCGATCTGAGGAGGTTCTGTGTTGTTTCATGAGATCAAAGAGCCAGGAGCTGAGCTGGAGAAGATCTTGTGGGGCTTTTGCTCTGAATCAGACTATAGAGTCACGCTGCAAGTCCACAGTGGGGCAGAAGAGACTCCAACCTGGGTCAGCCTCCAGGACAAGTACGAGCAGAGGGTCCATGTGCCCAACATGATGTCCCTGAGTATTGACAATTTGACTTGTGAGGACGGTGGGCAGTACCAGGATTGAGCTTAACTGGAGGAATAGAATTTAACCAGGTCTTCCATATCACTGTTGATGGTGACAGCTGTGGACAGATTTTTGGTACCCCTCTCTCTGGTTTAACAGGTGGATCTAGCAAGCAGACTGTATAGGCTTTAATTCAGTACAATAACAATCCATGCCGCACTGTGAAGCAGCCATGCAGGCCATCTTCAGCCTGTGTGCAAATGATTTGCAACCCCTCCTCTCATCATTGAAGATGCCAGCTGGAGAAACCAGCAACAGGAAAAGCTAAAGGGTACCTAGCTTTTCCTACATCCACAGCTGCATTTCTTGGAGACTGAGGGAAAAAAATCATGACCCAGGCCCTTGCCTCCCTGCACACATAGATAACATCAGCATCTCTGAACTTGTTTGATGTATAACCAAGAATTTCTTGTTTATGTTACCTTCAATGTATCATCTAGAGAAAAGTGCAGATGTACTCTATCTCTTTTTTTTACATATATGAAATATAGTTGTATTTTTCCTCTTCCCTGCAAGCACACTGTTTTTTTGTTTTTTTTTTTGTGTGTGTGTGTGTGTGTGTGTGAAGAACATCAGCCCTGAGCTAATGTCCATGCCGATCCTCCTCCTTTTGCTGAGGAAGACTGGCCCCGAGCTAACATCTATCGCCAATCCTCCTCCCTGTTTTCACTTTTTCCCCCCAAAGTCCCAGTAGATAGTTGTATGTCATAGTTGCACATCTTTCTAGTTGCTGTATGTGGGACGCTGCCTCAGCATGACCTGACAAGCGGTGCGTCGGTGAGCACCTGGGATCTGAACCCGGGCCGCCAGTAGCGGAGCGCGCACTTAACCGCTAAGCCACAGGGCCAGCGCCTAGCACACTGTTTTGTGAGAGATATAAGCTGCACTTAAACTCACACACCTTGGAGCAGTTCTTCAGAATACTCTGTTGGGCTGTTTCCTAGGATTTGAATTCCTCACCTTGATTTCCTGGGATTCGAATTTCCTTTCATTAACCTTTACCTGGACTCTTTATTTCAGTCAACACAGCCCACACTACCTGTCCACTCCACACCCCTCCACACATTGGCCTCCCCAGTTCACACATGACTAGGCCTTCCGTGGACAAGTGCACCTCAGCTGGCTTCTACAGTCGCTGCTGCTCTCTCTTTCCTTCCTCATTGCACTGTGATGAACTTAGGCCAATAGAATCTTTTCTCTCTGTCTGCCTCTGTCTCTGTCTCTCTGTCTCTGTGTCTATCTCTCTCTCTATGTTTCTTTCTCTCTCTCTGACGCTCTCTGTCTCCGTCTCTCTCTCTGACTCTCTCTCTCTGTCTCTCTCTCTCTCACACACACACGCATGCACACACATACACATCACATTATGGCTTGCTGCAATATCCTATTTTGCTATTTTGACTGCCAGAAGCTGCATATTTCCTGTTCTTGTTGTTTGCATTTTTTCTGTATCAAATCCTAATCTCTCAAGGCACATGTTTGGCTCCAGTTTACTAGGTAAAATCCATGCATTCAATGTATTCAGA
The DNA here is from genome assembly GCF_020826845.1 of Diceros bicornis minor. Taxonomy (NCBI): domain Eukaryota; kingdom Metazoa; phylum Chordata; class Mammalia; order Perissodactyla; family Rhinocerotidae; genus Diceros; species Diceros bicornis. Next base: position 61,486,763 of record NC_080743.1, read on the forward strand.
AAACCCAAGGAGAAAAAGTCTATCAATAATTTTCAAAATATGGCTCTGTTAATGTTTTTTGAAAAAGAAAAACAAAAACTGCTTAAAGCTTTAAAATTACATCAACCTTTAACAATTATGTTTGGACTAGTCTCCAACTAAGAAGATCATTACCAAGGGAACTTTTTTTCACTGAAGAAATAACGTGGTGACCATTTCTTTTTTTGAGGGGAGGGGGAGGAACATTGTCCCTGAGCTAACATCTGTGCCAATCTTCCTCTACTTTGTATGTGGGACAGTGCCGCAGCATGGCTTCATAAGCAGTGTGTAGGTCTGCACCCAGGATCTGAACCCATGAACTCTGGGTTGCTGAAGAGGAGCAAGTGAACTTAACCACTATGCCACCGTGCCAGTCTCCTATAGTGACCATTTATTAAGTGCCCACTGTGAACACTATATAAAGTATGTTATATTTACTGTTTATATTTTTTTTAAAAAAAAGACTCCACAATTTAAGTTATTTTTATAGTTAAGAATAAGTTCAAAGTCAAGCAGCTCATGTAGAGCCAAGAACCAGATTCAGATCTTTCTAAGTGTAAAGTCAGGTGCTTTCTGCTACAAACTAAAAATACCAAACAGACATTTTTAAAAAGGATGAAAAAAATCACCAGTTAACATTGTCAAAAGTTCAGAAATGACAGAAGTAAAACCAATGAATCGCCAAAGTAGAAATTAGTAAAAGTTCATTGTGCACACACCAAAAAGACAGTTCCCGAGCCAGGAGCACATAAACCAAAACGTAAAAGGAGGCTGCTTTATAGTGTTATAAAGCAGCCTCTATAGTGAGAAAGTAGTGACCATTTATTCTTTGCAGTGATTAGTTATAATAATAGAATTTTCTTAAACTGTAGGGAATTGGTCAGTGGTTACCTCACATCAACTTTGGGGAAGAGTTTCGGTTTTACTTGTGATTCCCAGGAGCATAAACAATAAGTGATCAAGGTCAAGTTTGTCTTGCAAAATAAGCTAAATTAAGCAACTAATAATGTCACTCAGGGAGTTTCAAGGGGGTCTCCATTTGTTTTGATGTAAACGTTATCTAACACAGAGTTGTTGAATAGAAATTGCAACAGTGGTAGAAATGTTCTATATCTGTGCTGTCCCATTTGGTAGCCAATAGCCACTTGTGCACCTTCAATATGAGTAATATAAATGAGGAACTGAATTTTTATTTATTTATTTATTTGTTTGTTTGTTTGTTTATTCATTCATTTATTTATTTATTTGTGAGGAAGATCAGCCCTGAGCTAACATCCATGTCAATCCTCCTCTTTTTGCTGAGGAAGATCGGCCCTGAGATAACATCCATTGCCAATTCTCCTCCTTCTTTTCCCTTTTTCTCTGCAAAGCCCCAGTAGATAGTTGTATGTCATAGTTGCACATCCTTCTAGTTGCTGTATGTGGGACGCCGCCTCAGCATGGCCAGACAAGTGGTGTGTCAGTGCGTGCCCGGGATCCGAACCCGGGTTGCCGGTAGTGGAGTGCCCGCATTTAACCACTAAGGCACGGGGCCAGCCCCTGAATTTTTTGTTTTATTTAATTTTGAGGAATTTAAAAGTAAATAGCCACTATTTCATTCCACTCACACTTTCACAGAATATAATTGACTTCTATGGAACCCTTCTCCTCTCTAAGGCTGACCCTGGACCTCAGGATCTTTCTACATGGGGGAAAGGATACAGAAGCCACAAGAATAAGAGAAAAACAATGGCCAAACCCATACATTTCACTTTGTACAAGTAAATTACAGCAGCTAGAAAACATACCCTGTAATCCACCCAAATTAATAGCCACTTCTTTAGGGTGGGAGGGGAGTGGGAAATGGAGCACAGAGCTTCACGTCTCTCAGTTAGATAATCAAGCTGCTGTTGTAAATGTGACAAACTTCTACATATTTTTTTCCTTCTACTTTTTTTTCTCCCATTCTTTGCTGATAAGAAATTGTAAGTTTTCTGTGCTCATATCTATTGAATCCTTATCTTTATTATTTCTGGCTTTAGAGACATGCTTCAAAATCTATTTCCCATCCCACGATTATAAAAATATTAACTTATTTTCTTCTACCACTTCTATTATTTTATTTTTACATATGACTTTTTACCCTAATGGTTCTTAACCAGAATTGCACTGAAAACACTCATTCAAGTGCCTCATTCCCAGAAATTCTTACTCAGTAGATTGAGATGGATCCTGAGCAGGTACATTTGGAAATCACTTCTAAGGGATTCAGATACTCAACTATAGATAACAGCTTTCATCCATCTGAAATATACGTTGGCATAGGTTCTAACTTATATAGAGTTATAATTTTATTTTTTTCCAACACGTTTAGTCCTTTACCCCATCACCATTTACTGAATAATTCATCCATGTACCAATACATCCCTAACTTATATCTCCAGCCCAGACTTCTTTGGAGCTCTAGATCTAGAGACCCTTGAGCTCTAAATTTTTAAACCCAACTGGTGAGTTGACAGCTCCCTTTGCATGTCTCAAAAGCAACTCAATATGTTCAGGATTGAGTACCTAAGCTTGGTCTTCCTCAAGTATTCTCCACTCTGGTGAATGATGCCACCATCCATACTGTCATCCCTGACACTTTCATCTCCCTCAACTCCAAAGCCAATATATCAGTGAGTAATTTCAATTTGGTTTTCAAAATATCTCTGAAGTCATCCACTTTCCTCCATCTTTACTGCCACTATTCTAGTTCCACCCATCATCTCTCTTCATCTTCCCGTTAGCAGCAGCAGTCAACTAAATTGGGTTTCCAACATAGTCTTGAGCCCCCTCTGATATATCTTCTATACTGAAGCCAGAGTGATCTTTTTGAAAAAGTGATCTTTTGAAAAGCATATATTATTATATCATCCCATTTTAGCGATTCCATGTTGCATCCTTAACATGCACTGCAATACCGTGCAGGGTCTCCCCTGCTCTCCACCTCACTCTCATTTTTCTCTGTTCTCTGTCATGCTCCTGGATTGCCATCAAAATGGCTGCTTTTCAGTTTCTCAAATGTTTTGTGTTTCCTCCCCCCAAAGGACCTTTGTACATGTTGTTTTCTATCCCCAGAAAGCTCTTCTTGCTTCCTTTTCCCTAATTAATTTTACTCACCCTTTTAAATCTCAGATCAAGCACCCATATCACAGAGATCCTTCCCTAATCTTCATCCTTAAGTAAGAGTCCTGTATTGGAGACTCTCGAAGAGTTTCTAAATGCTCTATTCCTTCAGAGCATTTATCTGTTTGTAATTATACATTTATTAGAGTTATTTTAATTTAAATGAAATAAGATTCTAAAACTCTTTGTCTAAAGAAACTCAGTGGAGTCATGAGTTTCTTTCTCATCGTACATGTGGGAAAAGGAAGCAGTGACAATGATCACCTTCTAGCTTAACAAAGAAAATTCACAAATACCTATTTCTTTCAGAAAACAGAGAAGTTAATTTAAATATTGTTATAGGGTTAAAATTTTTAAGTAAGAAAACTAATCAGAAGTACAGATTATTTTGTAGAGATTAAAGGTTATTTTCACAGGTCTTAGCAACAACTACTGAAGCCCAGGTGCTTTATAAATCATTGTCTTGAAACCCTGGTTTCTTCTGTCTTGTTGCCATGGTCCAAAATGGCAGCTTGAGCTCTGCCCATCACATCATAATCTAATCAGCAGGAAGGAAGAAGAGACAAGGAAGGATGGACCTCTTCCCTTAAGGACACTTTCCAGAAGTAGCTGACAAATTTCCACTAACATCACATCCTCCTATTCCTGGATGCTATGAGTATTTTTTCTTTCTTTTTTGACGTAACATTAGTTTATAACATTATATAAATTTCAGGCATACATCATTATATTTCAACTTCTGTAGGCACTGCACCATGTTCACCACCAAAAGTCTAGTTGCCATCCACCATGGTAGATTGTACACATGTGCCCCTTTATCCCTGGATTCTATGAGTTTTAGTCATAAATAGGCTTTACTGAATATTTTGTCTAGATCTATTGAGATAATGATGTGATTCTTCTCCTTTAACTTGATAATGTGGAGTTGTTCCCAAGTACGTTTTTCCAAAGTTAAACCATCCTTTCATTCTAAGAATAAGTCCAATTTGATTATGAAGCTGTATTTTCTTTTCTAAACATTGCTAGATTTGGTCTGCTGGTATTTTCCTTGGGAATTTTATATTTATGCCCATAGTAATGTTGAGCTATAATTTTCCTTTCTTTCACTTTCCTGCACTATTGGATATTGTATCAAGTTGAAACAAGCTTCATAAAATTAATTGCAGAGCATTCCTACTTTTTCTGTTCTCCACAATAGTTTGTACAGTATATAGTTTATCTGTTGCTAGAACATTTGGTGGAAGTGAGCGTGACTGACTCTCCCACCTCCTTCAACTCTTTGTGAAAATGTCACCTTCTCAATGAGGCCCACTCTGGCTACCCTATTCAAAGAGCATGACAGTCTGCCCCCCCACCCCAGAATTCCTGAACCTCCTTACCTTGCTCTACTTTTTATTTTTTCCATAGCAGCTTGAACTTTTTTTGGGGGAGGAACATCAGCCCTGAGCTAACATCCACCGCCAATCCTCCTCCCCCTCTCCGCAAAGCCCCAGTAGATAGCTGCACATCATAGCTGCACGTCCTGTCAGTCGCTGTACGTGTGACGCCACCTCAGCATGGCTGGACAAGTGGTGCCCTGGTGCGCGCCTGGATCCGAACCGGACCGCCAGCAGCAGAGCTCGCACAGTCAACCGCTAAGCCACGGGGCCAGCCCCGTCAGCTTGAACTTTTTAATACACTTTATAATTATGTCTTTTTGTGTTAATGTTTGTGTATCTCCCACTACCCTTAGCTAGCATATAGGCTCCAGGAGAACAGATTCTCTCTGTTTTATACAAAGATGTATCCCAAGACCCTAGAAGAATACCTAACCTGGGTGCATTCATCAGGATAGCTAATACCATCTGTTGTAACAAACAGCCCTAGAATCTCATGATTTTACACGACAAAACTTATTTCTCAATTGCATCACTGTCTCCTACAAGTTAGCATCTCTCGTTGGTACCCTACCTTCAAGCAGTGACTCAGGGATCCAGGCTCCTTCCATCATGTGGCTCTACCATACTGGAGTCCTTTGCTTCAAGCCACTGGGACAGGGAGAGGCACATAGTTCTTAACAGTCTCAGCTCAGAATTAAGATCACATTCCTTTGATCAAAACTCGATCACATGATCCAACCTAACTGCAGGAGAGTCTAGGAAAAGACAAAGGAAATAATTTGATGAACATTACCTGTATCCTTTAGATGTTCAACTAATATCTGTTGAATGAATTAAATTAATTTACTTCTGCACTGTCAGCATCTTAGGTTTTGTTCTCCTTGGTGTAGACTCGTAACTTTTGTTGCAATTTTTTTTTTTTGTAATAATAGTACTTTGTGGTTTTATATTTCTTCTTGAGACTGTTTTAGGAGGTTGTATTTTTCTAGAAAATTATCTGTTTAACTTACGTGTTCAGTATAGCATTGTCACTCTTTTCTTCATCTCTGCTGCCTCTATAGCTGTGTTATGTTTTGTAAAGAAATTATATCAGCTGTGGGTCTTCTCTTTCATTTTTATGGTCATTCTTGCCAAAGTTTTAACAACTGTTTTGTCTTTTCAAAAAATCAGCATTTTGCTTTTTTTAAATTTAAATATAATTGACATATAACATTGTGTAAGTTTAAGGTGTAAAATGTTGATTTGATACATTTATGTATTGCAATAAGATTAGCGCCATAGTGTTAGCTAATACCTCTACCATGTCACAGAATTATTACTTTTTTGTTGTGGGAACAATTAAAGTCTCTTAGCAACTTTGAAGTTTACAATACAGTACTGTTCTATATGATAACTATGCTGTGCATAGACCTCTAGGACTTATCTACTGCTTGCATGTTTGTTCCCTAAACAACATCTCCCCAATTCCCCACCCTGCCTCCAGGATTTGGCTTTGTTGATCATCTCTACTGTATATTTGTTTCAATTGCATTATTTTTCGCTTTTATCCTAATTTGATTCCTTTTACAAGCTCTGAGTTTATTCTTTATTCTCATTTTGTGAATTGGAAAATTTGCTCATTTATTAGCCTTTTTTACTTTCTAATATAAAATCATAAATCTGAAAAATTTCTCTAAATATCATTCTTGTTGTAGCCCATAAATGCATATCTATATCACTATTTTTTTATTATTCAGAAGTGTGTTTTATAATTTCCAAAAATGTGGCCTTATTTAATTCTTGTTTATTGATTTCTACACAATTTGTAGTAAAGTTAGAAGAGGAAGATTAAATATTGAATATTATTTTCAATTGGAACTTAAGTTTTAAATAATATTTAAAAATCTTTAATGATTATTTAAATTTGCTTTGTGGCCTAATATGTAGTCGTATTTGCAGATGGTGATCCCACACACTGTGGGGAAACAGATGATGTTCTTCACCAGGTGCACTGAGGGCACTGGATTCCAAGATCCATGTTATGGGCTACATTTCATTTCCACAAAATTCATATATTCAAGTCCTAATTCCCAGTATCTCAGAATGTGACTCTATTTGGAGATAGGGCCTTTAAAGATGTGATTAAGTTAAAATGAGACCATTAAGATAGGCCTTTAGCCAATCTGACTTGTGTCCTTGTAAGAAAATGAAATTTGGAGACAAAAAGGGATGCCTGGAATGCATGCAAACAGAGGAAAGGCAATGTGAGCACCCAGTGAGAGGTAGCCTTCTGAAAGCCAAGGAGAGAGGCCCCAGGGGAAACCAAACCTCCTCAGTCTTTGATGTTGCACTGCCAGCCTCTAGAAGAGTGAAAAAAATTTCTGTCATTGGAGCCACCAGATCTGTGGAATTTTGTTATGGCAGAGTAACAAACTATTACAACCCATCTTAAGCACAGTGACAGAGAAAACAGAGGGTCTAATGGAGGAGGCTTGAAGAGGAGGATGCCCTCCCTCCTTGGAGGGCTGAGGAAGTGACCACAGGGACTACCAGGGGTCTTTTCTTTGAAGGTGCCCTTAACAGGCTCCTAGCTGACGGCAGTGCCCGTCAGGATGCAGGAATAGCACAGGACAGGATGAAGAGACACAGTGGAAGCCTTGAAGTAGCCGCAGGAGGGTTCTGTCTGGGTGGAGGCAGGAATCCCAGAATGTCATAGCTGGGAGGGGCCTTAGAGGGGATCTCCTCGGGCCTCTCTTTTCACAGAGAAGGAGGCTCCCTGGTGGGTGAACTTGTCCTGGGGTGGGTCTCTTCTCTCTGTTCCTTGTGCTTCTCCCCTGCAAGGAGCTGCCAATCAGCACTCCCACCCTTTCCCTGCCCTCCTCAGGGCTCCTCCCTCCCAGCACTGCTGACTAATCACCAGGATCTGAGCAGATCCTGGAGTCTCATCCTCCAACTTCCCTCTCCTGGGAAACAGGAAGCAAGTACTTAGAGGAGTTAGCAGACCCTGGACTTCTGGCTAGGGGAGGGTTAAACAGCAGCCTAGCCAGACTCCCCACTTTTTAGAAAGGAGAGAATCAGGGAGGGAGGAGGCTCAGTCCTCAGGCTGCAAGGGAGGATCCACCCTGGAAGCTGGATTGTGAGCACCAGCTCTGAGGAAGATGGAAGGAGACTTAGAAAGAGAAGAAAGGCAGCAAGAGCTCTCTGCTCTACAAAAGATCTAATCCTAAAGAAGAAGAAAATAAAGCCAGGGGAGAGTGTGGTTGTAAGCAAGGTGAATTAAACATATATTTAAATAATACAAAATTTAAAACTCGTGCATTTTGTCCATACATTAAAATTTTGTCCATTTTTTGACCCTTCCCCACGATCACACCTATATTAGTAGTTCCATCTCAACTCATGGATCAAACCCAATTCCATTTCTTTATGCTGTCTCCTCTTTCTCTATGTCTCTGTCTGGAGCCCACAATGGCATGGACCATTTCTTCTCCAGCTCCTGCCATCAGGCACAGGGACACATTCAGTAAATGCTGTTATTGCTATGGTGAGGGGGTCCCTATAAGAGAAGGACCACCCCTCACTGGCAGCTTACTGCATCTCCGGGAAATTATAGTGTGAATTGAGCCCACTCTCAGGTTTCCACCTTCCCTTCTGCCTTTCTCTTCCTGAAGAGATGTCCAGGAAAGGGTTAAGGATTTTAAGAATGGTAAGGAGAAATACTTTAGCACCACCCACACCATCACTCCTTCACCACCCACTCTCCCCAAAGTGTATAGCAATATAGGGGTGATGTTCCTTCTAATGATCCCTCTTCCAGTTCACTCAGGCTGCCCAAACTTAACTGAAAGGTGTCCAGCTCATTCAGTACCTTGGAGGTTGGGTTGGGACAAATGACAACGAATTCCACTTTTTCCCAGATCCTGTGTAACTTTGAGAAAGTCATTTTCCTTCTCTGGACACAGATTGCTTCATCTGTAAAATGACAAATTCCAACAAGTGCTTGGTTTCTTTTCTCTCTTTCCATCTTTCCTTCCTTCGCTGAAATTTGCTTTGTGGTCTAGTATGTAGTCAAATTTTATCAATGTTCCCTGTGTACTTGAAAATAATATTCATTCTTTCATTATTGGGTATCAGGCTTGGTATTTATTTATTAAATCGAATTATCAATTGTGTTGTTCAAATCTCTCTCCTTAGTAATTCTTGTCTGTATGCTTTTTCGATTACGGAGAGACTTGTATTAACCTCTCCTACTGTGACAATGGATTTGTCTTTTTCTCCATTCATTTCCGTCAATTTTGCATCATATATCATGAGGTTATGTTATCAAAAGCATTTTCATACATTGCCAGTATATGTAGAATTGTTATATAACCCTCTTTCTCCATAATAATGTCTCTCGTAAATACTTTATAGCTGGATGGAGTTTTCTATGCAATCTATGCGAGTCCATGTCTAATTGCTGAGGTGTTTCTCCATTTAAGATACTGTGATTACTGATGTGTACAGCATTAATTCTATCGTATTATTAAATCCTTCTTTTTCTTCTGCTTTGTCTGTGCTTTTCTTCTTCTTTCATGTAATTAGGTGTATTGTAAATTTTTTGCTCCATTCTTTTCTGCCACTTTTTTGGAAGTTATATACTGTTTCTATTCAATTAGAGATTTGACTTAACTTTTAACATACATATACTATTCAAACTCTAAACCAATATCTCTACTCACTTCATTAAATGAAAACAAACTTGGAGCACTTTCCCTCTTCTCATATCCCTCTTGTCTTAAATATTATTGTTATCCAATATTTTTATTACGAATTTTCTCTACCATATTTATAAATTCTCATGATTTTTATGCAGTCTGTGTCCAGATTTACTGCCTGTTTACCACTTTCTCTGTTCACCATTCCTTTTTGTTTTCAAACTACCCTTCTAGATCATTTTTCTTATTCATGAAGTGGTCCTTTAGTGAATGGGTATTGGTGGTAAATGTTCTCAGTTTTCGTCTGACTAGTGATGTCTTTATTTTGCCCTTTATCTTGAATGATAATTCAGTTAAGCATACAATTCAAACTTGACAATTATTTTCTCAGAAATCTTTGAGTATATTATACATCATACATTACAGCTGTTCTGTCATTGCCCTGTCATTCCTCTGTAGATGATCTGTCTTTTCTACGTCTGACTATTATAAAGTTTTGTCATTGTCTATTGTGTGCACTAATGCTGTAACACATTTTGTTTAGGTGGAGAACTGCCCCTGTCACAAGCAAAACCAGTGCCAAATGAGGATCTGAGAGAATCAGACTAAGTAATCAATTAATCGAGGAGAAAATGAATGCAGAGGATGATACGATTGATGTGTTCAATGAAAACGATGTACACAGGGAAGGATTAAGAGAACCTTGGGGAAACTGGGGCAGCCCATGTCAAGAGTAAGGTGTCTGGGGTTAACCAACCCTCTGCTTCCACCACTGGGGCTGGAGAACCTGCTGCCCCTGTGGATTGGAGGCAGCAGGATCCCACTGTGGCCCTTAGTGTAACAGTCAGTCAAGGAGGCCACTCCAGACAGGCACAGACTCTCAAGGTTATGACCCCCTGGACTGACTCACACAGACACTTCCCTGCAGCAGATCTGCAGATGAGCTTGAGACACTATCTGATTATGGATATGTATTTACCATCAATACTTATTTAGATTCACTAATGTCTTTTACCCGCTTGCTTGCTCAAAATTTCTACTTTTCCCCATTACATTTTGCCTGTTCTTTCTTCAAAATGTTTTGGTTTTACACCATAGGCTTGATTCCTTCCCTAATCTCTTCAAACCGTTAGTGCACACATGTGCCCTGGGCAGTGGAATGCTCCTCTCCACTCCGTTCAGTGTTCACCCTGCTGGGCCGCATGGGCTTAACCCATTTTGGAGTTAGTTTCTAGGCTCAGAGTTCCAGTGCATAGTGATAATTCACACCCACACCCTGCACAGTGCAGGTGTGGATTCTGGCTTCTCACAGCTTCCTCTCATGGTCCAGAGCAGGTGGCAACCCCTGGGCTGATGTCCCAGGACAGAAGACGGGAACTCTTTCAGCCTGTATTCACCTGAGCTCCTTCTTGCAGCATCCCTACAGGCACAAAGCCACACACAGACTGGTCCCTGCTAAGGGACGTATAACATGGGCCTCTGAGATTTATATCTGGTCCTAATAACCCCTTGGGACACGAGAACTTCCAATCCCACTCTTCCCTTTAGCACCTCTTTAGTTTCCTCTGCTTTCTGTAACTGGAGTTTCTAGACCTGAGATACATTGTTAAACATTTTTATTATACTTTTATCAAGTGTTATTGTGTGGTCAGAGTGTGAGGAGGGGCTCAGAGCCAGTTCAAGGGCCTTCTTGTCTGGAGGTTTTCTAGGGGTTTTTCCACAGCTGTGATCCCTGTTGCCCACAAACCTCCACTCTTGGTGCTGAGACAACCATTGCTTCAGGCAGAGGCTAGAAGCCCACTGAGAATGTGGAACTCTGTGTCCATCTTTTTGCTTCGAAAATAGGCAAGAGCCATATTTTATTGATTGAAAAAAGATATTTGCATGTTCCAAAAACTAAAATATGTAGATGCAGAGCATAGATTTCGTTCAGCAAGTCACAAACTAAAATCATGACAGGTAAAAGAGGAGAGGGGTTTTGTATATATTTCTGGAATTAAGTAAGCACTGAAGAAATGCATTAAGGATGAGAATTTGATTAAAATTTGAAGAGGACGTCATATACTATTCCCTAGGGGCTCAACAGCAGGGAGCTGTGCGGCAGGGTGGGAGCAAGCCAAGGGATAGGAACTCCAGATAGGATGAGCAGGAACACAAAAGGGAGGGAGCCTGGGTCCCACTTACCACTTCTCTGGGAGGGAGTGCCTCCTCCCAGGGAGCCCTGTTTAGTAGAAATCAGGACATGGTATGTTTACACAGAAAAAGGCCTCTAGAAGGGCTACAAGTTTCCTCAGGCTGGGTTCCATGTTGGGGAGATTCAGAAGTTCTCATGAGCTACTAGAGGGGAGAGAGTGCTGAGAAGGCCAGAAGTTGCCTGAGGTCAGAATAAGGGAAGTCCTAGTGCACGGGCCTCATAATGGGAGGCTGTGACAGGGACCAAGGACGTCAGCAGCATCACCTGCCCTGGCCCAAGACAAGCAGGAAGAGCCACATCAGCAGCAGATGCAGCAGAGGCAGAGAATGAGCCCGAGAGACCAGAGCAAAGTTCCTTGGCAAAGGCCCACAAGGATTATAGAGAACAGCAAAATGACTGAGCTCTCTCCCCACCTCCACAAGGGCAGGGAGGGAGAGAGGAGCAGTCCAGGGGATGGAGGTCGGAGGCTCAGGAAAGGCCTTCTTTGACTCCTCCTGCTGTGGAGTTCAAGCAGTTGGGTTCTCTGGGTGTGATAGTGTTTAGGCTGATTCTCTTTCTCATGGGCATTTTTCATAGGTTCCTTGGATACCCCTCCTCTGTCATGCTGGGATATCTCGCCTGCCTTGTCATAGGTAATGCACAGGATGGGCACTTATGTCTTTCTCTTTGGCCTCTGGTCTTGGCTGGTCCATTTCCACACAGTCTCTTTGTTGGGGCTCTCTGGCCCCAGATGGCCCTGTTGTCAAAGTTCTTTCAAGATCCATGTCTAGTTGACGAAAAGCATGTACATTTGACTCACCAATACCAACGTAATTTCTTTCAGTTGGCAGCCAATACTTTACTATAGGCTATTTCAACAGCATCTCTCCGATTGGGTTTATCAGGTGTAAATCAGCCACCTGTCCAGTGCATCCCCAAGATGCAGGGGATGCAGCCACAGTTCTCTGAATGGTCTCATTGAAGCCCCTTTCACCATGTTTGAGGTGAGGGTCAGGCACCCATCCAGTTAGGGGGGCACTTACAACAGTACAATTCTCTGCAAAGAAATTCTCTTCCCCCTTATCTCCAGATCCTAACATTTCTGTCTGCAGTTTCAGTGAGAGAACATTAACAGTCTTAAACCAGTTTCCAGAACCTTCTTTGAAAATTCTGCATATGGCAGGTATTTGACCTAGAAGTTTGATTAGAGCCTCCACATGCTCTGGGGGTTGTGAAGGATCTGATCATGTGTGTGGAGGGCAAGCAGGTGTGATTTTAGCTGTGTGATGAGGGCTGGGGGTGTGAGTGGTGGAGAGAGTTCATAGACTGCCTGCTTTCCCTTCTTGAAACTGAGATTCTTTATCCTTTTCTTGTTATATGACTTTGAACAAACTGTTACACCTCTCTAAGCCTCAGTTTCTCTAGCCGTGAAATGCGCTGTCTTCCCAGCAAAGCGCTGTGGAACAAATGAAGCAATGTATGAATAATGTGTTCTAAAAATGCAATTATAATGATTTTGTCCCTTTTTGCCCCAGAACCAGTGGCTATTCCCTAGATCCTGGTTGAGTCATCATCCATCACCCCAGACTGGAGCAATGTCACTGAGGAATCAGAGCCATGGGAGCCACAGAGGACCTGAACATGACCTGGGAGAGTAAGGACCTCTTCAGCCACCTGGAGCAGAGAGGGACAATCCCCCAACACCTGGACCCTGGCTGTGAGGCAGCCCCTAAGCCAGCCCAACATCTGCCTCACCTTTGTGGTCACCAACCATGTGGACCACAAAACTGCCTCCAGTGACATCGTGGAAGTCTGTTGGGATCAAGAAAGTGCCCAGAAAGGTGAGTGTGCCCAGCTCCTGAGACACTCCTTTCCCAGTAGATTGGGGGTGCAGTAGGTTGGTGCTTACCATCCCCAGGAAATGTGATATACAACATCTTCAGCCCCTGGGACAATACCAGGTGAGATAAAGCAGAGACAGTAAAGGTTCGCATGTGACCCAGGAAACTATGGGAGATGGATGGAATCGAGGCTTTTAAGAGCAAAGAACAGCTGTCCAGGCACTGATGTTTCTCTCTGCTCTGATCTAAATCCCACTCGAATGGCCATTGAGTGGACAAGTAATCATATTTGTAATAAGTGACCAAGACGGGAACTTGAAGATAAAGAAAAGCAGGTTTTGACTCAATATTAGAGTAGAGATTTCTGTAGTCACAATCATCCAGAAATAGAATAGATGTTCTGGGACACAGTGAGGTCCCTGTTACTGGTGGAATGTAACCACAGGCAAAGTCACATGGTGGGTTGTTATAAAATGCAGGATAGAATAGGAGTTCACAGTGAGTTTGCTTCCAACATGGACATTCTTAGATTCTAGGAAATTCTCTGTGGAAAAATCACATAGGATTATTCCAAACCCCAAAGTTCCAGTTTCCCCAGAACCATCAGGTTGGAGGAGAGTGCCTGCACTGAGCCAGCTCACAGAAGGGAGTGTGGCCAGTCCAGGATCCGTCACCAAGAAGCCTCTCCCTCTCTGCTCTCTTTCTGACCTAACAGGGACTAGAACTCTATTCTTATTCCCAGTACTGTGGACAACACTGGCAAAAGGGCTTTTTGGGAACCTGAGAGTTCAGCTCACAAGAAGGGTTTCCAGCAGAAGAGAAGTAAGAAGTTCCCAAGCAACCTAAACCTTATTTCTTTTCTTGTGCTTTGTAAAATTTTCTAAGTCATAAATGGATGCTTTCTATATTTTGCCAAGTTTTAAAACATATTTGTTAGCACAGAAATTTGTTATTTTTTAAGATTTGGAGGAATCTACCTGTAATAGTGTGTGGCTCCTTTGCCCTTAAAGAGAAATACTTATATAAGTTTTACAATATATTCTGTGTTGACTTTTTGAGGTTTATACACACATTTAAATCAATTTTATCAATTTATAATTTTCTAGATATTGTCCATTTCATGAAGTTTTTTAAATCGAATAGACATTAATTGCATACTATATTCCCTTATTTTTTTCTAGTTGTTATTGTTGTTTTGCTGTTTTGAATATGAGAGGATCTTACTGAAAGGCTAAGTGATAAATTAGATGAAGATTCTGGCCCTGAGTGCTATGGAATCCCATTATCATTTCATGGCTTTTCTTTTCGGGCCTGTTTGCAAAAGCGTTTTAGCGATTCAGCTGGTGGTATGTGGTGTATTGAGGGGGTGTCCTCTCTCTCCACTCCCTCCACTATGACTTGAAATGAGAGAAATAAGTGTGGGTATTTTTTTGTTTGTTTTTTTGGTCTTTAGAGATTAAATAAAACATCACATACCTGGATCACAGGAGAGTTATAGAGATTCCAGATCAGAGACCAAGGCAGGACTTAAACTCACAAATGAATATGACCAAAGGAAAACATGTGAATCCAAAGGAGGGTTAACAAGAAATGGTGCATAAAGAGAAGTGAGTGACAGAGACAAGTTCTGTCAGGCTGGCAGCAGAATCCCAGGCCCCAGGCAGGTACATCTTACTATGGAGACGAAGAGCTCAGACTAGAAAGCTATTCACATCCACACCAGCAGCATCTACTCAGCTGCCCTGACTCAGGCTCCCTGAGCAGCCCAGTGACACCTTATTTCCCATGTGGCCTGTCTCTGGGAGACGACACACCAGTCAGGCTCACGCGACTATCCAGCCCAGTTAGCAAGTGTGCTTCTTACTGTAAATTAATAAAGCAGCATTCTGGGTTTGTCTTTCAGTGTCTTTTGACATTCGTTAGCAAGATTTTGCATCCCCGAGGCAAATCACACAGGGCAATGGATAAATTGGAGCTTCTGGGCTCAGTCTCAGAATCTGTGTGTCAGAGTCTGAACCTTGGTGAACACATCAAAGGAATTCTGATCCTGTGGGGTTTCATCATTCGCTCATGCTTTCACTCAACTGACATTTTTTGCACTATGTCGTGAGCACACACCGAGAACCATCTTGGAAAACAAACTCTCAGTCTCTCTGTGCCATGTATATTACCATTTGAATTTTATGAAGACTCCGCGTAGACCAAAGGTTTTAGTTCTCAAGTCTGATCATGCATCAGAATCACCTATTGGGCTTTGCAAAATACAGATGATACTCAGTTTGGGGATAGGGTCCAAGCTCCTGCTCTTAAAAGCTCTCCAGTTGATCTGAAGAACAGCCAGGGTTGTGAGTTGGGTCGTGGAGTGTCCATTTGAATCAATTAGACCAAAATTGTCACTTTGCCTTTACTGTTTAGATAGATTCAGAAATATTTGGGATTACTTCAACAAAGATTCTGAAGGCTCAATTCAACACAATAGAAAGTGAAAATGAGCATAAATACCTTAATGAGTTTCCAAGATGATACGCTTCCTGTTTGCACCTATGTGGCTTTATCTATCTGAAACACAGCTCTGCTCATGTCACTGCCCCGTTCAAAAACTTTAATAGATATCTTTTTTCTGATAAGTGTTATAGAGAATCTGATGATACAGAAAAAGAGACACATTCTAGAAGATAACCATTGTTAACTTGACATATCAGCTTTTAGAATTCCTTTATGCCGACGTAAGCACTTGTTTATATATATTTATAATACAGGATAATACTATACATTCTGTCCCATAACTCATTTAGTATCTCAGGGACAATTTCCCAATTAAATACGTAAAGATGTAATTCATCTTTCTTATTACATCTATAGTATTCCATTATGTGGATAGACTATACTCTATTTAACAGTATATAGTTGTCAAGAGCAGGGGCTTTAGAATCCAACTCCAAAATTTAATCCCAGCTCTGCCACTTACTAGTTATGTTACCTGGAGCAAGTTCATTAACGTATCAGTGTTGCGGTTATCTGGGAATAATAATGGTATTTGCATAATAGGATTTGCAGTTTATGCTTCGAGGCCTCAATTCCCATTTGTCTTTAACTATAACCCAGATTAAATGCACCCTGAGTCATAACCTTTAGAAGTACTATAAAGAAAAATAGAGCATGGAGGAGAGAGGATGGCACCTGGAGGAGTATGCAACTTTACATAGGGAGGTCAGGGTAGACCTTACTGAGAAGATAACATTTGCACAAAGACCTGAAGGAGGTCAGGAAATGAGACATGCAGATACCTGGAAGGAGAGAATTCTAGGCAGAGCAAAGGCTTTGAGGCAGGAGCATGCATGGTGTATTGAAGGTAAGGAAAAAAGCCCAATGCCCTAGATTGAATTAAGGGAGGAAGGAGCATGAGAGATAAGGTCAGACGGTACAGGGCCTTGCGGATAAAGTAGACCCATGGGGGAGTTCTGAGCTAAGGAGTAGTGGGATGCAATTTAGGTATTGAAAAGATCACTATGGATGATATTTTGATAACAGATGTTAAGGGATTAAGACAAAAGTAGAGAAACTGAGGCTACTGCAATAATACATGTGAGAAATGATCGTCCTTGGACCAGGGGGGTGGCGACAGGTATTTTGTTATGAATATGTTTACTGAATGAAGTGATATCAATATTTGCTGATAGAGTGTGGGGTACGAGAAAAAGAGTGAAGTCAAGGATGACACCCAGGTTTTTGGCCAGAACAAATGGAAAAATTGAGGTGACATTTTTTGGGCTGGGAAACTGTATGGGCAGCATGTTTGGGGAGTTTGAATTTAGACATGTCAAGCTGGAGATGCCTGTTATATATGCAAGTGGAGGTGTCAAGTAAACCGTTGGAAATTTATAATGTGGAGTCCAGGGGAGGGATCACACTTGTAGGTCCCTTTTGCCACATAACGTTGTATGGTCACAGGTTCCGGGGATTAGTGCATGGCCATAACATTAGAAAGGGAATGAGTGTAGATAGTGAAGAGAGGTCTGGGTGGTCTGGGTATGAACCCTGGGATATTTCAAAACTTAGAGCTTGGAGAGATGGGAAAGAAACTGATAAAGGAAACTAAGGTGCAACTATTGAGTAGGAAGACAAGAATGGTGAGTGGGGAATGCAAGGTGAAGACAGTGTTTCAATGAAGTAAAGGTCCATTGTTGCTGAGAATTCACCGGAAATGAGGACTGAGAATTGACCATTGGATTCAACAACGTGGAGTTTCCCGATGACCTGGACAAGAGCAGATTCAAAGGAGGGGTGGAGGCAATGCGTCACAAGAGAAAATTTGAGAGAAAGAAATTTCTTCAAATAAGGTATACAAATGGTCAATAGTCACATGAAAAGATGTTTAACATCATTAATCATTAAAGAAATACAATTCATAACCACAATGAGATACAACTTCACTTAAACTGGGATGACTGTAATCAAAAAATAGTAAGAGTTGGAGAGGATGTGGAGAAATCCTCATACATTGCTGGCGGAAATGTAAAAATGGTGCAGCTGCAGGTGGAAGGTAGGAATAAAAGAAAATGAGAGGAGGATGGAATACAAGATGCATTATGAAGGATAACCCAATGGAAGATGGTAACTGATTGTACGTCTTGGATCAGGGAGAAGAGGCAAAATGAGTGAAATTATGATCTCCCGTGGAACCAAATCGTTCCTACATCACTTATACTTGGGAGAACTTTTGTGAGGTACTTAACATCTCTGGATTTTATTTTTCCATCAGTACAATGGTGATTTCTGCCTTGTAGATTTGTTGAAGGTCTAAATGAGAGACTTATGTAAAACCTATTGAATGAAGTTAGGAATAATAATGCCCAAGGGAGCTGCTTTGAGGATGGGGATACTGAAATACACAAAACATCTTATATGAGAGCAAAGATCTCCCACAAGACTGAAGAGGGAAAAGCAACACTTCATCTCATCTGCGCCAGAGTGCAAGGTCTCTCATTCCATGTCTTCCACCCACCAAGGCCTCATTGTCCACTTAAGGAACGATTTCTCTTTCAACCATCAACTGCTTCATCCATCATCAGGATTACCTCATCCCAAGTTGGGGCATCTGATTCAGAAGACCAGGATCCTTGGGAGAGGAACAAATGGAGGATATTACCATCAGAATATTCCAGGATTCCAAGTTCTTCAACAACCATGTGGTAAAGGGTAAGATGTGAATGCTGATATCATCCAGAGTTAGATTTAAAGCTTTGCTCTACCACCAGCTAGTTTGGGACATTGGTTATGTATCCTGCAAAATGGGCATAATAATATCTACTGTAGAGAGTTCTTGAAAGAATTAGAAGAAATAATATTAGTAAAATTCTTAAGAAAAAGATGCCAGTCCTGTTGGTCTAGTGCTTAAGATTCAGCGCTCTACCCACTGTGGCCCAAGTTTGTTTTCAGGTCACGGAACCACACCAGCTGTCTGTTGGTTGTCATACTGCGGTGGCTATGTGTTGCTGTGATGGTGGGAGCTATGTCACCAGTATATCAAATACCAGCAGAGTCACCCATGGTAGGCAAGTTTCAGCAGGTCTTCCAGACTAAGACAGACTAGGAAGAAGGACCAGGCCACCTACACCCAAAAAACGGCCACAAAAACAACATGAATAGCAGTAGAGCATTGCCTGATACAGTGCCACAAGATGAGAGGATGGTGCAAGAAGACCAGGCAGAGTTCAGCTCTGCCATACATAAGGTCTCCAGGAGTTGGAATCAGCTCAGTGACACTAATAACAAAGGACAAAACCTTGTTCACTATAGGCTTGGAAATTCCAGTTCCTTTCCTTTTTTTCATTCCCTGCTTTAGGTGGGATGGGAAGGGTTAATGGGTGGTCACTGCTCCTAGATTGATGGGCATTGACACCCAACCATAACCGGTCACCTGGGATGCCAGTGAGGAGATGTCATCTTTTTCTCTCTCAGCTTTCTGCTCAGCCTAAGGGAAAAGATGTCAGAAACAGCCTTATTATGAATCCACCTACTCTTCCCTTATCCATGCACCATTCAGCAGGCTCCTAGCATTGCTTGCTAATGCTCAAGCCTATAGCTCATAACTTTGCTTTCTGAGGTCAGGGATGAAGCAGCTGAGCTGAGCCGAGCTGGGAAGGGAACCAAGAGACCAGAAATCTAGGCCAGCATATCAGATACCACAGTTCAAAGTATCAGTGAGACCATCATGACCCAAGAGCTGGGATCCAAGGCAGGAGGCTGAGGCTTTGAGGAGGTGAGGACCCCCGTGGAGGGAGAAGCTCTCGCACACCTCAGTGCAGGCTTCATGAGGTCCTCAAGCCATGTGAGGCTGGAGTTAGGGTGAGGAAGTCCCCACTTCAGATCTCTGGACCAGGGAGAGTCATGAGAGGTCATTGGCAGGGTCACGGGAGGTCATCATGTCCACCCTTGCTTCCATGTTGACCCACCACCAGAAAGACCTTCAGCGCCTCTGTGCTCATGGCCTCAGTCTGCTGAGCCGTTGTGGGAGGAAAGGTGGCCAAGACCCTTCACAGAGAGAGGTGGTTGTCTTGTTGATCCTGGCCTCCTACAACCTCAACACCCTCCTGAGGGAGCCCCAGGTTAGTCCAGTAGAGAAGATTCATGACTAATCCAGAGCAGACTGTGGCAGTGGCCTTAGTTATGTCCAAGGTATTTGAAAAAGTTAAATGTAGGAATGACCATTTCCAAACCTTTGGGAACCAGGCAGGATCCATGTAACACGTGATTTAGAAGGGAGGTTTCAGCAGGATGGTAGTATTTCAACAGGCAGGAATGGAAGCAAGGAATAGGGAGAGGGAACTGTCACTCTAGAAAGAGAGATGTAAACAAGCAATGAGGAACTGATCTAGAGTGTGAGGACAGCATGGTTGTAGGAGGATGAGGGTCAGCAGAGGAGTCTGGAGATGGCAATTCAGACCTTCCCACAAGCTTCACCGTTCACACCCCACATCAGCCCCACCAACCCGTGTGGCCTCATCCATTCTAACCACAAAGTACCACTAATCAGGACAGAGGAACAGCTGAAGCTGTTTTCCTAAGAATGCAACTCCCATCTTTGGGCCTCTGGGGTCATTCTCTGAGAAACAGAAGACTTGAAAGGGCCTGAAATAGTACAGATTCTTCTTTCCACTCCCCAGGAATGTGGGTTTGGGACCCATGGGCTGACGCTAAGGCTGAGGTCCAGGTTAGCACAGGTGACCAAGAGCAAGGGCTCTGGCCAATATATAATGTACACTAGACACCCCCCCAACAAATATGCACACACACACACACACACACACACACACTGTCCGACACCCACAAGAAAGCCCTATGCACAGTACTAAGGAAGTCTCGGGCCAGTCATTTGTGGGTTCCCACCCACCCATACTGCCTCTATTGACCCCCTTCTCAGCATCCAACACCAAGGGCCTCACTCTCTCCTTTGTGGCATGGTCAATACCTCTACACAGCCCCCACGACTCAGCTCGTGTTCTCAGAAAGAAACACACCAGCAACACAGCAGAGGTTGTGGGGATTAACACATGAACAGTCAGTAGAGTCCCCTTTGGGAAGCTTCAGAAGGAGAGGGGTTAGGAGCTAAGTCAATGAGAGAGGAAGAGCACTCATCCTGCAGAAGTGAGGGTTATGAGTGGGAAGGCAGCTTGGGGAGGTGTCAGAGGAAGTGACAGGGCCACAGGTGCCCAGGGAGTCGAGCACATGAGGGTCAGAGTAACGCAGACCAGGGGCAGCTGGAGCTGGACCAGAGCTGGAAGAGAGGGGTGTCTTCAGGGATCAAGCTCTGGGAGGATGTGTCCTAGGAACGCCGATTCCCCTGCTTTCTCCAATTAAATCATCTTCATGGCCTGGCCTGGTTCTGGACCTCACTGTAGATAGTAGTGAGAGGCTCCTTTTCTTCTAGATGTCGTTCATCCATACCCTAGGAATGCAAGACAGAGAGTTCCTAGAAGAGCTGAGGGATAGAGAGGCCCCTGAGGGACCCACGTGGAACCAATGCTGCTGACATGAACTGCATGTGAATTCCCCCAAAGTGTTAGCACTATACTGGCCCCAATTGTCAATTTTCCTAGTAAATACTGGTGAATAACTGGAAAGAGTTAAAGAGACAGTGGGGCTGGAAATGCCCAAACCCAGGTGCAGAGGGAGCTGGGTGAGCCCAGGTTGGGCACTGCTCTCAGCTCTCATTATGTTCCTGCCCTCTCAAGACTCCTGCTGGCTCAGCTCTAAATAGTGGATGTCACCATCCTGGTTCCTGTGTTCCTCCTGCAATTCTGCACCTGAGGTTTACATAGAGTGGAGCTTGAATGTGGGCCTTGGAAACCTGTTCCCTCCCCCACTGCTATGAACCCCAAGGCCATGTCTACACATCGTGCCTTCTGCAGTGACATTCCCTGAGCAGCAAAATGCAGGAGAAAGGGAGCCAAGGGCCCAGTGGAGGAGGGAGGGTATCTGGGCCAGGAAGGAGAAGTGCAACCTGCCTCTTCCAGTTTCCATCGTCTTCTTTCCAATGGCCTTCAATAGGCATAATCCAGCCCCGAGGATCAACAGCACGGCCACGATGGTCCCTAGGATGGCTCGCAGGGGGTCAGCAATTGCCTGTCCACATGAATCTATTTCCCTCACACAGAGAAAGTGAAGAAGGTTAAGTCAAGAGAGAACCTGACATACCCATTGCCAGGAGAGATAGAGAGATCAGGGGGAGAAATCTGAAGGGTCCTGGTTCAGAAGCTGAAGAGCAGGAGTTCGGAGGTTCATTCTTTTAACCAGTTCCCAAGCTCCTGCTTGGTGCCAGGGATATTGAGGTGAACAAGACTTAGTCCATACCCTTGGGGCTCATCACCCAGCAGGAAAGACTGAGAAAACAACAAAGTCCGTCAGCCAGAAGGATTGCAGTGCAATAGAGGTTACACCTTGTACACAGGTCTTCAGGGAGGGCCTCCCAGAGGATGTGATGGGTAGCCTGAGTCTTGAGCGAAGAATAGGAGTTTACCAGATATTCAGGGTGGGCAGCGCATTCCAGGAGGGATGAGCACCACACTCAGGAAAGGGCTGTGTCAGAAAGCCAGCCCCTGGGAGTTGCCAACACCCCAGTGCAGTAGGCAAGAGGGGAACAGAGCAGGCAGGAGCCAAGCAAAGATCAGAGGGAGGCAGGAGTCTGTCTTCAGAGGGTCTTGTGGGTCATGCTGAATGTGGAACTCTATCTGGGGCTCCAGTATAGGGGCTGAGGGGAGGGTAAAAGGGGGTTTTATGTGACGCTGACACATCAGATCCCTCAAGCAGCTCATGGAGGACAGGTTAGAGGGGCAAGGCTGCTCACGAGGGTACCAGGTCATTCATTCATTCATCAAAACACTGAACAAACTGTGCCATAAGCTGTGCTTAGCGCAGGGATTCAAAGGAGAACAAGACATTGTCCCTGCCCTCAAGGTGTTCCAGGCTATGGAGACAAGTACAGAAACAGACCATTGCCACTCAGTGGGGGGCCAGGGACCCTCCTTAAAAGTGATGCCTGAGGGCAGGATGGCCACAGCCCATGCAGGGCCCTGTGCAAAATGAGCACAAGGACCCCTTTGTTCAAAAACTGTTAGAAATGTCAAGATGGACACTGCAGAGCTTTAAACCCAGCATGGGGCCTGTGTGACAACATGACCCACATGTTACTGAAGTCAGCCGTGCCTGAGGGAAACTCTTCAGTAAGAAAAGGCAAGAAATGAAGGGAAAACGTGAGAGGAATGATGGTAGATGAAGCAGCAGATCCAGAGGCTCAAAAGCTGGCAATAGCAGAACATATTCGGGAACTCCAAGCAAACAGTGTGTTGTGAAGTGTGACACTGAGGCCAAAACCATGGGTAGAGGAGCGTCTGAGCCCTGAATCCTACTGGGAGTCACTGGAGATCAGATCCTACAGGTGACACAGACAAATGACACAATCCAGTTGCTTTTCCAAAAGACCGCTCTGGACTCACTGTGGATGATGAGTGGGGTTGGGAGAGAGACTGGACAGAGAGACTGGACTGCTGCCTACCAGCAGGGGCACAAGAGCAGAGGCATAGACTTGAGAGACATTTGAAAGCAGAAACAAGTTGGATGTGCCTCCCAGACTTCTGTATGGGGTGAGCAGTTGGAGGTGGTGCTGATGAACACGGTGGGGAGAAAAGCCCAGAGTCCTCAGACACCAGTGCTCCTTGAGCTCCCAGAGCACCCCTCCCCTCTGGCAGGTTGCACTCACCACAGGCACAGACCTCTCCAAGGGCTGAGGTGACAGTTTTCTGGTCCTCAGTGTTGCTGACCACACAGGTGAGGTTGGCATTGGGCTGGCTCAGAGGCAGGCTCACATTCAGGGTCCAGGAGTTGGGGGCTGGTCCCGGTGTCCCCCTCTGCTCCAGCTCCCTGGGGAGGCCCTTGCTCACCCAGGTCACATTCAGGTCCTCTGTGACCTCCCCAGCTCTGCACTCCAGGGTGATGTTGCACCAGCCTGCTGTGATGGACTGTGTCTGGACCAGGATCTGGGGATGGGGCACTGGCTCTGGGGTGGGAGGGACAAGAGAATGGAGCCTCACATGAGTGGAGAACATTACAGTTTGCACGTTGTCATCATCTCACTGAAGCTCTGGCTTCC
This sequence comes from Diceros bicornis minor, assembly GCF_020826845.1. Taxonomy (NCBI): domain Eukaryota; kingdom Metazoa; phylum Chordata; class Mammalia; order Perissodactyla; family Rhinocerotidae; genus Diceros; species Diceros bicornis. The sequence continues at coordinate 61,510,642 of NC_080743.1, forward strand.
TCCCTCTACGGAAGGTGAGACATTTTATAGATGAAATATTATTTCCCCAAAGCTAAATATATAGCAAGAGACAAGAAGGAAGGGAGCCACTGATTTAAGCCTCATGTGATTGCACTAGACTGAGCAAGTCTTAAAAATATCCCACAAGAAAATAAAGCCTGCACTCCACTTGCTCAAGGTCCATTATTTTTAGAAATTGGGTCTTTCCTTGATGGACAAGAAGTCGGAAATGAAGGACTTGTCCTTATCCAAGGCCCTCCCCCTGATTCTCCTGCTGAGATGATGCCTGGGACTACACAGGCCATGGTGAAGAAAAACATCCGGCCAGCCCTGGGAGTCCAGACAAAGGACCCATGTGCCCAAAAGTAGAGACGTTTGTGGGAGATGCAGTGGTAGTGACTTGGAGTTACAACCCCCAGTGAGGTTAGAATATGCCGCTGGACTTGTGGTACATAGAGGAAGAGAAGTCACAGATTTACAAGCCAGTCATAGAAATCCCACGGGAACCTAAAACTGTCAAAGCCACTCTCTCCATAGCAAGATATTTCTCTATGCAGACTAACTCTGGGGAAAGAAAGAGTTGCTGAATGAGGTTCTTAAGAAGTGTTGCAGGGTAAATTTTCTCCTACATCTATGGAGGCAATTAGGGCTGGATTTTGTGAGTGAGGCTGGCCTTGGGCTGGGGCTGAGTAAGAGCAGGGGAGACAGGGAGGGTGAATTACGCAAGGATTTCTGAATTATGGTAGGCAGAATAGTGCTCCCCCTCCAAAGATGTCCACGTCCTGATCCTCAGAACCTGTGAATATGTTAGATTAATGGCAAAGGGGAATTAAGGTAATAGATAGAATTAAGGTCGCTAATCATCTGACGTTAAAATAGTGAGACTATTCTGAATTATCTGGATGGGAGCAACGTAATCACAAGGGTCCTTATAAGTGGAAGAAGGAAGGAAGGGAGTTCAGAGGCAAGCACTGTGAGGAGGACTCATCCCACCATTTCTGGCTTTGAAGATTGGGGACGGTGGGTGAGAGCTAGGAATACAGGCAGCCACCAGGAGGTGGAAAAGGCAAGAAAGTGTTTTCTCCCCTGGATCCTCCAGAAAGGAACACTGCCCTGCCAATACCTTGATTTTAGCCCAGTGAGAGCCGTGTCTGACTTCTGACCTACATACAGCACAGTGAGATAATAACTTTGTGTTGTTAAGCCACTATGTTTGTCGTACAGCAGTCCCCCCTTATCCGTGGTTTTGCTTTCTGCAGTTTAAGTTACCCATTGTCAACCACAGACCAAAAATATTAAAGGTAAAACTCTAGAAATAAACAGTTCCTGATTTAAATTGCAAACTATTCTGAGTAGCATGTTGAAATCTCACTCCATCCCGCCAGGACGTGAACCATCCCTTTGTCCAGCACATCCACACTATATACATCACCCACCTGTTAGTCACTTAGTAGCTGTCTCATTTGTCAGACGCCTATGGTGGTATCACAGTGCTTGTGTTCAAGTAACCCTTATTTTACTTAACATTGACCAGAAGAGCAAGAGTAGTAATGCTGGCAATTCACATATGCCAAAGAGAAGCTGTAAAGTGCTTCCTTTCAGCAAAAAGGTGAAAGTTCTTGACTTAACAAGGAAAGAAAAAAATTGCATGCCAAAGTTGCTAAGATCTATGGTAACTTTTATCACAGTATGCTGTTATAATTGTTCTCTTTTATAATTAGTTATTGCTATTAATCTTTTACCGTGCCTAATTTATAAATTAAACTTTATTATAGGTATATACATATGGGAAAACACATAGTGTATACAGGGTTCGCTACTATTCATGGTTTCAGGCATCCACTGGGGGTCGTGGAACACATCACCTTCGGATAAGAGGGGACTTCTCTAATTTGCTATAGCAGCAATAGAAAACTAATACATAAATTAAGTAAACCTACTCCTATAAACCATAAGTGTTATGGGAGAAATTCCATTTCCCCCAAATTTCCATTTTCTTCTCACAAAACATTGAAGTGATTTTATTCCTGGTGTGAGTTTCAGCTCCGCCATCCATTTGTGGTGAACCCACTCACCCTAATTTCAAGGGAGAAAATAGAGTCTGAAGGCTGGCATCTGGAAGGAGTCCTGCAAAATGGGGCCCCTGTGACACTCCTAAGTACAAAAGAAGGACATAGCCATGGGATTGAGGTGAGGGGGTATCACGTACCATAGACAGTGAGGTGGAAAATCTGGCTAGATTCCAGTCCTCCAGTGAAGCTGGCTCGACCTCGGTAGTACCCATTGTCCTCTTGGGTCAAGTTCTCGATCCTCAGGGATGTCATGTTGGGCACATGGACCCTCTGCTTGTACTTATCCTGGAGGTAGACCCAGGTTGGATCCCCTTCAGACCCATTATGGACTCGCAGTATGACTGTGTATTTTAAGTCAGGGCCAAAGCCCCATGAGATGTCCTCCAGCTCAGTTCCTGGTTCCTTGATCACATGAAACAACACAGAACCTCCTCGGATCCCCTTCAGAGGAACGTGGACTCCAGAATGCTGACCTCCAGAACCATGTGCTCCAGAACTCTCGACCCCAGTGCTGCAGACACCTAGGGCATTGGAAACAGGAACGTGAGTGTTTTTTCATCAAGAGTAAAAGAGAGAACCACGGAACCCATCTTCTTAATGAAATCCACCCAAAATACTCTCTTGATTCCTGGAAGGCAGCCTAGTAGAACGAATTTTAAGCAACTCTGGAATCAAGTCCTGGTTCTAGTGGAGTGTAACCTTGAACAGGTTACTTGAACTTGCTAACTTGCAGTTTCCTTATCTGCCTCAAAATGGTAGTAAGAATTAAATGAGATGAAGGATCAAAAGCACCAGCACATTTTCTGGCACATACTAAGTGCATATCTGTAGGAGGCAGCTTCCAAAGTGGGTCCAAATACACCTCCCTCCTCATGTTTACACCCTTTATAACCCCCTCCCCTGGAGTGTGGTCTGTACCTACTGACTTGCTCTGAGGAACAAGATACAGCAAAGGTGATGGGATGTCACCTAGTGATGGGAGGTTACACAAAACTGTGACCCGTCTTGCTCACACTCTCTCTCCCTCCATCTGATGAAGCCAGCTGCCACGCTGTCAGTTGCCTTGTGGAGAGGCCCACATGGTGAGGAACCAAGGGCAGCCTCCGGCCAACAGCCAGGGAGGAACTGAGGTCCTCGGTCCAACAGCCACAGGAACTGCATCCTATCAGCAATCACACGAGTGATCTTGGAAGTGGATTCTTCCCCACTGAGTCTTGAGCTAACTGTGGCCCCAGCCAAGACCTTGATTCCAGTCTGAGAGACCCTGAGCCAGAGGACCCAGCTACACCACTCCTGGATCCTAACACTCAGAAGGTGTGAGACTATACATAGTGTTGTATTAAGGCACTAAGTTTTCTAATAACAGGTTACACAGAAATAGATAACTAATACAGTAATGAAGCCTGCTCTCCCTGCACCCTCCTTCCAGGCATTGTAGTCAGGATGGAGTAGGCTGTGCTGTGGTAACAAATAAGTACAATACCTCAGGGTCTTAGAACAAGGAGAGTTCATATCCCACACCACATGTCACATGAGAGAGGGAGGGAGGGGGCCTGTTACACGTGGTGGAGGCTCCACCACCCTGTCGCTGCACCACATGAAACCCACAGCATCCTCACAGCCTCTCAGTCCCACTTCAAAGTATGTTTTTATTGAAATGGACTGAGGTGTCAGACTGGGTGATCTAGTACAACAGAGTGGTCTAAACTTGGGCTTTAAAGTCAGCGAGACCTAAGTTGAAGCCAGGTCCTCAATTTTCTGGCTATATGGATTGTACTGATATTTAACCTCTCAGCCTTCAGCCTTCTCATCTGTGAAATGGCAATAACAACATCGCTTACCTCACAGAATTATTGTGGAGATTTAAGAAGATAAAAGCTTTCAGCACAGTGCTCAATAATTGTTCCATAAATGTGTTCCATCTCATTATGATGGTGATTATTCTTGACCAAGCCTACCTGGAATCAGAACCAGACATGCCCAGATCCCAAGGTGGTGCCCTTTCCTCTCCAGCAGGTGCCCCTCCTCAGGGTCTCCTCCTGGTTACAGGGATGGGTTCCAGGGAGTCAGACACCCATGGGTGCAATCCCATAGGTGGCTGTAGGGAGACGAAGTCCAGCCAGGGGCTTCTTGTTTACCAGAGCCCTGAGATTGGAAGGAAATTTATTGCTATGTCCGCAGCAGGTGGCTTCCATGGCCACTGTCAGCTCCCATGTTACCTAGTACCTGAGGACATCCATGCTGCTGGGGAGAGTGATAAAGATGGAGGAAGGACAGGCTAAAGGTTATCTCAAGCTTGGGTTGAAAAAATTTACATTACCAAGTCTATTTAGTGTGGGCATTTTCCCCTTTCTTTAGTGATATCTTTGTAATCGTAAAAGTATTACGTGTTCATAAAAAACTATTATATGGATTATGGAGTTGATTCAAGTAAAAGTGTGAAGGGTGCCTCCTCCAAGAGGTAAGCACTGTTATTGACGTGTATCCTTCCAGACCTTTCTCTATGTAGCCACAAATACCATAAACTCCTGTAAACGCAGGGCATCTGATGGTAAATTCATTCCAGCATTCCTGATGTCCTATATGGGTGTGATCTCTGACTCTTCCTTTGAACCAGTTGTAACAGCCTCCTAGTTCCCTCGTTAAGTAATGAGTGAAATAAAAGTATTCTGTAACACCTCAGTCAATAATAGCATTCAGAGTTAATCTCACATTGAAATATGCAATTTTGGGCACAGCAATAGACACTAACCATAAGTGGTCTATGTAACCTGGGGCTCAAAGGAACAGCCCTGTTTCAATGGGGATATGTGCAGATGGACTTTCTGAGAGACAGCATTTCAGTCTCAAGTGTGGCCCCTTCCTAAGGGATTTTCACCAGTAATTCTGACCAAACAACGTTTGTCTATTTCCCCCCAGCGTTGGTAAGAGGGGGTCAGCACCAGGGGAACAGAGAGAAGGAAGCTGGTATTTTCTACTAAACAGACAGAAACTGAGAAGCTCTGGATGAAGTTCTCAGGTAGCTGCTTCTGAACCCACAGCTGTAGCGTGCTTTCCTGAGCAAGGTTTGCAGACCAAGTTTCTACACCCTGGGGGAAGGAGATGATGTCCTTCCAGGTGGTTTGAAGACCCCTCTCAGGAGCAGAGACAGAGAGAACAGAGGTCCAGGCTGGATCCCAAAGACAAGGCTTGAAGAGGAGGATGCCCTCCCTCCTTAGAGGGCTGAGGAAGTGACCACAGGGACTGTCAGGGGTCTTCTCTTTGAAGGTGCCCAAAACAGGCTCGCAGCTGGCAGTCTCTGTCAGGACATAGGAATAGGACAAGGCAGGATGAAGAGACAGAGAGGAGCCTTTGAAATAGTCACAGGAGAATCCTGTCTGCGTGGAGGCAGGAATCCCAGAATGTGATAGCTGGGAGGGGCCTTAGAGGGGATCTGTCCAGGCCCCTCCTTTCACAAAGTAGGAGGCTCCCTGATGGGTGAACTTGTCCTGGGTTGGGTCTCCTCTCTTCCTGCCCAGTGCTTCTCCCCTGTAGTGAGCTGCCCATCAGCTCTCCCACCCTTACCCTGCCCTCCCCATGGCTCCTCCCTCCCAGCACTGCTGTCTGATCATCAGGATCAGAGCAGGTCCTGGAGTCTCATCCTCCATCTTCCCTCTCCTGGGAAAGGGGAAGCAAGTACTTAGAGGGCATAGCAGAGGATTAAATAGCTGAGGGTTAAATGGCAACCCAGCCAGACTCCCCACTTTCTAGAGAGGAGGGAATCGGGGAGAGAGGAGGCTCAGCCCTCAGGCTGCAAGGGAGGATCTACCCCAGAAAGTGGATGGTGAGCACAAGCTCTGAGGAAGCTGGGAGAAGACTTAGAATGAGAAAGAAGGCAGCAAGAGCTCTCAGGTCCACAAAAGATCTAATCCTGAAGAAGAAGAAAATAAAGCCAGTGGAAGGCATGGTAATAAACAAGATAGAGTTAAAATTCATTTAAGTAATATAACATTTAACACAAAAATCATCATAAAGTGTCCATTTTTCTGACGCTTCCTCCTTTTTCTTCCTCCCTCTCCTTTCCTCCTTCCCTCCCTCCCTCTCTCTCTCTTCATCCTTCTTTCTCTCTCTCTCTCTTTCTTATATAATCTTACACCCCAGGGCCTATGGAGAAAACTCTACATAATTTAACATATTTTTCCATTTAAATAAAATTGAAGAAGCGGAGAAACCCTACATTTTACTGGGGACATAAAGTTACCTTGTTTAGGGGGTCTAAATCTAAGGTCATTGTTAATTCAAGACATCCTGTGTACAAACACTCTCTAATCCACTAAATTTCATATAATTCCCTGCAACTTCATATAGTGGCTTGGATATTAGAACAAAAAAATACAACACTGAAAGCTTTCATGGCTTTCACCTGAATTCTAATTCACTAGTTGTTATTGTGTTCCCTTGAGTTCTGAAGAGAGATTTTCACATATTGAGGTATTTTCACATATTGGGGTAACTATCCAGGTTCAAAACTAAGTTGGCTTGAATTAGAGAAGCCTGATTTATGGCCTATCAAACATACATTGCACTTCTGCTTTAACCATTAAAGAGTGCACTGTCAAGATAAGAATGCATACTTTCCCTCCTATGCCCTATTGGTAACACCCAGATTAGTCTCTTTCTGGACATCAAAGTCATGGTGACCTGCTAATTTGCAATTGAATACCTCTTTGAACTTTTGATGAAAATGTATCTTGGGTGTGTTTAATGTATTTCTTTGTTCTAAAAAGATATAAGACTGTACTGAAAACCATGTTTCTCTGGAATGCTTTCTAAGGCCTCCCCTGGTTATAATGCTCACTCTGGTTCAAGTAAAACTCATCTTATTTCTCTTATCTACGGAATGGTTATTGGTTATTTGGCATTGACATTTCCTGGTGTAGTGCGGGAGGATTTCAGAGAAACCCACCAGACCACCTGGAATCTACTTTGAACTGGGGCTTGGTACCACGTAGGCCCATTGAGTCCCTCCAGCTACATGGCACTCTTCAGGTGCCCCTGGTGACTTCTCCTGAAACCCCACCTCCTTATTTAAGTTGTAGATCCTCACTTTTACTTGAGCTGTTTCAAGTCTTAAGACTAGGTGTCTTAAAGGGGTACCTGTACATGTCCTAGGTAAGAGGAATCTAGGCAGAATTTCCTAGGCTAGAGAAGCACATGGGGGACTTTGGAGTGAAGAGGGCATGCTGACCTTTTTAATTTGGCTTTAAATTAGAAGGAATTGTGTCTATAAAGTCTGAATACATTGTTTAATAGGTCCTTAGAAATTGTTCAGACTTAATAGCAAAATGAAACTAAAAGAAAACAGCAAATCACGCTTCTAAAGCTGACCAGTTCCCAAATGGACAGCCTCCCCCTGGAACTCTGGCTGGCTTCATGTACAATGCATATGGTGGAGCGTATACTTTCAAGTGCTTAACAAAATGGGGATAACTGTAAATGGTTGGATCCTTGTATCAATATAACCAGGGATAATTTAAAGTTACAGTGACCACTTTGGGACTCTTTTGAACCTCCAAAAGTTGTACACTGGTCATTAGAAGGAATGCTCCAATTAGGTAAGATCATTTAAGAAGTGCACTTATTAAGTCATAGCTTTAAGGACACCCTCATAATCTATCTTTGCAGGAAGACCCAACATGAGACCCTCTTTGGGTTAAGAGACTCTAAGAGATTTTTCTGGGAAACTGCTACCCTTAAACAGTAAAGGGGAAACTAAAATTAAAAATTAATGGAGTTTCTTAATACTGCCAGGTATAGTTACTGTTTATCTCGGCCGAAATCTGACAAGATATTTGAAAGGATGTAGTAAGTTACAATCAGAAATTTGGCCAAATTTGAAGCTGATATTCAAAGACTGATGGGGACTTTTAGACCTTCTTCCCTAAATTAAGATAAAACTAAATGCTCAGAGAGAAAGAAGCAAAATAAGGAAAATGTAATTGGATGGGGCTGTCAGTCTTTTGATAAGTAAGTAACTTCCCCTGTTTATCTGAAAAAAAAGCTTGTGACCTCTCTGGAAGCTGCTATCTAGACTATCCCTGATTCCTAAATCTGAGGGAAAAAAAACAGGTAGTGATGGGGGGGAAGAAGCTTTTGGAGGTGTAAACTGCTATAAGGGCACCCTTGCCCAAAAGTCCCAGGAAAATTTTAAAAATGGATGCTATAACATCTTTGTTGCATCTGTTTGTGTGGGTTTTGTGTGTGTGTCCACATATATATATTATATATGTGATGTTTTTCTACCTCCAGATGGTATAATTTCTAAAGAAGCTCTATTTGATTGGCTTAAAGTAAGTGCTTACAGGGGCCATCCCTGTGGTGTAGTGGTTAAGTTTGGCATGCTCTGCATCAGTGGCCTGGGTTCGCTGGTTTGAGTCCTGGGAGTGGACCTACACCACTCATCAGCCATGCTGTGGCAGTGACCCACATGCAAAATAGAGGAAGATTGGCACAGATGTTAGCTCAGGGCTAATCTTCCTCAAGAAAAAAAAAAAAAGAGGAAGATTGGCAACAGATGTTATTTCAGGATGAATCTTCCTCAGAAAAAATTTTTTAAAAGTGCTTATGTAAGTTATTTCTAAATGTAATAGAAACTACCCAAATGTCTTCCAAGCTAACATGATTTTATTATTTTTTTAATTTTATTTTTAGTTTTTTGTTTTTTGCAGTAACATTGGTTTATAACATTGTATAAATTTCAGGTGTACATCATTATACTTCTATTTCTGCATAGATTACATCATGTTCACCACTCAAATACTAATTACAACCCATCACCACACACATGTGCTGAACTATCCCTTTTGCCCTCCTCCCTCCCCCTTTCACCTCTGGTAACCACCAATCCAATCTCTGTCTCTATGTGTTTGTTTATTGTTGTTATGATCTACTACTTAATGAAGGAAATCATACATGATTTTAAATAACCTTTGGTAAATGAAAGTTTGTTTAAGTTTGTTGGTTTGATTGAAGTAGGCATGTCCTCAGAGTTATCAGCATTGGATATGATGCAGGCAGGCAGCTTGTGTTTATTAGTCAAATAAGCTCATGTATCTCTGTTACAAAATTTGTCAGCAAAATGGTATAGGACGATAGCTGATTTTGTCCAATGTCTCATGAGGTTTTTGTAGGCAATCTGAACATAATTATTGGAAACAAGTAAAGTAAATGGATGTGAAAAGATAAAAGTTTTTGGGTGAACTTTTCAACAATAATTATATGCTATGGTGTATCTAATTAAAATAACTTCAAAATCTTTTGGTGACTTGAAACCTTAGAGTTTGGTTAAATTAAGTGACAAAAAATTTATTGAATATCTAGGTCATTTCCACATAAGTTCAAATATTAGGTATTAATTACTAAATATAGGTGTATCTAATTTGGCTTCTCATTATAGAGAAACTAAAAGATGTTTGCGTCTATTAGTAAACATGCCTTGTATTTTATTAAAAGATTGTACTATGAAGTGACATATTTCTAGAAGTTGTAAAAAGTATTTATAAATTTGCCAAGCCATAGAATGCTAATGCAAAAGACAGTTTATAATTGCCTACTTCTTGGTTTTCACTAAAATTATTGTCTGTGAGGGTTAAGAATTCTAATTAACATATGTGATTAAAGCTACTAAAAATTAGTAAGGAAAACATCTTTGTATTTAAGGAAAGCAAGATGTATGCTTTCAGTGAAGAAGGTATTAGGAAAGGAATTATTTTTGATTGTTTTGTTAAGGAAGATAAATTTGTCTTAAAGTATTAGGAAAAAAAAAAAAAGGAAGGCATGAGACAAATTCTGAATGTAAAAAGAAAGTTATAGAAGGTTTGTGAAAAAGGAAACTTGAGAACAGAGTTTTATGCATGGTCCAGCTGGCTAAGATTAGATTAATTTTAATTAAGTAAATGACTTTTAATATCAAAGGTGAGGTGGTGCAAAATTAGAATTTGGTTTTCTCTTTCTTAAAAGGATAATTTTCCTGCAGTTTTAGTCTGCTTTTGATAATGAAGTTATACAGGATTTTTCTTTACCTTTGAGTAAGTCTACCTAAAAGACAGAAATTCTATGTTTTGTCAAAATAATTTCCTATGTTCTAAAATACTGAAATCTCTCTGTAAAAAGAACTAAGGTTTTTCTTTTTTAACTGTTTGTCTTGAACATCTGTTGTAACCTTGGTTAAATGGATAACTAAGTATTCTTTCACAGTGACCAGTGTTTCAGAGAGACACAAGATCAGCAAAACACCTGATCTTGTTTGAACAAGTGTTTTGAAACCTTTTGATATTTTTGAGAAGCTTCCCAAAAAATTCAGCTCCTAAATGAAGTTTTTCTTTTGGCCTGAAAAAAAAAAATTGTTTCTTTGAGAATTTTCAGATGGCCCCTGGGATTCCTCAAAGAAATTTGTTCTCCCTATAAAGAGGCAGATGCTGAACTAATTAGGCTTGTTTGGTATGCTATTGCATGGGAAGCATTGTCAAATAAATGATGATAAACCTTCTTAGGTTATATGGCATAAGTAAATATTATTCACTATCTTAACTCTGCTACCTTGCTTCAAGCACCAGAGGAGGAAAACAATGACTTCATTTTGTTATCTAATTTGGCTTACAGATTGGTCTTACTTAAAGGATAAGCAGAGACATTATCAAGCTGAATATGCTGTCCTGCCTCAAGAATGCCCACTAATTTCTACTAGCTCTGCCAACCCAGTAAAAGATTTCCTTCTACAGGCTCCAGAAATCACCATGGAAGAAGAGAAACTAAGGTGGTGACAAAAAGGGGGAATTTTTGACACCACCGTGCAGATGTGGTTTCAGCCTGATAACAAACCATAGTGCCTATTACAGCCAAATTGCCACTGCTCCACCATATGCATCAATTACCAACTGGGCACCTGAAAAGATGATTTTGTGGGGAAAAAATATTTTTTGCAACTTTCTCCCACAGCAGCTCAGAGAGCATATGCTTGTTGTACTATATGTCCTAAATATAATCCCAGGAAAACACTTCATGAGTCAAAATGTCCCTTTCCCCTTCCTGAGGGACCCTTCAATGTATGGCAGTATAATTTTGTCCAAATGCGACTATCACAAGCGTATACATATCTTAGTAATGATCTGTGTGTTCTCACATTGGATTGAGGCCTTTCCCTGAAGAAGAGCAGTGGCTTTAGTAGTAGGTAAATTATTGGAAAGAATAATTCTTGCTTGAGAAATTCCTACTGAGTTACCCAGTGACGAGGGAACTCATTTCACTGGACAAAAAATTAAATCTATGTAAGAGTTGGCCAATAATGCAACATTTTAACTAATTGTTAAATCAAAACTCAATTGGCAAAGCTTTCAGAAACATTTATTCTCTCATGGCCAAAAGCTCTTCAGCCAGCTCTTCATAATCTTAGATCTACATCTTTTGATAAACATCAGCTGTCTCCTTTTGAAATAATAACATGACAGTCTATATAATTAGATGAGGAAATGTATGAACTAACTTTTCTTAAGGGGGATATATTACATTGTTTTCAGGGTCTTATTGAGGTGCTAAAAAGAAATGAAAGGTGGGTAGCTGATTTCTTTCATGGAGAGCTCCTGAGAGATGAAGACCTTAAGGATCATGGACTATAACCTGGAGAATTTATTTGTTAGAAGAGGCATCAAATAAAAGACTTTCTGCAACCCCGTTGGAAAGAACCATAACAGGTACCTTTAACCAATCCATGATCTGCAAAATTAAAGGTCATAGACCCATGGATTCACATTTCTCATGGATTCACATTTCTCATTAAAAAAAAATAGGCTCCTCTGCATGAATGGATTTCAACTCCTTTTTCTGACACCTGACTTTGACTGACCAAGACAAATACCTCCAAACCAGGATGAGAAGAAGACAGCAACTATTGTAGACAGCTGTCCCAGGAGTCTGGACCAGGCCTGTATTCCCAACCTTATATCTCCCCCTTTAAACCCTTGTAATGCTAAAACTGTATACCCATTTTATAATTGTTCCACTTAAGGTTTTCATAATACTATCATATTGGTTTGATTGGTATGATATTGGTATGATTGATTTGGAACACGCTGGTCTTGAAGGCCAGGCATCTATTAGGTGACTTCTAATGAAACTCAATGCTTATGCGGAACAAAGCTCTGGCCTTGACTACCACCCAGATGGCTATGATACTGGATCCTGTGTTTCCTTTGGATGCAGGGAAGGATTTGCCCTGAACTAAGAACTGTTGCCCATCTTCCTTTCCTTAAGGACAGATGGGCTTGCTCAGTATTCCACTGGTATGGCCACCTAGTGGCTATATTTGCTCCTTCTTTGGGGCTAGAAGATGTCATATCACATATAGAAGCCCTGACTAAACTTACCCAACAAGCCCTTAATGATAGTCAAGCAGTAATAGCCTTATTAAATATTGAAGTGTTTTTAATGAGAAAGGCTGACCTCTAAAATAGAATGCCTTTAGATATTTTAACTGCATCCCGAGGTGGTATGTGTGTAATCATTCAAACTGAATACTGTGCTTTTGTACCTGATGAATCTTCCAATGTGTCATCCCTGCTACAGCACATGAAAAAGTAGGTGAATGCCCTAAGTGACCCTACAACCAGTCTTGATTTGTTTAGTTGGCTTCCTTCTAGTATTGGCTCCCTTTTGCGATCTGGAATGCAATTCTTTTTCTATTACTCCTTAGAATTCTTGTACTTGTCATAATATTCTAACTAATTACTGTGTTTTTTGCTCAGTGTTGTAAGGCTGGCATGCAAGCTAGAGTAATGACTGCTCAGCGACTTGAGATGATCAATCAATCTTAAAACTCTGAATGAATTTCCTTTTCTTATTAAGACTATGCCTAAGAATTGATTTTTAAGCAAATCATTTCAAGTATTGGATTACCTGTTATATAATTGCTATAAATAATGTACCTATAGGAAGTCCATGTAAAAGCACATGGACAATGTTTGTGTGATAATCTAAAAATAATTGACAAATTACATAACCTATGAAACACTTCCCCTGGTAATATATACCTCTATGCTTGTCCACTATACCTGACTTTTCACCCTCAACATGGATTACAGGGAAAATCAATGAAATAAAAGCCTAGCACCAAGGGACATGATGGACCCAAGGCAGGCGGAAACCACCGTGGCACCAAAGGACAACATTTTGATCAACAATGGCTTCTATCAAAAAGTTATTGATCAGAAGGGGAAAATGACAAGAGATTTTCACATATCGAGGTATATGGGGTAACTGTTTGGGTTCAAAGCTGATTCAGCTTGAAGTAAAGGAGCCTGACTTATGGCATACGAAACACATATTGTACTTCTGCTTTAAACGTTAAAGTAAAGAATGCACTCTCTTAAGATAAAAATGCACACTTCCGCTCCTACACACTATTGATAACACCCAGATTAGTCCCTTTCCCAACATCAGAGTCATTTTGACCTGCTAATTGGCAACTAAATACCTCTTTGAAACTTTGATGAAAATATATCCTGGGTATGTTTAACGTATATTCTTTGTTCTAAAAAGACATAAGACTGTAGTGAAAACCATGCTTCTCTGGAATGCTTTCCAAAGCATTCCCTGCTTATAATCCTCACTCCAGCTTAGGTAAAACTCACCTTATTTCTCTTCTCTATAGAATAGTTATTGGTTATTTTACATCAACAATTCTTTATTTAGTTTTGTTATACGTAAACATGAATCTAGGATAAAGTCGCAAATGAGATATTCAGGCTTCCTTAGGACAGTTTTTCTTTCAGTTCTCTTTTTGCTTCACCCTCCCCCAGCTCTACTTCCCCCTCCTCAATTTCCTCTCCTGGTTCACCCTCTCTGGGAACCCATGTTATCAGTCAACTGTTTCCTTCCACATTTTCTCCAGTTATAAACATGTGGATACACAGATATTCTTAAATTTTGAAGGCACCCACTCATGTACAAAATTAGAATTTCATTGTATTCAGTCTCTTGCATCTTACTCATGGAAATCCATGCATCTGACCACATGGAAATTGGAAATCCCACCCAGACAACTGGTGCATTTGTGTTTTTTTATCCTCCATATTATTCCATGGTAGAGATAGTCCTGAATTTGTTCAATCATTCCCAAATCGATGGGTACCTTCTTTGTTTCCAGGGTTTTTCTGTAAAACAGTGCTTTCAGGCTGGGGTCTCCAGGACCTGAACAGCATTTGGCAGTGGAGGGAGATGCAACCTGCAGGCATGAAAAAGGGGCCCCCCAAGAGGATTCACTTTACCCAAATTCAAATAAATCTTAAATTTTTAAGATGAAAACTAACACTGTAGTGGAATGCAAAATTCACAAGTAATTTTAAGTTAAATGTGAGACTTACAAGGACTCTTTTCTTTGTGATAATCTGCTTGGAGCTGAGCCCCTAACCCATTCAGAGTGTGTTGCTTTGCTCTCCTTTTTTAGTGGGGAAGACTAAGAAGCCTCAACTAGAGTTGATTCCTCCAGCACACTCACAGGGGTGCCAGGTCAGGTCCCTCCTTCACATGACAGCTTCAGAGACTGTCGTGTCCCCTCTGAGTTCTAGGCCATGGGTGGCCCATTCCCACCCCTTCTGTCCCCAGGAGTTGGCTTCTTTGTCTGTCTCCATCCCTCTCATTAGGTAGCTCCAGGCTCTCCCGACTTCCCTGTCATTGCAGCAGAAGTGGCCTCACCTCCCTATTAATTGTTCCCTCAATGCATCCCCACCTAGAGCTCAGGGTTCCCAGCCTCCCTACCACCAAAAACCATTTGTTATTTCTGTTCAGCCCTGGACTCTAAACCAAATTCAGTGCATTTGCTAAATTATAAGAGTTCCTTGGTCGTTTTGTTCACCAAAGACATCAGACAGGGCAAGGAAACCCTACCTCTCTGAACCAACCAACTGTCCTCCCTCCCAGGAGCCCGGGCCACTCACTGAGGAGGAGACTGGTGAATCCCAGGAGCAAGAAGGCCCAGCAGAGGTGGGGGTCTTCTGAGCAAGGCCTCATCACAGGCTGCCTGCTAGCCTGTTCAGTTGCAGAGAATACATCTAAGAGTCAGAGACAAAAGCAGAAGAAAATCTTCACCCAAACACGTCTTTTAAGCTCTACCCACCCCAAGGGCGGAGCTAAATACTTGTTCTGGGATCTCAGCCAAGTAGTTAGAGTAACTAATTCAGATCTTTCATATCGTCTCTAGCACCTACAGTAGGACCTCAGTAATACTTGCAGAATAACTTATAAACAGCCTCACTCTATGATATGCCTGAGTCTGTGTTGGAGAGACCACCTCCCTGTGGTAAAACCAGTTTAGTGATCTCACACTTACTACCCCTACACCCACTTGAAACCCTTACTTGCTTGTCTGGTTAACTGCCTGCCCCAGGTAGCTCTTCCCACTGATGCCAACCTATGGTCAGCTCAGAGGTCACTCTATTACAACCAGGCTGGACTAAGCTTCTCCTCTCCTCTGTTCTGACACTGTTTAATGAGTCAAATTTCCATTCGGATTTTCCACAAGTTTAAACTATCAGTTGCCTAAGTAAGAAGCTGTGAGGAAAAACACACAAAGCTCTTTGCGGGAAATGTCAAATCTCTATACCCCAAATGCAAACATTGCCATTTACCTATTGCTTGCACCTATATGGCCTTCTCAGCTGCCACTAGTGCTAGTAATGCTCCCTGCACACAGGGCAAAGCCAAACCCACACAAAAACTGATAGGCTCTTTGCTGCAAGAAGACCGAGCTTTTCCCTTTAAGCCTCTGCCTGTCCTGCTCCACTGTCATGGACTTGTAGTGATAGAGACCTACACGTGCCTGCTGGTCCCACAGCCTCAGCTGCCTCAGACCCACCACTACCTACTGAGGCTCAGGTCCTGGACTCTTCTCCCCAGACTGGATTCTATGCAACATTAGAGAACTCTTGTCTCCCATACCCTAGGGGAGCAACCCCATCTCCCTAACCCCCAGTCAGTGCCTCCTCCCTACTGAGGCTACCTCCTCAGCTTCCCACGTAGAACACCCCAAGGCTGGATCTGCAAGTCTGGCCCCATGACCATGTATTCAAGGTAGTCAGGATGCTGTGTGCTAAACCCATTTTATGGATGTGAAACCTGAGTCCTACGGGGTAGTACAATCTGCAAAAGGTCACACAGCAAATCAAGGGTCAGGGTCTGGACTCTTAACAACAAATTATGGAAAAAAACCCCAACATCACAGCTGCAGTCAAATCCTACTCTGTGGCCTCAAGCAAGTAACCTGAGTCCAGTCACTGCATCTCCTAAACTTCTCTGCAGCATCCCAGATAAGAGAATCTTCAACACTGGCTTGATTCCCCCAACCCCACCTAACAATGGAGAAATTACTCCAAAGTCAGTCCATGAGTCCTATGGTCAGAAACTTCTTGGATGGAGTCAAAATCTAGGCAGCTTATCTGATGGTCACTCTCAGGGTGATGGGGAGCAAATCTCACATGTCCCCCTCCCTTATGTCCCTACACATCTTGTGATAGCACTCTTCATGTGAGAAATGTTGAGTTATAAAGTCAATTGCTTAAAGGGAGTGCGGAAGAGGAGCCTAGAGAGAGGGAACCAGCAATGTAGGTGCAGGCCAGGGACACTACAGAGAGTCAGACGTTTACACGCTGGAAAAATGCCAGGGACTTTTTAAAAATTCAGGTATCTAACTTCATTTCTACATCCCAGCCAACCTGTGCCCAGGCATAACACTCATGCCACCTGAAGAACCTTTGGTACGAGTGTACTACACACAACTACCTGATGGATGGAATATTTTTGGAATTAATGGAAGGCATACCTGGATCTACAGCAGCATGATGTGTGTCACAATGTGTAGATAGGAGAAAAATGTAGAGTTCAGCAAGCTGAGCACACAGAAAGAACAAGAGATCTGGGAGGTGACCAGGAGAATTAAGTTCCTAGGATTTCAAGAAACTGTAGGGAATCCTCTGGACCTCCAAGGGACATGGTGAGTGGTCTTGTCTACTTTATTTGAATTCCAAAGGGCAGGAAACCCCAGATGAGAGATGGTTATGTGAAGAATACATTTATTGAATATCTACTCTACGCCAGAGGCCTTACATGTGTTCTTTCAACTAATCCACAATATACATTTAATTAAACATATGGATCATCCAAACAGAAGTCCAACAAAGAAATATTGGCCTTAAATAACACATTAGACCAGATGGACTTAGTAGATACATACAGAACAGTCCATCCAAAAAATGCAGAATATACATTCTTTTTGAATGCACATGGAACATTCTCCAAGATAGATCACATATTAGGCCACAAAACAAGTCTCAATAAATTTAAGAAGATTAAAATAATACCAAGCATATTTTCTGGCCACAATGGTATGCAACTGGGAATCAACTACAAGAAAAAACTTGTAAAAGACATAAATATGTGGAAATTAAAGAAAATGCTACTAAACAACAATTGAGTCAACTAAAAAATCAAAGAAAATATCCAAAAATACCTGGAAACAAATGAAAATGAAAATACGACATGCCAAAATATACGGGATGCAGCAAAAGCAGTTCTAAGAGGGAAGTTTATAGCAATAGAGGCCTACCTCAATAAACAAGAAAATATCTCAAATAAACAATATAACAGTGCACCTAAAGGAACTAGAAAAAGAAAAATAAAGAAGTCCAAATCAGTAGAAAGTAGGAAATAATAAAATCAGAGCAGAAATAAATGAAATAGAGACAAAAAAATAGAAAAATCAACAAAATGAATAGCTGTATCTTTGAAAAGATAAACAAAATTGACAAACTTTTAGCTAGACTCACCGAGAAAAAAAGAGAGAGAAGTCTCAAATAATTAAAATCAAAACTGAAAGAGGAGAAATTACAACAGACAAGTCAGAAGTACAAACAATCATAAGAGAGTACTATGAAAAGCTATACACCAACAAATTGGATAATCCAGAATAAATGGACAAATTCTTAGATTCACACTTTACTAAACTGAATCAAGAGGAAATAGAGAATTTGAATAGACCAATTACCAGTAAGGAGATCAAAACAGTAATCAAAAACCTCCCCCAAAAATAAAAGTCCAGGACCCGATGGCTTCCCTGGTGAATTCTACCAAACATTCAAAGATGATTTTACTCATCCTTCTCAAACTATTCTAAAAAATTGAAGAGGAGGAGAAGATTCCTAATTTATTCTACAAGGCCAACATTATCCTGATACCAAAACCAGACAATGACAACACAAAAAAAGAAAATTACGGCCAATATCACTGATAAACATTGACACAAAAATCCTTAACAAAATACTAGCAAATCGAATACAACAATATGTTAAAAAAAATCATACACCATGATCAAGTGGTATTTATTCTACGGATGCGTGGATGACTCAACATTTGCAAATCAATCAACTTGATGCACCATTAACAAAATAAAGAATAAAAACCACATGATTGTCCCAATAGACACAAAGAAAGTATTTTACAAGACAAAGCATCAATTTATGATAAAAATTCATGAAAAAAATGAGTGTAGAAGTAAAGTACCTCAACTTAAGAAAGGCCATGTATGACAAACCCACAGACAATATCATACTCAATGGAGAAAAACTGAAAGCTATCTCTCTAGCAACAGGAAGCAGACAAGGATGCCCACTTTCACCACTTGTATTCAACATAACATAGGAAGTCCTAGCCAGAGCAATCAGGCAAGAAAGAGAAATAAAAGGTATCTAAATTGGAAAGGAAGAGGTGAAACAGTCACTACTTGCAGATTACATGATTTTATATATAGAAAACCCCGAAGAACCCACCAAAAAACCTTTTAGAAATAATAAATGATTACGGGAAAGATGCAGAATACAAAATCAACAGACCAAAATCAGTTGCGTTTCTATAAACTAACAATGAAGTAGTAGAAAGAGAAATTAAGAATACAATCCGACCTACAATTGCCACAAAAAGAATAAAATACCTAGGAATAAATTTGACAGTAGGGTGAAAGACCTCTATGCTGAAAACTATAAAACATTGTTGAAAGAAATTGAAAAAGGCAGAGAGTAATGGAAAGATATTCCATGCACTTGGATTGGAAGAGTTAACATAGTTAAAATGTTCATACTTCCTAAAGCAATCTATAGACTCAATGCAATCGCTATCAAAGTTCCAATGTTGTTTTTCACAGAAATAGAACAAAGAATCCTAAACTTTATATGAAAAAACAAAAGACCTAGAATGGCCAAAGGAATCCTGAGAGAAAAGAACAAATCTGGTGGTATTACCCTCCCTGGTTTCAAATATAATACAAAGCTATAGTAACCAAAACAGCATGGTACTGGAATAAAAAACAGACACACAGATTAATGGAACAGAATCTAGAGCCCAGAAATAAACCTATATATCTGTGGACAGCTAATTTTTGACAAAGGAGCCAAGAACATACACTAGAGAAAGGAAAGTCTCTTTAATAAATGGTGTTGGGAAAACTGGACAGCAACAAGCAAAAGAATGAAAGTAGATCATTATCTTACACTGTACACAAAAATTAACTCAAAATGAATTAGAGGCTTGAATGTAAGACCTGAAGCCATAAAAATTCCTGAAGAAAACATAGGCAGAATGCTCTTTGACATCGGTCTTAGCAGCATATTTTCAAGTACCATGTCTCACCAGGCAAGGGAAACAATAGAAAAAATAAACAAATGGGACTATATCAAACTGAAAATCTTTTTCACAGCAAAGGAAACCATCAACAAAACAAAAAGACAACCTAACAATTGGAATAAGATACTTGCAAACCATATGTCTGATAAAAGGTCAATATCAAAAATACGTGGGGGCTCCTGAGCCAACATGACGGCATAGGCAGACTCTGAACTCACCTCCTCCCATGGACACAGCCAATTTACAACTACTCTTGGAAAAATTGCCCCTGAGGAGAGAACTGAAAACTGGATATGAGGACCTCCTGCAACAAATAGCAATCCTAATTGAGGTGGAAGAGACAGAAATTCCCTTCTGGAGAGAAAAAACACCACCCTCACAAGCCGCAGTTCTTCATGGATGCCCAGGAGCAGCCCAACGGTATGCAGCCCTCTCTGGAGGAGCAGCGACCTGAGCCAGGGAGCATGCCCGCAATAGGTATTTTGTGGACCCAGCACAATTGAGACAAGCGGCATAATATCTGACTTTGCTTGCTACTAAAACATTGGAGAGTACCCCCAGAAAAGCTTGTGCACAAAGAAATTAAAACCGGCTCCTAAAGGGCCCACGCACAAACTCACCAGTTTCAGAAAGCAACCTAAAATCAGCAGAAAGAAAGGTGTACAGTCCTTTGGGGAAAAAAGACTCACCTGATAGGCTCTGAGTTCATCTCAATGAGAGGTGAGACTTCCCCAGGGACCAGGACATTGGCGGCAGCCATTGTTGTGACCTGATGTGGGTGTGCTGACACAGATGCTGGCAGACACCATTGGAGTTCTCCCTGAGGCCTGCTAACCCCACTAGAGCACTGATTTAATCCAGCTCAGCCAGGGCAGGCAGCCCACCCTAGGGACTGGCCCCATCCACCAACAAGCCCTAGGGCAGCATGCAGGGCTGCTAAGGGAGCTTCCGGGACCCTCCACAGCTTGGTGACTGGGTCTGCCTCTGTAGGGCAGTCTGTGTGCAAGGAGCAGATGGAGAGTGTGGAGTGGTGGTGGAGTGTGTGGGGCTCCTGCCTTGGAGAGACTGGGTCCACTTCAGGAGGTCAGGGTGCACACATGGGTCAGGACTGTGTTGACTGTGTGTGTGGACCTGTAAGTGGTGGGGTTTGTCAGCTACAGAAGACTTGTGCTTCTCAAAGAGTGACATATGGGGTTGGCCCCACCATCCAAAGCCTGAAACAATTGGGTGCTCCCGTGCCTGAGGCCAGCCCCACCTGGCTGCAATCCTCAGAGAGTTGACAAGGGACCTAAAGGCTAGAGGCTTATAGCAATAGTAAGCCCTTGAGCCTAACAACCTGCCATGCTGGGGTCCTACTCACTTAATAGAAATATGACAACAGGAATGTGCTATTAGACATTGCAGCCAACTGTGCTGGCACACCCCACACCTGATAAAGAGACTGAAGGGCCCACAACAACTACAAGCAGCTGAACATTATAACAGCTGGCCAGGGGCATAGCTCAGACTCCCTGGGCACCTACAGGAAGAACAACTCCACCACAACAGAAGGAGACATGTAGCCCACACAGGGGTCACTCCTGGAACATTTTCAACTGGAGAGGAGAGGGCAGCACACTGCTAGGCCTCCTAAGGCATCACATATAGAAGGTCACCTCTCCGAGAGCAGAAGACGCAGCTGACCTACCTAATACATAGACACAAGCACAAGGAAAGAGACAAAACGAGGAGGCAAAGGAATATGTCCCAAGTAAGGGAACAGGACAGAACACCAGAAAAGGAACTAAGCAAAACAGAAATGAGCAACCTATCTGACAGAGAGTTCAAATAAAGAGTGTTAAGGATGCTCACTGCTCCTGGGAGAAGAATGGATGAACTCAGTGAGAATGTCAACAAATAAATGGAAGATATAAAAGAGAACTGATCAGAAATGAAGAATACAATACTGGAAATGAAAAATTCACTACAAGGAGCCAAAAGCAGAGTAGAGGATACAGAAGAACAGATCTGCAAGCTGCACGAAAGGCTAGAGAAATCACTCAAGCTGAACAGATAAAAGAAAACAGAATTAAAAAGAGTGAAGACAGTCTGTGGGACCTCTGGTACAACATGATGCACACTGACATCCATGTTATAGGTGTCTCAGAAGGAGAAGAACAAGACAAATGGGCAGAGAATCTATTTTAAGAAATAATGATGTACACCTGAAATTTTTGCAATGTTATAAACCAATGTTACTGCAATAAACAAAAAATTAAAAAAAAAAAAAAAAGAAATAATAGCTGAAAACTTCCCTAACCTAAGAAACAAAACAGAGATCCAGGTACACAAAGCACAGAGAGCACCAAACAAGATAAACCCAAAGAGGCTCACACTAAGACACATCATAATGAAAATGTCCTGAATTAAAGATAAAGAGAGAATCCTAAAAACCACAAGAGAAAGACAAGTTACATACAAAGGAAACCCCATAAAACTATCAGCTGACTTCTCAGCAGAAACCTTACAGGCTAGAAGAGAGTGGCATGATATATTTAAAGTGCTAAAAGGAAAAAACCTACAGCCAAGAATACTCCACCCAGCAAGGTTATCATTCAAAATGGAAGGAGAGCTAAAAGATTTCCCAGACAAGCAAAAATTAAAGGAGTTTGTCACCAAGAAACAAGTACTACAAGAAATGCTAAGGGGACTTATTTAAGGGGAAATGAGAAGAGCACAAATAGGAAAAAATATCTATTTCCATGATAAGAGGGTAATGGATACAAATGCACAAAAAAGAGATTAGATATGATATCAAAAACATAAAATGTGGGAGGAGAGGAGTTAAAGAGTAGAGCTTTCAGATAGAGGTCAAATTAAAGAGACTATCAACTTAATATAGACTGCTATATACATAGGTTACTATATATGAACCTCATGGTAATCACAAACCAGAAACCTATAATAAATACACAAAAAACTAAGAGAAAGGAACCCAAACATAATACTAAAGAAAGCCATCAAACCACATGGGAAGAGAGCAAGAGAAGAAGAAAGAAACAGAGAAGAACTACTAAAACACCAAGAAAAAACAAGTTAAAAAATGGCAGTAAGTACATACTTATCAATAGCTACTTTAAATGTTAATGGACTAAATGCTTCAATTAAAAGACATAGGGTGGCTGACTGGATAAAAAAACAAGACCCACATACATGCCACATACAAGAGACACACTTCAGACCTAAAGACACTCATAAACTGAAAGTAAAGGAATGGGAAAAGATACTCCATGCTAATGGCAATGAAAAGAAAGCTGGGGTAGCAATACACATATCAGACAAAATAGACAGTAAAACAAAAACTGTAACAAGAGACAAAGAAGGACACTACATAATGATCAAGGGAACAATGCAACAAGAGGACATAACACTTGTAAATATCTATGCACCCAATGCAGGAGCACCTAAATACATAAAGCAATTATTAACAAACATAAGAGAAATAGACAGTAACACAATAAGAGTAGGGGACTTTAACACTCCACTTAGACCAATGGATAGATCATCCAAACAGAAGATCAACAAGGAAACATAGGCCTTAAATGACACACCAGAAGAGGTGGACCTAGTAGATGTATACAGAACATTCGATCCAAAAGCTGAAGAACACACATTCTTTTCAAATGCACATGGAAGATTCTCCAAGATTGACCACATATTAGGCCACAAAACAAGTCTCCATATATTTAAGAAGATTGAAATAATACCAAGCATCTTTTCTGACCACAATGGTGTGAAACTAGAAATCAACAATAGGAAGAAAATCAGGAAAGCCACAAATATGTAGCGATCAAACAAAATGCTACTGAGCAATTATTGGGCCAATGAAGAAATAAAAGGAGAAATCAAAAATTACTTGGAGACAAATGAAAATGAAAATACGACATGCTAGAATTTATGGGATACAGCAAAAGCGGTTCTAAGAGGGAAGTTTATAGCAATACAGGCCTATCTCATCAAACAAGAAAAATCTCAAAATAAACAATCTAACAATGCACCTAAAGGAACTGGAAAAAGAAAAACAAACAAAGCCCCAAATCGGTAGAAGAAGGGAAATAATAAAAATCAGAGCAGAAATAAATGAAATAGAGACTAAAAAAAAAAACAATAGAAAAAATTAATAAAACCAAGAGCTGGTTCTTTGAAAAGATAAACAAAATTGACAAATCTTTAGCTAGACTCACCAAGAAAAAAAGAGAGAAGTCTCAAATAAGTAAAATGAGAACTGAAAGAGGAGAAATTACAACGGACACCTCAGAAATACAAAAGATTATAAAAGAATAAAATGAAAAGCTATATGCCAAACAATTTGACAATCTGGAAGAAATGGATGAATTCTTAGAATCATACAACCTTCCAAAACTGGATCAAGAAGAAATAGAGAATTTGAATAGACCAATCACCAGCAAGGAGATCAAAACTGTAATCCAAAACCTCTCCAAAAATAAAAGTGCAGGACCAGATGGCTTCCCTGGTGAATTCTACCAAATATTCAAAGAAGACTTAGTACCTATCCTTCTCAAACTCTTGCAAAAAGTTGAGGAGCGGGGAAACTCCCTACCTCTTCTATGAAGCTGATATTACTGTGATACAAAACCAGACAAGGACAACACAAAAAAGGAAAATTACAGGCCAATATCACTGATGAACTTTGATGCAAAAATCCTCACCAAAATACTAGCAAATTGCATATCACAATACATTAAAAAATTATACACCATGATCAAGTGGGATTTATTCCAGCAATGCAGGGATGTTTCGATATTTGCAAATCAATCAATGTGATACACCACATTAATAAAATGAAGAATAAAAATCACATGATCATCTCAATAGATGCAGAGAAAGCATTTGACAAGATACAGCATCCATTTATGATAAAATCTCTGAATAAAAAGGGTATAGAAGGAATGTACCTCAACATAATAAAGGCCATATGTGACAAATCCACAGCTAATATCATCCTCAATGGTGAAAAACTGAAAGCTATCCCTCTAAGAACAGGAACCAGACAAGGATGTTCACTCTCACCACTCCTATTTAACATAGTATTGGAAGTCCTAGCCAGAGCAATGAGGCAAGAAAAAGAAATAAAAGGCAACCAAATTGGAAAGGAAGAAGTGAAACTGTCGCTATTTACAGATGACATAATTTTTTTTTCTTTTTGTGAGAAAGATCAGCCCTGAGCTAACATTCGTGCTAATCCTCCCCTTTTTGCTGAGGAAGACTGGCTCTGAGGTAACACCTATTGCGAATCCTTCTCCTTTTTTCTCCCCAAAGCCCCAGGTGACAGTTGTATGTCAGGGTTGCACTTTCTTCTAGTTGCTGTATGTGGGACACCACCTCGGCATGGCCGGAGAAGCGGTGCGTCGGTGCGCGCCAGGGATCCAAACCCGGACTGCCAGTAGTGGAGCACGCACACTTAACCGCTAAGCCATGGGGCCGGCCCCATACAGATGACATGATTTCATATATATAAAACTCTAAAGAATCCACCAAAAAACTTTTAGAAGTAACTAATGAATACAGTAACATTGCAGGATACAAAATCAACATACAAAAATCAGTTGCATTTCTATACACTAACAACAAAGTAGCAGAAAGAGAAATTAAGAATACAATCCCATTTACAATTACAACAAAAAGAATAAAATGCCTAGGAATAAACTTAACCAAAGAGGTGAAATATCTGTACACCGAAAACTATAAAACATTGCTAAAAGAAATTGAAGAAGACACAAAGCAATGGAAAGGTATTCCATGCTCTTGGATTGGAAGAATTAACATAATTAAGATGTCCATACTCCCTAAAGCAATCTATAGATTCAATGCAATCCCTGTCAATGTTTCAACAACATTTTTCACAGAAATATAACAAAGAATCCTAAAATTTATATGGAACAACAAAAGACCCCGAATAGCTAAAGGAATCCTGAGAAAAAAGAACAAAGCTGGAGGTATCACACTCTCTGATTTCAAAATATACTACAAAGCTATAGTAACTGAAACAGAATGGTACTGGCACGAAAACAGACACACAGATCAATGGAATAGAATTGAAATCCCAAAAATAAGCCCACACATCTATGGACAGCTAATCTTCAACAAAGGAGCCAAGAACATTCAATGGAGAAAGGAAAGTCTCTTCAACAAATGGTGTTGGGAAAACTGGACAGCCACATGGAAAAGAGTGAAAATAGACCATTGTCTTACACCATACACAAAAATTAACTCAAAATGGATTAAAGACTTGAATGGAAGACCTGAAACAATGAAAATTCTAGAAGAAAACATAGACAGTATGCTCTTCAACATCGGTCTTAGCAACATATTTTCAAGCACCATATCTGACTGAGCAAGAAAAACAATAGAAAAAATAAACAAATGGGACTACATCAAACTGAAAAGCTTCCACACAACAAAGGAAGCCATCAACAAAATGAAATGACAGCCCAACATTTGGGAGAAGATATTTGCAAACCATACATCTGATAAAGGGTTAATCTCCAAAATATATAAAGAACTCATGCATCTCAACAACAAAAAAACTAATAATTCTATTAAAAAATGGACAAAAGACCTTAACAGACATTTCTGCAAAGGAGATATACAGATGGCCAACAGGCACATGAAAAGATGGCCAGCATCATTAATTATCAGGGAAATGCAAATTAAAACTACAATGAGATATCACCTCACACCCATCAGAATGGCTATAATTAACAAGACAGGAAACAACAAGTGTTGGAGAGCATGTGGAGAGAAGGGAACTCTCATACACTGCTGGTTGGAGTGCAAACTGGTGCAGCCACTATGGAAAACAGTATGGAGATTCCTCAAAAAATTATGGATAGAACTACCATATGATCTAGCTATTCCACTGCTGGGTATTTATCCAGAGAACGTGAAAACACCAATGCTTAAAGATACATGCACGCCTTTGTTGATGAAACGTTATTCACAATAGCCAAGACATGGAAGCAACCTAAGTGCCCATCAAGGGAAGAGTGGATAAAGAAGATGTGGTATTTATACACAATAGAATAGTACTCAGCCATAAGAAATGATGAAATCCAGCCATTTGTGACAACATGGATGGACATTGAGGATATTATGCAAAGTGAAATAAGTCAGAGGGAGAAGGTCAAATACTGTATGATCACTCATTAAGTAGTAGATAATAACAACAAACAAACACATAGAGACAGATATTGGATTGGTGGTTACCAGAGGGGAAGGAGGAAGGGAGGAGGGTCAAAGAGATAATTAGGCACGTGTGTGGTGATGAGTTGTAATTAATATTTGGATGATGAACATGAGAACATGATCTAATCCATGCAGAAATAGAAGTATAATGACGTACACCTGATATTTGTACAATGTTGTAAACCAATGTTACCACAACAAACCAAATATCATATATATATATATATATATATATATATACACGAATATATATATGAACTCATACATCTCAACAACTAAAAACTAACAACCCAATTAAAAAATGGAGAAAATATTTGAACAATTTTCCAAAGAAGATATATAAATGACCGACAGCCACATGGAAAGATGTTCAACATCACTAACTATTAGAGAAATTCAAATCAAGTCTACAATAAGATATCACCTCACACCCATCAGAATGGCCATAATTAACAAGACAGGAAATAAGTGTAGGAGAGGATGTGGAGAGATGGGAACTCTTATGCACTGCTGGTGGGAGTGCAACTGATTCAGTCACTCTAGAAAATAGTGTGGCGTTTTCTCAAAATATTAAGAATAGAACTACCATACAATCCAGGTATTCCACTGCTTAGTATTTGTCTAAACAACATGAAAACATGAATGCATAAAGATATATTCTCTCTTATGTTCATTGCAGCATTATTCACAATAGCCAAGACTTATAAGAAACTTAGGTGCTCATTAAGGGACGAATGGATGAGGATGCTGTTGATATACACAATGGAATACTACTCAGCCATAAAAAGATGGAACCTTGTAATTTGCGACAACATGGATGGACCTTGTGGGTATTATGCTAAGTGAAATAAGTCAGAGGGAGAAAGTCAAATACAGTATGATCTCACTCATAAACAAAGGAAAAATCAAGGACAAATAAACACGTAGAGACAGAGATTGGATTGGTGGTTACCAGAGGGGAAGAGAGAGGGAGGAGAGAGAAAGGGGTTATTTGCAGGTGTATGGTGATGGATGGTAATTAGTCCTTAGGTGGTGAACATGATGTAATCTACACAGAAATCAAAATATAATATTGTACACCTGAAATTTATATAATGTTATAAACCAATGTTACCTCAATAAAAAAGAAAGTTTCAAATAGAAGTCCTGGATGTGATTAACACAATAACTGAATAGAAAAATACAATTGAAAGTTTCAATAGCAGACTAGGTGAATCAAAAGAAAAGATCAGTGAACTCAAAGGGCAATGGAACTCACCCAGTCAGAGCAGCAATAAGAAAAAGAACAAAAGAGTGAACATAGCTTAAGGGACTTAGGAGACAACTTCAAGTGGACTAACTTTCACAGGATAGAGATCCCAAAAAGAAAAGAGAGAGAAGGTGGCAGAAAACTTATCTGCAGAAATAATGGCTGAAAATTTTCCTTATCTAGGGAAGGGAACAGACATCCAGATCCAGGAAGCCCAGACAGTACCAAAAAAGATGAACTCAAAGAGACATACACCAAGACACATGATAATTAAAGTATCAAAAGTTAAATAAAAGAAAGAATCTGAAAAGCAGCAAGAGAAAAACAACTTGTTATGTACAAGGGAAGCCCCATAAGACTATCACCAAATTTTTCAGCAGGAACTTAGCAAGTCAGAATGGAATAGCATAATATATTCGAAGTACTGAAAGAAAAAAACTACCACTGAAGCATACTCTACCCAGCAAAGTTGTCTTTCAGAATTGAAGGAGAAATAAAGAGTTTTCCAGACAAACAAAAGCTAAAGGATTTTATCACCGCTAGACTGACCAGGAAATGTTAAAGGATCTTCTTTTAGCAGAAATGAAAGGGCAGTTTTTAGTAAGAGGAAAGCATGTGAAAGTATAAATCTCACTGGTAAAAGTAAATATATAGTAAAATTCAGAGTAATCTAATATAGTAAATGTGGTGGGTTAATCACTTATAAAGCTAATATAAGGGTTAAAAGACAGAAGTAGTAAAAATAACTGTAATTACAATAATTTGCTAATGTATACACACAATAAAAGATGTAAATTGTCATATCAAAAAAATAAAATTGGGGGGCAAACTAAAATATAGAGCTTTAGAACATTCGATCTTAAGTTATTATCAACTTAAAATAGGCATTTATAAGTATAAGTTGTTTTATGTAAGTCACATACTAATCACAAAGCAAAAATCTATTGTAAGTACACAAAAGACAAAGGAATCTAAGGATATTACTACAGAAAATCATCAAGTCACAAGCAAAGACAACAGGAGAAGAAGAAAGGAGCAAAGGAGTTACAAAACAAAGAGAAAACAATTAAGAAAATGGCAATAAGTACATATCTATCAATAATTACTTTAAAAGTAAATGGAATAAATTCTCCAATCAAAAGACATAGAGGGCTGAATGGATAAAAAAACTAGACCTATCTATATGCTGCATACAAGACACTCAATTTAGAGGTAAGGACATACACAGACTGAAAGTGAAGGGATGTAAACAGATATTATATGCAAATAGGAACCAAAAGAAAGCTGGGTTAACTATACTTATATCAGACAAAATAGACTTTAAGAGAAAGAATGTAATAAGAGACTAAGAAGGTCCTTATATAATGATAAAGGGGTCAATCCAACAAGATCATAGAACATCTGTAAATATTTATGTACCCAACAGAGAATCACCTACATATCTAAAGGAAATTTTAACAAACCTAAAGGGCGAATTAGACAGTAATACAATAATAACAGGGAACTTTAATACTCCACTTTGGTCAATAGATAGATCATCCATACAGAAATTACATATGGAAATATTGGTCTTAAAGGATATAGTAGACTACATGAACTTAACAGACAAATACAGAACATTCCACCCAACAATAAGAAAATAAACATTCTTCTAAAGTGCACGTGGGGGCTGGCCCAGTGGCATAGCAGTTAAGTGCGCACATTCCACTTCGGTGGCCCAGGGTTGGCAGATTGGGATTCTGGGTGCACACTGCCACACCACTTGTCAAGCCATGCTGTGGTGGTGTCTCATATAAAAAAGTTGAGGAAGATGGGCACAGATGTTAGCCGAAGGCCAATCTTCCTCAGAAAAAAGAGGAAGATTGACATCAGATGTTAGCACGGGGCTAAACTTTCTCACAAAAATAAAAAAATAAAGTAAAGTAAAATAAAGTGCGCACGGAACATTGTCCAGAATAGATCATATGTGAGGCCACAAAACATGTCTTAATAAATTTAAGAGGACTGAAATCATATCAAGCATCTTTCCTGATAACAATGATATAAAACTAGAAATCAATTTTAAGAAGAAAACTGGAAAATTCACAAATGTGTGGAGACTAAACAACATGCTACTAGACAACCAATGGGTGAAAGAAGAAATCAAAAAAATACTTTGACATAAATGAAGATGGAAACACAGCATACCAAAACTTATGGGATGAAGCAAAAGCATCTAAGAGGGAAGTTCATAGTGATAAATGACTACATCAAGAAACAGGACAAATTTCAAATAAAAAACCTACCTTTACACCTAAGGGAAATAGAAAAATAACAAATGTAGTCCAAAGTTAGTAGAATCTTGGGAATGACAAAGAGACTGGAAATAAATGAAATAGAAGCTAAATGACAATAAAAAGGGTAAATGAAACTAAGAGCAGATTTTTCAAAAAGATAAATAAAATAGAGAAAGTATTAGCTAGACTCACCAAGAAAAAAGGGATAGGAATCAAATAAATAAGATAAATGAAATAGGAGAAGATAAAAGTGATACCACAGACATGCAAAGGATCATAAGACACCACTATGAGCAATTATACACCAAAAAATTGGACAGCCTAGAAGCAATGGATAAATTCTAGAAACATAAAACCTACCAAGTCTGAATCAGGCTGAAAGAGCAACTCTGAACAGAACGATTACTAGTAAGTTGATTGAATGAGTAATCAAAAACCTCTTAACAAACAAAAGTCCAGGATCAGATTCACCCTTCACCAGTGAATTCTATGAAACATTTAGAGAAGAACTAATACAAATCCTTCTCAACTTCTTCAAAAAAAAAAAAAAAAAAAAAACAGAAAAGGAGAGAACATTTCCAAGGCCAGAATTGCCCTGATACCAAAACCAGATAGGCCACTACAAGGAAAAAAAAGTACAGGCCAATATAGCTGATATACATAGATGCAAAAATCTTCAATAAAATATAAGCAAACCCAATTTAACAACATATTTTATAGATCATACCCCTTGATGAAGTGGCATTTACATGGGTGCAAAGATGATTCAATATCTAGAAATCAATCAACGTGATATACCACAACAATAAAGTGAAGGATAAAAATCATAATATCATCTCAATATATGCATAAAAAGCATTTGACAACCTAAAACAACCATTTATGATTACAACTGTCAACAATGTCGGTGTGGGGGGTCATATCTCATGATAATAAAGGTCATGTATAACAAGCCCACAGCTCACATCATACTCAATGGTGAAAAGCTGAAAAATTTTCTTGTAAGATCAGGAACAAGATAAGGTTCCTTCCATTTGCCACTTTTACCCAACATAGTAGTAGAAGTCCTGGCCTGAGCAGTTAGGCAAGAAAAAGAAATTAAAAGGCATTCAAATCAGAAAAAAAGAAGTAAAACTGTCGCTATGCACACATGACACAACACTATATATAGAAAATGCTAAAGAGTCCACCAAAAAACTGCTAGAAATAAAGAACGAATTCAGGAAAGTTGTGGGATCCAAAACCAATATACGAAAAACACTTCCATCTCTCAACACTAATAACAAACTATCAGAAATAGAAATTCAGAAAACAATCCAATTTACAAGTGCATCAAAGAACAAAATACCTAGGGATAAGTTTTCTAAGGAAGTGAAATACCTGTACATTGAACACTATAATACATTGATGAAAGAAATTGAAGAAGACACAAAGGAATGGAGAGATATTCCATGCTCTTGGATTAGAAGAATAAACATTGCTAAAATATGCATATGACCTAAAGCCATCTACAGATTCAATGGAATCTCTATCAAGATTGGAATCACATTTCTCACAGAAATAGAAGAAACAATAGTAAAATTTGTATGGAACCACAAAAGACCCCGAATAGCCAAAGAAATCTTGAGAAAGAAGAATAAAGCTGGAGGCACCATGCTTCCTGATTTCAAGCTATCCTACAAAGATAAAATAATCAAAACAGTATGGTATTGGCATAAAAACAAACACATAGATCAATGGAAGAGCATAGAGAGACCAGGATTAAACCCACTCATATATAGTCAATTAATTTACAACAAAGGAGCCAAGAACATACAATGGGGAAGGAGTCTCTTCGGCAAAGGGTGTTGGGGAAAACATGCAAAAGAATGAAACAGCATCACGATCTTACATGATACACAAAAATTAACTCAGTTTGAAGTAAGGACTTGTACATAAGTCCTGAAACCATAAAATTCCTAGAAGAAAACAGTAAGCAGTACTGCCCCTTGACATTGGTCTTGGTGATGATTTCTTAGATTTGATAGCAAAAGTAAAGGCAACAAAAGTAAAAATAAACAAGTGGAACTACATCAAACTAAAAAGCTTCTGCACAGCAAAGGAAACAATCAACAGAAGGGAAAGGCAACCTACAGAATGGGAGAAAATGTTGCAAATCATATATCTCATAAGGAGTTAACATCTAAAATATATAAAGAACTCATACAACTCAATAGAAAAAAGAAAAAAGTGCAAACAAGCTGAATAAAAAATGGGCAGTGGAATGAAATAGACATTTTTCCAAAGAAGATATACAGATGGTCAACAGGCACTTGAAAGACACTCAACATCAGTATTATTAGGGAAATGTAAATCAAAACCACAAAGAGATATCACCTCACACCTTTTAAAATGGCTGTTAACACAAAGACAAGAAATAACAAGTGTTGGTGAGGACGTGGAGACAAGGGAACCCTTTAGCACTGTTGGGGGAAATGTAAATTGGTACAGCCATGATGGAAAATAGTACAGAGATTCCACAAAAAATTAAGAATAAACCACCATATGATCCATAAATTCCAATTTTTGGTATTTATCTAAGGGAAAAGAAGATACTAACACAAAAAAATATACACACCTCTGTGTTGATTACAATATTATTTATAATAGCAAAGACATGGAAGCAAATTAAGTGTCCATCAATGATGAATGGATAAAGATGATGTGGTGAATACATATACAATGGAATATTATTCAGTCATAAAAAATAGGGAAATCTTACCATATGCAACAACATGGATGGACCTTGAGGGCATTATGCTAAGTGAAATAAGTCAACCAGAGAAAGCCAAATACTGTATGGTCTCACTTATATGTGGAATATAAATAATAAATGAACTCATTGATACAAAGAATAGATTTGTGGTTGTGAGTAGCAAGGCTTAGGTAATGGGTGAAATGGGTGAAGGTGGTCAAAAGATACAAACTAGGTATAAAATAAATAAGTCTGGGAATGGAATGTACAGTGTGGTGGATATAGTTAATAATACCGTATAATATATTTGAAAGTTTCTAGGAGAGTTTATCATTTCTTATCACAAAAAACATATTTGTAGTTATGTGTGGTGTTATAGGTTAACTAGATTTATTGTGGCAATCATTCACAATATATACATATATTGTGTCATTATGTTGTACACCTGAGACTAATATAATGTTACATGTCAATTATATCTCAATATAAAAGGCAAACAGAGATTCTTGAAAGCAGAAATAGAGGTTACTCATCACATACGAGGGATCCCCAATGAGATTAATGGCTGATTTGAGAAACCATGGAGGCCAGAAGGCACTGGGATGACATATCTGAAGTTTCAAGAGAAAAAACTGTTAACTTAAATTTTCTACCCAGCAAAACTATCTGTCAAAAAATGAAGGAGAAATTTAGACAGACCCAAATAAATGAAAACTGAGAATTTGTCGCTAGTAGATCTGTCCTACAACAAATACTAGAGGGAGTCATTCAGGCTCAAATGAAAGGACACTAGTTGGTAAATAAAATGCATATGAACAAATAAATAGCACCAATAAAAGACATTAAATAGATAAATAAGAAAGAAAATGTGAATGAGTTTTTTGTTTTTGCTGTTCTTTGATAGAGATTTTCTCCTAACTGGCTTAAAGGAAATTTGCATAATTCAAAAATTATAGATCCATGTTAACAAGTGCTCAAGGTAAAAAATGGTGTTCTTGTAAGAATAACAGTACAAAGCAGGATGGAACACAGGTATGTAGGGTTGCAATTTTGTTTACTATTGACATTAAATTGGTACTAGTCTAGTTTGGATTGTAGAAATTAAGAAATTAATTTAATCCACACAAAAATTATTATGAGGAAGTACTGTGAACAACTGTATGAAAAACATTACATAAATTAGATTATAGACAAATTTCTAGAAAGACACTACTATGAAAAGTGACAAGAATAAATTGAAAGTCTAGGTAAACCTCTAAGAAGTAGAGAGGATGAATTAGTAATCAAAACAGTCCCTCAAAGTAAAGCCGGAATGGCTTCATCTTGAATTGTAGCAGACATTTGAAGGAGAACTAATGTCAATCCTTCAGAAATGCTTCCAAAAAATATAATAGGAAATGATACTTAGGCACTGACCAACTCATTCTGTGAAGCCAGAATTACCCTGATATCAAAAGAAGGCAATGACAAAACAAGAAAGCTACAGACCAGTATCCTCATGATTATACACACAAAAATCCTCCACAAATTACTAGCAAAGTGCAACCATCAACACAGAACAAAGGATTATACAACATGACCAAGTGGGATTCATCCCAGACATGCAAGGTTGGTTCAACATAAGAAAATTAAGCAATGTAATATGAGGTGTTAGCAGATTAAAAGAAAAAAAAAACATACGATCACCTAAATAGAGGAAAAAAGAGTATTTGACAAAACCCAACACCTTCTCATGAAAAAAACCACTCAATAAGTAGGATTTTGAGGAGAACTTCCTCAACCTGATAGAAGGTATTTATGAAAAATCTACAGCTAACATCTTATTTAATGGTGAAAAAATGAAACCTTTCTCCCTAAGACTAAAAAACCCACAGACACAAGGGCGTCTGGTCTCATTACTTGTATTCAACATTATACCATAGTTACCAGTCAGAACAATTAAGTAAGAAAAATAATAAAATCTATACATATTAGAAAGGAAGATTTAAAACCATCTCTATTTGAAAATGACTTGATTTTATATAGAGAACATCCAAGGGAATCCACAAGAAACTATTAGACCTAATAAACAAATTTAAGAAGGTTTTAGGAGACAAGATAAATATGCAAAAATGTATGTTTTCATATACTAGCAACAAACCCTCCAAAAATGAGTTAAGAAAACAATTCCATTACAATAGAATAAAAAAATACATAGCACTACAAAAGAAATGTAAGGGTAGCATCCTGAAAATGCAAAACATTGTTGAAAGAAGTTAAAGGGCATCTAAATAAATGTAAAGATGTACCATGTTCATGGATTAGCGATTTAATATTGCTAAATTGGCAATACTCCCCAAATTGAACTACATATTCAATGCAATCCTCATCAAAATTTCATCTGGATTGTTGGGCAGAAATTAACAAACCAATGCTAAAATTTATATAGAAATAAAGAAGACCCAGAATAACAAAAACAATCTTGAAAAAGAAAAACAAAGTTGGCAGACTCACACTTCATCGTTTCAAAATTTACTAGAAAGCTAAATTAATCAAGGCAATGTAGTTCTGAAATGAGAATAAATTATTGGAATAGAATTGAAAGAACAGAAATAACCCCACACATCAATGATCAATTGATTTTCAACAAGGGTGGCCAGAAAAGTCAATGAGGGAAAGAACAGTGTTTCAAACCAATGGTGCTGGGAAGACTGCATATCCACATACAGAAGAATGAAGTTGCACCCTTACCTCAGACCATGTACAAAAATTAACTTAAAGTTAATCAAAGACCTAAGTATAGGAGCTAAACGTATAAAACTCTTTAAAGAAACATAGATGAAAATATTCATTATGTTGGATTAGGCAATAGTTTCTTAGATAAGACAGCTAAAGTACCACTAATCAAATTAAGAATACATAAATTGGACTTCAATAAAACTAAAATGTTTTGTGCCTCAAGGGACACCATCAAAAAAGTGAAACACATTCTAGAGAATGGTATAAAATATTTGCAAGTCATTTATCTGATAAAGTCTAGTATCCAGAAAACATAGCCAGCCTGGTGTAAGATTTGGCACTCTCGCCATCATGACCCAGATTCATTTCCTGGTCAGGGAACCACACCACGCATCAGTCTGTTGTCATACTGTGGTGGTGATGTGTTGCTGTAATGCCGAAAGTGTTTCAAATACTAGCAGGGTCACCCAGGCTGGGCAGGTTTAGAGGACCTTCCAGAACAAGGACTAGGAAGAAGGACCTTGTCACCTGCTTTCAAAATATTGGACATGAAAACCCTATTAATAGCAGTGAAGTATTGTCTGATATGGTGCTAGAACATGAGAGGATGGCACAAAAAGAACAGGCAAGGTTCCACTCTGCTGTACACAGGGCTGCTAGGCATCGGAATCTACTTGTCACCACTAACAACAAATCTACAGTTCATAAAGGAGTCTAACACCTTAACAGTAAAAAGACAAAAACACCAATATTCTAAAATTGTGAAAGGATTCAACTATGCACCTCTCCAAAGAAGGTATACAAACAGCTAATAAACACATGGAAAGATGTCCCATATCATTAGTCATTAGAGAAATGCAAATCAAAACAACATTGAGGTAACATTTCATACTCACTAGATACAGTCTATTTGTATTTTTGAAGCAAAAAGTTGGACAATAACAAGTGTTGACAAAGACGTGGAGACATTGGAACCCTCACTCATCGCTGGTGGAAATGTAAAATAGTGCAGCCAATTTGGAAAACATTTTATCATTCCCAGAAAATGTTCATCACACAGCTACCACATACTTAGCATTCTGCTCCTAGGTATACTCCAAGAAAATTGACAACACGTTCACACAAAAATTTAAGATTATTAATAATAGTCAAAAGGTGAAAATAACTGAAATGTTTATCAACTGTTAAATTGATAATCAAAGTTTCATATATCAATATAATAAAATACTTAACCTTTTTTTCTACCTTCTGCTTGTTTGGATTTTGGTTTGCTCTTATTTTTCTAGTTTCTTAAGTTGGAAGTTTAGGTTATTGATTTAAGATCTTTCTTCTCTTTTAATATAGGCATTTGTAGCTATAAATGTTCCTTTGTGTACTGATTTCAATATATTCCATGAGTTTGGGTATATTGTGTTTCCAGTTTTTTCCATCTCAAAGTAGATTCTAGTTCCCTTGTGATGTGTTATTTTCCTCTTTAGTTGTTGAAGAGTGTGTTATTTAATCTCCATGTATTTGTGAGTTTGCCAAATTTCCTGTTTCTGATTTCTGATTTTATTTCATTGAGGTTGGAGAATATACTTCCAATAATTTCAATCTTATTATGTTTATTGAAGTTTGTTTTATGGCCTAAGATGTTGTGTTTTCTGAATAATGTTCCATGCATACTTGAGAAGAATGTGTAAACTGCTAAATAGCAGTCAATAGATGGAGGGTGATCAATAGATAGAGGGTGGAGTGTTCGATAGAAGTCTGTTAGGTCTAATTGTTTTGGTTCTATTGAGCTAACATTGCTTTAAAACATTATATTGATTTTAGGTGTACATCATTATAACTCAACTTCTGTATACACTGTATCATGTTCACCACCAAAAGTCTAGTTTCCATCTGTCACTGTACAAATAATCCCCTTTATCCATTTCACCCTCCCTCAACATACTTCCCCTCTGGTAACTACCACTCTGTTCTCTGTATCTATGTGTTTGTTTGTTGTTATTGTTGTTGTTTTTTATCTTCCACATGCTTGTGAAATCATACATTATCTGTCTTTCTCCATCTGAGTTATTTCACTTAGCCTAATACCATCAAGGTCCATCCATGTTGCCCAAATGGCAAGATTTCATTCATTTGTATAGCTTAGTAGTATTCCATTTTATGTATATACCACATCTTCTTTATCCCTTCATCCATCAATGGGCACTTAGGTTGTTTCCATGTCTTGGCTATAGTAAATATGCTGCAATGAACATAGGGGTGCATATATCTTTTCAAATTCATGTTTTTGTATTCTTTGGATAAATACCCAGGAGTAGCATAGTTGAATCATACTGTAGTTCTATTCTTAATTTTTTGAGGAATCTCCATATTGTTTTCCACAGTGGCTGCACCAGTTTACATTCCCACCAACAGTGTTTGAAGGTTCCCTTTTCTCCACATCCTCTCCAACACATATTTCTCATCTTTTTAGTAATAGTCATTCTGATAAGCATGAGGTGATATCTTGCTGTGGTTTTGATTTGCATTTCTCTAATAATTAGTGATGTTGAACATCTTTTCATGTGCCTGTTGGCCATCTGTATGTCTTCTTTGGAAAAATGTCTATACAGATCCTCTGTCCATTTTTTAATTGAGTTGCTTGTTTTTTAAATGTTGAGTTGTATGAGTTCTCTATACATTTTGGATATTAACCCCGTTTTGGATGTATGATTTGTACATATCTTCTCCCAATTGTTAGGTTGTCTTTTCATTTTTTTAAAATATTTATTTATTTTGTGTGTGTGTGTGTGTGTGTGTGTGTGTGTGTGTGTGTGTGTGTGTGAGGAAGATCAGCCCAGAGCTAACATCCATACCAATCCCCCACTTTTTGCTGAGGAAGAATGGCCCTGAGCTAACATCCGTGCCCATCTTCCTCCACTTTGTATGGGACGCTGCCACAGCATGGCCTGACAAGCGGTGCATCACTGCATGCCTGGGATCCAAACCCGGGCCGCCAGCAGCGGAGCACGTGCACTTAACCACTACGCCATGAGGCTGGCCCTGCTCCTGCCCTTTTTTAACCCAAAGAAGGCTCTGGCTGCTCCTCAGTGTTGGCTCTGACAGAAAATCTTCAGGTAAAAGTCATGTAAGCAGCCTTCCTGAGTTATATAAATGCAGCGTAACAGGCTTCTTCAGGATTTAGATATGTTAATAGGAAACGTGTTTTACCCTTGTTTGAGAAAAAACAAAAAGTTAGTTGCTGAGAGGTGGGAACGGCTTCTGGGATTGTGAGGTGGTGGACACAGGAGTGGGTACTGCTCAGCCTCCAGGTTATGCCATGCCCTGGAAAGTGGCCGTGTGTGGCCTGAAAGGTGATTTCATAGAGCTGTGATAATAGATGGGCCTTAGCTGTCTTAGGGAATTGCCACTCAGTGTGTCCAAGGAGATCAGCTTTTCTTCCGCTGCTAGGGAGAGCTCTGGTAGCAGCTGCACAGAGGCCTCAGCTTCCACAGCCATGCCCAGGATGCGGCCTTCAGGGACAGCCTTGTCATTCTTAGCTTCCACCTTTGACTTAAAGAAACTCTCCAGCAGCTTCAGATCACCTTTGCTGCCTCACCTCCCTACGCGTTGTCCTTCCAGAGAGACCCATATTCCTAACACACGTGACTCCATAATCAGTGCCGGGGCTTCCTGTAACACCAACCCCACAGCCAGAACCTCCTCTGCCTCAAGCCTGCTGCTCTCCCATGTCCACCACCTTGGGACAAGGGCTGGGGAGCAGTGGGGACAGGAAGAGCTTTCACTTGGAAGGCCCTGGCCAGACTGATGGGGGTCCACCTCCTGGGTGTTACTCTTGGGAGAGGCAGCTGCCACCCTGGAGTCACTACTTCCTGCACTATGGCTGCTACAGGACTTGCGCCCTCATCCAGCTTCTGCACACCAGAAAGATTCCCTCAGCAGACAGAATCCCCCACCTCAGTCAACGCACTGAATTGGTACAGGGCTTCCTGGAATCCTCTTCCTCAAGACATTAGTGATCCTAAGACACCTGGAATCCTGTGGATGCATAACGGAGGGAGTGGAAGCTTGAGAGGGATAACGTGGATTTTTGTCCTCTACAGTTAATGATATGTGAGCACTGTGTCCTGGGACCAGCTGGGACATGTGCGTCATGAGTAGTTTGGAGAGACCAGTCCCTTGCAGCAAATCTTATCCATCTTCTCTCAGCTCAGCTCCTATGGACCCACGTCAGGGTGTCCACCCTGCCCTTCAAGGCATGCTACACAGGACAGCATGATGAAAGCTCTAGTGAAACTACCCCTGGACTAGATGAGCAGCAGAAAGGAATGGGATACAGACAGGGGCAGATGGAAAGAGGAGCCTTGAGTTTGGGAGGAGGCTGAACTGGATGGCTCAAGGTAGAAACAGGCACTCTGCTGACTCCACTGATGTAGGTCTTGAAGGTGACCCCTACGGGCCACCTTGAGAGAAGCTGAAGGGACTGGGATGCTTCCAGCCAGGAAAAACAGTCCACATGACACCTCCTCCATGAAGGCTTTCCTGATTCCACGGCCAGAAGTGACCTCTCTCTCCTCTGAAGTTTTTTGTATCTTTTTTCCTACTAAAGTTTTCTGGTATTCAGCGTTATAACAAGTTAGCTACATATTGGATCTCTCCCTACCAATGTGAATGTGACTCCGAGGACTTGGTCCCTATCTTACTCCTTCATGTGTCCCGAAGGGCCTTGTTCCTAGGAGGTGGTTGGTTGAGTGCATTAATTAATAAATAGGAAGAACCTATCTGGCAGGGTGCTGCCCATGAAGCCACAGTATGAGCTATTCTCTGGCCCAGTGAGATCAAGGAAAGACTTTAACTTAAGCAAGAGGGAGACAGACCAGAGACAAGGAAGAAATTGCTGATTTGGTAAGGTGGTTACACTGTCGGGCAGTGGGAGACCCAAGTAAATCCTGCACCTGCTTGAACGCAGGGGATCGTTCGTCCTTTCAAGACGAGAGCAGATTGGCTCCTGTGGCACTACTGATGGTCCAACTCTGGGCTCGTATGAAAAACAGATGTCTCCTTGAATTGTCTAGGGATGACCAGAGGCCCAGGGTTTGTGGCCATGGGGCAGCGCAGGGCTCAGGAGGAGCCGATGCAGTTCATTGGTCACACTCTGCAGCACGGAGCAACTGACCGAGCCTGGGATTGTTGAGGGCACTAGTCAGTGCCCTCAACAAGAAAGAAAGGAAATAAACCTGACTAGTGCTTCCTGTGGACAGAGGCTGTGCTGGGTGCTTAGGACACTTGCTCTCATTTCACCCGTGTAGCAGCACTATGAGGTAAGCACTGTGAACTTGTTTTGCAGGAGAGGAAATTATGACTTATCAAGTGCAGTGATTTAACCCAAGGTCAACAGGACTACATCTGAAATT
Organism: Diceros bicornis minor; assembly: GCF_020826845.1. Classification (NCBI taxonomy): domain Eukaryota; kingdom Metazoa; phylum Chordata; class Mammalia; order Perissodactyla; family Rhinocerotidae; genus Diceros; species Diceros bicornis. The sequence continues at coordinate 61,552,041 of NC_080743.1, forward strand.
TGAACAGAGGTCTATTTCAATTTTACTATACCAGCTGCCTTCCTAGAATCATCCTAGTCTTCCTAGGCTAGACTGGATGTATTCAATTTAAAAAGGAAGATTTTCACAGCTGTTTTCAATGAGAAGACATTCATGGTTCCTCTTTCCAATGCCCTAGGTGTCTGCAGCACTGGGGTCAAGAGTTCTGCAGCACATGGTTCTGGAGTTCAGGATTCTAGAGTCCATGTTCCTCTGAAGGGGATCCGAGGAGGTTCTGTGTTGTTTCATAGGATCAAAGAGCCAGGAGCTGAGCTGGAGGAGATCTCGTGGGGCTTTGGCTATGAATCAAACTACAGATTCATGCTGCATGTCTATAGTGGGGCAGAAGAGGCTCCAACCTGGGTCAGCCTCCAGGACAAGTACAAACAGAGGGTCCATGTGCCCAACATGACGTCCCTGAGGGTCGAGAACTTGACCCGGGAGGACAGTGGGTACTACCAGGATTGAGTTAACTGGAGAAACAGAATTTAACCAGGTTTTCCATGTCACTGTTGATGGTGACAGCTGTGGAAAGATTTTTGGGCCCCCTCTCCCTGGTCTAACGGGTGGATCTAGCAAGCAGACTGCATGGGCTTTAAGTCAGTACAATAACAATCCATGCTGTACTGTGACGCAGCTATGCAGGCCATCTTCAGCCTGTGTCCAAATGATCTACAACCCCTCGTCTCATTGGTTGAGTGAAGATGCCAGCTAGAGAAACCAGCAACAGAAAAAGATAGAGGGTATCTAGCTCCTACATCCACAACTGCATTTCTTGGAGATTAAGGGAACAAGTAATGACCCGTGTCCTTGCCTCCCTCCACACATAGAAAACATCAGCATCTCTGAACTTGATTGATCTGTAACAAAGGAATTCTTGTTTATGTTACCCTTAATGTATAATCTAGAGAAAAACCAGATGTACCCTAATCCTTTTTTTGACCTATGTGAAATCTAGTTGCAAGTTTTTTTCCTATTCCCTGCAAGCACACTGTTTTGTGAAAGAGATATAAGCTGCACTTAAACTCACACACCTTTGGGCAGTTCCTCATGATACTCGGTTAGACTGTTTCCTGGGATTCAATTCCTCACCTTGATTATTAAATAGACTCATTTAAGTAACCTTCACCTGGACTCTTTATTTCAGTCAACACAGCCCACACCACCTGCCCACTCCACACCCCTCCCCACGCTGGCCTCCCCAGTTCACACATGACTAGGTTCCATGGACGAGTGCATCTCAGCTGGCTTCTACAGTTGTTGCTGCTCTCTATTTCCTTCCTCATAGCACTGTGATGAACTTAGGCCAACAGAGTCTTTTCTCTCTGTGTCTGTCTCTGTCTCTGTCTCTCTGTCTCTGTGTCTGTTTCTCTCTCTGTGTGTTTCTTTCTCTCTCTCTGATTCTCTCTCTCTGTCTCTCTCTCTCTCTCTCACACACACACACACACACATATCACATTGTAGCTTGCTGCAATATCCTATTTTGCTATTTTGCCTGCCAGAAGCTGCATATTTCCTGTTCTTGGTGTTTGCATTTCTTCTATATCAAATCCTAATCTCTCAAGGCACATGTTTGGCTCCAGTTTACTAGGTAAAAGCCATACATTCAATGTATTCAGATAACCCAAGGAAAAAAAGTCTATCAATAATTTTCAAAATATTGCTCTATTAATGTTTTTTGAAAAAGAAAAACAAAAAACTGCTTAAAGCTTTAAAATTACATCAACCTTTAACGATTATATTTGGACTGGTCTCCAACTAAGAAGACCATTACCAAAGGAACTTTTTTCAGTGAAGAAATAACATGGTGACTATTTATTTTTTTGGTGAGGAAGATTTTCCCTGAGCTACATTCGGTGCCAATCTTCCTCTATTTTGTATGTGAGACACTGCCACAGCATGGCTTGATGAGTGGTGTGTAGGTCCGTGCCCAGGATCCGAACCCATGAACCCTGGGTTTCTGAAGAGGAGCAAGTGAATTTAACCACTATGGCACTGGGCTGGCCCCCTATAGTGACCATTTCTCAAGAGCTCACTGTGAACACTATATAAGGTATGTTATATTTACTATTTATAATTTTTTTTAAAAAAGACTTCACAATACAAGTTATTTTTAGAGTTAAGAATAAGTTCAAAGTCCAGCAGCTCATGTAGAGCCAAGAACCAGACTCAGATCTTTCTAACTCTAAAGTCAAGTGCTTTCTGCTACAAACTAAAAATACCAAACAGACATTTTTAAAAAGGATGAAAAAATCACCCGTTAACATTGTCAAATGTTCAGAAATAACAGAAGTAAAACCAACGAATCACCAAAGTAGAAATTAGTAAAAGTTCATTGTGCACACACCAAAAAGACAGTTCCCGAGCCAGGAGCACATAAACCAAAACATAAAAGGAGGCTCAGGGGTATAGTGTTATAAAGCAGCTTCTACAGTGAGAAAGTAGTGACTGTTTATTCTTCACAGTGATTAGTTATAATAATAGAATTTTCTTAAATGGTAGGGAACTGATCAGTGGTTACCTCATATCAACCTTGGGAAAGAGTTTCAGTTTTACTAATGATTCCCAGAAGCATAAACAAGAAATGACAAAGGTCAAGTTAGTTTTGCAAAATAAGCAAATTAAGCCTTTCTTGTGTAACTAAACTGATTTTGTCACTCAGGGAATTTTCAAGGCTTGTCTCCATTTGTTTTTGATGTTAACGTTATCTAACACAGAGTTGTTGAACAGAAATTGCAGCAGTGGCAGAAATGTTCTATATCTGTGCTGTCCACTTTGGTAGTCAATAGCTACTTGTGTAACATGAATGAGGAACTGAATCTTTTATTTTATTTAATTTTAATGAATTTAAAAGTAAATAGCCGCTGATTCATTCCATCACAACGTCACTGAATATAACTGACATCTATAGAACCCTGTTCCTCTCTAAGGCCAACTCTGGAGCTCAGGATCTTTCTACATGGGGGAAAGAATACAGAAGCCACAAGAATAAGAGAAGAACAATGGCCAAATCTGTACATTTCCCTTTGAACCCACAAGTAAACTGCGACACCTAGAAAATAAACCCTGCAATCCACCCAAGCTAACAGCCCCTCTTTTGGGGTGTGGGGTGGGGTGGGAAACGGAGCACAGAACTTCACCTCTCTGCAGATAGATAATCAAGCTGCTGTCATAAATGTGACAAATTTCCATACATTTCTTTCCTTTTAACTTTTGGTCTAGCTTTCTTTGCTGATAAGAAATTGTAAGTTTTCTGTGCTCATACTATTGGATCCTTATCTTTATTATTTCTGGCTTTAGAGACATACTTAAAAATCTATTTTCCATCCCATGATTATAAAAATATTAATTTATTTTCTTCTACCACTTTTCATATTTTACTTTTCCATATGAATTTTTACTTAATGGTTCATAACCAGAAGTACACTAAAAACACTCATTCAAGTGCCTCATTCCCAGAAATTCTTACTCAGTAGACTGAGATGGAGCCTGAGCCATGTGTTTGCAAATCACTCTCTAAGGGATTCTCTGATCATCTATAGATAAGAGCTTTTGTCCAGCTGAAATATATATTGGCATAAGTTCTAACTTATAAGGTTATAATTTTATTTTTTTCTGAAACTTTTAGTCCTTTACCCCACCACCATTTACTGAATGATTTATCCATGTACCAATACCTTCCTAACTTATATTTCCAGCCCAGACTTCTTTGGAGCTCTAGGTCTAGAGACACTTGAGCTCTAAATTTTTAAACCCAACTGGTGAGTTGACAGCTCCCTTTGCATGTCTCAAAGGCAACTCAGTATGTTCAAGATTGAGCACCTAAGCTTGGTCTTCCTCCAATATTCCCCACTCTGGTGAATGATGCCACCATCCAACTGACATTTTCTTCTCCCTCTACTCCATAGCCAATGCATTAGTAAATAATCTCAATTTTATTTTCAAAATATCTCTTAAGTCATCCACTTTCCTCCATCTCTACTGCCACCATTCTAGCTCAACCCTTCATCTCTCTTCTTCATCTTCCCATTAGCAGCAGCGGTCAACTAAGTTGGGTTTCCCACATAGTTTTGGGCACCCTCTGATGTATCTTCTGTACTGAAGACAGGATGATCTTTTAAAAAAGCGTATATTATCATGTCATCAATTCTTAGGGATTCCATGTTGCATCCTTAACATGCACTGCAATGCCATGCAGGGTGTCCCCTGCTCTCCACCTCACTCTCATTTCTCTCCATCCTCTGTCATGCTCCTGGATTGACATCAAAATGGTTGCTTTTCAGTTTCTCAAATGTTTTGTGTTTCCTCCCACCACAGGGCCTTTGCACATGTTGTTTTCTATCCCTAGGAAGCTCTTCCTGCTCCCCTTTCCCTGATTAATTTTACTCACCCTTTTAAATCTCAGACCAGGCATCCATATCACAGAGATTTTTCCCTAATCCTCATCCTAAAGTAAGAATCCCATATTAGAAACTCTCAAAGAATTTCTAAATGCTCTATTCCTTCAGAGAATTTATCTGTTTGTTATTGTATATTCATTAGAGTTATTTTAATTAAATGAAATGAGATTCTTTGTATAAATAAACTCAGTGGAGTTATGAGTTTCTTTCTCATCATGCACGTGGGAAAAGGAAGCAGTAACAATGATCACCTTCTAGCTTAACAAAGAAAAGTCACAAGTACCTATTTCTTTCCGAAAACAGAAAAGTTAATTTAAATATTGTTATAGGGTTAAAAAATTTTAAGTAAGATGACTAGCCAGAAGTACAGATTATTTTATAGAGATTAAAGGTTATTTTCACAGGTCATAGCAACAACTACTGAAGCCAAGCTGTTTTATAAATCATTGTCTTGAAACCCTGGTTCCTTCAGTCTTGTTGTTATGGTCCAAAATGGCAGCTTGAGCTCTGCCCATCACGTCATAATCTAATCAGCAGGAAGGAAGAAGAGACAAGGAAGGACAGACCACTTCCCTTAAGGACACTTTCCAGAAGTAGCTTACAAACTTCCACTAACACTTCCGGTAAAATCACATCCTCCTATTTCTGGATTCTATGAGATTCTTTTTTTTCTTTTTTGAGGTCACATCAATTTATAACATTATATAAATTTCAGGTGTACATCATTATATTTCAACTTCTGTATACACTGCACCATGTTCACCACCAAGAATCTAGTTGCCATCCATCACGATACACTGTACACATGTACCCCTTTACCCCTGGATTCTATGAGTTTTAGTCATAAATAGGAATTGAATTTTACTGAATATTTTGTCTAGATCTATTGAGATAATCATGTGATTCTTCTCCTTTAACTTGATAATGTGGAGTTGTTCCCAAGTACGTTTTTCCAATGTTAAACCATCTTTTCATTCCAAGAATAAGTCCGATTTGGTTATGAAGATGGATTTTCTTTTCTAAACATTGCTAGATTTGGTCTGCTAGTATTTTCTTTGAGAACTTTATACTATAACAAGCTTGAGCTACAATTTTCCTTTCTTTTACTTTTCTGTACTATTGGATTTTGTATCAAGTTTAAACAAGCTTCATAAAATGAATTGCAGAGCATTCCTACTTTTTCTGTTCTCCACAATAGTTTGTACAGTATATAGTTTATCTGTTGCCGGAACATTTGGTAGAAATGAGCATGACTGACTCTCCCACCTCCTTCAACTCTTTGTGAAAATGTTCACCTTCTCAATGAGGCCCACCCTGACTACCCTATTCAAAGAGCAGCATGCCAGTCTGCACCCCACCCCAGAATTTCTGAACCTCCTTTCCTCGCTCTACTTTTTATTTTTTCCATAGTACCTTGACCTTTTTAATACACTGTGTAATTATGTCTTTTTTGTATTACTGTTTGTTGATCTCCCATTCCCCTCAACTAGAATATAGTCTCCAGGAGAGCAGGTTCTGTCTGTTTTAGATGTATCCCAAGACCCTAGAAGAACACCTAACCTGGGTGCATTCATCAGTATAATTAATACCACCTGCTATAACAAACAGCCCTAGAATCTCAAGATTTTATACAACAAAAATTTATTTCTCAATCACATCACTGTCTCCTATAAGTTAGCATGTCTCCTTAGCAGCTGACCTTCCATCATGTGGCTCTACCATACTGTAGTCCTTTGTTTCAAGCCACTGGGACAGGAAGAGGCACATATTTCTTAACTCTCTCCTCCCAGACTTAAGATCACATTCCATTGATCAAAACTCGATCACATGATCCAACCTAACTGCAGGAGAGTCTAGGAAAAGGCAATGCAGATAATTTGATGAATATTACCTGTATCATTTAGATGTTCAACTAATATCTGTTGAATGAATTCAATTAATTTACTTCTGCAACGATCAGCATCTAAGGTTTTGCTGTCCCCAGTGTAGAGTTGTAACTTTTGTTGCAATTTTTTTTTAATAATAGTACTTTGTGGTTTTATATTTCTTCTTGAGACTGTTTTAGAAGGTCATATTTTCCTAGGAAATTGTCCATTTAAGCTAAGTGTTCAGTATAGTGTTGTCACTCTTTCCTTCATCTCTGCTGCCTCTATAGCTCTGTTCTTTTATGTAGAAATTAGCTGTGGGCCTTCTCTTTCTTTTTTATGGTCATTCTTGACAAAGTGTATCAACTGTTTTATCTTTTTGACAACTCAGTATTTGGCTTTTCTTAATTGAAATATAATTGACAAATAATATTGTGTAAGTTTAAGGTGTAAAACATTGATTTGATACATTTATGTATTGCAATAAGATTACTGCCATAGTGTTAGCTAATACCTCTACCAAGTCAAATAATTATTATTTCTTTTTTTCGTGGGAAAAATTACGATCTAGTCTCTTAGCAACTTTGAAGTTTACAATATAGTATTGTTGTCTATAATAACTATGCTGTGCATAGATCTCCAGGACTTATCTACTGCTTGCGTGTTTGTTCCCTGAACAATATCTCCCCAATTTCCCCACCCTGCCCCTAGGATTTGGCTTTGTTGATCATCTCTACTGTATCTTTATTTCAATTGCATTATTTGTTGCTTTTATCCTGTATTTGATTCCTTTTACAAGCTCCAAGTTTATTCTTTTCTCTCATTTTATGAATTGGAAAATTTGCTCGTTGATTTCTTAGCTTTTTTGTTTTCTAGTATAATATTTTAAATCTAAAAAATTTTTCTAAATATCGTCCTAGTTGTAGTCCATAAATGTGTATATATTACACTATTTTTATTATTATTCAGTGTGTTTTATAATTACCAAAAATGTGGCCTTATTTAATGATTGTTTATTGATTTCTACACAATTTGTATTAAAGTTAGAAGAAGAAGATATAAATATTGAATATTATTTTCAATTTGAACTTAAGTTTTAAATATTCTTTAAAAGTCTTTAATGATTATTTAAATTTGCTTTGTGGCCTAATGTATAGTCCGGTTTGCAGACCACGATTCCATACACTGTGGGGAAGGAGATGACATTCTTCACCAAGTGAATTGAGGGCACTGGTTTCCGAGATCCGTGTTATGGGCTACATATCATTTCCACAAAATTCATATATTCAAGTTCTAACCCCCAGTACCTCAGAATGTGACTGTATTTGGAATAGGGCCTTTAAAGGTGTTATTAAGTTAAAATGAGACCATTAAAGTAAGCCGTAAGCCAATTTGACTGGTGTCCTTATAAGAAAATGAAATTTGGAGACAAAAAGCAATGCCTGGAATGCATGCAAACAGAAGAAAGGTCATGTGAGGACACAGCGAGAGGAGGCCTCTGAAAGTCAAGGAGAGAGGCCTCAGAAGAAACTAAACTTCCTGACTCTTTGATGTTGCACTGACAGCCTCTAGAATACTGAGAAATTAATTTCTATCATTTAAGTTACCAGATCCATGGAATTTTGTTATGGCAGACTAACAAACTACTACAACGAATCTTAAGCACAGAGACAGAGAAAACAGAGGGTTAGATGGAGGAGGCTTGAAGAGGAGGATTCCTTCCCTCCTTGGAGGGCTGAGGAAGTGACCACAGGGACTGCCAGAGATCTTCTCTTTGAAGGTGCCCTAAACAGGCTCACCAGCTGGCAGTCCCTGTCAGGACACAGGAATAGGACAGCACAGGATGAAGAGACAGAGTAGAAGCCTTGAAGTAACAACAGGAGAGTCTGTCTCGGTGGATCATGAATTCCAGCATGTCATAGCTGGTGGGGGGCTTAGAGGAGGTCTGCTCAGGCCCCTCCTTTCACAGAGGAGGCTCCCTGGTGGGTGACCTTGTCCTGGGTTGGGTATCTTCTCTTCCTGCCCAGTGCTTCTCCTCTGCAGGGAGCTGCCAATCAGCTCTCCCACCCTTTCCCTGCCCTCCCAGGGGCTCCTCCTTCCCAGAACTGCTGGCTGAATACCAGGATCTGAGCAGGTCCTTGAGTCCTGTCCTCCAACTTCCCTCTCCTGGGAAAGGGGAAGCAAGTACTTAGAGAGGTTAGCAGAGCAGGGACTTCTGGCTAGGGAGGGTTAAACAGCAGCCCAGCCAGACTCCCCACTTTCTAGAAAGGAGGGAACCAGGGATAGAGGAGGCTCAGCCCTCAGACTGCAGGGGAGGATCCACCCCAGAAGCTGGATGGTGAGCCACAGCTATGAGGAAGATGGAAGAAGACTTAGAAAGAGAAAGAAGGCAGCAAGAGCTCTCTGGTCCACTAGGTCTAATCCTGCAGAAGAAAATAAAGCCAGGGGAGAGTGTGGCTGTAGCCAAGGTGAATTAAACATATATTTAAATAACACAAAATTTAAAACTCTCACACATTTTGTCCATACATTAAAATTTTGTCCTTTTTTCTGACTCTTCCCCCATTATCACACTGGGAAACTAACAGTTGTAGTTCCCTCTCAACTCATGGATCAAACCCAAGTCCATTTCTTTGCACTGTCTCCTCTGTCCTCATATGTCTGTTTGGAGCCCACAATAGCAGGGACACTTTCTCCTCCAGCTCCTGCCAGCAGAAACAGGGATACATTCAATAAGTTCTGTTATTGCTGTGGTGAGGGGGTACCCACAAGAGAAGGACCACTGCTCAGTGGCAGCTTCCTGCATCTCTGGGAAATTGAGCCCACCCTCAGGCTTCCACCTTCCTTTCTGCCCTTCTCTTTCTGAAGAGATGTCCAGGAAAAGGTTAAGGATTTTAAGAATGGTAAGGAGAAATACTGTAGCACCACCCACATCATCACTCCCTCACCACCCACTCCTCCCCAAAGTGTAGAGCAATGTAGGGGTGACGTTCCTTCTAATGATCCCTCTTCCAGTCCACTCAGGGTGCCAAAACTCAACTGAAAGGTGTCCAGCTCATTCAGTACTGTGGAGGTTGGGTTGCAACTAATGGCAACGAATTCTACTCTTTCCCAGATCCTGTGTGACTTTGAGAATGCCACTTTCCTTCCCTGAACACAGATTGCCTCATCTCTGTGAGAAATGAGAAATTCTAACAAATGCTTGCTTTCTTTCTCTCTTTCCGTCTTTCCTTCCTTTCCTTCCTACCTTCACTGAAACTTGCTTTGTAGCCTAGCATGTAGTCAAGTTTATCAATGTTCCATGTGTACTTGAAAATAATATGCATTCTGTCATTATTGGGTATCAGGCTTGTTATTTATTTATTAAATCAAATTATCAATTGTGTTATTCAAATCTCTCTCCTTAGTCATTCTTGTCTGCATGCTTTTTCAATTACCGAGGCTTGTATTAACATCTCCTAGTGTGACAATGGATTTGTCTTTTGTTTCATACAGTTCTGTCAATTTTGCATCATGTGTTGTGAGGTTATGTTATTGAAAGCACTTTCATACATTGCCAGTATATTTAGAATTGTTATATAACCCTCTTTATCGATAATAATGTCTCTTATAAATACTTTATAGGTGGATAGAGTTTTCTATGCAATCTATGTGTGTCCATGTCTAATTGCTGAGGTGTTTCCCCATTTAAGATACTGTGATTACTGATGCATACAGCATTAATTCTATTGTATTATTAAATCCTTCTTTTTCTTCTGTTTTGTCTATGCTTTTCTTCTTCTTTCATGTAATTAGGTGTAAATTTTTGTTCCATTTTTTCCTCCACTTTTTTGGAATATATACATTGTTTCTATTCAATTAGAGATTTGACTTAATTTTTAACATACATATACAATTCAAACTCTAAACCAACATCTCTACTCACTTTTTTTTGTGTGTGTGAGGAGATCAGCCTTGTGCTAACATCCGCCAATCCTCCTCTTTTTTTGCTGAGGAAGACGGCCCTGGGCTAACATCTGTGCCCATCTTCCTCCACTTTATATGGGACGCCGCCACAGCATGGCTGGCCAAGCAGTGCGTCTGTGCCCGCCCGGGATCCGAACCAGGAACCCCGGGCCGCGGCAGCGGAGCGCGCGCACTTAACCGCTTGCGCCACCGGGCCGGCCCCTCTACTCACTTTATTAAATGAAAACAAACTTGGAGCACTTTCCCTCTTCTCTTCTCCCTCTTGTCGTAAATATTATTGTTATCCAATATTTTTATTATGTATTTTCTGTACCACATTTATAAATTTTAATGATTTTTATGCAATCTGTGTCCAGATTTACTGCCTGTTTACCACTTTTACTGCTCACCATTCCTTTTTGTTTTCAAACTAACCTTCTAGATCATCTTTCTTATTCATGAAGCGGTCCTTTAGTGATTGGCTCTTCATGGTAAATGTTTTCAGTTTTTGTTTGACAGGTGATGTCTTTATTTTGCCCTTCATCTTGAATGACAGTTCAGTTGAGCATGCAATTCAAAGTTGACCATTATACGTCATACATTACAGCTGTTCTGTCATTGTCCTGTCATTCCTCTGTAGATGATTTGTCTTTTCTACCTCTGGCTATTATAAAATTTTCTCATTGTCTATGGTGTGTGCTAAAGCTGTAACACATTTTGTTTAGGTGGAGAACTGCCCCCATCACAGGCAAAGCCAGTGCCAAATGAGGATCTGAGAGAGTTAGACCAAGTAATCAATTAAACAAGGAGAAAATGAACACAGAGTGTGAAATGATCAATCTTTCCAATGAAAACGATGTGTATAGGAAATGATTAAGAGAAGCTTGGGGAAACTGGGGCAGCCCATGTCAAGAGTAAGGTGTCTGGGGTTAACCAACCTCCTGCTTCCACCACTGGGGCTGGAGAACCCGCTGCCCCTGTGAATTGGAGGTGTCAGGATACCACAGTGGCCCTTAGTGTAACAGTCAGTCAAGGAGGCCCCTCCACACAGGCACAAACACCCAGGGTTGTGACTCCATGGACAGACTCACACGGACACGTCCCTGCAGCAGATCTGTAATAAAAAAGCTTGAAATATTATCTGATTATGGATATGTATTTACTGTCAATATGTATCTTGATTTACTAATATCCTTTAGCAATTTCTTTGCTCAAAATCTCCACTTCTTCCCACTCACTTCTGCCTGTTCTTGCTCCAAAATGATTTGGTTTTGCACTATAGGCTTGATTCCTTCTCTAATCTCCTTGAACCATTAGTGCACACATGTATCCTGGGCAGTGGAAGGCTCCCCTCAGGTCTGTTCAGTGTTCACCTTGCTGGCACCTAGGGCTTCACCCATTTTGGGGTTAGTTTCTGGGCTCAGAGTTCCAGCGCAAAGTGAGAATTCACACCCACACCCTGCACACTGCAGGTGTGGATTCCAGTTTCTCACAGATTCCTCTCATGGTCCAGAGCAGGTGGCAGCTCCCGGGCTGATGTCCCAGGATAAAAGACAGGAACTCTTTCAGCCTGCATTCACTGGAGCCCCTTCTTGCAGCATCCTTATAGGCACAAAGCCACACAGAGATTGGTCCCTGCTGAGGGACATATAACGTGGGCCTCTGAGGTTTATATCTGGTCCTAATAACCCCTTGGGACACATTCCAATCTCACTCCTCCCTTTAGCACCCATTTAGTTCCCTCTTGTTTCTGTAACTGGAGTTTTCTGAACCTGAGATACATTACTAAACATTTTTATTATACTTTTATCAAGTGTTATTGTGTGGTCAGATTATGAGGAGGGGCTCAGAGTCAGTTCAAGGGCCTTCTTGTCTGGAGGTTTCCTAAGTGTTTTTTCCATACCCGTGATGCCTCTTGCCCACAAACCTCCACACTTGGAGCGGAGGCAGTTGCTGCTTTATGCAGAGGCTAGAAGCCTACTGAGAATGTGGAACTCTGTGTCCATCTTTTTACTTCCAAAATAGGCAAGAGCCATACTTTATTGACAGAAAAAAGAGATTTATGTTTTCCAAAACCAAAATTTGTAGATGCAGAGAACAGAATTCTTTCAGCAAGTCACACACTAAAATCATGCCAGGTAAGACAGGAGAGGGGTTTTATGTATATTTATTGAATTAAGTAAGCATTAAAGAAATGCATTAAGGATGAGACTCTGATTAAAATCGAAAGGGATGTGATATGATATTCCCTAGGGGCTCAACAACAGGGAGGTGTGGGGCAGGGTGGGAGCAAGCCAGGGGATAGGAACTGCAGATAGGATGAGCAGGAACACCAAAGCAGGGAAGCATGCGTCCCACTTCCCACTTCTCTGTGAGGGGAGTGCCTACTCCCAGGGAGCCGTATTTAGTAGAAATCAGGGCATAGTGTGTTTATACAGAGAAAGGAGCTCTAGAAGTGCTACAATTTCCCTCAGCCTGGGCTCCATGTAGGGGATATTCAGAAGTTCTCATGAACTGGTAGAGGGGAGACACAGTGCTGAGAAGCCCAGAATTTGCCTGAAGTCAGAATAAGGAAAGTCCTAGTGCAAGGACCTGATCATAGGAGGCTGTGTGACAGGGACCAGGGACATCAGCAGCATCGCCTGCCCTGGCCCAAGGCAAGCAGGAAGAGCCACATCAGCAGCAGGTGCAGCAGTGGCAGAGAACGAGCCCCGTAGACCAGAGCGAAATTTCCTGGCAAAGACCCACAAGGATTACAGAGAACAGCAAAAAGATGGAGCTCTCTCCCCACGTCCAGAAGGGCAGGGAGGGAGAGAGCAGCAGTCAAGAGGATGGAGGTCGGAGGCTCAGGAAAGGCCTTCCTTGACAACTTCTGCTGTGGAAGTCAGGCAGTTGGGTTCTATGGGCTTGATAGTGTTTAGACTGATTCTTTTTCTCATGGGCATTTTTCATAGGTTCCTTGGATACCCCTCCTCTGTCATGCTGGGATATCTCACCTACCTTGTCATAGGTAATGCACAGGATGGCCACTTATGACTTTCTCTTTGGCATCTGGTCTTGGCTGGTCCATTTCCACACAGACTCTCTCTGTTGGGGCTCTCCGGCCCCAGATGGCCCTGTTGTCAAAGTTCTTTTAAGCTCCTACCTCTAGTTCATGAAAATCATGTTCATTTGACTCGCCAATGCTGATGCAATTTCTTCCAGTTGGCAACCAATACTTTCCTAAAGGCTGTGTCAGCAGCCTCTCTCCCCTTGGGTTTATCAGGTATAAATCAGCCACCTGTCCAGCGCATTCCCAAGCTGCAGCGGACACAGGTCCAACTCTCTGAATGGTCTCATTGAAGGCCCTGTCACCAATTTTGAGGTGAGAGGCAGGCACCCAACTGGTTAGGGGGGGACTCACAGCAGCACAGCTCTCTCCAAAGAAATTCTCTTCCCCCTTATCTCCAAGTCCTAACCTTTTTATGTCTGCAGTTTCAGTGAGAGAGCGTTAACAATCTTAAGTCAGTTTCCAGAACCTTCTCTGAAAATTTTGCATATGGAAGGTATTTTCCCAAGAAGTTTGATCAGAGCCGGCAAGTACTCTGGGGGTTGTGAAGGGCCTGATCATGTGTGTGGAGGGCAAGCAGGTATGATGTCAGCTATGTGATGGCTGCTGGGGATGTGAGTGTTGGAGAGAGTTAATAGACTGGCTTCTTTCCCTTCTCGAAACTGAGATTCTGTACCACTTTCTCATTGTATGTCTTTCAACAAACTGTTACACCTCTCTAACCCTCAATTTCTTTAGCTGTGAAATGCCCTGCCTTCCCAGCAGGGCACTCTGGAACAAAATGAAGCAATGGATGAATAATGTGCTCTAAAAATGCAATTATAATGATTTTGCCCCCTCTTGCCCTGGAACAAGTTCCCATTCCTCAGATCCTGGTTGAGTCATCATCTATTACACCAAGCTGGTGCAATTTCACCCTGGAATCAGGACCATAGGAACCTCAGAGGACCTGAACATGACCTGGGAGAGCAAGGGCCTCCTCAGGGACGTGGAACAGAGAGGGACACCAGGACTAGCCCCCAACACCTGGACCCTAGCTATGAGGCAGCCCCTAAGCCTGCCCAACGTCAGCCTCACCTGTATGGTCAGCAACCATGTGGACCACAAAACTGCCACCAATGACATTAGGGAGGTCTGTTGGGATCAAGAAAGTGCCTAGAAAGGAGAGTATGCCCAGCACCTGAGACAGTGCTTTCCTAGGAGATGGGGGTGAGATAGGTTGGTGCTCACTATCCCCAGGAAATGTGATATCCAACATCTCTAGCCCTTGAGACAATACCGGGTGAGATGAATCAGAGACAGTAAAGGTTCGCACGTGCCCCAGGAAACTGTGGGAGATGGTGGAATTGGAGCTTTTAGGAACAGCAAAGAACAGCAATGCAAGGCACTGATGTTTCTCTCTGCTCTGCTCTAAGTCTCACTTGAAGGGTCATTGAGTGGACAAGGAATCATATTTGTAATAAGTGACCTCAAGACAGAAACTTGAAGATAAAGAAAGGCAGGTTTTGACTCAATATTGGAGGAGAGCTTTCCATAGTCACAGTCATCCAAAAATGGAATCAATGCTCTGGGACACAGTGAGGTCCCTGTCACTGGTGGAATGTAACCACAGGCAAAGTCACTTGGTGGGTTGTTATAACGTGCAGAATGAAATAGGACTCCACGGTGAGTTTGCTTCCAACTCGAACATTCTCAGATTCTAGGAAACTCTCTGTGGCAAAATCACATAGGATTATTCCAAACCCCAGAGTCCCAGTTTCCCCGGAACGATCAGGTGGAGTAGAGTGCCTGCACTGAGACAGCCCACTACAGAAGTGTGGCCAGTCCTAGGATCCATCACCAAGAAGCCTCTCACTCTCCGCTCTGTTCCTGACCCTACAGGGACTAGAACTCTATTCTTTTTCCCAGTGCTGTGCACAAGACTGGCAAAAGCTCCTCGGGCTCCTTGTGAAGCTAGGAGTTCAGCTCACAGGAAGTGTTTCCAGCAGAAGAAGGGAAGTGAGAGGTGCCCAAGCAGCCTAGACAATTGGATTGGGACCTTATTTCTTCTCTTGTGCTTCGTCAAGTTTTCTAAATCATAAGTGGATACTTTCTATATTCTGCCAAGTTTTAAAACACATTTGTTAGCACAAAAATATGTTATTTATTAAGATTGAAGGAATCCACCTGTAATAGCGTGTTGCTCTTCTGCCCTTAAAGAGAAAATACTTATATAAGTTTGACAATATCTTCTGCGTTGATTTTTGAAGGTTTATACACACAGGTAGATCAATTTTAGCAATTCATATTTTTCTAGAAATTGTCCTTTTCATGAGATTTTTAAATTGAATAGACATTAATTACATACTATATTCTCTTATTTTTTTCTAGTTGTTATTGTTGTTTTGTTGTTTTAAATATGAGAAGATCTTACTGAAAGGCTAAGTGATACATTGGGTGAAGATTCTGGCCCTGAGAGCTACGGAATCCCATTATTCAGTTCAAAGCTTTTCTTTTTGGGTCTGTTTGCAAAAGCATTGTAGTGATTCAGCTGGTGGAATGTGGTGTATTAAAGGGTGTCCTGTCTCTCCACTTCCTCTACTACAACTTGAAATGGAAGAAATAAGTGTGAGTACTTTTTGTTTGTTTTTTTGGTTTTTAGAGATTCAGTAAAACATCATATACCTGGATCACAAGAGAGGTATAGAGACTCCAGATCAGAGACCAAGGCAGGACTCAGTTTCACAAACGAACAAGACCAAAGGAAAACACTTCAATCCAAAGGAGGTTAATAAGAAATGGAGCACAAAGACAGGTGAGGGACAGAGATAAATGAAGATCTGCCAGTCTGGAGGGAGAATCCCAGGCCCCTGGCAGGTACATTGTACCATGGAGATGAAGAGCTCAGACAAGAAAGCCATTGGCATCCAAAGCAGCACCTACTCTCCTGCCCTAACTCAGGCTCCGCAAGCAGTCCAGTGACACCTTATTTCCCGTGTGGCCTGTCTCTGGGAGATGACACTCCAGTCAGGCTCACGCGACTATCCAGCCCAGTTAGCAAGTGTGCTTCTTACTGTAAATTAATAAAGCAGCATTCTGGGTTTGTCTTTCAGTGTCTTTTGACATTTTTTAGCAAGATTTTGCATCCTCAAGGCAAATCACACAGGGCAATGGATGAAATGGGACTCTTGGGCTCAGCTTCAGAGTCTAGGTGTCAGACTCTGAATCTTGGTGAGTACATCAAAGGAATTCTGATCCTGTGGGGTCTCATTTTTCACTCATTCATTCACTCAACCGACATTTCTTGCACTATGTGCTGAGCACACACCGAGAAGCATCTTGGAAGACAAATTCTCAGTCTCTCCTTGCCATGTACACTCCCATTTGAAATTTATGAAGACTCCATGTAGACCAAAGGTTTTGGTTTTCAATGCCGATCATGCATCAGAATCACCTGTTGAGTTATTTAAAATACAGATTATATCCAGTTTGGAGATAGGGTCCAAGCTCCTGTTCTTAACAGCTCTCCAGTTGATCAGAAGAACAGGCAAGACTGTGAGTTGGGTCATTGGGAGTGTCCATTTGAATCAATTAGACCAAAATTTTCACGTTGCCTGTACTGTGTAGACAGATCCAGAGATATCTGGGATTGTTTCAAGAAAGATTCTGAAGGCATCAATTCAACACAATAGAAAGTGAAAACGAGCATAAATACTTTAATGAGTTTCCAAGATGATATGCTTCCTGTTGGCACATACGTGGCTTTATCTATCTGAAACACAGCTCTGCTCATGTCACTGCCCTGCTCAAAAATTTTAATAGATAATCTTTTTTCTGATAAGTGTTATAGAGAATCTGATGATACAGAAAAAGTGACAGATTCCAGAAGTTAATCACTGTTAACTTCTTTACATATCAGCTTTTAGACTTCCTTTATGCTGACATAAACATATGTTTATACATATTTATAATACAGGATAATACTGTATTACATACAGTCCCATAATTCATTTAGTATCTCAGGGACAATTTCCCACTTACATATATAAAGATGTAATTTATCCTTCTTATTACATTTATAATATTGCATCATGTGGGTGGACGATACCTCATTTATCCAGTATATAGTTGTCAAGAGCAGGGGCTTTAGAATCCAACTTCAAAATTTAATGACAGCTCTGCCACTTACAAGTTATGTGACCTGGAGCAAGTTCATTAACTTATTAGTGTTGCAGTTATCTGGGAATAATAATGGTATTTGCATAATAGGATTTGTAGTTTATACATTGAGGCCTCAATTCCCATTTGTCTTTAAAGTACAGCTCAGATTAAATGCACCCTGATTCCCAACCTTTTGAAGTATTGTGAAGAAAAATAGAGCCTGGAGGAGGGATGATGGCACTTGGAGGAGTTTGCAGCTTTAAATAGGAAGGTCAAAGCAGACTTTACTGAGAAGATAACATTTGTACAAAGACCTGAAGGAGTTCAGGAAATGAGACATGCAGATACATGGAGGAAGAGAATTCTAGGTGGAGCAAAGGCCCTGAGGCAGGAGCATGCATGGTGTATTGAAAGAAAGGCAAAAAGCCCAGTGTCCTAAAGTGAATTAAGGGAGGAGGGGAGTACGAGATATACCATCAGATGGTACAGGGTCTTGCAGATAAAGTGGACCCATGAGGAAGTTCTGAGCTAAGGAGTAATGTGTTGCAATTTAGGATTTGAAAAAATCACTCTGGATGACATTTTGAAAGCAGACATTAAGGGATTAAGACAAAAGTAGGGAGACTGAGGCTACCATAATAATCCAAGTGAGAAATGATGGTCCTTGGACCATGAGAAGTATTTTGTTATGAATATATACATAATAAATGAAAAGATATCAGTGTTTGCTGATAAAGTGTGGGGTATGAGAAAAAGAATGAAGTCAAGGATGACACCAAGGTTTTGTGGCCAGAACAAATGGAAGGATTGAAGTGACATTTTTGGGGATGGGAAACTGCATAGGCAGCATGTTAGGGGAGTTTGAATTTAGACATGTCAAACTGGAGAAGCCTATATATATACAAGTGGAGATGTCAAGTAAACCGTTGGAAATTTATAACGTCATGTCCAGGGGAGGGATTACATCTGTAAATCCCTTTTGCCATAAGGTCATAAGGTCATATAGTCACGGGTTCCAGGGATTAGTGCATGGCCATAACATCAGAAAAGAATGAGTGTAGGTAGTGAAGAGAGCTGGTCTGGGTATGAACCCCGAGATATTCCAAAACTTAGAGGCTGGAGAGATGGGAAGGAAACTGATAAAGGAAACTAAGGAGCAACCACTGATTAGGAGGAAAAGAATGGTGAGTGGGGAATGCAAGTTGAAGATAGTGTTTCAAGGAAGTAAACGTCCATTGCTGCTGAGAGTTCACTGAAAATGAGGACTGAGAATTGGCCATTGGATTCAACAACATGGTGTTTCCTGATGACCTGGACAAGAGCAGATTCAAAGGAGTGGTGGGGGCAATGCATCACAAGAGAGAATTCGAGAGAAAGAAATTTCTTCAAATAAGGTATACAAATGGTAAATAGGCACAAGAAAAGATGTTCAACATCATTAATCATTAAAGAAAAACAATTTATAACCACAAAGAGATACAACTTCACCTCCACTGGGATGGCTATAATCAAAAAATAGTAAGAGTTGGAGAGGATATGAAGAAATCCTCATACATTGCTGGGCGAAATGTAAAAATTGTGCTGCTGCAGGTGGAAGATAGAATTAAAAGAATGAGTGGAGGATGGAATATAAGAAGCATTATGAAAGATACCCCAATGGAAGATGGTAACTAGTTGGACACCTGGGATGAGGAAGAAGAGAACAAAATGAGTGAAAGTATGGTCTCCTGTGGACCGAAATCATGGCTACATCACTTACACACAGAAGAATTTGTGTGAGGTACTTAATATCTCTGGATTTTATTTTTCCATCAGTACAAAGGGGATTTCTGCTTTGTAGATTTGTTGAAGGTCTAAACGAGAAACTTATATAAAAACCTATTGAATGAAGTTACGAATAATTATGCAAAAGGGAGCTGCTTTGAGGGTGGAGATACTGAAATACACAACACATTTTGTACGAGAGGAAAGAACTCCCACAAGACTGAAGAGGGAGAAGCATCTCTTCATTTCATATGTGCCAGAGTGCAAGGTCTCTCATTCCATGTCTCCCACCCACCAAGGCCCCATTGTTCACTTAAGGAACAATTTCTATTTCAACCTTCAACTGCTTCATCCATTATCAGGATGAGCTCATCCCCAGTTGGGGCACCTGAGTCAGAAGACTAGGATCCTTAGGAGAGGAAAAAATGGAGGATATTCCCATCAGAATATTCCAGGGTTCCAAGTTCTTGAATGACCATGTGGTAAAGGGTAAGATGTGAATGCTAGAATCATCCAGTGTTAGATTTAAGGCTTTGCATTGCTACCAGCTAGTTTAGGACATTGGTTACTTGTCCTGCAAAAAGAGGATAATAATACCTCTCCTAGAGAGTTCTTGAAAGAATTAGAAGAAAGAATATTTGTAAAATGCCTAGGATTAAAATGCTGGTCCTTTTGGTCTAGTGCTTAAGATTCAGTGCTCTCCCCACCACGGCCTAGGTTTGTTTTCTGGTCCAGGAACCACACCACCCATCTGTCAGTTGTCATACCGTGGCAGCTGCACGTTGCTGTGATGATGAAAGCTATGTCACCAGTAATTCAAATACCAGCAGAGTCACCCATGGTGGGCAACTTTCAGCAGCTCTTCCAGACTAAGACAGACCAGGAAGAAGGATCTGGCCACCCACTCCCCAAAAATGGCCATGAAAACACTATGAATAGAAGTGGAGCATTGCCTGATACAGCACCACAAGATGAGAGGATGGTGCAAAAAGACCAGGCAGAGTTCAGCTCTGCTGTACACCAGGTCTCCTAGAGAATCAGCTCAGTAGCACTAATAACAATGGACAAAATCTAGTTCATTACAGGCTTGAAAAGCCCATTTCCTTTCCTTTTTTTTTTAATTCCCTGCTTTAGGAGGGATGGGAAGTGTCAATGGGTGGTCACTGCTCTTGTGCTGATGGGCATTGACACTCAGCCATGACTGGTCAGCTGGGATGCCAATGAGGAGATGCCATCTTTTTCTCTCTCAGCTTTCTGCTCAGCCTGAGGGAAAAGAGGTTAGAAACAGCCTTATTATGGATCCCTCTACTCCTGCCTTATCCATGCACCATCCAGCAGTCTCTTATCTTTGCTTCATAGTGCTCAAGCCTGTAGCTCAGAACTTTGCTTTCTGAGGTCAGAGATGAAGCAGCTGAGCTGAGCTGGGAGGGGAACCAGGAGACCAGGAATCTAGGCCAGCAGAACAGGTACCACAGTTCATAGTACCAGGGAGGCCATCACTGACCAGAGCTGGGATCCAAAGCAGGAGGCAGAGGCTTTGAGGAGGTGAGGATCCCCATGGAGGGAGAAACTCCCACACACTGCAGGGCAGGCTTCATCAGATCCTTAGGCCATGTGAGGCTGGAGGTGGGGTGGGGAAGTCCCCACCTCAGATCTCTGGGCCAGGGAGAGTCATGAGAGGTTATTGGCAGGGTCACGGGAGGTCATCATGTCCATCTTTGCTTCCACATAGACCCACCACCAGAAAGACCTTCAGCAGCCTCTGTGCTCTTGGTCTCAATCTGTTGAACCCTTGTGGGAGGAAGGGTGCCCCCAATCCTTCACAGACAGAGGTGTTTCTGTCCTGGTCCTGGCCGCCTACAGCCCCAAATCCTAATGAGAGAGCCCCAGGTTAGTCCAGTAGAGAAGATTCATGACCAATCCAGGGCAGACTGTGGCAGTGGCCTTAATTATGTCCAAGGTGTTTGAAAAAGTTAGATGTAGGAGAGACCATTTCCAAACCTCTGGGAACCAGACAGGATCCACGTAACAAGTGACTTGGAAGGGACCTTTGGGTAGGATGGTAGTATTTCTCCAGGCAGGGATGGTAGCAAGGAAAAGGGAGAGGAAACTGTCATTCTAGAAAGAGAGATGTGAATGAGCAAAGAGGAGCTTACCTAGGGTCTGAGGCCAGCATGGTTGTAGGGGATGAGGGTCAGCAGAAGAATCTAGAGAGGGCTTATTCAGCTTCACCCCACACACCCCATAGCAGCCCCACCAAGGTGGGTGGGAGGACACTGCAGATCCATTCTAACCACCAGTGCCCCTAATCAGAACAGGGGAGGAGCTGAAGCTGTTTTCCTAAGAATGCAACTCCCAACTTTCGGCCTCTCGGGTCATTCTCTGAGAAATAGAAGACTTGAAGGGCCTGAAATAGTACAAATTCTTCTTCTCACTCCACAAGAAGGTGAGTTTGGGACTCACGGGCTGACGCTGAGGCCGAGGTCCAGGTTAGCACAGGTGCCCAAGAACATGGGCTCTGCCCAGTGTATAATGTACACTAGACACTCCCCCCAACAAACACGCACAGGCGCGCATACACACACCCTGCCCAATACTCCTAAGGGAGCCCTACACAAGGTATAAAGGAAGTCTCAGGCCAGTCCTTTGTGGGCTCCCACCCACCCATGCTTCATCCATTGACCCCAACTCAGCATCCAGCACCAAGGACCTCATTCCTACTTTGTGGCATGTTCAACACCTCTACACAGTTTCCACGCCTCAGCTCATGTTCTCAGAAAGACACACACGAGCAACACAGCAGAGGCTGTGGGGATTAACATGTGCACAGACAGGAGGGTCTCCTTTGGGAAACTTCAGGAGAGGGATCAGGAACCGAGTCAATGACAGAGAAAGAGCACTTGCCCTTCAGGGGTGAGGGTCATGAGTGAGAGGGCAGCTTTGGTAGGTGTAAAAGGAAGCGACAGGGCCACTTGTAGCCAGAGAGTTCAGGACATGAGGGTCAGAGTAATGCAGACCAGGGGCAGCTGGAGCTGGACCAGAGCTGGGAGAGGTGGGTGTCTACAGGGATCAAACATCTTGGAGGTGTCCTAGGAAGGCCGATTCCCCTGCTTTCTCCAATTAAACCATCTTCATGGCCTGGCATGTCTTCTGGATCTCACTGTAGACAGTAGTGAGAGGCTTCTTTTCTTCTAGATGACATTCACACGTACCCTAGGAATACAAGACAGAGGGTTCCTAGAACAGCTGAGGGATAGAGAGGCCCCAGAGAGACCCACATGGAACCAATGCTGCTGACATGAACTGCACGTGAATTCCCACAAAGTGCCCAGCACAACACCGGCCCCAGTTGTAAAGTTTCTTAGTAAACACTGGTGACTATCTGCAAAGAGTTAAAGAGACAGCATTGCCAGAAACGCCCAGACACAGGCACAGAGGGACCTTGGAAAGCCCTTTTGGGCACTGCTCCCAGCTCTCATCATGTCTCTGCCACCTCGAGACTCCTGCGGCTCAGATCGAAATAGTGGATGTCACCATCATGGTTCCTGTGTTCCTCCTGCAACTCTGCACCTGAGTCTGACAGACTGTCACACAGTGGAGCTTGAATCGGGGCCTTGGAAACCTGTACTATCCCCGACTGCTATGAACCCCAAGGCCATGTCTATACACCATCCCTTCCACAGGACATTCCCTGAGCAGCTAAATGCAGGAGAAAGGGAGTCAAGAGCCCAGTGGGGCAGGGGAGGTATCTGGGCTAGGAAGGAGAAGTGCAACATGCCTCTTCCAATCTCCATCTATTTCTTCTTCTCACATGTCTTCCAAAGGCACAGCCCAGCCCCAAGGAAGAACAGCACAGCCAGGATGATCCTTAGGATGACTTGTAGGCAGCATGTCAGAGTCTGTCCACCTGAATCTGTATCCCTCACACAGAGAGAGTGAAGAAGATTAAGGCAGAGGAAAACCTGAGATACCCAGTGCCAGGAGAGAGAGAACAGGGGGAGAAGTCTGAAGGTCCTGGTTCAGAGACTGAAGAGGGAGGAGCATGAGGTTCACTCATTGAACCAGTGCCCGAGCTCCTGCTTGGTGCCAGGGATGTTGAGATGAACAAGACTTGGTCCACGCCCACGGAGTTCATCACCCTGAGGGAAAGACTGAGAAAATAACAAAGATCTGCCAGCCAGAGAGATCGCAGTGCAATAGAGGTTTACACCTTGTACACAGGTCTTCAGGGAGGGCCTCCCAGAGGAGGGGATGGATAACCTGACTCTTGAAGGAGGAATAGGAGTTTACCAGATATTCAGTGTGGGCACGGCATTCCAGGAGGGAGGAACACCACGTTCGGGTTATGGCTCTGTCAGAAAGCCAGCCCCTGGGAGTTGCCAGCACCCACTACAGCTGAGAGGAGGGGCTCAGGGTAGGGAGCAGCCAGGCTAGGAAGGTCAGAGGGAGGCAGGAGTCTGTTTTCAGGGGGTCTTGTGGGTCATGCTGAGTGTTGAAGTCTATCCAAGGCTCCAGTACAGGGGGTCAGGGGAGGGTAACAGGGGATTTTATGTAATGCTGACACATCAAATCCCTCCAGCAGTTCATGGAGGATAGGTTAGAGGGGCGAGGCTGCACCTAGGGGTACCAGGTCATTCATTCATTCATTCATTCATTTATTGAAACACTGTGAACAAACTGTGCCAGAAGCTGTGGTTGGCACAGGGATTCAGAGGAGAACAAGACACGGCCCCTGCCCTCAAGGTGTTCCAGGCTACAGAGGAGAGAAGTACATAAACAGAGCATTGCCACTCAGTGGGGGCCAGGGACCATGATGCCTGAGGGCAGGATGGCTACAGCCCCTGCAGGGCCCTGTGCAAAATGAGAATGAGGAGCCCTTTCTTCAAAAATTGTTAGAAATGTCAAGATGGCCACTGCAGAGCTTTAAACCCAGAGCCGGGTCCTGTGTGACAACATGGGTCAACTGTTACTGAAGTCACCCATGCCTGAGGGAAGTCCTTCAATAAGAATAAGGCAAGAAATGAAGGGAAAAGGTGAGAGGAATGATGGTAGAGGAAACAGCATATCCAGAGGCTCAAAGCTGGCAATAGCAGAACATATTCGGGAACTCCAAGCAAGCACTGTGAAGTGAAGTGTGTCACTGAGGCCAAAACCATGGGCAGAGGAACGTCTGAGCCCTGAATCCTACCGAGAGTCACTGGAGATCAGATCCCACAGGTGACACAGACAAATGACATAATCCAAGTTCTTTCCCAAAAGACCACTCTGGACTCACTGTGGATGATATGTAGGGTGGGGAGAGGGACTGGACAGCTGCTGCCTACCAGCAGGGGCACGAGGAGAGAAGTAGAGACATGAAAGACATTTAAAAGCAGAAACAAGTTGGATGGGCCTCCTAGACTCCTGTGTGAGGTGAGCAGGTGGAGGTGGTGCTGATTAACATGGTGGGGAGAAAAACCCAGAATCCTCAGACCCAAGTGCTCTCTGAGCTCCGAGAGCTCCCCTCCCCTCTGGCAGGTTACACTCACCGTGGGCACAGACCTCCCCAAGGGCTGAGGTGACAGTTTTCTGGTCCTCAGAGTTGCTGACCACACGGGTGAGGCTGGCATTGGGCTGGCTCAGAGGCAGGCTCACAGTCAGGGTCCAGGAGTTGGGGGCTGGTCCAGGTGTCCCTCTCTGTTCCAGCTCCCTGAGGAGGCCCTTGCTCTCCCATGTCACCTTCAGGTCCTCTGTGACCTCCCCAGCCCTGCACTCCAGGGTGACGTTGCACCAGCCTGCTGTGGTGGACAGTGACCGGACAAGTATCTGAGGATGGGGCACAGGCTCTGGGGTAGGAGGGACAAGAGAATGGAGCCTCACATGAGTGAAGAACATTACAGTTTGCACATTCTCATCCACTATCTCACTGAAGTTCTGGCTTCCTCCCTCTACGGAGGGTGAGACATTTTATAGACGAAATAGTATTTCCCCAAAGCTAAATATATAGCCAGAGACAAGAAGGAAGCGAGCCACCGAGGTAAGCCTTATGTGATGTCACTAGACTGAGCAAGTCTTAAAAATCTCCCACAAGAAATTAAAGCCTGCGTTCCAGCTACCCAAAGCCCGTTATTTTTAGAAATTGGGTCTTCCCTAGAAGAAGTAGAGATTGAAGGACTAGTCCTGGTCCAGAGCCCTCGCCCTGCTTCTTCTGCCGAGATGATGCCCGGGACTACACAGCCCACGGTGAAGAGGGACATCCGGCCAGCTCTGGGAGTCCAGAAAATAGCCCCATGTGCCCAAAAGTGGAGACTTTTGTGGGAGATGCAGTGGTAGCGACTGGGAATGACAAGCCCAAGTGTGGTTAGAACTGGACTTGTGGTGCAGAGAGGAAGAGAAGTGACAAATTTACAAGCCAGTCATAGAAATCCCATGGGGACCTAGGCTGTCAAAGCCACACTCTCTGTCGTAGGGTATTTCTCTATGCACAGGAACTGTAGGGAAAGAAAGAGTTGCTAAAAGAATTCTGAAGAGTGTGGCTTTCTCCTACATCTATGAAGGCTCTTAGGGCTGGATTTGTGGCATCTTTTATGAATATGGCTGGGCACAGGCTGGGGCTGAGCAAGAACACAGGGGACAGGGAGGATGAACTACACAAGGATTTCTGAATTATGGTGGGCAGTGCCCCCCCCCAAAGATGTCCATGTCCTAATCCTCAGAACCTGTGAATATGTTAGGTTAATGGCAAAGGGGAATTGAGGTAATAGATAGAATTAAGGTTGCTAATCAGCTGACATTAAAATAGTGAGATTATTCTGGATTATCTGGATGGGACCCATGTAAGGTAGAAGAGGAAAGAGAGGAGTTCAGAGGGATGCACTGTGTCGAAGACTTGTCCCACCATTGCTGTCTTTGAAGATAGAGGAAGGTAGGTGAGGGCTAGGAATGCAGGCAGCCACTAGAAGGCAAGAAAATGTTTTCTCCCCTGGATCCTCCAGAAAGGAACACAGCCCCGCCAAGACCTTGACTTTAGCCCAGCGAGACCCGCGTCTGACTTCAGACCTACATACAGTACAGTAAAATCATAAATTTGTGTTGATTTAAGCCACTAAGTTTGTAGTACAACAGTCCTCCTTTATCTGTGGTTTTACTTTCTGCAGTTTTAGTTAGTCGTTGTCAACCACAGACCAAAAATGTTAAATGTAAAACTCTAGAAATAAACAGTTCATGTTTTAAATTGCAAGCGATTCTGAGTAGTGTGTTGAAATCTCACATCATCCCACTCCATCCCGCCTGGACATGAACGATCCTTTTGTCCAGTGCATCCACACAGTATACACTACTCACCCGTTAGCCACTCAGTAGCCATCTCAGTTATCAGGTGACAACGGTAGTATCACAGTGCTTGTGTTTGGGTCACCCTTATTTTATTTAATAATGACCCTAAAGAGAAAGAATAACCAGTGATGCTGGTTATTCGAAAATGCCAAAAAGAAGCTGTAAAATACTTCCTATAAGGGAAAAGTTGAAAGTTCTTGATTTAATAAGGAAAGAAAAAAAAATTGTATGCCGAGAGTGCTAAGATCTATGGTAAGTTTTATTACAATATGTTGTCATAATTGTTCTATTTTATTATTAGTTATTGTTGATAATCTCTTACTGTGACTAATTTATAAAGTAAATTTTGTCAATAGGTGTGCATGTGTAGGAAAACACATAGTTTATACTGGGTTCGGTACTATCACAGTGTCAGGCATCCACTGTGGGTCTTGGAACGTATTTCCTTTGGATAAGGGGGGAATACTGTAATTTCTTATAGCAGCAATAGAAAACTAATACATAAATTAAGGAAACCAAATCCTATAAAGAACAACAAGTGTTATGGCAAAAATTCCATTTCCCCCAAATTTCTATTTTCCTCTTCCAAAACATTGAAGTGATTTTATCCCTGGTGTGAATCTCAGCTCTGCTCTCTTTTTGTGGTGAACCGACTTATCCTAATTTCAAGGGAGAAAATAGAGCCTGAAGGCTGGCATCTGGAATGAGTCCTGCAAAATGTGGCCCATGTGACATTCCTGGGTACAAAAGAAGGCCATAGCCATGGGACTGAGGTGAGGGGGTGTCACGTACCGTAGACAGTGAGACGGAAAATCTGGCTCAGTTCCACTCCTCCAGTTAAGCTGTCTCGAGCCAGGTAGCGGCCACTGTCCTCACAGGTCAAGTTCTCGATCCTTAAGGATGTCATGTTGGGCACATGGACGCTCTGCTTGTACTTGTCCTGGAGGCTGACCCAGGTTGGGGTCCTTTCTAACCCATTATGGACTCGCAGCATGACTCTCTATTTTAAGTCAGGGCCAAAGCCCCATGAGATCTCCTCCAGCTCGGTTCCTGGCTCCTTCATCACATGAAACAACACAGAACCTCCTCGGATCCCCTTCAGAGGAATGTGGACTCCAGAATCCTGATCTCCAGAACCATGTGCTCCACAACTCTTGACCCCAGTGCTGCAAACACCTAGGGCATTGGAAACAGGAACAGTGAGTGTTTTTTCGTCGAGAATAAAAGAGAGAACCACAGAACCCATCTTTTTAATAAAATCCACCCAATATACTCCCTTGATTCTTGGAAGGCAGACTAGTACAGAGAATTTTAAGCAATTCTGGAATCAAGTCCTGGTTCTAGGGGAGCGTAACTTTGAACAGATTACTTAGACGTGCTAACCAGCAGTTTTCTTACCTGTGTCCAATGATAGTATGAATTAAATGAGATCAGGGATCAAAATCACCAGCACATTTTCTGGCACATACTAAGTGCACATCTGTAGGAGGCAGCTTCCAAAGTGGGCCCAAAGAGCCCTCCTTCCTCATGTTCACACCCTTTGTAACCCCTGCCCCTGGAGTTTGGTCTGTACTAGTCATTTGCCCTGAAGAACAGGATAGAGCAAAGGTGATGGGATGTCACTTAGCGATGGGAAGTTATACCAGACTGTGACCCGTCTTGCTCACACTCTCTCCTTCCATCTGATGAAGCCAGCTGCCATGCTGTCAGTTGCCCTGTGAAGAGGCCCACATGGCGAGGAACTGAGGGCAGCCTCCGGCCAACAGCCAGGGAGGAACTGAGGCCCTCGGTCCAACAGCCACAGGAACTGCATCCTATCAGCAATCACACGAGTGAGCTTGGAAGCAGATTCTTCCCCGTTGAGCCTTTAGCTGACTGCAGCCCCAGCCAAGCCCTTCATTCCAGTCTGAGAGACCCTTTTCCAGAGGACCCAGCTACACTACTCCTGGATCTTGACCCTCAGAAGCTGTGAGACTGTACATGGTGTTGTTTTAAGGAGCTAAGTTTTTGAATAACAGGTTACACAGCAATAGATTAATACAGTAACGGAGGTGGCTCTCCCTTCCCTCTCCTTCTAGGCAGTGTAGTCAGGATGGACTAGGCTGTGCTGTAGTAAGAAATAAGTACAATACCTCAGGGTCTTAGAACAAGGGGAGTTTATATCTCACCCTACATGTCCCATGAGAGAGGGAGGGAGGGGGCCTGTCACACGTGGTGGAGGCTCGACCACCTTGTAGCTGCACCACATGAAACCACAGCGTCCTTACAGCCTCTCAGTCCCACTTTGAAGTGTGTTTTTATGGAAATGGACTGAGGTGTCAGACTGGGTGATCTAGTGTAACAGAGTGGTCTAAAGCTTGGTCTTCAGAGTCAGTGGGACTTAAGTTGGGGTCAGGTCCTCCATTTTCTGGCTGTGTGGACTTGCGCTGTTGTTTAACCTCTCTGCCTTCAGCCTTCTCATCTGTGAAATGGAAATAATAACAGGGCTTACCTCATAGAATTATTGTGGGGATTTAAGAAGATAAAAGCTTTCAGCACAGTGTACAATAATTGTTCCATAAATGTGTTCCTTCTCATTATGATGATGATTATTCTTGACCAAGACTACCTGGGATCAGACCCAGACATTCCCAGGTTCCAGGGTGGTGCCCTTTCTTCTCCACCAACTGCCCCTCTCAGGGGTCACCTCCCGGGTACAGGGATGGGCTCAGACACCCGTGGGTGCAATCCCATAGGTGGCTATATGGAGTTGAAGTCCAGCCAGGGGCTTCTTGTTTACCAGAGCCCTGAGATTGAAAGGAAATGTATTGCTGTGTCCACAGCAGCTGGCTTCCATGGCCAGTGTCAACTCCCTTGTTACCAAGTACCTGAGGACATCCATACTGCTGGGGAGAGTAGTAAAGATGGAGGAAGGAAAACCTAAAGGTTATTGCAAGTGTGGGTTGAAAAAATTTATATTATCAAGTCTATTTGGTGTGGGCATTTTTCCCTTTCTTTAGCGAGTTGCTTTGTAATTGTAAAAGTACTATGTGTTCATACAAAACTATTATATGGATTATAGAGTTGATTCAAGTAAAAGTTCAAAGAGTGCCTCCTCCCAGAGGTAAGCACTGTCATTGACATGGATCCTTCCAGATCTTTGTCTGTGTATCCGCAAATACCATAAACTCCTACAAACGCTGGACATCTAATGGTAAACTCATTCCAGCATTCCTGATGGCCTGTGTGGGTGTGATCTCTGACACTTCCTTTGAACTGGTTCTAACAGCCTACTGGTTCCCTCATTAATTGGCAAGTGAAATAAAAGTATTCTGTAACATCTTAATCAATCATGGCATTCAGAGTTAATCAAATGTTCAAATATGCAATTTTGGGTACCATAATGGACACTAAACATAAGTGCTCTTTTTAACCTGGGGCTCAAAGGAACAGCCCTGTTCCAACGCGGAAACGTGCAGATGGACTTTCTGAGAGGCAGCATTTCAGTCTCCAGTGAGGCCCCTTCCTAAGGGATTTTCACCAGTAATTCTGACCAAACAATGTTTGTCTATTTCCCCCCGGCGTTGGGAAGAGGGGGTCAACACCAGGGGAACAGAGAGAAAGAAGCTGGTATTTTCTGCTAAACAGACAGAAATTGAGAAGCTCTGGCAGAGGTTCTCAGGTAGCTGCTTTTGAACAGCACAACTGTAGCGTGCTTTCCTGAACAGAGTTTGCAGACCAAGTTTCCACACACTGGGGGAAAGAGAAGGTGTCCTTCCAGGTGGTCTGGAGACCACTCTCAGGAGCAGAGACAGAGAGAACAGAGGTCCAGGCTGGATCCCAAAGGCAAGACTTGAAGAGGAGGATCCCCTCCCTCCTTGGAGGGCTGAGGAAGTGACCACAGGGACTGTCAGGGGTCTTCTCTTTGAAGGTGCCCTAAACAGGCTCACCAGCTGGCAGTCCCTGTCAGGGCACAGGTAAGGACAAGACAGGATAAAGAGACAGAGCAGAGACCTTGAAGTAGCCATGGGAGAGTCCTGTCTGGGTGGAGGCAGGAATCCCAGAATGTCAGAGCTGGGAGGGACCTTGGAGGGGATCTGCCCAGGTCCCTCCTTTCACAGAGGAGGAGGTTCCCTGGTGGGTGACCTTGTCTTAGGTCACACAGGACAGAGGCAGACATGGGGCTCGGGTCTCCTCTCTTCCTGCCCAGTGCTTCTCCCCTGCAGGAAGTTGCCTATCAGCTCTCCCACCCTTTCCCTGCCCTCTCCAGGGCTCCTCTCTCCCAGCACCACTCTCAGATCACCAGGATCTGAGCAGGTCCTGGAGTCTCATCTTCCAACTTCCCTGTCCTGGGAAAGGGGAAGCAAGTACTTAGAGGCATTAACAGACCAGGTACATCTGGCTAGAGGAGGGTTAAACAGCAGCCCAGCCAGACTCCCCACTTTCTAGAAAAGAGGGAAGCAGGGAGAGAGGAGGCTCAGCCCTCAGGCTGCAGGGAAGCATGTGCCCCAGAATCTGGGTGTTGAGCACCAGCTGTGAGGAAAATGGAAGAAGACTTAGGAAGAGAAGGAAGGCAGCAAGAGCTCTCTGGTCTACAAAAGATCGAATCCTGAAGAAGAAAATAAAGCCAGGGGAGGGCATGGTAGTAAACAAGATAGAGTTAAAATTAACTTAAATAATATAAAATTAAACACTCAAAAATCATCATAAAATGTTGTATATTTTTCTGATGCTTCCTCCTTTTTTTCTTCCTCCTTTCTCCCCACCACCAAGTCACTCTCTTTCTCTCTTTCTTTTTGTATAATCTTAAAACTCCAGGGCCTATGGGGAAAAGTCTATATAATTTAACATATTTCTCCATTTAAATAAAATTGAAGAAGTGGAGAAAGCCTACATTTACTGTGGACATACAGTTACCTAGTTAAAGGGGTCTAATGCAAAGCTCATTGTTAATTCAAGACATCCTGTGTGCAAATGTTCTCTAAAGCGCTAAATTTCATATAATTCCCCGCAACTTCACATAGTGGCTGGGATATTAGAACAAAAAAATCCAACAGTGAAAGCTTTCACAGCTTTCACTTGAATTCTAATTCACTAGTTATTATTTTCCCATTAGTTCTTAATTATTTCATTATACATAAACATAAAATCTCAGATACAGTCATGGCTGAGATATTTGTCCTTCTTTAGGACAGTCTTTCTTTCAGTTCCCTTCTGCTTAACCCTCGCCCCTCTCTACTTCCCCTCCTCAATTTGCTCCCCAAGCTCTCCCTCTCCCGGAACCCATGTTAACAGTCTACTGTTTCCTTCCACATTTTCTCCATGTATAAACGTGTGGGTACACAGACACTCTTAAATTATGAAGGTTCCTGTTCAGTTACAAAATCAGAATTTCATTGTATTCTGTCTCCTGTATCTTGCTCATGGAAATCCATTCATCTGACTCATGGAAATTGGAAATGCCGCCAATTTCCAATTGTTTTTTATCCCCCATATTATTCCATGATAAAGACGCTCCTCAATTTGTTCAATCATTCCCGAACTGATGGGTACCTCCTTTGCTTCCAGGGTTTTTCTCTAAAACAGTGCTTTCAGTCTGGCGTCTCCAGAACCTGAGCTGCATTTGGCAGTGGAGGGAGGAGCAACACACAGGCAGGAAAAAGGAGCCCCCCTAGAGGATTCACTTTACCCAAAGATAAATACTTCTCAACATTTTAAGGTGAAAACTAACACTGTAGTGAAATGCAAAATTGACAAGTAATTATAAGTTAAATGTGAGACTTCCAGGGACTCTCTCCTTGGAGTTGAGGCCCAAACCCAGGCAAGGAGTTGTTCCTTCACTCTCCGTTTTCAGTGGAGAAGCCCAAGAGACCCAGGCTAGAGTTGATTCCTCCAGCTCAGACACGGGGTGCCAGGTCAGCCCCCTCCTCCACACGACAGCTGCAGAGGCTGTCAGGTCCCCTCAGAGTTCCAGGCCAGGGGTGCCCTGTTCCCATCACCTCTGTCCTCAGGTGCAGCTTCTTTGTCTCCATCCCTCTCCCCAGGCAGCTCCAGGCTCTCCTGCCTTCACTGCTCTTGCAGCAGAAGTGGAGTCACCTCCCTGTTAATGGTTCCCTTAAAGCAGCCCAGCCGCCCAGAGCTCAGGGTTCCCAGCCTCCCCACAGCCAACAGGCCATTTGTTCTTTCTGTTCACCCTTGGACAGTGCATTTGGTAAATTATGAGAGTTGTTTTGTCTCTTTGTTCACCAAAGACAACAGACAGGGAAAGAAACCCTGCCTCCCTGTTCCACCCAACTGCTCTCCCTCCCAGGAGCCCCTGCCACTCACTGAGGAGGAGGCTGGTGAATCCCAGGAGCCAGGAGGCCCAGCAGAGGTGGGGGTCTGCTGAGCAGGGTCCCATTGCAGGCTGCCTGCCAGCCTGTTCAGCCACAGAGGAAACATCTAAGAAGTAGAGACAAAAGCAGAAGAAAAGCTTCGCTCAGATTAGCCCCTTACACCTCCCCACCCAAAGGGCAGAGCTAAATATAAGTCCCGAGATCTCAGCCCTACGGTTAGAGTAAACCATTCCGATCTTCTGCATTATCCCCAGCACCCACAGGAGGAACTCAAAAATAATTGCAGAATAAATTATAAACAGCCTCACTCTATGATATGCCGTGTTGGAGAGGCCCCCTCCCTGGGGCAAAATCAGTTTAGTGACCTCACACTTTCCATCCCTACACCTACTAGAAACCCTTATCTTCTTCTCTGGTTAACAGCCTGCTCCAGGCAGCCCCTGCCCACCAATGCCACCCTGAGGTCAGCTCAGAGGTCACTCTATTACAGCCAGGCTGAGCTAAGCCTCTCCTGTCCTCTGTCCCCACGCCATTTAATGAGTCAAATTTCCATTTGGATTTTCCACAGATTTCAACTGTCAGTTGCCTGAGTTAGAAGCTGAGAGCAAAACAACAAAGCTCTTTGTGTGAAATGTCAAACCCCTACATCCCCAATGCACGTATTGGCATTTACCTGTTGCTGGCACCCACATGGCGTTCTCAGCTCCCATTAGTCCTAGTAATGCTCCCCCACAGGGCAAAGCAACCCCCACAGAAACTGATAGGCTCTTAGCTGCATCACAACCAAGCATTTCCCTCTAAGCTTCTGCCAGCCCTGCTCCTGCCATAACAGAGGATAGAGACATACACTCTCCTCCTGGCCACACCTCAGCTGCCTCAGACTCACTGCCACCTACTCAGGATCAGGCCTTGGACTCTTCTTCCCAGACTGGATGCTCTGCAACATCTGAGAACTCTTGCCTTTCATAACCTAGGGGCACACTATCTTCGTAACCCCTGGGCAGTGCCTCCTCATCCTCTCCACTGAGGCTTCCCCCACAGTTGCCCAAATAGAACATCCCAAGGCTGGATCTGCAGGACTGGCCCCATGACCAGGCACTCAAAGCAGTCAGAGAACTGTGTACTAAACCCATTTTATGGATATGAAACCCGAGTCCTAAGGGGTTGTACAACCTGTGAAATGTCACACAGCAAATCAAGGGTCAAGGTCTGGACTCTTAACAACGAACTCGGGAAAATCCCCAACATCACAGCTGCTGTCCAATCCTACTATTAGGCCTCAAGCAAGTCACCTAAATCCAGTCTCTGTGTCCCCTAGACTGCTCTGCAGCATCCCAGACAACAGAATATTCAATACTGGCTGGATTCCCCCAACCCCACCTAGTAACGGGGGAATTACTTCAAAGTCACTCCATGAGTCCTATGCTCAGAACCCTCTTGTATGGAGTCAAAATCCGAGCAGCTCATCCACTGGTCACTCTCAGGGTGATGGGGAGCAAGTCTCATGTGTCCCCACCTCTACATCCCTACATCTCTTGAGAGAGCACTCTTCCTGTGAGAACTGTTTAGTTATAAAAACTCATTGCTTAAGGGGAGTGGGGAGGAGGAGCCTAGAGAGAGGGAACCAGCAATGTGGGTGCAGGCCAGGGACACTGCAGAGAGTCAGACAGTAGACGTTACATGCTGGAAAAATGCCAGGGACTTTTTAAAAATCCAGATATCTAACCTTATTTCTATATCCCAGCCGTCCTGTGCCAAGGTGTAACACACACACAAGCACACATGCCACCTGCAGAACCTATGGTACGAGTCTATTACACACAACTACCTGATGGTAGGAGTGTTTTTGGAATTAAAGGAAGGCACACCTGGATCTACAGCAGCATAAAGTGTGTGTCAGGAAGAGTCAGATTGTAGAAAAACGTAGAGTTCAGTGAGCTGAGCAACAGGGAGAACAAGAGATCTGAAAGATGACCAGGGGAATGTAAGTTCCTAGGAAGTCACAGAAATTGTAGGGAATTCTCTGGACCTCCAAGGGACTTGGTGGGTGATCACGTCTATTTTATTTCAATTCCAGAGGACAGGACACCCCAGTTGAGAGAAGGTTATGTGAAGAACACATTTATTGAATATCTACTCTACGCCAGAGGCTTCACATGTGTTCTTTCAACTAATCCACAATATATGTTTAATCAAATCCTCAAAACACCGTATTATCTAAGCATTGTATGCACTAATGAAGTAGCATCCTGAAAGCCCAAAGAGATTAAATAACGTATCCAAGGTCATATTTTTTTTTATTTTACTTAATTTTATTTTTTTAAACATTTTATTTTTATTTTTTTAATTTTCTTTTTGGTGAGGAACGTTGGCCCTGAACTAACATCTATTGCCAATCCTCTTTTTCCTTAGGGAAGATTGTCCCTGAGCTCATATCTGTGCCAATCTTCCCCTTTATTGTATTTGGGACACCGCCACAGCCTGGCCTGATGAGCAATGTAGAGGTCCACGCCCAGGATCTGAACTTGCAAACCCCAGGCCGCCGAAGCAGAGCATGTGAACTTAACCATTATGCCACCAGGCCAGCCCCCCAAGGTCATATTTTAAATAAACAGTGAAGTGCTCACAAGCTGACAACATAATCCCAGCCACGGATAAGCCTGGGAGGAAAAGGGGAGTGTAGATTCTCAGAAATTCAAGTCACGACTGTGAAAGACCCTGGGAAGAGAGAGATTGGCTGTTTTATGATGTGAGGGGAAACTGTACCCCTGGGAGGAGGGCTAGGTGTTCAGATAAAGGAAACTTTGGAGGAGAGGATCTGAATTTTGGTCTTTTCTCTGACCACCCTTCCCGGGTGAAAGAGAAGAGCCACCAGCCCAGCCATGAATGATTTGCAGCACAGCAGCAGGGCAGCCCCAGAGCTGAACTAGAGAGAGGAAGAGACAGCAGCAGGTGCAGACCAGTCATCGCTATCCATCTTTTCTTCCTTTCTCTTTCTCTATAATCCATCTATTTGCTGGTAAAAAAATATATATGATTAATATTTTTATTAAAAATAGAACTAAAACTTTAGAAAGTCATAATGGGATAATGTTTGGTTTCAATGGGTCACTCAGGGAGAACTATGTAAATGCTGAAAAACTTTAGACATAATTAGAAAACAATAATTTACGATGTACGTTAAAATGTGAAGGGTGAAAATTTCAAAGTAAAGACCTTCAAAAATTCTCTCCTTCATAAAAGCAGTGAAAAAACTGGCATACTTTATAGAAAACATTTTCAGAATACTGTAAATTAACTAATGGCTTACAGTAAACTGAGGAGCATTTAATAAAGAAAAATGGCTTAACCTCAATAAGAACAGGGAGCTTTGCTGTGCTTTCACTTTCCCTAGTCACGTCTCTGCTCTCTAGCAGTGCTGTGCACTTGAAAAATAAATGCCTGTATTTTTTGCAGACACAAGTAGCCTTGCAGCCAACAGAGATAGCCATTTCAAAGCCTCATTCACAATAAATTATTATGAATTGACATGTCTGGTGGTATCCCTGAAGACCCCACTTACAACAGAGTCCATATTTGACTTAACTTGGAGCTCTCCCACTGTGAACAGTCCTTTACCCAGCAGAATTTGACAAAAGCAATTACAGGCAATTGTTTAACTTCAGGGCTGACTGAGGTAGTGGATAAGAGTTGATGCAAATAGACTAAAGAAACTTGATAAGGGAAAGCTGGAGAGTAAGATATCCATAGAGGCTTTGAAAAGCTCTGACATGTTCTTGGAATTTAGACATCTAAGCACATGCATATGGCTGTGTGTATGCTCAGAAAAGTTCCAAGAAGGCCTTCATCTCCACCTATAGCTAACACTGGGGCTCTGTCCCAGCAGGAATTGAAGTCTAATGGCACAGTTGTCAAATGCCTGGATGAGTGTGGAAGACAAGACCAATATGTATACAGAGATCTTCACTCAGGAAAGACTGGGAGACTTATTGGGTCCAGGCATTTAAAGAAATCTCTGCACAACATTAGCTGACTACTAGGCTAAATGAGCAGAAACATTAGTAGCCACACACAACGAAGAATGTAAATGAGCAGAATTAGTTCAGAAATGGAACTAAACAAACAAGAAATACTACAATATACAGCTACAACAAGCAGCCCTGGAAAGGGAAAGAATCTGATTTTCAGAGTTGCCACATTGTACTATTCGAAATGGGCAGTTTTCAAAAAAGAAATTATAAGATATGCAAAGAAAAAAGAATACATGATACATTCAACAGGGGGAAGAAAACAATATCCCTGGAGAAGCACAATCATTGGACTTATTTGACAAAGACTTTAAATCAGCTGTTTTGAATATATTCAGAGAACTAAAGGAGATCATGTATGAAGAACTAAAGAAAAGTACAAGATCAATGTATCAAATGAAGAATATCAATAAAGATACAGAAAGGGGTAACAAAAAAGCAAGTAGAAATTCTGGAATTGAAGAATACAATAACTGGGGCCAGCCCTAGTGGCCTAGTGGTTAAGTTTGGCGTGCTCTGCTTTGGCGGCCCGGGTTTGGTTCTCAGGTACGGACCTACATCACTTGTCAGTGGCCATGCTGTATGGCAGTGACCCATGTACAAAATAGAGGAAGACGGACAGCAGGTGTTAGCTCAGGAAGAATCTTCCTCAAGCAAAAAGAGGAAGATTGGTGGCAGATGTTAGTTCAGGGTGAATCTTCCTCAGGGGGAAAAAAAAAGAATACAATAACTGAAGTGAAAAATTCACTGGAAGAGCTCAACAGCAGATATAAGCAGACAGAAAAATAGTGAGTGAACTTGAAGATATGTAAATTTATATTATCCAGTCTGAGGAATAGAAAGAAAAAGTAATGAAGAACAGTAAAAAGATATTCAGAGACCTATTGGACATCACCAAGCATAACACCAAATACCCAATGGATTTCAGGAATAGAGGAGAAAGAGAAAGGAGCAGAAAAAATGAAGAAATGTTGGCAGTAAATTTCCCAAATTTTATTTTAAAAAAACTCTCTAAACTATAGTCAAGAAGCTCAATAAACTCCAAGTAGGTTAAACTTAAAGAGATCCACATCTAGGTGGATCAGAATCAGATTATCAAAAGACAAAGAGAGGTCTGATCGAAGACAGCAATGTGAGAGGATCCTGAAGTCATATCCTCCCACGGACACACCAAATCTACCTCTACATACAAATCATTTCCTCTGGGGAAAAAAAAAAAAAAACTAACTGAGTGGGTCCTACACATGAGGGGAGAAGAAAAAACCCACATAGAAGTGGGTAGAAGATAAACCACAATCTCACCATAAAGCCCACCCCTGGCACGGCAATCCACAATCAGGAGGGAGCTCAAAACCAGAGCTTCTCCCTGAGGAGTGAAGAGTTTGAATCACACCTTTGGCATGCCAGCATTTAAGAGATGAAACTGACAAATAAGTGCGAAAATATATAACTATAAAAGCCAACAGGGCTTGTGTCCGTGTGACCTACAAGGCTTTAGTAAACTGAGAAACAGTTGCTAAAGGGTCTGTGCACGAGGACTCACACCCTCCAAGGCCCAGCACAAAGGCATCTGACTGAAAAGTGCCCAAATTTTCTATGAAAGAGGCTTATTTGCTTATCTTAAAGCATTGGCCTGAGGGGCAGGCATCTAATTTAACACATATCTAGAAGCTATTAAATACTCTTCAAAGACAGAGGCCAGCAGGTGTCATCTTTATGCTCTCCCTCTACCTCACACATGGTTGCCAGTGTGGTCCAGAAAGGAGCTTGTAGCCTCATCTGGCACCCCAGTGTTTGTAGCTGCCACCCAGGGGCCACCTCTAGATCACCTGGCTCTGGTGGCCAGTGAGACTTACTCTTGTAGGTACCACAGGACTGTAACAAATGTAGAAAGAGTTCTTAACCAGCTACCATGTTCAGGGCACAGTAGAGAGGAAATAGACTGAGGCCTCCAGTCTTTCTGTGAAAGCAGCCTATTAGCTTATCTTCATAGCTGCAGGCTTAAGGGCAGTCTTCTAATTAAACACACATCTAAGGAACAACAGTAATCTCGCAGAGCTTAGAGCCCAGGTGTTATTTTTGCACTCCCCTTTACCGTGCTCAGGAGCTCTGAATTCTCCCGGAGAGGAGCTTGTACATGCGTCTGTTCCCAGTTTTTGCATCTAGTGCCCTTGTTTTTGTGGCTGCTGCCCAGGGTATACCCCTTGATTGCCTGGCTCTGGTGGCAAGTAGGGCTTGCATTCATGGGTCTCATAGGATTGTAACAAAGAGAGAGACAGTTCTTGGCCTACTGCCAACCGCAGGGCACAGCACAGAGATAACACATTGAAAGACACACCAGTCTTTCTGTAAAAGAGGCATATTTGTTATTCTTGGAGCTTTAGCCAGAGGGGCAGACTTCAGGTTTAGCACACCTCTAGAGGCTTACTACGGTGCTCTCCAGGGATGGAGGCTGGATGGTGCCATCTTTGCACTATCCCTCTGTCGCACTCCAGGTCTCTGATATCTCCTGGGGGGTAACTTATGCACTCATCCAGCACCCTGATTTTTGCATCTGCCATGAAGTGAATACCTTTTGATCACCTGGCTCTGGTGGACAGTGGGCTTTGTGCTTATGTGTTCCACAGGACTTCTGAAAGTGGGAAAACAGTTCTTAACCTGCTGTCCACCGCAGAGCACAGCACAGAGATAACAGATTGAAATGCACTCCCAGTATTTCTGTGAAGGAGACCTATTAACTTATCTTCATAGCTGTGGCCTGAGGGGCAGTCTTCTAATTAAACACATGTCTGAGAGCTGACTGTAATCCTCTCCAGAGACCAGGGAGGTGGGTGGGTTACATCTCTATGCTCCCTCTCTGCCCCACTCCAGGTTGTCAGTGTCTCCAAGACGGGAGTTTGTGTAGACGTCTGGCACCCTGGCTTTTGTGTCTGCTGCCCATAAGATACATTCATTAATAGCCTGGCTATGTGGCCAGTGGAACTTGTGTTCAGAGGTTCAACGGTAGTAAAGAAAGAAGTAGTTCTTAACAGGCTATAACCCTAGGGTTCAGTGCAACGGGAGCAGACAGAAATGCCCATCTCCCAGTCTTCCCCAGAACGAGGTATATTTGCACACTTTAAAAGCTGTTGCCTGAAAGTTGGGATTTCAATCAGCCTGAATCTAGGTTTTGACTAAGATCCTCCCCTTTGGGACACTGACAGGACTTGGCACACACTCAACTATTGGGAGCCACTAAAAATAGAGTAGGCTGCTTGGACAATCACAAAGGTTTGGGAGACAACCAAGAGCTATGGCAGGGTTGAATGATAAAGTTCATCTTTTACTCCAGGCCACTCCTTTAAGATTGAAAGAAGTGGCTATTTTATCTAATGCAAATAAACCAACACAGAGAGTCAAGAAAAAAGAAGAAAGAAAGGAATGTGTTCCAAATGGAAGAACAAGATGAAATTTCAGATAAAGACCTTAAAGAAATGGAGATGAGTGATTTAACGTATAAACAGTTCAAAATAACAGTCATAAAGATACTCACTGAGCTCAGGGGAAGAATAGATGAACAAAGTGATAGAAAATATAATAAAGTATCAAATAGAAGTCATGAAGATGAAGAACATAGTAACTAAACAGAAAAATACAATAGAAGAGATTGATATCAGACTAGGCGAGGCATAAAAAAGGATCAGTGAACTCAAAGATAGGGCAATGGAACTACCCTGTCAGAGCAGCAACAAGAAAAAGAATAAAAGAGTGAAGATAGCTTGAGGGACTTAGGAGACAACTTCAAGTGGACCAACATTCACAGGATAGAGATCCCAAAAGGAGAAGAGAGAGAGAAGGTGGCAGAAAACTTATTTGAAGAAATAATGGCTAAAAACTTACCTTACCTGGGGAAAGAAACAGACAGCCAGATCCAGGAAGCCCAGAGAGTGCCAAAAATGATGAACCCAAAGAAACACACACCAAGACACATTATAGTTAAAGTGTCAAAACTTAAAGACAAGAAAGAATCTTCAAAGCAGCAAGAGGAAAATAACTTGTTATGTACAAGCTAACCCCAAAATTATCAGTATATTTTTCAGCAGATACTTTTCAGTCCAGAAGGGAGTGGCATGATATATTCAAAGTGCTGAAAGGAAAATCTGCTACCCAAGAATACTCCACCCAGAAAAGGTGTCATTCAGAATTGAAGGAGAGTAAAGAGTTTTCCAGAGAAGCAAAAGCTAAAGGAGATCATTGCCTCTAGACTGGCCTTCAAGAAATGTTAAAGGAAAT
Organism: Diceros bicornis minor; assembly: GCF_020826845.1. Classification (NCBI taxonomy): domain Eukaryota; kingdom Metazoa; phylum Chordata; class Mammalia; order Perissodactyla; family Rhinocerotidae; genus Diceros; species Diceros bicornis. Next base: position 61,593,150 of record NC_080743.1, read on the forward strand.
TCTTTAAGCTGAAATGAAAGGGCAGTCTTTAGTAACAGGAAAGCATAGGAAAGTATAAACCTCACTGGTAAAGGTAAATATATAGTAAAGTTTAGAATAATGGAATGTTGTAAGGGTGGTGAGTTAATCACTTACAAAGCTAACATAAAGATTAAAGACAAAAGGAGTAAAAATAACCATAATTATAGTAATTTGTTAATGAATACACAAGATAAAAGAAGTAAACTGTCATATCAAAAACATAAAATGTGTGGGGGCCAGTGCAGTGGCATAGGGATTAAGTTTGCACACTCTGCTTTGGTGGCCTGGTGTTTGCAGGTTCAGATCCCAGATGTAGACTGATGCATCACTTGTCAAGCCGTGCTGTGGTGGCATCCTGTATAAACTAGAGGAAGATGGGCATGGATGTTATCCCAGGGCCATTCTTCCTCAACAAAAAGAGGAGGATTGGCAACAGATATTATCTCAGGGCTAATCTTCCTCACACACACACACACACAAAAAAAAAAAACTCAAAAAAAAACATAAAATGTATGGGTACAGTAAACTATAGAGCTTTAGAACATTCAAACTTAAGTTGTCATCAACTTAAAATAGACTGTTATAAATATAAGTTGTTTTATGCAAGCCTCATGGTAACTACAAAGCAAAAGCCTATCATGGGTACTCAAAAGGTAAATGAATCTAAGCATACCGCTACAGAAAATCATCAAGTAACCAAAGAAGAGAGCAAGAAAAGAAGAAAGGCAAAAAGAAGTTACAAAACAGCTGGAAAATAATTAACAAAATGGCAATAAGTACATATCTATCAATAATTACTTTAAAAGTAAATGGATTAATTCTCCAATCAAACAACACAGAGTGGCAGAATGGATAAAAAAAAAAACTAGACCCATCTATATGCTGCATACAAGAGACTCATTTCAGAGGTAAGGACACACACAGAGTGAAATTGAAGGGATATAAGAAGACACTCCATGAAAGTGGAAACTAAAAGAAGGCTGAGTTAACTATACTTGTATCAGACAAAATAGACTGTATGATAAAGAATGTAATAAGAGACTAAGAAGGTCATTATATAATGACAAAGGGATCTATCCAATGAGAGGATAGAACATTTGTAAATATTTATACACCCAACATAGGAGCACCTAAATATATAAAGCAAATATTAACAGACCTAAAGGGAGAATCAGACAGCAATATGATGATAGTAAGGGACTTTAATACCCCACTTTCATCAATGGATAGATCATCCATACAGAAATTTAATAAGGAAACATTGGTCTTAAATGACACGTTAGACTACATGGACTTAACAGACATATACAGAACATCCCATCCAACAGCAACAGAATGAACATTCTTCTCAAGTACACATGGGACATTCTCCAGAACAGATCATATGTAAGGTCACAAAACAAGTCTTAATAAATTTAAGAGGATTGAAATCATATCAAATATCTTTGCTGACATCAATGCTATGAAGCTAGAAATCAATTACGAGAAGAAAACTGGAAAATTCACAAATATGTGGAGACTAAACAACATGCTACTAAACAACCAATAGATGGAAGGAGAAATGAAAAGAGAAATCAAAAAATACCTTGACATAAATGAAAATGGAAATACAACATACCAAAACTTATGAGATGCAGCAAAAGCATCTAAGAGGGAAGTTCATAGTGATAAATGCTTACATTAAGAAAAAATAAAAATCTCAAATAAATAACCTAAGTTTACACCTAAAGGAACTAGAACAAGAAAAACAAATGAAGTCCAAAGTTAGCAGAAAGAAGGAAATAACAAAGATCAGAGTGGAAATAAATGAAATAGAGACTAAAAGACATTAAAAAAGATAAATGAAACTGAGACCAGGTTTTTAAAAAGATAAGTGAAATAGAGATAGTGTTAGCTAGACTCACAAAGAAAAAGAAGGGAAAGGACTCAAATAAATAAAATCAGAAATGAAACAGCAGATGATACAACTGATACCACAGATATACAAAGGATCATAAGAGACTACTAGCAACAATTATGCACCAAAATATTGGACAGCCTGGAAAGAATGGATAAATTCCTAGAAACATAAAACCTACCAAAACTGAATCAGGCTGAAACAGAAAATCTGAACAGACCAATTACTAGTAAGTTGACTGAATGAGTAATCCAAAACCCCCCAAGAAACCAAAGCCCAGGACCAGACTCACCTTTCACCATTGAATTCTATGAAGCATTTAGAGAAGAATTAATACCAATCCTTCTCAAATTCTTCCAAAAAAACAGAAAAGGAGAGAACAATTCCAAGGCCAGCATTGCCCTGATACCAAAACCAGATAAGCCATTACAGAAAAAAAAAATTATAGCCCAATATTGCTCATGAACATAGATTCAAAAATCTTCAATAAAATATCACCAAATCGAATTCAGCAATATACTGAATAGATCATACCACTTGATGAAGTGGGATTTGCATGGATGCAAGGATGGCTCAACATCCACAAATCAACCAATGTGATACACCATATTAACAAAATGAAGGATAAAAATCATATGATCATCTCAAAAGATGCATTAAAAGCATCTGACAAAATAAAACGTCTATTTACAATTAAAACTTTCAACAATGTGGGTATAGAGGGAACATACCTCAACATAATACAAGCCATGTATAAGAAGCCCACAGCTAATATCATACTCAATAGGTAAAAGCTGAAAACTTTTCCTTTAAGATCAGGAGGAAGACAAGGATGTCCATATTTGCTACTTTTACTCAACATAGTATTAGAAGCCCTAGCCACAGCAATTAGGCAAGAAAAAGAAATTAAAAGGCATTCAAATCAGAAAGGAAGAAGTAAAATTGTCACTATTTGCAGATGGTATGATATTATATGTAGAAAATACTAAAGACTCCACCACAAAATAGTTAGAACTAATAAACGAATTCAGTAAAGCTGGAGGATACAAAAACAACATACAAAAAACATTTGTGTTTCTATACGCTAATAACAAACTATCAGAAAGAGAAACTCAGAAAACAATCCAACTTACAATTGAGTCAAAAAGAATAAAATACATAGGGATAAGTTTGCTAAGGAGATGAAAGACCTGTACACTGAAAAACATAAGACATTGATGAAAGAAATTGAAGAAGACATAAATGAATGGAAAGATATTCCATGCTCATGGATTTTAGAATATTGTTAAAATGTCCATACTACCTAAAGCCATCTATAGATTCAACAGAACATCTATCACAATTTCAATCATATTTCTCACAGAAATAGGAAAAAACAATCGTAAAAGTTTTATGGAATCACAAAAGACTCCAAATAGCCAAAGCAATCTTGAGAAAGAAGAACAAAGCTGGAGGCATCAAATTTCATGATTTCATATAAAGTAGAGGAAGATGGGCATGGATTGTAGCTCAGGACCAATCTTCTGCAGAAACAAAGAGGAGGATTGGCATCAGATGTTAGCTCAGGTCTTATCATCCTCACAAAAAAAATAAAGGATTATACAACATGACCAAGTGGGATTCATCCCAGGTATGCAAGGTGGGTTCAACATAAAAATAGAGCAATTTAATACGAGAAATTAATAGATTAAAGGGGAAAAAAAACATACGATCACTTAGGTAGAGAAAAAATATATTTGACAAAATCCAACACCCTCTCATGACAAAAACCACTCAACAAGTAGGAAGCAAGGAAAACTTCTTCAACGTGATAGAAGGTATTTATGAATAATCCACAGCTAACATCTTATTTAATGGTGAAAAACTGAAAGCCTTCTCCCTGAGATTAAAAAGAAAAACAAGAGTATCTGATCTCATCGCTTGTATTCAACATTATACTATAGTTACTAGGCAGAACAATTAAGTAGGAAAATAATAAAATGTACACATATTAGAAAGGAAGATTTAAAACCATCACAATTTGAAAATTTCATGATTTTATATGTAGAACATCCAAAGCAATCCACAAGAAACCATTAGACCTAATAAACAAGTTCAATAAGGTTTTAGGACACAAGATAAATATGCAAAATTAGTTACATTTGTATATGCTAGCAACAAAAAATCCAAAAATGAATTAAAGGGCAGGCCCGGTGACATAGTGGTTAAGTCTGCATTGCATGCTCTGCTTTGGGAGCCCGAAGTTCATAGGTTCAGATCCTGGGCAGGGCCTATGCACCATTTATCAAGCCATGCTGTGGCAGGCGTCCCACATACAAAGTAGAGGAATATGGGCACGGATGTTAGCCCAGGGCCAATCTTCTTCAGCAAAAAGAGGAGGATTGACAACAGATGTTAGCTCAGGGCTAATCTTTCTCACACACAAAAAAAATAAATTAAGAAAACAGCACTATTACAATAGAATCAAAAACAAAACAATACTTAGCAATAGACTTAAACAAAATACAAGATTAGTGTAGTGAAAACTGCAAAACATTGTTGATAGAAATTAAAGAGCTACAAAATAAATGGAAAAATATACCATGTTCATGAATTAGTGATTTAATATTGTTAAATTGGCGATACTCCCCAAATTGAACTACGTATTCAGTGTAATCCCCATCAAAATTTCATCTGGATTTTTTGGGCAGAAATTGACAAAATAATGCTAAAATTTATATGGAAATAAAGAAGACCCAGAATAACCAAAATAATCTTGAAAGAGAGGAATAAAGTTGAAAGGCTCACACTTCATGGTTTCAAAATTTACTACAAAGCTAAAGTAATCAAGACAATGTAGCATTGACACGGGGATAAATCATTGGAATAAAATTGAAAGAATAGAAATAAACCCACACATCAATAGTCAATTGATTTTCAGCAAGGTGCCAAGACAAGTCAATGGGGGAAAGAACAGTATTTCCAACAAATGTTGCTGGGAAAACTGGATATCCACGTGTAAAAGAATGAAGTGGCATCCTTACCTTAGACCATATACAAAAATTGACTCAAAGTTAATCAAAGACTTAAGTATATGAGCTAAAATTATAAAACTCTTTAAAGAAACATAGTTGAAAATATTCATGGTGTTGGATTAGGCAATAGTTTCTTAGATATGACAGCTAAAGTACAAGCAACCAAATTAAGAATAGATAAGTTGGACTTCAATAAAAATAAAATGTTTTGTGCTTCAAAGGACACTACCAAAAAAGAGGAATATAATCTAGAGAATGGTACAAAATATTTGCAAGTCATATATCTGATAAGGGTCTAGTATCCAGAATACATAGCCAGTCCTGGCAGTCTAGTGATTAAGATTTGGCACTCTCACCATCTGGGCTCTGATTTGTTTCCTGATCAGGGAACCACAACACCTATCAGTCAGTTGTCATACTGTGGTGGTTGCATGTTGCTGTGATGCTGAACACTATGCCACCGGTATTTCAAATACCAGTAGGGTCATCCATGGTGGGCAAGTTTCAGAGGAACTTCCAGAACAAGATATAGTAGGAAGAAGGACCTGACTACCCGCTTCCAAAAATATTGGCCATGAAAACCCTTATGAATAGCAATGAAGTATTGTCTGATATGGTGCTGGAAGATGAGAGGATGGCACAAAAAGATCAGGCAGGGTTCCACTCTGCTGTACACAGGGTTGCTAGGGGTCAGAATCCACCCCACAGCATTAACAAGAGATCCAGATTACATAAAGAACTCTAACACCTAAACAAGAAAAAGACAAATAACTCTATTTTCTAAAATTGTTAGAGGATTCAAATAGACACTTCTCCAAAGAAGATATACAAATGGCCAATAAACACATGGAAACATATCCCACATCATTAGTCATTAGAGGAATACAAATCAAAACTACTTTGAGGTAACATTTCATACCCACTAGATACAGTCTATTAGTAGTTTTGTCTTTTTGTTTGTTTGTTTATTGCAGTAACATTGGTTTATAACATTGTATAAATTTCAGGTGTACAATAATTAGGCACATGTGTGTGGTGATGGATTGTAATTATTATTTTGGTGGTGAACATGAGAACATGACGTGTATGCGTAAATAGAAGTTTAATGATATTTGTAATTTTCAATCAAAAAGTTGGACAATAACAAGTGTTGACAAGGATGTGGAGACATTGGAACCTGCACTCCTTGCTGGTGGAAATGTAAAATAGTGCAGCCAATTTGGAAAACAGTTTGTCAGTCCCGCATAATGCTCACCACACAGCTGCCATATGACTCAGCATTCTACTCCTGGTTATACTCCAAGAAAATTGAAAACATCTTCACACATAAACTTGGCATTGTTTATAATACTCAAAAGGTGCAAATAACTGAAATGTTTATCAACTGATAAACGGATAATCAAAATGTGGTATACCTATTCAATTGAATATTTAATCTTATTTTCTACCTTCCGCTTGTTTGGATTTTGGTTTGCTCTTCCTTTTCTAGTTTCTTAATTTGGAATTTTAGGTTATTGATTTAAGATCTTTCTTCTCATTTAATATAGGTTTTTATAGCTATAAATTTTCCTTTAAATACTGCTTTCAGTATATCCCATAAGTTTGGTTATATTGTGTTTCCAGTTTTTTCCATCTCAAAGTAGATTCTAATTACCTTGTGATTTCTTCTTGGGTTGTTGAAGAGTGTGTTATTTAATCTCCATGTATTTATGAGTTTGCCAAATTTCCTGTTGTGGATTTCTAATTTCATTTTATTGAGGTTGGAGAACATACTTTGAATAATTTCAATCTTTTTACGTTTATTTTGTTTTCTGAAAAATGTTCCATGCAAACTTGAAAAGACTGTATAAACTGGTAAATAGTAAGCAGTTCAATAAATGGAGTATGGAGTGTCAATAGATATTTGTTAGTTCTAATTGTTTTTGTTTTTGTTTTATTGAGCTAACTTTGGTTTATAACATTATGCAGATTTCAGATGTACACCATTATAATTTTATTTGGTATACATTACGTCGTGTTCACCACCAAAAGTCTAGTTTCCATCTGTTGCTGTACAAATGTCCCCTTTACCCATTTCACCCTTCCCTACTCCCTTTCCCCCTTGGCCACTACCAGTCTGTTCTCTGTATCTATGTGTTAGTTTGTTTGTTGTTGTTATTGTTTTTTTATTTTCCACATGTAAGTGAAATCATACATTATCTGTCTTTCTCTGAGTTATTTCACATAGCATAACACCCTCACAGTCCATCCATGTTTCAAATGGCAAGATTTCAGCTTTTTATGGCAGAGTAGTATTCCATTGCATATAGATATATATACCCATTTTAATCCATTCGTCCATCAGTGGGTACTTAGGTTGTTTCCATGTCTTGGCTATGATAAATAATGTTGCAATGAACATGGGGGTGTATATAGCTTTTCAAATTTGTGTTTTTGTATTCTTTGAATAAATCCCCAGAAGTGGCATACCTGGATCATATAGTAGTTCTATTCTTAATTTTTTACACTGTTTTCCATAGTGGCTGCACCAATTTACATACCCACCAGCAGTGTATGAGGGTTCCCTTTTCTCCACCTCATTTCCAACACTTGTTATTTCTTGTCTTTTTAGTAGTAGTCATTCTGACAGGCATTAGGTGATATCTTATTGTGGTTCTTTGTTTTGTTTTGTTTCTGTTTTTGTTTTTTCGTGAGGAAGATTGTCCCTGAGCTAACGTCTGTGCCAATCTTCCTCGATTTTGTATATGGGATGCCACCACAGCATGGCTTAATGAGCAACGTGTAGGTCCACACTCGGGATCCAAACATGAGAACTCCAGGCTGCTGAAGCAGAGTGCACAAACTTAACCACTACACCATTGGGCTGCCCCGTTATTGTGGTTTTGATTTGCATTTCTCTAATAATAGTGATGTTGAACATCTTTTCATTTGCTTATTGGCCATCTGTATGTTTGGAAAAATGTCTATGCAGATCCTCTGTCCATTTTCTAATCCAAGTGTTTGGTATTTTGTTGCTGAGTTGTATGAGTTCTTTATATAGTTTGGATATTAACCCGTTATTGGATGTATGATTTGCAAATATCTTTTCCCAATTCATAGGTTGTCTTTTTGTTTTGCTGATGGTTTCCCTTGCTGTGCAGAAGCTTTTTAGTTTGATGTAGTCACATATGTTTATTTTTGTTTTTGTTTTCCTTGCCTGAGGAGACGTATTCAAAAAGATATTGCTAAGAACAATATCAAAAAGAATACTGCCTATGTGCTCTTCTAGGAGTTTAATGGCTACAGGTTTGAAATTCAAGTCTTTAATCCATTGTGAGTTATTTTTTGCATATCATGTAATATAGTGGTCTAGTTTCATTCTTTTGCATGTGGCTGTCTACTGTTTGTCTTATTTGCTCTATTGCCTTCTATTTCCTTGATGATCTTCTCCCTAGATTTTATATCCATTACAAAAATTGGAGTATTGAAGTCTCCAGCTATTATTGTTGAGTTGTGTTTATGTACCTTCTATTCTGTTATTTTTTGCCTCCTGTATTTTGGGGCTGTCTTTGTACGTTCATATAGGTTTACATTTGTTATATCTTCTTGATGTATTGTCATTATAAAATATACTTCTTTGTTTCCAGTAATAATTTTTTTCCTAAAGTCTATTTTGTCTGAAATTAATACATCTCCTCCAGCTCTTTTAGTTATTGTCTGCATAGCACTTCTTTTCCCATCTTTTTGTTTTCAGCCTTTTTTTTTGTGTGTGAGGAAGATTAGCCCTGAGCTAACATCCATGCCAATCCTCCTCTTTTTGCTGAGGAAGACCAGAACTCAGCTAACATCTATTGCAAATCCTCCTCCTTTTTTTTCCCCCTTTTTCTCCCGAAAGCACCAGTAGATAGTTGTATGTCATAATTGCGCATCCTTCTAGTTGTTGTATGTGGGACACCGCCTCAGCATGGCCAGATAAGCGGTGTGTCGGTGCACTTTCAGGATCCGAACCCAGGCCGCCAGTAGTGGAGCGTGCGCACTTAACTGCTAAGCCATGGGGCCGGCCCCCCAGCCTATTTTTATCTTTGAATCTAAAACATGTCCATGGTTGGCAGCATACAAATGGATCATGTTTTTTATTTTATTTATTCTGTCTATCTCTATCTTTTAAGTAGAACTATTAATCTGTTTACATGGAGTGTAATTACTGATAACATAACATTTATCTCTGCCATTTGCAAGATTTACATTTGCATTTTTCTATTAATTGTCTATATGTCTTATGTATTTTTTGTTTCTCTTCCACTGCTGCTATCTTCTTTGTGTTAAACAGTTTTTTTCTATTGTACCATTTTATTTTCTTGTCATTTCTTTTACTATATTTTTTTCACTATTTTCTAACTGGTTGTCCTGGGGATTACAATTTATATATTAATTAATAAATGTCTAGTTTGTATTAATACAAACTGATTATAAATATTAATACTATTATATCATATAGAATATTTATACAGAATTCAATTAAATAGGCTGATTTAAGATCAAAGTTAATAGTCAGTTTTAACTGAATAGAAATGTAATTGAAGAAAAAAAACTTATCATTCACAAGAGTAAAATGATGCCTGCAATTATGTAATAAATGGTTTCCCTTAACTGAAACCTGCCTCTCCCCTTGCAGATCATGATCTCCCTCTGGACTCCCCTGAACCTCTCAAGAAGAGGATGATCACTTTATCACACCCATATACCTCAGGAAAGAGAGGTGATCAAGCCTTGTTTGCTTCTCCCTCTTGGAGCCAGGTCACAACTCCTCCACAACTTATTCATTCCCCACTCCTTTGAGGATATATCTGGCTATACTACACACTAACTGCCACAGCACAGTCATATATCAACTATCCTCCTGATCACCTCTCACCAAAGACAAGATCAAATATTTTCTTCAGCCAAATTCCTGCACTCACTCAGCATGGCAGCAGTACCCAAGTGTGTATCCAGGATGCTTGGCTGCAAGCAACAGAAGGCCTCACCTGTGACACAATCAAGAAGCCACCACCAGCACTGATGGCTACAGAACCACGTCTAACCTGCTAGATACACATTAGTAAAATTCAGTATCTGACAATTTATCTCCCAATACCCATGGATATGGTGCTGCAGAAAACCCAGTTACTCTATGACTGGCCTTAACACAGAAACAGCAGAAATAGCAAAGGAGTGGCTTCTGTCTCACTTCCACCCTCCAAGCCCACCTCTGAAATAACACTCACATCACATTCAGAACCCTAGCTGCAAGAGAGCCTGGTAAATATGTGTTAGCCCTCCTGCTCCTGCAGTGCAGGAATCCCACTGAGTTCCTGCATGCCATATCCACCACAATTTCTTCACTACCCTGTTAAAATTCCTTGGGTCAACTGATAAACACTCTGGTCAGTCTCCTAAATGCACTTTTCCCACTGTCGCTCAGTCTCACTTACTTAGTAAGTTATAGACCTTGGATCAGTCTAACTGTCCTCCATCTCTGCACAACACTCACACTGCCTGACAAAATCACTAGCCTTCCAGAAAACGCCATTATAAATTCACAATTTCTAGCCTCAAACAGTGTTTAACATCACTCAGTAATCATTCATGCACATGACCAGCCATTTAAATATAAATAATACAAATTTACAATAGCTTATATGTTTATATAAATAATATAAATTTATAATATCTAGCACTCATTGAGTTCTTGCTATGTGACATACATTGTTATAGTCATTCTAAATGCTTTAAATAATTCTAAATAATTGTTTAAATTATCTGGTCCTCATAAATACTCAGTGAGATAGGTGTCATTAACCCCATGTTCCAGATTAGAAAACTGAGACATGGAACGACTAAGTATTTGTTCAAGTCTGTATAGCTGGGAAGTATCAGAACCAGGATTCAAATAGAGGTAGTTTAGCTCCAAAGGCCACATTTTTTCATCATTCTGCTGACTGCCTCTCACATTCAAAGACATCCATCGGCTATGAACCCAATTGTGTCCCCTCCAGATTCATATACTGAAGCTCTCACTGCCAATGTGATGGTATTTGGAGGTGGGGCCTTTGCCAGGATTTTAGGTTTAGAGGTCCATGAGGGTTGGGCCTTCTTGGTGAGATTAGTGTCATGAGACAGATTTCTCTCTCTCTCTCTCTCTCTCTCTCTCTCTCTCTCTCTCTCTCTCCCCCAAGCGAGGACACAGGGGTAAGGTGACCATTTGTAAGCCAGGAAGTGATCTTTCACCAGAACTCAACCATGCTGGCACCGTGATTTGAAACTTCCAGCCTCCAGAAGTGTGAGAAAATAATTTCTGTTGGTTAAGCTACTATCTATATTATTTTGTTATGGAAGATGAGCAGACTAAAACACCATCCTACCTTATCATTCTTGTCAAATGGCAAGGCCTCCTATTTCTCAGAGAAAAGTAGACAGTGGAAGGGGATGGTTTCTACTTCTTACCACCAAACTTTTAATTGATCTGCATTTATTTATGTCTGTCCTAACTTTCTCTCCTGTCCCCATGGAAGACATTGAGCTCCCAGTGTCTAAAGTTAGTACCTTCCTTGCACTTCAAGTCCCTTCTCCACCCACCTTTCTGGAAACCTGACTTTCTAATGTATTTCCTTTTTCTTTGGTATGTTCTACTGATCCATCCCTGCACACTCATTTCCTGCAGCCCTTAAATGTTCTCAGTACTCTCTCTTCTTAACATCTCCCTTAACCTCCCAACCCCAACTATTGTCCTATTTCTCTCTCTGCCACATCGCAGTCACACTTCTACACTTTCTCCAAGACACCCCCCCCTTCCTCTCCTAGCTCTCAGAAAATCATCAGGTGACCTCTCCAGCAGGTGACATTATTGACCTCTCTCTCCTTCTTAAAATACTCTCTTTCTTCGGTTTCGTTGATGTCACACTCTCCCCTTTCCCATCTGCCATCTCTTCAGGCTCTTTTGCTGGCTCCTCTTCCTCTATATCCATTCTTCCCTCAAATGTTGGTGCTTCCAAGGGTTGGTTGGTTGGTTTGTTTTTTGGTGATAAAGAAGACTGACTCTGAGCTAACATCTGTTGGCAATCCTCCTCCTTTTGCTGTGGAAGATTGGTCTGAGCTAACATCTGTGCCCATCTTCCCCTATTTTCTATACAGGATGCCACCACAGCATGGCTTGACAAGCAGTGCATCAGTCTGTGCCCAGGATTCGAACTGGCATACCCTGGGCAGCCGAAGTGGAGTTTGTGAACTTAACCACTATGCCACCGGGCTGGCCCCAAGGGTTCTGTCATAGCCCCCTTTTCATCTAATTTTTCATTCTCTCACTAGGATATCTACTCTGTGGGCTCCAATTATCATTCACATATTGCTAATGTCCGAGTCTATATCCACACCCCACACCATCTGCTTAACATCAGACCCTACATTGAACTCCACAGGTATCTCCACTGGGAGCTCACACTCAACATGTCCAATGCTTCATTCATTGTCTTCATTTCCAACCTATTTCTATGTTCCCACTCTCAGTCAAGGATCCATTCCAGAAATCTGGACCTTTTTCTTGACTCCTCCTGTCCCTCCACCCCCTACGGTGGTTGATCAAGTACTTACAACATGTCAGGTCCCACGTTGAGCCCCTCACATGCAATTATTTTATTTTATTTTCATGATTACAAGAGGGAAAAATGAAATAGTGAAACTTTAACTGTTTCTAGCACTTCTTGGTAAGAAAATTGAATCAGAATTCCCTAACTACAGCAGGTGGTAATAGTATTATTAACTACTCTCTAAACAATCTGTGGGAGAAGTGCCCAACTTGAATTAAAAAATGATTCATATTTTCATTTTAGACCAAATAGTAAGGTGTACTCCAGGTGTACTCACCTGGAGGTGAGTACACAAGATAATACCTACAGAGCCTAACAGGGTTCTGTGCCATCAGTGCCCTACCCCACCCTCTAATTCACTTTGCAGAGCTTGACTAGATTAATCTTCATCTCTGCACACTCCTTCAAGAACCTCAAAACACCCTCCACAACCTGGAATCCAGACTTTTTAACCTGGTGTTCATGTCTTTCATTTGTGTATGTAAGTACAACAATTTTTTTTGCTGGGTTGTTTTCCTGTAATCTTGCTAAAGTCAATCATTAGATCTAAAGGATTTTCTACATAAACAAGCATGTTGCCTACAAATAATGATAGGTTTCCCCTGCCTCCTTGCCAATTTGTGAACCTTTTATTTCTTTTTCTTGCCATAAATCACTGGCTAGGACTTCCAGTACAATGTTGAATAGAACTGCTGAAATTGGACATCTTTTCTTATTTCCAATACCAGGGAAACCGCATTCAGTTTTTCCCCATTAAGACTGACTTAACTGTGGTTTTCGGGAATATACTCTTTTTCAGATTTATAAGTTTCATTGGTGTCTGCTCTTATCTTTATTATTTCCTTCCTACTGCTTGCTGTGGGTGCTTTTAATTTTCAAGTTTCAGAAGATGAGAGCTCAAATTATTTGTTGTATAGTTCTTCTTTTTTAACATAAGCCTTTAATCCTATAATTTTTCCATAAGCACTACTTTAGCTTCATCTCATAAATTTTGATATTTTGCATTTTCATTTTCATTCAGTTCAATTATTTTCTAATTTCATTGGAAACTTCCTCTTTGACCCACAATATTTACAAGTGTCTTGTATAATTTCTAAGAGTTTGGATATATCTCTGTTCTCTTTCTATTATTAATTTCTAGTCGAATTTTCTAATTTCCATTATGGTCAGAGAGTATACTTTATATTTTTCAAATCTTTTAAATTTGTCAAGGTTTGTTTCATGCTCCAGTACAGGACATTCCTTGATGAATTTTCTATGTGCTTTGAAAAAAATGCATAGCCTGCTGTTATTTGGTAGAATGTTCTAAAATGTCAGGTAAGTCAAGTTGGTTGATGGTGATGTTCACTTTTTCTATAGTCTTGCTGATTTTCTATCTACTACTTCTACCTCTGGGAGAGGAGTATAACAGGATCGGACTATAAGAGTGGATTTTTCTCTTTCTCCTTTTAGTTCTATCAGTTTTTGCTTCACGTGTTTTGAAGCTCTGTTGTTAGGGGCATACACACTTAGAATTGTTATCTCTTCTTTGTGAATTGACCCCTTCATCTTTATGTGACACCATGATGTTGTGATTTATACTAGAAATATATATTTGGTCTTCCTCTCCATTTCTGGCACAGAGTTCTTAAAAACCTTAGAATTTCCTGTGATGAGAGAGATAAAGGTGACTTTTGTTATGTTAATGAGGTGAATTTGGAATGCGCCTAAGGAACAGAGCTGGTTTCCAGTGGAGCCAACCACGTGATTAGAGGGTTGGAATTTTCAGTCCCAACCTCCTTATTTCTGGAGGTTGAATCAATCACCAATTATCAATTTAATCAATCATGCCTTTGTAATGAAGCCTCCATAAAAACCTAAAAGGATAGGGTTCACAGAGCTTTCAGATTGTTGAACATGTGGAGATTTGAGGAGAGTGGTGCACTGTGAGAGGGTATGGAAGCTCCATGCCCTTTCCCCATGCCTTGCACTGTGCATCTTTTCCATCTGACTGTTCCTGAGCTATATCCCTTTATAATAAACTGGTAATCTAGGAAGTAAAACGTTTCTGTGAGTTCTGTGAGCTACTTTAGAAAATTAATTGCACCCAAGGTGAGGGTCATGGGAACCTCTAGCCAGTCAATCAGCAGTACAGGTAACAATCTGGGCTTCCAACTGGCATCTGAAATCGAGGGGGGACAATCTTGTGGGATTGAACTCTTAAACTGTAGAATCTGATGCAATCTCCATGTAGATAGTGTCAGAATTGAGTTGAATTGTAGGACACACAGCTGATGTCCAAGAATTGCTTGTTGGTATGGGGAAACAGCCCTCTACCCCATACACATAAATGTTGGTACCAGAACCCTATTAGATATCCATCATTATTTCTGGTAATTTTTCTGGTCTGAAGTCTACTTTCTATGATGTTAATTAGCCATTCCAGCTTTCTTTAAATTAATATTGGCTTAACATATCTTACTTTTTTATATCTTACTTTTTTATTTTATTTTATTTTATTTGGTGAGGAGGACCAGCCCTGAGCTAACATCTGATGCCAATCCTCCCCTTTTCTCCTTGAGGAAGATTGGCACTGGGCTAACATCCATGCCCATCTTCCTCTACTTTTTTTTTATATGGGACACCACCACAGCATGGCTTAACAAGCAGTGTGTCAATGCGCACCCGGGATCTGAACCCGCGAACCCTGGGGCCGCCGAAGCAGAGCGCAAGCACTTAACCGCTTGCGCCACCGGGCTCGCCCTATCTCCCTTACTTTTAACCTAAGTGTATCATTAATTTTAAGGCCAAGGCAGATGGAAGCCCTTTAGTCCTGTATGCAGTTGTCTGCTCCCCGAGCTGAGGTGCCCCCTCAGCCATCTTCTGCCTCTTCCTGTTCCTCCCCACCAGGGTCCTTGTTAAACGCCCCACACAAATTTCATCACCCCCTTATCCATGCAGGCTCTCTGTTTTTCCTGACTGCTGATTTTTCTGAGATCGCCTCTCTCAACTCTCTTTTCTTCCTAGCTCTTCTCTATTCTCACTTACTGTCACAGTGAGTATCATGTTTTCTTGCTATGACAGGGACCACGCACCTGAGACGGTTCCCAGGGCCCCACCTACTCCTATCTCCCTGCCCCGGTGGGGCTACATCAAGAGTGACAATGATACTGGTTTCCTTCGGGCTAAATTTCCAGAACTGGACACAAGGGGGAGGAGAGATGTGGGGAAAACACCACTGGGTGAGGACTGGAGGGTTCCCCTCACCACTCCAGCCCTTGCTGTGATCCTAAGGACAAGAACAATGACAACAATTTACAGTGCTGTCTCTCGTCAGAGTCGATTTACCTTTTGTGAATTGAAAAAAAAAAAGCTATAAAAAAATCAGTCAAAGGGACAATGGTGAAAGGAGAGAAGGACTGTCAAATATGGACAAGCCTCCACCAGCAGCCATGGTTCACATGTGGCAGGAGAGTCATTGACAGCACAGGCCAAGAGCAGGTGAGGGAGGACATGGCACACTAGAGGTGCAAACTCCCTGAAGAGACAGTTCCCATTTTAAAAATTCACTTTCTTTTATTCTAGGTATAAAAGTTTGAATATATTAGGTCCCACAAAACCTGGCTCTGCTTCTGCCTCTTATCCCCTCAGACAAGTTGTTTTATCAGTTATTCCCTCCCCAGTTTTATGTCAACTTCTTCCTCTCTCCTGAATCTGTTCTCTCATCCTAAAAATATGACTGAACCTCTTCCACTAAAGAAAATCAAAAACTTGCCAAATCTTTTGACCTTCCTCTTGATCAATCTCTTTGAGGCTCACCACAAGCAAGCTTCCAGGAAGAAAAGTTTACATTTTTTGTTTCCACTTCTTCAGTTCCTACCCACGTCTCTCCCTGGCTCTCACTGTACTCATTGGTGTAATGAGGAAGGGAAGTCTCACTCACCAGAATTCCCCAGGGGGATGCTGACGAGGGCTGGAAGGCTGACTAGGTTGCTCATTTGGAGAACAAATTAGAGTAAAGGGCAGTGGATTATACACCCCAGAGGACATTACAAGGCACTAGAGTGGTCATGTGTGATGACTTCAGGCTTTAGAGGGAGGCAGTGATGAAGGTGATGGCAAAGAGGGGCAAGCCTCTGTGTTGCCAATGAGATTTGATACCTCCCTGTGATAGAACAAAATCTACAGTTATGTCAACAAACACGTTCTTGGCTCAGCTGGGTTTTTTTCATGGAAACCAGGGTAGAACGGAACCCAGAAAGCAGGCATGAATGCAGGCACAGAGGGGTTAATGTGGGAGGGAAAGGAAGTGGGGGGACTATGAGATGGTAAAGTTGTACATTTCAGAAGGCACAGGGGGATTCGTATGGCGTCAAACCCCAGAAAAGGGTCAAACCAAGTTCAATCAGTTCTTTGAGCACAAGTATGGCAAATACCATGAACTGGCTCATCCAACACCCATTAAGTCCCTGATGAAGGATGCCTTCCTATACTGCAGGGGATGAAATGATAAGGACTACATTTTCCAGATTCCTTATGATTAAGGTCCCAAAAATTGTTCTTGCGCACACAAGACATTTACTTGAGACTGAGTTACACTAGGTCTAGGCAGAGCACACAATTTGCTGGAATGGAACGCTAGCAGAGATAGAAACGTTACAGATCAGCAGCTCCTGACCCTGCAGCTGCCTGTTCATGGCAGAGGCAGCAGCTCTCCTAACAGCTGAATTCTGCAGTGTGGTTCTGGAAGTCATTTCGGGGATCTGACTTGAGTTTGTTTCTTCAGCCATATTAAAATGTTGTTGAGTTAATAGATACCCTTTATTAAACATTATTCTTCTTAGAATAGCTGAAGAGAATTCTGAGTCTACAACTGAAAACTTGACAAATACAATAAATAATATCAAAAATAGTTCCTGGAAAGAGGATCTAAAGGAAAATAGAATATGGAATTCTCTATCTGACACTGGTGGGTGGGAAAGACAGGAGGATGTAGTGTATTTTATTTTCTATAGTATCAAAAAAGAAAATGAAAACAGCTGCATGGCTCTGTGTGAGAAAGTTTTTAAATGTCTCCATTTTGTGAGGCTGGGCAGCCTAGGAAACACTATTCTGGGAGTGAGGGACCTCCAGTGTTGGGTGATGGGAGCTCCTGTGTTCAGGTCACTGAAACAGGCCTCTGTGTCCATGGCAATGAAGTGGGAGCCCTGCCCTGAACTAAGTTCTAAAGGCTTCAGGATGGGAGAAGTCTGACTGATGGATAAATGGGGGCACTGCTTAACCTGTTCTTGCTGAATCTACCCAAGAGACATTCCCACGGTGTCCAGTAAGTCAGGGGCAGACAGAGTGCTAAATCATCATCAACACCTCCACTTGTCTAGCACTTTCCAGGTTGCAAAGCACTTCCACCCATGAGAGACAGGTATCAGTAAGATTATCCTCCCATTTTACAGATGAGAAAACTGAGGATCCAAGGAGGTTCACGAATAAACTCAAGGTGGGGAAGCCAGTGAGTGGCAGAACAAGGCCTAGAACTAGGTCTCCAGCCTTTCAGACCAGTGTTCTTTCCAGATTCAAGACCCTCTCAGGGAGTGAATCTCCCACACTAAGATCTCTTCAGATCTTGAGAAGCCACACTGAGGGGGAGGGAAGCCTGTCCCACAGCGGCCTCTCACCTCACTCACGCCACCCCCAGGCAGAGCAACCAAGGCCTGTGGCTGCACCTCACAGCCTCTGAGAACCAAGGTGGCCCGTGGCCAACCACAGCCGCCTCCCCCTGCACTCAGTGCTTCAAAAATGGGCCTACACCTCCAGCCCAGCCCACACCTGCAAAGACTGCTGGCCTGAAGCCTCAGCTGGTCACCCAGCAGGGCCTGGGTCCCTCACATCTGTGAGCTGGAGGCTGTGAACCCTCTTCCCTCCCTGGGACAGTGGACACTGTCCTCCTAGGGGTTGTCTCAGTCTAGCTTTCACAAAGTCTTTTCATTTTACTCTTAACCATCCCATCAGTCATGCCAACTACATCACCTTTTAAACCTAGAGAAGCCCCACTGGTGGAGACTGCTCTTGTCCCCGCCTGGGCCCAGCTCCCTTGCAGGGCTCCCGACTAACCTCAGTTTGTCGGTGACATTCACCCCAACCACATCAGTCAGCCCCTTTCTGCTGGACTTCCTTTATCACAAGGTTTCCCACACGTGTCTTAGCTGGACGGGTTCCCAGCATCTCTCGTCGGTCCAGTGTGCGAGGACAGACCACAACGCCCAGCACGACCTTCCGCCTACCCCAGGGCCTCAGGCCACACCACTTCACCCCACAGGGCAGAGGGTGGCCTCTGCAGATCCCCACATACAGCCCCTGAGAACGTGCCCTTGGATTTTTGAGACCCCCTCCCGGTAGGGGCACGGAGGGGAGGGAGAGCCCCAGCAGGAGCAGTTAACTGGAAAGAGACCTCTTCATTTACAGGTATCAATCCTCATCCCCTGTGGACCTAAGAAATAACACCCCATCAGCCTCCAGTCTGTGAGCCTGCTCCCACTCCCTGGAGTAAGACACTTCCTTCCTGTCCCCTGTCACATGTCTGCTGACCCTCCCAGAAGCAGTTCAAATGGCCTCCCTGCAGGCCTGCCCTGTCCTGTCTCAGATGGAATTAGGTGATCTCTGTTCTGGGCTCTGACAGCAGTTTAGCAAGTCGTTGGTCATTTGTGACATCAACAAGCATCACTGGCTCTTGCCCTCCCCCTTCTGATGCAGGACCCAGGCCCGGCAAACAGCTGAGGCGAGGAGGCCCCTCAGGCTGGTGCGAGTGCATGTCGGCACCTGAGAGTGGAGGTCTCATTGTCTCAATCCTGCCTGTGAGGACTCTGGGGTGTCACATATCCTTCTGGACAAGACATACAGCTTTCAACTAAACTACAGGGGGTAACCATGAATAGTTACCATTCAGCACATATTTACTGAGGACACCCGTGTCTTGGCACTGCCAGGGCCTTCCCTTCCCGTCCCGGTCATCATCCGCTGCTTCACTGAGGCCCGAGGTGGCTTCACAGGAGCATGACCCCACACAGCACCTCCTTTTCTGACAGACACTCCGCCACGGAGGGCCCACACACATAGCGTTCTGTGGGAAAGCAAAGGTGAGTTCCTCTCTGCTAGTTGTCCCCACAGACCCTCAGCAGTGATGCGTGTGCTGTCCTTCCCCAGCTAACACCACAGCCTACCTCATCCTAGGTGGGTGCCCCACCTCCCTAGGACCAGGCAGGACTCCATCATGGGTTGGGCCCGAAGAAAACTCCCCGTGTTGGCCATCTTGCTTTCCAGAGAGGACACAGAGTGTGTTTTGCTACTCAAATTCAATTATTTGCTATCAACAACAAAAACGAAGAGAAAGAAATAGCAATTTAAATTGTGCAGCAATTCCATTCTAACAGAAGCTACTCTCTTCAAAACCTAAAGGACTTGGAAAGAACTTGAGATGGAAGCTGTAAATCTATGGGTTCCCCTGGGTCCCTTTGTCCATCTCTCTGCTCCCACTGGCCTTTCTTGGTGGGCAGTGGTGTGCTGGTAACTGCCTAACAGCTGGCTTTTCAGGAAAGAAAAGTCCTGGTTTCTAGTATTTGCCAATTTCTGTGGCGTAAATACTCCCACGAGGGCTCATTTCAAGCTACAAGCATGATGAAACTGAATGCACAGTTGGGAAAAGATGTGTGAAACCAGCTCTCACAAGCCAGTTCCACCTGGCTCCAGCACACCACTGTCTGGTGGGGAATCTGAGGTTTCAATATGCAACGCATGTTTCCTACAGCATTGCCCCTAATATCAGCCAACTGTTTCATCAGGAAGAAAAGGCATCTCTCCCAGAGCAGGAGGAAAAACTTGCTGAGGGTGGTAGGTCGGCCTGCAATACAGCAGCATCCTAAGGGATTCACAAGAGTAGTATTAACTGTATTTCACTTCCACCTTAAAACCTAATTCTCCCCTCCAATAACCAAAGCTAAGACTTGGTTACTCCTCACCGAGCCTCCACCTTCACTAGGCAGATCTGGCCCAAACTCAAGTGGGGTCCCCACAAACCCCACTACCTTCCCATGAGGCTGTGTACACTGAGGGCACAGAATGACTTTTTCTGTGGGATCCCAGCATGCTTGGAAGCAGGACTTTGGAGACAAACAGACATTGATTTCATTCCTGCTTTTACCACTAAGCTGTGTAATCGTGGGCAGATTCTCAATGGCCTCATCTATAACATGGGTTAATACCTACTTCACAGGGTTGTTGGGAGGACTAAATAAATATAGTACAAAAAGCAGCCAGCACAGAGCACCACCAACAGGCACAACACCACTACCTCCCTCCTTCATCTCCCCAGGGCAGTGGGGCCTGAGCCATAGTCAGACAATGTCGCCACCTAGTGGCTGTGCTCAGAATGGCCCAAAGGCATGCAGGTGTCCCTGGATTTGAGAAAAACAGCATAGAGAAGAGAAGGGATGGTGGGTTTCTGGTGAGAATCAAGACCACCATTCCTGAGAGCCACTGGTATTATGGAAAGAGATTGGGCACTGGTATCAGGTTCAGGTCCCAGCTTTGCCAAATAGTAATTGTTTGTCCTTGTGCTACTTATTTAACTTCCTCAAAACTCAGTTTCCTAACCTGGGAAATGGACATGATGATTTCTACATCATTAGATAAACACTCAATAAACGTTTGCTGCCCTTCTCCTTGCTCATATCTCCTCTTCCAACCCCCTTTCCAGACCCTAATAAATATCATCTTACTGCCTCCTATACCTCCTTGCTGGTTCCCCAACCACATTTTCTCAATCCTGTTTTCAGGGATGCTCCCTAATTTCACTCAGCACCCTGCACATCTTAGGGAGAGAATCTCAAAGTCCACAGCCATCCATAGTACTTCAGGTCCCAAAGCTCTAAATGTTTACAATATTCAATAACATTCAGATTCTTGGTGATGTACTCACACTGACAAAATTATGTCAAGTTTGACACATAAAGTAGAATGCTAAGTTATTCATTTGTAATAAAAGACTCCCTAGTCAAACCAGGGACTCAAGACACTCCCTTCCCATAAACAAGGTCACTCCCCAACCACAAGGGGGCCTTGCTGGGCACAGACCCTGCGATGGTCAGGGTCAGAGTTATTTCTCCCACATTCAGGAACATTCTGACACTTCCTGACTCGACTGGGAACACCTCTCTGGTGGGCAGATTGCTCATGTCCCCAATCCCAAGGGCACACTCTGACAAGTATGGCTTCTGTACTGACCAGGGCCCTTCAGGTTATAGACCCTCCCGAGACAGGCCAGCGCCACAGTCGGCGGTCCTGGGAAGGCAGGGCTTTAGGACTAGACAGAATTATGTCTGAATCTCATCTTTTTTACTTATTACCTGAGTGATCCTGGACAAGTCGCTGAACTTATCTGAGCCTGTGAGCTACCACAACAGTGGGGGACACGTTCCTACTTCAGGAGTCTCTGGATTTAGTAAATGGGGCCTGTGTGTGCGCCCAGTGAGGTCACAAATGCTAAACAGATTCTCCTATTTTATCCCGAATCCCCTATTTAGGAGATACTTCCTCCATAATGAATGTGTTGGCTTTACTACTAGACCAGATTCCAAGGACATCCCCTCGTGGCACTACATGTTCCTTATTTCCTTTAAAAAAATAAAACTGTCCTTGGGGATAGGAAACAGCTGAGAATAAATATCCACTAATCCCTTCAGTCAACTCATTTCTATTTTAAGATATGAGCCACTGAAACCTTTTACAATGAAAGAAAAATGTTAATGTGTGTCATAATATACTTCCCAACACATACAGTGGATTCTCCACTCACTAGAAAGAAATGCCATGAAAACTAAACAAATGGATATGCAGAAAAAACTATATATTTGTGGCCATGGATGGGACTAAAAAGGTAACAAAACAAGAAATGCAATTACTTCACACGTGCAATAGAAGAAAACATAGAGTAACTGAATAAATGTTTGCCCGTAGGGTTGCAGTCTCCGGGTGGAGTTTTAAGTGCACGCATGCTCCCCACTGGCCTCGCCACCTGAAACAGCAATCAGAGATAAAACCAGACTCGTAGTGAGGCACAGACCCCTCCATCCCACTTGGGGATTTTTTTAGAGCCCGCAGCCCTGTTCTTACCACCATCATCATGTGGGATACCAGCTCCATCAAGGAGAATGCTCTCTTCCCCATCAGCATTCAGAGTCCATGGGATCTAGCAAACCATGCTGGAATCTATTGCCAAACTCCTTAAAGCTGCCCCACACCGGGGATGGAAGAACTTCTCCCCAGAGAGATGGCTCTCCTCGGCTGAACCCATCCGTTTACTTAGACCTGCCTCTGATTCTCATCAAGACCTGCAGTGAGAGCTGGCCTCTGCCCATTCCATTGCTGTAATGATTCCACTGCTGTGTTCACCCTTTCTTTCCCCTGGGCCTTCAGGAAATGTGTGGAGGAGAGGAGAAAAGTCACTGTCTCCATTCTCCCTAGGGTTGGCAGATCTAGGAGGACCCTTTTATCAGAATATGAGCTATACAGCAGCCCCCCGACCCCCATCTGGGGAAAATATCTACCACTAATTTCTCTGCCTGGGTGTCACTATATTTTAGGCCTTAAAATAATTTTGATCCATTTCCTACAGCTGTCTACACCAAAGGCCAAAATCTGTCATTCTAACAGAATTTATTTGCAATTGTCTGAACAGGCTTTGTGGGCCTTAGAAGTCTGCTCTGCATGTTTTCCCTGACCAGGTCTCCTGGCGTATTTCAGACAGTTGACATTTATTGAGTGCTTACTACGTACAAGGCGCAGAGACTAAGCACTTGATATGAATTATCTCATTAATCCTCAAACAACTCTATGAGCAGGTGTGATCATTGTATCCACTTTACAGATGAGAACATGAGGCTCAGAGGAGTAGAATGACTTGTCCAAGATCCACGGCAGATAAATTACAGCCAGGATTCAAACCCAGGTCGGTCTGGCCCCAAAGCACTTGGTCTAGTACTATACTTCCAATACAATCTTTAAAAAAAAAAAAAAAAAACAGCTTTACTAAGATATATCATACATTTTACCCACTTAAAGGGTATAATTCAATGATCTCAGTATATTCATCGATATGTGCGGTCATCAAAAGAGTCAATTTTAGAATATTTTCATCACCTCAGAAAGAAACTTTGCATCCTTCAGCTGCCACTCCCTTTTCTCCCTCTTCCCCATCCTCTCCCACCCCTAAACAACCACTAATATACTTTCTATCTCTGTAGAGTTCCCTGATCTGGACTTACATATGAGTAGACTCACGTAGTATATGGTCATTTGTGTACTATTTCTTTCACTTAGCATAATGTTCCAAGACATATCCATGCTGTAATGTGTATCAGTATGCCATTCCTTTTTATGACTGAATAAAATTCCATTGTATGCATATACAACATTTTGGGTTTCTTTTCTTCTGTTTAAGCAAATATTAAACTTGTATTATGTGTAAGCCACTAACATTGGAGGTAATTCTCTTATATACAGTGAAACACATTTTTAACAGATACATTCATACCTTCTGTTATTTTGATCGAGATCATGGCTAAGAACACAACAAAGCAATTAAAAGCTGAAGATGTTTTGTGAAACTCCCTTAGTTGAGAGCACTAATTTAAACAAGACAGTGTGAAGGGAAATTTTGTGTGTCTGAGGACCGTGTTTAGTCACAAGGCTGCCCCAGGGCCCTTGGCAGAGGGTCGGGTGGAGTGCTGCAGAGGACATGCCACTGGGAAGACTGCCCTCAGTCTCCAAGGCACCTACTTTGTGTTTCCTGCCTTCACAAAACCCCACAGGAAACAGCAGCTGGTCACTGCCAGGAAGTAAAGGACACAGATTTTAGGGCCATGGGAAAAGAGGACAGAGAGGCCAGGGGAGGCCCTTCCATTCTGAACACAAGCCTAAGGAGAATTTGGGAAAAAGAATACCAAAAGTTTCTTGTGATGTGAAACCCACTTTCTGCACCAAAAGGAAGAGACTCTGGCCTGCTATATAAACTGCATACAATTCCCTTTATAACAGAAGACACAAGCAAATGGGCTGGACTTCATACAAGTCACAGGGCTAAAAATCATCATTTCTAAAACTGAATTTGCAGCTAGAATTTAAACCTGGTTTTTGTTGAACACTCAGTAAAGGTGAAGAAGAATTTTTTCTGTACATTTGCAAATTTATAATGCAAATTTAAAATGTGCATTACATATCATAACTCTCTTGAGAATAATATGGCAATTTTGCTTTCTTTTAAGGCCCTTCTTAAAATATGTCAAATCATGGCATTTTTCTCCAGTCTAGATTTTCTTCCCTTTCTTTACATTGCTGTGAATTTGTATCTTTCCAGGAATTTATCCATTTCATCGTTGTTATCTAACTTAATGGTGTACAAGTATTCATGATATTCATTTATAATCTTCCTTATTACTGTAAGGTTGGTAGTGACCCCTCTTTCATTTCTGATTCTAGTAATTTGAGTCTTCTCTCCTTTTCCTTGCTCAATCTAGTCAGCAGTTGTTAATTTTGTTGATCTTTTCGAAGAACCAGGTCCTGGTTTCATTGATTTGTCTATTGTTTCTCTATTTCTTATTTCATTAATTTCCATTTAATATTTAGTATTTCTTTCTTCTGCTTATTTTAGTTTTAGTTTGCCCTTCTTTTTCTAGAATCTTTGGTGGAAAGTTAAGTTATTAATTTCAGATTTTTTTTCTTTCTCAATATAGGCATTTACAGCAATAAATTTCCCTCTACTTACTGTGTTAGCTATGTCCCATAAGTTTTGGTGTGTTGTGTCTTTATTTTCATCAACTCAAAGTATTTTCTGAATTCCTTTGTGATTTATTCTTTGACTCAGTGGTTATTTAGGAGTATCTTGTTTAATTTCTACATATTTGTGAGTTTTTCAAATTTTTCCCTATTATTGATTTCTAATTTCATTCCACTGTGGTTGTAGAAGATGCTTGGTATTATTTCTATCCTTTTAAATTTATTGAGATTGATTTTATGGCCTAACATATGATCTATCCTTGAGAATGTTCGTGAGCAACTGATAAAAATATATATTTTGTTGTAGTTTGGGAGAATGTTCTATAGATGTCAGTTGGTCTAGTTGATTTATAGTGTTATTCAAGTCTTTTATTTACTTATTGATCTTCTGTCTAGTTCTTCTATCCATTTCTGAAAGTGGCATATGGAAGTCACCAACTGTTATTGTTGAATTATCCTTTGATGTATCAGTTTTTGCTTCATGTAGTTTTAGTGCTGCTCTGTTATCAAGTGCATATATGTTTATTATTGCTATAGTTTCATGCTATATTGTAATATTTGCATGATGTTTAACCTTTTACTTTTAATTTATTTGAGTCTTTGAATCTAAAGTGAATTTCCTGTAGATATCATATAGTAGGATCATTTTTTTAATCCAATCTGACCACCCCTGCCTCTTGATTGGATTGTTTAGTCCATTCACATATAATGTTATTATTGATATACTTTGATTTGTATCCATCATTTAACTTTTTTTTCTATATGTCTCGTCTTTTTTGTTTCTCTCTTCCTCTTTTACTGCTTTCTTTTGTATTGAGTGAATATTTTCTAATGTAGCACTTTAATTTCATTAATGATATTTTCACTATATTTTAGAGGATTTTTTTAGTAGTTGCTCTAGGTTTTGCCTATACATGTTAACTTATCAGAATCAGCTTCAAGTTTGTACTAGCTTAGTAACAGTAATATATAGAAATGTTCTTGTATAGCTCTAGTCTCTTTCCAATGTTTATGGTATTATTTTTATACACACTACATCTATTAATGTTGGAAAACCAACAATACATTGTTAAAATTCTTACTTCACCATCTGTAGTCATTTTCTTAGCCCATACAGCTTTTCCCAAGATGTAGCTTCCATTCTATGAGTTGGGGTTCGGCAGAAGTAACCAAAAGCCCCCACCTTTGACCACACTTGCCTGAGACTTAGCCTGTTGAGTTCTTCTCCTGCCTGGAAGAAAGATCTCTGGCAGGGAACTAGGAGTTAAGAGGGAGGTGGTGAACCCTGTGATCTTGGCTGTAGCAGTCTGCAGTGGAGTCTCTGCCTTACTAAGCCAAGAGAGAGAAGAAAAGCAGCAGTTTGATTCCAATACTGCAGACTCTCACCATTCTTACTGAGATTTTCATGGATTTTCTTGAACAGATGTTTCTTTCATTTGCTATTTGTCCTAAGGACCATTTCCAGAAGCTTTAATTTTTTTTAAATAATTTTACCACTTTCACTGGGAGGTAGGTCAACTGGTATCATGCCAGAAGTCAATCAATCCTTCCAATACAATTTTGATTGTTTTTATCAATAGGCCTTTATAATACCGTCTGTGTTATAGCTATTACTTAGCTAGTCCAGCAATAAGCCATAGACTCTCAGTCTGTTTTGCTTGCCTAATAATTTACTTTTTCATATTTTTGAGGCCAAATGACATTTCCTTTAGTGGCTTTTATTTTAACTACTCTTACTTATAAACAGGTGTGTGATAATGTCCTGACCCTTTTATGTTGTTAAAGACTACTCATTTCCAAAGAAACAGGACTATAATCAGGCCTGTGGCTTTGGGTGGAACCTGTGTCTATGGATGAGAAATCTTACTCTCAATTCCTGACACTTGAAAAAGTGCTACCACCTCAAGTAGCACCAAGCAGAACCAGTGCCAAGATCTTAGTTTGTGACAATGTTCCCCTTAAGAAGAACTAGAGCTCTTTAGAGAAATGGCTGATTCTAGGACTGGGGCAGGAAATATACAAGATGAGCCTGGAGCATCTTGCAGTGCCATAAAGTAAGGAAATGCTCAAAAACAAAACAAAACCAAAGAAACAAAAACCCACCTACACTGATGAGTGTATGTCAAAGGGACACATGAGCCAACTCAGGGACCTCCTGACAGCTGAAGCTGGAACAATCTCAGCAAAAAAAATAAGTAGGACTTGACTATATCTCAAAATATAAAATAAATATCAGTGAGTTCACACTGATATAAATGACTGAAAAAATAAATAAATGGGGGAGGAGAGACGAACTTCCCATGCAGAAGAAATTAAAATAATGTAGGTAGATACTCCATTCTAAAGGAAGTGAATCATAGCTCCCCGTTCCTTACCTGTGGGCTGCCCGTAGAGACTTCCCTCCAAAGAGTATAGTATGGAAAGGGGGAAAAAGGAATAACTTCATGGTGGAGAAATCTGACAAACACTACCTCAGTCAGATGCTTGAGACTTGTTTGTGGATTTTGGAGAGGAGGACCACAGAAGTGATGTGCCATTTTCTTCACATCATCTCAGGGGTACATACTATCAACATGACTTATCACTGTGATATTGACCTTGATCATGCACCCGAGGTAGTGCCTTTCAGTAATTTTTTATTCCTGCTTTGAGTTCTTTATCTCCATTTCTAAGGGAACTGTCTCATTTTCAGGTTGTTTCTTTCTTGTATTGCTTTTGTAGCTGTACGCATTCTAGGAAGGGGTTCCTAAGCTTTCATCAGATTCTCAAAAGGGTCCATGGACCAAAATAAAGGTGTCCAGACCCTAACAAGGCCAGCTAGGGGCCCTTTAGGTCACTTCCAGCTCTGTCACCACTCATTGAATTTGGACTGAGGCCTCATGGGGTAACAGGTGAGGGAGATAGGAGCCCTTCCCTTAGGAGTGTTGTCTTCCAGCAGAGGGAATACAGGGGAAAGGACACACTTCAGGGAGACTGACACCATTAACCATGGGAGCAGGGAGTGGTCAAGAGAAGAGTCTGGAAAACGTCAGAGACAAGTAAGGACTTGAGTTAGATTTGAAACCAGGAGCAGGATTTCAACAAGCCGACTTAGGAGATGCGGGGAAGTCCACTGCAGGGGGAGGAAGCAGCTTGAACTAAGAGATAGAGAGAGAAGGGTTAAAAGGCATGACTGGGAAGGAGGTTGTGGCCTCATCTGCTGCTACATGAGGTTCTGGGAAGCGGAGTGATGGTGTCCTGCATGTCAAGAAGCCTTGGGCACACATTTTTTTCACAATGAATATTTCAGAAATTGGGATATATCTTTGAACCAATGTTACTTAGTGGTACATAATATATTGATGTATCTAAATGCTCATACAAGTGGAGGTTTGTTAAAATTAGTAGCTACTATTAATTGTAAGAAAATAAGAGTGGTTACGCTTGAGGAGAGAGGCTACAGGAAACAAAAGTAGAAGGGATACTATCTTTTGCTTCTGTAAACATTGGTTGAATTGTCAACCATGTGTATGTTACATGATTTTTGTCATCAGGAACTACTTGCCAGAAAGAATATAGAATGTTTTATTTCCTTTGTATCATTAATTAAAAAACAAAAGTAAGCTAATAAAATTTACACTACTTTTTTAAAAAAAGGGTATTATTTGTTGAGTATTTATGCTAAACAATGAGTCATATATTATTTCATTTAATACTTTAAACAGCTTGATGAAGTCAGTCCTGTTAATATCCTTATAGGAATCATGAGAAATCCGAGGTGCAGAGAGGTTGGGTGAATTACCCAAGATCACACAGCCAGGGAGGTGGAGGACCAGGCTTCCAACCCCAGCAGTCAGGCACCCAAGCTGTGAGTGCTCCAGGTGAGAAAAGATCCAGACAATTGCCTTACAGGTTCCAAACGACCGTACATCCATCATCTCAACCTGTCTGCAAATTGACCTGAGAACGGGGAGGACTATCTCCACTCTACAGAAAAGAAAACCAGCTCAGAGAGGTGAGGATGGAAAGGGTGACAGAGACCTCATTGTGGGAGCTGGGTTGCTGTTGACTGTGGGGCTTTTTTCAGTCCTTCAAAGCAGGCTCCACTCCCAGGGATCAAAATATTCTCTCTAGAGCTGGATATTTCCTCCCGAATGACCCCCAGCCCAAGAAAATCCTCCGTGTCCCATCTCCCCTCCCCCAGGCAATCTGCCTTCACTTCTCAGAGTCTGTCTCAAGGGACGGGGCAGAGGCTGCCCACTCTCCTCTTTGAGGCTGTTTCACCTCAGAAGTCTCTTATCTGGATCAAGACCTCAGTTCTGAGACTCAGGATCCTCAAGGGTCCCCAATCCAAACGGTACCACACCTCACTCCCAGTCCAAAATACTTCTAACCCACAGCCCTATCAGAGACGTGGACCTTGAAGTTCCCCGCCTGAATCCCGAGCCTCGACCTCTCCTACATCAGGACCTCGCCCCTGACTTCTCACCTGAGCTCAGACTGCCTGGACTTGGCTCCTAATCACTGAATCCCAGGGCGTGTTTACATCTCTAGTGCCGCACCAGCTACAGACCTGTCCCCACTACCCCAAGTTTCTCCGGTTCTACCCACTCCTCCCGCCCCTGTGGTCAATCTGAGAGTCAAAGGGACAGACTCCAACCCCACAGCGCCCCCTGCAACCAGTGCCTAAGCCCCTCTCAAGGCATCCTCCTGCCCAGCCCACCGGCAGCGCCGGGGCACTAGTGCCACCTGGCGGCCGAAGACCAAACTGCCCTTAGAGATTTCCTGAGAGGAGGGCTTGTGACATCACGTCACCATGCAACAAACATGTAAGAGCGCCTACTGTGTGCCAGCACCCTGGGATACAAGACAGGAGCAGAGTCCTTGTCCTAGAGGAGCCCACAGTCCAGGGAGGTAGAGCAGAAATCATTTCAGTGCAGGTTGAAGTGCCTCAGTACAGATGCTGCAGAAGCACTTTTTCATCAAGGAGACAGAGCAGCACTTGTGGGAACTGAAATAAGGAGGAAGGCGTCTTGGAGGAGGCGAGCAGGCTGACCTGCTGGGGGCAGGTGGAGCACATGGCCACCAGGAGGGGAGGGGCTGCAGGAAGGGAGGAGAGGTAGCTCGGGGCCCTGTGGCCCGGGTCTCTGTAAACTGGAGGAGACGATCCTGGTGCTGTGGGACCCACACCCCTGAGTCTGCAGGTCACTGTTCTAAGGACGTGAGACGCTGGCAAAGCAATGGCCTTAAAGTGAAGTAAACAGGAAAAAATGAGCTTTTCGTGCATAAAAACTCACCAGTAGCATGACAGTCTGAGGGGGAAGGACGAAAGGGGAGTAAGTGAGCCCGTTGCCTGCCTGGGTTGTCCCCAGACCCCTCTTCACACGTCTCCAGGGGCTTAGGCGAGGTTCGGGGTCTCAGCACAGGGGAGGGGAGCACACAGGACTGAGTGGGGAGAACGGACGCCTGCACCGCCCCTTCAGCTGTGTGATCAGTGTTCAGAGGGTTGATGCGAGCCGGAGGCTGGTGGTCACAGGGCCAGGCCCTAAGAGGATGGACATTGATCACAGGAGCCTGAAGACGAGGGTGATGACAGATTTCAGCAGCAGGAGGTTCCTGGTCCACCGTCCACTCAAAGCAAGACTCAGCCAGCCGGGAGGAGGGGTGTGGGAGGCGCGGAAAGCCACACTCAGGGAGGCAGAGCCAGGCCGGGCTGACTGGGGTTAAGGCCAGGAGAGCAAGGCCAGCCGGGACCAGGGAAGGTGGACAGAGCCCAGCGTCACAGGCCACATCAACGTGATGAAAATACAGAGGAGCAGCAAGACCCTCACTTCCCACCTCCAGGACGGTGGGTCCCGGTCCTGCCTTGGGGGCGCTGTGGCCTCCACAGGAAATAGAGGCCCCCGAGGACAAGGGCAGTGTTTTCCACTTCGTGTCCTCAGGCTTCGCTCAGGCCCTTCAGGCAGTGGTGCTGAGTAAACGCTTGCTGGCTGTGAGGACCATTCAGCTTCCAGAAGCATGTGGGGTGGAATTGAGACAGTTCTCCTCCGGAGACCAAGCTCGCATGTGGTAACGCGGCACCTGAGACAACCAGAGAATCCTCCACCCCTCAGGTCTCACTGAGGTTAAAGGGCCTGGGGCTCTGAGCTAACTTCCCCAGAAGGCGTTCCAGACTCCAGTCAAAGCTCAGAGGCGCCCGCCTGCTCTCAACTCTGCTCCTCGGCCTCCCAACCACCCAGTTCCCAGAGGTCCCTACAGAGAAGGCCGCCTCCTCCCAGCACCCTGACCTTCCCCAGTGAGCACCTCTGCACCCGGCCCAAGCACAGCCGCGACCCGGACCAGCACAGGTCAGGACTGGGGACAGCGACTGCGGGCTGCGTGCCTGGTGTTTCTCTCTACCTGATGCCGTGACTTCATTCACGGACTCAGTGAACAGAGGCTGACTGTCACCAGGCCTCCTAGACAGCCTGGAGCAGAACTGAACAAAAACGGCCCTGGAGCTCATTCTGGGCTTTCCTGGGCACCATCCCAACTGCTATTAGGGGTTCCTCCTCCTCCGACACTCAACTTCCCACGAGGTCATGAGCTCTCTTCCTTGGGCAGAGGGCTTACAAATGTCCTCAGTTCCCCCAGGTCCCTGGGACTGGACAGCCTGCACTCCCAGAAAACTCTTATCAATTGCTGGCACCAAACCTGGACTCTTGGGGTCAGAGATCTCCCCGTCCCCTCCCTGTCAAGGGTGCCCTCACCCCTTGCCCTATAAGAAGGGGGAAGGACCTGGGAACAGGGTCCCTCCTCTGGATCACAGCCCCACTCTCTGTGTGTCCAGCACATCGCTGAGGCCCAGCCACGCCGTTCCATGGGACGAGGAGAGGGATGATGAGGGGTCAATTCCTCTTCTCTTCTTGCCGACCTCTCTGGTAAGTTTCCCCGATAAAGCCTGTTCCTTAGCCCATATGAATTTTCAGGAATTCTTCCTGAGACCTGGTGTTCAAGGTGGCAAGTACAGTAAGACCCACCTTGCAAAATGGCACAAGACACCGAAAACTGAGCAGTGGGGACACAAAGGTGACTTTTTAAAGGACACAGCATCAAAGAGAGGGGGGATTAAGGCACCAAGGCTGTTTCTCCAGAGCCTGCCCTGCCCACCACTGCCCCTCCCCAAGCCAGGCACTTCCCTCACTTCCCTGCTTCCCTTCCCCCATGCCTCCCACCCCTGTACATTCATGTGGGCTTCACTTCCCGGATTTCATTATTTTTGCCGAAACTTCTTTCAAAAAATGTCTGAAAAGCCTGAGTATTCATCTTCCTCAAAACACAGATGAACTCTTTCCCGTATCCTTGTGTGAAGATCCGCCTGCTGAAAAGTGAAGCAGCACAGTCCTTTCAATGAAGGGTCTTAGTGAAGAATGGGGGTGGAGACAGGGTGGGCTCCACCTGGGTCGACTCCTGGAAGAGCATCCTGAGGAGCCCTCAGAGGAGCGGGAGCTGTGTGGACAGCAGAGAGGAGAGAACACTGAGCCAGCTCTGTCCCTGGTGGCCAGGGAGAGAGCCCAGACTCACGGTGGTGGTAAGAAGTGGTGGAAGCAGGATGGGGAGCAGATCAGTGCTGGGGAGGGGCGCAGGGAGAATCCTCCTTCAGAAATGGAGCCGGGCCCTTGTCACAGAGCTGGGAAAGAAGGGGACCTGTACTGAGAGCCCACCGCGTGCTGAGTCTGTGCCAGGGACTTCTGTAGGCTCGCCACGTAATCCCCGTGACTCAGCGATTCTGCCCCTAACTACCTGGTCTACAGAAATGCCTGCACCTGCTGGAGACACAGGGCAAAGTCTCCTGTAACGCTGGATCACTCTGTGACTTCACTTGTGTGAACCCCCAAAATAGGCCACTAAACCGTCATGTTCATGGATGCCTACTGAGATGGACAAACGGGGAGAAAGGCAAGGAAGTGGTTCTCTGTGGAGGGGCAGGGGACTTGTGATTTGTAGGGGACACAGAGACTCCTGGGGTGCTGGGGAGTTCTGTCTAGTGACCCATGGCGCTTGTGATGGGTATTTCTTTGTAATTCGTTAAGCTATATGTTTATGGCTATATGTGCTTTCTATGTATTGTTTTTCATAGTTAAAAAGGCTTTTAACAAAAGAATATTGTGGATAACTATTGAGTGTTTCCAATATTTTTGTTTTTTCCTTAGGATTTATTTGCAGATGTGGGTAAGGAGGCACATGGCATGAACATTTTACAGTTCTTGATGCACATTACAGACCCTATCAGATCTGTGTTTCTATGACTCCTATTAAGTTAGAAACTGCCCAAATGTTTCTTAGCTGGTTGTACTTTCTATGTTGTGAGTCATCTACACATGTCTTTGAATATCTTCCTTTGTGGAAATCCAGTCATGTTTGGGGTGGTGACTCCTCAGCATTTTGTGGGGGAGAATGACCCACGGAGAGGAATATACTCCAGATCCCCAGGGGGCCTGGGCTACTGGAGGGAGCAGCCAGGCCCCTCTTCTTCTGGAACCTGTGAGGAGCTGGGGTCCCCTCCCCAGGCTGTGGACGCAGAGCTGTGTGAGTCCTTTCCTTTTGGCTCCACTCATCCTTCATCCACTGCAGCAGCTCATGGGGTGGGCCCCGGGCATGTGGAGTGAGCCGGCTTTGTACCTGCTGGGAGGAGCAGGACAAGAGGGGCGGCAAACAAAACAAGACAACTGAGCCCAGGCTAATGGAGTACCCAGTGTTGGGTGTAGATGATGCACACAGGCAGGGCTGGGGAAAGGGGCCGGTGATCCGGGCCAGGAGGATGTTCTGGAGAGGGGGCTGGGGGGTGGGTAGCTGAAAGAGCCATGAGCAGGTAGAGAACTGCATGGTATGGGTGAAACGTGGGGCATGTTTGAGACTAGTCTGGAGAGACTGGAAGAGACCACGAAGGCCTTGGATGCCATGCTCAGAGTTCAGCTTTACCTTATAAGGTGGCATTTCCCAAAGTGTGTGGTGATTTGGACACTAATTTAGCAGGAGCTCAGTGGGGCTTTTGCTTGAAAAAAAGAAGAAGGTATGTGGAATCCCATGGTCACATATGTTGTGAAATACCAGATGAAAGAATTTAGACTGATGTTCCTGCTGGAATCGGGACTATGACTATCTCATAAGGGATACAGTCTGTGGCATTTCCCAACCTTATCTGACCTCTGCACCCCACTCCTCTTTTGAGGAGCATTTCTCAGAATGGATGTTCCATGGAGTACCTCTGATGGAGGTGAATTGGGTGCTGGTTTGTGGATACAGTGAATGACAGGAGCCAAGCTCTGTGTGTTCTCCTCACGAGCCCTCGCCTTCTCACTCTCCCACCTGTGATAGCTCATCAGCAATGTGGGCCTCTCAGTGAAACCCCATTTTTGTCACAGTAGCACAACCATTGCTACTCACTAAATATGAGCTATTCAGGGTGGACCTGTCTGCCCCCAACCAGGACTCTCCTCAATGGTACACTCAATCCTTCAACAGTAAACGTGAGCTCCTACTACATGCTGGCCACTGCTCCAGGTGCTTAGGACACATCCGTGAATGAATCCAACAAACTCTGCCCTTGTCATTCTACTAGAAGGAGGCAGGCACTGCACAATAGTCGTAAAGGATAAGGAAATGGTCCAGTATGTGAGAAGGTGATAAGGGCTCTGGAAAAAGAGCAGGTTGGGAGTTTCAGGACCTGGGGAATGGGTTCAGTCCTGCATCAGGAGGTCAGAACTGGCTCCATCATGGAGCTGACTCTGAGAAAAGGCTGGAAGGAGGTAAGGAAGTGACTCAGTGGACACTGGAGAACAGCTTTTCTGGCAGAGGTGACAGCCCTGTAATGCCCCTCAGAGGAGACCAAGCCTGGTGTGTTCTAGGAGCAGGGGGCCGGTGTGGCTGGAGCAGGTGTGGGCCCCGGCAAGACAGGCAGGAGATTCTGAGATCAGAGAGGTAACAGGGAGCCAGATTAGGTCCATCCTCACCTAGAATCTTAGGACGCTGGAGCCAGAAGGGGCCTCAAACCTGGCGTGGTAACCCATCACTTGTTGGACAGGCGAGAAAGGAGGCGAACAGGGTAGGATGCACTGGGTCCTGGATGGTCTTTCTCAAACCCAGCTCTTGCTGGAGCAGACCTGCCTGGGCCCTCTGCAGGGCTGTGCTCCCCACTCTCCAGGTGTCCAGGAAAGACCGCCCACTTGGCCACAACGCAGGGCTGGGAGACCTCGCTCTGGGTGACTGCTGCTGCAACACTGTCTACCAGGGGGCGCTGGTCTGGTGCGCAGCTTCTCCCTCCCATTCTGCAAATCTCCTGTTCTTGGCTCTGCAGTGTCGCCCCCGCCATATCAGACTCTGACTCCAGCCCACTCAGTGGTTCCTTCCCACCCCTATTTGCCCCTTTGCCTCAGTTTCTCTCTTTCTTGCCTCTGCCTCTGGCTGTGGGGTGGGACAGCCTAGCCCCAAGAAGAGCTCTGGAAAGAGGACCCCAGCCTGGGTTTTGAGGGGCAGAGGAGGAGGAGATGAGGAACGACGCCCTGAAGGCCGGGTCCAGGGTGGTATAGAATGTGCACAGTCACCCTGTTGTCTGCCCGGCTCCCTGGGGGCTGGCTCTTGCTCTTTCCCTGTTGTGTTTGCTGCAGAGGGGTCCCTAGGGGCTCATTTGGAGCAGGGAACAGGGCAATCAAGGGGTAAGGGCAAAGGCGAGATTCAGAGGGGAGAGAGAGGCGTCCTAAAGACTAGGAGAACTTTACCGGGCCAGAGCCGCTGGGAAATGAGGCCACTCCCCCACAGCCCCATCCTCAGGGTTCATCACTTCCAACAGCAACCACCCCAGACATGGGGAAACAGGCGCCAGAGAAAACGCTGGCTTCCAGGTGCCCTCCTTTCCTGCCCCTAATTCCTGGATGTCTCAGGAGGAGAGCTGTGGGGACTCTGCCCACACACCCGCTCTGCTCTAGGGCCACATTCTGGTTCCCTTGAGGGCTGGGGAGGGTGGTGCTGCCCCAGGCCCCTTATCCACACTCTGTGCCCTGCCACACCGGCCTGGCACACACACTGGGCTGGGAGAGGAGACAGTCCCTGCTCCAGAGGCTGAGGGACAGGGGAAGCCAGGACAGGGGATGCAGGCAGGGGGCAGCACAGAGTGTCTCTCACCCACTGCCCCCAGCGCCTCTTCTCCCTCTTGGCCCAGCCCCTGACCTTGCTCTCTGGGGCCCTGAGGCCTAAACCCCCAAACCTGAGTAGTAGAGGTCAGTGGGAGTCCCCAGCTGACCAGGGAAACAGGCTCCTCCCCTGAACTTTGGTCTGGCTTAGTAGCTGGCCTGAGGCCAAGAATAAGGTTTCCCCTGTCCAAGGCAGACTTGTTGCTGGCCCTGGGCTGGGGAAATCCCAGAAGCTGAACTGCCCCTGCCCCTGCCCTGCCCCACCCCAGGCCCCTCAACCAGGACTCACAACCCGCCCAGGTCAAGGCAGGGAGCTGCTGTGGCCTCCTGAAGGCAGAGGGGGTCCCAGGGCAGAGGATGGGGCTGGGGCACTCCGGAAGGGCTCAGGCTGGGACAAACAAAGGAGGAGGGATGGGAGGTGAGGACAGGGCTGGGGAGATACCAGAAGATGGCGCAGGGCCGAGAGAGAGAGGAGACCTCATTCACCCAATCACTTTTGGGTATCGAGATTCTATCACTATCTGCTAGCTCAGGGCAGAGGGTGAGGGCTGAGGGAGAGTGGAGAGGAGGGTTGGGGGCTGGGAGACATGGAGGGAGGCCCGATTTGTCTGTCAGGACCAGAGTGGGGGCCCTGCCAGCCCAGGAGGAAGGGATCCTGACAGGCTGAGGTGAGGGAGGAGGCAGCTGGCAAGGCCCACTCTCCCCCACATGCTGGGAGGTGGGGTCCCTCCTCCCCACGGTCTGCTGGGGAAGAAAGTTAGGGAGTAGAGGAATGAGGGAGTGGGAATGAGGGGTGTCCACATGGTAGAAAGCAGAGCCCCCACAGGGAAAGAAGAAGGCAGCTGAGCACGGAATGGTGCTGGACATTGGAATGGTTATTCTTGTCCTGTTTCCCTAGAGATCTCATTCCAGGCCCCCTCACAGCAGCTGTGATGTGTTCTTCCTCCACCATTCCTGCTAATGGATTAGGGCGCCAGGCCCAGAATCCCAGCCAAGGGCAGTAAACCTTGTCTTCCCTCAGTGAGCAACCCACTCCCCAATTCCCTCTTACTCCTTTACATCTAACTGCCTCCTCCTGACCAAAGCTGAGCCTCCTCCTCCTCCTCCAAGACTGACCCTCTACACCCCACTCACTCCAGGATTCCTCATCCTCACCACAGTAACCAGACACTTTTTCTTTCCTAGGCGTCAATAGGCGGCTGTGTAAGTGTTCTAACACTGTGGTTTCCTGGGTGTGTCTCAAGTCTCTGCCATTAGGAACAACTCCAGGGCAGGGACCTTGATGTCAGGTCACAAGCCAGTCCATGAGGAGGGGATGGGGGAGCAGCCAGAGGGTTTTATCAACCTGGAATCCTAATTCAATGGCCGCCATCTCTCCATCACAACCTGCCTAAACCTGACCTTTGCATCTCTCCTACCCCCACTTCCTTCTCCAACCCAAGCCATCAGCTTCTCCCAACTTCCCGTTCTCTGCCAACACTTCCACCTTCCCCACTCCCTCTGACTTGAAACCTGGAGTCGCCTTTGACTCCCCAGATACAGGCTCACGTGCAGCCCTGCCTTTTACAGGGATCCAACCCCAGTCACCTCGTTTCAGTTCAAGTCAGCAAGCGTTCTTGAGCACCTTCCACTGGCTGATGTCAGGTGCTGGTACACAAAAGATGAGTGAGACACCGGCCTTGCCCTCGAGGGAGTCCCTGCAGCATAAGGCAGACTATAATAGTATTATACTAGAAGCACAGAGAGCTCTGGAATCAGAGAGATGAATGTCCATTTTGAGGATGAGGAAGGTAGTCTGGACTGTGTCTGTTTTTCGTTCATAGAAGGATGGGATTCTGGCTCCCCAGTGACTGTCTGGGTGGGCTTGGGCGAGTCACTTAACCTCTGAGCCTTTGTTTCCTCAAGAACGATATGGTAATGATGAAAACCTTTGCAAGATTTGTGTAGGATTAGCTATAATAATAGCTAACCTTTATTAGCTCTCATTATGTACTAAACCCTGACCTAAATCTTTAATACGTATTATGTCATTTTTTCCTTGCATCCCCATACAAGGTTGGTGACATTATCATCTCTATTTTCATATGGAGAAACTCAGGCTCAGGGAGGTTAAGTAAATTATCCATGTCAGACCAACTAACCAGGAAGGAGCCAGAATTTGATGCAAGACAGTATTTCATAATCCAATCCATGCAACTTTGTCTTCAATATAATTGTACTAGTAGCTAACATTTTTTGAGCTCTATTCTGTGCCAGGCTCTGTACTGATTGCTTTTCTTCCATGTAATCCTTAAAGTCATCCTAAACAGGCCAATACTATTATATGATATTATGAGAAAATTGAGGCTCAGAAAGATTAAGCAATGCCCAGTCATGCAGCTAGTTCCCTGCAGAGCCAGACTTAAACCTGTGTCTGTGTGAAAAGGAGCCTAGAGTAGAGTAGAAGTTTATAGAAGGCTCAGGTTGGGGAGAAAAGGCAGGT
Source organism: Diceros bicornis minor (assembly GCF_020826845.1). Taxonomy (NCBI): domain Eukaryota; kingdom Metazoa; phylum Chordata; class Mammalia; order Perissodactyla; family Rhinocerotidae; genus Diceros; species Diceros bicornis. The sequence continues at coordinate 61,632,119 of NC_080743.1, forward strand.
TATTCTGCAGTCATCACTCAGCTTTGAGAACAGGACACACAGACAGCCCCAGGCTGGGCTGAGGAGGGGAGGTTGTCATTTTCCAGGGTCACTCACCATAAGGCAGTGGCATCAGGTGCAGCAGGAGCAGGGAGGGCAGGGGAATTTCCCCTCTATGCTGACAGCTGCTTAACCTGGGTCCTTCTGCCCCTTCAGAGCCTCAGACCAGGATCCTGGGGTTGGGCTGGTGGATGTAGAAGCTGTGGCAGAGTGGAGGGGAGAAGTGCACCCCAGGGAACCCCCAGCTATGACTGGAACACGACATCACAGTCTTCCCAGCTAAAGGTGCTGGAGATCAGATTCAGGGCTGTCAGGTAACTGGAAGTTTAAGAGGAAAACTGGAAACATGAGAATTTAGGAGTCTTAAATCCAAATTCACAAAATAAACTGTTTAAATCCCTGGATGGGGGCTAAACTATATTCATATGAGATGGAGACACAAGGGAACTGGTGAAAAAGCCGGGATGTAGCAGAGAGAAATCTGTTGTTGACAAGTAGAACCATGCAAACCAGACCTGTGAATCTTTATTTCTTTTAAACTGAATTCATACCCTCATTGTGTGCAGCCTGACGGCAAAAAGCCAAAGCCAGACAGGCTTGCAGTGTAAAGGAGCAGAGTCCAAATATGGCAGAGCAATGGGCAAAAGTGGGGGACTACCTAGAAGCAAGGAAACCATTGAGAGGGTGAGGCCATCGCTGCTCAAATCTTGTCTGACTGCCAGTGTCACAGGCTCAGGGAAGTCTTGCAGGCTAAGGAAACAGCAGTGGGAAGTCGGAAGAACAGATGTTGGCAGTTGCATACTGTGTGGGAGACAACATTTTCTGTTTCAATTTCAGCAAATTAACTGCCTACTAGAAGAATATTCATCTTCAGAAGAAGGTGACAGAATCCAGAAATGCTATCATATATTATTTCCAATGACTAGTTTTTAACCAAAAATACTAGACATGCAAAGAAACAGTAAAATGTGATACATGTGAAGAAACAGTAAAGTGTGATCCATGTTCGGGAAAAAAGATGATCACTAGAAACCGCCTTTAAAAGGGCCCAGACGGGGGCCGGCCCGGTGGCGCAAGCGGTTGGGTGCGCGCGCTCCGCTGCGGCGGCCCGGGGTTCGCTGTTTCGGATCCCGGGCGCGCACCGACGCACTGCGTTGGCAAGCCATGCTGTGGCGGAGTCCCATATAAAGTGGAGGAGGATGGGCACGGATGTTAGCCCAGGGCCGTCTTCCTCGGCAAAAAAAGAGGAGGATTGGCGGATGTTAGCACAGGGCTGGTCTCCTGACAAAAAAAAAAAAAAAAAAAAAGGGCCCAGACGTTGGATTTAGCAGACAAAAATTTGAAACTATGTGTTATAACTATGTTCAAAGAATTGAGGGAAATATGCTATCAATGAATGAACACATACAGTATCTTAATGGAAATTATAAAAAAGAAATAAGATGGAAATTCTAGAATTTAGAAGTATAACTGAAGTTAAAAATATTTGTGGGGCTGGCCTGATGGCGTTAACGGTTAAGTTTTCACATTCTGCTTTGGCAGACAGGGGTTCGCCGGTTCAGATCCTGAGCATGGACCTACTCACAGCTCATCAAGCCATACTGAAGCAGCATCCCACATAGAAGAACTAGAACGACCTACAACTATGTACTGGGGCTTTGGGGAGAAAAAAGAAAAAGAGGAAGATTGTAACAGATGTACAGATGTTAGGTCAGGGCCAATCTTCCTCAAAATAAAAAAAAATTGTTTGACCCAGCTGAATGAGCCCCCCAGACAGAAGGTGATCTCCTGGGACAAAGGTGAGGAGGGTTTTGTGTTGGGAACATAATTCATTCCCTAGACCCTTTCTGCCCTCTCCTCCTCAATGATTTCTGATAATTCTTATACAACAATTAGTTTTGAAGAAACTCACATTTGGGGACCTAAAAAAAAATATTTGTTTGATTTGCTCACAAACGTATTAAATATGACAGAAGAAAGAATTCGTTAACTAGAAAATAGAGCAATAGAAATTACTCACTCTGAATAAAAGTGAGAATGAACATTGAATAAAAATGAACAGAATCTCAGCGGCCTGTAGGAGAATATGAATAAATCCAACACAAATGTAACTGGAATTCCAGAAAAAGAGGAGCAAAAAGCAGAAAATATATTTAAAGAAAAAAGATTCAAGTTTGTCCAAAATTTGATGGAGAACACTAATTTTCAAATCTGAGAAGCTCAAAGGAGATAATCCTTAGTTACATTATAGTCAAACTGCTGTAACAAAGGTAAAGGAAAAATCTTGACATCAGACGGAGGAAAATAGCATGTTACCTACAGGGAACAACGCTACCGGCTGACTCTTCATCAGAAGGTATAGATACAAAAAAAAACATTGGAATGACTATTCAAAGTGGTGAAGGAGAAAAATGTCAGTTGATTCCAATGAATTTGAAATCTAATGAAGCACTCCTTCAAAAATGAAAAAGTAAAGACATATTCAGATAAACAATAACACAGATATTTGATTCCAGCATATCTTATGAGTAATTCCAGAGATTTCTTCAGTCCGAAAGGAAATGACTCAAGAGGACAACTCAGATCAGCAAGAAGAAACAAAGACACTGGAAATGGTAAAAATGTAGATAAATGTAAAAGACTGTTCATAAATATGGTTTTCTTCTCTTGTTTTTCTATAAAACCATATGATTCTTTAAAGCAAAAATTATAACACTATTTTGGAGATTTGTATACATCTTTCCCAGAAACTAATAGAACAATTAGACAAAAAAAATCGGTAAGAATATAGGTGATCTGAATGACATAATCTCTTTAACCCAATTGACATTTATAGAAACTACACTCAATTGTTACAAAATACACAATCTTTTCAAGAGAACATAAGAAATTCTCAGCAAAATAAACAATATTCTCATCCATAAAACAAACATCAGTACTTTTTGAAATATTGAAATATCTCTGACCACAACAAAATTAAATGAGAAGTCAAAACATATAAAACATCTGAAAAAAAGCCCCCAAATATCTGGAAATTAAACAAAACTCTTCTAAATGACCTATGAGTCAAAGAAGAAATCACAAAGGAAATTAGAAAATATTTTTGAAGTCAGCGACAATAGAAACACAACATATTAAATTTGGGGGATGTAGTGAAAGCTCTCTAGCATTGCAGCTGATATAAGAAAGAAAGTTCTCAAATTAATCATCTGAGCTTCCACCTTAACAAATTAGACAAACAAGAACAAATGGGATTGAAAGTAAGCAGAATAAAGAAAATAATACAGAAAAGACCAGAAATCAATGAAATAGAAAGCAGAAAATCAATAGAGGAAAAATCAACTAAATCAAACGCTGATTCTTTAAAAATATTGTAAAAACTGTTCAACATCTAACTAAATAATAAGGAAAAATGGAGAGAGAACACAAATTACCAACATCAGAAGAGAGAGAACATTACTACAGACATAACATTCATCACAGTAATAATAAAGAAATATCAAAACAGGGCAGGCCCACTGGCGTAGCGGTTAAGTGCATGCGCTCCGCGGCAGCAGCCCGGAGGTTGCAGGTTCGGATCCCGGCATGCAATGACACACCACTTGTCAAGCCATGTGGTGGAGGCGTACCATATAAAGTAGAGGAAGATGCACATGGATGTTAGCCCAGGGCCAATCTTCCTCAGCAAAAAGAGGAGGATTGGCCTCGGATGTTAGCTCAAGGTTAATCTTCCTCACAAATACAGAAAGAAGAAATATCAAAACAAACTTTGTCAATAAATTTGATGATGCTGATGATATAGACAAATTCCTTGACAGACACAAATTACCAATGCTTATTTAAGAAGAAATAAGTAATTTGAATAGCCCTATATCTGTTAAAGAAATTAAATCTATAGTTAAAAATCTTCACAAAAAGAAAATTCTAGGCCCACAGGCTTCACTGGTGAATTCTGCGAAACGCTGAAGGCAGAAATAACACCAATTCTCTAGAAATGCTTTCAGAAAATAGGAGAAGAGGAAACACATCCTAACTCACCTTATAAGGCTGGCGTTACACATACACCCAAAACAAACAAAAACATGACAAGAAAATAAAGCTACTGACCAGTACTTTTCATGAACATAGACACAACGTTGCTTGTCAAAATATGAGAAAATTGTATCCTGCAATATATAAAAAGAATACAACATTTTAACCAAGTGGGTTTCATGCCAGGAATGCAAGTTTGGTTGAACATTCAAAAATCAAGCAAGGTGGGGCCAACTCCATGGCATAGCAGTTAAGTGCTGCGCTCTGTTGCTAGGGCCCTGGGTTCGGATCCCGGGCATGCACCGATGCACCGCTTGCCAGGCCATGCTGTGGCAGCGTCCCACATAAAGTAGAGGAAGATCAGCATGGATGTTAGCTCAGGGCCAGTCTTCCTCAGCAAAAAGAGGACGATTGGCATGGATGTTAGCTCAGGGCTGATCTTTCTCACAAAAAAACAAAAAAGAATCAAGCAATGTAATTTACCATAGTGCTATATGATCATCTCAATAAATCCAGAAAAATATTGATTTGACAAAATTCAACATTATGATAAAAATTCCTAGCATACTGAAATAGAAGATAACTTACTGAAACTGATAAAAGTCATTTATGAAAAATAATAAGGGAAGCCACAGAGTGAGAGAAAATACTTGTAAAACAAGTATAATAAAGGACTTATATTGAGAATATATACAGAACTCTTAGAACTCAATAAGATGAACAACCTCTAAAAACCCAGCAAATGAAACAGATACTTCAGCAAGGGAGACAGATCCCAAAGAAGCAGATGAAAGGTGGAAAGTGCTTACATCACTAATCGTAGGAAAATGCAACTGAAAATCACCCTGAGATACCACTACACAACCCAACAATGGCTAACATAGGAAAATTGAAAATACCAAGTGTTGGAGAGGATTTAGAACAACTGGAATTCTCATACATTGCTGGGAGTAATGAAAATGGTATATCCACTTTGGGAATTTGGCATTTTCTTGTAATCTTAACCATACACTCACCATGTGACCTAGCATTTCACTCTTAGATATTGACTCAACCGTGCCATTTCTAATGGTATGAAATGTGTGCAATTTCTAAGGAAATGAGAACCAATGCTAAGATTAGGTGAGGCAAGACAGGTGCCCAGGGAGCAAAGTTTAGCTTCTAGGGTTGCAATTTCAGGACCCTGACAGTGAGTGCCTCTTTGAATTTTGTACCCTAGATGCCTTGTTTGCTTCACCCCAGTCCCAGTCATGAGAAAGCATGTCTACACAAAGACATGCATGTTCATAGCATCTTTATTTGTAATAGCCCAAATCTGGAAGCAACCTAAATATCTATCCTTTGGTTAATGGGTAGTCACACAGTGGTCCACCCATACAATGGAATACCACCCAACAACAAAAAGAAATGAACTACCAATACTCACAAAAACATGGAGGAGGCCCCAAGGCTTTACGCTAAGTGAAAGAAATCAGACACAAAAGACTACATACTTTATGATTCCATTTACAAAAATTTCTGGAAAAGGCAAAATTACAGTGTCAGAAAGCAGATCAGTGTTGCCTGGATCTGGGAGAATCCATAGAGAAGGGGATGATTGCAAAGGGATAGAATGGAGTTTTTTTTGAAGTGATAGAACTATTCTATAACTTGATCGTGGTGGTGGCTACTTCACTGTATACATTTGAGTAAATGTGTGAATGAATACATCCTTCGGAGGCAATCAGAGTTTGTTGGATCCCTGAGACAGGCTTAGAAGCCCTTAGGCTCAAGAGCAATATAGACCCTGCTGGGGACTGACCCAAACGCCAGACGAGGATTTGTTCAGAGTCCTCTGCTTTTCACCATCTAAGGACTGGGTGAGAGGTAGCATCCTGGACTCATCCAGTGATGAGCAAACAGCTTCTCATGGAGCATACATCTAAAGATAGAACCACATGTTAAAGAAACAGACATGCCCATCCTTGGTTACAAATAACAAATGCTTCAAAAGCCAAGTAAAGGATGTCAGAGATCAGATCTAGTAGGAAGGAGCTGGGAGTTGGGAGGGAACGGATATCACGTTCCAGGCAGAGGGAATGGCATGTGAAAAGCTCTGAGGTAGGAGGGAGCAAGGTTCATTTTTCAGAGACTGATTATTTTTTTATTGAAATGTAATTACATACAGTCACCATTTTTAAGTGGACAACAAGATTTTCTTGTGTTTTCTGGAGAAACATTTTAACTTCTCTACAACTGTGTATTAGATTCACTCATGTTTTTACTTCATAAATTGGAGCGTGGACAATTTGGTCTGGCATTTGCATCAAGATATTATGAGTAAAACCGTGCCTCCCCGTTCCGTTTGGATCTTCCTCGTAGAACCTAAGGGGTGGGGCTAGATGTTGATGTTGTCTGTGTGGCTACTCAGTTGTTGAAACAGGTGCATTCAGGCGTTTGACTGTGGGCAGCCATTCCGAGAGCTTGGTCTCTGTGGTTTTTCTCTGAATTTGCTAGAAACACTTGCAACTTAGGCCAGTGCCCTGGTCTTATGAGCTGGTTCTATTCCATGGCGGCAGGGGTGCCCCTTTGATTTGTGTGTGTGTATTTTCATTTCTGCACGGCCTGCCACTTTGATAACCAGCATCATCAGTATTCATCTGTAGGAGCAGAGCCAGAAGAAAACAGCATGGTGGCAAACCCTGCTCATTGCAGACCCTCCTGGGAGAAATTCTTGGGTGAGGATGAAGAGCTTTGCAGAAGTTAAAAAAACTTTTTTTTTTTTAACTGCAGCAAAAAGCATAGCAGGGGATCTAGGCTGTTGCAGAACTGAGATTTGGGTTCACTTGGAATTAAGCAATTCCTCACACTTGAGATGCTCACTGGTGTCGGGGCAGACCAGCTTCCATTGCAGAACGTTGGAGAGAATGTTGAAACTACAATGGAATATTTGGGAACTTTTCTCATCAGATGCCTAACCACATCCTCACGTGTCTCGTCATGTACACCAGCACCGTGGGAAAGGATGGGTAACTCAGCTGAGCTGATGGGGCTCCTCTCCTTATACTTTAATTTTCAGAGGCTCAGGGATGTGTGGAGCCCTGGCATAGATTCCCAGCTTTCCAGTTGTTTTCCCATCATTCACTGCTGTTCTGCTAAGGCCCCTTTCAGACTCTGTATTGTGAGGTCCAGAGCTGAGGCTGCTGAGCTGAGCTGAGCTGAGCTGAGCTGGGAGGGGGACCCGGATGCTTGGCCTCACAGGTGACACCAGCTGCAGTGGCTCATGGCTCTGAGGTCAGTGGTCTCTGACACACAAGCTGGTGGAGGTGGCTGTGGTGGGGCCTTGAGGCTGCAAGGACCTCCAGGGCAGAGGTGAACAGCTGCACATCTGGGCGCAGGCTGCATCTCGCAGGGGTGTCAGGAGAAGGGAGGGGACTTGGTAGTTTCTGCTCCCCGGGGTCTGACTAGGGTCGTTGGCTGAGGAGCATGAGGAAAATATTAATAGTAACTGCAGTGGTTTGTATTTATGTGTAACTCTTTTAGGAGAATATTTCAAAGGTTATTAGCCTTATATTGAATCGATACTGCAAGGGGTTGTGTAAAATGCAATGAGTGAATTGAGTTATTGAGGTTGCATTCTTCAATTTATTGGCTCATGGAAATAAATGGTTTAAATGGTTGATGGTTTAAAATGTGTAAATTTTTAAATAGGAATTTTAAAAATGACTCAAATGCTGATTCATCATGTTTGTAGTAAATAGACTTAAGTCTGTAACCACTGGATCAAAAAATATGAATGCACATTAATCCTATTAAGTTCCAAATCACTAATTTAGTTCCAGCAGAATAACATTACCCACCACATTAAATTAATGTTAACTTGAATTTTATTGCTCTGTTTCCATTTTTATACTTTAAATTTTTTTGATATGAGACAAGCATAAGCATGTGTAGATTTTGCATTTGTACATCTTTGAGTAAATTAATTACAAAAAATTTAAATCAAACTTGGGATTCAAAGTGTACATGGTGAGTTTTACTTGTATCTCTGATATCAGCCCTGGCACTGGTAGTGTCCTCCACACATAATGTCAGTGACACCTAGTGGCTGGAGGCAGAACTGCAACTTCACTGAGTGGTGACCCCTTTAAGCAGCCTCCCCTTGGATAAACCTGCCTTCTTCTGTGGGGGTCTTGAAACAAGGTGACCACCAGTCCCTCGTCTCTCCTATGTTGGCCTGTTCCACACTGTGGCTCTCCAGCTATATGAAGCAACTATATGGAGGAGAGAATTAGACTTCATGTGCTGGAAACAGAACATGGAAACAAATGATGCCTTTCAGAGGGAGGAAGATTTCAGGAATGCCCTTCTAACCGAGTGATCCAACAGTGTACACAGTTTGGCTAGAAATTCTCTTCTCTTCGATTTTATTTTATTTTTGGTAGCTCTAACATTTCTTGACCTTGTGCCCTCTGAGTAATACATTCCTTGCCACCGGAAGCGTTTAACCAGCAGCTAATGACCACCGGCCAGGGATTCTATTGAAGGGTCTCCTGCACTTTGTGAGAGGATTAGAAGGCCTCCTGGCCCCACTGCAGCCCTGAGACTCTCTGGACTCAGAGTTGAATTTGATTCCAGTGACTGTATGAAGGTGGGAGGAGGAAGAGGAGCAGGTGGGCAAGACCACTTGGTCCAGGTTGTTGGGCTCAGGCCCTCTCTGCTCCATCCCCTTCTGGAAAGTGTCCGTCCAGGCCTCCGTCTTCACCGTCTTCAAGTCGTTTGAGCCCTTATTATGGTCAGTTGAATAAAACCTTGCTACTGCCCTCTCCCCTTGGGTGTCCTAGAAGTGACGTTGCTGACCAGTGGGCAGAGATACTCAGCCCCTGGACTGTCCTGAGCTGGGCCTTGGGGGCATCTCTCTCTCCTGTGGCATCTTTTTCCAAACAAGTGAGGAGATAATCCAGTCAGCTCAGGGCAGCTTGGGCTCAGAATCCTTGTCCTGGGGTTTGGGGATGGCCTGGGGTCCACCTGGGCACAGTGTGGGAGCTCCATGGAGCTTGAGCCAGGAGGAGTCCCACGAATGGAAGCCAAGGAGGCCTTTCCCTGACCCTGTCTTGAGCAGCCCCAGGAGAAAAAGGAGAGAAGTGGAACCTTTTTCTTATATAATAAATAGCAACTGAACTATAAGACCTATCGTTTACATGGGGAATCTTGATTAAAGGTTACAGAATACAGGTGTGTCATTGCTTTAGTTTTATATCTGGTGCTTGTGTGATGTTGGCAGTCGAAAGTATGTACAAGATTAGCCAAAAAATTGGGGGCACACACACCCCAAATCAACTCAATGTGAAGACATACCCCTAAAAGGCAAAATATTTTGTGAGAGATATGTGTTGAAGACTGACCCAGAGACAACGCTGACCTCCTGGTTGTCACTCCTGCCTCCCACACGGGGTTTGACTCTTCTCAGCTCCCCAGGGTTGAAGGTGCCCTCTTGGAAAATGGTGGGTTTCCCGCCCTGGGAATAATGGAGCAGAGACTGGAGGAACTCTTGGCAAAGAGGTAATAGAACAGCGTGATTCTTGAATGTTTTTGCTCCAGACCCACAATAAGAAATACATATTACTTCACTGACCCTGTGACATGTGATGAACTCTGTGACTTCTATTCCATTTTCTGGTCCACTAATTTGCTTTTACAACATTGGGACTATGAGATTTTGTTTTATTTGTTAATATATCCTCAGTCCCCAGAAGAATATTGCTTGGAATATAGTAGATGCCTAATAAACACTGGTTAAAGGATGAAGAATTAATATGGAGTGATGACTTGCACCAGGACATTTGTGGTTTGGGATTGCCCTGAACGTTCTGTGATTTGTCGATGTGTGTCCTAAAGTTATGTGTTGCATCTGACTGTTTTGCGATTCACTAATTTTAACTGGAAAATGTAACATTTTGTCTTTTAGGAAGTAGGTCCCTGCATTGAATTGATTTGGAGTGTGTGTGTCTCCAATTATTTTTGGTTAATTTTGTACATATGTTTGACTGCCATAGTCATGTAAGTACCAGACAAAAAACTACAGCAATGACACACCTGTACTTTGTAACCTCATGTAATCAAGATTTCTTATGTACAAAATGGGTCTTATTTTTTGGCTCTTATTTACTATATAAATAAAAGGTTCCACTTAAAGGAATCTCCCTGCATCTCTGACTCACAGGGCCTGGTGAAGGAGATCTCCTTTACACCAGGACATGTTGGCAGCTTGGGCACATGATCGCCCTGACACTGGAAGGCAAGGGGAAGAGACTGTATGACAGTGGCTCAGTGGGGACAAAGCACACATGATGCAAGCCAACAAGGCTCTCTGCTCCAGAAACAACAGTATTGCTTAAGCCAGTGGTTCTCAAAGTGTGTTCCCAGGACCAGCAGCATGGACATCATTTGGGAAATAGTTAGACCTGCAAAATCTTGGGGTCTACCCCAGGTCTTCTAAATCAGACACTCTGGGGATCGGGCCGGGCCATCTGTGTTCCAACAGTCCCTCCAGGTGGTTCTGACGCAGCCCAGAGTGTGAGAAGCACTGCTCTAGAGGAGGCTGCCTTGTCCCGAAGATGTTTCTTGAAGCTCTTTTTGAGAGAAAATGTGCACCAAATTGCCAACAGATCAGGGAAAGAATTGTGCCTTTGTCACTGAGAGAATCAAAGGTGGCCATGTGCTCAATGTGTGGCAATATGTGCAGATGGGGACTCAGGAGTCAGAGCCACAGATTATAGAGTAATTCCAATAAAAAAAGGAGATGCAATCCCCAAAACAGCCCCACAAGTGTGAGACCTGTCCACTATCACACCTGAAGGGAAAACACACAGAGGCCAGGAAGAAGAGTGAGGATAATATATGATTGTCTAAAACAAATGTGATAAAGTTAGGAAGGTCATGGGCAAAATGCAATTGAAAGGTTATGAAATATTCATCGTGAGTACTGCTGTGACCAACATCCTGTTTAGAAAGAGGAGACATATGTGGATCCTGAGATAAGAAGAACTTGTAATCTAAAGAAATATTGAAAACAAAGCAAAACCAAGGATCTTCCATGGTTTCTACAGAACTGGAGAGTGGGGGCAGAACAAGAGAGTTCTCATTACACAAAGGAGGCTGCCTAACCCGTTAAGAGGAGTGGGAAGGCCTCGTAGTACCAGGTTCCCCAGAATTGGAAGGAGATCAGATACAAATGATTTCTGCATAGGCTTTCTCAGCAATGCCCCGAGGGCCTTCCTTGGAATCAGATCTCTGGCCACAGAGCCTCCCTGTTGCAAGCCCTGGATCTGTGCTGTTTGTGGGAGGTGCTACTCACCCTGAATGATCTACCTGATCTAAGATCTGAGATCCACATGTTATGCTGGTGACCTGACCATCTTCCCCATCGTTGCTTTCCTGCCTGCAGACAACCTGCTGGAGACTGTGGGTGCCCTGGCTGAACTTGACAAGAATTTCCTCAGAATCAGGTGACACCATGATCTTTTGCCCAGGGAGCATGCAGACTTCTTCAGGGAGTCTGACTTTTGGGCCCATTTGGGGAGCCCCTGGCAGCATGACCACGTTATTGACTGCAATCCCAGGCTTTCCATTTGGAGTCAGAGATGGTCCCCATGGAGATGCGGGTGGGTCTGATGCCCTGTAAGGATCATGGGGAATTTGTGTGGCCTGGGGATGGGGCATGGTTTTATGGGTCTCACATGTGACTGACCACCTGCAGACGTGCTCTGAGAGCAGAGATTGAGTATGCAGGCTCTGCAGATGGATGGCCAGTTCTGTCACTTTCTAACTGGGTGAGCTTAGGCAAATTAGTTGAACTTCTCTGAGACTTAGTTTCCTTTCCTTCTAAAACAAGAATACGAATATATTAATTGCACCTACCCCACAGGGTTGCATGAAGTAATGCAGTGAGGTCCCACCATATGTCTGCATATGGTGGGACATCAGCAGAGGTAAGCCACAGTTACTGCAATGCCCATGGGTGACAGAGCAGGGCCAAAGGGGTTGACTGGTTGTCTGGGATGTCACGGGAGAGGGCTTATGCTGTAACATGTTGTTAAATGGTTTGGATTATGAAGATTGGATTTATAAAATTTAGGAAGCCTCTAGAGACCAATCATGAGGTATCTCTCTCTCCCTCTACCCCATCCCTGCCTGTAAAAAGACAATTATGAAAAGTCCAGAAGTGTTTAGCGCCTCCATGATTCTACAAACAACTTTTTCAGTATGGCCCATGACTTGGATGGGAAAGCTTGCATGGTAATGGGAGTGGGGTCAGGCATAGGCTGCCAAGGAGAGAATGTGGTAAAGACTGTGATGACCTTTGAAATTCTGTAACTGAACATCAGTGGGTTTGACTATACATGAATGACCTGAAGGTCTGTAACACCTAGTAATTTATAAATTTACAAAACTTCGAATCATGTGCTCTGTGAGGGTGGTATGTGCTGTAAGTTGCTTAGCTAGTGAGTGAGCCTAGCAGACTGCCCAGCAATCCCAACCAGTGTGGTTCTCTACAGGTCTTCATAAGCATAATAACTCTGGAGATTTGATTAAGAACGTGTGTGTGTGTGCGCGTGAGAGAGAGAGAGAGAAAATGGCTCTCCAATGTGAGAAAGCTGTTGGTGAAAGATAAAATTGCATTGACTTACTGCAGGAGAATATTCACAGGAAATGTCTGACTCAATGAAAGTGTGATTCTGGGGACAGGAGGGAGGCTGCCCCAGTGGCTCCTTAGGTGTGAGTTTGGGGATATTCACATGTGTTCAGAGAGCTCCTAGAAAATATCCAGAGTGTCCTGGATGATTCTAATGTCCTGGAGGAAGTGAGGCCTTATCTGCTCAGACTCTGAGGGAGCCCATCACACAGTGGCAGGGACAGGCCCAGGATCCTGGCTGCTATTAGAAGCCAGTCCTTTCATAATTGGAGCTTGGGGTCTACGAAGTGGTAACAACATCCAGTGACGTCAGGGTGTGACGGCACCATGGTGACCCATCTATAAATTGTACTGACATTCTGGTGACCTTTCTTACAATAAGATCTTAAGCCTGTGTGCTGATGCTGTGACCAAAATGATGAGAGTTAAATGGAGGCTAAGAAATCGCTATGTATCTCTGCTTTAAGGAAACCTGACCCTAAACGACACTTCCCCTTTCGACCATTTCCACCATCGTGGCTGACAAAACAAGTGCGCTAATAAGAGGAGATTGTTTTCTCTACTCTTCTCTCCTCTCGCCCCTAGCTGGGAGAAACACACACAGGTCCTCTCGGGAGGGTCCTGGACACAGGAACGCTTTCTCCCGTCAGGTTGAATGTTTCTCAGCTTCTTCACGTGGGGCACGAGTTTTCAGTGTGTCCATGGATGTCGGCCCCGAGACCAGGGAGAGAGCAAGGTGAGAAACGCTGAACCATCTTGCCTCCCCTCCCTGCCGCCGCCATAGCCAGCGGCTTTCTTTCTGGATGCTTCCTGGCTTTGAGAGTGAGGCACTTGTTGCTCAGTCTTTTTATACCCCTCCCTTTTCCTTTAATATGGGCATGCTCCTTTGCTGAGCGTTCACAGAAATACCGGAAATAGTCCCACATGGTACAGCTCTTGCCTGACTGGGTGATAAATTCTTCCATATGTGCTGAGATAAGCTGATGTTCTTACAGACGTTGATAAGTGATATTTATGTCCTAGTCAAGCATCTTTCCGTCTTTCCATAATTTTACCAAGAGCTCTTTTGCAATCATACGTAGCTGGCCAGACTGAGGTGATGGTCTGGCTGTGGGGGAGGGAAGGTGTAAGTTTTCCGTGGAGAAGCCGTGAACTCTCTAGTGACTCTGTGGATTTCTGCCCAGGGGAAAGGAGGCTCTCCTGAGTTCATCTGTCAGGCTGAGGACACTTGCCATCATTTGTCTCGAGACTTTTTTGTTTGTTTTTTTCTGTTTGATCGTTTGTTTGAAAGAACTTGTTTATTACTTAGATTGGCAGTCTTGTGAAAATAGCTTTTCACAAAGAATAAAATATAGGTGTTACTCTAGAAAATATGTTGTGAAAGACTTTTGCACCTAAGTGGGGAGTTTTTGAGGCTTCGGACACTACATCATCAATTACCAAAAAGTTGACATTCCCTCTGGGGAAATGGTTTTTAGCTCCATATGACAGTAGCAGGCTGACCCCAAAAAGGACCTGTGAGAATTTGTGTTGTGCATCCTTACACAGCTGCACTATCTGACAAGTTCTTCAAGTCCACATGACAATATTTTATTATCATGTTTTAATTTTTTGGTTTTGTTTTTTGGTTGGTCTTTTACAAATGGCCTCTAACCAGATGGGTGGAGGTGGCTGGGGGTGGGAGGGACTGGGCAACGGGAACCTCTGAGAAGGGCACTGTCAGCATCTGTTAGGGGCTCAGTAACCAGGAGCCCGGTTTTGAAATGATCAGTGAGGACTTTTATGTGTTTGCTTGGAGTGTACAGCAGTCCCCTTATCTGTGGTTTCGTTTTTCACGATTTCAGTTACTCATGGTCAACTGTAGTCTGAAAATATTAAATGCAAAATTCCAGAATGAAATAATTCACATAAATTGCCTGACATTCTGAGTAGCATGATGAAATCTCACATCATCCCACTCTGTCGGGCTGGGACGTGAATCATCTCTTTGTCCAGCGTATCCACACTGCATACACTACCCGCCCCTGGTAACTTAGCCGTCTCAGTTATCAGATGACTATGGTGGTATCACAATGCTGGTGCTCAAGTAACCCTTAGTTTTCTTAATAATGGCCCCAAAGAGCAAGAGTAGTGGTGCTGGCCAACGGATGTGCCAAAGAGAAGCCGTAAAGTGCCTCCTTTAAGTGAAAAGATGAAAGTTCTCGACTTAATAAGGAATGAAAAAATCATATGTCGAGGTTGCTAAGGTCTACAGTAATTCTTATTATAGTATACTGTTATAATTATTCTATTTTATTATTAGCTATTGTTGTTAATATCTTACTGTGCCTAATTTGTAAATTAAGCTTTATCATAGATGTGTACATATAGGAAAAAACGTAGTCTATATAGGGTGCGGTACTATCCACAGTTTCAGGCATCCACTGGGGGTCTTTGAACGTTTCCCCATGAATAAGAGGGACTATTGTATTTTTCTCAAGCTTCGTCTCAGTCATTCAGCACTTCCTGTGATGGAAAATCTTGCTCTGATGCTCGAACATCTGCCTATTCCCACTGACTCTTCTAGAAAACACTGTTGATGAAGCTTCTCTCCGGAGCCCTGACAGTCCTGCCTCACTGGCTGGCCACACAGCCACCACACGTCCTGCTTTGGTCACTTGAGTCCTGCACCTGTTATGTTTCCGCATCCCTGTATTAGTGGTCTGTGCAATTCATACACACCACACGGGGCGAATAGCTCTCAGCGGTCTTAGAGTAAGGACAGAAACCGAAGACTCTTTCTGTTTCGAGGCCGGTGACCTCACGAATGTGGCTTCAAGTCCTGCTGTGGATTGAGAGTCTGAATAGTGTCTGGTGGTCCCACGGGCCTTCCTGTAGGAATCCTGGCCCTCCGTGACCCCCTTCCCTTCCCTCCCACAGGACTGAGGGCCTAACTTATTTTTCTTTCCTTTTAAAGCTTTCACCAGCCATGTTAACTGGGGTTTTCTCTTCCCTTGACCCTGACTTTGGATCCAGCTGCCTTGTGTTTGCATGTTCCTGGGCCCTGTGTTTTCAGGGTTTTACTGGTCTTTATTCTGGGGATACAGACTAGGGATACAAAAATAGGCAAGTTATAAAGTTCAGGACTCCTACAGGTATAACCTGAGGCTTAATAGCTGCTGGGAGTTTTTGTGAAAACCTTATGGTTTTCATGCAGGCCCTGGGGTACATACCAACGTGAGAAAGGGGAGACTGGGTGGCAAGTCACAGCCAAAAGCCTTGGGGGTATTTTTCCACTGCTAGTGGGAGCTGGAAAGAGGGCAGAGTTTGTTTGAGATGTGAAGACAGTGATTACCAAAGGAAATCACTACGTTGGCTTTAGATTTTAATAAAAAATTCAGAAATCACTTAAAATTTTCTTTTGTTGGAAGAGAACAGTGAAATTGTTCCCTTGACACCACAGTGATATTTTCAGCATTAAAAATAAGTCTTTGAATACTATGCACTTAAAAAGTTTGATGTTTACTACTGAGTTGTTGGTATCAACCTATGTAATTTTCCAAATCACCTTTCATTTTTACCCTAATTATTTTCTTATGACTTAAATAACTTATCTAAATATTTCAGTCCTTCCAACTATTGAAATGTGAAAGTTTTAATGTGTATTATGTGAGAAAAAATGAGCAAGCTTCATTGGATTAAGGGAGTTCTCTTTATCATGGTTTGTTAGGAGTTTGAATATAGTGAGTGCAGTCAAAGCAAAACAAAATAAACTGAAAATAAAACCCAACGACAACAAATTTTTGCCCTGAGACCCTTTCTTTAAATCTTGATCCCAAGAACTTTACTGATTAGAGCTGTTTTAGTCAACTAGGGATACTGTGTTAGTTAGGGCTCTCCAGAGAAACAGAACCAATAGGATGGATGGATAGGTAGGTAGGTAGACAGATAGATAGATAGATAGATAGATAGATAGATAGATAGATAGATAGATGATAGATAGATGACAGATAGATAGATAGAAAGGGATTTATTATGAGGGATTGGCTCACTCAGTTATGGAGGCTGAGAAGCCCCACAATCTGCCTTCTGCACGGTGGACGCCCAGGAAAGCTGGTGGTGTAAGTCCCACTCTGAGCCACAGACCCAGAAATCAGGAGCACTGATGTCTGAAGGCAGGAGAAGATGGACGTCCCAGCTCAAGCAGAGGGCGAGTTCACCCCTCGTCCACCTGTCTGTTCTATTCAGACCCTCAACCGATTGGATGATGCCCACTCATACTGCTGAGGGGGATCTTGTTACTTGGTCTACCAAGTCAAATGCTAATTTATTCTGGAAACACTCTCACAGAACACCCAGCATTAATGTTTTACCAGCTATCTGAGCATCTCTTGGCTCAGTCAAGTTGATACATAAAATTAACCTTCACAGCTGCCGTAACAAAATACCACAGGCTGAGTGGCTTAAACAACAGAAAATGATTTCTCACAGTTCTGGAGACTGGCAGACCTAGATCAAGGTCCTGAAGGGTTTGGTTTCTGGTGAGAGCTCTCTTCCTGGCTTACAGAATAGGCTGCCTTCTTGCTGTGTCCTCACGTGACATGGAGAGACAGAGAGAGACAGGGACAGGGACAGAGAGAGAGAGAGAGAGAGTGAGTGAGCTCTGGTGTTTCTTCTTATAAAGGCACTAATTCCATCATGAGGACCCCACCCTCTTGACCTTGTTTAACCTTAATTACTTCATTACTACAAACACAGCCTCTCTGGGGGCTAAGGCTTCAATACATGAATTTGGGGTTGCACAAATATTCAGTCTTTACCATTCCACCTGCCCCCCCCAAGTCATGTGAAAAATGCATTCATTTCATCCTAACAGCCACGAAAGTCTTAACTTGTTGCAACATAAACTCTAAAATACAAACTCTCATCTACATATCATGTAAATCAGATATGGGTGAGATTCAAGGTACGATTCTTACTGAGGCAAAATTCCTTTCCACCTGTGAACTTGTGAAACCAAACAACTTATGTGCTTCCAAAATACAATGATGGGACAGGCATAGGATAGACACTCCATTCTAAAATGAAGAAATAGGAATGAAGAAGAGGTGACGGGAACCGGGCAAGTCCGAAACCTAGCAAGTTCCATTAGGTTCAAGAATAATCCTCTCTGGCTCAATGCTCTGCCCTCCAGGCCCACTGGGGTGGCAGCCTCACCCCCATGGCTTTAGGTGGGGGTCCTGGCCTCCACAGCTCTGCAGGGCAGTCCCACCACACAGGTTTTGGGAGGAGGTCATCTGGCCTGTTGAAACTGAGGTGATGGCCCTTATGACCTCTGAGTTGCCTTTGGGGTTGTTTTTCCTCTTCTGGAAGAGTAGCGTAGTTAGCAGCCCTGAGAGAGGAGGTGAATCTGGGCAGGGGAACTTTAACTTAGAGGAGAAATGACATGCAGGAAAACCCAGGTGAGGAGATGAGAGAGGAACACAAGCCAGAAATAGATTTAGCAGATGTGGAGCTCATAATCATTTTTAGGTGGTTTATCTACTGAAAAGATGTGTGTTATCACATTGTGTTATCACATTGATAACGATGAGGCTCTTGTTTCACCTCAAAATATTTTGGGGGAGGTAGCAGTATTTTCTCCCTTAGGCCTCCTTAGAGTTATAACCATTCATTTCTCCTGCATTATTTCTCAACATATATCACTTTATTTAACCAGTTGATCTTAACCTTAACCACAGATAATAAACTAGAAAAGTTTTATTGAGGTAAAATTGGTATATAACATTTTATAAGTTTCAGGTGTACAACATTATAATTCGGCATCTGTATATACTACAAAATGATCACCATCATACATCTAGTTCCATCCATCACCATACAATTGACCCCCTACACCCATTTCGCCCACCCTCTAATCCCTTTCCCTCTGGTAACTACCAACCTGTTCTCTGTATCTATGAATTTGTTTCTGTTTTGTTTGTTCATTTATTTTGTTTTTTTAGATTCCACATAACAAGTGAAATCATACAGTATTGTCTGTCTATGTCTGACTTATTTCACTTAGCATAATACCCTCAAGGTCCATCCATGTTGTTGCAAATGACAAGATTTCATTCTTTTTTATGGCTGAGTAGTATTCCATAGTATATGTATACTACATCTTCGTCATCCATTCATCCGTTGATGGATGTTTAGGTTATTTCCAAGTCTTGGCTATTGTAAATAATGCTGCAATTAACATAGGGGTGCATATATCTTTTGGAATAATGTTTTCATGTTCTTCTGATAAATACCCAGATGTAGAATAGCTGGATCATATGGTAGTCCTAGTCTTAATTTTTTGAGGAGCCTTCATACTGTTTTCCATAGTGGCTGTACCAGTTTACATTCCCACCAACAGTGTTCAAGGGTTCCCTTTTCTCCACATCCTCGCCAACACTTATTTCATATTTTTTTGATAATAGCCATTCTGATGGGCATGAGGTGATATCTCATTGTAGTTTTGATTTGCATTTCTCTAATAATTAGTGATGGTGAACATTTTTCATGTGCCTGTTGGCCATCTGTATATCTTCTTTGGAAAAATGTCGACACAGATCCTCTGTCCTTTTTTTGATCGGGTTGTTTGTTTTTTTGTTGTTGCATTGTGTGTGTTCTTTATATATTTCGGATATTAATCCCTTATCTGATGTAATATTTGCAAACATCTTCTCCCATTCAATAGGTTGCCTTTTTGTTTTTATGATGGTTTCCTTCACTGTGCAGAAGCTTTTTAGTTTGATGTAGTCCCATTTGTTTATTTTTGCTGTTTCCCTTCCCTTGGGAGTCATATCCATAAAAACATTGCTAAGATCGATGTCAAGGAGCTTATCATCTATGTTTTCTTTTAGGAATTTTATGGTTTTAGATGTTACATTCAAGTCTTTAGTCCATTTTGTGTTAATTTTTATGCACTGTGTAAGATACTGGGCTAGTTTCATTCTTTTGCCTGTGGCTGCCCAGTTTTCCCAAAACCATTTATTGAAGAGATCATCCTTTCTTCATTGTATGTTCTTGGCTTTTTTGTCATAAGTTAATTGATCATATATTTGTAGGTTTATTTCTGAGCTCTCTATTCTGTCCCATTGATCTATGTGTCTGTTTTTATGCCAATAAAACATACTGTGTTGATTACTATGGCTTTGTAGTATAGTTTGAAATCAGGAAGCATGTTACCTCCATTTTTGTTCTTCTTTCTCAAGATTGCTTTGGCTTTTCGGATCTTTTTTGGTTCCATACAAATTTTAGAATTATTTGTACTAATTCTGTGAAAAATGCCATTGGAATTTTAATGGGGATTGCATTGAATCTGTAGATTGCCTCGGGTAATCTTTGTGATTGGACATTTTCACAATTTTAATTCTTCCAATTCATGGGCACAGAATATTTTTCCATGTATTTGTGTCTTCAATTTCTTTCATCAGTGTCTTATAGTTTTCAGTGTACTAAACTAGAAAAAAATTTAAGGAGATAGACATGTAAAGTATTACTTGGTATCAGCCTTGAGTTTCTGTGTCCGCACCAAAGCTTCTGAGTGTTAGTAAAACTCGCCGTAGTGGTGAGTCTGAGTGTTGGACTCTGCAGTCCGTCTTCCTTCACAGGCACCAGCAGGCTATGAACAAAGGTGCCTAAGGTGCAGTCTGTGTTAACCTTTTGAGAGTAGAGCTCTTATTTGCCCCTCATATGGGTGTGTGCGTGTGGGAGGGTGGGTGGGTGGAATGTGCATAGAGGCTGAGGATGGACAGAAATGCACACGGGTTGTATTTAGGGAGGAGCTGAGACTTGGTTGTAGAAAGACTTGGGTTGTAGTTTGGCAGGAGCTGAAAGCAGAGAATCAGGAGACCTATTTGTCTCTCTGCATCCCCATTTCCCCTCTCAGCAGGGCTGAATTCCCGGCATCAAGGAAAGGTCCCTCATCACATGGGGGAGTTGGCCCACAGCCGCATGATGGCCTGCAGCCCCCATGCCTTCTTGGGTTTTGTAGCAACTGTTTTATGCATGGAAAGCCAGAACAATATGACCTGCCTGTGGCTGAGCCTTTGCAATGTATGTGGTCCTTCAGAGAAGAGAGGTCCACTTACATTACCCCCAATGCCATTTGTCACTTTAAGAAAGTTGACATATGGACTGGAGCTATTACTACTACCAATAGTGATAAATATAATTATATATAATGATGGTAATAGCTAATGTTTCATGAGTTCTTTCTATGTGCTGAGTACTGCTCTAAGCATTTTACTCATTCATCATTCATCAAGTACTTAATGAGCTCCTACTGCATACCAAGTATGATTCTAAGAGGAGGACAGGCAGAGAACAGGACAGACTCAGCCTCATGGACGGCCCCTTGGAGCAGGGCAGAGGGCAGATAAACAAAGAAACAAGCCTGTGCAACATGAGGTCATGCTATGATACGTACCACGAAGAAACTAAAAACAGGGCAAAGGGGCAGGGACTGATGGAGGGAGGGGCGATGTGTGGCATCATTTTTGGTAGAAGGGTCAGAGCCAGCCTCTCTCGGGAAGTGGCATCTGAGTAGAAATCTGAATGCAGTGCAGGAGTGAGCCCCACAAAACTCTGGGGGAGGAAGTGGGGGGCACAGCAAGGGCAAAGTCTCCCAGGCAGGAATAACCTGGACTGAAAAACAGCTCCCCCTCCCATTTAAAAATTTACTCTTCTTAGTGTATGGTCTGCGAGTTTTGACAAATATACACATTCATATAACCACCACCACAGTCAAGATAGAACATTCCATCAACCCCAAGAACCCTGTGCCCCTTTGTAGTGAACCTTTTCTTCCCCCCGGCTCTTGCAGCCACCGATGTGTTTGCTGTCCCCACAGTTTTGCCTTGTAAGAATATCATAAATGTGGAATCATGCAATGTGTAGCTTTTGAGAATGTCTTCTTTACCCTGGCACAGTGCATTTGAGATGCATCCATGTTGTTGTATATATCAGCAGTTTTCTCTTTTTTAAATTGCTGAACAGGATTCTATTGTATGGAACTTGTCCATTTTGTTATCCATTTCCCAGTTAAGGAATATTTGGGTTGTTTCTGGTTTGGGACAACTGTCAACAAAACTGCTAAAAACATTCACTTTCAGGTTTTGGTGTAAACGGAGCTATTCATTTTTCACTTGGGTAAATACCTATGTGTGGGATTGCTGGGTTGAACAGTAAATGTGTTTTTAACTTTATAGGAAACTGCCAAGTTGAGAAAGAGTTGTTTTTTAATTTTTTAAATCTTAGTCTTCACAACAACTGTTTGGGGTGGTTACCATCATTATCCCACTTTCCAGGTAATGGTACGGAGCCCTCTTGGGTTAGGCAGCTTGCCCAAAGTCACAAAGCTGTTCTGAGTTGGATCTTAGGAATTTGGTCTCAACTGTCTCCCCTGATATAATTGCTTCTCTCTGCCCATTGGCTTCTGTCTGTTCTGTCTCACTGGCTTCCTCTGCTTTCTCACAGTCTCTGCCCCTCCTAACACGTGCAGACTGGCCCAGGCCCAGCCTCTCTGTGGCACCTTGTCCATCAGGACGTGTTCTCCCCTGGTGGTGCCATGGGGGGCTGCCAGCTGTCTGCCCCTCATTGTCCAACCTGAAGCTGCCCATGTCGGGGGCAAGGTTGGCTGTGTGCAGAATGCCAGCTTCTGCTGCTGGCAAAGCCACTGGTCTCCAGCTGCTGCCTCCCTCTGCCCTCTTCCCTGTCAAGGTCCCAAGGAGGCAGGAGGCAGCTCCTCCGGGTACTAAGCAGTGTCCTGGCCTTGCACCAGCCTGGGGACACAGTGACACCTAGAGGTCACTAGTAAGAACTGCGGCTTCACTTCGAATTTCCTACATGTTAACAATAACAGCTCTGATGCTCCCCCATGCTAAATAGACACATTCCTGTATACAGGATACATGTTTCTGTTTAACAAGTCAACCAAGAGATGAAAGTATACAATAATAGTGAAGTATCTCCTCCCTATTGCTCCAATTTTACTCCTGCAATAAAAAATTTCTGTTTTTACTCATCTGGTTATTAGCACACAAATATAAATAGCGTGATAATACATGTAAATTATTGATTTATCAACTTTAGATAGTACCTGTTAACTATATTGTGTGAAAGATAAAGACTTTAGGGCATTATATGACCTTCTTTTCTTCCTGCCCCCTCTGCTTCCTGGTTTTGGTCTGTAATATTAGTAGGTTTTCTAGTGGTTAGATTTATACTTAAAAAGATGTACTTAAACCTCTATTTCTTGAGGTATCATCTTTAGCCAAAATCTGTTGATACTCCATTACACAGAACAAGGAAATTACTGCATATAGACTTCCCTCTGCTCTCCTCCAGAATTCTGTCAGCCATACCATCGCTTTCATATTGAGCATGTTTATAGTATTTAAATACTGAAGCAACCGTAATTAAGTGTTCTCTACTTTGGGTTGATTCTGAAAACTGAAAGCCCTTAAACAGTGTTTAATGCATTGTGATTATGTAAACATTATTCACTGCAGAACCAAGTCCTCTGATTAGACTCATGGAAAAGGAAATAAAATACCATATAATTAAACTTTGGGCACTCAAGGAGAATGTTCTATGAATGAAGCTCTCTTTTCTTCCACTCTGTCATTTACCCACAATTACCCCACACTTTAGTTTGCATCAAATTTGAACCATGAATTTCTTAGACTGTCTTGTTTTTCCCAGGGTTTCTAGTTGCCAATTTATTTGTTGTTTTTAGAGAATCATATATTTTCATTTTAATGTTTAGAATTGACTAAGACCTGCTTAGGATCTTTATTTTGAGTTCTTATTCATATAATTTGTATAGTAGAAGGGACTTGCTTCCTGAGCACCATCTTCACAGAGCCCTCTAACTGTCTGTGGACCAATTGCTTTCTAGGGCTGCAGTGTGGTTGTCAGCTTGGAACTTTTTTCATTGCCCACCTGAGTCCCACATTTTCTTGGATCTGGGGTTGTTTTCTATTTTGGATTTCATTGTTATTGCTGAAGTTTAGATTTGCTGGGGTGCATACTCCATCAGTATAGCACAACAATTAAGAGTTGGTCTCCTGAGCTGGAAACCTGGCTTCACCACATATTAATCTTGTGCTCTTGAACAACTGTGTGCTCAGGGCCTTGGTGTCCTCATCTGAAAAATGGGCAAATACAGCACCCACATTGGTTATTTCAGGATGGGATAACAGTGACCAATAAACAATAAAAATTAATATTTTGGTGGATTCTGGGAGGGAGAGGAGTAAATCGATGTGCTCATTTGGCGGCCCTGAAGCATGGCAGACAAGCATATTTCTGAAGTAGTCATGGAGGACCACTCTGCCACAGTGCTCTCCCTTGATGATCTCGTGCTGTCTTTTATGCCAAAGACTCCCACATGCGTGTCTCCAGACCTCCCTCCCAAGCCCTGACTCCCATCCCTGGCTGTCTCCTTGATGTCTCTGCTTGCATGTCCAATAGGAATCTCAGATGCAACTGGTTCACAACTAAACTCCTGATCTTCTCCCAAAAACTGGTTCCACTCACACCATTCTCCAGCTCAGGATGGGGTTGCCATTCTTCTAGTTGCTGAGGTCAAACATTTCAGAGTCATGTTAATTCTTTTCTTTCTCCCTTACTCCACATCTAATCCATCAGGAAATCCTGTGTACCCTATGCTGTGTATCCCACACTTCTAACCACCACCACCACCCTCACCCTTGTCTGAGCTGTCATCACCTCTCTCCTGGACCGTGCAATGGCCTCCTAACTGGTCTCCCTGCCTCCACTGTTGCTGCCTGCTGTCTATCCTCAGACTTGTCAGGTATGATCCTGCCTTACAGCCTGTGCCCTCTTCATGGTAGTCTCCTCCCTCAGACGCCCAACGGCTGTGCAAAGGGCCATGGAACCTTTTGTGCCTTTGCTCAGCTGTCTCCTCAGTGAGGACTTCCATGACCCCACTATTTATAACTGCAGCCTGCCCTGGGCACTCCTGATCCCCCTGATTCTGCTCTACTTCTTCTTCTTCTTTTCCGTGGCACACGCCACCCTCTAAATCACTACACATGTTACTTATTTATCAAGTTTATTGTTTAGTATCTGTTTTCCCCTACTAGAATGTCAGCTCCTTGAGGGCAGAGTTTTGACCTATTTTGTTCACGGATGTATCCAAATGCCTAGCACAGTCCCTGGCTAAATATTTGGTGAATGAATGAGTGAATGGCAGTGGGGAGAGCTGAGGTTCTCCCACATTGGCTTGCTCCACTAGTCCAGCTCTGTGATGTATAATACCTGGAGGGGTTAATGTGGTTAATAAGTCCAGGGAGCAGAATCTTCTTAAGGGTCAGAGTCACAGGGAGGTGTCTTGCAGAGTGCAAGAAGGGTAACAGGAAGCATGAGGGTTTCCCGCTCAAGCATTCACTCTACCAGTTGGTCTCAAGGGTTCTCTCCAGCTCTAACCTTCTGTGATCCCAGACCCTATGAGGTGCTGAGCTCCCTGGCCCTGGAGACATTCCAGCATAATCTGGATGATGTCTCAGTAAGGATAATGTGAAGCTACTCAAGCATGAGAAAAGTATCAGGATTGGATGATTTTCAAGTTCTCCTCTAATAATAAGATTTGATAGTTAAGTGACTGACCTCCCCCTGGTCTCTCCCATTCCCCAAAACCTGAGTCACAGCTCTGGAATCTCTGGCCTTTCTGGGTGCTCCTGAGCCATTCCCTGACCCTCCCTACACTCCTATTACTCCATGGTTATGGCCACAGAATCTCGTTTCCTTCCCACACAGAACTTATTCTATTTTTGACAAGGCAACATGAAGTGTCCTCGACTGAGAGAGGACAGCCTCCACAGAAGGAAGGAAGGCCAGTGAGGGACACCTGCCTCCCAGCCTTCCTCTTCCATCTCTTCTCCCAATTCTCGCTCCTTGTCACTAACATGTCTGCATGGCTGGCTCTGGACCAGACCTATCCATCCAGTTTACATTGTGGTTCTCCACGTGGAGAGGCAAGCGGACATGTGGGTTCACATGTGTGGAGCAAGCACGGGAGAGATCTGGATGAGCACAGTGATGACCAGATGGGAAGGGAGACTGGGGCTGGGGTGTGGAGAAATGGCCCTGAGGGACCTATCAGCCTGAACACTCTCATTTTATCTCTTTTCATCCTAGTCCTTGATCTCTTCAGCTGTCTGGTGCCAGGACACCTAGCACTGCAGGGTATACTGGGCCTCTGCCCAAGGAATTGGTATTTATTCAAAACCCTTTTGTGAGCAAATATACTCTTTTGTTGGGAAGAGACCTGGAAGAATGTGTCTAGGGAAATCATGCCTTTGCTTTTATTTCTTTGGAAAATGACCAAACAACACCCAAATCACAAAGGTCGATTGCTGAAATGCTAAACATATGTATTCTCACACCTACCACCTAATTATCCCACTCCCCTCATGTTAGAAAGGGTACCAAATGATTTTCCGTCATTTTTTTCTGGACTATCTTTTTGGCAATTCAGCAGCTGCTCCAGTGTAATGATGGGGTCGGGACCAATAAAGGTAAACAGAAACCATGGCAAACTCTGTAATGAGCATAGATACCTCACCACCTGCTTCTGGGACCAACTGCTCAGTGTTTATATAAACCTTCTTTCTTTCAATACGTAATCCAGTCAGCAGCTGTTATTATTTTTTCCTGTTTTACAGATGAGGGAACCAGAGCATGGAGAGGCTACATAGCGAGTGGTGGAGGCCCTTACAGAAGCCAGGCCTTCTGATTCCAAGTCTCATGTGCTCCTCTACTTCTTCACAAATGCCTCTGTCCACATGGGACTAGCGATCCAAGGGGGTCATTTGGTGAAGTTGCTAAGAGCATGGAGGTGGGTGCTGAACAGCTCAAGCTCCAACTTACTAATGTGTGGCCTTAGGTAAATTGCTTAATCTCTCTAAGCCTCGGTTTCCCCAGCCATAAAAGGGACAGTAATGGATACTCATTACATAGGTTTGTTGTCAGAATTAAATGATTTATACAGAATGCCTAGCATGATGCCTGACACTTAGTAATTCTTCAATAAATAGCAGCTATTCTTATGAGCTAGGACTCTGTTGAGTGGGCAGAATTGATTAGAGGGGTAGGAGGAGGGAAGACAACACGGTTGGCTGGTTGAAGTAGAAGGAGTTAAATCAGGAGACGTGCAGATCAGCCAGATATCAAAAAGAAAAATGGAGCTTGAGGAGGGATAGAGACAAAACAGACAGAGAAAGCAGGTACGACCTTGATGTGGTTGACATTCTTTGAACCACAAAGTGAGGGAGGCCAGGCAGGCACCTCTCCTCTTTGAGGAGACCCCCAAATAATACCCCTCTTCCCTGTCAGAGTTCTGAATCAACTGAGAAACAAACCAAAAGATTTAATGGTACCAAAAGACCACCTTAATGATTCTGATGGTGAATCTTGTGTGTCAATGTGACTGGGCCATTGGACACCCAGACATCTGTGTCTGTGTGGGTGTTTCCGGATGAAATTAGCATTTGAATTGGCAGACTGAGTAGAACAGATTTTTCTCCCTAATTTGGGCGGGCCTCATCCAATCAGCCAAAGGCCTGACAGAACAAAAAATGCTGACCCTCCACCAAGGAAGGGGGCATTTCTCCTGCATGAGTAGCTTCAAGTTGGGAAATCATTTTTGTTCCCACCTTGAACTCAAACTGAAATACTGGCTCTTTCTGGGTCTTAAACCTGCTGGCATTTGGACTATAACTACAGCATCAGCTCCTCTGGGTCTCCAGTTTGCCAAGTGCAAACTTTGGGACTTGTCAGCCTCCATAAACACGTGAGCCAATTCCTCATAATAAATCAATCTCTTTCTTCTCTCTCTCTCTATAAACATACTATTGGTTCTGTTTCTCTGGAGAACCCTAATGCAATGATCAATAAAGCTGAGGTGTAAGAGCCAAATGGGCTGGCTAATTGCCTACTCTCCAGGCTGGACCTTGAGACAGGCCACCTGAGGGAAATTTCCAGTTTTCAGAGAAGACATGTTTCTCTAGGTTGCAGACTCACACCGGTCCTGGGTAGTGAGGACAAAAGAGAACAAATCCCCATGCTTAGGACTTGGATAGAGTAGATTCACCCTAGTGAAGACAAGTGAAGCAATGGCTGTCACCCACTAATCAGGGAAGAGCAAGGGGGTGTTTGGGGAAAATGCTAATTTTCCATAGCCTTTTTTTCAGACCATTGTGCTCATCCATTAAGCCTGTGGTCGATTAGGGGTGAGCTCGGCAGAAAGAGAGCTGACCACCAATGTGGGACTGCTCCCCCAAACCAAATATTCTACTTCTGTGAATCCTCCTGGGAACACTGCTGGGCAGGTGAGGTTTTGTCCCTAGAGAGCTCTGAAATGTGTCAGAGCAGTGAACTAATTAGAGTCCACTCCAGATCACCTGCACCTGAAGCTGAGACCTTCCCCTCTGTTCTATTACCCATCCTGAGTTATTTCATCTATATTTTCTAACAGTTAATCAGAGGTTCTACAGTGAGAGTCAATGACATCATTTAGTCCTCCAATCGTAACACACCAGCACAAAGATACTCTGATGATGAAAATAAACTCCATTCCATTAGGAAACCCTCAAGGAAGAATGACAGCTCCAAGATTAAATCCGCAAGGAAATTAAAGCAAAATATTTTAGATTAAAAACCCAGTCATCGCCTTCAATGTCTTGCCTGGCTCTGTCCTTGGCCTGGCAGTTCCATTGTCTGAGCCAAGTAGAGTTCTTTCTGCACCAGTAGTGGGAAAGGGTGGCCCGTAAGATTGGGGGATGTTCTGTCGGCACCTCAGGGCACCTATCAATTCAACACTCAGTGTCTGAGGTGCTCCATTCTCTCTCACTCAATGTTTTAATTAAAAAATTTTCAAATTTCAGAAAAGTTGAAATAGAACAATGCAATGAACACTGGTCTGCCTTTCCTTGCATTCACCAATTGTTAATTTTTGGGGGGTTACTTTGGCCTCTTTTTCTCTCGCTACACACACACACATTTTAAAATTTTTACTGAATCATTTGAAAGTACTTCAAATATTTTCAAAAATATTTCTAAAGTAATATCAGATTATTGATTCAATAGTGTCAACAATATATAGTCCATATTCAACTTTCCCTAATTGTCTCCAAAATTTCTCCCATGGCTTTTTTTCTGGATCCAGAATCCAATCAAAGTTCCTCTGAGGTTGTCATGTTTCTTTAGCCTCCCTTAGTCTCACTGCCCTTGTGTTTTTGTCTCTCATGACTTTGACAGTTTTGAGGAGTATCTCTCCTAATGGCCCATGTTCTGAATTGTTTGTCTCCTCCCATAGGTTCTGGGTTAGCTTCTTTGACAAGAGCCCTCCAAGGGTGAGAATGGACTTGCACCCATCAGAGAGCACGTAGGGTCAGTGGTGCCTACTTCTAGTGATGCCATGTCTGATCACTTCATTAAGGCTGGCCTTACCAGATCCCTCTGTTGTAAAGGTACAGTTCCCCTTTTGATTAACATGTTCTAGCAGTGGTAATGCATTGAGACCGTGTGGATCTCCTGTGGCCAGAAACCTCTCCTCCAGTAATTTTAACATCCATCGGTGATCTTTGCTTGAATTAATTGTTACCAGAGGATTGCAAAGTGGTGATTTCCTAATGTCAGCATTCCTCCAAAATTTATTATCTGTTGTCTTCTGTAAAGAATAGATTTTGCCTGCTCTTTTTTTTGCTTTGAGAATAATTATCTCATGAATTCTTTTCAAGTTTAATGTGTTATAGCTAATTACCATCAATATTCTTTTTCATGCTCAGTTATCCCAAGGTTAACTAGTAGCTGATGTGTCTTACAGTTTGCTACATATTGAATGTTTGTGTCTCCTCCAAATTCATATGTTGAAACCTAATCCCCAATATGATGTTATTAGGAGGCGAGGCCTTTGGGAGGTGATTAGGTCATGAGGGTGGAGCTCTCATAAAGGGGATTAGTGCCCTTATAAAATAGACCCCAGGGCGCCCCCTTGCCCCTTCTGCCATGTGAGGACATGTCTGTCAACCGTGAAGCAGGACCTCACCAGAAACTGACTCTGCTGGCACCTTGATGGTGGAAATCCCAGCTTTCAGAATTGTAGGAAATAAACTTCTGTTGTTTCTAAGACACCTGGTCTGTGGTATTTTCATTATAGCAGCCTGAGCAGACTAAGACAGTATTTAAAAGAATCTAGGGAGTTAATAGCACAGGTCAGAGTATCGCAGCACTGGCCCTAGACTCACCCACTTTAGAAAAGAAGCCAATCTCAAGCTCCTGAAATAGTTATCCCAATGAAATTGTGTCCCCAGAGGCTAGCATTTAGTGTTGCCAGAGAGACTGGTGTCTGAATCATGGAAGGTGGATGGAAAAGGTCTTTTTAGTGTTAGTCTTGCCAGAATGACATCAATCTTTACATCTGTCTAGAGTCTATAATTTTAACTCAAGTGGAAGAAATCTTTCAGCAAGAGATGTGCTTTGCCACGATGCATTTACCATACCAGGGAAGGGGTGGGAATCCACCTAGGAGGAGCCTTTTTTTCCCATTGAGCAATTTTAAAATTTCCTTTTTGGAGCCTGCTGCTTCTGCCTTCTCACAGCTGCACTGGTTGTGAGCTTTTTTTGGAAATGGTGGCCTCCATTAATAGACTGGGAACAGAGGTTTTCCTTTGGTTGTGAGCTACTCTTCCTGTTGGCGTCTCTTGATTTGCAATTTGGCCTAAAATCCCACCTCCTGGGGAATGCTTTTCTCTGCTCCATCTTTGTGTTAGCTACAGTTCTGTAGCAGACACAGGGGCACGTCTCTCCCTCATGCTCTGTGAGGCAGCACCTGGCTGCAGTTCAGGCTCATGTCTCTGGTGTCTGGTTTCCTGTTTGAAAGACTCAGCTGAGGTTGGATCAGCAGACCCAGCTCTGCCTATCTCAGCAAGGACCCAACACATAACAGCTTGAAAAGCTCTATGACACACAAGGAGTCAGCTGCCTTAGATTAAAAGCAGAAAATATTGCCCTGGCTCCTAATATGTCAAAGGCCTTTCATGAACAGTTTCTTTTTTTATGGTTGAATCTTTGCCACAGCCATAGCTGTTCCAGAAAGCTACATCTGTTGAAGGAAAAGTGGGTATTTTTCAAGGCTGCTTGCTTTGCTGATGCCCTCTCTACCCCCTCCCATCTGCTGAGGCCCTTGACCCCCCCTCACCCTTGCTGAGGCCTCATGCTGGGCATCTGACTGTTAGCTCCCACATGGCCACCATTTGGCTGAAACACTCTGTAGCTTGAGGCCTATGGAACCTGCCATCTTAGCTCTGGTTCCCTAGAAAATAGCCTGAAACAAAAGCTCATGTGCTTACCCATTACGGCAAGTACAATCCCAGGGCAATCCCAGGAGTGAGAGGGGATGGAGAGGCTGGGAAAGAAGGAGGACACAATTGAGGGTGTGTGTACCTAACTTGGTCATAGCTTTGCAACAAGTAGATTGCTTGTTCTCTCAGGATGTCCAAAGGGATGCCACATAAGGCATTTGTATCTCTGAGTAGTGCATTGAGGAAGCCATTAGAGAGGAGAAAAGGAGGAAAATTTATCCACTGACTCCAATATCCCATTGTCTAGGTCAACTTCTCTGCACATCTGCACTTCAGCCCAAGAGAGGAGCCCCAGGGCGGAGGTGGGAGGTACATGATGTGTGTGTGAGGGAGGTGCTGTGAGGTCATGCCCGCAAGTGCCAGGAGGAACTGGGACCCTTAATAGGCAGGAGAAGCTGGCTGAATTCACAACCAAAGGAATAGTGCAAGCCGTATCTAGGGCCACTCCAGCCGAAGAGTCCAGGGCACCTGCTCACCATTGCTTAACGGTCAGTGTGTGCATCCCTGGCCCATAGCCCTTGGTCAAAGCCTGTCCAAACTCTAGAGGCTTGCCACAAAACACTACAGCCTAAGGTTTAGAGCTCCTTTCCCAGGTTCAGCAGCCAAAAACCCACTCAGTTCCGAACAGACTGGTGGCTCTCAGTCAATTGCCATAAAAAATTGCAGTAAAACCCACAGGACCTGAGCCTGGTAAGTACCTCCAAAGCATAAAGCCATCTGCCCCGGTTGGAGCAGAAGCCTTTGTCTCTTGCTGTGCATTTTGCTCCCCTGACTTATCTATTTTTATTTCTCAAGGTTTGAAGCCTCACGTGTCAAATATTCAGGTTGGGGTTATGCCTGTGAAACCATAACCACCCCTCTGTAAATGCAGGTCCTTTTCAAACTTAAAGCAGAGGAGAACACAAACTCCTGTGGGCTGCTTTTGGCAATCAGAAATGCAGACGGAGGGGTGGGACCATGTATGCCCATGTTCTCCTTCTAAACACACTAAACCTCACTCAAGAGTGTTACACTCCCTCCCCATGGGAGGAAACAACAGAAGTGAGGAAGAAGATGTTCCTCTCTGACATTCTCAAACTCCAGGGCACTCATGTCAAGATCTCTTAAAAGTTTTCTCATTGGGCTTTCCTCTGGAGGCCACTCCAGGAGGGCCAGTGACTTCCTGAGGCTCAACAAGTCTCCTTGAGTGGTGAGGTGCTGTCTTCCCTTCTCTAAGCAATTATCTAGGAGTCCTGTCTTCCCCTGGCTGGAGTTCAGATAGGAGGTAAAATGCCCAGCACCCCTCACTGGATCACCATCTCCTCCCTTATCATCCCCCTTGATGAACTCTAGACATCAGCTGATAAAAGATATATAAGGAGCCAGGGAAGTGCTCAAAGGTGGTGTGGCCACTTTTTAGTCAATCCTGTGGGGATGTGTCTAGAAGCTTCTCTTCAGAACATGGGGGTAACTATCAACTGTTGAGTTCAGCTTGGGGTTTCAAGTGTTATTCTGAGAAAACAGGAAATGTCCCATTCATCACCATTGCACATTCATTGTTTCACTAGGAATTGAGCATTTATGATTTACCAGGCCCTGTGCTGTGTGTTGGGGGTAATGTGAGGGGGGAGGATTATAAACTAGAACTAGTCATAACACTCAACCCTGGAGAGGCTTTAAGTAGTCCAGGGAGAGAAGCGCATACACACATGCACACACACACTTGCACGAGCACACACACACATACTCTTGTAAGGACAATAAGAAATGTAGATTCAAAAGGTTATGAAAACCCAGAGGGAAAAGTGAGGCTTTACTGAAAGGTGACATTTGAACTAGGTCTTGAAGGATGAGTGAGTTTGACAGAGGGGACAAAAAAGAGGAACGTCACTAGGAAAAGGTATAGCATGTGAAAAGCCATGTCTGCTTGGAAGGAAGTGGTTTGTCCAGGAAATGGAGAGGTTTGTGTGTCAGGAGCACATGGTATGTGGTCCTTTTGGTTAAGGGGAATATTGGAACATGAAGCTGAAACGTAAGTTGGAACTAGAACATGAAGACCCTTGTGTCCCATGATAGAGTCTAAACTCCAGAAAATAGAAGGTTTTCAAACAGAGGAATAAATAGGGTTGGATTTTAGAAAGATCATACTAGCAACCTTGTTGGGGATGGTTGTGTGAGGAGAGAGTCTACAGTTAGGGAAATCAGTTATGAGGCTACTACAATAGCCCTGGTGGTAGGTGGTGGAGGCCTGTATTAAGGCAGGGACAGTGGGGACAGAAAAGATGACGTGATTTGAGAAATATTTAGGAAATAAAGTTAACCGGATTTGACTGGGTGACCAATTCAATGTAGGGACTCAGATATGGCTATGTATCTTCTATCCTGGGTGACTGGGTAGAGGCTGGTAACTTCATCTAAAAGAAAGAAGGAAGAAAGTGGGGAGAGAAGGAAAGAAGGTGGGAGGGAGGGAAGGAAGGAAGGAGGGAAGGAAGGTAGGAGGGAAGGAAGGAAGGAGGGAAGGAAGGAAGGAGGGAAGGAAGGAAGGAAGGAAAAAGAGTGAATACAGGAGAGGAACAAGTTTTATAGGGACAACATTGGGTTTTATGTTGTGTCTGAGATACCTACATGCATATTTTGAAAAAGATATAATATTCATCTTAAACTGAGAGGTGGATTGGTAGAAATGATTTTACTGGTATTCTAAAAAACTCTGAGATCTCAGTACACGTATTGCACTTCTTTGGATTAAGAGGGAGCGGGTAAAGATATAGATGAATTTGTGGAGATAATGTTTATTCAGCAGGGGGACTTAATTGACATTCAATATGACAACAATTCATTGAGCACCAATTGAATGCCAGGCACCATGCTGGGATTTGCATATGCACAAATTGGACTTGGGCTTTTCTTTTAGGGAACTCTCAACCTCACTGGGGAAACAGAAATGCCCAAGTCCCTGTATCAGAGGAGCTGTGTAGAGGAAAGAATACTGCCCTGGGTGTTGGGAGTCCTGGGTTTAGTTTAGTATGGCCTTTGCCACTAATAGTTGTGTGATTTTCAGCTAGTTGCTTCTCTTCTCTAGTTCTTAATTTCCAACTACAAAACTAGAGAGTTGGCCTAGATAAACTCTAAGTTCCCTCCAAATATTAACCGTTGGTGATTCCAAGTATCATCGTGTAAAAGTGCAATGGGAACCCACAGGAGAGATGGATTAATTCTGGTAGAGGATGAGCTTTGAGTTGGGGCACAAAGAATGAGCAGGATTCCAGTGATGGAAATGACGAGGAAAGGCTTTCTAGGAACAGGAAGTGTGGAGAGGCTGTGTTAGGGAATGGAGCAGATCACCCTGTGTCTGGGTGCAGGGTGTGGAGGGCAACAAGGGTGGGAAAGGCTGAGGGGTAGGTAGGTGGCACCAGATGGAGAAGGACCTTGAATGTTATGAAAGATTTTATTCCAGTGCAATGGAGCTTAGAAATGATCCCTACTGAACAATCCACTGGAGGTGGAGATCTAGATAAGGTGTGATGGGCATCATAAAAGTTGTTTTATGGAACAAAACATCCCACAGCACAGAGGTGGGATAGATCAACTTTGACGGGAGAAGGCTAAGGGGTAATATACTTATTCATAGTATATTCCTTCCCTCTTTTCATGAGAAAGTATGAGGCCTGAGGTGGGGAAACAAAGATGGTGGCAGCTGCATTTCCTCCACCCAGGGTGGCTGATGAAACCCAGCACGTCATGGAGAAGTTCTCTGAGGAACAGCAGCTGGTGGTGTTCTAGCAGAAGGACAGCACAGGGAGCAGTGTGACCTGCATGAAGGGCCCCCATACAGTTAGGCAGTGGGCAGCCAGAGCTCACACTGCTTCTCCACAGGACTCTGCCAAGACCCACTGGGCCTTGGTACTCAGTCTGGTGCTGGGACCAGCAGCATCAGCATCCCCCGGGAGCTTGTTAGAAATGAAGGATCTTAGCTTCCACCCAAATCCACTGAGTCAGAGTCTGCATTTTAACAAGATCCCCATGGTGACCTGTAAGCACATTAAAGTTTGAGAAGCCTTCCCGCTTGCTGAACAGAGCTTTCCTCACTCAAACTCCTTCTCTTAGTTTATTTCTTACTCAGGGAAGACAGAAGAGTACTTCCTGGATTTCCTAGGGAGCACACTGGATCAAATGCCAGTTGGAGGGTAGGAATGCTTCACAATTACCCCTTGTATCTTCCTCATTCATTCATTCATTCATTCAATTAAATAGTAATAGAGCACCACCTATATTCCATTATGCATTCTCTCTGCATTCCTGGTCCTCCCGGCCATGAATGTGCTGGGTTACTTCTGACAGGATGGGAAGCCAGGGGTGTGAAATCCACTTAGTTGGGCAGGCAGATATTGGCACATGGGCAGGAGAGAAGTTATCCTGGTGTCAGGGGCTGACCTTAGAGTTTCAGATAGATGGGGGAGTGTGAGATGCAGTCCCATTATGGAGAGGTCCATAAGAAGCCCAGTGTATGTGCCTCCAGGGGCGGTGCTGTCCTGTTTGGCAGAGCACCATAGTAGCCCCACCAGGCTGACAGAGATTGAGAAATGGACCCACTGAGAGAGGATGTCCATAGCGGAGTTCAGGAGCAGTCCTCATAGAGGAATGGTGGGGGTGTGTATGGGAGTAGGACTCAGAATAGTGACCAAAGCTGAAGCCCACTAAAGAAGCCAGGGGACATGATGGGCCCTGGGTTGGAGCAACATGTCATCAGACAAAAAGACCACGAGGGGAGGGCTGTAACTTGGGAAACAGGCGGGAGTCCTGCAGGGCCCTGTCAGACTGAGGTGCGGGCACTTGACGCAGAGGCCACTGGATGCAGCATGGGGCAGTTTAAATCTTCCTACTTCGACGTCCCCTCTCTCCCAAGGATGGCTTTGGGGTGCAGAGGCTGAGACAGCAGTCAGGGAGCTCTGCAAACTCATCTATGAGGAGCTGAGGAAGCCGAGAGCTGGGGCCGAGAGGCTGGCGTTGCAGCCACCTTCACCTGGGAGTAGATGACAGAGGAATCCTGGGGGAAAGAGCACACAAGTGAGGCCAGAGGCTGGTGGGCCATGGTGAGAGGGCACACGGGTCACTGGACTCACCGAGTTCTTGAGAAGCCCTGGTGTGGAGGCCACTGTGGAAAGAAGGATAGTGTTCAGCTGTAAAAGGCCCGCTCAGAGCTCTCTCCTTGCATCTGTGCTGTTAGCCCAGCCATTGCTGTCTCTCGGGGCCCCCTTGCCTTTTGTAGATGTCAGCCATTTCTTTGGTCCCCTGCCTGTCCTGTCACTGCACCTTTCCTAAGATCCTGAGCCTCACGGCTTTGACCAGCTCTCTCCTCAACATCACTTCACACTTCATTCCCCACTCTGAGCTCCCTAGGGGCTCTCAAAAGAAAAATATAGCTTTTATCTTATTAGCGCTTTGATCGTAGATTCATAGTACTTATCATGGAGAGGCCGCCTGGCCTGGAGCAGAGGCAGGACAGTGGTTTAGAGAGTGGATTCTGGATCAAGACCACCTCAGACAGAGCCCTGGGTCAGCTGTGCAACCCTTGGGCAAGTCACTCAATATCTCCTGCCTTGGTTGTCTCATCTATATGATGGGAATTATAATATCATCTCCTTACAGGGTTATTGTAAATTGAGTTTATATGTGTGTGTGTGTGTGTGTGTGTGTGATTTCTAACAACTATCATGTGTTGAGGAGTTCCTACATGCCAGGTACACTTCTGAGTGCTATAAATAAACTATGAATATATATGTGTGCATATATTTATGGCATATATATTTATGGTGTATTTATTTACAGCATTCAGAACTGTACCTGGCACATAGGAACTGCTCCACACATGTTGATGTGATGTTACAAGTTATTATTATTGTTATATTGGCTTAAAACTGGAGTGAAATACGACATTCTTCAAACAGGGTTGTCTCCTTTTGGCTTGGAATGAGCTTCAAGGCTCCCTGGAGCTACACTGAGGAGCAGAGCTTGATTCAGAGCCCAGACTCTGTAGACAGACTGTTCTGCAATTTACTAGCTATGTGGCTTCGGGCCGGTCATTTAAGGTCTCTCTGCC
Source organism: Diceros bicornis minor (assembly GCF_020826845.1). Classification (NCBI taxonomy): domain Eukaryota; kingdom Metazoa; phylum Chordata; class Mammalia; order Perissodactyla; family Rhinocerotidae; genus Diceros; species Diceros bicornis. The sequence goes on from NC_080743.1 coordinate 61,669,344, forward strand.
TCAGTTCCTGTATCTGTAGAATGGAAATAATAACAATCTTCACCTCAAAGGGGGTTGTAAATATGAATGAGTTCATATGTGTTAGAGGTGGGCCATTGAACCAAGAATGGGGCACAAACACAATTCATTTGACTTTATATAAGATGGATCAGAAAACCAGAGAGGGAAGTCAAATGGCTAAAATCACATAGCGCTTTTTATAGAGCATAGTTAGGAAGAAGTCTGCCCCAAAGGCTGTTGTTTTCCTTTCCTGCTCGTAGCAGGAGGAAGTCAGGCTGGGATCCATCATCAAAGACCGTCTACCCTGAGTGAAGACTGACCACATAGCCAGACAACCAGCATATAGTCATCATCAAAGCTGCTTAATACTCTGTTGTTGTAATAGCATTTCCACATCTATTTTCTCATTTCATCCTCACAATAACCCTATGAGATAATGTGGTAGGCAGAATAATGCCCCCCTCCCAAAGATGTCCAAGTCCTAATCCCTGGAACTTGTGAAAATGTGATTTTAGATGGAAACAGGGACTTTGCAGATGTGATTAAGATCAAAGACCTTGAAATGGGGGGGGATTATCCTTAATTATCCAGGTGAGATTTTAAGGAGAACTTTAGAATCAGAGAACTTTTCCCAGCTGTGGTCAAAGGGAGATATTACTATGGAAGAATGGTTAGAGAGATGCAACATTTCTTTGAAGATGGAGGAAGGGGGCCATGAGCCACAGAAAGGTGTGTCCTTTAGAAGCTGGAAAAGGCAAGGAAATAAATTCTCCCCTGGAGCCTCCAGAAAGAAACTCAGCTCTGCCGATACCTTGATTTTAGCCCAGTGAGACCTGTCTTAGACTTCTGAGCTACAGCACAGTAAGATAATAAATTTATATTGTTTAATCCCACCAAGTTTGTGGCCGTTTTCCACAGCAGCAATAGAAAACTGATACAGATTGGAAAGGAATGATAGTTCTGTCTTGTTGTACAGATGCGGACGCTGAAGCTCTGAGAGGTTAAGTGACTGCCCAAGGTGACAGTTTTGTGACTCGGGTTATACTGAGGCATCTGTGGAGAATGGAGAACGCAGCACTGTGTGGTGGGCTTGGATCAACCCCAGCAGTGTAGGTGGGCACAAGTTAAGAAGACCAGGGACCCAGCATGGGGTGTGGTTCTGTGTCTGGCTGACCCAGACCTACCAAAGGGGTGGATACTGAGCAATTGGCTGGGCTGTCAAAACCAAAGGTCCTCAGGTCTTACCTGCATGTTTCTTTCCCTCCTGAATACTCCGGACTTCCGAGTATACCACGTCTCCTCCTTCAGGGTTTACTTGGAAAGAAGTTGAAGTTTGAGAGCATTCCAAGGTTCCTGCCTCTTGTCTGAGTTCCCCCCCTTCCCCCAGCTAAAGCTTGTTCTCTGGAGGGACTGGAGCCCTGCAGGCCCCTGCATAGGCTGGTCCTCATTTCCTGCCACCTCTTCCCAGGCCCACCCTGTGGTCCTTGCCAAAATGGAGGGTCCTTGTTCCTCACCATTGCTGTACACTGGTTGCAGTTCTATCCAAGCTGGTACGTTGTGGTAGGTGGGCTCTTGGGGGTCTGAGTTTGAAGGGTTCCTATGATACAGAAACGTTGATATTTCCCAGGAATCCTGACAAAGTAGCTATAATGATCATTCCCTATTAGTGAGTCTTTACCACAGGGTGGCTGCCAAGTCTGGAAACAAAGATAACTATATAACGAACGGTCCATTGTTATGGAATATTATATTACAAATCATGATAAATTAATATTATCTGTGTTTCCAGATTTTATGGCCACATGGTAGGTACCAGGCACTGTGCTAGTGCTTATAACAATATTAACTTGATTCTATTATTATCCCTATTTTATAGATTAAAAAAATGGAGTTTCCAAGAGGTGAAGTGACTTGCTCAAGACCATGTAACTAGAAAGGGAAAGAGCCAAGATTCAAACCTGGCTCCAAAGCTTCCACTCTCAGAGAGATCAGGATCTCAGAGAAATCAGTAATTAAAAGGCTCTGAGGAACCCTGCATGGTTTGGATCCTGCTACTATGGGCTTGCCCAGAGATAGTGAGCTGTGGTGTGGATGCTAAAGTCATCCTTTGGGATCCAAGATGGCAGCCCCTTCTTCACACGCACCACTTGCTATTGGCAGATTGGTCTTTCTGGGTTGCCAAGTTGTGTGATTCCATTCTCTTGGCTGTCATCGTAATAGGTATTGGTTAGGTTGGCCATGTCCAGAATTTCTAGGTCAATTAAGTTAATATCATGTTAGGACATGGATGGATTCAGTGGTCATAGCTATCACTCAGACAACCAAGGGGACAATGATACAAGCATGTAAGTTAATAAATAAAAAGCAATTAACACTTGATGCAAGAAAAAGGCCTATGTTGCTAATGTGGTGGGTGAGAAGCTCCTGGGAATTGCCTTGAGATATCCCAAGGGAGGTGACAATATAAAATTGGTGTAACCTGTCTCAGCGACATGAAGCAGTGACTGTGCTCTCAGTGGTAACTGACTCAATTCCATTTTTATACCCTGCAGGCATTTCATTAACCACACACAAGTACAGCCCAGATCTTACCTGGAACTGTCAGAGGTAAGCCTTCCTCCTGCAAAGGAAAGCAGAGGGGCATTGGATCCAGGAGAAAGAGGCCTTCACAAGGAGCTCAGCTCGTAGGAAGCTCACCTAGAACCTGCCAGGAGTTGCTGTCACTAAAGTGTGAACCCTTCTTTGCTATGCCCAAGGGAGGTGGCAGATTGGGCAAAAAGTACGGACCCTGGCTTCTAAAGGGGTATAGTTTTAATGTGAAACGGGAGCTCGCAATCCATAATCCTTTAACCTGGAGTTTGTAAAGAACAATGGGCAATAGTTGCAGGTGGGAAAATAGACTTGATCAGTTATGAAAATACTGGACTTTTAAAAAAATCAGTAAGTTATCAAAGCCTATTTGGTTTCTGTTTTTGTTCCTATCTCTCAGAGTCTTTCTTCTCCTCTTCCCATTCTTGGGGGTCTTTAAGGGGAGAGAGGGAGATACACTGCAGTTTATGATGTTGGATAAACTATAGCTCATCAAGGCATCTTCCACCCAATAGGGTTGTTTTAGGAACTTTGCGTTTGGTAAAGACAAATTCTGGAGGATCTAGAGGGGAAGATAGGTAGTGTGGGATTGTGGGGGGAGGAGCTGTTGAGATCTTGGGGGTGTCTGAAAAGCAGCATGAGCCTGAGGGAATGGAGATGGGAAAGGCATGGACTCCAGCAAAGGTTAGCCAGGGAGTTACCCACCTGGTTTTCTCAGGAGTCGGTAATAGAACAGCAGTGCCACAGCAGCAAGGCCCATGACGCTGAGCAGGCCCCCAGTGACGCCTGTGGCAACAGGGGCACTTCTGCTCCCTGTCGCCCCTGAAGAGGAAACCGCATGCATCAGCCAGAGGGAGAGGCTTGTGGTCTGGAACTGCCCCTTCCCCTGGAGCAGATGCATGGGCCTGGGAGAGAGGATGAACTTAGGGGACCAGGGTTCCTGAGGCTAAGTAGGTGCTGGTGTGGCACAGGAAATGGCTCTTCTCTTTGTGACGTAGCTTGTCTCTGCGGCTGAAGCAATGGGAGAGGGTCTAGATGGACAGGGCCAGCAGATGGGCATTAAATTCAATGATCCTCTTCGGCCCCTCTCCTGCTCAATTACCATCACTTCAGAAACACTTCAGAAAATAACAATTTAGAGAACTGCCAGCTTTGTGTACCTGTCCCTGAGAAATGTTGTCCTGGTCAAGTATCATGAGGATTGTCAGAGTATCCTTGGAGGATATATTTTGTCCACTTCTGTGGCCTGGGCACAGGAAACTTACCTGTGATTGAAAGTGTCACTACCTCACTGCGCTGGGCCCCCAGGCCATTGTCGGCCTCACAGGAGTAGTTCCCAGAATGTTCTGCAGTCAGTGAGAGGTTGAAGGAAGCTCCTCCTCCAGAGGGGGCCGAGCTGCTCCCCACGGTGACATTCTCGTGATAAAACTGGTACAGGATCGGGGGAGAGCCTCTCTGGGCCTCACAATGAAGCTCCACCACGTCCCCCACCACAGCTGGGGCCCCGGGAGCCCTGAGGGTGAGGACAGGGCGAGACACTGGAACTGAGGGAGAAAAAAAGTCAATAGAAGTTCCTATTTATAATATACTCATAAAGGAGTATATTATAAAAATATTATAAACAAAAATATTATAAACTAATGGCAGAAGTCAGATTTCAGTCTTGGAAAATACATTGAAACACATATGACAGACAAAGCTAACGACTTTAATCTACAAAGAGCTCTCAATGAACAAAAATATCCAACAGAAAAGTGTGAAAACGGTATGAACCACTGAATACTTCAAATAGTCAATATATAAAAAGATTATCATCTTCATTACTAATTAAATTTATACAAATAAAAACACCTATCAGATTGGTAAAGCTTAACAAGATAGATGATGCTGATGAGGTTGTAGAAAAATAGGCATCTCGATGTGCTGTAGGTAGGAATGCAAATTTGAGACACTTCCTAGAAGGGCAATTTGGCAATATCTACCAACTTTAAAGTGCACATAACTTTGACCCAGCAAATCTACTTCTAAAACTATTTCCCTTAGGGACACTGACATAAGATATGCAAAGATATTTGTACAAGGATTTTTATTGTAGAATTTTTATAATAGCTAAAAACTAGAGATAACCTAATTGACTGGCTAATACAATATGAAAGATATCCAAGGTGTATTTTTTTATATTAAAGTTAAGATGTATTTTTAAGTAAAAAATGCAAGTTGCATAACTATATGTGTAATATGATTCTACTTTTGTGGAAAATTCTATGCCTTTATGTTTATGATATATTTGAATATTTCTAGAAAATATACACAAAACTATTAACAGTGGTTATGTCTTGGAAGTATGTGGATCTGAAAGCGTGCAGACGCAAGTAGAAAGAGATATGTACTGTTCGTCTCGTCCCTTTTGTACCATTTGATTTTTTTATCATGAATATTTATGTATTCTTTCAGAATAATTATTAAAAACTAAAAAATTTTGTTAAAATGTGGCCACAAAGGATGAAGAAATGTCATAACGTGGACTTACATGAAGAGTTGGATAAACCCATGGTTCAACCTGGCTTTACCATTGCTAGCTGCATCTGTAAACTAGTTACTTCACCTGTCTAAGCCTCAGTTTCCTCTCTTGCAATTTGGGGATAAAAATGAAATCAATCATTTTTATCCTCATTGGTTTATCTTAAAGATTAAATGAGATATTGCATGTCTCAAGCACAGGGTCTGGCACATGTGAGAGCTCAGTAAGTGTTGATGATGATAATGATGACGATGATGATTGTGGTGGTGGTGACAATGGTAATGAGAAATATTTCTTTTTCTTGCAGATCTCCATGATCCGTATCCTAGTTCCAGGACTCAGACACAATTCATTTAGGCTGGGCAAGAAGTCCTTTAGGTGTGATAGCACCAGCAGAAATAACATGTATCAGGGAATCATAGAAACAAAGGAGTGGGGATGAGCAGAAAATCATGAATACAGAGTGTAGGAGGTATGATGCGCTGCTGGTGCACTGTGTTATGAAGAGAGAAGGAGAAGCATTGGGTCAGTGGTGCATGCCTATGTGGTGTATCTAAGAGGTAAGTGTGTCAACCTTGTGGTGGGATTCCCTGTGAATCTCAGAGGAAAATTGGTTGAGGTGGATGCTGCCTGCCAGTAGGGGAAGAAGAAGGAACTGGTTGAATAGAAAAAAATCAAATCTGAAATCAAGTTGCCTCCTGGATGCCAAAGAGATGGCTGCACCAGCCACTTGGAAGAGATGCTGAATCCTGGGGTGGCATCCCCACACCAACCTGCTCACGTGACTTTCTCCCTATTCCTTATGACACTCAGGGACCCAGGCAAGAGAAACTAAGAGGATCAGTCAGTATTTTGCTTAGAGGGTGTTTGCATGCCATTTCATGGCCTCCTGTTTCTCTGGGATGTATCCCAGGAGCAAGGACTCCCAGCTTCTCCTTCTGTATATCTCCTTCCAGGAACCTTTGAGTCTGAAATACTCTGTATTCCCAAAATCGTAGAATTCTAGGGCTGGGGATGACTGTGATGTCCATGGAGTCTGATTTTCCCACTTTATGGATGAGGAAATTGAGGTCAATATAGGGAAAGATGCTTGGCCAACATCATACAGCTAGTTATCTTCAGAGTCAAGGCTAGAACATCCATCTCAAGCCCTTAGCATGATTTTGTTATACCCTAGGTCTCTCTAAACAGGGGTTTGGAGGTTTGGTCTGTAGGAGGTCATCACAAAACAGATTCAGAGCTCACAAGTAGTTTTCCTTTGGATATTACACTTAAAGGCAAGAGGTCAAAAGAGAGCTTAGAGAATGAAGGAATTTGATTGATGGGTGGCCATTTCCATTCCATGTCATCGTGATTCCACCTTCTCAGTGCTGCTTCCCTGTGTCTCATTGCTTTAAGAATCACTTGGTACACTAACTTGGACTAGTTGTATCTCCTGAAAGGCTACGCACATAGCTAATATCAATATAGAATTTTTAATATGGAAATGTGAGGCCTATTTATATTCCTGCTAATGAAAGAAGCTCAAGAGTAGAGGCTTGTTGAGAGTCAATGAGAGAAAAACCTGGACAAGGAATGGCCAAACCTTTTTTGGAACAGAGACTCCCCAAGCTCAGAATTCTTTAGTTTCCCTTTTGTATCATAATGACAGATAAGAATATAGGCTGTGTTCTAGAAAGTCTTCTTTGCATTTTTTAGTGGAGTTTTGGTCACATTCAAGAAGACTACTTGAACCGTGCTGCCGGGAAGATTCAGGTTCTAAAGCTGAAACCATAGGAAGGATCCCAGACTTCCAAGTGGAGATTCTGTAGGTAGGAAGTATGCTGGGATACTTCACACCAGCAAATGGGGGTGCTGGAGCTCCATTTCAGCTGCTGGGAAGAGAAGGCAGTCAGTCCTTGTTGTGCTGCTGGTGGGCAGCACCAACTCACCTAAGACATTGAGTGTCACCATCTTACTCTTTTGGGCCTCCAGGTCATTGATGGCCTCACAAGAGTAGTTTCCAGAATGTTCTCTGGTCAGAGAAAGGTTGAAAGATGCTCCTCCTACAGAGTGGGTCGAGCTTATCCACAGGATGACATCCTCATGATAAAACCGGTACAGGATTGGGGGAGAGCCTCTCTGGGTCTCACAATGAAGTTCCACCACATCCCCCACCACAGCCTGGGCCCTGGGAGCCCTGAAGGTGAGGACAGGGCGAGACACTGGAACTGAGAGAGGAAAAAGAGTTAACCATCAGTTCCTGCTATTTAAATATATTCCTCCATAGGAAAGACATTTCAAACAGAAAAATGTTTTTCTCAGTATTGAATCTGAAGAAACAATACTGTTTGTGTAGTGCTACATAGAGTTTGGAGTACTTGGATATACAATCTCAAATATGTTTGGAGAATCTAAAAACAAAGATTAAATTGAAACCGAAGTATCATCTGAGAAAATCAAAAGACAATTGGGGAAAAGGAGAATTCAGGTCAATGGAAAATAAGGAAAAGGAGAGACCTGTTGCCGACATTGCCAAGGATGTAACTGAGCCTGGGCCGCATCAGAAATGAGGCCCACAAGAGAATGAATATTGATTAATTTATTTTCTCACTTTTGTATTCATTCATTCATCAAAAAATAATTGAGCAATTAATAAGTCTCAGGAACTGCACTACATGCTGGAGATTCCATAGTGAGAAAGACACAGTCTCTATACTCATGAAGCCTACAATCTAGAAGAGATGATGGGCAGCAATTAAACAAAAATACAAATATAGAATTAAAACACTGATAATTAATACAAAATAAAGAATAAGGTGCTATGAAATGTATAATACTGGCACCTGTAACTAACTGGGTTAGTCAGGGAGTGCTTCCTCACTAAGTGACATTTGAAACTAACCAGATGAAGAGGGAAATGAAGAATGCACAAGGCAGGCAAATAGTATATGCAAAGGCCTTGAGTTGGGAAGAAGGTTGGAAGTTTTGAGTTACTGAAACAAGTTGATAGCAGCACTAAGAGAAGGGCTTGAAGACTGCCATGAAATAGGAAGCTGGAGAGCTAGGCAGGGCTCCATGAGCCACAGTAAGGATTTTGATCCTTCTTCACAGAGATGATCAAATCTATCTTTTTAAAAGACCATTCTGATGTCAGTGTGCAAAATGGATTGCAGTGGGACAGAAGTGGAGTGGCATTGGAGTATAATTGAAATGATGGTAGGTTTGTCTATCAGTGTGGCAGTAGAGAGAGAAAGAAAAGGTCGAAGAAATATTTAGGAAGTAAAATCAACAGGACTTAATGATTAACTGACTATGAAGTGCAATGGAGAGAAATATCAAGGAAGACTCCTGGGATTCTGCCTTGGATATCTGGATGAATGGCTGTGTCTTCACAAATGTTGGGATGCTTGGAGGAGGAACAGGTCTTGGGGGAATACCCTGAGTTCAGTTTTAGAGATGTTCAAGTTCATGAGCTTTTAAGATATTTGAGTGAAGATATGGCATGTGCAAGTGCTCAAGTGGGATGTTTCCTTTGGAGATATAAGTTCAGAAATCATTTAAAGATGACATCCTCAGGATCATCCAGAGAAAAAATATAGATAAAAGAAGAGAGTGCACGCAGGACAAAGTTCCGGAACACACCAACAGTTAGTTTGTCTATTAAAGGAAGAGCCAGTAAAGGTGACTGAGAAGGAGTGGTGGAGAGAGGAGAGCCAGGAGAGTGTTGAGTTATTGAAGCCAAGTGAGAGTGGGTTTCAAGAAGGAAGAAAAGGTAAACAATATGGACTTTCTGAGAGATCAGGTAAGATGAGGATTGGAAAATGGTCATTGGATTTAAAGTCATGGAGGTCATTGGTGACTTTGTGAGAAACACCTTGGTAGAAAGTCAGAAGAAACAAAAGGATTAGAATCTAGTAGGTAAAAAGAAAATGGAGACAACCTGTTCAGCTGACTTTTTTTAGAATCTTAGCCATAATAGAGCAGTGGCTGGAGGCATAAGTAGGATCAAGTGAGGGTTCTTCTTAGACATGAGAGAGATGTAGCATGTTAAATGTCAACGGAAAGGATCCTATATAGAGGGAGACATTGGGGGACATAGGACAGAAAGGGAAAAATGGTTGTGCAAAGTGTCTGAGAATGCAAGAAAGGATGGAATCTAGAGATCAGATGGAGATTTTGACCTTTCATAGGGAACACAGTCCTCTCCTCCATACCTTAGGAGGAGAAGGAAGAGTTACTGGACAGATACAGAGACAAACACTCAATATGGTGGGAGTCGAGGGTGTCATTGTCTGGGAGGGAGTAGAGGTGTTAATGAACTGAGGGTTCTGTTGAGGTCTGAGAAGAATAGTGATTAGAGGAGTTGAAGAAGCAAGTAGAAGGATAGGAGATTGTGGTCAGATATTTGCAGTAGTGTGTGTATGTGGGAGTGGATGGCTGATGTGAAGAGGATGACAAGCCATCGTGTTCAATGGATCATCCATGTAGACATTAGAGTCACGGAATGATGGCAGAATGTAGGGTATAGACTACATAGACTGTGAGCCTATATTGAAAATAGGCATGACTAGGAGGTCAGCTTATGACAGGGCCAGGTGAGACAGTGCTATAGCTGAGTGCATTAGGGACATGTAAGAGGTCAGGAGAATGATGTTGGGAAGTCCTCTAGCAAGAGTTCTGGGTGGGGTGCTGAGCTGCTCTGGGACAGGGGCAGGAGAAGCTAGAGAGAAATTAATGAGCCAATGAGAGAATGAGTTGGCCTTTTTATTGATTGACAGACAGAAGAATCGCCAACTAAATCTTTTCTGAGGTGAGACATGCTGAACTTTTTAATTTCCTTTCTTGCTGATCCTTGTTAACTAGGATGTAATTTGTGTTGTGAAAGCCCTTACTCCTATGTTAGGGAAGTTTTTGTCACAATGGCTGCAGTATTGCTACCAGGAAAGGCATAGCAAGCAAAGGGAAGGTGCAAGTTCTTGAAAATGTAGAATCCAGAACTCCTGGATGGAGGCTGTATAGGCAGCAGGCCTGCTGTGATGTCACACACCACATGGCCCTGTGGAACCTCCAATCTTGGCTCCTGGGGAAGATGGGGAGATGGTCTGTCCCTGGTTGTGCTATAGTTGGAAGAGTCAACTTACCTGTGACACTGAGTGACACTGTGTCACTGCGCTGGGCCCCCAGGCCATTGTTGGCCTCACAGGCATAATTTCCAGAATGTTCTTCAGTCAGAGAGAGTTTGAAGGAAGATCCTCCTCCAGAGGGGGCCGAGCTATTCCCCACGGTGACATCCTCATGATAAAACTGGTACAGGATCGGGGGTGAGCCTCTCTGGGCCTCACAGTGAAGCTCTACAATGTCCCCCACCACAGTCTGGGCCCTGGGAGCCCTGAGGGTGAGGACAGGGCGAGACACTGGAACTGAGGGCAAAAATGAGTTAGTTGACACCAATATCTTTTCCTAGTTTTTTAATTTTCATTTTCCCGAGATTATCTCTGTTGAGTATTTGGTGACACTTTCTAGATCTTTTCTACGTATAAGAACACTCACTCATAGCAACACACTAATAAACATATTAAAACACACACACACGCATGGGATCACAATATGTGTACTGGTCTACAACCTGATTTTTCCCTTAAGCAACATATCATGGGCATCTTTCTATGTTATTACTTAAAGATCTATCTCATTCACTTTTAAAAACTTGCTTTACTAGGGCATAATTTACACACAATAAAATGCAACTCTCTTAAATTTACAGTTTCATAACTTGGAATAAATATTCCTTGGTTATTTTTAATAATCACAGAACATTCCATTGTATGGATTTACCATAATATATTTAAGCAATACCCCATTAGTGGATGTTTAGATTGTCATCGTTTTCTAATTTCAAATAATGCCACATGAAACAATCCCGTACCTATATCCATGTACATTTGTGCATGCATTTTCTAGAAGAAATTCTTAGAAGTGGAATTTGTGGGATGAGAGATATGGGCATTTCAAATAATGATATACAATGCTAAATTGTTCTTCAAAATGTTTGGACCAATTTACACTTGCACTAATGGTATATAAGAGTTTCTGTTTCCCCATTTGCCGATCAATTATAGTCGTATAAATGCAGAGGTTTATTTTTATTATTTATTCTCTTTTCCTAGTCTTCAACTCTACAGTTGTTCCATCTGAACATTTCACTCATTCTGTCATCTGAACAGGTCACTCTAGTGATCCTTCAGTCTACTGGTTGATTTTTCATGGATGGCTAGTGAACTATAATCTATTAACGATGAGTTACCGTACACGAAGTATTCAAATTATTTTCAAAATGGAAATTTTGAAATCTATCATTAATTTTTCAAAATTATCAAGGCAATTCTTTTTTGTTCACCCCTATGAAATAATAATAATATTGACAAAATTATTGTTCTTTTATTTCTTCTTCTCCCTCTGACGAATTGATTTTTTTGTGATGTGTTTTTACATTTTCAGCATTTATAATAGTTGCTTTCTATTCTGTAACTGTAATTCTAATAGTTGATTAGCTTTTGTTTTTATATCTGTATCAGTAGTTTTCAACCCCATCTGAACAATAGTCTCATCCGAGGATGCGTTAAAAAAATTTGGATTCTGAGGCCCCATCTGAGAGATTCTGAATTTAATTGGTCTGGAGAGGGCTTAGTAATAAGTCTTTTTTCAAAGTTCCTAGGTAATTCTAATATGCAACCAGGGTTGAGAACCACTAATTTAAATCGATTCAGTACTCACATTTCATACCATGGTTTCCTCATTTTGAGTCCTTTATATTGATTCATAGCTTGGCTGACTGGATTTTGTCATCAAGTAATTTTTTCAGGGAGAGTTAATGGGTACTAAGTTCTCTGAGTCCCCGCATGTTTGAGAATGCCCTTTTGATTTGATATAAAATTCTCAGTTCTCATTCCTCCCCAGAAAGTGCAGTCTGGACACCACTCCTCTCTTTTAGCAGTGAATTCTGTGGAAAGGCTAAGACCAACTTCATATTTTTCCTTTCTGATATAATGACTGCTTTTTTTTCCCTTTTGCCATAATTATCCACACACACATGTATTTTTAACCTTGACATTCAATAACCTCATTAGGATATGTCTTTTGATCTACATATTCTTTTACTCACCTCAGGAAAATTTTTTGTCACATCTTTGAGCTTTGTTTTTCTCTTCAGTTTGGTTTTCTAACTAAGAGACACTTAATTATCCACACATGGGGTCTCCATTGCCTGATCTCCATACTCAAATTTTTTTTCTTTTTGCCTTTATTTCCGTGTCTTTCTACTTTGTGTTCGTACTATTTTCTCAAACCAATTCTCCGTTCAATTAACAGTTTTCAGAAGTGTACATTCTATTCTTACTGCTTCAAATTTGGGTCTCATTTCTAAAATAACTTTGTTATTTTCTTTGGTTTTCCTCTTGAGCTTCACTAGAAAATTTTTTAATCTTTTTCTGTTATCATATCTTCTTCAATCTTGTAAAATTCCTTTTTGTACTTCTTTTTTCTGGAGTCCATATTTTCTTTAATTGTATTTAGAATATCCAGAAGAATTTTTTTTTCTATTTCCTATAGCAATTCTTCCTAAAAGTTTTGTGTATTATGTTCCTTTCTTTCCGTTTTATAATTTTAAATACATAAATGCAAAGATTCCCATATTGGACTTTTTTTGCTTATAACTTATCCTTCAATAAATAAAGTTATATTCAGAGTATTGTATTTGCTTCAGAATGCTGTGTGTGTGTGTGTGTGTGTGTGTGTGTGTGTGTGTGTATTTCAGTGACTCAGGCCTGTTGATAGAGTCAAAATGGGTAATTCATATCAGAACACATTCCCATGAAATCTCTGTGTCTTCTCTGTGGGGTACATTCCCTCAAGAAAAGTAGATTGTTCTGCCAGAAAGTCTGCCTGGCTCACAGTGAAGCTTCTCAGTTCACAAACAACTTGTTTGCTAACTTAGAGCTCATTTATTTCTGTCCAGTTGATATAAGCAGATGCAAAGATCAGTGTTCTTTGCCTGCTTTTCTCTCCCTCATCTCACCTCAAAGACTGTTTGTTCATTGAATTACAAATGCTGACTGAGGACTTACTCTGTGCCAGACACCAAGTAGGCACAGGGATGTAGTGGACACCAAAACTGATGAGGTTCCATTTTCATGAAGCTTATATTCTGGTATTGAAGGAGATATACAAGATACAGGAAATAAAGAGGTTTTAGATATTGCTAAATTGGAGAAGAAAATAATGGGATAGAGGATGCCTTAGGGCTGGGGGCTTTCCTAGATAGATTGGGTTCTGGCTTTGGAGTCTGGGTCTCATAAAATTTAACTTTCTTAAATAATCTCTTTACCCAACAATTTATATTGGAGGAATGTCTTCCTTTGGTCATTCTTGATTTCTATTACCTGAAACAAGAGCTATCAAGGAGCAAGTGATCCTTCAGATTCATATGTTCCAAGATAAGACCATAGTAATAGGAAATCCAAATGGACTCATGTGTTGCTAAGACCACAGACTCTTCCTGCAACTCGAGTAGTTTACAAATTCTGACCACACCCCACTTCTGTTACAATCACACTGGGACTAATTTCCGCTTCTGGAACCCTATAAGTACCTCCCTCCCCTAACTCTCCTCTGTGAGCCATGATGAGACTCTGTCAGGGTCGTGCTCTCTCTTGCTTTGCCAGGTAAATAAGCCCAGCTCTGTAGCACCCACAGGATTCTCTGGCCGTCCTGTGTGGGGCTTTGACAAATGCTTCTCAGCCTCTTTCTCGCCTCATTTCTTCCAGACCTTCATGAATTCCTGGCCTTTGGATTCCTGTTCCAACTCAAATCACAGAATTCTGGGGCTAGAAGGATACTTCTTATCTTATCTAACTTTCAATATAAGTGAAAACAGTAAGACAAAGAAAGTTTAAATATTTTGCCCAAATTATGAACTAGCTATTTTCACAGCCAGAGATAGATTTTAGGTTTTCTGACACACACTTGTACCAGACAACCCAAGCAAGGTGTTTTTCATGTACACTGGTCCTTTCTAGGAAACCTCAGAGTCCCAGCCATGGATAGTGCTTTTTTTATTACCCTAAAAAAAGTATTTTCTTAAGCATAGTTCATTATGTGTCATGTTGTCCCAAGTGACTCTGCTATTTTGTCCATAATTTGCTGAACTAGAGGTGGGCAGTTGGTTTAAGAACAACCCATGAATAGACTTGCCAGTGTTCTAGGAGATGGCTTAGGGGCTAGGCTGCCCTACCAGTTATAGTAGTTAGAATCACTGCTAGACCAGTTAGAACCACTAGTTAGCAAATAGTCATACCCATAAGCCCAAGGCATTCGATGCTGGGGTTAGCAGAAGCTTTGAGTAAAGAGAAGTTACGAGATAGCGGGATTGAGAGTGGAGAGCACTTAGGAGCTGCAAGGGCAATGGGGCAAAAGGACACAGAAAAAAATAGTTGATGGGCCTATGAGTAGAGAGTAATGGAAGCTTTCAGCTCATCAGGGATCAGCATAACCTATTTTTGAGTAACGAATTATTTTCTGAGAGATCTCTCAGTTCTCCTTCCATGAGTGTGGATATGCTGTCTTGTTTTTCTTACTGCCTGGATAGCCATACAAGAAACACTCACTCACTGGGGACACCTGGGGTCTCTGCTTTCTTGTGATGTAAAATAGGCTGATGAACTAGACTCAAGATTTTTCTATCATACTTCTGCTTCTCTGAAAAGAAAACTGAACTTTCTCTCTTTACTAAACAAAGATCCAAGTGTAAAAAGAAGCAGTTTCACTACTAAAATGACGCTCATTTGATGGTTATATGGGTAACCATAAGCTGTAAGCCTATGGTTTGTATACTTTTCTGAATGTATGTTGTACTTCAATAAAGTTTTTAAAAACATAATACAATAAAATAGCACTTAGTTTAATGGATTGAGACAAGAGATCATAGGAACCCCAGAAAACCAAGGAGCTGGTTCCCAGGAAGCCATTTCCTCCCTTCTCTTCACCTTCATCCCTCTTCAAACCTGCTGTGAGAGCTTGAACTGCTTTGGAACTGTTTGGAGAAAGTAGGGTCTTGCTCACTATTTGTCCATAAGACTGTGCTTGTAGCTAAGTTAATATGTAAGTGTTAGTGGGGAAATATGAGATGCTTCTGTGCATCGAGTTAAGAGAAATTGGCTTGGGAACTGAACATACAGGTTATGAGAAGATAATTTGAGAAAATACATTCATTTGGCAAAAGCTGGGGAGTGTCTTGAGCTACCTTAGGGTTCTGGCTGAGCCAGGGCTGGATGAGGACTGAGGCCCACAGACAGCTGGTTCTATGAGAGAGGAGCCAAGTGGGACATTAGGTTGATTGGGGCAGGAAACTGGAAGGTACACAAAGACTTCTGAAGGGGTTAGTGCATGAGGGGTCAGGGATGAGTGACTGGCAGGAATCCATGGCTTGCCTGTGGCAGAGAGACTCATGGACTCACTGAAATGGGAACCAAAGCCATTGTCAGCTGTACAATGGTAGTTCCCAGAATGCTCTGCGGTCAGAGAGAACCTGAAGGATGCTCCTCATCCAGACGGGATTGAACTGCTCCCTAGGGTGACATTCTCGTGATAAAACTGGTAGTGGATGGGAGGAGAGCCTTTCTGGGCTTTACAATGAAGTGTTATCATATCTCCCTCAAGATCCCGGGGCCCAGGAGGGCTGAGGGTAAGGACGGGATGAGACACTGGAACTGAGGGAGAGAAAAAATTCATCAGCAGTTGCTTCTGTTGTTTACTGTCAATTTCAACCAGTGGCTAGTGAAACGCCCAGTCTCATCTCCATCGGTCCTCAGGGCAGCCCAGCAGCCTCCAAGGCTGTTCTCACCAGCTCTCTCCTGTCCTCATGCTGGTCTTTTTCCTCTCCCATCAGACCTCTAGCCCCTTCCACTCTTCTATCTCCCGTTGTGAAGTGACATTACTCCCGTTACCCAGAGGTAACACAACTCTTGGAGAAGAAGTCCTTTATCTTGCTGCCATCAGACCCACACCCTTACCTACAGCAGCCCCTCGCTCCTTCCCTCTGCCCATTGACACTGGAAGAGCCGTCTCTCCTTCCACCCAAGGCGGACTCTCCCTTCTCTTGACCTTGAGCCTACCTGCCTCTGTCCTGGATGTAAATTTTCTGCTTCTATTGGCTTCTTCCCAACACCATTTAGATGCACTTAATCTTCTCCACGTTAGAAAAACAAAAAACAAACAAAGACAACTCTATGTGCATTTAATTTTCCCCATGGTCACTTCTCTTTTCTGCGGAAAGATTTCTGGTAAAAGTGGTCTACATTTATTGTATCCACTTCTTTACCTCACGTTTATTTTTGTCCAGCACAAATCATAATAGTAATCTGGTTTTTATCCCCACCAATGTACTAACGTTGATTTTTCATATTTATGATTATATTGATAATCATAATGATATTAATATTAGATACTTAAAATGATAACGTAGTGCCTTTAACTATGTGTCTGGTACACATGCATTTGTCAGATATAATTTGTAAATATATGTATGCAGACGCATTTAACTATCAAAACAATCCTATGAGGCAGGTACTATTATTGTCTGTATTTTACAGATGAGAAAATTGAGGTCCAAAGGGGTTAAATTGCACAGTTAGTAAGTAGTGAGCCAGAAGTCAAACCCAGTTATTCCAGTTCTCATTTGTGTTCTTCCGCTTTTGTATTCAGTGTTTTGTGACTAAATTCAGGGGAGGTGACTCAGTCCTTAGCTTCCATCATCTATCACCTCTGCCTTATCTGAATTAGCCTGCTATCTTTTGCTTAAAACACTCTCTTCCTTTGTGTTTTGTGGTACACATTTTCACAGTGTCTCTTCTCTCAGCCACAGTCCATCTCAGTGTTCTTCCTTCTCAGTGGGGGCTGGCCTGGGGGTTCTGTCTGACTGGACACTCTCATCTTGGGCTATCTCCTCCATGCCTAGCTGCTCTCCAGACTGGCACTTCTACCATCTGTTCTTCACCCTGTGACTGGAGTGATGTTCCCCAGTATTAAAATCCTTCATGGACCCCAGATTACCCTTTATAAAGAGCCCAAGCCCTTACCATTGCTTCGAAGGCCTCATAACCTGGGCCTGCCTCCCTCTCCCATCTCATACTGCCTCTTTCAACCATTTCCCTCTATGCTGCTGTCAATGAGAAAAGATCTCCTTCCAGTTCCCGAACATTTCTTCCTTCCATCACCACAATTCATTAACACATGACTCAACCTGAAACATAGCCTCTTTCTTCCTCCCTCAAACTGTCCCTTCTCCTCCGGAATGTTCCTAATCACCGTCAGGCCTCTGAAAACACGTGAACTCTTCTAAGAAATGTCCTATCATCTCCCAACTGAGGTTGGGGTGCTCTCCCATCTGCCCCCACAGTCTCCAGGTACTTCTATCCCTTGGTTTGGTGTTTGCCCTATTGCTCATGTACATCTGCTATTAGACCCTGAGAGCTGTGTGCACAGAGCCATGTTGGTCTAGTCTCATGTATCCTTAGTCATTGGTGCAGTCTGACATACAGTATATACATAACCATTATTTATTAGGTGAATAAATGTCACTGTATAGAACTTTATGCATCTCTGAGAGCATTTGATAATGACGTCACTGTCTCCAGTTTCCTTTGGCCTCTGGATTCAGGGGTGTAGCCTCTCTGTCTCTTTCATTTGATGTCTCCCCCCTGGGTTTTCTGATCCTTTCCTTGATAATCTTTTGCACATCTTTTGTGGGAGGGGCTAGATTCTGGCTTGTCTCCAGCCTTGTTCTGTTTTTTTACAGAAGAGGAAACTGAGGCTGCTTCCAGCACCAGCCAGAACTGGACTCTGTGCCACCAGTGGAAACCCAAATCACACTATCCCCTAAAGTTGGGCTTAGAATTAGGCTGCACATAGATGGCATAAAACTAAGATTCAAGGCTCAACAGAAACCATTTAACTTTATAACTAGTAAACAATCACTTTCACGGCCTTTGAGGCACTGAGGCTTGCAAGCAGAGGTGAAGTCATCTCTGCTCATGAGGGGCTATCTCTTGCCCTGCTTCCAACCTCTCCCCCGTCTGTTTCTCACTCACACTATTGCCTATACAACTCTGAGGTGCTTAAGCAAGAGGGACATCGTTGAGTAACTATGATCCTGCTACCTGTCTTTGAAGCTACCTGTCTTTGTATCCTTCATGGTTTTGTATACTACTCATGATCAAAATCTGATATGAAAGGGACAAGAGACACCTCTGTGCCCCTGGCACCTGATGTTGTAGCTACTGAGAACAATTGACTGAATGAAAATCAGGCATCTGAGGATTCAGACAAGTAGAGAGAAAATGAAAAGCATTTGGCTCCTTAGAGTTTGGGGGCCAGGAGAGAGAAGCTGCTGTGCAGACAGCCAGGGGTGTGATGGCACCTTGGCTGCCCAAGGAATGAGGCTCAAAAGCAGCAGACAGCTGTTACAGTGAGTCTCAAAGGATATTGGTTTAGCCCAAGAAAGAAGCAGAGGAAATTTGAGGGTGGGAACACATTTGCAGAGGGGTTGGTGAGAAAGGACAAGGATGAGTGATTGACAGAACCTAGGGCTTACTGGTGATGGAGAGGTGCACTGAGGTGCTGCGCTGGGCCCCCTGGCCATTGTCAGCGGTGCAGTAGTAGTTCCCAGAATGCTCTGTGGTCAGAGAGAAGCTGAAGGAACTTGTTCTCCGTGAAGTGGCTTCTATCTTCTTAAGAATTACACCTTCACGAAAAAACTGGTACTGGATGGGAAGAGAACCTCTCTGGGATTCACAATTCAGTGTCATCACTTCTCCTTCAGGAACCCGGTCCCCAGGAGGGCTAAGGGTGAGGACAGGATGAGACACGGGGACTGAGGGAGAGAAAAAACTAGTCAATAGTTGCTTCTGCTGCTTACTGTAGATTTCAACCAGTGGCCAGTGAAATGCCCAGTCCCATCTCCACTGGCCCTCAGGGTGGCTCAGCAGCCTCCCAGGCTTTTGTCGCCAGCTCCCCTCTCCTCACGTTGGCCTCTTCCTTCCCATCAGACATCTGACCCCTTCTCTCCACTTTCCCCTTGTTAGTTAACCTCACTCGTTTTCCAGAGGGAAGACCACTCTCAAGAAAGTAGTCCTTTATCTTCCTGCTATCAGACCCACACCCTTACCTACATCAGCCCCTTGGTCCTCCGCTCTGCCCATTGACCCTGGAAGAGTCATCCCTCCTCCCACCCAAGGAGGACCCTCCTTTTTCTTGACCCTGAGCCCACCTGCCTCTGTCCTGGATGTAAATTCTCTGCTTCTATCGGCTTCTTCCAAACACCATTTAGATGCATTTAATCTTCTCCACGTTAGAAAAACAAAAAAAGAAACAACAACAACCCTATGTGCATTTATTTTTCCCCATGATCACTTTCAACTCTTTTCTGTGGACAGACTTCTGGAAAAATGGCCTACATTTATTGTCTCCACTTCTTTACCTCACGTTTACCTTTTGTCCATTACAAATAATAATAATAATCTGGTTTTTATCCCCACCAATGTACTAAAGTTGATTTTTCATGTTTATAGTTATAATCATGATCATAATGATAATAATAATAGACACTTATAATGATAATGTAGTGCCTTTAACTACCTGTCTGGTGTAAGTGTACTAGTCATATACAATTTGTATATATATGTACACAGACACTAATTTAGCTATCAAAACAATCCTATGAAGCAGGTACTATTATTGTCTCTATTTTACACAGGAGGAAATTGAGGCCCAAAGGGGTTAAACCACACAGTTAGTAGGTTGTGAGCCAGCAGTCAAACACAGGTATTCCAGTTATCGTTTGTGTTCTTCTGCATTTGTATGCAGTGTTTGGTGACCCAATTCAGGGGAAGTGACTCAGTTCTTAGCTTTCATCATCTATTAGTTCTGCCATTTCTGAATTAGCCTGCTATTTTTTGCTTAAAACACTCTCTTCTTTTGTGTTTTATGGTACACATTTTCACAGTGTCTCTTCTCTCAGCCACAGTCCCTCTCAGTGTCCTTCCTTCTCAGTGGGGGCTGGCCTGGGGGTTCTGTCTGACTGGACACTCTCTTCTTGGGCCATCTACTCTACTCCTGGCTGCTCCCCAGACTGTCCCTTGTAGCAGCTGTTCTTCACCCTGCGACTGGAGTGACGTTCCCCAGTGTTAAAATCCTTCATGGACCCCAGATTACCCTTTAGAAAGAGCCCAAGCCCTTACCATTGCTTCTAACGCCTCATAACCGGGCCCTGCCTCGCTCTCCCACCTCATCCTGCATCTGTCAACCATTTCCCTCTATGCTGCAGTCAATGTGAAAAGATGTCCTTCCAGTTCCTGAACATTTCTTCCTTCCATCACCACAATTCTTTAACATATGACTCAACCTGGAGCACAGCCTCTTTCTTCCTCCCTCAACCCCTCCCTTCTTTTCCTGGAATGTTCCTACTCACCGTCAGGCCTCTGAGCACACATGTACTCTTCTAAGAAATGTCCTGTCATCTCCCAACTGAGGTTGGGTTGCTCTCCCATAAGCCCCCACAGCCACCAGGTACTTCTATCCCTTGTTTTGGTGTTTGCCCTATTGCTCATGTACATCTGCTATTAGACCCTGAGAACTGTGTGCACAGGGCCATGTTGGTCTAGTCTCATGCATCCTTAGACGTTGGTGCAGTCTGACATACAGTATATACATAACCATTATTTATTAGGTGAATAAATGTCACTGTACAGAACTTTATACATCTTGAGAGCATTTGATAATAATGTCACTGCCTCCAATTTGGGCCTCTGGATTCAGGAGCACAGCCTCTCTGTCTCTTTCATTTGATGTCTCCTTCCAGGGATTTCTGATCCTTTCCTTTACAATCTTTTGCACATCTATTGTGGGAGGGGCTAGATTCGGGCTTGTCTCCAGCCTTGTTCTGCTTTTTTACAGAAGAGGAACTTGAGGCTGCTTCCAGGACCAGCCAGGGCCAGACACTCTGCCACCAGTATGAGCCCAAATCACACTTTCTCCTAATATTGGGCTTGGAATTTGGCCACATATATGGCACAAAACTGAGATTCAAGGCTCAACAGAAACCATTTAACTTTATAACTAGTTGACAATTCCTTTCATGGCCTTTGAGGCAGTAAGCCTAGCAAGCAGAGGTGAAGTCATCTCTGCTCATGAGGGGTTATCTCTTGCCCTGCTTCTAACCCCTCCCCTATCTGTTTCTCCTTCACACAATTGCCTAAGCAACTCTGAAAATGTTTAAGCAAGAGGGACGTCTTTGGAGTAATTGTGATCCTGCTACCTGTCTTTGTATCCTCCATGGTTTTGTACACTACTCATGATCAATATCTGATATGAAATGGAGAAGAGACACTTCTGTGCCCCCGGTAACTGATGTAGTAGTTACTGAGAACAATTGACTGAATAAAAATCAGGCATCTAGGGATTCAAGTAGAGAGAAAGAGAAAAGCATTTGGATCCTCAGAGTTTGGGGGCCGGGAGAGGGAAGCTGCTGTGCAGACAGCCAGGGGTGTGATGGCACCTCGGCTGCCGAAGGAATGAGGCTCAAGAGCAGCAGACAGCTGTTTCAGTGACCCAGGGAGTCTCGAAGGATATTGGTTTAGCCCAAGCAAGAAGCAGAGGAAACTTGAAGGTGGGAACACAATTGTGGAGAGGTTAATGAGAAAGGCAAGGATGGGTGATTGACAGAACCTAGGGCTTACTGGTGGTGGAGAGGTGCACTGTGGTGCTGTGCTGCGCCCCCCGGCCATTGTCAGCGGTGCAGTGGTAGTTCCCAGAATTCTCTGTGGTCAGAGTGAACCTGAAGGAACTTGTTCTCCGTAAAGTGGCATCTATCTTCTTGATAAATACACCTTCACGAAAAAACTCGTATTGGATGGGAAGAGAACCTCTCTGGGCTTCACATTGAAGGGTCACCATTTCTCCTTCAAGAACCCGGTTCCCAGGAGGGCTAAGGGTGAGGACAGGATGAGACACCGGAACTGAGGAAGAGAAAAATCTAGTTAACAGTTGCTTCTGCTGCTTACCGTAGATTTCAACCAGTGACCAGTGAAATGCCCAGTCCCATCTCCACCAGCCCTCAGTGCCACCCAGGCGCCTCCCATGCTTTTCTCACCAGCTGTCTACTCTCCTCACGCTGGTCTCTTCCTTTCCCATCAGACCTCTGGCCCCTTCTCCTCTCCTGTCTCCCCTTGTTAGGTGACTTCACTCCTGTTTTCCAGAGATAAGGCCACTCTCGAGAAAGAAGTCCTTTATCTTGCTACCATCAGACCCACACCCTTGCCTACATTAGCCCCTTGCTCCTCCCCTCTGCCCATTGAGCCTGGAAGAGCCCTCCCTTCTCCTACTTAAGAAATACGCTCCTTTATCTCGACCCTAAGCCAACCTGCCTCTGTCCTGGATGTAAATTCTCTGCTTCTATCGGCTTCTTCCAAACACCATTTAGATGCATTTAATCTTCTCCATGTTAGAAAAACAAAAAACAAACACAAACAACCCTACGTGCATTTAGTTTTCCCCATGGTCACTTACTTCTCTTTTCTGTGGACAGACTTCTGGAAAAAGTGGGCTACATTTATTGTCTCCACTTCTTTACCTCATGTTTATTTTTTGTCCATAACAAATAATAATATTAATCTGGATTTTATCCCCACCAATGTACTAAAGTTGATTTTTCATGTTTATGATTATACTGATGATGATGATAATAATAATAATAGTTACTTATAATTATAATGTAGTGCCTTTAACTATGTGTGTGGTGTATGTGTGTTAGTCCTACACAATTTGTATATATATATGTATGTAGACATTAATTTAACTATCAAAACAATCCTATGAGGCAGGTACTACTATTGTCTCTATTTTACAGATGAGGAAACTGAGGCCTAAAGAGATTAAACCCCACAGTTAGTAAGTGGTGAGCCAGCAGTCAGACCCAGGTATTCCACTTCTCATTTGTATTCTTCTGCTTTTGTATTCAGTTATTTGTGACTAAATTCAGGGGAGGTGATTCAGTTATTAGCTTTTCGTCTATCAACTCTGCCTTATCTGAATTATCCTGCTATCTCTCTTCCTTTGTATTTTAGGTACACATTTCACAGTGTCTCCTCTCAGCCACAGTTCTTCTCAGTGACCTTGCTTCTCAGTGGGGGCTGGCCTGAGGGTTCTGTCTGACTGGACACTCTCTCTTGGGCCATCTTCTCTACTCCTGGCTGCTCCCCAGACTGGCCCTTCTACCATCTATTCTTCACCCTGTGACTGGAGTGATGTTCCCCAGTATTAAAACCCTTCACAAATCCCTGATTACCCTTTAGAAAAAGCCCAAGCCCTTACCATTGCTTCTAATGCCTCATAACCTGGCCCTGCCTCCCTCTCCCACCTCATCCTGCCCCTTCAACCATTTCCCTCTATGCTGCTCTCAATGCAAAAAGATCTCCTTCCAGTTCTTGAACATTTCTTCCTTCCCTCACCACGATTCTTTAGCACGTGACTCAACCTGGAACACAGCCTCTTTCTTTCTCCCTCAACCCCTCTCTTCTCCTCCTGGAGTGTTCCTACTCACTGTCAGGCCTCTGAGCACACACGAACTCATCTAAGAAATGCCCTCTCATCTCCGAACTCAGGTTGGGGTGCTCTCCCATCGGCCCCCACAGCCTCCAGGTACTTCTATCCCTTGGTTTGGTGTTTGCCCTATTGCTCATGTACATCTGCTATTAGACCCTGAGAACTGTGTGCACAGGGCCATGTTGGTCTAGTCTCATGCATCCTTAGACATTGGTGCAGTCTGACATACAGTATATACACAACCATTATTTATTAGGTGAATAAATGTCACTGTATAGAACTTTATACATCTCTGAGAGCATTTGATAATAATGTCACTGCCTCCAATTTCGTCGGGCCTCTAGATTCAGGAGCAAAGCCTCCCTCTCTCTTTCATTTGATATTTCCCTCCAAGGTTTTCTGATCCTTTCCTTTATAATCTTTTGCACATCTATTGTTGGAGGGACTAGATTCCAGCTTGTCTCCAGCCTTGTTCTATTTTTTTATAGAAGAGGAAACTGAGGCTGCTTCCAGGACCAGCCAGGACCAGAGTCTCTGCCACCAGTATACGCCCAAATCACCCTGTCCCCTAAAATTGGGCTTGTAATTTGGCCACACATAGATGGCACAATACTGAGATTCAAGGCTCAACATAAACCATTTAACTTCATAACTAGTTCACAATTCCTTTCACGGCCTTTGAGTCAGTAAGCCTAGGAAGCAGAGGTGAAGTCATCTCTGTTCATAAGGGGCTATCTCTTGCCCCGCTTCCAACCTCTCCCCTGTCTGGTTCTCCCTCACACAATTGCCTAAGCAATTCTGAAAATATTTAAGCAAGAGGGACATCTTTGGAGTAACTGTGATCCTGCTACCTGTCTTTGTATCCTTCATGGTTTTGTACACTATTCATGATCAATAACTGATATTAAAGGGACAAGAGACACATCTGTGCCCCTGGGAACTGATGTTGTAGCTACCGAGAACAACTGACTGAATAAAAATCAGGCACCTAGGGATTCACAGACAAGTAGAAAGAAAGAGAAAAGCATTTGGCTCCTCAGAGTTTGGGGGCCAGGAGAGGAAAGCTGCTGTGCCGACCGCCGGGGTGTGATGGCACCTCGGCTGCTCAAGGAACAAGTCTCAAAAGCAGCAGAGAGGTGTTTCAGTGAGCAAAGGAGTCTCGAAGGACATTGGGTTAGCCCAAGCAAGAAGGAGAGAAAACTTGAAGGTGAGAACACATTTGTGGAGGGGTTGGTGAGAAAGGCCAAAGATGGATGATGACAGAACCGAGGGCTTACTGGTGATGGAGAGGTGCACTGCCCTGCTCTGCTTGGCCCCCCGACCATTGTCAGCAGTACAGTAGTAGTTCCCAGAATGCTCTGCAGTCAGAGTGAACCTGAAGGAACTTTCTCTCCATGAAGTGGTTTCTATCTTCTTGATAATTACACCTTCATGAAAAAACTCATACTGGATGGGAAAAGAACCTCTCTGGGCTTCACACTGAAGTCTCACCACATCTCCTTCAAAAGCTCGGTCCCTAGGAGGGCTGAGGGTGAGGAGAGGATGAGACACGGGAACTGAGGGAGAGAAAAAATTAGTCAACGGTTACTTCTACCACTTACTATAGATTTCAACCAATGGCCAGTGAAATGGCCAGTCTCATCTCCACCAACCCTCAGGGTGGATCAGCAACCTCCCAGGCCTTTCTCACCATATCTCTCCTGTCCTCACTCTAGTCTCTTCCTTTCCCATCAGACCTCTGGCCCCTTCTCCTCTGCTGTCTCCCCTTGTTAGTTGACCTCACTCCTGTTTTCCAGAAGGAAAACCACTCTCGGGAAAGAAGTCCTTTATCTTGCCACCATAAGACCCACACCCTTACCCTGTTCCGTCCCCCTGCTGTATGACTGTAGAAGAGCTGTACCCCTCCCTTCCCAAGCCATTTGAGTCTTCTTCTCAGTCCCTCTTCTCTATTTCTCCATTCACTGGGGTTGACCTCAGGGCTCTGCCCTTAACCCTTTTCCTTTCCAGATTCACATACTTTTCTAGGACCTTCTCCTCTGTTCCTACAGTTTCCCTACATCCAGCCTGACTCTCTCTATTTACAGGTGAGAAAATTGAGTCAGCAAGAGGCTAGGACGCCTAGCCTAAGCCAGCAGGCTGGTTTCCAGGGCCATCCAGGGGTTGGCTTTGTATCCTGACTGCTGGTCCAGTGCTGAATCACATCATCTCCTTAACAGTGGGCCTGGAGTTTGCCATGAATAGAGGGGATGGCCCAGGGCTCCACAGAAGCTGTTTTCCTCTCACCATCATAACTACCTTCACAGTTTTGAGGACAGGATGGCATCATATACTGGTAAAGGAGGTGATGAAGTCTGGGGTTCTCCCTACCTCCGTAGTTACATCTTTGGAGTATCAATGATGTTGCTACCTGTCTCTGTATACTACAGGGATTTGCACATTGGTTACTGTCAAAAATTAGCTGTTAATTGGGACAACATATGAAGGGATACCTCCATATCCCTGGTAAAAAGAAATGATTTGTGAGCTACTGAAATTGATTCGGTACTCAGACATCTGCGCATTCAGAGGACAAAAGAAGAAAGAGAAAAAAACAGAGTTCTACAGATGTCGGGGACCAGACAGAGAGAGAGAGATGCTGCAGACACATTAAGGGGTGTGATGGCATCTGGGCTGGTTGAAGAATGAGGCCCACAAGAGATAGACACTTGTTCAAAGATCTGGGAGCCAATGGGGACATTAGGATGGTGTTATGAACTGAGTTGTCTCCCTCCAAAATGCATATGTTGAAGCCCTAACCTCCAATAACCCCCAATGTGACTATATTTGGAGACAGGCCCTTTAAAGAGATAATTAAGGTTAAATGAGATTAAATGGGTGGGGCTCTAATCAGATAAGACTGACGTCCTCCTAAGAAGAGGAAGAGACACCAGAGACCTGTCTCCCTTTCTGACCTCATATAGAGGAAAGGCCATGTGGGGACACACTGAGAAGGTAGCCAACTACAAGCCAGAAAGAGAGCCCTCATTAGGGCTCCCACCAATCCTCCTGGCACCTTGATCTTGGACTTCTAGCCTCCAGAACTGTGAAAAAATAAATTTCTGATGTTTAAGCCACCCAGTCTGTGGTATTTTGTTATGGAAGTCTGAACAGACTAATGCAGATGACTTGGGGAAGGAACAGGAAGCAGGTAAGTGAGTAGAGATTTGTTGGAGAGCAGTAAGAGAAGGACTAACCAGGAGTGGCTGTACTTTCGTTGATTGACAGAAGAATCAAGGACTGAGTATCATCTAAGCCAAACAAAGCTGAACTGTGTAATTTCTCTTTGGCCAGAGATTGCTGAACTGACAAATTTTGAACTCTGAAAAGTTTCAAAGCTATGTTAGTGGAGTTTTGGTCAGATGGTACATTTTCCCATTGATGATTCACTCTAAGGAATTCCTGAATTCCTGAATTCCTGAGAGTATGGTCACAGGAAGGAGCTCAGAACTGCCAAGCAGAGGCAACAAGCCTGCTTTGATCCCACGTGAGCCAAAAGCCTGTAAATCTATGTAGCTGGAGTCTCTAGACTGTGGGGGAACATGCAACCTGACCCTCGCTGTGACTTCTGGTGGTCAGAGTTAACTCACTTCTGATGGAGAGTGGCCTGTCCTTGCTAGCTGGGTCCCCAGGCCATTGTCTAAGCACAGGAGTCATTCCCAGACTGTTTTGTGGGCACAGAGATTGAGGGATGCTCCTCAGCTATAGGGGTCTGGGGTCCTCAGGATTTCAGCCTCATGATAAAACTGATATAGGATGGGGGAGAGGCTCCCTTGGTTTCACAGTGAAATTCTTTGCAGCATCCTGTGCCCCAGCGGCCCTGAGGGTGAAGAAAGGATGTGTCACTGGGGCTGAAAGACACAACGAGGTGGTCAGGGAGGGTCCCTGCACATCCTTAAATCCAGGAGTCTTATCGAGAGACGTAGAGCCAGATCAGACATGGTTCTAACATCCTATTTGTTCTGGTTTTATTCCCAGGTGTGATTTCCTTAAACTAAGAGGGAATTTGTAAATATAAAGGGTTTATACATGTGCCAATCACCGAGCCTGTTCTCTAACCTCCATTTCTAAGAGTTCCAAAAGTTCCCACTGCCCACAGATCCTTCTGTGCCAAACTCCCCCTCCTGCTAGTCTCTGTCTAACTCATGGTAGGTTATTCAGAGTATTAAATTATTGTTAACTATCGATATCCATTCCCACCCAACTGCCTTATGATCTTCACTAAGTTTGATAACCCATTCCTCAGATAATATCTGGCAGACTCACCTTTCACATTGATGGTCACTGGCTTGCTTTGAAGGATGAGGTGACCGTTGCTGGCTTCACAGTTATACTCTCCAGCATCACTGTTTTTCACCATCGAGATCTTGAATTCTGCGTTCAGGGAATTCTGAATCTTTGTTTTCATACGCTGCTTATTTGATCCTTTGTACCAGGAGATTCTGACGGTCCCTGGGACTCCAACTACTGAGCAGGTGAGCACCAGTTCCTGCCCTTCAAACACCAACTCTAGGGCTGGGCGGGTATGTATTTGAACATTGGCAACAACTCCTAAATGAATAAAAATGACATATGGGACTCTTGGCAGTGGGGTACTCATTGCTGGAAAAGAGTCACAGGATGGGAAGGGCTAAATCTACTGATCCAATGTGGGATGTTGGCCTGGAATGGAATTGGGCTTGGTCCTTGAGAAGAAGGAGGAAGTGATGGAGAGACTGTGTTCCTTCCATTGCTTGGGAGACCTTCTACTCTCTAATGATCTTGCAGAGCATCTGGCTTAACGAATAGAGGCAACACTGCCCACCTTCCCTCATGTCTTACCTATCTCCTGATAAAGCTTGGACCAGTCATTCCAGATATTACACTCAGTGCCCAACAGTGGCATTGCTTGAGGGAAGTAGTGGTGGTGGTGAAGGGTACAGGGAGACTTGGCATTAGAGGTACTTGTCCTGGAGCTGTGGTAACTGCAGCGGCTAGTTGGAAATCAATCATTCGCATATACAGTAAGCTTGCCCTCAGGAAAGCACTTCTTAACCCCTCTAGCTTGTCAGTTACATGGTCAGAGAAGGTGAACCCAGGACAGTTCCCCTAAGTGGGGAAACCTGTGATGAAAGGTTTCCACGCTCTAGGTGTGTGTGGTTTCACATAATGAGGTTGGCTTAGAGCAGTGCTTTTTTGAATCATCCTGGAGTCTTGAAGATCAAGATACCTGAACAGAGTGGGAGTAGAGCATGAGGTTGGGGTTCCATCAGTTACATTGAGGGAGATCCTATGCTAGAAATTACTGTGTTGCAATTGTTGGATAACACACTCTCCACCTCCCCTGAATTCTCATTCTTTAAATTGGTGACCTAAGAAACACCTGTTACCTGTGATTGGAGAATAGAAGATTAATAAAATCTAGGAATTTTAGAAGAAACAGAGTTATAGAACCATTTTTTTTTCTTTTTGGCCTAGAAATGGGAGTGAATTTTTGGAGCATGCTACCACTTTCACTCCTTTATCACTCAGGAAAACACGCACCCCAGACTATGCATCCCTTCCTAATGCTCAAGTAGGTTTCCCATGAGACAGGTCAAATTTAATTTGGGGAGGCATTTGACCATTGATTAGAAGTCATGCTTGAAACCTATACAACTTCAGAGACTTAGAGAAAAGCAATAGTGGGTACACAACCATCTCTAGTGACATCAAGTTGTAACTATTTATTCCCAAAGATTTTGTCCTTTGATTTTGTTGTTCTGAAGTGTTCTTCTCCAGGCATCTAGCATTCTAGGAATCTGTCCATCTGGCTGAGCAGAGTCCCTCCAGCCCAGCCAGAGGGCTCTGTCATAGCCCACAGCTTATGCCTATGGGCCTAGCAGGAAAAAAAAGTGATGTCAAGGAAGAGAGCTTTCAGAGGGCAAAGAAAGAGTTGTATCTCATAGCACTGAAAGAAAAAATAGTCTTCTCTTAGAGTTTCTTGTTTCTAAGCTCCTCTAACATGTCCACAAGAATTGAGGTTTCTTCTCTCATACCTTTCTCCATCCCATTCCCACAGGTATAAGAAGCACTTTCGACATGGACCAGTGGCCCAAGAAGATGTGCAGTTCTGCCTGGTTCTTCCCAGCCCCAGTCCCAGTAAATCTCAGAACCCACTGACACTCACTCTGCACATATATCTGGGATGTCTGGCTCTGTTTCCAGACACGGGAAGTCACTGTCTGTGCCTCGCACGAGTAAGACCCTGAGTCTTCTCTCCTTATGGCAGTGATCTGGAATTCTGGGGAGCTTCTCCACCCTGACCCCAGGATCTGTCCACCTTTGAAGAAGTGGAACTGGAGCTGGACATCTGACCTCTGTGGAGGGAGCTGGGTCTCACAAGTCAGGGTCACTAGTTTCCCCTTGGTGGGCCAAGAGGATCTGGCTTTCAGCACGGGAGGTGGAAACAGCTCTAGAGAGAAGGATCACAACAGTCCTCAGAGCAATGAGGCTTGGAACTTCTCTGGATAAAAACATAATTCATCCTCAGCACCCACAAGCAGAGCATACAGAAGCAGGCAAAGAAAGAGATGCCACTTTTGATTCCTAACATCCTACAGCCCAAAGCACAGTTGCACTTTCTCTGTTCCTTGCAAGAATGTGCCCTGAGGTTCAATAGTACTCCAGTCCACCCTTTTCTTCCTATTCTCCCTCCACAACCTCAGGGACCCTCCTTTTGACTAACCCACTTCACAAATAATGAAGGCTTTACCTTGGACTTGGATGTTGACTGTGTTTGAAGTAACAGAGCAACACTTTTCCTTAAATCCACTACAGCGATATTTACCACTGTCCTTCATATCTGCTTGATGAATGTGAAAGTCAGAAGTTTTATGAAGGGATGCCAGGAATCTATCATTCTTGTATAGTGTCATATTATTCACTGCTACTCCCGCCTTTGCTCGGCATCTCAGAACCACAGAGTCGGCTTCAAACACGGGAAGTGGAGCCTGCAGGATCAGGTTAGCTGTAGGAAACACAAGACCAGTTATGTGTTTCATCCCATTGTTTCTCCTTTCTTTTTGTTATCAAGTAGATTTTATAGGAATGAGGATGGGGAAAAAGGATTCTTAAAATAATTGTCAATTCTGCTTTCTGATATTAAAATAAACACATATGCCTTGAGAAAACTAGGAAAGCAGAAATGTACATAAAAACCTCCTATCATCTCACCACCCAGATTTTGGCATACGTTTTGACAGTTCTCTTTTCCATGTGCATGTATGTGAGAGTCTGTGTGTATTTTTTTCTTTTTACGAAATTGTAACATTATTTATCTATTTGATAGCTTGCTTTTCACTTGCTATGCAATGAACACTTTTCTGTTGTCAATATCATGACCGGACCTAGTTTTCAATGGCTACAAAATTTTCCTTCAATGGCAGCAATGTAATTTATTTAATGAGTGTTCTTTTCTTGACCATTTAAGGTCCTTCAGTTTTGGGGGTGCATATCTATGATTGTTTCAGTAGGTAAATTCTTAAGAGGGGAATTGTCAGGTCAAAGAAGATTAGCATATTTTTTGCTCCTTGCTACTACATTGTTTCCTTGTTCACTAAATTAAGGAGCATTATAACTAGGGAGATACTGCTTCAAATTCAAAACAGGTGGCTTTAGGACAAAAAAGGAAATGTTTCTTCTTTTCTCTCTCTCTCTCTCTCTCTCTATGTCTATCTATCTGCCTATCTGTGTATATCTATCTGTAAATATGAACAATCCTCATACTGCTTATTATTTCAAGTAAATTATGTAGTCTTAAAACCATACATAGATTTAGGAACCATTCAAATAAATTGCTTCTCAAATTTCTTTTTACTTGAGCAGCTTGTAAAAAATAGAAATTCTTCAGTCCTCTTCCTATAGATTTTGAAGGAGTAAATATTGGGTAGGTTCTGCATAACAATATGATTTCAAAAATTTTTAATTCTTTCACTTTTTTCTCACCTGTAGAAAAGAGTAACCTCACAGAGTTACTCAGGAGTGAGTCAGAGGCCTGACATCTATACTCCCCAGAATCATGAACCACATGGGTGTTACTTAGGGTTTTGCTTGACATTTTCCCCTCATGGTACCAATAGTACCATGTTGCTTTCTGTGCTGAGTTGAAGCGAAGACCATTGCAAATCAGTTTCACCGTCTCTCCTTGGAAGGCAACGGTCCATGGAGCGTGGAGGGAAACCACAGATTTTGGCGCAGTTGCTGAGGAGGAAAGAGAAAAAGTCTGAGGTGGAGTTGCCTGCAGTCCCCATCACGATGGTTTGTAAGGGACAGACTGGAGGATCTGGCTTTGGAAAATCCCTAAGAAAGCCCCCTGGAAAGTTCACTGAGAGCTCAAGGCTGCCTGTCAGCCAAAGAACTCACCTTTCCAGGGGACAGTGATTGCTCAGGGGATGGCAACGAGCAAAATGATTTTAAGAGGGCAATACCAGCACGATTCACTACCAAATGTTGATGAGAAAAAATGGCTAGTTAGCCTGTTGTGGAATTGGATCCTAGAGAAAGTCACCGCCTGCCCCTGCCACTTCATCGTGTTCATAAACCCATAAGAACTTCCCAAGGAGTTGTTAAAGCACAATTTTGCACTTTTCGCAAAAGGATAAATTATATTATCTTAAGATTTTAGCACTGAGAAAAGCTTGAGAGATTAACTTGTCTAACATCTTCGTTTTATACATGATTATTCAAATGCCCAGAAAAATCCCATCATAGCTAATTGTGGCCGAGCAAGGAATGGACAAGTCATTCACTGGAGTCCAGAGGTGACCTAGACAAGAATGAAACCCTAGGGCAGCTGATTTTGGACAAGGAGAGAAACTGAAGAGAGTTCTTGCTATTCATGGGTCCTCAAATATCCAAGACATTCTCTGACCCAGAAGAATGGCAAAAAGAGTCAGAACTAAGAAAATATGTGATATAGACAATTTGTATTCTCCCCTAATCTCCCCTTTTTGTGCATTTCTTCCTTTTAAGGGCTCAGTTGTTGGATGTTCTTCTGCTTCCCACACATTTCCTGGAGGATTTTACTCTTGAAACTGTATAGGATGCAATATTCCTGCTGGTATCTCCACAGCGTGATGTTTTCAGAGGAGTTTTTCTGGCTTGCTGATTGGAGAACATCCTATCCCAAGCCTTGCACATTTGTCCTGGAGTTGAAGATGTCCTGTTTGGTTAACTGGAGTCCATTTGTCATAAGAGTAAGTGCAGGGCAAGGCAAAGGCCAGGAGCTGCTTATGCACTTGCCACTTCTTCCAGGGAGGTTCGGAGGGTGACCATGAAGCTATCTTGACCCTTGGGCAATGTCAATAGACCAGGTGACACTTTCACATCTCCACTGGTCTTGGCAAGAAAAACAGGAGATATTGGGGATCCTCAAACAGCTGTTACAAATGTTTCATATTTATCAGGGAGACGTTCTAATTCAGAGACACTGAAGAGCAAAAGAAAGGAGAACTCACCAAATTGTCCACCGACAGGAGCTGCAAAATATAAACGAATAAATAAAGAACCAAAGATAAGCACATGGCAAGAATTCTTTGGCTTTTGAAAAATAATGCCTATTTTTTCTGTCCATTTATTATTTCTTTCATTAAAAATTCATTTTTTAAAATTTAATAGTCATTTATTAAACGTCTATGTACCTTAGGCATTGTGCTCGGACCTCTAAGATGAATGAAAAGTGGTATCTGCTAGTAAGAAGTTGACTGGTGGGGGAAACAGAAACATGAAGCAAAGTAATAGAACTGTCATACAGGTGTAAATGCAGTAATAGAATACACAGAATGGCCACCCATCCCAGTGTGTATGGTGTGTGTATGTGTGGTGAAAAATGTGAGTGAACCATGAAATGTACCTGAAGGAAGTGATGTTTGAGCAAACTGAATGAGAACAAATGTGCAGGGCTTAGGATAGGATGTTCTCCAATCAGCAAGCCAAAAAAACTCCTCTGAAAACATCACATTGTGGAGATACCTGCAGGAATATTGCATCCTATACAGTTTCAAAAGGTGTTTGTGGATGGCAAGAGATGATGGGGAGGGTAATCAAGGCAGAAAGGGCACAAAAGTAAAGAAATAGCATTGGTGTTCAGGAGTTGGGGGGGGTCTGGAAAGTAGGGAGTAGTAGGAGAAATCAGATTAGAGAGGCATGCAGGGCCCAAGTCATGGATGGTAAGTAGCTCAGATTTTGTTATAAAAGCAATGGAGATCCATGGAAAGGTTTCAAGTAAGAGAGTGTCAAGGTTAGAATTTGTAATTTAGATGGATCACTCTGTCAGGGAGTAGGCTTCAGTGAGACCAGATGTGAAGCAGAGAGACTTGCTAGAAGGCAGGCAAGAGACGATAGTGTTTAATTTTCTTCAGAGTGTTTATCTGAAATTACCTAAATTACTTACTTGTTTACTTTGTTTACTTCTCCCTCTCTAGAGTAGAAATTCTGTGAGATCAGGGACTTCTCCTGCGTTCACTATGTGTTCCCCAGGACATATAACAGTGCCTGGCACATATGAGATATTTCATAAATATTTGTTCATTATGTAATCAATTAGAGAACTAGGTCAGTAAGTAGAGAAGGGAGGATATAGGTTTGAGAAATGGGTAATGGGGAGAGAAAGGAGGCAAAATTGGCAAGTTTATAAATTGATCAGACATTCCAGATGAGGGACAGATTGTTCATTCATTCAACAAAAATTTTTGGAATGCCAACCACATGCCAGGAACTGGACAAGGCAATGGAAATCCAGCAGTGAGAGAGAGAGAGAGAGAGAGAGATATTGTCCCTGTCCACATGGGGCTGGCTGATGGAGGAGCAATCTAAACCTAAGCGTTTTATAGGGAACAATGGATTATTTGCCAATACCTAGATATCTTGGTCACAATGGATTTTGTATTGTTTTAAATGTAGTTTATATTTTTCTGAGTGTATTCTATGTGGTAGACATTCACATATATTATTTCATGTAATCTTGTCAATATCCCTATGAGATAAGTTCTATGATTATCCCCATTTTACAGATGAGAAACTGGTTAAGTAGATAGTACGTGACAGGATGGAGTTTTGAGCCCATTTGTTTAAACCCATCCTGTTTGACTCCAAAGTGCATGCTCCTGTCCATTACCTTGTTCTGCCTTTCTGTATTGGTGCTACAATGGGATGTGCTTCCTATTTCTGAAGTATTTCATGCAGCTTCCAACTAGGGAGTCCTTTTTTATTACCTTGTGCTCCACTCCATTCCTGCCCCCTCCAGCTCCCATTTTCTCTCTGTTTCATAAAGTCATTACCAGCTACTTGCAGATAGTTTATTATCTGCTTGCACCATCACTGGCAAATTTTCCTAGACAATTATTTAACCGTGATCTTGTTACACAGCTGTTTCTTGTACGTTGACCTTGCTGGGGGCCCTTCTATATAATGAGCTTCCTGAGCACAGAAATACTGCCTCCCGCATCTTCCCATTATTCTCAGCACCTAGTAGAGTGCTGTGCATAAATGTTACTAAAAAAATTTGGTGAACAAATGAATAAATATATTTTATTCTAATATTTTCAACTTTGGTAACAAACAACCTGTTTATATGTATGAATTGATAGAGACTTATGCATACTCACAGGCATAATTAGAATGTCGTGTGCTGGGAGTAACATGAGCAAGGTGGAGGAACAGGAGGTCTCCACCTTTTGTTCCCCCTGACAGAAACAAATATTTGGCAGCAATCTATAGACAAAAGTGGGAATATCTGAGATCCAAGTAGGGGATTGTGAAACCCCAGTGGAGCCAAAGACCAAGGACAGCCACTTTGAGAAGGCAGGTATGTGCCCTGGCGGCAGGACCACTGATTATAATCCCAGCTGCAACGTGAAAGCTGTCCCATCCCCCTGTGGATTCGACTCTAGCCCTGCTTGTCCATGTTTCTGCCACCAGCCCCTTCTGCCATGGGACGCAAGAGGAACCATGCCCATCTGTGCCCTGGTAACATGCCCACCGACCTCAGACCTGACTGCTGTTGCTGAAGCAATCCTGTGACCTGGCTCCAGTCCCACTCTACTGCAGTCCAAATGTAGTCCTTGCTGCCCAAGGACCAGCCAAGAGACCCAACAAGAGCATACTGAGACCCAAGAGAAATCACACACATCCATGCTCCTGGTAACAGCTTGCCAACTGTGGACCCAACTGCAGACCCAGCAACAGCCACAAGACCCAACTCTAGCCCTGCTCAACTGTGATCCTAGAGGCAGTCCCATAAATCAAGGGAAGCAGTGGGAGAATATATTTATCTGCCAAAACCAATCTGTAAGGACTGGATGAGTGTCTGCTCTTCTAAATACACAGGCACTGATGCAAGGCTGCACAAATCATGAAGAGTCAGGCAAACATGACAACATCAAAGGAAACTAATAGGGTGTTAGTAACTGACCTTAAAGAAATGGAGATCCATGAACTGCTTGACAAAGAATTCAAAATAATTGTCTTAAAGTAGCTCAATGAGCTATAAGAGAACAAGGACAACTAAATGAAGTCAGGAAAACAATACATACACAAAATGGGAATTTTAACAAAGAAATAGAAAACATAAAAAAGAACCAAACAGAAATCTTGGAACTGAAGAATACAATGACTGAACTGAAAAATTTAATAGTGACTTTCAACAGCATAATCAATCATGTAGGAGAAAGAATCAACAAACTCGAAGACAAGTCATTTGAAATTATCCAGTTAGAGGAATAAAAAGAAAAAACAATGAAAAAGAGTAAGAAAGCCTTGGTGACTTATAGGTGTCATTACAAAAACCAGTATAAACACTACTGGAGTCCCAGAAAGAGCAAAGAACAAGGGCAGAAAGATTATGTCAAGAAACAATGACAGAAAACTTCCCAAGTCTGAGGAGGAAAATGAACACCCAGGTCCACGATTCCCAAAGAACCCCAAAATAAGTTGAACATCAAAAGGTCTAAACCAAGACACATTGTAATAAAATTCTCAAAAGTCAAACACAAAAAGAGAATTTTGAAATCACAAGAGAAAGATGACTCATCATATACCAGGCAACCCCAGTAAGATTTACAGTGGATTTCTCAGTAGAAATATTACAGGCCAAGAGAGAGTGGGATGATATATTCAAAATAGTGAAAGAAAAAACTGCCAACCCAAAATACTATACCTGATAAAGCTGTCCTTCAAAAATGAAGGAGAGATAAAGATTTTCCAAGACAAACAGAAGCTGGGGGAGTTAACCACTGTTAGACCTGCCTTACAAGAAAAACTAAAAGAAGCTCTTCAAGTTGAAATGAAAAGACACTGATTAGCACATGAAAACATACAAAATTATAAAACTCTCTGGTAAAGATAAATATGTAGTCAAATTCAGAGCACTCTAATCCTGTTTCTTAGTCCATTCAGGATGCTATGACAAAAATACTATAGACTAGGTAGCTTATAAACAATATATATTTATTTCTCACAGTTGTGGAGGCTGGAAAGTACAAGATCAAGGTACTGGCATAATTATCTCTGGTAATAATCCACTTCATAATAGACAATCATCTTCTCACTGTAACCTCACAAGGCAGAATGGATGAAAAAGCTCTTTCTGATCTCTTTTATAAGGACACTAATCTTATTCATGAGGGTTCTGCCCTCATGACCTAATCACCTCCCAAAGGCCTCATCTCCTAATACTATCACTTTAAGGATTAGGACTTCAACATATGAATTTTTGGGGGAAGAAAACATTCAGACCATAGCATACTATAATGGTGGTATGTAAATAATGTTTAACCCTAGTATAAAAGTTAAAGAAGACAAAACTATTAAAAATAACTATAACTACAATAATTTGTTAATGTATACATACTATAAAAGTATATAAATTGTGACATCAATAACAACATGTGAAGGTAAGAGAAGAAAAGTGTAGAGTTTTTATATGTGACGGAAGTAAAGTTCTTAGTTTAAACTGACTATTTAACTATCAGATTTCTCAGTGAGCCTCAAGGTAATCACAAATAAAACAACTGTAGTAGATACACAAAAGATACAGAGAAAGCAATCAAAGCATTACCACCACAAAACAGTCATCAAATCACAAAGGAAGACAATAGAAAAGGAAGAAAGGAAAAAAGGAACTATAAAACAGTGAGAAAACAATTCGCAAAATGGCAATAGTAAGTCCTTACCTATTAATAACTACTTTTAATGTAAAAGGATGAAATTTCCCAATAAAAAACATAGAGTAGCTGAATGCATAAAAAAACAAATCTAACTATATGCTGCCTATAAGAGATTCACTTTATATTTTTAAGGACATATATAGGCTGAAAGTGAAGGGATGGAAAAAGATATTCTGCAAAGGGTAACCAAAAGAGAGTAGGAGTGACTCTACTCTTAGACAAATAGATTTTAACTCAAAACTGTAACAAGAGACAAAGAAGGTCATTATATAACAATAAAGGGGATAATTCATCAAGAGGATTTAACAATAATAAACATATATGTACCCAATATTAGAGCACCTAAATATATAAAACAGATATTGACAGAACTGAAGTGAGAAATAGATAACAATATAATAATAGTAGGGGACTTCAATATCCCACTTTCAACAATGGGTAGATCATTCAGACAGAAAATCATTAAAGAAACAGCAGAGTTGCACAACACTGTAGACCCAATAGTCTATATATCTAATATGTCTACCTAATGGATGCATACAGAACATTCTATCCTACAGTAGAAGGATACACATTATTCTCAAGTGAGTATGGAACACTCTCCCGGATAGATCCTATGTTAGGTCACAAGACAATTCTTAACAAATTTAAGAAGATTGAGATTATATCAGTATATTTTCTCACCACAATGGTATGAAACTAGAAATCAATGACAGGATGTAAAATTCACAAATAAGTGGAAATTAAGCAACACACTCCCAAATAAACAATAGGTCGAAGTAGAAATCAAAAGGAAAATCAGAAAATATCTTAAGAGAAACAAAAATGGAAACACAACATACTAAAACTTATGAAATATAGCAAAAGCAACTCTAAGAGGGAAGTTAATAGCAATTGAATGCCTACATTAAGAACAAAAGAAAGCTTTCAAACAAACAACCTAACTTTATATCTCAAGGATTTAGAAAAAGAAGCCCCAAGTTAGCAGAAGGAAGGAAATAATAAACATTAGAGCAGAAATAATCAAATAGAGAATTTAAAAAACAATAGAAAAGATCAACAAAACAAAGAGTTAGTTTTTTGAAAAGATAAACAAAATTGTCAAACCTTTAGCTAGACTAAGAAAAAAAGAAGAAACAAATAAAATCTGAAATGAAAGAGGAGACATTACAAATGATACTACAGAAGTATAAACAATCAAGGAGACCACTATGAACTTTATACACCAACAAATTGAATAACCTAGAAGAGATCAATAAAATTCTAGAGGCATACAACCTACCAAGGCTGAATTATGAAGAAATAGAAAATCTGAACAGACCACTAACAAGTAAGAAGATTGAATCATTAAACAAACCAGCCCCCCCAAAAAAGTATAGCCCAGGACCAGATGGCTTTCTTGCTGAATTCTACCAAACATTTAAAGAAGAATTAACTCCAATCCTTCTCAAACTCTTCCAAAAAAATGAAGAGGAGAGAAGACTTCCAAATGCACTTTATAAGGTCAGCCAAACAAGTACACTACAAGATAACAAAATTACAGGCCAATATCTCTGATGAGCATAGATACAAAAATCCTAAAACAAAATACTACCAAACTGAATCCAACAGTATATTAAAAAGATCATACACCATGATCAAGTGGGATTTATCCCTGGATGCAACGAGACCAAACATATGCAAGTCAATAAATGTGATACACCACATTAACAGAATGGAGGCTAAAAATCATACAATCATCTCAATAGGTGCATAAAAAGCGTTTGACAAAATTCAACATGATTTCATGACAAAAACTCTCAACAAATTAGGTATAGAAGGGAATTATCTTAACACAGTAAAGGCCATATATGACAAGCCCACAAATAACATCATACCCAATGGTGAAAAGCTGAAAGCTTTTCCTTTAAGATCAGAAAGAAGGCAAAGATACTCAATCTAGCCGCTTCTATTCAATGTAGTACTGGAAGTCCTAGCCAGAGCAATTATGCAAGAAAAAGAAATAGACATTCAAATCAGAAACTAGGAAGTAAAACTTGTCTCTGTTTGCAGATGGTATGATCTTTTATAGAGAAAACTCTAAATACTACTCCAAAAAACTGTTAGAACTAATAAATGAATTCAGTAAAGTTTCGGGATACAAAATCAATGTACAATAATCAGTTGCATTTCTGTACACTAACGATAAACTATTTGAAAAAGAAATTAGGAAAACAATCCCACTTACAACAGCAGAAAAAAGAATAAAATACTTAGGAATAAAATTAACCAAGGAAGTGAACAATCTTTATACTGAATACTACAAAACATTGTTGAAAGAAATTGAATAAGACACAAATAAATGGAAACATATACCATGTTCATGGTTTGGAAGAATTAATATTGTTAAAACGTCCGTATTACACAAAGCGATCTACAGATTCAATGCAATCCCTATCAAAATTCCAAAGGCATTTTTCACAGGAATAGGAAAAAATTCTTATACTCATCTGGAGCCACAAAAGACCCTGAAAAGCCAAAGCAATCTTGAGCAAGAAGAACAAAACTGGAGGTACCACACTTCCTGACTTCAAACTATATTCCAACACTATAGTAATTAAAAACGGATATAAAAACAGACATATAGACCAATGGAACAGAATAGAGAGCACAGAAATAAATCCACACATTTACAGTTAACTGATCTACAACAAGGATGTCAAGAACACATAATGGGGAAAAGATAGTCTCTTCCATAAACGGTGCTGGGAAAACTAAATATCCATCCTAAAAAAAATAAAATTGGACCCTTACATCACACCATGTACAAAGATCAGAGCGAAATAGATTAATGACTTAAATATAAGACCTGAAACTATAAAACTACTAGAAGAAGATAAGGGGAAAATCTTCTTGGCACTGATCTGGGACATGATTTTTTGGATATGACCCCAAAAGCACAGGCAACAAAAGAAAAACAGACAAATAGGATTGCATCAAAATAAAAAGCTTCTGAACAGTAAAGGAAACAATCAACAGAACAAAAAGGTAACCTACAGAATGGGAGAAAATGTTTGCAAACCACATATCTGATAAGGGATTAATATCTAAAACATATAAGGAACACTAACAAATCAACAGTGAGAGATAAATAACCTGGTTAAAAAACAGTTAAGAACCTGAATAAATATTCTCAATAGAAGACATACAAATGGCCAACAAGTATATGAAAAGATGCTCAACATCACTAATCAACAAGGAAATGCAAATCAAAACCACAATGAGATACCACCTCACACCTGTTAGAATAGCTATTATCTAAAAGACAAAAGATAACAAGCGTTGGTGAGGATGTGGAGAAAAGGGAACCCTTGTATACTGTTGGTGGGAATGTAAATTGGTATAGCCATTATGAAAAATTGTTAGGAGGTTCCTCAAAAAATTAAAAACAAAACTATCATATGATCCAGCAATCCTACTTCTGGGTATATATCGAAAAGAATTGAAATCAGGATCTTGAAGAGATATCTGCACTCTCATGTTCATTGCAGCATCATTCACAATAACCAAAATATGGAAACAACTTGAATGTCTACTGATGGATGAATGGATAAAGAAAATGTGGAATATATATGCAGTGGAATATTATTTTGCCTTAAAAAAAGAAGAAAACCCTATCATTTACCACAACATGGATGAACCTTAAGGACATTATGCTAAGTGAAATGTCAGACAGAGAAAGACAAATACTGTGTGATCTCCCTTATACGTGGAACCTAAAAAAAGTTGAACTCACAGAAATAGAGAATAAAATAGTGTTTGCCAAGTGGTGGGGTGTTGGGGAACAGGGGAGGTGTTGGTCAAAGGAAACAAGCTTTCAGTCGTAAGATGAATAAATTCTGGGGAGCTAATGTACAGCATAGTGACTGTAGTTAATACTAACCTATACTTGAAATTTGCTAAGAGAGTAGATCCTGAGTTCTCACCAGATACACACACAAAAGGCAACTATGTGAAGTGGTAGAAATGTTAATTAGATTGATTGTGGTAGCTATTTCATAATATATGTGTGCCAAAACGTCATCTTGTATATCTTAAATATGTGCAATTTTAATTTGTCAATTATACTTTAATAAACCTAGGAGGAAAAAGACAGAATGTCACGTGTCTTAGGTTTGTCCCTTGCCTTACTCACTTCCCCCTCTGTGTCTCTGTCCTCTCCTCCCCCTCCCTGTGTTCTTCATCTGCCACTCACTGCTGTGGTTTGCATTTGTGTGCAGAAGAAGGAGACATCTTTATGTTAGCAACTTTGCCTTCCCATGGCTAGCATCAGGATCTAGGCTGGTCATACAAGGTCTTCTCTGAATAATACGATATGAACAAGCAAACATAATCAATTTTCTGGACTTCACGAAGTAATATTTTTTGTAGAAAAAAAAAAAACAATAGACCCTTAACAGTTGTGGTCACTGTGGTTTCTTTCTTTGTAAGGTTGAAGGTTTACTCCAGCTCTGACCACTCCTTCAGCCTCAAGGGAGGAATCCCTGAGCTTTATGGTGAAGCCCAAGAATGTAATCTCCCCAGGCAGGAAAGAACCTCTGAGCCCCGAGAAAGGGCCAGGCCCGTGGTGGAGAGAGAGGCTGTCCCTACCCCACCCAAAGCCCATGTCAAGCGGTTCTACTCACCCAGGACCAGCAGTGACACCCACAGCAGCATGAAGTCCTGGCCTGCCCAGGGCTGGGACCAAAAGAGAGGTTTTCTCAGGTTTGGTCTTACAGTGTCACAGTGTCACACTGTCACACCAGCCCCAAGGAGCACATCTGAGAAATTGGTTTTTCGAAGAGCAGGATGCGTTAGTGAATTAGAAAGAAGGAAGTGGAAGTACCTATTTTTAACTACTAATCAAATTTTCCTGGCCTATGATCAATGTGAGAAAATATATGTTAGGATTTTTAAAAAGTGCATACCCTTGACCCTGCATTTTCTATTGCTGGGAAATTACCTTAAGGAAAGTAAGTGTATGAAGATAGCTCTAAAAGAATTTTTATTGTAGCATCATTCATAATTGCCAAAAGACTGGAAGCCACATAAAAGATCACGGACATGGGACTGTTTAAGAATATTCTGATACATCAATACAAAGACATGCAATGCAGCCATTAAGAATGAGGCATATCTGCACATGTAAGAAGGCAAGACCCTCCCCATCAATGTGAAGAGAAAAAACTGAGAGTAGATTGGTATTTGTACTATTATCCCATTGGGGTAGATGTAAAAAATAGAATATATGTGTATATAAACTGATGTAAGTATCCTTTCTTTCCCCTGGAAAGTATACCTGAAATAGTGGTTACATTTAAGAACTATGGATGGGAAGGAGACATTTCATTTAAAAAGCAAAGCTTTTTTTTTTTTAATTTATTTTTCCCCCAAAGCCCCAGTAGATAGTTGTATGTCATAGTTGCACATCCTTCTAGCTGCTGCATGCGGGACGCGGCCTCAGCATGGCCGGAGAAGGGGTGCGTCGGTGCGCGCCGGGGATCCGAACCCCGGCCGCCAGCTTCAGAGCTCACGCACTTAACCACCAAGCCACA
The DNA here is from genome assembly GCF_020826845.1 of Diceros bicornis minor. NCBI lineage: Eukaryota > Metazoa > Chordata > Mammalia > Perissodactyla > Rhinocerotidae > Diceros > Diceros bicornis. The sequence goes on from NC_080743.1 coordinate 61,712,879, forward strand.
GGGCCAAAGCAAAGCTTTTTTAAAAATTACTATGTGAGTGTATTGATTTTATAACTTTTTAAAAGTCACATTTTCATCCTGTCATACTGGTCAACCAAGATCCCTAAGACAGCTGCTATGAGGAATGCCAGTTTCTTCCTTTCAAATAATTTTTCCTACCCTTTCTTTCTGGGTCCATACCTTGGTCTTCCTAAGGGAAAATTTAATTTCATAACTACAAATCTACATCACATTACATATAATATGTCACATCTGACCTACTGCACTCTGAGACAAGCAAAGCATATAAGAGTAAATAGAGGTTAATCCATCTCAATCCAGCAGGAGGACTTCAAGGAGAACAAGGAGCCTTTGCATGCTTTTGGAGATAATACAAAGCGTGCTGCTACGAATATTCTTGTATATGTCTCTTGAAGCACACGTGCACACATTTCTATTGGGTATATACCTAGGCGTAGAATTCCTGGCTTGTAAGGTTTGCATACATTCAGTTTAGAAGGTACTACTAAATTATTTTCCAATGTGAATTCACACCCCACCAACCAGTGTGTGAGAGTCCTCATTGCTCTAAAATCTTTGCTGACATTGGTATTATAGTATTGTAAATTTTAGCCGTTCTGCTAGGATTATCTCAATGTGGTTTTAAATTTCATGTCCTTGGTGAATTATGCAATTGAGCATCTTTCCATATTTTAATCGATGATTTAGATATTCTTTATGTGAAATGTCTGCTTGAATCTTTCCCCATTTTTCTATTGGTTTCAATCTTTCTCATTTGTTTTGTAGATCTTTTAAAACTGTGGCTATGGATCCTTTTTTGGGATATGTATTGCAAATGTCTTCCCCTTATCTGTGGCTTGCTTTTTCGCTCTTTGATAATGTCTTTTGATGAACAACCATTCTAACCTTGATGTAGTCCAATTTATCAATCTTTTCCTTTATGATTACAGCTTTTTCCATCCCTTCTAAGGAATTTTGTCTACACCAAGGTTATAAAGACATTCTCCTAAGTTATTCTCTAGAAATTTTATTTATTTTACCTTTACTTTATATCTATAATATCAATGGAATTGATTTTTGTGTATAATGTGAGGGTTTATATTCACTTTTTTTTTATACTTACAGTTACTGTTTTATTATAAAGGAGACAATTGAGCAGCCAGATGAAGAGGTACAGAGGGCAAGGTCCGAAGAGTCCCAAGTGCAGGAGCGTCTGTCCCCATCGAGTTGAAGGTTATATGCGCCTTTTTTTTTTCTTTTGCTGAGGAAGATTAACCCTTAGCTAACATCTGTTGCCAATCTTCCTGTTTTTGCTTGAGGAAGATTTGCTCTAAGCTAACATCTGTGCCAATCTTCCTCCACTTTATACATGGCTCACTGCCACAGCACGGCTGATGAGTGGCGTATGTCCGTACCCGGGATATGAACCTGCAAACCCGTGCCATCAAAGCGGAGTGCGCTGAGCTTAACCACTCTGCCACACAGCCAGCCCCATGTCTTAAGGTTTATTTTTCTTATTAGATCACACTTATTAATCATGTCATTCAAATCTGCATCTTTACTAATTTTAGTCTACCTCAGCTCTTGATTTCTTTTATGGCATATCTTCTGCTTGTTATGGATGTATGTTTTAATTTTACCTTTTTCTTTCTAATTTTTCTAATGTTTTATTTCTCTTGATTATTATTCATTGGTTAGTACTATGTGGCACACTTTTACTGCTCACTGAATAGCCATATGCTCCACATTTCCCAGTTCCCGTATAGTAGAGGGCAACATAACTAGATGTGTCCAATAGGCTGTGAATTAAAGTGGTCTACATTATTTCCAGGCTGAAATATACAAGAGTAGGTGTGCTATGTCTGTTCATCACCTCCCTTGCCTCAGGATCCACATAACCCATACATCCAGACAGCGCAGGTACAAAATGGTGAAGCCTCTGTCAGCTTCACCATTTTGGGTCTCTGAGTGTCTGGAACAGAATCTGCTCCTCACTCAAGTTGGACATGTAAGTTGAATTAAAAATAAACTTTTGTGTGATGAGTCATTCAATTTTTGGAATTGTTTGTTACCACAGCATAAACTATCATCTCCTGACTGAAACATACTACCAGAACAATTCTAAACTACCATGCTTTTTTCCAGACTTACTGGAAATTATTTTAGTATTCTTCATTAAACGTGAATCTGACTTTTGTCTTGAGATATATAATCATTATCATATTAAGGAAGGCTCCTTCTATTTTTTGTGTGCTCCAGGACCATTTAAATAGCTTTGCAATTATCATTCTTTGAAAATTAGGAAAAGTTAGCTGTGAAACTATCTTGTACTGATGGTTTTTTATGAGGTTGTTCCTTGGCAACTGTCCAAATTTCTACTGTGAAAATTTATATGTTTAGATTTTCTTTCTTATGTGAGGACAATTCTATATTTTCTTCCGTGGTATTTGTTTTTATATATTTATTTCAAAATAATCAGTTCTTGAATTTAATTATAGTTCTTTTTCTTGTTTTCTAATTTGTAAATTTCTGCTTTCCTTAGGTATATTTTTTTCTAAATTTTTAAATTGAATGTTTATTTTCATTTTTCCTATTTAGTAATGTGAATGCTAAGGGTTATGAATTTTCTTCTGTGCTTTAGCCATATTCTGTAAGTTCTTATACAGTCTTTTCATTATAGCATGTTCTAGATAGTTTATAATTTCAGTTTTGGTTTCCGCTTTGAAACAGGAATTTTTAAAGAGTTTTCAAATATCTAGGTGGTAAATTTTTCTTTTTCTATTTTTGCTATTAGTAATGACACTTTATTAATCATTTCATTTTAGTCCAAGAGTATGGAGTATATATATATATTCTACTTTCTGGAATTTGTTGAGACTTTTTTCTCTGTGACCTAATACAGTCTTTTGTTGTTGTTGTTGTTGTTAAGTATTCTGTGGACCTTTAAAAAGGAGATGTATTCTTTATCTTCAGGATAGAAAGTTTTACATGTATTTACTATAGCCAGCTTTTTAAATGTTACATAGATCTTCTGTACTCTCACGTAATACTTATTTTTGGTCAATTTATAAATTGTAATATTATGTGATATGTTGTATGGAAATTCGTAACTAATCTTCATTGCAGATTATACTCTTTATCCTTATATGGTGCCCTTTTGGTCCGATTTAATAGTATTCTTTTACTTTGAATTGGATTTGATATTACTGTCATAATTAATTTCATGATATTAATGTACGTGTTTGTCTTCCTGGTATGCTGTTATCATCACTTTAACTTATCTCTTAGGTCATATTGTTTTAGAATTATTTCTTGCATGTAATATATGTAAAAATCTACCAGGTTTCATTTTTAGGTCCCAAATCTCTCTATTTCTTTTATAGAATTATTTATCACATTTATATATTCATATGACAAGTATGTTTGTTTTAGCTCTGTTATCTAATTTCATGTTATCAAATGTTCTCTTTTAATTGCTTTCTTTTCTTTTGATCCCTGGTCTATATTTTCTTTTAAAAATGCATTACATTGCTCATATTTTGAAAAGGTCATAGTTTCTTTTTATTTCTCTTTGTTGGTTAGCATTGTAACTCTAGTATTTTTACAGTTCTCTTTCTTGATTTGACAATATCTATTTATTTCCTGCTAAAAAAGGAAGAAAGCAGCCTACTTTTACCTTTTCCCATATGCTTTTGTCTTTTTCACCTCTTGATTTTTATTAGAAATAATTTCTATATTTTCAAAATTTATAACATTTATGCCAAATCCTATAACCATAATTCTCACAATTTCTTAATGTTGTGCTATATTTGAGTGGATTCAATACTCAGTACTAGTTCTAAGTCATGTTTTGTCTTAAAGGCTCATGGGGGCTAAAGTCACTGAATTCTTGCATGTTAGAAAGTATTCGTCTTTGCCTTTGTTCTTAAAAGATAGCTGGGTTTAAAATTCTTATGTTAAACTTTCTTCTCTTGAAACATAGATCTATCGGCTTCTAGTTTTGAATGCAGCTGTGGAGAAGTTTCAAGACTGCCTTTTCCCCCTTTCCACATGACTTGATCCTTTCTGGTTTGCCCAACTAAATTCTTTATCTTTGAAGAGCGGTAACTTCATTGGAATATATCTTGTTGGCGATTCTGTATCAGTGTTCTAGATGCTTTCTTCTATTATTTCTTATATTTTTAATTCGCATTTATTCGGTTGGCTTCTTTCAAAATGCCACCTATGGCCATATTGGATATCTTTTATGTCCCACTCATAAAAATTATTTTCCCTGTAATAACTTTAACCCTCTGTTCTTTCCTATTTTATTTTGCTTAATTTTCTCAAATCTGCCTTTTATTACTGAGTATGTTTTAGCAGTTTTTATTCTTTTTCCTTTTTCTGATTTTATTATGGCTTATTTTCCTTTTCCCTTTTTTGAAGTTATATTAATTTACTTTCAATCTTCTTCTATTTATTTTCTTCTATTTTTCAATCCCAATGTGTCCACTATATAAAAAAGAGAACTTAAAAAATTTCGTTTGATATCATGGGGAAGAGATCATCTGAATTTTTCCCCTTTGACTTGGTGGTATGGCTCTTCTTCTGGCTATACTCTTTGCCAGAATTACTCTTGTATACATGCCTGAATCCCAAGCTAGTAATCTTCTAGTTATAGCTTATCTCTGAATGAGGGTCATACTTTCCTAGCTGTCTATGAACTGAGGAACAGTGTGTGAAGTGATCAGGAGATGTGAGCTGGTGCAGCAGACAGCTTCAGCTTAGTGATCTTGTTTCAGGACATTTCCTCATCATCTCTGCCATGTTCTCTGTCTTGAGGGTAAAGAAGGGGTCTTCCTGGCTTGAAGTGAATCCTATATTTCATAGGACTTCTGTATAGGGATTTAGCATGTACTTCTCTTCAGCTCACAGCATTTGCACCTGTAGAACCAGTACCATCCACCATCTCTTCTGATGTCTGAAGACTGCTCCATTCAGCCCTACTGTCTCTGCCCTTTGATTGGTTCAGTGGGATGCCGGCATGCTTCTGCAGCCTCCATACCCCCCAAATCATGCCTTCTGTGTAAGGGGTCACTGATTTGGACCTTGAAGGCTTTGCCGCCTACTTTTGGAGAACTTGGAGCTCTTCCTAGAGGTGTGTATAGGGGTCTATGTTCACTTCAGCTTCTTTTTTCCCTTGTTTTAGTTTGATTTTCACTGGATTAGAAGCAACTCTTCAGAGTTTGTGAGTTGGGGATGTGGCTTTTCAAAAGTTTCATTGAAGCTGGAGTTTCATTTTTCATTTTTTTTGTCATTTGTTATGGATTTCAGAAAAGAAAATGTGGTAGATATGCTTTTATTCTGAACTGAAAGAGATCCTTACCTTAAAAGCTCGCATGTATTGGATACTTACTATAATACAGCATCACACACCAGGTACTTTGCATATATTACCTTATTTAATCTTTGCATCAGCACTAAAACAGTTAGACAGTGAAATAACACAGGCAATATTCTGTCAGGCAGGTATCATTATCCTCATTTTATAGATGGTAAAAACTGAGCCCAAAGACTCACAGATAATAAGTGAGAGAGCCAGGACTGGAATCCAGATCTGTCTGAGCATGAGCCTAGCAAATGGAAGAGATTCAATAGTCATACACATTGGAACAAGGATCTAGATACAACACTGTTCTAAAGCCATCTGTAGCAGCAGCAGCAGTTTCCACGGTTAAATGATTATATCTCAAAAGCAATTATTAAGTGCCTATTCTGAGTCCTTGATGGCAGGAAATGGAAACTCAGTGCTCTGTAGTTTATAAATGCACACTGTACTATTTATAACACATACAGATAAAAGCCAAAGGGTTTTTGGAGGACAAAGGGAGAGACATATTTAAAGTAGGAAAGGGGAATTAACCATAGTAATCTTATGACCATTGGATGGGCCTGGCACAGCTGTCAGGGCTCTCTCAATCTGGAAAAGGGGTGGAAACTCGCAGGAGCTCTTTGAGTGATGAGGGCAACTGTGTGTGATGAAGAGGATGCTCTGGCCATAAGCAACTGGGGGAAAAGTCTCATAGACTCTACTGGGGAGACAGCGTTGATAAAGATGAAGAGGGAGTCTTGGCAGTGTAAACAGATCAGGACAAAAGGAGGTTTTAATTTTTAAATGTTACTATCAGGTCATTTGCTGAGGGAAAGGCTCACAGGCAATATTCTGTCACAACAGAGAGGTGAAGGATCACAGATTCTGTCACCAGAGACTCAGGGCTCTGCCACTTTCCAGCTGGATGACCTAGAACAAATTACTAAACTTGCGCTCAAGCTTCTTCCTTTTTAAAACAGACAACTACACCCAACTCATTGGGTTGATGTGAAAATCAAAGGTGATAATGTATGCTCAGCATATACAAAACCCATATCCATTTGACACCAAAATCTGTTGCTCTTTCAATGCTCTATTTACTTTCTACACTCCAGCTTTTCTACCAAAATGCTTTTATTTGTGGTAATGAATGCTTACGAAAAATCATTGGGTGAATGCACATATATTTAATAACTATTGAAGTTTAATTTTCAATGATAAAATTCACTTGTTTTATCACTACAATCTAATTTTTAAAAATTTCCACTACCCCAAATAGAAACTTGGTGCCCATTTGCAGTCAGTCTCTGTTCTCACCCACAGCCCCAGGCAACAGATTACTACTTTACTTTTTTTTCTTTAAGATTTGCCTATTCTGACCATAGAAACAGATTTATACAACATGTAGTCTTTTGTATCTGGCTTCTCTCAGTGTAATGTTTCTGAGGCTCGTCCAGGTTAGCATGTATCAGTACTTTGTGAATGGATGTTTGTAATTTGAATCCTCTCGGCTAGGATATCAAGATTTGTTAAGAGTCTACCGGAATATTTCACAATTTTCTCTAGGGTATTGCCTGAGTTTGATAAATAAGAGCAACAGCCAGAGATGATGGAGAGAGAAATGTCTGATATCCACCATCAGACTTTCTGGGATTCTGAGGCAAGCTTCTCGTGCCTTTGGGCCACTTTGAACACTTGCTACTGTTTTCCAGAAGGGACATTGTCAGATTAGGCTGGCCCTTGACTTCTGTCCGTGAATGCTGGCCATACTCTTTTTGTATGCTGTGGCTTTGCAACCTTGCACAGGGCTCCAGGAACAAAAGCTCCCCAACCTTCCAACCTTTTGCTAGTTCTCTAATCTATGCCCTTTTCCCTCACCTAATGCAACCTCTGAATACCCTCTATTAGTCTGTTCATAATGATTTTTATTTCTTATTTATTTACCTACCTGTTTATATTTGGAAAAAAATAATTGAAACAGTAACCTTTCATTACGTTTGTGAAACAAACTTTTCTCCCTGTCTTAGGTTGCATGCTGAACCTGCCAAGGTGAATCTCACCTAAAATCTCTGCAAAAAGACCCTTCTCCTCTCTGTGGTTCTTTTCCAACTCAGCCATCTCAATATACTATCTGTCTCGTCTATTCAGACTCTGATGGTTGGCCAGGGAGGAAGCTGCATGTGTGGGAAGAACATGGGTTTTCGAATTGGACAGACATGAAACTGAATCTTAGCTCTGTCAGTTACCATCTGGATGACTTTGGACAAATTATGCACGATTTTGAGTCCCAGTTTCCTCATTTATAAAGCAAATATTAATTGTATTTGCCTTCTAATTGCTGTTGGGATTAAATAAGATGTTAGCAAAGTATATTTCACAAGCACATAGTAGATGCTGCATAAATGGCAGTTATGAAGTTCATTAGCCTGCCACCCTGAACTCTGACCTCAGCTCTTCTTTGCATTTACGCAGTAACTTTTTCACCAAGGCTGCTCTCAGCCTGGGGCTTTCAGTTCCAATTGCCTTCTAATCCCAGCACTAGTATAGCTATAAGTTCCAATGGTGGGTTCAAATAGTTATGAAGAATTTAGAAAAAGAGAGTTAGAATTTGTTTTGGGCCTGTTTGATTCTAGAATGTTGGTTCTCCATTGGAGAAGGCCTCTGACCAGCCTTTCATGACTTGAGGAAAACATCTAACTACAGCTGGCTTCATGGGCTAATGACTTGTGCAGTCATAGAGGGTCCTGCGTGCAGGAAGGCCCTGAGCTTGGTTTAATGCTCTGCTGTTGTTGTCTTGAAATTCCTAATAATTTTATTTTCAAACTTGTGTTTTATAACTGAAGTCTGATGGGACAGTGGAATCTGCGCATGAGCAGAGGAGATATCTGCAATATGTGTGTCCACCTTCCTTGTTGCCCATTTTCAAATAGCATTTGCAATACCCCATGAACACAGAATTCCAGTTGGATCCACGATGTGTGGGAGTTCAGTGACTCAAAGCAAGCACAAAGTAAGCATACTGCGTCAATGACTGACATCCCCAAGAAGCCATGCTTTCCATTTGAACCAGAACTTGCTTGAAACGTAGTCAAAAGGCAATCATGTCCTAAGAAACTTGAATGACCAAGGAGCCCTGTTGTATCCTTTCTTACATTACCTCCCTGTATTAGCTTATCACTTATGCTGAAAATAACATAGAGAGAAAGAGAAAGATAGGGCAACATGTAGTTCCTTTGCCTTCCAGTCCTTCCTCACTTATCAGTAATCAGAAAGTATTGGTAGAATGTGTACATGTTAAGAAAAGTTAAAAAGTTGAGAGATTTTTTTGCGGCATTTCAACTCTTCTCATAAGAAAAAAATGCATTTGCACTTATGAGCTGTGAAATACAAATTGTCTAATTTCAGTGATTTCCCCATGGGAGTAAAATTCTCTTCTATTTGCAATTAAAGTTGGCATTGCAACATACAAAGATGAACAATAAAATTCATGCTAATAATTTAAAATTTTATTTGTTCTTTTCTCAGAATGATGTCAAATAGCAAATAAATAACATCATGACAAGTCAAGGACTATGGAAAAAAAGGGAAAAGCTTTATATTTTAGTGCATTTAACAGCATTTTTTCCCCTTTTTTGAACAAGGGGTCTTGCATTTTCATTTTTCACTGGGCCTTGAAAACTATGTCGCCATCCCTGAATCTAACTCAACTGTCTTCTCCATGGTCCTCAGCAGCTTACTGAGGAGAATTTTGGCTTCTTGTGCTCTCAGGAAAGGAGGGCCCTGTGCAGATAAGCTGACTTCCTTTTGTAATGAAACTTTCATTTTTTTTTTTAACCGGAAAGTAATAGAAGCCGACTGGTTTGAGGCTTTCCCCCTGCCCCTCCAGCTTATGTAAATTTTTGAGGTGTTATTTTTCCATGCCTCTGGGAAGTCCGAAAACCCAACACACTTTTGCATAAACGTAAATGGTATATTTATCTTGGGGTTCCTCTTTCTGAGACTCTTGAACTGACATTTGGGTGGGGGCTGTTTTTACATCTTACTTCAAGTTCACACTTAGCTTTAGAGATCGTATTAAATGTAATAAGCAAGAAATTGAGATGCAGCTGATGTGAACTGAAGGCAGATGGTGTGTATAGCAGGATGATCAAACATACCAGTTGGAAGGATCATAGAAACTATCTAGGTAAATTTTCTAACTTGACTCAAGGGTAGAGGCAAGGAACTGTCAAAAATACACTAAACTCTTTAAAAAATATTGGGCCACAAAATGATTGGCCAGGGGAGAGAAACCCGAGGTGAATCTCAAAGTTTCAAGAAGTTTTTTGGGGAGCAAATTTAGAAAATTAAATTCTGGCCCATTAAATGCAAGATTGAGAAGAACTGGGTGGGACTGTGGTGTGCTGAAGAGTTTGTAAATTATACTTCAATCTATCTCCATTTGTGGCACCATCATTTTTCCCTGGTTGTCTGAGCTGGATTCCTGGGAGTTGTGCTAGATGCTCTCCTTCATATCCAAAGGATCAACTGCTTTTACTGAGTTTCCTACAAACAAATTTTGTACCCCTCCCCTCTACCACCTCTGTGGCTCTGCCCTGTTCCTCTACCCTAGATGACAGTAACAGCACCAGCCATTCTCCGTGTCACCCATCTCTCCCACCCTGAAGTGATTGTTTGCACAGCCACCGGAAAGATCTACCTGAAGGACCAATCTGAAACATGTTGTTTGACTAAAATCTTCAGTGGTTCCTTATAGTTACAAGATAAAGCTCCTTGTGGCATCAAGGCCTACTGGGGTCTCGCCCTTTCCAGACTGATGCAATTTTCCAGTAAAGAGAATTTTACTTTGCAAATATGCTAAACTGCTTGTAATTTCCTGAACAGATGCTGCCTCTGCACATTTTCTATTTCTGTTGAATGTCCTTCTCTTCATTCCCCAACCTGTGGTTTCTGTGTCTAGTTCTCCAACTCAGTTTCCTTTTCTTCTTCTTTCTGTTCCTTCTTTCCTTCTCCTCCCTCCTCCTCTTCCTCATAGCTAACATTTATTAAACGCTTGCTGTGTTCTAGGCACTGTGCTCAAGGTTTCACACTTTTAATCCTCACAGTAAGTTTATGAATTAGATTCTACTGTTATTCTCATTTTTCATCTCTGAAAAGGTATTTGAGTAACTGAGAGTAACTTAACTAAGGTCACATAGCTACTAATCATGATTTGGATTTGAATTCAGATCTTCTTGGCTCCACATGTCAAACGCTCTCTCCATTACCATGTGCTATCTCTTCCAGAAAAGTTTCCTTTGGTTGGGAGGGGTAGTGACTGCCTGAGATGCTCATCAAAATCTGTGCCCTCCACTTCCTGGACCACAGCTGGATTGCTTTTCCCATCCCCTGAGTAAGGCGGGGAACCTGTTACTTAGTTCTGGCTGATGGACTGTGGGAGGAATGAGGGCATGCCACTTTCAGGGCTGGCTCCTAAAGTCTCTTGGGTGACCTTCTACACTCTCTCTCCTTTTGCAGAGAAATTGGGAGCCCTGAAGTTGGCAGTACCATGAGATGTAAGGAGCTTGGGTTCCCGAATGACTGTGTGGAGCAGATCCTTGCCCTTCACCCTGAGAGTAAATGATGTTTTGTTTTGGAAAGCTCCCAGGACTTCTGGGGTTATCTGTTACAACTGTTAATGTTACTTTCCCTAACATATGGGCTAAATGCACTTGTAATGTTACTTTCACATTACATGGAAACTATTTCTTTATGTATCTATCTCTTCCAGTACATTACTTTGGAAACTTCTTAAGGAGAGGAACTTTTTCTGATCAGTCTTTATGTTTGTTGCACTAAGTGCTCAATAAATATTTGTTGACCTAGAAAATATGTTAAGTTAATAAATACTAATACTGATAATTAACGTGTATTGAATGCTGATATTCAAAAGACACATTATCAGGCGCTTACATTCGTTGCTTTATATAATCCTCGTAATTCACAAATGTTACTTAAGTGCTTACCCTGTCTCGGGTTCTGAAAGACATACTGGGGATACATTAGTCAACACCACAAATAAAAGTCCCTGTCCTCACAGAGCATAAATTATAGCTGGGGTAATCAAACAATAAACAAATAAGAAAAATTTTAGCATGTCAGATGATGAAAAGTGCTTTGGAGAAATAGGAAGTAGCATAAGGAGGAGAGGAGTTGATGGGGTTTGGGAGATGTGGCTATCCTAAACAGGTGGTAAGGGAAGACCTCAGGGAAATTGTAACATTTGAGTCTGCACTAGAGATTGAGAGGGAACAAGTAGTAGCTATCAGGGAGGAAAGCATTATAGCCAGAGGGAAAACAAGGGCAAAAATCTTGAGATCGGAATGTGCTCACAACTGTACAAGGTACATATTATTTTCATTCTTCTTAGAAGGAAATTGAATCCACAAAATTTAAGTAATTTGTCTAAGGACTTAGCTAATAAGTGGCACATTCAAGACTTGAACTGAAATCTCTTGGATTTAAAAGCCCCTGCTCTGGGGGCCGGCCCGGTGGCGCAAGCGGTTAAGTGCGCGCGCTCCGCTGCGGCGGCCCGGGCTTCGCTGGTTCGGATCCCGGGCGCGCACCGACGCACTGCTTGGTAAGCCATGCTGTGGCGGCGTCCCATATAAAGTGGAGGAAGATAGGCACCGATGCTAGCCCAGGGTCGTCTTCCTCAGCAAAAAAAAAAAAAGAGGAGGATTGGCGGATGTTAGCTCAGGGCTGATCTCCTCACAAAAAAAAAAAAAAAAAAAAAAAAAAAAAAAAAAAAAAGCCCCTGCTCTGTTTTGATACACTCCCCTGCCTGTGACTTTTACTAGTTACACTAAAGTATATGAACGCACAAACAAAGCGTTCTAAAAGAACTATCATGGCAAATAAGAACGGCTCTCCTAATACCGACCCTTTCTACGTGACTTCTTGTTCAATAGAGATGGGAAGAGTGAAGCCAGTGTTTCTGCACATAGCCTCTCCTCCACTAAACAAATCGCCTGCCAGACTTAGGGGTGGGCTTGGGCTTAATGAAATTGCTGCTGTGGGCTTTTCTGGAAGCTGGATGGTAGAGATGGGTGTTTTTATTCTTCTGCGCTACAGAAGGCAAGATCTACTGCCTGGTCAGTCTACAGTTAGGCAATGTTGAATGGCAGTTATAGCAACTTCTTGATTTTGGAACTTTTTCAGTAGCAGCAGAGGCCCTGTGTATCTTGAGTCACCTGTGGGGGAGTGGCTACTCTCTTGCCAGGACAGTTTGGCAGTTTGCTTCTGGGAGTTGTTCCTGGGGGCTCAGACTAGAGCCTCATTCTCCAGCCTTTCCCTCAATACTCTATATTAAATCCCTTTCTTTGTAAATCAGCTATAGTGGGTTCTGTTGTCTGCCACCAAACTCTGATTGATAGAGTAATTGGCACAAAAAAATGCGGTGGCCATGACTCTCTTTGATGATTCAAGCTAGGCTTCTGTTTTGTTTTCAGATATACAGATATGGTCTGCATATCTGTACTGGTCCCATGGTCCAAAGTCCTTGTCAGCCATAGTATTCTGATTAGCATTCTTGCCTTGCTTCCTATTAGAGTAGCCATGCCTTCCTTGGTTTCTGCTACCCTGAACTCCATCATAATCAAGGAGCCTATTTCAGAAGCAGTGTCCTCACCTTTCTCCCCGGCCTGTTTGTATTATGCTTTTCAAAGATACTTGGACTTTTATCACTAATGCATTTTTCAATGCTGTGTGGAAAGGAGTGTCCTCCGGACCCTCTTGGGAGACACAGTTAGGGTGTATGTGAGTGGGTCATACCTGATAAATCACTTCATTAATCTCATATATATAAATCTTTGAATCTTTCCACTACATTATACAAAGGAATCGTTGCTGTCTCAGCTTCATTTAGCCCAGGCCACTGTTGAGTATAAGTTTTGATCCATCAAGACAGCAATTAATTAGGACCACTTGCAGCTGCTGTGTTTATACACTGAATCCAGAATCTCTCCCAAGTGCATCTCTATCCATTAACTTAGCTCCAAACAAAATATCTTTCTCCCTCTCTGGCCTACTATCCTCAGCAAAATATCCAGGTTTTTGCTGCTATGAATTCATAAATTCTTTTAATTCTTTTGACATGTAATCCTTCCTTTCCTGGGTTTTACAGTGTAACTGGCCCTTTGCAACATGTTGGGATAGTCCTTTCAAAGTAAGATGAGTTGTTGCTCCCATTCTATTAAGAAATAATGCCAGCACTTGATAGAACTCTGGATATTGGAAGCAACATATATCACATTTGGTTGCCCTATTCTGACTCAATAACATAAAGCTGCTATCTTTGAGTGGGCCCCTGAGCAAGCAGGAGGTTTTCAGCATGTCTAGGTTACAGTGCAATCAGTTCTGTCCTTAGTTTTTATGACTCAGCACACCCAAAGCATCCAAAAGTGCTATGGCTGATCAGGATGTTGTGTGGAGGTTGTAGAAAGCCTTGGCAGGAGAATAACTAGCCAATGACCCTAGGATTTTGGAGCAAATCTGTGCCCTCTTCAAGTAACTACCTTTTTTTTTTTTTTTTAATAAAGCTCTTGGATCAGGTAGTCACTGAGTATTTGAACATGGCACACCAGAGACCTGAGCTGTTCATGGTGAGCTGGAAGTTGTCTGAGCCACTAACCAAGAACTCATACATGTCCAGGATCATTCCATCACTAAGTGGAAGTGATTTACAGAAGGTCTGGCACCTGAAGGCACCTGTAAGTTGAATAAATGATGACTGGCTCAATCTGTTGCTCTCCTACCTCTCTCTCAACCAACAACTATAGCCTGGTGGTGAGTTCCCAATGACCAGTTGACAGAGGAGGAATAAAAGTCTGTCCTGGTATAAACATGCCAGAATCAGCTTGAGGGCACTATTGTAGCACTGTAGCCTCACTCCAGGGAGTCCTTGAAGGATTATGAAGAAGAGTTCCGCCAGTGGCAGAACTTTTAGTGGCACATCCAGTGGTCCACTTTGCCTGGAAGATGAGATATCCCGAGATGAGAGTCTACTCTGATTCATGAGCAGGGGCCACAGGTCTGGGGTTTGCAAAGAACAAAACTGGAAGATTAGGGGAAAGTTATACAAGAGGACCTTTCCGAATGGACGCAGAGTATGAGACTATTTGTGTCTTATATGATTGCTCACAAAAGGCCTTGCTGTGGAGGAAGATCTCAATAATCCGAGGGACATGATAACCTGCCCTAGGTGAATGTCAGTCAGCCTCTTTCCCTAGCTACTCCCCTCATTGATTGCTCAAAGAGTTCATGTATGCAGTGGCATTGGTGGAAGACGCAGAGGGCTGTATGGACTCAGTTATATAAGCATCTGCTCACCAAGGCCAATCTGGCCACTCTTAAGTGCCCAACCTGACAGACACAGAGGCCATACCTGAGTTTGATAAAGTGCCAGATCCTTGAGGGGCCAGCTTGCTATGTGGTAGTAGATTGTTCACATTGGATCCCTTCCATTTGGAGAGGGCAGTGATTTTCCGCAATGAAATAGACAATTCATTCACCCAATAGTATTTATTAAGCACCTACTGTGTGCCAGGCACAGTTCTAGATACTCAGGATATATCAGTGAACAAAAAAGACAAAGATTGCTGCCCTTAAGAAACTCACTTTCCGGGGCCAGCCCAGTGGTACAAGCGATTAAGTGCGCACGCTCCGCTGTCGTGGCCCGGGGTTCGCCGGTTTGGATCTTGGGTGCCACCCACGCACCGCTTGGCGGGCCATGCTGTGGTGGCGTCCCATATAAAGTGGAGGAAGATGGGCATGGATGTTAGCCCAAGGCCAGTCTTCCTTAGCAAAAAAAGAGGAGGATTGGCAGATGTTAGCACAGGGCTGATCTCCTCACAAAAAAAAAAAAAAAAGAAACTCACTTTCCAAAGTGCTGATGTACAACAAGCATAATAAATAAGTAAATGTTATAGTAAGTTTTAAAGTAATAAGTACTATGGAGAAAAAAAAAGTGAAGCAGAGAAGGGAAATTGGAAGTGCTGAAGATGGGTGAAAGTAATTTCCAAATTTATGTGATTCAGGGTGGGCCTCAAGGCCTTGGCGAATATCTTGGAGGAAGAGCTTTCTAAGCAGAGGGAGTAGCCAATGCAAAGGCCTTAAGTGGGTGTTTGCCTGGTATGTGCAGAGTGCCTGCAGCTAAGCCACGAGGGGAAAAGTAGTAGGAGATGCGTCCAGAAAGGCGATAGGAGGAAAGATCAGGTGGAGCATTGCGGGCACTTAAAGACTCTGGCTCTTACTGTAAGGGAGATGAGAATTCATTGCAAGGTTTTGAGCACAGTGGCCCCAGTGCTGAGAATGGGCTGTAGGGAGGAAAGAGACAAAGAAGGAAGACATGAATCCACTACTGTGAATAAAAGTGAGAGGTGCCTCGGACAAGGGTGGAAGCACTGGAGGTGATGAAATGAGGTGGTATTCCAGTTATAGCTATTTTAACGTTTTATTGTGAAAAATTAAAAACATACAAAAGCAGAGACTAGTATAAGCTCTCCTTCCGAATCCTGCAATGTACCCACCACCCAGCTTCAGAAATGTGCACACAGGACCCATCCTGTTTCATCTTACCCCCATCTACTTCCTACCACCTCCCTTTATTGGGTTATTTCAAGCAAAATCATATCATTTAATCTACAAATACTTCAGTATGAATTCTAAAATATGTAAATTCCTTTTTTGTAAAAACTTAACCACAAAACTATCACATATCCAAAACACACAATAATTTCTTAATACTAGCGTACAATTTTCCCTTTGTATTTCATAAGTGATTTATTTCTTGATTTGTTTGAGTCAGGATTCAGACAAGGCCCACTCATTCCTTTTGCTTGATATGTCCGTCTCAAGTCTCATTTAATTTATCGGTCTTCGCTCTCTCTTTCATTTTTTTCTCTTCCTTTTTTTGTCATTTATTTGTTGAAGAAACCAGGTCATTTGTCCTGTAGAATTTTTCCACAGTTTGAATTTTGCTGACTGCAGTCCCATGGTGTATTTAACATATTCCTTTGTCCCGTGTGTTTCCTGTAATTTGGTAGTTAGATCTAGAGATTTGATTGGATTCAGTTTTGATATCTTGGGCACGAATACTTTGTAGGTGGTATTGAATACTTCCACCAAGAGGCACATAATGTTAGGCTGTCTGTTTTTTGATGTTAACTTAACCAGTAGGTGTAGCATGAAATATCCACACAAAATAGTGGTTTTCTATTTCTTTCATTCCTTCTTTATTTACTGGAAGAATTATTCTCACATCAACTATTTGGTAACTCAAAGATAGAGTTCCTACAAGAAAGGTGGCTCTATATCCTTTGAGTAGGGAACAGTATTTAGAGACTACAACATGTGCAATTGATGTTCAGTGTTACTGGGTTGGTAATTATTTCTGAGTCTTTTCAGTGGACAGACCTAGGAAATAAATATCTTTTTTAAAAAGGCAGAGTTTGTCATCAGTTTAAACAGATACTTCCAATTCAAATTTGGGTTTGGAGGGTTGTTACTTAACTTCTTAATTTTATATTTGTGTTTCTTTTCTCTAATGTTAAAAATCTTTGTCTCTAATAATATTAACATAATTAGTTTTTGCTTTTGGAAGCTCAGCCTACAGCCTGCCTCTCCAACTCTTCTGACGATTTTGCAAAGTATATAATATCCTCTTTTAAATTTCTTTCTCTGTAAACCATTTGGAGTGGGTTCTTGCATCTACAACTGAATCCTGACAGTATAAACAGTGTAAGCAGGAGGGAAGGGGCTATGCACGGTCTGCAAAGTACCTGTGCAGCCACTCATAGTGAAACCAATTGATTCCCCAGTGGAAGAATTATTGTAGATGTATTAAACAGAGACCTGAGTCACTCACTCTATTCTATGTGCAAATCCCAATTCACCAAAGTTGACACTTCTGTTTTTCAACATCAGTCCTTCTCCCTCCTTATTCCTTTTCCCTAAATCAGACCCTTGGGAACACATTAGGCTAGGCTCAGAGCAGGTACACAGGGTCTTCCATAGCTAACTATGGATCCTGGTTATTTTAGAGAAGTCTTTCAGGAGCTATCCCATCAACACTTCAGAGTAGATGAATCAGGAGTCAGTGCACATGGGCAAGAAGAACTGGGAAGTTGGAACCAGCTGGTAACTCCAGAGACCTTGAGGGCTGCACTGAGCTACAGGCTTTGGATTAGGGACAAGCCACATGAGTAGGACGTTGTTGCAACTTTCCACGGCATCTTCATCATTAGAGCGGACCTTTCCAGTTGAATCACCTGTGCCGTGTCTTCACCTCCGAGTAGACAACGGAGGCATGCTGGAGTGGAAAGAAGATAGAAGAAGAACTGTGAAGAGAAAGGGAGTATGGGGCTATAGGTAGTAGAGGGAGAGAAAATAGACAGGAGATGAAACTCACCTTGTCCTCTAAAGATGTTCTGGAGGTCTTGGCTGTGGAGAGAAAGGGAACCACTGAATTACAGGCACCTGGATACACTGGGCACTCAGTCTTCTAGCTTATTGCCCAGAGGCTGGGAGCCATTGAGCCCTTTCCATTGACTGTCAGGTTTTCCTAACCCTGACCCCCAACATGCCCTACAAGGCTTGTGATTTTCTGTTTTATCACTTCTTAATCCAGCTCTCCGCAAGTTCTTTTCAAGCTCCATTGATCTGTAAAGTCTTCCCTCAATACCATGCCAAGAAATCTCACTCCCTTCCTTTACCAGATGTGAGACAATTTGTCTCTTAGTTTTAGTTCTTTCCTCTCTTAACTTATAGCACCTCCATCTCACCCCAAACCTCAAAGTTCACCCCTGATTGCTCAGCAAGTTCCATTGACAGCTCTTCATATGTATACCCTGTTTTTCTCACGTTACATTAGCATATTCTAGTTCTTGATTTTATTGCCACAATTTCTTAGAGATGGAGCCACAGTGAGAAAAATGTTTAGCAGGCATGATTTGTCAGATACTATGTTAGAAATTAAGAGTCTCAGAGAAAAAGATAAAATCATCAGAAACACATAGTAATTTTGTGGAGAGATAGAGCCTGAAAAAAAGATATATCCTGGGACACTTGAGGTTTCTTTTTTTTACCATAATCCTACCATAGACCTTTTGGGGTTATAGATCTTTTTAATGGTATGATAGAACCTATATACTCTCTTCCCAGAAAAATAGTCATATGCACGGAACTTTGCATACAAACTCAGGGGCTTCATGCAAACCTTGAAGCACTGGTGAAGAAATCTTACTACAGATCATCAATACACAAAGTGCCTAAAATATAACTAGTCCACCAACAGAATGCTCAGCTATAATAATATTTTGACAAATATGTCAAATACAGAGTGTGAAGAACAGCAAATGATCAGGGTAACACTATAAGCTGCACCCAATTAACCCAAGCAAATTGTTGGCAGTTCTAATTCCACCATTCAAAAGGTCCTGATTAGTGGAGATGACTGAGAATCAAAGTGACAGACAAAGCAGGTGATCAGATGATATATGTTGGCCAAATATAGTAATAGGCACTATAAACAGCAGATATAACAGCAAAACAGAAGACTTGGTCTTTTACTGGTTTTGTGACCTGGTCAAAGTCCTTAATCTCATTTGCAAAATAAGTTTAGGATCAGGTTACAATTGAAATTTCTACTAGGTACAAAGATACTGGGTTTTTTTAAACTCCCAAGTGAGGTGCCATACGTAGAAAAGGAAATATTTGTAATGAGAGAAAATATTTGCAAACCATGTATTTGATAAGGGATTCACATCCAAAATCTATAAGGAACTCACACAACTCAATAGTCAAAATAATAATAATAATAATAACCCTATTAAAAAATGGGCAAAGAACCTGAACAGACATTTCTCCAAAGAGGACATACACATGGCCAACAGGTATTGAAAAGGTGCTCAACATCATTAATAATCAGGGAAATAAAAATCAAAACCACAATGAGATATCACCTCACACCTGTTAGGATGACTATTACCAAAAAAACAAAAGTGTTGGGGAAGATGTAGAGAAAAGGGAACACTTGTACACTGTTGGTGGGAATGTAAATTGGTACAGCCATTATGAAAAACTGTATGGCGGTTCCTTAAAAAATTAAATATAAAACTATCATATGATCCAGCAATACCACTTCTGAGTATTTATCCAAAGTAATTGAAATCAGGATCTTGAAGAGATACCTGTACTCCCATGTTCATCACAGCAGTATTCACAATCACCAAGATATGGAAACAACTTAAATGTCCATTGATGGATTAACAGATAAAGAAAATGTGATATACATATACAATGGAATATTATTCAGCCTTAAAAAGAGGGAATTCCTACCATTTATGACAACATGGATGGACCTGGAGGACATTATGCTAAGTAAAATGAGTCAGACACAAAAAGATAAATACTGTATGTTCTCACTTACATGTGGAATCTAAAATAGTCAAACTCATAGAAGCAGAGAGTAGAATGGTGATTTCCAGGGGCTGGGAGGAGGGGAGACTGAAGGTAATTGTCAAAGGGTACAAAGTTTGAGTTATGCAGGATGAATAAATTCTGGAGATCTATTATCAGCATAGTGCCTGTAGCTGACAATACTCTATTGTATACTTAAAACTTGCTAAGAAAGTAGATCTTGTGTTCTTACCACACATAATACCAACAACAACAACAATAATAATAATAATATAGAGGGTGGAAGGAAACTTTGGGAGATGATGCATATGTCTGTGGCCTGGATGGTGGTGATTGTTTCACTGGTATGTACTTATCCCCAAACTCATGAGTTGTATACATTAAATATGTACAATATTTTACATATCAAAAAAAAAAGGAGTAGTGAACTCCCTATAATATGCTAGAATATGGATGAATTGCAAAACATTATGTTGTGAAAGAAGCCAGATAAAAACAGTATATTATATATGATTCCATTTATATGAAGTTATAGAAAAGCAAAACTATAGGGACAGAAAGCAGATCATTGGTTGCCAGGAGTGGGGCTGGGAGGAGATTAACTGCAAAGGGGCATGAAGGGATTTTCGAAGTGTTGAAAATGTTCTACACCATGATTGTGGTGGTTGTTCTGTGATTGTATATATTTGTTAAAATTAATTGAACTGTACATTTAAAATTAGTGGATTATATGTA
The DNA here is from genome assembly GCF_020826845.1 of Diceros bicornis minor. Lineage (NCBI taxonomy): Eukaryota > Metazoa > Chordata > Mammalia > Perissodactyla > Rhinocerotidae > Diceros > Diceros bicornis. The sequence continues at coordinate 61,733,421 of NC_080743.1, forward strand.
TATTATACCTCAAAAAGCTGATTAAAACAATAAATTTGAATGGAATAGAAAATAGAGTGTATCACACTAAGTATTGTCTCATACAGCTTTTGTTTCAGTTATGTGTCAGTATTTGTGTGTGTTTGCGTGTGCACATTCACCCTGGCTAACAATAGAATTTGCATTTCTTTTTTTTTATAATTTTATTTATTTATTTTTTTTCCCCCCAAAGCCCCAGTAGATAGTTGTATGTCATAGTTGCACATCCTTCTAGTTGCTGTATGTGGGACGCGGCCTCAGCATGGCCGGAGAAGCGGTATGTCGGTATGCGCCCGGGATCCGAACCCGGGCCGCCAGCAGCAGAGCGCGAGTGCCTAACTGCTAAGCCACCAGGCCGGCCCCACAATTTGCATTTCTTATGGTGGGTTACAATAAAATATTTGAAAGCCACCAATCTACAAGGTTGAGAGTTCTGACACACAGCTCGTTATTGGATCAGAAGAATGTTGCTGGATTAGCGCAGACCTGAAACGTCCAAGTGTTCCCAAGGACAGATGTGGTCCACGTGGGAGAGAGAACAAGCAGCAGTGTGGTCATTTTGGGTCCTGTCCAATGGGGTTTACAGCTACCAAGGGACTCCAGCAGCAGAAATCTGGATGCGATCAACTGGGAGTGAGGCCAGTGAAGGAGCTGCAAACAACTCTGGAATTAGAAGTGCATCAGCTGTGCCAAAGAAACTTCAGGAAGGAGGGATCCAGCAGGACACCTCAGAAGAGACAACGCCTGCACTTCACAAGGGAGAGTGCCCACATAAGCATCTGCCAGCCCAGAGAAGTGGAAACCAGCTTCCAAGATACTAATTGGAGTAAGTCCTTCCCCCAGCACCCTCCAGGCTAGTTAGGGGAGGCCAACCAAAGAAACAAAGAAGCCATCTCTGTCCTGTCCACCTTCTCATCCCTACCATCCATCAACATCCATTCTGAAATTTGCCTGAACTAAGGGAGGGGAAGTTTTGATTAACATCTTGAACTAGGTATCCTAGCTACTAAATTGAGACTGTGACATAAAGTGTCCACCATTGTCTGTTACCTAACTGAATAGAGAATGTGTTGAAAAGCCTTTGGCTGCCAGAATTTTCATCCTGAGTGCCTGGGAAGATGTCCCACAAAATAAAGTTTAAAAAGACACTAGGAGACGGAAAATTTTTGTAATTAAATCATAAACCTTGCTTGTTCGGTATATTGGTTACACAGGGTTGTTATATGGATTAACCAAACATATACATGTGTGTGTATATATATGTGTGTGTGTGTGTGTGTGCTACATATATATATACATTTATATATATATAAATGTTCTCACCACACAGTAGGTGCTTTGTAAACATTCATTCATTACTTAAGGGCAACCCTCATACACACACCTTCATGATCACAATGTCTATCAGAAGGATGTTTAATTTTGTTCTGATCTTCAGAAAAAATACATTATGTATTTTTTAGTGTCTATCTTCTCTCTTCAGAGTCTAAGCACCACACTGTAGGGATCTTTATCTGCCTTATTCACTAATTGACTCCCTGTGCTTACAACAGTACCCAGCACATAGAAAGTACTCAATAAAAATGTCTTGAATGAATGTAGTTTGCAGCCAAAATCTCTCCCCAGTGACTTACCTTCCCTTTCTTCTCCCAGCTGAATAAACTGGATCTCAGAATATACCAAGTCTCCCTCTTTGGGGTGCGCTGGAAATAAAAAACAACACTTTCTAGGCTGTCTCAGGCAGTGGTATGTGCTGCAGATGTTTTTCCTAAGCATGCTCTCCACTCTTCTTGGACATATGATGAAGCAACTGTTTATTGGGAATGTCTGGGTTTGGGATACCTTATGGAGACCAGGGGGCTTTGCCAGTCCTCAAAGCAGATTATCTTTCCCCGGCTCAGGCCGGGAGCAGCTTCCTACTGGGGAATCCTTACCATTGTCATACAATGGCTGCAGCTCCACTGGGGCAGGGCATGTGGGATGGAAGGGCCCTCTTGAGCCTGGGGTGGGAGGACTCCTGTGAGACACAGAAACACATGATCATCCCTGGAACATTATAATATGCACAAGATTGGAATAGCCATAGAGACAGGGGAATGGAGGGAAGTCAGCAGACACCAGGGGACTGGGAGCCCTGAATAACTTCACACCTTCAATAGGTCTATATAGAGTCAGGTTGTATTTTGAAAGAAACCCTGGGGCTGTGGTATGGGCAGTTTGCCTGGGAAAAAAGCCAGACAGCCTCTGACATCACAGTAACAGTCATCTCATAGATAGAATGGCCACTCACAATTGGTTAAAAAACCTGACCTCATCAGCAGGAGGTAGTGTCTTCACATCATCCTGTCTGGACAATTCAAGAAGGAATTAGACATAGTCCATGCTCCAAGTCCCTGGCTACAACCTAAGACTGAGACACTGATACAGACAGAAGCAGAGGACCGTACTTTCCAAACCAAAGTTAAAGACACAAAATCTGACAAATATATGTGCACATGTGGAGCAAAAAGAAGATTATTAGAAAATGTGACTTCCCTGGAAAATCTAGAACAGATAGTCATTTTACACATAGTTATAGTAATACATTGTTTAATTATAGGACTATTTCCACCAGAAATAAATAACCTAGAAAATCTATAACCTTTGATATCATCATTTTAGATAAATGGATAAATTTCAGATAAGAAACTGATCTAAATACATCCAAAATCTATAATACAAACTACTAGAAGGTTTATGCAAGCTGTGATTTTGGCTGTTTCAATGAATGTGAAAACGGGAGCACCTAGCCTTAGGAACACAGAGAAATCACTTGACCTAATTTTGCAACCCCACAGTTCTGCGTATTTTATTCTTGGGAAACCAGAAAGCTGAGGCCTCACCTGGTTGTGTCTCTCAGAAAACCACCTCCTGCAAAATAAGCAAAGCCACATTTATGTCAGCAGAGGGAGCTCTTTCTCAAATACTACTTCACACACAGGAGCTGCCTAAGAGAGGTCACCAGAAAATTCAAACATGGACCCGGTCCCAAATTCTCCTGAAAATGATGTGAAAAAAAATGGAACAAAACATATAACTTGCTGGGAACAGGGCTACACATTCCTGGGTTAAATATGCAATTATTTGAGACTTGATTAAGATTTAGGTCTGTGTTGATACACCTCAGGAAATATTGAAAATAACCAAATTGTCTCTTGTAGAGTAGTGAGGGGCTGTAGGTGGACTTTGAGGAGCATCTGTGGTCATGCCCAGAGGAACCTCGGGCTCCGACTTGGGCTTGCTAAGGAGATTTGTGGTCAGAGGTCTTAAGCTCCCTACATTCAGCCCAGTGCAAGGCCCACAGAAGGTGCTCAGAAGGATCTGGTGAGTTGAATTGAATTAAATTAAGAGACAGAATTGAAGGATGTGAGTAATTGTTCTAGAACCAAAAAAGTTTCTGTGCCTGTCTTCCACACCAAGTTTTCTGGCATCTGAAACTAGCTTGACCTAGGCTAAGGCAAGAAGACTTTGGAAGCATGTGGCAGGTGGTACCAGGGAGAAACCCTCTCCCCCAGGTAGGGGAGGAGCTGGCAGGCTGACCTGTGGAGAGCTGGGCCATTGAAACAGAAGATAGTGGGTTCCGGCTTGGACTCGAGGAAGTCTCTGAGGAGGAAGAGGAAGAGAGATTAACCAGCTCCCATTCCCAGTCATTTCTTCACAGAGCCTTTTGGTTTATTTTGATGGTCCATTTATGGGGGATTGGATAGGCAGAAGTATCTAGTTGACCAGCCTGTATGAACCAAAGAAACTGCCCAAGGAAACTGTTAAAACTTTTTTGAAACTTTAAGTTAAAAATTTTACTTCCTTCCTGCCTTTCACTTGGGGCTTAGTAAACCAAACTAGAAATGAGCAGTCCTCACCCACAGCATCTATTAAGAAAAGTGCCCTTTAAGGAAAGGGTGTGAGTATGTCTGTGAGTGTTGGGGTAGTGAGGTAGAGAATGGTGGCTTGGTGGTTACTGAGGCTGCAATAGCTGAGGTGTCTAAGGCAGGGACTCTAGCAAAGGGTAAGAGACACCACAAACCTGATTTCCTCTGGTGCCAGCAGTAAAACATCAGGGCCACAGCCAGGAGAAGAATGCTGAGCGACACCCCAGTGGCTCCCGCAGCAATAAGGCCAGTTCTATAACCCGGAGCACCTGAGGGGGAAGAGCCTGTATGAGCCACAGAGGGAGAGGTCTAGGGCCTAGAATTGCCTTGATGCCCTGAAACTTTTCTTCAGCTTCCCTGGGGTCCTGAGCCCTGGGACAGGGAGGAATCTAATGGGCTAAGACTCATGAGGCCCCTCAGGGTTAGGCCGGGGCTGATGTGGCACAGGATGCAGCCTTCTACTTGTGGGGAGCTCAGCTCTGAGCCTGTATGTGACAGGAAGTGACTCACTATGAAGTGGTAGAGGGCAAGAGTTAAGAGTCTGAGTGGATTGTGGCAAAGGGGAGAAAGGCAGCCAGCTCTTTCCACTGACATATACTACAAAGCTAGAATAATCAACACAAATTGATATTGGCATAAAAACAGATACGTAAACAATTGGAACAGAATCGAGAGCCCAGAAATAAACCCATGCATATACGGTCAACTAATATTTGACAAGGGAGCAGAGAATACTCAGTGGAGAAAACATAGTCTCTTAATAGAAAGGGAGTAGCTGGGAAAACCAGATATTCACATGCAAAAGAATAAAACTGGACTTCCACAAAAATTAACTCAAAATGTATTAAATGTAAGACCTGAAACCATAAAACTCCTAGCAGGAAGTATAAGGGAAATATCTCTTTGACACTGGTCTCAGCAATGACTTTTTTGATATGACACCATAAGCACAAACAACAAAAGTGAAAATCAACAAATGGGACTATATCAAACTAAAAGGCTTCTGCACAGCAAAGGAAACCATCAACAAAATGAAAAGGTAACCTACAGAATGGGAGAAAAATACCTGCAAATCATATATCTGATAAAGGGTTAATATCTAATAATATTAGAATTATTAGATATCAGAATTAGAATAGGAACTCATACAACTCAGTAGCAAAAAAAGAAAAAAAAAAAACCCAAATAACCCAATTTAAAAATGGGTGAAGGACCTGAAAAGACTTTTTTCAAAAGAAGACATACGAATGGCCAATAGCTACATGAAGATGTGCTCAACACCACTAATCATCAGGGAAATGCAGATCAAAACCACAGTGAGATATCACCTCAGATCTGTTAGAACATCTGTTACCAAGAAAACAAGAGATAACAAGTGTTGGTGAGGATGTGGAGAAAAGGGAACCTTGTGTACTGTTGGTGAGAATGTAAATTGGTGCAGCCACTAGTGAAAACAGTATAGAGGTTCCTCAAAAAATTAAAATAGAACTATTATGTGATCCGGCAATCTCTCTTCCTGGTACATATCCTAAGGAAATGAAATTACTAACTCAAAGAGACATCTGCATCCTCACATTCACTGAAGCATTATTTAAAATAACTAGACGTGGACACCCTAAGTGTCCATCAGTGGATGAATGGATAAAGAAAATGTGATATACATATATATATATACACACACACGTATATATATGTACACACACACACACACACACACACGTGTAGAATGGAATATTATTCAGCCATTAAAAAGAAGGAAATCCTGCTATTTGCGACAACATGGATGGACCTTGAGAGCTTTATGCTAAGTGAAATAAGTCAGACAGAGAAAGCCAAATACCGTATGATCTCACTTATATGTGGAATCTAAAAAAAAAGCAAACTCATAGAGAACAAATTTGTGGTTGCCAGGGCAAGGGTTGGAGGAGGGGGGAAATGTATAAAGGTGGTCAAAGGGTACAAACTTCCAGTTATAAGATGAATAAATTCTGGAGTTTAATGTACGCATGGTGATTATAGTTAAGAATATTGTATCATATATTTGAAAGTTGCTAAGATAGATTTTAAAAGTTCTTACCACACACACACACAAAATTGTAACTGTGAGGTGATGGATACGTTAACTAACTTTATTGTGATAATCGTTTCACAATATATACATATAGCAAATCATCACTTTGTACACGCTAAATTTACACAAGGTTGTATGTCAATTATATCTCAATAAAGGTGGGAAAAAAATGAATGACATGGAGTCTAGAATTAGACCATTGGGTTAGAATCTTGGCTCCTCCACTTACTAGTTGTGTGGCCAGGGAAAATTATTTAAACCCCCCATGCCTCAGCTTTCTTATCTGTAAAATGGGAATAAGTAACTATAATAGCGCTGTTTTTGATGGATTAAATGAGTTAATATATGTAAAGTGCTTTGAACAGTTCCTGACACGTGACAAGTGCTATGTCTATGTAAGTATTAACTCTTATTTGGTTGCCCTCATACTATGCCCTAGGCCCTCAGGAACCTCATGCTGTCCTCTGATCAGCTTAGGGGACACACCCACAAGTTAGGTCTGCTCCCACTCAGCACCACCCCAGCCAACTTCAGCCCAGTCTATGGACTGAACTGCTCCCCTGAAAAATTCATTCATGGAAGCAGCCCTAACTCCCAATGTGATAGTTTTGGAGATGGGGCCTTTGGGAGGTAATCAGGTTTAGACGAGGTCATGAGGGTGCGTCCTCATGATGGACTTAGTGTCTTTAGCAGAAGAGACACCAGAGATCTCTCTCTCTCTTCCCCCTCTCTGCCATGTGAGGACATAGCAAGAAGACAGCTGTCTGCAAGCCAGGAAGAGAGCTCTCACCAGAGCCTGACCATGGCAGCACCCTGATCTCAGACTTCTAGCCTCTAGAACTGTGAGAAATAAATTTCTGTTGTTAAAGCCACCATGTGGATGGTATTTTCTTACAGCAGCATGAGCTAAGAGAGCCCACATTAGCCTAGTACTCCAGGCTAATTCAGAGTTTCTCTCCTGCTAGAAATTCTGTCACTTCTAAGCACAGAGATTTTGCATACAGTCCATGAATAAAAAAGATTTAGGAAGAAATTTCTGCTTCGTCATACATCAACTGAATCCTTGACATCTGCTTAATCCCTGAGATCATCTGTTTCCTTAACAGACAATGACATCTGCCTTGCAAGGTAGTTGTGAGAGTAAAGTGAAATTACATGTGTGAGGTGACTAGTTCACTGACTGGATCAAAAGAGGCTAATTCATTTTGATGACCTTAACCTCCAAAAGGAAGATGAGTAATTTCACACTTGGATGTGAATGACCAACAAATTCACCATTACCCTCTTCAGGGATTGCAAACTTGGGGCTCCCCAAGGTAAACTTCTCAGTAAAGAGCCTTCCTGGAGAAGCAGCACTCCTCCCTTCAGTGTCACTCTGGATTTTAGGGCATTCAAGAGTCTTCAGGGGGCGTCCTTTGGCAGTTTTCAGCTCTGCTATCTTCTTCCCCTCCCCGGCTGATTCTTGGAATGCCATTAAGATAACACTCTGCTCAATCTCTACCCTTCTCTGCTGGGAATCACACCCAATGTTGCTGCTCACTAAGAAATTTCAAGAGCGACATACAGACCCTCCTGTGGCATCCGTTTGTGGGAAGATATGTCAGTCCCCTGGCCTGTGAGGACTCTGCTTGATTATAAGACTTGCCTCCAGGGAGTTGAAGGGAAAATTGCGCAGCAGCTGGGCCATTAGCATACCAGGCCCTTCCCAGAGCCACTAACCAAACTGTTTAGGTTCACAGCTCTGTCAGGGCTGACCACTGACATAAACAGCACAGTTCTCTGCTTATTTAGCATGGTTGATGATGAGTACTTGATTACGTGGTACTTCTTTGGAGAACTTTGACAATACTCTCTGTCTCTCTGAGCTAAATGATTGCATTGAGGTTCAAATCTGGGCTGCTAGCTATAACCTTTGTGACCTTAAGCAAATTACCAAACCTTTCTGAGCTTCACATTCTTTTTCTGCAAAATAGAGATAATATCTTTATCTTCTAGGATTGTTAACATGATCAACAAAAACGATGTATATAAAATTCATTCATTCATCAAATATTTATTGAATACCTAATATGAGCTAAGCACTAGTCCAAGCACTTGGGATACAATAGTAGTCAAAATAAAGCCCTACCTTCCTGAGGCTCATATGGGAGGACTGGGAACAGACAGCAAACAAAGACTATGTGGCATGGCGATTGGTGGTACGTGCTGTGAGGAAGAATCAAGCAGGACCTGGAGAGGGAGCACCTTGGTGAAGAGCTGTTATGTTATATAGGGTGGTTGGGGAAGGTCTCAGTGAAAAGGTGAGTAGAGTTCTGGAGGAAGTGAGATGGTGAGCATGAGGACATCAGAGAAAAACAGTGCAAAGGCCCCGAGGTGGGAGTGCGACTGGAATGTTTGAGGAAGAGAAAGGAGGCCATGGTGGGTAGAGTGGCAAAGGTGAGGGAAGAGTGGAGGAGATAGGTCAGAGTAGTAGGAGGTCAGATCATCAGGACCTGGTGGGCCGCTGAGAAGATGTTGGCTGTCACTCTCAAGGAGATAGGAAACCAGGGGAAGGTATTGAGCAGAAGAGTAACAGGATCTGACTTATGAATTAGAGAGTTGCTTCTGATGCTGTGTTGAGAATAGATTGTGGGGAGCAATGAGTGAAGTAGAAGATCAGTTAAGGTGTTATTGCAATAATTCAGGCAGGGAATGCTTGCGGTTTGGATCAGGTGGTGGCAGTGGAGGTGGTGAAAATTAGTCAGATTCTGGCTATATTTTGAAGGTAGAGCCATTAGCACTTGCAAGTAGATTAGATATGGAGGATGAAATAAAAAGAAGAGTCTAGAATGATGCTCGATTTTTTGGCCTGAGTAACTAGGAGAATGGAGTTTAACATTTACCAAGGGGAGGCTCCAAGCAGGAGTAGATTTTGGGTGAAAATCAACAGTTTGGTTTTCGATGAATTAAGTTTGAGTTACCCAATTAGCCATTCCTGCAGAGTAGTTGATTTAAGTACTTGGATATATGGGTTTTGAGTTCAGACTAGAGGTCTAGGCTATAGATTGAATTTGGGAATCATAAGCATATAGAAATCATAAGTGCATTTAAATACTGTGTAAGATGATCTAAAGAGAGGGCACAGATAGAGAAAAGTCTGAGGACAGAGCCCTGGGAGTCCCCAAAATTTAAAGGTAGAAAATATGATGAGGATCCAGCAAAGAAAACCTCAAAGGAGTATCTGATGAATATGTAGAGAACTGAGAGAGAATTGTGTCTGAGAAGTCAAGGAGGAAAGTGTTTCAAGGAGGGAAGTATCAGTTGTGTCAAAAGCTGGTGATAAGTCAAGTAAAACAGAAACTGAGAGTTGCCCATTGACTTGAGCAACATGGAGGTCACAAGTGATCTTCACAAGAGTTATTTTGGTGGAATGAAGCAAGCCTGATCGTGATGGGTTTGAGAGAAAGAGGAAGTAAAGAGAATGAGAAGAGCTAACTCTTTTGAGGAATTTTACTGTAAAAAAAAAAAAAGGCAAGGAAATCTAGCTTTCTAGTAGCTCCTCAATAAAAGCTAGCTTTATAGGTTAGCCAAGGATGCAATCTGAGATAGATGAGGAACTTCAGTTAGTAGAAACCATTTCCTTAGTGCCAAGGAAGCTGAATGGGAACCTGACTTGCCCTGTGTCCCTTGGGGACAGAGGAAGAGAAAGACATAAGCTTGAACTGCGGGATCCCAAAGGAAGGCTTATCTCCTCAGTGGATATAACTTGCTCTGTATCTGCTCTCCTGTGGGTTTCGTGACCTGCATACAATTTGGGTACTGAGATTCTCTCAGGCCTACAGTAATGGAGTAAAGGAATGCCCTGTGACTTTGGTTCTATCATACTTGAGGAGACTGGTTTGATGTGCTGTGGATGATTTACTGAAAGGAGAGTATAGTTGACACTTAGGATGATAGAACTGTACTCTACCCTAAAACACCGTTAATGAGTTAAGGATGCTCTTTGAGATCAACACACAATGGATCAGACTACAGGCACAAAATCATCTCCAAGGTGCACAGTGGCTCCTGGCCAACATTACCTCGTAGTAGGACCTCATCATAACCTGGATTATTAATATTCTAATGGAAGAAATTGTCTGTGGCAATAGAAGACGGCAAAATAGAAAAAGAAGAATCACAAAGATAGGGTTGGCAATGCCCACCCCTAATTTGAGAAAGTTGAGAATAAATAAGGTAAATGGAGGTTAAAACTTACTTCTCACAGTGATGTTCACTACCTCACTCTGGATGAGGCCATAGCCATTGTCAGCTGTACAGTAGTATTCCCCGGCATGGCTCTCCCTGATAACAGATATCTCCAGCTCTGCCTTCTGAGAACGCTGACTTTTCCTCCCCAGACTCTGCTTTGTGTCTTCTCTGTGCCAGGAGAACATGGTGTCCCCTGTGCCTTCAGCCACGGAGCAGACAAGGACCAGCGTCTCCCCTTCAACCACCTGCCTCTCCTGGGGCTGGGTCTCCAAAAGCACTCCAGACACGGGGATTCCTGTGTGCACACAAGATGACAAGTGAGGGCCTGGTGTGGGGAGGGCAGGGCTGGGATGTTGGACAGGGTCATTTTTTATGTGACCTTAAGATATACTCTTTAGCAGTTGCTAGCATTGTAGCTCACAGACTGTGGATTTTGGACCTAGAACATCACTAAATTTAAGTTCTCCATCCTAACACACAAGGCTCCAGGAGAGAAAAATTGGCTAACTCTGGAGAAGCATTTGGGTTTTGTCTGATGTCCTAGCTGGAGGTCTGGATTGTTTTGAATGATAGGTAACAGCAATAGTGGCCATCACGGCACTGGTATGGACCACACCCATTTCCAGAAGTCCTGCTTTGGTACTTAAGACAAGTTGATACTCATCGTATTTATCTTTGTGTGTATGTATGTATGTCCTTCTCTTCTGCTTTACACATCACAGGCACTCACATTACTACTTGTTGCTACTGATTAGGAAGAGGTAGATGCTTATCTCCTAAATAGTTTGCCCCAAGATCTGACATTCTAAAATCTGTCAACTTAGTAGCAGGACACCTTGTTTTCTTGTTTTTGTTTTATTTTCCCCAACTCTTGTATCTAACTCCATGGATCATCTCCATCATTTCGAGGTGATAGAGTTTCAAAGGAAGACTGAGTTTTTACAGAAATGGAAGTGGAAATGAAATCTTATATTTCTTTTATTATAGCACTTCACTTCTTAGTCTAAGCCGGGTGCCTCCATCAGGATGAGAAATCCATCTGTATTGGGTAGTCCCTACCCCCATAGGGCAAGAAGGAGCAGTCAGGGAAAATGCCACAGCCCCAGCCAGCCCACCTGGCTCTCCAACACTCACTCTGCACGCGGATCTGTAGCGGGAGACTTTGTTTGCGGACGCTGCGGGTCACTGTTTCAGCACCACACCAGTATGATCCTGAGTCTTCTTTCCAGATGGTTGTGATCTGGAGTTCTGGGGATGTGCTCCAGTCTGACAGGACGACCCCGTTATCTCTGAAGAAGACGTAGTGAAGCCGAGTGTCGGACCGCTCTAGAGGAAGCTGTGTTTCACAGCTCAAGTTCACAGAATTTCCCTCTGTTGGCTGGGAGGCTGTGACTTGCAGCTTTGGACGTGGAAATAGTTCTAGAGAGAAGAGGAGAATCAAGTTCTCAGCAGGAGGGTATTTAGAACCCTGGGAGAGGCAGGCTTGGATTCTCAGTCCTACGAAACTTCAGACACATAGCAAGATAAACTTATCGACTCTTCTATCACATTTTATTTAAGTCCAATTACTCCGCTGTCTCTGCCTCCTGGAGGACTTAGCCTTCTCATTTATCCAGAGTTTTGATATCAACACACAAATCCCCTTCTGTCATACCCAATTTCCCCACCCTGACATTACTAAGCAAATCTATATGAAATGAAGGGTTTACCTTGAATTTTAATAAGTTTGTAACTTGATCTAAGTATATAATTTTTGTCCATAGATCCAATGCATTGGTAATAGCCACTGTTATTTGAACTTGCTTGTGGTATCAAAAGATCCAAGGTTTTATTAGAATTAGAGATAACTTTTCCTTTGTAAGTGTATTTCACAGCAATCAGTTTCTCTTTCCCCTTTCTCTGGCATCTCAGAACCAACGCGTCACCTTCAAACACAGAATGTGGGGCCTGAAGGATGAGGAGGTCTGGAAACCACACAGAGACAAGATATGTCATTCAGGGCACTCCTCTTTCCTCTGTGTATCTTGAGTTACAAAGGCTTTGTTGTTTTCTTCTTTATTTCTTCCACAGGATTTAGTCTCCTGACCCAAGCTCACCCGTTTCCTTCCAAATCAGTGACATGCTTCAGATACACTTCCTAAATAAATCCCAAGCACATTTATTTAATCATTCAAAGACAAATTAAAAATATAAGGATTCTAATATGGAGAGAAAAAGCTGAGAGGAGGTGTGATCAAAATCCCTGATGTCATTGAATACGGCAAAGCTCAACACCAACTTGCTCATCAAAACTCAGAGCAGGAGTCATCCAAGAGGTTGCTTTTGGAGAAATATCCTGGGAAGCATCACAGTGCATCAGAATCTGCTATGTAGCAGGCTTATTATCACAGCCACAAATCCAGGGTCGAGGGACAGTGAATGTGGTCCACTATGGACATTCTCTTGCTCTTCAGATTCTAATTAGACATTAGTTCTATCCTTTCTCTCTTAGTTGACTGCAGTGAATGCCTACTCCTACAGAGCAGAGCCTGTGTAGCAATCCAACCCATTACCTCTACAGCAGGCAAAGCTGGACAGAAAGGGAAATGAGTGTCAGTTAGAGAGAAACGTAGGAGTAGAGAAGTGACAGATACTAGGACAGGTGGGGACAGATACAAGGCCTGAGGCTGGAGGTTTCCCGCCTCTGAACTCTTGTTTTATGGGACTTTTCACTTTCTGCTTTGTGCTCAGTACATTCATGTATGTGTAACTTCTCCTGTAGGAGGCTATAAAGTCCTTGAGGGCATGATCTAAGACAGCTTCATTTTTGAATCCCCTACAACCAACTTCTTTCCTTAACTATGTAAATGTGTAAGAATGTCTGTTGATTAAATTAATTTTAAATTCTAATAGCAATAATAGCTAGGAAAACACTTATAGACCATGAGGGAGAATGTGAAATTGAAGGTAGCTGAGGTCAAGTGTTAGGGTGAAATGAAGGACCTCAGTTCTTGGAAACTCCAGTGAGCTGAGATGTACCGAGACCATTTCTAAAAGTTTTAACTAATTCATCTTCTTTCTCACCTGAAGAAAAGAGCAAGCGCACAGGGTCACTTGGCAGTGAGCCTTGGGCCTGGCATTTGTAGTCTCCAGAAAAACGGACCCGAAGTGTGTTGCCTGGGGTTTCCATTCGTATTTCTCTTCCAGAGTACCGCCAGTACCATTCTATTTTCCCTGGTGCCTTGAGGAGAAATCCATTGCAAGTCAGATTCACCTTCTGTCCTCTGAAGAAGGTGGTCCATGGAGGATTGAGGGAAATCGTGGGTTTGGGTGCAGTTGCTGAGGAGAAGAGAAATGAGTCTGAGGTGGAGGTGCCTGTAGCCCCCACCACAGTGGTTTGTGTGGGACAGACAGGTGGACTTGGCTTTGGAGAATCCCTAAAAAGTTTCCTGGGAGGGCTACTGTTTCCACAGGTTGCAGGTTCTCCAGCTGTGCCCACCTTATCCAGGGGTGCAGGGGCTGCTCCATGGTCTACAGAAGCAGATTGGCCTTTCAGAGGGCAACCTCAGCAGGACCGACTCACCATGGAAGATCAGTGATGGGAGGCCCACAACCCCCTTACCTTTTCTGATGGACCAGGTCCTCAAGTAGACTCCTCCTGGACTCCCTCCTGCCCGGGCTTGAGATGTTACAGACACTTCTCTAAGATGAGCAGTTGTGTGGCATGGGCATGTGGTGGGGTGGGAGATGTGATGGAGGAAGTGTAGGAATTTTGGGGTCAATTATGCAATTATAGAAAAGGGTCTAAGCTGTATTTTTACCAACAAGAAATAGGTAGGGGAGAGGCGAGCAGGCTATTGTCCAAAGTAAGAATTATATTTGAATAGCTACAAAGAGCATGAGTGTGGGAGGAGCTAGGTGGTCCTATCCCCCCAAACCTCGAACATACTCTTTCATGACAGTAAAATATGGGCCCTGCATGAAATCAGGCTTTAAGATCTTTGAAACACTGATGGACAGAAGCTGGAGAATGTAAAGGTAAATACAAATTAAAACATCGAAGTTTAATTCTCCTTGTTGCAAATAAGGGAAAAGGCTTCTCAGTCTCTCTCTTTTCTTTCAGAATTTCTCTCAAATGTATATAAATCTTTATAGTGGCTCAATAAGCCCCTTGCTAGTCTCACAACTCTGGAATGTCTTTCTCAAGAGGACCTGTCTTTTCAAAATGGAGACATCTAGGATAGCTCCCTGTCTCCCAATTCCTGTGGGAGGATAAGAGCCTAAGTTTGGAAGGCATCTTGCTCCAATATGCAAAACGATCTCCAGCCCTAAAGATATGAAAGGTTTATTCCTCCTCTGGATGAAAGCCAATTAGCTAACACGGTGGTCTCCCTGATTATCATGATAAAGATAGGATGAACTACGTGTGACAAAAGGTGCTGTCAAGACCTCTTAATTGAGAGCTAGTTTAATCTTGAAAACATGTATGTAACAGTTCGTATCTGAATGGCTATATAAGAATGCGAGATTTGTCTCTGTCTTTGCAACCTCTTAGTGGATTATCTGTGATGCACATCACAGTCTGGTTTAATGCTTATTTAAGAATAAAAGTATATTTTGTTTAATCTTTTGTGGAGAAGATTTCTGGATTGGGAGAAGATTTTGTTTTGAATTATATTTCCCCAACAAGAAACTGTTACTGAGGCTCTGTCTTATCTATAAGATATAAGACTATATCTATATCAGTGCTTATTTTCTGAGTTTTGTAGTTGTGAGGTTGTGAGGGCTAGTAACTGAAGGCGTCCGGAATATACCACCATGGCATAAAAATTATTTTGAGCTGATGGCATTTGAAAATAGATTTTATATATGTTTTTTTTTTTCATTCTGAACACCCTTATCTATCTAAAAGCCTCACGAGAGAACTCAATTGTCATAAATCGCCTCCCCAGGAGCAACTAGGAAAGACTGATTCTTATCACGAGAGACTGGAAGTGCAGCACACCTGAACAGATATTGTCAGAAAACGGTCATAGCTCTCATCTGCTCTCTCATAGCCTTTCTGTCTTTCATAAAAGTCATTTGTTCTCCCCTAAGTGCCCTTCTCCCTTTCCCCTTTCCCTATTCAGATGGTATATAAGCCCCAAATTCCAACCGCCTTCTTGCCTCAACTTTTCTGTGTTCTCCTGCAAGTAGTGAATAAAAATATCTTTTCTCTGGCTAGTCTGTCTTTGTCAGTTTAATTTGCAGGCCCCCATTATAAAACGTAAGAGGATAGAGGAAAAATTTTCCTTCCCTGAGTAATTACCACACAAAGTAATTACAAGTCAATTTATACATGATAGGAAACATCTACTCAAGCATCCTTTCCCTTTATTGCTACTACCCAGCCTGCTGAAAGATCAGTGCCTTGATAGGCTAATCTTTCACCAGGTATACAAAGAAAATTGATTGCAAAGTGGTATTCCAGATTCTGCAAAGATGCAGTAATTCATGAAGTTGGTAAAAGTTATGTGGGACCACTGTTCTGATGGCTCACAAAGTCACTGACAAGAGTAGTAAAAAAGATCTGTTAACAATCAAAAAGGAGAAACAAATACTAGGGAAAATACGTGTTTGGCTTCTGAAAGTCAGTCCCAATGCCCTTCTCTCAAGCCTGTTGCTCACCAATGGGTTTGAAAAACTGAAGCACTAACTTTCCCAGACACATGTTCTGGATAAAGAGATGTCAGAGGAACAAGGCTAGAAGTGGACTAAGGGATAGGGATTCTGGGGGAATGTTTTTCCTTTATGGTGGAAGGAGAGAAGCATACTGGGAAGCTCTTTTACAGTTTCAGTTCTCTCCATCCCCCTCCCCCACTTCCTGCCTTGAACAGTCATGATGCCTGAAGCTGTGGCAGCGACCACATAGCAAAAAGAAAAAAAAAATTAATATTAGGTTCATGCTTTGTTCTACAAATTGCCTATGGTAACCTATATTCTGTGAAGTAGAAAATAAAACAAATGATTTCTAGTTGTATTGTTTTATTTTTCAAAAATAAAATCTCAATTTTGGGGGCACGCTATTTACTGTAAAATTTTAAGTGGAATCACTTTAAGTGTGTTTTTTTTTCCTTAGTACCTTTATGCTGAGACCGATGTCTACATTTTGGGCTTACAAACAATTGCTTTTTTAAAGCTTGAGACTTTAAATATTCTTACCTTTTTCTGGAAAAACTGCCCAAATAGGTGTTTTAGTTATACTCAAATGTAAAGGAAATTGTCTCCCTCTGTTTAGAGGCAAAAACTGTAGAGTAACCTGAATGCTTGTTTTAGATGAAGAAGCTAAATGTTCTATTTGGTAATGTAAATTATTCTTATGTTTCTGCAGACTTTTTTTCTCTTTCTCTTTAGAGGTTGGTTCAGACTATCCTGTGTCCACAGTCGGTACAGGGTTGTTTCTCCTGAAGCGAATAGAAATCCCCACTGTCTCTGTTCCTGGGAAGCACCTGGGTTTGGGAGAATGGAGACTTGGCAGTAGGTCCTGTGCTGGAGGGAAGGGACTTCCTTTGGTGTAAGCAGCCAGATTCCTCACTGGTCCAGGTAAGCTGGCCCTGCTACATGCCAGTGGCCCTATGGCCAGGAGGAGACACATCTTGTTTGGGCCTCCCTGAAGCTGGGATGGAGTTAGTGGGTAAGAGGTTAATCACATCTAGTAGCTGATGTAAAACACTCTCAGTATCTTGTTTTTCCATCCTAGAACCATTAGCAAAGTGTTGCCAAGTTACTATCTCTTCCCAGTTAGGCAGGGGTTTGTGGGAAATGGTCTGTGTCCACAGCACTAAAGGGGAGAACTGTAGATCCAGGAACTGCAGGGGACACTGTGCACCAAGGGGCTGTGGCTCCCGCTGGTGGGAGCTGACAGCAAGCAGCCCCCAGGATGGACTCCATGGACTTGAAGGAATCCACAGGGATTGCCAAAGTACCTGGAGACAGCTTCTAGTAGAAAGCTGGACTTTCTGCTGACCAGTAGGATGGGGGCTCAAAGTCATCATGATTTGAGCTATTAACAGAAAAATATCTACCTCCTGTGCTGAAGTTTGGGATAAATTGCTTACACATGGATAGGGCAGTGCTTTGTTGAGCTGGAGCTGGGAGATATGGAGAAGTAGTCAAGTTGTTTGTACCCCAGCCTCCCCCATGGAGACATTGGCTTATTTCTCTCCTTCCCATCTCAGGATTCTATGCATTCTGTCAGGTTGGCTAGAATCCCACATCAGGTGGGGGCACCCCCTCTCCTTGAACTCCATGACATATATCCCAGGCCCCTCAAGTTCATCCAGCACAATGGCAGGTTTGGTCCGAGAGTGTAACTCCCAAACTCTTAAGGTCATAATTACAAGGCAGAGTGATGTTTTCATGTGCCTGCAGTCCTCAGGAAAAGGATGCAGGGACAACAAGGCCTCTTCTTACAGTATTTGAGACACACAATGGTTATTAGGATCTAGAAACATAAGAGAGAAAAGAAAAGGCAGACTTACCAACTGGTCCACCGACTGGAGCTGCAAAAGTCAGGAGCCAGACATCAGCACAAGGCAAGGAGCCCCAAACCATTGCATCCTGAGAGCTCACCTGCCCGCACTCTTCTTCCAACAGAGAAGAGGAGAAACACGTCCAGTTCCACCCACCACAGAGAAGCAAGATAACGCCATGACCAAAAGCTCAGGCTGTGAACTCAGGCAGAAACAGGTTTGACTTTCAGCTGTATGATCCTGGACAAACTACATAAAACCGTCAAGGCTCAGTTCCCTCATCTGTAAAACGGGGCCCAAAAAGTGGCCTCATAGTTTTATTTTAATGAGTTAAGTTAGCAAGTCTTCAATTAACACTTGCTGTCAGTATTTTTTTATTATGACTGAAGCTGCTGCCAAGACTTGGCTTCACTATCTTCTTGCCCGGAATGTCATTCTCTTCCTTCAGTACCAAGCGAAGTCAAGTCACACCCATGCATTAAGGCCCAGATGAAATCCCACCTCATCCATGAAGCCTTCTCAGATGCCTCTAGGCTGTAGCACCCTCATTCTTCTCTTGACTCAGAACACGACCATCACAGTTCATTTGGAACTCATAATTGGACATGCAGGATGGGGTTGTGGTTAAAAGCATAGTTCTAATGTTAGATTATGGGTCCGAGCCGTGACACTGTCACTGTACTACTGCATGAAACTTAAGACAAGAGACCATCTCTGTGCCTCAGTCTCCTTATCTGTAAAATAGGGTTCATAGCAATTCCATCTCACTGATTGTTAGAAGATTAGATAAATTAATACATGGAATATTCTTAGAAGAGTATCTGGTATAGTCAGGGCTCAGCAAGAATTAATTATTACCAGCAGGAATTAATTATTATCATCTACATTATCCTATGACCTATTGAGTAATATTTTTCTTGTACTGCCAAGTCAAATATTCTTGCATCTGTACTCAATTTCCTTATAGGGGAGTCAGCTCTTGGGGGCAGAGGCCATGTCCTCCATGTCCCTGAGTTCTCTGCAGTGCCCCGCACTGCACCATGTCCAATATACCCAGTCATTCTCTATTTACTGAGTTCCCATGATGAGCCAGCCACACTAATAACTCTTCCCATACTTAGAGTCTGGAGATACAGCTGAGAACAAGACAAACATGCTTAATAAAGATTTAGCATGCAAATGACTGACAGATCTTTATTTCCCCAGGTTGAGCTACTAGGAAATGAGAACCTCATTTGGACAAATATTGACAAATAGTACAGAAGCAGGGAAGATAAAAATCAAAGGGAAACCATCTTATTTCTTCTCTTCTCATGCTCTTTGCAAACATCAGAGCAGGTTTGATCTTAAACACAGAGAAGGAAATAACTATTCTCAGCAGAAGATCATTCTACATCAGCTCACAATTAGGACATGGTCCTTTCACAAGGGACGCAGTTCATCTTTTACCCTGGGTCTTCATGACCTGTATTTAGGGAGGTAACTGAATCTAGCTATAGTTTTTTTACATGGAAAATAAGCCCATTTTTGGAATAGGAAGAATTTTCTGTAGGCAATTAAAAGCAAATGATGAAGACACTTCTGGAAATCAATTTTTTTTCTCATACCATTAAATCAATATCTTCCCCCTTTGCTCATTTTCTACTATTCTGAAATGGGAGTAAAATCCATTTGTTCAGCAGCCCAGAGGAGAGGCCTTTGCTCATGGAGAAGTTCAGGTTTCTCAGCAAGCAAAGGCTTCCACTCCATCACTTACCGAGAACCAGCAAGGACGCCCACAGTAGCATGGAAAACTGCTCTGAGAGCCCGAGGAGGAGCAGCTCTTAGAAGACAGGCTGGTTCCTACAGCTGGGGAGTGAACTCAGCAAGGTACTTCTCTGAGTATAGCTGGTCACGTTAATGAAGCGAAAAGAGGAAGTAGAGGGATCTTTCTTAAAATATCAAACAGCATGTTACGTAGCGTGAGAGAACCCCAATAACGAAAATCAATACTTAATAGAATTATTTAAGTACTGCTTTGACATCTTGATGTGAATAGCTTCTCAAGGCTTTGATCATCATTTGATCATCATAACCCTCCAGCCTCTGTCTTCCAAGGAAACTGCAACTTAGTTTCTTTGCTACCAGATACCAGACTGCAGTCCTCTTGAGAGTCACATAATCCAAGGATGTACCTGAATCACTCCAGAGTTGGAGAACTTCGCATTCAAGGCAGAAATGCCTGAATCCTGATGGCCTCTGCCAGACCACTCAACTGACCATCTATATATAATGAAGCATTTGAATCCTAACTACTCACATCTTGTCTCACATATATGAAAATATTCTGTTTCATCTGTCTCAGAGAAAGCTACAAACTTTGATCTCAGTAGGAGACAAATTGATGAGTAAATTACAGCCCCATCATGCTCTCCCTGGAGAATGGACCATAAAATTTTTAACTTAAGGTCCTAGAATCTAGGAGAGAATTCAAGATGGTGGTGTAAGCAGACTCTGAACTCACCTCCTCCCACAAACACAGCCAATTTACAACTACTCGTGGAAAAATTACCCCTGAGACAGAACTGAAAACTGGATAAGAGGAACTCCTGCAACAAAGGACAATCCTAATTGAGGTGGCAGACACAGAAACTCCCTTCAGGAGAGAAAAAATGCCGCCTTCACAAGCTGCAGCGCTTCACGGCCGCCTGGGAGCAGCCCAAAGGTACCCAGCCCTCCCTGGATGAGCAGGGCCCTGAGCCGGAGAGCCCTGCCACTGTAGACATTCTGTGGACCCAGTGCAATCGAGACCAGGGGCATAATATCTGACTTTGCCTGCTACCAAAACATTGGGGAGTACTCCCAGAAAAGCTGGTTCACAAAGAAATGAAAACTGGCTCTTAAAGGGCCCACGTGCAGACTCACCCGTTTCAGAAAGCAACCTAAAATCAACAGAAAAAAAGGTGCACAGTGATTTGGGGAAAAGAGACTCACCTGGTAGGCTCGGAGTGCATTGCAGTGAGAGATGAGACCTCCCCAGGGACTGGGACATTGGCAGCGGCCATTGTCATGGCCTGATGTGGGCGTGCTCACACAGACACCATTGGAGTTCTCCCTGGGACCTGCTAGCCCAGGGGCTGCCCCACCCACTAGAGCACCAATTTAATCCAGCTCAGCCAGGGCAGAGAGCCCACCCTAGGGACTAGCCCCACCCAACAACAAGCCCTCAGGCAACTTGTGGGCCTGCATAGATTGGTGACTGGATTCTCTGCAGCCTGGAGACTGAGCCCACTTCAGTGGGGCAGGGGGTGCACAAGGAGTGAGTGGAGAGTGTGGGGCAGTAGTGGAGTGTGTGGGGCTCCTGCTGTGGAGAGACTGGGTCCACTTCAGGAAGTTGGAGTGTGCACACGGGGCAAGAGTGTGTTGAATGTGTGTGTGGACCTGTGGGTGGCGGGGCTTGTCAGCTGCAGAAGACTTGTGCTTCTCAAAGACCCACATAGGGGGTGTGCCTCATCTTCCAAAGCATGAAACAATTGGGTGCTCCCATGCCTAAGGCCAGCCACACCCAGCTGCAATCCTCAGAGAGCTGACAAGAGACCTAAAGGCTGGAGGCTTATAACAATTGTAAGACCCTGAGCCTAACCTGCCATGCTGGGGGCCTACTCACTTAAAAGAAATGCTGCAACACAAATGTGGTATTAGAACTTGAAGCCAACTGTGCTGGGGCTTCCCACACCCAATAAACAGACTGAAGGGCCCACAACCACTACAAGCAGCTGAGCATTACAACAGCTGGCCAGGAGTATAACTCAGCCTCCCTGGGCACCTACAGGGAGAGCAAACACGCCACTACAGAAGGACACACGTACCCCACATAGGGGTCACTCCTGGAACGTTGAGAACTGAGGAAAGCACACTGCAGTCCTCCTAAGGCATCACTTATATAAGGTCACCTATCCAAGAACAGGAGACGTAGCTGACCTACCTAATACACAGAAGACACAAGCACAGGGAAAGAGGAAAAATGAGAAGGCAAAGGAATACATTCCAAGTAAGGCAACAGGACAAAACTCCAGAAAAGGAACTAAGTGACAGAAATAAGCAACCTACCCAACAGAGAGCTCAAAAAAAAGAGTGTTAAGGATGCTCACTGATTTGAGGAGAAGAATAGATGAACTCAGTGAGAACATCAACAAAGGAATGGAAGATATAAAAAAGAACCAATCAGAAATGAAGAATACAATACTGTAAACAAAAAATTCACTAGAGAGACTCAAAAGCAGAGTAGAGGATACAGAAGAATGGATCTGCAAGCTAGAGGAAAGATTAGAAGAAATTACACAAGCTGAACGGGTAAAAGAAAAAAGAATTAAAAAGAGTGAGGACAGTCTAAGGGACTTCTGGGACAACATCAAGCTCACTAACATTCATGTTATAGGTGTCCTAGAAGGAGAAGAGCAAGACAAAGGGGCAGAGAAAATATTTCAAGAAATAATAGATGAAAACTTCCGTAACCTAAGGAAGGAAGCAGACATCCAGGTACAGGAAGCACAGAGAGCCCCAAACAAGATAAACACAAAGAGGCCCACACAAAGACACATCATAATCAAAATGTCGAGAATTAAAGATAAAGAGAATCCTAAAAGCCACAAGAGAAAGACAAGTTACATAGAAAGGAAACCCCATAAGGCTATCAGCTGACTTCTCAGCAGAAACCTTACAGGCTAGAAGAGAGTGGCATGATATATTTAAAGTGCTAAAAGGAAAAAACTTACAGCCAAGAATACTCTACCCGGTAAGGATATCACTCAAAATGGAAGGAGAGATAAAAAGTTTCCCAGACAAGCAAAAATTAAAGGACTTTGTCACCAAGAAACCAGTGCTATAAGAAATTCTAAAGGGAGTGATTTAAGGGGAAAAGAGAAGACCACAAATAGGAAAAAGTATCTATTTCCATGATAAGAGGGTAATGGATACAAATGCACAAAAAAGAGGTTAGATATGACATCAAAAACATAAAATGAAGGAGGAAGGGAATTAAAGAGTAGAGCTTTCAGACAGAGGTCAAACTAAAGAGACCATCAATTCTGTATAGAGGACTACTAAAACACTGAGAAAAAAGAAAGTTTAAAAATGGCAGTAAGTACATACTTATCAATAGCTACTTTAAACATCAATGGACTAAATGCTCCAATTAAAAGGCATACGGTGGCTGATTGGATAAAACAACAAGACCCATATATATGATGCATACAAGAGACACACTTCAGACCTAATAACACTCACAAACTGAAAGTGAAGAGATGGAAAAAGATACTCCACGCAAATGGCAATGAAAAGAAAGCTGTGGTAGCAATACTCATATCAGACAAAATAGA
Source organism: Diceros bicornis minor (assembly GCF_020826845.1). Lineage (NCBI taxonomy): Eukaryota > Metazoa > Chordata > Mammalia > Perissodactyla > Rhinocerotidae > Diceros > Diceros bicornis. The sequence goes on from NC_080743.1 coordinate 61,756,495, forward strand.
CTTTAAAACAAAAATTGTGAAAAGAGACAAAGAAGGGCATTACATAATGATTAGGGAACAATCCAACAAGAGGATATAACACTTGTAAACACCTACACACCCAACGTAGGAGCACCTAAATATATAAAGCAATTATTAACAGACATAAAAAGAGAAATAGACAGTTACACAATAATAGTAGCGGACTTGAACACTCCGCTTACTCCAATGGATAGATCATCCAAACAGATCAATAAGGAAACATTGGCCTTAAATGACACACTAGAACAGATGGACCTAGTAGATATATACAGAGCATTCCATCGAAAAACCGAAGAATACACGTTATTTTCAAATGCACAGGGAACATTCTCCAGTATTGATCACATATTAGGCCACAAATCGGGTCTACATAAATTTAAGAATATTGAAATGATACCAAGCATCTTTTCTGACCACAATGGTATGAAATTAGAAATCAACTATAGGAAGAAAATCAGAAAAGCCACAAATATGTAGAGATTAAACAAAATGCTACTGAACAACGATTTGGTCAATGAAGAAATCAAAGGAGAAATCAAAAAATACCTGGAGACAAATGAAAATGAAAATACGGCATGCCACAATTTATGGGATACAGCAAAAGCAGTTCTAACAGAGAAGTTTATAGCAATACAAGCCTATCTCAACAAATAAGAAAAATCTCAAATAAACAATCTAACAATGCACCTAAAGCAACTGGAAAAAGAAGAAGAAACAAAGCCCAAAATCAGTAGAAGAAGGGAAATAATAAAAACCAGAGCAGAAATAAATGAAATAGAGACTAAAAAAAAAAGTAGAAAAAACTAATAAAACCAAGATCTAGTTCTTTGAAATGACAAACAAAATTGACAAAACTTTAGCTAGACTCACCAAGAAAGAAAGAGAGAAGGCTCAAATAAGAAAATCAGAAATGAAAGAAGAGAAATTAAAACAGACACCTCAGAAATACAAAAGAGTACAAGAGAATAAAATGAAAAGTTATATGCCAACAAATTCGACAATCTGAAGGAAGTGGATAAATTCTTAGAATCATACAACCTTCCAAAAGTGGATCAAGAAGAAATAGAGAATTTGAATAGACAAATCACCAGCAAGGAAATTGAAACAGTAATCAAAAGCCTCCCCCAAAACAGAAGTCCAGGACAAGATGGCTTCCCTGCTGAATTCTACCAAACATTCAAAGAAGACTTAATACCTATCCTTCTCAAAGTTTTCCAAAAAATTGAGGAGGGGGGAAGCTCCCTAACTCATTCTTGGAGTCAACATTACCCTGATACCAAAACCAGACAAGGACAACACAAAAAAATAAAATAACAGGCCAATATCACTGATGAACATTGATGCAAAAATCCTCAACAAAATACTAGCAAGACACATACAACAATACATTAAAAACATTATACACCATGATCAAGTGGATTTTTTCCGGGTATGCAGGGATGGTTCAACATTCGCGAATCAATCAACGTGATACATCACATTAATAAAATGAAGAATAAAAATCACATGACCATCTCAATAGATGCAGAGAAAACATTTGACAAGATACAGCATCCATTTATGATAAAAACTTGAATAAAATGGGTATAGAAGGAAAATACCTCAACATAATAAAGGCCATATATGACAAACCCACAGCTAATATCATCCTTAATGGTGAAAAACTGAAAGCTATCCCTCTAAGAACAGGAACAAGACAAGGATGCCCACTGTCACCACTCCTATTTAACATAGTACTGGAAGTCCTAGCCAGAGCAATCAGGCAAGAAAAATAAATAAAAGGGATCCAAATTGGAAAGGAAGAAGTGAAACTCTCACTATTTGCAAATGACATGATTTTATATATAGAAAACCCTAAAGAATCCACCAGAAAACTTTTAGAAGTAATAAACGAATACGGTCAAGTTGCAGGTAAGAAAATCAGCATACAAAAATCAGTTGCATTTCTACATACTAACAACGACGTAGCAGAAAGAGAAATTAAGAATACAATCCCACTTACAATTGCAGCAAAAAGAATAAAATACCTAGGAATAAACTTAATCAAATAGGTGAAAGATCTGTACACCGAAAACTATAAAACATTGCTGAAAGAAATTGAAGAAGACACAAAGAAATGGAAAGATATTCCTTGCTCTTGGATTGGAACAATTAACATAGTTAAGATGTGCATACTTCCTAAAGCAATCTATAGATTCAATGCAATCCCTACCAAAGTTCCAACACCAATTTTGACAGAAATAGGACAAAGAATCCTAAAATTTATATGGAACAACAAAAGACTCTGACTAGGTAAAGGAATCCTGAGAAAAAAGAACAAAGCTGGAGGTATCACACTCCCTGGTCTCAAAATATACTACAAAGCTATAGTAACCAAAACAGCATGGTACTGGCACAAAAACAGACACACAGATCAACGGAATAGAATCGAAAGCCCAGAAATAAACCCACACATCTATGGACCTCTAATTTTTGACAAAGGAGCCAAGAACACACAATGGGGGAAAGAAAGTCTCTTCAACAAATGGTGTTGGGAAAACTGGACAGCCACATGCAAAAAAATGAAAATAGACCATTACCTTACACCATACACAAAAATTAACTCACAATGGATTAAGACTTGAATGTAAGACCTGAAACTACGAAACTTCTAGAAGAAAACATAGGCAGTACGCTCTTCGACATAGGTTTTAGCAACATAGTTTCAAACACCATGTCAGACTGGGCAAGAGAAACAATAGAAAAAATAAACCAATGGGACTACATCAAACTAAAACGCTTCTGCACAGCAAAGGAAACCATCAACAAAACGAAAAGACAACCTAACAATTTGAAGAATATATTTGCAAGCCATACATCTGATAAAGGGTTAATCTCAAAATTACATAAAGAACTGATGCATCTCAACAACAAAAAAACTAACAACCCAATTAAAAAATGGGCAAAAGACCTGAATAGACATTTCTCCAAAAAAGATATACAGATGACCAACAGGCACATGAAAAGATGTTCAAAATCATTAACCATCAGGGAAATGCAAATCAAAACTACAATGAGATATCACCTCATGCCCGTCAGAATGGCTAAAATTAACAAGACAGGAAACATCAAGTGTTGGAAAGGATGTGGAGAGAAGGGAACTCTCATACACTTCTGGTGGAAGTGCAAACTGGTGCAGCCACTATGGAAAACAGTATGGAGATTCCTCAAAAAATCAAGGATAGAACTACCATATGATCAAGCTATTCCACTGCTGGGTATTTATCCAAAGAACTTGAAAACACTAATGCGTATAGACACATGCACCCCTGTGTTCATTGCAGCTTTATTCACAATAGCCAAGACTTGGAAGCAACCTAAGTGCCCATCAAAGGACGCGTGGATAAAGAAGATATGGTATATATACACAATGCAATACTGCTCAGCCATAAGAAACGATGAAATCCAGCCATTTGTGATATTGAGGGTATTATGCAAAATGAAATAAGTCAGAGGGAGAAGGTCAAATACCGTATGATCTCACTCATTAAGTAGTAGAAAATAATAACAACAAACAAACACATAAAGACAGAGATTGGATTGTTGGTTACCAGAGGGGAAGGAGGGAGGGAGGAGGGCGAAAGGGATAATTCGGCACACGTGTGTGGTGATGTGTTGTAGTTAGTATTTGGGTGGTGAACATGATGTAATCTATGCAGAAATAGAGGTATAATGATGCACACCTGAAATTTATACAATATTATAAACCAATGTTACTGCAATAAACAAAAAATTTAAAAAAAAAGATCTTAGAATCTAAAATCTGCTACAAGAATGTCTCAACAAATACGCATTGATAGTTTAACTGTATGTTAGGGATGGTGCCAGGTGCCAGGAGTATAGAGGTAAGCAAGACTCAACAAGCTTTCCTTCTATGAGGCAGACAGAAAAGCCAGCAGGGAGTTAAATACAGAGTGAAAAGTGCTTTGATATTCCAATAGAAAGGAAATATGATCCAGTTCTGGGGAACCAAGAGAGGCTTCCTAGTGGAAGTAACATCCAAGTTGAAAGGAAGTCTTTCTAGGACTGAGAGATGAGCATGGACAAAGATGGAAGGCCGTCACCATCACCGTCATCATAACCCTCACGATATCTGTGAATAAATGATGCTTGACCTTCCTATGAGGGGAGGATAACAGACATAGGGTGAATTACATGTAGTCGGTATTTCTCTACTAAACATCATTTTTCCATATAGTAGTTTCTTTCTCCAACTAGAGTCTGTATTGAACATCAGTTATATTCCAGGCAATGTCCATGGCCTTAGAACTATAATAAGATGAAGAAAATGTATCTTTTAAAGACTTAAAAAAACATGGTAAGGCCACAGTAGACATAGACACAAGGCACCAAACGAACATAAAGAGTGTCAGGGTGGTACTTGTGTTCTTTGTCACCTAACCCTCTGACCTTTCTGTCATCTTGTAGCTGACTTCATTTGTTTCAGGAGGAGTAAGACATGATGGACCTGGATTCTAATCTTGGCTCATCTTCTTATTAGTTGTGTGACTTTGGTCAAGTACTTAGCCTCTTTAGATTTCAATTTCAACATGAGAAAAAAGGATATAAAAATAATATCCACTTTGGGGATGTCAATACTGATGTATGTATGAATGCAATAATGATGTAGAACTCATGGCCCAGTGCCTGGCACAAGGTAAATACTCAAGAAATCATTATTATTATCTTCAGACCATGAACTGGAAAGCATTTTATGATTGATACAGTATTCTACCAGCAAAAGAGTATTTTACGTAAGTTAAGAACTCAAATATTATTGCTTGACTAAAGATTGAGGGGAAGTTGAAATCGCGTCTTGTATTTTCTTATTTCTGGCATCAATTTTGTTGAAAGACTGAATTTCAATTAGCAAATAAGACTTTAGGCTTATGACATTATATAAGATGTCCAAACGCAAAAATCATGTTTACAAGCACCATGTAAAAGTTTAAATAGTTTAAGTAAGTCAAGTACTATTTTGTCATTGTGTTTGAGTCACTGACATAAATGCCCCGGTTGTTGGTGCCAAACTGTGGTTTCATTTCAAAACATTGGCCATGGATAGCATATACCACAATTTATTAGGCAATTGCTTGACTAATCAGAATTATATTAATTATATTAATAAGGGACACCACTTGCACTTATAATAATTAATTTATTAATTATATTAATGAGGGACAATAATACTTGTATTTAGGGAAAATGTAAGAAACCGAAAATTCTGAACTTTTTCTTATAGAAAAAAGAAGCATGTAAAACTCTACATTTTGAAAATACACTTTAAATTTTGGAATAATTTTAGACTTACAGAAAAGTTGCAAAGATAGTAAATAGAGCTCCTATATATCCCTCACCCGGTTTCAGTTTCCCTTAATGTTATCATCTCGCATTGTAGTGGTACATTTGTCAAAACGAAGAAACCAAGGTTGTTACATTACTCTTAACTCCACGCTTTACTCAGATTTGACCAATTTTTCCACTAATATCCTCTTTCTCTTCCAGTGTCTCATCCAAATTACCACACTACATTTAATTATCTCTCCTTAATCTCCTCCAGCTGGGACAGTTTATCAATCTTTCCTTGTTTTTCATGACCTTGACAGTTTTTAGGAGCTGTGGTCAGATATTTTGTAATGTCTTTCAATCTGGGTTTATCTGATGTTTTTCTCATGACTGGACTGGGGCTATGGGTTTTCAGAAAGAATACCACGGAGGCGGAGTGTGCTTCTCGTCAATCATATCAGGGGATACATGATATCGACATGATTTATTGCAAGGGCCTGTGTGTCTTGATCACTTGGTTATGGTAGTGGATGCTAGGTTTCTTCAATGTAAAGTTACCATTTGTCCCTTTCCATACTCTATTGTTTGGAAGTAAGTCACTAAGTCCAGCCCACACTCAGGGAGTGGGGCTGATAGGGGATTAAGTTCCACTTCTGTAAGGAAGATTTGTCTCCTCTCCCTCATTTATTGATTTGTTTGTCTGTTTGTGTATTTGTCCATTCATTCAATCATTTGTTTATATCACTATGGACTCATGTATATTTATTTTATACTTTGAGTAATAATCCAATGCTACTTTATTAATGTCATTGCTCAAAATATTTCCGCTTTGGCCATTGGGAGTTCTTTCAGGTTAGCTGCTGTTTCCCTTTGACATGCCCTCATCTTTTTGCTTTCTTGAGCACTTCCTGGCTTTCATCTCGGCACCACCAGATGCTCTAGCCTTGTTTTGTATTTTCCTGCCCCATCTGTAGAATCAACCACTTCTCCAAAGAGCCCTGGTTCCTTTCAATGGAGAATGATATTTAGAATTCAAAATCTGGGTGCAGGGTATGTTCTTTAGTATTGGGGGAAAATTATGCATTTTTAAGTAAGTGATAGGGAGCCTGTGGTCTTGAGAGTGCTTTATGAGTGGAAAAATATTGGACAGATAAATTTGTTGTTTTCATTATTAACATCCTCTGCTCCCAAACTAGCAGCTGTGGTTTCTGTAGCCATTGTGTGGAGTCTGATTTGCTAGTGATGGAGGAAAAATTCCTTGGAATAGCCAACTTTGAACTCCAAAGAAAAGGCAATGAGTCAGCTGTTAGACTTCTTCGTGGGCTAGTGCTGTCTGGAAGCCTTATTTCATTTTCCCTGCCAAAAGATAAGAATATTTCTAACCTCCAATGCCAAAAGACAATCTTCTTTGGTTTTCGAGACTTTTCAGAGATGGTTACTTGTTCTAAGTAGCGACTCCTCCATCTTCTTGAACATACAGATCTTTTTGTGCAAAAACTGGGCCAAATGAGAACAGAATCACAGCTCCTTAGTGTCATCTATCCCAGATTCACAGACCCACATTGATGTGACAAAGGGAGTGGAACAGACACTAGATTTGAAGTCTAAGGCCCGGCTATGGATTCTATGAATTTATTTTGAAAAAATTTTAAACCTTTAGAAAAATGGCAAGAATAATACAATGAACACCTGTACACTCTTCATCTAGATTCATCAATTGTTAACATTTTGCCTCGTTTGCTTATCTTTTCCTGAGGGATGGCCAAGGCACCGCTGTTTGAGGGATGTGTAAGAGGCTTGGATGTGCAGGCTGGCTTGTACACATGTATTGTGCTTTAGAATGGAGCTGGAGGTGAGGAGAGAAAGAGGAAGCTGCAGGCTTGGGACCGGCGACCGGCACTTGTTTTCCTTATGGCGCCATGCTCCAGCATGGAATTCCAAGGATCCAAGAATTTTATATTTGAACCTAGACTACCAGGTCCTTATAAAGGTATATTTGTCAAGGTAGGAGGTTAAAACATATTTTATTAGTTTACTAGATTTATTTATAACTTTTAAACCTCCAGATGTATACACTGAAGGCCTTTATTTATACTCTCGGCCTGGGCCCTGCAAATGTTAGGGGGCCTCCTTAACACTTATTTGGAAGGGGAAGGGAGATACTGCTTTTCCATTGATTTTGTTTACCTGTAGAAACTGATTTTCTTATTACTTCACTTCCCTTGGCCAAAACATTTTGAAAAAGAATCAGCAAAATAAAATTTTAAATGCCATAATTTTTAGTTAGATTTTGTGATTTTCCAAACCTGGCAATTTACTGGGAGGTTGTATATTAAATAATTTAAAATTTAGACACTAAGGTAAAATCACTTATTCTCTAGTAAACACCATTAAACTATTCATCATTTGGCTGCTAAATTTAATCTGTGACTACCCATTTTTAGCTGGAATTGCACATCACAAAAACCTTGACAGAGAGAAGGCTGCTTTAGAGAAGCATATTTAAAAAAATTACACTGAAGGATGCTTTCTACTTTATGGGAGTGGGGCGAGTTTACATTTTACCAATTTACTCCGGTTCAATTACTTTTCATAGATTGACATCTGTTTTAATCTGACTCAACCTATTGAGGGGTGTGAATTCAAAGCCTATGGGAGCCAGGCAGGTGACGTAGAGTAAAGAAAGCAAAGTGTGAGAAAAATCACTGCCAGAATGCAATAAAAGTTTAATCATTTTTACCAAACTATTGGATGTGTGTTCACACACACAAGCATGTGTGAAATTGGAGATTAGATTTTAAATCCAAATTTTAAAAATATAAATGGTAATGCTGGCATGAATTAATATTATTTTTTTTTCATCATTCATTATTTGTTAACTGGGAAACTAGAAACCTGAAATCTTTTCTTCTGCACCAAGAAATCAGTTTCAGAATTTACGTTTCACACTGTATGTGCTACATAGGATTCAGTTTTGTAAACTTCAAATGGTCCAGATATTTAGTTTTGTAAGAGCAAACAGCTGTTTGCAAATGTAAGCATGTCTGATCATGGGTAGAAACTTTGCACAATGGTTTTTATATTTAGGAGTACTATTTCTGAGATATTTAGAATTCTGGCCTTCCTACATTATCATATTTGTTTTTCAGTGTTCTAGTGCCTTACTCTTCAATTATTTCTGTTTGTAACTCTTGAGGCCAACTATCATATTAATTGAAAAAGGCTAATTTAACCATGCTGGTTAATTTTCAGATTTTTATTTTCCAAATTCACTTTTCGATTCCACAATTTCGGGTATGTTGTTCAATGCATCCCTGTTATTTCTAGAAACTGATTTCAGTGAATATGATCACAATTTTGAGCAATTACTAATGAATGTTTCTCTGAGAAATAGTTAGTGTTTAAATTGATCATATCATCCACTAAAAAGGCCGAGTATTTGATGTAATCTTTGGTGGGAAGCCAAGGCGGAGAGTCTTCCTTAGATGACACGACCAAGTTATTTTCCTTCAATTATCTTCAGTACCATGTGATGAGTAAGCCACCTAAAATTCATGCATAGAGGACCACCGTACTCTGTATCTTATTCATTGAGTAAAATGCTAATCTTTCTGTATTTCTAATCTCACACATTTATCTAGCTCATGGTTTTAATTATAAATTCGAGATGTGTTCCATTTCTAACTTTTTAGCACAGAGTGATTTCTAGTGAATGATGCAATGATGGATTTATGTTCCCTATCATGGCAAAACATTGCCATCTTGAATTTAAATTTCATAACAAGTTCAATGTCAGCACTGACCACTGAAGGAGCACATCTATATTCTGTTTATTAATTTTGTCCAGGCTGTTTTCAACGTTTCAAAACTTATGGTAGATTGCAAAAATGGCCACAGATTCTTCTGCAATCTACATTCATGATCTTATAATGTGACTTTGTAGTTTGTCCTATAAAGAGCTGAAATCTATTTTTCTACCTGTTGAATACGGTCTAGCCTTGTAACTTGTTTTCGCCAATAAAAGTGGCAGAAGCAATGTTACGCAAGTTCTGCATGTCTCAAGAGCCTTTGCATGCTTCTGTCTTCACTGTTTGGAAGACATTAACTGCCATGTAAACAAGCCTGGACTAGCTTGCTAAAGGATGAAAGATCACGGAAGAGGACCCAGTCATCCTAGTCATCCCAGTCATCCCAAATGAGGCCATCATAAGCCATACAGATCAAACCCAACTGTCAGCTGACAGCACAAATGCATAAGAGAGTCCAGCCAATATCAGTCAAGCACTGCCCAGGCCAGAAGAGCTGTCTAGCTGAACCCAGGCCAAGTTGCCAAACTACAGAATCATATGATAAGTAAATAGTTGTTGATTTAAGCCTTAAGTTTTAGGGTGGTTTGTTACACAGAATTACCATCTGATGTGACTTATCTCAACAGACTGTTGGCATCATGACTAAAGTTTTTAGTCTCATCTTAATTCTTAATGATACTGAAATGAATATAGTTATTCCAGGTGGTATTATTCATATTTATAATTTTATAAACTGTTATAGAAAAATGCCATGAATTAGTTAAAATTTTCACACACTTAGCTTTTCAATTCTAAGCTGTATTTTCAACTTCCTGAACATCAGCCAATGCTTGACTCTCTTTAGGAAACGTAATTTTTTTGCTCTCAATAGACATTCTTTTATGGACTTACCCTAGGTGAAAGTTTTTGTACTTCAAAACTTTTTGTTTTTTACCTAGCACATAACCACATTTTACAGTGGCAAGATTTAATTTATGAAAAAAAAAAAAAGAAGCCTTGTTTAAAGGTTGGTTCTTTATTCTTTAGTTTATTAAGTTCTTCAACATGTATCTTTCTCTAGCTTTTCGTAATTCTTACTACAATTTATTTCATAATGGAAACATTTACTTGTATTTAATGAACAAAGACACATTTTATTTGCATATATATTTGGGAATACTTCTTACTTTCACAAAGAAATGATCTCTTCTTCTTGAAACCACAGTTCTTCTCATTCTGTTTTCCCATGTTTGGTAGAGACATAGGTAAAAAGTCACTCTTTTCTTAAATCTACTGTAAGTAAAACAATTGGACATTGGAGAGAATAAATGGCAGCTGTCACTTGGCATCAGATTCAAGGAGACAATAAGGAGTGGCAGGGACTGTGGTCCATTGGAGAGCACATGCTCCATTTGAAAGCAGAGGCTGATATTCAACTCCAGAGTATTGTTACCAGAAAATCTGTTATTATCTGATTTTCCACCTTCTTAGGAGAAGTACAAAATACAGATTTTTTATGTGAAACCTCCTGATTTCTAAATTACAACTAATTTAAACACTGTGTGAGTCAACAATGTGTACCAGGTGAACATGTGCGTAGTAGGATTTTTATATTTCCCTTAAAGTCAACGCATAGTATTATGCAAAGTGGCTTAAACACAGACTAGATGACTAAATGCGTGACTGAATAACAGAATAGTATTCTTAATAGGGGTACAAAATAGAAAAGGACAAAGCCCTTTCAGGGCTTTGCTTCAGATTTGGTAGAATAAGTCAAGAAGGAAAAGAGAAGACAAAAGTGCCAGGAGGTCAATGAGAGAGGCATTCTGAAGGAAACTTTACCTCAAGAAAGAAGAAAAGAAGCCCCCTTTCTCATAGCTCCCTCATGCTCAGCATGATGAAACACTCTTCCCCTTTGACAGAGAAGCTCTTCCTTTATGGGACCCTAAAGTTTTTGGACTCCTTTTGTAATAATAACTCTTTCTTCTCTCCCTTCCCCATCCATCCAGTTACTTCTGAATATAGTGCTCTCTCAAGCCGAAGAAGACATTTCTTAAGTTCAGATAGTTGGAGGTTTTCCTAAGCTTGTGTCTTGGTTCATTTCTCTGCAACTGGGTGGAGTTCTTCTTACCTTGAAGAACTCCAGAATTTAAAAAAAAAAAAAAAAAAACTGATGTCAGCATATGTGTTGGTTGTCAGAGCTGAAGTGAGGTTATTGTTGTTTTGTGGGAGTTAGTGATTGAATAAATTAAGAGAGAAGCAAGAAGAAATAGATTCTTCCGTACTGGGGTAAGTCACATCAGCAAGTATTTTGTTTTTATAAGGATAACAAAACACATCTAATCAAAATATCTCCTATTTCAGAGTAGAAAGTAGAGTCAAGACAATATTTTAACTGGTTAATCAAATAAATCTGTAATTGGAACATACAGAATCCAGAACTTCTGAGATTCAAGTTCTGTCAACATCCAAGTTTTCCAGGCCGGAAAAGAACTGAGTGTGTGTGGGCATGTGTAATTGTAGGGCATAAGGTATGGGTGCTACAGCAGACCATATACAAATAATTTTAGTTATCTGTGGAGCAAGGACTGGCCATACTTGGCACTCTCATGAAGATGTCCGGGGATAGAGACTGGAATATAAATAGTACCACTGACTCGAAAAAATCTTGATGCCCCAAAGCTGGTGTGAGAGTTGTAGGAATTAAGGTTCCCATGATGTCAGCATGAAAAAATTCATAGGAAGGGGAAGTCAAGGGATCATATCTCCATGGGTGTTCTCTGAAATTTAAGAAGGGAAATAGGGGCACAGGCCCAATTTAGTCAGATTCTAAGATGCCCAAATTACTATCTCTAGTAGATTCTTACTTATTTACTTATTTGATGTCTTGAATACAACACACCCTTCCTATCGGCACTTTGATTTCCACCTGATGTATGATCTTGGTGGGGAGTAGTGCAGCCTCTCCTTTTAAAAGCCCAAGTAACAAGATTCTTCCACCCCCCATTCCTGTGCTGTCAAGAGATGGACATGTGACCTAGAGGTTCAGCCAGTCAGATCTCTACCCCAGGACTTTGCAACTTGAGCTGGTTGCATTAGGGTGTGGGGACACTGAAGTGGATGGGTCAGTGTGTGGCTCGCATGACATTTCCTGTGGTTGCTGCTGCTTGGGCTGCCCACACTCTCTTGTTGCCACTCATTTTCTAAGCCTAGTCCTCCAGTTTTCTGAGTCCTTGATATACTTCAGTAAGGTATTCTATCCCCTTTTTTGAAAAGAGAGCCAGAATTGGTTTCCGTTGCCAAGAACCTTCTAAACCAAGAACCCTGACTAAAATATTCTCTGAAGACTGGAAAAGAGACTTGGGCTTTTTGCAAAGTCTACTCCAATGACTAGGATATATGAATGCATGTAGGATTCTACGCGTGCGTGTGTTTGGACACCCAGTACAGAAAAAGATGGTGGCAGCAACATGGGTAAAATTAACTAGAGACCTCCTGATAAGTTGTTTCTGGAATGTCTATAAGGGACAATAATTCCCATAATTATGATGATAACAATGATCCAAATATTAAAGTTACTGTTCATTATATGCCTCCTTTGCAATAGGCATTTCTTAGAAAGTCTCATTCAATCTTTCAACAACCCTATGAGATTGGAGCAGTTACTCACATTTTACAGATAAGATAACTGAGGTTCAGAGAGGATAATAAGCTCCCAAGTTCAGACAATTGGTAAATAACAGTCAGCATTTCTACCAGTCCAAATCTTGTTCTTTTTTTGTTCTGCCCTGTCACTTCTCTTCCAAAAGCAGGGGAGGGGAGAGTCTATCCCCAAATATACCTTATGAACTTCATGTTGTTATTCTTAAGCCTCTGCATTTATCTTTCCTAATCATTGTTTCAACCAGATAGTCTCAGATCTTCATCCTGTTTTTGGATCTTACTAGTTTGTAACTTACTGATGGGTGCATGTCAGGATTGCTAGCTGCAAAACATAGAAGCAAGCACTGCTAGGTGGGGTCTGGATGCTCTTATTACAAATATGTTCTCTTTTTTATGAACCTAGATAGTCCTTTGTGCCTTGTATTAGTGAGGGTCTCCAGAGGAACAGAACCAGTAGGATATGTGTAGATATGTAGAAAGAGATTTATGATGAGGGATTGGCTCACACGATTATGGAGGCTGAGAAGTCCCATGATCTGCCATCTGTAAGCTAGAGGCCTAGGAAGGCTGGTGGTATCGTTCCAGTCCAAACCCAAAGGCATGAGAACCAGAGAAGCCAATGGTGTAAGCACCAGTCCAAGTCTGAAGGCCCAAGAACAAAGAGGGCTGATGTCCATGGGCAGGAGAAGATGATATCCTAGCTCAAGCCCTTTGTTCACCATCTTGTTCTATTTGGGCCCTCAACAGATTCAGGTGATGTCCACCCAAATTGGTGGGGTCCATCTTCTTTACTCAGTCTACTGATTCAAATGCTAATCTCTTCCAGAAACACCCTCACAGATACACCCAGAGTTAATGTTTTACCAGCTATCTGGACATCCCTTAACCCAGTCACATTGACACATAAAATTAACCATCACAGGCCTCAACTTCACAGAGGTACTTTGTCTGGCTTTCCTTTCTTGTTTTATTTTTTTTTCCACCTTGTTTTTGTCTATGACATTTTTATTATTTCTGCAGCAACCAGGGGCTGTTTTGACTCATCATTCTTCTTTTTCAGGATTTATTTTTCCCCTTTCATTTCAGAAATATATGTCTTGTCTACTTTGCCTAAACAAGTTTCTGGAAACATTTAAAGGATTTAAATTTTTTCTGCAATCCAGAACCAAGAGGCTGATGGTGATCTACGGTAGGAAGAGGGATTGGGGTGTAGGAGGATAGGACAGACAGTCTGAGGTATTTGGGGACCATGGACTCTTCAAAATTTGACATAAAAAAGGGAGAAAGGCAGGTCTCTACTTTCAAGGACAGTAGCAGTAAACTGTCCTGTAAAGGCAGATTCATGTTTGTCTCAATTATTTCTTATTTCTTGGTATGAAAATCTTATTTCATAACTATTTGAAATCTCTAGGACTAGGGATTGAATGGATGTAAAATTAAGACTGACAGTATATAAAAAAGTTCTAGAAAGAATATTCATGCTGAAATTACCTAAGAAAGTCAAGCGTTTTTTTTTTTCCTTTTAAATTGATGTCAAATTGAAAGTTAATCTAGAAACTGTGTTAAGAATTAATTTGTTTTTTTAGAGATCTGAAGTAGAGGGTGCAGAGTGAGGAAGGGAACCCTGTATCTAGGAACTTAATGGCTCTGAGGTAGTTTTTCATACAATTAAACTATTTTAATGTGGTATAAAGTAGCCTGACTACATTACTGTAGTAGGATCAGATGGATATAGAAGTATAGCATTGATGCTGAGAGTGATTTCAAGAGTTTGTTTTTCACAGCAAGTTTTCTTATTCCAGTTAGAACTACTTCCACTACATTATTATGTTTAATTTATAGATTTACACTGGCCTCATGAGGTGGGTGATAACAATATATATGATAATCAAGATTTAAATATACGTGGAAAGACTAAATGTGAAGAAATGGGGGTACACTAGTAAAACAAAACCAGGAGTGGCATTAGAACACAACATGCATTCTAGAAGGTTCTGCTCATTGTTAAAGTGGTTGAAAGTTTGGATCTTGGTCTTCTTGTGACCAAAGCAAAGAGGGCAAGATAATCAGTCAATGCTGTGCAGGGATGTTGTTGAGGGAAATCAAGTCTTGTCCTGGCACAAGGATTCACTGGGCAGCAGAATCACAATTTCTGGCAGGAACATCGATTTTGCAGTGTGAAGGGCTGAGTCTACATCTCCTCACCCTGCTAACCAAATTGAGAGCCCTCTGTCACAATCAAACCCAACGACCATGGCAGAGTCTCCCCCAGGGGCTCTGTGACATGCTGACTGCGGCCTGGCCCAAGGCTCCTCTCACTCTATGCAGGTGCTGGCTGAACGGCTGGCCCTCAGGGGACTCGTGGGCAGCTCCTGCTCATGTGTGTCCCCTGCCCTTGTGTCCCCTCTGTGGCCTTTCTCTCCAGGCCAAGGACTCCTGGGGCTGTACTGGCTTCATCTTAGGGTGGAGTAGGGATAGTCCTGAGTGAGAGGATGAAGAGAACTGAGAATATGGCTCCAACAGGCAGCCCCTGGTCCCTGAAGGAAATGCAAATTCTAGGTCATGAGCAGGTCACGAGGAGAAGGTCACGGAAATGGCATATTTTCATAACCTTCTCTGGCATCCCCATGGGGCTCTTCTTAGCCACTGGCCTTCCACATTGAGGCCCTGGCAAATAATTGTCCTTTTCCTTGAAACAATGGCTGAGGACTCCCCGGAGAGAAGCACAAGGGATGCACAAGACACAGGGGTGTCCTTGTTGGCACCTGAAGATCCTGACCATCTGAGTCAAGGTTAAGACATGCCTGCAGGACATTTTCGTACTAACGGTAGCTCCCTCTTGGCTCCTTTCCTGCTCAGGCCTGCTCAGCTGAGGCTGCTGGGGCTACCCTTTCTTCACCTGGGAATAAATAACTGGGGAATCCTGAGGAGGAAAAAGCTCATGAAAATAAAGGAAGCTAATGTTTTGTTGAGGGGCCATTGTGTCTAATACATTGACTACATACTTCATTTAGGGAGAGCAAGTCCCAGGAAGTGAAAAGGTGGGAACTTGGACCCACCTTGTCTTCCAGAGGTGTTCTGAGCTGCTCTGTTGGAGAGGAAATTTGAAAACCGTGAGCAGTGAAAAACCATTAGCCTCTTGCAGTCCAGTCCTTAAACTTCATCCCGCAGGGCTTCAGCATCTCTCCCACAACAGGAAAGAGACGCAATAGCAGTAGGCTCTGAAAAAGACAACCATCAGCAGAGACCCGCACTGTCTTCCATATGCAGAGCAATGATCACTGTCAATGCCAAGGGGGCAGCAGCCACTGCCCCGAGGGGCTCTGCTCTGCCTGGCAGCCCACGTCCCCCCTCAGCTGCAGCAAAGACAGAAGCACTGCCTCAAAGCTCACCTGCACCCTCTTGTCCCTGATGGATGCTCTAGACCCGGGAACAAACCACGTCCAGATTCAAGATTCACTGAAAGAGGGGACAAGATTAGATGAGAAGTTGTGGCCAAAGGCTTGCAGGCACTTTTTGCAACCATTTGCTTCACACTTACCCGACACACCTAAATGAGTTTCAGCAGGACCTGGGGTGTCAAGGACATCCCTACAAGCCTCACCTCTTTGGCTCTTTATCTACACTTTTCCTCCCCAAGGTCCCTACCTAACAGCAGTCCTCACCATTGCTGTACACAGGCTCCTGGTCCCTGCCTGGGGCGGGTGAGTTGGAGTAGACACGTTCCTGGAGACCTGGGCTGAGAAGATTCCTGAAAGCACAGAAATATGTGTAAATCCCTGGGACAGTGAATCAGAAGGAAGGAGAGAAGGGCTGGCAAGGGGGCTAAAGGGTAGACAGAGTTTCAGGGGAACCAGTACCCAGAAGGCACAGGGTCTCGCAAAGTTGGTAGCCTGTGCCTGACACACCTGTGCACGGGCGGTATGGGTGAGGCCTAGAAGGGGCAACCCCTGAGGCCTGCTATGACCAAGACGAATCTAAGCTGGGGATGTCTGAGTCAAATTCAGTCAAAAATAATCATCTGGTTGGAAATTTTTATCAATAGCATTGCTCACTATCATTTCCTTCAAAGATACAGATTGTGTAAATATCTTTCTACCATATTGGGCTAATGTCCCAGAAAAGATACTTAACTTTCAGTAACACACGGTTTAATCAAGAAAAAATGAAACTTGGACTTGAAACAAAGCTTTGTAACTCTCTGATATGCCTTGAAATTATGTTGTCAATTCTAAAGGTGCCTATGCTGTTGGCCAAAGTGGTTCAGAAGAAGATTCAAATTCTTGAGTGAGAGGGAGTCTGAGACACAAAAGTCGAATGTAATATCCAGGAAGAAAATGGGATGTAATTATGTAAATACATATCAATTATCATCAACGTGAGGTTTTAGTATACATTTAATGCAGTGGTTTTTTTTTTTATCCCAAAATATATCATTTAAATATATGGCATCTTTGTGTAGATTCTGGAGCCAGACTTCTGGGTTCAAAACTAGGCTTTGTCAGTTACTAGCTGTGTGACCTTGACTAACTTACTTACCCTCTCTGTGCCTAATTCTCTCATATATAAACAATACTCTGTACAATCAATTAACAGATGTCAAGCACTTAGAGCAGTGCCTGGTGCATAGTAAGTACTATGTTAAGGATTAGCTATTATTACCATGAGGAATTATGGTATTTTATTATTATTTCTGAAAGTAGAGTTGGGAGGACAGTCAGCGAGAGTTCTCAGAGACAGTGACATTTGAACTGAAATTCAAAGAGTAGCAGGTAGACAGGGATGGAGGGTAGGGATAGCAGAAGGGGTTGTTCCATGAGAAAATAACATGTGCTTAGTCCCAAAAAAGGAAAGGGATGCAGAACACGGCATGTTTGAATTTCTATTTTTGAGCCAATTCCCAAGTTTCTATTTTGAGTGTTAAATAAATCAGAAGGAGAATTCCAGCATCTTTAGCACATGGAACATGCACAACTAAATGTTGTGCAACAAATGAACCGCCACGTATACGTGGACTAGACACAGAGGCCTCACCTGGTGGGGTTGGCACCAGCACCAGTTCCTGCAAAGCAGACAAGAATTAGTGTAGGCCAAGGGGAAGCTCTCTGTAGGATGGACTGTGTGTGAAAGGAGTCTACTCATTTCAGGCATCAATAGATGATGGTCTGGAAGGCCCCTTGCTGGGAAGTTTGCAGTCAGAATAAGCACCCCACATGTCACATGACCACCTGCACGTGCACTCCTTGGCAGTAAGTCCCTGAGTCTGTCCCACTATGTCTCTTGCCCCTGACACAGTGCCTGGCTTAGAGTTAGTGTTTAATATACGTTAGTGGAATGAATTAAAAATGTGAAATGCCCGTCTTCCCAAGGGCAGATAGCACATGCTTCACACCTGGAAAATTTAGTGATTTGGCTACTGGCTGTGTAACCTAAGAGAGTCACTTAGCTTCTGTAGACCTTGGTGTACTCTCTATGAATAAGAGTATGGCACACTCGAGCAGGAGTTCTGGGGCCACACTTCCTCGGCCAGCTGCTAGCTGGGTTCACTTTAGGTAAGTTACTCAACCTTCCTGAGCCTCCGTTTGTGTGTCTGTGAAATGTAATAATAATGATACCTCTCAAACGAAGATTAAATTAGTTAATACATGCTAAATGATAGTAACAGTATTTGGTACATGGTAAACACTCAATATTTGCTATTATTATTTTATTATTATTATTGTTAATTTCAATAATTAGCCCAAACTAGCCCAAACCAGCCCAAACCTGGTTGTGAATTTCAGTTACCCAGGGGACTTAAATAAATACAGTTTCTTGGGCTTCATTTCTGGAAATTCAGATTCAGTAAGTCTGGGGTAGAATGGACTTTTTAAAAATCTGTGGATGGTTCTGTTGAACAGCCAGATTTACTGAATCTAGGACCATGTTGCTCAACTCTATGGAGTAGTATCTATATAAACCACAATGTATATGACATCTTCTGGAGTTGTGCAATGTGGTAACTCTGACCTGGTTTTTTCCAGTTTTAAGAGTCTGTGATTCTGTCCTGTCTCCCAAACAGGCACTGTTCAGTGCAATCCCATAGTATAAATTCAGGGCATACTTGCTGTTTTGAAATTAAGGGACCTACAATTTTGAATCCTTGAGGATTTTAATTATTTGGTCATCACTCATTTGTTTTGCACAGGTAGTACGTAGTTCCACCTGGCAGGTTTAAAAGGTGAGTGTTCAAATGAAATAAGCATGAACTATAACGGGTACCCTCAGCAGAGAGGGCAGCCTTCATTCTGCTGGAGCCTGTATTCTTCCTTCTTCTGTCCTCCAGGTAAGGCACTTTAGAATTTTCTAGAAGCCCTTCAGGGCCATGGAGACCTGGAACTTCCTTCACTAGTTTGATGAGAGCCAGGCTCATGTTGTCCCTCTGGTTAGTTCTTCATGGCAGGCAACATTTCGCTCTGGAGGTCTCCTGCAGTCTCTTTCAGCACAGGACATTTTAAAGGGCTCTTTTTGTGACTGAGGGAAACTTAAAAAGGGCTAGGATCTTTTTCCTTTCCCCCGTGTGTTATGTAAAATTTAACCTAATTTTGGCACTTATCTTTACGTGAGCTTGCTGGATATTGGGAGGGCTCATAAGGATGGAGGTGCTGTCCTTAGCACCAACAGGCTGGAGCTCCCTAATCCACCTAGTAAGTGCAGTATGTCATAATATTACAAGAGCCTTTTAAAAGAAGGTGCAAGAACTGGACAGACTCCCCAAAGAGAAACATCAAAGCCTCTCTTAAGATAAACCGCTTATTTTAATGGCGTAAGGATTGAAGAAGGTGATGGGAGGGGGCTAAATTGGAAGAGGAATCGTGATTATTTTATTGTGGGTAAAAGACCTAGCCTATATAAATTTAGGGACAAGTGACTTCTTGGAGTTGAGGTAGTGATATCGATTGCCCATCACTAGGCTGCTAGCTGGCTTTGCATATCCAATAAAGACTTCCTTCTTTGGGGAAGCACCCCTCACCTAAAAGATGAGGACAGTGCTTGGTTCACGTGGTGTGGGTGGAGTTGACTTCTCCTTCCACACCCCTGTGAAGTGTGGGACATGTTTCATTCATGCCGAAAGCTGACTCAGGCAAAGTCCTCCTTGAGACTTCTGCAGGAGCAATCTGGATTCTGAGCATTAAGAAAGAGGCAGGCTCCGTCAGAATGGCTATAATTAACAAGACACGAAACAACATGTGTTGGCGAGGATGTGGAGAGAAGGGAACTCTCATACACTGCTGGTGGGAGTGCAAACTGGTGCAGCCACTATGGAAAACAGTATGGACATTCCTCAAAAAATCAAGGATAGAACTACCATATGATCCAGCTATTCCACTGCTGGGTATTTATCCAAAGAACTTGAAAACACCAATGCATAAAGATACATACACCCCTGTGTTCATTTCAGCCTTATTCACAATAGCCAAGACTTGGAAGCAACCTAAGTGCCCATCAAGGGACGAATGGATAAAGAAGCTGTGGTATATATACACAATGGAATACTACTCAGCCATAAGAAATGATGAAATCCAGCCATTTGTGACAACATGGATGGACATTGAGGGTATTATGCAAAGTGAAATAAGTCAGAGGGAGAAGGTCAAATACTGTATGATTTCCTTCATTAAGTAGTAGACAATAGCAACAACAAACAAACACATAGAGACAGAGATTGGATTGGTGGTTACCAGAGGGGAAGAGGGGAGGGAGGAGGACGAAAGGGATAATTGGGCACATGTGTGATGGGTTGTAATTAGTATTTGGGTGGTGAACATGATGTAGTCTATGCAGAAATAGAAGTATAATGATGTACACCTGAAATTTATACAATGTTATAAACCAACGTTACTGCAATAAACAAAAAATTAAAAAAAAAAAGAAAGAGGCAGGCTTAAGGCAGCCAGCACCATCCTGCTGCCAAGAGGGACGGTCTGGGACCTGCCTGTGTACGAGTGCAAGCCGAGGCAAGCAAGCTGTGGCTGACTTCCACTTATTTATGTTTTCCATGGGCCTAATTCTCTCTTTGCACTGCCTTCTTCCCTAATGGTGTTTTTGGCACAGGCTTTCTCAAGTCCTTCATGGAATGAGTTGGGGGAATAAATAAATAAGTAAATGAAGTAACACATTTTATATAAAATGATTCTGTATCTCATGCTATCCTTAGAATGCCTCTACGAGGACAAGATGTGGATGCATTGATAGCCCCATTTTCAGAGAAAGAAAATGAAGCTCAGAGAGATTAAATTATTGTATGAGTAGATTTTTAATATCCCCCACCCAGTATGAGGCAGAACTGTGGGTAGAACTCATCTCCTTACTTCCAGTCCAATGCTCTTTCTATTCTATTCTATATTATTATATATGGTTGTGCATAATATATTAAATTATATGTATTGTATTATAATATATTATAATTAATATGCCTATTATATTATACTTAATATACACATTATATTGGGTCATATAATACTTAGAATACTCAGACTATTTCTTTTAAAATCTAGCTCCCTGTTGTATTTCTCTTGCTTATGCATCTTTCGTGGAGATTGTTTCTAATTGATAGCTATTTGACTAAAGAGTTCTATTCAGGAAAAAAATTTTAACATATAACTCTGGGTTAAATGCTTTCAGTCTCAGTTGACTCCACATAAGTAAAGCACTTTCTCAGAGGTTTGAATTTCTTGAACTGACAGTCCCACCCACTGGGTGAGAGCTTCCAAACAATGTGTATGCTATCTGCCACACAAATGCAGCATTTTTGATGATAATCAATGACGGAATAACGAAGAGTAAATGCAGAAGTTACGAATCTGACTTCCTCTAGAACAGTGGGTAAAAAAGCAGAACAGTAGTCGCCAGGAAACCAAGCAGCCCCAGATCACTACAGCCAGAAGGTGGCTCTTGTCCTCTGCAGGCTCTGAGGAGACATGCACGTGTGTGAGGCTCAGAGGGCGGGGACTCAGGCTGGAACCCCGCCGACACGGCAGGGGAGGGGCAGTCCCAATGAGTTTTGCCCTAGTTTGAAGTGGTTAAGTGGATGTTCAATTATTTGTACAATGACCTGGAGTGTAGTCCACTCATTTAAGGTTAGTGTGAGGAGGAGAAAAATAGCCACCAGCTAACTCACACTATCTCAGGTCTCCATTTCGAATACAAGTCATTGAGAAAATCCCAATCTTAAACCAACCACAACCAAATGCTCCATCTTATAGACTGGCACCCTTGGAGTCTATTCTCTGGAAGGAGATCCCCTAGCCCAGGCTCAAGCAACCCACTTATGACATTGGGTAGCACCTCCTCACTGCGCTGGACCCCTAGGCCCTTGTCATCCTCACAGGAGTTTCCAGAATGTTCTCTGGTCAGAGAGAGGTTGAAGGATTCTCCTTCTCCAGGGGGGCTGAGCTGTTCCCCAAGGAGACATCCTCATCCTAAAACTGGTACAAGATCAGGGGTGAGCCTCTCTGGGCCTCACAGTGAAGCTCCACCACGTCCCCCACCACAGTCTGGGCCCCGGGAACCCTGAGGGTGAAGACAGGGCAAGACACAGAACCTGAGGAAGACAGTGGGCTATCAGAGAGAGTCTCTTCTTCTTGACAGTTTACAACTCCCCCCTGCATCCACTGAGCATAACACATCCTTGAACACTCTCAAATCTCACTCTCCTCACATTCCAGGTTTAATTCTTAGAGCAGAGCTGTCCAATAGAACTTTCTGTGATGATGAAAATGTCTCACATCTGTGCTGTCTGATATGGTAGCCAGTATCTACATGTGACTATTGTGAACTTCACATGTAGCTAGTGCAAATGAGGAGTGAATTTTTTATTTTAATCAATTTAAATGTAAATAGCTAAATGTGGCTAGTGGCCACTGTATTGGACAGCACAGCTGTGAATGCATTTACCCCAGAGCTGTGAGGATGAATTCTAGGATGCCTTTCTCTAGCTTGCTGACTATAACACTGTTCTTTCATCTTACTATTTTCTATACCATAACCAAATTTATAGCTCCCCTAAAGCATTTATTTATTTTGGAAGCTCTGCCTTTGTCAGAAAAGAAATAGCTCTTCGTAGCTCTGGTCCCTATGACCACCTTGAAATGTTCTTATGATTCTATAGGATCCCTGAGCCCAGTTTGAGAGCCTCTGGTTGAACTGTGGGAGGGTGGAACTTACCTCTCACAGTGATGTTCACTGCCTCACTCTGGATGAGGCCATAGCCATTGTCAATTGTGCACTAGTATCCCCTGGCATGGTTCTTCCTAATAACAGGGATTTCCAGTTTTGCTCTCTGGGAATGCCGAGTTTTCCTCCCCAGACTCTCCTTCGTGTTCTCTTTGTGCCAGGAGAACGTGGTGTCCCCTGTGCCTCTTAACTATGGAGCAGACAAGGACCAGAATTTCTGTTTCAATCTCCTGCTCCCTTGGGAGCAGAGTTTACATGGAGACTCGAGACACAGGGATCCCTGCATAAAGAGGAGAAAGTATCATGGCTGAAGTTGTTGTTATCACCCTGTAAGTAACAGCAGATGGAGCTGGAAAATATAGAGCAAGACCAGAAAACAGAAATCTTTGTAGAGTGAGAAGTGAGGCTGGTGGGTGTCAATTGTGAATATATTTCTATGGGAGGCAAAGATCCCTATCTCTCACCCTTCAGTACATGAGCTTTCTTATTTAATTGTGTGCTCATTTCAGGAGGCTGATTCCCCTGGGGGGGTTGGTGGGTGACTCCAGGGAAAATATTTGGCCATGTGATTGGTGACTCAATGGGTAAAAGACTTGTGTTGAGAGCTAAGAAGGATAATGGGAAATATTAGCCCTTCTTTGAAGTGATGTCACATGAGCTGATAAATTGCCTTCTCTCCCGTCTTTTCAGACCTAGCTCAAGACCCCCTGTTTCTATACTATCTTCTCTAGTTACTCCAATCCCCATAGGTCTTTCTGTTCTTTTAATCCTTATTGTGTTAGAGTGGGTACTAGGTTATTCTCTAGGGGACTGTCAGTTCCCTGCCCATAGCAATTATGCCTCACACGCCATTTGTATCCTCCGCAGCCTCTACAGCATAATTGTGTGCACCCAGTATATATCTGATTATTTTGTAATAGGAAAGGGAAAGTTAAGAGGAATGTGGCAGTCATTGAGAACTTTTGTGATTCTTGAAGTCTCTTGATAACCATTCCAGTCCTAATGCATTAGTAGAAACAAGAGGAGCTCAAGATAACACCAGGA
This sequence comes from Diceros bicornis minor, assembly GCF_020826845.1. Taxonomy (NCBI): domain Eukaryota; kingdom Metazoa; phylum Chordata; class Mammalia; order Perissodactyla; family Rhinocerotidae; genus Diceros; species Diceros bicornis. The sequence continues at coordinate 61,780,551 of NC_080743.1, forward strand.
TCTCTCTGGAAGAGACCCCCTTTCCCACCTCACAGGAAAGGAAGGAGCCAAGGTCTAAATGATGCTCCTGCTCTGCCTTCTTCTTTTCAGCTGCAATGTCCCTTTTCACCAAAACTCACTCCTCTTGTGAATTTGGGCTCTCTGACACTGTTTCTGCACACAGAAAGTCACTGTCTGTGCCTCACACCGGTAAGACCCTGAATCTTGTCTCCACATGACAGTGATCCAGAATTCCAGGGAGCTGCCCTAGCCTGACCCCAGGGCCCAGACATCTCTGAAGAAGTGGACTTGGAGTTGGGCATCTCTATGGAGAGAGGTGGATTTCACAGGTCAGGGTCACTGAACTCCCCTTGGTGGCCAGAGAGTGCTGGCTCTCAGAGCAGGAGGTAGAAACAGCTCTAGAGAGAATAACAAGCATAATCCCAGGGCAGTGAGGCTCAGAGCTCCTGGAGACTCAACTGTTAACTGTCTTATAAAACCAAGTCAACAGAATTACCGCCCATCTCCCTGACATGACTGAATTATCTGAGTTTCTTTCCATGGCTTTGTAAGGGACCTTGATAAGCACACCCTCTGTCTCTCCACTCCTCGACAGGGCTTGTTTGCACTCAATCCTGTTACACCTGGAGTGTACCCATTCCATTTTGACCCTTACAAGGTTTGGAGTTCTTTTCCTTTGGGACACCTACCCTTCCCCAGAAGCAGTGCAGTTATCAAGCCATTGTTGCTGGGGACTGCTTTTGGTATGATGAAGCTTGAGTTCTTTGTAAAAGCAGCTAGTTTTTCCCATCTTTGTAGTAAATCACTTCATTCAATTCCTCTTCCTCCCTTCCTTGGCAACTCAGAATCACTCTACCTCCTTCCAAGATAGTGTGTGGACATGGAGAACCAGGCAGTCTGCAACAGACAGGGGACACTCAATTCACTCCTTGATTTTCCCTCCTCCACATGCCTGTTAATATCTTACACCCACTTTTCCCACAAAACCTGCCTGCTCATAGATTCCCCAGTGACAATTATGCTTTTTCCTCCTTAATTTTACCCTTACTCAGGTGCAGGTGATTTCTGAAGCCTGACTCTCCTCTCCCTCACCTTAAGAGACTACCAGGTGCACAGGGTCTCAGGGACTCGAGTTCAGGGTACAGCATTGGTGCATACTAGCATGTGTCTCTTGAATAGTGTTTCAAAGGAGATTTTTAGTGCATCTTCCCTCAGGCCCACCATGCTCTCTCTCCACCGTGCTCTCTCTGTTCTAGTGTAGAGAGATCCTTTCTATGTCATTGTTACTGCTTCACCTTGGAAGATGGTGCTCCATGGAGGATGGAAGAACAACTTTTGGACGGGCAGCTGATGGAAGGAAACTGACATGAATTGAGCTTCCACTGGGTACCAGACACCTATTTGTACTCTTTATATGAGGTCATTGAATCTTTACAAATACCCAGAGGGTTGTTATCATCATGCCTAATTTTTAAACAGTCAACTGAGTGAGACTCAGGCGATTTTGCCCATGGTAATAGAGCTGAATGTAACAAAGATCAGATTTTTACTTCACTGTAACTGAATTTTAGGACTATACTCTTTCTACTAAACTATGCTCTCTGCTTAAGTAAGAAAGAGGAGTGACCCTAAGGTTGGATAGGCTGCCTGAACCCTCACCCCTTGCTAGGTGGTTGCCAAGGAACACATTCACTCTGGGGTAGTTATGGAACTTGCTTGTATGATTCCTTATGAGTGTTGGGGCCTGAAATGAATCAGAACAAATGATTAAGTATCTGAGGACAGAATGTTCCTCCTTGTACATCCAAAACAGCTTTGACTCTTGTTCAGACTAGGGGCTAAGAAGTTGAAACAGGGTCATATCAAATACTGAGTTTGTATATAAAAATGGTGGAAATGACAGGAGTCTGTTTTGAGCTTGGATCAAAGATTTGGGTGTAAGACAGTTTCTGCAAATAGCTGCCTCCCTGTTCCTAATATGGACTTCCAGCTGGGGAGCCCCCAGGAGCCTTAGTGCACCTGTGACAAGGTGAAGAGACTGTCTCCATGCATGCCTTCCTTGGTCAGGTGTGCCCTCCTCCCTTTGCAGAAGGGGTCAGAAATCAAACTCTTGAACAGAGCAGAGCAGGAAGGTGTCAGGAACAGAGATGTAGACAGGACTAGAGTGACTGGGCCTAGTGGAAAGGGGTACACTCCCCCACAGCTGTTGGGAGAAGGATTGGGAAGGGCTCCTGTGCTGGGCACTATAACTCCAAGGCCATGAAGAAGAAACAGAGAGGATCTTACAGGACCCTCCTCTGCCAGGAACTGTAACAGTGAGAAGCATGAGAAATTAACACAGCAGAGGATCCTTTCCTCAGCGGCACCCTCACACTTTTTCCTCCTTTATGTGCCTTCTCTATGTCACCCTGTCCCTGCTCAAACAGCTGATGGACCCTTCTCCAGTTCATCCTCAGGACCTATTGGCTACTCAGCAGTTCTCTTTTCTGGTCCCCGACACTGATGTGGAATAGAACAGAAGCAGGAAGGACGGTGGAGCAAGAAGTCTAGCCCTTTCCTTTTCTAGGTGCTGGTCTCTCCTACTGCTCTCTGGTTGATTTTGCTGTCCAGAGGAGGGTTTAACAGATGTCTGATCTCAACAAATCCTATTTGAAGGGCTGTCCCCTTGCAAGGGCACTCAGCAGAGGCAACTTCTTTGTTCATTCATTCATTCATTCAACAAGCATTTGGTGAATACTTTCTGTGCCAAGAGTGGGTCTAAATATTGGAGTTACCAAGAAGAACAAAACACTGCCCCTACCCTGAAGAAACTTACAGTCTAAAATGGAGGAGATGCTGAGTTAATAAGCAATTACAATACAACGTGGTAGAGCTATGACAGTGGGAAGAGAGAGGATTGTAATAGCACAGAAAGGGGTGTCAAACTTCTCCCTTTTACTGAATAAGAAAAGACCATTTATGTAGTTTGTGATGTAACAGGGCTAAGTCAGAGGCAAAATATTAAAACTGTCATCATAATTAAATCTTGAAATTATTTTCAAGATTTTTCTTTTATCATTTTTCAAATATTTTAAATATGAGTTATATTTTTAAAAGCATAACAGTCCAGGGGCTGGCCTCATGGCCCAGTGGTTAAGTTTGGTGTGCTCTGCTTCTGTGACCTGGGTTTGGTTCCTGGGAATGGAGTAGGTCCACTCATCGGCAGCCATGCTGTAGTAGCAACCCACATACAAAATAGAGGAAGATTGGCACAGATGTTAGCTCAGGGAGAATCTTGCTCAGAAAAAAAATAAAAAGCATAACAGTCCATGTATACTCACAATTCCATAGCTCATTGGGTTTCACTATTTCCTTGAAGACATTTTTCTTGTATGTGTATGATCTTAACCTAATTTTAGTGAGTGTGAAGATACAGTTTAGAATTCTGCTTTCATTTCTTCAAAATTATCGTATCATAATAAATACAATGAACATCATTGCGTGTCTTATTTTCTCCATGCTTACCTCTTTATTTCAGGTTCTCAGAACTGGGATTACTGAGTCAAATGCATGCCATTTTTTGTTAACTGGCTTTCCAAATATGCTTTATCATTTCTGTTGTCAGTAGCAATTTGTGATGGTACATCAATCTTCCCACACTGGGTAACTAGCATTTAGTCTTTTTGGATTGTTGTTGCTGCAAATTTAATGACTGTAAACTGTACCTCCATGTTTAATCTGCATTTTTTGAATGGATTTACTCATTTATACAAGAAATATTTATTGAGTGCCAGCTATGCGCCAGGATCTCTGCTAGGTTTGGGGGATAAACAACGTTTTTTTGTAAAGCTTGTAATCAAGTAATCAGCTGCTGGAGGAAGTGTTTTTGTATTACGTAATCATGATCTTTCTCCATTTACCCAATAACATTGTCAAGTTTTCTTGTCAATTTATATGAATTTTTTTTACATCAATTCTCAACTCTTTGCCTTGTTTGCTGCAAATGTTTTTCCAATGCAACATTCATTTATATTATTATAGTTGTATTATTATTATAATATAGAAATTTCCAATTTTTATTTTATAAAATTTTCTTTGATTTTTCTACTTCTTTAGTGTTTAGGAAGACATAATCTATATAAAAATCCAATATAGCCTTAATTTCATTTTCCTTCACATTTTTGAGAATTAAAAAATACACTTATTTCTTAATTATCTGAAGTTTATTTTAAAATTTTCAGTGGAATCTGTAAATATCTATTGTTTGATGATGTCTATTTATCACACATTAAGCTAATATGTAATTAAATATATTTATAGTTTTCTATTATTTTCCATTTTTCTATATTTGTATCTTAAACCCACGACACCATCTTTTTTATATTGCTCTGGAATCTATTTTAAAAACATATGAATTAGATTTCCAACATTACTCTTAAAATGATATCTATTCTTTGATACTCTCTCCAATGTATTTTTCCAAATACGTTTTTAATATTTTACTGAGTTCCAAGGAAAATTCTGCAGGTAGTTTGAATGAAGTTATATAGAATCTGTAAATCAGCTTGGGGAGAAACGACATCTTTATAACATTTCTACTCTAGTGCTCCTATCCAGACTAATGACATCTCTTCACCGAAGTTTTCTTTGTACAGCTTTATAGATGTCCTGCAATAGGTTAAAAAAAATCTTTTTATCATGCCTATGTTTTTCCACTTTTATTGCTATTTTGGATGAAATTTTCTCACTATAATCTCAAACTGCTAATTGATGATATTCAAGGATTTCACTGTTTTGGATATTTATCTTGAATTTTCCTAATTAATTCCTTCTTCATGCATTTCTAACCAAACCACATAGATGATATAATCAAGAGCAAAGGCTGTATAATTCATCACAACAATAGCAAACAGGCAGTTGCCAAACAAGTGTGGTGGGAATGAATAAAGAGTGAATAATGATTTTTTAATCTTGCCTTTCAATATGTATGCCTTTTACTTTTGCTACTAATGTTAGTGTGTTGGCAGAATTTAAAAACTATTACAAATGATAATGATAGCAAGCATCTTGATTCCAGCTCCAATTTGAATGGCAATTTTAGTGCTGTTCTGTTATGCATAATATTGGCTGTCAATCTAGAACAAATATTCTTTGTCATGTTAAGTAAGTATTCTTCTGTTCTTATTTAAATGATACTTATTTTAGGAATAGATATTGATTTTTAATACCTATTCTAATACCTTTGGCACCTGCTGTTACCACATGATTTCTCTTATTTAGCATTTTGATGTGGTTTATTATATAATAACAGTGGATTTTCATATATTCTTTAATTCTGACAGAAATCCTACTTGGTGATAGTGTAAAGATGAAAACACTTAACACATATAAATTACTAGTGAGCACTCAATAAATATTAGCATTTCTATTATCATCATTTTTACTTTTATATGCTGCTAAATTCTTATTTGAGAATCAAGGGGCCTATATTCCAAGGAAAGCTTGCCCAGTCCCTTGTAAGCCTAGAGAATGCCTGAGGGAAGACTAGGGGAGCTGTTATAGGCATCTGAGACTACTGCTGTGGGGAAATCTGAAGGTTCCATTCCACCCAGGTCCTGCTCCAAGGTGTCCACTCACCTAGAACCAGCAGCAAAGGCCACAGCAGCATGGAGTCCTGTTCCAGGAGACTCAGGGGAAGTTTCTCTTGGAAACGGACAGGTCTGTGGACTGAGACTGTCCACGGTGGCACCAATAAGCATGGCCTAGAAGATTTTGAAGAGGGGAAGCCAAGGACACTACTATTTGCCAATTGCCATTTCCTCTGCTGTGGGTCCTAAGGAAATAAAATTGTTCTCTTGTTTATAGATTTGCTTATATACAGGTCAACACTGTGGCTAAACTAGACAAGGAGCCATCCAGGGACTGTAAGATTTGATATCTTACTATAACAATTCAAGTCTCCTTGTGTCTGTGTCTGGGGGACTTCATTCACTCATTCATTTAACAACTATCTGTCAATTATTTACTGTGTTTCATGTGCTGAGTCATATAGCTGAGCTATATCTCCCTGGTTGTATAGTGATGAACAAAGCTGACGTGATCCCTGCCCTCACGTAATTTTTAGTCTAATGAGGGGAGAAAAACTTTATAGAGAATGACATACCCTCTATTGTCCTGTTAGGATCCAAAAATTTACTTGATGTCTTTCAACAGAGTGCTTCCTACCTACCACTTACCTACACTTCATGTGGTTCCTTGTAGTTTCTACTCTGCTTACACCTTGCAAACACATTCATTGACTCTAGGGCCTATTGGATCTCACCTTGAGCATAAATATCAACTTCTTCATCATTATTAAATGAGTTAATATGTGAAAGTACTTAAAATAGCACCTGGCACATATAAGAAATAAATACATGAAAAGGGGATGTCTGTCTGTTCCAACTCAGTGTGAACCAAATTGTTCCAGTCCACTTCCAGAGTATATGCACTCCAGCTTTTTCTCCACCCAGTGAGTCCTAATGGCCTCATGAGTCTTACAAGTATCCCAAGTCTTACAAGCACACCCCAGTCTTACACACCCAGGGTGTGTCCTGTCGCAGTTCCACAGGTAAGTGGTTGTCAGTGCTCTGAAGCCCATGGATGACAATGATATCACTCATGTTGTAGGGAGGCTTCCTTGGAATGAGTGCCTCTAGGGTAGGTCCTCTGTTTTAGCCACCACTGCTGGACACTATCAAGATGCCCCTTGCAGTAGTAGAGTCTATGATTGATTGACCCTGGGACTTCCTGTGACACAGACTGGTACTGGAAACAGTGAGAGGGAGACACTTAGGACTGCCATTTGTTCAGGAGCAGAGGACTACCTCCCTCCTTGACCCAAAGCCTCTCTTTCTTTCCCTTTATTCTCATTCCAGGTCCATTCTCCACTGCCTTTGCCTTCTGAACTCAAAACATCCATTTCCTTCTTCAAAGTAGAGAATAACTGTCTATTAGGAAGGTCTTCGACCATACAAACCCATAAAGGCCTGTCTATTCTTTCCGGGATTAGCAAGGGTTCAGTACTTAGGAGCCCAAAGGCCTCTTTATCCTCTTGGGGGCAGAGATCACTGTTCCCCCAATCCTTCCTCACACTCTGCCCCACGTGCACATTCACACAAACATATACAGCAAGTATAGATGAGGACACTTCCTGTCATATTCTTGCTAAAAACCATAAAAGAGTCTTAGATTTCACTGGAATATATTGCTACATATAAAATTATTCAGACACATAACAACTGTTTGCACAGATATAAGCTGGCTTCTTGAATTTGATAGCTGCTTTTTATGAAGAGATATGGAAACAGTTATCTCTACTTCAGGTGTCATCCCTATTCTTTTCCGAGTCTGCTGACTGTGGTGTGCAGTGTCAGGGAGTGTAGAAGGCAGGCTTTTAGAAGTCTGAAGAGGCCTTCTCTATGCAGTCTTGCTTAAATTTCAAATATAGTAACAATAATAAACATAATCGTTAATATCATCATAGCTAATACTTATTAAGCACTTACTAAATGCCATATGTTGAGCCAAGTATCTGATATTTCTCCTCACAATCCCTATAAGTCAGATGATATTATTATCCCCATTTGAGGATGTCTTCAAAGTAAAGGCAAATTGCTGCAACCCGTTATCACTAAGAAAAGGCACAGAACCTAGTGGATGCCTTTAGATTTTGAAGGCAACATATTCCTTGAAGAACATTGAAGTGTACTGCTTTTACCCCGTTATTGAGTAGCCCACAATGCTGTCAGTTTTGAGGGAAGCCCAGGGCAAGAGGAGGCTCTGCATGTCCAGACTGCCATGGAAGCTGCTTGACCACTTGAGACATATGATACAGCAGATCTGATGTTTCCTGAAGTAACTGTAGCAAATCCGAATGTTGTATGGGTCTTCTGAGGAGCCAGGAGAAGAGAATTATAGCACAGACTCCTAGAATTTTAGAGCAAAACTGCATTGTCATCTGGAGATAAATGTTCTTTTTTTGAGAAATAGCATCTAGTTTGCTACTGGGTCTTACCATAAATTTGATGCTTAACCATGGGACATCAAATGACCGTGCAATCTGAACTGCTCATCATGAGCTAGGTCTTATCTAATCATAACATTGTGCCTGAAGAGCAGCAATCCATCCTCAAGAGGAAATAACATAAAAAACAAGACTGGGATCAAGCAGACATAAGTAAGTTGTATGAACAGATAGCTCAGACTGCCAAGTCACCCACTTTTACTGCATTCTCCCTTCTCCTTCAGTCCACACCTATAGCCTCATGTAGAATTCATTATAACTAGTTAACTAAAGAAGAAAAACAGGGACCTATTTCACAAATGATTTTGCATAATATGCTGGAATTAATTGGCAGCGGACTTCTGTAGCATTTCAACACAAACTTGGATTGTTCCTGAAATAAAATGATGAAAGAAATCCATTCAAGGACAAAACTTCAAGCATTACATGTGGTCATCTTCTCAGTCAGTCTGACTTGAAACCAAATGAATTCTGATTAATTCATCCTTACAGTTGAGGTTCACTGAGCGCCCCTCCACGGACCAGGAAGTCTAGCTTTTAGCTAGGGAGACAGAAATAGCCCTGGGGATGGCAGACAGTTACAGTTTTCAGAAGTGTTCAGAGAGCTGGATGAGAAATGGTTAAGAGTTCTTAACACCAGTAAACAGGACACACAGCAGAACACCCACTATCCTCCCTCTGCTAAGGCTGTGAAGAAACTGACATGCTAGTGGAGAAGACCAGTATTATACAAATAAACAATTAAGTAAACAAGATGATTTCAGATAGTGGGAAGTTATAAGAAAGAAACAAAATAGAAATCGAGATATATGGGCAGCTGGAATAAAACAACCATCAACAATAACAGCTAATATTTGAGTGATTAGTAAATTCCAGACATAGTTTTAAGCCCTTCACATGTGTTAACTCATTTAATCCTCACAAAATCTTATGAGGTAGATATTATTATTCTTATTTTAAGATGAGGAAACTGAAGTGTAGTGAGGTTGAGTAGCTAGTACAAGAGCACAGTTGGCATGAAGTGAGGTCAAGATGGCAGCATAGGCAGACTCTGAACTCACCTCCTCCTGCGGACACAGCCAATTTACAACTACTCATTGAAAAATTACCTCTGAGACAGAACTGAAAACTGGATAAGAGGAACTCCTGCAACAACGGACAACACTGACTGAGTTGGAAGAGGCAGAAACTCCCTTCTGGAGAGGAAAAATGCAGGCTTCACAAGACGCAGCGCTTCACGGCTGCCCGGGAGCAACCCAAAGGTACACAGCCCTCCCTGGAGGAGCGGGGCCCTGAGCAGGGGAGTGCCCCCGCTGGTGGCACTTTGTGGACCCAGCACAATCGAGATGAGTGGCATAATATCTGACTTTGCCTGCTGCTAAAAATTGGGGAGTACCCACAGAAAAGCTGGTTCACAAAGAAAGTAAAACCGGCTCTTGAAGGGCCCATGTGCAAACTCACCTATTTCAGAAAACAACCTAAAATCACCAGAAAGAAAGGTGCACAGTGCTTTGGTGAAAAGAGACTCACCTGATAGGTGCTGAGTGCATCTCGGTGACAGGTGAGACCTCTCCAGGGACTGGGACATTGGCGGCGGCCATTGCTGTGGCCTGGTGTGGGAGAGCTGACACAGATGCCATTGGAGTTCTCCCTGAGGCCTGCTAGCCCAGGGTCAGCCCCACCCGCTAGAGCACCCATTTAATCCAGCTCAGCCAAGGCAGGCAGCCCACCCTAGAGACTGGCCCCACCCAACAACAAGTCCTCAGGCAACTTGTGGGCCTGCATAGATTGGTGACTAGATTCTCTGCAGTCTGGCAACAGAGCCAAGTTCTGTGGGGCAGGGTGTGCACAAGGAGTGGGTGGAGAGTGTGGGGCGGTGGTGGAGTGTGTAGGGCTCCCGCCGTGGAGAGACTGGGTCCGCTTCGGGAGGTTGGGGCACGCACACAGGGCAGGACTGTGTTGACTGTGTGTGTGGACCTGTGAGTCCTAGGGCTTGTCAGCTGCAGAAGACTTGTGCTTCTCAAAGACCCACATAGGGGCTTTGCCCCACCTTCCAAAGCATGAAACAATTGGGTGCTCCCGTGCCTGAGGCCAGCCCCACCCAGCTGCAATCCTCAGAGAGCTGACAAGAGACCTAAAGGCTGGAGGCTTATAGCAATTGTAAGACCCTGAGCCTAACAACCTGCCATGCTGGGGGCCTACTCACTTAAAAGAAATGCTGCAACACAAATGTTGTATTAGAACTTAAAGCCAACTGTGCTGGGGCTCCCCACACCTGATAAAGAGACTGAAGGGCCCACAACAACTACAAGCAGCTGAGCATTACAACAGCTAGCGAGGAGCATAACTTGGCCTCTCTGGGTGCCTGCAGGGAGAGCAAACAGGCCACAACAGAAGGACACACATAGGCCACATAGAGGTCACTCCTGAAACATTGAGAACTGAGGGAAGCACACTGCAGGCCTCCTAAGCCACCACTTACATAAGGTCACCTATCCAAGAGCAGGAGACGTAGGTGACCTACCTAATATGTAGACACAAGCACTGGGAAAGAGGCAAAATGAGGAGGCAAAGGAATATATTCCAAGTCAGGGAACAGGACAAAACCCCAGAAAAGGAACTAAGTGAAACAGAAATGAGCAACCTACCCGACAGAGAGTTTACACAAAGAGTGTTAAGGATGCTCACTGGTGTGGGGAGAAGAATAGATGAACTCAGTGAGAATGTCAACAAAGAAATGGAAGATATGAAAAAGAACCAATCAGAAATGAAGAATACAATACTGGAAATGAAAAATTCACTAGAGGGACTCAAAAGCAGAGTAGAGGATACAGAAGAACGGATCTGCTGGCTGGATGAAAGACTAGAAGACATTACCCAAGCTGAACAGGTAAAAGAGAAAAGAATTAAAAAGAGTGAGGAAAGTCTAAGGGACCTCTGGGACAAAATCAAGCGCACTAACATCCGTGTTATAGGTGTCCTGGAAGGAGAAGAGCAAGACAAAGAGGCAGAGAATCTATTTCAAGAAATAATAGATGAAAACTTCCCTAACTTAAGGAAGAAAGCAGACATCCAGGTACAGGAATCACAGAGAGCCCCAAACAAGATAAACACAAAGAGGCCCACGCAAAGACACATCATAATCCAAATGCCCAGAATTAAAGATAAATGGAGAATCCTAAAAGCCGCAAGAGAAAGTAAAATTACATACAAAGGAAACCCAATAAGGCTATCAGCTGACTTCTCAGGAGAAACCTTACATGCTAGAAGAGAGTGGCATGATATATTAAAAGTGCTAAAAGGAAAAAACTTACAGCCAAGAATACTCTACCCAGCAAGGTTATCATCCAAAATGGAAGGAGAGATCAAAAATATCCCAGACAAGCAAAAATTAAAGGAGTTTGTCACCAAGAAACCAGTGCTACAAGAAATGTTAAAGGGACTGATTTAAGGGCAAAAGAGAAGACCACAAATAGGCAAAATTATCTATATCCTTGATAAGAGGGCAATGGATACAAATGCACAAAAAAGAGGTTAGATATAATATCAAAAACATAAAACGAGGGAGGAGGGGAGTTAAAGAGTAGAGCTTTCAGATAGAGGTCAAACTAAAGAGACCATCAATTCTGTATAGAAGAAGAAAGGAACAGAGAAGGACTACTAAAACACTGAGAAAAAAAAAGTTAAAAAATGGCATTAAGTACATACTTATCAATAGCTACTTTAAATATCAATGGACTAAATGCTCCAATTAAAAGGCATAGGGTGGCTGATTGGATAAAAAAACAAGACCCATACATATGCTGCATACAAGAGACACACATCAGACCTAAAGACACTCACAAACTGAAAGTGAAGGGATGGAAAAAGATACTGCATGCAAATGGCAATGAAAAGAAAGCTGGGGTAGCAGTACTCATATCAGACAAAATAGACTTTAAAACAAAAACTGTAAAAAGAGACAAAGAAGGCCATTACATAATGACCAAGGGAACAATCCAACAAGAGGATATAACACTTGTAAATATCTGCGCCCCCAATGTAGGTGCACCTAAATATATAAAGCAATTATTGACAGACATAAAAAGAGAAATAGACAGTAACACAATAATAGTAGGGGACTTGAACACTCCACTTACACCAATGGATAGATCATCCAAACAGAAGACCAATAAGGAAACATTGGACTTAAATGACACACTAGAGCAGATGGACCTAGTAGATATATACAGAGCATTCCATCCAAAAACCGAAGAATACGCTTTCTTTAAAATGCACATGGAACATTCTCCAGGACTGATCACATATTAGGCCACAAAACAAGTCTCCATAAATTTAAGAAGATTGAAATAATACCAAGCATCTTTTCTGACCACAATGATATGAAACTAGAAATCAACTATAGGAAGAAAATCAGAAAAGTCACAAATACGTGGAGATTAAACAAAATGCTACTGAACAACGACTGAGTCAATGAAAAAATCAAAGAAGAAATCAAAAATACCTGGAGACAGGTGAAAATGAAAATACGGCATGCCAGAATTTATGGGATACAGCAAAAGCGGTTCTAAGAGGGAAGTTTATAGCAATACAGGCCTATCTCAACAAACAAGAAAAGTCTCAAATAAGCAATCTAAAAATGCACCTAAAGGAACTGGAAAAAGAAGAACAAACCAAGCCCAAAATCAGTAGAAGAAGGGAAATAATAAAAATCAGAGCAGGAATAAATGAAATAGAGACCAAAAAAAATAGAAAAAAACTAATAAAACCAAGAGCTGGTTCTTTGAAAAGATCAACAAAATTGACAAACCTTTAGCTAGACTCACCAAGAAAAAAAGAGAGAAATCTCAAGTAAGTAAAATCAGAAATGAAAGAGGAGAAATTACAACAGACACCTCAGAAATACAAAATATTATAAGAGACTACTATGAAAAGCTGTATGCCAACCAATTCGACAATTTTGAAGAAAAGGATAAATTCTTAGAATCATACAACCTTCCACAACTGGATCAAGAAGAAGTAGAGAATTTGAATAGACCAATCACCAGTAAGGAGATCGAAACAGTAATCACAAACCTCCCCAAAAATAAAAGTCCAGGACCAGACGGCTTCCCTGGTGAATTCTACCAAACATTCAAAGAAGACTTAATACCTATCCTTCTCAAACTCTTCCAAAAAATTGAGGAGTGGGGGAAGCTCCCTAACTCATTCTATGAAGCCGAAATTACCCTGATACCAAAACCAGACAAAGACAACGCAAAGAAAGGCCAATATCACTGATGAACATCAATGCAAAAATCCTCCACAAAATACTAGCAAATCGCATACAACAATATGTTAAAAAGATTATACACCATGATCAACTGGGATTTATTCCAGGTATGCAGGGATGGTTTAACATTTGCAAATCAATCAATGTGATACACCATATTAATAAAATGAAGAATAAAAATCACATGATCCTCTCAATAGATGCAGAGAAAGCATTTGACAAGATACAGCATCCATTTATGATAAAAACTCTGAATAAAATGGGTATAGAAGGAAAGTACCTCAACATAATAAAGACCATATATGACAAACCCTCAGCTAATATCATCCTCAATGGTGAAAAACTGAAACCTATCCCTCTAAGAACAGGAACCAGACAAGGATGCTCACTGTCACCACTCCTATTTAACACAGTACTGGAAATCCTAGACAGAGCAATCAGGCAAGAGAAGGAAATAAAAGAGATCCAAATTGGAAAGGAAGAAGTGAAACTGTCACTATTTGCAGATGACATAATTTTATATATAGAAAACCCTAAAGAATCCACCAGAAAACTTTTAGAAGTAATAAACGCGTATGGTATAGTTGCAGGATACAAAATGAACATACAAAAATCAGTTACATTTCTATACATTAACAACGAAGTAGCAGAAAGAGAAATTAAGAATACCATCCCATTTACAATTGCAACAAAAAGAATAAAATACCTAGGAATAAACTTAACCAAAGAGGTGCAAGAGCTGTACACGGAAAACTATAAAACATTGCTGAAAGAAATTGAAGAAGACACAAAGAAATGGAAAGATATTCCTTGCTCTTGGATTGGAACAATTAACATAGTTAAGATGTCCATACTTTCCTAAAGCAATCTATAGATTCAATGCAATCTCTATCAAAGTTCCAACAACACTTTTAATGGAAATAGAGCAAAGAATCCTAAAATTTTTATGGAACAACAAAAGACCCCGAATAGCTAAAGGAATCCTGAGAAAAAAGAACAAAGCTGGAGGTATCACACTCCCTGATTTCAAAATATACTACAAAGCTATAGTAACCAAAACAGCATGGTACTGGCACAAAAACAGACACACAGATCAATGGAATAGAATCGAAAGCCCAGAAATAAACCCACACATCTATGGACAGCTAATCTTTGACAAAGGAGCCAAGAACATACAATGGAGAAAAGAAAGTCTCTTCAACAAATGGTGTTGGGAAATTTGGATAGCCACATGCAAAAAAGTGCAAGTACACCCTTACGTTACACCACACACAAAAATTAACTCCAAATGGATTAAAGACTTGAATGTAAGACCTGAATCTATGAAACTTCTAGAAGAAAACATAGGCAGTACGCTCTTCGACATCAATCTTAGCAATGTATTTTCAAGCACCATGTCTGACCAGGCAAGAGAAACAATAGAAAAAATAAACAAATGGGACTACATCAAACTAAAAAGCTTCTGCACAGCAAAGGAAACCATCAGCAAAACAAAAAGACAACCTAACAATTGGGAGAAGATATTTGCAAACCATACATCTGATAAGGGCTTAATCTCCAAAATATATAAAGAATACATGCATCTCAACAACAAAAAACTAAAAACCCAATTAAAAAATGAACAAAAGACCTGAACAGACATTTCTCCAAAGAAGATATACAGATGGCCAACAGACACATGAAAAGATGTTTAAAATCATTAACTATCAGGGAAATGCAAATCAAAACTGCAATGAGATATCACCTCACGCCCGTCAGAATGGCTATAATTAACAAGACAGGAAACAACATGTGTTGGAGAGGATGTGGAGAGAAGGGAACTCTCATACACTGCTGGTGGGAGTGCAAACTGGTGCAGCCACTATGGAAAACAGTATGGAGATTCCTCAAAAAATCAAGGATAGAACTACCATAGGATCCAGCTATTCCACTGCTGGGTCTTTATCCAAAGAACTTAAAAACACCAATGTGTAAAGATACATGCACCCCTGTGTTCATTGCAGCGTTATTCACAATAGCCAAGACTTGGAAGCAACCTAAGTGCCCATCAAGGGACGAATGGATAAAGAAGATGTGGTATATATACACAATGGAATACTACTCAGCCATAAGAAACGATGAAATCCAGCCATTTGTGACAACATGGATGGACATTGAGGGTATTTTGCAAAGTGAAATAAGTCAGAGGGAGAAAGTCAAATACCGTATGATTTCCTTCATTAAGTAGTAGACAATAACAACAATAAGCAAACACTTAGAGACAGAGATTGGATTGGTGGTTACCAGAGGTGAAGAGGGGAGGGAGAAGGACGAAAGGGATAATTGGGCACATGTGTGTGGTGATGGGTTGTAATTAGTATTTGGGTGGTGAACATGATGTAGTCTATGCAGAAATAGAAGTATAATGATGTACACCTGAAATTTATACAATGTTATAAACCAATGTTACTGCAATAAACAATACAAAACAAACAAAAAAAAAGAGCACAGTTGGTAGGTGGAGGAGTCTTCTGTAGGGGCAGATTAGTGCCAAGGTTCCCACAGCATCCCACCTTCTGATTCCAGTTCATTCCTAACCTTCCTTACCAGTATTCTAAAAGCCATCCATTTTTAATGTAATAAATTCTCATTTCTATTTAGGGTCACATAAGTTGGTCTATGTTCCCTGATAGGAAAAAAGTCCTGTCAATATTTTATGAATAAAAGACAAATTCCTACTTTCAGTAGATTTAAACCTGTGTGGAGAGCTTGTCTATTTTCTTTTCCATATTAGTGTTGGGGGCCTTTCTTTCAACAGGTACTGAGGGACAAAAGGAGTCTGTATAAAGAAATATTTGAGGCACCTGGTTAATCTGAAGCTGAAGCTAAATACCAGGGTTGGATGTTGAAAACAGATGATGATCACAATGATACTACTTTATTCTGGACATGGAACATCAATTAATCTGTAAGATTCCCTTTATGCATATTTGTTTTCAGGATCCATCTCACTGCAGTCTGTCAACGGCTGAACCCAAAGGACATTTATAGCACAGACATTGTTCCATCAATAGCCACCTGTAAAACCTTCCCTATCTTTGAAGATCTCTTATCCCTTTCTCAGAGTTCCTTGGCAGATATGGTTACCGTTTAGGTTGGGCCCTGCTCACAAAGAATAACAGGTAGGTAACTGGAGTGCCGATGGGTGTCACTACAGAGCTCTCTTGGTCTCAGGTGACAGGGGACCACACTCTTGTAGCTGTTAGAGAGAAGGGCTTAGATAGATATTAATGAGTCTCCTGGGCACTGACCAGCCAACCTTGTCTGGAGATTGTGAAGAAGAGACATAAGTTGCAGACTTTTTTTTCTTCTTCCTAGAAGAAGAAGAAGAAATCACAGAGAATAAACCAGAGACTTGTACAGAATTGTTCATTTTCTAATCTTTTCAATTTGCAACTTTCTGAGCACTTTCTCAGCAACCCACTAATTACTACTTCTTTCTTTTGTGCCTACTTCCCTGTCTTCCTTTTTTACTTCTAGCACCCTACGTAAAGTAGCCCTGTCCTAGTTAAAAAGCTGAAGAAATAACAACTGTTGAAGCAGAATCACATTGATTATCCATTGATAGGGAAGAGGGGAGAGATTGATTTTAAGAGTGACTTGTGCAGAAAAGTCCGTTCAACATTCTTCAACCCAAGGAAGAGAAAGAGAATTTACAATTGTCAGGAGAGTAATTTGTAAAAACGATTTCATCTACAAAAAGTTTAGCACTGGAGGAAACTGAGACATCAAAGGGACCTGCGAGAGGCTACGGCATTGTCAATTAAAATTCTTGATATAAATGTCTCTTTATTGATCAACAAGATACTGCTTATGGCTTGCATATTAAGAGTATTTCCCCTATAAGTGCGTAGTACAGACAAAATGGATGTGTCAATCCATACTTCACCATTTTTGGAAAAATGTAGTTGTTCTCTAGGTGGAGTAACCCAAAGATTATGGTTCTCTTAAACAGTAACCCTTACTCAATGATTCTGGAATGATCTTTTGCTGTTAGTGATTCCCATCTTTAATTCTTTGTCTGTAACACCTAATTTTCAGAGGTCTTGACCATCAAGACACTCTGCTTTGGAAAACAGAGTTGAAGAAGTGGCTTGTTTTCCACATTACACATGGGTATTTCCTCTCTTCAAACCAAGTTTTGGTTTCAAGTTTAGAGAAATTTAGAGAAGTCTCAGCAAGACATCCTTATGTCCCTTAAGCCATGGCTTGAAGAGGGCAGCTTAGTAAATGAATATGTCTTCATAATCTATTAGATAACTTTGGAATGTTAAAATACCATAAACAAAAGTATAATACAAATGACATACCATGAATATCTACACCACACATAATGGATAAAGGTTTAGTATCCTTAGTTCATGAAGAACACATATAATTCATTAGGAAAAGAGTATTCCAATTTCTAGAAAAATTGTAAATTTCTTATCCTAAACTGACAATTAATTTAAAAAAAGAACACTACTCAAAACACATAAAATGATATTCAACTTCACTAACAACCAAATATGTCAAAATTTAAACAATAAAATATAATTTCTATCATTTTTGTAAAAATAAAAAATTTAAACCACCTACTGTTGAACATCATGTACAATGTTTCTGGACATTATAAATTATAAAGCTTTCCTTGATTAAGAGCCATAAAGTTCTTTACCTTCCTTTTCCCAATAAGAATTTATTGTGAGAAATAATCAGAAATGCAGACAAAAGTTTCATCTCTAATTTACATTACAGTACATCTATATGATACAATATTATAAAGCTATTAAATTCAAATTTTAGAAGAATATTTAAAAGCATGAAAAATGTCCAAATATATTAAGCTAACAAGTATTTAATACTTGTTGGAACCCATGTGTGTAAAATACATAAACATACATATGTGCACATATTCTGAATGACCCAGACTTCATCAACCAATGAGTACAAATGTGTCAATTTATAGTAAAGCTGGAATCTCACTTCTGGTATAATGTTGTAAACTCCCTACAGTCAAGCCTTCCAGCTGATAACAATTATATATGCTGATTAAAATGCAGAAAACAACTACCCGAGGATTCTGTAGAGTAAAGGAGCAGGAAGCCTGTAGAGGAAAGTTGAAATTTGGAGAAGTGACTGACACAAGGGTGAGTTTTCCACTTTTTTGTGGATTTTACCTAATGGCAGGTTACAGCATGAAGAGGTACTTTGTAGGAACTTTAATAGAAAGCTTTCAGTCTTTCTCTCCAGAGAAAATAAGGAATGGAGCCTGGTTAATTGCAGCTACTAGAAAGTGAGGGGAGAATTCTAGAGAGGAGAGAAACAAAGAAGGAGATGCCTTAATTTCCTGTATGAATAATGCACAAGTCTTGGACCCACACGTGAACCATATACACAGAGAACAGTCTTAAAGCAATGCAACAGAAAAAGTAAAGAATTGAATTAAGATTTGAGCTACCACCTATAGAAATAAACACAGAACTACACATTGGGTCTAGCTGGGTTAAATGCCTACTAAAACAAAACATCAACATTCTTCAGATGAATTTAACAGAGCACAGAATATACACACCATAACATTTCTAATGTCCAAGATATAATTCAAAATTACTTAATATACAAAAGACCAGGAAAACGAGATCAATTTTCTAGGAAAAAGACAAGTAATAAACACCAATTTCAAATGCCTCTAATGTTGGAATTATTAGACGAGAATTTTAAAGCAGCCACTGTAGTTATGTCCAATGAGGTAAAGGAAGACATACACAAAATGAATGAAAATGCAGAAAATCTCAGTCAAGACATATAAATATTAAAAAAACAAACAAAAATTTTAGAAATAAAATTTATAATATTTGAAAAATTTACTGAATTCACTTTATAGCAGAATAGATAATACAGAGGGAAGAGTTAGTGAAATTGACAATATATTAATAGAAATTATTCAATCTGAAAAATAGAAAAAAATTAGAAAAAAATGAACAGAACCTTAAGGACATGTGGAACAATATAAAAAAGTATAACATACACGTACTTGGAATCCCAGCAGGAAAGGAAAGAAACAATTGGACAAAAAAAGATATTTCAAGAAATTATAGCTTCAATAGTCCAAAATTTGGTGAAAAACATAACTTTACAGACTTGAGAAATTCAATGAACTCCAAAGAGGATAAATTCAAAGACAATCATAACTAAGAACAT
Source organism: Diceros bicornis minor (assembly GCF_020826845.1). Taxonomy (NCBI): domain Eukaryota; kingdom Metazoa; phylum Chordata; class Mammalia; order Perissodactyla; family Rhinocerotidae; genus Diceros; species Diceros bicornis. Next base: position 61,800,089 of record NC_080743.1, read on the forward strand.
CATAACCAAACTGCTGAAAGTCAAAAATAAATGGAAAATCTTGAAAGTAGACACAGAAAAATACCATATTATTTGCAGAACAATTATTTGAATGAATTACAAACTTCTCTCAGAAACCATGGATACAATAAGACAGTGGAATAACATCTGTAAAGTATTGAAAAAAATAACTTGTCAAACCAGTTTTCTATATCCAGAAAAAAAACCCTTCAAAAATGAATGCCAAATTAAAGAAAAAATTCTTAGTTAAAGAAAACCCAGAGACTCATTGCCAGAAGACATGGGCCAGAAGAAATTCTAAAGGAAGCTCTTCAGGATGAAAGGAAATGATATCAGTGGGGCACTTTGATCTTCAGAAAAAACTAAGAATGTTGAAATGGTAAATATCTATGGAAAAATAAAAGATTATGTTTTTCTACTTAAAATATGTATGGCTACTTAAAACATAAATTATAATAATTGTTTATGTGATTTTTTTAATGTATGAGATGTAATACCTATTACAACTATACCATAAAAGATTAAAGGGGCAGGGATATAAAGATACCTATATGGTTTCAAGATATCTACATTTTTTTTGGAGAAGTAGAATATTAATTTTAAGTAGATTAGGAAAGGTTAAGAATTCATATTCTAATTTCTAGATCAGCCTCTAAAAATAATACAAAGACATATAGCTAAAAAAGATAATTATATTAAAATAGAATACTAAAAAATATTCAAACAATCTAAAAGAAGGAAATGGAGAACAAAGGAACAAAAAACAGTGGAGACAAATAGGAAGCAAAAAATAAAATAAATAGATCCAATCATATCAATAATTACCTTAAATGTAATGGTCCAAACACTAATGAAAAGAAAGAGATTATCTGAATGGGTAAAAAAGTAAGATCCAACTATATGTTGCTTATAAGAAACATGCTTGAAATATAAAGACACAAGCAAGTTGAAAGTAAATTAATGGAAAAAGATATATTATTCAAACAGTAAGCATAAGAGAACTGGAGTGGTTACACTAATGCTGGATAAAACAGACTTCAAGACAAAGAATATTTTTAGAGATAAAGAGGGATAATTCATAATGATAAAAGTGACAATTTCAGGAAGACAATTATTAATGTGTATGCATCTAGTGCCAGAGCCTCAAAATATTTGAAGCAAAAATCGATGGTATAAAGTGAGAAATAGATAATTCCACATTTATAGCAGGGAATTTAACATTCTTGTCTCAGTCACTGATAGGACACTGACAAAAACTCAATAAAGACACAAAAACCCAACTTGCAATGGCTCGACTTACAATTTTTTGGCTTTATGATGGTGCGCAAGTGATACACATTCAGTAGAAACTGTACTTCAAATTTGAATTTTGATCTTCTCTTGGGCTAGTGATACGTGGTACAATGCTCACTCATGATGCTGGGCAGCAGCAGTGAGCCACAGCTCCCAGTCACTCCCGCGACCAGAAAGGTAAACAACTGATACACTTACAACTATTCTGCACCCATACAACCATTCTGTTTTTCACTTTCAGTACAGTATTCAATAAATTATGTGAGATATTCAACACTTTATTATAAAATAAATTTATGTTAGATCATTTTGCCCAACTGTAGGCTAAAGCAAGTGTTCTGAGCGCATTTAAGGTAGGCTAGGCTCAGCTATGATGTTCAGTACGTTAGGTGCATTAAAGGCATTTTTGATTTATGATGTTTTCAACTCACAGTGGGTTTATCGGAATGTAAGCCCATCATAAGTAGAGGAAGATCTGTATGCATGAGATACTTGGGAAAATCCCAAATACTTGGAAATTAATAACACATTTTTAAATAATTAATGTGCTAAAGAAAAAAATCATGTACACTATTAGAAGCTATTTAGAACTGAATAAAATACTGACAAATATACAAACAACCTAGAAGAAAGCAGGAAGAGTGAACAGAGAAATAAAAATCAAGAGAACAAAAAACAAATAATGAAATGGAAGGCCTAAATCTAACCATGTCAATAATAATAAAATGTATGGGATGCACCTAAACCAGTATTAGTAACAAAATCTTATAGCTTTTAATGCTTATATTAGAAAGAAAGAAAGGTCTAACATGAATAATCCAAGGTACCACTTTAAGAAGCAAAAAAAAGAGGAACAGAGCAGACAATGCATTCACTTTCTATTATTGTGTAACAAATTACCACAAATTTAGTAGCTTAAAACCACAAACATTTATCTCACAGTTTTGATGGGTCAGGAGCCTAGCACATTTCAGCTGGGTCTTTTGCTCAAGGTTTCACAAAGCTGAAATCAAGGTGTCAGCTGACTGCACCCTCATAAGGAGCCTTAACTTGGAAGAGATCCACTTGCAACTTCCCTTCATTTCCTTTCGATTGTATGACTGAGATCCTCTTTTTCTTGCTAGCTGTTGGCTGGGGACCACCCTCAGCTCCTAGAAGCCACCTCTCTCTTCATAGGCATTTCTCAACATGACAGTTTGTTTCTTCTTTGAGGCCTGTAGAAAAATCCCTTTGCTGCTTCATTTCTTTCTAAAGACTTACATGATTAGGTAGCCTAGGAAGATCTCCTTTCTGATAAGTCAAAGATAAATGATTAGTAATCTAATCACTGAGTGACATCCCATCATATTTACAAGTCCTGATCATACTCAAGAAGAAAGGATAATACAAGGGTGAGGGTCATGGGGAGCAGGAATCTCGGAAGCCATCAAAGAATTCTGCCTGCCACACACAAAATAAGTAGAAGGAATAAAATAATAAAGATAAAAGCAGAAATCAAAAATATAAAAAACAAAAAAAGATAGATTCAATTAACAAAGACAAGGTTGATTCTTTAGAAATCAAAATTGAGAAACTCTTAGCTAAACAGCTGAAAAGAAAAAGAGAACAAATACATCAACAATCTTAGGAATAAAAGAGAAGTTAACACTACAAACGCTTCAGATATTAAAAAGATAATAAGAAAATACAATGTAAAATTTTATGCTAACAAATTTGACTACTAGATGAAATGGACATTCTCCTTGGAAAATACAACTTGCCAATATTGATACAAAAAGAAAAAAATGTATAAAGACTCCTTTATCAGTTAAGAGCTTAAATTCCTTATCAAAACACTTTCTCACACAAAAAACTCCAGGTCTAAACAACTTCATTGGTGTAGTCTATCAAATATTTAAGGAAAATAAAATATCCATCCTACACAAACTCTTTCAGAAAATTGAGGAATATTACCAAATAATATTAGAAATTATAAAATGAAGTAAAAACTTCCCTTATATTAACATACAATATAAAATAATTAGGAATAAATTTAATAAAAGATGTGCAAAAAGGAAATTAAAGAAGAACTGAAGAAATGGAAAGTTATATAAATATATAACTTTATATAACATCACAAAGTTCTTGGATTGGAAGACTCAATGTTGTTAAGATGGCAATTCTCTTCAAATTGATGTATAGATTCAATGCAATCCTAATCAAAATTCTAACAGGCTTTTTCAAATAAATTAAAAAGCCAGTGTAAATGCTTACATGGAAAGGCAAAATACCTAGATTAGTTTAAACAGTTTTGGGGGAAAAAAACCCACAAAGTTGATGAGTTTATACCAACTGATCTCAATTCTTAATACAAAGTAACAGTAATCAAGAAGGTGTGGTTTTGGGATTAGGATAGATGTATAAGATCAATGGAATGGAATAGTCCAGAAGTAGACCCACATTTATGTACTCAATTGATTGTTGACAAAGGTGAGTAGATATTTCATTGGGAAACAGGTAGTTTCTTAAAGAAATGGTGGTGAAACAAATAGATATCTGTATGGGAAAATATTGACATAAACTCTCACCTCATGCCATATACAAACATTAACTTGAAATGCATCACGTATCTAAATACAAGAAGTAAAACTATTAAATTTCTAAAAGAAAATGTAGACAAAAGTCTCTATGACATTCAGTTAGACAAATTGTTTTTAAACAGGATCTACAAAACATTAACTATAAGAGAAAATAATGATAAATAATTTCCATTATATTAAAAGTGTTTGCTCTTTGAAAGACACAGTAAAGAAAATGTAAAGGAAAGTCACAAACCAGAAAGAAATATTTGCTAAGCATAAATGTAACAAAGGGATATATATCCCAAATATATAAAGAACTCCAGTAACTCAATAATAAGAAGGCAAACAACTCAGATTAAAAAGAGGTAAAAGAGGGGCTGACCCAGTGGTGTAGTGGTTAAGTTCACATGCTCCACTTCGGCAGCCCAGGGTTCACTGGTTCAGATCCTGGTGTGGACCTACACACCACTTGTCAACCCGTGCAGTGGCAGGCATCCCACATATAATGTAGAGGAAGATGGGCATGGATATTAGCCCAGGGCCAATTTTCCTCAGCAAAAACAGGAGGATTGGCAACAGATGTTAACTCAGAGCTAATCTTCCTCACCAAAAAATAAAAAAGAAGTAAGAAGGTTTATTCAGCAAATAGTGCTGAAACAACTGCATATACACAAGAAAAAAATGAACACTTTTCCTCACACTATGCACACACACACACAAATTCACTTTAAATGGCACATAGACCTAAATGTAAAAGAGAAAACTATAAAAAATAAGAGAGAATCTTTTGACCTTGGGAGGGTGTACTTTATAGACAGGAAACACAAAGCGTACTCATAAAATAAAAAAGTTGATAAACTGGAATTTATCAAAACTAAAAAAATTGCCCTAAAAATAACACCATTAAGAAAATTAAGGACAAGCTACAGACATGGAGAAAATATTTGCAACATATAAATCAGACCAGAATATATTTTTAAAAAACTCTTGCAACTCAATAATAAAAAGGCAAACAACTCAACAAAGAAGAGATGAAAGGTGTGAACAGACACTTCACAAAAGAAGATCTATAGAGAGCCAATAAGGACTTAAGAAGATAATCAATAGCATTAATCATCAGAGAAATTAAAACCACAATAAGATAACACTAGACTGCACTACACACTCCTTAGAATGACCAAAATTAAAGACTGAAAATACCAAGTGTTGGCAAGGATGTGGAGCAACTGTAACTATCATACACTGTGCTTGGGAATGTAATATGGTACAGTCATTTTGGAAAAGAGTGTTGCAACCTTTAAAATGTTAAACATAAATCTACTATGTGACCCAGCAATTACACTCCTAGGTATTACAAAGGAGCAATAGAAACATATGTTCACACAAATACTTGTACATGAATTTTTATAGCAGCTTTATTTTTAATAATGACAAATGAAACAATCCAAATGTTCATTAACAAGTAAGCGGATAAGCAAATGTGGCATGTCCATACAATGGAATATTACTTAACAATGAAAAGGAATATACTATGGATACATGAAACAATGTGAATGAATCTCAAAATCTTTTTGCTTAGTAAAAAAAGCCAGACACAAAAAAAAGTATATACTGTAGGATTCTATTTAAATAAAATTTCAGAAAATACACATTAATCTGTAGTGACAGAAAGCATATTTGTGATTGCATAAGATGGAGGTGGAGGGAAAGATGTATTGCTTAGGGGACAAGGAAATTTTGGGGGGTGATGGAGATATATGGGATCTTGATTGTCATGGTTGTCTCATGGATGTATATTATCTGTCAAAATTCATTGAATTGTATAGTTTAAATATGTGCAGTTTATTATGCATAAATTATTCATCAATAAATTTGTAAACGAATAAAATGAATAAATTGTAAAGAAAGAAATTATAGTAACGCCTCAAATCTTGATGCCTCAAATGATACCTTCTTGACTAGTTGGAAACATAATTTCCTCTTCGATCTTTTCCCAAATATTCCTTAGACTCTTCCTGACTGCTTACAAGTACTACTATTTGCCCTCAGTTTGAGGACGTGGATAAGAAGTTCTGGGAGGGAGGTCCCCACACACTTGGAGTTATTCTGTGCACTGTAGAGTCCCTCTGGTCCCCATCTCTTGCTGGCATTTGTCGATTCTCTTTGTCTTAGAGGCTGCTGTCCTTGGTGCTGATGCACCATTGTTATGCATTCCCGGAGAGTGACTCTCACCATCCATGGGATGCTGCCTAGAAGCTGTCGTTCTCCTTTAGGAATTTTCTCTCTCTTAAGTCAATAAAGAAACATTTGTCTTTTTTCACCACTCTTTCAGATGGATTTCTCAGAGCTGGCACTTAGTGACATGTCCCCCTCCGCCATTATACAGCTTTATTCTTCCTGGATCCCAAAGTGGGGAGGCATTTGGAGAAAAATTTAAGCACAGAGATAGATTACACCTATAGATTACAAAGATTACATGAATTCTTTGCACCTCTAAAGGTCAAGCATACATTCTAGATTTAATTTTGTACCTACTAATATGCAGACAAGACATTTAAGTCCTCTTTCATAATAAAAATATGTATCTCCTCCTTAAGAAAGAAATATTTTTTTTCCTTGGCAAATTAGCTTGCTAGTTGAATTCATAAGCCTATAATTAAAAACCTCAAATAAGATTGCATTTTTCTAAAGTATATGTTACACTTGCTGTTGTCTAAGCTTCTGACCCCCAAGGGGAAAAGCATAAAATTGGAAATACATTTAATACTTTTATGCTTGAGCTCTTTTCCAGGTTCTCAAAGCATTATTGTGTTATTTATTTAAAGTCATGAACAATGGCTGGTGTAAAATCAATGACGTCCATAAATTGTATCAGTTGATATACATCAGTCATCAGTGAACTTACCAGCTTCTTTTCTTCAGGTCTATTGTTTTCAGAGCTATAAAACGTTCAGTGTAATACTGGGTGATAGAGGCTAACAATTTCAGTTATTCCTTTCCTGCCTAAGCAGAACTTATAAATAAAAGTGATTCTGCCATTTTTCCTGAAACTTAAGCACAAACGGCATGCTTTTTTAAAATTTTTTCTTCAGTGGTAGTTGCTCAATATTTGCCAGTCAGTTGAGGAAAGGGTTAGGAGTCTTTGAGCAATGGGAGGGAGTGTCCTCCCTTGAGCCCACTGATTGCCTTGCATCTATCTCTACATCCACCGTAGCTCAGGTCATGAGGGCTCCCAAGTGATGCTAAGCTTTGTCATCTGAGTCATGTGAATCATTGGCTCTACTGGGCTTCCAACGTTGGTGCTGATGCTTCTGTAGCTTTCAAATAGTGGATGTTTCATAATTAGACAGTAAAACTGAGCTGCTACAGGTAGAAGGAATGTTTAGTCTTGTGAAAGAGGAAGTATCTTGAAGACATAAAATTCTGCGTAGGCTGGGAGTGTGTGTGTGTCATATATTTGCATCTATTTTATTTATCTATCATCATCATCATCATCATCACTAATCATTTATCATCTATAAATCTATGTTTAAATCTGTTTTAGTCTGCTCTGGCTGCCACAACAAAATGCCACAGACCAGGTAGCTTAAACATCTGACATTTATATTCTCATAGTTCTAGAGGCTGGAAGTCCAAGATCAAGGGGCTAGTAGGGTTGCTTTCTGGTGGGACTTCTCTTCCTGGCCACCTTCTGGCTGCGCAGATGGCTGCCTTCTTGCTGTGTACTCACGTGACCTTTCTTCTGTGTGCATGAAGAGAGACAGAGATATTCCCAGTGTATCTTCTTCTTGTAAGGACACCAGTCCAATTGGATTAGGGCCTGCCCTTATGACCTCATTTAACTTAATTACCACCTTAAAGGCCCTGTCTCCAAGTATAGTCACACTGGAGGTTAGGCTCGAACATATGAAATTTGAGGGAACACAATTCAGCCCATAATACTATTTAGTCAGATAATTTGGAAGCTCTCTCCCATTAAATATATTGGGTTATTTTTTAAAAATTTCTTAGTACTGATGCACATTGCATGAAGAAATAGTACACATGTAGATAGAATCAATCCTTTAGGTCATTTCCAATTTGGTAGCTGAAACATAGTATATACACCAGAACATCAGCAAAGCCACTATCAACCACACACAAAAGGAAAAAAAATGTTTAGAGCGAATTGTTTATGCAGAGATAGTACTTTAAAAGCTTTTGATCATGCTTAGATCAAATGACCATGTAATACCCTCTTGATCCTACCTAGACCTTTTCCCCCTCCTCCTCTATTCCACAGGCCCAGGTGCCAAAGGCCCACCTGCCTTCATATGTATCTCTACTGTGAAAAGAATGCAGCATTTACTCAAATGCTGCCCACTCTGTTCCTAGAGATCACACAGACTTGGGGACAGAGCAGGCTGGCAGATATTTCACACAGTCTCACATCCCCCACTGCCCAGCCTCCTGGGAGACTGGGTCCTGGAGGCAGAGGGTGCACGGTTGGAGAAAACAGGGAGAATGGCACGGGCTGCTTTGCAGGTTCTCTGGGGGCCGCTCTGGTAAAGGGCTAGTGGTCCAAGGCTGATGATGCACATGGGACATTCTCATAGTTTTCTGTAGCATCTCCATGGGTGCTGCCTCTACTGCTAGCCTGCACTGCAGAGTCATCTGGATGTGCCTTCTTCAACTCTGAATAGATGACTGTAGGTCCCTAGTGGGAAAAAAAACATAAACAGTAAGTACTTAAATATAGGTGAGGAAGAACAGAAGGGAAATAAAGCCAGTAAAAGTGACCCACCTTATGCTCCCAATGCATCCTTGGTGCACTTGCTGTTGGATGGGAGGGGGAAAAAAAGTATGAAACTGTGGGTGATATATTCTAACTTAAAATCTACTCACAGTGCATTCTGAGACAATCTTTTCTCTGCTGACTCCTCTCTTGACTGTTTCCTCTGCTGAATTCTTCCAAGTCCTCACAGACAAAGCATTCTACCAACACCCTCCCCTCCACACACACACTCATAAGCCTTTCCCTTGCCTATCAAATGCCCAGAATGACTTTCTTGATGATTTCCTTCTTTCTCCACTGCCATCACAACCCCAGCAGAGAAGCTTCCCACAGCACCCCCCAGAGCCTCTATGACTATACTGATCATCTGGGAGAAGGTGGCAGATATGATTCACTTCATTTTGCATAGGGAAATTGGAGGAGGACAGAGAGGGGGTTGGTATTCTAAGGCCACACAGCAATTTCCCAGGAAGCCAAGGATTTGCAGTAGAGCATTAAGGAAATTCAGTATGTGTATTTCTTCCATTCTTCCTAGGGGTTCTTTGGATCTCTTTCATTTATTTATTCAGCCAATAAGCATTCATTGAACAACGACCTTCTATTAAGCCTTGATAAGCTGTAAGGAGACAGAAACCACACAAACTCAGTCCATATGATCAAGAAGCCTATAATTTTTAAAGGGAGGAATAGACATGGAAAAATGCAACAAGTATTATGGGCACCAAGATAGACATACACATTGAACTACACTACGTAACTATGAAAAGGTAATCAGTTTCTCCCAGGTTAGGACATAAGAAGGGCTGGTGGAAGTCACTCAAAGTTTCACAGTGGCTCCTGAACTGTGTCTTGAAATGTGAGCAAGGGTCAGCAGATAAACTAAGGGCAAGGACATTGCAAGACAAATAAGAAGCATGAGTACCAAAGCATGAAACAGCCCAGTATGATCCGAAAAATGCCAAGAGTTCAATATGGCTAGAATAAGGACATAAGGAAGAGCTTAGAGGAGAGCCAAAGTGCAGAGGGAGGTGAGGGTCATGCTTGAGGATAGACAGTCATTGCAGGCAGTTAATCTAGCCAATGATGTGAACAATTGTGCATCTCAGAGGGATCATGCTGGAAACAGATTGTTGGAAGGTTGGAGGAGAACAAGATTAGAAATAAAGAGACTAGTTAAGAGAATTACAGTTGTCTGCACATTAGATTATGAGAAGCTTAATTTAGCAATTATGTTCATTCATTCATTCATTCAAAAAATATTTTAGTTTTCTAAGCATTGTACTAGATGCTATTGATACATTAATGAAAAATTATAGTGTCTGTCTTCAAAGAGTCTGTGGGGTAGTGGTAGCAGTGTAGACAGGTAAGAGGGAATGGATATGATTATATGATTGGCAATACAAGAGAGGCAGGTAATTTCTTCCATTTTGGACTCACAGTTGAGATGACTTTTTGATCAAAGACTTCTTGCTAGATCTGATAACACACTGTCACCTCACCTCTACTTGGCTGGAAGGTGTCTTACCTAAATTTTCTTTTGTATGCTGGATGCTCCAGATCTGGGAATAAACCAGTTCACTATCTCCAGGATTCACTGTGAGAGAATAGATCATAGCTGGCTGTACTCAAGAGCCCACATTCTAGATCCTTCCTCCCAGCCACCAAGTTCTATCCCCAACATAGTAACAGGAATGCCACTTTTAAATTTAATGTGACTGGGCCATGGACTGTTGCTCAATCTCTCCTCCCTCCCTGGCTCGTCTCTGGAGCCCTTTGCACCTTACAAAGTTCTCACCATTGCTGTACACTGGCTGCAGCTCCATTAAGGCTGGTGGCTCAGAATGAGTGGGCTCTTGGGGGTCTATCCTGAAGGGCCTGGATGAGGAAGGCTCCTGACACTCATTGGGACTGTAATTGTGACAGAGGGGGAAAGAGACAAGGGAGAAGCATTTGTATATTATACAGAGTCTCAGGGAAATCAATACCCAGGAAGAGACTAGCAGTTCATGCAAAATTATCATGGCTGCTTACTCTAAGAATCTGCATGACTCTTTCGAGAAAATGTCAGAAGGGATGTGGCACAAGATGAGGCCCAGAGCAGCAATACAGAGAAAGCTGGCTGAGGCAAGGTCAGAGGGCAAATGCTACACAGTCTCAAGGTCACTTTGATAGAGTAAACACTTGTATTTGCCTAATTTTTTATTTTGAAAAATTTAAATGCTTCAACATTGATACACAAAGACTTCTGCATTCTCACAGAATTTGACTTTTGTCTTTTGTAAAAGATCCCTTTCAATTTTCTATCTCATATTACAATAATCTACCTTTCTTGTAAGTTACCATGCAGGCTCTTCATGAAAGGTGTTGTGGTTTTCTCCCACAATTGCATTTCCTTCTACAGTTAATATTATGAATTGAACATTGCAGGCATTCAATAATCATTTCTTGAATGAGTGTGTGAGTGGAGGAATGGGCAATAAGGCAATGAATGAATTGTAGCCCTATGAGATATGATGTCATTAAGATGTTAGTGGTCAATTCTCTACTGGAGCACAACTAAGGAAGCAGATAAATTAACATGGATAGCAAATAACATGAATTCTGTGTATAAGTAGGTATAAGTGAGTATTAGTCACAAATGTGATTGAAAGTGGCCTTCTTAATCACAGTTTTGGACTTAATAAGAATTTGAAAATGTTAATAGGAAGTCCCATCAAATATTTTTTTAATGAACGTAATTCCATGGCCCTATCTTGTGAGTATAAATAAATCATGAAAATGTTGACAGCGCAAGAAACAGAGACCTCACCTAGGTGTTCCAGTGGCAGAAAGTCCTCCTGAAAAACAAACAAAGGAACATTGATGATAAGTGAGCTGTGTGGATAACATGCTCTATGTTAGAATGCCCTTTCCTAGATATCAGATTCATTCTAGATCTCAGCTACGGTGAATCTTAGAAAACATCCAACCCCACCCGCCATGTCATGTTGTAGATAAGGAAGGTGGGGTTTTGAAAGACATTTGCCCAGAATAATGATTATTCTGAATCTTTATTCAATCAGTAATAGCAGCGCGAACTCTAAGTAGTTGTGACCAAGTAGCAGAAGAGAGACAACTAAATGTTTAACCTGGGCCAACTCCTTGCCTCACTCCCACTCATCTATCCTGACTGCAACCTTATGAGGAGAGACAAGGACACTAAGGCCTCAAGAGGGGTTAAAACTGATACAGAATTCTTAAACAAGCATGAATCAATAGGACTACCATAATAAGCTCAGATCTCTCTTTATTTATGACTCTTGCAAAGCCATTCCAACACTAGGTGCATATTGTTTTCTCCATACCCTTTCTTTCCTTCTCTTTTCCCTGGCTAATTCCAACTTACATTTCCTTCTCCAGAGCTTTCCCTGATACCAGCTGGCTGGATTAAGTGATCTATCTCCATGCACATAGAACCCTGCAATATTAAAATTACTATATGTATTATAATTATCTATTTCTACATTTGTCTGTCTCTCCTTCATGAAATGGTGTGTAACTTGAGGCTGCAAACATTGTCTTAATTATTTTCTATTCCTAGTGCCTAGAATGTTGAAAATATTCTCTTCATTTGTAAAAGAGAAAACAGACCCAGAAGGTGGCTATTTATAATACAAGCTAATATTCACTGAAGATATATGGGCCAGGCACTGTGCTAAGCAGTTTACATAGATTGTCTCATAGCACCTAAAATGTAGGTACTATTATTATGACCATTATATAGCTAAAGAAACTGGGGTTTGGAGAATTTAATTTAGTTGCCAAATACTTGATACTGGAATTATAAACCATGCAGTTAATTATAGAGTCAATAAATTTATCACTCCCTCTGGTAACTTGTATGATACAGTCAGACTTAAGGAGCAAAACTGTTCACTTTGAGAAAAATTTGGAAGGGCTGAGCTCCTCCCTGAGAAGTCTGGCCAATAATGAGAAGGAAGAATTTACTATGAGGAAAGTACAGTAGGCAAGATTTTGAGATAAGAAAGGAAGAGAACCTCTGATTGGTGGACTGTCAGAATTCCCTAGTTGAGTTTGCTATTTAAAATAACACTTCCCCTAGATCTGGAATGACAGGACTTCCTGGGCTCCTGCCCTCATGGATCACATAAAATGATGGTTGTTGATCTTTCCTTCCCTGGTGGTGTTGGTGTTGGTGTTGTGTTGACTGAGCAATCTGTTTTTTGAATATTATCAACTTCAACACTGAGGTTCTGATGTCTGCACTTCTAGTATATTAGGGATTAATAAATGACATCCCAGATAAGCAATGAGATATAAAAGTAATTTTGAAAGTAGGAGGTGTGACCAGCCTTCTACAAGGCATCAAGGTGTAATGAAGAGAATATGGACCCAACGGTTAGAAAGACCCAAGTTAAGCCCTAACTCTGACTCTTAATAGATATGTGAATTTGGAAAGGTTACTTAACTTCCCAAAATCTCTATTTCTTCTCTCTAATATAGTGATAATAATATCAGTTGAATTGAACTGAAATGTACTTATTGAAAAATTGGGAAAATGAGACAAACTATAAAATTGCATGTAATAGACCCCCCAAAAATGACAGATTTTGTGATGAGTACTATTGGGATTAGTGCTCTGATTCTCTTTACATATTTTTTAAAATTATATATACACATAATTTTATATGTAATTTTATTTAAGAAAATACTAAGTAGCTTTAAATTATCAATCACAATGTTGATGCCATTTTTCATACAAAGAAACAGAAGAATGGAAGCTCATTGATTGACATGAAAAGAGGGGTAAGAAGACAATGCTTGAGCAGCATCATTAAGAAAAATATGTAAGCTTTTTCATTGAACTGAGATCCATATCTTTCATTATACATTTATTTGCTTGATTTTCAGTATGAACCTTGAGAAAGGGAGAACAGAAAGAAGCATTTAGCCTGATAGAAAAGGAGTCGCCATGTTACACCACATAGAGAGAAAGACAGAAAGTAAAGGATTAGTAATTCCAAAATATAAAGTCTTGAAACCTTAGAAGCACCCAAAGCACTGTGTAAAACAGTCCATACATTCAAAGATTCCTGATCCACAAAAAAAATATTCAGAGAGAAAAATAAGTAGTCTCACATTGAGGGTATTATGCAAAGTGAAATAAGTCAGAGGGAGAAGGTCAAATACCGTATGATTTCCCTCATTAAGTAGTAGATAATAACAACAACAAACAAACACATAGAGACAGAGATTGGATTGGTGGTTACCAGAGGGGAAGGGGGGAGGGAGGAGGGCGAAAGGGATAATTTGGCACAAGTGTGTGGTGATGGGTTGTAATTAGTATTTGGGTGGTGAACATGATGTAATCTATGCAGAAATAGAAGTCTAATGATGTACACCTGAAACTCATACAATGTTATAAACCAATGTTACTGCAATAAACAAAAAATTAAAAATAAATAAATAAATAAATAAATAAATAAATAAAATAGAAGAACAAAGATAAGAATAATAGCAGATTTCTTGTCAGAAACAACTCACACAAGAAGACAGTAGAGCAATATCTTTAAAATACTGAAAGAAAAAAATTTTCAACCTAGAAATATATCTTTCACAAATGAATGCAAAATACTTTTACAGACACACAAAAGCTGAAATAATGCATCACCAGAAGACCCATACTATAAGAAATGTTAAATGAAATCTTTTGGGCAGAAAGAAAATGATACCAAATGAAAATATGGATATACAAAAAGGAATGAAGGACATTGGAAGTTACTACATGAATAAATATATAAGATTTTAAAATTATGTTTAATTTTCTTTAAAAGATAATTGTTTGCAAAAATAAGAATGATGTAGCCAGGAGAGGAGAAATGGAGTACACTACAGTAATATTTTTATACTATATGTGAAGTGATATAATATCACTTGAAGATAGACTGTGATGTTACAAATGCATACTATAAACCCTAAAACAATGACTAAAATAACAAAGAGTTATATAGCTAAAGCCAACAAAGGAAATAAAATTGAATCATGAAAAATACTCAATTGATCCAAAAGAAGGTAGAAGAAAAGGAAAACAAAGAACAGCTGGTACAAATAGAAAACAAAGAGCAAAATAATAGACAAATCTAAGCCTATCAATAATCACATTAGTGAATGGAATGTGGTAAATAAGTAGGTATTGCCTTGACGTCAATTCAGAAAAAAGCATGACAACAAAAAGCAACTACCAACCAATATCCCTTATGAACATAGATGCAAACATTCCTAACAAAATTTTAGCAAATCAAATCCAACAATCACGGCCAAATGAGGTTGATCCCAGAAATGCAAGGCAGGTTCAGTGTTCAAAATTAAAAATCCATAGCAATAGACTAGAAAAGAAAATCATATGATCATCTCAAGTATGTAGAAAAAATATCTGACAAGCATTTTTGCCTATAAAAACTCTCAGCAAATTACAAATAGTAAGGACTTCCTGAGCCTAATAAAGAGCATCTACAAAAAATCCATAGCTAACATATATTTAATGGTGAGAGAAAAAATACTTTCCTCTTAAGATCAGGAACAAGACAACAATGTCTGCTCTCACCACTTCTGTTTAACATTGTATAAGAGGTTCTAGCCAGTGCATTAAGGCAAGAAAGAAGTAAAAGGAATCCAGATTGAAAAGGAAGGAGTAAATCTATCTTTATTCGCCAATGACATGATCACCTATATAGAAAATCTGACAAAATCTACAAAAGAGATGCTGCAACTAATAAGTGTGTTTAGTGAGGTTGCAGGATATGAGGCCATACAAAAATCAATTGTTTCTATACACTAGCAATAAACAAACAGAAATTTTAATTTAATTTAATTTCATTCTCAGCATTCTGTGTTAATTTTATCCAAATTACACTATATTTGACAAGAATTCCAATATATCTCAGAGTTTATGGTTTACACCTATGGCTATTGGCTTTTTGTTGTTACAAATAGAGGACTTTATTCTTCATTCTTTTTGTTTTCAGTAAGCTTTGGACTGGGGGTAGAACAGTAAGTACTTAACTTTCTAATTTTTAATTGGAAGCAAAACTCTGCTACCTGATTTAAATCTCAAACACATGGAATAACAACTTCATTGAAAAACTCATTCTATCTTTTTGTCACTATTGCCTACAGAGTGGCAGTGATTAGAACTGAGAGCCTAGTACTTGGAGGGAATAATTGACATTTATCAGATGCACCACACAAGTCCAAATTATTATAGCAATGGCGTAAGTCACAATATCAAAAGGTAAGAAGTAGATACCCACCTGATTTCCTTTGGGTCTTGAAGTTGCCCACCAGAGCAGCAGTAGCAGCAAGGCCAAGGATACTTAGCAGCCCCCCGATGACTCCCACAGTGATAAGGATTATTTTGTTCCTGGAAGACCCTAAGTGGAGAGACCTACACGTGAGTTCCAGTGGCAAATATTTGTGATCTAGATAAAAACCATGTAGGTGGGAGCTAGAGATTGATAGACAGATTTTTGCCAGGTTCTGATTTCTCCATTTTAATTATCACTAGCATATTTCATAAATTTCAAAATAATGGCATATTGATTGGCAGCATCTAAGATTAAAATTTATTCCCTTTTCCTCTCCTCCATGAAATCAGTACCAATCTCCAGAAGTCTCAAGCCTTGGTGTCATGTTCAAAAACTCTTTGACATTAATAGTATTCATACAACCTGTTGGAGAAATATTTTATTGACCATAACTGTAACCTATGGCCCAGATACCACCAACCCACCTGTAAAGTTGAGTGTCACCATCTCACTGCATTTGACCCCCAGGCCATTGTCGGCCCCACAGGAGTAGTTCCCAGAATGCTGTGCCATCAGAGAGAGGTTGAAGGATGCTCCTCCTCCAAAGGGGGCCAAGCTGTTCCCCAGTGTGTCATTGTCATGATAAAACCAGTACAGGATTGGGGGAGAGCCTCTTTGGGCCTCACAGTGAAGCTCCAACAGTTCTCCCGCCACAGGCTGGGCCCCAGCAGGGTTGACAGTGAGGACAGGGCGAGACACTGGAACTGAGGAAGGAAACATAGTTCACCGGAAGTTTTAGTTAAGTATATATACAAGATCACTTAATAAAGGAAACACCCAGCATAGTTTTGGAATTCAGGAAAACCTGAGTTTGAATCCTGTTTCTGTCCTTTATTAGTTCTGTAATCTTGGTGTTTTAAAACTTTTTTATCTCTCTGAGTCTCAGTCTATTCCTTTGTAAAATGGAGCTAATAATGATTATATCTCAAGCCATTAGTAAAAAGAATCATATATGTAAAGTGTTTGATAAATCTTAGAAATTATTATTGATAGAAATAATAACTAAAAACAAGGTTCATTTCTCAACATTACTGACACCTGAGTCTTAGCTTTAAACCTATACTTCCACACCTATCTAAAGTAGGATCTCATTACTCTCTATCCAATTACCTTGCTTTATTTTTCTATACAGCATTTAGCACTAACATCTATCTATGTATGTATCTGTCTCTCTCTCTTCATCTGTCTATCATTGTTGTACATCTGATGCCCGCAATAAAATGTAGGTTTCGTAAGAGTGAGAACTTATCTATTTGTTCATTGTTGTATTTCCAGCTGCTGGAACTTTGCCTGGCATGCAATAGTTCCTCAATAATTAGTGATTGTATGGGTGATCAAATTGATCCAGATTGGCATAAAAATATCCAGAACAGCAATAGCAACAGTGATTTCCATTTTAATTGATGATTATAGAAATAGGACAGCCAAGAAGAACAGAAAATAATTATGTTTTTTATTAATATACGGGATTATTAATAAATAATGTGGAACGTGAACTGTAAGATTGCTGCTTCTGCTAACCTGGATGAGCCAGTCTGTGTGCAGTGCTTTAGATATAAGCTGTGTGCGTCATTGGCAAGAGAACATTGGTAAGGATCTTAAGCTCTTCTTTGCATCAGAGATTGGCTAAAAGGGAAGAAGTATGGGGACCATTCCTTGAATGGGAATGATTCGACTTGAAAATGTACCGTGTGTTGGCTGCAAAACAGGTGGCACCAGCTGCTTAATCAGGGTGGAAATGCCAAGTCCTGCTTTTGATGTAGGGTTCCTGCTAAATCTAAATAGATGGCTTGAGTTTGGCCCTTCTGTACATCCTTTGCAATATAAAGTGACCTAGGCCAAATGCTAAGGGCCTCAGGGGTAAGTCTTTACATGTACTTTGTGCATCTTAGTGTGCCTTTCCACCCATGTCAGGCCTCATATTTCTTTTTTTCCCAACTTTTTTTTTATTGTGGTAAAATACACATAACATAAAATTTACCATCATAATCATTTTTAAGTGCACAGTTCAATGTCATTAAATACATTTATAATGTGATCCAAACATAACCACCATTTATCTCCATAACTTTTCATCTTGTAAGACTGAAACTCTATACCCATTAAAAAATAACTCTCCATTTTCCCACTCTCCAGTTCCTGGAAACCACCATTCTACTTTCTGTCTCTATGATTTTGACTACTCTAAGTATCTTATATAAGTGGAATCATATAGTATTTGTCTTTTAGTGACTGGCTTATTTCACTTAGCATAATGGCCTCAAGATTCATCAATGTTGTAGCATATATCAGAATTTTTTTTCTTTTTAAGTCTAAATAATATCCCATTGTATGTGTACACCACATTTTGCTTATCCATTTACCTACTGATGGATACTTGGGTTGCTTCCATGTTTTAGCTATTACGAATAATGCTGATATGTACATGGGTGTACAAATATCTCTTTGAGAACCGGCTTTCAATTTTTGAAGATTTATACCTAACAGTGGAATTTCTGGATCAGATAGTAGTTCTATTTTTAATTTTTGGGAGAACCTCCATACTGTTCTCCATAATAGTTGCACCATTTTACATTCCCATCAACAGTACACAGGGTTCCAATTTCTCCACATCCTTGTCAACACTTGTTATTTTCCATTTTTTTAATAGTAGCCATCCTAACGGTTGTGAGGTGGTATTTCATTGTAGTTTTGATTTGCATTTTCCTAATAATCAGTGATTTTGAGCATTTTCTCACGTGTTTATTGGCCATTATATATCGTCTTTGGAGAAATGTCTATTCAAGTCCTTTACCCACTTTTTAATTGGGTTGTTTGTTTTTTTGTTATTGAGTTTTAGGAGTTCTCTATATATTCTGGATATTAATCCCTTATTATATATATTATTTATAAATATTTTCTCTCATTCTCTGGGTTGCCTCTTCATTCTGTTGATATTGCCTTTTGATGCACAAATTTTTTTAATTTTCATGAAGTCCAATTCATCTATTTTTTAATTTTTTTGCCTGTGTCTTTGGTGTGTGCCAAAAAAAAAAATGTATAAATCCAATGTCATGAAGTTTTTGCCCTATATTTTATTCTAAGACTTTTATAGTTTTAGGTCTTAAATTTAAGTCTGTGATCCATTTTAAGTTAATTTTGTCTATGGTGTTAGGTAAAGGACCAACTTCATTCTTTTGCATGTGGGTATTCAGTTTTCCCAGCAACATTTGTTGAAAAGGTTATCCTTTCCCTATTGAATGGTCTTGACACCCTTCCCAAAAATCACTTGGCCATATATGTGACCGTTTATTTCTGGGCTTGCTGTTCTACTCCATTGGTCTATATGTCTGTCTTTATGCCAGTACTGCACTATTTTGATTACTGTAGATTTGCAATAAATTTTGAAAGAAGGAAATGTGTTGCTTCCAGCTCCATTCTTTTTCAAGATTGTTTTGGCTATTCGGCATCTTTTGAGATTCCATATGAATTTTAGTATGGATTTTTCTACTTCTGCAAAAAACATCATTGGAATTTTGATAAGTATTGCGTTGAATCTGTAGATTGCTTTGGGTATTATTGACATCTTAACAATATTAAGTCTTCTAATCCATGAACATGGGATGTGTTTCCATTTATTTTTGTCTTCTATAATTTCCTTTTTTTTTTTAATTTTTTGTTTATTGCAGTAACATTGTTTTATGACATTGTAAAAATTTCAGGTGTACATCATTGTACTTCTATTTCTGCATAGATTACATCATGTTCACCACCAAAATACTAATTACAACCCATCACCACACACATGTACCGAATTATCCCTTTCACCCTCCTGCCTCCCCCCTTCCCCTCTGGTAACCACCAATCCAATTTCTGTCCCTTTGTGTTTGTTTATTGTTGTTATTATCTACTACTTAATGAAGGAAATCATACGGTATTTGTCCAAAGAACTTGAAAACACCAAATTGTAAAGATACATGCATCCCTGTGTTCATTGCAGCGTTATTCACAATAGCCAAGACTTGGAAGCAACCTAAGTGCCCATCAAGGGACGAATGGATAAAGAAGCTGTGGTGTATATACGCAATGGAATACTACTCAACCATAAGAAACAATGAAATCCAGCCATTTGTGACAACATGGATGGACATTGAGGGTATAATGCAAAGTGAAATATGTCTTCTATAATTTCTTTCAGCAATGTTTTGTACTTTTTACCGTACAAGTCTTTCATCTCCTTGGTTAAGTCAATTTCTAAGTTTTTTATTCTTTTTGATGATATTTTGAATGGAACTGTTTTCATAATTTCCTTTTCAGATTATTCATTTTTAGTGTATAGAAATGCAGCTGATGTTTTCATGTTGACTTTGTATCCTGCTACTTTGATGAATTCACTTATTAGCTCTAAGTTTTGTGTGTGTGTGTGTGTGTGTGTGTGTGTGTGCAATCTTTAGGGGTTACTACATATAAAATCATGTCATCTGTGAACAGAGATAATTTTAAATTCTTCCTTTACAATCTGGATGCCTTTATTTCTTTTTCTTGTTAAATGCTCTGGCTGGAAATTCCAATACTCTCCTGAATTGAGGTGGCAAAAGTGGGCATCCTTGCCTTATTCCTGGTCTTAGAGGAGCACCATACTGCTCCATCCTGCCTGGGACATGAATCATCCCTTCATCCAGCATATCCACATTGTATATGCTACCTGCCCATTTGTCACTTAGTAGCCATCTCGATTATCAGATCTACTATCACAGTATTGCAGTGCTTGTGTTCAAGTAACCCTTATTTTACTTAATAACGGCCCCAAAGTGCAAATTAATGATGCTGGCAATTCGGGTATGCCAAAGAGAAACTGTAAAGTTCTTCCTTTAAGGGAAAAGGTGAAAGTTCTCAACTTAATAATGAAAGAAAAAAAATCGTATGCTGAGATTGCTAAGATCTATGGTAAGAACGAATCTTCTATCCATGAAATTGTGAAGGAAAAAGAAATCCATGCTCGTTTTGTTGTCGCACCTCAAACCACAAAAGCTACGGCCGCTGTGCATGAATAAGTACTTAGTTAAGATAGAGTTCGGTACTATCTGTGGTTTCTGGGATCCACTGGGTGTCTTGGAATGTATCCCCTGCAAATAAGGAGAGACTGCTGTAGTTCTCTTAAATTCTTTGTCTAGCATGTCTGAGATCAGGTCTTTTTTTGGAGCCAGTTTCTGTTGATTTTTTTTTTTTCTTTGAATGGAGCATACTTTCCCGTTTCTTTGTATGTCTTGTGATTTTTTTTGTTGAACTGGACATTTGAAATTAGTAATCTGGTAGCTCTGAAAATCAGATTCTCCCCCTCTCCCAGGGTTTGCTGTTTTTCATTATTGTTTTTACTTTTTGATTATTGTAGGCTGTTCTCTGTGCCAAGGATCAGCCTGAGGTGTAAACTTAAGGTCTTCTAAGGTCTTTTCTGACCCTTTCCTTGGGCATGCACACTCACTTTCTAATTATTCCTGTATATGCAGTTTATGAATTTCCTAGTCCTTAATGTCTGGCTCCAAAAAGAAGAAAAAGAAAAAGATGAAGAGGGGAGAAAAGGGGTGCCAACCCTTTAAATCCTCTGGAAGTCACTTCAGCTGGAGGGCGAGGAGCTTGCAACAGAGGGAGGAGGTACAACAACCTAGGCTGCCTGACTTTTTGTACTTCTGTGATCAGAAGCAGCAATTAGGAATCAGAGCACAGATTCCCCAATATTTGGAGGCCAGGGTCCTTTTTGCCCACCCACCCCAGCTCCCCACAAGCTGTGTGCAAGCTGCTCAAGGAACACATGCACAGCTGCCTGTTACAGGGTTGAGGGTGGGAGTTGGGTAGTTGCTACCGTGCTAAGAGCTGAAATTGACTGAAGTAAACTTCAATTTACTGACCAAGCCTTTCTGTGGGAGTTTCAAGCTCTCAGTAGACTCCAGAATCCCAAAATAATTACATCAGACAGATTTTGCCAGTGCAGTTCTAGGTAAGAAGACAGATTCCTGGTGCTTCCTACTCTGCCATCTTCCCAGAATCCTCCCAGCCTCCTATTTCTCCAGGCTTTTGTAAGATGGGAGCAGTGATTCTCAGCTTCTTCCCATACATTTCTCCCTCCAGGGTTCACCAACCTTCTGGTTCTATATATACATCCCCACAAAATCAGAGAATTTTAGGGCTGAAAGAGACCAAGGTTATCATCAGGTTCAGTGATCTCCAAGATGGGGTCGAAGACAACCCAAAGGAGTGAGGGAAGAAAATATGACAATGTTTGAGTACTTAGTTTTTAACTTTAAGGTAAGAAAGAAATTCAGATTTACTAATATTCATATTGGCACTCTTACTCGGGCCATGTGTCGTACCCTGTGCTAAGATCTGTAAGGGAGTTCTTGTGAAGGCAGTGAGATCCCCACCACATGGAAGAGTGGACAGTAGAGCGTTCAGCTGTTTGTTCATTTTCAGCATATGGGAACATATTGCCCTTTTAGTTAAGTATTTTTACAGATTATTTTAACTTAAGTATTTAAATTGCTTTGTAATGAAATTGGGTAATAACCACAACATCTGTTTGTACCACATAGAAGTTTTTCAATTATTTTGTGGCAAAGTTCTAAAAAGGAGGGGGTAAATATAAAGATTATCCGTGTGTTTTTCTATGAAGAAAGATCATTATTTTATTTTTGGTGATTTTATATATTTATTTGTTTTAGTAATCAGTGACCCAATAGTATAATATTTAGTCAGACACTTAAAAAAAGATTTTTAACAGTACTCATATTATTAATGCTTTCTAAATAAACTCATGTGATAGAGATAATATTTTGTAAAATTGTTTAAAAATATTTATACTTCTATATGTTTTTATTATCAGAAAATTTCAATATATCAACTTCAAAAATTTATATCTACACATGTAAAAATGTGTGGAAACAGCATGTAGCAATGAGTTTATACTTCTTTCAAAGCTTAAACTCATTTGTAATAAATTTAAATATGCAACACTTCCCACTTATTTTATAAGAATTTCTCGACATTAATAAAAATGGAAATCTACTAGCCAAATTTCAATGAAAATCTTTGCATAATTACTGCGTGGGATTGAAAAATGGGTATCAGAGATGCTCTGTTTCCACTTGGATCTGGATGTCTTGGCAAGATAACTTTTAAGTAATAGCAGCCACTGAAACCAATTGGAACAAGCCAAACTCATAACCAGGCATCAAATAACTGTACCACAAAGAATAAACCAAGATTTTCAAAATAAAAAAATCATATTCAATTACTATTTTAGTCAAAGATTCTAAGACTATTTAAAAATATTTTATCCTTATTTAATTTATATTTCTGTGTTTTATAGTGTGCATATTTAGTACAGTAGTACATGTATATAATTAATAAACAAGTATTTAGGATACATGTTCAACACTTTTGACAGAAAATGGTGTAGGCTCAGGAATGTTTGTGCCTCCATGATTTACTTGACTCAACTACTTTATAAGTGAGGAAACTGAGGACAAGACTAGTAAAGAGACTTGTTCAAGGTCACATAAATAGATATTTTCTTGTTCGAGGCTGGAATCCCAGTTTCAGCACACTGTCTGGCTCTCCTAGGTTCTAAAAACTCCCTCAATCATAACCTAAATTTGGCCCATAGGAAGAATCATTATTAACCAAGATATCATAAGTATTCCAATAGTTCGGAATAGTTGGAGAACAAGAAGCCATGGCGAAATCCAGAGAACGTAAATATTTGAGGAGCTGGGAGTCATCGCTGTCTCTTTTATCCTGCCAATTCTTCCTAAGTTCCAGGGCTCCACCTCACCTTCCAAATGCTGGGCATTTTGGAATAATCATGGCACAGACTAGGGGTCTCTCCTAAATGGATGGGCACATCGCTAATTGTCAACGTGATAGAAGTAGGAAATAATGATTCCTTGATAACTCTGGTGAAGAAATATTTTGTTTGCAGATACTGAGAGCATCATAATAAATGATACCCTAACATTCAAAGAGTCAGAAGGCATTTGGAGAAAGTGAGAAGGCCAGACAGGCCATTAATCTGAAGACCATGAGAAAGCCCTACTGCTCTTATAGCTGTGGGTGTCCACAAGGAGAGACACTTTGTCTGGTAATCCAGAGAGCCAAGCAGGAATTTAGATTGTATGGGAGTAGGGGCAGAAAACCTTGGCAAGGAATGCTCTGGTCATTTGTTCTTGGACAAAGGAATTTAAAAATTAAGCTTTCTATATTATGTTCTTTCATCAGAAATTGCTGAACCATCATATATCTGGTATTTTGGAAAATCTTTGTGCCTCTACTAGGGAGACTGTGTGGAATATATGGCTGTTGGTGACAATGACAGAGGAAATAAAGGAATTGTCTAAGTTACTGAATGTATAGTCAGAAGGAAGAATCCCAGAATTTCAGGTGGAGGCAGAAAAAGTGGGGAGTCTGCTGGGATATTACACCAGCAAATAGCCCAAAGGAGCTCTGTTTGGGAGAGGACATAGTCTGTTCTTGGCTCTAACTGCCACGGGCATAGCCTACTTACCAGTGATGTTGAGAATCACTCTGTCACTATGTTGGGCTCCCAGGCCATTGTGAGCCTCACAGGAATAGGCTCCAGAATGTTCTGCAGTCAGAGAGAGGTTGAAGGATGCTCCACCTCCAGAGGGGGCCAAGCTGCTCCCCAGGGTGGCATCTTCATGATAAAACTGGTACAGGATTGGAGGAGAGCCTCTCCAGGCCGCACAATGAAGCTCTACCACATCCCCCACAACAGCCTGGGCCCTGGGAGCCCTGAGGGTGAGGATGGGGCGAGACACTGGAACTGAGGGAGGAAAAAGAGCTGTCAGAGAAGGACTCTGAAGCTGTGGCAGATTCATAACCCCACTCAAGGAGCCTGAAAATAGGTATATTTCTTGAGTCATGAGGAGTAATCTTGGATAATTTTGTTTTCATCACTACTCAATCCTCTCCACAGAAGTAAGGTGTCTTCGATTTATTTTGCCCTCTTTGCCTTTCCGTGGTTAGCTTTTAAATCTTCACACCTCTGTTCCTTCGTCTTCTTTAGAAGATCCTTGCTGGATTGGTATCAAGATGGTGGCATAGGCAGACTCTGAACTCATCTCCTCCCATGGACACAACAGACTTAACTATTACTCTTGGAACAATTACCTCTGAGAGAGAACAGAAAACTGGATAAGAGGAACCCCTGCAACATGCGACAGTCCTCACTGAGGTGGAAGAGGCAGAAATTCCCTTCTGGAGAGAAAAAAAGCCAACTTCATAAGCTGCAGTGCTTCAGGCTGCCCAGGAGCAATCCAAAGGTACACAGCCTTCCCTGAAGGAGTGGCGGTCCTGAGCAGCGGAGCATTGGTGCTATCAGCATTTTTTAGACCCAGCACAACCAAGGTGAATGTTATAATAACTGGCTTTGCTGGCTACTAACAACAATGGGGAATACACCCAGACAGGCTATCTGACAGAAAGAAAAAAAAGCCAACTCTTAAATGGCCCATGCACAAATTCACCCATTCTGGAAAGCAACCTAAAATCACCAGAAAGAAATATGCACAGGCCTTTTGCGAAAAGAGACTCACCCGATAGGCCCTGGGTGTGTCTCAGTGAGAGATGAGACCTCTCCAGGGACTGACATTGGAGGCAGCCATTGCTGTGACCTGGGGCAGGCATGCTGATACAGACACTGGCAGACGCCGTTAGAATTCTTCCTCCAGCCTGTTAGTGCAGAGGTCTGCCCCACACACTGGAGCACTGAGTGAATCCGGCTCAGCTGGGGGGCAGCCTGCCCTAGGTACTGGCCTCACCCAACAGCAAGCCAGTGGGCAACTTTTGGGCCTGCATAGGCTAGCTGCCTGGATTCACTGCAGGTGGTGAGTGGGTCCACCTCTGCAGGGCAGGGCCTGCACGAGGAGTGGATGGAGGGGGTGGGGCATTGGTGGAGTGTGTACGGCCTCTGTGTGGGGTGACTGAGTCTGCTTCAAGGGGTCAGAAGAGGGGGTCACAAGAGGCAGAACTGTGTTGATGGTTTTGTGGCCCTGTGGGCAGTGGCGTTCGTTGGCTGCAGAAGACTTGTGCTTCTCAAACAGCCAGACAGGGGATCGGCCCCACATTCCAAAGCCTGAAACAACTGGATGATCCCCTGCCTGGGGGCAGCCCCACCCAGCTCCAGTCCTGAGATAGCTGACAGGAGCCTTATAGGCCAGAGGCCTACAGCAATTGTAATCCCCTGAGCCTAACAACCAGTCACACAGGGGGACTACTCACTTAACAGAAAAACTGCAACAGGAATGTGCCATTAGACCTTGCAGTCAACTGTGCTGGGGTTCCTTACACCTGATAAAGAGACTGAAATATCCATAACAGCCACACCAGGTGAGCATAACAACCAGCCGGCCAGGGGAACAGCTCAGCCTCCCTGGATATCTACAGCAAGAGCAACCATGCCACAACAGAAGGACACACACAGCCCACACAGGGGTCACTCCTGGAATATTTGGAACTGGTGAGGAGAGGGAAGCACACTGCTGGGCCTCATAAGGCATCTCTTACATAAGAACACCTCTCCAAGGTCAGGAGATGTAGCTGACCTAAATAATACATAGGTACAAGCACAGAGAAAGAGGCAAAATGAGGAGGTAAAGGAATACATTCGAAGTAAGGGAACAGGACAAAAGCCCAGAAAAAGAACCAAATGAAACAGAAATGACCAACCTACCTGATAAAGAGTTCAAAGAGTCATAAGGATGCTCACTGATCTTGGGAGAAGAATGGACAAACTGAGTGAGAATGTCAACAAAGAAATGGAAAAAAAGAACCAATCAGAAATGAAGAATACAATACTGGAAATGAAAGATTCACTAGAGGGACTTAAAAGCAGAGTAGATGATACAGAAGAATGGATCAGCAAGCTGGATGAAAGTCTACAGGAAATCACCCAAGCTGAACAGATAAAAGAAAAAAAAGAATTAAAAAGAGCGAGGACAGTCTAAGGGACCTCTGGGACAACATCAAGCACACTAACATCCATGTTGTAGGTGCCTCAGAAGGAGAAGAAAGAGACAGGAGCAGAGAATCTATTTGAAGAAATAATAGCTGAAAACTTTCCTAACCTAAGAAAGGAAACAGACATCCAGGTACAGGAAGCACAGAGAGCACCAAACAAGATAAACCCAAAGAGGCCCACACCAAGACACATCATAATTAAACTGTCCAGAATTAAAAATAAAGAGAGAATCCTAAAAGTCACAAGAGAGGGGCAACAAGTTACATACAAAGGAAACCCCATAAAGCTATCAGCTGACTTCTCAGCAGAAACCTTACAGACTTGTAGAGAGTGGCATGATATATTTAAAGTACTAAAGGCAAAAAACCTACAGCCAAGAATACTCTACCCAGAAAGGTTATCATTCAGAATGGAAGGAGAGATAAAGAGTTTCCCAGCAGAGCAAAAATTAAAGGAGTTTATCACCAAGAAACCAGTCCTATAATAAATGCTGTAGGGACTTACTTAAGGGGGAAAGAGAAGACCATAAATAGGAAAAAATTATCTATTTCCATGATAAGAGTTTAACAGATAACAAATGCACAAAAAAGAGGTTAGATATAATATCCAAAACATAAAATTGGGGAGAAGGGGAGTAAAAGAGTAGAGCTTTTAGAAAGAGGTCAAACTAAAGAGACCATCAACTTAACATAGATTGCTATGTACCTAGGCCATTATATATGAACTTCCTGGTAATCACGAAACAGAAACCTATAATAAATACACAAAAAACTAAGAGAAAGGAACTCAAACATAATACTAAAGAAAGCCATCAAACCACAAGGGAAGAGAGCAAGAGAAGAAGAAAGGAACAGAGAGGATCTACTAAAACATACGGAAAAAGATTAAGAATATGGCAATAAATACACACTTATCAATAGCTACTTTAAATTTCAATGGAATAAATGCTCCAATCAAAAGGTTTGCGTTGGCTGATTGGATGAAGAAACTAGTGATGAAGATACATATAAATACTGCTGTGATGTATAAGGAAAGAGTCAGACACCACGAAGTGCACAGAATGGGATTCCAGTCACATGAAGCTCAAAACAGAAAAAACTAATCCATCTGATAGATACCCGATCAGGGATTGCTTGGGTGGAGGGAAGGGGTTGATTTAAAAGAGATTTGAGGGACTTTTATGGGATTATTTGAATGTTTTATATTTTAAGTGCAGTGGGTAAAAGAGTCATCAAAAGAAATAGTTAAAATCTTTGCATTTTATTGTATGTCAATTATACTTCAACTAAAAAATAAAGAGACTGGGGAAAAAAAACACACAAGACTCATATATATGCTGCATACAGGAGACACACTTCAGACCTAAAGACACACACAAACTGAAAGTGAAGGGATGGAAAAAGATACTGCATGCAAATGACAATGAAAAGAAAGCTAGAGGAGCAATACTTATCTCAGACAAAATAGACTTTAAAACAAAAACTGTAACAAGAGACAAAGAAGGGCTCTGCTTAATGATCAAGGGAACAATCCAACAAGAGGATGTAACACTTCTAAATATCTATGCATCAAACATAGGAGCAACTAAATATATAAAGCAATTATTAACAGACATAAAAGGAGAAAAAGATAGTAACACAATAATAGTAGGGCACCATAACACTCCACTTACACTGATGGATAGATCATCCAAACAGAAGATCAATTAGGAAACACTGACCTTAAACGACACACCAGGCCAGATGGACTTAGTTGAGATATACAGAACTTTCCAACCAAAAACCACAGAATACACATTCTTTTCAAATGCACGTGGAGCATTCTCCGGGACTGATCACATTTTAGGCCACAGAACAAGTCTCCACAAAGTTAAGAAGATTGAAATAGTACCAAGTATCTTTTCTGAACACAACAGTATGAAACTAGAAATCAACTACAGGAAGAAAATCAGAAAAGCCACAGGTATGTGGATATTGAACAAAACGCTACTGAACAACAATTGAGTCAATGAATAAATCAAAGGAGATATCAAAAAATGCTTGGAGACAAATGAAAATAAAAACAAGACACACCAGACTTGGTCGGATACAAGAAAAGTGGTTCTAAGAGGGAAGTTTATAGCAATACAGGCCTACCTCAACAAACAAGAAAAATCTCAAACAATCTAACAGTGCACCTAAAGGAACTGGAGAAAGATTAACAAACAAAGCCCCAAATCAGTAGAAGAAGGGAAATAATAAGAATCAGAGCAGAAATAAATGAAACAGAGACTAAAAGTACAATACATAAAACCTCCCCAAAAATATAAGTCCATGACCAGATGGCTTCCCAGGTGAATTCTACCAAACATTCAAAGACTCAATACCTATCCTTCTCAAACTCTTCCAAAAATTTGAAGAGAAACAGAAGCTTCCTAACTCATTCTATGAAGCCAAAATTACCCTGATATCAAAACCAGAGAAGCACAACACCAAAAAAGAAAATTACAGGCCAATATCACTGATGAACATTGATGCAAAAATCCTCAACAAAATACTAGCAAATCAAATACAACAATACATTAAAAAGATTATATACCATGGTCAAGTGGGATTTATTCCAGGGATGTAGAGATGGTTCAACATCTGCAAATCAATCAATGTGATACACCACATTAACAAAATGAAGAATAAAAATCACATGATCATCTCAATAGCAGGAGAGAACGCATTTGACAAGATACAGCATCCATTTATGATGATAACTCTGAATAAAACGGGTATAGAAGGAAAGTACCTCAAAATAATAAAGGCTATATATGACAAACCCACAGCTAATATCATTCTCAACGGTGATAAACTGAAAGCTATCCCTCTAAGAAGAGAAACCAGACAAGGATACCCACTTTCACAGCTCCTATTTAACGTAATAAATATCCTATCTAGCCACATTGCCAGAGCAATCAGGCAAGAAAAAGAAATAAAAGGGAGTCAAATTGGAAAGGGAGAAATAAAACTGTTATTATTTGAGGATGACATGATTTTATATATGGAAAACCCTAAAGAATCCACCAAAAAACTTTTAGAAATAATAAATGAATATGGTAAATTTGCAGGATACAAAATCAACATCCAAACATCAGTTGTGTTTCTATACACTAACAAAGAAGTAGCAGAAAGAGAAATTAAGAATACAACCCCATCTACAATTGCAAGAAAATGAATAAAATACCTAGGAATAAATTTAATCAGAGAGGTGAAAGATCTGTACAGTGAAAACTATAAAACATTGTTGAATGAAATTGAAGACACAAAGAAATGGAAAAATATTCCTTGCTCCTGGTTTGGAAGAATTAACATAGTTAAAATGTCCGTACATCCTAAAGCAATCTACAGATTCAATGCAATCCCTATCAAAGTTCCAACAACACTTTTCACAGAAATAGAACAAAGAATCCTAAAATTTATATGGAACAACAAAAGACCCAGAATAGCCAAAAGTATCCTGAGAAAAAAGAACAAAGCTGGAAGTATCACATTCCCTGATTTCAAAATATACTACAAAGCTATAGTAACCAAAACAGCATGGTACTGGCACAAAAATAGACACACATATCAATGGAATAGAATCTAAAGCCCAGAAATAAACCCACACATCTATGGACAGCTAATTTTTTACAAGGGAGCCAAGAACATACAATGGAGAAAGGAAAATCTTTTCAATAAACGGTGTTGGGAAAACTGGATAACCATACGCACAAAAGTAAAAGTAGACCATTATCTTCCACCATACACAAAAATTAACTCCAAATGGATTAAAGACTTGAATGTAAGACCTGAATCCATGAAACTTCTAGAAGAAAACATAGGAAGTACGCTCTTCGACATCCATCTTAGCAGCATATTCTGAAGTACCATGTCTGACTGAGCAAGGATAACAATAGAAAAAATAAACAGATGGGACTACATCAAACTGAAAAGCTTCTACACAGCAAAGGAAACCATCAACAAAATGAAAAGACAATTTAACAATTGGGAGAATATATTTGCAAATCACACATGTGAAAGGGGTTAATATCCAAAATATATAAAGAACTCATACATCTCAACCACAAAAAAACTAACAACCCAATTGAAAAATGGGCAAAAGACCTGAACAGACATTTCTCCAAGGAGATGGCCAATAGGCACATGAAAAGATGTTCAACATCATTAACTATCAGGGAAATACAGATCAAAACTAAAACGAGATGTCACCTCACTCCTGTCAGAATGGCTATAATTAACAAGACAGAAAACAGCAAGTGTTGGAGAGGATGTGGAGAGAAGGGAACTCTCATACACTGCTGATCGGTGTTTCAACTTGTGTGGCCACCATGGAAAACAGTATGGAGATTCCTCAAAAAATTAGGAATAGAACTACTATATGATCCAGCTATTCCACTGCTGGGTGTTTATCCAAAGAACATAAACACCAGAATGTGTAAAGATACATCCACCCCTATGTTCATTGCAGCATTATTCACAACAGCAAAGACTTGGAAGCAACCTAGAGGCCCATCAAGGGACAAATGGATAAAGATGTGGTATATATACACAATGGAATACTACTCAGTTGTAAGAAATGATGACATCCAGCCATTTGTGAGAACATAGACGGACCTTGAAGGCATTACGCTAAGCAAAATAAGTCAGAGGGAGAAAGTCAAATACCACGTGATCTCACTCATAAGCAGAAGATAAAAACAACAACAAACAATCACATAGTGACAGATTGGATTGGTGGTTACCAGAGGAGAAGTGGGGACGGAGGAGAGTAAAAGGGATGATTAGGCACCTGTGTGTGGTGATGGATTGTAATTAGTCTGGGTGGTGAACATAATGTAATCTATACAGAAATTGAAATATAATGATGTACACCTAAAATTTATATAATGTTATAAACCAATGTTACTGCACTAAAAAAAAATACTCCACTAATGTAAAAAAATAAATAAATAAAGATACATACTGAAATATTTACAGATGAAAAAAACAAAAGATCCTTGTGGCTGACAGAGAACCTAAACCATGGCTTGCAAATCAAGGCTGAGTAAAAGGAATTGGGAACTTACTTTTCAGTGTGACTGTAATCCATTCACTGAGGATGGGGCCTTGAAAGTTGTCAGCTGCACAGTAATATCTCCCAGCATCGCTTTCCTTCACAGTGGGTATCCAGAGCTCTGCTGACAGGGAACGCTGGGTCTTTCTTCCCAAACTTCTTATTATGCCCTCTCTGTGCCAGGAGAATGTGATAGTCCCTGTACCCTTGGCTGCTGAGCAGATAAGGACCAGATTTTCTCCTTCAATCAGCTGCCCCCCAGGGGGCTGCATTTCTATATTCACATCAGATACAGGGACTCCTAGGAGGACACAAGATGACACATGAGGGTCTCAATGGCAGGGACTTCAGGGTCAAGGGGAAGGCTGGTGCTGCCATGAATAAGCCAATAGCAATAGGTGCTATAGGCAGGGGTCCAAAGTAGGAAATAAGGAATTAATTATATATGTTATTATAAAGGGAGCAACATCCCCTCCTTCCACACACAACAATTACCATCCTTGGGAAATGTGGGCACCAAGCCCTTAATCTTAAACCTAATGTTGACTGCAGTCACATTTTATGGACATTTATCTCTAAGGAATCTTTGATGCACCAATGGACAACAAAATAAAAGAGATCACAGGAATTACTTCTATCCTAAAGTGACTTTACTCAGAATCCAACCCCTCTCCTATCTTTCAAGACTCTTCTTCAGTATCACCTCTATCTTCCCACGTTCTTTTCTGACTATTCCAGTTCATGTTTGTCTTCCTCTTTTCTGATTATTTTGGAGCAATTTTAGGTCAACACATGGAAGCACTATAGGGACCTCTAAAGAATGCATGTGGTCATCTGTGCTTCTAGTTATCTATTGACTCACGAGAGAACATATCATATGTGTCTCTGTAGCCCTCAGGGGGCTGGGAACCCAGTAACTGATCAATAACTACTATTACCTGACTTAGATGGAAGAGGATATTCTAGGGAGATTAGGCTAATGTTAGTCCTAAAGAGAGAAGGATACCAGGATGGCTGGAAGCACCTCTCTGTTATGTTCACTATCCCAGGGAGCAGAAGATGTCATTGTTCTGTTCTCCTCTCCCTAGCTGTGAATCTGAAAGAGCCACAGAACACTCACTCTGCACATGTATCTGGGATTTCAAGCTTCTTTTCATGACACTGTGAGTCACTGTCCCTGCCTGACACCAGTAAGACCTTGAGTCTTCACTCCATATGGCAGGGATCTGAAGCTCTGGGGAGCTGCTCCAGCCTGACCCCAGGACTTTGTCTTCTCTGAAGAAACAGAATTGAAGCTGAATGTATGACTTCTGTGGAGGGAGCCAGGTCTCACACTTCAGGGTTACTGGGTTCCCCTCTGTGGGCTGGGAGGAGCTGGCTGTCAGCAGAGGAGGTGGAAACAGCTCTAGAGAGAAGAACAAATACAATTCCCGGGCCAGTGAGGCTCAGAGCTCCTGGGGAGATGCACCTGTGTTTTCAGCACCGGCCATCAGGGGATAGGGACCCACACAGATGGAATCACTTCTCATCTCCCCCCCATGGCTAGGCCAGAAGAGGCTTTTCATGAAATCCCCCCTGATGAGCACCCTCTCTCAATCCCCATGCACTCAATTTCCCTGCCAAGCCCTATTACCCACAGGAGTGTAGCCATTACCTTGCACTTGGATCCTTAGAGGTTTTGAGGTTTGTTCCCATCGTCTCCAAAAACCTCCCCCAGAAGCAGTACAATGATATTTTCCACTGATCCTGGAGATTGAATTTAGTCTGACGGAGCCTGAGTCATAACTAACAACAAGTTTTTCTCCATCTTTGTAGTAAATCTTTTCCCTAATATCTGCTTCTTTCTTCCCCCGGCATCTCAGAGTTATATTATCTCCTTCAAAGACAGGGTGGGAAGCTTGGAGGATCAGCCAATCTGCAAAGAATGGAGGAAAATGCTTAATTTATCCTTGCTGCTTCTTTCTTCAAGCTCTCTTTTCTTCCCATGAGGAAAGAACTACAGTCCTATACACACTTGCAAATGTCCTCCATCAACATTTCCATGTGGTCCCAATACCCGATTCTCCCTTGTCCTGGGTTAGTGAACTAATCCCAGGATATGTCCTTAAGAAATTTCCATACATATCATTAAAAGAGGAATTTTATACCATATCTTTCTTCAGACCTGGATCCCTTTTTGCCTAGCAACTTCTGGGTTACCAACACTTCTCTGGGTGGAGAAGATAGACAATGCAGCATCCTGCTGCTGCTATATCTCGTTATTTTCTGGGGCAGCACTTCCCATATCTTCATGCCTCATGGGCCCTCTGCATTAACCCAGCCCTCAGACATGCTGCCCAGTGGCTTTATTTCAGAAACTCTTCCTTTCTTTCCTTACCAGATAAAAATTCCACATGCACAGGGTCACTGAAGGAAGATCTTTGGGTCTTGCATTTGTAATATCCGGACATATTTATCTGGAGATCTCCAGATTCTTTTTTCCAAAAATTGTCATTATAATACCAATATATGTCCCCCTTGGCTGGAGAATGGGAATCCCAGCATGTGAGAGTCACTTTCTCTCCTTTGAAGTTTGTGGTCCATGAAGGAGTGAGGAGGAGAAAAGCTTTTGGAGCTAATCCTGAACAGGAAATAGAAAGATGAAGGCAGGTGAATGGGAAGAGAACAGGTAAATGGGAAGTGAAGAAGGAAGGTGAATGGGAAGAGAACAGGGGAGGGCCTGGCCTGCAGCTGGGAGTTTTCTTGGGCTAATTCTTATTAGGACCAGGATTAGAAATGGGATAGAAACAACCTGGGGAAACGCCTGGGACAGGATCTGTTCTTCCTCATTCTTTGCCTAGCCTGGAGGTGGACAGGTGGGTGTCATAGGAGATAACTCTCAGGTCCCTGGTGTGGGCTCAGAAAAGCTCAGGAAATGTGATTTGTTGTTAGGCAAACACTGTGAGGGCCTCCAAAGGTGGGCTGATTCTGCAATGATCTTGTCCTATACATTCTTGTCAAGGTAAATGTGAGCCTGGGATGCATGTACCTCAGAGGCAGCTTCTAGACTTTGAAAAGCCGCTTCCTACTTACTTGTTAATATTTGAGGAACAAGTGTTTTTTAAATTTTCATTACTTTTAAACCTTCTTAATTTGAGATTCTGTGGGGAAAACAACTTTTTTCTACTCTCTGTCTAACTTGGAGGCAATCAGTAATTGAGGGATACAAGAATTTGAATGAAGGGGCATGGGGCTGCTTGAGAAGTCATATATACAAATCGTATTTGTGTATAGAATTGCAACTGACCGATGTGACCAGAAGTCAAAGCATGACAGTGACATCAGCTCCTTTTGGAGATGTATAAAGATTTGGCTGTAGCATTTTCCTCTGTGGATGGGAGCTATTTCTATGTCCTTTGATAGTGGCACTAGCTTGGACATGCAGAAGGAGGGGTCTTAGGGAATAAAAGAGATCGTATCTAAGGTTCTCTCAACATCAGTCTCCTGCCTCTGCCCTTCCCTCTGTAAACGCTTCCTTCTCCTACACTGAGGCATCTGAAGATTGGAGAAATCAAAGGAGAGTCTGTTCACCCACCGTAGCAACAGGCGTGACCTCAGAGTAGCAACACCACTGATGTTGGCACAGCCCTGAAGCCTTCATTTATGGAGACAGGCTGTGCTTACCAAGAGGACAAATGCCCAGAGACCAAGAGGAACAGAGAGAAGGGAAAACTGACCTGATTGTTCTCTTCCAGGAGCTGTGAGGGGGCCAAGATTTAAAGATTAGCACAGAGCAATGTTTTTAAAACATTTTCAGTTAGATATTCTCTGAGAAATTTTCCAACAACCCAGCCACAACCACTTCTTTAGTTTTTCCTTCCTGTTTCTCTGCCCCAGTTCTATACCACCATAGCCTCCAGACAAACAGACAAAGTCACCTATATTTTATAAACATGAATGACCGTATCCACAGCCCTGACTCACCTCTTTGCTCTGCATACTTCATTCCCTCCCTCTCTTCTCTAGCCTGACCTTAGCAGTAAAGAGGCAGAGAAGGGCTTGGAGAAATGATTTATCCTCCCCCTCATTTCTTGGACATTGTTCCTCCTACTTTTTCAATCTCTGGTTAAACAGTGGCTTAAAATCTCAGGAAGAGAGTCATGTTTCTCAGTAGGTCTTCCCTCACTTGCCTAAGTTTTGGAGGTAACGTTTTATCTGAGGGACTTAGAGTGGTTTGGCAGAAAGAAAAATCCAAGCTTCCTATGAGATTAAAAAGAAATGGATGAGAAACCAAGGGTAACATTCTTGACTTGCCCTGATAGCTGTATTCAAAGCCTTTGGTTTTCCTAGTGATAAATAAATGGCAAGCAATAGGATATATTGGAGTATATGAGGAAGCCAATTTGTGTAAAACTAATTCAGCCTGAATTGTTTTTCCAAAGGTCTGACATAGCCATCGAGCATGCATTGTATATCTGCTTTAAGTATTTACTATGTCCCAAAGACAAGAACGGTACTCTTAAAGATAAAGATGTAACATCCCCCCCATTGGTATTTCCTTAAGGATAAACATCTCTCCCTAGGCTACAAATTAACTGTTGGCTGCTGCGTTCACCTTGTGACCACGCAGCTTGAGACCACAGACCTGCTACTTGCTGTATTCACCACTTGCTGTGTGAATCGCTGTGCCAGCAAAGCAATCTCATGACTATTGTAAAAGAGACATTCCAATCGTATGCGATACATGCTCTTTGATGGTATATAACCACTCTGTCAACCCCCACTTCTTTGGAGTGCTCCATTCCTTTGTGAAAAGACTCTCCTAGACTATATGGTCTTCAGATCTGGCTCATAATACACTCAACCTAGTTTTGATTTATAGATTGGTTACAGATTATTTTCATTGACATTGGGAACCCAGCTCTGCTCATATTCATTCTCTTGCTATCTGTCTCTGAACCCTAAGTGGAAGTGGAGACAGAAGCTCCTTCTTTTTTTTTTTTTTTCCTGGCTGACATTAGAAACTGATTGGACCCCGTCCCGGTCCGATCAATCTACTCACCCAGGATCAGCAGCAGCAGCCACAGAAGCATGGGGACTTGGCCTTTGGGTGAGGGCAGGGAAAGTCTTTCTCACCGAAAGCCAAACTTATCTTCCATGCACACAGGAGGACAGGAGGGTTGTACTCAGATGAGATCTGCAAGAATTATAAAAGGGGAAGTAAAGAATCATATCTTGCCCTGGATTCTAAAAATATTAACGTAGCTCTCTTTCTGAACACTGTTTGTATTTCAACTCTGGCAGCTGTGCATTTCTAGATGTTGGTTGTCATATTCCAACAGTTCAAGTCTCTCAGAAGAAATATCTCCAAGGTTGTACCTGGGTTCTCTGAGAATGCCAAGCCGTGGATTTTCTAGTATTCAAATAACTTTTTCTTTATTTTTCAAATGGAAAACCCCTTTATTGCCATGAATTCACACAACCTTTGGTTCCACATGAGGCTCCTAATATGGGCACACCTGGTGAGTGTGGTGTCTTGCTATATTTTATCGTGTGAATCATACAAAGTCAATGTGTCAAAGCAGATACCAAAGACTTTTTGACATTTACATAGGCTGACATGAAGCTGCTAGAGAGGAAAATAAGAGAAAATTGCAAATTAGTAAAAAGGCTGCTCCTAAGTATTACACAGATCTGTGCAAATTAGGAGATAAATGAACAGGCATACAAATAGGAACTTGCCTTGTGTTGGTCTCAGTCTATGGATAATCAGTATTGTGGCTGGAGCATCCCTTGTGGTTCTTGCTATGATTGCAAGATGCCCTCAGCAGAAGCCATAAGGAAACTTTGAAAGAAAAAAAAATGTTTATTACTCATAGGTCCTGGAAAGCACATGGCACACGTGGGGCCATGCATTGAGGTCACAAGTCTGGCATTCTGCTTTTATTGAGGTTGAGGGTGGGGCCTAGGGTGGCGTGGGCTCACTCTTTTTTGGTGAATTTAAAACATAAGAGTGAGAATTTAAAGCATGGGAAGAGAAAAAACAACCTTCCCAAATGATCAGTTATCAGAAATCAACCAAGTTCTCTAAAACGAAGGAGTCTA
Organism: Diceros bicornis minor; assembly: GCF_020826845.1. Lineage (NCBI taxonomy): Eukaryota > Metazoa > Chordata > Mammalia > Perissodactyla > Rhinocerotidae > Diceros > Diceros bicornis. Next base: position 61,838,255 of record NC_080743.1, read on the forward strand.
GGGGGCAGGGGTGAGGGAAGGTGGCCTGGCTCTTTGTCTGGTGGCTGGCAGTGTCTTTGTTCAAGATAGCCATCTTTGAGGTATAGGCCTTGGCAATCAAAGTTTAGGGGAGGCACTTGCGTTACAAAAAGGAAAAAACAACCACCAGGGCTTATACTACAGAACCCCTGTTTTCAAAGCCAGGGCCCTTCTCAGAAAGACCTCCCATGGCCTTGCCATCAAAGAGGTCTAATCTTATTATTTTCTATTTCAGGCCCTGTGTGGTTTTTCACAGCATTTATCATAATCTGTAATTATTTCCTCTACTTTCTTGCTGTTTTTGTGTTTTCTCCCTGACTAACACTCATGGGCCCATGTTTACCCTATCCATCATTATATCCCCCCTGCCTCTAACAATTCTTTCTTGAAAGCAGCCTCTAAATAAATATCTTTTGAGAGGCTGGAGAGAGTCTGGACCAGTGTTTCTCAACACTTTTTTCATTATCACTCCATGAAGGGGCCTTTTCAGACTTTTTTTTCTAGCCACCTCCCTCCTCCATGAAACATTAAGACCACAGATATACTGTATATCTGTTTATGTACTGTATATATACCTATTTTTTATACCTAAAAATAGTAAGGTTTTTTTACCTTCCAAGAATCAATTTTTGCTGCCTTAACGATGATAACACCACTGCTGGGAGTGCATGCTCTAGACATAGAGACAGACCATTCTCAACAATCTAAGTACCAGGATGGAAATTTAGGGCCATTCAAAGACACCTTTATATCAGAAACATAAAATAATCTCAGGTCAAATGTTTCTTCCTTGGGGAGGTCATCTTGAGTTTATAATGGAAAGAGGTCCTCTTTAATCAAATAGCATTCCATTCTTTCCCCCATGATAGTGTGGGGGATCAGAATTGGCCATCCCAAAATGTGTCTCTTTGTCTTGGTTTGATTATTTTTAAGAACAAAAGACTATGAAAGAAACCTTGGCCTTATCCCTAACTGCCTAAAAGAATTTAAGATAAAAGACCTGTCCCCAGGCCAGGTCACCACCATAGATAGCTCTGGGTATCAATAGACAGGGAGGGTCCTTGCTAAGCCCATTCTTATCAAAGTTCTGTTTACCAAATATTTGCTTTTCCTTTCCACGTGAATTACCTCCCTTTCCTTTGAAGTCCCAAACCACTACTCCCAACATCCTCCTTTGTCTTTAGCTGAAGCTGGCATTTAAGATGAGACCCTCCACCATTTTGTTGAGTTGCTCAGTTTTCCTGAGTCTCTCCCATGTATACATGTTATATGGCTTTGTTTGATTTTTTCCTGTTATTCTGTCTCATATCAATTTAATTCATAGCTCAGCCAGAAGGACCTAGAGTAGGTAGAGGATATGTCTTCCTCCCCTACAGTTTGGCAACTTGCACAGGATAAAACTTTACTGGCTGGATGCTCTTCACTCCTGGACTACTGCAACTGAGAGATCCTGGACCCCTGACAAGAGCCTACAGGAGACAAGAGTTCTTACCACATCAGTCTATCAGATCGCTGCCTGGAGGGTCCAGTGCAAGTGAGAGTGGTGAGTTTTTTTCCTTTTCTAAATTTAGAATAGCAGGAGAAAATATTGATGAAGCTAGCTTCTTGGACTCAGCGACTCTGAGATTTGGTTGAGTACTCATGGGTTGTAGACCCTTATCCTCCCAGAAATAGTATTTTTCCTTGTCTCTGTCTTTTTTGTCATTTGTCATAAGACATAGGTATCTCTGTAAGCCCATTGTCTTGGAATATGCACATGAGGTGAAAGCTGTTGCTAAGGGCATCTGGAAACAAAAAAGGCCACAAATTTGGTGGGTGTGGGTTGAGCAGTTAAGAGCCATTAGGGAGTTCACCACCTTAAGAAGTCTCCCATGAAAGGATGAGTTGGGTCACAGAATGGGGTAGATGACACATGTCCCCCACCAACTTCAAGAAAATGTCCATGCAACAATGAGGTACTCTGTAAAGCACACATCATCCCCAACCCTGTGGCACCTCCCTCCTAGGTATTATTCTGGCTCCAAGAGACCAAAGGCTTAGCCAAAGCTGTTAACATGTATATCAGATGAGGTTTTTTTCTTTTGTCTTGTTCTATGTCTTGAGAGCTTGGCTTTGTGACCTCGTTGGTCTCTGCCATCTAGAGGATACATGTGCTGACATGTATCTTGGTGGTCAGTTGAGTAGACTGGGGTTCTGGGACACACTCTCTTTGTCTGGCTGTGCCAGCTCTCAGGGAAGTGTGTAATAAGGGGTCCCAATTGCTTTCATTAGGGGCTTTTGTCATCTCAACCTTCATTGCTTGTTGTACAATGATGGCCTTTGCTTTCTTAGGTTATTTTGGGCAGTGAGTTTTCTGGATCTCTTTTGGGGACACCTCTTGCATCCATGGTTAAGCTTATAGGTATGAGTCACTGTTAAGATCTTACTCATCAATGTGGCCAGACGATGGATCACTGAAATTGGAAAAACTTCTAAATTGGGGAAGAAAAATTATGGGAGCTCTCATCATAATTGTTTTATTGGTACATATAAAAAGGCCAAATTAAAAAAAGGAAATACAAAACAAATAATGACTAGCCTTAAGACCCCAACTCAGGTTACAATTAAATTGAGAAAATGTAAACGTGTCAGTGTTGATAACATTATAAAGGTTGGAATGTTTGAGCTAATTTTATATACAGAGATTATATCAATTTTGCCTAACTATGTTTTAAAATGTCTGACTGGGAATGTTTCCCTTGTCCAAAATTATAAGACCAAGACCTATTGATAAAGTCCTAGTGAAAAGTATGACTAGAGGTATAAGAGTTTGACAAAATTCAGAGGAAATTTTGTACAGACATTGATATATTTATGGACTTTTATGTGAAGTGATTGTATCTCTTTTTGCCTGATTATATTACAGATTGTGTTGTGGGGATAGACATTGTGTCTCCCTGGGGAACGTTTCCCCTGTCCGATTGTAAAACAGCATATAAATCTGCCCTTAAGACAATGGTAATTAAATTCCCAAAAGGGAAGTCAATAGGATTGCCTGAGCCCACACTGTATGAGATAAAACCTAGAGGCTAATATCAGGTACTAATTAAAAATATAAAATAAATGCTCCCCCTCCACAAGGTAAATTGGTCTAGGGTTGAATTGTACACTTAGAAGATAGGGCCTCTGTTAAATGCTTTGTACAGACTTTTAACGGTGTGATACATTGTCCTGCAGTTTTAGAACATACAAATCTTTGATTCACCTCTTAAGTTAAAAATTTCCCTGATATAAAGAAGCAATTGGAAAAACAATGTAGCTGGCAAGGTGGATCAACCTCTTTTTGTCACTCGAAATGTACTCCAGTTCTTTTGGGAACTGGAAGCAACCATCTTTGTCTTACAAATCTATGCAAGGCTGGAGGTATGGCCCTAGAAATCAATTAAAAGTTCACCAGTGTTTTGCCAATCCCAAAGCCTCCTGTTCCTCAAAATGCTCCTAGATATTGAGACAAAATATTGAAACATTAGAAACAGATAAGGCAAATAAGCCCCACAAACTCCATCTTGAAGAAAACTGGACTACTTTCTCTGTGCCTATATGACGTAGATTTTATGCTCCCATCTTCTCTAGGACCTGAAAGGCATTCTTTGAAATGCACATATTTCTCACAAAATAGTGAGTTTTGTATTGCACCTGATTCATAACAAAAATTTAACATCTCTGTCTCTCTTCCTGTGCGTTTATGTGTGTCTATATGTATTATATACGTGTGTGATATTTTAGCTCTGGATGCTATAGCCAAAATTAAGACCTCTGTTTAATTGACTTAAAGTAAATGCTTACATGTCTTTCAAGTTAATGTGATATGAAATAATCTTTGGTAAACGAATGCTTTAAGTTTGTTGGTTTGATTAAAATAGGCATGTCTCTAGAGTTATCAGCATTGGATACGATGCAGACATGCAGCCTTTATTCTACATTTATTGGTCAAAGAAGCTGATGTTATCTTTATTACAAAACTGGTTAATAAAAATAATAACTTAAAATAGGTTATTTTTGTCTAATGTCTCATGAAGTTTTCTTGTGTAATCTAAACATAATTGTTTGGAACAAATGATTTAGAATTTATAGATAAACTTTTAGCAATAATTATATTTTATGACATGCATTTAATCTATCTTCTAAAATCTCTTTGTTTACTTGATACTTTGAAGTTTTGCTAGGTTAAATTAAATGATAAAAATTCATTAAGTATTTAGATCATTTTGAAATAAGGTAAGATATTAGATATTAATTACTAAATGTAAGTTTATCTACTTTTGGCTGCTTATTACAGAGAAACTAAAAGGTATTTTGGGTCTATTGGTAAACATGTCTTGTATTTTATTAAAAGATTGTATTATAAAGCAACATGTTTCCAGAAATTATAAAAAACATTTATAAATTTTCCAAGCCACAGAATGCTAGTGTAAAAGAAAGTTTATAATTGTTTACTTAGTTTTCACTAAAAATTAAATTTTCCAAAGGTTAAAAATTCTAATGTGATTAAAGCTACTTAAAAAAAATAAGGAAAATATGTTTGAATTCAAGTAAAGTGAGGTATTTTTTCATTAAAGAAGGTATAAATAATGGAAATACTTTTGTTTGGTTGGTTAAGAAAGAAAATTTGATATGAAGTACTAGAAGGAAAAAAGGAAGGCATGAGACAAATTCTGACTATAAAAAGAAAGTTATAAAAGATTTGTAAAAGAGGAATTCTGAAAAAAGAGTTTTGTACGTGGTCAAATTGAGTAAGATTAAAATAAATTAATTAAATGAGTTTTAATATCAAAAGTAAACTGGTGGGCCGGCCCAGTGGCTTACCAGTTAAGTGTGTGCTCTCTGCTACTGGCAGCCCGGGTTCAGATCCTGGGCACACACGGATGCACCGCTCCTCTAGCCATGCTGAGGCCGCGTCCCACATACAGCAACTAGAAGGATGTGCAACTGTGACATACAACTATCTACTGGGGCTTTGGGGAAGAAAAAAATGAGGAGGATTGGCAGTAGATGTTAGCTCAGAGTCGGCCTTCCTCAGCAAAAGAGAGGAGGATTAGCACAGATGTTCTCTCAGGGCTGATCTCTCTCACAAAAAAAAAAAAAAAAGTAAACTGATGCAAAATTAGAATTTGTTTTTTTTCCTCTCTTAAAAGGATAATTTTCTTAAACTTTTAGTCTGCTCTTGGTAAAAAGATTATGAAAGGTTTTTTCTTTGAATAGTCTGCCAGAAGGGTAGGAGTTTTATGATTTATCAAAATAAATTTCTTGTATTGTTTTTATCAGGTTTTTAATCACAGGTGCTAAGGGTTTTCTTACAGCTGTTTAGTCTTCTACATTCACCTGAAAATGTTTAATTATCTCCATGGTTAGGTAGATAACTAAGCATTGTTTGAAAGGGACCTACAGTATTATGTGGGTAAATGTTACTAATATACGTGTTTTAAAAATTATATATCATTCCTAGAATTCTGATCTGTCCTGGTAATCAGTCATAATTCTAGTTACTATCTTAAAGTGTTGTATGCAACCGAGATAACAAAGTTTCTTTGTCAATTGTCATTCTTAAGTCTTTTGGTGTTTACAGATAGTTATTATTTTAGTCTGATGCTTTTGCAAATATTTTCCTCTTCAGAGAGATTCATGGAAAGGACTCTGACATTTACTTTGGAATACAGGTTTCTGACAAACTTTCAGATTATAAAACTGAACTGGATAAGAAATTACAAAACTCTAACTGAGAAATTGATGGTCCCATAAAACTGCTAACAGAAGATTAAGATCAAAAATCAATTACACAAGGCTGAATGCACTGATGTGGATGATTACGACTTTTATGACTTTTTGTTTAAAATATTGCTCATTTCTAAAAAGAATATTTTGCTTTTTAAGATTTAAGAAAAACTATTTCTCTTTTCTCATAAGCTAACAATGAGATAACAATTTGATGTTATATTTCTTTTATTGTGGTAACATTGGTTTATAACATTATATAAATTTCAGGTGAACATCATTATGTTTTAATTTCTGTATAGATTGCATCATGTTCACCACCCAAAGACTGATTACAATCCATCACCACACACATGTGCCTAATCATCCTTTTCACTCTCCTCACTCCTCCCTTCCCCTCTGGTAACCACCAATCCAATCTCTGTCTCTATGTGATTGTTTGTTGTTGTTTTTTTCCTTCTGCTCTGAGTGAGATCATACAGTATTTGACTATCTCCCTTTGACTTATTTCACTTAGCATAATATCTGCAAGGTCCATCCATGTTGTCAAAAATGGCTGGAGTTCATCATTTCTTATGGCTGAGTAGTATTACATTGTGTATATATACCACAACTTCTTTATCCATTTGTCCCTTGATGGGCACATAGGTTGCTCTCAATCCTTTGCTGTTGTGAATAATGCTGCAATGAACATAGGGGTGGAAGTATCTTTACCCTATCGTGTTTTCTTGTTCTTTGGAAAAATACCCAGCAGTGGAATAGCTGGATCATATGGTAGTTCCATCCTTGATTTTTTGAGGAATCTCCATATTGTTTTCCATAGTGGCCATACCAGTTTGCACTCCCATCAGCAGTGTATGAGAGTTCCCTTCTCTCCACATCCTCTCCAACACTTGTTGTTTCCTGTCTTGTTATTTATAGCCATTCTGACAGAAGTGAGGTGATATCTCATTGTAGTTTTGATTTGCATTTCCCTGATAGTTAATGATGTTGAACATCATTTCATGTGCCTGTTGGCCATCAGTATATCTTCTTTGGAGAAATGTCTATTTAGGTATTTTGCCCATTTTTCAATTGGGTTGTTAGTTTTTTTGTTGTTGAGAAGTATGTGTTCTTTATATATTTTGGAAATTAGTTCATTATCAGATGTATGGTTTGCAAATATATTCTCCCAATTGTTAGGTTGTCTTTTCATTCTGTTGATGATTTCCTTTGCTGTGCAGAAGGTTTTTAGTTTGATGTAGTGCCATTTGTTTATTTTTTCTATTGTTTCCCTTGCCCAGTCAGACACAGTACTTGAAAATATGTTGCTAGGACTGATGTCAAAGAGTGTACTGCATATGTTTTCTTCTAGAAGTTTCATGGTTTCAGGTCTTACATTCAAGTCTTTAATCCACTTTGAGTTAATTTTTGTGTATGGTGTAAGATAATGGTCTACTTTCATTTTTTTGGCATGTGGTTGGCCAGTTTTCCCAGCACCATTTATTGAAGAGACTTTCCTTTCTCTATTGAATGTTCTTGCCTCCCTTGTTGAAAATTAGCCGTCCATAGGTGTGTGGGTTTATTTCTGGGATCTCAATTCTGTTCCATGATCTGTGTGTCTGTTTTTGTGTCAGTAACCTACTGTTTTGGTTACTATAGCTTTGTAGTATATTTTGAAATCAGGGAGTGTGATACCTCCAGCTTTGTACTTTTTTCTCAAGATTACTTTTGCTATTTGGGATCTTTTCTTGTTCCATATAAATTTTAAGATTCTTTGTTCTATTTCTGTGAAAAATGTCTTTGGAATGTTGATAAGGATTGCATTGAATCTGTACATTGCTTTAGGAAGTACAGACATTTTAACCATTTTAATTCTTCCAATCCAAGAACAAGGAATGTCTTTCCATTTCTTTGTGTCTTCTTCAATTTCGTTCAACAGTATTTTATAGTTTTCACTCTACAGATCTTTGACCTCTTTGGTTAAGTTTATCCCTAGGTATTTAATTCTTTTTGTTGCCATTGTAAATGGGATTGTATTCTTAATTTCTCTTTCTGCTACTTCATTGTTAGTGTATAGAAATGCAACTGATTTTTGTGTGTTGATTTTCTTACCTGCAACTTTACCATATTCATTTATTATTTCTAAAAGTTTTTTGGTGGATTCTTTAGGGTTTTCTATATATAAAATCATGTCTTCTGAAAATAGTGACAGTTTCACTTCTTCCTTTCCAATTTGACTCCCTTTTATTTCTTTTTCTTGCCAGATTGTTCTGGCTAGGATTTCCAATACTATGTTAAACAGGAGCAGTGAAAGTGGGCATCCTTGTCTGGTTCTGGTTCTTAGAGGGCTAGCTTTCAGTTTTTCACCATTGAGGATGATATTACCTGTGGGTTTGTCATATATGGCCTTTATTATGTTGAGGTACTTTCCCTCTATGCTCATTTTATTCAGAGTTTTTATCATAAACAGATACTTTATCTTGTCAAATGCTTTCTATGCATCTATTGAGGGGATCACGTAGTTTTTATTCATTTTGTTAACGTGGTGTATCACACCCATTGATTTGTGGATGTTGAACCATCCTTGCATCCCTGGAATATATCCCACTTGATCATGGTGTATGATTGTTTTAACATATTTTTGCATTTGATTTGCTAGTATTTTGTTGAGGGTTTTTGCATCAATGTTCATCCGTGATATTGGCCTGTAATTTTCTTTTTTTTGTGTTGTCCTTGTCTTGTTTTGGTATCAGGGTGAATTTGGCTTTGTAGAATGAGTTAGGAAGCTTAACCTCCTCTTTAAATTTTTGGAAGAGTTTGAGAAGGCTACGTATTAAGTCCTCTTTGAATGTTTGGTAGAATTTACCAGGGAAGCCGTCTGGTCCTGGACTTTTATTTTGGGGGAGGTTTTTGATGACTGTTTCAATCTCCTGACTGGGTATTTGTCTATTCAAATTCTCCTTTTCTTCTTGATTCAGTTTTAGAAGGTTGTATGATTCTAAGAATTTATCCCTTTCTTCTAGATCATCCAATTTGTTGGCATACAGCTTTTCGTAGTATTGTTTTTTAATCTTTTGTATTTCAGAGATGTCCATTCTAATTTCTCCTCTTTCATTTCTGATTTTATTTATTTGAGCCTTCTCTCTTCTTTTACTTGGTGGGTCTAGCTAAAGGTTTGTTAGTTTTGGTTATCTTTTTGAAGAACCCACTCTGGGTTTTATTGATTTTTTTTCTAATTTTTTTTAGTCTCTGTTTCACTTATTTCTGGTCTGAGTTTTATTGTTTCCCTCCTTTTACTGATGTTGGGCTTTCTTTGTTCTTCCTTTTCCAGTTCCTTTAGGTGCACTGTTAGATTGCTTATTTGAGATTTTTCTTGTTTGTTGAGGTAGGCCTGTATTGCTCTAAACTGCCTTCTGAGAACCGCTTTTGCTGTACCCCATAAAGTCTTGCATGTCGTATTTTCATTTCCTTTTTTTTCCAGGTATTTTTTTTATTTCTCTTTTGATTTCTTCATTGAGCCAATCGTTGTTCAGTAGCGTTTTGTTCAAAATCCACATACTTGTGACTTTTCCTATTTTCTTTCTGTAGTTGATTCCTAGTTTCATACTGTTGTGGTCAGAAAAGATGCTTGGTATTATTTCAGTCATCTTAATTTTATGGAGACATGTTCTGTGGCTTAAAATGTGATCAGTCTTGGAGAAAGTTCCATGTGCACTTGAAAAGAATGTGTATTCTGCAGTTTTATGATGGAATGCTCTGTGTATCTCAACTAAGTCCATCCGGTCTGGTGTGTCATTTAAGGTCAATGTTTCCTTATTGATCTTCTGTTTGGATGATCTATCCATCAGTGTAAGTGGAGTGTTACGGTGCCCTACTATTATTGTGTTACTGTCTCTTTCTCCTTTTATGTCTGTTAATAACTGTTTTATATATTTAGTTGCTCTTATGTTTGGTAAATCAATATTTACAAATGTTATATCCTCTTGTTGGACTGTTCCCTTGATCATTAAGCAGTGTCCTTCTTTGTCTCTTGTTACAGTTTTTGTTTTAAGGTCTATTTTGTCTGAGATAAGTATTGCTCCCCCAGCTTTTGTTTCATTGTCATTTGAATGCAGTATCTTTTTCCATCCCTTTGTTTTCAGTTTGTGAGTGTCTTTAGGTCTGAAGTGTGTATGCAGCATATATATGGGTCTTGTGTGCTTTTTTCCCCATCTCTTTATTTTTTAATTGAAGTATAATTTACATATAATAAAATGCAGATATTTTAACTATTCCTTTTGATGACTTTTTTACCCACTGCACTTAAAATATAAAACATTCAAGTAATCCTATAAAAGTCCCTCAAATCCCTTTTAAATACCTCCACCCAGGCAACCCTTGATCTGGCATCTATCAGATGGATTAGTTTTTTCTGTTTTGAGTTTCATGTGACTGGAATCCCATTCTGTGCACTTTGTGGTGTCTGACTCTTTCCTTATACATCATAGCAGTATTTATATGTATCTTCATCACTAGTATTTTCATCCAATCAGCCAACCCAAGACTTTTTATTGGAGCATTTAGTCCATTGACATTTGAAGTAAGCATTGATAAGTGTGTATTTATTGCCATTTTTTAACTTTTTCTGTGTGTTTTAGTAGTTCTTCTCTGTTCTTTTCTTCTTCTCTTGCTCTCTTCCCTTGTGGTTTGATGGCATTCTTTAGTATTATGTTTGAGTTCCTTTCACTTAGTTTTTTGTGTATTTATTACAGGTTTCTGGTTTGTGATTACCATGAAGTTCATATATAATAACCTATGTATATAACAATCTATGTTAAGTTGATAGTCTCTTTAGTTTGACCTCTTTCTAAAAGCTCTACTCTTTTACTCCCCTACTCCCCAATTTTATGTTTGTGATATCATATCTAACCCCTTTTTGTGCCTTTGTATCCATTACCCTATTATCATGGAAATAGATAATTTTTTCCTATTTGTGGTCTTCTCTTTCCCCCTTAAGTAAGTCCCTTTAGCATTTCTTGTAGGACTGGTTTCTTGGTGATAAACTCCTTTAATTTTTCTTGTCTGTGAAACACTTTATCTCTCCTTCCATTCTGAATGATAACCTTTCTGGGTAGAGTATTCTTGGCTGTAGGGTTTTTCCCTTTAGTACTTCGAATATATCATGCCACTCTCTTCTAGCTTGTAAGGTTTCTGCTGAGAAGTCAGCTGATAGCTGTATGGGATTTCCTTTGTATGTAACTTGTTGCCCCTCTCTTGCCGTTTTTAGGATTCTCTCTTTATTTTTAATTCTGGACACTTTAATTATGATGTGTCTTGGTGCACGCTTCTTTGGGTTTATCTTGCTTGGTGCTCTCTGTGCTTCCTGTACCTGGAAGTCTGTTTCTTTCCTTAGGTTAGGAAAATTTTCATCTATTATTTCTTCAAATAGATTCTCTGCCCCCTTGCCTCTCTCTTCTCCTTCTGGGACACCTATAACATGGATGTTAGTTTGCTTGATGTTGTCCCAGAAGTACCTTAGACTGTCCTCACTTTTTAAATTTTTTTTTTCAATCTGTTCAGCTTGGGTGCTTTCCTGTAGACTTTTGTGCAGCACGCTGATCTGTTCTTCAATATCCTTTACTCTGCTTTTGAGTCCCTCTAGTGAATTTTTCTTTTCCAGTATTGCATCCTTCATTTGTGATTGATTCTTTTTTATATTTTCCATTTCTTTGTTGATGTTCTCACTGAGTTCATCTATTCTTCCAAATTCAGTAAGCATCCTTATGACTCTTTGTTTGAACTCCTTGTCAGATAGATCGCTCATTTCTGTTTCATTTAGTTCATTTTCTGTGGTTTTGTCCTGTTCTCTTACTTGGAATGTATTCCTTTCCTTCCTGATTTTGCCTCTTTCTCTGTGCTTGTGTCTGTGTATTAGGTAGATCAGCTACATCTCCTGATCTTGAAGAGGTGACCTTATTTAAGAGATGCCTTATGAGGCCCAGCTGTGTGCTTCCCTCTTGTCGCCAGTTCCAAATGTTCCAGGAGTGAACCCAGTGTGCTATGTGTGTGTCCTTCAGTAAGAGAGTTTCTCTCACTGCAGACGCCCAGGGAGACTAAGTTGTCCCCCTGGCTGGCAGATTATAACGTTCAGCTGTGTGGGTCTGTTAGGGACCCTTCACTCTCTTTATCAGATGTGGGGAGCCCCAGCACAGTTGGTTGCAAGGTCTAATAGCACATTCCTATTGCAATTTTTCTGGTAAGTTAGTAGGTCTCCAACGTGGCTGGTTGTTAGGCTCATTGGCTTACAATTGCTGTAGGCCTCTGGCCTATAAGGCTCCTCTCAGGTGTCTCAAGATTGAAGCTGAGTGGGGCTAGCCCTAGGAAGATGTCTTGACATGAGTGGAGCCATGTTTGGCCATTCCATTAACCTACAGCCACCAGTACACAAAGAAATATAAAGCTGATTTCTGTGTGGTGGGAACTGGCCTTTTTCCCAGGAACTGGCCTTTCTCCCACGGAGATAGTTGCAATTTGTAAGAATTTTAAGGTCCTTTGGGCATCATGGCCTGGGGCGGACTGGCCACCTGTGCAGGGCTGGGATGATGACCAGGGAAAACAATGCATGTACACAACTGCCGGGCTGGGACAATAGCCAGGAGGCTCAGCTCATGTATGCCACTGATAACCATTTGTGCATGGAAACACTGAATGCTTGCTCTGTAAACTCTGTAACTGCTTATATAAACTGCTGAAAACCAGGGCCTGGTGAGAGTCTCACCTGTGGAGGAGACGCCTGGCCCAGGACCTCTGAGGATCGGATTCCCACCCACGCATGTCAATTGAAGGGACTCTCCCCGGCAGTGGGGCGTGGATGTTGTGAGTAACCAATCTGAGGTGTTCTCTTTTCGGTCAACCTGGTGTTTCTCTTTCCAATTGATTTGTGTCATTTCCCTTCAGTTGATGTGGATGTTTTCCCTTTCCAGTCGATCTGATGTTTTTCCCTCTCATTATATGATCTATTCAAATCTGCTGCTATCTCAGTCGATGTGGATGTTTTCCCTTTCCAGTCAAGCTGATGTTTTTCCCTCAATATTTGACCTATTCGTATCTGTTTGTGGACTATCGCCTTTACTCTCCTCTATGTAATAAAATATACCTTCAGTCCATTTGTTTGGAGTGGAAAGTTTCTTTTATATCTCCAATCAAATCCCTTAACCTCTCATAACAGAAGGGGAGCACCCAGTTGTTTCAGGATTTCTAGGATGGGGCCAATCCCCTGTGTGGCTGTTTGAGAAGCACAAGTCTTCTGCAGCTGACAATTCCTACTGCCCACAAGACTATGCACACTGTCGACACAGTCCTGCCCCATGTACATATCCTGACCCTCTGAATTGGACCCAGTCACCCCACCCAGTGTCCCCACACACTCCACCTGCTCCTCACACATGCCCTTCCCCACAGAGATGGACCTACTTTCCCAGCTGCAGAGAATCCAGTCACCTAGCCTATGCAGGCACACAAGTTCCTAAGAGCTTGTTGTTAGGTGGAGCAAGTCCCCGGGGCTGGCTGCTTGCCATCGCTGAGCTGGATTATATTGGTGATCTAGTGGGTTGGGCGCTCCCTGGGCAGAAAGGCCATGAGAAGAACTCCAATGGGATCTGCCAGGGTCTGTGTCAGCACATCTGCACCAGATCACAACAATGGCTGCCACCAATGTCTCAGTCCCTGGAGACGTCTCACCTTTCACCAAGATGCACTCAGGGCCTATCAAATGAGTCCCTTTTCACCAAAGGACTGTGCACCTTTCTTTCTAGTGATTCTAGGTTGCTTTCCAAAATGGGTGAATTTGTACATGGGCCCTTTAAGAGCTGCATTTTATTTCTTGTGTCTGATAGCTTTTCTGAGGGTATTACCCATTGTTGTTAGTAGACAGCAAATCCAGATATTATGACACTTGTTTCACTTGTGCTGGGTTCAAAAAATCCTTATAGCAGCAATGCTCCCCTGTTCAGTTTGCCCACTCCTCTAGGGAAGGCTGTGTACATTTGGATTGCTCCCAGGCAGCTCTGAAGCACTGTTGCTTGTGAAGGTGGCTTTTTTTCTCTCCAGAAGGGAATTTCTGTTTCTTCCACCTCAGTCACGATTGTCACATCTTGCAGAAGTTCCTCTTATCCAATTTTCAGTTCTCTTGCAGAGATATTTGTTCCAAGAGTAGTTGTAAGTCTGTTGTGTCCATGGGAGGAGGTGAGTTCAGAATCTACCTATGCTGCCATCTTGACACCAATCCAAATTATACTTTTGTAGTCAGAACTGAAACATTTACTTTTTTCTCTCTACCTGATCCCTCCTGAATTTGGAGACTCTTAGTAAGTGAATATTCTTGTTTCATGGCAATATAGCTATTTGCATAAGTTAAATAAGAATGTGTTCGCCTATTCTTTAAAAAATTAAAAATAGAAATACCCTGTGATCCTGCTATCCCACTACTGGGAATCTATCCAACAAACCTGAAATCAACAATCCAAAGAGGCTTGTGCACCCCTATGTTCATTTCAGCATTATTTTCTATAGCCAACAAGTGAAAGCAACCCAATTGTCCCTTGACTGATGATTGGATAAAGAAGATATGTTGTATGTATATACAATGTAATGTTACTCAGCCATAAAAAAAGACAAAATTGTCCCATTTGCCACAACATGGATGGACCTGGAGGTATTATGTTAAGTGAAATAAGCCAGAGAGAGTAAGACAAACACCACATGATTTCACTCATATGTGGAAAATAAACCAACATGTGGACAGAGAGAACTGCATGGTGGTTACCAGGGGTAAGGGGGTTGGGGAGTGGGCACAAGGGATGAAGGGAGACATGTAAATGGTGACTGACAAACAGTAATGTCTAACCAAAATTTCACAATGTTATAAACTATTAAGATATCAAAGAAAAAAAAGAATGTGTTCTCTTTATAACAGGACATAATTGGAAACATTGGTTATATGACCAAAGCTTTGACTGTTATGTCATATTTGAAAGAAACATACATAGACTCAGCTATGATCAGACAGCTTTTGAGAGACAAAGATTGGTCTTTATGGAATAAAGCTACTTGGAAATATTGGCCTGGTACCTTGTTTACAGTGTTTCCAGCCACCTTACTGGGTAAGTAAGGAAGATCACTTATCTGGCAGGTGCCTGGAACTTCAATATTTTGGGGAACCACAAAAGAAGGGAGGAATTCACCTAAATCTGTAGGTATTACAGGAAAGTCTGATGAAGAAGTCCTTTGCTTGGCTTTCCTGTCCCTGAGAGGTCTTTAAGGTTCAATCTGAGATTCCTTGTAAAAAGTTGCAGCAAAGCAGATTTAAAAGAGACTATATGGGCCGGCCCCGTGGCTTAGTGGTTAAGTGCACACGCTCCCCTGCTGGAGGCCCGGGTTCGGATCCCGGACGCACACTGACGCGCTGCTTCTCCAGCCATGCTGAGGCTGCGTCCCACATACAGCAACTAGAAGGAAGTACAACTATGACATACAACTATCTACTGGGGCTTTGGGGGAAAAAATAAATAAAATTATAAAATAAAGAAAACCTTTAAAAAAAAAGAGAGACTATATGATCAGTTGCTACTCTTGCCGTACTTATGTAAATAATTGAGTCAAATTTATTGAAACTAGACTTATTTTACAAACCAGTTAACCTTATTTTGGCTGTTTTTGATAAAAATGAGGGTGATTTTAGAAAGAAAAATGATTTCAGTAAAAATGATAGTATACATTTGTGGATATTAGATCCTAGTTTTGTTAATTGTCTTTGAGGTTTTAGTTTTTCTACCTGTAAGCTTGACTGGATGCTGAATTCTTCCAGTCTCCTGAAATATCTGGCTACAAATCTCCAAGCTAACACTTCCAATTTTTTCCATCATTTTTATTTGGAATCATTGAGAACTGAAACCACTCTTGTCCTTGAAGCCCTACAGACTGAAGCTGGAGAACTTGATATAAACTTAAGAGAGATTACCACAATAGCATACCTGTTGCTATGTAAGCCACTCAAAAGGATACCTGAACAACCGATGACATCATCAGAGACATTTCAAGCTGTAAAAGATGCTTTGACACTGACATCGAGCAATCTTCTTAGTGGCTGTTCTCTAAACTCAGAAACTGGTTTATAATTTGCTCCAGCCATTAACCTTGTTTTTCTTTTTGTTTCCATAGAAATACTTCTTATTAAATACCTGATTGCTTGCTTCCACAATATACGACTAACTTTGGGAGCCCATCTGCATCACTGCCTTCTAAAATGAATTTAATTGGACTGATCTATTATCAGGACTAAGACATGTGTTCAGTGAGATGGAACAATCTACCACTCAGGTTCTGGACAAAGAAACTTCCTAAAGTTTCAAAGGTAGGACTGTGGGTGATCAGAATTGGCCACCCCAAAATGTGTCTCTTTGCCTCGGCTTAATTATTTTTAAGAAAAAAAGACTCTGAAAGAAACTTTGGCCTTCCTCCTAACTGCTTAAAAGTATTTAAGATAAATGTCTGTCCCCAGGCCGGGCCAGCACCATAGATAACTCTGGGTATCAATAGACTGAGAAGGTCCTTGCTAAGCCCATTCTTATCAAAGTTCTGTTTACCAAACATTTGCTTTACCGTTTCCATGTGAATTGCCTTCCTCCCCTTTGACGGTCCAAACTGCTACTCCCAACACCCTCCTTTGTCTTTAACTGAAAATGGTATTTATTGAGTTGCTCAGTTTTCCTGAGTTTCTCCCATGTATACAGGTTATAAGGCTTTGTTTGATTTTCTCCTGTTATTCTGTCTCATGTCAATTTAATTCGTAGCCAAACCAGAAGGACCCAGAGTGGGTAGAAGATATGTCTTCCTCCCTTACAATAGTTACCAAATTTTTTCTTTCTATATATATTTGCGTGATTGTATGACATCCCTTTCTCTCATTAGACTGTAGTGTCACAAGAGCCAAATAGAGTCTGGCGTATTCTCCATTGTGTTTTCTTTCTTTCCTTCCCTCTTTCCCTACTTTCTTTCTCCCTTCCTTCCGTTCCTGCCTCCCTCCCTCCCTCTCTTCTTTTCTTCTTTCCTTCATTTTTTTATTGTAGTAAGAACACTTAACACGATATCTATCTTCTTAACAAATTTTTAAGTATACGATACATTATTGTTGACTAGAGATGCAATGTTATACAACAGATCTCTAGAGCTTAATTTAACTTAATCTTGCTTAACTGAAACTTTATGCCCATTGATGAGTAACTCCCCGTCTCATCCTCCTGGCAACCACAATTCCACTCTTTGATTCCATGAATTTGACTATTTTAGATATCTCATATAAGTGGAATCATGCAATATTTGTTTTTCTGTGACTGGCCTACTTCACTTAGCATAATATCCTCATGGTTCATCCATGTTGTCACATATTGCAGAATTTCCTTTCTTAAGGCTGAGTAGTATTACAATGTATGTGTATACCACGTTTTCTTTATCTACACATCTGTTGATGGACATTTAGGTTTTTCCCACATTGTGGCTATTGTGAATAGTGCTTCAATGAACATAGTAGTGCTAATAATATCTCTTCAAGATCCTGAATTCAATTATTTTCGATAAATACCCAGAAGTGAGATTGTTAGATCGTATAGTTCTGTTTTCAAATTTTGGAAGAACTTCTATTCTTTTTTCCATAACCACTGTGTCATTTTTTTTTTTATTCCCACCAACGTTGTCCAAGAGTTCCCTTTTCTCCATATCCTCGCCAATATTTACCTTTTGTTTTGTTGATAATAGCCTTCTTAATAGGTCTGAAGTGATATCTCATTGGTTTTTGACTTGCGTTTCTCTGATTATTGGTGATGTCAAGCACATTTTTATATATCTGTTAGCCAGTTGTAAGTCTTCCTTGGAAAAATGCCCATGCCCATTGCCTTTTTTTTTTTTTTTTTGGTGGGGAAGATTAGCCCTGAGCTAACATCTGTTCCCATCTTCCTCTATTTTGTATATGGTACACTACCACAGCATGGCTTGATGAGCGGTGCATAGGTCTGCACCTGGGATCTGAACCTGTAAACTCTGGCCCGCTGAAGCGGAGTGCACAAACTTAACCACTATGCCACCTGGCTGGCCCCCATCTATTTTTCAACTGGATTATAAATTTGTTTACTATTGAGTTGAAGAGTTCATTATATATTTTGGAGATTAACTTCTTATTAGATACATGGTTTGCAAATATTTTATCATATTCTGTAGGGTGCTTTTCACCCTGTCATTTCTTTTCTTTGCTGTGCAGAAGCTTTTTAGTTTGATGTAGTCTCATGTGTCTATTTTTGTTTTTGTTGCTTGAGCTTTTGGTGTTATACCCACGAAATCATTGACAAGACCAATATCAGGGGTTCTTTCCATATGTTCTTTTCTAAGTGTTCTACAGTTTTGTGTTTTATGTTTAAGTCTTTAATCCATTTTGAGTTGATTTTTGTGTATGATGTAAGATAAGAGTCTTATAAAAAATTATTCTTTTTCATGTGGATATCCAGTTTTCCTAACACCATTTGTTGAAGAGACTATCTTTTCTCCATTGTGTATTCTTGGCACCCTGGTCAAAGATAAGTTGATTATATATGCATGTGTTTATTTCTGAATTCTCTATTTTGTTCCATTGGTCTATAGGTCTGTTTTTATGCCAGTACCATACTGTTTTGATTACTTTAACTTTTGCCATATATATATTTATTGAAGTAACATTGGTTTATAACATTATATAAATTTCAGGTGTATTATTTTGACTTCATGTACATTATATCATATTCATCACCAAGAGTCTAGTGTCCATCCATCACCATACAAATGTCCTCCTGTACCCCTTTTGTCCTCCCCCCACTCCCCATTCCTTCTGGTAGCCACCAATCTAATCTCTGCATCTATGCACTTGTTTGTTGTTGCTGTTTTCTATCTTCCACATACAAGTGAAATCATATGGTATTTGTCTTTCTCCATCTGACTTATTTCATTTAGCATAATACCCTCAAAGTCTGTCCATGTTGTCGCAAATGGCAAAATTTAATCTTTTTTATGGCTAAGTAGTATTCCATTGTGTACATGTGTGTGTGTGTGTGTGTGTGTGTACACACTTCTTTTTCCTTTCATCTGTCTACGGGCTCTTAGATTTTTCCCATGTCTTGGATATTGTAAATAATGCTGCAATGAACATAAGAGTGCATATATCTTTTTGAATTAGTGTTTTTATATTCATATTGTAAACTAATAATTATGGAGTATGAGTGCTACTTCTTCTAAGAGGTCTTCTCTGACTTTCTGAATTTAGGCTAGGTGTTCCTCTCATGTTTCATTAACACTTTCATTTCCTTCGTCACAGAATTCATCACAGTGCAGTGTAATTTCCTGTTTCTTTGACAATATTTCTCAGTAGTGTAAGCATCTTTAGGGAAGGAAATGGCTTTGGCTCACTTTGATATCTCTGTGCCTAGAACAGCTGTCAACAAAATGAAGGATCAATTGAATATGGATAGCTTTGAGATGTAGTGTGTCAAATTCAGACTTATTCCACACTTGACTAAATACAATGCATTTCATGGTCAAAGGTGAAGATGTTAATGATTCCTGCTAACAATTGTTTCCTATAGTTGGAAAGAGATGCTCAGAAAGTAGCTTTTTGAATGTTATTACCTATCTAGTGCCAAAAATATTGGATTTTCTGTCTTCCTCTCTATTAGGCAGGGACTATGTCATGTTCACATTATAGTGCCAGCACCTAGCACAAAGCATGAGATTAATTGTAGTGTTGCCAGATAAAATACAGCGTTCCCAGTTAAATTTGAATTTCAGGTAAAAAACAAATAATTTTTACTATAACTATGTTCCATACAATGTTTAGGATACGATTACACTAAAAAGTAGTCATTGTTTATCTGAAATTCAAATATAACTAGAAGTCTTCTATTTTTATTTGCTAAACTGGCAAACAACTGAACAGAATCACTTTTAATTTGCATGAATAAAGTAACGAGTGATTGTGCTGGGGGAACACTTGTTTTCTTCCATGTATGTACAACTCCAACTCTGCTCCTCTCTCTGCTCCTTAACTCACCCTGCCCCAGGAGAAGCGAAATTACTTATCTGCTGGGTAAATTTTGGGGAATAATAAATGAGATATGCTTAACTCAGCTCCATGATTTTCATCTCGGATGCAAGACTGCTGGTAGAGAGGTCTATATACAGTGCAGGTCTATATACTTGCCCTTCATTGTAAGGGAGAATATAGAATTTTGAGAGCAAATTCTCAGAGACACAAACAACTGGGGCATGGGCTTAAGTTTAACAGAAATAAAAACAAAAGAACAAACATATGGAACAAACATATTTATAAGGTGAGGCTTTTGGCAGGACCAGGCCCTGTGGCTTTCAGCCTTGGGCTTTAATAAGAGAGCAGGGCATTTTGTAGATTGAAGAGGCTCATACTGGGTCTTTTTAACTTTACTGAGCTTGAGCAAGAGGCTGGTTTTGTGACCTTGATGGGTGACATCAGT
The DNA here is from genome assembly GCF_020826845.1 of Diceros bicornis minor. Classification (NCBI taxonomy): domain Eukaryota; kingdom Metazoa; phylum Chordata; class Mammalia; order Perissodactyla; family Rhinocerotidae; genus Diceros; species Diceros bicornis. The sequence continues at coordinate 61,858,549 of NC_080743.1, forward strand.
GTGTGATGGCTTTGTTTATAGGCCAGTGGATGTTTCTATAGAGGCAAGACTGCATTCACGGATATCAATAAGCAAAAGGTACAAACACCTCATCAGGGGCCTGAAGAGAGTAATGAAGGCCTTTGTAAATAGGAACAAATGAGGCAAAGGTTTAACTGTGCTCAGTAGGCATATGGATGACCACGAGAGGTGCCCAGCAACAGAGCCTTGGGGGCTACAAGGTGGCTCAACAAAGGCCCAGGGTAGCCTGCTTAGCTTTTTTAGGGAGTCATTGTTGAAGCAGATAATCTTTTTTCGAGAAAATAGAAATCTCTATAACTTTTTAAGGCACTGGTGACTGGAATAATATTTTTTAGCTATAAGACTCCTTGTGTGCTACAAAACACCAATAAAGATCTAGCTCCAAATTGCTACTGTCAAGCCTAGAAAGGCTCCCTGTATCAGTCACCCCAAATTCCACCCTGTATTCAGACCCAAGGAGCAAACTGGAGGGATCACTCTCGAATTCGTGTGGTGTTCCCTAGGCTCAAGAGTGGAAAATATTTAAAGAATTACTGGGTAAGTTTCAAGATTGCATAGTTATTATAAATGGGCATGCAGATCTTACCTGTATCCTTTGGGAATGTGACTGATAAATTTGTGGAATTAATAAGGGGAGGAAAGTCAGGTTCTTGGCATGCACATTCGGGAAGGCATAGTTCTCACTGGACCCATTGTGGCACGGGCTTCAGAAACATACACAACATTTTCATTTCCAGAATCTACTGAGATATACTTCCCCACTGAAATAAATCAGGGGGCAAGGTGAAAATGTCTCCCAGGTTGCAGGCTTCTTAGGCCAATGCAATTGCATAACAAGCAGCAGCCAGTCTGCTTACTCGAGAGTGCAGATGCCATGTCACTTAAGAGATCCCCCACTCGGTTCAGAACCAAGGTATGAGAAGCACTTCACTCAATGGGGAAGTGAAAACGAAGAGGTTTTGAATAGATTTAACTGGAAAAAAGGCACAGAAGAGGTGGTTCCACACACCCCCAAAATAGTTAATGCTTAGTGTCAATATTGTGCTGGAAGATTTCTCATAGTTGAGTTTAAATTCAAAGGTTCTAGGTTAACTGGCATCAACTGACACCAACTGACTGGCATCCTACTGAAGTTAAACAAAGGATTTATCTACTCTTCTTTCCTCCTATGTGACTAGATCTCTGTTATGGTCTTTGGAGACATTAAATATGGGTTCTAGGAGTATAAGTCTGCTTGGTATAACATCTCTAGTGTTGGAGATTAAAATCAGAGGATTTTAAAAAAGTAAGTGAGTATGGGGCCTGTGCTGTGATAATTTTTTATGTCTTATTAACTCTTTGAACTTATTAAAACTGTAGCTCATGAGAGTCTTGGCATTGAACCAATACAACCTCCAAGGTCCTGAAAGAAATTATTCAAGTCTTCTATGAGATGGTACAGACAGTAATTACTCAAACAATCTCAGCTCCACCCAGACATTGAGAACCTTCTTTTGGCTGAAATTGAGCAGAATAAAAAATCAGAGGTGAGGGGTTACTTTAATGTCTTTAAACTTTTAACTCACAAAAGATAATTTGATTTAAAAATTTAATTTATTTTTATTTTAATGTGTCTGGAATTTTTCTTACAAAGGAATTTAATCTTTAAACTTTAATTTCTTCCTAGGGATGTTAAAAAAGGGAAGGAGTTGACAGTAAAATTTATGGCATCTCAGTGTTGTAATTTAACTGTTAGAGGATCTTATGTTGTTTTTTAATCTCACTGCAGAACCTCTGAACAGCTTACTGGACTTAATTTGGGATGTAAAACTGTACTAAGAAACAAATTTTCAACCTTCAATGCCAATAAAATTGGTCTTATGTGATTAAATTTTTTTTTCTGAGTCTTTTGGGAAAATTGTACACCACTGCCCACCAACAGTACCGTGAGGATACCCACGGGAGCAAAGATGGTCCTGGGGAAGCAGCTTCATCAATGTGGGTGATACCTTCTGGGAATTCCAATAGCAACTATCAGCAATACAAAGAGTAATGAGATAGGATTCCTAAAAATCTGCAAAGAAGTACACAAGTTCTATCAGCGAAGGGCAACAAATGTGATAAAAATTATGCTTGCAAAGTATATTACCTTTTTCAAACATTTGCAAGTATTTGTGTAAATTTGGTATTATTTCTTTCAAAATATTTTCTAGAATTACTAAGCAAAGCTGTTGAGAGCCTGGAGTTTTCTTTATAGAAAGTTTTAAATCATTGGTTCAATTTCAATAGTTACAGCGCAATCTAGGTATTCTATTTCTTCCAATGTCCTTTTCAGTTTATTGTTCAATTTTTCTTCCTGGAAAAAATAACAGTTTTTCTAGGAACTTGTCCATTTCATCTAATTTTTATTTTTTGATAAAATTACGTATTATCCTTTTATTTTATTTTTTACTAACTGCAGAATATATAAGCACGGCCTGTTTTTCATTCCAGATATTGGGTATTTGTGCCTTCTCTCTTTTTTCATCTTAATCAGCCTAGCCAAAGGTTTGATTTTTCTCTTGTTGTTTCTTCTGATTGTTACTCACAGTGTCCTGTTTCCTTGTGTGCCTATCTTTGTGTGCATGTTGCACTTGACGATTTATTTACAGAAATTTTCTAACTTGAAGTATAAGTTGATTTTATTTTTTCCCAGGCACATTTAGTTTGCTATAACCCAGTTTGTGAAAACTCAGTATTCTGGAGACACTAACAGTGTGGGACCACTTTAATTCAAGTCTAAGCACTATGGTTTCCTAGGCCACCCAAGTGACTTGAAGCCAGGCATCAATTTGTATGAGGGCTAGCTTACTTCCAATTCCCTCTTATAGCTGTAGCAGACTCCTTTGACAACTCAACTCAAAAGAAAGGATGATTTACCAGGTTCTCAGAACTTTACAGACCCTAGTCTTTGATTTTTGTTGCCAGCCTTACAAGGCTATCTCAATCTCAGCTCAGCTTCTTGCCAATATTTTTATATTGGCTTCCCCCACCCCTTACTGCCACAGGGCATAAACTGTCCTAAAACAGCTCTTTGCATTCTGATCTTTTCCAGATCTCTGCCCAGTAACTCCTTATTGTTTTGTTAGCATGTTTATGTTTTGAACTTATATAATTTTGCTTTCTCAGTTCTCTTTTACCTAATGATTTGTAAAAATTATCTTGCTTTCCATTGTGGGAAGTAGAGGACCCTAATTTAGTCTTTACACGTAACCAAAGAGATCTTTCTTTAGCCTAACAGTCTGCTTTTCACGTAAATCAACTTTTTATTTTAATGTCCATATCTCAGTAACTCAAGAGCATTTCCTTTTGACTGCTTTATAAAGTCATTTATTTGATCAGGTTTCCCAGCCCCAGATATTTCCATTTTTCCATGGGAAATACTAGCCTTATCCACAAATCTATATTTATTGTCACTCCACCTCAGTCAGGCATCTGGCTATGGATACTAGCCACTCTTTCCACATATCTCTGATTTCTGTGCTCTAGATTACCTCCAGCTACCTTAAGCTGCTACCATCTTTTCTTATATCATTTACATCAAGCCTCAGCCCAGAATTTAATCTCCACAAAGATGACTTAAACCTAAATGTAACATGACGCAAATGTATTGAAGACTTGGGGGAAAACAGAATGGACAGAAGCATAGATAACTTAAAATTGGATACTAGATGTGGTGCTTCCCAATTTCTTTCAGAGGGTCAATTTCTGATTAAGATGCTGCCCCCTATGAGTTCTTCTTACCCTTTGATTTTCGGATACCATATCATTGTCATTGTGGAGCCTGGACTAGAGGTTCTTCACCCTGCCCACGCCTCTGCTACTTGTGCAGGAGGCACAGAGCAAGAAGCTCTTATCAGTACCCCAGATCTGGGAATAAACCTCATTGACACCGCCAAGATTCACTGGTGAAGGGCCGGCCCCGTGGCTTGGCGGTTGGGTGCTCGCGCTCTGCTGCTGGCGGCCCGGGTTCGGATCCCGGGTGCGCACTGACGCACCACTTCTCCAGCCATGCTGAGGCCGCGTCCCACATACAGCAACTAGAAGGATGTGCAGCTATGACATACAACTATCTACTGGGGCTTTGGGGGGAAAATAAATAAATAAATAAATAATCTTTGAAAAAAAAAAAAAAGATTCACTGGTGAAGAAGATAAGGATTCACAGATGTCTCCAGGACTATCTTCCCAGCCCTTAGGGTCATTTTTTATGGGGAGAAACTAAGCTTCAGCAGGGTCTGGCAGCCAGAAAACCTTTCATCCGTGATCGCTTCTCCAGGTTCCTCCTTTCTCTATTGCCCTAGCCCAGAGCCCCTCCTACACAGTAGAGTCTCACCATTTCTTTACTCTGGCTGTAGCTCCCCCATCTCAGCAGATGGGCTTTTCAGGGCCAGAGCTGAAAGCCCACCACTGTGAGACACAGAGACACATGAAAATACTGGGGACAGTGACTGATACCAAGAAGGAGAAAGTCTGAGGAGAAAGGGTAGGAGAATGAGCCAGGAAGACACAGAATCTATATGATTCACTGAGTGATATTATGACTTTATAGACAGACTGGTTGTGTGAGGCCTTTCAGGAGAAACACTTGAGATATGGAATGACCCCAGATGAAACCAGGATGGCACTGCAGACAGAGCCAGAGATTATTAATTAATACTAGCCAATTAGAGCTTCTAAAAAGAGAAAGACAATAGCTTTAAATATCTGTGTGCCTAGATGATCTGAAGCCTGCTTTTTTCTAATCTTGCTTTCCCATGTGCTGGCTCTAAAGTTGTTGATGCCACTTGGGGAAATAAAATTGAGAAAAAGAGATGAAACTAAGCACATTCCACACTACTTTTTCACTGTAGGCTTTCAGCATGAGACACACTGAGGCTGAGAGAAGGGGGATGATTTGATGTAATTCAAGTTTTGAATTTTTATTAATATCTGAGAATGTGACATCCTAAGTAATAAATTGAGAATTAAGTATGCAACTTACCTATTATCTAAGATTGTGAAGAAAAACCATGTGGCCTACCTGAATTTTATCTGTGGAAAAGGAGAATTTTACCACCATAAAATTCATTTTAATAGTAAAAAGGGGACAAAAATAGTTTGATTTTGAATTAGTAATTCAAACAGTATTTATTTGAATTGATTATATTGAACTGAAATCATATTATTTGTGTTTAGCAATTGTGTTCTATATTTCTGAATGTATTTTTGGTTCTTGTTTTAAAATTGAATCTGAAAGTCCATGCCTTTTGATTGCTGAGTTTAACTCATTTATAATTATTGTAAGTATTTTACTAGCGGAATCTAATTTCTGCTGTTTTATTTTGTCGTTTCTGTTTACCTATATTTTCTTTTTCATGTCTTTTTTCACCCTTGTCTACCAGTTTTCATTACAGAGATTGAACTTTCTTTTTACTTTTTTAAGGTTTCAATATTTTATTCAAGTTTTATTTTAAGTGATGTTAACTACAGAATTTGAAAGGAGGATTATCTAATTCCACACAAAATAGAAGACTCAAAAGTGTACCAAATAAACCGCTAAAAAATAAATCAAGTGATAAGAATACAACAGAAGTCCAGTTTAGATTCTGAGTATTGTAACCATGTGATTACAGCTGAAAAGAGTCTTCCCAGCTTATAGCTGGAGCTCTTGGAAGCTATTCCATACTCTGGTGCATGAGCAAAAAAACACATGAGAGGGAATTAAGTCCTGAATTATTGGCTTCATCATATCTACCCTCTCTACCCCAAAATGGCACAAAAGAAACAACTACCACACTCTGCAGACTATTTTTGGTGTAAAAGAGGTGTGATGGACTAGAGTGGAAACAGGTCATGAAGATCTGTCTAAAAAAAGCCCCTTTCAGATGATTTTGTACACACCATTAAGCAGTGAGCTGCTCCTCAATTAGGGTAGGAAACCAAGTTTCAACTCTCAGGAAGTCACAATTTCACTCATTTACTCAATAAGAATTTACAAAGTGCCCACACATTTTTAGTTTTCACTTATAGCCATTTCTAGGTAAAAAAAGAAAACTGATATATCTAGAGGGCCCGTCAATTCCCCCCAAGTCTATAGCTACCAGAAAAGACCTTTTTTTGGAACTGGATTTCCTCTGTACCTCTGAAATTATAACACGTTTGAGCTGAATTGTCTTTAATCTGGAGGTCTAGCATGATATTTAGCAATAGTGGCATCTCAGCTATACAATATTAAAATGTATACTAAATTCCAAATATAGTTATGCTGAAAAACAGTTTAAAATTAAATGATTTTACAATATTCATTTATGCTCAAAATTCCAGCCTTAACTATGCATGTGGCGACCTGCGTTGACATTCTTCCCATCCAGCAGAGCTGACAGGTCGTTTGATACCTGGTTTTAGGGTCTGAATGTACCTGAAACCCATCAGGCTGGAGTTGTTCACTTTAGCCAAGAAGCAGGCATTAAGATCGATCTGATACTTGGCTGCTATTCCTAAGCTAGTGTTACTGTTTTCTGCTGTCCAGGTGAGATTGACAGTGGTCTCCAACTTCTTGTTCACCTTCTGGTAAATAGAGATACCAAACTCTATCCTATTGTTCACCTTAGTGTGAAGGTGCAAGTCATCTATCTTGTAGCCAATTGCAAAGTTGTCCTGGGTCACTGGGGACTTTGTGGTCTAAAAATTCATTTGGTAGCCAGCCACCCAATCCTCACAGCTCAGCACAGAGTGCCCCAGATTGAAGGCTCAGTGATGTCAAAATTCACATCACAGCCCAGGTTGATATGCTTCCACTTATACTGTCTTGATTTTAGCTTTTATTTCCCCACAGTGTTAAATGAGAAGGATGAGTCAAACGTTAGGCCTGTTCACATGTAAACTGATCTTCCATGGTAATCTTGGGGCCTAGTGTGTTGTCGTGTTCCATTTCTCCATAAACGTCAGACCATATTTGGTCTATCTGTACCTGGTTTCCAAACTGCCTTTCACTTGGGTGATCTCAGTGTTGGCAGAGCCTGAGCTGGTAAATTCCAGTCCATTTTAAGATTTTGTGTTCAAATCAAATTTTATTAAGCCAAATCCATAGCCCTTGGTGAAGTCATCCCTGGCATATTTGCCAAGATCAAAATACATGGGAGGTACAGCCGTCTTCTTCTCAGCAGTGGCTATAGCCCTGTTAGAGGTTGAATTTTTTTATGCTGCTCTGAAAGTTACACATCCTGTTTTTGTTTTCTGGTGGTGAACACTAACTTACTAAGACGAATAACAGCATCCATTTATTTTTCTTCAAAACAACTCCCTCCCACCGTTCAATCGTGTTATCATACTCTTGAGTTTAAGTAATAAAATTTTATTAATTTATTTTATTTCTTCTTTCTATATATTTTGTCATTATTTATTCAAACAACAAAATTTTACTACTTGATTACTCAAACTTACTTTCCATATCTTATGGTATATTCCTGCATATATTTTTCTTCTCACTATAGCACTTCCTTTAAGAGTGTTTTTAGAGAGGTGTGTGTGTGTGTGTGTGCGCGTGCGTGTGTGTTAAAATCTCAAGGCCTGTTATCCCAGAGAATATCTTTATTCACTTTCATAGTTAAATGAAAGTCTAGTTAGATATAAAATTTTAGGTGTGGCTTTTTAGTCTAGTTAGATATAAAATTATCTCTCTTCATCTAGCTAGATATAAGATTATATGTTCCACTTTGAAAATACTATTTTCCGTTGATTTCTTGCATTTACTGTTATCGTTAGGAAGTCTGAAATCAATCTGATTTCTGTGACTTATAAATAATGCCTTCATCCTCTTGAATATTTCAGAATTTTCTCTTGGTCTTTGATATTCTTAAATTTTACTTTAGTAAAATTTAAATTTACTTTAGGTTTTTCCTGTCTATTCAGCTTAGCAAGTTATGACACTTTCAATGTGAAATCTCTCATCTTTCTCCGATTATGTAAAACTCTTGGTTATTATTTTTTCCACAAGTTTTCTCCTTTTCTTTTGTTTTTATCTGTAGTACATACATTATACAGATATTGACACATCCCCTGCCATCATCCACATTTCTTAATTTTCATTTTATAGCTTCATTTCTTTACCCCTTTTTGATATTTTTAGGGGATTTTTGTCTGATCTTGCAGATTACTATCTTTTTCTTTAGAATTGTTCTATGTGCTAATTAATCCACTAGTTATTTATTTTGACTATTATAATTTTCATGTTTATGATCTCTACTTGGCTATTCCTTAAGCTGTGCACAGTTTGATGTGCCTAGTGAGTGTGGAGGAATGTTTGCAGGCAGAAAACCTCCAGAGCTCTAACTCGACACAATCATTCCCTATTTGCCTGCCCACTAGAGGATTTCTCTGTACTTCCACCCTGGTCGCTACTCTTTTCCAAGGGATTTCTCTGCCTCTTTCAATGATAATCACTCAGTCCTTGGGCTGTGGATAGCAGTGGGGAGACAGGAATTCCCACGAGCCCAGCAGTACAACTGTACCCGTTGTTATCTGCTGCCTATAATGGCTGGGTTCTAGTGCTTCTCTTATAACTACTCCACTGACTCTGATGGTAGAAGAATTGCCCAGCTGGATCGGACAATGATCAGTTCAGAACAATAAGAGGGAGAGAAGAGATCTCTCCCAGAAACCACTCCCTAACCTCCCATCTGCCTCTTCCTCTCTAAGCAGCTTCTACTTCGTATATTTCTGTCTCTTTATGTATTTATGATAGTTTTTATATAAAGTTTTGATAGACAGCAACCTCCATCTTGTTTATGTGGTATTTCTGAAATATAGTTTAGGAGGAGGAGCCTAGAGCCATTTTGTCCACAAATGTAAAGTCTTTAACAATAATAAAACAACATGCTAGTGAAACAAAACAGGTCTGTGAGCTAGAGACAGGTCCTAGACCACCAGTTTCGAGCCTCAGATTTAAAGAGTAAAGAATTGGAGACCTTTAAAAGATCAGATAGCATCTGTCCACTCAGCAAAACATGCATATTTTCAGAGCAGATACCATGTGAAAACAGAACAGCCTGGGCCTGAGAAAACAACTAAGCATTTGCATGTCTAGCAGTCCTCAATCTCATCTGTCTGAGGTAGAACCTTCATGCCTCCTGAGCTGGTCTGAAGGGCAGCATTTCTCAAAATCTGTAAAAAAAGGAACAGCAGGGAAACTGGTACTAAGTTATTCACTGACCAGAGCTGCAAGGGAGAAAATAATGAGAAATGAGCACAGAGCAGGACCCTCATCTCTCTTCAATCTGTAATTCTGAGGACTTTCCCAGTTCCATTCCACTCTTTTCTCTTTACCTCTTCCTTTCATATTACTCTCATATTCCACATCTCCCCAAAGGCTATACATTTTCCAACAACACTGCATTTCATACTTCATTTTACACAAAGGAAGTCTCCAACATATGCATTGCTTATTACTCAGTGCTGTTCCCTTTTCCAAGATGTTCATCTACACTCTAGTGTTTATTCCTTTCACTACTACTTCTACTTCTCCAGATCCCCAATATAGCTTAAGACACAGATCCAGGGAGCAAACATGGAGAAGAAGAGGAGCTTCTCCTCCGTTTTGTATGACGTGCAAGTCCCCCTTTCCCAACTTTAGGCCAAGTTTTGGCTTAAGAATCCATTCCTTCATTCTAAGATTATGTACAGAATGTCTATCAAATACAGAGAAAGGAGTCATGTTTCTTAGCAAAGTTCTGATCTTCCCTTGTCCACAATTAATCAGTAATACCTTACCAAGGGGTCTCATTGTCTATCATGAATTTTAACCTGTTATCTAAATAGTTTTGATTTTTATTCAGTATGGGAAGGAATAGATTACTGGGGTTTAGTATTGAAAAAAATCCCAAATTACATCAAGTTTCCTATATGATCAGAACAGAAATTCATGACAAAGGCTTTTTTTTCCTAATAGAAATTGAAATGTATCATTTTTATGAATTCTTGGAAATCTGGTCTTCTCATTTTTTCAATTCTCAAATATCTCTGGAGACTGAAATGGAAGTGGAGGCCCAGCGTCGCTGCTAGGCATAGGCCAGAGATGTGGACTCTGAGAAAGCCCCAAGGAGCGCTACATACTCAGGTCTGCATCCTCCTGCTGCCCCACATCTCATTCCAAGTTGTTCACTCACCAAATACCAACAGCAATGATCACAGCAGCACGAGATCCTCCTCATTCCACATTTTGAGAAGAGACTCTCTCAGCAACTGACCTGAAGAGGTCTTTCAAAAAGTGACAGGAAGCAGGGACCAGAAGCTACTCTTCAGAATGTTCTGTATAAATAGAAAGCCAGGAAGGAAGAGACTCCTCCAATGTTTGATCTCTATTTTCTCAAATAGAATGCTGAGAAAGTGAAGATTGCTCTTTCCTATAAAGTTGTCTCAATTCTGTATCATGATAGTAATGTATAATAAGCTGATCGACACTACACAGTGAAGTATTAGTAGCAATTGTCTCAGAGTGATGGAAGTATGAGTGATTTTAATAGTTATCTTTTTAATCTTATCGATTTCTAATTTTTGTACAATGAAGACATATTATCTTATATATAAAAATCCTTAGGTTCTTGTGGCCCTTCTCAGCTCAAAGGGTCCAGGCAGTAGTCCACTCAGATTTCAGAATAGTTGAGTCATATGTATGTGTGTTAAGTGTGCGGAGGAGAGTTAAATGGCAGCCCTTAGATAGTCTCCATCTAAGACCAGAGTGGTCACTGGCAACTTAACCATCGAGCCAGACTTTGGTAACATGGAAAGTTTCCTGAAAGCCTATAATTTCCCACAGGTTCTAGCAAGCCAGATGTATGTAGATAAATAATTATTAATAGATGAGGGTGATTTGGAGTGACTAGAGGAAAGGCTGAGCAGAGATAGGCCAAATTACCTATTTCCCAGTACAATTTTGATATATTCCCCTAGAGGTTTTTAAGCCATAGTTACTATTAGTAATGGGAGTATATACTATCCCCCAGGGATGGTTAGATGTGAATAATAGCTAAGAGTAGTTCGTCACTGCTAAGGTGGTACCAGGGTTAATTGTAGGGTTGAGATTTCCCTTGCTTTGTAATAAATCTATGGGATATGCTAGCTCTCAGTCCCTGATGCTAAGAGCTCAGAAGTTAGGTGGTCTTGCCAAGGATGTATAATTATTTCCACATAAAAATTTAAATTCTTAATTATTTATTTTTTCTGATGAACTTCAAAATTATTCTGTATAGTTTATAAAACATTCTAAATTATTTTTAGTAGCTTAATTATCAAATTTAGGCCCACAGTCATCTATGTCTCGCCCCTTGGTGAACTATCTTTGGCAGGGGAGGGAATTATATAGAATGTTAATCAAAGAGGTGTTGTGGTGAAAATTCTGATAGCTGCATTTGATAGTCACTTGGTAAAAGACTCATATTACTCAGGTTTTTGAACTTAGTACCGAGTTTAAGTCTAAGTGATAATTATGCATATTTTATTTAATGAACACTTATATAGTGATACCTATATGCCAGACATTGTTCAAGGTGATTTGTGAACATTTATTTAATCTTCCTAATAACCTATGGGTTATCCCCATTTAAACGGGAAGAAGCTGAGGTACAGGGAAGTTAAGTAGTTTGCACAACACCACACAATTAATAGGGGACGATGTTGGGACACACCTCAGGCAGGAGGTTCTAAAGGCTGTGGTCTTACTCCTTACATGATGGTGGCAAAGGTAAAACACTTAGCGTTTTAAAAAGACATAAACATCCTGTCAATTTTAAATCAATGTGAATTAGTGTAAAAACTGAACATTCAAGAGTGAATAATATGGCAAGCTAACTCGAACTGCTGTTTCCTCCCACAAACTCAACCCTAAAGTTTTCACGAAAGCAAGAGAAGATTCAATTTAAAACTTGAGATCTCTGTAGAGATAAAAGACAATGAAGTCCCAGTTTGGAAGGGAAAGAAAAATGCAGAAATGGATTCTGTTTACATCACCTCAGAGTAGGTAAAGGTGAGACCTTGTCTCTCTTGTTCATTATTCTTTCTCAATACTTTGGACATTGACAGCTTAAGAGAAGATAGCAGAAATAATTTCTTTGCATTATGCCTTGGATGTAGTATCAGTTCAATAAATATTTAATAAACAGAAGAAGATATTGGGAAAGGAACAAGATGAGAACAACAATGATGACACAGGTGTCTTGCCAAGAGTCTCTGAAGCACATATTGTCTGTGGCAGGTTTCGAAAGTTGAGCATTTTTATAAGATTTTATGACAATCCTTAGGGCTGCTCCATCCTTGCTGGTGATCTTCCCCTCTTGTTCCTCTAATGTTATGTCTTCTTCACATAGGAGTAGATGACTTGGGAGTCCTAGAAGAGACACACAGGATGAAGGACTTAAATGAGCAAGAGAAGTAACATGATGGAGGGAGACAAGATGAAGAACTTCCAAGGAGTCTAGCTCAATATGTTCTCCAGAAGTGTCCTTCTGGTGTTTGCTGTGGAGAAAAAAATTACTGAGCTCTCGAGTTCCTACTTAGACCTCACTTCCAGATTTTATGCCCCAGGACACAGAACTGCCATGCTTAATGAGTGGATTTCCATCTTCTCATGTTCTTCTGTAAAATCTATCCTTTAATGTTGTCTACTCTGAAGTCCTTCTAAGGCTCCATCCATCCTCTAGGCCCTCCACCAACATTTATTAAACAAAGCCATTCTTATTTCTGATGCAGCTTCCGTGGGTTATTGTTCTTATGATCTTCTCCCTTTTGGTTTTTCTGACCATTCTGTCAGAGCTCATTTTCCTATCATTCCTCTATGTTCTTTAGATAACCAACCATAGGTGGTTCACCTCACTGTATAGAAGGAAGTTGGAAATACAAATAAGAAAGTGATACCCTGAGCCACACAGCAGATTGAGAGTGTGGCTGCAGGGGCTGCTTAGCTGTGCCTGTTTCTTTCTTCTTTCTTTCCAGGTAGGCATAGTGGGACTGAATCTCCTTCCTTCCCTTAACCATAGATCAACACCTAGAGGGCCTGAAGATAAACATCCAGTGGAGATGATTGTACCTTTTCAATTTTGCTGGGCTAGTCACAGACAGAGAAGAAGAATGACAGGATAATTCATCCTCTATAGGAAGCTGCAGTGGCACAATTATAAGCAACGCTGGCAGAGGACCCAGCTTCAGAGGCTCAGAGGAGAGGAACTGGATGACCATCTCCCAGGAAACTCAGCTGAGCTTCTAGCAGCCACTGGCTCCATCAGAAGCATCCAGGAGCACAGATCAAAGGAGAGGTTTTAAGGTTGCAGCTTCAAGGGCACTTGGGCAGCAGCTTGAAGGAAATAGCTCTGCACTGCTAATAATTATTGTCTCAGTTCTTGCAAAATTACATGTCAAAGTGAAAATTCTCTAGGTTAGGTGATTTGTTTAGTGACTCTTTCCATCCCATTCCAAGAATGCAAGTCCTTTAAAAGAGGCACTGCAAGACCCTCTTCAACTGAGACAATTCCTCCTGGACTTTGGATACCGTGACGTTAGATATTCTCACTCTTGCCTGATTTCATCCCTTTGCCTTGTATCCCAAATTCTCTCTGTCTATTCCCATCTGAATGAAGACTCAATGGACCACCTGTCTTTTTTTTTTTTTTTTCCAACTCAGCTTCTCCACAAGAACCTGCTCAAGTATCTCTTGCTCTCTCTTGGATCTACAGATTTCACATCAAGGGCAATTGATGTATTTAAGCATCTATTGTACACACTGTGCCACTTTCCTGGGAAGACGCATCTGATAAGAACCACTTTGCAGTTTCTCACCTGAGCTTTCTGGCTGCTGGATGCTCCAAAACTTAATAAACCACATTCAGATCTACAGTGCCCATTGCAGGGTTCACAGGTGTCTGAGGACAAGGGTTCAAACTGCGTACATGTCTCCCAGTCCCCTGCTTCATGACTACCCTCCCAACCCTAACATAATTCTGAGGGAGTCATTTATTTATTTGGGAGTGACTGGGCCTCATGGGGGTTTAGGTGGCTAGCCCACTTCGTGGTCTTTTCTATGCTCCCTCCTTCCTCCCGGCCTGAGCCCCAGAGGCCCTTCCAGTGGGGAGACTCACCATTGACATACACTGATTGCAGCTCCTGGATGGCTGAAGTGGAGTGGAGTGGGAGTGGGCTGGAGTGAGTGGACTCTTCAGAGTTTGGTCTGGAAGCATCTCTGTGAGAAAGTGAACTAACTAGCTGATAGTCTCCAGGGCAGTGAGTGAGAACTGAGGAGACAGGCTGGGGAGAGCATGGCACTCTGGGTGATCTTATGGCCCTTTGTACAGACTGCATGTGGTCTTTCAGGTTGTCACTGCAAGTGGGCAGCCAGACATAAGTCAGATAATCACAAAGTATTTTCCTAATAGGATAGCCACTCTGATTGGCACAAATTTTCTGTTTCTCATTCTTAGCTTTTTCAAAACTTATAAGACAATGATATTGCCCCAGATTTATTTTTCTCTCTTGTAAACTCTCATAGAACTTCATCTGCCTCTTTCTCATTACTTGATCTCTCTCTTTTTCTTATATTCCATTCATATTTTACATTCTCTATATAGACAATATGTCCCTTGAGGAAATAAACTCTATTCTATGCGTATTTTCACCTCTCAAAATTCAACAAAACCTTACTCATACAATAGTATATGAAACTCAATAAATAGTCTTGAATGTATGAATTAGAAAATTAATTTAAAAATATCTAATCCTATGCAAGATAACACCTAGAGTCATGTGGACCACCCTAAGATAGCACCCTAATAGCATAAATGTAATAAAGTAGAGACATGAGTAAGTGTTATAGAAGGATACCATTTAATCAGATAGCCTTGATCCTTATGTACAGAGTAGTAATATGTATTTAAAATTGTGAATGAGGGAAGGCTCTAGAGTTGCAATTTTGAATGAGAATTCTCACCTGGGTGCATTGTGGCAGAACTTTCTCCTGAAAAACAAATAAAGGAACATTCATTTCAGGAAAAGGAGCTTTATTGCTTAAAGCTTTTACATGAGTTAATCATGTGTAATCGGCTGGTAAAATATGAGATACAGAATAGTAATTCAATTATATTCCATCTAGTGACTAATTATTTCTTTCAACGCTGTTAGTTGAATAATCCATTCCTTTTTTCCCCACTGATTTGAAATGCTACTTCAAATGGCAAACTCCACATGCATTGTTCACTGTTTCTGGATTTTCTATTCCATTCTAATTGTCTCTGTCTATTCATGCACCTGTACAATGCTGTTTTAATTATTGTAAAATATGTTTTAATTGTTGATAGCTCTAATCCTACTTTACTACTCTTCTTGTTTAGACTTTACATGACCATTCTTACTTTTTAAATTTTTTGATATTTGCAAAATCGACTCTATAGCAGTGGTCTTGGGGTAGGCCTTATATTGACATCCATAAGACCCAGTAGGCTCTCTTTGGCACCATTTAGCTTTACAGAGAGATACAGAATAAGAAACACAGATATCAGCATGGATGTATCAGGTGTGTCATCAGAAGGAGTCTTCATAGTGGTCAAGGAGCTCTTTTCTAGTCCTAGTCCTCCAACTAACAGCTCAGAGGACAAAGTGACATAGATGGGCATAGAGTCCACTGTGAGGGACATACTCAATTTCAGGAGTCACACTGCACTTGAGGTTGCCCCTATTTCTGCTTCTGACCAAACATTTTTAATCCTGATCAGAGTCCTCTCAGTTTAGACATGGTTTACTAATCATGAAAAATGTCACCTGGTGACACAGCCAATGTTTCAACTTTATCAGGTTTCCTGGAAAACAGTGTTAGAAGGTTAACCTAAGTTTATTTTCCCAGAGAGAAAGAGAAACTATAATTTTTTCATCTTTGAGAAGAGGAAGAATGACCTCAGGATTTTCTAAGCTAAACTGTCATTCAAGCCTACAGCAAGGGGCATACATTTTCAAACAGTATGAAATCAGTGTGTATGATTCCAGCAACTCTTTCTTGAATAAATTATTTTTAAAATAAACTTTAGTCTACTTTCTAAACACTGTTGAACAATAACAAAAATTGATATGTTGCCTCACATAGAAAACCTCGAAAATATTCCAAAAACTGGATATGATATAAAGAATCTTCTCTGACTATAATGCAACTGGTAATTCATAAAACGGATGATTTTCTAGGAAAATTTCCTAGAAGAGAAAAAAAAGGTAAACATATTGTAACAGTCAGGATGGAGTATGTTACGCTGTTATACAAACCTCAAATTGCAGTGGTTTAAAGCAACAAAGGTTTATTTCCCACTTGTGCCACAAATACATCATTTATCTGCCAAGGAGCTCTATTCATTACAGTTACTCAGGAACCTAGGCTAATGGAGGCTGCACCATTCTAAGATGCTGTCAATTCATCATGTTTCCATAATCATTAGAACATGGGAAGGGAGAATGCAAAATCAACCCTTCACTCTTAAATGCTTCTGCCAGGAAATGACACATACCACTTCTGCTAACATTTCACTGGACACATCTAACTTCAAGGAGACAGACAAATGCAAACTTTCCACATGCCCAGAAGTAAAGGAGAACTGCATGTTAGTGAACATTAGTAACATCTCTCACAAGACTAGTTACAAGAGCAGAAATAGAGAAAGTTGTCAAAGAGCTGCTCCTTCAAAACCCCACCAGACACAGATGGTTTCACAGCAGAGTTTCACAAAATCTTTAAAACACAGATAATTATATTGCTATGTAAACTATTTCAGAATATACTAAAAGAAGGAAAATGTTGAACTTCCTTTGGTAAATATAGAAAAACATCGATTGTAAAACCCCAAAAAGAGCACAATAATGACAAAACTGGAAAATCTCACACATTAATATTGATGAAAAAATCTTCAATAGAATGTTAGTTTATATTTAAAAATACGTCATTAAAATTGGCTTTTTACCAGGAATGCAAAAGTTATTCAATATTAGGCATTCTGCTTTAATGTAATTAATTGATTTAATAGATGGAAAAGAAATATTATATGATTATTTCAACAGGTAATAACAAGATATTAGCAAAAATTAAAAGTTGTTCCTGAAAAACAGTCTTAATAAAATAAGAATGCTAGAACTTCATTAAAAGGAGTATTTGAATGTATTACATATTAAAGAAATACTATAAAAATTTCACTTAAAAAGAAGAACTAGACAAGGCTATCCACTGTAACTACTATTATTTAACAATGTACTAAAGGCCCTTAAGCATATAATTAGACATTAAAAAATAATTTGCTTAAAAATTGGAAAGTAGAAAGTAAATGCTTTATTGCTTTGTAGATTACTTGCTTCTATGTTTGAAAAAATCAATGGCATTGGTATGTTACTTGAAAAAATGAACGACTTCATCACAGTTAATGAATTAGAAATTATTTTACATAAACAAATAATCTATTTCATATACATATATTTTATATCAATTAGAAACTTAATTAAAGAAAGAACAATTTCCAGTAATGTTAAATGGGAATTTTCTGTTTCCATTTTGGCTGAAGCATGAAAACAATAAGTTACAATTATGTCCACATTACAAAGTGACACATGAGACACCTGAGCAGAACATGCAAGGACTAGTTTTGTGATGCTTGGCTGACCACTTTTGTATATAAGAGGTTGGAGAGGACTCAAGAAGGGAATTAGAAATTGGAGAATTATCTCCTCAATGGTGAAACACTGAAAGCCATCCCTCTAAGAACAGGAACCAGACAAGGATGCCCACTGTCACCACTCCTATTTAACATAGTACTGGAAGTCCTAGCCAGAGCAATCAGGCAAGAGAAAGAAATAAAAGGGATCCAAATTGGAAAGGAAGAAGTGAAACTCTCACTATTTGCAGATGACATGATTTTATATATAGAAAACCCTAAAAAATCCACCAGAAAACTTTTAGAAGTAATAAACGAATATGGTAAAGTTGCAGGATACAAAATCAACATACAAAAATCAGTTGCATTTCTGTACACTAACAAGGAAGTAGCAGAAAGAGAAATTAAGAATACCATCCCATTTACAATTGCAACAAAAAGAATAAAATACCTAGGAATAAACTTAACCAAAGAGGTGAAAGATCTGTGCACCAAAAACTATAAAACATTTCTGAAAGAAATTGAAGAAGACACAAAGAAATGGAAAGATATTCCGTGCTCTTGGATTGGAAGAGTTAACATAGTTAAGATGTCCATACTTCCTAAAGCAATCTATAGATTCAATGCAATCCCTATCAAAGTTCCAACAACTTTTTTCACAGAAATAGAACAAAGAATCCTAAAATTTATATGGAACAACAAAAGACCCCAAATATCTAAAGGAATCCTGAGAAAAAAGAACAAAGCTGGAGGTATCACACTCCCTGATTTCAAAATATACTACAAAGCTATAGTAACCAAAACAGCATGGTACTGGCACAAAAACAGACACACAGATCAATGGAATAGAATCGAAAGCCCAGAAATAAACCCACACATCTATGGACAGCTAATCTTTGACAAAGGAGCCAAGAACATACAATGGGGAAAAGAAAGTCTCTTCAACAAATGGTGTTGGGAAAACTGGATAGCCATATGCAAAAAAATGAAAGTAGACGCTTACCTTACACCATACACAAAAATTAACTCCAAATGGATTAAAGACTTGAATGTAAGACCTAAAACTGTGAAACTTCTAGAAGAAAACATAGGCAGTACGCTCTTCGACATCAGTCTTAGCAACATCTTCTCAAACACCACGTCTGACCGGGCAAGAGAAACAATAGAAAAAATAAACAAATGGGACTACATCAAACTAAAAAGCTTCTGCACAGCAAAGGAAACCATCAACAAAACGAAAAGACAACCTAACAATTGGGAGAAGATATTTGCAAACCATACTTCTGATAAGGGCTTAATCTCCAAAATATATAAAGAACTCATGCATCTTACCAACAAAAAAACTACCAACCCAATTAAAAAATGGGCAAAAGACCTGAACAGACATTTCTCCAAAGAAGATATACAGATGGCCAACAGACACATGAAAAGATGTTCAAAATCATTAACTATCAGGGAAATGCAAATCAAAACTACAATGAGATATCACCTCACGCCCGTCAGAATGGCTATAATTAACAAGACAGGAAACAACATGTGTTGGAGAGGATGTGGAGAGAAGGGAACTCTCATACACTGCTGGTGGGAGTGCAAACTGGTGCAGCCACTATGGAAAACAGTATGGAGATTCCTCAAAAAATTAAGGATAGAACTACCATATGATCCAGCTATCCCACTGCTGGGTATTTATCCAAAGAACTTGAAAACACCAATTTGTAAAGGTACATGCACCCATGTGTTCATTGCAGCGTTATTCACAATAGCCAAGACTTGGAAGCAACCTAAGTGCCCATCAAGGGACGAATGGATAAAGAAGCTGTGGTATATATACACAATGGAATACTACTCAGCCATAAGAAACGATGAAATCCAGCCATTTGTGACAACATGGATGGACATTGAGGGTATAATGCAAAGTGAAATAAGTCAGAGGGAGAAGGTCAAATACCGTATGATTTCCTTCATTAAGTAGTAGATAATAACAACAATAAACAAACACATAGGGACAGAGATTGGATTGGTGGTTACCAGAGGGGAAGGGGGGAGGGAGGAGGGTGAAAGGGATGATTCGGCACATGTGTGTGGTGATGGGTTGTGATTAGTATTTTGGTGGTGAACATGATGTAATCTATGCAGAAATAGAAGTACAATGATGTACACCTGAAATTTTTACAATGTTATAAACCAATGTTACTGCAATAAACAACAACAAAAAAAAAGAAATTGGAGAATTTATTTGGAACGAATAGTCATTGTGCCCGAACCAGAAAGTCTGATATGAATCCCTTAGGGGATGTCAAAGAAAAATTGCACTGAACAAGTTAAACAGGTAAGGCAGATTTTATTCAAGACTGCGGCAATGGTAGAGAGAGACTCAACCCAACAGGGCTAAAACAAAAGGCAGGAGAGTCTATAAGGATTGGAGCAAGCTAGCGGAAAAGTCCTAGAGGACATTAGAAGGGGGTTGATCAATGTGATTAGGTCATCTGTGTTTATTAATTGTTGCTTATCTATATTAGTCTCCTAGTGTCTCACAGAAACTGGGAGATAGAGGCCCTATCTTTCTTGATGATAACGTTTCAAAGAGATGGCTCCCAAGTCTTTGAGAAAGACATTCCTATTGGTAACCCTGGCAAGAGGCTAGGAGAAGATTTATATCTCAAAGAGGCAAAGAAAGAGTTTACAACTGCAAATTTTATAATGTTAATGCTCCCAGAAAAGGGAGATGAGGGGCCTATTGTCAGGAAGAAACCTGTCTAATGTTTAGTCAAGCTGAGGAGAATGTTAAGACTGTCTTAGTCTTTTTTTTTTTTTTACTGCAACATTGGTTTATAACATTATATAAATTTCAGGTGTACATCATTATATTTTGATTTCTGTGTAGATTACATCATGTTCATGACCGGAAGACTAATTATAATCCACGACACACATGTGCCTAATCATCACTTTCACATTCCTCCCTCCCCACATCCCCTCTGGTAACCACCAATCCAACCTCTGTCTCTATGGGATTATTTGTTGTTGTTTTTAACTTCTATTTATGAGTGAGATCATACAGTATTTGACTTTTTCCCTCTGACTTATTTGTCTTAGCATAATACCCTCAAGGTCCATCCATGTTGTCACAAAGGGCCAGATTTCATCATTTTTTATGACTGAGTAGTATTCCATTGTGTATATATAGCATATCTTCTTTATCCATTCTTCCTTTGATGGGCACGTACATTGCTTTCAAGTTTGGGCTATTGTGAATAATGCTGAAACGAACACAGGGGGCAAGTATCTTTATGCATTTGTGTTTTCATTTCTTTGGATAAATACCCAGCAGTGGAATAGCTGGATCATATGGTAGTTCTATTCTTAATATTCTGAGGAATCTCCATACTGTTTTCCATAGTGGCTACACCAGTTTGAACTCCCACCAGCAGTGTATGAGAGTTCCCTTCTCTCCACATCCTCTCCAACACATGTTGTTTCCTGTCGTCTTAATTATAGCCATTCTGACAAGTGTGAGGTGATATCTTATTGTAGTTTTGATTTGCATTTCCCTGATAATTAGTGATGTTGAACATCTTTTCATATGGCTATTGGTCATCTGAATATCTTCTTTGGAGAAATGTCTGTTCAGGTCTTTTGCCCACTTTTTAATTGAGTTGTTAGTTTTGTTTTTGTTGAGATGTATGTGTTCTTTATATATTTTGGATATTATCCCATTATCAGATATATGATTTGCAAATATCTTCTCCCAATTGTTAGGTTGTCTTTTCATTTTATTGATGGTTTCCTTTGCTGTGCAGAAGCTGTTAGTTTGGTGCTGTCCCATTTATTTTTTCTATTGTTTCCCTTTCCTGGTCAGACATGGTACTTGAGAATATGCTGCTAAGACCGATGTCAAAGAGCGTACTTCCTAGGTTTTCTTCTAGAAGTTTCATGGTTTCAGGTCTTACATTTTTGTCTTTAATCCATTTTGAGTTAATTTTTGTGTATGGTGTAAGATAATGGTCTACTTTTGTTCTTTTGCATGTGGCTGTCTAGTTTTCCCAGCAACATTTATTGAAGAGACTTTCCTTCCTCTGTTGTATGTTCTTGGCTCTCTTGTTGAAAATTAGCTGTCCATAGTTGTGTCGGTTTATTTCTGGGCTCTTGATTCTGTTGCATTGTTCTGTGTGTCTGTTTTTGTGCCAGTAACATGCTGTTTTGGTTACTATAGCTTCGTAGTACATTTTGAAATCAGGGAGTGTGATATCTCCAGGTTTGTTCTTTTTTCTCAGCATGCCTTTGGCTATTCGGGGTCTTTTGGTGTCCATATAAATTTTAGGATTCTTTGTTCTATTTTTGTGAAAAATGTTGTTGGAACTTTGATAGGGATTGCACTGAATCTCTAGGTTGCTTTAGGAAGTATGGACATTTTAACTACGTTAATTCTTCCAATCCAAGAGAACGGAATATATTTCCATTTTTTTGTGTCTTCTTCAATTTCTTTCAGCAATGTTTTATAGTTTTCAGTGTACATATCTTTCACCTCTTTGGTTAAGTTTATTCATAGGTATTTTATTCTTTTTCTGCAATTGTAAATGTGATTGTCTTAATTTCTCTTTCTGCTACTTTGTTGTTGGTGTATAGAAATGCAACTGATTTTTGTAGGTTGATTTTGTATCCTGCAACTTTATTGTGTTCATTTATTATCTCAACATTTTTTGGTGGATTCTTTAGAGTTTTCTATATATAAAATCAAGTAATCTGTGAATAGTGACAGTTTCACTTCTTCCTTTCCAATTTAGATCCCTTTTATTTCTTTTTCTTGCCTGATTGCTCTGGCTAGGACTTCCAATACTATGTTAAATAGGAGTGGTGAGAGTGGGCATCTTTGTGTGGTTCCTGTTCTTAGAGGGCTAGCTTTCAGTTTTTCTCCCTTGAGAATGATATTAGCTGTGGGTTTGTCATATATGGCCTTTATTATGTTGAGGTACTTTCCTTCTATACCCATTTTGTTCAGAGTCTTAACGAGAGAGAGTGCGCTGTCATCTTCATGAGGGAAGAGCTACTCATCTATGGGTGGGGACAAGGCTGCCTGACCAGGGCTGGGCTCTGTGGAAGAGACAGCTGGCCTGAGTGTCTCTTGTGGACCAGGACTGAGCTCTGTGGAAGACATAGCTGGCTTGGAGCCATTTCAAAATCTGGCCAAGAAGACTGCATATAGGAGGAAGGGGATTCCATGTCGAGGGTTGGGGAAACACAGAAAATCTCTAGATTCCTAGGCACTGAGAAGAAATGTTAAGTGATCCCTTGGAGAAAATGAATCACCTACATTGCAGGAGTGGTAGTCAAGAGTTCCCGGTTGGAGGGCTCTGGAAAATCCACAAATGCACCCCTAAAATAGAAGCCAATTTGCTCATCCCATCAAATCTGGAGAGCTTTAATGGTCGGCCAGAGCTGGAGGTAATCAATGCCCACCATGGAAGCTTCAAAAACAAAGAGGAAAAAGAGAAGCTTCTGACCAGGACCCCTTCCATGCTGCAGATCTCCAGATGGCAGAGGGCTTGAACTGAGGCAGCAGGCAGGGAAAGCTTTAACCTGGAGTCAGAGAGATATTAATCATTACCACATGACACCAAACATTTTAATTACTGAACAAAGACTCTTTGGGGAAACTAGGTGTTTGTTTTTGTTGCTGTTATTATTTTTTGCTTGTTTGTTTAAAATTACCTAAGAGTAAGTGGATAGACTATGAGGCTGCCTGAGATTTCATCCAGGGGCAGGGAATATATAAACTCCACAGAACGAGTGTGAATGAGCAATGGAAAGAAGGAGAGAAAGAATTGTTTTATGATTGTGCTTTAAAAGTCTCCTTGTTCAATGAAGCAATTATAATAGCAAAAATAAATAAATAGAGAAATAAATAAATATCTTAGAACTAAACTTAACAAGAAATGAGGAAGGCTTATGTAAATAAAGCCTTGAAATACTATGACCCAAAATCTACCTAAAGGAAATGAAAAGACATACTCTTGGATAAGAAAATTCCATATCATAAAGATGTCAATTCTTCTTTAATTAATCTAAAATTAAAGAAGATCTTAATAAAAATGCTAACTTTCTTGAGAGAAGGTGATTATATTGTTCACAGGGAAAAAAAAATTAGCAATAGTATCCGGAAAAGTTCTGGGAAAATAACACTATTACAATGAGGAACATCTTTGATGGAGGAAAAACAATTATAAAGTTAAAGGATACAAGTATAAAAAAACCCAGTAGAATAGACCACCATAACACATCTGAATATAATCAGGTATTTAGTATATTATGAAGGTATCATTTAATTGAGGAAAAGATGAATTGTTACATAAATGGTATAAGAATAACTGAGTAGCTATCTGAAAAAAGAAATGTTAGGTTCTGATCTCAGCACTTATTTGGAAATAATTTCTAGATGAATCAAAAATTTAGGCATAAATATGAAACAATACAATTTTGAAAGAAAATAGAGGGGAATTTTTTATCATCTAAGGATGGAGAAGACCTTCTAAAATATGTCAAAAAAAATCCAGAATCCCTAAAAGAAAAGATTGATAAATTAGACTGCATAAAAATGATTATTTTTTACAGAGCAAGAATAGCAATATGAAAGACAAAGCAAAGTGAAGATTGAGAAACTTTTCTACCATTCATATCAGAGACAAAGAGCTAATATATTTAGTATGAAAAGATTGTCTACAAATAACTAAGAACAATGCCAAAAATCCAGTACAAAATGATGAAATGACATGAACAGAGAGCTCATAAAAGAGAAAAACAAATCAAAGCTACACGGCACTAATGTTTCTCAATTAATGGGCAGGGCAGAAAAAATGCAAAACCTAAAAGTGTGTGGCTAGTGTATCATGAGACAAGAACTTACACATCCTTATGGGAATATAATTAGGTAACCACTATGAATAACACTTGACAATATCCATAAAATTAGGAAGATATTTACCTTGGATTTAGAAATATTACTTATAGGAATTATTTCTACAGATATATTGACACATATAAGAAATGACATCTAAGCAAGAATATTTATTATAGTATTGTCTGTAACGGAAAACGACTTGAGACAACCTAAATTTTCATCATTAGGGAACCATTAAAATAACTATTAAAAATCCAAAAATAGAAGACTGTGCAATCACTAAAAAAGGTTTTCCAATTCTACATGTACTGATATTCAATAGTCCCCAAATAATATTCATAAAATATCTAAGTGTAGTACATAGTACAGGGTGTGTCATTATTTGTGTGAGAACAAAGAATATATATATGTAATGATATTTATGTAGGTCTAAAGTATCTCTGGAAGAAAACACAAGTCATTGCTAAT
Source organism: Diceros bicornis minor (assembly GCF_020826845.1). NCBI lineage: Eukaryota > Metazoa > Chordata > Mammalia > Perissodactyla > Rhinocerotidae > Diceros > Diceros bicornis. Next base: position 61,883,589 of record NC_080743.1, read on the forward strand.
AGCAGGAGCCTCTGAGTGACAGGCCAAGGAACAGAAGTGAGAGAAAGAATCACATTTCACTGTATCTTCTTTGGAATCTTTTGTATGTTTTACAACATGCATTTGTTATCTATTTATTTAATTATTATTTTTTTTTTAAAGAAAAAATAAAAGACATTGTGCCTCTTTGGGAGGAACCATATGAACAATTTATTTTAGAAGGCATCCACAGTCCTGGGAATGGGAGATTTGGAAATAAATTAAGATATTTTTATTAGGCAAGAGCCACCACCTTGTCCATACATTATTCTTACGCTACGCAGAGCTCAACAGTTAATAAGTTGAAGTTTGGATAATTACATAGAGACCCAAGGACCTTCGTAGAAGCAAAGAGATCAAAGAGATTTGACTTTCTTTTGTTATAGATCATTTTTGATGGATTGAGGTGGTCACAATTCAGTCATCTGCTTGAAAAAACAATAGATTCCATAAGTGAAACTCTCTTTGAAACTCGTTGTTAATGCCAGATATCTGAAGGTCAAAGCCATGATCAACTTGTACTTGAGACTGAAAACTTCTTAGTCGCCCTAGCTTTATAAGCAAATCTAGGGGAAAAATAATGTTATGTGGGTGTGTGCGGGTAAACTAAAAAGCAGGGGGAAGTTATAAGACTGGAAGTGTCAACAAATGAATACATGGTAAATTGATATAATGGCCTCAATTTGTTCCTATCCTCCTGTATACATCACTTTGCAATGTGACTTTGTCATTCCTTAATAAAGAGGCAGAGACTAGTTCTCTACCACTCACATTTGGGCATAACCATGTGACTTGCTTTTGCCAACAGGACCACAGCAGAGGTGACTAAACAGGAGGCTTGAAAGGTGATTTCACATGGGCACTTGCTCTCTCTTGGACATTCTATGCTTTCTTTATGGAAAACAACAAACATCCTCTTTTGTAAGTCTAGAAGAGCTGAAGATAGGTTAGGTGTATCCTGGGATAGATCTGAGGTAACTTTATTTTCTTATTTTGTGGATGAGAAAGCAGATCAGAGCTGGTTACCCACATAGAAGTTCCTGGAAGTCCATCTCATCCCCAAAAAGAGCAAAGCAGTGATGGGGCAGGAGGTTCAAGAAAGGAATGAGGCGGGGGCCGGCCCCATGGCTTAGCGGTTAAGCGTGCTGCTCTGCTACTGGCAGCCCGGGGTTCGGATCCCAGGCACACACTGACGCACTGCTCGTCTGGCTATGCTGAGTCGGCTTCCCACATACGGCAACTAGAAGGATGTGCAACTATGACATACACCTATCTACTGGGGCTTTGGGGGGAAAAAGGAGGAGGACTGGCAATAGATGTTAGCTCAGGGCCAGTCTTCCTCAGCAAAACGAGGAGGATTGGCATGGATGTTGGCTCAGGGCTGATCATCCTCACAAAAAAAAAAAAAGAAAAAGAAAGGAATGAGGACCTGGGAAAGTTATTTTCGAAATAGAGAAGCAGAGAGGAATTCAGTTGGTGTAATATCACAATTCCTTTGTCTTAGATAGTCTGTCTAAAAAAAAATATAACTTCCATTGGACTTGAAAAAACTGGATTAAATTTTTACTATATGAAAAAAGATTAATGAGTTTACAAAATTTCTTTCACTTGGTGGCAGTAAATAAGTCTAAGGAAGCAGTTCACAAGAGTTTAAAGGTTTATATTGCGATTCTGGTGTACCTCATGCTTGTCCTATATCTTATAGATTAAAAAATAACACCTGGGCTGGGGCCATCCTGGTGGCGTAGCGGTTAAGTTTGCATGATCCGCTTTGGCTGCCCAGAGTTTGTGGACCCAGATTCCAGGCACGGACCTACACACCACTCATTAAGCCATACTGTGGCAGTGTCCCATACACAAAATAGAGGAAGATTGGCACAGATGTTAGCTCGGGGACAATCTTCCTCAAACAAAAAGAGGAAGATTGGCAGCAATTGTTAGCTCAGAGCCAATCTTCCTCACCAAAGAAAAATAATAATAATAATAACACCTTACTGAAATGGGTGAAACTTGTAAAAGGAAAATAATTAAAGTAAGGAGGGGCATCAAAGTCAGGTCTGAGGCTTTATGGTCAGGCAAATATGGATTCTGGTCTTAGCTCTGCCCTCTACTGGCCATGTGAACATGGCAAACTACTTAACTTCCCCAAGATTGTTAAACATGGGCAATAATATACACTTAAAAATTAGTTTTTATAATTGCAGATAATATATGTAATCTTTCCACACGTAATAGACCCAATAATTGGTCATTGGTAACATTTTTTGGCTAGTAGAATACTGGCAGGGGTCAGTATGAGATATCATTTAAAGGAATTCTCTAAATACTTGATCTTAAAAATAATATGTTACGAAGAGATATAGTTATGCTGAAAATGCTAAAAACACAGCAGCTTTATGAAAGTGTTGGTTATAAAAGACTGATGCTTTTATGCTTTCAGTAATGATGGAAGAAGAAATTGAACTAATCTTTCTTCTGAAGATAACTAGAAATGCTGGGCAAAATACTTTTAAAAGTCTATTTAAAGATATTGAAGTGGTAATAAGGTGGTGAAGAATTTCTGAGACAAGATTAGAGAGAAGAGAGGCTCAGGGAGATAAATCTGGCTACTGGAACCACTTGTTCCATGGGGCATTTTCCAAGTCCAGAGAAGGCAACCAAGAGGCTTGTGCTTTTTACATAGTCTTATGGGATTGGGAGGCATGGATTGGAATTCACGGTGGTGCATGTGGAAATTTTAAAAATATGGATGCAAATTCTTTGACAGTTCTCCCATTTAGAGGTGGAGTCTATGCTCCCTCCCCTTGGATCTGGATAAGTTTGTTAGGCACTAGGACCCAAAAAAATTGTGGTGGAAGTGACACTGGATGATTTTGAAATTAGTTGATAAAAGATGTTGCAGATTCACTCTCACACTTGCTTTTGAAGCCTAAGCCAACATGTAAAAAGTTTGACTACCTTGAGGTCACCATGCTATGAAGAAATCCAGGCCACATTGAGAGATCACACACATGTGCTCTAATTGACAGCCCTAGTTGAGGCCTCAACCCCTAGCCAGCATAGACCATCAGCAGCCCCATATGATCCAGATAATAGGTCCAAGAATTCAAAAAGGGGTCACTACTTTTGTCATGAATGGGATAACTAATAAGAAATGGATAAATAAAAGAGAAAATATTATACTAAATTGTTTTAATTCCTTTAAATCTAGCTCCTGATTACATTTTACTCCATTGCATATAAGCTAATGATGTCTATTGAAAGTTATTAAATTATATTTAATAATCGGACCTTTTTATTTAGAATGAAGGAATATGTTAATAGTTTTAATCTCAAGTGATTACACACAGAAGAAATGACATATTGTAAAATTAGTAATATGGCAACATTACCTACTCCAGTGAACCTTCGAAAATTGTGAAGTATAAAGAGAATTGATCAGATATTGGAAGGTTTTCTTTTCTTTTCTTTTTTTGCAAATCCCATCTATGTCAGTAATGGGAAAGGTCACAGCAATAAAGGGCAAACAAAACAAATAGTAGATACCAACCTGATATCTTGTCAGACCAAGCAATAAAACCAAGGACACCAAACAGACCCCAAGAACTCTGGCTGTGACAAGTTCTCTTCTATAGACACCATTCCCTGAGGGAAGAAACCAATGCTTCAGCCTCAGAGGTTAAAGGCTTGGGCCCTGAAATCCTTATCAATACTTGGCAGAAATGGTAAATATAAATTCATGTAACATTATCTAAGTATAGTGTGTAATTTTCAGGTTAGTGTGGAGAGAAGATAAGCAGCCAGGCACTGAGATCACCTTCTCCAACTTCCTACACACAGCAAACATCACCTAGAACTCCACCTGTCTTCTGAAACCCCAATACGATACCAATAAAGACTGTTGGAACAGAGCCATTGCTCGTAATACTCCTGTTTCCAGGAGTATTTCCAACCCCCCTGAGATGGAGAGTGGCACCACCTCACTGTGCAGAGCCCACAGGCCATTGTCAGCCTCACAGGAGTAGTTTCTAGAATGTTCTGCAGTCAGAAAGAGGTTGAAAGGTGCTCCTCCTCCAGAGGGAGCCAAGATGTTCCCCAGGTTGACGTCCTCATGATAAAATTGGTACAGGATTGGGGGAGAGACTCACAGCGAAGCTCCACCATGTCCCCCATCATAGCCTGAGCCCCAGGAACCCTGAAGGTAAGGACAGGACAAGACACTGGAACCAACAGACAGAAAGGGGACTATCAGAGAGTATTTGTGATGCTGAAGTAGGTTTACAAACTCCCATACTCGGATCTCAGCAAAGGGCCTGGCCCTTGGTCATTGTGTATTCCTTCCATTCTCACATCACCACTAGAACAATCAGAAGTTATTTTCTCAATGTCTTCAGAAATTTGGGGGAATATCGATTCTAGGGTCCTGTCTAGAAACACGGTCATTTGTTGTTCTCATCTTATTTCTTTCTAATGCCAATCCAGTCTTCTTTATGTTTTCTTCTATGAAAAAGAAAGATGTCAACAGTTTAATATGCAAGGGTAACCCATCCTCAAATTGCTGTTGCTTCTCTACAGCATGGATTTTTAGGAGCTCCTGGAATTTCCTCTTGACTCCTGGGTACTGTGACCTTGGTTTGGGGATTTTTCTGTCTAAGATGAATGAGAATGCAACTCACTTCTCACGAGAATATTCACCACATTGCTCTGAATGGGATCATGGCCGTTGTCAGCTCCACAGTAATAGTGGCCAGCATTGTGCTCCTTCACAGCTGGGATCTGCAGCTCGGCTGAAGGGAAATACTGGATCCACTTTCCCACAGTGGTTTCTGCAAATTCTCTGTGCCAGAAAAATGTAATGTTTCCTATGCCCTCAGCCACTGAACAAAGTAGGACCAGATTCCCTTCTTCAATCACCAGTCCGCCCAGGGTCCTGGGTCTCTAAGCTTACATTAGAGACTGGGACTCCTGAGTGGATAGAAGATAACATATGAGAACCCTGATGAAGACTTTGGGACCAGAAGATAGACTGATTTCACTCTCTAATGTAAGGAGTGGAAATATGCGTATTGTATATGTAATCCACTATAAGTATACAAAGGTAGAGAATCCATGGTAATTATTCTTTAAGGATGTGGATACTTGCATGTCCTAACCCTGATCCTGGTTAATTTCATGGGTAGCAATCATTAAAGAATTTGTGATGGATCATCCACTGCATGAGACAGGAAACATTTTGGGAGGATGAGTCACCAGGCAGACAGATGCCTTCTGCACAGAATGAAGAGGGTCATTGGTAGCATCCATCCTACCTTGGAAAAGACACTGTTCCTAATAGCAATACCAACAACAAGTCCTCCATTATTCCCAATTTCAAGGATCAATACAAATCGCAACCCCTCCTCTGACCACTCCAGTTCACTTTGATTTCTGATTTCTCTGATGCTTCATTTAGCCCCATATGCTGTAGCATCACGTTGCCTCCTAATAAGTCGATTTGTGTTGGAATCCAGCATGTGGAGCTATTTGGAGAGCAGATGCCTTGCCTTTTAAAGTTCCCAGCCCAGTGCTAAATGCCAAGACACACAGTCAGGGATGGATGAAGATTTGATTAATGAATATTACTTATCTAATAAAGAAGAGAAAGACTATGAGGACCTTAGTCCACTTGTTAGTGTTATGAAGAGAGATGCCAAAAGCAATTTGGAGAGTTTCTGTATCCCAGTTCCCAATTTCCACAAGGACAGTTGCAGAAAGAAACACAAAGACTAGCAGTCCAAGCTGAAGCTATAGCACTCCTGCTTTTTCCCCATGCTCAGCCCCACTAATATCTACTCTGCACAGGAATCTGGGATTGGAGGATCCACTTTCTGACACTGAGTCACTGTCTCTGCCTCACATCAGTAAGATCCTGAGTGTTCACTCCACATGGCAGGGATCTGGAGCTCTGGGGAGCTGCTCCTGACCCCAGGGCCCTGCTATCTCTGAAGATTGGCATCTGATCTCTGTGGAAAGAGCTGGGTCTCACAGGTCAGGGTCAGCAGGCTCCCCTCAGTGAGCCAGGGGGGACTGGCTCTCAGCACAGGACATAGAAATAGCTCTAAGGAGAAGGATCACAACAGTTCTGAGAGCAGTGAGATTTATGGTTCCTGCTGAAAAGTACTTGGTGAGAAGCAAACCCAGCAAACAGGACATTCAGAACCAAACATGTCACTCATAATGTCTCCCTTGCATGGTCAAATCACAGACACTCCAGAATAAGCTGATTACTAGAATAACATTCAGAATCTTTAGTTCTCAGAACTTTCCACTTGAATGCTTTCAAAAATTTTCTCCCATCCATTCAATGTATAATGAGGTAGAGATGAGTTTTAATCCAAGGTTCTGCTCTTAGTTGACTGATTATAGTGAGAAAAAAATCATTGCCAAGGACAAATGTCCTCCCCCAGGTCTGCTCTTCTTAGATTGGCCATGGATTCTCTAATTTCTACCCTGTTACTTCACGTATTTATAGTACTAGAGTATATTCTGTATTTGCGACATCTGCATTATATTTTAGGATTATCGTTGAGGATTTTGACCTCTAGGTGAGGAACTAAGTTCTATCTCAAATAAAAATCTTCTCTCTACCACTGTTCAGCTGTACCATGACTGACGGAATTTGGATTTGCACTGTAAGGAAACGGAAATCAGTCAGATAAGGAAGCAGAGGTCTGTCATATAAGAAAAGTGATGCCTCATAATATACCACTGCAGAACCAGAGCCAAAATACCACACGAAGCTTGTGGAATTTGGAATTGTAATATTTGGAAAAAAACATATGGTTTGCTACTGACTGTTCCAGGTGGAGAACCAGATTTACCTGTTGGACATTGGGAGACAATCAGTTTTTTTTATGATTATCAATTTTTTTAATGAAATTAGAAGAGCAGAAAAGGTGGGCTGCAGAAACAATTAGCTTGGTTCAAGATTTTTACCCTCCTTCACAGATGGAGACTAGATCCCATGGAGACTTCGTTGTGGGACTTATAGTCAAAACAAATTTTCTTTTCTTTTTTTTTAATATTATTATTTTTTTAATTTTTTGTTTATTGCAGTAACATTGGTTCATAACATTACATAAATTTCAGGTGTACATCATTACACTTCTATTTCTGCATAGATTACATCATGTTCACCACCCAAATACTAACTACAACCCATCACCGCACACTTGTGCCAAATTATCCCTTTCGCCCTCTTCCCTCCCCCCTTCCCCTCTGGTAACCACCAATCCAATCTCTGTCTGTATGTGTTTTTTTGTTGTTGTTATTATCTACTACTTAATGAGGGAAATCATATGGTATTTGACCTTCTCCCTCTGACTTATTTCACTTTGCATGATACTCTCAATGTCCATCCATGTTGTCACAAATGGCTGGATTTCATCGTTTCTTGCGGCTGGGTAGTATTCCATTGTGTATACATACCACATCCTCTTTATCGATTCGTCCCTTAATGGGCACTTAGTTTGCTTCCAAGTCTTGGCTATGGTGAATAACGTTGCAATGAACAAAGGGGTGCATGTTTCTTTATGCATTTTTTCAAGTTCTTTGGATAAATACCCAGCAGTGTAATAGCTGGATCATATGGTAGTTCTAGCCTTGATTTTTTCAGGAATCTCCATAGTGGCTGCATCAGTTTGCACTCCCACCAGCAGTGTGTGAGAGTTCCCTTCTCTCCACATCCTCTCCAACACCTGTTGTTTCCTGTCTTGTTAATTATAGCCATTCTGACGGGCATGAGGTGATATCTCATTGTAGTTTTGATTTGCATTTCCCTGATTGTTAATGATTTTGAACATATTTCCATGTGTCTGTTGGCTATCTGTATATCTTCTTTGGAGAAATGTCTGTTTATGTCTTTTGCCCACTTTTTAATTGGGCTGTTAGTTTTTTTGTTGTTGAGATGCATGAGTTCTTTCTATATTTTGGAGATTAAGCCCTTATCAGATGTATGGTTTGCAAATATCTTCTCCCAATTGTTAGGTTGTCTTTTTGTTTTGTTGATGGTTTCCTTTGCTGTGCAGAAGGTTTTTAGTTTGATGTAGTCCCATTTATTTATTTTTTCTGCTGTTTCTCTTTCCAGGTCAGACATGGTGCTTGAAAATATGTTGCTAAGATTGATGTCGAAGAACGTACTGCCTGTTTTCTTCTAGAAGTTTCATAGTTTCAGATCTTACATTTAAGTCTTTAATCCATTTGGAGTTAATTTTTGTGTATGGTGTAAGGTAAGGGTGTACTTTCATTTTTTTGCATGTGGCTATTCAGTTTTCCCAACACCATTTGTTGAAGAGACTTTCTTTTCTCCATTATATATTCTTGGTTCCTTTGTCAAAGATTAGCTGTCCATGGATGTGTGGGTTTATTTCTGGGCTTTCGATTCTATTCCATTGACCTCTGTGTCTGTTTTTGTGCCAGTACCATGCTGTTTTGGTTACTATAGCTTTGTAGTATATTTTGAAATCATGGAGTGTGATACCTCCAGTTTTGTTCTTTTTTCTCAGGATTCTTTTAGCTATTTGGGGTCTTTTGTTGTTCCATATAAATTTTAGGATTCTTTGTTTTATTTTTGTGAAAAATGTTTTTGGAACTTTGATAGGGATTGCATTGAATCTATAGATTGCTTTAGGAAGTATGGACATCTTCACTATGTCAATTCTTCCAATCCAAGAGCATGGAATATCTTTCCATTTCTTTGCGTCTTCTTCAATTTCTTTCAGGAATGTTTTATAGTTTTCAGTGTACAGATCTTTCACCTCTTTTGTTAAGTTTATTCCTAAGTATTTTATTCTTTTTGTTACAATTGTAAATGGGATTGTATTCTTAATTTCTCTTTCTGCTACTTTATTGTTAGTGTGTATAAATGCAACTGATTTTTGTATGTTGATTTTGTATCCTGCAACTTTACCATATTCGTTTATTACTTCTAAAAGTTTTTTGGTGGATTCTTTAGGGTTTTCTATATATAAAATCATGTCATCTGCAAATAGTGAGAGTTTCACTTCTTCCTTTCCAATTTGGATCCCTTTTATTCCTTTTTCTTGCCTGATTGCTCTGCCTAGGACTTCCAGTACTATGTTAAATAGTAGTGGTGACAGTGGGCATCCTTGTCTGGTTCCTGTTCTTAGAGGGATAGCTTTCAGTCTTTCACCATTGAGGATGATATTAGCTATGGGTTTGTCATATATGGCCTTTATTATGTTGAGGTACTTTCCTTCTATCCCCCATTTTATTCAGAGTTTTTATCAGAAATGGATGCTGTATCTTGTCAAATGCTTTCTCTTCATCTATTGAGATGATCATGTGATATTTATTCTTCATTTTATTAATGTGTCAAAACAAATTTTCAACCACTAGTATAGTCTTCATCCAGAAACTGGAAAAATTCCCAGGGAGAATCTGTCAGGGATAGGAGAGAAATACTCTGAGTCATTACAGATGCTATTAAAAAGCGAATAATGGGCAGCCTCACAGGCTCAGTGCTGCAGTTGACTAAGCAAGGCTTTGAGTCAGTCATCAAGGATTATTCAGAGGACAGAAGGAATACAAGAGATAAGTCTTGCTCCTGAACAATCTCCAGGCCAGAACTCCTGTAGATGTCCCTGGGCAGCCCTGTCCCATTAATGTCTCACCATTAAAGGTGAGAGAATAATTTGTTTATTCCAGTACAGTTCCCTAGAGCCCAAAGAGCTCCTTCCACTTGGTGTTAGCATTGGATAGGCAGGGGAACAATTCTCCATTTCTTTAGATTTAGTCTTGGCTTATATGAAGATTTTATATATAGAATAAAATATTGTTTTCATTCACTTCCTTTGTTGAGCACAACTTTAAATTAAGAAGAATAAGATGAAGATAGTTTTAGTTATATAACTTTAGAAAAGCAGCAAATGAATGAAAAAACTGAGAATTAAATAATGGTCTAGAGTAAAGGTTTGCGAACTATGGCTTGTGAGCTGGTTGGCTGTCTGCTGTTGTAAATAAAATATTATTGGAACAATGCCATGTCCATTCATTTACACGTGCTCTATAGAGGCTTTCCTGCTAAAGGACAGGGTTAAGTGGTTACAACAGAGACCTGAGAAGCCTAAACTATTTACTCTCTGGCCTTTTACAGAAAAAGTTGGCTGACTCCTGATCTAGAGCTAGAGAAGCAATGATGACAATGGTTATTCTGACCATGCAGAAGTTCTTAGCCATTTTCCTCAGAGAATAACCATTTTCAGAGCTGTGAGGATGTTCAGTGATGCTGAAGAGTTGTGGTTTTATGGACAGGAAAACAATTCTCTCCAAATCGACCTTCTGTCCAGTCTTCACATCCTCTTTCAGATGTCACTTCCCTCCCTACAGCAGGGTTTTTGACAAGGAGGCCAACAGTGGGGACTTGGGAAGGTTAGGAAGGGCCTGATCACCCTGCCAAGCAGGCAGCTTTGGGAGCAGAGATTGTGTGACCTTGGAGCAAGTTGGCCCATGGGAGCAGTAACACTTTAGATATCTTCCAAGTCTTTCTACTTCCATCTCTACAGGACCTTGTGGTAGCTGGGTGGCTGATATACCAGAGACCAAGAACAATAAAGACAAGGAGTGGATCAGCTGCCTGTTCACTGACCAGAGTTGTGAGGGGATCAAAAATCAGAGATTATCAGAGCATTTACTCTCACAATTTATAAATTTGTATTATTCTGCGAAATTGCTCAAAAACTTTCCATCTTTTCCTCTTTTTCTACTTCCAGACTGCGTTATCACCAGCAATTCAATTTCCCTGAAACATACAACTAACCTTCATGCCTTTTACAATCACAAGGCAAGTTGCAAACCCATCCCTTGACCAAAGGGATTGCCAGGAACAAGTCCCACGGACATTGGATGTTTAGCAATGCTCTCTTTCATTTCATTTTCTTTCCCCTTTCCCCCATGGCCCTCACACCCACGGTTTTCAAGGGTAGACACACTGCTGCATAATATCATCGTCTCAAGTCACATAGAGTTCATCAGGAAACATACTCAGTGAGAGTTATGTGACTTGAACCAATCCTGAGTTGATCCCTTTTCTCTGGTCACATTTTATGTGAGAGTCCTTTTACTCAATTAACATTTATTTAGTGACAACTGAATGTAAAGAAAGGAATCTTGTTTCCCAGCATCAGCCCTCCTCCCCCTCATAACCCATGATTAAACAGATAAACGTTTGCAAAGGGTCTCAATACATCTTCTGAACCCATATGTTGTAGATAACAGTCTAAATAGTTTTTATGGAGGAGTATTAAGCATTGAAATCATGAAAATTTTATGAGAACATATTATTATATGAGATCTAAGATATCAAAAAAAAAATTCATGATCAACAAACAGTAAGGTGGCCTGCCTTGAACATTAAGGATTAGGATACACTGCAATTTGATTTTCCTGGGGTCTACTACTTTGCATCTGCCTTTGAAATCTAAGATGGAAGCAGAGACCTGAGCATTTCTACTGGTCCCCGGGATCTGATAAGTCCTTAGACCTTTCAGGAGCTTGAGATCTCATCTTGCTGCCACCTCAGTTCTAAGTCAATTTAATGAACTCATCAAAGATGATCAGCAATGACCAAAGCAACATGAAGACCTGGTTCGGTTATTTGAGAAGAGATGTTCCCTAAGCCACCAGCTATGGCCTGTGTGCAGGGAATAAAAATTGCTTTTTAAAATGTTTCGTATAATTAGCAAAAAAAGGAAGCAGAAGAGCTCTGCAATGACCATTGTCTTCTTTTCTGTAGGTGCTAAGAGAATTAATGATCCTCTCAATGCCAGAGAAACTCCACATCCTGACATTGATGATAGTTAACACTTGTATATGACTGTTAATGAGTTGGACACAATTCTAAGTGCCTTATGCTCACAAAGTTATTTAATACCCTCAGCAAGCTTCTGAAGTCAGCACTATCCCCTTTACATAATTGAGGAAACTGAGGCACCAGAAAAGGCAAGTAAGTTGGTCAAGATCAACATGGTCAATTTCTAGTAATAACAGCTGGGAGTCAAACCTAGGCAGTCCAGTTCCACAGTCTAGATCTTAAACACTATGATATCTTACTATGATATATTGCTTCTCAGTGTTCCTTAAGATAACGGCCATTGTTTCAATGGCTCAGGTTTCGTAAGCGAAATTTTCCTTAATCAATTTCTAACTCTCTGAATGGGATTTTACTAAGATTCAAAACACTTGCGCTATATCAAGGCAAAAATTGTCCCCTTCCCTATTTTTAATCCACGTTGCTATTTATACCATAGGCTGGTCCTAACATAGCCACACCCTGCAAAGAATGCATCATGCCAAAGCCTATTATCATTCTCATTTTGATTAGCTGTAGTCCCCATAAATGTTATATATAACAATGTGCTCAGGATCAGGCTGTCCAGGCAGATGTAATTTGCTCTTTTGGACCTTATGCAGCATGAAACTTTAAATCACAAAGTCATAGGTGTTTGTAACCTGGTGACTGACTAATAGTAAGGTCATAATCAGACTCAATGTCATCTGTTAAACTGAATACTTAGGATTATCACTCACTCACTATAAACCTAGTTTTAACTTGGGAAATTCTGATGTATATATATGATATCATACATCATTATAAAAGTGTAAAAAGAAAATGCTAAAAATACCAACAAAGGCAGATTAAAAAATAAATTATATACCAGACAGTGGACTACCAAGCATCCATTAAAATGATTCTGTAGAACACTATTTAATAGCGATAAAAGATGCTCATAGGGGCCTGCCCGGTGGCTTAGCGATTAAGATCGTGCGTTCCACTTTGGTGGCCCAGGGTTGGCCGGTTCGGATCCTGGGTGCAGACCTACTCACTGCTCATCAAGCCATGCTGAGGCAGCATCCCACATAGAGGAAGTACAACTCTATAACTATGATACACAACTAGGTACTGGGGTTTTTGGGGAAAAAAAGAAAAAAAAAGAGGAAAAATGGCAACAGATGTTAGCGCAGGGCCAACCTTCCTCAAAAAAAAAAAAAAAGATGCTCATGATATATTGTTAAGGAAAAAGTGTCTGCCAAATGCACTTTATGTGCTGCACAAAACTCCTCCATCCCCCAGTAAAAAATGTCTGGGACAATAAACACCAAAGTGTTGGTGCAATTATATCTGAACAATGTAATTAAAGGTGATTTTTATTTTTCTCATTTTGCTTCTCAGTGTTTTCTAGTATTCCCTACAATAAATATATGCTGTCTATATATTTGTATAATATTCATAAAAATAAAGCCCAGGTTTTATGTGTTTTGTGGCCTCTATTACATCAAAGTACATCAAGCAATGCTACTTTAGCTTTCTACATACACAAATGTCTTATTTGTGTTTGGAAGAAAGTGAAGACGCTTTTCTCTCCCTGGGACCAGAGCTGGTCATTGAGCTTCTCATCAAGTCCTTGCCTGACTGGAAGGGTTTCTAGGTGGCCTATAATACCTTCTCATCTTCACCAGCCAGGAAGGTATAGGATTCTGATGGAAGGAAGAGAATTAAGGAAGAGAGTAGAGAGAGGAGCAAGCAAAAGATGATGGAGGAGTTGGTGGTAGGTATAAGTTTTTCAGAGACATTTCAGGAGATTTTTCAAAATATTCATATCCTTTCATTAATTCCAATAAGTCTTCTACAGAAATGTGGCTTCTTCAGTTGAGAATTAATATTTCCTAAGGTGTTACCAAACGGTATGAGTAACTATTTCATGGTTTGTGTGAAAGTGAGTGTTGCAGGTGGAGAAGAGAAATGAGTTGTTAGAGACAAATGTCATAGTGAGGTGAATGGTTCACAATGGTGGCAACATGTCTGCTAGGAAGACACGCTCCATCTGGGTGCTGCTCTGTTTTTGACAGATGGTGACATTTACATGTGAATAAACATAGCCCAGAAGCATATCTAAACTTGGATGCAAACTAGGGACCACAGCCAAAGATTAAGAGGCTTAGCAGTTCAATAGAGGAAAAAGTAACTTAATTTTTAAGATTATTGTGGCAGAAGTGAAATTGTGTGTGGGGAGGTTTGGCCAAAGTGAGAGAGAAAAATACTTCTTGTGAAGGCCAGCCTGGTGGTGTAGTGGTTAAGTTCATGCACTCCGCTTCGGCAGCCCGGGGTTCATGGGTTCAGATCTCGGGTGTAGACCTACACACCACTCATCAAGCCATGCTGTGGTGGCATCCCATCTACAAAGTAGAGGAAGATTGGCACAGATGTTAGCTCAGGGATGATCTTCTCTAAGCGAAAAGAGAGAGATTGGCAGTAGATGTTAGCTCAGGGCCAATCTTCTTCACCAAAAAAAAAATAAATAAATACTCCTTGTGCAAGGATATTTAGCCACCAGCAAGATGAAATCACAAGTACCAGAGGGAAGCAGAGTTACATATAGATATAAAAGCATCATGGATCCACCACGTACACCCGTGACTTGGAAATTCTACAGGTAACAGCATACAGAAGGATACTCTGCCAGAAGTAGAGCAACAGCCATCTCTGTAAACTCTGTTCAATGTCTTTAATGGGACACAAAGTACAGTGCCAAAAGATGGGGTATGCCAGGATTGAAACAGAGACAAAGAGAGTCCTCATGAAACACAATTCAGAACAAAAATAAACAACATCTCCTGTTTGAGGAAGTTGATTACTAGGACAGGATGGAATGGAAAAATGAGGCTGGCTAACTTCAGAGATCTCTGGATATATTTGATTGAACTTGGGGCTCCAAGGTCACTATGACAGAATTAAATGTCATAATGTATATAAATCATTTAACATAGCAATTGCTACAAAAATGGCAGTAGAAGTAGTTGTTGTCATGGTTATCCTTGTTGCATGACAGTAGTTGTAGCAGTAATTTTAGTAGTTACTGTAATTATCTTGAACAACATGATGTCTTTGTTGAATGGGGCTTGACCTAGAAGTTTTATGCCCAGGGTAATAATATGTAATTTTGGAGGTGATACTGTTTGTTGGAGACCTTCTGGAGCAGAATTGGCTAGTGGAAATCTAGATATTGTCTCTATAGACAATCTCCCTATGTTATTTAGGCAGACCCAGACCTTTCTGCCCATCTACAATGCAATTCATTAATTTCTAGAAGTCTACTGGGGCCCTGCATAGGCTAAACAGCATGACAGGGAATTCAGACTAAATAAGAATTTCTGGAAGCTGTTGTCCGTTACCTCTCTGGCAGAAATGAAGATGGAAATGTTCCATGGATCTAGTTTCTAAAAGAATTATCTACATATTTGTTCCAGGCAATCAGAGAAGAGCAGGAGTAAGTTTTAGTTTCAGATAGTGATGGTTTTAGGAGACTGGAGTTTTACAGAGCTCAACTTTTTCTTTTTCATGAGGAGCACGCTTTTCTTCAGTATCAGTAGAAGTTATTATAAACTACTTCTAAAGAAAGCATTGCTATTTCAATTGTGGGGAGTGGAGGTGAAACCAGTCCTGGAGTCTGAGGGGAGACAGAGGCACAGGAAGACTTAGTGAGGCTCTTGGTAGATATCTGAGCAGCATCTGCAGTAGGTAGCAGTCCTCCTTTTATGCATGAAAATACCTCTTGGTAAGTGGCTTGGACTCCCTGGGGACAGCAGGTGTGGAGAGGCCCCCAGAGTTAAAGGCAATTCAATCTGAAGCTTTCTACTTTCTGTTTTAATTGTATGTGTGTGGGTTTTCCAGAAGGCGGATGAATTATGACTTTCCAGGTGGGAAGGCCAATGACCAAGGGGAACTGTGGACCATGGGTCATTGACTATACCAACCCTTAATAGAGTCACCCACAGCAGCTCCCTGTGGGTATCTTCTTGGCAGTTGAACATAAGTTGTTGGTTGCGGAGTAAAAACCAAGAACCAAGATCCAGATTATACTTCTGGCTTTCAATCTTGATTTCCCTTCAAGCGGTTTTGCTCACTCTTCTAACGTACTCTGCTAACAACTCCTTCCCAGTTCACAAATGTTGATCTCCAGTCAGCAGTGGCATTAAATTTTTTATTCATTGATGGGTGAATATTATTACATAATTTTTAAATGCATAGCCAAATATGTAAGAAATAAGGGAAATGCCCCCATTACAGATTAAAAAAGAAGCAAAGTGTTAAACATGTAAATTGACATTACTGGTCTCCTGGGGAGGAGTGGGGGAGGAAATGTTACACTAAATAATTTTTATGAAGTTAGTATTTAAAGTCCATGTGGAACTAGGAGACAAAATCTTGGGCCTGCAAAAGTCATAAACTTGAAACTAAAACACCTACATAAAATCCAGACCATCAGAAGACTTTCCTTTTAACAAATGAGTGGTTTTGTGGGGAAAAAATTCACCCACCAGCACAAAGGAATGACAAATAATCTTGTTTGTATGAGCTCTGGGGTAAATAGAAAGTTTCCCCTGAAATAACAAAACCCCAAGACTGTGCCATCCTCATGGGTGTGCTCTGGGAAACTCCAAATAAGGAATTATTATAAAAATTGGTCCTGGGCCAGTGACCGCACAGGCCTTAGAAGAAGCAAATACAAAATGGCTTTTGAGGGACACAATCAGAAGCCCGGGTCACACAGAATTCCTACACCGCACAAGAAGCTTCTTAATCTAAAATCACAAAAGCCACAAAATTGTGATGGACAAGATTCAAAATATGTGATAAATACAGGCTTAAATAACTAAAACTTCAGGTAGAAAAACTATCTAAGAATTATAATAAATTAAATGTATTTAAACTAATTCAAGGTTGTTAAAATAATAAAATGAATTATTATGCCTCTAACAGTAAAACACTATAAATAACAAAAAGGCAAATTTAAAAATGGATAGTAATAATAATATTTGTTTTTGACCACTTAATGTGTGCCAGGTACACTTTTAAGAATTTTAAACAAATAATTTTACATAATTAGCAAAATGACATTATATATTAGATACAACTGCTATCCCAATCTTAAGCATGAAAAAATACAGAGATGTTAATTACTTTGACTGAAACTGCAGTGCTAGTAAACGGTGGAGCCAAAATGCAAATATGACAATTCTTCAGAAACCATGCTTTTAAACATTTGCCTACTAATACCTCTCAAAAAAAATGTAGCCCATGAGCACCCATAGTACTGCTGAGCCCTGAAAGAGAAAGTGTGCCCCAGGGCGACTGCAGGAAGAAGCCATGGCCACCCTTAACTTTCTTGTAATCACTTTCTCAGTGGAGGGGGTGAGCCCACCATGCCCCTGCAGCCCCAAGGAGTGGCCCTAGCTTGGTCCCTGTGAAGAACCCCCCCACCAAGCACAGTCCACACACTGCACTGGACACTCCCCAGGTCAGTGCAAGTGCCTGCAGTACCCCCACAACTTCCAGCAGATGGGATGGGATCAGAAACTCTGTTCCTGCTCCCCCTAGCAGTAGCAAGTGGAATCTGTGACCTAATACTACCACAAATGCCCCAACAAAAGATTAGTTCATCAAACACCACGAGAAACCACAGCACAATTCAGACCAGAAGGAAAATGACAATTCTCCAGAAACCAACACTGAAGGCACAGAAATTTACAATCTAAATGTCAGAGAATTCAAAATGGCTGTCATAAGGAAACTCAGCAAGTTACAAGAGAACACAGAAAAACAGTTCAATGAGCTCAGGAATAAAATGAACTTCTTCACCCAATATATTGAAAGTATAAAAAAGAAATCAAGCAGAAATTCTGGATATGAAAAACATAATCAACAAAATATAAAACAATATAGAATCCTTAAAGAATAGAGCTGATGTTATGGAGGAATGAATTAGTGATTTAGAGGATAAAAATATAGAAATGCTACAGGTGGAGGAGGAGAAGGAAATAAGATTTTAAATAAGAAGGAATTCTTTGAGAGATATCCAACTCAATTAGGAAAGGCAACATAAGAATTATAGGTATTCCAGAGGGAGACGAGAGGGAGAAAGGAGCAGAGAGCTTGTTCAAAGAACTAATAGCTGAGAACTTCCCAAACCTGGGGAAAGAACTAGATTTACAAATACACGAAGCTAATAGAATGCCTCATTATATCAATGCTAAAAGACCTTCTCCAGGGCATATAAGAGTAAGACTGGCAAAAATCAATGACAAAGAAAAAAATATTAAGAGAAACAAGACAAAAGAAAGTAACATACAAAGGAACCCCTATCAGGTTTTCAGTGGATTTCTTGGCAGAAACCCTATAGTCTAGGAGAGAATGGAAAAATATATTCAAAATACTGAAAGACAAAAACTTTCATCTGAAAATACTCTATCCAGGGAAACCTTCCTTCAGATATGATGGAGAAATAAAAGCTTTCCCAGAAAAACAAAAGCTGAGGGAGTTCATTGCCACTAGACCTCCCCTACAAAGAATAATTAAAGACATGGTCACACCACAAACAAAAAGGCAAGGACATACAAAGCTTCGAGCGAGGAGATAATTAGACAGGCAAAAGCAGAAAAGTGCAGTTCTCTATCAGAACAGACACACAGATCAATGGAACAGAATTGAAAGCCCAGAAATAAAACCACACATCTGTGGACAGTTAATATTTGGCAAAGGAGCCAAAAACATACAATGGAGAAAGGAAAATCTCTTCAATAAAAGGTGTTAGGAAAACTGGACAGCACCATGAAAAAGAATGAAATTAGACCATTATCTTGCACCATACACAAAAATTAACTCAAAATGGATTAAAAATTTGAATGTAAGGCCTGAAACCAGAAAAATCCTAGAAGAAAATATAGGCAGTACACTATTCGATATTGATCTTAGCAGCATCTTTTCAAATACTGTGTCTGACGGGCAAGGGAACCAAGAGAAAAAGTTAACAAATGGGATTAAATCAGACTAAAAATCTTCTGCAAAGCAGAGGAAACCATGAACAAAACAAAAAGACAACTCGCCAGCTGGGAGAAAATATTTGTAACTCACTCATCTGACAAAGGGTTGATCTCCAAGATGTATAAAGAAATCATACAACTCAACATCAACAAAAAAACAGCCCAATCAAAAAATGGGCAGAGGATATGAACAGACATTTTTCCAAAGAAGATATACAGATGGCCAACAGACACATGAAACAATGTTCAATATCACTAATTATTAGGGAAATGCAAATCAAAACAACAATGATATATCACCTTACACTTGTCAGAATAGCTATAATTACCAAGACAAAAAACAACAAATGTTGGAAAGGATGTGGAGAAAAGGGAACCCTAATGCGCTGCTGGCGAGAATGCAAACTGGTGCAGTCACTATGGAAACAGTATGGAGATTTCTCAAAAAATTAAAAATAGAAATACTGTAAGATCCAGACATCCCGCTCCTGGGCATTTATCCAAAGAACTTGAAATCAATGATCCAAAGAGATTTATGCACCCATATGTTCATTGCAGCATTATTCACTATAGCCAAGACATGGAAACAATCCAAGTTCCCATCAACTGATGACTGAATAAAGAAGATGTCGTGTATATATATACAATGGAATACTACTCAACCATAAAAAAGACAAAATCATCCCATTTGCAAGAACACAGATGGACCTTGAGGGTATGATGTTAAGTGAAATAAACCAGACATAGAAAGAAAAATACTGCATGATTTCACTCATATGTGGAAGATAACAAATACATGGATAAAGAGAACAGATTAGGGGTTACCAACGGAGAAGGGGATGGGAGGGTAGGTGAAATGGGTAAAGGGACACGTATGTATGGTGATGGACAATAATTAGACAACTTGGGGTGACCACAATGAAGTCTACTCAGAAATTGATAAGCAATAATATACACCCAAAATTAAACAATGTTATAAACCATTATGATCTCAATAAAGTTACTGGGGAAAAAAAAGACAGAAAATAAAACGTAATCATTGAAATAAGAAAGAAATAGATTAAACAATAAAGTAGATGTAGCTGAAGAGAGAATTAGTAAATTGGAAGACAGATATTAAGAAATTACCCAGAATGCAACAAGAATGATAAGGAAATTAAAAACTGGAAAGACTAATTGAGTCATGAGAATAGAATGAGAAAGTCCAACAAACTTCTAAATGAATTTCTGAAGGACAGAATTAAAACAATAATGAGGCAGCATATAAATAAAGAGATAATAATTAAGTATTTTCTAAACTCGAAGAAAAACATGAATCTTCAGATTTAAGAAGAATTTATCTCAAACATAATAAATTCATATTTACACATATCATACTGAAATTACAACACCAAAGATAGAGATACTTAAAAGCAACCAGTGAGAGAAGACAGATTAACTACAAAGGAGCAATGACTAAACTGAGAGAAGTTTTCTCAAAGGCAACAATAGAAGCAGGAAGACTACGGAGTAAAACATTAAAATTGTTGATCAAACCTAAACTACCAGTCTTAAATTGTACTTTTGGACTTTTTGGACAAATAAACTCACAGACTCTAGCAAAAAAAGCTAGAAAGTTTGAGTTCATAAGGAAAGAAATTGGACCAGAGTGACATCATTATCATGGCAGAATAAGAGTTTTCTTCTGTATTTCCTCCAAAACTACCAATTTAGACAATCACTCAAGAATAAGAGAGCTTTTGTGGAAATCCAGGAGTCCAGCAGAGAAGTTCCAATACACTGTTGGAGCAAGAAATTAGATATTAGATACATTAAAGAGGATTACTAAGGTGTGCAGTATAACTGAGGAGTGGGGAGCACCTGGTAAAGCAGAATACAGTGCTCTCAGAGGGAACCAAAGGGACAAAAATGCTACAAACTGCATCACGAAATCCATCAGGAAGCCTGCCCATGAGTCACTAGGGATGCCTTACCTGCAGATCCCTCCAACTAGCCCACAGGCACCAATAGCACTCTGCAGACCTCACTCACACACTCCCTCCCTCCATGGCTGGCTCTCTATGCATGTTCCCAATGACAGTAAGAACCAGCCTTTGAAGAAGGCTAGTGAGTATGAACAGAAAGCCAGAACAACTCTGCAGGCCTGGGAGAGATGACCCAACTTAAGCATTCAGCACCACCATAGGGAAAGCAAAAAGGAATCTGTCATCACTTGGCCCGGTTTTGCAGGATAAAGAGAAGGCATATAAACTTAAGAATTCTGCTACAGGAGGGAGCACATAATAATAATAGAAAATATCTATGAATGCCTCAGAATCCCTAGAGGGGTTCACAGAAGGTATTTCTCTCCCAACGTCTGTCAGTAAAGATTGAAGGAGCTGACAGCCATCCTCAAATGAAAAGACAGCAGTGTAAGACTTCAAGAAACATGAAAAATCAAGGAAATATAACATTACCAAAGGAATGCAATAATTTTCCAATAATTGACTCCAAAGAAATGGAACTGTGATTTACCCAACAAAGAATTCAAAATAGCTGTTATAAGGAAACTCAATGAACTACAAGACAACACAGAAAGAAAATTCAAGGAAATCAGGAAAATAATACAAGAACAAAATGAGAAGTTTAACTGAGAGATAGATATCATAAAAAGGAATTAAAAAAGAAATTAAAGCCAGCTCTTAAAGGGCCCACGCGCAAGCTCACCCATTTCAGAAAGCAACCTAAAAGCACCAGAAAGAAAGGTTCACAGTGCTTTGATGAAAAGAGACTCAGCTGATAGGCTCTGAGTGCATTGCATTGAGAGGTGAGACATCTCCAGGGACTGGGAACTTGGCGGCTGCCATTGCTGTGGCCTGGTGTGGGTGTGCTGACACAGACGCCATTGGAGTTCTACCTGGGGCATGCTAACCCAGGTCTTCCCCACCCACTTGAGGGCAGATTTAATCCAACTCAACCAGGGCAGGCAGCCCACCTTAGAGACTGGCCCCACCCAACAACAAGCCCTCAGGCAACTTGTGGGCCTGCATAGATTGGTGACTGGATTCTCTACAGTCTGGTGACTGAGCCCACTTCAGTGGGGCAGGGGTGCACAAAGATGGGTGGAGAGTGTGGGGCAGTGGTGGAGTGTGTGGGGCTCCTGCTGTGGAGAGACTGGGTCCACTTCAGGAGGTTGGAGTGCGCACACAAGGCAAGAGTGTGTTGAATGTGTGTATGGACCTGTGGGTGGCGAGGCTTGTCAGCTGCAGAAGGCTTGTGATTCTCAAAGACCCACATAGGGGATTTGCCCCACCTTCCAAAGCCTGAAAATATAGGGTTCTCCCATGCCTGAGGCCACCCCACACAGCTGCAATCCTCAGAGAGCTGGCAAGAGACTTAAAGGCTGGAGGCTTACAGCATTTGTAAGGCCCTGAGCCTAGCAACCCACCACGCTGGGGCCCTACTCACTTAAAAGAAATACTGCAACACAAATGTGGTATTACAACTTGCAGCCAACTGTGCTGGGGCTCCCCACACCTGATAAAGAGACTTAAGACCCCACTACAACTACAAGCAGCTGAGCATTAGAACAGCTGGCCAGGGGCATAACTAGGCCTCCCAGGGTGCCTATAGGGAGAGCAAACAGGGCACAACAGAAGGACACACATAGCCCACATAGGGGTCACCTCTGGAACACTGAGAAGTGAGGGAAGGACACTGCAGGGCCTCATAAGGCATCACTTATATAAGGTCATCTCTTTAAGAGCAGGAGACGTAGCTGACCTACCTAATACGTAGACACAGGCACAGGGAAACAGGCAAAATGAGAAGGCAAAGGAATACATTCCAAGTAAGGGAACAGGACAAAACCCCAGAAAAGGAACTAAGTGAAACAGAAATGAGCAACCTACATGACACAGAGTTCAAACAAAGAGTGTTGAGGATGCTCACTGATCTGGGGAGAAGAATAGGTGCACTAAGTGACAATGTCAACAAAGAAATGGAAGATATTTAAAAAAATCAGAAATGAAGAATACAATACTGGAAATGAAAAATTCGCTAGAGGGACTCAAAAGCAGAGTAGAGGATACAGAAGAATGGATCTGCTGGCTGGATGAAAGACTAGAAGAAATTACCCAAGCTGAAGAGGTAAAAGAGAAAAGAATTAAAAAGGGTGAGGACAGTCTAAGGGACCTCTGGGACAACATCAAGCACACTAATATCCGTGTTATAGGTGTCCCGGAAGGAGAAGAGCAAGACAAAAGGGGAGAGAATCTATTTCAAGAAATAATAGCTGAAAACTTCCCTAACCAAAGGAAGGAAACAGACATCCATGTACAGGAAGCACAGAGAGCCCCATACAAGATAAACCCAAAGAGGCCCACACCAAGACACATCATAATCAAAATGTCTAGAATTAAAGATAAAGAGAGAATCCTAAAAGCCGCAAGAGAAAGACAAGTTACATACAAAGGAAACCCCATGAGGCTTTCAGCTGACTTCTCAGGGGAAACCTTACAGGCTAGAAGAGAGTGGCATAATACATTTAAAGTGCTAAAAGGAAAAAACTTACAGCCAAGAATACTCTACCCACCAAGGTTATCATTCAAAATGGAAGGAGAGGTCAAAAATTTCCCAGACAAGCAAAAATTAAAGATGTGTGTCAACAAGAAACAAGTGCAACAAGAAATGTTAATGGGACTGATTTAAGGGAAAAAAGAAGACCACAAACAGGAAAAATGATCTATTTCAATGATAAGAGGGTAATGGATACAAATGTACAAAAAAGAGGTTAGAAATGATATCAAAAACATAAAATGAGGGAGGAGGGGAGTTAAAGACTAGAGTTTTCAGACAACGGTCAAACTAAAGTAACCATCAATTCTGTATAGAAGGAGAAAGAAACAGAGAAGGACTACTAAAAGACAGAGAAAATATGTTAAAAAATGGCAGTAAGTATATACTTATCAGTAGCTACTTTAAAGGTCAATGGACTAAATGCTCCAATTAAAAGGCATAGGGTGGCTGATTGGATAAAAATACAAGACCTGTATATATGCTGCATACAAGAGACACAATTCAGACCTAAAGACACTCACAAACTGAAAGTGAAGGGATGGAAAAAGATACTCCATGCAAATGGCAATGAAAAGAAAGCTGGAGTAGCAGTACTCATATCAGACAAAATAAACTGTAAAACAACAACGGTCAAAAGAGACAAAGAAGGGCATTACATAATGATCAAGGGAACAATCCAACAAGAGGATATAACACTTGTTAATATCAGCGCACCCTATGTAGGTGCACATATATATATAAAGCAATTATTAACAGACATAAAAAGAGAAATAGACAGCAACACAATAATAATAGGGGACTTTAACACTCCACTTACACCAACGGATAGATCATCCAAACAGAAGATCAATAAGGAAACATTGGCCTTAAATGACACACTAGAACAGATGGACTTAGTAGATATATACAGAGCATTCCATCCAAAAACCGAATAATACACGTTCTTTTCAAATGCACATGGAACATTCTCCAGGACTGATCATATATTAGGCCACAAAACAAGTCTCCATAAATTTAAGAATATTGAAATAATACCAAGCATCTTTTCTGACAACAGCAGTATGAAACTAGAAATCAATTATAGGAAGAAAATCGGAAAAGCCACAAATACGTGGAGATTATACAAAATGCTACTGAACAACGATTGGGTCAACTAAGAAATCAATGGAGAAATCAAAAAATATCTCGAGACAAATGAAAATGAAAATACCACACGCCAGAATTTACGGGATACAGCAAAAACGGTTCGAAGAAGGAAATTTATAGCAATACAGGCCTATCTCAACAAACAAGAAAGATCTCAAATGAACAACCTAACAATGCACCTAAAGGAACGGGAAAAAGAAGAACAAAAAAAGCCAAAATCAGTAGAAGAAGGGAAATAATAAAAATCAGAGCAAAAACAAATGAAATAGAGACTAAAAAAAAAAATAGAAAAATTTAATAAAACCAAGAGCTGGTTCTTTGAAAAGATAAACAAAATTGACAAACCTTTAGCTAGACTCACCAAGAAAAAAGAGAGAAGGCACAAATAAGTAAAATCAGAAATGAAAAAGGAGAAATTACAACAGACACCTCAGAAATACAAAAGATTATAAGAGAATACTATGAAAAGCTATATGCCAACCAATTCGATAATCTGGAAGAAATGGATAAATTCTTAAAATCATACAACCTTCCAAAACTGGATCAAGAAGAAATAGAGAATTTGAATAGACTAATCACCACTAAGGAGATCGAAACAGTAATCCAAAACCTCCCCCAAAATAAAAGTCCAGGACCAGACAGCTTCCCTGGTGAATTCTACCAAACATTCAAAGAAGACTTAATACCTATCCTTCTCAAACTCTTCCAAACAATTGAGGAGGGAGGGAAGCTCCCTAACTCATTCTATGAAGCTGACATTACCTTGATACCAAAACCAGACACAAGGACAACACAAAAAAAGAAAATTACAGGTCAATATCACTGATAAACATTCACGCAGAAAACGTCAACAAAGTACTAGCAAATCTCATACAACAATACGTTAAAAAGATTACACACCATGATCAAATGGGATTTATTCCAGATATGCAGGGATGGTTCAACATACACAAATCAATCAACGTAATACACCACATTAATAAAATGAAGAATAAAAATCACATGATCATCTCAATAGATGCGGAGAAAGCATTTGACAAGATACAGCATCCATTTATGATAAAAACTCTGAATTAAATTGGTATAGAAGAAAGTACCTCAACATAATAAAGACCATATATGAGAAACCCGCAGCTAATATCATCCTCAATAGTGAAAGACTAAAAGCTATCCATCTAAGAACAGGAACCAGATAAGGATGCCCACTGTCACCACTCCTATTTAACATAGTACTGGAAGTCCTAGCCAGAGCAATCAGGCAAGAAAAATAAATAAAAGGGATCCAAATTGGAAAGGAAGAAGTGAAACTCTCACTATTTGCAAATGACATGATTTTATATATAGGAAACCCTAAAGGATCCACCAAAAAACTTTAGAGGTAATAAACGAATAAGGTAAAGTTGCAGGATACAAAATCAACATACAAAATTCAGTTACATTTCTATACACTAACAATGAAGTAGCAGAAAGAGAAATTAAGAATACAATCCCATTTACAGTTGCAACAACAAGAATAAAATACCTAGGAATAAACTTGACCAAAGAGGTGAAAGATCTGTACACTGAAAATTGTAAAATATTGCTGAAAAAATTTGAAGAAGACACAAAGAAATGGAAAGATATTCCATGCTCTTGGATTGCAAGAGTTAACGTAGTTAAGACGTCCATACTTCCTAAAGCAATCTATAGATTCAATGCAATCCCTATCAAAGTTCCAACAACATTATTCACAGAAATCGAACAAAGAATCCTAAAATTTATATAGAACAACAAAAGACCCCGAATAGCTAAAGGAATCCTGAGAGAAAAGAAAAAAGCTGGAGGTATCACACTCCCTGATTTCAAAATATACTACAAAGCTATAGTAACCAAAACAGCATGGTACTGGCACAAAAGCAGACACACAGATCAAAGTAATAGAATTGAAATCCCAGAAATAAACCCACACATCTATGGACAGCTAATCATCGACAAAGGAGCCAAGAACATACAATGGAGAAAAGACAGTCTCTTCAACAAATGGTGTTGGGAAAACTGGATTGCCACATGAAAAAAAAAAAATGAAAGTAAACCTTTACCTTACACCACACACAAAAATTAACTCAAAATGGATTAAAGACTTGAATGTAATACCTGAAACTATGAAACTTCCAGAAGAAAACATAGGCAGTACGCTCTTCGACATCGGTCTTAGCAACATGTTTTCAAGGACCATGTCAGACCGGGCAAGAGAAACAATAGAAAAAGTAAACAAATGGGACGACATCAAACTAAAAAGCTTCTGTGCACTGGGGCCAACCTGGTGGTGCAAGCGGTTAAGTACGCGTGCTCCACTGCCATGGCCCGGGGTTCACCAGTTCAGATCCCGGGCACGCACCAATGCACCGCTTGTCCAGCCATGCTGTGGCGGTGTCCCATATAAAGTGGAGGAAGATGGGCACAGATGTTAGCCCAGGTCCAGCCTTCCTCAGCAAAAAAGAGGAGGATTGGCAGATGTTAGCTCAGGGCTGATCTTCCTCACAAAAAAAAATAATAAAATAAAAATAAAAACAACATTTAATAAATAAATAAATAAAAATATAAAGCTTCTGCACAGCAAAGGAAACCATCAACAAAACGAAAAGACAACCTAAGAATTGGGAAAAGATATTTGCAAATCATACATCTGATAAGGGATTAATCTCCAAAATATAGAAAGAACTCATGCATCTCAACAACAAAAAAATTAACAACCCAATTAAAAAATGGGCAAAAGACCTGAACAGACATTTCCCCAAAGAAGATGTATAGAAGGTCAACAGACACATGAAAAAATGTTCAAAATCATTAACTATCGGAAATGCAAATCAAAACTACATTGAGATATCACCTCATGCCAGTCAGAATGGCTATAATTAACAAGACAGGAAACAACAGGTGTTGGAGAGGATGTGGAGAGAAAGGAGCTCTCATACACTGCTGGTGGGAGTGCGAACTGGTGCAGCCAATATGGAAAACAGTGTGGAGATTCCTCAAAAAATTAAGGATAGAACTACCATATGATCCAGCTACTCCACTGCTGGGTATTTATCCAAAGAACTTGAAAACACCAATGTGTAAAGATACATGCACTCCTGTGTTCATTGCAGCATTATTCACAATACCCAAGACTTGGAAGCAACCTAAGTGCCCATCAAGGGACTAATGGATAAAGAAGATATGGTATATATACTCAGGGGAATACTACTCAGCCATAAGAAACGATGAAATCCAGCCATTGGTGACAACATGGATGGACATTGAGGGTATCATGGAAAGTGACATAAGTCAGAGGGAGAAGGTCAAATACCGTATGATTTCACTCATTAAGTAATAGATAATAACAACAACAAACAAACACATAGAGATAGAGATTGGGTTGGTGGTTACCAGAGGGGAAGGGGGAAGGGAGGAGGGTGAAAGGGATAATTTGGCACAAATGTGTGGTGATGGGTTGTAATTAGTATTTGGGTGGTGAACATGATGTAATCTATGCAGAAATAGATGTATAATGATGTACACCTCAAATTTATACAATGTAATAAACCAATGTTACTGCAATAAACAAAAAATTAAAAAACAAATAAATAAAATAAAAGTAAAATAAAATCAAGAAAAAAAATAAAGAAATGAGATTAAAAAAAAAAAAAGAAAGAATTTTCAAAGCAGCAAGAAAAAAAATCCCTCATACAAGGTAATTCCCATAAGGCTATCAGTGGATTTCTCAACAGAAACCTTGTGGGCCTGGCAACAGTGGGATGATATATTCAAAGTACTGCAAGAAAAAAAACCTGCCAACTAAGAAAACCACCTGGCACAGTTGTCCTTCAGATATGAAGGGAGATAAAGACTTTCTCAGACAAACAAAAGCTGAAGTAGTTTATCACCACTAGATCTGCTGCATGAGAAATGCTGAAAGGAGTTCTTCAAGTTGAAATGAAAGGATGCTAATTAATAACATAAATTCATAAGAAAATATACAACACATTGAGAAAGGTAAGTATGTAGTCAAATTCAAAATACTGTAATACTGCAATATGATGGTGTGTTAAAAACTTAACTCTCGTATAAAGATTAAAGGACAAAAGTATTAACACTAATTATAGCTACAATAATTTGTTAATAGCTACACAATACAAAAAGACATAAATCGTGACATTAAAAACATAATGTGGAAGGGGGAGTAAAAGGTAGAATTTTTATATGTGATTGACTTTAAGTTATCAGTATAAAATAGACTGTTATATCTATGACATGTTTTATGTAAGTGACAACATAGCAAAAACAAAGTAAAAATCTACAGTAGATACATAAAAGATAAAGAGAAGAGAATCGAAGCATAGCACTATGAATAATCATCAATTCGTAAAGGAATACAATAAGAGAGGAAGAGAGGCAGAAGAAATGACAAAATAGCCATAAAACAATAAATAACATAGCATTAGTAAGTCCTTATCTATAAATAATTATTTACATGTAAATGGATTAAATTCTCCAATCAAAAGTCTGAATGGATAATAAAACAAGATCCAACTATATGCTGCTTACAAGAGAGACACTTCAGCTACAAAGACACAAATAAGCTTAAAGTTAAGGGATGGGAAAAGATATTCCAAGTAAACAGAACCAAAAGAGAGCAAGAGTAGCTATAATTATATAAGACAAAATAGCCTTTAAGTCAAAATCTGTAACATCAGACAAAGAAGGTCATTACATACAGTAAAATGAGTCACTTCATCAAGAATATATAATAATTATAAATATTTAAGTACCCAACATTGGAGTACCAAAATATATACAGAAAAACTAACAAAACTGAATGAGAAATAAACACCACTACAATAATAGTTGAGGACTTACATACACCATCTCAACAATAGATAGGTCATCCAGAGAATCAATAAGAAAACAGTGAATTGGAATAACACTATAGACAAAATAGACCTAACAGACATATACAGAACACTTCATCTAACAGGAGCAGAATATGCACTCTCCTCAAGTACATATGGAACATTTTATGGGATAGATCATATTAGGCTGTAATACAAGTCTCAACAAAATTAAGAAGAAAAAATTATATCAAGTATTTTTTTGTACCAAAATGGTATGAAACTAGAAATCAAAAATAAGAGGAAAGCTGGAAAATTCAGAAATACATGGAAATTAAACAACACGCTCCTGAACAACCAAAGGATTAAAGAAAAAATGAAAAGAGAAATCAAAAAATATCTCGAGACAAAGAAAAATGTAAACACAACATACCAAAACTTATGGGAAGCAGCAAAGCAGTACAAGGGGAAAATTTTATGGCTATAAACAATTACATTTTAAAAAAAGAAAGATCTCAAATAAGAAACCTAACATTACACCTCAAAAAACTGGAAAAAGAAGAACAAATTAAGCCTAAAGTTAGACAAAGAAAGGAAATAATAAAGGTTAAGTAAAAATAAAGGAAATAGAGAAGAGGAAAACAATAGAAGAGAATGAGAAAACTAAGAGTTAGTTCTTTGAAAATATAAACAAAACTGACAAACATTTAGTTAGAGTAAATAAGAAAAAGAGGAGAGGATTCAAGTAAATAAAATTGTAAGTGAAAAGGGAGACATTACAACTGATACCACAGAAATAGAAAAGATCATAGAAAACCACTATGAACATGTACATTCCAACAAATAACCTAGAAGAAATGAATAAATTCCTAGAAACATACAATCTACCAAGACTGAATCATGAAGAAACAGGCAATCTGAACAGATCAGTAGTGAATACGGACATTGAATCAGTAATCAAAAACCTCCCAACAAATAAAACCCCAGGACCAAATAGTTTCATGGGTGAATTCTACCAAACATTTAAAGAAGAATTAAAGCCAATTCTTCTTAACCCTTCAAAATATTGAAGAGGAAGGAATACATACAAAAACATAGAAGGAATACATACAAAAACATTTTCAAGGCCAGAATGACCTTGATACCAAAGCCAAATGAGAACACTGCAAGAAAAGAAAACTACAGGCCAAATATCCCCAATGAATAAAGATTCAAAAATTATCCACCAAATACTAGCAAATCAAATTCAACAGCACATTAAAAGGATAATACAACATGATCAAGTGGAATCCATCCCTGGGATACAAGGATGGTTCAATATATGCAAATCAACAAATGTGATACATCAATTTAAGAGAATAAAAAATTAAAATCAAATGATCATCTTAATAGATGTAGAAAAATCATTTTATGAAGTTCAACATCCAGTCATGATAAAAACTCTCAACGTTGAGTATAGAATGAATGTACCTCAACATATTAAGTGCCATATATGAGAAGCCCAAAGTTAATATCATACTCAATGGTGAAAAGCTGAAAGCTTTTCCTCAAAAATCAGGAACAAGTAAGAGTGCCCACTCGCACCATTCCTATTCAACATAGTACTGAAAGTCCTACCCAGAGAAATTAGACAAGAAAAAGAATCAGAAAGGAAGAAATAAAATTGTCTATTTGCAGATAACATGATCTTATATATGGAAAACTCTAAAGACTCCACCAAAAAATTCTTTAAAATAATAAACAAATTTATTTGAGTTTTAGGATACAAAAACAACACATGAAAGCCAATTGTGCTCCAATGTCATCAACATGGTGGTGTGAGAGGATCCCTTTGTCTCTCTACTTCAATCTACAGCAAGCAAAACATTAATAACCCAACCAAGGCTGCCTTGCCCAACACACCATGACACTGGAGACATCTCCCATCAGTACATAGGAAGGTGGGTGGATTGGAGCACATAGAGGAGGCAAAACGAGGGAACAGCAGAAGTGGTGCCCAGGACTCTAGACCCCCAGCCATGGCAGCTAAGCCAGCCACCCCCAGCACCAGAGAACCCAGTGGGCAGCAGTGGAGGTGCATGTCCGACTCTGGCCAGCCAGTTGTGGCAGCACATGCAGCCACAGGGAGTCAAGCATTGTGAAGGCAGAGCCCCATAATTCTGGGCCCTCTAGCTACTGCTCAGAGCCTGGTAGCAGCAGCAGAGGTGCTCATATGACTCTGAGGTCCCAACCACAGCAGCACCTGTGGCCACAAGGTAACAGAAAACAGCAGGGGCAGTACCCCACGAATCCAGATCCCTCACCACTCTCCTCCTCCCCACAGCACAGCAGCAGGGCTTCTGACCCAGGTGATCCTGGGTGTGGTGGAGACATCAGCCATTCCTGAACCCCTCACAGTGAAGCCAGAGACTACAGTGACACCGGCAACAGCAAGGCATCAGTGACTCCCAGAGGTGCAGGCAGCAATAATCAGAATATCAATGACACCCTGAATAGAGGTGGTGGAGTGTGGAACTTGCTATCCTCAGATATAACCAGAGGCAGCCCAAGTAAGAGAAACCAAAAACTAGTGCTATAGTGCCACCTACTGAAAAATAAAAGAAAGGCCTCTAATCTTCAACCAGTTGAATAGTTAGAATCAAAACAAACAAAGCTATACCTAAATAAGAAAAGTATTTGTTACCACAAACGTGCCAGCAGAGGAATAACTCAGCAAGCACCACAAAAAGGCCACAGTAATATGGCATCGCAAAAAGAAAATAACAATTCTCCAGAGAGCAAATATAAAGTCATGGAAGACTGTGATCTAACTGATAAAGAATTCAAAACAGCTGTCATGAAGAAACTCAATGAACTACAAGAAAACTTAGAAGGGAAGTTCAATGAGCTGGGGAATAAAATCAATGAACAGAAGGAATACTTTACCAAAGAGGTTAAAAATCTCAAAAAGATCCAAACAGAAATTCTGGAGCTGAAGAACTCAAAAGGGGAGGTGAAGAATGCATTGGAAAACATTGGAAATAGAGCAGACTATATGGAAAAGAGAATTAGGGAGCTCAAAGATAGACCTAGAAATGATGCAAGTAGAATAGGAGAGAGAATTAAGATATTTTTTTTAATGTAGAAATTATACAAGAATTATCCAACTCCAATAGAAAGGGCAACATAAGAATAAAGAGTATCCCAGAAGGAGAAGAGGAGGGTGAAGAGCTTATTTAAAGAAATAATAGCTGAGAACTTTCCAAACTTAGAGAAGGAACTGGATATACAAATCCATTAAGCTAATAGAATGCTCAATTATCTCAACAAAAAAAAGACCTTCTCCAAGACACATGATAATAATACTGTCCAAAGTCAATGACAAAGAAAATTTATTAAAGATAGCCAGGGAAAAAAAACAATAATTTACAAGAGAAATCCCATTAGTCTATCAGCAGCTTTCTCTGCAGAAACTCTACAGACCAAGAGAATGGAACAATATGTTCAAAATATTGAAAAATGAAAGCTGTCAGCCAAGAATACTCTGTCCAACAAAGTTATCTTTCAAATATGAAGGAGAAATAGTGTTTCCCAGAGAAACAAGAGCTGGGAGAGTTCATTGCCACTAGATTTGCCTTACAAGATATGTTGAAAGGAGCTCTCCTACCTGAAACAAAAAGGCAAAGGTATATAAAGCTTTGAGCAAGATGATAAATAGGCAGACAGAATCAGAAAAATTGCAACTCTATATCAGAATAGATTAGTAAACAATTGATTATAACATAAAGGTTAAAAGGAAAAGAAGCATTAAAAATAACCACTTCAATTTGGTAACAAACTCACAATACAAAAGGGGATAATTTGTGACAACAAAAGCATGGAAAGGAAGAAGAAAAGGATAGAACCTGCATAGGCAAGTGAAGATAAGATACTATCAGCAGACAAAGGCCTATCTTGTCTACGTGATCTCTTATACAAACCTCATGGTAATCACAAAACAAAAATTCAGAGCAGAGACACAAAGCATAAAAAAAAGAGGAAACTGAGAAAAACATCACAAAAAAACACCAAATTGAAATGGCAGACAGTAACAATGGAAATACTGAGCCACCAGAAAACAAAAGATAAAACGTTAGTATTAAGTCCTCATGTATCAATAATTACCCTAAATGTAACTAGATTGAATTCACCAATCACAAGACACAGAGTGGTTGGATGGATTCAAAAACAAGACCCAACAATATCCAGAAGGCCCACGTAAAACAAACATAGGCTCGAAGTGACAGGATGGAAGATGATATTCCAAGAAAATGGCAGCCAAAAGAAAGTAGGTGTAGCCATTATATCACACAAACTAAACTTCAACAAAAAAAATAACAAGAGACAAAGATGGACATTACATAATGATAAATGGGACTATCCTTCAAGAAGACATAGAGTATCAAAATGTATAAAGCAATTATTAACAGGCCTAAAAGGAGAAATTGACGGCAACACAATAGAAGTAGAAGACTTTAATATCCCATTTACATCAATGAATAGATCATCCAGCCAGAAAGTCAACAAGGAAACAACAGTCTTCAATGAAAAATTAGACCAGAAGGACTTAATAGATATATATAGAACATTCCATCCAAAAGCAGTAGAATATACATTCTTCTCAAGTGCACGTGCAATATTGTCAAAGATAGACCATATGTTGGGAAACAAAACAAGTGTCAATAAATTTAAGAAGATTAAAATCATTTCAAGTATCTTTTCTGACTACAACAGGATGAACCAGAAATCAACTACAAAAAGAAAGCTGGAAAAGTCACAAATACATGGAAACTAAACAGCAAGCTACTGAAAAACTATAGGATCAACAAAGAAATCAAAGAATAAATCAAAAAATATCTGGAGGCAAATGAAAATGAAAACATGACATACCAAAATGTATGGGATGCAGAAAAGGCAGGGAACCTTATAAGGAAGACTAGAGTATCAAAGAAGATACTATGAGGGAAGCTTATAACAATACAGGCCTATCTCAAGAAACAAGAAAAATCTCAAATATACAATCTAACATTGCATCCAATGGAACTAGAAAAAAAGAAGAACAAACGAAGCCCAAAGTCGGTATAAGGATGAAAATAACAAAAATCAGAGTGGAAATAAATGAAATAGAAACTTAAAAAAACAATAGAAATGATCAATGAAACTAAGAGATGGGTCTTTGAAAAGATAAACACAATTGACAAACCCTTAGCTAGACTCACTAAGAAAAAAATAGAGAAGGCTCAAATAAATAAAATTAAAAATGAAAGAGAAGAATTACAACAGATATCACAGAAATACAAAGGACTATAAGAGAATACTATGAAAAGCTATATGCCAGCAAATTGAATAACCTAGAATAAATGGATACATTCTTAGAATCATACAATCTTCCAAAACTGAATGAAGAAGAAATAGAGAATCTGAATACACTGATCACTAATAAGGTGATTGAAACAGCAATCAAAAACTTCCCCAAAAACAAAAGTCCAGAACCAGACGGCTTCTCTTGTGAATTCTACCACACACTCAAAGAAAATTTAATACCTGTCTTTCTCAAACTCTTCCAAAAAATTGAAGAGGAGAGGACACTTGTTAACTTATTTACAAGGCTAATATTACCCTTACACCAAAATCAGACAGCAACAAGATAAAAAAGGAAAATTATAGGCCAATATTGCTGATAAACATAAATGCAAAACTCCTCAACAAAATACTAGCAAAACAAGTACAATAATATGTTAAAAAGATCATATATCACAATCAAGTAGGATTTATTCCAGGAATGCAAGCATGGTTCAACATCTACAAATCAATCCGTATTGTACACTACATTAACAAAATGAAGAATAAAAATCACAAGATCATCTCAGTAGATTCAGAGAAAGTATTTGACAAGATTCAGCATCTACTTTTGATAAAAACTCTCAATAAAATGGGTATAGATGAAAAGTAACTCAACATAATAAAGGCCATATATGACAAACCCACAGATAACATCATATTCAATGGTGAAAAACTGAAAGCTATCCCTCTAAGAACAGGAACAAGACAAGGATGCTCACTTTTGCCACGGTTATTCAACATAGTATTGGAAATCCTAGCCAGAGCAATTAGGCAAGAAAAAGAAATAAAATGTATTCAATTTGGAAAGGAGGAGGTAAAACTGTCACTGTTTGCAGATGACATGGCTTTATACATAGAAAAGCTTAAAGAATCCACCAAAAAACTATTAGAGATAATAAACAAATATAGTAACGTTGCAGAGTACAAAATCAACATACAAAAAATCAGTTGCATTTCTATACACTAACAATGAACTAGCAGAAAGAGAAATTGAGAATGCAATCCAATTTACAAGTGCAACAAAAATAATAAAATATCTAGGAATAAATTTGACTAATAAGGTGAAAGGCCTGTACACTGAAAAAAAAATAAGACATTGTGGAAAGAAATTGTAGAAGACACAAAAGAATGGAAAGTTATACCACGTCCATGAATGGGATAAATTAATATAGCTAAAAGTCCATATTACTTAAAGCAATCTATGTATTCCATGTAATCCTTATAGAAAGGTCAATGACATTTTTCATGAAAATACAACCAAGAACCCTAAAATTTATATGCAACAACAAAAGACCTGGAATAGTCAAAGGAAACCTGAGAAAAAAAGAACAAAGCTGGAGGTATCATACTTTCAAAGTATACTACAAATTTATAGTAATCAATACAGCATGGTACTCACAGAAAAGCAGACACATAGACTTTCAATTATGTTGAAATGAAAGCCCACAAATAGACCCACACATTTATGGACAGCTAAGTTTGGACAAAGGAGCCAAGAACATGCAATGGAGAAAAGAATGTCTCTTCGATAAATGCAGTTGGGAAAACTAGACAGCTACATTCAAAAGAATGAAAGTAGACCACTATCCTAAACCATACACAAAAATTAACTTAAAATGAATTAAAAATTTGAATGTAAGACCTGAAGCCATAAAACTCCTGAAAGAAAACATAGGCAATACATTCTTTGACATCTGTCTTAGCAGTATCTTTTTGGATATGCCTCCTCAGGCAAGAGAAACAAAAGAAAAAATAAACAAATGGGGATACATCAAACTGAAAACCTTCTGCACAGAAAAGGAAACTATCAATAAAATGAAAAGACAACCTATCAATTGGGAGAAGACATTTTCAAACCATATAGCTGATAAAAGGTTAATATCCAAAATATATAAAGAACTCATACACCTCAACAAAAACAAAATGAACAACCCAATTAAAAAATGGTTAGGGGATCTGAATAGATATTTTTCCCAGGAAGATATACAGATGGCCAATGGGTACATGAGAAAACATTCAACCTCACTAATTATTAGGAAAATGCAAATCAAAACCACAATGAGATATCACCTCACACCTGTCAGAATGGTTATTACTAAAAAGACAAGAAATAAGAAGTATTGGAGAGGATGTGGAGAAAAAATAACCCTCCTACACTTTGGGAATGTAAACTGGTGCAGCCACTATGGGAAACTGTATGGAGAAAATGTTGGTCAAAGGTACAAACTTCCAGATATAAGATGAATAAGTTCTTGAGATCTAATACACAGCATGCAACTACAGTTAACATTCCTGTATTATGTACTTGAAAGTTCCTAAGAAAGTAGATCTTGTATGATCTTACCCCACACACAGAAAAAGGTAATTATGCGTGGTAATGAAGGTGTTAAGTAACCTTATTCTGGTAACCATTTTACAATATATACTCCTATCAAATCATCAAGTTTTACATCTTAAACTTACTCATTGTTATATGTCAATTATATCTCAATAAGGCTGGGAGAAAAAAGAAAGAAATTGTTTAAGAAGTAAGGATTGTAAGAAGCAATGGAGAGGTTTAATGCAAGTGTTAAGGTAAAAGTTTGATCATACTAAGAAGTTCAAGCTTTTCAGAGCACATGGTGCTCCAATTTCGTCTTTTAAGGCCCTCCTTGAGGTACGAGTCCATAGCAGTGGCAGACAAAATATAAAATATGAAAATCTACATTTTCTTCTACAGAAACAAGTTAAAAATTTTCTTGGGCCAGAAACAGAAACTCAAAGCAGAAAATGCAACTAAAGGAAATAAGAGAGTAAGGATATCAGGAGGAAGAACATTCAAGGCACAGGAAAGAGCAAGTACAGAGTTCCTGAGTTGGGAGTATATTTGATGTGTTTGAGGAACACTGAGGCTAATGTGGTTGAAAAATATATGTTCAACAGGAAGAGTGTTAGAGACACCTGTAGTATAAAACAGAAAGCTCAAATCAGACGTTATATTTGGATGAGATAAGGTAGCATGGAAATAAAAGAAAAAAGAACAGACTATTTAATAATTAATAGTGGACGATTTTTATCTGTTTGAAAAAATAAAGTTAGATCTCTATCTCACATAATTTCTTTAAAATTCCAAAAAATAGAAACATAGTATAAACACCAAAACAGGTAAAGTTAGATACTTACCTCATACCAAACATATACCTGATAGGTTGGGTGAATATAAAACAAAATTATGAAAGCATTATAAGAAAATATAAGAATATTTTTATACCATAGTAATGTGGTCTGATAGAAGATGACCAAAAGAAAAGAAATTCAAACCTTAGAAGGAAAAAATTGAAATTTAGCTGCACAAAAACTAACTCTATATTTTAAAATTCACTGTAATTAAGAAGTGAAGTGAAAGATTAGACAAAACATTTGCATCACATACAATGGAGAAACAGTTAAAAGACAATATTCAGTAGTTCTTTCTAGAGGGGCAGGAATTGAATGGGAGGGGACATGAGGGATCTTTCTGGAGTGATGGAAATATTATATATCATGATAGGAGTCTGGATTACTTGGGTGCATGCATTTATCAAATTTATGGAAATGAAACTGTGCACATAAAATCTGTGCATTTCACTGTATACAAATTATAACTCAATAAATAGTTCCAATGAAGCTATAAGAAAAAGACAAATGGACACATAGAAAATGGGCAAAGAGTACACATAGGAAACTCTTAGAAGAACTACAAATTCACAGTGAATTTGTGGAAAGATGCCCAATGCTCAACTGCATTAGTAATTTTAAAAATTATAATTGAAATAACAATAATACTTTTCTACCACAAATTGATTCTCTTGTACACTGTTGGTGAACGTGTGAATTGATACAGCCTTACTGGAGAGTAATTTAAGAGTATTTAACAAAAATGTCTCATGTGAGTAACCTAAAATGTAGTAATCCCAGATTTACAAATTTATCATCCAGATGAATTAGCAGGAATGTATAATTATGTTTGTATAAAGACTTTTATTTTATCCTTGCTTTTATAAAGCAAAATTTTTGGAAACCACCTTAATGTCCATCAGTGGTTGAGAGGATTAAATTAAATTAAGATAGTATTGAATGGCATTGAATTGGACACTTAAAAATGGTTAAAATGGGAGGAGAATTCAAGATGGCAGCGTAAGCAGACTCTGAACTCACCTCCTCCCATGGACGCAGCCAATTTATAGCTACTCTTGGAAAAATTACCCCTGAGAGAGAACTCAAAACTGGATAAGAGGAACCCCTGCAATAAACAACAATCCTAATTGAGGTGGAAGAGGCAGAACCTCCCTTCTGGAGAGAAAAAAATGCCACCTTCACAAGCCAGAATGCTTCACGGCAACCCGGGAGCAGCCCAAAGGTACGCAGCCTTCCCTGGAGGAGTGGGGGACCTGAGCCTGGAAGTGCTCCCACTATAGGCATTTTTTGGGCCCAGCACAATTGAAATGAGTGGCCTAATATCTGACTTTGCTTGCTACTAACAACATTGGGGAATACCCCCAGAAAAACTGGTTCACAAAGAAATTAAAGTCAGCTCTTACAGGGCCCACAAAAATTCACCCATTTCAGAAAGCAACCTAAAATCACCAGAAAGAAAGATGCACAGTCCTTTGGTGAAAAGAGACTCACCTGATAGGCGCTGAGTGCATCTTGGTGAGAGGTGTGACCTCTCCAAAGACTGGGACATTGGCGGTAGCCATTGTAGTGGCCTGGTGTGAATGTGCTGACATAGACACTGGCAGATGCCATTGTAGTTCACCCTGTGGCCTGCTAGCCCAGTGTCTGCCCCACCCACTAGAGTATGGATTTAAACCAGCTCAGCCAGGGCAGGCAGCCTGCCCTAGGGACTGGCCCCACTCAACAACAAGCCCTCAGGCAACTTGTGGGCCTACTAACTGAATTGCCTGGATTACCTGTGGCCTGGGGAGGCGAGTCCACCTCTGTGGGGCACGGCGTATGCAAGAAGCAGGTAGAGAGTGTGGGGCAGTGGTGGAGTGTGTGGAGCTCCAGCCTTCGAGAGACTGGGTCCACTTCAGGAGGTCGGGGCACACACACCAGGCAGGACTGTGTTGACTGTGCATATGGACCTGTGAGCAGTGGGGATTGCCAGCTGCAGAAGACTTGTGCTTCTCAAAGACCCACATGGGGGCTGGACCCACCTTCCAAAACCTGAAACAATTGGGTTCTCCCATGACATAAGCCAGCCCCACCCAGTTGCAATCCTCAGAGAGCTGACAAGAGACTTAAAGGCTGGAGGCTTATAGCAATTGTAATCCCCTGAGCCTAACAACAAGCCACGCTGAGGGCCTAACACTTAATAGAAATACTGCAACAGGAATGTGCTATTAGAACTTGCAGCCAACTGTGCTGGGGCTCCCCACACCCGATAAAGAGACTGAAGGGCCCACAACAATTACAACAGCTGGCCAGAGGCACAGCTCAGCTTCCCTGGGCACCTACAGGGAGAGCAACCACGCCACAACAGAAGGACACATGTAGCCCACATAAGGGTCACTCCTGGAAGATTCAGAACTGAGGGAAGCACACTGCAGGGCCTCATAAGGCATCACTTACATAAGGTCACCTCTCCAAGAGCAGGAGACGTAGCTGACCTACCTAATACGTAGACACAAGCACAGGGAAAGAGGCAAAATGAGAAGGTAAAGGAATATGTTCCAAGTAAGGGAACAGGACAAAACCAAAGAAAAGGAATTAAATGAAACAGAAAAGAGCAACCTACCCGACAGAGAGTTCAAACAAAGAGTGTTAAGGATACTCACTGATCTTGGGAGAAGAATGGATGAACTCAGTGAGAATGTCAACAAAGAGATGGAAGATACAAGAAAGAACCAATCAGAAATGAAGAATACAATACTGGAAATGAAAAATTCACTAGAGGGACTCAAAAGCAGAGTAGAGGATACAGAAGAACAGATCTGCAAGCTGGACAAAAGACTAGAAGAAATCACCCAAGCTGAACAGGTATAAGAAAAAAGAATTAAAAAGAGTGAGGACAGTCTAAGGGACCTCTGGGACAACATCAAGCACACTAACATCCGTGTTATAGGCGCTCCAGAAGGAGAAGAACGAGACAAAGGGGCAGAGAATCTATTTGAAGAAATAATAGCTGAAAACTTCCCTAACCTAAGGAAGGAAACAGACATCCAGATACAGGAAGCACAGAGCACACCAAACAAGATAAACTGAAAGAGGACCACACCAAGACACATCATAATCAAAATGTCCAAAATTAAAGATAAAGAGAGAATCCTAAAAGCCTCAAGAGAAAGTTACATAGAAACTCAAGAGCAAGTTACATAGAAAGAAAACCCCATAAGTCTATCAGCTGACTTCTCAGCAGAAACCTTACAGGCTAGAAGAGAGTGGTACAATATATTTAAAGTGCTAAAAGGAAAAAACCTACAGGCAAGAATACTCTACCTGGCAAGGTTATCATTCAAAATGGAAGGAGCGATAAAAAGTTTCCCAAACAAGAAAAATTACAGGAGTTTTTCACCAAGAAACCACTACTACAAGAAATGCTAAAGGGAATTATTTAGGGAATTATTCCCTAAAAGAGAAGACCACAAATAGGAAAAATTATTTATTTCCATGATAAGAGGGTAATGGATAGAAATGCACAAAAAAGAGGTTAGATATGATATCAAAAACATAAAATGTGGTAGGAGAGGAGTTAAAGAGTAGAGCTTTCAGATAGAGGTCAAACTAAAGAGACCACTAACTTAATACAGATTGCTATGTACGTAAGTTACTATATATGAACCCCATCCTAACCACAAACCAGAAATCTACAATAAATACATAAAAAAACTAAGAGAAAGGAACCCAAACATAATACTAAAGAAAGACATCAAACCACAAGGGAAGAGAGCAAGAGAAGAAGGAAGAGAGAAGAACTACTAAAACACCGAGAAAAAAAGTTAAAAAATGGCAGTAAGTACATATTTATCAATAGCTACTTTAAATGTCAATGGACTAAATGTTCCAATTAAAAGGCATAGGGTGGCCAATTGGATTAAAAAACAAGACCCATATATATGCTGCATACAAGAGACACACTTCAGACCTAAAGACACTCACAAACTAAAAGTGAAGGGATGGAAAAAGATACTCCATGCAAATGGCAATGAAAAGAAAGCTGGAGTAGCAATACTCATATCAGATAAAACAGATTTTAAAACAAAAACTGTAACAAGAGACAAAGAAGGGCACTATATAATGCTTAAGGGAAGAATCCAACAAGAGGATATAACACTTGTAAATATCTATTCACACAATGTAGGAGCACCTAAATATAGAAAGCAATTGTTAACAGACATAAAAGGAGAAATAGACAGTAACAAAATAATAGTAGGGGACTTTAACACTCCACTTACAC
Organism: Diceros bicornis minor; assembly: GCF_020826845.1. Lineage (NCBI taxonomy): Eukaryota > Metazoa > Chordata > Mammalia > Perissodactyla > Rhinocerotidae > Diceros > Diceros bicornis. The sequence continues at coordinate 61,925,814 of NC_080743.1, forward strand.
CAATGGATAGATCATCTAAACAGAAGATCAATAAGGAAACATTGGCATTAAATGACACACTAGAACAGAGGGACCTAGTAGATATATAGAGCACATTCTATCCAAAAACCAAAGAATACACATTCTTTTCAAAAGCACATGGAATATTCTCCAGGAATGACCACATATTAGGCCACAAAACAAGTCTCCATAAATTTAAGAAGACTGAAATAATACCAAGAATCTTTTCTGACCACAATGGTATGAAACTAGAAATCAATTATAGGAAGAAAATCAGAAAAGCCACAAATATGTGGAGATTAAAAAAAAATGCTACTGAACAACAATTGGGTCAACGAAGAAATCAAAGGAGAAATCGAAAAATACCTGGAGACAAATGAAAATTAAAATACGACATGCCAGAATTTATGGGATACAGCAAAAGCGGTTCTAAGAGGGAAGTTTATATCAATACAGGTCTACCTCAGCAAACAAGAAAAATCTCAAATAAACAATCTAACAGCTCACCTAAAGGAACTGGAAAAAGAAGAACAAACAAAGCCAAAATCAGTATAAGAAGGGAAATAATAAAAATCAGAGCAGAAATAAATGAAATAGAGACTAAAAAAAAAAACAAAAGAAAAATTAATAAAACCGAGAGATGGTTCTTTGAAAAGATCAACAAAATTGACAAACTTTTAGCTAGACTCACCAAGAAAAAAAGAGAGAAATCTCAAATAAGTAAAATGAGAAATGAAAGAGGAGAAATTACAATAGACACCTCAGAAATACAAAAGGTTATAAGAGAATAAAATGAAAAGCTATATGTCAGCAAATTGGACAATCTAGAAGAAATGGATAAATTCTTAGAATCATACAACCTACCAAAACTGAATGGAGAAGAAATAGAGAACTCAAATAGACCAATCACCAGTAAGGAGATTGAAACAGTAATCAAAAACCTCCCAAAAAATAAAAGTCCAGGACCAGACTGCTTCCCTGGTGAATTCTACCAAACATTCAAAGAAGACTTAATACCTATCCTTCTCAAAGTCTTCCAAAAAATTGAAGAGGAGGGGAAGCTCCCTAACTCATTCTACGAAGCCAACATTACCCCGATATCAAAACCAGACAAGGACAACAAAAAAAAAGGAAATTACAGGCCTATATCACTGATGAACATCGATGCAAAAATCCTCAACAAAATACTAGCAAATGGCATACAACAATACATTATAAAGATTAAACACCATGATCAGGTGAGATTTATTCCAGGGATGCAGGAATGGTTCAACATTCGCAAATCAATCAGCATAATCCACCACATTAACAAAATGAAGAATAAAAATCACATGATCATCTCAATCGATGCAGAGAAAGCATTTGACAAGATACAGCATTCATTTATGATAAAAACTCTGAATAAAATGGGTATAGAAGGAAAGTATTTCAACATAATAAAGGCCATATATGACAAACCCACAGCTACTATCATCCTCAATGGTGAAAAACTGAAAGCTATCCCTCTAAGAACAGCAACCAGACAAGGATGCCCACTCGCACCTCTCCTGTTTAACATATTATTGGAAGTCCTAACCAGAGCAATCAGGCAAGAAAAAGAAACAAAATGTATCCAAATTGGAAATGGTGAAATAAAACTGTTACCATTTACATATCACATGATTTTATATACAGAAAACCCTAGAGAATCCACCAAAAATCTTTTAGAAGTAATAAACAAATACGATAAAGTTGCAGGATACAAAATCAACATACGAAACTCAGTTGCATTTCTATACAACAAAGAAGTAGCAGACAGAGAAATTAACAATAAAAACCCATTTACAATTGCAACTAAAAGAACAAAATAGGGAATAACTAGGTATTTTAACTTAACCAAACTTAACCAAAGAGGTGAAAGATCTGTGCACTGAAAACTGTAAAACATTCCTGAAAGAAACTGAAGAAGACACAAAGAAATGGAAAGATATTCCACGCTCTTGGATTGGAAGGATTAACAGAGTTAAGATGTCCATACTTCCTAAAAGAATCTATAGATTCAGTGCAATCCCTACCAAAATTCCAACACCAATTTTCACAGGAATAGAACAAAGAATCCTAAAATTTACATGGAACTACAAAAGACCCCAAATAGACAAAGGAATCCTGAGAAAAAAGAACAAAGCTGGAGGTATCAGAATCCCTGATCTCAAAATATACTACAAAGCTATAGTAATCAAAACAGCATGGTACTGGCACAAAAACAGACACACAGATCAGTGGAATAGAACCGAAAGCCCAGAAATAAACCCGCACATCTATGGACAGCTAATCTTTGACAAAGGAGCCAAGAACATACAATGGAGAAAGGAAAGTCTCTTCAACAAGTGGTGTTGGGAAAACTGGACAGCCACATCCAAAAACATGAAAATAGATCATTACCTTACACTATGCACAAAAATTAACTCAAAATGGATTCAAAACTTGAATGTAAGACCTGAAATCATGAAAATTCTGCAAGAAAATATATGACATCGACATCAGTCTTAGCAACATATTTTCAAGCACCACGTCTGACCGGGCAAAGAACAATAGAAAAAATAAACAAATGGGACTACATCAAACTAAAAAGCTTCTGCACAGCAAAGGAAACCATCAACAAAACAAAAAGACAACCTAACAATTGGGAGAAGATATTTGCAAACTATGCATTTGATAAGGAGTTAATATCCAAAATATATAAAGAACTCATTCATCTCAACAACAAAAAACTAACAACCCAATTAAAAAATGGGCAAAAGACCTAAACAGACATTTCTCCAAAGAAGATATACAGATGGCCAACAGACACATGAAAAGATGTTCAAAATCATTAACTATCAGGGAAATGCAAATCAAAACTACAATGAGATATCACCTCACGCCCGTCAGAATGGCTATAATTAACAAGACAGGAAACAACAAGTGTTGGAGACGATGTGGAGAGAAAGGAACTCTCACACACTGCTAGTGGGAGTGCAAACTGTTGCAACCAGTATGGAAAACAGTATCGAGATTCCTCAAAAAATTAAGGATAGAACTACCATATGATCCAGCTATTCCACTACTGGGTATTTATCAACAAAGAATGTGAAAATACCAATGTATAAAAATACATGGCCCCCTGTGTTCATTGCAGCCTTATTCACTATAGCCAAGACTTGGAAGCAACCTAAGTGCCCATCAAGGGATGAATGAATAAAGAAGATGTGGTATATATACACAATGGAATACTACTCAGCCGTAAGAAACGACGAAATCTGGCCATTTGTAACAACATAGATGGTCATTGAGGGTATTAGGCTAAGTGAAAAAAGTCAGAGGGAGAAGGTCAAATACCATATGATCTCACTCATTAAGTAGTATATAAAAACAACAACAAACACATAGAGACAGAGATCGGATTGGTGGTTACCAGAGGGAGGAGGGTGAAAAGGGTAATTAGGCATATGTGTGTGGGGATGGATTGTAATTTGCATTTGGGTGATGAGCATGAGAACATGATGTAATCTATGCATAAATAGAAGTATAATGATGTACAACTGAAATTTATACAATGTTACTGCAGTTTAAAAAAAATAAATAAAATTAAAGAAAAAAAGCAAACATTTTGTATTTCCATAGAAAAAAATTGTTAATTTCTAAAATAAAGTCCACTGGGATTTTGATTGGGATTGCATTGACTTTAAAGATGAATTTGCATAGGGTTGGTATCTCAACAATTTTGAGTCATCCAAATTATGAATGCAAGATATTCAGATCTTTATGTTATCCCAAGTATGTTTTGTAATTTTCTCTATACAGGTCTTACACCTCTTCTGTCAAATTTATACCTAAATATTTTATATATTTGCTATTATTATAAGCGGCATTATTTTCATAATTTCCAATTGTTCACTGCTAATATAATAGAAATATAATTTTATAAATTGAAAAATGGTTAAAATGGTACATTTTATATTATATATTTTACCAAAATAAAAAAAGAAAAATATATATTATGATTATCTATGTAACAGAATATTACAAAGCCTTTTAAAATAGTACAATAGATCTATATACAGACTTGAAACTATTTCGTGATATTTTGTTATATAGGTATATTTCTAAATATGTATATATTTACATGTATTTATGTATAAGTGTTTGTACAAAAATAGGAAAATATATGCAAAGCTAAGATTTTAACAATGCTAAGTTTTTAACAATGGGTACTACTTGTGGTGTTGGATTATAGGGAAGACTTAAATTTTTCATCATATACTTTTAAATTGTTTTAATTTAAAAGAATGTATGATTGTTTTAAAATTAAAATACAAACTCCAGACCATATTACTTAGTTTTCAAAAAGTTTGTGAATAAAGGAAGAAAAGTTATATTCATAAAGCTTCTAGAGGCTGCAACAAATACAGAACTTTGGATGTGGTGAAACTTGCAAAGATTGTATCTCACCATAAATGTGAGCGCATCTAGATTGGCCTGTACATACAAAATATTTCCCTAAAATTAAGTGTAACCACAATAACTTTTTATGTAACTTAATTTTAATTCTATTTTGGTAACAGTGACCCCAAATGCACTGAGTCATATTTTATACAGAAACAGTATGATTAAAGTAAGTGGCAGGGCTGGAGTTCTGTACTGTCTGAGCAGAGGAAGCACTTGAACAAAATGATGGACACAGCTCTCTGTATGGAGCAGTCCCACAAAAGCACTAACCTTGGGTCCATGCACTCTAAGAGTCACTGTCCCTCTACCCCAAGATCCACAGTTATTTTTATCCTATCCTGTTTCCTCTTATAAAAAGAGATTAGAGCACAATTTGACCTATGCCTAAAAGATCCAGTAGGAATCCAGTTCTGGTAACAAAGTCCTTCCCATTTCTGCATTTGTGTTGGTTCTCCTGGGTGAGTTCTTCAGGGCTTGAGCCAACTTCACTTCACAGTAGTTGCAGAAATATTCTCATGGAGGAAAGCACCTGGATGAGGTGTACTGGACAGCTGACTCCCCCAGGATCTCTGAAGAACATATTGGTTCTCAGGCATGGGGTCATGGATGGTTTCCAAAGAGCAGAACCTTCCATAACTTTACATAGCATCTTCATAATCCAAATCTGTATCGTTCGCCTTCTTCAGCCAAGAATATATGGCTGAGGGGTCCTAGAAGCAAAGGCACATGGATAGGAACAGAGCAGAGAAGATAAGAACATGCCTGCCACAGGTTCTCTTCCCCAATCAGCCTGGATGCATCCTATCACGGTGCACCACACAGCATATAAATTGGAGCCTCTTGGAAGACTCTGACCCTAGGCTAGCATTTTCAAAGGGCTACATTCCACTGGTCAGCTACAGAAGTGCTCCTGATGAGCTGCAAGCTGGTCAAAACTTACAAGGCCTTTTCTCATTCGAATGGGCCATTGTTAGTTCCAGAGGCTGTCATTTTTTAAGGATGTCAAAATTTTGTATTCATAAACTAAATTTAGCATGTCACTGCAGTTGACCAAGGACATGAATTCTGTCCTGAGTCATCTAGCTGCCACACCACACTAGACAAAATTACAAAGCACCTATTGTCCTTGAACACTTGGACAGTTGGAATTCCTGCAATATTCTGAAGGGATTTTTGTATCATCAGTGATGTGTTGAATTGTTCAAGGTTTACGAATTGCTGAGTTTTAACGACACAAATCACTATTGATTTAGCTTCGTTTAATAGTAATTTAGTTTTCTACAGGTTGTTGGGTTAGCCTTAGAGCACAGTGATATGTGTATGGTTCAACAGTATTTCATGATAAAGATTTTCAAGTAAATAGAACTGTTAGACTAGGCACGCACTACAGTTTAACTGCAAATCATCCATATGCCCATTGCTAAAGTAAATGTATATGTAACTTTCAAAATTTCCTTGTACAGTGACACTTTACTGTTATAACCAAATGTTTTTATCCCTATTATGAGGGGAGATAAGGGAGAAGATAGACCATTGTATCTTTTGTTTTTCCTAAGTGGCCACAATTTTAAAAGTTTGAGAACCAGTCGCCCAGAAGAAAGAGAGGAAGAACATGCAGGAAAGAACAATAGGGATTCCAACTTACCTTATCCTCATTACGTGTCCTTGGGGGTTCCACTGTGGAGGAAAAGGTATGGTACATACTGTCAGATTCCACTTATGAACACCTTCACTAAATTTGCGTTAGTAAAGGCTTCTTCCTCTTCTGTCTATTTCCTATGGATTTATTTCCATTCTGTCTTGCTTTTCTCCCTATCACAAATATGATTCCTTTACTATACAGAGGAAAATTGGCAGCCTGGGGGTGGGAAGGTAAGTAGGTCCCTCCCGGCATTTATACCTCTCAGCAATTTTGGGCCTAGCATGTATGGGATGGGGCAACAGCAGCAACTAGGCAGCTGTGATGAAGTGCTACAGGGAGTACATAGGCCTATTCAGAGAGGGCAGGCAGAAGCCACCATCTCCAATGCTGCCATCTGACTGGGGAGATACGCAGGAGACAAGTTAGCATCAGCACTGGGCTCTCCTGGAGGCAGCTTCCAGTCAAAGGCCAGTCTTCAGATAGGCACAGCAATGCTCATGGTCAGCTCCAAGGGAAGAAGCAACAGTGAGGAAGAACGCTGCCATACTGACATACACAGCCACTGATTATCCTCTTGGTTCCAGGAAAGGCAAAAGTCAGAGACAAATTCATTCCCTCATGTCTCACCTACTGCTGATTGCAGTTCCTGCTGCATTTGGTACACCAAAGAATAAACCTCATCCCCACTTACAACATTCACTGCAAGAGAAAAAAGGAAGCATCATGACACAGTCCCTTCGTCTTGCCATTGAACTTACTGCATACTTACCACCTACCACAGCTATGAAGACAGATGAGCCACCTATTTGCAGAAGTGGCTGGGGCACAGCAGGGTCAGACTTGCCTAGCAGACATCGCCGCATTGCCCCTTCCTCAGCTTTCTCTACCTACTCTGCCCAGGTCGTTTGGGAAGCCTCACCATTTTGGTATATAGGTTGTTGTTGCACTGGGTCAGGTGAGTTGAGGTAGGTGGGTTGTTGAGGTACAGGGCTGGGAGCGCTCCTGCAAACACAGAAACACATGCTATCTGTCTGGGATAGCATCCCAGATGTCCCAGACATTGCTGACTGGGATTATGAATAAGACACTAAAGGAGAGAAGCCTGATAGAAAGTCCTGAGCAGAATACTAATTTACAGGAAAATCAGCAATCAGCACAACTGCATAGTACAAGCCACAGCCCTATACCTGGGCTGAGTAGGGCATTGCAGAGTATCACTAGATTATGTATTTCCTAAGTGTCAAGTCCTTAACTGACTGGCTCACTGTGGTATTGCCCACACCCAGAATAGTTCCATTCACATCATAGGTGCTCAGTAAATACTGAATAAAGAAATACTGATTCACCCCAGATGGAAAACAGGTTGCTAGGCAGAAGAAGCAGCTTGAGGAGAAAACGGTCTTGCTTGTACATGTACCACTGAAAGAAAGCTACTCTGATTTGGAAAAAAAAAATCTGTTTTTTTTGTTGGCATAAACAATAATACACTATAAAAATATATCAGCTAAACATTGGTTATTCCCAGATGGAAGTATTTAAAATATCTTTTCCTCCTCTAAACTTCTAAAGAACTTCATCAACAATTTTTCTTTATGTTTATGACTCTCTGGCCTGTATTACAGAAATGCATGTACATCTTAACTACTCTAAGACTCTCCACATATTTCCGTATTTTCCTGTCTTTCAGTACTCAACAGAGTGACTTCCAGGCCCTCAGATATTGGTTAATTGATTGAATGAATGCATGAAACAGGTCAAAGCAATGTAACTTTCTTATTCTGCATATTTAGTGAAGGAGATAAATTAGTAAGAATGATGAATGATTTAAATTAATTAGTTTAAAAGAAGATTTAAATTAATTATATAAAAGAAGAGGAATAGCAAGTGAACGTTCAAAGTTATAAGTGGGAGGACTCTGGAGTGGCAGTTTTGGATATAATAAAATATGAAAAAAGCTCATGAGAGAGGTCAATTCAAATTTTTTTAAATAGATTATTCTACATTGTCAGTGAACACAGAAAAAGCAGAGGACTCACCCTGGTGGATCCCTGGTTGAACGTCTTCCTGCAAGTCAAACAAATGAGCGCACATGTCAATGGAGGAACTCTTTCTCAGTGCTTTCATATAGCCCTTGTGCGAGGAATGTTCCTCGTGCCAGCATGTCCATAGCAAGATGCCATTGTGTGCCCAGAGAACATTCTGGTTGTCATTTAGGCAGATCTTTCATTTTGTAGATGAAGAGACTCAGGTCCAGAATAGTTAAGCTAGCTTCCCAAACACAGTTTATACCAGAGCTAAGACATGAATCCACACCTCTGAACTCTTACACCTATTATATTTTTTCCTTTTGGTTTTACAACCACGCCACCTAATCTTATCACAACAAGACTTCTCAGAAGCAGGCAGTCCCCCATCAACATTATAGATGGGTGAGGTGCCCAAAGATGCAGGAAAAGCTTGGAATTTAACTGAGAACCCACATTGTCTTCTCTTGCCCCCATCTTCCTCTTGTTCAATGGAGAAAAGGAGACCAAGATTAAACATACAAATAAATATGTAATTACCAATTGTGATAAAGTATGAATCTAAATAACTCGGTACTCTGATGAAAAATAATAGAAGAGAATCGTAGGCAGTGTGGCCAGGTGAAGCCTCTTGGAGAAAACGATATTTACACTGAAAAGTGAGAAAGATCTAGCATTGAGTAGAATGTGTGGATGTGTCGATGAGCATTTTAGGGAGAAGAAAAACCGTGTGACAATACTCTAAGGCAAACAAGAATTGAGGCATTGGGGGGGAGGGCAAAAGTGGTAAAGGGGGGCATTTGTATGGTAATGGATGGAAACTAGACTTTTGGTGGTGAACGTGTTGTAGTGTATATAGAAGTCAAATTATAATGATATACACTTGAAATCTATATAGTGTTGTAAACAAATGTTACCTTAATAAATAGAAAAGAATTGATGCATTGACTTTAACTGGGAGATGGTCAGTATAGCTGAAATTGCTAACTGTACTTCTCCTCCAGTGGCTGATTAGTTATTTTAGAGTTTCATTTTTGCATAAAAATTAAATCACAGAAGCACAAGATATAGGCTGAGCCTCGACTGATAACACATGGAGGATGGAGAACTTTACTAAAAACATCGCACTACTTTAATAGGTGCCATTCCCATGCTGGGGGTTGTGAGCAGATCTGTAGGTAGAGTGGGTAACAGGATCTATTCATCCTTTACAGTATACTTGTCACAAATCTAGCCTATTTCAGTGAAAAAAAAGGTCATAGTAACAAAATACCAATCCCAATAAATACTAACCGATTTTTCTCTTGAGCCAGCAGCAAAATAATAGGGCAATAGTGGTGGGACAAAGGATGCCAAGCAGCCCCTCAATGACTCCTGAAGTTAGAAGCTCTTTTCTGTCCTCTGTAGGCACTGAGGGGAGAGATCTGTACATGAGCTCCCAAGGAGAAGGGCTAGGGTTTGGAGAGCAGACATCTTGAGTGTGGGTTGAGGCCAAGGTCTGCTCTTCCCAGAGGGAGGGATGGGATGGGATTTATTTATCTAGACACTTGTATCTTATCACATGGATTAAAGAAGAAGGGAGGCACCCAGCCTTCATGTCCTCCATGCCCCAGATACACCTCCCGGAACAGTGCCACCCCCTGAAGCCCCATCTTTGGTAGCACACCACCAAAAACATTTGGGGTCAGCAAAACTCTCCCAGGATACTAGACAAGAGACATTAACCAAGACAGTTCCATAGCCTGAGCTATACCTGTGATGTTGAGTGGCACCACCTCACTGCGCTGGGCCCCCAGGCCATTGTTGGCCTCGCAGGAGTAGTTTCCAGAGTGTTCTGCTGTCAGAGAGAGGTTGAAGGACACTCCTCCTCCAGAAGAAGCCGAGCTGCTCCCCAGGGTGACATCTTCATGATAAAACTTGTACAAGATCGAGGGAGAGCCTCTCTGGGCCTCACAGTGAAGCTCCACCATGTCTCCCACAACAGCCTGGGCCCTGGGAGCCCTGAGGGTGAGGACAGGGCGAGACACTGGAACTGACAGAGATAGTGGACTGTCAGAGAGGGTCTCTGATGATGTGACAGACTCATAATCCCTGCCCACAGAGGCTCAGCCCCATTGAACTTCCTCAGGGTGCCCCAGGGGAACATGGAACCCAGTTTGCGACCTGCTGGCTAAGCTGAAGGTAGTGGAACTTACTTCTGACAGTGATTCTCACTAGCCCACTGAGACTGGGGCCATAGCCATTGTCAGCTGCACAGTAATATTGCTCAGCATCACTCTCCCTCACCGTAGGGATCTCAAACTTCGCTGTCAGTGAACGCCGAGTCTTTGTTTCCAGGTTTAAACCCAGGGCCCCTTTGTACCAGAGGAAAGTGATGTCTCCTGTGCCCCCAGCAACCAAGCAGACAAGAATCAGCTTCTCTCCCTCCATCACGTGTCCCCCTGGAGGTTGTATCTCCAAGCTCACATTACTGACGGGAACTCCTGCAGGAACACAAGATGACATAGGAGGGCCCTGAGTAGGGAGAGTTTCAGGGACCTAGAGTAGGCGTGACAGTCCCAAAAGCAAAGGCCTCAGATAAAGTCAATAATCTATATAGTTTAATGGCAGGGGTGAGGTGCAGCAGAGGGGAGTTCTGCTGATGTGGAATTGGTATTGGTTAGGTTGATAGTGGTAGGGTAAGAAAGATACCATAATATTACTATAGAGGATGCAGCATGACCTCCCTGCCTAGGACAATGTGATTCCCAGAACCCTGATCCCTCAAACTCATTTTTCAAGGCACGGTAATATAATGGTTACGAGTCCAGTTTACAAATCAAACTGCCTGGGTTTGAATGCTGGTTCCAACTCTTACTACGTGTGCTTGATCAAATTACTGAACTTCTCTGAGACTCAATTTCCCATTTGTAAAATGGAAATGATAATGACAGTTATCTCCTATAGTTGTGAAGGTTCAGTTGAACAGCATGTGTGAAGCTCCAGAACAGGGCCTGCAGCATATGAACTGTCCAGTGGTTTCTTTGTGGTGGTCCAGGTTCACCAGTGTTGAGTTTTGAGTGAGTCTGGGAAAGCCCAGCCTTCTAGAAGCATTAGACATTTGCTTTATGGCACAATGGATACGTCTTTGTCTGAGAAGGGGAGAGGATGTCAGAAGTGGCAACACTGACATGGAATAACATGGTTCAGAATCACAAAACTCCTTCTTTTCTTTTTGTCTTTCAAAATCAGTTCCCAACTTCTCCTCCCTAAGCCCTTCCCCACAAAGCCTTCTCTTACCACCTCAGTCAGATTTCCCCCTTCTCTGGGGTTTCTATTAATAGTCAACCCTACACACCACATATTTCGCCCTGGTTGTTTAGGGTGCCGGTCGAGCCTCAGCTTCTCGTAACCAGGGACCATGTATTATGCAGCTATTTCCCCCACACTCTCCAGAACAGTGAAGACACATAGTAAGGGTTTCCTAAACATTCTTCTGTTTGCTTGAATGGGAATAGCAAGGATAAGGGAAGATCCCTTAAGGACTCCGATAAAGAGAGAAGCTCAGGTATATCCTTCAAACAACTCCTATTCCTTCAGGAGCAGAATAAAACAGTCAGGGAAGACCGGCCTTGTGCCTCTGCCCTTCTCAGCCCACCCCAGGAAAGGGCCCCACTGGCACTCACTCTGCACATCTATCTGGATACTCTGGCTCCATATCGCTTTGGGTGATGCTGTCTTTGCTCCACACCAGTAGGACCCTGAGTTTTCCCTCCACATGGTGGCGATCTGGAACTCCGGGAAGCTGTTCCAGCCCTGCCCCAGGGTCTGACCATCTTTAAAGAAGCAGAACTGGGCATCTGACTTCAGTGGAGCATGCTGGATCTTACAAGTCAGGGTCATTGAGTTCCCCTCTATGGGCTGAGAGGGGCTGGCTCTCAGAAACACCACTAGAGAAAAGGATTAAACACATATTACAGGGCAACGGGGGTCAGAGTTTCTGGTAAGAGGCACTTTGTGTTCTCAGCATTTAAGACAAGACTCAAAGAACCAGTCGTTTGGACACACAGACCACCCCTCATATTGTCCCCTGAAGTGGCCCCTGGGCTTTTCTTTGCCGTCTGCTCACCCCCAGCACATCCTGCCCCTGTACAGCATCACCTCCTTCCACAAGGCAACTCTTACCTTTGACTTGGTTCTTAGTCTTTGTAGTTTTATCCATGAACTAAAAAGACCTTTTTCGGAGACAGTGCAGGGTTATTGATGACTGTCACTGGAGTTAGCATTGGAGATGACGATGCTTGAAGTTTTAGGAAAAGTGCTATATTGATTATTTTCTTCTGTTCCCTTTCCTCTGACATCTCAGACCCACACTATCTCTTTCAAAAACAGAATATGAGAACCAGAGGATCAATCAGTCTGGGAAAGACTTAGAGGAACTCAATTTCTTCTTTACTATTTCTCGCCTGTCCCTATTACTGCTATTACTAATGGAAGGGACAGGCATGCACTTGCCTGGAAATGCCCTGCATGCACACATCAGGGACTTCTATACAAACTTCTGTAGAAGCCATTGTCATAAGGAGCAAATTCAATCCATATCTTACGCCTCAGGGATGTATCCCTTTTTGGTCATAGGGCTCTTTTCTGTGTGAGTTAAAGATGGGTCAAGTTGTGTCCTGCTTTCATCTCATCCCCTTATCTGCCCCAGTTGCAGCAGCCCATGAAACATCAAAGCCCTGGTAGCACTGGCTCTTTGCGCATTTGTCTAGCCACTCTTCAGAGCCTCTGCTGTTTGGGAAATTTTAAGAATTTTCCTAGGAAAAGCCTTTTTCTCTCCACATCAGATGAAAATGCTAAGTGTTCTAGATCGCTGAGAGATGATTTCTGGTCTAATATCTGTAATCTCGAAGACTTCCTATTGGAATGCTTTACCCTGGAACTTTTAAAAAGTAAATTCAACCATGGTAACAGAATGTTTGCTCTGTGCTGAGTCATGGAATACCCTGTACATTAGAGTTACTGTCTCTCCTTGGAAAACTGTAGTCCACAGAGGACCGAGAAGCAGAAGTCCCCAGAGGACCTGCTCAGCTTTGGCGGCTGAGCAGAGAAAGGAATAAAATATGCATTAGGCACCTGTAACCAACTCTTCTGAATGAGGCTGGGGTGGGGTTGAAGTAGGACACTGGACAGGGTAGTTTGCAAGGGTCTGGAGCTTGGTCCTGCAGCCCAGAGTTTGTTTCACATAATTCTCAGCCACAGAGACTATCTGGAAAATTCCTGGTGACAGAAGCTTTGTTTCTTCATCCTGGATGTGGCTTTGGATTTCTGCTTAGGCTAGGATTGGACACATGCAATTATGAGGTAAAAGCTGGGCCAGGTACAAGGCATCATGGCATTAACACAAGGCATGAGTTAGAGTTGGGCAAACATCGGGTAAGGAACCCAGAAGGCTGAGTTGATTCTAAATATCTCTAGTCATGGGAATTCCTAATCCTGTGTTCCCTAGTTGCACATGCAGCCTGTGTTCTTGAGGTGGAAGGATAACCTCTTTTAACCCTGTGGTTGGTATGTACAAGAAAGCAGCTCTGCCATAGACTAGATTTAAACACGCTTTAGTGAAAGATTCCTTGTGGGGGAAAATTTCCTCCTCTCTTCATCTGGTAAAAGTAAGACTTTAAATCAGGATCAGAGCAATGAAGTAAGTTTGCAGAAACCAGAGTCTGAGAGAGAGAAATTGCACAGGGGTAATAGTTGTGGCTGTAGAGCAGGGCTGAAAACAGGAAGGAGGCAGCAGTACCACTTTGTTTTGCACATGGCCCGAGGATTGAGTGTCATGTTCTCCATGAATGTGTGACTTCAGCATTTCCTCCATCACTCCTGGTGGAGTACCCAGCTGGGGAATAAGCAGGACCCTGGGAGCCCCTGAGGCTGGGAGGGCAGAGATGCTTCTAATATTAATCTTCGACACCCCCTGACTTCCTTGTGCAAACAGCATCTTCCTCCCTAAGCTGGGATTTCCCAGAAAAAAGACTGTGGTTTTGAGAAGGTCAGAGCAAAAGTGCCCCTGAGCTGAGCAGGCATGTGTCAGGTACAGAACCTGGTGTGAACACAAGCAGCTTGGGCCCAAGGGAGCTGCTGTCATTTGTATATCTCAGGGGCTGTCACCAGACATCAGACAGCCATCCACAGGCCTCTTGCATTAGCTCAAGTGACAAGACACCCACTGACCATGAAGAAGAAAGGGAAGTGCAACTCACCAGTTGGTTCACAGAGTGGAGCTAGGAGAGAATTCAGCAGATATCAGTACAAAGCAGCAAATCCCAACTGTACACAAAGTTTAACATCCCCAAGAGCTTTCCCAACAACACATCTGCCTTCCCCCATGTCCTCCCCACGTCTCTCCCTTCCTCTCTCCATTACTCTTTCTCTCTCTTTCCTTCTCTTCTACTCTTCTTCCCTCCTTCTCTCCTTATTTTTCTCTCCCTTCCTTCTTTCTCTCTGTTCTTTTTCCCACATTCCACATCACCCACAAAACATCTGCCCACAAAACAACACATAGTTCATCTTTATGATCAGAAAGTAATTTCCAATAACTTCTCTAACCTATGGTTAGGAGGTGGTGCCTTTGTCCTCTAACAACCTGGCAGCTCCCTTCTCCAAGTCCCTGATTGCCATCCCCTCATCTCGAAAGTCTTGATGATCCAGCACTAGACTGGCTGACTCATGGTAACGACAGTCAGGCAAGGAGAGTGGAAGGGCTGGTGCTCAAGACATGATGCCCCTTTATTTACCAACTTCAGATCAGAGGAGGCTTAGATCCAGAGAATGAATTCAGATTCCTCCAACGATTCTCTTAACTCTCAAGGATTTGACTATAATACTATGGCATAATAATCAAGAATGGAAAATTCTGGGGAAAATGCAGAGTCTGCAGCCAGATGGCATAGATTTGAATCTTGGCTCTCCCTCTTCCAAGCTGTGTTACCCTAGGAAAAACACTTCATCTCTCTGTGCTTTAGTTTCCTTTTCTCTAAAATGGAGATAATTATAGACCTACCTCACAGAGTTTTTGTGAGGATTAAATAAATTGATATCCATAAAATGTTTAGAATAGTGCCTGGAATTTATTTAGCATTCACTAAATATTATCTCACTATTATTATCTAGTCTAGCCCATTTTTAGTCTGAAATGCCTGCTTTCTTTTAGGTTAAATGCTTATTTGAATAATTATTTCCTCAAGTAGGAGAAGGGAATCAATGGCGGCTAGCGTGAAAATCACATTTTATTTATTCATCCATACAACAAATAATTTTGGATGCTTACTGTACGCCAGACATTATACTTGGCACTGGGGTTACAGGAGTAAATACGAATGACAGTCTTTGCTGTCAAGTAATTTACATTATAGTGGTAGAAAGCCAATTAAAAAATAAATATATAACATGGTTTCAGAGAGTTATCAGTGCTATAAGAAAAATAAAGCAGCAAAATAAGTTACAGAGTATCTTAGGATGGTCTTGACTGTTTAGATAGATGTCAATTGAGTAGAAACCTGAATGCAATTAGAGAGCAAGCCTTCTGAATATTTGAGAAAGAGCATCCCCGGCAGAGAAATAGCAAATGCAAAGACCCTGAGAAGGAATGAGTTTGTCCAAGGAGGAATGAGAAGGCAAGTGTACCTGGAACTGACTAGGTAGGGGGACAGTGGTAGATATTGGTGTGTTCGAAGTAGTCAGGAGCAAGTCATGGAGAGCTTTGCAGACTTGGTAACAGTTTTGGATTTCACTTGAGATGTGATGGGGAGATATGGACAGTTCTGACTTAATTTGCATTGATAAAATCACTCTTACACTATGAGAAGAAAAGATGATAGTCATGCAACAGAAGCAGGGAGAACATTAGCAGCAATTTAGTCTGGAAGAGTGAGGATGATGGCTCAGGTTAGGCAGTACTGGTGGTGTGAAGTGCGAGATTTCAGTATAAATTTTGAAAGTAGAATCCATAAGAATTACTTATGGATTGGATATAAAGTATAAAATAAAGAGAGGAATTAAGTATGATGCTTAGATTTTTGGCTACAGCAACTGGAAGAATGGTGGTGATATTTATGGAAATGAAGATGTGATGGGGAAAAGTAGCTTAAGTTTTGTGGTAGTGGTGGTACACATGGCAGATCAAAAGATATGTTTGGACATGTTGAATTTAGGATATCTATTAGACAGCTGAATAGCAGTTGAATCTCTGAAAGGTGTTCAAAGGAGAGATCAAAGCTGGAGAAAAGCTTGAGTTTAAGCAGTTTAAGCTCAAAGCGGCTCAAAGCGGCTGTACAGTACTAAACTGTACAGCTTGGGAAAGTGATTACGGATGGAGAAGAGAAGTCTAGGTACCAACCTTGGGAAAGTCAAACATTTTGAGGTCAGAAAAGCAGCAGGTATTGAGTTAGAAAGAAAATAAGCAGAATATGGTATTCCAAAGCCAAGTGAAAAAGTATTTCCAGAAGAGGGACTGGTTGTGTCGAATACTCCTGAGAGGCTGAAGAAAATAAGAAATGAAAATTGAATCCTGGATAAGGCAACATGGAAGTGGTTGATGATATTAGCGAAAGCAGTTTCAATGGAGTGGTGGGGATGAAAGATTGAATGAAGTGGGTTCAAGGAAGGATGAGGAAGAACTATAAGGACCTAGAACAGTTTAGCAGTTGCCAGGGGTTAGGAATGGGGGAGAAGCTGACTATAAAGAAATTGAGGGCATGAGGAAATGTTTGAAGTGATGTAAATGCTCTGTATTTTGAGTGTGTCAGTGGTCACATGACCCTAAATATTTGTCAAAATCATAGATGGTATATCAAAAAAGTGAATCCTACTACCCTTAAGTTAAAAATGAATTTAAAAAAAGAAAAGGTGGAATCAGATGAAGTAAATGTAGCAACTCACTGAAAATTTTATAAAAGGAGATAAGAGAAATGGTTCAGCAAATGGGGAGAACACTACGTCACATTTCTATTATTTTAAGATAAAAGATATTGTAGCATGTTTGTATATTTAGGGAATAACCCAGAATGGAGAAAACTTTTGGTGATGGAGCGAAGTTTCTGAGAAAGCAAGAGTCTGGGACCCAACATACAACTGGAGTGTTCTGTCTTTGATAGGATTAATGACAATATATTCATGATAGGATGAAGAACAATATATTCACGATAGGATGAAGGACAATATATTCATGATAAGGAGAGAAAAGGCGGAGTGTGTGGATGCAAAGATAGGCAGGTTGACAGGCATGGCAGTAGGAAGGGGAGGCAATTTTCTTCTGATCACTTTTATTTTCTCAGTGAAATAGGAAGCAAGATTATAAATTGAGAGTAAGAAGGGAGAAGTTTGAGGAGAAAAAAGAAGGTATGAAATAGTGGTCACCAAGAATGGAAGAGCATTGACTATGAAAGTGTGGGAGGATTGCCTGGCACTGCTGATGGTCACCTGAGATTTGTGGTCCTACATTTAAAGAGAGATAAGTCAACACGATTGGGCCTTTTGTTTTAAAGTCACATTCAGCTGCTTAGGCACGGATGTGAAGCATGCAGAAGAGTGTGTTAATCAGAAGAGTGCTATGGGGGAAGAGCGATGAAGGTGTATCCAAGGGAGTATTTTGATGGACTACAGGATCTAAGCTGAATGCTGTGAGAAGTGAGGACATGGAGTGTAGTAATTGGCGATGGAAAAGTAATCCTGGGGAGTTGAAGACGTGTTGGAGATGGAGTGTTAGAGAAAGTAAGCTGGAAATACAATGTAGTTGTGGGTGGGAGGGCACAGTGGGGATGCTGAAAACAAAGATTTTGAAAGTGGGGAAGTTGTTAGTGATGATAAATTCTAAGGTTAGACGGTAGGACTAGGGAAGTCAAGAAGGGATAAAGGGAAATAATGCTGATAGTAGGAAGGGCAAGGAACTAAGAGGGAAATTTGTGGTATGAATTATCTCTGTGATTATTGAAAACACCAAGAACAAAGACAGAATTAATATTGGAAAGAAAGACAGACAGAGAACACTTCCTATGACAGAAAATCTGAAGTGGAAGTTTTCTTCAAAAATTTGGCTTTCCAGTATTTCCCACTTTCTGCCTGACTCTGAGCCCTCAGTTAGAAGTAGAGATATCAGCATCCCTGAGCATCACCAGGCAGAAACTTAGTCCTGAGGAGTCCCACAGCTCTTCAGGAGGCAGGGCCCCAGTGGTTGGAATCCCAAACCCTGCTCTGAGTTGTCCTACTCACCGCAGATCAACAGCAAGAGCCTCAGCAGCATGAGGACCAGGTGGGGCACTGCAACTGGAGATGTTCTCTCATTGAAAAAAGAATTCACCTCATAGTCAAGAGGTGGTGGCTTGTCAGATATTTGAGGAAGTCAGGATCGGAAGTCACTCTGTTGCACAAGTTTACAGAAATAGAAAAAGGAACAAGAGCCTTCAGATGACCCCTCTCTATTTCCTCTCCTGTGGAGGCTGAAAAATAAAAAGTGCTCCATTTTATAGTCTGGTTCAATTTCCACAACTTGAAGGAAATACATCAGGTCCTTCTTCAAGAATTGAGCTTCTTGAAGGAAGTTTCCCAAAGGCAGTTTCTGACTTTGATGAGAGTGGTATCAGGCTAGTCCTGCTGAAATTCAAATGGCATACTTTTCATATTTGATAGGGATGTCTCCTGGACTATGTCAAACAACACATTCTTTTGTTTCTCAGCAGCCTCTATTGTAGTCACACTATGCAAACATGTCATTAAGCCAGGGACTGATGAGCTGCCACCCAGGTTATGTGTAGTGTCTGAGAGTTGTTGCATATGATGATTTGTACAGAGTCAAGCTATTCATGAGATACTAGCTTCTGTATTTAAAGTTTCACAGAATACCAATAAGTGAGCATGAAATGGCTGAAAAACAAAATCACAGGAAATCACAGTCTGGTGGATGTTTGAAAATTAAATACAGGAAATAGGCATATGCAAATTGGCTTCTGGGCATTTGGAGAGAGTTCACTATTATTACTAACCCTGGCATTTGTGATGTTACTTCTGCCTTCACCCAAAATCAGGATATTTGTAATCTCTCCCATTGCTTCCTTCAGCACATTGGGACTATCTGTTTTTGGCCCTTGAAGTCTATATGTAATTCAGATTACGAATTAGAGGAGAATAAGCTATCTTAATTTTCAGCATTTTTTAAATCTTTGAGTATCTAATATCAAAAAGAACCAGATAATGTGTGGAAGCTAAGTTTTAGGCAACATGGGAAGATGCTATTCAGTAATGACATCCAAGTCCAGATATCAAGTTTGAAGAGGAAGACTGACAAAAGAAACAAGCCATCAGTGATGTGCAAAACTGGAGGGAAGAGGGAGCAATGTTGGGAACCAGGAAGAAAATTCAATAAGAAATGCGGAGCCTCTAAACCCAGGGTTTTGCATACACTGTGCTGCCTGCACAATTTCTTCAGATTAAAATATCTCTCCTCTCCTTCCCTATGGGTTTAAAGGCTCTGCATTTTTTGTTAAGCTCTCACATTTTTATTTTCATAACATAATAATTGATACATCCATGCTAAGAAATGTAACACGTATATTACTTATGAAATACTGTGATGAAATAAAAAACCATGAACCTATCCACCAAGGTTCTAACGAGGTAAATGGGGATAGGATCTGATTCAGAAGGCAGTGAGTGAAAGGGAGCACCACTGGGGAGGAGAGAAATGTGAAAATAATTTTATCACTGGGGTCCAAAATCAGGTTAAGAATTTTCATAAGATAATGGATCTGGAATTTCTACTGGGAAATCAGCATCTTTTGCTCCATGGAGTAGTAACGAAGGCACAGAGGTGATCTGAACTCAGAAGCAAGAGTTTAGAGAAAGAAATACCATAGTATAATGCAGAGGAAAAAGATTTACAATGCTTCCTGGCCATATCTAACAAGCTGGGGCTTGCCTTCTGTAGGGGAAGCTAATATGGTTAATTTTATGTGTCAATTTTATGGTGCCCAGATAAGTGGTCAAAAGGAGGAAGCTTTATTCTCATATATTAGGGATGAAGAAAATGTGGCCTGCAGAATAAAAGAAACTTGTTTCAAGTCACCGTAATAGATTGGATTACGGCTTCCAACTATTGGCTGCCTTCTTAGAATTATACATACTTTCTCATTATCAGGTGACTTGCTCAAGTATCTTTTGGGAGGAGGGGATGTTCCTGATTCCCTGGCTTTTGGCTTGGCTATGTGATATGTTTTGGCCAGTGGGATTTAAGTGTACAAGGTATTTGCTGCATCTGCAGACACTTAATTGCAGTTGCATGGTTTGGCTTGGCTGCTCCTTCAAACCACTTCCCAGAATGAGAAGACAGAGGAAAATTGATTGCAGCCCACAGCCTAGAGTCAAGCCCAGCTGAGGCCAGCTGATCCCACCAAAACCTCAATTGACCTACAGCCCTCAATTAGCCTGGGCAAGAAATAAAAGTTTACATTGTAAGCCATGAGATACTGATGTGGTTTGTTACCACAGCAAAAGCTAACACAGTTACACATAGGTTTGTGGCTGGGTACTAACATGCATTATCACTTTGATTTCACCTTCAAATTAATATTACTCACTTATTTACTTGATCTCTGCTATGCACTGTTAGGAGTACATATCCTCTACTCCTTATGTTTCCATAAAAGGGAGAGATTTTCTATCCATACCTCAGGAAGAAAATTATCAAGAAGATGTGACTTATTTAGGAGAAGCAACTAAGCATGCTTGGCTTGGTGCCAGCTTGGTTCTCTCTTTGAGCTGCCAGGCCTCAGCATTCTCTAACCTGCCATCAGCCATACAACAGGTGTCTGCCCCTGCTGCAGAGGCTCATGATTGTCCAGAAGCCTGTCGCCGGGATGGTAAATCTGCCTAGTATAGTGGTGAGTTATAAGAGAACCCACTTAGGTCACACAGCTAAGGCACTTCCTCCAAAGTAACTTCTATTGATGAGAAAGCTGACGTTTGATCCCTTCTGCATGACTCCTGTTACTCTCAATTTGTTCCAAACTTGGATGAGTAAGAAAGGGGTGTTACCTATTGTTCTCTGAAGATGGCACTATGTACCATGCACTATACAACATGTTGAGTATAAAGACATAAAAAACACATGTCCCTTAAGTGCCAAGAATTCACAGTACAGTAGAGAAGAAAGATGTATAAGCAAACAAAACACAGGAAGGTGTGATAAGCATGATGACTGAAATGGTAAAAGTACAGAAGTAACATAGGGGAGAATCTAATTGAATTTATATTAGGAAAAGGGAAGGGGTATGGGAATTAAGCAAGGCTTTCCAGAGCTGTGATGTCTGAGCTGACTTTCCAAGGATGAATAGGAGCTCAGCTAGCTGTCTAGGTATGGAAGAACATTTTAAACAGAGCAAAGAGAGCATACAAAATCATAAAGTCATGAAATAGTGAGGCATTTTGCCAAGATATTTGTAGTTTGATGTTGTTGGGACAAAATGTGAGGAAGTACTGACATGGAATGAGGCTGAAGAGACAAAGATAGAGGATAAATCATTAAAGGCTTTATACGTTCTACTGAGAATTTGGGAATGGACACTTCAGATGGTGAGTTGGGCCAGGTGGGGCTGTGACGGGCTGGAGGAAGCCTTCCCCATTTAAGGGAGGAGTTGCTACTCTGTTTCAGTTGGTCATTGCCATGAGGTTAAAAGGACATGTTGCCAGATCACCTGATTGCTCAAGGAAACCAGAATTTCATGTAAAATCTACTAATTTTTAAATGTTTGAGACTAATTTTTAAAATTGTTTAAAAATAAAGCATTTCTGTTGAGCACCACAGCTTTGTGACCTCTGCTCTAGGTGACTAGGGTGATGGTCAGAGAAAGACACAACTAAACATATAGAAGGTGAATTGGTGAGGGGATGACCTGGACGTGATGAAGATCTGAAGCAGAAATCGGATTGGAGAGTAGTGTACTTAATTGGGGAAATGTTTAAGAGGATGTGCTAATACAATAGCCATTAACCACACGTGGCTTTTGTGTACTTGAAATGCAGCTAGTCCAAATTGAGATGTACTGTAAGTATAAATTACATGCTAGAATTTGAAAACTTAATAAGAAAAAAAAGAGAATGTAAAGTACCTCATTAATAATTTTTTATATTGATTACATGTTAAATGATAATATTTCAGATATATTGAGTTAAATAAAATATATTGTTAAAATTAATTCCACTTGTTTCTTTTTTACTTTTTTCCAATGTGGCTACTAAAGAAATTTAAATTATATATGTGGCTCCTATTACATATCTATTGGACAGAGCCTCCCTAGACCATGACTCTCAGCAAGAAGATGCATTGTAACTCTGGCCACAGCTAGTCAGTAGACAACACCTGGACTTGGGCCATTAGACATACTTTTCCCATTATGGCGTGTCAAGCCTCCATAAGGTGTGATGCCTTCACCTCAGAGTAGAAGAAAAGACACACTAGGAGGGGAAAGCATGAGTTAGAGGAAGAGTGAAAATGAATTATCTAGTTTCCCAAGCATCTCTGAGGAGCATGCTGGACCTGAGATCCTGCATCAGGAGCAAATCATGAGATGAGAACATTCTCACAACTTTCAGAAAATCTTCATGGATCCAAACTGAATTGTGGTCCAATCCTATTGAATACTCACAATCTAGATCATCTTCCCCTCAGAATAGATTACTGAGTAGTCCTGATGAAGAAATACTGAGGTAAAGACCTAAGGAAGGGAGAAAAGGATCATGGGGAGGAAGCAGTCAAGGAATCAGATTCCCCTTATCCACATTTTGGATCCTTTGTGTGTTTGCTCTGGAGGGAAAAGAAGGTGTTAAGCTCTGGGCAATAATGTCATACTTTCTATACATCTCCATCTTTTCAAATGCAATTCTCAAGTATTAACCATCCCTTAATGCTAAAATGAACATAAAATTTATTATCCAAACCAGGATACTTTTGAGAGTGAAAGTGCTCACTAAAAATTATTAACAGAAATTAACTGATCCTCAACAGACATCAACCAATACTGTCCCAGGCAAACTGGGAGCAATTCTCTTTAAGACTTCAGCAATATGAAAAGCCTTCCTGCTAAACTAATATTTTCAAAGACTTTCCCTCTCTGTCATCAGATAACCAGGGATTACCTCCAATGTTTTCCTTCCTACTTTTCTGACCTTGACAGGGATCCCCTCCTGTGTCCCTGGGATAACTACTTGTGGATAAGTCTTGTAACTACTAGAGATAAGATTTATCAGGTCCCAATTCATGCAGAGTTTCTCAAAGAGACAGAGTCCAGCAGAAAGGAGACTTGGATACTGCAGTTTCCCTTTCTCCTTCTCTGGAGGGTTAACAAGGCTGAGTCTCTTTCCAGGCTGTCACTGAACATCATCTACAATGAGAGCTTGGATTACGAGCATCCACCAACACAGCAGGGATGATGGTATCACTTGGGTCTGCTGAGTCAGTCAAGAGTAGGTACCACTTCAGATATTGCTTAGAAAGAGGCTGAGAGAGCAGCCTGGACAGGAAATAGTTGGAGGGATATCACCTTCTGACTGTTCAAGAGATGTCATGGACATGAGCATGCACTGAAGACTAATATTTCTGGGATGTACAGCCACCTGCACAGTTGGCACCAGCTCTGAAATGCACAGCAGATACAAATCAGAGTCAGAACTATTTTCCAGTACTCACCTTATTCTTCCAGCCTCTGGTAGATGCTCTAGACTTGGGAATATACCACTTCTTCAACAAATGAATTTTCTAAAAGAGAAGATAATTTCTCACAGGGACTTATATGAAAGACTTTTCTTCTAATCTGTCTGTTAGATATTTACCATCCCAGACACAATATTGAGTCACTTATATACTGGAAATATCTTGACCTCAGAATACCTGGGACAGAAAGAAATGTCCCTTGGTCCACAGCTCATGGTTCCTTTCTACAAGCCCTTCTTGCCTGGCCTCACCTTGGTTCCTGCCCAACAAAGACTCCACAGCATTGACTTCACACACTTGCTGCAGCTCTGTTGGGGTAGTTGATTGCACACAGTAGGCTCTTGAGAGCCTGGGCTGCAAAGCCCCCTGTGAAACAGAAAGTCCCCTAATATTCTCTGGGACAGTGAATGAGATAAGGAGAGAGCCAGGCGTGAGAGATAGTGTGGAGGGTAGAAAATCCATTATTTATGGATTATGTTCCCTTAAACTCACGCAAAGGCAGTTTTAGAGAAAACATTAAGGGGGAGAAAAATGACCAAGACAGACCTCAACCTGAAGTATTTGCGTACACAGCATATGGCAGCGCCAGAGGACAATAGTCACTTATTTGCAAAGTCCCATAGGTAGAGTAGCTAAAAGTGTCATCATTACAGCCAGTTCATTTATCATTAGCTTTATTACCCCTTCCTCAATTTCATTCCCTTCTCAAACCATTCACATTTGGCTTCTGCCTCAACCACTCCACTGAATAACTCAAATTAACCTTCCATGGCAGAAGGAAGGAAGGGAGAAGTAAATGGAAGAAAGAGGGTGATAAATTCCACAAAACCAGGGAAGTGGGTGGCTCTGACTTCTATATGAGGCAGCAACTTGAGTCCTATGCCTTTGCAATGCCCTAGGAAGATAGCAGAACCTCAAAGGGGAGTATTTCTGTTTTGCATCTATGGACAGTGGACCCCATGATGTAGAACCCAGTAGTGAATTCTCAGTCATCTTATTTAACCTATCAGCACAGTTAATTCATGTCTCCTTCTTGAAACACTTTCTTCAATTGGCTTCCAAGATACCACAGGCTCATGTTTACTCCTACTTCACTGTGTCCTACATGTGTGGTGGATAGTTCTTGTACACACTGACAGCTTTCCACCTCAAGTGCACATATTTCTGGACTTTTCTACCTGTGGCTTTCACTGGTTCTCAGGAGGTTGCTCAAATCTGTATACAGGATTTAACACCAACAGGAGCAACTTCAATCCAATAGGATATAGGAGTTAGTAGATAAATACCCCAGCTTCCCCATCCCTTGGGGAGACAATTTTGAAGTGGTTTCTACACAGTTCCTTAGAAGACTCCCAGTGGGATGGAGACCCAGTTGCCCATAGCAGTAACCAGCTCATTAGTACTCACTTTGATGAATTATCTCCCTTTCCCACTTATTTTCTTCAATCCCTCACCAGTGTTTCCTGGGATTACCATCCAGTTGAAAATCTGCACATAAATCCTTGTTTCAGGGGAATTCAAGCTAAATGTTGTGGTGCCCTGAGGCTCGGTCCTTGAATCTCATCTCTTTTTTCAGTCCTCACTCATTTTCTTGTGACTGAAGTCCTCCAGTCTCATGTCTTTAAATACATTGTATATGCAATGATTTCCCAGATTATGTCTGAAGCCCAGACCTCTCCCCTAAACTTTTACTCAACATCTCCACATGGAAATATAAAAGGCATCTTAGACTCAAAACAACCAAAACAAAACTCCTGATAGCTCCTCTCCCCCAAAACCTATTCCTCTGGACAACTTCCCCAGGCTCAGCAAATTTGGTTCGTTTGAGGAAAGCCCACATGACTGGAATGTGCTGTTAGATGAAAAGAATAGCATGAAATGAGATTGGAAGTTTAAATGGGGGCCAGATCATGCACAGCCATTCAGGACAAAAAAGAAGTATGCATTTAAATTATGTGCAATGGGAAGCTCTCAAAGGGCTTTAAACAGGGTTATGAACTGATATAAGTTACATTTTGAAAGAGAAATGAGCCTTTAAGAATGATTAAAAGTTCACCAGGTAGAAAAGTTGAAGAAGAGTGTTTCCAACTTAAGAAGCAGAACGTATGATTGGCTGTCAGAGTTGCCTATCTTCTATAACCACTTTCATTGATCTTTAATTAATCTAAAATTTTTAAGATTTTTTTCAAATTTATTGAGATATAACTGACATACAACATTGTGTAAGTTAAAGGTGTACAATGTAATGATTTGATACATGTATATATTATGAAATGATTACCACAATAAGGTTAATTAATATATCCATCACCTCACTTAATTACCATTTTTTAATGTGGTAAGAACTTTTAAAATCTACTCTCTTAGAAACTTTTAAGTATACAATATAGTATTTTTAACTACAGTCACCATGCTGTACATTATATCCCCAGAACTTATTGATCTTATACCTGGAAGTTTGTACCCTTTAAGTACCTTCATCTATTCTCCTCATCCCCTCCCAAGCCTGGAAACCACCCATCTACTCCCTGTTTCTATGAGTTCATCTTTTTCTAGGCTTCACATATAAGTGAGAACATGCAGTATTTGTCTTTCTCTGTCTGACTTATTTCATTTAGCATAATGCCCTCAAAGTCCATCCACGTTGTTGCAAATGGTAGGGTTTCTTTTTTCATAGCTAAATAATATTCTATTTTGTGTATATATTTGTATATATACGTATCTCACATTTTTTAGTATTAATCTGTTAGTGGACGCTTCAGTTGTTCCCTTGTCTTAGTTGTTGTAAATAATGCTGCAATGAACATGGAGGTACAGATATCTCTTTAAGATAGTGATTTCAGTTTCGTTGGATACATACCTAGAAGAAGAATTGCTGGATCATATGGTAGTTCTATTTTTATTTTCCTTGAGGAACCTCCATACTGTTTTCCATAGTAGCTGTACCAATTTACTTTCCAACCATCAGTGTACAAGAGTTCCTTTTTCTCCACACCCTCACCAGCACTTGTTATTTCTTGTATTTTTGATAATAGCCATTCAACAAATGTGAGGTGATATCTCGTTGTGGTTTTGATTTGCATTTCCTTGATGATTAGTGGTGTGGAGCATCTTTTCATGAGCCTGTTGGTAATTTGCATATGTTCTTTGGAGAAACATCTATTTGGATCCTTTGCCCATTTTTAATTGGATTATTGTGTTCTTTGCTATTGAGTTGCATAAATTCTTTATACATTTTGTATATCAGTCCCCTATCAGATATATAGTTTGCAGATATTTTCTTCCATTCCATAGGTTGTCTTTTCATTTTGTTGATTATTCCTTTTGCTGTGCAGAAGTTCCTAGCTTTGTGTAGGCCTACCTGCTTATTTTTGCTTTTGTTGCTTGTGCTTTTGGTATCATATACAAAAATTTATTGCTAAAACTACTGTCAAGAAGATTTTCCCCCATGTTTTCTTCTAGGAGTTTTACACTTTCAGGTCTTAAGTTCAAGTCTTTCATTCATTTTGAGTTGATTTTTGCATGTAGTGTAAGATAGAGGTCCAGTTTCATTATTTTGCATGTGAATATCCAGTTTTCCAACACCAATTATTGAAGAGACTATCCTCTCTGCTTTGGGTATTCTTGGCCCCTTTGTCAACTATTATTTGATAGAATATGAATGGATTTATTTTTGAGTTCTTGATTCTACTCCACTGGTCTTTTTTTTTTTTTTATGCCAGTACTATACTGTTTTGATTACAATAGCTCAGTAATATAGTTGTAAATCAGTAAGTGTGATGCCTCCAGCTTTGTTCTTCTTTCTCAAGATTTTCTTTTCTTGTGGTGTCCTTATCTGCGTTTATTGTCTGGGTAATGCTGGCCTCATAAAATGAGGAGTGTTCCCTCCTCTTCTATATTTTGGATGAGTTTCAGAAGGATTGGAGTTAATTCTTTAAATGTTTGGTAGAATTCACCAGTGAAACCATATGGTCTTGAGGGGTTTTGTCAGGAAGTTTTTGACTATTGATTCAGTCTCCTTATTCATTATTGGTATTTAGATTTTCTATTTCTTCATAATTCAGTCTTGGTATGTTGTATGTTTTGAGGAATTTATCCATTTCTTCTAGGTTGTCCAATTTGTTAGAATATAATTGTTCATAATAGTCTCTTATTATCCTTCGTATTTATGTGTATCAATTGTATTATCCCTACTTTCAATTATAATTTTCTTTATTTGAGTGCTCTCTCTTTTTTTCTTGCTTAGTCTACATAAAGGTTTGTCAATTTTGTTTATCTTCTCAAAAAACCAACACTCGGTTTTATTAATCTTTTCTATTGTCTTCCTATTTCCTATTTTATTTATTTTTATTCTACTCTTTGTTATTTTCTTCCTTCTGATAAATTTGGGCTTAGTTTGTTCTCTTTTTTGTCCTTTTTTCTTTTTGCTTCTCTGACTAGATAATTTCAAAGGATCTATCTTTGAGGTCACTGATTCTTTCTTCTACTTGGTCAAGTCTACTATTGAAGCTCTCTATTGAATTATTCAGTGTAGTCATTGTATTTTTCAGCTCTAGGATTTTTTTTTATGGTTTCTATTTCTTTGTTGAAGTTATTTTGTTCATGAATTGTTTTCTTAATTTCATTTAGTTGGCTATCTGTGTGTTTTTGTAGTTCAGTGAACTTCTTTAAGAGGATTGTTCTGAATTCTTTGTCAGATAGTTCATAGATCTCTGTTTCTTTAGGGTCAGTTATTGGGACTTCATTAGATTCCTTCAGTGGTATCATGTTTACCTGATTCTTGTGAACCTTTTATCCTTGCACTGTTATCTGCGTATTTGAGTAAGTAGTCCCCTTTTACAGACTTTAAAGGTTCACTTTGGCAGGGAAAGACATTCCTCAGTCAGCTCAGATACTGGATGCGTGAGCTGCTAACATCTGCTAGCAGGGGGGGCTTGCTTCTGGGGTCTCTAGTTGCCAATGCCACTGCCTGTGCTCTGAAATCAGGGAGGTGCCACTGGCTGGGCTTTGCAGTTGGGTGGGTCTGCTGGTTAGGCTCTGCTTTCAAACAGGGCCACTAGGTGGACTCCCTGGTCGAACAGAGCTTCTGGCTGTGCTCCACAATCAGGTCAGGCCACTAGCTGGCCTCTACAACCACCTTTGATTGGGCGAGGTCAAGGGCTGTGTTCCTTGGCCTAGAGGTGCCATTGGTTGGACTCTGTGATTAGGCAGGATCACAGACTGGGCTTTGTAATCAGATAGGCCACTGGCTGTGCTCTGCTGTTTGGTGAGGTCACTGGTCAAGCTCTCTGGTCAGGCAGGGCCTCCAGCTTTATCCTGCAGTTGGGTGAGGCTGGAGATTGTGCTCTGAAGATGACAGGGATCACTCTCTGTGCTCCCTGGTCTGGTGGAGCTTCAGGCTATGCTCTGTGATTTAGCGGGGTTACTGTCTGGGCTCTGAGGCTGCCCAGGGTCACTATTTAGGCTCCCTAGTTACATAGGGCCAGAGCCTATGCTCAACAGCTGGGCAGGACTGTTGGCTTGGCTCCTTGCTCAAGTGTGGCTGTAGGATGGCTCTGTGGCTGCCTGGGTTCTCCTGGTTGGGCTGGACCAGAGGGTATGCTGGTCATTTGGGTGGGGCTTCAAATTTTCTTCCCTGCCAGGGCTGTAAAACAGACTCCACAGCTGATATGGCCCATTGTGTGGGGCCCTAAATCAGGCAGAACTTCCAACTAAGCTTCCTGGCCAGACAGGGCCATTGACTCAGCTCTGCAGATGGGCAGAGCCACTGGCTAAGATCTCTACTTGGGAGCGACTGCAAGCAGGAATGCAGTCTGCCAATATCCAAGCACTGGTTGCTATAAGCTCACCCCACTTCCCAGTCTCCATCTGATCCCCAGTGGTCAAACCCTGTAGATTCACTCAGTGATTCCCATGAGGCAAGACTTGAGTGACCCCCTGGGAAGCATCCTGAAATGTTGGAGAGCTGGATTTCCACCCTGGACTCTCTTTTCGTACTGAAGAAACCATAGGGCCAGAGGGGCCCTCTTGGTATGGTGCTGTGCCAGCCTAGGGGAGGGGCAATGCAGTTAAAGTGAAACTACTTCTCTTACCTTTCTAATGCAGTCTTTTTCAGTCTCTGAGACCCAGGGTTTTTTCATCCTCATCCACAGGCTCTGGGTTTT
Organism: Diceros bicornis minor; assembly: GCF_020826845.1. Classification (NCBI taxonomy): domain Eukaryota; kingdom Metazoa; phylum Chordata; class Mammalia; order Perissodactyla; family Rhinocerotidae; genus Diceros; species Diceros bicornis. The sequence goes on from NC_080743.1 coordinate 61,955,847, forward strand.
TCACAACGATATCTTATCTATGGGTAGTTGATAGCTGGTCTTCTTGTGAGTGAGACTGAGTCTGGAATGACCTATGTCGCCATCTTGATAAGGTCACCTCAATTCATCTGTGTTTTAGTAAGAAGAGCATGAGCTATAAATGTCACCTATATAAACAGATTGATTGGTCATCCATCCAACCAGAACCACTCAAGGGTAATGTATTGTAGTGGTACCTCTGTGATAAGTCCTGGTACTTATCTTTTCAGATCCATAAACTTGATTTTATGCAATGAGGGTTATTCATTACTAATAAATGGGCTTATCTAACCAACGTTACACAAGATGGGTAAATTATCACTTTATTAATTTAAAATGAGAAAATTGGTTAGGGTTATTTTGGTTAGAATTATAAAAACCAATGAGATAATTCATTAAAATATAAAATATGTATATATATTGTAAACATACAGCAGTTTATCACAGAACCCAAGACCAGGAATGCAGTTGGACTCCAGGAAAAGACAAGAACCAGAAATTGAAAATTCAGTCTTGGTTCTCACTATGTCTCTCATCTATGTTCCTCTCTGTGCATCTGTTTCATTCATTTCCTGTATCTCTGTGGAACAACTTCCTCTCGTTCTCTGATCCACATGGTATAAGGAAAATGGTCATACACAGCTCCTGGGTTAACCTGTTACAAGTGTAGTTACTTGGAGAAACTAATCTACTTTCTATCACAGTTCCCATCACCTGGGAAGGGCTGACTGATTCACCTTAGGACAGATGCCCACTCTTGGTACTAATCAACTGTGGCCAGGAAGGCAGGATTGTGTTGTTGAAAAATGCACCTTAGCATTTACCCAAAGGAGTTGAAAACTTATATCCACACAAAAGTCTGCACACAGATGTTTATAGCGGCTTTATTCATGATTGTCAAAACTTGGAAGCAACAAAGACATCCTTCAGTAGGTGAATGGATAAATAAACTGTGGTACATCCAGACAACAGAATATTACTCAGAACTAAAAAGAAATGAGCTGGGGCCGGCCCGGTGGCGCAAGCGGTTAAGTGCGCGCGCTCCGCTGCGGCGGCCCGGGGTTCGCTGGTTCGGATCCCGGGCGCGCACCGACGCACTGCTTGGTAAGCCATGCTGTGGCGGCGTCCCATATAAAGTGGAGGAAGATAGGCACAGATGTTAGCCCAGGGCCGTCTTCCTCAGCAAAAAAAAAAAAGAGGAGGATTGGCGGATGTTAGCTCAGGGCTGATCTCCTCACAAAAAAAAAAAAAAAAAAAAAAGAAATGAGCTATCAAACCATGAAAAGACATGGAGGAAACTTAAATGCATATTACTAAATGAAAGAAGCCAACTTGAGAAGGTTTTATACTGTATTATTCCAATTATATGACTTTCTAGAAAAGGTAAAACTATGAAGACAGTGAAAGGATCAGTGGCTGTGAGGGGTTGGGGGGGATGAGGGATAAATAGGCAGACCACAGAGGATTTTTAGGGTAGTGGAACTACCCCGTATAATACTATATTAGTAGATACATGTTCATAAATTTGCCCAAATCCATAGAACAACACCAAGAGTGAACTCTAATGTAAACTATGGAATTTGGAGGATAACGGTACGTCAACGTAGGTTCATTGATTGTAACGAATGTACTACTTTTGTGGGGGATGTTGATAATGGGGAGGCTATGCATGTGTGGGGGCAGGAGGTATATGGGAAATCTCTGTACCTTCCTCTCAATTTTGCTGTGAACCTAAAGCAGCTCTTAAAAAAAACAAAGTCTTAAAATACGCACACTTAAAATGCCTGCAAGGAACTCTCCATGAATGTGTTGGGTATAGTTTTGAGAAACAAAAGGGCTCAGAAGACTGTCAAAAATCAATATTAAAATAAAATATAATAATGTATAGTAAAACTAAAATTATGAATGGGCCAGGTCTCACATTTCATGATTAGCACGGAATATTCGATATTTAGAGGCTATTGAGGAAGTCAAATAATCATCAGAAAATTTTATGGTGAGCTTTGAAGCAATGCAATTGATTTTTTTAAAAACTAACTATGTCTGTGTTAGTAATATAAGCTAACTGCTGTAAATAAACCACCCAACACCTCAGTGGCATAATACAAATAATGTTTATTTCTTATGCATGACAGTGTCAGCAGAGTATGGGTGAGAGACTCAGGCTCCATCTAGACATTCAAAGATCCAGGCTCCTCCCATCTTCTGGTGCTGCCTTCCCCTACGTCCTTGGGGTCTTGTCTAACAAGCCAGCAGATAGGGAGAGAAACAGAATGGAGAAGGCAAATTGTCATTAACTGCCTTGATGTGAAGTTGTCATAAATCACTTTCATTATGAGAACTGGCCTCATGGCCCCACTTACATACAAGAGACACCTAGGACCCGTGGTTGCTGAAGAAGCTCAGGACACTGTCATGTAGCAAGTCCAAATGTATAGACTGTCACCAATTTACAGCTGCTGCATCAGGGCAATTTTCAACAGGTGGGCCCCTCCACACTGGAGACTATGCAGGTGGTTGGGGCCGGGCCACAGGTCCACAGGCCTGGAGGGCTTTACCGCCCAAGGGTGGCTGAAGGTGTGTGTACTGTGCGTGCACCTACTGCACAGTTCCAGGGACCTGGAACACAGCACTGGTTGGGAGAGGCCTTTTCACAGGAGCAGGATATTGGAGACACAATGCATCTGTCTAATTCCAAACGCTAATCTACACAAAGGCGCATATTCCTTCTGAAGACAGAGCAGCAGGAGTCTGTCCTGCCTTGCCAGAGCTGGGCTCGCTGACTGGCTTGAGGCCCATGATGATAATCTAATAAAAGCTTGGGAGCTGGAGAATCCTGGGACCCCGTCAGGCAGCAAGTCCAAATGGGAACTGACTGTTGCCAATTTGTAGCAACCGCCTCAGGGTGATTTTCGGGGGGAGGGTACCCCCACCACACTGAAGACTGGAGGTATTTAGGACCAGGGCTCAGCTCCACAGGCCTGAAGAATCCAGCTGCCGCAGGCTGATTAACAGCATGGATAGTGCGCATGCGCGGCCCGGCCAGCTCAAGGTAGCCAAGTATTTGGAACAGGGCAATTGTCAGGAGATGCCGGGTCACAGGACCGGGATCTTTGGGTAAAACTTTCTGCCAAATCACAAGCCCTACCTACCCAATGGGGAATACTCCCCACTGAAGGCAGAGCTGAAAGTTATTCAACTGCCTTGCCAAGGAGGGGCCCAGAAGGCTGGCCAATAAGAGACTCCTAGGAGCCTTGGTTGCTGGAGAAGCTCAGGACCCCATCACGCAGCAAGTCCAAATGGGGATTGAATGTGGCCAGTTGAAAATTGCTGATTCAGAATGATTTTTGACAAATGGGATCCCTCCACCCTGGAGGCTATGCAGGTGGTTGGGGACCGGCCTGAACTCCACAAGATTGGAGGACCATGGTGGCCAAGGCCAGCTGCGGGGTGCACACTGCACATGCGAGGGCCATGCAGTTTATTGTAGCTAGGAATCTGGACCCTGGCAAGTGTGGGGAGTGGCCGGGTCACTGGAGGGGCTCTCAGGGGACAAAGTGTGTGCAAAATCTCAAGCCCTAACCTACCCAATGGGCATTGTTCCCCCGGAATGCAGGGCTCAAGGTTGCTGGACTGCCCTGCTAGGGCAAGGCTGGGAAGGCTGGCTGGGATATCTTCTGAAAATAGATGCCTGGGAGCCCTGGTTACCAAAGAAGCCTGGAACTCTATCAGGCAGCAAGTCCAAATGGGGACTGTCTGTCACCAATTTGTAGTTGCCACCTCAGGGTGATTTTTGGGAAGTGAGTTCCCTTCACACTGGAGACTATGCAGGTGGTGGGGCCGAGCCCCAGCTCCACATGCCTGGAGGGCCCTGGCTGCCCCAGGATAGCTGAAAGGGTGCATACTGCGCATGCACATGCCGAGCAGTTCAGGGCAATTTGGGATCCGGACCTGGACAAGGGTGGGGAGAGGGTCACAGGAGAGGCTCTTGGAGGACAAGACATATGCCAGCTCACAAATCCTAACCTACCCAGTGGGCAATATTCCCCCTGAATGCAGACCTCAAGTTTACTGGACTGCCTTGCCAAGGCGGGGCCGGGAGAGATGACTGGGGTATCATCTAAGAGAAACCTGGGAGAAACCAGTGGCATGACCAGGAGGAAGAAGCAAACATGAGTATTTGTGAGCACTGGCAGTCTCTGACACCATGCTAATAATCTCTTCAACTCTGATGTACTATTTTATCTTTGGCTGTCAAGATTAAACAGCCATATTCTTAGTCAGGAAATCATCTTCTATGGACAGTGCTAACCAGCCCATGTTAACTTTGTCTTTCAGCTTCTCGATTTCCTCTCCTTCAATGGCGCAATCATATTGGACTTGCTAGCACTATGAGGCTATTGTCAGGTCTTGCTTTCAGAGTGGGATTCACCCCATCTCCTCCAAGAGCTATTACTTTTATCTGATTGGTTCTCAGAGGTTTTACGGGGTTAGAATTTTACAAAAGAAATTTTAATATAGACCTTAAGGGGATATCAAATTTTCTTTTGTGAAATTCCAACCCTGTTCTACTCTCTCAGGATAAAAAAGCTTTTCAATGACTCAATCAAGGCAGTTCAGCAGGCCTCTAGATTCCAGGTAACATGTGGTAGGGGCAACAGGATATTAGTCTGTGGGGAACATCTGGAAGACCTGTGAGAACTGATCAGAGAAAAGCAAAATCTCTTTGAGTAGACAGAGTAGATCCCCAAATGTCTGTTAAGGAATTTTCTTCTCTTCTGTGAAGTTAGATTTCTCTGCTTATTTTCCCATGCTAGAAAACAGACAGTGAGAGAGTTCTACGTCCAGACTAGAGAACTATACAACCAACATATGGTTGTATCTCCTGGCAGGTTCTCTTCTACCTAATCCTGCCTAAAAGGTCATCGCTGCATAGCTGACACACCTGCTTCCCTGTGGGCAGAAAGAGCATATCACACAGAGCGGCAACTGTGGAGACTGTGAGATCTACTTTATTAGACAGCATTAATGTAGGCAAGTTACAGGTACTCAACTTAGCCCCAGAGTCTAAAGTTGTCAATTTTTAGCATTAAGTCTTGATTCTCTCCTTAGTATCATTCTGTCTTGCCTCAGACTTGCAGATCCCAAAGTCTGAGTTGATAAAATGAGAATGATATTATCTGGTTAGCATGAGGCACAACTTTGGACATCCTCAAACTCTTTCTGCCTCTTCCTTTCCCTTCTCCCAGTGGCAGCCCCATAGCCAATACAGTTTTCCTTGGATAAATTAAAATGCACTTGTGAGATTCTTCTTGTTTAATGCCAATTATGTTGGCAAGTTGTATGCACATGGCCAAAAAAGATGTTTTGTTGTGGGCATTCAGGGAGCACAACATCTTTTTCCAAATGTCATGAAAAAGTCTAGGATTACAGGATACTACTCTGCTCCCGAAAGAAGAGTCTACTCTCACCAAGGAATAGGAGAGTAATGAGATGTTATTAGTTGTTGTGATCACCCGAAACTTGAGAAAAAGAGTTCAAAAAGACTCTAAGCTTTCCCCCAAGTTCCTTGTAATTGTCTACCCACATTTACTTTCAAATATTCCTTTCATTGTCTGCTTACGGACGTAGACCTAGCCTCGGTAATGGCCTATACCAGTCACAGTAACAGGCTTTGGGATCCAAAGCTGGTTAGGAAGAGGCAGAAAAGGCCAGAATAAATGCCAAGTGGTCAGTAGTGAGGAGAGGGTGACTGGGAGCTCATCTTCTCCAGCAAGAGAGAATTCAACAACTCATATCTCCAGGCAATGATGGGGGTGCTTGGCTCTGAGAGCAAGGCCTAGGCACAGTGTTCAGACTCCTGCTGAAGGGCTGAGGGAGTTGTGGCTAAAGCCTACAGGACCAGAGCTCATGCTGGGCCAATTAGGGCCCATGAGAAAGTAAAGGACAGTCAGGGCCCATAGGGGTCAGGTCAAGCATCAAGGCTGCTTTTCTGTAAAGAGAAGAAGAATGTACAGTAAGGATAAGGATATGCCACAAAGGGGTTATTTCATTCAAGCTCAAAGAGGCTAAGAAAGAAGAGTGGGTCCCAGAATAGGGAAGAGACCCTCCCAGAGCCTAATCACGCACACATTCCACACCAGTGGGAGCCAAGTCAGAATCTGGCGCAGTATTCTAGGGACTTATTCACCAGCTTCCATGTGAATCACAAACAGTATTTACATATATTAATGCATCTTATCCTCACACAATCACAAATTTTTTCAAGGCAAATGAGACAAGTGTTTCCCTATTTTGCAGATGAAAACACTGAGGTCCTGAGCAGTTAAGTGACTATCTAAGATTACATAACCTCAAAATAGCAATAGCAAGGCTCAAACTCTAGTCTTCTGTCACTAAATCCCTCCTTTTCTGGGTACTAGCTGCTCCTCACATCCTTGGTCAACTATCAGCTCTGACCTAGTTCCATAGCTGGGTGTTTAACCAAGTAGCCCTGCACAACCAGCTTCCTACCCTGACTACAAAGCTGGACTTCAGATCTGTGGCTCTCTTGAGTCAGCCACCCAGGGGCTGCACTTGCATTTCCTGGCTTAAGTTGGGAGAAGGCTTCTTCGTTGAAGAGGTCTACAGTTCAGGGCTGGTATCCTGGCCTCTCTGAAAAGACTGTCTCATGGACATTCCCAAAGAGCCCCAGCCTCATGCCCACAGATTAATTTAAAATCTGGGGAGTGACAACAGATAGAACGGCATGACACAATCTTCTATAGTTTAAAATTAGGGTTTGAGGGTTGGGGTCTTCTAACAGAACTAACCCTGAGTTAAAAGTCAAGACTGGTCATTTTAGTTCTACTCTATCATTTGACAGCAATTTTTATGTTTTTCACAAGTCGCTTATTTTTTCTGACTCTCACTTTCTTCGTGTTTCATATAAGGATGTTGATCCAATAATTTTCAAAACCCCTCTTGCTCTCACACTCAATAACTGTATGGTATGGGTTTTTAAATTATTATTCTATTCATTACCAGAACACCTCGATTATATCCCTTGAAGTGCACGTAAAGTAGGTGACTACTATGGACAGCTATATGGGACTGGTAGAGCTACCCTCATCCCAGAGTTCGCCCCCACCACCCCTTCCTCACTGCCCTCCACGCCAGTCCTCATGAACTCCATCTACAAGACTTACCTGAACAGATTACAGCCACATCTTCCTTGTGGTTGCAGTTGTGATATCCCCAGAACCTGTGCCTGCACTGCTCCAGGGACCTCTCCTCCCCTGAGCAACGAACATCATCCAGCCAGATGCGGCCAACCCCAGGGCCAAAGCTTCTCCGGGCTTTGACAGATGGAAAGAGGGACTCTCCACAGCCCAGTTGCTTGCACACCACCTGGGCCTCCATTTCTCCCCAGCCATCATCACAGACAGTGCCCCATTTGCCCTTGTGCAGCACCTCCAGTCTCCCAGAGCAGCTGTTGTCTCCTCCTACCAGCCTCAAGTCAAAGGGATCTGCAGGGCAGAGGAAGAAGTCAGGGGATGGAGAGAAGCATGGAAAGAAGAAAAAATAAGAAGATCATCCCCCACATCCTCATTCAAATCCCATCAGCACTTTTGAAACTCTCCTCCGGTGTTTCTGTGATTATAGCCCCTTCTCTAGGTTCCAATCCGTGTGGTCCAGGTCCATTCCCTAACTAAGATCTTTTCACTTTCCCATCCATTTTACAAAAATCTAATATTTATAAGTGACTATCTAGTGGTTTTTAAAAGTTGAAGAATTCAACAAGTACATGGAATGTTGTGCCTTGTCTCTATTCTATAGAATTCAATATAATAATAGTTCACGTTAATAAAGTGTTTAAAGCATTTTCAGATACAAAGGCAGATATTATCTTCTCTATTTTAAAAACAAGAGAATTGATGACTGGCACAATTAAGTAACTCTGTCATGGTCACTTGATGCATGAGTAGTTCTTGTAAATATTGGTTGAATGGAATTCCATTTAATCAAATTTATGAATGAACCAAGTCTCTTGGCTCATAGGCATTACCTTCACATTCGACACACATGTCCTCATCATGGTTGCAGTTGTTATTCCCCCAAAGCCCAGAGGGGCAGTCCTGAAGCTCTTCTTCTTTTCCTGAGCATGACACATTGCTCAACCAGATGGGCCCTTGGCCCTGGAGAGTTTTCTTGCAGCAGCTATGGGTCAGTATGGCCCTCCCACAATCCAGCTCACGGCACACCACCTTCGCGTCTGAGAGGCTCCAGCCTGTTTTGCACACTGTGCCCCACTGCCCTTGGTACTTCACCTCCACTCGCCCCTTGCAGCGCCCCGGGCCACCAGCCAGCCTCACGCTCTCTGGGAAAAGAAAGAGAAAGCGTCTATTTCCTACAAGATCACAGACTTCCCAGAAAATGTACACAGGCCCAATGTATACATCTCTCTGTTCTTCGTCTTTAGTGCAATGTATACTAGAGTGCTCAGCACTGACTAACAGATGCTTGCTAAAAGAGTGGATTAGTGAATCAATGAAGTGAATGTTATTTTGCAGTTCCAAGTGGAATCATTAATTATGTCTGTGGAATCTGTTATTTTCCAATTTATTTTCACATTCAAATTCTCATTTTTTCCTCACAAGAGGCAGGTAGAGGAATTGCATAGATTTAAAAAAACAATAATAAAATACAATAATAGCATACGTGATGGGTCCAAGACCAAAAATTTTTGGCTCAATTTCGGCATTATCACCCAAGTATTCCAGATTAGTAGTCCACACTCTCAATCTTTCTAAGAAATAGGAATGAGACCTCAGTGTCAGGGCACAAAGATTTAGTGATTGTTTCCTTGGTAACAAACTGGACTGACAAAGGGAAGAGGTGGACCAGTGTCTCAACCAAATCACAGTCTAATGAGGGAGAAAGTGTACACAGAGAGGGGATACATTATTAATACATAGAAAGCAAATATATGAAGAGAGCAAAGCAATAAAACAACAAGATATATGCATACAGTTGTGTTGTGTTGGTTTTCTATGAGCATCTCTTGTCTACATAACTAGATGGTGGACTCCTTGAGAACTGTAAAAGCATACCTTACACTTTGCAAGCTCATTTCTTCCCCATAACTCCACCCCAAGGTCCAGATATAGGGTACACTATTTAACAAATATTTAGTGGTCGATGGATCTGTGCATGCTCATATGTGTGTAAACAAGAAAAACAGGTTCTCTTATAGATTGAAACAAAGAAGAATCATTAGTTCAACCAAGAAGGAGTAACGATTCTAGGTGAGGATAGTGTTTGTCTCCCAACCCCACAATTGAGAAAGTGTGAGATATGAAGGACAAGTAGCCAATTAGCCCTTGTGAGAAAGTCCATGGTGGGGAATAAAGAAAAACAAGAGTGGTCATGTGGGGTATGAACAGTAGGCAGATAGTCCTTGAGCCCTGCCATACTCACTTTCACACGACGCTCTTGCAGCCTTACTGTATGAGCAATCCAAAGCATCTTGAAGATCACATTGAGACAGTTTATGTTCCATCCCATTGCAATTGACATCTTGGATGAAGATTTTTTGCTCTTCTTCTGTTGATGGTTTATATAAAATACCACTGGTTGTCCCCTTGGCTTCTCCACAGCCCAGCTCTCGGCATACCACGGCCACATCTTTCATGTCCCAGCCATCATCACACACGGCACCCCAGCCACCTTTCTGTTCCACTTGCACCCATCCTTCGCAGCGGTGGCGGCCTCCTACCAGTCGCACTCTGAATGAAGGTTCTGCAAAGAAATGGAACATCGGCTGGAGATCTGGGAGGAGCACAGAGAGTACTCAAGCATCTACTCAGTCATCTTGGAACTCCTCCACCATTCACAGACGGTGTGAAAACTTGGGGCATGAGAAAGGAGGGATCAAAAGGGAAGGAGAGAAGAGCTTCAGGACCCCATCTCTGAGTTCTGGTTTTGCAAGACTCTTAATTGTACCCTACCAAGAACTCCACTTCAAGACACCTAGATAGGACTGCTGGCTTATGAGTTTGAAAATTAGGAGAAAGAGCATCGTTGAACACCTAGCCGTTTTTAGAATCTCTGGTGGTCAGAATTGGAAGGACCTACAGGGATCGTCAAGTCCACCCCATGATTTCACAGATGAGGAAAATGATCCTCACGAAACTGAAGGTTATATGGTCCCACTGTCAAATAGTGGAAGGCTCAGGTCAGAACACGAGTGTAGAGATAATATCTGTTTTGCTCTTTCTTCTTCATGATGTTGTCTCTGCCCATGGCAGCCAGATGGAGGCAGAGTGTCTCGATATAATTTGGCCTGAACAGCCTGACCCTCTCTCTCCCAATATCAATGATCTACCCTTACCATCCTTGCTGCTTCCTATGATATTTTCCCACATCCCAGAACCCAACTCAGAAGTGATTGTTTCCTTGGTAACAAACTGGGCTGGCAAAGAGAAGATGCAGACCAGTCTCTCAACAAAATCACAGTCTATTGAGGGAGAAAGTGTATACAGAGAGGGGAGAAATTATTAACACATAGAAAGCAAATATATGAAGAGAGTAAAGGAATACAACAACACTATATATATATATATATACTTGTGTTGTGTGGGTTTCCTATGAGCATCTCTTGTCTATCTAACTAGCTGGCGGACTCCTTGAGAACTGTAAAAGCACGCCTTACACTTTGTGAGCTCATTTCTTCCCCGTAACTCCACCCCAAACTCCAGATACAAAATATACTATTTAACAAATATTTAGTGGATGATGGATCTGTGCATGTTTGTATGTGTGTAAAGAAGAGAAAAAGTTTCTCATATAGATTGAAGCAGAGAAAAAAGCAATAGCTCAACCAAGAAAGAGTAACGATTCTAGATGAGGGTACCATTTATCTCCAGGGCCCAAAATTGAGAAAGTGTGAGATGTGAAGGACAAGGAGCCATTTAGCCCTTGTGTGAAAGTCCAGGCTCTGGAAAGATAAATAAGAGTGGTCATGTGGGGTATGAACAGTTGGCAGATCGCCCTTCAGCCCTGCCATACTCACTCTCACACGACGCTCCTGCAGACTCATTGTATGAGCAAGCAAAAACATCTTCATGCTCACATTGAGACAGTTTATCTTCCATGCCATTGCAATTGACATCTTGGATGAGGATTTTTTGCTCTTCTTCTGTTGATGGTTTATATAGAATACCACTGGGTGTCCCCTTGGCTTCTCCACAGCCCAGCTCTCGGCATACCACGGCCACATCTTTCATGTCCCAGCCATCATCACACACGGCACCCCAGCCACCTTCCTGTTCCACCTCCACACGCCCTTCGCAGCGGTGGCGGCCTCCCACCAGTCGCACTCCGAATGAAGGTTCTGCAAAGAAATGGAACATCGGCTGGAGATCTGGGAGGAGCACAGAGAGTACTCAAGCATCTACTCAGTCATCTTGGAACTCCTCCACCATTCACAGACGGTGTGAAAACTTGGGGCATGAGAAAGGAGGGATCAAAAGGGAAGGAGAGAAGAACTTCAAGACCCCATCTCTGAGTTCCGGTTTTGCAATACTCTTAATTGTACCTTACCAAGAACTCCACTTCAAGAAACCTAGATATGACTGCTGGCTTTTGAGTTTGAAAATTAGGAGAAAGGGCATTGTTGAACATTTTTAGAATCTCTGGTGGTCAGAATTGGAAGGACCTACAGGGATCGTCAAGTCCACCACACGATTTCACAGATGAGGAAAATGATCCTCATGAAACTGAAGGTTATATGGTCCCACTGTCAAATAGCGGAAGGCTCAGGTCAGAACACGAGTGTAGAGATAATATCTGTTTTGCTCTTTCTTCTTCATGATGTTGTCTCTGCCCATGGCAGCCAGATGGAGGCAGAGTGTCTCGATATAATTTGGCCTGAACAGCCTGACCCTCTCTCTCCCAATATCAATGATCTACCCCTACCATCCTTGCTGCTTCCTATGATATTTTCCCACATCCAAGAACCCAACTCAGAAGTGATTGTTTCCTTGGTAACAAACTGGGCTGGCAAAGAGAAGATGCAGACCAGTCTCTCAACTTAATCACAGACTAATGAAGGAGAAAGTGCACACAGAGAGGGGAGAAATTATTAATACATAGAAAGAAAATATATGAAGAGAGCAAAGCAATAAAACAACAAGATATATGTATATAGTTGTGTTGTGTTGGTTTTCTATGAGCATCTCCTGTCTACATAACTAGATGGTGGACTCCTTGAGAACTGTAAAAGCATACCTTACACTTTGCAAGCTCATTTCTTCCCCATAACTCCACCCCAAGGTCCAGATATAGGGTACACTATTTAACAAATATTTAGTGGTCGATGGATCTGTGCATGCTCATATGTGTGTAAACAAGAAAAACAGGTTCTCTTATAGATTGAAACAAAGAAGAATCATTAGTTCAACCAAGAAGGAGTAACGATTCTAGGTGAGGATAGTGTTTGTCTCCCAACCCCACAATTGAGAAAGTGTGAGATATGAAGGACAAGTAGCCAATTAGCCCTTGTGAGAAAGTCCATGGTGGGGAATAAAGAAAAACAAGAGTGGTCATGTGGGGTATGAACAGTAGGCAGATAGTCCTTGAGCCCTGCCATACTCACTTTTACACGACGCTCTTGCAGCCTTACTGTATGAGCAATCCAAAGCATTTTGAAGATCACATTGAGACAGTTTATGTTCCATCCCATTGCAATTGACGTCTTGGATGAGGACTTTTTGCTCTTCTTCTGTTGATGGTTTATAAAAAATACCACTGGTTGTCCCCTTGGCTTCTCCACAGCCCAGCTCTCGGCATACCACGGCCACATCTTTCATGTCCCAGCCATCATCACACACGGCACCCCAGCCACCTTTCTGTTCCACCTCCACCAGCCCTTCGCAGCGGTGGCGACCTCCTACCAGTCGCACTCCGAATGAAGGTTCTGCAAAGAAATGGAACATCGGCGGGAGATCTGGGAGGAGCACAGAGAGTACTCAAGCATCTACTCAGTCATCTTGGAACTCCTCCACCATTCACAGACGGTGTGAAAACTTGGGGCATGAGAAAGGAGGGATCAAAAGGGAAGGAGAGAAGAGCTTCAGGACCCCATCTCTGAGTTCTGGTTTTGCAAGACTCTTAATTGTACCTTACCAAGAACTCCACTTCAAGACACCTAGATAGGACTGCTGGCTTTTGAGTTTGAAAATTAGGAGAAAGGGCATTGTTGAACACCTAGCTGTTTTTAGAATTTCTGGTGGTCAGAATTGGAAGGACCTACAGGGATCGTCAAGTCCACCCCACGATTTCACAGATGAGGAAAATGATCCTCACGAAACTGAAGGTTATATGGTCCCACTGTCAAATAGTGGAAGGCTCAGATCAGAACACGAGTGTAGAGATAATATCTGTTTTGCTCTTTCTTCTTCATGATGTTGTCTCTGCCCATGGCAGCCAGATGGAGGCAGAGTGTCTCGATATAATTTGGCCTGAACAGCCTGACCCTCTCTCTCCCAATATCAATGATCTACCCCTACCATCCTTGCTGCTTCCTATGATATTTTCCCACATCCAAGAACCCAACTCAGAAGTGATTGTTTCCTTGGTAACAAACTGGGCTGGCAAAGAGAAGATGCAGACCAGTCTCTCAACTTAATCACAGACTAATGAAGGAGAAAGTGCACACAGAGAGGGGAGAAATTATTAATACATAGAAAGAAAATATATGAAGAGAGCAAAGCAATAAAACAACAAGATATATGTATACAGTTGTGTTGTGTTGGTTTTCTATGAGCATCTCTTGTCTACATAACTAGATGGTGGACTCCTTGAGAACTGTAAAAGCATACCTTACACTTTGCAAGCTCATTTCTTCCCCATAACTCCACCCCAAGGTCCAGATATAGGGTACACTATTTAACAAATATTTAGTGGTCGATGGATCTGTGCATGCTCATATGTGTGTAAACAAGAAAAACAGGTTCTCTTATAGATTGAAACAAAGAAGAATCATTAGTTCAACCAAGAAGGAGTAACAATTCTAGGTGAGGATAGTGTTTGTCTCCCAAACCCACAATTAAGAAAGTGTGAGATATGAAGGACAAGTAGCCAATTAGCCCTTGTGAGAAAGTCCATGGTGGGGAATAAAGAAAAACAAGAGTGGTCATGTGGGGTATGAACAGTAGGCAGATAGTCCTTGAGCCCTGCCATACTCACTTTCACACGACGCTCTTGCAGCCTTACTGTATGAGCAATCCAAAGCATCTTGAAGATCACATTGAGACAGTTTATGTTCCATCCCATTGCAATTGACATCTTGGATGAGGATTTTTTGCTCTTCTTCTGTTGATGGTTTATATAAAATACCACTGGTTGTCCCCTTGGCTTCTCCACAGCCAACCTCTCGGCATACCACGGCCACATCATTCATGTCCCAGCCATCATCACACACGGCACCCCAGCCACCTTTCTGTTCCACTTGCACCCATCCTTCGCAGCGGTGGCGGCCTCCTACCAGTCGCACTCCGAATGAAGGTTCTGCAAAGAAATGGAACATCGGCTGGAGATCTGGGAGGAGCACAGAGAGTACTCAAGCATCTACTCAGTCATCTTGGAACTCCTCCACCATTCACAGACGGTGTGAAAACTTGGGGCATGAGAAAGGAGGGATCAAAAGGGAAGGAGAGAAGAGCTTCAGGACCCCATCTCTGAGTTCTGGTTTTGCAAGACTCTTAATTGTACCCTACCAAGAACTCCACTTCAAGACACCTAGATAGGACTGCTGGCTTTTGAGTTTGAAAATTAGGAGAAAGAGCATCGTTGAACACCTAGCCGTTTTTAGAATCTCTGGTGGTCAGAATTGGAAGGACCTACAGGGATCGTCAAGTCCACCCCATGATTTCACAGATGAGGAAAATGATCCTCATGAAACTGAAGGTTATATGGTCCCACTGTCAAATAGTGGAAGGCTCAGGTCAGAACACGAGTGTAGAGATAATATTTGTTTTGCTCTTTCTTCTTCATGATGTTGTCTCTGCCCATGGCAGCCAGATGGAGGCAGAGTGTCTCGATATAATTTGGCCTGAACAGCCTGACCCTCTCTCTCCCAATATCAATGATCTACCCCTACCATCCTTGCTGCTTCCTATGATATTTTCCCACATCCCAGAACCCAACTCAGAAGTGATTGTTTCCTTGGTAACAAACTGGGCTGGCAAAGAGAAGATGCAGACCAGTCTCTCAACAAAATCACAGTCTATTGAGGGAGAAAGTGTATACAGAGAGGGGAGAAATTATTAACACATAGAAAGCAAATATATGAAGAGAGTAAAGGAATACAACAACACTATATATATAAATATAGTTGTGTTGTGTGGGTTTCCTATGAGTATCTCTTGTCTATCTAACTAGCTGGTGGACTCCTTGAGAACTTAAAAGCATACCTTATACTTTGTGAGCTCATTTCTTCCCCGTAACTCCACCCCAAACTCCAGATACAGGATATACTATTTAACAAATATTTAGTGGATGATGGATCTGTGCATGTTTGTATGTGTGTAAAGAAGAGAAAAAGTTTCTCATATAGATTGAAACGAAGAAAAAAGCAATAGCTCAACCAAGAAAGAGTAACGATTCTAGGTGAGGGTACCATTTATCTCCAGGGCCCATAATTGAGAAAGTGTGAGATGTGAAGGACAAGGAGCCATTTAGCCCTTGTGTGAAAGTCCAGGCTCTGGAAAGACAAATAAGAGTGGTCATGTGGGGTATGAACAGTTGGCAGATCGCCCTTCAGCCCTGCCATACTCACTCTCACACAACGCTCCTGCAGACTCATTGTATGAGCAAGCAAATACATCTTGATAGTCACATTGAGACAGTTTATCTTCCATGCCATTGCAATTGACATCTTGGATGAGGATTTTTTGCTCTTCTTCTGTTGATGGTTTATATAGAATACCACTGGGTGTCCCCTTGGCTTCTCCACAGCCCCGCTCTCGGCATACCACGGCCACATCTGTCATGTCCCAGCCATCATCACACACGGCACCCCAGCCACCTTCCTGTTCCACCTCCACACGTCCTTCGCAGCGGTGGCGGCCTCCCACCAGTCGCACTCCGAGTGAAGGTTCTGCAAAGAAATGGAACATCGGCTGGAGATCTGGGAGGAGCCCAGAGAGTACTCAAGCATCTACTCAGTCACCTTGGAATTCTTCCACCATTCACAGAGGGTGTGAAAACTTGGGGCATGAGAAAGGAGGGATCAAAAGGGAAGAAGAGAAGAGCTTCAGGACCCCGTCTTTGAGTTCTGGTTTTGCAATTCTCTTGATTGTACCCTACCAAGAACTCCACTTCAAGACACCTAGATATGACTGCTGGTTTTTAAGTTTGAAAATTAGGAGAAAAAAGTTGGTTGAACATCTAGCAGTTCTTAGAATCTCTGGTGGTCAGAATTGGAAGGACCTATAGGGATCGTCAAGTCCACTCCGCTATTTCACAGATGAGGAAAATGATCCTCATGGAAGTGAAGGTCATATGTTCCCACTGTCAAATAGTGGAAGGCTCAGGTCAGAACACGAGTTTAAAGATGATATCTGTTTTCCTCTTTCTTTTTCATGATGTTGTCTCTCCCCATGGCAGCCAGATGGAGGCTGAGTGTCTCGGTATAATTTGGGCTGAACAACCTGACTTTCTCTCTCTCTCTCCCAATGTCAATGATCTGCCCCTGACATCCTTGCTGCTTCCTGTGACATTTCGCATGTCCAAGAACCCAACTCAGAAGAAATACGGAGAGCACTGGGAGAGGGAAGAGTCAGAGCCTCAGAGTCTCAGAACCCCAATACTTAGTCTAGAAAATTCTAGGCATTGGGGATAGGTGGGAGGCTCCACAGGGCCTCCAGATATGCTCTGAGTAATCCAGGATTTGTTTCTACTTCTGGACTACAATTCTGGGGGTAAAAAAGACTAACAGACATTCTCTCCCTTCCACCAAGAAATAGAAGTAAAGTAGAGATGGCTCTGTAGGGAGACCAGAGAAGAGCCCATCAAACAACAGACTTTTGTTAAGCACATACTACATACCAGGTAATGTTATGAATTTGGGGAACAGTGATGAACAAGATAGTCAGTATTGTTGCCCTCAGGAGATTATTTAATAGGCTTGAGGCAATCCCACTAAGTCTGTTGCAGCCCCAGACTGATAGAATGATATTGAAGAGCTAAATTTGCCAGGCCTCCATGAAGTGGGGCAGTTTACTGAGAGAAGCCTGGTGCACCTGTAGGGGCCACCTTTGGACTGATGGACTGTGTCCTATTGGGATATAAAAAGTATAACATATGACAACATAGGCCACATGGGATGACCCAGATGTCTGCGTGAATGAATTATGACTTCTGAGGACCAGATTTCCCACTGCCTACCTTGTCTCAACTCTGCACAAACTCCCTAGAACTTGGAATCAACCCCAGAAGAAGAACTTGAGGGAGAAAACTCTGACCTGGCTGATTTTAAACTGCACTGAGAAGTTCATGTTTGATTTGATCATTTGTTTTGTTTTTCTGCTTTTCTTCCATAATCTTTTTGGGGGAAAGAAATATGAGGAATGGAGGCTAGAGATAGAAATTAAAATATACCTATAAAAGACTAAGAGAAGTTTCCATTTTTGCAATCTAAATTTAAGATGTATATACCAGAGTACAAATATAAATCAGGAGAAGTCACCTAGAAATAACTTTTGGGTCATTGTAACTAAAGTTAGAGTTTGGATAGGGATTATTGTGTACTTCAGGAAATATTAGCTATCAGGATCCTTCCCAGGTTATTTTATTTT
Organism: Diceros bicornis minor; assembly: GCF_020826845.1. Taxonomy (NCBI): domain Eukaryota; kingdom Metazoa; phylum Chordata; class Mammalia; order Perissodactyla; family Rhinocerotidae; genus Diceros; species Diceros bicornis. The sequence goes on from NC_080743.1 coordinate 61,973,705, forward strand.
ATTTTGAACTATAAAATTCTGACGTTAAATGAGTTTTCATTTTCCATGGAGTGGAGGACTAGAACACCTCCTAGGAAAGAAGAAATATGTAAAAAAGAAACAAAATAAGTATAAAAGAAATACAGCTTGAGGAGAGAGAAGGGCTGAGAAAAGATTTGAAAGCTAGAAAGAAAAGCAGAGGGGCTCATCAGGGCAGCTGTGTCCTAGGCAGTGCCTTTAGCCTACTTTATTAGCTGAGGGCTTAAGAGAGGGACCCAGGGGTGGAGAAGCAACATCCTGGGATGCGAGAAGGCTGTAAAGAGAGCAGCTGTCCTCCTGCACCAGCAGTGAAGGACAGCCCTGGAGGCCAGAGAAAAAAGACCAAGTAATCTGAATGTTGGACTGAGAACCAAGAAGCAGCACTCCTTTAGGAATCAAATTGAGCCCAGCAAGGTGTGGGATCCTCCACATCCATAGCAGAGTTTGTAGCTTCCCCTCTCTGATAAAGCCTCTACCATCAAGAGAAAGAGTAGATTGAAGGGATAATGTAAAAGAAACTGATAATCCATAAACAACGCCCTTAAGTTTGGACCATCATAGCCTTCCTCTCCCACAGACTCGTTCTGCCTGTGCAGCTACATTTTCTCCTTGGTTGAGCAGTTTGTGCATTGCTCAAAGACTCTTCGCAGAGATGGCCAGTGGTGGCTGAAATCCAGCCTGAATTCTGCTGATGAAACCATGTGCTGCAAGAAGCAGATGCATTTCTAGTTCAAAGGTGCCATTGTGGCTGACAGAAGGACCTGGGAACCCTGCAGGGCAAAAGGAAGTTTATTTCCCAAATATGCCCCCAGGGGGTAAGGTGCCTTCTGAGCCTGAAACAAAACAATCTGATACTTGGAGGTGGCCAAGAGTCTTGGGCCACAGAGGCCAAGTGGAGAGGGATCCACTTGCAGGATAAACCACCCAAATTCCTTCTAGGTTCTGGAGGTGAAAATCCACCCACATAAGACTGAGTAGGGAGGTTGGGAAACCAGAAAGGAAACCTACTGGGGCTGTTTTCAACCAGAGCTTCTCTCCATGGCCCAGGAAGCTTCAAAATTTCCACTCTCCAGAGCTTGGAGGCCTCCCTCTCACGATCCCCAAAAATCTTACCTGTGAGGCCAGATCCGGTGCAAATGGCTGAGGAAAAAAGAAGGAAGTGAGTGAGATTATTTAGTCAATTTCCAAGCCTTTGTTCAAAAAACATAACTCTCTAGAAAGCCTTTGCCAAACTTTGAGGGACAGTTAGAGTTGTAGATACGCAGCCTCCAAAGTCATTCCTGTTGGGACCTCTGCTTCTGGAATGACCAGCCTCGAAGGATATATGGACACTGGCTAGGAACCACAAACACCAATTCTATCACAGCTAACTGACCCATCATGTTCCCTTTACATTTGATATTGGCTCTACCCCCAGGCTTGGATAGATTTGCTTTTCTATTCTAGTCAATTAGACTGATTGGTGATTACTGCCTGAAGTAGAAGTGTGGTGATACAGCCTCTAGACTCAATGGGAAAGCATGCTGGAGGCCACCAGGAGGATGCACTGGTGAGGGAAAGTTAAGATGTCATGAGGGGCAGCACAGAGAGTAGGGGAAAAGGGCAGGATTTGTCTGTGTTCACTGGTACTGCATTTAAACCAGGGCCAGCAAACTTTTTCTGTAAAGGGCCACATCATAAATATTTTAGGCTTTATGGACCATGTAGTCCCTGTTATGGCTACTCAACCCTGCCATTGTAGCATGAGAGCAGCTATATATATGTAAATGCATGAGCATGGCCATGTTCCAATAAACCTTTATTTATGGACACTGAAATTTAGACTTCATGTAATTTTCATGTGTCACAAAATATTACTCTTCTTTTGATTTTTTTCCACCATTTAAAAATGTAAAAACCATTCTTCGCTTGTGGGCTGTAGTTTGCTGACCCCTGGTCAACAGGTCAGAAAGCAGTTCTACATTTAGTTCCAAACCTCCAGGTTTAAGCAGCTGCTAGTACATCTTCAAAACAGAGTTCCTTCCAACAGGATCTCTACATGAATCGACTGCTCCGTCCATTAGTCTCCCTACTAATGCTGTAGAGTCCTGATCCTTGTGATTGTCACTGGTCTTTGAGGCCTGGGCATTTTATTTTTTTTTTTAATTTTATTTATTTATTTATTTTTCCCCCAAAGCCCCAGTAGATAGTTGTATGTCATAGTTGCACATCCTTCTAGTTGCTGTATGTGGGACGCGGCCTCAGCAGCGCTGCGTCGGTGCGCACCCGGGATCCGAACCCAGGCCGCCAGCATCTGAGTGAGTACACTTAACTGCTAAGCCACGGGGCCGGCCCTGAGGCCTGGGCATTTTAAACTGCAGAACTCGTCATCCCCCACCACCCCAATTTATAGGATATTTCTGAAGAAGCTAATATCTTTGGACCTCCAGCCTAGAACTTTTCAGGTAGATCCAAATACAGTATTTCAGTGGCTTCTCCTGGAATATTTTCTTCTTTTGGTTTCCAAATAATTTCTTACTAACCCCATGCCCTTAATCTTAAGGATGTGGCTAGTTCCAGACTCAGTGAGACCTTGTCTGCAACTGTCTAAAACTCAAGGTTATGTTATACGTAACACCCCATATGTCTAGTAAAGAACACAAAACATTTGTACACGCAAAGGAAATTGAACGTGTCAAGCCTGATATGTGAAGCGATATAACCCCAAAGTGACTTGAAAGCTCTGTAGCAGAGTAGATAACTATGAGTAACAGGGACCAGAAAGGCTTCCTGAAGGAGGTGGGACAGAAGGTAAGCCTGGGAGATTCAACAGTACATTCATGATGGGCGGGACTAGCTGTTAGGTGATACAGGGGATGGATAGATGTTTAAGAATATGGCCAGCACCCCACATAGAACACGTAGGTGCCTGAGTGACCCATGTGGGCTTCAGTGATGCACTGGATCCTCAAGACAATAAAAATGGATGTGATTGATTAGGGAAGGAACCTAGCAGTCATTGTTAGATGCCCTAAGTTAGTTATCTTGTGAAAAGGCTCCTAACAAACATCTAAGGAACATCATATTATCTTCAACTCATAGATGAGAACATGATTTCAAGAAATATGGTAACTTAAAAATTCAGACAGCTAAGAAATCAAAGAAGAAGGATTGAAACCCAGGTCTCTTTGACTCTGAAATTCCCACTTACTCTAAATTAATCTAGGTAATAAAAAACTGGAGGAAACATATGAAACACTTTTGACAGGAAACTGAACAATATGATCAATAAAGGTGTTTGTCTTACAGGTCTACTTCCTTTTCTTGCTATACCTGCTGCTACCCATGGTCCATTTATTTGCCTTTTTATAAATAGTACATTTAAGGATATTAATGTAAAAAGGGAAATGGGATAAACTATTATAAATTTGTTCAGTGCAAATATAGGGAAATAGAAAAAATCTGGTAAAGTTGATTATAAATTGGGTATATATTAAGTGACTTTTTGGGTTTAGAACAGTTGCTAGATATAGAAAAAGGGCAGAGCAGAGAGAAACCTCTCCTTGCAAGATACCTGGATGTGCACCAGGTGGGCAGGGAGAGGATTCTCCTGGTCAAACTTCCAGAGTACTCTGAAGCCTAAACCAACAGGGGCAGCGATACTCACCAAGGATCAAGGAGAATAGCAAAGCCATGACCCAGGAAGCTGAAGGTTATGAGCTGAAAATTAAGGCTGGAAGGAGGCCCCAGAGCAGTAATATTCAGCTTTGGCTGCAAGTGTGCTAAGAGGAGGGAGGCAGGCAGGTCCTGTCTGCTGCAGAAGCCTTACCAGATGACCAGAAACCAATTGGCTCGGGGGCAGAACTAATAGAGCTGGACTTGCTGAACTCAGCATATCACCAGAGGAAGGGAGGTGGCTGGAACTGGCAGAAAGATGTTGAAAGCAAAAGAAAACAACAACAACAAAAAAAACCCAAATGTTATGTTGTTATGACTCGGTTCTGCTGTAATCCCAGCTCCATCCATTTCTGCTTCAGTCCCTTCACTGTGTAAACAGGGGAAAGAGCTCCTACAAGGAAAGGTGGGTACCAATAATGGGGCCATTTCACACTAGAAGTTCAGGCAATGCTTGACTTCCATGTATGGTTCATGAGAGCAATAGGCCAATTTTGATTCCTTCACTCCAGATGGAAGTGCCTAGAGAATATAGAAACCAGAGACCATAGAATAAATCCAGAGTTGCCTTTGAAGGCACCATAATCCAGTGTCACAACCACAATTCAGAGTCAAGGTGTCAATGTCTGCATCCAGGGCTGGCTTTATTTCCTTCAAATCAGCTTTTCCATTGCTAAGCAGAGAGCCTAGTACACGGATCTGCTCTTTTTCAGTGCTTGTCCTGGTGAATGCGCATCTTTGGAAGCTGAGTAGGAACAGGTCCCTGTGGTAATGAAATCAAGTCATTCTTAGGTCTAAGATATCACGGACAGAAATTGAGCAGCAAGACCCTCAGTATTCCCAGGCCCCCTGCCTTGCTATTAAGAATAGCTATGCTTCAGAGCTATTCAATTCCAGACCACTCGAGTACTCAACCACATATGCTAACATCACTCCCTACTGTTTCAAGCAGGGTAATTTTTCCTCTACAATGAAACGTCTTAGCTTCTCTGTTATATTCAGGTCGCTCCTCATAAAGCTTGGTTCATTATAGGCATTCATTTATAATCCTGTATTTCCTTATTTGCTTATCATTGTAGTCAGTAAAAAGTTTTCAGCAGCCATGAGTGCCAGGTGAATGTGATGGGTGGAGGAAGTACACTGAGGAATAAGGGATAGTTTGGCGTACTAGAAGGGTATGGTCTAATAATTTTAATAGCATGTGAAAACAACTGTAAGAGAAGAGAGTATAAGAAACTTTGGGAACTCAGTGGAGGAAATGGTTACCTCTTCTTGGAGATAATCAGAGACTTCACAGAGATGATGACATTTGAGCAGGAGTTAAAGGAAAAGTAGAATGGAGAATCAGAATGAGAAAAGGCTTTGCTATGCATATGCAGACAAATGAAACAGCATTCCCCCCTTAAGCAACAACAGGTATTTTGGAATGGCTGAATCACAGCCTGCTTGTTGGTCAGGTGTCAGGAGCTATTGTTGTTGAAAGGTATAGACACTGGATGATATGAAGGTATGAACAGGATCCAGCTAATGGAGGGTCTATTATAAATGGGCTTGCAAATGCAAATTACTCACATCCTTCCCTCTCCAGATTCTGAAATGATGCAGTAACAGACACAGAATCCAGAAAAGGCTCAAAATATCAGCATTATTGTTGATGAAGCTACATTAGATTGCAGCTGTGATCTAAGATTTTATGCATTTACCTTCAGCCTTCAGGAGCCAGACCTGCTCCACTGAGTTTACTTAGAGGAGAAGACTTCATGTGGCCTGTGGACAGACAAATTCATCAGAGAGCTCAGCCCTCAATATTAAGATCTATTTCTCGCCATCCCATGTAGAAATCGAGTGAAAGAAAAGGAGAGAAAAAATAAAGACAAATCTTTCTCCCAATATATTATTTTGTTGACAGAGTCAAGAACATGAAAAAAGGAAAAGTCAGCTTTCTCAGTCAGAAGGGCATTGTTTCCAGGGCACAAGAAGACGCTGTAGGATGTTATGCATTTTAGATTGTGTGTTCTGACTGCAGTGTGGAGGAGGAATAGGAATGCGGGAATTCTGGAGCCAGGGAGACTCATGAAGAGACCACTGCCCCAGTCCAGAGAGTGCAGAGGAGGGTCTGAACTGACAGGGTGGTGAGGTGTGTTGAGGGGAGGAAATGAGTATGAGAGAGAATTAATTGTAGAATCTATAAGAAGACTTTGCTCTTTGGATGTGACATGAGGGGTAATTAGTGGTTTAAGATGATCCCCAGATTTCTGGAAGGGAAAACTATCACAGAGAGTGAATAAAGATAAATGTCCGCAAGATAGGTGGAAAGTAGAAGACCACTTCTCAGTGTTTTGGGGGTAAATGGGGGATAAGTTGCTTAACAGGAGCCAGGGAGGCTGGGTTCGACAGGGAACTTCTGAAAAGTGGTAGAGGTCTGAAATAATCACTGAGAGGAACAGGGACCTGGATAAAGACAAGTAATGTGACTATTTTTCAGCACTGAGTTGAAAACCTGCATTTGTAAGTGGCACCAATGTGCCCAGTTGTGAGGTTCCCTCAAGCTGCAGTCAGAGGGTTGAGTGTGAGATTATCAGCCTGATTGATTCAGAGTTGGAGACTTGTAAGGAAAGTATGCTGGGAGGTTAATAAAGCCAGGGATTCAAGCTGAGAGAGCAACTCAAGTGGCTTAAAGACTTAGAGAAGATGAGGAAATGGGCTGATAAAAAGTGAAAACAGAAATAAGTTGTAGGAAAGGGGATCTCACTGAGGACGGGCTGGGGGAAAGGAAAGTGTTAGAAAGTTCAAGAGATGGAAAGTGTCCAGAGATTTGGAGAGGCATATTTACAGTTTAGAGGAAAAGAAGTTCTGGACAGTAACAAGTCCCAAGTCAGGGGATTGAAAGAGAGTGAAGGTGGAAGTTTCAGAAGCTGAGAAGTTTAGGGAATTGAGAAGAGGTTATCAGTAAGAGGCTTATCCAGATGAGGGAGATGGGATGGGATGCAGGAGGCAGGAAAGTCCAAAGCTGTGTGGAAGTAGATAATTGTCTGGAGGACATCAATATGTAACACATAAGAGCATAGAAGGCACTCTGTGGGGTACTCTAATGAAGGATGAGCTACATGTTCTGCTGGTTTGGCATCAAGGTGAAACCCATCTGACAAATAATTGAGTATATCAATTATTAGTGGTCTCTATGAGAATAGGAAACCATCTGAGTTGTTCCCCCTGAGTTATTCCCAGTGCTTAGCAGGCAATAAATGATTGTTGACTCTGTGAAGGAATGAATGATTATACTGGCAGCCAAAGAGCATCACTGAGTCTTTTAACCATCAGAACACCATCTCTTGTCAATTATGTCCATATTGTCTTGTATGGGCCAGGGGATAGAGGTCATAGGGTCTCCAAGAGGAAAAACTGTTAGGAAATATGTATTCTGTCTATCTGGGGTTTTCATAATCAGAGGAAGATATGAAGAGCTAATAGAGTGCCGAGTCAATCAGGGGTCCACCACCCTAACAATGGGATAGATTATTTTTCCAGGAAGACTCGTTCCAGTCACCTTTAGTGGGATGAGGTTTTTAATGTGCACCTATCTTACATAGAATTGACTTTGGAACTGGGTGGGACTGAGCCCACAGGTGAGAGTCACCAGTGTGTGTGCTTCCTGGGTGGGAGAAGGTAAGAACTGACATTCTGAGATGGTTGCCAGAATGACTAGGGATCTCTCGGGCTGCCTTTCTGTAATAATTGTTCTAGAAAACAGGATTCTGGTGGGTTTGGCTGCTCTTTTCTGCGTACCTCTGCAAACACCTGTAAATAACACCATTGATTCCCTTCTGTTTTTCTCCTTTGTTTATCTGCCTCCCTCCCCTACAGTGGCCAGGATGGAGAAGGAGCTCAAAATGAGGACTAGAACCAGGACTGCGGCTTGAGGGAGCACGAGCACAGTCTTCTGGCATTTATAATAAAATTGTTTTGCGGAGTTCCTGAGGAAATAACAAGACCTACATATACATACTACAGGAAATTATTTTTTTTCAACTGATCACGAGAAAAACCTAAAGACAGAATAGTTTGTCCCAGAGAACGTGAACTATAACTACAGGTGTTTATTCACATGGCCTTTTTCATAGATATTCCATTATTTATGGTTGGTTATTATTAATTTTTTTTTGTCATAGAGTCTCAAGGTTGCAAAAACATTCTAAACACGGTGAGGAAAAAGATCCTAAAGACTCGTTAAAATACCAGCAGCAACCTCTGTGAGTCTGAGGGCCCTTGTGCATGCTGAGGGACAGGCAGGACACCTGGGCTGTGGCTTCCCTCAGGGCAAGACAAAGCCATAATGGCCTCTCATGCTTCAGGCACCAGAAATGAGAAATCCAAGAGGAAAGAAGCCCAGTGATGGGAGTCAAAGGAGTGGAATCCACAGGGAGGAAACGCTGTAGGCCTGTCTGCATCCTGCCTGGCTGTGCATGTCCTGCTGGCAGTAATATTGGCCCTGGCTGTCCAGTAAAACTATGTCCCTGGTGTGCTCTGCCCTGGAACTTCAACCTGTGTTTTTCTGGACTTTCCTGGAACCACCGTTACAAAGAGGCATTACAGTGCAGAGGCTAAGAGCATTTGCTTTGAAGGCAGGTGGACCTGCTACAATTTCAACTCAGACTTAATAGTCATGTGACCTTGGGCAAAAAATACTTTAACCATTTGGCATAGTTTCATTGAACAGGATTTATACCTTTTTTGCTAGAATGATCAGTTTTCATTTCTGCCTTTTATTAAATACATATTTAACTAATTTAATCTTGCTTAAGCCACTTTCATGTTCCTCTTTTAAACGGGAAATCAAATGTGACAGCAAAGCAAGTTGTTTACAGGATGACTCCTTAGATAAGCACCAAGCAGAGGAGGCCAGCTTACCTCTTAATGCTAATTAGCCTTAGTTAGTTCTTCTGTGCCCCAAAGCTAGTTCCCTGGACATCCCTGATCCTAAACCTAAGTCTTATGAAAGGCACTGCCATGTGAAAAAGCCCCTATTTTCTGGTAACATAAGAATAAATGGTTCAGTACAGGGCCCAGGGGAAGAGAGCAAGAGGAGCTGTCTGAGGAGTTGGTCCCAGATTGGGAAGTGCCCCAGGGGTTACTGGACATCACTGCACTATGCTGCCTCACCATGGAACACATTATTCTGATGGTGAAATCAGAGTTCCGTAATGAGTCACATGCACAGTTTACTCATGTGTGCTTCCTACTTAGCCAAGGGGAGATTGTACTGTCAAATTCCAATCCTTCCTCACCAAAGACATGATGATTTTCCTTCATCTGTGTGATCAAGAGAACTGTTTCTGTTCTATCCAGTCCTGATGTATCTTCTTCAGTGTCTATGGATCCTCTTCTGTATGTCCACATAGTTTGTTCCAAGTTGTCTGTGCAGGGGTCTCAGTTTCTTTTTCTCAGGATCCTCACTTCTCTTTTATCAGCTGAAATATGCCATCTCTTCTTAAAAAAAGATTGGACATGGAATAAAGAGATGATAGTTATCTCACATCTATTGCTGGTATTGTAATTGTGTTAATAGACCCAATAATGTGTTTTATTGGGACTTTTCCCCTCCAGGATCCAGTGGGGGTTGCAGTCTATAGTCATTTAACTGTTATGTCTGTTTAGTCTCCTTCAATCTGGAACATTCTAAACCTTTTTTTTTTTCTGTTTCATATCACGGCCACTTTTAAGGAACTACTGTTCACTTGCCTCTTTTTTTTTTTTTTTTTAAGAATATTTCTTGTTTTGGATCTGCCTGCTGTTTCACATGAATTCCCAGCCAGAAAACTACAAAAGTGATGCTGCATCCTCAGGATACCACACATTGAGGCTCGTGATGGTCATCTGTCCTTCACTGGTGATGTCAATTTTCATCATCCAGTCAAAGTGTTCTCTAATTTCTTGTCTCTAAAGTAACATTTTCCCCTTGCACTTAATATGCAGTTTATGAGGAGACACTTTAAGACCAAGCAAGTATTCTGCTCCTCATATCAAAATTTCATCCCAGATTTACTCCATTGATTGCCTGAAACAATCTTTACCATCAGGATAACAAAATGGCGATTTTCCAACTCCGGCACTCCCTGAACATGTGCCACTTAGCATTTATCATTCTACTGTAAGCAAGAGTCTTCCCTTCTCCTCCTATGAACTTCAGTACCCGCTTGTCTAGCTCAATGATGAGACAGCCTAACCAAATATAAGGATGTCTTTCCACTTGCTCAAGTCTACTTTTGTGACTTCAGGAGTGTTTTAGATTTTTGTTCATACAGATTTTGAATATTTCCCGTTAATTCCTAAGTATTTCATGTTCTTATTGCTGTTTAAGTTTTTTTCATCTATTATTTCTTCTAACAAATTTTCATTGAGTATATAAGTGTTATTGATTTCCAGATTAATTTCATATCTTACTACCTTCTTGAATGATTTTATTGTTTGAGTTAGTTTTATCATTTATTCTCCAGTGTTTTCCAGATACACTATAAATTTATCTATAAACATCAATAATTTTGTTTCTTATTTTCTTCTTTTACCTCTGTTTCCTCTATTTGAACTGCATTGGATAATACCTCCAGAACAATTTTAAATAGGTGGAAATGGTGGGCATTCTTGCCTTGTTTCTGACTTTAGTGAGATTACCTCTAATGCTTCTGCATTAAATAAGATCCTGGCCTTAGAATTTAGGTAAATGTATTTTAACATGTTAAGGGAGTATCCATAAATCCCTATTTTCTCAAGAGATTTCTATGAAGAACAGGTGTTGAATTTCATCAGAGACTTTTTCAGCATCTGTGAAAATATTCATATTTATTTCCTTAAACCTATTAATATGGTGAATTACGTTAATATATTTTCCAATATCAAACCATCCTCAAATTCTTGGTATAGACATCACTGGGTCATGGTGTATATAGACTATTAATTTTAATTGCCCAAGCCCCACCTGTGCCCCCAAATGGGTTTCCTGGATGACTTTATACTAAATCTAGACCTTATGTGAGACAGTCACTCTCATGTTTAAAAAGCTCGGTTCTGGTTACTCCAGAATTAACTGTTCAATACAAGGGCACGTTAGAAAAAGTAAAAGAGCAAATAGGGATCTTCTTGAGGAATAAGACATGTTACATGTTGTAGTAGTTTCTAGTGCTTAATTTCAGTCTTTCCTGGCTAAGAAAATAGTGTTTCTCCCTAATCAGTTTCATCGATATAATACTTTCTGTTTTCTTCCCATCTGAATTCCACTTCTTTCAGACTCCTCTTGTATTTACACCAATCTTTTTTGTTTTAAAGAATGAAAGAAAGTTTGAGACATATTATTTTTAGCAGTTTTTAAAAATTTTATCATTAAAAGACACATATTATCTTATAAATTTTTTCAACTATTTTATTGAGGTATGACTGATATACAAAAAGCTGTACATAGTTAATGTATACATTTTGATAAGTTTGGAGATAAGTATGTACCTGTGAAACCATTCACATCAAGGCCATAAACTCATCCGTCACCTCCAAAAATTTTCTCCTGCCCTCTTTATTTATTTATTTATTCTTTTGTGGTAAGAACACATAACATAAGATTTACCCTCTTAGCAAAATTTTAAGTACACAATACAATATTGCTAACTATATGTCCTACGTTGTATAGTAGATCTCCAGAACTTGTTTATCTTGCATAACTGAAACATTGTGCCCTTTGACTGACACCTCTCTATTTCCCCTTCCCGTAACCCCTGGTAACCACTATTTTACTCTTTGGTTCTATGAGTTTGACTATTTTGGATTCCTTGTAAAAGTGGGATATGCAGTATTTGTCCTCCTGTGTCTGGCCTATTTCACTTAGTATAATGTTCTCCTGGTCCATCCATGATGTTGCAAGGGCAGGATTTCCTTCTTTTTTAAGGCTGAACAATATTCCATTGTATGTATATACCATATTTTCTTTATCCAATCATCTGTCAATGGACATTTAGGTTGTTTCCGTTATCTTGGCTATTGCAAATAATGCTCCTATGAACATGGGAGTGCAGATATCTCTTTGAGATATTAACTTCAATTCCTTGGATATAATATTCTCAGAAGTGGGATTGCTGGATTAAATGATAGTTCTATTTTTAATTTTTTGAGGAACCTCCATACTGTTTTCCATAGTGCCTGCACCATTTTGCCTTCCCACCAACGCTGTACAAAGGTTCAGTTTCTCTACATTCTCAGCAACACTTGTTGTCTTTATTGTTTTGATGATAGCCATCCTGACAGGTGTGAGGTGATATCTCTTTGTGGTTTTGATTTGCATTTCCCTCATCATTAGTGATGTTGATCATCTTTTTATATATTTCTTGGATATTTACATGTCTTCTTTGGAGAAATATCTATTCAAGTTCTTAAACCATGTTTTAATTGGGTTATTAGATTTTTTTACTGTTAAGTTGTAGGAAATTAACCTTCTATATTTTGGAGGTTAACTCCTTACCAAATATATGGTTTGCAAATATTTTCTCCCATTCCATTGGCTGACTTTTCATTTTGCTGACTGATTTCTTTGTTGCACTGAAGCTTTTCAGCTTGATGTGGTCCCACTTGCTTATTTTTGTTTTTGTGGCCAATGCTTTTGATATCATATCCACGAAATCATTGCCAAGATCAATGTCATGAAGATTTTCCCCTATGTTTTCTTCTAGGAGTTTTACAGGTTTAGTCTTATATTTAAGTCTTTCATCTACTTTGAGTTGATTTTTGTGTATAGTTATGATAAGTGTCCAATTTCATTCTTTTGCATGTGGATATCCAATTTTCCCAACACCATTTGTTGAAGAGACTAACCTTTTCCCATTGTGTATTCTTGGCACCCTTGTCAAGATAATTGACTGTATATGTGTGGACTTATTTCTGGCCTCTCTATTCTGTTCCATTGGTGTATATGTCTATCTAATGCCAGCACTACACTGTTTTAATTACTGTAGCTTTAACAATATATTTTGAAATTAGGAAGTGGGATGCCTCCAGTTTTATTCTTCTCTCAAAATTGCTTTGGCAATTTGTGGTCTTTTGTGATTCCATATGAATTTTAGAATTGTTTTTTCTACTTCTGTAAAAAATGCCATTGGGATTCTGATAGGGACTACATTGAATCTGTAGATTGCTTTGGGTAGCATTGGCATTTTAACAATATTAGGTCTTCCAATTCATGAACATGGGGTGTCTTTCCATTTGTTTGCATCTTGTTTAATTTATTTCATCAGTGTTTTATAGTTTTCAGTATACAAGGCTTTTACCTCCTTAGTTAAGTTTATTTCTAGATATTTTATTCTTCTTGGTGCTATTATAAATTTGAATTGTTTTCCTAATTACTTTTTCAGATAATTCATCATTAAATATAGAAATGCAATTGATTTTTGTGTGTTGATTTTGTATACTATAACTTACTGAATTAGTTTATTAATTTCTAACATCTGTGTTGATGACTAACGTATTCCCAGTGTCCACAGCAGTGCCTGGTACACAGTAAATGATAAGTAAATATTTGTGGGATTAAGATCCTTTTCTCCACAGCTTTAGCAAAAGATTGTGTTATCTTTGCAAATCTGATAGTATTTCAGTGTAGGTTAATTCACATTTCTCTTAATATGAGTGAGGCTGAGTGCCACAGATATTTTTATTTTTTAAATCATCTGTTACTATTTGTTGTTGGATCGTTGCTCTCAAGTCTCCACCCTGATCTGCATTAAAATTATACATTCATAGCTTTTGCCTTGTGACTTTTCTTTAACTCCCATTAGACTGGGTGGTATATGTTTTCCCATCCATTGGTGCGCTTGTCAGGTGACTTGTTTTGGCTAAGAGAATCGGGATGGAAATGACAGTGTGCCCATATCTGAATCAAAGCCTTAAGGGACATTGTGTATTTACACTGGCCCTTTTACACCTCTGTGATCCACCATGAGAAGGGCATACCCTTCTGTAGCTGTTGGTCCAAGAAGAATAAGGAAACGTGTAGAGCAGACCTAAATGTAGTCTGCATCATCAAGCCCAGTTCAGCTTATCCTGTAGGCAAACCCAGCAGACCCCCACACATGTGAGCAAGAAAATAAATGTTTGTTTTTAAAAACAACTCTGATTTTGACTTTACTTGTTATGAAGCCAAAACTAACAAAATATCCTCTACTCACTTTTAGATGGGGTATTTGCTCTTTCTCTTATAGATTTATAAATTAGGGAATTTAGGCTTGGTGATATAAATAGAATTCCTTTTTTTTCCTATTCGTCATCCCTCTTTTTACTTTGTCTATGGTGGTATTTGACCTGTAGAAATTTAAGAGTATGCTGTGACTTTAGAGTTTTGTATCTTAGCCAGAAATGCTTTTTTTACATATAGATTATAAAAGAATGCCTTTAAAGTTTCTTTTAGCGATTTTATGATTTTACTTTTTATATTTAAATTTTTTGATATATTTGGAATTTTTCTGGTGTAAGTTATAAGATTTAGACCCAATTTCATTCTTTCTAGGTCTACGTTAGAGTCCCCAACTTGATTAATTGAGTAATCCATCTTTCCCCCATTAATACCTTTATCATATACTAAATTAACATGTATTTGATTTTTTTAATAATGTTATATTTTGTGACACTTACTCATACACCAGTACAGTTCTGTTTTAATGATCAAGAATCTATAACAACTTCTTTCGGTTGAAGTCTTATTAGTGAATGATAAAATGCACAGATCTCAAATGTTCAGTTTGATGTATTTTGACAATTGTATCTACTCATGTACCTACTTACTCCCAATATAGAACATATCCATCACCTCAAGAAGTTCCCTTATACCTCTTTCTGACCAGTATACATTCCTCACCCTGGAGCAAACTCTTTCTGATTGTTTCCACTGCCTGATGTTGGATATCATATAAATGAAATCATATAGAAGGTCCTCTTTTGTTTAGGTTTGCTACATTACATAATGTTTTTGAGAATAATGCATGCTTTTGTGTGTATTAGTAGTTTGTGTTTTTTTAATTGCTGAGTATTTTACCACTATATGAATATATTACAATTTATTTACTTATCCTCCTGTTGATGAACGTTTGAATAGTTTCTAGTTTTTGATTATTATGAATAGGTCACTATAAGCATTCTTGTACAAGTCTTTTTGAGGACATATATTTTTATGAGATGTGGGATAAATACCTAGAAAGGGAATTCCCAGGCCACAGGGTAATGCATGTTTAAATTTAGAAACTTCAAAATAGTCCTTCAAAGTGATTGTACCATTTTGTACTATCACTGGCAATATGTGAGAGTTCCACTTGCTGCACATCTTCAACAATATTTAATGTTGTCAGTTATTTAAATTACAGCCATTCTGGTGGTATTTTATTGTATTTTCCATTGTGGTCTTACTTCATATTTCCCTGATGATTAATGATGTTAAGCACCTTTTCATGTGCGTATTGACCACTCATACATCCTCTTTGCGAAGTGCCTACTCAAAGATTTTGACCAATTTTAACTGGATTGCTCATCTTTTACTGTTTCATAGAAATTCTTTGTATAGTCTAGTTACAAATACTTTTTCCTATTCCGATTTGTCCACTTTTTTTAAATTGTGCCTTTTTACAAGAAAAAATAGTCATTTTGATAAAGTCCAATTTATTAAATGTTTTTTAATAATTAGAGCTTTTTGTGCCCTAAGAAATCTCTAAGCAGACCTTAGGTCATCAAGATATTTTCCCATATTTTCTTCTAGAAGCTTTATGGAACTGTATTTTATGTTTAGAGCTGTGCCACTTCTCAATTTTGTATTTATTTGGGGAGAGTGGACATCTTAGTGTTGAGTCTGCCCATCCATGGACATGGTGTAACTCTCCATTTATTTAGGTTTTTAATTTATCTCAAGGATGCTTTGTAGCTTTCAGCATAGAGGTTTTATACATATTTCATTAGATGGTTTACTAGATATTTGATGTATTTTAATGCTATTGTAAATGATGCTGTTTTGAAATTTTATTTTCTATTTTCTGGTTCCTAGTATAGTAAAAGGCAATTGACTTTGTATTTTGAACTTGAATCCTCTAGTCTTGTTAAATTATTTTTTTTCCTTTTGTAGATCACATAGGTTTTCTATGGACATAACCACATATTTTCAAGTAATAATAGTCTTTTCTTTTTTTTCCAATTTGTCTGCCTTTTATCATTTTGTCTTGTCATATTGCACTGGCTAGGGCAAATGATACAATGCAGGATACAGGTGGTAATGGTAGACTTTGACTCTTTCTGATCCTAGTATGTCAACTACAGGTTCTTCATAGTTATCCTCTATCAGTTTAAGGAAATTTTTCTCATTTCTAGTTTACTAAGAGTTTTTGTTTTGTTTTTAATCATGAATTGAGATTGAGTGGAGCTCTTGAGAAGATTCTACTCTCTGGGCCTTATTCTTCTAGAGTTGGTGGGAGTAAAGAGTGCTTGAATTATGTTCCAGGATCCACATATGGGTCATCCATGTGAGAGATCTGACTGGTGGAGAGAAGTGAACAGGCTTTAGCAAAGAGAAGCTTCAAGAGTTTTGTTTGTTCAATATGCTGGTTATATATTCTTTGGCAATTTTAAAATGAAAAAACTGAGTTCCAAAGAGACTGTCTAACTTGTTCAAGATCATACAATAAAGTAGTGTATTGATACAGTTGCTGTTAACATTGGATACAATGTCTTTAGAGGAAACAGAGTAGAAGCAAGGCTGTAGTATACACAGATAAAATAGTCAGAAGTAGACATTGGTGGTCACCATTCCACAAATCTGCACCAATGCTAGCTGACCCAGCACCCTCCCCTCTATATTAGAATCTGGCCATTACATTGCGCAGCTAATACAAAGCTGGGGAAAACCTACTTACAGTTTTGTTGTGTGTAACAGGGTGTGGGGGAAAGGTACCACAATGTGCTGGAAGGAATCAGGATCCAGGGCTCTAGAGGCAACTGTGTCCTGGCTGCATTGTCTGACCTTTGCCAAGTCATTGGATCTCTCTGGTTTTCAGTTTCCATTTGAAGAGAAAGGGCCTGAACTAGAGACCAAGAGTCCTTAATGGATGGTTCATAGGCCAAGATCCACCATCAGATCCCCTTAAAAAGGAGTGAAAGATAGTCATGTATGAGACATGAGGAGGGCCCTCAAAATCTCTCCTATTCTTCCCCCATTTCCTCTTCCCTCACCTCCAAAATATCAACAGGAGTTTCCTTCCTTCAAGGCTGAACCTGGTCCTTCTTCATATAGTGGGATAAAGTCCCTGGACCAGTTGGTTTCTGTTTTCTTCCAGCTCCGATATTCTGAATATGTGGAAGGATCTTCCCTTTAGTCCTGTTAGGAGGCTTGAAATTCTGCCATCTAATTAAGGTCTGTTAGTCACTCCACAGGTTTGCTTATCTTAGGGTAATAAAATTATCTGCATCATGGGGATATTGTGAGGTTCACATGAGTTAATTCATATAGAGTTAGACACTAGTGTGTGGCATCTGTAAAGGGCTCTACAAATACGAGCTATTTCCATTACTATTTCTTTCACTGTGACAAAAATGTATTGATCAGAGTTGTTCAAGATTTAGCACAACTGTAGGTGCAGGGATCCAGAAGAAGGAAGTCGACTGGAGTGGGTGGAGACCTGGTCAGTTCTTAGGAACAGTCTTCTGGATCTCAGCCTTCACAGCTGGATCCTACCTTGCATGTGGCTCTTACATTGGTGTGCCTCAGTCTGAGTAAGACTCAGGGCTTAAATGGACTTTGGCAGCTCTGGTTGTTAATATCAGAGCCTACAAGACTGGATAGAACTTTGTTAGATCTGAAGTCCACACTGCTTGCTAAACTACCCCAGGGCAGGCAGCACAGAGCCTTTGCAATGTTTTCCATACAAATGAGGCAAGAGGACTACCCTGTTGCTACCAGAAGCCACAAAAACATTCTCTTTATCTCCCTTGTGTCTACAGTTCACATCACACCTAATGGGGTGAAAATCTTTAAAATTTCTTTAGACGGAAATTTCTCCCAAGATTTCTCTAGTAGCCAGTTGCTTTTTTCAATTGCAGGAACATGTAAATCTTGTTGCTAGTCTGTTACCCAATAGAGAAGACACTGTTCACTATTTGCTGCTCTCAGCAAAACCACACTGACTTTCAGATCAGACATCTGTGGGCCTGCAAAGATAGTGTATCTCCTGAGAGTGAATCAGGCACATACATTTTCTTCCATGAATGAGTGATGTGCAGGGTCCTGACTGCTAGCTCCAAGCTTGAAAAACAAAGTGTACAGTCAGACAATTTTGTCTCCCGATCCCCACTGTTACGAGTTCAGTTATGTCTCCCCAAACAGATATGTTGATGTCCTAACTCACAGTACCTGTGAATGTGATCTTATTTGGAAACAGGGTCTTTGCAGATGTAGTCAAGTTAAGATGAGGTCATTAGAGTGGACCCTAATTCAACATGACTGGTGTCCTTATAAAAAGGAAAGATTTGGACACAGATAGACAGGGAGAATGCCATGTGAAGACGGAGGCAGAGATTGAAGTGATGCATCTACAAGCCAAGGAATGCTTGGAGCTGTCAGCTTCTGGAAGAGGCATAAAGGACCACCCCTTAGAGGCTTTGGAGAGAGTGTGCCCTGCCAATATCTTTATTTTGGATTTCGAGCTTCCAGAATTTATTGCCAGTCAGGTAATAAATTTCTGTTGTTTTAAGCCACCCAGTTAGTGGTACTTTCTTACGGCAGCCCTAGGAAATTAATACACCCATCCTCCTTAGGAGCTCTTCTTTGCCTCAAAGCCTCAGAAAAGAATGTAAACTGAAACTCATTTGCACTGAGGTACACATAACAAAAAACCAGCTTAAAATGTTAGCTCTCCCAGGGCCACTTGGTGTCTTCTGAGGATTACACCCTTAAGCTAAAGGAGTCACTGGAGCAGTGAACACAGTGCCTGGCTTAGAGTCAGTAGACTTTTCTTGGCTTCTCAGTTTTCCGTCTGTTAATTCCATATAATCTCAAAGATGCCTTTCAGATCTGGCATTTATTGATTCTTTTGAGTCTAGGAATAAAACTCCAACAGGAGAATTTCAGATTTTACCTTGGTGGAGGGAATGAATTTGCTGTAACTAGGGCCTTCTGCCTCTCTTGAAATCAGTTCAGTTGATTCTCTGGGCTCAATTCTCTCCATTGCTTTCCAACTCAAGCCCTCACTGTCCCTCTCCAGACTATAACAATATTCCCTAGGGATATTACCCCCCTGGGTCCACCTCTCCAGCCAGCCAGAGTTATCTTATGGCTTTATTCACACCACTTCCCTCTTTAAACTTTTCCATCATTCCCAAATGATAACAAAGCAGTGACCAGACTCCTTACCCAAGGACTCAACAGGGCTTATGCCTTCAACTCTCTTCATCTCTCCAGACTCCTACCCCATCACATTCTTCTGCATACCCTCCACTGGAGTCACATGGCTTACCTCCTCATTCTTAAACATGCTTAGCCTCCTGCCCTTGTGTGATATTGATAATGCTCCTTAATATGGAGCATCCTGCCTGTATGGTCTACTGCTACTTTACTTATCCTTCAAGGACAACCTCCTAATCAGACTTAATTGCATCTTTTTCTGTTCTTCTTGCTTACATTTTAATCTGTGTTCCAACATTTCTTTTATTATAATTTATTTATGAATCAGTCTCACCCACTAGCTGTAACCTCCTTGAGGGAAGATACTGCATTACATTTGTCTTTGTTCCTTCATGTTATCTACTGTAGTGCCTGGTACATAATATGGTTAAATTAATCTTTGCTGATATGCACTGAATTTGCCAAATGGAATCAACTATGTTATGTAGCCAGATGAAATGTTCTCATTGACCCTGAAAACTGTTTTTTATTTTATTTCATATTTAGCTACAATTTGCCTACAAATAAGTAGAAATAAATACAAGCAATTCATAGAGAAGTTATAAACATCACAGAGTTACAGATCTCACTGTTTTTATACCTAACCTGTACTTCTTGATTTCTCCCTGAAATTGTAAATGAGAATCCTGCCCCATCTTCTCTTTATCATGAGTCTGTGTTCACCAAGCTTCACTGTGACTATGATGTTGGGTACCGTTAGAGCCTGTAGTAGGAGAACTGTGAAAAAGAGTATTGTCTGTGCGCTTATTTTGGGGAGCACCTAGAAAGATGTGATTTATGGAGACTGCACATGATGCAAAGCCTGTCCTAGGGGTCATGAGAAAGGGCCCAAAGAAATTTGGAGCCTGAAGGATGTGAAGAAGGAAGATGCATGGATCCCTTCTGGAGTTGGGAAGGGCCGTAGTTCTGCTAGTAGATGAGCCCACATAAGCACCCTTAATGTGCATCTCTCCTTACTCTGCAACCTCAAGAAGGTCCAGCAAGATCCTGCATGTTAAGATACCAGGTATTGCAGCCAAGGCACTAAACATATAATGGCAAAAAATAGTGTGGCTATAGTACAGTTCTATCCCAGCACCTGCGGTAAGATGTGGGTCTGGATAGGCAACCCTAAGTCTCTGTGCTGGCCAAGGTGATGTCAGTGTTAAAGAGTGTGAAGAGGAAGGAGCAGGCAACTCAGGACCATTGCTGACCTGAGCTGAAGGACGGTAATGGGCCAAAAAGCAATGACGTTTAAAACTTCTCAGCATGTAACCCTCTGAGAAGTTCTTCAATCTCAGTGAAGTTCTTTTTCCCCCTGCTCTACTTTCCCCACTCTTATGAAATAAAAGCATGTAACACAAAATAGCTGAATTTTCTCAGGAGTTCCAGTCTCTATCCCTTCCTACCTGAGAACTCTGACCTGTAACACATGGTACAAGAACAGGGTAGGGAGGAGGCATGGTGGGGAAGATGTTCACCTTTCTTCCCCTCAGATCCCCCTTACCTCCACCCAACCTTAGGTCTAAGTCAGGCTCCAAGTCTGGAGATTGTATATCTTTCTTAGTAGACTCCCACCTGGGTCCTGGTCTAGGACAGATTCCTGACTCTCACAGTCATCTTCAGAGAGGCGACTGTCTGGCCAGATGCTCCAAGTCCTTGCCGTATCCATCATGGCATCTGTAAAGCAGCAGGTACAGTGGAGGCTTCTAGACAAGTGGGCCTAAGCAGTGCATGTCAGAGACCCAGGGGTTCCAGGGCTCCAGCAGGTGCACAGAGGTGATGAGAAGACCTCTGTGCTGGCAGCGCCTGGAGTTTGGATGAAAAGGCTGCAGAGTATGAAAAAAAATCATATTTCACTTTCTTCCTGCTGATGATTTAAAGCAAATGGTACATACCACAGAAATAGGCAGTAGGTGCCAGCAAAATAGCCCAGAAAGACTAGATGGAATTAGCCACAGTGATAAGACCAGGCCACTCAAGCATTGAGGAGATCAGAGAGGAAATTCACTGCCCACAGACCCCTCCCTCTGTCACCTCCAGGAGAATAAACTCCCCTATGGCTCCTTTCTCTATCCCCCAAGCCTCCCTCCTCCACTCCCCATGCCTCACTCATCTACTCCCATTTACCATGTTTGGAAGGAAAACAAAGAGGGTTCCTTTGTGAAAGGGGATAAAACAGCCCTTTGGGGAGTTTAAATTTTGAATTCACTGAATATGTATGCAAAAGAGACTGAATTAGGAGAAAAGGGACTATTTAAAATCAGATAAATCAGAGGTGTATTTAATTGACAGGTTTAAATTTTCTTATGACATAAGCAAAGGTGAGAACTCAAAATTAAGATGTGACTGGTTATAGATAAAAAGTAGAGTTTAAATACTTTGCCCACATGAGTTGTTCTCCCAATGCCCAATTTCACAGTACTCATCTCTTCTTCTCATTTCCAAAGTAAACCTCCTCTCCAGAAAGCATTATTGAGTATAACTTTATTTAATTCATTAAAGTTCAGTTTATTAAATTACTTGGTAGGGTGCAAAGGGAAAGTAATTTTACTATTTCCCACTTTGTTGAGTCTATTTATTTTTCTAAACTTTGTTGAGTGCTTTTATTTTTCACCGCTAAATGAAATCTCAATCACTCACAAGTATCAATAAGTAGTCTTCTCCTCCAATAGTAAAAAAAGAAAGAAAAGAGGACAAAAGAATAAACCTGGTCCATTCTAAAACTTGACCTTCTCATCTGACAGCCTCTTCCTCATCCCTCTCTCAGCTCAGAGTTGACTCCTACTTGGAAATCTGCATCGAGGAAAGAGAGGATGTGATCAGTTTCTTTTCTCTTTTTTGCTTTACTTCCTTCCAGACTCATTAGCTGCCATTTTGGGTCCCTCAAGAAGTGGGGAGGAGCAGGATGGGAGTGTTAATGGAAAAGGGCAAAGTCTTCTATGAGAAGGGGGCAGTTATAACAAGGCTGGCACCCCTTGGACTAGGCCCGTGTCCACCAGCTGTCGCTTTCTCTTTAGTAGCACTTTTGTAGCTTCTTCAGAGATTCCGCCAGATGAACATCCACCTGCAGCTTCCTGATGCAATGATGCTTCCTCCACTGTCTACTTATAAGTCCCCCCGCAGCTCCTGCGCCTTTCTCACATGCTTCTCTGTAAAGGTCACCTCACTCTCTCAGGCATATTCTGGGTGGGGTCACCTTCATGATGATTCATTCTGGTGCACATTAAACCCTGGAAAATTACATCTTTCCCAGCTGAAATTTAAATGCACCAGCTATTCCCAACAGAGCTCCAGCCAGCTGCTCACCTGTAGATATTTACAGAAGTGAGCCCGGTGCTGGTCCAATGCCCCCCAAACTGCAGCAGATACGTGTAAAATTTTCTATGGAGTTGCTGAACCCTTCATTTGGTTTGTTTGGGAGAAGGTAGAAAAAGTACACAGTACACTGAAAAACATTTTTAAACAACTTCCTTGTTACATATTCCTTATTACTTAATGAATTCTTGGCACTTTCTTATAAAGCCCAGATGTGTAAGGTGGACTAATGATAGCAGCAATCAACTTCACAATCTTCTTTTATCAGCTTTATTGAGGTAAAATTGGCAAATAAAATTGTAATACACTTAAAGTATACAGTATGATGATTTGAAATATGTGTATATTGTGAAAGGATTCCCACAATCGAGTTAAGTAAAATATCCATCACCTCATATATTTACCTTTTGGGGGGGGTGAGAATGCCTAAGATTTACTGTTTTAGCAAATTCAATTACGTAATAGAGTATTATCAACTATAGTCATCGTGCTATACATTAGATCCTCATACATTATTCATCTTATAACTGAAAGTTTGTACCTTTGTACCAACCTCTTCCCATTTCCCCTACTCCTCAGCCTCTAGCAACCATTCTACTCTTTGTTTCTACAAGTTCAATTTTTTTTTTTTAGATTCCATACGTAAGTGATACCATGAAGTATTTGTCTCTCTCTGTCTGGCTTATTTCACTTAGCATAATGCCCTCCAGTTTTATCCATGCTATTACAGATGGAAGGATTTACTTCTTTTTTAAGGCTGAATAATATTCTATTGTGTGTGTGTGTATATATATATATACATACACACACACATATATCACATTTCCTTTCTCCATTCATCTATCAATGGACGCTTAGACTGTTCCCATACCTTGGCTAGTGTGAATAATGCTATAATGAACAGGAGAGTACAAAAATCTCTTCAAGATACTGATTTAATTTCTCTTGATATATACCTAGAAGTAGGATTGCTGGATCATATGGTAACCTATTTGTAATTTCTTGAGGAACCTCCATACTGTGTTCCATAGTAGCTGTACCAGTTTATACTCCAATCAACAGTGCACGAGGGCTCTCTTTTCTCCACATCCTTGCCAGCAATCTCGCCAAAAATCTCTTGTCTTTTTGATAATAAACACTCTAGCAGGTGTGAGGTGCTCTCTCACTGTGGTTTTGATTTGCATTTCCCTGATGACTAGTGATGTTGAGCACCTTTTCCTGTACCTGTTTGTCATTTATACATCCTCTTTGGGAAAATGTTTATTCAGATCCTTTGCCTATTGATTTTCTTTGTGAGGAAGATTAGCCCTGAGCTAACATCTGTTGCTAATCCTCCTCTTTTTGCTGAGGAAGGTTGGCCCTGGGCTAACATCCATGCCCATCTTCCTCTACTTTATATGTGGGATGCCACCACAGCATGGCTTGATATGCAGTGCATAGGACCGCCCCAGGATCCGAACCTGTAAACCCCGGGCCACAGAAGCAGAGCACGCGAGCTTAACCACTACACCACTGGGCCGGCCCCTGCCCATTTTTCAATTGGGTTATTTTTTTGCTATTGAGTTGTGTGTGTTCCCCTTCTCAGATATATGGTTTGCAAATATTCCCTTCCATTCCATAGGTTGGCTTTTCATTTTGTTGATGGCTTCCTTTGCTCTGCAGAAGTTTTTGAGTTTGATGAAGTCACAGTTGTTTATTTTCACTTTTGTTGTCTTTGTTTTTGGTGTCAAATCCAAAAAGTCATTGCCAGCAGCCCAGGGTTCGCCAGTTCGGATCCCAGGCGTGCACCAACGCACCGCTTGGCAAGCCATGCTGTGGCGGTGTCCCTTATAAAGTGGAGGAAGATGGGCATGGATGTTAGCCCAGGGCCAGTCTTCCTCAGCAAAAAAAAAAAAAAAAAAAACCAAGAGGAGGATTGGCAGATGTTAGCTCAGGGCCGACCTTCCTCAAAAAAAAAAAAAAGCTTTCCCTTATGTTTTCTTCTAGTTTCATGTTTTCAGGTCTTACATTCAATTCTTTCATCATTTTGAGTTTATTTTTAGGTATGGTGTAAAATAGAAGTCCTGTTTCATTCTTTTGCATATTGCTCTTCAGTTTTCCAAACACCATTTGTTGAATAGACTATCCTTTTCCTGTTGTGTATTTTTGGTGACTTTGATGAAAATTAATTGACCATATATGCATGGGTTTATTTCTGGGCTCTCTATTCTGTTCCATCGATCTATGTGTCTGTTTTATGCCAGTAGCATACTGTTTTGATCACTATAGATTTGTAAGATAGTTTGAAATTGGGAAGTGTGATGCATCCAGTTTTATTCTTCTTTCTCAAGATTGCTTTTTACATTTGGGGTCTTTTACAGTTCCACACAAATTTTAGGATTGTTTTTTCTGTTTCTGTGAAAAATGCCATTGGAATTTTGATAGTGATTGCATTAAATCTGTAGATTGCTTTGGGTGGTGTGGACATTTTTAACAATATCAATTCTTTCAATCAGTGGACACAGAATATCTTTCCATTTATATGTGTCGTCTTCAGTTTCTTTCTTCAATATTTTATAGGTTTTAGTGCAGAGATCTTTCACCAACCTAGTTAAATTTATTTCTAAGTATTTTATTCTTTTTGATGCTATTGTAAATGGATTGTTTTCTTAATTTCTCTTTCCAATAGTTCATTGTTATTGTATAGAAACTCAACTAATTTTTCTATGTTGATTTTGTACCCTTTGCTGGAGTCTAACATTTTCTATATATAAGATTATGTCATCTGCAAGCAGAGACAATTTTACTTCTTCCTTTTCAATTTGGATGCCTTTTATTTCCTTTTCTTGCCTAATTTCTCTAGCTAGACTTCCAGTACTATGTTGAATAAGAGTGGTGAAAGTGGGCATGCTTGTCTTGTCTGATTTTAGAGGAAAAGCTTTCAGTTTTTCACTGTGGAGTATGATGTTAGCTGTGAGCTTATCATATATATATGGCCTTTATTATGTTGATGTACATTCCGTCTATGTCTAATTTGTTGAGAGTTTTTAACATGAAAGGATTCCAATTTTGTCAAATACTTTCTCTGCATCTATTGAAATGATCAAATGAATTTTAATTTTCATTTTGTTAATGAAGTGTATCACATTTATTGATCTGTGTATGTTGTGCTATCCTTGCATCCCAGGGATAAATCCCACTTGATCATAGTGTATGACCCCTACTGTGCTGTTAAATTCAGTTTGCTAATATCTTGTTGAGGATTTTCCATCTACGTTCATTAGGGATATTGACCTATAATTTTCTTTTCTTGTAGTGTCCTTGTCAGTCTTTAATGCTGGTCTTGTAAAATGAATTTGGAAGTGTTTCCTCTTCTTCAATCTTTTGGGATAGTTTGAGGAGAATTGGTATTAATTCTTCCTCAAACGTTTGGTAGAATTTTCCAATGACAGTATCTGGTCCTGGACTTTTCTTTGGTGGGAGGTTTTAGATTACTGATTCAATCTCTTCCATCATTATTGTCTCCTCAGGTTTTCTGTTTCTTCATGATTCAGTCCTTGTAGGTTGTATGTTTTAGGAATTTCTTCATTTCTTCTGGGTTTTGTAATTTGTTGCCATATAATTGTTCATAGCAATTTCTTATGATCCTCAGTATTTCTGTGTAATCAGTTGTAGCATCTCTTCTTTCCTTCTGATTTTATTTGAGCCTTCTCTTTTTTTCTTAGTCCAGCTAAGGTTTTGCCAATTTTGTTTATCTTTTCACAAAACCAGCTTTTTAGTTTCATTGATCTTTTCTATCACTTTTCTAATCTCTATTTCTTTTATTTCTGCTCTGATCTTGGTTCTTTCTTTCCTTCTACTGATTTTGGGCTAAGTTTGTTCTTCCTTTTCTAGTTCCTTGAAGTGTAAAGTTAGCTTCATTATTTGAAATCTTTCTTTTTTCTTGATACAGGCATTTATCAGTATAAACTTCCCTCTTAGAACTGCTTTTGCTGCACCCCATAAGTTTTGGTATATTGTGTTTCCATTCTCTTTTGTCCCAAAATGCTTTCTTGATTTTCTTTTTGATTTCTCTTTGATTCATTGGTTGTTCAGGAGCAAGTTTAATTTCCAAATATTTATGAATTTTTCCTTTTAATTGATTTCTATTTTCATACTACTGTGGTTGGAAAAGATGCTTGATATGATTTCAATGTTCTCAAATTTTTTAACACTTTTTATATTGTGGCCTAATATATGATCTATCTTGGAGAACATTCTAAGTGCTCTCGAGAAGAAGGTGCATTCTGCTGCTGTTGGATGGAATTTTCTGTATATATCTGTTAGATCATCTGGTCTAGTGTATAGTTTAAGTCCAATGTTTCCATAGTGATTCTCTGTCTGGATGATTATCCATTGCTGAAAGTGGAGTATTGAAGTCCCCTGTTATTATTGTTTTGCTATCTAATTCTCCCGTCATATCTGTTGATATCTGCATTATATATTTAGATGCTTCAATGTTGGGTATTTATGATTGTTGTATCCTTTTGATAAGTTGATCCCTTTATCATTATATAGTGACCTTCTTTGTCTCTTGTTACAGTTTTTGGCTTAAAGTCTATTTTGTCTTTGCTTTCTTTTGGTTTCCATTTGCATGGAATATCTTTTTTCATCCCTTCAATTTCAGTCATTGTGTGTTCTTAAAGCTAAAGTGAGTCTCTCTTGTAGGTAGCATATATTTGGGTCTTGTTTTTTAATCCATTCTACCACTCTCTGCCTTTGGTTGGAGAATTTAGCCCATTTACATTTAAAGTAATTATTGACAGGTATGGACTTACTATTGGCATTTTAGTAATTGTTTTTGACTGTTTTGTAGTTCTTTGTTCCTTTCTTCCTTTCTTGCTTCTTCTTTTGTGATTTGATGATTTTCTATAGTTATATGCTTTGATTCCTTTCTCTTTATCTTTTGCGTATTTACCATAGGTTTTTTTCTTTACAGTTACCAGGAGACTTACATAAAACATAGTTATAACAGTCTATTTGAAGCTGATAACAATTTAACTTCAAACTCATACAAAGGCTCTATGTTTTTACACTTCCCTCCACGTTTTATGTTTTTGATATAAGAATTTATATCTTTTTATACTGTGTATCCATTAACAAATTATTGTAGTTATAGTTATTTTTAATACTTTTGTCTTTTAGCCTTTATACTAGAGTTATAAGTGATTTACCCACCACCATTACAATATTAGAGTATTCTGAATTTAAATATATATTTATCTTTACCAATGAGTTTTATACTTTCATATATTTTCCTGTTACTAATTAGCTTATTTTCATTTAAGCTTGAAGAACTCTCTTTAACATTTCTTGTAAGGCCAGTCTAGTGATGAATTACTTCAGCTTTTGTTTGTCTGGGAAACTCTTTATCTCTCTTTCAATTGTGAAGGACAACTTTACCAGGTAGAATATTCTTGGGTGGGGGCTGACCTGGTGCTGCAGTGGTTAAGTTCCCATGCTCCACTTCTACAGCCCTGGTTTTGGATCCCAGGTGCAGACCTACACACCGACAGTCAAGCCACGCTGTGGCAGTGGCCCACATACAAAATAGAGGAAGGTTGACATAGATGTTACCTCAGGGCCAATCTTCCTCACCAAAAAAAAAAAAAAAGACTTATTTCTTGGCAATTTTTTCTTTCAGTTGATAGTCTTATGGGGATTCCCTTGTATGTAACAAATCACTTTTCTCTTGCTGCTTTTAAGATTCTCTTTTTGTCTTTAACTTTTGAAAAATTAATTATAATGTGTCTCAGTGTGGGTCTCTTTGAATTAATCTTTTTTGGTATTCTTTAGGCTTCCTGGATCTGGATGCTTTTTTCTTTCCCCAGATTAGGATATTTTCAGCTATTCTTTCTCTGAATAAGCTTTCTACCCATTTGTCTCTCTCTTCTCTTTCTATTCCCCTATAATACATATATTGATCCACTTGATAGTGTTCCGTAAGTTCCTCGAGGTATCTTCACTCTTGTTCACTCTTTTTTCTTTTTGTTCTTTTTGTGTGTGTGTGTGTGAGGAAGATCAGCCCTGAGCTAACATCCATGCCAATCCACCTCTTTTTGCTGAGGAAGACTGGCCCTGAGCTAACATCTATAGCCAATCCTCCTCTTTTTTTTTCCCTCCTTTTTTCTCCCCAAAGGCCCAGTAGATAGTTGTATGTCATAGTTGCACATCCTTCTAGTTGCTCTATGTGGGACACCCCCTCAGCATGGTCCAACAAGTGATGCGTCAGTGCACGCCTGCAATCCAAACCAGGCCGCCAGTAGCAGAGCACGCGCACTTAACCGCTAAGTCACGTGGGTGGCTGTTTTTGTTCTTGATTGAATGATTTCCACTGCCCTCTGTTTCAATTTGCTGATCCTTTCTTCAGCTTGATCTAGTCTGTTGATCTTATCTATTAATTTTTTCAGTTCAGTTATTGTATTCCTCATCTCTATGATTTCTGTTTGGTACTTTTTTATATTTTCCATATCTTTGTTGAAATTCTCACTTCGTTCAAGCACAGCTTTCCTGACCTTGGTGAGCATTTTTATTACTATTATTTTGTACTCTCTATCAGGTAAATCACTTATTTACATTTCATTAAAGTTGCTTTCTGGAGATTTATCTTGTTCTTCTGTTTGGAATATATTGCTTTGTTTCTTCATTTTTCTTGACTCTCTATGTTGGTTTCTGCACATTAAATGTAACTTCTCTCAGTCTTAAGAGACTGTCCTCAGGTGGGAGATGAACCTTGTCAATCAGGCTGACCCGAGCTCCTGGTTGCCTCTCAAACTCTTGTGATTGTCTAAGCTTCTGTCTTTGTTCTTAGTGACTTAGATGAGTGTGTGCCAAAACCTGTCAGTGTCCCAAAGGCATAAGAAATGCTCATGCACCTGTTCAGACTTCCAGAGGACTACTAATTGTCTGTCCTTTCAAATTTCCACTCTAGACTAATTGGAAGCCTGACCTTCAGGCAGTAGCTGGCAAAATCAGGATGTTAGATATGCTGTCTAGCCCCAGTCAGGGAGAAACTGGGAGCTTTATGTATTTGCCTATTCACTTTGGGCTAAGCCAGAGGGAAGAGGCACTGATAACGCTTGTGTGCCCAAATAGAACCACCTCTTTGTTTTGTGTGGTTCTGGGGCATTTGTGAATGCCAAGCCCTGCAGCTCCCAGAGCCAGGTGATTTGAGAGCCAGTCCCTTGGGTGGTAGCTGTATCACTTGGGGCACTAGAAGTTTGGACACGCTCTTCTAGAGAGAAGCTGGATACTGGGTTTTACTGTTGGAATGAGCCAGGGGGAGATGCCTGCCAGCTTTTTCAGGCCCTCAGGAGGATCCCAGTCAGATCCTATATGCAGGATGATTATAAGTTGGAACTTAGGCAGCAGCTGGGAAAGTATACAGTTGAATCTCTTCCAGGGAGAAACTGGGAGATGGGAGTTTTTGCCTGCTCCTTCTGCACTGAGCCTGCAGTGGGGGGAAATAACTGTGGAAAGTGTTCATGCAACCATTTAACAACTGCTTCTTTGTTTACTACGGATCTCACAAATGCAGGTCTCATCAGCTCTCAGGTGATTTACAGGCCCATCATTTGGGTGGAAGCCATAAAATTTGGAGTGCTAGATGTGTGGTCCAAACCCTTCACTTCTCAGGGAGAAGCTGGGAGTTAGAGGTTCCCTCCTGATCGTAAGGTGCTTTGCCAGGGGTGGGGCTTTTGGTGAGAGTGTGTCTCAGCCTTTCCTACCTGTTTCAATGGGGGAATTTTCTTAGTTGTACAATGTGTAGAAGTCACTCAACTAGCTTCTGGATTTTTCTCAGAGGGAATTGATCTGTGTGTAGCTGTATATTCAGTGTGTCCACGGGAGTAGGGAAATTCAGGAGCCTCCTATGTTGCCATCTTGGTGAAGTCCAAAAAGGGCTTAACTCAAGTTGGCTTGCAGCACTTCAGATTTGATTATAAATTTCAGTCTCTTGGTTTTACAATCTTTGAACATGTCCTGTAAAAATGGCCTAGAACTTAGTTTTCCAGACCTTAAGTCCTCTGCCGAAACTGCAACCGTATGAAAAATTATATTTATGAGCAAAAGAAAAGCTACTAATGATTTTATAGGAGAGATCTGAGAGAATTTAGAAAATTTACATTACCCCCTCACAACAAAAATAAAACCAAATAGGTTCCCATTAAACATTTTAATTCTTCCCAATGTATCACTTCTCAGCCTCACAGAAATTAACTCTTGACTCTACCCCTGCAAGATATAAGATATCTGTGCCTATGTCTGTGTTTATAACTGAATCTATATCTGTATTAATATACATCTATGTAGAGTTTTCTCCCCTTATTTCCAATTTTATATAGAAATTCTTTTACCCAACTTATGATTCACAACTTATAGAAATTTTCAAGTGTCAACGGTTAATATTAAAATATTAATATTAAAAATATTAATTAAATCAATTATAATTTATATTATTTATGATGCTTATTTATTAATATTATATATGATTATCAATTAGGCCAAATATTAGTATTAACTAAATATAAAGGATGATACTCTAATAATGACAAGAATAAAATAGGAGTTATGAATTTAAAATGTCATTCTAAAAGTGTTACACTTATACTGTAGCATTCAAAATACACTGTCTTTTAATATGACACTTCTGTCTTGATAGAAAAGACTGTCTTGAACCCATCACCAACTCCTGTCCTCCTCCTTCTGGGAGCCTCAAACAGGGTTTGGTACACAAGAGATAATCAGTGAATATTTCTGGTTACATTAATAAGATTTGATTAAAGTTTTATTACCAGCTTTGAGAGCACTGAGAGGGAGGGGTGACGGAGAATATCTCTAGTCCGTTCTTCCCTTCCCTTCTCCTTCCACATGCTCTTAACCACCCCCTCACGCCACTATCATCTCTTTATTCCATTCTCTTTATTTCATTTCCAACCTCATTTCAAGAATAGGTGACACGCTCCTGTAAATTATAGAGGAGTAAGGAACTGGAAAAAGGAAACTGACACACCTTCCCAGACCACACGGAATGGGAATGGTGTGGACACTCAGAAGATCTGTAGACCATGAAGGAGAGAAATCAGGACTGGATAGAACAGAAAAGGTTCTCTTGGTCACACAGATTAAGGAAAATCATCACGTCCATAGTGAGGCATGATTAGAATTTGACAGTGGTACACAATAAGTAAATTGTGCTTGTGAAACATTACGGAACTCTGATTTCACCATTAGGATAATGTATTCCGTGGTGAGGCAGCAGAATGCAGTGATGTCCAGTAACCCCTGGGGCACTTCCCAATCTGGGGCTGGCTTATCAAACAGCTCCTCTTCCTCTCTTCCCCTGGGCCCTGTACTGAACCATTTACTCTTATGTTACCAGAACAGGGGCTTTTGCACATGGGAATGTGTCTTTCATAAGGACTAGGTTTAGGATCAGGGAGGTCCAGGGAACCACCTTTGGGGCACAGAAGAACTAAGTAAAGCTAATTAACATGAGGAAATAAGCTGGCGTCCTCTGCTTGGTGCTTATCTGAGGCGTCACCCTACAAACTACTTGCTTGGCTGTCACTTTTGATTTCCCACTTAAAAGAGGAACATGAAAGTGGATTAAGCAAGATTAAATTAGTTAAATTTTTATTTAACAAAACGCAAAAATGAAAACTAATCATCCTAGCAAAATAAAAAGAAGTTATTAATCCTAGTCAACAAAACTACTTCCAAAGGGCCAAAGTATTTTGCTCAAGGTCACACAGCTGTTAAGTGACTGAGTTGGAATTGTAACAGATGTGCCTGCCTCCAAAGCCTCTGCTCTTAACCTCTGCACTGTAATGTCTCTATGTAAGGATGCTTCCAGAAAAGTCCAGAAAAACACAGGTTGAAGTTCCAGGGCAGAGCACACCAGGGACATAAAGACAGTCAAGATGAGTTTTACTGCCAGCAGGACATGACAGCCAGGTAGGACGCAGATAGGACAACCAGGCTTACAGGATTTCCTACCTGCAGACTCCACTCTTCCAGCTGCCATCACCGGTTCTCTTTCCTCTTGCATTTCTCATTTCTGGTGCCTGAAGCATGAGAGGCCATTAGGGCTTTGTCGCGCCCTGAGGGAGGCCACAGCCCAGGTGTCCTGCCTGTCCCTCAGCATCCACAGGGCCCCCAGACTGACAGCGTTGCTGCTGGTATTCTAAGATCTTTTAGGATCTTTTTCCTGACAGCGATTAGAGTGTTTTTGCAGCTTGGAGACTCATTGACAAAAAAAAATCATTAATATTAATCAACCAACCAGAAATAATAGAACTTCTATTAGCAGGCTATGTGACTGAACACCCACAGTTAC
Organism: Diceros bicornis minor; assembly: GCF_020826845.1. Classification (NCBI taxonomy): domain Eukaryota; kingdom Metazoa; phylum Chordata; class Mammalia; order Perissodactyla; family Rhinocerotidae; genus Diceros; species Diceros bicornis. The sequence continues at coordinate 62,006,488 of NC_080743.1, forward strand.
AGATAGTTCATGGTCTCCAGGGCAAACTATTCTATCTTCAGACTTTTCTCACAATGAGTTGAAAAAACTTTTTTCCTATAGTTTTCATACATTGGTCTTGTTATCTCTCTTCAGGAACCCTACAGAACAAATCTATTCTAAATTTCAGACAACTGTTCTTGTGCTCCCTCGACCCCTAGTCCTGGATCTATTCCTTATTTTGGGCTCCTTCTCAATCCTGGACAATATGGGGGAGGGAGGCAGATAAACAAATGAGGACAACAGAAGGGAATCAATGGTGTTATTTACAAGTATTTACAGATGTACACGGAAAAGAGTAGCCAAACCCACCAGAATCCTGTTTTCTAGATCAATTATTATAGAAAGGCAGCCCGAGAGAGCCCTAGTCATTCTGGCAACCAGCTCAGAACGTCAGTCCTTACCTTCTCCCACCCGGGAAGCACAAACACGGTCACTCTCACCTGTGGGCTCAGTCCTACCCAGTTCCAAAGGCAATCCTATGTAAGGTAGGTGCACATTAAGAACCTCATCCTCACCAGCAAGAGTGACTGGAATGAGTCTTCCTGGCCAAATAATCTACTCCATTATTATGCTCATGAGTCTCCTGAGTGAACTGTTACCTTATTAGCTCTTTATATCTCATTTTGATTATTCAAATCCCAGACTGACAGAACAGTTATTTCCTGGCAATTGTTTCTCCTGAAGATCCTACAGCCTCTATCCCTCAGCCCGTACAAGACAATGAGGACAAGGAGTAGAGCCAAGAGATGGCATTTCTCATGGGTCTAAAGGCTCAGTGATGTCCTCTGGCAGCCAATACAACCATTCATTCATTCATTCATTGGTTTAACACCGATTCAAAAACCAATTGCATGCCAAGCACTGAGAATATAATGGTGAACAATGTGTATGGTTTCCTATTCTCATGGAGACCACAGCTGAATAATTGACATGCACAATCCATGGAAATTCAGGTGAAAGGAAGAGTACTTTGGGGACTCTGTAAGACTTCCATCTCCTTTAGGTTACTGGAAGTAGGGCAGTAAAGTAACAAAAGAAAGAAAAAGTTAATAGGGATAAATAACATCATCTCATCCCAGGTGTGGGCCAGAGTGAGCTCCTATAAAATGGAATTTTGGGAACTATGTACTCAAATAGGCTCGGGATGGGGGGGAACGGGGTGTTCACTTTGACACCAAAGAAGCAGGACTTGGAGCTCACCCTTTATTAGAGTGCCCTGCAGAGAACCTTCTAGCATCTGATGTGTTGACACACATCAGAATAATATTATTAAATTATAATTAATATATTACATATTATATATAAACAGAAATATTAATATAATTTATATAATTTATATATCATATAATTATATATATAAATATATTATATAATTTATATATTATATAATATATACATATATAAATAGAAAAGTGAATTTCTTTTAATACTAGATTTATTCAATCCAAAATCACATGGAAAATTTTCTAATGATCCTGATCATCAATATCTCCTAGAATATATTTTAATGTCAACCAAATGCTAATCTTAATTACCATGCAACATACTGATGCCGAAGTGATTTCTAGATTATTCCTGTTCAATTATATTTGTAACCAGATGTACTGAATAAAAATATAATAAGCCACAAACTAAAGTATATAACAATGATAATTTTATCATAATTTTTGTAATTAAATTTAATTTCTATCTCTAGTCTCCATTCAGCCTTCTGTCAAATAAATAAATAGAATTTAATCTTGACAGTTTATGTTAATTAGAGCTATATCAGAGTTTTCTCATTTGACCCAGTATTTCCCCTTCCCACTTATCTCTGAGAATGAATCCAGGATCAGGTGTGTGCAGGACACAGTGCAGAAAGGCATATGTTGGTGAGCTGGTCCTCAGTAGTCACCAAAATACAGGAATAATGTCTATCCATGTAGACATCTGGATCATGCCACGTGGCCTTCAGGCAAGATCATCCCTCCATGTTGGCATCTCTTAAGGTGTCCATACTCCTATACATCTCAGATCATCATCCCATGCAATTTGGTTCCTTCTCTCAAATGTAGCCCCTGCTTGGTGGGCTACACCAAGAGACTCGGTAGGCTACCTCAGGCTCACTAAACATAAGCTCCTTAGGGGAAGAGATGCTATCCATCTTGTTCACCACTGTTCTCAGTGTATAGAATACCTCAAATATAATACATGCTCAGTAAATGTTTGCTGACTGATGCACTCTTTGTTCCTTGGTGCCCCCACACAGCCATCTCCAACCCACTTCTATGCTTTGGTAGAATGGAAAATTTCTGTCAGTCTATTGTTGCCCAAAGCTCTATCCATGAAGCAGACATGAGGCTTGGATTTCCCACAACTCATCTGGAGGTTTATGGAGTCCCCATACACAACCATGTCCTCACTGAATTCCCTAGAACAGATGCTGGGTATCACAAGTCATGACACTACAGAACCCCAATAAAATTGGGTCTCTGCTATCTCTCAATATCCATTTTGGCAAGGTGGAACTTTCAAAAAATTCAGAAATTCAACCCCCAATAGTATTGAACTGTAACACAGGCCTTTATAGACTATCTCTTGAAGAGGTGGCAAGAGTGGGGAGTGGTAAGATCTGGTAGATATTGCAACACACAGCACAGTAAAACTTTCCAAAATTCTCCTTTAGAGATCTCTCTTGACAAAGTACATTCATCATAGAATCTGCTCACCCAAAACTCTTTTTTTTCCCAAATCTCCAGTTTCTTCATCTTCCTCAAGACTTTTATTCCAATCTCCTTACTTCTCTTGCCCCTCCTTCCACGTTCTAGAGCTTTCTTCTCTATCTTACCTTTGTGTACCTTCAAGTCTCCTCTCTTCATTAGAAAGACCCTAGAAGCTGTGACTTCAGATCCAGAAGGTGACATGTAAGATACGCTGATTACAATCATAGGATACATAAATATCTATGAGAATTGTGCTCCTGCCAGCTAAAAATATGAAGAGGATTTGGAATGCAATTGCTTGAATCCCATTTAATGGCAAAGAGGCCTGATGGGGGATGTGGTCATAGGCTCAAATCAGGCTTGAAATTTTGTCAAGATGCAATTTGAATTCAGGGACAGTGAGCTGCACGACTATCCCATTTATAGGGAAAGGATTTGAAGTCTCTATCGGCATGGAGACTACAATAGCCGCCCCCCTTATCCATGAGGAATATGTAACACTACCCCTAGTGGATGCCTGAAACCACAGATAGTACCAAACCCTATATGTACTGTTTTCTCCTATACATACATACATAAGATAAAGGTCAATTCATAAATTAGGCACAGCAACAGATTAACAATAACTAATAATAAAATAGAACAATTATAACAATATACTGTAATAGAAGTTATGTGAATATGGTCTCTCTCTCTTTCAAAATATCTTATTGTACCGTACTCACCCTTCTTCTTCTTGTGATGATGTGAGATGATACAATGCCTACATGATGACATGAAGTGAGGTGAATGACGTAGGCATTGTGATATCGTGTCCCAGGCAGGATGGAGCAGGAAGGCCTGAGAGTTCATCATGCTACTCAGAAAGGTGGTGCAATTTAAAAACTACAAATTGTTTATTTCTGGAATTTTCCAATTAATATTTTCCATCCATGGTTGACCAGGTGTCTTGACATGAGTACAGCCATGTTTGGCCGCTCCATTGACCTATAGCCACCAGCACAAAAAGAAATATAAAAGCTGCTTTCTGCGTGGTGGGAACTGACCCTTCTCCCACGGAGATAGTTGTAATGCGTAAAAATCTCAAGGCCCTTTGGGCGCCACAGCCTGGGGCAGACTGGCCATCTGTGCCGGGCTGGGACGATAACCAGGGTAAACAATGCACGTACACAACTGCCGGGCTGGGATGATAGCCAGGAGGCTCAGTGCACGGATGCCACTGATAACCATTTGTGCATGGAAACACTGAATGCTTGCTCTGTAAACTCTGTAACTGCGTATATAAACTGCTGGAAACCGAGGCCTGGTGAGAGTTCCACCTGTGGAAGGGACGCCTTGCCCAGGACGCGTGATTCCTGCCCAGCCCTGTGGATTGACAGGACTCTCCCGGCGGTGGGGCGTGGATGTTGTGAGTAACTGATTTATTGTGAAGTAATTGATCTGATGTGTCCTCTTTTCCGTCAACCTGGTGTTTCTCTTTCTGATTGATTTGTGTCATTTCCCTTCAGTCGATCTGGTGTTTCCCTTTCCTATCGAGCTGGTGTTTTTACCTTATTATTTGACCTATTCGGATCTGTTTGCAGACTATCGCCTTTACTATCCTCTATATAATAAAATATACCTTCAGTCCATTTGTTTGGAGTGGAAAGCTTCTTTTACGTCTCCAGTCAAATCCTTGAACCTCTCATAACACCAGGGTAAGTGAAACTGCGGATAGGAGGGACTGCTGTATAAAACAGGTTCAACTTACTTTTCACAGTTTGAGAAAAGTAACCCTAGAGGTCTGCAGCTCTAGATCCCATACCTCAGCCAAAATCTCTGTTCTATATGTAGTATTAGTCCACCCACACCATAAAGCCAAGGTGCTTTTCAGGGTGTGGCAGACTGCTGGTTGCCCACCATTCAATCTCTCCTTATTTAGTAACAGTAGAGGGCAGAGATGTCACCAGATGAGCATCCAGATTTCCCATCCACCCCCTTGCAGATTGGAGTGGCCATATGATTGCGTTCTAGGCAAAGGAATGTAGGCAGAAATTGTTAGATGGTACTTCTGGGAAAACTCCTTAAAGCAGGGGATGAGACTGACTCAACATGGAAGCCTTTTTGTTTTTCTTCCTAACTCAGATGGGAATGTGTGGCTGCAAACTTGAGGCAACCTTTAGGATAGAAGCTGTGTGCTAAGGATGACAGAAAAGGAAGCTAGAAGGAGCCTAGAATACAGAAAAAGACAAAAATGTCAAATTCAGTAGGAGGAAGGTAATATCATGGGGGGGGGGTGGAACTTGAAGTGGAAGGGACCCTGCGTGACCCAATTAGATTTTCTGAACCTCTTTGCAAAGATTCAATCTCTGCGGGAACAGACATCTTTTTGGTGAAGGAAAAACGAATTCCTAACATTTTTAAGCCATCATCGTTCAGGTTTCTGTAACTAGCAATTAATCAAATTCCTAATATTTAGTAGCTTCAAATTACATCAAAATGCTAAAATTGTTTGTTTCTTTTTTTTTTTTTTGTGAGGAAGATCAGCCCTGAGCTAACAGCTGTGCTAATCCTCCTCTTTTAGCTGAGGAAGACCGGCTCTGAGCTAACACCCGTTGCCAATCCTCCTCCTTTTTTTTTTTCCCCAAAGCCCCAGTAGATAGTTGTATGTCATAGCTGCAAATCCTTCTAGTTGCTGTATGTGGGACACGGCCTCAGCATGGCTGGAGAAGCGGTGCGTCGGTGCGCGCCCGGGATCCGAACCTGGGCCGCCAGTAGCAGAGCGCACTCACTTAACTGCTAAGCCACGGGGCTGGCCCTAAAATTGTTTCTTTAATGGATAAGGAGCTTGAATCCAATAAAGAGAGAAGTAAGAATTGATATGATAAAGTAAAGAAAACACACATTATTAATATTTCTCTATGTTGAAAAATAATCTTTGTATATTTAGTGTTTTAAATATTTGTAATTTTTAAGATAATTTGGATATTGAAGTACCTAATACATTAACCATGAGATTCCAATTTTTAAAATGTGGAATAAGTAAATGATTTAGAATTGTGAGGGGGTTTTTTGAGAGGAAAAAAATCAGTATTTATTTGAGCTCTAATATGTGTTTTGCATATAATTCTCTAAAAATTTTCTAATAAAGAAAGAATTTTTATTATACTCTAAGGAAACAGCTCCAAATACTCTAAATTTTTGGAATATTTTCTTGAAGACAACACTTGTTTTTCTAACAGTCCATGGGTTAAAACCTGATGATCTTGAAGTGATGACATTTGTGTGTTATTTTTCTCTTCATTGTGGTTCTCATTTTTCTCTACATTTAATAATTTATACAAGCTCTCGTTTTTCTGTTTGATATCAAAAAGAATAGAATAGCCAAATTTAATAAGAGTGTAAACCTTATCTCTGTGTTTATAAGAACACTCAGTGGTATGCAATCAGCTACCGACTTGCCAGATGCATTAAACACTAGTAGCCAGGGGACCTCTAGAGAAACAAGCATCATAACTAAGTGGGTCAGAGTTCCAAACTCTAACAGGAAACTGCTTTGGGTAAACATAGGACAAGCATTATGAGTGGCAGCGTGGGATTCCACTAGCTCATCTCAATGATGCTCTGGATTCTCCCAACTCCAAGATTTAGAAGAATCATAGCACAACCATCTGTTTTCTTGGTCTGACTTCCTGGGTGATCAATTAAATAAATGATACCACTAGATGGTTGAGGGGAAATTTGTCCACTAGAACTGTGGTTTTAAGTTGAAAGTTGTAGGAGATTTTTTCTAAGTTTGTAAAATCATTGAGGACAACTTAATAGTCACCATATTTATAAAGGCAATTTACTTTATTTGTGCTTACTTAACTACTTGAGAAGAGTTGTTAGACAATTTACTGGGCAAAAAAATAAAATATAGTGCATTAAATTTATAAATGCAGTTGAAAATGTCTAGGAAATTTAATTAACTAAGCTGTAAAAATCCCACCTTTAAAAATACTTGTTAAATTTTCATTAACGTAAACTTACATTGTTAAGTATTGTTTTTTGTTTTTCTGGGGTTTTTTGTTGTTGTTGTTACTCAATACACTGAAAATATTTAACTGTAAGTATCTACACAGTCTTTTATGTGTCCTCAAGCCACCTTCAAATGCACTCCAAAACGCACCTTCACACTCTCCTTAGATTATACTGATCAGCCTAACTGAGCAGAGCAAACAAGAATTTTCCACAAAAGGCAAGGATGAGAGAAATGCTGAATACGTAACACTTTAGCTTTTGTCCTTGCCAACCTTTTACCCAGGGAAATTATTGTAATCTCTTTAAAGAGGTTTTAAAAATCTGATTGAGTCACTTAAGGTCCCTTCACTTCAAAGTTCATCCTCACCCTTGATATTGTCTTGCTCTCACTGGGTTTCACATGGCTTCTCTCTGCCACCCTTAGGGTTCAGGGTGGATTTTGTCTGGCTCAGCCCAGATATAGCTGCCAAAATTTGTTTTAGAAAACTTTATATTTTGCAAATTTGTAACAATCCTGATGGAAGATATATTAACAGGAATATCTGGCTGTTATCGTATGACTGTCTGACTGTGTTGTGCCTCTGAATTAGTGAGGAAGATGGTGTATTTGCTTTTTTCTTCATGCTTGCCACCAGATGTCGCTCTTTTCCGTAACTAAGATTAATGCTAGCACACCCTTACCTTCCCAAATCCTGGGAAGTCTTGGATTTGTTTTTGTTTATAATTTTATTTATTTATTTTTCCCCCAAAGCCCCAGTAGATAGTTGTATGTCATAGCTGCACATCCTTCCAGTTGCTGTATGTGGGACGCGGCCTCAGCATGACCGGAGAAGCAGTGCGTCGGTGCGCGCCGGGGATCTGAACCCGGGCCGCCAGTAGCGGAGTGCGCGCACTTAACCGCTAAGCCACGGGCCGGCCCAGAAGTCTTGGATTTGTTACCAAGTCTGTACCAGTCCTGGTGGACATTACAGGCATCAACTGGGCCTTGCAGAATCTCACTTAATCTCCAGTACTTCTGTACCTCCCAGGTTGGCCAATCTGTAAACTTCAAGGGTGGGAATTTACAACAGCTCAGTGTCTTCCTCTACCATCTCCCCCCATGAGTTTCTCTTGCTTATGGTAGCACATGGCATCTAATTGTGGTTCCAATATTTGTTTAATGGTACACAGGATAGCCACTGAGTCCTCAGAAGGCCTTAACTTAGGTGGTGAGAAAGGGCAAAAGGCTATCTAAAACCTTCTGCTTCTAGGAAAGAATCGAATTTATTAGGAAATTGTATTTCTATGGAAGTTGAGTTAAAAAACAAAGTCTGATCTATAGGGAGAGTTACTTTAGACTTCACATGAATGAACTCACCCAACACTATTCTGTTTCCACATCTAATATACCCAGGGGTCTAAACTGCGTTATTTCCTCGGTGGACATTGTTAAGTTCCCACAGTTTTCTCTGCAATATGCTTTTAAATAGGAGGGATTATTTTGAAGACCATTGTAATTTGGCAGAGATATATGCCTACTTATTTATAGACCAAAGAGTGTGGAAGTCATGGTGAACGTTATCTCTTCCCTAACTATATTTAAAAAGAAATTTTATCACACAACATGAAGCCAAATTTCCTCATTATCTTTTTTCTATATCTTTCTCCCTCAAAATTGCACTCAGCGTAGTAGCTGGGGCCAGCCCGGTGGCACAGTGGTTAAGAGTGCGCCCTCTGCTTCCGCCGCCAGGGGTTCGCGGGTTCAGATCCCAGGCGTGCACCGAGGCACCACTTGTCGAGCTATGCTGTGGTGGCGTCCTGTATGAAGTAGAGGAAGATGGGCATGGATGTTAGCCCAGGGCCAACCTTCCTCAGCAAAAAACAGAGGAGGATTGGCATCGGATGTTAGCTCAGGGCTGGTCTTCCTCAGAAAAAAAAAAAAAAATTAAAAATTACACTCAACATATTAGCTTTTCAACCTACTTCCAAAACTTTTAAAAATCTCTTCCAAGACTCTGGTTCCCCTACCTCTCCTCTTTCATCACTTGTCATTTCTCTAACCTCCTTCTCTCTTATATTCAGAATACTTTTGGGCCAGCCTCGCGGCTTGGCGGTTAAGTGGGCGTGCTCCGCTACTGGCGGCCGGGGTTCGGATCCCGGGCGCGCACCGAGGCACTGCTTCTCCGGCCATGCTGAGGCCACGTCCCACATACAGCAACTAGAAGGATGTGCAGCTATGACATACAACTATCTACTGGGGCTTTGGGGAAAAAAAAAAAAAGGAGGAGGATTAGCACAGATGTTAGCTCAGGGCTGATCTTCCTCACAAAAAAAAAAAAAGAATATTTTTTCCCTGCAGCTACTTCTGTGCCCTTTCTCTACAAATCAATCACTCCACTCTCAGCTTCTTCCAGTTCCCATTTTCTCTATCAAGTCCGGACGCTGAGCAGAGCAAGCAATGAATTCTACTTAGAAAGAGAAACAAGAGGAAAAGCACGTATATTTACATTTCAATAGTTTCTTAGGCACAAAGCAGTTAAATGAACAAAAATAAACATATAAGATAAATTGCCATAATAGGAGGTCGTTTGGAAACAAGCATATTACTAGTGGCCTTGAAAAATGGTAATTTTTCAGAAAAATAATTTCACAATATGTGAAAAGGTCTGTTCAAATTCTTTCTGATTCAGTAAGCCCATTTTAGAAATATACCCCCAAGAGAAAAATAAATGTCAAAATGTACAAAAATGTTTGGAGCAGTGCACTGTGAAGTGAGGTAACAGAGGGTGTCGTAACTACTATATCTGACTCACAGGCAAAATCATTATAGAAGCTGCGTATATAGGATGCAGCAGAATTTGAAGAAAAGTACTCTCACCCTGTGAAATGTAGGCAAACAAGACTGAATATACAGTAGAAGGGATATGCCATGGCCAGTTCTTCCCTACAGGAGTGACCCATCCAAAAGAATCATTTGTAGAGTTGTTTTGATTAGGCTTGGTAGCTCCCAATTCCCAAGAAGGAGCCTAGAGCATAACACAGTAGCAATCAGTCAGCTACAGTCTTGGAAACTTTACTACAAAGTGGTAAGTAACAAACCAAGATCGACTGTCAACGATTCTCAACCATTTTTCCTCCCTAACGCTTTTGTTGACCCCATTTTTTTTTTTCTATTGTGGTAACATTGGTTTATAACATTGCATAAATTTCAGGTGTACATCATTATACTTCTATTTCTGCATGGATTAATGGATATCATGGGCTCCAATTAGGTACAGGAGCTCACTAGAACTAGAAAAGTTTTTCTCAGTTAGTTGGACGTGGCAAGGAAGGGCAAAGGTAGGTAGTAGGGTGGAAGATGAAAAGAGAAGAGGAGAGCAAATTCCAAGACCTGTTCAGTCGGAAAAATCCACTTTCTCTCCAGATTCTGATAACTAGATATTGATACACAGCTCCAGGTCACTTCACCATCACCCTGCTTCAGCCTTGGAGAATCACTGCCCAACACTAGGGTCAAAGGATAAGTATGTGTAATATGTGTCTCCAGTACAAGCTGTAGAGAAGAAACACCCTTAGCTGACATGAGACAAAGTTAGAAGGAAAGTGTACTTCCAGTCAATGCTTCCCAAAGTATTTCATATCAAGATAATATTTTGAGGGCAATTTGGTATAAACTGGAGGGGATCTGAAGACCCAGGTGAGGCTGCTGCAGCAGGAAATAAACAGTCCAGGGGTTCCAGCAACCTCAGGCACCACACCAATCAACTAAGGGCCTAGGTAATCAAAATCTCACCTGGGGGCCGGCTCCGTGGCTTGGCGGTTAAGTGCGTGCCCTCCGCTGCTGGCGGCCCGGGTTCAGATCCTGGGTATGCACCATCGCACTGCTTCTCCAGCCATGCTGAGGCCACATCCCACATACAGCAACTAGAAGGATGTGCAGCTATGACATACAACTATCTGCTGGGGCTTTGGGGGAAAAATAAATAAATAAATAAATTTAAAAAAAAAATCTCACCTGGATCAGTGTGTCACTGTGTAACAAGAATTGGGAATGTCTATTTAAGGGAGAGGAGATCAAGATCTACCACAGTCCAGGTGATTTATCATAAGCCCTTTACTCTGATTCTGTGTTCTTTAAACATTCTGGTGGTTGGATGAAACACGACAACTCAGGATGTGGGAGGAGCAGGTAAATTCTCCATCCCTTGTGCTCTCATGGACTGCTTGGTGACATGATGTGTCATTGCAGCCTCTCCAGAGAGGTCTTGTCAGCCAAGTGTGGATAGGAAAATTTAGTATAAAGTATTCTTAAGTAGGTTAAAGGCAGCTAGCTATTGAAAGGGTTAAAGAGAACTGTAAGGTATAACAGGGACAGCAATTGCTAAGGCAAGCTGTCGCCCTCAGGGCTGAGGGAACAAGTGAACCAGGAAGAAGTTAGACATTTAGATGAGAGGTTCACAAGGCTGAGATTCACAACTCTGAAGAGAAGGTGCATATGACACAGGAATGCCAGCCACCATGAGGACCCTCACTAACCCTTAATGGCCTTCTCGTTGCTTCTTTGATGTCTTTGTACTAGCTCTTTCCACAGTCTGGAATGCTCTGTCTCTAGACTGGCTCCTTCACAAGGCCGACTCCTTTATATCATTGGTATCATGGTCCAAGATCATATCATATCGATACAATTGATATCTTAATATATCATTCAAATATCAACTCACTCTATTGCATCACAGTATTTTCTTTCTGTTTGAGCACTTTAGCATCCTCTAAAATTATTCATTTTCTCATTTACTTGTAGCCTTCCTTCTCTATATAGAATGAAAGCTCCATTAGAGGAGGGAATTTGCCCAGCACCTAGAATAATGCCTGGCACATAACAGATCATTAATAAATATTTGTTAGATGAAAGAATTTAACCAGGTACTCTTTCAGTCCTTTTAATGCAGAGAGTTAAAGTTTTTATTTAGTTCAGAAAAGTTTTTTCTACAGTTCTCACCATTTAAAATGTTCCAATGTCTCTCTCTTATCTATAGGACAAAAATCTGAATTCCATTATCTAGAATATAAGTTATTTTATGATTTGTTCATTATCTACCTGACTTCTTCATCTTCTCTTATACATTTCGTCCAACAAAAAGAGAGAAACCATTTTCTCCTATGTGTCTTTTTTTAGCAGCAAGCTTTTTCTAGAAGTTTCCAAGCAGACTTCCCCTTATGTCTCATTGCCCAGGATTGAGTCACACACCCCTTCCAAGTCCAGTCCCTAGCAAGTGAAATGGAATCGCTGGGACTGGCTAATATTAAACAAAATTTACCTTCCTGATGAGAGATTGGGTGGGATTACTTTCCCTGTGTACCTGGTATTGGGGAGGAGCACAAATATGCCAAAGAATTGGGTCTGTGCCACAGAAGAAGAAAGAGAAATAAATTTCAGCAGGCAATTAACACTCCTTACAGTCCCATTTTTTCAGCTCCTTTGGTCTCCTATTATTATTCAAAGATGTTCACAAATTATGGTTCTTCTCAGAGTAGCAGCATGCTAGGTGCAGTTCTCCAAACCCCCCTCTCTATCAACTCCCTTAAAACAGAAATATTAATGGACAGGCAGAGTCTTTCCCATCACCTTAAAATGGAGGTTAAAGTCAATAACATCATTCCTGGAAGTATGTTGTTCTTTTATTTAGTAAGTTAATAAACATTCATATATTGCTTCTGATACGCCAACCACTATTATAAGCACTTTATTAAAGCATGTAAACCTTACGTCAAACTTATGAGGTGTCATTAACCCCATTACAAAAAGGAGGAAACAGACCTAGAGATGTTAAGCAATTTGCCCAAAATCACATAGCTATTAAACAGAAGAGCCAAGATTCAAGCCCACACACCTTGGCTCCAAAAGCAGTACTCTTAACCACTAAATGCTAGTTGCTGGCTCTTCTAATCTGTTTTCCAAGCTTCGATTTCCTCAATATGCTCCACAAATTCCTGGGCTATACGTCTCCCTTGGGATCATAGGCTTCCATGTCTCAGCTAATTGTAAAACTGAATATTCTGGACAACTCTAAAAGTTTTTCCCTGTATTTGAGTTAGTTCAAATAGGAAACCTATAGACCAGAAAGTATGGGAGGAATTTTTCTTGTAACTGTGGATGGCTTTGTTCCCTGAAGGATAAACTTAGAAATAACAGGTAAATCTATCAGCCAACACAAATGAGCTCTTAAAGATTCTGCTTTCTACTTTATAAGAGAAGACTGCACATACTAGCCCTAGGGACTATTTCCATGTAGGCTGCCCTTGTTAGAAACAGGCAAAATTCACACATTTGGATTTTTTAATTAAACTTTTAATTTTGAGATAGTTGTAGATTCTCATGAAGGCGTAGAAAATGATATAGAGAGATCCCATGTACCCTTTATCTGGTTTTCCCCAGTTGCAACATCTTGCAAAACCGTGGTACAGTATCATAGCCAGGACATTGACATTGATACAGTCAAAATACAGAACATAAAGCTCACCACAAGGATCTCTCATGTTCCCTTTTATAGCCATACCTACTTCCCTCCTATAAACTCCATTTAACCCCTGGGAACCACTAATCTGTTCTCCAATTCTATAGTTGTGTCATTTCAAACGTGTTACATAAATGGAATCATATATTTTGTAACTTTTTAGATATATCTTTTTTACTCAATATAATTTTCTGGTGCTTCATCCATATTGTTACGTGCATCAGTAGCTTGTTCCTTTTTATTGCTGAGTACTTCACCACGTACCACGAACCATTCATGTGTTGTAGGACATCTGGGTTGTTTCCAATTAACAGCCATTACAAATAAAGCTGCTATAAACATTCATATACAGTACTGTATGTAAATATAAGTCTTCATTTGTCTGAGATAAATGCCCATAGTGCAATTTCTGGGTCATATGAAAGTAGCATATTTAGTTTTTTGAGAAACTTCCAAGCTGATTTCCAGAGTGGTTGTATCATTTTACATTCCCATCAGAAATGTAAAACGATCCATGCTTTCCTTATGCTTGAGAGCATTTGATATTGTCACTTTTTTTATTTTGGCCATCCTGATGGGTATGTATGAGTTATATGTCACTGTGGTTTTATATGCATTTCCCTAATGGCTAATGATGTTGAACATCTTTTCATTGCTTATTTGCTATCAGTATATCCTCATTGCTGAAACGTTTCTTCGTGTCTTTTACCCATTTTCCAATTGGATAGTTTTAGGTCTTTTTTTTTCTTTTTACTGTTAAGTTTTGAGAGTTCTTTATATATTCTAGATACTGGTTCTTTATTGAATATGTGGTTTGCAAATATTTTCTCCCAGTTCATAGTTTACCTTTTCATCCTCTTAACATCCTCCTAAAATGGACTTTCACAGAGCGAAAGGTTTTACATCTTTTTAAATTTCAGCTTTATTGAGGTATAATTGACATATAAAATTATAAGATATTTCAAGTGTATATTGTGGTGCTTTGATATACATACGCATTGTGAAAGGTTCCTCTATCTAATTAACTAACACTTCCATCACTTCACATATTTGTCTTTTTTTTTTTTCTTGATGAGAACATTTAAGTTCTACTGTCTTGGCAAATTTCAATTATACAATAAATTTATATCAACAATACTCACTACGTTTTACATTAGATCCTCAGACCTTATCCAACTTATAGCTGAAAATTTGTACCCTTTTACCAACGTCTCCCTATATCTCCCACTCCACAACCCCTGTGACCACTTTTCTACTCTGTTTCTATGACTTGATGTTTTGTTTTCTTTTTAGATTCCACATGTAAGTGCTACCATGCAGTATTTGTCTTTCTCCACCCGGCTTATTTCACCTAGCGTAATGCCCTCAAGGTCCATTCATGTTGTCACAAATGGCAGGATTTATTTCTTTCTCGTGGCTGAATAATATATGTATTATATATATATAATATTATGATATATATCATATATATGATGATTAATATATCTGATATATATTATTATGAATAATATATATGATTAAATAATATAATATTATTATATTAAATTATTATTAATAATAAAAATATATATGATTAAATAATGTATATATGATTAAATACATATCTCATATGTATCTCGTATATGTATGAGATACATATATATCTCATATCTTCTTTATTCATTCATCCATTGATGGACACTTAGGTTGTTTCTATATCTTGGCTATTATGAATAATGCTGCAATGAACATGGGAGTCCGGATATCTCTTCAATATCCTGTTTTCATTTTCTGGGTTTGCTGGATCATATAGTAGTTCTATTTTTAATTTTTTGAGGAACATCCATACTGTTTTCCATAGCGGCCGCACTAATTTTCATCCCCACCAACAGTGTACAAGATTCCCTTTACTCCACATCCTCACCAACACTTGTTATCTCTTGTCTTTTTGATAATAGCCATTCCAACAAGTGTGAAGCGATATCTCATTGTGGTTTTGATTTGCATTTCCCTGATGATTGGTAATGTTGAGTACCTTTTCGTGTACCTGTTGGTCATTTGCATGTCTTCCTTGGAAAAACTGTCTCTTCAATTCCCCTGACAATTTTTCAAGTGGATTGTTTCCTTTTTTGCTACTGAGTTGTATGAGTTCTTTATATTTTTTCAAGTATTAACCCTTTATCAGATATATAGTTTGCAAATATTTTCTCTCATTCCATAGGTTGCCTTTTCATTGTGTTGATGGTTTCCTTTGTTGTGCAAAAGCTTTTTAGTCTGATGTAGTCCCACTTGTTTAATTTTGCTTTTGGTGTCAAATCCAAAAAATCATTGCCAATGTCAATAGACCAATGTCTAGGAGCTTAAACCATATGTTTTCTTCAAGGAGTTTTGCAATTTCAGGTCTTATGTTCAAGGTTTTAATGCATTTTGAGTTTATTTTTGTGTATGGTGTAAGATAGGGGTCCAATTTCGTTCGTTTACAGGTGGCTGTGTAGTTTTCTCAGCACTATCTGTTAGAGAGACTATCTTTTCCCCATTGCATAGTTTTGATTCCTCTGTCATAATTAATTGACCATATATGCATGGGTTCATTTCTGCACTCTCTACTCTGTCTCATTGAATTATGTGTTGACTTTCGGTCTGTGTGTGTCCTTAAAGCTGAAATTAGTCTATTGTAGGCAACATATAGTTGGGTCTTGTTTTTTAATCCATTCAGCCACTCTGCGTCTTTTGATTGGAGAATTTCATCCATTTACATTTAATATTATTGATAGATATGGACCTACTATTGCCATTTTGTTAATTGTTTTCTGGCTGTTTTGTAGTTCCTTTGTTCCTTTCTTTTCTTGTTCTCTTTCTTTGTGATGATTTTCTGTAGTGATATGCTTAGATTCCTTTCTCGTTATCATTTGCGTATCTACTAATGGTTTTTGCTTTGTCATTACCGTAAGGCTTACATCTTATAACCAACTACTTTAAGCTGATAACAACTTAACTTCAAACACCTACTAAAGCTCTACATTTTTACTCTCCTTCACCCACATTTTATGGGTTTTCTCTTTTTTTTTTTTAATTTTTTTGCTGGGAAAGATTCGCCCTGAACTAACATCTGTTGCCAATCTTCCTCTCTATTTTTTTTTTCTCCCCAAATCCCCAGTACATAGTTGTATATTCTAGTTGTAAGTTCTTCTAATTTTTCCATGTGAGCTGCCATCACAGCATGGCTACTGACAGACGAGTGGTGTGATTCCACGCTGGGGAACCAAACCTAGGCTGCCGAAGCAGAGTGCGCTGAACTTTAACCACCAGGCCATCAGGGCTGGCTCCACATTTCATGTTTTTGATGTTGCAATTTACATCTTTTTAACTTGTGTATCCATTAACAAATTATTATTGTTACAGTTATCTTTAATACTTTGTCTTTTAACCTTCATATTAGATTTATAATTAAATTTATAAGTGGTTTATCCACCACTATAACAACATTAGAGTATTCTGAATTTAACTATATATTTACTTTTACCAGTGAAATTTATATTTTCATATGTTTTACTGTTCCTAAATAGTGTCCTTTTGTTTTAGGTTGAAGAAGTCCTTTTAACATTTCTTGTAGGCCAGTTTAGTGGTGATGAACTCCTTTAGTTTTGCTTGTCTAGAAAACTCTTTAACTCTCCTTCAATTCTGAAGGGAAATTTTTCCAGATGGAGTTTTCTTGGTTGGCAGTTTTTTTTCTTTCAGCAACTTGAATATATCATGCCACTTCCTGCTTGCCTGCAAAGTTTCTGCTGAAAAATTTGATGATAGTCTTATGGGGATGCCCTTTAATGTAACAAGCTGTTTTTCTCTTGCTGCTTTTAAGATTCTCTCCTTGTCTTTAACTTTTTTTTTTAATTTTTGTTTATTACAGTAACATAGGTTTATGACATTGTAAAAAATTTCAGGTGTACATCATCGTACTTCTATTTCTGCATAGATTACATCGTGTTCACCACCAAAATACTAATTACAACCCATCACCACACACATGTGCTGAATTATCCCTTTCACCCTCCTCCCTCCCCCCTTCCCCTCTGGTAACCACCAATCCAATCTCTGTCCCTATGTGTTTGTTTATTGTTGTTATTATCTACTACTTAATGAAGGAAATCATATGGTATTTGACCTTCTCCCTCTGACTTATTTCACTTTGCATTATACCCTCAATGTCCATCCATGTTGTCACAAATGGCTGGATTTCATCGTTTGTTATGGCTGAGTAGTATTCCATTGTGTATATATACCACAGCTTCTTTATCCATTCGTCCCTTGATGGGTACTTAGGTTGCTTCCAAGTCTTGGCTATTGTGAATAATGCTGCAATGAACACAGGGGTGCATGTACCTTTACAACTTGGTGTTTTCAAGTTCTTTGGATAAATACCCAACAGTGGAATAGCTGGATCATATGGTAGTTCTATCTTTGATTTTTTGAGGAATCTCCATACTGTTTTCCATAGTGGCTGCACCAGTTTGCACTCCCACCAGCAGTGTATGAGAGTTCCCTTCTCTCCACATCCTCTCCAACACATGTTGTTTCCTGTCTTGTTAATTATAGCCATTCTGACTGCCATGAGGTGATATCTCATTGTAGTTTTGATGTCTTTAACTTTTGACAATTTAATTATACTGTGTCTCACTGTGGGTCTCTTTGATTTATCTTATTTGGAAATCTCTGGACTCCCTGGATCTGGATGTCTATTTCCTTTTCCAGGTTGTCAAAATTTTCAGCTATTATTTCTCTAAATAAGCTCTCTGACATTTTCTCTCTCTTCTTCTTCTGGCACCCCTATAATGTGAATGTCAGTCGGCTTGATGGTGTCCCATAAGTCCCTTAAGCTGTCTCCACTCTTTTTCATTCTTTTTTCCTTTTGCTCCTCATATTGGATGAATTCCATTGTCCTATCTTCATGTTTGCTGATCTTTTCTTTTGTGTGTATAGTCAGCTGTCAATCCCCTCTATTGAATTTTTCAGTTCAGTTACTGTAATCTTCAGCTCTGTGATTTTTGTTTGGTACTTTCTTATATTTTTTTTTCTCTTTGTTGAAATTGTCATTTTGTTCATGTATTGTTATCTTGAACTTGGTGAGCATCTTTATGACCATTATTTGAACTCTTCAGGTAAATCACTTATCTCTATTTCATTAAGGTCTATTTATGGATGTTTATCTTGTTCTTTTGTTTGGAACATATTCCTTTGTTTCTTCATTATTTTGACTCTCTGTGTTGGTTTCTGCACATTAGATAAAGGACCACTTCTCCCAGTCTTCACAGAGTGGTCTCATGTAGGAAACGATCATTATCAGTCAATTTGGCCCAAGCTCTTGGTTGTTTCTCAAACCTTTGTGATTGTCTAAGTTGCCTTCTTTGCTCTTGGTGGCTCCCAGTTGTTGAGGGTGTAACAAGATCCCATATTGATGTGGGTATTTTCTTGTTCACCCAATGTGTAGGAGGTGATCAGCAAGTTTATGGAGTTCTTTCAGAGGGAATTGCACCAGGTGTAGCTGTAGATTCAGTGTGTCCAGGGGTCAAGGTGAGTTCAAGAGCCTTCTATGTCACAGTTTTGGACAGGAACTCAATAAGATCTAAGTTTTTACTTTTAATGAAGTCCAATTTATCACTTTTTCCTCTCATGAATAATAATTTTGGTATCAAGTCTAAGAACTCTTTGCCTAGCCCTAGGCCCTGAAGACATTCTCTGAATTTTTTTTCTAGAAGTATTATAGTTTTATATTTTCCATTAAAGGCTATGACTCATTTTGAGTTAATTTGTATAAGATATGAGACTTAGGTGGAGGTTCATTTTTTGCCTATGCATGTCCAATTGCTCTACCACCACTGGTTGAAAAGGCTATCCTTCCTCTGCTGAATTTCTTTTGCACCTTTGTCAGAAATCAACTGGGGATATCAAAGAAAGTGGGGGAGTAGGAAGTGCCAGGAATCTATCTGTCCACCTAGACAACAATTGTACTGGAGGAACTATCTGAAATAACTATTTTGGAACTCTGAGTCAATTTAAATGCTTACAGCTTCCAGGAGAAAACTTTCCTGGTAAATTGTGGTTCATTTTGGTCAATTTCAGCTTTCCATCAGTAGTGACTATCATCTCTCAGCCTCAACTCTGCATCAGATAGCTGTGAGAATGGCAGCCCACATTCCTGGAGTGGTTTGCTGGAGCCAGAATTGCAGTAAGGACCTTGTCTTCCATATATTGAGATTTTGTGTTCTGATTTCTGATTATGGTTTTGATGTTGAGGTGCAGGCAAAGAGACTTGCTACAATTGCTTCAACTCCTACCAGCTGAACAAGATTCCACAGAATTTAAAGAAACAGCTCTTGGTTTTATTCCTTTTATTCCTCTTTTGGGAGACAGATATTTAAGGATTAGGCTATTAAAAAGCAACTGCATATATGGAAGAATTTAGAAAGCCGTAACACATGCCCTGGGAAAGACAAATTCTCAGAAAAGAGCTGAGAATACATTAAGCCTTCATCTCAGACTGATCCCTGGCAACAATAAAAGAGACAACACACAACAATTAAAAAAAAAAAAAAAAAAAAAAAACAGCAAACCGTGCAGAAGGGGAAAAAGTTGATTTCCAGTGTTACCACATTATAAAATTCAAATATTTCATTTTCAATAAAAGAATCACAGGGCACACAAAGGCAAAAGAAAATATGGCCCACTCAGTGGAACAAAATAAATCAACAGAAACGATCCCTGAGATAGCCCAGATTTTGGAATTATTAGACAACAGCTTTAAAACAACTGTTTTAAAGATACTCAAAGAATTAAAGGAAGACATGGACAGTAAGAAGAAAATGATGTATGAATAAAATGAGAATATCAGTGAAGATAGAAATTATAAAAAGTAATCAAAGAGAAATTCTAGAGCTGAAAAGTATAATAACTAAAATAAAAACTTATTAAAGGGCTTCAAAAGCATATTTGAGTAGGCAGAAGAAAGAGTCAGCAAATTTAAAGATAAGACAATTGAAATTATCAAGTCTGAGGAACAGAAAGAGTAAAGAAGGAAGAAATGTGACCAGAGATTATGTGATTTGTGAGACACCAGCAAGTAGATAATATACACATTGGGGAGTCCTAGAAGGAGAAAAGAGAAAGGAGTAGAGAGAATATTTGAAAAAATAAAGGCTGAAAAATTCCCAAAGTTGATGAAATATATAAATCTACAAATCCAAGAAGCTCAATGAACTTCACGTAGGATAAACCCAAAAACACTCACACTTGGACACGTTATTATCAAAATGTCAAAAACAAAGACAGAGAGAATCTTGAAAGCACCAAGAGAGTAGCAAATCATTACATACAACAATCTTCAATAAGATTATCAGCTGATTTCTCATCACAAACCTTGAAGACCAGAAGTCAGTTGGGTTGATATATTCAAAATGCTGAAAGAAAAAAAAAACTCCAACAATAATTATAGAATTTCAACAAAATTGTCCTTCAAAATGTGGGATAAATTAATACATCACAGATAAACAAAAGCTGAGGGAGTTTGCTGCTACTAGACCTGTCTGCAACAAATGCTAAAGAGGTTCCTTCAGGTTGAAATAAAAAAACACTAGACAGGAACTTGAAGCATTATTAAGAAAAAAGATCTTCAATAAAAGTAAATACATGGTCACTTATAAAAGCTAGTATTATTGTAATGTTGATTTGTAACTCTACTTTTCATTTTCTACATGGTTTAAAAAACAGATGCATTAAAAAACTTATTAATCTATGTTCCTGGGTACACAGTATAAAGATGTAATTTGTGAAATCAATTACAGACCTGTGGGGAAACACACCTGTATAGGAACAGAGTTTGTGTATGCTGTTGAATATGAGTTAGTATGTATCCAAATTAGTTTTATAAGTTTAGCATGTTAAGCATAACTGATGAAACATAGCCACAAAGAAAATATCTATAGAATATACATAAGAGGAAATTAGGAGAGATCAAAACATTTTATTACAAAAAATGAAACTACTAAACAAAAAGAAGGCAATAATAGAGGAAATGAGAGACAAAAAGGCTAGAAGGAAAATAGAAAACAAATGGCAAAAGGATAGAAGTAAGTCCCTCCTTATCATTAATTACTTTAAGTGTAAATGGATTAAACTCTCCAATTAAAAGATAGAGATTAGCAGAGTAGATTAAAAAAAAACATGATGCAACTGTATGCTGTCTGTAAGAGACTCAATTTAGATCCGAAAACATTAGTAGGTTGACAGTGAAAGGAAAGAAAAAGATATTCTGTGCAAATAGTTACCAAAAGAGAGCTGAGGTAGCTCTACTAATATCACACAAATTAAACTTGAAATTAAAAAGTTTACAAGGGAAAACAAGGATATTATATACTTGTTAAAAGGTCAATACAACAAGAACATGTAACAATTTTAAACATTTACATACCTAATAACAGACCTTCAAAATATATGAAGCAAAAATTGACAGAATTGAAGGGACACCTAGACAGTTCTACAGTAATATTCGGAGACTGCCATAACATTCTTTCAGTAATGGATAGAATAACCAGACAGAAGACAGGTAAGGAAATAGATGAGTTGAACAACACAATAAACCAGCTAGAGCTTACAGGCATATACAGAAACCTCCACCCACAAGAGCAGAATACATGTTCTTCTCAAGAGCACATGGGACATTCTCCAGGATAGACCGTATGCTAGACCATGAACCAAGTCCCAATAGATTTTAAAAGATAGATATCATACACAGTATTTTCTCCATCAACAATAGGATGCAATTAGAAGCCAATAACAGAAGGAAAACTGGAAAATACACCAATATGTGGAAAGTAAATAACACACTATTAAACAACCAAAATGTTACAGAATAAATCACAAGGAAAATTAGAGAATATTTACAGATGAATGAAAAGAAAAACACACTATACCAAAACATAAGGGATGCAGTGAAAGCAGTGCTCAGAGAGAAATTTATAGCTGTAAGTGCCTACATTAAGAAAGAAGAAAGACTTCTCAAAATCTTCCAAATAATTGAAGAGAAGGACACACTTCCTAACTCATCCTATGAAGCCGGTATTACCCTGATACCGAAGTCAAGCAAACACACTGCAAGAAAAGAAAACTAAGGACCAATATGCCTTATGAATATTGATGTAAAGAAACTCAACAAAACACCAGGAAACCTAATTCAACAGCACATTAAAAGGATTATACAATATTAACAAGCGCAATCTATTCCTGGAATGAAAGGATAATTCAACATATGAAAGCCATCAATGTAATACACCACATTAACAGAATGAAAGTTTAAAAAAAAAAACACTTGGGGCCGGCCCTGTGGCTTGGTGGTTAAGTGCGCGCGCTGCGATGCTGGTGGCCCGGGTTCAGATCCCGGGTGCGCATCGAGGCACCACTTCTCCGTTCATCCTGAGGCCGAGTCCCACATACAGCAACTAGAAGGATGTGCAGCTACGACACACAACTATCCACTGGGGCTTTGGGGGGAAAAATAAAATAAATAAAATCTTTATAAAAAAAAAACACTTGATCCCCTCAATTGATGTAGAAAAAGCACTTGACAAAATTCAACATCCTTTCGTGATACAAACACTCAACAAATTAGAAATAGGAGAAAACTATCTCATATATATGAAAGACCCACAGCTAACATCACACTCAATGGTGAAAGACTGAAAGATTTTCCTCCAAGATCAGGAACAAGGCAAGGGTGCCCACTTTCACCACTTCTATTCAACATAGTATTGAATATCCTAGACAAAGCAATTAGCCAAGAAAAAGACATAAAAGGCATCCGAGGATGCCCACTTTCACCACTTCTATTCAACATAGTATTGAATATCCTAGACAAAGCAATTAGCCAAGAAAAAGACATAAAAGGCATCCGAGGATGCCCACTTTCACCACTTCTATTCAACATAGTATTGAAAATCGTAGACTAAGCAATTAGCCAAGAAAAAGACATAAAAGGCATCCGGATCACAAAGGAAGAAGTAAAATTATCTCTGTTCACTGGCAACATGGTCTTATATTTAGAAAACCTTCAGGATTCCACACACAAAAAATAAGCTGTTAGAACTAATAAATGAATTCAGCAAAGTTGTAGGATACAAAATCAACACATAAAAATCAGTTGCATTTTTTTACACTGACAATGGACAATTTGAAAAGGAAATTAAGAGACAATTCCAGTAGCATCAAAAACAATAAAATACTTGAGAAGAAACTTAACCAAGGAGGCAAAATATTTATACACTGAAAACTAAAAAAAAAAAAAATGTTGCTGAAAGAAATTAAAGAAGACACAAATACATGGAAAGATATCCCATATTCACAGATTAGAAGATTTGGCACTGTTAAGATATCAACACTACCCAAAGCTATCTACAGGTTTAATGCAATATCAAAATTCCAATGATGCTTTTTTGCTAACATAGAAAAATCTATCCCAAAATTCATATGAAATATCAAGGGGCCTCAAATAGGCAAAACAATTTTGAAAAAGAACAAAGTTGGAGGCCTCACACATCCTGATTTCAAAACTTACTACAAAGCTACAGTAATCAAAACAGTGTGGCACTGGAATAAGATAAACAAATACACCAGTGGAATAGAATAGGAAGCCCAGAAATAAGTCTTTGTATATATGGTCAAATGATTTTCGACTAGAGGGCCAAGACCACTCAATGGGGAGAAGACAGTCTGTCCAACAAATTGTGTAAAAAAAAATAGATCTCCGTATGCAAAAGAATAAAGTTGGACCTTTACCTTACATCATTTATAAAAATTAATTCAAAATGGATCAAAGACAAACAGAGATAAAACTATAAAATTCTTTGAAGAAAACATAGGGGAAAAGCTTAATGACATTGGATTTGGCAATGATTTCTTAGATATGACACCAAAAGCACAGGCAACAGAAGAAAAAATTGATAAATCTGACTATGACAAAGTTAAAAACTTCTGTCCATCAAAACACACAATCAACAGAGTGAAAAGGCAATAACGGAATGGCAGAAAATGTTTGCAAATCATATATCTGATAATGAATTAATATCCAGAATATATAAAGAACTCATACAGCTTAACAAAAAAATCGAAGTAAAAAAATGGCCAAAGGGCTTGAATAGACATTTCTCCAAAGAAGATGTATATATCTTCTATTTAAGATCCTTGAATACGTCTATTCAAGTTCTTTGCCCATTTTTTAATCCAATTGTTTGTCATATTGGATTATTTGTCAATATATATATATTGCCATATATGTGTGTGTGTGTGTGTGTGTGTGTGTTTACAAGCACACGAAAAGTTCTCAGCGTCACTAATCATTAAGGAAATGCAAATCAAAACCACGATGAGATACCACTTCATACTCATTAGGATGGTTGTTACTAAAAAATAATAATAAGTGCTGGCAACAATATGAAGAAATTAGAACCTTGGTGCACTGTTGGTGAGAATGTAAAATGATGCAGCTGCTGTTGAAAACAGCATGGCAGTTCCTCAAAAAAGTAACCATAGAATTACCGTATGATCCAGCAATTCCACTTCTGGGTATACACCCAAAAAAATCGAAATTAGGGACTCAGATATTTGTACACTCATGTTCATAACAACATTATTCACGATAGCAAAAGGTGAAAGCAACCCAAGTGTCTATTGACGGATGAATGGATAAATAAAATGTGGTATATACACACACACACACATACACACACACGATAGAATACTATTCAGCCTTAAAAAGGAAGGAAGTTCTGACACTTGCTACAACATGGATAACTCTTGGAGACATTATGCTAGGTGAAATAAAAGCCAGACACAAAAAGACAAATATTCTATGATTCCACTTATACACGGTACATAGAGTAGTCAAAATCATAGAGACACACAGTAGAATGATGGTTTCCAGGGTCTTGAGGGAGACAGGAATAGGGAGTTATTGTTTAATGGATATAGAGTTTTAGTTTTGAAGATGATAAGAGTTCCAGAGATGGACGATGGTGATGGAGTGATGGGTGTGCAACATTGTAAATATACTTAATGCCAAGGAACTGTACGCTTAAAAATGGTTGATATGGTCAATTTTATGTAATGTATATTTTACCACAAAAAATAAAAAAGAGATAAAGGACGACTGAATTAAGTCACCACACAGTAAATGAAAAAGAAAAAAGAGAAGGAGGGGGACACTTCTTACTGCAGAGCAGGGTGGAAGTCCAGGCTTCTCATATGGTGTCCACTGACACCACAGGGGAGAGGGGGCCAGAGTGATGAAAGTCCCTGCTCTCTACTCAGCCTTCTCTGATAACACCCTTATGAGGGGCGATGATTACCTCGATACTGTCTCATGAAGGTGGAAGTCTAGGCGTTCCACTCCACCTTTGCTGGCATGGGTGGGATGGGGCCATCGTTTTTTCCATAGTCTTTGACTGCAATAGAGTGCTTATTATTTTAAAGTGTTCTGTCTTGCTGCACTACCCCTTTCCTCATCCTTTGGCTAGAGAGCTCAAGGTTTTGTTGAGGCTTTCTTCTCTGTGCCCACTGGTGTTATAGGTTACTGGCCTTCTTCAACTTCAAGTCTAGGATATAAGAGGCCAAAAAAAATACCCCACAGAACTCACAGTGATGTCCTTCCCAAGAAGGTCACTCGCTGGTCTGCCTTCTTATCTCCATATTTCAGTCTTCTTTTGTTTGTTTTACATATATTGTGCAGGGTTTTTACTTGTGCTTTGTAAAAAGAATAGAAAAAAGTATATTTACTCCATCTTCCTGTAAGCAGAAGTCCATCTCACATTTGGATTTTGATGCCCTTATAAAAATCTTGGATGGGTAAATACAGGCCTTTTAAGTTTTAGGATTCTCTCCTCCTCAGATATCCAGATAATTCTTTTGGAACTTGAAAATGTTGTCTTTGGAACATAATCATTTATTTTTCCTCATGGGCATTGAAGTTTTTAGCAACATTTCAGTTAATCAGTTAAGCTATTACCAGTCACAAAGCAAAAGTCAGATCCACCCTAGGAGAGGTCCTGCTCGCTCCACTCGGACACCTGGGGCTTGTCACTGACTCACTGTCTTTAGTCAGAGTCTGCCCTTTAAGTATTGTCCACCACCTCTTTACTTTGCATATCTCTTCACAAGGCTCTAAACTCACTACAGTGGAGACTGGGTCTGGGTAAGCCTCAGCATTTAATCCCCAGAGATCTTAAACTCAAGCGTTGTAATGGAGTCAGCTCAGATTTTAATGACAGAGTACATTGAGAATTATAGTAATTCAGTTTTCAATACCACTATACATAGCTTCCTGAAATCTTGACTTCCACATTTGCCCATGGTCCTACCAGTCCTGGCAGAGAGAGGCTATTTTGTCCTGTTTGAGTTGACTTTGTTTTTGATTTTACATGGGCCTAGATTGGCATGATAAAATACTACATTGGAGCTTTCCCCATATAGCTGGTAGGGTTTTTTAGAACTAGAGGGTGGTTTCCCAGGCAATTGCAACTTGCTGATGTGTCCTCATTTTCCCTCCCTGATAGCAGAAGATGGCCATGAATGTCAGTTTAAATCATCTATCTTTGTCTTGGGTATCTCTATTCTTGAGAGCGGGGCTTCGATACCCCATATTCCAAAATGGCCTCATCTTCCTCGACAATATCTATGTGACACCTGCTTCTGGAGCCTGAATCAGAGCCTTTGTGCTTGTACCTGTGCTCTTTCTTGATTATCCTCAGTCCTGGAGAGAGACAGGAATTCCTATCAGTGCAAAGGGGCATCAAAACATTGAGGATTTAGGATATTACTATAAATATGACCCTGTTATAGCGCCTGACTACACCCTGCTCTCTCTATATTCACTTTAGGCTAATGGCCAGACCTAGAATACAAGGAGAAGATGCTCACCATGGCCATCACCTACTGGCCAAATGTACCACAGATTCCAAGCTAACCCTTCACAAGCTGTGCTAGACCTTGAAACACAACTCCCAAGGAAAAAGGAAGATTTTGAAAATTTTTCTATGTCAGTATCAGTGACCTGGGTTAGGTAGAGGGCAGAAGACCATTGTAGGTAATGCACCACTGGAGACTGGACACATCAGACAGAAAGTCTGCCACCTGAAGCACAGCTAAAGATCCTGGAAAAGATTAGTTTTCCTCTCATACTTTCCCAGAGCCTGAGAGGGGAGTCATTTCAGATTTAATAGGATCTACTCCCTGAAGCTCTGTAGTCCTTCTGCTCCAGTAGGCATGATAGAGCTGCCAAACAAGGCCCACTGTCAAGGGAAGTTTCTCATCGTCTTTGTGACTCTTCCCATTCTCCTGGAAAACTCCTCTACACTGGAGACATGGAGTCAAGACAGGTGGACATTCACAAAATTTCACAGAGGGTTGCAAGATTTAAAGCTGAAGTCCTGCCAATGCTAATCTCATAATCTTCACCCCCTAGTGTGTATATGGTTTCATGAGTTCCCTTCCTCTTGGTTCTTTTAAACCTCTGGGTACTATGGTACCATAAGCAGAAAGCTATCAGATGCCTGTTTCAGTGGCCATTGCTTGCCCAGTCCCTTTTACCAAAGGCTATAGGGACGAGCTCTCCTGCTCTCCAGGTCAAGGTTGCTGTTTCTGGGTGAGATTTTGCTCACCCAATCTGGAATGCCCAAAACTGAAAGGGATGAGACATCTACAGAGAACAGGATGCACGTGGAGTTGGAGGATGCTGAAAGAATCCTCTTTCCTCAGGCTAAAAGATGCTCCAAAATCTCTATTTTCCTCAACTAGGCATCCTCTCCAGAAGGGATGGAGGATGCTCTGGAGAACAGGAGCCATGACAGTGCTGAAATATTAGAGGTCCGGTATTCTCTTTATTGGATAATAAACTGGCAAAAGCACACCAGGTTTCCTCTCAAGGCTTAAAATTCCAAGGTAATTAACAAAGAGAAGAGAAGCTATTATCATCCAGTAAGAAAGTTATATTTTCAGGAATCTGTCTTTTAAAAGTACGTAATTGTCTATCTGTATCCTACCTAACATTTGTGCTGCTCAACAGTAAGCTAGGGGCTCTTAAATTGATGTTCCTGGATCATTTCTGAAAGTTTTGAACCTCCCAAAATATCAGAAAAAGACTTTCACCTTTATATGTTTGTGTACTTGGGAGATAAAGTGTCCATATATTATAGCAAGATCCCAAAAGAGCATGTAATAATCAAGAGCCATCAAGGTCGTGGTCCACCTGCTGGTACCCTCTCTTCTATCAACATTCAACAAGGCAGGCCTGGAGTCTGTGCCCTCAGATGCTGCCACTTCCGGCCTCCTCGCCACAGACCCCAAATATGAACAAATCAGCAGAGAAAGGCTTGCACTTGGTAGCCTAAACAAGCTCTGGCTTGCTTCAACTCTTATGCACACATCTGTATTCCAGGGATAGACTGACTCAGGGAGAAGGATTTGTAAAGTCATAAAGGTCTACAGCCTAGGCTGAAAAGAGCTACCTTTTGGAATTTGGATCAGAAATTGTGTTGAAGGAGGTAATCAAGAGTATGTGACTGCCAGTTGACCCAAAAATTGGACCCAGGCAATCAGAGGCTCTTCCTGCCCTCTCCTATGCTTGGAATGCATGTTTTCCCCACCATTCCCATAGTGGGAGCCATTTTCAAGGAGATAGCCTTGAGAGAGCAATGTGTTATTGATAACATCTGGATGGTATATGAGAGTGAACTCAGCTAATGCTTCTACATAACCTTTTAAGATTTGGTGGGTAGGCGTGGAAATCTACTCATCTTGTGGTAACCCAAGACAAGCATTGTAAGTTCCCTTGCTTGTTATACCTGCCACCTACAAATCTGGAGTGGTCTGCCTCTTTCTTTGGTCTCCGACCTCTGTGTACAGCGGCCAGTTTGTGAACCAACAATTGGTGAGTCATCCAGGAGACCAAAGAAATGAGCCTCAGGAAAGAGACATCATGGGGGAAATCCCTAGTTGGCCATCAACCTCTATGTGGGGAGGGGTGGCCCATATGTTAAGATGCTTGTGGACCACTGAATATTTATGAGGATTCCCCCCAAAATGCCAGCTGCTTTAATGTATTTGCTTAAGGAACTACACTGTAGCAAAGAAGGGAAACAAATGCCTACCTCGGTGGGCTGAACCCTACTGTGGGCGGTTCTGCTGGCCACTGATGCCCGACTAGAGGCTGAAGCTCAAGTTATAAAGTTGGAAGAAGAGCTGAAATTAGAGAAGGACATGCAATTGTCCACTACTCTGCTAGCTTCAGGGCTGGCAGACAAGGTAGGAAAGCAGGATAATAAGTTGGAGAACTTAGTGTGCCATTTTACAAAGCTAGGTGGGCACAAGCTGCCATGAATTAAGGACCAAGTGCCTGTGACAAAGCCTGATTAGAATGCTAAGAGGTAGAATGCCTGGGAAAGTGAGGAAAACAAAGGAGAGGATGTTATGGTGATTGACAATAAAACAGAAACAGATTGAAAATAAAACCATCTGAGAGCTGGCCCCATGGCTTAGCAGTTAAGTGCACGCGCTCTACTACTGGTGGCCCAGGTGCGGATCCTGGGCACGCACCAATGCACCACTTCTCTGGTCATGCTGAGGCCGCGCCCCACATACAGCAACTAGAAGGGTGTGCAACTATGACATACAACTATCTACTGGGGCTTTGGGGGAAAAAAGGAGGAGGATTGGCAATAGATGTTAGCTCAGAGTCGGTCTTCCTCAGCAAAAAAGGAGGATTAGCATGGATGTTAGATCAGGGCTGATCTTCCTTGTAAAAAAAAAAAAAAATCTGATCTCTAATACAAAGGAAAATTTTAAATTACAATTACCCTAGACTTCTTACAGTAGGTAAATATACCCCAAAACTCCTAAGAGAAAACTTGCATTCTTTCTCTGTCTCTTGAAGTTATAAATCTTATCAGGTCTTTAAAATATAAACACCCCAGGAAATAACTAAAACTGCACACAGACTGAAGAAAAGAAGAGGAAAAGAGGCTTCTTAAAATACAAGCTGCTATAGAAGCTCTGTTGCCCAAAATCTAATCCACAGCCTCTGGAAGATTATTCGTCATGGGCAAATACAAATCTTAAAAGTCTTCTCCACAAATATTAATAAAAAGCCTTAGCCATGTAAGTGGGTACTGATTCATAGCTAATGCTTTAGAATAAAAGATATGGGGTTTCTGTTTTTGTCTATCTGTATGTGTATGTATGTCTATGGATATACGTTATGTATATGTGATGTTTTTCTACCTCCAAAGGGGATTGCCAAAGTTATTTTGTAAAAGAGCTCTGTTTAATTGGCTTAAAAAAAATAAGATTTAATATCGATAATGTTCTTATGTAAAACTAAAATTTAATTTTCTTTCGTCTGATAAAAGCACAAAGTTTTCTTAGACTATTGGCCTTTCTTGATAAGATTGTGAAAGACATTTTCTTTACCTTTTAAGTAATCTGCCTAGAAAACAAAGATTCTGTGATTTATTAAAATAATGTCTTGTGCTTCATGTTGTCTTTATCAGATCTTTGATTACTTAAGAAAACTGAGGCTTCTTTATTAAAAGAGCTAAGTTTTTTTACAACTATGTAACTTCCTTTATTTGCCTTTGAAATTTTTAATTATCAGTTTGTTTAAATGGACAACTAAGTATTATTGCACAGTGACCTATGATCCTATTTAACCAAGTGTTTTAAATGCCTTATTTTTTGACAAACTTCTAAAAATGAAGTCTTGACCTTAAACTAACTTTGAGATTTTCCGGAGGGCCCCTACAACATCTCAAAATATATGTTCTCTCTCCTATTAAAAGAGAGATATTAAAATAATTAGGCTTATTTAGTATGTTAAATTACTTGGGAAACGTTGTCAAATAAAAAGTGATGCTAAACTTTCTTTAGGTTATTTTATATAAATATGTTGTTAATGTAACTGTTCCTACAAAAGTGCTTCATCTTCAAGGAGATTCATGGAAAAGACTCTGATAAGTACAGGTTTCTGATAACTAAGATCAATTTGCCGTCACCTGGGAGGGACAACAACGGAACTTTCAAGTGCTTCCCCAAGGATACCTGCATAGCCCCACAATGTCATGGGATGGTAACACAAGATCTGTCCCTGTTTTCCTTCCCCACATCAGTAAAATGGGCCCATTACATTGATGATATAATGTTAACATGTGAAGACTTGCCGCTGCTTCAGGACACTCTGAAGGCTTTGCTGGAACATCTGCAAGGGAGAAGATAAGTGATGAACCCACAGAAAATCCAAGGCCCAGTCACCGTGATAAAGTTTAGGGGAGTGCTTTGGTCAAGTAACACACGCAGTTTCCCAGAAGCTGTGATTGATAAGATGCAAGCCTATCCAACCCTAAGAATGTAAAAGTGATACGAGCCTTCGCAGGGATTTGGGAGTTTTGGAGGACTTTTATTCCCCACATGGCACAGTGCCTCCACCCCTTAGACTGCCTTGTAAAGAGATGGTACATGTGAGACTGGGGATCAGAGCAGCAATCCACCTTTGAGAAGGCAGAAATACTAATGAAACAAATTAAAACTCTCAGCATCTCCCAAGAAGGGCTACCATTTGAGTCAGATGTGTCTGTGAGTCCAGAAGGTATGGGTTAGGTACTCTGGCAGAGACAACAAAAGGAGAGAGTATCCCTAGGATTTTGGTCCAAGAGAGTCCTGGAAGGGGGCAAAAACCTGATATACCCCCATGGAGCAACAGTTCTTAGCAGTGTATACAGTACTCCTCCAGGTAGAAGCTCTCATGAAGGAACAGCATATCATGGTAAGAATTTTCCTTCCTGTCAAGGGGTGGATTAAAAATATGTCCCATTTACACATCTCTGCCATGGCTCAAACTCCCACTTTGATTAAGTGCCATGTCTATTTGCAGCACAGGAGCACCCTTTCCACCAGCCCATTGTCTCTAGAAACACAGGTGCTACAAGACCCTGTGCAGTATGTAAATCTCCCAAATGCCCCCATCCTTATTCCTGTGTTAGCCCTTGAAGCCTATAAAGAGAGAATGAAAAAATTACCACTGATGCCTAGTATACAGATGCCTGGAAACAG
Organism: Diceros bicornis minor; assembly: GCF_020826845.1. Classification (NCBI taxonomy): domain Eukaryota; kingdom Metazoa; phylum Chordata; class Mammalia; order Perissodactyla; family Rhinocerotidae; genus Diceros; species Diceros bicornis. The sequence goes on from NC_080743.1 coordinate 62,038,823, forward strand.
GTAAGAACCACAATAGCCAGTGGGCTGAACTTAGAGTGGTTCGGCTGGTGATCGCTCATGAGCCCTGGCTGTTAACTCTTTGCACTGACAGTTGGCTGTTCCAAAGGAAGCCTATGGCTTGAACAGTGGGAAGCCAAGGGATGAATGATCATAAATAAGCCCTTATGCAGTCAAGATATGTGGAAAGTCATTTGGGTTCACCTGCAAGAGCCTGGGGCAGTCCTCACTGTCTTCCATGCCCCAGCTCAGAAGGCAGTGACACCTCTTGGCAATCAGGAAGCTGACGCCCTAGCTCAGGTATAAGCTCTAGCAACTGACCCTTCAGTAGAAACAGCAGATTGGGTACATAAAAAGAGCAGCCACCGCAGCACCCGGGTTGGATGGCATATTGCCAAGAATGCCAGATTGCCCTTAAAATACAGTGATTTGGTTAATATAGTAACAGTATGTCCTGTGTGTTCTAAACAATGCCCAAGGCAACTGCCAAAGCAGTCTAGGGCCATCCACAAGAGTTCCCAACTGGTGAAGGATTGACAAATTGATTAGATTGTCCTCCTCCCTCTGACTAAGTATTCTAAATATGCCTTGGTTTGTGTGGACATTGCCTCTACCTTAACCCAAACTTTTCTCTGTCATTGAACAAACCAGAGTACCACCATTAGGAGATTTAAAAAGCTGAGTACCATGTACAAATACCCTCATTGAATAGACAGTGATCAGGGGCCACACTTCAAAGGTCATGATATGAAAGACTGGGCAAAAGAACATGACATTAAAATGAGGTTCCATCTCCCCTATAACCTACAAGCTGCAGGGTTAATAAAAAAGGAAAATAGGGGCCGGCCCGCTGGCGCAAGTGGTTAAGTGCGCGCACTCCACTGCGGTGGCCCAGGGTTTGCCAATTCGGATCCCGGGCGCGCACCGATACACTGCTTGTCAAGCCATGCTGTGGCGGCGTCCCATATAAAGTGGAGGAAGATGGTCGTGGATGTTAGCCCAGGGCCAGTCTTCCTCAGCAAAAAAAGAGGAGGATTGGCAGGTGTTAGCACAGGGCTGATCTCTTCACAAACAAAAAGAAAAAGAAAAATAGAGTATTAAAATGGAAGATTAAATTACTAACAGGTGATACCACCTTGGCCAGGTGGATTAAAGTACTGTTCCAGGCTTTATTACATTGAATGACCAACCAGTAGAGCCTGTTTCCCCATATACCAGACTGAGAACTCCTGATGAGGCACCCAGTACCATAAAGGTATGGAAATCATGGAAATAGCAATTGCCCTGGACTCTCACCATGGATCAACGTGCTATGCTGCTGAGAACATCAAGCCCCATTATGTCTGGAAAAGGAGTTATCTACTGGAATTTGCAGTGGGACATCCTGCCAGGATAGGTAAGTTACTTTGCAGCCCTGGGTAAGGGAGAACTACTCAATCTCCGCTGGGATCCTGTTGTCCTACTACAAGCTGGACTTGTTGAAACACGCTGTACCTGGAATGGAACACATACCATTAAAAGAGAGAAGAAGGTAAGGGTCTTGGTCTGGCTTATCCCACCTCCAGTCCATCTTTTCATGCCTGGCAGTGCTGCATCCCCTGGCCAACATGTGTGGTACACAACCAGGTCAAGTTCTTAAAGCTGCCAACCTCCCTCTCCTCAAGGCCAGGTGGGCACATTCTGTTTCCCACTGGTTCAATCACTTGGCCACCATCTTTGCTCCCTCCATTGGCCTGGAGGACATGATAGCACATATAGAAGCCCTTACTAAGTTTGCCCAGCAAGCCTTAAATAACAGCCAACAAAGCCTGTCCTTACTGAACATTGAAATGTCTCTAATAAAGAAAGCTGTCCTCCAAAATAAAATAGCCTTGGACATCATTATTGCCTCACAAGGAGGGACCTGTGCCATTATCCAGTGTTGTGTGTTCATACCTGATAAGTCTGCTAATGTATCATCTTTATTAAATCACAGAAAAACACAAGTGAATGACCTGAGTGATCCAACTCCCAGCCTAGGGAACTTAGTAAATCAATGGTTCCGGTCAGGAGGCTCTTAGTGAAATAAACTGTTACTTATTATGGAATTATTATCTTGATCCATGTTTTCTCTTACAAGTGTCTGTATTGCTGTTGTAGTATCTGCTTCCAGCGTGGCCAGATAAACACCAAACAAGCCACCTCCATACTAGTGAAACCCCTTCTGACTGCTCCAGGGCACATTGCAAAAGAGGGGACCACATAAGATTGTAAGAACTGGTCACAGGGGTAAAATGTGGGAGGAGGTAATCAAGAGAACATGACTGCAGTTGACCTGAGAAATGGACCTGGGCAATCAGAGTCTCTTCACCCCCTCCTCTGTGCTTAGAATGTACACTCTCCCCACCGTTCCCACAGTGGGAGTCATTTTCAACAACATAGCCTTAAGAGAGCAATGTGTTGTTGAGACCATCTGGACTGGATACATGACTAAATGTCCTATATAGGCCCCAATTAGGGCCTCTATATAAACTTTTCAGATTTGGTGGGCAGGTATGGAAATCTACTCATCTTGCAGCCATCCAAGACAAGCCTTGTAAGTTAATTCCCTTGCTTGTTAAACCTGCCACCTACCAATCTGGAGTGGTCTGCCTCTTTCTTCAGTCTCTTCTTGCCCTCTGTGTATGGGGGCCAGTTTGTGAACCAATAAATTACTAGTAAAGAAGTATTCATTTGCCTCGTTTATTCTTTTGTCAGTATTCCTTCCCAGCATGGCTGACTGAGGATGATCAGGGTGTTCTGTTTTGCGCAACCTAAACATCTTATCTCAGCAACACACATGTTAGCAGCATTGGGTGGGGATGGGCAGATTCCAACATGGAGAAAGAAAAGTTTTCGCTGTGAAGGATCTTCTAATGCAAGTGTAACTGTTTTTTCCCTATTGAGGACTATACTAGCTACTCTCCATTTGACCCACCCCCACTCCACCCCAGATCCATTCTCTGTCCTTCTCTACTGGTCTGTGCCCTGGAAGGCTGACTCCTGCAGACTGCATCAGCCAATCTCTAGGGCTTACAGTTGGGTTCCATCAATAGGAGGTACTAAGGGGTGATCAGATGGAGGCAAGCGAGAAGTCAGGGCATTTTTCCTCTCCCTCTTGGCTTTAGTGCCTTATCTCTTGCAGCAGCTGCATCCTTCTACAGTCATAACTCCACCAGGTAACCCCTTCTCCATGGCTCCAATTCTCACCGGGCTTTTGTAACAGTCCTTCCTCCCCTGGCTTCTTCAGCACTAGGGGCTGTAACAGCTTTTCTCTGTGACTGGTCTCTGGGTGGCTCCTCACCTTTAGCTTGTTACTTTAACTCTGTCCACATCTCTATGGGCAGTCCTTTCATTAAAGTCCTCTTTTTTAACCACTAAGGTGGATTCTATTTCCAGCCTGATAGAAAGGCTCTCTTCCAAAATTTATTCTTGAACTTTGGAGTATGAGAACACACATCTGACCTGCCCAGTGTGTGTTAAGGCCCTTCAGACCACTGTACAGTAGTTTGGAGCTAATACCTCAAGGTTAACACCATAGAGTGTTCATATTACTTTTTCCATTCTGCGTGTATCTGTCTGGAACATTTTATGGGCAGAGGTGACTTGGGTTGGGCAGAATTTGTATCCCCCTGAGTCCCTGGACTATACCTACATATCATCTGATGTCATCCTAATCCTACCATCATTTCTAACAAATACCTGTTTGTCTCCTCATGTGGTCTGGGCAGATCTGCATACGGCAGCATCCATGCAGTGTTGGCATAGTGTCACAATACTAGGAATTGCATAATACACCATGTATCCTGAGTGGTAAAGGAGACTTCCTTTTGAAAAAGACTAAGTAAGTGATTTGAATTTTAGCAGGTCCACAATTCAATCAACACTCTGAGTGTTCTGTAGAGGGACCTTAGCTATAGGGTGAATCACCTAACATTTGTGGAGCATTTCTGATCAATACACATACATTTGATAAACTCTGTCAAGAAGAACATTCACTTTCTCAGCACTTGTGGGGCTGGGGATGGGGACAATGCTAACGAGCAAACAGAGAACTCTCTTACTTCCTTTTTTCTATTTCTATAAACTCCTTGCTGGAAAAACAGACACACAGATCAATGGAACAGAATTGAGAGCACAGAAATAAACCCACACATCTGTAGACAGCTAATTTTCGACAAAGGAGACAAAAGCATACAATGGAGAAAGAAAAGTCTCTTCAATAAATTGTTCTGGGAAAATTGGACAGCCACAACAAGAGAATGAAAGTAGACCATTATCTTACACCACACACAAAAATTAACTTATAATGGATTAAAAACTTGAATGTAAGACCTGAAATCATAAAACTCCTAGGAGAAAACATAGGCAGTATGCTGTTTGACATCAGTCTTAGCAGTATCTTTTTGAATATGTCTCCTCAGGCAAGGGAAACAAAACAAAAAATAAACAAATGGGACTACATCAGACCAAAAAGCTTCTGCACAGCAAAGGAAACCATCAAGAAAACAAAAAGACAACCTACTGATTGGGAGAATATATTTGCAAATCACATATCCAATAAGGGGTTAATATCCAAAACGTATAAAGAGCTCGTACAACTCAACAACAAAAAACCAAACAACCCAATCAAAAAATGGGCAGACGATTTGAACATTTTTCCAAAAAAGATATACAAATACCAACAGGCACATGAATGATGTTCAACATCACTAATTATTAGGGAAATGCAAATCAAAACCACAATGAGATATCATCTCATGCCCATCAGATTGGCTATTATTAACAAGACAACAAATAGCAAGTGTTGGAGAGGATGTGGAGAAAAGGGAGCCTTCATACACTGCTGGTGGGAATGTAAATTGGTGCAGCCAGTATGGAAAACAGTATGGATATTCCTCAAAAGATTAAGACTAGAACTACTATATGATCCTCCTATGATACTTCTGTGTATTTATCCAAAAAACACGAAAACGCTAATTTGAAAAGATATATGCACCCCTATGTTCATTGCAGCATTATTGACAATAGCCAAGACGTAGAAACAACCTAAGTGCCCATCAATGAAAGAATGGATGAAGACGATCTGGTATACATGTACAGTGAAATACTACTCAGCCATAACTAAAGATGAAATCTTGCCATTTGTAACAACATGGATAGACCTTAAGGGTATCACGCTAAGTGAAATAAGTCAGACGGAGAAAGACAGATACAGTATAATTTCACTCATATGTGGAAGACTAACAAAACCACATAGATACAGACAACAGATTGGTGGTTACCAGACGGGAAAGGGGGTGGGGAAAAGGCCAAATGGGTAAACAAGGTCATTTGTATGGTGACAGAAGGAAATTAAGATTTTGGTGCTGAACATGATGTAGTGTATACAGAAGTCAAATTATAATGATGTACACCTGAAATTTACATAATGTTATAAACCAAAAAAATAAAAAATCTCTGCTGAACCACAGTGCCCAATCCCAGCTTCACAGTCCGTAGGGATAGACTCTGCTCTAGGACCTGAACTGTACCTGACTGTTACTGGAAGAACTTCTCACCTCCAACCTCATGTGGCTGTGACCATTGCTTTCGGTCCTTAGTAGGTAAGATGCTGGAGCAGGACTTGGGTGGAGCCAGGGCAGAACCACCTGTGCCTACGCATCCCAGAACCTCTTCTTGGGCACAAGTCTCTCTGCTGGGATGAGTAGGGATGGGCTTCAGCTTCTAACTCAGGATCAACAAGTGTAATACAAATGGGTACTGAGCAGAGCAGGGTTTCCAGGAAAAACAAAGGACTATGAGCTTCTTTTCCAAACACTGATGCCTTCTCCCTTTGTTTAACATCCATTTCTGCTTTGATCTCTGGGAACATTAGAAAACTTCTTAAAAGGACATAAAAGGAATCTTCCGTTAGGTTAGATTCTATTTCCAGCCCATTTAAATCCTACTCTGCCCCAATCCCACTTCTACTCCAAGCTACCACATTTTTGGCTGAACTCTTACTTTGTTTGGTGTAGATTTTGGAGAGGCTTCAAGTCTTGCTAACCATAGATGAGACTGTGGCTTTTGCTGATAAAATGACTCTCATATATGAATGCAAACACAGCACTAGATCTAGAATAGGAAGGAGGGAAAAACAGTGTCAATGAGATGTGAGAGGACATCTCCAGTTCCTGCCTGGCCCTCCTGGCTTCTGTGTTGCCACCAGGCAGGCAATATGTCTCAAACAAAATAGTCAGTCTTAAAAAGAGAAAGTTGGAGAAGAGGAAATAAATTATGAAACTTCTGAGAATTTACCTGTAAAATAAGCAACTTTTGGTAAGAGGGATAGACGATGTTTGTAAACTGTTCGGGTCTTACAAAATGAGCACTCGGTTCTATGAGAGTGTTGTTTGTGAATGAGGGAAGGAAGGAAAGAAAGATGGACAGAAAAATAAATAGAGGGAATGAGGAGGGGAGGATAGAAAGGAAGAAAAAGTGGGGTAGAGGGAGGAAGGAATAGAAGGAAGGAGGGGGAAAGAGATTTGTGGGGAAGTGCTTAGCCGGTCACAACTTTTTTAAAGTGTGAAGATCCTGGTCCTGTGGCGATCTCTCTAACTCTATTTCCCCACAGCTCCTGTCAGTGTCCAGACAGGTCAGTTACTCTTTTCTTTCTTTTAGGTCTCTGGGAATCATACTTACCATTCTAGTCAAGGGAGATACCCCCTGTCCCAGCCTCTTAGCTGAGGGTTGCAGGGATCAGGGCCAGGACTGGGGTGAAGAGAGCAGGAGGCCAGTGCCTCACCCTAGTCCCAACTGTGGCAGGAATGCTCCAGTGTCACATTCATCTCTGCTTTGCTACCTGCCTGCTTGATGGACAAAAGACTCTGCCTGCTTGATGCCTTGACCCTCTCAAGGCAATGGATTATTTTCTCTTTACTATTAAGCCCTGGGACAGAAAAGAAGTTAACTGTGAAGGGAAAGCAAAGCATGCAATGTACTGCTGGGAAAACATCCTCCTGGTTCTGGCCACAGGAGCTCTAAGGCCCCCACCAGAAACACTAGAGGCGGTGATGGAGGGCATCTTTATAAAAGAGAGGCAACCAGAGGGCTAGGGAGATGCTCTGCGTAAAACAAGAACGTCACTCGATCTTTCACTTGGACTGCAAACTACTCATGCCTCACTTGTTTTTCTCTTTTTTTTTTTTTAATTAAAATTCTAATATAATGAAATAAAGAGGATAGTTTGGTTTTATATTAGGCTGGAAAGTTATATTTTCTTATTTAATCATTCCTTTGAGAAAGTATTCATTCTATTATAGGGAGGGGAGGTGATACTTATATATCCAATACTTTTATATCTGATGATATAAATTGCCTTATATCTGATATAATTTTAAGCAAGGTGTTCTTAATACATTAGAAGGTCTCTGGATCAGCTTCATAGGCTCTGGTGAGCTCCCTGAAATTACGGTAAAATGTGTGCATATGTACAATTGTACCTTCTTCTAGGGAATGGGTCTGTAAGTAAAATGTCAGAATTAAATGCCACTTACCCAAATGTCTTACAGTCAAATCCTTGTTCCAGACTCAGTACAATCTGGAGTCGTCATTTCCTATATATCTCTAGCCCTATCATTATTACCAACATGGTCACATAAATCTCATTTTTCAAATATTTCTTTAATCAAATTGACTTCGTCTCTATAATCTTCACTAAACACCTTGCCAAGCTCAATATGGAGGAAGAAAACTTTTGGCTCTAGGAGAGCTTAAGACTTCTCTTTTTATCCATACTTATGCCCCACACTGTCCACCCCAATCTCCTAGTCTAATAGTGGGGTTTTTAAAGTGGCTAAAAGATATAGAGCCGTTGTCTCTGAACTTATTTGATTGCTTTGCTCTACCAAGACCAAAAAATTTGAGCATGTACCTCCAACATATTATATAGATATAGATCCCTGTATTGAAATATTGTGAACATTGTAAAATACATACAAAAAAAGAAAATTTAAAAGATGAGAAAATGTTTACTATAATATGGAAGTTCCACATTCTTTCTTCCCACCTCCTTAGGGATCTCACTTTGGAGACTGGATCTAGACCCCATTAGAGGATGGTATCTCTTCTGAGAAAAGACCCTGGGTGCTGGTGCTCCTTCCCTCCACCATAAACTCATGGCTTGAGGGATAAGCTCGGCAGGCAGCCTAAACAAACACTCTCGTGCCTTGTTTCCTTCTCCATCCTGTTCCTCCATGCCTGACACGTCTCTTTACACTGAGAGGCAATGATCTAAAGTTCAGGCCTGGGATTAGGCTTTTTATCAGAACAACAAACGTTTTCCCTGTAATTCAGTCCAATGTACTACAATTCCAAATTGATATTTGAATCTGAATTTCTAGCTCAGTGGCCAACTGAAAATTTTCCCCAAAAAAACCCAAGGCTGTGGGGCTGGGTCACAGAGCAGTATGGTGGTTGGCTCTCCTTTCTTTCCGCACAAACTTTCCGGGAACAGTCTGCCAGGTCCTCCCCACTCTATTGTTTTGTCTTTCCCTGCTGGGGCAGATCCAAAACACCCATCTGCTCATTAGCTCTCTGGTGACCATTATCTTCCAAGGGGAGGCAATGACCTGAACAAGCAAAGGAGCCCACTTCCCTTCTCACAGGGCTCATCCAAAAAATGATTCCCAGAAGCATCTGAAAAAAGCATTCAAGCAGGGAATTCTAGATATTGAAGTAGTAGATCCCAGGGCTGATGTCTCAGTGGCCCCGATGTTTTCATCTCGGGAGAATGACAAAGGGAAGGTCTCTGAATGGTATCACTGGGCTGAGCCTCTAAGGAATGAGTGATGCAGAGAAAGTTAATCATGGCCGCCACAGGGACGTGAGGTCATCTTGAATGGGTATAAGGACTATAAGTGAAATCCTTTTAAATGCATATTTACTCCAGAAAATTGTTGGCACCTGGAAAAACGGGATCAAAACCTTTTTAATATAATTAAAACCAATAGGAGGGGCCGGTCTCGTGGCCTAGCGGTTAAGTGCGCGCGCTCCGCTGCTGGCTGCCCAGGTTCGGATCCCGGGAGCGCACCAGTGCACTGCTTGTCAGGCCCTGCTGTGGCGGCGTCCCGTATAAAGCGGAGGAGGATGGGCACAGATGTTAACCCAGGGCCAGTCTTCCTCAGCAAAAAGAGGAGGATTGGCATGGATGTTAGCTCAGGGCTGATCTTCCTCACAAAAAAAAAAAAAAACAACTTATAGGATGTGTGGAAGACAAAGATGTCACTGAGTGAAATAGAGCTCACCTTTGCTGAGCAGGGAAAACAGGAGGGCCCACAGGCCCCAAGTGATCTGTGGCTGCCCAGCTTCTTGACTCACATGTATGCACTGCCCCTCCCCATTATGAGAAGAGATTAGGGTTCTGGGATGGGGGCAGCAGTGGCACCACAGGTATTTTTGCATCTTTGGCAGACTGGCTGCGCATCAATATGCCACGCTAGACCCATCAGGGAGACTAGGTGGGTGTGAAGTGCTCTGGGGAAGAAAATAATAAAATAAAGAGACTGAGGTATGACAAGGATGGATCTCAGATATCCACTTACTATAGCACCTCAAGCTATACTATTTCAAACACAAGACCCAGTGTTTTGCGACACCTATTATTGCCAGGCAGATAGGAAATTGTTCTTATTGTAGATGTGACAGAAGAAACAAGATCTATATGGCTCACTGTCCAAAGTGAGGGTCTCATTATTCAAGTGGATGAGACTGGAAAGGAGTAGGGTCTGTGTGGGTGGACCAGGGTACAAGGCATAGGGGACCACCCAGGGAGGGAGAAACGGTGGGTGGCTGTGAGTCCTGGAGTCTGAGTCTGTGTGTCCTGCTCACTGGGGCTGAGAAGATAAGGCACTCCTCAGCAGGAACTCCACACCTCACTGATGGGTGGTCCCTGTTTAATTCTTCCCTCCAGAGCTGTTTCTAACACCTGGACTGACAGCCAGACCCTCGCAGCCCACTGAGAGGAACTCAGTGACTCTGTCCTGTGACCCCAGCTCCCTTAAGATAGGCCAAGGACCCAGCTTTGCTACTCCTTCTTCAGGGACAGCCTCCCCCTGAGGTTAGACTAGAGCTCATCAGAGTTGTGGATCTCAGCAATACGGACAGAAGACAGGGTATTACTGGTGCGAGGCAATGATAGCATCTCGCAGTGTCTCAAAGCAGAGTCCTCAATCCTATATCCATGTACAAATCAGTGAGCACCAGTGGCTGGGCTGCCAGGCTGGGGCTGAGTCGGGCAGAGAAGAACAGTCGCTCCGGCCACACCTTGGGTTCTTCTCATTTGTGCTTCCCCTATCCCTGTGGGTATGAGGGCTACAATGGCTGATCTGGACTCTGCTCTGTTAATTGCTACAGTGGCATCATTTCCTAATAGGTTTGCTCTCCCTGTCAGAAAAACAATAATAATAATAGTCTCTCTCTGGAGCATTTACTGTGCAACTAGGACCAAGGTGTGCTCAGCAAACCAAAAGATAAATAAATCATGGTCTCTGTCTGCAAGGAGTGACCCGCAACTAGGAGGAATATTTAACCCGGGTAGAGCCATGAAGGAACAAAATAATAGTAATAATAATAATAATAGAAATAACTATAAGAATCTCCAGCACTTATAAAAGGCTTACTAAATGCCAGGCCTGAACCCAGGCTGTTGTGCTCAGTTCTAGAAGAACCCCTCTGATGTTTAGAAATATTTGGAGAGGGGAAGGTTTATAGAAAGTTTACTAAGTACAAGACATTGCTCAGAGCAGTTTTATATTTAGTCCTTGCAGCAACCCTGTGAAGTAGTACTGTGAATAATATCTGTAAAGTAGGTACTATTGTTATCCCCATTTGACACACAAGGAAACTGGAAGCACAGAGCTGTTACCTGCCCAAGGTAACCTAGCACATAAGTGACACAGCTGGAATTTGAACCCAGGCACTCTGGTGCCAGTGTATGCTCTTTTAACCACCTTGCTGCACTTCCTATCTCAACCATACCAGTGTAGAGTGGTATCAACAATAGCTACCATTTGCTGAACATCTCCAACATAAGAGGTGCTTTATATGAGTATCTTGTTTCATCTTCATGAGAACTCTATGAAGTTGGTATGATTACCTACACTTTCTCTTTGAGAAAACTAAGGATCAGAGAGATTAATTGACCTGCTAAGACCATGCAATGAATAAGTGGCGGAGCTGGATGGGGACTCCCGGTCTCTGCTCTTCCTCCATTCCCGCTGCCGCAAGTACATCAGGAGATCAGGAGCGAGTGAGATCACTGTGGGCTGTGATCTTTAGAGAGTGCCAATGGGTATGGAGGAAGTGCGAGGTCAGATCTTGAGAATGTTAAGTTGCAGGGTGTCCCACCTAGTGGTTCTCAGTGTGCTTGCTCCCCACTGAAAACACTCTTCTGCCTAAACACTTGTTTCCACCAATTCCACCTACCATAATGCTCGGCAAGTGGCACCAGCCTCCACACCAGGCCCTCACCTGTCATCTCCTGTTCAAACAGGAATCCTTGTGTCTGGATACCCAGCTCCAGAGGCACCAGGCAATTGAAGGGAAGACACTGGTCCTGTCTGTTCCATAGCTGAAGGCACAGAAGTCACCACACTCTCCTGGCACAGAGAGGACACAAGCGAGAGTCTAGGGAGGAAAAGTCAGTGTTCCCAGAGAGCAGAGTGAGAGACACCTGTTATCAGGTGTTTGTAGAGCACTGTGCTGGGATCAAGTCAGCGTGAGGAGTGGGGTAGGTGAGACATGGACAGGGGAGGAAGACTCACCCGAGACAAATAAGGAAACACCACTGCACACTCAGAGTTTGGAGTGAGCAAGGAGATACAACTAAGCCTTGTAAATACTTGAGGAAAAAGTAGAAAAACCATGAACGAACCAGATTCTGAGATACAAAACTTTACTAGGATTATCTCATTTAATTTCCATAACAAGTCTCATTTTACTAATGAGGAAATGGAATTTAGATTAAGTAACTTGCCCAAGGTCACACAGCTAATAGGTGCAATGGTGAAACTTCAGGCTAGGGCTACCAGAATCAAGAAACTTTGCTCTTTGCCACTATTTTAATATATCATGATGGTTATATGAAATTTTTTTCTTTAATTTATTATTGTGGAGAAGTGCACTAATAGGTTTCCCAATATGGAACAATCATTGCATCTATGAACATAGATGCAAAAATCCTCAACAAAATACTAGCAAATTGCATACAACAATACGTTAAAAAGATTGTACACCATGATCAAGTGGGATTTATTCCAGGTATGCAGGGATGGTTTCACATTCGCAAATCAATCAACGTGATACACCACATTAATAAAATGAAGAATAAAAATCACATGATCATCTCAATAGATGCAGAGAAAGCATTTGACAACATACAGCATCCATTTATGATAAAAACTCTGAATAAAATGGGGATAGAAGGAAAGTACCTCAACATAATAAAAGCCATATATGACAAACCCACAGCTAATATCATCCTCAATGGCGAAAAACTGAAAGCTATCCCTCTAAGAACAGGAACCAGACAAGGATGTCCACTGTCACCACTCCTATTTAACATAGTACTGGAAGTCCTAGCCAGAGCAATCAGGCAAGAGAAAGAAATAAAAGGGATCCAAATTGGAAAGGAAGAAGTGAAACTCTCACTATTTGCAGATGACATGATTTTATATATAGAAAACCCTAAAGAATCCACCAGAAAATTTTTAGAAGTAATAAACGAATATGGTAAAGTTGCAGGATACAAAATCAACATATAAAAATCAGTTGCATTTCTATACACTAACAACGAAGTAGCAGAAAGAGAAATTAAGAATACCATCCCATTTACAATTGCAACAAAAAGAATAAAATACCTAGGAATAAACTTAACCAAAGAGGTGAAAGAGCTGTACACCGAAAACTATAAAACATTGCTGAAAGAAATTGAAGACGACACAAAGAAATGGAAGGATATTCTGTGCTCTTGGATTGGAAGAATTAACATAGTTAAGATGTCCATACTTCCTAAAGCCATCTATAGATTCAATGCAATCCCTATCAAAGTTCCAACAACATTTTTCACAGAAATAGAACAAAGAATCCTAAAATTTATATGGAACAACAAAAGACCCCGAATAGGTAAAGGAATCCTGAGAAAAAAGAACAAACCTGGAGGTATCACACTCCCTGATTTCAAAATATACTACAAAGCTATAGTAACCAAAACAGCATGGTACTGGCACAAAAACAGACACACAGATCAGTAGAATAGAATCGAAAGCCCAGAAATAAACCCACACATCTATAGACAGCTAATCTTTGACAAAGGAGTCAAGAACACACAATGGAGAAAAGAATGTCTCTTCAACAAATGGTGTTGGGAAAACTGGATAGCCACATGCAAAAGAATGAAAGTAGACCCTTACCTTACACCATACACAAAAATTAACTCCAAATGGATTAAAGACTTGAATGTAAGACCTGAAACTATGAAACTTCTAGAAGAAAACATAGGCAGTATGCTCTTCGACATCGGTCTTAGCAACATATTTTCAAGCAACATGTCTGACCGGGCAAGAGAAACAATAGAAAAAATAAACGAATGGGACTACATCAAACTAAAAAGCTTCTGAAACCACCCATTTCTGAATGAAGAATGAATTTACACAAGGAAAAGCATAAGTGTCCAGGGGAAGAGTGGCGTCCCATGAAAAGCAGTCAGGCAGGTGGGTCCCTGGACAGAGAAATGGTCAGACAGGTGGGTCCTGTGGAAAAGAACATCTCCAGGTACCTGCAGGGCTATTGCCTCTTCCTCTACAGAATGAAATTAGAGAGGCCTGAAAAAAGTGAACTTGTTGATCTCAGAGCCACACATTCTTTCTCTGATAGAGACTCCACAGCTCTGTGATGCTTGGATAAGGAGCAAAAGATAGTAACTACTCTGATTTCCCTTAAGAATAGAAGAAAGCGTTTTGATTTTGGTAAAATATCAACCTTTGACAAGTCAACTGCAGGCTCCTGTGACAAGGTCCAATATCACCAGAGTACTCTCAGAGCCTCAACACCTTCTAAACAATCAAGCTAAAACCTCAGGGCAAGGTTAACTCTCTTCGTTGGGCTGGGCTGGCAGAGGAAGTAGACCTATTTGTGGAGGGGGGCAGAAGCTCCCTGAGAAGAGAGAATTCTTTAGAGCTCTCCCAGACTGATGTCTCCTAAAGGGAGACTTGAGTAATGGTCTTTGTGCCTCACAGTCTGTGTGTTCCATGTTCTAGGGTTGAGGACACAGCATTATTCTGATCAGAAATCTGAGCCTCATTGTCCTGGGAAATGTGTGTGAATCTTCTCTAGGTTTTATCCCATTTCGTATTCTAATAGCCAGATACTAGTAGTCCATGGAGGAGAGTTCAGGGACCAGATTCTTCCAGATATGAGAGACCCAGCTCCACTCCAACTTCTGCAGTAATGGCAGAGCTCTGGGGCAAGGCTGAAGCAAGCCCCAAGAGCTTCACATTCTGGGAAGAGGAAAAAAGGTCTCCAGGTGTAGTGATGTCAGAGAGAGAATACGAAGGTCACAGGGTATGGAAAGAGAGTCAATAATCCTAGACTCAGGTAAAAAGTGTCAGAGAGACCAGCATACCAGACTGGGGCTGAGAAGAGGGGGACAGATATTTGTTTCTTCTTTTCTGTTTTGCTCTTAGAAATGGGGCTCTGTTTGAAGGGCAGCTAGGTCCTAGCCATTCTGGTCTCCTCTATTTCCCATTGGTGCATAGAACTGGGGCAGCTATCATGATATTCCAGTAATCTCAAGATTTATAATTCTTCCACATCCCTGTATCCTTGTTCCTTCTAATCAGTCAAGCCACCAAGTATTTACTGTAATTATGGGTTTCCCATCAGCTGACCACAGATGTTGTGAGGATATGAGAAATGATCCCTTCTGATGCCAAGCTGGAAAACAACTGGGACCCACAGTTCACAAACCTAGAACAGAAGAGAGAGAGATTACAGATTGGAGCAGAGAGAAGACGGTGTCATGGAGACACTTGAGACTGTTGGTCTTGAGATAAGTGTAGAAACATGAGAAAAAGAGGGATTTATGACCTTCAGGGGTGTCCTTCAAATGAGAGTTAATATCTTCCAGTATCCTCCCTCAGATCTACCCAATGAGCCCCCAGGCACATATCCAATCATGTCACTGTAGTCACCTACCTTTACCTTCCTGGGGAAATTAGAGTTCCTATATACGTAGGCCACATGTTCCTAAGCAAGGAGGTAGGAATTCCTCCCCCCTCCACAGAAAGATGTTCAAAATTGACTCCCATTTTGTGTAATGGATACTGTAACATGTTGCTCAGATCCTCTGCCAGGAATGAAGGACTTATTTCCCTAGTTGCTGGGATTTCTGCTGGAAGATAGCCTCACTCATCAGCCTTCTTGGGAAAGTGCCTTGTCCACTTCACTCAAGGTCACTCTACTTTCCAACAGCAATGTATTCAACAACTGGTCAGCATTGCAGTATAAAAGCAAGGCCCCTTCACCTCAACTCAGGACCACTTTGAGAGACCATCCCAGGCTCAGGCTGTCTATGGGGTTGACTAAGACCTTTGTGGAGATTGCTTCAAAGCCCAGCCTCAGCTTCTCTCTATATATAAGCTTGCCCTCTTCCCTTTGACAATTTTTGATACTGATATCACTCCCTATAAATTTCCTGCATGATAATTTCCATACCAAGTTCTTCTTTCCTGGAAACCCAACCTGTGATATCTTGTATTCACCCAGTGATCCCCATATCTAGACTGATCATTAAGTTCCATCCCATCCTCTTCCCCAGAGCAGGGGTGGGTGATTGAGAGAAGCTTGTCCTGTCTGCTCAGTGTCTATGGTTCCAAGGGATGCCACATTTTCCTGGTGCGGAATAGGCAGAGAAAAGGTCTGGGAAGGAGCGCTCAACATTTCCAAAGAGTGAACTTTTGATCCCTACTGTGAGGGAGAATGATGTTGTGCATCTGGGAACAGTCAGGGACATATTTTTAGTGGGTGGGTAAGTATCACTATGAGAAGTACATTTACATTCATTCTTCTCAACCAGCAATTCCCAAACTAGGGTCCATGTCCCCAGAGAGGCCTTGAGAATGTTTTAAGGAGGATCTAGAGACCAATCCTACAGAACATAATTAGCTACCTTATGTGGAAGAGCCTGTGAGATACCTTGCTAGCTCCTCAGTACTGCTACTGTTATTAATGGTAATGGTAATAAAGGTATTGAAGGGCGCTGGGTAGACCGTCATGTGGAATTTATGGAAACCTAGAACTCAGGATGGTTGTACAGAAGAATATTGTCCAAAATTCCTCATAATAGCTCTAGGGATGATTCCTCTGAATGTAAGATCAGGACTGTGGGATGTTGCATATTAGGAATTGATTTTACCCACTCTAGCCCTCTTAGGTAGATGGAGAGATGGAAGGGGATATTTGTGGAGGGAGCAGGGGCCTTTTCAGACAGCTCCTTTGTCTCTGTCATTTCCAGGGTCTCACTCTGTCATAACCTTCAGGACTCCCAATGTCCAGACTGACATGGGGAACATGGTGGAGCTTCACTGTAAGGCCTCGAGAGACTCTCCCACAATATTGTATCAGTTTTACCATAAGGATGTCATCCTGGGGAACATCTCAGCATCTTTTGGAGGAGGAGCATCCTTCAACCTCTCCCTGACCACAGAGTATTCTGGGAACTACTCCTGTGAGGTCGACAATGGCCCCAGGACCCAGCAGAGTGAGACAGCGACACTTTGTCACTGGTTGACTATTCCTGGGCCATGGGCCACAAGCCACTGATCTGACACATAATTTTTACCCTTGTGGCTCAAAAGTATTTCTGATTCCAGAGCATGTGACAATACCTCTGATGAGCCACCTGGGTGTGGGATATCTAAGAACAGGATTTCTCAGCATAGTGATTCTACCTTGTGCTCTCAAAAAGCTTTGGCAGCCATGCTTCCTATGTCATCAAGTTTCAATTAAAGAAATAGAAACACTGGGCAATGTATATATAATAAGGAATTTTATCGTAGAGATTTCTCATTACACAATTATTGGAACTGGTTAAACAGTCTATGGTGCAGTTAAAGACTGACTGGTTAAACAGTCTTCTGTGTCTGGCACGGCAGTCTGAAGTCCGCAGAGCAGGCGGTTCAGGGGGGCAAGGATAAGGAACCTGCAAGAATAAGTGGAACCTATGAGGACGAGCTGAGACCTGCATTAGTCTCTCAGCACCTCCAACCAACCACTTCGATGATGAGAGTGCCCTGCAGGAGAAGGTGGTGCCCTTAATCACTAAGCTAAACATGAGGAGACCCAAGAGTGAGAGAAGCTAAAGGAGAAGATCCAACAGGAGTTGCTGCAGGCTGCTGCCCTACACCAGCAAAGTGAGCCAGCAAATAAGCTACAAGAGAGAACCGAAGCAGGGGCTCAGGTGTTGCTACAACCCTCTGAGCAAAAAGAAAACATAGCTGCTACTTCACTTCCACCTTCCAAATCTTGTGCAAATATCTCTTGTGGCCCACACTTACCTGGAACTATGCAGGGGAGGGAATTCTTGGAAATAGTAGTTCCTGCTTAGCTAAATTGACACAGTCCAAGTCTACCATACTTCCCATCCTACTCCACCCCCCCTAAACTGGGAAGAAGCACGATATGATGGCAATATCATGAACTTCTTTAGTCAGACAGACTTGGGTTCAAAATCTCACTCTAGGGGCTGGCCCCGTGGCTTTGCAGTTAAGTGCCCGTGCTCCGCTGCTGGCGGCCCGGGTTGGGATCCCGGGTGCGCACCGACGCACCACTTCTCCGGCCATGCTGAGGCCGCGTCCCACATACAGCAACTAGAAGGATGTGCAGCTATGACATACAACTATCTACTGGGGCTTTGGGGGGAAAAAATAAATAAATAAACAAAATCTCACTCTACCGGATGTGTGTCTTTGGGAAACTTATGTTATCTTGTGGAGTCCTTCAGCCTCCTCTTCTATAACATGGGCATGTAATTCTTATTTTGTTAAATGGAAGTTGGACTTGAATGTGAAGATGTAAACTGTCCTTACTCACCATTGGTTCTACTTCTTTCCCACAAATTATTGACTCTCCTAGAGGCTACTAGAGTAAGGAAAAAATAATATCTTTATTGCTCAATCCACGCCTGTCACTCTTTCCTCCTGACAGCTTCTCAGGGCTTCACCCCATTCTGGAGGACAAGAGAAGGAGTGTGTCCTATATCACACAAAAGTCCTACACAAGTCATGGGCCTGCCAAATGCAGTCCTCAAGCCACCCCCAAATGCCATTCTAAGTCTGTGTTTTCTCTCATGCCTGTGGATTTCTCAACACAGCTGGGCCTCCACGGCCTGGGGGCGTTTCAGACATGCGGTCTGTTTCCCCTGGCCTTTGGTGGATGCACATTCTTGAGGTTATTGGTTCTCAACCTTGGCTGCACACTGGAATCACTGAGGAGCTTTAAAAAGTACTGATGCCTGGGTCACACTCTAAATCCTCGCAGAGTCTGGGGTGATGCCTGGGAATCAAGATTTTTTAAATTCAAATTAGTCCCCAGGTAATTCTAATATTCAGACAAACTGAAAACTACTGCTTTAGATCTTTCAGGGCCCCATATTGATTGCTGACCCCAAGAGGGATTGTAGCCTCATTTATTCTGATCGACCTCTCTGCTTCTGATAGATAATCTGATTTTCTTTGAATCCAGGAGAAAGAGGGATAAGTAAATCATATTTGGCCTTGTATTACTTTGCTAGGACTGCCATCACAAAGCACCATAAACTGAGTGGCTTAAACAATAGAAATTTATTTTCTCACAATTCTGAAGGCTGAAAATCCAAGATCAAGGTGTCGGTAAGGTTGATTTCTTCTGAGACTTCTCTTCTTGGCTTGTAGATGGCCCTCTTCTCTCTCTGTCTTCACATGGTCTTCCCTCTGTACATGTCTGTGTCCAAATTTCCTCTTCTTATAAAGACACCAGTCATATTGGATTACGGCCCACCCTAATAACCTCAGTTTAACTTAATTACCTCTTTAAAGACCTTATCTCTAAATACAGTCACATTCTGAGGTACTTGGGGTTAGGACTTCAACACATGAATTTTTGAAGCATACAACGCAGCTCATGACAAGTCTCTTCTGTTACCTCTTCTTTGTCCGTTTAAAGCTTTTTCATGACCACCTAATGTCTAACCACAATGGCTGATACGAGTCCCCATTCTTTCCTTCTCTGCAGTGAATGACTTAGTTTGCAGCCTCATCTTTCTGGTAAATCTCTCCCCAGCTCCCACAGCACTCTCAGGGCTCCATCTTGCTCTGACATCACATTTGCTCTCTCCTTTGTGAACTTCTTTGTTCTTCTGCATTGATTCTTCCTCAGGATCTTATTCTTCCCTCTAGCCTTTCTACTTTCAAGAATCCCATCACTATCAGAGCTTTAACTATGGCTTCTTTGCAAATAATTCAAAAATCTGTATTTCTTAACTTCTGTCCTGAGCTCCAGGTTTAAAAGACCATTCCACTACCACAAATTTCTGTTTCGGCATTCCATAGTCACCTCAACTCAACCCATCTAAAATCAAACAGAACTAGCTCCCTTCCTCTTGTGCTATTTCTGTCACAAATTTCAACATTCTCTCGTTTGCCCCAGCTGCCATCTCTGAGTCATTTCTATATTTCCCATTTCCTTGTCTTCAATCAATAAGGACAGCATTTGTCACTGCCTCCTTACTCTAGACTCACATAAATTTTCCTTCATCACATTTCTGCCCTCTTTCCTACATCACTGTCACTCCTAGAAGAGTGTCACTTCTCAGCACAGAGGCTGAGGTTCTCTCTCAGGAGATCAGTGAGTCCGCCTGTGGTCTCTGATAGCTCAAATCCATGAGGTCTGAGCCTGATGGGAACTGCAGATCAGAGCTATTGAGCCCCACTGACTCACAGGACACAGTCCCTATGTGTCACGGTGACATGAATCTCCACTCTTAACACACAAAACTGAACATGAACACTTTCACTCTGCATGAGAAAGGGCACTCGAGTGTTCTGGGGTAGAGGTTGACTGAAACTCTGTCTTTCAAGTGATCAGATATCTGACCCACACCCCTCAATCTTCTTGACAACTACAGCTCTTGGTTTCAGTGAGCAAGGCAAGAAAAATAATTCTCAAAATACCTCTCTCCATTTCCTAACACTGGATGGTAAAAATAAGCAACCAGATACTGAGTAGAGGGGATTTGTCCTGAAAGGGTACCTTGTCTCTCAGTTTTTACAAAGGTCAGATTAAGTTAAGTTGTGCTTTTGTATCAGGTTGACCATAAATAACTACCAATGGCTGCTCTTATTAGATATGGGAGCCGCCCTAAACAGATCTGCCCTTTCCCTGTGCAAAAGGAGAAAGCAGGTCTTCTTAAACAGATTCTTGTTTCCCATAACTTTGCAAGCAAACTGCAGCTGAATAGATACCCAAAGGGAAAATGATGTTTTCAATACTAAACTTCTGCTGGAATATTCAGTACTGACTTACCAAATGCAATCCCTTTAGAGCAGGTGTTATTAAACTTCTATTATATAACATGCATGACCTTAGGTATAAAGGGAGAAAGATGAGTCAGGTGTAGTTTTTCACTCTGAGGGAATTTCACAATCCAGTGTGAGACACATATACATAAAGACTGCTCTTTAAATCCAGTATTCTGATGGAAGTATAATCTATCATTATAGATGGTAAATTTTATTGAGGTTCTATAAAATTACTAATAGGTTTCTTAGAGGCTTATTGCATGCCCACACTGAGATGAGCAACTTTACCAGCATTATCACATTTAACGCTCAGAACAACCCTCTAAGAAAGATTATGTGCTCTCCATTTTATAAAGTAAGAAATAAGTAATCTGCTCAAAGTCTCCCAACCAGAGATAGTGGACTAGGGTTCACATTAAAGTCTGTCTCCCTGCTGGTAACCACTGTTCTCCATGGCCTCCTCAAAAGGTACATTCAAATTGGGCAGAATACATAAAGTATTAAGTAGATGGTAAATAAGGAACAGGATAGTACCACTTTGGATTGGCAGGAGAAAAAGCCACAGAAATATGAAAATTCACAATGAATTGCGTCTCCTCCCAAAATCCATATATTGAAGTCCTAACTCTCAATGTGACTGTATTTGGAGATAGGATCTTTAAGCAGGTAATGAAGGTTAAATAAGATCATAAGGGTGGAGCCCTAACACAATAGGACTGTTATCCTTATAAGAAAAGGAACAGGCACCAGGAGTGTGCTCACCCAGAGGAAAGGCCATAAGAGAACAGGTGAGAAGGTAGCCGTCTACAAGCCAGGAAGAGAGGTCTCATCAGAAACCAACCCTGCTGGCACCTTGATCATGAACGTCCAGCCTTCAGAACCCTGAGAAAATAAATTGCTGTTGTTTAAGCCATCCAGTCTGTGGTATTCTGTTATGGCAGCCTAAGCTGACTAACACAGAGGTCAGTGAGTAAATTGATACAGATACATTGGAATGGCAAGTTGAAACTTGACTGTAAAGGGCATGAATGCTCCAGTAAAGAGCTGTTTACTTTGTTGGTGACAGGAAACCACTGAAGGTTGATGAGAGGGTAAGAAACACTGTTGTCCTGTTTTATGAAGACTCCGTTGGCAGGTGTATGGAGGGGACTCTGAAGAGTAGACAGACTGATGAGGAGGTTGGAACTTGGAACACACACTTCTCACACCCCACACTTTTTCCAAGCTTAGGCCAGCACTGCAGAGTCTATAAGCCCTGAGCACAGTCATTATGCCTTAACCCACCTCATCAACCTTCAGTGTTTTCCTGTCACCAACAAAGTGCCATGGGAGGAAGGCACCAGCACAGTGCACACTTGGAAGATTCACTGATTTGGTAGGTGGTCAGGCATCTAACTCCAACATCAGTGCAGCTTTGGGATGGGTCAGCAAACAGAGAGCACCACAGCCCCCTTTTAATAACTAAGAGCCAGGAACCCCCACAGATTTTACTTGTGCATTGTGTTTTTAATCAAAACAATTGACCTATCAGTTGTTGAGACATCTTGAGGAGAATCGACCCCTCCGAGAAGTTCGTATACATCCTTCATGACTGAAAGGGAAACACCACGTGCCTTTTCTGTAACTGCCAGCATCCAAAAAGGCCATCATCCCACCCCGCTTTTGTTCTCACAAATGTCACTGCAGAGCTCTGTGTGGCTTCATGAGAATGATTCAGAGAGCAGTATGATTTTCAAGTCAGACGAGGGTCAGATCAACCGGAAACTCTGAAAACAGCAGCCAGAGTTCCCATTGCCCATTCAAGGCTTTACATATGCAGCTGATTGTTCTGCTGTCATTCAGAAACAGACTGCCAGTGTCACCTTTAGCTGGTCTCTGAGAGCCAGGACCCAGAGGTCCTCTGTTATGTTACTGTCCTCCTCCAGCATGGCACTATCGAGGGTTCCTATGGCCACAAGACCTAGCAACATACATCTGATCAACTGAAATTACAGGAAAAGATAATATCCCATGCAAGTAACAATTGAATTTTGATAGAGAAATAATAAGGAGATTCTAAACCTGCTAGCAGGTCCAAAGGGAAGACATTTTCTTGGAATCTGAATATTAAAGCTGGAAGGAATCTCAGAGATCAGCTTGATCAAAGATCCCCTCCTCTGTGGCTAGAAAGACAATGCTCACCCAAAAAAACGTCATGAGAGACCACAGGGGCTGCTGATATGTGCAAAGAGGGGACGAGAAGATGTATGGGGGCCTTCTGAGTCAGTGGACTTCCCCATGATGGACCTTTTGAATTGCCAAGTGGATCTGAGGGTGCTATTGTGGTGGCTACCAGCCTGCAATACCACCATCAAGGACCCCCAATCAAGTCTGACCCCGTCCCTCTCTAGACGAACAGAACTGAGGGCCAGAGAGATGAAGTAACTCTTCCAAGCTCACTGTACTTGGTGGGAGCAGAGCCAGCACTAGCTCTAGTAACATCCTATACTTCTTTCTAGCATTTAGAATACTTTCAACTATTTAATTACATATAAGTTTTTTACCACGTAGATTGTAAGCTCCATACAGGTACTGTCATGTCTGTCTTCACCACACCATCCCCAGCACCTGACAGAGTCCCTGGAATATAGCAGAATGCTCGGTGAACATTTGTTGACAGGCTCACTAGAGTGTGAGCTTCATGAGAGCAAGAATAACAGCCAGCATTTGAAGAGAGCTTATGTGTGCCAGGCAGCATTCAAAGCAATTTATTTTTATTATTTATTTAACTCTCAGAATAACTCTGAGTCTGTGCTCTTATCATCCCTGCCATCTTAGAAAGGAAGACAACGCAGCCCAGAGAGATTAAGTAAATTGCCCAGCATCACACAGGCAATTTACTTTCTCTAACCTGGGTAATGTATTTCAGATCTCCTTCTCTTATTTCACCACAAAATACTGCCTCACCATCCATCTCTTTTGCATCCTCAGCCCTGGAAAAGTGCCAACACATAAACAGCACTCGATACCTATTTATAGAATAAATGCCACACCAACAGACAAGAACCCAAGTCTACGACTCTTCCAGCATCAGGTAGTCACACAGGTAGCCATTGTCCCAGCTCTGAATGAGGCACCCTGCATCCCCTCTGGCTGAGAGGAAGGGCTAATTTGGTTCTTTCTTATTCTGGCTGAGCCTCTGTCCTCATCTGCCCAGTCTTTCAAAGCCCAGACAGTCGGTTAGGAAAGAGTGCCCTCTGCTGACATGAACAAGCTCTTGCTGTGTGGTTCCCTACAGCGTTGCAGCCTGAGCTGTGAGAAAGATTCAACCGGTCCCTGCCTGAGCCCTCTGGACATTCTGCCTCCTGCTGGGGCATCCAGATTAATTTTAAGGCCAAGCCAGAGGAAGAATTGAGTCACTGGGTGACCAGAGCCCTTTAGCCCTGTGTCCAGTTGCCCATCTGCTCCCCCAGCTGAGATGCCCCTTGGCCTTCCTGCTCCTCCCCACCACAGGGTCCATGTTGAAAGGCCCCACACCAATTGCATCACCCTATTATCAATACAGGGCCTTTTGTTTTCCTGACTGCTGATCTTTCTGAGATCCTCTCTTTCTCTGAACACTCTCTTCTCCCTAGCTTTCTCCATTCTCACTTATGTCTCAGTGAGTATCACGTTTTTGTTATTGTCACAGGGGGCCACAACCTGAGATGGCTCCCAAGGACCACCTATTCAAATCCTCCTGCTCCAGTGGGGCTGCATACAGTGTGTGGCAATGATAATGGTTTCCTTTGGGCTAAAGTTCCAGAACTGGACCCAAGGGGGAGGAGAGATGTAGGAAAGGCACCATGAGGAGAGAACTGGAGGGTTCTCCTTATCACTTCAGCCCCTGCTGAGGTCCTAAAGACAAAACTAAGACAAGTGATATAGTGTCATTAATTTGAGTTGATTTCCGTTTTATAAAATGCTATTAAAAGGGAATCAAGGGGATAGTGGTAAATAGAGAGAAAGACTGATGAATACAGACAAACCAGAGACTTGGGCACTGTTGATCCTGAGAGGGAGATACTAATGAACAGTCCCTGTCATCCAGAAATCATGGCACCAGTGCTAGACTTCAGTATGCTCAAAACCATGGCTTTGGATGTGTCTCTGATTCCAGTACAACAGGATTTGGAGGAAGGGTCCAATGAGAGTGTCTGCCACATAGGCTGAGGAAGATGTGAGATGAGGATGTGTCATAGCCAGGGGAAGGTGCCTTCATTATTTATACTCCATTATGTAAAGCAATGGAAATTTCATTCTCTTGAATTCCCAAAGGTTCTGATGGTTGTGAGAAAAGCTGCAACAGTGTGTGTGAGCAGGGGGAACTATACCTCCCAGGGAATAAGGTGCAGCAATAAAAGGTCACTGGACTGGAGGTGTGTGTGTGTAAGTGTGTGTGTATGTGTGTGTGTGAGATCAGCAAGGGAGAACCCCACATAGGCAGATGCCTAGAAGGGCAGGGGAGTGCACAGGAGAGCCCAGTGGACTCAGGGAGAAGGGATCTGTGGAAAAGAGAGAAAAAGAGAGGAAAGAGTTTGTTCTGGACCCATAAGGGAGAGAGGCTGAAGCTAAGAGGAGCGTCTAAAGAGGATGCCCTATAAGAACATACGCCTCCTAGTTAAACATTTGAAATGCTTTCAATTGCACTTTTCTACTAAACTGCTATTTTTTTTAAATGTGACTTTGTCCAGAGATTGGCTCAAGAAGAAATACTCTGGTCACATTTTGTGTGGCTACCTCCTCCCTTGTGCCCTAAGGATGTACACTCTGGATCAGGGGTCCTTCATGGAGTCCCTTGACCGTGCCAGGTGTGCTGAGCTGTGAAGCCCTAACTCAGTGACTGATTTAAGGGTACAATTAAGTCAATCTGACTGAGTCGTAGTTATGTGCATGACTCTTCCTGCGCTGTCTGCCATTATACGAGGATGATTAACATGCTTCAGGATAAATAACATTTATTTAGCACCTGCTGAATACCAGGCACTGGGTTCTCAATGCCACGTATCTCATTTGGGCCTCAGATCAGTGGACCATGGCCTGGCTTCTGAGCCCACTAGGTGCCACTCTAGCAGAATTCTTGCTAATAAGGAAAGTTAACAAGTCAACATCATTCAAGGGTCCTTTCTAAGAATCCATGTGTCCTGATTCCAGCCTTTCTCTCTGCCTCTAGCTACAAAAGAGGTTTATGAAATGGTGTTCTAAGGGAAAGGATGTGATTTATGACATTTTGCTCACTTAAAACCAATGAATTAGTACATAAGAAAATAAGATAGATAGATGGTCATATAACATTGTCTATAATAGGGAAGAACTGGAAGCAGTTAAATGTCCACCACTGGGAGACTGATTAAATATGTCTCCATACATCAATACTGTTAAATATTAAACAGTTTATAACGATTTGTGCTGCTTGGGGTAAAGAGGTTTCCTTACTGCTAAAGAATATAGGCACATTCCAGTTACCCAAACTTTCTTAAGGCCCTCAGTAACAATAAGGAAATGCAAAACCTTAAAAAGGAAGAAGCAGCTTGCCTGCTCCACGAGGTAGTTCTAAAAGTCCTGCTTTATGAAATGGTCATGCACATAAGAGAAGAAAAAAGAGAAAAGCGTGAGGAAAAATAAAATGCATTTAAAATAAAAGAAGTAGATCTACATGTAATGACCAAGAAATATGCCCAAGATATAGTATCCTGCTTAACAAGGAAAGCCAATGGTAGAACAATACATGTAGAATAATCCCATTTGCTTAATAAACTATATATATGAACTGTCTTGAAATTTCAGCTCAGGCCTCACAGCTGAAGACAGTAGATAATAAAGACCCCTACATTCTAAAGCGTAGTGCCAAACACAACTTGCTGAACTTATGGAAAGATAGCAGAAGCAGTCCTGCAGCCCTCATCCAGTTGCCAGTCCCCACTCTATGGAGAAGACTAGAAATTTAAAGGGAGGTTTAGATTACTCATATGAATAGGGTCCTGTGATGCTTTTCTTTCCCCCCCAAAACAAACCAACAGATGAAAGTCCCAAGAGGATAATTCATGAAGATTGGGGGTTCCTACAGAAAAGGGACACCGGCTGCTCACTCCCTGGCTGAACACTTGCTGAGCTGTAGCAACTCATAGGTGCTTCACAGCATAACGCAGTGAGAGTTTTCGGCAAACGATGGCTGCCTATTTACCAATGGCTGGAGCTGGACATGATGGAGGGCAAGGAGAAAGGGGTCAGCAGTTGGGCAAGCTGCACCTCTGCCATTCAGTGGGGCAAGGATGTCTCCTATAAGTTTCCTATGAGCTGAGTGAACTCTATGGATAGTAGCCATACTGGAACCATTATGATGAAATCTCACTCAAGAAAGCTGCCTGCTGGGGTGAAGGGACTCCACCAGTAAGAGGCTGTGGAATTCACCTGTAGGGGCAGGACTTGAGTGAGGATTACAAGAGGTCAGTCAGCAGAAACTGGGCAGTGAGGAGGCCCCCTTTGATAGATCTTCAAGGACTTGCTACCATACTAGAGGATATGTTAAGTCAACCGCTTTGGCCAAGAGAGCACTACAAAAAGCAGCCACGAAATAAGAAGAACTTTATCCACCCTCCTCCTCTGCTCCTAGGGGGGAGATAGGAGAATGAATGACCCCTTCCCACTTCAGGTTTCTGAGCCACAGGTCAGGCCTCTGATAGGCGGATGAGAGAAGTTTTGAACTGGATGTGACATTTAAGTTTTAAATTGAACTGGATGAGACTATTTTTTCAATGCCTGACAGTGACCAGAAAGCTATTGTGTCTGCTCAAGCCAGTCTTCAGGGGCAAGTAAGAGATTCTACATAACATGATGAATGGCAGTATCAGAAGTAAGAGAAAAATAAAGCCTTTTCTTGCTTCAAGTTCAGCCCAGTCAATAAACCAGTATATAGATATATACTGATATGTATATATATATGCTGATTTCTTCTATATCCACAAAAGAGTTCCAGAGAGACACAAAAGAAAATAAAAGTGGGTATCTCTGCAGCTGGAAGGGATAAATGGAGCAAGACCTTGACTTTTCAGTTTTTACTCGCCCTATGTTATTCAAATGTTTTATAACAAGCTTGTGTTACTTTTATAATTTAAAGAATTACTTTTCTAAAAATGTGGGTGTGCTAACCAAAATGTCAAGCCCAGAATCCTGTAGTCCTCCCCTTTGCCAGTGAGTTTTAGGAGGAGAAAGATTTGTTCAGTGATGTGCTGGTGAACCAGTGGCTGCAGGAGAAAACAGTGTCCTGATCGTAGTGTTTGCTGATTTCCATGGTGTAAACACTCTAACCACAGTTGATTTCAAACTACCAACAGTTTAACCACTGGCTCACCAAATTCCCGGATCTATAACAGTTTAACAAGTGGCTCACCAAATTCCTAGCTATTTAACAATGGGCTGAATCTGACTCCAGTACACCAGAAAAGCACCGTGTGGGAGGCAGTGGCCAGTGTCCTTTCCCTGGCAGTTCATCTCCAGGCTCTGCTAATTACCAGCTGACTGGCAGGCCAGCATCTGCCTAGGAGTAATGAAGGGTCGCCAGTTTCAAGAGCAAAATGTCAAGGCATTCCAGCAGGCCAGCCCTCTGACCCCAGCAAGCTGCTCATTTGAGCCAAGTAAAAGACTCTAGGAGAGTTGGGAGGGCGTTAACAGGCAGAAGAGCGTGTCAGAAGAGACAGAGGAGCAGAGCAAAACCAAATCTCAGACATCAGTGACCTTTTGCAGCTGTAGACCTCTTCCAGAACAAGGATGAGAAAAATGTTGGAAAGTCACAAAGTTGAATATTCTACTTCAACAAGTTGCTGTCTAATAATGATAGTAACAGTAACTATAATAACGACAATTACAGAATCCTTATTCTGGTTTATGTGTTTACTATGTGCTAAAACAATGTATAGGGAGCTCCTCATTTACTCCTCCCAGCAATCATACAAGATAAGAACTCTTATTATTTCCACTTTATAGGAGAGGAAATTGAGACTTAGATAGGTTAAACAACCTGCCCAAGATTCTCAAGCTAGTCATTGGTAAAACCGAGGCTCAAACTGAAGTTTTATTCCAAAGGAAAGATAGATTTCTTCACAGCTGCACAAAACCTCATCTCAGAGGGAGGCAGAGTCCCCCAACAGTAAACCAGGATCCACGAGTAGATGCTGAAGTTTGACCTGAAAATGTCCAGATCTAGTTGCCACCTCCCTGTCCCCACTCAGGAGAGGGGTGTTCCATCTGGCTACACCTGCTTCTTGGGGTAGAGTAGAGTAAAGGTGCCTTCTGACTCAGCTATGTGAGCTTTGGACATATTTTTTCTCTCCTAGTCTTGACCTGCCACTTACAAAAATAAAGAATTAAATCAAACAGTCTCTAAGAATGACAGACCCGTGTGTTGACAGACCCATTTTCTCTATCAGTGTGAACACCAGAAAGCCTGGGGAAATGAGTATCATCTTGATGTCATACTCATTCCATAAATATGTATTACTATGTGCCAGGCACTATTCTGAAAGATGTTGAGGGTACAGTCTTTTCTTACAAAAAGTTGAGGTCTTCAGAAATCAGCAAACGTTGATGAAGGGGTGGAGGATGTGAGCAATTCCACACACACACTGAGTGCCCACTGTGTGCCAGATATTGCAGAGGGCAGCCTGTTACAACAAGAAAGGTAGGACCACTGGAGTCGGACAAACCCGGGTTGGAATCTCACCTCTGCCATCGTGTGACCCTGGGCAGGTCATCTCCGAACCTCTGTTTCCTTGTTTTGCAGTGAATGATAATGCCAAATTCCCTTCCCAGGACAAAAATGAGACAGCCTATGTAAAGAAGCTTAGTGCAGTCTCAGGCACAAGTAGACCCTCAATAAATGATAGCTATGCTTATTCTGAAGAAGACAAAGTGCTATTTTGTTGAGATCCCACAGACACAGCAGTTCAGGAATGGGAAGAACCCAAATGGCTGCTTCAATGGGATCAGGAAGTAGTTGAGATCCTGGGAGGAAGCACAGCAGTGTCACTTACCAGGACTCAGTGACATCTATATGCTGTATAGGTCTGGGCACCTGGAGGTTCCAGAGCCTCTAGAGAGGATGAGGAAAGAAGAGGATATCTCTGCCAGGCTTCCCTGAGCTCCGTAGGGATAAATACACATTAAGAGCCCCTGATGCTCCAGCTATGAACAGCTGGGGAATCTCCCCTAGGTATACCTCCGAGCTTGAAGGTAACAAAGCCAGGCAAAACGTATTATATCTTCAGGGCCCACACCTCTGGTCAGCACTCCTAACCTTAGGGCCCTGAGCTTCACCATGTCTAGGGTCTTCATTCTACACGCACCTCTGTCTAACCTCCAAAGAGGAAGGCCTAAGGCTTTTCAGGGCTCTTTCTTCTCTCTGTATCAAGTTACTCACTGGTACTTCATCCCTGCTCTCAGAAAAGCAACACTAGGGAATATATGTGAACCAGGGTGGCACTCTCTGTCGATTCTTTCTTGCTGCCTCCCGCTTGCGGAGGTTAGAAAGCTTCTCCCATAGCTAAAAGTGGCCAATGAAATCGAAGAAGACATCTGCCAGGGATTTTATGAAAAATCCTTTGCTTCCCTGATAAAAGTAACAGAAACAGTTGGTTTCACTCCTTTTCCTTTTTCCTACCTTGAATAGTTGTGGAATACCTAGAGTTGCAGTAACCATCTTGTGACCTCAGGGTGACAGTCATGAGGAAAAAAAGCCAAGATGCTAAAGATGATGAAGGAGCCCACATCCTCGATGATGCTATTGAGATGACATATCAGCACATAGACTGCCTGTTCCCAAATGTTTGTTCGTAAACAATAAATGCTCTTATATCAGAAGCCAATGTTAGTTGGGTATTCTATTTCTTGTGATCAAAACCACTTCCAACAGGTAAAATCAGGTAGGCCAGTGATTGAAACATGGAGTATTAGAGAAAATGAGGCTTAGAGATGGGGTGACCAACTTGTCCTGTTTGCCCATGATTTTCCTGATTTTAACACTGAAGTCCTACATCCTGGGAACTCCTTGAGTGCCAGGTAACCAAGAAAGGTTGGTTACCCTACTTAGAGTTGTCCTCAATTCATTGATGAAAATGCTAAAACCTAAGGAACGAAGAGGTTTGCCCAGGATTACATAGCTGGTGGCCAAGCCTGGACCATAATCCAGATTCCTGACTCTAAATGCAGGACTCTTGAGTCATGTTGCAAATCCATGTAAATGTGTTGTCCTGCCTAGGAAACAAAATTACCAAAATTACCTCTTCCCAGTTGAAAGCATGTGACTCCCTGGGACTCATAATTAGGATCTGCTTCAGTCTGATGTACAAGATGTAGCTTCTGTGAATGCTGATGAATTTAGGAGAATGAGGCAAAGCCTGCATCTGCGAAGATCACCAGAGCAGAGTTGGACAGAGAAGGCCACTCTTGGCTTCTGGAATGAGCTGGGGCAGGTGCGAAGCCTCCAGTCATGAGGTTTCATGCTTCTGAGTGATAAGTGGCTACAAGAGAATTAACTTTAATATAAGTTAACGGTCATAGGAGTTGAGAGGCAATGAGTCAGCCCTCTACTCTTCGTGGTTTCAGATTCAACAAACACTTATTGGGGGCTGACTGTGAGTTAAACACTAGGGCTAGTGGTTTCACCGTGTTATTTCACTTAGTTTTCAAAATAGTCCTATGAGATGGGTATAATTGTGTTATCCCCACCTTGTATATGCAAACATTTCCCCAAAGACACAGAGCTTGGTAACTGCAGACTCACAGTCCACTGATCTTTGTATTTTACCTCAGTGATTTTTTTCCTTCTGTGCAATTGCTCCAGGATGCCTCCTCCCTCACTCCTTCTCCCTTTTACACTCACTTTCTGGGCCATTCTTCCTCTCTGGTCTGTCCCATAAGGGTGAGATTATTTACCACACAGGTCACTAGGTGAGGATGCCTAACAGAAACCATCCAGCAAGATTGTCCTCAATCCCTGGAAGAAAGGGATGGCATTTTATTCCTGATAGCCTCTTCCTCCAGGCTTTCCAGAAGCACCTGCCCATCTCACCTCCTCAGGACACACAGGGAGGTCTACAGTGCTCCCGTTTGGGTTCAGAGCCAAGGGGTACTATGCCCACAGCCTCAGACCTCTCCAGCTCCCTGGCCTGGACTTGGAGGTGCTGGCTGGACACTCTATGGGGACTTCATTCTAGGGAATCAATCATCTTTTCCCTTTTGTGGTCAGTTTTCTCCTCCAACCCAAGAGGACAGTTCTCTGTGTCTGCCTTCTTTTTTTCTCTTTTGGCCAAAGACCTATCATATTAGTTACCTGCTTGTAGGAGAAAGTGAGAGGGATCGGAATTAGGAGGGAGAGGTGGATGGCATCTGGGAGTAAAAGAGATACAGAGCAGTAAAGAAAGTTTCAGTTATGCAAGATGAGTAAGTTCTAGAGATCTGCCGTACAACGTAGTATATACAATTAACAATACCATATTATGCACTTAAAATGTTTAAGTGGGTAGTTCTCTTGGTAAGTGTTCTTACCACAATCAAAATAAATAAACAAAGAAAAAAATCCTATCCTGGCAGCTGGATTGGCTGGTACTCTGGACAGCAGATGGCAGCACTACACCACAGAATCCGAGATGAGCCTAATGTGGTCACTGGAGGCTCTGGGAAGGAGAGGAAGGGAGGATCAACAGGAAGTGTGGGATGTGCTTGGAGTGGGGAACACAGAGAAGAGAGAGAAGCTGTGACCAGAACCCACAGCAGGAGGCTCAGAAGGGACATGCTAGATGCAGGGCCTCAGCTCCCGAATTCTATTCCCAGGAGGGTGTCAGCAAGATCCAGTACACCCAGTGGGATCCGGTCCTAATTTCAAACTATCACTCTGTCATCTACTATTTGGGTGACTTTGGGGAAGTCATTTCACTGCTCTGAGCCTTAATTTCCTCACCTGTGAAAGGAAGCTGTAATAGTCACCTCAGGCTGCCATACAGAACTCCACAGACTGGGGGGCTTAAACAGTAGACATTGATTTTCTCACAGTTCTGGAGGCTGGAAATCCAATATCAAGGTGCTGTCGGGGTCTGTTTCTGGTGCTACCTCTCTTCCTGGCTGATAGACAGCACCTTCTTGTTTTGTTCTCACATGTCCTCTGTGCATGTAGGGGGTGGGAGGAGGGAGAAAGAGAGAGAAAATCCCTGGTGTCTCTTCCTCTTCTTGTAAGGACACCAGTTTTACATGATAAGAACCCCACCTTTATAACCTCATTTAACCTTAATTACCTCCTTAAAGGCCCTATCTCCAAATATAGTCACATTGGGAGTTTGGGTTCCAATATATGGATTTGGGGAAGGCAACAATTCAGTCCATAAAGAGAAGCCAACAAGAATAACAACTTGATATGGTTGTTATGGCATCACATAAAAATGAACATGATAACAAACCGTATGACTGCATCCACTCTGGGCAGTGACTAGAGTGACTTAAAATTCCTTAAGGCCCAGAGGGGTTTCAGGGAGGAAAGAAAGCCTTGTGTTTAGGAATGACTCTGCTTCTACCCTTCCTATTTCCCAACTCACCTCAGGTAGGCCCAGGCTTTCCTCCCTGGAAGATGAGCAGCTTAATATCCTATGCCTTCTTCTTGAACATTACAGCAAGACTGCCTGGGACTAGACTTCAGGAAGGATTTCCTAGTGGACAAGAGGCATTAGGCAGAAGGTGAGAGAGAGTAAATTTTCTCCTTTCTCTTCCCATTGGAAATCTCAAAATTGGGGAAACCATCTTGCTTAAGTCTTTGTTGTCTATCTGGGCAGGAATTGGTATTGATACAAAGGGAGGAGATCTTATTTAGATGTCCTCAACCTCCAGAAGCAGAGCTAATCCCCTCAAGGCCAGGACAATGGTAAACACATTTGGAATCTATAGAGTCTTGCCAGAAGGTTATGGGTGGAATAGACATGGCTTGGGAAGGATCTTCAATAAGAGTGTACAGCTGACACATGCCCTTGGATTGCCCATCCCCCTCCACTTGCTTCCTCTCCAGTGAATCCACCCAAACACACTCCTCCTCCACCCCAACATGAGCTGCTCTATCCATTTACAGTGCCAATTAGAATCTCAAAGAACTTTGAGATTTGACCACGTGTTTTCATTGTCTTTGGGGACTGGAGAAGATCTGAGAGAGAGAAGGGAAGCAGTGGTGGGATGTTGAGGAAGTCAACATCACACCATCTTTATTATCATCCTCCTTATTATCGTCATCTACAAGATCCCAGTTTATTTAACTCCCTGTGGAGCAGGCACTGCGCTAGCTATAGTGGGGCCACGTTCAGTTAGGCTGAGTCCTGGCCCTGACGGGATACCTAGTCTAGCTGGGGAGACAGGCCAAGCCATGGCATGTGTAACATAGTTGATGTAGGAGTGGCACTTTGTAAGTTTTTAAGAACTTCACAGAGGGGGCGAACATGGCTCAGGTAGTTTGGGAAGGCTTCTTGCAGAAGGTGGGCTTTGAGCTGAAAACTGAATGAAAAGTCACAGTTAGACAAGAAAGGAGAAGGCAATGCAGGCAGGAGGAATGCTGTGAGCAAATGCCTGAGGAAGGACAAGACATGCCTTGATTGGGGGCCCCAATGGTGAGTGCTGAGATAAGGGGAGAAACCAGTGATAAGACTTGGAAGGAACTGGGGACAGTTCTTAGAGGGCCTTGAACATCAGGCAGGGGCATTTAGATTTCCCCACTAGGCCCTGGAAAGCTACTAAAGTGGAGTTTGTCCCCAGTCAGCCTCAAGCTAGGGCCTGGCATTTTTAGACCAGTCTCTACATGCGTACTTCCTCCCTTCACTGTCTCCCCAAAGATTAGACGAGGGATGACATCCTTCTGTACCGTAACATAGATCTGACTCAGAGCAGAAGACCCTTCTTGCTGTGGCCTGGGTGCCTTCCTCCTGCATCTAGAAAGCCCAGCCTGGATCTGAGGGGAGGACACTCAGCTCCTCCTCCCTTCCCCAGCCTTCACATCTCAGTTCCTCGGCTGTGTACTCATGTGAGATCATAAGTCACCGTACCATAAACCACTCCAGAGTGTGTAATAAGTGAATTATTTACCAATGACCCTGGCTAAATGTTCAGGGGGATAAATGATTAAGCTGCAGATCTGTCAAAAAGTTCCCATAAATAAGTAATTCTGTGCCACCTTAATGGGCTTTGTGAATTACTCATTCATGCCATTGCTGGATCACTCTCTGGGGTAAATTCCTCACACCTGCTGATTTACTGCTGAGGTCTGGACAGGATGGGACACATTCTGCTAGCCAGCTGGGTAGACTACCCATGTGCCAGGCCACCTGGCAGAGTCCCCAGGGATAAGGTTCCTGGAAACAGTTCACCCTCTTGTGTCACCTCACGAGAATGTGGGGTCAGAGACGGACTGGCCTTGTAGGCCACCTAGATGTTTGTCCTGCGGGGTAACTGTGGTGCCCAGGATTTTTTTCCTACAGACATTCATTCAGCGAGCATGCTCTTAGCACCTTTTGTGTCCCAAGCTCTGTGCCAAATGCTGGGAAACGGAAAACACAGAAGCGTGCTCCTGTGAGCTCAGCGTAATGATGGAGACAAGAATGGACATACATGGGGCCAGCCCAAGGGCACAGCAGTTAAGTGTGCGCGCTCTGCTTTGGTGGCCCAGGGTTCGCAGGTTTGGATACCAGGCACACACCGATGCACCACTTGTCACGCCATGCTGTGGTGGTGTCCCATATAAAGTAGAGGAAGATGGGCATGGATGTTAGCCCAGGGCCAATCTTCCTCAGCAAAAAAAGAGAAGGATTGGCATCGATGTTAGCTCAGGGCTGGTCTTCCTCACAAAAATAAAATAAAAAAGAATGGACATACAACGTGATCAGTGCCACTCTAGAGTGCTATCAAGCCCATTGGGGAAATATCTAACTTAGTTGGAGAAATTGGGGAAGACACCAAAATGTAGGGTTTAAGAGTATTCACTGTGCTGGAGAGGCCTGGTTCCAAATCAGTCAAGATGGGCTGGGCTGTGTTGCTGTGAGAACAAAGAGCCCAGCAATCTCAGTGACTTACAACCACAAAGGCTTATTGCAGCTCAGTCGAGGGCTCTGCTCCACCCGCCATCATCCTCCCCCCAGGACCCAGGCTGATGGCACAGCACCACCTGGGACATTGCCAGTCATTGTGGCTGAGGGAAAAGAGAACGTGGCAAAGCATATCCTGGCTCCTAGAGCTGCCGTACAGAAGGGTCACTTCTACTCCCATTTTACTGGCCAGAGCTACTTATAGAGTAGTTGTACTTGAGTTCAACTGAGACAACTGGAAAGAGAGAGAGAGAGAATGAGACGGAGAAAGAGAGAGAGAAAGAGAAAGGGAAAGAGAAAGAGAAAGAGAAAGAAACAAGTCGGAGACAGAGGCAGAGATGGAGATGAAGACAGAGAAGGAGAAGGAGAAAGAGACACAGACAGAGACAGACTGAGAGAGAGAGAGACAGAAATATTTATGAACAGACCTAATGCTTGCCCCAAGTGCAAATTCTGACTCAAAGAACTTACTAACTCTAGCCATGGGCAGTTTCCTGGACTTTATTCTTTCCATTTCTTCAGCTATGAAATGGGAGTAATAATAATTACTATTTTTTGGAGGATTAAATGAGATCATCCATGTTATACGCTTAGCACTGTGCCTGGCACATGGTAAGTGCTCAGTAGCTTGGTTGGCTGTTGTTATTAGCATTTCCATTATCATTATCATTATTACTAGTAGTAGCATCATAGTAGAAATGGACATAACCTGAGTATGGAAGGGTGAGTCAAACCCACAAACACACATGCACAAACACATATGCACACTGACCTTCACTGGTGAACTTGTTCTGTGATGAAAATATCCCCCCAGTGTCCGCTCGCCATCACCACCAACACCACCTTCAGCCAGAAGCAGATGGCAGTGACAGCAGTGCAGCAGACCTGAGCAGCTCTGGTGCCATCTTCCGCCCTCTCTGCATACACGCTAAGTATTTGCCTTGCACAGGTCACTCACCCACTCCATGCCTCAGATACTTACTTCACTGCAAGACCAGAGCAACAATACCATCTAAAGACCCGAGAGCCGGGCCAGATGATCTCCTGACTTCCCCTTCCACGCTCAGGTCTTTGATTCTTCTCTCCAACTGCTGTCACCCCCAAACCTTGCATTTCCCCGGACCGTCTCCCTGCACTGGTCCTGCATTACTCAGGCCTGGGTTCCCAGTGGCCAGGGAAGAAGGGGAGGAGCATCAGATGATGTGGTGCAGGCTTCCTCAGCTTTCCCAGAGGCCAGAGAGACATCTGTTCCCATGGCTCTCATGCCAGCACAAAATGTGTGCCAAGGGAACAGGAGGAAGAAGATCATGTAAATCAGCTTGTTTTTTGTGAGTGTTTCAAGATGACTGGTAGAGGCCCAAACTCATTGTTGGGAGGAGGGCTTGAATTGTCGTTGACCACCAAGACTCTCTGCCTCCTTCATCAACTTTCACGGGGACCATGAGGCTTAATGAGCTGATTGTTGTTTAGATTATCAAAGGTACAATTCTGGGCCCACAGGTCATAGCCCTGCCTGCTCTGCCTGAGCAAGCCCGAGGCGGCTGGAGGCTTTATGTTCTACTCCAAAACAGAAGACATGATTTCCCATCTTTCATAATCGAACCAACTCACACTTACTCACAGCTTGGCAGGCTTTCAGCACCGCATGAGCATCAGTCAACTCTTTATTCAGTGCATTCCACAGCAAGTCCCTACCCTGAGCAAGGGGCTGTGCTGGGAGAGGCGGGTACTCAGAGATATCTACTGAGCAGGTTATGCCTTCTGGAAGTGTGCCGACTATTAGGAAAGATAAGACACAGGTATTGCAAAATAAGCATGTAAAGCAAAAGATGTTAAATGTGTCCAGGGTCAGCGGGAGAACAACAGCTATCTGATGACACACAGCAGATAAAGGAAAGGCTGTGACATCATAAGCTTCCCTTACCCAATTTCCAGCCTTGTGGACAGGGTCCTAGCCTTGGAGATGGCAGACACTTAAGGGGCGGTCATGGTCTGACTACTGAGCAAAGATGAACCAGACAGCTACAGAGGTGAGAACAGTGGGCAGAAGAGAGTGAGAATAACACTTGTAGGTATGGGGGCCACTCTCTGTGCCCCTCGCATGTTTCCAGAAGCAAGGGAGGTCTGGGCCTGGTGGGACAGGGCATAAAGATGGGAAAACTGACAGGCTTTTTTTCTCCTCCCATGTAATACTTCTATTAAAATCAAAACAAATATTTGTTGCGTATCTACTAAGTGTCATGCACTGAGTTAGACACTTCTGTTCTATTATCTAATCTACTCCTCACAGCAACCTTTGGATGTGTTTTGTAAACCCTACTTCCTAGATGAGCCAAATGAGGCTCAAGGAAGAAATTGACTCACACACTGTTGAGTGTTGAGCCAGAATACGCAATCAGGTTTTCCAAATCCTGCCTCCAGGATTTTAAGGCTCCCCTTACAACCATCCTCCATAGGCAGCCATAGTGAACCTCTTAAAACACTAATCAGAATGCATTGTTCCTCAGCCTAAAACCCTTCAATGGCTCCCAGTCCCCAGAATGAAGTCAAAATCCTTAGTATAATATAAAAGTCCCTCTATGTCTGGCTAACTATGTTTCAATCTTATATTCTGTCAACCCTGCATCATTGTCTACGCCCAATAATTAGAAGAGCCAGCATTTATCAAGCATCTACTACGCCAGAACCTGTTACAAGCACTTCACACGTATTGATTTGTTTCATCCTCATGACAACCCTATGAGGCAGATACTATTATATCTCCACATTATGGTTGAGGAAACTGACTCACAGAGTGGTTTAGTAATCTGCCCAAGGTCACATATCTTGCAGAATCTGGGAGTCACCCCCAGGCAGTCCAGTTCTAGAACAGACACACTGATCTCTTTGCAATTCCCACACGCAACAAGCTGTTTCAGTCTTCCATGATTTGACTTATATCTTCCTTTTGCCTGAAATACCATTCCCTTCTTTCTTCCCCTGGACAAAAATCACTTATCTTTCAAGATCTGGTTTAGGACTTATCTTTTCAAAGTATTTTTTTCCTAAATTAGGTCAGAGTTTTTAAATTTTTCTAGAGCGTATTGCTATGGAACCTGGCGAACATCTCTATGTATGACTTCTGCTTATGTGTCTGTCTCCCCTTCTAGATTTAAAACAACCTGAGGACAGACCATACTATATTCATCTTTATTTCTCTGATCTGAAAGAAAAAAGCTCAACCCCACTTCCCCCTCCAGCTACCACCCGTTTCTTTCTTTCTCTTTACAGCATAACTTCTCAAAAGTTGTCTGTACTAACCATTTCTAATGTCTTTCCTCACATTCTTTCTTGAACCCACTTTTGCCTGGCTTCAGCCTCCATCACAACACTAAGAAGGTTTATGTCAAGGTCCCCTGTGACCTCCTCACTTCAGTTCTCATCC
Source organism: Diceros bicornis minor (assembly GCF_020826845.1). NCBI lineage: Eukaryota > Metazoa > Chordata > Mammalia > Perissodactyla > Rhinocerotidae > Diceros > Diceros bicornis. The sequence goes on from NC_080743.1 coordinate 62,077,975, forward strand.
TGACCTACCAGTGGCCTTTGACACAGTGGACCACTCGTTCCTCCTAGAAATTCTCTCTTCCGTTGGCTTCCAGGACTACACACTCCCTTGTGTTTCTCTCAACTCTCCTTCAAAGTCTCCTATTCTGGTTCCCTCTCATCTCCCTGACCTCTAAACACTGGAGTGTCCCCAATTTCAATCCTTGGATCTCTTCTCTTTTCTTATCTACATTCACTTGCGTCTTAGGTGATCTCATCCAGTCTCGTGGCTTTAAATACCATCTATATGCTAATGACTCCCAAATTTATATCTCCTGCTCAGAGTATTCTCTCCTGAATTCTAGATTCCATCATCCAACTATTTACCAGCTATCTCCACCCGGGTGTCGAGTACACACTTCAAACTTAACAAATCCAAAACCAAGCTCCTGGACTTCCCGCATGCCCTCCACCCTCACCCACCAAGACTTGCTCCTCCTGCATTCTTTTCTGTCTCAGTAAATGACCGTGCCTTGTCTTTCCAGCTGCTTGGGCCATAATCCTGAGAGTCATCCTTGACTCTGCTGTTTCTCTCACACCTCACATCTAATCTGTCAGTGAATCATGTCCATCCTATCTTTAAAGTAAATCCAGAATCCATCCCCTTCTCACCACTCTCATAGCTCTCAACTTGGTCCAAGTCACTCTTACCTGATTGTTGAGCAGCCTCGCCCCTGGTCTCCCTGCTTCTGCCTGTTTCTCGTGGCAGCCAAAATATTCCTGTTAAAACATGTCAGGCCATATCATTATCATTCCTCTCCTTAAAACCTTCCATTGGCAGCACATCATATTGATATTAAAAGCTCAGAGTCTTTACAATGATCTCTAAGGCCCCCGTTGCCTATCTGCCTCGGCCTTTCTGCTCTTTTACTATTCTCCTCACCCTTTCTGCTCAAGTTCACTGTCCTCTTTGCTGTTCCTCAAACACTTTAGACATGCTCCCACCTTGCAGCGTTTGCACTTGCTGTACCCTTTCTAGGATGCTTTCCCCAGATTTCTGCATGTCTGACTCCCTCCCCTCCTTCAAGTCTTTATTAAATGTCAGCTTTTCAGTGAATCTTTCCCTGGAGAACCCATCCTCTCTCCTAACGTTTTCTTTCTTTTTTTTTTTTTTTTGGTGAGGAAGATTAGCCCTGAGCTAACATCTGATGCCAATCCTCCTCTTTTTGCCCAGGAAGACTGGCCCTGGGCTGACATCCGTGCCTATCTTCTTCCACTTTATATGGGACGCAACCACAATATGGCTTTCACAAGCGGTGCGTTGGTCCCTGCGCGGGATCTGAACCTGAGAATCCCGGGTTGCCGGAGTGCAGCACGAGCACTTTTAACTGCTTGCGCCACCTGGCCGGCCCCCACTCCTAATGTTTTCTATTACTCCTTTCTGTTCTATTTATCTCCTTAGTACTTATCATTATCTAACATTCCATATATATTACCTATTTATAATGTTGTCTATTTCCCCTCCATGAAGGCAGAGATTTTTTTTGTTTGTTTTTATCACTGCTGTTTCTCAGTGCCAAGTACAATACTTAGCACATAGTAGACACTCAATAAATATTGGTTGAATGAATGAATGAGTCTTTGTAACCCTAGCACCTAGACACTCAGTAAGCATTTGTTGAACTGAGTGAGTTCTCCATAGTCAGCTTTACAGTGGTGTTTCTCTATTGGCAGCAAGCACTGCAAATTTTCAGAGCATGGGATGCTACTCCATGCACATGTAAATACAGAAACATAGCCCCGAGCCAAGGAGAAATTACTTTTGTGTTCTCCTATATATGTGGATTGCCTGTGCCTCAGCCCCATCTATCAGAGAGGAGAACTGACAGTTGACTGGAATGTGGTTCACTTACAAATAGAAGAAATGACTTAAAAACCAGCTACTTGATGAGCAAAGTTCTGGAAAATGCTCTCTTCAGAAGGAGAGAGGCTGTTTCTTGCTCACCTGGGAGGAAATTTCTGGTTTATTGTGTTTCTCTCCAAAGTTATGGCTTTCCAATCCTGCCAGAAGCCACCAAGGGAGCATTGCTTTTCAGAGTGGGGCTTCCAATTCTGAAAAATTAATTTTAAATAGAGACACATTACACCTCCCTACAGAGCACTTAGCAGAAAAGTGCTACTTAGACTCCACTTGGCTGCCAAGTCTGCTCCGGCTGGGGTCCTGATGGTGGGTGGCTCTCTGTCCTACTTGCCCATCCCCATAGGCTCAGCCTAGCTCCCAGCTCCTCCTTCCTTCCAGGATCTCTAAACACAGTCAAGACTTCTCTTTTGCTCCTCATCAGCCATTTACATTCCATAAATATTTACTGAATGCCTATTTTTTACCCTGCACTGTGCTAGGTACTGGGAAGGGGCAGGAAGACAGAATGAATGTTCCACCATTTCATTCATTTGAATTGGAGAAGATATGCTATGGGATCCTTCAAGCATGATATTCTTCATTAATTCACATTTATTGAGTGCAGGCATTGAGCCAGGCACTGTGTACAGGTAAGCAGACAAAATGTATATATATTTTTTCAACAGACTGAATACTAAGAAAAGGCTTTAGATGCAAAGCAAGCCAAGAGGCAGTTTGCTGTAGTGGTGATAACGTGTCATTGGAATTCTCACGATCTGGGTTCAAGGTCCACCCCTGCTGCTTATAGGCTATGGATAAGTTTCCTTGGTTTCTTCATCTGTAAAATGAGAATAATAATAACTCTCCTGACTACCTCATAGGGCTATCGTTTTTAAGAAAGAATGCTTCATTATTTAAAATGCTATTGCTTCTAGCACAACTGCTGCTGCTACTAGACCTCATCATTGCTCTGGGAAAGGAGAGGCCAGTGTGAGCTCTCCAGGAAGGCTTCATGGAGGAGGCAGGACTTGGAGCCTGGGATTTTGCAATCTCCTCCTAACTGTTCCTGTCTGCAGCCTGATCTCTGACTACTGCAGCCAGTGAACTCTCTATACCACAAATCTGCTGTTTAATATCCTCGTTATAACACAGATCACTCCCCTGATTCTAGCCTTCAAACTCTCCTTTATCTTCAAGATAAGATACAAACACATCCAATGACACGTGTGGTTCTGGGGAGCCTCTCCAATCTCAGTTCCTGCGGAGGCCCTCCTCACATCCTGCATTCTAGCCACGCCAATTTCCTCACAGTTTCCGGTGCTCACACATCTGGGTCTGCACGTGATGTTCTCTCCAGACGAAGCACAGTCAGCTCCTCTATTCACCCATCCCACATCTAGTCAATCTTCAACACATGGCTCAAGGGCAACCTCCTCCAGGGAGCCTTGTCTGACCTCCAAGCTGAATTATTGCTCCCTATCCGTTATCCCACTGTGCTGACACTGACCTCTACCTCTAGCTCAGCATTTACCATGGTGCTTTGTTATTGCTTGCTCATCTGTCCCTCCAGTCTGCAAACTTCTTGAGGACCTGGAAAGCACCTTCCATCCCTGCATCCCAGTGCAAGGAGAAGTTTCTCAAAAAAGAAAAAAATTGCTGGGGCAGGCCCGGTGGCATAGCAGTTAAGTGCGTGCACTCTGCTTCGGCGGCCTGGGGTTCGCAGGTTTGGATCCCGGGAGTGCACTGATGCACCACTTGTCAAGCCATGCTGTGGCGGCGTACCATATAAAGTAAAGGAAGATCAGCACAGATGTTAGCCCAGGGCCAACCTTCTTCAGCAAAAAAAGAGGAGGATTGGCATTGGATGTTAGCTCAGGGCTGATCTTCCTCACAAAAAAAAAAAAAATTGCTAATTGAAAATGTAAGCGATGGAAGAGAGCAGAATTTGTAGAGAAAAATAAAAAAGGCATCCCAGGCAGTGTGGCCAACAGAAATAAAGTCATGGAAGCTGGAATGGGTGGGGCATGGATGGTAGGCAATAAGCAGGCCAGTGATTCAGAGCTCCTGTTGTAGGGGATGACTAGGAAGTGGGACTGGGAGACCCCATAAGGCTGTGGTATGGAGGCTATGAATGCTGGACCTGATCCCATAGGAGATGGTGTAATGTGGGTCTGACCAGGCAGCAGTATTCTGGGACATTTAGTCCAGGGAGGGAAGGGATGAGAGCTGGGTGCCTGTCTTCTGTGCAGAAAGAGGATCTAGAGAAGAGACTTAGCAGGTACTGCATAGGAGTCAATTCGGCAGTGATGAGGCCAGGTCAGACCAAACTTGGTGAAGGGATTTTGTAAATGTAATTAAGGTCCCCAATCAGTTGATTATGAGTTAATCAAATGGGAGATTATCCTGAGTGAGTCTGCTTAATCAGATGAAAGCCCTTAAAAGAGGAACTGGGCCTTTCCTGATAGAAGAGATGAAAAGCAGCAGAAACTATCTCCTGCAGGCCTTGAAGAAGCAAAAACTCATATTGTGAATGGCCTTTAGATAGGATTCGCTTCTAGGAGCTGAGGGTCTCAGTCCTGCAACCACAAGGAACTGAGCAGAGAACCCATTCACAGTCTCCAGGCCACAGCCCTACAGACTTCCTGGTCCACTTCCCCTTTTCCTCTACATCATGGGCTCTAGACCCACTGGGCTACTTATTACCCACCTCCTCCCATTACTATATTCCAGCTTCCATGCCTTTCCTTCTGCTCAGACTTCTGACCTACACAAATGTGAGCGAATAAATGTGTGTTGTTTAAAACTACTAAATTTGCAGTATTTTGTCACACAGCAATAGATAACTAATAAAGAGAAGAAAACAATTGACTATAAAGTTTACTTCTAATCATAGGCCCCTTTCTCAGGAACATAACTAATTTAAGACATCTTGAACCAGCAAGGTAGCATCAAAGAAGTGTGTCTAGTGTGAGATTCTGTAGGGTCTTTTCACATAGATGACTTCACAGAGCAGAATAGCCACAGCTCCCCCATTAGTCTGAAACATCCCCAAGGTCAGAGACCACATCTCCTGCCACCTTCGGATCCTTTCTGCTATTGACCTTAAACAAATAGTCAATTATTTCTCTAGCAAAAATGGGTTTATTCGAGATCAGCAAAAAATTGCAATTCGAAATGTGCATGCTATGGTGAACAATAGACAAACCCAGAGAGACAAAGGAAGGGGCTTGATTTTATAGAGCAAAAGGGGAGTAGGGAGGAGCTGTTCTAAACAAAAGTCCATTGGAGGAAAGTCACAGTTAAGGGTGGCGATGACTTCTCATTGGCTGAGCTGCAGCCTTCTCATTGGCTGTGATGTTGCCAGGAGGAGAGAAAAATCTTTCTTCAGTCGTAAAGTAGTTGCACTTCCTGCCAGAGATGCAAGCCTACGTCTCTTTCTGTTTGGAGTAGTTGACCATCTCATGATAGGGCATGAGCGCTCCCCCTACAGGCCTTCCTGACTCTAATTTAGTCAAGGTTTCTTTTATTTATTTCCACACTGCCCACCTTCCCACCTTCCTCTTGGCCCTTATGTTTCCCAGGTGTTTTGGTTTTTTTTTTGTGAGGAAGATTAGCCCTGAGCTAATATCCGATGCCAATCCTCCTCTTTTTGCTGAGGAAGACCAGCCCTGGGCTGACATCCATGCCCATCTTCCTCTACTTTATATGGGACGCCACCACAGCATGGCTTGACAAGTGGTGCATTGGTGCTGGCCCAGGATCCGAACCTGCGAACTCCAGCCACTGAAGCAGAGCATGCGAACTTAACTATTATGCCACCAGGCTGGCCCCAGGTGTTAGGAAATCTTAGCTGATTGAGGTTTTATTTTTATTTTTTTTGTGAGGAAGATCAGCCCTGAGCTAACATCCAATGCCAATCCTCCTCTTTTTTGCTGAGGAAGATTGCCCTGGGCTGACATCCATGCCCATCTTCCTCTACTTTATATGAGACGCTGCCACAGCATGGCTTGACAAGCGGTGCTTCAGTGTGCGCCTGGGATCTGAACCCACGAATGCTGGGCCGCTGAAGTGCAATTAAACGCTGCGCCACCGGGCCAGCACCTGATTGAGGTTTTCTTTTTTTTGTGTGTGAGGAAGATCAGCCCTGAGCTAACATCCACACTAATCCTCCTCTTTTTGCTGAGGAAGACCGGCTCTGAGCTAACATCTATTGCCAATCCTCCTCCTTTTTTTTTCCCCCAAAGCCCCAGTAGACAGCTGTATGTCATAGTTGCACATCCTTCTAGTTGCTGTATGTGGGAAGCGGCCTCAGCATGGCTGGAGAAACGGTACCTCGGTGAGCACCCGGGATCCAAACCCGGGCCGCCGGTAGCGGAGCGCGCTCTTAACCGCTAAGCCACGGGGCTGGCCCTGATTGAGGTTTTCAAAGCATCCTCTCAAGAGAACAGGCATTGGAAACAACCCAAGTGTCCCTCCATAGGGGATTTGTTAAATAATCATGTTAAATCCACATAATGAAGTACTATGCAGCTGTTAAAGAGAAAAGGGAAGCTATCTGTACAGCTATGGGGAAAATCTCCTGGATATATTAAGTGAAAAAGCAAGGGGTAAAACAATGAATATACTACTTTTTGTATAAGAAAGGAGGAATATGCATTTGAATGGGCTTGTAGAAGTGCTAGGAAGCTAGAACAAAAGCTAACTAATCCAGTTCCCTATAAGGGGTGGGATGGAGGAGGAACAAGGTGAATGAAGATGGTGGGAATGAGACTCCTTAAAATATCCCTTTTTACATCATTTTTTTTTCAACCTTTGAATGTATTCAAAATATTTAAAGGTACTGAAACATGTTGAGGGGAAGAGATTCTTAAAGAACCAAAGGAACTGAAGAGCTATGAGCAGCCCCCAAATTGCAGAGAAAGAAGCCAGAGGCCAGATTTGATTTTGTGACCAAGAAGGTGATATCCCTGCGTGCTAGGTTATATTTGCCAGGTAACTTGGACCTCTGTGACCAGGTGCTTCTGAGAGGTCTGGAACGTGTGAGGGAAAAGCGAGGGAGTGTGAGCATGTGTTTGTGGGACTGTGTGAGGGGGTGCCAGTGTCCAGTCTAGGGCAACCTCATCTTCTGCAGGATTAGGTGGCAGACTGGTCTGGACACGGAGAGCATATGGGCTGGATTGTGTCCCCCTAGATTCACATGTTGAAGTCCTAACCTCAGTACCTCAGAATGTGACTGTATTTGGAAATAGGGTCTGTAAAGAGGTAATTAAGTTAAAATGAGGTCATTAGGGTGGGCCCTAATCCAATATAACTGATGTCCTTATAAGAAGAGGAAATTAGGACACAGACATGTACAAAGGGAAGACCAAGTCAAGGGAGAAAGCCATTTGTAAGCCAAGGAGAGACGCCTCCGAAGAAACCAATCTTGCTGACACATTGATCTGGGACTTCCAGCCTCCAGAACTGTGAGAAAATAAATTTCTGTTGTATAAGCCACCCAGTCTGTGGTATTTCGTTATGGCAGCTTGAGCAGACTAATACATAAGAAGACTGGAGGGCAAAGAGGACAGCTTTGCTAAGTAAGAAAGGGGTGAGCACAGGAGAGAATGGGGGGAGGCACTGGGGGAGGCACAGCTTTGGAGGATCCTGGGAGAAAAGGAGAAGAGGAGAGCACTGAAGAGAAGTAAGAACTGTGTGTAGGGCAGGGAAGATAGCAGTGGGCAGAAGGCAGCAAGTCTCTCATTTCTCTCTCTTAAAATCCCATTTTCCCCTGGGCCAGCCCTTCCCCTGGGCCACACTCTCAATGTCCCTCTGTTCTGCTCCGATAGCAGCAGGTTTGGCTCTGAGGAGGGGACTGTGCAGAGCTGTCCCCGCCCCTCCCCACCATCTGACGGCCCATTGTGCCCACAGGGCTTGGCGGGGTGATTCTGAGGGGAAAAATTCCCACCTCACTCCAGGAAGTTCTCGGGCTCCCAGGGCTCCCGGGTGCAATATGGAGCAGAGTGGGTTGGCTCCCCGGCTGGGGAGGGGCTGCAGTCTGGGGGTTAGGCAGCCAGGGATCTACCGAGTCCTCAGCTGGCGGGGTCTCCTCGCACACCTCCGCCCCCGGTTCCAGCGGCAGCTGGGCCTGCGCCCTCCCCTTCCCCCAGGCCTTTGTGGCTCCAGTTTATTTTCCAGTTAATGAAATGGGAGGCTGCGTCCCCGCGGCTGCCCCTGGAGACGCTGGAGTGCTGAAGGCATCTTCTTGAGGCTCTAGCCTGCGCTCCCGTCCCCTTCCCTCGCCCCTCGCCCCAGGCTGCCTTTGGGTCACACCTGCCAAGTGTTCCCCCACCCTGGGGCCTCACCCCACCCCCACCCCCGCACGGGAGCAACTGAGAGGGGCCTGGGCCAAGGCCTGAGTTTGGTGGTGTGGGAGGGAGGGCAAAACCCTGCGGCCGGAGGTCTAATCCTGCTCCTGCCATTTGCCGACTGTGTCCCCGCAAGTCACTTGCTGTCTTCCAACAAGTCACTCCAACCCCCTGAGTGTAAGACAAGCCTGGAATCTGGGAACTTTGCTTTTCTTTCTGGAGTCAGGGAAGGTGAGGGAAACAGGGCTTAGATCACCAGAAACAGGGAGGAAACAAACTTGTGTGTCAGCCTCCCGACTGAACAACCTTGGGCAGGTTACCTGATTTTTCTGGGTCTTTAGTTCCTTCATCTGTAGAATGCAGGAAACAAGTAGATAATGAGAGGGGTAAATGAGGCAATTCACAGTAAAGCACTTGGAATAATACAGGCACATAGCAAACTTCAGGAAAAGTGCTGCCATTATTATTATTATTATTACTATTATTATTCAGCATTATCTTAATAAAATACCATTGCGGTGGGCAGAGGTGAATCCAATTTTACGAGGCCTGGAGCTTATACTCTGGGGGGTAGGGTGGCTTCCTTAAAGGAAAGGAATACAAAATTAAAAATGCAAAATTAGGTACAGAAGCAAAAATTTATTTAAAAAATGAAAAAAAGAATCAACACGTTACAAATTTTAAAAAGTTAACGAATCAAAAATCATTAAAAATCCAGAAAAGTAACATAGTCATTTTTATTAATTAACTGCCTGACACACTTATGTAATATTTTTTCTACTTTTTTGGCTGCATACCCTTTGATTGATTTTTCATAATGATTTTGCAGTGTTTTTTAGAGAGAGAGCAGAAGGATAATTTAGTTTTTCTCTAGCATGGTTGATCAAAATTTATCTCTTTATTATTGATAGTCTTTAAAAGTGTCTTTTAACTTTAAAATTGCTATTGATAATACCATATATAATGTTAGGATTGTTGTCAAATTTAGAAAAAAAAAACCTATACACTTTTTTTTCATAACTGAGCTGTAAGATTTCAGGACAGTTCACATTTTGTCATGTTGTAACTAATCTTAAATACTTGTTATGAAAGGGCATTAGTCATTATTAACCAATTCGTCCTCATTGTAGTGGCTTATTAGGAGATTTATGTTATCTTTATCAAATCACCAGGAAATTTAAAACTTTCTCCAATGTAATCATATGAGTTACTCCCCTTCATTAATTGGATTATTAAACAGTCCAAGAGCCTATAAGAAATCTGTCTCCTCTTCTTATGCAGTATCTCTTTGGGAATAATCTGAGTTCCGTGTTATAATTCACTTCTTAAAGTCAGAATAATTTCTATCTAATAATTTCATATAAAAATACATGGGAAACATTTTTGTATGGTATATTTATAATTTATACACTACTACATCGTCAGACATATTCCTGATAGGTAGGAATTTCTGTTTTGACCAAGTGTCGATGAAAACCAAACCCACCACTTGAAATGTTACACGTCTAGCGACTAGAAGAATTTTCCACGGAATAGCTTCTGGCTCCATACATTTCAATCACTGCTTCCAAGGCTGGGCGTGAGAGGACATGTTTTCGCCACCATGACCCTCTGGTTCTGCATCTACATGTCATGATGCTGCATGAGTCAGCTCGGTGGCTATGGGAGCATTTCTGAAAGCCATTCCTACACCAGGGGAGGTAGCATAACCATATACTCAGGTGATTGTGAGCCACATCACACAACCATTTAACCCAGCCTAAATGTATTCTCAACTCAATTTCCACTTAGCTAGACCCCCAAAATGCCCATGGCTTCTCCACTTTCTCCTGCTATGAGAGGAGGTGGGATGGCAGGGAAGTCATAATGAAAAGAAACAAGAGACTTAATCAATTGTGGTTACAATATCTTACTCGTGCATCTTTTTTGCAGAACCACGTGAACACGCTGGCAAGGTGCCACCCAGGGCCTTGGAAGGGCCCTGAGCGAGTAAGCTTGGTTAACCTCATGGTAAGCCTGCCTTTGGTTGTAGACTCTTGGGCTAGGTATAATTTTGTGGGCTCTAGAAGGTCTCTATAATACCCACAAAATGCCTCCTTACCAAGTATTAAGGTGTCTGTAATTACACTGTCAGAAATTTATTCCTTTGATTAAAGCATTGCTCTAGTGCTAGCTCTCTTTGAAAATACACCTGGGCCTGGGGAAGGGGGAGGGGGTGCAGGATGTGGAGTCCTTCACATTTTAGTATGAATTTATTCACCAGGGGAAGTTTAGAGCAGTAAGAGTGCTCTCAGGATTGTGGAATAAAGATTCAAGAAAGAGAGCCCGTATCACCAAAGACAAACTTGGTTCAATTCACGCTTTGCGTGGAGAATGGATGTGCTGGGTCCTACAGCCAAACTTGGGGTTGCAAGCAGACTATGTGGGAAGGCAGAATTGGAGAGAACCCCTATAGCATCTTGGCATCATTTTTAGTCACTTTTCAATTCTGAACAATAATAGAAAAGAATATTAAAGATATTAATGGCAATTTTTCGACAAAATTACTTTGCTTGGTAAATATTTTGGATTTTATTCAGTGCTTTAAGCCACATGTTGGTGACTTAGCTGAGGACGAATTGGAAAGACACCTAGTTTTTCTACTTTACTCTGGCTTGCCTCCCTCACCATCACCTGCCCCCACTTCCCAACCTCTGCTTGCAGGAGACCATGACTCAGGGCTCAGCCTAGCCGAACTACACCACCAACAGCCCACCCCCACCCACCCTGCATAATTTCTAGCTCGCGCTTTCCCTGTGGTAAGCATTTGGCGCTTTGTTTGTGAGAGGGAGAATCTTAGTTCACCTTCATTTCTCTTCCCATTTAGAGGTGGTGGTAAAATCACCAAGAAGATCCAGAAACAGAGAAGGGGAGAATAGAGAGGAGAGCCAGCGTTGTGAGGAGTGGGCAACTGCCAGGTGACTGTTTATCTCGTAGTCTCCCTCACTGGCTCTGAGCTTTCCTTTCCCCCGTGAATGAGGCAGGGGAGAGAAAGCCCCCAGAACACAGACAGGGCCCAGGGCTTCTTCTTTCATAGCAGTGATTCTCTGACAAGCTTCCTCAGAAAACTCCACTTTGATAACCCCAGTGCCTGAGCGAGCCACACTGGAACTCACTGGCAAGAGGCAGGCTCTTGGCTGGCTGTGGGCAGTGTCTTTGAGAAGAGAATGCAAATCCTAGGATATTAAATAGAAATCACGCTATAGAACATGCAGCCCAAGGTCTCCAGAATAGAACAAATATGGTAGAGTTTGACATACTAGGTGAGAATCCTATGGTCGCATTTACTTGCTATGTGATTTTGGGCAAGCTCCTTAACCCCTCTCTCCCTTAATTCCCCTACACAGAAGTGGGGGTGATGATGCCCACCTTGTCGTTGTAAGGATTGAAAATAATGCCATTGTTTCTAGTACAGTGCTAGACATGTTGTAGATGCTCAAGGGGATTCACAGAGGGGACAGATATTTGATTGAAAAAACCTTCTTTGAGCTTCTCCCGTGTAGCAGATCCTGAGCAGACCCTGAGGCAGGAACTAAGATGTATGAGGAAGGCGCTCACAGTTTGAGGTGGAGATGAGACATCTATATACATGCCTATAAGAGTAAACAGGTGGCCTCAAGGAGTGGAGAGTCAGTGGCATTGGAAAGAGGAGCACCAAAACGTACCTCATCCCATCAAGCAGCTCGGTGAAAATGTTGCATCTGAATTGGGCCTTGAAGGAGGAGTTTCGATTTGAGATTTATGGTTAAAAATAATACACCACATGGAAGGGGTAGGATAAGTAAAGGCACAAGGGGGTAAAAACCTAAGGATTATTTGGGGAAATCCTAATAGGTTGGTGACTAGGGACCACATGGCGTGTGTGAGAAAAGCTGAAAGGCGATAAAGCTGTGCGTGAGGCCCAAAGGGAAGTTAAGCCCAGAGAGAAGATGTCTTCAATGCCTGGCTTAAGTGCTCATAATTCACTAGGAAACGGGGAACCATGGCAGGTGTTTGAATGTACGTTTTCGGAGAGACAGCTCCATTCTTCAGAGCATCCAAGCAGGGCCCTGGCCCAGCCATCCTGTTTCATCAGAAGAGCAAGGAATGTGGCCACCATCGAACAGGAGAACAAGGGAGGGCAGGCAGGCAGGGAGAAGCACTAGTGAGTTACACCGTTATAAATACACCTTAGGGCCGTGTGACTTGGCCATAAATCGCCGCACTGTGCTCAGGTGATGTCACCCGACGCTCGGCTGTATTTATAGCTTTGTTCACTGTTCCCTGGGATTTTTTTTTTTTTTTTTACACATTCGAGGTAATGTGTACCTCCCCCCTCACACTCACCCTGAACAAGAGAAGATAAACTTTCATGCCATTTCTGCTCTTCTTCCGCACCTTGGAATGATGATTTCCTGGATCTTACCAAATGCCTACTTAGTAGGGAAGTTCCACCTGTAGTCTAATTGCTAGCCCTCTGGCTCTGTATTCTGTAAAACAGAACCTAGCCTCCACTCTACAACAGGAAATTCTTTGTAGAATTCAGAATAGGGAGCATCTCTCTCTTTTTCTCAGACTTAAGAGCCTACTATGTGCCAGGCATTATGGTGATAGCCATGAACAGTACTGGCACTGTCTCTACCTGTACAGGGCTTACCAGCCAGCAGGGGAAACAGACACTGAATACCTAATTACAGTGTGATTAATGTTGCCAGTGGAAATAGAGAGTGCTTGAGGGCAGTAACAAGGTGATCTAACCTGTTTGGAGGAATTAGAGAAGCTTCCATGGAGAAGTGACATTCAGCGTGAGGTCTGAGGGATGAGTAGAACTTAGCCTAGGGGATGAAGTGGAGGTAGGTCCCAGGGTGGAAAAGAACATTGCAGGCAAGGGAACAGCAGATATGGAGGCCTCAATGATAAGAGATATGCGGCCAGTTCCAAAAACTGAGAGAAGCCTGATAGAGCTGGAGGGTAAGGGGCAAGAGGAAGAGTGGAGAGCAGTGAGGCTGGGAGGCAAGGCAGGCCCATCCCACGCAGGCTCTGGTTAGCCGACAGGGAGATTCTGTGTCTGATCCTTAGGGCAATGGGAGTCACCAGCGAGTTTTAAGCAGGGGAGTGAGGTGGTCAAATTTGGGCTTGAGAAAGACCACCGGGGCTGCAGACAGCAGAACTGCAGAGAACAGACCTGAGGAACGGGCATGAGCAGACACCCAGGGGCTGTTGCTGGAGTTCAAGGCAGGGGAGGACATAGCATAGGCAGTGGAGATGGAAGGAAGTGGACCACTACCTTGAAAGTAACAACCAACAGGAATTGGAGACTGCTTGTTGTGCGAAGGGGGAGGATGAAAGAGCAGTCAGGTACAGACCAGCAGGTCTTTGATTTATTTATTTTTTTTTTGGGGGGGGGGAGGAAGATAGGCCCTGAGCTAACATCCGCCAATCCTCCTCTTTTTGCTGAGGAAGACTGGCCCTGGGCTAACATCCATGCCCATCTTCCTCCACTTTATATGGGACGCCGCCACAGCATGGCTTGCCAAGTGGTGCATCAGTGCGCACCTGGTACAAACCCCGGGCCGCGGCAGCGGAGCGCGCGCACATAACCGCTTGCGCCACCGGGCCGGCCCCAGATCTCTGATTTAAACAACAGAATAGAGGCTGGTGTCGTTCTTTTTTTTTTTTTGAAAAACCGCGTTATTGAGGTATGATTGACGTACAAAAAGCTGTACCTATTTAATGTCTACAACTTGATGAGTTCCGAGACGATGTACATCCATGAAACTATCACCACAATCTATGCCATAAACATATCCATCACCTCCAAGATTTTCCTCCTACTCCCTTTATTTATTATTATTTTATTTTGTGATAAGAAAACTTAACATAAGATCTACCCTCTTAGCAAATTTTTAAGTGTAAATACAGAATTGTTAACTATGGGCACTGTGCCATACAATAGATCTCTAGGACTTACTCATCTTATATAGCTGAACTTTGTACCTTTTGAATAATACTTCCCCCTTCTCCTTCCCCCATCCCCTGGCAACCACCATTCTACTCTTCAGTGGTGCCCCTTGAAGGAGGACCGCTGAAGGAATACCCAGGTTTTTGTTGTTTTGGTTTTTTTCAGCAGGGGCAACTTTTTCCTCTGGATTTGCTTTCCTCTGGATCTATTCCTAAAGCCCTGACTCAGGCTCTGCATGGGGAGGACTTGGGGGTGGATGGGGCTGACGGAGGAGGGGAAACTGCCATGGCCTGAAAAAGGAGGACTTGGTGCCAGGGCTTCATGGCTGGCTGTGTCTTGGAGGCTGGAATAGAGGAAGTAGAAGGACATTACATCAACATTCTCCATCTGTCCATTTAGGAGATGCCACCAAAGCCAGCAGCCAGACCCTGCCTGGCAGGCACTGCTAGACCTGTTCCCTGGCACAGAAGCTGGGAAGCCAGTGGGAGCAGGAAAGAGTACCGCTGGCCTGGAGCGTGGCTGTCATATGTAGGAAGGCCCACCACGTCAGGAGCAGGGAGTGGGAGTCGGGAAATAGGTCCCAGGCCCTGAATCTGGGGAGGAATCCTGGCTGGAAACAGGCCTCAAGAGTTTCAAGAAGCAGTTCTCAAACAGGGAGCCTTTATAGAACCCCCCATGTGCTCTGATGGAACCCCTTAGCAGACATCTCCAGGGAATGGTTCCTGACTCCTTGTTAGAGGGAGAAGTACCACAGTGCCATGAGGGTGTCATTCAGAGCTAGCAGGAAACTGAGACCCAGAGAGGGCCTCAGTGGCTATCCTAGGCCACACTTCAGAATTTAGACTAATTCTCAATATTCAGCTCTAGGAAACTTTCCTTGATGCCTCCAAGCTAACTTCAGTAACTCCTGCTCTGCTCTCTTAAAAAGCATGGGCATATCAGGGCCGTCTTCCTCAGCAAAAAAAGAGGAGGATTGGCGGATGTTAGCTCAGGGCTGATCTCCTCACAAAAAAAAAAAAAAAAAAAAAAAAAAAAAAAAGCATGGGCATATTTCTATCTCTGCTCCTCCCAGCTCAGTTGTAGTTATCTGTCCATCTTTCCCATTGGACTGTGGCTCCTAGAGGACAAGGGGGCGTGGTGCTTTACTCATCTTTGTGTCCCAAGGGCTTAGCCTGGTACCTGTGCACAGAGTAAGCTTTTAATACAAGTTTGTGAGATAAACAGATGAGTAAATAGTTGAACCAACTAATTAGTTAATTAATCTTAACCCAAGCCCTTATGGCTAAGGGGTTTGGGTTAAGGGCTGACCTCTACTGGGATTGTAAGGGTCGGAGTGATGTTGTTAAGGGTTGTGCTTTAAGTTAATGGCCCCTCTTACAATAAGGGTTAAGTAAGCCTACCCTTATATTTCCATTCATACGAACCTTGTTCAACTTCACCCTTAAACCCACTGTGATGTTCAATGACCTTATTACAGCTTCAGGCCATAATCCTAGCTGCTGATGTGATCTCATCTCTAGCTTGGATGCAAACATACATCATAACCCTGTGACCATTTAGTCTTGATACTAAATGGATGTAATGGTGGGTGGTTTTAGGTCTTCAAAGAAGCACTGGGGAATGCTAAAGGTCAGGAGACTGTGGGCTTGGGAGGAGGATCCAAGGGCCAAAGGAAGATGAGAGACTCCCCCCTTTCTCCTTAGTACCTCCACCTTCTGTTGACTTGATTCTCTGATTTTCAGATACCTACAGGAGACCAGAGCTACATGATGGTCAGAGCTGTTTAAGGGGTGCCTTTGCTGATGAAAGCATATGGAATCAGTCTGGGGTGCAGGGGTGGGAAAGTTAAGGTTAGTGAGATACGTGGGTGAATCCTGGCCTGAGAAGCAAGAGGCCTCGGTTCTGGTCCTGGCCCTCCTCTAGCTATCACTTGCTTTGTGACCTTTGACAGATCATTTCACCATCTCCAAGGGGAACGGACTTTGTGTTGTCTGAGGCCTCATCCAGTTCTGAAGCTTGACATTTGAGTCATTACTTCACATTATTGTCTCCATTTTTTCCTAATTAAAGCTATTCCCTACTCTCCTGTCCTCCACCCACCCACTCCCCACCTCAGTGGCCCTGAACCTTAACCCTCTTCTCTCTCTCTCTCTAAGCTGGTCTCCTCAACTGGGCTACTCATTTGAAGCAGGAATCTTTCATTCCCTGTGAGTTCAGGCAATGAAATCCTCATTAAACCTAATAAGAGATAACTGGTCCATTTAGCACAAATTGTCTCACCATGTTGGAGCTGGAATATGAAGCACTGTGAAGGGAAGGGCTGAAAATGGGTGGTAGGGAATGGATCCCAGTTCTTCGCAGGCGAGGCTGGTACATGGTAAACACGCCCTGGGAGTCTGTCTTGGCCAAGGTTATCCTCTCTAAGCCCTTGCCTCGGAGCAGCTTCAACCTTATCCAAACTATTTCTCCCTAAATATTTTGGAGACTCCTCCTCAGTAGACAGTCCCTTCTGGGGTCTGGCCTTTAGTCCTTCTGCTTCATTTGCAGCACTGCTCCCTCCGAGTCCTCTGACACCCAGGCTCCATCCAAGGAGCCTGACCTCCTTGGTCCTCCTTCCCCTAAGAGACCACTAAGGGGTGGTCCAGGGCACTTCGACTGCTCCTGCTCTTCTTCCTGCCTCTACTCCCTCCCCTCACAGCGCAGACTGGAGTCTCTCCCCATTGCCTTTAAGACCATCCTCTGTCTCTGCTCTTCTTCTTGTACATCTCAAAAGCTGAGCATCTTAAGGAAAAGGAGAACAAGAGAAAATGGACTGGTATAGCAGCAGGAAAGCCCAAGGCCTAATATCTGGAAGGACTCACGCAGCCACCTGGGTTATAAGACAAAAGTGGAGAAGGAATGAGGAAGATCCCCTTTGCTGGGAGGACTTTTGAAGAAGGGATGCATCTCTCACTACTCTGGGCTACAGTCTACAGCAGGGGGAGGGACAGGGTGACCTCTGGTGGTCCCTCACCCTTAGCGACTTGAGGTTGCCTTTATAGTTAGGATTATTTTCCAGGCTGAAAAATCAGGATTTTACCCTTTCTCTTTTGCGTCTCGGGTAAGCAGCAGGAGCACAATCCTCCGCCCCTCTCTAGGGGGAAAGAGGACAATTTATAGAATTGTTCTGCTGTTCCTAGCCCTCATTGAGACAAAGAATTCATTTCCGTCTCCAAGGGTGGCTTCTCCTGCTGATGGTCATAAATTGCCTTCCCGCTCACTCTCTGACCTCTTGATCTTTTTGCTTTTGTGCTCAAAAAATTATTAATATTTCTCTTAACTCCGTATATAACCTTTGGCTGCCATTCTCCTTTTTTCCGGGTGAAGTGGCATCCTCAGGGATTATCCCCTCCACCTCCATGCCCACATATTTCTGTCTGGCAGGGCCCTGTGCGTGGGGATGGAGACAAATCCAGCAGGAGGAGGATTTGAAAGGTCCCTGCTTTAGGGAGCTCCCAATGTGAAAGCAATCACAGCTGGCATTTACTACTCATTGTGTGCCTAGCACTGTTCTAAGAGCTGTGTGGATATTGACCCACTTAATCCTCACAACCACCCCATAAAGTAAGTACTATTATTATCCCTGTTTTCAGATGGAGAAACCAGGATTAGAGATGGTAAGCAAATAAATTGCCCAAGGTCATGGAGAAGGTTAGGGGCAGAACCTGGATGAGAATCCCCTCGGGCTGGTTTCGGTGCCCATGTGCTTTGTTCTCTATGCCTCTACTGCCTCTCTGATGGAGAGAGGGGTGACGCAGCTTCTTCTCCGCCCTCAGGGAGCTCCAGACTGAGGGGGCATCCATAGCCCTTGCCCCCAAGGATCCCCAAGTTTTATAGGGGAGAAAGATGTCCTGTCTTGGGGAGGTGTATCTAGTCTGATGTAAAAAACACAGGCTTTGCCTTCAGAAGCATCCGTCTGATACTGGGGACTCAGCCCCAGGATCCCCTGGTTCATTGAGAGTTATGTGATTAGATTCCAGTAGACTCGGTTAAGCCAATTAGACAGAGCTGTGAACGTTACTGTGGAGATGAGAATGGAGCAAATCTGGGGGTGCTTAATTGGGGTTCTCCCCAGAAGGAGAGGAGGGTGATGCAGGATTGGTGATAAGCAGAACTGCTGGTGGAGGGAAGAGGCCAAGGCACCCTCGTGGTGTGCGGGCTTGCGAGGGCAACACCTAGAAAGCAGGGTTTTGCTCAGTGCGGTGGTTCTCAACCCTGGCTGCCCATTAGAATTACCTGGGAGATGTTTAAAAATACTGATGCTTGGGGCTTCACCCTAGAACAATTAATCTTCAAGAGTGAGGCCAAGGCACTGGCGTTTCTTAAAAGCCCCTTCAGAGATTCTAACACACAGCTAGTGTTGAGGACCACTAGCTGGAGTTGGGGTCTTAAGCTCTGGGATCTGGGATGCTGAGTGGTTATGTGGAGGGGATTCTGGAGAAGTGTGTTTGCTATGAACTGAGCTGGTAAGGATTTGAGATTAAAGGGAGAGGGTGGTAGAAAAGTTAAGGGACCAGGAGAGAGAGGTGAGATTACTGCTTTAGCTGTTAGGGATCTGGAGAAATTAGGGATCTGTTGCTGGGGTTTTGAGGTGAGATAAGAGGCCTAAGGGGAAGTAAAAGCTTTGATAATCCAGTCCCTCCTCACACTGAGAATTCCCATCACACCTGAATACCAAAAGCTGGAAGGTGGGCATGAAGCACTAAACTAAGAATATTCTCTTCCCTCGCTTCTGCTTCTGTGCTTTTTCTTCTCAACATTTTCCTAAATCACTATCACCATGGCCCTCCTTTCCATGAATCCTTTATGCAGAGTGAAAAGGAGAAAAGGCTGTCTGATACTCCAAGAACACCCCTGCCCCAGGGCCTTTGCACTTGCTGTTATCACCTACCCGCTACATTCTCCCCTCAGATGCCTGAATATCTGAATCCCTCAATTCCTTCTGTCTCTGCTCAAATGTTACTTTACCAGAGCAGATTTCTCTGACTACCTATGAGAATAGCAATTCCTTCCTCCCTTCCACTCCCTGTTCATTTTACCCTGCTTTGTTTGTCTCCCATAGCATTTACTATAACCTAGAGTATTTAAAATTTTTCTACTGACTCTCCCTCCTCTCCAGAATGCAACACTATGGGGGAAGGACTCTGTCAATTTTTTTTCCATTGTTGTATATCCAAGGCCTAGCATTGTGACTGGAACATAAGCAGGCACCGAAGAAATATTGTGGAATGCATGATTAATGAATGAGTAAATGAAAAGCCCTGTGTATCTGCACGTTGGTAGATGGCTTTTTGTATGTATTTGTGATTATATTTCTATTTCTCTGGACTAGGTGTGGTTCTTTATTTTTAAACTCTTTGTCTGCCTGTGCATGTGTTTTTGAACATACGAAGAGTTCTCTGGGTCCGTGCATAATGTGCTTCTGAATATGAGCTTGTGTGTTTTTCCGCCTGTGCTTTTCTGTGTCCTCCAGTTGTGTGTGTGGATGTATCTGGACCATTCAGCCTGGTGTCAGGATCTGTGGAAGAAAGAGAATTGTGGCCGCCTCACATCAGCAGAGGGCACCAGAGAGCCATGTGCCTCTGCTCAGGAGCTGAAATCAAGAAATCTTGGCTGGTAGTGTCAGGGACCCAGGAGACCTAGAGAATCTGGGAGGAAAGAAGTGGAGACCTCTTTAGACCAACACAGTGTTGTAAAGTTGTGCAATTCCTGTTATTTCTCCTCAACTCATCCCTTGGGTCCAGACGTGCAGGCACCCGCAGCAACTCTGAGCAGAAGCATCTGGTTAGGGATTGGAAAAGGAGCTGGTTGCAAAACTGGGCTCTTAAGAAAGAGGAGACCCCTACTGAATGCCCTCCTTACTCTAACCAGGAATTCCCTCCCTCCCAGTTCCTAGATTTCTCAACTCCAAAGGATCTCAAACTCCTTCCTGCATAGAGATCCTCTTGCGGCTGCCCTCTCCTTGGCCCTTCAAAGCCTTCAAGTTGGCTGCTTTCTCCTTCTGGATGGATAGACGCCCAAGATGGACAAAGGAAGGAGTCGGCTGAGCCTCTCCTCTGCCAGAGGCCAGGGCCAGCTGGCCTCACTGTGTGCTGGGTGCGCCCCCTGGCAGGGGCTCCAGGCAGGTCCAAGAATCATTAGCTCAGATTCTCCAGCTCTGGGTTTTATAGGTGGGGAGAGGAATGTATCCCTCCCCACTCCCAGGATTCATCAGTCAATTGAGAATTCCCAATTGGGGGAATCTAGGGGTTAGATTCTGGGTGTGGGATTTAAAACAAGAAAAGGATTTTATGCTTTTTAACTCCATGAACCACCGCCTGCCCACCCCCTCCTCTCCCACACACACTTAACACACACCCCAACACACACACACTCACACACCCTGCCCCATCACAGTCATCCACTGGGCTAGCGGCTTGTGCTCAGCACATGCCCCGCCTCCCCATCCACTGCCTAGTTCCCTAGCCCGGGACCAAGATTTTGTATATAAATGCGAGGGGGTGCGGGCGGGCAGGGTCCAGCGTTCCTGCCTCAGCCCCCGCGACTGTCACGTTCGTTACTTCCTTCGCCTTTGCCCTCAATCCCTTTCTCTCTTTGCATCTCAGTTCCAGCGAGGGGTGTGAGTGTGTGTGCGCGCGCGTTGGTGGGGGGGGGGGGTAGGGGGAGGGCTGTGGAGGGAGGCGCCGTCGGAGGGAGAGTAGACGTCAGGAGGAGGGAGGAGGGAGAGAGGGAAGGAAGAGAAGGGGAGAGAAAGGGAGAGCAGAGATCGAAAGAGACCCAGAGAGATAAAGCTTGAAAGGAGAAATCACAAAAGGGAGAGGGAGAGGGCGACAGAGAGCGAGAGAGCGAGGAACGGGACTGGGTGGAAAGAGAGAGAAAGAGAACGCAGGGAAGGGAAGTGAGTTTGTGCGCGCGAGTGAGTGTGCGTGTGCGTGTGTGTGTGCAGGGGCGGGCGCGGGCGGGCGGGGGGCGGGCTCCCGGGCTCCCCTCCTCCCAGCCCGCTCTTCTCGCTCCCTCGCCAACTCCGGGCCCCAGCCGCGGGCGGGCGCACGGCGGGCGGACAGCATGCTGAGCCTCCTCGTCTGGATCCTCACTCTCTCCGATACTTTCTCCCAAGGTAAGGGCCGCCAGCCCGCCCCGGACTCGGCTCCCCCCCGCCCCCGGGGCTGAGGACTGCGCCCCCGCTGGGGCAGCGCGGGGGTGCCCGGCGGCCAGTCTCTGGGGTCGAGACGCCACGAGGCGGGGGCTCGCTCCCGGCGCGGAGCCCGGGGGGAGGGGGCGCGGAGTAACGGGGGCTGGCGAAAAGGAGTTTTCCGTTGATTTGCCCAAGTTGTTTCCTCTGGCTGCGCGGGAGAACAGAGAATTGGGGCCGCGAGGCCCGGGGTCGCAGTGAAAAAGGGACCCAAACGCTCGAAGTATTTTCCGGAGCCTCTGGCAGCCCTCCCTCCCTCCACCCTCTGAGGCCGGGACTCCGGACGCCTGGGTCCTGGCTGAGGGAAAGGCTGGGAAGAGGGTGGGATTTCAGATGTTGGGGGTGAGAGGTGCGTGGAAAGCTGGGAACCAGGGCTCTCGAAGATGTTGCTGAGGGAATCTCCCTACTCCAGCCCAGCCCCTCGGGGGCTGAGTCTGAGCCGGCTCCAGACTGCCAGGGGGCTGCCCCCTCTAGAGGAAGGGAGGGGTGCCTCGGAGCCTCTGGTGGGGGTTTGGAACCCCTGCCCGCGGAGGCTCGGGGTAGGGAGTGGAGTTCCAAAAGGCAACGTCAGGCCGGCTGGATATGGGGAGGCTCTAGGAGGGCTGACACCCCACTTGGGGTCAGGAAAGTGTTGATGTCAGGGGTTTATTTGGAACTGGCAGGAGAGAGGCTGGGAGATGAGGGAGAGGTTGAGAGAGATGAGGATGTTAGTGTATCCTGAGGCAGGGCTGGCAGGGGTAGGAGGGAAGAGGGACCAGGAAATTAAGGGCCCCGATTCCAGCCGGGACTGGGGTCCGTGAGAGTGGATTCTTGCCTCCTGGATCTGACTCTAAGGAAGATTTAATCCTGCTGAGCTAGCCACCCCTACCCCCCGAAATGGAGCTGACACACAGAAATTGACACACCAACATCAAAAACCGGTCATAGACACCGAGAGAGACTACTCACCTACCGAGACAGACATACCCACAAGCATTCCCCACACGGAGACAGACACATATACACAAAGACACTGATACATCTGAGATTCCTCCCCCATATCAGCTTGCACATTCATGCACCCAAACACATCAAAACTCATAGACACAGTACATGTATGCAGGTGAGCATTTACAAGGACACAACACACACACACACACACACACACACACACACACACACCTCGAAACCCTTCTACAGATACCAACCCTCCAGCAAACAAAGAAACTTGGACAGACATTCACATAGGCAGACACCTATGGAGATGTACAGACTACAAAATGGAGGAGGTGGTCTGGTTTTGGGGTGGGGGAGAATCTGGGAAGAGGGAGGTCAGCCTGGATAGAACACCCTCAGGCATTGCCCTGCTCTCAGTTCCCTCTCTGGGCTGCTGGGTGTGTATTTAGGGGTGAGGTGTTATGCTGGACCCCTCCGCTCCTTACCAGGCCCCTCCCCAGCTCAGAAGGCAAAGCCTGGCTGAGTTGGTGGGGGCAGGTCTTGATCCATCTTTCCCCATAGGGCATCCCCCCACACACATACACACTTAAGATATGAGAATAGCACACATCCATGGTGTGGGTCCTGTGGGAAGTGGTACTGGGGAAAGGAGGCCTGGCCCTGGGGTTGGCAGGCCAAGCCAGCCACTTGGCAGAAAGTTGGGAAGATGACTTCAGTTCTGACTTGGTTCAGCCAGGCTGCTAGAGAGGGGGAAAAGGGAAGAGAGCCCATGATGTGAGGGGCGGGGGCAGCTGGGTCAGTATTGGTGTGTTGGGGGCAAGCTTATGTCTGTCCCTTTCCCGCAGCCGTAACATGTCAGCAACATGGATACGAATGAGCTTCAAGGAACAAAAGCTGCAGTTAGCAAACAGGAGAGACATGTGGATTGAATCGGGACAGAAACGGTCAGACAGAGAGAAGTGTGTTGTGTGCCTTTCTCCCTATGGAAAGGGGGGAAGGGTTAGGGGTTAGCTGAGCTCCCATCTCCCTGCCTCCCACAGGGGTGAGAGCAAGACTTGATGAAAGTGTGCAAAAGTATTTGGGGTGGGAGGAGGGCATACCAAAGACAAGAAAGGGAGAGAATAGACTGGAAGGGAGAGGAAATCAGTACTGAGTGTTCTGGGAAGCTGAGCAAGGACTGGGGTGGGGGAGAGAGGGAAGAACTGGGGATCTGGGGAGACTGGGACACTCACGGGGTTGGGGGGTATGCTGTAGGACCTCCTCTCCTTGTCCTCCATCCTTAGAAAGAAGGAGCTCTAAGTCAGGGCCTGGGGCAGTGAGAGACAAAACCCGCGGGGTGGGGGAGTGATTGCCAGGGGGTTGAGGGATGGTGGTGGGAAATGATGGGGGGGGAGAAGAAGGCAGTTGAATTGAGAGGAGCGGAGAGGAGAGGGGAAGGGGAGATTCAGCCTAGGCAGAGAAATAGAAATCGCATTTTAAAGAATTTCAATGGGCTTCATCAATCTTCATTTTTCACTAAATAATTTTCTGTATCTTATCTAAATGAAAACCATTATCCTTCCCCCTGTTTCCATCATGCGCTGGCTCCTCAGACTGATTGCGCCGAAAATTGAAATATTTATTCATTTTCTGGGAGATTTTCTCGCTCCCCAGTCTCTGGGAGGAGAAATTGAAAAAGAAAGATTATAGCTAATCAGAGCAATGTGGGATGACAGGCCGGCTCGGCTCGGGGCGGGAGCTGCCTCCAGGGGGTGGGGGTGGGGGTGGGGGTAGGAGAAAGATCTGTGTCTGCAGCCCCCAGAGATCCCCTCAGCATCCCTGCCACCACTTGGCCAGGGAGTGAGGAGGGAAGGAAAGAGGCCTGAGGGCCTCTTAAATTCCCAGGATTCAGCTCCCCAAGAACAGCTACATCCTGGAAGAGAACGTGAGTCGGAAAGGAGAGTAGTTGCAAATTGGCTGTCTCTCTCCCCATGCTACGCACAGACACACACACTTCAGATGTCCCACTTCTGCCCATCCAGCCCAGAGCAGGCCTTGAGGTTGAGGAAGAGGAAGGTGAGACAAAGCAGAAGTCAGGATACCAGGTCCCCCTACTTGACCTTGATAGGATTCCACTTTCCTCTCACTTAGACCTAAAGGGAACCAAGTACAGTACTCAGTGCCTGTAGCCGTCACCTCTGGCTACAGCCCTGGACCCCAGAGGACCCAGATTAGGAGGAGGAGGAGTAGGAGGAGGCATCTAGGCCTTCCCACCTCCTGCTGGGTACCCTAGTGGCGTGGTGGGTTGTCTTGCTCTGCTGTTGGCTGGTTCTGTGGTGAGGTGGAGGTGAGGAAGCCCAGCTCTGGTCCCCAGCTCTCACCCCCTTGACTTGAGAATTGTATACTCTGATGGAAGCTCCTCTTTATGTCCTCGGGGACCAAGTCTTAATTTCTTTATTGTCCTTTCAGTTTCTGACATAGTGCTCCGCACTTGGTAAGTGCCCTTAAATATCTGATCAATTGATTGATTTGACGAAGAGTGCTAAAGTGTTGGAAGGAGGGAGTATTAAATGGTGATTAAATCACAGCCTCACGTCCACTCCCTGGTTAAATCTCACCTCGGCCGCTTGGTAGTCGGGTCAGCTTGAACAAGGAATGTGCCTTCTCTGCCTCAGTTTGCTCATTTGTAAAGTGAGGATAGAAATAACACCTCATAGGTTTGTGATGACAGTTAAATATGTTAATCCGTGTAGAGTGCGTGGAACAGTGTCTGGCACAGAGAGAAGTGCTCAGTGATGCTGCTGTTAAGACTTTGTGGCTGGACATAAAGGGATAGGCAACTGAGTTGTCTGTGCCTCCCTTCCAGTTCCTCTTTATGATTCTCCTTTTGTTTTCTCGCTCCTGCTGCTCAGATTCTTGGTCCTGGGCTTCAGCACCTCCTCTGTGTCTCTCGTGGAGAGGACTGGGTTGTGGCAGACACAGAAGGGGAAACTGACCAGTTTCCACCTGGTTGGAGACTTCAGAAAAGGCTGGGGAAGGGACTTGGGGAGAGAGCAAAGTGGCAGAGGTTGGTGTTCTGGTGAGAAGGAACCAGGGCTTGGGTGAGAAGGAGGAGGCACATTAGCCCTGAGGTGGCAGCGTTTCAGAGTCTGGAAATAACGCGGATCATTTATGGAGCCCTCGTGCTAACTATTTAATGTACATTATCTAATTTAATCTACACAACAATGCCCTGAGATGGGATCTGTAATTATCCCCATTTTATGGATGAGAGGTTGAGTTTTAGACAGGTTCAGTATCTTGTTGGTAGATGGAGGAACCACCCGACCTCAAAGCCTGCCCCTTCCCCTCTGCCAGATCCTACGTGCCAGCAGGGACTGGTGCAGGGCTGGGCCAGGGTTTTTCCTGGTCCAGAGCGCAATGAGAACTAGGAGGAAAAGGAAGTGAGTGTCTCATAAAGGTAAACTCATTCCAACTTTTAAAACAATCCTTTATTCTGAGATTCCGTCCTTCTACACATTTTGGTGTTGAATGGTTTTTCTTTGATGATGGGACAGTGCTTGTAAGTGACTTTTTTTTTAAAGGACTTTACTTGGCAAATAAAAAGCTTCGCAACTTTGTGTTCATTTCTAATATTAAACGCAGTCCATGAGCTACAAATTTGGGAACTCTGTCTGTCCATGCAAGGCCGACTCCTGCAGACGTCCAGAGATGTACGAGGCTGGGGGGAGCGCTGAGTGGGGCCCGGGGGAGAATCCCAGGAGAGTCAGCTCCCAAAGCAACCTAGTCCCTGGCAGACATGGAAACTGGGATCTTGGGTGGCCTGTTTCAATCTGCTTTGGGGGGCCCTGCCTGGCCTAGGGTGAGTGAAAAGTGATTGCCGGAGGTGGGCTCCATACCAAAGCATCAACATTACTTTTTATTGTGCTTTTCACATTCATTATCCATATTCCTTTTAATGATGAAGTTGTGAAGTTAATGTTACCCCCATTTTACAGATGAGGACACCAAAGCTGAATTCAATGAACTTACTCAAGACAATATGTGAGGTGTTAGATCCCAGATGTAAACTCTCTTTGTCTCACTACAAAGCCCACACTCTGCCCACACTCTCCACTGCAGAGCCAAGTGCGCGGTGCCTCCCGTAGGGTTGAGGCAGCTCTGGAGGTCAGGGAGGCCTTCTTCCTTCTCCTCTCCCCACAAGAGCAGACAGGCTCCTCCTGGTGCCTCGCTCAGCCTTATTCTCCAGGGCTCAGCCCAGGGCGCCTAGCCCACATCCACCTCCCTGCCTTGCTTTGATGATAGTCTAGTTTATTCACTGGGGGTGGGAACTGTACAACTGCCCCTTGTCTGTCAGGAGAAGGAAGTTTGTAATGCCTCAGCACCTTTCTTCCCACCTTCAGAGTCTATTAATTTTGTATATGCCTCCCAATTTTAACAACTTTTTCACATGCACCATCTCATTTAATAGAGATATATGACCAACCTATGATGTAGGCAGGGTGGTTATTATTTCCTCGTTTAATAGATGAGAAAACAGACACCTAAAGAGGTTAAAAAACTTCCTAAGAGGTGAAAGTTGGGCTGGAGGGAGGAGATGGGGGTAAATTCTTTAATTACTCCAATATCTGGGGGCTGTTTCCAACTAAGGGTAGGGAAGTTCGTCCTCCGTGCATCCAGAGCTGAGAAAGCTGTGCTCTCCTGACCTACCAGCTGCTGCCCGGTCTCTTCCCAGGGCTTCCAGGACACTTTACTTGGCAGTGTCCTGGAGGAGGCTTTGACCTGGAAAGGGCTGGGGGTGTGGGGTGGGTAGTCAGTGATGGAGGAGAAAGAGGCAGCCATGCACTTGATCCTGAAGTGTGAAGCCGAGGAGAGGCAGTCTCAGGAGTCATGAAAGAGAATGGCCTCACTCCAAGGCAGAAGGTCATTCGCTTTTGTGGAGAGGCCACTTTGTGTTTTGCATGTATTAGTAACTAAATTAATACTGACAATAATCTGTTAAAAGTAGGTGTTATTATCCCCAATTTATAGATAGACAGAGAGACCCAAAGAGGTTAAGCAGATTGTCCAAGATGTTACAGCTAGTAAGTGACAGAGCCAGGACTAGAATCCAAGGAGGGAAGTTGGGGTCGGGGACAGGAGTGATTCCCAGAAGGAAGCCCCTGGAGACTGGCACCTCCACCTCTTCTACATCCCTGATGCATGCGAGTCTGCAGATGCAGTGTCACTGTACAGCACGTGTGCCCACGTGCATGTGCATAGATCCACCCATGTACACTTGCACATGTAGCCTTTCTCACCCTCATACACATATGGACAGATATCTCTACCTTTACCCCAGTGCTTCCATTCACCAGAGCACTGGTGTACAACACTGCCTGTCTCTGTGTACATTTCCCTCCCAGCTGTGGCAGCCACCCCGAGTCTTTGAAGGCACTACTCTTTGTCTTGTCTTGCATACTCTGTATCTCCTCTGATGGATGCACACATTACAGGGTTAAGAAAGTCAGAACCCTTGGGTACCCCATTCCGTGACTGTGGCCCCTTTCCATCCTGCAGCCCAGCTCTTACACCTTCCCACCCCTGATTCACAGACAGTGCATATCTGATTAAGTTCTTTGAGTGCCCAGGATGAAAGCTGCTCCAACTCCCAGACATCGCTGAAGATCCCATTTTTCTTTCTTTCTCCATCCCACCCTCTCTCCCTCTATCAGCTCTCCCCAGGCTACCAATCTCCCTCCCTCCAAATTTAATTTTTCCAGCAACTTTTATTAACCTCTGTAGTCTCAGGGGGCTGAAGCTTTATTCCTCTCTGCCCTCCTTGAGCCCGTTTAACAAAATTAGGATCGTATTGAAATAAATGGGCCTTGCAGCCAGCCAACCTCCTCAGGATTAATGATCTTTTTTTTTTTTGTGAGGAAGATCGGCCCTGAGCTAACATCTGCCAATCCTCCTCTTTTTGCTGAGGAAGACTGGCCCTGGGCTAACATCCATGCCCATCTTCGTCCACTTTATATGGGACGCTGCCACAGCATGGCCTGGGATCCGAACCGGGGAGCCCCGGGCCACCGCAGGGGAGCGCGTGCACTTAACGGCTTGCACCACCGGGCCAGCCCCAGGATTAAGGGTCTTAAATCTAGGAGTGGAAATCTAGTACTCCCTAGCAAATTCCGATAGTTATAGTTTCCCAGGAGATAATGCTGCTGCTTCATTCCTCTGGGGGCCTGGCTCTGGGAAAGTGATGGGGGAATTTCCCAGAAGGCCATAGGGCCTAGGTTTTGAGGCAAGGAAGGACAGCAGGAACCTGAATCTCTGGTATCTGTGCCTGCAGGACTGTCCCAGGAGGCTGTCCCACCCCAGGCCAGGAGGAGATTCTTCTTCTGGACTGGGCCATTGGATGCTTTTCTTCTCTGCCTTTAACTTCCTTCTGGAGCAATATGAGAAGTAGACCATCATTGGAAAATGTGCGGGAAGAGTAAAGACTCAGTTCCTTCATTCAGCAGAAACGTTCTGTGTGCTTACTATGTGCCAGGCACTGGTGTTGCAAAACCAATAACATACTATCCCAGCCCTTAACAGTCTCACTTCGGGATTTAGGTGCAAATTACTTAACTTCAGTAGGCCTCAGTTTCTTCCTCCATAAAATGGAGAGAATTAATTTTTTTTCTTTTTTTTTAATAAGTTTTTTTGTTTGTAAATTTTTTGTGTGTGTGAGGAAGATCAGCCCTGAGCTAACATCTGTCGCCAGTCTTCCTCTTTTTGCTGAGGAAGACTGGCCCTGGGCTAACATCCGTGCCCATCTTCCTCCACTTAATATGGGACATCGCCACAGCATGGCTTCACAAGTGGTGTGTCGGTGCGCGCCCAGGATCTGAACCCCGGGCCGCCGCACCAGAGTGCGCGCACTTAACCGCTACACCACCGGGCGGGCCCTTAATTTTTTTTAAAATTAGCAACTGTGTATATGCTATATACAAAACATGCTGGTACGCATTATGGGGTATTAAAAAAATGACCTCATATGGTCCAACCCCTCCAAGAAGCTAAGAAGTGCATGTGCAAAGATTCCTGGTAATACCAGGCAGGGTGTTGTTGGTGCCAGGATAGCAGTGTGTGGTCAGAGCTGGAGAGTTCAGGAGAGGGGAGTTTGCTGTGGCCTGAGGAGGCCAGAAAAGGCTCCATGGCGGAAGTGGGTCTGAGGATGGACAGGATGTGGATGTGGCAGGAAGAGGGAGAGCATTACCAGACTAACTGAACTTCCCGAGCCAAGGTGTGGCTGTCAGAATGTGCCGGGTACATTGAGGCTGGTTGCAGCTGAGGATTTGGGTTGGGGAGAAATAGATGAGGTGATCCAGAACAGTAGACTGGGGCCAGACCTGAGAAGGCCTTGAAAAACCAGGCCGGAAACTGTCCTGTGAGTAATGGGGAGCCAGGGATTTCTGTTTTTTAAACAAAGAATGTGTTAAAAACTGGTGTGATCCCTACTCCGTTCCTTGCCAGACCCTCACCTGCTCTTAAACTCCTCATCTGCTGAAGCTGCTGTAGAGATTTGCAACCCCTTCAATTTAAAAAAAAAAAACAAGTGAAGTAGAGAGATAATCAGGGTTGGACCAGGCAGAAGTGAGCAGAAAGCCTTGGCGAAATATCCCTTCGCCTTGGGAAGTCTCAGATCTGTGACCTGAGTTGGAGAGGCTTTGGAATGATGAGAAAGTCTTTTTTCTCTGAGAATCCTCAGGTCTAAGATAAAGATGCCTGGAGGCAGAGTTCGGTAGAAATAACCAAGAGGAGAGCCCCGAAGCCATGGGATACCTGAGCCCGCTTCTAGGCTCTCTGTTGTCCTTCCCCGCAGGGCCTAGGCTGGGTCTGCACTGCCCAGAGCCTAGGGGAACCATCCGGTTTCCTCAGAGGGCCAATCCGGATTTAGTCCCTGCAGGGTCAGTCCTGGGCTGTTTCCTCTGGTCAGTGGCCCTAGATGTGTGTGCCTTTCAGGGCTGAGCCTAGAGATTCTTAAAACCTTTATAAGACGTGAGCTCTGGTTTTTCAAATGGAAACCTTTAAAGAGGGGTCCCGCCAGGGGGGTGAGATCCTATGTTCAGCTAAGCAAGTGTTTTTTTAATGGCTGGGCTGGGCCTGGCACTCAGCTAGGCACCAGGGATAAAAAGGTAAGTGAGATTTGTCCCTGTCCTGAGGCACTCTCAGTTCGTGTAGGAGATGGATGTATAAACACATATTGACAATACTGTAAGATAAAGGTTGTGAGGGAGGCATGTGAAAAATGCTGAAGTCGAACTGTCCGAGAGAGGCGGGGTAAGGGGGAAGCCTGGCCGGGGGAGGGGACCTCCACAGATGTGAGGCTCAGGGGCTGCGGCTGGAGACTCTGGAATGCAGCGCCGCTCAAGATATCCCGGCTCTGGACAATCCCTGATTGTGCCCCCTGCTCCAGATGGAAGGAGGCAAGGAATCCGAAGGAGTGAGCCGAGGTCCCTCCCAGGGATTATGATTTCCAGGAACAAAGGCAGTTTATAAAAGCATACTTTCCCCAAATCTCCCAACCTCTTGTGTCCACTTCCCTCCTCCCCACCCCCACCCCCACCCAACTGAGCTGATTTCTAAATTAACTTTGTCCTTGTAATCAGCTTAGCTGAGTGTGTGTCGTCGCCCCCCCCACCCCCCCCACCCCGCGCGCTTCTTCCTGAATTCTCC
The DNA here is from genome assembly GCF_020826845.1 of Diceros bicornis minor. NCBI lineage: Eukaryota > Metazoa > Chordata > Mammalia > Perissodactyla > Rhinocerotidae > Diceros > Diceros bicornis. The sequence continues at coordinate 62,109,008 of NC_080743.1, forward strand.
CAGGAACAGCCTGGGGCCCTGCTCGCTCCATTACCCAGCATTGTCAAGCCATGAGGTGCTTTTAACTGCTTCTTCCCATTCGATTCGCTTAACTGGGAGGTTATTAAAAGGAAAGGAGCTGAGGTGGGCAGATGGGGGCAGAGAGAGAGAGACAACGGGAGAGGGAGAAGGCATTTTCAAAGGAGCAGAAATCCTGGGATAGGCAGGCTGGCAGGGGGAAGCCCCTGAGAGAAGTTGGGGTTTTCTTCATTTTGATTCCCTAATCATACCGTGGACTCCTGGAGTCCCAAACCTTTTAATCCCAAACCCCGAGCAATTGACTCGCTGCTCTAGGCCTCAGTCCCTGCCTGCCTGGAAATCTACCAGCTTGACCTCACTGTGGGATGGGGTGGGGGGACTCCTGCGCTCCCCTCTTTGCCACCTCTCCCACATACCTACTCCGCTACCAGTGCTATCAGCTCTCCAGCATCCACCCCCAGTTGGCTACCCTGTGGATGATGTTTGATCCTAGACGGATGTACCTCTCACCCTGCACACATCTGGGAAGTGTCCCCTCACCAGGCAGTGGGTGAAGTGAGAATGCAAACTCATTTTAATGTCAGTTTGAGCCAAATATAATTAGAAAGGAAAATCTGACTTTGCCAAAAAAAAATCTAATGCATTGCAAAAGCCAAGTTGAAATGACTTCCGGATTATCTGCACCGCTGCTGCTCGCCATTTATGCAGAAAATTGAGAGGGGAGCCTGTAAAGCCTGTTTCTAAGGGATTTAGTTTGTACATGTTGCCTTTGGTTTCATACCAGGGTCATGTCATAAGACCAGCCTTTTTCAACACTACCCTGGAATTGGGTAGTGCCCAATTCCAACCCCTCAAGTGCCCTGGGACCTCCTTACTACAGGGACTCCTGCCCATGTGATCATGGCCAAGTCACTTCACTGGAGCTTCAGTTTTCTCATCTATAAAATGGAGACACTAATGGGGCCGGCCCCGTGGCATAGTGGTTAAGTTCACTCGCTCTGCTTTGGCGGCCTGGGGTTCCCAGGTTTGGATCCCTGGTGTGGACTGACGCACCACCTGTCAAGCCATGCTGTGGCGGTGTCCCATATAAAGTAGAGGAAGATGGGCACGGATGTTAGCCCAGGGCCAATCTTCCTCAAAAAAAATAAATCAATAAAATAAAATAGAGACACTAATACCTACCCAGTGAGGACTGAATGAAGGAATATAGATTAAGGAACAGTGTTTGGAACACATTAGGTATTCAATAAATCATATTACAGTGCCTGCTTCTTACAGCTCTCAGTCCAAGGCAGATCTGAAGAAGGCAGACAACAGGATGACTGAGGAACACGTGGCCCCTGGAATACAGTGCAGTGGGAGTTCTGAGGCAGCAGCATAGACTAATGGAAAGCACCCTGGTCTAAAATTAGGTCTGAGTCCTGGCTTTGAAGGTTGAGTAGCCTCTTCACCTTTGCGAGCCTTAGTTTCCTCATCTGTAAAATGCAATGACAGCAACCACTTACCTCTACTTTAAGTCCTGGAAAAGCACTCCTTGGACAGTGCACAGTAAGCGTGCCCATAATTTTAACTCTTGTCTTTCCATAAGGTTTCAACTCAGTGTGTTAAAACAATGACTCTCAAACTTGACCATGCTTCTGAAACACCCGGGGATCTTGTTAAAGCACGGATCCTGATTCAGAAGAACTGGGGTTGGGCAGAGTTGCTGCATTGGCATCCAGCTCCCAGGTGATGCTGATGCTGCCGGTCCTAGGACCACGCTTTGAAGTGTTAGAGGATGCATTTCCTCTAGGGAAATAGATCTTCAACATTCTAATGGGAAGCAAGAGAAAATAGAACTCATTTAACTGAATTCACTTTTCAGCCAGCTTAGTTGTATAACAGAGCCCAGATGGATCATTCATTCCAGAGCATTGATATGTTTGTTTTAGGGAGGGAGATTGTGCGACAGCAGAGGGTGTAGGGCTTGCCAGCGTGCCCATCTTTGGCCCCAAGACCGACCTGCCCAGCCCTGCTTCATGCTACCTCAGAAGCTCCCAGCCGCCCCCTCTCCACCCCACCAAGTCTTCACTCATGCCAGCAGCTGCCAGCTGCACAGTTGAAAAGCAACCAGCCAGTGAGTTGGTGGAAACTCCTCCATGCCTGAGCCAGTCATTTCCACTCAATTTTTTTTTTTTTAATGAAAAAAGTCCTCATAATCCAGCTGTCATTGGTGGAGATTTAGGGGAAAACATTTTGACAGAGCTGCTAGCCGGGGCCTTGACCCTGTTGGCTTTGGCTTGAAAATTTGGTCATGAGCAAATTGTGTGATTTGGGAAGGAAGGTGGGTCATAGGCTTAACTGGGGGCATGATTTGGGGGGAGCAATGGAGGACTATCTCTGGGCAGGTCAGTTTCTCACACTCACATAGACCTAATGGTTGTTCAGCCAACATGATGGGCTCACTCACTCTCTCCCTCCCTTCTCTATCTGTGTGCAGTAGAGGACGATCCACAGGCCACAGAAGAGAGAATCTCTGCCTTCAGAGTTCTCCTGATTGAATGGGGAAATCTTGGTCCTTATGTCTAGGGAATCCTGTCCACTAGGGGAAACGGGAACTCCCATTAATTCTCCTTCATCCTCTCCCCCGCCCAGAAAACTGACACATTCTGCAAGTAAAAGTGGGGACATATGCAAACTACAGACATAAATCATGAGGGATTTCAGAGTAAATAAAGAAGAAGGTGGAATCAATCAGATTGGGCTTCCTAGAACATAGAAACTAGGGTCAGGAATGAAAATGGAGAGATGATTCTTTAAGAATCCCAGCATCTTTGGACTCTCAAGACATCTCTTTTTAGACAGGACTAACTTTTTTTTTTTTTTTTTATAATTTTTGTTTATTTGTTTTGTTCCCCCAAAGCCACAGTAGATAGTTGTATGTCATAGCTGCATATCCTTCTAGTTGCTGTATGTGGGACACGGCCTCAGCATGGCCGGAGAATCAGTGTGTCGGTGCGTGCCCGGGATCCGAACCTGGTCCGCCAGCAGCGGAGCGCGGGCACTTAACCGCTAAGCCACGGGGCCAGCCCTAGACAGGACTAACTTGAATCAACCTTGACACATCAGTGTTTGTTCTTTTTCTGAAGAGAAAGGAGTTTCATTAGCTCTCTCTGCTTACTCACTTTCATATCTAATAATCCCTGGCAAGCAGGAAGTTCTTCTTTGTGTCTAACCTGAACCCTTCCTGCTCCTGCATGAAAAGAACTGTTTTATTAGGGACTATAATTGAATAAGTGTCCAGTATTCTCTGTCTGGATAAATAACATTTTCCCCAGTAGGTTCATTTTCTCTCACTTCAAGGCAAAGCTCCTAGTAATAGAGGAGCAAGCCCAGAGAGGTCATAAGTGAGACTGTCTCTGAGGCCTCAGTTGAACCAGAGAAGGTTGTCTCTTTAGGGGTCAGATTTGCTTTCCAACAAACCACCAAGACTGTCCTCCCAGTGTCCCCAGTCAGGGCCAGAAGGATAGTGTTCACAGGAACCTGGCCTGAGTCACCATGCTCGTACTTGTCCAGTTTCCCCTTCTCAGAGCCTCAGATCAGCTGGAGGCTGGAGGGCTCTGGTGTCCTTCCCACTATCTCTAGCTGATGGCCTTAGGGTCCCTCCTTCTCCCTCCAGAGGAGCGAGGCTGAGAGAGGCCCTGGCATCTGCTGCTGAACCAGGTACCTGTAGAAAAGTGGGGCATGGAGGGGAGATGGCAGAGGTAGGCCTACCCCGTGGTCAGGACCTGTTCTAGCTTCAGAGCAGAAATATTTTCCTCTTGGAATTACACAGGGATGTCCTCAGCCGAGCTTTGCCTGGGTGTACTGGGTGGATTCCAAGTGGCCAGTGTAGGCAGAGAAAGGAGGGGATGGGGCGTCTGCAGTGGGGTGTCTGCCTTTGGAGATGTGCTAATTTGATGAAGGAGTGTAGGCATTTCCCTGGGACACTGGACCATATTACATAAGTACAAACTCTTAGCTCTGAACTTGAACTTGAAGGAGGAGACTTGGTTTCTGCTATCTAATTATGATAGGGGAGATAGGTTCCCCATCTTCCTCAGGGTCTAAACAGATACAAAGATCATCTGAATAAGGGGGGATTTTGAACCCTGTTGTGCATCTGCACAGGGGCAGACGGAAAGAGATACTGGAGCCGGGGATCAGTTAAGGAAGGTTCCGGGGCAGGGGCAAGAGGGAACAGTGGAACCGAGTGGGATGGATGACAGGGCAGGATCCAGTGAACAAGAGGGTAGAGGAGACCACCACCCTTGTAGGAGGGCTCTGTGGAAGAAGAGTGGGGGCCGGGAGGAGGTCTGCCCCACTGGGGCTGTGTGGGCTGGAGGCTCTGGGAGCCAAGAGCTGTGGTGTCGCCTTGTCAAGTTGTGGCCCCTGCAGCATGCATACCGGCCGCGTGACATACTCCCACACCCACAGGCGGCCATGCACCTCTGGAGAGGATGGTGTTGAAGCAGTGCCTGCTCCCTCGAGGACAGGGCGGAAGGCAAGTCCTCAGAAGAGGAGGAGCTCACGCGTCTGGAGGGAGAGAAGAACCTGGGTCTCCGTCCTCCTGGAAGAGACAGCGGGGTGTTATGAGTTGGCTGCAGTGCAGAGCTGGCCTGTGGGGCAGCTTGCATCTGTTGGGGGGTGGCTACCCTTTTTCAAGGGTAGCCATGGCCCGGGGTCCTGGAAGCGCTGCCCGGTGGCCTGGCACGGGACAATCTGTGCAGCCTGCTCTGTGGCTGTCGTTCACCAGCAGAGCCACACGCTCCAGTGCTCTGGGCTTCTCCCTGCCCCCCAGCCGGATGCTCCCCGGCCTCTTCCTCCTGCTGTCCTTCCCTGTCTGTCGGTCTGTCACTTGGCAGGAGTGAAATGCGCCCTGCTCCTGAAGCGTTTGGTGCTTGATAATTTGTGGATTATAGCTAACTCTCGATAAAGATTCCCCTAATTGCTTGGCTCACCTCAGGTTCTATCATCAAAGCAAAGCCGCCAGGCCCCCCTCTCGCCCTCCTTTTCTTTTTATTATCTCTTAATTAATCACTCTGGCTTTCACACTTAGCAGATAATTACAGTCTCCTGGGCACGCAGCTCATTTTCATAACCTCCTGCTCCAAGCGGGCAGTAGAGAGGGGTGGGGAGGAAGCGGGAGAGAAGGGGGGCAGTGAGAAGAGAAATGCTGGAAGAAGGTGGGGGCAGCCGGCAGCTGGTGGGTAAGACCCAGGGAGGGGAAGAAAGGGACATCGGGCGGCAGCAGTGGGGGATTTGTGGAGTGGTGAGCAGAGCATGGGAACCAGCACCCCTTGTCTGCCCAGCAGGCCCAGGAGGCTCTGCCAGTGGGTGAGGAGGCCTGTGGTACTCCCTGGGGAAGGCCCCACGTGGTCCCCCAGCACTAGGCTGGCACAGCCTGAGCTGCACATCCTGGCTCCCTTGGCCTGCCCCGGGGTGGGGGCTATAGGAGGAGATGTGTATGGGCTGGTGGGCAGAAAGCTGAGCGAGGGGCAAGAGATCGTCCTGAGTGAAGTTCTATTCAACCATGTACTGGTACGTGAGACAAGCCAGGGTGGGAAAGGCTGTGACAGGGAAAGGAACGGGCAGGGCCACCATCAAATTAGGACCAGGGTTTGGCCTGGGAGTTTTTCTGTTTTGAGGAAAGCAGGACACACACCCTGGGCTTGAACCCATGGGAGTGACTAAGGAATGATCACTCAGTACTGTGACGGGATGAGGAGGGAAAGGCCTCACATTTATTCACACCTAGACCTTGTCGGCGCTGTGTCAGTTGTTTCGCAATATGCCTATCATCCTCATGGTGGAGAAAAACTGTGGCTCAGGAGATTAGGTAAAGGGAGGGAGAAAGCCTGTTCCTGCCTGACCTTTGGCTCTGGCATCACCACAGGGCTCGGGGCTTTCCTTGGGCTTCCAACCCAGAGATCAGCAGACGGGACATATGTCCAGATGATGGATTTGAGAGGCTCAAGAGAGAGAAGAGTTTACCCAGAGAGTTCGACACAAGCTGGATTGGAACCCAAGCCCTAGCGTGCACTCACATGTCTGTCCGTCTTTCCTGTTTCTCATTGCCTTTCTGTGGCCTGGGCTTCTGCCCGTCTGCAGGGAGTGATGGAGAATTGGGAACATCCATTTTTCCTTGTCTATATGAATTTTCTTTCATGACCCTAGCACAATATGCTTGGTCTTTGGAATGAAATAAATTAGATCCTACTACTTTTTTGCCATTAACTAGCTGTGAGACCTTGGAATTGTCATATGATCTGAGTCTGTTTCTTCGTTGGTAAAAGGGACTCTTGAAAAGACGGCAGACGCTGTATGTAAACAGTTCTTGGCATATGGCAGGTACTAAACACATGGTAACTGTTATTAGTCCTCCTACTATTATTGTTGTTACCACTATACGTGAAGGCATCTAGCCTAGCCCAGTAGAGACCATGTAAAACAAGTTAATTTTTTAAAAAGCTGGCGAGGGAGCTTTTGTTCAATTTCCTCCGTAAGGGAGGGCACAGAATTTCTACCCTGTGCTCCTTCTGGGGTGTGCTATTGAGCAAAGCCTTGACAGCCCAGGCCACTCTGTCCCAGTGCAATTTTTCTTTTCACAAATAAGTTGTCTGTTCCGGCCGGGGCGGCTTCCAGCTCAGAACACATTGGCATCCAGCTCCAGGCAGGGTTGATCTCCCTGCTGACCTCCAGGCCGCCTGCAGCAGAGCCCATGTGCCAAAGGGTTAAACGTGTCAAGTCTCACATGGCTGGCAACTTCTGACTCAGCTTCTGGTTTCCTGGGCATTACAATAGGAAAATCTATATCAGGAAGCAATATGGAAAGAGCACTGGATGGCGAGTCCAGCCATGGATGTTAGTCCCATTTATGCCTCTACTGGAGTGACCTTATGCAGTAACCTGGGGCTGTTTTCTTATCATAAAATGAGAAAGTTAATCTCCAAGATTCTTTCTGGCTGCACAGTTTTCTGACGCTTTGCCATCCTGTGGGAATTCACGACAAGGACTGGTTCTTCCTGAACGAGGCCCTGGATCTCTCTGTTTGGTCTGTGTGCCAAGGCTGGAGGTACTGATTTCGGAGGGCCAGAACTGAAGTGCCCCAGGGGAAGTGTTATTTGCTCAGGAACCAGGGTGGAAGCAAATGTTTTCTACATTTTCAGATCTGGTCTGGACTTGGGGTGAGGAGAACAGGAGTGTCCCCACCCCCCTTGCCCCCTCCCCCCACACAGGCAGTCTGCTGTCCTGGGGATCATCCAGCCTGCTCTGGAAAGGTGGGGGACCCTGGACCGAGGGTGTGGGTGCTTGTGTGTGCATGTCGATAAGAGTTTCTCTCCCTGAGGAAACATGCTCTGGCTTCGCCCTGAACTTTAGCTTGGGTCTGTGAAAAGGTTTTGCAGAGTCTTGTGGGAACATAAACCTTTGGCAGATTTCTTTCCCTGAAAGCTATTTCTTCTCCTTTCTTTTTCTGGGAACTTTCACCAGCAAGATCAAGGCCCCTCCACCCTCCCCTCCTCCTTCCCCTTTGCCTGAGACACCCAACCCCCTCTCTCCTCCTCCCCAAAATGAAAACAAAGTGAACTGGTGGGTATGGGGCATCATTGCAGAGCAAACTGGGCTGGAAGAAGGGCGTGAAGCAAACAGATAGCTCTCCCAAGAGAGTTATGAGAAGGGAGGGGAGAGAGAGAGAAAAAATAAGCAAATGGCATCAGTGGTGAAAAGTGAATTCCAGACATTTAAAATTCTTTTGGTTTTAATCATCTCAGAGGCCGACCAGAGCTGAGCTGTGGGGGAAGGGAAGAAATGAAAACCAGGGCCATCGACTAGGAGCCAGTGCGCAGGAGTCTCAGTCCGCCTGTAAAGACCTAAAGACTTCGTGATGTGAGCTTCTCCCTCTTCTCCATCGCCCCTCTGACTCCCTCCCACATCCGATGCTCAGAAGGCCTGCCTCCTCGGAGGGCCCTTCCTGACTAACCCTCCCCTTTATCTCATTGCACGGGCTTAGTGTGCTGGGGTTTAAAGCACTGACCTTTCCGTTTTCTGCCAGATTGCAAGTTCCCCAAGGCCCTGGATTATGTTTTGTTAAAAACAAAACAAAAATAACACGCAACAAACCCCAACCTCTTTCATAAGTCATGTCTCGGCCTCCTCTGTGAGAGTCAAGGCCCTTAGAGAAGCTTCTGGGCCTGTTTTCCTCATTTGTAAAGTGGATTTGGAGAGATGAGCTGAGCCGAGCCTGGAAGAGACCCCAGAAGGAATTGGGACGCTGGGAGGGAGCCTGGCAGGTTGCAGGTGCCTACTCTGTGCTGTATTCTATGCTGGGTGCTTTAGGATTGTCTTCACGGACTGTCCCGGGGAAGGCTTGGGGGACATGGGCAGTCTTCTTGCCCCCTCCCTCAGGGATGGGGCTGGCTGTCAGGAAAAGCAGCAGGTGAGGCCTTTGGACACTGGCGTTGGGGGAAGGTTCCAGGATCTTCCCTTTCCCCCAGCCAGAGGGACAGGGTGGGTTTTAAGGTGAGGGAGTAAGTCAGGGAATCTTGTCAGCCTGGTGAGGTGCTGAGTGGCAAGGCCCAGAGGGAAGCAGAGCCGAGGTTAGCCCGGAGAGAAGCAGGAGGAGGCCAGGGAAGGCCGTGTTCAGAAGCCTCGTCTTCCTAGTCTGGGCCCCTTCTCCTGCACTCAGCATCTGTCTTTCTGAGCTCCCTCCCCCAGCCCTACCCCCATGCTTTGGGTTCTCTCTTTCTCCTTCTCCATCTGGAGGCAGCTCTTTTCATTCTCCTGACCACCAGCTGTTTCTCCCACTTTCCCCCTCCTTCTTTCCCTCAAACTTTGATTCTTGGGCATTTGGACTTTAGTTCTCATAGTGCACCTCCCACTCCGCATCCCCAATAAGATCACAGACATTGAGAGCTCAAGGGTATATCAGAGTTGAGCTTAGACTAGGGGGTCGGGTGACCTGGATTTTCACCTTGACTCTTCTTGGGCAAGTCATGTGCCCTTTCGGGGTCTCAGTTTATTCAGCTGTAAAACAAGGAGCTCACCAGATGATGCCCGAGGCCCCAAAAGGGCTCTTCAGCTTCTGGGTAAAAGAACAAGATCTGGAGTTCAGACTGCTTGGTTTGGATCCAGGACCTACTACCTCCTGCCAGCGTGACCCTGTGCACATCCTTCGCCTTCTTGTAGAAGAATAGTGACATCTGCTTCCCAGGGTGATGGTAAAGATTGCGTTAAATAATCTGTGTAGAATGCTTGACAAGGTACCTGAGATGTTTTAAGCATGCAGTATTTGTTAGCACTTATTGTTAAATTGAATTCTTTTTTTTTTAATTTTATTTATTTATTTTTTTCCCCCAAAGCCCCAGTAGATAGTTGTATGTCATAGCTGCACATCCTTCTAGTTGCTGTAGTGGGACGTGGCCTCAGCGTGGCCGGAGAAGCCGTGCGCCGGTGCATGCCTGGGATCCGAACCCGGGCCGCCAGTAGTGGAGCATGCGCACTTAACCGCTAAGCCACGGGGCCGGCCTGTTAAATTGAATTCTGGTGTGGAGTAATGAGAAAGAAGAGCCCTGGGTCTGTAGTCAGGAGACCTGGGTTCAGATTCCATCTTCCTTCCTGGCTTTCTGTATGACCTTGTACAAGTTCGTTTCCCTGATTATAACATAGAACTCATAAATCCTATTCTATTCCGCCCCCCTTGGGAGTTGTAAATACAAGTGGACCTTCTCTGTCTTTGTCTTGCGTCTTCCCCCGCACCCCCATGCCTAGAACAGTGCCTGGAACAGGCACTCAGGAAGTGTGTGTTAAATGAATGATTGAGTGTAAGGTACTAACCTATGAAGAAGGAAATTGAGGCTCAGAATGGGAAACCGACTTACTCAAGATGGAAACAGCTAAGCCTTCATTGTGGGGGCTGTTCTGTGCACTGTAGGATGTTTAGCAGCATCCTAGCTTCTACTCACTAAAGCCAGTATCACCCCCCACCCACAAATGAGGCAATAAAAAATGTCTCTGGACATTTCCGTATGTCCCCTGGGATAAGATAAAATCTCGCCAACTGAGAGCCACCAAAGGAAGAGGTAGACCTAGAAATCAAGTCTTCTGACTCCCAATCCATAGCTTTTTCTAAAATGCCACATTGTTGTCCATTTCTTTCCTTATCCAAGTATTTAATCTTGACCCATATCCCATAAAATTAAGACAGAGAGGTTTATGTGGTTGAGGAGGAAGTATTTCATCCCATATCCTGTTTCAGAAATGATTAGGTTTCCTCATAAGCCATGACTTACCTGTCCATCCAAGGTTGGGGTTAGGGAAGGAGCAGCCAGGCGGGAAAGAGAGCCACCTGGACAATCCACTAGGGGGAGTTGATGGAGGCCCTGACTTTCTCTAGGAACATCTAGTTTGCGATGAAGATTGCTGGGAGATCTCCCACATCTCTGCCTTAAGCAGATACAAGCAGACTCCTGTGGTGCCAGACAACAGGCCTAACTATTTTGGGTCTCAGGCACTTGCTGCACCCGCCTCTTCTCACTTCACATTCCCCACCCCCACCAGCTGTAGCTCCTGAGACCTTAGACGGCCCTGGGCACCTCAGAGTACAGTTTGAAAATCGCAGATTTAATCCGACTCCTGAGAGTTACCGCTGAAAACCAAGACTCAGGTGGGTAAGTGACTCACTGCCCCAGAGCAGACACTAGAACTGGAAGTTCCACCTTAACCCTGCCCCACCCCCACACCCCACCTAACACACACATCTCCCATCAGTTTGGAACACCACTGCTTCATGTCCAAGGACCTCCCTGGGCACCATTCCCAAGTGCACAGATCAAAAAGTCCTTTCTGGGAGTGGGGGTGGTGAGATAAGGAATCTACTGCCCATCAATCGCTAGAGGAATTGAGGCCCAGAGAAGAAGGTGGTGGTCCCCAGAGAGTATTAGGGGACATTGCTCCTGGGACTGCCAGCAGATCCCCCACCTTCCCCAGACATGTCCTTATCCTTCACCCTCTGCCCCCATCCCTCCTAAGGTGCCTAGTCTTGCTGTCATGGCAACCAGGGGATTAGGGCCAGCTTGGAAGCCCAAAGATATGGGAGAGGGCTTTGAGAGGAGGCAGGTGGAAGGAGGAAATGAGAGAATGAGGGGATGATAAGGAAACAGAGCTGGGTGGGGGGAGTGCAGGGCAGAGAGGAAGATGGAGGGAAGGCAGGGGATGAGAGAGAAACCTCATCTATCCTAGGAGAGAAAAAGGAGGGAGGAGGGGGGAGGGAAGAGAGAGAGAAACCTCAACTTTTATTTAAAATCAGAGAGCAGTTGTACGCCTGGAGTCGTTGCCATGGCAACAGCAAAGAAAAGGCGATAGAGAGCTTGTGAAGCCGTGAAAACCCAATAGGGGTAAATGTTTAAAGCCAGGAACAAAAACCATTCAGAGATAATTAAGTAACAGGCTGCAGGTTCCAGACTCCTGCCCATTGTCAGGGGACTTGGCCTGAGATTCCAGCCTGCTCTCCCTCTCCCGTCTCCACCCTTTACTCCTTGTCCTCACTCACCAAGAGGATTTCAAAGCAGCTGGGGAGCACCAACCCTCTCTCTAGTCTTCTTCCCTTTAGCAAGGGACTGCCCTTCTCACTCCAGTCCTAGCTCCCCAGACCAAGGCTGGACAAGCTTTCTCTCCTTCACTGTTAGGAAAAATACAATCTTTGTAGTGAAAACAATAAAAAAGGCTTTGGTCAGATAACTGGAAGAACTTCTGGACACTGAATTACTAGATAGGTAATTAAGTTGTGGACTTTCTTCCCTTGGGTGATCTCGAGGGTAAAGGATGCAGATGTCACAGGCAGGCTGACCTCTGTATTGACGTTGCCCTCCAGGTCTCTGAACTGCTGGGGTCCCCATGCTCTTCCTCCAGAAGGTGAGGTCCATTCTAGTCTGAGAGCTGTGCGGGGCCTACTTAACTGTGGTTAATGCTACCTCTAATTCCTCTTTGAATTCTCCTTAGGATTTTTCCAGCAGGCTTAATCTTCCCAAGCCTCAACGTGGCCAAAAGCTAAGCTGATATATTGGGGGTTAGGTATACTGTGCCGAAATTTAAAAAAAAAAAAATGCCAAGGTACTTTTTTATTTTTTAAATGAGTCTCATTCAGTCACCTCACTCCCAACCCAAACATCACAACAGCTGGCTGGCCCCATGCCCCGTGTCCCTCAGGGAAATAATCTTTTGAGTGCTGCCTCCCCCTACCTTCAGATGCCTCCCAAGAAATCATGAATATCAGGGAAGGCTGTGATGTGCTTCTCTTCCTCTCATCTCAGGATGCAGCTCTGAACTGAAGGCCAAAATAGCTAAGTCACAAGAGTCCTGTTTTATATCCGCAGCTTTCTCCCCCACTGTTATCACCCACCTCCAGTCCATTCCTCCAGATACTCTAAATTTTATCCTTCAACTAAGCCAGACCGTCAGAGAGTGGCAAACCGAGACTGAATGGTTTTGGCCCCTGGAAGAATTGCTTTTCCTGAGCTGAGCATTTGGCCCTGTGCCACCAGCCTGCACTGAGGAATGTTCTAAGGAGCAGCCCTGTGAAACTCCTTATTGTATTTATGGCAGGGATGTTGCCCAGGACATGGTTCAATACATCACAGTGTCCTTTTATGAGGATCCACAGGAGAAAGTTCTGTAGTAGTGCTTTTCCTAAGCCACTGGTTAGTTTTTATTTTATGGACATTGTAAATTGTGCCACTAATTTTGAATTTTTCCTCTTTGCACTGGCTGCTTGGAAGCTCAAGGCTAACTTTGCAATTCATCTCAGATGAGGCATTCAGGATCTTGTATATTTCATCTGCTAACTTTATGCCAACCTCAATGTATTTCCCTGTGCTTGTTCTCTTTCCCTACCTACCTAATCACCACCATCCCGACCCACCTAATCACTACCATCCCCACCCAATGCCTAGTGTCTTCACTTATTTTTTTATATCATTGACCAAATGTATCTGTGTATGCTGCCTCAAATCTCTTATGGAACAAATAAATTAATTAAATGAGTTAAGATACATAAAACGGAGCATAGTGCCTGGCAAATAGTAAGCAGGCAGCTACTAATAAGTCAGCTACTATTTTAAGTAACAAATAATACAAATTCCTCTCATCTTCCTCGTAGAAGTGCTGTAAAGACGGACCAGAGGCCGTGGAGAGCTATTTGCGTCCTTCAGATTAAAGGCCATCTGTAAATATAGTTAACTCCCAATTGACCCAGTAGAGGGGAGCCTCAACACAGATGACACCCAGCCACTGATTTTTTTAATCTTTTTTTTTTTAACTTTGGAATGCATCATGGTGATAATAATGATGATAATAATTAGATTTGCCTTGCTTATTAGAGTTGATTTGGGCTGCTATTTAAATGAGTTTCTAATTCCCTGCTCACACCGAGGCTGACAACCGAAACGTTCTGGGTGGCAAAGGGAATCAGCCTGCCTGAGATTAAGATTTTTCCATGGATAATCTCCCAAAGTGAGAAACCGATGTGCCAGTAATTGAAAGTTGATAGCGTTTTGTTGTATCGGTTATGCCTAGCCAGACAAGGGAGAGAACTAAGCCTGGGGAAGATAATAGGGTAAGACAAGAAGAGGTTGACAAAATGTGACCTCTATTTGTGAGCCTTGCACAACCCGATCTCCATCAGGTGAGGTTGGTCCCGAGTTCTTTGTTTCTTTCTCGTCTGTTCATTTCCAACCAACCTTTCATTTGATCCTGGGGGAGGAAAAGAAAAAAGAAAAACAGCAATAACCCATAGCAGCCTTGTTTTGTTCAACCCCACATTTATTGAGCATTTAGTGTATGCTGGGCAGTGTTAGGTGCTGTAGGTGTGCAAGGAGAGGAGAGCTCTCTTTACTGCCTCAAGGTGGGTTTCCAGTTCTTTCTCTCGTGTCTAAATTGGAGAAAGTGTTCAGTGGACACACAGCCCAGGGAATGGGCACCTCTCCAGACGCGCTGTCGTCTTCCTCCGTTGCCCATTTCTGCTCAGGCATTTCTCAAGGTCCCTCTTCCTCTGACTCTTCCCTCTCATTTCCTCAAGGTCTTTCTCTCCAGCCCTCCCTCATTTTCTCTGTTACCTCTCCTTCTCCCTCTCAAGGTCCTTTTCCTTTCCCATTTTCAAGGTCTTTCTCTTTTCTTCTACTAAAATAAATTTTTGAGAAAGAAAATCACTCCACATTGGTGTTTATTTTCTGTCTTCTACCGTTCAGGTTTTTTTTTTTTTTTAAAAAAAACTCCTCCCCAATTACTTACAAAGGAAATAAAAAAAAGCAGCCCTTCCAATCTCTCAGTTCTTTTGCTCAGAAGACAAAAGATCCTTCAGAATTAGAGAGGAAGGGGGGAAAAGCAGGAAAAAAAAAAAAGATTCCAGTTAAAAATCTTCATCAGGGTCAAAAACCTGACAGAAAAGCTTTGTTTGAAGGGAATGTGAAGGGGGAGGAGGAGGGAACTGGCAACTAGCAACTCTCAACCTCAAAAGGCAAATATCTTGAGAGTCGAAGGAAATCTGGAGATAGTGAACATTCCCATTGAAGTATTGAAGTAGCTTTGATTTCCTTTTTAACCAGAGAATCTTCTCCTTTTCAGGCTCATAGAATATGCTGAGAAGAATTGGGGGTGGGGAGTGGGAAGGAAAGGGAAGCAGGAAACTACCATTTTAATTTCACCCTGGGTCAGAATTGTCAAGAGTCAGAGTCAGGATGATTGTAGAGAAGGCCTAGGCCTTGAACCTCAGGCCCCAGTGTGCTGCGCCACTGGTCTCGGCCTTAATACTTTCCGAGAGAGGAAACAAGAAAAGAACAAGCAGAGTGGAGGGGTGGTGTGAGGGCCGTGGGAGCTGATCTAGTGTGGCTGGTGATGGCGAAGCTAGTGAAACCCTAGGAGAGACCTTGGGCATGTGGGAGGCCACGTGGCAGTGTTGCCATGGCACCGGGATGGGGAGGGATGGGTGCTGACCTGGGAATGGAGAGTGAGAGGGTGTGTGTTACGTGAACGGAGATGGGAGGTAGGGGCATAAGATTCCAATTGGTGATAACTTCTCCAGGACTTTGGGCAGAATAGGTTCAGGAATGTCCTTCTATTTGAGGAAGAATGAAAACAAAGGGTCATTAAACAATGGGGTGTTATTGAAAGGGTGTCAAGAGTGGGACAACTAAAATGAGGAAAAAAACACAAAGCTTGACACCCGACAAGAGGGAACACTGGAATAAAGAGGGAAGGGCAAAGAGGGGACAGGAACTCATCACTCATTAAGCCCATATAAATGCTACCTTCCCAGGAGGCCGTGCTGACAGTGGTGGATGGGCCAGCTTGAGAACTATGTGTGGCAAGTGTTTAAATCCCAGGCTGCTTTTGTCCCGACACCTGGTATCCAGCCATCGATTGATGTGTGACGAGGGAATATGAACTGATTTTAATATTAGCCTGAACAAAATATAATTAGGAAGAGAAGTTTGCTTCTGCTGTTCTGGCTACTGCAACAAAGAAGTTACATAAGGTTCATTCAAATGACGGGAGCATCTTCCCATTCCTGTCCCCACGTCTCTGGCTTGAACCAAAGAAATGGAGGCCCAGAGCCTCCAGCCCTGCCCTCTAGAAGTCCCAGAGACAGACATGCTGCCCGGGAGCTGATCTAAGACCCTCAGCCTGCAGACAGACACCGGACAAGGGCACAAATTGAAAAAATCAATACATATTGAGCATGTAAGCAAAGGGGAAAAGAGGGAGAAGAGGGCGAGAGAGAGGAACAGCCTGGAGGGGGAAGGAATAAAGAGCTGAGGCGTAGCAGGCTCCTGTGTTGGGAAGCAAAAAACCAAAAGTACTGAGTTATCCTGAGATAATTGCAAAAGAACAAGATGGATTCAGGAAGGAATTAACTCTGTGTATGTCCTATATTATTGTTATTAGTACAGTCTAAGGTGAGCAAAGGAAAGGATGTGAAGCATTTTGGCAGAGGCTCTTTGGGTGGTTGGGAAGGGGATGGGGGGTGACAGTGGGGGTGACTTTCTGGGGGTGACGGTCCTGTGGAATGTTAAGGCCCCAGACACATCCCAGGCTGAGCTCCACGTGGCCCCCTTAGAGCGAGCCTTGCACTCGGGGCACTTCACTTGGGTGGAGGGAGGCAGGAGTGGAAACTCCAGGCCTAATTGCTAGGTCTCTCTCAGCTCTTCCAGGGAGCACGGGGCAGGAAATTCCTCAAATTCCAGGCTTGTAGGATCATTGCTGAGCGTAACCGCAGAGCAAGGGAAAGAGGCAGAGAGGCAGAGAGGGCTGCCTCCTCTCCATCTTTTTCCCTTGCAGTTTTAAAGCAGCAGCAAATTAGAAGGGTTTAGAGGGGCTGATTGCTAAGAGAGAGGCCCCAAACATAACAGTCTCCTGTAAAGAAAGTCCCCCGTCTGGAAATCCCGGAGAAATTGGCCCTGAATTGACTAAGTTTGAGGTCGAAAATAGACTGCTGTGGACTGGGACAGGAATTTTTCCCAGGGTGGTTTTTTTTTTTTTTTTTTTTTAGTTCTGAGGAAAAACCAGTGGAAAGGAACTTGCTTTAGGAGAACCGGAGCAAGAAGTATCTAGTTAAAATAAATGATGGCCAAGCAGGGAGCACATCAGAAGGGGTCTTCAGGTTTACAGTGTTTCCTTTTGCTTCCAGGGGGAAGTCAGCCAGGTCTCCTTCTGGAGCACTGGGTGGGGAGGTGATAGCCCATGCTGTTCCACGTGTCACCTCACTGTTCCCTGAACAGCCCATACACTTTCTCACCTCCATGCTCCTTCAGCCCAATGACCCCTTTCCCATCCTTTGCTCTCTCAAATCTGGATTTGCCTTGAAGATGCACTTTCAATGCCTCTCTCTTAAGGTGGTCTTCTCTGCGCCCTCCAAAGAATAAATTATTCTTTCCTTCAGGCTTCAAAAGCAAATTGCTTGAATTTCGACGTGGCAATTGTATTCTGTCTTAATCATAGTGAGTTGTTTACCTCTGCCTCTCTCACTAGGCTGTACCACTCCTGGGGGATGGGGAATATGTCTTGTTCGTATTTGTAACTCTCCTCTCTTAGCTCTTTTCCCCAGCACATAGCAGAGTGCCTGCCACACAGTAAGTCCACACACACACACAAATGCTTGTCGAGTGAATATTCTGGTTATTTCAATGGATTGTCTTACTTGGCAGATAAAGAATGTTTAATTCGAAGTCTGGTTCCTCTTCCAGCTGACTACTTTTTCTACTTTCTACACTATCCCTATGTGCTCAGAGAATGCAAAGACTTTTTTAACATTATCTTCAGAAGAACATAATTAGGTGTTGCTAAAAATTCATTATCATGCTTTCCAAAGCCAAAAAGAAATGATTTTTGCATTATCCACACCACCGCTCTTCCTCAGTGGTGCACATAACTGAGATGTGAATGTTTTCATTGTAATTGATGACGGGACCACCTTAAAGGGCAGTTGGATTTATTGGGTTGGAGGAGGAGGAAGCAGTGGCCCACGGCCTCTGTAATTCTTTCTTCTCAGTTGCTAAGCATGCTGGGATTTGCCCAGAGCCTGTAGTGTTGGTGGTCCCGCCCTCAGCAGCAACTTAAAAATGGCCAGTGTGGGCAGTCATCAAGAAAGTATCTCCACCAAAACCTCAAAAATTCAGTCGAAAATGCTGTATCCTGGATTTCATTCTAGGGCTGTTAGACTCTTTCTTGGGATGGGATTATAAAGTCTTTTCGGCTCTTCTTCAGAGCCGTGTGTCCCCTTTTATTATCAGAACTCTTTTCTGGGTGACCAGGACAGGTCATTCATTGCACTTTAATGCAGATTCTCTACCAAAAAACTGGAATTCGGCTGGCTGCATGATGTCAAAATGACTCCTTGTTTGACTAATTCAGTCAGCTGATGAAAAGGTCACTGTACGCGAGGCATTACCCCCATCGCGGTTTCTCTCCTTCCTGACTACTAAATGAGCTGTGTGACTTTGAACGAGTTGCTTGACTTCTCTGGGCCTCGGTCTCCTCTAACATGAGGAAGTTGGGCTAGGTAAATGCAGAGGCTCTTTTTAGCTGTAGCTTTGTGTATTCATATATAAAATTATTATGTTTTTAACCTTCCTCCCTTACCTGGAGAAGACTGAGAGGGCCCCAGAGGTTGAGTGGGCGTGGCAGCTGTGGTGGGTTCTATGAAAGAGGTTTTCCTTAGTCCCTTCTGTTCACGTGTGAAGTTTCAGGGTAAATTATGCCTGTACTTACCATGATATATATATATAAGCAACTGTGGATAAATATAATGCAACCTGAGGCGTTGAATACTGAAGGGACAGGAAATAATACCGGGTGTGGTTGTGGATGGTGCTGGTTTGGCCAGACCTCCTTAAGAGGAAAGTCTGGAGCCGGGCCTCAGAAGGAGGGGGTGTGGCATGGATTGTGAGGAGAGAAAGAAATCCACTCCAGGTGTGTGGGTGGGTGCGGTTGGGCTGTGGGGCGTGATGGGCAGCTCTTAAGCCTTATGCACCTGGGTTCTCAGTGGGACGCTGTTGTGGCTTCTTGAAAAGTGGGTCAAGAGAATGAAGTTTGAGAGGCTGCATTCATATTTCGGGGCATATGGAAGTGGAGAAGGCAAAAGCAGGGAGGATGCCGAAGAGGCCATTATCATCCAAATGAGACGAGTGGGATATGAGCCTTGTGGAAAACATTATAAATATCTGGAAGAAGGAAGTCTCAGAGTTAGATCTATTCACTCATTTGACTTGTGCTGAATATCTACTATGTTCTGGAGCATCAGTTCTGGAAGAGACCTCAGAGATGATCTATTCCATGAATTAGGAAACTAAAGGCCCGATAAGGATTGGGACCTGCCCACTGGCACACAGCTGACTCTGAGGGACCTGATTCCTGATCCCACTCCAGTGTTCTTTCTACTACAGCTAAGTACCACCCATATTCCCTGCCCTCAGTTTCCCTGTTAAATTTGCATCTAGTGCCTGAGGGGCTCTCCTGGGTATAGGGTGACCTTAACACACCCCAGGATCTCTACTATAGATACACTGCCCTCTGCAACCAAAAGTCAGGACTTGCCCCAGATCCTTTGCCAGCTTCCAAAATCCTAGGCCCTGAGATTTAAACTCTCCACACAGCTGCTGGCACAGATTGCACAATAACTTAATCGGAAGAGAGGGAGAGGGTCCAAGCATGCAGGCAACTACTGCTCCACTAGGCTCCGCTCTCACCCATCCACACACTGAACAGTGTAAGGGCATCTGCAGGCCTTCTGCTCAAGTGCCTGGGCCCTGTTTCCAGCCAGCTCCTTCCTCCCATGGACTCTTATCTGCATATACCCAGTGTGGTTGCAAGTGAGCAGAAGCCTAGGATTTGGTCCAGTAGGAGCAAGGAGGAGCCAGGAGCAACCACCCTAGATGATGAGGGTCCACAGGTGTCTTAGGAGTTCTTTTTAGAGCCGTATGTAGCCCCTGCTCTCTCCTCTCCCTAGGTTTGTCCTGCAGCCATGAAGTGGGCAAAGCAATTGCAAAGTTCCTGGGCTGGAAGGCTCTGCCTTTCTCTTTTGGCCTTGGAAAGGGCAAAAAGTGCAAGTTGTGTCCCTGGGCGATCATTTCACTGCCCTATTGTCCTTTGTGAGAGCTGGGGAGTGGCAGAAGAGAGCTGGCCCCAAATGGACAGAGCTATGTTTTATCCTCCTTGTCTACAAAAAACCCTCCATTGCCCTCTTATTGATGGTGAGGGCTCTGCGGTTTTAGACAGTCAGTAGTGTGTTTTCATTTCAGTTAGTTTCAATTCGGCAAGCATGTATTGAGTGCCAGGCACTGTTAGGTGCTGAGGAAACAGAGATGAATACAATGTGGTTACTTGCCTTCCAGGAGTGCACAGTTAAGTAAATTTTTATTGAAGACCAACAGCACCTGTCTCAGACATAGCAAAGGGACTGACTACAGGGAAAGGTATTTTGGGATAGAGAGCAAGCAGTATAGTTATGGACATCCCCGACCACCAGACCCGACCAGCAGTTCTCCCTTCTCTGATTAGAAAGCAGCTTGGTAGCATGGAATGAGCACAAGAGGAGGAATTAGGAGATTTGGGTAAATTCTCCTACTGTTGCCATTAATGTTCTATATGCACCAGGCAAATATTTTTAACCGCTCTGTCACTTGGCGTCTTAACTCTAAATTGAAGTCTGATTAAATAATTTCTTCGATGTCTTCCATCTTTAAGATGGATTCAATCCAGGAAGGCTTCCTGGAAGAAGTACAATTTCAGTGTTTGAAAAATGGGAAGGAAACATTAAGTTATTGTGCTGGGAAAGGCAGCCCTGTTGTATAGTGTCGTCTGGGAAAAATAGAGGTGGGAAAGAGTGGAGGGAGGGAGAGAATGGAGACAATGGATTCTGAGTAGATATTGTGAACAAGTGGTGTAAGAATTGGTAGACCGGGAGGTTGAGTGTGGGAAGGCCTTTGGACCCAGTTGGAGAAGATCATACTTGAAAGCATAAGGGTTTATAGAGGGGATCTTGAAACAGAAACCTGGCAGAGGAACCTAGATGTTTTCCCTAAGGTAAGTGTCCCCCCAGAGCTCCGCAGGATCCGCCCTGACCTCAGAGTTAAAGGCAGCTCGCCTCCGGCTACATTTTTAGAAGGAGAGAGGGTGGTATGGCAAACCAAGTCAGTAATTCCTCCAAGACCGGAACTGCTTGCCCTAAGTTGGGGAAACCAGACCCAAAAAAGAGGTCCTTCTTCAGATGTCCCCGGCAACAGCTGTGGGCAGCCCAGGTGTGCCTGGCAGACACCCTGTCACCAAGGTGACCCGTGGTAACTCCTATGCACAGCCTGTCCCTTTGTAAGTGCCTCCTCTGTGTGGAGAAGGCATCCTCAAATTCCTTCTCCTTGGCCCTGACTCCACAAGCTATTGCCTGTCACCGGGTTTCGTGTTTGGAACTCACTGGTGGATTTTTAAGGCAGCGAGCACTTAGGATGAGAAAAGTCAGATGTGTCCTCCCCTGAGCCTTCCCCCATTCTCTCCTCCCACCAGGAAAGGGATGGAATGTATACCAATTCCTGAAAATACGCATTTCTTTCCGTGTGGTGGAGGCACCGAGGGGGAGTCGGGGAGAGGATAGGGGATAAGAACCAGAATGAAGGGAACACACTAAGAAAAGGGGGAAGAGAGAAATAGGGGGAACGGACCAAGAAAGGAGCTGGAAAATAAAGCAGAAGAAAGAGGTGGCGCAGAAGGAAATAATGATTCTGAGGCAAGGGACTAACACTAAGGATGCTGCACGGAGGACAGGTGGTCCAGAGGAAGCTCTGTGACAGGAGAGAGAGGGGAGGGGTCAGGAAAAGGTGACCTTGGTGTCAGGAGGGGGAAGCATTGCCAGAGAGAGAAGGGGGAAGGGAGAGGATAAAAGAGCAAGATGAGGAGGGAAAGATACAGCCAAGAGTGATCAGAAGCGAAAGGAGAGAACAAAGGTAAGGAGGTGGCAAGGCCAGAGGGTGAGAGTGGGAGAGGGAAATGAGAGCAAAGGAGATAGTGGAGGGATGCAAAATGGGCAGAAAGCAGGGAGGGAGCCGCAGGAGAGGCACGCGTGGCCGGTTTAATGAGCCGCTCTCTTCTCCCACTCCCCAGGAGAAGCGCGCTAATTATGCCTCCATCCTCCCGGGCAGGCGGAGGTCAGGAGGTCTGAAGAAATGCCCTCACCAAGCACAATGGCAGTGGGGAGTGAGGGGTGGGAGCCGGCGGGACGGGACCGGGGCAAGTAGGAGTGCTAAGCTGGCAGGAGGGCAGACCGGGCCCTGCCCTGGATCAGCTGGGCCTCCCTCAGACTGGTGGCAGGCTCACTGCCAGCGGGGTGGGGTGGTGGGAGGGGACACACCTATTTCCCTTGGCACTCTGGCACTGCTGTCCTCTTGGGGAAGTCATGAGAGCCAAGGCCTCGTGAGAAGGGGGAGGGAGAGGAAGGAGCTGCAGACGGGTTTCTTCTCCCCCCCACCTCCATGGGGCTTTTTCCCCTGCCCAGGATTACTGTCTGGCACTGATGCTTAGCCTCTGAATCTCAAAGACACAGAAAGCAAACGCTTCTTCCCTGCTCCTGTCCTGCTGGGTAACCTAGGAGCTGAGTTGAATATACAAACACCTCCTAGGTGCCCTGGAGGGCAGAGGGTGAATGGGAGACCACCACTGTCCCATGAGCGGTTTAAAACCTGAGGGGACTTGTGAGAGATGGGGGAGAGTATACTTAGGGAAATCTGAGGGAGTGAACCACTGTGTGGAAAAGTGGAAAGAGCATGGATTTTGAAGTCAGACATACTTGGTTATAATCCCAGCTGTATAGCTTATTAGATCTTGGGCAAATTTCCGAGCATCAGTTTCCTTATGCATTAACCATGTGCCAGGCACCTTTCTAAGTGATGTTAATGCATTTATGCATTATGCATTAATGTTCTTCGAAGTGGTCCTGTGAGATAGGTATTTTGTCATCCCCGTTTTACAGAAGAGGAATCTGAGGCACAGAGAGGTTAAGTAACTTGTTCAAAGCCTCACAGCTGAGATGTGACAGAGCAGCTGAGATTGCCTTCAGATAGTCTGGCCCAGAGATTGTGCTGTAGCTGCCATGCTCCAAGGCCTGTCTCTGAAATCGGGATAATGTGACTGAGCACAGGGCTGTGGGAAAGATTAGATCAGTTGAAAGTACTTGGCACATAGAAGGTCCTCAATATGTTTGAGTCATCTCAGAGCAAGGCAGTAGATGCTAAATTGCTGTGTTAGTAGCATAGCCAGGAAGCCCAGAGCAAGGACAAATCACTTCTTATTAGGGTGCCCTGGGAAGGCTTGACCATCAAGGAGAATTAATAGGAGTTCAGTCTTAGGGACAGAGCAGGGGCACCCCCAGGAAAGGAATGATAATCCAGAGACACTTTCAGAAAGGACCAGCACTCCCACCTCCCCACTACACCCCCATGTGGGTTTTACTAATTCTATTTCTCCTTACTCCACTATACAACCTCTCACTCCACTGCCAACCCTTGACCTTCACCTCCTGCAAAACGACCCTCAGCGCTCCTGCATGAACTGTGACTTGATTAGCCTGTCTGCTGCCCAGGGTCTCCTCAATGCCTGGGCCCTCAGGGTGTACCGCTGCATGGTCATTTGCTCCGATTGGTTTATAACTTGAACAAACCGTCTCTAATGCTGGGGAATGGGTAGCTGTGTGGTGTGTCCCATTCAGAATGGCTAGAGATGGGCTAAGGCAACTTAAATGAAATTTGGGGAGAATTGGGGCTACTTCTTTTCTCTGTAGCTGTTCCCAAAGGTGGGTTCAAATCCAACTTTTCACTGTAGCAACCAGCTTTGGCAAGGATCTCTGGAGTATTCATCCCATTTGCCAATGATGTACCAGGCCTTAAGCCAGGCACAGGGGATCCAGTGAACAAGACAGTGTCCATTGCTGGGGATGGAAAGCACAGGAGGCTTTTTCTGCTGATAAGCCGTGGGACACTTCGGCATCTTAGTTTGCTCAGTTGTTATTTTTTCATGTATTTTTCTCTCTTTTTTCTAGGTAATAGATATGCAGCACTTTTCAGTTTACTAAACATTTCACAGTCCTGTTTAACTACAGCCCTGTGAAGTAGGTACTATTATCTCTATTTTATAGGCGGATAGACTGATACTGAGAGAAGATAATTCTCTTACTCTGGAGCTAGGTAGAGCCAGGTAGAGCCAGGTAGAGCCAGGATGCAGATCTTGTCTTTCTCCAGGTATCTGTATTCCACTGCACAGCACCGGCTGAAAAAACTTACCCTACCCGGAGGCTTCATTCTTCTTCAAGTTGGAATAAATGACCTTTATCTCTGTGGTCATCTGCTCAAACCTTTATTAAGCACATAACTGTGTCTGGCTCGGTGTGGATGCAGTATAAAGAGGTACGTGTGGCCCAGCCCCTGCCCTCTGGGGGCTGCAGCCTAAGCCAAGGCACTGACATGGATAAGCCTGTACAGGGCATGTAGGCGGCAGAATGAAAACAATAACCTAATGTGAATCGACAGCAAAGTATTTACAAGACTGTGCAAGGCAAGGATAAGTGCATTTTAGGAGTGGGACAGAATGAGCAACTCTTGCCAAGCTGCCTCGGCAGATCTCCACAGTGCCAGACCATGGGAGTGCATTTTCAATACCCACCTTAATTTTCTCTCCTCTTGTCATAACAAAAGCCTGTGTATGTGTGTGTGTGTGTGTGTGTGTGTGTGTGTGTTTACACATTCTTCTTCAGGCTGCCAGTGCACAGCTGGGTTGGCTGTAAGGCAGGTAGTTATGGGAGTCCTATATTTGGATAATGATGGGGAAACTTTTAGCCCTCCTTTAGCAATAGAGTAAAATTTATTCTCCATCAAATTTATCTCTTAACACTGAGCTTTTATGAGATGGAATGAGCGCCTGTAATATAGGAGAGAGAGAAAGTAGCAAATAGCAACTCTGAAATCAGAGAGATATAAATTTTAATCCTAGACCTGCTAATATTTAGTCACATTCATGACATTGGTCAACATATCTGAGCTTGCCAAGGCTCAGTTGCCTTGTGTGCAATTGGGAAAATTATCTCTACCTTGCAGGGCTGTGAAGAGAATTAAGTGAGATTGTGTGTATAAAGCACTCTATAACCTGATGACTTAATGTATTTTTGTTAAATTTTTAATTTTATATTTTTAGTAGGTAATGCACATGGTGCAAAATGCAAAAAATGCAAAAGGGTAAACAGTGAAAATCTCTCTCAGTCTTCTAGCCACCATTTCTCTGCTCTTTGTGTATTTTGGTCCTCACAAAATCTTTGCCTAGTAGGCAGGACAGAGTTATTATCCCTATTTTTCAGGAATGGAAACTGAAGCCCAGAGAGATTAAACAGTTTACCTAAGGTCACCCAGATGAAAAGGGTGGGATTAGAACACAGGTCCTCCTATGAGTAAGCCAGCTTCTTGTATTCCACATTTCACACCAGGAGGCATTGTCAGAGATGTACCCCAAGTTGCTGAATCTTGTGACTTTGGGGCTATAAACTCTTTTGAGAATCTTATGAAAGATACTGATCCCCTATCACCACCTTATGCCATTCAGACTCTCACATACAATTTTATATGGTTTCTCTACCACTTGAAGCCCAAAGCATCCCAGTATCTTCTTTCTTTCCTCAACAGGGTTTTTAGCTCTGTGGTACTTCTCTGGAGAGCAATGGCACATGCCCAGTGACCTGACAACCAAACCTGCTCCCCAAGAGGCCCAGGGTTCTGGAGTCAGAAAATCTGGGTTCTGCTCCTGGCCGTGTCATGTCTTAGCTTTGTGACCTTGGACAAGTCCCTCAGTTTCTCTGAGCTCAACTGTCCTCATCTATTAAAGGGGGTATTCTCTGTCCCCAAAGGGCTATGAGCTAACATTTATAAAGTCATTTTACGAACTGAAATTATAAACAAATCTAAGGTATTATTTCTCCCTGCAATGCCTGGAAGGAGTGAGGAAACCAGAAGGTAGACCCATGCTTGGAATTTCATCCAGTGGCTTGGAGAGTGCCCCTCCTGCTTGGTGGAGGCTGCCCAGCCATGCACCCCCTTTCTGGATTTGGCACCCAGAATTAAGGTCCCCAGTACTAGGTGCGAATGCCGATTCACAGAGCATTGAGCATCCCGTCATCAGGCCTCAGCTCCATCTGCTCGTCCCGGTCCAAAGTGAGCGATAATCCCATTATTAAGACATGTCTTATGAAGACATCTGTAAGATGGAGCCAGCAAACAGCCTAGTAGAATCGAGGCTGCTGCCTGGGAAAGCTTCCCCTCCCCTCCTCCCTTCATTAATGATTATGGGAGGTTTTATTCCCCCCAACAAAAGTGTTAATTAGACATTGTTCTGAACAGGGATATTACACAAATGAATTAAACTCAAACCAATCAACAAGCCAGCTCTGTGCTTCAGGTCCCCTGACCTGAGAAGGGAATTGAAGGCAATAATGGGAAACAAATGGTAGGATGTCTTCCCTAATATTGCATAATAAGTAGAAAGGTTCCCTTCGGTTCTAGCACCACTTCTTTGATGGCAGATACCTTTGTCCTTCTGCCTCCTTTGTCTTCTTATTCCTTTCTTTCTTCTCTGCACCACACACACATACACACACACACACACACACACACACACACACGTACCCACACACACTCCTGTCCATGGGGCTTGGAGAGTTAGGATTCCATTCTTGTTACAGAAGCTGGCCTGGATGGCCCAGTGGACATTGGTACTTCTCCGGTTTCCTGGTCTTTAGGCTTGGGGCCGGGGTGGGGGTGGAGAAAGACTATACCTAGTCAGAAGACCCCAATTCCAATCCTTTTCTGTCACTCATCTCCTTTCATTGTAGATGAGTCACTGAATCTTTGAGAGCCATTAGTTTTCTCATCAGAAAAATAGAGTATATAATACTTAAGAATTCCATGGGTATGCAGTAGGTACTCAATAAATATCTGTGGAGTCTAAACTGCTGGGCGACATCTGGAAACACTTTGTGGCCTGGCAGTGAATTCCTGGTACTGATCGCCCCCTATGGGCAGAGTGGGAAGAGCCGAAGAGAAAAGATTCTCATTCTGAGGGCTGCTGTTTGACTGGGGGAGAGATTACAGAAGCCTGAAAAGTCTTTGAAAAACATGCAAATGGGAACAAGATAGGGCAAAACTAGGTATTAAACACTTGACATGATGGGAGCTAGGGGACTGGGGTCTGCTGGGGAGACTAGAGCAGGATGGAGAAGTCGGGGGCAGGGATTTTTCTTGCCATGGGAAGGAAGCTGCTGACAGGGAGGCCTGGAGATGCTGGAGAGGATGGGGTGGAGGCTGCGTCTGTGTGGCCGAAGCAGGAAGTGTGGACTGGGAGCAGGGAGATGAGGTTGGTGCAGCTAGGGGGCTGGTTGTGTGGGGGCTCCCTGAGGCAGGACTGACTTTCCCCAGCACCTCAGTGCCTGGCATATAGTAGGTGCACAAATGACTATATAAAGTTGGATTTGAGGTGATAGGCTGTAAGGAAATTGGGACCCCATCCCATCGTCTCTGGGATTGGTAGGAGTCAGAAGGGTATTGAAGGCAGAACTTAAAAATTCCTTTCCTTAGGAAGTGGATGCAGAGGGTGGAGTGTGGAAAAGGAAGTCTTTTCATAGCCTTCCCAGCATGTGAGAAGAGATGAGCTCTGGATATTAACTCCAGATCATCTGTCCCAGCAGTAAGAACCTACCCACACAGAGCACCCTTTCACTAGTTGTCCCTAATCTCTTTAATAAATCGTCCCCAACCTAGAACGGGGGATCCCTGCTCCCTTTTGAAAGTCCCTTTTATGGGAAATATCATGGCTTTCTGTGGGTGGCCACTTTCCCTCTCACAGAACACCTCACTGTTCTGGGCCAGATGGTGAGCTTCTGGGTGTCATTACTCCACAGTACTGTCCCTTCCTTACTTTGTAGCTCGTTTTATTGCTTATCTCCACCACCACCCCCGTCAGGAAGTTGTTTGGTCCTTGTCTCGAAACCCACTGCTGCAGTCCATTTTCTCTTGTCAGGCCCTTGCCAAATGGTCACTAGGCACCATGGAGCTCACACTTCAGAGACAGAATGTGAAGTTTTTCTTCACCCTTCTCCTCCTTGATTCTTGGCACCTCACTTTCCCATAGATTCCCCTCTCCCACTTTCCATTCTATTTTATATTCAAGGACGTGGCATTCTTCATATCCCTGAAACCTGAGTTCTAATAGGATCCTGAGCAATGCCCAAAATAGAAGGGAGTTGTGGTCAAATCTCTGTTATCTAGTTACCTGGACATTTTAATTTTTGGTGTCTGTGCACACGTGTGTGTAAGCCACAGGCACATGATGTTATGTTCCTCCCTTGTGATTTAGTGAAAAGAGTGTGTATATTAGGAGTCAGGAGATGTGGGTTCAAGTTCAGGTTCCTCTTACCAGCTGTAGGACCTTGGGGAAGTCACTGAATCTCTCTAGGGCTGAGTTTTTGTGGTTCAAAAAGTAAAATGAGTGTGAAAATGATTTATGAATTATAAAGCTGTCCATCAAATGTAAGGGATTATTATTTCCTGCTAATTCTGTGTTAGTCCTGTTTTCACCTACCCAATCAGTAGGGTCCAGGGACAGGAGACCCTTGTGGATGATCCACAAGTTGGGTAGCTAGAGTAGACATATTTTTCGATAATGTGGGGGTACCCAGTTATTACTGCAAATCACACATTTGTTTCTCATCCCACCAGATATAAATGAGTATTTGTTTTTCACTAAAGAAATTGAGGCACAATAGAGAAAGCCAACATTTAGATTCTCTCTACTCTGTATTTTCTACCCAACATTTATATTGAACTGTGTGTGTGTTTGTATTTATTTTTGCCATTGTTTTGTTTTTCTCACATCCTTTTCTTCCACCTTTTTTGGTGTATATTGCATCTTGGAATCTGGAAATTGAAGCAGGAACTGGTAGGAGCCACCCCCCCTGCCTCCCGGCTAAGGTAGCTATTCATGTGCCCTCTCTACTTCTCATAAGGGATCAATTACTTACCATCCGTCAGTTTCTTTTTTCTTTTGGAAAGAAACCTGTTTAGAACAGCCCCCTTGGGACCGGGGCCCCGGGCAGTGAGTGTCACGGAGAAGGGAAGTCCAGATGCTGTGTTGCTGATGTACAGTTGCAACTGCACTCGTGGAGGCTGACAGCAAGGATTGCAGAGAGTTCTGCCCCCATCTCTGGCATCCTCCATCCATCAGTGGAGGGGCAGGGGTATCAGGAGGGAGATAAGACCTGACCTTCCCGGTAGGAGTATGGATACAGAGGAAGGAGGGAAATCAGGGGGGAGAGAATTAATATGTAATGAGTACCTACTCTGCACTAGACACTCTGCTACATATTCTACTTACCGTTGACCCATTTAATTTAATTCTCATGGAGCCCTGTTAAATAAGAATTACTAACCCTATTTTCTGGGTGAGGTGTTAAGGGCCAGATAGGTGGTGGAGCTGGGATTCAAACTGAGACCTGTCTGACCCCAAAATCCTAGCTCTTTTTATCAGTCTATGATCTCTCAGGGCCTCAGAGAACCACTGATGAAGGAGACAGGCCACATGCCTGATAGACAGAGACTGAGTGACTACTAACAGTAACTGGATGTTTGGGTGATCTTAGCCACACTCTATATCTCAAGTAGCAGTAGTGCCAATAATTTGGAAGGAACATGCCTTTGCCTCTTAAAAAGACATTTTACCACCCCAAAGCCCCAGAAGTCTACAGAGTCCCACAGACCTACACAGAGACAAAGGGATCTAGTATTTCCAGGAGTAGATACATGCATTGACAGAGTGTCCTGTCAGCCTGCAATTCTCAACAATTGAGGTGTGGAGAGATATTTCCCTAAAACCCAGGGATACTTGGATAATCCAAAAGTGTTGTGGTTTGTTTGTTTTTGGATATAGAAGGAACCTTAGGCCTTGACATTGCAAGACAAGGAGCATCCATAACAGACTACCATGCAAATGGCGCCCCCTGGAGCACAGAATCGGAGTGTGGCATTTCAAAATTTTTATTTATTCATTCGTTAATCATTGTTCCAGACGTATTTTCTGGTTTGACTCATTGAGATGGATACTGTAGTGAACTTGTAGCATTGAGTATACATATCAACTGGAGGTGTTCAGGGGCAGTGGTGGATAGTTTAGGTGGTTTAGGGAGTCATGCTAGGATGAAAGATGTGCAGCTCCTTTACAGACCAGGACATGATGGGACGTGCTTCACGCTCAGGTAACAGAAGGCAGTCCATTGGGTAACCTGTATTTACATATGGTGAAGGGGTGTATTAGTTTGCTAGAGTTGCCATAACAAAATACCACAGACTGGGTGGCTTAAACAATAGAAATTTATTTTCTCACAGTTGTGGGGGCTGGAATTCCAAGATCAAGGTGTCAGCAGGGTTGGTTTCTCTGCTTGGCTTGCAAATGGCTGCCTCCTTGCTGTGTCCTCACATAGTCTTTCCTCTGTGGGTGCACCCCTGGCATCACC
Organism: Diceros bicornis minor; assembly: GCF_020826845.1. Taxonomy (NCBI): domain Eukaryota; kingdom Metazoa; phylum Chordata; class Mammalia; order Perissodactyla; family Rhinocerotidae; genus Diceros; species Diceros bicornis. Next base: position 62,139,117 of record NC_080743.1, read on the forward strand.
TTTGTGTGCCCAAATTTCCTCTTCTCATAGGGACACCAGTCAGATTAGATTAGAGCCTACCCTAATGGCCTCATTTTAACTTAATTACCTCTTTAAAGGCCCTATCTCCAAATACAATCACATTCTGAGGTACTAGAAGTTAGGGGTTCAATATGTGAAATTTGGCGGCAGTCGGGGGTGGTGGTGGTGGTGGTGGTGGTGGGAACAATTCAGCCCATAACCAGGAGCACAGAGGATGACAACAATCAGAGAGGGCTCCTGGACCTCTCCAGGCCTACGCAGGACCTGCAGGAAGGAGAGTAAGAGAGTTCATGGAGCGGAAGATGGTGAGTTCTCCCAGATGAGGCACAGCCCCTGTGAGGGAGGCTGCTTGATGGAGGAGACAGACATCCCTCTGACCTTGGAGCCTGGTGTGACCTTGGTCAGCCTACTGGGGCTGATGTCCTCCACTGTGAAGGGAGGGTGTTGGGCTGGATGATACTGAGGGCTCCTGATGGCTTTCATATCCCTGGTCTAAGGCTTGAAGGGGAGAAGAGAAGGCAATTTGGCGTGGAGATCAGCCTGGCTGGAGAAGAAAGACTGTGGGAGAGCAGACCCATAGGACAAACAAGATTGAGGATGTTGGGCGTGAGGGCTGAGAAGGCTGGCGGGCTGGGTGGTGTGGCTTTGATCTACTGCATGTCTAAGGGGCCTTGGCAGGTCTGCAGTGATCCTCTGTGAGCTTTGGACTTTGGTGGGGCCTAGGTTAGGTATGGTCTCAGCTCTGCCCTTGAGGGTTGGCTTTCCTATGATAGAGAAATGCCAGAGGATGCCATGGGGCCTCTGATGGCCATGATGCCCACTGATGCCATGGTGCCACTGATGCCATGATGTCCCCTGATGCTGTGGGGCTCACTGATGCCAGGGGACCCACTGATGCCATGCAGTAGCAGGTTCAGGTCTGGAGTCCTTGACACCTGGGTTCAAATCGCGGTGCCGCCACTGACTAGCATTGGACCTTAGCCAGGTTACTTCATCTCTCTAAGCTTGTTTCTCCATTTGTGAAAGGAGTTAATCATATCTACTTCTTTGGGGGTTGTAAGCATTAAATAAGTCTGTGTCGTTCAGTTAGCAGAGTACCTGGCATACGTAAATGTTCAATAAATGCCCATTATTTTACATTGTTACCTATCAAGCCCCTTGTCTCCTTCCAAACCCTTTTTGCAACTCCCCTCCTCCAAGAAGCATTCTCTGACTAAGCTCACAGGACACTGTTTGCTCCTGTGTGCTGAACCTGGGCTCTTGTGGCCTCACTTTGGGTTCCTGGGTAGCTGTTGGCTTGTTGTCCTGAGTGTCCTACAAACATAGTCTCCAGAGCAAGGGCCATCTCCTCTTTTCCCCACATCTCTTCTCTTGGGGCTGGAGCAGATTCCTGCCTGCAGGGCACAAGGCTGAGCCCGGGGTGCCTGACTGATTGACTCCCTGTGACTCACTCCCGTTTCCTCACCAGGAAACAGTCCCAGGATCTGTGTCAGCTAGACACCAGGCAGGACCAGCAGGGTTGAGTGGGGGCCTGGCTCCTTCCTGGGAGGCTCTCCTTGGGCCTGGCTGACGGAGGAGGGAGGCCAGCTATTTCTTCCACAGTAGATGATGCCCAAGGAGTAGGTCTGTGTGGAGACCCCATCCGTTCTCCCTGTGTGTGAGCTGAGTCTTGTGCATCCATCCATCTAGTCGTTAATTCAACAAATATTTACTGAGTCTCTACCATGTGCCAGGTGCTCTTCTAAGGCCCTGTGATCAGCGGTGATATGATAAAGGAAACTCTGCCCTGGTGTAGCTGGAGGGAGCCGGTTAGTGGTGGTGGGTGGGAGTGGGTGGAGGACAATAAGTAAATCAACAAGAACATATAGCAACTAGGAATAAGTGTTACTATGTTGAAAATAACACAGGGTGGCACTAAAAGATGGACATCTTCCAGTCCCTTTAAAACTTTCTCTTCCTCTTTCAAGGAATGCTTCTTGGTGTGTAGTAAGAGAAATCCATTGTAGCCCTTGGAGATCCCACAAATGGAAGACTGAACATAAATAGGGCTCCAGAGATTGTGGGGAGAAGGGAAAAATCCTGTGTCCTGTAGAGAAACAGTCACTGGCCCACTTACAAGCACCTCAAGGGACTTTGTTTCGATCACCGCTCTAACTTCAGAATCTAGAATAGTGGTACACAGTAGGTCCTCAAGAAATATTGATTGGCTCCAGAGGGCTGACCCAGGATGAATGGATGTGGACATTACAGAGAGGCAGAGCTCCATAGCCTGTAAAGACGGGCTCCTTAGTAGCCAGAGCTGTCCAGCAAAGAACAAGGGCTGTGTCATGAGGCAGTAAGCCCTGCAGCCCGGGAGGCTTCAGGAAGAGCCTGGACGACCACACGCTGGGCACGCTGGACCTGGGACTTCTGATGTAGAGAGAGGTTGGACAAGGTGACTTCCATTGTCCCTTCCAACACTGAGGCTCTGCCATTCCGTCACCACCTCTCCCCAGCCCAGCCTGCCTGGTCTTGCATCATAAATGCCCAGACTTTGCTGACAGTGCCTGTGTCTTGCCTGCAATAGAATTGTCCACGGAGAGGAACCCTGACTGCTCAGCATTAAAAGAGAAAATCACTTGGAAATAGACTTCCCTTTCCTGACCCTGCAGCTCTGTCCCCGTTTTATTTTTCGGTATCAAATTGCCAACAGTAAAATTGCTGGATGCATGGCATGTGCTGTTTGCTTTCTTTATGGCCCCTCGTTCCCACCAGTTGGCCAGTAGAGAAAACAATTAGCGGCATTGGCCAGAGACGCAGGCTGGAGGACATGAGAGTGAGAAGGGCTGAGCAGGGTGTGGGAGCCGGGCGGGCTGGGGCAGCGAGGGCCAGGACAAGCGTGCACTCATGTCCGTATGCCTAGAGCCTCCTGCCCCATGCCCCACACCAATTCATCAAGCTGGTTTTCCTCTGACCACTCAGAGTGTTCCTGAACCCACTGTCTCGAGGGGTCGTGCCTGAGCACAGTGTTCCTCTTGCCTCCCCACCCCTTCATGTCTCCTAATGGGCCTATGATGTAAATACAGTCTGGCCATGTATTGATTTTCTATTTCTAGGCCTTCTTTCCAAATGGCCTAGATGTTGCTACCTGTGTTGGTGTGTCGGTCTCAGAGGGAGGTCCCAGAAGGCAAGGGATGTGTCTGTCTTGCTCTTTATAGGGAGCTGCGCTTGTCACCTCTGGGTGTTGTTGTTATGTATTTTGGTTTGTTTTGATGTGTTTGGTGTTTTGTTTTTTGGCAACCATGCCATCTCCTTGAGGGCTGTTGGTTTGCTTATAAAGCAGAGCTCCAAAGAGAGGAGACAGTTGATGCACAAGGGGTTGTCCTGCTCAGAGCATGAGACTGGGTCTCCCTTGTGTTTTTTTCCTCTGGACGATTCCTCCATTACTGCTCATGCCTGGGGGAGTGGTGTAACTCCCCCATTCATTCAGTCATTCATTCACTCATTTATCTGTTCAATTAGCCACATTTATTGAGGGCCTTCTATGAGCCCATTCCTGGGCTTGGCCTCTGGCAATGCAAATATATGTAAGAACCAGTGTCTGACCATACACCCAATGGGGAAGCAGACATGTAGACTGATAAATGCCATAAAGCATAGCAAGGAAACTCCACAATAGAGCTGAGAGGCAATGAGGCAGAGAGGAAAGGGTCAGACAGACCAGGGCTCAAATCCCGACTCCAGCTTTTCCTAGTTTTGTGGCCTACTTGAGCCCATGTTTAGTGGAACGATAAAGTCTGTCTTCTAAGAGCATTGTGGGGAGAATTAAACGAGATAATACATAGCTAGCAGTCTATAAATATGGATCTCTCTCTCCATTGCCTGGGAGAATATGAAAGGAGTTCACTCTGCCTGAGGAAGCTAGGAGGGCTTCACAGTGGAGGTGCTCGTTGAGCTTGATCTTACAGCACAGAGAGCAGTTGTGCAGGTAGAGATGGATGGGAAGAACATTCCAGGAAGTGGGAACAGTCTTTTCCTTAATCCCCAACCCTAGTAAGGAAAAAGCCTGGCCTGTTCAGTGAAGGAGTGGGAGGTGGCAGGAGATAAGGTGGGGAGGAGGTTGGGAATCTGGCTATGAAGGGCCTTGGATGTCCAGCTAAAGATTTTGAATTTTATTGTAAACAGCAGGGGCATAATCGAGGTTTTCAAGCAGTAAGTGATGTGCATCGATTTTGTGTTTTAGGGTAAGTTTAGGGAGCAATGTGGAAGTAGGAGTGGAGTAGGGGAGGGACAGCAGGGTGAGTGTGGGCCCGGGAGAGACTATAGGCAGTCATTCAACAAACGTTTATTGAGCAGCTATTATATACCAGGCCCTCTACTGAGCATTGGGGATACAAAGATGAATTAAATGGGTTCCTGAGGGAGACAGATAAGCGGAGAGCACAATAAGCTGTGGTAAGAGTTGTGCTAGAGAGAAGCACAGGTCCTTCAGAGGGCTGACGGAAGGACAGCTAATAAAAGAGGCTATGGACAAGGCCTCTCATTGATCTGCACAGATGTGCATACATGGCACAATTCTTGGGGCGAGGGGGGTGGTCATTCAGACAGACAACCACCTGAGGTGGTCCTGCTATTGAAATTGTCCAGGAGAGAAAGAATATATTTAGAACCAAGGGAGTGACAATTCAGGAGAGGAGGCATCTAACTCACAAAAGTATTTGGGAGTTGGAATTGGTAGTCCATTGAGGTAAAGACTGAGGGTGAGGAAGCGGTCCAAGCCCTGGAGGGAGCAGTCCTTCAGGAAGTTCCTGAGTTTATAAGGGGCAAGGGATGGTGATGGAGCCCGGAATGGGAGTGACTAGGAGACTGAGGGATCTCTGCGTGAGGGGGAGACTTGCTTTGGGCAGGGACGGGGGGTTTGTGCTCTTCCCTCTGCTGGCTGAAACTCACTTCTCCTTATCTTAGAGCCCAACCCACAGGGAGGGCATGATTTCCTTCCACTGACCCTTGGGCTCTCTCTTCAGATTCTGTGTGTAAAATCCTCTCCCAGAAGAACCAGATTCCAATCTGGGCTCCATTCCTTACTCATGTGTGCCTGCCTCGTGGTGAGCGAGTCTACCCTCTCATTTGTGCCATGGGATAATGGAAGAAAGTGCTTTTGTACTTTGTAAAACCCTAAGCCGATATCAGGATTTTAGCTGTCATCATTGTGGGCAGCAGTTTGGCTAGGATGCAGTGGAAGGGAATGGGTTTGGTGAGCTGGAGATGGGGAGGAGGTTAGGTCGTAGATCTGTTTCAGAACTTCTTTCTGGGGAAGGAGGTGAGAAGAACAAAGTTCGGGGCCTTCACAGATGCTCGGGGAACTTGCTGCACTGCCCAGCACTCCCAGAACTTGGGATGTTGGGGAGGCGTGGGGTGAGGGCCAGGGAGAGGAAGAGAGCTCTTCAAAAATGAGAGGCCAGAGGCAAGCTTGGGCAAGACAGGTGGGGGTATGGCCCTTCCCCGAGGGACAAGTGTGTGTGTTTGTGTGTGTGTGTGTGTGTGTGTGCACGCGCATGAGAGAGTGGGTAACTGGACAAGCTTTCCAGGTGAGCATGCAGGCCAGGGGGGCCCAGCCTGGATGTTCGGGGCATAGAGTAGTTGACTCTTGTGCCTTCCAACCACTTTTTGTTTCATTGGGAGGCGGCTAGGATGTTCAGAAGGAATCTTTAACATGGGCTCAGAAGCATTTGCATCCTTGGCTATGCCATTACCTCATTCTGTGTTACCTGGGCCTCAGTTTCCACGTGTGTAATACGGGATGTGTGTCCCTCCCTCACGGGGTTGTTAGGAAATGAGGTGAAACTCTGGAAATGAAAGCAGTTGATAATCTGCAAAGTTCTGTGCTGCTATAACAATAGCTAATGTTTACTGAGTGCTTACAAAGTGCCAGGCACTGTTCTGTGTGCTTTACATATGCACAGTGCCTCGTTAAATCTTCATAACCACTTGAGGTAGGTAGTTATTCTCCCCAGTTTTATAGATGAGAACAGGATGTACAGACAAGTTGTCCATCAGCTCAGGCAGTCTGGCTCTGGCCTGTGCTCTGAACCAGCAGCTGCACTGTCCCTGTGGTGTGTTATTGTATGCCATGTAACGGATTGTAATTCATCATGGTGGAGCGCTCAAGACCTCCTGTAAGGAGGTGGATGGTGGTGAGACAGGGGGAAGCTGCATGCAGAGTGGGCCTGGAGATCCACAGTGTACAGTGCAAGAGAGTGGGTGGAAAGCTCCTTAAAAATAAAAATGGTGACACAAGTGCAAGATATTGTGGTGACCAGCTGGCATCTCATCTCCTCCTTTATGGCCAGAGAGGAATAAGAACACTGCCTCCAGGCCACCTCCCCCACTCCTGCTCCTGCTTACCTCCACCCCTTGCTTGGCCCCTTCTGCACTTCTCCCTTCCCCCAACCTGTGTCCTCCATCCCAGCCGGGATCAGATATGGCCTTTGTCTTTCTGCCTGGCTGCTCCCTTTCAGGGGATAAAGGCCTCTGTGTTTGGGAGCATGGATAGTTAAGGGGAGTCTGAGGGGCAGCTTGGGGAAGTCAGACGGGGCTCCCCAAATAAATGCCTTTTCTCTCCACCCATTGTCACTTTTCTTCATCACCTTCCCCTAGCCTGGGTACCCCATTACAGTTACATTCCAGGGGCTGTGGAGGAGGCTTCTGCTTTCCTGGGTCCCTGCTTATGGGGAGAGGAGGAAACAGAGCAGAAAATGTGCCTTGTGGAGAGGCACTGAGGAGGCCGTGGCAGGGAGCTGTGAACCGCAGTGTCAGGGTGAGGCCTCCTCTCCTGCTCTCCCCTCTGCATTCCCAGCAAGACCAGCTGTGGGGCTGCGGAGACAGGCTGGGCTCCTGGCAGCCCGTGCCTGTTGGCTGGTGGCTGTTTCTGTGTGATCACCTGTGCTCCCTCCCAGGGGAGGGAAGATGCCAACTACTAACTAGGTTGAGGTGAGCGGAGAGCCATGGTGTGGATGACAAAAGGGCTAATGCAACTTTGTGTCGCTTTACAATCATAATTATTACTAATAGCTACCATTTACCTAGCATTTAGTGAGGGTAAGCACTTCACATACTTTAGTTCGTCTAATCCTTGCAGTCATATTTTATAGATGAAGAAACCGAGGCTCAGAGGAGCTACTTCACTTGTCCGTGGTTACATTTCCTACAGCACTGAGGTTAGAGATGTGCTTGTTGATGCCAAAAGACCCAGCGTTTAATCTTATTTTTCCATCCTAGCGCTGCAAATTACTAGCTTTGTGACATTAGGCAAAGTACTTAATTTCTCTCAGCCTACACACTTCCATCGGTAAAATGGGGTTAATAGTATGTATTTTAATGGTAGGTGTTGAGGATTCAGCGAGACAATCCAAATAAAACGACAAGCTTAGTGTCTTGAACATTCATTCATTTATTTAGCAGATGTGAACTGGATGCCAGCTTGACGCCAGGGACTGTGCTGTGTGCTAGACACACAAAAGTGAGCAAGGTGGACATGGACCCTGCCTTTTTGAAAACAAGCAGTGTCTGCAAGGCTTGATAAGTGCCAGATAGAGGAAGTGTTATGTAAAAGGCATAACACTTCTGCCTGCCTTCTACATCAGGGACGTCACGCCCAACTCTCCTGCTTCAGGACTTAATGTAAAGTCCTCCATGGGGTGGGGGAGGGGACCATCCCCTGCACTGCCCTGGGAGGCCCCTGCCAGAAGAGCTTCCATCCTCTCTGGATACCCATTTTTTAATGGGAAGTGGGCAAACTGGACTTCCTAAAGGAAGACAGCGGTAAAGTATCTAGAAATCATAGCATTCATTTATTCATTCAGTATTTTTAAAGTACCATGCACTTTTTCTAAGTGCTGAGGATACAGCAATGAACAAAATGGGGGGAAAAAATTCTTACTCTCCTGGACCTTACAAGGCTCATGTCAGGGAGAGAGAGACAATAAACAAATTAATATGTAAAATATATGGTAAGTTGGATATTGATGTGTGCTGTGGGGTATAATAAAGCAACAGAAAGGGAATCCGGAATGTGGTGGAGCAGTGGTGCAGTTTTAATTTCTGCGATTAGGGAAGAACTTACTCAGAAGGTGATAATTGAGAAAAGATCTAAAGGAGGTAAGGGAGCAGGCATATTAAGGGGAAAAGCATTCCAAGCAGAAGGAACAGCAAATGCAAAGGTCCTGGGGTTGGAGCATGCCTGGTGTATCTAAGGGACAATATGAGTGTAGTGAAGTGATAAAAGGAATGAGTAATAGAAATAAAGTGTGTGTGCATGTGTACTTGTGCGCGCAAATCATGAAGGGCTACGGCACTGCTATACAGTTCTGATGCAAACCACCCAGAGTTAGTGCAGACTCCACTGGTTTAAGGGCACAGCCTCCAGCAAGACTGCCTTTACTTCAGACACCAGCCAAATATTCAGGAGTCCCCAAGCCACCTACACTTCTGACCAACTAGCTACAAATTCAAGGGTTCCCATGGCCCCCTCAGGTTCGATAATTTAATAGAGCAACTCATAGAACTCAGGAAAGTGCCATACTTAGTTACAGTTTTGTTATAAAGGATACAAATCAGGACCAACCAGATGAAGAGACACAAAGGGCAAGGTCTGAGAGGGTCCCAGGTGTGGAGCTTCCATGTACTCTACCTGTGGAATCAAGCCATCATCCTCCCCACACCTTGAAGTATTCACCAACCAGGAAGCTCCCCTGAGCCTCAGAGTCCAGAGTTTTTACTGGGGTTTCATTATTGACTCATTGGCCATGTGATTGAACTCAATCTCAGCTGCCCTCTTCTCTCTGGACGTCAGTAGGTCAGGCTGATATCAGTGGCTCAAAGCCCCAATTGGTCTTTCCAGCATGACCAACCCTCATCCAGAGGCACCTCTTTAGCATAAACACAGGTATGGTCCAAGGGTCCACCATAAATAACAAAGATACTTGTTATTTGGAAAATTACAAGAGTTTAGTCCTTGTACCAGGAACCTGGGACAAAGACCAGACAAATTCTTACAAGAAAGAACCTTGAAGGAATCACAAGGACCTGGGTTTTTACTTTCAATGAGGTGGAAAGTCAGTGGTAGGTTTTGAGTAGAAGTGACATGATATAATTTCTGTTTTAACAGAGTCACTCTGGCTGCTGTGTTAAGAACAGACTGTGAGGAAAGGGAGGCCCATTAGGTGGCTACTGCAGTAATCCAGACACAAGATGATGGGTTTGGGCAGCAGTGGCACCAGTAAAGGCCATGAGAAGCGGTCCCTCTCTGGAATTATTTTGAAATTAGAACTAGCAGGACTTACTGATGGATTGGATGCAGGGTGAGAGAGAAAGAGAAGAGTGGAGGATGACTCCAAAGTGTTGTCTTGAGAATGAAATTGTCATTCACTGAGAGGACCAAGTTTGGGGGGTGGAGCTCACTTTGGACATATGAAGTCTAAGGTGCCAATCAGACATTCAGATGGAGATGTTAAATAAGCAATATATGACAGAGGTGACTGGAGCTGGAGGGAGAGATCTGAGCTGGACAGATCTGCTCGAACTTCAGTGTAGAAATAGTGTTGAAAACCATAAAACTCAATCAATTCATCGAAGGAGTGAATGGAGAGAGAGAGAAGAAAGCCAAGGACGGGACCCTGGGACCTTGAATCACTCCAACAGGAAGATGAGGAGGAAGTAGCACAGGAGACTGTGGGTAGGCCAGGGAAGTAGGAAGAAAACCTGGAGAGTCTAGGGTCCTGCAAGCCCCGGGAGGCACTGATCAGCTGTAACAAATACTGCTGATCCGTCAAGCAAGATAAGGGCTAAGATGAGGATTAGCCTTGGGTTTAGCAACTTGGAGGTCACTGGTGACCTTGACCAGAAAAGTTCTGGTGTGAGTTCATGAGAAAATGGGAGGAGAAGAATTGTGTATACAACTACCCTTCAGTAGTTTTACTCTAAAGGAGAGCAGAGAAACAGGGCAGTGGCTGGATGTGGGATCAACAGAGTTTTTTAAGAGGGGAGAAAATGCAGCCCATTTGTATGCGGATGCCTGTGGAGAGGAAATAGCAGTTTAAGAACTAGGGATGTTTGGTCATGAGAAGAGGAGACTCTGGGGGCATGTCATAACTCTCCTCACATGCTTAAAGAACTGTCATATGGAAGAGAATTAGATTCATTTTATGTGACTCCAGAGGGAACAAGGACCGATGGTTAGAAGCTACTGAAAAGAGGATTGTAGCGCAGCCTAAATACGAATTTCGTGCATCCGTTTATTTACTTATTCAAGAAATCAACGTTGAATGCCTACTATGTGACCGACGCTGGCCGAGGCACCAGGGATAAAGTCCTGGTGAAGACTCGGCCCCTCTGTCTAGTGGAGAAGAGCGACACAGGCAAACAATTGTAATACAGTGTGGAAAGTGCTGACAGGGCCCCTGTGTCTGACTGGGGTGGTGAATGGGGTGGGGAAAATGGGGGTTCAGGGAAAGGTCAGGCTGGGCAGGGGACCATAAATGTCCACTGAGGATATTCCACCTTCTGATAACTGAGAACCTATTTGGCCTAAATAAATGAGGCTCAAAAAGGTACTTGAACCTCAGTTATCAGGTACATTTTCTGGATGACTAGGCCATGTAGATACAGCCTTAATAAAAATGATGGCTGATAGATGGGTGGTGCTTTATCATTTACAGAGCACATTTAATCCTCACAACAGCCCTGCCAGGATCGCTCTGTTATCCCTGTTTTGTAGTTGGGTTAACTGAGGCTCAGATCAGTGAGCCTTGCCTAAGGTTACATAATTATTATAAAGATGGAACTGGGGCCAGAACCAAGTTCACGAGTCCCCCATCCAGGGTACACAGACTTCCCAGAGCTGCCAGAGGCTCGGCCACGCTAATTATAACCTGCTCTGACCCATGCACAAAAGTACTTTGGGGCCAGGGTTTGGGTCTCTTGTGAAATGTTTCATACCCCACATCCCCTCCCCTGATTTCTTGGAGCTTTCCCCAGTCTGGTTCCCACAACATTAGTCTGCTCTGATTAAGCCAGACAGTTTCCTGTCCTCTGCCTGGGACTTTCTCTCCTGCTCCTCTCCTCTGGCCCCGACCCTCCCCTTTTCGTTGTCCTTGCTTCATATTCTCTCATTTCCTGGAGAACCCAAGAGTGGCCTAAGACTATGAGATTCTTTGGACTTCCTAGACCATCAGTCTTGGGTTCCTCTGATCTTGATGAGACCTCTTGAGTCCAAAAAACTAAAGAGGGTGAGATATCTAAAAACTGTAAGTCAGAAGGATGGAAGGAAGAAAGATAGGGTATTAATAATAATAAAAACTTACCTTGGGCTCACTACCTATGAGGAAATACTAATATTATCTCCATTTTACAAATGAGGACACTGAGGCACAGAGAAGTAAAGCACGTTGACCCAGGTTGAGCAGCAAAGCTGGCTGCTGAGTCGAGGTGTTTAGCCACTATGCTCTGCTGCCTCCCTTGAGAGGAAAAGGGAGGAGAGAAACAAAGACTAGGAAAGGCTTTCATTCGGTGTGATTTTTGGAGCCTCTGCTGCGCTGAAGCTATGGGGGAAGAAATAGATCTAGTTCCTGCCCTCAGTGAACTCAAAGCTACAGAATCACAGAAAATCAAAGGGGGAAGAAATCTTGGAGATGTCGTCCAAATTGGGACACAGGAGGTGAAGTGAAACACCTAGGAGGGAAAAGGGAACACACACCTTTGCACGCATACAAAAATAACATAAAACATACACCTCAGCAGTTCAAGGCTTAACAACCACAGCCGAGCACCTGTTACAGTAAATACTGTGCTGGGTGCTGCCACAGGCAGAGGGCAAAGTCCTTGCCCTCAGCTGGAGAGGCAATTACAAGGGTAGGAAATAGAATGACATTGACCAAGAGAGTGCAAAGCATTTAATGTTTTTGAGAAAGAATGAGTAGTCCAATTTGGCAGGAGTAGAGCTTACTTTTAAGAGAGAAGTGAAAGGTAAGATAGAGATGCTAAGGCATGTAGTACAAACTGAGCTCAGAGATAGCAAGAGAAGCAGTAAGGGGGGGCTTATCAGGAAAGGCTTCCTGGAAGAGGGGGCATTTGGGTTGCATTTGAGAAGAAGGAAAACTTGGATTAGCAACTGAGGAAGCAGAATGAGTAAAGTATTTATGGGACAAGGTGGTGTGGGAGGTGGAAAAGGAGGAGAAAATTAACTTTTGGGTTCAGTTCAAGTCAACAAATGTTAGCTGAGAGTCTGCTAAGAACTGGACATCCTTGATAAGCATAAGGATGAATTAAAAACATAGTGTCTGTCCTCAAGGAGCTCTAGTTCAGTGCTTCACAGAGTCATAGGATGCCCAAGTACAATGGAGCTCCAGGTGGTGCCTTGGCCCAGGCTGGGGGTTTGGGGAAGGCTCTTGGGGCACTAAACCTGAACTGTGTCTTGAAGGAAGAAGAGGAGTGAGCCAACTGATGGCAGAGAGAAGCAAGCTAAGGCAGAGGTTGAGGTAGGGTGCAGCTGGGACTGTGCAGAAGCCTCTGACACTCTGAGATTTGTAGAAGGTAAAGTGCACATTGGAGATAGCAGAAGATGATGCTAAAGAGGTAAATAGCAGCTAGGTTGGGCAGGACCTAACCTAATTGGAACTTCATCTGAAGTCACTGGGGAGCCATTGAAGGGTTTTACACAGGCAGTGATATTAGATTTGTGTTTTAGAAAGATCATTCTGGCAACTGTGTGGAGAATGGATTTAAGGGGAGCAAGCTGGAGGCAGGGGAACCAATTAGGAGGTTATTGCAATAGTCCAGGGAAGTGATGACAGAGACTTCAACCAAGGGAGAGTTGTGGAGGGGGTGGATAGAATCGAGACCTGTTTAAGAGGGATGTTCGGTGGTACCTTGTCCGAGATAAGAGAGGAAAGAGTCTGGGATGAGTGCCCGACTTAAGTGGGGAAGTAGCGGGGTTGGTGGCAGAAGGACTAAGGAAATGAGGCTGAAGATGCCCAGATTACAGCAGCCACTGCCTGCTCGTGACTGAGGGCCGGAGTCAGAGTCCACAGCTTTTATGGACTGAGCTGGTCTCAGGAGCTGGTGAACAATTCCTGGAAATCCCTGGATGAAGACCGAGGACTTGGCAGTTTTTCAGGTTTAAAGCCAAAAATCAGTGTCTGGAGGTGGGGGTTGGAGAAAAGAGGATTGTGCGTGTGCCTGTATGTGTGTGTGTTTGTGCACAGGTGTGACGTGTGGTTCAAAAGAGTATCTAGAACTTGCGGCCAGGAATTCTTGGGTTCCAGGAACTACTGCACCTCTGATGTGTGTCGCACTCAGGCAGCAGCACTGCCCCACACCGCAGCGTCCTGGTGAGAACAGAGGATCAATCCCAATTCCCTCCATCCCAGCGTTCTGCCAGGGGTCAGGGACGTCAGATAGAGGACTTGGAGGCGAACAGAAACACAGGAGAATATTGCTTATGAAAGCAAGGAGTCACTTAATCTTTAGAGGTCATGCAGCACTGCAGTAGTGTTCAGTGTTCAAGGGACCTTCATGGTGACAGGGAACTGGGGTGGGTTGGGGGGCATGGTGACGGCACCTGATGTGGAGTTCAGAGAGACTGGAGTTATGCTTCTGGCTTTGCTGTTGACCAGCTCTGTGACTTTGGAGAATTCACGTCACCTCTTTGGGCCTCAGGTTTTTCATCTATGAAATAAGGGGATTGGATTAGATCGTCTCGTATAGGTTTCTCCCAGCTCTAAAATTCCATGATTCTGAAGAATGCAGTCAGGTAGCTGCTGTCCATTTGATCCTTCCTTGGTCTTACTATCTACACTTTTCCAAAATCTTACCATTTCTTGATTCTTGAAAACTTCTGAGTAGGATGTCCTCTTTCATGTCTACCCTCCCATTCTCCTGCTTCAGCATGAACCTTACTGGGGAGAACGAACATCTGCTCACCATTGCTCAGAACAAAGGCCCCCTCCTCAGCCTTCAGTGTTGGCTAAAGAGTGCCCTCAACTGTTCCGACGGTGAACGTGGGGAGGCCCCTGGTCACTGGAGGGCAAGGAGCATGCGGGCAGCCCAGTGCAGTTGTAGTTGTAAGATTTGCCCACAGTCACACTCATACTCAATGCCTTCACAGTCCTCCTACCTCTGAGCCTGTGCTCATGCTGTTCCCTCTGCCTGGAAGGGCTTCTTCTCCTTCCCATGGCTTTTCTGAAGCAAGGGGAGACATGAGAACCCTGACTCCCAGCTCCTCTTTCCAGCTCTCGTCATCTACAGTCACAGATGATAAGCTATTATTATTATTATTAATGGTTCACGGTCACACCACAAGTACCTATAGATGACAGAGTTGACGTTAATGAAATAATAAGAATGGCTAATATTTTATTCACCCTGTATATCTCTCATTTAATCCTCACAACTGTCAACACTATCAACAACCAACACGTAGCCACAACACCACCAACACTGGAGTAGCTGTCACTACAGTTGACTTCTGGTTATCTCCTCTTTGGAATGGACATTGAATGGACACCCATTCTCGTCTCCCTCCTACTGTCTCCGTCCTCCTAGCTCATTCTCCTCTCTTGCTTACTCTTTTTGTGGGATGGGTGCAAAAGTAATTTCTCTAAAATCCACCCTTTAGTGGATCCCCATCATCTACAGGACCAAGTCCATACTCCTTAGAATGACCTTGGACAGCTGCCGGGCCATCCCCCACCACCACACCCTCCTCCAGGATTCCCATAATTGCCTTCACCTGCTGCCTGGTTACCCAAACTGAAAATGTTCCCCCTTCCCGTCAGCTTTCACACTCTCCCAACCATTAAATCCTATTGATTCTACCTCTTTCATATTTTTCATATCTATTCCATTTCTCTTTATTCACTGTCTTAGTTTTATATCCTTATAATTTCTCTCCAAGAGCAGTGCTGCAGCCCCCTTCTGTGTCCTCCCTCCCCCAAACACTGGCAGAGTATTCTATCTAATTCTTCATTTACTCCTCTCAACCGCTGTGACAAAATCCAAACTCTTGATCCAGCATGTAAAACTCTGTATGATCTGGCCCCAGCCTATGTTCCCTGTCCCACGTCTCTTCTTTCTCTCTCTCTCTCTCTCTCACTCTCCCTCTCTAGCTAATCAGAACCACTCGCAGATGCCACAGTCCACCAGAAATCCATGCCTCTGAGCCTTTGCTCACATGTCTATTCTCCCTGGAGGAAGTCCTCCACCCCAACCACAACACTCCCCTTATCTGCTTGGTGGACACGTTCCATTTTTCCAAACTTGGTCTAAGTGGTATCTCCTCTATGAAGCCTTCCTGAGCACCAACTCCCCAAGGCCAAATTGACCATTTCATTCTCTGTGTGTTCATTATGTCCCTTTCTACTGTTATCATGGCACCGATAACCCCATGTTGCATTTATGTGTTAAAGTCTGTACTCCCCTGTCAATTCCTTGAGAGGAGGCATGTGGGCTTCTACTTCCCGTCTCTAGCCCCCAGCACAGACCTGACACATAGTAGGTAAATGAGCATTAAATGTTGAGTGGATGAATGACTGAATGGCATTCAAGACCTGCCACAATCTGATCCCAGTCTACCTATCCTCTCTTATGTTCCATAAACAATAAAAATATGGCACCTTAATTTTATTTATTTATTTTTCCCCCAAAGCCCCAGTAGATAGTTGTATGTTATAGCTGCACATCCTTCTAGTTGCTGTATGTGGGACGCGGCCTCAGCGTGGCCGGACAAGCGGCGCATTGGTGCGTGCCCGGGATCCGAACCCCGGGTCGCCAGTAGCGGAGCACGCGCACTTAACCGCTAAGCCATGGGGCCGGCCCAAAATATGGCACCTTAAAATTGCCATGCACATGTAGCTTGCAAGTGCATTTAAGGGGATTATCAATTTTAATCCTCACACCCCTGCCCTTCCACAAATACCCAGAGCTGCAGCCGTGCCAGGCTGTTCCCCAGATGCACCACACACTTCCCTGCCTTTGTCCTCAATGTTCTTTGTGCCCAGAATCTCTTTACTTTCATATCTGGTAGTTGAAGGCTTAATTGTGCCCTTGCACAGTCCCTTCTCAGATTCACTGTCTCTTTCCCACTACTGAAATTAATCATTTCTCCCCTAAACTCCAAAGCTGATGATTGGCCTGAGCCTTATATGTAACTAAAGCTATTTATTATAAATGCCTCAAGAGCAAGGCTGTACCTTGTTAATCCTCTTATCTCTATGGTAGTTAGCATGAACTCTGGCACATAGTAGGTCCTCAGTATGTGTTGCTGATTAGAATAGAATAGAATAGAATTGAACTGAATCAACTGTTTAGGTTTCAAAGTTCTTCCAGTTTTTGTTGGAACCACAGGCAGAAGGGAATCAAGAAAGTGTTGGGAATGGGTTGAAGCTGAGCGTGAGTGAGGGTGGAGCCAGAGGGCAGTCTGCTTCAATTTGACAGAAACTCTCCCACAGAAATTATAGACAAGATCTCTTGCCAGCAAGTTGCCTGTGGATGTTTATGGAAGCATCATTATTGCTATTATTTAATTTTTGATTGTCCCAGACAGCACACTGAGCACTGAGTAATGTGCTGACGGCCAACCTCCACCTGTGCCAGGGACTCCTCAGGACGTTGTCTCAAGATGGTTCTCAGAGCCCACTCTAACCTCAGAGAACTCATACCATCTCGAGAGTTGGAAGGCATCTTACAGATCTTCTGTCCCACCCGTGCACTTTATAGATGAGGAATCGAGGGCCTGGAGAGGGGTGGGGTTCGCCTGCGGTCCCCCTGGTGCTAAATGGCAGAACTGGAGTTCAAACCAGTTCTTCTGATTTCCGCTGATGTGTCTTTGGATGTTCTCTCTACCGAAATCTGCCCCACCAGACTGCTGTTCAAGTTCCTCGTCTTCTACCTTCCTCCATTCCGTTCACTTCACCAAATATTTATTTTCTTGAGTATCTACTCCTGCAGAGAAGCCTGTGCTTGGAAATGCTGAATAGAGAGACGGGGAAGACGAAGTTCCTGATCTTGACATGTTTACTGCCTAAACTGTGGGTGGCGGTGGGTGTGATGGGGGACCTTCCTTTTATAGAGCACTTCACTGAGCGTCCTCAGACTCAGTTCTTTGGGCCTTCTTGTGCCCCTTTCTCAGGCCGTCCACTATCCCTGTTTTATCACTGATGAAACTGGGGCTCAGAGACGTGGAGCTGCCCCCTGATTGAACCTAAGCCCCAAGTACCTGCCAGCTGGCAACCTCCCTTCCCCTTTGAATGAGTGAAGAGGAAGAAGCCGGGGTTGCCTCACCTATTGTTGGCCCACCTGAAGAAGGTGGGAGCAGGAAAGAGACCAGACTTGGGAAGGGGAGGGAGCCTCTCCTGAGCTCCTGGAGCCTGACATTTGCTGTCATCACCAACAGCTGTTCACAGCTCCCGGCTCCACTCTCCTTGCTCCCCTCAGGCCCTCCTCCACTTCTTTCTGGAAGAAACGCAGCTTAAGTCCTTTACTTTTGCGACTCTAACAGAGCTGAGGGTCCAAGAGACATAAGCCAGCAGGTCTAGGGGACCTGAATAGTGGGTATCTTTGTGGAGAAACCCAGGAGGAGTCTGCATCAGCAGCCTTGGCTCCTTCAACCTTGCAGGCAGAAGCGGCAGCCCCCTGGCCGTCCAAGCACCGTCTCGGGAATGCCAACACACCATTAATTTGTGTGCCTTGCAAATACTTTATTGGCATCTCGTGGTGTTGAAAGTCATGTAATTATGAGCAGAATTTATACGTCGCCAGGGCTGCCTGGGCGCCCTCCCTGCGTCTCCTTCCAGGCACTGCAAATATTGAAGGCTGGCTTAGAAAAGAATCAAACCGACCCGCCTTTATATCTATGCACCCTGTAGATAAGGTTTTAATTGAAAATTGGTTCGTCTGTTCCCTGTGCCTAATTACAAGCCGCCTGCACTGCCAGCAGAGCACACAGGCAGGGGCCCAGCACCCTCAGGGAAGCCCGGGGTTGGTCCTGGAGTGGCGATGGAAGTGACTCTGGCAGGTTTCCCTCTTCTACACCCACCATGTGAGGCCTTCTGGTTTCTTACTGATGAGTGGGCTCTGGTCTTTGCAGCAGGACTCTCCCTCACCTCCCCCTTCCTCCCCATTCCATGGCTGGTGATTCTCCAGTGAGGACAGGATACAGCTCACAGCCTGCTTCCTCCCTTCTGCCTGGGCTATCCTCCTCCCACCCCCTGTCCTGCCCGCTCTTTTCCTTCCAGCCCAATTTTGCAAAACCAGTCTCTGCTTGTCAACACCATTCCCTTCTCCACCTCTGGACCTGTCTGGAGGCCACTCCCCCCACCCAGGACATTCATTCCCAGCTCCTCCTCGCACTCCTTCCCCAGCTGCTCTGTACCCTCCTCTTCCATGAAGCCCCTGCAGTAGTGACTTAGGGCCTGTGATCCTTCTAGATCTTCTGCCCTTGTGTGTCCTTCCTGAGGACTTGCTCTCCTGTCAGGCTGGAGCATCCTCCACCCTCTGTAACTCCTCCTCACCAAGCAGGATAAGGTTCTGCACCTGAGGAGGAGCTCAGTAGTGGCCTGGGGGTGAGGGGCTGGGTCGTCAGCTCTATCTGCCTTCTGCCAGGGACTGGCAGGTTGATTGCCATGAAGTGGGAAAGGCAGGGGTCAGCTTGGCTGCCTTGCCTGGGTGGGGCCAAAGTGTTTGATTCAAGGCCCCAGGCGGAGGAGGAGCACCCAGGGCCTGCCCCAGGTAGGTGCCCGTGGCCTCCACCCTCAACTGCCCTCCCTTGGCCCCCAGTCACATGTCACTGCTGTCACATTTGGCTCTAACAATAATTCCCCTGCTGGAGAGCAGGAGGAAGAATTCATTTCCCAGCTCCAGCCGGGCGGCTGTGAAATATGATTTCTAAAGTGTTAATAATGCATCACGTTTAGATAGCACTTTACATCTTCCAGAGCGGCTGGCTGGGCGGGGGCCCGGCAGCCAGGTTTCACTTCAGGACTTCTCATCTGGATCATATGCCTACCCACTGGTGCCTAAGTTTCTCTTTCTGAAACAGGTGATGGAATCATTCAGTCTCGGCCTCTCTCAGGGTACGGAGGTGCCTCTCCTTGCCACCCTACCCCCTTCTTCCAGACTGCATTTCTCCTTCATTGATCTTCTCCTAGAAAGCCCCCATCATTTCTTCTTTCATTCATCAAACTCTAGTAAGTGCCTGTTGTGTGCCAGGGCCTGGGATGCAGAGGTGCGACCTCCTTTGGGGCTCTTGGGGTTGGATGGGAAAGAGGTGTGAGTCCCCTGCCCCCAGAACTGTGGCCTAAAGTGAAGGGATGACGCCTTCCTCTCTGCTCGATTTTGGGGATGTGGGGACGGGGATGCTCTCTGCAGGCAGCCAGGGCTTCCGAGGGAACCCAGCTGGCTCACTTCTTTGGACCTGGAGGGGAAACCCTGCCTTGTTTTTGGTGGTCTGCTGAGAGCCACTAAACCTTTAGGGTCCTTGACCTCCTAAGAACTGGAACCTTTCTCAACCCTGCTACTACTGCCCCTGTGCCTTTCACACATGTGCATGATAAATACCCGCATCTTTTCATTCCTTTCCAGGGCTTTTCACAGACCTAGAATATTCCCTTCTATCCATGTCATTGAGCCCTTTTCCACCTATCACTCCAAAGGCTTGGGAAATCTCTCCATTTCTCAGCCCACATCCACAGCCACTGCTTCCAGGAAGCCCTCCTAGAGTGATCTGAGGAAAAGAGAGGAAGGATAATGGTTATGATGGGTTACCCCAAGTTCTCCCATTGCTCCCACCCAAAAGACAGCTGCCCTTGACACAGAGGAGTACCAGGGTACTGCCCTCTTTGCAGTATTCGGCCCCCTGAAAAGTATATGGAAATTCTATTTTTGTAGAATCGTATGCATTTTTAGGAGACCTGGATTTCTAGTTTCTAGGAGTCCTGCTTTGCCACCAACTGTCTTTGCAATGTCTTTGGACCTCAGTGTCGTCATCTGAAAACTGAGGCTCTTGAAAAGGTGGTCGCTAGGGCTTTCTCTGACCTTCTTTGATGATGCTCCTACTTCACACAATTCCTTGGTGAGTTATTAGGTAAAGAGAAGAAGCCCTTTGATAAGAGGTAACTGCCTTCCGGTTGATTGGTTTCGTGGAGCAAGTTGGGGGGATGTGTTTTCCTGGAGGGTGGCTTGCCTGTGCTCTGTAATGTCTGCATAGGCTGCTCCTGTCCTCAGCTGGGTCTGTAGCCTGTGGGTCTGGCCCAGAGTAGGAGCTCCCTGAGGACCAGGCTTGGGGCTCTGTAATTCTGTTTGCACTTTGTTCTGCACCCCCAGCTGGATGCTAACTCAAAGCTTTGTGGGGCCAGGGCTGAGGACGCTTCCCCTTGCCCTCAGCCCTTCTGACTCCTCTCACTTCCTATGAAGATAGTTCCTCACAAAGTTTTCCCAAAGGGTTCTGCTGCCGCTGCTGTTCAACTGACACCGTAGCTGACAAGTTATTAAAAATCCTTCGTTATTATTCTGTACCATCTCTCTCCCTCCTCCCTCCCTGCCCTGCCCCAGGCTTCCAAGGCCCATGGCTGTCACTGAGAAATGCCTGGAGGCCCCTCACCAAGAGAGGCAGGCTTTTCCACCTCCTCCCTCAAAGTGGCCCTCGCAGATGTGGCAGCTGGCCAGAGGCGATGGGTCTCACCCAGGGCTGGGGATTCTCACACCTGGGTTCCTGATCCTGCCTTCCACAGAACTCACAGGTGCTTCGGTGCTCAAAGGTGTTTATATCAAGAAATGGTTGGAGAGGGATTTGCAGTCTCCCAGGGATCTTGGTTAGGGAGACATCTCTGAGGTGTGCACGTTCCAGATGACATCTGGGACCTGATGCTTCATCCCCTGGGGAAAGAGTGACAGGCTAACTCCATCATCGCACTCCCTGAGCTGGGGGTCCAAACCCAGCTCATCCATCACACGTCCCCATAATCAGATTTGGCTGCAGCAAGAACAGAACATAATACTCAGCTCCTCTCCCAGGCTTTACAGTGATAGGTCCTGAGATGTGGAGAGCCTTGCTCCTTGGAGATTCAAGGAGGGAGGGGCAGGGCCCAGAGGGAGAGGTCCCTGCTCCAGAGTCAGGTGGCGAATAGGCAGAGTCTCCAGAGCAGCTCAGCACCTTCACAGTACTTTCCCCACTGCAGGGCTTCCCACGGGCACCCCAGGCAGAGTTTCTGTGCCCTGTGTCTGGGCAGGGGATCCAGGATCAGAGATGTGATTGGGATGATGTTCAGGCTCTGCCTCCTGAACTGGAGTCCATTCACTTATTCTCTGTCGCATTTCTCTCGACTCAAACTTGCCTCTTCAGATCGAATTCACTCTTCCTGGTTCTCAAGCATCAAGTTCCTTTTGTCCTGAACCTCATAGCCTTGTTCAGTCCCACTTTCCAGGACCAGCCCCCGGGGCAGAAGGCTCTGGGTGGCTGGGTTAGAGACAAGAGTAATCATCCATTATTAGCCTGAGAATTCAGGGGCTACAGTCCCACCATGATGTGGCCTCCAGGTTGTGTTGATCTTTAGTTTATCTCTACCTTTGTTTGCCCAGATGAATTTTAACCATCTGTCCAGAGGTGTGGGGGCAGAAAAAAACTGAGATGAGAGTTAGTGAAGTGAAATTGTGGTTAGGGACAGTGGCCTTTAGGATTGGGGTGGGGATATAGTCAGAACTGGGGCTTGAGATTGACCAATGCTTGGGACGGGCATTGGGGCGGGCAAGAGGGGCCAGGCTTGAAGCAGGGGTTCCTGTTAAGGATGGGGGTTTATGTGCTTATTTATTCAAGGAACATCTATTGATCACTTCTGCTGACTGGGCACTGAAGGAATTTGAGATGCGTTGCCTTCAAGAAGCTCATGTTCTAGTTAGGATTTGGGGTTAGAATGATGGTTAGGATTAGGCTTGGGTTGGAGTTGGTGTTGGGGTTGAGATTGGGTTAGGGGCCACTGTTTGGGGTTAGTGTTGAATAAGAGTTAGGTTGTGTGTAACCATACAGGTTGGTGTGTAAGTTCCTTCCTCCGAGGCCCTGCTCCTTAATTCTCCCCTCCCACTGCTTACCGGAGCTCGTCTCTGCTGTCTAAGGCTTCCTGGACTTACTGGAATCCGTTTAATGACAGCCACCATCTGCTACCCCTCCTAGTGATCAGCCCCTTCCCCTTCCCCTTCTGCGCCTCCTTCCGCCTTTTCCCAGCGGGAGTCCTGCATCCTGCCTTCCTGGGGGCGGGGCCTCTCCCACAGCTCACATTCTGGGACTCTCTGAACTGGGCCCCTCCCTCTCCAGCTCCCTGTCTGCAGTCACTACAGATGACCTTATGTACCCACCCCACCCTCCTTCCCCTGCACCACCCCCACCTAGCTGGGCTCTCACACTTGCATCTTTCACACATTTGGGACCCTCTGTCTTCAGTGGAGCTGGCCTCTCCTTGTTTCCCCTCTTGCCTTGAAGCAACATTTCCTTATCACTCCCTCCCTCCTTCTCCTTTGATGCGTTTCCCAGGGTCCTGTCAGAAGTCCCCTGAGGCTTTTATTTCAGTCTGCCCTTCCTCCTCCGTTAACTCCCTTCAGAGAACCGCACCCCCCCCCCCACCTTCCCCAGCCATCCCTCCAACTCACCACCTCTGGGCTGGAGAAATTTCCTTTCATCTCCTCTCATCAGTCATGTGGGGCAGATCCCTCACAGGATGCCTGCCCCTTCTGGCAGCCCAACCAGGAGCAAGTGATACTGTTAGGAAAGTCATTTCCATGGGATACAAGGTGTCGGGGAATGCTAAAGTGGGGGTGTGGAGTCGGGAAGCATCTTTTCCTCTCTTGTTTCATTCCAGGGTGAAATACCCTGACTCCAAGGTCATCACCCTTCTCCCTCCATTAGCCCCATGCCAGAGTTCAGGGGATGGCTGGACGAAATGCCAGGATTTCAGGAGTGGCTTGGGAAGGAAGTTCCAGAATTATCTGAGCAGAGGTCAAACTGCTCCCATCCCCACCTTCCATTTCAGAGAATCTGCATATAAACCTACTGAGGGCTGGGTTTCCAGAGGCTTCTCTCTGCTCCAGACCATCGTCCCTGCCCCCCGCCCCCTCCTCTGCCTTTTCCTTGCTCTTGGAGCCTTCTTGTGCTCCCCTGAGAACCTCCTCCCACCCCACCCCTCCATCCCTCTGAGGACCATCAGCTTGATTGACTCTGATATCGGGGAAGGCATAAGCTGCTCGTTGAAATGCACGGCGCCCTGTCCCCTCACAGGGAGATAATCGAGGGGGAATATTGGCTCGTCCAGGAAACGAGGTGCTAAATTTGTTGTGAGATTGGTGTCACAAGCAATCAAAGGCAGCCTCTCCCCATCCAGGGCTGGGCAGCCAAATGAGAAATCATTAAGTTATGGCAGAGACCAGGGACAGCGGAGATGCAGAGATGGAGGAAGGAGAGACCCCCTCCCCTTTCCCTGGGAGGGGGAGCAACACAGGGAGATCAAAAAGGGAAGGAAAGAATCAGAGATGCAGAGAGATGTGAAGGAAGAGGCAGGCTGCTTTCTCCAAGATTTCTCTTGTATCTGAGAGTCTGTACCCTCTGTGCCTTGGGCCCACCAAGCTCCTCTTTATGCAAACTTTACGAAGCTTTAGTGAGCACCTCCGTCAGTGATATGCTCCGGACTTCTCCTCTGGCATCTAGGTGGTCTCAGCCTGACACAGGACACAGGACAAAGAGACAAGTGAGCAGGGTTAAGTGTCCCCAGATCAGTGAAATTTTTGTAAGTAGAAAAATTGAAAAGAGCCCAGGTTGAGAAGCTGATGAGGACACAGGCCAGCTTGGCTGGTTTGAACGGGAGAGAGGAAAATCAATACCTTCTGTACAACACCTGTGGGAATACTGCCTGGAGGAGGGGGTTTTGAAGGATGCGTAGCAGGCCCTGGGTAAGTGTAGGCTTGCTAGAAGATGGCGGGGTGGCTGGCACGTGTACACGTAGGTTACTTTCCCTTTTCTGCTAAATACTTGCCTCCTTCACAGAAATAAGGCCACAGAGCTCTCCTGGCTTTCACAGGCTTTGGGGTCCTAGGAACAGTCATCAGTATGCAAGGCCTTGAAGAGAAGGTCTCTCCATGGACACTTAGTATGGACTCCCAATTGCTCACCACCACTGTGTCCCTTATCAATGTCTATCTAACCAACAGTGGTTAGATGAATGGTTTTGGTCTCCCTTGGCTTCCCTTGTTTTGGGGCATTTGTGTTCCATCTGACAAGCACACCGAGTCAGGTAGAGAAGGAAAGATCAGGAGCAGACAGAGAGACCAGTGTTCCCGGCCCAGCCCCTAGCCTCAGCATCAACCCCAAAGGCCTACCTCTGGGACCTCCCTACCCTATGCCTATTGAATGCCGCCATATTGAGACCTTGCTCCTACAGCTGTTAATTACAGAGCCTCCATGTCCAGGCTCCCTCAGCTCCCTGCAGCAAATTAACATTCTGTGCCCCTTGCACGTGTAGAGTGAACCAAGTTAGATGGATCGATTCAGCAGCCGGTCGGAGCTGCTTTTACTTTACGCAGGATTGATCTAGATGACCCCAAATTGGGGCCTCTAGAAGTGCCTTTGCGGGAAATCTTTTTAATGGAGATTAATTGGAAAAGCCTAGAATGTCCTAGTTATAGGCAGAAAGTGCCCCATTCTCCCTTTGGGTGGCTACATATCAACACTTGTATGTAGACATGCAGTAACACACACAAGCTCACTAGACACATGAATGCAAACAAGGACACATGTGCCCCCCAGCACACACACACACATAAACACACACACTCACACCACCACACAGCTGCCTTATTCCTTCTGATTCTTGTTAGCCCATCTCAGAACCTTACTAAGTTGACACACTGTGGCTCTGTGCAGCTTGGATCAGCCACATCTTCCACTTTTGTCTTTCTGAATCTGGACGTTTGTCTTTGTCTATGTCCAGTCTCTCTCAACAGCCTAGATATTTCTGGAGGGTAGAGACTGAGGAATGCCCAGAATGAGAAAGTGTTTAATTTTTAAAGAAATATGACCTTGGATCCTTGGATCCAATTTCTTTATGTGTCTGAATTCCAGCCACTTCCAACTGCTCACTGGTCTTTTATGTCTCCATGTCTTAGCTCATGCTGTTCTCTTTGTCTGGAAGCCCTCCCCCGAGTTCTCTGGGTGTTGAAATCCTTTCGTCTTCAAGGCTCAATGCAATTCTAGTCAGTAAATGTGTATTTATTGAATATCTACTGAGCCAAGCGAAGCCTCCAACGTCTAACCTGTATGACTATAGAAAGAGCCTAGAGCCAGCAAAGGCCAACAAGATACGGGTCTCAGCCCAAGGGAAGACCAGTGTGGAAGTCAGACATGTGAAAAAATGCAACTTATTCATTGATCTAAGGTACTTTCCTCTGTGTCGCTCCATCATGACACTCATCATGCTGCGTTGCCCAGAGACTTGGTATGTCCACTAGACTGTAAGTGAGGTGATGGCAGGGCCAGGTCTATCTTGTTCACTTTGCATTGCAGAGCCCAGGACAGTGTCTAGTATGTAGTAGACACCCAAAAAATGTTTATTACACGAATGAATGACTATTGAGTTGAGTTGACTTTCTCTGGACGCAGATGCTTTATCCATTAATCATTAATTCGCATAATCAAACCACAAGCATTTATTAAACACCTATTATGTGCAAAGCACTTTTGTATTAGTCACTTTGGAAGATGCACAACTGAGATTACATTTCTTGCCTCAAGGAGTTTACAGTCTAGTCATGTGAAAAAGGAGCCAGAATAAAATACAGTATAGCTACAGACTGAACTATAGGTCTAAACCAACATGATTCTGTTCAGGTCTCATCGCTACCTCATTGAAGTTTCATGATTAATTGCCATGGGACAAAAGCTTTACTTATGCCATTGACTTCTATCCTAGACCATTTTTTGAACTATTCTTTTACCTGCAGGCGGCTCTGTTCAGAATTCCTTCCTTTAAACTTTGGTACTGCAAACCATTTCTGTCCACCATGATCGAACTGTTACAGATTGATTATTTGATGAGTATGTGTCCAAAGTAAGAAGAAAATATATGAGGTGTGCGAGTCGAATCATAAAGCGCCAGAATTGAAAAGGATCTTAAATACTACCCACAGCCCTTTGGAACATTGCCGTCAGATGGTCATCCATCTATATGTTGAACACCTCTAGTAATGGGGAGCTCATTGCCATGTGCTATTAGAAGGTTCTTACACGAATAAAAAAATCTGCTCCCCTGGGAGCCACAGGCATTAATGTCTGGCCTGGGGGCTTGTAATGAAGGCTCAGTAATGGGGCCTGGGGATCCACCTGTGTTATGGGCTTGTAACGTGTCTGCCAAGTCAGCCTTTCTCGGAGGCACTAGTGGAGAGCCAGTGCCAATGTAGAGAGCATTCATCAGAGCCCCGTGCCTTCCCATATTAGTTGCCCACCTGGCTCATAGAGTCAGCCCATCTGGAAGTGCTGGAGACATCTGTGAAGTCATCTGTGATGGAGGGTTCCCGACTCTGGAAGGAGATTAAGGTCTAACACCTGGATTTGCTGGTCTTTTTTCTTTTTGAGGGGAGGGGGATGTGAGGGGCTGCAGAAATATAATAAAGCTCATTAAACCTAGAAATGGAGAAGTGTTCTTAAGAGCTCCTGTCTGTATCGGAAGACCTGGATTTCCTTCTGGCTCTTTTGGTTTCAGAGTAAAGGAGAGAATGCCCTCCTCACTGTTGCCCCAGCCTTCGCCTTTCTGGATTTCTCAGCATTGAGACTATTTATTCCAGAGCCTGTTCCTAGAAGTGCCAGGAGACCTCTGTGGGGAGGGTCTGGTGATCAGCCTGCATTTCTTCTTGGGCTTTGAGCCTGTTGAGAGCACTCAGGGATACCATTCTGGCTTCTCTCAGATTGTACTCCGAAGCCATATTCCTAACAGTGGTGACTGAGACTGTTCAATCAAGCAGAGGGAGGCTTTCAGAGCAGAACTGTCTTCTCTGTAGGGAGGCCTCTTGTCTGCCTGAGGGAGGGGTTTAATGTAGGAGGGGGGAACGGGGTTAGACCCCAGGACAAACTTCTTGTTTGCCCAGGGAAAGGCAGGGTGGTGGGAGATGAGGGGTGACTCACTGATCTCCCTCCTGGAGGGCACACGGCTGCCTGGGGCCAGGATTAGCTCTCCCTTTGAGGTCGCCTGTGGGAGGGAGGCAATAGTGGTGGTTACTTGGGCCTGTCCTGGTTTGTGGGCTTTGCCCTCAGTTGCCTTTGGAATTACCTCAGATACAGCCCACCTCTCTCCTCCTCCCCCTCCTTGGCTAATCCTTTCAAAAATCCCTTCCATTTCTCAAGGATTTCACTCCTTTTCTTTGACCTAAATGCTCAAGACCTTCAGATGAGGCCAGAGGGTGGTAATCCGCCCCAGACCTCCCCGCCCATCCGCCCACACAGCCCCCAAGGCCTCTGCTGCCCCCCCTCGCCTTCTCCAATTTCTTTCCTCTGCTTCTCTGTCCTTATCTTCATTCACATTTTCCTCTCCCAGATGGTCTCATTACTTTTTTTTTCTTGATTCTCACTTCCCGTTTTTATCCATCTTCCCAGCCTTCTCTGTAATTTCTCTCTCACTGCTCCTTTTCCCCTCCTTTCCTTTAGTGAAGGAGGGCTTCCAGGTTACGATTCCTAGCCCCCCAACTTGCCCCCACCATGAGTGCAGGACAGCAAGTTTTGGGGTGTGCCTTGTCCCTGGAGAAGGGGGCCCTCTGTAATTGGGAGGCTGGCTCAGAAGCCACGAGGAATTGGGGGCCATGCCCACCTCTCTCCTTTGCTGACCCTCAGTTTCCTCCAAACAAGGGTCTAGGATTGGTGATCAGGGCTCTTTCCAGATATAACCTGCAGATCCTCTTTCTAATTTAATTTTCTTCTTTCCCTCTCCTGTCTCTTTGTCTTGTTCTCTGTCTCTTTCATACCAGTGTCACCTCAGCTCCTTCCTTCATTCTTCCCTCCTTCCTTACCTTCAAACAATCTTTTACCGCCTCTTTCTCACTCTTCCTGCCGCCAACTTTCTCTTCCTCTTCTTTGCTGTCTATTTACTGTCTGTCGCTCTTCCCTTCCTTTTCTCTGTTTTCATTTTGTCTTTGTATGTTGGGCCATCTCTCTCAGTGTCTTTTCCTCTCCCTCTGTGGACTTCGGCACCGCTGGCGACCCAGGCATCTCCCTCCTCCATCAGTGTGTTGGAGGAGGCAGATTCAGGGCCTGGAGTCTAGTGGAGGGAGGAGGGTCTCCTTCAATTCCCACCTTCCCAGCCCAGCTCCTGGTGCCTTCTTCCCCCCTCCTTCACTCCTTCTCTGACTTTGTGGCTGTCCTAGCGTCTGCTCTCTCTTCTCCTTCCCTCTCTGTCTATCTTTTGCTCTTTCCCCTTATCCTCTGTCTCCTGTCTGAGCTAAGTCCTTGCCAGCCACCTGCCTCCTCTCTCCCACACTGCCCTTCCTTTGCCCACTGAAGCCAGATTGAAATTCAGTTTTTCAGCAGAACCATCCACCAGCCCTGCCACTCCCTTTCTGCTCCCGCCTGTCATACCTGCTAGAGCCAACCCCACTTGGGCTCACAATGCTATTGTCCTTCATATAAAACATTCTCAGGGTCCCCTGCCAGGACACATTTGCATAGAGTTGTCAGATCAGTTCTGGCCCAGGTGCCTCTGGGCTGGCAGGGCAGAGGGAGCTGGAGGTCCAAACGGGGCAGGGGGGAATTTCCAGCTGCACCTGCCAGTCGTTTTTAGTTCGGGAGCTCAAAGTCCTTGTGAGTGGGCCTGGGCTAGCAGGTCACTTGAGACCCAGGATTGCCTGCACTCTATCTTCCTTTTTCTCACCACGAACCTAGTGGAAGGGGATGTAAGAAACTCTGATGGGGAGTTCCTTACGGGGGAAAACAAAAGTGGCTGAAAATACGGAAAATACGGAAAAAAATTCCGTATGCTGGATACATCTTCTGGTCCTCTCAGCCACTGTCTTAGTGTTACAAACCCACAGACCTCCCTCTACACCCCTGCTGGGAGGAGATGCCAGGATGGGCCTGGGTATACCAGTGCTCCCTCACAGTCTGAGAGCGATGTGGCCCGGGGCTGAGTCCTTAGGGGTGTCAGCAAGGTCTGGCTGAAGCCCCAGGAGGGGGTGAGATGCGGTAGAATCTTGGAACCTCAGAGCCAGAAAGGCCCTTGGGGTGCCAAGTATTCTGCTCCTTCTCTCTACAGTAGAAGGAAGCTGAGACCGAGAGAAGTGAAGTGATCTCCCCAAAGTCACGCAGCTGGATCGTGGCTGGACTGTTCCCCCTGCCTCTTCCAGGGTTCTGTTCCTGCCTCTTGCAGTGACTAGTCCACTGGCCCAGACCAATAAACTCATGAGCCCTGTCACTTTGAACACCAGCCGGGCCCTGCAGCCAGCCTCTACAGCCGGCGTCTGTGGTCTGCTCAAATGCAAGGAAACCAGGCCAGACTGTGGCCACTTGTAAAATCCCATCTGGTCCCTGGAAAGATTCCCCTTCGGCTGTCCCTACCATACCCCGGCCTTGGAGATGGACATCAGGGTGGCTTGGCCAAGCAGATTGTGGGGAGGGAAGAAAGACTTGTTCAGCTTCCTGGGATGAGAAAGGACCGAAAGTGGGTCGGTGCTGAAGGTCCGTGGATCAGTGGATTGGTGGGTGGATTGAGTGAGTCAAGCCATTTGAGGCCCCTGCTGCCCACTATGTCTTTTTCACTTCAAACTGTAAAATGAAGGCAAAGTGCTTTGATATGGTAAATGCTGGTGGGCAGCAGATGGGGGGTGATAATAGTCCTTGAATGTTTGTCTTTGAGGGAGTCCATCTGATATCCATATGACCTGACATCTCCTCACAGCCATACCTGAGATTACCTGCTGTGAGCAAGTCAGTGGAGCTCTCTGACCCCTGATTCCTCTCCTGTCAAAGGAGGGGGTCACAGTCCCTAAAGTCACATCATTTTGACATTTTCAGATTCTGGGATGGGCTCTATATAAGGCAAAATCAACAGACCCACTCCCCTCATGCCCAGTCAACTGGGCAGGCGTGGGGCTTCCCTCCTGGGAGCTTCTGGTCTGTGGGTCCTGAACCGGCTTCTCTCTCTGCCTCTGTATGTCTCCATGCTGGGTGCTGCCTGGGCAGCCAGGGTTTCTGTCTTTCTCTCCTTTCTATCCTCACTCTGCCTGCTCCAGCCAGCACTTCCCTCCTCGCCCTCCCTCTTCTCTTCCTCCCTTCTCCTCTGCTTTCTCTCCTTCATCAAAAGTGCAAATCTCCTGGGGCCGGCCCGGTGGCGCAAGCGGTTAAGTGCGCGCGCTCCGCTGCGGCGGCCCGGGGTTCGCTGGTTCGGATCCCGGGCGCGCACCGAAGTACTGCTTGGTAAGCCATGCTGTGGCGGCGTCCCATATAAAGTGGAGGAAGATAGGCACCGATGTTAGCCCAGGGCCGTCTTCCTCAGCAAAAAAAGAGGAGGATTGGCGGATGTTAGCTCAGGGCTGATCTCCTCACAAAAAAAAAAAAAAAAAAAAAGTGCAAATCTCCCTTTCTTCTCTCCTTTCCCCTTTGCTGGCCGTCCCAGAGAATTGCAATCCTCTTTTCTGGGTGAGAGAATCCAAAGGGAGGGGCCCTCTCTGGCTGTTGTATTTTTCATAGAGCAGGAAGGGAATGGCTGGGGAGGGGGAGAAAGTCTGGGGGGAGGGTGGGAGAGTGAAGATGTGAGAGCAGAGAGAGGGAGGGAGAGCGGCGGGAGGAAGAGTGGAGTGTGGAGAGATTTAGTTCCATCTGAAAGCTGTCGGTGTGAATCAAAGGCTTCCCTTTGAACCAGCAGCGATCTGGAGTGGAGAGCGTGGGGACTGCTCCGGCCCAGGGGGTTCATTACTGCTCGTTTGATAAATCCGGGGAGACAGGGCCTGGCCTCCACCAACCCCCTTTCCTGCAGCCTGGCTTCCTTGGCTTCTCATGTGCTTGGCCCCTCTGCCTCTCTGGTGTCTGGCTGGCCTGAAGGGCAAGGCTCTGGGAACATGACCGCCAGGGCACATGTGCCAAGACACGGGTACAGATGGGCACCCACGGGGTGCAAAAACATGTACTTGAATGCAAAGTGAAAGAAGTGTGTGTGTGCCTGTGTGTGCAAGTGCACATGCACCAGTGAACGTGTGTGCTTATGTGTTATAATTCACATGTGCCCACAAGAAGTACACAATGTGTGTGAGAATCTGTAAGCATTTCCAGCCCCTCTGTGATAGATTTAGAGGTCACTTCCTAGTTCTCAGTTGAAAATGGGATTAGAACTCTCTGTCCTTACCAGATCTTTGTTGGGGACACTGATCCCCCACCCCAGGGACAGGCCCAATGGGAACAGGAGATGTGCTCACACACAGGTGGCCTCTCTTGGCCTAACACTGGACCCCCAGGCTGTGCTGAGGATGGAGAAAGGAGTTGGAGAATAGAGCTGGAAAGCAATGTTGGCCCAAGAAGATCAGAGTGGAGAAGGAGAGGTGGGATGGTGCTGAGAGAAGAGGAGAGGATGTCCTAGGTGAGGGGACAGTATCAAGGGGAGATGGAGAGGCACCAGGGGACAAGTTTGCACAATGGCTAGAGTCTGAGCTAGGAGGTCCAGGGGACGGGGATAGGTGGGAGGACAGCTGTAGGCAGGCTGTTGAGATGGCATTGCACTCCAGGGCAGCCAGGTGTTCTGGCTCCTTGCTTGGCTTCCTGGCTCCAATACTCTGCAGCTGTGTGACTGGAGGGACGTTGCTCATCTCTCTGAGCCTTAGATCCTTACTAGGAATAATAATGGTACCTACCTCATTGGGTTGTTGTGTACGTTAAGCGAACTAGTCTCAGTGAGATCCTTGGCACAGTGACTGGCACTTTATAACCAGGGGCTATATTATTACTATTACCCCTGCTGGTGGATATGGGTGGCTTAAATGTTGGCGGTTTGTGAATCACTGAAACCTCTCTGGATGCTGTTGGCGTTTGTTCCAGCCTTGGGAACTACTCTTCCTTCAAGTAGGGATATTTACATCAAGCCTTCTCCTGTGGTTGGGGGCAGCACGCAGGCAAGTCCTGCGTGGCTTCGGGGCATGGGCCAGCCCCAGATCTGAGGAGCACTGTCCTTCCAGGAGGTCAACAGGGTTAAGGTGGAACTCTGAGGTGTAAGGAGGAGATCAGAAGTGGTAGATGGGCGCAGAGCTGAGGGGCACCAGAAGTTCTCTGGGGCGGGGGCCCTGAGTCCAGTCCATTTAGGAGACACCTAGGTATTTCTGTAGCACGGCATGGTGCCAAGACCTGGGACTATGCGGCCTAAGAACCTGAGTTCATTCCCATCTCTGCCAGTTAACATCTGTGCCTTAAGCACCCTGAGCCTTATTTCCCTTTTCTATAAAATGGAGATAATAACTGCCACTGTGTAGTGGATTATAGGGCTAGAAATGATGTCCATAAGGCATCTGCCTTGGATCCTGGCACATAGTCGGCATCTCATAATTGAGAGTTATCATTATTAAGGAACGTTGCAGGGATTGAAGGGACAAGAAAGGTAAATCAAAGCGTCTCTGTTCTCCAGGGACTCCCAGGAGAGTGGGAGACAGAAATGCACACACATGAGTAACTTTTAATCCCAGGCAGGCTGTGATAAGTGCCATAACCAGAAGCTCAAACAATGTGGAGGAAGACAGGGGAGGAAACTATGCCTGGTCAGAGGCCAGAGGAGCCTGGAGTTCTGGGGTGGGGTGGTGAGGCCGGGGCTTAACCCGAGAGGAAGGAGGTCTGGGAAAGAGGCGGAGGGAGGGGAAGCTGTAGGACATTGGGGTTTCCCCAGCTCTGCCCTCTCCTCACTTGTGTGAGAAGCACAGCTCCCCCCCCGACGACGTACCCACCTGTTGCACTCCTAACTCCTCCCCAGGGTCCCTCTGTGCTCCTCCTGCCCTCCCCACCCTGCTCAGCTATTCACCTGGAGGCCTGAGCCTCCTAGGATTCTCCTGTCCTGGTGGCAACGCTGGGGGGTGGAGGGCACCTGGAGTCTGAGACGCCCCAGCCTCATGGCAACATGTCTGAAGGAGAGAACCCAGCAGGAGATGGGGCCCTGGCCCCCCATGGCCCACACGCACCACGCATCTCCCCTGCTCTGCTCCCTGTCTTTCTCTGGGTCTCCATCTCTCAGCGACCTTCAGCCTTTCTTCCCTTCTGCCTTGGCCTGGATCTCTGACTCCCTGGGAGTCTTTGTGTCACCAGATTTTCTCAGTGCTTTCCTCTCTGGATCTCTGCCCCGCGCCTGTGTCTTTTTCTTTCCTGGCCTCTTTCTAACCACGATCTCCTCTTCCCTTCTCGCGTCCCCTCC
Organism: Diceros bicornis minor; assembly: GCF_020826845.1. NCBI lineage: Eukaryota > Metazoa > Chordata > Mammalia > Perissodactyla > Rhinocerotidae > Diceros > Diceros bicornis. The sequence continues at coordinate 62,172,563 of NC_080743.1, forward strand.
GGTCTCATTTCTCTCCTCCACGCTCCCTCTGCCTCTGTGTGGGTGTCTGTCTTTGTCTCTATTTCTCAGCGTCATTTGCGCCTCCGTCAGCCTCCCCCTCCGTCTGTGTGAGTGTGTGCTCCTGCGCGCCTGTGTATGGCGCAGTTCTTCTCTGCCTGCCTCCACAATGGCTGCTCCAGAGTTCCCCACATCTGTGATGGTGTCTGAAGACAGGGAAGCGGTGGGATCAAAGCAGGTGGGAATTCATTTAAAAACACAAAGGCAGATTTGTGCACCCCCCAGACTAGAGCTGCCAGGCCGGTGAGGCCGTTTATCTGACGTTGCTGCTAAGGGAGGCTGGTCTGTGGTCACGTTCTGGCTGTGGTCAGGCCCTTCCTGATTCCCCTCCCACTTGGCTCCTGAGCCCCACATCCCCATCCCACAGGGAGCCATTCCCCTGCGTTTCTGTTGGGTGCTGGTTTTGTTTCCTGGAAGTGGGGTGCGGGTGCAGGGATGGGGCTGAAATCTCCCCCCAGTTCCGGTGCAGGCTCTGTTCTGTCACAGATGGTGGAAGGCCCAGGCCACCAGGACTTCGGAGGCCCGTCTGTGTTCTCAGATTTGTGTGTATCCTTGTTAGGCCACTGGTGGTGGTTCTGGGTGCCTTCTTGACACTCAAGGACATAACCAGTAATTCCTTTTTTGTAATGCCACCAGACACCTCTGCCCTTCCTGTTGGGCCCTGTCTGATGTCTGCACCTCGTTGCTCACTTTCTAGGCTTTTCTCTCAGCAATCGCCGTATCCCCTCATCACCCACCCCCACCATTGCATCAGACCTTTCCAGAGTTCTGTTTCCCCTGCCCATTCCTTTCAGGGAACCTCCCAGGACTGACTCCAAGTCCTGCCCCAGCACTGTTCCTCCTCTCACTGCACCCTGTCCTGTCCCTTCAGTCCCCTGCCCTGTCCCCTGTGTCCCTGGTCCCCTGCCCTGTCCCTGCCTCTGCTGGAGTCTGTGAGCCTGCCCTGGGGCAGGGGGAGCTCCGCCTCCTTTCCTTGATGGGGGTTTCATGAGGCAGGACCATTTACTCAGGCACTGGCTCACTCTCACCCCATCAATCAACAGACTTACTCAGAACACCTGCTGCATACCTGGCAGCCAGGCCCTGTGCTAGGTGATGGGGCTGGAGCTCTGAGTGACACAGTCCAGACTCAAGGAGTTCCCCCAGGGGCAAGGCAGGGGGAGGGCAGTGCAGTGTGGAGCTACTATAGCAGAGGTGAGAAGTGAGTATAAAGGGCTCTGAGGGCATGCAGGCAAGTCACGGAAGACTTCACAGAGGAGTTGGCCATTGGAATTCCAAGGGAGGAGGAGGGAGCAGTGTCCCACCCAGGGAAAGGCCTGTGTAAGGGCATGAAGGGTGACAGAAGCCTGGAGTGTGCAGAGTAGAGAGAAGGGGCCTTGGTGAGGGGAAGCCTGGGGCTTTCTCGGAATCATGAGCCACATAGGGACAGCCCTTGGGCGTCTGGACTCTATCTCAGATACTGTCTTGGCTGCAGGGGCTGTTTTGCCTGTGACTTTTGCAGGCTCAGAATCTAGGCTGCCTTCCCATCGAGTTAAATTCCTGAGCCCCTTCACTTCCCCTCCTCTCTGGACTCTCTTCAGGGTTATTGCTTCCATCCCCCTGTCTCCAGACAAAAAATTGCTTCAACCAGGCCTAAACCAAGAGGGAATTTTACTCCAAAATCCCCAGGATGACAGATTCTTCTTTGTCATGTCCTTGCTCAGGTTTCTGAGGGTCCCTCTAATTATCTAACTGTTCAGGATAAATAAGGGCCGTAGCTGCCACTTAGTGGGCACATGCAAGGGAGTGTACCAGGCATGTCATCCAGCTCATCCCATGTAACTGGCACAGCAATCCGGGAGGTGGGCGTTATCATCCCCCAGTTTACCAGTGAGGACAATGAAGCTCAGAGAGTAAGTAACTTGGCCAAGGTCACACAGTTAGGAAGGGGCAGAGGAACCATGCAAACTTCAGTCTGTCTCCTGAACCTGTGCTCTTCGAGGGCCCTCTGCAGTCTTTAGTCCACACTTGTCCTTGTACAGGTGACAAAGGAATCTGGGAAGGGGAAGTGACATGCCCAGGGTCACACCACTCCTCCCTCCTGCAAGACCCCCATCACTGACTGACTCCAAGGGTTTCCCACCTGTCCTCCACAGGTCAGCTGCCTCCTCGCTCCCAGTGGACGAGGAGCCAGCTTCTCACTGTCCTCTGGAGATTCAGCAGGAGACCAGGGCCTCCAGGCCCCACACGGGAAAGCTGTGAATATAAATTCCATCTCTGAGCCAGGGCTCACAGGCCACCCCACCGCCGAGCCCTTGACTTGGGCTCCGGGGGCTATAGAAAGGAGAAACGTGAGTGTGGAGAGTTTGCAGCATGTAGCTGCACTGGAGAAATGCGCAAGGATATGAATAAATTTGAATAATAATGAGGGCAATGCCTGAATTAATAATGCTGGCTGCTCACCTGACCCACCCCTCCCCCAGGATCTCAGCACCTGCCACCCTAATCCCTGGAAATATGGGTGAGCCTTAGCCTTTCCTCCTTTAGAAGACACGGATGGGGTGTCAGGTCAGCAGAGTTGGGGAGCTGCTCATGGAGTGTGGGGAGAGGCGCTGTTTCTAACTTCCTGCAGACACAAAGAGCTGGATTTGCAGGCTTAACCAAAAGATGCTGCCTCATTGCATTAAATCATACGCTGGCCATAAGTCCACCACCTCTTGCATGGTCCTCTTTGTGCGCAGCAGCCAATGTGGATGTCAAATGTCCAGGGAGATTCAGAGGGAAGAGACAGCATGGCCCTTGGCCTCGAGAAGTTCCCATTCTGGTGGAACAGAAGGGCAAATGCATGGGCATAGACTCTGATAGCTTAGACAGGAAATCTCACGGACAGAGCTGTGACAGCAGGGCTGAGTGATGGGACAAGTTATGTTTGCCCAAGGAGCTAAGGGATCAATCTAGGAGGTCTTCCTGGAGGAAGGGGATGTGGGGCAGATTTGGAAAGAAGGGGAGGAATGGAGCTGGAGGAGGGAAAAAAAGAAGGGAGGGATGAGACTAGGGTCCTGTCGTTAGAGGGAGGTCTTGAATGGAGGAGGGACAAGTTCCATTTGCTTACACGCAGAAGTGATGGAGGATCAGAGAAATTTTGGAAAGCTGGATTTGGAAAGAGTTGGACTGTGGTCTCTGCAAAGACTTGGGAGCTGGGGAGGGAAAGAAGGTGAGGAGTGCCCTGAGTTCTGGGAAAAGTTGGTTTTGGTTACAGTGGTGTGACAGATTGGGGACGTGGGTAGGAAGCCCCAGACCTCTCCTTTTGCTGTCCTGCAGCCCCCCATCTCCTCTCCTTCTCCCCACAGCTGATGGCCACAGCTCCTCTGCATGGTGCCCAGGCCTGCCCCACCACTGGGCCAAGCAGGGCTGGTTGGAGTGGGTGGGTGGGAGTGGTGGGGGTGAAGAAACCCACAATCCAATTCCCTGCTCCATTTAGGCTCCACAATTAAAGGCAATTACTCTGCAGTTCTCTAATCAAATGCTCCCGGCCGAGCTGCCAGCCGGGCAGCCATGTGTAGCTCCCGCAGCCAGAGGAAGAGCAGAACAGTCACATGTCTTCTCGGCTCCCACAGTGCAGGAGGCCGACCATGTGCAGGTGTGTCCTGTGAATACACTCATGCCCCCAGAGCTTGGGAGCAAGGAGTCAACACACACAACGGGGCAAGGGGGCCAAGAAGTGGGCTCAGAGCTACTTTGTTTTGAATACACTGCCACCCGGGAAGCTTATATACACACATGTGGACATGTGGACATGCCTGCCCCATAGAATTTGCCCTTAGGTATTTGCCAGGTGCATTCATGGGGGATAGGTACCTGGAATAGCTGCACATATGTGTTACCTCACGCTGGCTCATAGGACAGATGTCCAAGTAGGGGTATGGTGGTATATTCCGCCCCAAGTATTGAGGGGGCTGCAGCATCACCAGCAACATCTGTTATGGATGCATTGACCGTTGACCTCAGTGTGGGGGTGAGGGAGCTGTGGTAGAGCTGACAGAGGAAGAACCCAGGACCTGGAGTGCCGAGGTTCAGGTTTGAGTCCCAGCTCTGTCCTTAACTCACTGGGTGCCCTTGAGTAAGTTACTCGTCTCTCTGGACCTCAGTGTCCTTGTCTGTAAAATGAGAGGGTTGGACTCGACAGGTCCCTAAGGCCTTTACATAACACTGCACCACTTTCCATGATGGCTAAGCACTTGAGCTCCTGAACCCCATTCCCGTGGGCTGTGGAGGAAGAAGGGAATCAAGGGCGAGCAGGCAACATCTTGGAGGCAAGGGATTGGGACTGAAGTGGGGCAGGGACTGGAGAGTCCACCTTCCCAGACTCAGACTCTCTGTCTCTGGCCTGTTGCAGGGCGGGCGTGGAGTGGGAGCCTGGGATGGGTGGCCTCTTGGGGGAGGCCCTCTCCTTGCTCATCTTACCCAGTGTCGGTTTTGGCTTTACCAGGGACCCAGACCCGCTTCAGCCAGGAGCCAGCCGACCAGACCGTGGTGGCCGGACAGCGGGCCGTGCTCCCCTGTGTGCTGCTCAACTACTCTGGGATCGTGCAATGGACCAAGGACGGGCTGGCGCTGGGCATGGGCCAGGGCCTCAAAGGTGAGTGGGGCTGCCCAGCCAGCCCAGATCTGGACTGTCCCATCTTTGTGCCCCCTCACCTCAACATCGACTCCTGGACTCAACATCCCTATTTCCCCACCACATTCCTTTTCTCTGCTCCAGCCTCCCCTGTCCCATTTGTATGGGGGTCAGTCTGTCCCTCTCCTCCTGTGCTCTGTCTCCACTGTGTCCAAACTCCGAAGCTTTGCCTTTCCTCCTGGCTGTGGACTGGCTCAAGAAAGCCAGCGGGAAGCCTGAGAGATCAAGGGAACCAAGAGACCTTTACATAAGAGAGCTTCTGACAGACAGATGGACACCACGAGAGGTGCTGCCGGCAGACAGAGGTGACACAGGATGTGCTGGGAGACTAGAGTCCCTGCAGGAGCAGGGGAGAGCCCGGGCGTCTTCCCTGCCCTGCAAGTGTTTCACGCCAGGCTGCCGTTGCGCAGCATCTCCTGCCCCCTGCCCAGGCAATGTCTGCTCAGAGGCCAAAACTCATTTTATTTTATTTTTTTTGTAAGGAAGATCAGCCCTATGCTAACATCTGCCAATCCTCCTCTTTCTTTGCTGAGGAAGACTGGCCCTGTGCCAACATCCGTGCCCATCTTCCTCCACTTTATATGGGACGCTGCCACAGCATGGCTTGCCAAGCGGTGCGTTGGTGCATGCCCGGGATCCGAACTGGCGAACCCCGGGCCGCCGCAGCGGAGCACGAGCACTTCACCACTTGTGCCACCGGGCCGGCCCCCAAAGCTCATTTTAATATGAGCCTGAGCGCTTATTTATTTATTCATTCAACAAGCCTTTATTAAGCACTATGGAGCCAGTGCTGAAGCAAACATAATGAGTCAGTAAAAAAAAATAAATAAAAATAGAAAAGAAAAGAAAAAAATCCAACCTCCTATATTCCAAAGCAAGTAAAAATGCTTTTGGGAAGGCTGCCTGGCAGAGTGGATGAGGAGTCAAGACACACCTGGGTGCTAGTCCTGCCTTAGGAAAGCCACTGCACCTCTCTAGACCTTACTTTACTGCCATGTAAAATGGGCAGAATAGTTGCAGGCCTGCCTGTCTGCCTTAGAAGTGCCTTTGGGAGATTTGAAATGAGAGAATATGCTTGTGAAAACACACTGCTCACTGTAAAGCAGTGTGATGATAAAAATATAGGAGGGACTGTATGTTTTTATTCTTATTGTTATCTAGGGGGTTGAGATTATTTGCTGTGAGTTCCATGTATTAGTACAGGTAGGGGAAATTTGTCTGTACAAAGCAGTCTGTATAAAGGAAAGAGATGGGTCTGGTGCATCTCTTCATGATAGAAAGAGAAAGAAACTGGGAGAGAGAGAGAGATCAATAGATATGGAGTGAGAAGAATCAATAGCCTCTGGACAGAGGAAGATACTGGGAGAGAGCTGATGGTGGGGAACATGAAAGAGGAGGACGGGAGAGTGAGGTGGTGGGCGGGAGCCTGGAGGAAGGAGGGCAAGGGAGACAGAATTGGAGAGGGCCCACCTGCCACAGCCATGGCTTTTGCAGACAACGGGATGCCGGTTTAGGGGCTCCTTCAGGGAGCTGGGCAGGACCCTGACTCATACGTCCCTCCCTTGGGGAGTGAGGGCAAGACCTTGGCCTGCCTTGGGCTTCCCTCTGGCCCCAGTGAGCTCATGTCTGTGCTGCGATGCCCTATATTTCCTAGAGCCCACACGCCCTCCCCCTCTCTCTCTCCTTTTCTCCCTGCCGTCTGCCTTTTTTTTTTTCTCTTTCTTTCCTATTATTATGAGGGACATTTGTCTGCAAACAGCTTCAGAGATTTCATCTGCTTCTGCTCATCTACCCTTTCTGCTGGCCCCCCTCCCCACTTCTGCTTTCTGGCTCCTGGCTTCACTGGAGGAGGTTGTGACATCGTGGTGGTGTCTGCATCTGGGACCTCATCCTCATTAACTGCCCGTGGGGTCCCAGGAGAGGGCGATGGGGTCCCAGGAGAGGGCGGAGGGAGGAGTGCTGGCCTGGAATGGGATGTGGACCCTGACAAGGGGATGAGAAGTGGGGAGAGGATATGCCCTTGGGGACAGGGTAGGCCAGGCTGGTTCCCATGTTGGGACAGGGCTCACCTTGGGCTCGCCCTTTCTGTTCCTGCAGCCTGGCCGCGGGTACCGGGTCGTGGGCTCTGCGGATGCCGGGCAGTACAACCTGGAGATCACGGATGCCGAGCTCTCTGACGACGCCTCCTACGAGTGCCAGGCCACAGAGGCTGCCCTGCGCTCCCGGCGGGCAAAACTCACCGTGCTCAGTAATAACCACCGCCCGCAGTGCCCAGCCCCATCCTCCCATCTCTTTCTCTTGGTGTCCTGGCAGTCTCTCCCCTCCTCCATCCCCTCCTTCATTTCCCACTTCTCTATTCCTGGCCTCATGTCTGCCCTCACTGTCCCTCCATCTCCCCAGCTTTCCCTCCCCAAGTCCTTCTTTAAACTTCTTCTGAAGCCACGTCCAGATAGAAGAGAGCAAAACAGGCACGTGGGCAGCCGCTGGCGGGACATGTGGGGTGTGCGAGGTCTGGCACCCTCTGACCCAGCCTGCGCCCAGGCCGCTCAAGGACTGGGCTCGTCCTTCTGGACATAAGGCTCTGCCCACCAGAGCAGAGGAGTGTTGGGGGGATGCAGACCCGGCCCCTTGCTTTTCCAGCCTCTCCTGGCAGACAGGCTTGTTGGTGAGAGAGTTCTCCCTTCTCCCCCCATCTCTGTGCCCCTTTTCCTCCTCCTCCTCCTCACTCAGCCCCTCCTGCCTTCGCGGCCTCCTGTTCCCCTCAGCGCTCACCCTCCTCCTCAGATTCGCCTCAAGGCCTCCTCCGCAAGAACAGGGGAGCACCACTGGAAGGAATGGGCCTCGAGGGCTGAGGACTGGGGATGGGGTGGGGCGGGGGTCCTGGCTGCCTCTGGAGGGGCACTGGAGGAGGGCAGGTCTCTTGGAAGCCAGGCTCCCAGCTGCCGCCCACAGGGCACAGAGCAGATGTCCCTCTGTGGTAACACCCGGGGCTATTTGCATAATGAGGGGACTCTCTCCTGCACTCAGTGCAGGAATGAGGCCTGAGGCCGGCTCTGACACGCTCCTCTGCCTCTCCCCATGCCTCTCTTGCGGTACCTCAGGCTCCATCAGTCTGTCTTCCTCAAGCTCTGGTGCTCTCGCCAGGCCTCTGCCTCTGCTGTGCTTCTCTCCGTCTCCCGCTTGGCTCTGTCTGCCTGTGACCCTCTCTCTTCCCTTTCGGCATCGACTCTGTCCCTTTCTTTTTTCCTGCCTCCGTTTGATCCGTCCTGCTCTTTTTCCTCCCCTAACCTGAAATCGTTGAGCGGGAGAGCCCCCAGGAGGGATGGGAGGAAGGAGAGAGGAGCTGAGATGAGTGAGCTTGGACACAAGCAAGTTTTTTATTTGGGAGGGTAGGGGGTGAGAACGTGACAAGTCGTCCGAGTGTGGCAGGGAGAGGCCTGGACTGGGAGGCAGGAGACGTGGGCCATTTTGGCACCAAGACTCCAAAGAGGTCACGACCTCTGGACATCAGTTTTCTCATCGGTAATGCAGCATAATGATGGCAGCCTTTTCTTAGCAACTGCTGCTTTGGTTCTCCCTGCGCAGGGAGTTGTAAACTGTGAAGGTCTGGGCAAATGTGAAGTGTCAGAATAAGTGAGGACTGGAGGGACCCAACAGCCAATTTCTTGAGATGTAAAGGCCCTGAAAGACTAGGACTCAAGGCTGGTGGATGACTTGCTTTTCCTCCAAAAATGGGAAGGACAAAATGGAAAGAATTAGCAAGGAGCAGGATTGAGGTTAGGGAGCAAGAGTCAGCTGATCGCCGAGAGTGGGCACCGGATGCCAAGACACCATCTTCCCTCCCTCCTTGGAGTGTGTGTGAGCCCCCATGCTGTTCCAGGCATTCCAAGGAAACCAGGAGGTTGTAGGAGACCTTCTCTTCTTTTTCCCTCCCTAACTGCATCTGTTTTGAGTCCTGGAAGGTGCTGCTTCTGCCCTGGAGAACTCCCATCCTAATGAGGGGGCCCTGATACTCTCCCTTCCCTCTCCTACACCAGCACAGAGACAGAGAAATAGAGAGACATGAAGAAAGGCCAACCAAGCCTTTAGGTATTGCAGGAAAAGGGCTTATAATGGCATCCAGCTGCTTGCTTCAATCAAGGAAGTCTTCCTGGAAGAGGAGAATATCAATGGGAACCCTAGATGGAGCAGTAACTTGTTAAAAGCTTGCAAGTCAATGAGGGAGAGCACATGAGTGGGGAAGCTGACAGGCTTGTTTGGAGGGCATGGTCGTGTTGAGGGTGTGGGCCTTCCTAGCCTATCTGGGCAATTTGGGTGGATGAGGGGAGCAAAAAGAGGCCCCAAGAGTAAGAGATTAAAGGTTAGTCCAGCACCTCCTTTCCTCTCATTCTTTTTTTTTGTTTTGTTTTGTTTTTGTGAGGAAGATTAGCCCTGAGCTAACATCCGTCCATGCCTATCTTCCTCCACTTTATATGTGGGACACCTGCCACAGCATGGCTTGATGAGTGGTGCATAGGTTTGCGTCCGGGATCCAAACCTGCGATCCCTGGGCCGCCGAAGCAGAGTGCGTGAACTTAACTGCTATGCCACCAGGCCGGCCCCCTCCCCTCATTCTTTCCCCTCCTTGTTGCTCCTGAACTCTCAAACTCCCTGCCACCTGCAGACACTTGGAGGGAGTAAGACAGCAGGATGTTTCTTGCACCCTCGCCTGCTTACACACGGCCTTTGCTCAGGGCAGCCTGGGGGCCCAGAACTGGGCCGGGCAGTGCACACAGCCAGCCTGGTAAACCCTTCTCATCTGCAGCCGTACCCCTCAGTGGTTGGCCTCACCCCCAGGCCAGCCTGCCTCACAGAATGGCCTTGCATTCTTCCTGCAGCAGGACTTGGAGGAGCTGCCTCACACTCTCCCTCAGACGCAGACATAGTGCAGATCTGCAGCCCACAGCTCCCTCATTATTCACAGTGATAACAATGCCAGTGCAGCAGAGATGAGCATGGCTCCGGGGTCCGCAGGCCTGTCCACATCCTGGCCCTGCCATTTCACTCACTCTCCTGTCTCCGAGCACATTTGCTTCACCTCCCTGAGCCTCTGTGCCTTACCTGTGGATTGGGGTTAATGGTATTTACCCCGAAAGGATTAATGAAATGCACTTAGTGGTAAGGATTAAATGAAATCATACGCATGAGGCACGTTAGCTGACACATGGTAAGCATGCAATGAATGGTAGAAATATCGTAGATCACATTACAGTTTACAGTTGGCTTCACATCCTTGATCTCATTTCGCCTTCACAATAACAACCCTGGGGAATAGGTGTCACTGTTCTTTTTGAAATTTTACACACAAGGAAACTGAGGCCACAGACACATATACATACTGATATACAAATTTAAGTCACAAATCAAAAATTTGCTCCTAAACAAATATACACATGCACACGTGCCCTCTAACTGATGGCTGAGCAGATACCTCAACAGCCATATTTTCCTTTGCCCCAGATACAAAGAGAAAGGTGGGCTGGTGACAGATGGACAGTCTTGTCCTGAACAAGGGAAAGGGCCAGCCTTACAAGGAAAGGAGAACCAACAAGAGAAGGACTCCTCATGTCTGCATATAAGTGTCTCCCTCTGTAGAAGCACAGGGCCTCTGCTCATCCAGGACCTTCCTCCTCAGGTGTAGAGCAAGGTGTGACCTTGGAGTGGCCCACACAGACCAGGAGACCCTGAGTGGCAGCTCTTCATCCATTTCTCTCCACCTTTTTCTCCTTCCTACCCCATTTCCAAATCTGCACCCATCCGGCATTGGGACCAGGAACTCAGCGAGCAAAGAGGAGCCAGGGATTCAGCAGATAATTCTCCAGTCAGGAGTTGGAGGCACTGCTGGCTCTTGTCCGGGCAGTAAAGCGAACACATTCCAGATATTACACGTGCCCTGCACATAACAGTTCATACACACCTGACCTTCACGAGGGCACCGTGAGTAGCCATTGTTGTGTCTCTGTTGAAGAAACTGAGACTCAGTGACTCGAAGAATACACTCGAGATCACTCGACAGGAAAATAAAGGAGCCAGGATTTAAAACCAGGGCAGCCTGATGCGAAATTCCATGCTTTTTCCACTCAACCTCTCTGCGTGCACGAGGTGAGCAGAATGCTGGGACGGGCTGCAAGTGGTTCCTTTCTACCGGAAACCCCAGCCTGGAGACCGTCATTGCATAAACTCCAGACAGCCCTGCCCACCACTGGATTCCTGGGCCTCCCAGGGCTACTCACGGGTTCCCTCCCAGAGCCCCATCTGAGTCTTCCTGGTCTTTTCCAGCAAAAAGCAAACTAAACCCTTCTCATTTCTGGCCTGATGAACACGAGGTTGACCAGAAAGATTATAATCAAAAATCCTTCTGCCTTTATCTCATCAATCATGTATTCATTAATTCACCTGATATCCCCAAGGACCTGTTATCAACCAAGATCTGGGCTAGACTTTGGGTCTTTAAGAGACAATAAGAGGCAGCCCCTGCCCTCAGGGAACTTGTAGTCCAATTCACCGGAGCATTTAGAAGCCCATGGGGACGGGACAGGAAGAGGCCCCCTATGTCCTAGTATCGGACATCTGATCGACTTACTGCCCTAAGCATTTAGCAAGAGCCTGCCTTGGCCACATTCTAGGCACTGGAGACGGTATAAATATTAGTGAGATGGGGTCCCTGTTTTTCCAGGAATAACAGTTTTGGTTGGGAAGAGGAGGTGGATAATCATAAGTAACCCAAACACAAGGCCAATGGTGCTGAGAGCTCTGAGTGACTGGCTGGGGACAACCGAGGTGGTTGGGGGGGACATGGCATGGAAGGCCTTGTGCAACGACTGGGTTGTGAAGAGGATGGTTGGCACTTCAGCAGATGCTGTGAAGGAGAGAACAGCAGAAGCAAAGGCAAGGAGGTGAGAAAGTGCAGGACTTGGTCTGAGGAGCCCTGAACAGCAGGCTGAGATGCTTAGAACTCATGCCCATGGCAGTTGGTAGCCATTGAAGGTGTTTGAGCTGGGAAGTGGCACAGTCTTAGCTGTGCTATAGAGAAAATAACCTGCCAGCAGTGATGGATGCGTTGGGGCCGGCAGGGACTGGAGGCAGGGAGTTCATTTGGGAGGTTGCTGTCGAGGAACCACTCATCTGGCTGCCCCAGGGCAGAGGAGCAGACAGGAGGGAATGGATGGAAGAAGCTCCGTGGAGGTAGCCACCTTTCTGTGCTAGGCCCCCCAGGGTATGAGCTGTATTCAAACCCCAAGATAACCTAGCCCTTTCCTAATTTGAGGCCAGTCCCCTCATTTATATTGTGTAGCCTTGAGCAATGGCAGGGCATCCAGTACCGGAACTGGTACAGGCTGGGAAAGAATAACTGATGGAGGTCTGGGAAAGCTGTGTGAGCTGAGGGCCGTGGGTGAAGCCACCGTGAGAGCACAGGTACAATGACTGTAAGTCAGGGGGTAAGGGTGGCACTGCCCCACCAGGGGGTGAACATGCAGAGGGAGGGATGCGTCCAGGGGCAGGGGTTTTGGTCATCAGGGCAGTGTTGGCCACACCCTGGACTGACTTTGCTCTGCTCTCCCCACAGTCCCTCCGGAGGACACCAAGATTGATGGAGGTCCTGTGATTCTGCTGCAGGCAGGCACCCCCCACAACCTCACGTGCCGAGCCTTCAACGCCAAGCCTGCCGCCACCATCCTCTGGTTCCGGGATGGGACACAGCAGGAGGGCGCTGTGGCCAGCACGGTGAGACCCTGCCTGCTCCCCCCAGCTCCTCTTGGGCCTCGTCCCAGGTCACCTTTCCTTTCCCACATGGTTCTGACCACAGACTCAAGGAGACGCAGATGTGAGAAGGGGCCTTGGAGCATCTGGTCCAATACAGTCGGGAAAATTGAGGCCCAGAGAACAGAACTGAATTCCCGGGTTCACAATGCCATTCAGTAGCTGAGCAGAGACTAAGAATAATAGTAATAATAGCTATATAGATTAAGCACCTACTGTGTACCAAGCACTGGTACATGCTAAGCTTTTTATGGATAATCTCTCTTAATCCTCATAGGAGTTTCATAAATTAGGTGTTATTTCCAACTCACAAAGAGGGAAGTCAGAGAGGTTGAGTGACTTGCCCAAGGTCACACAGCTGGCATGCAATAGAGCTGGGGTTTGTGCCTGGGTCAGACTGTGCTTTCTCTCTACTGAGCGCCTCGACCTCCTTCCCTCAGCCTCTAGTTGGCACATTTTCCCAATTGACACAACTAAGAGGTTGGGGAAGCAGGGATTACTGTGTACATTTTATAGAGGACGGATTTATGGCAGAGACAGGCATCAAGTGACTTGCCCAGTATCCCACATAGAACTGGAATTAGAATCCAGATCTCCTGTTTGGGGTTCCTTCTGCCAGCTGTGGGCAAACATATTTGTGCACCCAGCCCTTTGCTAGGTGCCGCCGGGGACCTGCTCACCTGCAGGGAGAGACTGCTCGTCTGTGTGCCTCGCAGTGTGGCCCCAGCGAGGACCTGGATTAGCTCTGCCCTGGACATGCCCTGTGACCTTGGACAATTCACTTCTCTACAGCCTTAGTTTCACCATTTGACAAATGAGAATTTGGCCTCAGTGGTGCTTAACTTTCTCACCACCAAGAACTCTGTTATTTTTTTCCTCTAGGGCTACATGTTTTGAAATATTTTGGCAACCAAACAAGCTGATTTGGTGCTAGCCACTTGTCCTCCACTCCCCCTTTTATATTCATTAAAGACGATGGAGCTTCAAGGCAGCATGAGGGAGCCGGGCTTATTGCACTGGGCTGGTACTCTTCCGGGCCAGCAAAGATTCGAGTATTGCTGTCAAACTGCAGGGCCTAACTTTGGCTTGTAGTACGGTATCCCTTAGGCAGTTTGCAATTTGGAAAACAGCCTATGGATTCCTATGACCATATTCAGGGACCTGAGGTGGGATATCCCTGAGCCAGTGTGAGACTTTGAGCCTCTGAGTCCCTTCACTGCCCTCCAGGTGGTTACGGTCTAGAAGGAGAGACCCAACACTGAGACGCTCAGGCACAGTGCCTGAGAGGCAAGGCGGGGCGTGCCTTGAGCAGAGTGCAGGACAGAATGACTGCAATGGGCACAAGTTCAGGCCGGGAGAGTCCTGAGGGCTGTGATGGGCAAGGAAGACTTTCCAGAAGAGAAGAGCCTTGAGCTGGTCTCTGAGAATTCCAGGAATGAGGCTCAAAACCCTGGGGAAAACTGTACAACATGAAGAGTGAACTCCAGTGTAAACCATGGCATTCAGTTAGTAATAATGTATCAGTGTTGGTTCATCGGCTGTAACACATGTATCACACTAATGCATCATGTTAATAATAGGGGAAACTGTGGGGTCGGGGAGGAGGGTATATGGTAACTCTCTATTTTCTGTTCAATTTTTCTGTAAACCTAAAACTTCACTAAAAAAATAGCTATGAATTAAAGAAAACAAAACAAAACCAAATCAGGGGAAAAGGTTGGGGCTGGGGGAGGGGGCTGAGCTTCAAGTTGAGAAGCCCCTCCAGCGCAAGCCTAGCTGAGTGGGGTCACCCTGAGAACGGAGGAGGGGGCCTTTAGCTTGACCACGTCTCCCACCCTTGTCCCACCCCAGGAGCTGCTGAAGGATGGGAAGCGGGAGACGACCATCAGCCAGCTGCTCATTAACCCCACCGACCTGGACATCGGGCGAGTCTTCACCTGCCGCAGCGTGAACGAGGCCATCCCGAGTGGCAAGGAGACTTCCATCGAGCTGGACGTGCACCGTGAGCGGGGTCCTGGGGAGGGTGGGGTTGGGAAGGGAATGTGGGCACCCTGGAGAAACACGGAAGAATCCTCCAGGGGCCCCAGGACAGATGCTCACTCTTCATCCTCTCGGATTCCCTGGTTTGACCCAGGGCACTGAGGGCTGGTACAAGAGGCCTCGGATGTGTCAGGCAGTTCCCACGTCTAAGCCAGCGTGTGACTTTGGGCAATGATTTAATCTCTCTGAGCCTCAGTTTCCAGTTCTGTATACTTGCAGAGAATAAAATACAGGTCTACAATCCCTCATCTGAAATTCCAAACCAAAAGTGATTTGGTGGCAAAACCTGAACCAAGGCTCTTCATAGTATTTTATTTAATCCAGTTAATCTGAATAGTCATACGTTTCACTGCCGATGTGTTAATGTGTCTGACTGTGGGGTGTTGCCCAGACCCTGCTGGGGGTCTTACATAGTAAACCGTCTATGCACCCCATTACCTTTCTAAAATTTGAAAAATCCCAAATTCTGAAACATACCTCATCCCAAGGGTTTCAGATAAGGGATTGTGGACCTGCTTCTCAGGGTTGCGAGCATTAAATGAGATATAGTGTAAGAGCATCTAGCATGGAGTATGCTCCCTGGTAGGTGCTCAGTCAATCCCCTCTGCCTAGGGAAGGGTGGGAATGTGGGCAGCAATTGGAGAGATGCCCCACCCCCATCCCTTCTAGCCAGCCAAGCAAACCCACACTGACGCCTAGTGGCCACATTGGGTCATTACATCCACTGATTAATTTGTCCCTTTGGTGTCATCCTGGGTGGTGATTCTAGCTGGCCCCCTCGAGGCTCCATGGGGTAAAGGTGAAGAAGACAGTTTATTTATTGGGGCTAGTACACTGCAAACTCAAATTCCCAGATCACCACATAGTGGTGAGGTCTGAGTGTATGTGCTGAGGAGAGAAAAAGAAACGAGGGACAGAAAAGACAGTGACTTCCTGTCCCCTGCTTTGCAGACCCTCCTACAGTGACCCTGTCCATTGAGCCACAGACAGTGCAGGAGGGTGAGCGTGTCGTCTTTACGTGCCAGGCCACGGCCAACCCCGAGATCCTGGGCTACAGGTGCGAGGGGAGGGGACTGGGAGCATTCTGGGGAGGGACAGCGGAGAGGCCCCTGAGGCCAGGAGTGGGGAAGCTGGGGAGGGCAGTGCCACTGGACGTGGGTGAGAGGGGCCAGGCCCTGAGCCGGCTCTGTGGTGCCTCCTCCCCCAGGTGGGCCAAGGGGGGCTTCTTGATTGAAGATGCCCACGAGAGTCGCTATGAGACAAACGTCGATTACTCCTTTTTCACGGAGCCTGTGTCCTGTGAGGTTCACAATAAAGTGGGGAGCACCAACGTCAGCACTCTGGTCAATGTCCACTGTGAGTAGCTGCGAGGGCGAGCGGGGACAGAGGGCAGGGGCCTTGAAAAGGCCTGGGGTGGAGTGGGGGAGGCTCCACGAAGCTGAGAAGACCGGGATAGACATGGGGAGGCAGCAGGGCAGGAGAAGGAAGGGAAGACCGACTGGCGCTGACCCCCGATGAGACTGAGACCCTAACGAGCTGCTCCTTTTACTTCAGTTGCCCCCCGGATCGTAGTTGACCCCAAACCCACGACCACAGACATTGGCTCTGATGTGACCCTCACCTGTGTCTGGGTTGGGAATCCCCCCCTCACACTCACCTGGACCAAAAAGGACTCAAACATGGTAAGACGCTTGCTGCCTATCCTGAATGCTGGAAGGAGCGAGGCCACTGGGGGCGAGGTCCGGGGGGCAAGGGAGGTGCCGCATTATTTTTCACGTGGAACCTGGGGTATTTCTAGTGTCTTGGATTTGGAGGAGAAGGACGGTGGTGGCAGTCAGCTCCCAACCTCCTCGCAGGACAGCAGGCGGGTTCAATGGCAGTGGGAGGGACAGGCTGACCTGTGTTTGGGGGGAGGGAAGAGGGCCAGAGTGGAGCTGCTGTAGTGGCAACAGACCCGGTGAATGAATGCTGCATAGGAAGGTGGGGAAGCTGGGATGATTCACTAGAGAAGAGAAGGTTGACTTCTGCAGCTCTACAGAGACCTACACTAGACAGTTTGGCACAAAACTGTAGGAAGAGGGATTTCAGAGTGAAACTTTCTACTTCGTTTGGCAGGAAAAGCACTAGAACAGATCACCCAAAGAGTCTGCATCCTCTATAAATTTATTGCAGTCTCACCTGCCCTCACTGGCCTCCACCTGTCTCTGCCCACTCTTGCAGAGATGGTGTGTTTAAATGTCAACCTATTTAGAGTCAGGGGATGGACCAGATGGACTCGGGACCCTATTTCCCTTCTGGGAATTCACTTGTGGCCCTTCCTGCTTTCTTTCCAATGCCTCCAATGTGGGGGCCCACATGGACCTAGGGGCCCAGGCCTCCTGGCTCCCCACCCGAGGCTGCTCTCTCTGCCCAGGTCCTGAGTAACAGCAACCAGCTGCTATTGAAGTCGGTGACCCAGGCAGATGCTGGCACCTACACCTGCCGGGCCATCGTGCCTCGGATCGGAGTGGCTGAGCGGGAGGTGCCACTTTATGTGAATGGTGAGTGGCCTGAGGCAGAGGGGCTGGGTGGGCAGGTGCTGTAGGTTCCAGCTGGCCCTGACTGCGTCTTCTTGCTTTCAGGGCCCCCCATTATCTCCAGCGAGGCAGTGCAGTACGCTGTTAGGGGGGACGGCGGCAAGGTGGAGTGTTTCATCGGGAGCACGCCGCCCCCGGACCGCATTGTGAGTCTGGGACTGGCAGAGGTTCTGAGGATAGCCCGCCACCTGCCTCTCTGCTCCGGCTTAGCCTCCTCCTGCCTTCTCTGCCTTTGCTCCTTCCACTTCCCCATGCCTTTTCTGTACTTCTAATGCTCTGACTCTCTGTCCCTCTGTCCCTTTCCCTGCTCAAATGCCACCTCCTCTCTTACTTGTTGTGTGACCCTGAGTAAATTACTTAGTGTTTTGAACCTCAGTTTCCTCATTCATGAAATGGGGGCAGTATCTCTACCTGACAGCGTTGCTGTGAGAAGTAATTGTAGCAACAGGTGTGAAAAGCCTGGGGGAGCCCCTCACTCCATTTATCGTTAGTTTCCTTGGCCACCATTCTGGGCTCTCTCTTCTTCATCTCCTTCCCTTTGCTCAGCCTCCTGATCTTTCCCTTGGTCCCCCCTCTCCCCTCTTCCCCTGGACCCTGCCCCATCCTTCTCCTTTCACCCCGCCCACTCCTTTCCCTTCTCCTGCCTTCTTCTTTCTACCAGCCCCCTTGCCGCTCTCCTCCCTCCTTCCTCCTCTCCCCCACATCATGAGCCATTAATTCCTTCCGTGACCATTAACCGTCAAACCCCTCATCACATTTAATGACCATTTGGCTAACTCCAGGGCTGCCCAGGGACACTTCATTACCACGGCCGTCTGGGCAGCGGGCGGCTTGGCTCCCGGGGGCTTTCCTTGCAGAGCTAGGAGGATTGATCCCTGGAAAGGAGCCAGTTCTCAGCTGTTCCCACTCCCTCGGGCTCCACTCTGAGGGAGGGGATATGAAGGGGGGATGCCCCGGCTGGGAGGTCAGGGGTGGAGGAGCCTGGGGACCCCCCTCTCCAGTGATAACTCCCACCCACTGTGAGAGTCCGTGGATGGGGCTCCAGAGCCAGCGGGCAGGTTGGTGTGGGGCCGGCTGTGGGTTGGCTAAAGGTGAGGTAGAAGACTGAGTTATATTTAGTTAGAATCTCACACTATCAGAGCTGGAAGAGCCTTGGTCCTCTCATTTTACAGATAAGGAAACTGAGGCCCAGAGAGGGTAAGGAAGGCCACACAGGGACTCAAGGGGAGACCTAGGCCCAGAGTCCAGTGTTCTCAACTCCCCACCCCGGACTTTTTCTCTGACATTAGGGCTTCCCAAATGTCAGATCATTGGATCAGCTGCACCCACATCATATGAGATCATTATAAAAATAGAGATTCCTGGACCTCTTCCCTGGAGAGTCATTTTTAGGAGATAAGCCCCGAGAATCTACATTTTAAAGATGTCCCCAGGCATATGTGCATGTCCCTGGCATAAGTCTCAGTCATGTTTGGGAGACACTGCTTCTCCTAGACTAGAGATGCCACGCCAAGGTTTGAGGCAGGAGGTGTGACTTAGGTTTGTCATGGAGTGAGCATTGGGCTGGGCCCAGGGTTACCCAAGGTGCAGGGGGTGAGGATGTCCTGAGGGGGGAGTCAGGTGTTTCTGCCACCTGCTGCTTCCTTACCCCTCCTGCCCTCCCCCCCAGGCATGGGCATGGAAGGAGAACTTCCTGGAGGTGGGGACCCTGGAACGCTATACGGTTGAGAGGACAAACTCGGGCAGCGGGGTGCTGTCCACGCTCACCATCAACAATGTCATGGAGGCCGACTTTCAGACCCACTACAACTGCACTGCCTGGAACAGCTTTGGGCCGGGCACGGCCATCATCCAGCTGGAAGAGCGAGGTGACTGGCAGGGCAGCCTGTGGATTCTGCTCCCTCTTCTCCCTGGGGCAGGGCTCAGAGGGAGAAACTCTCTCTTGGGCCTCCCCATCAGAACCTGGGGAAACCCACTCACTTCTTTAAACATTTCTTGAGCGTCTGCTGTGTGCCAGGCCCTGCACTAGGAGCTGCAGAGACAGATGTGAACCAGATACAATCCCTGCCCTCAAGAAACTTTCAGTTTAGTGGAGGAACTTACAGAGTGGCAGCAAATCAAGAATCAAATGATCTGTGAAAGGGAGTAACAGGCCCTACCTCACTGGGTTGGTGTGAGGATTAAATGAGAGAGTATTTATAAAATACTGGCATATAATATGTGCCCAGTACATTCTGCTTCCCCATCTCTTCAAGAATCCTTAGTCTGATAGGAGAGACACATTCCCTCCCTTAAGGCACTTCTAGTATGACCGAAAGAGGCATTAGCTTTCACTTTTGGAAGCTCCCAGGTCTGATGAGAGAAAGAATGCTTTTATTTTATTTTATTTTATTGAGAACTAGCCTTTTGACATGGGAGATGGAGGGAAATAACTGGGTGTCCATCAGTTCTGTCTTAGCTGAGGGTGCCAGCAAGGGGCTGGTGGGAAGTTCAGAGTGGACAGAGTAAGGCTTTCTGGAGGGGAGGAGGCTTACGTGGATCAGATCCATCCAGGACTGCAGGAGGGGAGAGAAAGCTGGAGGCAGGATTCCTGGGTCCTTCTCAGCTCTGGGGAACGGGGAACCGAGGAAGACTGTTTGAGCCCTGGCTGCGAGGTGCAGGGGGGGCCATCACAGTGATGTGGATGGGGAAGGTGGTGAAAGGTCGGAACACAGAGGCAGATCGGAGAGTTTGGAGACAGCTGACCTCAACCAGGAGCCCAGCCCGGGAAGGAGATACCAAGCCTCACAGGCAGGTGGGCAGCAGAGACGGAGAGACCAACCACCAAGGCCAGGGTCAAGTTGATGCCCCAGCTGCAGGGATGAGAGGTGACCCCAACTCTGATCAAGCTGAAGCTCAGGCCAAAACCCAAACACAATGCAGACCTTCCTCTCAAACCCCACCCTTACTTAAACCAAGCACTGTCCACAAGCTCAGTTGAAACCTAACCCTTACACAATCCAGGGATGCCAGTGGAGCTGTGGCTGGCCCGTGTGACTCCATGCTTACCCTCCTCCTTTCCTTCCCTCATCTGAAGAGGTGCTGCCCGTGGGCATCATCGCCGGGGCCACCATTGGCGCGGGCATCCTGCTCACCTTCTTCTTCATCGCCTTAGTGTTCTTCCTCTACCGGCGCCGCAAAGGCAGTGAGTATGGGCCCTCCGCGGGCCCCCCCACCCTCCAGGGTCCCCAGCAGGCAGTGCTGGGAGGAGCAAGGGGGTTGGAGTTGCCCTCCCCAGCCCAGGTGGGTCCAGAAGCAGCTACTGCAGAGGCTGGCAGAAAGCGTCCAGGCTGCCTCCCCTTTCCCAGGTCGCAAGGACGTGACCCTGAGGAAGCTGGACATCAAGGTGGAGACAGTGAACCGGGAGCCACTCACGATGCATTCTGACCGGGACGATGATACTGCCAGCGTCTCCACAGCGACCCGGGTCATGAAGGCCATCTACTCGGTGAGGGTTCTGCTCCTCCCCGGCCCGCTCCCCAATTCACGCTCTTGGGACCGGCCCACCCAGCTCTGTAATAGCCACTGTCACCTTCTCTTCCCTCAGTCCCTGCCTTGGTCCTGCCGCACACACACACACACAGGCACACACATGTGCGCATGCTCACACACAAACACTGACACACGCTAACGTGAGTGTGCACCCACGCTCCCCGGGCTAATTTCCCTCAAGCAGAGGATAGGCAGGTGGGCCCCCATAGGCTTCCTTCGCCCTGTCCCTCCCTGACAGAGTGTCAGAGTTGGAAACCCCTACAAGTTTTATGGTCCAATGGCCTCATTGCTCAGATGAGGAAGCAGTCTCAGAGAGGGGCAGCGACATGCCCAAGGTCACGTTGCATCTTAGTGACAAAATTGGTGCTAGAACCTGGGTCTTCCCACCACATCCCAGAGCCTCTGCTGGGAGAGGATACAGAACTCAAGCCTGCCTGTGCCCCCAGACCCTTCTGGTCAGCAGGTGGCCTTGGGGTGAGGGGACGGGGTGGGCAAGGGGGCCAAGAACAGGGCCTCTGTCTCCTGATGCCCCACTGCTGCTGCTCTGCAGTCCTTTAAGGATGATGTGGACCTGAAGCAGGACCTGCGCTGCGACACGATCGACACCCGGGAGGAGTATGAGATGAAGGTGGGAAAGGGGGAGGGGCCAGGGCACGAGGCCTGGGTGGGCACGTGGGGCTCCGAGGGCCTCAGGGTGGAGGTGAGGGCAGGTGTGGGGAGGAATGGCCAGGAGGTTAATTGAAGGAACATAGGAGTTGGAGAGGTACCCCCTGAGGACACAGGGCAGAGCCAGAGGAGGCGGGCCAGGGGGCCATGGCGAGACTTGACGCCCCTGCCCCAAGAGAGAGCTCCCTCCTCCATCCTCTTCTCTCGTTGCCCCCCAGGACCCCACCAATGGCTACTACAACGTGCGTGCCCACGAGGACCGCCCGTCTTCCAGGGCAGTGCTTTATGCTGACTACCGTGCCCCTGGCCCTGCCCGCTTCGACGGCCGCCCCTCCTCCCGTCTCTCCCACTCCAGCGGCTATGCCCAGCTCAACACCTACAGCCGGGCCCCTGCCTCCGACTATGGCCCTGAGCCCACACCCCCTGGCCCTGCTGCGCCAGCTGGCACCGACACAACCAGCCAGCTGTCCTACGAGAACTATGAGAAGTTCAATTCCCACCCCTTCCCCGGGGCAGCAGGGTACCCCACCTACCGACTGGGCTACCCTCAGGCCCCGCCCTCCGGCCTGGAGCGGACCCCGTATGAGGCGTACGACCCCATTGGCAAGTACGCCACCGCCACTCGCTTCTCCTACACCTCCCAACACTCGGACTACGGCCAGCGGTTCCAGCAGCGCATGCAGACTCACGTGTAGGGGCCAGAGCCCGGCTGGGGCATCTCTGCGGGGCAGAGGAGAAGGCTCTCCCAGCTGTTCCCTGATATTCAGGGGCATTGCTCGTTGCTCCCGTCCCGGACCAGCCTTCCTCCTCCCGCCGTGGCAGGTGGGGAGCAGGTCTCCCGGAAACACCCCGTCCCGAGGATGGTGCTCTGTGCATGCCCCACCTCCTGGGCCTGCCCTTCCCTCTTCTTCGGGAGGATGTGTCTCTTCTGACCTGCGCTCTCGCCTGGCCCCAGCATGGGGACAGGGAAAGGGAAGGCTGCAGAGAGCAGAGTAGGCACTTTTTAGCATTCCTTTTCTATCCCACCCCTCTGGTCTCCCGTAAGTGGCTGGGGGGTCACGTGGGCATGAGCAGGCTTTGGCCTAGGGGACATGAAGTGTGGGGGTGGGTGGCCCTGGCACAGATAAGTGGAAACAGGAGAGCCTAGCCAGTCCCTCTGTCATCTGCATTCATGCTCTGGGTGCAACTCTCCCTCCTTGAGACTGCAGAAGGGACCTTGGATTTATCTTAGCTCCGTCTACAGAACAGCCCTGGCACTGAGTTCAAATCCAGTTCAAATCATTCAGCTGGGGTTAAAATGCCAATCATCCTGGCTGCCCGCTGTGGACACCTGTCTCTCAGCCTGCGGAGGGATCCAGGGGTCTCCAGGCGTGCAGCCCACTTCCCTGCTCCTCGATCCTGGGCCAGTCAGATAAGTCAGGGGATCGTGGTGGAGAAAGGAAAGGTCAGGCACCATGTCCTGATTCACCAGCAAGACAGCTGTGTACTACATAGCAGTTTCCAGAACCCACATTAGAGGGAGCCCATCCGAGCCCCCTTCTCTCCCCAATCTGCCCCACTTCCTGGCTTTAACTCTTGAGCCTGCCTGGGGAGTGGTGGGGTGAGGGTAGGGGTGCTGTAAGCTATTTTCAAAGACAACAAAAAACAATGAAAACCTCATTTGGGAAAAAAAAAAAAAAAAGCTGTAGAGATCCCCCCACCCAAATACACGTCCCAATGGAAAGGAAAGGGGGCGCCTGTTCTCCACCAGATTGCTAACACCTTCCATTACTCTTTCCATCTCCAAGCACTTTGAATCCATTTTTAAACATTCACATGGTGAGACCTGTCACTGGATGGGCTCTGACAGGCTTAGGGAGGGGGCCTGGCTCAGACTCTACTGTCCTACCCCAGGGCCCACCAGCTGGTTAGAGAGGCCACCTTCCAGGGGGCATGGGAGATGTTCTCTTGAGACAGGTTTTGGTTCGTTGTCTTTTTTTTTTTTTTTTTTCTTGGACCAATCAGATTCCTTTTTCCACTTTCAGTGCCTTGAGTGTCCAGCGTTGGTTGACCGTCCCTATGTGGGTAGCTGTGCAGGGAGCGGGTATTGTGAGTCCCAGACCCGCTGTCAAGCGTTGCAGTGTTTAGGAGATAGACGGGTGAGGGGGCCTGGGGAGGAATGGCTGACCGGGTAAGGTGGCGCGAAACGGCACTGCAGGCAATCGCGGCCCATGCCGTCCCCCCCGCACACACGTGCACACCCACCCACACACATTCCACACGGGCGGTTCTCAGCCGCCACCTTCTGACCAAAGAGAACCGGCGCTCCAAAGAGAACTCGGATCCCTGCCCCAGCGCCCCTTCCCAAGAAGCAGAGTCTGCAGTCTGCTCTTCCTTTCTCCAGACTCGCTCCCCGAGGGAGCGGGGCCTACGGTGCAGTTCCCAGAATGCGCCTTGCCCTTTCTCATGGTCACCATTCCTTAGTCTTGTTCGCTTTAATGAGTTACATGCCCATCAGCCACGGGCCATCACCACTCTTGCGGATGGGTCTGTGGGGTGACTCCTGGCCAGCCCCTCGCTGGGAGGGACCAGCTAATACCCAGGAAGAAAGTAGCTCCAGTTCCAGCCTCGCAGGCTGCCTCTGCGTCCTCCTCCAACCCAGCAGGGGCAGTCCCGAGGACCGGCCCTTCCCAAGGCAGGATACAGGCTCCCAGCTGCATTCCGCTCCTGCCCCTGCCTCTTCTTGTGGAGTCCGTTTATGTGAGCTAAGTGAGAAGGTCTGTTAAGGATGCAGGTTCCTCTGCAGACAAATTCATGCATATTTTGATTATTTTCACAGAAACCAGAAGCCATGGGTAATCTAAACAGTTGAAGACTAAAGATGGTGGCTTTTTAAACAGGAATATTCCAAAAAACGTTCATCTTTTGTTTGGGGTTTGGCCAGATTCTCTTGTTTCCTCCATTTTGGTTTAAGTGCTGGGCCCTATCTGTTGAAATGATGGAAAGGAGGGGGCGGAAGGTCACTAGGTAACTCAACTGACGCTGCAGGGACCATTACTTTTCTGGAGGCTGATATAGAGCCACTTCACTGTTCTCTGTTCAACACATTAACCGGGGCCTCCTGAGTAGCAAGCAAGCAAGGTGAATGGCACAGCGACCAAGACTGTCTCTGCCCTCTGCAGCTTGGGCTCTGGTCTGATCAGAATCTGGATTGGGACCTCCCTGTTAGGCCACTTGGAAGAGTTTTTCTGGGGAGTGGAAGGTGCCCTTGAACGCAGAGCTTTGTTTTCTACAGCTGATGTCCTCCAGCAGGGCGCCTCAGTACTAGATGTGGTCACCTTGGTGAGCCTGACGGCCTTTGGCGTTCTTGTTTTGGTGGGAAGAGCAAGGGGCTAGGAGCCAGGAGACCTGGGACTCAGTTCTGAAGCTGCCACTTACTGAGTGACCTTGGCCTAATCTCCACATTCATTGCCCCCGATTTTCTGACTTGTAAAATGAGGGGGGAAGGGTTGCACAAACCTAGAATTATTCTGCTCTTACTGTATTCATTTGGTGAGGTGGAGGGGCCTGGCTGTCCCTGCAAAAGAGTTGGGAACAGCAAGTGACCAGGCTGAGGGATGGGGGAGTGGAAAGGTTCTGGTCCCCTCTTGAAAGCAAGCTTTCACCATGGGCTCCCTTATCTTGTCAGAAGTCTTGTGAATGAATTTCCACTAGGAACCCCTCAATCCCAAACAGCAACAAAAACCATATCCTAAACCTGAGTGAAATTGGCGTGGGGTTATCCTTTGTCATTGGATAACTGTGCTGCTCCTCACTCAGAATTCTGACAGTTTTGCCAAGGTGTCTCTGGCCAGGGCAGGGTATGATGAGTTTCCTTCACTGTGTACCGAGGTTTCAGGCAACTTCCTCTGTGGAGAGAAATGGGAGCAGCCACTCTCCACCCCAGTCCTCAGGAGCATTCCCCTTGCCCAGGGACAGCAGGCCCCACTTACCAAGCAAGGTGAATCCTGCAATTTACGGTGTCTTGAGCCAGAGGGTGAGGCATGAGTACAGCTGACCCCGCTGTCAAATGAGCAGGTAGGAAGTGCAGCTTGTACAAGGAAGAGTGGTACAGCAGTTTTGACATAAATTCTGGCTCTTGCAGAGGTTCTTGTCATTCTGGGTGACCCATGGTCTCTTCTCATGGAGGGCCCAGCCTGCATCCTAAATCCTGGATCCTTCAAAATCCAGCCACAGAGTTTATGTGAGGCAAAAACCACAAGAAGCCAGAAAGCGGCCAGGAATGGGAGCAATGCCGTGCTCTCACAAATGCCTTCCTTGGGATGAAAAAGTTTAGTTTGACCACCCTGTCTCCAGGCACTGTGCCCTCTCCTTATCCCAGGAGTCACTGCATTCCTCGTAATTTTGAGGGCAGTCTTCTCTGCATTACAGGATGGAGCACCCTGGCTGGAGCCTCTTCAGCCCTCGTGCCCTCATTAACCGGTCGGCACTCTGTCAGGAACCACAAGTCCTGGGCTCCTTAAAATGGAATCAGATGGTCTCGGTATACTTGACCATGTCCATAGCAATGTTGGGCCATTTGGGTTTGAAGAAAACCACATTAAAGCCAAGACCCCAGCTGGACTGAGCTGGCTCGGTCACTGCCTCACTCTTTGCTGCGAGGGCCGTTCTGTCCCCACTGCTGCACTGCTAAGGCTACCCCAGCCTCAGAAACCCTGGCTTCTCTACCATTTTAGTGCTGTGTCCTGAGCCGGGTCACTGCTCTGTGCCTCTGCAGGCCCTTCTGCATGTTGAGGGAATCACCTGAAAGGCGTTATTCAAGTTCCTGACCCTGGTGGGACCGGTGAGGATGTGATAATAGAACACTGAAGTGCACAGACCAAGGGATGTAATTGGAAAGACATTTATTTTTGTGAAGAGGCTATAAAATTAGCATTTAAATATCCCATTCCCTTCTCTCTGCCTCCCCCTGTCCTCCCATGGTATCTCTCTCCTCTCCTCGAGGCCAGCCTCTTTCTGAAAGGCATTGGCCTCACCTTGATCAGCTTGGCCCTGACATTCCACCTCTGGGCTGGTGGACAGAATGGAAGGATGTGTGGCTTGGGAGATTTCTGAATTTGGGAGATGGAGGCGGGGTGGGGCGTGGAATCTCATTTTCTTGCATCACTGTGAGGGAGCTCCAGGCCCTGTCTCTGGAGAAATAATTGCTGCGCAGAAATCACAGGCCATACTGGGCAGTTCTGGTACAAGCCTGCCCTGAAAAATAATATCAATAATAATAATAACTCCATTTGCATAGAACTATCACTCATTCCTACCAGTCTCCTGTGCCCACTCCTGGCTTGTTTTGCTTGCCCCAATCACTGGCCTTTTCAAGTGTTGGTGGGCCATGGGCTCTTCTATTTGCTTCTGGAGGTCTTCAGATGATGAGCCCTGGGAACACCCCTCACTCTGGGGAGAGAGCAGCCAAGTCACCAAAACAATCAAACTCTTGACACAATCTTGTTAGCAATAGCAACCCAGAGGATTTGGCTGCCTCCGGTTTCACGAGAAATAGGCCCAGGGCTCCCTGTGGTCACATTTCTACCCCAACTCTACTTGGGATTACAACCTCCATTTCTGGTTCTGGTTGACTTTTCTTCACCCAAACCACGATAATAAATGGATCCATGATGATAATTAAGAGAAGAGAAAAAAATATTATTTTTGTTAGGACAAACCATCGTAGATTTTTAGCAATGTGTATCTGTGTGTCCCTCACACCTTTTCCTATTCTCCCTTTTTTCATTTTCATTTTTTTTAAATATTATGTACTATATTTTTAGTCTCAAACACACTATATATTATATATATTTAATTTTTTTATATATATAAATATAAATGTTTTAAAAAGTACCATGTTTGTGTTATTTAATGCATGAGCAGTTCTAACTACTTAAAAGCTTGCCTGATTTGGGGTGAAATGGTCCAGATTTGGGAAAAGACAAGGGATTTTGGAATTGAGATTGCAAAGACTATATATCTGTGTCATCTCCAGGCTGTGGGGCAAAGGCATTTTAGTCACCAGTTTGTGACTGTTACAAAACCCTGGGGCCAATTATGGCAGTTCAGGGACAAATAGCTAGAGGCTCCGTGCTTTTGGAACACAGCATCCAAATGTTCTGTGCCAAATCTGATTATGGGGATGGGAAAGGGGGAGACTGAACCTGGGATCCAGATCTCAAAGGAATTGGGAGTGGAAGTGTGAGCAGGGCTGCTTTCATTTATTAAAATGCAGCGGTTTAGGTAAAAGTTACCAGGTCTCCAACTTTTTGAACTTGTAGTGAAACAAAACTGAAAAGGCAGAAGGTGCACAGGGCACTCACACAGAGGACATCCTGCTGAGAAATTCTAAATTCTCCAAGGTTAGTAGAGTTTGCAGGGATTTCACTTTGCTTGTTTCACAGGAGTGTTTGAGGATAACTGAAAAAAAATTGTTTTCAGATAATATTTTTGAAAGCCCTAAATCATTAGAGAAATACAAGGGTTTATTGTGTTCCTCATCCAATTAACAACCAAGCAAACTGAAGATGGTCCACAGTAGCCTTTTTGTACACAAGGGACACAGGACGCAGTCAGAGACAGAGATGGGATGTAAGAGCTGAAAAATACTTTGGAGATAATGTGACCCATTTCCAAGAAGGTTGGAGGTCACAGCCCAGAGCTACCACTGAGGGAGCGGCAGGGCACAGTGGGGGCTGCAGTTGGAGGGACGTATCCAAGACCAAGAACCAGTAGGTAGCCCAAGGCAAGTCCAACCTGGATGGGAATGAGAGGCCTGGGTGACTCTTGAGTCTGCAGTCAGGTAAGTTGAACTGACACAGGTAAAACAGGGCATGACAGTTGGGATACAGATGCAAACAGAATAGAGTGAAAAAAAAATAGAGGCGAAGAAGCAAATTTGTGCAAACATGGAGGCCCAGATGAATTTTGTTAGGCCAAGTAGTGCTAGGTGGAGTGCTTCCTATGCTGTGTGTCTACTTGCGATTATATTCCTCTCTGCATCTGTAGAGCCCACCACAGGGCCAGCAGGCACTTTGGGACAAGTCTGCGAGCTGGATAGGGCACCACACGAGCCTCCAAGGGCCTGAACCCACTCTCTTCTTTAGGCACAAGACAGGCCACAGGAGCTTGTCCCATGTATTAGGCCTCTTCCTGTGACATGGGCTCAGGCTCCTCTCTTAAGTCACCCCCAGCCTGAGGACAAGTAATAATGACACGAACAGCCCTTTTATCACCCAGCTTCCCAGAGTTTTAAAAGCCACTCCCTCCTTGGGAGATCATCTGCCTCGCAGCAGGAGCTCTGGGCTGAGGTACAAATGTGCTCCTGTCTGCACTTTCCCACCAAAGTGTGACGTTCAAAGTCTTTCATGATCTACCGCAACGACCTTCCCGAAGGATCCATCTGTCAACCCTCCCTTTCACTTACCCAACTTTTCGACACAGTCAAATGGAATCCTGCCCTGTTTGGACTACACCCTACACTTTCTTGCCTCTGGGCTTTTGTCCTAGCTCTTGTCTCTGCCTGGAAAGTCCATGTCCTTCTCATCCCCAAATTTTACTTAGGGCCCAGCTCAAAGGCCTTCTCCTCCAGGAAGCCTTGCCCTGACTCATCTACTCACCTTCCCTCCCTCCTGGGAAGGTCCAGGACAGGTGAGCTGTATCTTACTGATACCATTTACAACTGTCTGCTTTGTTCACAGGGTTTTGTATATGATGTATTAGCATTTTTCTCTTAAGGGCGCTTGAAGGCAGAGATATGTATTGTTTGTTTTAGTATCCTCATCAGCCGGCAGAGTCCCTGGCAGACAGTTGCTCAGTAAGTGCTGGAGGAATGCAGGGATGGAAGGAAGGAGAGGGAAGGCAAGCAAACTCATAAACGCAATGCATAAAAGGAATTCAACCTAGAGGAGTTCGTGCGCGATGAAGTGGAGTAGCATGGCGATTAAAAGCATGGACTCTCAAGTCAGTCTGCCAAGCTGATAGATGTTACCAGTACTCACTAATACTGGGTTCTCTCTCTGAGTCCCCTGGCTGTTGGGCAAGGCCAGCCTGTCTAGTTTTGGCCAGTGTACTGTAAACAAAAGTGACATGTCACTTCCAGACCAAAGCATTTAATTGCCAGTGTGAGACCCTCCAGCTCTTTCTTCACCTGCTATAGCGACAAGAGCTCATTTATTCCAGATGGTGCAGCTTCATAATAGTGGAGTCCCTCTCTGCCTGGGTCTCTGAGTGACTATGCGAGGCAGAGTCCCTTTGCCAACCCATGATGAACGTGTAGTTTGAGGGAGAAACGAATCTTTGTTAAGATATTGACATATTGGAGTTGTTTGTTCCTTCAACATAGCATATCCTATCTTTTATTTTTTGTGAGGAAGGTCAGCCCTGAACTAACATCCACGCCAATCTTCCCCTTTTTGCTGAGGAAGACTAGCCCTGGGCTAACATCCATGCCCATCTTCCTCTATTTTATATGGGATGCTGCCACAGCACGGCCTGACAAGTGGTGCATGCCCGGGATCCGAACCCAGGCCGCCAGCAGCAAAGCACGTGCACTTAACCACTACACCACAGGGCCGGCCCCTGGTGTATCCTATCTTGATTAGTATAGAGCTTCACCGTTTGCTCCTGCTTGACCTTGGGTAAGTTACTTTACCTCTCAGCATCTCATTTTTCTCTTCTGTGAAATGGACTAATAGTAGTTCCTCTCCCATTTAAAATGCTTAGCAGAGATCCTAGCATATGAGTACTCAGTAATATTAGCTTTTGTTCACCTAGAGAAGGGGGAGCTGTGGGCATCTGCCCCCTTCCCCTTTGCCTTTTTCCTTAGAGACATCATGAAAGATGTCAACAATTGCCCAGGGGTTATGAAAAGAGCATGGAATCTGGAATGAGAAGATTTAGGTTGAAATTCCAGCAGTGCTTCATGGAACTCTGTGATTCAGAGCAGGTCAGCACACCTCTCCGTGCTACCTTTTCTTTATCTGTAAAATGTGGTGAGCGCTGGATGAAATGAGATATACAAAAATAGCCCTTTGTAAATTACTAAATGCTATTGAATGTGAGTTGATTACTTTGCTCTATTAAAACTGTAGCGTCCCACCCCCACCCCATCCCCACTCTCCACCATCCCACACCACACACCTCGCTGCCACAAACATACTCCCAAGCCCTACACACACACACTATACACTGGCAGCTCTAGCAGTGCCCTGATATTAGGAGAATATGCCCACCCAGCTGGGCACATAGAGGCTATCTTGCTGGCCCTCAGTGTTCTAAAACCAAAAGACCAGCTCTTTGCAAAGCAGGAACCCGGAGGGAGGAGAAAGATCACTTCACGGCCCTCACTTTCCCATTTCCTTTCCTCATTGTAATTAGCTACACAGAGGCAACCGCCCGGGGAGAGCAGAGCCATCAGCTCCCAGAATTGAACCAGAGGAGCTTTGTCTTTTTATTCCTCTCCACATAATACTGCTCTCTTGGTGGTCGCTATGCAAACACATCCTGCATTCATTTGCAAACTGGGGAATCTTTCATATTTTGAGGCTCAGATTAATGTTCCACCTCCCCAAAACAGACACTGATTGGGACTTCTTTTCAAACAGTATCATGTCTACACTCCTAGTCTGGCTCCCCAGTCGTGCTACAGCCTGGGGGTGACCAAAACCTTGCTCTTCCCAGAGCCTTCACTAAAATAGATGCTTAACTGTGGATAAAAGAATATCAAAAATTGAAGACACCTCTGGAGCCACCTGGTCCAACTATGGACCCAAAACAGGAGCCCCTATTCAGCCTCAGAGACAAACAGGTTCTCCATCAAGACCATCAGGGGACCAGACAGCAGGTTGGCTTGTTTTTTTTTTTTAAATTTTTTGTTTATTGCAGTAACATTGGTTTATAACATTGTAAAAATTTCAGGTGTACATCATTATACTTCTATTTCTGCATAGATTACATCATGTTCACCACCAAAATACTAATTACAACCCATCACCACACACATGTGCCGAATTATCCCTTTCACCCTCCTCCCTCCCCCCTTCCCCTCTGGTAACCACCAATCCAATCTCTGTCTCTGTGTGTTTGTTTATTGTTGTTATTATCTACTAATTGATGAAGGAAATCATACGGTATTTGACCTTCTCCCTCTGACTTATTTCACTTTGCATTATACCCTCAATGTCCATCCATGTTGTCACAAATGGCTGGATTTCATCGCTTCTTATGGCTGAGTAGTATTCCATTGTGTATATATACCACATCTTCTTTATCCATTCTTCCCTTGATGGGCACTTAGGTTGCTTCCAAGTCTTGGCTATTGTGAATAACGCTGCAATGAACACAGTTTGGCTTTTTTGGAGACTGGATTTTGGAATCTGAATGGTTGGGCTTCCCTCTAGCTTCTCCAGGCATCAGCTCTGTGTCTTTGAGAAAATCATTTGACCTCTCTGGGCCTTGGTTTCCTCTTTGATAAAAATCATTTCTTCATGCAAAAAATACTTATTGAACATTTACCATGGGTCTGGCACTATTCCAAACCCTGAGGATACAGCAGGGAACAGCACAAAGTCCCTGCTTTGGTGGCATTTACATTATCATGGCGGGAAACAGGCAATAAACAACTAAATGTGTGTCAGATGGGGGTAAGTGCTGTGGACGACACAGAGCAGGGGAAGGGGATAGCGAGGGATGGGGGGAGGGGTGCATGATTTTATGTTGGGTGGTCAGAGAAAGCCTCTAAGATAAGAAGACAGGTAAGCCTGGGGAAGGAATATTCTAGGCAGAGGGAACAGCAACTGCAAAGGCCCTGGGGCAGAAATGAGTTTAGAGGGTTCAAGGCCCAGCAAGGAGTCTGGCTGGGGGGACTGGTGAGAGGTGGAAGGAAATCCTGTGAGAGAAGTGGGGTGGAACAGATCCTGTGAGACTTGTAGGCCATTAAAAGGACTTGGGAAATTATTCTGAGATGGGAAAATGTAGTAAGTCAAGCCACATGAAACTGTTGTTTTCGTAGGTCAGAAATGATTGAACATCAGCAATTTTATATGGTTCAACCTAATAGATGTAAATTGCACTATTGTTAATTTATTATTACCACTTAAAAAAACCCGGCTTTTCTATTATTTTGGCAGGATTAATTGGAAGACATTTCTTTTTTCTATTGAGCATGAATCTGCCTCCTTGCAATTTTCACCCAATGGCTATAATTCTGCCTTCAGGGCAATGCTGTCTGGACAGTCGGCCCCCCTTCCCTGCAGCTGGCCCTTTTGATATTGAAACGGAGTTGTCATGACGTCATGTCTCTTCTGAGATGCCTCTTTTCTGAGTTTAATATTTCTGACTCTTCAAATCATTTCTCTGATGATCTGGTTTCCTGACTCTTCCTCATCCTTCTCACCCTGCCTTCCAAGTGAGTTTTGAACAGTTGGCAGGAAACGGCAGTTTCCCACTGTACCCCACTCATCTGATGGAGAGTTCCCCACCTCAACCCACTAGGTTCTCTGCGTTCCTTCACCTCCCAACCTTCAATAAATACAGACACTGTCTTCTGGCTCTTCCCCAGGAGGGAGTGGTGGCCCCTTAACCTCCCAATGGCCCTGAGAACCATCCTCTCCACCGCAGTGGGAGATGGTGCCAGATTCTCAGACGAAAATCCCTAGAACATGGAATAAGAGGGGTTCGCAGGTCCAGCAGCTCGGCTGTGGCCATGCCCGGCACCACGACTTAGGATTTCTGGGGTGTCCCAAGACTTGGAGTGCTCTGTGTGGCAGGTAATAGCATGGCTGGCACCATAATGACCTACACCTGACACTCAGGGTCTACATCTCTTTGCTCTCTGGTTTGAGAATCAAGAGCTATGGGTTCTAGTCCAAGCTCCATTTACTAGCCATGTGACCTTGAGCAAGTTACTGGAACTTTCTGAGTCTCAGTTTTCTTTTCCACAAAATGGGGATAATGATACTACTTCATTAGCTGAAGAAAGAGCTAGCACAATTGGAAATTAAATGAGCATGTATCCTAACTCCCACCACTCTGCATTGCCTCCACTGCTATCCTCTTGTCCACCAGTCCTTCAGCACCGCCCAGACTCCTACAGTAGCTAAGTGGTCTCTCTGCTTCCATTCTTTGTGCCCCTAGAGTCTGTTCTCCACAGCAGGGCATTGGAAGCAATTCCCTAAGGAATTGTTACCCTGTTTGAGAAAAAAAGAACCTCTGTTCTTAATTTCACCATCAATACTAGAAAATTAAACTTTAACTAAAATAACACAAGCAAAGTAATCCTTTTACAAAGTAAATCTCATCACATCACTCCTTTGCTGCAGCTCTTATGCTTCCTATTCCACTTAGAATGAAATCCACACTCCTTTCATTTCCTACAGGCCGTACCATAGCTGGCCCCTGCCTACCTTCGCAGCATCCTTTCTTTGTCACTCACCACTCTAGTTTCACTGACCTTGCTCTCTGTGACGTTCTATTATGGAGCAAAATGCTAGACCCCTTCCTTCAATGAAACCACCTGAAGTTTTGGGGATGCTTAGGATAGGATAGGGAAGAAGCTACCATTCATTAAGTAAATGTGCCAGGCACTTTCGTAAATATGATTACACGCATCGTTCAGAAGAATGGGCCTCTGAAGCCAGACCTTAAATGGCATTCCCCTCTCCTCCATCCCAGCACCCAGGGGGCCAGCTCAGAGAAAAGCTCAGCAAATAAACCCAAGGAGCTTCCGGCCTCGGAGCCCCCAGAGCTCCAGCTCTCTCCTTCTAATAACCTAAAGGGCTATTAACAGTCTCTTCACTTATTAAAACAATTTTTTTGATGCCTGTCTCTTTGGTCCTGGCTACATGCGACAAAAAGAAGCTGGAATCCCAAATCCCCCTTTGACAGAGCAGCCACTCCTCTAGGATAGGAAAAGAGAGACAGACCTCATGGCTCAAAGATTGCCCCTTTCTTACGGGAGGAAACAGACCCCCAGTGCTGGACACAGGTTCCTCT
The DNA here is from genome assembly GCF_020826845.1 of Diceros bicornis minor. NCBI lineage: Eukaryota > Metazoa > Chordata > Mammalia > Perissodactyla > Rhinocerotidae > Diceros > Diceros bicornis. The sequence goes on from NC_080743.1 coordinate 62,206,904, forward strand.
TGGATGTAAAATCTCCATGGGGGTAAAAGAACGTCGAAGTAAGTGTAGAAACATTGAGATTCTGGTAGATTGAGGAGGAAAAGCCTAGTATTTGAATTCAGGCCCATGGGCTGGTTGTACAGGTCCGATTCAGGGATCTGATGCTGAAGCTCTCTGACGGCAGAGAGGCAGGGGATTGGACCACTGGTGTCTGAGTTTCCTTCTCAGCACTAGTGTTTAGGGTTCCATGACTCTGATGTTTTTCAGGGATCCAAACTGGTGGCAACTAAGCAGTCTGGATTTTCCGGAGAGTACACTTTCAATGTGTACTCTCAAATCAGTGGCAAGAGCAAGATCCTAGGTTTTTTTTGACCCTAAGGCTTTCCCACCACAGCCTGTTTCCTTCCTACTTGGCATTGACTCAGTGCAACATCTCTGGCTCCTTCTGGGCCTCCATATAATCATAGAAAAAAAGAAGACAACTCACTCTTTTTTTTTTTTTTTTTAGCCTTGCGCTAACATCCATGCCAATACTCCTCTTTTTGCTGAGGAAGACTGGCCCTGGGCTAACATCTGTGCCCATCTTCCTCCACTTTATATGAGAGGCCGCCACAGCATGGCCTGACAGGTGGTGCATTGGTGCATGCCTGGGACCCGAACCCCGGCCGCCAGCAGTGGAGCGCGCGCACTTAACCGCTAGGCCATGGGGCTGGCCCCCTAACTCACTCTTATTTAAAGACTTAAAGCAGGAGTTATCTCCTCAGGGAAGCCTCCACCCACCATGCCAAATTAAATGCCCCTCCTTTGTCCCCTCATAGCACCCTCTTCTTGGCCCCTCCCATTTGTGCCTCTGTCGTTGTTTTTATACCCAGTGCAGTTTACCAAGGTATTGGCAGTTTAAAGAGGAATTGTGGTGCCAGCTGTAAAAGAAATACTTCCTTCTTTCCACAATATGGTGCCGTCCAGCTAATTCCCAATCTCTCTCTTTCCATTCAAGGCCAAATTTCTTGAAATCCATTGTCTCTGCTTCCTCACTTTTACCACTCCCACCTGAACACACTACAATGTATCTTCTGCTCCTGCCAAACCTTCCAAACAGATCTTGTTCCACTCATCAAATCCAAAGGTCACTTTTCAGTTATTTTGTTCTGTTACAGGATCATTTTTTAAACAAAGGTTAAGTCATGAATTTCATACAAATATAAAATGAACACATGTCAAAAATTGTATATAACCCATTAATTAACGAGGGATCCAGTAAGACGTTTCAACTGGTTCAAAGGAAAATTCAAAATACCACACTTACATAGGTCAACCAAGAATTCATAAATGAATTTACAAATACATGTAAAACTAGTTTGTCTACAAGGCACTAATCAATTGCACACCACCAGACACAACTAATCTGCATTTCTATGAACAAGAATCATTTACATTATCAGTTTTCTGTCATTTACAGGGATGTAAAATAGCTGATAGACAATGAAAGGCAGAGATAACCTTGATGGGTAACTTAGACAGGACATCCAATAACCTTTTCTTGTCCCTTTTGAAGTCTTTCTTGACACTTTTTTGACCTGTCCTCAGCATTGAGCGCTAATGACCAATCCTGAAACTCCTCCTTTTGCTCTGTGGCATCACCTCAGATTCCCCCCACCTATCTGACCACTCTTTCTCAGCAGAAGTGGGCTCCTCTTCCTTTATCTGCCCTTAAATGTAGGTATTCTCCAGTGTTTTGTCCTGGATCCTTTTCTCCCTCTACCCCCACTGTTTTTGTTTTTTGCAGGGGAAGATTCACCCTGAGCTAATATCTGTTGCCAATCTTCCTCCATTTTTCTTCCTTTTTTCCTCTCAAAGCCCCAATACATAGTTGTGTACAGTCGTAAGTTCTTCTGGTTTTTCTATGTGAGCCGCTGCCACAGCATGGCTACTGACAGACAAGTGGTGAAGTTCTGCGCCCAGGAACCAAACCTGGGCCACCGAAGTGGAGCGTGCTGAACTTTAACCACGAGGCCATCAGGGCTGGATCACTCTGCTCCCACTTTTGAGGGTAATCGCATCTATTCTTTTTTCTTTAAGCCACCAAGGTTATGCTGATGACTCTCAAAACTGTCTCCAGCACTGCTTCCTTCTGAGCTGCAGACCTACATTTTTATATCCCCACAGTGCCTCAAATTCAACATGCTCTACCTACAAAACCCACCCTTCTTCCTTGGATGGTGTCACCTTTCACCCAAGTGCTTAATCTGATACCTTGGGAGCCAGGCTTGTCTCCTTCCCCTTCCTCATCCCTCAAGATCCAATCCGGCACCCAGACCTGCTGACTCTGCCTCCTTGCTCACACTCCAGCCTGGCTGCTCCTCTCCGTTTCCAGTCTGCCTGCCTTGGTTCAGGCTGTCTTCACTTCTTGTCTGGATTAATACGAGAGCCTCCTATCTGATCTTTCTGTCTCTAGACTGACCCCATCTAATCCAGACTTGACTCTGCTGCTGAAATAATCCTTCTAAAATGCAAATCTGAGGCAATACTCTCATCCCTGAAATCATTCCATGGCTCCTTGTCACGGTTGGGACAAAATGAAGCCCATTTACCAGCTAGTTGAGGGCCTCCATGAACTCACTCCCTCTCTGCAGGCTCTTCTCTTGTTGAGCCCCTTCCTAGGGTTTCAGGAGATCACCTGTGAGTCTACTTACAGTCCCCAGGAAGATGGCCATGCCATTTCTTGCCTCCTTGGAATGGGTTGTTCTCTCCTTGAAACATATGTCCATCACCCTTCCTCTTTTCCTACCTAACTCCTGATCATCCTATAAAACCTACATTGGGCTTTGCCTCTTCCCTGGAGACTTTCTCACCTCTACCCCTGTCTGGATTATGGGCTCCTCCTAGCTGCACCTTCCCTGTGCCCCCATCCCTGCTCCCAGGGTCACTGACAAGTTTGTGACTGTTGGCTTGTCTCAGGAAAAGCTGTGGCTCTCCTATTTTTCTCTTTACATGCAGTTGGCATACTGGGTTGTCATTGTTTATTTGCATGGCTTCCTCATGAGACTGGGAGCTCCTTGGAGGCAGGGACTGGGCTCAATAAATACCCCTTTCCCTCTTCAATGTCCTCTTCCTACACAATTCCTGAGGATGGCTAATCTCCCCTGAGGAGGTTTCATCCAATATATAGCACCTATATATAGCCCGGTGCCCTTACATGGAATCAGAGAGGGGAGAATAGGAATTGCAGGAAGCCAATAGTAAGTGGAGGAGAAGAATCTGTGATGATTGGTGGTCTGGACCTCTAGTTTTATCTTTTCAACTCATTCAGCCCGTCAGTCAGTACTGGACACTGTGCTAAGACTCTGGGGTATGGAGAGAAGTAAATTATGGTGTCTGTCCTTTAGGATGTGCAGTCCAATAGCAGAGACATATGTGTATGCAAATAAATGTACGTGTGATGTAATCGCTAAATACTCAGATTCTGAACACAGTGCTTCCTTAGCAGGAAGAGAAAGCCATTACATACTTCTAACTGTTGAGGGTTCAAAGTGAGAATGTAACCTCCCAGCAGAGACTCAGGATGAGAAAGGCAATTGGCTTTTTCACGTGGAAGAAAGGCATTCCAGGCAGAGGCGACTGACCCAGCAAAGGCACCAAGCGCTTGGTGTGGTTCTCCCAGGCTAAGGGGACAGTCACAAACTTAAGTGTGGACTGGGTGGAGGGATGGGCGTACCGGGAGCAACTCTGTGTTTAAAGCCTTTTGTGATTCTCCTGGACCGAGGCGGTCCCTCCCTCCTTGCCCCTGGCACCCTGGTGCGGCCACCCACTTCTTCGGCAAGGGCTCCAGGCCCGGGGGCGGGCGGCACTGCGGGCCGGTGGCGCCCCGGCTTCCTCTGCGCTGGTCTCCACGCCTGGTTTATTATGCACGAGGCAGGCAATTTGCCTTCCGCCCCGGGGACCCATCTCGGAGACAAGAAGGTAGTTTGTTCTCTGTAATGGCTTCTGTTGGAGTGTAGCGGGGCGCGATCGGGTAGCGAGGGGGCCGGAGGGGCGCGGGCGGGCGGGCGGGCCAGGCACGGGGAGTGCGATGTGCCTGGCGCCCCTCTGCGGCTCCGGGGCCGAGCCCGGCGCGCAGAAGAAGCCGCCTCCATTTCTCTGCCTTTTCTTTCTGCTGCTATCTTTGCTACTTAGGCGTTTTCCTTTCCTTCTCCCATTTCCCCCCGTCTTTCTGCTTCATGTTTTGTGAGTCTTAGTCCCTCCCTTCCTCTCCATCTTTCTCTTCTTTGTGGTGGGACCCGGGGGTGAGGGAGGAGGCAAGAGGGATACAGGGATGATTAAAATAGTCGTCTCTCTGCCAAGGAACTCAGCCTCACGGGGAAACTTGGCTGACCCCCTTCACGTTCCAGGCCGCCTCCATCTCTGTCTTTCCCTCTGGTCCCCTCATTGTTTCTTAGCTGACCCTGACCTTTGTCCCTATGCCTATAAGAAGACCCAGCACCCCTTCCATCATTTCCAGGTGATGAAGATTCCAGACTGATCCCCAGAATGAGCATCCGTCTCTCCTGAGGTCTTGGCCCTTGCCTCTTCATTCACCAGAGGTTTTTCCATCCTAAAGCTGACAGGCTCCCAGGTGAGAGAGAGAGATAGGAAAAAATCCAGAGATTGCCAGGCTGACGTCTCCTGGGGTCATCTCTTCGGGGTGAGGGGTGACTGAATCAGCCAGCTGACCATCTCCTCAGCTGTAAGGTTCCTCCACTCAGCTCAGAGTCTGGAAGCTGTCTGTCCTGGGGTCGCCATGCAGAATTATGTCCAGCTCTCTCTCCCCCACCTTTACCTTCACCATCGGCACAATCACGCCTGGCAGTGGACTTGTGTGCATACAAGCATGTTCCCGGCGGTGTGTGAGCACTGAGCAGGGAGTGAGTGCATGCTGTTTACACTCAGGTGAAGGAGCTGTGTGCTCTGGATGACTGACTTCCTTGCTGGAGTCTCAGTTCTCCCATCTGTAAAATAAAGAGGTTGACTGGATGGACTCAGAGGTCCTACAAACTGTTAATCTGTGACTCTCTGTCAGGATGGAGATTATCCCAGAATACCCCAGTCCTCTGTGCTCATGGATTCAGGAAGGCTCCCTGTACCAGGGGCAGCCCATGGGTGATCTGAACGAGTGGAAAGGAGTGGTCGGGTGGGCTGGGATAGGAAAGGAGGAGGAGCAGGAGTGATTTGGGGTGTGTGTCTGAAAGAAGCAGGGGGAGGGGGGCTGGGCTGGGGTGCACGTGTAGCCACAAGAAAAGAGTGTGGGCACTACTGGGATGATTAGAGAGCAAAGGGGTGGGAGGCTGAAGTCCAGAGCTTCCGGACACGTCAGAGGTTATGTCCTCAGTGTGGCAGGAGGAAGGAGTTGGGAGGGAGTGGCAGGAGGAGCCAGAGGGCCCCAGCAGGGACCAGTGGTCCAGGAGCCTTGAGGACATGTGGCTTGGAGTTCGAGGAGGAGCTGTGTTGTAGGGGACCTGGACCGTCCTTGCTGAATCTCCTCCAAGCCTGTTGTCATCTGAGGACCCTGTCTCCTGAGATTTGCTGGACTTTCCAATAGTGCAGGAGCACGCCCTCCAAAGAACTTGTGGGTTTGTGCTCGAGGCATCTCCTACTCCTTCTCAGGAAAGGAAAAGTGGCTCCTCAGTGAAAGGCTGGAAGACCCGGGGGCGTGTGTGTTTGTGTGGGGGCAGGTGTGTGTGCACAGTGAGGTCCGTGTAGGGGATGGAGATGTGCGTGTGCACTGGGGCATGCCTGGATGGGAACATATGGGTGTGGGGCCTGTGAGGAATGGAGTTGCTGTGGGGGCCGCGTGGGACTTGGGAGCACCTGCCAGGGCTCAGCCACAGCTCCGGGGAAGGAGGGAGGAGCCAAAGGAAGACAGAGAACCACAGGGAGATGAGTGATACAGAGCCGGCCCAGACAGCATGGCGAGAGGAGAATGAATGGGCCTGACAAGTAGGAGAAACGTTTCCTCAGTTACAGATCTTATGAAAGAGAACAAAGGAGTGGGGAGAAGGCATGGCAGAGAGGGAGAGAGGGAGAGAGGAGGGTGAGCAGAAGCAAATGGAGGAAGATGATGGAGGAGGGAGGCAAAGCAGGAGAATGAAGACCCAGATGGAGATCGGTCCAGGGAGGAGAGGCCCATCCAGCTCAGTGATAGTTGTGTGCCTGCTCTGTGCCAGGGCAGGGTGGTGGCTGGGGAACGAAGAGGTGGTACCAACCTGCAGGGTGGTGGAGCAGATACAACCACAGGTAATTTTGCTATGAGATCAAGGTCAGTGTGTGGGGTTCTGGGAACTGAGATGGAGCGGGAGTTGCTAATCTCCCCTGGGGGTCCATGGATGGCTGGATGGAAGAAGGAGCAAGAGACTGAGATACACTAGACAGATGTAGCGAGAGAGGGAGTGTGGCAGGTAGCAGTCTGTTTTGAGGGACTAGAGGAGGCCAAGCTCTGCGCTAAAGAACCTAGCCCAAGAGAGAACTATTGATCACAAAGCCTCCTCACGGCAGCCCTCCCTGACCCCCGTGGAGGACATCAGGCACTCCGGCCTCAGTGGCCACACAGAGGACCCTTCCATATTGCACTCTTCTCTTGGATGATGCAGACCAAAGTATGTCATGCCCAGCGCCAGACGTTCCGTTGGTGCTCAATAGATGCTCCAAGAACAAATAACTGAACTAACTCGTGTGCCTTGCCCCAAGCAAGAGCCCTCTGAGGAAGATAATATGTTTTACTTTTTATTGATGAGGAAGTCAAGGCTCTTCTTAAAACCAAAGTCCTAGTATCCCTGGGCTCTGAGCAGTCTATTTTTCTTTCTCAAACAAATAAGCTTAATATGTTTATAGGTTTGATTTATTTTTATTAGCTTCCATGCTGGTCAACATAAAATAATTATAAATTCAAGATTACAGTGAAAGTCACTACCATTTTAATTTAAAAAAAGTGTGGGAGGTTGTAGGCTATATACACTGTCTTCCAAATTTTCTCCTGGGAACATTAAAAAAAATCCTGTCATGCGATAGAAAAGGTTTTACTAGGAAGAGGAAGGGAAAAGGAGAAGATAGTGGGAGCAGGGAGAGTGTGGGCAGGAATCTGGGAGCTGAGGAGAAACCCCCATGAGAAACTGGAACTCCCATCAGCTCCCAGGGCAGAAGCAGGGACACCAGGTGGGGCCCGTCCAGGCTCTGGGTGGCTTCTCCAGGAGGCGCAGCAGAGACCCCCGTGTATGGTTGGTGCAGCCCCTGCGGGTCGGCTTCTGGTCTTCCATAGAGCTACCAGGTTTGGACTAGGCACGCGGAGGACTCTGCGTCCGTCATCCTTTAAGAGAGCCTGCTCCCGAAGTGTTTGTGCCCCAGTTCTTCCTGCTCCACTGTCCACCCCGGTGTGTAGATGAGCAATGGGTCAGCAGGACCAGCACCTCTGTCTCTGCACCCCGCTGCCCTCCATATCCACCCCCCACCACCACACAGAGTCAGGAGGTTGCCACACTGGGAGAAGAGTAAGACAGGGCACAATTTGTCTTTGTGTAATAATCTGTCAGGTACAGCTTGTGAAATCTCAGCCACCTCCCCGACCCATGCAAGAAAATAAATTACACACATGCACACAGAGACACGGATGGCACGATCCTGTCCTCCGCTCCAGCAGGCTCAGCTCCGGAGAAAAGCTCTGCCCAGGCGAGCCCAGGGCTACTGATACCACCATCCTCCTCTCTCCCCGCCCTGACACTTAAGCTTCCATCTTTTCAGTCTGAGTTCCTCACTGGGGAGGAGGGAGAGGTCCATTTGGCTTCTAAGAAATCATGGATGTTGAGAAAGAAAACAAACAAAATACTTGGCCATTTCTGATGAAGAAGATGGAGACGGGAGAGAGGCCTTAGAGTTGCCTGTAATTTCCAAAATGGACTGTAATGCGGCTGCAGATGCAATGTACTGAGTGCCTTTTGTGTAATAGTGATGGCAGCCACTTTTTAGGATATAACCAGTGAGTCCAGGCACTGTGCTAAGCTCATTACACATGTTTTTTCATTGATCCCCACAATGAAACCCTGTGGAACCAGTGTTTTTATCCTCACTGTGGACATGAGGACTTGGAGACTCAGAGAAGTCACGTGACATGTCTGGAGTCACACAGCTGGTTGGACCTGACTCGAGGCCCACTTCTTCACTATGAAGGGATGCAGGGAATGTGAGGCCTAGCCCGTGACCACAGAGGAGCAGGGAGTGGGCTGTTACTTCTTATGTGAGCTTTTGCTTCTTCCTCTTTAAATATGTATCGTATGTTCATCTTCTCTGAATCCTTGTGAGAATTAAATGAAATAGGAGATCTTGGTACTCAGAGGGGCTCAAGAAATGAGCTGCTTCACCCTTCAGCCTCTCTTCACACAGGGAGCTCCATGCTGGGAGCCTGCTTGGACCCAAATGCCCTTGAGGACTCAGAGGAGCATTTTGGGTCAGGGGTCAATCCTCTCTGTGCTCGGGACCCCTTTGGCAGTCTGGTGAAGTCTATGGACTCCTATGGACTCCTCACAACATTCCCGAATGCACACACAGAATTACAAAGGATTACAAAGGAAGCCAATTTTACTGACATACGGTTATTGAAAGAATCAAAAAAACACTTTTGTGACATGTAATCTCCCATCTTCTCTAACAATGCATTCAATAACCAGATCTAGCAGCAGATCTAATAACTACCATAATTTCCAAGTTGTGATGAGTGTAAATGATATTTCAAGAGACCCACAGCAACGGAGAGAATATGAAAGCATCTTGATTTCTGTCAGTGACAGCAGCACAGGTATAGCCCTTACTACTGGGGCTTGTGGTAGAGAAATACTAAATTCACTGAGAGGTTAGTGAAAATGTGTCTCCCCTCCATCCAAGTCCCCAGAGCCTCAAAAATCTATCCATGGATCCCACGGTGGGAGTAGAAGCAATTGGCTGAAATACGTGTTAATGTGAATTAAAAAGTGCAAGTTAGGGGTCGAGAGTTGGGGAGATCAAATAAAGCCTTCCTTCTGACAGAGAGGGTTTGACAGTACGTGGGCCTTGCTTTTGCCTGGGTCTACCCAGGAAGGCCATCTGGAATATACAAGGTGTTTTTACGAATGAGGCAACCAAGGGCTAGGGCAGTTGAGTGACAGGCCTGAGTGTCCTAAGGAGAAAGCAACAGAAGCTGGGCTCAAACTCTGCAGTGCCCCTGACCCTGATCCCACATGGTCTCCACCTCACTGTCTCCCCCTTTTTCCTCTGCCCTCCTGTCTTGAGGGGAACACAGTCCCCCTTTGCTGACCTCTGCTGCACCCCCCCCACACTGTGCTGTGTTCTTGGATCTCACGTGGCTCCCACATGGCTCCGTGGTTCACTGCTGCACAGCTGTGAGGAAACTTTGCTTGTTAGGGTTTGGGCTGGGTGGGAGGAGGGAGCAGGGCTCAGTGGAGTGGAGCAGCTCCTTCAAGGTGAAGACAAAGGCTGGTTCACTATTCAGATGGGATGAGAAAAATCCACTGGCATTTACTGGGGGAGAGGAAGTAGGGGCCAGAAGCCCTCTAGGCTCTCCATCAGCAGGCTGGATAAGCTGGGACATGCAAAGCCCTTGTGATGGAGCTGCAGTGATAAAAGGGCCTGGGGAGGTAATACAATACTGAAATCCTTACTTGAAGGAAAATTGATAACTGGAACTCTTCAGGAGTGTTTCTCTTATCCTTGGTTTATCATCCTGTTGCCAGGTTGGTTGGTTGGGAAATGTCACAGCTCCTAAAACAGAGCCTTCAGGGAGACACTTTCTGAAGTGACTTCTGCTGTGGAAACGCCAAGAGCTATTTCTTTTTTTCCTCCTGAGTGCACGCTGCTGTTCTTCATGTGGGGAGATGCTCCCCTCAGGTGGTGAGAGACGTGAACTACAGATGCACAAACATTTCTGGGCTCTCACCAGTTACCATCAGGCATCTTATGGTGGCACAGGGCAATCTGATAGGATTGTCACTCACTGTATGGTGACCTTGCCTTAGGTATCTGCCCCAGGCACAGATGGGGGCTTTGTGCATGCAGACATTCCAACAGCAAACCATCTTCGTACTCCACAGCCCTTCTTTCCCCAGACCCCGGACTCTTGGCTCTCCAAGTCCCCCGAGATAGCCAAGAACAGCCCTCAGGTGATGTTGGAGAGACGGCTAGTTCAAGAAACACGATAACTGTTCTCAACTCAGTCACCAACTTACTGGGAAACCAGGAATTTTACATTTTACCTGAGGTATCTTTTTCAAGCCTCAAACTCTCCTGTGAGATAAGTATTATGCCCATTTTGCAGATAAGGAAATGGAGGCATAGAGAGTTTAAACCAGTGCTTCTCAAACTTTTTAATTTCTTTATTCCTTTATATTCTTAACAGTTGCGGAGCTTTTGTTTTTATGGATTATATGTATCCATGTTTACTGTATTAGAAATTAACATTAAACTTTAAAATGTACTTAATTCATATAAAAATAATAATAATAAACTTATTAAAAGTTAACATAACATACTTAGACACAAGAATGGCATTGTTTTATATTTTTGTAAATCTCTTTAACACTTGGCTTATCAGAAGACACATCACGTAGCCGCTCAAAAACTCCCTGGTACGCTCATGAGAGAATGAGAGTGAAACAGCAGAATAACATCTTACTGTTTTTATGAAAATAGTTTCAACCTCCTGGATCCCCTGGAAGGGCCTTGGGGGACACCCAGGGATCCCGGGATCCTACTTTGAGAGCCACTGGCTTAAATGATTTGCCTGTGGACGCACAGCTGGTGTGAAGTGTGGAGCTGGGAGTTCACACCGGCCTGTCTGACCTCATGATGATATTCTCGCCGCTATTCCACACTCACCGCCTCCTCACTCACCCTCTCTGGGCATCAGGGGCCACCTCTGTAAAATGAGAGAGGAATCCTGGGTGGCCTAAGGCCCTTTTGGGTCTGACACTTCAGGATTCTGTCCGGAGGACTGCAGCTCTGGGCAGCTCTGATTCCCCGGCTGCTGCCCACTTAGGGAATCCACGGCGTTTGCGCTTCAGTGAGCTGGAACAGTTCGAATGTCTAAAGGAACGGCGAAGGACCAAGGGGTCTCCTTCTGCTCTCACATCCTATTGAGAGGACAGCCCTGTGAGTCCTCAACTTTCCAAGAAAAGAGGTGTCTCACCCCTCCCCCAACTTGTGGTTCCACGCATTTCAGCCTCTGGCACAGCCACTCAGCCCTCAGGGCTCGGAGAAGGGGATGGGCGAAGGTTCCTATTCCTAGGGCCTGCTTTTATTTATTTATTTTTTTCCCCAAAGCCCCAGTAGGTAGTTGTATGTCATAGTTGCACATCCCTCTATTTGCTGTATGTGGGACGCTGCCTCAGCATGGCTGGACAAGCAGTGCGTCAGTGCGGGCCCGGGATCTGAACCCAGGCTGCCAGTAGTGGAGTCTGCCCACCCAACTGCTAAGCCGTGGGGCCAGCCCCTCTAGGGCCTGCTTTTAGACAAAGCTCTGACTCCTCTGAATTCCGCGCCCCTCCCTCATCCCGAACACCCTGAAAAAACTGTTGAGTGGAGAAAGGTTTATATTTTATTTTTTTAAATCGGTGCAGTTTATTTTTTTTATTTTATTTATTTATTTTTTTTGCGAGGAAGATCAGCCCTGAGCTAACATTTATGCTAATGCTCCTCTTTTTGCTGAGGAAGATCGGCTCTGAGCTAACATCTATTGCCAATCTTCTTCCTTTTTTTTCCCCAAAGTCCCAGTAGATAGTTGTATGTCATAGTTGCACAACCTTTTAGTTGCTGTATGTGGGACGTGGCCTCAGCATGGCCGGAGAAGCGGTGTGTGGGTGCGCGCTGGGGATCCAAACCGGGCCGCCAGTAGCAGAGCGTGCGCACTTAACCACTAAGCCATGGGGCCGCCCGAGAAAGGTTTATAAAAGAGCATTTCAGGTGGAAGGAATAGAATGGGCAAAGTCACAGTAACAGGAAAGCACCGGGGACTTTGGAAAGTTTAGTCGTTCAACTAGCATTTTATATAGTCTTCTTGACTCAGTCTGTCCCTACTCCCATTCGTTCTACACACTGACGGTGCCAGATTGATCTTGAATGTTAATTTTGCTTGTCATTCTCCTTGTCAGGAACCTTCCCTGGTTCCCTCTTGGTTAAAATTGAACACCCTCGTCTGGCATTCAAAGCCCTTTATCATTGGTTGGTCCTCTTTCCTAAACCTGATTTCCCATTGGTCCCTTACATGCATCACGTGGCTCGCTCACTGTTTCTTTTTTTTTTTTTAATTTAATTAATTTATTTTTTTCCCCCAAAGCCCCAGTAGATAGTTGTATGTCATAGCTGCACATCCTTCCAGTTGCTGTATGTGGGATGCGGCCTCAGCATAGCCAGAAAAGTGGTGCGTTGGTGAGCATCCGGGATCTGAACCCAGGCCGCCAGCAGCGGAGCACGCACACTTAACCGCTAAGCCATGGGGCCGGCCCTCACTCACTGTGTCTTGTCATGCCTCATGTGCTCCTTTCCACAGTTAAATCCAGGCTGTCCCTTTCACTAGCATTTCAGCTGCTTCAGGAAGTCCTCCCTGATTGGTCTAGCCCACAGGGGTCCCTCAGGCTTCAGAGTGCCTGGAGCATTCCACTAGTACCCCATCCTTGGTCTTTCTCAGAAACCACCTGAGATTGTTATTGGTCCAAGGGAAGCCCTCAGCCATATGTGGACCGGAAGCTTCCTGAAGGAGGGAGCAGCGTTTTATTCCTCTCCACTGCCTTCTCCCTGTGGTTCCTATATTCCACTGGGTGCTTTATGGTGGCTGGTACTTGTTGACTTGCTCCCTACGAGTGCAGGACCTAGAGCTGCAGACAGACCTCTCGGAAGAAGCTGGGGAGAAGCCAGAGGAGGAGACAACAGAGGAAGACACAGGGCACCCCAGTCACAAGACAACAACACGAACACATGCTAGTGACATTTTGGGGCAGAGCCTGCTGATAGGGAAAGAAGAGGTGCCTCAAAGCAGGGTGTAGGGGAAGAGGGAGAATCCCCCTCTGCCCTTTCCCTTAAGGTTCTTCTGGCTGGCCAAATAATTAACAAGACAGGTTAGCAGGAGAAAATAATACCAAGTTTAATAGCATGTATACATGGGAGAAACCAGGGACACTGAGTTTCTCAACACAATAGCAGAGATTCTGGTCTTAAATACCATCTTCAGCTAAAGACAAAGGAGGGTGTTGGGGGTGGGGGGAGTCAGTTACAGGAGATTACCACTGAAGCACAGTAAACAAGAGTAAGGTTATTATGCAGATTTAAGGCCTCCCCTTCCACCTTGATAAGTTTCTAGAAATGAGGTCATCCCCCCTCTTCCCAATACGGAGAGGGAGATACCTTTACAAATGGAGATTTTTCTTATAAATGTAAATGTTTGTCTGGCAACTCCTTGCAGGGCCATCTAGAGAATGTGGCCAGAGAGACAGAATTTTTGATAAGATGGGCTTATTGGTGCCTTTCTTATTGTAACGTCTATTTTACATTATATTACAGCCATCAGATAGTAACTCCTTCCTGGAAAAGATCTTCTATGTCAAGTTCTTTAGGCAGTTAGTGGGGGAGGTCAAATGTCCATCAGAGAAAACAATCAAGGTAAAGAGATATATTTCAGGATGGCCAAATCTTGATCTCCCACAAGAGGATGTCTTATTCTAGGATGAGTGCGGGAGGCAGCCTGGGAGAGGAAAGATAATCCAGCTCTGCTGTGAGACTTTGGGCAGATAATCAGACTCTCTGTTTCAGCCTCTGAGCCTCATCATCCCATCTGTGAGAGGGATAATGTCCTTCTCATAGAGTAGTTAGGTAGAACAGAGGTACTGTACAGAGGCAGCATGTGATTGACGCTCAATGTATAGTACCTACATTAAAAATTATGAAATTTCCAGCCCAGGAGGTCTTCTGGATAAGAGTTTCCCATTATCATGGATAACTTGATTATAGTCCTTTAGGGACAAACTATCCTGCTCTCAGAGTGTGAGGAAGAGAGGGGATCCCTCTGTCCTGTGGTCCCTACAAGGACCAGGTTTGATGACCCTTTGCTGCCATCAGGTGGCCATAGGCTTACAGTGCAGTCTGGTGGGTTTGTCAGTAAGTTCCCAATAAGGATAAAACTGAGATTTGCGGTGTGTGAGGAGTTTGGAGAGTAAGGAGATCCTGGATGATAGAAGAAAATGGGAGAAGGGTGACTTAGAGTCCCCAAGAAGTATGGGACAACGTGGCCCCGGAATCTTATAATACATGCACCTAGCTGTTAAACAAAGGAAAGTACTGGTGGGAGGGAACTGTAGAGGACATCCCCCACCCCCACCTCCACGGCCTGTCTCCTGTCTCCCATTAGTGTTGCCCACCAGGGTTTTGTGAGATCCAGTTCCACCTACATCTTCAGCTTTGCAGTGCTCCATTCTTGAGCTCACTTTCTGTGCTCCAGAACCCCATCTTTTTATCCCATTAGTATAACAAACTCCTCCATTACAGGCCTTTGCACATGCTGATCTCTCTGTCTACAATGCCTGCCCTTCTTCCCCCACCCTATCTGCTAACTTCACCCATTCCTCAGCTCTCAGCCCAAGGACGACTCCCTCAGGTAAGCCTTCTCCAGTCTAGGTCAGGTTTCTTTGGTATACGCTCTCAGAAAGCCAAAATCTTTTTTCAGAGCACTTTTCTTGGTTTATAATTCATCTATGTGATTGGTTCATTAACCTCTATCTCTCACTATGCTGTACAGGCTTTAAAGGAGAGACGATGGGGCCCCTTTCTCTTGTATCCCAAGCACCTAGGACAGAGCCTGATGCATGGCAAGAGCTCAATAAAGTCTGTTGGATGAATAGAGGCATTTGCAAGGGAGAAGAGAAAGATCCTGAGAGTGTTGGGGGTGCTGAGGATCTGTCTGCCTACTCTGAGGTGTTCATGGACCTTTTGTGGAACTCCTCGTCAACAAAGAGGTGCGTGGAAACCACACTCACTCATGTCAACACATTCTCCACTCCACCACACCCCACCCCACCCCTACTTCCCCGCAGGCATGCTGAACTGAGAAGGGGTGTGGTAGCCAGCTGGAGGGGAACGCCAGCCGGCCTCTGATAGAAGGGGCCCATGCTACCAGAGGGGAGGGCGATACATCTTCCTTGGCCATTAGACTTTCAGTGCCGGTGCCGGCCACCCATGATCTGTCTCTCCTGAAGCTGGTCAACCACAAAAGCAATTACCACCACCACGACCAGGCACTCAAGGAGACAGGCAAGAACACTTGCTGACTGGGGTGGGTTCTTCTTGGGTCTGGTGGCAATACTAACCTCTCCTCAGCACCACATGACCAAGCTCCTTAATTTTTATGGGTTAAAGTAGAAGCGAAGGAGCGACCCATGGGTCTGAGATGCAGAAGACACAGCCCAGGTACCAGGGGGACTTATTCTTTTTTTTTTTTTAATTTGTGTTTTTGTTTTGTTTTGTTTTGTTTGTTTGTTTGTTTTGTCTTGTGAGGAAGATCGGCCCTGAGCTAACATCTGCCAATCCTCCTCTTTTTGCTGAGGAAGACTGGCCGTGGGCTAACATCCATGCCCATCTTCCTCCACTTTATATGGGACGCCGCCACAGCATGGCTTGACAAGCGGTGCGTCGGTGTGCGCCTGGGATCCGAACCAGTGAACCCCGGGCCACTGCAGTGGAGCACACGCAATTAACTGCTTGTGCCACCGGGCCGGCCCGGAGGACTTATTCTTAGAGAGGGCTGAGCACAGTCCCTAATTCTAAGCAATGGAAAAGCTTTTGGGGGAAGAACTCTTGGCTTGAGACTCCAGAGCCAAGTGCATGTGAGGTGGAGTAAAGAGGATACCTGATATGATGCTTCTACGAGGAAGGGTTAACAATGGGGTTGAGCAAAGAGGTTTTTCTCCCAGAAAAATACTAATATCTTCCAGGCAAATGGTCAAATGCTCCTTAGGGTAACCTAAGCCTAACTGGATGTGAGTATGGATTTTCAAAACCCTGCCTCTTTCATTTGGATTTCATTTGAAAAGGGAGTTAATTTGTTCCAAACTCAGAAAAGATTTAAAAAATGAAATAAAATTATAATTTTAGAATATGATATTTTAAAAATTTGCCAACCCACAAAGTTGGAGGAAGGTGAAGAAGAGAAAAAAGTGCTTGCTGCTTCAAATCATTTTTTTTGAGAGTAAATACTCTTCATTGCCAGAATTAGGTGAAGAGGAGGGAGAATTTTACCTAGAATTCAGGGTAGTGAGCTGTTCCATTTCAAAGATCTTCTGGAACTGATCTTCCAGTATCGCTTCATTATAGAGTTTGAGATGCTGTGAGCTCCCAATAATTTCAATATCCTGAGAGTCAATACATCCCCAATTTAAAACGGAAAATTTGGGCTTTATAATCAATTTTTAATTCTCCTTGTTTGTTCCTTTCTTCAGTTAATGCCATTAGAAATCAAGAGCCATTTATAATTTTAGTCTAGAAGATCCACAGAGAGAAGACATTCAAACTCAGGAGCCTGGACAAAGCAAAGAATAGCAGGATGAGTGTGAATTATAACGGAGGTGGTGGTAGAGGACGAAAATCAGGCCTGGGCAGATCATCTGGCATTGGGGGAATTGGGTGCCTAAAACAGCTCTTCTTTCCCAGGCTCTTGGCTCTAAGACAGCTCCCAAGATGGCTCTGCTTCTTGAACCTCCAGGTCTTCACCTCAATGGAGTCTCCTCCAAGAACCGTAGATCTTCGTGGCAGCAGTGTTGCCTCCTTTCTTAAGTCTGGCTCTCTGTTCTTATTGCCTTTTCCTTTGGTTACTTTCCAGACCAGGATGAGTAGAGTAACTAGAGTTATTAGGAGTGCAAAGAAGAAGAGAACTTTTACTAGGTAAGCAGGAGCAGATATGGCAGTGATGAGTGTGCCCTTGTCCCATAAGAAAAGTTGTGGGGAAGACATAGGTTTCTCAAGGAATTGAGATATGTGGTATAAGCAGACTGCCCACACAACCAAGAAAACACCAAGAGAATTAGGCTTGCTCTTTGTTATGTCCTAGGCATGGGTGTGGAGCTGTGGCCACTCATCTATTGATCCTTTTGCTCACATGGGTCCATTTTCCTTTGGATGTAACAGAGCAGGCAGTGAAGTGTGCTCAGCAAGGTTGAACAACTGCTACCAATGTAAACACAGTTCTAAGATGATAGTTCAATTGGCAAAACTTCTGGTTGGTGGGTGGGGCTTCTGACGCTTTATGATGTCACTTGAAAGTGAGGCTATAGTCTGAACGGATGGTTCCAGTCCAGAAACCTCTACCCTCTGAGCACCACCTCCCTTCATGTCTGGCCTCCAGATTGAAAAAGGAATTCCCCAATTACCTGTGAAGATGCCCCTTCAATCCTCTTATTTTTCTTACTTTTCATTTTGAAATAATTTTAGGTATATAAGAAGTTGCAAAGATAATACAGAGAGGTCCCATGTACCCTTCACCCAGTGTCCCCCAGTGGCTAATCTTGTGTAACTATAGTACAAAATCAAAACCAGTAAATGACATTGGAACAAATGTGCGCATATAGTTCTACGGCATTTTATCATACCTGTAGATTCTTGTGACCACCACTGAAATCAAGATACAGAACAATTCCACCACCATGAAGATCTGCTGGTGTCCACATTCCACCAGTTGGAGACAAGTGTAGAAAACTTACCTCCCATTAAGTCCCTTTACCCTCCTCCATTTATAATATAATTTCATGAAATATTCCCTCTATATACATTATAAATTCACATTTGGACAATGTTATGCTTTTTTGCTTCAACTGTCAAATATAATTTAGGAAACACAAGAGGAGAAGAAAAGTCTATTGTATTTACCCAATTTACTGTTGTTCAGCTTGGGTCATTTATATTGTTCTGCCTTAAAGTTTGCTAATTCTTTTCTTTTGTCCCCTTCATTCTGCTGTTGAGTCCGTCCATTGAGTTTTTATTTGGGTAATTATATTTTTCCGTTCTAAAATTTCCATTTGGTTCTTTATTTTTATTTGTGAGGAAGATCAGCCCTGAGCTAACATCCGATGCCAATCCTCCTCTTTTTACTGAGGAAGACTGGCCCTGGGCTAACATCCGTGCCCATCTTCCTCTACTTGATATGGGATGCTGCCACAGCATGGCCTGACAAGCAGTACATCGGTGCACGCCCGGGATCTGAACTGGCAAACCCCGGGCCGCCACAGCAGAGCACGCACTTAACCACTACCCCACCAGGCCGGCCCCGATTCTTTTTTTATATCTTCAATTTCTTCACTGAGATTTTCTATTTATTATTTGTTTCAAGTGTGTTCACAATTGCTTGTTGATACATTTTTGTTATTCTCTAAAATCTTTGTCAGATAATTCCATATCTGCATCATCTTGGTAGTGGCATCTGATGATTGTCTTTTTTTAAAGTTTGAGATTTTCCTGGTTCTTGGTATGATGTATGATTTTGATTGCGTGCTGGACATTTTGAGTGTTATGAGACTCTGGAACTTCTGTTTTAGCAGGATTCCTCTGACGTAGTGCCAGTTGTAGGTAAGAGACTTTGCCTCACTAATGCCAGGCAGGGGCAAAGGTCTAGGTTCTCCACTCAGCCTCCTGTGTCAACCTGTGGTGGGCGGGGGAGAAGTAACTGCTCACTGCTGAGTGGTTGTGGGATTTCTGACTCCCCAGGAGGCTCCTCTGACACTCTGGCAGGCATCGGGAAGGGAGCCTTGTTACCTTTGGATGGGGAGCTCATTACTTCTGCACAGGGATGAAAGTCCTTGCTCCCACTCAGTCTTTTCTGATACCACACTGGTGAGGGGTGGGGAATGGGGAAGGGTACCTCATTACAGCTGGGCAAGGGAGGAGACCTAAGGTCTCCACTTGGTCTTTGCTTATAGGGGTGGGGGTGGGGCCATGATTTTTTCCATGGTGCTTGGCTGGAGTAGGGCAGTTATAGTCTAAAATTTTTCTATCTTGCTAGATTGCCTTTTCCCTAGTCTTTTGGCTAGAGAAAGAAAGCAAGCAGGCTTTTCTTGAGACTTTATTTTGTCTCTGCCCATTGGCATTTCCAGGCTGCTTCTCCAGCACACAGTCCAGGATATGTGAGGCAAAAAGAAAACCCAGCGAACTCACTGTCATGTTGATCCTTGGGTTCCAAGGTCCCTAGTCAGCTTGTCTTCTTCTTCTCACCTTTCAGAATCTTCTCATATTGGTTTTATATAAAATGTCCAGGGTTTTTAGCTGTGCTTAGCAAGAGGAATAGGGAGAACTGAATGTACTCCAAGTGCGCCTACTCCATCTGGGTCTGGAACCTCTTGATGCCACCCCAAGATTCAGGCAGGTGATGGCAGAATGGGAGCCACAGGATTGGGAGTCCAAGGACTCAGGCTGGAGTCCAGCACTCACACTTGCCAGTACTCATGACCTTGGTTAGCTCACTTAATCTCTCTGAGCCTCCACTTACTCAGCAGAAATGGAATTACAGTAATGATATCAAATTTATAGGTTTTTATAGGACTGAAATGAGCTGATAAATGCATAATAACTTTTCAAACTATAAAATTCCATGCAAATGTAAGTTATTTTAAATAAGAACTAGGATGGAAGAGAAGTGAAGAGGGGGTGACTGGAGAATATAAGGCAGTTCAGGTTTTCTGAAGTCCGTTCTCCCAACTCTCCTATAGACTTGCAAAGATCTGTAAATGAATTACCCACTCCTCCTCCGAGATATCTATGTCAATTCCCTGGAACATGAGGATGTTACCTTATTGGGCAAAAGGTGTGATTAAGTTAAGGATCTTGAGAGGAGGAGCTTATCCTAGATTACCCCAGTGGGTGCTAAATACAGTTACATGTATCCTTCTAAGAGAGAGGAGGAGGGCATTTTGAGAGAGACAAACACACAGAGGAGAAGGGGGTGTGAAGACAGAGCAGAGAGAGATGCAGCCACAAGCCGAGGGACCACCACAGCCACTGAAAGCTGGAAAAGGCAAGGACTGGATTTTCCCCGAGAGCCTCTGGAGGGAGCATGGTGTTGACAATACCTAGATTTCGGACTTCTGGCCTCCAGAACTGTGAGGGAACAAATTTCTGTTGTTTTAAACCACCAAGTTTGGGGGCCGGCCCCGTGGCTTAGTGGTTAAGTGCGCGCGCTCCGCTGCTGGTGGCCCGGGTTCGGATCCCAGGCGCGCACCGACGTACCGCTTCTCTGGCCATGCTGAGGCCGCGTCCCACATACAGCAACTAGAAGGATGTGCAGCT
Organism: Diceros bicornis minor; assembly: GCF_020826845.1. NCBI lineage: Eukaryota > Metazoa > Chordata > Mammalia > Perissodactyla > Rhinocerotidae > Diceros > Diceros bicornis. The sequence continues at coordinate 62,227,208 of NC_080743.1, forward strand.
ATGACATACAACTATCTACTGGGGCTTTGGGGGAAAAAATAAATGAATAAATAAAATTATTAAAAAAACCCCACCAAGTTTGTGATAATCATCTAGTCCAACTCCTTTATCTAACAGATGAGGAAACTGAGTCACGAAAAAGGAAAGTGACCAAGTCACACAGTTATTGGCATCATAAGTAAAGGACTGGGATTCTGGTCTCACTCTCCTAGTTCACTGATACACGTTGTCAGGATCTTTTTTTTTCAAACCTCTTATTGAGATATAATTCACATACCACACGATTCCCCCATTTAAAGTGTACAATTTCATGTTTTTTTGTATGTTCACAGGGTTGTTCAAACATCATCACAATCTAATTTCAGAATACTTTCATCCTCCCTCAAAAGAAACCCCATACCCACTATTAGCATTCTCGTCTGTGTCTTTTATGGTTCATTGTTTCAGGCATATTGATCACATCTCCTGAGCCAAACTGGGCTCCTCAGTGCCTTATCTTCTGTACTCTTCTCCATTCCCTATTCTGCTGCTTCACTTGGGACTGTGGTTTGATTGGTTACTCCTAACTCACATTAGACGGGGTACAGACGAGTCTCTGCTGGAGCCTGGAGCTGGTCGTTTCCTTTATGCTCCCACTTGGGTTGCTGACCTGTAGGAAATGGCCCAACAACTCATCATTCCCTGAACCAACTGTTGAAGATATCCAGATTGAACTGCACTTATTTTATTTCTGGAGAGGCAGGGCCCATAAACTGAGTCACATTGAAGTGCCTGGCAGTTTGAGCTCCCCCCAGTATCTCCAGGGAAACTCCACTGACCCACCCACCACACCGTTGAGGAAAAGTTTACCATAGGCTGGGGCCAGCATCTCTGGATGACCTGGATGTCGGTGTCCGAAAGCCTAAAGAGAAAAAAAGTTTTCTTTCTTGGGGCAGAAAACTTATGGCCTCTCTCCACTGTGGCTTTCACTCCCTCCCACTCCACCCCCTGGGTACAGAGAGCACCCACTTGGATCTGCTCCTTTCTGTAAGTTTTACAGGGGTACACTCCCATGAGTGAGAGGCCTATGGTTTTCCATTGATAATTATGATGGGGTGGTGAGTCAGTCTAACTCCGAACTTCCCTGTTGTCGCTGCACACCTAAACCATATCTTCCAATATGGTCTTTATAAAGGTCAGTTTTTCCATCTGCCTCATTTCTCTATCTCCACTGGTTCAGAATTTTTGTGATGCAAAGAGTATTGTGACATATACTGGTGGGGAAAAGGGAGGTGTTATGTATTGACCACTTAAATCCCAAACGCATGAGTCCTCCATAAACTTGAGAGGTCCTGAGTTGTGACGGTTAATTTTATGTGTCAACTTAACTGGGCTAAGGGACACCCAGATAGCTGGTAAATGTTATTTCTGAGTATGCCTGTGAGAGTGTTTCCAGAAGAGATCAGCATTTGAATCAGTAGACTGAATAAAGAAGATTGCCCTCACCAATGCAGATGGGCTCATCCAATCTGTTGAGGGTCTGAATAGAACAAGGTGGAGAAAGGGTGAATTTGCTCTCTGCTTGAGTTAGGACATCCATCCTCCCCTTGGACATCAGTGTTCCTAGTTCTCAGGTCTCTGGACTCTGACTGAATTACACAACCGGCTTTCCTGGATCTCCAGCTTCCAGACGGCAGATCATGCGACTTTTTGGCCTCCGCTGTCGCATGAGCTGATTCCTATAATATATACACACACACATATACATATATACACAGATGTGTATATATCCTATTGGTTCTGTTTCCTGAAGAAACTTGATTACTACATGAGTCTTCTTACCTAGATGACAGTAACAGAATCTCAAGAGCTTCCCAGCTTCCAGTGTCTCTCACTCCTTGTTTATGAAGAGCATTTAGTTTAAATTTTTTATGGAGAGCATTTAGTTTAAATTTCTAATATGGAAGAGAGGACATTAAAGTTTACTGGGCCCTGTTAGGATACTATCCTTGGTGCTTTGACATGTTATTTTATTTAAAACAAGAACTCCGAGAGACAGTAATAGTAATCATTTCTTTCTTTCTTTATACTGGCTACTGAGCTAAGTGCTCTACCTTCGTCAGCTGGCTTAATCCTCTCAGGCAATTTACGCTCAAAGAGATTGAGTAATTTGCTCAAGGTCATGCAGGAGTTTGTTCTAGAACCAGGCATTCAGCTTCAGATTTTTTTTTTTAATCTAACTCCTTGCTCTTTTTATGCCAATGCTCTTTCTGTTGTAGTGTCATTCTCATTTCTTTAAGAAACATGGAGTATTTTTAATCTATCTTGCATCAATGCAGACTCATTCTTAGCAGCTTGTAACGCCCTCTACTGACCACGTGCTTCATCAGTTCAGCCAGTGTTTACACTTAAGGGGGAAAACTTGACTCCCACATACCACCTTGCCCTCCCATGGCTCCCTTTTCTGCCTGTGAAGAATTCCTTCCACCTGCAACATCTCCCTTTCTGTTCTTTAAGCTCTCTCCTTTTAACCCTGCTAAAACAGGCCTTTTTGCAGGTAGTCTTCACTGTTGGAAGCTGCTACATTCTGATCACCCTAAATCAATATTCGCTCAGTCCTTTAAGTTTGTTCATTTGTTCTTTCATTAATTCATTCATTTACTCGAGCCCAAATATTTATGGAGCATCTATTTTGCAAGAGACTGAGCCAGGAGCTCTGGGAGAAACAATGATAAATCAGAGGTGAAATTTTGGGGAACTTACATGATCACATATGGTGGGGTTGTCAGGCTGAAGTAGGGACGATACCATGGTCCTTCACTAGTCTAGGCACACTTGAAGGAATAAGAGGGAAAAACAAACATGTATGCAATGCTGCATTCAAAAACCGTTGTCAGGTGTGTGTATATTGTCTCACTTAATGTCCAGGGGCCACAGTGTTCTTCCCTCCAGCTGTGCTCTGGGCACATCCCTTTTGGCCTAAGTGTTCTTTCTTTCTCTCAGACTCTCTCTCTCTCTCACTCTGAGTCTCTCTTTCTCTCTCTCTCTCCTGTGTTTGTAATGTCTTTCTGATGATTCTCCTTAGCATAGAAATATTAATATTATTATTAATAATACTGTTTTTGAGCACTTCCTATGTGCCAGGCAGATCTTATATGTTGTAGGCTGTGTAATGGCTCCTCAAAGACGTCACAGAACATGTGGATATATTTTCTTACATGGTAAAAGGGACTTTGCAGATACGATTAAGTTAAGAATTTTGAAATGGAGAAATTATCCTGCGTTATCTGGGTGGGTCAGATGTAATCACAAGAGTCCTTTTAAGAGTCAGACAGAATGACAATGTGACAACAAAAGCAGAGAGAGAGAGAGAAAGAGAGAGCGCTATTGGAAGATGCTACATTGCTGGCTTTGAAGATGGAGGAAGGGGCCATAAGCTGAAGAATATAGGCAGCCTCTAGAAGCTAGAAAAGGCAAGGAAACAGATCCTCCCCTAGAACCTCCAAAAAGAATGAAGCATTGCCAACCCACTTTAAGACCTCTGATTCCAGAACTTTAAGATAATAAATTTGTGTACTGCTGAGTCACTAAGTTTGTAGTAATTTGTTACAGCAACAATAGGAAACTAATATACCAAGCTAAGTCTTTCTTATCTTTCAAAAAACAAAACAAAACAAAACGTCCCTCTGTTCATCCTCTGTTCTCTCCTTTCCATCAAAGCCAAGTTTCTTGAAAAGTGCCCCGTCTCCATCTCCTTCCACCCACACTTGCTCCTAAACCCACTTTGATCTGGCGTCCATCCCCACCACTCAATCAGTTTTCCCCAGGGCCAAAAACAACCTCTTCATCCCAAATATATGAGTACTTTTCAAATTTCATCTTAATGTATCGGAACTGACCAATTCCTCTTTCTTGAAACCCTTTTGTCCTCTTAGCTTTGGTGAGAGCACGCCTGCACAATTTTCCTCCTACCTCAGTCCTCCTTCTTAGCCCCTTACATCCTGTTGTTCTTTTGTATGTTTCGTGTTTCCCCAGAGTCCACCCTCAGTCTTTTTATCTTTGGAAATCTTCTCTGGGTTATCTCATCCATTCTCATGGTTTCAGTAACAACCTATAAGCCAATGACTCTGTAACCTGTATCTTTACTCAGATCTCATTCCTTATTCCAGACTCATAAATCTAACTGCCCATTATCTTGCCTAGTTGACCCTTTAACTGTACCACAGTCATCTCAAACCCTCACAGCCAGATTCATCCTAATTATTCTACTCTTTCAACACTGCTTCTCCTCTGTACTCAACCTCCAAAATAAGAAACCTGGGAGTCATGCTAGACTGCTCTTTCTTCCTGACTCCTGCACTTACTCACTTTCAATGTACTGTCAGTTCCTCTTTCGAAATATCCCTCACATCCATCCCCTCCTTCTTATCCCTATCCTTCTACCTTACATCAAACTTTCATTTCCTGCTTCTTATCAGTTCTTGCAGTAGTTTACTAACTGGTCTCCTTACCTCTAGTAGTCTTATTCCTTTATGATTTATTCTATTCAATGTTAACAGAGTAATATTCATAAATAAGTCAGACCACCTTACTTCTCAAAATCCAACATCTGGATCCCTGTTACCTTTAAGATAAAGTTCAAATGCCACCACATGGTATATAAACTCTTCATTCATGTTGTCCTTCCACACCTCCCTGCTTAGTCTCTTTTTCTATCACACTTTGCCAAGCATCTTATCCTCCTTTATGAAAGACAATTTACATTGACCTCAAGAACCAGATAGCAAAGCAGTGAAGGGCAGAGGCTCTGGACGCAAACTTCCTGGTTTGAGTCTTGGCTTTATCACTAAGTGAACTGTGATCTTGTTCAGTATGTTTACTTAACTTCTTCATGCCTCAGTTTCTTCATCTATAAAATGGGGTTTATCATAGTAACTATTTCAAAGGGTTGTTGTGAGAATCAAATGAGGTAATACTTGTCGAGTTCTTAAGAGTGGTGTCCGGGACAGGGTCAGTGCTCAGCAAAGATTTGCTTCTGTTATCCCGTGACCTCTGTGCCTGGTGTTTACTCTGCCTGCAATCCTGCATCTCTCTCCTCCCCCTTCCCTGCTTGGTCAACTTCTCCTTTAAGGCTAAGCCAGTGTTATTTTCCTTGGGAAGCTTCCCCTGACCTCCACCACCTCCAGGCCGTAAATGCATAACTCTATCATGGTTCTTAGTGCTGAAACTTTTTTCCCTCACTAGATTGTAACTTGAGAGCAGGAATTGTGTCTTTATTGTAGTATCACCAGAAACTAACATATAAATATTGTTCAATATATATTTGTTGGATGAACAAGTGAATGTGATATTCTGGGTAAGTTCATGTTGTAGTTAATCCAGGAACTTGGTTCTTCAGACAAAAATGCTGCCCCATTTTAAAGGAGAGAACAGACAATTCAGGGCAGGGGGTATGGGGAAGATCTTAGGTCTGGAACTGCTTCCTGGGAACAATATCTTATTTCTTTCCAGGGCTCTGAAGGCCAAGAGGCATTTTTCCACAGGCCTGTGGCACAACCTGTCCTTTCTGCTCCATTGTGGGGGTGTGGAGAGGAAGGGTAAGGAGAGAAGGAAGGAATGGCTCTAGCTCTGAGATCTCTACCTAGCGTCTGACATATGCTTACTTCAGGGAAACTGTTCTTCCTTCATCCTGTCCCATTAGCCTCAAGGGCCCCAGCCTGACATACATTAAAGCTCCCTCAGCCCTTCTAGGGCAGTTAATAGTAGTTTGTTGAACAAATGAAGAGACATCACATCCAGAGGCTGTGGTGTATTAGGAGAAGTCATAATTTTCCTTCTATTACAGTCAAATAGTGGAAAGGGAGCTCCTGCTGGACTGAGTCACACTTTTAATCAACTGGGAAAAGGATTCTGGGCTTGTCAGGAATGGAGCAAAAAGTTTAAGGTAATATCCCATCCTTGGTTGTCTCACAATTTCCTCTTTTACGAACATTGCAAATGCTTACAGGGTAGGTTGATCAAATAAAACTAATTTATAAAAGTGCACGCAGATTCTAATACAGCACTTTAGATGTTTCAAAGATGCTCTACCAACATAATCTGATGTGTGTGGCAGGAAGAGCACAATAGTTCTCAGGGAGTAGGCAGCAGCAGGTATAGGGGCATCTCATCAGGACCCTAGGCTTTTTCAAATCACACAGACTCCTCCCCAACACCATATGAATCATTTGTTCATCTATTTAGCCAACAAATATTGAGTGTTTGCTGTGTACAATCTTTACTCATTTTGCACTAAGAGTACAAAAATGAGCACTACTGACACTGTCCCAGCCCTCATGGGACTTAGTCTCATGGGGGAAGATAGACTATCAAGAGCCATGTGGAATATAATGTGGTAAGTGCTATGATAAGGGAGGCACGGGGAGCTGTGGAGTGGTAGATCAGTCTCCTGCCTTAGGCTTGGTGGTGTTAGGATCTCTTCCTGGTAGTGATGATTCTACACTGATACCTAACAGATGAGGAGGAGTTAGTCACAGAAAGAGGAGAAAAAGAGAAGGTGTCAAGGTGTGTGACAAGTGTTTTGCGCAAAGGAGACAGCATCTGTGTTGCAGGATAAGTAGGACTTAATTTATACCCTGGAATTGTCAGTTAGGATGCCAAACTGACACGTAACATCGAAAAGTGGCAAGTCAGTTCTGGTACCCCAGTCGTGGTACCCCATCAGTACTCCAGTACCCCATCCTCTACCTCTGCAGGAAATTAATAAAACATGGTGTGGAGGTGAAAAGAGAAAGGGAATTGATGGAGTCACGATTCAGTCACCAACCAAGGGATCGAGTGTCGTGCGTTTTGTTGTCACTTCCCCAAAGTGAGGAGTTTCCAAGAGAACCAATCATAGAAATTCGTGGGTTGGCAAGGAGAGACTGACATCTCAGTCCCTGGTTAGATATCTGCAGATGAACTTGCTGATTTGTTCTGTGATTCCTGGAGGAAGGAGAGGGTGGACAGGGAAAGAGCTGTCATTCCTGCAACAAGGATGTGTGTGTTTCCTGTAAGTCAAATGAACAGTGTGGAAATCAACAGGGCTTGAGCCATCTTGCTGGTTCTCCTTCCAAGAAAAGTGGTAGCCAGGGGAGCCTAGTTATACCACCAAGGATCTGAGGACTTGTGAGAAGCAGTTAAGCTGGAGCAGATTTCCCATCAAGGGATTGTGCAATGGGGAGAGCTCCCAGGAAGCTAACCCACGTACCCATAAAAGCTAGTATATGGGCACCTTCCAAATGGAAAGTGTCCATGACCAGTGAGCCTCAGCCTGAGAGGCAGATAAGCAACAGGTGATTGTAATTACATGTCCATTAGGTAAAAGGACTTTTTGCCCTTCCTCCTCCACCCTCCCCCATCCTTCCTTCAGGTCCCAGAATAACAAGTAGTTTACATTAGTGCAAGAGACAGTTCTATTAAAGGAGAGAATGCACCATTTCCCCAAACCAAGTCCGAAGACTGAAACCTAGCTCACACTGAGGGGAAGGAGTGTAAAACTTGACGCGAGATTGAGGTTTTAAAGTGGACTACACTAGACTGCACTTGTAATAACTAAATGAACAGAAAGCTCCAGAATCTGTCAGAGCCAGAAACGGAGAACTGAATATGGTGGAAGGCACTGGTTACAACCACCTCAAGATTGTGTTCAGCAGAGTTCAGACTGTTCATTCAATTGTTTCTATACATAAAAAGCCCTTGAGGTAAGAGGCAGCCTGGTGTGTTGAAGGAACTAATAATATTTGAAGATGATTGGAACACAGAGAGAGAGGGGGTTGTAGTAGTAGGAAGAGGCCAGGAGATGAAAACCTTAAGGTGTTTGTACTTTATTCCAACACAAAGGGGCGCCACGGTGTGTTTTAATGATCACATTTGCATTTTAGAATGATCCAACAGGGGTGAGGTGGAGACTGGAGACAGGGAAATCATTTAAGCAAGAGATGATGGTGATCTATGAATGGCAGTAGGGACAGAGAAAAGTGGTGAGATGGGAAGATATTTAGGTAAAGAGTTATCAGGAATTGCTGATAGAGAGAAAAGCCAGTGCAGCTTCTTTTCCCTGCCTCTCCGTCCAGCTGACCCCAGCAATGCTGTCCCATTTTCAGTTCCTGCTCCCACTTCATTCGAGGCTGGACCCATGCCCAGCTCAGCTTCTTTGTTCTCTGGGCCATGGGACTCCAGGAGGCGGCTTGGCCTGGACAGTGCTGCCCCCTGTGGCCACCACCGGTACCGTTTCCACAGTCCCCCCAGCCGCGTGAGGAGGCAGGCTGCACCTCAAGCGGCATCCTGGTTTCACAGATGAGGCCGAGGTCCCGACGTTTAAGTGACTTTTCCATTGTACCACAGCTGGTTTGTTACCAAGTATAAATTTCAACTCCAGCTCTGGGACTCTCTTATTAACACTTCACTGCTGCATCCCGAAGTTAAACAGTAGAAAGAAAAGGAAGGCAAAAAAAGACAGAATTAACCAAAATGCAATGCCTTATACACAATGGAAAAACTAGAGACCCACGACCAGGTGTCCACTCTGTCTTAAAGTGGGCGAGTATCTTAGGCCAAGGACCGCCCCCCCCCCGGAGGGCAACTGCGCATGCGCTCCAAACCCGAGGCCCGCCCCGAGAAGGGGGAAAAGCGCATGCTCCAAGTCCGAGACCCGCCGCGGAATAGGTGGGGCAGTGCGCATGAGCCCCAGGTCCGAGGCCCTGCCAGGAACAGGTGGCTAAGGGGCCTAAAAGGAGTGGATTGGCTCTATCGATCCGCCTAAGCCACCCACGTTCCGTTAGTTTTACCTATACCATGGAAGGTCCCTTCCTTAGACCTAAGACAGATGCGTTGCGGTCTCGCTTTAAGCACCACACTTTTGGATCCCCCGAGGGTCAAAATGAACGAGTCACCAGACCAGAAGCCCCCAATCCTCCAGAGGCTTTTCCGGGGCAGAGGAAATTGGCGAAGCCCATTGGCTAGTGGGGATCGGAAGGGGCCAGGTCACTCGCCCTGCGCGTGGGGCACTATGGGTGTTGTAGTTCAGGGGGCCGCGGTCCAACCTTATGGAGATAAATCTTTGAGGCCAGTGGGCTGAGCTGGCACAGAGAAGTTGCTTGCACAGGAGACCTGGGTGTGGAGTGGTTGCGTCGGTGGAGCTTTGTTCTGCCATTTCTCTTTCGGGTGAGACCTCACTCTTTTTGTCTCGCCGTCAAGGGCCTTCAGTTCCTCCCATACCTTAACGGGCTTCCCTCTTTATAAGCCCTCGTCCCTTCCTCCTTATCCCCATTGCCTCTACCTTAGTTCACACTTTCATTTCCTGGTCCTTATCAGTTCTTGCAATAGTTTACCAATTGGTCTGCTTACCTCTAGTAGTCTTATTCCCTTATGATCTGTGCTATTCAGTGTTAACAGAGTAATATACACAAATAAATCAGACCATGTTACTCCTCAAAATCCATCATGTGGGTCCCTGTTACCTTTAAGATAAAGTTCAAATGCCACCACGTGGTATGTAAACTCTTCGTTCATGTTTTCCTTCCACACCTCCCTGCTTATTCTCTTCCTATCACACCTTCCTATGCATCTTACTTATACTCCTTTACAAAAGACAACTTACATCGACTTCAAAGTGGTGAAGGGCAGAGGCTCTGGACTCAAACTTCTTGGTTTCAGTCTTGGCTTCATCACTTAGTAAGTAAACTGTAATCTTCAATATATTTACTTAAGCTCTCCATGCCTCAGTTTCTTCATCTATAAAATAGGGCTTATCACGGTACCTATTTCAAAGGGTTGTTGTGAGAGTCAAATGAGGTAATACTTGTCGAGTTCTTAGAGTGGTGTCCAGCACAGGGTCAGTGCTCAGCAAGGATTTGATTCTGTTATCTCTTGACCTCTGTGCCTGGTGTTTACTCTGCCTGCAATCCTGCACCTCTCCCCTCCCTCTTCCCTACTTGGTCAACTTCTCCTTTAAGGCTAAGCCAGTGTTATTTTCCTTGGGAAGCTTCCCCTTACTTCTACCACCTCCAGGCCATAAATGCGTAACTCTATCATAGTTCTTAGTGCTGAGACTGTTTTTTCCAACACTAGATTGTAACTTGAGAGCAGGAATTGTGTCTTTATTGTATTATTACCAGACACTAGCATATAAATATTGCTCAATATATATTTGTTGGATGAACAAGTGAATGTGATATTTTGGGTAAGTTTATGTTTTAGTTAATCAAGGAACTTGGAGCTGGCTTGTAGAATGAAAGGATTTTTTTTAATTTACAGAGCAATGTAACGTAAATGTAAATTTACATTTACAGAGCATCTATTATGTGTAAGCCACTGTGTGTATAGTGTATAGCGTGGAGTCTACAGAGATAATAAAACATAGTCCTTAACTTTGAACAATCCACACTCTAGAGAAACTGGAGAATGGTCTACTTAAGGATATTTTATTCAATTGTGGCTCAGTAAAAGTTCTTAAGTCTGAAGAGGTAGAGTCAACTCTTGTGTATTTGGGATGTAGAATCATTTTTCCCACTTGACATACTTTTCAACTGGCTTCTTTGCTACTCTCTCAGCTCTGGGACCACCTTCCCATGATGTCCTTGTGCAGAAGGATGAGCCTAACCAGGCAAGTAAGACACAAAAGAAACAAAGAAGCCTACCTGTGGATTATCTCTGCTATTCTCTCTAGCGACACCAGTAGTCAGAATGTACCACTACAACTTATTTTTGTCCGTTCTGCAGATTGTGAAGGGTGAATATAATTCACTCACTTACTTACTCATGCTCACTTACATATGTGTTATGGATTTTTTTCTGTTGATTTGCTTGTGTTTCTCTGTTCTTCCCTGAATCTGGCCAAAGTACTTTCCAGAGGCTCGACTAGCACACTGACTTGAGCCACAAAGTTAAAGAGCCAGCTGAGAACATGAAGCCAGCCTCCTAGGTCTTCAGTGGGGCTTTCTTGTTCTTAAGGTGGGAGATCATTCTCTTTGGGGCTGGGAATCCTTCCTAACCTCAGAAATCTTAGTTCTAAGACCCTCTGTCAGAATCTCAGGCATTCTGTTACCTGGAAGTGGCTAATTCTGTGAGCACCCAAATTATACACTCTATGATTATTGGCTGTAGCTTCAGCTGTGTTCCTAGAGACAAAACCTGATTGTTCTGCCTGGTGAGCTCCAGAGCTGGGCCAGAACAGCTACTGCAGACACAAATGGGGAAGAAGCAGTGGCGCTGCTCAGGAATCTCTACAAGCAGCAGAGCAGGCTCAGGCAATGGCTAAGACATAAAAGCCCTTCCCATCATGTATCTTCGTGTCTACTGGCAACAGGCCCTGAATTAGTTGTCTATCATGCTGTCTCTCTCCTGCCTTTTTGCAGCCACACTCATTAAAAGTCAAGATTCTTAAGCTCTACTTTCCCTTCCATCTTCTGCCCATGGTAATCAGGCTCACAGCCCTGTCATTAAAAAAAAAACTGCTCCAATAAAGTTTACATCTAATTAAATCTAATTTGCCAAATTCAGTGGACTCTTCAGCTCATCTTACTAGGGACTTACATCTTACTTACTTCTTGCAGGATTTCTCAGTGTTCACTACCTAGTAAGTAAACTGTGGTCTTGTTCAATATATTTATTTCAGCTCTCCATGCCTCAGTTTCTTCATCTATAAAATAGGGTTTATCATAGTACCTATTTCAGAGGGTTCTTGTGAGAGTCAAATGAGGTAATACTTGTTGAGTTCTTAGAGTTCCTTCACCAGTTCCTTTACCAGTTCTTGGTTCTCCTCCTTTGACTCTCACCGTTTCCTCTTGGGCCATTTGGATATTGCCAGTCCATCAAGTGTTTATGTTTTTCAGGATTCTGTCCTTAATCTTCTCACTGTACACACTCTTTCTGGGTAAACTTTCCCCTCCCTTGCCATTTATTAATTACTGATTTCCAAACCTACAACCTCTGCCCTGATGTCTCCCCCTGGCTCCTGTTGATTCATAGCAGAATGAATTCTTTTAGGTTTCTACCTTAATTCTGACCTATGCTGTGTCTCATCTAAATTACTGCTTTTACTTCTCTCTCTGGTCTCCTTGCCTCCAGTCTCAACCCCTTCCAAGGCATCCAGTTCACTATCACCAGAGTAATTGTCACTAACCACAAATGCGACCATGTCTCCTACTTAAAACCCCTCAGTTGGTAACTCCTTAGTTGGCATTCTAGGCACCCCCCTTTCCCCTCCCCCACTCTGACTCCTGTTTACCTCAACATTTTTATCTTCCATAGTACCCTTCCTCACTTGATGGTCCAGAAATGTGAAATTTGCAATTCCCTGACTATATTGTTTTATTTTTCTGAGTGTTGTTCTCTTTGCCCAGAATGCTCTTTCCCTTAATCCTTGCCTTTCTACAGTTGCTGGTCTTTCCCAGCCCCGCTGGAGGAATATATCTTCCAAGAAGCTTTAACTGCCCTCCTCTCTTCCCCATGATAGATGAGTTTCCTTCCCTATGTTCTATCAAAACAAAAACACATTACTGTGTTTAATAATCTCTTTCTAGCTACTAGATTTTAGGTCCTGTGAAGGTGGTCCTGTGAAGGGCTATCTTCATGGTATTTAAGAGTACAGGCCCTGGACTCAGTCAGGCCCAGGTCTGAATTCCAGCTCTGCCACTTGTTCGCTGTAAGTCTTTAGACCAGTCACATAACTCATTGGGCCTGTTTCCTCTTCAGTTAAATGGTCATAATTTTATTCATCTTTGTGTCCCCAGCTTCTGGCAGCAGGCTTAATGCACTCAACTTGGTTTTCTTTTTGTAGATTTTTCCACATTCCTTGCTCCTTTACTGTTCATACAGGTCCAGGACTGCTGACTCTTGGTTCTAACAGCAGTAGGCCTGACATGAGGGAGTGATGTGTAAGTGTATCTGTCTGTATTTGAGACAGAGAGAGCGAGAATGAATGTATGAGTAGGTTATATCCCAAGCTCAGTCTTGCTCCATTTGATTGTTACAAGTGGATGATGTGTGTCTAATTAGGGTCGTAAGTTAGGGTTGTTGTGGCAGTGGGAGTGAAGAGCAGGTTATGCCAAGCAAAATAAGACTGAAAAGATAAAAACTTTCAAAATATTTATACTTGCTTTTAAACACTTCCAGCTTAAAACCCACAAAAACAAGTGAATTTGAATATGATTTATTAAATTGACATCTTAAACCTAAGGTGGTTTTATTTTGATTCATAGTATGTAAACTTTAACTTTAGTCATTTACTTTTGTTTCAAACAAAACCATGAGAGTAAGAGATTTCAGAAGTCTAAGAGGTCTTTGATTTTTCTGGTAGACTGACTTTAGAGAATGGGTTAATAATATGGTAAGTTCTCATTTCAGCCTAGTTTTCAAAAAACGGTTGGTTGTATTTCCGAGAACTTCCAGAATCTGCTTATTATGTCCTTCAACGCATGAAATATGCAATAAAGCAAGTACTGTGCTCCTCTCCAAAAAAAAGATGTGGATAATGATAGCTGAAAGTTAACAGTTGAAAGTGGGCAGTGATAATGGACAATTGAAAGTTGACCATACCTCATTTTGGTTTTCTTCCTTTGTTTTGAATTCTTCAGAAGAAAAATGTTGGATTCTCATAATAATAACCTATATTTGAGGCATGTTATTCCTTATTTTTTTTACTCAAGTATGTCTGGTTAGCAGAATACTTCCAGGGTATTAGAGCATACTGAAATATTACAAGAAAGGACAGTAAATGCTCTACAGCATCCAAACTGGAAAAAGCTCAGCAACAGAAAGACAGTGAAAGATAAAGAAGCATCTCACCAAGAAAAGTGCCAGGGATTTTGCCTAAGATGCGATTGTCCCTAAGAAGTATCCCCAGGGGAATGGTTCTGTGTATGCAGTGAGTTTGGGAAGAGCTTCAGTTGGCATGCTGTCTTTTTTCAGCCTTAAGAGAATCCACTTGAAGGAGAAATTCTATATATATGTCCAATGTGGCAAAGCTTCTTTCAGAGCTTTCCTTTCATCTAGCACCAGAGTTCTCGTTAGTGAAAAAGCCTATAAGTGTACAGAGTTTGAGAAAAAGTTTGGTCACAACTCCACCCTCACTCAGCACTGAAGAAACTTATACATGTAATGACAGGGACAGTGTTCTTTTGATTCTCAGATCTCCGTGTATATCGGAGAACACACATTTTTCTGCCGTCTTTTAGGGAGAAGACCACCTGACAGAAACATCCAAGAAAATATTGAGGAGAGAAAATACTTTCTTAGGCCATCAAGAAGGATAATTGTGCGTGCTCTGCGGATGTCGGCTCATTTACCAGGAAAAAAAAATGGGGCCAATTTGAACCATGGACTCTAGGTGGCAGTTGTGTTTGAGCTGAAGAAGTTGGTCAGCCATGAATATCCCTCTGTCAGGATCGCCTCCCCACATCCCTTTACCAGTTTTTCACTCAACCTCCAATACTTGGCCCAAACATCACCCTCTCAATTTCTGTCATCCTTCCAGCTATATTAATTCTGATAGGTCTTCCCTGATAAATGTAGGTGCCCTGGGTCCAGGCATACCAAAGACCATTCCTTGTTCACCTGCCCAGTTCTTTGCAAAACCTGTTCTCTAACATGGCCTCTAGTTTTGCCAATCTTTCCTTACCCTTTTCACAATCATGTCTAAAAAACTCCTCTGGGATTCAGGAGCTAGAATTTAGATTCTTTATCACTAAATAGTTCTCCTCTATGCATTTCATTTTCACTTGAACAATGAAAGGATTGACTTAGCTAAATGCTGAAGTCACCCATAGCTCTTTTGGTAACTGGGGTTAAGTGGTGCTGCCCTCTTCATATTGGGAGTTCCCTGTGATTACACAATGTATTCTCCCAGGTGACTCATAAACTTTATTTGAGGAAAATATTTTCGGGAAAAAAACTGTATAATGGGAGGGGAGCAAGAAAGGGAAGAACAATTTTACTCAAAAGGGGAAGTGGGACCTCCTGAGTTAGTTTTATTTTAAAGGGTCTTAAAAAGTCTAACCTAAATTTTTCCTGTTGCAAAGGGCTTCATTTTATCCTCTTTCTTCTTTTAGAGCCAAGGATTCTTTCTAGGCCCCTGAACGGTTTCCCTGAATGACATGTCCATTTCAAACATAAGTACATGCAGAGAACTCTGATAAGGTGCAAGAATAGGATTAGGATTGTCATGAGCAAGCTGTAGCAGAGGGAAGTGTGTGTGTGTGTGTGTGTGTGTGTGTATGTGTGTGTGTTTGGAGAAAGGTGTAGAAGGTCAAGAGTCTGAAATAAATTTAGCTCCTCCTCCTTTTTTTCTGATCAAAATGACTATCAGGGGGAATTTTGTTCCATTTACAGGAATCCAGAGAGAACAGGAATGAGGGAAGATGAGGGAGAAGTCAAAGGGACCCCAAGGAGGCCCATTTCACCTAGAATATGTACTTCCTGTAGCTAGGGAGCATTCCTGGAATGTGCAAAGTTGCCTCTTAGGAAAGTGGTCCTGACTAGTCTCCCTCCCATTTTAGGCACTTTGACTACAACTTAGATTCTGAATCAAAATAACTTGTCCAGAGTCTCACTGCTGTAAGTGAGAGAGCAGATTAAAGAACCAAAGCCTGTCTGATAAAAATGATTGCTCTTTCCCTTACTCTCTGTTGGCAAAGGCAGTTTGGTGGTGGTGGTGGGGCGGGGTGGCGTCCATTGATATTTCTGGTACATTCCTTGAATTCCTCATTAATAGGGGAGGGTTGTCGGGATGCAGATGTGAACATGGACATGGGGGAGGCACCTGCTGAGTGAGGACATCTTGTGCTGCTTCTCGTGTCCTCCCCGCCTTATGCTGTGACCCTTGATCACGCAGACACACCCAGTGGTGACATACTCAGGCTGCAGCACCTTGACTGCATGCAGAGACACCGAGGCAAGGGAGGTACCTTGGGGCAGAGTAGGAAACCATCTTATTCCTTAGGTGTCTTAGGGGACTCTGCTGCTTTTTCTCAAATACTCCATTTTTTTTGTCTGGTCATGTGTGTGTCTGGGTTGGGTGGCTGGTGCTTAAAGAGGAAGAGACACAGTATTCTGGGATCTATGACTTCATCTGCTACTTGGTGCAGGCAGACCTACCCAGGAAATCCTCCCCCTCTTCTCTGTTTGTTGAATCTCTATTTCTGTCTTCAGAAATCTTGGGCTATCTCCTCTTCCCACTGGGAGGCCTTTGCAGACGATCTCCTGAAGACGCTTAAAGAGAATCAGCAAACTGCTTGGCTTGTTTCATTTGGTTCTTGGGATAGCAAAACCCACAGGAAACCCACTCTTTCTCTTCTTTTCACAGATATGGGGAACACACTACTTCCTGTGCTCTATTAGGCTTGGCTGTTTGGTTATAAACTGAAGTTTAGAATTGAAGTTTTTTCCTCCCTTTCCTCCCAATATATGTATATTGTATACATTTCAGAAAAATGATAAATGTGAAACAAAACAGAAATCACCTGTTTATATCTTTACTCAGAGAAAACACTTAACATTTTAGAAGTTAACATTTTAGAAATTTCCCTTCCAATAGTTTTATCTGTGCATTAAACTTAAAATCCGTGCATTAAACTTAAAAGTAATATGTGCACCTATGTTTAGTAAAACACTTTTTAATTGTAAACTTAAAAAGTTTAAACAAGGCTATGGAGGAGGAACCGAAGTGTTTGTAATAGTTGGCAAATGAGCAAATCTTTTCTTAGCGCTTTTTTCCTCCTCTAGATTCTTGGAAAATGCCAAGTGGGACTGATAAAACAGAACAGGGTTGCCAAAACTGTGAGACTATAGTATAGTAGAGTAGGAGAGCTTGAGTAAGTCTAGCATAATTGCCGTGAAGCAGCATTTTGCCCATGGTTAGGGTTTCTGTGCCTCTCATTGCATGGTTTATGGGAGGCCCACAGTGGCTAGAGGTCAGGCACAGGGTGGCCAACAGCAGTCAAGGAAGGAAGCAATATGTTACTGCCTCAGGCCTGAGGGTAGAGTGAGGCTATACACATAGGATTAATCCCAAATTTACAGGTTAGAATGGGTCTAGAACAGCACTGTCAATAAAAATATAATGGAAGGCACACAGGTTATTGAAAATTTTCTAGTAGTCACACTGAAAAGGTAAAAAGAACCAGGCACAATTAATTTTAATAATATATTTAACACAATATATCCTAAATATGAACATTTCAGCATGCAATTAATAGTTTAAAATTATTAAGGAGACATTTTACATTTCATATGTTTAAGTTTTTGAAATTGGGTATGTATTTTACACTTATATCTGAATTCAGTTAGCCATATTTCACATGCTCAGTAGCCTCATGTGGATAATGGTTACCATATTGGATAGTGCAGATCTAAAGAAAGTTGGAGTTTTGCAGTGGGAAAAGGGACAGTGTAAGTGGTTTGGGACTAAGTTTGTGAATAATGGGAAGGTACTGAAGGCCTGTTTTAATGTGCTGTTAAACTATAAGGCTGTTAAACTATAAGGCTTATGACTTAAAAAGGGCTCTAAGTACAGGGATAGACAATTTGAGGCAGTGTTGATGGTAGGCACAAACTGAGTGGCTTAAAACAACCAAATTTATCAATTTACAGTTCTGGAGTTCAGAAGTCTGAAATGAGGGTCACTGGGGGAAAATCAAGCTGTCAGCAGAGCTATGTTCCTTCTGGAGGCTCTAGGGGAGAACTGCCTTTTCCAGCTTCTAGAGACTGTCTGCATGCCTTAGCTCATGACTGCTCTGTCCAACTCCAAAGCCAACAATGTTGGGCTGAATCCTTGTGCTGCCGTCTCTCTGACTTTTCTCTGCTTCCCTCTTACTTTTAAGCATCCTTGTGGTTACATTGGGCCCATCTAGATAATACAGGATAATTTCCTTGTTTTAAGGTGAGGTGATTAGCAACCTTAATCTTATCTACAACCATAATTTCCTTTTGCCTTGTAACCTAACATAATTACACATTTTTGAGATTAGGACATGGATAGCTTTGGAGAGGCATTGGCTAAGTCTCGACACTAAAGTCTTCCAAATTTCTGTAAGCACTGACCCCATAACTCTGAGTTTCATGCATCCAATAATATAATACAATGCATACATGTGGTTTTTCGCTCACACCAACCAAACATATGTTAGTCTTTTCCAACACCACATCTCCAACTCTCCCATACCAATGGGGTATCCTACAATTCAATTCAATTCTGACACTCACTACCTGGAATTAGTGTTGGTCTCCACAGGCTTAAGGGATCAGTCTCACAAGAGTACGCTCACTTCAGATGCCAGTTGCAAGTATCATGTCCCCAGGTCCCCTCACACGTTTTTCTGACTTGGCTACAAGATCAGAGGTTCCCACACCCTCCCTTCCATTCAGGTTTGATGATTTGCTGGAATGATTTACAGAACTCAGGAAAATGCTATACTTACTATTGCAGTTTATCATCAAGCACGCAAAAGAACAGTTAGATGAGGAGGTACATAGGGCGAGGTCTGGAAGGGTCCCAAGTGCCGGAGCCTCTGTCCCCATGGATTTGAGATGTGCCACCCTCTCAGCATGTGGATGTGTTTGCAAACTTGCAAACTCCCAGATCCCTGTTATTTAGGGGATTTTATGGAGGATCACTAACATAGATGTGATTGATTAAGTCATTGGCCATTGTTGATTAACTTAATCTCCAGCCCTTCTCTCCTCCGCAGAGGTTAGGGAGTGGGGCTGAAAGTTCTAAGCTTCTAATCGAGGGTTGGTCTTTCTGGCAGCCAGCCTCCATATTAAAGCTATCTAGGAGTCTGTCAAGGGCCACCTAGTTAGAACAAAATACTCTACTATCACAGTGTCACTCAGGGAATCCCAAGGGTTTTAGGAGCTCTGTGCCAGTACCTGGGGACAAAGACCAAACATCTCTCCTACTATGCCACAGGATATAGAAATAAAGTAGCTGTTATTCATTAGCGTTTAATTTGTATCCAACTTCATACTAAGAACTTTATATACATCATCTTTTAAAACATTCACAAAAATCCTATTTATGAATACTTCCATTTTATCTAGATATTAATACTTTCATTTTAAATAAGGAAACTGAGACCACAATAAAAATAACTAAATTTTCTCAGTTACATAGCCAGTATTGTTTATGTTTTTGGCAAAAAGCCAAAAAGTTAATGACCAATTTAAAATAGGAGGAGGTCTAGCTATTTATCTTTATAAATCAAAATTTAAAAAATTGACCTCTTTGGGAACTTATACAAAAGTCACCAAACTGAAAGTGCCTGTGTGATTCCACTTGGCATTTTGTATCCTGATCACCAGCCAGGCCCCCACCCTCACCCCTATTGTTGTTCATTATGCTGTTGTCAAACCTTAAGTATGACTGTCATGACATACTATCAAGTGAATATCATACAGGTTGTCTTATCCATTTTAACTGTGTATTTAGTTACTTAAATTGAAATCCTTACTTTTCAACATTTACCTTTATTTACAGCTGATCTAGGAAATAAATCTCATATGTCATTCAATAAGTTTATTCGACAAATATTTTATTGACTGCACGAGACACGCTTTGTAATGTTCTAGATGCTGGCCGAACAACAGTGAACACAACAAGGTCCCTGACCTCAAGTTGCTTACGTTCTCATGCGGAGTGACAGACAGTGAATGGCTGAGCAAGTCAATATATAATATGATATCAGGTAACTATAGATATTATGGAGAAAAATAAAGCAGTGTGGGGAGACAGACAGTGGCAGGAGGAGGGGGCACCCTATGTAATGTGGTCAGGAAAGGCTCACAGAGGAGATGATGTTGGAGAGAGTTCTGAAGGAGGTGGGGGAATGAGCCATGCTGATATCTGGGGGGTGAGCATTCCAAGCAGTGGGAAGCACAGTGTAAAGGTCTTGAGGTGAGAATTCAATTGGTGGTTTTGAGGAACATCAAAGAGACCCATGTGGCTGTTGCTGAGTAAAGAAGAAAGGGATAGGAGGTTGAGCCAGAGAGGTATGGCAGGGGACCAGATCCTGCAGGAACATTGTAGGCCATGGTACTGGCTCTGGATTTTACTCTGCATGAGACCAGATCCATTGGAGAGCTCTGAGCAGATGAGTAATGTAATCTGACATATTTTAAAGGGCTCTCTCTGGCTAAGTCAAGAAAGAACTGTAAGATGCAAAGGTGAGGTGGACAGACCAGTGAAGAGGCTATTCAGTAGTCCAAATTAAAAGAAAATGGTGCTATGGACCACGGTAGTTGTAGTGGAGGTGATGAGAAGTGGTAGAATGTTGGATATACTTTAAATGTGGAGTTGATGGATTTCCTGATGGACTGGAAAAAAGAAAGGAGTGAAAGGATGATTCCCAGGCTTTTTGCCTGAACAACTTTGGGAACCAAAATGCCATTGATGAAGAGGAGAAAACTGACACAGGATAGGCCTTGGGAGGGGGCGAGAATCAGGAACTTTGCTGTGGGCTGCGGGCTTGGCTTTGTCTAGCACATGATAATGTACCAAATATGTGCACCATCATGATTGATCCAAACATCACAACTCTGTGAGGGGCTTTAATAATACCCACTATCTGGATGAGGAAATTGAGATTCAGGGAAGTTAAAGAGTTTTGTCCGAGTTGACACAGCTGGTGCAAGTTCGATTTGGTGTTGAGCAAGGACTTCCTGTGTGGTCTTATATGTTCTCTTAAGCTGTCATATTTGCCTCCGCTTCTCACGGTTTGCAGGACCACAATAAAACAAAATAACCGGACAAATAGATAGACAGGCCGCTAATGTCCTCACATTGCTCATGACCAGAACTTTAGCTACTTTAGCTCATCCTACACTTACTTCAAATTCTCCTCTCTTTTCTCACCTTGTGATTCATAGTCTCTCCTTGCCCTCTGACCTGATTCTGGGCACCACTCTTCAGACAATAACCTTTTACCTTGTCATGACTTCTTATAGACTGTGCTCCTTCTGAATGCACTGCAGCTTCTTGATTGGTAACTGGACATTTTAAAATACAGGCTTAATGCTCTTTTTAATATGGAATAAGTGTGTCCATTTTTACAACTTGCCTTTATAATGCAAATCTGAGTTTTTATATTCATATACAGCCTTGGAAAAAGTAAAAAAAAAAAAAAGGTTAATTTGTATACATATTTTATCCCCATAGCCACTTTGCTGGGTCTGTGCTTTGGATGGGAATGTTGACTACATTTGTAATGATCATTTTAACTTCTCATAGGTTTTACCTGATATTAGAAAGCTTAGAAAATCAAGCAGTTACCAAAAAATTATATTAGGTAAGACTTATCCACTTTTCCTATAGTGGATGAATCACTAGTTTCTTTTTTTTTTTGAGGAAGATCAGCCCTTAAGTAACATCCATGCTAATCCTCCTCTTTTTGCTGAGGAATACCGGCCCTGAGCCAACATCTATTGCCAATCCTCCTCCTTTTTTATCCCCTTTTCTCCCCATGTCCCCAGTAGATAGTTGTACTCCATAGTTTCACATCCCTCTAGTTGCTCTAGTTACTTGGACGCCGCCTCAGTATGGCCGGACAAGCGGTGTGTCGGTGTGCACCCGGGATTCTGAACCTGGGCCGCCAGTAGCAGAGCGCACACGCTTAACCGCTAAGCCATGGGGCCAGCCCCCACTAGGTTCTTTTATATGATTTTTTTCCCTAAATATGTGTGGTTGCTACCAGATCATTGGCAACTTGGTAGAGAAACTAATAGGCAGCATAACCTAAAGAGAAAAGGAAACTTTGCTACTCAAAGGTCAATCTGAAAGACGAGTCAGAACATCTTGAAATAGCCATATGAGTCCATGTCAAACTAACATTTGATATTCATTAAGTCAATTTTCACTAAACTTTCTGGGAATATACTTTTAAGTCAATGAGGTACACTTGTTTTTAAATACCAAGTAGTAATTGCATTCAACTGTTCTTTCATCAATAACTGCAGACACTGTTCTGAGTGCTGGGAGGTATAGCAGTGAACAACACTGAACAAAATTCTCTGCCTTCATGGAGCTTAGTTTCAAATGGGGAGAGGTATGTCTAGTGAAAAAGCTTAGAGTCAAGAGTAGGCAAGGCCTGTCTGGGATAGAAGAGGACTTGTTTGACTATAGTTGGGATTCCGTGGTGGAGAATTAAAAGAGATGGCAAGGGACAGGGAAGGTGTTAAAATATGAGTTCTGAGGGTGAGAGAGGATGTCAAGGTGGAGGGGAGCCAGCCTGCAGGGGTGGGGAGAGAAGTACTTAGCCTAAGAGCCTGTTCAGTGGGACAGAACTCTAGGTCTATTCAGTGCTCATTAAGTATTTATTGAATTGAAAAAACTTTATCTCATTCTTCATGTCCAGAGAACTTATTTTATGCAGATTTTTGTTTTATTAAAGATTTAAATAGAATTGTCTGTGAAAGGCTGCTGAAAGATTGAATCATAGAAATATTGGAGGATAGTTAAGTCACAGTGAGTGAGCTATTTAGAAACAGCAAATATAAGGTGGGCATAAATGAATAGTTTTTTGAATGGAGAAGAATACCTTTTGGGTTCTCCTCGTGGTCAGAAGAACACAAGATCTTCAGTACTATGATCTTTCTACTTCTTTGATGGATATAGAAAAAGATGTATTGGGGAAGTCATAACACAGAAGGCATTGGTGTTGTGTCAGCTCTTCTTCAATAATCTTGTCAGGTGCCCCAAGTTCATAGCTTACACTAAACTTTTCCAGTATTCAACTGGCAAAGTAAGGGTTTCCAAACAGAAGGAAAATCTGGCAAAATTTTATATCTTACAAAG
Organism: Diceros bicornis minor; assembly: GCF_020826845.1. NCBI lineage: Eukaryota > Metazoa > Chordata > Mammalia > Perissodactyla > Rhinocerotidae > Diceros > Diceros bicornis. The sequence goes on from NC_080743.1 coordinate 62,250,012, forward strand.
TGAAAAGTAAGCCCTTAGGAAGAGAAATATTAAAGGTAACATAATTAGGAGGAAAATAATGCAAACTATTGTTAATATTAGACTTTCTAAAAATGACACTTGCAGTACTAATAACAATATTTGAATAACAGAAATCTCTACATTTAAAAAACTCCCAAGGCTAGTTATGCATAGACAAGATTATAGCTATAATATATAAAAGCATAAAATTATAGAGTTGGGAGGGACTCACAGGTCCACTGGTCACCCCTATTCAAATGATCATCCACATACCAGGGAAAGAAATAGGTCTTAGATTTATTACAGCTGATTTTCTGAAGACACTTAATTTTATGTTGCTGCAGCTGAAGCAATGCCAGGCACTATTAGGAATACCACGTCTTGGAAGCCAAACCATAAACATAGTTCTATTCTTGGGCAAATCCATGCTTAAACAGAGCAGGGCCACAGAGCCAGGAAAAGAGGGGAAGCAGGATCTGGGTAGAAGATTGGGGAGCATTAAGAGATGGGGAAGGAATTTAAGTACGTTCATTTGGAAAGTATATTCAAAGGGAATTGACCTCACAAACGCAGGCTAAAAAGATCATGAATTCTCAGTCTCTAAAATGAATACTAAGAAAATTATGATTCAAGTGATTAGAGTATAAAACCAAAAAGAATATGGGTCAAGCCTGGAATATTTTAAAGGGAAAATGAGAAAGAAAAAGGAAAAAAATGAGGCAATGCTACTTTAAATATAAGAGAGTCAAAATAGAAAGAGAGAGCCACATTAGACTATCAGGATCCCTGGGGTTTTTGCTCAGGAGGGGGGGACAGGCTGAAGTAACACTTCCTTTAAGAGACCAAGGTGCCACTGAGTTGTCATGGATTGCTATATCCCTTGATCTTTTCCCCTCTGAATCCTGGCTATACAAATGGATGAGATTAATGCAATTTCTCCTTTTCTTTCTACTCTCAAAGAACAGTGAGCCCTCTATTTTTTATTCCCATGAACTTATTCCTAATCATTACAAGGATATGTAGGAAAGTTACAAAGAATCCAGAATCTTACAAAGATCTTACAGTTATGGCTTCTATGCTGTGGCATATTATTCTCTTGTAACAAAGTATAGGTGTAGGGCAAACTGCTATAGCCATAGGGACAATACCTAATTTATAGGACTGTTGTAAGAATCCAAAGGAAAAATACATGTGTAGGGGAGGAAGAGAATTCCTCTACTCACTCTAGGTCTTTCTGGCTGGGCTACAAATTAAATTGCATGAAACAGAATAACAGGAGAAAATCAAACAAAGATTTATAACATGTATACATGGGAGAGATTCAGGAAAACTGAGCAACTCAGCCATCTGGCTGAAGTTGTCATCTTAAATAGCAACTTCAGCTAAAGACAAAGGAGAATGTTGGTGATAGTGGTTTGGGACTCAAAGAGGAGGAAGGCAATTCACATGGAAATGGAAAAGCAAATGTTTAGTAAACAAACCTTGGATAAGGATGGGCTTAGCAAGGACCCTCCCAGTCAATTGGTACCCAGAGTTATCTATGGTGATGGCCTGTCCTGGGGACAGGCATTCTGCCTTAAATTTCTTTTAGGCAGTTAGTGGGGAGGAGTGGTGGGGGAGGTCAAAGTTTCTTTCAGAGTCTTTTGTTCTTGAAAATAATCAAGGCAAAGAGACATATTTTGAGGTGTCAAATTCTTATCCCCTATACATGTAAAGAGCTTAATATAATGCGGGCCTGTAGAAACTGCTCAATAAATATTAACGATCATAGTCTTTATAAGAAGAGACCAATTTACTTCCCCAAATCATCCATCTCACTTGTTTTGGCTAGTTCCTCACCCAAAACACGCACCCTTAGTGACAAGAATACTACTCCATCATGGCCCCTTTCCCTAATACCTAGGCTTATTTTGCAGATGACTTTCAAATGTTTGCCTGGGAATCACACTAAAAAATACATTTTCCATTTTGACGCAGCACATAAAATTGTTTCACGAAACAGTTTTTACCCTTGCTGTTTGTGATTCAGTCTGATTTCAGGATTTTCTATCCTATCTATCCTAGTCTATTATACTCACTAAAACAGAAATGCTTGTTGTGACCCATTAAATTGATTTCACAGCTTTTAAGGGGTCTGTCATTATAGTCTGAAAAACACTGCCTTAGAGGAAGTCTGAGCAGAACAAACAAATATTTGCATTCTGAAGACTTCCAGCCTGAGTGAGAACCATGCGACTAGATCTCTAGTCGACAACAGCAGTTGACTCATCTAGGCAACTCCTTTCACCTTACCATTGAATACAAAGTGTGTCTGCACATCTAGTAGAATGGCCCAAATCTGGAATACTGGTAACACCAAATGCTGTGAAGATGTGGAGCAACAGATACTCCCATTCATTGCTGGTGGGAATGCAATATGGTACAGCCACTTTGGAGGACAGTTTGGCAGTTTCTTTCAAAATTGAACATACTCTTACCACCTGATCCAGCAATTGTACTACTTGGTATTTACCCCGAGGAGCTGAAAACTTATGTCCACATAAAACCCTGCACGTAGATGGTTATAGCAGCTTTATTTAAGATTGCCAAAACTTGAAAGCAAGCAAGACGTAAAGTGTGGTACATCCAGACAATGGAATACTATATAGCACCAAAAAGAAATGAGCTGTCAAGCCATGAAAAGACATGGAGGAAATAAATGCATATTAGTAAGTAAAAGAAGCCAATCTGAAAAAGGTTACATATTGAATGATTCCAACTATGTGACATTCTGGAAAAGGCAAAACTATGGAGACATGAAAAAGATCAGTGGTTTCTAGGGGTTGGGGATGTGGGGAGGGATGAATAAATGGAGCATGGAGGATTTTGGGGGCAGTGAAAATACTCTGTATGATATATAATGATGGATGCATGTCATTTTACACTTGTCCAGATGCATAGAATGTACAACACCAAGAGTGAACTCTAAGGTAATCTATGGACTTTGGGTGATAATGATGTGTCAACGTACGTTCATCAATTGTAAGAAATGTACCACTTTTGTGGGGGATATTGATAATGCGGGAGGCTATGTATGTGTGGGTGGCAGGAAGTATATAGGAAATCTCTGTACCTTCCTTTTAATTTTGCTGTGAATCTAAAACTGCTCTAAGGAAATAAAATCTTAAAAAAAAAAAAAAAAAAACAAACCCGAAAACCATTGTGTTCAGTTAAGTTCACAGTTAACATATTTTTAAAATAGATTAAATTAAATTTATTTAATTAAATAAATTAAATACTTTAATTAAACATTTATTGAGCACCTGTGATGTGTCTGACCCTGTGCTCGGCATTGGAACTATTGAGATAAATGGAAAGGTCTCCTTCCTCCAGGAACACACAGACTAGTTGGGGAGACAGTCAGGTAGGTAGTGGCAGTGTAGTGACAGTTGGAATGAACGCATGCACAAGGTTCTACAGAAAAACAGAACTGTCATTTAATTCAGATTGGGCAGCGAGGGGTGGTGGTGAGAGAGGTTTCTGGAGTAAACGGCATCAGAATTGATGGATGAGTTGGAAGTAGCCTGGAGATGAGAATGGGTAGACTGGGAAAGGGAGTGCTAATAAAAGACATTGGATTAAGATTCAACTAAAAGATACCAAATATCTACTACATGCCAGATGATTTACACACATTATCTAGTCTCCTACCTAAGCTTTATATAAGATTCTCATTTCATAAATAAGGAACCTGAGACTCGGACGTTAAATGACTTGCCCGTAAAATGGGGAAGCTAGATTTTAACTCCTCTTTTTAGTCTCCTTAGTCCTCTGTATCTCTAATTTTAAAAGTGATGTAGGGAAAGCTAATCAGATCATCCTGCACAATTTCTCTTAGTTTACTATGACAAATAAAACTCTGGGCTGAAAAGCACATTACTGTATGCAGGGATCTCTGGCCTCACTCCGAGTACTCCAAACCATTCCTGCTTCAAGCACAGCACTGGATGGGACAGAGGAGCTAAGACCCCTAGTGGGAGACTGAATTCTCGAGTAGTTAAGAACCTGGCCTGGGCTCAAATCCCATCTCTGCCACCCTCTAACTGTATAACCTTGGGCAAGTTTGTATCTCTATGTTTTGGTTTTCTCAGCTGTAAAATGTGGTTAAAATGGTACCTAACTTATCAGGTTGTTGTGAAAATCAAAAGAGAAAAATTAATGTAAAGTGCTTACTGTAGTGTTGGCAAATAGCAACTGCTCAAGACATATTAGTAGTCAAAGCATTAGACTGAGAAGAAAGTTCACTTCCCTAAGCTCAAGTTTCACTCATTGGTTTGAACCTTGGTTGACATGTCATCTTCTGTGACGCCTACACTGTGGGTAAAACAGAAACTGACCAAAGGGGTCAGGGCCAGGGCTCTGCCCGATCAGCCACGGTAGAAACCCAGTTTTTACATGACTGAGCAGAGTTTTGAGCTCCTAGGATACTACCGATACGTTTACATTTGGGAGATGGGCGAGTACCCTAATCAGGAGCTGGGGCAGAATCCAGGGGTGAGACAACGGGGTAAGGAAGAGGAGGGGAGAAGAAAGTAGGAAAGGGAAGGAATGGGATGACTTGGCTGGATATGGATGTGGATGTAGGACAGCCAGAAACAGAGAGACAGAGAGACAGAGAGACAGAGAGAATGTGATCCCCAAGGAAGAAGAATGAAAGATTGAAGAGGTGTAGCAACATGTGGTTAAAAAAAAAAAAAAAAAATCTGGCAGATGTAGCTATGTGTCTGTTACATAATGGTCACTCTTCAAAGGCATCTGCTTTGTAAACTGTGGGTCATGGAGAGGAAAAGCAACAATTACAAAAGGGTAGGTGCTCTTTTCCTGTCCTTGAAATCAAAGTTGGGGATTGTGAGAAAGCAGGCATTGAGATGTGTTTTCCTCCATCTTTTGGTTACTCTATGAACTTTGTTCCTTTCACTGGTGGCTAATATCTCCCTGATATGTCTAAGCCATGAGCTTAGATTTCCAGGCTACTTGAGCCATAGACCATGAAAAGTGAGCCCAGAAGATTAGAATTTTGTCATAAAACCAAATAATCTTAGAACTGCAAGACCCTAGTCCATGCAGTAACCTCTTTTACAGCACATTTGACAGTTGGTCGTCAGGTCCAGTGTGGACATCCCTATTAGCAGAATTCACAAAAAAATAAGATCATCCTTTATTAGATAACTCTAGCAGCTATAAATTTTTCTCATTCTTGTGTTAAGCTAAATTTTATCTTCTGGTTACTTTCACACACTAGACCTAATGCCACCAGCCAGAGCAACTTAGAAGTGAGTGAGTTCCCATTTCTTCATGACAGATCTTCAAACACTGGCTAGACATCCACAATCCCTTAAATTGTTCTTCATTTTGATGATTTCAGACCCTTCTCCATTTTGAATGACCTCTTCTGGACAGGACATAATTGTAAATGCTCTTCTACAATGAAGGTACTCAGAACAATATCAAACATAGCGGACAATTTCTGGTAACAAGGCAGAGTAGGGTAATAGAGACTGTGCACCCCCCCCAACACAGACTTCAAAGACTTGTAAATGCTGAATGAAATGTAACCTAAAGATTATAAACAACACAGTCAAATTCAAACACATAGTCAAGCTCCTACCTGCTTGTAAAAAAGAGAAGTGTTACATCCGTAATGGTAAGGGTGAGGTGACAGAAGGCAGTTCATGGGGGTTTTGATCCTGGCTATGCTTAGTGCTGGGGCTGGCTTTGTATTGCTCATGCTGGGACAGCAGACTTTACCTTGGGATCGTGGAAGGTGGAACTCTGCAAAAGACGTCCCCTGCATTAAGCTGGATCCTTTAAAAGGTGTAAAGTCTATGACAAAGGGGCAAGAAAACCCTATCCACTGGCCCTGGGAAGTGATGAGAAAACTTGCTAGGGCCTTAGGTGTAATGAAAAAAAAATTATCCTGGAAAAATTAAAACCCCAGGCATGTGATATGCACTGGTTTGAGGCCTCAAGATTTTGTTGTCTACGTAGAGTATGAACCACATGCTGAGAAATTAACACAAGAACTGGTCCTGGGCCAGTGATATTCCTAGGGTTTTGGCAGAAGCAAATGCAAAAGAGTTCTATATGGACTTTTTTCACAATCTAGGTCAGATGAGACTCTCACAGAAAAAATATTATAAAACATCAATAAAACCCTCTATGAAGATGAGGACACAATATAAAGTACAAGTTACACTGGTAAAAGAGTCAGCAGACACAATAAGAAAATTCACATCTCAAGAATTAAAGATAATAAAATAATTTGAAAGAGATAATAAAATAAATATTCCCAAAATGTTTAATGAGCTAAAATAAGGAATAGAAACCATAATGAAAAATAGGACAGTATGATAAAAATAACAGGAGGATTTTTTTTTTTTTTGTGACGGAGATTGGCCATAAGCTAACATCTGTGCCTTCTTCCTCTATTTTGTATATGGGATGCTGCCACAGCATGGCTTGAGCAGTGTGTAGGTCCATGCCTGGGATCTGAACCCAAGCACCCTGGGCCGTCGAAGCAGAGCACATGAACTTAACCACTACACCACTGGGTGGGCCCTACAGGAGGATTTTTAAAAAATATCAAATAAATATTCAAGAACTGAGAAATTAGTCTCCAATATTAATAAGTCAATGGACAAGTTAAATAGCAAAACAGAGATAGTTGAAGGTAAAGTTAGTAAAGTAGAAGATAGCTCTAAAGAAATTACCCAAAAATGCACTAAGAGAGATAAAAAGAAGGAAAATATAAAACTGAGTTAAAGAGATGTAGAGGAGAAAACAAGAAACTCCAGCATTTATCTAATTGAAAGTCTAAAAGAGAATAGCAAAGATAATGGAGAATCACCCATCACAAAGATAATAAATGAGAGTATTCCAAACTAAAGAACAAAATGAAGGTACCATTTAAAGTATAACTACTCCTGAGTTGATAAATGAAAACATTTCTGATTTGGGGTCACTACAAACAATGCTGCTATGAACAGGTCTCTTGGTACATAGAGGCCTGAATTTATATATGCACTCGGGGGTGAAATTACTAGGTCAGATCTAGACCCAGATTGCTGTTTGATATGCATAGTGTCATTTCAATTTACTGTGCATAGTAGGTATCCATGCACTGTGGATTTACAGACATGGTATGGAAACTTTTGAATCTAATTTTTAGATTCTCTGATTCTGCCATATGACCATAGCATATAGTGCACAATTCTTCTTTGTTTACCTGTAGAACATACAAAGAGTATATCTACAGTGTCTACAACTCTTAGGCTTCTATTTTCTCCATTAATGTTTGCTGTTTTCACTGTTGCTATGTTACCCTAAATACTGTATATTGGAATAATGGAGTTTCATTTTTATTTCCCCTTCCATTCTCCCTCACAGCGTTATCTGTTTTCTGTCTCTTTCACACACACACACACACACACACACACACACACTACACACTCACATTCATACCAACTATCTATAAATGTTTTAGGTTTGACTCTTCTGGGAAAGGAGATTTCTCAAGTATCTTCAGGGCTGAAAGTCCTCACTCTCCCTCACTCTAACCTACTTTCTCCATCTTAGAGTCCCCCTAATACCATACTCAGGTTTTCCCTGGGATAGTATGAGGGAAGATACGTAGTACAGTGCAAATTACATGGCATTTGGGAAGAAGACACTTGAGTTATAGTCCTAGAGTCAATATTTACAAGCTGGTGAAAAGTTATTTAAAATCCTTGTACTTAATTTTTTTCCCCAGAAATAAAATGTGGAGTAATACTACCTTTTTTCATTCTTTTGAAAAATATTTGGGTGCCTAAACTGTCCCAGGGACTATTCTAAGTGCTGAAGACAGCAGTAAACAAGACCAATAAGATACGTTGTGGATACTTACCAGGATTAAGCAAGAAAATGGCTGTAAAGTGCTTAGAATAGTTACAGACATAGAAAATGTGCTTGGCAATTTTTTGGCTTAGCAGATATTGATTGAGTACCTACAATGTTCTAGTTAGTGTTGTAGCCACTGGGGATACAGTACTGAGTAAGACCAAAGGAAAGAGATAAGAAAATAAACAGGCAAATTATATGAATCAGTTAATTTCAGATATTAATACGTGTTTCTGATTCACATAAATCAACAAGAGCAAATAAAAGCACTCTGGAGATCAAAGGGAAAGTTTTATTTCAGAAAATCAGATCAAGCGAGCCAATGGAGCAGTAACGCTAGAAGTAAAAAGAGAACCAAAAAGTACTGCCAGGAGTAAAAAGAGAACTAAGCAAATCAACATATGGTGATCAGAACCCATTGGAATACAATACAGAGAGGCAGGACTTGGAAGCCAGCTGGGTAACCAGCAGTCAGTAGGTGGTGCCCATTATTCCTTTCATTGGGAACAGGGGTAGGGGTAGGAGATGGGAATACTAACAAAGCATTCATGATACTTGGGCTTCTGATAACTCAACGACTCCATAACCAATTATATTTGTGGCTGTTTTTACTCAAAGCATCTGTGATTCTTTTATTCTAGTCCAACCTCACTGCCACCCAAGAAATTCCTACTCTCTTTTTGAGCTGCGATGACCTCGGATTACAGACTCCCAAGGTTAAAAGAAACCACACTAGTCATATCACTTAACCACCTCCTTATAGTAGGAGATACAATCTCAAATGCAGCCGTGACAGAAAAGGAAGTATGCCGGACCAGGAGTCACAAGATGAAAATTCTAGTGCTGGCTCCCAGGCATTACTGTGTGTTGCCTCTGAGAGTTCCAGGCCCTCTCTTTGATTTGGTTTCCTCATTTACAAATTAGGGATAATGATCCCCCTCTCTCACACTTGTTATGGGGACTAAACAAAATGGCATATGTGAAAGCTCTTTGTAAACCGAAAACCCTCTAGAAGTGAAAGACATGATTAATCTAGGGGCATGGATAACAGCTGGTTCCCGGGAAAAGCAGCAAGTACTCTGGCTGACTTCTCATGGTTTATTTCGAGGCCCTGGGTAAATCACCACGTCTTTGTGCTCTGGTTTTCTGGCCCCCAGTATGTGCGAGTTAGTCTTGCCCTGAAGTGTTCTTCCATGATCCAATGAGTCTTTTCCCAGAAGAAAGCAGTAGAAGTTGTAATAGTTCATAAGTATCTGACTCAACTGACCTTTGGACAAATATATTTGTGTATCTCCAGGTAACCCTAACTTCTGAAGTCTAGACTGCCTGTCTGTTTGTTGTTGATAAAATATAGTTCTTGCTTTTAAGTCTGAAAGAATGAGAGCACTTGAAAATTTTAAGATACAGATAAACTAAACAGACCCGTTTGACTTTTTAAAGGGAGGTTGGAAATTTGAAGAAGGCAAAGTTAGGTATTGTACCATGATTCATATAATCATTTTTCTTTTTACTTTTGATGAGAAATTTTCACATATTGAGGTATATGGGGTAGCTATTCTGGTTTAAACCTGGTTCAGCCTGAACTAAAGAAGACTGACTTATCGCCTATCAAACGTACACTGTAGTATGCTTTAACCATTAAGATGACGATGCATTCAACATTATCTTAATGTAAAAGAATGCACTCCTTGAAGATAGGAATGCATACTCTCTTCATACAGATGCCAGTATCCGTACTCCTGAAGATAAGTTTCCTTTCCTGGACATCAGGGTCATGTTGACCTGCTAATCTGTAACTCAATATGTCTTTAAAACTTTGCTGAACATGTATCCTGGGCATGTTTGATGTACATTGTTTGTTCTAAAAAGGTATAAAACTGTACTGAAAACCATGCTTCTCCAGAATGCTTTCTTGTTTTGTGGAAACTGCCTTCTGGGGCTAGTAGTCCTCAGCCTGACCCAAGTAAAACTCAGCTTTTCTCTCTTTTCTATCCAATGGTTATTGGGGCCCGGCCCGGTGGCATAGCGGTTATGCACGCATGCTCTGCTGCGGCAGCGCAAGGTTCAGATCCTGGGCGCACACCGACGCACCACTTGTCAAGCCATGCTGTGGCGGTGTCCCATATAAAGTGGAAGAAGATGGGCACGGATGTTAGCCCAGGGCCAGTGTTCCTGAGCAAAAAGAGGAGGATTGGCAACAGATGTCAGCTCAGGGCTAATGTTCCTCACACACACACACAAAAAGAATGGTTATTGGTTATTTGTGTGACACTTCTATCCTTACAGCTTCCCTGCTCTCCAGGGATCTACTCAATATTTAGGCAATTTTGCATCCTAATTTAATCACTCAACTCCCTATATGTAGCAAAAATAATTTTTCGATGTTATCTCAAACTGTTTGGGGGCAACATTAAGCTTAATAAGATAGGCTGGGTGTCTAACAAAATAAGGGCCATCTCCAAGATCCCAGCCTTGAGTGAAGACAGAAGCGTATTCTCTCTAAGGCTCTTATTACAGCTGAGTGTGGGAGGATGGAAGCATTAATGTTGGCAGAACGGGAGAAACCAGAGGAAGGAGACATGATCCTTGAATTCTGGCTATTCTGCATGGATTGAGAAGAGGACACAGACAAGACAGACATATGAGCATTTCTATAACTAGAAGCTCTGATATGTGCTGGGAGGAGAGGTTTACAAAGCTAGCTGGCGACAAGGAGAGGAAGTGAGGCCAACTGAGTTCTGCCTTTGCTCTCACAGTCTGGGAGGTCTGAAAAGACTCCCCTGAGAAAGTGACCCTTGAGCTGAGATCTCAGTAGGAAATAACTAAGCGTGGAAAGGGGCTGAGAGGAGGAGAGGGCCAAGAGCTTTCCAAGCAGAGGGAACTGTTGGTGCAAAGACCTTGAGCAGGAAGAAGCTTTGCATATTACTGGAAGTGAAAGCGCATCAGCGATGCTAAAGAACAGAGCAAGTGGACTGGGGTGAGAGATGATGTTAGAAGGTAGACCGTGCATAATCTTGTAGGTCATGCCAGTGACTGTGGTCTCTATCCTGAGAAAGCTATTTCAGGAGATGGGGCAAAAGGTTAGGGTGGTGGTGGAGGTGGAAATGTAGAGAAGGGGACACATTCAAGAGATATTTCCAAAGAGGTAAAATCGAGGAGAGTTGCCCATGGATTGGATAAAAGGAGAGGGGAAGAGGGAGGTGACAGGGTGCTGCCCAGGTTCTGACTTGCCAAAGTGGGGGCCCTTTCTCACAGTGATCTGAGGTTCAGACCACTATGTCTCATCACTCTTATTTTCAGCGTGAGAAGTGGGGAGCTATGGTCCAGGCACATAATGTACTTGTCTCTGTTCTTTAACACAGAGGCTCATATTCGGAGAGTGAGTGAATGAGTAAGGAGCCAGAGGAGAAACTGAGCAGGCAGAGAGGCCAGGCAGAAGGAGTGAGAGGAGGAAGAGGAGAGTCCAGGGATATTCCTCCAAAAGGAGTCAGGGAAGACAGAGGAGAAGGAGTGGGGGCGGCTCGTCCAAGGGAAGGGGAGGAAGAGGGCAGGGACAGAGACATGAGGAAAGAGGGGCTGGGAACACTAAGGTGGAAGAATCTTGAGATATGAAAGCCCTAAAGACCCATAGCCAACCCAATCCAATCCTCTCAATGTGCAACTGAGAAAATTAATTTTCATGTTTTTATTTTATTAGAAATGTGATACTTGCACTTGTAGAAATTTTGGAAGACATAAAAAAATGTAAAGTAAATTAAAATCACCCATGGTCTTTCTGCCTAGAGACATCCACTGCTAAGCCATGGACTTTCCTTCTACTTTGTTTTTTCTTTGCATTTTTAACATGGTTGGAGTTATACCATAGATACAACTGTATGTCCTGCTTTTAAAACTTAAATAATAGTTGTAAAGCTTCCCACACGCTTCGCAAACTCTTCAATAAAACAGGAGATTTAGACAAGCCGGTTGTGAGCAATACTGAAGAGAGTGGCGGCGTCAGCACTCCTTGGACCCCGACCAAGGCTCTTTGCAGCTCAAATAGCTGACGGCGAGGCAGGCCACCTGACACACGACAAAAGGATCCCTCGACTGGAGTGGAAGCAAACCCAGGGCAAGCCAGAGTGGGAGTTTTGCCTGTTTCTGGGCTTGGGAAAAGGCCACCAACCAGGTCAAGAGTGCAGCTGTTGAGAGACCTGCGCTGGGGAGGCGGGGATGGGGGTGGGGGAAGGAGATCGCAGGTCGGGGCCCAGTGCTCCCAGTTCCTCGAGGCTCCCACGCCCAGCGGCATGAGGTGCCTGCTGTTTCTGCTGCTCTGGGGGCTCCCCCAGATTTGGAGAAGTTCTGAGGGTGAGTGGGACGAGGGCGCCGGGTTCGCGCAGGGGAGCGCGGAGAGAGGGAGCGGGGCTGGGAAAGGAAGCGACGCCTGACGGCGGCGGGTGGAGACCGATCCATCTCGGAAGCCGGGAGCCGCGAGCTCGCGGGCGTGATCCGGCCCAGAACCCGCTGCTCCCGGCCTCCGGCCCCCGCCTCCGGGAGGGGGAGCGCGGCTCAGAGCTACCCTCCTCCCCAGCCCACCTGTTGTGTTTGTTTTCTTTCTCCCCTCTCCTCTCGCTCTCTGCTCTCTGGGCACTCGCTAGGCTCCTCCAATCTCCGTTCTCTCCCAGTCCCGCAAAGGAATTTCCCGTTCCGCTGCCTCCAGATCTCGTCCTTCCTCAACCGCAGCTGGGCGCGCACGGACGGCTTGGCGTGGCTCGGGGAACTGCAGCCCTTCGTGTGGAGCAACGATTCGGACACTATCCGCTTCCTAAAGCCCTGGTCCCAGGGCAAATTCAGTCACCAGCAGTGGGAGAAATTGCAGCATCTGTTTTGGGTTTATCGAAGCAGCTTCACCAGGGACATACAGGAATTCGTCAAAATGCTGCAAACGGCCTGTGAGCTGAGGGATGGGATCCTGGGCAGCTACCCAAGGGGAGACGGTGGACGCAGAACCCTAACTGGGAGACTCTGACCCCATCTGATAAGACTCTCTGCTCTCTCCTGATTTCTACTTCTGCCTGAGGTGTCTCAGCCTCTGACTTCTCAAAATATTCCTTGTTCCCCCTGCTCCGGGTCACCCACTCCCATTCCCCTGAACTCTGGGTCCCCAGTGTAACCCACACACCAGTTTCTTTTCCTTGATCCCTTCCAATCTTTATGCCCTTCTTTGACCTCCATTCCTCCCCTCAGATCCCTTGGAGATCCAGGTGTCTGCTGGATGTGAGGTGCACCCTGGCAACACCTCAGAAAGCTTCTTCCATACAGCATTTCAAGGAAGAGATATCCTGAGTTTCCAAGGAACTTCTTGGGTGCCAGCCCCAGATGCCCCACAGTGGGCCAAGAAAATCATTGGAGTGCTCAACCACGACCAGGGGACCAAGGAAGCAGTGCAGTTACTCCTCAATGACACCTGCCCTCAGTTAGTCAGAGGCCTCCTTGAGACAGGGAGGTCAGAACTGGACAAGCAAGGTGAGCCTGCCCCTCTTACTCCCTGCCCTCCACTCCCGGGCTCCATCTGGATTTTTCCATCCCAGGGATCACTTCCCTTTCAGCACTGGGGGAAGAGAAAGGAGGGGATGGGTAAGGCATGAAGGTGTTTATTTATTCCACATATGTTGTCTGAGCACCCTTTGGGTTCCATGAATTAAATTAAACAAACAGTGGGGGTCAAACAGGATCTTTGCTTGAGAGGGAGGATGAGAAGATAGGTTAACAATTAAAGCAGTGTTTGAAATATGCTGCATGTGTTATAGCTGAACACAGGGTGCTATAGGAGTACAGAGCAGTGGCGTTTACAGGAGACAGGATCAGGGAGGGAACATGGGTATCAGGGAAGGCTTTCCTGGGGAAGCTAACACAAATGGAGTGACGTTATGAAAGACTTCATCTCCAGAGGTGGAAATATGGGACTCATGAGCCTGCTGTGAGGCCTGGAGCCCAGAGCCTCACTCTAAGATCCCCCATTCCCTTGTTGGATACAGTAAAGCCTGAGGCCTGGCTGTCCAGTGGCCCTACTCCTGGGCCTGGCCATCTGCTGCTGGTGTGCCATGTCTCAGGATTCTACCCAAAGCCTGTGTGGGTGATGTGGATGCGGGGTGAGCAGGAGCAGCCGGGCACTCAGCAAGGTGACGTCCTGCCCAATGCTGATGAAACGTGGCATCTCCGAGTAACCCTGGATGTGGCAGCAGAGGAGGCGGCCGGCCTGACTTGCCGAGTGAGGCACAGCAGTCTAGGAGGCCAGGACATCATCCTCTACTGGGGTGAGAAAGACCGGGGGGCCCAGCTGGAAATGGGAGGAGATGGTTCTCAAGCATAGAGGGAGGGAGTGGGGAAAGGGTGGGACTTGACACAACCAGGACAGAGCAGTTCCAAGATGAGGCGTCTCAGCAGCAGGGATGGAAGGAGGGGATGCCAGATACAGGGAGGGGAATAAAGATCTGAGCTCAAAGAGGATGGAGACAGGATGTTCCATATACAAGAAAAATGAGACTAGAAAACTCACAGATCCCGAAGTAGGCAGCAAGTAAAGAATCTCAGGAGGATTCATGCCTCAGGAGAGGGAGCTGGGACCTTCGAATGGGAGGGTAACACAGGTAGCTGTGATTCACTGAGTGCTTCCTGTGTGTAGGCTGAGCACTCGCATACAGCAATTCATCTAATCATCCAACTGTCGTTTGAAGCAGGTGCTACTGTTCTCATTTCATAGATGAGGAAATTGAGGCTGAGCTAGGTCAGGTAATCTACCCAGAGTCTCCCTGTTAGAAAATGGAAGAGCTGGATTTAGACTCAGATCTGCCTAGCTACGAAATGCTTGCCTCTCCCGTGTATGCTGTACTGTCATGTGCTGAAGTGGACTGAATCACCAATGGCCAGACCATGAGAAAGACAAGGCATCTAAACTTCAGAGGAATAGAAGTGGGTGCTTTCAATGGGGGAGGAACTAAGAAGCACCTGGCATCCTCACCTGTGCTTAGACCAGGGGACTTGGAATAGTGAGGGATCCTGGCCTGAGAGGCATCCTGTGTTCCCCCAGCAGAGCGGAGCCGTGCTTCCGTGGGCTTGATCGCCGGGGCAATACTCATGTCCCTCCTGATCAGTGGAGGCTTATTAACCTTCTGGTTTAAGAAGCGCTGGTAAGTCTCCCCTTTCCATCTCCTCCTTCCCTCAATCTCTCTCCCCATATCTTCTCCTCTCCCCTTTTCCTCAATGGTCTCTCCCTTTCTATTCTCTCACAGCTCCTATCAAGACATCCTGTGACTGTCCTTGCCACACTTGTCTGTCTGGAACTCAGGACCTCAGGTTCTGAGGACTTCAGTGCTTGGGAATTGAGAGTAAAAGAAAGGACTTTGAAGAAGGGGAGAACAGTCATAAAGCAGCTCTCATCACATCCTTTTAACATTTTTATCTAAGAAGATTTAAGTTCTTTTTCCGTATACTACAAGTTTATGAGCCCAAGTGATTCTGTGAAAATGGAAGTGCACCCTCAGGTGCCTACCAAGGGCAAGCAGACAAGGGCCGTGGTGTAAGGGCGTGCGTGCTCGGTGTTTGAATGATGGAATCTGCAGTCAGCTGGAAAGCACTTGTCTTGTCCAAAGAAAGCAGGTCCAACTGCTTGTCGTCAAGTATAAAGTAAGACCCTGGGTTGGCTGTAACGTACATTTTTGAAGAAAAGTGGAAGCCTGGATTTTTATGTGAACATGCCTGATATGAAAATGTTGACTCAAACTTTTACAAAACTTGTGGTATGGGAGACCCCAAATACACCTCTGCTGGTTGAGACAACCTGGGGAGTCTCAGTCTGTTTCTCTTTTATAAAAAGTTTGTCCTAAATGACATATTGGCAATTTTAGGACATGGTTCCTATTGTGAATTTGGATTTATAAAAAGGGACATTTTCTCTTTCAGAGAAAGTTAAGTTATAAGAAACAGAGGTGTCTCAAGCTTTTACTTGGTGTAACTTGATTAAAAGAGGAGAAATCTTAGTGTATGTGTATTTTGTAGAAAAAAGCTACTGTGGGTAGGGATATTTCTGTCAAATGGCCAGTATTGTTTTCAGACTGGAAGAAGACAAGCATGAAGATATCCCCCCCCAAAACGGGCTCCCCTCCTTATAGGCTATTAAAGGAGACCATGTTCTCAGGTTGGAACCAACTTGGGCTGAACGCAGCTGGGCAGGCATGAGCTCTAGTGATGGTGGCCCAGCTGTCTGCTCTATTCTTGGCTTAGAGAGGAAAGAGCGGGAAACTTAGAGGAACAACAGACCTTCCTGATACCAAGAAATGAGAAGGCCAAGTTAAAATCATCTGTTAGCTATCAGGGAAGTAGTCTCTTGGCACTCAAAGCCCTTGAAATCCAGAAAAAGTGAGACTAAACTCTTGGAGAGTCTTTGCTTGAGAAAATTAGCATTTGGCATCTTCTATGCTGGACTAGCAGATCGAACCCAGGATGTGGGTGAAGATCCTGCTACCTTCTAAATCAATGGTTCCCAAATTGTGGTCTGACCAGCAGCCTCAGCATCACCTGGGAACTTGCAAATTATTTTGGCCCCACCCCAGACCTACTGAATGGGAAATCTTAGGAGTGGGGCCCAGTAATCTGTGTTTTCACAGGCCCTCAGGTGATTCTGATGTTTCTCTCAAGTTAGAGAACCAGTGTTCTTAGGCATTGTGTAATGCCATGTGACAAATTTCTTAGAATGCTAAGTTAAGATATTGGTCTGTATTTAGTAAGAGAAGGCTTCCTGGAGTAGGAGAATTTGAAGTAGGATTTAGAGAGGCAGTGTGGTGAACCAGCAAGTGCACTGGATCAGGAGACTGGAGTTCTCGCCTCTAACTTAGTTTCCTTCTGTGTCATATGGGGATAATAAAGTCTGTCTTGATTATTCTACAGGTTGAATGTTTGTGTCCCTACAAAATTCATATGTTGAAAACCTAATGTCCAAGGTGATGGTATTAGGAGGTGAGGTCTTTGGGAGGTGATTAAATCATGAGGTCTGAGCTCTCATGAATGGGATTAGTGCCTTTATGAAAGAGACCCCAAACCCCCTCCACTATGTGAAGACACAGTAAGAAGGTGCCATCTATGAACCAGAAGGTGGACCCTCACCAAACACCAAATCTGCTGGTGCCTTGGTCTTGGACTTCCCAGCCTCTAGAACTGTGAGAAATAAATTTCTATTGTTTGTAAGCCACCCAGTCTATGGTATTTTGTTATAGAAGGCTGAATGGACTAAGACAGATTATCTCCTACACTTGTTGTGGGGAACAAATGTGTGCAATATACATTACCTTCTAAATGTGGGGCCTGTCACTGTTTTTGGTACCACACTGCCCTCAGGTGATGCTATTCAGCTTAGCTTCCCAAGCAATGTCAAGTTTGTGAACCAATCCCGCTGGCCTTCCACATTCTTAGGGCATGTGTTTTAAAGTGTCTACGGAAATCTTTTTGGAAATGCTTCAGCATGAATTTACAGTAGCTCTGGTTCATTTTTAAGCAACTTTGATTTATTTTGGAAATAAAGACCTACATCTCCAGGAGAATCTGTCTTCTTCCTTTAAATATTCAGTTCAAAACAGCTCAGAAAATCCTGAGAATTCGTTTTAGAATGTGTTAATATTCTCTTTATGAATATCGTGTTTCTTATTGAGTGCTATGCTGATTGTCAATTTATTGCCACTCAGCTCCAAAATCATCCTTCACTATATGTTCAGTGATAATGGACTGAATTTCTCTTATCATTTCTCCTTTAAAGTAAGCACAATGTTAAGCTTTTTCAATAGAGAGCCCTGGAGAGGCACTGCAGGAGGAAGGGGCTCTCCTGCAGTTTCCAGCTACTGCATGGTGGGTGAGCAGAGTGGGTGCAAAGGCATCCTGTAGGGTGCTTCCCAAGCCACCTGCCCAGACATTTGGTGACCTTGCAGCCACAGCCTGGCAATAACCTTTTCATGGCCCTCGTAATATGGAAACTGGCTTCCTGCCCTTCCTGGTGCCCAACTCTTCTGCAGACCCTTGCAGAGGTTAGTGTTAGTGTTTAGTGGCAACTGTGGTTAGTCCAGTGGCCACCCAGAGGTGTCCACTGAGACCCACTCTCTCTGCAAGCCCCCACCTGAGGTCTGGAGGGTTGCTTCCAGCTTGTTCAGTGACTGCAGACCAGCTCTGGCCTGAACAAACCAGAACTTCTCTGCCACCCAAGGGGCTAAACTACACCTTCTCCAAAGAGGTCCACACGCCAGCCTTGGGGAGGGGTTACCCTTCCAAGTTTCTTCTTCCTTGGATATTGTTCTTCAGCCTTAGAGTTCCATGTAGAGTTTTCTTAGATCTTAGAGTTATTTTCCTATTATAGTTTAATAATTAAACTTCCTCTGCTTAGTTCACTGTGTTGTTTCTCTAACCTGATTAGACCGAGTGGATACACGTGCCTACTTTTGACTATACACAGGAATCTGAACTTTCTAAAGTTATTACTTGAATTTACTTTTGCTCATAAGTCTATGGCACGGAGTTGATCCACGTGTGGTGTAGCTCTTCCTTCAAGAGTTTAGATTTGATTCTTTGCCAAAACCATCCTCAGGAGTCGTTACCTACCCCACGTTTAATGCATTTGCTCCTCTCATTCACTGGAGCTTCCATTGTTTAGGGTGTAATTAAGAGGGGTGCTTTTAATAGTTAAGCCAGGACGGATGTAAACTGGACTGGCTCAGACAAACTTTCTGTTGATTTATTATTTTCCGTTTGTTCTGTGAAGGGCTCAACCCTGACTCTTCTGGACTCCTCCCGGGCCTGGCCTCTATTCTCAGGCCACACATATCTTTCCACTCCCATGTCCCACTCCCCAGACTCGCTTGTCCCTTTGATCTTCCTTTGTCTTCTATGCAGGAGCTTGGTTCCTGCTCTGAGATACAGTGATAGAAAAGGCTTTACCCTCTTCAACTTCTTTTACTTAACTCTGGCTGGAAATTCACAAGACTTGCATTTTTCTTTTACTGGTTTTACTGAACCATCCCTATGGGGTGCTTCCACATTTTTGTTTCCCTGGTTTTCACCCTGCAGATAAGCATCTTTGCTATTTGCTAGTGAAAAGCAGGATTATCCAGTAATGAATCCTTCATCTTTCCTCCTTCTTGGCTCAAAGGGTGGTTTTCTCTGCTCATCTTCATCTGCAGAAGAAATGTCTATCTTTGCTAAGCCAGACCCTTCCATCTGGGCTTTTCTGGCATAGCTCAGTGTCTCACCATTCACAATCTCCTTACCTTGGCCTTCTAGTGTTCACAGCGGACCCTGTTTTCCTTTTGAGGAACAATACTGTTTTCACCCTTTCACTGAAACCCTCTCCCACACATGATGGGTGCATAGGGTTGCTGCTCCCTCACCATGCACCCTCACCTGCCATCTAACTTTTGCACCCGTGACTCTTTCTGCAGCTAATTGTTCCTGTCTGTGTTCAGACCCTCCTCTCCCCTCCCTTAGGCTACATCAGAACCTTTTCTTTCTCCAGTCCATGCTACACGACATTGCCATGTTACTCTTCCTAAGCATACATGTCACATCCTTTCATAAATCTTCCCTGACTCTCCCTTGCCTGCCTGATAAAGGCCAGAATCCTTAGGTGGGCATTTGCAATAATTATGCTTCAGTGGCAACTTGTCTTCCACTTATTTTTCCACAGATGGTCTACTCTTTCCTGTTTACCTCCCTGCTTGTTGACATCTTACCCTTCTTCAAGATTTAGCTTCAATGAAAACTCCTCTGAGCCATCAAGAACGAATATATTTCTTTCTTGACCACACCCTCCTAAAATTTTATCAGTATTACTCAACACTTTTTTTTTTTTGGCAGGGAAATAGTCGCCTTGAGCTAACATCTGTTGCCAATCTTCCTCTTTTTTTTCCCTCCCCAAGCCCCAGTACATAATTGTATATTCTCGTTGTAAGTCATTCTAGTTCTTCTATGTGAGCTGCCACCACGGCATGGCAACTGACAGACAGGTGGTGTGGTTCTGACCTGGGAAGTGAATCTGGGCTGCCAAACTGGTGAGCGCTGAACTTTAACCACTAGGACCATCAGGGCTGGCTCAACACTCTTTTAACATAAGGAACATAATTGAGGTATAATTTACATACAAGAAAATGCTCTTAATTTAAGTGTACAGTTCAATGAATTTTATCCCATATATACACTCATGTAACTACATTTTTGTCTTCCCAAAAGACAGAAACTTTCCAATTCCCCCAAAGCTCCTCTTGTTACTTTGTTAACAAGTCTCTCAACCCCTGGCCTCAGGCAACCACTGTTCTGATTTCTGTCTCTATGGATTAGTTTCACCAGTTTGAGAATTTTATATAAATGGAATTGTGCTGGTTTTTCACTTGACATAATGTTTTTGAGATTCATCCATGTTGTTGCGTGTATCAGTAGTTCACCTTGTTGTGGGTAGTATTTTCTTGTATGGACACACCAAATTATCCATTAACCTATTGATGAAAATTTAGCTATTTATACTTTTGGGTTGTTAGAAATAAGAATACTATGATCATTCATGTCAAGTCTTTTTGTGGACATATGTTTTTATTTATCTTGGGTAAATACCTAGGAGTGGAATTGCTCAGTTGAATAGTAAGTATGTTTAACTTTTTTTTATTGAGGTCATAGCAGTTTACACTATTGTGAAATTTTAGTGGTACATTATTGTTTGTCAGTCACCATATAAATGCATCCCTTCACCCCTTGTGCCCACTCCCAACCCCCTTTCCCCTGGTAACCACTAAACTGTCTGTATGTTAGTTTATCTTTCACATTTGAGTGAAATCATGTGGTGTTTGTCTTTCTCTTCTGGCTTATTTTGCTTAACATACACTCCAGGTCCATTCATGTTTTTGCAAATGGGATGATTTTGTCTTTTTTTATGGCTGAGTAGTATTCCATTGTATATATATGCCACATCTTCTTTATCCCATCATCAGTTGATGGGCACTTAGGTTGCTTCCACTTCTTGGCTATAGTGAATAATGCTGCAATGAACATAGGGGTGCATAAGTCTCTTTGAATGGTCGATTTCAAGTTGTTTGGATAAATACCTAGTAGTGGGATAGGTGGGTCATATGGCATTTTTATTTTTAATTTTTTGAGAAATCTCCATACTGTTTTCCATAGTGGCTGCACCAGTTTGCATTCCCATTAGCAGTGTATGAGGGTTCCCTTTTCTCCACATCTTTTCCAACATTTCTTATTTTTTGTTCTGGTGATGATAGCCATTCTAACGGCTGAAGGTGCTATCTTGGTGTAGTTTTGATTTGCATTTCCCTGATGATTAGTGATGTAGAACATCTTTTCATGTGTCTATTGGCCATCTGTATATCTTCTTTAGTAAAATGTCTGTTCATATGCTCTGCCCATTTTTTGACCAGGTTGTTTGTTTTGTTGTTGTGTGAGTTATTTATATATCTTGGAGGTTAACCTCTTGTTGGATATATTATTTGCAGATACCTTCTCCAGGTTGGTTGATTGTCTTTTCATTTTGTTCCTGGTTTCCTTTGCCTTGCAGAAGCTCTTTAGTCTGATGAAGTCCCACTTGTTTTTTTTTTTCCTTTGTTTCCCTTGTCCAATTAGACATGGTATTCAAAAAGATCCTTCTAAGAACGATGTCAAAGAATGTACTGCCTATGTTTTCTTCTAGGAGTTTTTGATTTCACTGAAACCAAATCTTACCTTCAAATTTTTGATCCATTTAGAGTTAATTTTTGTGTATGGTGTAAGATAATGGTTTCTTTTCATTGTTTTGCATGTGGCTGTCCAGTTTTCCCAACACCATTTATTGAAGTGACTTTCCTTTCTCTGTTTTGTGTTCTTAGCTCCTTTGTTGAAGATTAGCTGTCCGTAGATGTGTGGTTTTATTTCTGAGTTTTCAATTCTGTTCCATTGATCTGTGTGTCTGTTTTGTACCAATACCATATTGTTTTGATTACTATAGCTTGATAGTATATTTTGAAGTCAGAGATTGTGACGCTTTCAGCTTTGTTAATTTTCTCAGGATTGCTTTAGCTATTTGGGGTCTTTTGTTGCCCCATATGAATTTTATGATTTTTTGTTCTATTTCCTTGAAGAACGTCATTGGGATTGTGATTGAGACTGCATTGAATCTGCAGATTGCTTTAGGTAGTATGGACGTTTTAACTATATTTATTCTTCCAATCCATGAGTGTGGAATATCTTTCCATTTCTTTCTGTCAGCATCAATTTCTTTCAATACTGTCTTATAGTTTTCACTGTATAGGTCTTTCACCTCCTAGGTTAGATTTATTCATAGATATTGTGTTCTTTTTGTTGCAGTTGTAAATGGGATTGTATTCTTGAGTTCTCTTTCTATTAGTTCATTATTAGAGTATAAAAATGACGCTGATTTTTGTGAGTTGATTTTGTACCCTGCTACTTTGCTGTAGTTGTTGATTATTTCTAATAGTTTTCTGAGGGATTCTTTAGGGTTTTCTATATACAAAATCATGGCATCTGCAAACAGTGAGAGTTTCACTTCTTCATTACCTATTTGGATTCTTTTGTTTCATCTTGCCTAATTGCTCTGGCCAATACATCGAGTACTATGTTGAATAAGAATAGCCAGAGTGGGCACCCTTGTCTTATTCCTGTTATTAGAGAAATGGCTCTCAATTTTTCCACATTGAGTATGATGCTGCCTGTGGATCTTTCATATATAGCCTTTATTATGTTGTGGTTTTACCATAAATGGATGTTGGATCTTGTCAAATTCTTTCTCTGTGTCTATTGAGATGATCATGTGGTTTTTATTCCTCATTTTGTTAATGTGGTGTATCACATTGATTGATTTGCAGCTGTTCAACCATCCCAGTGTCCCTGGTATAAATCCCACTTGATCACGATGTATGATCCTTTTAATGTATTGCTGTATTTGGTGTGCCACTATTTTTTTGAGGATTTTTCCATCTATGTTCATCAGCAATGCTGGCATGTAATTTTCTTTCTTTGTGTTGTCCTTGTCTGGCTTTGGGATCAGGGTGATGTTGGCCTCATATAATGTGTTGGAAAGTGTTCTGTCTTTTTCAATTATTTGAAATAGTTTGAGAAGGATAGGTATTACTTTATTTTTATTTTTTTTAATTTTTTGTTTATTTATTGCAGTAACATTTGTTTATAGCATTGTATAAATTTCAGGTGTACATCATTATACTTCTATTTCTGCATAGATTACATCATGTTCACCACCCTAATACTAATTAAAACACATCACCACACACCTGTGCTGAATTATCCCTTTCACCCTCCTCCCTCCCCCCTTCCCCTCTGGTAACTACCAATCCAATCTCTGTCTCTATGTGTTTGTTTATTGTTGTTGTTATCTACTACTTAATGAAGGAAATTATGTGGTATTTGACCTTCTCCCTCTGACTTATGTCACTTTGCATAATACCCTCAATGTCCATCCATGTTGTCACAAATGGCTGGATTTCATCATTTCTTATTGCTGAGTAGTATTCCATTGTGTATATATACCACATCTTCTTTATCCATTCGTCCCTTGATGGGTAGGTTGCTTCCAAGTCTTGGCTATTGAGAATAACGCTGCAATGAACACAGGGGTGCATGTATCTTTACGCATTGGTGTTTTCAAGTTCTTTGGATAAATACCCAGCAGTGGAATAGCTGGATTATATGGTAGTTCTATCTTTGATTTTTTGTCAAAGATTAGCTGTCCATAGATGTGTGGGTTTATTTCTGGGCTTTTGATACTATTCCATTGATCTGTGTGTCTGTTTTTGTGCCAGTACCATGCTGTTTTCGTTACTATAGCTTTGTAGTATATTTTGAAATCAGGGAGTGTGATACCTCCAACTTTGTTCTTTTTTATCAGGATTCCTTTAGCTATTCGGGGTCTTTTGTTGTTCCATATAAATTTTAGGATTCTTTGCTCTATTTCCATTAAAAGTGTTGTTGGAACTTTGATAAGGATTGCATTGAATCTATAGATTGCTTTAGGAAGTATGGACATCTTAACTATGTTAATTCTTCCAATCCAAGAGCATGGAATATCTTTCCATTTCTTTGTGTCTTCTTCAATTTCTTTCAGCAATATTTTATAGTTTTCGGTGTACAGATCTTTCACCTCTTTGGTTAAGATTATTCCTAGGTATTTTATTCTTTTTGTTGCAATTGTAAATGGGATGGTATTCTTAATTTCTCTTTCTGCTACTTCGTTGTTAGTGTATAGAAATGCAACTGATTTTTGTACGTGGATTTTGTATCCTGCAACTTTACCATATTCGTTTATTACTTCTAAAAGTTTTCTGGTGGATTCTTTAGGGTTTTCTATATATAAAATCATGTCATCTGCAAATAGTGACAGTTTCACATCTTCCTTTCCAATTTGGATCCCTTTTATTTCTTTCTCTTGCCTGATTGCTCTGGCTAGGACTTCCAGTACTATGTTAAATAGAAGTGGTGACAGTGGGCATCCTTGTCTGGTTCCTGTACTTAGAGGGATAGCTTTCAGTTTTTCACCCTTGAGGATGATATTAGCTGTGGGTTTCTCATATATGGTCTTTATTATGTTGAGGTACTTTCCTTCTATACCCATTTTATTCAGAGTTTTTATCATAAATGGATGCTGTATCTTGTCAAATGCTTTCTCTGCATCTATTGAGATGATCATGTGATTTTTATTCTTCCTTTTATTAGTGTGGTGTATCCCGTTGATTGATTTGCGAATGTTGAACCATCCCTGCATACCTGGAATAAATCCCACTTGATCATGGTGTATAATCTTTTTAACGTATTGTTTATGCGATTTGCTAGTATTTTGTTGAGGATTTTTGCATCAATGTTCATCAGTGATATTGGCCTGTAGTTTTCTTTTTTTGTCTTGTCCTTGTCTGGTTTTGGTATCAGGGTAATGTCGGCTTCATAGAATGAGTTAGGGAGCTTCCTCACCTCCTCAATTTTTTGGAAGAGTTTGAGAAGGATAGGTATTAAGTCTTCTTTGAATGTTTGGTAGAATTCACCAGGGAAGCCATCTGGTCCTGCACTTTTATTTTTGGGGAGGTTTTTGATTACTGTTTCGATCTCCTTACTGGTGATTGGTCTATTCAAATTCTCTACTTCTTCTTGATCCAGTTTTGGAAGGTTGTATGATTCTAAGAATTTATCCATTTCTTCCAGATTGTCGAATTGGTTGGCATGTAGCCTTTCATAGTGTTCTCTTAAAATCTTTTGTATTTCTGAGGTGTCCGTTGTTAATTTCTCCTCTTTCACTTCTGATTTTACTTATTTGTGCCTTCTCTCTTTTTTTCTTGGTGAGTCTAGCTAAAGGTTTGTCAATTTTGTTTATCTTTTCAAAGAACCAACTCTTGGTTTTATTAATTTTTTCTCTCGTTTTTTTGGTCTCTATTTCATTTATTTCTGCTCTGATTTTTATTATTTCCCTTCTTCTACTGATTTTGGGCTTGGTTTGTTCTTCTTTTTCCAGTTCCTTTAGGTGCATTGTTAGATTGTTTATTTGAGATTTTTCTTGTTTGTTGAGATAGGCCTGTATTGCTATCAACTTCCCTCTTAGAACCACTTTTGCTGTATCCCATAAATTCTGGCATGTTGTATTTTCATTTTCATTTGTCTCCTGGTATTTTTTGATTTCTTCTTTGATTTCTTCATTGACCCAGTCGTTGTTCAGTAGCATTTTGTTTAATCTCCACATATTTGTGCTTTTCTGATTTTCTTCATATAGATGATTTCTAGTTTCATATCGTTGTGTTCAGAAAAGATGCTTGGTATTCTTTCAATCTTCCTAAATTTATGGAGACTTGTTTTGTGGTCTAATATGTGATCAATCCTGGAGAATGTTCCATGTGCATTTGAAAAGAACGTTTATTCTTCAGTTTTTGGATGGAATGCTCTGTATATATCTACTAGGTCCATTTGTTCTAGTGTGTCATTTAAGGCCAATGTTTCCTCATTGATCTTCTGTTTGGATGATCTATCCATTGGTGTAAGTGGAATGTTAAAGTCCCCTACTATTATTGTGTTACTGTTTATTTCTGTTTTTATGTCTGTTAATAATTGCTTTATATATTTCGGTGCACCTACATTGGGTGCGTAGATATTTACAAGTGTTATATCCTCTTGTTGGATTGTTCCCTTGATCATTATGTAATGCCCTTCTTTGTCTCTTTTTACAGTTTTTGTTTTAAAGTCTATTTTGTCTGATATGAGTACTGCTACCCCAGCTTTCTTTTCATTGCCATTTGTGTGGAGTATCTTTTTCCATCCCTTCACTTTCAGTTTGTGAGTGTCTTTAGGTCTGAAGTGTGTCTCTTGTATGCACCATATATATGGGTCTTGGTGTTTTATCCAATCAGCCACCCTATGCCTTTTAATTGGAGTATTTAGTCCATTGACGTTTAAAGTAGCTATTGATAAGTATGTACTTACTGCCATTTTTTAACTTTTTATTTCTCAGTGTTTTAGTAATCTGAGGAGGATAGGTATTAAATCATTGAATGTTTGGTAGAATTCACCTGAGAAGCCATCTTTCCTGGACTTTTGTTTTCTGGGAGTTTTTTTTTTTTTTTATAATTTTTATTTGTTTAATTTTTTCCCCCAAAGCCCCAGTAGATAGTTGTATGTCATAGTTGCACATCCTTCTAGTTGCTGTATGTGGGATGTGGCCTCAGCATGGCTGGAGAAGCGGTGCATCAGTGCTCGCCCAGGATCCGAATCCCAGCCGCCAGCAGCGGAGCACGTGCACTTAACTGCTAAGCCATGGGGCCGGCCCTCTGGGAGGTTTTTGATTAATATTTCAATCTCTTTACTTGTGATTGGTCTACTCAGATTCTCTATTTATTCTTGACTTAGGTTTTGGAGGTTGTATGATTCTGAGAATTCATCTATTTCTCCTAGGCTATCCTATTTGTTGGCGTATAGGTTTCCATAGTATTCTCTGATAATCCTTTCTATTTCTGTGGTCTCCATTATAATTTCTCCTCTTCCATTTCTGATTTTTAAAATTTATTTATTTTTTCCCCCAAAGCCCCAGTAGATAGCTGTATGTCGTAGTTACACATCCTTCTAGTTGCTGCGTGTGGGACGCGGCCTCAGCATGGCTGGAGAAGCGGTGCGTCGGTGCACGCCTCGGATTCGAACCCGGGCCGCCAGCAGCGGAGCGTGTGCACTTAACCGCTAAGCCACGGGGCCGGCCCTCCATTTCTGAATTCATTTATTTGAGTCTTTTTCTTTTTTTCTTAGTGAGTCTAACCAAGGGCTTGTCAATTTTCTTTATTTTTTCAAAGAACAATCTCTTGACAGAGGTGACATCAACATCATGGCAGAGTGAGCTCTTCCCTTAGACTCTCCCCCTTAAGATACAATAAAAAGGATATTCATATACCAACAGAAGACATTCACACAACACAAAAGACGTCTGAGAGACCCACACAGCCATACCTCTGAAGGTAGAGGTGCTGGACCCCCAAGAGGAAGTGGAAGGAGGTAAGGTGATCTTTCTCCCTCCCCCAATGGTAGCTACCGAGGGTGTTGGACCACGCACAGCTCTGAGAGGAGAGCGGGGAGGGTCCACGGGAACACCTTTGTTCTCCAAGGTCCCTCACAGCCCAAATAATTAACAAATACAGTAAAGTTTCAGGGTACAAAATCAACACACAAAAATCAGTCACATTTTTACACACTAACAAAACACTAGCAGAAAAAGAAATCAAGAATACAATCCCATTTACAATTGCAACAAGAAGAATAAAATACCTAGGAATAAATTTAACCAAGGAGGTGAAAGATCTATAAGCTGAAAACTATAAGACATTATTGAAAGAAATCTAAGAGGACATAAAGAAATGGAAAGATATTCTGTGTTTATAGATTGGAAGAATTAACATAGTTAAAATGTCCATACTACCTAAAGCAATCTACAGATTCAATGCAATCCCAATCAGGATCCCAATGACATTCTTCATGGAAGTAGAACAAAGAATCCTAAAATTCACATGGAGCAACAAAAAGACCCCAATAGCTAAAGCAATCCTGAGGAAAAGGAAGAAAGCTGGAGGCATCGCAATCCCTGACTTCAAAATACACTACAAAGCTGTAGTAATCAAAACAACATGGTACTGGCTCAAAAACAGACACACAGATCAGTGGAACAGAATGGAAAGCCCAGACATAAAACCACACATCTATGGACTCCTGGCTCAGAAGACTTGTTGAATTCAATCAACATTTAAAGAAGAACTACTAATGTTACATCAAATCCTTCAGAAAACAGAGGAGAAGGCAAAAGTTCCCAATTTACTTTATGAAGCCAGCTTATCCATATCACTAAAAATTTACAAAGCCATTACAAGAGAAGAAAATTGTATGTTAACATTTCTTATAAACTTAGACAGAAAAATTCTTAACAAAACAGAGTAAAATCTAGCAGTGTATAAAAAGACTACTATATGATGACTATGTGGGACTTTTCCAGATAAGGAAGATTGGCTTAATGGTTGCAAATCAAACATAATTCACCATGTTGACAGAGTATAAGAGAATAACTATATTATTATCTCAAAAGATACAAGTAAAACACTTGAAACATTCAACATTTCTTCATGACAAAAACTCCCAGTAAACTAGGAATAAAAGGGAACTTTCTCAATTTGATAAAGGACAACAACAAAATCTTACCGCTAACATCATACTAACTGGTGACAGTATAGGCTTTTCTTCTAAGATTGGGAGCAAGGCAAAGATGTCTGTGCTCACCATTTGTATTCAGCATTGTACCGGAGGTCCCAAACTTATTATGAGTTAGTAAGGTGAAAGAAAGTAAATAAAACCATAATGATTGTAAAACAAGAAGCCTAACTATCTTTATTTGTAGGTGACATGGTAGTGTCTATAACAAAGAATATTTGCTCCTGTTCTAGCCTTTTTTCTCAGTTTAGAGCCTGCATAGTTAGTATACAGTTTGTAAGGCTGTGGGAGAACCAAATTAGAAATATAATAAACCAATCCAGGAGAAATGAAAATCACAGACCATCTCATTAAAATTGCATCAATGAGCTAAACTACTTTTGCTTTACCTAAATTTTTAAATAAATGTGAATAACAGCAAAACCAACACAAAATAAAATTTATGATGGTTAAAACTGCATATAGTACCATTAGATCTGTACATTGCAATCTGAGAAAATTGCACTTTGGTAGAAACAATGACTACAAAAGAAAACTCGCAAAAGCAAAACATTTACAGGTAAAATTCAACATTTAATTTGCCAATTAATTTTTACCATGTGTATTGTTTTCATATAAAACTTGATACCAAAGTATTTATTTTTAATAAAATAGAAACAAAATTGGGACAAATAGAAATTAATTATTTGTGGTTTTAGAATAATGGAATTAAATTGATTTAATGGAATTTAGTTGGTATTCTTGCTCATAGATAATTTAATTTGGAGATTTAAGTAGAGTGACTCCCTACATTTGGAGAAATTGGGATTTTTAGATTATAAATGCAAGATAGAGATCTCATTTAAGGCTGAGTGTAACTATGGTAAAACATATGCAGAAAGTAGCCCAGTGTCATATAAAATCCTCTACTTACAGCAAAGTCTTACCACAAAGTTCCCCACATCAATAGAGTTTACTTACAAGTTACCAAATTGAGTTTGCCTTCTCTTCTTAAAGTGATGTGTTATGATAAGGGTCCCAACGGATCAACAGCTGTTACTGCAGGTGACTGTCCACATCAGGCACTGGGTTTTTCATTCAGAATGGAGTGAAACTGAGCAACGTAGAATTTTCATAGGAAGAGCTGTAACTTGATGCTTGTGAATGCCCATATTACACCACTAGGTGTCACTGGGAGTTAAACAGTTACTGAACAGTTGTGGCATAGTGAAGATTTCCTGTGGAAAAAAAATGATTGATTTTGTGTATATATTAGATTTTTTGTTTGTTTGTTCATAAAAACCTGACGGTGTCAGACACCTCTTGTGTCCAGCCACATATCTCACAGCCTACTTCTTTCCCCCATCCGTTGCTAAGGCAAATGGTGACAGAACCTAACTTCTGCTGCACTGCTTATCTTTTGCAATTCTGCACTGTGGCTTTTCTCATGATGTGGTTGGGACACCTGTGTGAAGCTGCTCCTCACTTGTGGATGTTCAAAACTGCAAGGTTTTAGGGGAATTAACATCCTATGAGGCAATTCTTGAGTATTATGGTCCAGGGATCATGGATATGTGCTCTCTTCATATTCCTCAGGTAAACAACACTGAGGCATGATCTGCATGATTCACCAGAGTGTCCCAGTGAGATCAGATACTTGTTTTTCATAGTGGTGACCACTCTGATAACCCACCATTGTGTCTCCCTCATGGCTCCACTCTCTAGTCCTTTTAAAGACAACAAATATTCTGATCTCTATCACCATAAATTAGTTTTGATTCTGTTTTTGAACTTCATGTTACTAAAATCATACAATAAGTCATATTTGCAGTCTGCTTTCTTTCACTCAACATTATTTCTGTGCAATTTATCCATATTGGGGCATGTAGCAGCAGTTCACAATTTTCACTGCTGTGTATTATTCCACCATGTGATTATAGCACTACTTGTCCCTTCTACTGTCATGGACTTTGAATTTTTCCTTGACTTTAGCTCTTTTGAATAATGCTTCTTGGAACATTTTTGTACATATCTTTTTGTGAACATAGACACTCATTTATCTTGGGAATATACATGGAAACGGAATTGCTGGGTCACAGACTATATATGTTTTTTACATTTAATAGATACTGGCAAACTAGTTTTCATAGTAGTTATACCAATGTACCTTCCATCTTCTCCACTTTCTCACCCATATTGGATAGAATTAACTCTTTTAGTTTTAGCCATTCTGTTGGGGGTGTAGTGTATGCAATTTTTATTTTACTTTGTATTTCCCTGTTGACTAATGTTACCTCATATATTTTCAAACGCCTATTAGCCATTTAGATACACTCTTTGTGAAGTACCAGTTGAAGTTTTTAGCTAATCGTGTGTGTGTATGGCGTGGGAGGGGGTCAGTGGTTTTCTTATTGATTGAAGTTCTTTGTAATTTCTAAATACTAGTCCTTTGTTGGATATATGCATTGTGAATATTTTCTACCAGTTTTTGGCTTACTTTTCACTCTCTTAAAATTGTATTTAGATGAAAAGGTTTTCTTTTTAATGGCATACAGTTTGTAGGTTTTTTTTTAATAACTGTTGTGATCTACTCCTGTAAATTATTTGCTCCTACTCCAAGGTCATGTGATGTTCTCCTTAATCTGTGGTTCTCAAAGTTGAGTTGGTATCAGAATCATAGAGAAGGCTTTTCAAGCACAGATTTTTGGGACTTATTTCCAGAGTGTCTAAGTCTTTAGGTCAGGAAAGAGGTCTAAGAATTTGCATTTCTTACAACTTCCATATGATGTTGATTGTGATGGTCTGGGGATCATCACACTTTGAAAACAACTGTACTATTTTAACTTTTAGAATCTTAATTATTTTACTTTTTACATTTAAATCTACAGTGTACCTGTACTTGGTTTTTTGTGTGATGTATGAAATAGGGATAAAGTTTTATTTTTTTCAATGTTAGTCGATTGACTAATACCACTGATAAACAGTACTGATTATGTTGATATTGAAGTGTCCATATTTTTGGATCTGTTTCTGAGCTCTTTATTCTGGTCTTTTCTTCTATAAATCTATCCTTGTGCCAATGCAATGTAATACAGTAATGTTAATTACTTAAGATTTATAATAAATCTTGATAACCACTCGTGTAACTCTTCCTACTTTCTTCTTCTTCAAGTGCATCTTGTGAAACAAGAGGAAAAAGAAAATGTTTCTCTTTGGGCTTAATAAAGAAGAATTTGAGTTATTTGTACATTTTAGATAATAGAGATGTCAACTTAAATATAAATACAATATTTATATTTGACAATAATTATTAATAGGTAAACAATGCAGAATTGCAGACTTTTTGTGAGTTAAAGCTTACTTTCATAAGACATAGCAATAGTCTCTGAAGTCTATAAGGTGCCTCTGTTAAAAAAAAACACATCTGAAAGTCAAGAAGATTTTGAAAAGTAAAAATATCCAGTGTTTGGGGGTAAATTGTGTCTTCTTAAAATACATATATTGAAGCCCTAACTCCCAGAATTTGACTGTATTTGGATATAGGGCTTTTAACAAGGAAATTAAATTAAAATGATGACTATAGGGTGGTCCCTAATCCAATCTGAATGGTATCCTTATAAGAATATGAAATTTGGATGCACAAAGAGACACCAGGGATGCACGTGCACAGAGGTAGGCTGATGTGAGGACACAGTGAGAAGACGGCCATCTACAAGCCAAAGAGAGAGGCCTCAGAAGAAACCAAATCTGCTGACACCTTGATCTTGGACTTCTGGCCTTTAGAATCATGATAAATAAGTTTTTGTTGTTTGAGTCACTGGTCTGTGGTATTTTGTTATGGCAACCCTAGCAAACTGATACATCCCATGTTGGCGTAATGTTTGTTTCTAGATGATTAGTCATTAAGCAAGGTAGTAAATTAAACAAACATATAACAGGCATTGCAGGATAATAAGTAAACATTTAGGAAGCATTTTCAGAAGATATTAGGGAAAAACAAAGTCTTCTTAAAATACTTTTTGTAGAGGATGCTTTTAAGGAGAACCCTGAGTAAACGCATAACAAAGAGAGTCTTCACCTACTTTCTTTCTGATCATAAGGGCCCTGGCAGAATAAACCAGAAAAAAATATCAATATTAATTGCAATCTGTCCAAAAAGAGGCACCTACCAGGTGTGTTAATTATTCTCCTTATTATCTAGTGGTTGCTAGAACAGGTGAAAACTATTAGGGAGTATGGCCAGGAGAATGTTCTCTGACTGTCCAAGAATTCTCATCAGTTTCTTATTGAGGAGTTAGGAGGAGCTGATATCTAACACACAAAGTGGTATATGTGGTGTTCATTATGTAGATTCAGTTTCAATCCTTGTTGATATCTTCATAAAGTTCTGAATTAAAAACCACTTGCAATTTTCTCATGGATATATAGTCTCACCGCCTTGGTCCTGCCTGCCTCTAGTGAGGCTCATTTGATTCCTATACTATCTCTCACAAGAGAATTGTCATACTCTATATTTATGGTTAGTTGCATGTTTTGTTCTCTACAGTTTGAGCCACTTTCTACTCTTTCTAATCTTAGTGTTTAGTCCAACCCTTGGTATTTAGTAGTGTGGAGGAGGAAGAAATTTTCATCTACCCTTCTAGGTTCTTCTGGCTGGTCTAAAAATTAAATTGACATGAGACAGAATAACAGGAGAAAATCAAAAAAAGTTAAACAACTTGTATACATGGGAGAGATCCAGGAAAATGGAGTAATTCCCCAAAAGGGCTGAAGCCTCCACCATAAATACCATCTTCAGTTAAAGGCAAAAGAGAATGTCGGGGGTAGTGTTTTGATACTTCAGAGGGGAAGAAGGCAGTTTACATGCAGTGGGAAAAGCAAATGTTTGGCAAACTGTAGACAGCAATAACAAAATGGAGTAGTATCATATGTCAAGGCTTCTAAAACTGAGCTGGGAGGCCATTAACGAAATGGGGCTTAGGCACACATGCCACGTCTCTACTCAGATGAAATGTAACTTTTGAACCGTGATTCACTGTTTTCACCTTGACTTTTTAAAAAGAAATATACTCACTCCTATAGATAAGATCTTTTTGCCTTAGAGATGGCCGTAGCTTGCAATCACATACAGCCAAGAAGTAACAGTTGTTGCCAGCCGCAATCACAAATTTTGCAACAACCTATGTAATTTTAATGTATTTTTGTCTTTATTTATTTAGTATTATTTTTTAATTTTATTTATTTTTTTCCCCCCAAAGCCCCAGTAGATAGTTGTATGTCACAGCTCCGCATCCTTCTAGTTGCTGTATGTGGGACATGGCCTCAGCATGGCCAGAGAAGCAGTGCGTCAGTGCGCGCCTGGGATCCGAACCCGGGCCGCCAGCAGCAGAGCATGTGCACTTAACCGCTACACCATGGGGCCGGCCCCTGTATTTTTGTCTTTATAAACCCTTGTTTTCTTTGTCTTCCTTGGAACACAGTTTGGGTTTCTGCCTGAATCTGTGTCTCCTGACTTGCAATTCTAATTGCTCAAATAATTATCTGATGTTTAAGTTGTAGTGATTTTTTTCTCAGTCAACAAAACCAGTGTTTGCCATGCCATGAAGAGATAACGGGACATGGAGAGGACTCTCATCTCTAGGCCCTGCTATCTCCCCCACCATACTTTGCCTGTATTCTCTGTAGATATCTGTGGTGACAGCTCTGTTCCTGTTTCAGACCATTTATCTAAATTTTTTTAGGCAGTTAAGGGGGAGGTAACGAGAAAAACTTTCTGAATTTTTTGTTTCTTAAAAATAACACTCATATTAAAGAGACACGTTTTGGGGTGGCAAATTTTGTTCCCCTTCATTAGATATTGGTGCAATTATTACTTAAATAATAACTGAAATCTAAGGAAAAGGAACTTTGGTTTATTGATTTATAAGTTACCTACATCTTTGAGTTGCTTTCTTCACTATGAAAAGTGAAGATAATTTTTCAAATTCATTGATTTGATTTGGAGCTTTTGTCTTCCTGAAGCTAAAGATTTTTGGTTTTCATTAATTCTGGAAAATTCTCAGCCATTGTTTTCTCAAATATTTCCTCTTCTCATTATGTGTTTTGTCTCCTAATGAAATTCCTATTGGGCTTATATTGGATTTCATTTTAGTCTCCATATCTCTTAACTTCTTTTTTCATATTCAGTAGCTCTTTAGCTCTGTATTACATTATAAGAAATTCTTCAGATCTCCCAATTTATAAATATTATTAAATTACTTTCTCTATTTGTTGCTTAATCCACCCATTGAGTTTTTAATTACAGTGATTAACGTTTTTATTCCTAGAGGCTTAAGTTGCTATTAAAAATCTGCCTGTTATTTTTTCATCTTGTCTCTTTCTTTTCTGGTATTATTTATTTTTATATCTTTAAGCTTTTAAAATATAATTTCCTCTGTGTGGTTTCTTGAGGGTCTAATCTATTATTTGTCTTTCTGCTAACTTTCCTTCATGATGAACTATTTCTCACTGTCTTCTCTAATTTTGGATTGTGGCCTCATATTAGGAAAGGCTTTATGTGTGGGAATCCTTTGCAGCTCGTGTTGAGTGTGATTGTCTTGAGATTAACTTTCTTTAAATTTCACTAGCTGTCCCAGAGATATTACAAACTTGGAATAACCTTTTATTTTAACTTATTGGAGTGTGTATTCCAAGATCACACAAGTAGAATTTTTTTTTATAATTTTTATTTATTTATTTTTTTCCCCCAAAGCTGAAAATTGATAGTTGTATGTCATAGCTGCACATCCTTCCAGTTGCTGTACGTGGGGCGCGGCCTCAGCATGGCTGGAGAAGCGGTGCGTTGGTGTGCGCCCGGGATCCGAACCTGGGCTGCCAGCAGCAGAGCGCGTGCACTTAACGGCTAAGCCATGGGGCCGGCAGAAGTAGAATATTTTCAAACTCCAGTCTCTGACTTGTGATTAGTAATTCTCAGAATGAGAAACAAATAAAAACTAGGGCTGGCTTGGTGGTGTAGTGGTTAAGTTCACACATTACATTTCGGTGGCCCGGGGTTCACAGGTTCAGATCCTGGGTGTGACATATGTACCATTTATCAAGCCATGCTGTGGCAAGTGTCCCACATATAAAGTAGAGGAAGATGGGCATGGATGTTAGCCCGGGCCCAATCTTCCTCAGCAAAAAGAGGAGGATTGGCAACAGACATTAGCTCAGGGCCAATCTTCCTTGCAAAAAAAAACCAAAACAAAACAACTAAAACCCAACCAAACCAACATTCACTAAATAGACAGACAGTCTTCCTCCCCCGTACAATTGGGTGGAAATTTTCTTGGACTAGATGAGAGTGTAGCAGAAGCCTCAGTTGCATCTTTCCCATTGTTTTCCTCATCTCAAGGCCTTATCTCCTGATGCAAGTAACCACAATAGCCAAACCTTTAAGGAACCTGTACATGCCCCACCCAAGTGTCAGTTTCTGCTTGCCTCTCTGGGTTCCCATTTCTTCTTTGTTTTGTTCCTTAGGAGGTTTCCCTAAATTTGTTGTGAATGCAGCTCTGCATTTAAAAAGAATTAAAAGACATTTTTACCTTGTAACTGGGTGTTTATATTTTATGTCTTTTGAGGTTATGTAGTGTGCCATCTTGCTAGAAGTAGAATCCGTAACTGTGTTTTATATATTTACACAGGAATCCAAGGGTCCTGTGATTAAATAGTGCTTTAGGTAAAGTCAGTCAGTGGGGAGGGGCTGAGATGAGATTGAATGGATATGGAGTATGAGAAAATGGAGGGGAGGCCCTGGGAGCCGAGATGAAGGCTAAGTGGAGAATGTGAAGACAAGGAAGAGTGAGAAAGAAGGAGGGAGAAGCAGAGTGGGAAAGAGAAGAACACATGGGTGAGAAGGAACGAGAGCCCATAGAAGTAAGACATACAGAATGTTAGAGCCAAAAGTGATAACAGAAAATATTCAGTTCTTTCAACCAGTCATTTTACAGATAAGGAAACTGAGGCCATAGTGTGGATATGATTTATCCAGTTCACTGCATCCAGCAGGTGTCCCATCCAGGAATTCATCTTGACTCTCAGTCCAAAGCTCCTTTTACTGCAAAAGATTTGCTGTGAGAGGCAAGAAGGAGACAGACGAGATGTAGGAAGAGCTGCTGGAAGCCAGAAAAGTGAGAGAAAAGCTTGAAGAAGAGTGGGAGGGAAAATGAGAAGCTCAGTAAAAGGCACATCGTCACAAGAGGAGTGGATTTCTCTAGCCAGGAAGTTGAGGTTTTTGTTGGTGGGGAGCGGGAAGTCAGATGAGTGTGTGGGACTGTGTGGGGAGGGGAGCTCATATCTGGGTCCTAGGAGAGCTTCAGAGAAGAGGGAGGAATTCAAGAGCTGTGATGGTGTTTGAGGGAGCAATAAATAAGAACTGTTAGAAAAAACATAAGCAAGCTTGTGGCCTGAGCAGCAATGAATCAAGAATAGTTTTCCAGGGGGTTCTGGTGACACAGGGAAGAATGCTGGTCTCCTCTAGGATACCTGGGAAACCCTGCCTGGTTGAGTTATAATCAGGGTATATCCCACCCATCCCAGTTTTCTCCTCTGGGGTCTCCTATGTGGGAGCACATGATTATCAGTGACCTGTGTAGCCATCTCCTTCTCTCCCAAGTCTTTTATTTATTTATATATTTATTTATATATATATATATATATTTTTATTTATTTATTTTATTTTATTTTATTATTTTTTTTGAGGAAGATCAACCCTGAGCTAACATCCGTGCTAATCCTCCTCCTTTTTTTTGCTGAGGAAGACCGGCTCTGAGCTAACATCTATTGCCGATCCTCCTCCTTTTTTTCCCCCCAAAGCCCCAGTAGATAGTTGTGTGTCACAGTTGCATATCCTTCTAGTTTCTGCATGTGGGACACGGCCTCAGCATGGCCGGAGAAGCGGTGCGTCGGTGCGCGCCCGGGATCCGAACCCGGGCCACCAGTAGCGGAGCGTGAGCACTTAACCGCTAAGCCACGGGGCTGGCCCTATTTATTTTTTTTAATTTTGGTCCTGGTCACCTCCACATGCCCCCATTTTATCTCTTGATTTTTGCTTCCAGTCCTCCTCTTTCTCACCTCTCCCAGTTCTTAATATCCCTCAGCTCCCAAGAAGCCCCTTTCTTGTCTCCTCTTTCAGGTCTTGTCCTTCATCCATAAGTGTGCACTTGGGAGTGGGGCTGGCTGAGAAAGCTTCAGATGCACAGTGGGATCATGACTCAAGGACCAGCTGCTTCCCGCATCCCTGACCAGGATTAACTCCGCCCACAGGAGCTGAGCTGAAGAGACTTGTGGTTCTGCTCCACTTGTCTTTCCATTCCTCCATCTCCTCCCTCTCTGCCTCCTCTTCCTCCTGCTTCTCTTTTCCTCCATCTTCTGCTTCCCGACTTCTTCTGCCACCCTCCTCTTCCTCTCCTGTTCTTCTTTCTCCTCCTCCTCTCCTCCCTTTCTTTGATTCCTCCTCCTCCTCCCCTATCTTTTATGGCTCTTGGTGTCTCTGACCATCTCCCAACCTTTGGTCCTAGAACTCCATTCCACGTTTAGTTAACTCTTCCTTCTTCTTCCTACCCAAACCCAAACTGCCTCCTCCTCACTTTCTCCACAGCACACTCAAGGATATAAGCACTGGGGGCTACATAATTTTGGGAGTCCAGTGCAAAATGAAAATGTGGGGGCTCATACTTAAAAAGCAGAAAAAAATGCTTTTAAAGGTTCTAAAATATGAAACTTTTTCTGTTCTGTTGATATCTCTGTCTTTCTATCTGTCCTGGTGTTTTGTTGTTCTTATTTTTTTGTTGTTATCATTTCTTTGTTTTAATTTGCTAATGTCACTCTCCCTTGGGCATAGTGACTCACAGGGCAGATGCAGATCCTCTGAGGTGCCTGTGGGCTCCACCTCCTTGCCTTTTGTGTGGGTTTGATAATTTTTGGTCAGAATGCAGACATCTTGTGTAGAATAATAGACATTGAGGTAAATAGTATTTTTGAGGGAGAGTCTGGAAGTGGATATGCCTTTTCTTTTCTAAGCATTGTGTGTGGGGTTTGAGTCAATCACATCAGCAGTTAAGTGGGTTTGCGTTTTATTGTTGTTTCAACCGTCTTAAAATTCCTCCAGCATTACTTTGTTTGTATGGTGGAGCTGTTTGCCAGAGGGTTTTTCTTAATGTCAGCTTCCCACTCAGGTTTTGGTGTGTCCTTTGTGCTGTGCCTCAAGAGGAATTATCTCCATATTCTTGCTCCTCTTCTAGCAGTGATGTCTCTTGTGACTTGGTGCTTGCTAGCCAGCTTGGGAGAGGGAATAGGGGCATTATCTTTGCTCTAGTTCCATCTCATTCTTTGGCAGTGTTTTGATTTTTAGGATGGGACTGGTACTTTAAGAGTTCCTCTCTTTCTCTTGAAGGATGTAAATTATGTTAAAAATTTAATATGTTAACACCTTAAGGGGCAGTTGGGGCGAGTCTTTTATAAATAGAGTCTATCGATCCCAACTGACTCTGTTCGCGGAAGACTCACCCTAAACTGTTCAGAGAAAATTGAGAACAAGGGAGTGCTACAGAGGGATAAGTTTGGGAGGGTCGGGGTGGAGGGGGGCCAGGTGGGGACATGTGTGTGCACCTTGATAGCTGTTTCGCGCCGTAGCAATTCGCGCCATAAAATGTAACTGTCTGAATGTTTTGAATTAACCAATCATGTAAAACCGCGCCAACCTTTTCCCGCTTTATGCTCCCAAATCCTATAAAAGAACTTGCCCCCTAAGGCTCGGGGTCGACCCCTCTGTCTCCTGCGAGGGACACGAGTCGACCCGGAGCTCCGCTCAATAAACCTCTTGCGTTTGCATCAAGTTTGGTCTTCTGTGTCTGTGGGCCCGCGTCATCCCGAGACCTGGTGAGTTGGGATTTCCCTCCCCTTCCCCTTGGGAATCCAACACTCTCAGCAGTATGAAACCTCTAATAGTCTAGACAAGATATTTACCGTCCCTTTCCCATTTTTCCCCTTTTCCCAGCTGCAGTGCATCTTCACCTGTTTCCTGAAGGCAACAGAGCTTTCTGCCCTTCCCCCACCAGGTTAAGACTTTTTTC
Source organism: Diceros bicornis minor (assembly GCF_020826845.1). NCBI lineage: Eukaryota > Metazoa > Chordata > Mammalia > Perissodactyla > Rhinocerotidae > Diceros > Diceros bicornis. The sequence continues at coordinate 62,289,761 of NC_080743.1, forward strand.
TGTCTGGGAGATAGGGGCAAAAGATCTGGTTGGGACTTTCTCATGCAGTAGCTGCTCTCACACCTTAGGCTGGCACAACAGGAAAGGATTTCTCTGGTCTACATCCTTGACTCCAATCTTTCAGGATCTCTGGTGAGGTCTATGGAAAAAAAGCCTAGAGATATAACTGAATTTCTTGTGTCTGAAACTCTAGGGGGTTCTGTAGACTCCTCTTACTTTTTAGTAATTTGTTAACATATTTGGCAGAATTACTTTTACTGGCTTGTATAGCATCTGACATCTGTCCTAAGTCAGCAAGTGTTTGCATCCCCTATTTCTTTGGAGGAGTCTGTCTTTCCTTAGATTCTGGGTTAATTGGTTGCCCTGATATTTCGGGTCTCTGATGGGTTCAAGAGAAGTTGTGATTTTGATTATCCAGCTTTTAAAAATTGTAAGTATGTGAGTGAAGCTCTTTCCAGCTTTCTATGTTCTAATCTTAACTTTCCAAAAAATTATTTTCTTCCTTAAATTAGCCTGAGATAATTTCTGTTTACTTGTAAACCAAGCAATAACAAAATAAATAGTCCGAATACATTTATCCAGATGATACAAAGCATAATCATATATTTAAGAGTGCTAAGTAAACTCCACGGAAGAAGAAGTTCTGCATGTCCCGCAGAGACCAGATTATAATAATGATGCTGGCCCTGATATCAGTTTCCCTACATTCAACCCAGCATATTTGAGGTTAAAAACCAAAAAGCACTCATCTCCTTTCCCTGCTTCCCTAAGTTACATTCACATCTAGGTGTCAGTTCTTTTAACATTTGTATCCTTGAATTCCACAAGGCAAATGGAAGTAACAAATTGTGAAAGCCCAGGTGGCCTTGTGCTGGAGCTCACGCTGAAGTTTGATCCTTTGAAGTCTTGATAAAGGGAAACTGATATCCAGAAATTATCAAAAAGCTAAAGCTTCCCCAGCTCCTTGGCTGCCTGGTGCCGAAATCCACTTTTCATCACGGAGGCAGACAACCAGAGGCAGACAACCGAGGGCACCTACATCTTCCCTTATCTCAACCAAACGCAGACTGGTGGGAGGACACCAAACTGCAAAGCCACAGCTCCCCTTTCCCTATCTAAAACCTTGTAAACTTTGTGATCGTTAATTGGCGACAGTTTCCTTCCTCTCCTCAGGGCCCAATTTCAGGTGGCATGGGAAGATTCATCAATGGAGCCCTAAACCTCCTGCTGTAGAAAAAGGTGACAACTAACTCAAGGCCAGAATGTCTGCTCCAACCCTTGTACAATTGCTCCCCTGGATGCACGTGGTCACAACCACCACGACTTCTCTCCTTTGATCTCCCCTTTAAAAATCCTTGTTTGTGGGGTGGCCCTGTGGCGTACTGGTTAAGTGTGTGCGCTCTGCTTCGGCAGCCTGGGGTTCAGATCCCAGGCGCACACCAACGCACCACTTGTCAAGCCATGCTGTGGCAGCGTTCCATATAAAGTGGAGGATGATGGGCATGGATGTTAGCATAGGGCCAATCTTCCTCAGCAAAAAGAGGAGGTTGGTGACAGATGTTAGCTCAGTGCTAATCTTCCCCGCAAAAAAAAACCCCATGCTTGTAACTTTTTGGGGAGTCCGGGATTACAGCACGAGCTGCCCTTTCTCCTTGCTCAGCACTTTGCAATAAAAATTCCTACTTTCTTCCACTACACCTGGTGTCAGAGATTGGCTTGCTGTGTGATGGATGAGTGAACTCACTTCAGGTTTGATAGCAATAAGACAAACACAGAATATCCAAGTAGGACCAATGAGAAGGGAATCTTGGATAAATGACTCTACAATACTCTGTTAACTTCGTTTCCCACCAGTTCTCATTGGTTTCTTCTCATAAGTGATAGATTTACAGCAGAACCCTGTGTGTAAGCTCCGTGTTTATTAAAATATGCTTTCATCCTAAATAAAACCGAATAGGTTCTAATTTCACCAAGTAGGGTTACAAGTAGCACATTCTGATGTCTTAAAAATTTTTTACCTTGAAGATATCCATAATTTTAAAAATAAAAGAAATTATTTTTGGATGCCTGAACCGAATTTATTCAATCATTCAAAAATGTTCACTGAGTACCTACCACTTGCCAGGCACTCTGTTAGATGTTGGGGATCCAGTACAGTAGGGGTATAGATCTAACACCCCCAGCAAACCACTGAAGTCAAGAATCTGAGCGGACAAACTTCAGTTAAGGGTCACCATTTTCGAAACTATTGTTTCAAGCATGCTGTTTTTGTCTAGAGAGTCTATACATTATAAGAAAATTTAGCACATCAATATTTACAGGTCTTGGTTTAAGTGTTTTTCTTCCCAAGTAGACCAAAAGCTCCTTGAATAAAGTGATCGCACTGTCAAGCACTGTATGTCCATGAGTGTAGCAAGATGCTTGATCCAGCAGGCGCTAAGTGATTGTTTGGTGAGTGAATATATATCAATGCAAGCCAAACAGAGGGGTTTTTCTTTCTGTGTTTCCATGTTCCTGTGGTCGCCGTGATGGCTACTGGTTCTTGCCTAAGAGTAATGTAGATCTGGTGGTAATTTATACTGTTACACGGGGCAGACATAGGGATTCTGAAAAAGAAAGTAAAGCAACCAATGAGAAGTCAGAGAAGTGAATGAGGTGGGGAGTGGGTGAGACAGGGGAAGAGAATATTTGGGGAATATTCAAAAGGGCAAGAGAAGGACAGAGTGACAGACAAGAGCAGGGGCAGGAGATTAGTAGTTTCATGGTTTTATTGGATGAGTGGGAAAAAAAAGCCCTACAGGTAAAGTGACTTTTCAATGCCATGACTTGTTCCATAGAAAATGAATCAGGGGAAAGTGAACAGGGTGGAAGCTGGTGACAAGGAGAGAAGCTGGAGCTCAAGAGGAGAGTCAGAACTGGAAGTGGAGTGAGTCTGAGTTGGTAGTCCAGAGAACCGGAAGGGAAATGAGGTTCTGAGTAGGCTGTCCAGAGAACTGGAGGGAAAATGAGAGTTGGAATAAGTAGTCCAGGGTTTAAGGAGGGAGTAGATTTTCTTTGTTGCAGACAGTGATTAAAGGACAGATTTTTCTATTCGTAAGAGAAGGAAGACAGAATAGAAGTCTTGTGTGGTAGATTTGTTTAGAACAGAAATCAAAGACCAACTTTTCTGAGAGAAAGTAATATTTGCAAATGAAATGCTGTTTCTGCAACTTCCATTGCTAGCAGTTCTCCTCCCAGGTGGTGACAATAAAGATGGTAAGAACTCTGGCAACTGCCCAGTTGGGTGCAAGAGGGTCTATGTGTGTGTGTGTGTGCGTGTGAGTGTGTATGTGTGTTTTTGTATGAGTGTATGTGGTGGGTTTTCCCCAGCATAAACCTGGAAGGTGAGAGTGTCAGCCTCATTCCATTCTGAGTGTCCCTGACAGGTCCCTGTGATCTTCTGAAGGCTGAATAGAAAGCACGGGGCCCTGGTGCAGGCAAATGTCTCTTGAGGTAACTACGGCTCTCCTTTCCTTCAGATTCTGAGTTTCCCCTCTCTGGTACTTTTCTTTCTCCTTTCTCTCTCCTTCTCAATATCAGTTTTTGTCCTCATTGTATCTGTTCTTTTGCCACAGAATTCCAGGGGACAGTCTCCATTCAAATCATCCAGATCTCATCCTTTTACAATCGTTCCTGGGTACAAACTCTGGGCTCAGGTTGGTTGGGTGAGTTGCAGACTCATGGGTGGGGGAGCAACTCTGGCACTATCTTTTTCCTGTGGCCCTGGCCCAAGGGCAACTTCAGCAGTGAAGAGTGGATGGAACTGGAAAAGCTATTCCATATGTCCTCCATTGGAAATCTTCAGGCATTTCATGACCATGCCAGTCAACGGCAGCTTGAATGTGAGTTCAGTTCCCTCCATAGAGTTTGGAGGTATGGGTGGGAGGTGTGTGTGTGTCTCAGTGAATCTCTTATTGTTCTGGGAAACAGCTTCCCCTCACTTCTGAAACTTACCTCTCTCCACTATAAAACTGCAATTAAATACTTTTGGGCAGAGAGTATAATGCAGATCCCGATACTTCGAAAGCTTCTAATCTGCCGCTGCTTACAAACTTCTCTCACTGACTGCAGGATTGTGCCTTATTATCTTCCATTAGTGGTATCTTGTGACAACCCCTTTCCCTGGTTTCCAACCAGATACCCTCAGCTTCCTCACTCTTTGATTGACTCCTTAAAGTGTGATTTTTCTCCCCCATTCCATCTCTTCAGCAATCTCTGTTGATATATTCATTATAAGCTATTGCATTCCGCTCACCCTAAATTATCATAATGTCAACTCTCTCACACTACGTCCTGCATTATTCTCTGACCACATCATTCATGTTGCCTTCTTTGAACAATTTGGCCCTTCCTTATGTCATTCGTCTCCTCCTCTATCTCCAACTAGCAACAATTCCCCTTTTTCTGAAGCTCTGCTGAAACCAAACTTTGCTCCATTCCCTCAAATCTCCTACACTTCCCCCTTCTGCTTCTATCATCTTTTGCTTCCTCTCATTTCATTTTATCTTTTGTACTCCTTTTTCATTAATTCACAACCCCTCTTCCCCAGATCCCTTTGAGGTACAGATTACAGCAGGTTGTGAGCTGCACTTCAGGGAAGCCTCATTAGGCTTCATGCAGGTTGCTTATGAAGGATCAGATTTCCTCAGCTTCCAGAACATCGGGGTTGCCATCTCCAAAGGGTGGAAGTAGGGCTCAGCATGTCTTCAGACTATTCAATTTGGATAAAGTCAGCCTGGAAATAACAGAGGTTCCTCAGTGACACCTGCCCACATCTCATCTTGAGTCTTCTTGATGCAGGGAAGGCAGATCTCCAGTGACAAGGTCAGTCCTGCACCCTTCCCCCAAGACTTCTCTATTCTAAAATCACACATTTCCATTCATCCCCTTCCTAAGAAGGAGCCAAGAGGGAGAGGGAATCATAGGTGACAGATTCCTAGAGTTGGTAGAGATGTGTCTATCTAAACTGATGTGAAGATCTGAACCTCTAAGTCTGTGTTAGAGTCTTCATCTGAATACCTTTCCTGTCCTCTCCAGTAAAGCCAGAGGCCTGGCTGTCCACTGGCCACAGTCCTGGTCTTGGCCATCTGAAGCTGGTTTGTCACATGTCTGGCTTCTAATCAAAACCGATTTGGGTGATGTTGATGCAGGGCGAGCAGGAGCATGCAGGCACTCAGCGAAGTGACATCTTGCCCAATGCTGATGGGACATGGTATCTTCTGGTGTCCTTGGATTTTGAAGCCACTGAGGCAGCTGGCCTGTCTTGCCGCATGAGACACAGTAGTCTAGGAGGCCAGTATATCATCCTTTACTGGGGTAAAAAAGAACTGGGGCCCAAGCTGGGAATGGGAGTAGCTGGTCTTCAAGCAGAACAGGAGAACTAGATTAAAAATTTGGGGAGCTGGCTCCGTGGCTTAGTGGTTAAGTGCGCACACTCTACTACTGGCAGTTCCCGGGCGTGCACCGAGGCACTACTTGTCTGGCCATGCTGAGGTGGCGTCCCACATACAGCAACTAGAAGGATGTGCGGTTATGACATACAACTATCTACTGGGGCTTTGGGGAGAAAAAGGAGGAGGATTGGCAATAGATGTTAGCTCAGGGCCGGTCTTCCTCAGCAAAAAGAGGAGGATTGGCATGGATGTTAGCTCAGGGCTGATCTTCCTCACACACACACAAAATAAGTAAATAATAAATAAACCTTTAAAAAAAAATTTGGGATTCTAGGGGTTTCAGACCCAAAAGAAAGAAAAGTAAGTTACCCAAGAAATAAAAAAGTAGAAAATGAGGGACGTGCAAATGTAGGAGGGTGTTGAGGGTTAGATGAAGGATTCATCTCTGAAAAGGGATGAGAGAAGAAATAGGAAGAAAAGAGATTGGTGAGGCAGACACTCAAATGAAAAAACGAAGACCAGGGAAATGCAGTAAAATGGGATGGATTTGAAATGACTCCCTTGTGTTCACTCAAATCCACAGAACATCACAGCTCCATGGGCTTGACATTCTTGGCAGTGAGAGTGCCCCTGGTACTTCTGACAGCTCTTGCATTTTGGTTTAGGAAGCGCTGGTGAGTTCTTTGTATCCATCCTTCCTGCTCTTTGCCCCACTCCCCATTTCTCTTTCCATCTTTTTTGTTTTCTCTTTCCTCAGTTTTCCTCCACCCAGTCCCCTTCCTTCTTCCCCTTCACTTCTCACCTCCACCTCATGCACAGTGACTTCCATATCTGTTGTTGACAGGACACACTGTGAACCTCCAAGCAGTATTCTCCCTTTAGAATGAGATCCCAGCAGCCCAGGGGCTCAGGATGTATCTAAACCTGACACAGATATGACATCCACTCAACTCTTCCTCTACAACATTTTTTGTTGTTGTTCACTTCTGCTTAATGATCAGTTGTTAATATAAGCTAGATGCAATTTTGCAGGATTTCTTGTTCTGACCTGAGTTCTGGGACTTTAGAAGTCAAATTTTAACTCTGAATAGATTAGGGTACTAGCAACCTCCACATAGTCATATTTTAATGGGTTTTAAGGTCCGTTTCAGATATCACTTCCTCCAGAGGACCTTCCCTGATTCACAAGCGGAACCCTCAGTACACTTGAACTGTACTTTACCAAATCTACTGCTTACTTCCTGCCCTTTATTGTAGCTGTTTGGATCCCTCTTCCCCTTATAACTTTAAGCTTTTTGAGAGCAAAGTCCACATCTTTTTAATATTTGTATCCTTAACTAAGTGTCTTACCTCATGTAGTATATTGTCAATAAAAATCTGTGTTGAACTTACGGTAAATTTCTAGTCTTTTCTTATTCTTTTCCTTCCTGACATGTTTGTAGTAGTTGAGATATTTGATGCTCTTCTTGTTAAAAGTCTTCTCACTTGGCCAAGAGACTCACAATTTCCTAGTTCCTTAGTGACTCCTCTCAGCCTCTAAGGAGAAGCACGATGTTGTCACTGACCATTCTTATTATTTAACTATAGAATTAAATGAAACTATTGCTCCATGAATTCTAAGCAAAATGAGGAAGGCAGGATGTAGTCCCTTGCTATTCAGTGTGGTTCAGGGACACGCAGCAGAGTTATCATTTTGGAGCTTGTTAGAAATATAGAATCTTGGATCTCAGAGTTACTGAATCATAATTTGCATTTATCAAAATCTGCAGGGGATTCAAGGGTGCATTAAAATTTGAGAAGCACTGATATAGGTGACGCCTGAGAGGTAGTAGTGCAAGTGTGTCACTGAAGAGAAAAGAAGATGGTCAATAAATAAGAACAAGGGGTTGGCCCCATGGCATAGTGGTTAAGTTCAGTGCACTCTGCTTCAGTGGCCTGCATTTGTGGGTTTGGATCCCTGGCACAGACCTACACCACTTGTCAGCTATATTGTGGTGGCAACCCACATACAAAATAGAGGAAGATTGGCACACATATTAGCTCATGGTTAAGCTTCCTCAAGCAAAAAAAGAGGAGGATTGGCAACAGATGTTAGCTCACGCTGAATCTTCCTCAGCAAAAAAGAGAAGAGAACGAGTGTTGATCCTCAGGATTGAAATGAGATCAAGGTAAGGAGAATACATCCAGTACGGTCTTGCTATTCACAGCCTTTGTGTTCAAGTCACTGTGAACACTGAGTTAGTGAATATTGAGCCATTGTTCCTGTGGGAAATACAGGGTTAGCTTGCTGTGAGCCTCTGGTCACAGCATTTGTGTCAACTGATGAATATATAGCTTTGTTTTATGTGTGTTTCTGTTTAAAGACACTTTATTTAATATATACATTTGCAGATAATTTATATATTTTACACAGTATTTCTTTCTAATAAAAGATCAGCCAAAAAGTGTTTAATATTTTCCCCACCCTGGGTAACGTGATGGTAAATTTCTTGGGCTTTCAGTCACGCAGCTGTGCTGTCCACTATGATTCTAAAAACAAATAAACAAACAAAAAGCAGTTGTCATTTCGTGAATTTACAAATCTAGCTCCTTTTCTGTCTTTCCACAGCTTCATCGTAGCATTATAGATATGACTTTAGCACTCCCTGGACTGGCTCCACATACAGATCAGTGAATTTCCTCTTCCTTTTTCTAGGATTCCTGCATTGTTGATTCATTAACACTGAACTCATGGCTCACAACCCTATAACTCATGCATGAGCGAAGCTTATCTGCACGTGCATCTTCTCCATAAGGCATATCACAGCCTTCTTTGCTCAGGAACACAAGACAGAACTTCAGCACTATGCTTCAGGGCCATTTTAAACAGCAAAATCCCTCAACCAGGAGCACAAAAATGCAGAAAATGTGGCACTAAATAGACTGTGAAAAGGACACTTATTTAGAGTGTGAGAACTGAAACAAAGAAGACAGAGCACCACATTGTTTAACCTGAGTTTGAAATGTGTGAGGAGGGTTACAAATTTTGCACCACTCTGCACATGTCTATAAATGACTGTTAAAGTGTTGTGAGTATTGATTTAGGGGTTAGAAATAAATTTTATCAGGTAGGCTAATTAGCAAATACAGTATTTGTGACTAATGGAGATCGACTCTTTACGATTGATGACCCCGAATGGCAATGTCAGTGGAGATATATATGACTAGACATCAACTACTCTAGCATTCATTAATTAATTAACAAATAATTCTTAAGCACTTACTATGCAGCAGGGACATATTGAGTATAAAGTAGTGAGGAAGAGAAAGACCATCGTTTTCTTTCTGAGCCTGAAAATTTTGCCTTTCTATTTTGATTTTACATTTATTGTTTTTTCTCGTTTGTTGTTTCTATCTTAGTTTCATAGTACAGCAATTTATTTGGGTTGAACTAGTGGAAAAAGATTTAACTCTAATTTGTTTAGGGAGCTGAGAATGGAGGCCCAGGGCAAGGAGAATGTCCAAGGGACCTAGGGCAGGTTGCAGCTGCTGCACACGTGTAAAGTTTTGGAAAATAAAGTTGATATGGGAAAGGGGGAAAAGGTGAAAAATACAAGATTGGGGAAAGCAAACGGTGGGATCACTGCAATCTTGCTACCTGGATTAGACTGGTTGATTGCTTCTCTAGGCTCCAATCTACATTTTCACTCTCACACGTGAAGACAAGATTTCATTTTTCACCATGAAATTGGCAAAATCAGAAAGCTGTAGAAGCCAGTGTTTGCAGAAATGTGGACTAGGTGGCTATTCCCGTGCATTATTGGTGGTGAAGAAATTCTGGAGAGTCTGCAGCAGTATCTTGTCTAATGATGTGCATGTTGACCCTGTAGTCCCACTTCTGAATATGCATAATAGAAAATATTTACCCAGGTCCAGAGGGAACACATATAAAGATGTCTATCACAACATTTTTATGGTATTGAGGTGTTGGAAGCACGCTAGATGTTCATCCCTATGGCAACACGTAAGTAAAAGCACTAGATGCACACTATGGGGTTCTGTGCAGCAGGTATAAACAACAGACTAGACACAGAGCAGTACGGCAGGTCTTTAAAATGGTGCTGAATTAAATACATTAATAGATTAAGAATACAGTATAATACCTTTTGTGGAAATTAAAATTGTACATCTCAAACACCACCCTCGTATAACAGTCATGTGAGTTTTGGTCGGTGGATTCCATCCTCATCTGTAGTCCTGGACTCTGATCAGCCTAAGGCTATCATGAGAAAGCATCCTTGATAATGTGATAGGTAAAGGATGGACAGGTAACTTATAATTTAAGCCAAATCATGGTATAGATTGCATTTATCCTTGCTCAGAGTGATGGCTCAGGGCTAGGCACCTGCTCATAGGTGGCACAGTTTATATGAAGCCTGATTCTTGTATTTGAATGTAGGGGAAAGCAATGTTCTCTCTTGTCCTGCATGCAGAACATTTTTTAGGAAGTGCTCTCAGGAACAACACCTGTAAAAGAGAGAGGGAGGCAGTACCGAGCAGAGGGAGATGTTGAAGTGTGATGCAGTTGCAGCAGAGGATTTAATCAAGCTCACAGAGAATTCTGGAGCTAGGATGACCCTTCAGAGATTTCCTAAAACAGGTAATGGGACTGTACCTTTTTACTCCCACATTTCATGTGTGCTCTCGCCAGGGAAGGAACATTCTCTTGGACAAAGCATCTCTCTTCAACTGAAGGCAATTCCTGGAGAGAGACCTATCTGTGAGTAGTCAGCAGCTAATACCCCCCTAAGCTGCAGGAATGAGCATATTTGTCCTGAAGAGGGTATATTGGTGACTGGCCGCAGTATCCACTAGAGCAAAAGTGTGCTCTTATGGAAGTAGAGATTTACCTGCTGGGCCTTAAATAAATGCACAGGCCTCACCAACAATATCAGAAAACACAGACCACAAGGCCAAAGCACATCTTAGGCAATTTGCCTGAGATTCTATAAGCACTGACTTTCAACTAGGCTTCCTCAGCAGGAATGGCTGAGGTAAAGATTCTGTTAAAGGAATCAAGGAGCTGTTAGAAGCGGATTATTTTAAAACGCTCGGCATAAAAACAAGTAGTGCTAGTTTTGCCTTGGCTTTCAGTCTAGACTAGGTGTGCAGCCTAGATGAGATGCCCCAAATCTGGTTCCCCTCCTATATTACTTTGAACTGGATTCCTGGTCAAGAAGGAGACCTGTGAAGAAACTAACTTTGAATTCAGGAGGCTTGTACACAGGCTCAAGAGTCACCTCCCACTATATAGTCATAATTTGTCTATACCAGCTCTGTTATTGCCTAGATTTGTGAGACACAAATTGTGACTTCACTCATGGAAAGATAGTAAGTTTCATTAATAAACAGTTAAAAAAGAAACAGAAGTCCTTATGCTTCTCAAAATGGTAGATTACCTAATTTGGACCAACTCTCATGTCAAGGACAACTAGAAAAAGCAAGACAAATATCAAATATAATTTGCCTCAAGGCATTGAACAACCAACAAAGGAGAGATGAATTCCTGGGCCAATATCTGGGAAAACACAGAAATTCACAGAGGTGAGCTCTGTATTAGGGGCTGCTTTTCCCCCAGGAGCATCTGCTGATTCCTTGAGAGGCAGCTAAAGAGACTGAGAAGCTCAGCAAAGCTTTCAGCAGACTCGTAAATCTCCAAAGATACCATTGGGGCCTCAATTTTGGGTTGCATCCTTAGAGGGCTGCATCCTAGGAGTACATGTAAAGCAGAAGGAGAGTAACCTTTGCAGAGACTTTAACTAAGTTTCAAATTATCTTAGTCTCTGCAGTTAATAAGGTAACTTTGTATTTTGAATGCTCCTATATGATTCTGAAGGAAAATAACATCATCTTAAGCCCCAAATCATTTCTATATTTTTAAACGTAAATAATCAATACCCCAAAATAAAAACAAAGACAAAAACAAAACAAAACACCACGCAGAAACATAAAGAGAAAAGGTAAAATGAACAAATTTTATAAAAAAACGACAGCAGAGAGCAGACACAGACTTACCAGGGTCCTACGTAACTAGTTATTAGGAACAGACTTTAAAATAAGTAAGCTTAACATTATCAAGGAGATAAAAACAAGATGGAGAATTTTGGCAAAGAAATGGAAGCTATAATGAAAAAAATAAATGGAAATTCTTTAAAAGAGAAATAAAATGATAGCAACTAAAAAAAAATAGATGGGTGTAATAGCAGATAACACACCACTGAAGAGAGAATTTGTGAACTGGAATAGAGATTAGAAGAATATATCCAGAATGAATTTCGGAATGACAAAAGTTTGGAAAATACAGAAAAGAAAAGGTATGCAATTGAGGGAATGCCATGAAAACATCAAACATATGTGTAGCTGGAGTCACAAAACAACAGAAGAGAGAATGGAGTAGATAATGGTTGAGATAAATTAATGGTTGAGAACTCTCCAAAACAGTAAGTGAGGTTCAAAAATTCCAGTGAACCAGGGCAAAATGAACAAAAAGTAAGTCATACTAAGTATATCATAGTAAAACTACTGAAAACCAAAGACAAGGAGAATATCTTAAAAATAGCTAGAGACAAGAGACTCATTTCCTAGAGAGGAACAATAATTAGACTGACATCTAACTTCTCAAAAAAAAAAAAAAAACCACAAAACACAATGGGAGCCATAAACTAATGTAATGTTGTTTTTAGCATGCTAAATCAATAAAAATGAAGATCTAGATTTCTACCCTCAGTGAAAATATACATCACAAGTGAAGGTAAACACATGTTTTATTTTTGACAAGAAAAACCTGGAATAATATGTCACCATGCAAGGAAATGCTGAAAGGTATTCTTTAGGGAGAAAGTGAACTATTACAAAGGGATAGAAAAACTAATTATGATGTTGGAAGTCACAATAGAGGTTATGCTTAGGGTTGAGAGATGGAGTAATTTTTGGAGTGGCATAAGGAGTCTTCCAAGGTGCTAGTGAGATTCTACTTCTTGACCTGAATTGTCTAACACAGATGTATTTTCTTTGTGATAATTCAGTGATCTTTATAATTATGATTGTGCACTTTTCTGAATGCTCATTATACTCCAGTAAAAAGTGTAAGTAAAGGGGCCGGCCCCACGGAGTAGCGGTTAAGTGAGTGTGCTAAGCTGCTGGCGGCCCAGGTTCGGATCCCGGGCGCACACCAACGTACCACTTGTCAGGCCGTGCTGTGGCGGCATCCCACTTAAAGTGGAGGAAGATGGGCACGGATGTTAGCCCAGGGCCAGTCTTCCTCAGCAAAAAGAGGAGGATTGGCAGATGTTAGCTCAGGGCTGATCTTCCTCACAAAAAAAAAAAAAAGTGTAAGTAAAGATAGGAGGTTTTGAAACACTTATTACACACACATTTTTTCAATTGGTGAAAAAAATAACTAGACTCTGGTTGCTTTAAAAAAACCTTATATGTATTATTATTTCATTTATACTGAAATTCTTTAAGAATAAAAAATCATCTGATGGGTGAGAGTGAGTAAAAGATCAGTAGAGTTATCATATGTCAAGAGCAGAAGGAAATGAGCACTCCATAACAATGTTTGAATACATAATAAATATTCAAAAATGAAATATGATTAAATTATATCACCATGAAAGCTGTGGGATTATGACTATATGAAAATATTGACATGCTGTGAATGAACATATAATATAGATGATTCAGTTTTTGGCAGGACAAAGTCAAGAATTCAGAGCATCATTCAAGAAAATGTATTAGTATTCTCTGCATTTGGCAAGTACTACAGCAAATTATGCCAAATTATGGCAGAAGATTTATGCAGAAGAGTAACATTAACAACAAAAAATGTACCACATTACTTAGGGAATATAATCAAAACCAAGCAATTAATGTTATGGCAGATATGATGAACCAAATAATTTTAAATAAGGTAAGAAATGCTAAATATTTTCCTCTAAGGTTTGATAATACAGCCTCAGACATAAGCCAAGTAAAACAAACAATTGTTAAATTTGTGTATTTCCAAATTTATATATTTCCACATAAAACATTTTTTGTGTTGAATGATTTTCCCAGTACATGAAATGATTGGAAAAAAATTACATGACTCATTCTTAGGCGAATTACAAAAGCTGAATACAGACAAAAATGATTTGAAGAGTCAGACATATGACAGTGCCACCATACACGAAAAATGTAATCAACAACATTTGAAAAAATTCTGTGGCATTCTATACTCCTTGATCTGTGCACATTCTTTTTAAAATTTTGGTAGTAAATAATATAGCACAAGTCTATCTTTAAATAGTTTTAAAAACATCATACAAGAATGGCACTGTTACATTTCAGTCTCAGTAAAACAATGGATTTTATTGAAAATATAAATAAATACAAAATTAAAACCATTGCTGGTTTTTTAAAAACCTTTTATTGAGGTGACATTGTTCATAACATTATATAAATTTCAGGTGTACATCATTATATTTCAATTTCTGTGTAGACTACATAGTGTTCACCACCCGAAGTCTAATTGCCATCCATCACCATACACACGCGCCTTTTTTGCCCTTTGTGTCCTCCCTGTTTCCCCTGTGTAAGCAATAATCTATTCTCTGTGTCTTTTTTGTTGTTCTTTTTAAAATCTTCCCCATGAGTGAAATCATATGGTATTTGGCTTTCTCCATCTGACTTATTTTGCTTACCATAATGCCATCAAGGTCCATCCATGTTGTTGCCAATGACAAGATTTCATCATTTTTTAATGGCTGAGTAGTATTCCATTGTATATGCATATACTACATCTTCTCTGTCCATTCACCCATTGATGGGCACTTAGATTGTTCCCAAGTCTCGGCTATTGTGAATAATGCTGCAATAAACATAGGAGTGCATATATCTTTTTGAATTATTGATTCCATGTTCTTTGGATAAATACCCAGTAGTGGAATAGCTGGATCAAATGATATTTCTATTTTAATTTTTTGAGAAATCTCCATACTGTTTTCCACCAGTTTGCATTCCCACCAGACAGTGTATGAGGGTTCCCTTTTCTCCACTTTCTCTGCAACACTTGTCATTTCTTGTTAATTATAGCCACTCTGACGGGTGTGAGGAGATCCCTCATATGGTTTTGATTTACAATTCCCTAATAATTAGTGATGTTGAACATCTTTTCATGTGCTTGTTGGCTACCCATATATCTTCTCTGAAAAAATATGTTTTCAGATCCTCTGCCTGTTTTCTAATCAGGTTGTTTGTTTTTTTGTTGTTGAGTTCTATGAGTTCTTTGTATATTTTAGATACTAACACTTATTGGATGTATGATTTACAAATACATTATCCCGATTGGTGGATTGTTTTTTCATTTTGTTATTGGTTTCCTTTGCTGTGTAGAAGCTTGTTAGTTTGATGTAGTTCTATTTGTTTATTTTTGCTTTTATTTCCCTTGCCTGAGGAGACATATTAATAAAGATACTGCTAAGACCAATGTCAAAGAGTGTACTGACTATATTTTGTTCTGGGAATTTTACGGTTTCAGGTCTTACATTAAAGTCTTTAATCCATTTTGAGGTAACTTTTTAGCATGGCAAAAGATAATGTTCTACTTTCATTCTTTTGCATGTGACTGTCCAGTTTTCCCAACACCATTGATTGTGGAGACTTTCCTTTCTCTATTTTATGTTCTTGGCTCCTTTGTTGAAGATTAGCTGTCCATAGATGTGTGGTTTTATTTCTGGGCTTTCAATTATGTTCCATTGACCCATGTGTCTGTTTTGTGCCAGTACCATGTTGTTTTGATTACTATAGCTTTATAGTATATTTTGAAGTCAGGGATTGTGACACCTCCAGCTTTGTTCTTTTTTCTCAGGATTGCTTTGTCAATTTGAGGTCTTTTGTTGCCCCATATGAATTTTAGGATTCTTTGTTCTATTTCCTTGAAGAATGTCATTGCGATTCTGATTGGGATTGCATTGAATCTGTAGA
This sequence comes from Diceros bicornis minor, assembly GCF_020826845.1. Classification (NCBI taxonomy): domain Eukaryota; kingdom Metazoa; phylum Chordata; class Mammalia; order Perissodactyla; family Rhinocerotidae; genus Diceros; species Diceros bicornis. Next base: position 62,305,198 of record NC_080743.1, read on the forward strand.
TTTCTTTAGGTAGTTTGGACATTTTAATTATGTTTATTCTTTTAATCCATGTGCATGGAATATCTTTCCATTTCTTTATGTCATTATCTATTTCTTTCAATAATGTTTTATAGTTTTCATTGTATAGATCTTTCACCATCTAAGTTAAATTTATGCCTAGATATTTTATTCTATTTGTTGTGATTATAAATGGGATTGTCTTCTTGAGTTCTCTTTCTGTTAGTTCATTATTAGAATATAGAAATGCCACTAATTTTTGTAAGTTGAATTTGTACCCTGCAACCTTGCTGTAGTTTTTGATCATTTCTAATAGTTTTATGTTGTATTCATTAGGGTTTTCTAAATATAAAATCATGTTGTCTGCCAACAGTGAGAGTTTCACTACTTCCTTGCCAATTTGGATGCCCTTTTTTTCTTTTTCTTGCTTAATTGCTGTGGCCAAAACTTCCAGCACTCTGTTGAATAAGAGTGACAAGAGTAGGCACCCTTATCATGTTCCTGTTCTCAGAGGAATGGCTTTCAGTTTTTCCCCATTGAGTACGGGCTGTGCATTTGTCAATATGGCCTTTATCATGTTGAGGTACTTTCCTTCTATACCCATTTTATTCAGAGTTTTTATCATAAATCGATGTTGGATCTTGTCAAATGCTTTCTCTGTGTCTGTTGAGATGATCATGTGGTTTTTGTTCCTCATTTTGTTAATATGATGTATCACATTTATTGATTTGTGGATGTTGAACCACCCCTGCATCCCTGGTATAAATCCCACTTGATCATGGTGTATGATCCTTTTAACATATTGCTATATCCTGCTTGCCAATATTTCATTGAGGATTTTTACATCTATGTCCATCAGCGATGTTGGTCTGTAATTTTCCTTCTTTGTGTTGTCCTTGTCTGGCTTTGGGGTCAGGGTGATGTTGGCCTCATAAAATGTGTTAGGAAGTGTTCCATCTTCTTCATTTTTTAGAATAGTTTGAGAAGGATAGATATTAATTCTTCTTTGAATGTTTGGTAGAATTCTCCAGAGAAGCCATCTGGTCCTGGACTTTTATTTTTTGGGAGGTTTTTGATTACTGTTTCAATGTCTTTGCTTGTGATTTTTCTATTCAAATTCTCTATTTCTTCTTGATTCAGTTTTGGGAGGTTTTGTGAGTCTAAGAATTTATCCATTTCTTCAAGATTGTCCAATTTGTTGGCATATAGTTTTTCATATTATTCTCTTATAATTCTATTTCTGTGGTATCCATTGTAATTTCTCCTCTTTAATTTCTAATTTTATTTATTTGAGCTTTTTCTCTTTCTCTTTTTTTTTTTAGTAAGTTTGGTTAAGGGTTTGTCAATTTTTTTTATCTTCTCAAGGAACAAGCTCTTAGTATCATTCATCTTCTCTACTATTTTTTTTGTGGGTTTCTATTTCATTTATTTCCATACTAATATTTATTATTTCCCTCCTTCTGATGATTTTGGGCTTTGTTTCCTCTTCTTTTTCTAGTTCTGTTAGGTGTAGTGTAAGATTGATTATTTGATATTTTTCTTGTTTGTTAAAGTGGGCCTGTATTACTATGAGTTTCCCTCTTAGGACCACTTTTGTTGCATCCCATATGAGTTGGTATGGTATATTTTCATTTTCATTTGTCTCTAGATTTTTTTTTTTTTTTTTGTGAGGAAGATCAGCCATGAGTTAACATCTGCCAATCCTTCTCTTTTTGCTGAGGAAGACCGGCCCTGGGCTAACATCTGTGCCCGTCTTCCTCCACTTTATATGGGACACTGCCGCAGCATGGCTTGACAAGCAGTGTGTTGGTGTACTCCCGGGATCCGAACTGGTGAACCCCGGGCTGCCACAGCACAGCGCGTGCACTTAATTGCTTGCGCCACCTAGCCTTTCCCCTGTCTCCAGATATTTTTTGATTTCTCCTTTAATTTCTTCAATGATCCATTGGTTGTTCGGTAGCATGTTGTTTAGTCTCCACATATTTATCCCTTTCCCAACTTTTTTCTTTAGTTTTTTTCTAGTTTCATAGCATTGATGTCAGAAAAGATGCTTGATGTGATTTCAATCTTCTTAAATTTATTGAGGCTTGTCTTGTTTCCCAACATATGGTATATCTTTGAGAACGCTCCATGTGCTCTTGAGAAGAATGTGCATTCTGCTGTTTTTGAATGAAGTGTTCTATGTATAGCTATTAAGTCCACCTGTCCATCTATATATATCTATTAAGTCTACTTTTTTGTTTAACTCCACTATTTCCTTGTTGAATTTATGTCTGGATGATCTATCCATTGATGTAAGTGGGGTAAGGTCCCCTACTCTTATTGTGTTGTGGTTAATATCTCCTTTCAGGTTTGTTAATAGTTGCTTTATGTACTTTGGTGCTCCTGTGTTGGGTGCATATATACTTATAAGTGTTATGTCCTCTTGGTGGAGTATCCCTTTTACCATTATATCCTGCCCCTGTTTGTCTGTTATTGCCTCTTTTATCTTGAAGACTACTTTGCCTGATATAAGTATGGCAAGACTTGCCTTCTTCTGTTTGCCATTAGCTTGGAGTATCAACTTTCATCCCTTCACTCTGGGCCTGTGTTTGTCTTTAGAGCTGAGATTTGTTTCCTGGAGGCAGCATATTGTTGGGTATTGGTTTTTAATCCATCCAGCCACTCTGTGTCTTTGGAAAATTCAATCCAATTAAATTTAGAGTGATTATTGAGATATGAGAGCTTAATGCTGCCATTTTATCGCTTGTTTTCCAGTTGTTCTGTATTTCCCTTGTTTCTTGTCCTGTGCATTTTGGACTGCCAATTCAGTTTGGTAGTTCTCTGATGGTTTTCTTACTTTTCTCTTTATTTATCATTTCTGTCTCTGTTCTGATTATTTGTTTGGTGGTTACCATGAGGTTTCTATAAAAAATCTCATTGATGAGATAGTTCATTTTCTGATAGCCTCCTGTTTCCTTAGTCTAAGCAGGTTCCATCCCTTTCCTCTTCCCCTTCTAAGTTATTGTTGTAACAACTTATTCCATTTTGTGTTGTGAGTTTGTAGTTAAAATGATGACATTATAGTAATTTTTGATGTTTTCTTCTCTTTATCTTTAATGTTATAATTAAGTGTTTGCTAACCTGTTCTGATAGCTACAGTTTTTTGATTTTCTCTGCCTATTTATCTCCTTGCTCAAGGCTTTCTAAATCTTTTCTTTTTTTTTTCAGATATGAGGATCTTCTTAATTGTTTCTTGTAGAGGGGGTCTTGGGGCAATGAACTGCCTCAGGTTTTATTTATCTGAGAAAGTTTTTATTTCTCCATCATATCTGATTGACAGTTTCACTGGATAGAGTATACTTGGCTGAAAGTTTTTGTCTTTCAGAATTTTGAATATATCATACCACTCTCTCCTATCCTGTAAGGATTCTGCTGAGAAATCCACTGAAAGCCTGATAGAGATTCCTTTGTAGGTTATTTTCTTCTGCCTTGATGCCCTTAATATTTTTTCTTTGTCATTGACTTTTGCCAGTTTTATTAATATATGCCTTGGAGAAGGTCTTTTTACATTGATGTAATTAGGAGTTCTATTAGCTTCTTTTACTTGTAATTCGAGCTCCTTCCCCAGGTTTGGGTAGACCTCAGCTGTTATTTCTTTGAACAAGCTCCTTGCTCCTTTCTCCCTCTCTCTTCCCTCTGGAATACCTATAATCTTTATGTTGCATTTCCCGTTTGAGTTGCATATTTCTTGAAGAATTTCTTCATTTTTTTTTATCTTAGTTCTGTCTCCTCCATCTGAAGCATTTCTATATTTCTGTCCTCCAAGTTGCTAATTCTGTCCTCCTTAATATCAGCTCTGTTATTCAAGTACTCCAGACTTTTCTTTATCTCATTCATTGTGTTTTCATCTCCAACATTTCTGATTATTTTTAATAGTTTCATTCTCTTTTCTGAAGAATTTCCTCTGTTCATTAATTTTATTTCTAAATTCATTGAACTGTCTTTCTGAATTTTCTTGTAACTCATTGAGTTTTTTGTGATAGCTATTTTGAGTTCTCTGTCATTTAGATTGTAAATTCCTGTGTCTTTCAGGATTGATTTCTGGGTGCTTGTGATTTTCCTTCTGGTGTGGAGTATTAATATTCCTTTTCATACTATTTGGTGGGGTGGATTTGTTCCTTTGTATAGTGGAAGTATCTGTTCACAAATTCCACCTGCCACCACAGGGGGATGCAGGAGCTGTGTATTCTGTGCCTGCCATGATCCCTGGCATCTGTGCCTGTCCTTTGGAATCTATGCTGACAGGGCCATCTGTGATTGCCCACTCACCACTGCTTCTTTATAATCATATGCACATGCACTCTGGTGGGGGTCGCTTGCTCTGGCTGACTGGTGGAGCTCGTGCACTGGGTGGGGGAGGGGTGCTTTCTTTCATGTGTGTGATCCTGGGGGCATTCTTGCTCTGCCCTCAGTATCGGCCCTCATGGGGTGCTGGCTTGATGAAGACACCCCTGCAATTGCTTGGCCTCCTCTGTGTGGGGCTGTCCCACAGCTGGGAGGTAACTTGGAGAGCAAAGGCATTCCAACAGAGTAGCTGCCACTTCCCCGTCACCTCTCAGAGCCTCACACAGTCCTATGCCCTAGATTGCTGCCAGGCAGGGAGAGGAGATCCCCTTACCACTTTCCATTTCCTCCCAGGGGTCCAGAACCTCCACCTTCAGATGTGTGGCTGCATGGTTCTCTCAGACATCTATTGTGCTGTGTGAATGCACTCTGTTGGTTTATGAATGTCCTTTTCTTTGTATCTTAGAGAAGAGAGTCTAAGGGAGGAGCACACTCTGCCATGATGCTAAGGCTGGCTTTTGAGAAAATTAATATAAGTATAAAATCTCTCTCAGAACTGATCAAAAGAGTAATAAACGTTTGAAAAGTAGACATATTACAGAGAGATATTATACAGATTAAAATAAGAAAATTCTAAGTGTAATTAATATCAACTCATTTTTAATATAAAATTTTATTTAAAAATCCTAGAAGAGAGAGAAAATCTGAATATATAATTAATTGTTAAGGAAAGTGAACAAGTCATCAAAGTTCTTATTAGTTGCACACTGTTCTAGCTCCAGACTACACGGAACAGCAGATGATCATATTTCATATACATTGCTCCAGGCAAAGAAAAAGATGGAAAACAATCCCAATTAGTTTTAAGAGGCAACATTTTTGTGATACCCAAGCCAGCAAACATTCCTCCAGAAAAAACTGAAATAAATATTAAAATAGCAATTATCAGCTAATTTCATTTATGTATATTTACTCAGATTTTATGTATATAGACTCAAATAAAATATTTACAAACAAAACCCAGCACCAAATGAAGTGGAATTTATCCATAGAATGTATGGATCATTTACCAGCAAAAATGTGTTAATAAGGGACGGCCCGGTGACGCAGCAGTTAAGTGCACATGCTCCACTGTGGTGGCCTGGGGTTCACAGGTTCGGATCCTTGGTGTGCACCAATGTACCACTTGTCAAGCCGTGCTGTGGCGGCATCCCATATAAAGTAGAGGAAGATGGGCACAGATGTTAGCCCAGGGCCAATCTTCCTCAGCAATAAGAGGAGGATTGGCATAGGATGTTAGCTCAGGGCTGATCTTCCTCACACACACGCACACAAAAATCCCTTAATAGAATCATTTCCTTTAACAGATTAAGGATTAAAACCATATAATCATCTCCAGACTTACAGAAATGCATATCATATATTTAAATGTCCACTCTGATAAAACATGACCCACTCAAAATAGAAGGAAACTTCCACTATATGTCAAATGTATCTGCAAAGAGCTTACATGAGATATATTTAACTTTGAAGCTTTAAAGCATTCCAGTGAAAATCAAGAACAAGATGTCTGCCTACTATAGTCATCACTACTCAGTAGAATACTAAAAGTCCCAGTTAATCCAGTAAGGCAAGAAAAATAAGGTGGTATGAAAATAGAAATTAAAGAAAACTTTATCATTATTTGCAGATCATATGATTGTATACAAGAAAATAAAAAATCATCAAAATATTAGGAATAATAAGAGAGCTCATAACTTATCTAGTTATAAGTTTAACATATAAAGAAAACTGTAAGTATTTCAAGGGAATAGGTATTTTTTTTCAGATGATATGATTTCTACACAGAAAATTAATAGAATAAAAAGCAAACCATTAGAGCTGCCATGAAAATTTAGCAAAGTATCTAGACACAAACTAAACATGAAAAAATCAACAACTCTTTTTTATAAAAGCAATGAACAAATAAAGGAGAATAAGATACTATTTATAATAGCAACAAAATTTATAAAATAGCTAAAAGTTAGCTAGCAAAATAATATACAAGAATTCTACAGAGAAATTCTAAGTACTATTAAAGATCATAAAAGTATTTCTGACAATTGGAGCAGTATGGAAGGATTTATTATTAAAACAAATTATAATTCTTTTAAAATTATTCTATAACTTGAGTAATACCTAATTAAGATTCTAGCTGCATTTTGGAGGTACTAAGAAACCATTTGAAAATATTATATGGATATACCAATGGATAGATCATCCAAACAGAAGATCAATAAGGAAACATTGGCCCTAAATGACACATTAGAACAGATGGACCTAGTAGATATATACAGAGCATTCCATCCAAAAACCGAAGAATACATATTCTTTTCAAATGCATATGGAACATTCTCCAGGGTTGATCACATCTTAGGCCACAAAACAAGTCTACATAAATTTAAGAAGACTGAAATCATACCAAGCATCTTTTCTGACCACAATGGTATGAAACTAGAAATCAGCTATAGGAAGAAAATCAGAAAATCCACAAATACGTGGAGATCAAACACAATGCTACTGAACAACAATTGGGTCAATGAAGAAATCAAAGGAGAAATCAAAAAATACCTGGAGACAAATGAAAATGAAAATAAGACATGCCAGAATTTATGGGATACAGCAAAAGCGGTTCTAAGAGGGAAGTTTATAGCAATATAGGCTTATCTCAACAAACAAGAAAAATCTCAAATAAACAATCTAACAATACACCTAAAGGAACTGGAAAAAGAAGAACAAACAAAGCCCAAAATCAGTAGAAGAAGGGAAATAATAAAAATCAGAACAGAAATAAATGAAATAGAGACTAAAAAAAAAAATAATAGAAAAAATGAATAAAACCAAGAGCTGGTTCTTTGAAAAGATAAACAAAATTGACAAAACTTTAGCTAGACTCACAAAAAAACAAAGAGAGAAGGCTCAAATAAGTAAAATCAGATATGAAAGAGGAGAAATTACAGCAGACACCTCAGAAATACAAAAGATTATAAGAGAATACTATGAAAAGCTATATGCCAACCAATTCGACAATCTGGAAGAAATGGATAAATTTTTAGAATCATACAACATTCCAAAACTGAATCAAGAAATAGAGAATTTGAATAGACCAATTACCAGTAAGGAGACCGAAACAGTAATCAAAAACCTCCCCAAAAATAAAAGTCCAGGACCAGACGGCTTCCCTGGTAATTCTAGCAAAAATTCAAAGAAGACTCAATACCTATCCTTCTCAAAGTCTTCCAAAAAATTGAGGGAAGCTCCCTAACTCATTCTAGAAAGCTGACATTACCCTGATACCAAACCAGACAAGGACAACACACACAAAAAAAGAAAATTACAGGCCAACATCACTGATGAACATTGATGCAAAAGTCCTCGACAAAATACTAGCAAATCACATACAACAATACATTAAAATGATTATACACCATGATCAAGTGGGATTTATTCCAGGTATGCAGGGATGGTTCAACATTCGCAAATCAATCAATATAATAAACCACATTAATAAAATGTAGAATAAAAATCACATGATCATCTCGATAGATGCAGAGAAAACATTTAAGATACAGCATTGATTTATGATAAAAACTCTGAATAAAATGGGTATAGAAGGAAAGTACCTCAACATAACAAAGGCCATACATGACAAACCCACAGCTAATGTCATCCTCAGTGGTGAAAAACTGAAAGTTATCCTCCTAAGAACAGGAACCAGACAACGATGCCCACTCTCACCACTCCTATTTAACATAGTACTGGAAGTCCTAGCCAGAGCAATCAGGCAAGAAAAAGAAATAAAAGGGATCCAAACTGGAAAGGAAGTAGTGAAACTCTCACTATTTGCAGATGACATGATTTTATACATAGAAAACCCTAAAGAATCCACCAAAAACTTTTAGAAGTAATAAACAAATATGGTAAAGTTGCAGGATACAAAATCAACATATAAAAATCAGTTGCATTTCTATACACTAACAATGAAGTAGCAGAAAGAGAAATTAAGAATACAATCCCATTTACAATTGCAACAAAAAGAATAAAATACCTAGGAATAAACTTAACCAAAGAGGTGAAATATCTGTACACCAAAAACTATAAAACATTGCTTAAAGAAATTGAAGGAGACACAAAGAAATTGAATGATATTCTGTGCTCTTGGATTCGAAGCATTAACATAGTTAAGATGTCCATACTTCCTAAAGCAATCTATAGATTCAATACAATCCCTATCAAAGTTTCAACAACATTTTTCACAGAACTAGAACAAAGAATCCTAAAATTTATACGGAATAACAAAATACCCCAAATAGCTAAAGGATCCTGAGAAAAAAGAACAAAGCTGGAGGTATCACACTCTCTGATTTCAAAATATACTACAAAGCTATAGTAACCGAAACAGCATGGTACTGGCACAAAAACAGACACACAGAGCAATGGAACAGAATCGAAAGCCCAGAAATAAACCCACACATCTATGGACAGCTAATCTTCGACAAAGGAGCCAAGAACATACAATGGAGTAAAGAAAGTCTCGTCAACAAATGGTGTTGGGAAATCTGGACAGCCACATGCAAAAAAAAAATAAAAGTAGACCCTTACCTTACACCATACACAAAAATTAACTCAAAATGTATTAAAGACTTGAATGTAAGACCTGAAACTATGAAACTTCTAGAAGAAAACATAGGCAGTACACTCTTTGACATCGGTCTTAGCAACATGTTTTCAAGCACCATGTCTGACCAGGCAAGAGAAATGATAGAAAAAATAAACAAATGGGACTACATCAAACTAAAAACCTTCTGCACATCAAAGGAAACCATCAAAAAAATGTAAGGACATGCAATAAACAAAAAATTAAACAAAACAAAACAACAAAAAAAATGAAAAGACAACCTAACAATTGGGAGAAGATATTTGCAAAACTTACATCTGATAAGGGGTTAATCTAAAAAATATATAAAGAACTGGTGCATCTCAACAACAAAAAATCTATCAACCCAATTAATAAATGGGCAAAAGATCTAAACAGACATTTCTCCAAAGAAGATATACAGATGGCCAAGAGGCACATGAAAAGATGTTCAACGTTATTAACTGTCAGGGAAATGCAAATCAAAACTACAATAAGATATCACCTCACGCCCATCAGAATGGCTATAATTAACAAGACAGGAAACAACAAGTGTTGGAGAGGATGTGGAGAGAAGAGAACCCTCATACACTGCTGGTGGGAGTGCAAACTGGCGCAGCCACTATGGAAAACAGTATGGAGATTCCTCAAAAAATTAAGAATAGAACTACCATATGATCCAGCTATTCCACTGCTGAGTATCTATCCAAAGAACGTGAAAACACCAACGTGTAAAGATACATGCACCCCTCTGTTCATTGCAGCATTATTTACAATAGCCAAGACTTGGAAGCAACCTAAGTGCCCATCAAGGGACGAATCGATAAAGAGGATGTGGTATATATACATGATGGAATACTACTCAGCCATAAGAAACGATGCAATCCAGCCATTTGTGACAACATGGATGGACGTTGAGGGTATTATGCAAAGTGACATAAGTCAGAGGGAGAAGGTCAAATACCGTATGATCTCACTCCTAAGTAGAAGATAAAAACAACAACAGACAAACACATAGAGACAGAGATTGGATTGGTGGTTACCAGAGGGGCAGGGGGTAGGGAGGAGGTCAAAAGGGATAATTCGGCACACATGTGTGGTGATGGGTTGTAGTTAGTATTTGGGTGGTGAACATGATGTAATCTATGTAGAAATAGAAGTATAATGATGTACACCTGAAATTTATACAATGTTATAAACCAATGTTACTGCAATAAAAAATAAATAAATAAATAAAAATATTCTATGAAAGAATAAATGAATACAAATATCTAAATCATTTTTTCAAGAGAGAAGCAAAGTTTTGTTCACAATGGAATAATGTCCTAAATGCAAAAGATAACACTACAAAGTTAGCAGCATATAATGTGGCAGAATATCTTTATGACCTATTAGTTGGGAATTATTTCTTTAACTAAATTCTCCAATTGGAAACTCTAGAGCCTTGGTGAGAAACGGCTTATGTTGGGACATTCCCTGCAGCCTCAATAAACCCATATACAGTTCTGGTTAAACAGTGGGCCCCTGAGGGTGATGGGTCTCTTTCTACACCAGATCTCATTCTACACCACCAAAATGGCAAAATCAGAAAGCTGCAGAAGCTCATCTTTTACAGGGATATGGGATAAGTGGCAATCCCAATGCATTGTTGGTGGTGAAGTAATTCTGGAGAGTTTGCAGCATTATCTTGTCTAATGATGTACATGTTGACTCTGCAATCTCACTTCTGAATATGCATAATAGAGAATATTTCCCCAGCTCCAGAGGGAACATATACAAAGATGTTTATCACAGCATTTTTATGGTACTGAGGTGTTGGAAGCATGCTAGATGTTCATCTCTATGGGAACACGTAAGTAAATGCAGTAGATGAACACTATAGGATTCTATGCAGCAGGTGGAAACAACAGACTAGAAACAGAGTAATATGGAATATTTTTATTTATTTATTTATTTTTTAAATTTTATTTATTTATTTTTCCCCCAAAGCCCCAGTAGATAGTTGTATGTCACAGCTGCACATCCTTCTAGTTGCTGTATGTGGGACATGGCCTCAGCATGGCCAGAGAAGCGGTGCGTCGGTGTGTGCCCGGGATCTGAACCTGGGCCGCCAGCTGCGGAGCGCATGCACTTAACCGCTAAGCCACGGGGCCGGCCCATGGAATATTTTTAAAAGAGTGCTGAATTAAATATATCAACAGATGAAGCTTACTGTACAATGCCTTTTGTGGAAATTAATGTACACATCAAACAATGCCATGTTTTATAAGAACACATAGAAACAGAAGGATAACACATTAATACATTAGAAGGTGGAGAAGAGAAGGAAATGGGGATAAATAAATAAATCAAACAATTTACAGAGGAGGTCTGCTCAGACCAAATTATATCCATGAGCCTGTGAATGGAGGAGAATGATTAACTCAATAATCCACACTTAAGATTCAAAAGGCAAAATTCAAAACCACAAAGCGAAAAATTGTAAAATGTTTAATGATGTTCTCTGGAATTGGGATAATGGATTGCACCATGGGAAGTACCTTCTCAGAGAAAAACCATGAAATTATATAATATTGTATAAAACACATATTTGTAAGCACAGAATCAAAATATCTGCAACATCAAAATCCTCTGGTTGAAAATGTCAGGGTGTTAATAATCGTCTAATGCTACAGATTGGGGTGAATTTCTATACTTTACCACTGAGTGACAGTAGAGATTAAAGCAAAGTTTCAGCATCCTCATTATTACTAAAAAATTAGTAGTCCCCCAAATCATCAAGCAACTTAACAAACCCATGCTTAAATTCACAATAACTTGTTAGCTCTAAAAATAATTGAAAATGACTTACAAAAATATGCACATAAAATTTAAAATATATCAGTAATAACATAGGAATAGAATTGAGGGATTATATGGCCAGTAAAATATGATGAAGCCAAGAATGGAGTAAACTTAAAACAGTGTCATAATATCCTATACACTGGCTATACATGAGTTGCACATTATTAAAGCACTATAAGACGATTAAGACAAGATTAATTACATATTAACAATGCCTAGAAGATATAGACAGATAAGTTGATGAGGAAAAGTATATCTATTCCTGGTCCTGAGGGCACAAAGAAATTTGTCCCATCAGTTCTACTGGTGCAGAACTATTTGGTGCAGTGAAGAAATTATTTGGTTCAGTGAACAATGTTCTCAGGAAAATTCATTCAGTAAATTTTACTAGTTTCATAGGCCTGTTTGTTTTAAGTCTCTTAAAGTAAGGTGATTATATCAGCCTAAAGTAAAACACGAGGAAAATAACTCTACACAACACAACATGATCTGGTCCAGTGTGCAGCTCTCTGATGTTCTGGCAAACTCAAGGGTAGATTTTACCTTATCTATAGGAATGGCTAAGTCTCCCGTAAATATTGTTTGTGTTGAACAAACACAATTGTTTTTGAGCAGCAGCAACTTTTAGATTGTGTACTCTAACATACACCTTATGTACAACAGCTTTATATTATCTGTTACATGCAGAGCAGTAACTTTAATAATCAGTCGTGCTGTGGGTGGAATTGTCAATTGGAAATTTCGTGTGGTTTTTGGAGATCTACTCAAGAACTGTTGCTTAAATCTCAGGTTTGCTCCCAGGAGGCTAACATCCATAGAGAGTACCAAGATTCTTCTTGAGGTATAATTTGGGTCCTATTCTAAGATATAGGCACTTGTTGGCCTACCTACAACTCCTTCCATCCCCAATGCACAACCAATTCTACCTCAGAAAGAATGTCAGATATGACTTTAGACAGGAAAATATTTAAAATGAGTCTTGATTTGAGTATAAAGTGTCCTGAGAAAAGCACTTATGATCTTTGAGCTTTGAACAATGTTGTTTCCAGATTACACCTTCAAGTGAAACTGGTTACCAACAACACACCTACGTACCTAAATGGATAGATGAATTGCCAAATGGGGTTATACTCCTGGTTGTCTCCCAGAATCTATTTTCCACTTCCTTTAGAGTAAATCAACCCCTCAATTATTAGCTGGACAGAATAAAAGCTGCATCTCTTGGGCACCCTTTCAGCTGGTTGTGGTTATGTGACTGCAGTCTGGCCAATGGAGCATACAACTTCTGCAAAGTGGATCTGAAGTAGTGGGGGGAGGTTGTGCTTAGTTAGCTTCCTTCCTCCTTTCTCCTTATTGCTGGCTAAAAGGTAGGTTTGATGGAAGAACCTCTGGCAACCATCTCAGAGTATGGGATGACCTTTGGAATGAGGACCAAGCATGGTAAAGACCATAATAAAAGAAACAAAGCAAAACAAAACATACAAAAAACCCAAAACAAAAGAGGAAACTGGGAACAAGGTCCCTGAGCAATGGAATGCCAGGGCAACCCTGAATTGCCTACTTCCAGTTTCTTCACAAGAGAGAGAAATATATGCATATATAACCACATCTTTTTCAAGATATTGTTTGTTTGAATTTTCTGTCACTTGCAGCTGAATTGAAGCTAAGGAATCCAGGATGTCAGCTGAATACCAATTAAAGGTTGACAGCTTTGGTTGATGAAATGTTTACCTGTAGCTCTTTGTTTTCTCATTGTAATGACCTATATGGATTATTTATTTTTTGCTAAGGCTATATCAAATTTTTGACAATGACACCCATGTTGTCTCTATATAAATACATTAATATCTGTATATTTTCTAAAGAAAGGGAGAAAATGCAACCACCCATTCCAAAATTTGTATAAAAAGAAACATGTTAGAAATCAGAGTGAACCTCTGGGGAAATGGTACAGTGAAATATTTCACAACAGATTTCACTGAGATAATCCAAAGTAGAAAATGTAACTTCATCTATATTGAATCTAGGGAAGAGTTGTGACTTAAAACAAAAACAAACGATGTTATAACGAAAATTTGAAAAAAAAATTTTAGCGTACATTTTCATTAATTTTGATAATATGAAAGGTTGATGTCTGTAGTTTACGAGAATGAATTCAATTCAGGAGAGAATTAACAAAGCTACAGGGGCTTTTGGTAGAAGACACCTAGGGAGAAAAAAGTATTGTGGAAAAAGAGGACAAATTAATGTGTTAGAAACTGTTGGTGGAGCCAAAGCAAATGGCCTTTGGCTTTAGAAATTAGGGCACGACCACCCGAGTTTTGACCTTGTTGCTGTGCAGTGGCCTACGGGGTTCAACATGACTAGTTCTTATATCCTGTGCAGCGGCCTCTTTACTGCTGTGGCCTAGAAAGATAGCTGTAGGATTTTGCGTGATTTGTCAAGTCAAGTGGCTGTTTTCATATAGAGGAGTGTCTTAGGTAAGTCCCTGAGGAAACAGACTCAGATGGACATCTGCATGTAGAATATTTATTAGGGAGTGCTCCCAGGAACAGCACTTGTGAAAGAGAGAAAGAAACAGAACTGAGCAGAGGGAGAGATTGAAGTGTGATTCAGTTGCAGCAGAAGATTTAATCAAGCTCACAGAGAGTTCTGCAGCTAGGGTGGCCTTTCAGAGGTTTCCCAGAACAGGTAATGGGGCTGTACCTTTTTACTCCCACATTTCATGTGTGCTTCCGCCAGGGAAGGAACATCCCCGACAATTCCTAGAGAGGGACCTGTCTGTGAGCAGTCAGCAGCTAATACTCCCCTAAGCTGTGGGAATGAGCATATTTGTCCTGAAGGGGCTAAATTGGTGACTGGCCACAGCATCTGCTGGAGTAAGAGTGTGTTCCTATGGAAGTAGAGACTTATTTGCTGGGCCTTAAATAAATGCACAGCCCTCACTAACAAAGTCATTATTGAAAACACAGGCCACAAGGCTAAAGCAAAGCTTAGGCAATGTGCATAAGATTCTGTAAGCTCTGACCTGCAACCAGGCTGCCTCAGCAGGAATGGCTGAGGCAAAGATTCTGTTAAAGGAATCAAGGAGCTGTTAGAAATGTATTATTTTAAAATATTATGCATAATAAACAATTAGTGCCAGTTTTTGCTTTGGCTTTCAGTCTAGACTAGGTATGCAGCCTAGGTATGTGCCCCGAATTTGGTTCCTCTCCTATATTATTTTGAACTGGCTTCATGGTCAAGAAGGAGACCTATGAAGAAACTAACCTTGAATTCATGTGGCTTGTACACAGGCTCAGGAATCACCTCCTGCTATACAGTCTCAATTTGTCTATACCAGCTGTGTTATTGCTTAGATTTGTGAGATACAAATTGTGGCTTCACTCAGGGAAGCATGGAAAGTTTTATGATAAACAATTAAAAAAGAAACAGAAGGCCTTCTGCTTCTCAAAATGGTAGATTACCTAATTTGGACCAAGTCTCATGTCGAGGACAACTAGAAAAAGCAAGAAAAATATAAAATGAAATCTGCTTCAGGGCATTGAAGAACCAAGAAAGAAGAGATGAATTACTGGGTCAGTAACTGGGAGAAGAGAAACTCACAGAGGTGAACCTTGTATTTGGGGCTGCTTTTCCCCTCGGGGCATCTGCTGATTCCTTGAGAGGCAGCTAAAGAGACTGAGAAGCTCAGCAAAGCTTTCAGCAGACTCGTAAATCTCCAAAGATAACATTGGAGCCTCAATTTTGGGTTGTGGCCTTAGAGGGCTGCATCCTAGGAGTAAGTGTGAAGCAGAAGGGGAGTAACCTTTGCAAAGACTGTAACAAAGTTTGAAATTATCTCAATCTCTGAAATTAACAAGGTAATTTTGTATTGCTAATGCCTTTAAATGATTCTGGAGGAAGGTAACATTATCCTAAGTTCCAAATCATTTCCATATTTTTTAAATGTAAATGATCAGTACTCAGAAACAAAAACCAAGACCAAAACAAAACACCACTCAGAAACATAAAGAGAAAAGGTAAAATGAACAAAAATTTAAAAAAACGGACAACAGAGATCAGACACAGACTTACCAGGGTCCTAGATAATGAGTTATCAGGTATACACTTTAAAATAGGTGGGCTTAACAAGGTCAAGGAGATAAAAACAAGATGGGGAATTTGGGCACAGAAATGGAAGCTATAAAGAAAGAACAAATGGAAATTGTTTAACAAAGAAATAAAATGATAGCAGCAAAAACAAACAAACAAACAAAAAATGACTGGATGGATGTAAAAGCAGATAAGACCCCACTGAAGAGAGAATTCGTGAACTGGAAGGTAGATTAGAAGAATATATCCAGAATGAATTTTGGAGGCACAAAAATTTGGAAAATATAGAAAAGAAAAAGTAGGCAACTAAGGGAATACTATGAAAAGGTCAAACATATGTGTAGCTGGAATCACAAAATAACAGAAGAGAGAATGGAGTAGATAAGGGTTGAGATGAAATAATGGCTGAGAATGCTCCTACAGAAAAAGTGAGGTCAAAAATTCCAACGAAAAAGGGCAAAATGAACAAAAAGTTAGTCATACCAAGTACATCATTGTAAAATTACTGAAAACCAGACTATGACAACATCTTAAAAATAGCCAGAGAAAAGATACTCATTTCCTAGAGAGGAACAATAATTAAACTAACATCTGACTTCTCAAAAAAACACAACAGAAGACAGAAATTAATGTAATGCTGTTTTCAGCATGCTATGACAATTGTAGTGAAGGTCTAGAATTCTATACTTAGTGAAAATATCCATCACAATTGAAGGTAAGTGCTTTTTTTTTTTTTTTTTTTTTTGTGAGGAAGTTTCACCCTGAGCTAACATCCATTGGCAATCTTTCTCTTTTTTGTTCTTTTTTGCTTGAGGAAGATTAGCCCTGAGCTAACATTTGTGCCAGTCTTCCTCTATTTTGTATGTGGGACCCTCCACAGCATGGCTGATGAGTGGAGTAGGTCCTTCCCCAGGGAACTGAATCCATGAACCCAGGCCTCAGAAGCAAAGTGCCCAGAACTTGAACCATTCGGCCACCGGGCCAGCCCCTGAATATTTTTTTTTTTTTGACAAGGAGGAGGAACCTTTCCTCACTTACAGATCTTATGAAAGAGAACAAAGGAGCGGGGAGGAGGCATGGCAGAGGCAGACAGGGAGAGAGGAGGGTGAGCAGAAGCAAATGGAGGAGGAGGATGGAGGAGGGAGGCAGCAGGAGAATGAAGAGCCAGATGGAGATGGGTCCAAGGAGGAGAGGCCATCCAGCTCAGTGATAGTTGTGTACCTGCTCTGTGCCAGGGCAGGGCAGCAGCTAGGGAATGAAGAGGTGGTACCGGCCCTCAGAGCTGGGGAGCAGATACAACCACAGGTGATTTTGCTATGAGATCAAGGTCAGTGTGTGGGGCTCTGGGAACTGAAATGGAGTGGGAGTTGCTAATCTCCCCTGGGGGTCCATGGATGGCTGGATGGAAGAAGGAACAAGAGACTGAGATACACTAGACAGATGTAGCGAGAAAGGGAGCGTGGCAGGTAGCAGTCTGTTTTGACAGCTCAGAGGAGTCCAAGCGCTGCGCTAAAGAACCTAGCCCAAGAGAGATCTATTGATCACAAAGCCTCCTCACGGCAGCCATCCCTGACCCCCATGGAGGACATCAGGCATTCTGGCCTTGGTAGCCACCCGGAGGACCCTTCCATATTCTGCTCTTCTCTTGGATGACGCAGACCAAAGTATGTCACGCCCAGCGCCAGACATTCCGTTGGTGCTCAATAGATGCTCCACGAACAAATAACTGAACGAACTCGTGTGCCTTGCCCCAAGCTTTAGCCCTCTGAGGAAGATAACATGTTTTACTTTTTATTGATGACGAAGTCGAGGCTCTCCTCCAGCTTTGGGATAATTTAAAACTAAAGTCTTAGTCTCCCTGGGTTCTGAGCAGTCTGCTTTTCTCTTTCTCAAACAAATAAGCTTAATACGTTTAGGTTTGATTTATTTTTATTAGCTTCCATGCTGGTCAACATAAAATAATTATAAATTCAAGATTACAGTGAAAGTTGCTACCATTTTAACATAAAAAATGTGTTTGAGGTTGTAGGCTATATACTGTGTCTTCCAAGTTCTCTCCTGGGAACGTTAAAAAAAATCCTGTCATGCGATAGAAAAGGTTTTACTAGGAAGAGGAAGGGAAAAGGAGAAGATAGTGGGAGCAGGGAGAGTGAGGACAGGAATCTGGGAGCTGAGGAGAAACCCCCATGAGAAACTGGAACTCCCATCAGCTCCCAGAGCAGAAACAGGGACACCAGATGGGGCCTGTCCAGGCTCTGGGCGGCTTCTCCAGGGGGCGCAGCAGAGACCCCCGTGTCTGGTCGGTGCAGCCCCTGCGGGTCGGCTTCTGGCCTTCCATAGAGCTACCAGGTTTGGACCAGGCATGCGGAGGACTCTGCGTCCGCCATCCTTTAAGAGAGCCCGGTCCCGAAGTGTTTGCGCCCCAGTTCTTCCTGCTCCACTGTCCACCCCGGTGTGTAGATGAGTAATGGGTCAGCTGGACCAGCACCTCCGTCTCTGCACCCCGCTGCCCTCCACATTCCCTTTCCCCCGTCCCCCCAACCACACACAGTCTGGAGGTTGCCACACTGGGAGAAGGGTAAGGCAGGGCACAATTTATCTTTGTGTAATTATCTGTAAGGTACAGCTTGTGAAACCTCAGCGACCTCCCCTGAACCGTGCAAGAAAATAAATTAAACACATGCACACAGAGACACGGATGGCACGATCTTGTCCTCCGCTCCAGCAGGCTCAGCTCCGGAGAAAAGCTCTGCCCAGGCGAGCCCAGGGCTACTGATACCACCATCCTTCTCTCTCCCCGGCCCTGACACTTAAGCTTCCATCTTTTCAATCTGAGTTCCTCACTGGGGAGGAGGGAGAGGTCCATTTGGCCTCTAAGAAATCATGGATGTTGAGAAAGAAAACAAACAAAATACTTGGCCATTTCTGATGAGAGGAGTTGGAGATGGGAGAAAGGCCTTAGAGTTGCCTGCGATTTTCTTAAAATAAAGTGTAATGCAGCTGCAGATGCAATGTACTGAGTGCCTTTTGTGTAATAGTGATGGCAGCCACTTTTTAGGATGGACCAGCGGGTCCGGGTGCCGTGCTAAGCTCATTACACATGTTTTTTCATTGATCCCCACAATGAAACCCTGTGGAACCGGTGTTTTTATCCTCACTGTGGACATGAGGACTTGGAGACTCAGAGAAGTCAAGTGACATGTCTGGAGTCACACAGCTGGTTGGACCCGACTCGAGGCCCACTTCTTCACTATGAAGGGATGCAGGGAATGTGAGGCCTAGCCCGTGACCACAGAGGAGCAGGAAGTGGGCTGTTACTTCTTGTGTGAGCTTTTGCTTCTTCCTCTTTAAATATGCATCATATGTTCATCTTCTCTGAATCCTTCTGAGAATTAAATGAGATAGCAGGTCTTGGTACTCGGAGGGGCTCAAGAAATGAGCTGCTTCACCCTTCAGCCTCTCTTCACACAGGGAGCTCCGTGCCGGGAGCCTGCTTGGACCCAAATGCCCTTGAGGACTCAGAGGAGCATTTTGGGTCAGGGGTCAATCCTCTCTGTGCTCGGGACCCCTTTGGCAGTCTGGTGAAGTCTATGGACTCCTATGGACTCCTCACAACGTTCCCAAATGCACACACAGAATTACAAAGGAAGCCAATTTTACTGACATACGGTTATTGAAAGAATCAAAAAAACACATTTGTGACATGTAATCTCCCATCTTCTCTAACAATGCATTCAATAACCAGATATAGCAGCAGATCTAATAACTACCATAATTTCCAAGCTGTGATGAGTGTAAACGATATTTCAAGAGACCTGCAGCAACGGAGAGAATATGAAAGCATCTTGATTTCTGTCAGTGACAGCAGCACAGGTATAGCCCTTACTACTGGGGCTTGTGGTAGAGAAATACTAAATTCACTGAGAGGTTAGTGAAAATGTGTCTCCCCTCCATCCAAGTCCCCAGAGCCTCAAAAATCTATCCATGGATCCCACGGTGGGAGTAGAAGCAATTGGCTGAAATACGTGTTAATGTGAATTAAAAAGTGCAAGTTAGGGGTCGAGAGTTGGGGAGATCAAACAAAGCCTTCCTTCTGACAGAGAGGGTTTGACAGTACGTGGGCCTTGCTTTTGCCTGGGTCTACCCAGGAAGGCCATCTGGAATATACAAGGCGTTTTTACGAATGAGGCAACCATGGCCAGGGCAGTTGAGTGACAGGCCTGAGTGTCCTAAGGAGGAAGCAACAGAAGCTGGGCTCAAACTCTGCAGTGCCCCTGACCCTGATCCCACATGGTCTCCACCTCACTGTCTCCCCCTTTTTCCTCTGCCCTCCTCTCTTGAGGGGAACACAGCCCCCCTTTGCTGACCTCTGCTCCCCTCACCCCTCCACACTGTGCTGTGTTCTTGGATCTCACGTGGCTCCCAAGTGGCTCTGTGGTTCACTGCTGCACAGTTGTGAGGAAACTTTGCTTGTTAGGGTTTGGGCTGGGTGGGAGGAGGGAGCAGGGCTCAGTGGAGTGGGGGCAGCTCCTTCAAGGTGAAGACAAAGGCTGGTTCACTATTCAGGTGCGATGAGAAAAAACCACTGGCATTTACTGGGGGGAGGAAGTAGGGGCCAGATGCCCTCTAGGCTCTCCATCAGCAGGCTGGATAAGCCGGGCCATGCAAAGCCCTTGTGATGGAGCTGCCCACTCATGTCCCTGGGATTTGAGGTGGAAGGAACTCCTTTACTGCCCCAGTCTTCTGGGTGGAAAGAGTGAAAGCCTTGGACTCAGGATCCGGCTGTATCCCTGACTCGCTTTGGGATCTTGAGCAAGTTACCTCACTCCTTTGAGCCTGTTTTCTCAACTGTGAAAGAAAACTGATGAGAGCTTCTTCCTCTCTGTTCTCAGGAGAGGTGGGAGGGTAAAGTGGACAGAACCGCTTTGTAAGCTCTACAGTGTCATATGAGTGTTAATTATTATTAACAGGAAAGTGCGCTCTCTCCTGGGTCACGTGTGTCTGGTTGTCTTCCAGAGCCACCTTGTTTGGACTGAGCTTTAATTAAATCAAGGAGACCCACAAACTCCAAGGAACTTGATCTTACTCCATCACTGCTCCCTTCTGACCCAAGCCAGGCTTATATATTTTTCTGCACACATTTAAAAAGATCTACCTGTATATATAAAAGGATTTACCTATTTGGCTTTTCCTACTGAAGACAGAAATTCTTAAAGGACCTGTACCACTTTAGACTTCACAAATAACCTTTGTGTCTCTCTCCTTAGAGCCTCACAATCCTTTAAAATGGGTATATTTTTTTCTACTTTACTGATGAAGAAACTGAGGCTTATTTATACAGGGAATTAGCGGCCAACTGCGTCCGGGAGTCCGTCTTCTTACTCCTTCCAGTATTCACTTTCATTAGAATTAAGACAGACTCATGGTGGAGTGGAGGCAGCAGTCATAAAAAGGGCCTGGAGAGGTAATACAATATTGAAATCCTTGAAGGAAAATTGATAACTAGAACTCTTCAGGGGTGTTTCCTTTATCCTTGTTTTATCATCCTGTTGCCAGGTTGGCTGGCTGGAAAATGTCACAGCTCCTAAAACAGAGGCTTCAGGGAGACACGCTTTGAAGTGACTTCTGTTCTGGAAGCACCAAGAACTAACTTTTTTTGTTCTGAGCGCGCTCTGCTGTTCTTCATGTGGGGAGATGCTGCCCTCAGGTGGTGAGGGGGTGAACTACACATGCACAAACATTTCTGGGCTCTCACCAGTTACCAATGGGCATCTTACGGGGACACAAGGCAATCTGGTAGGATTGTCACTCATTGTATGGTGACCTTGCCTTAGAGATCTGCCCCAGGCACAGATGGGGGCTTTGTGCATGCAGACGTTCTAAAAGCAAACCATCATCCTACTCCACAGTGCTTCATTCCCGAGACCCCAGACTCTTGGCTCTCCAAGTCCCCCGAGATAGCCAAGAACAGCCCTCAGGTGATGTTGGAGAGAAGGCTGGTTCAAGAAACATGGTAACTGTTCTCAACTCAGTCACTAACTTACTGTGAAACCAGGCATTTTACATTTTATTTGAGATATCTTTTTTAAGCCTCAAGCTCTGCTGTGAGATAAGTATTATGCCCATTTTGCAGATAAGGAAATGGAGGCATAGAGAGTTTAAACCAGTGCTTCTCAAACATTTAGTTTAATTATCCCTTTACACTCTTTACAATTATGGAGTTTTTGTTTATATGGATTATATTTATCCACATTTACCATAGTAGAAATTAACATTAAACTTTTTTTTTTTTCATAAAGCAAGGTGAGGCGGTTAGGGAATGCTTTCTGTGGATTCTTACAGCATCCAAATGGCTTCCCGTGAGTAGAAGTCCTTTTTTTCTTTTTTTTTAATTTTATTTATCTATTTATTTTACCCCCAAAGCCCAAGTAGATAGTTCTATGTCATAGCTGCATGTCCTTCTAGTTGCTGTACGTGGGTCGCGGCCTCAGCATGGACGGAAAAGCGGTGTGTTGGTGCGTGCCCGGGATCCGAACCAGGGCTGCCAGCATCGGAGCACGCGCACTTAACTGCTAAGCCATGGGGCTGGCCCAACATCAAGCTTTAAAAAGTACTTATTAATTCACATAAAAATAATAACAAACTTATTATATGTTAACATAAATAACATATTTAGAGAGAAGAATGGCATTGTTTATATTTTTGTAAATCTCCTTAACACTTGGCTTATCAGAAGACACATCAGGTAACTGCTCAAAAACTTCATTGTATACTCATGAAAGAATGAAAAAGAAAAAGGAGAATAAATTCTTAGTGTTTTTATTAAAATAATTTCAACCTCGTGGATCCCCTGGAAGGGCCTTGGGGGACCCCCAGGGATCCCAGGACCCTACTTGGAGAGCCAGCGTCTTAAATGATTTTGCCTGGTGTGGAGCTGGGAGTCCACGCCGGCATGTCTGACCTCATGATAATACTCTCGCCACCATTCCACACTCACCGCCTCCTCACTCACCCTCTCTGGGCATCAGGGGCCACCTCTGTAAAATGAGAGTGGAATCCTGGGTGGCCTAAGGACCTTCTGGCTCTGACACTTCAGGATTCTGTCTGGAGGACTGCAGCTCTGGGCAGCTCTGATTCCCGGGCTGCTGCCCACTTAGGGAATCCACAGCATTTGCACCTCAGTGAGCTGGAACAGTTCAAGTGTCTAAAAGAATGGTGAAGGACCAGGGGGTCTCCTTCTGCTCTTACATCCTCTTGAGAAGACAGCCCTGTGAGCCCTAAACTTTCCAAGAAAAGAGGTGTCTCACCCTACCCCCAACTTGTGGCTGCACCCATTTCAACCCCTCAAGGCTCGGAGAAGGGGATGGGTGAAGGTTCCTATTCCTAGGGCCTGCTTTTAGACAAAGCTCTGAGGATGGATTCCTCTGAATTCTGTGTTCCCTCCCTCCTCACAGACACCCTTAAAAACTGTTGAGCAGAGAAAGGTTTACAAAGGGGCATTTCAGGTGAAAGGAATAGAATGGCCAAAGTCACAGGAACAGGAAAGCACCAGAGAATTTGGAAAGTTTTGTTGTTCAACTAGCATTTTAACTGGTGTCGTCACAAATAATCCATAACCAATCTATAAATCAAAATTGGGGTGAGTTTATTATGAAACAAATTTGAGGATCATATAGCCCAGGGCCTTCCTTCCCCAAAGGAGGAAGGGCACCAAAGAAGTGGGGTGTACAGAGTGGTTATATACCATCAAAGAGCATGTATCACATATGATTTCAATGTCTCTTGTACAATAGTCACGAGATTGCCCTGTCAGATTGCCCTGTGGGCACAGCAATTGACGGACATAGCAGGTAGCAAGTCTGCTGTCTCAATGGGTGTGGCAGGTAGCAGGTCTGTTGTCTCAAGTTGGGTGTCACAGGATGAGCTCAGCAATCAAATCCTAGCCTAGAGAGAAATGCTTATCCTTAAGGAAATGCCAATGTGGGGAAGTTGCATCCTTATCTTAAGGGCATTTGCTCTTATCTTTGGGATATGGTAAAGCAGATATACAATGCATGTTCAAAGTCCACAGTCCCTTTTGGAAAAACAAGCTCAGGCCAAATTGGTTTTACACCTAATGGCTTCCTCATATGCTCCAATATATCCTATTGCTTGCCATTTATTTATCACTGGTTTTCCTGACTCAGTCTTTCCCTACGCCCACTTGTCCTACACAGTGACTGCACCAGCTTGATCTTGAGTATTAATTTCTCTTGTCATGCTCCTTGTTGGGAACCTTCCATGGCTCCCTCTTAGTTGAAATTGGACAACCTAGTCCAGCATTCAAGGCCCTTTACCACTGGCTGGGCCTCTTTCCTAAACCTGATTTCCCATTGTTCCCCTACATGCATCATGTGGCTCACTCACTGTGTCTTGTCATGCTTCATGTGCTCCATTCCACAGCTAAGTCTAGGATATCCCTTTCTCTAGCATTTCACCTGTTTCAGGAAGTCGTCCCTGATTGATCTAGCCCACAGGGGCCCCTCAGGCTTCAGAATGTCTAGGACATTCTGAAGTATTCCACTAGTACCCCATCCTTGGCCTTTCTCAGAAACCATCTGGGATTGTTATTGGTCCAAGGGAAGCCCTCAGCCATATGTGGACCGGAAGCTTCCTGAAGGAGGGAGTAGCATCTTATTCCTGTCCACTGCCTTCTCCCTGTGGTTCCTGTATTCCACTGGGTGCTTTATGGTGGCTGGTACTTGTTGACTTGCTCCCTACGAGTGCAGGACTAGAGCTGCAGACAGACCTCTCGGAAGAAGCTGGGGAGAAGCCAGAGGAGGAGACAACAGAGGAAGACACAGGGCACCCCAGTCACAAGACAACAATACAAACTCATGCTAGTGACATTTTGGAGGAGACAGAGCTTGCTGATAGGGAAAGAAGAGCTGCCTCAAAGCAGGGGAAGTCTTATTCCAGGATGAGTGTGGGAGGCAGCCTGGGAGAGGAAAGATAATCCAGCTCTGCTGTCAGACTTTGGGCAGATAATCAGTCTCTCTGATTGAGCCTCTGAGCCTCATCATCCCATCTGTGAGAGGGATAATGTCCTTCTCATAGGATAGTTAGGCAAAATAGAGATACTGTAAAGAGCCAGCATATAATTGATGCTCAATATATAGTACAGACTTTAAAAATTATGAAATTTCCAGCCAAGGAAGTCTTCAGGGTAAGAGTTTCCCATTATGGTGGATAACTTGATTATAGTCCTTTGGGGACAAACTATCCAGCTCTCAGAGAGTGAGGAAGAGAGGGGATCCCTCTGTCCTGTGGTGCCTACAAGGACCAGGTTCACTGACCCTTTGCTGCCATCAGGTGGCCACAGGCTTACGATGCAGTCTGCCTGGTTTGTCAGAAAGTTTCCAAGAAGGATAAAACTGAGATTTGGGGAGTGTGCGGAGTTTGGGGAATAAGAGGATCCTGGAGGACGGAAGAAAATGGGAGAACGGTGACTTAGAGTCCCTGAGAAGTACGGAAAAAACTGACTCAGGAGTCTTATAATACATGTACCTAGCTGTTAAACAAAGGAAAGTACTGGCAGGAGGGAACCTTAGAGGATATCCCCCACCCCAGCTCCAAGGCCTGTCTCCTGTCTCCAATTAGTGTTGCCCACCACGGTTTTGTGAGATCCCGTCTCCAGCTTCCTAGCGCTCCATTCTTGAGCTCACTTTCTGTGCTCCAGAACCACATCTTTCTATCCCATTAATACAACAAACATCTCCTGTTACAGGCCTTTGCACATGCTGATCTCTCTATCTACAATGCCTGCCCTCTGCCCCCACCCCACCTGTTTAACTTCACCCATTCCTCAACTCCCAGCCCAAGCACGACTCCCTCAGGTAAGCCTTCTCCTGGTTTCTTTGGCATACACTCACAGAAAGCCAAAATCTTTTTTCAGAGCACCTCTCTCGGTTTATAATTCATCTATGTGATTGGTTCATTAACATTTATCTCTCTGTATGCTGTACAGGCTTTAAGGGAGAGAAGATGGGGCCCCTTTCTCTTGTATCTCAAACACCCAGGACAGAGCCTGAAACATGGCAAGAGCTCAGAAATCTCTGTTGGATGAACAGAGGCATTTGCAGAAGAGGAGAGAAAGATCTGGAGAGTGTTGGGAGTGCTAAAGATCTGTCTGCCTACTCTGAGGCATGCGCGGACCTTTTGTGGAACTCCTCTTCAACAAAGAGATGCATGGAAACCATGCTCACTCATGTCAACACATTCCCCACTCCACCCCACCCCACCCCTACTTCCCAAGCAGTCATACTGAACTGAGAAGGGGTGTGGTAGCCAGCTGGAGGGGAATGCCAGCTGGCCTCTGATAGAGGGGGCCCATGCTGCTGGAGGGGAGAGGGATACATCTTCCTTGGCCACGAGACTTTCAGTGCCAGTGCCAGCCACCCATGATCTGTCTCTGCTGAAGTGGGTCAACCACAAAAGTAGTCACAACCACCATGACTAGGCACTCGAGGAGAGAGGTGAGAACCCTCTCTGACTGACATGGGCTTGTCTTGGGTCTGGTAGCAATACTAACCTCTCTTCTGCACCACATGACCAAACTCCTTAATTTTTACGGGTTAAAGTAGAAGTCAAGGAGTGACCCATGGGTCTGAGATGCAGAAGACACAGCCCAGGTACCAGGGGGACTTATTCTTAGAGAGGACTGAATACAGTCCCTAATTCTAAGCAATGGGAAAAGCTTTTGGGGGAGGGACTCTTGGCTTAAGACTCCAGAGTCAAGTGCATGTGAGGGGGAGACAAGGGGACACCTGATAGATGCTTCTAGGAGGAAGAGTTAACAATGGGGTTGGGCATGGAGATTTTTCTCCTATAAAAATACTAATACCGGGGCTGGCGCAAGTGGTTAAGTGTGCGAGCTTCACTGTGGCGGCCGGGGTTTGCAGGTTGGGATCCCGGCGCGCACCGACGCACCGCTTGTCAAGCCATGCTGTGGCGGCATCCCATATAAAGTGGAGGAAGATGGACATGGATGTTAGCCCAGGGCCAGTCTTCTCAGCAAAAAAAAGAGGAGGATTGGTAACAGATGTTAGCTCAGGGCCAATCTTCCTCACACACACACAAAAATACTAATACCTTCCAGGCTAATGGTCAAATGCTCCTCAGGGTAACCCAAGCCTAATTGGATGTGAGTACAGATTTTCAAATCTCTGCCTTTTTAATTTAGATTTCATTTGAAAAGGGAGGTTCATTTGTTCCAAACTCAGAAAAGATTTAAAAAATGAAATGAAATTATCACTTTAGCATATGGTATTTTAAAAATTTCCAACCCACAAAGTTAGAGAATGGAGAAGACGAGAAAAAAGTACTTGGTGCTTCAAATCATTTTTTGAGAGGAAATACCCTTTATTCCCAGAATTAGGTGAAGAGGAGGGAGAATTTTACCTAGAATTCAGGGTAGTGAGCTGTTCCATGTCAAATATCTTCTGGAATTGATCTTCCAGTAGCCTCATTATAGAGTTTGAGATGCTGTGAGCGCTCAATAATTTCAATATCACTGAGTCAACACACAACCAATTTAAAAAGGAAAATTTAGGCTTTGTAATCAATTTTTAATTCTCCATGTGTTTGTTCCTTTCCTCTGTTAATCCAGAAATCAAGAGTCACTTATAATTTTAGTCTAGAAGATCCACAGAGAGAAGACATTCAATGTCAGGAGTCTGGACAAGGCAAAGAATAGTAGGATGGGTGTGAATTATAACGGAGGTGGTGGTAGAGAAGGAAAATGAGGCCTGGGCAGAGCATCTGGCATTGGGGGAATTGGATGCCTAAAACAGCTCTTCTTTCCCAGGCTCTTGGCTCTAAGACAGCTCCCAAGATGGCCCTGCGTCCTGGACCTCCAGGTCGTCACCTCAATGGAGTCTCTTCCAAGAACCATGGATCTTCATGCCAGCAGTGTTGCCTCCTTTCTTGAGTCCAGTTCTCTGTTCTTATTGCCTTTGCCTTTGATTACTTTCCAGACCAGGATGAGTGGAGTGACCACTGTTATTAGGAGTGCAAAGAAGAAGAGAACTTTTACTAGGTAAGCAGGAGCAGATATGGCAGTGATGAGGATACCCTTTTCCCATAAGAAAAGTTGTGGGGGAAGATATAGGTTTCTCAAGGAATTGAGATATGTGGTATAAGCAGACTTCCCACATGACCAAGAAGACACCAAGAGAATTGGGCTTGCTCTTTATGTCCTAGGCATGGGTGTGGAGCTGTGGTCACTCATCTATTGATCCTGTTGCTCACATTTTCCTTTGGATGTAACTGAGCAGGCAGAGAACTGTGCTCAGCAAATTGAACGACTGCTTCCAATGTAAACATAGTTCTGAGATATGGTTCAATTGGCAAAACTTCTAGGTTACGGGCAGGGCTTCTGAGGCTTTGTGATGCCATCTGAAGGTGAGGCTAGGGTCTGAATGGAAGGTTCCAGTCTAGAAACCTTTACCCTCTGAGTACCACCTCCCTTCATGTCTGGCTTCCAGATTGAAAAAGGAGTTCCCCAATTGCCTCTGAAGATGTTCCTTCAATCTTCTTTTATTTTTCTTACTTTTCATTTTGAAATAATTTTAGGTATTTAGGAAGTTGCAAAGACAATACAGAGAGGTCCCATGTACCCTTCACCTAGTGTCCTCCAATGGCCAATCTTGTGTAACTATAGTACAAAATCAAAACCAGTAAACAGACATTGGAACAAATGTGTGCATATAGTTCTATGGCATTTTATCATACCTGTAGATTCTTGTGAATCAAGATACAGAACGATTCCATCACCATGAAGATCTACTGGTGTCCACATTCCACCAGTTGGAGACAAGTGTAGAAAACTTACCTCCCATTAAGTCCCTTTACCCTCCTCCATTTATAATATAATTTCTTTAAATATTTCTTCTATATACATTGAAATTCACATTGAGACAATGTTATGCTTTTAGTTTAGGAAACACAGAGGAAAAGAAAAGTCTATTGTATTTACCCAATTTACTGTTGTTCAGCTTGGGTCATTTATATTGTTCTGACTTCAAGTTCACTGATTCTTTTCATTTGTCCTCTTCATTTTGCTGTTGAGTCCATCCTTTGAGTTTTTTATTTTGGTAATTTTATTTTTCAGTTCTAAAATTCCCATTTGGTTCTTTTTTTATATGTTCAATTTCTTCACTGAGTTTTTTTTTTATCTTTTTATTTGTTTCAAGTGTATTCACAATTGCTTGTTGAAGCATTTTTATGATTCTTTAAAATCTTTGTCAGATAATTCCAATATCTGCATCATCTTGGTGGTGGCATCTGTTGATTGTCTTTTTTTATTTAACTTTAGATTTTCCTGGTCCTTGGTATGATGTATGATTTTGATTGCGTGCTGGACATTTTGGGTGTTATGAGACTCTGGATCTTATTTAAAGCTTCTATTTTAGCAGGATTCCTCTGACATAGTACCAGTTGTAGGTGAGAGATGTTGCCTCACTAATGCCAGGCAGGGGTGAAGGTCCAGGTTCTTCACTCAGCCTTCTTTGTCAACCTTGGGTGGGGAGAGAGGTCACTCCTCACTGCTGAGTGGTTGTGGGATTTCAGACTCCCCAGGAGGCTCCTCTGACACTCTGGCAGGCAGGTGCCTTGTTACCTTTCAATGGGGAGCTCATGTCTCTGGGCAGAGATGAAAGTCCTTGCTCCCACTCAGTCTTTTCTGATACTATGCTGGTGAGGGTTGGAGAATGGAGAAGGGTACCTCATTATAGCTGGGCAAGGGAAGAGACCTAAGGTCCTCACTTGGTCTTTGCTTATAGCGGTGGGGGTGGGGCCATGAGTTTTTCCATGGTGCTTGGCTAGAGTAGGGCAGTTATTGTCTAAAAGTTTTCTGTCTTGCTGAATTGCCTTTTTCCTAGTCCTTTGGCTAGAGAAAGTAAGCAGGTTTTTCTTGAGACTTCATTTTGTCTCTGCCCATTGGCATTTCCAGATTGCTTCTCTAGCGCCCAGTCCAGGATATGTGAGACAAAAAGAAAACACAGGGACCTCACTGTCATGTCAATTCCTGGGTTCCAAGGTCCCTAGTCAGTTAGTCTTCTGCTTCTCACCTTTCAGAATCTTCTCATGTTGGTTTTATATAAAATGCCCAGGGTTTTTAGCTGTGCTTAGCAGGAGGAATAGGGAGAACTGAATTTACTCCAAGCGTGTATACTCCATCCTGGTCTGGAACCTCTTGATGCCATCCCAAGATTCAGGCAGGTGATGGCAGAAGGTGAGCTACAGGATTTGGAGTCCAAGGACTCAGGTTGTAGTCCAGCACTCACATTTTCCAGCACTCATGACCTTGGTTAGTTCACTTAATATCTCTGAGCCTCCATTTACTCAGCAGAAATACAATTACAGCGATAATACCAAATTTATAGGCTTCTATGAGACTGAAATGAGCTGATAAATGCATAACTTTTCAAACCATAAAATTCCATACAAATGTAAGTTATTTTAAATAAGAACTAGGATGGAAGGCAAGAGAAGAGGGGGTGACTGGAGAATATAAGGCAGTTCAGGTTTTCTCAAGTTGGTTATCCCAACTCTCCTATAAACTTGCGAAGATCTGTAAATGAATTACCCACCCCTCCTCCGAGATATCTATGTCAATTCCCTGGAACATGAGGACGTTACCTTATTGGGCAAAAGGTGTGATTAAGTTAAGGATCTTGAGAGGAGGAGCTTATCCTAGATTATCCCAGTGGGTCCTAAATACAGTTACATGTATCCTTCTAAGAGAGAGGAGGAGGGAATTTGAGAGAGACAAACACACAGAGGAGAAGGGGGTGTGAAGACAGAGCAGAGAGAGATGCAGCCACAAGCCGAGGGACCACCACAGCCACTGAAAGCTGGAAAAGGCAAGGACTGGATTTTCCCCGAGAGCCTCTGGAGGGAGCATGGTGTTGACAATACCTTGATTTCGGACTTCTGGCCTCCAGAACTGTGAGAGAATAAATTTTGTTATTTTAAACCACAAAGTTTGTGATCATCATCTAGTTAACACCTTTATCTAACAGATGAGGAAACTGACTCACGATAAAGGAAAGTGACCAAGTCACACAGTTATTGGCACAATAAGCAAAGGACCGGGATTCTGGTCTCACTCTCTTAGTTTACTGATACATGTTGTCTGGGTCTTTTTTTTTCAAACATCTTTATTGAGATATAATTCACATACCATACGATTCCTGCATTTAAAGTGTACAATTTCATGTTTTTCTCTGTGTTCACAGGGCTGTTCAAACATCATCACAATCTACTTTGAGATTATTTTCATCCCCCCTCAATAGAAACTCCGTACCCATTAGCATTCTCGTCTGTGTATTTTGTTGTTCCCTGTTTCAGGCATATTGATCTCATCTCTCAACCAGGCTGGGCTCCTCAATGCCTTATCTTCTGTACTCTTCTCCATTCCCTTTCTGCTGCTTCACTTGGGGCTGTGGTTTGATTGGTTACTCCTAACTCACATTAGAGGTATAGACGAGTCTCTGCTGGAGCCTGGAGCTGGTCGTTTCCTTTATGCTCCCACTTAGGTGGCTGACCTGTAGGAAATGGCCCAACAACTCATCATTCCCTGAACCAACTGTTGAAGATATCCAGATTTAACTGCCCTTGTTTTATTTCTTGAGAGGCAGGGCCCAGAAACTGAGTCACGCTGATGTGCCAGGCAGTTTGAGCTCCCCCTAGTATCTCCAGGGAAACTCCACTGACCCACCCACCACACTGTTGAGGAAAAGTTTACCATGGGCTGGGGCCAGCATCTCTGTATGACCCGGATGTCGGTGTCTGGAAGCCTAAAGAGAAAAACAGAAAGAGAACATGATATTAGGGGAACAGTTTCTCCACATTTCTGAGGTTTTCTTTCTTGGGGCAGAAACCCTACTACTAAAACTCCTGGCCTCTCTCCACTCTGGCTTTCACTCCCTCCCACTCCGCCCCCTGGGTCCCAAGAGCACACACTTGGATCTGTTCCTTTCTATAAGTTTTACAGGGGTACACCCCCATGAATGAGAGGCCTATGGTTTTCCATTGATAATTATGATGGGGTGGTAAGTCAATCACTCTGAACTTTCCTGTTAGGAAGCCCATTGTCGCTGCACACCTAAACCATATCTTCCCATATGGTCTTCATAAAGGTGAATTTTGCCATCTGCCTCATTTTTTGGGCCCCAGAATCGCATGAGCCATTTCTTATAATATATATATACATATACACACACAAACATATGTATACATGCTAATGGTTCTCTTTCTCTGGAGAAACATGACTACTACATGAGTCTTCTTACCTAGATGACAGTAACAGAGTCTCAAGAGCTTCCCAGCTTCCAGTGTCTCTCGCTCCCTATTTATGAAGAGCATTTTGTTTAAATTTTTTATGGAGAGCATTTAGTTTACATTTCTAATATGGAAGAGACAACATTAAAGTTTACTTCTGTTAAGACACTATCCTTGGTGCTTTGACATGTTATTTTATTTAAAACAAGAACTCTGAGACATAGTAATAGAAATAATTTATTGTATTATTTCTTAAGTACTCTACCTGTGTCAGCTGGCTTAATTTTCTCAGGCAACTGAGGCTCAGAGATTGAATAATTTGCTCAAGGTTATGCAGAAATATGTTCTAGAACCAGACATTTAACATTTAAATTCCAACCCAGTACTCTTTATTCCAATGCTCTCTTATTGTAGTGCTGTTCTCATATGTTTCAGAAACCTGGAGTATTCTTAATCTATCTTGCATCGATGCAAATTCATTCTTAAGAGCTTGTAACGCCCTCTACTGACACGTGCTTCATCTGTTCAGCCAGTGTTTACACTCAAGCGGGAAAACTTGACTCTCACATACCACCTTGCCCTCCCATGGCTCCCTTTTCTGCCTGTGAAGAATTCCTTCCACCTGCAACATCTCCCTTTCTGTTCTTTAAGCTCTCCTTTTAACCCTGCTAAAACAGGCCTTTCTGCAGGAAGTCTTCACTGTTGGAAGCTGCTACATTCTGATCACCCTAAATCAATATTCTCCCAGTTGTTTAAGTTTGTTCATTTGTTCTTTCATTAATTCATTTATTTATTCATCCCAAAACGTTTAGTGAGCATCTACTTTGCAAAAGAGACTGAGCCAGGACCTCTGGGAGAAACGTGATAAATCAAAGGCGAAATTTTGGGGAGCTCACATGATCACATATGGTGGGGTTGTCAGGCTGAAGTAGGGATGATACCATGGTCCTTCACTAGTATAGGCAGACTTGAAGGAATAAGGAAGAAAAACAAATATGTATTGAATGCTGCATTCAAAAAATGTTGCCAAGTGTGTGTATATTATCTCAATGTCCAAGGTCCATGATTTCCTCCCTCCAGCTGTGTTCTGGGCACATCCTTTTTGGCCTAAGGTTCTTGCTTTGTCTCTGTCACAGTCTCTCTCTCTCCCCTGTGTTTGTAATGTCTTTCTATTTTTTTTTTTTTTGATGGCTCTTTCTCCTCAGCATAGGAATGTTAATATTATTATTAGTAATAATATTTTGGGCACTTACTATGTACCAGGCAGATCCCATATGTGGTAGGCTGTGTAGTGGCTCCCCAAAGATGTCCTGTCCTAATCCCCAACGTATGAACATGTTATCTTACACATGGTAAAACGGATTTTGCAGATATGATTAAGTTAAGGATTTTGAAGTTGTGAAGTTATCCTGCATTATCTGGCTGGGCCAGATGTAATCACGAGTCCTTTTAAGAGTCAGACAGAAAGACAATGTGACAACAAAAGCAGAGAGAGAGGGAGAGAGAGATATTGGAAGATGCTACAATGCTGGCTTTGAAGATGGAGGAGGGGGCCACAAGCTAAAGAATATAGGCAGACTCTAGAAGCTAGAAAAGATGAAGAAACAGATTCTCCCCTAGAACCTCCAAAAAGAATGCATCCTTGCCAACCCATTTGAAGACCCTGATCTCTAGAAATGTAACACAATAAATTGTGTAATTTTAAGTCACTAAGTTTGTAGTAATTTGTTACAACAGCAATAGGAAACTAATACACCAATCTAAGTCTCTCTTATCTTTTAAAAAACAAAACCTCCCTCCATGCTTTTTCTCTCCTTTCTACCAAAGCCAAGTTTCTTGGAAAGTGCTGTCTCCATCTCCTCCCACACTTGCTCCTAAAAGCACTTCAATCTGGCATCCATCCCCACCACTCAATCAGTTTTCCCCAGGGTCAACAAAAACCTCTTCATCCCAAATATATGAGTACTTTTCAAATTTTACCTTGACGTATCAGAACTGACCAATTCCTCCTTCTTGAAACCCTTTTCTCCGCTTAGCTTTGGTGAGAGCACATCTGCACAATTTTCCTCCTACCTCAGTTCTCTTTCTTAGTCCCCTTGCATTCTGTTGCCCTTTTATATGTTTGGTGTTTTCTCAGAGTCCACCCTCAGTCTTTTCATCTTTGGAAATCTCCTCCAGGTTATCTCATCCATTCTCATGGTTTCAGTAACAATTTATAAGCCAATGGCTCCCCAATCTGTATCTTTACTCAGATCTCATTCCTTACTACAGACTCATAAATCAACTGCCCATTGTCTTGCCTAGTTGACTCTTCAACTGTACCATTAGCATCTCAAACCCTCTCATCATCCAAATTCTTCCTAATTATCGTCTCTGTCAAGTCCGCCTCTCCTCTATTCCAATATAAGAAACCTGGGAGTCATGCTAGACTGCTCTTTCTTCCTGACTCCTGCACTTACTCACTTTCAATGTACTGTCAGTTCCTCTTCTGAAATACCCCTCACATCCTTCCCTTCCTTCTTATCCCCATTGCTTCTACCTTAGATCAAACTTTCTTTTCCTGGTCCTTATCAGTACTTGCAATAGTTTACCAACTGGTCTTCTTACCTCTAGTAGTCTTATTCTCTTATAATCTGTCTTACTCAATGTTAACAGAATAATATACATAAATAAGTCAGACTACTTTACTCCTCAAAATCCATTGTTTGGGTTCCTTTAAGATAAAGTCCAAATGCCACCACATGGTATATAAAATCATCATTCATATTTTCCTTCCATACCTCCCTGCCTAGTCTCTTTTCCTATCACACTTTCCCATGCATCTTATACTCCTTTAGAAAAGACAACTTACATTGACCTCAAGAACCAGGTAGAAAAGTGGCGAAGGGCAGAGGCTTTGGACTCAGACTTCCTGATTTGAATCTTGGCTTCATCACTTACTAAGTGAATTGAGATCTTGTCCAGTATATTTACTTAAGCTCTTCATGCCTCAGTTTCTTCATATCTAAAATGAAATAGGTATCACAGTAACTATTTCAAAGGGTTGTTGTGAGCGTCAAATGAGGTAATACTTGTCGAGTTCTTAGAGTGCTGTCTGGGACAGGGTCAGTGCTCAGCAAAGATTTGCTTCTGTTATCCCGTGACCTCTGTGCCTGGTGTTTACTCTGCCTGCAATCCTGCATCTCTCTCCTCCCCCTTCCCTGCTTGGTCAACTTCTCCTTTAAAGCTAAGCTAGTGTTATTTTCCTTGGGAAGCTTCCCCTGACCTCCACCACCTCCAGGCCGTAAATGCATAACTCTATCATGGTTCTTAGCGCTGAAACTCTTTTTTCCCTCACTAGATTGTAACTTGAGAGCAGGAATTGTGTCTTTATTGTAGTATCACCAGAAACTAACATATAAATATTGTTCACTATATATTTGTTGGATGAACAAGTGAATATGATATTCTGAGTAAGTTCATGTTGTAGTTAATCCAGGAACTTGGTTCTTCAGACAAAAATGCTGCCCCATTTTAAAGGAGAGAACAGACAATTCAGGGCAGGGGGTATGGGGAAGATCTTAGGTCTGGAACTGCTTCCTGGGAACAATATCCTATTTCTTTCCAGGGCTCTGAAGGCCAAGAGGCATTTTTCCACAGGCCTGTGGCACAACCTGTCCTTTCTGCTCCATTGTGGGGGTGTGGAGAGGAAGGGTAAGGAGAGAAGGAAGGAATGGCTCTAGCTCTGAGAGCTCTACCTAGCGTCTGACATATGCTTACTTCAGGGAAACTGTTCTTCCTTCATCCTGGGGCGAAGGGCCCCAGCCTGACATACATTAAAGCTCCCTCAGCCCTTCTAGGGCAGTTAATAGTAGTTTGTTGAACAAATGAATGAAGAGACATCACATTCAGAAGCTGTAATGTATTAGGAAAAGTCATAATATTCCTTCTATTACAGTCAAATAGTGGAAAGGGAGCTCCTGCTGGACTGAGTCACACTTTTAATCAACTGGGAAAGGGATTCTGGGCTTGTCAGGAATGAAGCAAAAAGTTTAGTGTAATATCCCGTCCTTGGTTGTCTCACAGTTTCCTCTTTTGTGAACTTTGCAAATGCTTATAGGGTAGGTTGATCAAATAAAACTAACTTATAAAAGTGCACACAGAGTCTAGTAGAGCACTTTAGATGTTTCAAAGATGCTCTATGAACATAATCTGATGTGTGAAGCAGGAATAGAGCACAATAGTTCTCAGGGGGGTGGCGGCAGCAGGTACGGTGGCATCCCATCAGGACCCCAGGCTTTTTCAAATCACACAGACTCCTCCCCAGTGCCATATGAATCATTTGTTCATGTATTTAGCCAATAAATTCTGAGCATTTTCTGTGTACAATCTTTACTCATTTTGCACAAAGAGTACAAAAATGAGCACAACTGACACTGTCCCAGCCCTTGTGGCACTTAGTCTCATGGGGGAAGATAGACTATCAAGAGCCATTTGGAATATAATGTGGTAAGTGTTATGATAGGGGAGGCACAGGGAGCTGTGGAAGTGATAGATCAGTCTCCTGCCTTAGGCTTGGTGGTGTCAGGATCTCCTCCTGGTAGTGATGATATCTACACTGATACCTAAAAGATGAGGAGGAGTTAGTCAGAGAAAGAGGGGAAATAGAGAAGGTGTCAAGGTGTGTGAGAAGTATTCTGGGTAAAGGAGACAGCATCTGTGTTGCAGGATAAGTAGAACTCAGTTTATACCCTGGAATTGTTAGTTAGGA
Organism: Diceros bicornis minor; assembly: GCF_020826845.1. Classification (NCBI taxonomy): domain Eukaryota; kingdom Metazoa; phylum Chordata; class Mammalia; order Perissodactyla; family Rhinocerotidae; genus Diceros; species Diceros bicornis. The sequence goes on from NC_080743.1 coordinate 62,342,208, forward strand.
CGCCAAACTGAGAGGTACCATCGAAAGGAGGCAAGTCTGTTCTGCTACCCCAGTCATGGTACCCCATCAGTACTCCAGTACCCCATCCTCTACCTCTGCAGGAAATAAATAAAAGATGGTGTGGCAGTGAAAAGAGAAAGGGGATTGATGGAGTTGTGATACGGTCACCAGCCAAGGGATAGAGTGCTGTGTGTTTTGTCGTCACTTCCCCAAAGTGAGGGGTTTCCAAGAAAGCCAATCATAGAAATTGGTGGGTTGGCAAGGAGAGACTGACATCTCAGTCCCTGGTTAGATATCTGCAGATGAACTTGCTGATCTGTTCCCGGTGATTCCTGGAGGAAAGAGAGAGGGTTGACAGGGAAAGAGCTGTCATTCCTGCAACAAGGATGGGTGTGTTTCCTGTAAGGCAAAGGAACAGTGTGGAAATCTTGCTGGTTCTCCTTCAAAGAAAACTGGTAGCCAGGGGAGCCTAGTTATACCACCAAGGATCTGAGGACTTGTGAGGAGCAGTTAAGCTGGAGCAGATTTCCCATCAAGGGATTGTGCAATGGGGAGAGCTCCCAGGAAACTAACCCATGTGCCCATAAAAGCTAGTATATAGGCACCTTCCAAATGGAAAGTGTCCATGACCAGTCAGCCTCAGCCTGAGAGGCAGGTAACCAACAGGTGATTGCAATTACATGCCCAGTTAGGTAAAAGGACTTTTTGCCCTTCCTCCCCAACTCCCCCCAATCCTTCCTCCAGGTCCCAACACAACAACTAGTTTACATTAGTGAAAAAAAGAGTTCTATTAAAGGACAGAATGCACCATTTCCCCAAACCATGTTCTAAGACTGAAGCCTAGCTCGCGCTGAGGGGAAGGAAGGAATGTAAAACTTGATGTGAGATTGAAGTTTTAAAGTGGACTACACTAGACTGCACTTGTAATAACTAAGTGAACAGAAAGCTCCAAAATCTGTCAGAGCCAGAAAGGGAGAAATGAATATGGTGGAAGGCACTGGTTACAACCTGGTTTCACCTCAAGATTGTGTTCAGCAGAGTTCAGACTGTTTATTAAATTTTTTCTATCCATAAAAAGCCCTTGAAGTAAGAGGCAGCCTGGTGTGTTGAAGGAACTAATAATATCTGAAGATGATTGGAACACAGAGTGAGAGAAGGTTGGAGAAGTAGGAAGAAGCCAGGTGATGAAAACGTTAAGGTGTTTTTACTTTATTCCAGGGCAAAGGGAAGGCATGGCATTTTTAATGATCACATTTGCATTTTAGAATGATCCAATAGGGGGTGAGGTGGGGACTGGAGACAGGGAAATCATTTAAGCAAGAGATGATGGTGATCTGTGAATGGCAGCAGGGACGGAGAAAGGTGGTCAGATGGGAAGATATTTAGGTAAAGAGTTATCAGGAATTGCTGACAGAGGGAAAAGCCAATGCAGCTTCTCTTTCCCTGCCTCTCCTGTAAGTGAGGATAAGTGAGGCCATCATGTTACACCAAATGGCCCCAGCCCCTTCTCCTTGTGACTATTTGCTGCTCTGCACGTACTCCAAGAAATTCACATGCTCTCCTGATTTTTGGCCTCTGCTTACGTATATACTCCCCAATAGCTTGACAAATTAAAAACTTTGTGCTATGAGTTTCTCTCCAGGAACAGGCTGACCATAGGCGGGAAACACACCTATGAGGTATCCACCACAGCTGACAGAAGAATGGAACAACGTGATGCCTGGAGCCCGTCATGCCTGGAGACCAACATCCCTGGACCCCCTCCTTACTGCCCATTTTCCCTATATAACTGCCTCAAGATTCTGTAATCTTTGAAGATGGGTCTTGGAGACATTAGTCACCTGTCTTCCAATTTGCTGGCAAATCTAATGAAACTTTGTTTCCATCTCTAACTCATTGTGATTAATTGGCTTAGATTGCCGCGAGCATAGTGAGCCATTGCTTGGTATCACTTCCAGCTGACCCCAGCAATGCTGTCCTGTTTTCAGTTTCTGCTCCCACTTCATTCCATGCCAGACCTACGCCCAGCGCACCTTTTTGGTTCTCTGGGGCATTGTGCTCAGGGAGGCGGGTTGGCCTGGAATGTGCTCCTCACTGTGGGCACCACCGGTACCGTTTCCACAGTCCCCCCAGCAGCGTGAGGAGGCAGGCTGCACCTCAAGCAGCATCCTAGTTTCACAGATGAGGCCGAGGTCCCGACGTTTAAGTGACTTTTCCATTGTACCACAGCTGGTTTGTTACAAAGTATGAATTTCAACTCCAGTTTTAGGGCTCTCTTATTAACACTTCATTGCTGCATCCCACAGCTAATCAACAGAAAGAAAATGATGAAAAAAAAGGACACCATTAACCAAAACGCAGTGCCTTACGCATAGCAATGGAAACAACCAGAGCTCCACGACCAGCTGTCAGGTCTTCCTCAAAGCGGGCAATGATCTTAAGCCCAGGCCAGTCCCGGAGAAGGAGGAAAAGTGCGCATGCTTCAAACCGAGGCCCTACCCGGAATAGGTGGGGCAGTGCGCATGTGCTGAAGTGCCGAGACCCGTTTTGGAACAGGTGGGGAAGGGGCCTAAAAGGAGTGGATTGGCTCTGTCAATCCGCCTATGCTGCCCACGTTCCGTTAGTATAACCTATACCATGGAAGATCGCTTCCTTAGACCTAGAACCGATGCCTTGCGGTCTCGCTGTAAGCACCGCGCTTTTGGAGCCCCCGAAGGTCAAACTGAACGAGTCACGGAACCAGAAGCGCCCAGTTCTCCCGGGGTTTTCCGGGGCAGAGGAAATTGGGGAAGCCCATTGGCTAGTGGGGATCGGAAGGGGCCAGGTCACTCGCCCTGCGCGAGGGGCACTATGGGTGTTGTAGTTTAGGGTACCGCCGTCCAGTCTTATGGAGAGAAATCCTTGAGACCAGTGGGCTGAGATGGCACAGAGAAGTTGCTTGCACCAGGAGACTTGGGTGTGGAGTGGTTGCGTCGGTCGAACTTTGTTCTGCCATTTCTCTTTCGAGTGAGACCTCGCCCTTTCTCTCTCGCCTTCAAGGGCCTTCAGTTCCTCCCATACCTTAGGCTTCACTCTTTATAAGCCCTCGTCCCCTCCTCCTTATCCTCGTTGCTTAGGCGTTAGTTCAGACTTTCATTTCCGGGTCCTTATCAGTTCTTGCAATAGTTTACCAATTGGTTTTCTTACCTCCAGTAGTCTTATTCCTTCATGATCTGTGCTATTCAATGTTAATAGAGTAATATACACAAATAAGTCTGACCACTTTCAAAATCCATCATCTGGGTCCCTGTTACCTTTAAGATAAAGTCCAAATGCCACCACGTGGCATATAAACTCTTCATTCATCTTGTTCTTCCATACTTCCCTGCCTATTCTCTTTTCCTATCACGCTTTCTCATGCATCTTATATTCTTTTACAAAAGACCGATTTCAAGAACCAGGTAGCCAAGTGGGGAAGGGCAGAGGCTCTGGACTCAAACTTCTTGGTTTCAGTCTTGGCTTCATCACTTAGTAAATAAACTGTAATCTTGTTGGGTATATTTGCTTAAGCTCTCCATGCTCAGTTTCTTTGTCTATAAAATAGGGCTTATCACAGTACCTATTTCAAAGGGTTGTTGTGAGAGTCAAATGAGGTAATACTTGTCGAGTTCTTAGAGTGGTGTCCAGCACAGGGTCAGTGCTCAGCAAGGGTTTGCTTCTGTTATCTCCTGACCTCTGTGCCTGGTGTTTAGTCTGCCTGCAATCCTGAGTCTCCTCCCCTGCCCTTTCCCTGCTTGGTCAACTTCTCCTTTAAGGCGAAGCTAGTGTTATTTTCTTTGGGAAGCTTCCCCTGACTTCTACCACCTCCAGGCCATAAATGCATAAATCTGTCATAGTTCTTAGTGCTGAGACTGTTTTTCCCATCACTAGATTGTAACTTGAGAGCAGGAATTGTGGTTTTATTGTATTATCACCAGAAACTAGCATATAAATGTTGCTCTATATATATTTGTTGGATGAACAAGTGAATGTGATTTTCTGCGTAAGTTTATGTTTTAGTTAATCAAGGAACTTGGAGCTGGCTTGTAGAATGAAAGAATTTTTTTTTTTTTAACATTTACAGAGCATCTATTATGTGTAAGCTAGTTTGTGTATAGTGTATAGCGTGACGCCTATAGAGATAAGATGTAGTCCTTAACTTTGAACAATCCACAGTCTAGAAAAAACTATAGAATGGTCTACTTAAGGATATTTAATGCAATTGTAGCTAAGTAAAAGTACCTAAGTCTGAAGAGAGAGGGTCAACTCTTGTGTATTTGGGATGTAGAATAATTTTTCCCACTTGACATACTTTTCAGCTGGCCTCTTTGCTAGTCTCTCAGCTCTGGGACCACCTTCCCATGATGTTCTTGTGCAGAAGGATGAGCCTAACCAGGCAAGTAAGACACAAAAGAAACAAAGAAGCCTTCCTGTGGATTATCTCTGCTATTCTCTCTAGTGACACCAGTAGTTAAAGTGTACCACTAAAACTTATTTTTGTCCATTCTGCAGATTGTGAAGGGTGAATATAATTCACTCACTTACTTACTCATGCTCACTTATGTATGTGATATGGATTTTTTCTGTTGATTTGATTATGTTTCTCTGTTCTTCCCTGAATCTGGCAAAAGTACTTTCCAGAGGCTCGACTAGCACACTGACTTGAGCCACAAAGTTAAAGAGCCAGCTGAGAAGATGAAGCCAGCCTCCTAGGTCTTCAGTGGGGCTTTCTTGTTCTTAAGGTGGGAGATCATTCTCTTTGGGGCTGGGAATCCTTCCTAACCTCAGAAATCTTAGTTCTAAGACCCTCTGTCAGAATCTCAGGCATTCTGTTACCTGGAAGTGGCTAATTCTGTGAGCACCCAAATTATACACTCTATGATTATTGGCTGTAGCTTCAGCTGTGTTCCTAGAGACAAAACCTGATTGTTCTGCCTGGTGAGCTCCAGAGCTGGGCCAGAACAGCTACTGCAGACACAAATGGGGAAGAAGCAGTGGCGCTGCTCAGGAATCTCTACAAGCAGCAGAGCAGGCTCAGGCAATGGCTAAGACATAAAAGCCCTTCCCATCATGTATCTTCGTGTCTACTGGCAACAGGCCCTGAATTAGTTGTCTATCATGCTGTCTCTCTCCTGCCTTTTTGCAGCCACACTCATTAAAAGTCAAGATTCTTAAGCTCTACTTTCCCTTCCATCTTCTGCCCATGGTAATCAGGCTCACAGCCCTGTCATTAAAAAAAAAAACTGCTCCAATAAAGTTTACATCTAATTAAATCTAATTTGCCAAATTCAGTGGACTCTTCAGCTCATCTTACTAGGGACTTACATCTTACTTACTTCTTGCAGGATTTCTCAGTGTTCACTACCTAGTAAGTAAACTGTGGTCTTGTTCAATATATTTATTTCAGCTCTCCATGCCTCAGTTTCTTCATCTATAAAATAGGGTTTATCATAGTACCTATTTCGGAGGGTTCTTGTGAGAGTCAAATGAGGTAATACTTGTCGAGTTCTTAGAGTTCCTTCACCAGTTCATTTATTAGTTCTTGGTTCTCCTCCTTTGACTCTCACCGTTTCCTCTTGGGCCACTTTGGATATTGCCAGTCCATCAAGTGTTTATGTTTTTCAGGATTCTGTCCTTAATCTTCTCACTGTACACACTCTTTCTGGGTAAACTTTCCCCTCCCTTGCCATTTATTAATTACTGATTTCCAAACCTACACCCTCTGCCCTGATATCTCCCCTTGGCTCCTGTTGATTCAGGATAAATTCTTTTAGGTTTCTACCTTAATTCTGACCTACGCTGTGTCTCATCTAAATTACTGCTTTTACTTCTCTCTCTGGTCTCCTTGCCTCCAGTCTCAACCCCTTCCAAGGCATCCGGTTCACTATCACCAGAGTAATTGTCACTAACCACAGATGCGACCGTGTCTCCTACTTAAAACCCCTCAGTTGGTAACTCCTTAGTTGGCATTCTAGGCACCCCCGTTTCCCCTCCCCCACTCTGACTCCTGTTTACCTCAACATTTTATCTTGCATAATACCCTTCCTCACTTGATAGTCCAGAAATGTGAAATTTGCAATTCCCTGACTATATTGTTTTATTTTTCTGAGTGTTGTTCTCTTTGCCCAGAATGCTCTTTCCCTTAATCCTTGCCTTTCTACAGTTGCTGGTCTTTCCCAGCCCCGCTGGAGGAATATATCTTCCAAGAAGCTTTAACTGCCCTCCTCTCTTCCCCATGATAGATGAGTTTCCTCCCCTATGTTCTATCAAAACAAAAACACATTACTGTGTTTAATAATCTCTTTCTAGCTACTAGATTTAGGTCCTTTGAAGGTGGTCCTGTGAAGGGCTATCTTCATGGTATTTAAGAGTACAGGCCCTGGACTCAGTCAGGCCCAGGTTTGAATTCCAGCTCTGCCACTTGTTCGCTGGAAGTCTTTGGACCAGTCACATAACTCATTGGGCCTGTTTCCTCTTCAGTTAAATGGTCATAATTTTATTCATTTTTGTGTCCCCAGCTTCTGGCAGCAGGCTTAATGCACTCAACTTGGTTTTCTTTTTGTAGATTTTTCCACATTCCTTGCTCCTTTACTGTTCATACAGGTCCAGGACTGCTGACTCTTGGTTGTAACAGCAGTAGGCCTGACGTGAGTGAGTGATGTGTAAGTGTATCTGTCTGTATTTGAGACAGAGAGAGCGAGAATGAATGTATGAGTAGGTTATATCCCAAGCTCAGTCTTGCTCCATTTGATTGTTACAAGTGGATGATGTGTGTCTAATTAGGGTCCTAAGTTAGGGTTGGTGGTGGCAGTGGGAATGAAGAGCAGGTTATGCCAAGCAAAATAAGACTGGAAAAGATAAAAACTTTCAAAATATTTATACTTGCTTTTAAACACTTCCAGCTTAAAACCCACAAAAACAAGTGAATTTGAATATGATTTATTAAATTGACATCTTAAACCTAAGGTGGTTTTATTTTGATTCATAGTATGTAAACTTTAACTTTAGTCATTTACTTTTGTTTCAAACAAAACCATGAGAGTAAGAGATTTCAGAAGTCTAAGAGGTGGTGTCTTTGATTTTTCTGGTAGACTGACTTTAGAGAATGGGTTAATAATATGGTAAGTTCTCATTTCAGCCTAGTTTTCAAAAAACGGTTGGTTGTATTTCAGAGAACTTCCAGAATCTGCATATTATGTCCTTCAACGCATGAAATATGCAATAAAGCAAGTACTGTGCTCCCCTCCAAAAAAAAGATGTGGATAATGATAGCTGAAAGTTAACAGTTGAAAGTGGGCAGTGATAATGGACAATTGAAAGTTGACCATACCTCATTTTGGTTTTCTTCCTTTGTTTTGAATTCTTCAGAAGAAAAATGTTGGATTCTCATAATAATAACCTATATTTGAGGCATGTTATTCCTTATTTTTTTTACTCAGGTATGTCTGGTTAGCAGAATACTTCCAGGGTATTAGAGCATACTGAAATATTACAGGAAAGGACAGTAAATGCTCTACAGCATCCAAACTGGAAAAAGCTCAGCAACAGGAAGACAGTGAAAGATAAAGAAGCATCTCACCAAGAAAAGTGCCATGGATTTTGCCTAAGATGTGATTGTCCCTAAGAAGTATCCCCAGGGGAATGGTTCTGTGTATGCAATGAGTTTGGGAAGAGCTTCAGTTGGCATGCTGTCTTTTTTCAGCCTTAAGAGAATCCACTTGAAGGAGAAATTCTATATATATGTCCAATGTGGCAAAGCTTCTTTCAGAGCTTTCATTTCATCTAGCACCAGAGTTCTCGTTAGTGAAAAAGCCTATAAGTGTACAGAGTTTGAGAAAAAGTTTGGTCACAACTCCACCCTCACTCAGCACTGAAGAAACCTATACATGCAATGACAGGGACAGTTTTCTTTTGATTCTCAGATCTCCGTGTATATCGGAGAACACACATTTTTCTGCCATCTTTTAGGGAGAAGGCCACCTGACAGAAACATCCAAGAAAATATGGAGGAGAGAAAATACTTTCTTAGGCCATCAAGAAGGATAATTGTGCATGCTCTGTGGATGTCGGCTAATTTACCAGGAAAGAAAAATGGGGCCAATTTGAACCATGGACTCTAGGTGGCAGTTGTGTTTGAGCTGAAGAAGTTGGTCAGCCATGAATATCCCTCTGTCAGTATCTCCTCCTCACCTCCCTTTACCAGTTTTTCACTCAACCTCCAATACTTGGCCCAAACATCACCCTCTCAATTTCTGTCATCCTTCCAGCTATATTAATTCTGATAGGTCTTCCCTGATAGATGTAGGTGCCCTGGGTCCAGGCACACCAAAGACCATTCCTTGTTCACCTGCCCAGTTCTTTGCAAAACCTGTTCTCTAACATGGCCTCTAGTTTTGCCAATCTTTCCTTACCCTTTTCACAATCATGTCTAAAAAACTCCTCTGGGATTCAGGAGCTAGAATTTAGATTCTTTATCACTAAATATAAATAGTTCTCCTCTATGCATTTCATTTTCACTTGAACAATGAAAGGATTGACTTAGCTAAATGCTGAAGTCACCCATAGCTCTTTTGGTAACTGGGGTTAAGTGGTGCTGCCCTCTTCATATGGGGAATTCCCTGTAATTACACACTGTATTCTCCCAGGTGACTCATAAACTGTATTTGAGGAAAATATTTTCGGGAAAAAAACTATAATGGGAGGGGAGCAAGAAAGGGAAGAACAATTTTACTCAAAAGGGGAAGTGGGACCTCCTGAGTTAGTTTTATTTTAAAGGGTCTTAAAAAGTCTAACCTAAATTTTTCCTGTTGCAAAGGGCTTCGTTTTATCCTCTTTCTTCTTCTAGAGCCAAGGATTCTTTCTAGGCCCCTGAAAGGTTTCCCTGAATGACATGTCCATTTCAAACATAAGTACATGCAGAGAACTCTGATAAGGTGCAAGAATAGGATTAGGATTGTCATGAGCAAGCCGTGGCAGAGGGAAGTGTGTGTGTGTGTGTGTGTGTGTGTGTGTTTGGAGAGAGGTGTAGAAGGTCAAGAGTCTGAAATAAATTTAGCTCCTCCTTTTTTTCTGATCAAAATGACTATCAGGGGGAATTTTGTTCCATGTACAGGAGTCCAGAGAGAACAGGAATGAGGGAAGGTGAGGGAGAAGTCAAAGGGACCCCAAGGAGGCCCACTTCACCTAGAATATGTACTTCCTGTAGCTAGGGAGCATTCCTGGAATGTGCAAAGTTGCCTCTTAGGAAAGTGGTCCTGACTAGTCTCCTCCCATTTTAGGCACTTTGACTACAACTTAGATTCTGAATCAAAATAACTTGTCCAGAGTCTCACTGCTGTAAGTGAGAGAGCAGATTAAAGAAGCAAAGCCTGTCTGATAAAATGATTGCTCTTTCCCTTACTCTCTGTTGGCAAAGGCAGTTTGGTGGTGGTGGTGGGGCGGGGTGGCGTCCATTGATATTTCTGGTACATTCCTTGAATTCCTCATTAATAGGGGAGGGTTGTTGGGATGCAGATGTGAACATGGACATGGGGGAGGCACCTGCTGAGTGAGGACATCTTGTGCTGCTTCTCGTGTCCTCCCCGCCTTATGCTGTGACCCTTGATCACGCAGACACACCCAGTGGTGACATACTCAGGCTGCAGCACCTTGACTGCATGCAGAGACACCGAGGCAAGGGAGGTACATTTGGGGCAGAGTAGGAAACCATCTTATTCCTTAGGTGTCTTAGGGGACTCTGCTGCTTTTTCTCAAATACTCCATTTTTTTTGTCTGGTCATGTGTGTGTCTGGGGTGGGTGGCTGGTGCTTAAAGAGGAAGAGACACAGTATTCTGGGATCTATGACTTCATCTGCTACTTGGTGCAGGCAGACCTACCCAGGAAATCCTCCCCCTCTTCTCTGTTTGTTGAATCTCTATTTCTGTCTTCAGAAATCTTGGGCCATCTCCTCTTCCCACTAGGAGGCCTTTGCAGACCATCTCCTGAAGAAGCTTAAAGAGAATCAGCAAACTGCTTGGCTTCTTTCATTTGGTTCTCGGGATAGCAAAACCCACAGGAAACCCACTCTTTCTCTTCTCTTCACAGATATGGGGAACACACTACTTCCTGTGCTCTATTAGGCTTGGCTGTGTGGTTATAAACTGAAGTTTAGAATTGAAGTTTTTTTCCTCCTTTTCCTCCCGATATATGTATATTGTATACATTTCAGAAAAATGATAAATGTGAAACAAAACAAAAAAATCACCTGTTTCTATCTTTACTCAGAGAAAACACAACATTTTAGAACTTAACGTTTTAGAAATTTCCCTTCCAATAGTTTTATCTGCACATGAATGAAAACTTAAAAATAACATCTGCACCTATTTTTAATAAAATATTTTTTAACTGTAAACTGAAAAAGTTTAAACAAGGCTGTGAATGAGGTACCAAAGTGTTTGTACTAGTTGGCAAATGAGCTTTTTTGTGCTTTTTTTCCTCCTCTAGATTCTTAGAAAATGCCAAGTGGGACTGATAAAACAGAACAGGGTTGCCAAAACTGTGAGACTATAGTATAGTAGAGTAGGAGAGCTTAAGTTGAGCATAATTGCCTTGAAGCAGCATTTTGCCCATGGTTAGGGTTTCTGTGCCTCTCATTGCATGGTTTATGGGAGGCCCACAGTGGCTAGAGGTCAGGCACAGAGTGGCCAACAGCAGTCAAGGAAGCAAGCAATATGTTACTGCCTCAGGCCTGAAGGTAGAGTGAGGCTATATGCATAGGATTAATCCCAAATTTATAGTTTAGAATGGGTCTAGAACAGCACTGTCAATAAAAATATAATGGAAGTCACGTATGTAATTGAAAATTTTCTAGTAGTCATGTTGAAAAAGTAAAAAGAACTAAAAAGAACAATTAATTTTAATAATATATTTAACATAATATATCCTAAACATGAACATTTCAGCATGCAATTAATATTTTAAAATTATTAAGGAGATATTTTACATTTCATATGTTTAAGTTTTTGAAAACTGGTATTTTAGACTTAACAACACATCTGAATTCAGTTAGCCATATTTCACATGCTCAGTAGCCTCACGTGGATAATGGCTACCATACTGGATAGTGCAGATCTAAAGAAATTTGGAGTTTTGCAGTGGGAAAAGGGACAGTGTAAGTGGTTTGGGACTAAGTTTGTGAATAATGGGAAGGTACTGAAGGCCTGTTTTAATGTGCTGTTAAACTATGAGGCATGAGTTGGCTTTATGACTTAAAAAGGGGTCTAAGTACAGGGATAGACAATTTGAGGCAGTGTTGATGGTAGGCACAAACTGAGTGGCTTAAAACACCCAAATTTATCAACTTACAGTTCTGGAGATCAGAAGTCTGAAATGAGTCTCACTGGGGGAAAATCAAGCTGTCAGCAGGGCTATGTTCCTTCTGGAGGCTCTAGCGGAGACTTGCCTTTTCCAGCTTCTAGAGACTGTCTGCATGCCTTAGCTCATGACTGCTCTGTTCATCTCTGAAGCCAACAATGTTGGGCTGAATTCTTGTGCTGCCATCTCTCTGGCTTTTCTCAGCTTCCCTCTTACTTTTAAGCATCCTTGTGGTTACATTGGGCCCATCTAGATAATCCAGGATAATTTCCTTGTTTTAAGGTCAGGTGATTAGCAACCATAATCTTATCTGCAACCTTAATTTCCCTTTGCCTGTAACCTAATATGATTACAAATTTTTGAGATTAGGACACGGCTATCTTTGGAGGGGCATTGGCTAGGTCTTGAAGTAAACTTAAGTCTCCCAAATTTCTGTAAGCACTTACCCCGTAACTATGAGTTTCATGCATCCAATAATATATTATAATACAATGCATACATGTGGTTTTTCTCACACCAACCAAGCATATGGTGTCTTTTCCAACACCACATCTCCAACTCTCCGATACCAACGGGGTATCCTACAATTCAATTCAATTCTGACACTCATTACCTGGAATTAGTGTTGGCCTCCACAGGCTTAAGGGCTCAGTCTCACAAAAGTACGCTCACTTCAGATGCCAGTTGCAAGTATCAGGTCTCCAGGTCACTTCACACTTCTTTCTGACTTGGCTACAGTCAGAGGTTCCCACAGTCTCCTCTCCTTTCAGGTTTGATAATTTGCTAGAATGATTTGCAGAACTCAGGAAAATGCTATATTTACTATTACAGTTTATCATAAAGGACACAGATGAGCAGTTATATGAGGAGGTACATAGGGTGAAGTCTGGAAGGGTGCCGAGTGCAGAAGCCTCTGTCCCCATGGATTTGGGATGTGCCACCCTCCTGGCATGTGGATGTGTTTGCAAACTTGCAAACTCCCAGAACTCTGTGATTTAGGGGGCTTTATGGAGGCTTACTAACATAGATGCGATTGATTAAATCAAAGGCCATTGGTGACTAACTTAATCTCCAGCCCTTCTCTCCTCCGCAGAGGTTAGGGAGTGGGGCTGAAAGTTCTAAGCTTCTAATCGAGGGTTGGTCTTTCTGGCAGCCAGCCTCCATATTAAAGCTATCTAGGAGTCTGTCAAGGGCCACCTAGTTAGAACAAAATACTCTACTATCACAGTGTCACTCAGGGAATCCCAAGGGTTTTAGGAGCTCTGTGCCAGTACCTGGGGACAAAGACCAAACATCTCTCCTACTATGCCACAGGATATAAAAATAAAGTAGCTGTTATTCATTAGTGTTTAATTTGTATCCGACTTCATACTAAGAACTTTATATATATCATCTTTTAAAATATTCACAGAAATCCTATGAAATAGATATTAATACTTCCATTTTACCTAGATATTAATACTTCCATTTTAAATGGGGAAACTGAGACCCAATAAAAGTAACTAAATTTTCTCAGTTACACAGCTAGTATTGTTTATGTTTTTGTCAAAAAGCCAAAAAGTTAATGACCAATTTAAATAGGAGGAGGTCGATCTATTTATCTTTATAAATCAAAATTTAAAAAATTGACCCCTATGGGAACTTATACAAAAGTCACCAAATTGAAAGTGCCTGCATATTCAACTTGGCATTTTGTATCCTGATCACCACCCAGGCCCCCACCCTCACCCCAATTGTTGTTCGTTATGCTGTTGTCAAACATTAACTATGACTGTCATGACATACTATGAAATGAATACCATACATGTTGTCTTATCCATTTTAACCATATATTTAGTTACTTAAATTGAAATCCTTACTTTTCAACATTTACTTTTTTATTTTTTTTTAATTTTTATTTGTTTTTTTCCCCCAAAGCCCCAGTAGATAGTTGTAGGTCATAGCTGCACATCCTTCTAGTTGCTGTATGTGGGACATGGCCGGAGAAGCAGTGCGTCGGTGCGCGCCTGGGATCCGAACCCGGGCCGCCAGTAGCGGAGCACGCGCACTCAACTGCTAAGCCACGGGGCCAGCCCAGCATTTACTTTTATTTACAGCTGATCTAGGAAAAAAATCTCATATTTCATTCAATAAGTTTATTAGACAAATATTTTATTGACTGCACGAGACATGCTTTGTAATGTTCTAGATGCTGGGTGAACAACAGTGAATACAACAAAGTCCCTGACCTCAAGTTGCTTACATTCTCATGTGGAGTGACAGACAGTGAACAACTGAGCAAGTAAATATATAATATGATATTAGGTAATTATAGATATTATGGAGAAAAATAAAGCAGTGTAGGGAGGCAGACAGTGGCAGGGAGGAGAGGGCATCCCCTGTAATGTGGTCAGGAAAGTCTCACAGACAAGATGATGTTGGAGAGAGTTCGGAAGGAGGGGAGGCAGTGAGCCATGCTGATATCTGGGAAGTGAGCATTCCAAGCAGAGGGAAGCACAGTGTAAAGGTCCTCAGGTGAGAACTCAATTGGTGGTTTTGAAGATCATCAAAGATACCCATGTGGCTGTTGCTGAGTAAAGAAGAAAGGGGTAGAAGGTTGAGCCAGAGAGGTATGGCAGGGGACCAGATCCTGCAGGAACCTTGTAGGCCAAGTTAAGGCCATTGTAGGTTCTGGATTTTACTCTGAGTGAGATCAGAGCCATTGGAGCCATCAGAGTGGATCTGAGCCATTACTCGGAGCAGAAGAGTAATGTAATCTGACATATTTTAAAGGGCTTTCTCTGGCTAAGTTAAGAATGACTTGTGGAGGTGGACAGACCAGTGAAGAGGCTATTCAGTAGGCTGAATGAAAAAAGATGGTGCAATGGACCTAGGTAGTTGTAGTGGAGGTGATGAGAACTTGTAGGATGTTGGATATATTTTAAATGTGGAGTTGATGGATTTCCTGGACTGAAAAAAAGAAAGGAATAAAAGGATAATTCCAAGGTTTTTTGCCTGATCAACTTTAGCAACCACAATGCCATTGAATAAGAAGAGAAAAATGACCTAGGATAGGTCTGGGGAGGGGGCGACTATCAGGAACTGGGCTGTGGGCTGTGGGCTTGGCTTTGTCCAGCACATGATAATGTACCAAATACGTGCACCACCATGATTGATCCAAACAGCACAACTCTGTGAGGGGCTTTAATTGTCCCCACTTTCCGGATGAAGAAATTGAGATTCAGGGACGTTAAGAGAATTGTCCAAGTTAATGCAGGTTGTATAAGTTAGATTTAGTGTTAAGCAAGGACTTCCTGTGTGGTCTTATGTGTTCTCTTAAACTGTCATGTTTCATCAGCTTCTCACGGTTTGCAGGACCACAACAAACCAAAATAACCAGACAAACAGACCGACAGGCCACTGAGGTCCTCACCTGGCTCATGACCGGAACTTTAGCTACTGTAGCTCGTCCTACACTTACTTCCCAATTTACTTCAAATTCTCCTCTCTTTCCTTACTTTGTGATTCACAGTCTCTCTTACCCTATGACCTGATTCTGGGCACCACTCTTCACACAATAACCTTTTACCTTGTCATGGCTTCTTACAGACCGTACTCCTTCTGAATTCACTGCAGCTTCTTGATTGGTAACTGGACATTTTAAAATACAGGCTAAATGCACTTTTTGATATGGAATATGTGTCTCTATTTCTACAATTTGCTTTTATAATGCAAATCAGGGTTTCTATATTCGTATACAGCCTTGGAAAAAGTAATAAAAAAAACCAGTTAATTTGTATACATATTTTATGCATATAGCCATTTTGCTGGGTCTGTGCTTTGGATGAGAGTGTTGACTACCTTTGTAATGGTCATTTTAACTTTTCATAGGCTTTACCTGATATTAGAAAGCTTAGAAAATCAAAATAGTTACCAAACAATTACATTAGGTAATACTTCTCCACTTTTCCTATAGTGGATGAATCACTAGGTTCTTTTATATGAATTTTTTTCTCTAAATACGTGTTTGCTACCAGATCATTGGCAACTTGGTAGAGAAGCTAATAGGCAGCATAACCTAAAGAGAAAAGGAAACTTTGCAAGCAAAGGTCAACCTGAAAAGGAAGTCAGAACATCTTGAAGTAGCAATATGAGTCAATGTCAAACTAACATCCAATATTCATCAAGTCAATTTACACTAATCTTTCCGGGAATATACTTTTTACTCAATGAGGTATGCTTGTTTTTAAATACCAAGTAGTAATTGCATTCAACTATTCTTTCATCAATAATTCCAGACACTGTTCTGAGTGCTGGGAGGTATAGCAGTGAACAACACTGAACAAAAATCTCTGACTTCATGGAGCTTAGTTTCAAATGAGGAGAGGTTTGTCCAGTGAAAAGGTTTCGTGTCAAGAGTAGGCAAGGCCTGCCTGGGATAGAAGAGGACATGTCTGACTATAGTTGGGATCTGTGGTGGAGAGTTGAAAGAGATAGTGAGGGACAAGGGAGGGTGTTAAAATGTGAGTTCTGAGGGTGAGAGAGGATGTCAAGGTGGAGGGGAGCCAGCCTGCAGGGGTGGGAAGAGGAAGTACTTAGCCTAAGAACCTTGTTCAGTGGGAAACAGAACTCTAGGTCTACTCAGTGCTCATTAAGTGTTTAATCGAATTGAAAAAAATTTATCTCATTCTTCATGTCCAGATAACTTATTTTATGCATGTTTTTGTTTTATGAAGACTTCAACAGAATAGTCTACGAAAGGCTGCTGAAAGATTGAATCATAGAAATATTAGAATATAGTTATTTTACAGTGAAGGAGCTATTTAGAGACAGCAAATATAGGATGGGAATAAATGAATACTTTTTTGGATGGAGAAGAATAGTTTTTGGGTTCTCCTAGTGGTCAGAAGAACACAAGATTTTCAGTACTATGATCTTTCTCCTTCTCTGAAGGATATAGCAAAAGATGTGCTGGGGAAGTCATAACACAGAAGGCATTGGTGTGTGTCAGCTCTTCATCAATAATCTTGTCAGGTGCCCCAGGTTCATAGATAACACTAAACTTTTCCAGTATTCAACTGGCAAAGTAAGGGGTTCCAAACAGAAGGAAAATCTGGCAAGAGTTTATAGGTTACAAAGTGAAAAGTAAACCTTTAAGTAGAGAAATATTAAAGGTAACAATTAGGAAAAAATAATGCAAACTATTGTTAATATTAGACATCCTAAAAATGACACTTGAAATACTACTAATAATATTTGAAGAACAGAAAACTCTATGTTTAAAAAACTCCCAAGGCTAATTATAGATAGACAAGAGTATAGCTTTAATCTATCAACCATAAAATTATAGAGTTGGGAGGGACTCAGAGGTCCACCTGTCAGCCCTATTCAAATGACCAACCACATATCAGAGAAAGGAATAGATCTCAGATTTATTACAGCTGATTTTCTGAAGATATTTAATTTTGTGTTGCTGTGGCTGAAGCGATACCAGGCACTATTAGGAATACCACGTCTTGGAAGCCAAACCATAGACATAGTTCTATTCTTGGGCAAATCCATGCTTAAACAGAGCAGGGACACAGAGCCAGGGAAAGAGGGGAAACAGGATTTGGGTAGAAGATTGGGCAGCATTAAGAGATGGGGAGGGAATTTAAGTATGTTCATTTGGAAAGTATATTCAAAGGGAATTGACCTCACAAGCCACAGGCTAAAACGATCGTGCATTTCAGTCTCTAAAGATGAATACTAAGAAAATTATGATTCAAGTGATTAGAGCATAAAACAAAAAAGAATATGGGCCAAGCCTGGAATATTTTTAAGGGAAAATAAGAAAGAAAAAGGTAAAAAAATGAGGGAATGCTTCTTTAAATAGAAGAGAGTCAAAATAGGAATGGAGAGCCACAAGAGACTATCTAGGATCCCTGGGGTTTTTGCTCAGGATAAGGGGACAGGCTGATGTAACACTTCCTTTAAGAGCCCAAGGTGCCACTGAATTGTCATGGATTGCTATATCCCTTGATCTTTTTCCCCCTGAATCCTGGCTATACAAATGAATGAGATTAATGCAATTTCTCCTTTTTTTTCTACTCTCAAAGAGAAGAACAATGAGCCCTCTATTTTTTTATTCCCATGAACTTATTCCTAATCATTACAAGGATATATAGGAAAGTTACATAGAATCCAGAATCTTACAAAGATCTTACAGTCATGGCTTCTATGCTGTGGTATATTATTCTCTTGTAACAAAGTATAGGTACAGGGCAAAATGCTATAGGCATAAGGACAATACTTAATTTATAGGACTGTTGTAAGAATCCAAAGGAAAAATATATGTGTAGGGGAGGAAGAGAATTCCTCTACCCACTCTAGGTCCTTCTTGCTGGGCTACAAATTAAATTGCATGAGAATAACAGGAGAAAAGCAAACAAAACTTTATAACACGTATACATGGGAGAGATTCAGGAAAACTGAGCAACTCAGCCATCTGGCTGAAGTTGTCATCTTAAATAGCATCTTCAGCTAAAGACAAAGGAGACTGTTGGGGGTAGTGCTTTGGGACTCAAAGGGGAGGAAGGCAATTCACATGGAAATTGGAAAGCAAATGTTTAGTAAACAAAACTTTGATAAGGATGGGCTTAGCAAGGACCCTCCCAGTCAATAGGTACCCAAAGTTATCTATGGTGATGGCCTGTCCTGGGGACAGGCCTTCTATCTTAAATTTCTTTTAAGCAGTTAGTGGGGGGGAGTAGGGAGAAGGTGAAAGTTTCTTTCAGAGTCTTTTGTTCTTGAAAATAATCAAGGCAAAGAGACATATTTTGAGGTGTCAAATTCTGATCCTCCACACATTTGAAGAGCTTAATATAATGCGGGCCTGTAGAAACTGCTCAATAAATATTAATGATAATAGTCTTTACAAGAAGAGACCCATTTACTTCCCCAAATCATCCATCTCACTGGTTTTGGCCAGTTCCTCACCCAAAACACACACCCTTAGTGACAAGAATACTACTCCATCATGGCCCCTTTCCCCAACACCTAGGCTTTTTTTTGCAGATGACTTTCAAATGTTTACCTGGGAGTCACACTAAAAAACACATTTCCCATCTTGACCCAGTACATACAACTGTTTCATAAAACAGTTTTTACCCTTGCTGTTCATGATTCAGTCTGATATTTTCTACCCTATCTATCCAAGTCTATTCTATTTCACTAAAACAGGAAAGCTTGTTGTGGCCCATTAAATTGATTTCACAGCTTTTAAGGGGTTTGCCATTATAGTCTGAAAAACACTGCCTTAGAGGAAGTCTGAGCAGAACAAATATTTGCATTGTGAAGACTTCCAGCCTGAGTGAGAACCATGCGACTAGATCTCTAGTCGGCAACAGCAGTTGACTCATCTAGGCAACTCCTTTCACCTTACCATTGAATACAAAGTGTGTCTGCACATCTAGTAGAATGGCCCAAATTTGGAACACTGGTAACACCAAATGCTGTGAGGATGCGGAGCAACAGATACTCCCACTCATTGCTGGTGGGAATGCAAAACGGTACAGCCACTTTGGAGGACAATTTGGCAGTTTCTTTCAAAATTGAACATACTCTTACCACCTGATCCAGCAAATCATGCTCCTTTGCATTTACTTCAAGGAGCTGAAAACTTACGTCCACATAAAACCCTGCACCTGGATAGTTATAGCCACTTTATTTATAATTGCCAAAACTTGAAAACAATCAAGATGTAAACTTTGGTACATCCAGACAATGGCATACTATATAGTACTAAAAAAAGAGCTATCAAGCCATGAAAAGACATGGAGGAAACAAATGCATACTAGTAAGTAAAAGAAGCCAATCTGAAAAATGTTACATATTGAATATTCCAACTACGTGACATTCTGGAAAAGGCAAAACTATGGAGACATGAAAAAGATCAGTGGTTTCTAGGGGTTGGGGATGTGGGGAGGGATGAATAGGTGGAGCACAGAGGATTTTGGGGGCAGTCAAAATACCCTGTATGATCAAATAATGATAGATGCATGTCATTTTACATTTGTCCAGATCCATAGAATGTACAACACCAAGAGTGAACCCTAAGGTAAACTATAGACTTTGGGTGCTAATGATGTGTCAACGTAGGTTCATCAACTGTAAGAAATGTACCACTCTCGTGGGGGATATTGATAATGGGGGAGGCTATGTATGCGTGGGTGGCAGGAAGTATATAGGAAATCACTTGTACCTTCCTCTTAATTTTGCTGTGAATCTAAAACTGCTTTAAAGAAATAAAATCTTAAAAAACACCCCAAACCAGTGTGTTCAGTGAAGTTCTCTGTTGACACATTTTTAAAATGGGACTTTAATTGAACATTTATTGAGCACCTGTGATGTGTCTGACCCTGTGCTTGGCACTGGAACTATTGAGATAAATGGAAAGGTCTCCTTCCTCCAGGAACACACTGACTAGTTAGGTAGACAGTCAGGTAGGTAGTGGCAGTGTGGTGAGAGCTAGAATGAACGCATACAGACGGTTCTACAGAAAAATAGAACAGTCACTTAGTCCAGATTGGGCAGTGAGGGGTAGTGGTGAGAAGGGTTTCTGGAGTAAATGGCATCAGAATTGATGGATGAGTTGGAAGTAGCCTGGAGATGGGAATAGGTAGATTGGGAAAGGGAGTGCTATTAAAACACATTGGATTAAGATTCAACTAAAAGATACCAAGTATCTATGTGCCAGATGATTTAAACACATTATCTAATCTCCTACCTAAGCCCATATCAGATTCTCATTTCAAAAATAAGGAACCTGAGACTCAGAGGTTAAATGACTTGCCCATAAAATGAGGAAGCTAGGTTTTAACTCCTCTTTTTAGGCTCCCTTAGTCCTCTGTGTCTCTACTTTTAAAAGTGATGTAGGGAAAGCTAATCAGATCTTCCTGCTCCGTTTCTCTTAGTTCACTATGAAAAATAAAACTCTGGGCTGAAAAGCACATTACTGTATGCAGGAATGTCTGGCCTTATTCTGAATACTCCAAACCATTCCTGCTTCAAGCACAGCACTGGGTGGGACAGAGGAGCTAAGACCCCTCCTTACCTTCCCCTTTTCTGGTGGGAGACTCAATTCTCGAGTAGTTAAGAACCTGGCCTGGGCTCAAATCCCATCTCTTCCACCCTCTAACTGTATAACCTTGGGCAAGTTACTTTGTATTTCTATGTCTTGGTTTTCTCATATGTAAAATGTGGTTAAAATAGTACTTAACTTATCAGGCTGTTGTGAGAATCAAAAGAGAAAAATGAATGTAAAGTGCTTACTGTAGTGTTGGCAAATAGCAACTGCTCAAGACATATTAGTAGTCAAAGCATTAGACTGAGAAGAAAGTTCACTTCCCTAAGCTCAAGTTTCACTCATTGGTTTGAACCTTGGTTGACATGTCATCTTCTCTGACGCCTACACTCTGGGTGAAAGGGAAACTGACCAAAGGGATCAGGGCCAGGGCTCTGCCAGAGCAGCCACAGTAGAAACCCAGTTTTTACATGCCTGAACAGAGCTTTGAGCTCCTAGAATATTACAGGCACATTTACATTTGGGATGTGAGTGAGTACCCTAATCAGGAGCTGGAGCAGAAGGGAGGGGTGAGACAATGGAGTAAGGAAGAGGAGGGGAGAAGAAAGTAGGAAAGGGAAGGAGGAATGGGATGACTTGTCTGGATGTGGATGTGGATGTAGGACAGCCAGAAACAGACAGACAGACAGACAGAGAGACAGAGAGACAGAGAGAATGTGATCCCCAAGGAAGAAGAATGAAAGATTTAAGAGGTATAGCAACATGTGCTTAAAAAAAAGAAAAAAAACCCAAACAACTCTGGCAGATGTAGCTATGTGTCTGTTACATAATGGTCACTCTTCAAAGGCATCTGCTTTGTAAACTGTGGGTCATGGAGAGGAAAAGCAACAATTACAAAAGGGTAGGTGCTCTTTTCCTGTCCTTGAAATCAAAGTTGGGAATTGTGAGAAAGCAGGCATTGAGATGTGTTTTCCTCCATCTTTTGGTTACTCTATGAACTTTGTTCCTTTCACTGGTGGCTAATATCTCCCTGATATGTCTAAGCCATGAGCTTAGATTTCCAGGCTACTTGAGCCATAGACCATGAAAAGTGAGCCCAGAAGATTAGAATTTTGTCACAAAACCAAATAATCTTAGAACTGCAAGACCCTAGTCCGTGCAGTAACCTCTTTTACAGCACATTTGACAGTTGGTCGTCAGGTCCAGTGTGGACATCCCTATTAGCAGAGTTCACAAAAAAATAAGATCATCCTTTATTAGATAACTCTAACAGCTACAAAATTTTCTCATTCTTGTGTTAAGCTAAATTTTATCTTCTGATAACTTTCACACACTAGACCTAATGCCACCAGCCAGAGCAACTTAGAAGTGAGTGAGTTCCCATTTCTTCATGACAGATCTTCAAACACTGGCTAGACATCCACAGTCCCTTAAATTGTTCTGCATTTTGATGATTTCAGACCCTTCTCCATTTTGAATGACCTCTTCTGGACAGGACATAATTGTAAATGCTCTTCTACAATGAAAGTACTCAGAACAATATCAAACATAGCGGACAATTTCTGGTAACAAGGCAGAGTAGAGTAATAGAGACTGCCCACCCCTCCCAACACAGACTTCAAAGACTTGTAAATGTTGAATTAAATGTAACCTAAAGATTATAAACAACACAGTCAAATTCAAACACATACTCAAGCTCATACCTGACTGTAACAAAGAGAAGTGTTACATCCGTAATGGTAAGAGTGAGGTGACAGAGGGCAGCTCATGGGGGTTTTGATCCTGGCTATGCTTAGTGCTGGGGCTGGCTTTGTATTGCTCATGCTAGGACAGGAGACTTTGCCTTGGGATCATGGAATTCTGCAAAAGAAGTCCCCTGCATTAAGCTGGATCCTCTAACAGGTGTAAAGTCTATGACAAAGGAGCAAGAAAACCCTGCCCACTGGCCCTGGGAAGTGATGAGAAGACTTGCTAAGGCCTTGGGTAAACTGAAAAAAAAAATTATCCTGGGGAAATTAAAACCCCAGGCCTGTGATATGCACTGGTTGAGGCCTCAATATTTTGTTGTCTGGATAGAGTATGAACCACATGCTGAGAAATTAACACAAGAACTGGTCCAAGGCCAGTGACATTCCTAGGGTTTTGGCAGAAACAAATGCAAAACAATTCTATATGGACTTCTTTCACAGTCTAGGTAAGATGGGACTCTCACACACAAAAAAAATTGTATAAAACATCAATAGAACCCTCTATGAAGATGAGGACACAATAAAAACTACAAGTTACACTGGTGAAAGAGTCAGCAGACACAATAAGAAAATTCACATCTCAAGAAGCAGAGTAAAATAGTTTGAAAGAGATAATAAAATAAGTATGCTCATTAAATAATTAATATTATAATTAAATTTATATAATATTAATTATATAAATAATTAATATTTAATATTTAATTAGCTAAAAGAAGGAATAGAAATCATAATGGAAAATAGGTCAGTGTGATAAAAATAACAGGGGGATTTTTAAAAAAAAATCAAATAAATCTTCGAGAAGTGAGAATTTAGTCTCCAATATTAACAAGTCAATGGACAAGTTAAATAGCAGAACAGCTCTGAGAGGGAAGTTTATAGCAATACGGGCCTATCTCAACAAACAAGAAAAATCTGAAATAAGCAATCTAATAGTGCACCTAAAGGAACTGGGAAAAGAAGAACAAACAAGACTCAAAATCGGTAGAAGGAGGGAAACAATAGAAATCGGAGCAGAAATAAATGAAATAGAGACTAAAGAAAACAAAACAAAAAAACTAGAAAAAATTAATGAAACCAAGATCTGGTTCTTTGAAAAGATAAACAAAATTGACAAACTTTTAGCTAGACTCACTGAGAAAAAAAGAGAGAAGGCTCAAATAAATAAACTCAGAAATGAAAGAGGAAAATCTACAATGGATACATCAGAAATACTAAATAAATAATATAAGACAATACTATGAAAAGCTTATATGCCAACAAACTGGATAATCTAGAAGAAATGGGTAAATTCTGAGAATCATACAACCTTCCAAAACTGAATCAAGAAGAAATAGAGAATTTGAATAGACCAATCACCAGTAAGAAGATTGAAACAGTGATCAAAACCCTCCCCAAAAATAAAATTCCAGGACCAGACAGCTTCCCTGGTGAATTCTACCAAACATTAGAGGAAGACTTAATATCTCTCCTTCTCAAACTCTTCCAAAAAATTGAAGAGGAAGGGAAACTTCCTAACTCATTCTATGAAGCCAACATTACCCTGATACCAAAGCCAGACAAGGACAACACAAAAAAAGAAAATTACAGGCCACTATCACTGATGAACATTGATGCACAAATCCTCAACAAAATACTAGCAAATCGAGTACAATAATACATTAAAAAGATCACACACCATGATCAAGTGGGATTTATTCCAGGGATGTAGGGATGGTTCAACATCCGCAAATCAATCAATGTGATACACCACATTAACAAAAGGAAGAATAAAAATCACAAGATCATCTCAATAGATGCAGAGAAGGCATTTGACAAGATACAGCATCCATTTATGATAAAAAC
This sequence comes from Diceros bicornis minor, assembly GCF_020826845.1. Lineage (NCBI taxonomy): Eukaryota > Metazoa > Chordata > Mammalia > Perissodactyla > Rhinocerotidae > Diceros > Diceros bicornis. The sequence continues at coordinate 62,366,212 of NC_080743.1, forward strand.
TCTGAAATCAAATGGGTATAGAAGGAAAGTACCTCAACATAATAAAGGCCATATATGACAAACCCACAGCTAATATCATCCTCAATGGTGAACAACTGAAAGCTATCCCTTTAAGAACAGGACCCAGACAAGGATACCAACTTTCACCACTCCTATTTAACATAGTATTGGAAGTCCTAGCCAGAGCAATCAGGCTAGGAATAAATAAAAGGGATCCAAACTGGAAAGGAAAAAGTGAAACTGTCACTATTTGCAGATGACGTGATTTTATATATGGAAAATCCTAAAGAATCCACCAAAAAACTTTTAGAAATAATAAATGAATACAGTAAAGTTGCAGGATACAAAATCAACATACAAAAATCAGTAGCCTTTCTACACTCTATCAACGACATAGCAGAAAGAGAAATTAAGAATACAATCCCATTTATAATTGCAACAAAAAGAGTAAAATACCTAGGAATAAACTTAACCAAAGAGGTGAAAGATCTGTACCCTGAAAACTATAAAACATTGTTGAAAGAAATTGAAGAAGACACAAAGAAATGGAAAGCTATTTCATGCTCTTGGCTTGCAAGATTTAACATAGTTAATATGTCCATATTCCCAAAGCAATCTATAGATACAATGAAATCCCTATCAAAGTTCCAACAACATTTTTCACAGAACTAGAACAAAGAATCCTAAAATTTATATGGAACAACAAAAGACCCTGAATAGCCAAAGGAATCCTGAGAAAAAAGAACAAAGGTGGAGGTATCACACTCCCTGATTTCAAAATATACTACAAAGCTATAGTGACCAAAACAGCATGGTACTGACACAAAAACAGACACATAGATCAATGGAACAGAATCAAGAGTCCAGAAATAAACCCACACATCTATGGACAGCTAATTTTCAACAAGTGAGCCAAGACCATACCATAGAGAAAGGAAACTCTTCAACAAATGGTGTTGGGAAAACTGGACAGCCACATGCAAAAAAAATGAAAGTAGACCAGTATCTTACATCATACACAAAAATAAACTCAAAATGAATTAAAAACTTGAATGTAAGACCCAAAACCATGAAACTTCTAGAAGAAAACATAGGCAGTATGCTCTTTGACATTGGTCTCCGCAACATATTTTCAAGTACCATGTCTGACTTGGCAAGGGAAACAATAGAAAAAATAAACAAATGAGACTACATCAAACTAAAAAGCTTCTGCACAGCAAAGGGAACCATCAACAAAATGAAAAGACAACCTAAAAATTGGGGGAAGATATTCGCAAACCATATATCTGATAAGGGGTTCATCTCCAAAATATATAAAGAACTCACACATCTGAACAACAAAAAACTAACAACCCAATTAAAAAATGGGCAGAAGACTTGAACAGACATTTCTCCAAGGAAGATATACAGATGTCCAACAGGCACATGAAAAGATGTTCAACATCATTAACTATCAAGGAAATGCAAATCAAAACTACAATGAGGGGCTGGCCTGGTGGCGTAGCGGTTAAGTGTGAGCACTCCGCTGCTGGCGGCCCAGGTTTGGATTCCTGGCGTGCACCGACAGGTCGCTTGTCAAGCCATGCTGTGGCAGAGTCCTGTATAAAGTAAAGGAAGATGGGCACGGATGTTAGCCCAGAGCCAGTCTTCCTCAGCAAAAAGAGGAGGATTGGCAGATGTTGCCTGAGGGCTGATCTTCCTCACAAAAAACAAACAAAAAAACGACTACAATGAGATATCACATCACGTCCATCAGAATGGCTGTAATTACTAACACAGGAAACAACAAGTGTTGGAGAGGATCTAGAGAGATGGAAACTCTCATACGCTGCTGGTGGGAGTGCAAACTGGTGCAGCCACTATGGAAAACAGTATGGAGATTCCTCATAAAATTAAGAATAGAACTATCATACTATCCAGCTATTCCACTGCTGGGTATTTATCCCAAGAAGATGAAAACATGAATGTGTAAAGGTACGTGCACCCCTGTGTTCACTGCAGAATTATTCATAATAGCCACCACTTGGAAGTAACCTAAGTGCCCATCAAGGGACGAATAGATAAAGAAGATGTGGTATATACACAATGGAATACTACTCAGCCATAAGAAATGATGAAATCCAGCCATTTATGACAACATAGATAGACATTGAGGGTATTATGCTCAGTGAAATAAGTCCAAGGGAGAAGCTCAAATACCATATGATCTCACTCATAAGCAGAAGATAAAAACAACAAAAAACACATAGAGACAGAGATTGGATTGGTGGATACCAGAGCGGAAGCAGGGAGGGAGGAGGGGGAAAGGGATGATTAGGCACATGTGTGTGGTGATGGGTGGTGAACATGATGTAATCTATGCAGAAATAGAAATATAATGATGTACACCTGAAATTTATACAATGCTATAAATCAATGTTACCGCAATTAAAAAAAAAAGAACTTGAAAAAGTGGAAAAACAAAAAACAGAACAGAGATACTTGAAGGTAAAGTTAATGAAGTAGAAGATAGCTCTAAAGAAGTTACCCAAAAATATACTAAGGGAGATAGAAAGAAAGTATAAAAATGAGCTAAAGAGGTGTAGAGGAGAGAATAAGAAACTCCAGCATTTATCTATTTGAAAGTCTAGAAGAGAATAGCAAAGATAATGGAGAAACACCCATCACAAAGATAATAAATGAGAGTATTCCAAACTAAAGAAAAAAATGAAGGTTCCATTTAAAGTACAACTACTCCTGAGTTGATACATGAAAACATTTCCAATTTGGGGTCACTAGAAACAATGATGCCATGAACAGGTCTCTTCGTACTTGGAGGCCTGCATTTATGTACGCACTTGGGGGTAGAATTGCTAGATCAGATGTAGACCTGGATTGCTGTTTTATGTGCATAGTGCCATTTCAATTTACTGTGCATGGGAGGTATCCACGAATTGTAGATTTACAGACATGGTGTGGAAATCTTTGAATCTACTTATTAGATTCTCTATAGAATCTATCTAGAATCTCTCAATCTAAATTTTAGATTCTGCTATATGACCATAGCATATAGTGCAAAATTCTTCTTTGTTTAACTGTAGAACATATAAAGAGTATATCCTAAGAGTGTGTACAACTCTTAGGCTTCTATTTTCTCCATCAATTCTTGCTGTTTTCACTGTTGCTATGTTACCCTGAATACTGTATACTGGAATAATGCAGTTTCATTTTTATGTCCACTTCCATTCTCCCTCACAGCGTTCTCTGTCTCTGTCCCTTTCACACACACACACACACACACACACACACACACACACACACACACACTACACACTATGTTTTAGTTTTGACTCTCTTGGGAGATGAGGTTTCCCCAGTATCTCCAGGGCTGAAGCTCCTGGCTCTCCCTCATTCTAGCCTACTTTCTCCATCTTATGGTCCCCCCAACAGCATATTCAGGTGTTCTCTGGGGATAGTATGAGAGAAGATATGTAGTACAGTGCAAAGAACATGATATTTGGGGCAAAGACACTTGCTGTATAGTCCTAGAGTCAATATTTACAAGCTAGTGAAAAGTTATTTAAAATCTCTGTATTTAAATTTTTTTCCGAGAAATAAAATGTGGATTAATACTACCTTTCTGCCTACTTTTGAAAAATATTTGAGTGCTTAAACTGTCCCAGGGACTATTCTAGGTGCTGAAAACAGCAGTGAACAAAACTAATAAGATATCTTGTGGATATTTACCAGGATTAAGCAAGAAAATGGCTGTAAAGTGCTTCGAATAGTTGCAGACATAGAAAATGTGCTTGGCAATTTTTTTGCTTAGCAGATATTTATTGAGTATACAATGTTCTAGTCAGTGTTGTAGCTACTGGGGATGTAGCATTGAGTAAGACCAGAGGAAAGAGATCAGAAAATAAAAAAGCAAAATAAATGAGTCAGTTAATCCGCATATATCAGGAAGAGCAAACAAAATTACTCTAGACATCAAAGGGAAAGTTTTATTTCAGAAAATCAAACCAAGCCAGCTAATGGAATAGTAATGCTAGGAATAAAAAGACAATTAAAAAGCACGGCCAGGAGTAAAAAGAGAACTAAGCAAATCAACATATGATGATCAGAACCCATCAGAATACAATACAGGGAGACAGGAGTTGGAAGCCAGCTGGGTAACCAGCAGCCAGCAGGTGGTGCTCACTATTCTTTTCATTGGGGAGAGGGGTGGGGGTGGGGAGGTGCCAATACTAGCAAAACCTTCATGATACTTGGGCTTCTAATAACTCAACGATTCCATAACCAATTATATTTGTGACTATTTTTACTCAAATCATCTCTGATTCTTTGATTCTAGACCAACCTCACTCCCATCCAAGAAATTCCTACTCTCTTCTCTAGCTCTGATGACCTCGGATTACAGACTCTCAAGGTTAAAAGAAACCACACTAGTCATATCACTTAACCACATCCGTAGAGTAGGAGATACAATCTCAGATGCAGCCAAGACAGAAAAGGAAGTATGCCGGACCATACATTAGAAGATGAAAATTCTAGTGCTGGCTCCCAGGCATTACTGTGTGTTGCCTCTGAGAGTTCCAGGCCCTCTCTTTGATTTAGTTTCCTCATTTACAAATTAAGGATAATGATCCCCCTCTCTCACAGTTGTTATGGGGAATAACCGACATGGCATATGTGAAAGCTCTTGGTAAACCAAAAACACTCTAGAAGTGAAAGACATGATTAATCTAGAGGCATGGATTACGGCCAGTTCTGGGAAAAGTGGAAAGTACTCTGGCTGACTTCTCATGGCTTATTTTGAGACCCTGGGTAAATCACCACATTTCTGTGCTCTGGTTTTTTGGCCCCTAGTATATGAGAGCTAGTCTTGCCCTGAAAGGTTCTTTCATGATTCAATGAGTCTTTTCCCAGAAGAAAGCAGTAGAAGTTGTAATAGCTAAAAAGGTTCGGAGTCAACTGACTTTTGGACAAATGTATTTCTGTATCTCCAGGTAACCCTAACTTCTGAAGTCTAGACTGCCTGGCTGTTTGTTGTTGACAAAAAACAGTTCTTGTCTTTAAGTCTGAAAGAATGAGAGCACTTGAAAATTTTAAGACACAGATAAACTAAACAGAGCTGTTTGACTTTTTAAAGGGAGGTTGGAAATTTGAAGAATGCAAAGTTAGATATTGTACCATGATTCATATAACCACTTTTCTTTCTACTTCTGATAAGAAATTTTCACATATTGAGGTATATGGGGTAGCTATTCTGGTTTAAATCTGATTCAGCCTGAACTAAAGAAGACTGACTTATGCCCTATCAGACATTCATTGTTTATATGCTTTAACTATTAAGATAAGGATGCATTAAAAATTATCTTAACATAAAAGAATGTACTCCTTGAAGATAAGAATGCATATTTCCTTTCCTACAGATGCCAGTATCAGTGCTCCTGAAGATGAGTTTCCTTTGCTGGACATCAGGGTCATGTTGATCTGCTAATCTGTAACTAAATGTCTCTTTGAATCTTTGATGAATGTATATCCTGGGCATCTTTGATGTATGTTCTTTGTTCTAAAAAGGTATAAAACTTTACTGAAAACCATGTTTCTCCTGAACGTTTTCTTCCTTTGTGGAAACTGCCTTCCTGGGTTAATAGTCCTTAGCCTGGCCCAAGTAAAACTCACCTTATCTCTCTTACGTATCCAATGGTTATTGGTTATTTGTGTGACACTTCTATCCTCACAGCTTCCCTGCTCTCCAGGGCTCTACCCACTATTTGGGAAATTTTGAACCCTAATTTAATCACTTAACTCCTTATTTGTAGCAAATATAATTTTTCCATGCTATCTCAAACTGTTTTGAAGCAACATTAAGCATAATAAGTTAGGCTGGGTGTTTAATAAGATAAGGGCAATCTCTAAGATCACCTCCTCCAGCGAGGGCAGAAGTGTATTCTCTCTAAGGCTCTTACTACAGTTGAGTGTGAGAGGATGGAAGGATTAATGTTGGCAGAACGGGAAGAACCAGAGGAAGGAGACATGATCCTTGAGTTCTGGCTATTCTCCATGGATTGAGAAGAGGACACAGACAAGACAGAAATATGAACATTTCTATAATTAGAAGCTCTGATATGTGCTGGGAGGAGAAGTTTACAAAGCTAGCTGGCGACAAGGAGAGGAGGTGAGGCTGACCGAATTCTTAGGCCTTTGCTCACACAGCCTGGGAGGTTGAAAAGACTCCCCTGAGAAAGTGACCCTTGAGCTGAGATCTCAGTAGGAAATAACTAAGCATGGAAAGGGGCTGAGGGGAGGAGAGGGCCAAGAGCTTTCCAAGCAGAGAGAACCGTTGGTGAAAAGACCTTGAGCAGGAAGAAGCTTTGCATATTACTGGAAGTGAAAGCACATCAGCGATGCTAAAGTACAGAGCAAGTGGACTAGGGTGAGAGATGATGTTAGAAGGTAGACCGTGCATAATCTTGTAGGTCATGCCAGTGACTGTGGTCTCTATCCTGAGAAAGCTATTTCAGGAGATGGGGCAAAAGGTTAGGGTGGTGGTGGAGGTGGAAATGTAGAGAAGGGGACACATTCAAGAGATATTTCCAAAGAGGTAAAATCGAGGAGAGTTGCCCATGGATTGGATAAAAGGAGAGGGGGAGAGGGAGGTGACAGGGTGCTGCCCAGGTTCTGACTTGCCAAAGTGGGGGCCCTTTCTCACAGTGATCTGAGGTTCAGACCACTATGTCTCATCACTCTTATTTTCAGCGTGAGAAGTGGGGCACTGACTGTCCAGGCACATAATGTACTTGTCTCTGTTCTTTAACACAGAGGCTCATATTCGGAGAGTGAGTGAATGAGTAAGGAGCCAGAGGAGAAACTGAGCAGGCAGAGAGGCCAGGCAGAAGGAGTGAGAGGAGTTAGAGGAGAGTCCAGGGATATTCCTCCAAAAGGAGTCAGGGAAGACAGAGAAGAAGGAGGGTCGGAGGCCGGGCCAGGGGAAGGGGAGGAAGAGACAGGGACAGAGACATAAGGAAAGGGGCTGGGAACACTAAGGTGGAAGAATCTTGGGATATTAAAGCCCTAAAGACCCATAGCCAATCCAGTCCAATCCTCTCAATGTGCAACTGAGAAAATTAATTTTCATGTTTTCATTTTATTAGAAATGTGATACTTGCACTTGTAGAAATTTTGGAAGACATGAAAAAATGTAAAGCAAATTAAAATCACCCATGGTCTTTCTGCCTAGAGACATCCACTGCTAAGCCATGGACTTTCCTTCTACTTTGTTTTTTCTTTGCATTTTTAACATGGTTGGAGTTATACCATAGATACAACTGTATGTCCTGCTTTTAAAACTTAAATAATAGTTGTAAAGCTTCCCACACGCTTCGCAAACTTCAGTAAAACAAGAGATTCAGACAAGCCGGTTGTGAGCAATACTGAAGAGAGTGGCGGCGTCAGCACTCCTTGGACCCCGACCAAGGCTCTTTGCAGCTCAAATAGCTGACGGCGAGGCAGGCCACCTGACACACGACAAACGGATCCCTCGACTGGAGTGGAAGCAAACCCAGGGCAAGCCAGAGTGGGAGTTTTGCCTGTTTCTGGGCTTGGGAAAAGGCCACCAACCAGGTCAAGAGTGCAGCTGTTGAGAGACCTGCGCTGGGGAGGCGGGGATGGGGGTGGGGGAAGGAGATCGCAGGTCGGGGCCCAGTGCTCCCAGCTCCGCGAGGCTCCCACGCCCAGCGGCATGAGGTGCCTGCTGTTTCTGCTGCTCTGGGGGCTCCCCCAGATTTGGAGAAGTTCTGAGGGTGAGTGGGACGAGGGCGCCGGGTTCGCGCAGGGGAGCGCGGAGAGAGGGAGCGGGGCTGGGAAAGGAAGCGACGCCTGACGGCGGCGGGTGGAGACCGATCCATCTCGGAAGCCGGGAGCCGCGAGCTCGCGGGCGTGATCCGGCCCAGAACCCGCTGCTCCCGGCCTCCGGCCCCCGCCTCCGGGAGGGGGAGCGCGGCTCAGAGCTACCCTCCTCCCCAGCCCACCTGTTGTGTTTGTTTTCTTTCTCCCCTCTCCTCTCGCTCTCTGCTCTCTGGGCACTCGCTAGGCTCCTCCAATCTCCGTTCTCTCCCAGTCCCGCAAAGGAATTTCCCGTTCCGCTGCCTCCAGATCTCGTCCTTCCTCAACCGCAGCTGGGCGCGCACGGACGGCTTGGCGTGGCTCGGGGAGCTGCAGCCCTTCGTGTGGAGCAACGATTCGGACACTATCCGCTTCCTAAAGCCGTGGTCCCAGGGCAAATTCAGCGACCAGCAGTGGAAGATTTTGCAGCATCTGTTTTGGGTTTATCGAAGCAGCTTCACCAGGGACATACAGGAATTCGTCAAAATGCTGCAAATAGCCTGTAAGCTGAGCGATGGGATCCTGGGCAGCTACCCAAGGGGAGACGGTGGACGCAGAAGCCCAACTGGGAGACTCTGACCCCACCTAATAAGACTCTCTGCTCTCTCCACTCTCTTCTGATGTCTACTTCTGCCTGAGGTGTCTCAGCCTCTGACTCCTCAAAATATTCCTTGTTCTCCCTGCTCCGGGTCACCCACTCCCATTCCCCTGAACTCTGGGTCCCCAGTGTAACCCACACACCAGTTTCTTCTCCTTGATCCCTTTCAATCTTTATGCCCTTCTTTGACCTCCATTCCTCCCCTCAGATCCCTTGGAGATCCAGGTGTCTGCTGGATGTGAGGTGCACCCTGGCAACACCTCAGAAAGCTTCTTACATATAGCATTACAAGGAAGAGATATCCTGAGTTTCCAAGGAACTTCTTGGGTGCCAGCCCCAGATGCCCCACAGTGGGTCAAGAAAATCAGCAAGCAGCTCAACTATGACCAAGGGACGAAGGAAGCAGTGCAGTTGCTCCTCAATGACACCTGCCCCAAATTTGTCAGAGGCCTCCTTGAGACAGGGAGGTCAGAACTGGACAAGCAAGGTGAGCCTGCCCCTCTTACCCCCTGCCACCAACTCCTGGGCTCCATCTGGATTTTTCCATTCCAGGCTTCGCTTCTCTTTGAGCACTGGGGGAAGAGAGAGGAGGGGATGGGTAAGGCATGAGGGTGTTTATTCATTCCACACATGTTATCTGAGCACGCTTTGGGTTCTATGAATAGAATCAAATAAACACTGGGGTTCACACAGGATCTTTGCTTGAGAGGGAGGATGAGAAGACAGGTTAACAATTAAAGCAGTGTTTGAAACATGGTGCACGTGTTACAGCTGAACACAGGGTGCTACAGGAGTACAGAGCAGTGGCATTTACAGGAGACAGGATCAGGGAAGGAGCATGAGTATCAGGGAAGCCTTTCCTGGAGAAGATAACACAAACAGAGTGATGTTATGAGAGACTTCATCTCCAGAGGTGGAAATATGGGACTCATGAGCCTGCTGTGATGCCTGGAGCCTCTAAAGCAGAGCCTCACTCTAAGATCCCCCATTCCCTTGTTGGATACAGTGAAGCCCGAGGCCTGGCTGTCCAGTGGCCCTACTCCTGGGCCTGGCCATCTGCTGCTGGTGTGCCATGTCTCAGGATTCTACCCAAAGCCTGTGTGGGTGATGTGGATGCGGGGTGAGCAGGAGCAGCGGGGCACTCAGCAAGGTGACGTCCTGCCCAATGCTGATGAAACGTGGCATCTCCGAGTAACCCTGGATGTGGCAGCAGAGGAGGCGGCCGGCCTGACTTGCCGAGTGAGGCACAGCAGTCTAGGAGGCCAGGACATCATCCTCTACTGGGGTGAGAAAGACCGGGGGGCCCAGCTGGAAATGGGAGGAGATGGTTCTCAAGCATAGAGGGAGGGAGTGGGGAAAGGGTGGGACTTGACACAACCAGGACAGAACAGTTCCAAGATGAGGCGTCTCAGCAGCAGGGATGGAAGGAGGGGATGCCAGATACAGGAAGGAGGGGAATAAAGATCTGAGCTCAAAGAGGATTGAGACAGGATGTTCCACATACAAGAAAAATGAGACTAGGAAACTCACAGATCCCGTAGGCAGCAAGTAAAGAATCTCAGGAGGATTCATGCCTCAGGAGAGGGAGCTGGGACCTTCGAATGGGAGGGTAACACAGGTAGCTGTGGTTCACTGAGTGCTTCCTGTGTGTGGGCTGAGAACTCCCATACGGCAATTCATCTAATCATCCAACTGTCGTTTGAAGCAGGTGCTACTGTTCTCATTTCATAGACGAGGAAATTGAGGCTGAGCTAGGTCAGGTAACCTACCCAGAGTCTCCCTGTTAGAAAATGGAAGAGCTGGATTTAGACTCAGATCTGCCTAGCTACGAAATGCTTGCCTCTCCCGTATATGCTGTACTGTCATGTGCTGAAGTGGACCAATGGCCAGACCATGAGAAAGACAAGGCATCTAAACTTCAGAGGAATAGAAGTGGGTGCTTTCAATGGGGGAGGAACTAAGAAGCACCAGGCATCCTCACCTGTGCTTAGACCAGGGGACTTGGAATAGTGAGGGATCCTGGCCTGAGAGGCATCCTGTGTTCCCCCAGCAGAGCGGAGCCGTGCTTCCGTGGGCTTGATCGCCGGGGCAATACTCGTGTCCCTCCTGATCGGTGGAGGCTTATTAACCTTCTGGTTTAAGAAGCGCTGGTAAGTCTCCCCTTTCCATCTCCTCCTTCCCTCAACCTCTCTCCCCATATCTTCTCTTCTCCCCTTTTCCTCAATGGTCTCTCCCTTTCTATTCTCTCACAGCTCCTATCAAGACATCCTGTGACTGTCCTTGCCACACTTGTCTGTCTGGAGCTCAGGACCTCAGGTTCTGAGGACTTCAGTGCTCGGGAATTGAGAGTAAAAGAAAGGACTTTGAGGAGGGGGAGAACAGTCATAAAGCAGCTCTCATCACATCCTTTTAACATTTTTATCTAAGAAGATTTAAGTTCTTTTTCCATATACTACAAGTTTATGAGCCCAAGTGATTCTGTGAAAATGGAAGTGCACCTTCAGGTGCCTACCAAGGGCAAGCAGACAAGGGCCGTGGTGTAAGGGCGTGCATGCTCGGTGTTTGAATGATGGAATCTGCAGTCAGCTGGAAAGCACTTGTCCTGTCCAAAGGAAGCAGGTCCAACTGCTTGTCGTCAAGTATAAAGTAAGACCCTGGGTTGGCTGTAACGTACATTTTTCAAGAAAAGTGGAAGACTGGATTTTTATGTGAACATGCCTGATATTAAAATGTTGACTCAAATATTTATGAAATGTGTGGTATGAGAGACCCCAAATACACCTCTGCTGGCTGACAACAACCTAGCGGTCCCAGTTAGTGTCTCTTTTATAAAAAGTTTGTCCTGAGTGATATATTGGCAGTTTTAGGACATGGTTTCTATTGTAAATTTGGATTTATAAAAAGGGGCATTTTGGGGCCAGCCTGGTGGTATGCTGGTTGAGTTAGTGTGCTCTGCTTCAGTGGCCCGGGGTTCATGGGTTTGGATCCAGGGTGCAGACCTACGCACTGCTCATCAAGCCATGCTGTGGTGGTATCCCACATACGAAATATAGGAAGATGGGTACAGCTGTTGGCTCAGGGCTAATCTTCCTCAGCAAAAAGAAGAAGATTGGCAATGGATGTTAGCTCAGGTGCCAATCTTCCTTACCAAAAAAAAAAAATAAAAAGGGACATTTTCTCTTTCAGAGAAAGTTAAGTTGTAAGAAACAGAGGTGTCTCCAGCTTCTACTTGGTGTAACTTGATTAAAAGAGGAGAAATCTTAGTGTATGTTTATTATGTAGAAAAAAGCTACTCTGGGTAGGGATATTTCTGTCAAATGGCCAGTAATTTTTTTCAGACTGGAAGAAGAGTGTCATGAAGATATCCCCCCCAAAACGGGCTCCCCTCCTTATAGGCTATTAAAGGAGACCATGTTCTCAGGTTGGAACCCACTTGGGCTGAACGCAGCTGGGCAGGCATGGTGATGGTGGCCCAGCTGTCTGCTCTATTCTTTGCTTCGAGAGGAAAGAGCGGGAAACTTAGAGGAACAGCAGACCTTCCTGATACCAAGAAATGAGAAGGCCAAGTTAAAATCATGTTAGCTATCAGGGAAGTAGTCTCTTGGCACTCAAGGCCCTTGAAATCCAGAAAAAGTGAGACTAAACTCTTGGAGAGTCTTTGCTTGAGAAAATTAGCATTTGGCATCTTCTATGCTGGACTAGCAGATCGAACCCAGGATGTGGGTGAAGATCCTGCTACCTTCTAAATCAATGGTTCCCAAATTGTGGCTTCCTGTGCAGCAGCCTCAGCATCACCTGGGAACTTGCAAATTATTTTGGTCCCCACTCCAGACATACTGAATGGGAAATCTTAGGAGTGGGGCCCGGTAATCTGTGTTTTCACAGGCCCTCAGGTGATTCTGATGTTTCTCTAAAGTTAAAGAACCACTGTGTAATGCCATGCAACAAATTTCTCAGAATGCTAAGTTAAGATATTGGCCTGTATTTAGTCAGAGAAGGCTTCCTGGAGGAGGACAATTTGAAGTAGGATTTAGAGAGGCAGTGTGGTGAACCAGCGAGTGCACTGGATCAAGAGACTGGAGTTCTGGCCTCTGACTTAGTTTCCTTCTGTGCCAAATGGGGATAATAATGTCTGTCTTGATTATTCTACAGATTGAATGTTTGTGTCCCTACAAAATGCATATGCTGAAAACCGAATGCCCAAGGTGATGGTATTAGGATGTGAGGTCTTTGGGAGGTGATTAAATCATGAGGTCTGAGCTCTCATGAATGGGATTAGTGCCTTTATGAAAGAGACCCCAGACCCCCTCCACCGTGTGAAGACACAGTAAGGTGCTGTCTATGAACCGGAAGGTGGACCCTCACCAAACACCAAATCTGCTGGTGCCTTGTTCTTGGACTTCCCAGCCTCCAGAACTGTGAGAAATAAATTTCTATTGTTTGTAAGCCACCCAGTCTATGGTATTTTGTTATAGCAGGCTGAATGGACTAAGACAGATTATCTCCTAGACTTGTTGTGGGGAGCAAATGTGTGCAATCTACAATGCCTTCTAAATGTGGGGCCTGTCGCTGTTTTTCACACCGCACTGACCTCAGGTTCTGCTATTCACCATAGCTTCCCAAGCAATGTCAAGTTTGTGAACCAATCCTACTGGCCTTCCTCATTCTTAGGGCATGTGTTTTAAAGTGTCTTCTGAAATCTTTTTGGAAATGCTTCAGCATGAATTTACAGTAGCTCTGGTTCATTTTTAAGCAACTTTGATTTATTTTGGAAATAAAGACCTATATCTCCAGGAGAACCTGTCTTCTTCCTTCAAAAAAATCTCAGAAAATCCTGAGAATTCATTTTAGAATATGTTAATATTCTCTTTATGAAGATCATGTTTCTTATTGAGTGCTATGCTGATTGTCAATTTATTGCCACTCGGCTCCAAATTCATCCTTCATTATATGCTCAGTGATAATGGACTGAATTCCTCTAATCATTTCTCCTTTAAAGTAAACACAATGTTAAGCTTTTTCAGTAGAGAGCCCTGGAGAGGCACTGCAGGAGGAAGGGGCTCTCCTGCAGTTTCCAGCTACTGCATGGTGGGTGAGCAGAGTGGGTGCAAAGGCATCCTGTAGGGTGCTTCCCAAGCCACCTGCCCAGACGTTTGGTGACCTTGCAGCCTCAGCCTGGCAATAACCTTTTCATGGCCCTCGTAATATGGAAACTGGCACTCCAAAGGCTTCCTGCCCTTCCTGGTGCCCATCTCTTCTGCAAACCCTTGCAGAGGTTAGTGTTAGTGTTTAGTAGCAACTGTGGTTAGCCCAGCTGCCACCCAGAGGTGTCCACTGAGTCCCACTCTCTCTGCAAGCCCCCAGCTGAGGTCTGGAGGGTTGCTTCCAGCTTGTTCAGTGACTGCAGACAAGCTTGGGCCTGAACAAACCAGCGAACTTCTCTGCCACCCAAGGGGCTAAACTACACCTTCTCCAATGAAGTCTACACTCCAGCCTTGGGGAGGGGTTACCCTTCCAAGTTTCTTCTTTCTTGGATATTCTTCTTCAGCCTTAGAGTTCCATGTAGAGTTTTCTTAGATCTTAGAGTTATTTTCCTATTACAGTTTAATAATTAAAGTTTGTCTGCTTAGTTCACTGTGTTGTTTCTCTTTCCTGATTGGACTTGAGTGGATACACATGCCTACTTTTGGCTATACACAGGTATCTTAACTTTCTAAAGTTATTACTTGAATTTACTTTTGCTCATAAGTCTATGGCACAGAGTTGATCCACGTGTGGTGTAGCTCTTCCTTCAAGAGTTTAGATTTGATTCTTTGACAAAACTGTCCTCAGGAGTCGTTACCTACCCTACTTTTAATGCATTTGCTCCTCTCATTCACTGAGCTTCCATTGTTTAGGGTGTAATTAAGAGGGGTGCTTTTAATAATTAAGTCAGGACAAATGTAAACTGGGACTGGCTCAGACAAACTTTCTGTTGATTTATTATTTTCTGTTTGTTCTGCGAAGGGCTCAACCCTGACTCTTCTGGACTCCTCCTGGGCCTGGCCTCTGTTCTCAGGCCACACATATCTTTCCACTCCCATGTCCCACTCCCCAGACTCGCTTGTCCCTTTGATCTTCCTTGTCTTCTATGCAGGAGCTTGGTTCCTGCTCTGAGATACAGTGATAGAAAAGGCTTTACCCTCTTCAAATTCTTTTACTTAACTCTGGCTGGAAATTCACAAGACTTGCATTTTTCTTTTACTGGTTTTACTGAACCATCCCTACGGGGTGCTTCCACATTTTTGTTTCCCTGGTTTTCACCCTGCAGACAAGCATCTTTGCTATTTTCTAGTAAAAAGCAGGATTATCCAGTAATGAGTCCTTCATCTTTCCTCCTCCTTGGCTCAAAGTGTGATTTTCTCTGCTCATCTTCATCTGCAGAAGAAATGCCTATCTTTGCTAAGCCAGAACATTCCATCTGGGCTTTTCTGGCATAGCTCAGTGTCTCACCATTCACAGTCTCCTTACCTTGGCCTTCTAGTGTTCACAGCCTGTTAAGTTTGAAAAACAAAAACAAAAAACCTGTTCGGACCCTGTTTTCCTTTTGAGGAACAATACTGTTTTCCCCCTTCACTGAAACCCTCTCCCACACATGATGAGTACATGGGGTTGCTGCTCCCTCACCATGCACCCTCACCTGCCATCTAACTTTTGCACCCTTGACTCTTTCTGCAGCTAATTGTTCCTGCCTGTGTTCAGACCCTCCTCTCCTCTCCCTTAGGCTGTGGCAGGATCTTTTCTTTCTCCAGTCCATGCTACATAACTTTGCTATGTTACTCTTCTTAAGCACACGTGTCATTTCTTTTCACAAATCTTCCCTGACTCTCCCTTGCCTGCCTGATAAAGGCCAGAATCCTTAGGTGGGCATTTGCAATAATTATGCTCCAGTGGCAACTTGTCTTCCACTTATTTTTCCACAGATGGTCTACTCTTTCCTGTTTACCTCCCTGTTTGTTGACATCTTACCCTTCTTCAAGATTTAGCTTCAATGAGAATTTCTCTTAGCCATTGAGAACTAATATATTTCTTTCTTGACCACACCCTAAAATTTTATCTTTATTACTCAACACTCTTTTTTTGGCAAGGAAATATTTACCCTGAGCTAACATCTGTTGCCAATCTTCCTCTTTTTTTTCCTTCCCCAAGCCCCAGTACATAATTGTATATTCTCGTTGTAAGTCATTTTAGTTCTATGTGAGCTGCCACCACGGCATGGCAACTGACAGACAGGTTTGTGGTTCTGACCTGGGAAGTGAACCTGGGCTGCTGAACTGGTGAGCGCTGAAATTTAACCACTAGGCCATCAGGGCTGGCTCAACACTTTTTTAACATAAGGAACATAATTGAGGTATAATTTACATACAAGAAAATGCTCTTAATTTAAGTCTACAGTTCAATGAATTTTAACTAATATATACATTCATGTAACTACTTTTTTGTCTTCCTGAAAAACAGACACTTTCCATTTCCCCCGGAGATCCTCTCATCACTTTGTTAACAAGTCCCTCAACCCCTGGCCTCAGGCAACCACAGATCTGATTTCTGTCTCTATAGATTAGTTTCATCAATTTGAGAATTTTATATAAATGGAATTGTGCTTGTTTTTCACTTGACATAATGTTTTTGAGATTCATCCATGTTGTTCCGTCTATCAGTAGTTCATTCCTTTTTGTTTTTGTGTAGTATTTTCTTGTATGGACACACCACAATTATCCAGTAACCTATTGGTGAAAATTTTGCTATTTATACTTTTGGGTTGTTAGGAATAAAACTGCTATGATCATTCATGTGCAAGTCTTTTGGTGGACAAGTGTTTTTATTTATCTTGGCTAAATACCTAGGAGTGGAATTGCTCAGTTGAATAGTAAGCTTGTTTAACTTTTTTTTTTTATTGAGGTCATAAAATAGTTTATAACGTTGTGAAATTTTAGTTGTACATTATTGTTTGTCAGTCACCATATAAGTGCATCCCTTCACCCCTTGTGCCCATCCCAAACCCTCTTCCCCTTGGTAACCACTAAACTGTTCTCTCTGTCTGTATGTTAGTTTATCTTCCACATTTGAGTGAAATCATGTGGTGTTTGTCTTTCTCTGTCTGGCTTATTTTGCTTAACATACCCTCCAGGTCCATTCATGTTGTTGCAAACGGGATGATTTTGTCTTTTTTATGGCTGAGTAGTATTCCATTATATATATATATACTCCACATATTCTTTATCCAATCATCAGTTGATGGGCACTTAGGTTGCTTCCGCTTCTTGGCTATAGTGAATAATGCTGCTGTGAACATAGGGGTGCATAAGTCCCTTTGAATGGTTGATTTCAAGTTCTTTGGACAAATACCCAGTAGTGGGATAGGTGGGTCATATGGTATTTTTTTTTTAAATTTTTTGAGAAATCTCCATACTGTTTTCCATAGTGGCTGCACTAGTTTGCATTCCTACCAGCAGTATATGAGGGTTCCCTTTTCTCCACATCCTTTCCCACGTTTTTTATTTTTTGTCTTGGTGATTATAGCTCTTCTAATGGGTGTAAGGTGCTATCTTAGTTTTGATTTGCATTTCCTTGATGATTAGTGATGTTGAACATCTTTTCGTGTGCCTATTGGCCATCTGTATATCTTCTTTGGTATAACGTCTGTTCATATGCTCTGCCCATTTTTTGATCAGGTTCTTTGTTTTTTTTGTTGTTGAGTTGTGTGAGTTCTTTATATATTTTTGAGATTAGCCTCTTGTTAGATATATTATCTGCAAGTACTTTCTTCAGGTTGGTGGGTTGTCTTTTCATTTTGTTCCTGGTTTCCTTTGCCTTGCAGAAGCTCTTTAGTCTGATGAAAGACTTGTTTATTTTTAATTTTGTTCTCCTTGTCCAAGTAAACATGGTATTCGAAAAGATCCTTCTAAGACCGATGTCAAAGAGTGTACTGCCTATGTTTTCTTCTAGGAGTTTTTGGTTTCAGTTCTTACCTTCAAATCTTTGATCCATTTTGAGTTAATTTTTGTGTATGGTGTAAGATAATTGTTTCTTTTCATTCTTTTGCATGTGGCTGTCCAGTTATCCCAAAACCATTCATTTAAGAGACTTTCCTTTCTCCATTGTATGTTCTTAGCTCCTTTGTTGAAGATTAGCTGTCCATAGATGTGAGGTTTTATTTCTGAGCTTTCAATTCTGTTTCATTCATCTGTGTGTCTGTTTTGTACCAATACCATGTCATTTTGATTACTATAGCTTTATAGTATATTTTGAAGTTAGGGATTGTGACGCCTTCAGCTTTGTTATTTTTTCTCAGGATTGCTTTAGTTATTTGGGGTCTTTTGTTGCTCCATGTGAATATTATGATTCTTTGTTCTATTTCCTTGAAGAATGTCATTGGGATTCTGATTGGCATTGCATGGAATCTGTGGATTGCTTTAGGTAGAATGGACATTTTAACTATATTTATTCTTCCAATGCATAAGCGTGGAATATCTTTCCATTTCTTTACTTCAGCATCAGTCTCTTTCAATACTGTCCTATGGTTTTCATTGTATAGGTCTTTCACCTCCTAGGTTAAATTTATTCATAGATATTTTATTGTTTTTGTTGCAATTGTAAAGGGGATTGTATTCTTGAGTTCTCTTTCTGTTAGTTCGTTATTAGAGTATAAAAATGCCACTGAGTTTTGTGAGTTGATTTTGTACCTTGCTGCTTTGCTGTAGTTGTTGATTATTTCTAATAGTTTTCTGATGGGTTTTTAGGGCTTTCTATATATAAAATCATGCAGTCTGCAAACAGTGAGAGTTTCACTTCTTCATTACCTATTTGGATTCCTTTATTTCATCTTGCCTAATTGCTCTGGCCAAAACCTCCAGTACTATGTTGAATAAGAATAGCCAGAGTGGACACCCTTGTTTTATTCCTGTTATCAGAGGGATGGCTTTCAGTTTTTCCACATTGAGTATGGTGTTGGCTGTGAGTCTGTCATATATGGTTTTTAGTATGTTGAGGTTTCATCATAAATGGCTGTCGTATCTTGTCAAATGCTTTCTCTGTGTCTATTGAGATGATCATGTGGTTTTTATTCCTCATTTTGTTAATGTGGTGTATCACATTGATTGATTTGCAGCTGTTGAACCATCCCAGTGTCCCTGGTATAAATCCCACTTGATCACGGTGTATGATCCTTTTAATGTATTGCTGTAATCAGTTTGCCAATATTTTTTTGACGATTTTTGCATCTGTGTTCATCAGCAATGTTGGCATGTAATTTTCCTTCTTTGTGTTGTCCTTGTCTGGCTTGGGGATCAGGGTGATGTTGGCCTCATATAATGTATTGGGAAGTGTTCTGTCTTCTTCAATTATTTGAAATAGTTTGAGAAGGATAGATATTAAATCATGGATGTTTGGTAGAATTCACCAGAGAAGCCATCTTGTTCTGGACTTTTATTTTTTTGGGTGTTTTTGATTACTGTTTCAATCTCTTTACTTGTGATTGATCTATTCAGATTCTCTATTTCTTCTTAAATCAGTTTTGGGAGGTTGTATAAGTCTAAGAATTTATCCATTTCTTCAAGATTGTCCAATTTGTTGGCATATAGTTTTTCATAGTATTCTTTTATAATCCTTTCTATTTCTGTGGTATCCATTGTAATTTCTCCTCTTTCATTTCTAATTTTATTTATTTGAGCCTTCTCTCTTTTTTTCTTAGTTTGTCTGGCTAAGCATTTGTCAATTTTGTTTAGGCTGCAAGAGCTGCTTAAAGAACCAGCTCTTAGTTTCATTGATCCTTTCTACTCTTTTTTTTTTTTTTTTGGTTTCTATTTCATTTATTTCTGCACTAGTATTTATTATTTGCCTCCTTCTGATGACTTTGGGCTTTGTTTCTTCTTCTTTTTCTCTTTCTGGTAGGTGTAGTTTATGATTGATTATTTGAGGTTTTTCTTGTTTGTTAAGGTGGGCCTGTACTGCTATGAATTTCCCACTTAGGACCACTTTTGCTGCATCCCATAAGAGTTGGTATGGTGTATTTTCATTTTCATTTGTCTCCATATATATATATATATATATATATATATATATATATTTTTTTTTTTTTTTTTTTTTGTGAGGAAGATCAGCCCTGAGCTAACATCTGCCAATCCTCCTCTTTTTGTTGAGGAAGACTAGCTCTCGGCTAACATCCATGCCCATCTTCCTCCACTTTATATGGGATGCCACCCACAGCATGGCTTGCCAAGTGGTGCATTGGTGCATGCCCGGGATCTGAACTAGCGAACCCTGGGCTGCTGCAGAGGAGCATGCACACTTAACTGCTTGCGCCACCGGGCCGGCCCTAGTCTCCAGATATTTTCTGATTTCTCCTTTAATTTCTTCAATGATCCATTGGTTGTTCAGTAGCACGTTGTTTAGTCACCACATATTTGTCCCTTTCTCAGCTTTTTTCCTGTAGT
Source organism: Diceros bicornis minor (assembly GCF_020826845.1). NCBI lineage: Eukaryota > Metazoa > Chordata > Mammalia > Perissodactyla > Rhinocerotidae > Diceros > Diceros bicornis. The sequence goes on from NC_080743.1 coordinate 62,386,150, forward strand.
TGATTTCTAGTTTCAAAGCATTATGGTCAGAAAAGATGCTTGATGTGGTAAATCTTAAATTTATTGAAGCTTGCCTTATTTCCCAACATATGGTGTATCCTTGATAATGTTCCATGTGCACTTGAGAAGAATGTGTATTCTGCTGTTTTTGGATGGAGTGTTCTATATATATCTTTTAAGTCATCTGTCCATCTGTATCTACCTATTAAGTCTAGTTTTTCATTTAACTCTACTATCTCTTTATTGACTATCTGTCTGGATGATCTATCCATTGACGTAAGTGGGGTGTTAAGGTCTCGTACTATTATTGTGTTGTGGTTAATATCTCCCTTTAGGTTTGTTAATAATTGCTTTATGTACTTTGGTGCTCCTGTGTTGGGTGCCTATATATTTATGTGTTATGTCTTCTTGGTAGAGTGTCCCTTATATCATTATATACTGCCTCTCTTTGTCTCTCATTTCCTGTTTTATCTTGAAGTCTACTTTGTCTGATATAAGTATGGCAGCACTTGCCTTCAGTTGTTTGCCATTAGCTTGGAGTATCATCTTCCATCCCTTCACTCTGAGCCTGTGTTTGTCTTTAGAGCTGAGTTGTGTTTCCTGGAGGCAGCATATTGTTGGGTCTTATTTTTTAATCCATTCAGCCACTCTGTGTCTTTTGATTGGAGAATTAACTCCATTTATCCTTAGAGTGATTATTGATATGTGAGGACTTAATGCTGTCATTTTATCACTTATGTTTTGGTTCTTCTGCATTTCCTTTGTTTCTCATCCCATATACTTTGGACTACCAATTCAGTTCGATCGTTCTCTATGATGGTTTTTCTTACTTTTCTCTTTATTTATCATTTGTGTCTCTGTTCTGATCATTTGTTTAGTGGTTACCATGAGGTTTGTATAAAAAACCTCATGGATGAGATAGTTCATTTTCTGATAGCCTCTTATTTCCTGAGACTAAGCCAATTCCATCCTTTCCTCTTCGCCTTCTACGTTATTATTCTCACAACTTATTCCATCTTGTACTGTGAATTTGTGGTTGAAATGATGAGATTATATTTATTTGTGATGTTTCCCTTACCTTTATCGTTAATGTTATAATTGTTTGCTAACCTATTCTGATAGAGATATGCAATTTTATGATTTTTTCTACCTATTTATCTCCTTGCTCAAGGCTTCGTAACTCATTTATTATTTTTTTTTCAGGTATGAAGGCCTTCTTGAGCATTTCTTGTAGGGGTGGTTTTATGGTGATGAACTCCCTTAGCTTTTGTTTGTCTGGGAAAATTTTTATTTCTCCATCATATCGGAAGGATATTTTCACTGGATAGAGTATTCTTGGCTGAAAGTTTTTCTCTTTCAAAATTTTAAATATACCATTTCACTCTCTTTTAGTCTATAAGGTTTCTGCTGATAAATCTGCTGAAAGCCCAATATGGGTTCCTTTGTAAGTTATTTTCTTCTGCCTTGTTGCCCTTAATATATTTTCTTTGTCATTGACTTTTGCCAGCTTTACTACTATATGTCTTGGAGAAGGTATTTTTACGTTTATACAATTTGGAGTTCTATTATCTTCTTTCACTTGTATTGACAGTTCCTTCCTAAGGTTTGGGAATTCTCAGCTGTTATTTCTTTGAACAAGCTTTCTGCTCCACTCTCCTTCTCCTCTCCCTCTGGAATACCTATAATCTGTATGTTGCATTTCCTAATTGAGTCAGATATTTCTCAGAGTATTTCTTCATTTCTTTTTAGTCTTAGTTTTCTCTCATCCTCCATCTGAAACATTTCTATATTTCTGTCCTCTAGACTGCTGATTCTCTCTTCCATAATATCAGTTCTGTTTTTCAGGGAGTCCAGATTTTTTTTTTTATCCCATCCATAGTGTTTTTCATCTCCAACATTTCTGATTGGCTTTTCTTTATAGTTTAAATGTCTTTTGTGAACAGTTCCCTCTGTTCATTAATTTTGTTCCTGATTTCATTAAACTCTCTGTATTTTCTTGTAACTGATGGAGTTTTTTTTTATGATTGCTCTTTTGAATTCTCTGTCATTTAGATTATAAATGTCTGTACCTTCAGGATTGATTTCTGGGTGTTCATCATTTTCCTTCTGGTTTGGAGTATTAATATATTTCTTCATGCTGTTAGATGGCATGGATTTTTACCTCTGCATAGTGATATTACCTGGTCGCAGCTTCCACCTGCCGCCACTGGGTAGGGGTTAAAAACTGTGTATTCTGAGCCTGGCACAACCCTGGCTCACTCGCTCACAGCTGCTGCTTTTCTATCATATGTGCAGGTGCTCTGGCTGACTGACTGACTATATGCCAACAAATTGGACAATCTTGAAGAAATGGATAAATTCTTAGACTTATACAACCCCCCAAAACTGAGTCAAGATTAAATAGAGAATTTGAGTGGACCACTCACAAGTAAAGAGATTGAAATATTAATCAAAAACCTCCCAGAAAATAAAAGTCCAGGACAAGATGGCTTCTCTGGTGAATTCTACCAAACATTCAAAGAAGACTTAATACCTATCCTTCTCAAATACTTGCAAAAAATTTGAAGATAACAGAATGCTTCCTAACTCATTTTATGAGGCCAACGTTACCCTGATACCAAAACCAGACGAGGACAACAAAAAAAGTAAAATTACGGGCCAATATTGCTGATGAACACAGGTGCAAAAATCTCAACAAGGGGCCCACCTGGTGGCTCAAGTGGTTAAGTTCATGCGATCCGCTTCGGTGGCCCAAGGTTCGCAGGTTCGGATCCTGGGCCTGCAACGACGCACTGCTTCTCAAGCCATACTGTGGTGGCGTCCCATATAAAGTAGAGGAAGATAGGCATGGATGTTAGCTCAGGGCCAATCTTCCTCAGCAAAAAAAAAGAGGAAGATTGGCATCTGATGTTAGCTCAGGGCTGATCTTCCTCACACACACACAAAAAAAACTCAACAAAATATTAGCAAATCGAATACAACAATTCATTAAAAGGGACACAGGGATGGTTCAACATCCACAAATCAATCAATGTGATACACTACATTAACCACATGAACAATAAAAATCACACGATCATCTTGATAGATGCACAGAAAGCATTTAACAAGGCACAGCACCCATTTATGATAAGAACTCTCAATAAAATAGGTATAAAAGAACATACCTCAGCAAGATAAAAGCCATTTATGACAAAACCACAGCCAACATCATTCTCAATTGTGAAAAACTGAAAGCTATTCTTCTAAGAACAGAAACAAGACAAGGATGCCCACTCTTGCCACTCTTATTGAACATAGTATTGGACGTCCTAGCAAGAAAAATTAGGCAAGAAAAAAAATAAAAGGAATTCAAATTGAAGAGAAAGAAGTAAAACTGTCACTATTTGCAGATGACATAACTCTATATGTAGAAAACCCAAAAGAATCCACCAAAAAACTATTAGAAATAATTAACAAATACAGGAAAGTTTCAGGGTACAAAATCAACACACAAAATCAGTCACATTTCTCCACATTAACAACAAACTAGCAGAAAAAGAAATCAAGAATACAGTCCCATTTACAATTGCAACAAAAAGAATAAAATACCTAGGAATAAATTGAAACAAGGAGGTGAAAGAGCTATAAACTTAAAACTATAAGACATTATTGAAAGAAATCTAAGATGACATAAAGAAACGGAAAGATATTCTGTATTTATAGATTGGAAGAATTAACATAGTTAAAATGTCCATAATACCTACAGATTCAATGCAATCCCAATCAGAATCCCAATTACATTCTTCAAGGAAATAGACCAAAGAATCCTAAAATTCATATGGGGCAACAAAAGACCCTGAATAGCTAAAGCAATCCTGAGGAAAATGAACAAAGCTGGAGACATCACAATCCCTGACTTCAAAATACACTATAAAGCTATAGTAATCAAAACAGCATGGTACTGTCTCAAAAACAGACACACAGATCAATGGAACAGAATTGAAAGCCCAGAAATAAAACCACACATCTATGGACTCCTGGCTCAGAATACTTATTGAATTTAATTAACATTTAAAGAAGAAGAACTACTAATGTTACATAAAATCTTTCAGAAAACAGCAGAAAGCAGAAGTTCCCAATTTATTTTATGAAGCCAGCATATCTGTAACACTAAAAACTTACAAAGCAATTACAAAAATTATATGTTATAATTATACGTTATAGAAAAATTTATATGTTAATGTTTCTTATAAAAGTAGACAGAAAAATCCTTAACAAAACTGAATAAAATCTAGCAGTGTATAAAAAGACTATTATATGATGACTATGTGGGACTTATTCCAGATAAGGAAGATTGGCTTAATGTTTGAAAATCAAACATAATTCACCATGTTAACAGAGTATAAAAGAATAATTATATTATCTCAACAGATACAAATAAAACATTTGAAACATTCAACATTTCTTAATGACAAAACTCCCAGTAAACTAGGAATAAAAGGGAACTCTCTCAACTTGATAAAGGACAACAACAAAATCTTACAGTTAACATCATAGTAACTGGTGACATTACAGGCTTTTCTTCTAAGATTGAGAGCAAGGCAAGGATGTCTGTCACCATTTGTATACAGCATTGTACCAGAGGTCCCAACCTTATTAGGAATTAGTAAGGCAAAAGAAAGAAAATAAAGCATGATAATTGTAAAATAATAAGCCTAACTATCTTTATTTGTAGGTGACATGATAGTCCGTATAACAAAGAATATTTGCTCCTGTTCTAGACGTTTTTCTCAGTTTAGAGCCTGCATTGTTAGTATACAGTTCGTAAAGCTATGGGAGAACCAAATTAGCAATATAACAAACCAATCTAGGAGAAACAAAAATCATAGAACACCTCATTAAAATTGCATCAATGAGCAAAACTATATTAGTTTTATCTAAATTTTTAAATAAATATTAATAACAGCAAAACCAACACAAAATAAAATTTATAGTGGTTAAAACTGCATATAGTACCCTTAGATCTGTACATTTCAATCTGAGAAAATCGCATTTTGGTAGAAATAATGACTACAAAAGAAACCTCACAAAAGCAAAACCTTTACAGGTAAAATTCAACATCTGATTTGCCAATTATTTTTTACCATGTGAATTGTTTTCATATAAAAATTGATGCCAAAATATTTATTTTTAATATAATAGAAATAAAATTGGGATAAATAGAAATTAATTATTTGTGGCTTTAGAATAATGGAATTAAATTCACTTAATGGAATTTAGTTGGTATTCTTTCTCATAGATAATTTAATTTGGAGATTTAAGTAGAGTGACTCCCCACATTTGGAGAAATTGGGATTTTTAGATTATAAATGCAAGATAGAGATCTCATTTAAGCCTGAGTGTAACTACGGAAAAACATGCAGAAAGTAGCCCAGAGTCAGATAAAATCTTCCACTTACAGCAAAGTCTTACCACAAAGCTCCCCACATCAATAGAGTTTACTTACAGGGTACCAAATTGAGTTTGCCTGCTCTTCTTAAAGTGGTAGGTTAAGACAAGGGTCCCAACTGATGAACAGCTGTTACTGCAGGTGACTGTCCACATCAGGCACTGGGTTTTTCATTCGCAATGAAATGAAACTGAGCAACATTGAATTTTCAAAGGAAGAGCTGTAACTTGATGCTTGTGAATGCCCATATTACATAGGTGTCACTGGGAGTTACACAGTTACTGAACAGTTGTAGTGTAGTGAAGTTTAGCTGTGAAAAAAATTGATTGATTTTGTGTATACATGATATTTTTTGTTTGTTTGCTCATAAAAACCTGATGTATATCACCTCTTGTGTCCGGCTATGTATTTCCCAGCCCACTTTTTTCCCCCAGCCATTGCTAAGGGAAATGGTGACAGAATCTAACTTCTGCTGCACTGCTTATCTTTTGCAATTCTGCATGAAGGCTTTTCTCATGATGTAGTTGGGACACCTGTGAGAAGCTGCTTATCACTTGTGGGTGCTCAAAACTGCACACGTAGGAGAATTAACACCCCGTGCAGCAATCTTTGACTATTAGGGGCCAGTGATCACGGTTATGTGCTCCCATCATATCCTTCAGGTAAACAACACTGAGAGACAATCTGCATGATTCATCAGAAGGTTCCAATGGGATCAGATACTGGTTTTCCATTGTGCTGACCACTCTGATAACACACCATTGTGTTTCCCTCATGGCTCCACTTCCCAGTCCTTTTAAAGACAGAAAATATTCTGATCTCTATCACCATAAATTATTTTTGATTCTATTTTTGAATTTCATGTTACTAAAATCATACAATAAGTTGTATTTTCAGTCTGCCTTCTTTCATTCAACATTATTTCTGTGCGATTTATCCATGTGGGGGCATGTAGCAGTAGTTTATTATTCTTCATTGCTGTGTAGCATTCCACTGTGTGAATGTAGCACAATTTATCCCTACTGTTGTGATGGATTTTGAATTTTTCCCTGATTTTAGATATTTTGAATAATGCTGCTTTGAACATTTCTTACATATCTTTTTTGTGAACATAAACACTCATTTCTCTTGGGAATATACATGCAAATGGAATTGTTAGGTCCCATGTTATACATGTTTTTTACATTTAATAGATACTGGCAAACTGGTTTTCATAGTAATTATACCAATCTACCTTCCATCTTCTTCTCATCCTCACCCATATTTGATAGTATTAACTCTTTTAGTTTTAACCATTCTGGTGGGGGTGTAGTGTACCCAACTGCTGTTTTAGTAGTTCATATTTCCCTGTTGACTAGTGGTACTTAATATATTTTTGTATTCCTACTGGCCATTTAGATACACTATTTGTGAAGCAGTAGTTTAGGTTGTTAGCTGTTTGTGTGTGTGTGCCATGGGAGGGGGTCAGTGTTTTTCTTATTGATCTGAAGTTCTTTATAATTTTAAATACTAGTCTTTTGTTGGATATATGTATTGTGAATATTTTCTACCAGTCTTTGGTATACTTTTGACTCTCAAAGTTGTATTTTGATGAAAAGATTTTCTTTTTAATGGGATACAGTTTATTGATATTTTTCTTTATGGCTATTGTGATCTTCTCCTGTAAATTATTTACTCCTACTCCAAAGTCATAAGATATTCCCCTTAATCTGTGGTTATCAAAGTTGAGTGGGCATCAGAATCATGTAGAAGCCTTTTAAAGCACAGATTGTTGGGACACACCACCAGAGTGTCTAACTCTTTATGTCAGGAAAGCAGTCCAGGAATTTGCATTTCTTACAACTTCCAGATGATGCTGATTGTGATAGTCTGGGGATCACACTTTGAAAACAACTTTACTATTTTATCTTCAAGAGGCCTAAGTATTTTACCTTTTACATTTAGATCTACAATATACACGGACTTGATTTTCACGTGTGGTGTGAAATAGGGGTAAAATTTTATTTTTTTCAATGTTAGTCAATTGACTAATACCACTGACGGGCAGTACAGATTGTGTTGTAATTTAAGTGTCCGTATATATGTATCTGTTTCTGGACTCCTTATTCTATTCTTTTCTTCCATGAATGTATCCTTGTGCTAATGCAAAGTAATAATTTTAATTACTTTAGATTTATAATATTTCTAGATAACTGGTGGAGTAACTCTTCCTACAATCTTCTTCTTCCCTTCTGCTCCTCCTCTGCCTTCTTCCTCCTCTTGTTCCTCCTTCTCCCCCTCCTCCTTCTTCTTTTCTTCTTCAAGTGCATTTTGCGAAGCAAGAGGAAAGAGAAAATGTTTCTCTTTGGGCTTAATAAAGATAAATCAGGATTATTTATACATTTTAGAAGAGACATGTCACTTTAAAGATAAATACTAGGACAAAATTATTAATAGGAAAATAATGCAGAATTAGATTTTTGGAAGTTAAAGGTTACTCTCATAAGCCATAGCAATAGTCTTTAAAGTCTAGATGTCTATGAGATACCTCTGTTTGAAAACGACTTTTGAAATTCAAGAAGACTTTGAAAAGTGAAAGAAGTGAAATCAAGATTTTGAAAAGTGAAAATATCCAGTGTTATGAGCTGAATTCTTTCATTCTAAAATTCATATGTTGAAGCCTTAACCCTTGGTATCTCAGACTGTGACTTTATTTGGAGATGGGGCCTTTAAAAAGGACATTAAATTAGCATGGGCTCTAATCCAATCTGAATGTGTCTTGACATGAGTGCAGCCATGTTTGGCCGTTCCATTAACCTACAGCCACCAGCACACAAAGAAATATTAAGCTGCTTTCTGTGTGGTGTGAACTGGCCTTTTTCCTGGGAACTGGCCTTTCTCTCACAGAAAGAGTTGCAATTTGTAAGAATTTCAAGGTCCTTTGGACATCACGGCCTGGGGCAGACTGGCCATCTGTGTCAGGCTGGGACGATGACGAGGGAAAACAATGCACGTACACAACTGCAGGGCAGGGACCATAGCCAGGAAGCTCAGTGCACGTATGCCACTGATAACCATTTGTGCATGGAAACACTGAATGCTTGCTCTGTAAACTCTGTAACTGCTTATATAAACTGCTGGAAACCAAAGCCTCGTGAGACTCTCACCTGTGGAAGGGACGCCTTGCCCAGGACGTGTGATTCCCGCCCAGCCATGTCAACTGAAGGGACTCTTCCAGCAGTGGGGCATGAATGTTGTGAGTAACCGATCTGATGTGTTCTCTTTTCGGTCAACCTGGTGTTTCTCTTTCCAGTTGATTTGTGTCATTTCCCTTCAGTCGATGTGGATGTTTTCCCCTTCCAGTCAATCTGATGTTTTTCCCTCTCATTATATGATGTTTTCAAATCTGCTGATGTCTCAGTCAATGTGGATGTTTTCCTTTTCCAGTCGAGCTGACGTTTTTCCCTCTTAATATTTGACCTATTCAGATCTGTTTGCGGACTATCGCCTTTACTCTCCCCTATATAACAAAATATACCTTCTGTCCATTTGTTTGGAGGGAAAAGTTTCTTTTACATCTCCAATAAAATCTCTAAACCTCTCATAACAGAATGGTGTCCTCATAAGACGAGGAAATTTGGATGCACAAAGAGACACCAGGGGTGCACGTGCACAGATGAAAGATGATGTGAGGACACAGCAAAAAGATGACCATCTAAAAGCCAAAAAGAGAGACCTCAAGAGAAACCAATCCTGCTGACAATTTGATCTTGGACTTCTGGAATCTAGAACCACAAGAAATAAATTTGTGTTATTTGAGACACCCAGTCTGTGGTACTTGTTATGGCAACCCTAGCAAACTAATGCATCCCGTGTTGGCAATGTTTTCTTCTAGATGACTAGTCACTAAGCAAGGTAATGAAGTAAACAAGCATGTAACAGGCATTGAAGGATAATAATTAGACATTTAGGGAGCATTTTCAACACATAGTAGGAAAAAGCAAAGTCTTCTTAAAATAGTTTTTGTAGAGGATGCTCTTAAGGAGAACTTTGAGTAAACAAATAGCAAAGAGTGTCTTCACCTAATTTCTCTCTGATAATAAGGCCCTGAAAAAATAAACCAGAAAAAAATAGCAATGTTGAATGTAAATGGTCCAAGAAGAGGCACCTAGAAGTTGTGTTAATTATTCTCCTTATTATCTAGTGATTGCTACAACAGGTGAGAAGTATTAAGCAATATGGCCAAGAGAATGTTCTCTAGCTGTCCAAGAATTTTCATCAGCTTCTTATTGAGGAGTTAGGAGGAGTTGATATCTGACACACAAAGTGGTATATGTGGTGCTCATTATGTAGGTTCAGTTTCAATCCTTTTTGATATCTTCATAAATTTCTGAATTGAAAACCACTTGAAATTTTCTCATGGATATATAGTTTCACTGCTTCCATCCTACCTGATCCTTGAAACCAATTTTCCAATGTTCAGAGTGAGCAAGGCCATGTAAGTAGTGCAAACATAGATACAATGGATTTAATGAGGTTCATTCAATTCCTGTGCTTTCTCTCTCCAAAGAATTATCACACTCTACTATTGTAGTTGGTTACATGTTTCACTCTCTAGAGTTTGAGCTTCTATCTTTATACTCTTCATAATCTTAGGGTCTAGAGAAGCCCTTGGTATATAGTAGTGGAGGGGAGGAAGAAATTTTACTGTACTCTTCTAGGTTCTTCTGGCTGGTCTAAGAATTAAATTGACATGAGACAGATTAACAGAAGGAAATCAAACAAAGTTTAATAACGTATATGTGAGAGAAACCCAGGAAAACTGAGTAACTCACAAAAATGGCAAAAGCAACCACCTTAAATACCATCTTCAGGTAAAGAGAAAGGAAGATATTGGGGGTAGTGGTTTGGGATTTCAAAGAGGAGGAAGACAATTTACATGGAGATGGAAAAGCAAATGTTTGGTAAACAAATGTTTGCCATGCCATGTAGAGACATTGGGACATGGAGAGGACTCTGTTCTCTAGGCCTGCTGTCTCCCCCACCAGGCTTAGCCCGTATTCTTTGTAGATATCCCTGGTGATAGCTCTGTTCCTATTGCAGGCCATTTATTTAAATTATTTTAGTCAGTTAAGGGGGAGGTAACAAGAAAAAGTTTCTGAGTCTTTTGTTTCTTAAAAATAATACTCAGGTTAAAGAGACACAGTTTGGGGTGGCAAATTTTGTTACCATTCAGTAGATATTGATGGAATCATTACTTAAGAAATAATTGAAAACTAAGAAAAAGGAACTTTGCTTTAAACTGACGTGTGTTCTATTTTACATGATGCATGTTCAAATTTACTTACACATTTGAGTTGCTTTCTTCTCCATAAAGAATGAAGATTATTTTTTAAACTCATTAGTTTGCTTTGAAGCTTTTATCTTTCCTGAATCTAAAGATTTATGGTTTTCATTAATTTTGGAAAATTTTCAGCCATTATTTCTTCATGTATTTCCTCTTCTCATTATGTATTTTGTCTCCTAATGAAATTCCTACAGGGCTTATATGGGATTTCATTTTCATCTTCATATCTCTTAACTTCTTTGATCATATTCAACAGCTCTTTAGCTCTGTATTGCACTATAAGAAATTCTTCAGATCTACCAATTTAGAAGTACTTTTAAATTGCCTTCTCTATTTGTTGCTTAATCCACCCATTGAGTTTGTTTTTCTGTTTGTTTGTTTTGGTGAGGAAAATTAACCCTGAGCTAACATCTGTTGCCAATCTTCCTCTTTTTGCTGAGGAAGATTGGCCCTGGACTAACATCCATGCCCATATTCCTCTACTTTATATGTGGGATGCCTGCCACAGCACGGCTTGATGAGTGGTGCTTAGGTCTGCACCCAAGACCAGAAACTGCAAACCCGGGACCGCCGAAGAGGAGCAAGTGAACTCAACTGCTATGCCACCAGGCCGGCCCCCCATTGAGTTTTTAATTATAGTGATTACAGTTTTTCTTCCTAGAGGCTTACGTTGCTATTAAAAACATCTGTTTGGTATTTTTTGATAACGTCTCTTTCTTTTCTGGTATTATTTCTTTTTATATCTTTAAGCTTTTAAAATACCATTTTCACTATGTGTGATTTCTTGAGAGTCTAACTTATTGTTTGTTTTTCTGCCAACTTTCTTTCATGATGAACTGTTTTCTATGTCTTCTCTAATTTTGGATTGTGGCCTCATGTTAGGAAAGGCTTTATATGTGGGAATTCTTGGCAGCTTGTGTGAAGGACGTTCTCTTGAGCTTAACTTTCTTTAAATTTCACTGTGTCCTAGAGGTATTACAAACTTGGAATCACCTTTTGTTTTAATTTATTGGAGTGTATATTCCAGGATCACACAAGTAGAATATTTTCCAACTCTGATTTCAGACTTATGATTAGTAATTCTCAGAATGAGAAACAAACAAAACCAAACCAACATTCAGTGAATACACAGACAGACAGGCTTTGTCCCCCATACAATTGGGTGTATTTTTTCTTGGATTAGATGATAGTGTAGCAGAAGCTGCAGTTGCATTTTTCATCTTGCACTTCTGGTTGTTTATACTATATGTCTTTTCAAGTTTTGTAGTGTGCTGTCTTGCCAGAAATAAAGTCAACAACTGTGTTTAGCATATTTATACATAGGAATCTAAGGTTCATGTGATAAAATGAAGGTTTAGGTTTGAAAGTCAGTCAGGGAGGAGGGACTGAGATGAGATTGAATGGATAGGGAGAATGAGAAAATGGAGAGGAGGACCTGAGAACTGAGATAAAGGCTAAGTGGAGAATGACTGTGAAGACACGGAAGGGTGAGAAAGAAGGAGGGAGAAGCAGAGTGTGGAAAGAGAAGAACACATGGATGGGAAGATATGGGAGCCCATAGAAGTAAGACACATAGAATGTTAGGAACAAAAGTGAAAGTAGAAAATATTCAGTTCTTTCAATCCAGTCATTTTATAGATAAGGAAACTGAGACCAGAATGCTGATATGATTTCTCCAATTCACTGCATCCAGCTGGTGTCTCATGCAGGAATTCATCTTGACTCTCAGTCCAAAGCTCCTTTTACTGCAAAAGATTTGCTGTGAGAGGCAAGATATATACAGAACAGATGCAGGAAGAGCTCTGGAAGCCAGAAAGATGAGAAGAAAAGTTGAAGCAGAGTGTGAAGGAAAATGAGATGCTCAGTAAAAGGCACATGATTATAAGGGCAGGGGATTTCCTTACCTGGGAAGTTGAGGTTTCTGTTGGTGGTGAAGGGGGATGTCGGATGAGTGGGTGGGACTGTATGAGGAGGGGAGCTCACATCTGAGTTTTGAAGAGAGCATTAAAGAAAATGGAGTAATTCAAGAGCTATGATGGCGTTTGAGGAAACAATTCTTTCTAATAAGAACTGTTAGAAAGAACATGAGCAAGATTGTGGCCTGATCACCAATGAATCAAGAAGAAGGACCCAGAGGGTTCTGGTGATGCAGGAAAGAATGCTGGGCTCCCCTAGGATAGCTGGGATACCCTGCCTGGTTGAGTTCTAATCAGAGTGTATCCCACCTATCCCAGTTTTCTCCTCTGGAGTTTCCAGTGTCTGGGAGCACATGATTATCAGTGACCTGTATAGCCATCTCCTTCTCTCCCAAGTCTTTTTTTTTTTTTTTGTCCTGGTCACCTCCCCCTGCCCCATTTAACTGTGGAGTTTTTCCTCCAGTTCTGCTCTTTCTCAGCTTCCCCAGTTCTCAATATCCCTCAAGCAGCTTCCAAGAAGCCCCTTTCCTTTCTCCTCTTTCAGATTTCATTCTTCATCCACCATAGCCAAGTGTGTGCACTTGGGAGTGGGGCTGGTTGAGAAAGCTTCAGATCCACAATGGGATCATGACTTGGGTACCAGCTGCTTCCTGCATCCCCTGATCAGGATTAACTCTGCCCACAGGAGCTGAGAGGAAGAAACTTGCGGCTCTGCTCCATTTTTCTTTGCAATCCTCCTCCTCCTCCCTCTCAGCCTCCTCTTCCTCACCTTTTTTTCCTACTACTTTGCTCCTCCTCTTCCTTCTGCTTCCCTATTTATCCTTCTGCCTCCCTCCTCTTCCTCTACTCCTCTTCTTCCTCCTCCTCCACTTTAATTCCTCCTCCTCCTCCTGAATCTCTTATGCCCCTTCGTATCTCCGACCATCTCCCAAACCTCTGGTCTCAGAATTCCAGTTCACATTTAGTTAACTCTTCCTTGTCCTTCCTTCTGAAAGCCAAACTGCCTCCTCCTCACTTTTCCCACTCTGCAGTCAAGGGTATAAGCACTAGCAGCTACATAATCTTGGCGGTTAAGTGCAAAATGAAAATGTGGGGACTCATACTTAAAAAACAGAATAAAATGTTTTTAAAGGCACTAAAATTTTTTCCATTTTTTTGATGTCTTTCTCTCTCTTTTAACCTGTCATGGTGTTTTGTTGTTGTTATATATGTTGTTGTTGCTGTTTCTTTTTTTTAATTTGTTAATATTCCTCTCCCTTGGGCACAGTGATTCACAGGGCAGGTGCAGAACCTCTCAAGTGCCTTTGGGGTCCATTTTCCTTGTGTTTTTTTTTTTGTGTGTGTGTGTGTATTTAATAGTACTTGGTCAAAACGCAGACATCTAGTATAAAATAATAGACACTGAGGTACACAATGTTTTTGAGGGGGGTCTGGAAACAGATATGCCTTTTCCTTTACTAAGCATTGAGTGTGGGTTTGAATCAATCTGGTCAGGAGTTAAGTGAGTTTGTGTTTTGTTGTTGTTTCCACAGTCTTCAAACTCCTCTAGCATTACTTTGTTTGTAGGGTGGGTCTGTGTGCCAGAGGATTTTTCTTAACATCTGCTTCCCTCTCAGGTTTTTGTGTTTTCTTTGTGCTGTGCCTCAAGAGGAATTATCTCCATACTCTTGACCCTCTTCCAGCAGGGACTATTCTTGTGACTTGGTGCTTGCTAACCTGCTTAGGAGAGGGAGTAGGGGCATTATCTCTGTTCTGGTTCAGTCTCATTCTCAGGCAGGTGTTTTGTTTTTTAGGTTGGAATTGGCCTTTGAAGAGTTCCTGCTTTTCTCCCAGCAGTATGGAACATCTGATAATGCAGGACAGGATGTGTTACTGTCCCTTCCCCATTTTTCCCCTTTCCCCCAGCTGCAGTGCATCTTCACCTGTGCCCTGAAGGCAACATGGCTTTCTGCCCTTCCCCCACCAAGGTAAGGCTTTTTTCTGCACAGGAGATAGGGAAGAAAGATCTAGTTGGGACTTCCTGCCTTTTTCATGCAGCAGCTGCTCTCATACCTCCAGCTTGCACCACAGGAAAGGATTTCTCTGGTCTATATCCTTGACTCCAATCTTTCGGGAGCCCCTGGTGAGGTCTTTGGAAAAAAGCCTAGAGACATAAGTGAATTTCCTGTGTCTGTGACTCTCAGGGTTCTATATACTCCTGTTAGTTTTCAGTAATTTGTTAACAATTGTAACTGAATTATTCTTACTGGCTTGTATAGCATTTGACATCTATCCTAAGTCAGCAAGGGTTTGCATTCCCTATTTCCTTGAAAGAGTCTGTCTTTCTTTAGATTCTGGGTTAATTGGTTGCCCTGATATTTCAGGTATCTGATGGGTTCAAGAGAAGTTGTGATTCTGATTATCCAGCTTTTTAAAATTGTAACTATGAGAGTGAAACTCTTTCCATCTTTCTATGTTCTAATCCTAACTTTCCAAAAGATTATTTTCTTCCTTAAATTAATCTGAGATAATTTTTGTTTTCTTGTATATCAAAAAATAACAAAATAAATAGCCCAAACACATTTATCCAGATGATACAAAGCACAAACAATATTTAAGAGCCATTAAAGTATTATAAACACCATGAAAGAGGAAGGTTGTGATAAATAAATGACAAGCAATAGGATATATTGGAGTATCTGAGGAAGCCTTTGGTATAAAACTAATTTGTCCTAAACTTGTTTTTCCAAAAGAGCCTGAAGTGGCCATTGAGCATGCATTATATATCTGCTTTAAGTATTTACTCTGTCCCAAAGACAAGAACAATGCCCTTAAAGATAAGGATGTAACTTCCCCCTCATCGACATTTTCTTAATGATAAGCATCTCTCCCTAAACTAAGGATTGATTGCTGACCTGCTGCACTCACCTTGTGACCACCCACCTTGAGATCACAGACCTGCTGTGCTCACTGAGTTGGTGTGCCAGCCAAGCAATCCCATGACTACTGTAAAAGGGACATTCCAATCATATGTGATACATGCTCTTTGGTGGTATATAACCACTCTGTATGCCCCCACTTCTTTGAAGTGTTCCCTTCCTTTTGTGAAAAGACTCCCGGGATATATGGTTCTAATATCTGGCTCATAATAAACTTACCCTAATTTTGATTTATAGATTGCTTATGGATTTTCTTGTGTTGACAATTGGCATGTCCCACAGAGACCATCTTTTAATGATACAAGCACAAAACATCCATTCAAGTCCAATAAGAAGGGAATCTTGGATAAATTACTCCAGAATAATCTATTAACTTCATTTCCCACAAGTTCTCACTGGTTTCTTATCATAAGCAATAGGAGATTTCAGCAAGACCCTGTGTATAAACTCCATGTTTATTAGCATGTTCTTTCATCTTAAATAAAACTGTATAGGATTCTCATTTCACCAAGTAGCGTTGTTACCACACAAAATTGGGTTTCACTTGCCTGATGTGCATAAAGAAGCAAATTAGTTATGGCATCGTTCTTTGGGAAAAAAGATCAGCTTTATTCTGTGATGTTCATCTGCAGGGAGAACAGGGGACCTGTACCCTCATATCTGTCTCCCCAATTCAGGATTTGGGGCAAAATTTAAGAGGTTAGGGAGAACAGGCTGGCATGCAGAAACACTGGTGGGACAGGCTTTGATTGGTGGGCTTCAAGAATTTATAGTAAGGTTTTAAATGTTTATGACACGGTTCTCAACATTTATGATGGGGTTATAAACATTTTTGAGGAGGTGGGGAAGGAATTTTAACACCAGATCTTCCTGAATGAGGGACCCCTTTCTTCTGATAAGAGTCCAACTTTGAAGTTCCGGTTGTTTCCCAGTCCTTGGGTTCTGTGGGGAGGAGGTCCTTTGGTTCTGCAGTTGTTTCAAGTCATGATTTCTTCTTTGGTACATGCCCTGGCTATTTGACTTTTCAGATTTTCTGACAGGCAATTCTTAATCACTCTATTGATAAGAGGTGGGGTCAGTTTAACTGGTCCTGGAGGGCTTGTGGTTACAGGGTTAGAAGTAACACTTTTTGATGTTTTAAAAAAAGTTTATGTTGAAGATCTCCATAATTTTAAAAAATAATTGGATGTCTGAACCAATAATTCAATCATTAAAAATATTCACTGAGTACCTACCACTTGCCAGGTGCACTGTTAGATGTTAGGGATCCAGAAAAACAGGGGTATAGATACAAAACCCCAAGACAACCACTGAAGTCAAGATTCTGAATGGGCAAACATCAGTAAAGGGTTGCCATTTTAGAAAATATTGTCTCAAGCATGGTTATGTTTGCCTAGAGAGTCTATATAGTATAAAAAAACTTAGCAAACAAAGATTTATAGTTCTTGATGTAAGTGTTTTTCTTTCCAAGTAGACTAAAATCTTCTTGAATAAAGAGATCTCATTGTCAACCACTGAATAGTCATGACTGTATCAACATGCTTGATCTGACAGGTGCTAAGTGACTGTTTGGTGAGTGAATATATATGAATGCAAGCCAAACTGAGGGATTTTTCTTCATGTGTTTCAATGTTTCTGTGGTTTCCGTGACGGCTACTGATTCTTCCCCAAGAATAATAGAGAACTGGTGGTAATTTATACTGTTGCACAAGGCAATCATAGGATTCTTAAAAAGCAAAAAAATTAACAAATGAGAAGTCAGAGATGTGAATGAGGTGAGGTGGGGGTAGGACAAGGGAAGACAATATTTGGGGAATATTCAAAAGGGCAAGAGGAGGACAGAGTGACAGAAAAGAGCAGGGGCAGGAGAAGATGAGGTAGGGAGTGGGGAAGCCACTTAGTTTCATGCTTTTATTGTATGAGTGAGAAAGAAAAGCCTCTAGAGGTAAAGTGACTTTTCAATGCCACACAAGACTTGTTCCACAGCAATCAAATTGGGGGGAGGTGAACACGACAGAAGCTGGGGACAAGGAGAGAAGCTGGAAGCCAGAGAGGAGAGTCAGAACTGGAGGAGCCGTAAGTCTGAGTAGGCAGTCCAGAGAATTGAAAGAGAAATGAGGTTCTGAGTAGGCAGTCCACAGAACTAAAGGGGAAATGAGAGTCTGAATAGGGACTCCACTGTTTAGGGAAGGAGTAGATCTTTCTGGCAGGCAACAATTAAACGAAATGTTTTTCTGTTGGTAGCAGAAGGAGGTCAGAATAGAGGTTTTGTGTGGTAGGTTTGTTTACAATAGAAATCAAAGGCCAACTTTCTGAGAGAAAGAAAGAACATCTGCAAGTGAAATGCTGTTCTTGCAACTGCGATTGCTAGCAGTTCCCCTCCCAGGTGGTGACAATAAAGATGGTAAGAACACTGGCAACTGCCCGTTGGGTGGAATACGGTCTGTGTGTGTGTGTGTGTGTGTGTGTGTGTGTGTGTGTGTGTGGTGGGTTCTCCCCAGCATATACCTGGATAGTGAGAGTGTCAGCCTCCTTCCATTCTAGTATCCCTGACCAGGTCCTTGTGCTCTCCTGAAGGTTGAATATAAAGCATGGGGCCCTGGAGCAGGCAAATGTCTCCTGAGATAACTATGGCTCCCTCTTCCTTCAGATTCTGAGTTTCCCCTCTGCGGCACCTTTCTTTACCCATTCTGTCTCCTTCTCATTGCCTATTTTTGTTTCATTTTTATCTGTTCTTTCTCCACAGACTTCCAGGATCCAGTGTCCTTCCAAATCATCCAGATCTCATCCTTTTACAACCATTCCTGGGTACAAAATCTGGGTTCAGGTTGATTGGGTGAGTTGCAGACACATAGATGGGAGAACAACTCTGGTACTATCATTTTCATGTGGCCCTGGTCCAAGGGCAACTTCAAGAATGAAGAGTGGGGGCCGGCCCCATGGCTTAGTGGTTAAGTGCATGCACTCTGCTGCTGGAAGCCCAGGTTCGGATCCTGGGCATGCACCAACACACCGCTTCTCTGGCCATGCTGAGGCCGTGTCCCACATACAGCAACTAGAAGGATGTGCAGCTATGCCATACAACTATCTACTGGGGCTTTAGGGGAAAAAATAAATAAATAAATAAATAAATAATTAAAAAAAAAAAGAAAGAATGAAGAGTGGATGGAATTGGAAAAGCTATTCCGCGTGACCTCCATTGCATATCTTCAGGCAGCTCACAACTTCGCCAATCAATGGAAGCTTGAATGTGAAGTCAGTTCCCTCCACAAGGTTTGGAGTTTTGCATGGGAGGTGTGTGTGGGTCTCAATGAGTTTCTTGTTACTCTAGAAAACAGCCTCCACTCACTTCTGAACCTTACCTCTCTCCATCATAAAACTGCAGTTAAACACTTTTGGGCAGAGAGTATATCCAGATATTGGTTCTTCAAAAACTTCAAGTCTTATGTTGCTTACAAACTGCTTACAAACTCTCTCATTGACTGCAGCCTTGTGCCTTATTATCTTCCCTTAGTGGTTTCCTGTGACTACCCCTTTCCCTGGCCTCCAACCAGATACTCTCAGCTTCCTCACTCTTTGATTGCCTCCTTAGACTGTGATTTCCTCTCCTTTTCCATCTCTTCAACAATCTCTGTTGATGTATTCATTGTAACCTGTTGCATTCCATTCACCCTAGATTATCATGTCAACTCTACGACACTCAGTCCTGCCTTATTCTCTGCCCACACCATTCATGTTGCCTTCTTTGAACAATTTGCCCCCTTCCTCATGTCATTCATCTCTTCATCCATCTCCAACTACCACCAATTCCTCTTTTTCTGAACCTCTGCTGAAACCAAACTTTGCTCCATTCCCTCACTCTCCTAAATTTCTCCCTTCTACGTCTATCATATTTTGCTTCTACTAATTTTATTTTATCTTTTTTACTCCCTCTTTGATTAATTTGTGACCCATCTTCTCCAGATCCCTTTGAGTTACAGACGGCAGCAGGCTGTGAGCTGCACTTTGGTGAAGGCTCAGTGGGCTTCATGTGTATTGCTTATCAAGGATCAGATTACCTGAGCTTCCAGAACAATTCATTTTTGCCATCACCAAAGGGTGGAAGTAAGGCTCAGCATGTCTGCAGACTCCTAAATGAGGATAAAGTCAGCCTGGAAATAACAGACAGGCTCCTAAGTGACAGCTGCCCACGTCTTCTCTTGAGTCTTCTTGATGCAGGGAAGGCAGATCTCCAGAAATAAGGTCAGTCCTGCACCCTTCCTCGAAGAATTCTATATCCTAAAATCACGCCTCCCTATTTTGCCCTTCCCACCTTCCTAAGACGGAGCCAAGAGGGAGAGGGAATCATAGGTGACAGATTCCTAGAGGTGCTAGAGATGTGTCTATCTAAACTGATGTGAAAATCTGAACCTCTAAGTCTGTGTTAGAGTCCTCATCTGAATACCTTTCCTGTCCTCTGCAGTAAGGCCAGAGGCCTGGCTGTCCACTGGCCCCAGTCCTGGCCCTGGCCATCTGATGCTGGTTTGTCACGTCTCTGGCTTCCACCCAAAGCCTATTTGGGTGATGTGGATGAGGGGTGAGCAGGAGCATCTGGGCTCTCAGCGAAGTGATGTCTTGCCCAATGCTGATGGGACATGGTATCTTCGGAAGTCCTTGGATGTTGAGGTCACTGAGGCAGCTGGCCTGTCTTGCCGGGTGAGACACAGCAGTCTAGGAGGCCAGGACATCATCCTCTACTGGGGTAGTAAAGAACTGAGGCCCAAGCTGGGAATGGGGGTAGATGGTCCTCAAGCAGAGCAGGAGAACTAGATGAAAAATTTGGGACTTCAGAACCAAAAGAAATAAAATTAAGCTTTATCCAAGAAATAGAAAAGTGGAAAATGAGGCACCTGCTGATGTAGGAGGATGTTGAGGGTTAGATGAAGGATTCATCTCTGAAGAGGGATGAGAGAAGAAATAGAAACAAAGGAGATTGATGAGGCACACACTCAAGTGAACAAAAGAAGACCAGGGAGGGCCGGCGCCATGGCTTAGCGGTTAAGTGCCCGTGCTCCGCTACTGGCGGCCCAGGTTCGGATACCTGGCGCGCACTGATGCACCGCTTCTCTGGCCATGCTGAGGCCGCGTCCCACATACAGCAACTAGAAGGATGTGTAGCTATGACATACAACTATCTACTGGGGCTTTGGAGGGGGAAAAAAAAGGAGGAGGATTGGCAATAGATGTTAGCTCAGAGCCGGTCTTCCTCAGCAAAAAGAGGAGGATTAGCATGGATGTTAGCTCAGGGCTGATCTTCCTCAAAAAAAAAAAAAAAAAAAAACAAAGAAGACCAGGGAAATGCAGTAAAATGGGGTGGATTTGAAATGACATTCTTGTGTGCATCCAAA
Source organism: Diceros bicornis minor (assembly GCF_020826845.1). Classification (NCBI taxonomy): domain Eukaryota; kingdom Metazoa; phylum Chordata; class Mammalia; order Perissodactyla; family Rhinocerotidae; genus Diceros; species Diceros bicornis. The sequence continues at coordinate 62,407,128 of NC_080743.1, forward strand.
TCCACAGAACATCGTAGCTCCGTGGGGTTGATCATCTTGGCAATAATTGTGCCTCTGGTGCTTCTGACAGGTCTTGCATTTTGGCTTAGGAAGTGCTGGTGAGTTCTTTGTATCCATCCTTCCTGCTCTTTGCCCCACTCTTTACTTTTCTTCCCATCTTTTCATTTTCTCTCTCCTCAGTCTTCCCTCTCAGTCCTCTTGCTTCTTACAACTCACTTCTCTCTACCTCATGCACAGTGACTTCCATCTTTGTTCTTGTCAGGACACAGTGTCAACCTCCAAGCACTATTCCCCCTTTGGAATGAGATCCCAGCACCCCGGGGGCACAGAAGGTATCTAAACCCAACATGGTGATGACGTCCTTTCAAGTTTGCTTGTGCAACTTTTATTATTATTGTTTATATCTACTTAATAATCAATTATCAATATAGGCTAGATGTAATTTTACAGGATTTGTTATGCAGACCTGGGTTCTGGGTCCTAAAACTCAAATTATAACTGTGAATGGGTAAGGTCTTAGCAACCTCCATATATTCAAATATTAATGCTTTATCAGGTCAATTTTAGATAACACTTCCTCCAGAGGGCCTTCTCTGATTGACAAGTGGGAGCAGTCTATTCCTTAACTGAACTCCCAGCACACTTGAACTGTGCTTTGCCAAATCTAATCTTCACTTCTTGCCCTTTGTTGCAGTTATTAGATCCCTTTCACCTTATAATTTTTAAGCTTCTTGAGAGCAAAGTCCAGGTCTTTTTAACATTTGTATACTTGACAAAGTGTCTTACCTGCATGTAATATGTTCTCAATAAAAATCTGTGTTAAATTTATGCAAAATTTGTAGACTTTCCTTATTCTTTTCCTTCCTAACATGTTTGTAGTAGTTGAGATATTTGATGCTCTTCTTGCTAAAAGTCGTCTTACTTGGTCAAGAGACTCACACTTTCCTAGTTCCTTAGTGATTCTCTGAGCTCCTGAGGAAAAACTTAATGTTGCCTTTGACCATTCTGATTATTTAACTAATGAGACCTATTGGAGTGAAACTATTGCTCCAAATAATCTAATCAAAGAGAGGAAGGCAGAATGTAGCCCCTTGCTATTCAGTGTGGTTCAGTGATGTGTAGCAGAGTTAACATCTTGGAGCTTGTTAGAAATATAGGATCTTTTTGTTTTATTTTTTTTTGTGTGTGAGGAAGATCAGCCCTGAGCTAACATCCATGCTAATCCTCCTCTTTTTGCTGAGGAAGACCAGCTCTGAGCTAACATCTATTGCCAATCCTCCTCCTTTGTTTTCCCCCCAAAGCCCCAGTAGATAGTTGTATGTCATAGGTGCATGTCCTTCTAGTTACTGTATGTGGGATGTGGCCTCAGCATGGCCAGAGAAGAGATGCCTCGGTGCGCACCCGGGATCCGAACCCGGGCCACCAGTAGCGGAGCGTGCGCACTTAACCGCTAAGCTACGGGGCCGGCCCAGAAATATAGAATCTTGGATCTCAGACTTACTGAATCATAATTTGCATTTATCAAAGTAAACAGAAGATTCATAGATGCATTAAAATTTGAGAAGCACTGGTATAGGTGATGCCTGAGAGGTAGTAGTGCAAGCGTGTCACTGAAGAAAAAAAAAGATGATCAAGAAAAGAGAACAGGAGTGTTGATCCTTAGGATTGATGTGAGATCGAGGCAGGGAGAGTACATACAGTATACTCTCGCTATTCACGGTTGTTGTGTTAAAGTTACTGTGAATAGTGAGTTAGTAAATATTGGGCCATTGCTCCTGTGGGAAATACAGGGTTAGGTTTCTGTGAGCCTCTGGTCACAACATCTGTGTCAACTGATGAATATGTGGCCTTGTTTTATGTGTATTTCTGTTTAATGACACCTTATTTAATATATATATATTTCCAAACAGTATATTTATTGTGTGCAATATTCCTTTATAATAAGACACCAGCCAATCATTGTTTAACATGTTCCCAATCTTGGGTAACGTGATCATTAATTTCCTGGGTGTTCATCCAGACAGCTGTGTTGTCCACTGTGTTTTTAAAAACAAACAAACAAAAATCAGTCATCATCTCATGAATCCATAAATCTAGGTCCTTTTCTATCTTTTCACAGCTTCGTCGTAGCATTAATGATTTGACTTCAGCACTCTCTGGACTTGTTGTACTTACAGATCAGTGAATTTCCTCTTATTTTTCTGGAGTTCCTGCATTGTTCATTCATTAACACTGAACTCATGGCCCACAACCCTATAACTCGTGCCTGAACAAAGCTTATCTACATGTGCATCTTCCCCATAAAGTATATCACCGTCTTCTTGAGCTTAGGAACACTAGACAGCTCTTCAGCACTATGCTTCAGGGCCATTTTAAACAGGAAAATCACCAACCAATAGTACAAAAATGCAGAAAATGTGGCACTAAATAGACTGTAAAGAGGACACTTGTTTACAGTGTGAGAACTGAAGAAAGAAGACAGAGCACCACCTTGTGCAACCTGAGCTCGAAACCTGTGAGGATGGTGACAAATTTTGAGTCACTCTGCATATGTCCATGAATGACTGTAAAAGTGTTGTGAGTATTGATTTGGGGGTTACAAGTAAATTTTAACAGATAGGAAAATTAGCATATACAGAATTCATGAATAACGATCAATTCTTTATGACTAATGACCCCGAATGACAATGTGAGTCGAGATACTCATGACTAAACTTCAATTACTTTAGGATTCCTTAATTAATTTAACAACTAATTCTTAAGCACTTAGTATGCAGCAGGGACATATTGGGTATAAAGTAGTGAGGGAGAGAAAGATAACTCTCTTCTGAGCTTGAAAATTTTGCCTTCCTAATTTGATTCTACAGTTTACCGTTTTCATTGTTTGTTGTTTCTGTCTTAGTTTCTTACTACAGCAATTTATTTGGGTTGAACTAGGGTAAAGGGCTTAACTCTAATTTGTTTAGGGAGCTGAGAAAGGGGGCCCAGGGTAAAGAGAACATCCAAGAGGCCAAGTGCAGGTGGCAGCAGCTGACGTGGAAATTTTTAGAAAATAAAGTTGAGATAGCAAAGTGGAGAAAAGTGAAAAATATGGGATGGGGGAGAGTGTACAGTGAGACCACTGTAATCTTCCAGCTTAGATTATACTAGCTGATTGCTTCTCTAGGCTCCAATCAACTGTGTCACCCTTGCATAGCTGCCATATAATATTTGGTTGGTTGACTCTATCCTCTTCTGTAGTCCTGGACTCTGATGAGCCTAAGGCAATCATAAGAAAGCACCCTTGATGATGTGATAGGCTAACGGATGGACAGGTAACCTATAATTTAAGCCAAATCATGATATATATCCCACTGATCCTTGCTCAGTGTGGTGGCTCTGGGCTAGGCACCTGCTCTATGGTGGCACAGTATATATGAAGCCTGATTCTTGTGCTTGAATGTAGGGGAAAGAGATGGTCTCTCTTGTCTTGGATGTTATGGTATGGGGTATAAACCATGAAATGCCGTGGTAATGACAGTTAATCAAAATGCAAGACATTTTCTGTGAATTTGTACTTGACAGAATAAGTTTGTTCATTCATTCATTCTTTCATCGCATGTTCAAGATTTCCTATTTGTATGGTAAACATATTCAATGTGATTGGTTCCAAAGTATATGAGAAGCAGTAGTGTCTCCAGATATTTAAAACATAATGAATAATCTCTTCCTCCAAGCTCATTCCTTTTTTGGTGTCTATATTTAGTCACCCAGAGTCAAACTTCAAAAATCTTTATAGCCTTTCTTTCCCAACTTTTCTGTTTCCCTTGTTATTCTCTATAAAATCTCTGAAAATGATTTCTTCCTTTCTCTATTGGTAGGTTTAACAACCTTAACATGGGATAACTATAGAGCTTTCCTCTCTCCAATATACATTCCTGTTGGTTTCCTAAACAAACACTCTGCCTCAGCCACAGTGGGCTCATGTTTAGGAGACAGAAGTTTCTGCTACCGAGAATCTCCTCAAGAAAAGATAGAGACCCTAGCATAAAATGCAAGGCAGGTTTGTAATTGGACTTGGAAGAAAATAGAACCTGAAATATAAGCTTCCTGGGATTTCACAATTGGAATGAGTTGGCAGTATTGTCAGAATTAGTAGGCAGTCCAGGGAAGCGGGTAAGTAAACCAACGACAAGATGCTCCATTTGTGAGAACATGTAAGGTGTTGGGAGTTGTGCCCCTCCCACCTGTGTCCCATCTCCTGAGTACTGAACATAAAAGTAGCTTGATCAAGTTGAAAGATGTGAATTTTTAAAATATGAAATTGTGTTGAATAGTAAAAAGGTGTAATTAGCATTTGATGTTTTTCTAACTTTTAATTAGATTTTCATTTTGCTCTAAACCTTTTAATGGCACGTGAGTTTTTTTTTTTTTAAGGAAACTTAGACCTGTGACCAGATGGCTACAGTCAGCTTTGTAAATGAGAGATGATTTAACACATCACATTTATAAATATTTATGTTTACTATTTATAATCATTTAATTATGAATTCTTTAGTTATTATTTTAATTGCTCATAGCGATCTTTAAAAAAATCCTTTTCTTATGCACACATGAGAACAAGTTAATTGACCAAGTCTACAGCAAGCTGGAAGTATGTATGAAGTTTATCAGGTTTTGAAAAAAGGATTAAAAGAGAACTTGTGAGTGCACGGATGCACAATTCCAGTGAAAAACAAGGGAAGGGAAATTTCTTCTTAAAAGACATCTGGCCACAGCTAGACACAAACATATGTTCGTCATAGGCAGGAGTAAGAGAGTAAAAAACATTTTAGCAAGAATAAAGGAAAAAACTATTTATATTATGTATCAAGAAAATTAACATTAGTCAGTTTTGCTTTGAAACTCATTTTCTGTGTGATGTTAGTTTGAGGGCTAGAAACATTCACTGGTGAATTTGGTAATTGATGTGGTCTAAAGTTTCAGAAATGATTTATTTATGCTTTGTTCAATTTTCTGTGATGATTTGTAAATTCAATAATTCAGTATTTAATTCGGGAAGCAGACACGGACTATGAACAAAGTGTGTATCTACACTCACACATTTGTGCTTTCCGCTTTTGTTTAATTTTAATTATTCTGAGATTTTTTAAACAGTGGTCAGTCAGGATTAGTTTTTGTGATCTTATGACCATGCATTGTTTTTACATAAGCTAGCAAATAGTCTCTTTTTCTGGTTTATAGATGTTTCTAAAGTGACGTGTATCCAGGAATTTATAGCTTTAAAAGCATTTATTTGTAAACAAGGCAGCCTAAAACATATGAGCTAAGATTTAGATGAAGCTAAAATACAGCAACAAAATCAATGAAAATTTAGAAGGTAGAAAATTAATTTAAAAGCACTAAAGGTTAAATTAAAAGCAAAACAAAAATTGATAAAGGTGATCGACAACACTAAAGGCTTGCTTTTTGAGAAAATTAATAAAAGTATAAAAATCTCTCTCAGAAGGTCATGAAAGATGATAAGAAAAATTATTATAAGAAAAGTAGACATATTATAGATAAGCAAAAGTATAAATAAAATATTATAAGTAGACATGTTATAGATTAGCAATGTACATATTAAAATAAGAAAATGATATATATATAATTAATATAAACACATTTGTTATAGATAAAACTTTATTTAAAAATTTCTAGGAGAGGGAGAAAATCTCAATATATAAGTAATTTCTAAGGAAAGTGAACAAGTAGTCAAAGTTTCTAGTTGCACCAGGTCCTAGGTCCAGACTACATGGAGCAACAGATAATCATATTTCACATACGTTGTTCCAAGTTCCAAAAAAGACGGAAAACAATCCCAAGTAATTTTATGACTTTTCATGACACCCAAGCCAGCAAGAATTCCTCCAGAAGAACCAAAACAAATATTAAAATGGTAATTATCAGCTAATATCATTTATACATATTTACTCAGAAATTATGTATAGACTCAAATAAAATATTTACGAACAAACCCTAGCACTAAATGAAGTGAGATTTATCCATAGAATACAAAGATTGTTTACCATTAAAAATCTCATAATAAAATCATTTATTTCAACAGATTGAAGAAATAAAATCATATAACCATCTCCAGAATTACAGAAAAAACATTTGATATATTTAAATGTTTATTCTGATAAAATATTACCAACTCAAAATAGAAGGAAACTTTCACTGTATGGTTGAATGCAGCTACAAACAGTCTACAAGAGATATGTTTAATTTTGAAGGTTTAAAACGTTCCAATGAACATAAAGAACTAGATATCTGCCTGCTATAGGCACCACTATTCAATAGAATACTAAATGTCCTAGTTAATCCAGTAAAAAAAGAAAAATAAGGAGGTATGAAAATAGATATTAAAGAAAAAGTTATCATTATTTACAGCTTATATGATTCTATACAAGAAAGTAAAAAATTAGAAAAATATTGGAAATAATAAGAGAGCTCAGGAACTTATCTAGTTATAAATTTAACGTATAAATAAAAATGTAAGGATTTCAAAGGAATAGGTTTTTTTTTTTCACATGATATGATTTCTAGTAGAAAACTAATAGAATAAAAAACAAAGCATTAGAGGGGCAGGCCTGGTGGCATAGCGGTTAAGTTCGTGTGCTCCACTGCAGTGGCCTGGGGTTCACAAGTTCAGATGCCGGGTGTGGACTGGCGCACCACTTGTCAAGCCATGTTGTGGCGGCATCCCATGTAAAGTAGAGGAAGATGGCCATGGATGTTAGCTCAGGGCCAATCTTTCTCAGCAAAAAGAGGAGTATTGGCAAGAGATGTTTGCTCAGGGCTGATCTTTCTCATACACACACACACACACACACACACACACACACACAAAAAAAAAAGCAAAGCATTAGAGCTACCATGAAAATTTAGCAAGGTATCTAGACACAAACTAAGAAAACATCGAGAGCCCTTTTTTACGCAAGCAACAGACAAATAAAAGAAAATAAGATACCATTTATAATAGCAACAAAGTCTATAAAATAGCTAAACATAGCTAAAGAAAGAATATACAAGAATTCTACAGTAAATTCTAAAAACTATTAAAGATCATAAAACTGTTTCTGAAGAATTGGAGTTGTATTGAAGGACTTATCAAAAATTATACTTATTTTAAAATTATTCTATAATTTCAGTAAATTCCTAATTGAAATTCCAACTGGATTTTGGAGGTACTTAGTAAACATATTTTTTATATTATGTGGAAAAATAAATGACTACAAATATCTAGATCATTTTTGAAAGAGAAGAGCAAAGGTTTATTCACAATAGAATCAAGTCCTACATGTAAAAGATAATACTACAAAGTTAGTAGCTTATCATATAGCAGAATATCTTGATAACTTATTAGTGCGGAATTATTTCTTTAACTAAATTCCCAAATTGGAAACTCTGGAGCCAAGGGGGCAGCATAGACTGTTCCAATGTTTTGCATAATGTTGCTTCTGAATCACAAACTGTACAAAATTGATGGTTTTTTGAAAAAAAAGAATAACAAAATTAAAGTACATCAAAAGTAAAAATTATTGAATTTCATTTTATAAAATTAAGGCTTTCTCTTCAATAAAGTATACACTGAACAAAGTTAAGGGGTGGAAAGGTGGGAGAAATATTTGAAATCCTAAAAACAAAATGGATATATGTGTTTTATACATATATACACAGAGTAATATGGGAAAGTTTAAAAGAGTGCTGAATGAAATACATTAATAAATGAAGCATACATATAATACTTTCTGTTGAAATTGAAGTATCAAACTCATTGATAATTAGAGAAACGCAAATTTAGACAAGATCTCATTTTACACCCCCAAATTGGCAAAATCAAAAACCTGCAGAAGACCAGTATTGGCAGCGATGTAGGATAGGCGGCAATCCCTATGCATTGTTGATGGTGAAGTAATTCTGCAGTTCATGGCAGTATCTTGTCTAATGATGTGCATGTTGACCCTGGAATCCCACTTCTGAATATGCATAATAGAAAATATTTATCCAGCTCCAAAGGAAACATATATAAAGATGCTTATCGCAGCATTTTTATGGTAGTGAGGTGTTGAAAGCATGCTAGATGTTTATCTCTTTGGAAACACATAAGTAAAATGTGGTAGAGACACACTGTCAACACAAATAATCAATAATCAATCTATAAATCAAAACTGGCGTGAGTTTATTATATATGAGCCGATCTGAGAATTATATAGTCCAGGAGAACAACCTTCGTTAGGGAAGGAAGCATTCCAGAGAAGTGAGGTATACAGCATGGATATATACCATTTTGGAACAAGGAACGTACATCAAATATGACAGGAATATCTCTTTTTACTACAATCACAAGATGTTTTGCTAGCTCGGGAGGTCAGTGGTCACAAGATGTACACAGCAGGTCAGTGTGACTCCTAGTGTCTTGGAAGAAATGCTTATCTTTAGAGAGATGATGATATGGGGAAAGGCATACATCCCTATCGTTAAAGGCATCATTCTTTACTTTGGGATATTTTAAATGTTTAAAGCATACGTAGAATGCATGCTTGACAGGCCATGTCAGGCCATTCAAGAAAAACAAGATCAGGTCAAATTGGTTTTAAATCAAGTGGCTTCCTCATATATCTCAATACATATACTTTTTTTATTGCTTTTCACTTATTCATCAACACTATGTGATTCTATGCAGCAGGTAGAAACAACAGACTAGACACAAAGTAATATGCAAGGTCTTTAAAAGACCTTGAATGAAATACATTAATAGATGAAGCACATATATAATAGCTTTTGTGGAAATTAAATTGTATATATCGAACTTCACCACATTCTATAAGACCACATAGAACAGAAGGATAACACATTAATACATCAGAATGGTGAAGAGACGGAAATGAGGATAAACAAATCAATCAAATAGTTTGCAGAGGAGGTCTGCTCAGCCTGAATTATATCCATGAGTCTGTAAATGGAGGAGAAGTCAACAGTCTTTTTTAATATTGCTCTATAGAAAAAAGAGACTGAATTCAGATAACGGGTTGCACATGGATAAACCACCACAGAAAAACCATAAAAATATATAATATTATATAAAATACTTATATTTGTAAGCACAGAATCAAAATATCTGCAACATCAAGACTCTCTGGGGTCTAGTACGAGCACTGATTTGGGTACAAAGTGTCCTGAGAAAACCACCTATGGTCTTTGAGCTTTGAGCAATGTTATCCCTAGCTTATACACTCAAGTGAAACTGGATGCCAGCTATATACTGACGTACCTAAATTGATAGATGAATTTCCCAATGGACTTACACCCCTGGTTATGGGGATTACACCCCCGATTGTTTCCCAGAATTTATTTTCCACTTCCTCTGGAATAAATCAACCTTCTAATTGTTAGTTGGGCAGAATAAAAGCTGCATCTCCTTTTTAGCTGGTTGTGGTTATATGACCGCAGTCGTCCAATGGAATGTACAACTTCTGAGAAGGGGATCAGAAGCAGTGGGGGGTGGCTGTACTCAGCTTCCTCTTTTCTCCTTCTTCTCCCAGCTAACATGTGGGCTTGGTGGAAGGACTTCTGGCAACCATCTCAGAGTACGGGGTGGTCTTTGGAATGAGGATCAAGCAAGGTGAAGACCACAACAAAAGAAACAAAGCAAAATAAAAAATGCAAAAAAAAAAAAATCCAAAACAAAAGAAGAAACTGGAACCAAGCCCCTCACCAATGGAATGCCAGAATCACCTTGAATTGCCTACTTCCTTCTCTTCACAAGACAGAGAAATATAACCACATATTTTTAAAGATATTGTTCTTTTGAATTTTCTGTTGCTTGCAGCCAAACTTGATCCCAATGAATCCAGGATGTCAGCTGAATATCAGTTAAAGCTTTGGTTCATGAAATGTTTACCTGGAGTTCTTTATTTTTCTCATTGTAATGATCAGATGGATTATTTATTTTTTGCTAAGGCTAAATGAAATTTTTGACAATGACACCCATGTTATTGGTATAAGTTCATTTTTATCTGTATATTTTCTAATGAAAGGGAGAAAATGAAACCAGTCTTTCCAAAATTTATATGAAAAGAAAAATTTTAGAAATCAGAGCGAACTTCTGGGAAAATGGTAGATTCGTAACTTATTTCACTGAGATAATCCAAAGTAGAAAATGTAACTTCATGTATATTGAATCCAAAGAAGAGGTATAACTTCAAACTTAAAATCAAAGTTGGAATAAATTTTTGCATACACTTCCACTAATTTTGAATAAGAGGAAAGGCTGATGTCTGTACTTTAGAAGAATAAGTTCAATTTAGGAAATAATTAACAAATGCTACTGGGGCCTTTGTTAGAAGACAACTATAGACAAAAAAATATTATGGAAAAGGAGAATAAATTAATGTGTGAGAAACTTTTGGTGGAGCCAAAGCAAATGGCCTTTGGCTTTAGAAGTTAGGGCATGACCACACAACTTTTGACCTTGTTTGTATGCAGTGGCCTATATGGTTCAACATGCCTGGTTTTTTATTTGCTGTGCAGTGGTCTCTTTACTGCTGTGGCCTGAACAGGCAGCTGTAGGATTTTGCATCTAATGTCCATTTGGGGTTTTTACTATGACAGATTGCTGCTGATCAGGATGGATTTGTCCAAGTCAAGTGGCTGTTTTTATATAACTGAGTGTCTTAGGTCAGTTTCTGAGGAAACAGACTCAGATGGACATCTACACGTAGAACATTTATTGGGAAGTGCTCTCAGGAACAACACCTGTAAAAGAGAGAGAGAGGCAAGACTGAGCAGAAGGAGAGATTGAGCTGTGAGGCAGTTGCAGCAGAGGATTTAATCAATATCACAGAGTTCTGGAGCTAGGATGGCCTTTCAGAGAGTTCCTAGAACAGGGAATGGGGCTATACCTTTTTACTCCCACATTTGAGGTGTGCTCTCCCCAGGGAAGGAATATCCCCTTGGACAAAGCAACTCTCTTCCACTGAAGACAATTCCTGGAGAGGGACCTGTCTGTGAGCAGTCAGCAGCCAATACTCCTTAACCTGCGAGAATTAGTATAGTTTTCTTGAAAGCGGTATATTGGCGGCTGGCCACATCATCTGCTAGAGCAAGAATGTGTTTCTATGGAAGTAGAGATGCTGGGCCTTAAACAAATTCACAGACCTCACAAACAGTCAAAATTGAAAACACATGCCACAAGGCCAAAGCAAATCTTAGGCAATGTTCATGAGATTCTATAAGCGCTGACCTTCAACTAGGCTGCCTTAGCATCAATGACGGAGGCAAAGATTCTGTTAAAGTAATCAGAGAGCTCTTAAAAATGGATTATTTTAAAGCACTAGGCAGGAAAACAATTAGTGCCAGTTTTTGCCTTGGCTTTCAGTCTAGACTAGGTATGCAGCCCAGATGAGATGCCCCAAATTGGGTTCCTCTCCTATATTATTTGAACTGACTTCATGGTCAAGAAGAAGACCTCTGAAGAAACTAACTTTGAATTCATGTGGCTGGTACACAGGCTCAGGAGTCACCGCCCACTATATAGTCTCAATTTGTCTACACCAGCTCTGTTATTGCCTGGATTTCTAAGAAACAAATTGTGGCTTCACTCAGGGAAGGATGGTAAGTTTTATTAATAAACAAGTAAAAAGGAAACAGGAGGCCTTCTGCTTCTAGAAATGGTAGAGGACCCAATTTGTACCAACTTTCTTGTCAAGGACAAGTAGAAAAAGCAAGAAAAATATGAAATAACACCCGTCTCGTGGCATTGAAGAACCAACAAAGGAGAGATTAATTCCTGGGTGAGTATCTGGGAGAAAACAGAAACTCACAGAGGTGAGCTCTGTATTAGGGGCTGCTTTTCCCCTAGAGGCATCAGCTGATTCCACAAGAGGCAGCTAAAGATACCGAGAAGCTCAGCAAAGCTTTCAGCAGACTCAAAAATCTCCAAAGATACCATTGGGGCCACAATTTTGAGTTGCAACCTTAAAGGGCTGCATCCTAAGAGTAAGTGTGAAGCAGAAGGGGAGTTATCTTTGCAGAGACTGTAACAAAGCTTCAAATTTCCTTAATCCCTGAATTTAATAAGGTAATTTTGCAATGCCAATGCCCCTAAATGATTCTGGAGGAAAAAAACATTATCATTAGCCCCAAGTCATTTCTCTATTTTTAAAACATAATTGATCAACACAAAAATAAAAACAAAAGCAAAAGAAAACAAAAGAAAATGCCACCCAGAAAGATAAAGAGACAAAGTAAAATGAACAAAAATTAAAAAAAAAAAAGGACAACAGAAAACAGACACAGACTTACCAGGCTCCTATATAATGGAGTTATCAGGTACATACTTTAAAATAAGTAGTCTTTATGTGCTCAAGGAGATAAATACAAGATTAAGAATTTTGGCAAAGAAATGGAAGAGATGAAGAACAAATGGAAATTCTTTAATAGAGAAATAAAATGATAGCAGCTAAAAAACATAGATGGATTTAATAACAGATATGACTCCACTGAAGAGAGAATTAGTGAGTTAGTTAGAAGATAGATTAGAAGAATATATCCAGAATGAATTTTGGAGGGACAGAGGTTTGGAAAAAATAGAAAAGACAAAGTATGCAATTGAGGTGATATCATGAAAAGTCAAACGTGTAGCTGGAGTCACAAAATGACAGAAGAGAGAATGGAGAAGATGATGTTTGAGATGAAATAATGGCTGAGAAATCTGCAAAATAGAAAGCGAGGTTCAAGAATTCCAATGCACCAGGGCAAAATGAACAAAAAGTAAGTCACACCGAGTACATCATATAAAACTACTCAACACCAAAGGCAATGAAAATATCTTAAAAATACAGAAAAGAGACTAATTTCCTAGACAGCAGCAATAATTTGATTAACATCTGACTTCCAAATAAAACACAACAGGATCCAGAAATTAATATAATGTTGATTTCAGCACGCTAAGACAATAAAATTGAAAATCTAGAATTCTACACTCAATGAGAATATCCATCAAATCTGAAGGTAAATGCTTTGTTTTAGACAATAAAAAACTATAATATTTGTCACGATACAAAAAAATGAAGAAGGCTATTCTTTAGGAAGGAGGTAAACTATTACAAAGAGATAGAAAAACTAACTATAATGTTAGGAGTCAGGATAGAAATTATGTTTAAGGATGAGAGTTGGAGTGATTTTGGGAGTGGCATACGGAGTCTTCTGAGATGCTAGTGATATTCTATTTCTTGACTTGAATTGCATAACACAGGTGTGTTCTCTTTGTGATAATTCAATGAACTTTTTAATTTTGATTGTGTACTTTTTTGAATGCTCATTATACTTTAGTAAAAGTTTAAGTAAAGATAAGAGGTTTTTTTTTTTTCCAAGAAGATCAGTCCTGAGCTAACATCTGCCAATTCTCCTCTTTTTTGCTGTGGAAGACTGGCCCTGGGCTAACATCCATGTCCATCTTCCTCTACTTTGTATGGGACGCCGCCACAGCATGACTTGACAAGCGGTGCATCGGTGTGCACCTGGGATCCGAACCGGCGAACCCTGGGCCACTGCAGCGGGGTGTGTGCACTTAACCGCTTGCGCCACCAGGCTGGCCCCAGGATAGGAGGTTTTGAATCACTTATTGTGCACAATTTTTACAATTGGTGAAAAAATAACTAGATTCTGGTTGCTTTTTAAAAAAACCTCATATGCATTATTATTATTATTTAATTTATGCTGAAATTCCTTAAGAATAAAAAAAGTCACCTGATGAATGAGAATGAGTAAAATATCAGGAAAGTGAACATATGTTAAAGCAAAATAAAGTGACAATACTTGAACAAGTAATAAGTATTCAAAAATGAAATGTGATTAAGTTACATAACTATAAAAGCTGTGGGACTATGACTATATGCAAATATTGATATGCTGTGAATGAACATACAATATAGGTGATTCAGTTTTTGGCAGGACAAAATCAAGCATTCGGAGCACCATCCAAGAAAATATATTAGTATTCTCTTCATTTAGCAAATACTATAGCAAATCATGCCAGCATTATGACAGAACATTTGTGCAGAAAACTAACATTATTTAAGGAATGAAATACAAAACTAAACAATTAAGATTGTGGTAGATGTGATGAATCAAATAATTTTAAATATGGTAAGAAATACTAAATATTTTCCTCTAAGGTTTGAAAGTATAGCCTCAAACATAAACCAGGTAAAACGAAAAGTAATTAAATATGTGTATTTCCAAATTTACATATTTCCATGTAAAAAATTTTTTATGTGTTGAAGAATTTCTGCAGTACAGAAAATGACTGGCAAAGAATTATAGAAATCATTCATAGACAAGTTACAAAAGCTGAATACAGACAAAAATGATTTGAAGAGTCGCACAAATGATAGCATCACCATGCACAGAGAGTATAACTGACAACACCTGAAAATCCAAGAAAAATTCACTCACATTCTATATTCTTTGATCTGTGCACATGTTTTTCAAAATTTTGGTAGCAAGAGATATAGTACAAGTCTACCTTTAAATAGTTTTTGAAAATGTCATACAAAAATAGTACTCTTACTTTTCAGTCTCAACAAAACATTGGAGTCTGTTAAAAATGTGAAGAAATATGAAATTAAAATCATCATTTAATATATGATTAAGAAGTTGAGCTAATACTATCATGGGACTAGGAATTCAATTTGTGGTAATCTGGAATACTTCTTTAGAAATTTTGAAGATATTAAGAAAATTATGGATTCTAGAAAGCAAGCCAAACATATACTTCCAAAAATATTCTTTAAATTAGCACTACTTTGACATGATATTTTAGTAAAATTCATACTATAGGCAGAGTGATATTAGAATGCCAATTCAATGTATTTAATTCCTTGCAACTTCAAAGGATTAAGGGAGTCTTTAAAGAAAAATGAATTGATGATGTGAAAAAGAAAATATCATTGATGCTAAAAAATTGTAGTTTTTTAATTGTGACTCCAAATCCTATGATATAAAGCCACTCTTTGCTTTTCACGATAGTGTGGGACTGTAAAAAGTGATCATGAAAGCAGAAACCATGCAAAAGGACCTTAATAATCAAAGAGAAAAATTATGATCATTTTGTCACCTCTAAAAATTTTAGTTAAAACATTCAATACAATCTTACTGTCAGTTATAAATATATAAGAAAATAAAAAATAGTAAAAATAATATTAATTTATGTCACTTAAACCAATAGAAACATCCAGAATTGAAATGTTTTATTTCTTTATAAAAATTTACAAGGGAACTTTGAGCAGTGCTTGCCTTATTCTCATCATATAACAATGATATGCAGTATCTTTCCTATGCCTTGGTGAATTTTTATACTTCTTTCTAAGTTTGCTCCCAACATTTGACACATTGAATTTTTCTTCTTTTTTGTTTTGTGAGGAAGATCAGCCCTGAGGTAACATTCATGATAATCCTCCTCTTTTTGCTGAGGAAGACGGGCTCTGAGCTAACATCTATTGTCAATCTCCCTCCTTTTGTTCCCCAAAGCCCCAGTAGATAGCTGTATGTCATAGTAGCACATCCTTCTAGTTGCTGTATGTGGGACGCAGCCTAAGCATGGCCGGAGAAGCCGTGCGTCAGTGCGTGCCCGGAATTAACCCGGGCCGCCAGTCGTGGAGCGCGTGCTTAACCGCTTAGCCACGGGGCCAGCCTGACACATTGAATTTTTGATATTGGGGAATATCTCTGAGAGTTCCTTAAATGTGAACTTTTCTGTCAGCCTCACTCCATCTGGGACATCTTCATCCTTTTCATCACAACCACTTTCCTCATTTATGTTGATAAGTTTGCCTTTGCTAAGTTCCTCTAGGTTCATATCTATAATTTCTCAAACACTGGCAGTATCAATATCCCAAGGTCAGCTAATTCTTCTATAACTGCACTTACATTCAATTTACATATCACTTCCAGAAATCAGCATCATGGCAGACTGAGTTGTTCCCTTTCAGTCCCCTCTAAGTGACAACCCAATGGACATCCATTGACCAAGAGAGGATTCCCTACACAGCACAACAGGATACCTGAGAGATCCATGCAGTTACACATATGAAGTTGGGTGAACTGGAACCCGGAGAAGCAGTAGAACTAGGGGAATGATCCCATCCCCCTCCACTGCTGGCAGTCATCCAGGGTGTGGGTCCTTATGCAGTGGCCATGCAACTGTGAGTGGAGGCGGGGGCAGCCCAGCCCACATGCAAATGCCTGGGGAGCCGTGGTGGCCTGGCCTGTGAGAGTGCACACTAAGTGGCACCAATCCAGCCTGTGTGGACACACCCCACCAAGTGGCAGTGGCCCTGCTTGCAGGAGTGCCTACCAAGGGCCACTGGCACCGCCCTTGCAAACAAGCCCACTAAAAGGCAGTGGCCCTGCCTGTGAATGGTCCATAGAGCAGTGGCAGGAGCAGCATGTTGACCTGCACAACTACGAGCAGATGGGACAGGAGCAGAAGAAACAGGCCCTGCCCCCCTCCAGCAATGGCAGGTGAAATCTGCAACAAGAAAAATCAGGAACCACAGCAGAACCAGTGACCCAGCCCCCAGTAGCAGCAACCCCGACGCCAGCTCTACCAGCAGCAGGGGCTGCATACAAGTCCCCAATTCTCCACCTCCCCAGCAGTGACAGTGACATCTGTAAACCCAGCACACCTGGCAACGGTGCAACCAGCACCACAAGACAAGCCAGGAACAGCAGTGAATGTGGCGCATGGGACAGCAGCATCCAAGTCCATGAAAAGCCAGTGGAGGAACGTGAGACCCAGATCACCCTAGAAACATCAGAAGAGTTTGCAGCCTGGTGACCCCAGTGGCATCACAGGAGACTGCAGCAATATCTAAGCAGCAAGGCACCAATAGTGACAGAGGCACAAGCAGCACAAGGAAGGCACTGTTGACAATTCTGGCAGAGGCAGTGGGGGTGGAAAGTGAAAGCTCTAAAATACAATCAGAACCAGCTCAGAACCAAAGTACCCAAACACATACCCAAATAGGAAAAGGTGATTTCTACCTCAGACGCACTGGCAGAGGATCAATTCATCAAACACCATGAAGAACTACAAATATGGCAGAACAGAGGGACAAAGACAACTATCCAGAAACTAAAGCTGAAGTCACAGAAGATTCCAATCTAGTTGAAAGAGAATTCAAAATAGCTGTCATAAAGAAACTCAGTGAGTTACAAGAAAACTCGGAAAGACAGTTCAATGAGCACAAGAATAAAAATAATGAACAGAAGGAACAATTTACTAAAGAGATTTAAGCTCTAAAAAAAACCCAAACAAATTCTAGATATGAAGAACACAATTAATGAGATAAAAAAATAGTGCAGAAAGCATAAAAAAATAGAGCAGATCTTATGGAGCAGAGAATTAGCCAGATGGAAGATAGAAACTTAGAAATGCTTCAGGTGGAGGGGGAGAACTAAGAAATTGACACACTGTAATAAGCCAATATGACCCCAATGAAGAAAAAAATCTCACTCCTAGCCTTTTCATTTTCATCTTTATTGGTCAATTCCCTCTTTCTATCACTATTCATGTAAAATGTCACATAGATTTATCGTTGGAATACAAAAGGGCAACACAAGCACACACTGCTGTTTGTGCATGGAACAGAATAACAGTCACTGACAAACTTTGAAAGAAGGGATGTAATTTGCCACTGATGTTATTGTTTACTGACTGCACATTTGTTATTTCCATAGTAATTGATGGAATGAAGAGCTAGTAGTAAAGTTTGCACTTTATGCAATTACTAACATTTAATATACTGTGGTAACTGAAATTTGAGCCTTGTTTTTGGGAGATTGGTGTCATTTAAATGAACCATGGTAACTGAAATTTGTGTATGTTGAAATCGTGAAAAGCAAGGACTGCATATATTAGAAAAAAGAAGATCGCACTAATTGTGTATCCCTAGAAATCAGTTTTGTATTTGCATCTGCCAAGTGACCAATACGAACTCCTTTCCAATCTTCCTCTTTTTGCTTGAGGAATATCGTCACTGAACTAACATCTGTGCCAATCTTCCTCTATTTTGTATGTGGGATGCTGCCACAGCATGGCTTGATGAGAATTGTGTAGGTCTGCACCCAGGATCTGAACCCACAAGCCACAGGCTGCCAAAGTTTAGTGCACAAACTTAACCACTACACCACAAGGCTGGCCTGTTTTTTTTAATTGTAAGATAGTTAATATTTAAAAGACACGACAGAAAAGACAATAAATTTCAAATTTTAAAAACCTGACACAGTACCAGAAAGAGCACATCATTCAGAAAAATAAGATAATTTTTAAATTAACTCCCTGTCATTTCTCGAAGATACTTTTCCCTTATATGTTTACCTTCATGCCTTTTGAATGATTTTATAACATCATTTCCTCTAGAGAACATGAAAAGATAATCCAGTCTGTCCTCTAGCATAAATTGATCAAAATTTTCTTTTTTATCGATTGTTTAGAAAAACTTTTTTTGGCTATACAATTTAGCACTACTGTCAAATTAATAAACAGAAACTTCATTAAATTGGAGTCAGGAGCCAAAAGAGGGAGCTCTCACACCCAGTGTGATAGCCAAGCCCAACAGATGAACAGAAGGAACAATTTACTAAAGAGATTTAAGCTCTAAAAAAAACCCAAACAAATTCTAGATATGAAGAACACAATTAATGAGATAAAAAAATAGTGCAGAAAGCATAAAAAAATAGAGCAGATCTTATGGAGCAGAGAATTAGCCAGATGGAAGATAGAAAGAAGAAAGATTTCCTCTTCTTGATCGGCAATAAGCTCAGCCAATGACAGACTGTCACAACTCAGCCAATAAAAAGCCACTACACATCAAACTCTCAATTCCTCCAATGGACTCTTGTTTGACAACAGCCCTCCTAATTCATCTGCTTTCCCTCTATAAAAGAGTTTCTCATTTCTTGCTGCTGAGGGACTTGCACGTGGCTCCCCATGATTGCAGTGCCCAAACTGCAATTCTCTGCTAATTATGAAAAAAACCCATTTTTGCTGGAAAAATAACTTTCTGTCTATTTGTTTAGGTCAGTACTGCTAATGTAAATTATTTATTTATCATATTGATTTATAGTATTTTTATTTTATTGAGGTCATATTGGTTTATAACATTATGTAAATTTCAGGTGTACATCATTTTATTTTGGCTTCTGTACAGACTGTATTGTGTTCACCACCAAAAGTCTATTTTCCATCCATCACCATACATAATTGCCCCTTTACCCCTTTTGTCCTCCTCCCACTCCCTTCCCCCTCTGATAACCACCAATCTGTTTTCCATATCTATATATTTGTTTATCTTCCACATACGAGTGAAATCATATGGTATTTGTCTTTCTCTATCTGACTTATTTTGCTTAGCATAATAGCCTCAAGGTTCATCTATGTTGTCACAAATGGTACAATTGCATCTTTTTTATGGTTGAGTAGTATTCCATTGTATGTGTGTATATTATATATATATATATATATATACACACACACACACACACACAATGGGGCACTTAGGTTGCTTCCAAGTCTTGACTATTGTATATAATGCTGCAATAAACATAGGGGTGCATATATCTTTTTGAATTAATGTTTTCATGTTTTTTGGATAAAATTCCAGAAGTGGAATAGCTGGATCTTATGACGTTTTCATTTTTAATTTTTTGGGAAATCTCCATACTGGTTTCCATAGTGGCTGCACCAATTTGCATTCCCATCAGCAGTGTATGAGGGTTCCCTTTTCTCCACATCCTCTCCAACCCCTGTTATTTCTAGTCTTGTTAATTATAGCCATTCTGACATGAGTGATGTGACATCTGATTATAGTTTTGATTTGTATTTCCCTAATAATTAGTGATGTTGAACATCTTTTAATGTGCCTATTGGCCATCTGTATATCTTCTTTGGAAAAAGATATCTTCATATCCTCTGCCTATTTTTTGATCAGGTTGTTTGCTTTGTTGTTGTTCAGTTGTCTGAGTTTCTTTATATATTTTGGAAATTAACCCCTTGTTGGATATGGGATTTGCAAATACTTTATCCCAGTTGGTTGGTTGTCTTTCCGTTTTGTTGATGGTTTCCTTTGCCATGCAGAAGCTTTTTATTTTGATGTAGTCCCATTTGTTTAGTTTTTCTTTTGTTTCCCTTGCCTGAGGAGACATGATATTCACAAAGATACTGCTAAGACTGATGTCAAAGAGTGTACTGCCTATGTTTTCTTATAGATGTACTGTGGTTTCAGATCTTACATTCAAGTCTTTAATTTATTTTGCGTTAATTTTTGTGTGTGGCTAAGATAGTGGTCTAATTTTATTTTATTTTTTTTGTATGTGGCTGTGCAGTTTTCCCAACACCACTTATTAAAGATATTTTTCTTTCTCCATTGTATGTTCTTGGCTTCCTTGTCAAAAAGTAGCTGTCCATATATGTGTGGTTTTATTTCTTGGCTTTCAATTCTGCTCCACTGATCTGTTTGTCTGTTTTTCTGTCAGTACCATGCTGTTTTGGTTACTACAGCTTTGTAGTATATTTTGAAATCAGGGAGTATGATACCTCCAGCTTATTTTTATTTATTTTTTTCTCAGTGTTGCTTTGGCTATTCAGGGTCATTTGTTGTTCCATATAAATTTTAGGATTTCCTTATCATCTTGCGAGATCAGTGTATGTATGTATAAATAATTTTTAAAGCTATAGGTTACCCTGCATATCTATGTGTTTTGTAGTAGTTTTATTTATTTATTTATTTATTTATTTCCAGGCTTCTATCCAGCAAAAAAACACCTAGCCTGCCATTCATATATTTACACACAGAAGTCAAACAGTCATTTCAGAAGGCAATGCTTTATGTTTCAAAATTTAGCCAAGATGGTGAACAGTGCTTAGAATGAATGGAAAGGATGATTATGTAGGACTGGTGATGAGATAGATAGGAGGGCCTGGGAACTCGGATCAAGGGTAAGTAGACAACAATATGGAGGCATAGAAAACTAAGAAATGAGGCCTAGGAAGCAGAGAGAGAAAAGATTATGTCAATAAAAATGAATGTGAACACAGACCACATTAAAGAATATTAAAGTTGAAGATTTAAAGACTATCAAGTTCTTTCAATCTAGTCATTTCACAGTGGGGGAAATTGAGATATAGAATGTTAATCAATGCGTTCTAGTAAGTAGTCCATCTAGGATTGTATCCTCACCCTCAGGATGGGACTCTTTCCACTGTTGTAGATATGACAGGGAGGAGGACACAGAATAGAGGCAGGAACTGCTGCTGGAAGCCAGAAAGGGGAGAGAAAAACAGGAAGAAGTGCTGATGGGAAAATGGAAGGCCCGGTGAAAGGCACGTGATTGTGGGAAGCAGTCTGGTTTTCAAATAGGAAATGAGAACAGGATGAGGTTTTCCACTTGCAGAGAAGGGGATGACAGAATGTGAAACTGTGTGGGGTGGGGACATGATATTAGTGTTCTGAGGAATTCCCTCTCTAGGGGAACAAAAATCATCCACTGAGGTGAACTTGGGGAGTGCCAGATAAGACCCCAGGCAAAGGTGAACATGCAGTTGCCCTTGGCCTATGCACCGATAGGGCAGCCAGAGGGAGCCTAGGGAGGGCTAATGACAGAGGAAGAGCTCTGGGCTTCCCCCAGGACACTCAATACTCATTATTCAGGCTTGATTCTAATCATAGGATGTCCCACCCATCTCAGATTATTCTTTTGGGATTGTGTGTTTCCAGACAGTATATATAACCATCTCCTTCCCTCCCCATTGTTTTTTATATAAATTTCAGATTCTTGGATCTGTGTTTGTAAGTATTCACCAGTACAAATAGTCTGTTAGTTTCCCTTCTCATGGAACCCACTGCCCTCTACCTCCTCTACTCTTTTTCTTAGGGATTGAGATACATGAGCCAATACAATTGACATCCTTAGGAGTTTGGTTTATCTTTCATGAAAGTAATGGAAATATTTTAATCATAAGCTTGACATGGTTGGGTTTGCATTTTATGTAAGAACTCTGCAGTAGAGTGCTGAATAGATATGGAGAGGATTCGAATTGTGATGTATAGTTAAGGGATTGTGTCAGTAATCCAGGTCACACATAATGATAGCAGAACTAAATGTCAGTGAGGTCAAAGAAGAGGCAGATTTTACAAATTACGGAGAGAAATGACATGGTGATGTAGTGACATGCATTTTCTGACTACCGTAACCCAACACAGTTGTTCACCCCACAGAAGTTTAGGCTTCAGTTTGAAAAGCGTGCTGCTCTATCAAGACTTCAAATTATGGACACCCCAAGGGTTAGGCAGTCAACATGCCTCCCTAAAGAATATTTTTCTGAATGGGTTTGTATCTGAGATTCTAGACATTGAAATGACAATTATCACAATGTATTTTAATTCTTGGCTTAAATATACTTCTGTAGTTTAAAGCTCCTTGACAGAAGTGAATACATTGTCAATCCCTGTATGTACCTACTAAGATACTTAGTACCAAGTGTGAAATGTGAAACATAATGAGTTCACTAAGGGCTTTAAAATGGAGCCAGAATTTCACAAGGAAATGAAACTTATGCATGTCTTCATTGGGCAAAACATGAAATTTTGAACGGAATCAGGACACAAATATTCTGAGAATGCTGCAAGAAATTTGCAACTCATTACAGTGTCAGATTTTGCCTCCCTCAAGCTAGCCTTAGCAATCAATTATGTTTAGCCAAGACTACCTTTCTGCTCCCAACCCTAATTAACATTCTTTATAATGGAAACCTCCCTCTTTTGCCTTAAAGTCCCTGCAGGACACTATTTGTGTTGCTATCCAACTCCGTGTATCCCAAATCGTAATTCTTTAATCCCAAATTAAATGTCTCTCTGCCTCTCATTTTTGCTGTTTATTTTAGGTTAATATACGTGGTGCCAGAAGAGGGACCTGAAATGATCTCACCTTTGTGGACTGGTGTCCCCTGGAACCGTGTACCATACCTACACGAGCCGGTTACACTCACCATTTCCATGGATTGCTGACTCTCCTCATCAGTAGCCCTCTCAGGTTCTGACCTTTCTGCACTTGGTCAAGGTCAGTGCCTTTTTGGGGGGTTTGGGGGCGACTGCCGAGGAGACCATCGTCTCAGTGCCAGCATGCTTTTTCAGCTCAAGGTCATTGTTGCAGGAAGGGTTTCCCCTGATGGGGTTTTTTTCCCCTGATTTGTGAGTACTGTGACATAATTGAGTGGTTTGTCTATTCTCATTCTTTTTGTCATTCTTGTTTGCATGCTTTTCTTTAACATGGGTCTTTCATTTCTATTTCCCCAAGAAGTTCCTCCCTCAGCAACTCCAGCTGGTTTTATGTTTAAGAATTATGATTCCTTCTCTTGTAAATTCCTATCTCAATAAACTAAAATTACTAAGGATAAATTAAAATTACGATGGCCAGTAGAAGGAATGTTCTGATTAGATAATTTAACAGGTGCACTTAAAAGCAAAGACTTCAAAATTCCAAAAGAGCTTCATTGAAAGTTTCATTGTAAAAAGCTAAGAAAAAATTAAAGTTGTATGAGATATGTAAAGGAAAATATCTCACAATTCTTAGTAAAAGTCCACCAAGTTAGTAGACTTACAGAAACTTTCATATCTACTCTTGTAGGAGGGGCCCATACTGGGCCCCTCCCAGAGTTGACAAGTCTCTGAGGGTCTTCCTGATAAAGTGCTACATTATTCCCTTAAACAGTTTAGCCGAAACTAAAGTCAGAATTTATGGGGTTGCTTTATACAGCCAGGAATATTTACTGTTTGTACTGACTGAAACCTAGTAGGATATTTGAAAGGATTTAATAATTTGATAGTCAGAAATGTGGCAAAATTGGAAGCTGATATTTAGAGCCTTACAGGCATGTTTTAGGCTTTTTCCCCTAATCTAAAATAAAACTGTGTACTCAGAGGGAAAGAAGAATATTGAGAATAATGTAGTTGGATGGGTGGATCAACTCACAATGTCATTTAAGTCACATCTTACAAATCTTTGTGAAACTGGCTATGCAACTCTAGAAGCAGTTCAGTTTCCACTCATTCCTTTTCACCAGTTCCTGATTTAGAAAAGAGCTCTATTCAGCACCTTAAAAACACACAAGTAGTATATAAATTGAGTATACTCTCAATGTATTTTAGAAAACTAAAATTAGTATTTAGAAACTAACTCAAATGAATTTCAAGATCGTGTGTTATAGGAAAATATTTGGTATTAAAGTTAATTTAAGTTTGTTGGGTTAGTTAAAATAGGCTTGTCTTTAGGGTTATCAGTATTAAATATAAACTTTTCCACCTAGGTTTACTAAAAGTCAAACAAATTTGTATTATCTTTGTTACAAAATTTGCCAGCAAAAACATTGGTGACTAACTTTTTCCTAATGTGTCTTGAAGTTTTTTTAGGAAACCTAAACATAATTATTGGGAACAAGTAAATTAAATATATATAAGTAAAATAAAAGGTTTTTAGATGTACTTTTTAACAATAAGTTTGTGTTATGATATAGGTACTTAAAACTTCAAAAACTTTTGGTAATTTGAAACCTTATAGTTTTGCTGAATTAAGTTAACAGACAGAAATTTATTGAGTATCTAGATTATTTCCAAATAATATAAAATATTAGACATTAATTACTAAACTTACATTTATCTATTTTTGGCTTGTTATTACAAAAACAAAAAAACCCAAAACAAAAACTAAAAGATGTTTTGGTCTATTAGTAAACATGTTTTGTGCCACATTGAAAAATCTATAGTTTGAGAAAATGTATGTTTTCAATAAAAAAAGTATAAAGAGTAAATATGCTTTTGTTAGGAATGTCAATTTGTCCTAAAATAAAACTGGTTATGTGAAAGAGAAAGTACCATTTCTGATTATAAAAAAGAAAATTACAGAAGGTTTATTAAAACGGAACTCTGAGGGGCTGGCCCAGTGGCACAGTGGTTACGTGCACATGCTCTGCTTCAGCAGCCCTAGGTTTGCAGGTTCAGATCCCGGATGTGCACTGATGCACCATTTGTCAAGCCATGCTGTGGTGGTGTCTCATATAAAGTGGAAGAAGATGAGCATGGCTGTTAGCTCAGGGCCAATCTTCCTCAGCCAAACCAAAAGAGGAGGATTGACACCAGATGTTAGTTCAAGGCTGATCTTCCTTACCAAAAAAAAAAGGGAACTCTGAGAAAAGAAGTTTTATTTATAGTCAAGCTGACTAAGATTAGAATGAAGTAAATGAGTTTCAATATCAAAAGTAAGCTGGTACAAAATTAGACTTTGGTTTTCTCTCTGTTAGAAAGAAAATGTTCTCTTTGGCTTTTAGTCTGCTCTTGATAAAGAGATTATGAAAAGTTTCCTTTTTACCTTTGGCTAGTCTTCCTAAAAGGCAGGGATTTTATGTTTTACCAAAGTAATTTCCTGTGTTGTTTTTCTCAGGTCTTTAATTATGAGAGCTAAGATTTTTCTTACAACCATTTTACTTTTCATATTTGCCTATAAGTCTAATTGTCACCATGGTTAAATAGATAACTGACTATTGTTTTACAGTGACCTATGATCCTATTTGACCAAGTGTTTTAAAACCCTTTTTTCATTTTTTCAACAAACTTCCCCAAATCAGATTCTAAGTGAAGTCTTTTGACTTGGAGTCCAAAAGATTTGCTAAACTAACTAGGCTGATTTGATATGTTACATTACATGGAAAGTATTGTCAAATAAATAGCGACACTAAGCCCTCTTTATGTTGTATTTACATAAGTATATAAATATTCTAGAAATTATGTGAAATCTCTAAAATTCTGATATGTCCTGGTATAATGTTATTAGTCATAACTCTAGTTATTATCTTAAAATAAGTATGTCACAGAAATAAAAAAAATTTCTTTGTCAACTGCATTATAATGAACCATTTTTAAGTTTTTTATTGTTTATTGTTACTCTGATGCTTTTGCAAAAATACTTCATAGAAAGGAAACTAAACAGGGTCTCAGTCATCAAAATTGAGGCTCACACTAAAAGGACTGAAACTGAGCATCAAGATAATGCCCTAACTTTCATGTAAAGGCAGCAACAACAGAATCTTAATTTTTGACGAGTGTGGATGAAGTGAATTCTGCCTCTGAAAAGAATAGCCCCTCATTACCAGAGTTTTGCCATGTTGGTTCTTGTAACACAGCGGTAATCTGCTCCTGAATCAGAGAAATTAAGAGGGGTAGGTAATGGCTGTAAATTAAACTATCAGTCAGAAATATGAGAAATCCAAGATGGTTACTTGGCTCTTTCCTGCTCCCTGGCAAACTGCATTTCTCAGTTTTTCCATTCCTTTACCCACGATAGTGCATGAAGAAAAACTGTTTCTGTCCCTTGAGGTCTCAGGCCTCCCCCCTCTGGACCTTTGAGCACTTGCAGCTGTATTTCATTCAACTGACTCTTAATATGAGTTATCAATATATTCTTGTTATCATATGTATGTTATCTGGATGGGTTAAAGCCTTCCCCTGCTGCAAGGCTGATACGCTCTCAGTGGCAAAGAAACTTAGAAAACATATTTCCCACTTGGGTTATACCTTTCACAGTCTCTGGTGATTGAGGTACCCACTTCTCTGGGCAAAATTTTTAAGCGTTAAAAAAGGCTTTGCAAACTTCCTGGAATTATCACTTTTCCTGTCACCCTGAATCATCAGGCAAAGTTGAGAAAACTAACGGAAAAACTGATTCAAGAAGAGAAAGTATTAATAACATGGAACTTCATGAACTGGGGATGATGATCTAATGTTTTGTTTTTCTGGATTTAAAGAACTCTTTTCTCTTTTGCACTGTGAACAATTTTCTCTTTTCCATTGTGAATAAAGATGAAACATTTACTTTTTCTCTCTACCTGATCCCTCCAAAATTCAGACATCTTTTATAAATATCAGACCAAGTTTTAATACAAACAAATTAGTTTCAATGTGACTATCTTTGATTAAAAAAATGAAGATAATTATAGAGAGAAGAATTATATTTGCATCTTTGTAGATATTATATTCTAGTTCTGTTAATGGTCTTTGAGATTTTGTTATGTACCTGTAGACTAGACTTTCCTGTCCTAAGGTACTGCCTTTGGTCTCAGTGACTGTTTGCAATGACCCCTTTGGAAAACATAAACTCACTCAAGATGGGATAATCACTGGCAGACCAATGTCTGTTGTTACAACCTTCTGCTCATCTCTTGTTGTCTTATGTTAGTATGACCAGCTACTGTAAGTCTCTAATATCTTATGATCAGCCTATCATTAACAGGTTAAAAAAGTTTTCTCAGGTTCCAGTTTAAAGAATTCTGTTGGTCACCATCTAGTGCCTGGTGACTAGATATTTTGCAAGTATCACCAGAGGAAGACAACCTTTAAGCCCTGTTGGAAAGGACCTTACAAGTGCTCCTGACTGCTGAAACTGCTGCAGAACTACAAGGCATTGAACCTTGGAGAGACATTTCACAGCTAAAGAAGCCTCCACCTGACATCTAGTCCTGTACAAATGCTGGAGACCTACAAATCAAAATGACTAGGAAAAGAAGTAGCTGACATTTGATGTTGACAGCTTTCCCAAGATTTGGGACCAGGCTGGTACGGACATACACATCACTCTAACCTCATTAATGATCCTTTTTATAACAGACTTTATCACACTGATAAATTTATTGAGCCTGATGATAATAATTTAACATTTTTACTTAGAAAGGCACACTTAGTTTGCCGATCGTTTCAGAATATCACTTAATGACTTTTTTTTGGTATTTATTATTGGAATTTTGCTACATGTACGTGTATTTAAACTTCTTATGCTACCTATCACTCAGATCTGCTCCAGAACTTCAACAACCACCAAAGTTATGGTCTCTCAATGTCTCAAAATGTCTCATTTCATGATCGCCTCCTTGTTTCTCAAATGTAGCCTATCCCTTATGACACTGACTCCTTGGAACAACCATCAAAAAAAAGGAAAAAAGTTTTCCTCCATTGCGGCACATGACTTTTTGGGACTGGCCCATCCTTTGACATGGGAATAAAACAATTCATGGGTCATCAGTGATGATTTCAGAGAAAAATCCCAATCAAAAGGAGTAAATGTGAAATGTGGAACAAAATGGGCTCATTTATGTCTAAGGGATTTAAAATAGAGCTGGAAAGCTATTAAGGAAATGAGTCTTATACAGGTCATCATTAAGCAGAACAGGAACTTTTGAACTGAGTTAGGATACAAGTATTCTGAGAACGCCACCAGAAATGTGCAATATGTCATAGTGATGAACTTTTTCCTCCCGTTAGCTAGCCTTAGCAATCAATTATGTTTAGCCAAGACTAGCTTTCTCCTGCCAACCCCAAGTAACATACTTTGTAATGCAAACATTTCTCTTTCGCCTTTAAAAGCCCCTGCCTCTTGCTTTCTAGCAGGACAGTATTTGGCTTGCTACCAGAATCTGTGTACCCTGAATTGCAATTTTTTAATCCCAAATTAAATGTCTCTCTGCCTCTCGTTTTGATTCTTTATTTTTAGGTTAACACAGCATGTGTTGAGTGATTTTTTGGTGAGTGAATTTATGAATTAAAGTCAGTAGAGGGGATTATTGCTTATGTTTTTCATGGTCCTATGCACTCTGGGATGGCTGCAATTTTACTTCTAAGCATAATCGAGAGCTGGCTATAGTTTATACAGTTGCTTGGAGAAGTCATAGGTGATCTGAGAGAGCAATTATTTATTTGTCCTTCCAGCTCTTGTAGCAGTGAAGAGTAGCTGCTGAAATTAAGTGGATGACAGATAGCTGACACCCTTCTACAGAACGGTGGCATCTCAGCAACCTGAGATACAAAAGGGGGAGGCACCCTCACTGAACCCTGTGTGACAAGCCATCTACAGGCTCCTTTATTTTAAACTCTAAATCAATAGTGTAAACAGATGTAGATTTTTGTGACAGGAGAGACATGAAGATTTGAGGCTTTATATTTTTCAGATGTCTACTTTTGCTGTACTCACTATTAAAAAGTTATGTGTAACTTCAAATGAAAGACATTAGCAGCTTCTTAGCAGAGATTAATCCCAATCTTCTGAGAGTTTAATGAGCTGTAACTCACCGAAGCTTCTGATTTGGTCTGCTGTTAAATGAATCAAAGTCAATGAAAACCTTGCTGTACTTTGGTGTGAATTTCCTGAATGTAACCCCAGCCATATCAAATATGAGCCTCATAGCTGTTGTCTCATCACTATCATGGTATTAATCAGACATGAAAATAACTTATTTTGTACCTCTCTGGATGATAGGCTTAGCATATTCTTACATGGGAACAAGCTGACATACATACTACAGCCTTTTATTCTTGCTTAATTTCTGTTCTTGATGACACTCAGTTTGGTATGGCACATGTAAGAGTATTTGGTACCTGGCTTACTCTCCACTGTCCTCTAAGGGAACAAGTCATCACTGTAGCAATTTGGCATTCTATTTTACGTAGTCCCTACAATCACGTTTTCTGCATTCATGATTCAGGCTTTGATCTTTTGGATCTTTGCTTCTCTGTGCCTATAGGAAGGCCACTGCCATGAAATACTCAGGTCATTATGTTGTAGCTGGAAAAACCTGGGACCTTGTCACTGAGCCAAATTAGAGAACATAATGACAAGGGATTGAGGAAAAGAAAAATGGTTTAATTTTGCCAGCAAAATGAGGCTGTGATGGGCTTATGCCCCAAGACGCACAGTCCTCCTGAGGCATTAGGAGTTGGGGTTTTTAAAGGGACTGTGATTATTTTCTGGGGGGAATGTTGTTGGGGGGTACCCTAGACATTCTGGCATTGGGCCAGCTGTTATCTCTGCGGCAGGAGGTTTAGAGCCCCATTGATCAATCTTCCCATGCTACCCAAAATTGGGCCCTGGGGAGATTAAGGAAACTGCTGCCAATGAACAATTATAAAGTTTACAAGGTGTTAGATAGGGGAGGGGGAGCTATGGCTTTGCAGTTCTGTGTCCTCCCATCAGCCTGTGTTTGGCCGAGATAAGGGAAGCCGCACGTGTCCTCCATTTATTTGTCTCCATGATGAATGGTGGATTCGGTACCAGGAAGCCAAGGAGTTGGGGAGCTTCAGCTTCTTGATAATTTCTGGATATCAATTTCCCTGTAACAAACCTCAAGCACTGGTAATAAGCCAGAACTTCAGTGTGAAGCCACCTGGGCTTTTAACAATTTGTCACTTCCATTTGCCTTGTGGAATTCAGGGATACAAATGTTAAAACAACCAATATGTACATGTGAACGTAACTTATGTAAGCTGGAAATGTAAGCTGGAAAAGGGAATGAGTGCTTTTTGGTTTTTAACTCCATATATGTTGGGTTCAACGTAGGGGAACTGATATCAGGGCCAGCATTATAGTCACCCCTTTTTTTCCAGGACTTCACTCACGCTGGGTTCACTCAGCTGACCCCCTTCCATCCTCCAATCCTGGTTCCAAGAACCTGCAGTCACCTACTGAACCCCACCATTGCTGCCAAAGTGAACCCAGGCCATTCAGTGATATCTGAAATTAGCCATTTAGCTCACTGATTTTCACTGTCTATTTGTTCCAATATAAGCCTTTTAAAGTCTAGAGATTTCCCTTATCAAAGCACTTTGTGCAAAAATGGAGTGAATTTCAAGAGAGATTTCAATATAATTGTCACAATTATTAGTAAGTACAGTTGCCAAAAATAAGCATAGATATAAAAGACTTGAGCAATGAAATAAAAATATTTATCTAGTTAACCTGTATAGAATCTTTTATTGTCATTCAATAGAAAGTTCTTTGAATTTTCAGTAAAATTTCTCCTTTGGCTAATGAATTCCTTAGAAGTACGATTTTATTTATTTATTTTTTTATTTTTATTTTTTGTATGAGGAAGATCAGCCCCGAGCTAACATCCGATGCCAATCCTCCTCTTTTTTTGCTGAGGAAGATTGGCCCTGGGCTAACATCCTTGCCTATCATCTTCTACTTTATATGGGATGCCGCCAATCACGGCTTGAAAAGCTGTGTGTTGGTGTGCACCCAGGATCCAAACCTGTGGACCCTGGGCTGCTGAAGCTCAGCGTGTGCACTTTAACCACTATGCTACCTGGCTGGCCCCCTTAGAAGTATGTTTTTAAACCAAAGTATATGGAGATTTAAATATTTATCTTTTTCTCTAGTGGTGTACTTTGATTCCTTTCTCTTTCTCTTTTGTGTGTCTACTATTGTTTTCTTTTACAGTTACCATGAGTCTTACATAAAACATCTTAGTTTTATAACAGTCTATGCTGAATAATCTGCTCATAGTCTTATGAGGATTTCTGTGTACTTAACAAATTGCTTTTCTTTTGCCTCTTTTCAGATTATCTTCTTATCTTAACTCTTGTCAATTTAATAACAATGTATTTTGGTGTAGATTGCTTGGGATTTATCTTATTCAATAATCTCTTTGGGCTTCCTACATCTGGACATCTGTTTCTTTTTCTAGGTTAAGGAAGTTTTTAGCTATTATTTCTTTGAATAAGCTTTCTGCCCCATTTTCTCTCTCTTCTCCTTTAGAGATGACTATGATACATACATTGGTCTGCTTGATCCTGTCTGATAAGTCTCTTAAGCTATCTTCACTCTTTTTCATTCTGTTTTTCTCCATTTCTCTTATACTTTCTTTTATAATTTTCCATTTCTTTATTTATTTTTATTGTATTCTGGAAAACATGCCTCCAAAATATCTTCCTATTTTCTGAATCATTCTTCAACTGTGTCTATTATGCTATTTAATGCACCCATGGAGTTTATTATATCATCAACTTATTTTTAATTCGTAGAGGTCTACTTCTGTTAGTTTCCTTTTGTGGAGTTATCTTTGTAGTTGCATCCTTAATTTTTTAAAAATTCCATGTAGCTATTATATATGGTCTCTCCCATAATCACAACATGTTAGTCCCAGGTAATGTGCATATATTGTTTCTCATCTCCACAGGCATAATGGTTTGGTAATCTTTATTTGAAATCATTATTGTTTTTAATATATGTGAATTTTGTTTTCCTCATTTGACAAAGATTTTTTCCAAAGACAATTTGCTTTTTCTCTGAACCCTGTAGAGGTTTACATTCAGAGTGTGTGTTTAAGACTTAGCTTTCTACTTCCTTTTTGTTTCAAGGACTAATATGACTGTAATAATGTTCCAATGAAAATTCATATCAGGACAACCATGTCCTACTTTGTTCCTGCATCTCTAGGCTGGCTCACTGATGTTCTTGATTCCCTACTCATCCATTTCCCCAAGGCCAAGTCCCTACTGACTCAATTTCTCTCTCCCATACCTTCCTCTGCAGAAGCTCCAAGCTCAGTTCTCACTGATATTTTTTTTAATTATTGTTATTTTATTTCATTTTTTTGGTGAGGAAGATTGGCCCTGAGCTAACATCTGTGCCAATCATCCTCCATTTTTTATGTGGATGCTGCCACAGCATGGCTTGATAAGCTGTGTGTAGGTCCATGCCTGGGATCCAAACTCATGAATCCTGGGGCACCAAAGTGGAGCATGCAAACTTAACCACTATACACCTGACCAGCCCCTCATTCGTTTCTTATTTGTTACATATTTTGTTTATTTGTTTGCTTTTGAAGAAATGAAGTTAGAGATATCTTAATTTTGTGAGTCATAGCCCCAAAGGACATTTTTAATCTGTGTTCTATTTGTAAAGTAGAAGCACCTAGGCTCATGATAGAAAAGTGAAACCCTAGATTCCATGTTGAATTTTAACTTAACTACATTTTTTCTTCTTCTTTTCCTTTTACCCAACAGTAGATAATTCTGAGGCAATCCAGACTATGACTATGACTTGTGTCATAATAAATGGATTGGGGCAGAAAAATTATTTTTTAGAAATAATAGCCAAATATTCCCCAAAGTGAGTGAAAAATATCAATTCACAAATTAAAAAATCCTAATAAATGCCAAAAAGAATAAATTCAAAAGAAACTACACCAATTCATGTCATAGACAAAATGCTAAAAACCAAAGATAAAGAGAAAATCCTAAAAACAGCCAAGAAAAAAGACATAGTACATACAGGGGAACAATTATAAGCATAACATTTCCTTTCTCATTCTCATTAGAAACATTAGCTAGAGGGTAAGGTAACGACTTCTAAGTGTTGATAAAAGAATAAACAAAACTGTCAACTTAGAATTGTAAATCCAGCAATAGTATCCTTCAGAAAGTAAGACTTTTTCTGATAAATGAGATCTGAGAAGATTTGTTGCCTGTAGACCTACTAAGAAATGCTACAGTAAGTTCTTCAGGTTAAAGAGAAATAATACAAGTTGTAAACTCAGATATACAAGAAGGACTAAAGAGATCTGGGAATCATAAATAAGAGGAATATTTCCTAATGAGAAAATGATCAGTTCATAAAGAAGGCATACATGTCCTAAATGTTAATGCATCTAATAACAGAACTTCAAAATTCGTGATGGAAAGATCTTTAGAATCAAAAGGAGAAATACATAAGTTACAATTATGATTGGAGATTTTAATACACCTTTTCTTAGCAAATGGTGAAATAAGTGAATGAAAATGAATAAGGATATAGAAAATTTGAACACTATAACATGAGCTAATATACATCTATTGAATGTTACACCTTACAAATTCTTAATATATGTTTTTTTTTCCAGCACACATGAAACATTTATCATTGTAGACCATATGCTAGGCTATAAGGAGGTCTCAAAAAATATCAACGTTGAAATCTCTCAGTATACTCCCTGATCACAATGGAATTGATTTTGAAATCAAGAACAAAAAGACATCTGGAAAATATCCAAATATTTGAAAATTAAGCAGCACAATTTTAAATAATACAAGGGTTAATGAAGGAGTCAAAAGTGAGATTAGAAAATAATTTTAACCAAATGATAAGGAAAACAGCATATCAAAATATGTGAGATACTTTAAAAGTTGTGCAAAGCAATGACAAACCTCAGAGTTCAAATGATTATATTAATTAGCAACAATAAGAATGGTTTAAAATCAGTGTTCTAAGCTTCCAGCTTAAGATGTAACACAAAAAGAATAAAGTAAACCCAGTATAAGTAGAAAATAATACTAAAGATAAAGAAGAGATCAATAAATCAGAAAGCAAACAATAGAGAAAATCAATAAAGACAAATGTTTGTTTTTGAAAAGACTAATAAAATTGATAGATCCGTAGCAAAATTGATAAAGAAAAAGAGAGAGATTCTGTATTTTTTCTTGATTCAGTTTTGGGAGGTTGTATGAGACTAAGAATTTATCCATTTCTTCTAGGTTATCCAATTTGTTGGTGTATAGCTTTTGATAATATTCTCTTATAACCCTTTGTATTTTTGTGGTGTGGGTTGTAATTTCTTTTCTTTAATTTCTGATTTTATTGAGCCTTCTCACTTTTTTCTTAGTGAGTCTGGCTAAGGATTTGTCAATTTTGTTTATCTATTCAAAGAACCAGCTCTTAGTTTCATTGATCCTTTATATTGTTTTCTTTTTTTATCTCTATTTCATTTATTTCTGCTCTGTTTTTCATTATTTCCCTCCTTCTACTGACTATGGGCTTTGTTTATTCTTGTTCTAGTTCTTTTAGGTAAAGTGTAAGGTTATTTATTTGAGATTTTTCTTGTTACTTAAAGTAGGCCTGTATTGTTATAAACTTCCTTCTTAGTATCACTTTTGCTTTATCCCATAAGTTTTGGTGTGTTGTGCTTTTCTTTTCATTTGTCTCCAGGTATTTTTTGATTTCATCCTTGATCTAATAGTTGTTGGTAGCATGTTGTTAAGGCTCCACTTATTTGTGACTTTTCCAGCTTTATTTTTGTAGGTGATTTCTAGTTTCATAGTATTGTGGTCAAAAAAGATTCTTGATATGGTTTCTATCTTAAATTTATTGAAGCTTACTTTGTTCCCAACATATGGACTATTTTTCAGAATGTTCCATGGGCACTTGAGAATAATGTTTGTTTGGCTGTTTTTGGACATAATGTTCTCTTTGAATTAAAAATATACTACAAAGCTATAGTAATCAATGCAGCATAGTACTGGCAGAGAAACAGACACACAGATCAGTGGAACAGAATTGAGAGATCAGAAGTAAACCCACACATCTACGGGCAGCTAATATTCCACAAAGGAACCAAGAACATAAAATAGAAAGGAAACTCTCTTTAATAGTGTTGAGAAAACTGAATTTATCCGTTTCTTCTCAGTTATTCAATTTGTTGGCCTATAGCTTTTCACAGTATTCTATCACAATCCTTTGTATTTCTGTGGTATCTGTTGTAATTTCTCCTCTTTCATTTCTGATTTTTTTATTTGAGGCTTCCCATTATCAGCATCAATTATGAGAATGGCACACTTTTGTACCAAAGGTAGACCTACATTGACACATTATAATCACCAAAGTCCATAATTTACCTTAGGGTTATCTCTTGGTTTTGTAGACTCTATTGATTTGGACAAATGTATAGTGACATATGTCCATCATTATAACAGTATATAGAGTATTTTCACTGTCCTAAAAATCCTCTATACTCTGCCTATTCATCCCTCTGCTCCTGGAACCACTTTTTAATATTAATTTCCTGGATTGGGTATTCCAAATTAAGTAGAATATTTTTCAATGCCAGACTCATATGAGGGCAAATCTGTGTTTAAGAATTTTCATCAGAATAATTTTAAAAATATATAGCCAGAACCTTTGGCAACCACAAGATTCTTTGTTATCTCTCTTTTCAGTTGGATGGATTTTTTTTTTTTCGTTGTCCAATTTCACTGAGGGTGGAGTAGAAAATCTCACATCCAACTTACATCTTTTTTCAGGTGATCTGAAGAATTTATACCCTCACCCTTGTGGCTACTGTAGCCAGGGCCCTTGGGAACTAAGCTTTGACATTGCCTTATGAAGTCTAAGTGTCAGCTTCCATTTCTCTCTGTAGTTTTCAATGTCCTATTTGTTTTCTTTCTTGACGATTTCCTTATTATCTTGTGAGACCAGTGTATGCATATATAAATAGTTTTTTAAACTATAGGTTACCCTGTATATCCATGTGTTTTGTAGTAGTTTTTCTTTTATTTCCTAGCTTTTATCTAGCAAAAAATGCATCTTGCCTGCCATTCATATATTTATGCACAGAGATCAAAGGTCATGTGATAAGGTAATGCTTTAGGTTTCAAAATTAAGCCAAGGTGATAAGCAGTGCTTAGAATGAATGGATAGGGAAACTAAGTAGGAGTGGTGATGAGATAGAGAAGAGGCCCTGGGAACTCAGATCAAGGATAAATAGAGAACAATGTGAACCCATAGAAAAGAAAAATGAGGCCCAGGGAGAAGAGAAGGAAAAGACTATGTAAATAAAAATGAATGTGAACACACACCACATTAAAGAATATTAAAGTTGAAGAATTAGAAAGTATCAAGTTCTTTCAATCCAGTCATTTCACAGTGGGAGCAATGAAGACCTAGAGTGTTAATCAATGCATTCTAGTAAGTGGTATATCTAAGAATGTATCCTCACCCTCAAGGTGGGACCCTTTCCACTGTTGTAGATATGAGAGGGAAGAAAGACACAGAATAGAGACAGGGACTGCTGCTGGAAGCCAGAAAAGGGAGAGAATATCTGGAAGAACTGTTGACCAGAAAATGAAAGGCCCAGTAAAAGACATGTGGTTGTGGGAAGCATAGGAGTTTCACAAACAGGGAAGAGATGGTGAGGTTTCTGCTGGAGAGAAGGAGATAATAGAATGTAAAACTTTGTGAGGTGAAGACATGACATTGGAGTTCTTAGGAGATCCTCTCTCTAGGGAGACAAAAATCACCCACTGAGGTGAACTTGGGGAGTTCCAGATAAGAGCCCAGGCAAAGGTGAACATGAGGGTGCCCTTGGCCTAAGCACCAATGGGGCAGCCAGAGGGAGCCTGGGGAAGGCTGGTAACAGAAGAAGAGCACTGGTTTCCCCCAGGATACTCAGGACTCATTACACAGGCTAGATTCTAGTCATAGGATGTCCCACCCATCTCAGATTATTCTTTTGGGATTGTGCGTTTATAGATGGTGTAGATAACCTCCTCCTTCTGTCCCCATTGGGTTTTATATAAATTTCAGATTCTTGGATCTATGTTCATAAGTATTCACCAGTACAAATAGTCTGTTAGTTTCCCTTCTAGTGGAACCCACTCCCTTCTATCTCCCCTACCCTTTTCAATGGGGATTGAGATATATGAGCCAGTGAAATTGACATCCTAAAGAGTTTGGTTTATCTTTCACGAAAGTAATGGAAATATTTTAATCGTAAGCTTAACATGGTCGGGTTTGCATTTTATGTAAGAACTCTGCAGTAGAGTGCTGAATAGATATGGAAAGGATTCGAATTGTGATGTATAGTTAAGGGATTATGTCAGTAATCCAGGTCACACATAATGATAGCAGAACTAAATGTCAGTGAGGTCAGAGAAGAGGAGGCAGATTTTACAAATTATGGAGAGAAATGACATGGTGGCACGGTGACATGCATTTTCTGACTACCATAACCCAACACAGTTGTTCGCTACACAGAAGTTTTGCCCTTATGTTGAAAAACATGCTGCTCTTCAAGACTTCAAATTATGGACACCCCAGGGGTTAGGCAGTCAACCTGCCTCCCTAGAGAATGTTGTTCTGAACAGGTTTGTATCTGGGATTCTAGACACCGAAATGGCAATTATCACAATGCATTTTAATTCTTGGCTTAAATATAATTCTTCTGTAGTTTAAAGCTCCTCGATTGAAGTAAATACATTGTCAATCTCTGCATGTACTTGCTAAGATACTTAATACTAAGTGTGAAATGTGAAACATAATGGAGTTACTAAGGGCTTTAAAATGGAGCCAGAATTCCATAAGGAAATAAGACTTATGCATGTTCTAACTGGGCAGAACATGAACTTTTGAACCAAGTCAAGATACAAATATTCTGAGAACTCAACAAGAAACTTCCAACTTGTTCCAGTGTCAGATTTTTGCCTCCTTCCAACTAGCCTTAGCAATCAATTATGTTTAGCCAAGATTAGCTTTCTGCTGCCAACCCCAATTAACATTCTTTGTAATGTAAACCTCCCTCTTTTGCCTTTAAAAGCCCCTGTCTCTTACTCCCTGCAGGATACTATTTTCATTGCTATCCTAATCTATGTACCCCAAATTGCAATTCTTTAATCTCAAATTAAATTTCTGCCTCTCATTTTGGCTCTTTATTTTTAGGTTAACATACATGATGCCAGGAGAAGGACCTGAAGTGATC
Organism: Diceros bicornis minor; assembly: GCF_020826845.1. Lineage (NCBI taxonomy): Eukaryota > Metazoa > Chordata > Mammalia > Perissodactyla > Rhinocerotidae > Diceros > Diceros bicornis. The sequence goes on from NC_080743.1 coordinate 62,445,538, forward strand.
CCACCTTTGTGGACTGGTGTCCCCTGGAACTCTGTACCACACGAGCTGGTTACACTTACCATTTCCATGGATTGCCAAGTTTTCTGGTCATGGGCCCTCTTAGGTTCTGCGTTTTCTCCCTTTGGTCAAGGTCAGTGCCTTTTTTATGGGATTGGGGGTGACTGCTGAGAAGACCATTGTCTCAGTGCCAGCATGGCGTTTTTGGCTCAAAGTCATTGTCCCAGGAGGGGCTTCCCTTGTCAGAGTTTTTTCACTGATTGGTGAGTACTCTGACATAATTGAGGGCTTTCTCTATTGTCACTCTTTGTCATTCTTGTTGCATGCTTTTCCTTAACATGTGTCTTTCAATTTCTAAAGTTTCTGAAGATTTTCTTCCCTTGGGAACTCAGCTGGTTTTATGTTTAATAATTACGATTCCTTCTCTTATAATTTTCTATCTCAATGGACCAAAATTACTAAGGATAATTTAAAATTACAATGGCCAGTAGAAGGAAATTTGTAATTAGATAAGATCATTTAAAAGGTACACTTTAAAGCAAAGCCTTCAAAATTCCAAAAGAGCTTCATTGCAAGTTTCATTGCGAAAAGCTAATGAAAACTTAAAGATATAGGAGGTACCTAAAAGACAACACAACTGTAAACAAAAGTCCACCAAGTTTGTGGACTTACAAACTTTCATATCTACTCTTGTTGGCGAGCCCCAGTATGGACCACTTCCAGAGTTGACAAGGCTCTGAGAGTTTTCATGGTAAAGTGCTACATTATCCCCTTAAACAGTCTAGAGGAAAGTAAAATCATAATTTAAGGGGTTGTTTAATACATCCAGGAATATTTACTGTATGTTTTGACTGAAATCTAGCGGGATACTTGAAAGGATTTAATAACTTTATAGTCAGAAATATGGCAAAATTTGAAGCTGATATTTAGAGCCTTACAGGCATTTTTTAGGATTTTTCCCCTAAGCTAAAATGAAACTATGTACCTAGAGAGAGAGAAGCAAATTGAGAATAATGTAGTTGGATGGATGGATCAACTTACAATGTCATTTAAGTCACAACTTAGAAATCTTTGTGAAACTGGAAATGCAACTCTAGTGACAGCTCAGTTTCCATCCATTCCTTTTCACCAGTTCTCAATTGATAAAAAAGCTCTATTCATCGCCTTAAAAACAAAGAAGTAGTATATAAAATGAGTATACTCTCAAAAATGTAATAGAAATTAACTCAAATGAATTTCAGGATCCTGTGTTATAGGAAAATATTTGGTATTAAAGTTAATTTAAGATTGTTGGGTTAATTAAAATATGTTTGTCTTTAGTGTTATCAGTATTAAATATGAGCTTTTGTTCTACCTAGGTTTACTAGAAGTCAAACAATTTTGTACTATCTGTTAAAAAAATTTGTCAGCAAAAAAACTGATGGCTGACTTTTTCTAATGTGTCATGAAATTTTTGTAGGTAATCTAAACATAATTTACGGGAACAAGTAAATTAAATAAATGTAAGTAACCTAAAGGTTTTTAAGTGAACTTTTTAGCAATAAGTTTGTGTTGTCATGTATATACTTAAGAACTTCAAAACCTTTTGGTAATTTGAAACCTTAGAGTTTTGCTAAATTAAGTTAAAGGATAGAAATTTATTGAGTATCTAGATCATTTCCAAGTAAGATAAAATATTAGACATTCATTACTAAACATACATTTATTTACATTTGGCTCATTTACTCACACACACAAAACAACTAAAAGATGTTTGAGTTCATTAGTAAGCATGTTTTGTGCCACATTGAAGAATCTATAGTATGAGAAAATATATGTTTTCAGTAAAAAAAGTATAAATAATGAGGGTGCTTTTGTTAGGAGAGTCAATTTGTCCTAAAATAAAACTGGTTATAGGAAAGAGGAAAGGACCAATTCTGATTATAAAAATGAAAGTTATAGAAGGTTTATGAAAAAGGAACTCAGAAAAGAAGTTTTATGCATAGTCAGGCTGGCTAATATTGGCATGAATTTAATGAAGTAAATGAGTTTTAATATCAAAAGTAAGCTGGTTCAACATTAGAATATGGTTTTCTCTCTGTTATAAGGGGAAGTTATTTTTTGGCTTTTAGTCTCCTCTTATTCAAGAGATTATGAAATGTTTTTTCTTTATGTTTGAATAGTCTTCCTAAAAGGCAGGGGTTTTTGCTTTATCAAAGTAATTTTCTGTGTTGTTTTTATCAGGTTTTTTTTTTTTATAATTTTATTTATTTATTTTTTTTCCCCCAATGCCCCAGTAGATAGTTGTATGTCACAGCTGCACATCCTTCTAGTTGCTGTATGTGGGACGTGTCCTCAGCATGGCTGGAGAAGCGGTGCATCTGTGCGCACCCGGATCCGAACCCGGGCCGCCAGCAGCGGAGCGCGCACACTTAACCGCTAAGCCACAGGCCGGCCCTTTATCAGGTTTTTAATTATAAGAGATAAGGTTTTACTTTTACAACCATTTAACTTCTCACATTTGTCTAAAAGCCTAATTGTCACCATGGTTAAATGGATAACTGACTACTATTTCAGTGACCTATGATCCTATTTGACCAAGTGTTTTAAAGCCATTTTTTCAACAAACTTCCCAAAATCAGATTCTAAATGAAGTCTTATTTGACCTGGACTCCAAAAGATTTTTTACACTAATTAGGCTTAATTTGGTATGTTAAATTGCATGGAAAGTATTATCAAATAAAAAATAACATTGAGCTTTCTTTATGTTATATTTACATAGGTATATAAATATTCTAGAAATTATGTGAAATTCCTAAAAATCTAATATGTCTTGGTATAATGTTATTAGTCATAACTCTCGTTATATCTTAAAATATATTGTCATAGAAATAGCAAACTTTATTTGTCTCTTGCATTTTAATGAACATATTTTTAAGTTTTTTGTTATTTACTGTTACTCTGATGCTTTTGCAAAAATCCATCATAGAAAGGAAACTCATATAACTAAACTAAACTGGGTCTTGGTCATCAAAATGGAGGCTCACACTAAAAGGACTGAATCTGAACATCAAGATAATGCCCTAACTGACTGTCAAGTAAAGGCAGCAACAACAGAATCTGTAATGTTTGGCAAGTGTGGATGAAGTGCATTCTGCCTTTGCAAAGAATAGCCCCATTTTACCAGAATTTTGCCATCCTGGTTCTTGTAACATGACAACAATCTGCTCCTGAATCAGAGAAATTAAGATGGATAGACAATGGCTGTAAATTAAACAATCAGTCAGGGCTATGGGAAATCCAAGATGGATGCTTGGCTCTTTCCTGCTCCCTGGCAAGCTGCATTTCTTGGTTTTTGCATTCCTTGTTCCACCATAGTGCGTTAGGAAATACTGTTTCTGTCCCTTCAGGTCTCAGACCTCCTCCATCTGGATCTTTGAGCACCTGCAGCTGGATTTCATTCAACTGACACTTAATATGGTTTATCAATATGTTCTTGTTATTGTATGTATGTTCTTTGGATGGGTTAAAGAATTTCCCTGCCACAAGGTTTATACCCTCTCAGTGGCAATGAAACTTAGAAAAAGCATTTCACACTTGGGTTATACCTTTCAGAGTCTCTGGTGATCAAGGCACTTCTGTGGGCAAATTTTATGAGTCTTAAAAAAAACTTTTCAAACTTATTAGAATTATCATTGTTCCTGTTACCCTGAATAATCAAGCAAAGTTGACATAACTAGTGGAAAAACTGGACTCTAGTAGAACAAGTATTAATTATGTGGAACTTCATGAACCAGAGAAGATTCTCTAATGTTTTGTTTTTCCAGATTTAAAGAACTCTTTTCCTTTTGGTAACATACAGTTGTGAACAAAGATGAAACATTTACTTTTTCTCTCTACCTGATCCCCCTGAAATTCAGACACTTTGACTTATGTAAATAATTAGGTGAAGTCTTAATACAAATACATTAGTTTTAATGTGACTATCTTTGCTTTAAAAAATGAAGGTAATTTTACAGAGAAGAATTATGTTTGGGTCTTTGTAGATATTAGAGTCTAGATCTGTTAATGGTCTTTGAGATTTCGTTATATACCTGTAGACTGGACTTCCCTGGCCTAGGGTATTGCCTTTGCTCTCACTTACTGTTTGCAGTGCCCCCTTTGGAAAACATAAACTCACTCAACATGAGATAATCACTGACACACCAATGTCTGTTGGTATACAACCTTCTTCTGATCCCTTGTTATCTTATGTTAGTATGACCAGCTACTGTAAGTCTCTAATGTCTTATGATCAAGCCTATCATTAACAGGTTAAAAAAACTTTCTCTGACTCCAATTTAAAGGATCTTGTTGGTCACAGTCTAGAGCCTGGTGACTGGATATTCTGGAAGCATCATCAGAGAAAGAAAGCCTTTAAGACCCTGTGGAAAGGACTTTACCAAGTGCTCCTGACTGCTGAAACTGCTGCAAAACTACAAGACATTGAACCCTGGAGAGACATCTCACAGGTAAAGGAGGCTCCACCTCATATCCGGTCCCATACAAATGCTGAAGACCTGCAATCAAATTGATTAGGAAGAGAAGTAGCTGACATCTGGTGATCACAGCTTTTTCAAGGTCGGGATCAGGCCACTGATCACACCACTCTCCCACTGGTTATAGTTTATACAGTTGCTTGGGGATATCATGGGTGATCTGAGGAAACAATTATTTATTTGTCCTTCCAGTACTTATAGCAGTGAAGAGCAGTTGCTGAAATGCAGAGGACGACTCATAGGTGATGCCCTTCTGCAGAACCATGGAATCTCATCAAACAAGGATACAAAAGGGAGAGGAACACTCACTCAGCCCTGAGTGATAGGCCATCTACAGGATCCTTTATTTTAAACTCTAAATCAATAGTGTAAACAGATATAGATTCTGTGTGACTGGAGAGACATGAAGATTTGAGCCTTTATAATTTTTAGATGTCTACTTTTGTTGCACTGACTATTAAAAAGTTGTGTGTAACTTCAAGGTGAAAGACATTAACAGCTTCTTAGCAGAGAGTAATCCCAATTTTCTAGAGATTTAATGAGCTGTAACTCACTGAAGCTTCTGACTTGGTCTGCTGTTAAATGAATCAAAGTCAATGAAAACCTTGTTGTACTTTGGTGTGAATTTCCTGAATGTAACCGCAGCCATATCACATATGAGCCTCATAGCTGTTGTCTCATCACTATCAGGGTATTAATCAGACATGAAAATAACTTCTTTTATGCCTGTCTGAATGATAAGCTTAGCACATTCATTACATGGGAACAAGGCAACACACATAGTAAACTTTTTATACTTGCTGAATTTCTGTTCATGATGACATTCAGTTTGGCATGGCACATGGAAGTGTATTTGATATCTGGCTACTCTTCACTGTCCTCTAATAGAACAGATCATCTTGTACCCATTTGGCATTCTGTTTTACCCAGTCTCTACAATCATTTTTTCTGCATTCATGATTCAGACTCTGATCTTTTGGATCTTTGCTTCTCTGTGCCAATAAGAAGGCCACTGCCATAGCCACCTCTTTTTTGCAGGAATTTACTCATGCTCAGTTCACTCAGCTGACCCACCCCCAGCTGCCCATCCTGACTCCATGAGCCTGCAGGTCCCTACTGGACCCCACCATTGCAGCCCAAGTAAACCCAGGCTATTAACTGATAGCCATTAGCCACTAAGTTAGTCATTTAGGTCACAAATTTTCACTGTTTATTTGTTCCAATATAAGCATTTCAAAGGCCACAGATTTCCCTTGAAATACCACTTCGTGCAAAAATGGAGGGAATTTCAAGAGAGATTTCAATACAATTCTGACAATTATTAGTAAGTACAGTAGCCACAAAATCAGCATAGATATAAAAGACTTGAGCAACAAAATAAAAGTATTAACCTCTTTAACCTATATAGAATCTTTTATTGTTATTCAGTTCAAAGTTCTTATAAATTTTCAGTATAATTTCTCCTTTGACTAATGAATTCCTTAGAAGTAAGATTTTAAATCAAGTATTTGGAGATTTAAATAGTTATCTTTTTCTCTAGTGGTGTGCTTTGATTCCTTTCTCTTTATCTTTTGTGTATATGCTATTATTTTCTTTTGTAGTTACCAGTAAGCTTACATAAAACACCTTAGAGTGTAACAGTCTATGCTGAATAAACTGATCATAATCTTAAAGAAAATTCCTTTTCTTTAGTTGCTTTTAAGATTCTCTTCTTGTCTTAACTTTTGACAGTTTAACAACAATGTATTTTGGTGTAGGTCTCTTTGGATTTATCTTATTTGATAATCTCTTTGGGCTTCCTGGATGTGGATGTGTGTTTCTTTCCCTAGGTTAAAGAATTTTTCAGTCAATATTTTTGAACAAGTTTTCTGTCCCTGTTTCTCTCTCTTTTCCTTTTGGGACTCCTATAATACATATATTGGTCTGCTTGATCATGTCCCAGAAGTCTCTTATGCTATCTTCACTTTTTTTCATTCTGTTTTTCTCCACATCTCCTATCCCTTCTTTTATTATTTTCCATATCTTTATTTCTCTTTATTCTATTCTGGAAAAATGCCTCAGAAATATCTTCCTTTTCTCTAAATCACTTTCAACTGTGTCTATTATGTTATTTAATGCACATATGGAGTTTATTTTTTTATTTTTTTTAAGTTTTTAAAAATTATTTATTTATTTTTATTTATTTTTTTTGTGAGGAAGATCAGCCCTGAGCTAACATCCATGCTAATCCTCCTCATTTTGCTGAGGAAGACCCGCTCTGAGCTAACATCTATTGCCAATCCTTCTCCTTTTTTCTCCCCAAAGCCCCAGTAGATAGTTGTATGTCATAGTTGTACATCCTTCTAGTTGCTGTATGTGGGACATGGCCTCGGCATGGCCAGAGAAGTGGTGCGTTGGTGCGCACCTGGGATCTGAACCCTGGGCCGCCAGTAGCAGAGTCTGCACACTTAACCACTAAGCCATGAGGCCAGCCCCCACACGTGGAGTTTAGTATATCATCAACTTACTTTTAATTTGTAGAGGTCCACTTCTGATAGTTTCTTTTTGTAGAGACATCTCTGTAGTTGCATCCTTAATTTATTTAAAATTCCACATAGCTATTATATATGGTCTCCCCCACAATCACAACATTTTAGTCCTAGGTAATCTATATGTATTGTTTCTCATCTCTACTGGCATGATAGTTTGGTAACCTTTATTTGAAATCATAATTGTTTTTAATCTATGTGAGTTTAGTTTTCACAATTTGGCAAAGATTTTTTCAAAGAGGATTTGCTTTTGTTCTGATCCCTGTAGAGGTTTATACTCAAAGTATGTGCTTAAGACTTAGCTTTACACTTCCTTGTTGTTTCATGGACTAACATGCCTGTTACAAAGTTCCAGTGGGAATTAGTATCAGGGCAACCATACCTTTGATCTGCTCCTCGATCTGTAGGCTGGCTCCCTGTCATTCTTGATTCCCTACTCCTCCATTTTCCACCCTTCTGGCATTAGCAGTCTAATTCTTTGGCTTGAACTCTATATCCCTGAAGGAAAGTCCCTAGTGACCCAATTGCTGTCTCTCATACTTTTCCTCTGCAGCAGCTCCAAGCTCAGTTCTTGTTGGTTTTTTTTTTGTTACACATTTTGTGTATTTGTTTGCTTTTGGAGAAATGGAGTTAGAGGTATCAACTTTTGTGCTTCATAGCCCCAAAGAACATGTTTCATCTGTATTCTATTTGTAAAGTAAGGGCTCCTAGGCTTATGATAGAAAAATAGAATCCTAGATTCCATGCTGAATTTTAACATAAATACTTTTTTTTTCTTCTTTCTTTACCTTTTACTCAGAAGTAGATAATTATGAGGAGAACCAGATCCATTATTAAAAAAATGAAGAAACTATGACTTTCTTTGCAATTTGGCTACAATTCAACAACAATAAATAATTTTATGGCTGGGATATAAAAGGATGTAGAAGATCTTTGTTCTCATGGTAACACCAAAATTTTAGATACTATAAAACTTGTACTTGTTTATGGAACTATTGATAAGTGGTAGATGCAAGAAAACCCCAAATGGGTTTACTCTGGGGGGAGAGGAGCCCTTTATATATGACTATCAAGAAGTAGCAGTTATTGGAGGCAACAGTGGAGAAGAAAGCCTGCCAAGACTGGGATAGATGAGCGATTTGCAATGGTGGGGAGAAGCTGGAGAAATTGGAGTCTAAAAGACATCCAAATGTAGCAATAATTTACTTGAGCTAGCAAATCTCCATTGCATTTTGCTGAGAAAAGGGAAATGATACACCAGAGTGTATCATTGGAGAATACATGAACTGGAGAATACACTGTAATCTCTGGAGAATATATGAGACTAAATAATACACTCTAGTCTCATGCATTCTCATAGTCCCTAGAAACAAAGTACAGTTCTACCACTGATTCAAAAGATGAAACTGGGGCCAGCCCAGTGGCATAGTGGTTAAGTTCATGCACTTCACTTTGGTCTCCAATGGTTTGTGCCTTCAGATCCTGGGCGTGGACCTACACACTGGTCAAAAAACCATGCTGTGGTGGCATCCCACATACAGAATAGGGAAATATTGGCAACAGATTTTTAGCCCAGAGTCGATATTTCTTGCCAAAAAAAAAAAAAAAAAGACATAACTGAGGTCCAAAACCCACCAGGCTCCAGGATTAAGCATTGATAATATCAAAGAAATTAGACTTGGATAAGAACAGCTGTGGCACTGGGAGGAAGGCTAACCAGAGATGAGATCAATTTTAAAAAATTGCTGCCTACGCCAAGATTAACTTGATACTTGGTTAATTCTGAATAATCATCTACTCCCTTTAACAGCCTTGCATTGGAAAGAGATTGTACCCTCTTGGAAATAAAAACAAAGCAAAAGAGTTATATAATTAAAACTCCACTATTATTTATAGTACAATATCCAATACATTATAAATTGTGAGATATGTGAGGAAAATGAGACACACAGCAAATCAAAAAAGGGCCCCCTGAGGCCCAAGAATCCACTGTCTGGGTGAGCTGGCCAGCGACCCCTTGCACCTCCCTGCCCTATCGGGGTCTCCCTGTCAGGATACTGTGAAATGAGATGGAGGTGCTGAGCAGCAAACAGACAGGAAGCGATCATTTCAGATTGACAGGGAGAGACTGGACGTAGAAACCAGGTTCGATTGCAAAGCATTTGGATGTTACTGTTTTCCTGGCAATTTCATTTGGTACTCAGTTTCCTCCTTTAAGAAACTGAGGTGCCAAGGAGAGAAGTTAAGATGGCAGCATAGGCAGACTCTAAACTCACCTCCTCCCACAGACACAGGCAATTTACAACTGATCTTGGAAAAATTACCCATGAGAGAGAACTGAAAACTGGATAGGAGGAACCCCTGCAACAAATGACAATCCTAATTGAGGTGAAAGAGGCAGAAATTCCCTTCTGGAGAGGAAAAGAATGCCACCTTCCCAAGCTGCAGAGCTTTACGCTGCCAAGGAGCAGCCCAAAGGTACACAGTCATCCCTGGAGGAGCAGGGCTCTGAGCCAGGGAGCATTCACACTATAGGCATTTTTTGGACCCAGTACAACCTAGCCGAGTGGCATAATATCTGACTTTGCTTGTTATTAGCAATATTGGGGAATACCCGCAGAAAAGGTGGTTCACAAAGAAATTAAAACTGGCTCTTAAAGAGCCCTAGCACAAATTTTCCCATCTTGGAAAGCAACCTAAAATCACCAGAAAGAAAAATGCACAGTCCTTTGGTGAAAAGAGACTTACCTGATAGGCTCTGAGTGCATCTCAGTGAGAGGTGAGACCTCTCCAGGGACTGGGACATTGGCAGTGGCCCTTATTGTGGCCTAGTGTGGGGGTGCTGACACAGACACTGGCAGATGTCATTGGAGTTCTCCGTGGTGCCTGCTAGCCCAGGGTCTGCCCCACCCACTAGAGCACCAAGTTAATCCAGCTCAGCCAGGGCAGGCAGCCCACCCTAGTTTCTGGCCCCACCCAACAACAAACCCTTGGGCAACTTGTGGGCCTGCATAGATTTGTATCTGGATTCTCCACAGCCTGGTGACTGAGTCCACCTCTTTGGGGCAGAGCGTGTGCTAGGAGCAGGTGGAGAGTGTGGGGCATCGGTGGAGTGTGCGGAGCTCCTGCCTTGGACAGACTGGGTTCACTTCAGGAGGTTGGGGAGTGCACACAGGACAGGACTGTGTTGACCTTGTGTATGGGCTTGTGGGCAGTGGGGCTTGTAAGCTGCAGAAGTCTTGTGCTTCTCAAAGAACCATATAGGAGATTGGCCCTACCTTCCAAAGCCTAGAACAATTGGGTACTCCAGGGCCTGAGGCCAACCCCAGCCAGCTGCAATCCTCAGAGCTGACAAGAGCCTCATAAGCTGGAGGCTTATAGAAATTGTAATACCCTGAGCCTAACAACCAGCCATGCTGGGCGCCTACTCAATAGAAAAACTGCAACAGGAATGTGCTACTAGATCTTGCAGCTGACAGTGCTGGGGCTCCCCACACCCCAGAAAGAGACTGAAGGGCCCACAACAACTACACACAGCTGAGCAATACAACCAGTTGGACAGGGGGACAGCTCAGCCTCCCTGAGCACCTACAGGAAAAGCAACCCCACCACAACAGAAGGGACACATGTAGCCCACACAGGGGTCACTTCTGGAACATTTGGAACTGGTGATAGGGAAGCACACTGCAAGGACTCATAAGGCATCACTTATATAAGGTCACCTTCCCAAGATCAGGAGATGTAGCTGACCTACCTAATACTTAGACACAAACACAGGGAAACAGACAAAATGAGGAAGCAAAAGAATACATTATGAGTAAGGGAGTAGGACAAAACCCCAGAAAAGGAACTAAATGAAACAGAAATGAACAATCTACCTGACAGAGAGTTCAAAGAGTGTTAAGGATGCACACAGATCTTGGGAGAAGAATGGATGAACTCAGTGAGAATGTCAACAAAGGAATGGAAGCTATAAAAAAGAACCAATCAGAAATGAAGAATACAATACTGGAAATGAAAAACTCACTAAAGGGACTCAAAAGCAGAGCAGAGGATACTGAAGAATGGATCAGTGAGCTGGATGAAAGACTAGAAGAAATCACTCAAGCTGAAAAGTTAAAAGAAAAAAGATTAAAAAGAGTGAGGAAAGTCTAAGGGACCTCTGGGGCAACATCAAGTGCACTAACATCTGTGTTATAGGTGTCCCAGAAGGAGAAGAATGAGACAAAGGGGCAGAGAATCTATTTGAAGAAATAATAGCTGAAAACTTCCCTAACCTAGGGAAGGAAACAGACATCCAGGTACAGGAAGCACAGAGAGCACCAAACAAGATAAACCCAAAAGGCCCACACTGAGACACATCATAATTAAAATGTCCAGAACTAAAGGTAAAGAGAGAATCCTAAAAGCCTCAAGAGAAAGACAAGTTTTATACAAAGGAAACCCCATAAGGCTATCAGCTGACTTCTCAGCAGAAACCTTACAGGCTAGAAGAAAGTGGCATGATATATTTAGAATGCTAAAAGGAAAAAACCTATAGCCAAGAATACTCTACCTGGAAAGATTATCATTCAAAATGGAAGGAGAGATAAAAAGTTTCTCAGACAAGCAAAAATTAAAGGCTTTGTCACCAAGAAACCAGTTCTACAAGAAATTCTAAAGGGACTTATCCAAGGGGGTAAGAGAAGACCACAAATAGGAAAAATTATCTATTTCCATGATAAAACAGTAACAGACACAAATGCACAAAAAAAGAAGTTAGATATGATATCCAAAACATAAAATGTGGGAGGAGGGGAGTTAAAGAGTAGAGCGTTCAGACAGAGGTCAAACTAAAGAGACTATCAACTTAATATTGATTGCTATATACGTAGGTTATTGTATATGAACCTCATGGTAATCACAAACCAGAAACCTATAATAAATACACAAAAAACTAAGAGAAAGGAACCCAAACATAATACTAAAGAAAGGCATCAAACCACAAGGGAAGAGAGCAAGTGAACAAGACAGGAACAGAGAAGAACTGCTAAAACACTGAGAAAAAAAGAAAAAAGTTAAAAAATGGCAGTAAGTACATACTTATGAATAACTACTTTAAACATCAATGGATGAAATGCTGCAATTAAAAGGCATAGAGTGGCTGATTGGATAAAAACACAAGACCCATATATATGCTGCATACAAGAGACACCCTTCAGACCTAAAGATATTTACAAACTGAAAGTGAAGGGATGGAAAAAGATACTCCATGCAAAGGGCAATGAAAATAAAGCTGGAGTAGCAATAATCATATCAGACAAAATAGACTTTAAAACAAAAACTGTAACAAGAGACAAAGAAGGGCACTACATAATGATCAAGGCAACAATCCAACAAGAGGATATAAAACTTGTAAATATCTATGTACCCAACTTAGGCACACTTAAATATATAAAGGTATTATTAACAGACATAAAAGGAGAAATAGACAGTAACACAATAATAGTAGAAAACTTTAACACCCCACTTACACCAACGGATAGATCATCCAAACAGATCAATAAGGAAACATGGGCCTTAAATGACACACTAGAACAGATGGACCTAGTAGATATATACAGAATGTTCCATCCAAAAACTGAAGAGTACACATTCTTTTCAAATGCACATGGAACATTCTCCAGGACTGATCACATATTAGGCCACAAAACAAGTCTCCATAAATTTAAGAAGATTGAAATAATACCAAGCATCTTTTCTGACAACAACAGTACGAAACTAGAAATCAACTATAGGAGGAAAAGCAGAAAAGCCACAAATATGTGGAGATGAAACAAAATGCTCCTGAACAAAGATTGGATCAATGAAGAAATCAATGGAGAAATTAAAAAATACCTGGAGACAAATGAAAATGAAAATACTACATGCCAGAATTTATGGGATACAGCAAAAGCGGTTCTAAGAGGGGAGTCTATAACAATACAGGCCTACCTCAACAAACAAGAAAAATCACAAATAAACAATCTAACAGCACACCTAAGAGAATTGGAAAAAGAAGAACAAACAAAGCCCCAAATGAGTAGAAGAAGGGAAATAATAAAAATCAGAGCAGAAATAAATGAAATAGAGACTAAAAAAACAATAAAAAAACTAATGAAACCTAGAGCTGGTTCTTTGAAAAGATAAACAAAATTGACAAACCTTTAGCTAGACTCACCAAGAAAAAAAGAGAGAAGGCACAAATAAGTAAAATCAGAAATGAAGAGGAGAATTTACAACAGACACCTCAGAAATACAAAAAATTATAAGAGAATACTATGAAAAGCTATATGCCAACAATTGGATAATCTAGAAGAAATGGATAAATTCTTAGAATGATACAAACTTCTGAAACTGAATCAAGAAGAAATAGAGAATTTGAATAGACCAATCACCAGTAAGGAGATCAAAACAGTAATCAAAAACCTCCCCCAAAATAAAAGTTCAGGACCAGATGGCTTTCCTGGTGAATTCTACCAAACATTCAACGAAGACTTAATACCTATCCTTCTCTAACTCTTCCAAAAAATTTAAAAGGAGAGGAAGCTCCCTAACTCATTCTACGAAGCCAACATTACCCTGATACCAAACCCAGACAAGGACAACACAAAAAAAGAAAATTACAGGTCTATATCACTGATGAACATTGATGCAAAAATCCTCAGCAAAATACTAGCAAATCGCAACAACAATACATTAAAAAGATTATGCACCATGATCAGATGGGATTTATTCCAGGGATGCAGCGATGGTTCAACATTCACAAATCAATCAACATGATACACCACATTAATAAAATGAAGAGTAAAAATCACGTGATCATCTCAATAGATGCAGAGAAAGCATTTGACAAGATACAGCATCCATTTATGATAAAAACTCTGAAATCAAATGGGTATAGAGGTAAAGTACCTCAACATAATAAAGGCCATATATGACAAACCCACAGCTAATATCATCCTCAATGGTGAAAAACTGAAAGCTATCCCTCTAAGAACAGGAACCAGACAAGGATGCCCACTATCACCACTTCTATTTAACATAGTATTGAAAGTCCTAGCCAGAGCAGTCAGGCAAGGAAAAAAAATAAAAAGGATCCAAATTGGAAAGGAAGAAGTGAAACTGTCACTATTTTAAGATGACATGATTTCATATATAGAAAACCCTAAAAAAGCCACAAAATCTTTTAGAATTAATAAATGAATATGGTAAAGTTGCAGGATACAAAATCAACATAGAAAAATCAGTTGCATTTCTATTCACTAACAATGAAGCAGCAGAAAGAGAAATTAAGACTATAATCCCACTTACAATTGCAACAAAAAGAATAAAATACCTAGGAATAAACTTAACCAAACAGGTGAAAGATCTGTACACTGAAAACTATAAAACACCGTTGAAAGAAATTGAAGGAGACACAAAGAAATGGAATGATATTCCGAGCTCGTGGATTGGAAGAATAAACATATTTAAGATGTCCATGCTTCCTAAAGCTAGATTCAATACAATCCCTATCAAAGTTCCAACAACATTTTTCACAGAAATAGAACAAAGAGTCCTAAAATTTATATGGAACAACAAAAGACCCTGAATAGCCAAAGGAATCTTGAGAAAAAAGAACAAATCTGGAGATATCACACTCCCTGATTTCAAAATATACTACAAAGCTGTAATAACCAAAACAGCATGGTACTGACACAAAAACAGACACATGGATCAATGGAACAGAATCAAGAGCCCAGAAATAAACCCACACATCTATGGATAGCTAATTTTTGACAAAGGAGCCGAGAACATACAATAGAGAAAGGAAAGTCTCTTCAACAAATGATGTTGGGAAAACCGGACAACCACATGCAAAAAAATTAAAGTAGACCAGTATCTTACACCATACACAAAAATTAACTCAAAATGGATTAAAGACTTGAATGTAAGACCTTAAACTGTGGAACTTCTAGAAGAAAACATAGGAAGCACAATCTTCAACATCAGTATCAGCAACATATTTTCAAGTGCCACGTCAGACCAGGCAAGAGAAACAATAGAAAAAAATAAACAAATGGGACTACATCAAACTAAAAAGGTTCTGCACAGCAACGGAAACCATCAACAAAGTGAAAAGACAACCTAGCAATTGGCAGAAGATATTTGCAAACCATATATCTGACAAGGGGTTAATCTCCAAAGTATATAAAGAACTCATACATCTAAACAACAAAAGAAACTAACAACCCAATTAAAAAATGGGCAAAAGACCTGAACAGACATTTCTCCAAAGAAGATATACAGGGGCTGGCCCCATGGCTTAGCGGTTAAGTGCGGGCACTCCGCTGCTGGTGGCCCGGTTCGGATCCCGGTCGCGCACCAACACACCGCTTCTCCGGCCATGCTGAGACCGCGTCCCCCATACAGCAACTAGAAGGATGTGCAGCTATGACATACAACTATCTACTGGGGCTTTGGGGGAAAAAAAGACAAAAAAGAAGATATACAGATGGCCAACAGGCACATGAAAAGATGTTCAACATCATTAACTATCAGAGAAATGCAAATCAAAACTACAATGAGATATCACCTCATGCCCATCAGAATGGCTATAATTAACAAAACAGGAAACAACAAGTGTTGGAGAGGATATAGGGAGAAGGGAACTCTTAGACACTGCTGGGAGTGCAAACTGGTGCAGCCACTGTGAAAAACAGTATGGAGATTCCTCAAAATATTAAGGATAGAACTACCATAAGATCCAGCTATTCCGCTGCTGGGTGTTTATCCAAAGAACATGAAAACACCAATGTGTAAAGATACTTGCACCCCCGTGTTCATTGCAACATTATTCACAATAGTCAAGTCTTGGAAGCAACCTAAGTGCCCATCAAGGGATGAACAAATGAAGAAGGTGTGGTATATATACACAATGGAATACTACTCAGCTGTAAGAAATGATGAAATCCAGACATTTGTGACAACATGGATGGACATTGAGGGTATTATGCAAAGTGACATAAGTCAGAGGGAGAAGGTCAAATACTATATGATCTCACTCATAAGTCGAAGATAAAAACAACAACAAATAAACACATAGAGACAGAGATTGGTTTGGTGGTTACTAGAGAGGAGGAGGGGAGGCAGGGGGTTGAAGGGGATGATTAGGCACATATGTGTGGTGATGGATTGTAATTAGTATTTGGGTGGTGAACATGATGTAATCTATGCAGACATAGAAGTATAATGATGTACACCTTAAATTTATACAATGTTATAAACCAATGTTACTGCAGTAAAAAAAAAATCAAAAGAAACAGACCCACAGATAACCCAGATACTGGAACTAGCAGAAAAGGAGGTTAACACTGGTATTGTAAATATATTTGGCTTGTGGAACTGCCTCAGGCTAACTCTGCCCTTCAAGTAAAGATTACTGCTCCTTTCAGAGTCGTTGACTTGACGTGACTCTTTCTCTTTCCAAGTTCCAGTAATGACTCCATTTACTTGGCCAATAAGGCTTAGATGTGGTAATAGCTCTGCTGATACTAGCTACAGGTTACTTCACTTGAGGTTCCTCTATATTTTTAAATAGTCCTTTCGTAAATAAAACCTTTTCTATTTTCTATATATATATATATTTAGAAATTTATAAGTTATGATAGAAAGAATGGGTGGATATGGGGATATCATAGAATATATAAAATTTAAAATATGCAAAAGTCATAGAATGTCTTCTGAAAAATAAAATCATATTAGATGACCTTAACAGCAGAGCAAAAACCACAGAAGAATAAGTCAGTAATCTTGAAGAAAGGGCAATAGAAATTATCTAAAATAAAGCATTGCAAAAATAGACTGAAAGACTAAAATAACTGAACAAAGTGACTATGACTTGTGTCATAATAATAAAATTGGGGCAGAAAAATTACTTTTGTATATAATAGCCAAATATTATGCAAAGTGAATGAAAAATAACTATTCACAAATTTAAAAATCCTAGTAATTCCAAGCAGAATAAATTTAAAAGAAACAACACAAATGCATGTCATAGACTAAATGGTAAAAACCAGTGATAAAGAGGAAATCCTAGAAGCATCAAAGAAAAAAAGACATAGTACATATAGGGGAACAATGAGAAGAATGGTAGTTGCCTTCTCATTAGATACATATGCTAGAGGGCAATGGAATGACTTCTAAGTGTGAGAAAAAACTAAACAAAACTGTCAACTTAGAATTCTATATCCAGCAAAAAGATCCTTCAGAAATTAAGATATTTTCTGATAAATGAAATCTGAGAGGATTTATTGCCTGGAGACCTACTAAGAAAAGCTACATTAAATTACTCAGATTAAAGAGAAATAATACAAGTTGTAAACTCAGATATAAAAAAGGACTGAAGAGATCTGGGAAGAGAAAATAGGAAGAACACTTCATAATGAAAAACTGATCAATTCATTAAAAGACGTGAAAATCCTACCTCAATGTATCTAAAAACATAATTTCAAAATTCACGATGGAAAGATCTTTAGAATCAAATGGAGAAATAAACAAGTTATAATCATGATTGGAAATTTTAACACACCTTTTCTTAGCAATTGATAAAATAACTGAACAAAAATGAATAAGGACATAGAGAATTTGGACAACATTATAACATGAGCAAATATACACCAATTGAACACTACACCCTACAAATTCTGAATATATGGTTTTTTCCAGTGCACAAGAAACATTTATCATTGTAGACCATATGCTAGGCCATAAAGAGGTCTCAATAAATATGAGAACATTGAAATCTCTCAGTATATTCTCTGATCACAATGGAATTGAATTTAGAATAATGAATAATAAGACATCTAGAAAATATCCAAACATTTGACAATTAAGCAGCACAATTTTAAATAATACATGGGTTAATGAAGGATTCAAAAGAGAGATTAGAAATAATTTGAACCAAATGATAACAAAAACACAGCATATCAAAATATGTGAGATACTTTAAAAGTGGTGCAGAGCAATGACAAACCTCAGAGTTCAAATGCTTGTATTAAATAACCACAATAAAGATGGTTTAAAATCAGTGATCTAAGCTTCCACCTTAAGAAGAAACCCAAAAAGAACAAAATAAACCCTGTATAAGTAGAAAATAATACTAAAGATAAAGAAGAGACCAATAAATCAGAAAGCAAACAATAGAGAAAATCAATAAAGACAAATATTTGTTTGTGAAAAGGCTAATAAAATTGCTAGATCTTTAGCATAAATGATCAAGAAAAAAAGAGATTCTGTATTTCTTCTTGATTCAGTTTTGGGAAGTTGTATGATCCTAAGAATTTACCCATTTCTTCTAAGTTATCCAATTTGTTGGTGTATAACTTTTCATAGTATTACCTTATAATCTTTTGTATTTCTGTGGTATCTGCTGTAATTTCTCCTCTTTCACTTCTGATTTTACTTGATTGAGTCTTCTCTTTTTTCCTTAGTGAGTCTGGCTAAGAATTTGTTACTTTCATTTTTCTCCAAGAACCAGCCCTTAGTTTTATTTATCCTGTCTGTTTGTATTTCATTTATTTCTGCTTTGGTTTTTACTATTTCCCCCCTTCTACTTACTTTGGACTTTATTTGTTCTTCTTTCTCTAGTTCTCTTAGGTATAGTGTAAGGCTGTTTATTTGAGATTTTTCTTGTCTCCTAAGGTAAGCCTGTATTGTGATAAATTTCCCTCTTAGTACTGCTTTTGCTGCATCCTCTAAGTTTCGGTATGTTGTGTTTTTCTTTTCATTTGTCTTCAGGTATGTTTAGATTTTTCCTTTGATTTCTTCAGTGACGCAATAGTTGTTCTGTAGTATGTTGTTTAGTCTCCACATTTTTTTTTGTTGTTGTGAGGAAGATCAGCCCTGAGCTAACAACCATACTAATCCTCCTCTTTTTGCTGAGGAAGACTGGCCCTGATCTAACATCTATTGCCAATTCTCCTCCTTTTTTTTCCCCAAAGCCCCAGCAGATAGTTGTATGTCATAGTTGCACATCCTTCTAGTTGCTGTATGTCGGATGCGGCCTCAGTATGGCTGGAGAAGCGATGCGTCAGTGCGCGCCCAGGATCCGAACCCGAGCTGCCAGTAGCGGAGGGCACGCACTTAACCGCTAAGCCACTGGGCCGGCCCTCCACATATTTTTGACTTTTCCAGCTTTTTTCTTGTAGTTGATTTCTAGTTCCATAGCATTGTTGTCAGAAAAGATGTTTGGTATGATTTCAATCTGCTTACGTTTATTGAGGCTTGCTTTTTTCCCAACATGTTGTCTATTTTTGAGAATGTTCTATGTGTACTTTAGAAAAATGTGTATTCAGATGTTTTTGGATGGAATTTTATCCCTGAATTCAAACTATAGTACAAAGCCATAGAAATCAAAGCAGCATGGTACTGGCAGAGAAACAGACACACAGATCAATGAAACATAACTGAGAGCCCAGAAATAAAACCACACATCTATGGAGAGCTAATCTTTGACAAAGGAGCCAAGAACATACAATGGAGAATGGAAAGTCTCTTCAATAAGTGGTGTTGGGAAAATCAGACAACCACATGCAAAAGACTGAAAGTAGACCATTATCTTACACCATACACAAAAATTAACTCCAAATGGATTAAATACTTGAATGTAAGACCTGAAACTATAAAATTCCTTGAAGAAAACATAGACAGTACACTCTTTGACATCAGTCTTAAGAGTATCTTTTTGACTACAATGTCTACTCAGGCAAGAGAAAGAAAAGAAAAAATAAACAAATGGGACTATATCAGACTAACAATCTTCTGCACTGCAAAAGAAACCATCAATAAAACAAAAAAAGAGAACCCACCAGCTGGAAGAAAATATTTGCAAATTATATATCTGACAAGAAGTTAATTGCCAAAATATAAAAAGAACACACACAAATTAACAACAACAAAAATGAACAATCCAATCAAAAAATGGGCAGAGACTATGAACAGACATTTTTCCAAAGAAGATATACAGAAGGCCAATAGGCATATTAAAAGATGTTCAACATCACTAATTACTAGGGAAATGCAAATCAAAACTACAATGAGGATATCACCTCACACTCATCAGAATGGCTCCAAGTAACAAGACAAGAAATGACAAGTGTTGGAGAGGATGTGGATGAAAGAGCACCCTGATACGCTGCTGGTGGGAATGCAAACTGGTGTAGCCACTATGGAAAGCAGTATACAGATTTCTCAAAAAATTAAAAATAGAAATACCATGTGATCCAACTATTGCATTAATGAATATTTATCCAAATAATTTGAAATCAATAAAGGTATTTGCACCGCTATGTTCATCACAGCATTATTCACAAAAGCCAAGACATTGACGCAACCCAAGTGCCCGTCAGTGGATGAATAGATAAAGAAGATGCGGGATATATACACAATGGAATACTACTCACAGATAATAAAAGAACAAAATTGTGCAATTTGCAACAACATGGATGGACCTTGAGTGTATTATGCTAAGTGAGATAAGTCAGACAGAGAAAGACAAATACCGTATGATTTCACTCAAATGTCTAAGATCAACAAACAAACACATAGATTAGGAGAACAGATTGGTGGTTACCAGAGGTGGTGGGGTAGAGAGAAAGAGGTAACGGGGCACATATGTATAGTGACAGATAAAAACTAGTCTATTGGTTGTGAACATGATGCAGTTTATACATAAACTGAAATATGACAATGTTTACCTGAAATTCTCACAGTGTTATAAGCCAATATGACCTCAATAAAATAATTTAAAAAGATAAATTATCAATATTAAGTATAAAGAAGGGATATTATCACAGATCCTATTACTAAAGGGATAAGATGGAACTATTATGAAAAACTTCATGGCAATACATTTGAAAATGTAGATTAAAAGCAAAAAGTTCCTAACAATTGGGAGAAGATATTTGCAAACCATACATCTGATAAGGGCTTAATCTCCAAAATATATAAAGAACTCATGCATCTCAACAACAAAAAAACTACCAACCCAATTAAAAAATGGGCAAAAGACCTGAACAGACATTTCTCCAAAGAAGATATACAGATGGCCAACAGACACATGAAAAGATGTTCAAAATCACTAACTATCAGGGAAATGCAAATTAAAACTACAATGAGATATCACCTCACGCCCGTCAGAATGGCTATAATTAACAAGACAGGAAACAATATGTGTTGGAGAGGATGTGGAGAAAAGGGAACTCTCATACACTGCTGGTGGGAGTGCAAACTGGTGCAGCCACTATGGAAAACAGTATGGGGATTCCTCAAAAAATCAAGGATAGAACTACCATATGATCCAGCTATTCCACTGTTGGGTATTTATCCAAAGAACTTGAAAACACCAATTTGCAAAGGTACATGCACCCCTGTGTTCATTGCAGCATTATTCACAATAGCCAAGACTTGGAAGCAACCTAAGTGCCCATCAAGGGACGAATGGATAAAGAAGATGTGGTATATATACACAATGGAATACTACTCAGCCATAAGAAACGATGAAATCCAGGCATTTGTGACAACATGGATGGACATTGAGGGTATAATGCAAAGTGAAATAAGTCAGAGGGAGAAGGTCAAATACCGTATGATTTCCTTCATTAAGTAGTAGATAATAACAACAATAAACAAACGCATAGGGACAGAGATTGGATTGGTGGTTACCAGAGGGGAAGGGGGGAGGGAGGAGGGTGAAAGGGATAATTTGGTACATGTGTGTGGTGATGGGTTTGTAATTAGTATTTTGGTGGTGAACATGATGTAGTCCATGCAGAAATAGAAGTACAATGACGTACACTGAAATTTTTACAATGTTATAAACCAATAAAAATAAATAAAAAAAAAATAAAATAAAATAAAAAATAAAAAAATAAAAGCAAAAAGTTCCTTAAGAAGCACAGTTTACTGTAACTTAGGTAAGAAGGAAGAGAGTATCTGAATAGTTCTGTACTAATAATAGTTTGATATTATTATAATAAATATGATATATAAAAAATAAAGTATAGTAAATAAAAATAAATAATAACAAGTGTTAAAAATTTGTTATTAAAAACCCTCCCACAAGTAAAACTTAGGAAATGAAATAGAAAACTAAGCAATTAAGATTACGGTAGATGTGGTGAATTAAATAATTTTAAATAAGGGGAGAAATGCTAAATGTTTTCCTCTAAGGTTTGATAATATAGCTTCAGATATAAGACATGTAAAACAATCATTAAATTTGTGTATTTCCAAATTTACACACTTTCACAAGAAACATTTTTTTATGTGTTGAAGAATTTTCCAAGTACCTGAAATGACTGGAAAAGAATTGTATAAATTATTCGTAGGCGAGTTATAAAAGCTGAATACGGAAAAAATGAAGAGTCAGATACATGACAGTGCCACCATACGTGGAAAATATAATCAACAGCATTTGAAAATCCTTGAAAAATTTCTATGACATTCTATATTCTGTGCTCTGTGCACATTCTTTTAAAAATTTTGGTGGTAAAAGATATAGTACAAGTCTATGTTTAAGTAATTTTAAAAATATCATAATAGAATAGTGCTATTACTTTTAGGTCTCAACAAAACTTTGGAGTATATTGAAAATATAAAAAAATACATAAAATTAAAACCATTATTGATGTTTTTAAAAACTTTTATAGAGGTAATGTTGGTTTATAACATTATGTATATTTTGGGGGTACACCATTCTATTTCAATTTCTGTGGGGACTACTTAGTGTTCACCACCCAAAGTCTAATTGCCATCTGTCACCACACACATGTGCCCTTTTACCCCTTTTGATCTTCCCTCTTCCCCTCTGGAACCACCAATCTATTCTTTGTGTCTTTGTGTTTGTTTGTCGTTGTGTTTTAAATCTTCCCCATGAATGAGATCATACAGTATTTGGCTTTCTCCATCTGACTTATTTCGCTTACTGTAATGCCCTCAAGATCCATCCATGTTGTTGCAAATGTGACGATCTTGTCTTTTTTATGGTTGAGTAGTATTCCATTGTATATATATCACATCTTCTCTACCCATTCATCTATTCATGGGCATTTAGATGGTTCCCAAGTCTTGGCTATTGTGAATAATGCTGCAATGGACAAAGGGGTGCATCTATCTTTTTGGATCAGAGATTCTATGTTCTTTGGATAAATTGACAGTAGTGGAATAGCTGGATATGATGGTATTTCTATTTTTAGCTTTTGAGAAATCTCAACATTGTTTTCCATACTGGCTGTGCCACTGTGCAATCCCACCAGCAGTGTTTGAGGGTCCCGTTTTCTCCACATCTTCTCCAACACTTGTTATTTCTTGTCTTGTTAATTGTAGCCTATCTGATGGGTGTGAGGTGATATCTCATTATGGTTTTATTTGCTTTTCACTAATAATTAGTGATGTTGAACATATTTTCATTTCCCTGTTGGCCACCTGTGTATTTTCTTTGGAAACATGTCTATTCAGATCCTCTGTCCATTTTCTAAACAGTTTGTTTGTTTTTTTGTTGTTGAGTTGTAGGTGTTCTTTATAAATTTTGGATATTAAACCTTTACCAAAGGAATGATTTGCACACATCTTCACTCAATCAGTGGGTTGTGTTTTCATTTTGTTAATGCTTTCCATTGCCGTATAGAAGCTTTTCAGTTTGACACAGTTCTATTTGTTTACTTTTGCTTTTGTTTCTCTTTCCTTGAGAGACATATTAAATAAGATACTGCTAAGACCAAGGTCAAAGAAATGTACTGCTTATGTATTCTTCAGGGAGTCTTATGGTTTCAGGTCTTACATTCAAGTCTTTAATCCATTTTGAGTTAATTTTTGTGTATTTGAGTTAATTTTGTGTAAGATAATGGTTTACTTTCATTCTGTTGCTTTTGTCTGTCCAGTTTTCCCAGCACAGTTTATTGAAGAGACTTTCCTTTCTCCATTGCGTGTTGTTGGCTTTTTTGTAGAAAACTAGCTGTCCATAGACGTGTGGGTTTACTTTCAGGCTTTCAATTCTGTTCGATTGATCTGTGTGTCTGTTTTTCCAGCAGAGATTTTATTAGAAATAAAAAAAGTAAGTAGGAAAGCTTTCTGTTTGCCAATCAGCATTGCCCCCACTCTCAGCCCCTTGGAGGCTGAGCAAGTAAATGTCCTTCTTTATAGGAAAGACATTTATAGACATTCCTTTATAGGAAAATGAAAATACAACATACCAAAACTTATGGGATGCATCAAAAGCAGTACTAAGAGGGAAGTTTTATAGCAATACAGGCCTACCTGAAAACTAAAAAAAAAAAAAAATCTCAAATAAACCATATAACAGTACACCCATAGGAAATAGAAAAAGGAAGAACTACTGAAGCCCAAAATCAGTAGGAGGAAGGAAATAGTAAAAATCAGAGCAGGAATAAATGAAATAGAGACTAAGAAAACAATAGAAAAGATCAATGAAACTAAGAGCTGGTTCTTTGAAAAGAGAAACAAAGTTAACAAATCCTTAACCAGACTCACTAAAAAAAAAAAAAAGAGAGAGAACACTCAAATAAAGAAAATCAGAAATGGAAGAGGAGAAATTACAATGGATACTACAGAAATATAAAGGATTTTAAGAGAATGCTATGAAAAGTTATAGGCCAAAAAATTTGAAAACCTAGAACTGGATAAATTCTTGGAATCATACAACCTTCTAAAATTGAATCAAGAAGAAATAGAAAATCAGGATAGACCAATCACAAGTAGAGAGATTGAAACATTAATCAAAAACCTCCCAAAGCTAACCAGAGTCCAGGGCCAGACAACTTCTCTGATAAATTCTACCAAATATTCAAAGAGAATTTAGTGTCTATGCTTCTCAAAATATTCCAAAAAATTAGAGAACAGGATGCTTCCTAACTCATTTTACGAGGCCAACATGCCCCTGATATCAAAACTAGACAAGGACAACATAAAAAAGGAAAATTATAGGGCCTGCTCAGTGGCGTAGTGGTTAAGTTCACATACACTGCTTTGGCAGCCCAGCATGTGCAGATTCAGATCCTGGGCATGGACCTATGCTCCACTTATCTAGTCATGCTGTGGCAAGTGTCCCACACACAAAATAGAGGAAGATGGGCATGGATGTTAGCCCAGGGCCAATCTTCCTCAGCAAAAAGAGGAGGATTGGCAACCAATGTTAGCTCAGGGCTAATCTTCCTCAAAACAACAAAAAAAGGAAAATTATAAGTCAATATTGCTGATGAACATAGATGCAAAAATCCTCAACAAAACATTAGCAAATCAAATACAGCAATACATTAAAAGGAATCATACACCATGATCAAGTAGGATTTATTCCAGAGGCGCAATAATGGTTTCATATCTGCAAATCAACTAAGGAGATACACCAATTATCTAAATGAAGAATGAAAGTCACATGATCATCTGAGTAGACACAGAAAAAGCATTTGAGAGGATCCAACATCAATTTATCGTAAAAATTCTCAATAAAATGGTTATAGAAGGAAAGTATCTCAACATAAAAAGGCCATATATAACAAACCAATAGCAAACATCATACTTAATGGTGAAAAACTGAAAGCAATTGCTCTGAGAACAGGAACAAGACAAGGATGCCTTCTCTAGTCACTCTTATTCAACATAGTACTGGGAGTTTTAGCCAGAGTAATTAGACAAGAAAAAGAAATAAATGGAATCCACATTAGAAAGGAAGAAGTAAAACTGTCACTATCTGTGGATGACATGATTCTATATATAGAAAACCCTAAAGAATCTAACAAAAAACTATTAAAAATAATTAATGAATACAGTAAATCTGCAGGGTACAAAATCAACATAAAAAATCACTTGTGTTTCTATATACCACTAAAAAACTAGCAGAAAGAGAAATGAAGAATACAATCACATTTACAATTGCAAGGAAAGAAAATGAATGACCAAGGAGGTGAAAGATGTATACACTGAAAAGTATAAGATATTATTGAAAGAAAATGAAAAAAAAACATAAAGAAATGGAGAGATATTCCATGATCATGAATTGGAAGAATTAACAATGTTAACATGTCCATACTACCTAAAGCAATCTACAGATTCAATGCAATTCCAATTAGAATCTCAGTGACATTCTTCATGGAAATAGAACAAAGAATTCTAAACTTTATGTGGAACAACGAAAGACTCTAAATAGCCAAAGCATTTCTGAAAAAAAAAAAAAAGAACAAATCTGAATGTATCACACTCCTTGAATTCAGAATATACTATAAAGTTAAATTAATCAAAACAGCATGGTACTGGCAGAAAAACAGGCATACAGATCAACGGAACAGAATTGAGAGTTCAGAGATAAAGCCACACATCTATGGACAGCTAATATTTGACAAAGGAACCAAGAACATAAAATAGAAAAAGAAAAGTATCTTCAATAAGTGGTATAGGGAAAACAGGGCAGCCATATGCAAAAAAATGAAAGTAGAGAATTATCGTACATCATACACAAAAATTAACTCAAAATGGATTAAAGACTTGAATGTCAAGACCTGAAACCATAAAACTCTTAGAAGAAAATATAGGCAGTCTATTCTTTCACATGGGTCTTAGCAGTATCTTTTTGACTACAATGTCTACTCAGGCAAGGGAAAGAAAAGAAAAAAAAAATAAACAAATGGGACTATATCAGACTAAGAAGCTTCTGCGTAGCAAAGGAAACCATCAACAAAATGAAAAGACAACTCACCAACTGGGAGAAAACATTTGCAAATCATATATGTGACAGGAGTTAAGTCCCAAGATATATAAAGAACACATACAATTCAATAACAAAAAAATGAACAACCCCATCAAAAAATTGGCAGAGGATCTGAACAGACATTTTTCCAAGGACGATATATAGATGACCAACAGGTACATGAAAAGATGTTCAACATCATTAATTATTAGGGAAATGAAATCAAAACCACAATGAGATATCACATCACACCCATCAGAATGACTATTATTAAAAAGAAATAACTAGTGTTGGAGAGGATGTGGAGAAAAGGGAACTCTCAAACACAGCTGGTGGGAGTGCAAACTGGTGCAGCCACTGTGGGAAACAGTATGGAGATTTCTCAAAAGAAATCAAAAATAACACTACTTTAGGATCCAGCTATTCCACTATTGGGTATTTATCCAAAGAACATGAAATCACTAATTCAAAAAGATATATGCACCTTTTGTTCATTGCAGCATTATTCACAATAGACAAGACTTGGAAACAACCCAAGTGCCCATCGATAGATGAATGGATAAAGAAGATGTGGTATATATCAACAATGGAATACTACTCAGTCATAAATAAAGACAAAATTGTGCCATTTGTGACAGCATTGATGGATCTTGAGGGTATTATGATAAGCAAAATAAGTCAGACAGAGAAAGTCAAATACTGCATAATTTCCCTCATATGTGGAAGATCAACAAACACACACATAGATAAAGAGAACAGAAAGGTGGTTACCAGAGGGGGAGGGGGTGGGGGGAGGGCGAAAGGGGTAAGGAGGTACATATTTACGGTAATGGATAAAAATGAGACTATTGGTGGTGAACACAATGCAGTCTATACGGAATCCGAAATATAATCATGTACAACTGAAATTTACACAGTTATAAGCCAAGATGATCTCAGTGATATAATTTAAAAAATTATCAGTATTGAGAATAAAAGAATAGGTATTACCACAGATCCTATTATCAAAGGAATGAAGTAGAAAGAGTACAAAAATCTTTATGCCAATACATTTGAAAATGTAGATTAGAAACAAAAAGTTTCTTGAGAAACACAGTTTACTGTAACTAAAATAAGAAAGAAGACAACTGAATAGTTCTGTATTAATATTCATTAATATAATATTAATTAAATAGTGTATTAATATAATAAATGTTAAATATAAAAAATAAAGTACAGTATAATAAACATAACAACAAATATTAAAATAATTTGTTATTAAAAACTCTCCCACAAAGAAAACTGCTGGCTCAGAAGACTTGTTGAATTCAATCAACATCTAAAGAAGAAATAAAAATCTTACATAAAATCTTTCAGAAAACAGAGGAGAAGGCAAAAGTTCCCAGTTTACTTTATGAGACCAGCAATCCATAACGCTAAAAACTTACAAAGAAATTACAAGACAAGGAAATTATACACCAACATTTCTTACAAACTTAGACACAAAAATCTTTACCAAAATTGAATAAAATCTAGTAGTGTTTAACAATATTATTGTATGATGACCATGTGGAGTTTATTCTAGATAAGGAAGATTGTCTTATTATTTGAAAATCAAATATAATTACATTAACAGAATATAAGAGAATAATCATGTTATTATCTCAAAAGATAGATACAAAAAATTTGAAACATTCAACACTTCTTTGTGACAAAAGCTTCTATTCAAGTAGGAATAAAAGGGAATTTTCTCAATTTGACAAAAGGTATCAACAAAAACTTACAGATAACATCATACTAACTGGTGATGATACTGGCTCAAGACAAGGTTGACATAAGGGAAGCCATGTTGTAAAAAAGAAAAACTCTATTGTGACATTGAATGACTTCTGACTAGCCAGCCCAGCTGTATATGCACGCTCCAAGAGATCTAACTGCTATGTTGATTTTATGACCCCTGCCTGTGCATATACCTCCCAGATGTGATAAGATGATAACTTTGTTCTTTTGAGTTCCTTAGGAATGTGATGACCCCCAAACAGAGAGTCTATGCTGATGGCCATCATCTATGAAAACTGAAAGATCTGGTGTCTGACTCCCAGTCTGTAAGACCAGAGGGTCAACTTTCCTAACCCCCTGCCCTATAACCCACTGGCCTATATAACTGCTGTAAGATTTTGTGCCCCTGAAGATGGTTCTTTCAGACATGAGTCAGCCATCTTCCCCTTGCTAGCAAGCTTTAATAAAAAGTCCTTTCTTTTCTACCACCTTGCCTCTTGACGATTGGCATGTCTTGTGGCGAGCAGAAGGCCGTTGGGCAGTAACAGTGACATTAAAGGCTTTTCTTCCAAGATTGGGAGCAAGGCAAGGATGTCTGTGCTCACCAATTGTATGCAGTATTGCACTGAAAGTTCCAACCTTCTAATTAAAAATAAAGTTAATAAATAAGAATTAATAGGCAAAAGAAAGAAATTAAAACAATAAAGATTGTAAAACAAGAAGCCTAACTGTTTTTATTTCTAGGTGACATGATAGTCTCTATAACAGAGAACATTCATACCTGTTCGATGCTCTTTTCTCAATCCAGAGCCTGCCTAGTTAGTATACAGTTTACAAAGTTTGTGGAAAAACCAAATTAACAATATGATAAATCAATTCAGGAAAAAAGAAAATCATGGAACATCTCATTCAAATTGCATCAATGAGCTAAACTATTTTTGCTTTATGTAAATTTTTAAATAAATATGACTACCAACAAAAAACAACAAAAATAAAATTTATAGTGGATAAAACTGCATATAGTAACATTTAGATCTGTACACTTCAATTTGGGAAAAATGCATTTTGGTAGAAATAATGGCTATAAGAGAAAACTCACAAAGCAAAACTTTTACAGGTAAAATTCAACATTTGATTTGCCGATTGCTTTTTGCTATGTATAATTTTTTCATGTGAAAAAGAATTGATCCCAAGGAATATACATTTAATAAGATATAAATAAAATTGGGAGAAATAGAAATTATTTAATGTGGTTTTAGAATAATGGAATTAAATTGACTTAATGGAGTTTACTTGGTACGCTGTCTCATGGATACTTTAATTTGGAGATTTAAGTAGAGTAACTCCAAAAAGCTGGAGAAAGTAGGATTTTTAGCTTACAAATGCAAAATAGAGATCTCATTTAAGGCTGAGTGTAACTATGGAAAAACATATGGGGGAAGTAGCCCAGAGTCAGATAACATCCTCCACTTGCAGCCAAGTCTTACTACAAAGCTCCCCGCATCAATAGACTTTACTTACAAGGTACCAAATTGAGTTTATCTGCTCTTCTCAAAGTGGTGGGTTAAGATAAGGGTCCCAACTGAACAGCTGTTACTGCAGGTGACTGTCCACATCAGGCACTGGGTTTTTCACTCAGAATGGAGTGAAGTTGAGCAACATTGCATTTTCAGAGGAAGAGCTGTAATTTGATGCTTCTGAATGTCTCTATTTCACCACTAGGTGTCACTGAAAGTTAACAGTTCCTGAACAGACTGTGGGGTATTGAAGTATTCCCATGAAAAATATAATATATTGATTTTGTGTATATATTATATTTTTTTGTTTGTTAATAAAAACCTGACAGTCAGATACCTTTTGTGTCCTGCCTCACATTTTCTCAGCCCGCTTTTTCTCCAGACATTGCTAGGGCAACTGGTGACAGAACCTAACTTCTGCTACACTGCATATCTTTTGTATTTTTGCACGAAGGCTTTTCTCATAATGTGGTTGGGACACCTGTGAGAAGCTAGTTATCACTTGTGGATGCTCAAAACTGAAAGATTAGGGAAAGTAACACCCCATGCAGCAATTCTTGACTAGTAGGAGTCAGGAATCATGGATATGTGATCCTTCAAGCGGACAGTACTGAGGCACGATCTGCATGATGCATCAGAGGGTTCCAATGGGATCAGATCCTGGTTTTCCATAGTGCTGACCACTCTGATAACACACCATTGCATTGGCTTCTTCTCCTTTCCTGTTTTGCTCTTTCTAGGGTCCACTCCTAGTACCTGGTATCAAGTCATCAAATAAAGTCTTACCTGTAAAGCTCCTCAGATCAATCTATTTTACTTTGACTTTCTCTTCATCTCGGTTTTAGAGTCTGCTCTTTGGAAGGAACCTAAACAGAACCCACTACTCTGAGAAAGAATATTTTCAGCACCCAGAAGTCTCCCTCATGTCTCCACTTCCCAGTTAACATCCTTTTAATGACAACAACTATTCTGATCTCTATCACTATAGATTAGTTTTGATTCTGTTTTTTAACTTTATGTTACTAGAATCATATAGTAAGTCCTATTTTGTGTCTATCATCTATCACTTGAAATTACTTCTGTGAGATTTATGGGTACATACCAGCAGTTCATTATTTTTCATTGCTGTGTAATATTCCACTGTGAGACCATAGAACAATTTATCCCTTCTACTGTGGATGCGTATTTGAATGGTTCCCATATTTTAACTACTTTGAATAATACTACTTTCAACATTTTTGTACGTGTCTTTTTGTGAACATAAATACTCCTTTCTCTTGTGAATATACATGGAAATGGAATTGCTGGGTCAACGGAATTGCTGGTAAAACATTATACATGTTTTTTACATTTAATAGATACTAACAAATTGGTTTTCATAGTAGTTACACCAATCTACATTCCATATTCTCCACATCCTCACCTGTATTTGATATTATTAACCTTTTTGATTTTAGCCATTCTGGTGGGGGTGTAGTGCATCCAATTGTTGTTTTAGTTTATATTTCCCTGTTGACTAGTAGAACTTAACGTATTTTTTTGTGTGTGTGAGGAAGATCAGACCTCAGCTAACATCTGTGCCAATCTTCCCCTTTTTGCTGAGGAAGACTGGCCCTGAGCTAACATCTGTGCCGATCTTCCTCCACTTTATGTGGGACACTGCCACAGCATGGCTTGACAAGCAGTGCATAGGTGTGCACCCGGGATCCGAACCTGGGCCGCCAGCAGCGGGACACGTGCACTTAACTGCTACACCACAGGGCCAGCCCCTACTTAGCATATTTTCATGTGTCTGTTAGCCATTTAGATATAATCTTTGTGAAGTGCTAGTTTAGGTTGTTAGCTACTTGTGTGTGCGTGGCAAGGAAGGAGTTCAGTGTCTTTGTTATTGATTTGACGTTCTTTATGATTTCTAAATACTAATCCTTTGTTGGATATATGTATTATGAATATTTTCTACCAGTCTTTGGTTTAATTTTCAATCTCTTAAAGTTGTATTTTGATGAAAAGATTTTCTCTTTAATGGGATACAGTTTATTGATATTTTTCTTTATGGCTATTGTGATCTACTCCTATAAATTATTTACTCCTACTCCAAAGTCATGAGATATTCCCCTTAATTTGTGATTCTCAAACTTGAATTGGCATCAGAATGTTCTGGAAGGGTTTTAAAGGAGAGATTGTTGGGACATATCTCCAGAGTGTCTAATTCTTTAGCTCAGAGAAGAGGTCCAAGAATTTGTCTTTCTTACAACCTCTAGATGATGTCGATTCTGCTGGTCTGAGGATCACACTTTGAGAACCACTGTACTATTTTAACTTTGAGAAGCTTAACTATTTTACTTTTCACATTTAGATCCACAGTTTACCCGGACTTAATGTTTTGTATGGTGTGAAATAAGAGTAAAATAAAAATACAGATACAACAGATTTAATAATGCACATCGAATCCCTGTGCTTGCTCTCACAAGAAAATTATCACATACTACATTTATGGTTGGTTTACATTCTTTGTTCTGTAGAGTTTGAGCTTCTTTCTATTCTTTATAATCTTAGGATTTAGCACAACCCTTGGTATTCAGTAGCGTGGGGAAGAAAGAAATTTTCCTCTACCTTTCTAAGTTCTTCTGGCTTGTCTAAGAATTAAATTGACATGAGAGAGAATAACAGGAGAAAATCAAAGTTTGATAACATGTATACATGGGAGAAACCCAGGAAAACTGATTAAGTCATAAAAGTGGCCAAAGCCACCACCTTAAATGCTATCTTCAGCTAAAGACAAAAGAGGATGTTGGGGGTAGTGATTTGGACTTCAAATGGGAGGAAGGAAATTCACATGAAGATGGAAAAGAAAATGTTTGGTAAACTGTGAACAGTGATAACAAAATAGAGTAACATATATCAAGGTTTCTAAAATGGAGTTGGGAGGCCATTAAGGAAATAAGGCTTATGCACACACTCCATGTCTCTACCCAGATGAAATGTAATTTTTGAACTATGCTTTACTGTGTCATTTTTACCTTCTTAAAAGAAATATGTTTACTTCCGTAGATAAGAACTTTTTGTCTTAGAGATGGCCTTAGCTTGCCATCACATATAGCCAAAACGTAACAGTTATTGCCAGCACCAATCACAAATTTTGCAAAACGACTATGTAATTCATCTCTTTTTGCCTTTATACACCCTTTCCTCATTTGTCTTCCTCAGAATACATTTTGGGTTTCCACCTTAATCTGTGTCTCCCGAATGCAATTCTACTTGCCCAAATAAACATCTGCAGTTTAAGTTGTAGTGATATTTTCTTGGATGACAAGACAAATGTTTGCCATGCTATGCAGAGACAATGGGACATGGAGAGGACTCTGATCTAGGCCCTGCTACCTCCGCCAGCACACTTTGCCCATATTCTTTATAGATATCTCTGGTGACAGCTCTGTTTCTGTTACAGGACAATTATCTAAATTCTTTTAGGATGTTAAGAGGGAGGTAACAGAAAAAGTCTTTTCTTTCTTAAAAATAATCCTCATGTTAAAGAGACATGATTTAGGGTGGCAAATTTTGTTCCCCTTCATTAAACATTGATGGAATTATTACTTAAAGAATAACTGAGGGGGCCAGCCCTGTGGCATAGAGGTTAATTTCGCACGCTCCTCTTCGCGGCCCGCAGCCCAGGGTTCACAGGTTCAGATCCTGGGCACAGACCAACGCACCACTTGTCAAGCCACGCTGTGGTGGTATCCCATATAAAGTAGAGGAAGATGGGCACAGATGTTAGCCCAGGGCCAATCTTCCACAGCAATAAAGAGGAGGATCGGCATCGGATGTTAGCTTGGGGCTAGTCTTCCTCACAAAAAAATAAGATAATAATAATAATAAACTCAAAAAAAAAAGAAATAACTGAAATCTAAAAAAAAGGAACTTTGGTTTATTGATTTTTATTATAAGTTACCTACATCTTTGGGAGGCTTTCTTCACTGAAAAGTGAAGATTATTTTTCAAACTCATTAATTTGCTTTGGAGCTTTTGTCTTTCCTGAGTCTAAAGATTTACAGTTTTCATTAATTCTGGAAATATCTCAGACATTATTTTTTCAAATATTTCCTCTTCTCATTATGTGTTTTGTCTCAGAATGAGAATCCTATTGAGATTATATTGTATTTCAGTTTAGTCTTCATACCTCTTAACTTCTTTAATATTTAACAACTCTTCATCTCTGTAT
This sequence comes from Diceros bicornis minor, assembly GCF_020826845.1. Lineage (NCBI taxonomy): Eukaryota > Metazoa > Chordata > Mammalia > Perissodactyla > Rhinocerotidae > Diceros > Diceros bicornis. The sequence continues at coordinate 62,479,833 of NC_080743.1, forward strand.
CGCATTATAAGAAATTCTTCAGATCTCCCAATTTACAAATATTTTTAAATTGTTTTCTTTATTTATTGCTTAATCCACTGATTGAGTTTTTAATTACAGTGATTAGAGTTTTTATGTCTAGAGGCTTAATTTGCTATTAAAAAATCTGCCTGGTATCTTTTTTTCTAGTAAATTTATTGAGATCATACTTGTTTTAACGTTGTGTTATTTTGGGTGTACATTATTGTTTATCATTTCTGAGTACAATTCATCATGATCACCCCAGGTAGTCTAATTGTTGTCTATCATCATATATATGTGTTCCTTCACCCCTTTAACCCACCCTCCACCCCCCTTCACCTCTGGTAACTACTAATCTGTTCTCTTTATCTATGTATTTGTTATATTCCACATATGAGTGAAATCATACAGTATTTGTCTTTCTCTGTCTAGCTTATTTCATTTAACATCACACCATTGAGGTCCATCCATGTTGTTGCAAATGGGATGATTTTGTCTTTTTTTTAAGGCTGAGTAGTATTCCATTATATATATACACCTCATCTTCTTTATCTAATCATCAATTGATGGACACTTGGGTTGCTTAGACATCTTGGCTATTGTGAATAATGCTGCAACGAAAATAGGGGTGCATAAATCTCTTTCGATCATTGATTTCAAGTTCTTTGGATAAAGGCCCAGTAGTGGGATGGCTGGATCACATGGTATTTCTATTTTTAATTTTTTGAGAAATCCCCATACTGATTTGCATAGTGGTTGCACCAGTTTGCATTCCCACCAGTGTATGAGAGTTCCCTTTTCTCCACATCCTCTCCAATGTTTGTTATTTTTTGTCTTGTTAATTATAGCCATTCTGACTGGTGTAAGGTGATATATCATTGTTGTTTTGATTTGAATTCCCTAATAATTAGTGATGTTGAACATTGTCTCATGTGTCTGTTAGTCATCTGTATATCTTCTTTGGAAAAGTGCCTGTTCATATCCTATGCCTATTTTTTGATTGGGTTGTTTATTTTTTTGTTGTTGAGTTGTATGAGTTCTTTATATATTTTGGAGATCAATCCCTTGTCGGATAAGTGATTTGCAAATATTTTCTCCAAGTTGGTGCATTGAATTTTTGTTTTTTTCATGGTTTCTTTTGCTTTGCAGAATCCTTTTAGTCTGATGTAGTCCATTTGTTAACTTTTTCTTTTGTTTCCCTTGCCCCGTCACACATGGTATTTGAAAAGATGCTGCTAGGATCAATGTCAAATAGTGTACTGCCTATATTTTCTTCTAGGAATTTTATAGTTTTAGGTTCTACATTCAAGTTTTTAATCCATTTTGAGTTAATTTTTGTGTATGGTGTAAAATAATAGTCTACTTTCATTCTTTTGCATGTGGCTGTCCAGTTTTCCTAACACCATTTACTGAAGAGACTTTCCTTTCTCCATTGTCTGTCCTCGGTTCCTTTGTCAAAGATTACTGTCCATAGATCTGTGGTTTTATTTCTGGGCTGTCAATTCTGTTCCATTGATCTGTGTGTCTGTTTTTGTGCCAGTACCATGCTTTTTTCATTACTATATCTTTGTAGTATATTTTGAAGTCAGGGATTGTGATGCCTCTAGCTTTGTTCCTTTTTCTCAAGATTGCTTTCGATATTTTGGGTCTTCTGTTTTTCCATATAAATTTTACTATTCTTTGTTCAAAACTGAGATTGTGTTGAATGTGTAGATTGCTTTAGGTAGTATGAGCATCTTAACTGTCTTAATTCTTCTGACCTGTGAGCATGGAATATTTTTCCATTTCTTTGTGTCTTCTTCAATTTCTTTCAATAGTGTCTTATAGTTTTCGGTGTATAGGTCTTTCACCTCTTTGGTTATGTTTATTCCTAGATACTTTATTCTTTTTTTTGTGATTGTAAATGGGATTGTATTCTTCATTTCTCTTTCTGCTAGTTCATTGTTAGTGTATAGAAATGCAACTGATTTTTGTAAGTTGATTTTGTACACTGCAACTTTGCTGTTGCAAAGTTGATTATTTCTAATGGTTTTCTCATGAATTCTTTGGGGTTTTCTATATATAGGATCATGTCATCTGCAAACAGTGCGAGTTTCACTTCTTCCTTTCCAATTTGGATTCCTCTTATTTCTTTTTCTTGCCTAACTGCTCTGGCCAAAACCTCCAGTAGTATGTTGAATAGGAGTAGCAAGAGTGGGCATCCTTGTCTTGTTCCTGTTCTCAGAGGGGTGGCTTTTAGTTTTCTACCATTAGCTATGATGTTGGCTGTGGGTTTGTCATCTATGGCCTTTATTATATTGAGGCATATTCGTTCTATACCCATTTTATTGAGAGTTTTTATGATAAATTGGTGTTGGATCTTGTCAAATGCTTTCTCAGCATCTATTGAGATGATCATGTGGTTCTTATTCCTCATTTTGTTAACGTGGTGCATCACATTGATTGATTCGTGGATGTTGAACCATCCCTGTACCCAAGGAATAAATACTCCTTGGTAATGGTGTATGATCTTTTTAATGAATTGTTGTATTCCGTTTGCCAATATTTTGTTCACTATTTTTGCATTTATGTTCATTAGTGATATTGGCCTGTAATTTCCCTTCTTTGTGTTGTCCTTGTCTGATTTTGGTTTCAGGGTAATCTTGGCCTAATTGAATGAGTTAGGAAGTGTTCCGTCCTCTTCAATTTTTTGGAATAGTTTGAGAATAGTAGATATTAAATCTTTGAATATTTGGTAAAATTCTCCAGAGAAGCCATCTGGTCCTGGACACTTGTTTTTTGGAAGGTTTTTGATTACTGTTTCAATCTCTTTACTTGTGATTGGTGAATTCATATGCTCTATTTATTCTTGATTCACTTTTGGGAAGTTGAATGAGTTTAAGAATTTGTCCATTTCTTCTATGGTATCCAATTTGTTGGCATATAGTTTTTCATAGTATTCTCTTATAATCCTTTATATTTCTGAAGAATCTGTTGTAATTTCTCCTCTTTCACTTCTAATTTTATTTATTTGAGCCTTCTCTCTTTTTTCTTAGTGAGTCTGGCTAAAGGTTTGTCAATTTTGGTTATCTTCTCAAAGAACCAGGTCTTAGTTTCATTAATCCTTTCTACTTGTTTTTAGTTTCTATTTCATATATTTCCATTTTGATTTTTATTATTTCCCTCCTTCTGCTGACTTTGGGCTTTGTTTTTTCTTCTTTTTCTAGCTCTGTTAGGTGCAGTTTAAAGTTACTTATTTGAGATGTTTCTTGTTTGTTGAGATGGGCCTGTATTGCTATGAATTTCTCTCTTAGGACTGCTTTTGCTGCATCCCATAGAAGTTGGTATGTTGTATTTTCACTTTTGTTTGTCCCCAGGTATTTTTTAATTTCTCTTTTTATTTCTTCATTGATCCAATGATTATTCAGTAGCATGCTGTTTAGTCTCCACATATTTCTGGCTTTCTCAGTTTTTTTTTTTTTGTAGTTGATTTCTAGTTTCATAGCACTGTGGTCAGAAAAGATGCTTGGGATGATTTCAATCTTCTTAAATTTATTGAGGCTTGCCTTGTTTCCCAACATACAGTCTATCTTTGAGAATGATCCATGTGTACTTGAGAAAAATGTGTATTCTGCTGTTTTTGGATGGAATGTTCTGTATATAGCTATTAAATCCATCTGATCAAGTGATTCATTTAAATCTACTATTTCCTTGTTGACTTTTTGTCTGAATGATCTGTCCATTGAGGTAAGTGGGGTGTTGAGGTCCCCTACTATTATTGTGTTGCTGTTAATTTCTCCCTTTATGTCTGTTAATAGTTGCTTTATGTACTTTGGTGCCCCTGTGTTAGGTGCATATATATTAATAATTGTTATGTCCTCTTGGTGGAATGTCCCTTTTATCATTATATACTGCCCCACTTTGTCTCTCATTGTTTTTTTTAACTTGAAGTCTGCTTTGTCTGATATAAGTATGGCAACATTTGCTGTCTTTTGTTTGCCATTAGCCTGGAGTATCATCTTCCCTCCCTTCACTCTGAACCTATGTTTGTCTTTAGAGCTGAGATGTGTTTCCTGAAGGCAGGATATTGTTGGATCTTTTTTTTTAATCCATCCAGCTAATTTGTGTCTTTTGATTGGAGAATTCAATCCATTTATGTTTAGAGTGATTATTTATACATGAGGGCTTAATACTGCCATTTTATCTCTTGTTTTCTGGTTGATCTATGTTTCCATTGTTTCTCTTCTTTTGTATTTCTGACTGCCATTTCATTTTGGTGGTTTTCTGAGGAGGTTTTCTCAGTTTTCTGTCTTTTTCTGAATTTTGGTTCTGCTCTGATTTTTTGCTTAGTGGTTAGCATGAGGTTATATAAAAGATCTCCTAGATGAAATAGTCCATTTTCTTATAGCCTCTTATCTTCATTAACCGAAGCAGGTTCCATCTCTTTCCTCTTTCCCTTCTGAGTTATTGTTGTACAAATTATTCTGTTTATAATGCTGGGAGTTTGTGACTATATTAAAGCTTTTATAGTTATTTCGGATGCTTTCCTTCCCTTTATCTTTAGGTTATAACTGAGTATTTGCCTCCCTGTTCTGATAGAGAGCTGCAGTTTTCTGATTTTGTCTGTCTAATTATCTCCTTGCTCAAAGTTTGGTAGGCCTTTGCCTTTTTGTTTGCAGTGTGATGACATCTTTAATATTTCTTGTAGGGAGGACTAGTGGCAATGAACTCCCTCAGCTTTTGTTTATCTGGGAAAGATTTAATTTCTCCATCATATCTGAAGGAAAGTTTCACTGGATAGAGTATTCTTGGCTGAAAGTTTTTGTCTTTCAGTATTTTGAATATATCGTTCCATTCTCTCCTAACGTGTACAGTTTCTGCCAAGAAATCCTCTGAAAGCCTGATAGGGTTTCCTTTATATGTTATTTTCTTTTGTCTAGCTGCCCATAATATTTTTTTCTTTGTCATTGACTTTTCCCAGTTTTACTATTATATGACTCGGGAAAGGTCTTTTAGCATTGATGTAATTAGGCCTTCTATTAGATTCATGTATTTGTAAATCTGGTTCTTTCTCCAGGTTTGGGAAGTTTTCAAGTATTATTTCTTTGAACAAGCTCTCTGCTCCTTTCTTCCTCCCTTCTCCGTCTGGAATAGCTATAATCCTTATGTTACTTTTCCTAATTGAGTTGGATATTTCTCAAAGAATTCCTTCATTTTTTTAAGATCTTATTTCTGTCTCCTCCTCCACTTGTAGCATTTCTATATTTTTATCCTCTAAATCACTAATTCTTTCCTCCATAACATCAGCTCTATTGTTTAAGGATCCTATATTATTTTTTATTTCATTGATTATGTTTTTCATATCCAGAATTTCTGCTTGTTTTTGTCTATAGTTTCAATCTCTTGAATGAAGAAGTTCATTTTATTCCTGAGCTCACTGAACTGTTTTTCTGTGTTCTCTTGTAACTCGTTGAGTTTCTTTATGACAGCCATTTTGCATTCTTTGTCATTTAGATTCTAAATTTCTGTCCCTTCAGGGTTGGTTTCTGGAGAATTGTCATTTTCCTTCTGGTCTGAACTGCTTCTGCAGTTTGTCCCAGTGTTTGATGAGTTAATCTTTTGTCTGGGCATTTGTGGTAGTTTTAGGTCACAGATTCCACCTGCTACTGCTAGAGGGAGCAGGAGCAGAGTTTCTGGTCCCATCCTATCTCCTGGAAGTTCTGTGGGTACTGCAGGCACTTGCACCAGCCTGGAGAGGGTTCAGGCACTTAGGTGGACTGTGCTTTGTTGGTGGGGCTTCTCATGTGGACTCAGTCAGGGCCACTCCTTGGGGTCACAGGGGCAAGGTTGGGCTCCCCCTTTCTGGGAAAGCAATCATGAGCAGGTTCAGGGCAGCTGCCATCTCTTCCTGTAGTCACCCCAGGGCACACTATCTCTTGCAAGGCTCATGTGCCCTAGTGTGGGCCTGGATTGTGCTTGCCCTAGCATGCTTAGATCTGCCACAGACTCTGCTTGTAGACCCATAGGCTACTGTGCTTGGTTGGCAGGGCTTCTCATGTGGACCCAGCCAGGACCACTCCTTGGGGCTGCAGGGGCATCGTGGTCTCCTCTCCACTGGGAAATCAATCACCAGCAGGCTAAGGGATACCACTGCCTCTTCCTGCAGCTGTCCCAGGACATATTCCCACTTTCAGGGCACTTGTGCCAGGCTGGAAAGTGATCATGTGTGTGCACAGGGCTGTCAGGGGAGGGGAGGGTGTGCTTACCTGTCTCCACCACTTCCCAGAGTGCCAGTCAATCCACCTTCAGATGTACAGCTGCATGTGTCTCTCAGGCATCCTGTTGTGCTGTGTAGGCTTCTTCTGTTGGTCAACAAATGTCCATTTAGTTGTAGTTCAAAAGGGGGAGAGACAAAGGGAACAGCTCACTCCACCAAGTTGCAGACATCACTCCTGCCTCATATTTTTTAATAATGTCTTTTATTTTTCTGGTATTATTCTTTTGTATATCTTTAAGTTTTTAAAATATAATTTCTTCTATGTGTGATTTCTTGAGGGCCTAACCTCTTGTTTGTTTGTCTGCTAACTTTCCTTCATGATGAATTATTTTCTTTATGTTCTCTAATTTTGGATTGTGACCTCAAATTAGGAAAGCCTTTATATGTGATAATCCTTTGCAGCTTGTATTGAGAGGGGTTCTCTTGAAATTAACTTTGCTTTAAATTTCACTAAGTGTCACAGAGATATTACAAACTTGGAATTACATTTTATTTTAATTTATTGGATTGTGCATTCCAGGATCACACAAATAGAATATTTTTGAACTCTAATCTCAGACTTGTGATTAGTAATTCCCAGAACAAGAAACGAAAAAAAACCCAATATTCAGTGAATACACAGGCAAACTTCCTCCCCACTACAATTGAGTGTATATTTTCTTGGACTAGATGAGAGTGTAGCAGAAGCCTCAGTTGTGTCTTTCCCTTGTTTGCCTGGTCTCAATGTCTTGTCTCCTGATCCAAGTGACCACAATAACCAAAGCCCTAAGGAACCTTTACATGCCACATATGCCCAAGTGTCAGTTCCTGCTTGCCTCTCTGGGTTCCTATTTTTGGTTTATTTTTTTTTTTCCCTAGGGGGTTTCCTTTATTTTGTTGTGAATATGCAGATCTGCATTTAAAAAGAATTAAAAGATATTTTTTATCTTGCATTTCTGGGTGTTTGTATTATATGTATTTCCAGGTTGTGTAGTGTGCCATCTTGCCAGAAATAGAATCCATAAGTGTGTTTTATATATTTACACACAGGGATCCAAGAGTCATGTGATAAAACAAAACTATATGTTTGAACATCAGCCAGGGAAGAGGGATTGAAATGAGATTTAATGGATAGGGAGTATGAGGAAATGGAAAGGAGCCCCTGGGGGCTGAGATGAAGGCTAAGTGGAGAATGCTGTTAAGACACGGAAGAGTGAGAATGAAGGAGGGAGAGACAGAGTGGCGAAAGAGAAGAACCTATGGGTGGGAAGGAATGGTAGCCCATATAAGTAAGACACATAGCATGTTAGAGCCAAAAAGTAATAGAAAATATTCAATTCTTTCAACCCAGTCATTTTACAGATAAGGAAACTGAGACTAGAATGTGGATATGATTTCTCCAATTCACTGCATCCAGCAGGTGTTCCATCCGGGAATTCATCTTCACTCTCTTTTCAAAGCTCCTTTTACTGCAAAAGATTTGCTGTGAGAGGCAAGAAACACACAGACCAGGGGCAGGAAGAGCTACTTGAAGCTAGAAAAATGACAGAAAAACTTGAAGCTTAGTGGGAGGGAAAAAAAGAAGTTCCATAAAGGCACATGGTAACAAGAGCAGTAGTTTTATCTAGCCAGGAGGTTGAGGTTTCTCTTGGTGGTGAAAGGAAGGTAAGATGAGTGTGTGAGACTGTGTGGGGAGGGGAGATCACACCTGGGTTCTGATGAGAGCTTCACAGAAAAGGGAGAAGTTCAGGATCTGTTATGGTGTTTGGGGAAGCAATAAATAAGACCTGTTAGAAAGAACGTGAGGAAGCTGGTGGCCTGAGCACCAATGAATCAAGAAGAGGGTTTCTAGAGGTTCTGGTGACACAGGGAAGAATGCTGGACTCCCTTAGGACAGCTGGGATACCCTGCCCGGTTTAGTTCTAATTAGAGTATATCCTATCCATCCCAATTTTCTCCTCTGAGGTTTCCTATGTCTGGGAGCACACAATTATCAGTGACCTGTATAGCCATCTCCTTGTCTCCCAATTCTTTTCCTTTTTTTTTTTTTTTTTTTTGTTATCCTGGTTCTGATCACCTCCCCCTGCCCCAATTTAACTCTTGATTTTTGACTCTGGTTCTGCTCTTCCTCAGCTCCCTCCATTCTCAATATCCCTCAAGCTGCTCCCAAGAAGCCCCTTGCCTTTCTTCTCTCAGATCTTGTCCTTCATCCACCATAGCTGAGTGTACACTCAGCAGTGGGGCTGGCTGAGAAAACTTGAGATCCAAAATGGGATCATGATTCAAATACCAGCTGCTTCCTGCATTCCTGATGAGGATTAACTCTGCCCACAAGATCTGAGGTGAAGAAACTTATAGCTTTGCTCCACTTCTCTTTACAATCTTCCTCCACCTCCCTCTCAATCTCCTCTTCTTCCTTCTCCTTTTCCTACTACTTCCCTCCTCTTCCACCTCTGCTTCCCTACTTCTTGCTTTGCCTACTTCCCCTTCCTCTCCTCTTCTTTCTCCTCCTTGTCCCTCCTCCTCTTTGATTGCTCCTCCTCCTGTTACCACACAAAAGGCATAATCTGCTCACTGCAAGACAAAAGCTAATGCATCATGAGGCAAGACAGTGGTAAAGAAAGTACTTTTATTAAGCAATGAGCTAGCTAATCAGAAGATGGTGGACTAGCGTCCTAAACAATCATTTTAAGGAGAATATAAAATCTTAAAGCAGTTATATAGGGCCAGTGGGCTATAGAAAAGGGGGTCAGGAATGTTGACCAGCTGCCATTGTAGACTGGGGATCACCACACCAGACCTTTCAGCTGTCATTGATGATGAATGTCAGTATAGAGCTAGGAGGTGCATAACTAAGTAAGGGTCAAAAATCATGAGGCATGCAGTTTTCTGTATGTTTCAGTTATTTATTGTCTAGCCTATATGCAAGCCAAAGTATGTCCAGCTCAGTTAGTTACTTAGAGGTTACCCTTAGTTACAATATGGCTTCTTTCCTACAGTATGTCTTTGCTTATGCCAAACTTGTGTTGAGCTGGTATCACTCATTTTGCATCTGTCGTGCCCCGTGGTGTCTCTGACTGTCTCCCATCCTTTTGGTCCCAGAACTTAATTCCTCATTTAGTTAACTCTTTCTTGTCCTTCCTACCTAAACCCAAATTACCTCCTCCTTGCTTTCCCCATTCCACACTCAAGGCTATAAACACTAGCAGCTACATAATTTTGGGGGTCCAGTGCAAAATGAAAATGTGGGGCCTCGTACTTAAAAAGCAGAATAAAATGCTTTTAAAGGTACTAAAGTATAAAACTTTTCCCATTTTATTGTGAAGTCTCTCTTTCAATCTGTCGTAGTGTTTTGTTGTTGTTGTTGTTTCTTTGCTTTAATTTGCAAATGGTGCTCTCCCTTGGGCATAGTGACTTACAGTGCAAGTGCAGATACCCTTATGTGCCTGTGAGCTCCAGTCTCTTTGTTTTTGTGTGTGTGTGTTTAATAATATTTGGTCAAAATGCAGACATCTTGTGTAGAACAATAGACACTGAGGTAAACAGTCTTTTTTAGAGAGGGTCTGAAGGTGAGCATGCCTTTTCTTCCGCTAAGCATTGAGTGTGGGGGTTTGAATCAATCTAGTCAGGAGTTGACTGGGTTTGTGTTTTGTTGGTGTTACAAAGGTCTTCAAATTCCTCCAGCATTACTTTGTTTGTAGGGCAGGGCTGTTTGCAGAGGGTTTTTCTTAATGTCTGCTTCCCTCTCAGGATTTGGTGTTTCCTTTGTTCTGTGCCTCAAGAGGAATTATCTCCATACTTTTGCTCCTCTTCTAGCAGTGACTGCTTCTGTGACTTTATCATCAAGTAATTGACTCAAGGAACTCAAGGATGGGTTTGGAAACATTTAGCTGTTTTTCCAAATTGTTTTTTTTCCCTTTTGTTATGTTAAGGAGATGCAATCACCAACCACCCTGAGCAAGAGCAAGCCTCACCACAAAAGCTACACCTATGACCTTTGCCTTCTTTTTAATGTTAAGTCTCTCCCAGAGGAGCTTAGGCCTTATTACCATAACCTGCAGTGTATGTGGAAGCATGTTTTCCAACTAAGCCTGTGCAAGCAAATACCCACCTCTACCTTTTGAATATTCATTCACCATCTGAAATAAAATGTCCCTGTTTCCCTTTGTTCAGTGAGAGCCATGAATTTGGAAATGATTCTACATGGTCTCCTATTTGCTGCCAATATACTTTACTTTTTAAGACAATTACTTCTTCTGGAGGGTATGATTTAACTCACCAGGAGGCCAACCCACTTTGGTTTCAGTAACAACTTGATGCTTGCTAACCTGCTTGGGAGAGGGAGTAGGGGCGTTGTCTTTGTGAAGCTAGGTATCTGAGGGATACTGTAGATATTAAACCAATTTGCTGTTTTTCCTGTTTAACTTGAAGGGTGACTCAGGGATCTCAAGGATTTGCGGGTTTGTTTTCCAGAGGACTTTTGAGCGTGTTTTGCAGGAGAAAGAGAATGCCTTTGGGGAGGTTGGGATCACTGAATGACAGCCCTCAGCAGCTATTGAAGAACAGAAGTCAGATGGCCCAGAGGATTATAGGGAGTGACCCCTTTGTTTCTCTGAAGCCCCTCCTCCCAAGCCCCTTAGCTCTATAAAACCCTCTGCTTTCTGTTCTTGAGGAGGTGGATTTGAGCAAACACAGGCTCCCATCTACTCATTTTGGCCAATTTGAATAAATCTTCCATCTCTAAGCACCGATGTCTTAGTGTTTGGCTTGCTGGACATCGGGCACACGAATTTGAGATTGAGAAGTTCAATTTCATTTGTTCTGGTTCAGTCTCATTCTCAGGCATATGCTTTGTTTTTTAGGTTGGGATTGGGCCTTGAAGAGTTCTTTCCTTTCTCTCAGCAGTATGGAACCTCTTATAGTCTAGGACAGGATGTTTTACTGTCCTTTCCCCATTTTTCCCCTTCTCCCAGCTGCAGTGCATCTTCACCTGTGCCCTAAAGGCAACAGGACTTTCTGCCCCTCCCCCAGCAGGTTAAGGCCTTTTTCTGTGTGAGAGATAGGGGCAAAAGATCTGGCTGGGACTTCCTGCCTTTTTCATGCAGTAGCTGCTCTGTTATGCCTTAGGCTTACAGGTAGAGAAAGGATTTCTCAGGTCTACATCTTTGACTCCAATCTTTCAGGAGCCCCTGGTGAGGTCTATGGAAAAAAGCCTAGAGATATAAATGAATTTCCTGTGTCTGTGACTCTCAGGGGTTCTGTATATCCCTGGTAGTTTTTAGTAATTTGTTAACAATTTTAGTTGAACTGTTCTTTCTGGCTTGCATGGCATTTGACATGTATCCCAGGTCAGCAAGATTTTGCATCCCCTATTTCCTTGGAGGAGTCTGTCTTTCCTTAGATTCTGGCTTAATTGTTTCCCCTGATGTTACAGCTCTCTGATGGATTCAAGAAAAGCTGTGACTTTAATTATTCATCTTTTTAAAATTGTAAGTATGAGAGTGAAGCTATTTCCAGCTTTCTATGTTTTAATTTTAACTTTCCAAAAAATTATTTTCTTCCTTAAATTAATCTGAGATAATTTCTGTTTACAGGTGGGAGATCAAAATTGGCCACCCTGAAATATGTCTCTTTACCTTGATTATTTTCTCTGATGGACATTTGACCTCCCCCAAACTGCCTAAAAAATTTAACATCGAAGGCCTGTTTCAGGAAGGAGTTGTTACCATATGATGGTTGTAACATAATGTAAAATATATGTTACAATAGGAAAGGCACCAACAAGCCCATCTTATCAAAATTCTGTCTCTGCCTGGCCCCAAAAAGAGTTGCCAGACAAACATTTACATTTATAAGGGAAATCTCCATTTGTAAAGGCATCTCCCTCTCTGTATTGGGAAGAGGGGGATGACCTCATCCCTAGAAACTTATCAATGTGGAAGAGGAGGCCTTAAATCTGCGTAATAACCTTACTCTTGATTACCATGCTTGTCTGGTAATCTTCCTTCTGTCTCCTTCCCCACCCCCAACATCCTCCTTTGTGTTTAGCTGAAGATGATATTTAAGATGAAAACCTTCGCCATTGTGCTGAGAAACTCAGTTTCCCTGGTTTCTCCCGTGTGTACGTGTTATTAAACTTGGTACTATTTTCTCCTGCTAACCTGTCTTTTAATTATTTGGGCAACCTAAGAACCCCAAGGGAAAGGGAGGAGAGGGATTCTCCCTCTTCCCCAACACTTGTAAACCAAGAACTAACAAAATAAACAGCCCAAACACATTTATCTAGGTGATAGAAAGACATATTCAAGAGCCTTTAAATAGTTATTAGCACCATGAAACAGGGAAGTCAGCATGTCCAGCAGAGACCAGTTTATGATAAGCACGGAACATCCAAGCAGAACCAAGAAGAAGGGAATCTTGGATAAATGACTCTAGAATACTATATTTACTTTACTTCTCACAATTTCTCACTGATTACTTATCATAAGTAATAGGAGATTTTCAGCAGGACCCTATGCATAACCTCCATGTTTATTAGCATATGCATTCATCCTAAATAAACCTGTTCAAGATTCTCATTTCACTAAGTAGGGTTACAAGTAACACTTTCTGATGTTTTAAAAATTTTTATGTTAAAGATATCCAAAATTTTATGAAATAATTGGATGTCTGAGCCAAATCCTTTCAATCATTCAAAAATATTCACTGAGTACCTACCACTTGCCAGGTGATTTGTCAGATATTGGGGATCCAGTACAATAGGGGTATATATGCAACGTTCAAGCCAACCACTGAAGTCAAGACTCTGAGTGGCCAAACATCAGTTAAGGGTTGCCACTTTAGAAAATATTTTTTCAAGCATGCTTGTTTTGTCTAGGGAGTCTACAAATTAGAAGAAAACTCAGAAAACCAAGATTTATAGTTCTTAATATAAGTGGTTTTTTTCCCAAGTAGACTGAAAGTTCCTTGAATAAAGTGATCTCATTGTCAACAACTGTATATTCATGAGTGTAGCAAGATATTTGATCCAGCAGATCTCAAGGACTGTTTGGCGAGTGAATATATATCAATGCAAGTCAAACAGAGGAGTTTTTCTTCATGTGTTTCAATGCTCCTTTGGTCTTTGTGATGGTTACTGTTTCTTCCCTAAGCATAGAGGAGAATTGGTAGTAATTTATACTGTTACATGGGATAATCATAGGGGATTCTAAAAAAAGAAATATAGCAACCAATGAGAAGTCAGACGTGAATGAGGTGGGATGGAGGTGAGACAGGGGAATAGAATATTTGGGGGATATTCAAAAGGGCAAGAGAAAGACAGTGACAGAAGAGAGCAGGGGCATGAGAGGATTAGGTAGTGTGCTGGGAAGGCACTTAATTTTACACTTTTACTGGATGAGTGAAAAAGAAAAGTCCCTAGAGATAAAGTGACTTTTCAATACCACACAAGACTTGTTCCATAGCAATAGAATCAGGGGGAGGTGAAAAGGGTAAAAGCTGGTGACAAGGCGAGAAACTGGAAGCCAGAGTAGAGAGTCAGAACTGGAGGGGGCACGAGTCTGAGTAGGCAGTCCAGAGAACTAAAGGGGAAATGAGAGTCCGAATAAATAGTCCAGGGTTTAGGGAAGGAACAGATTTTCTTCATTGCGGACAGTGACGAAAGGAAAGCTTTTCTGTTGGTAGGATAAGGAAGTCAGAATAGACATATTGTGGGGTAGGTTTGTTTAGAACAGAAATCAAAGATCAACTTTTCTGAGAGAAAGAACATCTGCAAATGAAATGCTCTTCCTGCAACTTCCATTGCTAGCAATTCTCCTCCCAGCTGGTGACAGTAAAGACGGTAAGAACTCTGGCAACTGTCCAGTTCAGTGCAAGAGGGTCTGTGTGTGTGTGTGTGTGTGTGTTTGTGTGTGTGGTGAGTTTTCCCAGCATATACCTGGAGAGTGAGAGTGTCAGCCTCATTCTATTCTGAGTATCCGTGACAAGGTCCCTGTGCTCTTCTGAAGGTTGAATATAAAACACAGGGCCCTGGGTCAGGCAAATGTCTCCTGAGACAACTATGGCTCCCCTTTCCTTCCGATTCTAACTTTCCCCTTTGTGGCATCTTTTTTCTCCATTCTCTCTCCTTCCCATTGCGTATTTTTGCCCTCGTGTTATCTGTTTTTTGCCACAGACTTCCAGGAGCCAGTCTCCTTCCAAATCATCCAGATCTCATCCTTTTACAACCGTTCCTGGGTACGAACTCTGGGCTCAGGTTGGTTGGGTGAGTTGCAGACTCATGGGTGGGTGAGCGACACTGGTACTATCATTTTCCTGTGGCCCTGGTCCAAGGGCAACTTCAGCAATGAAGAGTGGAAGGAACAGGAAAAGTTACTCCATTTGTCCTCCATTGAAAGTCTTCAGACAATCCACAACCATGCCAGTCAATGGCAGCTTGAGTGTGAGTTCAGTTCCCTCAGTGGGGAGTGGTGATATGGGTGGGAGGTGTGTGTGTCTCAGTGAGTTTCTTATTGCTCTAGAAAACAGCCTTCCCTCACTTCTGAACCTTACGTCTCCCCTTACAATACTGCAATTAGACACTTTTGGGCAGAGAGTATATCCAGACCCTGATTCCTCAAAAGCTTCATGTCTTCTGCCGCTTACAAAATCTTCTTTTGTTTATAACAGGCTTGTGCCACATTATCTTCCATTAGTGGTTTCCTGTGACCACCCCTTTCCCTGGCCTCAAATCAGATACTTTCAGCTTCCTTACTCTTTGCTTGACCCCTGAAAGTGTGATTTTTCTGCCCCTTTCTATCTCTTCAGCAATCTCTGTCAATATATTCGTTGTTACCTGTCGCATTCCATTCACCTTAGATTATTATAACGTCAACTGTCTCATACTAAGTCCTACCTTATTCTCTGCCCACACCATTCGTGTTGCTTTCTTTGAACAATTGGGCCCCTTCCTCATGTCATTCATTTCTTCCTCCATCTCCAGCTACCACCAATTCCTCTTTTTCTGAACCTCTGCTGAAAACCAACATTGCTCCAGTCTCTCACTCTCCTAAATTTCTCCCTTCCGCTTCTATTGTCTTTTGCTTCCACTCATTTCATTTTACCACTTTTGTTCATTTTACTCCCTCTTTTGTTAATTCACAACCCCTTTCCCCAGATCCCTTTGAGTTCCAGATGGCAGGATGCTGTAAGCTGCACTTTGGTGAGGCCTCAGTAGGCTTCATGCACGTTGCTTATCAAGGATCAGATTTCATGAGCTTCCAGAACAATTCATGGTTACCGTCTCCAGAGGGTGGACGTAGGGCTCAGGATGTCTGCAACCTATTCAATGGGGATAAAGTTGGCCTGGAAATAACACACAGGTTCCTCAGTGATACCTGTCCACGTCTCCTCTTGAGCCTCCTTGATGCAGGGAAGGCAGATCTCCAGCGACAAGGTCAGTCCTACACCCTTCCTTTAAGGCTTCTCTATTCTAAAATCACACCTTTCCATCATCCCCTTCCTGTGAAGGGGCCAAGAGGGTTAGAGAATAAAGGGTGACAGATTCCTAGAGTTGGGAAAGATGTGTTTATCTAACTGATATGAAGATATGAACCTCTAAGTCTCTGTTAGAGACCTCATCTGAATATCTTTCCTGTCCTTTGCAGTAATGCCAGAGGCCTGGCTGTCCACTGGCCCCAGTCCTTGTCCTGGCCGTCTGATGCTGGTTTGTCATGTCTCTGGCTTCCACCCAAAGCCTATTTGGGTGATGTGGATGCGGGGTGAGCAGGAGTATCTGGGCACTCAGCGAGGTGACGTCTTGCCCAATGCGGATGGGACATGGTATCTTCGGAAGTCCTTGGATGTGGAAGTCACTGAGGCAGCTGGCTTGTCTTGCCGGGTGAGACACAGCAGTCTAGGAGGCCAGGATATCATCCTCTACTGGGGTAAGAAAGAACTGGAGCCCAAACTGGGAAGGGGACTAGGTGGTCCTCAAGCAGAGCAGGAGAACTAGATGAAAAATTTGGGATTCTAGGGACTTCAGAACCAAAAAATTAAAAGTAAGTTTTATCCAAGAAATAGAAAAGTGGAAAATGAGGGACCTGCTGATGTAGGGGGATGTTGAGGGTTAGACGAAGGATCCATCTCTGAAAAGGGATGAGAGAAGAAATAGAGACAAAGGAGATTGGTGACACAGACACTCAAGGGGACAAAAGAAGACCAGGGAAATGCAATAAAATGGAGTAGATTTGAAATGATATTCTTGTGTGCATCCAAATCCACAGAACATCACAGCTCCGTGGGGTTGATCATCTTGGCAGTAATAGTGCCCCTGGTGCTTCTGACAGGTCTTGCATTTTGGCTTAGGAAGCGCTGGTGAGTTCTTTGTATCCATCCTTCCTGCTCTTTGCCCCACTCTTCACTTGTCTTCCCATCTTTTCTTTTTCTCTCTCCTCAGTCTTCCCTCTCAGTCCTCTTCCTTCTTACAACTCACTTCTCACCTCCACTTCATGCACAGTGACTTCCTTCTTTGTTTTTGTCAGACACGCTGTGAACCTCCAAGTACTATTGTCCCTTTGGAATGGGACCCCAGCAACACAGGGGCTCAGAATGTATCTAAACGCAAAGAACGTGATGACATCCTTTCGATTATCCTTGTAGAACTTTTGTTGTTGTTGTTTATTTCTGGTCAATGATCAGTTATCAGTATAAGCCAGGTGTAGTTTTGTAGGATTTGTTGTTCTGGCCTGGGTTCTGGGACTTTAAAACTCAAATTATAACTTTGAATTGAATGAGATCCTAGCAGCCTCCACACATTCAAATATTAATTGTCATCTGTTCTATTTCAGATATCACTTCTTCCAGAGGGTCTTCCTTGTTACAGGTGGAAGTAGTATTTTCCTTGCCTGAACTCCCAGCACACTTGAACTGTACTTTGCCAAATCTACTCCTCACTTCTTGCCCTGTGTTGCAGCTATTTAGATTCCTTTTCTTCTTATAATTTTTAAGTTTCCTGAGAGCAAAGTCCACATTTTTAAATATTTATAACCTTGGGAAAGTGTCTTACCTGCATGTAATACGTTCTAAATAAATAGCTGTGTTGAATTTATGCAAAATTTATAGACTTTTCTTATTCTTTTCCTTCCTGACATATTTGCAGTAGTTAAGACATTTGAAGCTCTTCCTCTTAAAAGTCTCACTTGCCCAAGAGACTCACACTTCCCTAGTCCCTTCATGACTTCTCTGAGCTCCTGAGGAGAAACAAAATATTGCTTCTGACCATTCTTATTATTTAACTGTAGAGCCCTATTGGGGTGAAACTATTGCTCCAAGCATTCTAATCAAAAAGAAGAAGGTAGAATGTAGGTCTTTGCTATTCAATGTGATTCTGGGACACGCAGCAGAGTTATCACCTTGGAGCTTGTTAGAAATGTAGAATCTTGGGTCTCAGACTTAATGCATCATAATTTTCACTATCAAAATCAACAGAGGATTGATAAGGTGCATTAAAATTTGAGAAATACTGATATATGTGATGCCTGAGAGGTAGTAGTGCAAGTGTGGCACTGAAGAAAAAAAAAAGCTAGTCAAGAAAGAGAACAAGAGTGTTAATCCTCAGGATTGAAGTGAGATCAAGGCAAGGAGAGTACATACAGCACATTGTCACTATTCATGGCTGTTGTGTTAGTCACTGGGAACACTGAGTTAGCGACTATTGAGCCACCTCTCCTGTGGGAAATACAAGGTTAGATTCCTGTGAGCCTCTGGTCAGAACATTTGTGTCAACTGATGAATACATTTTATGTGCATTTCTGTTTAAAGACACATTATTTAATATATGTATTTCCAAATGATATATTTATTATATGCTGTATTCCTTTATAATAAAACATCAGCCAAGCATTATTTAACATGTTCCCAACCCTGGGTAATATGATGATAAATTCCTTGGACTTTCATCCACACAGCTCTTCTGTCCACTATGTTTTTAAAAACAAACAAACAAACAAAAAGCAATCATCATCTCATTAATCCACAAATCTATCTCATTTTCCATCTTTCCATAGCTTCACCAAAGCATTAATGATATTGCTTTAGCACCCTCTGGGGTCCCTCCACATACAGATGAGGAAATTTCCTCTTCTTTTTTCTGGAGTTACTGCATTGTTGATTCATTAACACTGAACTAATGGCTCATAACCCTATAACTCATATCTGAACAAAGCTTGTCTACACGTGCATTTTCTCCATAAGTCATATCACAGCCTTCTTGTGCTTAGGAACACTAGACAGCACTTGAGCACTGTACCTCAGGGCCATTTTAAATGGGGAAGTGACCAAGCAAGAGCACAAAAATGCAGAAAATGTGGCATTCAATAGACCATGAAAAGGACACTTGTTTAGAGTGTGAGAACTGAAGGAAGAAGGCAGACTGCCACCTTCTTTGACCTCAGCTGGAAATGAGAGAGGAGGGTGACAAATTTTGCATCACTCTGCACATGTCCATGCATGATTGTGAAAGGGTTGTGAGTAATTATTTGGAGGTTACAAATAAATTTTAACAGGTAGACTAATTAGCAAATACAGAATTCGTGAATATTGAAGATTGACTTTTTATGACTAATGACCCTGAATGGTAATGTGAGTTGAGAGATCCACAGCTAGACTTCAATTACTTTAGGATCCATTAATTAATTTAACAAACCTTCTTAAACACCTACTATGCAGTAGGGACATATTGGGTATAAAGTAGTGGGGAAGAGAAAGATCACCACTATCTTCTGAGATTGAAAAATTTCCCTTCCTCATTTCATTCTATAGTTTACTGCTTTCATTCTTTGTTGTTTCTATCTTAGTTTCTTAGTACAGTGATTTATTTGGGTTGAACTAGGGGAAAGGGCTTAACTGTAATTTGTTTATGGGGGTGAAAAAGGGGACCCAGGGCCAGGAGAAGGTGATATATAAGCTTCCTGGGATTTGGCAATTGGAAGGAGTCGGCTGTATTGTCAGAACTAGTAGGCAGTCCAGGGTAGTGGGTAAGTGAATTGATGACAAAGCCATTCCAGTTGTGAGAAGATGTAAAGTGCTGGGTATTGTGCCCACCCAACTGTGTCCCATCTTCTGGTTACTTGATGTAAAAGTAACTTGATCAGGGCCAGCACGGTTTTGTAGCAGTTAAGTTCATGGGTTCCCCTTCAGCAGCCCAGAGTTCGCCAGTTCAGATCCTGGGCATGGACCTACCTACAGCTCATCAAGCCATGCTGAGGTGGCATTCCACATAGAAGAACTAGCAGGACCTACAACTAGGATATACAACTATGTACTGGGGCTTTGGGGAGAAAAAAGAAAAGGAGGAAGATTGGCAACCAATGTCAGCTCAGGGCCAATCTTTCTCAAAAAAAAAAAAGAGCTCTTAGAAACAAAAAATCAAAAATAAATTAAAAAAGAAGTAACTTGATCGAGTAGAAAGAATTTTTAAAACATGAAATTTTGTTGAATAGTAAAAAGGTATAATATAGTATTTGATGTTTTTCTAACTTATTAATTTGATTTTAACTTTGTTCTAAACTTTTTAATGGCATGTAAGATTTTTTTTTTTTAAAGAATTTTAGACATGTGACCAGATGGCTATAGTCAGCTTTGTAAATGACAAAGGATGTAACATGTCTTTGCATTATCAAGTTTATAAATATTTCTGTTTACTATTTATAATCATTTAATTATATTTTCCTTAGTTATTAAATATTTTAATTGCTCATATAGATCTTTAAAAAAAACCTTTTTTTATTCACACATGAGAAGAAGTTTAACTGACCAAGTCTACAACAAGCTGGAAGTTTATAGGACATTTCTCAGTTCTAGAAAGAAGGATTAAAAGAGAACTTGTGAGTGCAGCAATGTGTAATTCCAGGGAAAAACAAAGGAAGGGAAATTTCTTCTTCAAAGACATCTGGCCATATCTACACACAAACCGATGTTCATCACAGGCAGAAATTAGAGTTTAGGAGGAATTTTAGCAAGAATAAAAGAAAAATCAATCTATATCACATATCAAGAAAATTAGTATTAGCCATTTTTGCTTTGAAATCCATTTTCTGTGTGATGTTAGTTTGGGGGCTAGAAACATTCACTGGTGAATTTGATAATTGATGTGGTCTGTAAGTTTCAGAAATGATTTATGTATGCTTTGTCCAATTTTCTGTGGTGGTTTGTAAATTCAGTAATTCAGTATTTAAAATGGGAAGCAGATATGGACTATGAACAAAGTGCATATCTGCACTCACAGACTTCTGCATTTTGCTTTCATTTAATTTCAATTATTCTGAGATTTTTAAGCAATGGTCACTAAGGATTAGTTTTTGCAAACTTATTACTATGCATTGTTTTTACATAGGTGAGCACGTATTCTCATTTTCTAGTTTAAAAGTGAATCTAAAGTGACACGTATCAGGGAATTTATAGCTTTTAAGTATTTATTTGTAAAGAAGACAGAGTAAAAACATATGAGCTAAGATTTTAATTGAAGAAGCTAGAAAAAGAACACAATACATAAAGAATTAGAAGTAGAAAATATATTTAAAAGTGGTAAAATTTAAAATAAAAAGCAAAACAAAAGATCGATAAAAATGTCTGACAACTCTAAAGGCTAGCTTTTTGAGAAAATTAATAAAAATATAAATTTTATATCTCTCTCAGAACCGATCAAAAGAGTAATATTATTAGAAAAGTAGACATATTATAGATAAGCAATGTACAGATTAAAATAAGAAAATGGCATATGTAATTAATATAAACACATCCATTGTAGATAAAATTTGATTTAAAAAATTCTAGAAGGGGCCGGCCTGGTGGCGCAAGCAGTTAAGTGTGCGCACTCCGCTGCGGCAGCCTGGGATTCACTGGTTCAGATCCCAGGCGCGCACCGATGCACTGCTTGGCATGCCATGCTGTGGCAGCGTCCCATATAAAATGGAGGAAGATGAGCATGGATGTTAGCCCACAGCCAGTCTTCCTCAGCAAAAAGAGGAGGATTGGCAGATGTTAGCTCAGGGCTGATTTTGCTCACCAAAAAAAAATTCTAGGAGAGGGGGAGAATCTGAATATTTAAGTAATTGTTATGGAAAATGAACAAGTAGTCAAAGTTACTAGTTGCACAAGGTCATCGGTCCAGACTACATGGAGCAGCAGATAATCATCTTTCCTACACATTGTTCCAGGTACAGAAACAGACGGAAAACAATCCCAAATAATTTTATGAGGCAAAATTTTCGTGACACCCAAGTCAGCAAGAATTCCTCCAGAAAAAAGAAAACAAATATTAAAATAGTGATTATTAGCTAATCTCATTCATGTATATTTACTCAGAAATTATGTATGAAGACTCAAATAAAATATTTACAAACAAAATCAGCACCAAATGAAGTGGGATTATTCTATGAATCCATAGAATGCAAGGATTCTTTACCATTAAAAATCTCTTAATAGAATCACTCCTTCAACAGATTAAAGAAATAAAATCATATAATCATCTCCAGAGTTACAGGAAAAGCATTTGATGTATTTACATGTTTATTCTGATAAATCGTTACCAACTCAGAATAGAAGGAAACTCTGACTGCGTGGTCAAATGTAGCTACAAACAACCTATGTGAGATATATCTAATTTTGAAGCTTTAAAGCATTCCAGTGAAAATGAAGAACAAGACGTTTTCCTACTATAGTCACCACTATTCAATAGAATACTAACAACAAACAAATAGAGGAAAATAAGATACCATTTATAATAACAACGAAGTCTATAAAACAGCTAAACATAGCTAAAGAAAGAATATACAAGAATTCTACAGAGAAATTCTAAATATTATTAAAGGTCATAAACCTATTTATGATGAATTTGAGTTGTATGGAGCAGTTATTTTTATAAAAAATTACAATTTAAAAAAATTATTCTATAATTTCAGTAAATTCCTAATTGAATTCCAGCTGGATTTTGTAGATAGTTAGTAAACTTATTTTTTATATTATGTAGGAGAATAAATGACTATGAATATCTAAATCATTTTTGAAAGAGACAAGC
The DNA here is from genome assembly GCF_020826845.1 of Diceros bicornis minor. Taxonomy (NCBI): domain Eukaryota; kingdom Metazoa; phylum Chordata; class Mammalia; order Perissodactyla; family Rhinocerotidae; genus Diceros; species Diceros bicornis. The sequence continues at coordinate 62,502,122 of NC_080743.1, forward strand.
AAAAGTTTATTGACAATAGAATAAAGTCTTAAATGCAAAAGATAGTGTTACACAGTTACTACCATATAATATAGCAGTACATCTTTATGACATATTAATGGAGACTTATTTCTTCAGCTAAATTCCTAAACTGGAAACTCGGGAGCCATGGGGGCAGCATAGACCATTCCATTGTTTTGCATAATGTTGCTTCTGAATCACAAACTGTATAAAATTGATGAGTTTTTAGAAAAAAAGAATAATAAAATTAAATTATATCAAAAGTAAAAAATTACTGAATTTCATTTTATAAAATTAAGACTTTCTCTTCAATAAAGTACACACTGAACAAAATTAATGGGTGAAAAGTCAAGAGAAATATTTGCAATTCTAAAAATAAAATGTATATAGGTATTTTATACATATATACACAGAGTAAAACGGGAAAGTTTAAAGAGTGCTGAATAAAGTACATAAATAAATTAAACATACACATAATACCTTTTGTTGAAATCAAAGTTGTATCAAACACATTGGTAATTAGCAAAATGCAAATTTAGACTAGATCTCATTTTACACCCCAAATTGGCAAAATCTGAAAGCTCCAGAAGCCCAGTGTTTGCACGGATGTGGGATAGGTGGGAATCTCCATGCATTGAGGGTGGTGAAGTAATTCTGGAAAGTTTGCAGCAGTATCTTGTCTAATGATGTACATATTGACCCTGCAATCCCACTTCTGAATATGCATAATAGAAAATACTTACCCAGCTCCAGAGGGAACATATATAAAGATGTTTATCACAGCATTTTTATGGTAGTGAGGTGTTGGAAGCATGCTAGATGTTCATCCCTATGGGAACACGTAAGTAAAATGTGGTATATACACACTGTCAACACAAACAATCAATAATCAATCTATAAATCAAAACTGGGGTGAATTTACTATATGAGCCAATCTGAGAAGTGTATAGCCCAGGAGAACAACATTCACTAGAGAAGGAAGCACTCCAGAGACGTGAGGTATACAGCATGGTTATATACCATTTTAGGACAAGGAACATACATCAAATATGGTAGGAATATCTATTTGTGCTACAGTCAGAAAATATTTCACTAGCACAGCAAGTTAGTGGTCACAAGATGTACATAGCAGGTCAGTGGTCACAAGATGAACACAGCAGGTCAGTGTGACTCCTAGTTTCTTGGAAGAAGTGCTTATCTTTAAAGAGATGATGATATGGGGAAAGCATACTTCCCTATTGCTAAAGACATCATTCTTTGCTTTGGGATATAGTAAGTGTTTAAAGCACATGTACAACGCATGCTTGACAGGCCACATCACGTCATTCAAGAAAAACAAGGCCAGGTCAAATTAGATTTAAACCAAATGACTTCCTCATATACATCTATATGTATACTTTTCTTATTGATTTTCATTTATTCATTAACACTATGGGATTCTATGCGGCAGGTATAAACAACGGACTAGGCACAGAGTAATATGGAATGTCTTTAAGAGTGCTGAATGAAATACATTAGTAGATGAAGCATAGAGTATAATACATTTTGTGGAAATTAAAGTGTACACATCAAACAACACAGTGTTTTACAAGAACACACAGAAACAGAAGGATAACACATTAATACATCAGAATGTGGTGAAGAGAAAGAAATGAGAATAAATAAATAAATAATATATTTTTCAGAGGAGGTCTACTCAGACCAAATGGTATCCATGAGTCTGTAAATGGAGGACAATGATTAATTCAACAGTCTTTTTTAATGATATCTACAGAAAAAAGAGACTGAATTGGGATAATAGGTTGCACTTGGATAAACTACCAAGGAAGAACCATAAAAAATATAATATTATATAAAATACTTATATTTCTAAGCACAGAATCAAAATATCTGCAACATCAAAACAGTCTGCTTGAAAATGTCAGGATTTTTGTAATCATCAAAGGGTATAGATTGGCATAAATTTGTACATTTTACCACTGGTTGACAGTAGAGATTAAAACAAAGTTTCAGCATCCTAGTTATTACTGAAAGATCAGAAGTCCCCCAAATCATCAAGCAGCTTATAAACTGATGAATAAATTCACAATAACTTGTTGGCTCTAAAAATTACTTGTAAAACTATGCGCATAATATTAAAAATATATCGATAACAATACAGGAATAGATCAAAGGAAATATGTGGCAGGTAAAATATGATGAAACCAAGATTGGAGTAAGTTAAAAAAATTGTCATGAATACCTTGTACACTGCCTGTATGTGGGTTGCAAATTATTAGAGGATTGTAAAATGATTAAGACAGGATTAATTACATATTCACAGTGTCTAGAAGATATAGAGAAATAAGTAGTTCAGGAAAAATGTATATATTCCCAGCCTTGAGGCCACAAATTAATTTGTGCCATCAGTTTTTATAAAGAAGAAATTATTTGGTTCAGTGAAAAATATTCTTCTGAAACTTCATTCAGTAAATTTTATGAGGGTCACAGCCCTGATTTTTAAGTCTCTTAAAGTAAGGTGATCATATTAACCAAAAGTAACAGATGAGGAAAATAACACAACATGATCTGGTCCAGTGTGCAGCTCTCTGATGTTCTGGCAAACTCGAGGGTAGATTTTACATTATCTATAGGAATGAGTAGACTCTAAGTCTCCCATAAATATTGCTTATGTTCAACTAATTATTTTTGAGCAGCAGCTACTTTTACATTATGTACTCTAACATACACCTTATGTACAACAATTTTATATTACCTGTTAAATGCAGAACAATAACTTTAAAACTCATTTGAGCTGTGGGTCTAATTTGCAATCGGAAATTTCTTGTGGGTCTTGGGCATCTACTCAAGAACTCTTGCTTGAATCTCAAGTTTGCTTCCAGAAGGCTGATAACACCCATAGAGAGTACCAAGATTCTTCTTGAGATATAATTTTGATTCTGTTCTTGGACAGAAGCACTTGTTGTCTTACCTACAACTCCTTCAGTCCTTAATGGACAACCAATTCTACCTCAGGGAGAATGTCAGATATGAATTTAGATAGGAAAATATTTAAAACAAGTATAAGTCCTAGTTTGGGTACAAAGTGTCCTGAGAAAACCGCCTATGGTCTTTGAGCTTTGAACAATGTTATTTCCAGATTACACATTCGAGGGAAAGTGGTTACCAGCTATATATCGACTTATCTAAATGGATTGATGAATTGCCAAATGAGGTTACACCACTGGTTGCCTCCCAGAATCTATTTTCCACTTCCTCTGGAATAAATCAACTCCCCAGTTATTAGTTGGGCAGAATAAAAGCTGCATCCTTTTTAGCTGTTTGTGGTTATGTGACTGCAGTCGTCCAATGGAATGTACGACTTCTATGAAGTGGATTTAGAGAAGTGGGGGATGGTTGTGCTCCTCTTCTTCTTTTCTCATTATTGCCAGCTAAAATGTGGGCTTGGTGGAAGGACCTCTGGTAACCATCTCAGAGTACGGGGTGACCTTTGGAATGAGGACCAAGCTAGGTAAAGACCACAACAAAAGAAACAAAGCGAAACAAAAAAATGCAAAAAAGTCCAAAACAGAAGAAGAAATTGGGAACCAAGCCCCTGACCAATGGAATGCCAGAATAACCCCAATCCAGTCTCTTCATAAGACAGAGAAATGTAACCACATCTTTTTAAAGATATTGTTCTTTTGAATTTTCTGTCACTTGCAGCCAAACTTGATACTAATGAATCCAGGATGTTGGCTGAATATCAATTAAAGATGGACAGCTTTGGTTCATGAAATGTTTACCTGTAGGTCTTTATTTTTCTCATTGTAATGACCTGTATGGATTATTTATTTTTTCCTAAGGCTAAATCAAATTTTTGATAATGACACCCATGTTATCTGTATAGGTTCATTTTTATCTGTATATTTTCTAAGGCAATGGAGAAAACACAACAAGCGATTCCAAAACATGAAAAGAAACATGTTAGAAATCAGAGTGAACTTCTCCGAAAATGGTAGAGTGAAGTATTTCATAACTCATTTCACTGAGATAATCCAAAATAGAAAACATAACTTTGTGTATATTGAATCTAGGGAAGAGCTCTAACTTAAAACAAAAACCAAGGAGGATCTATAAGTTAAAATCAACGTTGGAATACATTTTTTGCATACATTTTCACCAATTTTGAATAAGATGAAAGGTTGATGTCTATACTTTAGGGAAGTAAGTGTGTTCAGGAGATAATTAACAAATGCTACTGGGGCTTTTGTTAGAAGAGAACTATGGACAAAAGTTTATTGTGGAAATGGGGAATAATTAATGTGTGAGAAACTTTTGTCAGAGCCAAAGCAAACAGCTATTGGCTTTAGAAGTTAGTGCATGACCACAAGAGTTGTGACCTTATTGGTGTGCAGTGGCTTATATAGTTCAACATGACTGGTTTTTACATGCTGTGCAGCAGCCTCTTTACTGCTGTGGCCTGGACAGGTAGCTGTAGTATTTTGCATCTAGTGTCCATTTGAGGATTTTACTGTGACAGATTGCTGCTGCTAGGGATGGCTTTGTCCACGTCAAGTGGCTGTTTTTATATAAATGTGTGTCCTAGGTCAGTTTCTGAGGAAACAGACTCAGATGGATATCTGCATGTATAACATTTATTAGGGAATGCTCTCATAAACAACACCTGTAGAAGAGGTAAGCAGGACTGAGCAAATAGAGGGGTCGAACTGTGATGCAGTTGCAGTAGAGGATTTAAATCAAGGTCACAGATAGTTCTGGAGCTAGGATGGCCCTTCGGACATTTCCTAGAACAGGGAATGTGGCTGTACCATTTTACTCCCACGTTTGTTGTGTGCTCTCCCCAGGGAAGGAACATCCCCTTGGACAAAGCAATTCTCTTCCACTGAAGGCAGAGGTGAGCTCTGTATTGAGACTGCTTTTACTCTAGAGGCATCTGCTAATTCCTCAAGATGCAGCTAAAGAGACTGAGAAGCTAAGCACAGCATTCAGCAGACTCCTAAATCTTCAAAGATACCACTGGAGCCTGAATTTTGGGTTCCAGCCCTAAAGGGCTGCATCCTAAGAGTAAGTGTGAAGCAGAAGGAGAGTGATGCTTTGTAGATACTGTAACAGTTTCAAATTACCTTAATCCCTGAAATTAATAAGCTAATTTTATATTGCCAACGCCCCTAAATGATTCTAAAGGAAGGTAACATTATCCTAAGCCCCAAATCATTTCTACATTTTTAAAATGTAAATGATCAATGCTCAAAAACAAAGACAAAAATAAAAGAAAACAAAACAAAATACCACCCAGAAGCATAAAGCGACAAGGCAAAATGAACAAATTTTTTTTTACAAAAGGACAACAGAGAATAGACACAAACTTACCACACTCCTAGATAATGCAGTTATCAGGTACATTATTTTTATTTTATTTTATTTTTTAGCACAAATAAAATATTTTTATTTATTTATTTATTTATTTATTTTAATTTTTTGTTTATTGCAGTAACATTGGTTTATAACATTGTATAAATTAGGTGTACATCATTATACTTCTATTTCTGCATAGATTACATCATGTTCACCACCCAAATACTAATTACAATCCATCCCCACACACATGTGCTGAATTATCCCTTTTGCCCTCCTCTCTCCCTCCTCCCCCTCTGGTAACCACCAATCCAATCTCTGTCTCTATGTGTTTGTTTGTTGTTGTTATTATCTACTACTTAATAAGGGAAATCACATGGTATTTGACCTTCTCCCTCTGACTTATCTCACTTTGCATAATACCCTCAAAGTCCATATCAGGTACATACTTTAAAAGAAGTAGCCTTAGCATGCTCAAGGAGATAAAATAAAGATTGAGAATTTTGCCAAAGAAATGGAAGCTATAAAGAAAAACAACTGGAAATTCTTTAATGGAGAAATAAAATGGTAACAGCTGAAAAACATAGGTGGATTTAATAGCAGATAAGACTGCACTGAAGAGAGAATTAGTGAGTTGGAAGATAGATTAGAGGAATATATCCAGAATGAAGTTTGGAAAATATAGAAAAGACAAAGTATGCAATTGAGGGAATATCGTGAATGCTCAAATGTGTAGCTAGAGTCACAAAATGGCAGAAGAGAGAATGGAGCAGATAATGTTTGAGAGGAAATAATGGCTGAGAAATCTCCAGGATAGAAAGTGAGTTTCAAGAATTCCAATGAACAAGGGCAAATGAACAAAAAGTAAGTAATACCAAGTAAATCATGTAAAACTACTCAATACCAAAGACAATGAGAATATCTTAAAAATAGTCAGAGAAAAGAAACTAATTTCCTACAGAGCAATGATAATTTGATTATCATCTGGCTTCTTAAAAAACACACATTGGCATCCAGAAATTAATGTAAGGTTGATTTTTGTCTGCTAAGAAAACAAAGTTGAAAATCTAGAATTCTATACTCAGTGAAAATATCCATCAAAACTCAAATTAAATGCTTTGTTTTAGACAAGAAAAAACTGTAATAATTTGTCACCATACAAGACAATAAAGAAGGCCATTCTTTAGGGAGAAGGTAAACTATTACAAAGGGAGAGAAAAATTAATTATAATGTTAGAAGTCAGGATAGAGGTTATGTTTAGGGATGAGTGGTGCAGTTATTTTGGGAGTGGCATGAGGAGTCTTCTGAGGTGCTAGTGAGATTCTACTTCCTGACTTGAATTACATGACACAGGTGTGTTCCCTGTGATAATTCAAAAAACTATATAATTACAATTTTGTACTTTTTTGAATGCTCATTATACTTCAGTAAAGAGTTTAAGATAGGAGTTTTCAATCATTTATGGTGCACAATTTTTTTCAATTAGTGAAAAAATAACTAGATTCTGGTTTTGCTTTTTAAAAACTCATATGTATTATCATTATTTAATTTATACTGAAATTCCTTAGGAATAAAAAAAATCTAATGAAAGAGAATGAGTAAAAGATCAGCAAAGTTAACATATGTTAAAAGTAAAAGAAAGTGACAATACTTGAACACATAATAAGTGTTCCAAAATGAAATATGATTAAATTATATAACTATGAATGCCGTGGAACTATGACTATATGCAAATATTGACATGCTGTGAATGAACATATAATATAGGTGATTCAGTTTTTGGCAGGACAAAGTCAAGCATTCAGAGCACCATCAAAGAAAATACATTAGTAGTCTCTTCATTTAGCAAATATTATAGCAAATTATGCCAACATTATGGCAGAACATTTGCACAGAAGACTAACCTTAGCAACAATTAATACAACACATTTTTTAGGAGATGCAATACAAAACTAAACAATTAAGATTATGGTTGATGTGATGAACCAAATAATTTTAAACAAGGTAAGAAATGCTAAATATTTTCCTCTAAGGTTTGAAAGTACAGCCTCAAATATAAGCTAGATAAAACAAAAAACTACTAAGTATGTGTATTTTAAAATTTATATATTTCCACATAAAACATTTTTTTATGTTGAAGAATTTTCCCAGTACATGAAATCTTTGTAAAAGAATTATATAAATCATTCATAGACAAGTTACAAATGCTCAATACAGACAAAAATGATTTGAAGAGTCGCACATATGACAGTGTCACCATGCATGGAAAATATAACTGACAACATCTGAAAACCTGGAAAAAATTCATTGGCATTCTATATTCTTTGATTTGTGAGCATTCTTTTTAAAATTTTAATAGTAAAAGATATAGTACAAGTCTGTCTTTAACTAGTTTTAAAAAATGTCACACAACAATAGTGCTCTTACTTTTCAGTCTCAACAAAACATCAGAATGTATTAAAAAGATGAAGAAATATGAAATTAAAATCATCGTTTAGTATATGATTAAGAAGTTGAGCTAATACCATCAAGGGACTAGGAATTCATTTTCTGGTAATCTGGAATACTTCTTTAGAAATTTTGAAGATATTACAAAATTATGGATTCTAGAAAGCAAGCCAAACATATACTTCTAAAAATATCCTTTAAAGAGATGTGCTTAGCACTAGTTTGACGTGATAGTTTAGTAAAATTCATACCATAAGCAGAATGATGTTAGAATGCCAATTTAATGTATTTAATTCCTTGCAAGCTTCAAAGCTTTCTTCTTTAAAGAAAAATGAAGTTATGATGTCAAGAAGAAAATATCATTGAGGCTAAAAATGTGTAGTTTTTTATTGTGACTCCAAATCTTATGATATAAAGTCAGTCTTTCCTTTTCTTGGTAGTGTGGGACTGTAAAACTTGATCATGAAAGCTGAAACCATGCAAAAGGTCCTTAATAATCAAAGAGAAAAATTGTAATCATTTTGTCACCTTTAAAAATTTTAGTTAAAACATTCCATACCCTCTTACTGTCAGTTATAAATATATAAGAAAATAAAAAATAGTAAAAATAATATTAATTTATATCACTTAAATCAATAGAAACATCCATAATTGAAATGTTTTATTTCTCTGTAAAAATTTACCAAGAGTGGTTTGAGCAGTCTTTGCCCTATTCTCATCGTATAACTTAATGATATGGATTATCTTTCCTGTGCCTTGGTGAATTTTCATACTTCTTTCTAAGTTTGCTCCAAACATCTTGCACATTGAATTTTTGATATTGTAGAATATCTCTGAGAGTTCCTTAAATGTGAACTTTCTGTCAGCCTCACTCCATCTGGGACATCTTCCTCCTTTCCATCACAACCACTTTCCTCATTTATGTTGATAAGTTTGCCTTTGCTAAGTTCCTCTAGGTTCATATCTATAATTTCTCAGACAGTGGCAGTATCAACATCTCAAGGTCAGCTAATTCTTCTATAACTGCACTTATATTCAATTCACATATCACTTCCAGAAATCAGCATCATGGCAGACTGAGTTGTTCCCTTTTTCTCCCCTCTAAGTGACAACCAAATGGACATCCAATGACCAAGAGAGGATTCCCTACACAGCACAACAGGATACCTGAGAGATCCATGCAGCTATACATATGAAGATGGGTGAACCACAACCCCGAGAAGCAGTGTAACTAATGGAGGGGTCCCCTCTCCCTTCACTGGTGGCAGCGATCCAGGGTGCAGATCTTTATGCAGCAGCCAGCACAACTCTGAGTGGGGGTGGCGGCAGCCCAGCCCATGTGCAATGCCCATGGAGCAGCAGTGGCCTGGCCTGTGAGAGCACATGCCAAGTGGCACCAGTCCAGCCCATGTGGACACACCCCACTGAGTGGCAGTGGCCCCACTTGTGGGAGTGCCTACCAAGGAGCATCAGGACCATCCTTGTGAACATTCTCACTAAGAGACAGTGGCCCTGCCTGTGAATGGTCCATAGTGCAGTGGCAGCAGCAGCATGTTGACCTGCACAACTATGAGCAGATGGGGCAGGAGCAGAAGAAACAGCCCCTGCCCCCTCCCAGTGGTGGCAGGTGGAATCTACAACAAGAAAAATTAGGAACCACAACAGATCTTGTGACTCAGCCTCCAATGGTGGCAACCCTGACACCAGCTTCACCAGCAGCAGAGGCTGCATACAAGTACCCAGGTCTCCAGGCCCTCACCTCATGGCATCCCTGAACCCAGTACATCTGGCATCATTGCAACCAGCACCGTAAGACAACCTGGCAACAGCAGTGAAGGCGGTGCATGGGACAGCAGCAACCGAGCCCACAAAAAGCCAGTGGAGGAACATGAGACCCAGATGACCACAGAAGCAGCAGAAGAGTTTGCAGCCCGGTGACCCAAGTGGCATCACAGGAGACTGCAGTAATATCTAAGCAGCAAGGCACCAATAATGACAGAGGCACAAGCAGCACAAGGAAGGCACTGTCAATACTTCTGGCAGAGGCAGTGGAGAGTGGAAAGTGCAAGCTCTCAACTACAGTCAGAACCAACTCAGAACCAAAGTACCCAAACCCATACCCAAATAGGAAAACGTGATTACTACCATAGATGCACTGGCAGAGAATCAATTCATCAAACACTATGAAGAACTACAGTAATATGACAGAACAGAGGTAAAATGATAACTTTCTAGAAACCAAAGCTGAAGTCACAGAAGATTGCAATCTCATTGACAGAGAATTCAAAATAGCTGTCATAAAGAAACTCAATGAGTTATAAGAAAACTCAGAAAGACAGTTCAATGATCTCAGGAATAAAAGTAATGAACAGAAGGAATACTTCCCCAAAGACATTGAAGATCTAAAAAAAAACCAAACAGAAGTTCTAGATATGAAGAACACAATTAATGAGATAAAAAATAATGCAGAAAGCATAAAAAGTAGAGCAGACCTTATGGAGCAGAGAATTAGTCAGCTTGAAGACAGAAACTTAGAAATGTTTCAGGTGGAGGAGGAGAACATATTGTAATAAGCCAATATGACGTCAATGAAAAAAAAATCTCACTTCTAGCCTTTTCATTTTCATCTTTATTGGTCAATTCCCTCTTTCCATTACTATTCATGTAAAATGTCACATGGATTTATCATTGGAATACAAGGAGACAACACAAGCACACACTTTGCTGTTTGTGCGTGGAACAGAATAACAGTCACTGAAAAATTTTGAAAGAAGGGATGTGATTGGCTACTGATGTTATTGTTTACTTACTGCACATTTGTCATTTCCATAGTGATTGATGGAATGAAGAGCTAGTAGTAAAGTTTGTACTTTATGCAATTGCTAACATTTAATATACTGTGGTAATTGAAATTTGAGCTATGTTGGGGGAGTGGTCTTATTTAAATAAACCATGGTAACTGAAATTTGTGTATATTGAAATTGTGCAAAGCAAAGTCTATATTAGGAAAAAGAAGATTGCATTGATTGTGGATCCCTAGAAAACAGTTTTGTGTTTGCTTCTGCCAAGTGACCAGCTTGGAGCCATTTTTTTTTTTGTTTTTAATTATAAGATAGTTAATATTTAAAAGACTTGACACAAATGACCATACATTTCAAATTTTAAAAAGCTAAAAAACTACCAGAAAGAGCACATCATTGAAAAAAATAAAAAAATTTTTTTTTTTTTTGCTGAGGAATATTCACCCTGAGTTAACATCTGTCACCAATATTCCTCTTTATTTGCTTGAGGAAGAGCAGCCTTGAGCTAACATTTGTGCCAATCTTCCTGGGCTGCTGGCACAGCATGGCTGATGAGTGGTATAGGTCCGCATCTGGGATCCAAACCTGTGAACCCAGGCCACTGAAGTGGAGCTTGCTGAACTAAACCACTAGGCCATGGCCTGGTCCCAGAAAGTAAGAAAATTTTTAAATCAACTGCTTGTCATTTCTCTAAAACACTTTTCCCCTATATGTACCTGGATGCTTTTTGATGGTCTCTTTACATGATATTGATTTTGTAACATCATAACATCATTTTCCCTAGCAGACATGAAAAGACAATCCAGTCTGTCCTCTAGCATACCTTGATCAAAATTTTCTTTTTTATCGATTGTTTAGAAAAATTTTTTTTGGCTTTAGAATTTAGCACTACTGTCAAATTAATAAACAGAAACTTCATTAAATTGGAGTCAGGAGGCAAAAAGGGGGAACTCTCACACCCAATGTGATAGCCAAGCCCAACAGAAAGAAGAAAGATTTCCCCTTCTTGATTGATAATAAGCTCAGCCAATGACAGACTGTCACAACTCCGCCAATAAAAAGCCACTACACATCAAACTCTCAATTCCTCCAATGGACTCTTTGTTGACAATAGCCCCCCCAGCTTCCTCTTCCCCTCTAGAAAAGAATTTCTCCTTTCTTGCTGCTGAAGGGGAAGCAAGTGGCTTGCACGTGGCTCCCCATGATTGCAGCACCCAAATTACAATTTTCTGCTGATTATGAATAAACCCATTTTTGCTGGAAAAATAACTGGCTGTCTATTTGTTTAGCTCAGCACTACTAATATAAATCATTCATTTATTCATTTTATTGATTTATAATTTTTTTTATTTTATTGAAGTTACATTGGTTTATAACATTAGGCAAATTTCAGGTGTATATCATTTTATTTTGGCTTCAGTAAAGGATGCATTGTGTTCACCATCAAAAGTTTATTTTCCATCCATCATCATACATATGTGTCCCTTTACCCCTTTTGCCCTCCCCCCATTCCCTTCCCCTTGGATAACCACCCATCTGTTCTCCATATCTATGTGTTTGTTTGTTTATCCTCCACATATAAGGGCAATCATATGGTATTTGTCTTTCTCTGTCTGACTTATGTCACTTAGCATAATGGGTGGTCAACCTCAAGGTCCACCCATGTTGTTGCAAATGGCATGATTTCATCTTTTTTATGGTTGAGTAGTATTCCATTATAGATATATGTATATAGCACATCTTCTTTATCCTTTCATCCATTGGTGGGCACTTAGGTTGCTTCCAAGTCTTGGCTATTGTATATAATGCTGCAATAAATATAGGAGTCCATATATCTTTTCAAATTAGTGTTTTCATGTTTTTTGGATAAATATCCAGAAGTGGAATAGCTGGATCTTATGGTATTTCTGTTTTTATTTTTGGGGGAAATCTCCATACTGTTTTCCATAGTGGCTGTACCAGTTTGCATTCTCACCAGCAGTGTATGAGGGTTTGCTTTTCTCACATACTCTCCAACAATTGTTATTTCTTGTCTTGTTAATTATAGCCATTCTGATGAGTGGGAAGTGATATCTCATTATAGATTTTGTTTGCATTTCCCTAATAATTAGTGGTGTTGAATATCTTTTCATGTGACTGTTGGCCATCTGTATGTTTTCTTTGAAAAATGTCTGTTTGTATCTTCTGCTTATTTTTTTTTTATCAGGTTGTTCATTTTGTTGTTGTTGAATTGTATGAGATTTTTATTATTTTGGAAATTAATCCCTTATTGGATATACAATTTGCAAATACTTTCTCCCACTTGGTGGGCTGTTTTTTAATTTTGTTGTTGGTTTCCTTTGCCATGCAGAAGCTTTTTAGTTTGGTGTTGTCCCATTTGTTTAGTTTTTCTTTTGTTTCCCTTGCCTGAGGAGTTATGCTATTCTAAAAGACTGATGTCGGAGAGTGTACTGCCTGTGTTTACTTCCAGGTGTTTTATGATTTCAGGTCTCACATTCAAGTTTTTAATTTATCTTGTGTTAATTTTTGTGTATGGTGTAAGATATTGGTCTACTTTTTTCTTTTGCATGTGGATGTCCCAGTTTTCTGAACATCACTTGTTGAAGAGAATTTTCTTCCTCTATTGTAGGTTCTTGGCTGCTTTGTCAAAAACTAGCTGTCCATAGATGTGTGCTTTTATTTCTGGGCTTTCAATTCTGTTCCATTGATTCATGTGTTTGTTTTTCTGTCAGTACCACGCTGTTTTGATTACTATAGCTTTTGCAGCGTATCTTGAAATCAGAAAGCATGATAAATCCAGCTTTGCTTTTCTTTCTCAGTGTTCCTTTGGCTATTCAGGGTCATTTGTTGTTTCATATAAATTTTAGGATTTCTTTATCATCTTGTGAGATCAATGTATGAGTGTATAAATAGTTTTTAAAACCATAAGTTACTATGTATATCTATGATTTTTGTAATAGTCTTTTTCTTTATTATTTTCTAGCTTCTATCTAGCAAAAAAGCATCTTGCCTGCCATTCATATATTTATGCACAGAGATCAAAGTGTTATGTGATAAGGTAGTGCTTTAGGTTTCAAAATTTAGCCAAGGTGATGAGCAGTGCTTAGAATGAATGGATAGGGAGATCAGGTAGGAGTGGTGATGAGATAGAGAGGAGACTCTAGGAATTCAAATCAAAGGTAAATAGACAAAAATATGGAGACATAGAATAGTAAGAAATGAGGCCCAGGGATAAGAGAAAGAAAAGATTATGTAAATAAAAATGAATGTGAACACACATCACATTAAAGAATATTAAAGTTGAAGAATTAGAGAATATCAAGTCTTTTTAATCCAGTCATTTCACAGTGAGGGAAATGGAGACCTAGAGTGTTAGTCAATGCATTCTAGTAAGTGGTCCATCTAAGACTCTATCCTCACCATCAGAATGAGACCCTTTCCACAGGTGTAGATATGAGAGGGAGGAGGACACAGAATAGAGGTGGGAACTGCTGCTGGGAGCTATAAAAGGGAGAGAATAACTGGAAGAATTTCAGACTGAGAAATGAAAGTCCCAGTACAAGCCATCTGGTTGTGGGAAGCAGTAGGGTTTCTCAAATAGGGAAGTGAACAGGGGGTGAGGTTTCCGCTGGCAGAGAGGGGGATGATACAGTGAGAAACTGTGTGGGTTGGGGACATGACATCAGAGTTCTGAGGAGAGCTTTCTTTCTAGAGGGACAAAAATCACCTACTGAGGTGAATTTGGGGGAGTACCAGATAAGACCCCAGGGAAAGGTGAACATGAAAATGCCCTTGGCCTGAACACCAATGGGGCAAACTGAGGGAGCCTAGGGAAGGCTGGTGACAGAGGAAGAGCACTAGGCTCCTCCATGATATCTGGGGCCCATTACTCAGACTGGATTCTAATCTTAGGATGTCCCACCAATCTCAGGTTATTCTTTTGGGATTCTGGGTTTCTAGATGGCATATATAACCATCCCCTTCCCTCCCCACTGTGTTTTATATAAATTTCAGATTCTTGGATGTATGTTCATAAGTATTCACCAGTACAAATAATCTGTTAGTTTTCCTTCTCATGGAACCCACTCCCCTCTAGCTCCCCTACCCTTTTTGTTCAGGATTGAGATATATGAGCCAATAATTGACTTCCTTAGGAGTCTGCTTTATTTTTCATGAAGGTAATTGAAATATTCTAATCATGACCTTAACATGGCCATGTTTATGTTGCAACTCTACAACAGAGTGCTGAATAGATATGGAGAGGATTTGAATTGTGACATATAGCTAAAGGATTGTGTCAGTAATCTAGGTCCCACAGCCTAAAATTCTAATTGTCACCATAGTTAAGTGGATAACTGACTATTATTTCACAATGACCTATGATCCTATTTGACCAAGTGTTCTAAAACCTTTTTGTGATTTTTCCAACAAACTTCCAAAATCAGACTGTAAATGAAGTCTTTTTTGACTTGGATTCCAAAAGATTTGCTAAACTAATTAGGCTTATTTGCTACGTTAAATTACATAGAAAGTATTGTCAAAGAATAAATAACATTACACCTTCTTTATGTTGTATTTATATAGGTATGTAAATATTATTGAAATCATGTGAAATTCCTAAAAATCTAATATGTCCTGGTATAATGTTATTAGCCATAACTGTAGTTATTATCTTAAAATATTGTGTCACAGAAATAACCAAATTTGTTTGTAAATTTCATTATAATGAACGATTTTTAAGCTTTTGGTTATTTATTGTTACTCTGATGCTTTTCCAAAAATACTTCATAGAAAGGAAACATTTAATTAAACTGGGTCTTGGTGATCAAAATTGAGGCTCACGCTAAACGGACTGAATCTGAACATCAAAGTAATGTTCTAACTGACTTTCATGTAAAGGCAGCAACAACAGAATCTATAAAGTTCAATAAGTGTCAATGAAGTACATTCTGCCTTTGCCATGAATAGCACCTCATTGCCAGAGTTTTGCCATCCCGATGTTCTTGTAACATGGCAACAGTCTGCTCCTATATCAGAGAAATTAAGATGGGTAGACAATGGCTCTAAATAAAATCAGGGCTATGAGAAATTCAAAACAGCTGCTTGGCTCTTCCCTGCTCCCCGTCAAACTGCATTTCTTGGTGTTGTATTCTTTCACCCACCATAGTGCATTAAGAAAAACTGTTTCTGTCCCTTGAGGCCTCAGACCTCCTCCCTCTGGCTATTTGAGCACCTGCAGCTGGATTTCAATTGACTGACTCTTAGTATGGTTTATCAATATGTTCTTGTTATTGTATGTATGTTTTCTGGATGGGTTAAAGCCTTCCCCTGCCACAAGGCTGATACCCTCACCGTGGCAAAGAAAGTTAGAAAATGTATTTCCCACTTGGGGTATAACTTTCGTAAAGTCTTTAGTGATTGAGGCACCCACTTCCCTGGGCAAATTTTACGAGCCTTGACAAAAACTTTGCAAACTTCTTGGAATTATCACCGTCTCTCTCACTCTCAATCATCAGGCAAAGTTGAGAAAACTAATGGAAAAACTGGATTCAAGCAGAACAAGTATTATTTACATGGAACTTCATGAACTGAGGAGGACTCTCTAATGTTTTGTTTTTCCGGATTTAAAGAAATCTTTTCTCTTTGGTAAGATACCTTTGTGAACAAAGATGAAATATTTATTTTTTTCTCTCTACTTGAGACCTCCAAAATTCAAACACTCTTACTTATGTAAATAATTAGGCCAAATTTTAATATAAACAAATTAATTTAATGTGACTAGCATTGGTGGAAATAATGGAGGTAATTATAGAGAGAAGAATTATGTTTGGACCTTTGTAGATATTAGATTCTCGTTCTGTTAATGGTCTTTGAAATTTTGTTATACACATGTAGACTGGACTCCTCTGGTCTAAGTTGTTGTCTTTGGTCTACTGACTGTTTTCAGTGCCCTCTTTGGAAAACATAAATTCACTCCATGTGAGATAATCTCTGGCAGACCAATGTCTATTGGTATGCAACCTTCTACTGATCCACTGTTGTATTATGTTACTATGACCAGATACAGTAAGACTCTATTGTCTTATGCTCAAGCTTATCATCAACAGGTTGTAAAAGCTTTCCTGGATTTCAATTTAAAGGATTCTGTTGGTCACCTTCTAGAGCCTAGTGACTGGGTAGGTATTCTGGAAGTGTCAGGAAATGAAGACAGCCCATCAGCTCCATTGGAAAGGACCTTACCAAGTGCTCCTGACTGCTGAAAATGCTGCAGAACTACAAGGCATTGAACCTTGGAGATGTATCTCACAGCTAAAGAAGGCTCCACCTGACATCTAGTCTTGTACAAATGCTGGAGACTTCCAAATCAAATTGACCAGGAAGAGAAGTAGCTGACATTTGATGTTGTCAGCTTTCCCAAGGCTCGGGCCAGACCAGTATATCTGTACACACCACTCTTTCCTCATGACTGATCCTCTTTATAATAGACTTACTCTATGACACTGATAAACTTCTTGAGCCTGATGGTAATAATTCAACATTCGTGCTAAGAAAGACCCACATAGTTTGCTGTGTGTATCAGAATATCACTTAATGACTTTTTATGTGTTTACTATTGGAGTTTGCTTTGTGTACTTGTGTTTAAACTTCTTATGCTACTAATCACTCAGATCTTCTCCAGAACTTCAACAAATCCCAAGATTATGGTCTCTCAATGTATCAACATGATAAATAAGGCTTAGTCACCTGAACCTTCAGGTAACTGGATGAAATTCCCAGGTGAGCAAACTGCCTAAGAGTCATTCCTTGACTGTCTCCTTATTGCTCAAATGTAACCTACTCTTTATGACATTGACTCCTTGGAATAACCATTAAAAAAAGGAAAAAAATTTTCTCCCAATGTAGGACATGACTTTCTGGGACAGGTCCATCCCAGTGA
Organism: Diceros bicornis minor; assembly: GCF_020826845.1. Lineage (NCBI taxonomy): Eukaryota > Metazoa > Chordata > Mammalia > Perissodactyla > Rhinocerotidae > Diceros > Diceros bicornis. The sequence continues at coordinate 62,519,667 of NC_080743.1, forward strand.
TGTGGGACTAAAATAATCAATGGTTCATAAGTGATGATTTCAGAGAAAAATCCCAGTCAAACTGGTGAACTGTGAAATGTGAAACAAAATGGGGTCACTTATGTTTAAGAGCTTTAAAATATGTTGGGAAGCCATTAAGGAAGTGAGTCTTATGAAAATTGTCATTGGGCAAAACATGAACTTTCGAACTGAGTTAGCTTGCAAATATTCTGAGAATGCTGCAAGGAAACTGCAACCTGTCACAGTGATGGACTTGTGCCTCCCCCTAGATAGCCTTAGCAATAAATAATGTTTAGTCAAGACTAGCTTTCTGCCTCCAACCCCAAGTAACTACTTTGTAAGCAAACCTCTCTTTTGCATTTAAAAGTCTCTGCCTCTTACTCTCTATCATGACACTATTTGGGTTGCTACCAGAATCTGTGTACCCTGAATTGCGATTTTTTAATCCTAAAATATATGCCTCTTTGCCTCTCATTTTGGTTTTTTATTTTTAGGTTAACACAGCATGTGTTGTGTGATTTTTTTTGGTGAGTGAATTTATGAAATAAAATCAATAGGAGGGACTAGTCTTTGCATTTTTCATGGTCCTATGCACTCTGGGATGGCTTTAATTTTACCTCTAGGGATAATTGAGAGCTGGCTATAGTGTATACAGTTGCTTGGGGTAATCATAGGTGATCTGAGAAAGCAATTATTTATTTGTCCTTCCAGTGCTGGTAGCAGTGAGGAGTAGCTGCTGAAATGCAGAGGAAGACAGATAGCTGATGCCCTTCTGCAGAACCATGGAATCCCAGCAAACAAGGATACAAAAGGGGGGAGCATCCTCACTCAGCCCTATGTGACAGGCCATCTACAGGCTCCTTTATTTTAAACTCTAAATCAATAGTATAAATAGATGTAGTTTCTACGTGACAGGAGGGAAAGGAAGATTTGAGGTGTTATATTTTTTAGATGTCTACTTTTGCTGTACTGGCTACTAAAAAGTTATGTGTAACTTCAAGATGAAAGATATTAGCAGCTTCTTAAACAGAGGGTAATCCCAATCTTCTGGAATTTTAATGAGGTAATTCATTGAAGCTTCTTTTTTTTATTTTAAAGATTTTATTTATTTTTTCCCCCCAAAGCCCCAATAGATAGTTGTATGTCATAGCTGCACATCCCTCTAGTTGCTGTATGTGGGACGCGGCCTCAGCATGGCCGGAGAAGCGGTGCGTCGGTGCGCGCCCGGCCAGCAGCGGAGCACGAGCACTTAACTGCTAAGCCACAGGGCCGGCCCACATTGAAGCTTCTGACTTGGTCTGCTGTTAAATGATCTAAAGTCAATGAAAATTTTGCTGCACTTCACTGTGAATTTCCTGAAAGTACCCCCAGCCATATCAAATATGTGCCTCATAGCTGTTGTCTCATCGCTATCATGGTATTTATCAGACATGAAAGTAACTTCTTTTATACCTGTCTGGATGATAAGCTTATCACTTGCGTTACATGAGAACAAGGCAATATATATAGTACAGCTTTTCATATTTGCTGAATTTCTGTTCATGGTGACATTCAGTTTGGCATGGCACATGTAAGAGTATTTGGTACCTGGCTTACTCTCCAGTGTCCTCTAAAGGAACTGGTTGTTGCTGTACACATTTGACATTCTATTTTACCCAATCCCTACAATCATGTTTTATGCATTCACGACTCAGGCTCTGATCTTCTGGATCTTTGCTTCTCTATGCTAATAAGAAAGTCACTACCATGAAATACTTAGGTCATTATAGTCACTCTCTTTTTTTAGGACTTCACGCATACTGAGTTAATTCAGCTGACCCCCTCCCAGTCTCCCATCCTGGGTCCATGAGGCTGTAGGTCCCTACTGGACCCCAGCATTGCTGCCAAAGTGAACCCAGGCCATTCAGTGATATCTGAAATTAGCTATTTAGCTCACTAATTTTCAGTTTATTTGTTCCAATATAAACATTTTAAAGTCTACAGATTTCCCTTGAAATACCACTTTGTGCAAAAATGGAGGGAATTTCAAGAGAGATTTCAATACAATTCTCACAATTATTATTAAGTACAGTAGTCAGAATATCAGCATAGATATAAAAGACTCAAACAACAAAATAAAAAAATTAATCTAGGTAAACTATATAGAATTATTAAACTAAACTATATAGAATTATTTTATTGTTATTCAGTCCTAAGTTCTTATAAATTTTCAGTATAATTTCTACTTTGGCTAATGAATTCCTTAGCAGTGTGTTTTTAAATGAAGTATATGGAGATTTAAATATTATCTTTTTCTCTAGTCGTGTGCTTTGATTCTTGTCTCTTTATCTTTCGTGTAAGTTTCCTTTTGTAGTTACCATGAGGCTTACATAACACACCTTAGAGTTATAACCGTGCATGCTGAATAATCTGCTCATAAACTTCTGAGGATTTCTGTGTATTTAACAAATTGCTTTTCTTTTGCTTCTTTTCAGATTCTCTCCTTGTCTTAACTTTTGACAGTATAATAGCAATGTATTTTGGTGTAGGTCTCTTTAGATTTATCTCACTCGATAATCTCTTTGGGCTTCCTGGATCTGGATGTCTGTTTCTTTCCCCAGGTTAAAGAAATTTTTAGTTATTATTCTTTGAATAAGCTTTCTGCCTCGTTTTCTCTTTGTTCTCCTTTTGGGCCCCTATATTACATATATTGGTCTGCTTGATTGTGTCCCATAATTCTCTTAGGCTATATTCACTCATTTTCATTCTGTTTTTCTCCATATCTCTTATCCTCTCTTTTACAATTTTCCATTTCTTTATTTCTCTTTATCGTATTCTGGAAAAATGCCTCAGAAGTATCTTCCTACTCTCTAAATCAGTCTTCAACTGTGTCTATTATGCTATTTAATGAACGCATGGAGTTTCTTATGTTGTAAACTTATTTTTAATTTATAGATGTCCACTTCTGCTAGTTTCTTTTTGTAGAGTTATCTTTGTAGTTGCATCCTTCATTTCTTTTTCAGGAAGATCAGCCCTGAGCCAACATCCATGCTAATCCACCTCTTTTTTTTTGCTGAGGAAGACCGGCTCTGAGCTAACATCTATTGCCAAGCTTCCTTCTTTTTTTTCCCCCAAAGCCCCAGTAGATAGTTGTGTGTCATATTTGCACATCCTTCTAGTTGCTGTATGCAGGATGTGGCCTCAGCATGGCTGGAGAAGCGGTGCATCGGTGAGCGCTCAGGATCTGAACCCGGGCCACCAGTAGCGGAGCACGTACACTTAACCGCTAAGCCACAGGGCCGGCCCCATCCTTAATTTCTTTAAGATTTCACATTGCTATTACATATGGTCTCTCTCATAATCACAACGTGTTAGTCCTTGGTAATCTACATATGTTGTTTCTCATCTGTACTAACATAATGGTTTGGTATTCTTTACTTGAAATAATAGATGTTTTTAAGCTACGTGAGTTTAGTTTGCATAATTTGGAATTATTTTTTCCAAAGAGAATTTGCTTTTTGTTTTCCCCCTGTAGAGGTTTATACTCAGAATGAGTGTCTAAGACTTAGCTTTTCACTTCCTTGTTGTTTCAATGACTAATATGCCTGTAATGAAGTTCCAATGGAAATTAGTGTCAGAGCAGCCATGACCTTCTCTGCTGCTGCATCTCTAGGCTGGCTCCCTGACGTTCTTGATTCCCTACTCATCCATTTCTCACTCTTCTGGCAATAACAGTCTACTTACTTGGCTTGAACTCTATGTCCCTAAGACCGAGTCTCTAGTGGCTCAGTTCTTTCTCCCATACTATTCCTCTACAGCAGCTCTGACTCAGTTCTCATAGGTTTCTTATTTGTTACACATTTTGTGTATTTGTTTGCTTTTGAAGAAATGAAGTTAGAGATATCTTAACTTTTGTGAGTCATAGCCCCAAGTAAATGTTTCATCTGTATTCTATTTGTAAAGTAGGAGCTCCTAGGCTCATGATAGAAAAATGGAACCCTAGATTCCGTGTTGTGTTTTAACATAATTACATATTTTTCTTCTTTCTTTTCCTTTTACCCAGCCACAGATAATTATGAGGAGAAACAGATCATTTATAAACAAAGTGAAGAAACTATGGTTTTCTTTGCAATTTGGCTACAATTCAACAGCAATAAACAATTTTCTGGCAGGGATATAAAAGGATGCAGAAGATCGTTGTTCTCACGGTAACACTATAATTTTAGATATTATAAAATTTGTACTTATTTGTGAAACTATTGATGAGAGGTAGATAAAAGAAAATTCCAAATGGGATGATTTTTCAGAGAGAGGAGGCTTTTCTACATGGCTATCAAGCAGTGGCAGTTACTAGATGCAACAGGGGAGAAGAAAGCCGGCCAAAATTGAGAGAGATGAGTGATTGACAATGGTGGGGACAGGGTGGTGAGACTGAAGTCTAGAAGACCCTCAAATGCAGCTATAATTTACTTGACCTAACAATTCTCCCTGGCTTCCCACTCCATTTTGTTAAGAAAAGGACAATGATACATAAGAATATATCTATGGAGAATGGGCGAGACTGGATAATACACATAGTCTCTGGAGAAAGTGTCTAGAAACAAAGGGTTCTTCTACCAGTGATTCAAAAGATGAAACTTAGGTCCAACTCCCACCAGGCTCCAGGATTAAGCACTAAAAAGATCAAAGAAATTAGACTTGGATAAGAACTGCTGTGGCACCAGGAGGAAGGCTAACCAGAGATGAGGTCTACTTCAAAAATTACTGCCAAGGTCAAGCTTAATTTGATACATGATGAATTCTGAATAATCACCTTCTCCCTCTAGCAGCCATGCATTGGAAAGAGACTGTACCCTCTTGGAAATGAAAACAAAGCAAAAAAGTTGTATAATTAAATCCCCACTAATATCTACATACAACACCCAATACATCATAAATCATTGTGAGATAAGTGTGGAAAATGGGACACACAGAAAATAAAAAATTAAAGAAACAGTCCCACAGATAAACCAGATACTGGCACTAGCAGAAAAGGTGATTAAAACTAGTATTATAAATGTTTTTGGCTTATGGCACTGCCTTCTGCTAGCTCTGTCCCTCAAGTAAAGATTACTGCTCCTCTCTAAGTGGCTGACTCTACTTGACTCTTTCTCTTTACAGGTTACAGTAATGACTCTCTTTACTTGGCCATTAAGGCCTAGAAGTGGTGATAGCTCTGCTGCTACTAGCTCCAGGTTAATTCACTTGACATTCCCTTATAGTTTATAAATAGTCCTTTCATAAATAAAATCTCTTTCCATTATATATATTATATAAATATTTGGAAACGCATAGGGAAAGACAAAAAGAATGGGTGAACAATGAGAAATCTCATAGAACATATCAAAATTTTAAAAGTACAAAAGTTGTAGAATGTGTTTAAAAAAAAAAAATCATATTGGATGACCTCAACAACAGAATAAACACTGCAGATGGAAAAGTCAGTAATCTTGAGACAGGGCAATACAAATTATCTAAGAAAAATCATTGCAAAAATAGACTGAAAGATTAAAATAACTGAATAGAGTGACTATGACTTATGTCATAATAATTGGATGGGGGCAGAAAAATTATTTTTAGAAATAATAGCCAAATATTCACCAAAGTGAATGAAAAATATAAATCCACAACTTCAAAAATCCTAGTGGATCCCAAGCAGGATAAATTCAAAAGAAACTACACCAATGCATGTCATAGACAAAATGCTGAAAACCAAAGATAAAGAGAAAATCTTAAAAGAAGCCAGGAAAATTGATGTAGTATATACAGGGGAACAATGATAAGGATGGCATTTGCCTTCTCATTAGAAACATAAAATAGAGGTTGATGGAATGAATTCTTCTAAGTTTTGAGGAAAAATGAAACAAACCTGTCAACTAGAATTCTATATCCAGCAAAAGTATCCTTGAGAACTTAAAACATTTTCTGATAAATGAGATCTGAGAGGATTTGTTGCCTATAAACCTACTAAGAAATGCTATAGTAAGTTCTTCAGGTTAAAGAGAAGTAATGCAAGCTGTAAAGTCATATACAAGAGGGAATGAAGGGATCTTGGAATAGTAAAGAGGAATATTTCCTAATGAAAAAATGATCAGTTCGTAAAGAAGGCATACACATCCTAAACGTTAATGAGTCTAATAACAGAATTTCAAAATTCACGATGGAAATATCTTTAGAATCAAAGGGAGAAATGCATAAGTTACAGTCATGATTGGAGATTTTAACACACGTTTTCTTAGCAATTGGTGAAATAAGTGAACAAATATGAATAGGCATATAGAAAATTTGACCAACACTATAACATGAGCTATCATACACCTATGGAACATTACACCTTACAAATTTGGAATATATGTTTTTTTTCTAGCACACATGAAACATTTATCATTTTAGACCATATGTTAGGCCATAAGGAGGTCTCAAAATATATTAGAACATTGAAATCTCTCAGTCTATTCTCTGATCACAGTGGAATTGATTTTGGAATCATGAATAATAGGACATCTAGAAAATATCCAAATATTTGAAAATTAATCAGCACAATTTTAATAATACATTGCTTAATGAAGGATTCAAAAGATAGATTAGAAAATAATTTGAACCAAATCATATCAGAATATATGAGATACTTTAAAAGTGGTGCAAAGCAATGACAAACCTCAGAATTCAAATGTTTATATTAAACAACAATAAGAATGGTTTAAAATCAGTAATCTAAGCTTCCACCTTAAGAAGCACACAAAGTGCCGGCCCTGTGGTGTAGCTGTTAAGTTCACGCATTCTGCTTTGGCGGCTCAGGGTTCACTGGTTCAGATCCTGGGCTTGGACCTACTCACCACTCATCAAGCCATGCTGAGGCAACATCCCACATAGAAGAGCTACAAATCTACAACTATGATACACAACTATGTACCAGGGCTTTGGGGAGAAAAAAGAAAAGAGAGGAAGATTGGCAACAGATGTTAGCACAGGACCAATCTTCCTCAAAATAAAAAAAAAAAAGAAGCAACACAAAAAGAAAAAAGTAAACCCATTATAAGTAGAAAATAATACTAAGGATAAAGAAGAGATCAATAAATCAGAAAGCAAACAATGGAGAAAATCAATAAAGCCAAATATTGGTTGTTGAAAAGACTAATGAAATTGACAGATCTTTAGCAAAAATGATCAAGAAAAAAAGAGAGATTCTGTATTTCTTCTTGATTCAGTTTTGGGAGGTTGTATGATTCTAAGAATTTATCCATTTCTTCTAGCTTATCCAATTTGTTGGTGTATAGTTTTTCATAGTATTCTCTTGTAATCCTTTGTATTTAGGTGATGTCTGTTGTAATTTCTCCTTTTTCATTTCTGATTTTATTTAAATGAGCCTTCTCTCATTTTTTCTTAGTGAATGTAGCTAAGGATTTGTCAATTTTGTTTATCTACTCAAAAAACCAGCTCTTAGTTTCATTGATCCTTTCTGTTGTTATTTTGGTCAGTATTTAATTTATTTCTGCTCTGGTTTTTATTATTTCCCTCCTTCTACTGACTATAGGCTTTGTTCTTTTTCTAGTTCTTTTAGGTATAGTGTAAGGTGTTTTATTTGAGATATTTCTTGTTTCTTAGGGTAGGCCTCTATTGCTACAAACTTCTCTCTTAGTATCACTTATGCTTCATCCCATACATTTTGGTATGTTGTATTTTTATTTTCATTTGTCTCCAGGTATTTTTTTATTTCTCCTGTGATTTTTTCCTTGATTTAATAGTTGTTCGGTAGCATGTTGTTTAGTCTCCACATATTTGTGACTTTTCCAGCATTTTCTTGTAGTTGATTTCTAGTTTCATAGTATTCAGGTCAGAAAGATACTTGATATGATTTTGATCTTTTTAAATCTATTAAGACTTACTTTTTTCCCAACATATGGTCTATTTTTGAGAATGTTCCATGAGCACTTGAGAAAAATGTGTATTGGGCTATTTTTGGATGGAATGTTCTCCTTGAATTCAAAATATACTATAAAGCTATAGTACTCAAAGCAGCATGGTACTGGCAGAGAAACAGACACACAGATGAATGGAATAGAACTGAGAGCCCAGAAATAAACCCATACGTCTATGGACAGCAAATCTTTCACAATGGAGACAAGAACATGCAATGGAAAGGAAATTCTCTTTAATAAATGGTGTTGGTCCAGTTTTCACTTGACAGCCACAGGCAAAGAATGAAAATAGACCATTATCTTACGCGATACACAAAAAATTAACTCAAAATGGATTAAAGACTTGAATATAAGACCTGAAACCATAAAACTCCTAGAAGAAAACGTAGGCAGTATACTCTTCAATTTTGGTCTTAGCAGCATATTTTCACATACCACGGCTGACCAGGCAAGGGAAACAGTAGAAAAAATGAACAAATGGGACTACATCAAATTAAAATGCTTCTGCACAGCAAAAGAAATCATCAACAAAAGGAAAAGGCAATCTAACAATTGGGAGAAGGTATTTGTAAACCACATATCTGATGAGGAGTTAATATCCAAAATATATAAAGAGCTCATATATCTCAACAACAACAAAAACTAACAACCCAATTAAAAAATGGGCAAAAGATCTGAACAGACATTTTTCCAAAGAAGGTATACAGATGACCAACAGACACATGAAAAGATGTTCTACATCGCTAATTATTAGAGAAAATGCAAAGCAAAACTATATGATATATCACCTCACACTCATCAGAAAGGCTATTATTAAAAAGAAAAGATATAATAAGTGTTGGAGAGGATGTGGAGAAAAGGGAACCATCATACACTGCTGATGGGAATGCAAACTGGTGCAGCCACTGAAAAATAGTATGGAGATGTCTCAAAAAATGAAAACTAGAAATATTATATGATCCACTTACTGTACTACTGGGTATTTATCCAAAGAACATGAAATCAATAATTCAAAAAGATATATGCACCCCTATGTTCATTGCAGCATTATTCACTATAGCCAAGATGTAGAAGCAACCCAAGTGTCCACCAAAAGATGAATGGATAAAGAAGATGTGGTATATATATACAATAGAATACTACTCAGCCATAAAAAAAAATGACAAAATCTTGCCATTTGTGACCACATGGATGGACCTTGAGGGTATTATGCTAAGTGAAACAGATCAGACAAAGAAAGACAAATACCATATAATGGAAGGTGAACAAATAAACATGTGGAAGGTAAACAAACAAGCACATTGATAAGGAGAACAGATTGGTGGTTACCCAAGAGGAAGGAGGTGGGGAGAGGACGAAAAGGATAAAGGGGAACCTATGTATAGCAACAGATAAAAACTAGACTATTGGTGGTGAACACAATGTAGTCTACACAGAAACTGAAATATAACAATGTACACCTGAAATGTACACAGTGTTATAAGCCAATATGATCTTAATAAAATATTAAAAAAAAAACTGGGATATGTAGCAAAAAAAGAAAAAGAAAAAAGAGAGAAAAACAAAATATCAGTGTTAAGAATAAAGAAAGGAGGGGCTGGCCTTGTGGCATAGTGGTTAACTTCACGTGCTCTGCTTCAGCAGCCTGGGATTCACAGGTTCAGATCCTGGGTGTGGACCTATGTACCGCTTATCAAGCCATGCTGTGGTGGCATCCCATATATAAAGTAGAGGAAGATGGGCACGGATGTTAGCCCAGGGCCAATCTTCCTCAGCAAAAAGAGAAGGATTGACAACAGACATTAGCTCAGGGCTAATTTTTCTCACAGAAAGAAAGAAAGAAAGACGGGGGGGGAGAGAGAGAGAAAGAAAGAAAGAAAAAGGAAGGAAGGAAGGAAGGGAGGAAGAAAGAAAGAAAAAAAGAAAGAAAGAAGGAAGGAAGGAAGGAAGGAAGAAAGAAAGAAAAAAAGAAAGAAAGAAAGAAAGAAGGGAGGAAGGAAAGAAAGAACGAAAGAAAGAACGAAGGAAAGAACGAAAGAAAGAAAGAAAGAAAGAAAGAAAGAAAGAAAGGATATTACCACAGATCCTATTATTAAAGGGATAAGATGGAACTATTATGAAAAACTTTATGACAATACATTCAAAAATGTAGATTAAAAGCAAAAAGTTCCTTAAGAAACTCAGTTTACTATAACTGAAATAAGAAGGAAGAGAGTATCTGAAGAGTTCTATATTAATAATAGTTTTCTATTATTATAATAAATGTTAAATATAAAGAATAAAATATAGGAGGCTGGCCCAGTGATGTAGTGGTTAAGTTTGCATGCTCCCCTTAGGTGGCCTGGGGTTTGTGGTTTCAGATCCCAGGCACAGACCTCCACACTGCTCATCAAGCCATGCCATGGTGGTGACCCACATACAAAGTAGAGGAGGATTGGCACAGATGTGGGCTCAGAGACAATCTTCCTCAAGCAAAAATAGGAAGATTGGCAACATATGTTAGCTCAGGGCCAATCTTCATGTCCAAAAATGAAATAAATTAAAATATAGTAAATAAAAATATATAATAATAAATATTTAAAAATTTCTTATTAAAGACCCTCCTACAAAGAGTACTCCTGGCTCAGAAGACTTGCTGAATTCAATCAACACTTAAAGAGGAAGAAATACCAATCTTACATAAAATCTTTCAGAAGACACAGGAGAAGGAAAAAGTTTCCAAGTTACTTTATGAGGCCAATATATCCCTAACACTAAAAACTTACAAAGAAATTACAAGACAAGAAAATTATACACCAACATTTCTCATAAACTCAGACATAAAAATCCCTAACAAAATTGAATAAAATCTAGCAGTGTACAAAAAGGTTATTATATGATGACCATGTGGGATTTATCCCAGGTAAGGAAGATTGGCTTAATATTTGAAAATCAACATAATTTACCACATTAACAGAATCTAAGAGATTAATCATATTATTATCTCAACAGATACAAATAAAATATTTGAAACATTCAACACCTCTACATGACAAATACTCATAGTAAACTAGGAATAAAAGGGAACATTCTCAACTTGATAAAGGACATCAACAAAAACTTACAGCTAACATCATACTAACTGGTGCCCTTATACGCTTTTGTTCTAATACTGGGAGCAAGAAAAGGGTGTCTGTGCTCATGGTCACCATTTGTATTCGTGTTATCAGAGGTTCGGGGATTCGATCGGAGACGTAAAAGACACTTTCCACTCCAAACAAATGGACTGAAGGTATATTTTATTATATAGAGGATAGTAAAGGTGACACAGATCCAAATAGGTCAAATATTAAGAGGGAAAAACATCAGCCCGACTGGAAAGGGCAAACACCCACATCGGCTGAAGAGAAATGACACAAATCAACCAGAAAGAGAAACACCAGGTTGACCAAAAAGAGAACACATCAAATCAATTATTTCATATCAAATCAATTGCTTCACATCAAATCAGTTACTCACGACATCCACGCCCCACTGCCGGGAGAGCCCTGTCAATCGACGCGGCTGGGCAAGGATCACACGTCCTGGGCAAGGTGTCCCTTCCACAGGTGGAACTCTCACCAGGGCTCAGTTTCCAGCAGTTTTTATACCATCAGTAATTTTCAGAGTAAGCAATTACAGAGTTTGCAGAGCAAGCATTTAGTGTTCCCATGCACAAAATGGTTATCAGTGGCGTACGTGCACTGAGCCCCCTGGCTAACGTCCCAGCCCGGTAGTTGTGTACGTGCATTGTTCTCTTTGGTTATCGTCTCAGCCCGGCATAGATGGCCAGTCCATCCCGTGCTACGACGCTCCAAGAGCCTTGAAATGTTACAACTTGCAACTCCCTCCGTGAGAGAAAGGCCAGTTCCCGGGAAAAGGCCAGTTCCCACCACGCAGAAAGCAGCTTTTATATTTCTTTTTGTGCTGGTGGCTGTAGGTCAATGGAGCGGCCAAACATGGCTGTACTCATGTCAAGACAATTCGACACTGAGCTAGAGGTCCCAACCCTATTATTTAAGAATTGATGAGGCAAAAGAGAGAAATTAACACCATAAAGATTACAAAACAAGAAGCCTAACTATCTTTATTTGTAGGTGATATGATAGTCTCTATAACAGAGAACATTTGCTCCTGTTCTAGCCTTTTTTCTTGATTCAGAGCCTACATATTTAGTATACAGTTTGCAAAGTTTGTGGAAGAACCAAATTAGCGATATAATAAACTAATCTGGGAAAAAGGAAAATCATAGAACATCTCATTAAAATTTTATCAATGAGCTAAACTATTTTGGCTTTATCTAAATTTTTAGATAAATATGAATAGCGGCAAAACCAACAAAAAAATAAAATTTATACTGGATAAAACTACATATATTAATATTTAGATCTATACTTTTCAATCTGAGAAAACTGCATTTTGGCAGAAATAATGGCTATAAAGAAAACTCAGAAAAGGAAAACTTTTACAGGTAAAATTCAACATTTGAGTTGCCAGTTAGTTTTTACACGCATAATTTTTTCATGTAAAAAATTGATGCTTATGAATATAATTTTAATAAAATATAAATAAAATTGGGAAAAATCAAAATTATTTAATGTGACTTTAGAATAATGGAATTAAATTGGCTTAACGGAATTTGGTTGGTGTACTTTCCCATAGATACTTTAATTTGGAGATTTAAGTAGAATGACTCTCAAAAGCTGGAGAAATTAGGATTTTTTGATGACAAATGCAATGTAGAGATCTCATTTGAGGTTGAGTGTACCTATGAAAAAACATATGGGGAAAGTAGCCCAGAGTCAGGTAAAATCCTCCACTTACAGTGAAGTCTTACCACAAAGTTCTCCGCGTCAATAGAATTTACTTACAAGGTAGCAAATTGAGCTTGCCTGCTCTTCTTAAAGTGGTGGGTTAAGATAAGGGTCCCAACAGATGAACAGCTGTTTCTGCAGGTGACTGTCCACATCGAGCCCTGGGTTTTTGATGCAGAATGGAGTGAAACTGAGCAACAGAATTTTCAGAGGAGGAGCTGCAACTTGATGCTTGTGAATGTCTATATTTCACCACTAGGTGTTACTGGGAGTTAGTTACTGAACAGACTGTGGGGTATTCAAGTTTCCCTATGAAATAAATAGATTAATTTTTCATATATCTTATATTTTTTGTTTGTTTGCTCATAAAACCCTGAAAGTATCAGACACTTCTTATGTCCTGCCTGACATTTTAGCCACTTTTTCTTGCAGTCATTGCTAAGGCAATGACTTGTGACAGAACCTGAGTGCTGCGGTACTGCATCTCTTTTTCATTTTTGCATGAAGGTTTTTCTCATGATGTGGTTGGGACACCTGTGAGAAGGTGCTTACCACTGTGGATGCTCAAAACTGCAAAAGTGGAGGAATTAACACCCCATGCAACATAACTTGACTATTAGGGGCTGGGGATCATGGATATGTGATCCCTTAGTGGAGAATACTGAGGCACCATCTGCATGACTCGTCAGAAGGTGCCAATGGGATCAGATGCTGGTTTTCCATAGTGGTGACCACTCTGATAACACACCATTGTGTTGGCTTCCTCTCCTTTCCTGTTTTGCTCTTTCCAGGGTCCCACTCCTAATACCCGGTATCATGTCCCCAAAATGAAGTCTTACCTACAAAGCTCCCCACATTAATACAGTTTATTTTGACTTTGTCTCCTTTCCTGTTTTAGCGTCTGCTTCCTGGAAGGAACCTAAGCATAACTCACTACCCTGAGAAAGAATATTTTCAGCATCTACAAGTATCTCTCATGGCTCCACTTGCCAGTTAACATCTTTTTAAAGACAACATTCTTATCTCTAACACCACAGATTAGTTTTGACTCTGTTTTTCATGTAACTAGAATCATACAGCAAATCCTATTTTGTGTCTGCCTTCTTTCATTCAACATTATTTCTGTAAGATTTATCCAGGTTGTTGCATGTAGCAGCAGGTCATTATTTTTCACTGCTGTGTCGTTTTCCACTGTGTGAGTATAGCACAGTTTATCCATTGTACTGTGGACACACATTTGAATTGTTTCCAGATTTTAGCTATTTGGAATAATGCTTCTTTGAATGTTTTTGTACATGCCTTTTTGTGAATATAAACACTTATTTCTCTTGGGAATATACATAGAAATGGAATTGCTGGGTCACCATTACACCTATTTCTTACGTGTAATAGATACTGGAAAATTGGTTTTCATAGTAGTTATACCAATCTACCTTCCATGTTCTCCACATCCTCAACCATATTTGGTATTATTAACTCTTTTAATTTTAGCCATTCTATCCGGGCTTAGTGTGTCCAATTTTTGTTTACTTCATATATCCCTGTTGACTAATGTTACTTCACATATTTTCATATGCTTATTAGCCTTTTAGATACATTCTTTTGTGAAATACTAGTTTAAGTTTTTATCTGTTTGTGTGTGTTGCCATGGCAGAAGGTCAATCTTTTTCTTATTGATTTGAAGTTCTTTATAATTTCTGGATACTAGTTGTTCGTTGTATATATATATTGTGAATATTTTCTACCAGTTGGGTTTACTTTTCACTCTCTTAATGTTGTATTTGGCTGAAAAGTTTTTCTTTTTAATGGGATACAGTTTATTGATATTTTTCTTTATAACTATTGTTATCTACCTGTAAATTATTATCTACTCCAAGTTCATAAGGTATTCTCCTTAGTCTGTAGTTCTCAAACTTGAGTGGGCATCAGAAACATCTGGAAGGCTTTTAAAGTACAGATTGTTTGGACATACCTCCAGACTGTCTAATTCTTCAGGTCAGGGCATAGGTTCAAGAATTTGCATTTCTTACACTTTCCACGTGATGCTGATTCTGCTGGTCTGGGGATCACATTTTGAAAACCACTGTACTAATTTGTTACCACAATAAGGGGTCTCTGCTACTCACCACAAGACAAGCCAACAGTCGAGAGGCAAGCTGGTAGGAGAGAAAGGCATTTATTAAGTGATATTCTAATAGATCGGAAGTTGGGGGAACTAATGTCCAAAAGAACCATCTTACAGAAAAAAAACTACAGGCCA
Source organism: Diceros bicornis minor (assembly GCF_020826845.1). Classification (NCBI taxonomy): domain Eukaryota; kingdom Metazoa; phylum Chordata; class Mammalia; order Perissodactyla; family Rhinocerotidae; genus Diceros; species Diceros bicornis. The sequence continues at coordinate 62,534,696 of NC_080743.1, forward strand.
GTTATATAGGGGCCAGTCTCCACATGGGCCAGACTTCTGGTCATAGTTCCTGATAATCTTTAGTTTTACTGGATATGCATCAGAGATCAGAGCAATGCCCTGTACCCCGATTAAGTTAAAGATAATAAGAACAAAATGTTTTATATGTGTAGTAAAGATTACTGTTTACATGAGGTATGCCAACAATTCCAATGTTGAGAAGCTTAACTATTTTACTATTTACATTTAGATCTACAATATACTTGGACTTGATTTTGTGTGTGGTGTGAAATAGGGGTAAAATTTTATGTTTTTTAATATTAGTCAATTAACTAAGAACAGCAAAGAACTTCTTCAAGTGTAACTTGTGACAGAAGAAGAAAAGTAAAATGTTTCTCTTTGGGCTTAATAAAGAAAAAATGAAACCTATTTATACATTTTAGAAAAGAGAGATGCCAATTTAATAATAAATACTAGAGCAACAATTATTAACAAGAAAACAATACAGAATCACAAACTATTTGCTAGTTAAAAGTTACTTTCATAAGCCATAGCAACAGTCTCTGAAGTCTAGATGTCTATGAGACACCTCTGTTTAAGAAAATACATTTGGAAGTCAAGAAGATTTTAAAAGTGAAAGAATTGAAGTGATAAAGATTTTGACAAGTGAAAATATCCAGTGTTATGGGATAAATTGTGTCTTCTTAAAACACATGTATTGAAGCCCTAGCTCCCAATATCTCAGAATGTGACCGTATTTGGAGATAGGGCCTTTAAAAAGTCAATTCAATTAAAATGAGGCCTTTGTGGTGAGCTCTACTCCAATCGGAATCAGATCCTTTTAAGAAGAGGAAATGTGGACACACAAAGAGACACCAGCGGTGCAAATGCACGGAGGAAAATGATGTGAGGACGTGGTGAGAACATGGCCATCTACAAGCTAAAGAGAGAAGCCTCAGGAGAAATCAAATCTGCTAACACGGTGATCTTGTACTTCTGGCCTCTAGAACCATGAGAAGTAACTTTTTGTTTTTTGAGTCACCCAGTCTGTGGTTCTTTGTTATAGCCACACTAGCAAACTAATACATCCTGTGTTGGCAAGTTTTCTTCTGGGTGATTGGACATTAAGCAAGGTAGCAAAGTAAACAAGCATATAACAGTCATTGCAGGATAATAATTAAAGATTTAGGCAGCATTTTCAGAACGTATTAGGGAAAATCAAATGCTTCTTAAAATAGTTTTTGTAGAGTATGCTCTTAAGGAGAACTTTGAGTAAATGTATAGCAAAGAGTGTCTTTGCCTACTTCCTGTCTGATAATAAGGGTCCTGATAAAATAAACCAGAAAAATAGGAATATCAAATGTAAATGATCCAAGAAGAGGCATCTACCATGTGTGTTAATTATTCTCCTTATTATCTAGAGATTGCTAGATCAGGTGAGAAATATTAAGCATTAGGGCCAAGAGAATGTTCTCTGACTGTCCAAGAATTCTCATCAGTTTCTTAACTGAGGAGTTAGGAGAAGTTGATATCTAACACACAAAGTGGTATATGTGGTGCTCATTATATAGGTTCAGTTTCAATCCTTTTTGATATCTTCATAAATTTCTGAATTAAAAACCACTTGAAATTTTCTCATGGATATGTAGTCTCACTTCTTGTGTCCTACCTGATTCTTGCAGCCAATATTCTGGTGCTCAGAAAGAACAAGTCCATGTGAGCAGGGCAAATATAGATACAATGGATTTAATGAGGCTCTTTCAATCTCTGTACCTTGTATCACAAGAGAATTATCACAATCTACATTTATAGTTGGTTATATGTTTCATTCTCTAGAGTTTGAGCTTTTATCTTCCTTTTCTTTGTAATCTTAGGGTTTAGACAAGCTCTTGGTATTTAGTAGTCTAGGGGAGGAAGAATTTTTTCTCACATGTTCTTCTGGCTGGTCTAAGAATTAAATTAACATGAGACAGATAAACAGAATAAAATGAAAGAAAGTTTAATAACATGTATACATGGGAGAAACCCAGGAAAACTGAGTGACTCACAGAAATGTCCAAAGCCACCACCTTAAATACCATCTTCTGATAAAGACAAAAGAGGATGTTGGGGGTAGTGATTTGTGACTTCAAAGGGAAGGAAGGAAATTTACATGGAAATAGAAAAGCAAATGTATGGTAAGCAAATGATTGCCATGCCATGCAGAGACAATGGGACATAGAGAGGACTGTGATCTCTAGGACCTGCTACCTGTGCCAACACACTTAACCCGTATTCTTTGTAGATATCCCTGGTGATAGCTCTGTTCCTATTACAGGCCATTTATCTAAATTATTTTAGATAGTTAAGGAGGAGGTAACAAGAAAAACATTCTGAATATTTTGTTTCTTAAAAATAATACTCATGTTTAAGAGACACATTTTGGGGTGACAAATTTTGTCCTCTTTCAATAGACATTGATGGGATTATTAATTATGAAATAGTTGAAATCTAAGAAAAAAGAACTATGCTTAAAACTGACATATATTCTAATTTACTTATATATTTGAGTTGCATTCTTCTCTATGAAAAATGAAGATTATTTTTCAAAATCATTAATTTGCTTTGGAGCTTTTGTCTTTCCTGAATTTAAAGATTTATGGTTTTCATTAATTCTGGAAACTTCTCAGTCATTATTTTTCAAATATTTCCTCTTCCCATGTGTTTTGTCTCCTAATGAAATTCCTATTAGGCTTATATAGCACTTGATTTTAGTCTTCATATCTCTTAACTTCTTTTTTTCATATTCAACAGCTGTTTAGCTCTGTACTGCATTACAAGAAATTCTTCAGATCTCCAACTTAGAAATATTTTTAAATTGCTTTCTCTATTTGTTGCTTAATCCACTCATTGAGTTTTTAATTACAGTGATTAGAATTTTTATTTCTAGAGGCTTAATTTTCAATGAAAAATCTGTCTGTTATTTTTTGATCATGTTTCTTTCTTTTCTAGTATTATTTCTTTTTATCTTTAAGCTTAAAATATAAATTCCTCTATGTGTAATTTCTTGAGGGTCTAACCTGTTATTTGTTTGTCTGCCAACTTTCCTTCATGATGAATTGTTTTCTGTCTTCTCTAATTTTGGATTGTGGCCTCATATTAGGAAAAACTTCTCATGCGGAAATCCTTTGCAGCTTGTGTTGAGGGTGGTTCTGTTGAGACTAACTTTCTTTAAATTTCACTGTGTCCCAGAGGTATCACAATCTCGGAATCACCTTTTATTTTAATTTATTGGATTGTATGTTCCAAGATTACACAAATACAATATTTTCGAACTCCAACTTCAGACTTATAATTAGTAATCCTCAGAAGGAAAAACAAACAAAAACCAACCAACCTTCAGTGACTACACAAACAGACAAGCTTCCATCCCTTTGCAACTGGGTGGATATTTTCTTGGACTAGATGACACTAGCAGAAGCGTCAGTTGCATCTTTCCCCTTGTTTTCCTGGTCTCAAGGCCCTATCTCCTGATCCAAGTGACCACAATAGCCAAACCTCTAGGGAACCCATATGTGCCTCCTATGCCCAAATGTCAGCTCCTGCTTGCCCCTCTGGTTCCCATTATTTCTTTTTTTTGTTCCCTACGGGGTTTCCTTTATTTTTTTGTGAATGTAGTTTTACATTTAAAGGATTAAAAGACATTTTTTACCTTGCATTTCTGGGTGTTTGTATCATATGTCTTTTCAAGTTATGTAGTATGCCATCTTGCCAGAAATAGAATCCATAACTAAGTTTTATATATTTACACACAGGAATCCTAGGGTCATGTGATTAAATGAAGCTTTGGGTAAAGTAAGTCAGAGGGAGTGGCTGGGATGAGATTGAATGGATATGGAGTATGAGAAAATGGAGAGGAGGCCCTGGGGCCTGAGATGAAGGCTAAGTGGAGAATGACTGCGAAGACATGGAAGAATGAGAAAGAAGGAGGGAGAAGCAGGTGGGAAAGAGAAGAACACATGGATGAGAAGGAACGAGAGCCCGTAGAAGTAAGACACATAGAATGTTAGAGCCAAAAGTGATGGTAGAAAATATTCAGTTCTTTCAACCCAGTCATTTTACAGATAAGGAAACTGAGGCCATAGTGTGGGTATGATTTCTCCAGTTCACTGCATCCAGCAGGTGTCCCATGCAGGAATTCATCTTGACTCTCAGTCCAAAGCTCCTTTTACTGCAAAAGATTTGCTGTGAGAGGCAAGAAGTAGACAGACCAGATGCAGGAAGAGCTGCTGGAAGCCAGAAAGCTGAGAGAAAACTTCAATCAGAGTGTGAGGGAAAATGAGAAGCTCAGTAAAAGGCACACGGTAATAAGAGCAGTGGATTTCTCTAGCTGGGAAGTTGAAGTTTCTGTTGGTGGTGAGGGTGATGTCAGATGAGTGTGGGACTGTGTGTAGGTGGAGGGGCTCACACAGGAGGAATTCAAGAGCTTGATGGCGTTTGGGGAAGGAATAAATAAGGCTTGTTAGGAAGAACATAAGCAAGCTTGTGGCCTGAGTACCAATGAATCGATAGAGGAACAGGGAGCTCCTGCGACACAGGGAAGAATACTGGATGTCCCTAGGATAGCTAGGATACCTTGTCTGGTTGAGTTCTAATCAGGGTATATCTCATACATCCCAGTTTTCTCCCCTGGGGTTTCCTATGTCTGCCAGCACACAATTATGATTCACCTGTATAGCCATCTCCTTATCTCCCAATTCTTTTCATTTTTTTTAATCCTGGTCCTGGTCACCTCTACATGCCCCCATTTTATCTTTTCTTTTCTTTCTTTTTTTTTTTGTGAGGAAGATCAGACCTGAGCTAACATCCATGCTAATCCTCCTCTTTTTGCTGAGGAAGACCAGCTCTGAGCTAACATCTATTGCCAATCCTCCTCTTTTTTTTCCCTCCAAAGCCCCAGTAGATAGTTGTACATCATAGTTGCACGTCCTTCTAGCTGCTGTATGTGGGACACGGCCTCACTATGGCCAGAGAAGCGGTGCCTTGGTGCGCGCCAGGGATCTGAACCCCGGGCCGCCAGTAGCGGAGTGGGCGCAGTTAACCGCTAAGCCACGGGACCGGCCCCCCCATTTTATCTCTTGATCTTTGCTTCCATTTGTGCTCTTTCTCACCTCTCCCAATTCTGAATATCCCTCAGCTCTGAAGACGCTCCCAAGAAGCCCCTTTCCTTTCTCCTCTTTCAGGCCTTGTCCTTCATCCACCACAGCTGAGTGTACATTCAGGAGGGGGCTGGCTGACAAAGCTTCAGATCCACAGTGGGATCATGACTCAAGTACCAGCTGCTTCCCGCATCCCTGACCAGGATTAACTCTGCCCACAGGAGATGAGCTGAAGACACTTGGGGTTCTGCTCCACTTGTCTTTGTAATCCTCTTCCTCCTCCCTCTCAGCATCCTCTTCCTCTTCCTCTTGCTTCCCTCCCCCTCCTTCTACTTCCCTACTTCTCCTTCCGACCCCTTCCTCTTCCTCTCCTCCTCTTCCTTTTTCTTCTTTCCTTCTCCTCTTTGATTCCTGCTCCTCATCCTATATCTTTTATGCCTCTTGGTGTCTCTGACCATCTCCCAACCCTTTGGTCCCGGAACTCCATTTCTCATTTAGTTAACTCTTCCTTCTTTTTCCTCCCCAAATCGAAAATGCCTCCTCCTCACTTCCTCTACCCCACACTCAAGGGTATAAGCACTGGGGGCTACATAATTTTAGAGGTACAGTGAAAAATGAAAATGTGAGGGCTCATACTCAAAAAGTAGAAAAAATGCTTTAAAAGCTACTAAAATATAAAATTTTTCTGTTCTTTTGATGTTTCAGTCTATCGTGGTGTTTTGTTGTTCTTGTTGTTATTTTTGTTGTTGTTGTTTCTTTGTTTTAATTTGATAATGTTGCTCTCCCTTGGGAACAATGACTCACAGGGCAGGTGCAGACCCTCTTAGGAGCCAGTGGGCTCCACTCCTATTGTTTTTTGTGTGTGTTTAATAATTTTTGGTCAAAATGCAGACATCTTGTGCGGTACAGTTGATACAGGTAAATTGTATTTTTGAGGAGGATCTGGAAGTGGGCATGCCTTTTCATTTGCTAAGCATTGTTGACGCAAAATAACCAATAACCGTTACACAGATAAGAGAAATAAGGTGAGTTTACTCGAGCCAGAGTGAGGATTATAATCCAGGGGAGGCCTTAGAAAGCATTCCGGAGAATTATGGTTTTCAGTACAGTCTTATATCTTTTTAGAACAAAGAACATACACTAAACACACCCAAGATACATTTTCATCAAAATTTCAAAGAGGTATTCAATTGCAAATTAGCAGGTCAAGGTGACGGTGATGTCAGGAAAGGGACTAATCCTGGCATTTGGTAATGCTAATAGGGCATAAGATGAGAAGTGTGCATTCTTATATTAAGAGAGTGTAGTGTTTACTTTAATGGTTAAGGAGATGTACAATGTATGATTGGTAGGCCATAAGTCAGGCTTTTTTGCTCAAGGCGAATCAGTGTTGAACCTGAATCGCAACCCCATATACCTCAATATGTGAGAATCTCTTGTCAGCATTGAGCATGGGGTTTGAATCATACTGGTCAGGAGTTAACTGTTTTGTTTTTGTTTCAACAGTTTTCAAATTTCTCCAGTGTTACATTGTTTGTAAGGTGAGGCTGTTTGCCAGAGGGTTTTCTTTAAAGTCAGCTTCCCTCTCAGGTTTTTGCCTTTCCTTTGTCCTGTGCCTCAAGAGGAATTATCTCCATACTCTTGATCCTCTTTCAGCAGTGATGGCTCTTGTGACTTGGTGCTTGCTAACCTGCTTGGGAGAGGGAGAAGGGGCGTTGTCTTTGCTCTAGTTCAGTCACATTCTTAGGCAGGTGCTTTGTATTTTAGGATGGGATTGGACCCTTAAGAGTACTTGCCTTTGTCTCAGCAATTGGAACCTCTTACAGTCTAGGACAGGATGTTTTACTGTCCCTTCCTCATTTTCCCCTTCCTCCAGCTTCAAAGCATCTTCACCTGTTTCCTGAAGGCAGCAGGGTTTTCTGCCCTTCCCCCACCAGGTTAAGGCATTTTTCTGTGTGGGAGATAGGGGAGAAAAATCTGGTTGGGACTTCCTGCCTGTCTCATGAAGAAGCTGCTCTCATACCTCTGGGTTGCACCACAGAAAAGGATTTCTCTGGTCTGTATCCTTGACTCCAATCTTTCAGGAGCCCCTGGTGAAGTCTGTGGAATAAGCCTAGAGATATGAATGAATTTCCCGTGTGTGTGACTCTCAGGGGTTCTATATACTCCAGCTAGTTTTTAGTAATTTGTTAACAGTTTCAGCTGAATTATTCTTATTGGCTTGTATAGCATCTGACTTCTGTCTAAAGTCAGCAAAGTTTTGCATCCCCTATTTCCTTGGAGGAGTCTGACTTTCCTTAGATTCTGGGTTAATTGGTTGCCTTGATATTTCAGCTCTCCGATGGAGTCAAAAGAAGTTGTCATTTTGATTATCCAGCTTTTTAAAATTGTAAGTATGGGAGTGAAGCAATTCTCAGCTTTCTATGTTCTAATCTTAACTTTCCAAAAAATTATTTTCTTCCTTAAATTAGCCTGAGATAATTTCTGTTTACTTGTAAACCAAGAAATAGCAAAATAAACAGCCTAAACACATTTATCCAGATGACACAAAGCACAAACAAATATTTAGGAGCCATTAAAGAGTTATAAACACCATGAAAGATAAAGATCAGAACATCCAGCAGAGACCAGCTTATGATAAGACAAGCACAGAACATTCAAGCAGGACCAGTAAGAAGGGAATCTTGGATAAATGATAAGCTTATGATAAGACAAGCACGGAACATTCAAGCAGGACCAGTAAGAAGGGAATCTTGGATAAATGATTCTAGAAGACTCTATTAACTTCACTTCCCACAAGTTCTTACTGTTTTTATTTTTCTTATAAGTAATAGAATTACAGCAGGACCGTCTGTGTGAGCTCTATATTTATTGGCATATGCTTTCATCCTAAATAAAACTGAATAAGATTCTAATTTCACCAAGTAGGGTTGAAAGTAATACTGTCTGATGTCTTAAAAAATTTTTATGTTGAAAGTCTTCATAATTTTAAAAAGTAATTGGATGCCTGAACCAAATTCATTCAATCATTCAAAACTATTCATTGAGTACCTACCACTTGCCGGGCACTCTGTTAGATGTTGCGGATGCAGTACAATAGGGGTATAGATCTAACACCCTCAGCAAACCACTGAATCACGAATCTGAATGGACAAACTTCAGTTAAGTGTCATCATTTCAGAAAATATTGTTTCAAACATGCTGTTTTTCTCTAGGGAGTCTATACATTATGTTAAAACTCAGCATATTCAGATTTATAGGTCTTAGTTTAAGTGTTTTTGTTCCCAAGTAGACTAAAAGTTCCTTGAATAAAGTGATCATGCTATCAACCAGGGGATATTCATGAGTGTAGGAAGATGCTTGTATTTAAGTAGGTGCTAAGTGACTGTTTGGTGAGTGAATATATATCAATGCAAGTCATATGAGGGGTGGTTTCTTTATGTGTTTCAGTGTTCCTGTGGTCTCTGTGATGGCTACTCGTTCTTCACTAAGAATAATGGAGAAGTGATGGTAATTTATACTGTTACACAGGACAATCATAGGCATTCTGAAAAAGTAAATAAAGTAAAAAAATGAGAAGTCAGAGAAGTGAATAAGGTGAGTGGGAGGTGAGACAGGGAAAGAGAATATTTAGGGGATATTCAAAAGGACAAGGGAAGGACAGACTGACAGAAAAGAGCAGGGACTTGAGAAGCTTACGTAGGGTGCTGGGAAGCCATTTAGTTCCATGCTTTTATTGGATGAGAGACAAAAAAAAAGCCCTAGAAGTAAAGTGACTTTTCAAGGCCACACAAGACTTGTTCCACAGGAATTGAGTAGGGGAAGATGAAAAGATTGGAAGCTGGTGCAAGGAGAGAAACTGGGAGCCAGAGAGGTGAGTCAGAACTGGAGGTGGAATAAGTCTGAGTAGGCAGTCCAGAGAACTGGAGGGGAAATGAGATTCTGAGAAAGCGGTCCAGGGTTAAGGAAGGAGTAGATTTTCTTTGTTGCAGACAGTGATTAAAGGAAAGGTTTTTCTGCTGGTAGGAGAAGGAAGTCAGAATAGAGGTATTGTGGGATTGGTTTGCTTAGAGCAGAGATCAAAGGCCAACTTTTCTGAGAGCAAGAAATAGCATCTGCAAATGAAATGCTGTTCCTGTAACTTCCATTGCTAGTGGTTCTCCTCCCAGGTGGTGACAATAAAGATGGTAAGAACTCTGGCAACTGCCCAGTTGGGTGCAAGAGGGTCTGTGTGTGTGTGTCTATGTGTGTGTGTGTGGTGGGGTTTCCCCAGCATATGCCTGGAGGGTGAGAGTGTCAGCTTCATTCCATTCTGAGTATCCCTGGCCAGGTCCCTGTGCTCTTCTGAAGGTTGAAATTAAAGTACAGGGCCCTCGCACAGGCAAGTATCTCCTAAGATAACTATGGGTCCCCTTTCCTTCACATTCTGAGTTTCCGCTCTCTAGTACCTTTTTCTTTTCTGCCTCCTTCTAAATATCTGATTTTGCCCTCATTTTATCTGTTCTTTTACCACAGATTTCCAGGAGCCAGTCTCCTTCCAAATCATCCGGATCTATTCTTTTTACAATCGTTCCTGGGTACAAACTCTGGGCTCAGGTTGGTTGGGTGAGTTGCAGACACATGGGTTGGAGAGCAACTCTGGCAGTTACATTTTCCTGTGTCCCTGGTCCAAGGGCAACTTCAGCAATGAGGAGTGGAAGGAACAGGAAAAGTTATGCTTTACGTCCTCCATTCAATTAATCCAGGCATTTCAAAACCATGCCAGTCAATGGCAGCTTGACTGTGAGTTCATTTCCCTCCATGGGGAGCGGGGATTTGGGTGGGAGGTGTGTATGTGTCTCAATGAGTTTCTGATTCCTCTGGGAAACAGCTTCCACTCATTGCTCAACTTTACTTCTCCCCACCATAAATTTGGAATTATACACTTGGGCATGGGGTGTAATCCAGACTCTGATTCTTCAAAACCTTCAAGGCTTCTGCTGCTTACAAACTCTTCTCACCTAGACTGTGAAGTTTGTGCCTTATTGTCTTCCATTAGTGGTCTCCTGTGAGCACCCCCTTCCCTGAACTCCAGCCAGAAACCCTCCGATTCCTCACTCTTTCTTCGACTCATTAAGTGTAATTTTATCCCCCCTTCCATCTCTTCAGAAATTTCTGTTGATACATTCATTGTAACCTATTGCATTCCTTTCATCCTAGATTATTATAATGTCAACTCTCTCACACTCAGTCCTACCTTATTCTCTTGCCCACACCATTCATGTTGCCTTCTTTGAACAATTTGCCCCCTTCCTCATGTCATTCATCTCTTCCACACTCTCCAACTACCACCAATTCCTCTTTTTCTGAACCTCTGCTGAAACCAAACTTGGCTCCTTTCCTTCAAATCTCCTAAACTTCTCCCTTCTGCTTCTATCATCTTTTGCTTCCATGATTTCATTTTTTTACTTCCTCTTTCAACTCAATCCCTGTTCCCCAGATCCCTTTGAGTTACAGATGGCAGCAGGTTGTGAGCTGCACTTTGGGGGAGCCTCAATAGGCTTCATGCACATTGCTTATCAAAGATCAGATTTCATGAGCTTCCAGAACAGTTCATGGTTGCCATCTCCAAAGGGTGGAAGTAGGGCTCAGCATGTCTGCAGCCTATTCAATTTGAATCAAGTTGGCCTGGAAAGAGCAGACAGGCTTGTCAGTGACATCTGCCCACGTCTCCTTCGGGGACTTCTTGATGCGGGAAAGGCGGATCTCCAGAGACAAGGTCAGTCCTGCTCCCTTCCTCCAAGGCTTTTCTATTCTAAAATCACACCTTTCCATCAACCCCTCCTTATGAAGGATCCAGTAGGGAGAGGGAATAATGGATGACAGATTCCTAGAGGTGGGAAAGATGTGTCTATCTAAATTGACGTGAAGATCTGAACCTTTAAATCTGTGTTAGAGTCTTCATCTGAACATCTTTCCTGTTCTCTGCAGTAAAGCCAGAGGCCTGGCTGTCCACTGGCCCCAGTCCTGGTCCTGGCCATCTGACGCTGGTTTGTCATGTCTCTGGCTTCCACCCAAAGCCTATTTGGGTGATGTGGATGCGGGGTGAGCAGGAGCATATGGGCACTCAGCGAAGTGACATCTTGCCCAATGCTGATGGGACATGGTATCTTCGGAAGTCCTTGGATGTCGAGGCCACTGAGGCAGCTGGCCTGTCTTGCCGTGTGAGACACAGCAGTCTAGGAGGCCAGGACATCATCCTCTACTGGGGTAAGAAAGAACCGGTGCCTGAGCCAGTAATGGGAGTAGGTGGTCCTCAAGCAGAGCAGGAGGGCCAGATGGAAAATTTGGGATCTAGGGACTTCAGACCCAAAAGAATTAAAAGTAAGTATTGCAAGAAATAGAAAAGTGTAAAATGAGGGACGTGCAGTTATAGAGGGATGTTGAAGGTTAGATGAAGGATTCCTCTCTGAAAAGGGATGAGAGAAGAAATAGGAAGAGAGGAGACTGGTGAGATAGACACTCAAGTGAACAAAGGAAGACCAGGGAAATGTAGTAAAATGCCATAGATTTGAAATGACACCCTCGTGTGCACCCAAATCCACAGGACATCACAATTCCATGGTCTTGATCTTCTTGGCAGTGATAGTGCCCCTGGTGTTTCTGACAGGTCTCGCATTTTCGCTTTGGAAGTGCTGGTGAGTTCTTTGTATCCATCCTTCCCTCTCTTTGCCCCACTCCCCACTTGTCTTCCCATCTTTTTTGTTTACTCTCTCCTCATTTCTTCTCCTCCCAGTTCCCTTCCTTCTTACTCTTCACTTTTTGCCTCTACCTCCTGCATAGTGACTTCCATATCTGTTGTTGTCAGGACACCCTGTAAGCCTCCAAGCACTCTTCTCCCTTTGGAATGAGAACACAGCAGTCCAGGGTTGCAGGATGTATGTAAACCTAACACGGGGATGACATCCATTCAATTCTTCCTGTACAAGATTTTTTATTGTTTTTTATTTCTGCTTAATGAACAGTTGTCAATATAAGCCAAATGTAATTTTCCAGGATTTGTTGTTCTGATCTGGGCTCTGGGACTTTAGAAATCAAATTTTAACTCTGAATAGAATAAATTCCTGACAACCTCCACATATTCAAATATTAATTAATCTTCAGATGCATTTCAGATGTCACTTCCTTAAGAACGCCTTCCCTCATTTACAAGTGGAAGAGTCTCTGCCTTGTCTGAACTCCTAGCAGATTTGAACTGTACTTTGCCAAATCCACCCCTCAATTCCTGCCCGTTATTGCAGCTGTTTGGATCTCTTTTCCCTTTATAATTTTAAGCTTTCAGAGAGCAAAATCCATGTCATTTCGGTATTTGTACCCTTGGCTAAGTGTCCTACCTCGTGTAATATATTCTTAATAAAAATCTGTGTTGAATGTATGCCAAATTTGTAGTCTTTTCTTATTCTTTTCCTTCCTGAAATGTTTGTAGTAGTTGAGACATTTGATGCTCTTCTCACTTGGTCATGAGACTCATACTTTCCTAGTTCCTTAGTGACTTCTCTGACAGCCTGAGGAGAAATAGAATGTTGCCTCTGATCATTCTTATTATTTAACTATAGAGACCTGTTGGAGTGAAACTATTGCTCTCAGTATCCTAAACAAAAATGGCATGCACAATATAGGCCTTTGATCTTCAGTGTGGTCCTGGGACACGCAGCAGAGTTATCACCTTGGAGCTTGTTAGAAATGTAGAATCCTTGTCTCAGACTCACTGAATCATAGTTTGCATTCACCAAAATCAGTAGATGATGCACATGTGCATTAAAATATGAGAAGCAGTGATATAGGCGATGCCTTAATGGTAGCAGCACAAGTGCATCACTGAGGAGAAAAGAAGATGGTCAAGAAAGGAGAACAAGAGTGTTGATCCTCAGGGTTGAAGTGAGATCAAGGCAAGGAGAGTACATACAGCACATTCTTGCTATTCATGCCTGTTGTGGTAAAGTCACTGTGAACACTGAGCTAGTGAATATTGAGCCATCACTCCCATGAGAAATACAGGGTTAGGTATTTGTGAGACTCTGATCAGAACATTTGTGTCAACTGAGGAATACATAGCCTTGTTTTATGTGTATTTCTATTTAAAGACACGTTATTTAATATATACATTTCCAAATAATATATTTATAATATGCAGTATTCCTTTATAATAAAACACCAAGCATTGTTTAACATTTTCCCCACCCTGGGTAATGTGATGGTAAATTTCTTGGGCCCTCAGGAACACAGCTGTGCTGTTCACTATGTTTTTAAAAACAAACAAATAAAAAGCAGTTGTTGTCTCGTGAATCCACAAATCTAGCTCCTTTCCCATCTTTCCAGAGCTACATCAGAGCGTTATAGATATTACTTTACCACTCTGGAGTGGCTCCACGTACCGATCAGTGAATTTTCTCTTCCTTATTCCTCATTTACTGCACTGTTGATTCATTAACACTGAACTCATGGTGCACAACACTATAATTCATGCTTGAACAAAGCTTATCTACACGTGCCTCTTCTCCAAGGGGCATATCACAGCCTTCTCGTGCTTAGGAACACTAGATAGCACTTTAGAACTATGCTTCAGGGCCGTTTAAACAGGAAAATCAGCAACCACAAGCACAAAAGTGCACAAAGCGTGGCGCTAAATAGACCATGACAAGGACACTTGATTACAGTGTGAGAACTGAAACAAAGAAGCAGAGCGCCACCTCTTTGGACCTCAGCTAGAAACCTGTGAGAAGCGTGACAAATTTTCCATCACTCTACACATGTCCATGAATGACTGTGAAAGTATTGTGAGTAATTATTTGGGGGTTACAAATAAATTTTAGCAGGCAGGCAAATTAGCAAATACAGAATTCATGAATAGTGAAGATCAACTCTATCTGCGTAACGACCACAAATGACAGTGTGAGTCAAGATATCTATGGCTAAACTTCAATTACTTTAGGATTCATTAATTATTTCAACAACTAATTCTTAAGCACTTACCATGCAGCAGGGACATGTTAGGTATAAAGCAGTGGGGAGGAGAAAGATCATCACTATCTTACGAGCTTGAAAATTTTGCCTTCCTAATTTGATTCTACAGTTTACTGTTTTCCTTGTTTATTGTTTCTTTCTTAGTATGGCAACTTATTTAGGTTAAACTAGGGGAAAGGGACTTAACTCTAATTCGTTTATGGGGCTGAAAGAGGATGCCTAGGGCAAGGAGAACATCCAGAGGGACCAAGTGTAGTTGGCATCAGCTGCACATGTGGAAATTTTGAGAAAATAAAATTGAGATGTGAGGTAGGGAATGGTGAACAATATGAGATGGGAGAGAGCAAACAGTGGGACTGCTGTAATCTTTCTACCTTATTAGACTGGTTGGTTGCTTCTCTAGGGTCCAATCTACCTGGTCACCCTTGCATAGCAGCCATGTGATTTTTGTTTAATAGACTCCATCCTCATCTGTAGACCTGGACTCTGATCAGCCTAAGGCAGTCATGAGAAAGCATCCTTGACAATGTGATAGGCTAAAGGATGAACAGGTAACCAATCATTTAAGTCAAATCATGATATAGATCCCACTTATCCTTGCATAAAGCGATTGTTCAGGGCTATGTACCTGTTCTCAGGTGACAGTTTATGTGAAGCCTGGTTCTTGTGTTTGAGTGTAGGGGAAAGAGATGCTATCTTGTCCTGAATGTTGTGGTATGGGGATAAAGGTTGAAACAACTAAAGCCATTTTTTCAGCTTCAGAGAAGCAGACCTGAGGATGAAATCATACATGCAAGAAGACAGAGAAATTTTATACTTGAAATTTGATAAGAGAGTAGATCTTAAGTGTTCTTACCATAAAAGAGAAGAAGGAAAAGAAAAGAAAATGGTGACTATATGAGGTGCTAGATATGTTAACTAGCTTGTTTGTGTGATTATTTCACAACATATACATATATCAAAACATCAAATTGTACACTTTAAATATATACAACTTTCATTTATCAATTATAACTCTGTGATCCTGAAAATAATAAAACATTAAAAAAAAGAAGGCAGACGACAGACCCACAGAAGAGTCCAGATTAAACTGCAGCTAAAGCCTGAATGACTCTCGATTCTCAGTTATGTCAGTCAATAAATTCTGTTTATTGTTTGAGCCCAACAAGTTGGATTTTCTCTCGTTTGTGACTGAAAGCATCCTGCCTGATGTACATGAACCTCAGGGAACTCTTGGCTAATTTTACTCTTACTTACAACATTTCTCTTCACTTCCCTCTTCCTTTTCCTCTATTCTTTAAAATTGGTTTCTTGCCCTTCTCCTTTATTCTTACAGATGTCCTTATCTTGTTAAACCCTTACAATGTCTTGCTTTTTAACTATTATTTCATCATGGGCAGGAGTAAGAGATTAGGAGGAATTTTAAGAAGAATAAAGGAAAAACCAATCTATATCACATATCATGAAAATTAGTATTAGCAATTTTTGCTTTGAAATTCATTTTCTGTGTGATGCTAGTTTGAGGCTAGAAACATTCATTGGTGAATTTGATAATACGTTCATGGTTTATTAAACGCTTGTACTACATTGTCTTTGCATCTTTATGAAAACCCTGAGAGTATATATTTTTGCCTCCACTTAACTAAAGAAAACAATGAAGGTCAGGGAGCCTCTCCAAAGTCACTCACTCACCCAGCAGCAGAACCAGCACTTTGATTTCTCACCAGTGGTTTGTTAGAAACATATGAAGAGTCCAGGAGAGAGACTGATTTAGATGTCATAATTAAAAAAACATGGTGAATTTGATAATTGACGTGGTCTATAACTTTCAGAAATCATTTATTTATGCTTTTTTCAATTTTCTGTGGTGACTTGTAAATTCAGTTCCTCAGTATTTAAAATTGGAAGCAGACATGGACTATGAACCAAGTGCGTATCTGCACTCACACATTTGTGCTTTCTGCTTTTGTTTAATTTTAATTATTCTGAGATTTTTAAACAGTAGTCTCTGAGGATTAATTTTTGCAATCTTATTACCACGAATTTTCTTTACACAGGTGAGCACATATGCTCTTTTTCTGGTTTATAGATGATTTTAAAAAGACACATATAGGGAAGTTTATAGCTTTAAAAACATTTATTTGTAAACAAGACAGCCTAAAAACATATGAACTAAGATTTTAATTGAGGAAGCTAGAAAAATAACAAAAAATAAATAAGAATTTAGAAAGTAGAAAATTCATTTAAGAGTAGTAAAATTTAAAATAAAAAGCAAAACAAAGAATTGATAAAGGTGACTGACAACACTAACGGCTGGCTTTTGGAGAAAATTTATAAAAATATAAAAACCTCTCACAGAACTGATTAAAAGAGTAATAAATATTAGAAAAGTAGACATATTACAAATGAGTAATATACAGATTAATATAAGAAAATGCTACATATAATTTATATCAATACATTTGTTATAGATAAAATTTTATTTAAAAAATCATAGAAGGGGGAGAAAACCAGAATATATGAGTAATTGTGAAGAAAATGGACAAGTAGTCAAAGTTGCTACTCGTTGCACAAGGTCCCAGCTCGAGGCTACATGGAGAAGCAGATGACCATATTCCATCTACATTGCTCCAGGTAGATAAAAAGATGGAAAACAATCTCAACTATCTTTATGAGGCAAAATTTTCATGACACTCAAGTCAGCAAGAATTCCTCAAGAGAAAAACAAAACAAACATTAAAATAATACTTATAAGCTAATCTCACTTATGTATATTTACTCAGAAACTATGTATATCAAATCCAATAAAATATCTGCAAATAAAAATCAGCACCAAACGAAGTGAGATTTATCCATAGAATGCAAGATGTGTTTACCGTTAAAAATCTCTTAATAGAATGACTTCCTTCAACAGATTAAAAAAATAAAACTGTATAATCATGTCCCGAATTCCAGAAAAAGCATTTAATGTATTTAAATGTCCATTTGGATAAAATATTAGCAACTCAGAATAGAAGGAAACTTCCACATATGGTTGAAGGGACTTATAAATGGCCCACATGAGATAGATTTAATTTTGAAGCTTTAAAGCATTCCAGTGAGAATCAAGAACAAGATGTCTGCCTACTATGGTCATCGGTATTCAATAGAACACTGAAAGCCCTAGTTAATCCAATAAGGCAAGAAATATAATGAGGAACGAAAATAGAAATTAAAGAAAACATTATCATTATTTGCAAATCATATGATTATATACCAGAAAATAAAAAACAAAATATTGGGAATAATAAGAGAGCTCATAACTTATCTATTTATTAATTTAACATATAAATAAAACTTTAAAGATTTCAAGGGAATAATTTTTTTCAGATGATTTGATTTCTACCTACAAAACTAATAGAATAAAAAGGAACCTTTAGAGCTACCATGAAAATTTAGCAAGTTATCTAGACACAAATTAAATATTGAAAAATCAACAGCCCTTTTTTATATAAGCAACAAACAAAAGAAAACAAGATACCATTTATAATAGCAATAAAGTGTATAAAATAGCTAAAAATCAGCTAAAGAAAGAATGTGCAAGAATTCTACAGAGAAATTCTAAAAACTGTTAAAGATCATAAGAGTATTTCTGATAATTGGAGTTTTATGGAAGGAGTTATTCTAATAAAAAATTAGAATTCTTTTAAAATCATTCCAAAACTTCAGTAAATTCCTAATTAAAATTCCAGATGGATTTTGGAAGTACTTAGTAAAGTTATTTTTTCTATTATATGGATGAATAAATGGTTACAAATATCTAAATCCTTTTTTGTGTGTGTGAGGAAGATTGGCCGTGAGCTAACATCCACCAATCCTCCTCTTTTTGCTGAGGAATACTGGCTCTGGGCCAACATCCATGCCCATCTTCCTCCACTTTATATGGGACGCCGCCACAGCATGGCTTGCCAAGCGGTAGGTCTGTGCTGCCCAGGATCCGAACTGGTGAACCCTGGGCCGCTGCAGCGGAGTGCATGCACTCAACTGCTTGTGCCACCAGGCCAGCCCCCTAAATCATTTTTGAAAGAGGTGAGCAAAGGTTTATTCACACTGGAATCAAGTCCTAAATGTAAAAGATAATACTGCACAGTTAATAGCGTATAATCTAGCAGAATGTCTTTATGATCTATTAGTGGGGAATTATTGCTTAAACTAAATTCCCAATTTGGAAACCCTAGAGCTTTGGGGATAAATGGCCTATAGTGGGTCATTCCTCCCACCTTCCATACAGACATACACAGTTCTAGTTAACCAAAGGCCCCTGAGGGTGCTGGTGTCCCTTGCTCCTGATCTTGACCACTGAGGACTTGGCCCTTCCCAGAGGCCTGTAACTAGGTCTGCTCCTTTTGGGCAGGGATCCTGAGCTCTCCATCTCTTGGAGGACAGGAGTGGGCATGTCCAGGTGGGGGGACAGCACAGACTGTTCCACTGTTTTGCATATTGTTGCTTCTGAACCACAAACTGTGTAAAATTGATGTTTCTTTGCAAAAAAAAATAATAATAAAATTAAATTGTGTAAAAATTGTTGAATTTATTTTATAAAATTATAATTTTCTCTTCAATAAAGTATACACTGAACAAAATCGATGGGTGAAAAATTGACAGAGATATTTGAAATTCTAAAAATAAAATATATGTTTTTTTTTTTTTTGTGAGGAGATCAGCCCTGAGCTAACATCCGCCAATCCTCCTCTTTTTTTGCTGAGGAAGACGGCCCTGGGCTAACATCCGTGCCCATCTTCCTCCACTTTATATGGGACGCCGCCACAGCATGGCTTACCAAGCAGTGCGTCGGTGCGCGCCCGGGATCCGAACCAGCGAACCCCGGGCCGCCGCAGCGGAGCGCGCGCACCTAACCTCTTGCGCCACCGGGCCGGCCCCAAAATATATGTGTTTTTTATACATATACACAGAAAGTAATAAGGAAACGTGTTTAAAAGAGTGCTGAATGAAATACATTAATAAATGAAGCATACGTATAATGGCTTTTGTTGAAATTAAAGTTCTACTCAAACTCATTGGTAATTATAGAAATGTAAATTAAGACAAGATCTCATTTTACGCCCCCAAATTGCCAAAATCAGAAAGCTGAGGAGTCTAGGCTTTGCAGGGATGTGGGACAGGTGGCAATACCCATGCATTGGTGGTGGTGAAGTAATTCTGGAGCGTTTGCAGCAAGATCTTATCTAATGATGTACATGTTGACCCTGCAATCCCACTTCTGAACATGCATAATAGAAAATATTTACCCAGCTCCAGAGGGAACACATATAAAGATGTTTATCACAGCATTTTTATGGTGGTGAGGTGTTGGAAGCATGCTAGATGTTTATCTCTCTAGCAACACATAAGTAAACGCAGTAAATGCAAACTATGGGATTCTGTGCAGCAGGTGGAAACAATAGACTAGACAGAGTAATATGGAAGGTCTTTAAAAGAGGGCTGAATGAAATACATTAATAGATGAAGCATACAGTATAATAACTTTTGTGGATATTGAAGTTGTACACATCAAACAACACTACGTTTTATGGGAACACATAGAAACAGTAGGATAACATTTTAATACATTAGAATGTGGTGAACAGAAGGAAATGGGGAAAAATAAATAAATCAGTTTGCACAGGAGGTCTGCTCATACCAAATGATAGCCATGAGTCTGTGAATGGAGGAGAATTATTAACTTAAGAATCTCCATTTAATTTTACAAAAGCTAAGTAAAACACAATAAAGCAAAAACAAGAAAATGTTTAATGATGCTCTACGGAGCAGAGACTGAACTGGGATAATGAGTTGCACCATGGGAAATACCTTCTCGGGGAAAAACCATAAAAAATATATTGTATAAACTACTTATATTTGGAAGCACAGAATCAAAATATCTGCAACATCAAAACCCTCTAGTTGAAAATGTCAGATTTGTTGTAATTATCAAAGGATACAGACTGGGATAAACGTCTATATTTTACCACCAAGTGACAGTAGAGATTAAAACAAAGTTTCAGCATCATAGTTGTTACTAAAATTTGAAGTCTCCCAAATCCTCAAGCAGCTTACAAACATATGCTTAAATTCACAAGAACTTGTTAGCTCAAAAATAATTGAAAATGACTTACAAAAATATGTACACAAATTTAAAAATATATCAATAATAATATAGGAATAAAATCAAAGGGAATTTATAGCTGGTAAAATATGATGAAGCCACGAATGGAGTAAATTAAAAAAGGTGTCATGATACCCTATACACTGGCTATATGTGGGTTGCAAATTATTAGAGGACATTAAGATGAGTAAGACAGGATTAATTACATATTCACAGTGTTTAGAAGACATAGACAAGTAGTTCAGGAAAAGTATATCTATTCCTGGTCCTGAGGCCACAAAGAAATTTCTTTCAACAGTTCTTACAAAGAAGAAACTATTTGGTTCAATGAACAATGTTGTTAGGAAAGTTCATTCAGTAAATTTTACGAAGCTCACAGGCCTGCTTTTTCAAGTCACTTAAAGTAAGGTGATTATATCAGCCTAAAGTAAAAAATGGGGAAAATAACTCTGCATAACACCACATGATTTGGTCCAGTGTGTAGCTCTCAGAAGTTTTGGCAAAGTCAAAGGTAGATTTTACATTATTTATAGGAATGAATAGACTCTAAATCTCCCCCAAATTTTGCTTATGTTGAAATAATACAATTATTTTTGAGCATCAGCGACTTTCAGATTATGCACTCTAACATGTATCTTATGTACAACAGTTTTATATTATCTTTCAGCTACAGAGCAGTAACTTTAATAATTAGTTGAGCTATGGGTGGAATTAGCAATTGGCAATATCTTGTGGCTTTTAGAGATCTACTCAAGAACTGTTGCTTGAATCTCAGGTTTGCTCCTGGGAGGATGATAACACCCATAGAGAGTACCAAGATTCTTCTTGAGATATAATTTTGGTTCTGTTTTAAGACTTAGGCACTTGTTGGCCAAACTACAACTCTTTCCATCCCCAATGCATAATCATTTCTATCTCAGAGAGAATGTCAGATACAACTTTAGACAGGAAAATAGTTAAAACAAGTATAAGCTCTAATTTGGGTACAAAGTGTCCTGAGGAAAAAGCACCTATGATTTTGAGCTTTGAACAGTGTTACTTCCAGTTTACCTATTCAAGAAACTGGTTACCAACTATATACCAACAAAACTAAATGGATAGGTGAATTGACAAAAGGGGTAATACCATTGGTTGTCTCCCTGAGTCTATTTCCACTTCCTCTAGAATAAATCAACCCCCCAAATACTAGCTGAGCAGAATAAAAGCTACATCTCTTAGGCACCCTTTTAGCTGGATGTGGCTACTTGACAGCAGTCTGACCAATGGAGATTACAACTTCTGCAAAGTCGGTCTGAAATAGTGGGAGGTGGATGTGCTCAGCTTCCTCTTTGCTCTTTATTGCTGGATAAAAGTTGGGCTTGGTGGAAAGACCTCTGGCAACCATCTCAGAGTATGAGATCACATTTTGAATGAGGACCAAGCATGGTAAAACCAAAACAAAACAAAGCAAAACAAAATTTAAAAAAAACCCAAAACAGAAGAACAAACTAGGAACCAAGTCCCTGACCAATGAAATGCCAAAATAACCCTGAATTGCCAACTCCCAGTCTCTTCACAAGACAGAGAAATATAACTACATCTTTTTAAAGATATTATTCACTGGAATTTTCTGTCACTTGCAGCCAAACTGGATCCAAGAATCCAGGCTGTTGGCTGAATATTAGTTAAAAGTTGACAGCTTTGGTTGATGAAATGTTTACCTGTAGCTCTTTATTTTTCTCATTGTAATGACCTGTATGGATTATGTATTTTTTGCTGAGGCTAAGTCAAATATTGGACAATGACAACCATGTTATCTCTATATAAATTCATTATTATCTGTATATTTTCTAAAGCTAGGGAGAAAACGCAACCAGCAATTCCAAACTTTATATGAAAAGAAACACGTTAGAAATCACAGTGAACCTCTGGGAAATGGTAGAGTGAAATATTTCACAACTCATTTCACTTAGATAAATCCAAAGTGGAAAATGTAACTTCACCTATGTTGATTTTAGGGAAAAGTTGTAACTTAAAACAAAAACCAAGGAAGTTATAATCAAAGGTGGAATAAATTTTTAGCATACATTTTCATTAATTTTGAAACAATGAAACATTGATGTCTGTAGTTAGGGAGAATAAATTCAATTCAGGATACAATTAACAAAGGCTACTGGGACCTTTGTTAGAAGACAACTTTGGAGAAAAAAATATTGTGAAAAAGAGGATAAATTAATGTGTGAGAAACTTTTGGTGGAGCCAAAGCAAATGGCCTTTAGCTTTAGCAATTAGGGCATGACCACCCGAGTTTTGACCTTGTTGGTGTGCAGTGATCTATATGGTTCAACATGACTAGTTCTTATATCCTGTGCAGCAGCCTCTTTACTGCTGTGGCCTAGACAGACAGCTGAAGGATTTTGCATCTAGTGTCCATTTGAGGATCTTACCATCACATATTGCTGCTGCTATGGATGGTTTTCTCCAAGCCAAGTGGCTGTTTTATATAAATGAATCTTAGGTCTGTTTTTCAGAAAACAGACTCACATGGACATCTGCATGTAAAACATTTATTAGGCAGTGCTCTCAAGAACAACACCTGTAAAAGAGAGAGGGAAGCAGAACTGAGCAGACAGAGAGGTTGAACTGTGATGTAGTTGCAGCAGAAGACTTAATCAAGCTCACAGAGAGTTCTGGAGCTAGGATGGCCCTTCAGAGATTTCCTAGAACAGGCAATGGGGCTGTACATTTTTGCTCCCACATTTGATGTGTGCTCTCCTGAGGGAAGGAACATCCCCTTGGACAAAACAACTCTCTTCCACTGAAGGCAATTCCTGGAGAGGGACATGTCTGTGAGCAGTCGATAGCCATACACCCCTAAGCTGAGAGAATGAGCATATTGTCCTGGAGAGGGTATGTTGGTGACTGGCCACGGCATCCACTAGAGTAAAAGTACTCCTGTGGAGGTAGAAATTTACTTTGTGGGCCTTAAATAAATGCACAGACCTCACCAACAAAGTCAGTATTGAAAACACAGGCCATAAGGCCAAAGAAAATCTCAGGCAATGTGCATGAAATTCTATAAACACTGACCTTCAACTAGGCTGCCTCTGCAGGAATGACTGTGGCAAAAATTCTGTTAAAGGAATCTGGGAGCTCTTAGATATGGATTACTTTAAAACACTAGGCATAAAAACAGTTAGTGCCAGTTTTTGCCTTGGCTTTCAGTCTCTGTTGATGCATTCATTGCAACCTGTTGCATTCCATTTACCCTAGTTATTATAATGCCAACATTCTAGCACTCAGTCCTAGCTTATTCTCTGCTCACATCATTCATGTTGCCTTCTTTGAACCATTTGCCTCTTTCAACATGTCATTCATCTCTTCCTCCAACTCCAACTACCAACAATTCCTCTTTTTCTGATCCTCTATTCAAACCAAACTTTGCTCCATTCCCTCAATTTCCTAAATTTCTCCCTTATACTTCTATGATCTTTTGCTTCTGCTTTCTTTTTTAATTGTATATTAGTGAAACTTATGATCCTTCCCTGAGTGAAGACACAATTTGTGTCTCAGAAATCTGGGCAATAACAGAACTGGTGTAGACAAACTGAGACTATATAATGGGAGGAGATTCCTGAGTCTGTGTACAAGCCTCATGAATTCAAGGTTAGTTTCTTCACAGGTCTCCTTCTTGACCAGGAAGCCAGTTTGAAATAATATAGGAGAGGAACCAAATTTGGGGCATCTCATCTGGGCTGCAAGCTAGTCTAGACTGAAAGACTTCTGCTTCTCAAAATGGTAGACTACCTAATTTGGACCAACTCTCATGTCAAGAACAATTAGAAAAAGCAATAAAAATATCAAATATAATCTGCCTTAAGGCACTGAAGAACCAACAAAGGAGAAATGAATTATTGGGTCAATATCTGGGAGAAGACAGAAACTCACAGAGGTGATCTCTGTATTGGGGGCTGCTTTTCCCCTAGGGGCATCTACTGATTCCACCAGAGGCAGCTAAAGAAACTGAGAAGCTAAGCAAACTTTTAACAGACACATACATTTTCAAATATAGCAGTGGAGCCTGAATTTTGAGTTGCGGCCTTGAAGGGCTGCGTCCTAGGAGTAAGTGGGGTGCAGAAGGAGAGCAAACTTTGCAGAGTGTAACTAAGTTTCAAATTATTTTAATTTCTGCAATTAATAAGGTAATTTTATATTGCCAATGCCCCTAATTAATTCTGAAGGAAAACAACATTATTCTAAGCCCCAAATCATTTCTGTACTTTTTAAATGTAAATGATCAGTGCTCAAAAACAAAAACAAAGAAAAAAATAAATAAAACACCACCCAGAAACATAAAAAGACAAGGTAAAATGAACAAATTTTTTAAAGAAGGACAACAGAGAGCAGACAGAGACTTACCTGGGTCCTAGATAATGGAGTTATCAGGCACAGACTTTAAAATAAGTAGGCTTAACAAGCTCAAGGAGATAAAAATAACACTGAAAATTTTGGTAGAGAAATGAAAGCCATAAAGAAAGAAGAAATGGAAATTATTTAATAGAGAAATAAAACGACAGCAACTGAAAGAAAAAAAAAGGATGGATGTAATAGCAGATAAGGCTCCACTGAAGAGAGAACTTGTGAACTGGAACCTATATTAGAAGCATACATCCAGAATGAATTTTAGAGGGACAAAAGTTTGGAAACTATAGAAAAGACAAAGTACACAATTGAAGGAATACCATGAAAAGGTCAAACGTGTAACTGGAGTCACAAAATGACAGAAGAGGGAATGGAGTAGATAATGTTTGAGATGAAATAATGGCTGAGAACTCTCCAAAATAGAAAATGAGGTTCAAAAATTCCAATGAACCAAGGCAAAATGAACAAAAAGAAAGTCACACCAAGTACATCATAATAAAACCACTGCAAATCAAAGACAATGAGAATATCTTAAATATATCCAGAGACAAGAGATCATTTCCTAGAGAGAAGCAATAATTAGATGAACATCTGACTTCTCAAAAAAAAAAAAATGGAAGCCAGAAATTAATATAATGTTGTTTTCAATATGCTAAGACAATAATAGGGAAGATCTAGAATTCTATACTCAACTAAAATATGCATCACAACTGAAGGTAAATAGTTTTTTTTGCCAAGAAAAAACTGGAATAATTACTCAACATACAAGAAAATGATGAAGAGTATTCATTAGGGAGAAGTTAAACTATTACAAAGGGATAGAAAAACTAATTATAGTGTTGGAAGTCAGGATAGAGATTGTGTTTAGGGGTGAGAGATGGAGTAATTCTGGGAGTGGCATAAGGAGTCTTCTGAGGTGCTAGTGATATTCTGCTTCTTGACCTGAATTGCATAACATAGGCGTGTTCTTTTTGTGATAATTCAGTGATATTTATAATTATGATTGTGTACTTTATTGAAGGCTCATTATACTTTACCAGAAAGCTTAAGTAAAGATAGGAAGTTTTGAAACCTATCCATTTATTGCACACAAATTTTTTCAATTGGTGAAAAAACAACTAGATTATGGTTGCCTTTTAAAAAAGCCTCATATGCATTATTATTTAATTTATACTGAAATTCTTTAGGAATGAAAAAATTAATCTGATGAATGAGAATGAATAAATAATCAGATTTATCAAATGTTAATAGCAAAAGGAAATGAAAATTCCTTGATAATACTTGAATACATAAGTATTCAAAAATGAAATATGGTTATATTACAGAATGATGTGCGACTATGAGTATATGAAAATATTGACATGCTGAACATGAATGAACATATAATATGGCTGATTCAGTTTTTGGCAGGACAAAGTCAAACATTTAGAGCACCATCCAAGAATATGTATTAGTATTCTCTTCTTTTGGCAAGTACTACAGCAAATTATGCCAAATTATGGAAGAACATTTATGAAGAAGATTGACATTAACAAAAAATAATATAACACATTACTTAGGGAATGAAATACAAAACTAAGCAATTAATATTTTAATATGATGATTCAAATAATTTTAAATACAGTAAGAAATTCTAAATGTTTCCTTGAAGGTTTGATAATATAGCCTCAGATATAAGCCAGGTAAAACAAACAATTATTAAATTTGTGCATTTTGAAACTTATATATTTCCACATGAAACATTTTTGTGTTGAAGAATTTTCCAAGTACATGAAATGACTGGAAAAGAATTATATAAATCATTCATAGGCAAGTTACAAGATCTGAACACAGAGAAAAATGATTTGAAGAGTCAGATATATGACAGTGCCATCATACATGGAAAATGTAATCAACAACATTTGAACATCCTTGAAAAAATTCTATGGCATTCCGTATTCTTTGATCTGTGCACATTCTTTTAAGAATTTTGGTGGTAATTAATATAGTACAAGTCTATCTTTAAGTAGTTTTAAAAAATGTCATACAACTAAAGTACTACTACTTTTTTAGATCTCAACAAAACTTTGGAGTGTTGAAAGTACTGAAAATACAAATAAATATAAAATTAAAACCACTGTTGATTTTTTTAAAATTTTTTGTCTAGGTAACATTGGCTTATAATGTTATGTAAATTTCAGGTGTACATCATTATATTTTAATTTCTGTGTAGACTACATAGTGTTCATCACCCAAAGTCTAATTGCCATCCATCACCATACACATGTGCCTTTGTACTCCTTTTGCTCTACCCCCTGCCCCTTTGGAACCACCAATCTATTATCTGTGCCTTTGTGTTTGTTCATTTTTGATGTTTTTTAAATCTTCCCCATGAGTGAAATCATACAGCATTTGGTTTCCTCCATCTGACTTATTTCACTTACCATGATGCCCTCAAGGTACATCCATGAGGTTGCAAAAGGTAAGAGTTCATCGTTTTTTATGGCTGAGTAGTATTCCATTGTATGTGTATATATATCTATATATCTATATCTATATCTATATCTATATCTATATCTATATACACCACATCTTCTCTCTCCATTTATCCAGTGATGGACACTAAGATTGTTCCTAAGTCTTGGCTATTGTGAATAATGCTGCAGTGAACATAGGGGTGCATAAAACATTTTGAATTAGTGATTCTATTTTCTTTGATGTATGCCTACCAGTGGAATAGCTGGATTTTATGGTATTTCTATTTTTATTTTTTGAGAAATCTCCATACTATTTTCCATAATGGCTGCACCAGTTTGCATTCCCAACAGCAATATATGAAGGTTCCATTTTCTCCACATCCTCTCCAACACTTGTTATTTCTTGTCTTGAAAACTACACCCATTCTGATGGATGTGAGGTGATATCTCCTTGTAGTTCTGATCTACGTTGCCCTAATAATTATTGATGTTGAACATCTTTTCGGATGCCTGTTGGCCATCTGTATATCTTCTTTGGAAAAGTATCTGTTCATATCCTCTGACCATTTTTTGAATGGGTTGTTCATTTTTTTGTTGTTAATTTGTATGACTTTATATATATTTTGGAAATTAACTCCTTGTCAGATATATGTTTTTCAAATTTTTCCTTCTAGTTGGTGGGTTGTCTTTTCATTTTGTTGATGGTTTCCTTTCCCATGCAGAAGATTCTTAGTCTAATGTGCTTCCTTTTGTTTATGTTTTCTTTTGTTTTCCTTGCCTGAGTAGACATGGTATTCAAAAAGATACTGCTAAGAATGGTGTCAAGAGTGTACTGCTTACATTTTCTTCTAGGTGTTTTGTGGTTTCAGGTCTGACATTCAAGTCTTTAATCCATTTTGAGTTAATTTTGGTTTATGGTGTATAATAATGGTCTACTTCCATTCTTTTGTATGTGGCTGACCAGTTTTCCCAACACCAGTTATTGAAGAGGCATTCGTTTCTCCACTGTGTGTTCTTAGCTCCTGTGTAGAATATTAGCTGTCTGTAGATATGTGGGTTTACTTCTGGGATTTCCATTCCATTCCACTGACCTGTGTGTTTGTTTTTCCAGTAGAGGTTTTATAGAAATAGAAAAAAAGGAAGTAGGAAAGTTCTCTGTTTTTGAATCAGCATTGTCCCCATCCCCACCCCATGGGTGCTGAGCAAGTAAATATTCTTGTTTACAGAGAAAATGAAAACACAAGATACCAAAACTTATGGGATGCAGCAAAAGTAGTACTAACAGGGAAGTTTATAGCAACCCAGGCTTACTTCAAAAAAGAAAAAAAATCTCAAATAAACACTCTAATAATACAGTTAAAGGTAATAGAAAAAGATGAAATGAAGCCCCAAATCAGTAGAAGGAGAGAATAAAAATCAGAGCAGAAATAAATGAAATAGAGTCTAAAATAGTAATAAGAAGAATCAATGAAACTAATAGCTAGTTCTTTGAAAAGATAAACAGATAAACAAAATTAACAAACCCTTAGCCAGACTCACTAAGATAAAAAGAAAGAAGACTCAAACAAATAAAATCAGAAATTGAAGAGGAGAAATTACAACAGACTGCAGAGAAATACAAAGGAATTTAAGAGAATACTATGAAAAGCTACGCCAAAAAATTGGATAACCTAGAAAAAGTGGATAAATTCTTAGAATCATACAACCTCCCAAAAATTAATCAAGAAGAAATAGAAAATCTGAATAGACCAATCACAAGTAAAGAGATTGAAAGAATAATCAAAAACCTCCCAAAACACAAGAGTCCAAGACCAGATGGCATCTCTGACAAATTCAACCAAATATTCAAAGAGGATTTAATACCTATGCTTCTCAAAATCTTCCAAAAAATTGAAGAGAATGGAATGGTTCCTAACTCATTTTATGAGGCCAATGTTACCCTGATATCAAAACCAGACAGGGAGGGACAACACAGAAAAGGAAAATTACAAGCCAATATTGCTGATGCACATAGATGCAAATTCCTCAATAAAATATTAGCAAATCAAATACAGCAATACATTAAAAGGATCATACACCACAATCAAGTAGGATTTATTCCAGGGATGCAAGGATGGTTCAATATCTGCAAATCAATCAATGTCTTACACCACATTAATGAAATGAAGAATAAAAATCACATGGTCATCTCAATAGACACAGAGAAAGCATTTGAGAAGATCCAACATCCGTTTATGGTAAAAACTCTCAATCAAATGGGTATAGAAGGAAAGTACCTAGACATAATATAGGCCATATATGACAAACCCACAGACAACGTCATGCTTAATGGTGAAAAACTGAAAGCTATTCCTCTGAGAACAGGAGTAAGACAAGGATGCCCACTCTAACCACTCTTATTCAACATAGTACTGGAATTTTTAGCCAAAGCAATTAGGCAAGAAAGAGAAATAAAAAGGATTCACATTGGAAAGGAAGAAGTACAACTGTCATTATTTGTGAATGACATGATTCTATATATAGAAAATCCAAAAGAATCCACCAAAAACTATTAGAAATAATTAATAAGTACAGTAAAGTTGCAAGGTAAAATTAAATATACAAAAATCTGTTGCATTTCTATATACTAATAACAAACTAGCAGAAAGAGAAATGAGGAATGCAATCCCATTAACAATGGCACCAAAAAATCCCTAAACTAATTAGGAATAAATTTAACGTAGAAAGTGAAAGACCTATACCCTGAAAAGTATATGACATTATGGAAAGAAATCAAAAAAGACATAAAGAAATGGAAAGATATTCCACGCCCATGGATTGGAAGAATTAACATAGTTAAAATGCTCATATAACCTAAAGCAATCTACAGACTCAGTGTAATTCCAATTATAATCTCAATGACATTCTTCATGGGAATAGAACAAAGAACTCTACAATTTATATGGAACATCAAAAGATTCTGAACAGCCAAAGCAATTCTGAGAAAAAAGAATAAATCAGGAGGTGTTGAACTCCTTGGATTCAAAATATACTACAAAGCTATAGTAAACAAAACAGCATGGTACTAGCAGAAAAATAGACACAAGACCAATGGAACAGAATTGAGAGCCCTGAAATAAAGCCACACATCTATTGACGGCTAATTTTTGAAAAAGGATCCAAGAACATACAATGGAGAATGGAAAGTGTCTTCAATAACTGATGTTGGGAAAACTGGACAGCCATATGCAAAAAAAAAAAAAAGAAAGTAGACCATTATTTTACACCGTACACAAAAATTAATTCAAAATGGATTAAAGAATTGAATGTAATACTTGAAACCATAAAACTCTTAAAAGAAAATAAAGGCAGTACACTTTTTGACATTGGTCTAAGCAGTATCTTGTTGAATAACATGTCTACTTAGCAAGGGAAAGAAAAGGAAAAATAAATATATGGGACTGCATCAGACTAAGTAGTTTCTGCATGGCAAAGGAAATGATCAACAAAATGAAAAGACAACCCACCAACTGGGAGAAAACATTTGCAATTCATATATCCAACAGGCGTTAATTTTCAAAGTAAATAAAGAACTCAAACAACTTAACAACAAAAAAATGAGTAACCTCATCAAAAAATGGGCAGAGGATATAAACAGACACTTTTCCAAAGAAGATATACAGAGGGCCAACAGGTACATGAAAAAATGTTCAACATCACTAATTATTAGGGAAATGCAAATCAAAACCACAATGACATATCACATCACACACGTCAGAATGGCTATTATTTAAAAGACGAGAAATGACAGGTTTTGGAGAGGACGTGGAGAAAGGGAAACCCTCATACATGCTGGTAGGAATGCAAACTGGTGCAGCCACTATGGAAAATAGTATGGCGATTTCTCAAAAAATTAAAAATGGAACTACTGTATGACCCAGATATTCTCATACTGGATATTTATCCAAAGAACATGGAATCATTAATTCAAAAAAATATATGCAATCCTGTGTTCACTGCAGCATTATTCACAATAGCTAACATTTGGAAGCAATCCAAATGCCCATCAATGAATGAATGTTTAAAGATGTGGTATATATATGTACACACACATACAACTCAGCCATAAAAGACAAAATTGTGCCATTTGTGACAACATGGTTGAACCTTGAGGGTATTACACTAAGCGAAATAAGTCTGACAGAGAAAGACAAATATTGCATGATTTCACTCATATATGGAAGATCAACAAACAAACAAACACACAGATAAGGAGAATAGTTGGTAGTCATAGGAGGGGAAGGGGTGGTGGGAGAGTGAAAGGGGTAAAGGGGAACATATTTATGGTGATAGGTAAAAACAAGACTATTAGTGGTGAACGTGATGCAGTCTACACAGAAGCCGAAATATAATCATGTACACCTGAAATTTGCACAATGTTATAAGCCAATTGACCTCAATAACTAAAAAAAAATTATGAGTATTAAGAATAAAAGAGGAGATATTACCACAGATCCTATTATTAAAGAGATAAGGTGGAACTAGTATGAAAAACTTAATGACATTACATTCAAAAATGTAGATTAGAGACAAAAAGTTTCTTAAGAAACACACTTTTACTGTAACTAAGATAAGAAAGAAGACATCTGAATGATTCTGTATTAATAATAATTAATATAACATTATTTAATTAATCTGTTAATAAATGTTAAGTGTTAAAAATAAAATATAGTATAATGAAAGCAAATAAATATTAAAATAATTTGTTATTAAAAACTTTCCCACAAAGAAAACTCCTGTCTCAGAAGGCTTGTTGAATTAAATCAACATTTAAAGAAGGAGAAATACTAATTAATTAAATACTAATTAAAGAAACGCTAATCTTCTGTAAAATCTTTCAGAAGACAGAGGAGAAGGCAAAAGTTCCCAATTTACTTTATGAGGCCAGTAAATCCCTAACACTAAAAACTTACAAAGAAATTATAAGACAAGAAAATTATACACCAACATTTTTGTGTGTGTGTGTGTGTGAGGAAGATCAGCCCTGAGCTAACATCCATGCCAATCCTCCTCTTTTTTGCTGAGGAAGACTGGCCCTGGGCTAACATCTGTGCCTATCTTCCTCCACTTTATATGGGATGCCGCCACAGCATGCCCTGACAAGCACTGCATCGGTGCACACCGGGATCCGAACATTGTGCCAGCGGCGGAGCGTGAGCACTTAGCCCCTACGCCACGGGGCCGGCCCCCAATACCAACATTTTTTGTAAACTTAGACACAAAAATCCTTAACAAAACTGAATAAAATCTAGTAGAGTATAAAAAGTTTATTATATGATGACTGTGTGGGGCTTATTCCAGATAAGGAAGATTGGCTTACTACTTGAAAATCAAGCATAATTCACCACATTAACAGAATATAATAGAATAATCATACTATTATCTCAACAGATACAAATAAAATATTTGAAACATTCAACACTTCTTCATGACAAAAATTCCCAGTAAACCAGAAATAAGAGAACTTGCTCAATTTGATAAAGGGCATTAACAAAATCTTACAGCAAACATCATACTAACTGGTGACATTACAGGCTTGTCTTTGAAGGTTGGGAGCAAGGCAAGGATGTCTGTGCTCACCATTTGTATTCAGCATTCTGCTGGAGGTTCCAATCTTATTAATTAAGAATTAATAAAGTAAAAGAAAGAAATTAAAGCAATAAAGATTGTAAAACAAGAAGCCTATCTTTATCTTTTAACTATCTTTATTTCTCTCTATAAGAGAGAAAATTTGCTTCTCTTCTAGCCTTTTTTCCCAGTCCAGAGCCTGCATAGTTTCTATACAGTTTGCAAAGTTTGTGGGAGAACTGAATTGGCAATATAATAAATCAATCCAGGACAAATGAAAATCATAAAATATCTCGTTAAAACTTCATCAATGAGTTAACTATTTTTTGCTTTATCTAAATTTTTAAATAAATATGAATAGCAGCAAAAACAACACAAAATAAAATTTATGGTGGATAAAAACACACATAGATCTGTACATTTCAATCTGGGAAAATTGCATTTTGGTAGATATAGTGGCTACAAAAGAAAACCCGTGAAAGCAAAACCTTCACAGGTAAAATTCAACATTTGACTTGCCAATTAGTTTTTACCATGTATAATTTTTTGATAAGAAAAAGAATTTATCCTAGTGTTATACTTTTAGTAAGATATAAATAAGATTGGGTGAAATAGAAATTATTTAATGTGGTTTTAGAATAATGGAATTAAATTGACCTAAAGGAATTTACTTGGTATACTTTCTCATAGATACTCTAATTTGGAGATTTAAGAAGAGTGACTCCCAAAAGCTGGAGAAATTAGGATTTTTTGATGACAAATGCAATATAGAGATCTTGTTTAAGGCTAAGTGTAACTCTGGAAAACATAAGGGGGAAGTAGCCCAGAGTCAGGTAAAATCCTCCATTTACAGCAAAGTCTTACTACAAAGCTCCCCACATCAATAGAGTTTACTTACATGGTACCAAATTGGGTTTGCTGTTCTTCTTAAAGTGATGGGTTAAGATAAGGGTCCCAACGGATGAACAGCTGTTTCTGCAGGTGACTGTCCACATCAGGTACTGGGTTTTTCACTTAGAATGGAATGATACTGAGCAACATAGATTTTTTCAGAGGAAGAGCTGTAACTTGATGCTTGTGAATGTCTATATTTCACCGGTAGGTGTTCTTGGGAGTTAAACAGCTACTGAATGGACTATGGGGTATTCAAGTTTTCCTTTGAAAAAAATAACTGATTCATTTTGTATACATATTGTATTTTCTTGTTTGGTTGCTCACAAACACCTGATAGTCAGACACCTCTTGTGTCCTGCCTCACATCTTCTCAGCCCACTTTTTTCTCCCAGTCATTGCTAAGGCAACTGGTGACAGAATCTAACTTCTGCTGCACTGCTTATCTTTTGCATTTTTGCATGAAGGCTTTTCTCACGATGGGGTGGGACACCTGTGAGAAGCTGGTTATTGTTTGTGGATGCTCAAAACTGCAAGAAAGAGGGAATTGACACACCATGTGGTAATCGTTGACTTTTAGGGGCTGGGGATCATGAATATGTGATTTCTCAGTCGACAATACTGAGGCATGATGTACATGATTCATCAGAGGGTTCCAGTGGGATCAGATGCTGGTTTTCCATAGTGCTGACCACACTGATAACACACCGTTGTATTGGTTTTCTCTCCTTACCTGTTTTGCTCTTCTGGGAGTCCATTCCTAGTACCTGGTGTCATGTCATCAAATAAAGTCTTACCTATATAGCTCCCCACGTCAGTATAGTTTACTTTGACTTTCTCTTCTTTACTGTTTTTAGGGACTGCTTTCTGGAGGGAACCTAAGAACAATGTGAAAGAATATTTTCAGCATCCGGAAGTCTCTCTCATGGCTTCACTTCCCAGTCAATATCTTTTTAAAGACAACAACTCTTCTGGTCTATATTACCATGGATTAATTTTTTTTTTTTTTATGAGGAGGACCAGCCCTGAGCTAACATCCAATGCCAATCCTCCTCTTTTTTGCTGAGGAAGACTGGCCCTGGGCTAACATCCGTGCCCATCTTCCTCTACTTTATATGGGACGCCGCCACAGCATGGCTTGACAAGCGGTGCGTTGGTGCGCGCCCAGGATCCGAACCGGCGAACCCCGGGCCGCCACAGCGGAACGCGCGCACTTAACCGCTTGCGCCACCGGGCTGGCCCCTACCATGGATTAATTTTGATTCTGTTTTTGAACTTCGTGTTACTAGGATCATATAGTAAGTCCTATTTTGTATCTGTCTTCTTTCACTCAACATTATTTCTGTGAGATTTATCTATGTTGGGGCATGCAGCAATGGTTCATTATTTTTCATTTTTGTATAGTATTCCATTGTGTGAATATAGCACAATTCATGTCTTCCACTGTGGATGCACATTTGAATTGTTCCCAGATTTTAACTACTGTTCCTACTTTCTTCTTCTTCAAGTTCGTCTTGTGAAACAAGAGGAAAGATAAATGTTTCTCTTTCAGTTTAATAAAGAAAAAATTGAGTTATTTATACATTTTGGAGAATAGAGATACCAATTTACATATAACTACTAGGGCAACAATTAATATGAAAACGATGCAGAATTACAGACTTTTTGGAAGTTAAAGTTTACTTTCATAAGCCATAGCAACAGTCTCTGAAGTCTAGATGTCCATGAGACACCTCTGTTAAAAAAACAGATTTGAGGGGCCGGCCACGCGGCATAGCGGTTAAGTGCGTGCATTCTGCTGCTGGCAACCTAGGTTCAGATCCTGGGTGGGCACCAATGCACTACTTGTCAGGCCATGCTGTGGTGACGTCCTGTATAAAATGGAGGAAGATGGGCACAGATGTTAGCCCAGGGCCAGTCTTCCTCAGCAAAAAGAGGAGGATTGGCATGGATGTTAGCTCAGGACTGATCTTCCTTACAAAAAAAAAAAAAACATTTGAAAGTTAAGAAGATTTTCAAGGGGCTAGCCCAATGGCGCTTGTTAAGTGCGTGCTCTCCACTGCGGTGGCCCGGGGTTCGCCAGTTCAGATCCCAGGCACGCCCCGACGCACTGCTTGTCAAGCCATGCTGTGGTGGCGTCCCATATAAAGTGGAGGAAGATAGGCATGGATGTCAACCCAGGGCTAGTCTTCCTCAGCAAAAAGAGGAGGATTGGCAAATGTTAGCTCAGGGCTGATCTCCCTCACACACACAAAAAAAAAACAAAGGAAGATTTTCAAGAAATGAAGACTTTTAAAAGTCAAAATACCCAGTGTTATGAGCTGAATTGTTTCTCCCTAAAATTTATTTGTTGAAACCCTAAATCCCAGTATCTTAGAATGTGACTGTATTTGGTGATGTGGCCTGCAATGAGGCAATTAAATTAAATTGAGCCCCTATGGTTGGCCCTAAACCAACCTGAATAGTATCCTTATAAGAGTAGGAAATTTGGACACACAGAGAGACACCAGGGGTTCATATGCACAGATGAAGGATGATGTGAGGACACAGTGAGAAGATGGCCATCTATAAGCCAAAGAGAGAGATCTCAGGGGAAACCAAACCTGTTATAACCTTGATCTTGGACTTTTGGCCTCTAGAACCATGAGAAATAAATTTTTCTTATTTGAGCCACCCAATCTGTGGAACTGTGTTATGGCAATCCTAGCAAACTAATAGATGACTAGTCATTAAGCAAGGTAGCAAAGTAAACAAGCATATATTAGGCATTTTCAGATAATAATTAAACATTTAGGCAGCATTTTTAGAACATATTAGGGAAAATCAAAGTCTTTAAACTAGTTTTTGTATAGGATGCCCTTAGGAGAACTTTGAGTAAACACATAGCAAAGAATGTCTTCACCTACTTCCTGTCTGATAATAAGGACCCTGACGGAATAAACCAGAAAAATAAGAATGTCAAATGTAAATTGGTCAAGAAGAGGCACCTACCAGGTGTGATAATTATTCTCCTTATTATCTAGTGATTGCTAGAACAGGTGAGAACTATTAAGCAGTAAGGCCAAGAGAATGTTCTCTGACCATCTAAGAATTCTCATCAGCCTCTTATTGAGAAGTTAGAAGAAGTTGATGTCTAACACACAAGGTAGTATATGTGGTGCTCAACAGGTTCAGTTTCAATCCGTTTTGATATAGTCAGAAATTGCTGAGTTAAAAACCACTTGACATATTTTCACTGATATATAGTCTCTCTGCCTCAGTCCTACCTGATTCTTGCAGCCAATATTCTGGTGCTCAGAGTGGGCAAGGCCATAAGCAGTAGAAATACAGATACAATGGATTTAGTGAGGCTCATTCAATCCCTGTGCTTTCTGTCACAAGAGAATTATCACATGCTACATTTATGGTTGGTTTACATGTTTTGTTCTGTAGAGTTTGAGCTTCTTTCTATTCTTTCTAATCTTAGTATTTACCACAGCATTAGTATTTAATAGTGTAGGGGTGAGAAAGAAATTTTCCTCTACCCTTCTAGGTTCTTCTGGCTGATCTAAGAATTAAATTGACATGAGATAGAATAATAGGAGAAAATCAAATAAAGTTTAATAGCATGTATACATGGAAGAGATCCAGGAAAACTGAGCAACTCACCAAAACGGCCAAATCCACCACCTTAAATACCGTCTTCAGCTAAAGACAAAAGATGATGTTGTGGGTAGTGGCTTGGGACTTCAAATGGGAGGAAGGCAACTCACAAGAAGATGGAAAAGCAAATGTTTGGTAAACTCTGGACAGCAATAACAAAATAGAGTAACATATGTTGAGGTTTCTAAAATGGAGCTGGAAGGCCGTTAAGGAAACGAAGCTTATGCATGCGCACCATGTCTCTACCCAGGTGAAATGAAACTTTTGGACTCTATTTTACTGTTATCTTGACCTTCTTAAAAGAAATATACTTAATCCCATAGGTAAGAACTTTTTGCCTTAGGGATGGCTTTAGCAACCAATCACACAGAGCCACGAAGTAACAGTTGTTGCCAGCACCAATCACAAATTTTTCAAAACTGTCTATATAATTTATCTCTTTTTGCCTTTATAAACCCTTGCCTCATTTGTCTTCCTCGGAACATGTTTTGGGTTTCTACCTTAATCTTTGCCTCCTGAATTGCGATTCTAATTGCCAAAATAGATATCTGCTGTTTGAATTGTAGTGATTTTTTTCTTAGATGACAAAACAAGTATTTGCCATACCATGCAGAGACAATGGGTCATGGAGAGGACTCTGATCTAGGCCCTACTGCCTCCCCCACTACACTTTTGCCCATATTCTTTGTAGATATCTCTGGTGACAGCTCTGTTCCTGTTACAGGCCATTTATCTAAATTCTTTTAGGCAGTTAAGGGAGAGGTAACAAGAAAAACTTTCTGAGTCTTCTGTTTCTTAAAAATAATACTAATGTTAAAGAGATGAAATCTAAGAGAAAGGAACTTTGGTTTATTGATTTATATTATAAGCTACCTACATCTTTGTTTTGGCTTCTTTACCATGAAAAACCAAGATTATTTTTCAAATTCATTAAATTGCTTTGGAGCATTTTTCTTTCATGAATCTAAAGATTTATGGTTTTCATTAACTTGGGAAAATTCTCAGCCATTGTTTTATTTTATTTTATTTGCTGAGGAAGATTGGCCCTGGCTAAAATCTGTTGCCAATCTTTCTCTATTTTTTTTTTTTGCTTGACGAAGATTAGCCCTGAGCTAATATCTGTGCCAGTTTTCCTCTGTTTGTTATGTGGGTCACCACTACAACATGGCTGATGAGTGATGTAGGTCCATGCCCTGGATCCGAACCCACAAACCTGGGCCACCAAACCGGAGTGCACCGAACTCAACAACTATACCCTGGGGCCAGCCTCTCAGCCATTATTTTTTCAGATATTTCCTCTTCTCATTATATGTTTTGTCTCCTAATGAAATTCCTATTAGGCTTATATTGAATTTCATTTTATTCTTTATATCTCTTAACTTCTTTTTTCATATTCAACAGCTCTTCAACTCTGTATTGCATTGTAAGAAATTCTTCAGATCTCTCAATTTAGAAATATTTTTAAATTGCGTTCTCTATTTGTTACTTAATCCACCCATTGAGTTTTTAATTATGGTAATTAAAATTTTTATTTCTAGAGGCTTAATTTGCTATTAAAAAACCTGTCTGGTATTTTTTGATAATGTCTTTTACTTTTCTGGTATAATTTCTTTTCATATCTTTAAGTTTTAAAAATATAATTTCCTCCATATATGATTTCTTGAGGGTCTAATCTCTTGTTTGTTTGTCTGCCAACTTTCCTTCATGATGGATTATTATCTCTGTGTTCTCTAATTTTGGATTGTGGCCTCATATTAGGAAAGGGTTTATGTGTGGGAATCCTTTGCAGCTTGTATTGAGGGTGGTTCTTTTGAGATTAACTTTGCTTTAAATTTCACCAAGAGTCACAGAGGTATTACAAACTTGGAATCTCCTTTTATTTTAATTTATTGGCTTGTGTAGTCCAGGATCACATCAGTAGAATATTTTTGAACTCCAATCTCAGAATTAAAAACACAAACCAAACCAACATACAGTGAATACACAGACAGGCAAACTTCCTCCCCTCTACAATTGGGTGAGTATTTTCTTGGACTAGATGAGAGTGTAGCAGAAGCCTCAGTTGCATCTTTCTCCTTGTATGTCTGGCCTCAAAGCCTTATCTCTTGTTCCAAGTGACTTCAATAACTAAACCCCTAGGGAACCTGTACAATGCCTAATATGCCCAAGTGTCAATTCCTGCTAGCCTCTCTGGGTTCTCATTTCTTCTTTTCTTTTTTTTTTTTACTGGGAGGTTTCCCTTATTTTGTTATGAATGCAGCTCTTCATTTAAAAAGAACTCAAAAGTATTTTTTACCTTGCATTTCTGGGTGTTTGTATTCAAGTTACGTAGTGTGCCATCTTGCCAGAAGTAGAATCCATATCTGCATTTTATACATCTACACACAGGAATCCAAGGGTCATGTGATTAAATAAAGCTTTAGGTTTGAAAGTCAGTCAAGGGGGAGGGGCTGAGATGAGATTGAATGGATAGGAGTACGAGAAAATGGAGAGGAGACCCTGGGAGCTGAGATGAAGGCTACGTAGAAATGCTGTGAAGACATGGAAGAGTGAGAAAGAAGGAGGGAGAAGCAGAGTGGGGAAAGAGAAGAACACATCGGTGGGAAGGAACGGGAGCCCATAGAAGAAAGACACACAGAATGTTAGAGCCAAAAGTGATAACAGAAAATATTCAGTTCTTTCAACCAGTCATTTTACAGATAAGGAAACTGAGGCCAGAATGTGGATATGATTTCTCTAATTCTCTGCTCCAACAGTTGTCTCATCCAGGAATTCATTTTGACTCTCGATTCAAACCTCCTTTTCCTGCAAAAGATTTGCTGTGAGAGGCAAGAAACACACAGACCACATGCAGGATGAGCTCTGGAAGCCAGAAAGACGAGAAGAAAACTTGAAGCAGAGTGGGAGGGAAAATGAGAAGCTCAGTAAAAGGCACATGTTTATAAGGTCAGTGGATTTCTCTAGCTGGAAAGCTGAGGTTTATGTCGGTGGTGAGGGGAATGTCAGATGAGTGTGTGGGACTGTGTGGGGAGGGGAGCTCACGTGGGTTCTGAGGAGAGCTTCACGGAAGAGGGAGGAATTCAAGAGCTGTGATGGTGTTTGGGGAAGCAATAAACAACTGTTAAAAAGACCATGAGCAAGCTTGTGGCCTGAACACTAGTGAATCAAGAGGAGGGACCCAGGGAGTTCCGGTGACACAGGGAAGAATGATGGACTCCCCTGAGATAGCTGGGATACCCTGCCTGGTTGAATTCTAGTCAGGGTATATACCAGCCATCCCAGTTTTCTCCTCTGGGGTTTCCAATGTCTGGGAGCACATGATTATCAGTGACTTGTATAGCCATCTCCTTCTCTCCTGTGTTTTTTTTAATGCTGGTCCTGGTCCCTTCCCCCTGCCCCCATTTTTATCTCTTGATTTTCACTTCCAGTTCTGCTCTTTCTCATCTCTCTCATTTTTCAGTATCCCTCAGCTCCCAAGAAGCTCCTTTCCTTTCTTCTGTTTCAGATCTTGTCCTTCATCCACCATAGTCGAGTGTGCACTCAGGAGTGGGGCTGGCTGATAAAGCTTCAGATCCACAGTGAGATCATGACACAGGTACCAGCCTTCCCTGAATCCCCCATCAGGATTAACTGCCCACAGGAGGTGAGCTGCAGAAATCTGTGGCTCTGCTCCACTTCTCTATCCAATCCTCATCTCCTCCCTCTCAGCTTCCTCTTCTCCTTCCTCTTCCTCCTTCTACTTCCCTACATTTTCTCCCTCCCTCCTCTTCCTCTTCTCTCCTTCTTACTCCTCCTCCTTTCCTCCCCTTCTTTGATTCTTTGACCTCCTCCTGCGTCTTTTATGCCCCTTGGTGTCTCTGACCATGTCCCAACCTTTGGTCCCAGAACTCCATTCCTTATTTAGTTAGGTCTTTCTTCTCCTTCCTACCTGAACCCAAACTGCCTCCTCCTTGTTTTCCTCACTCCACACTCAAGGCTATAAGCAGGTACACAATTTTTGTGGTTCAGTACAAAATGAAAATTTGGGGTTTCGTACTTAAAAACTAGAAAAAAACGCTTTTAAAGGTACTAAAATATAAAACATTTTCCTTTTTTTGTAATGTCTCTCTCTCTCTCTCTCAACCTATCAGGGGTGTTTTGTTGTTGTTGTTATTTTTGTTGTGGTTGTTTCTTTGTTTTAATTTGTTATTGTCACTCTCCCTTGGGCACAGTGACTTACATGGCCTGTGCAGATACTCTTGGGTGCCTAGTTTTTTTGTGTGTATGTTTAATAATTTTTGGTCAAAGTGCAAACATCTTGTGTAGACTGAGAGACACTGAGGTA
Organism: Diceros bicornis minor; assembly: GCF_020826845.1. Classification (NCBI taxonomy): domain Eukaryota; kingdom Metazoa; phylum Chordata; class Mammalia; order Perissodactyla; family Rhinocerotidae; genus Diceros; species Diceros bicornis. The sequence goes on from NC_080743.1 coordinate 62,576,282, forward strand.
AATTATATTTTTGAGAGGAGTTTGGAAGTGGGCAAGCCTTTTCTATTGCTAAGCATTGAGTGTGGAGTTTGAATTAATCTAGTCAGCAGTTAACTGGATTTGGATTTTGCTGGTGTTCCAAAAGTCTTCAAATTCCTCTAGCAATATTTTGCTTGTAAGCTGGGGCTGTTTGCCAGAAGGTTTGTCTTAATGTTGGCTTCACTTTCAGGTTTTGGTGTTTCCTTTGTGCTGTGCCTCAAGAGGAATTATCTCCACATTCTTGCTCCTCTTCCAGCAGTGACTGCTCTTGTGACTTAGTGCTTGCTAACCTGCTTGGGAGAGGACGTAGTGGCATTATTTTTGCCCTGGTTCAGTCTCATTCTTAGGCAGGTGTTTTGTTTTTTAGGTTTTGGGATTGGGCTTTGAAGAGTTCCTGCCTTTCTCTCAGCAGTATGGAATCTCTAATAGTCTAGAACAGGATTTTTAGTGTTCTTTTCCCCTTATTCCTCTTCTCCTAGTGGCAGTGACTCTTAACCTGTGCCATCAAGGCAATATGGCTTTCTTTCCTTCCCCCACCAGGTTAAGGCATTTTTCTATATGGGAGATAGGGGAGAAAGATCTGGTTGGAACTTCCTGCCTGTCTCATGCAGGAGCTTCTCTCATACCTCAGGCTTGCACCACAGGAAAGGATTTCTCTGGTCTATATCCTTGACTCTAATCTTTCAGGAGCCCTTGGTGAGGTCCATGAAATAAGTGAATTTCCTGTTTCTGAGACTGACAGGGGTTCTATATACTCCTGCTAGGTTTTAGTAATTTGTTAACAATTTTAGCTGCATTATTCTTACTGCCTTGTATACAATCTGGCGTCTGTCCTAAGTCAGCAAGTGTTTGCATCCTCTGTTTCTTTAGAAGAGTCTGTCTTTCCTTAGATTCAGGGTTAATTGATTGCCCTGGTATTCCAGCTTTCTGATAGATTCAAGAAAAGTTGTGATTTTGATTATTCAGCTTTTTAAAATTGTGAGTATGGGAGTGAAGCTATTCTCAGCTTTCTATGTTCTAATCTTAACTTTCCAAAAAATTATTTTCTTCCTTAAATTAGCCTGATATAATTTCTGTTTACTTGTAAACAAAGAAATAACAAAATAAACAGCCCAAACACATTTATCCAGATGATACAAAGCACAAACCAATATTTCAGATCATTGAAATAGTTATAAGCACCATGAAAGAGGAAGGAGGACGTGTCTAGCAGAGACTAGCTTATGATAAGACAAGCACGGAACATCCAAGCAGGACCAATAAGAAAGGAATCTTGGGTAAATGATTCCAGAATACTCTATTAACTTCATTTCCTACAATTTCTCACTGGTTTCTTTTTTTTTTTTTCTGGTGAGGAAGATTCGCCCTGAGCTAACATCCATTGACAATTTTCCTCTTTTTGCGCTTGAGGAAGATTAGCCCTGAGCTAACGTGTGTCAGACTTCCTGTATTTTTTGTATGTGGGATACCTGCACAGCAGGGCTCATGAGTGGAGTATGTTTGCGCCCAGGATCTACCTTGTGATCCTGGGCTGCCGAAGCGGAGCACACAGAACATTAATCACTCAGCCAGGGGCTGGCCCTGGTTTCTTATTACAAGTAATAGGAGATTTACAGCAGGACTACCTGTATAAACTTCATGTTTATTAGCATGTGCTTTCATCCTAAATAAAACTGTGTAAGTTCCTCATTTCACCAAGTAGGGTTAGAAGGAACACATTCTGATGTCTTAAAAAAATTTTATGTTGAAAATCTCTATAATTTAAAAAAATAATTGTATGCCTGAATCAAATTCATTCAATGATTCAAAAATATTCATTGAGTGCCTACCACTTGCCAGGTGCTCTGTTAGATGTTGGGGATCCAGTACAATAGGGATATACTTCTAACACCCCCAGCCAAACACTGAAGTCAATATTATGAGTGGACAAAAATCAGTTAAGGGTCTCCACTTTAGAAATTATTGTTTTAAGCATGCTTATTTTTGTCTAGAGAATCTATACGTTATAGGAAAACTCAGCACATCAAGATTTATAGTTCTTGGTTTAAGTATATTTCTTTTCAAGTAGACTAAAAGTTCCTTGAATAAAGTGATCACATTGTCAACCACTGTATATTCATGAGTGTAGCAAGATGCTTGATCCAGCAGGTGCTAAGTGACTGGTCAGTGAATATATATCAATGCAAGCCAAGCAGAGGGCGTTTTTCCTTCCGTGTTTCACTGTCCCTGAGGTCTCTGTGATGGCTACTGGTTCTTCCCTAAGAATAATGAAGAATTGATGGCAATTTATACCGCTACACAAGGCAATCATAGGGATTCTGAAAAAGAAAATAAAGCAACCAATGAGAAGTCAGAGAAGTGAATGAGGTGGGGTGGGGGTGAGACGGGGAAGCGAATATTTGGGAAATATTCAACAGGACAAGAGAAGGACAGAGTGACAGAAGAGAGCAGGGCAGGAGATTAGGCATGGGAATGGGAAGCAACTTAGTTTTATGATTTTATTGTATGAGTGAGAAAGAAAATGCACTAGAGGTGCAGTGAATTCAATGCCACACAAGACTTGGTCCACAGCTATTGAATTAGGGGAAGGCGAACAGGATGGAAGCTGGTTCAAGGAGAGAAGCTGGAAGCCAGAGAGGAGAGTCAGAACTGGAGGGGCCATGAGTCTGAGTAGGCGGTCCAAAGAACTGGAAGGGAAATGATGGTCTGAATAGGTGGTCCAAGGTTTAGGAAAGGAGTAGATTTTCTTTGTTGTAGACAATAATTAAAGGAAAGGTTTTCTGTTGGAAGGAGAAGGAAGTCAGAATAGAGGTATTGTGGGATTGGTTTGCTTAGAACAGAAATCAAAGACCAAGTTTTCTGAGAGAAAGAAAGAACATCTGCAAATGAAATGCTGTTCCTGCAACTTCCATTGCTAGCAGTTCTCCTCCCAGCTAGTGACAGTAAAGATGGTAAGAACTCTGGCAACTGCCCAGTTGGGTGCAAGAGGGTCTGTGTGTGTGCGCATGTGTGTGTGTGTGTGTGTGTGTGTGTGTGTAGTGGGGTTTCCCCAGCATATACCTGGAGAGTGACAGTGTCGGCCTCATTCCATTCAGAGTATCCCTGACCAGGTCCCTGTGCTCTCCTGAAGGTTGAATATAAATCATGGGGCCCTGGGGGACAGAAAATGTCTCCTGAGATAACTATGGCTCCCCTTTCCTTCAGATTCTGAGTTTCCCCTACGTGGAAGCTTTCTTTCTCCATACTTTCTCCTTCTCAATGCCTTTTTTCTCCTCATCTTATCTGTTCTTTTGCCACAGAGTTTCAGGAGCCAGTCTCCTTCAAAATCATCCAGATCTCATCCTTTTACAACCATTCCCGGGTACAAAATCAAGGCTCAGGTTGGTTGGGTGAGTTGCAGACTCATGGGTGTGAGAGCAACTCTGGCACTATCTATTTCCTATGGCCATGGTCCAAGGGCAACTTCAGCAACAAAGAGATCATAGAACTGGAAAAATTATTTCGTATGTTCTCCGTTGGATTTCTTCAGGCATTTGACAACCATGCCAGTCAATGGAAGCTTGAATGTGAGTTTAGTACCCTCCACAGGGACTGGGGATATAGGTGGGAGGTGTGCCTGTCTCAACGAGTTTCTTATTCCTCTAGGAAACAGCTTCCCCTGACTTCTAAACCTTATCTCCCCCCATCATAAAACTGCAATTACACAGTTTTGGGCAGAGAGTATAATCCAGATCTTGATTCTTCAAATGCTTCAAGTCTTCTATTACTTAAAACTCCTCTCTCATTGACTGCAGGCTTGTGCCTTATTATCTTTCATTAGTGGTTTGCTGTGACCACCCCTTTCCCTGGGCTCCAACCAGATACCTTCAGCTTCCTCACTCTTTCATTGATTCAAAGAGTGATTTTTATCCCTCATTCCATCTCTTCAAGTGTGGTTTTCTCCCTCATTCCATCTCTTCAGAAATCTCTGTTGATACATTCATTGTAACCTGTTGCATTCCATTTACCCTAGTTATTATAATGCCAACACTCTCATACTCACTCCTAGTTTATTCTCTGCCCACACCATTCATGTTGCCTTCTTTGAACAATTTGCCTCTTTCAACGTGTCATTCCTCTCTTCCTCCACCTCCAACTACCAACAATTCCCCTTATTCTGATCCTCTGTTCAAACCAAACTTTGCTCCATTCCCTCAATCTCCTAAATTTCTCCCTTCTACTTCTATGATCTTTTGCTTCTGCTCATTTCGTTTTATCTTTTTTACTCCCTCTTTCCTCTAATTCACAACCCCTCTTCCCCAGATCCCTTTGAGGTGCAGATGGAAGGAGGCTGTGAGCTGTGCCATGGCAAAGCCTCAGTAGGCTTCATGAGGGTTGCTTATCAAGGATCAGATTTCCTGAGCTTCCAGAACAATTCATGGTTGCCATCTCCAAAGGGTGGAAGTAGGGCTCAGCATGTCTGCAGACTATTCAATTGGGACCAAATAACCCTGGAAATAATACAGAGGCTCCTCAGTGACACCTGCCCACGTTTCCTCTTGGGACTTCTTGATGCAGGAAAGGCAGATCTCCAGCGACAAGGTCAGTCCCCCACCTATCCTCCATGAATTCTCTATTTTAAAATCACACATTCTCACCATGCCATCTCTACTTTCCTAATAAGGAGCCAAGAGGGAGAGAAAATAATGGGTGACATATTGCTAGAGATGGGAAAGTTGTATCTATCTAAATTGATGTGAAGATCTGAACCTCTAAATATGTGGTAGAGTCCTCATCTGAATTATCTTTCCTGTCTTCTGCAGTAAGGCCAGATGCCTGGCTGTCCACCGGCCCCAGTCCAGGTCCTGGCCGTCTGATGCTGGTTTGTCATGTCTCTGGCTTCCACCCAAAGCCTATTTGGGTGATGTGGATTCGGGGTGAGCAGGAGCATCTGTGTACTCAGCGAGGTGATGTCTTGCCCAATGCGGATGGGACATGGTATCTTCGGAAGTCTTTAGATGTCGAGGCCACTGAGGTCGCTGGCCTGTCTTGCCATGTGAGGCACGGCAGTCTAGGAGGCCAGGATATCATCCTCTACTGGGGTAAGAAAGAACTAGTGCCCAAGCTGGGAATGGGAGTAGGTGGTCCTCAAGCAGACCAGGAGGGCCAGATGGAATTTGGGCTCTAGGGACTTCAGACCCAAAATAAATAAAATTAAGTATTCCAAGAAACAGAAGAATGGAAAACGAGGGACGTGCAGATATAGGAGGATGTTAAGGGTTAGACAAAGGATTTGTCTCTGAAGAGGGATGAGGTGAGAAATAGGAGGAAAGGAGATTGGTGAGGCAAACACTCAAATGAACAAAGGAAGACCAGGGAAATGCAGTAAAACAAAGGGTGGATTTTAAATGACACCCTTGTGTTCACCCAAATCCACAGAACATCGCAACTCCGTGGGCTTGATCTTCTTGGCAGTGCTAGTGCCCCTGGTGCTTCTGACAGGTCTTGCATTTTGGCTTAGGAAGTGCTGGTGAGTTCTTTGTATCCATCCTTGCTGCTCTTTTCCCCACTGAGCCACTTGTCTTTCCATCTTTTTTTGTTTTCTTTCTCCTCAGTTCTCCTCCTCCCAGTCTCCTTCCTTATTTCTCCTCACTTCTCACCTCCCCCTCATGCACAGTGACTTCCTTCTCTGTTCTTGTCAGGACACCCTATCAACCTGGAAGCACTCTCATTCCTTTGGAATGAGATCACAGCAGCCCAGGGACCCAGGACATATCTAAATGCAACATGGTAATGACTTCCATTCAACTCTTCCTGTATAACTCTGTTGTTGTTGTTTATTTCTGGTTAATGATTAGTTGTCGATATATTCTAAAGGTAATTTTACAAGATTTGTTGTTATGACTTGGGTTCTGAGAATTCAAAATTCAGATTTTAACTCTGAATAGATGAGGTCCTAGCAATCTCCACATATTCAAATATTATTGGAGCATCAGACCCATTTCAGATGTCACTTCTTCCAGATGGCCCTCCGTGATTTACAATGGAAGCAGTGTTTTCCTTGTTTGAAATCCCAGCACAGTTGAACTGTACTTTGCCAAATCTGCTCTTCACTTACTGCCCTGTGTTGCAGCTATTTAGATCCCTTTTCCCCTTATAATTTTGAAGCTTCTTGAGAGAAAGCTTACATTTTTTAATATTTGTATCATTGGCGAAGTGTCTTACCTGCATGTAATATGTTCTCAATAAAAATGTGAGTTGAAGTTACACCAAATTTATAGTCTTTTCTTGCTCTTTTCCTTCCTGACATGTTTATAGTAGTGAGACATTTGATGCTCATCTTGTTAAAAGTCTTCTCATTTGGCCAAAAGATTTGCACTTTCCTAGTTCCTTGGTGACTTCTCTGAGCTCCTGAGGAGAAACAGAATGTTGCCTCTGGCCATTCTTATTATTTAACTATAAGAGACCTATTTGAGTGAAACCATTGCTCCAAGTATTGCAAACAAAAAGAGGAAGGCGGCATTTATGCCATTGGTATCCAGTGTGGTTCCAGAACACGCAGCAGAGTTAATATCTTAGAGCTTGTTAGAAATATAGAATCTTGGGTCTCGGACTTAATCATGCTTTGCATTTATCAAATCAGTAGAGGATTCATAGGTGTATCAAAATTTGAGAATCACTGATATAGGTGATGCCTGAGAGGTAGTAGTACAAGTGTGCTACTGAAGAGAAAAGAAGATGGGTAAGAAAAGAGAACAAGAGTGTTGGTCCTCAGGATTGATGTGAGATCAAGGCAAGGAGATTACCTACAGTACATTCTCGCTACTCATGGCTGTTATGTTAAAGTCACTGTGAACACTGAGTTAGTAAATATTGAGCTATTACTCCTATGAGACATATACAATTAGGTTCCTGTGAGCCTCTGGTCACAACATTTGTGTCAACCGATGAATACATAGCCTTGTTTTATGTATATTTCTGTTTAAAGACACCTTGTTTAATACATATATATTTCCGAATAATTTATGTATTTTATGCAGTATTTCTTTTTAATAAAACATAAGCCTAGAAGTGTTTAACATTTTCCACACCCTGGGTAATGTGATAGTAAAATTCTTGGGCTTTCATCCACACAGCTCTGCTGTCTACTCTACCTTTAAAACAAACAAACAAACAAACAGAAAGCAGTCATCATCTCATGAATCCACAAATCTAGCTCCCTTTCCATCTTTCCATAGCTTCATCATAGCATTATAGATATTACTTTAGCACTCTTTGGGTGATTCCATATACAGATCAGTGAATTTCTTCTTTCTTTTTCTGGAGTTACTGCATTGTTAATCCATTAACACTGAACTCATGGCCTATAAAACTATCACTCGTGCCTGAATAAAGCTTATCTCTGTGTGAATTTTCTCCATAAGGCATATCACAGCCTTCTCCTACTTAGGAACACTAGACAGCACTTCAGCACTATGCTTTAGGGCCATTTTAAACAGCAAAATAACTAACCAAGAGCACAAAAAAGCAGAAAATGTGGCAGTAAAGAGACAGTGAAAAGGACACTTGTTTACAGTGTGAGAGCTGAAACAAGGAGACAGAGTGTCACCTGGTTTGACCTCAGCTGGAAACATATGAGGAAGGTGATACAGTTTGTGCCAGTCTGTGCTCATCTGTGAGTGACTGATAGTGTTGTGAGTATTGAATTGGGAGTTACACAATTTTAACAAGTAGGCTAATTAGCAAATATATAAATCATGTCTAATGAAGATTGATTTTTTACTACTAATGACCTTGAATAAAAGTGTGATTTGAGATATCCACGAGTAGACTTCAATTATTTTAGGATTCATTAATTAATTCAATAAATAATTCTTAAGCTCTTACCATGCAGCAGGGACGCAATGAGTGTAAAGTAGTGAGGGAGAGAAAGATCATCACTCTCTTCTGAGCTTGGAAAATTTGCCTTCCTAATTTGATTCTATAGTTTACTGCTTTCATTGTTGTTTCTACCTTAGATTCTTAGTATAGCAATTTCTTTGAGTTGAGCTAGGGGAAAGGAACTTCACTGTAATTTGTTTAAGGAGCTGAGATGGGGGTCTAGGGTAAAGAAAACATCTAGAGGGACCGGTCCAAGTGCTGGTCATAAAAGCTGAACATGTGGAAATTTTTGGAAAATAGAGTTGAGATGAGAGAGGCAGAAAATGTGAAAACTATGGGACAGAGGAGAGCAAACAGTGGGCCCACCACAGTCTTCCTGCTTGGATTAAACTGGTTGGTTGCTTCTCTAGGCTCTCTCTTGTCACCCTTGCATAGCAGCCATGTGATTTTTGTTGGTTGACTCCATCCTCATCTGTAGACCTGGACTCTGATCAGCCTAAAGCAATCATGAGAAAGCATCCTTGATGAAGTGATAGGCTAAAGGATGAATAGATAATCAATAATTTAAGCCAAATCTTGATATAGATCCCACTTATCCTTGCTCAGTGATGGCTTAGGGCTAGGTATCTGCTCTAAGGTGGCAGAAGTTTGTTTATATGAAGCCTCGTTCTTGTGTTTGAATGTAGGGGAAGGAGATGCTCTCTCTTGTCCTGGATCTTATGGTATGGGGTACAAACCATGAAATTCTGTGGCAAAGACAGTTAAATAGTCAAAATGCAAGACATTTTCTGTGACTTTCTTCCTGACACAATCAGTTTGTTCTTTCATCCGTTCATTCATTCATCATATATTTAGCATTTCCTATTTGTATGGTAAACATAGTCACTGAGCTTGGTTCCAAATATATGAGAAGCAGCTCTGTTTCCAAGTATTTAAAATACAATGAGTAATCTCTTCTTCCAAGCTCATTCCTTTTTTTATGTCTATGTTTACTCACGAAGAGTCAAGCTTCAGAGTTCTTTGTAGCCTTTCTTACCCAGCTTTTCTGTTTACTAAGTTATTCTCTATAAGATCTCTGAAAATTATTTCTTCCTTTCTCTATTGGTAGGTTTAACAACCTCAACATAGGATAATTAAGGGCTTTACTCTCTCCTAGTATCCATTCCTGTTGGTTTCCTCAACAAACACTCTGCCTCATCCACAGTGGGCTCATGTTCAGGGGATAGAAATTTCAGCTACCGAGAATCTCCTCAAGAAAGGATGTAGACACTAGTATAAAATGTGAGACAGCTTTGTAACTGGACTTGAAGAAAATAGAAGCTGAAATATAAGCTTCTTGGGATTTCACAATTGGAAGAAGTTGGCTGTATTGTCAGAATTAGTAGGCCGACCAGGAAAGTGGGTAAGTGAGTTTATGACAAAGCCCCTCCATTTGTAAGAACATGTAAGATGCTGAGTATTGGGCCCACCTGTGTCCCATCTTCTGATTATTTGTATAAAATACTTTGATCAACTTAAAAGATGATAATTTAAGTGTGAAATTGTGTTGAACAGTAAAAGAGTGTAACTTAGTTTTTGATGTTTTTCTAACTTATTAATTAGATTTTAATTTTGTCTAAACTTTTTAACGGTATGTAGGAATTTTTTTTTAAGGAAATCCAGACATATAACCAGATAACTATAGTCAACTTTGTAAATGAGAGAGGATGTAACACCTCTTGCATCATCACATTTATAAATATTTATATTTACTACTTATAATCATTTAATTATGAATTCTTTAATTATTATTTTAGTTGTTAATAGTCATCTTTAAAAAATTCCTTTTCTTATTCACACATGAGAAGTTTAACTGACCCAGTTAGCAGCAGGCTGGAAGTCTATAGGAAATTTCTCAATTATAGAAAGAAGGATTAAAAGAGAACTTGTGTGTGCAGGGCTACACCATACAGGGAAAAACAAGGGAGGGGAAATTTCTTCTTCAAAGAGACCTGGCTACATCTACTCACAAACATATTTTTCATCACAGGCAGGAGTAAGAGAATAGGAAGAATTTTAGCAAGAACAAAGGAAAAACCAATCTATATCACGTATCAAGAAAATTAGTATTAGCCATTCTTGCTTTGAAATTCATTTTCTGTGTGATGTTAGTTTTGGGGCTAGAAACATTCGCTGATGAATTCGATAATTGACGCGGTCTATAATTTTGTGAAATGATTTATTTATGCTATGTTCCATTTTCCGTGGTGATTTGTAAATTCAGTACCTCAGTATTTAAAACGGGAAGCAGATATGGACTGTGAACAAAGTATGTATCTGCACTCACACATTTCTGCTTTTGTTTAATTTTAATTTTTCTGAGATTTTTAAACAATGGTCACTAAGGATTAGCTTTTTTACCATGCATTGTTTTTACACAGGTGAGCACATATTGTCTTTTTCCAGTTTATGAGTGATTCTAAAATGACATATATAGGGAAATTTAGAGCTTTAAAGCATGTATTTGTAAACAAGACAGGAAGCTAGAAAAAGAACAACAAAATTAACAAAAATATAGAAGTTAGAAAATTAATTTAAAAGTGCTAAAATTTAAAAAAAATCAAAACAAGAAACTGATAAAGTTGACTGACAACACTAAAGCCTGGCTTTTTAGAAAATTTATAAAAATACAAAAACCTGTCTTAAACTGATTAAAAGATTAATATTATTAGAAAAGTAGACATATTACAGATAAGCAATGTACAATTAAAATAAGAAAATACCATGTATAATTAATATGAACATTTTTGTTATAGGTACAATTTTAGTTAAAAAATCCTAGGAGAGGGATAAAATCTGAATTTATAAGTAATTTTTAAGAGAAATGAACAAGTAGTCAAAGTTTTTACGAGTTGCACAAAGTCCTAGGTCCAGACTACATGGAGCAGCAGGTAATCATATTTCATATACTTTGTTCCAGGTAGAGGAAGAGATGGAACATAATCCTAACTAACTTTGAAGCAAAATTTTTATGACATCAAAATCAGCAAGAATTCTTCCAGAAAAAAACAATACAAATATTAAAATAGTGATTATCAAGTAATCTCATTTATGTGTCTTTACTCATAAATTATGTACATAGATTCAAATAAAATATTTACAAACAAAATCAGCACCAAGTGAACTGCGATTTTATCTATACAATGCAAGGAATGTTTACTATTAACAATCTCTTAATAGAATCACTTACTTCAACCAATTAAGGATTAAAACCATACAATCATCTCCAGAATTACAGGAAAAGCATTTGATGTATTTAAATGTCCATTTTGATAAAATATTAACAACCTAGAATAGAAGGAAACTTCCACTACCAACAAACAACCTACATGAGATATATTTAATTTTGAAGCTTTAAAGTATTCCAGTGAAAATCAAGAACAACATTTCTGTCTACTATAGTCATCACTCTTCAGTAGAACACTAAAAGTCCTAATTAATCCAGTAAGGCAAGAAAAATAAGGAGGTATGAAAATAGTTATTAAAGAAAAATTTACCATTATTTGCAGCTTATGTGATTATATATAAAATAATTTGCAAAATATTAGGAATAATCAGAGAGCTCAGGAACTTATCCGGTTGTAAATTTAACATATAAATAAAAGTGTAAGGATTCCAGAGGAATAGGTATTTTTTTCAGATGATATGATTTCTACCTACAAAACTAATAAAATAAAAAGCAAACCATTAGATCTATCATTAAAATTTAGGAAGTTATCTAGACACATACTAAGTATTAAAATATCAACAACCTTTTTTTTCACAAAAAATAAACAAATAAAAGAAAATAAGATACTATTTATAATAGCAACAAAGTCCATAAAATTGTTAAAAACTAGCTGAAGAAAGAATATACAAGAATTCTACAGAGAACTTCTGAATAGTATTAAAGATCATAAAAATATTTCTGACAAATTGGATTTGTATGGAAGGAGTTCTTATAAAAAATTATAGTTTTTAAAAATTATTCTATAATTTCAGTAAATTCCTAATTGAAATTCCAGCTGGTTTTTGGAGGTACTTAGTAAATATTTTTTATATTATCTGGAAGAATAAATGACTACGAATATCTAAATCATTTTTGAAAAAGATGAGAAAAGGTTTACTCACGATGGAATAAAGTCCTAAATGCAAAAATTAATACTACAAAGTTAGCAGCATATAATACAGCAAATATCTTTATGACCCATTAGTGAGGAATTATTTCTTAAACTAAATTCCAAATTTGGAAATTCTAGAGGATTGGGAAGAAAAGGCCCATAGTGGTTCCTGCCCCCCACTCTTCATACATCCATACACAGTTCCAGTTACACAGTGGGCCTCTGAGGGTGATGGTACCTCTCACTACCTGCCTTGACCCTTATGGGCTCAGCCCCTCCCAGGGTCCTGTAACTAAGTCAGTTCCTGCAGGGACAGGGGTCCTGGATTCTCTACCCCATGGAGGAAAAGCATGGGCATGTCCAGGTTGCAAGGGGAGCATAGATTGTTCCATTGTTTTGCATATTGTTGCTTCTGAACCACAAACTGTATAAAATTGATAGTTTTTTGCAAAAAAAGTATTAAAGTAAGCTAAAAGTAAAAATTGTTAAATTTTGCTTTATAAAATTAAGACTTTCTCTTCAATAAAGTACACACTGAACAAAATTAATGAGTGAAAAATTGAGAGAAGTATTTGAAATTCTAAAAATAAAATGTGTACATGTATTTTATACATATATACACAGAGGAATATGGGAAGGTTTAAAGAGTGCTGAATGAAATACATTAACAAATGAAGCATACATATAATGTTTTTTTTGAAATTGAAGTTGTATCAAACTCATTGGTAATTAGAGAAATGCAAATTAAGACAAGATCTCATTTTATATCCCCAAATTGGCAAAATCAGAAAGTTGTAGAAGCTCAGTGTTTGCAGGGATGTAGGATAGGTGGCAATTCCCATGCATTGAGGGTGGTGAATTAATTCTGGAGAGTCTGCAGCAGTATTTTGTCTAATGATGTACATATTGACCCTGCAATCCCACTTCTGAATATGCATAATAGAAAATATTTACCCAGCTCCAGAGGGAACATATATAAAGATGTTTATCACAGCATTTTTCACAATAGTGAGGTGTTGGAAGCATACTAGATGTTCATCTCTATGTGACTACATAAGTAAAATGTGGTAGATGCACACTATGGGATTCTACGCATCAGGTAGAAACAACAGACTAGACAGAGTAACATGGAAGGTCTTTAAAAGAGTGCTGAATGAAATACATCAATAAAGGAAGCATATGGTGTAATACCTTTTGTGGACATTAAAGTTGTACACATCAAACAACGGAACATTTTATAACAGCACGTAGAAACAGAAGGATAACACATTAATACATTAGAATGTGGTGAAAAGAAGGAAATAGGGATAAATAAATAAATAAAAGAGCTTACAGAGGAGGTCTGTTTGGACCAAATAATATCCATGAGCTTTTAAATAGAGGAGAAAAATTAACTCAACAAGCTTCACATAAGATTCCAAAGGCAAAACACAACACAACAAAGCAAAAATTGGGAAATATTTAATGATGCTCTATGGAACAGAAACTGAATGGGGATAATGATTGCACTATGGGAAGTATCTTCTCGGGGAAAAAACATAAAAATATATAATATTTTATAAAATACTTATATTTGTAAGAACAGTATCAAAATATCTGCAACATCAAAACCCTCTGGTTGAAAATATCTGGGTTTTATAGTCATCAAAAGCTACAGATTGGGTTAAATGTCTACATTTTACCACTGGGTGACAGTAGAGATTAAAAGAAAGTTTCAGTGTCCTAGTTATTATTAAAAAATTAGACATCCCCCATATCCTCAAGCAGCTTACAAACCCATGCTTAAATTCATAATAACTTGTTAGCTCTAAAAATAATTGAAAATGACTTATAAAAATATGCACCTAAAATTTAAAATGTACCAGTAGTAATATAGGAATAGAATCCAAGAGAATGTCTGGCCAGTAAAATATGATGAAGCTGAGAATGGAGTAAATTTTAAAAAGTGTCATGATACCCTATACACTGGCTATATGTGGCCTGTAAATTATTAGAGGACTATAAGATGATTATGAAGACAGAATTAATTACATATTCACAGTGTCTAGAAGATATACGCAAATAAGTAGCTCAGGAAAAGAATATCTATTCCTGGTCCTGAGGCCACAAAGAAATTGTCTTAGCTCTTATAAAGAAGTAACTATTTGGTTCAGTGAACAATGTTCTCAAAAAAGTTCATTCATTAAATTTTACAAGTTTCAGAGGCCTATTTGTTTTAAGTCTCTTAAAGTAAGGTGATGACATCTGCCTAAAGTGAAAAATGGGGACAATAACTCCACAACACAACATGTTCTGGTCCAGGTGTGCAGCTCTCTGATGCTCTGGTAAACTCAAGGATAGATTTTACATTATCTATAGGAATGAACAGACTCTAAGTCTCTCATAAATATTGTTTATGTTTAACAAATATAATTATTTTTGAGCAGCAGTGACTTTTACCTTATGTACTCTAATATATGCCTTATGTACAACAGTTTTACATTATCTGTTAAATGCAGAGCAGTAACTTTAATAATCAGTTGACCTCTGGGTGGAATTGTCACCTGGAAATTTCTTGTGGCTCCTGGAGATCTACTCAAGAACCGTTGCTTGAATCTCCGTTTTGCTGCCAAGAGGCTAGTAACACCCACAGAGAGTATCAGGAGTCTTCCTAAGATATAATTTCTGTTCTATTCTTGGACAGATGCACTTTTTGGCCTCCCTACAACTTCCCCCATCCCCAATGCACAACCAATTCTATCTCAGGGAGAATGTCAGATTTGACTTTAGACAGGAAAACATTTAAAACAAGTATGAGCCCTAATTTTCATACAAAGTGTCCTGAGAAAAGCACCTATGGTCTTTGAGCTTTTGAACAATGTTATTTCCATGTTACCTATTTAAGTGAAACTGGTACCAGCTATATACCTATATAGCTAAATGGATAGATGAATTGTCAAATGGCATTATATAACTGGTTGTCATCCGGAATCTATTTTCCACTTCCTCTAGAAGAAATCAACCCCCTAATTATTGCTGGGCAAAATAAAGCTACATCTCTTAGGCACTCTTTTAGCTGGTTGTGGTCGTATGACTGCAGTCTGGCCAATGAAGTGTACAACTTCTGCAAAGTTGATCTGAAGCAGTGTGAGGTAGATGTTTGCAGCTTCCTCATAGCTCCTTATTGCCAGCAAAAATGTGGATTTGATGGAAGGACCTCTGGCAACCATCTCAGAGTATGGGATGGCCTTTGGAATGAGGACCAAGCATGCTAAAGATCAAAATAAAACAAAGCAAAACAAAAAATATTAAAAAAAAAAAGAGGAAACTAGAACCAAGTTCTTGACCAATGGAATGCTAAACAACCACGAATTGCCTACTTTTTTAAAGATATTGTGCATTTGAATTTTCTGACACTTGAAACCAACTTGATCCTAATGAATTCAGGTTGTTGACTGAATATTACTTAAAGGTTGATAGTTTTAATTCATGAAATATTTACCTGTAGTTCTTTATTTTTCTCACTGTAATGACCTGTGTGGGTTATATATTTTTTGCTAAGGCTAAATCAAATTTTTGACAATGACACCTATGTTATATCTATATAAATTCATTATTATGGGTATATTTTCTAAAGCAAGATAGAAAATGAAATCAGCCATTCCAAAATTTATATGGAAAGAAATATGTTAGAAATCAGAGTGAACCTCTGGGAAAATGGTAGAGTGAAATATTTCATAACACATTTTACTGAGATAAATCCAAAGTAGAAAATATAACTACCTATGTTGAATCTAGGGAAGAGTTTAAGCTTAAAATAATAAACAAGGAAGTTATAATCAAAGTTGGAATAATTTTTAGTATACATTTTCACTAATTTTGACAAGATGAAAGGTTGATGGCCGTAATTTAGGAAAACAAATTCATTTCAGTGGACAATTAACAAAGGGACTACTGGGGCCTTTGAAAGAAGACAGCTATGGAGAAAAAATATTGTGGAAAAGGAGGGTAACACTGTGTGAGAATCTTTTGGTAGAGCCAAAGCAAATGGCCTTCAGCTTTAGAAATTAGGGCATGACAACATCAGTTTTGACATTGCTGGTGTGCATTACCCTA
Source organism: Diceros bicornis minor (assembly GCF_020826845.1). NCBI lineage: Eukaryota > Metazoa > Chordata > Mammalia > Perissodactyla > Rhinocerotidae > Diceros > Diceros bicornis. Next base: position 62,592,394 of record NC_080743.1, read on the forward strand.
TATAGTTCAACATGACTGGTTTTTATATGCTGTACAGTGGTCTCTTTATCTTTGTGGCCTAGACAGGTAATGGTAGGAATTTGCATCTAGTGTCCATTTGAGGTTTTTACTGTGTCAGATTGCTGCTGTTTAGGATGGATTTGTCCAAGTGTAGTGTCTGTTTATATATAGAGATGTGTCAGGTCAGTTTCTGATGAAACAGATTCAGATAGACATCTACATGTAGAACATTTATTAGGGAGTGCTCTCAATAACAACACATATAAAAGAGTGAGGAAAGCAGAACTGAGCTGACAGAGTCGGTGAACTGTGATGTAGTAGCAGCAGATGATTTAATCAAGCTCACAGAGAGTTCTGGAGCTAGGATGACCCTTCAGACATTTCCTACAACAGGTAATGGGGCAGTACCTTTTTACTCCAACATTTGATGTGTGCTCTCCCGAGGGAAGGGACATTCCCTTGGACAAAGCAACCCTTTTCCACTGAAGGCAATTCCTGGAGAGGGACATACTTGAGAGCAGTAAGCAGCCAATAACCCCCTAAGCTGAGGGAATGAGCATATTTGTTTTGAAGGGAGTATAATTGGATTGGCTACAGTGTCCAATAGAGCAAGAGTGTATTCTTATGGAAGTAGAGATTAACTTGCTGGGCCTTAAATAAATTCACAAGCCTCACAAATAAAGTTAATATTGAAAACACAGATTTGCCAAAACAAATCTTGGGCAATGTGCATGAGATTCTATAAGCGCTGACCTTCAATTAGGCTGACTCAACAAAAATGGCTGGGGCAAAGATCCTGTTAAAGGAATCAGAGAGCTCTTAGATAAGGATTATTTTAAAACACTAGGCATAAAAACAGTTAGTGTCAGTTTTTGCCTTGGCTTTCAGTCTAGACTACTTGTGTAGCCTAGATGAGATGCCCCAAATTTGGTTCCTCTCCTATATTATTTTGAACTGGCTTCATGGTCAAGAAGGAGACCTATGAAGAAACTAACCTTGTATTCATGTGGCTTGTACACAGGCTCAGGAATCACCTCCCACTATGTAGTCTCAACTTGTCTACACCAGCTCTGTTGCCCAGATTACTGAGACACAAATTGTGGTTTCACTCAGGGAAGGATGGTAAGTTTAATTAATAAACAATTAAAAAAAGAAACAGGAGACCTTCTCTAGACTACCTAATTTGGACCAACTCTCTTGTCAAGGACAAATAGAAAAAGCAAGAGACATATGAAAAAAAGCTGCCTCAAGGCATTGAAGAAACAACAAAGGAGAGACAAGTTCCTGGGTCAGTATCTGGGAGAAGACAGAAACTCACAGAGGTAAGCTCTGCATTTGGGGCTGTTTTTCCCCTAGGGGCATCCGCTGATTCCATGAGAGGCAGCTAAAGAGACTGAGAAGCTCAGCAAAGCCTTCAGCAGCCTCATAAATCTTCAAAGATATCATTGGAGCTTGAATTTTGTTTCGTGACACTAAAGGGCTGAATCCTAGGAGTAAGTATGAAGTTAAAGGAGAGTAACCTTTGCAGAGACTGTAACTAAATTTCAAATTTTCTTAATATCTGAAATCAATAAGGTAATTTTGTATTGTCAATTCACTTAAATGGTTCTGGAGGAAGATAACATTATCTTAAGCCCCAAATCATTTCTATATTTTTAAATATAAATGATCAACATTCAAAAACAAAAACAAAGACAAAAACAAAACATAACACCACCCAGAAACATAAAGAGGCAAGATAAAATGAAGAACAATTTACAAAAAAGGACAACAGAGAACAGAAACAGACTTACCAGGGTCCTAGATAATGGAGTTAGGTAGAGACTTTTAAATAAGTAGGCTTAGCATGCTCAAGGAGATTAAAAACAAGATTGAGAATTTTGTCAGGGAAGTGGAAGCTCTAAAGGAAGAACAAATAGGGACAGTGACATCAGCATCATGGCAGAGTGAGTTGTTCCCTTTGTCTCTCTCCTCTAAGTTACAATGAATCAGACAGCCATTGACCAACAGAGGATCCCTACACAGCACAACAGGATGCATAAGAGATCCAGGCATCTATACAAGTGAAGGTGGGTGGACTGGACTCTAGGAGGCAGTGGAACTAGGGAAGCAGTCTCCTGCCACAGCAGTGATCCAGGGTATGCATCCCCACACTGGCCTGCACACTTGGTAGAAAATAGGCATGGCTTTCTCCCTGCCCATCACCCTGCAGATTCATCCCACTTAGCCATAAGAAGTTCTGGCAGAGGCTCCAAAGGCAGGTTGGTTTGCTCTCTGCTCATCTCCTAGTGGACTTAGCCTCTCCAATCCGTGAGTGGACCCAGCAGGGGCAGAGAGTCCAGGTTGGATTGCTTCCTGCCTGTCTCCCAGAAGATTTAGCAAGATGCCACCTCCCTATCCCCTGGCAGTGGCCAGGTCTTTCCAACAATGGGGATAGTATATAAAACTCAAATTCAGCTGGGGTGGGGCACTCTAATCTGAGTTTTCAAAACACACCAGCTAGCACCAGAGATGAGTGTCTGCACAGTGAGCAACAGCAAAAACTTCTCCCTGCTTAGCCATGCTCCCCCCAGCAGTGGCAGGTGGAGCCTGTGACCAAAGGCTTCAGGGACCACAACAGAACTGATGACTCAGCCCCCAGTGATCACATCCCTGACACCAGCTCCATCAGCAGTGGGGGCTGCATAAAATTCCCCAGGTCCCTGGGTCTCCAGAAGCAAAAGTGACATCTGTAAACCCAGAACCACAGGCAGTGGTGAAACCAGTATCCAGACAACCAAGGAGCAGCAGCACAGGTGGTGCACAGGGCAACAACAATCAAGCCCATGGAGAACTCATGGAGAGGCAGGGGAGGAACATTAGACCCAGGTAAGCCCAGAAGCAGTAGAAGTGCTCACAGCCTGGTGACAACAGTGGTGACACTTGAGACTAAAGTGAAGGCACTAGCAACCCCAGAGACACAAGCGGCAAAACAAGGGCACTGACATTGCCCCTGGTAGAGGCAGTGGAGGGTGGGAAGTGCAGGCTTTCAAATATAACCAGAACCAAAGTACAGAACCAAAGTAACCAAAGACACACCCAAATAAGAAAGGTGGTTACTACCACAAATGCACTGGCAAAGAATCAAATCATCAAACACCATGAAGAACTACAGTAATATGGCAGAACAGAAAGAGAATGACAGCTCTCCATAAATCAAACTTGAAGTTACAGAAGATTACAATATGACTGAGAGAGAATTCAAAATAGCTGTCATAAAGAAACTCAATGAGTTATAAGAAAATTCAGAAAGATAATTTGATGAGCTCAGGAATAAAATTAATGAGCAGAAAGAGTACTTCACCAAAGAGATTGAAACTCTAAAAAAAAAAAAAAAAAAAAAAAAAAAACAGAAATTCTGGGGATGAAGAACACAATTAATGAGATGAAAAAATAATGTAGAGAACATTAAAATAGAGCAGACCATAAGGACTAGAGAATTAGTGAGCCTGAGGTTGGAAATCTAGAAATGAGTCAGGTGGAGGAGTAGAGAGAACTAAAATTTTTAAAAAATGAAGAAATTTTCATTGAGAAATATCCAACTCAATTACAAAAAGTAACATAAGTATTATAGATATCCCAGAAGAAGAAGAGAGGAAGAAAGAAGCAGAGAGCATATTCAAAGAAATAATAGCTGAGAACTTCCTAAATCTGGTGAAGGAACTAGATATGGAAGTACATAAATCTAACAAAACTCCTAATTTCCTCAATGCAAAAAGACCTTCTCCAAGGCGTATAATATTAAAAATGTCAAAGGTCAATTAAAAATAAATAATATTAAGGGCAGCAAGGCACAACAAAATAAACTACAAAGGAATCCCCATCAGGCTTTCAGCAGAAATCCAACAGGCTAGGAGAGAGTGGAATGATACATTCAAAATTCTGAAAGACAAACACTATCAGCTAGTGAAATTATCCTTCAGATATGACAGAGAAATAAAAGCTTTCCCAGAAAAACAAAAGCTGATGGAGTTCATCACCACTACACCTTCCTTACAAGATACACTGAAAGGAGCCCTGCTATGTGAAACTAAAAACCAAAGGTTTATAAAACCTTGAGCAAGGAAATAAACAGACAAACAGAATCAGAAAATTGCAGCTCTATAGCAGAATAGGTTAGTAAACATTTAATTAAAAGATGAAAAATAAAGGGGAAGAAAGCATTAAAAATAACTATAACCAATACAATTTGCTCACAAACTCACAACACAAAAAAGAAGAATTTTTGACAACAAAAACATAGGAGGGGAAGAGGAAAGGGACACAGCCTGCATAGGCTAGTGGAGATAAGAGGCTATCAGGAAAAAGACTCTCTCTTCTACGAGATCTTTTATACAAACCTCATGGTAACCGCAAAACAAACAAACAAAAAAAGAGCAGAATCACAAAGCATAAATAAAGAGAATATAGGGGGAAAAGCACAGAAAACCACCAAACTGAAACGGCAAACAGAAATACAAAGAAAAAGAAACAATAGAGATATAGAAAAATTGGAAACCAAAAAATAAAATGGCCATATTAAGCCCTCATGTATCAATAATCACTCTAAATGTAAGTGGATTGAATTCAGCAATCACAAGACATAGAGTGGCTGGATGGATTAAAAACCAAGACTCAATAATATACCACCTCCAGGAAACACATCTCAGCTCTAAAGACAAACATAGGCTCAATGTGAAGAGATGGAAGATGATACTTCAAGAAAGTCACAGGCAAAAGAAAGTAGGGGTAGCTATACTTATATTAGACAAAGGAGACTTCATGCTAAAAAAACATAATAACAGATAAAGATTGACATTATATAATCATAAAAAATACATTCCAACAAGAAGACATAACACTTATTAATAAACATGCACTTAGCACAAGAGCACCAAAGTATATAAAGCAACTTTTAACAGACCTAAATGGAGAAATTGATAGCAACACAATAATAGTAGGGGACATTAACATCCCACTTATGTCAACAGATAGATCATCTAGACAGAAAGTCAACACAGAAACAGTGAACTTAAATGAAACATTAGACCAGATGGACTTAATAGATATATATAGAACATTCCATCAAAAATCAACAGAGTACACATTCTTCTCCAGTGTACATGGAACATTCTCAAAGATAGACCATATGTTGGGAAACAAAGCAAGCCTCAATAAATTTGAGGACTGAAATCATGTCAAGCACCTTTGCTGACCACAATGGTATGAAAGTAGAAATCAACTACAAGAAAAAATCTGGGAAAGTCACATATATGTGGAGACTAAACAACACGCTGCTAAACAACCATTGGATCAATGAAGAAATCAAAAAACATTTGGAAACTAATGAAAATGAAAACACGAAATATCAACACTTATAGGATGCAGCAAAAATATTAAGAAGGAAATTTATTGCAATACACGCCTACCTCAAAAAAGAGAAAAGTCTCAAATAAGAAATCTTATACTATGCCTAAAAGATCCAGAAAAAGAAGAACAAACAAAGTCCAGGCAGTAGAAGGAAGGAAATAATAAAAGAGCAGAAATGAATGAAATAGAAACTAAGAAAACAACAGAAAAGATCAATGAAACTAAGAGCTGGTTCTTTGAGAAGATAAACAAAATTGACAAACCCTTAGCCAGACTCACTAAGAACAAAAGACAGCACGCTCAAATAAATAAAATCAGAAAAGAAAGGAAAAATTACAAGAGATGCCACAGAAATACAAAGGATTATAAGAGAATACTATGAGAAGATGTATGCCAAAAAATTTGATAACCTAGAAGAAATGGATAAATTCTGAGAATCATACTTCCTTCCAAAATGGAATCAAAAGAAATAGAGAACCTGAATAAACCAATCGCAAGTAAAGAGATTGAAACAGTAATCAAAAACCTCCTAAAAAACAAAAGCACAGAACCAGACAGCTGCTCTCGTGAATTCTACCAAACACTCAAAGAAAATTTAATATCTATCCTTCTCAAACTCTTCCAAAAAATTGAAGAGGACAGGATGCTTCCTAACTCACTTTATGAGTCCAACATTATTCTGATACCAAAACTCAACAAGGACAACACAAAGAAGAAAAATTACAGGCCAATATCACTGATGAACATAGATGCAAAAATCTTCAACAAAATACTAGCAAATTGAAGACAACTATACATGAAAAGGATCATACACCATTATCAATTGAAATTTATTCCAGGGACATAGGTATAGTTCAACACCTGCAAAACAATCAATATGATACACTACATTAACAAAATGAAGAAAAAAAATCACGTGATCAACTCAATAGACACAGAGAAAGCATTAGACAAGATTTAACACCCATTTATGATAAAACCTCTCAATAAAATGGGTATAGGAGGAAAGTACCTCAATGTAATAAAGGCCATTTATGATGAATCCACAGTCAACATCATAAGCAATGGTAAAAACTGAAATTTATTCCTCTAAGGACAGGAACATGACAAGGATGCTCACTCTTGCCACTCTTATCAACATAATATTGGAAGTCTTAGCTGGAGCGATTAGGCAATAAAAAGAAATAAATGGGATCCAGATTGGAGAGAAAGAAGTAATACTGTCATGGTTTGTGTATGATATGATTCTATATATAGAAAACCCTAAAGAATACACCAAGAACTGTTAGAAATAATTAACATATACAGTAAAGTTGCAGGGTACAAAATTGACATATAAAAATCAGTTATGTTTCTATATACTAAGAACGAAATAGCAGAAAGAGAAATAAAAAATGCAATGACATTTACAAACACAACGAAAATGAAAAAATACTTGGGAATCAATACAACCCAGGAGGTGAAAGATTCATATACTGAAAACTATAAGAATTTATTAAAACAAATTGAAGAAGACATAAAGAAATGGAAAGATGTGCTCATGGGTTGGAAGAATAAACATGGTTAAAACATCCATATTGCCTAAAGCAATCTCCAGATTCAATGCAATCCCAATCAGAATCCCAACGACATTCTTCATGGAAATAGAAAAAAAATCCTAAAATTTACCTGGAACAACAAAAGACTAAATACCCAAAGCAATACTGAGAAAAAAGACCACATCTGAAAGTATTATACTCCATGAACTCTAAATATACTACAAAGCTATAGTAATCAAGACAATGTGGTACTGGCAGAAAACAGACACACAGATCAACGAGTCCAGTTTTTATCTGTCACCATATATATGTGCCCCTTTACTCTTTTTGTCCTCCCCCATCCCCTTCTCCTCTGGTAACCACTAATCTATTGTCCTTGTCTATGTTTGTTTATCTTCCACATATGAGTGAAATGATATGGTATTGGCCTTCCTCTGGCTGACTTATTTTGCTGTGCATAATACTCTCAAGGGCTGTGGATGTTGTCACATATGACACAATTTTGTCTTTTTTTATGGCTGAGTATATTCCATTGTATATATATATCACATCTTCTTTATCCATTCATCTGTTGACGGGCACTTGGGTTGCTTCCACATCTTAGCTATTTGAATAAAGTTGTGATGAACATAGGGGTGCATAAATCTTCTTGAATTATTGATTTCATGTTCTTTGGGTAAATACCCAGTAGTGGAGTAGCTGGGTCTTATGGTATTTCTGTTTTTGGTTCTTTTATAAATCTCCATACTGTTTTTCATAGTGGCCTAGGAAGCCTAAGTGTCTGCTTCCATTTTCCTGTGTAGTTTTCAATGTCCTGTTTGTTTTGTTTCTTGATGATTTCTTCATCATCTTGTGAGGTTGGTGTATTCAGGTATAAATTTTTAAAACTTTTCCTTACCCAGTATATCTATGTGTTTTATAGTAGTTTTTGTTTGTTTTTTTTTAATTTCCTGGCTTGTATCTAGCAAATAAAGGATCTTGCCTGCCGTTCATATATTTATGTGCACAGTATGGGCCGCTCCCAGAGTTGACAAGACTCTGAGGGTTTTCCTGGTAAAGTGCTACCTTATTCCCTTAAACAAGCTATGGGAAAAAAAAATCAGAATTAATGGGTTTGTTTAATACAAGCATGAATATTTACTGTTTGTACTGACTGAAACCCAGTAAGATATTTGAAAGGATTTAATAACTTTATAGTAAAAACTTTGGCAAAATTGGAAGCTAGTATTTAGAGCCTGATAGGAATTTTTTAGGCTTTTTCCCCTAAAGTAAAATAAAACTACATACCCAGAGGGAAAGAAGCAAATTGAGGATAATATAGTTGGATGGGTGGATCAACTTGTGGTGTCATTTAAGTTACATCTTACAAAACTTTGTAAAAAATGCAACTATAGAGGCACCTCAGTTTCCACCTATTCCTTTTCACCAGTTCCTAATTTATAAAAGAGCTTCATTCAATGCCTTAAAAATGAACAAGTACCATGTAAATTGAGTAAACTTTCAAAAATGTAATAGAAACTAACCCACCTGAATTTCAGGATCACAGGTTCTAGGAAAATATTTGATATTAAAGATAATTTAATTTTGTTGGGTTAATTGATATAGGCCCATCTTTACAGTTATCAGCATTAAATACAAAGTTTTGTTCCACCTAGGTTTACTAAAAGTCAAATAAATTTATGTTCTTTCTGTTACAAAATTTGATAGCAAAAAAATTGAAGGATGACTTTTTCTAATGTGTCATGAAGTTTCATAGGTAATCTAAACATAATTATTGGGAACAAGTAAATTAAACAGATGTAAGTAAAATATTTTTGGGTGAACTTTTGAACAATAATTTTGTGTTATGGTATATGTACTTAAAAACATCAAAGCCTTTTGGTAACTTGAAACCTTAGAGTTTTACTAAATTAAGTTAAAGGACATAAATTTATTGACTGTCTAGATAACTTCCAAATAATATAAAATATTAGACATTGATTACTAAACATACATTTGTCTACTTTTGGCTTCTTACTACAAAAAAATCTGTAAGATATTTAGGTCTATTAGTAATCATGTCTTGTGGCACACTGAAAATTTATAGTATGAGAAAATGTATGATTTCAGTAAAAGAAGGTATAAAGAATGAATATATTTTGTTAAGAAAGTCAATTTGTTCTAAAGTAAAACTGGTTACGGGAAAGAGGAAAGTACCAATACTGAATATAAAAAAGAATGTTACAGAAAGTTTATGAAAAAGGAACCCTGAGTAAAGAAGTTTTGCATAGTCAAGTTGTCTAAGATTGGAATGAATTTAATGAAGTAAATGAGTTTAATCTCAAAAGTAAGCTGATGGAAATTTAGAATTCAGTTTTCTTTATGTTAGAAGGACAAGGTTCTTTTTGGCTTTTAGTCTTCTGTTGATATAGAGATTATGAAAAGTTTTTTTCTTTACTTTTGACGTCTTCCTCACAGACAGGGATTTTGTGTTTTATCAATGTAATTTCCCGTGTTGTTTTTATCAGGTTTTTTTTTTTTTTTTTTTTTGTGAGGAGATCAGCCCTGAGCTAACATCCGCCAATCCTCCTCCTTTTTTGCTGAGGAAGACGGCCCTGGGCTAACATCGGTGCCTATCTTCCTCCACTTTATATGGGACGCCGCCACAGCATGGCTTACCAAGCAGTGCGTCGGTGCGCGCCCGGGATCCGAACCAGCGAACCCCGGGCCGCCGCAGCGGAGCGCGCGCACCCAACCGCTTGCGCCACCGGGCCGGCCCCTGTTTTTATCAGGTTTTTGATTATAAGAGTTAAGAATTTTCTTACAACAATTTAACTTTTCATATTTGCCTAAAAGTCTTTAATTGTCACCATGGTTAAATGGATAACTGACTATTATTTCACACTGACCTATTGTCTTATTTGACCAAGTGTTTTAAAAAATTTTTGACAAACTTCCCAAAATCAGATTCTAAATGAAGCCTTTTTTGACCTGGATTCAAAAAGATTTGTTAAACTAATTAGGCTTATTTGATATGTTAAATTACATGGAAAGTACTGTCAAATAAAAAATAACATTAAGGCTTCTTTATGCGGCATTTGCATAGGTATATAATTATTCTGGAAATTATGTGAAATTCTTAAAAATCGGATATGTCCTGGTATAACATTATCAGTCATATCTCTAGCTATTATCTTAAAATACTATATGTCATAGAAATAACCAAATTTCTTTGTCAATTGCATTGTAATGAAACTTTTTAAGTCTTTTATAATTTATAGTTACTCTGATGCTTTTGCAGAAGTACTTCATAGTGAGGAAACTCATATAACTAAACTGGGTCTTGGTCATCAAAATTGAGGCTTACACTAAAGGGACTGAATCTGAGCATCAAGATAATGCCCTAGCTTACTTTCATATAAAGGTGGCAACAACATAATGTATAAAGTTTGGCAAGTGTGGATGAAGTCCATTCTGCCTCTGCAAAGAATAGCCCCTCATTAGCAGAGTTTTGCCATCCTGGTTCTTGTAACAAGGCAACAGTCATTTTCTGAATTAGAGAAATTAGGATGGGTAGACAATGGCAGTAAACAATCAGTCAGGGCTATGGGAAATCCAAGGTGGCTGCTTGCCTCTTCCCTGCTCCCTGGAAAACTGCATTTCTTGTTTTTTGCATCCCTTCACCCACCATAGTGCATTAAGAAAAACTGTTTCTGTCCCTTGAGGCCTCAGACCACCTCCTTCTGGGCCTTTGAGCACCTGCAGCTGGATTTCATTCAACTGACTCTTAATATGGGTTATCAATGTGTTCTTGTAATTGTTTTTATGTTCTCTGGATGGATTAAAGCCTACCACTTCCACAATGCTGACACCCTTATGGTGGCAAAGAAACTTAGAAAATGTATTTCCCACTTGGGATATACCTTTCATAGTCTCCAATGATGGAGGCACTCACTTCCCTGGGCAAATTATATGAACCTTAACAAAAACCCTGCAAACTGCTTGGAATTATCACTTTTCCTATCACCATGAATCATCAGGCAAAGTCAAGAAAACTAATGGAAAAACTGGATTCAAGCAGAACAAGTATTAATTACATGGAGCATCAATGAACTGAGGAGGATGCTCTAATGTTTTGCTTTCCATATTTAAAGAAATCGTTTATCTTTGGTAAGATACCTTTGTGAACAAAGATGAAACATTTGCTTTTTCTCTCTATCTGGTCCCTCCAAAATTCAGACACTCTTACTTATACAAATAATCAGGCCAAGTTTTAACATGAACAAATTAGTTTTAATATAACTGATTAAAAAAATGGAGGTAATTACAGAAAGAATGATTATATTTGAACCTTTGTAGATATTAGATTCTAGTCCTGTTAACAAGCTTTGAGGTTTTGTTGTATACCTGTAGAGTGGACTCCTCTAGCCTAAGATGTTGCCTTTGGTCTGTTTGCAGTGTCCCCTTTGGAAAACACAAACTCACTCCACATGAGATAATCACTAGCAGATCAACATCTGTTGGTATACAACCTTCTGCTGAGCCCCTTTTGTCTTATGTCAGTATGACAAGCTACTGTAAGTCTCTAATATCTTATGCTGAAGCCTATCATGAACAGGTGAAAAAGCTTTCCTGGATTTCAATTTAAAGGATTCTGTTGGTCACAGTCTAGAGCCTGGTGACTGAGTATTCTGGGAGCATCATCAGAGGAAGACAGTCTTTGAGCCCCATTGGAAATGACCTTACCAAGTGCTCCTGATTGCTGAAGCTGCTACAGAACTACAAGGCATTGAACCTTGTAGATACATCTCACGGCTAAAGAAGGCTCCATCTGACATCCAGTCCTGTACAAATACTGGAGACTTCTAAATCAAATTGACTAGGAAGAGAAGCAGGTGACATCTGATGCTGACAATTTTCCCAAGATTCAGAGCGAAGCCAGTATATACATCAACACCACTCTAACCTTATTACTGATGTTCTTTATAATAGACCTATTCTATCACACTGATAAATTCATTGAACCTCATGATAATTACTCAACATTCTCGCTAAGAAAGACCCACTTAGTTAGCTGGTGGTTTCAGAATATAATTTAAGGACTTTGTGTGTTTATTATTGTAATTTTGCCATGTGTACTTGAATTTAAACTTCTTATGTTACTAAACACTCAGATCTTCTCCAGATCTTCTACAAACACTAAGACTATGGTCTCTCAATGTATTGAAATGATAGATAAGTCTTATTCACCTGAACCTTCAGGTAACTAGATGAAATTCCCAGGAAAGGAAACTCCCTGCGAGTCATTTTCTGACCACCACCTTGTTGCTTAAATGTGGCCTCACCCTTACGACACCCCTATGACACTGACTCCTTAGAATAACCATCAAAAAAATGAAAAAAGAAATTTCCCCCAATGTGGGCCATGACTTTCTGGGACAGATCTATCCCAGCAACAATGGAACTAAACAAATCCATGGTTGATCAGCAATGTTTTCAGAGAAAAATCTCAATCAAAAGGGGAAAATGTGAAAAGTGGAACAAATGGGGTCACATATGCCTAAGGGCTTTAAATTATAGCTAGGAAGCCATTAAGGAAATGGGTCTTATGCAAGTCATCATTGGGCAGAACATGAACTTTCGAACTGAGTTAAGATGCAAATATTCTGAGAAGTCTGTGAGAAACCTGCAACACATCGCAGTGATGGACTTTTGCCTTACTCTAGGTAGCCTTAGCAATCAATTATGCTTAGCCAAGATTAGCTTTCTGCTCCCAACCCCAATTAATATTCTTTGTAATGCAAATCTTCTTTTCCCTTTAAAAGCCCCTGCCTCTTCCTCCCTAGCAGGACACCAAAATCTGTGTACCCTGAACTGCAATTTTTAAATCCCAAAATAAATTCCTCTCTGCCTCTTATTTTGGCTATGTTTAGGTTAACATAATTATGTTAACCTAAAATCATGTAAACTCAACACATAATCATGTGTTGAGTGATTTTTTGGTGAGTGAATATATGAATTAAACTCAATACGGAGATTAGTCTTTATATTTTTCATGGTCCTAGGCACTCTGAGATGGCTGCAATTTTATCTCTAAGGGTAATGGAGAGCTGGCTATAGTTTATAAATTTGAATGGGGAAATCATAGGTTATCTGAGAAAGCAATTATTTATTTGTCCTTCTAACTCTTGTAGCAGTGAAGAGAAGCTGCTGAAATGAAGTGGGTGACAGATAGCTGATGCCTTCCTGCAGAACAATGGCATCCCAGAAAACCAGGATATAAAAGGGGGAGGCACCCTCACTCTGTACCTATGTGACAGGCCATCTATAGGATCCTTTGTTTTAAATCCTAAATCAATAGTGTAAACAGATGTAGATTCCATGTGACAGGAAAGACAGTAAGATTTGAGGTTTTATATTTTTAAGATGTCTATTTTTGCTCTACTGACTATTAAAAAGTTATGTGTAATTTTAAGATGAAAGACATTAACATCTTCTTAGCAGAGGGTAATCCCAAACTTCCGGAAATTTAATGACATGTAACTCACTGAAGCTTCTGACTTGGTCTGCTGTTAACTGAATCAAAGTCAGTGAAAATCTTGTGGCACTTTAGTGTGAATTTCCTAAATGTAACCCTAGCCATATTGTTACCAAAACCTAAGGGACTGATGATCCACAAGTGGGTCCTTTTGCCCAGAGTCACTCACGCTAGCAGAATGAGACTGGGTTTGGAATAGCAGAGCAGAAAATTTATTCATTGATTTCGGAAAGGAGAAAGGGGAGCTCGTGCCCTAAAACACCTTCTCTCTGAAAATAGGGAAATTAGGATCTTTTAAAGGGCACCAGGTCATGGCATCCTCAGAGTTCCCAGAAAGGGAGGGTGACTTCCAGGAACAATTAGTGCATGTGTAGTCCTCTGAACTCCTTTGCATACAGCACCAAATGTGCCTAGCAATGTATACATAGGGAGAGATTTTTGTATGGTAATGGAGCAGAGGCAACTTCCAGTCCTCTCTAAGTCCATCTGTGTAAGTGACGTTCGTGTGTTCTGGTTAAAGCTGGTTTAGAGCAGCTTGCAGTTGTGATTTCTCTGAGTTGGAAGCCCAGTTCAGCTGAAAATCGTCTCAAAGGAAGATGTTTTTGTTAGGAATACATGTCAGTGCAAGAGGGATATGTAAGGCTGAAAAATCCCTCCTCTGACCATGTCCTATTCCTCATTCTTGAGGGGCAATGGATGAAGGTCTGTTGTCTGTAACTACTTCCTGCTGACCAGGGGCATTTTAGTATGGGCCCATAGAGGAGTAGAACTTGTTCCTAGCAACTTTTAGATAGATTTAGTTGTCACCCAGTTGGACTCTTAACTTCTCATATCCCTGGGTTAACACCATTGGAGTTTAATAGATTCTAGTCTTTTGCTAACAAAGGAAACCAGACAGTTTAGAATGCAAGGTCCAAAGAGCAGGAGATGTAGATTAGCCACCAGAGGTCTCCAAGCAGTAGAAACCCGGTCGGACTAGGAAGAACCTATTTAGCTTAATGGCTTAATAAACTGCTTGTTCTCTGGGGCCCCAGATACCCCTGCTATATTACATCTCTGGCTGGTAAGTTTGGATATTTGTAGCAAGACATTTAAGGAAACTAGAAGAAGTCAAAATCCAGTTCAGTTTACAAGTAGGAAACAAAAACCTCAAAGACAATTAACAGAAGTAGATTCTAATTTGTATCCACAATTGTGTATTGTAGTTTCTACTGAAATATAATTTTTCTCTCTAAAGTCATCCTCATGTTTACCAAAGATTGCCAAATTAAGACTAATTGGTTTGCAAAATAACTCTAGTTTCAATAAAATTGGGCCAATTATTTACATAAGTACAGCAAGAATAGCAACGGATCATATTGGCTCTTTTAAACCTGCTTTGCTGGAAGATTTTACAAGGAATCTCAGATTGAACTTTAAAGGCTTCTGGGGCCAGGAAAGGAAAGCCAAGGACTTGTCATCAGACTGCTTGCAATAACTTAGATTTGGGTGAATTACTCTCTTCTCCAAGTTCCCAAAATATCCTGATGTTCTTTGCACCTTCTAGGGAAGTGACCTTCTTTACTCACCTGGTAAGGTTGCTAGGAACCCTGTAATCCAGGTACCAGGCCAATACATCCGAATGGCTTTATTTCACAAAGTCAATCTTTGTCCTTTAAAGCTCAGTCCTATCCTAGTCTATGTATTTTTCTCTCAAGTATGACATTCCAGTTAAAGCTTTGGTAATATAACCAATGTTTCCAATTATGTCCCGTCATAAGGAGAACAGATTCTTATTGAACTTATGTAAATAATGATATTACCATGAAAATAAGAATATCTGCTCACTAAGAGTTTCAAAATTCTGGAGAGATCAGGTAGGGAGAAAAAGATAAATGTTTCAATTCTGCTTACAAAGATATAAATTTACCAAATTGCTATAAGACATAATTAGCTTAAGATTAAAAAAAGTTTCCTTAAATCTGGAAAAATAAGACATTAAAAACATCAGCAATATTTCAAAAAAAGTTATATAAATTATAATCATCCTCATTGGTTCGTTCAGTCCCTTGTAATCAACTCTTGATCTTGATCTTTTCTTAGAAGTTTCATGAATTAATCAGTTTCTCTGTTAGAATTCTGTAATTTCTTACCCAGTTCAGTTTTATGATCTGAAAGTTTGTCAGAAACCCGTATTCTAGAGTAAGTGTCAGAGTCCTTTCCATGAATTTCTCTGAAGATGAAAACATTTATGAAAGCATGAGAGTGAAACAATAACACCTGGTAAATGAAAAAAGACTCAAAAATGGCAATTGACAAATAAATTTAGCTATTTTTGTGACATATACTCTTGAATTATTACTGATAACCAGGACTGATAAGAATTTTAGGAATGTTATATAGATTTTTTAAAACATTTATATTAATAACATTTACCACACAATATCATAGGTCCCTATGAACAACGTTTAGTTATCCATTTAACCATGGTGACAATTAAAGATTTTTCAGGCAAATGAACAAAGTTAAATAGCTGTAAGAAAAACCTTAGCACTTGTGATTGAAGATCTGATAAAACAATATAGGAAATTTATTTTGATAAAACATATAATCCCTACCCTTCTGGTAGACTGCACAAAGAAAAAAACCTTTCATAATCTCTTTTCAGTCTCAAGAGCAGACTAGAAATTTAAGAAAACTATCCTTTTAAGAGAGGAAAAAATACACATTCTAATTTTGCACCAGATTACTTTTGATTTTATATTAAAACTCATTCACTTAATTAAATTCATTTCAATCTTAACCAATTTGTCCATGTGCAAAACTCTTTTCTCAGAGTTTTTTTCCATAAACCTTCTATAATTTTTTTTAACAAACAAAAATATCTTTATTTCTTATGCCTTCTTTACTGAAAACATACATCTTACTTTCTTTAAATACAAAGATTTTTTCCTTATTAAATTTTAGTAGATTTAATCACATATATTAATTAGAATTCTTAACCCTTACAGACCTTAATTTTTAGTGAAAACTAAGAAGTAAGCAATTATAAGCTGTCTTTTACATTAGCATTCTGTGGCTTGGCAAATTTATAAATACTTTTCATAATTTCTAAAAATATGTTAGTTTATAGTACAATCTTTTAATAAAATACAAGAAGTGTTTACTAATAGACTCAAACATCTTTTAGTTTCTCCATAACAAGAAGCCAAAGGTAGATAAACCTGTATTTAATAACTAATGTCTAATACTTTATCTTATTTAGAATTGATCTGGACATTCAAATAAATTTTTATCATTTAACTTAATTTAGCAAAACTCTAAGGTTTCAAGTCACCAAAAGGTTTTGAAATTATTTTAAGTACATATACTTAATTATTGTTAAAATTATTGTTAAAAATTTCTGTTAATTATTGTTAAAAATTTCACCCAAAAACTTTTATCTTATGTACATCTATTTAGTTTACTTATTTCCAATAATTATGTTTAGATTCCCTACAAAAACATTATGAGACATTAGACAAAATCAGTTATCCTTTTAAGCTATTATTTTGCTGAAAAATTTATAACAGAGATAACATAAGCTTATTTGACTAGGAAATCTAGGCGACATGTCTGCATCATATCCAATACTGATAACTCAGAGGACATGTCCATTTTAATCAACCAACAATCTTAAATAAGCTTCCATTTACCAAAGATTATTTCATATCACATTAACCTGAAACACATTTGGGTTAGTTTCTACTACATTTAGAAATAATTTGTGTAAGTGCTTACTTTAAGCCAATTAAACAGACCTCTTAATTTTGGTCATACCATCTGCATGCAGAAGAATATCTCACATTTATAGCATACATATAGACACACATGCACAGACATATAGACAGACACAAACAGAGATCTTTAGAATTTCAGCCACGTCTCACACACAAAACTCAAAAGAATGCTGGATCCAAATTGTTACCTGTTCAGACAGCTAAAGATTTTTTTTATGCCAAAAAGCCAAAGATTCTTTTCTTTTTGTGGTAAAGATCCTTTTCATCGCTGTTTTTGAAGTCATTTTGGTCGTTTTGAAGTGAGATCTCCTTTCCCATGCTAAATTAACATTGCCTGAGGGCTGTATTTATATGTTCTCACAATATCATGCAAGGGAAATGTTTCCCAGTGAGACACAATATTTGTCCCCACAATATAATTTAAAATACAATCAGGCAAAAGAGATGTAATCATTTTATATAAAGCCTATCATTCCCAGCCAGTCCTATTGGATGAAGATTAGTACAAAGACAAAACAAAACAAAAACCCTGAACAAGTGTTCTTACCTCCTTCCATCACCACTTTGAAACCTCCTGCTGAGGCATCTTAGTTGTGAGGGTTGAGCACCCCCAACTGTGACCTGGGGTGATGAATTGCCCTTGATTCCTGACCCAGTTCATCCTTCATGGAATGGTACTAGTCCTTGGGAGAGAGGCTCCCTTAAGGGACCAGTGAAACCATTCCTGGGAAGCTGCCTCAGTTCTTTCCTGGGAAAGGCCCCTCATTTTTCTCAATCCATTCCTGGGAAAAAGTCTCTCCTTTCCTTGGTCTTGCATGCATGTACACTGATGCTAAATTGAAGGTAGACTATGGTTCTGATGCTAAACCGAAGGTGGACTTAATGTTGGCTCTTGGGAAATCCCACTTAACATTAATGAAGTGGCAGAAGACAAAAGTCTAAGTGCGACCTCAGGTGCTTGTTCAGTAAGAGTCAGTGGGTGAGTCTGGCAGCCAAGCATGGGGCAGGACTGTCATGATCTGCCTCCCTGTCATTTTAGAAGTAAGAAATGAGATCAGTGAATAATCCAGTCCCTTCATAGTAGCTAAATTTTGTTACTGAACCCTAAAGGACTGGTGACCCATAAGTGGCTCCTTTTGTCTGGAGTTACTCACACCAATAGAATGGGACCCAGTTCAGACTAGCAGAGCATAAACTTTATCCATTGATCAAGGAATGGAGAATGAGCAGTTCATGATCTAAAACATCTTCTCTCCAAAGACAGGGAAATGGGGAACTTTTAAAGGGCAAGGGATCATGGCATCATCAGAGTTCTGGGAAAGGGTCAAAGATTTCCGGGAACAATTGGTGCATGCGCAGTCCTCCAAACTCCTTTGCCTATGGCATGAAGTGTGCCTAGCAATGTATGCAGAGGGGGAGATTTATGTATGGTAATGAAGCAGAGGCAACTTCAGGTCACCTCCAAGTCCCTCTGCACAGGCATACTCCTGTGGTCATGTTAAAGCTGGTTTAGAGTGGTTTGCAGTGATTTCTCTGAAGCAGAAGCCCAGCTCAGCTGAAAAACATCTCAAAGGAAGATGTTAGATGTGGGCCAAAGCAAATTTTTTTCTGTTAGGAATACATGTCAGTGTGCCAGGGACATGTATGGGTGACAATATCAAATATGAGCCTCATAGCTGTTGTGCCATCACTATC
This sequence comes from Diceros bicornis minor, assembly GCF_020826845.1. Lineage (NCBI taxonomy): Eukaryota > Metazoa > Chordata > Mammalia > Perissodactyla > Rhinocerotidae > Diceros > Diceros bicornis. The sequence continues at coordinate 62,611,290 of NC_080743.1, forward strand.
ATGGTTATTTATCAGACATGAAAATAACTTCTTTTACACCTTCCTGGAGGACAAGCTTAGCACATTCATTACATGGGAACAAAGCAACTTACACAGTACAGCCTTTCACACTTATGAATTTTTGTTCATGAAGGCATTCACTTGGGCATGGCACATGTAGGGGTATTTGGTATCCAGCTTACTCTCCAATGACCTCTAAGAGAACAGGTCATCATTGCACCCATTTGGCATTTTGTTTTACCCAGTCCCTACAATCACATTTTCTGCATTCATGATTCAGGTTCTGGTCTGGGAATTTGGATCTTTGCTTCGCTGTGCTGATAAGAAGGCCACTGCCATGAAAGACTCAGGCCCTTCCAAATAGTCACTCACTTTTTTTCAGGACCTCACTGATGCTGAGTTCACTTAGCTGTCCCCCTCCCTTTGTCCCATTTTGGGCCCATGAGCCTGCAAGCCCCTACTGGACCCCACCATTGCTGCCAAAGTGAACCCAGACCATTTAGTGATATCTTAAATTAGCCATTTAGCTCATTAATTTTCAATGTTTATCTGTTCCAATATAAGCATTTTAAAGTCTACAGATTTCCCTCGAAATATCACTTTGTGCAAAAATGTAGAGAATTTCAAGGGAGATTCCAATACAATTCTCACAATTATTAATAACTACAGTAGCCAGAAAAACAGCATAGATATAAAAGATTTGAGCGTCAAAATAAAAATATTGATCTAGTTGACCTATACAAAATCTTTTACTCTTATTCAACCCTAAATTCTTATAAATTTTCAGTATAATTTTCCCTTTGACTAATAAATTCCTAAGAATTATGTTTTTAAACCAAGTGTATGGAAATTTAAATATTTTTCTTTTTCTGTAGTGGTGCGCTTTGATTCCTTTTTCTTTATCTTTCATGTATCTACTATAAGTTTTCTTTTGTAGTTACCATGAGGCTTACACAAAACACTTTAGATTTATAACTGTCTATGCTGAATAATCTGCTCATAATCTTATAATGATTTCTGTGCATTTAATCAATTGTTTTTCTTTTGCTGCTTTTAAGATTATCTCCTTGTCTTAACTTTTGGTAATAATAATGTATTTTGGTGTAGGTCTCTTTGGATTTATCTTGCTTGTTAAACTCTTTGGGCTTCCTGGATCTGAATGTCTATTTCCCCCCCACATTATGGTAATTTTCAGTCATTATTTATTTTCATAAGCTTTATGCCCCCTTTTCTCTCTCTTCTCCTTTTGGGACCCCTATAATGCATATAGTGATCTGCTTGATCATGTCCCATAAGCCTCTTAAACTATCTTCACTCTTTTTCATTCTGTTTTTCTCCATATCTCTTATCCTCTCTTTTATATTTTTCAATTTCTTTATATCTCATTATTGTGTTCTGGAAAAATGCCTCATAAATATCTTCCTATTCTCTAATTCACTCTTCAACTGTGTCTATTACACTATTTAATGCACCCATGGGGTTTATTATATAATCAATTTATTTTTCATTTATAGATGTCTACTTCTGATAGTTTCTTTTTGTAGAGTTATCTTTTTAGTTGCACCCTTAATTCATTTAAAATTCCACAAAGCTATCATATATGGTCTCTCACACAATCACAACATTTTATTCTTAGGTAACCTACGTATGTTGTTTCTCATCTTTCCTGGCATAATGGTTTGGTAATCTTTATTTATTTGAGATCATAATTGTTTTCAATCTATACAATTTTAGTTGTCCTAATTCAGCAAAGCTTTTTTCCAGAATATTTACTTTTGCTGTGACCACTGTAGAGGTTTATACTCAGAGTGGGTGTTTAAGACTCAGCTTTCCACTTCCCTGTTGTTTCAAGGACTAATATGGTGTAACAAAGTTCCAATGGAAATTAGTCTCAGGGAAACCATGCTCTACTCTGCTCCTGCAGCTCTAGGTGGTTCCCTGACATTCTTGATTCCCTACTCATCCATTTCCCACTCTTCTGGCATTAGCAGTCTGCTTCTTTGGCTTCAATTCTATTTCCCAAAGGCCAAGTCCTTAGTGATCCAACTGCTGTCTCCCTTACTCTTCCTCTGCAGCAGATCCAGGTTCAGCTCTTGTTGTTTTTTTTTTTATTTGTTACACATTCTGCTTGCTTCTTTGCTTATGAAAGAATCAAGTTAGAGGTATCTTAACTTTTGTGAGTCATAACCCCAAAGAATATGTTCAATTTGTGTTCTATTTGTAAAATAGGAGTTCCTAGGCTCATGATACAACAATGTAGAATTCTATATCATTCCATGCTGACTTTTAATATGACTACATTTTTTCTTCTTTCTTTACCTTTTCCCAGAAGTAGATAATTATAAGGAGAACCAGGCCAGTCATAAACAAATGAAGAAACTATGCTTTTCTCTTCAATTTGGCCATAATTCAACAGTAAACAATTTCCTGAGTGGGATATAAAAGGATGTAGAAGATCTTTGTTTTCATGGTAACACCAAAAAATTTAGAAATCGTAAAACTTGTACTTATCTATGAAACTATTAAAGAGAGGTAGATGCAAGAAAACCCTAGATGGACTGATTTTTCAGAGAGAAGAGCCCTATATACATGACTATCACATAGTGACAGTTATGGATGCAACAGTAGAGAAGAAAGCCAGCCAAGAGTGAGACAGTTGAGTGATTGACAATGGTGGGGAGAAGGTGGAGAGATTGGAGTCTAGAAGACTGTCAAACGCAGCAATAATTTACTTGACCTAACAATTCTCCCTGGCTTCCCACTCCTTTTTGCTGAGAAAAGATCAGTGATGGTAGGGTAACATATTCTCTAGTCTCATGTATTCTCATGGTCCCTAGAAACAAAGGGCGCTTCTTCCACTGATTCAAAAGATGAAACTGAGGTGCTGGCCCAGTGGTGTCGTGGTTAAGTTCACTCACTCCACTTTGGCGGCCTGGGGTTCGATGGTTCAGATCCTGACATAGATGTTAGCTCAGAGACAATCTTCCTCAGACAAAGAGAGGAAGATTGACAACAGATGTTAGCTCAGGGCTAATCTTCCTCACAAAAAAAAAGAAAAAGAAAGAAAAAGATGAAACTGAGGTACCACTCTCACCAGGCTCCAGGATTAAGCATTAGTAAGATCAAAAAAATTAGTCTTGGACAGGAAGAGCTATGGCACTGGGAGGAAGGTTAACAAGAGATGAAATCAATTGAAAAAATTGCCATCTAGGCCAAGATTAACTTGATACTTGGTGAAATCTGAATAACCACCTTCTTCCTTTAGCAGCCGTGCACCAGAAAGAAATGGCACATTCTTGGAAATAAAAACAAAGCAAAAGAATCTGTAATTAAATCTCTACTGTTATCTATATACAACATCCAACACATCACAAATCTTTGAGAGATACATGAGAAAAATGGGACATGTAGAAAATAAAAAAAATCAAAAGAAACATACCCACAGATAAACCAGCACTGGAACTAGCAGAAAAGGAGGTTAAAACTAATATTATAAATATATTTGGCTTGTGGCACTGCCTTGGGCTAGCTCTGTCCCTCAAGAAAAGATCACTGCTCTTCTCTAAGTGGCTGATTCTACATGATTCTTTCTCTTTCCAGGTTCCAGTAATGATTCCCTTTACATGGCCATTAAGGCCGACATGTGGTGACAGCTCTGCTGCTACTAGCTCCAGGTTACTTTACTTGAGGTTCCCCTACACTTTGTAAATAGTCCTTTCATAAATAAAACCTCTTTCCATTTTCAAAAAATATATACATTTGGAAATGTATAAGTAAAAATGAAAAATTGGTGAACATATGGGGAATCTCCTAGAATATATGAAAACATAAAATATACAAAAGTCATAAAATGTGTTTTGGGGAAAAAAAAAAAAAACCTACTGGATGACCTTAACAGCAGAGTGAACACTGCAGAAGATAAAGTCAGTCATCTTGAAGAAAGGGCAGTAGAAATTATCTAAGATAAAACATTGAGAAAAAAGACTGGATGAAGAACATGACTGAACAGAGTGGCTTTGATTTGTGTCATAATAATTGGATTGGGGCAGAATAAATATTTTTAGCAACAATACCGAATATTCCCCACAGTGGATGAAAAATATCAATTCACAAATTCAAAAATCCTAGTAAATCCCAAGCAGGATGCATACAAAAGAAACTATACAAATACATTTCATAGACAAAATGCTGAAAACCAAAGATAACAGAGAAAATCCTAAAAGCAGCGGTGAGAAAAGACATAGTATATACAAGGAACAATAATAAGAATGGCATTTGCCTTCTTATTAGAAACATAAACTAGAGGGTAATGGAATGACTTCTTATAAGTGTCTAGAAAAAAAACCAATAAAACTTTCAGCTTAGAATTCTATATTCAGCAAAAGTATCCTTCAGAAATTAAGACGAAATAAAGATATTTTCTGATAACTGAGATTTGAGAGGAATTTTTGCCTGTAGACCTACAAAGAAATGCTACAGTAAGTTTTTCAGGATAAAGACAAATGATACAAGTTGTAAACTCAGATATAGAAGACACAGAAGAGACCTGGGAATAGTAAATAATAAGAATATTTCATAATGAAAAAATGATCAGTTCTTAAACGAGGCTTAAAAATCCTAACTGTTAATGCATCTGAAAACAGAATTTCAAAATTCATGATGGAAAGATCTTAGAATCAAAGGGGGAAATAAACAAGTTAAAATCCTGATTGGAGATTTTAACATAGCTTTTTTTTGGCAATTGATTGAATAAGTGAACAAAAATGAATAAGGACATAGAAAATTTGAACACTATAACACGAGCTAATATACACCTATTGAATATTACACCTTACAAATTCTGAATATATGTTTTTATTCTAGCACACCTGAAACATTTATCATTGTAGCCCATATGTTAGGCCATAAAGAGGTCTCAAAATATCAGAACCTTGAAATCTCTCAGTATATTCTTTGATCACAATGGAATTAAATTTAGAATGAATCATAACGAAATCAAGAAAATATCTAAATATTTGAAAATTAAGCAACACAATTCTAAATAATTCATGAGATGATGAAGGATTCAAAAGAGAGGTTAGAAAATATTTTGAACCAAATGATAATGAAAACAAAGCATATCAAAATATATGAGTTAATTCAAAAGTGGTCCAAAGAGAAGAGGAGCCCCAGAGTTCAAATGCTCATATTAAACAACAACAATATGAATGGTTTAAAATCAGTGATCTAAGCTTCCACCTTAAGAAGCAACACAAAAAGAACAAAGTAATCCCACAGTAAATAGAAAATAATAATAAAAATAAAGAAGAGATCAATAAAACAGGAAACAGAGAAAATCAATAAATGCAAATGTTTGTTTTTGAAAAGATTCATAAAATTGATAGATCCTTAGCAAGAATGAACAAGGAAAAAGGAAAGAAAAAACAAATTATCAGTATTAAGAAGAAAGAAAGGATATTATCACCGATGATATTATTAAAGGGATAAGATGGGACTATTAGGAAAAACTTTATGCCCATATATTAAAAAATATAGAATGAAAGCAAAAAGTTCCTTAAGAAACACAGTTTATTGTAACTGAGATAAGAAAAGAAAACATCTGAATAGTTCTGTATTAATAATAGGTAACTATTAATAAGTGTTAAATATTAAAAATAAAATATAGTAAATAAAAACAAATAAAAAACATTTTAAAATTTGTTATTAAAAACCCTCCCACAAAGAGAACTCCTGGTTCAGAACACTTGTTGAATTCAATCAGCATTTAAAGAAAGAGAAATGCCATTCTTATATAAAATCTTTCAGAAAACAGAGAAGGCAAAAGTTCCCAATTTACTTTATGAGGGCAGCATTTCCCTGATACTAAAAACTTACAAATGAATTACAAGAAAATTACACACCAACATTTCTTATAAACTTAGACACAAAAGTCCTTAATAAAATTGAACAAAATTTAGCAGTACATGAAAAGATTATTACATGATGACCACGTGGAGTTTATCCCAGATAAGGAAGATTGGCTTAATATTTGAAAATCAAATATTATAATTCACCATGTTTACAGAATATAGGAGAAAAATCATATTACTTTCTCGAAATATACAAATAAAACATTTGACACATTTGACAACTCTTCATGATAAAAACTCCCACTAAACTAAGAATGATGGAGAACGTTCTCAATTTGATAAAGGGCATCAACAAAAAATTACAGCTAACATCATACTAAATGGTGACATTATGGGCTTTTCTTCTAAGATTGGGAGCAAGACAAGGACGTCTGTGCTCACCGTTTGTATTCAGCATTGTACCGAAGTTCCCAACCTTATTAATTAAGAATTAATAAGGCAAAAGAAAGAAATTAAAACTATAAAGATTATAAAAAAAGAGGCTAACTTTTTTCTTTCTAGGTGACATGATAGTCTCTATAACAGAGAACATTTGCTCCTCTTCTATGCTCTTTTCTCAGTCCAGAGCCTGCCCAGTTAGTGTGCAGTTTGCAAAGCTGTGAGAGAACCAAATTAACAATACAATAAATCAATCCATGTCAAGTGAAAATCATAAAATATCTCATTAAAATTGCATCAATGAGCTTAGCTATTTTTCCCTTATCTAAATTTTAAAATAAATATGAATAGCAGTAAAACCAATACAAAATACAAAATAAAATTTATAGTGGATAAAACCACATATATTAACCTTTAGAGTGTACTTTTGAATCTGGGAAAATTGCATTTTGGTAGAAATAATGGATACAAAAGAAGACTCACAAAAGCAAAACTTGACAGGTAAAATTCAACATTTGCTTTGCTAATCAGTTTTTACCATGTATAATTTTTTTCATATAAAAAAATTGATCTCAATGATTATACTTTTATTAAGAAATAAATAAAATTGGGAAAATAGAAATTAATTGCTGTTTTAGAATAATGGAATTAAATTGACTTAATGGAATTTAGTTGGTGTAGTTTCTCATACGTACTTTAATTCGGACATTTAAGTGGAATGACTTCCAAAAGCTGGATAAATTAGGATTTTAAGACGACAAGTGGAATGTACAGATCTCATTTAAGCCTGACCGTAACTATGGAAAAACATATGCAGGAAGTAGCCCAGAGTTAGATAGAATCCTCCACTTACAGCAAAGTCTTACCACAAAGCTCCCCACATCAATAGAGTTTACTTACAAGGTACCAAACTGAGTCAGCCTGCCCTTCTTACAGCAGTGGGTTAAGACAAGGGTCCCAACAGATGAACAGGTGTTACTGCAGGTGACTGTCCACATCAGGCGCTGGGTTTTTCATTCAGAATGGAGTGAAACTGAGCAACATAGAATTTTCAGAGGAAGAGCTGCAACTTGATGCTCCTGAATGTCTATATTTCACCACTAGCTGTCACAAGGAGTTAAACAGTTCCTGAACAGACTGTGGGGTATTCAACTTTTCCTATGAAAAAATAATTGATTGATTTTGTGTATATATTATATTTTTTGTTTGTTTGCTCCGGAAAACTTGATAGAAATACCTCTTGTGTCCTGTCTCACATCTTATCAGCCCACTTTTTCTCCAGCCATTGCTAAGGCAACTGGTGACAGAACCTAACTTCTGCTGCACTGTGTATCTTTTGCATTTTTGCACTAAGGCTTGTCTTATGATGTGGTTGGGACACCTGTGAGCAGCTGGTTATCACTGTGGATGCTCAAAATGGCAAGACTAGGGGAATGAACATCTCGTGTGGCAATCCTTGTCTATCAGGGGCTGGGAATCATGGATATGTGATCCCTCAGTGGACAAGACTGAGGCACGATCTCCGTGATTCATCAGAGGGTTCCAGTGGGATCAAATGCTGGTTTTCCACAGTGGTGACCACTCTAATAACACAACATTGTACTGGCTTTCTCTCCTTTCCTGTTTTGTTCTTCCCAGAGTCCCACTGCTAATACCTGGTGTCATGTCCCCAAAATGAAGTCTTACCTATAAAGCTCCCCATGTCAATATAGTTTACTTTGACTTTCTCTCCTTTCCTTGTTTTAGAGTCTACTTTCTAGAAGGAACCTAAGCATAACTCTGGTAAAGAATATTTTTAACACCCCAGAAGTCTCTCTTATGGCTCCACTTCCCAGTCAACAAACTTTTAAAGACAACAAATATCTGATTTCTATCATCGTAGATTAGTTTTGATTCTGGTTTTGAACTTCGTGTTACTGGAATTATACAGTAAGTCCTATTTTGTGTCTGCCTACTTTCATTTAATGTTATTTCTCTGAGATTTATCCATGTTGAGGCATGTAACAGTAGTTCATTATTTTTCATTGCTCTGTAATATTCCACTGTGTGAATATAGCATAATGTATTTATTCTACTATGGATGTACTTTGAATTGTTCCTAGATTTTAGCTATTTTAAATAATGATGCTTTGAACATTTTTCTACCTGTCTTTTTGTGAAGATAAACCATCATTTCTCTTGAGAATATACATGGAAGTGGAATTGCTGGGTCACAAATTATACATGTTTTTTACATTTAATAGATACTGGAAAACTGGTATTTATAGTAGTTATATCAATTTTCCTTCCATCTTCTCCACATCTTCATCCATATTTGATATTGTTAACCCTTTTAGTTTTAGTTATTCTGGTGGGGGTATAGTATATCCAACTGTTGTTTTAGTTCATATTTCTCTGTTGACTAACTGTACTTAACATATTTTCATATGCTGATTAGCCACTGAGATACATTCTTTTGTCAATTATCAGTTTAAGTTTTTAGCTATTTGTGTGTCTGGTGAGGAAGGAGTTCAGTCTTTTTCTTATTTGATTTGAAGTTCTTTATAATTTCTGGATACTAGTCCTTTGTTGGATATGTGTATTGTGAATATTTTCTAATAGTCTTTGGTTTACTTTTTACTCATGAAAAGGTTTTTTCTGTAATGGAATAAAGTTTATTGATATTTTTATTTATGGCTACATAAATACTGTGTAGTACTATAGGAGTAGTCCTGTAAATTATTTACTCCTACTCTAAGGTTATGATATATTCTCCTTAATCTGTGGTTCTCAAACCCGAGTGGGCATCAGAATCATCTGGAAGACTTTTAATACACAAATTGTTGGGACACACCTCCAGAGTATCTAATTCTTTAGTCAGGGAAGAGATCTAAGAATTTGCATTTCTTACAATTTCCAGATGATGCTGATTCTGATGGTCTGGGGATCACACTTTGAAAACCACTATAATGTTTTATCTTCGAGAAGCTTAACTATTTTACTTTTTACATTTAGATCTACAATATACTTGGACTTGATTTTTATGTGTAGTGTGAAACAGGGGTAAAATTTAGATTTTTTTAACGTTAGTCAATTGACTGATAACACTGAAGAAGTTCTTCAAGTGCATCTTGTGAAAGAAAAGGAAAAATAAAATGTTTCCCTTTGGGCTTAATAAAGAAAAATCAGGATTATTTACACATTTTAGAAAAGAGTGATGTAGGGCCGGCCCTGTGGCTTGGTGGTTAAGTGCACGTGCTGCGATGCTGGTGGCCCGGGTTCGGATCCCGAGTGCGCATCGAGGTACCACTTCTCCGTCCATCCTGAGGCTGAGTCCCACATACAGCAACTAGAAGGATGTGCAGCTATGACATACAACTATCTACTGGGGCTTTGGGGGGAAAAAATAAAAAATAAATAAAATCTTTAAAAAAAAAAGAGTGATGTTAATTTAAATATAAATACTTGAGAAAAGATGATTATTAATAAGAAAACATTACATAATTACAGTGTCTTGGAAGTTAAAGGTTACTTTCACAAGCCATTGCAACAGTATCTGAAGTCTATATATCTATAAGACAGCTCTTAAAAAAAACACACATTCGAAAGTCAAGAAGATTTTAAAAAGTGAAAGAAGTCAAGTGATGAAGATTTTGAAAAGTGGAAATATCCAATATTATGGGCTAAATTGTGTCTTAAAATACATATGTTGAAGCCCTAACTCTCAGTATCTCAGAATGGGATGTATTTGGAGATAGGGAGATTAACTTTGCTTTACAGTTCAGCAAGTGTCATGGAGGTATTACAGACTTGGAATCACCTTTTATTTTAATTTATTGGATTGTGTATTATAGGGTCACACAAGTAGAATATTTTCAAACTTCAATTTCATACTTGTGATTAGTAATTCTCAGAATGTGAAACAAACAAAAACAAACTAACATTCATTAAATACAAGGACAGACAAACTTCCTCCCCTGTACAATTGGGTGGATTTTTCTCTTGCACTAGATGAGAGTGTAGCAGAAGCCTCAGTTGAATCTTTCCCCTTGTTTGCTTGGTCTCAAGGCCATATCTCCTGATCCAAGCAACCATAAAGCCAAACATCATGGAATCCAGACAATGCCTGGTACGCCCAAGTGTCAGTTCCTGCTTGCCTTTCTGGGTCCCCAATTCTTCTTTGTTTTGTTCTTTAGGAGTTTCCCTAATTTTGTCATGAACGCAACTCTGAACACAAAAAGAATTAAAAGACATTTTTTATCTTAAATTTATGGCTGTATTTTATGTCTTTTCTAGTTTTATAGTCTGCCATCTTGCCAGAAATAGAATCCAGAACTGTGCTCCACATTGTTAAAAAACACAAACCACAGGCCCAAAATGGGGTCACTCATTCTAATAGCCAAATCTAGATTTAATACCTCCTTCAATTGTAGTTTCACTCTCTCTCAGATTTTAATCGGCCAGTCTGAAATTTTCTGGCCAGTAGCAATGAGGTTATCTGCCAAGAGGATCCTTTCCATCCCCCAGAGGAAGAGGAGGTAATCTTCAGGATAAATCCTTATATTTCCTTTCCCCCTAGATAAGTGTCCTGGCCTAAAAATAATCCTTTCTTCTCTTTTGCTAATAGCTTTCTTGCTCCACCCTTCTTCCTATAAACCTTCCATTTTGTACAACCCCTGAGAGCTCCCTTCTTGTTGCCATATGGGATGCTGACTGATTTGATTTTGAAATTTACTCAGTTAAATTTTGATTTTAAAAATATATTTGCTTCCAAGAATCCAACAGTAATGTGATAAAACAATGCTTTAGGTTTGAAAGTCAGTCAGGGAGGAAGGACTGAGATGAAATTAAATAGATATGGAGTATGAGAAAATGGAGAGGAGACCCTGGGGGCTGAGATGAAGGCTAAGTGGAGAATGACTGTAAAGACGTGGAAGAGTAAGAAAGAAGGAGGGAGAAGCAGAGTGGGAAAGAGAAGAACACATGGATGAGAAGGAACGAGAGCCCGTAGAAGTAAGACACATAGAATGTTAGAGCCAAAAGTGATGGTAGAAAATATTCAGTTCTTTCAACCCAGTCATTTTAGAGATAAAGAAACTGAGGCCAGACTGCTGATACGATTTCTCCAATTCACTGCATCCAGCGGGTGTCTCATCCAGGAATTCATCTTGACTCTCACTTCAAAGCTCCTTTTTCTGAAAGAGCTTTGCTGTGATAGGGAGAGTCACACAGACCAGATGCAGGAAGAGCTGCTGGAAGCCAGAAAGATGGGAAGAAGAAAACTTGAAGCAGAGTGGGAAGAATGACGAGAATCTCAATAAAAGACACATGGTTATAAAAGCAGTGAATTTCTCTATCTGTGAAGTTGAGGTTTCTGTTGGTGGGGAGGGGGATGTCAGATGAGTGTGTGGGACTGTGTGGGGAGGGGAGCTCACATCTAGGTTCTGAGGGGAGCTTCACAGAAGAGGGAGGAATTCAAGAGCTGTGACAGTATTTGGGGAAGCAATAAATAAGTGCTGTTAAAAAGAACATGGCCATGTTTTTGGCCTGAGCACCAATGAATTGTAGGGGATCAGAATTCGCCACCTCAACATATGTCTCTTTACCTTGATTATTTTGAAGAACAAAAGACTCTGAAAGAAACTTTGACCTCCTCTCCAGACTAACTGCCTAAAAAATTTAAGATGGAAGGCCTGTCCCCAGGACAGGCCATTGCCATAGGTAATTCTGAGTATGGATAGACTGGGAGGGTCCTTGCTAAAAATCATTCTTCTCAAAGTTCTGAAAACCAAGTAAAGGTAGAAGTTACCCTTTTTAAGAGACATTTACAAATGTCTCATTTAGGAATAAACTTAACCAAAGAGGTGAAAGATCTGTACACCAAAAACTATAAAACATTTCTGAAAGAAATTGAAGAAGACACCAAGAAATGGAAAGATATTCTGTGCTCTTGGATTGGAAGAATTAACATAGTTAAGATGTCCATACTTCCTAAAGCCGTCTATAGATTCAATGCAATCCCTATCAAAGTTCCAACAACATTTTTCACAGAAATAGAACAAAGAATCCTAAAATTTATATGGAACAACAAAAGACCCCGAATAGCTAAAGGAATCCTGAGAAAAAAGAACAAAGCTGGAGGTATCACACTCCCTGATTTCAAAATATACTACAAAGCTATAGTAACCAAAACAGCATGGTACTGGCACAAAAACAGACACACAGATCAATGGAATAAAATTGAAAGCCCAGAAATAAACCCACACATCTATGGACAGCTAATCTTTGACAAAGGAGCCAAGAACATACAATGGAGAAAAGAAAGTCTCTTCAACAAATGGTGTTGGGAAAACTGGACAGCCATATGCAAAAAAATGAAAGTAGACCCTTACCTTACACCATACACAAAAATTAACTCCAAATGGATTAAAGACTTGAATGTAAGACCTGAAACTGTGAAACTTCTAGAAGAAAACATAGGCAGTACGCTCTTCGACATCGGTCTTAGCAATATCTTTTCAAACATCACTTCTGACCGGGCAAGAGAAACAATAGAAAAAATAAACAAATGGGACTACATCAAACTAAAAATCTTCTGCACAGCAAAGGAAACTATCAACAAAACGAAAAGACAACCTAACAATTGGGAGAAGATATTTGCAAACCATACTTCTGATAAGGGCTTAATCTCCAAAATATATAAAGAACTCATGCATCTCAACAACAAAAAAACTACCAACCCAATTAAAAAATGGGCAAAAGACCTGAACAGACATTTCTCCAAAGAAGATATACAGATGGCCAATAGACACATGAAAAGATGTTCAAAATCACTAACTATCAGGGAAATGCAAATCAAAACTACAATGAGATATCACCTCATGCCCGTCAGAATGGCTATAATTAACAAGACAGGAAACAACATGTGTTGGAGAGGATGTGGAGAGAAGGGAACTCTCATACACTGCTGGTGGGAGTGCAAACTGGTGCAGCCACTATGGAAAACAGTATGGAGATTCCTCAAAAAATCAAGGAGAGAACTACCATATGATCCAGCTCTTCCACTGTTGGGTATTTACCCAAAGAACTTGAAAACACCAATTTGTAAAGGTACATGCACCCCTGTGTTCATTGCAGCATTATTCACAATAGCCAAGACTTGGAAGCAACCTAAGTGCCCATCAAGGGACGAATGGATAAAGAAGCTGTGGTATATATACACAATGGAATACTACTCAGCCGTAAGAAACGATGAAATCCAGCCATTTGTGACATCATGGATGGACATTGAGGGTATAATGCAAAGTGAAATAAGTCAGAGGGAGAAGGTCAAATACCGTATGATTTCCTTCATTAAGTAGTAGATAATAACAACAATAAACAAACACATAGGGACACAGATTGAATTGGTGGTTACCAGAGGGGAAGGGGGGAGGGAGGAGGGTGAAAGGGATAATTCGGTACATGTGTGTGGTGATGAGTTGTAATTAGTATTTTGGTGGTGAACATGATGCAATCTATGCAGAAATAGAAGTACAATGATGTACACCTGAAATTTTTACAATGTCATAAACTAATGTTACTGCAATAAACAACAAATTAAAAAAAATTAATTAATTAAAAAAAAAGAGACATTTACATTTATGAGGGAAATCTCCACTTGTAAAAATGTCTCCCTCTCTGTACCAGGAAGAAGGGGGGATGACCTTATTTCTAGAAACACTTATCAATGCAGAAGGCAAAGACTTAAATCTGTGTACCCTTGTTTACTGTGCTTTTTTGGTAATCTCCCATAGCTGACTCCCCCAACCCACAATATCCTCTTTTGTCTTTACCTGAATATGTTATTTAAGATGAGAACCTCCGCCATTTTGTGAAATTACCCAGTTTTTCTGGGTCTCTCCCATGTATACATGTTATAAAGCTTTGTTTGATTTTCTTCTGTTATTGTGTCTCAAGTCAATTTAATTTGTACCCCAGCCAGAAAGGACCCAGAGTGGGTAGAGGACAGTCTTCCTCCCCTACAGAATGAAGATGAGAGACCCAGAGAGTTTTGGTGATGCAGAGAACAATGCTGTACTACCCGAGGACAGCTGGGATAACCTACCTGGTTGAATTCTAATCAGGGTATATCCCATCCAGCCCAGTTTTCTTCTCTGGGATTTCCTATGTCTGGGAGCACCCGATTATCAGTGACCTTTATAGCCATCTCCTTCTCTCTCAGTTCTTTTATTTTTTAATCCTGGGCCTCATCACCTCCCCCTGCACCCATTTTATCTCTTGATTTTTGCCTCCAGTTGTACTCTTACTCAGCTCACCCAATTCTTAGTATCCCTCAGCTCCCAAGAAGTTCCCAAGAAGCCCCTTTCCTTTCTCCTCTTTCAGATCTTGTCCTCCACCCACCATACGCAAGTGTACACTCAGGAGTGGGTCTGGCTGAGAAAGCTTCATATCCAGTGTGGGATCACGACTCAGGTACAAGATGCTTCCTGGATCCCTGATCAGGATTAACTCTGCCCACAGGAGCTGAGCTGAAGGAACTGGTGGCTCTGCTCCAGTTCTCTTTGCAATCCTTTTCCTCCTGCATCTCACCCTCCTTTGCCTCCTTCTGCTTCCCTCCTTCTTCTTCCTCCTCCCTTCATTTCCCTCTTCTCTTCCTGCTCTGCTCCTCCTCTCTGATTCTTGCTTCTCTTTCTGAATCTGTTATGGCTTTGGTGTCTCTGACCATCTCCCAACACTTTGGTCCCGGAACTCCATTTCTCATTTAGTTAATTCTTCCTTCTCCTTCCTACTCAAATCCAAAATGCCTCCTCCTCACTTTCTCCACCCCACACTCAAGGGTAGAAGCACTGCAGTTACATAATTTCTGGGGTCTATTGTAAAAGGAAAATGTAGGGCCTCATACTTACAAAGCCAAAAAAGTGCTTTCAAAGGTCCTAAAATATAAAACTTTTTCCTTTTTTCAATATCTCTAGGTCTCTATCTCCCCCTCTTTCTCTCTTTCAACCTGTCATGATGTTTTTTGTTGCTGTTGTTATTTTTGTTGTTTCTATGTTTTAATTTGCTAATGTTGCTTTCTCTTGGTTACTGTGACTCAAAGGGCAAGTGAAGACCCTCTGAGGTGTCTGTGGGCTCCAGTCCCCTTGTTTTTTGTGTGTGTTTAATAATTTTTGGTTGAAATGAAGCCATCTTGTGTAGAGTAATAGACACTGAGATAAATAGAGTTTTTGGCGGGACCTCGAAATGGGCATATCTTTTCTTTTGCTAAGCATTGAGTGTGGGAATTTGAATCAATCTAGTCAGGAGTTAACTGGGTTTGTGTTTTGTTGTTTAAACAGTCTTTAAATTGCTCTAGCATTACTTTGTTTGTAGGGTGGGGCTGTTTGCCAGGGGGGTTTTCTTAATGTCTGCTTCCCTCTCAGGATTTGGTGTTTCCTTTGTGCTGTGCCTCAAGAGGAATTATCTCCATACTCATGCTTCTCTTCCAGCAGTGACTGCTCTTGTGATTGGATGCTTGCTAACATGCTTGGTAGAGGGGGTGGGGACAATCAACTTTGTTCTGATTCAGTCTCGTTCTTGGCAGATGCTTTGTGTTTTAGGTTTTGGGACTGGGCCTTTAAGAGTTCCTACCTTTCTAAGATTATAATTAGTCTTTGGGTGGTGAACGTGAAGTAATATACACAGAAATCAAAATATAATGATGTACACCTGAAATTTATATAATGTTATAAACCAATTCCACCACACACACGCAAAAATTCCTACCTGTCTCTCAGCAGTATGGAACCCCTGATAGTCTAGACAGGATGTTTACTGTCCCATCCCAATTTTTCCTTTTCCCCCAGCTGCAATGCACCTTCACCTGTTCCCTGAAGGGAACAGGGCTTTCTACCCTTCCCCCACCAGGTTAAGGCTTTTTTCTGTGTGGGAGATAGTGGAGAAATATCTGGTTGGGACTCCGCGCCTTTCTCATGCAGTACTAATCTCAGACCTCAGGCTTGCACCAAGAGAAAGGATTTCTCTAGTCTATAAGCTTGACGCCAAACTTTCAGGCGCCCCTGGTGAGGTCTATGGAAAAAAGCCTAGATACAGGTGAATTTCCTGTGTTTCTGACTCTCAGGATTTCTGTATACTCATGCTAGCCTTTAGTAATTTGTTAACAGTTTTAGCTGAATCATTCTTACTGACTTCTATAGCATCTGGCATCTGGCATCTGGCATCTGTCCCAAGTTAGCAAAAGTTTGCATCTGCTGTTTCCTTGGAAAAATCTGTCTTTTCTTAGATTTTGGTTTAATTGGTTGCCACTGTAGGAGTGGCAAAAATTTCCCTTTACCTTCTAGGTTCCTTGGCTGGTCTAATAATTAAATTGACATAAGACAAATTAACGTAAAAAAAACAAATTTAATTTAATACATTCAAGAGCCCCATAAAAAATATTCAACCCAAGAGCAAGCCAAGAAATTGATTCTTATATGCCATCCTGAGCTAAGAAATGAGATAAGGTCTTGGCATTTCAAAGGGGAAGAGTTAATTCACAGGACAATAAGGAGAGCAGATGATTGGTAATTAGATGTTTTCTCTGTTATATAGATAAGTCATTCAGATAAAGTTATTTCTGGTAATAGCTATCTCTTTGAGCCAGGCGCCTAATCTAAATTCTTTTTGATGAGAGAGTGGTAAAAGCTTTTCTTGAGTCTGCTAGGTCTTGATTGTCTTCAGCTGAAAACAATGCCAAAGTGGCATATTTTTGGGTCATGTATTCTGCTGCCTTTCAGTATCACCTGTAAAATTTCACCAAGAAGTTTCACAGTCCAGAAGTTGTTGGTAGATTGCTCCGTATCTCATTGAATGAGTTTTTCAGCTTTGAGAATAGGTCAGTTCAGTTAAACAGTTGTGTCTGTCGGGGGAAGAGGGAGAATCTCCCTCTGCCCTTTCCCTTAAGGTTCTTATGGCTGGCCAAATAATTAACAAGACAGGTTAGCAGGAGAAAAAAATACCAAGTTTAATAACATGTATACATGGGAGAAACTCAGAAATGAGCAACTCGTCCCTCTGTCTGAGCTGCTTGCTTAAGTATTGCAGCTAAAGGCAAGGAACATGTTGGGGGTGGGTAGTGGTCTGGGACTTCAGAGGGCAGGAAGACAATTCTTTTCAGGGTCATCTATAGATAATGTGGTCAGGGAGAGACAGAGTTTTTGAGTTTTTGATAAAAGAGGCTTGGTGCCTTTCCTAGTGTAACCTCTATCCTGCATTATCTTCACAGCCATCATGATAGAAGATCTGTTCCAGGAAGGAGCCACCATGTCAAATTCTTTAAGCAGTTAGTGGGAGAGGTCAAATGTCCTTCAGAGAAAACAATCAAGGTAAAGAGATATATTTTAGGATGGCCAAATCTTGATCTCCCACATGTCTCATTTGAAGAGGTGGTGATATATGTGGGCTCCCAAATTTAGGTCCATGGTGCAAGCAATTAGGTATTTAATAAAATGCATTTCCATTGAAACAAAATAAAAACAATGGTTAATAATTGGAGCAAATCATAATCCCAGTTTCTGAGTTCTGAAGGCAGCCAATTGAGAAGATTTTTGCATTCTCCAGCTTCAGGCATCTTCAAATGGAGTGAGGGCAGGCAGTGGCCATCTGATGGATTTTCCTCGTTCATAGTTTGAATGTCTCTGATGATCTTTCTCAGTAGCCCAGACAGCAGAGCCACAAAGTTTGTCTTTACATAAGCTGTTGTCATTACTCTGAAGTTTATATCTGGTTGCCCAGCTTTAGCTTGCTTGGCTGGGGGAAAAATGCAGTTTTAGTTCTCAATGATTCCAAGTCAGAAGGATGGGAGAAAATTGGAAATGTTAGTTTGGAGAGTTGTAGCCAAATGTTGGAGGAAACCAGAAGAATTCGGGATCTAGTCTAGTTTATAGGGATAAGTAAAACATCAAAGGCAATAAACAGGACTAGAATTTGATATCCACAAAGGTGTATTACTGAAACATAATTTTTCTCTTTAAATTCACTTGCATTTTTATCAAAAGATAACCCAATAAGATTAATTTGTTTGCAAACGAAGTCGAGCTTCAATCAACTTGGCCTGATTCTTCACATAAAAGCAGCAAGAATAGTGATTGATGATATAGGGTCTTTAAAATTTGCTTTGCTGTAACTTTTTCATAAGGCATCTTAGATTGGACTTTTACAAGCCTCTCAAGGCCAAGAAGCCAAGGCAAGGTCTTTCCATCAGACTTTGCCTGCAAGATCTATAGATTTGAATGAATTCCTCTCTTCTTGAGCAAATATCCTCAAATTATCCTGAGGCTTCTGAGTAGTGACTTTCCTTACCTGGTATGGTCACCAGAAACCCTGAAAGCAAAGTGCCTCACTGATTTTTACAAGGGGCTTTATTGGCTCCATGAAGTCAACCTTTGCTCCTTAAAGGTGTTTGATCATATCTGAGTTTATGCACATCTCTCTCAAACATGACATTACAGTCAAAACCTTAGTAATATAACCAATGCTTCCAATTGTATTCTGCTAGGGAGAGAACAGATTCTTATTGAATTTATGATATAACTATATGGTTATGAAAATAAGAATACTGATTAAGAGTTTCCAAATTCTGAAAGGATCAGGTAAGGAGAAAAAGATAAATGTGTCATCATTGTTCACAGTGGTATGTCTTACCAGATTGCTGATAATTTAAGGGAAAAAGTTTTCCTTAAATCTGGGGGAAAAAAAGAACTAACAAATGTTTCAAACAAAAAGCTGTAACAATTATAATCACCTTCATCAGTTCATTCAGTCCTTTGAAATTAATTCTTGACTTTGATCTTTTGTTAGCAGTTTTATGAAGCCATTTGTTTCTTTGTTAGAGTTCTGCAAATTCTTACCCGGTTCAATGGTATGATCTTCAAGTTATCAGAAACCTGTATTCTAGAGTACATGTCAGAGTTCTTTCCATGAATCTCTCTGAAGATAAAACACATTTGCAAGGACATCAGCGTAAAATGATAACTTTCTGTAAATGACAGTCTTAAGAATGGCCATGGTTAATGGTCTGATGACAGTGCATTACAATGCAATTACCAAGAAAACTTGGTTATTTCTGTGACACACATCTGAATATAAAAACTAGAACTACAAGTGACAAAATTATGCTAAGACATATAAGATTTCTGGGAATTTTAAGCAATTTCTGGAATGCTTATAATATGTAAATATACAAATATAATATAATTATTACTTCTTGATAGTGCTTCTCATGTAATTTAACATATCAAATAATTCTAATTAGTTTATTAGGACAGAGAACAAATATTTACAAGGACAGAGAACAAATATTTTGAGATTTTCCAGGGTCCATCTAGAAAAACCCAAATTTAGTGTGAGATCAAAAAAGATTCATTTAGAATTTAACTTTGTGAAGTTTGTCAAAAACATCAAAAGTTTTGGGCACTTGACTAAAAAAAGACCACAGATCATTATAAAACAATACTTAATTATCTATTTAACTAAAGTGACAATAAAATATTTCAAAGGCAAACACAGACGTTTACATAGTTGTGAGCCAAACTTAGCTGTTTTAATATTAATAAGACTCAGTTTTCCTGAGTAAACAAAGACCTGATGATAAAGATAACATGACGCACAGGAAATTATGTTGATAAAACAGAAAATCTTTGCTTCTGAGTTAAATTACATAAATGATGAAGAAAATACTTTCACAATCTCTTATCAGGAGAAGACCAATAGTCCAAGAAAACTTTGTCCTTTTAGCAGATAAAAGACAATTAGGATTAAGTTTTACAAAAGTTTGCTATTGACATTAAAGCTTATTTTAAAACCCTTATAATAACACTTTAATTTTAGCCAGCTTGATTACACAAGGTGAAATTTTTCTCTGTCGTTTTCTCTCTTACCAACTTTCTATTTAATTGGTCCTTTAATTCTCGCCATTCCCATTTTGAAATAAGCAGTTTTACTTTGAGACAAATGTACTTTCTTTTCTCTTAACAAAAATGCATCTTCTTATCTCATTTTTCTTACTCCAAAACTCATCCTACTATCCTTGCATAAGATTTGTTTCCTCTATTATTTCTAGTGGCTTTAATCACATATATTAATTAGAATTTTTTAACCTTAGATATTTTAATTTCAAGTGAAAACCATGAAGAAAGGAAGTGTGAACTGTCTGTTACACCAGTATTCTTTCAATTGGCAAATTTATGAATATATTTCATAATGTGTAAAAGCATATTCTTCTGCATTGTAAATTTTCAAATGTGGTACAAAATATGTTTACTAATAGACCCAAATATCTTTAGTTCCTCTGTAAAAAGAAACCCAAAGTGGATAAACTTATGTTCAGTAATTAATTTTCAATTTTATCCTATTTAGAAAAGATCTAGATATTTAATGAATTTCTATCATTTAACTCAACTTAGTAAAACTCTAATGTATTAAGTTACCAAAAAGATTTGGGGAAACTATTTAAGGAGACATACTAAAAAATATTGCTGAAAAGAGTTCACCTAAAAATTCTTATTCTGCTTACATTTATCTGAATCAACTGCTCCCCCCAAAGTCACACAGATCAATGGAACAGAATCAAAAGACCAGAAATAAACCCATACTTATATGGTCAATTAATCTACAACAGAGGTGGCAAGAATAGGTAATGGGGAAGAGACAGTTTCTTCAATAAATGATGTTGGGAAAACTGGATAGCTACATGCAAAAGAACAAAACTGGACTATTATCCTACACCATATACAAAAATAAACTCAAAATGATAGATTAAAGATTTGAATGTAAGATCAGAGACCATAAAACTACTAGAAGAAAACATAGGCAGTAAGTTCATTGACATTGGTTCTTAGCAATATTTTTTAAGATCTATCTCCTCAGGCAAGGGCAACAAAAGCAAAAATAAACAAATGGGGCTACATCAAACTAAAAGTGTTTTTCACAGCAATGGAAACCATCAGCAAAATTAAAAGGCAGCCTACTTAATGGGAGAAGATGTTTGCAAATAATATATCTGATAAGGGGTTAATATCCATAATACATAAACAACTCACAACTCAATATCAGAAAAAAAAATCTGATTAAAAACTAGGCACAGGACTTGAATAGACAATTTTCCAAGGAAGACATACAAATGGCCAACAGTTACATGAAAAGATGCTCAACATCATTAGTCATCAGGGAAATGCAAATCAAAACCACAATGAGATATCATCTCATACCAGTTAGAAAGGCTATTATCAAAAAAAGAAGAAATAACAAGTGTTGGCAAGGATGTGAAGAAAAGAGAACACTTGTGCACTGTTGGTGGGCATGTAAATTGGTGCAGCCACTATGGAAAACAGTAGGGAGGTTCCTCAAAAAATTAAAAATAGTACTACCATATAATCCAGTAATTCCACTTTAGGTATATATTCAAAGAACACCAAAACACTAATTTGAAAAGTTGCATGCACCCCCAAGTTCATTGCAGCATTCTTTCCAAAGCCAAGATATGAAAACAAGTTAAACATCCACCAAAGGATGAACGAGAAAGAAGATGTGGTATATATACACAATAGAATACTACTCAGCCATACAAAAGAATGAAATCTTGCCATTTGTGAAAATATGGATAGACGTAGGCTAAGTGAAATAAGTCAGATGAAGAAAGTCAAATGCCACATGATTTTACTCATATATGGAATCTAAAAAGACAAAACAAATAAACAAACAAAATAAAACAAAAACAAAATCACAGATACAGAGAAGAAATTTGTGGTTGCCAGAGGGGAAGGGGGTTGAGGTACCAGTGAAATGGGTGAAGGGAGTCAACTGTGTGGTAATTGATGGTAACTAGTATTGTAGTGGTGAACATTTTGCAGTGTGTACAGATGTTAAATTATAAAGCTGTACACCTGAAACTTACACAGAAAAAAAAAAAAAATCAATTGCTCCCAACAATTACAGCTGAACTACACACAAAAATTTCTTGAGACATTAGATCAAGTCAGTCATTATTCCAAGCTATTTTCCTTGCTTTCAAATTTTTTCAGAGATAACATAAACTCATTTAACCTTTAGTAAGCCTAGGTAGAATAAAAGTATTATATTTAATGCTGATATCTCTAAAGACATGCTCATTTTAATTAAACCAACAAATTAAACTAGCCTTAGTACCAGATAATTTTCCAGATCTTATGAATCTGAAATTCACTTGGGTTAGTTTCTATTATATTTCTGAGAATTAAATTTACATAAGTGTTTATTTTTCTTTAAGTTAATTAAATATAGCTCTTTTATAAATTATATTTGGCAATTCCCTCTGGAGGTAGAAAAATACGACACATACGTAACCCACGTAAACATGCAGACATGCAGAGACCATTTTGAAATTTTCTCTGTGAGATTGGTATGATAATACAAAACTCACTAGCTTATAAAAGAACAGTTGGAATAAGTTTAGTTTACTTGCTTAGATAGCTAAAACTTCTGCTAATATTTGTGGAGAAGGCACTTAAGATTTGTATTTGTCCTTCAACTAGATTTTGGGCAAGAGTGCTTCTACAGCAGTTTGTATTTTTAAAAAGTCTCTTTTCTCTGTTTTTTTCTTTCAGTCTTAGGAATTGGGGATGGTCTACCTAAGAGCTCCTGGAGGAGACCAGGTAGAACATTTACATCTCAAATGCACAGGAAAAGAATGTAAGTTTCAAGCCTTTTAAGCTATATAGGAGAGGTTTTGGAATTGGTAAAACGGAATACAAACTTTGAACTGACTCCAGAGCTTCATTTCTAGTTTTGCAATGATTTTTAAGATAAGAACAGTTTACTCTCAACTTCTCAAAAAATTGGGTGGCAGCCTAAATGACATCATAGACTTATCCACCCATAAATCCTTTTACAAGGGTTTTAGAAGGTTTTTCTTTCCCTCTGGGTATATAGTTTTATCTTGGATTAGGGGAGCAGGCCTAAAACAAAATTTCTATCAGGCACTGAATATAATTTATTTACAAAAACTTTTGTGACTGCTCCCTGGGTTTAGGAAATTCTTTAACTATGGCCCTTCATTTGGCCTTTGATCAAGGAGTGAAACTTACCTGAGGGTGATTGCCTGTAGTCTTGAGTGGTCTTCTTTTAAAAGGTAACTCTTTAATAGTCTCTTTAGAATGCAAAAGCAATTCAGATAACAGATTGCTACAATGAGTACTGGAATAAAGGAGGATAGAGGGGAGCAGTAAGTGTTGCATTCGTCTTATGGTCTTTTATTTTGGGTACCACTTGTGTCTCTAATTTTCATTAGCCATTTACAACAAATTTTTCAATGAAGGTATTTTGAAATTTTGAAACCTTTCGGAGGCTAGGCTTCTGCGTGCCAATTAAAATAGATGTCCCAAGCTCTTAAGGGCACTTCTTAAA
Source organism: Diceros bicornis minor (assembly GCF_020826845.1). Classification (NCBI taxonomy): domain Eukaryota; kingdom Metazoa; phylum Chordata; class Mammalia; order Perissodactyla; family Rhinocerotidae; genus Diceros; species Diceros bicornis. The sequence continues at coordinate 62,634,974 of NC_080743.1, forward strand.
TGACATTATTTCATTGAAATGTTTCTCATAACGGCCATTGTAATTTCCATGAAGGCTGGCAGCAGTTTGGTAGAACACTTAGCCACAAAGTTCAACCCACATTTCTATTCAGCCGTATCTCCTCACAAATGTGGTGTCACCCATATTTCTGTTTGGCCGTATATTAGAGCCCACAACATGACAGTTACCAAGCCAGGTTCTCAGGATACAAAATTCTAGATTGTCTTTAGTAAGATTTTGACCACTTGTATTGATATTTATAGGTTCTGGGACCATAGTTCTTAAGCAAATGTGCCAGAAGGTGGTATACTTATTTCTTTGGGTTTTAAGCATCCTATGTTTATTATTATTTTAGTTTTTTAGTTATCACCTGGGGTGTTTACATTTTAAAAACATGTGAGATTTACATTTTCAAGGAATAGATAAAAAATGCAAGTTTTGTGCTAGGAGTTTTGGGGTATATTCATCTATTATCAGAACTCCAAGATAATTACAATTTAAATTTTTCCTTATTTTTCTTAAATGCAGGACAATTATTATGTCCAATATCCTGATTTTTTAACAATATCTGCAAATGTCTGAGGGCAAATAGGAAAAAGTCTGAGTGAATTTTGAGTTGCTCTCCGTTACATTTTTGTTTCTCTAAAGATTCAAATTGCCAATCAAGAATTGCTGATTTTAGTTCTTTTTTCCTTTTGCATTGATGCAAGCTCTCTTCAAAGAATTGGGGAGTCATTTTCATTACCATGCTTAGAGGTTGACTAGTCGACTCCTGCCCGCTATTTTGAATTTGCCTTTTTGTATTGAGGAAAAATTTTCCTATTAAGGCAAAAATGGAAAGATTTCTATATTCTGGAGTTTCATGGCTTAGTGCATTATGCCTTTTTAAAGTCTGCATAAAGCAATCAACATGGCCGTCAGATGCGCTCCTTCTTTCTGGGTACACAATTCAACTCTAGACCAATTCATCTTAAGGGGAACACCTCTACTATTGCTTCTATTAGCCTCTGAACGTTGGCTTCCAGCTGATCCATTTCCTGGTTATTTGTAGGAGGGCCTGGGAATTTGCTAAGGAGACAGGGCAGTTTTTAAGAAGCCGTATTAATGTTGGATGTGGACATTAACTTTTATTCTAAGTCTAATTTCTATTCTTTTATCCTGTTAAAGGGGTCTCTAAGTCTAGCTGTTATACTGCTTTGTATCTACTTTTAATTTGGTGTTTTTTAAGCTACCAATAAGACAATTGTTTGGGATGAGAGCTCTCTAAAAGTTTTTTCAATCTAGCAGTTTTTCCAATTCAAAGGATTCATTGTCTGGTCATTGATGAGTCAGATCTATTAATGTTAATAGTGACTCAAACCAACAAGCCTTTTTATGGCTTAACCATGGATGCAAGAGGTGTCACAAAGGAGAGTACAAAAGATTACAGCCCTCACAAAATCCAGCCTAAGAAAGCAAAGACCCTTGTTATCATAATGAGATAGTGAAAGTTGAGACAACAAAGGCAATTTATAGACTGGGACCCCTTGTGACATGAGTCCCCTGAGAGCTGGCATAGTCAGATGAAGAGGCCTCACACTGGACCCAGCCCAACCCAAGTTAAACCCAGTGTAGTTTCAGCTTGTATCCACAGCCTGCTCAGCTGTATGCCAGATGCATACCAGTACATGCTTCCTGTGGTTGCTGGAGACTAGAGTGAATATTCTCACCAGTCAAAAAGCCAAGCTCTCGAGACATCAAACAAGAGACAAAGGAAAACAGAGGAAAACGATCAATAGAAAACAAGAGTACCTACACCAAAGTTTTACCAGAGTTTCTATACCCAAGAAAGAAGTTCCACAAATATTTTCTTCTGGTAATCTATATTTAGAAAAAGAAAAAAGGGCTCTCATCACTCTTGTTTCCACCAGACTCTGCAGGTAGAGACCTGAGCGAGTGACGTGGTAAGAATTTTTACCTTCTGCCAGACTTTGTCAGAGGTTCCAGGATCTCTCAGCTGCAGCAGCCCCAGAGTGAGCAGTGTCCAGCCAGTGAAGGTCCTATCTAGGTTGCCAAAACTATAGGGGCAGAAAAATTTTCCCTTCAACCCTTCTAGCTTCTTTGACTGGTCTAATAATTAAATTGACATAAGGCAGATGGACAAGAGAAAAATAAATTTAATTTTGTAGGTATGGAAACCCCACAAAAGCTATGAGACCCAAGGACAAGTTGGGCACTTGAGGCTCATAAGCTGTCCTGAGCTAAAGAATGAACCAGGGCCCTGGGGCTTCAAAGAGGAGGAGGGTAATTCACAAGACAATAGAAGGGCAGATTTTTGGTAATTAGATGTTTGCTCTGCCATACAGATGGTTCATTTAGGTAAAGTTATTTCTGGTAACAACTCTCTCTCTGAGCCAGGCCCATTATCTAAATTCTTTTTTCTTTTTGTTTTCTTTTTTTCTGTGAGGAAGATCAGCCCTGAGCTAACATCTGATGCCAATCCTCCTCTTTTTTTCCCCGGGGAGATTGGCCCTGGGTTAACATCTGTACCCATCTTCCTCTGCTTTATATGGAACGCCACCACAGCATGGTTTGACAAGCAGTGTGTTGGTGTGCGCCTGAGATCCGAACCTGCGAACCCTCGGGCTGCCAAAGTGGAGTATGAGCACTTAACTGCTGTGCCACTGGGCCAGCCCCTCTAAATTCTTTTAGGTAGTTAAGGGAGAGGAAAAACTTTTTCTTGAGTTACTGGGCCTTTATTATCTTCACCTCAAAAAAATGCCAAAGTGGCATATTTTGGAGTCACGTACTCTGCTCCCCTTCGCTCTGATACTTCAGCTCTCTGATGGAAAAGTTGTGATTTTAATTATCCAGAATTTTAACATTGTAATTATGAGAGTGAAGCCCATCCAGCTTTCCATGTTTTAATATTAACTTTCCAAATATTTTTTTTTTTTTTGTGAGGAAGATTTAGCCCTGAGCTAACATCCAATGCCAATCCTCCTCTTTTTTTTGCTGAGAAAGACTGGCCTTGGGCTAACATCCGTGCCCATCTTCCTCTACTTTATAGGGGACGCTGCCACAGCAGGGCTTGACAGGCGGTGCGTTGGTGCATGCCCGGGATCTGAACCTGCGTACCCTGGCCGCCGAAGTGGAGCACGCGCACTTAACTGCTATGCCACCTGGCCAGCCCCTCAAAATTTTTTTCTGCCTTAAATTAGTATGAGATAATTTCTTTTTACTTGTAAACCAAGAAATAACAAAATGAATAGCCCAAACACATTTATCCTAATGATACAAAGTACAAACAAATATTTAAGAGCCTTTAAACAGTTAAAAACACCATCAAACAAGAAGGTCAGCATGTCTAGCAGAGACCAGCCTTTGATAAGACAAGCATGGAACATTCAAGCAGGACCAGTAAGAAGATAAGTCCCTGCTTATCCTATTGGATAAATGATTCCAAAATACTCTGTTAAATATACTTCCCACGAGTTCTCATTGGTCTCTTGTTATAAGTAATAGGAAATATACACAAGGACCCTCTGTGTGAACTTCATGTTTGTTAGCATGTGTTTTCATCCCAAATAAAACTGTATAAGATTCTCATTTTACTAAGTATGGTTACACGTAATGCTTTCTGATGTTGCAAGAAATTTTTATGTTGAAGATCTCCATAATTTTAAAGAAATAATTCGATGCCTGAACTGAATTATTCAATCATTTAAAAATATTCATCAAGCACCTACCACTTGCCAGATACTCTGATAGAAGTTGAGGATCTAGTACAATAGGGGTATAGATCGAATACCTCAAGCCAATCACTGAAGTCAAGATTCTGAGTGGGCAAACACCAGTTAAAGATCCACACTTTAGAAAACATTGTTTAAAGGATGCTTATTTTTGTCTACAGAGTCTAAACATTATAAGATAACTCAGTGCACCAAGATTTCTAGTTCTTGGTTTGAGTGTTTTTCTGCCCATGTAGACTAAAAGCTCCTTGAATAAAGTGATAGCATTGTCTACCACCGTATAGTCTTAAGTGTAGCAAGATGTTTATCTAGCAGGTGCTAAGTGACTGTTTGGTGAGTGAATATATATCAATGCAAGTAAAACAGAGGGGTTTTCTTTATGTATTTCAATGTTCCTGTGATCTCTGTGATGATACTGGTTCTTCCCTAAGAATAATAGAGAATTGGTGACAATTTATACTGTTACACGGGGCAATCATAAGGGTTCTGACAAAGCAAATAAGGCAACGAATGAGAAGTCAGATATATGAATAAGGTGAGAAAAGAGTGAGATGGGGGAAGAGAATACTAGGGCAATATTCAGAAGGGCAAGAGAAGGACAGAGTGACAGAAAAGAGCAGGAGCATGAGAAGATTAGGTAGGGTGCTGGAAAACAACTTAGCTTCATGATTTTATTATATGAGGGAAAGGAAAAGGCCATAGAGGTAAAGTGACTTTTCAACGCCACACAAGACTTGTTCCACAGCAATTGAATTAGGGGGAGGTGAAGTGATGGACGCTGGTGACAGGGAGAGAAGCTGGAAGCCAGAGAGAGGTTCAGAACTGGAGAGGCAATGAGTCTGAGTAGGCGGTCCAGAGAACTGAAGCAGAAATGAAGGTCTGAGTAGGAAGTCAACAGAACTAAAGGGGAAATGAGAGTTGAGTAGGTGGTTCAGGGTTTAGGGAAGGAGTAGATTTTGTTTTTTGCAGACAAGGATTAAAACAAAGATTTTTTTGTTAGAAGGAGAAGAAGTCAGAATAGACGTATTATGGGATAGGCTTGTTTAGAACAGAAATCAAAGACCAACTGTTCTGAGAGAAAGAAAGAACATCTGCAAATGAAATGCTGTTTCTGCAACTTCCATTGCTAGTGGTTCTCCTCCCGGGTGGTGACAATAAAGATGGTAAGAACCCTGGCAACTGCCCAGTTGGGTGCAAGAGGGCGTGTGTGTGTGTGTGTGTGTGTGTGTGTGTGTGTGGTGGGATTTCCCCAGTGTATACCCTGAGGCTGAGAGTGTTGGCCTCTTTCCATTCTGAGTATCCCTGACCAGGTCCCTGTGCTCTTCTGAAGGTTGAATGTAAAGCATGGGGCCCTGGGGCAGGCAAATGTCTCCTGAGATAACTATGGCTCCCCTTTCTTTCTGATTCTGAGTTTCCCCTCTCTGGCACCTTGCTTTCTCCATTTTCTCTCCTTCCCAATGCCTTTTTTTCCTCATTTTATCTGTTTTTTTGCCACAGACTTCCAGGAGCCAGTCTCCTTCCAACTCATCCAGATCTCATCCTTTTACAACCGTTCCTCAGAAGAAAATCTGGGCTCAGGTTGGCTGGGTGAGCTGCAGACTCATGGGTGGGAGAGCAACTCTGGCACTATCTTCTTCCTGTGGCCCTGGTCCAAGGGCAACTTCAGCAATGAGGAGTGGATGGACCTGAAAGAGTCACTCCATACGATGTCCATTGGATTTCTTCAGGCACTTCATGACTATGCCAGTCAATGGCAGCTTGAATGTGAGTTCAGTTCCCTCCATGGAGAGTGGGGATATGGGTGGAAGGTGTATGTGTCTCAATGATTTTCTTATTCCTCTAGAAAATAGCCTTCACTCTATTCTGAACCACACTTCTCCTCATCATAAAACTGCACTTACACACTTTGGACAGGGATCATAATCCAGACTCTGATTCTTCAAAGGTTTCAAGTCTTTTGTTACTTACAAACTCCTCTCCCATTGACTGAAGGCTTGTTTCTTATTATCTTCCATTAGTGGTCTCTTGCGATCACCCCATTCTCTGTCCTTCAACCAGATACCCTCAGCTTCCTCACTCTTTCATTGACTCCTTGATGGGTGATATTCTCCACCATTCCAGCTCTTCAGCAATCTCTGTAGATAACATTCGTTGTAACTTATTGCATTCCATTCACTCTAGGTAATTATAATGCCAGCTTTATCACACTCAGTCCTACTTTATTCTCTTGCCCACACCATTCATGTTACCTTCTTTGAACAATTTGCCCCCTTCCTCAATTCATTCATCTCTTCCTTGATCTCCAACTACCACAAATGTTCCTTTTACTGAACCTCTGATCAAACCAAACTTTGCTCCATTCGCTCACATCTCCTAAACTTCTCCCTTCTGCTTCTGTTGTCTTTTGCTTCCATTCATTTCATTTTTTCTTTTCTGCTCTCTCTTTCATCAATTCGCAACTCATCTTCACCAGATCCCTTTGAGGTACAGTTGGCAGGAGGCTGTGATCTGCACTTGGAGGAAGCCTCTATAGGATTCATACGGATTGCTTATCAAGGGTCAGATCTCGTGAGCTTCCAGAAGAATTCATGGTTGCCATCTCCAAATGGTGGAAGTAGGGCTCAGCATATCTGTACGCTATTCAATTCAGATAAAGACGCCCTGGAAATATTACACAAGCTCTTCTTTGAAACCTGCCCACGTTTCCTCATGGGTCTTCTCGATGCAGGGAAGGCATATCTCCAGCAACAAGGTATGTCCTGAAACCTCCCACGAAAAATTTTCTATTTTAAAATCACACCTTCCCATTATCCCCTTCCCACCTTCCTGAGAAGGAGCTAAGAGGGAGAGGGAATAATAGTTGACAGATTCCTAGAAGTGGGAGAAATGTGTCTATCTAAACTGATGTGAAGATCTGAACTTCTAGTCTGTGGTAGAGTCCTCATCTGAATATCTTTCCTGTCCTCTGCAGTAAGGCCAGAGGCCTGGCTGTCCACTGGTCCCAGTCCTGGTCCTGACCATCTGATGCTGGTTTGCCATGTCTCTGGCTTCCACCCAAAGCCTATTCGGGTGATGTGGATGCAGGGTGAGCAGGAGCTTCTGGGCACTCAGCGAAGTGACTTCTTGCCCAATGCGGATGGGACATGGTATCTTCAGGTATCCTTAGATGTGGAAGCCATTGAGGCAGCTGGCCTGTCTTGCCATGTGAAACACAGCAGTCTAGGAGACCAGGAAATCATCCTCTTCTGGGGTAAGAAGGAACTGGGGCCCTCACTGGGAATGGGAGTAGGTTGTCCTCAAGCAGAATTGGAGAGTCAGATGAAAAATTTGGGATTCTAGGGACTTCAGACCCCCAACAAATAAAAGTAAGTTATCCAAGAAATCAAAAAGCAGAAAATGAGGGATGTACAGATGTAGGAGGATGTTGAGGGTTACATGAAGGATTCATCTCTGAGGAGGGATGAGAGAAGAAATAGGAAGAAAGGAGGCTGGTGAGGCAGACAGTTAAATGAACAAAGGAAGACCAGGGAAATGCAATAAAATGGGGTGTGGATTTGAAATGACATCCTTGTGCCTCTCCAAATCTACAGAGCGTCGCAGGTCCATGGTCTTGATCTTCTTGGCAGTGACAGTGCCCTTGGTGCTTCTGACAGGTCTTGCATTTTGGCTTAGGAAGCGCTGGTAAGTTCTTTGTGCCCATCCTTCCTGCTCTTTTCCTCACTCCCCATTTCTTGTCCCATCTTTTCATTTTCTTCCTCCTCTGTTCTCCTCCTCCCAGTCCCCTTCCTTCTTACGCCTCATTTCTCATCTCCACCTCATGGAGAGTGACTTCCATCTCTGTTCTTATCAGGACACCCTGTGAACCTGCAAGCCCTCTTCGCCCTTTGGCATGAGATCACAGCAGCCCAGGGGTCAGGACGTATCTAAACCCAACTCGGTGATGACATCCATTCCACTCTTCTTGTACTACTTTATTCATTGTTGTTTATTTCTTCTTAATTGTCCATTATCAATATAAACTGAATGCAATTTTGCAGGATATGTTTTTCTGATCTGAGTTATGGGACTTAAAACTCAAATTATAACTCTGAAAGATAAGGTCCTAGAGATTTCCACATATTCAAATATTAGTGGGTCATCAATTCCATTGATTGGTGAATTTGAGAATTATTGTGGTCTATAAGTTTCAGAAATTATTTATTTGTGCTTGGTTCAATTTTTTGAGGTAATTTGTAAATTCAGTACCTTAATATTTAAAATGGGAAGCAGATGTGGTCTATGAACAAAGTATGTGTCTGTACTCACAGACTTCTGCTTTTGCTTTAGTTTAATTTTAATTATTCTGAGATCTTAAACAATGGTCACTAAGGATTAATTTTTGCAATCTTATTATGATACATTGTTTTTACATAGGTAGGCACATTCTCTTTTTCTGGTTTATAAATATTCTAAAAAGACACACATTGGGAAATTTAGAGCTTTAAAAGCATTTATTTGTAAAGCAGACTGACTAAAAATATAACAGCTAAGGTTTTAAGGGAGGAAGCCAGAAAAAGAAAGATATAATCAACAAAAATTTAGAAAGTAGAAAATTAATTTAAAAGCACTAATGTTAAAATAGAAAGCAAAACAAAAAATTGATAAATGTGACTGACAGCACTAAAGGCTGGCTTTTTGAGAAAATTTATAAAAATATAAAAACTTCACTCAGAACTGATAAAAAGAGTAATAATTATCAGAAAAGTAGGCATATTTTAGATAAGTAATATACAGATTAAAATAAGAAAATACTATATATATAATATGAATACACTTGTTATAGATAAAATTTTATTTAAAAAATTTAGGAGAGAAAATCTGAATATAAAAATCTGAATATATAAGTAATTGTTAAGGAAAATGAATAAGTAGTCAAAGTTCTCACTAGTTGCACAAGATCCTACGTCCAGACTACATGGAGCAGCAGATAATCATATTTCATACACATTGTTCCAGGTACAAAAAAAGATGGAAAACAATCCCAACTAACTTTTTGAAGCAACATTTTCATGACAGCAAAGCCAGCAAGAATTCCTCCAGGAAAAGCTTAAACAAATATTAAAACAGTAATTATCAGTTAATCTCATTTATGCATATTTGCTGAGAAATTACATTTATAGACTCAAATAAAATATTTACAAACAAAAGCCAGCATCAAATGAAGTGAGATTTATCCATACAATGCAAGGCTTGCTTACCATTAAAAATCTCTTAATAGAATCACTTACTTCAAAAAATTAAGGATTAAAACTATAAACTCATCTCCAGAGTTACAGAAAAAGCATTTGATGTATTTAAATGTCCATTTTGATAAAACATTATAACTCAGAATAGAAGGAAGTGAAAGCTTCCACTGTATGGTCAAACGTGCCTACAAACAGCCTAGATGAGGGATATTTGATTTTGAAGCTTTAAAGAATGCCGGTGAAAATCAAGAACAAGAAGTCTGCCTACTATAGTCATCATTATTCAGTAGAACACTAAAGGTCTTAGTTAATCCAGAAAAGCAAGAAAAATAAGGTCATATGGAAGTAGAAATTAAAGAAAACATTATCATTATTTGCAGATCATATGATAGTATACCAGAAAATAAAAAATTAGCAAAATATTAGGAATAATAAGAGAGCTCATAACTTATCTAGTTATAAATTTAACATATAAATAAACCTGTAAGTATTTCAAGGTAATAGGCTTTTTTTTCAGATGATATGATTTCTACTTAGAAAACTAATAGAATAAAAAATGAACCATTAGAGCTGTCATGAAAATTTAGCAATTTATCTAGACACAAACTAAATATGAAAAAATCAACAGCCCTTTTTCACACAAACAACAAACAAATAAAAGAAAATAAGATACCATTTGTAATAGCAACAAAATCTATAAAATAGCTAAAAATTAGCTAATGAAAGAATGTACAAGAATTCTATAGAGAAATTCTAAAAATTATTAAAGATCCTAAGAATCTTTCTGATAATTGAAGTTGTATGGAGGAGTTATTATTATAAAAAATTTCTAATGCTTTTACAATTATTCCATTACTTCAGTAAATAATTAAAATTCTAGATGGATTTTGGAGGTTCTATGTAAACTTATTTCTTACACAGAAGAATAAATGACTACAAATATCTAAAACATTTTTGAAAGAGATAAGGAAAGGCTTATTTACAATGCAATAAAGTCCTAAATGGAAAACATAGTACTATAAAATTAGTAGCATATGATATAGCAGAATATCTCTATGACCTGTTAGTGGATAATTATTTCTTAAACTAAATTCGCAAACTGGAAACTCTAGAGCCTTGGGGAGAAATGGCCTATGGTGGGTCATTCCTTCAACTGTCATACACACTTACACAGTTCCCTGAGGGTGATGGTGCTCCTTGCTACCTGCCAAGACCCTTAAGAGCTTTGCCCCTCCCAGAGTTCTGTAACTAAGTCAGTTCCTGCAAAGACAGGGGTCCTGGTTGTCCACCCCTTGGAGAACAAGAGGGAGCACATCCAGGTTTGGGGAGAAGGGCAGCATAGACTGTTCCACTATTTTTTGTAATGTTTCTTCTGAACCACAGACTATAAAATTGATGTTTGTTTGAAAAAAAAAGAATAATAAAATTAAATTAAACTAAAAGTAAACATGGTTGAATTGTGCTTTATAAAATCAAGGCTTTCTCTTCAATAAAGTATACAGTTTACAAAATTAATGTGTGGAAAATTGAGAGGAGTATTTGAAATTCTAAAAATAAAATGAATGTATGTTTGTATACATACATACATAGAGAAACATGGGAAGGTTTAAAGAGCGCTGAGTGACATACATTAATAAATGAAACATATATGTAACACCTTTTGTTGAAATTAAAGTTGTATCAAACTCATTGGTAATTAAGAAATACAAATTAAGACAAGATCTCATTTTATAGCCTCAAATTGGCAAAATCAGAAAGCTGCAGAAGCCCAGTGTTTGCAGGGATGTGGGATAGCTGGCAATCCCCACTCATTGATGGTGGTGAAGTAATTCTGTAGAATTTGTGGCAGTAGCCTGTCCAATGATGTGCCTGTTGACCCTGCAATCCCACTTCTGAATATGCGTAATAAAAAATATTTACCCAGCTCCAGAGGGAACATATATAAAGATGGTTATCACAGCATTTTTATGGCAGTGATGTGTTGGAAGCATGACAGATGTTCATCTCTATGGGAATACATAAGTAAATTCAGTAGATGCACACTATAGGATTCTATGCTACAGGTAGAAACAATAGACTAGACGCAGAGTAATTTGGAAAATCTTTAAAAGAGTGCTGAATGAAATACATTAATAGAAGAAGCATATAGGATAATATCTTTTGTGGAAATTAAAATTGTACACATGAAACAACACTACATTTTATAAGAACACATAGAACAGAAGCGTAACACATTAATACATTAGAAGAATGTGGCGAAGAGAAGGAAATGGTGATAAATAAATGAATCAGGTAGTTTGTGGAGGAAGTCTACTCAGACCAAATGATATCCATGAGCCTGTAAATGGAGGAGAATGATTAACTCAACAATCTGCACATAAGATTCTAAAGGCAAAGCACAACACAACAAAGCAAAAATTGGAAAACTTTTTTTAATTGTGCTCTATGGAAGAAAGAGACTGAAACAGGGTAATGGGTTGCACCATGCAAAGTTACCTCCTCAGGAAAAAAATCACAAAAATATATATTATATAAAATTCTTTTATTTGTAATCACAGAATCAAAATATCTTCAACATCAAAACATTCTGATTGAAAATGTCAGGGTTTCTGTAATCATCGAAGGGTACAGATTGGGTTAAATGTCTATATTTTACCACTGGGTTACAGTAGAGAAACAAAGTTTCAGCGCCTTAGTTATTACTAAAAAAGTAGAAGTCCCCAAAATCATCAAGCTGCTTACAAACCCATGCTAAAATTCACAATAAATTTTAAGCCCTAAAAATAATTGAAAATGACTTACAAAAATATGCACCTAAAATTTAAAATATATCATTAATAAAATAGGAATAGAATCCAAGGGAATATATGGTAGGTAAGCTACGATGAAGCTGAGGATGGAATAAATTTAAAAAAGTGTCATGATACCCTATACACTGGCTATATGTGGGCTGTAAATTATTAGAGAACTATAAGATGTTATGTTAAGATAAGATTAATTACATAGTCTCTGTGTCTAGAAGATATAGACAAATGAGTTGTTTGGGAAAAGTATATCTATTCCTGGTCCTGAGGCCACAGAGTAATTTGTCACATTAGTTCTTATAAAGAAGAAACTGTTTGGTTCAGTGAACAATGTTCTTGGGAAAGTTTGTTCAGTAAATTTTACAAGGTGCACAGGCCTGGTTGTTTTAAGTCTCTTAAAGTAAGATGATTATATCAGCCTCAAGTAAAACACGAGGAAAATATCTCTACACAACGCAATATGATCTGGTCCACAGTGCAGCTCTCTGATGTTCTGGCAAACTCAAGGGTAGATTTTACATTATCTATATGAATGAATAGACTCAAAGTCTCCCATAAATATTGCTTATGTTGAACTAATATAATTATTTTTGAGCAGCAGCGACTTTCAGATTGTGTACTCTAACATACACCTTATGTACAACATCTTTATATTATTTGTTAAATGCAGAGCAGTAACTTTAATAACTGGTTGAGCTGTGGTGGAATTGTCAAGTGGAAATTTCTCGTGGCTTTTGCAGATCTACTCAAGAATTGTTGTTTGCATCTCAGGTTTGCTCCCCGAAGGCTGATACCATCCATAGAGAGTACCAGCATTCTTCTTGAGATATTATTTTGGTTCCATTCTAAGAGATGGGCACTTGTTGGCCTAACTATAACCCTTTTCATCCTCAATGGACAACCAATTCTACCTCAGAGAAAATATCAGATATGACTTTAGACAGGAAAATATTTAAAACAAGTCTGAGCCCTAATTTTCACATAAAGTGTCCTGAGAAAAGCACTTATAGTCTTTGACCTTTGAGCAATGTTATTTCCAGATTACCTATTCAAGTGAAACTCATTACCAACTACACATTGACATATCTAAATGGATAGATAAATTACCAAATGGGGTTATACCCTTGGTTGTCTCCCAGAATTTATTTTCCATTTCCTCTAGAATAAGTCAACTCTCTAATTATTAGCTGGGCAGAATAAATGCTACATCACTTAGGCACCCTATTAGCTGGTTAGGGTTATGTGACTGCAGCCAACGAATGGAGTGGATAATTTCTGTGAAGTGGATCTGAAGCAGTGGGAGGTGGGTGTGCTCAGCTTCCTCCCTTCTTATTGCCAGGTAAAATGTGCATTTGATGGAAGGACCAATGGCAACCATCTCAGAATATGGGATGACATTTGGAATGAGGACCAAGCATGGTAAAGACTGAAACAAAAGAAACAAAGCAAAACAAAAAACACAGAAAGCCCCAAAACAAGAGAGGAAACTGGGAACCAAGTCCCTAAACAATGGAATGCCAGAACAACCCTGAATGGCATACCTCCAGTCTTTTCACAAGACAGAGGAATATAACTACATCTTGCTAAAGATATTGTTTGTCTGAATTTTCTGCTTCTACAGATGGTAGACTGCCCAATTTGACCAACTCTCTTGTCAAGGACAACTAGAAAAAGCAAGAAAAATATAAGATAAAATATGCCTCAAGGCATTGAAGAACCACCAAAGGAGAGATGAATTACTGGGTCAATATCTGGGAGAAGACAGAAACTCACAGAGGTGAGCCCTGCATTTGGGGCTGCTTTTCCCCTAGAGGCATCAGCTGATTCCACAAGAGACAGCCAAAGAGACTGGGAAGCTAACTGAAGATTTCAGCAGACTCATAAATCGTCAAAGATATCATTGGAGCCTGAATTTTGAGTTACAACCTTAAATGGCTGCATCCTAGGAGTAAATGTGAAGCAGAAGGAGAGGAACCTTTGCAGAGATTGCAACAAAGTTTCAAATTATCTTAATCTCCAAAATTAATAAGATAATTTTGTATTGCCATTGTTCTTAAGTGATTCTGGTGGAAGATAACATTATACTACTAAGCCCCAAATCATTTCCATATTTTTAAATGTAAATAAACAGTACTCATAAGCAAAAACAAAAGAGAAACCACCCAGAAATATGAAGAGACAAGGAAAAATGAAGAGAACTTGGAAAGAAAAAAAGAACAGAGAATAGTCACTGACTTACCAGGGTCCCAGGAGATGGTGTTATCAAGCATGGACTTTAAAATAAGTAGGCTTAACATGTTCAAGGAGATAAAAACAAGATGGAGAATTTTGGCAGAGACATGGAAGTAACAAAGAACAAACGGAAATTCTATAAGAGCATAATACAATGATAGCAGCTTACAATCAATAGATGGATGTAATAGCAGATAAGACCCCACTGAAGAGAGAATTAGTCATCTGGGAGATATATTAGAAGAATATATCCAGAATGAATTTTGGAGGGACAAAAGTTTGGAAAATATAAAAACAAAGTATGCAATTGAGGGAATATCATGAAAAGGTCAAACATAGGTTTAGCTGGAGTCACAAAATGATAGGAGAGAGAATAGAATAGATAACAGTGGAAATGCAATAAGGACTGAGAACTCTCCAAAATGGAAACTGAAATTCAAGAATTCCATTGAACCAGGGGAAAATTAACAAAAAGAAAGTCATACCAAGCACATCTTAGTCAAACTACTGAAAACCAAAGACACTGAGAATATGCTAAAAATAGCCAGAGACTAGGCACTAATTTCATAGAGAAGAGCAATAATTAGACTAACATCTGAATTTTCAAAAAAACACCATGTGAGCCAGAAAGCAATATGATGTTGTTTTCAGCATACTAAGACAATAAAAGTGAAGGTCTAGAATTCTATCCTGAGTGAAAATATCCATCACAACTGAAGGTAAATACTTTTTTAGAAAAGAAAAAACTGGAATAATTTGTCACCATACAAGGAGATGATGAATGATATTCTTTAGGGAGAAGGTAAACTATTACAGAGAGACAGAAAAACAAAGTATGATGTTAGAAATCAGGATAGAGTTTATGTTTAGGGATGAGAGTTGGAGCAATTTGGGGAGTGTCATAAGTAATTTTTCTGAGGTGCTAGTGATATTCTACTTCTTGACCTGAGTTGCATAACATAGATATGTTCTCTTTGTGATAACTCAATGAACTTTATAATTATGATTATGCACTTTTTGAATGGTCATTACACTTCAATAAAAAGTTTAAGTAAAGATAGGAGGTTCTGAAACATTTATTGCACACAAATTGTTTCAATTGGTAAAAATAATAACTAGACTCTGGTCGCTTTTTAAAAAAATCATATGTATTATTATTATTACTTAATTTATACTGAAAATTCTTTAGGTATGAAAATAATCATCTGATGAATGAGAATGAGATCAGCAGAGTTGTGTTAATAGCAAAAAGAAGTAAAACTTCTTTAATAATACTTGAATGCAAAATAAGTATTCAAAACTGAAACATATACACCATGATCAAGTGGGATTTATTCCAGGTATGCAGGGATGGTTCAACATTCGCAAATCAATCAATATGATACACCAAATTAATAAAATGAAGAATAAAAATCACATGATCATCTCAATAGATGCAGAGAAAGCATTTGACAAGATACAGCATCCATTTATGATAAAAACTCTTAATAAAATGGGGATAGAAGGAAAGTACCTCAACATAATAAAGGCCATATATGACAAACCCACAGGTGATATCATCCTCAATGGTGAAAAACTGAAAGCTATCCCTCTAAGAACAGGAATCAGACAAGGATGCCCACTCTCATCACTTCTATTTAACATGGTACTGGAAGCCCTAGCCAGAGCAATCAGGCAAGAAAAAGAAATAAGGAGGATCCAAACTGGAAAGGAAGAAGCGAAACTGTCACTATTTGCAGATGACATGATTTTATATATAGAAAACTCTAAAGAATCCACCAAAAAACTTTTAGTAGTAATAAACAAATATGGTAAAGTTGCAGGATACAAAATCAGCATACACAAATGAGTTGCATTTCTATACACTAACAACGAAGTAGCAGAAAGAGAAATTAAGAATACAATCCCATTTACAATTGCAACAAAAAGAATAAAATACCTAGGAATAAACTTAACCAAAGAGTTGAAAGATCTGTACACGGAAAACTATAAAACATTGCTGAAAGAAATTGAAGAAGACACAAAGAAGTGAAAAGATATTCCGTGTTCTTGGATTGGAAGAATTAACATAGTAAAGATGTCCATAATTCCTAAAGCAATCTATAGATTCAATGCAATACTTATCAAAGTTTCAACAACACTTTTCACAGAAATAGAACAAAGAATCCTAAAATCTATATGGAATAACAAAAGACCCCGAATAGCTAAAGGAATCCTAAGAAAAAAGAACAAAGCGGGAGGTATCACATTCCCTGATTTCAAAATATACTACAAAGCTACAGTAACCAAAACAGCATGGTACTGGCACAAAAACAGACACACAGATCAATGGAATAGAATCAATATCCCAGAAATAAACCCACACATCTATAGACAGCTAATCTGACAAAGGAACCAAGAACATACAATGGAGAAAAGAAAGTCTCTTCCACAAATGGTGTTAGAAAACTGGACAGCCACATGCAAAAAAATGAAAATAGACCATTATCTTACACTATACACAAAGATTAACTCAAAATGGATTAAAGACTTGAATGTAAGACATGAAACTTCTAGAAGAAAACATAGGCAGTACGATCTTCGACATCGGTCTTAGCAACATATTTTCAAACACCATGTCTCACCAGGCAAGAGAAACAATAGAAAAAATAAACAAATGGGACTACATCAAACTAAAAAGGCTTCTGCACAGCAAGGGAAACCATCAACAAAACGAAAAGACAACCTAACAATTGGGAGAAGATATTTGCAAACCATACATCTGACAAGGGGTTAATCTCCAAAATGTATAAAGAACTCATGCATCTCAACAACAAAAAAACTAACAACCCAAGAAAAAAGGGCATGTGCCCTTTTACTCCTTTTTTCTCCCTCCTCTCCCTTCCCCTCTGGTAACCACCAATGTATTCTCCTTGTCTATATGTTTGTTGTCATTGTTTTTTATCTTACACATATGAGTGAAATCATATAATATTTGTCTTTCTCTCTCTGACTTATTTCGCTTAGCACAACGCCCTCAAGGTACATCCATGTTGTTGTGATGGCAAGGTTTTATCTTTTATTATAGCTGAGCAGTAACCCATTGTATTCATATACCATATCTTCTCTATTCATTCATCCATTGATGAGCACTTAGGTTGTTTCCAAGTCTTGACTACTGTGAATAATGCTGCAATGAACATATGGGTGCATATATGTTTTCAAATCAGTGTTTTCATGTTCTTTAGATAAATATCCAGAAGCAGAATAATGGATCATATGGTAGTTCTATTCTTAATATTTTGAGGAATCCTCATGCTGTTTTCTGTAGTGGCTGCACCAGTTTACATATTCACCAGCAGTGTATGAGGGTTTCCTTTTCTCAAATCCTCTCCAACACTTGTTATTTCTTGTCTTTTTAATAATAGCCATTTTGACAGACATGAGGTGATATCTCAATGTAGTTTTGATTTGCATTTTCCTAATAATTAGTGATGTTGAACATCTTTTGATGTACCTGTTGGCCATCTGTATATCTTCTTTGGAAAAATATCTGTTCAGATCCTTTGTCCACTTTTAGATTGGGCTGTTTGTTTTTTTGTTGTTGAGTTTTATGTGTTCTTTATATATTTTGGACATTAACCCCTTTTCAGATATATGATTTGCAAAAATTTCTCCCAATTTTTGTGTTGTCTTTTTTGTGTTGTTGATGTTTTTCTTTGCTGTTCAGAAGCTTTTTAGTTTGATGTAGTCCCGTTTGTTTATTTTTCTTTTGTTTCCTTTTCCTGAGGAGACATGATATTCAAAAAGATACTGCTAAGACTGATGTCGAAGAGCATACTGCCTATGTTTTCTTCCAGATGTTTTAGGGTTTCAAGTCATTATACCATTTTGAATTAATTTTTGTGTGTAGTGTAAGATAATGAACTACTTTCCTTCTTTTGCATGTGGCTATTCAGTTTTTGCTTCACTATATATTGAAGAGTCTTTCTTTTCTCCATTGTATGTTCTTGGCTCCTTTTTAGAAAATAAGCTGTCCGTAGATGTGTGGGTTTATTTCTGGGCTCTCAATTCTGTTCCATTGATCTGTGTGTCTGTTTTTCTGCCACTACAATGCTGTTTTGATTCCTATTATTTTGTAGTATATTTTGAAATCAGGGATTGTGAAACCTTCAGCATTTTTCTTTTTTCTCAGAATTAGTTTGGCTATTCAGGGTCTATTGTTTGATATAAATTTTAGGACTCTTTGTTCTATTTCCATGAAAAATGTCATTGGGACTTTGATAGGGATTGCATTCAATCTGTAAATTGCTTCAAGAAGTATGAACGTTTTAACTATGTCAATTCTTCGTATCCTTTGACATGGAATATATTCTTCCATTTCTTTGTGTCTTCTTTGATTTCTTTCAATAATGTTCTGTAATTTTCAATGTACTAGTCTTTCATCTCTTTGCTTTAATTTATTCCTCTATAGCTTATTTTTTGCTGTTGTTGCTATTGTAAATAGGATTGTATTCTTGATTTCTCTTTCTGCTGTTTAGTTGTTAGTGTATAGAATGCCACTGATTTTTGTATGTTGATTTTGTACCCTGCAACTTTACTGTATTTGTTAATTATTTCTATTAGTTTTTTGGTGGATTCTTTTGCATTTTCTATATATAAAATCATGTCGTCTACAAATAGAGCAGTTTTACTTCTTTTTTTCCATTCTGTATCTGTTTTGTTTCTTTTTCTTGCCTGTTTGCTTTGGCTAGGACTTCCATTATTATGTTCAATAAGAGTGAGGAAAGTGGGCAACCTTGTCTTGTTCCCGTTCTTAGAGGGATAGATTTTAGTTTTTCATCATTGAGTATGATATTGGCT
This sequence comes from Diceros bicornis minor, assembly GCF_020826845.1. Classification (NCBI taxonomy): domain Eukaryota; kingdom Metazoa; phylum Chordata; class Mammalia; order Perissodactyla; family Rhinocerotidae; genus Diceros; species Diceros bicornis. The sequence goes on from NC_080743.1 coordinate 62,653,808, forward strand.
GTGGGTTTGTCATATATGGCTTTATTATGTTGAGGCACTTTCCTTCTATACCAATTTTATTCTGAGTTTTTATCATAAATGGATGCTGTGTCTTATTGAATGTTTTTATGTGCAACTATTGAGATGATCATGTGATTTTTATTCTTCACTTTGTTAATGTGGTGTATCGCATTGATTGATTTGTGGATGTTGAACCATCCTTGCATCCCTAGAATAAATCCCACTTGATCATGGTGTGTGATACATTTAACTTATTTTTGTATTCAATTTGGTAAATTTTATTGAGGATTTTTGCATGTATGTTCATCTGTGATATTGGTGTGTAATTTTCATTTTTTATATTCTTCTTGTCTAGTTTTGGTATCAGGGTAATGTTGACCTCACAGAATGAGTTAGGAAGCATTCCCTCCTCACCAAATTTTTGGATGTGTTTGAGAAGACAATTATTAAATCGTCTCTAAATGTTTAGTAGAATTCAGCAGGGAAACTTGTCCTGGACTTTTGTCTTTTAAGATGTTTTTAGTTACTGTTTTGATCTCTTTATTAGGGAGTAGACTATTCAGATTCTCTCTCTTTCTTGGTTTAATTATGGAAAGTTGTATAATTCTAAGTGTTTATCCCTTTCTTCTAGGTTATCCAATTTTTTGGCATATAGCTTTTTGTAGTATTCTCTTATAATCCTTTTATTTCTGTGGTATCTGTTGTAATTTCCCTTTTTTATTTCTGATTTTACTTATTTGAGCCTTCTCTCTCTTTTCTTTGTGAGTCTAGTGAAAAGTTTGTCAATTTTATTTATCTTTTCAAAGAATGAGCTCTTAGTTTCTTTAGTCTTTCTGTTGTCATTTTGGTTTCTATTTCATTTATTTCTTCTCTGATTTTTATTATTTCATTTCTTCTCCTGATTTGGGGCATCATTTGTTCTTTTTCTAGTTTGTTTAGGTGTATTGCTACATTGTTTTTTGAGATTATTTTTTGATTCTTCAAGTAGGCCTTTATTGCTATAAACTTCCTTTTAGTACTGCTTTTGCTGTCTCCAATAGATTTTAGTTTGTTGTATTTTCATTTTTGTTTATCTACTGTTATTTTTTTATTTCTCCTATGATTTTTTCATTGATTCAAAAGTTGTTCGGTAGCATTTTGTTTACTCTTCACATATTTGTGGCTTTTCCAGTTTTCTTCTTGTAGTTGATTTCTAGTTTCATTCTGCTGTGGTTGAAAAAGATACTTGATAATATTTAAATATTCTTAAATTTATTGAAACCTGTTTTTTGGCCTAATATGTGATCCACTCTGGAGAATGTTCTATATGATTTTGATAAGATTATGTTTTCTGTAGTTTTTGGATGAAATATTCGTTGTATATCCATTAAATCCATCTGTTTTAATGTGTAATTTAAGGCCATTGTTTCCTTATTGATCCTCTGTCTGTATGACCTATCCATTGATGTAAGTGGAGTGTTTAAATCCCCTACTATTATTGTGTTACAGTTAATTTTTCCTTTGATAATTGTTAATGTTTGCTTTATGTATCCAGATCCTCCTATGGTGGGTGCATAGACATTTGCAAGTGTTATATATAGGTTTCACAATTTAGCCAAGGTGGTGAGCAGTGCTTAGAATGAATGATTAGGCAGATTAGGTAAGAGTGGTGATAAGATAGAGAGGAGGCCCTCAGAACTCAGATTAAGGGTAAATAGAGAACAGCCGGGAGCCATAACAAAGTAAAAAATGAGACCCAGGAAGCAGAGAAAGAAAAGACTATATAAATAAAAATGAATGTGAACACAGACCATGGTAAGAATGTTAAAGTTGAGGTGGAATTAGAGAATATAAAGTTCTTTCAATCCAGTCATTCTGTCACCAACTAACTACCCCGAGTAACTCAAAAGAGGAAGCACTTAATTGTTTCTCAAAATTGTCTTTTAGTTATGTTAAGAGATGTAGTCACCAACTGCCCTGAACCAGTCCAAACTCCACTGCAAGAGCAATGCCTGCACAGATGGATCAAGAAGTGCCCAGGGGATTACCATTGCTTCACTTTAATGTTAAGATCTCTGCCTCAGTTGGAGCTTAGGCCTTATTACCATAACATGCAATGTATTTGGAAGCATGTTTTCAAACTGTACATGCATGAGTTAATACCCACCTCTACATGTGACGATGAAACTTCTCTTTTGAATATTCATTTCCCCTCCATAATAAAAGACCCCTGCTTTCCCTTGTTCAAGGAGCCACAGCTTTGGAAATAATTCCCCATGGTCTCCTTATTTGCTGCAAATAAATTGTACTCTGTGTAACAACTACTTTTGGTGAAGTCTTTGATTTCAACTCATCAAGAAGCGAACACACTTGGGTCAGTAACAAAATTTGGTGACCACGAAGGTAATTCTATCTCTCTGAGGTTCCAGTCCTTTAGCCACCTGGTTTTCTTTTTTTTTTTTTTTTTACTAAATTAAAAGATAGAATTTATTTTTAGCACTGTACATTTTGCAATTGGGGAAGATGCAGTAACTGAAAGGAAAGCAAACAAATCCACTCTCCTCCCGCTGCTCCCCCTGCAGCAAACCTCTCCCCAAACTAGGTGCTCAAACTTGAGAAACTGTCTCACGTTTTACTTTTTTGAGACACTAGTATTGGAGCCAAGCTTAGGCTATTCAGAAATTGACAAAATCACAATTTGGAGAGATCACGATTAACTCCCTACCTTTGAGGAAACTGAAGTGTACTTTGTGGCAAAGAATAACAACCCGGTTTTAGGAGGGACAGAAGGCGGATGAGCCTTGATGGAGCAGAAGTGACCGGGCGCCAGCGCTCTAGAGCGTTGCTCTGGTTGAACTCGCTATCCGGGGAAGCCTCGAACATCCTGAGGTTCTGCCGCCACTCGTCAACCAGCCTTGTCGCCTGGCCGGGCTCAGGCGTTTGGCAGTTCCCGCCTCCGTCTGTGCGACACCCCGGCCGCCGTGAAGTTCGGAAACGTGAGCTGAGCGGCACTGACGGGCGCTCTGGGAAGAACCCGGCAAGGCTTTCCTTTCGCTTGGTCTACAGACCTGAAGAATGAGACTGCGAGTTTCCAAGGAAACGGATGCACGGGTTAAGTCGCCAGTTTCAAAATCTCAAAACGGAGAAGACTTTTCCTTTAAACCCTGCGGTCTGCTCGCGTCCCTCGCTCTTCAAGCGTTCGCCTCCCAGCCACCTGGTTTTCAATGGACAGAGCAGGGGGCTGTGGCAGGATGCTCACGCTAACCTGTTCACACTACTGAAGGTCACAGGTTGAACCTCACAAATAGGACTCCTTCTTGGTGCCTGTGCTGCTACCTTGATATTGCTGCCCTCTTTGGAGCCTCAGTGGCCACTCTGAGCACTTTGCTCAGAGGATCTCTCAATGGATGTAAGTGGCACCAACTCCACACCACAGCTATAGGATTTATTTTTTTAACTTGTCTCACAAAGTCTGTTTAAGCTGGGCTTAAGGAATTAAAGGATTGCATGACCTGGCCATTAGAGAGGCCCAATGCTTTAGGTCTGGCAAAGCAGGAGCAATCTGACCCTTGACTAGTCTTTCCTGAGTGTTTGAGTCCTGGAGTGATGGGGTGTGAGGTAAAGTCCCCTCTGGAGTCACTTAGTCTGTCTTGTGTGGATTCAAGGACCCTTTAGATTCACTGAGCCTGGCTTGTGTGGATTCACATCTCCTTTGGAGTTGCTGAGTTTGTTTTTTCGGTCAGGGAGTCCCAACATTGATCTTGTTTTTCTACAGTTTGGTTTTTTGGACTTCTAGGTCTCCCTCTTTTCCCTGCCTTCTCTGCTAAAAGATTTCTCCCTTCCCCTCCCACAACACTTCCTCAGTTCTCAGTGGGGCACTTTTGTCTCCCTAGTCATCCACTTGTGGGATTTGGCCGAGAAAAGGGAGGATCTCTTCCTGGGCCCTTTGCCCAGTCAACAGAAAGACCTTGCAATTGAGTTCATTCTTTTCTTTCTTTCTTTCTTTCTTTTTGATGAGGAAGATTAGCCCTGAGCTAATATCTGTTTCCAATCTTCCTCTTTTTGCTGATGAAGATTAGCCCTGAGCCAACATCTGTGCCCATCTTCCTCTATTTTATATCTAAGACACTGCCACAGCATGGCTTGATGAGCAGTGTGTCAGTCAACATGCTGAATCCAAACCTGCAAACCCAGGGCCGCTGAAGTGGTGTGTGCGAACTCAACCACTACACCACCAGGCTGGCCCCTCATTCTTTTCTTAAAGTGAGAAATTTGGTCTGAAATCTTATACCTTAGTCAAGCCTCTCCAGGCCCTCTGCTAAGTCCACTTTGTTATTCATCTGGGGTCTGATTTCAGGCTACTAGGGTGCTAAACCTCCTCTAGGCAAAAATCACATGACAGCTGTGTCACCACTAACCATAGTAAATTGCCCCTGGGAAGTTGTCAATAGACCATAAGAAAATAACCTATAATATTGGGGGGTGGAGCTCCATCCCAGATGAGAGCCTATTTGGCTACATCCTCCAGAATTGGAAGGCCTTTGGGTATTCCCCACTCACCTGAGAGCAGATGATCTTTCTGTGTAACACAGCCCGGCTGCAACATTCAGTGGAGGATGGAGAAAAGTGGAAAAGCTAGAAAACAAACAGATAATGAATATGACCCCAGATCAGACATTCATGGTCTTAGTTAACAGGCTGTGCCAGGGAGTGATCCTGGGTGGAATCCCAATGACCTTGATGATGAAGAAAAATCAGAATATTTTTGGGGTCTGCTTTTGAAAGCCACGCAAATGTTAAGCCAGCCACCCATTAACTGGTCTAGATTAAGAGAGGTCCAACAAGGCCCTGAGGAAAACCCCTCTGCTTTTTTTCAGAGGCTGTGGAACTTCCTCCGGCCACATGCAAATTGGGATCCTGAAGCCCAGGGCAGTACAGTGGTTCTTAATATCCATTTCATTTCTCAAAGTGCTCCAGACACCCATAGGAAACTCCAAAAGTTGGCTATAGGTCCTGATACTACACACAGCTAGTAGAGGCTGCCTTTAGGGTGTTCAACAACTGGAATGTAACCGAGGATGAAAAAGAAGATGAAAAGGCAAGGCTCCCTGTTAGCTGCAGCCTCCTAGTCTGCTCAAGGTAACTCAAGAGAGAGGAAGAAGACAGCATGAGTGAGTGACCCCAGCCCCCATCAAGGGACCAGAAGGCCACCAACAAAGTTGGGGGTTAATCAGTCCATATATTGCAAACAGGAAGAGCATTAACACAGGACTATCTTAACTGTCCCCAGAAAGGGAAGGGATTGAACAAGACCGAGCCATAGCAACGTCCCTTGACTACAGATGAGATGTGACAGGGCTGTGTGATTCCCCAGTTGGCTCTAGGCAACCAAATCTTTATTTCCCCTGAGGAGCCCTGAGTGACATTGGCAGTGGGAGGAGAGCATGTTGAATTCTTGCTTGATACTGGAGCCACGTTTTCAGTGTTGAACACCCAAAAGGAAAATCCTTCCCCCGAAAAAGTATGACTTAAACAGAATATCAGAAAAAGGAGAGATCACAGGTCTCTGGAACTCTTGACCTGTGAAATAGGATAAAAAATGCTGAAGCATTCTTTTCAGTATGTATCAGAATACCCTGTTCCCCTTCTATGGAGGGACATACTATCTAATTGAGGGGCTTCAATAAGCTGGGAACAAGATAAAATAGAAATCCAAGTCCCTAAAAGTTGGGGAGTTGAGCTCATGCCTCTATTGCAAGATACACAAGCACCTGAGAAGGAAGAGATTCCCCTAAATGTTTTAAACCAAGTTAACTCAGAAGTATGGGCACAAAGACAGGTGTGACAAGCAGCCAGTACCATTCCAGAAAAGGTAAAATTGAAGCAGATAGATTACTGGCCCCAGGTAAAACAATACCACTTGATGTCAGAAGCCATAAGAAGAATCTTTCCTATAATCAATAGGATTTTAGAACAGGGATTGATCAGGCCATGTAGATCCTCATGGAACACTCCCATTTTGCCTGTTAAAAAGCCAGGAACAGTGGAATATAGATTTGTTCATGACCTTAGGCTAACAATGATGCAATCTGAGACATACATCCTGTAGTACCTAATCCTTACACCCTACTCGTTAATCTCCATGGTTACAGCAGGTTCTATACAGTGCTGGATTTAAAAGATGTTTTTTTCTGCATCCCATTGGATCCTGAGTCCCAGGAGATATTTACCTTTGAATGGGAGGACCAAGATTCCCAACTTTAGCAACAGTATTGCTGAACTGTGTTACTCCAAGTGTTCAAAACCTCCCCTACTATCTTCAGGGAAATCCTGGGCCAAGATTTAAGGGAACTAAAATTAGAACAGAGTACTGTGTTACAATATGTTGATAACATACTAACAGCCAGCCCTACTAAAGAAATCTCTGATAAAAATATTGTAATTATGTTGAACTTCTTAACCAGTAAGGGATATAAAGTGTTTAAAGTGAAGGTACAAATATCCAAAGAGACTGTAAAGTATTTGAGGTGTATCTTTTCAAGGAGGCAACACAACCTTCCTCAAGGAAGAAAAAGGGTAATATGTCAACTTGCTCCACTAAAAACTCATAGACCACTTTGAAGATTCTTGAGGATGGCTGGTTTTTGCTGCATTTGGATCCCTAACTTTGGGTTGATTGCTAAGCCTCTCTATGAGAAACAATATGGACAATAGAAACAGATCCCTCTGAATGGGATAAGCTGGATGACCAAGTTTTCAATAAGATTAAAAACTTGCTAATGGAAGCACCAGCACTGGCCTTACTAGACCTGAGCAAAACATTTGATTTATATGTTCATGAAAGACAGGGAATAGCTATAGAAGTGCTAAGCCAAATGTTAAGACCCTTAAAAAGAGTGGCAGCTTATTTCTTAAAGCAGCTAGACACTGTGGTGAAAGGATGTCCCCCATACTTGAGAGCTGTAGCTGCCATCTATCTCTTAATCAAGGAAGCTATGAATTTACACCAGTGTATTCCCCTGATGAAGTAAGGGAAACCACTACAAAGGGTTACCAGTGGTCCCCGGTAGTTAAGGGCTGGATGATAAACTGAAAAAGGAAGATTTGGGTCCCCAAGTAAACAGCTTTGGGGCTCCTTAAAAGTGCTCATGATTCTATCCATTATGGAAAAGAGACCCTTGTACCTACGGCTGATGAAGGTCATAAGCACCCCAGATATAAAAGAACGTATTGAAAAAATAACTGAACAATGTGTTTATTGCCAGAGGAACAACGTACAAACCAGACCTCCTGTACCTCCCCTGGTCAGACCAACTCGAATTCAGGGAACTTTACCAGGGAAAACCTGGCAAGTTGATTTTACTGTTATGCCTATGGCCCCTAGGGGATAAAAATATGTCTTGGTGTTTATGGATACATTTACTGGATGGATTGAAGCCTTTCCTTGTAGATTGGAAAGGGTGAATGAGGTAACAAAGGTGTTGTTAAAAGAGATAATTCCCATTTTGGGCTACCTAGATCAATTGAGAGTGACAATGGGCCAGCCTTTCAATCTGAAGCAGGTGGTAGATGCACTCAATAAATATGGACACTCCGTCTTCCCTTGCCTACAGGGGTCAAGCTCCACCCATATGAACCTAGAGATGGGGTCTATTTTAAAACTTGAAACAGCAGTTTTCCCCAAGATCAGCTAAATCCTATTTGGGTATGGTGTTGCTTGGTGTTACTCACCACTCACTCTTCCCTAAAATTAGAAGGAGTCACCCTTTGGATCCACCACACATGGGTAAAAAGGCGCCCACACCTGAACATCAAGAGAGATCAGTGTAGACAATTGATGACACTGGGTTTTCCTGTGAGACATTCTCTGATTTGAAACTCTTGTTTCAGTGACACCATAAAGATAAGTAAATCCCAATGACCTGTCAATCTTTGAATGACTGGCTATCCAGCCCAGGCTCTGCCCTGGATCCTAACTAAGCCCATACCACTTAGGCATGGTATGCTTATAAAGAGGTTGTATGTTCCTGGGAAGCAAGGCTGGGTCCAGCAGAGAAAGATGGGCAACCCAGTGTTTAGATTATAAAAGGGCTGGTGGAATTTGGACAGTGGGGTAAGTACACCCAGATCCTAAATATATACAGGTTTATAACTATACCACCTTAGCACCTCAACACATCAAAAGAGGAAAGAAAAAGGGGGCAGCAGGGCTCCTTATTGTTAGGGTAATCTTCCTGACTGGGTCATTAGTGGCTTCAGCTGGAGGCACTATTTATACTACAGTCATTATCAAAGAAGTCATTTCCACGGTGGCCATGGCAGCCAATGAATCAGGCTTGGACTTCAAGGTGTTAGAATTGCCTTAGATTATCTTTTAGTAGGCCAGGGAGGAGTCTGTGCCTTAGCTAATACCTCTTGCTGTCTCTATGTTAATGCTAGTGGCACTATAGAAGAGACTACAAATGGGTTACTGGAAAAGGTCACCTGGCTAACAGAAAGAAGCCAGCTGGACCTCCCACTCTTGGGCTTTTTAATAGCTATCCTTCTCCTCTTGTTCTTTGGATCCTACATATTTAAATGTCTGGTACAGTTTGTGACTAAACATATTGAGGCTATAAAATCACAGATGGTTGTTACACAAGGATACAAACATCTCAGGGCTATGCCTAGTGACCCACAAATCTATCTTAGATTAGCTGGGGAAAAAATCTGCTCCTCTATTGAATAATCTGCTCATAACCTTATGTGGATTTCTGTGTATGTTACAAATTGCTTTTCTTTAGCTGCCTTTAAGATTATTTCCTTGTCTTAACTTTTGATGATTTAATTGTAATGTATTTTGATGTGGGTCTCTTGTTTTTTTCTTGTTCGGTAAACTCTTCAGGCTTCCCGGATCTGGACGTATGTTTCTTTCCCCAGGTTATTGAAGTTTTCAGTCATTATTTCTTTTAATAAGCTTTCTACCCACTTTTCTCTCTCTTCTCCTTCTGGGACCCCTATCATACATATATTGGTCTGCTTGATCATGTCCCGTAAGTCTCTTATGCTATCTTCACTCTTTTTCATTCTGTTTTTCTCCATATCTCTTACTCTTTCTTTTATATTTTTCCATTTCTTTATTTCTCTTTATTGCATTCTGGAAAAATGCCTCAGAAATAGCTTCCTTTTCTCTAAATCACTCCTCAGTTGTGTCTGTTTTGCCATTTAATGCGCCCATAGAGTTTATTATATCATCAATTTATTTTTATTTCTAGATCTCCAGTTCTGATAGTTTCTTTTTGTAGAGTTATCTTTCTAATTGCATCATTAATTTCTTTAAAATTCCACATAGCTATTCTATACAATATCTCCCACAATCATACATTTTTAGTCCTAGGTAATCTACATATGTTGTTTCTCATCTCTACTGGTATAATGGCTTGGTAATATTTATTTGAAATCATAATTGTTTGTAATCTATGTAAAATTAGTTTTCCTAATTTGGCAAAGCTTTGTTGCAAAGAGAATTTGCTTTTGCTCTGACCCCTTTAGAGGTTTAAACTCAGAGTGTGTTAGCTTTCCACTTAGCTTTCCACTTCCTTGCTGTTCCAAGGGCTACATACAGTAACAAAGTTCCAATGGAAATTAGTCTCAGGGCAACCACACTCTGCTCTGCTCCTGCATCTCTAAGATGGCTCCTTGATTCCCTACTCATCCATTTCCCACTCTTCTGGCATTAGCAGTATACTTTTTTGTCTTTAAGTCTATGTCCCTAAGGCCAAGTCTCCAGTGATCCAACTGCTGTCTCCCTTACTCTTCCTCTGCAGCAGCTCCAGGCTCAGCTGTTGGTTTTTTTTTTATTTGTTACACCTTTTGTTTATTTGTTTGCTTTTGAAGAAATGGAGTCAGGGATATCTTAACTTTTGTGATTCATAGCCCCAAAGAATATGTCCTGTGTTCTCTTTGTAATTTAGGAGCCCCCAGGCTCATGATAGAAAAATGGAATCCTAGATTCCATGCTGAGTTTTAACATAACTACAATGTTTTCTTCTTCCTCTTCCTTTTGCTCAGTAGTAGATAATTATGAGAAGAACCAGATCAGAACCAGATCATAAGCCAGATCATAAAGAAAATGAAGACACCGTAATTTTTTTTGAATTTGGCTACAATTCAAAAACAGTAAACAATTTTCTAGGTGGGATATAAAATGATGTAGAAGATCTTTGTTCCCATGGTAATACCAAAAAAAAAAAAATAGACATTATAAAACTTGTACTTATCTATGAAACCATTGAAGAGAGGTAGATGTAAGAAAGCCCCAGATGGTCTGATTTTTCAGAGAGAGGAGCCCTTTATACATGTCTGTCAAGCAGTGATCATTACTGAAGGCAACAGTGGAGAAGAAAGCCTGCCAAGACTGAGATAGACGAGTGATTGGCAATGGTGGGGACAGGCTGGAGAGATTGGAGTCTAGAAAACGCTCATTGCAGTAATAATTTACTTGACCTGTCTATTCTCCCTGGTCTCCCACTCCTGTTTTACTGAGAAAAGGGCAGTGATGGTAGGGTTTAGCCTAGAGAATACATGAGACTAGAGAATACACTCTAGCGTATTCATGACAGTCTAGTACTCACGACACTCTAGTCTCATATATTCTCATGGTGCTTAGAAACAAAGAGTTCTTCGACCACTGATCCAAAAGGTGAAACTGAGGTCCAACTCCCCCAGGCTCCAGGATTAAGCATTGATAGGTTCCAAGAAATTAGACTTGGGCAGGAACTGCTGTGACATTGGTAGAAATGATAACCAGAAATGAGTTCAATTGTAAAAATTGCTGCTTAGGACAAGATTAACTTGATTCTTGGTGAAATCTGAATAATCACCTCCTCACTTGAGTAGTCACACATTGGAAAAAGATTGTACACTCTTGGAAAAAGAAACAAAGCAAAAGAGTTATATAATTAATCCTCCACTTTTACCTACATAAAATGTTCAATACACTAGGAATCATCGTGAGATATGTGCAGAAACTGAGACACATAAAAAATCAACAAATCAAAGAAATTTACCCACACATAACCCAGATACTGGAACTAGCAGAAAAGGAGCTTAAAACTAGTATTATAAATATATTTGGCTTGTGGCACTTCCTTGAGCTAGCTCTGTCCCTCAAGTAAAGATCACTGCTCCTCTCTACGTGACTGACTCCACATGACTCTTTCTCTTTCCAGGTTCCTGTAATGATTCCCTTTACTTGGCCATTAAGGCCTAGAAATGGAGACAGCTCTGCTGCACTAGCTCCAAGTTAATTCACTTGAGATTCCTCTGCATTTTGTAAATAGTCCTTTCATAAATAAAACCTCTTTTCATTTTCAAAACATATGTATATTTGGAAATTTATAGGTAAAGACAAAAAGAATGGGTGTAGATGGGGGTATCTCATATAATATATAGAAATTTAAAAAATACGGAAGTCATAGAATATGTTCCGAAAAATACAAATATATTAGATGACCTTAACAGCAGAATAAACACCGCATAAGAGTCAGTGATCTTGAAGCAAGGGCAATCAAAATTATCTAAAATAGAACATTGAGAAAAATGACTGAAAGTCTAAAGTAACTGAACAGAATGTCTATGACTTGTGTTATACTAATTGGATTGGGGCAGATAAAATAATTTTAGAAATAATAGTCCAATGTTCCTCAAAGTGGATGAAAACTATCAACTCACATATTCAAAAATCCTAGTAAGTCCTAAGCAGAATAAATTCAAAAGAAACTACATCAATGCACGTCATAGACAAAATGCTGAAAACCAAAGATAAAGAGAAAATCCTAAAAGCAGCCATGAAAAAAGACAGAGAACATAGAGAGAAACAATGATAAGGATAACGTTTGCTTTCTCATTAGAAACATAACCTAGAGGATAATGGAGTGACTTCTTCTAAGTGTAAAGAAAAAAACTAAGAAACTGTCGGCATGGAATTCTATATCCAGCAAAAGTATCCTTCAGAAATAAATATTAAATAAAGATATTCTCTGAGAAATGAGATCTGAGAGGATGTGTTGCCTCTAGAACTACTAAGAAATGTTACGATAAGTTCCTTAGGATAAAGAGAAATGATACAAGGTGTAGACTCAGATACCAGAGGGACTGAGGAGATCTGGGAAAGATAAACAAAAGGAATATTTCCATAATGAAAAAATGATGTTTATAAAGAAGGCATAAAAATTGTCAATGCATCTAATAATGGAATTTCAAAATTCATGATAGAAAGATTTTAGAATCAAAGGGATAAATAAACAAGTCACAATCATGATTGGAGATTTTAATGCACCTTTTCTTAGTAATTGATAGAATAAGTGAACAAAAAGAAAAAGGATATAGAAAATTTGAACAATAGTGTAACATGAGCTAATATATACCTATTGAACATTACATCTTATAAATTCTGAATATTTTTTTTTATGGTACTCGTGAAACATTTAGCATTGTAGACTGTATGCCAAGTCATAAAGAGGTCTCAATAAATATCATAGGATTGGAATCACTCAGTATATTCTATGTTCACGATGGAATTGAATTTGGAATCAATCATAATAAGACATCTAGAAAATATCCAAATATTTGAAAATTAAGCAGCACAATTCTAAATAATACATGGGTTCATGAAGGATTCAAAACAGAGATTAGAAAATATTTTGAACCAAACAATAACAAAAACAAAGCCTATCAAAATACATGAGGTACTTCAAAAGTGGTGCATAGCAAAGAGAAACCCCAGAGTTCAGATGCTTATATTAAACATTGGCTTAAAATCAGAGATCTAAGCTTCTACCTTAAGAAGCAACACAAAAAGAACAAAGTATACCCAACATAACCACAAAATAATAACAAAATAGAGAAATAAAACAGAAAACAAATAATAGGGAAAATCAACCAAATCAAGTGTTTGTTTTTCAAAATATTAGTAAAATTGATAAATCCTTAGCAAGAATGATCAAGGAAAAAAACAATAAAAAATAAATTATCAGTATTAAGAATAAAGAAGGGATATTACCACAGATCTTTTTATGAAAAAGGACAAGATGGGACTTTTACAAAAAATATTATGTCAATACATTTGAAAATGTAGATTAAAAGCAAAAAGTTCCTTAAGAAACAGTTTACTGTAACTGAGATAAGAAGAAAGAGAACATCTGAATAGTTCTGTATTAATAATAGATTTCTATTAATATAATAAATGTTAAATAGAAAAAATAAAAATACAATAAATAAAAATAGATATTAACAAATATTTAAAAATTTGTTATTAAAAACCCTCCCATAAAGAGAACTCCTGGTTCAGAAGACTTGTTGAATTCAATCAACATTTAAAGAAGAACTACCAATCTCATATAAAATTTCTCAGGAAACAGTGGAGAAGGCAAAAGTTCCCAATTTACATTATGAGGCCAGTAAATGCCTAACTCTAAAATCTTACAGGGCCAGCCCCGTGGCTTAACAGTTAAGTACGCGTGCTCCGCTGCTGGTGGCCCGGGTTCAGATCCTGGGCGTGCACTGATACACTGCTTCTCTGGCCGTGCTGAGGCTACGTCCCACATACAGCAACTAGAAGGATGTGCAGCTATGACATACAACTATCTACTGGGGCTTTGGGGGAAAAAATAAATAAATAAAATAAATAAATAAATAAAAACTTACAAAGGAATTACAAGACAAGAAAATTATACACCAAGATTTCTTACAAACTTAGACACAAAAATCCTTAATAAAATTGAATAAACTCTGGCAGTGTGTAAAAAGGTTATTATATGATGACCATGTGGGGTTTATCCCAGATAAGGAAGATTGGATTAATATTTGAAAATCAAACATAATTCACCACATTAACAAAATGTAAGAGAATAATCATATTATTATCTCAACAGATACAAATAAAACATTTGAAATATTCAACATCTCTTTATGACAAAAACTCCCAGTTAACTAGGAATAAAAGGGAACTTTCTCATTTTGATAAAGGGCATCAACAAAAACTGACAGCTAGCATCATACTAACTGGTGATATTACAGACTTTTCTTCTAAGACTGAGAGCAAGGCAAGGATGTCTGTGCTCACCATTTGTATTCAGCATTGTACTGGAGGTCCTAATCCTATTAATTAAGAATTAATAAAGCAAAAGAAAGAAATTAAAGCCATAATGATAGTAAAACAAGAAATCGATCTATGTTTATTTGTAGGCAACATGATACTGTCTATAACAGAATATTTGCTCCTGTTCTATGCTCTTTTCTCAGTCCAGAGCCTGCATAGATAGTACGCAGTTTGCAAAGTTTGTGGGAGAACCAAATTAGCAATATAATAAACCAATCCAGGACAAGCAAAAATCATAGAATATCTCATTAAAATTGCATCCTCGAGCTAAACTATTTTTTCTTTACCTAAATTTGTAAATAAATATGAATGGCAACAAAAACAACAAAAAATAAAATTTATATTGGATAAAACTGCATATAGGAACATTTAGATCTGTACAATTCAATCTGGCAATATTCATTTTGGTAGAAACAATGGCTATAAAAGAAAACTCAGAAAAGCAAAACGTTTACAGGTAAAATTCAACATTTGATTTGCCAATTACTTTTTGCCAGGCATAATTTTTTCATATAAAAAATTTATACCAATGAATATACTTTTAATAAAACGTACATAGAATTGCGAAAATAGAAGTTAATTATTTGCAGTTTTAGAATAATGGAATTAAATTGGCTTAATTGAATTTACTTGGCGTCCTTTCCCATAGATTCATTAATTTGGAAATTTAAGTGGAATGACTCCCCAAATTTGGAGAAATTAGGATTTTTATGTTATAAATGCAATATAGAGATCTCATTTAAGGTTGACAGTAACTATGGAAAAACATAAGGGGCAAGTAGACTCGAGTCAGATAAAAAGGATCTTCCTACAAAAGTCTTACTTCAAAGCTCCCCACATCAATATAGTTTACTTACAAGGTGTCAAATTGAGTTTGCCTGAACTGTTTGTGTGTGTGTGTGTGTGTGTGTGTGTGTGTGTGTAACATTGGGCCTGAGCTATCATCAGTTGCCAATCATCCTCCTTTTTTTCTCTTCCTGAGCAAGATTGTCCCTGAGCTAACATCTGTGCCAATCTTCCTCTATTTTGTATGTGGGATGCTGCCACAGCATGGTTTGATGAGCAGTTTGTGGATTCTTGCCTGGGATCCAAATCATGAATGCTGGGCCACAGAAGGGAAGTGCATGAACTTAACCACTACACCACCGGGCCAGCCCTATGTCTGCTCTTCTTAAAGTAGTGAGTTAAGGTAAGGGTCCCAACAGATGAACAGCTGTTTCTGCAGGTGACTGTCCACATCAAGCCCTGGGTTTTTCATTCAGAATGGAGTGAAGCTGAGCAACGTAGAATTTTCAGAGGAAGAGCTGTAACCTGATGCTTCTGAATGTCTTTATTTCACCACTAGGCGTCACTGGGAGCTAAACAGATCCTGAACAGACTGTTATTGAAGTTTTCCAATGAAAAAATGGATTGACTGATTTTGTGTATATATTTTATTTTTTGTTTGTTTGCTCCTAAAAACCTGATAATCAGATACCTCTTGTATCCTGCCTCACATGTTCTCAGCCCAGTTTGTCTCCAGCCATAAGGCAACTGATGACAGAACCTAATTTCTGCTATGCTGCTTATCTTTTGCATTTTTGCACTAAGGCTTTTTTCAGGATGTGGTTAGGACACCTGTGAGAAGATGCTTATCATTTGTGGATGCTCAAAACTGCTAGGTTGGGGGAATTAACACCTCAGGTAGCAATCCTTGACTATTGGGGCTAGGGGATCATGGATATATGATCCCTCAAGTGAACACTACTGAGACATGATCTGCATGATTCATCAGAGAGTTCCAATGGGATCAGATGCTGGTTTTCCGTAGTGGTGACCACTCTGATAACACACCATTGTATTGGCTTTTTCTCCTTTCTTGTTTTGTTGTTCCCAGAGTCCCACTCCTAATACCTGGCATCATGTCCCAAAATGAAGTCTTACCTACAGAGCTCCCCACATTAATATAGTTTACTTTGACTTTCTCTCCTTTCCTGTTTTAGTCTGCTTTCTAGAAGGAACCTAAGCATAACACACTACCCTGATAAAGAATATTTTTAACACCCAGAAGTCTCCCTCATGGCTCCACTTCCCAGTCAACTAACTTTTAAAGACAACAAATATCTGATTTCTATCATCCTGTATTAGTTTTGGTTCTGTTTTTCAACTTCATGTTACTAGAATTATACAGTAAGTCCTATTTTCTGTCTGCCTTCTTTCATTCAACATTATTTCTGTGAGATTTATCCATGTTGAGGCATGTTCATTATCTTTCATTACTCTGTAATATTCCACTGAGTGAATATAGCACAATGTGTTTATTCTACTGTGGATGGACTTTGAATTGTTCTTAGATTTTAGCTATTTTGAATAATGCTGCTTTGAACATTTTTATACAAGTCTTTTTGTGAACATAAACACTCATTTCTCTGGAATATACACAAAATGGAATTGCTGGGTCACAGGTTATACATGTTTTTTATATTTAATAGATCCTGGCAAACTGTTATGTATAGTGGTTATACCAATCTACCTTCCTTCTTGTCCACATCCTCATCCATATATTATATTATTAACTCTTTTAGTTTTAGCCATTCTGGTGGGGGTGCAGTGTTTTAACCGGGGAAAAAGGGGTCAGGTAGGTCAAAGAAATAGCGTCTTTCCTGCCCAAAGGACCACTCAGAGTAAATATCTAATAAGTAAGCAATGATTGTTTATTAATAGAGATATACAAAATTAGGTTGAAACAGCTACAGTGAAAGAAAATCAGTAAAATACGAGCACGGCCAGGCAGGGAGTGCCAGTTCGGAGAACATCAAACCTGGTACTCATAACATGCACGCCTTTTAGCCAGGGGAATAGAGATATACAAAATTAGGCTGAAATACCTGCAGCAAAACAAAATCAGTAAAATACAAGAATACAAGAATGGGAAAATGAAAGTAACATCAAACCCGGCACTCACAACATTCCATGCCTTTTAGCTGGGGGAGTCCCAACAGCACGGCCAGGCAGAGACTGCCAGTTGAGAAAAAAGATCCTGGGCAAGGCACCCCCTCTGCAGGTAAGACTCCTACCCAGGCAATGCTAAGCAAGGGTTTTTATTTAGGATTTCATCAAGGGCCCCTATGGGAACATCTGGTGTTTTTTGTCTTTAGGTGTTAGGTGTTATGTAGTATGTCCGTGCCCTGTGACTCCCGGTAATCGTCTGGAGCCAACATAGATGCACAGTCTGTGCCTGCTCCTGATGCTCCTAGAGTCTTGAGACATAAACAATTGCAGTTTGTATTGTGGGAGAAGGGCCAGTTCCCACCACAAGTAACTGCTTAGTAGTTTTTCAGTGCAGATGGTTTCTGAGGGTCGTGGAGTTGCCATCATGGCTTCACTCATGTCAATTCATTCAGTGTATCCAATTGTTGTTTTATTTCCCTGTTGACTAATGGTACTTAACATATTTTCATATGCCTTTTAGCTGCTGAGATACATTCTTTTGTGAATTACCATTTTATGTTTTTAGCTATTTGTGTGTTTGTGGCGAGGAAGGAGGTCAGTTTTTTTCTTACTTATTTGAAGTTCTTTATAATTTCTGGATACTAGTCCTTTGTTGGATACGTATTGTGAATATTTTCTACCAGTCTTTGATTTACTTTTCACTCTCTTAAAGTTATATTATGATGTAAAGGTTTTCTTTTAATGGGATACAGTTTATTGATTTTTTTCTCTATAACTATTGTGATCTACTCCTGTAAATTATTTACTCATACACCAAGGTCATGTGATACTCTCCTTAATCTGTGCTTCTCAGAGATGAGTGGGCATCAGAATCTTCTAGAAGGCCTTTAAAGCACAGATTGTTGGGATATACCTTCAGAGTGTCTAATTCTTTAGGTCAGGGAAGAGGTTCAACAATTTGCATTTCTTACAACTTACAGATGATGCTGATTCTGCTGGTCTGGGGGTCCCATCTTGAAAACCACTGTAATGTTTTATCTTTGAGAAGCTGAACTATTTTACTTTTAGATCTACAATGTACCTGGACTTGATTTTCATGTGTAGTGTGAAATAGGGGTAAACTGTACTTTTTATAAATGCTAGTCAATTGACTAATAACACTGAAGAAGTTCTTCAAATGCATCTTGTGAAAGAAGAGGAAAAATAATATGTTTCTCTTTGGGCTTAATAAAGAAAACTCAGGATTATATATACATTTTAGAAAGCAGTGATGTTACTTTAAATATAAATACAGAGCAACAATGATTATTAATAAGAAAACATTACAGAATTACAGACTTTTTGGAAGTTAAAGGTTACTTTCATAAGCCATAGCAACAGTCTCTGAAGTCTAGATATCTACAAGACACCTCTGTTAAAAAAAAAAAAACACACACATTTGAATGTCAAGATTTTGAGAAGTGAAAGAAGTAAAGTGAAGATTTTCAAAAGTGAAAATATACAATGTTATGTGGTAAATTGTGTCTTAAAATACATATATTGAACCCCTAACACCCAGTATCTCAGAATGTGACTGTATTTGGAGATAGGGCCTTTAATGTGGCAATTCAATTAAAATGAGTCCATTAGCATGGGCCCTAATCCAATCTGAATGCTATCCTTCTAAGAAGAGGAAATTTGGACACACAAAGAGACAGCATGGGTGCACGTGTACAGAAGAAGGATGATGTGAGGACACAGTAAAAAGATGGAAATGGACAAGCCAAAGAGAGAAGCGTTGGAAGAAACCAAACGTGCTGACACCTTGATCTTGGAATTCTGGCCTCTAGAAATGTGAGAAATAAATTTTTGTTTTTTGAGTCACCCAGTCTGTAGTATTTTGTTATGGCAACCCTAGCAAACTAATGCATCCTGTGTTGGTAACAATTTCTTCTAGATGATTAGTCGTTAAGCAAGGTAGCAACATAAACAAAAATATAAGAGGCATTGCAGGATAATACCTAAATATTAGCTGGCATTTTTAGACCATATTAGGGAAAATCAAAGTCTTTTAAACATAGTTTTTTAGAGGATGCTCTTAAGGAGAACTTTGAATAAATGCATAGCAAAGAGTGTCTTCACCTACTTTCTTTCTGATAATAAGGGTTCTGACAAAATAAACCAGAAAAAACAGCAATGTTAAGTGCAATTTTTCTAAGAATGTTACCACCCAAGTGGGGTGTTGTGTGCCCACTGCAAGACATGCCAATAGTAGACAGGCAAGGTGGTAAGAGAGAAAGGACTTTATTACAGCTTGCTAGCAACGGGGAAGATGGCTGACTGATGTCTGTTAGAACTATCTCAAGGGGGGCACAGAATCTTGAAGCAGTTATATAGGTCAGTGGTTTATAGGGGAAGGGGTTAGGAATGTTGACCCCCTCTCCAATGTTGTAGACTGGGAGTTGCCACATCAGATCTTCCGGTTGTCATGGATATCAGCATAGAATCTCTGTCCAGAGGCCATCACATTCCTAGGGAACTCAAAGAACAGAGTTATCATCTTATCACAGCTGGGAGGGGCCATAAAATCCACAGAGCATGTCTGGGTTGGTTAATCAGAGGTCATTCAAAGTTAGAATATTGTTTCTTTTCTACAATATGGCTTCCCTTATGTCAACCTTGTGTTGAGCCAATATCAGTTCCCCCCTTTTGTTGTTTATCCCTCGTTCTTGAGAGATATCCTGTTGATGAGTGGAATTGGTTGCTGCATCTTGTTGAACAAGTCTTTTAGTAAGATGGTGATGCAGGTGGGCTCCCCAAGTTAGGTCTATATTGTGTAAGCATGTAACCAGGTATTTAATAAGATAAAAAAGAAAAAAGGGTTAATCATGAGAACAAATAATAAACCAGTTTGTGAGCCCAGGGGGCAGCCAGTGAAAAATATTTCTAGATGTCAGAGTCAAAACATTTTTTGCAGTTTGAAAAGTCTCTGATGATGTCATCAGGTATTCAGGTATCTTTCTGAGTGGCTTACGTAGCAACAGAGATGAATCTCTCTTTTATTTATATCAAGTCCTCTAGTTCCAGTTTGCAAGGCTTCAGGAAAAAGAGCAGGTTCAATTTTCAGTGATACCAAATAAAAATGATGGAAAAAATTGAAAACATTAGTTTGGAGTTTTGTAGCCAGATATTTCAGAAGACTAGAAGAATTCAGGATCCAGTCCAGTTAACAGATATAAAACAAAAACCTCAAAGACAATTAACAGAACTAGACTCTAATATCAATAAATGTGTACTCTAGTTTCTACTGAAAGATAGATTTTTTATAAAAGATAGCCAACTTAAGATTAGATGGTTTGCAAAATAAGTCTAGCTTCGATAAAACTTGATCCAATTATTTATATAAGTGCAGCAAGCATAGTCACAAATCATATAGGCTCTTTTAAATCTGTTTTGTTGGAACTTTTCATAAGGAATCTCAGGTTGAACTTGAAAGGCCTCGCAAGGCCGAGCCAAACCAAAGATTTGTCATTAGACTCTGCCTGCAATACCAACAATTTGGATGAATTCCTCTCTCTTCGAGGTCCCCCACAAATATTTTGGGGTTCTTTGCACCTGCCAGAGAAATGACCTTCCTTACTCACCTGGTAGGGTTCCTGAGAACACTGTTAACAAGCTACTGGGCCACTATTTCCAAATGGCTTTATTCTAGCAAGTCAACCTTTAGTCTTCAAAAGCTGTCTTGTCATATCTGAGTCCCTGCATGCTTCTCTCAAATATGACATTCCAGTCAAAGTCTTGGTAATATAACCAATGTTCCCTACACAGTTCAGTTTTATGATCTGAAAGTTTATCTGAAACCTGTGTCCTGTTATAAGGAGAACAAATTCTTATTGAATTTATGCAAATAACTGTATTGCCATGAAAATAATACTAAGAGTTTCCAAACTCTGGAGGAATCAAGAAGGGAAAACAAAATAAATGATTCAATTCTGCTTACAAAGTTATAAGTTACCGAATTGCTATAAGTCATACTTAATGTGAGAGAAAAGAGAAAAAGATTACCTTAAATCTGAAAAAAAAATTAAAAAATCAGCAAGATTTCAAACAAAAGTCAGAAATATTATAATCATCCTTATCAGTTCATTCAGTCATATGTAATTGATTCTTGATCTTAGTCTTCTGTTAGCAGTTTCATGAAGTCATTAATTCCTCTGTTAGAGTTCTGCAGTTTCTTACCCAGTTCAGTTTTATGATCTGAAAGTTTACCTGAAACCTGTCTTCTAGAGTAAGTGTCAGATCCCTTTCTGTGAATCTCTCTGAAGATGAAGTATATTGGCAAAAGTATCAAAGTAAAACAACTATATGCAAATGACAAAAGACTCAAAAAAGAGCAATTGACAAAGAAACCTGGCTAATTTTGTGACATATAACACTTTTAAATAATAACCATAATTATGACTGATAACCAGGACAGATCAGAATTTCAATAATGTTATACAATTTTGAAACACCTATATCAATAATATTCACCAACATTATATCATAGGTCCCCATTAAACAATGCTTAGCTATCCATTTAACCATGGTTTCAACCAAAGATCTTGAAGGCAAACATATAGAGCCAAATAGTTAAAAAAACTTAATAGAGAGATCTCAGACTTTTTGAACATAGGAAATTATTTTAACAAAACATAGTTTTTCTGTCTTTTAGATAGACTTGCTCAAAGGTAAAGAAAACCCATTTATAACCTCTTTGTCAAGAGCAGACTAAAATTTCAAGAAAATTATACTTTTAAGAGAAAGAAAACCAAATTCTAATTTTGCACTAACTTACTTTTGACATTAAAACTCATTTACTTAATTGGATTTACCTTAATCTTAGTCAACTTGACCATGCATAAAACTCCTCAGGGTTTTACCTTCACAAACTTTCTGTCACTTACTTTTTTATGTTCAGAATTTGTCCCAAGTTTTTTTTTCCTTTTTTCTTTCCTAGTACTTTAGGACAAATTTATCTTTCTTAACAAAGCAAACAAAAATATCTCTATTCTTTATACCTTCTTTGATGAAAACATATATTTTACTTTCCTTGTATACAAACTTTTTAGAAATATATGCTTTCTCAAAGAAAATTTCTCAGCATGTACAAAACATGTCTATCAACAAACCCACACAATTTTTTAGTTTCTCTGAGATAATAAACTAAAGGCAGACAAATCTATTTTTAATAATCAACTTCTAATATTTTATCTTATGTGGAAATGACCTAGATACTAAACAAATTTTGTCATTTAACTCAGCAAAACTCTAAAGTTTTAGGTTACCAAAAAGAATTTGAAAGTTGTTTTTGTTAAGTATATAAATCATAAAACATAATTATTATACCAAAAATTTTTTACCTAATTTCATCTATCTAAATCATTTGTTTCCAACAATTGTGTTTTGACTATCCACGACAACCTCATGAGACATTAGAAAAAATTAACTATCATTTAAAGCTATTATTTTGCTCACAAATTTGTAACAAATAACATGAGCTTATTTGACTGGTAAACTCAGGCTGCCTGTCTGCACCATATCCAAATACTGACAACTCTGCGGACATGCCTATTTCAATCAAACCAACAATCTTAAATAAGCTTTCAGTTACCAAAGATTAATTTATATCATGTTAACTTCAAAGACATTTGGGTTAGTTTCTACTGCATTTAGAAATAATTTCTGTAAGTGCTTACTTTAAGCCAATGAAATAGAGCTCTTAATTTTGGCCATACCATCCAAAGGTGAAATATCAGACATATATAACATACATATAGACACACATTAGCACACAGGTAGGCACAGACAGGGACCTTATAGCTTTCATTAAATTTTAATGAATCAGGTGCAATACAAAACTTACTAGTTTATGAGAAGCATTTTCATTTAAAAGAATGGCTCTCAGGTCCTAGAGAAGATGGGAACAAAAAAATTATATTATAAAGGCATAGAGAAAGCAGTCAAGTTTTCTACAAGATGGAGTTTATGAGGCATAACCTATCCAGTTGAAGGTGTTTCAAATTATTTAAAATGCAGCTGAGTAGTGAGTCTCTGGGGATGCTAGGGGTGTTTCCCATGGTGGTAAAGCCGGGGTCCAACTGACAGCGAGCCCAGAGAAGAAGGGTGCAGAGCCCAACTGCAGGCATCAATATAGTTGTAAGATTTAGTCAAGTTCCATTCAGCCTGGAGAACTTAGTCCCTGAGATAGCACAAGGCAAGCAAGGGAGACAAGAGGCAAAGGTCTGGAGAGGGCTGAGGGCTGGGTTTCACAATGATGGGGTTGAGAGTTAAGTCTCTGGCAAAAGGTTTTCAAGTTTTTGATTGCTACAGAAGGTCCAGGTTCTGCTCATGTCCAGTCCATATTTAACCTCAATGGAAAGATGTGATCAGGCCTTGCCCTCATGGCATCTTCCCAGGGGTTATCAAGATAAAGGTTATGCAAACAACAGTTCCCATGCTGAGGCACACAACCTCAGCGGGGCAGATTATGGAATAAATTACAGGTTCCCTGTGCCCATAAGTGACTCAGTTGGCACCTAAAATACTCAACAGGTTCTTGATAGGAGACAAAACAGGGTTCCAGATTGTCAGTCAAATGACTGATTGAGGGGCCAACCTAGAATCACTCCAGGTGCCCAAAAATCAGAGGAGAGCTCCCAGGGGTGCCAGAGGTGAGCTCCCATGGGGTGGAACTCAGAGTCTCCAAAGCCAGAAACTGCAGCCTTGTCCGTCAAAGGACTGACCCAGGTGCTAACCTGGAATCACTCCAGGTGCCCAAAGAGATTAACAGAAACCAGAAACCAGGACCACCAGGAGATGGCACCTTGCTAGGGGTCAGTGGGGTGATCATGCTGGGAAACCAGAGGAGAGCTCCTCGGGGTGGAGCATAGAGTTTCCAAAACCAGCCAGAGGAGAGCTCCCAGAGTTGGAATGCAGGCCATTTAAAGATTTCTTTGTTTCTTGGTTTGAAAGCTCAAAAAGAGCCCAGAATGGCCACTGTAATGTTAAATTACCCTGGGTTACCTTGCTAGCTATTTACAGCTATCTCCATTTTAGGGGGCTTTGCCCAATCAGGTCATAAGAAACAAGGTAATTTCTAAAGAGAGTTTGTTACAATCACTGAGAAACTCATTCCCTAAACAGAAAATTTTAAGCTGTTTACTGACACAGACACAGAAAAACCAGACACAGTGAACTAGTTCCCAACTTTAGGGTAAAAATTCCTACAATTGTTCTCACTCTGAGTGCACACCCAGGTGGTCTTATTAGACACCAGATGGCCCTGCCCTAAATGGAAGGGCGCTAGATCGAGAGGAAGGGAGTTCATGGGCATCCCTGAGGTGACTTACCCTATGCCAGATTGAACTCTGGACTCACCAGACATAGCCATTTCTCTTCCTACCACAGTCAGCATCAGGAGGCAGCCGGCCTTGGCATGGGAAAGCAGGAAGGGCAGTTCTCTGAGACAAAGGGAGCCTTGGCAGCCACTAGGGTCTTACCTAACAAGTTGCCTGTCTGAGGTTGACTGGCCACAAGCAGGACTTAAGGTCCCTTCATGGTCAACAAATTCATCTGCCCGCTGCAAGACATGCCAATAGTTAAGAGGCAAGGTGGTGGGAGAGAAAGGACTTTATTATAGCTTGCTAGCAAGGGGGAAGATGGCTGACTAATGTCCAAAAGAATTATCTTACAGAACAAAGACTACAGGCCAGTTACATAGGAGGCTGGTATCTGGGTGGGGGAGGAAGCTGGTCTCTGGGTTGGGGCATCCATCTAATCTCCAGGTGGGAGAAGACATCTGGTCTTACTTCCTGATAGTCTTTTGTTTTACTGGATATGCATCAGAGACCAGAACAATGCCCTATACCCTGATTTTTCAGTTGTCATTGGTGATGGCTAACAGCATAGACTCTCTGCCTGGAGGTTATCACATTCCTAAGGAACACAAAAGAACAAAGTTATCAACTTATGGCAGCTGAGAGGGGCCATACAATCTACAGAGCATCTCTGAGTTAGTTGATCAGATATCATTCAAAGCTACAATATTGTTTCCTTTCTATAATATGGCTTCACTTATGTCAACCTTGTGTTGAGCCAGTATCAAGAAAAGGCACCTACCAGGTATGTTAATTACTCTTCTTATTATCTAGTGATTGCTGGAACACATGGGAACTATTAAGTAGTATTGCCAAGAGAATGTTCTCTGACTGTCCAAGCATTCTCATCAGCTTCTTACTGAGTTAGAAGTTGATATCTAACAAATAAAGTGATATATGTGGTACTCATTATGTAGGTTGAGTTTCAGTCCGTTTTGATATATTCATAAATTTATGAGTTAAAAACCACTTGAAATATTCTCATGGATATATAGTCTCACTGCCTTGGTCTTACCTGATCCTTGCAACCAATATTCTGGTGCTCAGAGTGAGTGATGCCATGTAAACAGTACAAATACAGATAAAACAGATTTAGTGAGTCTCATTGGATCCCTGCGATTTCTCTCACAAGAGAATTATCTCACTCTGCGTTTATGGCTGGTTATATTTTTCATTCTCTAGATTTTGTGCTTCTATCCTTCTACTCTTTGTAATCTCAGGGTTTAGCAAGCCCTTGTTATTTAGTGGACATTGATGGAAATAATACTTAAGAAATAACTGAAATCTAAGAAAAAGGAACTTCACTCTAAATTGAGTTATATTCTATTTACCTACATCTTTGAGTTGTTTTCTTCACTGTGAAAAATAAAAATTATTTTTCAAACTCATTAATTTGTTGGGGGCCGGCCCGGTGGCGCAAGCGGTTAAGTGCGCGCGCTCCGCTGCGGCGGCCCGGGGTTCGCTGGTTCGGATCCCGGGCGCGCACCGACGCACTGCTTGGTAAGCCATGCTGTGGCGGCGTCCCATATAAAGTGGAGGAAGACAGGCACAGATGTTAGCCCAGGGCCGTCTTCCTCAGCAAAAAAAAAGAGGAGGATTGGCGGATGTTAGCTCAGGGCTGATCTCCTCACAAAAAAAAAAAAAAAAAAAAAAAAAAAAAAAAAAAATACAAAAAAAAAAAAAAAAAAAAAAAAAAAAAAAAAAAAACTCATTAATTTGCTTTAAAGCTTTTGTCTCTCCTGAATCTAAAGATTTATGCCTTTCATTAATTTTGGGAAAATTTCAGCCTCATTTCCTCAAATATTTCTTCTTCTCATTATGTGCTTTCTCTTCTAATGAAATTCCTATTGAGCTTACATTGGATTTCATTTTAACCTTCATATCTCTTAATTTTTTTGTTAATATTCAGCAGCTCCTTAGATCTGTATTGCATCATCAGAAATTCTTTAGATCTCCCAATTTAGAAATATTTTTAAATTGCTGTCTCTATTTGTTGCTTAGTCCACTTGTTGAGTTTTTAATCACACTGATTAGATAGTTTTATTTCTGGAGACTTAATTTGCTATTGAAAAATCTGCCTGGTATTTTTTGATCATGTCTCTTTTTTTTTCTGTTATTATTTCCTTTTATATCTTTAAGCTTTAAAATATAATTTCCTCTATGTGTGATTTCTTGAAGGTCTAACCTATTATTTATTTGCAAACTTTTCTTCATGGTAAACTATTTCTCTCTGTGTTCTCTAATTCTGGAATGTGGCCTCATATTAGGAAAGACTTGATGTGTGGGAATCCTTTGCAGCTTGTGTTGAGAGTGGTTCTCTTGAGATTAACTTTCTTCAAATTTCACCAAGTGTCACAAAGGTATTACAAACTTAGAATCACCTTTTATTTTAATTTATTGGATTGTGTATTCCAGGATCACACAAGGAGAACATATTCAAACTCCAATTTCGTAATTATGATTAGTAATACTCAGAATGAGAAATAAACCAACATTCAGTGAATACACAGACAGACAAGCTTCCTCCCCTGTACAGTTGTGTGGGTTTTTTCTTGGGTTAGATGAGAGCATAGCAGAAGCCTCAGTTGAATCTTTCTCCTTGTTTGCCTGGTCTCAAGGCCTTATCAGCTAATCAAAGTGACCATAAAGCCAAACACCAGGGAACCTAAACAATGCCTAGTATGCCCAAGTGTCAGTTCCTGCTTGCCTTCCTGGGTTCCCATTTCTCTTTTGTTTTGTTCCCTGGGAGCTTTCCCTAATTTTGTCGTGAATGCAGCTCTGCATTCAAAAAGAACTAAAACACATTTCATATCTTACATTTTTGGCTTTTGTATTATATGTCTTTTCAAGTTGTATCATGTGCCATCTTGCCAGAAATAGAATCCATAACTGTGTTTTATATTGGTAAAAAACAGAAACCACAAGCCCCAAATGGTGTCTCTTGTGCTAAAAGCCAAACTTAGATGTGATACCTCATTTAATTGCCATTTCACTCTCTCCCAGATTTTAATCAGACGGTCTGAAATTTTCTGGTCAGCACCAATGAGATTGTCTGTCAGGAGGACCCTCTTGATTCCCTAGAGAAAGAAGAAGCAATCTGCAGGATAAAACCCCTATCTTTTACTTCCCCCCAAATAAATGTCCTGGCCTAAAAATAATGCTTTCTTTTCTTTTGCTAATAGCT
This sequence comes from Diceros bicornis minor, assembly GCF_020826845.1. NCBI lineage: Eukaryota > Metazoa > Chordata > Mammalia > Perissodactyla > Rhinocerotidae > Diceros > Diceros bicornis. The sequence goes on from NC_080743.1 coordinate 62,681,439, forward strand.
TTCTTGCCCCGCCCTTCTTCCTATAAACTTCCATTTTGTACAGCCCCTCAGAGTGCCATTCTAGTTGCTAGATGGGAGGCAGCTTGTTCTGATCTTCAAATTCACTCAGTTGATTTTAAAATATATTTACGTCCAGAAGTCCAACGGTCACGTCATAGAACAATGGGACAAGTTTGAAAGTTGGTCAGAGAGGAGGGACTGAGATGAGATTGAATGGATAAGTAGTATGAGAAAATGGAAAAGAGGCCCTGGGGGCTGAGATGAAGGCTAAGTGAATGACTGTGAAGACATGGAAGAGCGAAAAAAAAAGGAGGGAGAAGCAGACAGGGGAAAGAGAAGAACACATGGGTGGGAAGGGATGGGGGCCCTTGGAACTAAGACACATAGAATGTTAGAGCCAAAACTGATAGTAGAAAATATTCAGTTCTTTCAACCCAGTCATTTTATAGATAGGAAACTGATGCCAAAATGCTGATATGATTTCTCCTGTTCACTGCATCCAGCAGGTGTCCCATCCAGGAATTCATCTCGAATCTCACTTCAAAACTCCTTTTCCTGCAAGAGATTTAGTGTGATAGGGAGAGTCACACAGACCAGTTGCAGGAAGAGCTACTGGAAGCCAGAAATGTGAGAGAAAAACTTGAAGCAGAGTGGGAGGGAAAATGAGAAGCTCAGTAAATGGTGCATGGTTATAAAAGCAGTGAATTTTTCTAGCTGGCAAATTGAGGTTTCTATTGGTGGTGAGAGGTGTGGGACTGTGTGGGGAGGAGAGGTCACATCTGGGATCTGAGGAGAACTTCACAGAAGAGGGAGGAATTCAAGAGCTATGATGGTGTTTGGGGAAAGAATAAATAACAGCTGTTAGAAAGAACATGAGCAAGCTTGTGGCCTGAGCATGAAGGAATCAAGAAAAAGGACACAGGGAGTTCTGGTGACACAGAGAAGAATGCTGGACTACCCTAGGATAGCTGGGATACCCTGCCTGGTTGAGTTCTAATCAGGATATATCCTACCCATCCCAGTTTTCTCCTCTAGGGTTTCCTATGTCTGGGAGCACATGATGATGAGTGACCTGGATAGCCATCTCCTTCTCTCCCAAGTTTTTTTTCTTTAATCCTGGCCCTAGTCACCTCCCATTGCTCCCATTTTATCTCTTGATTTTTGCCTTCAGTTGTGCTCTTCTTCAGCTATCCTAGTTCTTAGTATGTCTCAGCTCCTAAGAAGCTCCCAAGAAGCCCCTTTCCTTTCTCCTCTTTCAGATTTTTGACCTTCATCCGCCATAGCTGAGTGTGCACTCAGGAGTGAGGCTGGCTTAGAAAGTTTCAGATCCGCTGTATGATCATGACTCAAGTATCAGCTGCTTCCTACAACCCTGATCAGCATTGACTCTGCCCACAGGAACTGAGCTGAAGAAACTTGCGGCTCTACTCCACTTCTCTTTGCAATAATTATCTGCCTCGATCTCAGCCTCCTGTTTAATTTCCTTTGGAATCCCTCCTTCTTCTTATTCCTCCCTCTTTTTCCATTTCCTCCTCCTCCTCTCTGATTCTTCCTTATCTTTCTGAATCTGTTATGGCCTTGGTGTCTCTGACCATCTCCCAATGTTTGGTCCTAGAACTCCATTTTTCATTTAGTTAACTTTTCCCTCCCCTTCCTACCCAAACTCAAACTGCCTCTTCCTCACTTTTCCCACTCCACACTCAAGGGTATAAGCACTAGCAGCTACATAATTTCTGGGGTCTACTGCAAAATCAAGATGTGGGGCTTCATACTTATAAAGCAGGAAGAAATGCTTTCAAATGTGCTAAAATATAAAACTTTTTCCTTTTTTTTATAGCGCTCTCTTCCTTTCTCTCTCTCTCTTTCAACCTGATATGGGGTTTTTTGGTGCTGTTGTTATTTTTGTTGTTGTTTCTTTCTTTTAATTTGCTAATGTTGCTTTCTCTTGGGTACAGTGACTCAAGGGGCAAGTGAAGAGCCTCTTAGGCGCCTGTGGTCACCATTCCCCTTGTTTTTTGCGTGTGTTTAATAATTTTTGGTCAAAATGCAGACATCTTGTGTACAATGATAGACACTGAGGTAAGTAGTATTTTTCAAGGGGAGTCTGGAAATGGGAGTGCCTTTTCTTTTGCTAAGCATCAAGTGTGGGTTTTGAATCAATCTGGTCATGAGTTAACTTGGTTTGTGTTTTGTTGTTTCAACAGTCTTCAGATTGCTCTAGCATTACTTTTTTTGTAGGGTGGGGCTGTTTGCCAGGGTGGTTTCCTTAATGTCTGCTTCACTTTCAGGTTTTGGTGTTTCCTTTGTGCTGTGCCTCAAGAGGAATTACCTCCACACATTTGCTCCTCTTCCAGCAGTGACTGCTCTTATGACTCAGTACTTGCTAACCTGCTTGGTAGAAGGGGTAGGGACAATCATCTTTGTTCTGGTTCAGTCTCATTCTTGTCAGGTGCTTTGTGTTTTAGGTGTTGCAGTTGGACCTTTAAGTGTTCCTACCTTTCTAATATTCTAATTAGTTTTTAGGTGGTGAACATGATGTAATAATCTACACAGAAATCAAAATATAATGATATACATCTGAAATTTATATAATGTTATAAAACAGTGTTACCACACCAAAAAAAGTTCCTACCTTTCTCTCAGCAGTATGGAACCTCTAATAGTCTAGACAGGATGTTTCCTGTCCCTTCCCCATTTTTCCATTTCCCTCAGTTACAGTGCACCTTCACCTGTGCAGTGAAGGCAACAGGACTTTCTACCTTACCCCATCAGGTTAAAGCTTTTCTCTATGTGGGAGATAGTGGAGAAAGATCTGGTTGGGTCTCTGTGCCTTTCTCATGCAGTAGCTGATCTCAGATCTCAGGCTTGCACCAAGAGAAAGGATTTCTCTGGTCTATATCCTTGACTCCAATCTTTCAGGTGACCTGGGTGAGGTCTATGGAAAAAAGCCTAAAAATAAGTGAATTTCCTGTGTCTATGACTCTCAGGGGTTGTATATACTCATGCTAGCCTTTAGTAATTTGTTAACAATTTTAGTGAATTATTCTTCCTGACTTATATAGCATCTGGCATCTGTCCCAAGTCAGCAAAGATTTACATCAGCTATTTCCTTGGAAGAATTTGTCTTATTTTAGATTTTGGTTTAATTGGTTGCCCTTGTATTAGTGGAAAAAATTTCCCTTTTACCCTCTAGGTTCTTTGACTGGTCTAAGAATTAAATTGATGCAAGACAAATTAACAGGAAAAAACAAATTTAATTTCATACGTAAAAGAGCCCCATAAAAAAATGTTTGACCCAAGGGCAAGTCGAGCAATTGATGCTTATATGCCATCCTGAGCTAAGGAATGAGATCCAGTCTTGGTATCAAAAGAGAGGACATAATTTCACAGGAGAATAAGGAGAAGAGGTAATTAGATGTTTTCTCTGCCATATATATAGGTCATTCAGTTAAAGTAATTTCTGGCAATAGCTCTCTCTTTGAGCCAGGTCCCCAATCCAAATTCTGTTAAGTAAAGAGACTGGTAAAAGTTTTCTTGAGTCTCCTGGGTCTTGATTGCCCTCAGCTGAAAATAATGCCAAAGTGGTATATTTTGGGGTCACGTATTCTGCTCCCTTTTAGTACTACCTTTGAAACTTCACCAAGAAGTTTCATAGTACCGAAGTTGAGTTGGTAGATTGCTCCATATCTCATTGAACCAGTTTTTCAGCCTTGAGAATAGGTCAGGTCAGTTAAACAGTTGTGTCTCATTTGAAGAGGTGGTGATGTATGTGGGCTCCCAAAGTTAGTCCTATGGTACAAACAATCAGATATCAATAAAAAGGCACTGTTATGGAAGGGCTGGCCTGATGGCATAGTGGTTAGGTTAACACACTCTGCGTCAGCAGCCCAGGGTTCATGGGTTTGGATACTGGGCACAGACCTACACACTGCTCATCAAGCCATACTATGGTGGTGTCCCACATACAAAATAGAGGAATATTGGCACAGATGTTAGCTCAGGGACAGTCTTCCTCAAGCAAAAAGAGGAAGATTGACAACAGATGTTAGCTCAGGGCCAATTTTCCTTACCAAAAAAAGAAAAAAAGGCATTTTTATTGAAACTAAATAAAAACAGTGGTTAATAATTGGAGCAGACCATAATCCCAATTTCTGAGTTCTGAAGGCAGCCAATTGAGAAGATTTCTAGATGTCCAGCTTGAATCATCTTCAAATGGAGTGAGGACAGGAAGTGGCCATCTGATAGATTTTCCTGGTTTGCAGTTTGAATGTCTCTGGTGATCTTTTTCAGTAGCCAAGACAGCAGAGGCACAAGATTCTCTATACGTGAGCTGTTATGATCTCTCTGAAGTTTATATCATGTTTTCCAGCTTTAGCTTACTTGGCTTGGGGAAAAAGGCAGTTTTAAATCTCAATGATTCCTAGTCAGAAGGAGGGAAGAAAATTGGAAATGTTAGGTTGGAGAGTTGTAGCCAGTATTGGAGGAAACTGGAAGAATTCAGGATCTAGTTTAGTTTACATGTATAAAACAAAACCTCAAAGGCAATTAACTGGACTGGAATTTGATCCCCACCAAGGCGTATTACTGAAACATAATTTTTCTCTTTACAATCACTTCCATTTTTATCAAAACATAACCACAGTAAGACTGATTTGTTTGCAAAAGAAGTTGAGTTTCAATAAATTTGGCCTGATTTTTTATATAAATGCAGCAAGACTAGTGATTGATGATGTAATGTCTTTAAAATTTGCTTTGCTGGAACTTTTTCATAAGGAATCTTAGACTGGACTTTTAAAAGCCTCTCAAGGTTAAGAAGGCAAGCCAAGGTCTCTCCATCAGACATTGCCTGCATGCTTATAGACTTGAGTGAATTCCTCTCTTCTCAAGGAAATATTCTCAATATATCCTGAGGCTCCTGAGCTTTCCAAGAAGTGACTTTCTTTACTGCCCTGGTATGGTTGCCAGAATCCCTGAAAACAAGGTACCAGGCTGATTTTTCCAAGGGACTTTATTCGCTCCATGAAGTCAACCTTTGCTCCTTAAAGGTGTTTGGTCATATCTGAGTTTATACAAGTCTTTCTCAAACATGACATTACAGTCAAAGCCTTGGTAATATAACAAATATTTCCAATTGTGTCCTTTTACAAGGAGAAAAGGTTCTTATTGCACTTATGCAAATAACTATATTGCTATGAAAATAAGAATACTGACTACGAGTTTCCAAATGCTGGAAGGATCAGGTAAGGAGAAAAAGATAAATGTTTCATCGTTTTGTTCACAAAGGTATATTTTACCAAATTGCTGATAATTTAAGAGAAAAAGTTTCCTTAAATCTGGAAAAAAACATAAAATAACTAACAATGTTTCAAAAAAATTCATAACAATTATAAGCATCTTTATCAACTTCAGTCCTTTGAAATTAATTCTTGTTGACTTTGATCTTTTGTTAGCAGTTTTATGAAGCCATCTGTTTCTCTGTTAGAGTTCTGCAAATTCTTACCAGGTTCAATGGTATGAACTTAACTATCAGAAATTTGTATTCTAGAGTACATGTCAGAGTCCTTTCCATGAATCTCTCTGAAGATAACACATATTTGCAAAGACATCAAAGTAAAACAATAATTCTCTGTAAATGGCAAAGTCTTAAAAATGACCATGGTTGATACTCTGATCACAGTGCATTACAATGCAATTATCAAGAAAATTTGGTTATTCCTGTGACACAAAACATCTTAAGATAATAACTAGAATTACAAGCGACAATATTATATCAGGACATATCAGATTTCTGGAAATTTTATGCAGTGTCTGGAACAAACATAACACATAACTATACAAATGTAATATAATTATTACTTCTCACTTGATAATGCTTCCCATGTAATTTAACATATCAAATAATTCTAATTAGTTTAGTTTCTCTCTTTTACAAGGACAGAGAACAAATATTTTGAGATTTTCCAGGGGCCATCTCGAAAATCCCAAATTCAGTTTGAGGTCAAAAAAGATTCATTTAGAATTTGATTTTGTGAAATTTTTCAAAAATGTCAAAAGTTTTGGACACTTGACTAAATAGGATCACAGATCATTATAAAACAATACTTAATTATCTATTTAACCAAAGTGACAATAAAATATTTCAAAAGCAAATACAGAAGTTTACATAGTTGTGAGCAAAACTTAGCTCTTTAAATATTAAAAAGACCCATTTTTCTGAGTAATCAAAGACCTGATGGCAAAGATAATATGAAGCACAGGAAATTATGCTGATAAAACTGAAAACCTTTGCTTCCTAGTCAAATTACATAAAGAGTAAGGAAAATCCTTTCACAATCTCTTTTCAGAAGCAGACCAATAGTCCAAGAAAACTATGTCCTTTTAACAGATAAAAGAAAATTGAGATTTAGTTTTACATAAGTACACTATTGATATTAAAGCTTATTTTAAAATCCCTTATAACAACTACTCAATTTTAGCCAGCTTGACTACACAAGGTAAAATTTTTCTCTCTCTTACCAACTTTCTATTTAATTTGTCCTTTCATTCTCCTCTTTCCCATTTTGTAATAACCAGTTTTACTTTGAGACAAATTTACTTTTCCTTTAATAAAAATACATCTTCATATCTCATATTTTTCTTACTACAAAATCCATCATACTATCCTTGCAAACAGATTTATTTCTAGTGTATACCAACAAGAAAGTAAGTGTGAACTCTCTGTTACCCCAGTATTCTTTAGATTGGCAAATTTATGAATATATTACATAATTTGTGAAAGAACATTCTTCCTCATCATAAATTTTCAAATGTGGTACAAAACATGTTTACTAATAGACTCAAATATCTTTAGTTCCTCTGCAGAAGGAAACTGAAAATGGATAAACCTATGCCCAGTAAAGTTCAGTTTTTTATCTTATGTAGAAAATATTTAGATATTCAATGAATTTCTTTTTTTTCCCCACAAAGCCCCAGTGCATAGTTGTGTCTCCTAGTTGTATGTCTTTCATAGCTCTTCTAGATGGGGTGTAGCCTCAGCATGGCTTGATGATTGGTGCATAGGTCCATGCCCAAGATCTGAGCCAGCAAACCTCAGGCTGCCAAAGTGAAGCACACGAACTCAACTGCTACACCATTGGGCTGGCCTCTGAATTTCCATTATTTAGCTTAACTTAGCAAAGCTCTAAAGGATTAAGTTATGAAAAATATTTGGGGAAACTATTTACGTAGACATACTATAAAACATAAATATTGCTGAAAATATTTCACCTAAAAATTCTTATTCTACTTACATTTATCTAAATCAGTTGCTCCCCCCAAAAAGTCAAGTAGATCAATGGAACAGAATAGAAAGCTCAGAAATAAACCCATGCTTATATGGTCAATTAATCTACCACAAAAGAGGCAAGCATATGCAATGGGGAAGAGACAGTCTTTTCAATAAATGGTGTTGGGAAAACTGGACAGTTACATGCAAAAGAATGAAACTGGACCACTATCTTACATCATACACAAAAATAATCTCAGACTGATGGGTTAAAGACTTCACTGTAAGATCCGAGACCATAAGACTCCCCGAAGAAAACCTAGGCAGTAAGTTCATTGACATCGGTTCTTATCAATAGTTTTTTAGATCTATCTCCTTAGGCAAGGGCAACAAAAGCAAAAATAAACAAATGAGACTACATCAATTAAAAGGCTTTTGCAGAGCAATGAAAATTATCAGCAAAATGAAAAGGCAAACTGCTTAATGGGAGAAGATGTTTGCCAATAATATATCTGATAAGAGGTTAATATCCAAAATACATAAAGAACTCATACAACTCAACACCAGAGAAACAATCAGATTGAAAAAAGGGCACGGGATCTGAATAGACATTTTTCCAAAGAAAACATACAAGTGGCCAACAGGCACATGAAAAGATGCTCAACATCACTAGTCATCAGGGAAATGCAAATCACAGGCACAATAAGATATCATCTCACAGCTGTTAGAAAGGCTATTATGAAAAAGAGAAGAAATAACAAGCGTTGGAGAGGATGTGAGGAAAAGGGAACATTTGTGCACTGTTGGTGGGCATGTAAATTCATGCAGCCACTATGGAAAACAGTATGGAGGTTATTCAAAAATTAAAAAATAGTACTACCATATAACCCAGTAATTCTACTTTGGGTATATATCCAAAGAACACCAAAACACTAATTTTAAAAGTTACATGCACTCCCACGTTCACTGCAACATTATTTCCAAAGCCAAGATACAGGAACAGCTTAAATTTTCATCGATGGATGAATGGATAAAGAAGATGTGGTATATACACAAAATAGAATACTATTCAGCCATAAAAAATAATTAAATCTTGCCATTTGCAATAATATGGATGGACCTTTAAGGTATTATGCTTTGTGAAATAAGTCAGATGAAGAAAGTCAAATAACATGATTTTACTCATATGAGGAATCTAAAAAAACAAAACAAATAAACAAACAAGATAAAACAAAAACAAAATCATAGATACAGAGAACAAATTTGTGGTTACCAGAGGGGAAGGGGATTGAGGGGCCAGTGAGATGGGTGAAAGGAGTCAGTTGTGTGGTAATGGAAGGTAACTAGTCTTGTAGTGGTGAACATCTTGCAGTGTGTACAGATGTCAAGTTATAAGGCTGTACTTCTGAAACTTATACAATAAAAAAAATCAATTGCTCTCAACAATTACATTTAGACTACACCCCAAAATTTCATGAGACATTAGACAATGTCAATCATTATCTCAAGCTATTTTCCTTGCAGACAAATTTTGTAAGAGATAACGTAAACTCATTTGACCTTTAGTAAGGCCAGATAGAAAAAATTATTATATTTAATGCTGATAAGTCTAAAGACATGCCTGTTTTAATTAAACCCACAAACTTAAACTAGCCTTAATGCAAAAATATTTTCCCAATGTGAACCTGAAATTAATTTGGGTTAGTTTGTATTATATCTCTGAGTATTAAATTTATATGTGTTTATTTTTCTTTAGGTTAATTAAATATAGCTCTTTTACAAATTATTTTTGGCAATACCATCTAGAGATAGAAAAATACCACATATCTGTCTACATAAATAATCCATAATCAATCTATAAATCAAAATTGGGGTGAGTTTATTATGAGCCAACTTTTGAGGACCATAGCCCAGGGTCTTCCTTCCATAAGGAAGGAAAGGCACCAAAGAAGTGGGGTGTACACAGTGGTTATATACCTTCAAAAAGCATGTATCACATATAACTGCAATGTCCCTTTTACAATAGCCACAAGATTGCCCTGCCAGATTGCCCTGCCAGAATAACTATCGATGGACACAGCAGGGAGCAGGTCTGCTGTCTCAATGGGTGCGGCTTGTGTCAGGTCTGTTGTCTCTAGCTGGGTGGTCACATGATTAGTGCAGCAACCAAATCCTAGCCTAGGGAGAAATGCTTATCCTTAAAGAAATGCTAATGTGGGGGAAGTTGTACCCTTATCTTAAGGGCATTTACTCATCTCTTTGGGACATGGCAAAGCAGATACACAATGCATGTTTAAAGGTGACAGGCCCTGTGGGAAAAGCAAACTCAGGCCAAATTAGTTTTTCCCCAATGGCTTCCTCATATGCTCCAATATATCCTATTGCTTGCCATCTATTTATCATATCTATTATACATATAAACATACAGACAGATGCAGAGACCACTTTAAAGTTTAGCCATGAGGCTGGTATGATAATGCAAAACTCACTAGCTTATAAAAGAACAGTTGGAGTAAGTTTAGTTTACTTGCTTAGATGGCTAAAACTTTTTCTACTAATATATATGGAGAAGGCACTTAAGATTTGTATTTGTCCTTCAACTAGATTTTGGGCGAGTGTTTCTACAGCAGTTTATATTTTTAAAAAGTCTCTTTTCCTCTTTTTTTTCTTCAGTCTTAGGCATTGGGGATGGTCTAGATAAGAGTTCTGGAGGAGACCAGGTAGAACATTCACATCTCAAATGCATGGAAAAGAATGCAAATTTCAAGCCTTTTAAGATATATAGGAGAGGGTTTTTGAGATTGGTAAAAAGGAATATGAACTTTGAACTGACTCCAGAGCTGCGTTTCTAGTTTTGGAATGATTTTTAAGTTAAGAACAGTTGCTCTCAATTCCTCAAGAAATTGGGTTGCAGCCTAAATTACATCATAGGTTCATCCACCCATAAATCTGATACCAAACCTCTTAATCTCAAGTTTGTGTGCCCGATGCCCAGTAAGCCAAACACTGAAACATCTGTGCATGGAGATGAGAAAGATTTATTCAAATTGGCCCAAATGAATAGGTGGGAGCCCGAGTTCGCTCAAATCCACCTCCCCTAGAAGAGAAAGCAGGGGGATTTATAGAGCTAAGGGGCTTGGCAGGAGGGGCTTCAGGGAAACAAGGGGTCACTCCCGGTAAGACTCTGGGCAATCTAACTGCTGAACTTCAACAGCTGCTGAGGGCCGGCCATTTGTCTGGTGATGCACCATCTGGTAATAGCAACCTCTCCGAAGGCATTCTCTTTCTCCTGCAAAACAAGCTCACACATCCTCGAGACCCCTAGAGTCACCCCTCAAGTTAAACAGGAAAAACAGCAAATTGGTTTAATATCTACAGTACCCATCAGATACCCGGCTTCAAATAATTTTACAAGGGCTTTAAAAAGTTTTTCTTTCCTTCTGGGTATATAGTTTTATTTTGCATTATGGGAGAAGACCTAAAACAAAATTTCTTTCAGGCAGTGAATATAATTTGTTTACAAAAACTTTTGAGAATCCTCCTGGGTTTAGGAAATTCTTTAACTATGGCCCTTCATTTGACCTTTGATCAAGGAGTAAAACTTACATGAAGATAATCACCTGTAGCCTCCAGTGGTCTTATTTTAAAAAAATAACTGTTTAACAGACTCTTTAGAATGGAAAGGCAATTCAGATAAAGCATTACTAGAATGAGTACTGGAATAAAGGAGGATAGAGGGGAGCAGTAGAGTTGCATTTGTCTTATAGTCTTATAGACACACCACTTGTGTCTTTAATCTTTTGCAACAAATTTTTCAATGAAGGTATTTTGGAATTTTGAAACCTCTTGGAGGCTTCTGCGTGCCAATTAAAATAGGTACCCCAAGCTCTTAAGTGCACTTCTTAAATGATCTTATTTGATTGGGATATTCCTCATAATGGCCATTGTAATTTCCCTGAAGGCTGGCAGCAGTTTGGTAGAACAAGTAGCCACAAACAAAGTTCAACCCACATTTCTATTCAGCCATATCTAGTCACAAATATGGTGCCACCCATATTTCTGTTTGGCCATATATTAGGGCCCCGAACCTGACAGTTACCAAGCCAAGTTCTCCAGACACAAAATTCTAGGTCATCTTTAGTAAGATTTTGACCATTTTTATAGATATTTATAGATTCTGGGACCATAGTTCTTAAGCAGGTGTGCCAGAAGGTGGTGTGTTTAACTCTTTGGATTTTAAGAATCCTATTTTTATTCTTATTTATTTTTTTGGTTATCACCCGGGGTGTTTACATTTTAAAGATATGTGAGACTCACATCTTCAAGGGATAGAAAAAGAATGCAAGTTTTCTCCTAGGAGTTTTGGGGTACGTTCATCTATTTTCAGAACTCTAGAGCAATTACAATTTAATTTTTTCCTTCTTTTTCTGAAGTGCAGGACAATTGTACTTGCAATTCTCTGATTTTTTTTAGCAATGTCTGCAAGTGTTTGAAGGCAATGAGAAAAAGTCTGAGTGTATTTTGAGTTGCTCTCAGAACACGGGTATAGATTTAACACCCCAAGCCAGTCACTGAAGTCAAAATTCCTGAGTGGACAAACACCAGTTAAGGCTCACCACTTTAGAAAACATTGTTTCAAGCATGCTTATTTTTGTTTAGAATCTAAACATCATAAGATACTCAGCAAACTAAGATTTATAGGTCTTGGTTTAAGTATTTTTCTGCCAGTGTAGACTACAAGTTCATTGAACAAAGTGATCCCATTATCAACCACTGTATAGTCATGAGTGTAGCAAGATGCTTGGATTCAGCAGGAGCTAAGTGACTGGTGAATGAATATATATCAATGTTAAGTCAAACAGGGGATTTTCCTTACGTGTTTCAATGTTCCTGTGTTTTCTGTGATGGCTACTAGTTCTTGCCTAAAAATAATGGAGAATTGGTGATAATTTGTACTGTTACACAGGGAAATCATAGGGATTCTGATAAAGGAAATAAAGCGACCGACAAGAAGTCAGAGATGTGAATAGGGTGTGGAGTGGGTGACACAGGGGAAGAGAATATTTGGTGAATATTCAAAAGGGCAAGAGAAGGACAGAGTGACAGAAAAGAGCAGGGGCAGGAGAAGATTAGGTAGGGTGCTGGGAAGCCATTTAATTTTGTGCTTTTATGCATGAAAGGAAAAGGCCCTACAGGTAAAGTGACTTTTCAATGCCACACAAGACTTGATCCACGGCAATGGAATCCGGAGAAGGTCAACAAGATGAAGCTGGTAACAAGGAGAGAGGCTGGAAGCCCAAGAGAAGAATCAGAACTGCAGGGGCAAAGAATCAGAGTAGGCGGTCCATAGAACTGAAGAGGAAATGAGGTTTTGAGTAGGCAGTCCACAGAACTAAAGGGGAAATGAGAGTTGAGTAGTTCAGGGTTTAGGGAAGGAGTAGATTTTCTTTTTTGCAGACAACGATTAAAGGAAAAGTTTTTTTCATTAGAAGTAGAAAGAAGTCACGATAGAGATATTGTGGAGTAGGCTTGCTTAGAACAGAAATCAAAGACCAATTTTTCTGAGAGAAAGAAATAACATCTGCAAATGAAATGCTGTTTCTGCAACTTCTGTTGCTAGTTGTTCTCCTCCCAGGTGGTGACAATAAAGATGGTAAGAACTCTGGCAACCGCCCAGTTGAGTGCAAAAGGGTCTGTGTGCATGTGCCTGTGTATGCTGGGTTTTCCCCAGCATATGCCCGGATAGTGAGAGTGTCAGCCTCTTTCCATTCTGAGTATCCGTGACCAGGTCCTTGTGCTCTTCTGAAGGTTGAATATAAAGCCTTTTTTTATCTTCATTTTATCTGTTCTTTTGCCACAGACTTCCAGGAACCAGTCTCCTTCCAACTCATCCAGATCTCATCCTTTTACAACCGTTCCTTAGAAGAAAATCTGGGCTCAGGTTGGCTCGGTGAATTGCAGACTCATCGGTGGGTGAGCAACTCTGGCACTATCATTTTCCTGTGGCCCTGGTCCAAGGGCAACTTCAGCAATGAGGAGTGGATGGACCTGGAAGACTTACTTCATATGTTCTCCATTGGATTTCTTCAGATATTTCACAACTCTGTCAGTCAAAGGCAGCTTGAATGTGAGTTCACTTCCCTTTATGGGAAGTGGGGTTATGGGTGGGAGGTGTGTATGTGTCTCAGTGAGTTTCTTATTCCTCTAGCAAATAGCCTCCACTCGCTTCTAGACTTTATGTATCCTCATCATAAAACTGCAGTTACATATTTTTGAGCCAGGATTACAATCCAGACTCTGATTCTTCAAAGGTTTCAAGTCTTCTGTTACTTATAAAACTCCTCTGTTGTTGACTGTAGGTTTGTGCCTTATTATCTTCCATTAGTGGTGTCTTGTAACCACCCCTTTCCCTGGCCTCCAACTAGATACTCTAAGCTTTCTCACTGTTTGATTGACTCCTTGATGGGTGATTTTCTCCAACACTCCAGCTCTTCAGCAATCTCTGTCGATACATTCATGGTAACCTATTGCAGTCCATTCACCTTAGTTTATTGTAACATCAACTCTCTCACGCTAAGTCCTATCTTATTCTTTTGCCCACACCATTCATGTTGCCTCCTTTGAACAATTTTCCCCCTTCCTCAATTCATTCATCTCTTCCTTGATCTCCAACTACCACCAATTCCCCTTAGACTGAACCTCTGATTGAACCAAACTTTGCTCCCTTCCTTCAAATCTCCTAAACTTCTCCCTTCTGCTTCTGTTGTCTTTTGCTTCCACTCATTTCATTTTATCTTTTTTACCCCCTCTTTCATTAATTTGCAACTTCTCTTTCCCAGATCCCTTTAAGGTACAGTTGGCAGGAGGCTGTGAGCTGCACTTTGGGGAAGCCTCTGTAGGCTTCATACGGGTTGCTTATCAAGGATCAGATTTCCTGAGCTTCCAGAACAGAGCATGGTTGCCATCTCCAAATGGTGGAAGTAGGGCTCAGCATGTCTGTACGCTACTCAATTCGGCTACAGTTGCCCGGGAAATATTACACAAGATTTTCTTTGAAACCTGCCCACGTTTCCTCACGGGTCTTCTTGATGCAGGGAAGGCATATCTCCAGCGACAAGGTCAGTCCTACAACCTCCCTCCAAAAATTTTCTATTTTAAAATCATACCTTCCTATCATCCCCTACTCAGCTCCTAAGAAATGGGCATAGACGGAGAGACAATAATGGGCGACAGATTCCTAGAAGCGGGAGAAATGTGTCTATCTAAACTGATGTGAAGATCTGAACTTCTAAGTCTGTGATAGAGTCCTTATCTGAATATCTTTCCTGTCCTCTGCAGTAAGGCCAGAGGCCTGGCTGTCCACTGGTCCCAGTCCTGGTCCTGGTCGTCTGATGCTGGTTTGTCATGTCTCTGGCTTCCACCCAAAGCCTATTTGGGTGATGTGGATGCAGGGTGAGCAGGAATATCCGGGCACTCAGCGAAGTGATGTCTTGCCCAATGCTGATGGGACATGGTATCTTCAAGTGTTCTTAGATGTGGAAGCCATTGAGGCAGCTGGCCTGTCTTGCCGGGTGAGACACAGCAGTCTAGGAGACGAGGACATCATCCTCTACTGGGGTAAGAATGAACTGGGGTCCAAACTGGGAATGGGAGTAGGTGGTCCTCAAGCAAAGCAGGAGAGTCAGGTTAAAAATTTGGGATTCTAGGGATTTCAGACCCACTCCGAGATAAAAGTAAGTTATCCAAGAAATAGAAAAGTGGAAAATGAGTGACCTGCAGATGAAGGAAGATATTGAGCATTAGATGAAGGATTCATCTCTGAAGAAAGATGAGAGAAGAAATAGGAACAAAGGAGACAGGTGAGGCAGACACTCAAATGAATAAATGAAGATCAGGAAAATTCAATAAAATGGGTAGATTTTAAATGACATCCTTGTGTGCACCCAAATCCACAGAACGTCACAACTCCATGGGCTTGATCATCTTGGCAGTCATAGTGCCCCTTGTGCTTCTGACAGGTCTTGCATTTTGGCTTAGGAAGCGCTGGTGAGTTCTTTGTATCCATCCCTCCTGCTTTTTGCTCCATTCCCACTTGTCTTCCCACGTTTTTTGTTTTCTATCTCCTCAGTTCTCCTCCCAGTCCCCTTCCTTCTTACTTACTCTTCACTTCTCAACTCTACCTCATGCAGAATGAGTTTCATCTCTGTTCTTGACAGGACATACCGTGAATTTCCAAGCACTTCTCTCCCTTTGGAATGAGATCCCAGCAGCTCAGGGGTCCAGACGTATCTAAACCCAACACAGTGATGACATCCATTCAACTCTTCTTGTACAACAATTTGTTGTTGTTTACTTTTGCTTAATTGTCAGTTGTCCGTATAAGCTGAATGTAATATTGCAGGATTTGTTGTTCTGACCTGGGTTCTGGGGCTTAAAACTCAAATTATAACTCTGAAAGATAAGGTCCTAGCAACCTCCACATATTCAAATATCAGGTCCATTTCAGATGTCACCTCCTCTAGAGGGCCTTCCTGATTTACAAGTGGAAGCAGTCTGTGCCTTATCTGAACTCCAAGCACACTTGAATTGTACTTTGCCGAATCCAATCCTCACTTTCTGCCCTTTGTTGCAGCTACTTGTGCTGCTCTTCCTTTTAGAATTTTTAAGGTTTGAGAGCCAACTCCATGTCTTTTTAATATTCATGTCCTTGGCAAAGTGTCTTACCTGGATGTAATATGTTCTCAATTAAAATCTGTGTTGAATTCTTAATCTTTTCTTATTATTTTCCTTCCTGACATGTTTGTAGTACTTGAGACATTTGATGTTCTTCCTGTTAAAAGTCTTCTCACTTGGCCAAGAGACTCACACTTCCTTAGATCCTCAGTGAGTTCTCTGAGCCCCTGAGGAGAACACAATGTTTCCTCTGACCGTTCTTATTGTTTAACTATAGAGACCTATTGGAATGAAACTGTTGCTCCAAGTATTCTAAACCAAAATGGGAAGGCAGGATGTAGATCCTCACTATTCAGTGTGGTTCAAAGACACGCAGCAGAGTTATCACCTTGGAGCTTATTAGAAATATAAAGTCCTAGACCTTACCTCAGACCTACTGAATGATAATTTGTATTTATCAACATCAGTAGGTGATTCATAGTCACATTAAAATCCGTGAAGCTCTGATACAGGTGAAGCCTGAGAGGTAATAAAGCAAGTGCGTCACTGAGGAGAAAAGAAGATGGTCAAGAAGAAGGAACAAGAGTGTTGATCCTCCGGACTGAAGTGAGATCAAGGCAAGAAGGGACATAGAGTACATTCTTGCTATTCATGGCTATTGTGTTACAGTCACTGTGAAAACACTGAGTTACTTAATATTGAGCTGTTGCTCCTAGGGGTAATACAGGATTAGGTTCCTGTGAGCCTCTAGTCACAACATTTGTGTCAACTGATAAATATATGCCCTGTGTTATGTGTATTTCTATCTAAAGATAGCTTATTTAATATATATATTTTCAAATAATTTATGTATTATATGCAGTATTTCTTTATAATAAAACACCAGCCAAAGAGTGTTTAACATATTCCCAATCTGGGTAATGTGATGATAAATTTCTTGGGCTTTCATCCACACAGCTATGCTGTCCAGTACGTTTTTAAAAACAAGCGAACAAACAAAAGCAGTCATCATCTCATGAATCCACAAGTCTAGCTCCATTTCCATCTTTCCATAGCTTCATCATAGCATTATAGATATTTCTTTAGCAATTTCTGGACTCACTCCATACAGATCAGTGAATTTTCTCTTCCTTTTTCTGAAGTTACTTCATTGTTGATTCATTAACTCTGAACCCATGGCCCACAACCCTATAACTCATGGCTGAACAAAGCTTGTCTATACATGCATCTTCTTCATAAGGGATGTCACAGCATACTTGTGCTTAGGAACACTAGACAGCACTTCAGCACTCTGCTTCAGGGACATTTTAAACAGCAAAATACCTTAACCAATAGCACAAAAATGCAGAAAATGTGGCATTAAATAGACCATGAAAAGGACATTTGTTTAGAGTGTAATAACTGAAACAAGAAGGCAGAGCACAGCCTTGTTCAGCCTCAGCTGGAAACACGTGAGCACGGTGACAAAGTTTGTGCCGCTCTGCACATGTCTATGAATGACTATGAGAGTGTTCTGAGTAATTACTTGGGTGTTACAAATATATTTTAACAGGTAGGCGAATTAGCAAAAACAGAATTCATGAATAATGAAGATTGAATATTTATGACTAATGACCTTGAATGGCAATTTGAGTTGAGATATCTATGGCTAGACTTCAATTACTTTAAGATTCGTTAATTAATTCAATAAATAATTCTTAAGCACTTACGATGCCACAGGGACTTATCGAGTATAAAGTAATTGGGAAGAGAAAGATCATCACTACCTTCTGAGCTTGAAAATTTTGTCTTCCTCATTTGATTCTACAGTTACTCTTTTCATTGTCTGTTGTTTCTATCTTAGCTTCTCAGTGCACCAATTTATTTGGTTTAAACTAGGGGCAAGGGACTTAACTTGAATTCGTTTAGGGAGCAGAGAAATGGGGCCCAGGGCAAGGAGACCATCCACAGGGACTAAGTGCCGGTGGCAGCAGCTGCACAGGTGTAAATTTTTGGAAAATAAAGTTGAGATTGGAGAGGGAGGAATGGTGAAAACTACAGGATGGGGGAGAGGAAACTACAGGATGGGGGAGAGGAAACAGTGGGACTGCTGCAATCTTCCTACCTGGATAAGGCTGGCTGATTGCTTCTCTAGGCTCCAATCTACCTTGTCACCCTTGCATAGCAGCCATGGGATTTTTGGTTTGTTGACTCCATCCTCATCTATAGTCCTGGATTCTGATCAGCCTAAGGCAATCAGGAGAAAGCATCATTGGTAATGCGATAGGCTAAATGATAGACCGGTAACCTATAATTTAAGCCAAACCATGATATAGATCCCACTTTTCCTTCCTCAGAGTGGTGGCTCAGGGCTAGGCACCTTCTCTGTGGTGGCACAATTTATATGAAACCTGATTCTTTTGTTTGATGGTAGGAGAAAGAGATGCTCTCTCTTGTCCTGAATGTTATGGTATGAGGTTTAAACCATGAGATGCCATGGCAACGACAGTTCAATCATCAAAATACAAGACATTTTCTGTGAATTTCCTCCTGAAGCAATGTTTGTTCTTTCATTCATTCATTCATCACATATTCAGCTTTTTCTATTTATATGGTAAACATACTCACTGAAATTGAATCCAAAATGTGTGAGAAGAAGCTCTGTCTCCAGGTATTTATTTATTTATTTATCTATTTATTTATTTATTTTTGTGAGGAAGATCAGCCCTGAGCTAACATCCATGCTAATCCTCCTCTTTTTGCTGAGGAAGACCGGCTCTGAGCTAACATCTATTGCCAATCCTCCTCCTTCTTTTTCCCCCAAAGCCCCAGTAGATAGTCGTATGTCATAGTTGCACATCCTTCTAGTTGCTGTACGTGGCATGCAGCCTCAGCATGGCTGGAGAAGCGGTGCGTTGGTGCGCGCCCGGGATCTGAACCCGGGCCACCAGTAGCGGAGCGCGCGCACTTAACCATTAAGCCTGGGGCCAGCCCATCCAATTTATTAATTAGATTTTAATTTTGTTCTAAATAATTTAATGACATATGAGAGATTTTGATATATAAAAATTTTTTTTTTTTTAGGGAAATCCAGACATATGACCAAATGGCAATAGTCAGCTTTTAAATAGGGGAAGATTTAACAGATCATTGCATCATCATATTTATAAATATTGTTTATATACATCGTATATACATTTATACATCGTATGTATAAATATGTTTACTATTTATAACCATTTAATTATGAATTCTTTATTATTTTAATTTTGCAGTTATCTTTAAAGATATACTTTTCTTATTCACACATAAGAAGTTTAACTGACCAAATTCACAGCAAGCTGGAAGTTTATAGGAAATTTCTCAGTTCTAGAAAGAAGGATTATAAGAGATTTTGTGGGGCCTGCCCCGGGGCTTAGCGGTTAAGTGCGCGTGCTATGCTACTGGTGGCCCGGGTTCGGATCCCGGGTGCGCACCAACGCACCGCTTCTCCGGCTATGCTGAGGCCGTGTCCCACATACAGCAACTAGAAGGATGTGCAACTATGACGTCCAACTATCTACTGGGGCTTTGGGGGGGGGGGAGGAGCATTAGCAATAGATGTTAGCTCACAGCGGGTCTTCCTCAGCAAAAAGAGGAGGATTAGCATGGATGTTAGCTCAGGGCTGATCTTCCTCACAAAAAAAAAAAAAAGAGAGAGAGATTTTGTGACTGCAGCAATGCATAATTCCAGCAAAAAACAAAGGAAAGGAAATTTCTTCTTCAAAGAGACCTGTCCAGGGCTGGCCCCATGGCTTAGCGGTTAAGTGCACGTGCTCCGCCCACTACTGGCGGCTGGGTTCAGATCCGGGGGTGCACCCATGCACTGCTTGTCCGGTCATGTGAGGTGGCATCCCACGTACAGCAACTAAGAAGGATGTGTAACTATGACATACAACTATCTACTGGGGCTTTGGGGAGAAAAAGGGGAAAAAAGGAGGAGGATTGGCAATAGAAGTTAGCTCAGGGTTGGTCTTCCTCAGCAAAAAGAGGAGGATTGGCATGGATGTTAGCTCAGGGATGAACTTCCTCACACACACACACAAAAAAGTGATCTGGCCACATCTACACACAAACCTATGTTCATCACAGGCAGGAGTAAGAGATTAGGAGGAATTTTAATGAGAATAAAAGAAAAATTAATGTATATTACATTTCAAGAAAATTAGTATTAGAAGTTTTTGCTTTGAAATTCCTTTTTTGTGTGGTGTTAGTTTGGGGGATAGAAACATTCATTGGTGAATTTTATCATTGATGTGGTCTGTAAGTTTCAGAAATGATTTATTTATGTTTTGTTCAATTTTCCGTGGTGATTGAAATTCAGTACCTCTGTATTTAAAATGGGAAGCAGATATGAACTATGAACATAGCGCGTATTTGCACTCACATGTTTCCGCTTTCTGCTTTTGTTTAATTTTACTTATTCTGAGAGTTTAAACAGTAGTCACCCAGGATTAGTTTGTGCAACCTTATTACCATGCATTGTTTTTACATAGGTGAGCACATATTTTTTCCTGGTTTATAAATATTCTAAAGTGACACATATAGGGGAATTTATAACTTTAAAAGCATTTATTTGTAAAACAGAGAGACTAAAAGCATAAGAGCTAAGGTTTTAATGGAGAAAGTTAGAAAAAGAACGACACAATCAATAAAAATTCAGAAGGTAGAAAATTAATTTAAAAGCACTAATATTAAAAAGCAAAACAAAAAATTGATAAAGGTGACTGACAATAATAAAGGCTGGCTTTTTGAGAAAATTAACAAAAATATAAAAATCTCTCTCAGAGCTGATCAAAAGAGTAATAAATATCAGAAAAACAGGCATATTAAAGATAAGTAACATACAGATTAAAATAAGAAATTGCTACTTATAGTTAATATGAACACACTTGTTATAGATAAAATTTTATTTAAAAAATCTAAAAGAGAGAAAATCTGAATATATAAGTAGTTCTTAAGGAAAATGAACAAGCAGTCAAAATTCTTACTAGTTACACAACGTTCTAGGTCCAGCCTACATGGAGCAGCAGATAATCATATTTCATATACATTGATCCATGTAGAGAATAAGATGGAAAGCAATCCGATTAACTTGATGAGGCAAAGTTTTCATGACACCCAAACAGCAAAAATTCCTCCAGAAAAAACTAAAACAAATATTAAAATAGTAATTATTAGCTAATCTCGTTTATGTATATTTGCTCAGAAATTGTGTATATAGACTCAAATAAAATATTTACAAACAAAAACCAGCACCAAATGAAGTGGGATTTATCCATAGAATGCAAGATTTGTTTACCATTAAAAATCTCTTAGTAGAATCACTTCAACAGATTAAGGATTAAAAGCATACAATTATCTCTAGAGTTAAAAGAAAAGCATTTGATGTATTCAAATGTCCATTCTGATAAAACATTACAACTCAGAATAGAAGGAAATTTCCACTATATGGTCAAATGTGTCTACAAACAACCTACATGAGATATGTTTAATTTTGAAGATTTAAAGCATTCTAGCGAAAATCAAGAGGAAGATGTCTGCCTACAATAGCCATCACTATTCAACAGAATACTAAAAGTCCTAGTTAATCCAGTAAGGCAAGAAAAATAAGCTGATATGAAAATACATATTAAAGAAAAAAATATCATTATTTGCTGCTTATATGATTGCATTCAAGAAAATTTAGAAAAAACAAAATATTAGGAATAACAAGAGAGCTCTAGAATGTATCTATTATAAATTTAACATATAAATAAAAGTGTAAGAATTTCAAGGGAATAATTATTTTTTTCAGATGATATGATTTCTACCAAGAAAACTAATAGAATAAAGAGCAAACCATTAGAGGTATTGTGAAAGTTTAGCAAATTAACTAGATAGAAAACAAATATTAAAAAATCAACAGCCTTTTTTTACACAAACAAATAAAAGAAAATAAGATACCATTTATAATAGCAACAAAGTCTACAAAATAACTGAAAATTAGCTCACAAAGAATATACAAGAATTCTACAGAGAAATTCTAAAAACTCTCAAAGATCCTAAGAGTGTTTCTGATAACTGGAGTTGTATGGAAGGAGTTATTATGATAAAAAATTTATAATTCTTTTAAGAGTATTCTATTCAGTAAATAATTAAAACTCTAGATGGATTTTAGAGGTTCTTAGTAAACATTTTTTTATATTATATGGGAGAATAAATGAATACAAACATCTAAATCATTTTTGAAAGAGACAAGCAAAGGTTTATTCACAATGGAATAAAGTCCTAAATGCAAAACATAATAGCACAGAATTAGTAGCATATAATATAGCAGAATATCTTTATTACCTATTAATGGGGAATTATTGCTTAAACTAAATTCCCAAATTGGAAACTCTAGAGCCTAGGGGAGAAATGGCTTATGGTGGGTCATTCCGCCCACCCTCATATACACATACACAGTTCCAGTTAAACAAGGGCTGCTGAGGGTGAGGGGGCTAGCTCCTGGCCTCAACTCTTAAGGGCTGTGCCCCTCCCAGAGTCCCGTAAGTCAGTCAGTCCCTGAAAGGACAGGGGTCTTGGTTCTGCACCCTTCCTAGGACAAGAGTGGGCATGTCCAGGTGTGGGAGGGGGCAGCATAGACTCTACCACTGTTTTTCACACTGTTTCTTCTGAACCACAAACTATAAAATTGATTTTTTTTTTTGCAAAAAAAGAATAATAAAGTTAAATTAAACTAAAAGTAAAAATTGTTGAATTTTGCCTTAAAAAGTTAAGGCTTTCTCTTCAATAAAGTATACAGTGTACAAAATTAATGTGTGGAAAATTGAGAGAAATATTTGAAATTCTAAAACTAATATGTATACATGTATTTACATATATACATAGAGGAATATGGGAAGGTTTACAGAGTGCTGAATAAAATACATTAATAAATGAAGCATACATATAATACCTTTTGTTGAAATTAAAGTTGTATCAAACTCATTGGTAATTAGAGAAACGCAAATTTAGACAAGATCTAATTTTACACCACCAAATTGGCAAAATCTGAAAGCCACAGAAGCCCAGTGTTTGCAGGGATGTGGGATAGGTGGCATTCCCCACTCACTGAGGGTGTTTCTGGAGAGTTTGCGGCAGTATCTTGTCTAATGATATATGTGTTGACCCTGCAATCTCAGTTCTGAATATGCATAAGAGAAAAAATTTACCCAGCTTCAGAGGGAACACATAGAAAGATGTTTATCACAGCATTTTTATGGTAGTAAGGTCTTGGAAGCATGCTAGATGTTCATCCTTAGGGGAACACATAAGTAATTGCAGTAGATGCACACTATGGGATTCTATGCAGCAGGTAGAAACAACAGACTAGACAGAGATTAATATGGAGGGTCTTTAAAAGAGTGCTGAATGAAATACATCAATAGACGAAGCATACAGTATAATACTTTTTGGGGAAATTAAAGTTGTACACATCAAACACCACCATATTTTCTAAGAACACATAGAACAGAAGGATAACACAGTAATACATTAGTATGTGGAGAAGAGAAGGAAATGGGGATAAATAAATAAATCAAACAGTTTACAGAAGTGGTCTACTCAGACCAAGTGATATCCATGAGACTGTGAATAGAGAAGAATGATTAAATCAACAATCTGCACTTAAGATTACAAAGGAAAACACAACCCAGGAAGGAAAAATTGAAAAATGTTTTTTAGTTATGCTCTATAGAAGAAAGAGACTGATTTGGGATAATGAGTTGCACCACGGGAAGTACCTTCTCAGAGAAAACCATAAAAAAATATAATATTATAGAAAATACTTATCTTTGTAAGCACAGAATCAAAATATCTGCAACATCAAAACCCTCTGGTTGAAAATGTCAGGGTTTTTGTAATCATCAAACAGATTGGGACAAATGTCTATATTTTCCCACTGAGTGACAGCAGAGATTAACACAAAGTTTCAGTGCCTTGGTTATTATTAAAAAATTAGAAGTCCTCCAAATCATCAAGCAGCTTACAAGCCGATGCTTAAATTCACAATAAGTTGTAAGCTCAAAAAATAATTACAAAAACATGCACATGATATTAAAACTATATCAGTAATAATACAGGAGTAGAATCCAAGGGGATATATGGCTGGTAAACTATGATGAAGCCAAGAATGGAGTAAATTTAAAAAATTGTCGTTAATACCCTCTACACTAAATATGGGTTGCAACTTATTAGAAGAGTCAAAGATGGCTCTTAAGGGTTTTGCCCCTCTCAGAGTCCCATGGGATTATTACATATTTACAGTGTGCAGAAGATATAGAGAAATAAGTTGTTGGGGAAAAGTATATCTATTCCTGGTCCCGAGGCCAAAGGGAAATTTGTCCCTTCAGTTCTTATAAAGAAGAAACTGTGGTTCAGTGAACAAAGTTCTCAGGAAGCTTGTTCAGTAAATTTTATAAGATTCATAAGCCTGTTTAAGTCTCTTAAAGTAAGGTGATTATATCAGCTGAAAGTAAAACGTGAGGAAAATTACACAACACAACACAACACAACATGATCTGGTCCAGTGTGCAGCTCTCTGAAGTTCTGGCAAACTCAAGGGTGGATTTTGCACTACCTATAGGAATGAATAGATTCTAAGTCTCCCATAAATATTGCTTATCTTGAACTAATATAAGTATTTTGAGCAACAGCAACTTCTAGATTATGTACTCTAACATACACCTTATGTACAACAATTTTATATTATCTGTTAAATTCAGAGAAGTAACTTTAATACTCAGTTGAGCTATGAGTGGAATTGGCAATTGGAAATTTCTGGTGGCTCTTGGAGATCTACTCAAGAACTGTTGTTTGAAGCACAGGTTTGCTCCCAGGAGGCTGATAACACCCATAGAGGATAACAAGATTCTTCTTGAGATATAATTTTGGTTCTGTTCTAAGACATAGGCACTAGTTGGCCTACCTATAGCTCTTTCCATCCCCAATGCACAACCAATTCTACCTCAAAGAGAATATCAGATACCACTTTAGATGGGAAAATGTATGAAGCAAGCATGAGCCCTAATTTTCATATAAAGTGTCCTGAGAAAAGCACCTATGGTCTTTGAGGTTTGAACAACGTTATTTCAAGTTACTTATTCAAGTGAAACTGGTTACCAACTATGCACCGACGTACTTAAATGGATAGATGAATTGCCAAATGGGGTTATAGCCCTGGTTGTCTCCCAGAATCTATTTTGTACTTCCTCTAGAGTAAATTAACCCCCTAATTATTATCTGGGCAGAACAAACGCTACATATCTTGGGCACTCTTTTAGCTGGTTGTGATTATGTAATAGCAGTCTGACGAATGGAGGGTACAACTTCTGCAAAGTGGATCTGAAGCAGTGGGAGGTGGGTCTGTTCAGCTTTCTCCTTTCTCCTTGTTGCTGGCTAAAAGCTGGATTTGATGGAAGGACCTCTGGCAACCATCTCAGAATATGGGATGACGTTTAGAGTGAGGACCAAGGATAATAAAGACCAAAACAAAAGAAACAAAGCAAAACAATAAATACAGAAAACCTCAGTTAAAAAAAAAGGAAACTGGGAACCAAAGTCCTGATCAATGGAATGCCAGAACAACCCTGACTTGCCTGCCTCCAGTGTTTTCACAAGGCAGGGAAATATAACTACATCTTTCTAAGGATATTGATTGTTTGATTTTTCTGTCACTATCAGCCAAACTTGAACCTAATGAATCCAGGATGTTGGCTGAATATCAATTAAAGGTTGACCAGCTTTGGTTAATGAAATGTTTACCGGTAGCTCTTTATTTTTCTCATTGTAATGACTATATGAATTATTTATTTTTTTTGCTAAGGCTTAATCAAATTTTTGACAATGACATCCATGTTATCTCTATATGAATTCATTCTTATCTGCATATTTTCTAAGGCAAGTGAGAAAATGCAGCCAGCCATTCAAAAATTTCTATGAAAAAACACGTTAGAAATCAGAGTTAATTTCTGGGAAAACGCTAGAGTGAAATATTTCATAACTCATTTGACTGAGATAAATTCAAACTGGAAAATGTAACTTCATGTGTATTGAATCTAGGGAAGGCTATATGTTAAAACAAAAACCAAAGAAGATGTATAAATTAAAATCAAAGCTGGAATAAATTTTGAGTGTACATTTTCACTAATTTTGAATAAGATGAAAGACTGATGTCAGTACTGTAGGAAAGTGCTTTCAAGTCAGGAGTGAATTAGAAAAGACTATAGCAGCCTTTGTTAGAAGACAGCTACGGGGAAAACAATATTGTGGAAACAGAACCAATTAATGTCTGGGAATCTTCTGTGGAGCCAATGTAAATGACCATTAGCTTAAGACACTAGAGCATGACCACATGAGTTTTGAGCTTGTTGGCATGCGGTGGCCTATACGGTTCAACATGACTGGGTTTCATATGCTGTGAAGCAGCCTCTTTACTGTTGTGGCCTGGACAGGTAGTTGAAAGACTTTCATCTAGTGTCCATTTGAGGTTTTTACTGTGACAGATTGCTGCTGCTCAGGCTGGATTTGTCCAAGTCAACTGGCTGTTTATATGTAAATGAGTCTCTTAGGTCAGTTTCTGAGGAAAGAGCCTCAGATGGACTTCAGCATGTAGAACATTTATTAGGAAGTGCTCTCAGGAACAACACCATAGAAGAGAGAGGGAGGCAGGACTGAGCAGAAGGAGAGTTTGAACTGTGGTGTAGTTGTAGCAGAGGATTTAATCAAGCTCACAGAGATTTCTGGAGCTAGGATGGCCCTTCAGAGATTTCCTAAAACAGGTAACGGGGCTGCACCTTTTTATTCCCACAGTTAATGTGTGCTCTCCCTGGAGAAGGAACATCCCTTTGGGCAAAGAAAATCTCTCTCACTAAAGGCAATTCCTGGAGAGAGACCTACCTGTGAGCAGTCGGAAGCTAATAGTCCCCTAAGCTGAGGGAATGAAGATATTTGTCCTGAAAGAGGCAAATATATTGGCGGCCTGCCACAGCATCTGCTAGAGCAAGAGTGTCTTTCCTATGATCTCCTTCCTTCTGCTTACATGAGTGTCTTCCTATAGCAGTAGAGATTTACTTGCTGGGCCTTAAACAAATGCACAAGCCTCACCCACAAAGTCAATTTTGAAAACACAATTCACAAGGCCAAAGCAAATCTTAGGAAATGTGTGTGAAATTCTGTAAACACTGACCTTCAACTAGGCTGCCCCAGCTGAAACGGCTGAGGACAAGATTCTGTTAAAGGAATCAGAGACCTCTTAGATAAGGATTATTTTAAAACATTAGGCAGCAAAACAATTAGTGCCAGTTTTTGCTTTGGCTTTCAGTCTAGACAAGGTAGGTAGCCCAGGTTAGATGCCCCAAATTTGGTTCCTCTCCTATATTAATTTGAACTGGCTTCATGGTCAAGACGGAAACCTGTGAAGAAACTAACCTTGAATTCATGTGGCTTGTACACAGGCTGAGGAATCACCTCCCACTATATAGTCTCAACTTGTCTACATACCAGCTCTGTTACAGCCTAGATTTGTGAGACACACATTTGGCTTCACTCAGAGAAGGAGGTAAGTTTTATAAATAAACAATTAAAAAAGAAACAGGAGGCCTTCTGCTTCTAGAAATTGTAGACTGCCTAATTTGGCCCAACTGTCTTGTCAAGGACAACTAGAAAAAGCAAGAAAAATATAAAATAAAATCTACCTCAAGGCATTGAAGAACCACCAAAGGAGATATGAATTACAGGGTCAGTATCTGGGAGAAGATAGAAACTCACAGAGATGAGCCATGTTTTGGGGCCACTTTTCCCCTAGAGGCATCTCATGGTTCTGTGAGAGGCAGCTAAAGAGACTGGGAAGGTAATTGAAGCTTTCTGCAGACTTGTAAATCTTCTAAGATATCTTTGGAGCCTGAATTTTGTGTTACAACCTTAAAGGGCTGCATCCTAGGAGTAAGTGTGAAGCAAGAGTTACATTTGCAGAGACTGTAACAAAATTTTTTTGTTTTTTGTTTTGTTTTGTGTTTTGTTTTGTTTTTTTTTGTGAGGAAGATCAGCGCTGAGCTAATATCTGATGCCAATCCTCCTCTTTTTTTCTTTTTGCTGAGGAAAATTGGCCCTGAGCTAACATCCGTGCCCATCTTCCTCTACTTTATATGGGACGCCACCACAGCATGGCTTGACAAGCGGTGCGTTGGTGCGTGCCTGGGGTCCAAACCGGCAAACCCCAGGCCGCCGCAGTGGAACGCGCACTTAACCGCTTGCACCACTGGGCCGGCCTCGTGTAACAAAGTTTTAAATTATCTTAATCTCTGAAATTAATAAGAGAATTTTGTATTGTCATTGCCCTTAAATGTTTCTGTTGGATAATAACATTATACTAAGCCCTAAATAATTTCTATAGTTTTTCAATGTAAATGATCAATACTCAAAAACAAGAATGAAACAGGAAGATTAAGAGACAAGGTAAAATGAAGAAAACTTTCAAAGAAAAAAAGCATGACTGAGAATAGAGACTGACTTATCAGGGTCCTAGAAAATGGAGTTATCAGGCACAGACTTTAAAATAAGTAGATTTGACATGTTCAAGGAGGGGCTGGCCCCCTGCCTTAGTGGTTAAGTGTGGGCGCTCCGCTACTGGTGGCCCGGGTTTGGATCCCGGGTGCACTGACGTATCACTTGTCTGGCCAGGCTGAGGCAGCATCCCACATACAGGAACTAGGAGGATGTGCAATTATGACATACAACTATCTACTGGGGCTTTGGGGAGAAAAAGGAGGGGAAAAAAAAGGAGGAGGATTGGCAATAGATGTTAGCTCAGGGCCAGTCTTCCTCAGCAAAAAGAGGAGGATTGGCATGGATGTTAGCTCAGGGCTGATATTCCTCAGGAAAAAAAAAAAAAAACATGTTCAAGGAGATAAAAACAAGATGGAGAATTTTGGCAGAGAAATGGAAGCAGTAAAGAAAGAATGAATGGAAATTCTATAAAAGAAAAATCAAATGATAGCAGCTAAAAAGCAATAGATGGACGTAATAGCAGATAAATCCCCCACTGAAGAGAGAATTAGTCATCTGGATTATATACTGGAAGAGTATATCCAGAATGAATTTTGGGTGAAGAAAAGTTTGGAAAATATAAAAAAGCTGAAGTATGCAATTGAGGGAATATCATGAAAAGGTCAAATATATGTGTAGCTAGGGTCACAAAATGATAGGGGAGAGAGAATGGAGTAGATAACGGTTGTGATGAAATAATGGCTGAGAACTCTCCAAAATGGAAATTGAGATTCAGGAATTCCAGTGAACAAGGGCAAAATTAACAAAAAGAAAGTCACACCAAGTACATCATTGTAAAACTACTGAAAACCAAAGGCAATGAGAATGTTAAAAATAGCCAGAGACTAGAGATTAATTTCATAGTGAGGAGCATCTGACTTTTCAAAAGAACACAATTGGAACCAGAATGTAATATAACGTCGTTTTCAGCATGTTAAGATAAAAAAAAAACTGAAGATCTATAATTCTAAACTCAATGAATATATCCATCACAACTGAAAGTAAATACTTATTTTTTAGAAAAGAAAAAACTGGAATAATTTGTAACCATACAAGGAAATACTGAAAGGTATTTTTTAGGGAGAAGATAAACTATTAGAGAGGGATAGAAAAACAAATTATGATCTTGGAAGTCAGAATAGAGGTTACGTTTAGGGATGACGGAGTAATTTTGGCAGTGGCATAAGGAGTCTTCTGGGGTGCTAGTGATATTTCTACTTCTTGACATAAATTGCTTAATATAGATATGTTCTCTTTGTGATAACTCAGTGAACTTTGTAATTATGATTATGTACTTTTTAAATGTTCATTATCCTTTAGTAAAGAGTTTAAGTAAAAATAGAACGGTTTGAAAAGTTTATTGCACACAAATTGTTTCTATTGGTAAAATAATGATTATAATCTGGTTGCTTTTTAGAAAAACTTATGTGTATTATTGTTATCACTATTTAATTTATACTGAAAATTCTTTAGGGATGAAAATAATCATCTGATGAATGAGAATGAGTAAAAGATCAGCCAAGTTATCATACGTTAATAGCAAAAAGAAGTAAAAATTCCTTAGTAATACTCAATAGAAAATAAGTATTCAAAACTGAAATATGATTAAATTATGTAACTATGAATGCTGTGGGACCATGACTATATAAAAATATTGACATGCGGTAAATGAACATATAATACGGATGATTCAGTTTTCAGCAGGACAGAGTCAAACATTCACAGCACCATCCAAGAAAATATATTATTATTCTCTTCATTTGGCAAATACTACAGCAAATTATGCCAACATTATGGCAGAACACTTATGAAAAAGACTAACATTAACAACAAATAGTACAACATATTATTTAGGCAAAGAAATATAAAACTAAGAAATTAAGATTATGGTAGATGTGATGAATCAAATAACTTTAAATAAGGTAAGAAATACTAAATATTTTCCAATAAGTTTTGATGGTATAGCCACACAGATAAGCCAGGTAAAACAGATAGTTATTAGATTTGTGTATTTCCAAATGCATGTATTTTCACATAAAATATTTTTTGTGTGTTGAAGAATTTTGCCAGTACGTAAAATCAACTGGAAAAGAATTATATAAATCATTCATAGACAAGTTACAAGTTGTCTGTCTGATGACAGACAAAGATGATTTGAAGGATCAGACATATGACAGTGTCACCATGAATGGAAAATATAGTTAACGGCATTTGAAAATCCTTGAAAAAATTCTATGGCATTCTATATTCTTTGATATGTGCCCATTGGTTTTAAAAAATTGATAGTAAAGGATATAATACAAGTCTATCTTTAAATGATTTTAAAAAGTTTATACAAGTATACTACTATTACTTTTCAGTCTCAACAAAATTTCGGAGTGTATTTAAAATAAAAGTAAATATAAAATTAAATCTATTTTTTTAAATGTTTTATTGAGGTCAAATTGGCTTATAACATTATACAAATTTCAATTGTACATCATTATATTTTGATTTCTCTGTAGATTACATTGTGTGCACCACTTAAAGTCTATTTGCCATCCATCACTATACACACGTGTCCTTTTACCTCTTTTGTCCTCCCGCCTCCCTTTCCCTCTAATTAATAGATTAATTAATTAATCTATTCTCTGTGTCTATGTTATTGTTGTTGTTATTTTTATCTTCTACTTATAAGTGAAATCATACAGTATTTATCTTTCTCTGTCTGACTTCTCTTGCTTAGCACAATGCCCTCAAAGTCCATCCATGTTGTTGCGAATGGCAAGATTTCATCTTTTTTTATGGCTGAGGAGTAATCGTTGTATATATATATACCACATCTTCTCTATTCGTTCATCTGTTGATGGGCACTTAGGTTGTTTTCAAGTCTTGACTATTGTGAATAATGCTACAATGAACATAGGGGTGCATATATCATTTAAAATTAGTGTTTTCATGTTCTTTAGATAAATATCCAGAAGTGGGATAGCTAGATCATATGGTAGTTCTATTATAAAATTTTTAAGGAATCTCCATACTGTTTTCCATAGTGGCTGCACCAGTTTGCATTCCCATCAGCAGTGTATGAGGGTTCCCTTTTCTCTACATCCTTTCCAACACTTGTTATTTCTTTTCTTTTTAAAAATAGCCATTCTTACAGGCACGACATGATATCTCATTGTAGTTTTGATTTGCATTTCCCTAATAATTAGTGATGTTGATCATCTTTTGATGTGCCTGTTAGCCATCTGTATATCTTCTTTGGAAAAATGTCTGTTCAAATCCTTTGCCCATTTTTAAATGGAGTTCTTTGTTTTATTTATTTATTTTTTTTTGAATTTTTCGAGTTATTTATATATATAGGACATTAACCCCTTATCAGATATATGATTTGCCAATATCTTCTCCCAATTTTTATGTTGTCTTTTTGTGTTGTTGATGGTTTTCTTTGCTGTGCAGAGGCTTTTTAGTTTGATGTAGTCCCATTTGTTTATTTTTCTTTTGTTTCCCTTGCCTGAGGAGACATGAAATTCGAAAAGATACTATTAATACTGATGTCAAAGAATGTATTACCTGTGTTTTCTTCTAGGAATTTTATGGTTTCAGGTCTTACATTCAAGTTTTTAATCCATTTTGAGTTAGTTTTTGTGTATTGTGTAAGATAATGATCTACTTTTATTTTTTTGCAAGTGGCTGTCCAGTTTTCCCAGCACCACTTATTGAAGAGATTTTCCTTTCTCTCTTGTATGTTTTTGGCTCCTTTGTCAAAAATTGCCTGTTCGTAGATCTGTGGGTTTATTTCTGGGCTTTCAATTCTGTTCCATTGATCTGTGTGTCTGTTTTTGTGCCAGTACCATGCTGTTTTGATTACTACAGCTTTGTTGTATGTTTTGAATTCAGAAATTGTGATGCCTCCAGGTTTGTTCTTTTTTCTTAGAATTGCATTGTCTATTCGGGGCCTTTTGTTGTTTTGTATGAATTTTAGGATGCTTTGTTGTATTTCCACGAAAAATGTCATTGGGACTTTGATAGAGATTGCATTGAATCCGTAAATTGCTTTAGGAAGTATGGACATTTTATGTCAATTCTTCTTATCCCATGAGTATGGAATATCTTTTCCATTTCTTTGTGTTTTCTTTGATTTCTTTCAATAGTGTTTTATAGTTTTCAGTGTACTAGTCTTTCACTTCTTTGGTTAAATTTATTCCTAGATAGTTTATTTTTTTGTTGTTGCAATTGTAAGTAGGATTGTATTCTTGATTTCACTTTCTGCTGTTCAGTTGTTAGTGTACAGAAATGCAACTGATTTTTGTATGTTGATTTCATACTCTGCAACTTACTATATTTGTTAATTATTCTTAGTTTTTAGGTGGATTCTTTTGGGTTTTCTATATATAAAATCATGTCATCTACAAATAGTGCAGTTTTACTGCTTCCTTTCCATTCTGGATCTGTTTTATTTCTTTTTCTTACCTGATTTCTCTAGCTAGGACTGCCAGTACTATGTTCAATGAGAGTAGGGAATGTGGGCATCCTTGTCTTGTTCCTGTTCTTAGAGGGATAGATTTTAGTTTTTTATCATTGAGTATGATATTGGCTGTGTGTTTGTCATGTATGGCCTTTGTTATGTTGAGGTACTTTCCAGCTATACCAATTTTTTTTAGAATTTTCATCATAAATTGATGCTGTGTCTTGTTGAATGCTTTCTGTGCATCTATTCAGATGACCATGTGACTTTTATTCTTCATTTTGTTAATGTGGTGTATCACGTTGATTGATTTGTGGATGTTGAACCATCCTTGCATCCTTGGAATAAATCCCACTTGACCATGGTGTGTGATCCATTTAACCTATTTTTGTACTCAATTTGGTAAACATTTTGTTGAGGATTTTTGCATGTATGTTCGTCTGTGATTTTACCATCTAATTTTCTTTTTTGTGTGTTCTTTTTGTCTGGTTTTGGTATCAGGGTAGTATTGGCCTCATAGAATGAGTTAGGAAGCATTCCCTCCTCTTCAATTTTTTGAAAGAGGTTGAGAAGGATAGGTGTTAAATCTAATTGAGTGTTTAGTAGAATTCACCAGGGAAACTAGTCCTGGACTTTTGTCTTTTGGGAGGATTTTAATTACTGTTTCAATCTCTTTATTAGTGATTGGTCTATTTAGACTCTCTATTTTTCTTGATTCAATTGTGGAAAGTTGTATAATTCTAAGAATTTATCTATTTCTTCTAGATTATCAATTTTTTATCATATAGCTTTTTGTGGTATTCTCTTATAATTTTGTATTTCTGTGGTATCCATTGTAATTTCTCCTCTTTTGTTTCTGATTTTATTTATTTGAGCCTTCTCTCTTTTTTTCCTCTGTGAGTCTAGCACAAAGTTTGTCAATTTTATTTATCTTCTCAAAGAACTAGCTCTTAGTTTCATTGATTTTTTTCTATTGTCTTTTTAGTTTGTATTTCACTTATTTCTACTCTGATTTTTCTACTGATTTTTAATTTCATTTGTCCTATTGCTAATTTGTTTAGTTGTCTTACTAGATTGTTTTTTTGAGATTTTTATTGATTCTTCAGGTAGACCTCTATTACTATAAACTTCCCTCTTAGTACTGCTTTTGCTGTATGCAGTAGATTCTGGTATGCTGTATTTTCATTTTCATTTGTCCCAGGGTATTTTTTGATTTCTATGTTCATTTATTCTTTGACGCAATGGTTGTTCAGTAGCATTTTGTTTGATCTCCAAATATTTTTGACTTTTCCAATTTTCCTCTTATAATTGATTTCTAGTTTCATACTGTTGTGGTCGAGAAAGATGATTGATATTTTTTGAATATTCTTTAATTTATTGAGACCTGTTTTGTGACCTAACATGTGATCTATCCTGGAGAATGTTCCATGTGATTTTGATAAGAATGTGTATTCTGCAGTTTTTGGTTGAAGTGTTCTATATATATCCACTAAGTCCATCTGGTTTAACGTGTCATTTAAGGCCATTGTTTCCTTATTGATCATTTGTCTGTATGATCCATCCATTGATGTAAGTGAAGCGTTCAAGTTCCTACTATTATTATGTTATGTTCAATTTTTCCTTTTATATCTGTTAATATTTGCTTTATGTATTCAGATGCTCCTATGTTGGGTGCATAGATGCTTGCAAGTGTTATGTCCTCCTGTTGGATTGTTCCCTTTATCATTATGTCATGCCTTTCTTTGTCTCTTGTTACAGTTTTTTGTTTTAAAGATTATTTTGTCTGATATAAGTATTGCTACCCCAGTTTTCTTTTCATTTCCATGTGCATGGATTATGTTTTTCTGTCCCTTCACTTTCAGTTTGTGAGTGTCTTTAGGTCTGATGTGTGTCTCTTGTATGCAGCATTTATATCAGCCTTTTCTTTTAATTCATTCAGCCACCCTATGTCTTTTGATTGGACATTGAGTGCATTTCCATTTAAAGTTATTATTGCTAAGTATGTATTTACTGCCATTTTGTTACTTTTTTTCTGGATATTTTTATAGATCTTCTCTGTTCCCTTCTTCTTCTCTTACTCTCTTCTCTTGTGATTTGATGGCTTTCCTTAGTGTTATATTTGTGTTCCTTTCTCTTTATTTTTGAGTATTTATTATAGGCTTTTGATTATGGTCACAATAAGGTCTCTATATAATAACTTATGTCAATAGCAATCTATATTAAGTTCATGGTCTGTTAAGTTTTACATGTTACTAAAAGCCATGCACTTTTACTCTCCCCCCACCAAGTTTTATGTTTTTGATACCATATTTTGCTTCTTCTGTTTTTCTGTATCTCTTCACCTCTTATTATAGATATAGATTATTTTAGTACATTTGTCTTTTGACCTTCATACTAGCTTTATATGTGGTTGATCCACTAACTTTCCTGTATATTTGCCTTTACCATTGATATATTTTTCTTTGATAACTTTCTTATGCCTATTTGTGGCCTTTTCTTTTCTGTTTAAATAAGCCCTTAGAACATTTTTTTGTAAGGTCCATTTAGTGGTAATGAACTCCTTAGTTTTTGCTGATTTGGAAAATTCTTTATCTCTCCTTCAATTCTGAATTATAATCTTGCTGGGTATAGTATTTTGGTTAGATGTTTTACTTTCACCACTTTGCACATATTGTGCTACTCCCTTGTGGCCTGTAAGATTTCTGCTGAGATGTCAGCTGATAGTCTTATGGGGTTTCCTTTGTATGTCACTTGTTGCTTTTCTCTGGCAGCTTTTAGGATTCTCTCTTTATTTTTAATTCTTGATATTTTAATTATAATGTGTCTTGGTGTGAGCCTCTTTAGGTTCTTCTTGTTTGGTACACTCTGTGCTTCCTGTATCTGGAGGTCTGTTTCCTTCCCCAGGTTAGGGAAATTTTCAGCTATTACTTCTTCAAATAAATTCTTTGCCCCTTTGTCTCTCTCGTCTCCTTCTGGGACTCCTATAATTTTGATGCTAGTATCTTTGAGTTGTCCTAGAGATCTCTTAGACTGTCATCATTGTTTTAAATTCTTTTTTCTTTTCTCTGCTCAACTTGGGTGATTTTCTCTACTTCTTCATCTAGATCACTGATCCATTCTTCTATGTCATCTTCTCTGCTGTTGATTCCTTCTAGTGAATTTTTCATTTCCATTATTGTGCTCTTCAGCTCTGATTGTTTCTTTTTTATATTTTCTAATTTTTCTTGAAGTTCTCACTGTGTTCATCTATTCCTCTCCCCAGATCAGTGAGCATCCTTATGACTATTAGTTTGTACTCTTTGTCAGGTATATTCTTTATTTCTGTTTTGTTTAGTTCTTTTTCTGAGAGTTTGTCCTTTTCTTTTATTTGGAATATGTTCCTTTGTCTCCTCATTTTACCTACTTCTCTGTGCTTATTGCTATGTTTTGGGTAGATCAGCTATGTCTCTTGATCATAGAAATGTGACCTTATGTAAGTGATGCCTTATGGTGTCTAGCAGCATGCTCCCCTCTTGTCACCTGTGCCAAATGCTCCAGAGATGTCCCCTGTGTGGGATGCATGTGCCCTTCTCTTGTGGCAGTGTTGCTATTGCTGGAGCCACATGGGTATGTTAAGCTGGCCCTCAGGATGGCTAATTGTGAGGCTTAGCTCTGTGTGGCTGCTACCACCACTTTATTGAGTGTGGCAAGCCCATAGCATGTTTGGCTGCGATGTCTGGTTGCACACAACTACTGCAGTTCTGCTGGTAAGCAAGTCAGGCCCCCTCATGGCTAGTAGCTAGGCCTGGGGGCACACAATTTCTGTAGGCCCTGAATGTAGTTCCCTGTGGCATTTGGCTGCCTCTACATTGGTGGGCGGGGCAGGCTTCAATTGAGGCTAGCTGTGCAGTGTGCAGCTGTTGTCAGCCTGCTTTTGGGTGAGGTAGGCTTCTGACAAGGCTTGGCTACACCGCCTTTTGGTGCACAGCTGCCTCTGGAACATTAACGGACAGGGCAAGCCCCAGGTACTGCAGCAACACTATTTTAGACATTGGTAGGTGAGGTAGATCCCCTATGTGTCTATTTGTGATGCCCAGGAGCACAAGTTTACTGTGGGCTCACAAGTCTGCTGTAGGCTCCTTGGTGAGCAGGGCTGCTCCCTGGGGTGGGTTATTTTCTGCCTGTCTGTGTTTGATTGCCATGGGTGCTCTGATCGGTGGGACAGATGCCTGTGCTAACAAGCTAGAGGAAGGATTCTAATGGTTCCTGCTACTTTCTGGAGGTTCTTATATCTAGTTTTCAGATCTCTCTCAGAGAAAAATATTCCACAGGTAGTTATAGGTGTGTTGTGTCCATAAGACTAGGCAAGTTCAGGATCCTTCTATGCCACTATCTTCCAAATTCCTCTTTAAAACTGTTGTTGACTATATGGTGAAGAAGTTGACCTAACACCATCATGGGACTAGGAATTCAATTTGTGGTCATCTTCTGTATGCCTTAGAAATTTTAAAGATATACATAAAATCATATGTTCTAGAAAACTAGCCAAATGTATACTTTCAAAAATATCTTTTAAATTGATGTGCCTAGCACTAGTTTGGCATGATATTTTAGTAAAATTCATACCATAAGCACATTCATATTAAAATCACAATTCAGTGTACTTAACCCTTTGCAGCTTCAAAATAATAAGGCGTTCCTTAAAGAAAAATGAAGTGATGATGTCAATAAGAAAATATAATTGATGATAAAATATTGCAGTTTTTCTTATTTTGACTCCAAATCTTACGGAATAAAGTCAGTCTTTGCTTTGCGTGATAATGTGGGAATGTAAAAAAATTGATCATGCAAGCTGAAACCATGCAAAAGGACCTTAATAATCAATGGCAAGAATTACAATCATTCCATCCCCTTTAAAAAATTTTGTCATAATATTTGAAACCCTTTTACTTTTGGTTATAAATATATAGGGAATGAAAAATTAGTAAAACTAATATTAATTTAGCACATTGTCACTTAAAACAATAGAAACATTGAGAATGAATGTGTTTTATTTCTTTATAAAAATTGACCAAGCATAGTTTGAGTAGTGATGCCTTAATCTCATCATGTAACTTAAAAGATATGGAGTATCTTTCCCATGTCTTGGTGAATTTTCAGACTCCTTCCTACATTTGGGTCAGCTTCCAACATTTTTCTCTGGGTTTTTGGTATTGGGGAATATCTCTGAGAATTCCTTAACAGTGAAGTTTTCTGCTGGTGTCACTTCATCTCAGACACCTTCATCCCTTTTATCACAATCGCTCTTCTCATTTAAGTTCATAAGTTTGCATTCACTGAGTTCCTCTAGATTCATATCTATAATTTCTCAAACAGTGCTGTATCAACATTCCCAAGGTCAGCTATTTCTTCTATAACTTGATTTACATTCAAATCAAATCTCACTTCCAGCACAACACAAGTACACACTTTGTTGTTTGTGCAAGTAACAGAATAACAGTCACTGACAAACTGAATGAGGTGATGTGATTGGACACTGATGTTATTGTTTACTGGTTGCAAATTTATTATTTCCATAGTGTTTCATGGAAAGAAGTGCTAATAGTAAAGTTTGTACTTTATTCAATTACTAAAATTTAATATATGTGACAACTAAAATTTGAGACTTGTTGTCAGGGGATTGGTGTTATTTAAATAAACCATGGTAACTGAAATTTGTGCATATTGAAATTGTGCAATGCAAGGACTGCCTATATTAGAAAAAAGAAGATTGTATTGATTGTGAATGTCTAGAAATCAGTTTTGTATTTGCTTCTGCCAAGTGACCAGCTTGGAGCCACCTTTTGTTTTTGGAGTTGTAAGATACTTAATATTTAAAAAGCATGACAGAAATGAGAATAAATTTTAAATTTTAAAAAGCTGACAAAGCACTACGAAAAGCACATCATCCAGAAAAATAAGATGACTTTAAAATTAACTGACTGATGTGCCTCTAAAATATGTTCCTCTAAATGTTTAGCCGCATAGTTTTTTATTGCCTCTTCATATGATAATTGTTTTGTAGCATCTTTTCACTAGTTAAAATGGAAAGATAATTTAGTCTGTACTCTAACATAAGTTGATCAGAATTGATTTTCTTTTTTATTGATTGTTTAGAAAAAACTTCTTTTGGCTTCACAATTTATTTTGACTAATGTAAATTTTTTGTTTTTTGTTCTTTTTTTTTAAGACTTTTTTAGAGCAGTTTTTAGGTTTAGAACAAAACTGAGAGGAAGGTATACAGATTTCCCACAAAGCTCCTTCCCTCACACATGCATAGCCTCCCCCATTATCAACGTCACTCACCAGAATGGCACAGATTTTCCAAGAATGAACCCACAATGACCCTTATAGTCACCCAAAGTCCATAGTTCACCTTTGGGTTCACTTTTGGTTTTGTAAATTCTATGAGTTTGGACAAATGTATAGTGACATATATGCATCATTGTAATATTATGAAGAGTATTTTCACTATCCTAAAAATCCTCTGTGCTCTGCCTATTCCACTCTCCCATCCTGGAATCACTTTTTAATATTAATTTCTTGTAACTAGGCATTCCATATTAAGTAGAATATTTTTCATGCCAAACTCGTGTGAAGGTAAACATGTGATTAAGAATTTTCATAGGAATAATTTAAAAACTTTCTAGCCAGATCGTAAGGTACCCACAAGATTCCTTGTTATCTCCCTTTCAATTGGGTGGATTTTTTTTCCTTCTCCATTTTCACTGAGGGTGTAGTAGAAACTCTCATGTCCAATTTGCATCATCTTTTGGGTGGTCTCAAGACTTTACCTGCTCACCCGTGTGGCTACTGTAGCCAACACTCTTGGGAACCATCTCTTGATAATGCACCTGGAAGCCCAGGTTCAGCTTCCATTTCACTCTCTAGTTTTCAATGTCTTGTTTGTTTTGTTTCTTGAAGATTTCCTTGTCATTTTTTGAGGTCATTGCATGTATAAATAACTTAAAACTATAGCTTCCTTAATATATCTATGTGTTTTATAGTAGGTTTTTTTTTTTAATTACCTGGCTTCTATCTTGCAAAAAGAGCATCTTGCCTGCAGATCATATGTTTATTCACAGTAATCTAAGGGTCCAGTGACAAAGCAATGCTTTAGGTTTCAAAATTTAGCCACAGAGCTGAGCAGTGCTTAGAATGAATGGATAGGGAGATTAGATAGGAGTGCTAATAAGATAGAGAGGAGGCCCTGGGAACTCAGATAAAGAGTAAATAGAGAACAATATGGTGCCATAGAAAAGTAAGAAATGAGGCCTAGGAAGCAGAAAAAGAAAAGACTAGGTAGATAATAATGAATGTGAAAATAAAACATGTTAAAGAATGTTAAAGTTGAAGTCGAATTAGAGAATATCAAGTTCTTTCAATCTACTCATTCTGTTAGCACCTAACTGTGTTGAGTAACTCAAAAGAGGAAGTACTTAACTGTTTCTCAAAATTGTTTTTTATTTAAGTTAAGAGATACAATCACCAACTGCCCTTAACCAGTCCAAACCTCACTGCAAGAGCAATGCCTGCGCAGATGGGCCGAGAAGTGCCCAAAGGATTACCTTTGCTTCATTTTAACGTTAAGATTTTTGCCTCAGTAGGAGGTTAGGCCTTATTACCATAACACTCAATGTATATGAGAGCATGTTTTCAAACTGCGCACGTTTGAGTGAATACACACCTCTACATGTGATGATGAACTTCCCTTTTGAATATTCATTTCCTCTTCAAAATAAAAGGTCTCTGCCATCTGTGCTTGGGGAGCCAAGGTTTTGGAAATAATTCCCTGTGGTCTCCTTATTTGTTGCAAATAAATTATACTTCGTGTGACAACTACTTCTGGTGAAGGCTTTGATTTCAACTCACCAAAAAGCGAACCCACTTGAACAATTTCACAGTGGGAGAAACTGAGACTTAGAGCATTTATCAATGCATTCTATTAAGTGGCCCATCAGAAGTGTATCCTTGTCCTCAGGATGGGACCCTTTCCACTATTGTAGACATAAAAGGGAGGAGATCACAGAATAGAGACAGGGACTGCTGCTGGAAGCCAGAAAGGGGAGAGAATAACTGGAAGAAGTGGTGGCCAGGAAATGAAAGGTCCAGTAAAAGTCATGTGCTTGTGGGAAGCAGTGGGGATTCCGAAATAAGGAAGTGGGCAGAGAGCAAGGTTTCCATCGGCAGAGAGGGGGATGATGGAGTGTGAAATTGTATGGGGTGGATACATGACATCAGATTTCTGAGGAGAGCTCTCTCTCTCTAGGGGGACAAATATCACCCATTGAAGTAAACTTGGGGGAGTGCTAGATAATAGCCCAGGCAAATGTGAACATTATGATGACCCTGGGCCTGAGCACCAATGGGGCAAGTATAGGGAGTCTGGAGAAGGCTAGTGACAGAGGAAGAGCACTGGTCTCCCCCAGGATACCTAGGACCCAGTACTCAGGCTGGATTCTAATCGTAAGATGTCCCACCCATCTCAGATTATTCTTTTGGGATTTTGTGTGTCTACATGGCCTATATAATCACCTCCTTATCTCTCCATTGCTTTTTATATAAATTTCAGATTCTTGAATCTACGTTCTTAAGTATTCTCCAGTACAACTAGTCTATCAGGTCTGCTGATCAAACCCCAGTCTTCTCATGAAACCCACTCCCTTCTACTTCCTCTACCTTTTTTGTTGTGGATTGAGACATTTGAGCTGATAAAATTGACATCCTTAAGAGTTTGGTCTATTTCTCATATTGGGGAAGCAGGAGAATCCCCCTCCACCCTTTCTCTTAAGGTTCTTATGGCTGGTCAAGTAATTAAAAGACAGGGTAGCAAGAGAAACTAATACCAAGTTTAATAACATGTATACATGGGAGAAACCAGGGAAACTGAGTTTCTCAACACACGGTGGCATTCTCATTTTAAATGCCTTCTTCAGCTAAAGAAAAAAGGAGGATGTTGGGAGGGGTCATTTGGGATTTCAGAGGGGAAGAAGAAAATTCACATGGAGAGGAAAATGTAAATGTTTGTCAGACATTTCTTTACAGGGCCACCTATAGAGAATGTGGCCAGAGAGACAGAAATCACAGTAATCAAGAGTATGTAGATTTAAGTCCTCTCCTTCCATCCTAATAAGCATTTCTAGAGATAAGGATATCCCCTCCTCTTCCTAGTACACAGAGGAAGATACCTTTACAAATATAAATATTTGGTAAACAGAACTTTGAAAAGAATGGGTCCTTAGCGAGGACCCTACCGATCTGTCCATACCCAGAGTTAAATTCCTTTAGGCAGTTAGTGGGGGAGGTCAAATGTCAGCCAGAGAAAATAATCAAGGTAAAGAGATATATTTCAGGGTGGCCAATTTTTGATCTCCCACACTCATTAAAGTAACTGAAATATTTTAAAGATGATCTAGATACGGCTAGGTTAACACTTTATGTAACAACTCTGCAGTAGAGTGCTGAATAGATATTGAGAAGATTTGAATTGCAATGTACAGCTAAGAGATTGTATCAGTAATTTAGGTCACACATGATGAAAGCAGAACTAAATGTCAGTGAGGTTAGAGAGGAAGAGGTAGATTTTACAAATTATGGAGAGAAATGACATAGTGACATGGTGACTGGAGGGAGACAAGGAGAGGTAAGTTTCCAAAGAATGCAGGTTTCTAGGTTTCTGTTTTGATGATTGGAAGGGGTTGCCATGTCATAGGATGGATATTGCCACGCCATGCAAGAAATGAGATGCTGACATGGTGATATGCATTTTCTGACTACCAAAATCTAACACAGTTGTTCATCACACAGAAGTTTAGCCCTCAGGTGGAAAAGCACACCGTTCTTTGAAGACTTCAAATTATAGACAAACTAGGGGTTAGGCAGTCAAAATGCCTCTCTAAAGAATATTATTCTGAACAGGCTTGTATCTGGGATTCTAGACACAGAAATGACAATTTTTACAGTGTGTTTGAATTCTTGGTTTAAATATATTTCTCCTGTAGTTTAAAACTCCTTGATAGGAGTAAATACATTGTCAATCTCTGTATGTACCTACTAAGATACTTGGTACCAAATGTGAAATGTGAAACAAAATGGGGTCACTTGTATCTAAGGGATTTTAAATGGAACTGGGAAGCCAATAGGTCTTAGGCACGTCCATGCTGGGCAGAACATGAACTTTCAAACTGAGTCAAGACAAAAATATTCTGAGAACACTGCAAGAAACTTGCAACTTATCACAGTGCCACACTTTTGCCTCCCTCTAGGTAGCCTTAGCAATCAATTATGTTTAGCCAAGATTAGCTTTCTACCACCAACCCCAATTAACATTCTTTATAATGCAAATGTCCCTCTTTTGTCTTTAAAATCCCATGCCACTTACTCCATAGCAGGACATTACTTGAGTTCCTACCCGAATCTGTGTATTCCGAATTGCAATTCTTTGATACCAAAATTAATGTCTCTTTGGTTATCATTATGGCTCTTTAGTTTTAGGTTAACATACATGGTGCCAGAAGCGGAACCTGAAGTGATCTCACCTTTGTGGACTGGGGTCCCCTATAAGTGGATGCCATACTTACAGGAGCCTCTTACTCTCACCATTTCCATGGATTGCTGACTCTTCCAATCATGAACCCTGTCAGGTTCTGACCTCTCTCCATTTGGTCATGGTCAGTGCCTTTTTTGGGGGACTGGGGGTGACTTCTCAGGAGACCATTGTCTCAGTGCCAGCGTGGCTTTTTCTGCTCATGGTCATTGCCAGAGGTGGGGCTTCCCTTCACAAAGTTTTTTTTTTTTTCCCCCCAGTGGTGATTACTCTGACATAACTGAGGGGTTTTCTTATCGTCATTCTTATTTGCATGATTTTCTTTAATGTGGGACTTTTGTTTTCTAAAGTTTCCTGAGAAGTTTCTCCCTCAAGATCTCCAGCTGGTTTTACATATAAAAACTATGATCCCTTCTCTTGACCATTTCTATCTCCAAGGACCAAAATTACTAAGATAAATTTACAATGGCTGGTAGAAGGAATGTTCTAATTTGATGAGACCATTTAAAATGTGCACTTAGAAGCAAAGGCTTAAAAATTCCAAAAGAAGTTCACTGAAAGTTTCATTGCAAAAAGCTAATGAAAAACTAAAGATATGACAGATATCTAAAAGAAAAGACTACATAACTCGTAACAAAAGTTCACCAAGTTAGTGGCCCTATAAACACTTTCATATCTACTCTGGTAGGAGGGCTCACATGTGGGCCTTTCTCAGACTTAAGGAGACACTGAGGCTTTTCGTGGTAAGGTGCTGCATTATTAAATTAAACAGCTTAGGGGAGACTAAAATCAGAATTCATGGGGTTGTTTAACACTGCCAGAAATATCTACTGTTTATGTCAACTGAAACTTAGCAAGATATTTGAAAGAATTTAATAATTTTATAGTCAGAAATTTGGCCAAATTTGATGCTGAGTATTCAGAGCTTGATAGGCATTTTCTTAGGCTTTCACCTCTAAGCTAAAATAAAACTATGTACCCAGAGGGAAAGAAACAAATTGAGGATAATGTATTTGGATGGGTGGATCAACTTGTGATGTCACTTAAGTTATATCTTACAAATCTTTGCAAAACTACAAACGAAACTCTAGAGGC
The DNA here is from genome assembly GCF_020826845.1 of Diceros bicornis minor. Classification (NCBI taxonomy): domain Eukaryota; kingdom Metazoa; phylum Chordata; class Mammalia; order Perissodactyla; family Rhinocerotidae; genus Diceros; species Diceros bicornis. The sequence continues at coordinate 62,726,070 of NC_080743.1, forward strand.
AGTTCGATTTCCAGCCATTCTTTACCATCAATTCCTAATTTACAAAAGAACTCTATTAATTGTCTTAAAAACAAAAAAGCACTATATAAATTGAGTATACTCTCCAAAATGTAATAGAAGCTAACTCAAATGAATTTCAAGATCATGTGATCTAGAAAAATATTTGGTATTAAAGCTAATTTAAGTTTGTTCAGTTAATCGAAATAGGTGTATCCCTAGAGTTATCAACATTTAATATAAAACTTTTGTTCTACCTAGGTTTACTGAATGTCAAACAAATTCATGCTAACTCGGTTACAAAATTGTTAGCAAAAAAATTGATGACTGACTTTGTCTAATGTGTCATGAAGTTTTTTTAGGTAATCTAAACATTATTATTGGGGACAAGTAAATTAAATAGATGCGAGTAAGATAAAGGTTTTTAGGTGAACTTTTTAACAATAATTATGTGTTATAGTATGTGTGCTTAAAAACTTCAAAACCTTTTGGCAACTGGAAATCTTAGAGTTTTGCAAAATTAAGTTAAAGGACAGAATTTTATTGAGTATCTAGATCATTTCCAAATAAAACAAAATAGTAGACATTAATTAGTAAGCATACATTTATCTCCTTTTGGCTTCTTATTAGAAAAAAAAAAAGAAAAAACCTAAAAGATCTTTGGTTGATTAGTAAACATGTTGTGCCATATTGAAAAATTTATGGTATAATGCATGATTTCAGTAAGAGAAGGTACAAAGAATGGATATATTTTTTTAAAGAAAGTCAATTTGTCCTAAAGTAAAGCTGATTATAGGAAAGAGGAAAGGCCCAATTCTGAATATAAAAAAGAAATATATCGGGCCGGCCCGGTGGCGCAAGCGGTTAAGTGCACGTGCTCCGCTGCGGCAGCCCGGGGTTCGCTGGTTCGGATCCCGGGCGCGCACCGACGCACTGCTTGGTAAACCATGCTGTGGCGGCATCCCATATAAAGTGGAGGAAGATGGGCACCGATGTTAGCCCAGGGCCGTCTTCCTCAGCAAAAAAAAAGAGGAGGATAGCAGATGTTAGCTCAGGGCTGATCTCCTCACAAAAAAAAAAAAAAAAAAAAAGAAAAAGAAATATATCAAAGTTTTACAAAAAAGGGACTCAGAAAAGAAGTTTTATGAATAGTCAAGTTGGCTAAGATTTCAATGAATTTAATGAAGTGAATGAATTTCAATATCAAAACTAAGCTGGTGAAAAATTCAAATTTGGTTTTCTGTCTGTTGGAAAGCCAAGTTTTTGGGGGCTTTTAGTCTGCTCTTGATGAAGAGATTATGAAAGGTTTTCCTTTACCTTTGAATAGTCTGCCTAAAAGTAGAAATTTGATGTTTTATCAAAATAATTTTCTGTGTTGTTTTTATCAGGTCTTTAATTCTAAGAGCTAAGGTTTTTCTTATAATCATTTAAATTTCTGTATTTTCCTAAAAGTCTTTAATTGCCATCATGATTAAGTGGATAACTGACTATTATTTCACAGTGACCTATGATCCTATTTGACCAAGTGTTTCAAAACTATTTTCCTTGAAATTTTTTGACAAACTTCTTAACATCAGATTCTAAATAAAGTCTTTTTTGACCTAGATTCAAAAAGTTTTGTTAAATTAATTAGGCTTACTTGATATGTTAAAATTCAGGGAAAGCACTGTCAAATAAAAATATAACATTAAGCCTTCTTTATGGTATATTTGCATAGGTATACAAATATTCTAGAAATTATGTGAAATTCCTAAAAACCTGATAAGTCCTAGTAAAACATTATCAATCATAACTTTAGTTTTTATCTTAAAATGTTGTATGTTATAGAGATAACCAAATTTATTTGTCAATTGCATTATAATGAACCATTTTTAAGTTTTTTGTTATTTATTGTTACCCTGATACATTTGGAAAAATTTTTCCTAGAAAAGAAACTCATGTAACTAAACTGAGTTTAGTTTTAGTTACACTAAAAGGACTGAATCTGCACATCAGGAAAATGCTCTAGTTGACTTTCATGTAAAGGCAGGAACAACAGAATCTAGAAAGTTTGGCAAGTGTGGATGAAGTCCATTCTGCTTTTGTGATGAATAGCCCATCATTTCCAGAGTTTTGCCATCCTGATGTCCTTATAACATGGCAAAAATCTGCTGCTGAAGCACAGAAATTAAGATGAGTAGACAATGGCTGTGATTTAAATAATCAATCAGGACTGTGGGAAACCCAAGATGGCCACTTGGATCTCTTTTCTGTTCCCTGGAAAACCACATTTCTTGGTTTTTGCATTTCTTCACTCACCATAGTGCAGTAAGAGAAACTATTCCTGTCCCTTATAGCCTCAGATCTCCTCCCTCTGCATTGTTTCAGTACCTGCAGCTGGATTTCCTTCAACTGACTCTTAATATGGTTTATCAATATGTTCTTATTACTGTATGTATGTTCTCTGGGTGGGTTAAAGCCTTTCCCTGGTGCAAGGCTGATACTGTTACAGTGGCAAGGAAATTTAGAAAACATATTTCCCACTTGGGTTATATCTTTCACAATTTTCAGTGATTGAGGCACCTACTTCCCTGCGCAAATTACAGAAGCCTTAAAAAATAAACTTTGCAAACTTCTTGGAATTATCACCGTCCTTATCAAACTGAATCATCAGGCAAGGTTGAGAAAACTAATAGAAAAACTGGAATCAAGCAGCAGAAGTATTAATTACATGGAACTTCATGAACTGAGGAGAATGCTCTAATGTTTTGTTTTTTCCAGATGGTCTAATGTTTTGTTTTTCCAAAAGAAATCTTTTCTCGTTGGTAAGATACCTTTGTGAACAAAGACAAAACATTTATTTTTTTTTCTCTCTACGTGATCCCTCCAAAATTCAGATACTATTACTTATATGAATAATCAGGCCAAGTTTTAATAGAAACACATTAGTTTTAACGTGACTATCTTTGATAAAAATAATGGAGGTAATTATAGAGGGAAGAATTATGTTTTTTACCTTTGTAGATATTAGACTCTACTCCTGTTAGTGGCCTTTTAGATTTCATTTTATACCTGTGGACTGGACTCCCTGGCCTAAGGCATTGCCTTTGGTCTCACTGATTGTTTGCACTACCCTCTTTGGGAAACATAAATTCACTCAACACAAGATAATCACCAGCAGACCAATGTCTATTGGTATAGAACCTTCTGCTGATCCATTGTTGTCTTATGCTAGTATGAATAGATACAGTGTCTCTAATATCTTATGCTCTAGCCTATCATCAACAAGTTATAAAAGCTTTCCTGAATTCCAATTTAAAGGATCCTGTTGGTCACAGTCTAAACCCTGGGGACTGGGTATTCTGGAAGCATCATCAGAGGAAGACAGATAGCCCTTGAGCCCCGTTAGAAAAGACCTTATCAAGTGCTCCTGACTGCTTAATTGCTGCAGAACTACAAATCATTGACCCTGGAGATACATCTCACAGCTAAAGAAGGCTCCACCTGACATCCAGTCCTGTACAAATGCTGGCGACTTCTAAATCAAATTGACTAAGAAGAGAAGCAGGTGTCATCTGATGTTGACAGTTTTCCCCAAATTTGGGACCAGGCCAGTAAAGATATACACACGACTCCAACTTTATTACTGATCCTCTTCGTAATAGACTTACTCTATGATACTGATAAATTTATGGAGTCTCATTATAATAATTCAACATTCTTGCTAAGAAAGACCCACTTAGTTAGTTGGTGGTTTCAGAATATCACTTAACTTTTTTGTCTGTTTATTATTGGAGTTTTGCTATGTGTACTTGTAGTTAAACTTCTTATGCTTTTAATCACTCAGATCTGCTTCAGAACTTCTACACATACCAAGATTATGGTCTCTCAGTGTATTGAAATGATAGATAAGGCTTATTCACCTGAACCTTCAGGTTAACCAGATGAAATTCCCAGGCAAGGAAAATGCCTAAGAGTCTTTTCCTGACCGGCTCCTGTTGCTCAAATGTGGCCTTTCCCTTATGACACTGACTCCTTGCAATAATCATCAAAAAAAAAAAAAAAAAAAGAAAAAAAAATACCTCAGGATGGGAAATGACTTTCTGGGACAGATTCATCCCAGGGATCCATCCCAGGGATGTAAGACAAAACAAATACATGGTTGATGAGCAATTCTTTCAGAGAAAAATCTCAGTCAAAAGAGGGAAATGTGAAATATGAAACAAAATGAGATCACTTATGTCTAAGGGATTTAAAATGGAGCTGGGAAGCCATTAAGGTAATGGATCTTATGCACCTCCTCATCTGGCAGAACATGAACTTTTGAACTGAGTTAAGAGGTAGATATTCTGAGAATCCTGCAAGAAACTTCCAATGTGTCAGTGATGGACTTCTGCTCCCTTATCTAGCCTTAGAAATCAATTATGTTTAGCCAAGATTAGCTTTCTGCCACCAACCCCAATTAACATTTTTTGTAATGCAAACCTCTCTCACCTGCCTTTAAAAGCCCCTGCCTCTTAGTCCCTAGCAGGGCACTATTTGGATTGCTACCCAGAATCTCTGTATCTTGAATTACAATTCTTCCTGCGGCCCCCATCCTGAACCCCACTGTTGCTGCCAAAGTGAACACAGGCCATTCAATGCTATCTTAAATATATTAAAATTATTTAAATATAAAACTAGACATTCGGCTCATTAATTTTCAGTGTTTATTTGTTCCAATATAAACATCATAAAGTCTACAGATATCCCTTGAAATATCACTTTGTGCAAAAACGGAGAGAATTTCAAGGGAGATTTCAATACAATTCTCACAATTGTTAGTAAATACAGTAGTCAAAAAGCAGCGTAGATGAAAGATTTGTGCAACAAAATAAAAAGATTAATCTAGTTGACCTATATAGAATCTTTTATTGTTATTCAGTCTTAAGTTGTTATAGATTTTCAGTATAATTTCTCATTGGACTGTTGAATTTCTTAGAAGTATATTTTTAAACTAAGCATATGGAGATTTAAATATTTATCTTTTTCCATAGTGGTGTGCTTTAATATTATTTCCTTGTCTTAACTTTTGATGATTTAATTATAATGTGTCTCGATGTGGGTCTCTTTGGATTTTTCTTGTTTGGTAATCTCTTTGGGCTTCCTGGATCTGGATGTATGTTTCTCTTCCCAGATTATGGAAGTTTTCAGTCATTATTTCTTTTAATAAGCTTTCTGCTCCCCTTTCTCTCTCTTCTTCTTCTGGGACCACTATCATGCATTTATTAGTCTGCTTGATCACGTCCTGTAAGTCTCTTAAGCTGTCTTCACTCTTTTTCGTTCTGTTTTTCTCCATATCTCTTACCCCTTCTTTTCTATTTTTCCATTTCTTTATTTCTCTTTATTGCATTCTGGAAAAATGCCTCAGAAATAGCTTCCTTTTCTCTAAATCACTCCTCAACTGTGTCTATTTTGCTATTTAACGCACCCATGGAGTTTATTATATCATCAGTTTATTTTTATTTATAGATCTCCAGTTCTGATAGTTTCTTTTTGTAGAGTTATCTATGTATTTGCATTGTTAATTTCTTTAAAATTCCGCATAGCTATTATATATGTCTTTCTCACAATCAAAATGTTTTAGTCCTAGGTAATCTACATATGTTTTTCCCGTCTAGACTGGCATAATGGTTTGGAAATCTTTATTTGAAATCGTAATTGTTTGTAATCTAAGTAAAATCAGTTGTCCTATTTAGCAAAGGTTTTTCAAAAATAATTTGCTTTTGCTCTGACTGCTGTACAGGTTTAGACTCAGAGTGTGTGTTTAAGGCTTAGCTTTCCACTTCCTTGCTGTTTTAAGGGCTACATACTCTAACAAAGTTACAGTGGAAACTAGTCTCAGGGCAACAATGCCCTGTTCTGCTCCTCCAGCTCTAGGCTGGCTCCCTGACATTCTTGATTACCTAATCACCCATTTCCCACTCTTGTGGTATTAGCAGTATACTTCTTTGGCTTCAACTCTCTGTCCCTAAGGCCAACTCCCTAGTGACCCAATTTTAAAAATTGCTTCTCAGGCCAAGATTAACTTGATACTTGGTGAAATCTGAATAGTCACCACCTCACTGTAGCAGTCACACATTGGAAAATGATTGTACACTCTCAGAAATAGAAACAAAGCAAAAGAGTTATATAATTAAATCTCCATTTTTATCTGTATAAAATGTTCAATACACTATAAATCATTGTGAGATATATGCAGAAACTGAGACACATAAAAAATCAACAAATCAAAGAAACAGATTCACAGATAACCCAGATACTGAAACTAGCATAAAAGGAGCTTAAAACTATTATTATAAATATATTTGGCTTGTGGCACTGCCTTGAGCTAGCTCTGTCCCTCAAACAAACATCAATTTCCTCTCTACGTGGCTGACTCTACATGACTCTTTCTCTTTCCAGGTATAGTAATGATTCCCTTTATTTGGCCATTAAGGCCTAGATGTGGTGACAGCTCGGCTGTACTAGCTCCAAGTTATTATATCACTTGAGGTTCTCCTACACTTTGTAAATAGTCCTTTCATAAATAAAGTCTCTTTTCATTTTCAAAACATATATATGTGGAAATTTATAGGTAAAGACAAAAAGAATGGTGGACGCGTGGAGTATCTCATATAATAAATGGAAATTTTAAAAATACAGAAGTCATAGAGTATGTTCTGAAAAATACAAACATATTAGATGACCTTAACAGCAGAATAAACACTGCAGAAGAGTCAGTGATCTTGAGGCAACGGCAATCAAAATTATCTAAAATAGAACATTGAGAGAAATGACTGAAAGTCTAAAGTAACTGAACAGAGTATCAATGACTTGTGTTATAATAATTAGATTGGGGCAGAAAAAATATTTTTAGGAATAGTAGCCCAATATTCCTCAAAGTGGAGGGAAAAATATCAATTCATAAATTTAAAAATCCTAGTAAGGCCTAAGCTGAATTAATTCGAAAGAATCTACATCAATGTGCATAGTAGACAAAATGCTGAAAACCAAAGATAAAGAGAAAATCCTAAAAGCAACCATGAAAAAAGACAGAGATAAGGATAACATTTGCTTTCTCATTATAAACATAACCTAGAGGGTAATGGAATGACTTCTTCTATGTGTTGAGAAAAAAACAAAAAAACTGTCAACTTAGAATAATGTATCCAGCAAAAGATCCTTCAGAAATAACTTGAAATAAAGATATTCTCTGATAAATGAGATCTGAGAGGTTGTGTTGCCTCCAGACCTACTAAGAAAATGCTGCGTTAAGTTCCTCAGGATAAAGAGAAATGATACAAGGTGTAAACTCAGATACAAGAGGGACTGAAGAGATCAGAGAACAGTAAATAAAAGGAATATCCCCATAATGAAAAAATGATCAGTTTATAAAGAAGGCATAAAAATCCTGTCAATGCATCTAAGAATGGAATTTCAAAATTCATGATAGAAAGATCTTAGAAACAAAGAGAGAAATAAACAATTAACAATCATGATTGGAGATTGTAATGCACCTTTTCTTAGCAATTGATAGAATAAGTGAACAAAATGAATAAGGATATAGAAAATTTGAACCACACTCTTAACATGAGCTAATATATACCTATTGAATATTACATCTTACAATGTCTGAATATGTTTTTTTCCGGTACTCATGAAATATTTAGCAAGGTAGACCATATGCTAGGCCATAAAGAAATCTCAATAAACATCATAGGATTGGAATCACTGAGTATATTCTTTGAGCACAATGGAATTCAGATTGGAATCATAATTAGTAAGACATCTAGAAAATATCTGAATATTTGAAAGTTAAGCAGCACAATTCTAAATAATACATGCGTTAATGAAGGATTCAAAAGAGAGATTAGAAAATATTTTGGACCAAATGATAACAAAAATGAAGCATATCAAAATATGTGAGGTACTTCAAAAGTGGTGCAAAGCGAAGAGAAACCCCAGAGTTCAGATGCTTATATTAAACATTGGCTTAAAATCAGTGACCTAAACTTCCACCTTATGAAGCAACACAAAAAGAACAAAGTATACCCAAATAAACAAGAAATAATAATAAAAATAAAGAGATCAATAAAACAGAATACAAACAATAGAGAAAATCAGTAAAGTGTTTGTTTTTGAAAATATTAGTAAAATTGATATATACTTAGCAAGAACTCTCAAGAAAAAAAGAGAGAAATAATAAATTTTCAATATTAAGAATAAAGAAGGGATATTACCACAGATCTTTCTAATAAAGGGATAAGATTGGACTTTTACAAAGAACTTTATGCCAATACATTTGAAAATGTAGATTAAAAGCAAAAGGTTCCTTAAGAAACAGTTTACTGTAACTGAGATAAGAAGAAACGGAGTATCTGAATAGTTCTGTATTAATAAAAGATTTCTATTAATATAATAAATGTTAAATATTAAAAATAAATAATGATAAGTAAAAATAGATATTAACAAATATTTTAATATTTGTTATTAAAAACCCTCCCATAAAGAGAACTGCTGGTTCAGAAGACTTGTTGAATTCAATCAACATTTAAAGAAGAATTACCAATCTCACATAAAATTTTTCAGGAAACAGTGGAGAAGGCAAAAGTTCCCAATTTACTTTATGAGGCCAGCATATCTGTAACACTATAAACTTACAAAGGAGTTACAAAACAGGGAAATTATACACCAACATTTCTTACAAACTTAGACACAAAAATCCCTAAAAAAATTGAATAAAATCTAGCAGTGTGTAAAAAGATTATTATATGATGACCATGTGGGGTTTATCCCAGATAAGGAAGATTGGCTTAATATTTGAAAATCAAACATAATTCACCACATTAACAGAATCTAAGAGAATAACCATATTAATATCTCAACAAATACAAATAAAACATTTGAAACATTCAACACTTCTTGACAAAATGTTCCAGTAAACTAGGAATAAAAGGGAACTTTCTCAATTTGATAAAGGGCATCAACAAAAACTTACAGCTAACATCCTACTAACTGGTGACATTACAGACTTTTCTTCTAAGACTGGGAGCAAGGCAAGGATGTCTGTGTGCTCACCATTTGTATTCAGCATTGTACTGGTGGTCCCAATCCTATTAATCAAGAATTAATAAAGCAAAAGAAAGAAATTAAAGCCATAATGATAGTAAAACAATAAATTTATCTATCTTTATTTGTAGATGACATGATATTGTCTATAACAGAGAACATTTGCTCCTGTTCTATGCTCTTTTCTCAATCCAGAGCCTGCTTAGTTAATATACAATTTGCACAGTTTGTGGGAGAACCAAATTAGTGATATAATAAACCAATCCAGGACAAACAAAAATCATGGACTATCTCATTAAAAGATATTTTAATAAGATATTTGCTTTATCTAAATTTATAAATAAATATGAATAGCAGCAAAACCAACACAAAATAAAATTTATAGTGGATAAAACTGCATATAATAACATTTAAATCTGTACAATTCAATCTGGGAAAATTCATTCTGGTAGAAACAATGGCTGTAAAAGAAAACTCACAAAAGCAAAACCTTTACAGGTAAAATTCAACGTTTGATTTACCAATTACTTTTTACTGTGCATAATTTTTTCCTGTAAAAAATTGATACCAATGAATATACTTTTAATAAAACATACACTAAATTGGGAAAATAGAGAGCAATTATTTGTGGTTTTAGAATAATAGAATTTAATTGGCTTAATGGAATTTACTTGGTATCCTTTCTCATAGATAGTTTAATTTGTAGATTAAGCAGAGTGACTCCCAAAATTTGAAGAAATTTGGATTTTTAGATTATAAATGCAATGTAGAGTTCTCATTTAAGGTTGAGTGTAACTATGGAAAAACATAAGTGGCAAGTAGATCAGAGTCAGATAAAAACCATCCTCCTACAAAAGTCTTACTAAAAGGTCCCCACATCAATATAGTTTACTTATGAAGTATCAAATTGTGTTTGCCTGCTCTGTCTTTTTGTGTGTGTCTGTGAGGAAGATTGGCCCTGGGCTAACATCTATTGCCAATCATCCTCTTTTTTTTCTTTTCTTGAGGGAGATTGTCCCTGAGCTAACATCTGTGCGAATCTTCCTCTATTTTGTATGTGGGGTGCTGCCACAGCATAGATTGGTGAGCAGTGTGTGGGGCCTTGCCCGGGGTCCAAACCATGAATGCTGGGCCACAGGAGCTGAGTGCATGAACTTAACCACTACGCAACCTGGCCAGCCTCATGTCTGCTCTTTTTAAAGTGATGGGTTAAGACAAGAGTCCCAACAGTTGAACAGCTGTTACTGCAGGTGACTGTCCACATCAGGCACTGGGTTTTTCATTTAGAATGGAGTGAAGCTGAGCAACATAGAATTTTCAGAGGAAGAGCTGTAATTTGATGCTTGTGAATGTCTGTATTTCACCACTAACAAGTGTCACTGGACTTAAACAGTTACTGAACAGACCGTTATTGAAGTTTTCCTATGAAAAAATAATTGATTGATTTTGTATATATATTATATTTTTTGTTTGTTTTCTCCTAACAACCTGATAGTGAGGTACCTCTTGTGTCCTGCCTCATGTCTTCTCAGCCCACTTTTTCTCCAGCCATTGCTAAGGCAACTGGTGACAGAACCTAATTTCTGCTGTACTGCATATCTTTTGCACTTTTGCACTAAGACTTTTCTCATGATGTGGTTGGGACACCTGTGAGCAGCTGGTTATCACTGTGGATCTCAAAACTGCAAGAGTGGGGGAATTAATACCCCAGGTGGCAATCCTTGACTATTAGGGGCTGGGGATCATGGATATGTGATCCCTCAAGTGGACAACACTGAGGCACCATATGTATGATTCATCAGAGGGTTCCAATGGGCTCAGATCCTGGTTTTCCATAGTGCTGACCACTCTGATAACACACCACTGTATCGGCTTTCTCTCCTTCTCTGTTTTGTTCTTCTCAGAGTCCCACTCCTAATACCTGGTATCATGTCCCCAAATATAGTCTTACTTATAAAACTCCCCACGTCAATGTAGTTTACTCTGACTTTCTTTCTTTTCCTGTTTTAGAGTCTGCTTTCTAGAAGGTACTGAAACATAACCCACTACCCTGAGAAAGAATATTTTCAGCATCCAGAAGCCTCCCTCATGGCTCCATTTACCAGTCAAGAAACTACTGAAGACAACAATTATTATGATCAATATCATCATAGGTTAATTTTGATTCTGTTTTTGAACTTCCTGTTACTAGAATTATATGTTAAGTTCTATTTTGTGCTTGCCTTCTTACATTCACAATAATTTCTGTGAGATTTATCCGTGTTGTTGCATGTAGCAGTAGTTCACTATTTTTTTTCATTGCTCTGTAGTATTCCACGGTGTGAATGTAGCACAATTTATCTATCTATTGTGGATGTACATTGGAATTTTTCCCATATTTTAGCTATTTTGAATAATACTTCTTTGAATATTTTTGTACAAGTCTTTTTGTGAACATAAACACTCCTTTCTCTTGGGAATATACAAAGAAATGGAATTGCTGGGTCATAGATTATACATTTTTTTTACATTTAATAGATACTGGCAAACTGGCTTTCATAGTAATTGTACCAATCTACATTCCATCTTCTCCACATCCTCACCCATATTTAATATTGTTAACTCTTTTAGTTTTTAGCCATTCTAGTGGGGGTGTAGTGTATCCAATTGTTGTTTTAGTTCACATTTACCTGTTGACTAATGGTACTTGACATATTTTCTTAAGCCTCTTAGCCACTGAGATACATTCTTTTGTGACTTACCGGTTTAACTTTTATCTGTATGTGTGTGTGTGGCATGGGAGGAGTTCAGTCATTTTCTTATTGATTTCAAGTTCTTTATAATTTCTGGATACTAGTCATTCACTGGATACACGTATTGCGAATATTCTCTACCAGTCTTGGGTTTAGTTTTCTCTGTGTTAAGTTTGTATTTTGATGAAAAGTTTTTCTCTTTAATAGGATACAGTGTATTGATATTTTTCTCTATAACTATTGTTATCTACTCCTGTAAATTATTTATTTCTACTTCCAGGTCATGAGATATTCTCCTTAATCTGTCATTCTCAAACTTGACTGGGCATCAGAATCATCTAGAAGGCTTTTAAAGCACAGTTTGTTGTGACGTATCTCCAGAGTCTCTAAGTCTTTAGGTCAGGAAAGAGGTCCAACAGCTTGCGTTTCTTACAACTTCCAGATGATGCTGACTCTGATGGTCTGGGGATCACATTTTGAAAAAAACGTACTATTTTATGTTTGCGGAGCTTAACTATTTTTCTTATTACATTTAGAGCTACAACATACCTGGACTTGATTTTGTGTGTGTGTGAAATAGGGGTAAAATTTAGTTTTTCTAAATGTTAGTCAATTGACTAATAATACCTGAGAAATTCTTCCAGTGCATCTTGTGAAAGAAGAGGAAAAATAAAATGTTTCCTTTGGGATTAATAAAGAAAAATCTGGATTATTTATACATTTTAGAAAACAGCGATATTAATTTAAATATAAATTCTAGAGCAATGGTTATTAAAAAGAAAACAATGCAGAATTACAGACTTTTTGGTTGTTGAAGGCTGCTTTCATAAGCCATGGCAACAGACTCTGAAGGCTAGATGTCTATGAGATACCTCTGTTAAAAAAAAAAAAAAATACATTGAAAGGCAAGAAGATTTTCAAAAGTGAAAGAAGTAAAGTGATGAAGATTTTGAAAAGCGAAAATGCCCAATGTTGTGGAATAAATTGTGTCTTAAAATACCTATGCTGAAGCCCTACCTCCCAGTATCTCAGAATGTGGCTGTATTTGGATAGGGACTTTAAGGTGGCACCTCAATTAAAATGAGGCCTTTAGGGTGAGCCCTAATCCTATCTGAATGGTATCCTTCTAAGAAGAGGAAATTTGGACACATGAAGAGACACCAGGGGTGCACAGAGGAAAATGATGTGAGGACGTGGCAAGAAGATGGCCATCTAGAAGCCAAAAGGAGAGGCTTCAGGAGAAACCAAACCTGCTGACACCTTGCTCTTGGACTTGTGGCCTCTAGAACCATGAGTAATAAATTTTTCTTGTTTGAATCACCCAGTCTGTGGTATTTCATTATGACACCCCAGCAAACTAATCCATCCCATGTTGGCAACCTTTTCTTCTGGATGATTAGTCATTAAGCAAGGTAGCAAAGTAAACATGCATGTAACAGGCATTGCAGGATAGTAATTAAACATTTGTGGAGCATTTTCAGAACATATTAGGGAAAATCAATGTCTTCTTAAAATAATTTTTGTAGAAGGTGCTCTTAAAGATAACTTTGAGTAAATGCATTGCTAAGAGTATCTCCACCTACTTTCTGTCTGATAATAAAAGCCTGGACAAAATAAACCAGAAAAATACCAACATTAAATGTAACTAATCCAAGAAGAGGCAACTACCAGGTGTGTTAATTATTTTCATTATTGTCTAGTGATTGCTAGGACAGGTGAGAACTATTGAGCTATATGGCCAAGAGAATGTTCTCTGACTGTCAAAGAATTCTCATCAGCTTCTTATTGAGGAGTCAGAAGGTGTTGATATCTAACACACATGTGGTGCTCATTATGCGTGTTCAATTTCAATCTTTTTTGATATCTTCATAAATTTCTGAATTAAAAACCTTGAAATATTCTCATGGATATATAGTCTCACTGCTTCAGTCCTACCTGACTCTTGCAGCCAATATTCTGGTGCTCAGAGTGAGCAAGGCCATGTAAGCAGTACAAATATAGATAAAACAGACATGATGAGGCTCTTTCAATCCTTGTGCTTTCTCTCACAACAGAATTATCACACTCTACATTTATGGTTGGTTACATGTTTTGTTCTCTAGAGTTTGAGCTTCTATCTTTCTCCTCTTTGAAATCTTAGGGTTTAACAAGCCCTTGGTATTTAGTAGACATTGAAGGAATTATTACTTAAATAACTGAAATCAAAGAAAAAGGAACTTTGTTTTAAACTGATTTATATTTCAAGTTACCTACATCCTTGAGTTGCTTTATTCACTGTGAAACATAAAAATTATTTTTGAAATTCATTAATTTGCTTTGAAGCTTTTGTTTTTCCTGAATCTCAAAATTTATATTTTTCATTAATTTTGAAAAATTCTCAGCCTTATTTCTTCAAATATTTCCTGTTATCATTATGTATTTTGTCTCCTAATGAAATTCTTATTGGGCTTATGTTGAATTTCATCTTAATCTTTAGATCTCTTAACTTCTTTTTTCATATCCAACAGCTCTTTACCCACTGTATTGCATTATCAGAAATTCTTCAGATCTCCCAATTTAGGAATATTTTTAAATTGCTCTCTCTGTTGCTTAATCCACTTGTTGTGTTTTTAATTGCAATGGTTAGATTTTTTTCTCCTAGAAGCTTAATCTACTATTGAAAAATCTACATGATATTTTTTGCTAATGTCTCTCATGGCATTATGTTTTATAACTTTAAGCTTTTTTTGTGTGTGTGTGTGTGAGGAGGACTGACTCTGAGCTAACATCCAATGCCAGTCCTCCTCTTTTTTTGCTGAGGCAGACTGGCCCTGGGCTAACATCCGTGCCCATCTTCCTCTACTTTATATGGGACGCCGCCACAGCATGGCCTAACAAGAGGCGTGTTGGTCCGCACCCGGGATCCGAACTGGCGGATCCCGGGCCGCTGCAGCGGAGCACGTGCACTGAACCACCTGCACCACTGGGCTGGCCCCTCTTTAAGCTTTTAAAATATAATTTCCTGTATGTATGATTTCTTGAGGGTCTAGCCTTTTATTTGTTTGTATGCCAATTTTCCTTCATGATCAATTATTTTCTCTGTGTTCTCTAATTTTGGATTGTGGCCTTATATTAGGAGAGGCTTTATGTGTGGGAATCCTTTACAGCTTGTGTTGAAGGTGGTTCTCTTGAGATTAACTTTGCTTTAAATTTCACGATGTGTCACAGAGGTATTAAAAACTTGGAATCAACTTTTATTTTAATTTATTGGATTGTATATTCCAGGATCACACAGGTAGAATATTTTTGAACTCTAATTTCACACTTGTGATTAGTAATTCTCAGAATGAGAAACAAAAAACAAACTAACATCGAATGAATACACAGACAGACAAGCTTCCTCCCCTGTACAATTGGATGGATATCTTCTTGGACTAGATGAGAGCATAGCAGAAACCTCAGTTGAATCTTTCCCCTTGTTTGCCTGGTATCAAGGCCTTATCTCCTGACCCAAGTGACCATAAAGCCAAACATGAGGGGACCTGTACATGCCTCCTATGCCCCAGTGTCAGTTCCTACGTGGCTCTCTGGGCTCCCTTTTCTCCTTTGTTTTGTTCCCTGAGGGTTTCCCTTATTTTGGTGTGAAAATAGTTTTGCATACAAAAAGAAAAACAATTAAAGGACATTTTTTTATCTCACATTTCTGAGTGTTTGTACTATATGTCTTTTCAAATTATGGAGTGTACCATCTTGCCAGAAATAGAATCCATAACTGTGTTTTACGTTGTTAAAAAAAAGAAGGCCCAAATAGTGTTACTCATGCTAAAACCAAACCTAGATTTAACATCTCGTCTAATTGCAGGTACACCTTTTCCCAGAAATGTGAGTTTAATAGGCCAGGCTGAAATTCTGATCAGCACCAATGAGGTCATCTGTAAGGAGGACCCTTTCCATCCCCTGTAGGAATAAGAGGCAATCTGCACGATTAAACATTTGCTTTTCCCTTCCTCCCCCAAATAAGATGTCCTGGCCTAAAAAGAATCACCTCTTTTCTTTTGCTAATAGCTCCCTTGCCCCACCCTTCTTCTATAAAACCTTCCATTTTGTACAACCTCTGGGAGTGCCCCTCTAGTTGCCAGAGGAGATGTTGCCCGAATAGATTTTCACATTTAGTCAGTTGAATTTTGTTTTTTAAAAATATGTTTATACCCAGGGATCCAACAGTCATGCGATAAAACAATGCTTTAGGTTTGAAAATCAGTCAGGGAGGAAGGACTGAGATGAGAGTGAACGGATAGGGAGTATAAGAAAATGGAGAAGAGGCCCTGGGACCTGAGATGAAGGCTAAGTGGAGAATGACTGTGAAGACACGGAGAAATGAGAAAGAAGGAGGGAGAAGCAGAGTGGGAAAGAGAAGAAAACATCAGTGGGAAAGAATGGGAGTGAGTAGAAGTAAGACACACAGAATGTTAGAGCCAAAAGTGATAATGGAAAATATTCAGTTCTTTCAATCCAGTCATTTTAGAGATAAGGAAACGGAGGGCAGAAGGCTGATATGATTTTTCCAATCCCTACATCCAGCAAGTGTTCTGTTTAGGAATTCCTCTTGACTCTCAGACCACAGCTCCTTTTACTGCAAGAGATTTGCTGTGAGAGGCAATAAGCACACAGACCAGATGCAGGAAGAGCTGTTGGAAGCCAGACATGTGAGAGAAAATCTTGAAGCACTGTGGGAGGGGAAATGAGAAGCTCAGTAAAAGGCACATGGTCATAAGAGGAGTGGATTTCTCCAGAAGAGAAGTTGAGGTTTCTGTTGGTGGTGAGGGTGATGTCAGAAGAGTGTGTGGGACTGTGTGAGGAGGGGCACTCACGTGTGGGTTCTGAGGAGAGCTTTACAGAAGAGGGAGGAATTCAAGAGCTGTGATTGTGTTTAGGGAAGCAATAAATAAGAGCTGTTAGAAAGAACACGAGCAAGCTTTTGGCCTGAGCACCAATGAATCAAGAAGAAGGATCCAGGGTGTTCTGGTGACGCAAGGAAGAATGCTGGACTCCACTAGGATAGCTGGGATACCCTGCCCGGTTGAGTTCTAGTTAGAGTATATCCAACCTACACTGTGTTCCTCCTCTGGGGTTTCCTATGTCTGGGAGCACATGATTATCAGTGACCTGTATAACCATCTCTTTCTCTCTCAAGTCTTTTCTTAATCCTGGTCCTGGTCACCTCTCCTTGAATCCATTTTATCTCTTGATTTTTCCCTTCAGTTCTGGTTCTTCTCAGCTCTCTCAGTTCTTAGTATCTCTCAGGTCACAAGAAGCTCCGAGGAAGCCCCTTCCCTTTCTCCACTTTCATATCTTGTGCTCCACCCACCCTCGCCAAGTGTACATGCAGGAAGGGGCTGGCTGAGAAAGCTTCAGATCCAGAGTGCGATCATGATTCAAGTACCAGCTGCTTCCCGCATCCCTGATCAGGATTAACTCTGCCCACAGGAGCTGAGCTGCAGAACTTGATGCTCTGCTCCATTTCTTTTCCTCCTCCTTCCTCTCACCCTCTTGTTTCTCCTCCTTCTCTCCCTCTCTCTCCTTCCCTTGTCTTCTCCTTCTGCTTTCCTACTTCTCCTTCTACCTCCCTCCTCTTCCTTCTCCTTCTCTGTGATTCCTCCTCGTCCTCCTGCATTTGTTATGCCCTTTGGTGTCTCTGACCATCTACCAACCCTTTGGTCACAGAACTCAATTCCTCATTCAGTTACCTCTTTCTTGTCCTTCCTACCCAAACCCAAATTGCCTCCTCCTTCCTTTCTCCACTCCACACACAAGAGTATAAGCAATGGCAGCTACCTAATTTTGGGGCTCCAGTGCAAAATGAAAACGTGAGGCCTCATGCTTAAAAAGCAGGAAAACAAGCTTTTAAAGGTACTAAAATACAGAACTTTTCCCTTTTTTGTGTGTCTATCTCTCTGGCTCCCTCTCTCTCTCTTTCAACCTGTCATGATGTTTGTTGTCATTGCTGACATTTCTTGTTGTTATTGTTTCTTTGTTTTAATTTGCTAATGTTGCTTTCCCTTGGGTACAGTGACTCACAGGGCAAGTGCAGACCCTCTTAGGTGCCTGTGGACTCCACTCCTCTTGCTTTTTGTGTGTGTTTAATAATTTTTGGCAAAAATGCGGATATCTTGTGTAGAATAATAGACAGTGAAGGGAGCCAGCCCCGTGATGTAGTGTGTAAGTTCGTGTGCTCTGCTTCGGGGGCCCGGAGTTTGTGGGTTCAGAACCCTGGGTGCAAACCTATGCACCACTCATCCAGCCATTCTGTGATGGCATTCCACATACAAAATAGAGGAAGACTGGCACAGATGTTAGCTCAGAGCCAGTCTTCCTCACACACACAAAAAATTAGAGAATGAAGTAAACAGTATTTTGGGGGGACACCTGGAACTGGGTATTCCTTTTCTTTTGCTAAGCATTGAATGTGAGGGTTTGAATCAATCTAGTCAGGGTAACTAACTGAGTTTGTGTGTTGTTATTGTTTTAACAGTCTTTAAATTCCTCTAGCATTAACTCTTTGTAGGGTGGGGCTGTTTGCCAGAGGGTTTTTCTTAATGTTCACTTCCCTCTCAGGTTTTGGTGTATCCTTTGTGCTGTGCCTCAGGAGGAATTATCTCCATGCTCTTGCTCCTTTCCCAGCTGTGAGGGATCTTGTGACCTGGTGCTTGCTAACCTGCCTGGGAGAGGGAGTAAGGAGATTATCTTTGTTCTGGTTCACTACCATTCTTAAGTAGGTGATTTGGTTTTTATATTTTGGGGTTGGGCCTTTAAGAGTTCTTGTCTTTCTCTCAGCAGTATGTAACCACTAATAGTCTAGAACAGAATTTTTGCTGTCGTTTCCCCATTTTTCCTCTTCTCCCTGCTGCACTGCTTCTTCACCTGTGCCCTGAAGGCTTCAGGGCTTTCTGCCCTTCCCTCGCCAGGTTAAGGCATTTTTTCTGATTGGGAGATAGGGGAGAAAGATCTGGTTGGCAGAAAGATCTTCCTGTCTTTCTCATGCAGTAGCTGGTCTCATACATCAATCAGCCTTGCACCAGGGGAAACGATTTTTCTGGTCTATATCCTCAACTCCAATCTTTCAGGGGACACTGGTGAGGTCTATGGACAAAAGCCTAGAGATATAAGTGAATTTTCTGTGTCTGTGACTCTCTGGGGTTCTGTATATTCATCCTAGCCTGTATTAATTTGTTAACCGTTTTAGCTGAATCATTGTTATTGACTTATATAGCATGTGGCCTCTGTGCCAAGTCAGAAATGGTTTTCCTCTGCAATTTCCTTGGAAGAGTCTGTCTTTTCTTAGATTCTGGGTTAATTGGTTGCCCTTGTAGGAGTGGAAAAAATTTCCCTTTTACCCTTCTAATAATTAAATTGGCATAAGAAAAATTAACAGGAAAAAAAAACAAATTTAATTTCATACGTACAAGAGCTCCATACAAAAACATTTGACCCAAGGGTAAGCTGAGCAATTGAGGTTTATATGCCATTCTGAGCTAAGGAATGAGATAAGTTCCTGGTCTTTCAAAGGGGAGGTGGTAATTCACATGACAATAAGGAGAGCAGATGTTTGATAATTAGATGTTTTCTCTGCCATATAGATAAGTCATTCAGATTAAAGTTATTTCTGGTAATAACTCTCTCTTTGAACCAGGCCCCCAATCTAAATTCTTTTAGGTAGTTGAGAAAGTGGTAAAAATTTTTATTGAGTCTGCTGGATCTTGATTTCTTCAGCTCAAAACAATGCTAAAGTGGCATATTTTAGAGTCATGTATTTTGCTCCCCTTCAGTTCCACCTTTGAAACTTCACCAAGAAGTTTCAGAGTCTAGAAGTTGAGTTGGTAGATTGCTCCATATCTCATTGACCAAGTTTTGCAACCTTGAGAATAGGTCAGTTCAGTTAAATAGTTGTGTCTCATCTGAAGTGGTTGTGATGCATTTGGGCTCCCAAAATTAGGCCTATGGTGTAAGCAATCAGGTATTTAATAAAAGAAATTTCTACGGAAACAAAAGAAAAATGATGGTTAATAATTGGAGCAGATCATAATCCCAGTTTCTGAGTTCTGAAGGCAGCCAGTTTAGAAGATTTCTAGATGTCCAGCTTGAAGCATCTTCAGGTAGAGTGAGGATAGGCAATGCCATTTGATAGATTTTCCTAGTTTTCAGTTTGAATATCCCTGGTGATCTTTCTCAGTGGCCCACACAGCACAGGCACAAAGATTATCTATACATGAGCAGTTGTGATGATTTCTCTGAAGTTTATATCAACTTGTCCAGCTTTAGCTTGCATGGCTTGGGGAAAAAAGCAGTTTTAGTTCTCAATTATTTCAAGTCAGAAAAATGTGAGAAATTAAAAAATGTTGCTTTGGAGAGTTGTAGCCAAATATTGGAGGAAACCAGAAGAATTCAGGATCTTATCTTAATTTACAGGTAGAATACATAAGCTCAAAGGTAAGTAACAGGACTAGAATTTGATATGCACAAAGGTGTATTACTGAAACATAATTTTTCTCTGTAAAATCATCTCCATTTTTATCAGAAGATAACCACACTAAGGCTAACTTGTTTGCAAACTAAGTCTAGTTTCAATAAACTTGGTCTGATCGTTCACATAAGTGCAGCAGGAATAGTGATTTTCAGGCTCTTTTAAATTTATACATAAATTGTATATATAGGCTCTTTTAAATTTGCTTTGCTGGAACTTTTTTGGCCTTTTAAAAGCATCTTAAGGCTAAGAAGCCAATCCAAAATATCAGCATTAGGCTTGCCTACAATACCTATAGATTTGAGTGAATTTCTCTCTTCTTGAGGAAATATCTTCAAAATACTTACTCACCTGGTAAGGTTGCCAGGAACCTTGAAAGCAAAGTACCAGGCCAGTTTTTCCAAGTAGCTTTATTGGCTCCATAAAGTGAAACTTTGTTCCCTACAGCTGTTTGGTCATATATGAGTTTATGCACATCTCTCTCAAACAGGACATAACAATCGAAGCTTTGGTAATATAGTCTATGTTTCCAATTGTGTCCTGTTACAAGAACAGATTCTTATTGCACTTATGCAAATAACACTATTGCTGTGAAAGTAAAAATACTGACTAAAAGTTTCCAAATTCTGGAAGGATCAAGTAAGGAGAAAAAGATAAATGTTTCATCATTGTTCACAATGGTATACCTTACCAAATTGCTGGTACTTTAAGAGAAAAGAGAAAAAGGTTTCCCTAAATCTGGACAAAAAGCATAAAAGAACCAACAATATTTCAAACAAAAAGTCATAACAATTATAATCATCTTCATCAGTTCATTCAGTCCTTTGAATTTAATTCTTATTTACTTTGATCTTTTGTTACCAGTTTTATGAAGCCATCTGTTTCTTTGTTAGAGTTCTGCAAATTCTTACCAGGTTCAGTGGTATGATCTGAAAGTCATAAGAAACCTGTATTCTACAGTACACATCAGAGGTTTTTCCATGGATCGCTCTGAAGATAAAACGTATTCACAAAGGCATCAGAGTAAAACAATAACTCTCTGTAAACGGCAGTTTTAAAAATGGTGAAGGTTAAGGGTCTGATGACAGTCCATTACAATGCAATTTACAAGAAAATTTGATTATTTCTGTGACTTACAACATCTTAAGATAATAACTAGAATTATAAGTGACAATATTATACCATGACATATAAGATTTCTGGGAATTTTAAGCAATATCTGGAACGCTTGTAATATATAACTATACAAATATAATTATTACTTCTTACTCCATAGCGTTTTTCATGTAATTTAAGATATCAAATAATTCTATTTATTTTAGTGTCTCTCTTTTATGAAGAAAGAGAACAAATATTTTGTGATGTTCCAGGGGCCATCTTGAAAATCCCAAATTTAGTTTGAGGTGAAAAAAGATTCATTTAGAATTTTATTTTGCAAAGTTTGTCAAAAATATCAAAAAGTTTGGTTACTCGACTAGAAATGATCACGGATCATTATAAAGCAATACTTAAATAACTATTTAACCAATAAGGCAATAAAATATTTAAAAGGCAAACATAGAAGTTTACATAGTTGTGAGCAAAGCTTAGCTCTTGTAATATTAGTAAGACTGAGTTTTCCTTAGTAATCAAAGACCTGATGATAAAGATAACACGAAGCACAGGAAATTATTTTGATAAAACACAAAACCTTTGCTTCCTAGTCAAATTACCTAAAGGATAAAGAAAACCCTTTCACAGTCTCTTATCGGAAGTAGACCAATAGTCCAAGGAAACTTTGTCTTTTTCACAGATAAAGAAAATTAAGGTTTAACTTTGTGTAAGTACACTATTGGTATTAAAGCTTATTTTTGAAACTCTTATCATAACAATTGAATTTTGGCTCACTTGATTAACAAAGTTCAATTTTTAACTCTCTTTTTCTCTCTTACCAACTTTATATTTAATTTGTCCTTTAATTCTCCCCGTTTCTATTTTGAAATAACCTGTTTTACTTTATGATAAATTTGCTTTCTTTTCCCTTAACAAAAATGCATCTTCATCTCATACTTTTCTTACTCCAAAACCCATCCTACTATCTTTGCATACATATTTGTTTCCCTTACTATTTCTAGTAGCTTTAATCATATATATCAGTTAGAATTATTTACCTTGCTAATTTTAATTTCTAGTGAAAACCGAGAAAAAGCAAATGTGAACTGTCTGTTACACCAGTATTCCTTAGATTGACAAATTTATGAATACATTTCATATTACTTCTATTATCCCCTGAATATTGGCCTCCATTTCCTGATTATTTCTAGGAGGGCCAGGGAGTTTGCTGAGGAGAAAGGGCAGTTTTTAAGAAGAGAGATTAACATTGGATATGGACATTAGTTTTTGTTCGAAGTCTAATTTCTATTCTTTTATCTTGTTAAAGAAGTCCCCAAGGCTAACTGTTATACTCCTTTGCTCTCACTTTAAATTTGGTATTTTTCTAGCTACCAATAAGACAATTGTTTAGAATGAGAGCTCTCTAAAAATTTTTTCAATCCAGCAGTTTTTCCAGTTCAAAGTACTCATTGTCGGGCCATTGATGAATAGGACATATTAATGTTAATAGTGACTCAAACCAGTAAGTCTTTTTATAAGGCTTAATGGATGCAAGAGGCATCACAACGGACAGTGCAAAAGGTCTAGCCCTCACAAAATCCAGCCTAAAAAAGCAAAGACCTTTGTTATCATAATGAGATAATGAATGTTGAGACAACAAAGGCCCCTTATAGACTGGACCCCTTATGACAACAGACCCCTGAGAGCTGGAACAGTCAGATGAAGAGGCCTCACACTGGACCCAGCCCAACCCAAGTTAAATCCAGTCTAGTTTCAGCTTTTATTCACAGCCTGCTCAGCTGTCTGCCAGATGCATGCCAGTACACACAACCAGTGCTTGATGGTGGCCAGAGAGAATATTCTCTCTGGTCAAAAAGCCAAGCTCTCAAGACATAGAACAAGAGACAAAGGAAAACAGAGGAAAAGGATCAATAGAAAACAAGAGTACTTATACCAAATCTTTACCAGAGTCACTATACCCAAGAAAGAAGTTACAAAAATATCTTCTTCTGGTAATCTATATTTAAAAAAAGAAAAAAGGACTCTCACTACTCTTGCTTCCAACAGACTCTGCAGGTAGAGATCTGAGAGACTGATGTGGTAAGAATTCTTACCTTTTGTCAGACCTTGTCAGAGGTTCCAGGATCTCTCAGCTGCAGCAGCCCCAGAGTGAGCAGTGTCCAGCCAGTAAAGGTCCCATCTGGGTTGCCAAAACTGTAGGGGCATAAAAATTTTCCCTTCAACCCTTCTAGGATCTTTGGCTGATCTAATAATTAAATTGACATAAGACGGATCGATAGGAGAAAACCAAATTTAATTTTGTAAGTTGGGAACCCCACAAAAAATATGACACCTAATGGGAAGTCAGGCAGTTGAGTTTATATGCCATCCTGAGCTAAAGAATGAAATAGGGCACTGGGACTTCAAAGAAGAGGAGGGTAATTCACAGGACAATAAAAAGAGCAGATTTTTGGTAATCAGATGTTTGCCCTGCCATACAGGTAGTTCATTCAGATAAAGTTATTTCTGGTAGTAGCTCTCTCTCTGAGCCAGGCCCCCAATCTAAATTCTTTTAGGTAGTTAAGGGAGAGGTAAATGTTTTTCTTGAGTCTTCTGGGTATCAACTACCTTTAGCTCAAAATAATGCCAAAGTGGCATATTTTGGGGTCATGTCTTCTGCACCCTTTCCCTCTCTATTGGATTCAATAAAAGTTGTGATTTTTGATTATCCAGTTTTTTGAAATTGTAAGAATGAAAGTGAAGCTCTTTCAAGCTTTCTATTCTAACCTTAACTTTCCAAAAATTTATTTTCTTCCTTAAATTAGCCTGAGATAATTTCTCTTTCCTTGTAAACCAAGAAATAAAATAAATAGCAGAAAAACATTTATCCAGATGATACACAACACGAACAAATATTTAAGAGCCTTTAAACAGTTATAAACACCAGGAAATAGGAAGGTCAGCAGAGAAATGTCCCGCAGAGACCAGCTTATGATAAGACAAACACGGAACATTTAATCAGGATCAGTAAGAAGGGAATTTTGGATAAATGATTCCAGAATCCTCTATTAACTTCCCACAAGTTCTCTTTGATTTCTTATTCTAAGTAATAGGAGATTTACAACAGGATCTTTTGTGTAAACTTCATATTTATTTGCACGTGCTTTCATCCTAAGTAAAACTGTGTAAGATTCTCATTTCACCAAGTAGGGTTACAAGTAACACTTTCCAATGTCTTAAAAATTCTTTATGTTGAAATTCTCCATAATTTTAAATAATAAATGGATGCCTGAACCAATTATTCAATCATTTAAAAATATTCATTAAGCACCTACCACTGACCAGGCACTGTGTTATATGTTGGGTATCCAGTAAAATAGGAGTATTGATCTAACACCCCAAGCCAACCACTGAAGTCAAGATTCTGAGTGGATAAACATCAGTTAAGGATTGTCACCTTAGCAAATGTTTCAAGCATGCTTGTTTTTGTCTAGATAGTCTATACGTTATAAGAAAACTCAGAACATCAAGAATTATAATTCTTGATTTACCTGTTTTTTCCCCAAGTGGACTAAAAGCTCTTTGACTAAAGTGATCATATGGTCAATAATTGCATAGTCATGAGTGTGGGAAGATGCTTGGATCCAGCAGGGGCTAAGTGACTGTTTGCTGAGTGAATATTTATCAGTGAGAGTCAAACAGAAGGGATTTTTCTGTATGTGTATCAGTGTTCCTGTGGTCTCTGTGATGGCTACCAGTTCTTCCCTAAGAATAATGGAGAATTGGTGGTAATTTATACTGTTACACAGGGTAATCATAGGGGTTCTGATAAAGCAAATAAAGCAACCAATGAGAAGTCAGAGATGTGAATGAGGTAGGGTGGGGGTGAGACAGGGCAGGAGAATATTTGGGGAATATTCAAAAGGGCAAGAGAAGGACAGAGTGACAGAAAAGAGCAGAGGCAGGAGAAGATTAGATAGGGTGCTGGAAAGCAATTTAGTTTCATGCTTTAATTGTGTGAGTTAGAAAAAAAGGCCCTAGAGGTAAAGTGACTTTTCAATGCCGCATAAGACTATTTCTATAGCAACTGAATTAGGGGAAGTTGAACAGGATGGAAGCTGGTGACAAGGAGAGAAGCTGGAAGCCAGAGAGGAAAGTCACAACTGGAGGCGCCAATGAGTCTGAGTAGGCGATCCAGAGAACTGGAGGGCAAACGAGGAGGTTATGAGTAGGCGCGCCCCAGAACTAAAGGGGAAATGAGAGTTGAATAGGTGGTTCAGGGTTTAGGGAAGGAGTAGATTTTCTTTTTTGCAGACGATAAATAAAGTAATGGTTATTCTGATAGAAGTAGAAAGAAATCAAAAAAGAGATGTTGTGGAGTAGGTTTGTTTAGAATAGAAATCAAAGACCAACTTAGAGAAAGAAATAACATCTGCAAATGAAATGCTGTCCCTGCAACTTCAATTGCTAGCAGTTCTCCTCTCAGTTGGTGACAATAGAGATGGTAAGAACTCTGGCACTGCCAGAGGTTGGATGCAAGAGAGTCTGTGTGTGTGTGCATGTAGCAAGTTTTCCCCAGCATATGCCTAGGGAGTGACGGCGTCAACCTAGTTCCATTCTGAGTACCCCTGACCAGGTCCCTGTGCTCTTGTGAAGGTTGAATACAAAGAATCAGGCCTAGCGGGAAGGAAAATGTCTCCTGAGATAACTATGGATCCCCTTTACTAAAGATTCTGAGTTTCCCCTCTATAGTACATTTCTTTCTCCATTCTCTCTCTTTCCCAATGTCTGTTTCTGTTCTCATTTCATTTGTTCTTTTGCTACAGACTTCCATGAGCCAGTTTCCTTCTAAATCATCCAGATCTCATCATTTTACAACTGTTCCTGGGTACAAAATTTGGCCTTAGGTTGGTTGGATGAGTTGCAGACTCACAGGTGGGAGAGCAACTCTGGCACTTTCATTTTCCTGTGGCCCTGGTCCAAGGGCAAATTCACCAATGAAGATTTGATGGAACTGGGAAAGTTATTCCATATGTTCTCCATTGGATTTCTTCAGGCATTTCACAGCCATGCCAGTCAATGGCAACTTGAATGTGAGTTCTGTTTCTTCCACAGGGAGTGGGTATATGGGTAGGGGGTGTGTTTGTCTCAATGAGTTTCTTTTTCCTCTAGGAAAAAGTCTTCATTCATTTCTGAATCTTACATCCCCTCACTATAAATCTGCAATTACACACTTTTGGGCAATGTGCAAAATCCATATCCTGTTTCTACAAAAACTTCAAGTCTTCTGTTACTTACAAACCCTTCTCTCATTGACTGCATGCTTGTGCTTTATTATCTTCCATTAGTGGTTTCCTGTGACCACCCCTTTCCTTGGCCTCCAACCAGAAACTCTCAGCTTCTTCATTCTTTGAGTGACTCCTTACAGTGTGATTTTCTCCTGCATTCCATCTCTTCAGAAATCTCTCTTGATACATTCATTGTAACCTTTTGCATTCCATTCACTCTAGATTATTGTAATGTCAACACTCTCACACTCAGTCCTACCTTATTCTCTTGCCCACCCCATTTATGCACCTTCTTTAAATAATTTAACCCCTTCCTCTTGTCGTATCTCTTCCTCCATCTCCAACTACCACTAATTCCTCTTTTTCTGAACCTCTGTTGAAACCAAACTTTGCTCCATTCCCTCAAATCTCCTAAATTTTCCTTCTGTTTCTATTGTCTTTTGCTTCCACTCCTTTCATTTTACCTTTTTTTTTCACTCCCTCCTTCATCTAATTCACAACCCCTCTTCACCAAATGCCTTTGAGTTACTGACAACAGGAGGCTGTGAGCTGCACTTTGAGGAATCCTCAGTAGGCTTCATGAGAGTTGGTTATCAAGGATCAGATTTCCTGAGCTTCCAGAATAATTCATGGTTGCCGTCTCCAGAGGGTGGAGGGCTCAGGGTGTCTGCAGACTATTCAGTTGGGACCAAGTCACCCTGGAAATAATACACAGGCTCCTCAGTGACACCTGCACACATTTTGTCTTTAGTCTTCCTGATGCAGAGAAGGCAGATCTCCAAAGACAAGGTCAGTCCTGCATGCTTACTCCAAGAATTCTCTGTTTTAAAATCATACCTTCCCATTATCCCCTTCTCACCTTCCTAAGAAGGAGCCAAGAGGAAAAGGGAATCATAGGACAGATTTCTAGAGGTTAGAGAGATGTGTCTATCTAAACTGATGTGAAGATCCGAACCTCTATGTCTGTGTTAGAGACCTCATCTGAATATCTTTCCGATCCTCTGTAGTAAGGCCAGAGGCCTGGCTGTCCAATGGCTCTAGTCTGGGTCCTGGCTGTCTGATGCTGGTTTCTCATGTTTATGGCTTCCATCCAAAGCCTATTTGGGTGATGTGGATGTGGGGTGAGCAGGAGCATCTGGTCACTCAGAGAGGTGATGTCTTGCCCACTGCTGATGGGACATGATATTTTTGGGTGTCCTTAGATGTGGAACCACTGAGGCAGCTGACCTGTCTTGCTGAGTGAGACACAGCAGTCTAGGAGGACAGGACATCATCCTCTACTGGGGTAAGAAAGAACTGGGGCCCAAGCTGGGAATGGGAATAGGTGGTCTTCAAGTGGAGCAGGAGAGTCAGATGAAAAATTTGGGATTCTAGTGACTACAGATTCAAAAGAAATAAAAGTAAGTTATCCAAGAAATAGAAAAGTAGAAAATGAGGGACCTGCAGATGTAGGAGGATGTGGAGGGTTAGAGGAAGCATTTATCTCTAAACGGGGATAAAAGAAGAAATAGGAAGAAAGGAAATTGCTGATGAAGTCACTGAAATGAATGAAGGAAGACCAGGGAAATGCAGTAAAACAGGGGGTGGATTTGAAATGACACCCTTGTTTCTCCCAAATCCACAGAACGGCAAACCTCCATGGGCTTGATCTTCTTGGCAGTGATAGTGCCCCTGGTGCTTCTGACAGGTCTTGTATTTTGGCTTAGGTGGCTGGTGAGTTCTTTGTGTCCCTCCTTCCTGCTCTTTGTCCCACTCCCAACTTCTCTTCTCATCTTTTTCATTTTCTATCTCCTCAGTTCTCCTCCCAGTCCCCTTCATTCTTATTCCCCACTTCTCACCTCCACCCCATGCAGAGTGACTGCCATCTTTGTTCTTGACAGGACACACTGTGATCTTCCCAGCACTCTTCTCCCTTTGGAATGAGATCCTAGCATTCCAGGGGCTCAGGATATATCTAAACCCAGCATGGTATTGATATTCCTTCAACTTTCCTTGTACAGCTTTTTGTTGTTGATGTTTATTTTTGCTTAATTGTCAGTTATTATTATAAGCTAAATGTAATTTTCGAGGATTTGTTGTTGTGACCTGGGTTCTGGGACCTAAAACTCAAATTATAACTCTGAATGGAGGAGGTCCTAGCAATCTCCACATATTCAAATATTAAGGGGTCATCAAGCCCATTTCAGATGTCTCTTCTTCCAGAGTGCCTTCCCTGATTTACAAGTGGAAGAGTGTCTGGCTTATCTGAACTCCTGGCACACTTGAACTGTACTTTGCCAAATCTAATCCTCTCTTCTTGCCCTTTGTTTCAGCTATTTAGATCCCTTTTCCCCTTAAAATTTTTAAGCTTTTTGAGAGCAAATTCCACGTCTTTTTAGTATTTGTACCCTTGGCAAAGTGTCTTACCTGAATGTAACATGTTCTCAATAAAAACCTGTGTTGAATTTATGCCAAATTTATCACTTTTTCTTATTCTTTCCTTCCTCACATGCTTTTAGTAGCTGAGACATTTGATGCTTTCCTTGTTAAAAGTCTTCTTGTGGTGCTGGCCCCGTGGCTTAGTGGTTAAGTTCGTGCACTCCGCTTTGGCAGCCTGGGGTTTGCCAGTTTGAATCGTGGCCACAGACCTATGCACCGCTCATCAAGCCATGCTGAGGCAGCCTCCCACATAAAGCACCTAGAAGGATGTACAACTATGACATACAACTATCTACTTGTGCTTTGAGGAGAGGAAAAAAAAGGAAAAAAAAAAGTCTTCTTGCTTGGCAGAGAGACTCACACTTTGAACAGGAAAAGGCGTTGTGTTAAAGTCACTGTGATATTGAGTAGGCAAATATTGAGCCATTGCTCCAATGGGAAATACAGGGTTAGGTTCCTGTGAGCCTCCGGTCAAAACATTTGTGTTAAATGATGAATAGATAGCCTTGTTTTATGTATGTTTCTGTTTAAAGACACCTTATTTAATTTTATTTCCAAATATTTTATTTATTATATGCAATATTCTTTTACAATAAAACACCAACCAAGAAGTTTTCCTGGGTAATGTGATGGTAAATTTCTTGGGCTTTCATCCACTCAGCTGTACTGTCTACCATGTTCTTAAAAACAAAGAAATAAACGAGCAAACAAAAAGCAGTTATCATCTCATGAATCCACAAATCTAGCTCCTTTTCCATCTTTCCATAGTTTCATTGTACTATTATAGATATTACTTTAGCACTCTCTGAGGAGGCTCCACATACAGATCAGCAAGTTTCCTCTTCCTTTTTCTGGAATTACTGCATTGTTAATTCATTAACACTGAACTCATGTTCTACAACACTGTAACTCATGCCTGAACAAATCTTATCTGCATGTGCTTCTTCTCCATAAGGTATCACAGCCTTCTTGACTCTTTCTGACTAATGACCCCAAATGGCAATATGAGTTGAGATATTCATAGCTAGACTTCACTTACTTTAGGATTCATTAATTAATTGAATTGGGAGTTCTAAAGCACTTACTATGCAGCAGGGACTTATTGAGTATAAAGTAATTGGGAAGAGAGAGATCACTATCTTCTGAGCTTGAAAATGTTGCCTTTCTCATTTGATTCCACAGTTTACTCTTTTCATTGTTTGTTGTTTGTATGTTTGTTTCTTAGTACAGCAACTTATTTGGGTTAAACTGGGGGAAAAGGACTTCACTCTAATTTGTTTAGGAGGCTGAGAGAGGAGGACCAGGGCAAGGAGAACATCCCGAGGGACCCAGTGTAGGTGGCCGTGCCTGCACATGTGGAAATTTTTGGAAAATAAAATTGAGATTGGAAATGGGGGAAAGGTGAAAAATATGGGAAAGGGGAGAGCAAACAGTGGGACCGCTGGAATCTTCCTACCTCAATTAGACTGGTTGATTGCTTCTCTAGGCTACAATCTACCTTGTCACCCTTGCATAGCAGCCATGTGATTTTTGGTTGGTTGACTCCATCCTCATTTGTAGTCTAGACTCTTATCAGCCTAAGGCTATCATGAGAAAATGTCCTTGATGATGCGATAGGCTAAAGGATGGACAGATAACCAATAACTTAAGCTGAGTCATGATATATATCCCACTTATCCTTGCTCAGAGTGGTGGCTCAGGGCCAAGCACATGCTCTAAGGTGGGACAGTTTGTGTGAAGGCTGATTCTTGTGTTTCAATATAGGGGAAAGAGATGGTCTCTCCTGTCCTGATTCTTATGGTATGAGGATAAAGCTTGAAACAACTAAAGTCATTTTATCAACATTAGAGAAGCAAGCCTGAAGATAAAAATCACAGATGCATGAAAACAGAGAAATTTGGTACTTGAATTTTGCTAAGAGGGTAGATCTTAAGTGTTCTTACCATAAAAGAGAAGAATAAGAAGAAAAGCAAAAGAGAATGGTGACCATGTGAGATGATGGATGTGTTAATTAGCTTGTTTGTAGTGATTATTTCACAATATATATATATCAAAACATTAAATGTATACATTTTTTTGCCCATTATAACTCAGTAATCCTGAAAACAACAAGAACAATGACAACAAAATTTTTAAAAAAAGAAGGCTGACAACAGACCCATAGAAAAGTCCAGATTAAACTGCAGCTAAAGCCTGAATGACTTTGGATTCTCAGTTATGTCAGTCAATAAATTCCCTTTATTGTTTCAGCCCAACAAGTTGGATTTTCTCTCGTTTGTGACTGAAAGCATCCTCCCTGATGAACATGAACCTCAAGGAACTCTTGACTAATTTTACACTTACTTGAAACATTTCTTTTCACTTCCCTCTTCCTTTTCCTCTATTCTTTAAAATTGGGTTCTTGACCTTCTGCTTTTTTCTTATACGCGTCCACATCTTGTTAAAGTCTTACATTGTCTTGCTTTTTAACTATTATTTCATCTCAGGCAGGAGTAAGAGATTAGGAGGAATTTTAACAAAAATAAAGGAAAAACCAATCTATATCACATATCATCAAAATTAGCATTAGCAACTTTCGCTTTGAGATTCATTTCTGTGTGATGTTAGTTTGAGGCTAGAAACATTCATTGGTGAATTTGATAATAAGTTCATGGTTTATTAAATGCTTGTACTACATTGTCTTTCTATCTTTATGAAAACTTTGAGAGTATATAATTTTGCATCCACTTAACTAAAGAAAACAACGAAGGTCAGGGCGCCTCTCCAAAGTCACTCACTCACCCAGCAGTGGAACCAGCACTTTGATTCCTCATCAATGGTTTGTTAGAAAAATATGATGAGTCTGGGAGAGAGACTGATCCAAATGTCATAGTTAAAAACAACACGGTGAATTTGATAATTGATGTGATCTATAAGTTTCAGAAATGACTTATTTATGTTTTGTTCAATTTTCTGTGCTGATTTGTAAATTCAATACCTCAGTATTTAAAATGGGAAGCAGACACGAACTATGAACAAAGTGCATATCTGAATTCACACACTTATACTTTCTGCTTTTGTTTTATTTTAATTAGTCTGAGATTTTTCAACAGTGGTCACTAAGGATTAGATTTTGCAATCTTATTACCGTGCATTGTTTTTACATAGGTGATCACATATTCTCTTTTTCAGGTTTATAGATGAGTCTAAAGTGACATATATAGGGGAATTTATAGCTTTAAAGCATTTATTTGCAAATAAGACAGCCTAAAAACATATGAACTAAGATTTTAATTGAGGAAGCTAGAAAAAGGACAACAAAAGCAATAAAAATTTATAAGGTAGAAAATAAATTTAAAAGCACTAAAATTTAAAATAAAAAGCAAAATGGGCTGGCCCTGTGGCATAGAGGTTAAGTGCACACGCTGTGCTGCTGGCGGCCTGGGTTCAGATCCTGGGCACGCACCGATGCACCGCTTGTCAGGCCATGCTGTGGCAGTGTCCCATACATAGTGGAGGAAGATGGCCACAGATGTTAGCCCAGGGCCAATCTTCCTCAGCAAAAAGAGGAGGATTGGCATGGATGTTAGCTCAGGGCCGATCCTCACAAAAAAAGAAAAAAAGCAAAACAAAAAATTCATAAAGGTGACTGACAACACTAAAGGCTGGCTTTTTGAGAAAATTAATAAAAATATATAAACCGCTCTCAAAACTGATTAAAAGAGTAAAAAGTATTAGAAAAGTAGACATATTACAAATGTGTAATGCACAAATTATAATAAGAAAATGCTATATATAATTTATATCAATATATTTGTTATAGATAAAACTTTATTTCAAATATCCTAGAAGAGGAAGGAAACTGGAATATATGAGTAATTGTTAAGATAATGGACAAGTAGTAAAAGTTGTTACTAGTTGCATAAGTTCCTAGGTACAGACTACATGGAGCAGCAGATAATCATATTTCTTATCATTGTTCCAGGTAGAAAAAAAGATAGAAAGTAATCCCAACTAATTTTATGAGGCAATATTTTCATGACACCAAAGTCGGCAAGAATTCCTACAGAAAAAAAACGAATATTAAAAACCAACACCAGATGAAGTGGGATTTATCTGTAGAATTCAAGGATTGTTTACCATTAAAAATCTCATAATAAAAATCACTTCCTTCAACTGATTAGGAAAATAAAACCATATAATCATCTCTAGAGTTACAGGAAAAACATTTGATATATTTAAATGTCCATTCTAATAAAATATTAGCAACTCAGAACAGAAGGAAACTTCCACTGTATGGTTGAACATACCTACAAACAGCCTACATGAGATACATTTAATTTTAAAGTTTTAAAGCATTCCAGTGAAAATCAAGAACAAGATGTCTGCCTACTATAGTCATCACTATTCAATAGAATACTAAAAGTCCTAGTTAATCCAGAAGGCAAGAAAAATAAAAAGGCATGAAAATAGAAATAAGGAAAAAAATATCATTATTTGCATAGCATATGATTGTATACCAGAAAATAAAAAATAAAATATTGGCAATAATAAGAGAGCTCTTAACTTTAGTTATTGATTTAATATATAAGTAAAACTATAAGAATTTCAAGGGAATAGGTATTTTTTTTCAGATGATATGATTTCTACCTAGAAAATTAATAGAATAAAAGTGAACCATTAGAACTACCATGAAAATTTAGCAAGGTATCAAGACACAAATTAAATATTAAAAAATCAACAGCCCTTTTTCATATACTCAACAAACAAAAGAAAATAAGATATCAATTATAATAGCAATAAAGTCTACAAAATAGCTAAAAATTAGCTAAAGAAAGAATATACACAAATTTTACAGAGAAATTCTAAAAACTATTAAAGATTCTAAGAGTATTTCTGATAATTGGAGTTTTATGGAAGGAGTTATTATTATTAAAAAAATTATAATTCTTTTAAAATCATTCCATAACTTCAGTAAATTCCTAGTTAAAATTCCAGCTGGATTTTGGAAGTACTTAGTAAACTTATTTTTTACATTATATGGAAGAATAAATGGCTACAAATTTCTAAATCATTTATTTTTATTTTTATTTATTTATTTTTTCCCCCAAAGCCCCAGTAGATAGTTATATGTCATAGCTGCACCTCCTTCTAGTTGCTGTATGTGGGACACGGCCTCAGCATGGCTGGAGAAGTGGTGCGTCTGTGCGCGCCTGGGAACCGAACCCGGGCCACCAGCAGAGAAGCGCATGCACTTAACCGCTAAGCCACGGGGCCGGCCCCTCTAAATCATTTTTGAAAGAGGAAAGCAAAAGTTCATTCACAATAGAATAAGTCCTAAATGCAAAAGATAATAGTACAAAGTTAATACCAGATAATATAGCAGAATATCTATATGACCTATTAGTCGGGAATTATTTCTTAAACTAAATTTCCAATTTGGAAACTCTAGAGCCTTGGGGAAAAGTGGCCTATAGGGGGTCATTCCCCTGACCCTCCACACACACATAGATAGTTCTAGGTAAACAAGGGTGCCTGAGGGTGCTGGTGCCTCTTGTTCCCAACCTTCACCCCGAAGGACTCGGCCCTACATAGAGTCTTGTAACTAGGTTGGTTTCTGCTGGGCAGGGGTTCTGGGTTCTCCATCCTTTGGGGGACTGGAGCGGGCATGTCTAGGTCGGGGGGCAGCACAGACTATGCCACTGTTTTGCTTCTGAATCAAACGGCACAAAATTTATGGTTGTTTTGCAAAAAAAGAATAATAAAATAAAAGTAAAAGTAAAAATTGCTCAATTTATTTTATAAAATTATGGCTTTCTCTTCAATCAAGTATACACTGAACAAAATTAATGGGTGAAAAATTGACAGAAGTATTTGGCATTCTAAAACTAAAATATATTTGTTTTTAATACATATATATAGAGAGTAATAAGGGAAGGTGTTTAAAAGAGTGCTGAATGAAATACATTAATAAAGGAAGCATACGTATAATATCTTTTGTTGAAATTAAAGTTCTACTCAAAGTAATTAGTCATTAAAGAAATGAAGATAAGACAAGATCTCATTTTACACCACCAACTTGGCAAAATCAGAAAGCTGCAGAAGCCCAGTGTTTGCAGGGATGTGAGATAGGTGGCATTCCCCAAGCATTGGTGGTGGTGAAGTAATTCTGGAGAATTTGCAGCAGTATCTTGTCTCATGATGCGCATGTTGACCCTGAAATTTCACTTTCGAATGTGCATAATAGAAAATACCCAGCTCCAGAGGGAACATATAGAAAGATGTTTATCACAGCATTTTTAAGGTAGTGAGGTGTTGGAAGCATGTTAGATGTTCACCCCTATGGCAACACGTAAGTAAATGCAGTAGATGCACACTACAGGATTCTGTGCTGCAGGTAGAAACAACAGACTAGACACAGAGTAATATAGAAGGTCTTTAAAAGAGTGCTGAATGAAATACATCAATAGATGAAGCTTACAGTATTATAACTTTTGTTATGGAACTTAAAGTTGTACACATCAAACACCACCACATTTTTTAAGAACACATAGAACAGAAGGATAACACAGTAGTACATTAGAATGTGGTGAAGAGAAGGAAATGGGGATAAATAAATAAAAGAGTTTACAGAGGAGGTCTGCTCAGACCAAATGAAATCCATGAGACTTTAAATGGAGAAGAATGATTAACTCAACAATCTGCACTTACAATTACAAAGGCAAAACACAACACAATAAAGCAAACATTGAAAAATATTTAATGATGCACTACGGCATAGAGACTGAACTGGGATAATGGGTTGCACCATGGGAAATCCTTCTCAGGGAAAAACCATAAAAATATATAATATTTTATAAAACACTTATATTTGTAGGCACAGAATCAAAATATCTGCAACATCAAAACCCTCTGGTTGAAAATGTCAGAATTGTTGTAATCATTCAAGGGTACAGATTGGGATAAATGTCTATGCTGTGCCACTAGGTGATAGCAGAGACTAAAACAAAGTTTCAGCATTCTAGTTATTACTACAAAATTAGAAGCCCCCCAAATCATCAAGCAGCTTAAATTCATGCTTAAATTCACAGTAAATTGTTAGTTCTAAAAATAATTGAAAATGACTTACATAAATATGCACATAAAATTAAAAATATATCAATAATAATATTGGAATAGAATCAAAGGGAATTTATAGCTGGTAAAATACGATGAAGCCAAGAATGGAGTAAATTTTAAAAAGTGTCATTAAACGCTATACACTGGTTATATGTGGGTTGCAAATTATTAGAGGACATTCAAATGTTAAGACAGGATTAATTACATATTCACAGTGTTTAGAAGACATAGACAAATAAGTAGTTCAGGAAAAGGGTATCTATTGCTCGTCCTGAGCCCACAAAAAAATTTCTCTCATCAGTTCTTATAAAGAAGAAACTATTTGATTCAATGAACAATGTTCTTAGGAAAGTTCATTCAATAAATTTTGCGAGGTTCACAGGTCTGTTTTTTTAAGTCTGTTAACATAAGGTGATCATATCAGCCTAAAGCAAAAAATGGGGAAAATAACTCTGCACAACATCTCATGATCTGGTCCAGTGTGTCACTCTTTGATATTCTGGCAATCTCAAAAGCATATTTTACATTATCTATAGGAATGAATAGACTCTAAATCTCACATAAATTTTGCTTATGTTGAACTAATATAATTATTTTTGAGCATCAGGGACTTTTAGATTATGTACTCTAACATAAACCTTATGGAGAACAGTTTTTTATAATCTGTTAAATGCAGAGCAGTACCTTTAATAATTAGTTGAGCTATGGGTGGAATTACCAATTGGAAAGTTTTTATCGCTCTTGGAGATCTACTCAAGAACCGTTGCTTGAATCTCAGGTTTGCTCCCAGGAGGCTAACACCCTTAGAGAGTACCAAGATTCTTCTTGAGGTATAATTTTGGTTCTATTTTTAAGACATAGGCTCTGGTTTGCCTAACCACAACTCTTTCCATCCCCAGTGCATAACCAATTCTATCTCAGAGAGAATGTCAGATACAACTTAAGACAAGAAAATATTTAAGACACGTATGAGCCCTAATTTGGGTACAAAGTGTCCTGAGGAAAAAGCACCTATGGTTTTGAGCTTTGAACAATATTATTTCCAGGTTACCTATTCAAGTGAAATTGGTTACCAACTACACACTGACGTACCCAAATGGATAGATGAATTGCCAAATGGGGTTATACCACTGATTGTCTCCCAGAATATATTTCCACTTCCTCTAGAATAAATCAACCCTCCAAATATTAGCTGAGCAGAAGAAAAGCTACATCTTTTAGGCACCGTTTTAGGTGGTTGGGTTTATTTTGACAGCAGTCTGACCAATGGAGTGTACAACTTCTACAAAGTGGATCTGAAGCAGTGGGAGGTGTATGTGCTCAGCTTACTCCCTTCTCTTTATTGCTGGCTAAAAGGTGGGCTTGGTCGAAAGACCTTTGGCAACCATCTCAGAGGACAGAATGACCTTTGGAATGAGTATGAAGCATGGTAAAGACCAAAACAAAACAAAGCAAAACAAAAGTACAAAAAAAAACAAACTAAAGAGAAAACTAGCAACCAAGTCCCTCACAGGTGGAATGCCAGAACAACCCCGAATTGCAAACTCCCAGTCTCTTCACAGCACAGAGAAATATAACTACATCTTTTTAAAGATACTGTTCATTTGAATTTTCTGTCACTTGCAGCTAAACTTGATCCCCAAAATCCATGTTGTTGGCCGAATATCAATTAAAGGTTGACAGCTTTGGTTCATGAAATGTGAACTTATAGCTCTTTATTTTTCTCACTGTAATGACCTATATGGATTATTTACTTTTTGCTAAGGCTAAATCAAATTTTTGACAATGGCACCCATGTTATCGCTATATAAATTCATTATTATCTGTATATTTTCTACAATTAGGGAGAAAATGCAACCAGCCATTCTAAGATTTGTATGAAAAGAAGCATGTTAGAAATCAGAGTTAACTTCTGGGGATATGGTAGAGTGAAATATTTCATAACTCACTTTACCAAGATGAATTCAAACTAGAAAATGTACCTTCATCTATATTGAATCTAGGGAAGAGTTGTAACTTAAAACAAAAACCAAGGAAGTTATAATCATAGTTGGAATAAATTTTTGGCACACATTTTCATTAATTTTGATAAGATGAAAGATTGATGTCTGTAGTTTAGGGGAATAAATTCAATTCAGGAGACAATTAACAAATGCTACTGGTGCCTTTGTTAGAAGGCAACTAAGGAGGAAAAAATATCATGGAAAAGGAGGATAAATTAATGTGTGAGAAACTTTTGGTGGAGCCAATGCAAATGGACTTTGGCTTTAGAAATTAGGGCATGACTACATGACTTTTGACATTGTTGGTGTGCAGTGGCCTATATGGTTCAACATGACTGATTTTATGTGTTGTATAAGGGCCTCTTTACTGCTGTCGCCTGGA
Source organism: Diceros bicornis minor (assembly GCF_020826845.1). Classification (NCBI taxonomy): domain Eukaryota; kingdom Metazoa; phylum Chordata; class Mammalia; order Perissodactyla; family Rhinocerotidae; genus Diceros; species Diceros bicornis. The sequence goes on from NC_080743.1 coordinate 62,764,649, forward strand.
CAGGTAGCTGTAGGTTTTTTCATCTAACGTCCATTTGAGGTTTCTACTGTGACAGATTGCTATTGCTCAGGATGGATTTGTCCAAGTTAAGTGGCTGTTTTTATATAGAGGAGTGTGTTAGGTCAGTTTCTCAGGAAACAAACTCAGATGGACATCTATATGTAGAAAGTTTATTAGGAAGTGCTCTCAGGAACAACACCTGTAAAAGAGCGAGGGAAGCAGAACTGAGCAGAGGGAAAGGTGGGAGTTTGAGGTAGTTACAGCAGAGGATTTATTCAAGCTCACAGAGAGTTCTGGACCTAGGCTGGCCCTTTAGATAGTTCCTAGAACAGATAATGAGTCTGTACCTTTTTATTCCCACATTTGATGTGTGCTCTCCCCAGGGAAGAAACATTCTCTCAGACAAAACAACTCTTTCCACCTGAAGACAATTCCTGGAAAGGAACCTATCTATGAATAGTCAGCAGCTAATACTCTGCTAAGCTGGGGGAATGAGCAGACTTATCCTGACAAGGTTATATTGGTGACTTGCCACAGGATCCGCTAGAGCAAGAGTGTGTTCCTTTGGAAGAAGAGCTTTACTTGATTGGCCTTAGATAAATGCACAGGTCTCACAAAGTCAGTACTGAAAATACAGGCCACAAGACCAAAGCAAATCTTGGGCAATGTTCATGAGATTCTATAAGCACTGACCTTCAAATAGGCTGCCTTAGCAGCAATGGCTGAGGCAAAGATTCAGTGAAAGGAAACAGATTGGTCTTAGAAATGGATTATTTTAAACATTAGGCAAAAAGAAAGTCATGGCAGTTTTTGCCTTGGCTTTCAGTAGACTAGGTAGGTAGCCCAGATGAGATGCCTCAAATTTGTTTCCTCTCCTATATTATTTTGAAATGCTGTCATAGTCAAGAAGGAGACCTGGGAGGAAACTAACCTTGAATTCATGTGGCTTCTACACAGGCTCAGGAGTCATCTCCCACTATATAGTCACAATTTGTCTATACCAGCTCTTTTATTGCCTAGATTTGTGAGACACAAATTGTGACTTCACTGATGGAGGGAGAGTAAGTTTTATTAATAAACATTTAAAAAAGGAACAGAAAGACTTCTGCTTCTAGAAATGGTAGACTACCTAATTTGGATCAACTCTCTAGTCAAGGACAACTAGAAAAATCAAGACAAATATAAAATAAAATCTGCCTCAAAGCATTGAATAACCTACAAAGGAGAGTGTATTCCTAGGTCAATATCTGGGAGAAGACAGAAACTCAGAGAGATGAGCCCTGTATTTGGGGCTGCTTTTATACCAGGGGCACCTGCTGATTCTACAGGAGGCAGCTAAAGAGATTGAGAAGCTAAGCGAATCTTTCAGCAGATTCATAAATCTTCAAAGATATAAATGAGGCCTGAATTTTCGGTTGCGGCCTTAAAGAGCTGCATCCTAGGAGTAAGTGTGAAGCAGAACGAGAGTAACCTTTGTGGAGACCGTAACTAAGTTTCAAATTATCTTAATCTCTGAAATTAATAAGGTAATTTTGTATTGTCAATGCCCCTAAGTGATTCTGAAGGAAAATAACATTATTCTGAGCCCCAAATCCTTTCTATATTTTTTAAATGGAAAGGATCAAAATTCTAAGACAAAAACAACAAAAAAAATTAAACATCACCCAGAAACCTAAAGAGACAAGGTAAAATGAACAAAACTTTTAAAAAAAAGGACAACAGAGAGCAGACCCAGACTTACCAGGGTCCTAGATAATGGAGTTATCAGGCACAGACTTTAAAACAAGTAGGCTTAACAAGCTCAAGGAGAAAAAAATAAGATGGAAAATTTTCGAAGCCATAAGGAAAGAACAAAAGGAAATTCTTTAATAGAGAAATAAAACGATAGCAGCTAAAAAAAATGAATTGATGTAATAGCAAATAGGGCCCTGCTGAAGAGGGAATTTGTGAACTGGAACCTAGATTAGAATATATCCAGGATAAATTTTGGAGGGCCAAAAGTTTGGAAAATATAGAAAAGATAAAGTATGCAATTGAGGAAATACCATGAAAAGGTCAAACATATGTGTATATCTGAAGTCACAAAATGACAAAAGAGAGAACGGAGTAGATAATGGTTGAGATGAAATAATGACTAAAAACTCTCCAAAATAGAAAGTGAGGTTCAAAAATTCCAATGAATCAGAGCAAAAGGAACAAAAAGTAAGTCATACCAAGCACATCATAGTAAAACTACTGAAAACTGAAGACAAGGAGAATATGTTAAAAATAGCCAGGGAAAAGAGACTCATTTCCTAAGGAGAAGCAATAATTAGACTAACATCTGACTTCTCAAAAACAAAAATAGCAGCCAGAAATTAACATAATGTTGTTTTCAGCAACCTAAGACAATAAAAGTGAAGATCTATAATTCTAAACTCAATGAAAATATTCATCACAACTGAAGGTAAATACTTTTTTCACAGGAACAAACTGGAATAATTTGTCACCATACAAGGAAATGCTGAAAGGTATTCTTTAGGGAGAAGGTACACTACTACAAAGGGATAGAAAAACTAATTATGATGTTGGAAGTCAGGATAGAGGTTATGTTGAGGGATGAGAGATGGAGTAATTTTGGGAGTGGCATAAGGAGTCTTCTGAGGTGCTAGTGAGATTCTGCTTCTTGACCTAAATTGCATAACACAGGTGTGTTCTCTTTGTGATAAGTCAATGATCTTTATAATTATGATTGTGTACTTTTTTGAATGCTCATTATACTCCAGTAGAAAGTATAAGTAAAGATAGGAGGTTTTGAAACATTTATTGCACACAAATTTTTTCAATTGGTGAAAAACAACTAGATTCTGGTTGTCTTTTTAAAAATCCTCATATGGATTATTTTTAATTTATACTGAAATTCTTTAGGAATGAAAAAATTAATCTGATGAATAAGAAATGAGTAAATAATCAGCAGAGTTATCAAATGTTAATAGCAAAAGGAAATGAAAATTCCTAAACAATACTTGAATACATAATATGTATCAAAAAATTAAATATAATTAAATTATAGAATTATGTGGGATTATGACTGTAGGAAAATATTGTCATGCTTAATGACCATATAATGTGGGTCAGTCAATTTTTGGCAGGGCAAAGTCAAGCATACAGAGCATCATCTAAGAAAATGTACCAGTATTCTCTTCATTTGACAAGGATTATAGCAAATTATGACAAATTATGGCAGAACATTTATGCAGAAGACTAACATTAACAACAAATAATATAACACATTACATAGGGAATGAAATACAAAACTAAGCAATTAAGATTTTGGTAGATGTGATCAATCAAATAATTTTAAATAACGTAAGAAATGCTAAATATTTTCCTCTAAGGTTTGATAATATAGCCTCAGATATAAGCCAAGTACAACACAAAATTATTAAATTTATGTATTTCCAAATTTGTATAGTTCCACATGAAGTATTTTTTGTGTGTTAAAGAATTTTCCCACTACATGAATGACTGGAAATTATATAAATCATTCCTAGGCAAGTTACAAGAACTGAATACAGAGAAAAAGGATTTGAAGAGTCAGACAGATGACAGTGCCACCATACATGGAAACTGTAATCAACAACATTTGAAGGTCTTGAAAAAATTCTATGACATTCTCTGTTCTTTGATCTGTGCACCTTGTTTTAAGAATTTTGGTAGTAAAAGATAGTACAAGTCTATCTTTAAGTAGTTTTAGAAAACGTGACACAGGAGTAGTACTATTACTTTTAGGTCTCAACAAAACTTTGGAGTGTATTGAAAACATAAATACATATAAAATTAAAACCATTATTGATGTTTTTTAAAATGTTTTATCAAGGCAATATTGGCTTATAACATTATGTAAATTTCAGGTGTACATCATTATATTTCAATTTCTGTGTAGATTACCTCGTGTTCATCACCCAAAGTCTAATTGCCATCTATGACCATATACATGTGCCCTTTTTTTTTTTTTTTTTTTTTTGTGAGGAGATCAGCCCTGTGCTAACATCCGCCAATCGTCCTCTTTTTTTGCTGAGGAAGACGGCCCTGGGCTAACATCTGTGCCCATCTTCCTCCACTTTATATGGGACACCGCCACAGCATGGCTTACCAAGCAGTGCGTCGGTGCGCGCCCGGGATCCGAACCAGCGAACCCCGGGCCGCCGCAGCGGAGCGCGCGCACTTAACCGCTTGCGCCACCGGGCCGGCCCCTACATGTGCCCTTTTATCCTTAGCTTTCCCCTCTTCTCATCTGGAACAACCAATCTATTCTCTGTGCCTTTGTCTGTGTTTTTTTTGTTGTTATTGTTGTTTTAAATATTCCTCATGAGTGAAATCATACAGTATTTGGCTTTCTCCATCTGACTCCTGTTGCTTACCATCATGCCCTCAAGGTATATCCATGTTGTTGCAAATGGTAAGAGTTCATCTTTTTTATGGCTGAGTAGTATTCCATTGTGTGTGTATGTATGTGTATATATATATATATATATATATATACACATATAAGATGTGTTATCAATTTATCAATTTATCCATTGATGGATGCTTCTATTGTTCCCAAGTCTTTCCTATTGTGAACATAGAGGTTCATATATCTTTTTGAATTAGTGATTCTATGTTCTTTGTATATATACCCAATAGTGGAATAGCTGGATCTGATGGTATTTCTTTTCATTTCATGAGAAATCTCCATACTATTTTCCATAATGGCTACACCAGTTTGCATTTCCACCAGCAGTATATGAGGGTTCCCTTTTCTCCACATTCTCTCTAATACTTGTTATTTCTTGTCTTGTTAATTATAGCCATTATGATGGGTGTGAGGTGATATCTCATTGTGGTTTTGATTTGCATTTCCCTAATGATTAATGATGTTGAACATCTTTTCATGTGCCTGTTGGCCACCTGTATATCTTCTTTGGAAAAATGTGTATTCAGATCCTCTGCCCATTTTCTAATCAGTTTGTTTGTTTTTTGTTGTTGAGTTCTATGGGTTCTTTATATATTTTGGGTATTAATCCCTTATTATGTGCATGATTTGCAAATGTCTTCTCCCAATCAGTGGGTTGCCTTTTCATTTTGTTAACAGTTTCGTTTGCTGTGTAGAAGCTTTTTAGTTTGATGTAGTTCTATTTGTTTATTTTTGCTGTTGTTTCTCTTGCCTGTGGAGACATATTCAAAAAGATACTGCTAAGACCAATGTCAAAGAGTGTGCTGCCTATGTTTTCATCTAGGAGTTTTATGATTTTGGGTCTTACATTCTAGTCTTTAATCCATTTTGAATTAACTTTTGTGCGTGGTATATGATAGTGGTCTAGTTTACTTTTTTATTTTTTATTCTTTTGTTTATTGTGGCAACATTGGTTTATAACATTGTATAAATTTCAGGTGTACCTCATTATACTTCTATTTCTGCATAGATTACATCATGTTCTCATGTTCACCACCCAAATACTAATTACAGTCCATCACCACACACATGTGTCTAATTATCCCTTTCACCCTTCTCCCTCCCCCCTTCCCCTCTGGTAACCACCAATCCACTCTCTGTCTCTATGTGTTTGTTTGTTGTTATTATCTACTACTTAATGAGTGAGATCATACAGTATTTGACCTTCTCCCTCTGACTTATTTCACTTTGCATAATACTCTCAATGTCCATCCATGTTGTCAAAAATGGCTGGATTTCATCGTTTCTTATGGCTGAGTAGTATTCCATGGTGTATAAATACCACATCTTCTTTATCCATTCTTCCCTTGATGGGCACTTAGGTTGCTTCCAAGTCTTGGATATTGTGAATAACGCTGCAATGAACAGAGGGGTACATGCATCTTTATGCATTGATGTTTTCACATTCTTTGGATAAATACCCAGCAGCGGAATAGCTGGATCGTATGGTAGTTCTATCCTTAATTTTTTGAGGAATCTCCATACTGTTTTCCATAGTGGCTGCACCAGTTTGCACTCCCACCAGCAGTGTATGAGAGTTCCCTTCTCTTCACATCCTCTCCAACTCTTGTTGTTTCCTGTCTTGTTAATTACAGCCATTTTGACAGGCGTGAGGTCATATGTCATTGTAGTTTTGATTTGCATTTACCTGATAATTAAAGATGCTGAACATCTTTTCATGTGCCTGTTGGCCATCTGTGTATCTTCTTTGAGAAATATCTGTTCAGGTCTTTTGCCCCTTTTTTTAATTGGATTGTTAATTTTTTGTTGTTGAGATGCCTGAATTCTTTATATATTTTAAAGATTAATCCCTTATCAGATGTATGGTCTGCAAATATCTTCTCCCAATTGTTAGGTTGTCTTTTCACTTTGTTGATGGTTTCCTTTGCTGTACAGAAGCTGTTTAGTTTGATGCAGTCCCATTTGTTTATTTTTTCTATTGTTTCTCTTGCCCGGTGAGACATGGTGCTTGAAAATATGTTGCTAAGACTGATGTCGAAGAGCGTACTGTCTGTGTTTTCTTCTAGAAGTTTCACAGTTTCAGGTCTTACATTCAAGTCTTTAATCCATTTTGAGTTAATCTTTGTGTATGGTGTAAGGTAATAGTCTATTTTCATTTTTTTGCATGTTCCTGTCCAGTTTTCCAAACACCATTTGTTGAAGAGAGTGGTCTAGTTTAATTCTCTTGCATGTGACTGTCCAGTTTTACCAGAAAAATTTATTGAAGAGACTTTACTTTCTCCATTGTGTGTTCTTGGCTCCTTTGTAGAACATTAGTTGTCCGTAGATTTGTGGGTTTCTTCCTGGGCTTTCAATTCTGTTCCATTGATTTGTGTGTCTTTTTTTCCAGCAAAGATTTTATAGAAATAGAAATAAAGGAAGTAAGGAAGTTCTCTATTTGCCAATCAGCAGTGTCCCCACCCAGAACCCTATGGGTGCTGAGCCAGCAATTGTTCTTGTTTACAGAGAAAATGAAAATACAAGATACCAAAACATATGGGATGCAGTAAAAGCAGTACTAAGAGAAAAGTTTAAAGCAATACAGGTCTACCTCAAAAAACAAAAAAATTTCAAATAAACAATCTAACAACACACCTAAAGGACATGGGAAAAAGAAGAACAAATGAAGCCCAAAATCAGTAGAAGGAGGGAAATAGTAAAAATCAGGGCAGAAATAAATGAAATAGAGGAGATAAATACAACTCTCAACAAAGTGAATGTACAGATTCTGTGCAATTCCAAGTAGAATCTCAATAACTTTCTTCAAGGAAATAGAACAAAGAATTCTAAATTTATATGGAACAACGAAAAACTCTGAATAGCCAAAGCAATTCTGAGCAAAAAGAAAAAAAAACCTTACCTTTCTTGTCTTGATCTCATCCCTTGTGGTTTGATGGCTTTCTTTAGTATTAGGTTTGGGTTCCTTTCTCTTAAATTTTTTCTGTATTTATTATAGGTTTCTGGTTTGTGATTACCATGATGTTCATATATAATAACCTACATAGATAGCAATGTGTACTAAGTTGATGGTCTCTCTTGTTTGACCTCCTGCTAAAAGATGGTCTCTTTTACTCCCCTCCTCCCACATTTTACATTTTTGATATCATATCTAACCTCTTTTCTGTGCATGTGTATCCACTACCCTCTTATCATGGGGGTAGAAAATTTTAGTACTTTTGTCTTTTGACCTTCATATTAGCTTCATAGGTGGTTGATCTGTTATGTTTACTGTATCTTTACCTTTACCAGTGATTTTATTGGTTTTTGTTTCTTTGTTTATTTTCTTATTCCTCTGAGGTCTTCTCTTTTCCACTTACATAAGTCTCTTTAGCATTTCTTGTAAGGCTGGTTTCTTGATGATAAACTCCTTTAGTTTTTGCTTGTCTGGGAAACTCTTTCTCTCTCCTTCCATTCTGAATGATAACCTTGCCAGGTAGAGTATTCTTGGCTGTAGGTTTTTTCCTTTCAGCTCTTTAAATGGATCGTGCCACTCCCTTCTAGCCTATAAGGTTTCTGCTGAGAAGTCAGCTGATAGCCTTACGAGGTTTCCTTTGTATGTAACTTGTTGCCTTTCTCTTGCAGTTTTTAGGATTCTCTCTTTACTTTTAATTCTGGACATTTTAATTATAACGTGTCTTGGTGTGGGCCTCTTTGGGTTTATCTTGTTTGGTGCTGTCTGTGTTTCCTGTACCTGGATGTCTGTTTTCTTCCTTAGGTTAGGAAAGTTTTCAGCTATTATTTCTTCAAATAGATTCTCTTCCCCTTTGTCTCTCTCTTCTCCTTCTGGGACACCTATAACACAGATGTTAGTGCGCTTGATGTTGTCCCAGAGGTCCCTTGAACTGTCCTTGTTCTTTTTGTTTCTTTTTTCTTTTATCTGTTCAGCTTGGGTGATTTCCTCCAGTCTTTTGTGCAGCTCACTGATTCATTCTTCTGTAACATCTACTATGCTATTGAAGTCCTTCTAGTGAATTTTACATTTCCAGTATATCATTCTTTATTTATGATTGATTCTTTTTTCTATTTTCCAGTTCTTTGTTGAAGTTCTCACTGAGTTCATCCGTTCTTCTCCCAAGGTCAGTGAGCATCCTTATGACTATTAGTTTGTACGCTTTGTCAGGTAGATTGTTTACCTCTGTTTCATTTAGTTCTCTTCCTGTGGTTTTGTTCTGTTCCCTTACTTGGAACGTATTCCATTGTGTCCTTATCTTACCTCTTTATTTGTTCTTATATCTACATATTAGGTAGGTCAGCTATGTCTCCCAATCTTGGAGAGGTAGCCTTATGTTAGAGACGCCTTATGAGGGAGGCCCAGCAGTGTGCTTTCCTCTTGTCACCAGTTCCAAATGTTCCAGGAGTGTCCCCTGTGTGGGCTATGTGTGTCCTTCTGTTGTGGCAGGGTTGCTCTCACTGCAGGTGCCAGGGGAGGCTAGGCTGTCTCCCTGGCCAGCTGGTTGTAATGCTTAGCTGCAGGTGGCTGCTATAGTCCTTTCAGTCACTTTATCAGGCATGAGGATCCCCAGCACAGTTGGCAGCAAGGCCTAATAGCACATTCCTGTTGCAGTTTCTCTGTTAAATGAGTAAGCCCCCAGTATGGCTAGTTTCTAGGCTCTGGGGCTTACAATTGCTGTAGGCCTCTGGCCTGCAAGGCTGTTGTCAGCTCTCTCAGGACTCCAGCTGAGTGGGGCTGGCCCCAGGTATGGAGCACTCAATTTTTCAGGCTTTGGGAGGTGGCACTGATCCCCTATGTGGCTGTTTGAGAAGCACAAGTCTGATGCAGCTGAAAAGCCCAGTGTCCCACAGGTCCACACACCCCCTCAACACAGTCCTGCCCTGTGCACACTCCACGGCCCACTGAAGTGGATGCAGTCACCCCACTGCAGAGTCCTCACACACTCCACTGCCCCTCGCACACACCCTGCCTGAGAGAGGCAGACCCACTCACCCAGCTGCAGAGGTTCCTGGCACCCCATGTATGCAGGCCCACAGGTTGCCTGAGGTCTTGCTGTTGGGTGGAGCCAGTTCCTTGTACAGGCTGCCAGCCCCGGCGGAGCTAGATTAAATTGGTGCTATAGTGGTTGGGGCAGACCCTGGGATAACAGGTCAAGGGAATAACTCCAATGTTGTCTGCCAGTGTCTGTGTCAGCATTCCTAAACTAGGTCACAATAAAGGCTGCTGCCAATGTCTCAGTCCCTTGGGAGGTGGTCCCAGCCTGGGGAGGTCTCACCTCTCACTGAGATGCACCCAGAGCCTATCAAGTAAATCTTCTTTCCCCCAAGGACTGTACCCCTTTCTTTCTGGTGATTTTAGGTTGCTTTGTGAAGTGGGTGAATTTGTGCATGGGCCTTTTAAGATCAGGCTTTTTTTCCCTTATGTCTGAGAGTTTTTCTGGGGGTATTCCCCGATATTGTTAAGATATTACGACACTTGTCTCAGTTGTGCTAAGTCCAAAAGCTACTTATTGTGGTAATTCTCCCCCAATCGGATCTCCTACTCCTCAGGGGAAGGCTTCATACCTTAGGATTGCTCCCAGCTGGCTGTGAAGTTCCATGGCTGAAAGGTGGCATTTTTCAGTCCACAAAGGAATTTCTGCCTCTTCCAAATAGTCAGCATAGAATATCTCATTAAAATTGCATCAGTGAGCTAAACTATTTTCGCTTTATCTAAATTTTTAAATAAATATGAATAACAGCAAACCAACTAAAATAAAATTCATAGTGGATAAAATTGCACATAGTAACATTTAGATCAGTACAATTCAACCTGGGAAAATTGCATTTTGGTAGAAATAATGGATACAAAAGAAAACTCACAAAAGCAAAATCCTTACAGGTAAAATTCAACATTTAATTTGCCTATTAGTCTTTAGCATGTATAATTTTTTTCTCATACAAAAAGAATTAATCTAATGAATATACTTTCAAAAATATATAAATAAAATTGGGAAATAGAAATTATTTAATGGGGTTTTAGAATAATGGAATTAAGTTGACTTAAGGGAATTTACTTGGTATACTTTCTCATAGATACTTTAATTGGGAGATTTAAGTAAAGTGACTCCCCAAAGTTGGAGAAATTCAGATTTTTAGATTACAAATGCAATGTAGAGATCTCATTTAAAGCTGACCGTAACTATGGAAAAACATATGGGGAAAGTAGCCCAGAGTCAAACAAAATCCTCCACTTACAGAAAGTCTTACTACAAAGCTCCCCACATCAATGGAATTTACTTACAACGTACCAAGTTGAGTTTACCTGCTCTTCTTAAAGTGGTAGGTTAAGATAAGCCTCCCAACAGATGAACAGCTGTTACTGCAGGTGACTGTCCATATCAGGCACTGGGGTTTTCATTCAGATTGGAGTGAAGCTGAGCAACATAAAATTTTCAGAGGAAGAGCTGCAACTTGATGCCTGTGAATGTTTGTATTTCACCACTAGGTCTTCCTGGGAGTTAAAAGTTAATGAACAGACTGTGGTGTGTTGAAGTTTTCCTATGAATAAAATGGATTTATTTTGTGTATATATCTTATTTGTTTGTTTGCTTGCTCCTAAAAACTTTCAGACACCCCTTGTGTCCTGCCTCGCACCTTCTCAGCACACATTTTACCCCCAGCCATTGCTAAGGCAACTGGTGACAGAACCTAACTTCTGTTGCATGGTGTATCTTTTGATTTTTGCACTAAGGCTTTTCTCATGATGTGGTTGAGACACCTGTGAGAAGCCGCTTATCACTTATGAACACTCAAAACTGCAAGACTGGGGGAATTAACACCCCATGCATCAGTCCTTGACTACTAGGGACTCGGGATCCATGGACAGTATTGAGGCATGATCTGCATGTTCATCAGAGAGTTCCAGTGGGATCAGATCCTGGTTTTCCATAGTGCTGACCACTCTGATACTACACCATTGTATTGGCTCTATCTCCTTTCCTGTTTTGCACTTCCCAGATACTCCTAGTATCTGATATCATGTCCCCAAATAAAGTCTTATCTCTAAAGCTCCCCACATCAATATAGTTTACTTTGACTTTCTCTTCTTTCCTGTTTTAGAGTCTACTCTCTAGAAGGAACCTAAGCATAACAGACTACCCTGAGAAAAAATTTTTTCAGCGCCCTGAAGTCTCCCTCATGGCTCTACTTCCCAGTCAACATCTTTTTGAAGACAACAACTGTTCTGATATGTATCACCATAGATTGCTTTTGGTTCTGTGTTTGAACTTCATATTACTAGAATCATAGTAAGTTCTATTTTGTGTCTGTCTTCTTTCACTCAACATTGTTTCTGTGAAATTTATCCACGTTGGGGCGTATAGAAGTAGTTCATTATTTTTCATTACTGTATAGAATTCCACTTGTGACTAGAGCACAATTTATTCCTTGTACTGTGGATGGACATTTGAATTGTTCCCAGTTTTTAACTATTTTGAATAGAGCTGCTTTGAACATTTTTATACATGTCATTTTGTGAACAAAAACATTCTTTTATCTTGGGAATATACATGGACATGGATTGCTGGGTTACAGGCTATACATGTTTTTTACATTTCATAGATACTGGCAAACTGGATTTCATAGTAGTTATACCAATATAACTTCCATCTTCTCCACATCCTCACCCATATTTGATATTATTAACCCTTTGATTTTAGCGTTTCTGGTGGGGTTGTAGTGTATCCAGTTGTTTTAGTTCATATTTATCTCTTGATTAATGGTACTTAATGTATTTTCATATGCCTATTAGTCAGTTAGATACACTCTTTGTGAAGTACTAGTTTAAGTTATTAGCTATTTGTGTGTGCGTGGTGAGGAAGGAGGTCAGTCTTCTTCTTATTGATTTGAAGCTCTTTATAATTTATAAATACTAGTCATTTGTTGGATATAGGTATTGTGAATATTGTCTACCAGTTTTTGATTTACTTTTCATTCTCTTAAAGTTGTATTTTGATGAAAAGGTTTTCTCTTTAACTGGATATAGTTTATTGATATTTTTCTTTATGGGTATCGTGATCTACTCCTATAAATTATTTACTCTTACTCCAAGGTCATGGGATATTCACCTTAATATGTGGTTCTCAAACTTAACTGGGCTTCAGAATCATCTAGAAGGCTTTTAAAGCACAGATTGTTGGGACATATCTCCAGAGTGTCTAATTCTCTAGGTCATAAAGAGGTCCAAGAATTTACATTTTTTACACCTTCCAGATGATGCTGATTCTGCTGGTCTGGGGATCACACTTTGAAAACAACTGCACTATTTTAACTTTGAGAAACTTAACTATTTTATTTTTATATTTAGATCTACAGTATATGTGGACTTGATTTTTGTGTGTGGTGTGAAATAGGGGTAAATTTTTACTTTATTTCCATTTTATTTTCTTTATTTATTTTTTTGGTGAGGAAGATAAGCCCTGAGCTAACATCTGTTGCCAATCCTCTTCTTTTGCTGTAGAAGATTGGCTCTGGGCTAACATCTGTGCCCATCTTCTTCTACTTTATATGTGAGACGGCTGGCACAGCATGGCTTGATAAGCAGTGAGTAGGCCCATGCCTGGGATCTGAACCTGTCAACCCCCGACCACTGAAGCGGAGCACACAAAGCTAACAACTACACCACTGGGCCGGCCCCTAAAATTTTATTTTTTGCACTATTAGTCAGTTGACTAATACCACTAGTAAGCAGTACCAATTATGCTATAATTTAAGTGTCCATCTATGAATCTGTTTCTGGACTCCTTATTCTGGTCTTTTCTTCTATAAATCTATCCTTGTGCCAATGCAATATAATAATGTTAATTACTTTAGATTTATAATAAATCTTGATAACCACTGGAGTAATTATTCCTACTTTCTTCTTCTTCAAGTGCATCTTGTGAATCCAGAGGAAAAATAAATTGTTTCTCTTTGGGCTTAATAAAGAAAATTCAAGTTAGTTATACAATTTAGAGAACAGAGATGTCCATTTAAACATAAGTACTAGGACAACAATTATTAATAGGAAAACAATACAGAATTAGACACTTTTTGGAAGTTAAAGTTTACTTTCATAAGCCATAGCAACAGTCTCTGAAGACTAGATGTCTGTGAAACACCTCCATTAAAAAAAAACACAATTGTAAGTCAAGAAGATTTTGAAAAATGAAAGAAATGAAATGAATATTTTGAAAAGTAAAAATATCTGATGTTATGAGCTGAACTGTTTCTCCCTATAATTCATATGTTGAAGCCCTGCCCCCATATATCATAATGTGAGTGTATTTGGAGATAGGGTCTTTAAAGAGGCAATTCAATTAACACGAGCCCATTAGTATGGACCCTAATCCAATCTGAATGGTATCCTTATAAGAAGAGGAAATTTCGACATACAAAGAGACACCAGGAGTGCACATGCACAGAGATGATGTGGAGATACAATGAGAAGATGGCCATCTACAAGCCAAAGAGAGAAGCCTCAGGAGAAACCAAACCTGCTGACACCTTGATCTTGGACTTCTGGCCTCCAGAACTATGAGAAATAAATTTTTGTTGTTTGAGTCACTCAGTCCGTGGTACTTTGTTATGGCAATCCTAGCAAACTAATATATCCTGTGTTGGCAATGTTTTCTTCTAGATGATTAGTCATTAAGCAAGGTAGAAAAGTAAAGAAGCACAGAACATGCATTGCAGGATAGTAATTAAAACTTTAGGGAGCATTTTCAGAACATACTAGGGAAAATCAAAGCCTTCCTAAAATAATTTTTGTAGAGGTTGCTTTTAAGGAGAACTTTGAGTAAATGCATGGCAAAGAGTGTCTTCACCTACTTTCTATCTGATAATAAGGGCCCTGACATAATAAACTGGAGAAAATAGCAATATTAAATGGAAATGGTCTAAGAACAGGCACCTTTCAGCTGTGTTTATATTCTCCTTATTATCTAATGATTGCTAAAACAGGTGACATCTATTAAACAATATGACCTTCAGAATGTTCTCTGACTGTACAAGAATTCTCATCAGCTTCTTATTGAGGTGTTAAGAGAAGCTGATACCAAAAACACTAGGTATGATATGTGGTGCTCATTATATAGGCTCAAGTTCAATCTTTTTTTATATCTTCATAAATTTATGAGTCAAAAACCACTTGACATATTTTCCTAGATATATAGTCTCATTGCCTCAGTCCTACCTGATTCTTTTAGCCAACATTCTGGTGCACAGAGTGAGCAAGGTCATAAGCAGTGCAAATATAGATACAGTGGATTTAATGAGGCTCACTCAGTCCCTGTACTTTCTCTTACAAGAGAATTATCACACACTACATGTAAATTTGGTTTACATGTTTTGTTCTCTAGACTTTGAGCTTCTTTCTACTCTTTCTAAACTTAGTGTTTAGCACAGCCCTTGGTATTTAGTAGTGTAGGAAAGGAATAAATTTTCCTCTACCCTTCTAGGTTCTTTTGGCTGGTATAAGAATTAAATTGACATAAGACAGAATAACAGGAGGAAATCAAAGTTTAATAACACATATACATGGGAGAAAACCAGAAAAACTGAGAACTCATCAAAATGCCCAAAGTCACCACCTTAAATAGCATTTTCAGCTAAAGGCAAAAGAGGATGTTGGGGGTAGTGGTTTGGGACTTCAAAGGGAAGGAAGGCAATTCACATGGAGAAGGAAAAGCAAATGTGTGGTAAGTTGTGGACAGCAACAACAAAATAGAATAACATATATTAAGGTTTCTAAAATGGACCTTGGAGTACATTAAGGAAATGGGGCTTATGCATACAAACACCATGTCTCTAACCAGATTAAATGTAACTTTTGAATTGTGCCTCACTGTTGTCATCTTGATCTTCTTAAAAGAAATATGCTTCTCCCATAGATAAGCACTTCTTACTACAGAGATGTCCTTGGCAACCAATCACGTATAGCCAAGAAATAACAGCTGTTGCCAGCACCGATCATGAATTTTTCAAAAGAACCTATATGATTTATCTCTTTTTGCCTTTATAAACTCTTGCAACCTTTGTTTTCCTCGGAACACATTTTTGTGTTTCTGCCTGAATCTGTGTCTCCTGAATTGTGATTCTAATTGCACAAATAGATATTTGCTGTTTAAATTGTAGTGATTTTTTCTTGGATGACAAAACAAATGTCTTCCATGCCATGCAGAGACAATGGTACATGGAGGGAACTCTGATGTCTAGGCCCTACTCTCTCCCCCACCACACTTAGCTCATATTCTTTGTAGCTATCTCTCATGATAGCTCTGTTCTGTTACAGGCCACTTATGTAAATTCTTTTAGGCAGTTAATGGGGAGGTAACAAGAAAAACTTTCTGACACTTTTATTTCTTAAAAATAATTCTCATGTTAAAAAGGCACAATTTGGAGTGGCAAATTTTGTTCCCTTTCATTAGACATTGGTGGAATTATTACTTAAGAAATAACTTAGAGTATGACAACAGCAACATGGCAGAGTGAGCTGTATCCTTTATCTCCCTCCCTTTGAACTACAACTAAATTTACATTCATTGACCAATGGAGGATACCCACACAGCACAACAGGATGCCTGAGAGACCCATGCAGCTATACATCTGAAGATGGGTGGACTGGATCCCCAGGAAGTGGTGGAGATCCGTGAGCATTCCCGTACCCAGAAGCCCTGTGTGTCTGAACGATTTCCTGGCCAGCGTGAGCACCCATGGTACTGCTATCACCCCACAAGTGGGAATGCACCTTGGCACATCAGCAGCCCTAAGCCAGCATGTGAACACATTCCTGGCTGGTGGGAGCACCCACTGTACTCACACAACTTCCAGTAGATGATGTGGGATCAGAAATGGAGCTTCTGCACCCCTCCAGTGGGAGCAGGTGGAATGTCTGGCTTGATACTACCATAAAAACACTGGAAAAGATTAGTACCTCAAACACCGTGAGAAACTACACCAATAATACAAAGTAGAAGGAAAATGACAAATCTCCAGAAACCAACACTGAAGTCACAGAAATTTACAATCTAAATGACAGAGAATTCAAAATAGCTGTCATAAAGAAACTCAATGAGTTACAAGAAAACTCAGAAAGACAGTTCAATGAGCTCAGGAATAAAATTAATGAGAAGAAGGAATATTTCACAAAACAGAATGAAGCTATTAAAAAAAGCAGAAATTCTGGATATGAAGAGCACAATTAATGAGATAAAAATAATCTAGAAACCTTAAAAAATAGAGCTGACATTATGGAGGAAAGAATTAGTGATTTAGAAGATACAAATATACAAATATACAGATAGAAATATACAGACCTAGAAAAGGAGAGAGAACTAAGATTTAAGAAAAAATGAAGGAATTCTTCAAGAAATATCCGACTCAATTAGGAAAAGCAACATAAGGATTATAGGTATTCCAGAGGGAGATGAGAGGGAGAAAGGAGCAGAGAGCTCGTTCAAAGAGATAATCACTGAGAATGTCCCATACCTGAGGGAAGAACTGGACTTACAAATACATAAAGCCAATAGAACTCCTAATTACAGCAATGCTAAAAGACCTTCTCCAAGGCATATAATATTAAACTGGCAAGAGTCAACAACTGAGAAAAAATACTAAGGGCAGCAAGGCAGAAGAAAATAACCTACAAAGGAACTCCTGTCAGGCTTTAAGCAGATTTCTTGGCAGAAACATTACAGACTAGGAGAGAATGGAATGATATATTGAAAATATTGAGACAAAAACTTTCAGCCAATAATACTCTATCCAGCAAAACTATCCTTCAGATATGATGGAGAAATAAAACTTTCCCAGAATAACAAAAGCTGAGGGAGTTCATCAGCACTAGACCTCCCCTACAAGAACAGTTAAGTATCCTCATACCTGAAAGAAAAAGGCAAAGGTCTACAAGCTTTGAGCAAAGAGATAAATAGACAAAATCAGAAAACTGCAGCTCTCTTTCAGAACAAACTAGTAAATATTTAACTATAACTTAAAAGATAAAAGGAAGGAAAGCATCAAAAGTAACTATAAACATTTCAACTTAGTCTTAACTCACAACACAGAACATAATAGTTTATGACAACAATAACTCAGAAGGGGAAGAAGCGGGAAATGGAACCTACTTAGGCTAATGGAGACAAGAAGCTATCAGAAAATGGACTATCTCATTTACTAGATCTTTTATACAAACCTCACAGAAACCACTAAAAAAAAAATCAAAGCAGAGCCACAATTCATAAAAAGAGAGAAAACCTCCACAGAAAACCACCAAAATGAAATGGCAGTCAGAAACATAAAGGAAGAGAAAAAAAACGGAAATATAGAACAACCAGAACGGAAGAGATAGAATGGTAGTATTAAGTCCTCATATATCAATAATCACTCTAAATGTAAATGGATTTAATTCCCCAATCAAAAGACACAGAGTAGCTGGATGGATTAGAATACAAGACCCAACAATATGCTGCCTCTAGGAAACACATCTCAGTTCTAAAGACAAACATAGGCTCAGAGTGAGAGGATGGAAGAGGATACGCCAAGCAAATGGCAAACAAAAGAAAGCAGATGTTGGCATACTTGTATCAGACAAAGCAGACTTCAAGATAAAAAACACAATGAGATACAAAGGGGGCAGTATATAATGATAAAAAGGACATTCCACCAAGAGGACATAACACTTATAAACATACGTGCACCTAACACAAGAGCACCAAAGTATATAAAGCAACTACTAACAGACCTAAAGTGAGAAATTAACAACACAAACATAGTAAAAAACCTTAAAACCTCACTTACATCAATGGATAGATCATCCAGACAGAAAGTCAACAAGGAAATAATGGACTTAAATGAAACACTTGATTAGATGAATTTAATAGATATATAGCAAGAACCTTCCATCCAAAACCAGCAGAATACACATTCTTCTCAAGTGCACATGGAACATTTTCAAAAATAGACCATATGTTGGGAAACAAGGCAAACCTCAAAAATTTAAGAAGATTGAAATCATATCAAGCTTTTTTCCTCACCACAATGCTATGAAACTAGAAATCAACTACCAGAAAAAAGTTATGAAAGTGACACATATGTGGAGACTTAACAGCATGCTACTGAACAACCATTGGATCAATGAAGAAATCTAAGGAGAAGTTAAGAAATGCCTGGAGATAAATGAAAGTGAAAATACAACAAACCAAGTCTAGTGGGATGCAGCAAAAGTGATTATAAGAGGGAGATTCATAGCAATACAGGCCTACCTCAACAAACAAGAAAAACATCAAATAAGTAATCTTAAACTACATCTAACAGATCTAGAAAAAGAAGAACAGATGAAACCCAAGGTCAGTAGAAGGGAAATCATAAAAATCCGAATGAAATAAAAATTAAAAAAAACAGCAGAAAAGCTCAATGAAACTAAGAGCTAGTTCTTTGAGAAGATAAACAAAATTGACAAACCCTTAGGCAGACTTACTAAGAAAAAAATAGAGAAGGCTGAAATTAATAAAATTAGAAATTAAAGAAGAGAAATTACAATGTATACTACAGAAATCCAAAGGATTATAAGAGAATACTATGAAGAACTCTATGACTACAAATTAGATAACCTAGAAGAAATGGATTAATTCTCAGATTCATACAAACTCCCAAACCTGAATTAAAAAGAAATAAAGAATCTGAATAGACCCATCACAAGTTAAGAGATCAAAGCAGTAATCAAAAACCTCCCATAAAATAAAAGTCCAGGACCAGATGGTTTCTCTGCAGGATTTTACCAAACATTGAAAGAAGATTTAATAGCTATTGTTTGCAACCTATTCCAAAAAATTGAAGCAGATGGAATGCTTCCTAACTCATTCTATGAGGCCAACATTACCCCAATGTCAAAACCAGGCAAGGACAGCACAAAGAAGGAAAATTACAGGCCAATATCGCTGATGAATATGGACGTAAAAATCCTCAACAAAATATTGGCAAACTGAAAACAGCAATGCATTAAAAGAATCATACACTGTGATCAAGTGGGATTCATACCAGGGATGCAGGGATGGTCAAACAACCACAAATCAATCAATGTGATATACCACATTAACAAAATGAGGAGTAAAACTCACATGATCATCTCAATAGATGCAGAGAAAGCATTTGACAAAATCTAACATCCATTTATGATAAAAACTCTCAATAAAATGGGTATAGAAGGAAAGCCCCTCAACATAACAAAGGACATAGTTGACAAACTCACAGCCAACATCATATTTAATGGTGAAAAACTAAGAGTCATTCCTCTAGGAACAGGAATAAGACAAGCGTACTCACTCTTGTCATTCCTATTCAACATAGTACTGGAGGTTTTGGACAGAGCAATGAGGTGAGAAAAAGAAACAAAAGGAATCCAAATTGGAAAGGAAGAAATGAAACTCTTGTTGTTTGCAGATGACATTATTCTATATATAGAAAACCCTAAGGAATTCATCAGAAAACTATTGGAAATAATCAACAACTACAGCAAAGTCCCAGGGTACAAAATCAACTTACAAAAAATCAGCTGCATTTCTAACACTAATAATGAACTAGCAGAAAAGGAAGTCAAGAATACAATCCTATTACAATCGCAACAAAAGGAATAAAATATTTAGGAATAAATTTAACCAACGAGATGAAAGACCTATACACTGAAAACCATAAACCACTATTGACAGAAATCAAAGACGACATAAAGAAATGGAAAGATCTACCATGCTCATGGATTGGAAGAAAAAACATGGTTAAAATATCCATATTACCTAAAGAAATCTACAGATGCAATGCAATCACAGTCAGAATCCCAATGAGATTCTTCATGGAAATAGAACAAAGAATCCTAAAATTTATGTGGAACAGCAAAAGACCTCAAACAGCCAAAGAAATCCTGAGTAAAAAGAACAAAGCTGCAAGCATCACAATCCCAGACTTCAAAATATACTACAAAGCTATAGTAATCAAAACAGCAGGGTATTGGTACAAAAACAGACACACAGATCAATAGAACAGAATTGAAAGCCCAGAAATAAAACCACACATCTACAGTCAGTTAATCTTCAACAAGGGAGCCAAGAACACAGTGCAGAAGGGAAAGTCTTTTCAATAAATGATGTTGGGAAAACTGGACAGCCATGTGCAAAAGACTGACAGTAGACCATTATCTTGCACCATACACAAAAATTAACTCAAAATGGATTAAAGACTTGAATGTAAGACCTGAAACCATAAAACTCCTAGAAGAATATAGAGGTGGTACACTCCTTGACATACATCTTAGCAGCATCTTTTTTGAATAACATGTCTACTCAGACAAAGGAATCAAAAGAAAAAATTACCAAATGGGACTACATCAGACAAAAAAGCTTCTGCAAGGCAAAGGAAACTATGAACAAAATGAAAAGACAACCCACCAACTGGGAGAAAATATTTGCAAATCACATATACGACAAGGAGTTAATCTATAAAGATATATAGAATATATATATATAAATATATAAATATTTAAATATTTATAGATATATATATATATATAAAGAATTCATATAACTCAACAACAAAAAAACAAACAACACAATCAAAAAATAGACAGAGGATATGAAGTCATTTTTTTTCAGAGAAGATATACAGATGACCAACAGACACATGAAAAGATGTTCTAAATCACTAATTATTAGGGAAATACAAATCAAAACAACAGTGAGATATTGCCTTACACCTGTCAGAATGGCTATAATTACCAAGACAAAAAATAACAAATGTTGGAGAGAATGTGGAGAAAAGGGAACTCTCAGTCACTGCAGGTGGGAATGCAAACTGGTGCAACCACTATAGAAAACAGTATGGAGATTTCTCAAAAAATTAAAAACAGAAATACCATACAATCCAGCTATCCCAATACTGGGTATTTATCTAAAAAATTTGAAATCATAATTCAGATTTATGTGCCCCTATATTCACTGCAGCATTATTCACAACAGCCAAGATGTGGAAACAACCCAAGTGCCCATCAACTGATGAATGTTTAAAGAAGATGTGGTATAGATATAACGGAATACTACTCAGCCAACAAAAAAAAGATAAAATCATCCCATTTGCAACAACGTAGATGGACCTTGAGGCTATGATGTTAAGTGAGATAAGCCAGACAGAGAAAGATAAAAACCACATTATTTTATTCATATGTGGAATATAAACAAACACATGCATAAAGAGAACAAATTAGTGGTTACCAGAGGGCAAGGGGGCTGGAAGGTGGGCAAAAGGGGTAAAGGGGCACATATCTATGGTGACGGATACAAACAAGACTATTGCTGGTGAACATGATACAGTCTATACAGAAGCTGAAATATAATCACATACACTTGAAATTTACACAATGTTATAAGCCAATACGACATCAATGAAATAATTAAAAATAACAAATTATCAGTATTAAGAAAAAAAGGAGTGATATTACTGCAGATCCTATTATTAAAGTGATAGAGCGGAACTAGTATGAGACACTCTATGCCAATACACTCAAAAATGTAGATTAGAAACACAGAGTTCTTTAAGAAAGACAGTTTACTGTAACTAAGATATGAAGAAAGAAGACATCTGAATAGCTCTGTAATAATTAACATAGTACTAATTAAATAATCTATTAATATAAAAACTGTAAAATATTAAAAAATATAGTATAATAAAAATAAATAATAACAGATTTAAAATAATTTGTCATTAAAAACTCTCCCATAAAGAAAATATCTGGTTCAGAAGGCTTGTTGAATTCAATCAATATTTAAAGAAAAGGAAATATCAGTCTTACTTAAAATCTTTCAGAAAACAGAGGAGAAGGCAAAAGTTCACAGTTTACTTTATGAGGCCAGCATATCCCTAACATCCAAACTTAGGAAGAAATTACAAGACAATAAAATTATACACCAACATCTCTTACAAATTTTGACACAAAAATTTTAACAAAAGTAAATAAAATCTAGCAGTGTATGAAAAGATTATTACATGATGCCCATGTGGGATTTATTCCAGATAAAGATGACTGGCTTAATACTTGAAAATCAAACAATTCATCACATTAACAAACTATAAGAGAATAATCACATTATCATCTCAACAGATACAAATAAAATGTTTGAAATATTCAACACTTTTTCATGACCAAACATCCCAGTAAACTAGGAATAAAAGGGAACTTTTTCAATTTGATAAATGGGAAAAATAAAAACTTACAGCTAACATCATATTAAATGGTAACAGTACACGCTTGTCTTCGAAGATCTGGAGCAAGGCAAGGCTGTCTGTGCTCACCATTTGTATTCAGCTTTGTACTGGAGGTCCCAATCTTACCAATAAAGAATTAATAAAGCAAAAGAAAGAAATTAAAGCCATAATGATTATTAAAACAAGAAGCCTAACTATCTTTATTATTAGGTGACATGATAGTCTATATAACAGAGAACAATTTGCTCTTATTCTAGCCTTTTTTCTCAGTTCAGAGCCTGCCTAGTTAGTATACAGTTTGCAAAGTTTGTGGGAGAACCAAATTAGCAATACAATAAATCAATCCAGGACAAATGAAAATCATAGAACATCTAACTAAAATTGCATCAAAGAGCTAAACTATTTTCACTATATCTAAATTTTAAAATAAATATGAATCACAGCAAACCAACACAAAATAAAATTTGTAGTGGATAAAACTCCCTATAGTAATATCACATCTGTACAATTGAATCTGAGAAAATTGCATTTTGGTAGAAATAAAGACTACAAAAGAAAAGTCAGAAACAAAACCTTTACAGGTAAAATTCAACATTTGATTTGCCAATTAGTTTTTACCCTGTGTAATTTTTTCATGTAAAAAGTTGATGCCAATTAATATACTTTTAGTGAAATATAAACAAAATTGGGAAAAACAGAATTTAATTATTTGTGGTTTTAGAGTAATGGAATTAAAATGGCTTAATGGAATTTACTTGGCACACTTTCTCATAGATACTTTAATATGGAGATTTAGGTAAAGTGACTCCCAAAAGCCGGAGAATTTAGGATTTTTAGATTACAAATGCAATGTAGAGTTCTCATTTAAAGCTGACTGTAACTATGTAAAAACATATGGGGCAAGTAGACCAGTCAGATAAAATCCTCCACTTACAGCAAAGTCTCACCACAAAGCTGCCCACATCAATAGTTTACTTACAAGGTAACAAATTGAGTCTGCCTGCTCTTCTTAAGGGATGGCTTTAAGACAAGGGTCCCAACGGATGAACAGCTGTTACTGCAGGTGACAGTCCACATCAGGCACTGGGTTTTTCATTCAGAATGGAGTGAAACTGAGCAACACAGAATTTTCAGAGGAAAAACTGTAACTTGATGCTTGTGATTGCCTGTACTTCACCACTAGGTGCCACTGGGAGTTAAACAGTTACTGAACAGACTGGGGTATTCAAGTTTTCCTATGAAAAAAATGGCTTGACTCTGTATTTATTTTTTGTTTGTTTGCTCACAAAAACCCAATAGTATCAGAGATCTCTTGTGTCCTGCCTCACATCTTAGCCTACTTTTCCCTCAGCCATTGCTAAGGCAAGTGGTGACAGACTCTAACTTCTGCTGCACTGCATATCTTTTGCATTTCTGCATGAAGGCTTTTCTTATGATGTGGTTAGGACACCTGTGAGAAGCTGCTTATCACTGTGGATGCTCAAAACTGCACACGTAGGGGAATAAACAACCCATGCAGCAATCCTTGACTATAAGGGGCCGGGGATGCTGGATATGTGATCCCTCAAGTGGAGAGGAATGAGGCACAATCCACATGATTCATCAGAAAGTTCCAGTGGGATCAGGTCCTGGTTTTCCATAGTGGTAACCACTCTGATAACACACCATTGTGTCTTCTTCATGACTCCACTTCCTAGTCCTTTTAAACACAACAAATATTTTGATCTCTAAACCATAAGTTAGTTTTGATTCTGTATTTGATTCTGAATTTCACGTTACTAGAATCATCCACTAAGTCCTATTTTGTTTCTGCCTTTTTTCACTCGACATTATTTCTGGGAGATTTATCCATGTTGAGGCATATAGCAGCAGTTCATTATTTTGCATTTCTATGTAGTATTCTACTGGGTGAATATAGCACAATTTATCCCTTCAACTGTGGTGGACTTTGGATTGTTCCCAATTTTAGCTATTTTGAAAAATACTGCTTTGAACATTTTTCTTCATGTCTTTTTGTGAACATAGACCTTCATTTCTCTTGAGAATATACATAGAAATAGAATTGCTGGGCCTCAGGAAATATATCTTTTTTACATTTCATAGACACTGGCAAACTAATTTTCATAGTAGTTACAACAATCTGTCTTCCATGTTCTCCACATCCTCACCCATATTTTATATTATTAACCCTTTTAATTTTATCCATTTTGGTGGGAGTCTAGTGTATCCAACTGTTGTTCTAGTTCATAAGTACTAATGGTACTTAACGTATTTTCATATGCCTATTAGCCGTTTAGATACATTCTTTGTGAAGTACTAGTTTAAGTTTTTATCTTTTTTGTATGTTTGGCATGGGAGGGGGTCAGTCTTTTTCTTATTGATTTGAAGTTCTTTATAATTTCTGGATACTAGTCCTTTGTTGGATATATGTCTTGTGAATATTTTTTTACCAGTCTTTGGTATACTTTTCATTCTCTTAAAGTTGTATTTTGATGGAAAAATTTTCTTTTTAATGTGATGCAGTTTAATGACATTTTTTATAACTATTGTGATCTACTCCTGTAAATTATTTACTTCTACTCCAAGGTCATGAGATGTTATCCTTAGTCTATGGTTCTCAAACTTGAGTGGGCATCATAATCATCTAGAAGGCTTTTAAAGCACAGATAGTTGGGACATACCTTCAGAGTGTCTAATTCTCTGGGTCAGGGAAGAGGTCCAAGAATTTGCATGTCTTACAACTTCCAGATGATGCTGATTCTGCTGGTCTGGGGATCAGACTTTGAAAACAACCGTACCACTTTAACTTTGAGAAGCTTAACTGTTTTACTTCTTACATTTAGAGATACAATATACCTGGACTTGGTTTTTGTGTGTGGTGTGAAATAGGGATAAAATTTTGGTCTTTCAATGCTATTCAATTGACTAATACCACTGATACACAGTACCAATTATGTTGTAATTTAAGTGTCCATATATATGGATCTTTTTCTGGACTCCTTATTCTATTCTTTTCTTCTATAATCTATCCTTGCGTCAACACAGTGTAGTACAGTAATATTAATTACTTTAGATTTATAATAAATCTTGATAACCATTGGAGTAACTCTTCCTGCTTTCTTCTTCTTTAAGTGTATCTTGTGAAACAAGAGGAAAAAGAAAATGTTTTTCTTTGGGCTTAATAAAGAAAAATCAGGATTATTTATACATTTTAGAAAACAGATGTCAATTTAAATGTAAATACTAGGACAATAATTATTAATGGGAAAACAATGCAGAATTACAGACTTTTTGGATGTTAAAAGTCACTTGCATAAGCCATAGTAACAGTCTCTAATGTCCAGATGTCTATGAGACACCTCTGTTAAAAAAAAAAAAACACATTTAAAAGTCAAGAAAATTTTGAAAAGTGAAAGAAATGAAATGAAGATTTTGAAAAGTGAAAATATCCAGTGTTATGAGCTGAATTGTTTCTCCCTAAAATTCATGTGTTGAAGCCCTAACTCCCAGTATCTCAGAATGTTACTGCAACTGGAGATAGGGCCTGCAAGGAGGCCATTCAATTAAAAGCAGGCCATTCAATTAAAATGAGGCCTTTAGTGTGGGTCCTAATCCAACTTGAATGGTATTCTTATAAGAAGAGGAAATTTTGACACATAAAGAGACACCAGGGGTGCACGTGCACATAGGATAGATGATGTGAGGACGCAATGGGAAAATGACCATCTACAAGCCAAAGAGAGAGGCCGCAGGAGAAACCAAACCTGCTGACACCTTGATCTTGGACTTCTGGCCTCTAGAACCATGAGAAAGGAACTTTTGTTGTTTGAGTCACCCAGTTTGTGGTACTTTGTTACGGCAACCTCAGCAAACTAATACATCCTGTCTTGGTAATGTTTTCTTCTAGATGATTAGTCATTAAGCAAGGTAGCAAAGTAAACAAGCATATAACAGGCATTGCAGGATAATAAACTTTTAGGTATCATTTTCAGAACATATTAAGGAAAAGCAAAGTCTTCTTAAAATAGTTTGCATAGAGGATGGTCTTAAGGAGAACTTTGAGTAAACACATAACAGAGTGTCTTCACCTATTTTCTATCTGATAACAAGGGCCCTGAGAAAATAAAGCAGAAAAAATAATAATATTAAATGCACATGGTCCAAGAAGAGGCACCTATCAGTTGTGTTAATTTCTCTTTATTATCTAGTGATTGCTAGAAGAGGTGAGAACTATTAAGCAGTATGTCCAAGAGAAGATGTATATGTTATATGTGGTGCTCATTATGTACGTTCAGTTTTCATCCTTTCTGATACACATAGATACATACATTTATATAAATTTCTGAATTAAAAGCCACTTGAAATTTTCCCATGGATATATAGTCTCACTGAATCATTCTTACCTGATTCCTGCAGCCAGTATTCTGGTGCTGAGTGAATGAGGCCATGAAAGTAATATAGATACAATGGATTTAATGAGGCTCATGCAATCCCTGTGGGATCTCCCACAAGAGAATTATCACACTCTACATTTTTGATTCGTTACATGTTTTGTTCTCTACAGTATGAGCTTCTTTCTATTCTTTCTAGTCTTAGTGTTTAGCACAGCCCTTGGTATTTAGTAGTGTAGAGGAGGAAGACATTTTCCCCTACCCTTCTAGGTTCTTTTGGCTGGTCTAAGAATTAAACTGACATGAGACAAGATAATAGGAGAAAATCAAACAAAGTTTAATAAGATGTATACATGAGAAGGACCCAGGAAAATGGAATAACTCATCAAAATGCCCAAAGCCACCACCTTAAATACCATCTTCAGTTAAAGACAAAAGAGGACGTTGGGGGTAGTGGTTTGGGCCTTCAAAGGGAAAGAAGGAAATTTACATGGAGACGGCAAAGTGTTGCCACATCAGAAGTTGTTATTGAAGCATTCTTGTTTTTGTGTAGAGAGTCTATACATTATAAGATAACTCAGCGCACCAAAACTTACAGTTTTTTGTTTAAGTGTTTTTCTTTTCAAGTAGACTACAGTCTCCTTGAATAAAGTCATCACATTGTCAACCACTGTATAGTCATGTAGCAACATGCTTGGATCCAGCAGGTGTTAAATGACTGTTTGGTGAGTGACTATATATCAATGCAAGCCAAACAGAGGGGGCTTTTCTTTTTGTATCTCAGTGTTCCTGTGGTCTTTATGATGGCTATTGCTTCTTCCCTAAGCATAATGGAGAATTGGTGGTAATTTACACTATTACACAGGATAATCATAGTGTATTCTGATAAAGCAAATAAAGCAGTGAATGAGAAGTCAGAGAAGTGAATGAGTTGGGGTAGGAGTGAGACAGGGGAGGAGAATATTTGGGGAATATTCAAAAGGGCAAGAGAAGGACAAAGTGACAGATAAGAGCAGGGACTTGAGAAGATTAGGTAGCGTGCTGGGAAGCAACTTAGTCTTATGCTTTTATTGTATGTAAGGAAAAAAAAGGCCTTAGAGGTAAAGTGACTTTTCCATGCTACACAAAACCTGTTCCACAGCAATCAAACTGGGGGGAGGTGAACAGGATGGAAACTTGTGACAAAGAGAGCAGGTGGTAGCCAGAGAGGAGAGTCAGAACTGGAGGGGCAATGAGTCTGAGTAGGCAGTCCAGAGAACTAAAGAGGAAATGAAAGTCTGAATAGGTAGTCTAAGGTTTACGGAAGGCGTAGATTTTCTTCGTTGCAGACAGTGATGAAAGGGAAAGTTTGTCTGTTGGTAGGAGAAAGAAGTCAGACTAGAGGTATTGTGGGGTATGTTTGTTTAGAACAAAAATCAAGGACCAACTATTCTGAGAGAAAGAAATAACATCTGCAAATGAAATGCTGTTCCTGCAACTTCCATTGTTAGTGGTTCTCCTCCCAGGTGCTGACAGTAAAGATGGTAAGAATCTGGCAACTGCCCAGTTGGGTGCAAGAAGGTGTGTGTGTGTGTGTGTGTGTGCGTGTGTGTGTGTGTGTGGTGGGGTTTCCCCAGCATATACCCTGAGGGTGAGAGTGTCGGCCTCTTTCCATTCTGAGTATCCCTGACCAGGTCCCTGTGTTCTTCCGAAGGTTGGGTATAAAGCATGAGGCCTTGGGGTAGGCAGATATGGTTATCCCGTTATCTCGTTATCCAGAGATAATGGTGACTTCTGTTTCCTTCAGATTCTGAGTTTCCCCTCTCTGGCACCTTTCTTTCTTCATTCTCTCTCCTTCCCATTACCTTATTTTGTCTGCATTTATCTGTTATTTTTGCCACAGACTTCCAGGAGCCAGTCTCCTTCCAAATCATCCAGATCTCATCCTTTTACAACCAATCCTGGGTAAAAAATCTGGGCTCAGGTTGGTTGGGTGAGTTGCAGACTCATGGGTGGGAGAGCAACTCTGGTGCTTTTATTTTCCTGTGGCCCTGGTCCAAAGGCAACTTCAGCAATGAGGAGCTGATGGAACTGGAAAAATTATTCCTTATGTTCTCCATTGGAATTCCTCGGGCATTTCAAACCCATGCCAGTCAATGGCAGCTTGAATGTGAGTTCAGTTCCCTCCATGGGGAGTGGGGGTATGGGTGGGAGGTACGTGTGCATCTCAATGCATTTCTTATTCCTCTAAGAAACAGCTTCCACTCACTTCTGAGCCTTACCTCCCCTCATCATAAAACTGCAATTACACACTTTTGGACAGGGAATATAATCCAGATCTTGATTCTTCAAAAGCTTCAAGTCTTGGGTTACAAACTCCTCCCTTATTGACTGCAGGCTTGTGCCTTAGTAACTTACATTAGTGGTTTCCTGTGACCACCCCTTTCCCTGTCCCCCAACCAGATAGTCTCAGCTTCCTCACTCTTTGATTGACTCCTTAAAGTGTGATTTTCTCCCCCATTCTGTCTCTTCAGCAATCTCTGTCAATACATTCATTGTAACCTACTGCATTCCTTCCATGCTAGATTATTATAACACCAACACTTTAACATTCAATCTTACCTTATTCTCTTGCCCACATCATTTATGTTGCCTTCTTTAAACAACTTGGCCCCTTCCTCATGTTATTCATCTCTTCCTCCATGTCCAGCTACCTCCAGTTCCCCTTTCACTGACCTTCTGATCAAACCAAATTTGCTTCCATTCCCTCAAAACTCCTCAACTTCTCCTTTCTACTTCTATTGTTTTTTATTCCACTTGTTTCATTTTATCCTTTTTACTTTCTCTTTCATCTAATTCACAACCTTTCTTCCTCAGATCCCTTTGAGGTACAGTTGGTAGGAGGCTGTGAGCTGCATCTCAGGGAAGCCTCAGTTGGCTTCGTGCGATTTGCTTATCAAGGATCAGATTACATGAGCATGCAGAACAATTCATGGTTGCCATCTCCAGAGGGTGGAAGTAGGGCTCAGCATGCCTGCAGACTATTCAATTTGGATAAAGTCAGCCTGGAAATAGTACAGAGGTTCCTCAGTGACACCTGTCCACGTTTCTTCTTGGGACTTCTTGATGCAGGGAAGGCAGATCTCCAGCGACAAGGTCAGTCGTGCACCCTACCCCCAAGGCTTCTCTAAAATCAGACCTTTCCATCATCCCCTTCCTATGAAGGAGGCAAGAAGGAGAGGGAATAATGGATGCCCAATTCCTAGAGGTGAGAAAGATGTGTCTATCTAAACTGATGTGAAGATCTGAACCTCTATGTCTGTGTTAGAAACCTCATACTGTGTCCTTTGCAGTAAGACCAGAGGCCTGGCTGTCCACTGGTCCTAGTCCTGGTCCTGGCCGTCTGATGCTGGTTTGTCACGTCTCTGGCTTCCACCCAAAGCCTATTTCGGTGATGTGGATGCAAGGTGAGCAGAAGCATCTGGGCACTCAGTGAGGTGACATCTTGCCCAATGCTGATGGGACATGGTATCTTCGGATGTCATTGGATGTGGAAGCCGTTGAGGCAGCTGGCCTGTCTTGCCGGGTGAGACACAGCAGTCTAGGAGGCCAGGACATCATCCTCTACTGGGGTAAGAAAGAACTGGGGTCCAAGCTGGGAATGGGAGTAGGTGGTCCTCAAGTAGAGCAGAAGAGTCAGATGAAAAATTTGGGATTCTAGGGACTTCAAAGTCAAAGGAAATAAAAGCAAATTATCCAAGAAATAGAAAAGTGGAAAATGAAGGACCTGCTGGTGGAGGAATGTATTGAGGGTTAGATGAAGGATTCATCTCTGAAGAGGGATGAGACAAGAAACAGGAAGAAAGGAAATTGGTGAGGTAGACACTCAAATGAACAAAGGAAGACCAGGGAAATGTAGTAAAATGGGTGGATTTGAAATGACACCCTTGTTTGTTCCCAAATCCACAGGACATCACAACTCCATGGGCTTGATCTTCTTGGCAGTAATAGTGCCCCTGGCACTTCTGACAGGTCTTGCATTTTGGCTTAGGAAGTGCTGGTGAGTTCTTTGTATCTATCTTTCCTGCTCTTTTCCCGACTCCCCACTTCTCTTCCCACGTTTTTTTTGTTTTCTTTCTCCTCAGTTCCCCTCTTCCCAGTCCCCTTCCTTCTTACTCCTCACTTCTCACCTCCACCTCATGCAGAGTGACTTCCATCTCTGTTCTTATTAGGATACACAGTGAATTTACAAGAACTCTTCTCCCTTCGGAATGTAATCCCTGCCCAGAATGTACCTAAATTCAAGACAGTGATGATGTCGTTTCAAATCTCCTTGTACAACTTTTGTTATTGTTTATTTCTGCTTCATGATCAGACGTCAATATAAAGTAAATGTAATTTTGCAGGATTTGTTGTTCTGACCTGGGTTCTTGGATTTTAAAACTCAAATTATAACTATGAATAGATCAGGTCCTAGCAACCTCCCCATATTCACATATTAATGAGTCATCAGGTCTATTTCAGAAGTCACTTCCTCCAGAGGGGCTTCTCTGATTTATAAGTGAAAGCAGTCTCTGCCTTGTCTGAAATCCTAGCACACTTGAACTGTGCATTGCCAAATCTACTCCTTACTTCCTACCCTTTGTTGTAGCTATTTAGATCCCTTTTTCCTCTTATAATTTTTAAGCTTCTTAAGAGCAAAGTCCATATCTTTTTAATATTTATATCCTTGGCAAAGTGGCTTTCCAGCATGTAATACGTTCTTAATAAACAGCTGGGTTAAACTTGTGCAAAATTTATAGACTTTTATTATTCTTTTCCTTCTTGACGTGTTTGTAATAGTTGAGACATTTGAAGCTCTTCCTCTTAAAAGTCTTATCACTTGGCCAAGAGACTCACACTTTCTTAGTCCCTTCATGACTTCTCTGAGACCCTGAGGAGAAACACAATATTGCCTCTGACCATTTTTATTATTTAATAGTAGAGCCCTCTTGGAGTGAAACTATTGCTCCAAGTATTCTAAGCAAAAAGAAGGCAGCAGGATGTAGGCCCTTGCTATTCAGTGTGTTTCAGGGACACACAGCAGAGTTATCACCATGGAGCTTCTTAGAAACATAGAATCGCAGACTTAAAAGAATGATAATTTGCATTTATCAAAATCAGCAGGCGATTGATAGGTACATTACAATTTGAGAAGCACTGATATAGGTGATGCCTGAGAGGTAGTAGGGCAAGTGTGTCACTGGAGAGAAAAGAAGAAGAGAACAGGAGGGTTGATCCTCACGACTGAAGTGAGATCAAGGCAAGGAGAGTACATACAGTACATTCTCGCTATTCATGGCTGTTGTGTTAAAGTCATTGTGAACAGTGAGTTAGTAAATATTGAGCCATCGCTCCTACAGGAAATGCAGAGTTAGGTTCCTGTGAGCCTCTGGTCACAACATTTGTGTCAACTGACGAGTAAATAGACTTGTTCTATGTGTGTTTCTGTTTAAAAACACCTTATTTAATATTTATACATTTCCAGGTAATTTGTGCATTATAGGCAGTAATTTTTTTTTTTTTTTTTTTTTTTTGTGAGGAGATCAGCCCTGAGCTAACATCCGCCAATCCTCCTCTTTTTTTTGCTGAGGAAGACGGCCCTGGGCTAACATCGGTGCCTATCTTCCTCCACTTTATATGGGATGCCGCCACAGCATGGCTTACCAAGCAGTACTTCGGTGAGCGCCCGGGATCCGAACCAGCGAACCCCGGGCCGCCGCAGCGGAGCGCGCGCACTTAACCGCTTGCGCCACCGGGCCGGCCCCGGCAGTAATTTTTATAATAAAATACCAGCCAAGAAGTATTTAACATTTTCCCCACCCTGGTAATGTGATGGTAAATTTCTTGGGCTTTCATCCACACAGCTGTGCTGTCCATTATATTTTTAAAAACAAACAAAAAGCAGTCATCATCTCATGAATCCATAAATCTAGCTCCTTTTCCAACTTTTCATAGCTTCATCAAATTATTAATGATATTAATTTAGCTGTCTCTGGAGTGGCTCCACATACAGGTCAGAGAATTTCCTCTTATTTTTCTGGAGTTCCTGCATTGTTGATTCATTAACACTGAACTCATGGCCCACAGCACTATCAGTCATGCCTGAACAAAGCTTATCTACACATGCATTTTCTCCATAGGGCGTGTCACAGCCTTCTCATGCTTAGGAACAATAGACAGCACTTCAGCACTATGCTTTAGGATCATTTTAAACAGCAAAATCCCTCAACCAAGAGCACAAACATGCAGAAAACGTGGCACTAAAGAGACTGTGAAAAGGACACCTGTTTACAAAGTATTGTGAGTAATTATTTTAGGGTTATAAATAAATGTTAGCTGTTAGGCTGATTAGTAAATACAAGAGGATTCGTAAATAATGAAGATTGATTCTATATGATCAATGACTCCAAATGGCAGTGCAAGTTGAGATATCCATGGCTAGACTTCAATTACTTTTGGATTCATTAATTAATTCAACAAATAATTCTTAAGCGTGTACTATGCAGCAGGGACATATTGATTATAAAGTCGTGTGGAAGAAAAACATGTCACTATCTTCTGACCTTGAAAATTTTGCATTCCTAATTTGATTCTAGTTTACTATTTTCATTGTTTGTTGGTTCTATCTTAGTTTCTTAGTAAAGTAATTTATGTGGATTAATATAGGGGAAAGAGACTTCTCTCTAATTTGTTTAGGGAGCTGAGAAAACAGGACCAGGACAAGGAGAACATCCAGAGGTACCATGTGCATGTGGCAGCAGCTGCCCATGTGGAGATTTGGGGGAAAATAAAGTTGAGATCAAAGAGGGGGTAAAAGTGAAAACTATGGGATGGAGGAGAACAAAGAGTGGGACTATTGCAATCTTCCTATATGGATTAGACTTGTTGATTGTTTCTCTAGGCTCCAATCTACCTTGTCACTCTCACATAGCAGCCATGTGATTTTTGATTGGTTGAGTACCACCTCATCTGTAGTCCTGGACCCTAATAAGCCTAATGCAACCAGGAGAAAGCGTCCTTGGTGATGTGATAGGCTAAAGTATGGACAAGTAACCAATAATTTCAGCCAAATCATGATATAGATCCCACTTATTCTTGCTCAGAGTGATGGTTCAGGGATAGGCACCTGCTCTAAGATTGCCCAGTTTACATGCAGCCTGATTCTTGTGTTTGATGGTAGGGGAAAAATATGTTCTCTCTTATCCTGGATGTTATGGTATGGGGTATAAACCATGAAATGCTATGGCAACGACAGTTAAATAATCAAAATACAGGACATTTTCTGTGAATTTCTTCCTGACACATTAAGTTTGTTCATTCATTCATTCATTCATCACATAGTCAGCTTTTTCTATTTGTATAGTAAACATATTCACTGAGATTGGTTCCAAAGTATATGAGAAGCAGCTGTGTCTCCAGGTATTTAAAATACAACGAATAATCTCTTTTTCCAAGCTTGTTCATTTTTTGATGTCTATATTTACTCACCCAGAGACAAACTTCAGAAACCTTTGTAGACTTTCTTTGCCTACTTTTCTGTTTATGAAGTTATTCTTTATAAAAATCTCTGGAAATTATTTCTTCCTTTCCCTATTGGTAGGTTTAACAACCTCATATGGGATAAACATAGAGTTTTCCTCTCTCCTAGTATACAGTCCTGTTGGTTTCCTAAACAAACACTCTGCCTCAGCCACAGTGGGTGGCTATCTCCTAATATTTAGGAGATAGTACTTTCCACTACCGAGAATCTCCTCAAGAAAGGATCGAGACCCTAGTATAAAATGTGAGGCAGGTTTGCAATTGGACTTGGACAAAAAAGAAGTTGAACTGTAAGCTTCCCGGGATTTCGCAATTGGAAGGAGTTGGCTGTATTCTCAGAATTAGTAGGCAGTCCAGGGAAGTGGGTAAGTGGATTGAGGACAAAGCCACTCCATTTTTGAGAGCAAGTAAAGTGCTGCGTATTGTGCCCACCCACCTGTGTCCCATCTCCTGATTACTTGATATAAAGATAACTAGATCTAGTGGAAAGAAGAAATTTTTAAAAATATGAAATTGTGTTGAATGCAAAAGTGTGTGACAGTATTTGATGTTTTTCTAATTTATTATTTAGATTTAATTTTGTTCTAAACTTTTTAATGGCATGTAAGAGGTTTTTTTTTAGGGAAATCCAGACATGTGATCACATGGCTATTTTCAACTTTGTACATGAGAGAAGATTTAACACATCATTGCATCATCACATTTATAAATATTTATGTTTACTATTTATAATCATTTTATGAATTCTTTAGTTATTATTTTAATTGCTTGCAGTCATCTTTAAAAAAATCCTTTTCTTATTGACACGTGAGAAGAAGTTTAACTAACCAAGTCTACAGTAAGCTGGAAGCTTGTAGGACATTTCTCAGTTCTAGAAAGTATTAAGAGAGAACTTGTGAGTGCAGCAATGCAGAATTCCAGGGAAAAACAAGGAAAGGGAAATTTCTTCTCCAAAGACATCTGGCCACATCTACACACAAACAGATGTTCATCACAGGCAGGAGTACAAAATCAGGAGGAATTTTGGCCAGAATAAAGGAAAAATCAGTCTATATCACGTTTCAAGAAAATTAGTATTAGCAATTTTTGTTTTGAAATTCCTTTTCTGTGTGGTGTTAGTTTGGGGGCTAGAAACATTCATTGGTGAATTTGATAATTGATGGGGTCTATAATTTTTAAAAATGATTTATTTATGCTGTGTTCAATTTTCTGTGGTGATCTGTAAATTCAGTACCTCAGTATTTAAAACAGGAAGCAGACACGGACTATGAACAAAGTGCATGTCTGCACTCACGCATTTCTGCTTTCTGTTTTCGTTTAATTTTTAATTATTCTGAGATTTTTAAACAATGGTCACTAAAGATTAGTTTCTACAATCTTATTACCATGCATTGTTTTTACATAGGTGAGCACATATTCTCTTTTTCAGGTTTGTAAAGGAATCTAAAGTGACACATAGGCAGAAATTTATCACTTTAAAGCCTTCTTTTGTAAAAAACACTGAGCAAAAATATATGAGCTAAGATTTTAATTGAGGCAGCTAGAAAAAGAACAACACAATCAATGAAAAAAATTAGAAAGTAGAAAATTAATTTAAAAGCAGTAAAATTTAAAATAAAATGCAAAACAAAAAATTGATAAAGGTGACTGACAACACTAAAGGCTACTTTTTTGAAAAAATTAATGAAAATATAAAACCTCTCTCAAAACTGACAAAAAGAGTAATATTATTAGAAAAGTGGACATATTACAGATAAGCAATGTACAGATTAAAGTAAGGAAATGCTATGTGTAATTTATATTAACACATGTGTAATATATAAAATTTTATTTAAAACATCCTAGAAGAGAGAGAAAATCTGAATATATAAGTAATTGTTAAAGAAAATGAACAAGTCGCCAAAGTTCCTAGTTGTGCAAAGTCCTAGGTCCAGACTCCATGGAGCAGTAGATAATCATGTTTCATATACATTGTTCCAGATACAGAAAAGGATGGAAAACAATACCAACTAACTTTATGAGGCTAAATTTTCATGACACCAAAGCCAGCAAGAATTCCTCCAGAAAAAAACAAAACAAATATTAAAATAGTAATTATCAGCTAATCTCATTTGTGCATATTTACTCCAAAATTATGTATATAGACTCAAATAAAATATTTTCAAACAAAAACCATTATCAAGGGAAGTGGGATTTATCCATAGAATGCGTGGATTGTCTACCATTAAAAATCTAATGTAGTCTAATGTGGCTACAAACAGCCTACATGAGATATATTTAATTTTGAAGCTTTAAAGAATTCCAGTGTGGGCCTGCCGGTGGCTTAGCGGTTAAGTGCGCATGCTCTGCTACTGGCGGCCTGGGTTCGGATCCCAGGCGCGCACTGCCGCACCACTTCTCCGGCCATGCTGAGGCCGCGTCCCACATACAGCAACTAGAAAGATGTGCAACTATGACATACAACTATCTACTGGGGCTTTGGGGAAGAAAAAAAAAAAGGAGGAAGATTGGCCATAGACGTTAGCTCAGAGCCAGTCTTCCTCAGCAAAAAGAGGAGGATTAGCACGGATGTTAGCGCAGGGCTGATCTTCCTCACAAAAAAAAAAAAACAAAAGAATTCCAGTGAAAATCAAGAACTAGATGCTGCCTACTATAGTTATCACTATTCAATAAAATTCTAAAAGTCCTATTTAATCCAGTAAGGCAGAAAAATAAGAAAACATAAAAATAGATATTAAAGAAAAATTATCATTATATGCAAATCATATGATTGTATACAAGAAAATAAAAAAGTAGCAAAATATTGGGAATAAGAAGAGAGCTCATAAATTATCTACTTATAAATTTAACTTACAAAGAAAAGTGTAGGGCCCAGCACCATGGCTGTGTGGCTAAAGCTCCCCAAGCTCCACTTCAGGGGCTGGGTTCGCTCGTTCGGATCCTGGGCACAGACTTACACCACACCCCAGCCATGGTGTGGTGGTGTCCCACGTACAAAATAGAGGAAGATTGGCACAGATGTTAGCTCAGAGCTAATCTTCCTCAAGCAAAAAAAAAAAAAAAGAAGAGGATTGGCAACAGATGTTAGCTCAGGATGAATCTTCCTCAGCAAAAAAAGAAAAGAAAATTGTAAGGATTTCAAGAAAATATGTAATTTTTACAGATGATGTGATTTCTACCTAGAAAACTAATACAATAAAAAGTGAACCATTAGAGCTACCATGAAATTTAGTGTGGTATCTAGACATAAACTAAATATGAAAAAATCAGCAACCCTTCTTTATATAAACAATGAACAAATAAAAGAAAATAAGATACCATTTATAATAGCAGAAAAGTATATAAAATAGCTAAAAATCAGCTAATGAAAGCATATACAAAAATTATACAGAGAAATTCTAATTAAAGATTATAAAATTAAAGATTATAAAAGTATTTCTGATAATTGGAGTTATATAGAAATAGTTACTATTATAAAAAATTATAATTCTTTTAAAATTATTCTGTAACTTCAGTAAATATCTAATTAAAATTCGAGGTCAATTTTGGAGGTACTTAGTAAACTTTTTTTATATTACATGGAAGAATAAATGACTAAAAATATCTAAATCATGTTTGAAAGAGACAAGCAAAGGTTTATTCACAATTGAATCAAGTCCTAAATGCAAAAGATAATATTACAAAGTTAGTAGCATATAATACAGAAGAATATCTTTATAACAGATTAGCGGGGAATTATTTCATTAACTAAATTCCCAAATTGGAGACTCTGGAGCCTTAGAGAGAAGTGGTCTGTGGTGGGTCGTTCCCTTCACCCTCCATACACACATACACACTTCCAGTGAAACAAGGGCCTCTGAGGGTAATGGTGCCCCTGGCTACCTTCTTTGACTCTTAAGGGTTTGCCTCTCCCAGGATCCTGCAACTAAGTCACTGCCTGCAGGGAGAGGGGTCCTGGTTCTCTACCCCTTGGACGACAAGCGTGGGCATGCCCAGGTGGGGGAGAGCAACATAGACTGTGCCAGTGTCTTGCATATTGTTGCTTCTGAACCACAAAACATATAAAATTGATGTCTTTTGCAAAAACAGATTAATAAAATTAAATCACACTAAAAGTAAAAATTGTTGAATTTTGCTTTATAAAATTAAGGTTTTGTCTCCAATAAAATATACACTGAACACAATTAATGAGTGGAAAATTGAAAGACTATTTGAAATTCTAAAAATAAAATGTATATGTGTATTTTATACATATATACACAGAGAACTATGGGAAGGTTTAAAAATTGCTGAATGAAATACATTAATAAATGAAGCATACATATAATACTGATACTGGCTCAAGACAAGGTTGACCTAAGGGAAGCCATATTGTAGAAAAGAAAAACTCTATTGTAACTTTGAATGACCTCTGACTAACAAACCCAGCTGGATATGCACCGTCCAGGAGATCTAACTGCTCTGTAGAATTTATGACCCCTGCTTGTGCATGTACCTGCCAGCTGCGATAAGACGATAACTTTGTCCTTTGGAGTTCATTAGGAATGTGATGACCCCCAAACAGAGAGTCTATGCTGATAGCCATCATCAATGAAAACTGAAAGATCTGGTGTGACACTCCCAGTCTGTAACACCAGACTGTAACACCAGAAGGTCAACATTCCTAACCCCCTCCTCTATAACCCACCGGCCTATATAACTGCTGTAAGATTTTGTGCCCCCTTAAGATTTTTTTTTTTCAGACATCCGTCTGCCATCTTCCCTCTTTCTAGCAAGTGGTAATAAAAAGTCCTTTCTTTCCTACCACCTTGCCTCTTGACTATTGTCATGTCTTGCAGTGAACAGACAAACTCCCCTTTTGGGCGGTAACAACACCTTTTGTTGAAATTAAGGTTGTACTCACACTCGTTGGTAATGAGAGAAACGCAAAGTAAGACAAGATCTCATTTGATGCCATCAACTTGGCAAAATCAGAAAGCTGCAGAAGCCCTGTGTTTGCAAGAATGTGGGATAAGTGGCATTTCCCACGTATTGATGGTGATGAAGTAATAATTCTGGAGAGTTTGTGGCAGTGTCTTGTCTAACAATGTACATGTTGACCCTGCAATCCCACTTCTGAATATGCATAATAGAAAATAGTTACCTAGCTCCAGCAGGAACATATATAAAGACGTTTATCAGAGCATTTTCATAGTAATGAGGTGTTGGAAGATGCTAGATATTCATCCCTATGGGAACACACAAGTAAATGCAGTAGATGCAAACTATGGGATTCTATGCAGCAGGTAGAAACAACAGACTAGACACAGATAATACGGAAGGTCTTTAAAAGAATGCTAAATGAAATACATTAATAATTGAAGCATACAATATAATACCTTTTGTGTAAATTGAAATCGTACACATCAAACACCACCATGTTATGTAAGAACACATAGAAACAGGCGGATAGCACATTAATACATTAGAATGTGAAGAAGAGAAGGAAATGAGGATAAATAAATAAATAAAACAGTTTGCAGAGGAGTTCTGCTCAGACCAAATGATATCCATGCACTTGTAAATGGAGGAGGATGATTAACTCAACCATCTGCATTTAAGCTTCCAAAGGCAAAACAGAATACAACAAAACAAATATGGAAAAATGTTTTAAAATTATGCTCTATAGAGGAAAGAGTCTGATTTGGGATAATGGGTTGCACCATGGGAAGTACCTTCTCAGAGAAAAAACATAAAAATATATAATATTACATAAAATATCTTTTTTTTGGGGGGGGGAGGAAGATCGGCCCTGAGCTAACATCTGCCAATCCTCCTCTTTTTGCTGAAGAAGACTGGCTCTGGGCTAACATCCATGCCCATCTTCCTCCACTTTATATGGGACGCCGCCACAGCATGGCCCGACAAGCAGTGCGTCAGTGCCGTGACTGGGGTCTGAACCCGGGCCGCCAGTAGTGGAGTGCATGCACTTAACTG
Source organism: Diceros bicornis minor (assembly GCF_020826845.1). Classification (NCBI taxonomy): domain Eukaryota; kingdom Metazoa; phylum Chordata; class Mammalia; order Perissodactyla; family Rhinocerotidae; genus Diceros; species Diceros bicornis. The sequence continues at coordinate 62,805,269 of NC_080743.1, forward strand.
TTAAGCCATGGGGCCCGCCCCAGTGCTCACCATTTGTATTTGGCATTGTACTGGATGGCCGAACCTTATTAAGAATTAATAAGGCAAAAGAAGGAAATTAAAGCCATAAAGATAATAAAACCAGAAGCTAACTATCTTTATTTAGGTGACATGATAGTCTATATAAGAGAACATTTGCTCCTGTTCTAGCATTTTTTCTCAGTGCAGATCTTTCATAGTTAGTATACAGTTTGCAAATTTTGTGGACAAAACATATTGGGAGTAAAACAAACTAATCTGAGAAAAAGGAAAGTCATAGAACATCTCATTAAAATTGCATCAATGAGCTAAACTATTTTTGCTTTATCTAAATTTTAAAATAAATATAAATAGCAGAAAAAAACACAAAATTAAATGATACAGTGCGTAAAACTGCATATAGTAACATTTAGAGCTGTACATTCAATATGGGAAACTGTGTTTTGATACAAATAATGGCTACAAAGGAAAACTCACAAAAGCAAAACATTTACAGGTAAAATTCAACATTTAAATTGTCAATTAGTTTTCTCCATGTGTAATTTTTTCATATGGAAAAGAATTGTTCACAAGGAATATACTTTTAATAAGATAAATAAAATTGGGAGAAATAGAAATTATTTAATGTGGTTTTAGAATAATGGAATTAATATGGCTTAATGGAATTTACTTGATATACTTTCTCTTGGATACTCTAATTTGGAGATTTAAGTAGATTGATTCCCAAAAGCTGGATAAATTAGGATTTTTAGATTATAAATGCAATATAGACATCTCATTTAAGGCTGACTGTAAGTATGAAAATAAATATGGGGGAGGTAGCCCAGAGTCAGATAAAATCCTCCACTTACAGCAAAGTCTTACCACAAAGCTCCCCACATCAATATAGTTTACTTACAAGGTACCAAGTTGAGTTTGCCTGCTCTTCTAAAATGGTGGGTTAAGAGAAGGGTCTCAATAGATAAAAGCTGTTACTGCAGGTGACTGTCCACATCAGGCACTGGGATTTTCATTCAGAATGGAGTGAAACTGAACAGCATAGAATTTTCAGAGGAGGAACTGTAACTTGATGCATGTGAATGTCCGTATTGCACTGCTAGATGTCACTGAGAGTTAAACAGCTACTGAGCAGACTGTGGCATATTGTAGTTTTCTGATGAAAAAATAAGTGATTGATTGTGTTATATATTTTGTTTGTTTCCTCCTAAAAACCTGATAGTCAGACACCTCTTGTATCCTGGCTGACATCTTCTCAGCCCACTTTTTAGCCCCAGCCATTGCTAAGGCAACTGGTGACAGAATCGAACTTCTGCTGCACTGCTTACTTATCTTTTGCATTTTTGCACTAAGACTTTTCTCAGGGTGTGGTCAGGACACCTGTGAGAAGCTATTTATCACTTGTGGATGCTCAAAATTGCTAGGTTGGGGGAATTAACAGCCCATGTAGCAATCCTTGACTACTGGGGCCAGGAGATCGTGGATATGTGATCCCTCAAGTGTACACTACTGAGGCATAATCTGCATGATTCATCAGAGAGTTCCAATGGGATCAGATGCTGGTTTTCCATAGTGGTGATCACTCTGATAACACACCATTGTATTGGCTTTTTCTCCTTTCCTGTTTTGCTCTTCTCAGAGTCCCACTACTAATACCTGCCATCATGTCCCAAAATAAAGTCTTACCTACAAAGCTCCCCACACTAATATAGTTTACTTTGACTTTCTCTCCTTTCCTGTTTTAGAGTCTACTTTCTAGAAGGAACCTAAGCATAACCCACTACCCTGATAAAGAATATTTTTAACACCCAGAAGTCTCCCTCATGTCTTCACTTCCCAGTCAACAAACTTTTAAAGACAACAAATACCTGATTTGTCTCATCCTATATTAGTTTTGATTCTGTTTTTCAACTTCATGTTACTAGAATTATACAGTGAGTCCTATTTTCTGTCTGCCTTCTTTCAGTCAACATTATTTCTGTGAGATTTATCCATGTTGAGCCATGTTCTTTATTTGTCATTGCTCTGAAATATTCCGCTGAGTGAATATAACACTATGTATTTATTATCTTGTGGATGGACTTTGAATTGTTCTTAGATCTTAGCTATTTTGAATAATGCTTCTTTGAACATTTTTGCACATATCTTTTTGTGAATATAAACACTCATTTCTCTTTGGAATATACACACAAAATGGAATTGCTGGGTCACAGTTTATACATGTTTTTTATATTTAATAGATACTGGCAAACTGGTATTTATAGTAGTTATACCAATCTACCTTCTATCTTCTCCACATCCTCACCCATGTTTGATATTACTAACTCTTTTAGTTTCAGCCATTCTGGTGTGGGTGCAGTGTATTCAATTTTTGTTTCATTTCCCTTTTGACTAATGGTACTTAACATATTTTCATATGCCTTTCAGCTGCTAAGATACATTCTTTTGTGAATTATCATTTTATGTTTTTAACTATTTGTGTTTTTGTGGCAAGGAAGGAGGTTAGTCTTTTTCTTATTGATTTAAAGTTCTTTATAATTTCTGGTTACTAGTTCTTTGTTGGATATATGTATTGTGCATATTTTCTACTGGTCTTTGATTTACTTTTCACTCTCTTAAAGTAGTATTTTGATGGAATGGTTTTCTTTTTAATGGGATACAGTTTATTGATTTTTTTTTCTTTATAACTATTGTGATCTACTCCTGTAAAGTATTTACTCATACTCCAAGGTTATGAGATAGTCTCCTTAATCTGTCTTTTTCAAAGTTGAGTGAGCAACAGAATCATTTAGAAGGATTTTAAAGTACAGATTGTTGGGACATACCTTCATAGTGTCTAATTCTTTACTCAGGTAAAAGATCCAACAATTTTCATTTCTGACAACTTCCAGAATATGCTGATTCTGCTGCTCTGGGGATCCCATTTTGAAAACCACTGTAATATTTTATCTTTGAGAAGCTGAACTATTGTACTTTTTATTTTTAGATCTACAATATATCTGGATTTGATTTTCATGTGTGGTGTGAAATAGGGGTAAATTTTAGTTTTTCTAAATGTTAGTCAATTGACTATAACACTGAAGAAGTTCTTCAAGTGCATCTTGTGAAAGAAGAGGAAAAATTATATGCTTCTCTTCAGGCTTCATAAAGAAAAATCAGGATTACATGTACATTTTAGAAAACAGTGATGTTAATTTAAATATAAATACTAGAACAACAATGATTACTAATAAGAAAACATTACAGAATTATAGACTTTTTGGAAGTTAAAGGTTACTTTCATAAGCCATAACAACAGTCTCTGAAGTCTAGATGTCTATAAGATACCTTTGTTAAAAAAAAACAAAAATATTTGAAAGTCAAGAAGACTTTGAGACATGAAAGAAGTAAAGTGAAGATTCTCAAAAGTTAAAATATCCAATGTTATGGGCTAAATTGTGCCTTAAAATACATATGTTGAAACCCTAACTCTCAGTATCTCAGAATGTGACTGTATTTGGAGATAAGGCTTTTAATGTGGCATTTCAACTAAAATGAGTCCATTAGGCTTGTCCCTAATCCAATCTGAATGGTATCCTTCTAAGAAGAGGAAATTTGGGCACACAAAGTGATACCAGGGTTGCACATGCACAGAAGGATGATGTGAGGACACAGTGAGAAGATGGAGATGTACAAGCCAAAGAGAGAGGCCTCAGAAGAAACCAAAGCTGCTGACACCTTGATCTTGCACTTATGGCCTCTAGAAATGTGAGAAATAAATTTTTGTTTATTGAATTGAATTGAATCACCCAGTCTGTAGTATTTTGTTATGGCAACCCTAGAAAATTAATGCATCCTGTGTTGGTAACATTTTCTTCTAGAAGATTAGCCATTGAGCAAGGTAGCAAAATAAGCAAGAATATAAGTGGCATTACAGGACAATAACTAAACACTTGGGAACATTTTCAGAAAATATTAGGGAAAATCAAAGTCTTTTTAAAATAGTTTTTTAGAGGATGCTCTTAAGGAGACCTTTATGAAAATGCACAGCAAAGAGTGTTTTCACCTACTTTCTCTCTTGTAATAAGGGTTCTGATAAAATAAACCAGAAAAAACAGCAATATTAAGTGCAATTTGTCTAAGAATGTTACCTCCCAAGTGGGGTGTCATCTGCCCAACAAAAGACATGCCAATAGTCAAGAGACAAGGTGGTAGGAGACGAATGACTTTATTACAGCTTGCTAGCAAGGGGGAATATGGCTGACTAATGTCCATTAGAACCATCTCATGGAGGTCACAGAATCTTGAAGCAGTTGTAAAGGCTAGTGGGTTATAGGGGAGGGGAGTTAGAAATGTTGACCCCCCTGGCATTATACTGGGAGTTGACACATCAGATCTTCCAGTTGTCATGGGTATCATCATAGAATCTCTGTCCAGAGGCCATCACATTCCTAGAGAACTCAAAGAATAAGGTTATCATCTCATCAGAGCTGGAAGGGGCCATAAAATCCACAGAACATGTCTGGGTTAGTTAATCAGAGGTCATTCAAAGTTAGAATGTTGTTTATTTTCTACAATATGGCTTCGCTTATGTCAGCCTTGTGTTAAGCCAGTATCAATTCCCCCTTTTTGTTGTTTATCCCTCAATCTTGAGAGATATCTTGTTGACGAGGAGCATACGTTGCTGCATCTTGTTGAACCAGTCTCTTAGTAAGATGGTGATGCAGGTGGGCTCTCAAGTTAGGCCTATATTGTGTAAGCAAGTAACCAGGTATTTAATAAGGTTAAAAACCAAAAATAAGGTTAATCATGACAGCAAATAATAAACCAGTTTCTGAGCCCAGGGGGCAGCCAGTCAAAAAGATTGCTAGATGTCAAAGTTAAAGAATATGTTGCAGTTTAAATGTCTCTGAGGATGTCATCAGGTATTCAGATATCTTTCTGAGTGGCTTACATAGCAACAGACATGGATCTCTCCTTCATTTATATCAAGTCCTCTAGCTCCAGTTTGCAATGCTTCAGGAAAAAGGGCAGGTTCAGTTCTCAGTGATTCCAAATAAAAATGATGGAAAAAATTGAAAACATTAGTTTGGAGATTTGTAGGCAGATATTTCAGGAGACTAGAAGAATTCATGATCCAGTCCAGTTAACAGATATAAAACAAAAACCTCAAAGACAATTAACAGAACTAGAATCTAATATCTATGAATGTGTACTGTAGTTTCTAGTGAAACAAGTATTCTCTCTAAAATTACCCTCATTTTTAATAAAAGATAGCTAAATTAAGACTAAACTGGTTTGCAAAATGTCTAGTTTCAATAAAACATGATCCAATTATTTACATAAGTGCAGCAAGCATAGCCATGGATCATATAGGCTCTTTTAAATCTGCTTTGCTGGAACTTTTTATAAGGAATCTCAGGTTGAACTTTAAAGGTCTCTCGAGGCCAAGCCAAGCCAAGGATTTGTCATTAGACTCTGCTGGCAATACTGACATATTTGGATGAATTCCTCTCTTTTCGAGGTCCCCCTCAAATATTTTGGGGTTCCTTGCACCTGCCAGAGAAATGACCTTCATTACTCACCTGGTAGGGTTCCTGAGAACACTGTTAACAAGCTACTGGGCCAATATTTCCAAATGGCTTTATTCTAACAAGTCAACCTTTATTCTTCAAAAGCTGTCTTGTCATATCTGAGTCTGCTTGCTTCTCTCAAATATAACATTCCAGTCAAAGTCTTGGTAATATAACCAATGTTTCCAATTATGTCCTGTTATAAGGAGAACAAATTCTTATTGAACTTATGCAAATAACTATATTGTCATGAAAATAATACTCACTCACTAAGAGTCTCCAGATTCTAGAGCAATCAGGTTACTTCTGGTTGCAATGATATAATTTACCAAATTGCTATCAATGATACTTAGCTTGACAGAAAAGAGGAAAACATTTCCTTAAATCTGAAAAAAACCCAAAACATTAAAAAACAAGCAATGTTTCACACAAAAGTTATAAAAATTATAATCATCCTCATCAGTTCGTTCAGTCCTATGTAATTGATTCTTGATCTTAGTCTTCTGTTAGCAGTTTTGTGAAGTCATCACTTTCTCTGTTAGAGTTCTACAGTTTCTTACCCAGTTCAGTTTTATGATCTGAAAGTTTATCAGAAACCTGTATTCTAGAGTCAGTGTCAGAGCCCTTTCCATGAATCTCTCTGAAGATGAAATATATTTGCAAAGGCATCAGAGTAAAACAACAACTATACGTAAATGACAAAGGACTCAAAAAAGAGCAATTGACAAAGAAACTTGGCTAATTTTGTGACATATAACATTTTTAAATAATAACCAGAAATATGACTGATACCCAAGACAGATCAGAATTTTAATAATGTTATACAATTTTGAAACACCTATGTCAACAATATTCACCAACATGATATCATTGGTCCCCATGAAACAATGTTTAGCTATCCATTTAACCATGACGATGACTAAAGACCTTGAAGACAAACACAGAGAGCCAAATAGTTAAAAAAAAAAAAAAACTTAATAGAGAGACGTCAGTCTTTTTGACCATAGGAAATTATTTTAACAAAACATGCTTTTTCTGTTTTTAGGTAGACTTACTCAAAAGTAAAGAAAACCCATTTAGAACCTCTTTCTCAGGAGCAGACAAAAAGATAAACAAAATTATCCTAAGAAAAAGAAGACCAAATTCTAATTTTGCATCAACTTACTTTTGACATTAAAACTCATTTACTTAATTAGATTTACTTTAATCTTATCCAACTTGACCATGCATAAAACTCCTCAGGATTTTACCTTCACAAACTCTCTGTCACTTATGTTTTTACATTCAGAATTTGTCTCAAGTTTTTTTTTTTTTTTTTTCCTTTTCTCTTTCTTAGCACTTTAGGACAAATTTATTTTTCTTAACAAAGCAAACACAAATATCTCTATTCTTTATACCTTCTTTACTGAACATGTATACTTTACTTCCCTTGTATACAAATTTTTAGAAATATATGCTTTCTCATAGAAAATTTCTCAGCATGTATAAAACATGTCTCTCAACAAACACACACATTTTTTAGTCTCTGTGAGATAAGAAAACAAAGGCAGACAAATCTAATTTTAATAATCAACTTCTAATATTTTATCTTATGTGGAAATGACCTAGATACTAAACAAAGTTTTATCATTTGATTCAGCAAAACTCTAAACTTTTAGGTTACCAGAAAGATTTTGGAAGTCGTTTTTTCAAATATACAGACCACAAAGCATAATTATTATACCAAAAATCTCTTACCTCTTTTTAGCTATCTAAATCATTTGTTTCCAACAATTGTGTTTTGACTATCCACGACAACCTCATGAGATATTAGACAAAATTAATTATCATTTAATCCTATTATTTTGCTGACAACTTTGTAACAGATAACATGAGCTTATTTGACTGGTAAACTCAGGCTGCATGTCTACACCACACTCAAATACTGACAACTCTGAGGACGTGCCTATTTCAATCAAACCAACAATCTTAAATAAGCTTTCAGGTACCAAAGATTAATTTATATTATGTTAACTTCAAAGACATTTGGGTTAGTTTCTACTGCATTTAGAAGTAATTTCTGTAAGTGCTTACTTTAAGCCAATGAAATAGAGCTTTTAATTTTGGCCATATCATACAGAGGTAAAATATCACCCATATATAACATACATATAGGCACATATAAGCACACGGGTAGACACAGACAGAGACCTTCTAACTTCCATTAAATTTTTATGAATCAAGTGCAATACAAATCTTACTAGTTTATGGGAAGCATTTGCATTTCAAAGAATGAGTCTCAGGTCCTAGAGAAGATGGGAGCAGAAAATTTATATTATAAAGGCATAGAGAAAGCAGTCGAGTTTTCTCCAATATGGAGTTTCTGGAGCATAACCCATCCAATTGAAATTGTTTCCAGTTATTTAAAATGCACCTGAGGGGTGAGTCTCTGAGGATGCTTGGGGTGTTCCTCATGGCAGTAAAGCCAGTATCCAAATGACAGCGAGCCTGGAGAAGGATACAGAGCCCAACTTCAGGCATCAATATAGTTATAAGATTCAGCCAAGTTCCATTCAGCCTGGGGAACTTAGTCCCTGAGACCGCACAACGCAAGCCAGGGAGACAAGAGACAAAGTCCTGCAGTGGGCTGAGGGCTGGGGTTCACAGTGCCGGGGTTGAGAGTTGATTCTCTGACAAAAGATTTTCAAGTTTTCAATTGTTACAGGAGGTCCAGATTCTGCTCAGGTTGAGTCCATATTTAATCTCGACTTGGTGACAACAGAGGAGGTGACAAATGAGACAAAGAAGGGAAAGATGTGATCACACCTTGCCTTCATGGCCTCTTCCCAGTGGTTATCAAGATAAAGGTTACGCAAACAACAGTTCCCATGCCAGGGCACACAACCCCAGTAGGACAGTTTACAGGATAAATTACAGGTCTCTTGTCCCCATAACTGACACAGTTGGCACCTAAAATACTCAACAGGTTCTTGATAGGAGGCAAAACTGGGTTCCAGATTGTCAGTCAAATGACCGACAGAGATGCCAACCTGCAGTCACTCCGGGTGCCCAAAAATCAAAGGAGAGCTCCCAGGGGTGCCAGAGGAGTGCTCCCAGGAGTGGAACTTGGACTTTCCAAAGCCAGAAACTGCAGCTTTGTCCATCAAAGGACTGACCCAGGGGCTAACCTGGAGTCATTCCAGGTGCCCAAAGAGATTAACAGAAACGAGAAACCAGGACTTCCAAGAGAGGGTATCTCACTTGGGGTCACCGAGGTAATCAGGCTGGGAAACCAGAGGAGAGCTCTCCACGGTGGAATGCAGACTCTTTAAAGATTTCTTTGTTTCTTGGTTTGAAAGCTCCAAAGGAGCCCAGAATGGCCACTGTAATTTTAAATTATTCTGGGCTATCTTGCCAGCTATTTACAGTTATCCCCAATTTAGGGGGCTTTTCCCAAGGAATAAGACACAAGGTAATTTCTAAACAGTTTGTTATAATCACTGAGAAACGCAGTCCCTAAACAGCCAATTTTAAGCTGTTTATGAACACAGACACAGACACAGAAAACCAGACACTAGTGAACTAGTTCCCAGCTTTAGCGTAAAAAGTCCTACAATTATTCCCACACTGAGTGCACACCCAGATGGTCCTATTGGATCCCAGATGGCCATTTGTAAATGGAGGGAACCCAGATGGAAGGTAAGGGATTTCACGGGCATCCCTGAAGTGACTTACCCTATTCCAGATTGAACCCTGGACTCACCAGACATAGCCAGTTCTCTTCCTAACACAATCAGCATCAGGAAGCAGCTGGCATTGGTATGCAAAAGCAGGAAGGGCAGGTCCCCAAGACAAAGAGAGCCTTGGCAGCCACTAGGGACTTACCCAACAGGTTGCCTATCTGAGGTCAACTGGCCATAAGCAGGAATTAAAATCTCTTCGTGGTCACCAAATTTGTTACCGCCTAAGAGAGGGGGTCGTCTGCCTGCTGCAAGACATGCCAGTAGTCAAGAGACAAGGTGGTAGGAGAGAAAGGACTTTATTACAGCTTGCTAGCAAGGGGGAAGATGGCCAACTAATGTCCAAAAGAATTATGTTACACAATAAAGACTACAGGCCAGATATATAGGGTGCTGGTATCTGGGTGGGGGCATCCATGCAATCCCCGTGTGGGAGAAGACGTCTGGTCTTAGTTCCTGATAGTCTTTTATTTTACTGGATATGTATCAGAGACCAGAGCAATGCTCTATACCCTGACCTTTCAGTTGTCATTGATGATGGCTATCAGCATAGACTCTGCCTGGAGGTCATCACATTCCTAAGGAACACAAAATAACAAAGTTATCAATTTATGGCAGCTGAGAGGGGCCATAATATCTACAGAGTGTCTCTGAATTAGTTGATCAGACATCATTCAAAGCTACAATATTGTTTCTTTTCTACAATATGGCTTCACTTATGTTGAGTCACTATAAAGAAAAGGCACCTACCAGGTCTGTTAATTACTCTCCTTATTATCTATTGATTGCTGAAACAGTCGAGAACTATTAAGCAGTATGGCCAAGATAATATTCTCTCACTGTCCAAGCATTCTCGTCAGCTTCTTCTTGAGTTAGGAGAAGTTGATATCTAACAAATAAGGTGATATATGTGGTGCTCATCATGTAGGTTCAGTTTCAATCTTTATTGATATCTTCATGATTCTCTGAGTTAAAAACCACTTGAAATATTCTCATGGCTATATAATCTCACTGCCTTGGCCCTACCTGCTTCTTGCAGCCAATATTCTGGTGCTTAGAGTGAGCAAGGTCGTGTAAACAGTGCAAATACAAATAAAACAGATTTAACGAGGCTCATTGGATCCCTGTGCTTTCTCTCACAGAGAATCATCCCACTCTACACTATGGTTGGTTATATCTTTCATTATCTAGAGTTTGGGCTTCTATTCTTCTACTCTTTGTAATCTTAGGGTTTAACAAGCCTTTGGTATTTAGTAGACATTGATGGAAATAATACGTAAGAAATAACTGAAATATAAGAAAAAGGAATTTTAGTTTAAATTGAGTTATACTCTATGTTACCTACATCCTTGAGTTGTTTTCTTCACTATGAAAAATAAAAATTATTTTTCAAACTCATTAATTTGCTTTGAAGCTGTTGTTTCTCCTGATTATAAAGATTTATGCCTTTCATTAATTTTGAAAACTTTCAGCCTCATTTCTTCAAATATTTCCTCTTCTCATTATGTACTTTCTCTCCTAATAAAATTCCTATTGGGCTTATATTGGATTTCATTTTAGCCTTCATATCCCTTAACTTTTTTTTTCTTATTCAGCAGCTCCTTAGATCTGTATTACATTATCAGAAATTCTTGATATCTCCCAATTTAGAAATATTTTTAAATTTCTTTCTCTATTTGTTGTTTAGTTCACTTGTTGAGTTTTTAATCACACCGATTAGATATTTTTATTTCTGGAGTCTTAATTTGCTATTGAAAACTCTGCCTGGTATTTTTTGATCATGTCTCTTTTTTTTTTTCTGCTATTATTTCCTTTTATATCTTTAAGCTTTAAAATATGATTTCCTCTATGTGTGATTTCTTGAGGGTCTAACCTGTTATCTGTTTTCCAACTTTCCTTCATGATGAATTATTTCTCTCTGTGTTCTTTAATTTTGGATTGTGGCCTCATATGAGGAAAGTCTTTATGTGTGGGAATCCTTTGCACCTTGTGTTGAGAGTGGTTCTCTTGAGATTAAATTTCTTCAAATTTCACCAAGTGTCACAGAGGTATTACAAACTTAGAATCAACTTTTATTATAATTTATTAGATTGTGTATTCCAGGATCACACAAGGAGAATATTTTCAAACTCCAATTTCGTAATTATGATTAGTAATTCTCAGAATGAGAAATAAACAAAAAATAAACCAACATTCAGTGAATACACAGACAAACAAGCTTCCTTCCCTGTACAATTGTGTGGATTTTTTCTTGGGCTGGATGAGAGTGTAGCAGAAGCCCCAGTTGAACATTTCCCCTTGTTTGCCTGGTCTCAAGGCCTTATCAGCTAATCCAATTGACCATAAAGCCAAACACCAGGGAATCCAAACAATGCCTAGTATGCCCAAGTGTCAGTTCCTGCTTGCCTGTCGGTTGCCCATTCTTTTTTGTTTTGTTCCCTAGGAGCTTTCTCTAATTTTGTCATGAATGCATTCAAAAGGAATTAAAACACATTTTGTATCTTGCATGGATGGCTCTTGTATTACATGTCCTTTCAAGTTGTGTAGTGTGCTGTCTTGCCAGAAGTAGAATCCATAACTGTGTTTATATTGTTAGAAAACAGAAACCACAGACCTCAAATGGCATCACTAGTGCTAAAAGCCAGACTTAGACTTGATACCTCATTTAATTGCCATTTCACTCTCTCCCATATTTTAATCAGACAGTCTTAAATTTTCTGGTCAGCACCAATGAGGTCATCTGTCAGGACAACCCTCTCCATCCACCAGAGGAAGAAGAGACAATCTGCAAGATAAAACCCTTATCTTTTACTTTCCCCCAAATAAATGTCCCAACCTAAAATTAATGTTTTCTTTTCTTTTGCTAATAGCTTTCTTGCCTCACCCTTCTTCCTATAAGCCTCCATTTTGTATAGCCTCTCAGAGTGCCCTTCTAGTTGCTAGATGGGATACAGCCTGACTTGATTTTCAAATTTACTCAGTTGGATTTTGATTTTAAAAATATATTTACATCCAAAAATCCAAAGATCATGTCATAATACAGTGCATTAGGTTTGAAAGTCAGTCAGAGTGGAGGGACTGAGATGAGATTGAATGGATAAGGAGTATGAGAAAATGGAAAGGAGACACTGGGGGCTGAGATGAAGGCTAAGTGAATAACGGTGAAGGCATGAAAGAGTGAAAAAGAAGGAGCGAGAAGCAGAGAGGGGAAAGAGAAGAGCATGTAGGTGGGAAAGAATGGGGGCCCATGGAAATAAGACACACAGAATGTTAGAGCCAAAACTGATAGTAGAAAATATTCAGTTCTTTCAACTCAGTCATTTTATAGATAGGAGATTGATGTCAGAATGCTGATATGATTTCTCCAATTCACTGCATCCAGCAGGTGTCCCATCCAGGAATTCATCTTGACTCTCACTTCAAAGCTCCTTTTCCTGCAAGAGATTTGCTGTGACAGGGAGAGTCGCACAGACCAGTTGCAGGAAGAGCTGCTGGAAGTCAGAAATGTGAGAGAAAAACTTGAAGCAGAGTGGGATGGGAAATGAGAAGCTCAGTAAAAGGAACATGGTTATAAAAGCAGTGGATTTCATAGCCTGGAAGTTCAGGTTTTTATTGGTGCTGAGGGGTACGTCAGATGAGTGTGTGGGACTGTGTGGGGAGGAGAGGTCACATCTGGGATCTGAGGAGAACTTCACAGAAGAGGGAGGAATTCAAGAGCTATGATGGTGTTTGGGGAAAGAATAAATAGCAGCTGTTAGAAAGAACATGAGCAAGCTTGTGGCCTGAACATGAAGGAATCAAGAAAAAGGACCCAGGGAGTTCTGGTGACACAGGGAAGAATGCTGGACTCCACTAGGATAACTGGGATACCCTGCCTGGTTGAGTTCTAATCAGAATATATCCCATCCATCCCAGTTTTCTCCTCTGGGGTTTCCTATGTGTGGGAACACACGATTATGAGTGACCTGTACAGCCATCTCCTTCTGTCTCAGCTCATTGTGTTTTTTAATCCTGGCCCTAGTCACCTCCCATTGCTCCCATTTTATCTCTTGATTTTTGCCTCCAGTTGTGCTCTTCTTCAGCTATCCCAGTTCTTAGTATCTCTCAGCTCCTAAGAAGCTCCCACGAAGCCCCTTTCCTTTCTCCTCTTTCAGATTTTTGTCCTTCATCCACCATAGCTGAGTGTGCACTCAGGAGTGAGACTGCCTGAGAAAGTTTCAGATCCACTGTATGATCATGGCTCAGGTATCAGCTTCTTCCTACAACCCTGATCAGCATTGACTCTGCCCACAGGAACTGAGCTGAAGAAATTTGTAGTTCTGTTCCACTTTTCTTTTCAATCATTTTCCTCCTCCATCTCAGTCTCCTCTTCCTCCTCCTCCTCTTCCTCCTTTGCATTCCTGCTTCTTCTGCCTCCCTCCTTTTCCATCTTCTCCTCCTCCTCTCTGATTCTTCCTTCTCTTTCTGAATCTGTTATGGCCTTGGTGTCTCTGACCATCTCTCAACACTTTGGTCCCATAACTCCATTTTTCATTTAGTTAACTTTTCCCTCTCCTTCCTACCCAAACTCAAACTGCCTCTTCCTCATTTTCCCACTCCACACTCAAGGGTATAAGCATTGGCAGCTACATAATTTCTGGGGTCTAGTGCAAAATGAAAATATGGGGCCTCATACTTACCACACAAAAAAAATGCTTTCAAATGTACTAAAACATAAATTTTTTTCATTTCTTTTTCATGTCTTTTTCTCTCTATCTCCCTCTGTCTCTCTCTTTCAACCTGTGAGGGTGTTGTTTGTTGCTGTTGTTATTTTAGTTGTTTCTTTGTTTTAATTTGCTAATGTTGCTTTCTTTGGGGTACAGTGACTCAAAGGGCAAGTGAAAATCCTCTTAGGTGCTTGTAGGCTCTACTCCCCTTGTTTTTTCTGTGTGCTTAATAATTTTTCATCAAAATGTAGACATTTTGTGTGCAATGATAGACATGGAGATAAATAGTGTTTTGTGGGGGACCTGGAAACAGGCATGCCTTTTCTTTTGCTAAGCATCAATGTGGGAGTTTGAATCAATCTAGTCAGGAGTTAACTGGGTTTATGTTTTGCTGTTTCAACAGTCTTCAAATTGCTCTAATATTACTTTGTTTGTAGGGTAGGGCTGTTTGCCAGGGGATTTTTCTTAATCTCTGCTTCATTCTCAGGTTTTGGTGTTTCCTTTGTGCTGTGCCTCAAGGGGAATTATCTCCATTCATTTGTTCCTCTTCTAGCAATGACTGCTCTTATGACTAGATGTTTGCTAACCTGCTTGGAGAGGGGGCAGGGAGCATCATCTTTGTTCTTGTTCAGTCTCATTTTTGGCAGGTGCTTTGTGTTTTAGGTGTTGTAATTGGACCTTTAAGTGTTCCTACCTTTCTAATACTGTAATTAATCTTTGGGTGGTGAACATGATGTAATCTATACAGAAATCAAAATATAATGATGTACTTCTGAAATTTATATAATGTTATAAACCAACCTTACCACACACACACAAAAAAGAGTTCCTACTTTTCTCTCAACAGTATGGAACCTCTAATAGTCTAGACAAGATGTTTCCTGTCCCTTCTCCATTTTTCCATTTCCCTCAGTTACAGCGCACCTTCACTTGTGCAGTGAAGGCAGCAAGACTTTATACCCTTCTCCCACCAGGTTAAGGCTTTTTTCTGTGTGGGAGATAGTGGAGAAAGATCTGGTTGGAACTCTGTGCCTTTTTCATGCAATAGCTGATCTCAGACCTCAGGCCTGCATTACAATAAAGGATTTTTCTGCTCTATATCCTTGACTCCAATCTTTCAGCTGCCCCTGGTGAGGTCTATGGAAAAAAGCCTAAATATAAGTGAATTTCCTGTGTCTATGACTCTCACAGGTTCTATATACTCACACTAGCCTTTAGTAATTTGTTAACAGTTTTAGCTGAATTATTCTTCCTGACTTATCTAGCATCTGGCTTCTGTCCCAAGTCAGCAAAGGTTTGCATCTGCTATTTCCTTGGAAGAATCTGTCTTTTCTTAGATTTTGGTTTAATTTGTTGCCCTTGTAGGAGTGGAAAAACTTTCCCTTTTACCCTTCTAGGTTCTTTGGCTGGTCTAAGAGTTAAATTCATGTAAGACAAATTAATGGGAAAAAACAAATTTAATTTCATACGTAAAAGAGCCCCATAAAAAAATATTTGACCCAAAGGCAAGTTGAGCAATTGATGCTCATATGCCATCTTGAGCTAAGGAATGAGATAAAGTCTTGGTATTCAAAAGAGAGGACATAATTCATAGGAGAATAATGAGAACAAGTAATTAGGTACTTCCTCTGCCATATAGATAGGTCATTCAGGTGAAGTACTTTCTGGTAATAGCTCTTTCTTTGAGCTATGTCCCCAATCCAAATTATGTGAGGTACTTAAGAGACTGGTAAAAGTTTTTCTCGAGTCTCCCAGGTCTTGACTGTCTTCAGCTGAAAATAATGCCATAGTGGCATATTTCGAGGTCACGTATTCTGCTCCCCTTCAGAACTACCTTTAAAATTTCAACAAGAAGTTTCACAGTACAGAAGTTGAGTTGGTAGATTGCTCCATATCTCATTGAACCAGGTTTTCAGCCTTGAGAATAGATGAGTTCATTTAAACAGTTGTGTCTCATTTGAAGAGGTGGTGATGCTTGTGGGCTCCCAAAGTTAGTCCTGTCATAAAAACAATCAGGCATTTAATAAAAGGCATTTTTTTTGAGGGGCTGGCCTGATGGCATAGTGGTTAAGTTCATGCACCCCATTTCAGCAGCCCAGGGTTCATGGATTTTGATGCTGGGCACAGACTTACACACTGCTCATCAAGCCATGCTATGGCAGTATCCCACATACAAAATAGAAGAACATTGGCATAGATGTTCAGGGACAGATGCTCAGGGACAATCTTCCTCAAGCAAAAAGAGGAAGATTGACAGCAGATGTTAGCTCAGGACCAATCTTCCTCACCATAAATAAAAGGGCATTCTTATTGAAACAAAATAAAAACAGTGGTTAATAATTGTAGCAAACCATAATCCCAATTTCTGAGTTCTGAAGGCAGCCAATTGAGAAGATTTCTAGATGTCCAGCTTGAACCATCTTCAAATGGAGCGAGGGCAGGAAGTGGCCATCTGATAGATTTTCCTGGTTTGTGGTTCGAATGTGTCTGGTGGTCTTTCTCAGTAGCCAAGAAAGTTCAGGCACAAGATTCTCTATATGTGAGTTGTTATGATTTCTCTGAGGTTTATATCAAGTTTTCCAGCTTTAGCTTTTGCTCGGCTTGGGGAGAAAGGCAGTTTTAGTTCTCAATGATTCCAAGTCAGAAGGAGGGGAGAAAATTGGAAATGATAGTTTGGAGAGTTATAGCCAGTACTGGAGGAAACTGGAAGAATTCAGGATCTAGTTTAGTTTACATGTGTAAAACAAAACCTCAAATGCAATTAACAGGACTAGAATTTGGTATCCACAAAGGTGTATTATTGACACATAATTTTTCTTTTGAAAATTATCTCCATTTTTATCAAGAGCTAACCACAGTAAGACTAATTTGTTTGCAAATGAAGTTGAGTTTCAATAAACTTGGCCTGATTATTTATATAAATCAGCAAGAATAGTTATTGATGACATAGCGTCTTTAAAATTTGCTTTGCTGGAACTTTTTCATAAGGAATCTTGGATTGGAAGTTTAAAAGCCTCTCAAGGTTAAAAAGCCAAGCCAAGGTCTCTCCATCAGACTTTGCCTGCATGCCTATAGATTTGAGTGAATTCCTTTCTTCTTGAGGAAATAGTCTCAAAATATTCCGAGGCTTCTGAGCTTTCCAAGGAGTGACCTGCTTTACTGCCCTGGTATGGTTGCAGGAAACTCTGAAAGCAAGGTACCAGGCTGATTTTTCCAAGGGGCTTTATTCGCTTCATGAAGTCAATCCTTGCTCCTTAAAGGTGTTTGTTCATATCCGAGCTTATGAAAATCTCTCTCAAACATGGCATTACAGTCAAAGCCTTGGTAATATAACCAATGTTTCCAATTGTGTCCTGTTACAAGAAAAACAGATTTTTATTGAACTTATGCAAATAACTATATTAATATGAAAATCAGAATACTGACTAACAGTTTCCAAATGCTGAAAGGATCAGGTAGGGAGAAAAAGATAAATGTTTCATCATTTTGTTCACAAAGATATATCTTACCAAATTGCTGATAATTTTAGAGAAAACTTTCCTTAAATGTGGGAAAAACACATAAAATAACTAACAATGTTTCAAACAAAAAGTCAAAAATTATAATCATCTTTATCAATTTATTCAGTCCTTTGAAATTAATTCTTGTTGACCTTGATCTTTTGTTAGAAGTTTTACGAAGCCATCTGTTTCTCTCTTAGAGTTCTGCAAATTCTTACCAGGTTCAATGGTATGAACTTAACTATCAGAAACTTGTATTCTAGAGTACATGTCAGAGTCCTTTCCATGAGTCTCTCTGAAGATAACACATATTTGCAAAGGTGTCAGAGTAAAACAATAACTCTCTGTAAATGATAAGTCTTAAAAATGGCCATGGTTAATAGTCTGGTGACAGTGCATTTCAATGCAATTATCAAGAAAATTTGGTTATTTCTGTGACACACAACATCTTAAGATATCTAGAATTATAAGTGATAACATTATACCAGGACATATCCAATTTCTGGAAATTTTATGGAACTTCTGGAACAAACATAATACATAACTATACAAATGTAATATAATTCTTCTTACTTGATAATGCTTCCCATCTAATTTAACATATCAAATGATTCTAATTAGTTTAGTGTCTCTCTTTTACAAAGTCAGAGAACAAATATTTTGAGATGTTCCAGGGGCCATCTGGAAAATCCCAAATTAAGTTTGAAGTCAAAAAAGATTCATTTAGAATTTGATTTTGTGAAGTTTGTCAAAAATATCAAAAGGTTTAGACACTTGACTAAAAAGGATCACAAATCATTATAAAACAATACTTAATTATCTATTTAACCAAAATGACAATAAAATATTTCAAAGGCAAATACAGAAGTTTACAAAGTTGTGAGAAAAACTTAACTCTTTCAATATTAATAAGACCCAGTTTTCCTGAGTAATCAAAGACCTGATGATAAAGATAACATGAAACACAGGAAACTATGTTGATAAAACAGAAAATCTTTTCTTCCTTGTCAAATTACCTAAAGGATAAAGAAAATCTTTTCACAATCTCTTTTCAGAAGCAGACCAATAATCCAAGAAAACTGTGTCCTTTTAGCAGATAAAAGAAAATTGAGTTAGTTTTACATGAGTAAACTGTTGATATTAAAGCTGATTTTAAAAACCCTTGTAATAACAATTCAATTTTAGCCAGCTTGATTACACAGGGTAAATTTTTTCTCTCTCTTACCAACTTTCTATTTAATTTGTCTTTTCATTCTCCCCTTTCCCATTTTGTAATAACCAGTTTTACTTTGAGACAAATTTACTTTCTTTTCTCTTAACAAAAATGCATCTTCATACCTCATAATTTTCTTACTCCAAAACCCATCATACTATCCTTGAGTACAGATTAATTTCTAGTGTCTACCAAGAAGAAAAGAAGTGTAAACTTTCTGTTACACCCGTATTCTTTAGATTGGCAAATTTATGACAATATTTCATAATTTATGAAAGCACATTCTTCCTCACCATAAATTTTCAAATGTGGTACAAAACATGTTTACTAATAGACCCAAATATCTTTAATTCCTCTGTAAAAGGAAATTCAAAGTGGACAAATCTATATTTAATAAAGTTCAGTATTTTATCTTATTTAGAAAAGATGTAGATATTCAATGAATTCCTTTTTTTTTCCTGCAAAGCCCCAGGGCATAGTTGTGTATCCTAGTTGTACGTCTTTCATATCTCTTCTATGTGGGATGCTGCCTCAGCATGGCTTGATGATCGGTGCATATGTCTATGCCCAGGATCTGAGCCAGCAAACCCCAGACCACCAAAGTGAAGCACATGAACTTCTCTGCTATGCCACTGGGCTGGCCTCTGAATTTCTATCATTTAATTTGACTTAGCAAAACTCTAAGGCATTAAGTTACCAAAAATATTTGGGGAAACTATTTAAGTAGATATACTATAAAACATAAATATTGTTGAAAATATTTCACCTAAAAATTCTTATACTACTTACATTTCTCTAAATCAGTTGCTCCCCCCTAAAAGTCACATAGCTCAATGGAACAGAATAGGAAGCCCAGAAATAAACCCATGCATAAATGGTCAATTAGTCTACCACAAAGGAGGCAAGTATGTGCAATGGGAAAGAGATGGTCTTCAATAAATGGTGTTGGGAAAACTAAACTTCACAACTACATGCAAAATAATGAAACCGGACCACAAAAATAAGCTCAAAATGATGGATTAAAGACTTCAATGTAAGACCTGAGACCATAAGACTAGTAGAAGAAAATATAGGCAGTAAGTTCGTTGACATTGGTTCTTAGTAATATTTTTTTAGATCTATCTCCTCAGGCAAGGGCAACAAAAGCAAAAATAAATAAATGGGACTAGATCAATTAAAAGGCTTTTGCAGAGCAATGGAAATCATCAGCAAAATGAAAAGGCAAACTTCTTAATGGGAGAAGATATTTGCAAATAATATATCTGATAAGAGGTTAATATCCAAAATACATAAAGAATTCATACAACTCAATGCCAGAAAAACAATCTGATTAAAAAAAGGGCACAGGACCTGAACAGACATTTTTCCAAAGAAGACATACAAATGGCCAACAAGCACATGAAAAGATGCTCAACATGATGAACTAGTCATCATGGAAATGCAAATCAAATGCACAATGAGATATCATCTCACAGCTGTTAGAAAGGCTATTAAAAAAAAAAAAGGAAGAAATAACAAGCATTGGTGAGGATGTGAAGAAAAGGGAGCATTTGTGCACTGTTGGTGGGCAAGTAAATTCATGCAGCCACTATGGAAAACAGTATGGAGGTTATTCAAAAATTTAAAAATAGTACTACCATATAACCTAGTAATTCCACTTTGAGTGTATACCCAAAGAACACCAAAACACTAATTTGAAAAGTTACATGCACTCCCGAGTTCACTGCAGCATTGTTTCCAAAGCCAAGATCTGGAAGCAACTTAAATGTTCATCAATGGATGAACGGATAAAGAAGATGTGGTATATATACACAATATAATACTACTCAGCCATAAAAAAGAATGAAATCTTGCCATTTGCAATAATATGGATGGACCTTTAAGGTATTATGCTAAGTGAAATAAGTCAGATGTAGAAAGTCAAATAATACATGATTTTACTCATAAGTGGAATCTAAAAAAACAAAACAAATGAACAAACAAGACAAAATAAGAACAAAATCATAGATACAGAGAACAAATTGGTGGTTACCAGAGGGGAAGGAGGTTGAGGGGGCAGTGAAATGGGTGAAGGGAGTCAACTGTATGGTAATGGATGGTAAGTAGTCTTGTAGTGATGATCATTTTGCAGTGTATACAGATGTCAAATTATTACCGCACAAAGGGCATGACCTGCTCACTGTGAGACAAAAGCCAATCATCAAGAGGCAAGATGGTGGAAAAGAAAGGGCAGTTTATTACAACACCCCAAACCAGTCACTGAAGTCAAAATTCTTGAGTGGGCAAACACCAGTTTAGGCTCACCACTTTAGAAAACATTGTTTCAAGTATGCTTATTTTTGTTTAGAGTCTAAACATCATATCAGCAAACCAAGATTTATAGTTCTTGGTGAACAAACTGATCCCATTGTCAACCACTGTATAGTCGTGAGTGTAGCAAGATGCTTGGATCCAACAGTTGCTAAGTGACTGTTTGGTGAATGAATATGTATCAACTTTAAGTCAAACAGAGGGAGTTTTCTTTATGTGTTTCAATGTTCCTGTGTTTTCTGTAATGGCTATTGGTTCTTCCCTGAGAATAAGGGAGAACTGGTGATAATTTATACTGTTACACATGGCAATCATAGGGTTCTGATAAAGTAAATAAAGCAACTGACGAGAAGTCAGAGATGTGAATAAGGTGTGGAATGGGTGAGACAGGGAAAGAGAATATTGGGGAATATTCCAAAGGGCAAGAGAAGGACAGAGTCACAGAAAAGAGCAGGGGCAGGAGAAGACGAGGTAGGGTGTTGAGAAGACACTTGGTTTTGTGCTTTTATTTATTTATTTTTTTACTTATTTTGTGTGTGTGTGTGTGAGGAAGATCAGCCCTGAGCTAACATCCATGTTAATCCTTCTCTTTTTGCTGAGGAAGACCAGCCCTGAGCAAACATCTATTGCTAATCCTCCTCCTTTCTTTTTCCCCTTTTTCTCCCCAAAGCCCCAGTAGATAGTTGTATGTCATAGTTGCACACCCTGCTAGTTACTGTATGTGGGACGCCGCCTCAGCATGGTCAGACAAGGGGTGTGGCGGTGTGCGACTGGGATCCGAACTGGACTGCAAGTAAAAAAAATAACTTGCTACTGCAAGTAGCGGAGCAGTCGCACTTAACCACTAAGCCCCGGGGGCCGGCCCCCTCATGCTTTTATTTTATGAGTGAAAGCAAAAGGCCCTAGAGGCAAAGTGACTTTTCAATGCCACACAGGACTTGTTCCACGGTAGTCCAATCAGGAGAAGGTGAACAGGATGAAGCTGGTGACAAGGAGAGAGGCTAGAAGCCCAAAAGAAGAGTCAGCACTGCAAGGGCAATGAGTCTGAGTAGGCGGTCCACAGAACTAAAGTGGAAATGAGAGTTGAATAGTTCAGGGTTTAGGGAAGGAGTAGATTGTCTTTTTTGCAGACAATGATTAAAGGAAAGTGTTTTTTCGTTAGAAGTAGAAGGAAGTCAGAATAGAGGTAATGTGGGGTAGGCTTGTTTAGAACAGAAATCAAAGACCAACTTTTCTAAGAGAAAGAAATAACATCTTCAAGTGAAATGTTGTTTCTTCAACTTCTGTTGCTAGTGATTCTCCTCTCAGGTGGTGACAATAAAAATGGTAAGAACTCTAGCAACTGCCCAGTTGAGTGCAAAAAGTTCTGTGTGTGTGTGTCTGTGCGTGCTGGGTTTTCCTCAGCATACACCTGGATGGGGAGAGTGTCAGCCTTGTTCTGCTCTGAGAGTCCCAGACCAGGTCCCTGTGATCTTCTGAAGGTTGAATATAAAGCAAGGGGTCCTGGGGCAGGCAAACGTCTCCTGAGATAACCATGGCTCCCCTTTCCTTCAGATTCTGAGTTTCCTCTCTGTCACCTTTCTTTCCTCATTCTCTCTCCTTCCCAATGCCTTTTTTATCTTCATTCTATCTGTTCTTTTGTCACAGACTTCCAGGAACCAGTCTCCTTCCAACTCATCCAGATCTCATCCTTTTACAACCATTCCTTGGAAGAAAATCTGGGCTCAGGTTGGCTGGGTGAATTGCAGACTCATGGGTGGGTGAGAAACTCTGGCACTACCATTTTCCTGTGGCCCTGGTCCAAAGGCAATGTCAGCAATGAGGAGTGGAGAGACCTGGAAGACTTACTTCACATGTTCTCCATTGGATTTCTTCAGATATTTCACAACTCTGCCAGTCAAAGGCAACTTGAATGTGAGTTCCCTTCCCTCCATGGGAAGTGGGGACATGGGTGGGAGGTGTGTATGTGTCTCAATGAGTTTCTTATGCCTCTGGAATATCGCTTCCACTTGCTTCTTGACCTTATGTCTCACGATCATAAAGCTGCAATTATATATTTCCGGCAGGGATCAGAATCCAGACTCTGATCCTTCAAAGATTTCAAGTCTTCTGTTACTTACAAACTCCTCTGTTGTTGACTGCAGGTTTGTGCCTTACCATTTTCCATTAGTGGTCTCTTGTGACCACCCCTTTCCCTGGCCTCCTACCAGATACTCTAAGCTTTCTCACTGTTTGATTGACTCCTTGATGGGTGATTTTCTCCACCATTCCATTCCTTCAGATATCTGTCTATACATTCATGGTAACCTCTTGCATTCCATTCACCTTAGATTATTGTAACATCAACTCTCTCACACTAACTCCTTCCTTATTCTTTTGCCCACACCATTCATGTTGCCTCCTTTGAACAATTTTCCCCCTTCCTCAATTCATTCATCTCTTCCTCCATCTCCAACTACCACCAATTCCCCTTTTACTGAACCTCTGATCGAATCAAACTTTGCTCCAGCCCCTCAAATCTCCTAAACTTCTCCCTTCTGCTTCTGTTGTCTTTTGCTTCCACTCATTTCATTTTATCTTTTTTATCCCTTCTCTCATTAATTCACAACTCTTCTTTCCAAGATCCCTTTGAGGTACAGTTGGCAGGAGGCTGTGAGCTGCACTTTGGGAAAGCCTCTGTAGGCTTCTTGTATGGATTGCTTATCAAGGATCGGATTTCCTGAGCTTCCAGAACAGAGCATGGTTGCCATCTCCAAATGGTGGAAATACGGCTCAGCATATCTGTACGCTACTCAATTCAGCTACAGTTGCCAGGGAAATATTACACAAGCTCTTCTTTGAAACCTGCCCACATTTCCTCATGGGTCTTCTTGATGCAGGGAAGACATATCTCCAGTGACAAGGTCAGTCCTGCAACCTCTCCTTTAGAATTTTCTATTTTAAAATCACACCTTCCCACCATCCCCTATCCACCTCCTACGAAGTGGGCCAAGAGGGAGAGACAATAATGGGTGACAGATTCCTAGAAGTGGGAGAAATGTGTCTATCTACACTGATGTGAAGATCCGACCTTCTAAGTCTGTGGTAGAGTCCTCATCAGAATATCTTTCCTGTCCTCTGCAGTAAGGCCAGAGGCCTGGCTGTCCACTGGTCCCAGTCCTGGTCCTGGCCGTCTGATGCTGGTTTGTCATTTCTCTGGCTTCCACCCAAAGCCTATTTGGGTGATGTGGATGCAGGGTGAGCAGGAACATCCAGGCACTCAGCAAAGTGATGTCTTGCCGAATGCTGATGGGACATGGTATCTTCAAGTGTTCTTAGATGTGGAAACCATTGAGGCAGCTGGCCTTTCTTGCTGGGTGAGACACAGCAGTCTAGGAGGCCAGGACATCATCCTCTACTGGAGTAAGAAAGAACTGAGGCCTAAGCTGGGAATGAGAGTAGGTGGTCCTCAAGTGGAGCAGGAGAGTCAGATTAAAAATTTGGAAATCTGGAGACATCTGACCCCCCCCCCAAATAAAAGTATGTTATGCAAGAAATAGAAAAGTGGAAAATGAGTGACCTGCAGATGAAGGAAGATGTTGAGCATTAGATGAAAGATTCATCTCTGAAGAGAGATGAGAGAAGAAATAGGAACAAAGGTGACTGGTGAGGCAGACACACAAATGAATAAAGGAAGACCAGGGAAATTCAGTAAAATGGGTAGATTTAAATGACATCCTCGTGTGCACCCAAATCCACAGAACGTCACAACTCTGTGGGCTTGATCATCTTGGCAGTCATAGTGCCCCTGGTGCTTCTGATAGGTCTTGCATTTTGGCTTAGGAAGCGCTGGTGAGTTCTTTGCGTCCATCTTTCCTGCTCTTTGCCCCGTTCCCACTTGTCTTCCCATGTTTTTTGTTTTCTATCTCATCAGTTCTCCTCCCAGTCCCCTTCCTTCTTACTCCTCACTTCTCACCTTCACCTCATACATAATGACTCCCATCTCTGTTCTTGACAGGATACACTGTGAACTTCCAGGCACTTCTCTCTCTTTGAAATGAGATCCCAGCAGCCCAGGGGTCAGGATGTATCTAAACCCAACACAGTGATGATATCCATTCAACTCTTCTTGTACAACGTTTTTGTTGTTGTTTATTTCTGATTAATTGTCAGTTTTCAATATAAGCTGAGTTTAATTTTTCAGGATTTGTTGTTCTGATTTGGGTTCTGGGGCTTAAAATTCAAATTATAACTCTGAAAGATGAAGTCCTAGCAACCTCCACATATTCAAATATCAGGTCCATTTCTGATGTCACCTCCTCTAGAGGGCCTTCCTGATTTACAAGTGGAAGCAGTCTCTGCCTTATCTGAACTCCCAGCACCCTGAAACTGTACTTTGCCAAATCCAATCCTCACTTTCTGCTCTTTGTTACAGCTATTTAGGTCACTCTTCCATTTATAATTTTTAAGCTTTTGAGAGCCAAAGTCCATGTCTTTTCAATATCAGTGTCCTTGGCAAAGTGTCTTACCTACATGTAATATGTTCTCAGTAAAAATCTCTGTTGAATTTATAATCTTTTCTTATTCTTTTTCTTTCTGACGAGGTACTCGTAGTTGAGACATTTGATGTTCTTCTTCTTAAAAGTCTCACTTGCCCAAGAGACTTCACGCTTTCCTGGTTCCTTAGTGACTTCTCTGAGCCCCTGAGGAGAGCACAATGTTTCCTCTGACCATTCTTCACCTTTAACTGTAGAGACCCATTGGAATGAAACTATTGCTCTAAGTATTCTAAACCGAAATGGGAAGGCAGGATGTACATCCTTGCAATTCAGTGTGGTTC
Source organism: Diceros bicornis minor (assembly GCF_020826845.1). Classification (NCBI taxonomy): domain Eukaryota; kingdom Metazoa; phylum Chordata; class Mammalia; order Perissodactyla; family Rhinocerotidae; genus Diceros; species Diceros bicornis. Next base: position 62,831,103 of record NC_080743.1, read on the forward strand.
AAGGACACGCAGTAGAGTTATCACCTTGGAGCTCATTAGAAATATAGAGGCTTAGACCTCACCTCAGACCTACTGAATGATAATTTGCATTTATCAACATCAGTAGGGGATTCATAGATGCATTAAAATTTGAGAAACTCTGATATAGGTGATGCCTGAGAGGTAGTAGTGCAAGTGTGTCACTGAAGCAAAAATAGATGGTCAAGAAAAGAGAACAAGGTTGTTGATCCTCAGGATTGAAGTGAGATCAAGGCAAAGAGAGTACATACAGTACGTTCTTGCTATTCATAGCTGTTGTGTTAAAGTCACTGTAAACACTGAGTTAGTTAATATTCAGCCATTGCCCCTAGGGGTAATATACGATTAGGTTCCTTGAGCCACTAGTCACAACATTTGTGTCAACTGATAAATATATACCCTGTGTTATGTGTATTTCTGTCTGAAGACACCTGAATTAATATAAATATTTCCAAATCATTTATGTATTATATGCAGTATTTCCTTATAATAAAACACCAGCCAAGAAGTGTTTAATGTATTTTCAACCTGGGTAATGTGGTGATAAATTTCTTGGGCTTTCATCCACACAGCTGTGCTGTCCACTATGTTTTTAAAAACAAAATACTAGTCAAGCAAACAAACAAAAAGCAGTCATCATCTCATGAATCCACAAATCTAGCTCTGTTTCCATCTTTCCATGGTTTCATCATAGTGTTATAGATATTTCGTTAGCACTTTCTGGACTCACTCCATACAGATCAGTGAATTTTCTCCTCCTTTTTCTGAAGTTATTGCATTGTTGATTCATTAACTCTGAACTCATGGCCCACAAGCCTATAACTCATGCCTGAACAAAGCTTGATATGTGCATCTTCTTCATAAGGCATATCACAGCCTACATGTGCTCAGGAATGCTGGAAAGCACTTCGGCACTATGCTTCAGGGCCATTTTAAACAGCAAAATACCTTAACCAAGAGCACAAAAATGCAGAAAATGTGGCATTAAATAGACCATGCAAAGGACACTTGTTTAGAGTGTAAGAACTGAAACAAGAAGGCAGAGCACAGCCTTGTTCAGCCTTAGCTAGAGACATGTGAGCAGGGTGACAAAGTCTGTGCCACTCTGCACATGTCCATGAATGACTATGAGAGTGTTGTGAGTAATTACTTGGGTGTTACAAATATATTTTAACAAGTAGGTGAATTAGCAAATATAGAATTCATGAATAACAAAGAGAGAATATTTATGACTAATGACCCTGAATGGCCATTTGAGTTGAGATATCTATGGCTAGACTTCAATTACTTTAAGATTCATTAATTAATTCAACAAATAATTCTTAGGCACCTACTATTCAGTAGGGACTTATTGAGTATAAAGTAATTGGGAAGAGAAAGATCATTATCTTCTGAGCTTGAAAATTTTGCCTTCTTCATTTAATTCTACAGTTTACTCTTTTCTTGTCTGTTGTTTCTATCTTAGTTTCTCAGTGCACCAATTTATTTGGGTTAATCTAGGGGAAAGGGACTTATCTCGAATTTGTTTAGGGAGCAGAGAAATGGGGCACAGGGCAAAGAGACCATCCACAGGGACTAAGTGCCCGTGGCAGCAGCTGCACAGGTGTAAATTTTGGAAAATAAAGTTGAGATTGGAGAGGGAAGAACAGTGAAAACTACAGGATGGGGGAGAGGAAACAGTGGGACTGCTGCAATCTTCCCACCTGGATAAGGCTGGCTGATTGCTTCTCTAGGCTCCAGTCTACCTTGTCACCCTTGCATAGCAGCCATGGGATTTTTGGTTGGTTGACTCCATCCTCATCTGTAATCCTGGAGTCTGATCAGCCTAAGGCGATCAGGAGAAAGCATCACTGGTAATGCGATAGGCTAAAGGATAAACCGGTTACCTATAATTTAAGCCAAATCATGATATAGATCCCACTTTTCCTTCCTCAGAGTGGTGGCTCAGGGCTAGGCACCTTCTCTGTGGTGGCACAATTTATATGAAACCTGATTCTTGTGTTTGCTGCTAGGGGAAAGAGATGCTTTCTCTTGTCCTGGATGTTATGGTAAGAGGTTTAAACCATGAAATGCCTTGGCAACGCCAGTTAAATCATCAAAATGCAAGAGATTTTCTGTGAACTTCCTTCTAATGCAATGTTTGTTCTTTCATTCATTCATTCATTCATTCATCACATATTCAGCTTTTTCTATTTGTATACTAAACATATTCACTGAAATTGGTTCCAAAATATATGAGAAGCAGCTCTGTCTCCAGGTATTTATAATATAATGAATTATCTCTTCCTCCAAGCTCCTTCCTTTTTGGATGTCTACATTTAATCACCCAGAGTCAAAGTTCAGAGATCTTTGTAGCCTTTCTTTCTCAGCTCTGTTTCCCTTGTTATTCTCCATGAAATCTCTGAATATTATTTCTTCCTTTTACTAGTGGTAGACTTAACAACCTCTACATAGGATAAATCTAGAGCTTTCCTCTCTCCTAGTATACATTTCTGTTGGTTTCCTAAACATACACTCTGCCTCAGCCACAGTGGGCTCATTTTTAAGGCGTAGACGTTTCAGCTACTGAGATTCTCCTCAAGAAAGGATCAAGCCTCTGATATAAAATGTGAGGCATGTTTGTAATTAGTCTTGAAGAAAATAAAAGCTGAAATATAAGCTTCCTGGGATTTTGCAATTGGAATGAGTTGGCTGGATTGTCAGAATTAGTAGGCAGACCAAGGAAATGGTAAATGAATTGATCATAAAGCTGCTCCATTTGTGAGAACATGTAACATGCTAGGTATTGTGCCCACCCACCTGTGTCTCATCTCCTGATTACTTGGTATAAAAGTAACTTGATCAAGTTGAAAGATGAGATTTTTAGACTGTGAAATTGTCTTGAATGTAAAAGTGTGTAACTTAGTATTTGATGTTTTACTAATTTATTAATTAGATTTCAACTTTGTTCTAAACAATTTAAAGGTATATAAGAGATTTTTTTTTTTAAGGAAATCCAGACATATGACCAAATGACAATAGTCAGCTTTTAAATAAGAGAAGATTTAACAGATCATTGCATCATCGTATTTATGTTTACTATTTATAATCATTTAATTATGAATTCTTTATTATTTTAATTAAGAATATTTAATTATTTTAATTTAATTTAATTAAGAATAATTGTTTGTAGTTATCTTTAAAGAAATATTTTTCTTATTCATGCACGAGAAGAAGTTTAACTGACCAAATTCACAGCAAGCTGGAAGTCTATAGGAAATTTCCCAGTTCTAGAAATAGGGATTATAAGAGATTTTGTGACTGCAGCCATGCATAATTCCAGCAAAAAACAAGGGAAAGGAAATTTCTTCTTCAAAGAGACCTGGCCACATCTACCGACAAACCTATGTTCATCACAGGCAGGAGTAAGAGATTAGGAGGAATTTTAATGAGAATAAAAGAAAAACTAATGTATATTACGTTTCAAGAAAATTAGTATTAGAAATTTTTGCTTTGAAATTTCTTTTTTGTGTGATGTTAGTTTGAGGGATAGAAACATTCATTGGTGAATTTGATCATTGATGTGGTCTGTAAGTTTCAGAAATAATTTATTTATGCTTTGTTCAATTTTCCGTGGTGATTGAAATTCAGTACCTCTGTATTTAAAACAGGAAGCAGATATGAACTATGAACATAGCGCGTCTGTCTCTGCACTCATACATTTATGCATTCTGTTTTTGTTTAATTTTAATTATTCTGAGAGTTTTAAACAGTAGTTGCCCAGGATTAGTTTTTGCAATCTTACTACCATGCATTGTTTTTACATAGCTGAGCACGTATTTTTCTCTGGTTTATAAATATTCTAAAGTGACACGATAGGAGAATTTATAACTTTAAAAGCACTTATTTGTAAACCAGACAGAATAAAATCATAAAAGCTAAGATTTTAATGGAGAAAGCTAGAAAAAGAACGACACAATCAATAAAAATTCAGAAGGTAGAAAATTAATTTAAAAGCACTAAAGTTAAAATAAAAAGCAAAACAAAAAATTGATAAAGGTGACTGACAGCGCTAAAGCCTGGCTTCTTAAGAAAATAAAAAAAAATATAAAAACCTCTCTCAGAACTGATCAAAAGACTAATAAATATCAGAAAAGTAGGCATATTAAAGATAAGTAATATACAGATTAAAATAAGAAATTGCTGTTTATAATTAATATGAACACACTTGTTATAGATAACATTTTATTTAAAAAATTCTGGAAGAGAGAAATATCTGAATATATAAGTAGTCGTTAAGTAAAATGAACAAACATTCAAAGTTCTTGCTAGTTGCACAAGATCCTAGGTCCAGACTACATGGAGCAGCAGATAATCATATTTCATATACATTGGTCCATGTAGAGAATAAGATGGAAAACAACCCAATTAACTTGATGAGGCAAAGTTTTCATGACACCCAAACAGCAAAAATTCCTCCCGAAAAAGCTAAAACAAACATTAAAATAGTAATTATTAGCTAATCTCGTTTATGTATATTTTCTCAGAAATTGTGTATATAGACTCAAATAAAATGTTTACAAACAAAAACCAGCACCAAATGAAGTGGGATTTATCCATAGAATGCAAGATTTGTTTACCATTACAAATCTCTTAACAGAATCACTTATTTCAACAGGTTAAGGATTAAAACAGTACGATTATCTCCAGAGTTACAGGAACAGCATTTGATGTATTCAAATGTACATTCTGATAAAACATTACAACTCAGAATAGAAGGAAACTTCCACAGTAGGGTCAAATGTGCCTACAAACAACCTACATCAGATATATTTAATTTTGAAGATTTAAAGCATTCCAGTGAAAATTAAGAACAAGATGTCTGCCTGCTATAGCCATCGCTATTCAACAGAATACTAAAAGTCATGGTTAATCCAGTAAGGCAAGAAAAATAAGATGATATGAAAATAGATATTAAAGAAAAAATTATCATTATTTGCTGCTTATATGATTGTATACAAGAAAATTTAAAAAACAAAATATTAGGAATGACGAGAGCTCAAGAATTTATGTAGTTATAAGTTTACCATATAAATAAAAGTGTAAGGATTTCAAGGGAATAAGTAGTTTTTTCAGATGATATGATTTCTACCTAGAAAACTAATAGAATAAAGAGCAAACCATTAGAGATACCGTGAAAGTTTAGCTAAGTAACTAGATACAAAATAAATGTTAAAAAATCTGGGCCGGCCCAGTGGCACAAGCGGTTAAGTGCGCATGCTCTGCTTCTGCTCCCCGGGGTTTGCCGGTTTGGATCCCGGGCATGTACCAATGCACTGCTTGGCAAGCCATGCTGTGGTGGGGTCCCATGTAAGGTGGAGGAAGATGGGCATGCTTGTTAGCCTAGGGCCAGTCTTCGTCAGCAAAAAAAGAGGATTGGCAGATGTTAGCACCAGGCTGATCTCCTCACAAAAAAAAAAAAAAAAATCAACAGCCTTTTTTTACACAAGCAACAAACAAATAAAAGAAAATAAGATACCACTTATAATAGCAACAAGGTCTACAAAATAACTAAAAATTAGCTAACAAAAGAATATACAAGAATTCTACAGAGAAATTCCTAAAACTATCAAAGATTGGAAGAGTGTTTCTGATAACTGGAGTTGTATGGAAGGAGTTATTATGATAAAAAAATTTTATAATTCTTTTAAAATTATTCTGTTCAGTAAATAAAACTCTAGATGGATTTTAGAGGTTCTTAGTAAACTTATTTATTATACTACATGGGAGAATAAATGACTACAAATTCTAAATCATTTATGAAAGAGACAAGCAAAGGTTTATTCACAATGGAACAAAGTTCTAAATGCCAAACATAATAGTATGGAGTCAGAGGCAAATAACACAGCAGAATATCTTTATGACCTGTTAATGGGAAATTATTGCTTAAACTAAATTCCCAAATTGGAAACTCTAGAGCCTAGGGGAGAAATGGCTTATGGTGGGTCATTCCATCCACCCTCATACACACATACACAGTTCCAGTTAAACAAGGGCTGCTGAGGGTGAGGGGGCTAGCTCCTGGCCTCAACTCTTAAGGGCTGTGCCCCTCCCAGAGTCCCGTAACTCAGTCAGCTCCTGCAAGGACAGGGGTCTTGGTTCTGCACCCTTCCTAGGACAAGAGTGTGCATGTCCAGGTGTGGGAGGGGGCAGCATAGACTCCTCCATTGTTTTTCACACTGTTTCTTCTGAACCACAAACTATAAAATTGATTTTTTTTGCAAAAATAGAAAAATTAAATTAAATTAAACTAAAGGTAAAAATTGTTGAATTTTGCCTTATAAAGTTAAGACTTTCTCTTCAATAAAGTATACAGTGTACAAAATTAATGTGTGGAAAATTGAGAGAAGTATTTGAAATTCTAAAAATAAAACGTATATATGTATTTTATATATATACACATAGAGGAATATGGGAAGATTTAAAGAGTGCTGAATAAAATACATTAATAAATGAAGCATACATATAATACCTTTAGTTGAAATTAAAGTTGTATCAAACTCATTGGTAACTAGAGAAATGCAAATTTAGACAAGATTTCATTTTACATCCCCAAATTGGCAAAATCTGAAAGCCACAGAAGCCCAGTGTTTGCAGGGATGTGGGATAGGTGGCATTCCCTATGCATTGAGGGTGGTGAAGTAATTCTGGATAGTTTGTGGCAGTATCTTGTCTAATGATGTATGTGTTGACCCTGCAGTCTCAGTTCTGAATATGCATAATAGAAAATATTTACCCAGCTCCAGAGGGAATACATATATAAAGATGTTTATCACAGCATTTTTATGGTAGTGAGGTCTTGGAAGCATGCTAGATGTTCATCCTTAGGGGAACACATAAGTAAATGCAGTAGGTGCACATTATGAGATTCTATGCAGCAGGTAGAAACAACAGACTAGACACAGAGTAATACAGAAGGTCTTTGAAAGAGTGCTGAATGAAATACACTAATAGATGAAGCATACAGTATAATAACTTTTATGGAAATTAAAGTTGTACACATCAAACACCACCACATTTTATAAGAACACATAGAACAGAAGGATAACATATTAGTACATTAGAATGTCGTGAAGAGAAGGAAATGGCGAGAGATAAATAAACAAATAAAACAGTTGACAGAGGAGGTCTCCTCAGACCAAATGACATCCATGAACCTGTAAATGGAGAAGAATGATTACCTCAACAATCTACACTTAAGATTACAGAGGCAAAACACAACACAACAAAGCAAAAATTGAATAATGTTTTTTAATTAGGCTCTATAAGAGAAAGAGACTGAACTGGGATTATGAGCTGCACCATGGGAAATTACCTTCTCAGGGCAAAAGCAAAAAAATATATACTATTATACAAAATACTTATATTTGTAAGTACAGAATCAAAATGTCTGCAACATCAAAACCCTTTGGTTGAGAATGTCAGGGTTTTTGTAATCATCAAAGGGTACAGATTGGGATAAACGTCTATATTTACCACTGAGTGAAAGCAGAGATTAAAACAAAGTTTCAGCACCTTGGTTATTACTAAAAAATTAGAAGTGTTCCAAATCATCAAGCAGCTTACAAACCGATGCTTAAATTCACAATAACTTGTAAGTTCAAAAAAATAATTGAAAATTACTTACAAAAACATGCACATAATATCAAAAATATATCAATAATAATACAGGAATAGAATCCAAGGGAATATATGGCCAGTAAACTATGATGAAGCCAGGAATGGAGTAAATTTAAAACACTGTCATAATACCCTATACACTAAATATGGGTTGCAAATTATTAGAGGAGTCTAAGATGACTCTTAGGGCTTTGCCCTTCCCAGAGTCCCCTGGGATTATTACATATTCACAGTGTCTAGATGATATAGACAAATAAGTAGTTCAGGAAAATTATATCTATTCTGGGTCCTGAGGTCACAGGGAAATTTTTCCCATCAGTTCTTATAAGGAGGAAACTATGTGGGTCAATGGACAATATTCTCAGAAAAGTTTGTTCAGTAAATTTTATGAGATTCACAGGCCTGTTTGTTTTAAGTCTCTTAAAGTAAGGTGATTATATCAGCTGAAAGTAAAACGTGAGGAAAATAACTCTACACAACACAACATGACGTGATCCACTGTGCACTTCTCTGAAGTTCTGGCAAACTCAAGGATAGATTTTACATTATTGATAGGGATGAATACACTCTAAGTCTCCCATAGATATTGCTTATCTTGAACTAATATAATTATTTTTGAGCAGCAGCAACTTTGAGGTTATGTACTCTAACATATATGCTATGTACAACAATTTTATATTATCTGTTAAATGCAGAGGAGTAACTTTAATAATCAGTTTAGCTATGGGTGGAATTGGCAATTGGAAATTTCTTGTGACCCTTGGAGATCTACTCAAGAACTGTTGCTTGAACCTCAGGTTTGCTCCCAGGAGGCTGATAACACCCATAGAGGATAACAAGATTCTTCTTGAGATACAATTTTGGTTCTGTTCTAAGACATAGGCACTAGTTGGCCTACCTATAACTCTTTCCATCCCCAATGCACAACCAATTCTACCTCAGAGACAATGTCAGATACCACTTTAGACAGGAAAATATTTCAAACAAGCATGAGCCCTAATTTTCATATAAAGTGTCCTGAGAAAAGCACCTATGGTCTTTGAGCTTGGAACAATGGTATTTCTGGTTACTTATTCAAGTGAAACTGGTTACTAACTATACATTGATGAACTTAAATGGATAAATGAATTGCCAATGGGGTTATAGCCCTGGTTGTCTCCCAGAATCTATTTTGTACTTCGTCTAGGGTAAATCAACCCCCTAATTATTAGCTGGGCAGAATAAACGCTACATCTCTCGGGTACTCTTTTAGCTGGTTGTGGTTATGAAACAGCAGTCTGACGAATGGAGTGTACAACTTCTGCAAAGTGGATCTGAAACAGTGGGAGGTGGGTCTGTTCAGCTTCTTCCTTTCTCCTTGTTGCTGGCTAAAGCTGGATTTGATGGAAGGATCTGTGGCAACCATCTCAGAATACGGGATGACCTTTAGAGTGAGGACCAAGCATGATAAAGACCAAAACAAAAGAAACAAAGCAAAACAATAAATACAGAAAACCTCAGTAAAAAAGAGGAAACTGGGAACAAAATCCCTGATCAATGGAATGCCAGAACAACCCTGACTTGCCTGCCTCCAGTGTTTTCAAAAGGCAGGGAAACATAACTACATCTTTTTAAGGATATCTTTTGTTTGAATTTTCTGTCACTATCAGCCAAACTTGAACCTAATGAATCCAGGATGATGGCTGAATATCAATTAAAGGTTGACCAGCTTTGGTTAACGAAATGTTTACCAGTATCTCTTTATTTTTCTCATTGTAATGACTATATGAATTTATTTTTTTTCTAAGCCTTCATCAAATTTTTGACAATGACATCCATGTTATCTCTATATGAATTCATTCTTATCTGCATATTTTCTAAGGCAAGTGAGAAAATGCAACCAGCCATTCAAAAATTTCTATGAAAAAAACATGTTAGAAATCAGAGTTAATTTCTGGGAAAATGTTAGAGTGAAATATTTCATAACTCATTTCACTGAGATAAATTCAAACTGGAAAAAGTAACTTCATGTGTATTGTATCTAGGGAAGGCTATATCTTAAAACAAAAACCAAAGAAGATCTACAAATTAAAATCAAAGTTGGAATAAATTTTGAGTATACATTTTCACTAATTTTGAATAAGATGAAAGACTGATGTCAGTACTGTAGGAAAGTGCTTTCAAGTCAGGAGTGAATTAGAAAAGACTATAGCAGCCTTTGTTAGAAAACAGCTATGGGGAAAACAATATTGTGGAAACAGAACAAATTAATGTCTGGGAATCTTCTGTGGAGCCAATGTAAATGACCATTAGCTTAAGACATTAGAGCATGACCACATGAGTTTTGAGCTTGTTGGCATGCGGTGGCCTATACGGTTCAACATGACTGGGTTTCATATGCTGTGAAGCAGCCTCTTTACTGTTGTGGCCTGGACAGGTAGTTGAAAGACTTTCATCTAGTGTCCATTTGAGGTTTTTACTGTGACAGATTGCTGCTGCTCAGGCTGGATTTGTCCAAGTCAACTGGCTGTTTATATGTAAATGAGTCTCTTAGGTCAGTTTCTGAGGAAAGAGCCTCAGATGGACTTCAGCATGTAGAACATTTATTAGGAAGTGCTCTCAGGAACAACACCATAGAAGAGAGAGGGAGGCAGGACTGAGCAGAAGGAGAGTTTGAACTGTGGTGTAGTTGTAGCACAGGATTTAATCAAGCTCACAGAGATTTCTGGAGCTAGGATGGCCCTTCAGAGATCTCCTAGAACAAGTAACGGGGCTGCACCTTTTTATTCCCATGGTTAATGTGTGCTCTCCCTAGAGAAGGAACATCCCCTTGGGCAAATGAACTCTTTTCCACTAAAGCCAACTCCTGGAGAGGGACCTACCTGTGAGCAGTGGGAAGCTAATAGTCCCCTAAGCTGAGGGAATGGGGATATTTGTCCTGAAGGGGGCAAATATATTGGTGGCCTGCCACAGCATCTGCTAGAGCAAGAGTGACTTCCTATGATTTCCTTCCTTCTGCTTACATGAGTGTCTTCCTATAGAAGTGGAGATTTACTTGCTGGGCCTTAAATAAATGCACAAGCCTCACCCACAAAGTCAATTTTGAAAACACAGGCCACAAGGCCCAAGCAAATCTTAGTCAATGTGCTTGAGATTCTATAAACACTGACCTTCAACTAGGCTGCCCCAGCTGGAATGGCTGAGGAAGAGATTCTATTAAAGGAATCAGAGACCTTTTAGATATGGATTATTTTAAAACCTTAGGCAGCAAAATAATGAGTGCCAGTTTTTGCTTTGGCTTTCAGTCTAGACAAGGTAGGTAGCCCAGGTTAGATGCCCCAAATTTGGTTCCTCTCCTATATTATTTTGAACTGGCTTCATGTTCAAAAAGAAAACCTGTGAAGAAACTAACCTTGAATTCATGTGGCTTGAACACAGGCTCAGGAATCACCTCCCACTATATAGTCTCAACTTGTCTACACCAGCTCTGTTACAGCCTAGATTTGTGAGACACAAATTGTGGCTTCACTCAGGGAAAGATGATTAGTTTTATAAATAAACAATTAAAAAAGAAACAGGAGGCTCTCTGCCTCTAGAAATGGTAGACTGCCTAATTTGGACCGTCTTGCCAAGGACAACTAGAAAAAGCAAGAAAAATATAAAATAAAATCTACCTCAAGGCATTGAAGAACCACCAAAGGAGATATGAATTACAGGGTCAGCATCCGGAAGAAGACAGAAACTCACAGAGATGAGCCATGTTTTGGGGCCACTTTTCCCCTAGAGGCATCTGCTGATTCTGTGACAGGCAGCTAAAGAGACTAGAAAGGTAATTGAAGCTTTCTGCAGACTTGTAAATCTTCTAAGATATCATTGGAGCCTGAATTTTGTGTTACAATCTTAAAGGGCTACATCATAGGAGTAAGTGTGAAGCAGGAGTCACCTTTGCAGAGACCATAACAAAGTTTTAAATTATCTTAATCTCTGAAATTAATAAGATAATTTTGTATTGTCATAGTCCTTAAATGTTTCTAGTGAATGATAGCATTATACTAAGCCCTAAATAATTTCTATAGTTTTTCAATGTAAATGATCAATACTCAAGAACAAGAATGAAACAGAAACATAAAGAGACAAGGTAAAATGAAGAAAACTTTAAAAGAAAGAAAGAACAGAGAATAGACACTGACTTACAGGGTCCTAGAAAATGGGGTTATCAGGCACAGACTTTAAAATAAGTAGACTTAACATGTTCAAGGAGGTAAAAACAAGATGGAGAATTTTGGTAGAGAAATGGAAGTGATAGGGCTGGCCCTGTGGCTTAGCAGTTAAGTGTGAGAGCTCCGCTACTGGCGGCTCGGGTTTAGATCCAGGGCACGCGCTGACGCACAGCTTCTCCGGCCATGCTGAGGCTGCGTCCCACATACAGCAACTAGAAGGATGTGCAAATATGACATACAACTATCTACTGGGGCTTTGGGGGGAAAAAAAAGAGGAGGATTGGCAATAGCTGTTAGCTCTGAGCCGGTCTTCCTCGGCCAACAAAACAAAAAAAGAAATGGAAGTGATAAAGGAAGAACAAATGAAAACTCTACAAAAGAAAAATAAAATGATAGCAGCTAAAAAACAACAGATGGACGTAATAGCAGATAAGACCCTGCTGAAGAGAGAATTAGTCATCTGGAGTATATATTAGAAGAGTATATCTGGAATTAATTTTGGGTGAACAAAAGTTTGGAAAGTATAAAAAAGACAAAGTATGCAATTGAGGGATTATAATGAAAAGGTAAAACATATGTGTAGCTGGAGTCACAAAACGATAGGAGAGAGAATGGAGTAGATAAGAGTTGAGATGAAATAGTGACTGAGAACTCGCCAAAATGGAATTTGAGATTCAAGAATTCCAATGAATGAGGGCAAAATTAACAAAAAGAAAGTCATACCAAGTAACATCATAGTAAAACTACTGAAAACCAAAGACAATGAAAATATATTGAAAATAGCCAAAGACTAGAGACTAAAATCATGGAGAGGAGCAATAATTACACTAACATCTGACTTTTCAAAAGAACACAATTGGAGCCAGAGGGTAATATAACGTTGTTTTCAGCATGCTAAGATAATAAAACTGAAGATCTAGAATTCTATACTCAATGAAAATACCCATCACAACTGAAGGTAAATACTTTTTTTTAGAAAAGAAATAACTGGAATAATTTGTAACCATACAAGGAAATGCTGAAAGATATTTTTTAGGGAGAAGGTAAACTATCACAGAGGAATAGAAAAACAAATTATGATTTTGGAAGTCAAGATAGTGGTTATGTTTAGGGATGAGAGATGGAGTAATTTTGGGAGCGGCATAAGGAGTCTTCTGATGTGCTGGTGACATTCTACTTCTTGACCTGAATTGCATAATGTAGATTTGTTCTCTTTGTGATAATTCAGTGAACTTTATAATTATGATTATGTACTTTTTGAATGTTCATTATACTTTAGTAAAGAGTTTAAGTAAAAATGGGAGGATTTGAAAACTTTATTGCACACAAATTGTTTCTATTGGTAAAAAAATGATTAGAATCTGGTTGCTTTTTAGAAAAACTTATGTAATTGTTATTACTGTTTAATTTATACTGAAAATTCTTTAGGGATGAAAATAATCACCTGATGAATGAGAATGAGTAAAAGATCAGCAAAGCTATCATATGCTAATAGCAAAAAGAATTAAAAATTCCTTAGTAATACTCAATAGAAAATAAGTAATCTAAACTGAAATATGATTAAATTATGTAACTATGAATGCTGTGGGAACATGACTACATAAAAATATTGACATGCTGTAAATGAACCTATAATATGGATGATTCAGTTTTCAGCAGGACAAAGTCAAGTGTTCAGAGCACCATCCAAGAAAACATATTATTATTATCTTCATTTGGCATATGCTACAGCAAATTATGCCAACATTATGGCAGAACATTTATGAAAAATAGCAACAAATAATACAACATATTATTAAGGGGAAGAAATATAAAATTAAGCAATTAAGATTATGGTAGATGTGATGAATCAAATAGCTTTAAATAAGGTAAGAAATACTAAATATTTTCCAATAAGATTTGATGGTATAGCCTCACATATAAGTCAGGTAAAACAGATAATTATTAGATTTGTGTATTTCCAAATAGATGTATTTTCACATAAAATATTTTTTGTGTGTTGAAGAATTTTCCCAGTACATAAAATTGACTGGAAAAGAATTGTAAAAATCATTCGTAGACAAGTTACAAAAGCTGATTACAGATAAAGTTGATTTGAAGGATCAGACATATGGCAGTGTTACCGTTCATGGAAAACATAATTGATGGCATTTGAAAATCCTTGAAAAAATTCTATGCAATTCTGTATTCTTTGATCTGTGCCTATTCTTTCTAAAAAAATTGATAGTAAAAGATATGATAAAAATCTATAAATGATTTTAAAAAGTTTATACCTGAATAGTACTGTTACTTTTCAGTCTCAACAAAATTTTGGAGTGTATTGAAAATAAAGTAAATAGAAAATTAAAACTTTAAATGTTTTATTGAGGTCAAATTGGTTTCTAACATTATATAAATTTCAGTTGTACATCATTATATTTTGATTTCTCTGTAGACTACATTATGTACACCACTCAAAGTCATTTGCCATCCGTTACTATACACATGTGCTCTTTTACATCTTTTGTCCTCCTCCTCCCTTTGCTTCTAATTAATAGATTAATTAATTAATTAATCTATTCTCTGTGTCTATGTGTTTGTTGTTGTTATTTTTATCTTCTACATATAAGTGAAATCATACAGTATTTGTCGTTCTCTGTCTGACTTATCTTGCTTAGCACAATGCCCTCAAAGTCCATCCCTGTTGTTGCGAATGGCAAGATTTCATCTTTTTTTATGGCTGAGTAGTAATCATTGTATGTATATATACCACATCTTCTCTATCCATTCATCTGTTGATGGGCACTTATGTTGTTTTCAAGTCTTGACTATTGTGAATAATGCTACAATGAACATAGGGGTGCATATATCTTTTAAAATTAGCAGTTTCATGTTCTTTAGGTAAATATCCAGAAGTGGCATAGCTAGATCATATGGTAGTACTATTATAAAATTTTGGGGAATCTCCATACTGTTTTCCATAGTGGCTGCACCAGATTGCATTCCCACCAGCAGTGTATGGGGGTTCTCTTTTCTCCACATCCTCTCCAACACTTGTTATTTCTTGTCTTTTTAAAAATAGCCATTCTTAGGGGCATGACATGATATCTCACTGTAGTTTTGATTTGCATTTCTCTAATAATTAGTGATGTTGATCATCTTTTGAGGTGCCTGTTAGCCATCTGTTTATTTTCTTAGGAAAAATGTCTGGTCAAATCCTTTCCCATTTTTAAAGGGGGTTCTTTGGTTTTTTGTTTGTTTGTTTTTGAATTTTTTGAGTTCTTTGTGTATATATATATATATATATATATACACACACACGACATTAACCCCTTATCAGATATATGATTTGAAAATATCTTCTCCCAATTTTTATGTTGTTTTTTTGTGTTATTGATGGTTTTCTTTGCTGTGCAGAGCTTTTTAGTTTGATGTAGTCCCATTTGTTTATTTTTCTTTTGTTTCCCTTGACTGAGGAGACCTGAAATTCAAAAAGATACTGCTAAGACTAATGTCAAAGAGTGTTGTGCCTATATTTTCTTCTAGGAGTTTTATGGTTTCAGGTCTTACATTCAAGTTTTTAATCCATTTTGAGTTAATTTTTGTGTATTGTGTAGCATAATGGTCTACTTTTACTTTTTTGCAAGTGGCTGTCCAGTTTTCCCAGCACCATTTATTGAAGAGACTTGCCTTTCTCTCTTGTATATTTTTGGTTCCTTTGTCAAAAATTAGCTGTCCATAGATCTGTGGGTTTATTTCTGGGCTTTCAATTTTGTTCCATTGATCTGTGTATCTGATTTTGTGCCAGTACCATGCTGTTTTGATTATTACAGCTTTGTTGTATATTTTGAAGTCAGAGCTTGTGATGACTCCAGCTTTGTTCTTTTTTCTTAGACTTGCATTGGCTATTTGGGGCCTTTTGTTGTTCCACATAAATTTTAGCATTGTTTGTTGTATTTCCATTAAAAATGTCATTGGGACTTTGATAGAGATTGCACTGAATTTGTAAATTGCTTTAGGAAGTATGGACATTTTGTGTCAATTCTTCTTCTCCTGTGGGCATGGAGTATCTTTTCCATTTCTTTGTGTCTTCTTTGATTTCTTTCAATGGTGTTTTATAGTTTTCAGTGTACTAGTCTTTTGCCTCTTTGGTTAAATTTATTCCTAGATAGTTTATCTTTTTGTTGTTGCAATTGTAAATAGGATTGTATTCTTGATTTCACTTTCTGCTGTGTAGTTGTTAGTGTATAGAAAAGCAACTGATTTTTGTATGTTGATTTTGTACTCTGCAACTTACTATATTCGTTAGTTATTCTTAGTTTTTTGGTAGATTCTTTTGAGTTTTCTATATATAAAATCATGTCATCTACAAATAATGCAGTTTTATATCTTCCTTTCCATTCTGGATCTATTTTACTTCTTTTTCTTGCCTGATTTCTCTAGCTAGGACTGCCAATACTATGTTCAATAAGAGTAGGGACTGTGGGCATCCTTGTCTTGTTCCTGTTCTTAGAGGGATAGATTTTAGTTCTTTATCATTGAGTGCAATATTGGCTGTGTGCTTGTCATGTATGGCCTTTGTTATGTTGAGGTACTTTCCTTCTATACCAATTTTATTCTGAGTTTTTATCATAAATGGATGCTGTGTCTTGTTGAATGCTTTCTGTGCATCTATTGAGATAATCATGTGATTTTTATTTTTCATTTTGTTAATGTGGTTTATCACGTTGATTGATTTGTGGATGTTGAACCACGCTTGCATCCCTGGAATAAGTCCCACTTGAACATACTGTGTGATCCATTTAAATTATTTTTGTATTCGGTTTGGTAAACATTTTGTTGAGGATTTTTGCATGTATGTTCGTTTGTGATATTACCACGTAATTTTCTTTTTTGTGTGTTCTTCTTGTCTGGTTTTGGTATCAGCATAGTATTGGCCTCGTAGAATGAGTTAGGAAGCATTCCCTCCTCATCAATTTTTGAGAAATGTTGAGAAGTTTAGGTATTAAATCTTCTTTGAATGTTCAGTAGGATTTACCAGGGAAACTGGTCCTGGACTTTTGTAATTAGTTTTTTGAAAATTTTTTAATTAGTTTCAATCTCTTTATTAGTGATTGGTCTATTTAGATTCTCTATTTTTCATGATTCAGTTGTGGAAAGTTGTATAATTCTAAGAATTTATCCATTTCTTCTAGGTTATCCAATTTTTTGTCATATAGCTTTCGGTAGTATTCTCTTATAATCCTTTGCATTTCTGTGGTATCCATTGTAATTTCTCCTCTTTTGTTTCTGATTATATTTTTTTGAGCCTTCTCTCTTTTTTTCTCTGTGAGTATAGCACAAAGTTTGTCAATTGTGTTTATCTTTTCAAAGAACCAGATTTTCGTTTCATTGGTTTTTTTCTATTGTCTTTTTAGTTTCTATTTCACCTATTTCTGCTCTGATTTTTCTACTGATTTTGGACTTCATTTGTCCTTTTGCTAATTTGTTTAGTTGTCTTACTATATTGTTTTTTTGAGATTTTTATTGATTCTTCAGGTAGACCTCTATTACTATAAACTTTCCTCTTAGTACTGCTTTTGCTGTATCCAACAGATTCTGGTATGCTGTATTTTCATTTCCATTTGTCTCCTGGTATTTTTTGATTTCTACCTTCATTTATACTTTGCCTCAGTGGTTGTTCAGTACCATGTTGTGTAATCTCCATATATTTATGACTTTTCCAATTTTCTTCTTATAGCTGATTTCTGCTTTCATACTGTTGTGGTCAAAATAGATGCTTGATATTTTTTCGATATTCTTAAATTTATTGAGACCTGTTTTGTGGCCTAATATGTGATCTATCCTGGAGAATGCTCTGTGTGATTAGATAAGAATGTGTATTCTGCAGGTTTTGGATGAAATGTTCTATATATATATCCATTAAGTCCATCTGGTTTAACGCGTCATTTAAGACCAGAGTTTCCTTATTGATCTTCTGTCTGTGTGATCCATCCATTGATGTAAGTGAAATGTTCAAGTCCCTACTATTATTGTGTTATAGTCAATGTTTCCTTTTACATCTGTTAGTATTTGCTTTATGTATTCAGATGCTCCTATGTTGGGTGCATAGATATTTGCAAGTGTTATGTCCTGTTGTTGGATTGTTCCCTTTATCATTATGTCATGCCTTTCTTTGTCTCTTGTTACAGGTTTTGTTTTAAAGACTATTTTGTCTGATATAAGTATTGCACCCCAGTTTTCTTTTCATTTCCATTTGCATGGATATGTTTTTCCATCCCTTCACTTTCAGTTTGTGAGTGTCTTTAGGTCTGATGTGTGTCTCTTGTCTGCAGAATTTACATCAGCCTTGTTTTTGTAATTCGTTCCTCCACCCTATGTGTTTTGATTGGAACATTTAGTGCATTTCCATTTAAAGTTATTATTGCTAAGTATGTACTTACTGCCATTTTGCTACTTGTTTTCTGGATGTTTTTGTAGTTCTTGTCTGTTCCTTTCTTCTTCTCTTGCTCTCTTTTCTTGTGATTTGATGGCTTTCCTTAGTGTTATGTTTGGGTTCCTTTCTCTTTATTTTTGAGTATTTATTACAGTTTTTTGATTATGGTCACAATGAGGTTTGTATATAATAACCTATGTCAATAGCAATCTATATTAAGTTCATGGTCTCCTAAGTTTTACCTCTTACTAAAAGCCGTGCACTTTTACTCTCCTCCCACCAAGTTTTATGTTTTTGATACCATATTTTGCTTCTTTTGTTTTTCTGTATCTCTTCACCTCTTATTATAGATGTAGATTATTTTAGTACCTTTGTCTTTTGACCTTCATACTAGCTTTATATGTGGTTGATCCACTAACTTTCCTGTATATTTGCCTTTACCATTGATATATTTTTCTTTGATAACTCTCTTATCTCTATATGTGGCCTTTTCTTTTCTGCTTAAATAAGTCCTTTTAACATTTTTTTGTAAGGTCCGTTTAGTGGTAATGAACTCCTTAATTTTTGCTGATTTGGAAAATTCTTATCTGTCCTTCCATTCTGAATGATAATCTTGCTGGGTATAGTATTTTGGTTAGATGTTTTACTTTCACCGCTTTGAATATATTGTGCTACTCCCTTGTAGCCTGTAAGATTTCTGCTGAGATGTCAGCTGATAGTCTTATGGGGTTTCCTTTGTATGTCACTTGTTGCTTTTCTCTGGCAGCTTTTAGGATTCTCTCTTTATTTTTAATTCTTGATATTTGAATTATAATGTATCTTGGTGTGAGCCTCTTTGGTTTCTTCTTGTTTGGCACACTCTGTGCTTCCTGCATCTGGAGGTCTGTTTCCTTCTGCAGGTTAGAGAAATTTTCAGCAATTATTTCTTCAAATAAATTATTTGACTCTGTCTCTCTTGTCTCCTTCTGAGACTCCTATAATGTTGATGCTAGTATCTTAGAATTGTCCTAGAGAGCTCTTAGACTGTCATCATTTTTTAAATCCTTTTTTCTGCTCAGCTTGGGTGATTTTCTCTACTCCTTCAACCAGATCACTAATCCATTCTTCTATGTCATCTTCTCTGCTGCTGATTCCTTCTAGTGAATTTTTCATTTCCATTATTGTGTTCTTCAGCTCTGATTGTTTCTTTTCTATATTTTCTAAAATTTGTTGAAGTTCTCAGTGTCCATCTATTCCTCTCCCCAGATCAGTGAGCATCCTTATGACTATTAGTTTGTACTCTTTGTCAGGTATATTGTTTATTTCTGCTTTGTTTAGCTCTTTTTCTGAGAGTTTGTCCTTTTCCTTTATTTGGAATATGTTCCTTTGTCTCCTCATTTTACCTACTTCTCTGTGCTTATTTCTATATTTTGGGTAGTTCAACTATGTCTCCTGATCATAGAAATGTGGTCTTATGTAAGTGATGCCTTCTTGGTTCTAGCAGCATGTTCCCCTTTTGTCACCCCTGCCTAATGCTCAGGGATGTCCCCTGTGTGAGATGCTGTTCCCTTTGCTTATGGCAAGTTTGCTATTGCTGGAGGTTAGGCTGGACCCCAAGATTGCTAGTTGTGAGGCTTAGCTCTGTGTGGCTGCGACAGGCACTTTATTGAGTGTGGTAAGCCCATAGCATGTTTGGCTGCGATGTCTGTTTGCATGCATCTACTGCAGTTCTGCTGGTAAGCAAGTCAGGCCCCCTCGTGGCTAGCAGTTAGGCCTGGGGGCGCACAATTTCTGTATGTCCTGAATGTGGTTTCCAGTGGCATTTTGCTGCCTCTGCATTGGTGGGAGGGGCAAGCTTCAAATAAGGCTAACTGTGCAGTGTGCAGCTGTTGTCAGCTTGCTTTTGGGTGAGGCAGGCCTCTGACAAGGCTTGGCTACACTGCCCTGTGGTACGCAGCTGCCTCTGGAACACTGATGGACAGGGCAAGCTCCAGGTATTGCAGCATATAACTATGTCAGACAGTGGTAGGTGAGGCAGATCCCCTGTGTGTCCAGGAGCACAAGTTTACTGTGGAATCACAAGTCTGCTGTAGGCTCATTGGTGAGCAGGGCTGTTCCCAGGGGTGGGCTACTTGCTGCCTGTCTGTGCTTGATTGCCATGGATGCTCTAATAGGTGGGACAGATGCCTGTGCTAACAAGCTAGAGGAAGGATTCTAATGGTGCCTGCCACTTTCTGGAGGTTTTTTTTTTAATCTAGTTTTCAGATCTCTCTCAGAGAAAAATATTCCACAGATAGTTATAGGTTTGTTGTGTCCATAGGAGTAGGCAAGTTCAGGATCCTTCTATGCCACCATCTTCCAAATTCCCCTTTAAAACTATTGTTGACTATATGATGAAATAGTTGAGCTAATACCATCATGGGACTAGAAATTCAATTTGTGGTCATCTGCCATACTCTTTAGAAATTTTGAAGATATAGATAAAATTATACATTCTAGAAAACTAGCCAAATATATACTTTCAAAAATATCTTTTAAATCAATGTGCCTAGCACTAGTTTGGCATGATATTTTAGTAAAATTCATATGATAAGCAGAATGATATTAGAATCTCAATTCAATGTACTTAACCCTTTGCAGCTTCAAAAGAACAAGGCATTCCTTAAAGCAAAATGAAGTGGTCAATAAGAAAATATCATTGATGCTAAAATATTGCAGGTTTTGATTTTGACTCAAATCTTATGCAATAAAGTTATTCTTTGATTTGCATGATAGTGTGGGACTGTAAAAAAATTGATCATGCAAGCTGAAACCATGCAAAAGGACCTTAATAATAAACGGAAAGAATTTCAATCATTCCATCCCCTTTAAAAATTTTCATCAAAATATTCGACAGTCTCCTACTTTTGGTTATGGATATATGGGGAATGAAAACTTAGTAAAACTAATATTAGTTTAGCTCCTTGTTGCTTAAAACAATAGAAACTTTGGGAAGTAATGTGTTTTATTTCTTCATAAAAATTGACCAAGCATGGTTTGAGTAGTGCTTGCCTTATTCTCATCATGTAACTTAAAAGATATGGAGTATCTTTCCTATGCCTTGGTGAATTTTTATACTCCTTCCTACATTTGGGTCAGCTTCCAACATTTTTCACTTTGGTTTTTTCATATTGGGGAATATCTCTGAGAATTCCTTAACAGGGAAGTTTTCTTCTGGTGTCACTTCATCTCAGACACCTTCATCCTTTTTGTCACAATAACTTTCCTCATTTATGTTCATAAGTTTGCCTTCACTGAGTTCCTCTAGATTCACATCTATAATTTCTCAAGTAGTGCTATATCAACATTCCCAGGATGAGCTATTTCTTCTATAACTTGATAGACATTCAAATCTAATCTCACTTCCAGCCTTTTCGTGCTCATATTTGTTGGCCAATTCCCTCTTTCTATTACTATTCATGTAAAATGTCACATGGATTTATTAGAGACATACAAGGAGACAACACAAGTACACACTTTGCTGTCTGTGCATGGAACGGAATAACAGTCACTGACAAACTGAAAGAAGTGATGTGATTGGACATTGATGTTATTGTTTACTGATTCCACATTTGTTATTTCCATATTGTTTCCTGGAATGAAGTGCTAATAGTAAAGTTTGTACTTTATTCAGTTACTAAAATTTAATATATGTGACAACTAAAATTTGAGCCTTGTTGTTAGGGGATTGGTGTTATTTAAATAAACCATGGTAACTGAAATTCGTGTATATTGAAATTGTGCAATGCAAGGACTGCCTATATTAGAAAAAAGAAGATTGTATTGATTGTGAATCCCTAGAAATCAGTTTTGTATTTGCTTCTGCCAAGTGACCAGCTTGGAACCACCTTTTGTTTTTAGAGTTGTAAGATACTTAATATTTAAAAGGCATGACGGAAATGAGAATAACTTTTAAATTTTAAAAAGCTGACAAAGCTCTAGGAAAAGCACATCATCCAGAAAAATAAGATGACTTTAAAATTAACTCTGATGTGTCCCTAAAATATTTTCCTCTAAATGTTTAGCTGTGTAATTTTTTATTGCCTCTTCATATGATAATTGTTTTGTAGCATCTTTTCACTAGATAAAATGGAAAGATAATTCAGTCTGTCCTCTAACATAAGTTGATCAGAATTGATTTTCTTTTTTATTGATTGTTTAGAAAAAACTTCTTTTGGCTTCACAATTTATTTTGACTAATGTAAATTTTTTGTTTTTGTTCTTTTTGTTTTAAGACTTTTTAGAGCAGTTTTTAGGTTTAGAACAAAACTGAGAAGAAGGTACACAGATTTCCTGTATAACTCCTTCCCTCACACATTCACAGCCTCCCCCATTATCAACGTCACATACCAGAATGGCACAGTTTTTCCAAGAATGAGCTCACAATGACCCTTATAGTCACCCAAAGTCCATAATTCACCTTTGGGTTCACTCTTGGTTTTGTATATTCCATGAGTTTGGACAAATGTATAGAGACATATATCCATCATTATAATATTATGAAGAGTATTTTCATTGTCCTAAAAATCCTCTGTGCTCTGCCTATTCCACTCTCCCATCCTGGAATCACTTTTTAATATTAATTTCTTGTAAGTAGGCATTCCAAATCAAGTAGAATATTTTTCATGCCAAACTTGTGTGAAGGTAAACATGTGATTAAGAATTTTCATAGGAATAATTTAAAAAATTTCTAGCCAGAGCCTAGGTAACCATAAGATTCCTTGTTATCTCCATTTTCAATTGAGTGGATTTTTTTTTCCTTATCCATTTTCACTGCGGGTGTAGTAGAAACTCTCATGTCCAATTTGCATCATCTTTTGGGTGGTCCCAAGACTTTACCTCCTCACCCATGTGGCTACTGCAGCCAACACTCTTGGGAACCAGCTCCTGATAATGCACCTGGAAGCCCAGCTTCAGCTTCCATTTCACTCTCTAGTTTTCAATGTCTTGTTTTTTTTTGTTTCTTGAAGATTTACTTATCATTTTGTGAGGTCATGGCATGTATAAATAACTTGTAATACTATAGCTTCCTCAGTGTATCTATGTGTTTTACAGTAGGATTTTTTTAATTACCTGGCCTCTATCTTGCAAAAAAAGCCTCTTGCCTTCCCATCATATGTTTGTTCACAGTAATCTAAGGGTCCAGTGATAAAGCAATGCTTTAGGTTTCAAAATTTAGCCACAGTGCTGAGCAGTGCTTAGAATGAATGGATAGGGAGATTAGGTAGGAGTGATAAAAAGATAGAGAGGAGGCCCTGGGAACTCAGGTAAGGGGTAAATAGAGAACAATATGGAGCCATAGAAAAGTAATAAATGAGGCCTAGGAAGCAGAAAAAGAAAAGACTAGGTAAATAAAAATGAATATGAGCATAGA
Organism: Diceros bicornis minor; assembly: GCF_020826845.1. Taxonomy (NCBI): domain Eukaryota; kingdom Metazoa; phylum Chordata; class Mammalia; order Perissodactyla; family Rhinocerotidae; genus Diceros; species Diceros bicornis. The sequence goes on from NC_080743.1 coordinate 62,854,786, forward strand.
CCATGTTAAAGAATGTTAACGTTGAAGTGGAATTAGATAATATCAAGTTCTTTCAATATAGTCATTCTGTCACCACCTAACTGCCTTGAGTAACCCAAAGGAGTAAGCACTTAACTGTTTCTCAAAATTGTTTTTTAATTAAATTAAGAGATACAATCACCAACTTCCCTTAACTAGTCCAAACCTCACTGCAAGAGCAATGCCTGCACAGATGGGCCAAGAAGAGACCAAGGGATTACCTTTGCTTCATTTTAATGTTAAGATCTTTGCCTCAGTAGGAGGTTAGGACTTATTACCATAACACTCAATGTATATGAGAGCATGTTTTCAAACTGCACGTGTGAGTGAATACCCACCTCTACATGTGATCAGGAAACTTCTCTTTTGAATATTCATTTCCTCTTCAAAATACAAGGTCCCTGCTCTCTGTGCTTGGGAGCCACGCCTTTGGAAATAATTCCATGTGGGCTGCTTATTTGTTGCAAATAAATTATACTTCGTGTGACAACTACTTCTGGTGAAGGCTTTGATTTCAACTCACCAAAAAGCGAACCCACTTGAACAATTTCACAGTGGGAGAAACTGAGACTTAGAGCATTTATCAATGCAGTCTATTAAGTGGCCCATCAGAAGTGTATCCTTATCTTCAGGATGGGACCCTTTCCACTATTGCAGACATAAAAGGGAGGAGATCACAGAATAGAGGCAGGGACTGCTGCTGGAAGCCAGAAAGAGGAGAGAATAGCTGGAAGAAGTGGTGGCCAGGAAATGAAAGGTCCAGTAAAAGTCATGTGCTTGTGGGAAGCAGTGGGGATTCCCAAATAAGGAAGTGGGCAGAGAGCAAGGTTTCCATCAGCAGAGAGGGGGATGATGGAGTGTGAAATTTTATGGGGTGGATACATGACATCAGATTTCTGAGGAGAGCTCTCTCTCTCTAGGGGGACAAATATCACCCACTGAAGTAAATTTGGGGGAGTGCCGGATAACAGCCCAGGCAAAGGTGAACATTAGGATGACCGTGGGCCTGAGCACCAATGGGGCAAGCATAGGGAGTCTGGAGAAGGCTAGTGACAGAGGAAGAGCACTGGTCTCCCCCAGGATACCTAGGACCCAGTACTCAGGCTGGATTCTAATCATAAGATGTCCCACTCATCTCAGATTATTCTTTTGGGATTTTGTGTGTCTAGTTGGCCTATATAATCACCTTCTTGTCTCCCCATTGCTTTTTATAGAAATTTCCAATTCTTGAATCTATGTTCATAAGTGTTCACCAGTACAAATAGTCTATCAGGGTCTTCTGATGAAACCCCAGTCGTCTCGTGAAACCCACTCCCCTCTATCTCCCCTACCTTTTTTGTTTTGCGTTGAGACATTTGAGCTGATAAAATTGACATCCTTAAGAGTTTGGTTTATTTCTCACATTGAGGAAGAGGGAGAATCTCCCTCTGCCCTTTTCCCTTAAGGTTCTTATGACTGGTCAGATAATTAAAAGACAGGTTAGCAGGAGAAAATAATACCAAGTTTAATAACATGTACATGTGGGAGAAACCAGGGAAACTGAGTTTCTCAACACATGGTGCCAATTCTCATTTTAAATACCCTCTTCAGCTAAAGACAAAGGAGGATGTTTGGGGTTTGGTGGTGGTTTGGGATTTCATAGGGGAAGAAGACAATTCACATGGAAAGGAAAATGTAAACATTTGTCAGACATTTCTTTACAGGGCCACCTATAGAGAATGTGGCCAGAGAGACAGAAATCACAGTAATCAAGAGTATGTAGATTTAAGTCCTCTCCTTCTGTCCTGATAAGAGTTTCTAGAGATAAGGCCACCCCCCCATTCCCAGTACACAGAGGGAGATACCTTTACGAAAGTAAATATTTGGTAAACAGAACTTTGGAAAGAATTGTCTTAGCGAGGACCATACAAGCCTATCCATACCAAGAGTTAAACTCCTTTAGGCAGTTAGTGGGGGAGGTAAAATGTCAGCCAGAGAAAATAATCAAAGTAAAGAGACACATTTCGGGGTGGCCAATTTTTGATCTCCCACACTCATGAAAGTAATTGAAATATTTTAAAGATGATCTAGATATGGTCAGGTTAACACTTTATGTAACAACTCTGCAGCAGAGTGCTGAATAGATATTGAGAGGATTTGAACTGCAATGTACAGCTAAGATATTGTGTCAATAATCTAGGTCACACCTGATGAAAGCAGAACTAAATTTCAGTGAGATTAGAGAGGAAGAGGTAGATTTTACAAATTATGGAGAGAAATGACATAGTGACATGGTGACTGGAGGGAGACAAGGAGAGGTAAGTTTCCAAAGAATGCAGGTTTCTAGGTTTCTGTTTGGATGATTGGAAGGGTATTGCCATGTCATAGGATGGATATTGCCATGCCATGGGAGAAGTGAGATGCTGACATGGTGATATGAATTTCTCTTTTTTTGTGTGTGAGGAAGATCAGCCCTGAGCTAATATCCATGCTAATCCTCCTCTTTTTGCTGAGGAAAACCGGCTCTGAGTTAATATCTATTGGCCGTCCTCCTCTTTTTTTTTTTCCCCCAAAGCCCCAGTAGATAGTTGTATGTCATAGTTGCACATCCTTCTAGTGGCTGTACGTGGGATGCAGCCTCAGCCTGGCCAGACAAGTGGTGTATCAGTGCGTGCTCGGGATCCAAACCCGGGCCACCAGTAGCGGAGCGCGTGCACTTAACCGCTAAGGCATGGGGCCAGCCCTGCATTTTTCTGACTACTAAAATCTAACACAGTTGTTCATCACACAGAAGTGTAGCCCTCAGGTGGAAAAGCACACTGCTCTTTCAAGACTTCAAATTAATGACGCTCTAGGGGTTAAGCAGTCAAAATGTCTCCCTAAAGAATATTATTCTGAAGAGGCTTGTATCTTGGATTCTAGACACAGAAATGGCAATTTTTGCAGTGTATTTTAATTCTGAAATATACTTCTTCTGTAGTTTAAAGCTCCTTGATAGGAGTAAATACATTGTCAATCTCTGTATGTACCTACTAAGATACTTGGTACCAAGTGTGAAATGTGAAACAAAATAGGGTCACTTGTATCTAATGGCTTTTAAATGGAGCTGGAAAGCCAATGGGTCTTAGGCACATCCATGCTGGGCAGAACATGAACTTTCAAACTGAGTCAAGACAAAAATATTCTGAAAACACTGCAAGAAACTTGCAACTCATCACAGTGCCACACTTTTGCCTCCCTCTAGCTAGTCTTAGCAATCAATTATGCTTAGCCAAGATTAGCTTTCTACCACCAACCCCAATTAACATTCTTTATAATGCAAATGTCCCTCTTTTGTCTTTAAAAGCCCCTACCACTTACTCCTTAGCAGGACATTACTTGAGTTGCTACCTGATTCTGTGTATTCCGAATTTCAATTCTTTGATACCAAAATTAATATCTCTTTGGTTATCATTATGGCTATTTAATTTTAGGTTAACATACATGGTGCCAGAAGTGGGACCTGAAGTGATTTCACCTTTGTGGACTAGTATCCCCTATACCTGGATGCCATAACTTCAGGAGCCCCTTACACTCACCATTTCCAGGAATTGCTGACTCTTCCAATCAAGAGCCGTGTCAGGTTCTGACCTCTCTCCATTTGGTCAAGTTCAGTGTCTTTTAGGGGGACTGGGGGTGACTTCTCAGGAGACCATTGTCTCAGCGCCAGCATGGCTTTTTCAGCTCATGGTCATTGCCAGAGGTGGGGCTTCCCTTCGCAAGGTTTTTTAATTCTCCAGTGGTGATTACTCTGACATCATTGAGGGATTTTCTTATTGTCATTCTTATTTGCATGATTTTCTTTAAAATGGGACTTTCCTTCTCTAAAGTTTCCTGAGAAATTCCTCCCTCAAGAACTCCAGCTTGTTTTACATATAAAAACTATGATCTCTTCTCTTGATCATTTCTATCGCAAGGGACCAAAATTACTAAGATAATTTAAATTTACAATGGCCAGTAGAAGGAATGTTCTAATTTGATAAGACCATTTAAAATGTGCACTTAGAAGCAAAGGCTTCAAAATTCCAAAAGAACTTCATTGAAAGTTTCATTGCAAAAAGCTAATGAAAAACTAAAGATATGAGAGATACCTAAAAGAAAAGACTACATAACTCTCAACAAAAGTCCACCAAGTTAGTGGCCCTACAGACACTTTTGTATCTACTTTGGTAGGTGGGCTCCCATGTGGACCTCACTCAGAGTTAAGGAGACATTGATGGTTTTCGTGATAAGGTGCTGCATTATTAAATTAAACAGCTTTGGGGAAACTAAATTCAGAATTCATGGTGTTATTTAACACTGCCAGGAATATCTACTATTTGTCTCAACTGAAACTTAGCAAGATATTTAAAAGAATTTAATAACTTTATAATCAGAAATTTGAAGCTGAATATTCAGAGCTTGATAGGCATTTTCTTAGGCTTTCACCTCTAAGCTAAAATAAAACTATGTACCCAGAGGGAAAGAAGCAAATTTAGGATAATGTATTTGGATGGGTGGATCAACTTGTGATGTCACTTAAGTTATATCTTACAAATCTTTGCAAAACTGCAAATGAAACTCTAGAGGCAGTTCAATTTCCAGCCATTCCTTACCATCAATTCCTAATTTACAACAGACCTCTGTTAATTGTCTTAAAAATACAAAAGAACTATTTAAATTGAGTATACTCTCCAAAACGTAATAGAAGTTAACTCAAATGAATTTCAAGATCATGTGATCTAGAAAAATATTTGGTATTAAAGCTAATTTAAGTTTGTTCAGTTAATAGAAATAGGTGTATCCCTAGAGTTATCAACATTTAATATAAAACTTTTGTTCTCCCTAGGTTTACTAAAAGTCAAACAAATTCATGCTAACTCTGTCACAAAATTGTTAGCAAAAAAATTGATGACTGACTTTGTCTAGGAATGTGTCATGAAGTTTTATTAGGCAATCTAAACATTATTATTGGGGACAAATAAATTAAATAGATGCAAGTAAAATAAAGGTTTTTAGGTGAACTTTTTAACTAAAATTGTGTGTTATGGTATGTGTGCTTAAAAACTTCAAAACCTTTTGGTAACTGGAAACATTAGAGTTTTGCAAAATTAAGTTAAAGGACAGAAATTTATTAAGTATCTAGATGATTTCCAAATAAAATAAAGTAGTAGACATTACTTAGTAAACATACATTTATCTACTTTTTGCTTCTCATTACAAAAAAATCAAAAAACTAAAATATATTTGGGTCAATTAGTAAACATGTCTTGTGCCACATTGAAAAATCTATCGTATGAAAAAATGTGTGATTTCAGTAAGAGAAGGTATAAAGAATGCATATATTTTTGTTAAGAAAGACAATTTGTCCAAAAGTAAAACTGGTTATAGAAAAGAGGAAAAGACCAATTCTGAGTATAAAAAAAGAAATTTATAGAAGTTTTATGAAAAAGGCACTCTTAGAAAAGAAGTTTTATGAATAGTCAAGTTGGCTAAGATTTGAATGACTAATGAAGTACATGACTTTTAATATCAAAATAAACTGGTGCAAATTAGAATTTGGTCTCTCTATTAGAAGGATAAGGTTTTTTGGGGCTTTTAATCTGCTCTTGGTTAAGAGATTATTAAAGGTTTTTATTTACATTTGAATAGTCTGCCTAAAAGATAGAAATTACATGTTTTATCAAAATAATTTTCTGTGTTGTTTTTATCGGATCATTAATTCTGAGAGCTAAGGTTTTTCTTATAATCATTTAAATTTCTGTATTTGCCTAAAAGTCTTTAATTGTCACCATTATTAAGTGGATAACTGACTATTATTTAACAGTGACCTATGATCCTATTTGACCAAGTGTTTCAAAACTATTTTCTTTTAAATTTTTTTGACAAACTTCTTAACACCAGATTCTAAATAAAGTCATTTTTGACATAGATTCAAAAAGTTTTGTTAAATTAATTAGGCTTACTTGATATGTTAAAATTCAGGGAAAGCATTGTCAAATAAAAACATAACATTAAGCCTTCTTTATGGTGTATTTGCATAGGTATATAAATATTCTAGAAATTATGTGAACTTCCTAAAATTCTGATAAATCCTAGTAAAACATTATCAATCATAACTTTAGTTTTTATCTTAAAATGTTGTATGTTATAGAAATAACCAAATTTATTTGTCAATTGCATTATAATGAACCATTTTTAAGTCTTTTGTTATTTATTGTTACCCTGATGCATTTGGAAAAACATTTCCTAGAAAGGAAACTCACGTAACTAAACAGAGTCTCTGTCTTCAAAATTGAGGATTACACTAAAAGGACTGAATCTGCACATCAGGAAAATGCTCTAGTTGACTTTCATGTAAAGGCAGGAACAACAGAATCTGGAAAGTTTGACAAGTGTATATATATGAAGTCCATTATGCCTCTGTGATGAATAGCCCTTCATTTGCAGAGTTTTGCCATCCTGATGCCCTTGTAACATGGCAACAGTCTGCTTCTGAGGCAGAGAAATTAAGATGGATAGACAGTGGCTGAAATTTAAATAATCAGTCAGGACTATGGGAAACCCAAGATGGCCACTTGGCTCTCTTCTCTGTTCCCTGGAAAACCACATTTCTTGGTTTTTGCATTTCTTCACTCACCATAGTGCAGTAAGGGAAACTATTCTGTCCTTTGTGACCTCAGTTCCCCTCCCTAGGGACTGTTTCAGTGAACTGAGAAAAATCTCATTCAAAAGAGGGAAATGTGAAATATGCAACAAAATGAGATCACTTATGTATAAGGGATTTAAAATGGAGCTGGGAAGCCATTAAGATAATGGATCTTCTGCATCTCCTCATCTGCAGAACATTAACTTTTGAACTGAGTTAAGATGTAAATATTCTGAGAATCCTGCAAGAAACCTGCAATGTGTCAGTGATGGACTTCTGTTCCCCTAGCTAGCCTTAGCAATCAATTATGTTTAGCCAAGATTAGCTTTCTTCCACCAACCTCAATTAACATTCTTTGTAATGCAAACCTCCCTCCCCTGCATTGTTTTTTTTATTAGTTAGACATTTTGTTTATTTGTTTGCTTTTGAAGAAAGAAAGTTAGAGATATCTTAACTTTTGTGATTCATTGTCCCAAAGAATATGTCCTATGTTCTCTTTGTAATTTAGGAACACCTATGCTCATGATAGAAAAATGGAATCCTAGATTCCACGCTGAGTTTTAACGTAACTACAATGTTTTCATCTTCCTTTTCCTTTTGCTCAGTAGTACATAATTATGAGGAGAACCAGATCAGTTAAAAACAAAACAAAGAAACTGTAATTTTCTTTGAATTTGGCTACAATTCAAAAACAATAAGTAATTTTCTGGGTGGGATATAAAAGGATGTAGAAGATCTTTGTTCCCATGGTAATACCAAAAAAAAGTTAGATATTATAAACCTTGTACTGTGTGTGTGCTCCGCTGCTGGCAGCCTGGGTTCGGATCCCGAGTGCGCACCGACGCACCGCTTCTCCGGCCATGCTGAGGCCACGTCCCACATACAGCAACTAGAATGATGTGCAGCTATCACATACAACTATCTACTGGGGCTTTGGGGGAAAAGATAAAAAAATAATAATAAATAAATAAAACTTGTACTTATCTATGAAACTATTGAAGAGAGTTAGATGTAAGAAAACCCCAGATGGTCTGATTTTTCAGAGAGAAGAGCCCTTTATACATAACTGTCAGGCAGTGCTGGTTACTGAAGGCAACAGTGGAGAAGAAAGCCTGCCAAGACTGAGATAGATGAGTGATTGGCAATGGTGGGGAGAAGTTGTAGAGATTGGAGTCTACAAGCCTCCAAAATGCAGCAATAATTTACTTGACCTAACAATTCTCCCCGATTTCCCACTCCTGTTTTGCTGAGAAAAGGGGTGATGGTGAGGCTAGTCTAGAGAATACGTGAGACCAGAAAATACACTCGAGCATATTCATGACAGTCTAGTATTCATGACACTGTAGTCTCATATATTTTCTTGGTTCCTAGAAACAAAGGTCTCTTCTACCACTGATCCAAAAGATGAAACTGAGGTCCAACTCCCACTAGGCTCCAGGATTAAGCATTGATAAGATCAAAGAAATTAGACTTGGGCAGGAGCAGCTGTGACATTGGGAGGAAGGCTAACCATAAATGAGTTCAATTTTAAAAATTGCTGCTTAGGCCAATATTATCTTGATACTTAGTGAAATCTGAATAGTCACCTCCTCACTGTAGCAATCACACATTGGAAAAAAATTGTACACTCTTGGAAATAAAAACAAAGCAAAAGAGTTATATAATTAAATCTCAACTTTTATCTATATAAAATGTTCAATACACTATAAATCATTGTGAGATATGTGCAGAAGATGAGACACATAAAAAATCAACAAATCAAAGAAACATACCCACAGATAACCCAGATACTGAAAATAGCAGAAAAGGAGCTTAAAATTAGTGTTATAAATATATTTGCTTGTGGCACTGCCTTGGGCTAGCTCTGTCCCTCAAGAAAAGATCACTGCTCCTCTCTACGTGGCTGACTCTACATGACTCTTTTTCTTTCCAGGTATAGTAATGATTCCCTTTACTTGGCCATTAAGACCTAGATGTGATGACAGCTCTGCTTCACTAGCTCCAAGCTACTTCACTCGAGGTTCCCCTGCACTTTGTAAATAGTCCTTTCATAAATAAAACCTCTTTTCATTTTCAAAACATATATATATTTTGAAATTTATAGATAAAGACAAAAAGAATGGGTGTACATAGGGGGTATCTCTATAATATATAGAAATTTAAAAAATACAGAAGTCATAGAATATGTTCTGAAAAATATAAACATATTTGATGACCTTAACAACAGAATAAACACCACAGAAGAAAGAGTCAGTGATGCTGAAGAAAGAGCAATCAAAATTATTTAAAATAAAACACTGAGAAAAACGACTGAAAGAATAAAGTAACTGAACAGAGTGTCTATGTCTTGTGTTATACTAATTGGATTGGTGCAGAAAAATATTTTTATTGGTAATAGCCCAATATTCCTCAAAATTGATGGAAAATATCAATTCACAAATTCTAAAATCCTAGTAAGTTCTAAGCAGAATAAATTCAAAAGAAACTTCATCAATGCACATCATAGACAAAATGCTGAAAACCAAGGATAAAGAGAAAATCCTAAAAGCAGCCATGAAAAAAGACAGAGAACATAGAGGGAACAATGATAAGGATAACATTTGCTTTCTCACTAGAAACATAACCTAGAGGATAATGGAATGACTTCTTCTACATGTCGAGGAAAAAACAAAAAAACTGTCAACTTAGAATTCTATATCCAGCAAAAGTATCCTTCAGAAATAAATATGAAATAAAAATATTCTCTTATAAATGAGATCTGAGATGATATCTTGCCTCTAGACCTACCAAGAAATGCTACAGTAAGTTCCTCAGCATAAAGAGAAATGACACAAGTTGTGGACTCAGGTACAAGAGGGACTGAAGAGATCTGAGAATAGTAAAAGGAATATCCTCATAGTGAAAACATGATCAGGTTACAAAGAAGGCATAAAAATAGTGTCAATGCATCTAATAATGGAATTTCAAAATTCATGACAGAAAGATCTTAGAATCAAAGGGAGAAATAAACAATTCACAATCATGACTGGAAATTTTAATGCACCTTTTCTTTGCAATTGATAGAATAAGTGAACAAAATGAATAAGGGTATAGAAAATTTGAACAACACTCTTAACATGAACTGATATACACCTACTGAAAATTACATATTACAAGTTCCAAATATATGTTTTTTTTCCAGTACTCATGAAACATTTAGCATTGTAGACTGTATGCTAGGCCATAAAGAGCTCTCAATAAACATCGTAGGTCTGGAATCGCTCAGTATATTCTGTGTCACAATGGAATTGAATTTGGAATCAATCATAATAAGGCATCTAGAAAATATGCAAATATTTGAAAATTAAGCAGCACAATTCTAAATAATACAAGGGTTAATGAAAGATTCAAAAGAGAGATTAGAAAATATTTTGAACGAAATGATAACAAAAACAAAGCATATCAAAATATGTGAGGTACTTCAAAAGTGGTGCATAGCAAAGAGAAACCCTGGAGTTCAAATGTTATATTAAATGATTGTTTAAAATCAGTGATCTAAGCTTCCACCTTAAGAAGCAAGACAAAAAGAACAAAGTATACCAACATAAAGAGAAAATAATAATAAAAATAAAGAGATCAATAAAACAGAAAACAAGCAATAGAGAAAACCAATAAAGTCAAGAGTTTGTTTTTGAAAATATTAGTAAGATTGATAGATCCTTAGCAAGAATGATCAAGAAAAAAAGAGACAAAAAATAAATTATCAGTATTAAGAATAAAAAAGGGATATTACCACACATCTTTTTAATAAAGGGATAATATGGGACAATTACAAAAATCTTTATGCCAATACATTTGAAAATGTAGATTAAAAGCAAAATGTTCCTTAAGAAACAGTTTACTGTAACTGAGATAAGGCAAAAGAGAATATCTGAATAGTTCTGTATTAATAATAGATTGCTATTAATAAAATAAATGTTAAATATTAAAAATAAAGTCCTATAAATAGAAATAGGTATAACAAATATTTAAAAAATTGTTATTAAAAACTCTCCCATAAAGACAACTCCTCGTTCAGAAGACTTGTTGAATTCAATCAACATTTAAAGAACTACCAATCTCACATAAAATCTTTCAGAAAACAGTGAGAAGACAAAAGTTCCCAATTTACTTTCTGAGGCCAGTATATCCCTGACACTAAAAACCTACAAAGAAATTACAAGACAGGGAATTTATACACCAACATTTCTTACAAACTTAGACACAAAATCCTTAACAAAATTGAATAAAATTTAGCAGTGTGTAAAAATGTTATTATATGATGACCATCTGGGGTTTATCCCAGATAGGGAAGATTGGCTTAATGTTTGAAAATCAAACATAATTCACCACATTAACAGAACATAAGAATAATCACATTATTATCTCAACAGATACAAATAAAACATTTGAAATGTTCAACACCTCACAACAAAACATCCCAGTAAACTAGGAATAAAAGAGAATTTTCTCAATTTGATAAAGGGCATCAACAAAAACTTACAGCTAATATCATACTAACTGGTGACATTACAGACATTTCTTCTAAGACTGCGAGTATGGCGAGGATGTCTGTGCTCATCATTTGTGTTCAGCATTGTACTGGAGGTCCCAATCCTATTAATTAAGAATTAATAAAGCAAAAGAAAGAACTTAAAGCCATAATGATAGTAAAACAAGAAATCTATCTTTATTTGTAAGCAACATAATAGTCTCTATAATAGAGAACAGTTGCTCCTGTTCTATGCTCTTTTCTCAGTCCAGAGCCTGCATAGTTAGTATACAGTTTGCAAAGTTTGTGGCAGAACCAAATTAGCAATACAATAAACCAATCCAGGACAAACGAAAATCATAGAATATCTCATTAAAATTGCATCAGTGCACTAAACTATTTTTGCTTTATCTAAATTTATAAATAAATATGAATAGCAGCAACACCAACACAAAATGAAATTTGTAGTGGATAAAACTATATATAGTAACAGTTAAATCTGTGCAAGTCAATCTGGGAAAATTCATTTTGGTAGAAACAATGGCTGTAAAGAAAATTCAGAAAAGCAAAACCTTTACAGGGAAAATTCAACATTTGATTTTCCAATTACTTTTTACCATGCATAATTTTTTCATATGAAAAATTGATACCAATGAGTATACTTTTAATAAAATTGGAGAAAATGGAAAGTAATTATTTGTGGTTTTAGAATAATGGAATTAAATTGGCTTAATGGAATTTACTTGGTATCCTTTCTCATAGATTCATTAATTTGGAGATTTAAGTAGAGCTACTCCCCAAATTTGTAAAAATTTGAATTTCTAGATTATAAATGCAATATAGAGATCTCATTTAAAGTGGAGAGTAACTATAGAAAAACATAAAGGCAAGAGGATCAGAGTCATATAAAAACCATCCTCCTACAAAAGTCTTACTATAATCCTCCCCATGTCAATATAGTTTACTTACAAGGTGTCAAATTGAGTTTGCATGCTCTGTTTTTTGTGTGTATGTGTGAGGAAGATTGGCCCTGAGCTAACAACTGTTGCCAATCATCCTCTTTTGTTTTTATTTTCTTGAGGGAGATTGTCCCTGAGCTAACATCTGTGCCAAATCTTCCTCTATATTGTACGTGGGATGCTGCCACAGCATGGCTTAGTGAGCAGTGTGTGGGTCCTACCCCGGGATCCAAACCATGAATGCTGGGCCACAGGAGCTGAGTGCATGAACTTAATCACTATGCCACCAGACCAGCCCCATGCCTGCTCTTCTTAAAGTGATGGGATAAGATTAGGGTCCCAACAGACGAACAGTTGTTACTGCAGGTGACTGTCCACATCAGGCACTGGGTTTTTCATTTAGAATGGAGTGAAGCTGAGCAATATAGAATTTTCAGAGGAAGAGCTATAAGTTGATGCTTGTGAATGTCTGTATTTCACCACCAAGTGTCACTGGGAGTTAAACGGTTACTCAACAGACTGTTATTGAAGTTTTCTTGTGAAAAAATAATTGATTGATTTTGTGTATATATTATATTTTTTGTTTGTTTTCTCCTAACAACCTGATAGTGAGGTACCTCTTGTGTCCTGCCTCATGTCTTCTCAGCCCACTTTTTCTCCAGCCATTGCTAAGGCAACTGGTGACAGAACCTAATTTCTGCTGTACTGCATATCTTTTGCATTTTTGCACTAAGGCTTTTCTCATGATGTGGTTGGGACACCTGTGAGCAGCTGGTTATCACTGTGGATCTCAAAACTGCAAGAGTGGGGGAAGTAACACCCCAGGTGGCAATCCTTGACTATTAGGGGCTGGGGATCATGGGTATGTGATCCCTCAAGTGGACAACACTGAGGCACCCTCTGCATGATTCATCAGAGGGTTCCAATAGGCTCAGATCCTGGTTTTCCATAGTGCTGACCACTCTGATAACACACCACCGTATTGGTTTTCTCTCCTTCTCTGTTTTGTTCTTCTCAGAGTCCCACTCCTAATACCTGGTATCATGTCCCCAAATAAAGTCTTACCTATACCGTTCACCACGTCAATATAGTTTACTCTGACTTTCTTTCTTTTCCTGTTTTAGAGTCTGCTTTCTAGAAGGTACTGAAGCATAACCACTACCCTGAAAAAGAATGTTTTCAGCATCCAGAAGTCTCCCTCATGGCTCCATTTACCAGTCAAGAAACTACTGAAGACAACAATTATTATGATCAATATTGTCATAGGTTAATTTTGGTTCTGTTTTTGAACTTCATTTTACTAGAATTATATGTAAGTCCTATTTTGTGCTTGCCTTCTTACATTCACAATAATTTCTGTGAGATTTATCCGTGTTGTTGCATGTAGCAGTAGTTCATTATTTTTTCATTGCTCTGTGGTATTCCACGGTGTGAATGTAGCACAATTTATCTATCTATTGTGGATGTACATTGGAATTTTTCCCATATTTTAGCTATTTTGAATAATACGTCTTTGAACATTTTTGTACAAGACTTTTGGGGAACATAAACACTCCTTTCTCTTGGAAATATACAAAGAAATGGAATTGCTGGGTCATAGATTATACATTTTTTTTTACATTTAATAGATACTGGCAAACTGGTTTTCATAGTAATTGTACCAATCTACCTTCCATCTTCTCCACATCCTCACCCATATTTAATATTGTTAACTCTTTTAGTTTTTAGCCATTCTAGTGGGGGTGTAGTGTATCCAATTGTTGTTTTAGTTCATATTTACCTGTTGACTAATGCTACTTGACATATTTTCTTAAGCCTCTTAGCCACTGAGATACATGCTTTTGTGAATTACCAGTTTAACTTTTATCTGTATGTGTGTCTGTTGCATGGGAGGAGTTCAGTCATTTTCTTATTGATTTCAAGTTCTTTATAATTTGTGGATACTAGTCCTTCACTGGATACACATATTGTGAATATTCTCTACCAGTCTTGGGTTTACTTTTCTCTGTGTTAAATTTGTATTTTGATGAGAAGTTTTTCTCTTTAATGGGATACAGTGTATTGATATTTTTCTCTATAACTATTGTTATCTACTCCTGTAAATTATTTATTTCTACTTCCAGGTCATGAGATATTCTCTTTAATCTGTCCTTCTCAAACTTGAGTGGGCATCAGAATCATCTAGAAGGCTTTTAAAGCACAGATTGTTGGGACATATCTCCAGAGTCTCTAAGTCTTTAGGTCAGGAAAGAGTTACAACAGCTTGCATTTCTTACGACTTCCAGATGATGCTGACTCTGATGGTCTGGGGATCACATTTTGAACAAAACTGTACTATTTTATCTTTGAGGAGCTTAACTATTTTTCTTATTACATTTAGAGCTACAACATACCTGGATTTGATTTTGTGTGTGTGTGAACTAGGGGTAAAATTTAGTTTTTCTAAATGTTAGTCAACTGACTAATAATACCTGAGAAATTCTTCCAGTGCCTCTTGTGAAAGAAGAGGAAAAATAAAATGTTTTCCTTTGGGCTTAGTAAAGAAAAATCTGGATTATTTATACATTTTAGAAAACAGTGATATTAATTTAAATATAAATACTAGAGCAATGATTATTAATAAGAAAACAATGCAGAATTACAGACTTTTTGGTTGTTGAAGGCTGCTTTCATAAGCCGTAGCAACAGACTCTGAAGTCTAGATGTCTATGAGATATCTCTGTTAAAAAAAAAAACCAAAACCAAAACCAAAAAAACAATACATTGAAAGTCAAGAAGATTTTCAAAAGTGAAAGAAGTAAAGTGATGAAGATTTTGAAAAGTGAAAATGCCCAATGTTATAGAATAAATTGTGTCTTAAAATACCTATGCTGAAGCCATACCTCCCAGTATCTCAGAATGTGACTGTATTTGGATAGGGACTTTAAGGTGGCATCTCAATTAAAATGAGGCCTTTAGTGTGAGCCTTAATCCAATCTTAATGGTATCCTTCTAAGAAGAGGAAATTTGGACACATGAAGAGACACCAGGGGTGCACCTGCACAGAGGAAAATGATGTGAGGACGTGGCAAGAAGATGGTCATCTAGAAGCCAAAAGGAGAGGATTCAGGAGAAACCAAACCTGCTGACACCTTGCTCTTGGACTTGTGGCCTCTAGAACCATGAGTAATAAATTTTTCTTGTTTGAATCACCGAGTCTGTGGTACTTCATTATGACAACCTCAGCAAACTAATCCGTCCTGTGTTGGCAACCTTTTCTTCTGGATGATTAGTCATTAAGCAAGGTAGCAAAGTAAATATGTACATAACAGGCATTGCAGGATAGTAATTAAATATTTAGGGAGCATTTTCAGAACATATTAGGGAAAATCAAAGTCTTCTTAAAATATTTTTTGTAGAAGATGCTCTTAAAGATAACTTTGAGTAAATGCGTAGCTAAGAGTATTTCCACCTACTTTCTATCTGATAATAAGGGCCTGGACAAAATAAACCAGAAGAATACCAACATTAAACGTAAATAGTCCAAGAAGAGGCAACTGCCAGGTGTGTTAATTATTTTCATTATTGTCTAGTGATTGCTAGGACAGGTGAGAACTATTGAGCTGTATGGCCAAGAGAATGTTCTCTGACTGGCAAAGAATTCTCATCAGCTTCTTATTAGGAGTTAGAAGGAATTGACATCTAACACACAAGGTGGTATATGTGGTGCTCATTATGTGTGTTCAATTTCAATCTTTTTTGATATCTTCATAAATTTCTGAATTAAAAACCACTTGAAATATTCTCATGGATATATAGTCTCACTGCCTCAGTCCTACCTGACTCTTGCAGCCAATATGCTGGTGCTCAGAGTGAGCAAGGCCACGTAAGCAGTGCAAATATAGATAAAATGGACATGATGAAGCTCTTTCGATCTTTGTGCTTTATCTCACAACAGAATTATCACACTCTACATTTATTGTTGGATATACGTTTTGTTCTCTAGAGTTTGAGCTTCTATCTTTCTCCTCTTTGAAATCCTAGGGTTTAGCAAGCCCTCGGTATTTAGTAGACATTGAAGGAATTATTACTTAAGAAATAACTGAAATTGGGTCGGCCCCGTGGCTTAGCTGTTAAGTGTGGGCGCTCTGCTACTGGCGGCCAGGGTTCGGATGCCGGGCGCTCACCGACCCACCGCTTCTCCGGCCATGCTGAGGCCACGTCCCGCATACAGCAACTAGAAGGATGTGCAGCTATGACATACAACTATCTACTGGGGCTTTGGGGAAAACAAAGGAGGAGGACTGGCAATAGATGTTAGCTCATAGCTGGTCGTCCTCAGCCAAAAGAGGAGGATTAGCATGGATGTTAGCACAGGGCTGATCTTCCTCACAAAAAAATAAAAAAACCCTGATACTGTAAGAAAAGAAATAACTGAAATCTAAGAAAAAAGAACTTTGTTTTAAACTGATTTATATTCTAAGTCACCTACATCCTTGATTTGCTTTTTTCCCTATGAAAAATAAAGACTATTTTTCAAATTCATTATTTTCTTTGAAGCTTTTGTTTTCCCTGAATCTAAAAATTTATGTTTTTCATTAATTTTGAAAAATTCCAAGTTTTATTTCTTCAAATATTTCCTCTTCTCATTATGTATTTTGTGTCCTAAAGAAATTCTTATTGGGCTTATATTGGATTTCACTTTAGTCTTTACATCTCAACTTCTTTTTTCATATGCAACAGCTCTTTAGCCCTGTAATGCATTATCAGAAATTCTTCAGATCTCCCAATTTAGGAATATTTTTAAATTGCTCTCTCTATTTGTTGCTTAATCCACTTGTTAAGTTTTTAAATGCAATGATTAGATTTTTTAAATTTATTTCTAGAAGCTTAATTTACTATTGAGGAAATCTACATGGTATATTTTGCTA
Organism: Diceros bicornis minor; assembly: GCF_020826845.1. Taxonomy (NCBI): domain Eukaryota; kingdom Metazoa; phylum Chordata; class Mammalia; order Perissodactyla; family Rhinocerotidae; genus Diceros; species Diceros bicornis. The sequence goes on from NC_080743.1 coordinate 62,871,829, forward strand.
ATGTCTCTCATGGTATTACTTCTTTATGTATCTTTAAGCTTTTAAAATATAACTTCCTCTATGTGTGATTTCTTGAGGGTCTAATCTATTATTTGTTTTTCTGCTAACTTTCCTTCATGATGAACTGTTTCTCACTGTGTTCTCTAATTTTGGATTGTGGCCTCATATTAGGAAAAACTTTATGTGTGGGAATCCTTTGCAGCTTGTATTGAGGGTGGTTCTCTTGAGATTATCTGTGCTTTAAATTTCACCAAATTACACAGCTGTATTAAAAACTTGCAATCACCATTTATTTTATTTTATTTTATTATTATTTTTTTTGTGTGTGAGGAAGATCGGCCCTGAGCTAACATCTGCCAATCCTCCTCTTTTTGCTGAGGAAGACTGGCCGTAGGCTAACATGCATGCCTATCTTCCTCTACTTTTTATATGGGTCGCCACCACAGCATGGCTTGCCAAGCGGTGCGTCGGTGAGCACCTAGGATCTGAACCGGCGAAGCCCAGGCCGCCGCAGCGGAGTGCACACACTTAACCGCTTGCGCCACCGGGCCAGCCCGAAGAATCACCTTTTATTTTAATTTATTGGATTGTATATTCCAGGATCACACAGGTAGAATATTTTTGAACTCCAATTTCATACTTGTGATTAGTAATTCTCAGAATGAGAAACAAACAAAAAACAAACAAGCATTCAATGAATACACAGACAGACAAGCTTCATCCCCTGTACAATTGGGTGGATATTTTCTTGGACTAGATGAGAACGTAGCAGAAGTCTCAGTTGAATCTTTCCCCTTGTTTGCCTGGTATCAAGGCCTTATCTCCTGACCCAAGTGACCATAAAGCCAAACACGAGGGGACCTGTACACGCCTCCTATGCCCCAGTGTCAGTTTCTGCTTGGCTCTCTGGACTCCCATTTCTCCTTTGTTTTGTTCCCTGAGGGTTTCCCTTGTTTTGGTTTAAAAATAGTTTTGCATGCAAAAAGAAAAATAGTTAAAGGACATTTTCTTATCTCACATTTCTGGGTGTTAGTACTATATGTCTTTTCAAGTTATACCATACTGTACCATCTTGCCAAAAATAGAATCCATAACTGTGTTTTATATTGTTAAAAAAAAAAAAAGAAGGCCCAAAAGGTGTTACTTATATTAAAACCCAAACTTGGATTTAACATCTCTTCAAATTGCAGGTTCACCCACTCCCAGAAATGGGAGTTTAATAGGTCAGTCTGAAATTTTCTGGTCAGCACCAACGAGGTCATTGTCAGGAGGACCCTCTCCATCCCCCAGAGGAAGAAGAAGCAATCTGCAGGATTAAACATTTGCTTTTCCCTTCCTCCCCCAAATAAGATGTCCTGGCCTAGAAATAATCATTTCTTTCCTTTTGCTAATAGCTCCCTTGCCCCACCCTTCTTCTATAAAAGCTTCCATTTTGTACAACCTCTGGGAGTGCCCCTCTAGTTGTTAGGAAGGATGTTGTCTGAATAGATCTTCAAATTTACTCAGCTGAATTTTGTTTTTTAAAAACATATTTATACCAAGGGATCCAATGGTCATGTGATAAAACAATGCTTTAGGTTTGAAAATCAGTCAGGGAGGAAGGACTGAGATGAGAGTGAACGGATAGGGAGTATAAGAAAATGGAGAAGAGGCCCTGGGACCTGAGATGAAGGCTAAGTGGAGAATGACTGTGAAGACACGGAGAAATGAGAAAGAAGGAGGGAGAAGCAGAGTGGGAAAGAGAAGACAACATCAGGGGGAAGGAATGGGAGCCCATGGAAGTAAGACACACAGAATCTTAGAGCCAGAAATGATGGTAGAAAACATTCAGTTCTTTCAAGCCAGTCATTTTAGAGATAAGGAAACTGAGGCCAGAAGGCTGATAAGATTTCTCCAATTCCTGCATACAGCAAGTGTCCCATTTAGGAATTCCTCTTGACTCTCAGTCCACAGCTTCTTTTACTGCAAGAGATTTGCTATGAGAGGCAATAAGCACATAGACCAGATGCAGAAAGAGCTGATGGAAGCCAGACATGTGAGAGAAAATCTTGAAGCACTGTGGGAGGGGAAGTGAGATGCTCAGTAAAAGACACACAGTCATAAGAGGAGTGGATTTCTCCAGAAGAGAAGTTGAGGTTTCTGTTGGTGGTGAGGGTGATGTCAGAAGAGTGTGTGGGACTGTGTGCGGAGGGGCACTCACATGTGGGTTCTGAGGAGAGCTTTACAGAAGAGAGAGGAATTCAAGAGCTGTGATTGTGTTTGGGGAAGCAATAAATAAGTGCTGTTATAAAGAACATGAACAAGCTTTTGACCTGAGCACCAATGAATCAAGAAGAGGGACCCAGGGTGTTCTGGTGATGCAAGGAACAATGCTGGACTCCACTAGGATAGCTGGGATACCCTGCCCGGTTGAGTTCTAGTTAGAGTATATCCAACCTACACTGTGTTCCTCCTCTGGGGTTTCCTCTGTCTGGGAGCACATGATTATCAGTGACCTGTATAACCATCTCTTTCTCTCTCAAGTCTTTTCTTAATCCTGGTCCTGGTCACCTCTCCTTGAATCCATTTTATCTCTTGATTTTTCCCTTCAGTTCTGGTTCTTCTCAGCTCTCTCAGTTCTTAGTATCTCTCAGGTCACAAGAAGCTCCGAGGAAGCCCCTTCCCTTTCTCCACTTTCAGATCTTGTGCTCCACCCACCCTCGCCAAGTATACATTCAGGAGGGGGCTGGCTGAGAAAGCTTCAGATCCAGAGTGCGATCATGACTCAAGTACCAGGTGCTTCCCGCATCCCTGGTCAGGATTAACTCTGCCCACAGGAGCTGAGCTGCAGAACTTGATGCTCTGCTCTGTGGGAGATCAAGATTTGGCCACCCTGAAATCTATCTCTTTACCTTGGTTGTTTTCTCTGAAGGAGATTTGACCTCCCCCACTAACTGCCTAGAGAATTTGACATGGTGACTCCTTCCTGGAACAGATCTATCATGACAGCTATAAAAGATAATTTAGGATAGAGGTTACAATAGAAAAGGTACCAACAAGCCCATCTTATCAGGAGTTCTGTCTCTCTGGCCACATTCTTTGGATGGCCCTGAGAGGAGTTGCCAGACAATCATTTACATTTATAAGGGAAATCTCCATTTGTAAAGGTATCTCCTTCTCTGTTTTGAGAAGAGAGGGGGATGGCCTCATTTCTAGAGGCTTATCAATGTGGAAGTTGAGGCCTTGGGGCTGCATAATAAACCTTACTCTTGTTTGTGCTTTAGTGGTAATCTCCTGTAACTGACTCCCCCCACCCCCAAAATCCTCCTTTGCCATTGGCTGCACATAGTATTTAAGACGAGAATTTCTGCTATTGTGTTGAGAAAGGAAGTGTCCCTGCTTTCTCCCATGTATACACGTTATTAAACTTGGTATTATTTTCTCCTGCTAACCTGTCTTCTTAATTATTTGGCCAGCCATAAGAACCTTAAGGGAAAGGGCAGAGGGAGATTCTCCCTCTTCCCCCGACAGCTCCATTTCTCTTCCTCCTCCTTCCTCTCACCCTCTTGTTTCTCCTCCTTCTCTCCCTCTCTCTGCTTCCCTTGTCTTCTCCTTCTGCTTTCCTACTTCTCCTTCTACCTCCCTCCTCTTCCTTCTCCTTCTCTGTGATTCCTCCTCCTCCTCCTGCATCTGTTATGCCCTTTGGTGTCTCTGACCATCTGCCAACCCTTTGGTCACAGAACTCAATTCCTCATTCAGTTACCTCTTTCTTGTCCTTCCTACCCAAACCCAAATTGCCTCCTCCTTCCTTTCTCCACTCCACACACAAGAGTATAAGCAATGGCAGCTACCTAATTTTGGGGCTCCAGTGCAAAATGAAAACGTGAGGCCTCATGCTTAAAAAGCAGGAAAACAAGCTTTTAAAGGTACTAAAATACAAAAATTTCCCTTTTTTGTGTGTCTATCTCTCTGGCTCCCTCTCTCTCTCTTTCAACCTGTCATGATATTTGTTGTCATTGTTGACATTTCTTGTTATTGTTTCTTTGTTTTAATTTGCTAATGTTGCTTTCCCTTGGGTACAGTGACTCACAGGGCAAGTGCAGACCCTCTTAGGTGCCTGTGGACTCCACTCCTCTTGCTTTTTGTGTGTGTTTAATAATTTTTGGCAAAAATGCAGATATCTTGTGTAGAATAATAGACAGTGAAGGGAGCCAGCCCCGTGATGTAGTGTGTAAGTTCGTGTGCTCTGCTTCGGGGGCCCGGAGTTTGTGGGTTCAGAACCCTGGGTGCAAACCTATGCACCACTCATCCAGCCATTCTGTGATGGCATTCCACATACAAAATAGAGGAAGACTGGCACAGATGTTAGCTCAGAGCCAGTCTTCCTCACACACACAAAAAATTAGAGAATGAAGTAAACAGTATTTTGGGGGGACACCTGGAAATGGGTATTCCTTTTCTTTTGCTAAGCATTGAATGTGAGGGTTTGAATCAATCTAGTCAGGGTAACTAACTGAGTTTGTGTGTTGTTATTGTTTTAACAGTCTTTAAATTCCTCTAGCATTAACTCTTTGTAGGGTGGGGCTGTTTGCCAGAGGGTTTTTCTTAATGTCCACTTCCCTCTCAGGTTTTGGTGTATCCTTTGTGCTGTGCCTCAAGAGGAATTATCTCCATGCTCTTGCTCCTCTCCCAGCTGTGAGGGATCTTGTGACCTGGTGCTTGCTAACCTGCCTGGAAGAGGGAGTAAGGAGATTATCTTTGTTCTGGTTCACTACCATTCTTAAGTAGGTGATTTGGTTTTTATATTTTGGGGTTGGGCCTTTAAGAGTTCTCCTCTTTCTCTCAGCAGTATGTAACCACTAATAGTCTAGAACAGGATTTTTGCTGTCGTTTCCCCATTTTTCCTCTTCTCCCTGCTGCACTGCTTCTTCACCTGTGCCCTGAAGGCTTCAGGGCTTTCTGCCCTTCCCTCGCCAGGTTAAGGCATTTTTTCTTATTGGGAGATAGGGGAGAAAGATCTGGTTGGCAGAAAGATCTTCCTGCCTTTCTCATGCAGTAGCTGGTCTCATACATCAATCAGCCTTGCACCAGGGGAAAAGATTTCTCTGGTCTATATCCTCGACTCCAATCTTTCAGGGGACCCTGGTGAGGTCTATGGACAAAAGCCTGGAGATGTAAATGAATTTCCTGTGTCTGTACTCTCTGGGGCTCTATATATTCATCCTAGCCTGTATTAATTTGTTAACCATTTTAGCTGAATCATTGTTACTTACTTATATAGCATGTGGCCTCTGTGCCAAGTCAGAAATGGTTTTCCTCTGCAATTTCCTTGGAAGAATCTGTCTTTTCTTAGATTCTGGGTTAATTGATTGCCCTTGTAGGAGTGGAAAAAATTTCCCTTTTACCCTTCTAATAATTAGATTGGCATAAGAAAAATTAACAGGAAAAAAACAAATTTAATTTCATACATACAAGAGCTCCATACAAAAACATTTGACCCAGGCCGGCCCCGTGGCTTAGTGGTTAAGTGCGCGTGCTCCGCTACTGGTGGCCCAGGGTCGGATCCCGGGAGTGCACCGACGCACCGCTTCTCCGGCCACGCTGAGGCCGTGTCCCACATACAGCAACTAGAAGGATGTGGAACTATGACATACAACTATCTACTGGGGCTTTGGGGGAAAAAAAAAAAAGGAGGAGAATTGGCAATAGATGTTAGCTCAGAGCCGGTCTTCCTCAGCAAAAAGAGGAGGATTAGCATGGATGTTAGCTCAGGGCTGATGTTCCTCACACACACACACACAAAAAACATTTGACCCAAGGGTAAGTTGAGCAATTGAGGTTTGTATGCCATTCTGAGCTAAGGAATGAGATAAGTTCCTGGTATTTCAAAGAGGAGGTGGTAATTCACATGACAATAAGGAGAGCAGATGTTTGATAATTAGATGTTTTCTCTGCCATATAGATAAGTCATTCAGATAAAGTTATTTCTGGTAATAGCTCTCTCTTTGATCCAGGCCCCCAATCTAAATTCTTTTAGGTAGTTGAGAGAGTGGTAAAAATTTTTCTTGAGTCTGCTGGATCTTGAATCCCTTCAGCTCAAAATAATTTCAAAGTGGCATATTTTAGAGTCGTATATTTTGCTCCCCTTCAGTCCCACCTTTGAAACTTCACCAAGAAGTTTCAGAGTCTAGAAGTTGAGTTGGTAGATTTCTCCATATCTTATTGACCAAGTTTTTCAACCTTAAGAATAGGTCAGTTCAGTTAAATAGTTGTGTCTCGTTTGAAGAGGTTGTGATGCGTTTGGGCTCCCAAAATTAGGCCTATGGTGTAAGCAATCAGGATTTAATAAAAGAAATTTCTACAGAAACAAAAGAAAAATGATGGTTAATAATTGGAGCAGATCATAATCCCAGTTTCTGAGTTCTGAAGGCAGACAGTATGGAAGATTTCTAGATGTCCAGCTTGAAGCATCTTCAGATGGAGTGAGGATAGACAATGCCATTTGATAGATTTTCCTCATTTTCAGTTTGAATATCTCTGGTGATCTTTCTCAGTGGCCCACACAGCACAGGCACAAAGATTGTCTAGACACGAGCAGTTGTGATGATTTCTCTGAAGTTTATATCAAGTTGTCCTGCTTTAGTTTGCATGGCTTGGGGAAAAAAGCAGTTTTAGTTCTCAATGAGTCCAAGTCAGAAAAATGTGAGAAATGTAAAAATGTTGCTTGGGAGAGTTGTAGCCAAATATTGGAGGAAACCAGGAGAATTCAAGATCTAGTCTAGTTTACAGGTAGAAAACAAAAGCTGAAATGTAACTAACAGGACTAGAATTTGATATGCACAAAGGTGTATTACTGAAACATAATTTTTCTCTTTAAAATCATCTCCATTTTTATCAGAAGATAACCAAAGTAAGGTTAATTTGTTTGCAACCTAAGTCTAGTTTCAATAAACTTGGCCTGATCATTCACATAAGTGCAGCAAGAATAGTGATTTTCAGGATCTTTTAAATATATACATAAAATTATATACATAAATTGTATATATAGGCTCTTTTAAATTTGCATTGCTTGAGCATTTTTGGTCTTTAAAAGTGTCTTAAGGCTAAGAAGCCAATCCAAAATATCAGCATCAGGCTTGCCTACAATACCTATAGATTTGAGTGAATTTCTCTCTTCTTGAGGAAATAGCCTCAAAATACCCTGAAGTTACTCAGCTTGCCGGGAAATGACCTTTCTTTCTCACCTGGTAAGGTTGCCAGGAACCCTGAAAGCAAAGTACCAGGCCAATTTTTCCAAGTGGCTTTATTGGTTCCATAAAGTCAAACTTTGTTCCTTATAGCTATTTGGTCATATATGAGTTTATGCACATCTCTCAAATATGACATTACAATCGAAGCTTTGGTAATATAGCCAATGTTTCTAATTGTGTTCTCTTATAAGGAGAACAGATTATTATTGCACTTATGCAAATAACTATATTGCTATGAAAGTAAAAATACTGACTAAGAGTTTCCAAATTCTGGAAGGATCAAGTAAAGAGAAAAAGATCAATGTTTCATCATTGTTCACAATGGTATACCTTACCAAATTGCTGATATTTTAAGAGAAAAGAGAAAAAGGTTTCCTTAAATCTGGACAAAAAACATAAAAGAACCAACAATATTTCAAACAAAAAGTGATAACAATTATAATCATCTTCATCAGTTCATTCAGTCCTTTGAAATTAATTCTTATTTACTTTGATCTTTTGTTACCAGTTTTATGAAGCCATCTGTTTCTTTGTTAGAGTTCTGCAAATTCTTACCAGGTTCAGTAGTATGATCTGCAAGTTATAAGAAACCTGTATTCTACAGTACACATCAGAGTTTTTTCCATGAATCTCTCTGAAGATAAAACATATTCACAATGGCATCAGAGTAACACAATAATTCTCTGTAAATGGCAGTTTTAAAAATGGTGAAGGTTAAGGGTCTGATGACAGTCCATTACAATGCAATTTACAAGAAAATTTGGTTATTTCTGTGACATACAACATCTTAAGATAATAACTAGAATTATAAGTTACAATATTATGCCAGGACATATAAGATTTCTGGGAATTTTAAGCAATTTCTGGAACGCTTGTAATATATAACTATACAAATATAGTTATTACTTCTTACTCCATAGTGTTTCTTATGTAATTTAACATATCAAATAATTCTAATTACTTTAGTGTCTCTGTTTTATGAAGAAAGAGAACAAATATTTTGTGATGTTCCAGGAGCCATCTTGAAAATCTCAAATTTAGTTTGAGGTGAACAAAGATTCATTTAGAATTTTATTTTGCAAAGTTTGTCTAAAATATCAAAAGGTTTGGACTCTCAACTAAAAATGACGACAGATGATTATAAAGCAATACATAATTAACTATTTAACAAATAAGACAATAAAATATTTCAAAGGCAAACACAGAAGTTTACATAGTTGTGAACAAAGCTTAGCTCTTTTAATATTAATAAGACTCAGTTTTCCTTAGTAATCAAAGACCTGATGATAAAGATAACATGAAGCACAGGAAATTATTTTGATAAAACACAAAACTTTTGCTTCCTAGTCAAATTACCTAACTGACAAAGAAAACCCTTTCACAGTCTCTTATCAGGTGTAGACCAATAGTCCATGGAAACTTTGTCCTTTTTACAGATAAAGAAAATTAAGGTTTAACTTTGTGTAAGTACACTATTGGTATTAAAGCTTATTTTTAAAACTCTTATAATAACAATTGAATTTTGGCTCGCTTGATTAACAAAGTCAAATTTTTATCTTGCTTTTTCTCTCTTACTAACTTTATATTTAATTTGTCCTTTAATTCTCTCCTTTTCTATTTTGAAATAACTTGTTTTTACTTTGGGGTAAATTTGCTTTCTTTTCCCTTAACAAAAATGCATCTTCATCTCATATTTTTCTTACTCCAAAACCCATCCTACTATCTTTGCATCCATATTTGTTTCCCTTACTATTTCTAGTAGCTTTAATCATATATATCGGTTAGAATTATTTACCTTACTAATTTTAATTTCTAGTGAAAACCAAGACAAAAGCAAATGTGAACTGTCTGTTACACCAGTATTCCTTAGATTGACAAATTTACGAACACATTTCATATTGCTTCCATTATCCCCTGAATGTTGGCCTCCATTTCCTGATTATTTCTTGGAGGGCCAGGGAGTTTGCTGAGGAGAAAGGGCAGTTTTTAAGAAGGGGAATTAACATTGGATATGGACATTGGTTTTGTTCTAAGTCTAATTTCTATTCTTTTATCTTGTTAAAGGAGTCCCCAAGGCTAACTGTTATACTCCTTTGCTCTCACTTTAAATTTGGTATTTTTCTAGCTACCAATAAGACAATTGTTTAGAATGACAGCTCTCTAAAAATTTTTTCAATCTAACAGTTTTTCCAATTCAAAGTACTCATTGTCAGGCCATTGATGAATAGGACATATTAATGTTAATAGTGACTCAAACCAGTAAGTCTTTATAAGGCTTAATGGATGCAAGAGGCATTACAAAGGAGAGTGCAAAAGGTCTAGCCCTCACAAAATCCAGCCTAAAAAACCAAAACCTTTGTTATCATAATGAGACAATGAATGTCAGTACAACAAAGGCCCCTTATAGACTGGGACCCTGTATGACAAGAGATCCCTGAGAGCTGGAACAGTCAGATGAAGAGGCCTCACACTGGACCCAGTCCAACCCAAGTTAAACTCAGTCTAGTTTCAGCTTGGATTCACAGCCTGTTCAGCTGTCTGCCAGTTGCATGCCAGTACACACAACCTGTGTTTGATGGTGGCCAGAGAGAATATTCTCACTGGTCAAAAAGCCAAGCTCTCAAGACATAGAACAGGAGACAAAGGAAAACAGAGGAAAAGGATCAATACAAAACAAGAATAGTTATACCAAACCTTTACCAGAGTTACTATACCCAAGAAAGAAGTTACAAAAATATTTACTTCTGGTAATCTATATTTAAAAAAAGAAAAAAGGACTCTCACTACTCTTGCTTCCAACAGACTCTGCAGATAGAGATCTGAGAGACTGATGTGGTAAGAATTCTTACCTTCTGCCACACTTTGTCAGAGTTCCAGGATCTCTCAGCTGCAGTAGCCCCAGAGTGAGCAGTGTCCAGCCATTGAAGGTCCCATCTGGGTTGTAAAAATTTTAGGAGCAGAAAAATTTTCCCTTCTACCCTTCTAGGTTCTTTTGTTGGTCTAATAATCAAATTGACATAAGACAGATGGATAGGAGAAAAACAAATTTAATTTTGTAAGTATGGGAACCCAACAAAAATATGAGACCTAAGGGGAAGTCAGGCAGTCGAGCTTATATGCCATCCTGAGCTAAGGAATGAAATAGGCCCTGGGGCTTCAAAGGGGAGGAGGGTAACTCACAGGACAATAAAAAGAGCATATTTCTGGTAACCCAATATTTGCCCTGCCATACAGATGGTTCATTCAGATAAAGTTATATCTGGTAATAGCTCTCTCTCTGTGCCAGGCCCCCAATCTAAATTCTTTTGTGTAGTTAAGGAGAGGTAAATGTTTTTCTTCAGTCTTCTGGGTCTTGATTGCCTTCAGCTCAAAATACTGCCAAAGTGGTATATTTTGGGGTCATGTCTTCTGCTCCCCTTCCCTCTATACTGGATTCAAGAAAAGTTGTGATTTTTGATTCTCCAGTGTTTTGAAATTGTAAGAATGAGAATGAACGTCTTTCCAGCTTTCTATTCTAATCTTGTTTCCAAAAAATTATTTTCTTCCTTAAATTAGCCAGAGATAATTTCTCTTTACTTGTCAACTAAGAAATAACAAAATAAAAAACAGAAAGACATTTATACAGATGATACAAAGTACAAACAAATATTTAAGAGCCTTTAAACAGTTAAAGATACCATGAAACAGGAAGGTCTCCAGAGAAATGTCCAGCAAAGACCAGCTTATGATAAGACAAGCATGGAACATCTAATCAGGACCAATAAGAAGGGAATTTTGGATAAATAATTCCAGAATCCTCTATTAACTTTCCACAAGTTGTCACTGATTTCTTATCTAAGTAATAGATTTACAATAGGACCTTTTGTGTAAACTTCATGTTTATTAGCACGTGCTTTCATCCTAAGTAAAACTGTGTAAGATTCTCATTTCATCAAATAGGGTTACAAGTAACACTTTCTGATGTCTTAAAAATTCTTCATGCTGAAGTTCTCAATGATTTTAAATAATAATTGGATGCCTAAACCAAATTATTCAATCATTTAAAAATATTCACTGAGAACCTACCCCTGACCAGGCACTCTGTTATATGTTTGGGATCCAGTACACAAAGAGCATTGATCTAACACCCCAAGCCAACCACTGAAGTCAAGACTCTGAGTGGATAAACATCAGTTAAGGATTGCCACTTTAAAAAATGTTTCAAGCATGCTTGTTTTTGTCTAGAGAATCTATACACTATGAGCAAACTCAGCACACCAAGACTTATAATTCTTACTTTAACTGTTTTTCTTCCCAAGTAGACTAAAAGCTCCTGGAATAAATTGATTACACTGTCAACCACTGTATAGTCATAAGTGTAGGAAGGTGCTTGGATCCAGCAGGTGCTAAGTGACTGTTTGGTGAGTGAATATTTATCTACCCGAGTCAAACAGAAGGTATTTTTCTTTATGTGTTTCAGTGTTTCTGTGGTCTCTGGGATGGCTACTGGTTCTTCCCTAAGAATAATGGAGAATTGGTGGTAATTTATACTGTTACACAGGGTAATCATAGGGGTTCTGATAAAGCAAATAAAGCAACCAATGAGAAGTCAAAGATGTGAATGAGGTGAGGTGGGGGTGAAAGAGGGGAAGAGAATATTTGCGGAATATTCAAAAGGGCAGGAGAAGGATAGAGCGACACAAAGAGCAGGGGCAGGAGAAGGTTAGGTAGGGTGCTGGGAAGCCTCACATGGTTTCATGCTTTAATTTTATGAGCGAGAAAAAAAGTCCCTAGTGGTAAAGTGATTTTTCAATGCCACATAAGACTATTTCCATAGCAACTGAATTAGGGGACGGTGAGCAGGTTGGAAGCTGGTGACAAGGAGAGAGGATGGAAGCCAGAGAAGAGTCAGAACTGGAGGGAAAATGAGGTTATGAGTAGGTGGTCCCCAGAACTAAAGGAGAAATGAGAGTTGAATAAGTGATTCAGGGTTTAGGGAAGGAATAGATTTTCTTTTTTTGCAGACGATGAATAAAGGAAACGTTTGTCTGATAGAAGAAGGAAGTCAGAAAAGAGATGTTGTGGGGTAGGATTGTTCAGAACAGAAGTCAAAGACCAACTTTTCTTAGAGAAAGAAATAACGTCTGCAAATGAAATGCTCTTCCTGCAAATTCCGTTGCTAGCAGTTCTCCTCCCAGGTGGTGACAATAAAGATGGTAAGAACTCTGGCAACTACCCAGTTGGGTGCAAGAGGGTCTGTGTGTGCGTTTGTGTGTGTGTGTTTGTGTGTGTGCATGTGTGTTGTAGTGTGTTCTCCCCAGCATACACCTGGGGAGTGACAGTGTCAGCCCAGTTCCATTCTGAGTATCCCTGACCAGGTCCCTGTGCTCTTGTGAAGGTTGAATACAAATCATGGGGCCAGGGGGAAGGAAATGTCTCCTGAGATAACTGTGGCTCCCCTTTCTTTCTGATTATGAGTTTCCTCTCTATAGCACATTTCTTTCTCCATTCTCTCTCCTTTTCAATGTCTGTTTTTGTCTTCATTTTATCTGTTCTTTTGCTACAGAATTCCACGAGCAGGTGTCCTTCCAAATCATCCAGATCGCGTCCTTTTACAACCAATCCTGGGTACAAAATTTGGGCTCAGGTTGGTTGGGTGAGTTGCAGACTCATGGATGGGATAGCAACTCTGACACTATCATTTTCCTGTGGCCCTGGTCCAAGGGCAACTTCAGCAATGAGGATTTGACGGAACTGGGAAAGTTATTCCATGTGTTCTCCATTGGATTTCTTCAGGCATTTCACAACCATGCCAGTCAATGGCAACTGGAATGTGAGTTCTATTCCTTCCACGGGGAGTGGGGATATGGGTGGAAGGTGTGTTTGTCTCAATGAGTTTCTTTTTCCTCTAAGAAACAGTCTTCATTCACTTCTGAACCTTACCTCTCCTCACCATAAATCTGCATTTACACACTTTTGGGCAGAGTGTAAAATCCATATCCTGATTCTACAAAAGATTCAAGTCTTCTTTTACTTACAAACACCTCTTTCACTGACTGCAGGTTTGTGCCTTAATATCTTTCATTAGTGGTTTACTGTGACCACCCCGTTCCCTGACCTCCAACCAAATACACCCAGCTTCCTCACTCTTTGATTGACTCCTTACAGTGTAATTTTCTCTCCCATTCCATCTCTTCAGCAACCCGTTGATACATTCATTGTAACCTATTGCATTTCATTCACTCTGGATTATTATAATGTCAACTATCTCACACTCAGTCCTACCTTATTCTCTTGCCCGCCCCATTCATGTCACCTTCTTTAAACAATTTGGCGCCTTCTTCTTGTCATTCATCTCTTCCTCCATCTCCAACTACCACTAATTCCTCTTTTTCTGAACCTCTGTTGAAACCAACCTTTGCTCCATTCCCTCAAATCTCCTAAATTTTCCCTTCTGTTTCTCTTGTTTTTTGCTTCCACTCTCTTCATTTTATTTTTTACTTCCTCCTTCATCTAATTCACAACCCCTCTTCCCCAGATCCCTTTGAGTTACAGACAACAGGAGGCTGTGAGCTGTACTTTGGGGAATCCTCAACAGGCTTCCTGAGGGTTGCTTATCAAGGATCAGATTTCCTGCACTTCCAGAACAATTCATGGGTGCCATCTCCCGAGGGTGGAAGTAGAGCTCAGCATGTCTGCAGACTATTCAATTGGGACCAAGTCACCCTGGAAACAATACACAGGCTCCTCACTGACACCTGCACACGTTTTGTCTTGAGTCTTCTTGATGCAGGGAAGGCAGATCTCCAACGACAAGGTCAGTCTTACATGCTTACTCCAAGAATTCTCTGTTGTAAGATCATACCTTCCCATTATCCCTTTCCCACTTTCCTAAGAAGGAGCCAAAAGGAAAAGAAAATCGTAGGACAGATTCCTAGAGGTGGGAGAGATGTGTCTATCTAACCTGATGTGAAGATCTAAACCTCTATGTCTGTGTTAGAGTCCTCATCAGAATACCTTTCCTGTCCTCTGCAGTAAGGCCAGAGGCCTGGCTATCCACTGGCAGCAGTCCTGGTCCTGGCCGTCTGATGCTGGTTTGCCACATTTCTGGCTTCCACCCAAAGCCTATTTGGGTGATGTGGATGCGAGGTGAGCAGGAACATCTGGGCACTCAGCCAGGTGATGTCTTGCCTAATGCTGATCGGACATGGTATCTTCAAGTGTCCTTAGATGTCGAAGCCATTGAGGCAGTTGGCCTGTCTTGCCGGGTGAGACACAGCAGTCTAGGAGGCCAGGACATCATCCTCTACTGGGGTAAGAAAGAACTGGGGCCCAAGCTGGGAATGGGAGTAGGTGGTCCTCAAGCAAAGCAGGAGAGTTAGATGAAAAATTTGGGATTCTAGTGACTACAGATTCAAAAGAAATAAAAGTAAGTTATCCAAGAAATAGAAAAGTAGAAAATGAGGGACCTGCAGATGTAGGAGTATATTGAGGGTTAGAGGAAGGATTTATCTTTAAATGGGGATGAGAGAAGAAATAGGAAGAAAGGAAATTGGTGATGCAGTCACTGAAATGAACGAAGGAAGACCAGGGAAATGCAATAAAATGGGGTGGATTTGAAATGACACACTTGTTTGCTCCCAAATCCACAGGACATCACAACTCTGTGGTCTTGATCATCTTGGCAGTGATAGTGCCCCTGGTGCTTCTGACAGGTCTTGCATCTTGGCTTAGGAAGCGCTGGTCAGTTCTTTGTATCCATCCTTCCTGCTTTTTGCCCCACTCCCCACTTCTCTTCCCATCTTTTTTGTTTTCTCTTTCCTCAGTTCTTCTCTCAGTCCCCTCCCTTCTTACTCCTCACTTCTCACCTCCACCTCAAGCAGTGACTTCCATCTCTGTTCTTGACAGGACACACTGTGAACCACAAAGCTGTATTCTCTCTTTGGAATGAGATCCCAGAAGTCCAGGGGCTCAGGACATATCTAAACTCAGCATGGTGTTGGTATTCTTTCAACTCTCCTTGTACAACTTTTTGCTGTTGATGTTTATTTTTGCTTTATTGTCAGTTGTCATTATAAGAGAATTGTAATTTTCGAGGATTTGTTGTTGTGACTTGGGTTGTAGGACCTAAAGCTCAAATTATAACTCTGCATGGATGAGGTCCTAGCAATCTCCACATATTCAAATATTAATGGGTCATCAAGCCCATTTCAGATGTGTCTTCTTCCAGAGCGCCTTCCCTGATTTACGAGTGGAAGAGTCTCTGGCTTATCTGAACTCCCAGCACACTTGAACTGTACTTTGCCAAATCTAATCCTCACTTCCTGCCCTTTGTTTCAGCTATTTAGATCTCTTTTCCTCTTATAATTTTTAAGGTTTTTGAGAGCAAAGTACACGTCTTTTTAATATTTGTATCCTTGGCAAAATTTCTTACCTGAATGTAACATGTTTTCAATAAAAACCTGTGTTGAATTTATGCCTAAATTATAGTTTTTTCTTATTCTTTTCCTTCCTGACAGGTTTGTAGTAGTTGAGACATTTATGCTTTTCTTGTTAAACATATTCTTGCTTGGCCGAGAGACTCACACTTTGAACATAAACAGCTGTTGCATTAAAGTCACTGTGAAGATTGAGTCAGTGAATATTGAGCCATTGCTACAACGGAAAATACAAGGTTAGATTCCTCTGAGCCTCTGGTCACAACATTTTTGTCAACTGATGAATACATAGCCTTGCTTTGTGTGTGTTTCTGTTTAAACACACCTTATTTAATATATATTTTTTCCAAAAAGTTTATTTATTATATGCAGTATTATTTTATAATAAAACACCACCTAAGAAGCATTTAACATATTTCCAATCTGGGTAATGTGATGGTAAATTTCTTGGGCTTTCATCTACACAGCTGTGCTGGCCACTATTTTTTCAAAAACAAAGAAATAAACAAGAAAACAAAAAGCAGTCATAGTCTCATGAATCCACAAATCTAGCTCCTTTTCCATCTTTCAGTAGCTTCATCATAGTACTATAGATATTACTTGAGCAGTCTCTAAGGTGAGTCTACATACAGATCAGTGAATTTCCTCTTCCTTTTTCTGGAATTACGGCATTGTTAATTCATTAACGCTGAACTCATGGTCCACAACACTATAACTCATGCCTGAACAAAGCTTATCCACACGTTCATCTTCTCCATAAAACATATCACAGCCTTGTGCTTAGGAACACTATGCAGCACTTCAGCACTATTCTTCAGGGCCATTTTAAACAGCAAAATTGCCAATCAAGAGCATAAAAATGCAGAAAATGTGACACTAAATAGTCTGTGAAAAGGACACATTACAGTGTGAGAACCAAAACAAGAAGGCAAAGTGGTACCTTGTTCAACCTTAGCTAGAAACATGTGAGGTGGGAACTCAGATTTTGTGCTACTCTGCACATGTCTATAAGTGACCGTGAAATTGCTGTGAGTAGTTAGTTGGGGATTACAAACTTTAGCAGGTAGGTGAATTAGCAAATACAGGATTCATGAATATTTAAGATCAACTCTTTCTGACTAATGACCCCGAATGGCAATATGAGTCAAGATATTCATAGCTAGACTTTAATTACTTTAGGATTATTAATTAATTCAACAAGGAGTTCTAAAGCACTTACGATGCAGCGGGGACTTATCGAGTATAAAGTAATTGGGAAGAGAAAGATCATCACTGTCTTCTGCGCTTGAAAATTTTGCCTTTCTCATTTGATTCTACAGTTTACTCTTTTCATCGTTTGTTGTTTCTATCTTAGTTTCTTAGTACAGCAACTTACTTGGGTTAAACTAGGGTAAAGGGACTTCACTCTAATTTGTTCAGGGGGCTGAGAGAGGAGGACCAGGGCAAGAAGAACATCCTGAGGGATGCAGTGCAGGTGGCAGCACCTTCACATGTGGAAACCCTTGGAAAATAAAACTGTGATTGGAGACAGGAAAAGTGAAAATTATGGGATGGGGGAGAGCAAACAGTGGGACCACTGGAATCTTCCTACCTCAATTAGACTGGTTGACTGCTTCTCTAGGCTACAGTCTACCTTGTCACCCTTGCATAGCAGCCATGTGTTTTTTGGTTTGTTGGCTCCATTGCCGTTTGTTTGTAGTCCTGGACTCTGATCAGCCTAAGGCTATCATGAGTAAGTGTCCTTGATGATGTGACACGCTCAAGGATGGACAGGTAACCAACAACTTAAGCCAAATCATGATATAGATCCCACTTATCCTTGCTCAGATTGATGGCTCAGGGCCATGCACTTGCTCTAAGGTGACATACTTTATCTGAAGCCTGATTCTTCAGTCTGATAGTAGGGGAATGTGCTGCTCGCTCCTGGATGTTACAATATGAGGATAAATCTTCAAACAACTAAAGTCATTTTTTCAGCATCAGAGAAGCAAGCCTGAAGATAAAATGACAGATGCATGAAGACAGAAAAATTTTGTACTTGAAATTTGCTAAAAGGGTAGATCTTAAATGTTCTTATCACAAAAAAGAAGAAGACAAACAAAAGAAAATGATGACTATGTGAGATGATGGATAGGTTAATTAGCTTGTTTCAGATTATTTCACAATATATATGCATATCAAAACATTAAATGTAAAGAGCTTCTATTTGTCCATTATAACTCAGTAATCCTGAACACAACAAGAATAACAACAAAACATCAAAAAAAAGAAGACAGACAACAGACCCATAGAAAAATCCAGATTAAACTGCAGCTAAAGCCTGAATGACTTTGGATTCTCAGTTATGTCAGTCAATAAATTCCCTTTATTGTTTCAGCCCAACAAGTTGGATTTTCTCTCGTTTGTGACTGAAAGCATCCTCCCTGATGTACATGAACCTCAGGGAACTCTTGGCTAATTTTACTCTTACTCGCAACATTTCTTTTCACTTCCCTCTTCCTTTTCCTCTATTCTTTAAAATTGTTTTCTTGACCTTCTGCTTTTTTCTTATACGCGTCCACATCTTGTTAAAGTCTTACACTGTCTTGCTTTTTAACTATTATTTCATCTCAGGCAGGAGTAAGAGATTAGGAGGAATTTTAACAAAAATAAAGGAAAAACCAATCTATATCACATATCATCAAAATTAGTATTAGCAATTTTTGCTTTGAAATATTTTCTGTGAGATGCTAGTTTGAGGGCTAGAAACATTCACTGGTGAATTTGATAATATGTTCATGGTTTATTAAATGCTTGTACTACATTGTCTTTTTATCTTTGTGAAAACCCTGAGAGTATATATTTTTGCTTCTGCTTAACTAAAGAAAACAGTGAAGGTCAGGGCGCCTCTCCAAAGTCACTCACTTACCCAGCAGCGGAACCAGCACTTTGATTCTTCATCAGTGGTTTGTTGGAAATATATGAAGAGTCCAGGAGAGAGACTAATCCAGATGTCATAGTTAAAAACAACACGGTGAATTTGATAATTGATGTGATCTATTAGTTTCAGAAATGACTTATTTATGCTTTGTTCAGTTTTCTGTGGTGATAGGTAAATTCAGTTCCTCAGTATTTAAAATGGGAAGCAGACATGCACTATGAAAAAGTGCATATCTGCACTCACACATTTCTGCTTTTTGCTTTTAATTTTAATTATTCTGAGATTTTTAAACAGTAGTCACTAAAGATTAGTTTCTGCAATCTTATTACCATACACTGTTTTTACATAGGTGATCATACATTCTCTTTTTCAGGTTTATAAATGATTCTAAGGTGACATATATAGGGGAATTTATAGCTTTAAATCATTTATTTGTAAATAAGACAGACTAAAAACATGCTGGGAACTAAGTTCCCAACTAAGTTCCCAAAATACTGGGAACTAAGATTTTAATTGAGGAAGCTAGAAAAAGAACAACAAAATAGATAAAAATTTATAAGGTAGAAAATAAATTTAAAAGAACTAAAATTTAAAATAAAAAGCAAAACAAAAAATTTATAAAAGTGATTTACAAAACTAAAGCCTGGCTTTTTGTGAAAATTAATAAAAATATAAAAACCTCCCTCAGAATTGATCAAAAGAGTAATAGGTATTAGAAAAGCAGACATATTACAAATAAGTAACATACAGATTAAAATTTAAAAATACCGTATATAATTTATAACAACACACATTTTGGAAATAAAATTTTATTTAAAAAATATCCCAGAAGAGGGAGAAAACCTGAATATATAAATAATTGTTAAGAAAATGAACCAATAGTCAAAGTTGTTACTAGTCACACAAGGTCCTAGGTCCAGACTACATGGAGCAGCAGATAATCATATTTCATATCCATTGTTCCAAGTACAGAAAAAGATGGAAAACAATCTCAACTAATTATTCAAGGCAAAATTTTCATGGCATCAGAGCCAGCAAGAATTCTTCCAGAAAAAAAAACAAAACTAACATTAAAATAGTAACTATAAGCTAATCTCATTTATGTATATTTACTCAGATCCCAATAAAATATATGCAAACAAAACCCAGCATTAAATGAAGTGGAATTTATCCATAGAATGCAAAGATTGTTTACCATTAAAAATCTCTTAATAGAATCACTTCCTACTACAGATTAAGGATTAAAGCCATACAATCATCTCCAGAGTTACAGAAAAAGCATTTGATACATTTAAATGCCCATTCTGATAAAACATTACAGCTTAGAATAGAAGGAAACTTCCACCGTATGGTTGAATGTAGCTACAAACAGCTTACATGAGATATATTTAATTTTTTTTAATAGTATATATTTTTTTTTATTGATGTTTTAATGGTTTCTAACATTGTGAAATTTTGGGTTGTACACTTTTGTTTGTCCGTCACCATATATATGACTCCCTTCACTCCTTGTGCCCACCCCCCACCCCCACTGCCTGTGGTAACCACAGTCCAGTTTTCTCTGTCCATGTGTTGGTTTATATTCCACATATGAGTGAGATCATACAGTGTTTGTCTTTCTCTTTCTGGCTTATTTCACTTAACATAATACACTCCAGGCCCATCCATGTTGTTGCAAATGGGACGATTTTGTCTTTTTTTATGGCTGAGTAGTATTCCATTGTATATATATACCACATTTTCTTAATCCAATCGTCAGTCGAGGGACGCTTAGGTTGCTTCCACTTCTTGGCTATGGTGAATAATGCTGCAATGAACATAGGGGTGCATAAGCCTCTTTGGATTGTTGATTTCAGGTTCGTTGGATAGATTCCCAGTAGTGGGATGGCTGGATCATAGGGTATCTCTATTTTTAATTCTTTGAGGAATCTCCATACCGTTTTCCATAGAGGCTGCACCAATTTGCATTCCCACCAGCTGTGTATGAGGGTTCCTGTTTCTCCACATCCTCTCCAACATTTGTTGTTTTTTGTCTTGGTGATTATAGCCATTCTAACGGGCGTGAGGTGGTATCTTAGTGTTGTTTTGATTTGCATTTCCCTGATGATTAGTGATGTTGAGCATCTTTTCATGTGCCTATTGGCCATCTGTATATCTTCCTTGGAGAAGTGTCTGTTCATTTCCTCTGCCCATTTTTTGATCGGGTTGTTTGTTTTTTTGTTGTTCAGTTGTGTGAGTTCTTTATATATTATGGAGATCAACCCCTTGTCAGATGTATGTTTTGCAAATATTCTCTCCCAGCTGGTTGGTTGTCTGTTCATCTTGATTCTGGTTTCATTTGTCTTATAAAAGCTCTTTAATCTGATAAAGTCCCACTTGTTTATTTTTTCTTTAGTTTCCCTAGTTTGGGTAGGCATGTCATCCGAAAAGATTTCTTTGAAACCAATGTCATATAATGTGTTGCCTATATTTTCTTCTATGAGTTTTATAGTTTCAGGTCTCACCTTCAGGTCTTTGATCCATTTTGAGTTAATTTTTGTGAATGGCGATAGCACATGGTCCACTTTCATTCTTTTGCATGTGGCTGTCCAGTTTTCCCAACACCATTTATTGAAGAGACTTTCCTTTCTCCATTGCATGTTCTTAGCACCTTTGTCGAAAATTAGCTGTCCGTATATGTGTGGTTTTATTTCTGGGCTTTTAATTCTGTTCCATTGATCTGTGTGTCTGTTTTTGTACCAGTACCATGCTGTTTTGATTACTATCGCTTTGTAGTATGTTTTGAAGTCAGGGATTGTGATGCCTCCTGCTTTGTTCTTTTTTCTTAGGATTTCTTTAGCTATTCGGGGTCTTTTGTTGCCCCATATAAATTTTAGTATTCTTTTTTCTATTTCTGTGAAGAATGTCATTGGGATTCTGATTGGAATTGCATTGAATCTGTAGATTGCTTTAGGTAATATAGACATTTTAACTATGTTTATTCTTCCAATCCACGTGCATGGGATATCTTTCCATTTCTTTATGTCATCATGAATTTCTTTCAATAACGTCTTGTAGTTCTCATTGTATAGGTCCTTCACCTCCTTGGTAAGATTTATTCCTAGGTATTTTATTCTTTTTGATGTAATTGTAAATGGTATTATCTTTTTGAGCTCTCTTTCTGTTAGTTCATTATTAGCATACAGAAATGCAACTGATTTTTGTAGATTGATTTTGTACCCTGCAACTTTGCTGTAGTTGTTGATTGTTTCTAATAGTTTTCCAACAGATTCTTTAGGGTTTTCTATATATACAATCATGTCATCTGCAAATAGTGAGAGTTTCACTTCTTCGTTACCTATTTGGATTCCTTTTATTCCTTTTTCTTGCCTAACTGCTCTGGCCAAAACCTCCAGTACTATGTTGAACAGGAGTGGTGAGAGTGGGCAGCCCTGCCTCATTCCTGTTCTCAGAGGAATGGCTTCCAGTCTTTCCCCATTGAGTATGGTATTGGCTGTGGGTTTGTCATATATGGCATTTATTATGTTGAGATACTTTCCTTCTATTTCCATTTTATTGAGAGTTTTTATCATAAATGGATGTTGTATCTTGTCAAATGCCTTCTCTGCGTCTATTGAGATGATCATGTGGTTTTTATTCTTTGTTTTGTTGATGTGATGTATCACGTTGATTGATTTGCCGATGTTGAACCATCCCTGCATCCCTGGTATAAATCCCACTTGATCATGGTGTATGATCTTTTTAATGTAATGTTGTATTCGGTTTGCCAATATTTTGTTGAGGATTTTTGCCTCAATGTTCATCAGCGATATTGGCCTGTAATTTTCTTTCTTTGTATTGTCTTTGTCTGGTTTTGGTATCAGGGTGATGTTGGCCTCGTAGAATGATTTAGGAAGTGTTCTATCTTCCTCTATTTTTTGGAATAGTTTGAGAAGGATGGGTATTAAATCTTCTTTGAATGTTTGGTAAAATTCACTGAAGAAGCCATCTGGTCCTGGACTTTTATTTTTTGGGAGGTTTTTGATTACTATTTCAATCTCTTTACTTGTTATTGGTCTATTCAGATTCTCCGTTTCTTCTTGGTTCAATTTTGGGAGATTGTATAAGTCTAAGAATTTATCCATTTCTTCTAGATTGTCCAATTTGTTGGTATATAATTTCTCATAGTATTCTCTTATAATCCTCTGTATTTCCGTGGTATCTGTTGTAATTTCTCCTCTTTCATTTCTAATTTTATTTACTTGAGCCTTTTCTCTTTTTTTCTTAGTAAGCCTGGCTAAGGGTTTGTCAATTTTGTTTATCTTCTCGAAGAACCAACTCTTTGTTTCATTAATCCTTTCTACTGTTTTTTTGGTCTCAATTTCATTTATTTCTGCTCTGATTTTTATTATTTCTCTCCTTCTGCTGGCTTTGGGCTTTGTTTGTTCTTTTTCTAGTTCTGTTAGGTGTAATTTAAGGTTGCCTATTTGGGCTTTTTCTTGTTTGTTAAGGTGGGCTTGTATCACTATGAGTTTCCCTCTCAGGACCGCTTTTGCTGCATCCCATATGGTTTGATATGGCATACTATCATTTTCGTTTGTTTCCAGATAGTTTTTGATTTCTCCTTTAATTTCATCAATGATCCATTGGTTGTTCAGTAGCATGTTGTTTAATCTCCACATTTTTGTCACTTTCCCAGTTTTTTCTTCATGGTTCATTTCCAATTTCATAGCCTTATGGTCTGAAAAGATGCTTGTTATGATTTCAATCTTCTTAAATTTATTGAGGCTTGCTTTGTTTCCCAACATATGGTCTATCCTAGAGAATGTTCCATGCGCGCTTGAGAAGAATGTGTAGTCAGCTGTTTTTGGATGGAGTGCTCTGTATATGTCTACTAGGTCCATCTTGTCCAGTTTTTCATTTAAGTCTACTATTTCTTTATTGAATTTTTGTCTGGATGACCTATCCATTGTTGTAAGTGGGGTGTTAAGATCCCCTACTATTATTGTGTTGTTGTTGATGTCTCCTTTTAGGTTTCTTAATAGTTGCTTTATGCACATTGGTGCTCTTATGTTGGGTGCGTATATATTTATAAGTGATATGTCTTCTTGATGGAGTGTCCCTTTTATCATTATATATTTCCCTTCTTTGTCTTTCTTAACCTGTTTTATCTTGAAGTCTACTTTGTCTGATATGAGTATGGCAACACCTGCTTTCTTTTGTTTGCCATTAGCTTGGAGTATTGTCTTCCACCCTTTCACTCTGAGCCTGTGCTTGTCTTTAGTGCTAAGATGTGTTTCCTGAAGGCAGCATATTTTTGGGTCTTGCTTTTTAATCCATGCTGCCACTCTGTATCTTTTGATTGGAGAGTTCAATCCATTTACATTTAGGGTAATTATTGATATATGAGGGCTTAATGTTGCTGTTTTGTCACTTATTTTCTGGTTCTTTTGCATTTCCTTTGTTTCTTGTCCCATTTGTTTCGGACTGCCAATTCAGTTTGGTTGTTCTGTCTTATGACTCTTCTAGTTTTCTCTTTGTTTATCATATGTGGTTTTGTTTTGATTATTTGTTTAGTGGTTACCTTGAGGTTTGGGTAAAAAATCTTGTGTATGAGATAGTCCATTATCTGATGGCCTTCTATTTCCTTATACTAAGTCAATTCAAGCACTTTCCTCTTCCCATTCTAAGTTGTTCTTGTTGTACCTTATTCTATCTTGTGTTGTGGCTGTGTGTTTACAGTGATGAGGTTAAATTTATTTTTGGTGAGTTTCTTCCTTTGATCTTTGAATTTAGTATTTAAGTGGTTGCTAACCTATTCCGGTAAAGATCTACTATTTTTCTGAGTTTGTCTACCTACTTTTCTCCTTCCTCCAAGCTTTGTGTTCCCTTTCTCTTCTTTTTTTCAGGCCTGAGGGCCTTCTTGTGTATTTCTTGTAGTGGGGGTCTCATGGCCATGAACTCCCTTAGCTTTTGTTTATCTGGGAGAGCTACTATTTCTCCATCATATTTGAAGGATATTTTTGCTGGATAGAGTATTCTTGGCTGAAAGTTTTTGTCTTTCAGTATTTTGAATATATCATTCCAGTCTCTTCTAGCCTATAAAGTTTCTGTTGAGAAATCCGCTGAGAGCCTGATGGGAGTTCCTTTGTACGTTATTTTTTGTTTTTGTCTAGCTGCCCTTAATATTGTTTTTTTGTCATTGACCCTGGCTAGCCTTACCACTAGGTGTCGTGGTGAAGGCCTTTGTCTGTTAATATATATAGGTGTCCTGTTGGCTTCACTTACTGGTATTTCCTGCTCCTTCCCCAGATTTGGGAAATTCTCAGCTATTAATTCCTTGAATAGGCTCTCTGTTCCTCTTTCCCTCTCTTCTCCCTCAGGAATACCTATAAATCTTATGTTACATTTTCTAATAGAGTCAGATATTTCTTGGAGTCTTTCTTCATTTCTTTTTAGTCTTAGTTCTCTCTCCTCTTCCATCTGGAGTATATCTGTATTCCTATCCTCTAAAGTGCTAATTCTTTCCTCCGTATAGTCAGCTCTGTTCTTTAAAGATGCCAGATTCTCCTTTATCTCCTCCATTGTGTTCTTCATCTCCATCAGCACTGATTGGTTTTTCTTTATGATTTCAATCTCTTCTGTGAAGAAACTCCTAATCTCATTGAATTGTTTGTCTGTGTTGTCTCGTATTTCATTGAGTGTTTTTATGATAGCTATTTTGAAATCTCTGTCATTTAGATTACGGATTTCTGTGTCTTCGGGGTTGATTTCTGGGTGCTTGTCATTTTGTTTCTGGTCTGGTGATTTCATATATTTTTGCATTGTGGTTCCTGTGTTGGTTTTGTTTTTCCTCATCCTGGAAATCTCTGGTTGCAATTTCCACCTGCCACCATTGTCTAGTGGTAAAGGGCT
The DNA here is from genome assembly GCF_020826845.1 of Diceros bicornis minor. Taxonomy (NCBI): domain Eukaryota; kingdom Metazoa; phylum Chordata; class Mammalia; order Perissodactyla; family Rhinocerotidae; genus Diceros; species Diceros bicornis. The sequence goes on from NC_080743.1 coordinate 62,897,289, forward strand.
GTGTAGTCTAAGCCCTCTGCGCTCTGCCCCGGTTTTTCTGCTGCGATCCGCAGTTTTCTTTTTTTTTTTCCCTGCTGCGATCCACACGTCTGGTCGTTTGATCAGGTCTGCCGTGGATCGCTTGGTCTAGTCTGTCACGGATCTCTTGGTCTAGTCTGCCCCAGATCGCTAGGTTTGGTCTGGTCGGTTGATCTGCAGGGTCCAGTTTGTGGGGAGGGGGGAGCTCTCTCTTTTGCCCTCTGGGTCCTTGACGTGGGAGGCTTCTCGTTTGCCCCTCTTTATCCGCTCTCTGGGGTGCTCAGATGTTGATGGTAGCCCTGTGGCTCTTCTGAGTCCTCTGTGCGGGAGTTTCCCACTGGCTGAGAGAGTCCGAAGAGCCACGGTTTCCCCGCCGAGGGCCACCCCTCCCCCCTCTCTGGGAGCCGCGAGGACCGAGATCGCTGATCTGATGGAGAGGGAGAGGAGTTCTCCTTACCTCTCCCCACTTCCTCCAGGGGCCCAGCACGTTCTGCTCTCAGATGTGCGGCAGTGTGGATCCCTCCGCTCTAGCTTTTCACTGTTTGAGATTCCGTTGTTGGTCTGTGACTGTTCCTTTTGTTGTATCTTGTCAGGGGAAGAGTTCACGGGAAAGCTCACTCCACCATGATGCTGACGTCACTCCGAGATATATTTAATTTTGAAGATTTAAAGCATTCTAGTGAAGATCAAGAACAAGATGTCTGCCTACCGCTGTCATCACTTTTCAGTAGAATACTAAACGTCCTAGTTAATCTAGTAAGACAAGAAAAATAAAGAAGTATGAAAATAAAGATAAAAAAATTATTTGCAGATCATATGATTGTACTCAAGAAAATAAAAAATTAGCAAAATATTGGGAATAACAAGAGAGCTCATAACTTACCTAGTTATAAATTTAACATACAAATAAAACTGTAAGGATTTCAAGGGAATAAGTAATTGTTTTTAAGATGATATGATTTCTATCTAGAAAACTAATAGAATAAAAATTGAACAATTAGAGCTACCATGAAAATCTAGACACAAACTGTTAAGAAATCAACAGCCCTTTTTTATATAAGCAACAAACAAAAGAAAATAAGATACCATTCATAATAGCAGCAAAGTCTACAAAATAGCTAAAAATTAGCTAAAGAAAGAACATACAAGAATTTTACAGAGAAATTCTAAAAACTATTAAAGATCATAAAAGTATTTCTGATAATTGGAGTTTTATGGAAGAAATTATTTTTAAAAATTACAATTCTTTTAAAATTATTCTACAACTTCAGTAAATTCCTAGTTAAAATTCCAGCTGGATTTTGGAGGTTCTTAGTAAACCTATTTTTTGTACTATATGGAAGAATAAATGACTGCTAATATATAAATCATTTCTGAAAGAGGCAAGCAAGGGTTTATTCACAATGGAATAAAGTCCTAAATGCAAAAGATAAAACTACAAAGTTAGCAGCATATAATGTAAAGAATATCTTTATGACCTATTAGTGAGGAATTATTTCTTAAACTAAATTCCCAATTTGGAAACTCTAGAGCCTTGGGAAGAAATGGCCCATGATGAGTCATTCCCCCCTCCTCACACACACATACACAGTACCAGTTATACGAGGGCTCCTGAGGGTGCTGGTGCCCCTTGCCCCTGACCTTCACCCCTAAGGACATGGCCCTTCCAAGGGGCCTGTAATTAAGTTGATCCTGCTGGGCAGCAGTCCTGGGTTCTCCATCCCTTGAGGGACAAGAGTGTGCATGTCCAGGGTAGTAGAGCACAGACTGTTCCACTGTTTTGCATATTGTTCCTTCTGAACCACAAAATGTATAAAATGTTTTTCTTTTCCAAAAAAAAAGAATAATAAAATTAAAAGTAAAAATTATTGAATTTACTTTATAAAATTATGGCTTTCTCTCCAATAAAGTATACACTGAAGAAAATTAAAGGCTGAAAAATAACAGAAGTGCTTGGAATTCTAAAAATAAAAAATATATATTTTTTGTACATCTATACACAGAGTAATAAGGGAAGGTGTTTAAAAGAGTACTGAATGAAATATATTAATAAATGAAGCATACATATAATATCTTTTGTTGAAATTAAAGTTCTACTCAAACTCATTAATAAGTAGAGAAAAGCAAATTAAGACCAGATCTCATTTTACACCACCAAATTGGCAAAATCAGAAAGCTCCAGAAGCCAAGTGTTTGCAGGGATGTGGGATAGGTGGCAATCCCCATGCATTGTTGGCAGTGAAGTAATTTTGGAGAGTTGGCAGCAGTATCTCGTCTAATGATGTGCATGTTGTCCCTGCAATCCCACTTCTCAATATGCATAATAGAAAATAGTTACCCAGCTCTAGAGGGAACACATATAAAGATGTCTATCACAACATTTTTATAGTACTGAGGTGTAGGAAGTATGCTAGATGTTCATCCCCACGGGAACACATAAGTAAAATGTGGTAGATACACACTATGGGATTCTATGCAGCTGTTAGAAACAACAGACTAGACACAGAGTAATACGGAAGGTCTTTAAAAGAGTGCTGAATGAAATACACTAATAGATGAAGCATACAGTCTAATAACATTTGTGGAAATTAAAGTTGTACATCTCAAACAACACCATGTTTTATAAGAACACATAGGAACAGAAGGATCACAAATTAATACGTTAGGATGTGGTGAAGAGAAGGAAATGGGGGTAAACAAATAAATCAAACAATTTACAGAGGAGGTCTGCTCAGACCAAATGATATCCATGAGCTTTTGAAAGGAGGAAAATGATTAACTCAACAATCTGCACTTAAGATTCCAAAGGCAAAACACAACACAAAAAAGCAAATATTGGAAAATGTTTAATGATGTTCTATGGACTAGAGACTGAATTGGGATAATGAGTTGCACCATGGGAAGTACCTTCTCAGGAAAAAACCATAAAAATATATAATATTGTATAAAATACATATATTTCTAAGCACAGAATCAAAACATCTGCGACATAAAAACCCTCTGGTTGAAAATGTCAGGATTTTTGTAATCATCAAAAGCTAGAGATTGGGTTAAATGTCTATATTTTACCACTAGGTGACTGTAGAGCTTAAAACAAAGTTGCAGCATCCTAGTTATTACTACAAAATTAGAAGTTCCCCAAATATCAAGCAACTTACAAACTCATGCTTAAATTCACAATAACTTTTTAGCTCTAAAAATAATTTAAAATGACTTCCAAAAAGATGCATGTAATATTAAAAATACATCAATACTAATATAGGAATAGAATCTAAGGGAATATATGGCTGGTAAAGTATGATGAAGCCAAGAATGGAGTAAATTAAAAAAAGTGTCATGATACCCTATATATTGGCCATATGTGGGTTGCAAATTATTAGAGGACTATAAAATAATTGAGACAAGATTAACTACATATTCACAGTGTTTAGAAGATATAGAGGAATTAGTTCAGGAAAAGTATAACTATTCCCGGTCCTGAGGCCACAAAGAAACTTGTCCCATCAGTTCTTATAAAGAAGGAATTATTTGGTTCAGTGAACAATGTTCATATGTAAGTTCATTCAGTAAATTTTATGAGGTTCACAGGCATGTTTGTTTTAAGCCTCTTGAAGTAAGATGATTATATCATCCTAAAATAAAAAATGGGGAAAATAACTCTGCACAGCACAACATGATCTGGTCCAGGTGTGCAGCTCTCTGATGTTCTGGCAAACTCAAAGGTAGATTTTACATTATCTATAGGAATGAATAGACTCTAAGTCTCCCATAAATATTGCTTATGTTGAACTAATATAATTATTTCTGAGCAGCAGCAACTTTCAGATTATGTACTCTAACGTATACCTCATGTACAACAATTTTATATTATTTGTTAAATACAGAGCAGAAAATTTAATAATGAGTTGAGCTATGGGTGGAATTGGCAATTGGAAATTTTTTGTGGCTCTTGGAGATCTACTCAAAGAACTGTTGCTTGAATCTAAGATTTGCTCGCAGGAGACTGATAACACCCTTAGAGAGTACCAAGATTCTTCTTGAGATATAATTTTGGTTCTGTTTTCAGATATAGGCACTTGTTGGCCTAACTGCAAGTCTTTCCATCCCCAGTGCGTAACCGATTCTACCTCAGAGAGAACATTAGATATGACTTCAGACAGGAAAATATTTAAAACAAACGTGAGCCTTAATTTGAGTATAAAGTGTCCTGAGAAAAGCACCTATGGTCTTTGAGCTTTGAACAATTTTATTTCCAGCTTACCTATTCAAGTTAAACTGGTTACCAACTATACACATATGTATCTAAATGGATAGATGAATTGCCAAATGGGGTTTTACTCACTGTTGTCTCGCAGAATCTATTTTCCACTTCCTCTAGAATAAATCAACCCCCTAATTATAAGTTGGGCAGAATAAAAACTGCATCTCTCAGGGACCCTTTTAGCTGGTTGTGGCTATGTGACTGCAGTTGACCAACAGAGTGTACGATTTCTGCGAAATGGATTTGAAGCGGTGGGAGGTGGTCGTGGTCAGTTTCCTTCTTGCTCCCTATTACTGGCCAAAAATTCAATTTGATGGAAGGACCTCTGGCAACCATATAAGAGTACTGGATGACCTTTGGAATGAGGACCAAGCATGGACAAACCAAAAGAAAAGAAACAATGCAAAACAAAAAATCCCATAACAAAAGAGGAAATTGAGGACTAAGTCCCTGACCAATGAAATGCCGGAACAACGCTGAATTGCCTACTTCTAGCGTTTTCAGAAGACAGAGAAATATAACCACATCTTTTTAAAAATATTGTTAGTTTGAATTTTCTGTCACTTGGAGCCAAACTTGATCCTAATGAATCCAGGATGTTGGCCGAAAATTAAAGGTTGAAAGCTTTGGTTCATGAAATGTCTATCTGTAGCTCTTTATTAACTCATTTTACTGAGATAAATCCAAAGTAGAATATGTAACTTTATTTATTAATTTGATAAGATGAAAGGTTGATGGCTGTAGTTTAGGAGAATAAATTCAATTCAGCAGACCATTAACAAAGGCACTACTGGGGCTTTTGTTAGAAGAGAACTATGGAGAAAAAAAGTATTGTGCAAATGGAGGATAAAGTAATGTGTGAGAATCTTTTGGTGGAGCCAAAGCAAATGGTCTTTGGCTTCAGAAATTAGGGCATGACCACATGACTTTTGACCTTGGTGTGCAGCAGCCTACATGGTTCAACATAACTGGGTTTTATATGCTGTGCGTGGCTTCTTTACCTTTGTGGCCTGGACAGGTAGTTGTAGGACTTTGCATTTAGTGTCCATGTGAGGTTTTTGCTGTGGCAGATTGCTGCTGCTTAGGATGGCTTTGTCAAGTCAAGTGACTGTTTTTATATAAATGAGAGTCTTAGGTCAGTTTCTGAGGAAACAGACTCAGATGGACTTCAGCATGTAGAACATTTATCAGGGAGTGTCCTCAGGAACAACAACTGTAAAAGAGAGAGGGAGACAGGACTAAGGAAAGGGAGAGGTTGAACTGTGATGAGTTGCAGTGGAGGATTTAATCAAGCTCACAGAGAGTTCTGGAGCTAGGATGGCCCTTCAGACATTTCCTAGAACAGGTAATGGGGTTGTACCTCTATACTCCCACATTTGATGTGTGTTCTCCCCAGGGAAAGAACATTCACTTTGACAAAGCAACTCTCTTCCACTGAAGCCAATTCCTGGAAATGAACATATCTGTGAGTAGTCAGCAGCCAATACCCCCCTACGCTAAGCAAACAAGCATATTTGTCCTGAAGAGGGTATAATGATGACTGGCCACAGCATCCACTAGAGCAAGAGTGTGTTCATCTGGTAGTAAAGATTTACTTGCTGAACCTTAAGTAAATGCAGGCCTTACAAACAAAGTCAGTGTTGAAAGCACAGGCCCCAAAACCAAAGCAAACTTAGTCAATGTGCTTGAGATTCTATAAGCACTGACCTTCAACTAGGCTGCTCCAGCTGTAATGGCTGAGGAAAAGATTCTGGTAAAGGAATCAGAGCAGTCTTAGATATGGATTACTTTGAAACATTAGGCAGAAAAAACTAATTTTTGCCTTGGCTTTCAGTCTAGACTACGTATGCAGATCCAATGAGATGCCTCAAATCTGGTTCCTCTCCTATATTATTTTGAACTGGCTTCATGATCAAGAAAGAGACTATGAAGAAACTAACCTTGAATGCATGAAGCTTGTACACAGGCTCAGGAGTCACCTCCCACTTTATAGTCTCAATTTGTCTACACCAGCTGTGTTATTGCTTAGATTTGTGAGATACAAATTGTGGCTTTACACATGAAGGGAGGATAAGTTTTATTAATAAGCAATTAACAAAGAAACAGGAGGCCTTCTGCTTGTAGAAATAGTAGACTACCTAATTTGAACCAACTCTCTTGTCAAGGACAACTAGAAAAAGCAAGGAAAATATAAAATAAAATCTGCCTCAAGGCATTGAAGAACCTAGAAAGAAAAGATGAATTACTAGATCAATAGCTGGGAGAAGACAGAAACTCACAGAGGTGAGCTCTGTATTTGGGGCTGCTTTTCCCCTAGGGACATCTGCTGATACCTTGAGAGGCAGCTAAAGAGACCAAGAAGCTAAGCAAAGCTTTCAGTAGACTCATAAAACTTCAAAGATAGGACCTGAATTTTGAGTTGCAACCTTAAAGGGCTGCATCCTAGGAGTAAGTGTGAAGCAGAAAGAGAGTAATCTTTGCAGAGACTGTAACTGTTTCAAATTATCTTAATCTTTGAAAATAATAAGGTAGTTTTGTATTGCCCATGCCCCTAAATGATTCTGGAGGAAGATAACATTATTCTAAGCCTCAAATTATTTCTATGTTTTTAAAATATAAATGATCAACACTCAGAAACAAAAACAAAGACAAAAACAAGGCAAAGAAAATCACCACCAGAAACATAAACAGACAAGTTAAAATGAACAAAGATTTAAAATAAAGGACAACAGAGAACAGACACAGACTTACCAGAATCCTAGATAATGGAATTATCAGGCATAATCCTTAAAATACATAGTCTTAACATGTTTAATGAGATAAAAATAAGATTTATAATTGTGGTAGAGAAGTGGAAGCTATAAAGAGAGAACAAATGGAAATTCTAACAGAGAAAAATAAAATAGTGGCAGCAGAAAAAACCATGAATGGATGGATGTAATAGCAGATAAATCACCACTAAAGAGACAATTCATGAACTGGAAGACAGATTAGAAAAATATATCCAGAACGAATTTTGGAGGAATGAAATTCTGGAAAATATAAAAAAGACAAAGTATGTAATTGAGAGAATACTATGAAATGGTCCATTTAGCTGGAGTCACAAAATGACAGATGAGAGAATGGAGTAGATAACGGTTGAGATGAAATAACGTCTAAAACTCTCCAAAGAGAAAGTGACGTTCAAATATTCCAATGAACCAGGGCAAAATGAAAAAAAAAAGTAAGTCATACCAAGTACATCATAGTAAAACTACTGAAAACCAAAGACAATGAGAATATCTTAAAAGTAGCCAGAGATTAGAGACTAATTTCATGGGGAGGAGCAATAATATGATTATCATCTGGCTTCTTAAAAAACATAATGGGAACCAGAAATTAATGTAATGTCGTTTTCAGCATGCTAAGCCAATAAAAGTGAACATCTAGAATTCTATACTCAATGAAAATATCCCTAATATCCCTAAAAACTGAATATAAATACTTCTTTTTAGACAAAGAAAAACTGAAATAATTTGTTACTATACAAGAAAATGCTGAAGGGCATTCTTTAGGGAGAAGGCAAATTATTACAAAGGCATAGAAAAACTGATTATGACATTGGAAGTCAGTATAGAGGTGATGTTTAGGGATGAGAGATGGAGTAATTTTGGGAGTGGCATAAGGAGTCTTCTGTGGTGCTAGTGATATTCTACTTCTCGACTTGAATTGCATAATGCAGGTGTGTTCTCTTGGAGATAATTCAATGATCTTTATAACTACCTATTGTGTACTTTTTGAATACTCATCATACTTCAGTAAAAAGTTTAAGAAAAGATAGAAGGTGTTGAAACATTTATTGTATACAAATTTTTTCAATTGGTGAAAAAATAACTAGGTTTTGGTTGCTTTCTTAAAAACCTCATATGTATTTTTTTTTCTTTTTAATTTTTTGTTTATTGCAGTAACATTGGTTTATAACATTGTAAAAATTTCAGGTGTACATCATTATACTTCTATTTCTGCATAGATTACATCATGTTCACCACCAAAATACTAATTACAAACCATCACCACACACATGTACCGAATTATCCCTTTCACCCTCCTCCCTCCCCCCTTCCCCTCTGGTAACCACCAATCCAATCTCTGTCTCTATGTGTTTGTTTATTGTTGTTATTATCTACTACTTAATGAAGGAAATCATATGGTATTTGACCTTCTCCTTTTGACTAATTTCACTTTGCGTTATACCCTCAATGTCCATCCACGTTGTCACAAATGGCTGGATTTCATTGTTTCTTATGGCTGAGTAGTATTCCATTGTGTATATATACCACAGCTTCTTTATCCATTCGTCCCTTGATGGGCACTTAGGTTGCCTCCAAGTCTTGGCTATTGTGAATAATGCTGCAATGAACACAGAGGTGCATGTATCTTTACAAACTGGTGTTTTCAAGTTCTTTGGATAAATACCCAACAGTGGAATAGCTGGATCATATGGTAGTTCTATCCTTGATTTTTTGAGGAATCTTCATACTGTTTTCCATAGTGGCTGCACCAGTTTGCACTCCCACCAGCAGTGTATGAGAATTCCCTTCTCTCCACATCTTCTCCAACACATGTTGTTTCCTGTCTTGTTAATTATAACCATTCTGACGGGCATGAGTTGATATCTCATTGTAGTTTTGATTTGCATTTCCCTGATAGTTAATGATTTTGAACATCTTTTCATGTGTCTGTTGGCCATCTGTATATTTTCTTTGGAGAAATGTCTGTTCAGGTCTTTTGCCCATTTTTTAATTGGAAAAACCTCACATGTATTGTTATTATTATTATTATTACTTAAAAATTTTTTAGGGATAAAAAAATCATGTGATGAACGAGAATGAGTAAAAGATAAGCAGAGTTATCATATGTTAACAGGCAAAAGAAGTGAAAACTCCTTAATAATACTTGAATACAAAAAAGTATTCGAAAATGAAATATGATTAAATTATATAATTACAAATGCTGTGGGACTCTGACTATATGAAAATTTTGACGTGCTGTAAATGAACACCTAATAGACTATGTAAATAAAAACAAATATGAACACACACCACACCAAAGAAAGTTAAAGTTGAAGCAGAGGTAGAGAATATCAAGTTATTCCAATCCAGTCATTTCACAATGGGGGAAACTGAGACCTAGAGTGTTAATCAATGCATTCTAGTAAGTGGTCCATCTAGGAGTGTATCCTCACCCTCAAGATGGGACTGTCTTCACTGTTGGAGATATGAGAGGGAGGAGGACACAGAACAGAGGCAGGGACTGCTTCTGGAAGCCAGAAAGGAGAGAATAATTGGAAGAAGTGCTGACTGGGATATGAAAGGCCCAGTAAAAGACAGTGCTTGTGGGAAGCAGTGCAATTTCTCAAATAGGGAAGTGAGCAGAGGGTGAGGTTTCCGCTGGCAGAGAGGGGGATGATGGAGTCTGAAATTGTGTGGGGTGGAGACATAAAATCAGAGTTCTGAGGAGCGGTTTCTCTCTAGGGGGACAAAAATCATGGACTGAGGTGAACTTGGAGAGTGCCAGTTAAGAGCTCAGGCAAAGAAGAATATGAGGATGCCCTTGGCCTGAGCACCCATGGGGCAAACAGAGGGAGCATGGGGAGGGTTAGTGACAGAGGAAGAGCACTGGGCTCCCCCAGGATACCCAGGACCCATTTTTCAGGCTGGATTCTAATCATAGGATGTCCCACCCAACTCAGATTATTCTTTTGCAATTGTGTGTATCTAGACAGCACATATAACCACCTTCTTCTCTCCCCATTGCTTGTTATATAAATTTCAGATTCTTGAATCTATGTTCACGTGTATTTACCAGTACAAATAGTCTGTCAGTTTTCCTTCTCATGGAGCCCACTCCCTTCTACCTCTCCTACTGTTTTTTGGGGGGATTGAGCTGGATGAGCCTTTGTGTGTTAAATTGATGACCTTAGGAATTTGGTTTATTCTTCATGATTTAACTGAAATATTTTAATCATGAAGTTGACATGGTCAGGTTAATATTTTATGTAGCAATTCTGCAGCTGTGCTAAATAGATATGGAGAAGATTTGGATTGCAATGTACAGCTAAGGGATTGTGGCAGTAATCTAGGTCACACATGATGAAAGCAGAACTAAATGTCAGTGAGGTTAGAGAGGAAGAGGCAAGTTTTACAAATTATGGAGAGAAATGACCTGGTAACAAGGTGACTATGGGGAGTCAAGGAGAAGTAAGTTTCCAAAGAATGTAGGTTTCTAGGTTTCTGTTTGGATGGTTGGATGGGTATAGCCATGTCATGGGATGGGGCTGTTACCTACTCTTCTCGTTCCTCCAAAGGAGAATTTTCCCTAAATTCTTTTTGTTTCTTTCCTCACTCCTTATTCTTTCCCAAGAAAATAGAGTGAAGTATCTCATTGGTGAGTCCAGGAGAGAAACTGGGTATGTAATATGTCTCAATAACTTCTTCCCACCCTTTACCTTTACTGACAGCCAAGTTGCTCTCAGAAGTGTCAACCTTAATCTCCTCCTCCATGCCCTGACTCTCATACGATGGGGAGGTTTAGGGGTTTTCCAGCGTTGCCTTGACTCAGTGGGTGAATTTGTCTGCTCAGGCTGGCATAACAAAATACCACAACCTAGGTGGCTTAAACCACAGTTTATTTTTTCACAATTCTAGTCTCTTCACAATTGAGACTAGAAGTCCAAGCCAATTTGGTTTTTGGTGAAGGCTCTCTTCTTGGCTCACAGATGGCTACCTTCTTGATAGGTCCTCACATGACCTTTCCTCTGTGCGAGTGTGGAGGGAAACAGAGAGAGAGGAGAGTGCTCACTCTCCAGTGTCTCTTCTTATAAGGCCCCACTCTTAGGACCTCATTTAGCTTTAATTACTTTCTTAGAGGCCTCATCTCCAAATGCAAATATACTGGGGAGTAGGACTTCAACATGTGAATTTTGGGGGGACACAAATAATCAGTTTACAACAGTGAGTTCAATACTAGTAACATTACTTGGATTGCACACTTAAGGGATTTGCTCTAGAAGCTTTATCAGAAGTAAAGTTGACAGTTTGATCCATCTATCTTATGTTCTATATCTTTATCTCATTTGATTCCAAATTCAGGAGGTGGGAAAGGATACTACTTACCAGGTTCTATAATATTAATCAGTGTTGCTAGGTTGTATTGCAGTTATAAATAAACTTGAGAATCTTAGAGGCTAAACACAACACAGTTTACATCTCATGGAGGCAAACTCCATGTAGATCAGGCAGCCCTTCTCTGTCTTGTAGCTTTTCTGTCTCGAACAGGTGTCCTTCAAGCTGGCACTGCAGGGCAAGATGATCAGATGGGATATTTCATATGGTCAGGCTTTGAGGCGGCTTACATCTCCAGCATGATACACTTTATTGCCCAGAACTCAGTCACATGACCCTAACCCAGTTACAAGGGAGTAGGAAGATTGTGTTTTTCCTATAGGCCCACAGGGAAAAAAATGTAATAAATATAAAGCATCGTATCTGCCAATAGCTTCCTAAAACCACAAACTAAGAGTTTGCCATTGAGAAGATTTGGGCAAAAATGAGATCTGGGGCTTATGAGTGATTTGTATGGGGCTTAAACCATGTATTGTTCGTGGAAGAATTTGCAGCTCATAGAAATTGTCAAATATCTGTGACCACAACAGAAAGAGCTCACTGAGTGTAACTTCCAGCCCCATTACTAATGTTGATAAATCTGAAAGGGAAATAATGCTACAAATGGGCTTTTAAGTGACTATTCCCCTGCATTCGGTGAATTATTTAAAGTTACTAAAGGGATATTATAATAATGAACATATGACCTGAATCTTAAAAACATTTTGTGTTCATGTATTCTCACACATTAGCCAGTCAGGATCATTGACAAATCACCAACTGCATCTCAAATGGACTACTTAAATTCAAGTGTTAACAAATGCTACCCTTTTTTGACACAGTATTTTTATCAGATCACAAAATTTAATTTCAACACAGATTTTTAACATCTTCTATTGTATGTATCGTCTTGAAAAGCTGCATTTTTCTGACAACTATAATCCAACACAGTTGTACACTGCACAACAGTTTAGCCCTCAGGTTGAAAAGCACGCTGCTCTTCTAAGATTTCAAATTGTGGATACCTGAAGTGTTAGGCAGTCAAAATGCTTCCCTAGAGAATATTGTTCTGAACGAGCATGGAGGTAGAGTTGAGTGGAGAAACTGGAAGAATTGTGATCTGTTAAAACAAGCAGAACCTGGGGAAACCATGTCGTTTCTGTTTTTTATTTTAGAGATGAGATGCAAGTCCCAGAGAGGTGAAGTGACTTTCCAATGTCAGGCACAACTTTGTCCATGGCAGTTGAGGAGGGGAAGTAGACAGGATGAAGGTTAGTGTAAGAAAAGCAGCTGGAATCCAGACAGGAGGGGTCAGAGCTGCAGGGGAAGTGAGAGATCAGGCAGGAAGCCCAAGGTCGAGGGAAGCGGCAGATTCTCTTTGCTGCAGTCAGTGGTTGGTGGGGAGGATTGTCTGTTGGCGGAAGAAGGAAGTCAGAATAGAGACACTGAGGGCTAAGTTTGCTGAGAACGGAGAGAAAGAAAAGAACATCTGCAAAAGACATGCTGTTTCTGCAACTTGCATCGCTAGCTGTTCTTCTCTCGGGCAGCGACAATGCGGATGGTAAGAACATCTGTGAGCTTCCCAGTTGGGTAAATCTGGGTAGAGTTTGGTGGACTTTCCCAAGACGGATTTGGATTTTAAGGATACCACAATGCTTACAATGTGAGCATTCCTGTCTCCAGGTCCAGTTTACTCTTTTGAAGATTGATGGTAGAGCATGGGGTCCTGTGTTAGGAAAGTGTCATTGTTAAGCTAGACATAGCATATCTCTCTCTCTAGTGACTGGTTCACTTTCCGTCTTCTCTCTTTCCTGCTTACTTGTTTTTTTTCCTTAAACTACATGACGTTCTACCACTCATAGTCATCCAGGAACACATCTTGTTTCATGTGATCCAGATCTCATCCTTTGCCAACCAATCCTGGGCAAAAATTCAGGGTTCAGGTTGGCTGGGTGAGTTGCAGACTCATGGCTGGGACAGTGAATCAGGCACAATAATTTTCCTGCACACCTGGTCCAAGAGCAACTTCAGCAATGAGGAGTTTATGGGCCTGGAGCTGCTGTTTCGTGTCTACCTCATTCGATTAATTCAGGAGATTCAAGACTGCGCCAGTCAATTGCAGTTCGAATGTAAGTTCAATTCACTCATTTAAGGGAATCCTTCAGAAGGTTCTTCTATTTCTGGGGAACATTCTCACATCTTTCTGGACCATTTCCCATTATTCCCATCCCACCATAAAAACCTTCATGCATAAACTTTTTGGGGGTTATTCTAGACATTGACTCCTCAAGATTTCCTAGACTCTGGCTGCTTCTGGACGTTTTCTTCTTGCTCTTTTTCATCTTTCCCCAGTGGTCTATATTCTGTGGCCTAAAACCCAGAATCATGCAATTATCACAGTCTGTGCTTGACTCCCTGAAAATACGATCTCTTCCTCAATTTAATTTACTCAAAAGTCTATGTCCATAGTCCAACAACTATTATGACCCATTTCATGCACCCTGGAATGCTGTACTCCCACTTCCCTTGCATGGGTTTCTCTCCCACTTCCTCTAACCTGTATTATGTGCCTCACCCATCATTTCTCCCCAACTTCTTCAAATCAAACTCTTAATTCTTGGCATTTATCCCTTATGCTCCCTTCCCCATCCCACCAATTCTTCTCTTCCTTGTTCCTGATAAAATACATCTTTGGCTCACTCTCACACTCATATAAAACCTTCTTGCTCCACTTTTTAGAAAGGCCCTACGTTCCTATATCATTCCTCTCATTTTTTCCTGAATCTCTCAGGAAATCTCTCCTCCCTTCTGTTTCCCAGATCCCTTTGAATTACAGGTGACAGCTGGTTGTGAGCTGCCTTCTAGAAACACCACAAAAAGCTTCTTGCAGGTTGCTTATCAAGGAACAGATTTCCTGAGTTTCCAAAACATGTCATGGGTACCATCTCCAGAGGGTGAGATCAGGGCCCAGAGGGTCTGTGATCTAATCAATCAATATGAAGGCATCAAGGAAACAGTGTCTAAGCTCATCAGAAACGTCTGCCCGCGATTTGCCTTGGGTCTCTTCGATGCAGGGAAGATGTATCTCCAGAGGCAAGGTTAGTTCAGCCCCTTCCTCCAAGATTTTTCTATACAAGTCTTGCCCCTTCCCGTGATTCTCTTCAAAGTTAGGACAAGAAAGAGTTCAAGAAGGAGAGTTCAAGAACATTGTGGGTGAAATGTTCCTAGAGGAGGATAATACATGCATAATAATTTGGATTATGTGTCCCTAAGCTGTGTGTTACAGTCTTCATCTGAAGACCTTTCATGCCCTCTGCAGTGAAGCCAGAGGCATGGCTGTCTGGTAGCCCCATCCTTGGGTCTAGCCAGCTGTTGCTGGTTTGTCACGTCTCTGGATTCTACCCAAAGCCTATTTGGGTGATGTGGATGCGGGGTGAACGGGAACAGCCAGGCATTCAGCGAGGTGACGTCCTGCCCAATGTTGATGGGACATGGTATCTTCGGGTGATCTTGAATGTGGAGGCTGAGGAGGCAGCTGGCCTGTTTTGCCAAGTGAGGCACAGCAGTCTAGGAGACCAGGACATCATTCTCTATTGGGGTAAGTAAGACTAGATCTTTAAGTGTGAAAAGGTGATTCTTGAGCCTAGAGGATAGGGCAGAGGGAAATTTCATGATGCCAGAACTAAATGAGAGAGATATCAGGAAGGAATGAATAAAGACGATTCCAGGAATGTAGTTTTGGAACATGAGGGACATTCAGATGTAAGAGATTTGGGGGGAGATGAGGAACCCTTCCCTGAGCAAAGATGGAAATAGAGTGACTAAAAAGGATGATTGATGGGACTCATACCCAATGCACATGTTAAAGTAGGGAAAGTAGGCTCTCTCCTCTGAGCCCAGAGAGCACTTCAAATGTACTCTGCTACACGTACACATCACTTGTTACCCTGCGTTACAGTTACTTAGTTCTTTCTTCCCCTTCCAATATTTATTTTGGGAATAAATATTGAGACAAATTTTGGGACAACAATCATGACAAAGCTGCCTTTCCTGCATGTAATATGTGCTCAGTGAAAATCGAACCAAAACAAACAAACCTAATGAAGTAGAATGAATTAGGATGAAGCAGAATTAGAAGTGGGTTTAAAATGACATCTATATGTCTCTCCAATATTCATAGGACATCACCTTTCCGTGAACTGGATCCCACTGGCAGTGATAGCACCTCTAATACTTCTGATGGTCCTTGCATTATGGTTTAAGAAGCACTGGTGCGTTCTTTCTATTTCCTCCTCTCTTCCCAATTTCTTATTTCATATTCCATTTGTACCTCTCTTAACTTTTGTCTCTTGACCATTCTCCCTTATTGTCAATCAGTACCTCCAACTTATCCAGAGTTTCTCCCCATTTTTCTTGCTTCACAGCTCATATCAAGTCATCTCTTGGGATTCCTCACCATGCTGCCCCCATTGCAATGAGAAATAAACAGCTCAGGATCCTAGGACAACAGAGTAATGCCATCCTTTCTACTCTCCATTTAAATTTTTTTTCTGTTTCTGTTTTATAACCATTTGTTAATATAAACTAGTTTAATTTCTGTAACTCAGTATGAAATGCCTTCCTTGTAATCTCCATTTGTTCAATAGTACTCAACCGTCAAAGCATATTTCTGATGTCACATCCTCTAAAGGTCTTCCCTGATCCATAAGTGGGAAACAGTCTCTCTCTCCTCTGAGCCCAGAGAGCACTTCAAATGTACTCTGCTACACGTACACATCACTTGTTACCCTGCATTACAGTTACTTAGTTCTTTCTTCCCCTTCCAATATTTATTTTGGGAATAAATATTGAGACAAATTTTGGGACAATAATCATGACAAAGCTGCCTTTCCTGCATGTAATATGTGCTCAGTGAAAATCGAACCAAAACAAACAAACCTAATCCGAGTTGGATTAACTGTAATGTTGATAGTCTTTTCCCATTATATTAATTCCTGACATTGTTGTAGTATTTGAAATATTGATGTTTCCCTTCATGCTTCAATTTTTTTACTTGGTCAGGAAATTCCACACTCCTTTAGCTCTCTTGTTTTCTCCCAAAACTCTTAAAGAAAAATGCAGCTTTGCCCCTCACCACACTTATTTTCTAAATACAGAGAACCAACTCTTTCCAACTTTTTCCAAATACAAAGAGAGAAAGAGTATGCAGGCTATGCGTTAAGGGTAGTGGGGCAGATGGGTCACTGAACGGTTAAGAAAAAGGAGCAAGAGAGCTCATGATTAGGGTGGGATCAAGACAGGGGATATATATGGAAGACTCCCCCAAAGGGCAGTGCTATCCAATACCTTTCACTAGACTTTGGTTCCTCTAGGTATCATTTGTTAATTCAAGTAATATTTGTTAAGCACTGAATATGAGACAGGTACATACAGGTTGTAAACTGGTGGGGGAGAAAATGACCCAGATTGTATCCACTTGCTTGAGTTGCAATTTTTACCACTTCAGTATGTCCATGTCCTATTTACTGGTTACATTTTTTGTTTCTTTTTAAAATTTTTGAATCAACTTTATGGATGTATAATTTACATACAATAAAATACGGCTATTTTAAGTGTACAGTTCCATCCATTTTGACAAATGTATACACCCATGTAAGCGCAACCACAATGAAGATATAGAACATTTCTGTTATCCCAATACCTCTCATACCTATTTGTAGTTAAACCCACTGCATCTTTGCAATTACTGATATGCTTTATGCTAGTTAAGCTTAGAGTTATCTTTTCTATAATTTGATTAATTTGGAATAAACTGTATGTCCTCTTGTATTTGGTGTGGTTTTCTTTTCACCTAGCATATAGTTATGTCATTCATGTTGCTTATCAGTGTACCAGTAGTCTATGACTTTTTATTGCTCCATAGAATTTTGTGTATGAATATACTATATATATATATTTTGTCCATCAACTTTTTGATGGACATTTGGTTTGTTTCTAGTTTGAGGCTCTTCAAATAAAGTTGTCATCTGTTTTGTTCATTTTGCTTCTGTGGTTTTGGTTTGTTTTTTGTTCAGTTTTTCACCTTGACTAATTCTGTAGATTCTGGCTGCCCTGCAGTTTGCAGCCACTGATGTCTCTGCTCTTTTTTCCTAAATATAAGACTCTTTTCTTTCCTTCCTTCCTTCTTCCCTCCCACTCTCCCTCTCTCTCCCTCTGTCTCCTTCTCTCTTTCGGTATATCTCTTTCTCTCTTACTCCCTTCCTCTGCTTCCTCCACTTCTTTCTTTCTCTTTCCTGGTTTCCTAGGGAGTCACACCTAAATCAGTACAACTTAGTGGTAGCCAGTGATTAGTCAGAGGTTGTGCCTTTACACCTTAAATCAGTAAGGTTTCCAGTTTTTGCTGAGAGATCTGTGAGGATTGGAGCACACATTTACCAAACACTTTACAAATCTGCCCTGGCTTCTACTTTTTCTTCGTGCAAAGTTTCACATTTGGCCGGGGATAAAACAGGTAACTGTAGTCCTCTTTGGTCTGTCCTTAGTATATGTGCAGGCTTCCAAACCTCAGGGAATAAGTGGGAGCTTATCAAAGTCCACTATGTCTGTCTCATTTCCTAGATGTCTTTATTAGGTTTTGGCTGGTCTCTTCTTTGCCTCAACCAGCATTGTAGCCTCAGGCAGCTGTAATATTGACCTTTGATGTTTGCCACCAATTGCTATTGTTTTCTACAACCTCCCTGGACATGTGGGCTCTCTATGGAGTTCCAAATCTCCTGTACCCTTCTGGCGACAGCAAGACTGCTAGTCCCCAGCCTATGGCATCACCAA
The DNA here is from genome assembly GCF_020826845.1 of Diceros bicornis minor. Lineage (NCBI taxonomy): Eukaryota > Metazoa > Chordata > Mammalia > Perissodactyla > Rhinocerotidae > Diceros > Diceros bicornis. Next base: position 62,915,538 of record NC_080743.1, read on the forward strand.
GCCAGGAGAAGGATGAGAGCAGGTCCAAGTTAAATCGTCCCCAGTGCTTTTGCTGAGGTTCAGGTAGTTCTTCTTGAACAAGCACTTCTCAACCTGTTGTATGCCTTTGGTCATTTTTCAGAATTCTGAAATGGTTTATTTTGAAAATTTTGTCCAGTATTATCATCGATATTTGGGGATATTTCCTGAGCTCCTTGCTCTGCCATTCTGGATGTCCTGCTCCATATAGATATTTTGTAACATTATAAATCAAACAGAGTTTCATTTCCTAAAAATTGAAAACAAAATGCAACAATGAGCATAACCACTTATCAAGTTGGTGACATACCACAAGTCAGGGACTATTTCAAGCAACTTTAAAGCATAACAATTTATTTATTTTTAAAGGTGCAGTTTAGTAACAGTAAGTACACTCACATTTTTCTGCAGCCAATCTCTAGAGCTCTTTTCTTCTTGGAAAACCAAAACTCTATACCCATTAAACATCTCCCCCTTCCCTGCTCCCCCAGGCCCTGGCAACCACCACTCTATTTTCTGTCTATATAAATTTGACTACTCTAAGTACCTCATATAAGTGAAATTATCAGTATTTGTCTTTTTGTGACTGGCTTATTTCACTTAGCATAATGTCCTCATGGTTCATCTGTGTTGTAGCACATGTCAGAATTTCCTTCCTTTTTAATGCTGAATAATATTGCATTGTATATGTATATATATGGGAGGCCGTATAGACATTTTGTTTATTCATTCGTCTGTCAATGGACACTTGAGTTGAGTCCACTTTTTGGCTATTGTGAATAACACTGCTATGAACATGGGTGTACAAATATCTTTTATATAGAGTTATTTTTCGCTTGTGTTCTTAACAGGTCATATCAGAATATCCCATGAGCTCTTATCCTGTCTCCTTTTCCATTTGGAATAAGGACCCAGAAGCCCAGAAGCTCAAGTTGTCAGCCCAGGAATCAATCTCATCATATTTCACCAAATAATCATCATATTTGATCAAACCAGAGTTCCCATAGGTTGTAAGATAAATCATAATTTATATACTAGCAGAAAAATAATTAAAAACTGCAAATTTATTATGAGACGGTATCAACAGTAGGATCTACCTAGATTTTATACACATGAGATATGAGAAAGAATGTGTCTGAGAATAAATGAAATATGGTATAAGACTTAACAGTGATATTCCTTTGGCTTCCTATTTTAAAACTTTTTTTCCTGCTTCTGTTGAAATATCATTTGTCAAAGTAAGCTAACCATAATTATGCTGGGATAATTGTATTTGCAGAAATGCTGAGCATTATTTTTTTGTGTGAGGAAGATCAGCCCTGAGCTAACATCTGCCAATCCTTCTCTTTTTGCTGAGGAAGACTGGCCTTGGGCTAACATCCATGCCCATCTTCCTCCACTTTATATGGGACACCGCCACAGCATGGCTTGACAAGCAGTGCGTCCGTGCGCACCCGGGATCCGAACCAGTGAACCCCGGGCCGCAGCAGCGGAGCACGTGCACTTAACTTCTTGCACCACCGGGCCAGCCCTTGGAGATGCTGAGCATTTTTAATGTAATTTCTCTGTCTCTGCCTGGGTGACTTGGTTACCAGAAGGGAAGGGGGCGAAACAGATGACTGGGCACATGTGTATGGTGATGGATGGTAATTACACTTTTGGTGATGAACCCTTTTTAGGCTATACAGAAGTCGAAATATAATGATGTGCATCTGAAATTTATATAATGTTATAAACCAATGTTACCTCAAAAAAAAAAAAAAAAACCCAAGAGATAACCCTATGAACAGCAGCAAAGCATTGTCTGATATAGTGCAGGAAGGTGAAAGGATGGCACAAAAAGACTGGGCAGTGTTCCGTTCTGCTGTACACAGGGTTGCTGGGAGTTGGAATAGACTCCATGGCACTAACAAAGGAAATGGCTGAAAATACAGCTTTCTCTCCTTTCCATTAGCATAGCTGGTTACTTCTCCAGAATTCATCAAACTCCACCTCATCTTATAGAGGAGGCCTGCAATTGTATGCTTGACTGCACCCTCTGTTACATTCTAGAGCCCTGATTAGTCTGTGTTTCTTGGAGCGTGGACCATGAATCAGCAGCAGCAGTAGTACCTGTGAGCTTGTTAGAAAAAGAAATTTTCAGCGCCCCCCCGCAGACCTATTGAAACAGAAAATCTCGGAATGTGAACCAGAAATCTGTTTTAACAAGCCTTTTTACCAGATCTTGGAAATTTGTTCTCTCTCTCATTTGTCCTTTCTCTCTCTCATCTTGACGAGGGTTTATCAATTTTATAAATTTTTCAAAAACTAACTTTCAGCTTTGTTGGTTCTTTCTTTGGTCATATCATTTTCTTTATTATTTCCTTCCTTCTACTTTCTTTGCATTTGATTTGTTGTTATATAAGGATTCTGATCACCCAATTCCAATGTGTGGGGGAAGATGTTTCCCCAAAGATCCAACAAGAAATTCTCTGGACACCAGCTGAGTGTCTTACAATTCATCTCAATTCTGGCACTGTCTACCTGGAGATAGCACCAGATTCCACAGGTTAAGGATTCAGTCCTAAAAGACTACTCTCCCCGCTTCAGACACCAATTGCAAGTTCAGGTTATTAGCTATGTTCTGACCACCAGGTTATAGATCAGAGGTTCCCATGACCTCCTCCTTGGGTTCAATTAATTTGGTAGAGTGGCTCACAAAACTCAGAGAAACATTTTACTTACTAGATCATCGGTTTATTATAAAACGATATAACTCAGGAACAGCCAGATGGAAGAGATGCATAGGGCAAGGTGAGGCAAAAGGGTGCAGAGCTTCCGTGCTCTCTCCAAGCTAACACTTCCCTGAAGTTTGACCTGGAAGCTCTCTGAACCCCATCCTTTTGGGTTTTTATTGAGGCTTTATTATATAGGCATGATTGATTAATTTGTTGGCCATTGCCCATTGAGTCAACCTCCAGTCCCTTTCTCCTTCCCAGAGGTCAGGGTGGGTGGGACTGAAAGTTCTAACCCTCTAATTACGTGGTTTGGTTCCCCTGACAACCAGCTTCCATCCTTAGGTTATCTAGATTCTTTCAGAAAGTCACCTCATTAACATAACAACACACACATTGATTGCTCTAAACACTTAGAAAATTTCAAGGGTTTTAGGAGCTCTGTGCCAGAAATGAGGACAAAGACCAAATTTATATTTCTTAGTATAAATCATAATATCACATTATGTTTCTAATTTCTTGGTATAGATGCTTAAACAATTTATATTCAGCCATTATTTTCCCATATGTGCTTTTAATGCCAGAAATTTCCTTTAAGCCTGGCTTTAGCTGCCTATCAAAAAGTTTGACATGCTGCATTGCCTTTGTCCATTCAAAATATTTCCTGGGGCCAGCCCGGTGGCACAAGCGGTTAAGTGCGCTCGCTCTGTTGCGGTGGCCAGGGTTTCGCCAGTTCAGATCCTGGTAGCGCACTGACGCATTGCTTGTCAGGCCATGCTGTGGCGGCATACCATATAAAGTGGAGGAAGATGAGAACGAATGTTAGCCCAGGGCCAGTCTTCATCAGCGAAAAAACAGGTGGATTGGCAATGTGAACACAGGGCTGATCTTCCTCACCAAAAAAAAAAAAAAAAAAATTTCCTAATGATCATTATGACACATTAGTTATTTAGAATTTGTATTTCTGAATTCTAAGACATAGAAGACTGTATACTTATATTTTCATCATTGATTTTTAGCTTAATTCCACTTGTTAGAAAAACATTTTGTATAGTTTTAAACTTTTGAAATTTATTCACATTGTTTCATGGAAAAGCATATCATTTTTGTTTAGCTTTGTTGAGGTATGATTGATTTTGCACACATTTAATGTTTACCTCTTGATGAGTTTGGACATATGCATGCACCCATGATACCGTTACCACAACCAACGTACTAAACATAGCCATCTATCATCCCTGCAAATTTCTTTGTGTTCTTGTCTATGTGTTTTTGTTTGGTAAGACCAATTAACATGAGATTTATCCTGTCAGCATATTTTAAAGTGCACAATACCATATTGTTAACTATAGGTACTATGTACAGTAGATCTCTAGAACTTATTTATCTCGCATAACAGAAATTGTATATATATTAAAAAACAATTTCCCATTTCCTCCTCCACTAGCTTCTGGCAACCACCATTCTATTCTCTGCTTCTATAAATTTGATTATTTTATATACTTCATATAAGTGGAGTCATGCAGTGTTTGTCCTTCTATGACTAGCTTATTTCACTTAACATAATGTCTTCTAGGTTCATCCATGTTGTTGCAAATTGCAGGATTTTCTTCTTTTCTTAAGGCTGAATAATATTCTATTGTATGTATATATCACATTTTCTTTATCTTTCATTTGAATAGATTTTTAATGTGTAATTTAGAAGAATACATATTTTTCCTGTTGGTAAATTTTTAAATTCTAAACATATCATTTAAGTCTTGCTTATTAATCATGTTGTTCAAATCTTATACATACTTGATGATTTGGTTTTCTATCACTCAGAGAGATACATCAAAAAACTCCATCATTATACATTTTTTAAATATTTCCTTTTGTCATCAGGTTTTGCTTTATAATTTTGAGAATATATTCCTACATGTGTAAGTGTTTAGAAATGTTATCTCTTTTTTGTGATGCATTTCCTTCTTTATATCTAAGAATGCTTCCTAGCCTTGAAGGCTAATTTGTGATAACTTAGTATAGCTGTACCAGCTTCCTTTTGGTTAGTGTTTTCATAGTGTATCTTTTCCATTGTTTTATTTTTAAAGCTTCTGTTTACATACATGTATGATATTTCTCTTGTGAGCATAATATAGTTGTTTTCTATTCAGTTTTACAATCTTTGTCTTTTAATTACTTAGTTTACTTATCTTCAGTACAATTATTGATATTTTGGCTTTAAATCTACCATTCACCACCTTACTATAGCTTCCCTCTTTTCCTCTCCCTTTTATATTCCTTCCCCTCCCTGACTTTATGCTTGCTTTTAGGATTCAGTATTTTTAATTATACCATTTTACCATTTACTAGCTTATTTATTTCATGGTCTTTTAGTATTCTTTTATTGGTTATCCTAGAAACATTAACATTCATCCTAAGTTTGTTAAATTCTACTATAAATTAGTATTTTACCACTTCATGCTAGTGCAATGATCCTAGAACACTTTAATTCCATTTATCCTTCTCCTAACTTATATGCTACAGTTGCCATACATTTTAATTATTTTATATAGTAAATTTAACATTTTAAACAAATTCAAAGTTAAATTTATTTAATATGGTAAATATTTATTTTGATTTATTTACCTTGTTCATTGCTCAACTTCGCAGTTAGCGTTGGGGGCTAGCAATATCGGTTGCCTTTAATCAAATCAAGAATTGCAATTATTCAATTGTTTTCTCTTGTCTATTTCTGATTTACTTTTACTCTGGCAGTGTAGGGCTTTTGAATGTAAAGATTTTAGGGTTTTGACCTAAAGCCTGTGGTGTTCACTAGGGCTTCTCTTCTTATGTAGACCCCAAATTCCAATTTTTGTCTCCTTAATCCCATGACTCTGTGGAAGGTTCTGCTAAGCCTTTTGGCTCCTCAGGCACCACTTTTGGCAGATGCTTGTGGGTGAAGGAAATGTGGTACCACATGCTGGGTTTCACCCTTCAGGACTTCCCTCCTTTCCTGGATCATGGCCCTCTAGTTGCTCACTGTCTTGACAATTCTCATATTTTCAAATAGATATTTTTCAAAATCCATCTTTACTAACTGTTCTCAGCAGGATATTTTTTCTTAAACAATCTAATCCATCATCACCATAAGAGAAATTCCAGTGTTATTTTAAAAGTCAATAAAATTGGTTAGGGTCATGACTTTGAAATTTTAAAGATTTATGAATCAGGGAAGCAGATGGAAACTGATAAATCCGTGACATTAGCACATTCAGACATCATTACAAAGGAGACATTATTGTTTCCTCAAGTTACAGAAATCCTCTGGGAAGATGATGATAATGATGATGGTGGTGGTGATGGTTCTAATGATGCTAGGAGCTTATAATTTTTAAATGTTTTTTGTGTTCTTTTTTCACATTCCTCATTTCATCCTCACAATAACCCCATGAGGAAGATAATGTAATTGTTCTCGTTTCACAGATGTGGATGCCACCACTCAGAATTGTGCAATTTGTTCAAGTTATATCCACTTATTATTAGGCAAGATGGCCTAATAATACTCTTGTTTCAATTCATTTTTTTTTTTTTGGTGACTCTTGGGGAAAAGAAGAACTTAGAATGTTTTTCATGTATTATTGGAACAGGGATAGAGATGACATGAGAGCCTGAAGGTGGGCCTCAACTAGGAGAACCAATTTACAAGGAAAAGTTGGAGAAATGGATGGCAGAGACTCAAGTAGTCAGTGACATAGTTGGGAGAAGGGATGATAGCAGGTCTTAAAAATCCTAGTAAAACCCAAAGTATAAAATAAATATACATGAGCCCACACAAATATAATAAATGATGAATAAATTTTAAAAATGAGGGAAAAGAGATAAATCTTCCTCACAGAAGAATTCCTATTATCTATGTAGATACTCCTCTTCCAGCAAGTGGAGCTTCATCCCCTGCCCTTGAATGTGGGCTGGACTTAGTGTCTTACTTCCAATGAAAAGAGTATGAAGAGGTAAATAGTAACTTTACAGTGAAACAACCTGGCAGGCACAACCTTAGCCAAGTGATCAAGATTAACATTACCGGTCATGAGTCATGTTGATATCACGTACCCTTAATATGACATGATGAGAAGGGCATGCCGCTCTGTGGTATTTTTCCCTGAAATCCCCAAACTAATTGTGAGAGAAACCTCAGACAAACCCAAAGTGAGTGAAATTCTATAATATATCTGACCAGTACTCTTCAAAATTATCAAGGCCATGCAAGCAGGGAATGACTGAGAAGCTGTCACAGATCAGAGAAGACTAAGGAGACATAACTAAATGCAGTATGATATCCTGGATTGTAACTTTGAAGAGAAAATAGAAATTAGTGGGAAAATTGGTGAAATCTGAATAAATCCATACTTTAGTTAAGGATAATGTACCAATGTTAGCTTCTTAGTTTTGGCAAATTTACCACAGTTATGTAGGATGTTAACTTTAGGAGAAACTAGGTCAAAGTTATATGGGAACTCTCTATACTATCTTTGCATTTTTTCCTTAAATCTAAAATTATTCTGAAATAAAATATTTGTTTTTGAGCCAGCCCTGACAGCCTACTGGTTAAAGTTTGGTGCTCTCACTGCTTCGGTGGCCCAGGCCGGTTCTTGGTTGCAGAACCACACCACTCATCTGTCAGTAGCCATGCTGTGGCAGCAGCTCACATAGAACAACTAGAAAGACCTACAACTAGAACATGTAACTATATACTGGGGCTTTGGGGAGGAAAAAAAAGAGGAAGATTAGCAACAGATGTTAGGGCTAACTTTCCCTAGCAAAAAAAACGAAAATTATTTTAAAAAAAATCCTAGTAAAGTCTAAAAACAAACAAACAAAAAAGGCCAGAGTTCCTAAAGTATATTAACTGATAAAATGACTTACACAGGTCTGTGCCACATGAAGTAGCACTTTTTCTGAGGGCATACACTCTATGATACAAAGTAAGATCAACTTAAAGAAAAAATTCCTTGAGTATGAGCAGTAGAAAGAAAAAAGTTAATTAAAAATAGATGGACAAAATATTGAATTAAGTGGAATGAAAAATATTAAAGCTGAAATTTAGTATTAAATTTAGTATTTAGTATTAAATCTTTTATTAAATATTTAAATATTTGTCACTGGGAGTCTTCACAAACCTAATGAGAACTGTCAACTCTCCTGGCAGGAGATGATCAGAGAAGCGGCACTCAGGGTGAGCAGAAACCAGCCGGAGGCAATGGCCACTCCATCTTCTGCTACACTTCACTAATAGTGTAAGGGATAAAGAACAGTAATCTTTAGCCACAGAATATAAGATATCACGGACTGGGTAGTAGGGATGGAGAGGGTAGGATGTCGCGGTGATGGAGCCTCCAGACTCTCCAAATGAAGCACTGCAGTCTCCATGCAAGTATGTCAGGGGTTCCAGGTTGGGCTGAGCAGTGTCTGTCTTCAGGATTCAGATACGAGGGGAAGGCCTGGCTGATTCATGGACTGGACACATTTGAATCATAGAAAGCCATAGGGATGTGGATAAAAACTAAAAGTTATTATTTTCAGTTTAAAGACTAAGACTACGCTTTCCAAATTAAAATTAAGTTAAATACCGGACAGCACAAAACAGAGCATTTTCATCATGCAGATAGTTCTATTAGACAGTACTAGTCTAAGATGTGGTTAGCATAACTTAAAAATCCTTACGCTACATAACAAAAATGTAACTAAAAGTGGGGAGAAAGACAGGGATTTCCATTTGAATTTGGCACTTTGAGGGCCTCAGAGCGTACTGTACTAGTTTGGAGCATGTGGACCCAGTTCATGTCAATAGCATGACTGTAAAGGGCATGACATGCAATGACTGAGGGCAGAGGAGACACGGCCGAGGAACTTGCATACAGGTTTTCAAAAAGTGGGAGCTAAATGGACCTTTTAGTGAGTTTATGGAAGAATCCTAAAGATGCTCTTTGAAATAATTTAAGACTTTGGGGGATCTGAAGATAATCCAATAGGAGCTAAGAGCAATGATCAGAGCACTGTGAGTTAATACTGCCAAAGAGACCTTTTTGTATCCTTTTACTAAGGTTATCTGGGACAACATTGGCTTCATAAATTCACATGAATAGAACTGCTATCTAAAGGGAAATCTCTTTGAAAAAGAAGGATACTTCGGACAGAAAATGTCACTGAGCTTTCGAGTTAGATTAGGAAGGAAAAGAGCTGGAATATATAAACCTACTGGAAATTAACCATAGAAAGGAGTTGCTGTGTAGGCAGAGTTGGAAGATTACACAATTGCTAAGTGGATGAATGAGGCTTAGAAAAGGCCTAGTTGTGTGATCAAGTAGAACAGTCTGGGCACTTCTTTTTCCTGTACCTGTGAAGAAAGAGAAACACGTTCAAATTGAAAGACGAGATTTTATTACATAAAACTTTGGTTGGCTATTGAATGTTTGTAGAAATAATAAAAGTTGATGTTATTTTATAATTTCTGTTAATATTGTATTAAGTTGACATTGTTTATTCTAATATCATTAAAGTTGTAAATCAGACTTCTTTGAAGGGAATATGGGAAGGTCACTAAGTGATTACAGAGTTTTCAATAGTAGCAGATTGAACATTTTCTTACATTTATACAAATATACTCAAAAATACTATTTTAAATCAATTCTAGGTGATCCCCCCAGCACCCACAGTTATTTTCTTAGCTTAAGAAGATTACTTAGTCTATAGTGACATCTTGTAATATGTTTCCAGTGAATTATTCAGTCTTGGCAAGAAGGTTAACAAAAAGGGATCTGTGAATGTGACTGTGGGACAACCCCACAGAAAAGCATAGGAGGGGGCATTTCTTCTTAAAAGAGACCTGGTCACAGACAGTAAATATTTTTACTCAAAAATGGTGGTTGGGCACTAATAAATTTTGTTGGGCAAGGAGGAAACAATTATACAATGTTGTGTACCAAAAATTAAAATTAGTGTGAGATATTTTTTCCTTTGGCATTTATCTTCTGCGTGATTTTAATTTAGAAGTAAATTTCATTAATGATTTGTTAATTATCTTTGAGTTGTTACCAGAAATTTATTTCTGCTTTGCTCAGTTCTTTGCAGAGACTTGTAAATTCAGTAACCTCAAAATCAAAAACTTATGCGTGGTTATTTTCACCTGTATAACAGTGCGATTTCTTGTGGAATAATGAAATTATTTTCTTTGCTAACTTATTTTTGCTTTATTTTATTTTGTAACAGATTCTAAAAGTCTTCAACCAGTACAGTTACTTGTAGAATTGATGTTTAGCATAGGTCATTCCAATATTTTGACTATATATTATGTTTTTTGTAGGTTAGTGTATATTCTCTTCAATATCTACTGTTGTCTACAGTTCATAAAGGTATTATGAAACCAAGGTAGATTTACAGAGCAATTTATAGCTTTAAGTGTATTTGTAGAAAAGAAGAAGTATTCAAAATAAATAATCTAGACATTCACTCAAGAAGCAAATAAAAGAACCATAAAATAAATCCAAAAGTGTAGAAGAACGGAAATCAATATAAAGTCTGTATTATTAAAATTGAAATTAAGGGGGCCGGCCCGGTGGCGCAAGCGGTTAAGTGCGCGCGCTCCGCTGCGGCGGCCCGGGGTTCGCTGGTTCGGATCCCGGGCGCGCACCGACGCACTGCTTGGTAAGCCATGCTGTGGCGGCGTCCCATATAAAGTGGAGGAAGATAGGCACAGATGTTAGCCCAGGGCCGTCTTCCTCAGCAAAAAAAGAGGAGAATTGGCGGATGTTAGCTCAGGGCTGATCTCCTCACAAAAAAAAAAAAAAAAAAAATTGAAATTAAAACAAATCATATAATAGAAATTATCCAATGAACCACAAACTGTTTTCTTGAAAACATTCATAAAATATAAAAGTAAACTCTAGAAGGATTGATAAAAAAGATAATGCACACACACAAAAAATTAGGATTTAAAAAGTAGGTGTTAATGGATCTAGTAAAGAGTTAAAGTTAATAAAAGAAGACTACATAACTTTATTTTAGGTGATTTGAAGTCAAAATGAAATGGAAAATTTTTCTACATAACTTTATTTTAGGTGATTTGAAGTCAAAATGAGATGGAAAATTTTATTGAAAATTATAAATGACTAAAATAAGACTTAAAGGAAGAATAAACCCTAAGTATACCAGTTACTATAAAAATTGAAACTGATGGCAAATTTATAACTAATCTAACAGGTCCTAGGCTTTTATGTGATAGTCAGTTTCAAGATACATAAAAAGATGGAAAATGAGTGAATTCATTTTATGAGGCTAGAATATCACAACAGAAGAACTGAGCAACTTGACAAGAATACTTAAACCAAGCAAATAAATAAACCAAACACCCAACAGCCATTATCCAACTTCACTCAGGAATTAAAGTAAATTCAGACATGCTATGTGCAGTTTCTACCAGGAGTGTAAGAATAATTAAATGTTAGAAAATCCATTAATGTAGTTGTCTATATAAACAGATTAAAGTGGATAAATGAACCATCTGATCATCTCGCTACATGCTTCATAAAACTCTCAGTAAAATTAAACATACATCAATGAAAAAACTTCTTACCAATTTTGGAATAAAAGGGAGCTTTCTTAGTATGATTTAGTTTAACTATAACCAACATAGAGCAAATATACTTAATAACAAAAATTTAGAAGATTTATCATTAAAATTAAGAACAAGACAGGGTGTCTGCTGTTGCCATTACTATTCAAAGTGGACTAAAGTGGTACTTTCTAGTCGCATTTAAAAATAAAGAGTATAAAGAAAGACGAAATTGTCATTATTTGCATATGACATGATTTTCTTTATAGAACAGATTAAATACAAAAATTAACTTAAAAAGAAATTCTTTTCTTTAAAAAGAAAAGAATTCAGCAATTTAGCTGGATAAAAAAATCAACATGCTAAACAAATACAATACTAAAGTACAAAATTTTCCATTGAGCCTCACTTATTCAAAATGATATCCAGCAAAAACGAAACAAAACAAAACAAAATTAACAGAAAAACATTTTATTGGCAGAAAAACAAGATAAGTTGTTTATGACATATGTAGATGTGCAATGAATGCAAGTGTTACATTTTCATTAATTTATTCCTTTTATTTATTATTTTTACTGTTTTTAGTGCTATTGTGACTGCCTGAAATGTTTCTTCATTTATTTAGATCTTTAATTTCTCTTAGCAATCTTTTTTAGTTTTCAGTGTGCATGTCTTGCATTTCTTTTATTAAATTTGTTCCTATGTATTTTATTCTTTTTGAGGCTTTTATGAATGAAATTGCTTTTCTAATTTCATTTTTATATTATTTATTTTTAGTATATAGAACATAATTGCTTTTGTTATATTTATCTTGCATTCTACTAGAAAATTATTATACCTTTCAATTCCAGAATTTCCATTTAGTCTTTTAAAAAATATATGTTTTCTATTTCTTTTATTTTTTAAAGTTTGCCATTTTTTTTTGGCTGGGAAAGAATCACCCTGAGCTAACACCTGTTGCCAATCTTCCTCTCTTTTTTTTTTCTCCCCAAAACGCCAGTACATAGCTGTATATTCTAGTTGTAAGTCCCTCTAGTTCTTCTGTGTGAGCAGCAGACAGACGAGTGGTGTGGTTTTGCGCCTTAGGAAGCAAACCTGAGCCGCTGAAGCAGAGCATGCTGAACTGTAACCACTAGGCAATCAGGGCTAGCTCTTCTATTTCTTTATTGATATTCTCTATTTGATGTGTCATTGTTGTCATACTTTCCTTTAATTCTTAGATGTGAGCTTTATTCTTTGAACACGTTTAAAGTTCATTGTTTCCCAGCTTTGAAGTTTTTTGTTATGTCTAACACTTCAGCAGCATCAAAGGCAGTTTCTATTGACTTCTTTTTTCCCTGTGTATAGTCACACTTCCCTCTTTCTTTTCATACTTTCTTTTTTGTTGTTGCAAAATAGATATTGTAGAAGATATATTGTTTCTGATCTCCCTACAGTTATTACTGTTTCTCTTTGTTTCTTCTGACTTCCTCACAATAGGCAGCCACAGATGTTCCTGCTAATTTTTTTCTTTTTTTTTTTTTGCTGAGGAAGATTAGCCCTGAGCTAACCTCTGTGCCAATCTTCCTCTACTTTGTATGTGAGTTGCTGCCACACATGGCTTGATGAGTGATGTAGGTCTGTGCCTGGGATCCGAACCCACAAACCTGGGCCACGGAAGTGCAGTGCAAGGAACTCTAACCATTTGGCCACAGGGCTGGGACCTCTGCTAATTTTTTTTTTATTTCTCATTTTTCTTTTTAAGCTGGTTTCTTATGGACCACTCCTGTGTCAGCATAGCTTAGTAAGCTTGTGTTCAAACACTTTGAGCTGGTAAGTCTTCTACCCTTTGCCAATGGATCCTTGTTTGGGTTGAGGAATGCATTCAAAATTTAGGAAGTCTGCAAGTTGGCCCTGACTTTTATTTTCCCCTCCACTTTCTTGTGTGTCCTCACAGCATGTGCAAAAGCCTCAAATTCATCTAGGGACCTGCAGAAAACTGGAGTTGGTTGTTTCTGGTCTCTTATGAGCATGCATGCAGCCGTGCACATGTGTGCATCCTTCCAGACTGCCAGGGATATGTGGGAGATTATGAAGGCCCACTATGATCATCTTATTCACAGGATCTCCCTCAAAATTTTACGGCTAGTTTGCAAATATGTTGCTTGCTCCATCAGTGTTACATCCTCAGGCTAGCTGGGAAGTTAACTTTTCCCATTTGTTTGCCTTTGAGTTTGCATTTGTTTTCAACCATGCCCCCAGGTTTGGATTTTTTCCCTACTCCTTTCTAAATCAAGTTAGCCATCTTTAGCTTCTGATTTTCATGGCTTTCTCTGCCCTGGTAGAACTGCACTGAAGGTACTAGACATGTGGAGGAGGTGGGAGCAGCCTGGGTTAGAACCACAGCTGTGCGTACCCCAGGTTCAGTAGTTTTTCTAGAATAAACAAATAAACTTTATTTGTTATATGCTTTTGATCCATTTCCAGAGTCTCAATATGATTGTTTTGAAAATATTGTCCAGTTTTATCATTCTTTTAGAGGGAGAGGATTAGCCAAGCTCCTCACACCACCATTGTGGAAGTTCCTCCTGCTGGAAAAATTAGGGGGTCAGAATTGCTGCAGCACCACGTTGTCTGCATGGTCTTATGATGCATTATGAATAGTCTCAAATTCCTAAGGGATTAATGTCACAAAACTTTGACAGAGACCTAGTTGGATGTTCAAAAGGGCATTGGAGGCCTACTGGGTGATGTTGCAGGATGAACAAAGTGCTCAAACTTGAGCTCACATCTGCCCAACATGGAGGGGTAGTGGGAGAAGACCCACATGTCACTCAGAGGTTACCTAAAAGGCTGGCATTCTGGAATTGTTGGCTGACCAGCCACAGGAACATGGTACCTCAATGAATTGATAAATAAATGAGCTCTGACACATCCATTACTGAGTTTGAGATTTGCAGATACGGCAGGTAACTTTGAGTGGACTACGTCATTATCAGATGACTGGCCTCCTGAATGTTACCTAGATGTAAACATGATACAACTTTTACTAATGTATATCATGGAATTCAGTGCGTAATCATATCCAAAAATATGTTTTGTTCATTTTTTAAGGAAAAACATATACTTAAAACAGAGAAACAGGTTTTAATGATATTTGCGAAGTTTTGTGCTATGAAGTACATGTGAATTCTGTCCTTTTTTCAGTTCCTCAGACGGGATATACTCCCTCTGTTTAGCCAGTGTTTGCATGTAGCGTGTTCTCTTTTCCCAGTTAATTCCTCATCTTACCTCAGAATGCAGGTCTGTCTTCACTTTCTGGGAATCTTTCCTTGGTTTCCCTGACTTGGTCCATTCCTCTTATCATTTGTTATCATAGCACCGTGTGTTTCTAAATTCAGCATTTATGACAGTATGTGTTCAGTCATACGAATCTTTTAATTGACACTAAACTCCACCGGAACAAAGATTGTATCCCAACTTCCCTACTTTTAATTTGCTCTACGATGATATTCTCAGTTCTTAGTAACAAACCTGAAATATAGTAAGTGCTCAATAAATATCTATTTATTGAATGAAAGAATGAATAACTGAACAAACTTTAAGAGACTTGAACATTTTCTAAGAGACAGATAATAATGTTTATTAAATTTAACTTAAAAATCAAATTTGAAAGAAAGAGACAGATTTGTAGATGTCTACTTTTCTTTCTGTAGCACCACGTGCTTGGCAGGTTCCTTGTAGTCCATAACGCCCACTTGCAACAACCCATGTGATGTGAACCACCCAGAATATGACCCAAACCGAACTGTGCATCTCAACACCATCCATCCCACATCTGTGTTGTCTCCCTTTGTGAGTGGCTCCACTTTATCTCCTCCTGGTCACACTTCTTTGATTAATCCTGATTGCCTCCATGCTATCCTTGTTATTTTCACTCCTCTCCATTCTCACCCCTACTGCCGTTGTTCAGGTGACCGAAGTCATCTGTCATCATTGGGAAATTTTCCTAAATGCCATTTTAACCACATCACTCTCATGTTTAAAATCCTTCACTAGCTTGAAAAACAAGACAATTCTTCAATATAGCACACATAAACAGGGCTCAGCAATTTCTCCTGCCTTGTCTCTTTTCTTTTCTTTGGCTCCTAAGCTTCAGTATCCACTTCCCTCTTATAGGTTTCTGTACATCTTCTACCTGTCTTAACACTAATTTTCTAGTATGTTTTACTAGGTGGTAAGGCAAATACTCTCTCCAATACTCTTTAGCAAAGACATGTAGGATCTTATGCTTTTATTTTTTCAGATAAAATTTAAAATAAGTACGTCAAGTCTACCTAAACTTTTTGTAGAACTAGGAGGCTGCTACTCAAAATACACCTCTGCCCTCCTCCACCATTTTGTGTATGTGATGCAATGGATTCTTCAGTTTCTAGCAAGAACAAAGGAGATGCTGTTGGGAGTCTAGTTGCCTTAGTCTCTGATCTGCTTCTCTTGCAAGTACAGTGTCTGTTTCCAGGCTGAAATATCTCCCCAGGCAAACATATCACTCTGCTAAGAGAGAATTTCTCAGGTTACTGTCATACGACTAAATGCTGTTGCTGCCTGAAACTCAGTAAAACCGGTGTTAACAAATGGTTCTCTAATTAATTATCATATTTTGAATGTTTTCATTTGTATTTACAATATTTGCAGATATCCTCTTATAGTCTTATTAGTTTCCTTCTCCTTGTGTTTTGGGCTGTGTATTTTGAAGCCACTTCATCTGCTTTCTTCTTTGAAGGACTTTAAAATTTCTCTTCAGCAGTTATCATTTCCAGCATGATAATGAATTTATATATCACTTTTTTAACACACATTTTTAAATATTTTAAGAGTTTTGGAGATATGAGCTCAATGTTTATGCTCTCTACCACCTTGATTTAATCTAGTTTTCTATAAACATCATAATTTAACCTATTTTTCAAACTGATTCCATTTTATATTGTGCTTTTATGATCAGTAAGATACAATTTGAAATAAATAATTTCTTTCCTTTCTTTTCATCTCCCTCCCCAGGTTTTGGTGAAGTAATATGGAACTTAATTCTTTGATTATTATTAACTTTTTTCTGAAATATTAAATAAGTGTGTTAAAGTTTACAAGTACATTTTAAACAATTATTTAGAGTTAACTATATATTTTAAAAATAATTTTAGACCAGTGTTTCTTGCATCATTTCTTGAGTTCTTCATTCAGGTTAATTTTTGGTTTTATTCAGATAATTTGTTTCATAAAGGAGGGAGATATGTGGCATATTCTTTGAGTTGGTAAGTGTTCAAACATGGATTAATTTTGCCCTTGTCAGAGAATAATAATTTTCCTGAATAAAAAATGTTAGAATTATCTCATTACCTCAGAATTCTGAAATGTTTTCCTATGGCATTGCACATGAGGTATCTGAAACCAATGTCATTCTCTTCTTTGTAAACAGCCAGTATTTGTCTGAAACTTTGTAAGATTTTTCTTTATCCTTGGAATTCAGAAACAATACTGGGATGAGACTGAGTGTGGACCTTTTTCAATAACTTTTATCACTATTCTGTGAGTCCACTGTGTAATAAAAGTAGAGGTTTTAGCTTAGCTTTTGTTTTGTTTTCTCCAAAGGACTTCTATCTCTCAAATGTTAGTGTCTGGCAAATTTCTTGGCACTAGGTGGACTCTGACTGCGTGTTACTTGAATGAATATATGAAAACCAAACAAAGGAATGGCATTTAGGCTGCCTTCAGGCTGCCACAGCAAGCATCAACACAAAGAGCAAAAATAAAGACTCAGCACAGTAATTAATTCTCCCATGAAGACTCCAGTCCCCTAGAGTCACTTCCCTGCCTCCAAAGAAATTCCTCTCTAGTGATACCCCTCCAAGAGGACACCAGTGCTCCTAGATCATGAACTATGAAGGGAAGTTTGCCTGATTGTCCTTCATACCCAGAATGAAGCTTACCCACTAACCTGTAGACACACTCAACTCATTAGGAGTAGGAGTGGGAATCCAAGGCCCCTGTGTGTTCCTTCCAGATCCACTCACACAACATGAGTGAAAATCTACCTGCCTCCCAGTTCACCATTTCCAGGTCAGGCCCACTCATGGACCCTCTCAACGGTAACAACGGAAACTGAGAAAAAGGACATTTTCTTTAGATTATCTGATAACCTGTGTTGCCACTGTTTCTCCTTTTTCACTATGGATTATGGGGATTTGCCTGTGAATTATACAGCTATCCTCAGGATGCATAGTATCTTCTGATAATGATTTTGAGAAGAGCAGAATGAAGAGACAGAGGGGAGACTGAGGAGACAGAGAGAGCAGGCAGGACAAGTGAGAAGAGTTAAAAGTAGACTCCACAGGAAAAAATAATGGGTAAGTTGAGAAAGACAGGGAAAACCAAGAAGAGAGAGAAAGAAAAGCCAGGAAGCTGATGGGAGGAGGAGAAGACCACAGAGAGATAAGGATTGGAGAGACTGCTGGATAAGCCATTGGGCACATTTGAGGACTTTCCATCACTTCTTTTTACAGAAGAGAACATTGATAACCTAAGCGTGCACTTGATTTTTGCAAGGCCAAAATGTACTAAATTTTCCAGTCAGCCAGACCACAGACTGCAGACTTTGTCATAAGCCAAGACTCCTTTCATAGTAGTTGGCACAACAAAGGTGGTTAGGACGATGCAGACAAGAGCAGGCAGAAAACCTGGAAGGCAGATAGTGGGAGAAGTGGAGGGGAAATGAGAGACCCTGTGGGAAGCCTGTGTCTGAGTGGAGTTTCTCTGACAAGGAAGTGGGCAGAGGGAGAGGCTTATCTGTTTGTATGGCAAGGGAAGTCAGATGAGAGTGCGAGAGGGTTTGGAGGGGAGCCAATATCTGAATTCTGAGGGTAACTTGTCCTTCTGAGGCATTCTTCACCTAACAGAGCTTCAATGCTGCTCCTGCTACTTCTGCTCTTCAAGAGACTTCTCTGTTATGGAGCAAGCACAGTGGGTAAGAAGAGCCCAGGTGGAAAGATACTGAGGTTGGGCACAGCGGGGTGGAGAAGTTCTGGGGAGGACCTGGGGGGAGAGAAAAATGCTCCTACAGCATGCCCTTGGAGTCTGCATGCTAGGTTACTCCCAGGCAAAGTATCCTTGCCTCCAGTCTCAATTTCTCTCTCTGATTTTGGGGAGAGGAGGCTGGCCTAGGGGGAAGGGGACATGAGCATATATGTAACCTGTGTAACTATCTCCATCCTTTCCCTCCTATGTAGGCTGTCTTCTCCCATCCTTTCACACTCTCTCTGCTGGTCATTCTCTCTTTCAGCTCCTCTGCACCTAGGATTCCATCATTCAGCATCAGAAGAGCCCCTCTCCTACCGCTTCATCCAGATCTCCTCATTTGCCAACCACAGCTGGGCACAAACCCAGAGTTCAGGCTGGCTGGGCGAGGTGCAGACTGAGGTCTGGGACAGTGTCTTGGGCACCATCCGCTTTCTGAGACCTTGGTCCCAGGGTAACTTCAGCAAGGAAGAGTTGAAGAATCTCCAGGCACTATTGCAGTTGTATATGCATGGTTTCACTAAGCAAGTACAGGCCTTTGCCAGTCAGTTTCAGTTTGAATGTGAGTTTCTTGTTCCAAGCTGGTATTTACCTGAGGGCTTTGACCACCTGCCAAAAGGGTAGATGGTGTATGGGCTCTGACTGTCATCCAACCTTCCTGACCTTATTTCCTGTCCCCTTTGGCTCATGCTCTCTCCTCTGATTCACGCATCACTACCATTCCCACTCTTCTCCCCACCCTACTACATACACAGAAGGGCCTGCAAGTACTTATCTCTTCACACCCCTGAATATACTCTCATTTTCTGGATCCTTGGAATAGTTGTCTCCTTTTGATCTTCTGCTCTCCATCCCTGGCCTTAGAAACAGCCTTTCCACACCAAGACTCTGACCCCCTTTCTCCCTGATCTGAGTGTTCCCATGGCCTGGCCTGGAACTAGCCACTCCCAAGTGGGCTTTTCGAGACCCGTCTCCTATCTTCCTAGCAGCCTTCCTATCTAGGCCCTCCACATCAATTATTTCCAAATTCCTTTACTACCTTCACATTTTCTTCCCACAAATTTACTTCCTGTTTCCCTCACCAACTCTAGTCTCCCATGTGATTCCCCAGAAAATTTTCCATCCTTTGAATCTCTTTACTTTCTAGGTTGTTTGCTTTCCCTCCCTGGAATTCTTTCCATATTGATTCTCTCTTCCTTGTCCACCCTCAGACCCCTTTGAGCTCCAGATATTATCCAGCTGTCAAATGCATGCTGGGAAGGCCTCAGGAAGCTTCCTATATGGGGCATATCAAGGATCAGATTTCCTGAGTTTCCGAGGAAATTCCTGGAAGCCATCTCCAGGAGCAGGGAGTCAGGCTCAGAACGTCTGTAGGGTGCTCAATCACTACCGGATTGTTAAAGAAATTGTGCAGAACCTTCTCAGCGACACCTGCCCTGGATATCTGGCAGGCCTCGTTGAAGCAGGGAAGTCAGATCTGGAACGACAAGGTGAGCCCAACCCTCTTCCTCCTCCTATTCTTAGTGCTTTAACTCTTGTCTTTGAGTTTTTTGCTCTTTATCACCCTTTTGAAATATGTAATAAGAGGCCCGAGGATGAGGTGTATGAGTTTAGAATTGTTTCTGAGACAAGAGAAAGAAGTGATTACTCAATCTGCTAAGGCACCCTGAGTCACTGAGCTCTGGCCTAGGGTGCCCCACTAAATTCCATTTCTCCACATCTTCTTGTCTCTAGTGAAACCAGAGGCTTGGGTGTCCAAAGGCCCCAGTCCTGGTTCTGGCCATCTGCTGCTGGTGTGCCATGTCTCTGGCTTTCATCCAAAACCTGTGTGGGTGATGTGGATGCGGGGTGAGCAGGAGCAGCCAGGCACTCAGCGAGGTGACATCCTGCCCAATGCTGATGGGACATGGTGTCTCTGAGTAACCCTGGATGTGGCGACTGGGGAGGTGGCTGGCCTGACTTGTCGAGTGAAGCACAGCAGTCTAGGAGGCCATGATCTAATCATCCACTGGGGTGAGAAAGGACTGGGGCCCAGCTGGGAAATTATAGTCTTCCTGTAGTGCTAGGGCTAATGAGTGAGGAGCTTGGGAAATGGGTAACAATGCTATGAACAAGAGGATAAAAGTGGGAGAATCCAAATAAAGAAGGGTGGAGAACTACAGCAGTTAAATTTCAAGACAAGGGAAGTAGGACATTAGAGGTACTAAAGAGAAAAGAAAGAAAGACCTAGTGATTTGAAGAAAGAGAGAGGGAGGGGGGCGATCAGGGACATAGACTCAGGAGGAATTGAAATGAGGGTTCTGGAAAGTACACATGAAAACTCTGGAAAGGCCCCGTCCCTGTGAAATGAGAAGCATTAACAGGTAGAATAGAAAGTGCTTTATAGATTTACATCCTTATTTTATCCCCAACCAGATGGATACTCCATTCTCCCGATATTGATCTGTTTGACTGTAATAATTACCCTGGTCATGTTGGTTGTAGTTGACTCGTGGTTTAAAAAGCAGAGGTGAGCCTGATTCTTCAACTTCTTATCAACTCATTCTTCTTTCCTCTATCTTCTTTTTTTTTCCCCTTTTCTCTCTGATTTGCCTTCTTTGAGATCAAGATTCTCTTCTTCTCCCACAGCTCAAATCAGAACGTCATTTCTCCCCGTGAACCCAATCCTGTATTTTCCATAAGAGCCAACATTCAAGACCCCACGAGTCCAGGACATCAGCTCTGCTTGACACAGGAATTGTGGATCAAAAACAGGTTCTCGAAGAATTGGAAAACAAGCCTAAAGCAACTCTGGTGACATTAATTTTACCTTACACATATAATCGTCTTCTGCTTCTTCTCAAGGATGATTCATACCTGTGAATAAAATATGATTTTGTTAAAACAGCTTGCTCTGGCAGAGATCCTGAATGCTTTGGAAATTTTTTTTTCATCTTCCAGCAATATCTTTCCGCTTAGGCCACATGTTCACCACTATTGATCCTTCTTACTCTAATTCAGACGCCTCTTTCTCATGGATGCTTCCCTGGATTGTGCAATTGAAAGCTTTTCTGTACTCTCAAAAGTGGACTGATCTTCCTAAATACACTCATCTTTTCCTATTTTGGACAGCAGTTATTTAGGTTTTTACTCTTCTTTGTTCTCTCAGTTGCTTGAAAGCAGGATTTAGGTGTTTGTACTTGTATTTGTGACCAAAAGCTTTACATGGATTCAGAGCCGGCTTTAGGGGAATGTGACTTGTGCAGTTGTTGCCATCTTGAAATTCTCAATAATCTTTGAAGAAGAGATACTGCGTTTTCATTTTGTACTAGCCCCACAAATTATGTAGCTGGTTTGGCATGAATGAGATATTTCTTAATAAATGCTGACTGAAAGAAATTTATTGTCAAATTAAGTGATGTTGTCTTAATCCACAACCTCTCTGACATCTCTGTGTTATTTGGCTGTGTTCTTATCAACACTCGTCCTCTCTCCCTTTGTCTCTCATCCCAGGTGAAAGAGGCAGGTAAGTGCTTCAGACTTCACAGGAACTGGGATGTTTGTGCATCTTTAGAGATATTTAAAGACAATAAATAACATATGAGATGTCTCCTGTCAGAGTGAGGACGAAGTTGGACAGGCATTCCTACTTCTCTGAGATTGTTTGTGACTATGTGTGTCTTTGTGGATGCACGTATTCAGGGGAGAAATTAGTATTTGAGCAGTTAGGAAGAGGACGTGGGGACTGAGGATAATTTGGAGGAGCAGAGCCAAGGCAATGAAGGAAAAGAATGCTCAGATACCAGCTAAGCCATTTGTTTACTTTTGTTTATTATTTTGGTTTATTATTATTTATAATTTGATTTCCCCTTACTTTTTAAATATGGATTTTAAAATTATCTAATCACTTTAATTGAGATATATTTAATCAAGCCTGTTGGAGAGCAGGAAGCTGTTTAGGTGCAGAGTTTATACTGATGTTCAGCCAACACCTTTCCTTGGATGGGATAATTGAAAAGATTCTGTATGTTTCTTAGTGGAAATATATAACTTCATATAGGGCATTTTTAAGTTAACAGGGTTCCATGATCACCTACCCAGCTGTACTCTTACCCATGAATGAGGAATTTGAGCCAGCTCTTTCACTGTTGAGAGTCCATCCCCTTCTGTATGACATGTTCAGACAGCCTATCCAGAGGCAAGCCACCAGAGTCCAGAGAGGAAGGCAGCTTTTTAAAGGGTTATTTGGAGCAATAAATGATGACAGTCAAGGTTCCATTCCAGAATAGAAGGCCATAAGGGGTGACCTCTATCAAAATAAAGAGGCTCAAGTAGAGACCTTTTAGTTTCTAGCACAGATGTGCAAAAATATTTATGATGTTTCCTATTTGAATGAACTTTTCCCCAGTACACCAATTTTTTGTTCACAATAATTCTTGGACTCCTAATCTGGCTCAGGCTAACTTCTCTGGCCTCATGTCTACTCTTTCCTTCACTGTATATTACACTTTTGTGACACTAGACTTCTTTTTGTGCCTCAATTACACAAACCTTCTTCTCAGCTCAAGGCTATTATGTCTATTTTTCCCTCTGCCTGGACTATTCTTCACCCAGGTCTTCCGTGGATTATTTTAGGACACCTTTCAGCTCTCAGCTCAAGTGTCATCCTCAGAGAGGGGCCTTTCCTGATCAGTCTAGCTAAAGTAGCACACTCTACCTCAGACATATTCTATTCCACTACTCTTTAATTATTTGTTTTTAATACTAAATTTAATTGAAATCATCTCACTGGTATTATGTATTTAATATCTTTTTCTTCTAAAATATAAGCACTGTGATATCATGGATTTTATCTATCTTGATCACATTTGTATTTCAGTGCCTAGACTATCGTTTGACATATAGTATATTACTAAAAGTATTTTTGTTGAATAAACAAAATATATGAACTTTGATTTGCTAAGAAAGGTCTTAGAGATACCAGTCTCTAACAGATTGGCCACATATTTTTTTTTTAATTTTTTAAAATTTTTTGTTTATTGTAGTAACATTCGTTTATAACAATGTATAAATTTCAGGTGTACAACATTATACTTCTATTTCTGCATAGATTACATCATGTTCACCACCCAAATACTAATTATAACCCATCACCACACACATGTGCCAAATTAACGCTTTTGCCCTCCTTCCTCCCCCCTTCCCCTACAGTAACCACCAATCCAATCTCCGTCTCTATGTGTTTGTTTATTGTTGTTATTATCTACTACTTAATGAGTGAGATCATTCGGTATTTGACCTTCTCCCTCAGACTTATCTCACTTTGCACAATACCCTCAATTTCCATCCATGTTGTCACAAATGGCTGGATTTCATCGTTTCTTATGGCTGAGTAGTATTCCACTGTGTATATATACCACAGCTTCTTTATCCATTCGTCCCTTGATGGGCACTTAGGTTGCTTCCAAGTCTTGGCCATTGTGAATAATGCTGCAATGAACACAGGGGTGCATGTATCTTTATGTATTGGTGTTTTCAAGTTCTTTGGATAAACACCCAGCAGCGGAATATCTGGATCATATGGTAGTTCTGTCCTTGATTTTTTGAGGAATCTCCATACTGTTTTCCATAGTGGCTGCACCAGTTTGCACTCCCACCAGCAGTGTATGAGAGTTCCCTTCTCTCCACATCCTCTCCAACACATGTTGTTTCCTTTCTTGTTAATTATAGCCATTCTGACGGGCATGAGGTGATATCTCATTGTAGTTTTGATTTGCATTTCCCTGGTAGTTAATGATGTTGAACATCTTTTCATGTGTCTGTTGGCCATCTGTATATCTTCTTTGGAGAAATGTCTGTTCACGTCTTTTGCCCATTTTTTAATTGGGTTGTTAGTTTTTTTGCTGTTGAGATGCATGTGTTCTTTATATATTTTGGAGATTAAGCCCTTATCAGATGTGTGGTTTGCAAATACCTTCTCCCAATTGTTAGGTTGTCTTTTCGTTTTGTTGATGGTTTCCTTTGCTGTGCAGAAGCTTTTTAGTTTGATGTAGTCCCGTTTGTTTATTTTTTCTATTGTTTTTCTTGCCCAGTCAGACATGGTGCTTGAAAATATGTTGCTAAGACCAACGTCGAAGAGCGTACTGCCTATGTTTTCTTCTAGAAGTTTCATAGTTACAGGTCTTACATTCAAGTCTTTAATCCATTTGGAGTTAATTTTTGTGTATGGTGTAAGATAATGGTCTACTTTCATTTTTTTGCATGTGGCTATCCAGTTTTCCCAACACCATTTGTTGAAGAGACTTTCTTTTCTCCATTGTTTATTCTTGGCTCCTTTGTCAAAGATTAGCTGTCCATAGATGTGTGGGTTTATTTCTGGGCTTTTGATTCTATTCCATTGATCTGTGTGTCTGTTTTTGTGCCAGTTCCATGCTGTTTTGGGTCCTATAGCTTTGTAGCATATTTTGAAATCAGGGAGTGTGATACCTCCAGCTTTGTTCTTTTTTCTCAGGATTCCTTTAGCTATTCAGGGTCTTTTGTTGTTCCATATAAATTTTAGGAGTCTTTGATCTATTTCTGTGAAAATTGTTGTTGGAACTTTGATAGGGATTGCATTGAATCTATAAGTTGCTTTAGGAAGTATGGACATCTTAACTACGTTAATTCTTCCAATCCAAGTGCATGGAATATCTTTCCATTTCTTTGTGTCTTCTTCAATTTCCTTCAACAATGTTTTATAGTTTTCAGTGTACAGATCTTTCACCTCTTTGGTTAAATTTATTCCTAGGTATTTTATTCTTTTTGTTGCAATTGTAAATGGGATTGTATTCTTAATTTCTCTTTCTGCTACTTCGTTGTTAGTGTATAGAAATGCAACTGATTTTTGTATGTTGATTTTGTATCCTGCAACTTTACCATATTTGTTTATTACTACTAAAAGTTTTTTGGTGGATTCTTTAGGGTTTTCTATATATAAAATCATGTCATCCGCAAATAGTGACAGTTTCACTTCTTCCTTTCCAGTTTGGATCCCTTTTATTTCTTTTTCTTGTCTGATTGCTCTGGCTAGGATTTCCAGTACCATGTTAAATAGAAGTGATGAGAGTGGGCATCCTTGTCTGGTTCGTGTTCTTAGAGGGATAGCTTTCAGTTTTTCACCATTGAGGATGACATTAGCAGTGGGTTTGTCATATATGGCCTTTATTATGTTGAGGTACTTTCCTTCTATCCCCATTTTATTAAGAGATTTTATCATGAATGGATGTTGTATCTTGTCAAATGCTTTCTCTGCATCTATTGAGATGATCATGTGATTTTTATTCTTCATTTTATTAATTTGGTGTATCACATTGATTGATTTGCGAATGTTGAACCATCCCTGCATACTAGGAATAAATCCCACTTGATCATGGTGTATATGTTTCAGTTTTGAATACTTATTTTGTATTCAAGTATTATTAAAGAAGTTTTACTTCTTTTTGCTATTAACACAACTCTGCTGCTCTCATTCACATTCATCAGGTGATTATTTTCATACCTAAAGAATTTTCAGTATAAATTAAGTAATAATAATAGGACATATTATTTTTTTAAAAAGCAGCCAGAGTCTAGTTATTATTTTTACCAATTGAAACAATTTGTGTGCAATAAATGTTTCAGAACCTCCTATCTTTACTTAAACTTTTTATTGAAGTGTAATGACCATTCAAAAAGTGCATAATCATAATTATAAAGTTCATTGAGTTATCACAAAGAGAACATATCTATGTTATGCAACTCAGGTCAAGAAGTAGAATATCACTAGCACCTCAGAAAAATTACTTATGACACTCCCAAAATTGCTCCAACTCTCATCCCTAAACATAAACTCTATCCTGATTTCTAACATCACACTTTGTTTTTCTGTCTCTCTGTAATAGTTTACCTTCTCCCTAAAGAATATCATTCATCATCTCCTTGTATGGTGACAAATTATTCCAGTTTTTTCTTTTCTAAAAAAGTATTTACCTTCAGTTGTGATGGATATTTTCACTCAGGATAGAATTCTAGACCTTCACTTTTATTGTCTTAGTATGCTGAAAACAACATCATATTGCTTTCTGGCTCACATTGTGTTTTTTTGAAAATTCAGATGTTAGTCTAATTATTGCTCTTCTCTATGAAATTAGTGTCTAGTCTCTGGCTATTTTTAGCATATTCTCAGTGTCTTTGGTTTTCAGTAGTTTGACTAAGATGTGCTTGGTATGACTTTCTTTTTGTTAATTTTCCCCTGGTTCAATGGAATTCTTGAATTTCAGTTTCCATTTTGGAGAGTTCTCAGTCCTTATTGCATTTCCACTGTTATCTATTCTATTCTCTCTCCTATCATTTTGTGACTCCAGCTAAACCTATGTTTGACCTTTTCATGATATTCCCTCAATTGCATACTTTGTTTTTATATTTTCCAAACTTTCGTCCCTCCAAAATTCATTCTGGATATATTCTTCTAATATATCTCCCAGATGACTAATTCTCTCTTCAGTGGGGTCTTATTGCTATTACATCCATCTATTGATTGTAAGCTGCTATCATTGTATTATGCTCTTATAGAATTTCCATTTGTTCTTTGTTACTTCCATTTCTCTGCCAAAATTCTCCATCTTGTTTTTATCTCCTTGAACATGTTAAGCCTACTTATTTTAAAGTCCATGCTTGATAACACCATCTCCTGGGACCCTGGTAAGTCAGTGACTATTCTCTGTTGTTCTTTTTTTCCATTCCAAGTTCTCTTCATTTTTCCTTGTCTCTTCATATTTCTGGGTGGTTTCTCTTTTGTTTTTGCTTATGAGTACTGTTTATTTACATTTAAAAATATGGAAATGATTTGGGGCTTAGTAGTATAATGTTATCTTCCACCAGAATCACTTAAGAACAATGGCAATACAAAATTATCTTATTAATTTTGGAGATTAAGATAATTTGAAACTTTGTTGCAATCTCTGCAAAGGTTCCTCTCCTTCTGCTTCACATTTACTCCTAGGATGCAGCCATTTAAGGTTGTAACTCAAAATTCAGGCTCCAATGATATCTTTGACGATTTATGAGTCTGCTGAAATCTTCAGTTAGCTTCCCAGTCTCTTTGGCTGTCTCTTGTGGAATCAGCTGATGCCTCTAGGGGAAAAGCAGCCCCAAATGCAGGGCTCACCTCTGTGAGTTTCTGTCTTCTCCCAGATATTGACCCAGTAATTCATCTCTCCTTTGGTGGTTCTTCAATGCCTTGAGGCATATTTTACCTTATATTTTTCTTGCTTTTGCTAGTTGTCCTTGACAAGAGAGTTGGTCAAAATTGGGCAGTCTACCGTTTGTAGAAGCAGAAAATTCAGACACACAATATCTTTAGCAAGGTGTAGTTATATTCCTCTGTCTTGTGAAAAGACTGGAGGTATGCCATTCAGGGTTGTTCTGGCGTTCCATTGTTTAGGGACTTGGTTCCCAGTTTCCTCTCTTGTTTTGGGGCTTTCTGTGTTTTTTGTTTTGCTTTGTTTCTTTTGTTTCAGTTTTTACCATGCTTGGTCCTCATTCCAAAGGTCATCCCATATTCTGAAATGGTTGCCAGTGGTCCTTCCATCAAATGCACATTTTAGCTGGCAATAAGAAGGGAGGAAGCTGAGCACACCCACCTCCCACTGCTTCAGATCCACTTCACAGAAATTATCCACTCCATTGGTTGGCTGCAGTCACATAACCCTAACCAGCTAATAGGGTGCCTAAGTGATGTAGCATTTATTCTGCCCAGCTAATAATTAGAGAGTTGACTTATTCTAGAGGAAATGGAAAATAAACTCTGGGAGACAACCAAGGGTATAACCTCATTTGGTAATTTATCTATCCATTTAGATATGTCAATGTGTAGTTGGTAATGAGTTTCACTTGAATAGGTAATCTGGAAATAACATTGCTCAAAGGTCAAAGACTATAAGTGCTTTTCTCAGGACACTTTATGTGAAAATTAGGGCTCAGACTTGTTTTAAATATTTTCCTGTCTAAAGTCATATCTGATATTTTCTCTGAGGTAGAATTGGTTGTCCATTGAGGATGAAAAGGGTTATAGTTAGGCCAACAAGTGCCCATCTCTTAGAATGGAACCAAAATAATATCTCAAGAAGAATGCTGGTACTCTCTATGGATGGTATCAGCCTTCAGGGAGCAAACCTGAGATGCAAACAGCAATTCTTCAGTAGATCTCCAAAAGCCACGAGAAATTTCCAATTGGCAATTCCACCACAGCTCAACTAATTATTAAAGTTACTGCTCTGCATTTAACAAATAATATAAAGTTGTTGTACATAAGGTGTATGTTAGAGTACACAATCTGAAAGTTGCTGCTGCTCAAAAATAATTATATTAGTTCAACATAAGCAATATTTATGGGAGACTTTGAGTCTATTCATTCATATAGATAATGTAAAATCTACCCGTGAGTTTGCCAGAACATCAGAGAGCTGCACTCTGGACCAGATCATATTGCGTTGTGTAGAGATATTTTCCTCGTGTTTTACTTGAGGCTGATATAATCACCTTACTTTAAGAGACTTAAAACAACTAGGCCTGTGCACCTTGTAAAATTTACTGAACAAACTTTCCCAAGAACATTGTTCACTGAACCAAATAGTTTCTTCTTTATAAGAACTAATGTGACAAATTACTCTGTGGCCTCAGGACCAGGAATAGATATACTTTTCCCAAACAACTCATTTGTCTATATCTTCTAGACACAGTAATTAATCTTATCTTAATATAACATCTTATAGTTCTCTAATAATTTACAGCCCACATATAGCCAGTGTATAGGGTATCATGACACTTTTTTAAATTTATTCCATTCTCAGCTTCATCGTAGCTTACCTACCATATATTCCCTTGGATTCTATTCCTATTTTATTAATGATATATTTTAAATTTTAGGTGCATATTTTTGTAAGTCATTTTCAATTATTTTTAGGGCTTAAAATTTATTGTAAATTTAAGCATGGGTTTGTAAGCAGCTTCATGATTTTGGGGACTTCTGCTTTTTTAGTAATAACTAAGGTGCTGAAACTTTGTTTCTCTACTGTAACCCAGTGGTAAAATATAGACATTTAACCCAATCCGTACCCTTTGATGATTACAGAAACCCTGACATTTTCAATCAGAATGTTTTGATGTTGAAGATATTTTGATTCTGTGATTACAAATAAAAGAATTTTATATAATATATATTTTTGTGATTTTTTTCCTGAGGAGGTAACTTTGCATGGTGCAACCCATTATCCCGTTTCAGTCTCTTTCTTCTATAGAGCACAATTAAAAAAAGTTTTCCAATTTTTGCTTTGTTGTGTTGTGCTTTGTCTTTAGAATCTTTTGTGCAGATTGTTGAGTTAATCATTCTCCTCCATTTACAGGCTCATGGATATCATTTGGTCTGAGTAGACTTCCTCCACAAACTGCCTGATTCATTTATTTATCACCATTTCCTTCTCTTCGCCACATTCTTCTAATGTATTAATGTGTTACGCTTTTGTTCTATGTGTTCTTATAAAATGTAGTGTTGTTTCATGTGTACAATTTTAATTTCCACAAAAGATATTATCCTATATGCTTCTTCTATTAATGTATTTCATTCAGCACTCTTTTAAAGATTTTCCAAATTACTCTGCGTCTAGTCTATTGTTTCTACCTGTAGCATAGAATCCTATAGTGTGCATCTACTGAATTTACTTATGTATTCCCATAGAGATGAACATCTGTCATGCTTCCAACACATCACTGCCATAAAAATGCTGTGATAACCATCTTTATATATGTTCCCTCTGGAGCTGGGTAAATATTTTCTATTATGCATATTCAGAAGTGGGAATGCAGGGTCAACAGGCACATCATTAGACAGGCTACTGCCACAAACTCTACAGAATTACTTCACCACCATCAATGAGTGGGGATTGCCAGCTATCCCACATCCCTGCAAACACTGGGCTTCTGCAGCTTTCTGATTTTGCCAATTTGAGGCTATAAAATGAGATCTTGTCTTAATTTGCATTTCTTAATTACCAATGGGTTTGATACAACTTTAATTTCAACAAAAGGTGTTACATATATGTTTCATTTATTAATGTATGTCACTCAGCACTCTTTAAACCTTCCCATGTTTCTCTATGTATGTATGTATAAAAACATACATTCATTTTATTTTTAGAATTTCAAATACTCCTCTCAATTTTCCACACATTAATTTTGTAAACTGTATACTTTATTGAAGAGAAAGCCTTGATTTTATAAAGCACAATTCAACCATGTTTACTTTTAGTTTAATTTAATTTTATTATTCTTTTTTTTTCAAACAAACATCAATTTTATAGTCTGTGGTTCAGAAGAAACATTACAAAAAATAGTGGAACAGTCTATGCTGCCCCTCTCCCCAAACCTGGACGTGCTCCCTCTTGTTCTCCAAGGGGTGGAGAACCAGGACCCCTGTCTTTGCAGGAACTGACTTAGTTACAGAACTCTGGGAGGGGCAAAGCTCTTAAGGGTCTTGGCAGGTAGCAAGGAGCACCATCACCCTCAGGGAACTGTGTAAGTGTGTATGACAGTTGAGGGAGTGACCCATCATAGGCCATTTCTCCCCAAGGCTCTAGAGTTTCCAGTTTCCGAATTTAGTTTAAGAAATAATTATCCACTAACAGGTCATAGAGATATTCTGCTATATCATATGCTACTAATTTTATAGTACTATGTTTTCCATTTAGGACTTTATTGCATTGTAAATAAGCCTTTCCTTATCTCTTTCAAAAATGTTTTAGATATTTGTAGTCATTTATTCTTCTGTATAAGAAATAAGTTTACATAGAACCTCCAAAATGCATCTAGAATTTTAATTATTTACTGAAGTAATGGAATAATTGTAAAAGCATTAGAAATTTTTTATAATAATAACTCCTCCATACAACTCCAATTATCAGAAAGATTCTTAGGATCTTTAATAATTTTTAGAATTTCTCTATAGAATTCTTGTATATTCTTTCATTAGCTAATTTTTAGCTATTTTATAGATTTTGTTGCTATTACAAATGGTATCTTATTTTCTTTTATTTGTTTGTTGTTTGTGTGAAAAAGGGCTGTTGATTTTTTCATATTTAGTTTGTGTCTAGATAACTTGCTAAATTTTCATGACAGCTCTAATGGTTCATTTTTTATTCTATTAGTTTTCTAAGTAGAAATCATATCATCTGAAAAAAAAGCCTATTACCTTGAAATACTTACAGGTTTATTTATATGTTAAATTTATAACTAGATAAGTTATGAGCTCTCTTATTATTCCTAATATTTTGCTAATTTTTTATTTTCTGGTATACTATCATATGATCTGCAAATAATGATAACGTTTTCTTTAATTTCTACTTCCATATGACCTTATTTTTCTTGCTTTTCTGGATTAACTAAGACCTTTAGTGTTCTACTGAATAATGATGACTATAGTAGGCAGACTTCTTGTTCTTGATTTTCACTGGAATTCTTTAAAGCTTCAAAATCAAATATCCTTCATCTAGGCTGTTTGTAGGCACGTTTGACCATACAGTGGAAGTTTTCACTTCCTTCTATTCTGAGTTATAATGTTTTATCAAAATGGACATTTAAATACATCAAATGCTTTTTCTGTAACTCTGGAGATGAGTTTATAGTTTTAATCCTTAATTTTTTGAAGTAAGTGATTCTATTAAGAGATTTTTAATGGTAAGCAAGCCTTGCATTGTATGGATAAATCTCACTTCATTTGATGCTGTCTTTTGTTTGTAAATATTTTATTTGAGTCTATAAATATAATTTCTCAGCAAATATGCATAAATGAGATTAACTGATAATTACTGTTTTAATATTTGTTTAAGCTTTTCCTGGAGGAATTCTTGCTGGCTTTGCTGTCGTGAAAATGTTGCTTCATAAAATTAGTTGGGATTGTTTTCCATCTTTTTTTGTACCTGGAACAATGTGTATGAAATATGATTATCTGCTGCTCCATGTAGTCTGGACGTAGGATCTTGTGCAACTAGTGAGAACTTTGACTACTTATTCATTTTCCTTAACAATTACTTATATATTCAGATTTTTATATTCAGATTTTCTCTCTCTTCTAAATTTTTTAAATAAAATTTTATCTATAACAAGTGTATTCATATTATATATATAGTATTTTCTTATTTTATTCTGTATATTACTTATCTAAAATATGCCTACTTTTCTGATAATTATTACTCTTTTTATCAGTTCTGAGTGAAGTTTTTATATTTTTATTAATTTTCTCAAAAACCCAGCCTTTAGTGCTGTCAGTCACATTTATCAATTTTTTGTTTTGCTTTTTATTTTAACATTAGTGCTTTTAAATTAATTTTCTACTTTCTAAATTTTTATTGATTATATCTTTCTTTTTCTAGCTTCCTCACTTAAAACCTTAGCTGTTATATTTTTAGTCAGTCTGCTTTACAAATAAATGCTTTTAAAGCTGTAAATTTCCCAATGTGTGTCTTTTTAGAATATTTATAAACCAGAGAAAGAGAATGTGCTTACCTTTGTAAAAACAATGTATCATAATATGATTGCAAAAATTAATCCTTAGTGACCATTGTTTAAAATCTCACAATAATTAAAATTAAACTAAAGCAAAAGCAGAAGTCTGTGAGTACAGACACATACTTTGTTCATAGACCACATCTGCTTCCCGTTTTAAATATTAAGGTACTGAATTTACAAATTACCTCAAAAAAGTGAACAAAGCACAAATAAATAATTTCTGAAACTTATAGACCACAATAATTCTCAAATTCACCAATCAACGTTTCTAGGCCCCAAACTAACATTACACAGAAAAGGAATTTCAAAGCAAAAATTTCTAATACTAATTTTCTTGATATGTAACATAGATTGTTTTTTCTTTTATTCTCAATAAAATTCTTCCTAATATCTTATTCTTGCTTGTGATGAAATGTATACTTGTCTGTAGATGTGGCCAGGTTTCTTTGAAGAAGAAATTTCCCTTGCCTTGTATTTTGCTGGAATTATGCATCCTTGCACTCACAAGTTCTCTTTTAATCCTTCTTTCTAGAACTGAGAAATTTCCTATACTTCCAGCTTATTGTGAATTTGCTCAGTTAAACTTCTTCTCATGTATGAATAAGAAAAAGACTTTTAAAAAGATAATTACAATCAGAATAATAATTAAATGATTATAAATAGTAAACATAAACATTTATAAATATGATGAAGCAATGGTCTGTTAAATCTTCTCTCATTTAAAAGCTAACTTTAGCCATCTGGTCACATGTCTGGATTTCCTTAAAAAAATTTCAAACATCCTATTAAAAATTTAGAACACTTGGGGCCAGCCCAGTGGCATAGTGGTTAATTTTGCATGCTCCGCTACAGTGGCCCAGAGTTTGTGTGTTTGGATCCTGGGAGCAGACCTAAACACTGCTCATGTCATGCTGTGTCAGTGTCCCACATACAAAATAGAGGAAGATTGGCACAGATGTTAGCTCAGGGACAATCTTCCTCACCAAAAAGAAAAAAATAGTTTAGAACAAAATTAAAATCTAATTAATAAATTAGAAACATCAAACACTAAGTTACTCACTTTTACATTCAACACAATTTCACATATTAAAAATCTCATCTTTTAACTTGATCAAGTAACTTTTATATCAAGTGATCAGTAGATGGGACACAGGTGGGTGGGCCCAATACCCAGCACCCTACACGTTCTCACAAATCAAGGGGCTTTGTCATCAATTCACTTACCCACTTCCCTGGTATACCTACTAATTCTGACCATACAACCACCTCCTTCCAACTGTGAAATCCCAGGAAGCTTATATTTTAGCTTCTGTTTTCTTCAAGACCAATTACAAACCTACCTCACATTTTATACTAGGGTCTCAACCCTTTCTTGAGGAGATTCTCAGTAGCAGACACCTCTGTCTCCTAGACATGAGCCCACTGTGGTTGAGGCAGAGTGTTTGTTTTGGAAACCAACAGGAATGTATATTGGAGAGAGGAAAGCTCTGTTTATCCCATATGGAGGTTGTTAAACCTACCAATGCGGAAAGGAAGAAATAACTTTCAGAGATTTTATAGAGAACAAATGGTAAACAGAAAAGCTGGGAAAGAAAGCCTACAAAGATTTCTGAAGTTAGACTCTGGGTGATTAAATATAGACATCAAAAAAGAAATGAGCTTGGAGGAAGAGATTATTCATTGTATTTTAAATACCTGAAGATGCAGCTGTTTCTCATACATTTTGGAACCAATATCAGGGAATATGTTTACCAAAGAAATAAGAAACACTGAATATGTGATGAATGAATGAGCAAGCGTATTGTGTCAGGAGGAAATTCACGGACAATGTCCTGAATCTTGATTACTAATGTCATTGCCATGGCATTTCATGGTTTATACCCAATACCATACAATCAGGACAAGAGAGAGCATCTCTTTCCCCTACATTCAAACACAAGAATCAGGCTTCATATAAACTATGCCACCTTAGAGCAGGTGCCTAGCCCAGAGCCATCACTCTGAGCAAGGATAAGCAGGATCTATACCATGATGTGCCTTAAATTATAGGTGACCTGTTTATCATTTAGCCTATCACATCATCAAGGATGCTTTCTCATGATAGCCTTAGGCTGATGAGAGTCCAGGACTACAGACGAGGATGGAGTCAACCAACCAAAAGTCACATGGCTGCTATGTGAGAGTGACAAGGTAGATTAGAGCCTAAAGAAGGAATCAACCATCTAATACAGGTAGGAAGATTCCAGTGGTCCCACTGCTGCTCTCCCCCCTCACTTTCCCAAGGGAAAATTTTTATCTTCTCCCCTTCTCCAATCTCAACTTTATTTTCCAAAAATTTCCCCATGTGCAGCTGCTGTCACCTGCATTTGGTCCCTCAGGATGTTCTGCTTGCTCTGGGCCCCCTTTCTCAGCTCCCTAAATAAAATAGAGTTAAGTCCTTTTCCCCTAGCTTAACCCAAATGAATAACTGTACTAAGAAACTAAGATAGAAACAACAGAAAACGAAAACAAGAAACTGCAGAATCAAATTAAGAAGGTAAAATTTTCAAGCTCAGAAGATAGTGTCAGGGGAAGAGGGAGAATCTCCCTCTGCCCTTTCCCTTAAGGTTCTTCTGGCTGGCCAAATAATCAACAAGACAGGTTAGCAGGAGAAAATAATACCAAGTTTAGTAACATGTATACATGGGAGAAAGCAGGGACACTGCGTTTCTCAACACAATAGCAGAAATTCTCGTCTTAAATATCTTTTTTAGCCAATGACAAAGGAGGATTTTGGCGGTGGGGCGAGTCAGTTACAGGAGATTACCACTAAAGCACAGTAAACAAGAGTAAGGTTTATTATGTAGCTCAAGGCCTCACCTTCCACATTGATAAGTCACTAGAAATGAGCTCATCCCCCTCTCTTCTCCAAACAGAGAGGGAGATACCTTTACAAATGGAGATTTCTCTTATAAATGTAAATGATTGTCTGGCAACTCTTCGCAGGGTCATCCAGAGAATGTGGCCAGAGAGACAGAACTTCTGATAAGAGGGGCTTGTTGGTGCCTTTCCTATTGTAACATTTACCCTACGTTATCTTTACAGCCATCATGGTAGATCTGTTCCAGGAAGGAGCTGCCATGTCAAATTCTTTAGGCAGTTAGTGGGGGAGGTCAAATGTCCTCAGAGAAAACAACCAAGGTAAAGAGATAGATTTCAGGGTGGCCAAATCTTGATCTCCCACAATAGTGATGATCTTTCTCTTCCCAATTACTTTATACTCAACAAGTCCCTGCTGCATAATAAATGCTTAAGAATTATTTGTTGAATTAATGAATCCTAAAGTAATTGAAGTCTAGCCATAGATATCTCAACTTGAACTGCCATTCGGGGTTATTAGTCATAAACATTTGATACTCATTATTCTTGAATCCTGTATTTGCTAATTCATCTACCTGTTAAAATATATTTGTAACACCCAAATAAGTACTCACAGCACTCTCATAGTCATTCATGGACATGTGCAGAGGGGCACAAACCGTCACTCTCCTCACGTTTCCGCCTGAGGTTGAACAAGGCTGTGCTCTGCCTTCTTGTTTCAGTTCTCACATATAAAATAGTGTCTTTCTCATGGCCTATTTAGTGTCACATTTTTTGCATTTTTGTGCTATTGGTTAAGGGATTGTGCTGTTTAAAACGACTCTGAAGCATAGTGCTGAAGTGCTGTCTAGTGTTTCTAAGCACAAGAAGGCCATGATATGCCTATGGAGAAGATGCTCGGGTAGAGAAGTTTTGTTCACACATGAATTATGGGGTTTCGGGCCATGAGTTCAGTGTTAATGAATCAACAATCAGTAACTGCACAAAAAGGAAGAGTAAACTTGCTGATCTGTATGTGGAGCCCGTCCAGAGTGTGCGAAAGTAACATCTGTAACGCTAATGAAGCTATGAAAAGATGGAAAAGGAGACAGATTTGCATGTTCATGAGATTATGACTGCTTCTTTTTCGTTTGTTTGTCTTACAAATCATAGTGGACAGCACAGCTATGTGGCTGAAAGCCCACATTACCCAGGGTGGGGAAAATGTTAAACACTTCTTGGTTGGTGTTTTATTATAAAGAAATACTGCATATAATACATAAATTATTTGGAAATATATAAATTAAATAAGGTGTCTTTAAACAGAAATATACATAACATAGGCTATGTATCCATGGGTTGGCGCAAATGTTCTGATCAGAGGCTCACAGGAATCTAACCCTATATTTCCCACAGGAGTGATGGCTCAATATTCTCTAACTCAGCGTTCACAGTGACTTTACCACAACAGCCATGAATAGCAAGAATGTGCTGTATGTACTCTCCTTGCCTTGACCTCACTTCAGTCCTGAGGATCAACACTCTTGTTCTCTTTTCTTGACCATCTTCTTTTCTCGTCAGTGACACACTGCTGCTACTACCTCACAGGTATCA
This sequence comes from Diceros bicornis minor, assembly GCF_020826845.1. Classification (NCBI taxonomy): domain Eukaryota; kingdom Metazoa; phylum Chordata; class Mammalia; order Perissodactyla; family Rhinocerotidae; genus Diceros; species Diceros bicornis. The sequence continues at coordinate 62,952,915 of NC_080743.1, forward strand.
CCTATATCAGTGCTTCTCAAATTTTAATGCACCTAGGAATCCCCTACTGATGTTGATAAACGCAAATTATCATTCAGTAGTCTGAGGTGAGGTATAAGATTCTCTATTTCTAACAAGTTCCAAGGTGATAATGTTGCTGCGTGTCCCTGAACGACACTGAATAGCAAGGGACTACATTCTGCCTCCTTCTTTTTGTTTAGAATACTTGAAGCAATAATTTCACTCCAATAGGTCTCTATAGTTAAACAGTAAGAATGGTCAGTGGCAAAATTGTGTTTCTCCTCAGGGGCTCAGAGAAGTCACTAAGCATCAAGGAAAGTGTGAGTCTCTTGGCCAAGTGAGAAGACTTTTAACAAGAGCATCAAATATCTCAAGTACTACAAACAGGTCAGGGAGGAAAAGAATAAGAAAAGTCTATAAATTTGGCATAAATTCAACACAGATTTTTATTGAGAACATATTACATGCAGGTAAGACTTTGCCAGAGATAAAATATTAAAAAGACGTTGATTTTCTCTCAAGCTTAAAAATTATAAGGGGAAAGGGATTTAAATAGCTGCAACAAAGGGCAGGAAGTGAGGATTAGATTTGGCAAAGCACAGTTCAAGTGTGCTGGGAATTCAGTTATGGAAAAGACTGCTCCCACTTGTCAATCAGAGAAGGCCCTCTGGAGGAGTGATATCTGAAATGGAATTGATGACCCACTAATATTTGAATATGTGGAAATCTCTAGGACCTTATCTTTCAGAGTTATAATTTGAGTTTTAAGTCCCATAACTCAGATCAGAAAACCAAATCCTGCAAAATTGCCTTCAGCTTATATTGATAATGGACAATTAAGAAGAAATAAACAACAATGAATAAAGTAGCACAAGAAGAGTGGAATGGATATCATCACCGAGTTGGGTTTAGATACGTCCTGACCCCTGGGCTGCTGTGATCTCATACCAAAGGGCGAAGAGGGCTTGCAGGTTCACAGGGTGTCCTGATAAGAACAGAGATGGAAGTCACTCTCCATGAGGTGGAGATGAGAAATGAGGCGTAAGAAGGAAGGGGACTGGGAGGAGGAGAACAGAGGAGGAAGAAAATGAAAAGATGGGACAAGAAATGGGGAGTGAGGAAAAGAGCAGGAAGGATGGGCACAAAGAACTTACCAGCACTTCCTAAGCCAAAATGCAAGACCTGTCAGAAGCACCAAGGGCACTATCACTGCCAAGAAGATCAAGACCATGGACCTGCGACGCTCTGTAGATTTGGAGAGGCACAAGGATGTCATTTCAAATCCACACCCCATTTTATTGCATTTCCCTGGTCTTCCTTTGTTCATTTAACTGTCTGCCTCACCAGCCTCCTTTCTTCCTATTTCTTCTCTCATCCCTCCTCAGAGATGAATCCTTCCTGTAACCCTCAACATCCTCCTACATCTGTACATCCCTCATTTTCTGCTTTTTGATTTCTTGGATAACTTACTTTTATTTGTTGGGGGTCTGAAGTCCCTAGAATCCCAAATTTTTCATCTGACTCTCCAATTCTGCTTGAGGACAACCTACTCCCATTCCCAGTGAGGGCCCCAGTTCCTTCTTACCCCAGAAGAGGATGATTTCCTGGTCTCCTAGACTGCTGTGTTTCACATGGCAAGACAGGCCAGCTGCCTCAATGGCTTCCACATCTAAGGATACCTGAAGATACCATGTCCCATCCGCATTGGGCAAGAAGTCACTTCGCTGAGTGCCCAGAAGCTCCTGCTCACCCTGCATCCACATCACCCGAATAGGCTTTGGGTGGAAGCCAGAGACATGGCAAACCAGCATCAGATGGTCAGGACCAGGACTGGGACCAGTGGACAGCCAGGCCTCTGGCCTTACTGCAGAGGACAGGAAAGATATTCAGATGAGGACTCTACCACAGACTAGAAGTTCAGATCTTCACATCAGTTTAGATAGACACATTTCTCCCACTTCTAGGAATCTGTCAACTATTATTCCCTCTCCCTCTTAGCTCCTTCTCAGGAAGGTGGGAAGGGGATAATGGGAAGGTGTGATTTTAAAATAGAAAATTTTTCGTGGGAGGTTTCAGGACATACCTTGTCGCTGGAGATATGCCTTCCCTGCATCAAGAAGACCCATGAGGAAACGTGGGCAGGTTTCAAAGAAGAGCTTGTGTAATATTTCCAGGGCGTCTTTATCTGAATTGAATAGCGTACAGATATGCTGAGCCCTACTTCCACCATTTGGAGATGGCAACCATGAATTCTTCTGGAAGCTCACGAGATCTGACCCTTGATAAGCAATCCGTATGAATCCTATAGAGGCTTCCTCCAAGTGCAGATCACAGCCTCCTGCCAACTGTACCTCAAAGGGATCTGGTGAAGATGAGTTGCGAATTGATGAAAGAGAGAGCAGAAAAGAAAAAATGAAATGAATGGAAGCAAAAGACAACAGAAGCAGAAGGGAGAAGTTTAGGAGATGTGAGCGAATGGAGCAAAGTTTGGTTTGATCAGAGGTTCAGTAAAAGGAACATTTGTGGTAGTTGGAGATCAAGGAAGAGATGAATGAATTGAGGAAGAGGGCAAATTGTTCAAAGAAGGTAACATGAATGGTGTGGGCAAGAGAATAAAGTAGGACTGAGTGTGATAAAGCTGGCATTATAATTACCTAGAGTGAATGGAATGCAATAAGTTACAATGAATGTTATCTACAGAGATTGCTGAAGAGCTGGAATGGTGGAGAATATCACCCATCAAGGAGTCAATGAAAGAGTGAGGAAGCTGAGGGTATCTGGTTGAAGGACAGAGAATGGGGTGATCACAAGAGACCACTAATGGAAGATAATAAGAAACAAGCCTTCAGTCAATGGGAGAGGAGTTTGTAAGTAACAGAAGACTTGAAACCTTTGAAGAATCAGAGTCTGGATTATGATCCCTGTCCAAAGTGTGTAAGTGCAGTTTTATGATGAGGAGAAGTGTGGTTCAGAATAGAGTGAAGGCTATTTTCTAGAGGAATAAGAAAATCATTGAGACACATACACCTTCCACCCATATCCCCACTCTCCATGGAGGGAACTGAACTCACATTCAAGCTGCCATTGACTGGCATAGTCATGAAGTGCCTGAAGAAATCCAATGGACATCGTATGGAGTGACTCTTTCAGGTCCATCCACTCCTCATTGCTGAAGTTGCCCTTGGACCAGGGCCACAGGAAGAAGATAGTGCCAGAGTTGCTCTCCCACCCATGAGTCTGCAACTCACCCAGCCAACCTGAGCCCAGATTTTCTTCTGAGGAACGGTTGTAAAAGGATGAGATCTGGATGAGTTGGAAGGAGACTGGCTCCTGGAAGTCTGTGGCAAAAAAACAGATAAAATGAGGAAAAAAAGGCATTGGGAAGGAGAGAAAATGGAGAAAGCAAGGTGCCAGAGAGGGGAAACTCAGAATCGGAAAGAAAGGGGAGCCATAGTTATCTCAGGAGACATTTGCCTGCCCCAGGGCCCCATGCTTTACATTCAACCTTCAGAAGAGCACAGGGACCTGGTCAGGGATACTCAGAATGGAAAGAGGCCAACACTCTCAGCCTCAGGGTATACACTGGGGAAATCCCACCACACACAGACACACACACACACACACACACACACACACACACGCCCTCTTGCACCCAACTGGGCAGTTGCCAGGGTTCTTACCATCTTTATTGTCACCACCCGGGAGGAGAACCACTAGCAATGGAAGTTGCAGAAACAGCATTTCATTTGCAGATGTTCTTTCTTTCTCTCAGAACAGTTGGTCTTTGATTTCTGTTCTAAACAAGCCTATCCCATAATACGTCTATTCTGACTTCTTCTCCTTCTAACAAAAAAATCTTTGTTTTAATCCTTGTCTGCAAAAAACAAAATCTACTCCTTCCCTAAACCCTGAACCACCTACTCAACTCTCATTTCCCCTTTAGTTCTGTTGACTTCCTACTCAGATCTTCATTTCTGCTTCAGTTCTCTGGACCGCCTACTCAGACTCATTGCCTCTCCAGTTCTGAACCTCTCTCTGGCTTCCAGCTTCTCTCCCTGTCACCAGCGTCCATCCCTTCACCTCCCCCTAATTCAATTGCTGTGGAACAAGTCTTGTGTGGCGTTGAAAAGTCACTTTACCTCTATGGCCTTTTCCTTTCCCTCATATAATAAAATCATGAAGCTAAGTTGTTTTCCAGCACCCTACCTAATCTTCTCATGCTCCTGCTCTTTTCTGTCACTCTGTCCTTCTCTTGCCCTTCTGAATATTGCCCTAGTATTCTCTTCCCCCATCTCACTCTTTTCCCACCTTATTCATATATCTGACTTCTCATTCGTTGCCTTATTTGCTTTGTCAGAACCCTTATGATTGCCCCGTGTAACAGTATAAATTGTCACCAATTCTCTATTATTCTTAGGGAAGAACCAGTATCATCACAGAGATCACAGGAATATTGAAATACATAAAGAAAACCCCTCTGTTTTACTTGCATTGATATATATTCACTCACCAAACAGTCACTTAGCACCTGCTAGATAAATATCTTGCTACACTTAAGACTATACAGTGGTAGACAATGCTATCACTTTATTCAAGGAGCTTTTAGTCTACATGGGCAGAAAAACACTCAAACCAAGAACTAGAAATCTTGGTGCACTGAGTTATCTTATAATGTTTAGACTCTGTAGACAAAAATAAGCATCCTTTAAACAATATTTTCTAAAGTGTGGATCTTTAACTGGTGTTTGCCCACTCAGAATCTTGACTTCAGTGATTGGCTTGAGGTATTCGATCTATACCCCTATTGTACTAGATCCTCAACTTCTATCAGAGTATCTGGCAAGTGGTAGGTGCTTGATGAATATTTTTAAATGATTGAATAATTCAGTTCAGGCATCCAATTATTTCTTTAAAATTATGGAGATCTTCAACATAAAAATTTCTTGCAACATCAGAAAGCATTACATGTAACCCTACTTAGTAAAATGAGAATCTTATACAGTTTTATTTGGGATGAAAGCACATGCTAATAAACATGAAGTTCACACAGAGGGTCCTTGTGTAATTTCCTATTACTTATAACAAGAGACCAATGAGAACTCATGGGAAGTATATTTAACAGAGTATTTTGGAATCATTTATCCAATAGGATAAGCAGGGACTTATCTTCTTACTGGTCCTGCTTGAATGTTCCATGCTTGTCTTATCAAAGGCTGGTCTCTGCTGGACATGCTGACCTTCTTGTTTGATGGTGTTTTTAACTGTTTAAAGGCTCTTAAATATTTGTTTGTACTTTGTATCATTAGGATAAATGTGTTTGGGCTATTCATTTTGTTATTTCTTGGTTTACAAGTAAAAAGAAATTATCTCATACTAATTTAAGGCAGAAAAAAATTTTGAGGGGCTGGCCAGGTGGCATAGCAGTTAAGTGCGCGTGCTCCACTTCGGCGGCCAGGGTACGCAGGTTCAGATCCCGGGCATGCACCAACGCACCGCCTGTCAAGCCCTGCTGTGGCAGCGTCCCCTATAAAGTAGAGGAAGATGGGCACGGATGTTAGCCCAAGGCCAGTCTTTCTCAGCAAAAAAAAGAGGAGGATTGGCATTGGATGTTAGCTCAGGGCTAAATCTTCCTCACAAGAAAAAAAAAAAATTTGGAAAGTTAATATTAAAACATGGAAAGCTGGATGGGCTTCACTCTCATAATTACAATGTTAAAATTCTGGATAATTAAAATCACAACTTTTCTTGAATCCATCAGAGAGCTGAAGTATCAGAGCGAAGGGGAGCAGAGTACGTGACTCCAAAATATGCCACTTTGGCATTTTTTTGAGGTGAAGATAATCAAGGCCCAGTAACTCAAGAAAAAGTTTTACCTCTCCCTTAACTACCTAAAAGAATTTAGAGGGGCTGGCCCGGTGGCATAGCAGTTAAGTGCACACGCTCCACTTTGGCGGCCCGAGGGTTCACAGGTTCGGATCTCAGGCGCACACCAACACACTGCTTGTCAAACCATGCTGTGGTGGCGTTCCATATAAAGCAGAGGAAGATGGGCACAGATGTTAACCCAGGGCCAATCTTCCCAGGAAAAAAAGAGGAGGATTGGCATCAGATGTTAGCTCAGGGCTGATCTTCCTCACAGAAAAAAAGAAAAAAGAATTTAGATAATGGGCCTGGCTCAGAGAGAGAGTTGTTACCAGAAATAACTTTACCTAAATGAACCATCTGTATGGCAGAGCAAACATCTAATTACCAAAAATCTGCCCTTCTATTGTCTTGTGAATTACCCTCCTCCTCTTTGAAGCCCCAGGGCCCTGGTTCATTCTTTTGCTCAGGACGGCATATGAGCCTCAACTGCCCAACTTGCCCTTGGGTCTCATAGCTTTTGTGGGGTTTCCATACCTACAAAATTAAATTTATTTTTCTCTTGTCCATCTGCCTTATGTCAATTTAATTATTAGACCAGCCAAAGAAGCTAGAAGGGTTGAAGGGAAAATTTTTCTGCCCCTATAGTTTTGGCAACCTAGATAGGACCTTCACTGGCTGGACACTGCTCACTCTGGGGCTGCTGCAGCTGAGAGATCCTGGAACCTCTGACAAAGTCTGGCAGAAGGTAAAAATTCTTACCACGTCACTCGCTCAGGTCTCTACCTGCAGAGTCTGGTGGAAACAAGAGCGATGAGAGCCCTTTTTTATTTTTCTAAATATAGATTACCAGAAGAAAATATTTGTGGAACTTCTTTCTTGGGTATAGAAACTCTGGTAAAACTTTGGTGTAGGTACTCTTGTTTTCTATTGATCGTTTTCCTCTGTTTTCCTTTGTCTCTTGTTTGATGTCTCGAGAGCTTGGCTTTTTGACTGGTGAGAATATTCACTCTAGTCTCCAGCAACCACAGGAAGCATGTACTGGTATGCATCTGGCATACAGCTGAGTAGGCTGTGGATACAAGCTGAAACTACACTGGGTTTAACTTGGGTTGGGCTGGGTCCAGTGTGAGGCCTCTTCATCTGACTATGCCAGCTCTCAGGGGACTCATGTCACAAGGGGTCCCAGTCTATAAATTGCCTTTGTTGTCTCAACTTTCACTATCTCATTATGATAACAAGGGTCTTTGCTTTCTTAGGCTGGATTTTGTGAGGGCTGTATCTTTTGTACTCTCCTTTGTGACACCTCTTGCATCCATGGTTAAGCCATAAAAAGGCTTGTTGGTTTGAGTCACTATTAACATTAATAGATCTGACTCATCAATGACCAGGCAATGAATCCTTTGAATTGGAAAAACTGCTAGATTGAAAAAACTTTTAGAGAGCTCTCATCCCAAACAATTGTCTTATTGGTAGCTTAAAAAACACCAAATTAAAAGTAGTAACAAAGCAGTATAACAGCTAGACTTAGAGACCCCTTTAACAGGATAAAAGAATAGAAATTAGACTTAGAATAAAAGTTAATGTCCACATCCAACATTAATACCGCTTCTTAAAAACTGCCCTGTCTCCTTAGCAAATTCCCAGGCCCTCCTACAAATAACCAGGAAATGGATCAGCTGGAAGCCAACGTTCAGAGGCTAATAGAAGCAATAGTAGAGGTGTTCCCCTTAAGATGAATTGGTCTAGAGTTGAATTGTGTACCCAGAAAGAAGGAGCGCATCCGACGGCCATGTTGATTGCTTTATGCAGACTTTAAAAAGGCATAATGCACTAAGCCATGAAACTCCAGAATATAGAAATCTTTCCATTTTTGCCTTAATAGGAAATTTTTTCCTCAATACAAAAAGGCAAATTCAAAATAGTGGGCAGGAGTCGACTAGTCAACCTCTAAGCATGGTAATGAAAATGACTCCCCAATTCTTTGAAGAGAGCTTGCATCAATGCAAAAGGAAAAAAGAACTAAAATCAGCAATTCTTGATTGGCAACTTGAATCTTTAGAGAAACAAAAATGTAACTGAGAGCAACTCAAAATTCACTCAGACTTTTTCCTATTTGCCCTCAGACATTTGCAGATATTGTTAAAAAATCAGGATATTGGACATAACAATTGTCCTGCATTTAAGAAAAATAAGGAAAAATTTAAATTGTAATTACCTTGGAGTTCTGATAATAGATGAATATACCCCAAAACTCCTAGCACAAAACTTGCATTTTTTATCTATTCCTTGAAAATGTAAATCTCACATGTTTTTAAAATGTAAACACCCCAGGTGATAACTAAAAAACTAAAATAATAATAAACATAGGATGCTTAAAACCCAAAGAAATAAGTATACCACCTTCTGGCACATTTGCTGAAGAACTATGGTCCCAGAACCTATAAATATCAATACAAGTGGTCAAAATCTTACTAAAGACAATCTAGAATTTTGTATCCTGAGAACCTGGCTTGGTAACTGTCATGTTGTGGGCTCTAATATACGGCCAAACAGAAATATGGGTGGCACCACATTTGTGAGGAGATACGGCTGAATAGAAATGTGGGTTGAACTTTGTGGCTAAGTGTTCTACCAAACTGCTGCCAGCCTTCATGGAAATTACAATGGCCGTTATGAGAAACATTCCATTGAAATAATGTCATTTAAGAAGTGCCCTTAAGAGCTTGGGACATCTATTTTAATTGGCACGCAGAAGCCTAGCCTCTGAAAGTTTCAAAATTTCAAAATACCTTCATTGAAAAATTTGTTGTAAATGGCTAATGAAAATTAGAGACACAAGTGGTACCCAAAATAAAAGACCATAAGACGAATGCAACACTTACTGCTCCCCTCTATCCTCCTTTATTCCAGTACTCATTGTAGCAATCGGTTATCTGAATTGCTTTTGCATTCTAAAGAGACTATTAAAGAGTTACCTTTTAAAAGAAGACCACTCAAGGCTACAGGCAATCACCCTCAGGTAAGTTGCACTCCTTGATCAAAGGCCAAATGAAGGGCCATAGTTAAAGAATTTCCTAAACCCAGGGAGCAGTCACAAAAGTTTTTGTAAATAGATTATATTCAGTGCCTGATAAAAATTTTGTTTTAGGCCTGCTCCCCTAATCCAAGATAAAACTATATACCCAGAGGGAAAGAAAAACCTTCTAAAACCCTTGTAAAAGGATTTATGGGTGGATAAGTCTATGATGTCATTTAGGCTGCCACCCAATTTTTTGAGAAGTTGAGAGTAAACTGTTCTTATCTTAAAAATCATTGCAAAACTAGAAATGAAGCTCTGGAGTCAGTTCAAAGTTTGTATTCCTTTTTACCAATTCCAAAACCTCTCCTATATAGCTTAAAAGGCTTGAAACTCACATTCTTTTCCTGTGCATTTGAGATGTAAATGTTCTATCTGGTCTCCTCCAGGAGCTCTTAGGTAGACCATCCCCAATTCCTAAGACTGAAAGAAAAAAACAGAGAAAAGAGACTTTTTAAAAATACAAACTGCTGTAGAAGCACTCTTGCCCAAAATCTAGTTGAAGGACAAATACAAATCTTAAGTGCCTTCTCCATAAACATTAGTAGAAGTTTTAGCCATCTAAGCAAGTAAACTAAACTTATTCCAACTGTTCTTTTATAAGCTAGTGAGTTTTGTATTACCATACCAGTCTCACAGAGAAAATTTCAAAATGGTCTCTGCATGTCTGCATGTTTACGTGGGTTACGTATGTGTCGTATTTTTATACCTCCAGAGGGAATTGCCAAATATAATTTATAAAAGAGCTATATTTAATTAACTTAAAGAAAAATAAGCACATATGTAAATTTAATTCTCAGAAATATAATAGAAACTAACCCAAGTGAATTTCAGATTCATAAGATCTGGAAAATTATCTGGTACTAAGGCTAGTTTAATTTGTTGGCTTAATTAAAATGGACATGTCTTTAGAGATATCAGCATTAAATATAATACTTTTATTTTACCTAGACTTACTAAAGGTTAAATGAGTTTATGTTATCTCTGAAAAAATTTGAAAGCAAGGAAAATAGCTTGGAATAATGACTGACTTGATCTAATGTCTCAAGAAATTTTTGTGTATAGTTCAGCTGTAATTGTTGGGAGCAATTGATTTTTTTTTTTTTCTGTATAAGTTTCAGGTGTACAGCTTTATAATTTAACATCTGTACACACCGCAAAATGTTCACCACTACAATACTAGTTACCATCAATTACCACACAGTTGACTCCCTTCACCCATTTCACTGGTACCTCAACCCCCTTCCCCTCTGGCAACCACAAATTTCTTCTCTGTATCTGTGATTTTGTTTTTGTTTTATTTTGTTTGTTTATTTGTTTTGTCTTTTTAGATTCCATATATGAGTAAAATCATGTGGCATTTGACTTTCTTCATCTGACTTATTTCACTTAGCCTACGTCTATCCATATTTTCACAAATGGCAAGATTTCATTCTTTTGTATGGCTGAGTAGTATTCTATTGTGTATATATACCACATCTTCTTTCCCGTTCATCCTTTGGTGGACGTTTAACTTGTTTTCATATCTTGGCTTTGGAAAGAATGCTGCAATGAACTTGGGGGTGCATGCAACTTTTCAAATTAGTGTTTTAGTGTTCTTTGAATATATACCTAAAGTGGAATTACTGGATTATATGGTAGTACTATTTTTAATTTTTTGAGGAACCTCCCTACTGTTTTCCATAGTGGCTGCACCAATTTACATGCCCACCAACAGTGCACAAGTGTTCTCTTTTCTTCACATCCTTGCCAACACTTGTTATTTCTTCTTTTTTTGATAATAGCCTTTCTAACTGGTATGAGATGATATCTCATTGTGGTTTTGATTTGCATTTCCCTGATGACTAATGATGTTGAGCATCTTTTCATGTAACTGTTGGCCATTTGTATGTCTTCCTTGGAAAATTGTCTATTCAAGTCCTGTGCTTAGTTTTTAATCAGATTTTTTTTTCTGATATTGAGTTGTGAGTTGTTTATGTATTATGGATATTAACCCCTTATCAGATATATTATTTGCAAACATCTTCTCCCATTAAGTAGGATGCCTTTTAATTTTGCTGATGGTTTCCATTGCTATGAAAAACACTTTTAGTTTGATGTAGCCCCGTTTGTTTATTTTTGCTTTTGTTGCCCTTGCCTGAGGAGATAAATCTTAAAAAATATTGCTAAGAACCAATGTCAATGAACTTACTGCCTATGTTTTCTTCTAGTAGTTTTATGGTCTCTGATCTTACATTCAAATCTTTAATCTATCATTTTGAGTTTATTTTTGTATATGGTGTAGGATAATAGTCCAGTTTTGTTCTTTGCATGTAGCTATCCAGTTTTCCCAACATCATTTATTGAAGAAACTGTCTCTTCTCCATTACCTATTCTTGCCACCTCTGTTGTAGATTAATTGACCATATAAGCATGGGTTTATTTCTAGTCTTTTGATTCTGTTCCATTGATCTGTGTGACTTTGGGGGGAGCAGCTGATTTAGATAAATGTAAGCAGAATAAGAATTTTTAGGTGAACTCTTTTCAGCAATATTTATGTTTTATAGTATGTCTCCTTAAATAGTTTCCCCAAATCTTTTTGGTAACTTAATACCTTAGAATTTTACTAAGTTGAGTTAAATGATAGAAATTCATTGAATATATAGATCTTTTCTAAATAGGATAAAATACTGAAAATTAATTACTGAACATAAGTTTATCCACTTTGGGTTTCTTTTTACAGAGGAACTAAAGATATTTGGGTCTATTAGTAAACATATTTTGTACCACATTTGAAAATTTACAATGCGGAAGAATATGCTTTTACACATTATGAAATATATTCATAAATTTGCCAATTGAAAGAATACTGGTGTAACAGACAGTTCACACTTCCTTTCTTCATGGTTTTCACTTGAAATTAAAATATCTAAGGTTAAAAAATTCTAATTAATATATGTGATTAAAGCCACTAGAAATAATAGAGGAAACAAATCTTATGCAAGGATAGTGGGATGAGTTTTGGAGTAAGAAAAATATGAGATAAGAAGATGCATTTTTGTTAAGGGAAAAGAAAATACATTTGTCTCAAAGTAAAACTGCTTATTTCAAAACGGGAATGGCGAGAATTAAAGGACCAATTAAATAGAAAGTTGGTAAGAGAGACAAAGACAGAGAAAAATTTCACCTTGTGTAATCAAGCTGGCTATAATTAAAGTGTTATTATAAGGGTTTTAAAATAAGCTTTAATGTCAATAGCAAACTTTTGTAAAACTTAATCCTAATTGTCTTTTATCTGCTAAAAGGACAAAGTTTTCTTGGACTATTGGTCTTCTCCTGATAAGAGATTGTGAAAGTATTTTCTTCATCCTTTATGTAATTTAACTCAGAAGCAAAGATTTTCTGTTTTATCAACATAATTTCCTGTGCGTCATGTTATCTTTATCATCAGGTCTTTGTTTACTCAGGAAAACTGAGTCTTATTAATATTAAAACAGCTAAGTTTGGCTCACAACTATGTAAACGTCTGTGTTTGCCTTTGAAATATTTTATTGTCACTTTAGTTAAATAGATAATTAAGTATTGTTTTATAATGATCTGTGGTCTTTTTTTAGTCAAGTGCCCAAAACTTTTGATGTTTTTGACAAACTTCACAAAGTTAAATTCTAAATGAATCTTTTTTGATCTCACACTAAATTTGGGTTTTTCTAGATGGACCCTGGAAAATCTCAAAATATTTGCTCTCTGTCCTTGTAAATATTTGTTCTCTGTCCTAATAAACTAATTAGAATTATTTGATATGTTAAATTACATGAGAAGCACTATCAAGAAGTAATAATTATATTTGTATATTTACATATTATAAGCATTCCAGAAATTGCTTAAAATTCCCAGAAATCTTATATGTCTTAGCATAATTTTGTCACTTGTAGTTCTAGTTTTTATATTCAGATGTGTGTCACAGAAATAACCAAGTTTTCTTGGTAATTGCATTGTAATGCACTGTCATCAGACCATTAACCATGGCCATTCTTAAGACTGTCATTTACAGAACGTTATCATTTTACACTGATGTCCTTGCAAATGTGTTTTATCTTCAGAGAGATTCATGGAAAGAACTCTGACATGTACTCTAGAATACAGGTTTCTGATAACTTGAAGATCATACCATTGAACCTGGTAAGAATTTGCAGAACTCTAACAAAGAAACAAATGGCTTCATAAAACTGCTAACAAAAGATCAAGGTCAAGAATTAATTTCAAAGGACTGAATGAACTGATGAAGGTGATTATAATTGTTACAGCTTTTTGTTTGAAACATTTGTTAGTTCTTTTTTTCCCCCAGATTTAAGGAAAACTTTTTCCCTTAAATTATCAGCAATCTGGTAAGACATACCACTGTGAACAATGATGACACATTTATCTTTTTCTCCTTACCTGATCCTTTCAGAATTTGGAAACTCTTAATCAGTATTCTTATTTTCATAACCATATAGTTATATCATAAATTCAATAAGAATCTGTTCTCCTCTTAGCAGAATACAATTGGAAGCATTGGTTATATTACTAAGGTTTTGACTGTAATGTCATGTTTGAGAGAGATGTGCATAAACTCAGATATGATCAAACACCTTTAAGGAGCAAAGGTTGACTTCATGGAGCCAATAAAGCCCCTTGTAAAAATCAGTGAGGCACTTTGCTTTCAGGGTTTCTGGTGACCATACCAGGTAAGGAAGGTCACTACTCAGAAGCCTCAGGATAATTTGAGGATATTTGCTCAAGAAGAGAGGAATTCATTCAAATCCATAGGTCTTGCGGGCAAAGTCTGATGGAAAGAACTTGCCTTGGCTTCTTGGCCTTGAGAGGCTTGTAAAAGTCCAATCTAAGATGCCTTATGAAAAAGTTACAGCAAAGCAAATTTTAAAGACCCTATATCATCAATCACTATTCTTGCTGCTTTTATGTAAAGAATCAGGCCAAGTTGATTGAAGCTCGACTTCGTTTGCAAACAAATTAATCTTATTGGGTTATCTTTTGATAAAAGTGCAAGTGAATTTAAAGAGAAAAATTATGTTTCAGTAATACACCTTTGTGGATATCAAATTCTAGTCCTGTTTATTGCCTTTGATGTTTTATTTATCCCTATAAACTAGACTAGATCCCGAATTCTTCTGGTTTCCTCCAACATTTGGCTACAACTCTCCAAACTAACATTTCCAATTTTCTCCCATCCTTCTGACTTGGAATCATTGAGAACTAAAACTGCATTTTTCCCCCAGCCAAGCAAGCTAAAGCTGGGCAACCAGATATAAACTTCAGAGTAATGACAACAGCTTATGTAAAGACAAACTTTGTGGCTCTGCTGTCTGGGCTACTGAGAAAGATCATCAGAGACATTCAAACTATGAACGAGGAAAATCTATCAGATGGCCACTGCCTGCCCTCACTCCATTTGAAGATGCCTGAAGCTGGAGAATGCAAAAATCTTCTCAATTGGCTGCCTTCAGAACTCAGAAACTGGGATTATGATTTGCTCCAATTATTAACCATTGTTTTTATTTTGTTTCAATGGAAATGCATTTTATTAAATGCCTAATTGCTTGCACCATGGACCTAAATTTGGGAGCCCACATATATCACCACCTCTTCAAATGAGACATGTGGGAGATCAAGATTTGGCCATCCTAAAATATATCTCTTTACCTTGATTGTTTTCTCTGAAGGACATTTGACCTCCCCCACTAACTGCTTAAAGAATTTGACATGGTGGCTCCTTCCTGGAACAGATCTTCTATCATGATGGCTGTAAAGATAATGCAGGATAGAGGTTACACTAGGAAAGGCACCAAGCCTCTTTTATCAAAAACTCTGTCTCTCCCTGACCACATTATCTATAGATGACCCTGAAAAGAATTGTCTTCCTGCCCTCTGAAGTCCCAGACCACTACCCACCCCCAACATGTTCCTTGCCTTTAGCTGCAATACTTAAGCAAGCAGCTCAGACAGAGGTACGAGTTGCTCATTTCTGAGTTTCTCCCATGTATACATGTTATTAAACTTGGTATTTTTTTCTCCTGCTAACCTGTCTTGTTAATTATTTGGACAGCCATAAGAACCTTAAGGGAAAGGGCAGAGGGAGATTCTCCCTCTTCCCCCGACAGACACAACTGTTTAACTGAACTGACCTATTCTCAAAGCTGAAAAACTCATTCAATGAGATACGGAGCAATCTACCAACAACTTCTGGACTGTGAAACTTCTTGGTGAAATTTTACGGGTGATACTGAAAGGCAGCAGAATACATGACCCAAAAATATGCCACTTTGGCATTGTTTTCAGCTGAAGACAATCAAGACCTAGCAGACTCAAGAAAAGCTTTTACCACTCTCTCATCAAAAAGAATTTAGATTGGGGGCCTGGCTCAAAGAGATAGCTATTACCAGAAATAACTTTATCTGAATGACTTATCTATATAACAGAGAAAACATCTAATTATCAATCATCTGCTCTCCTTATTGTCCTGTGAATTAACTCTTCCTCTTTGAAATGCCAAGACCTTATCTCATTTCTTAGCTTAGGATGGCATATAAGAATCAATTTCTTGGCTTGCTCTTGGGTTGAATATTTTTTATGGGGCTCTTGAATGTATTAAATTAAATTTGTTTTTTTTACATTAATTTGTCTTATGTCAATTTAATTATTAGACCAGCCAAGGAACCTAGAAGGTAAAGGGAAATTTGTGGCACTCTTACAGTGGCAACCAATTAAACCAAAATCTAAGAAAAGACAGATTTTTCCAAGGAAACAACAGATGCAAACTTTTGCTAACTTGGGACAGATGCCAGATGCCAGATGCTATAGAAGTCAGTAAGAATGATTCAGCTAAAACTGTTAACAAATTACTAAAGGCTAGCATGAGTATGCAGAAATCCTGAGAGTCAGAAACACAGGAAATTCACCTGTATCTAGGCTTTTTTCCATAGACCTCACCAGCGGTGCCTGAAAGTTTGGCGTCAAGCTTATAGACTAGAGAAATCCTTTCTCTTGGTGCAAGCCTGAGGTCTGAGATTAGTACTGCATGAGAAAGGCGCGGAGTCCCAACCAGATCTTTCTCCACTATCTCCCACACAGAAAAAAGCCTTAACCTGGTGGGGGAAGGGTAGAAAGCCCTGTTCCCTTCAGGGAACAGGTGAAGGTGCATTGCAGCTGGGAGAAAAGGAAAAATTGGGATGGGACAGTAAACATCCTGTCTAGACTATCAGGGGTTCCATATTGCTGAGAGACAGGAATTTTTGTGTGTGTGTGGTAGAATTGGTTTATAACATTATATAAATTTCAGGTGTACATCATTATATTTTGATTTCTGTGTATATTACATCATGTTCACCACCCAAAGACTAATTATAATCTTAGAAAGGTAGGAACTCTTAAAGGCCCAGTCCCAAAACCTAAAACACAAAGCATCTGCCAAGAACGAGACTGAATCAGAACAAAGTTGATTGTCCCCACCCCCTCTACCAAGCATGTTAGCAAGCATCCAATCACAAGAGCAGTCACTGCTGGAAGAGAAGCATGAGTATGGAGATAATTCCTCTTGAGGCACAGCACAAAGGAAACACCAAATCCTGAGAGGGAAGCAGACATTAAGAAAACCCCCCTGGCAACAGCCCCACCCTACAAACAAAGTAATGCTAGAGTAATTTAAAGACTGTTTAAACAGCAAAACACAAACTCAGTTAACTCCTGACTAGATTGATTCAAATTCCCACACTCAATGCTTAGCAAAAGAAAAGGTATGCCCATTTCGAGGTCCCGCCAAAAACACTATTTATCTCAGTGTCTATTACTCTACACAAGATGGCTTCATTTCAACCAAAAATTATTAAATACACACAAAAAACAAGGGGACTGGAGCCCACAGACACCTCAGAGGGTCTTCACTTGCCCTTTGAGTCACAGTAACCAAGAGAAAGCAACATTAGCAAATTAAAACAAAGAGACAACAAAAATAACAACAGCAACAAAAAACATCATGACAGGTTGAAAGAGAGAAAGAGGGGGAGATAGAGACCTAGAGATATTGAAAAAAGGAAAAAGTTTTATATTTTAGGACCTTTGAAAGCATTTTTTTGGCTTTGTAAGTATGAGGCCCTACATTTTCCTTTTACAATAGACCCCAGAAATTATGTAACTGTAGTGCTTCTACCCTTGAGTGTGGGGTGGAGAAAGTGAGGAGGAGGCATTTTGGATTTGAGTAGGAAAGAGAAGGAAGAATTAACTAAATGAGAAATGGAGTTCCGGGACCAAAGTGTTGGGAGATGGTCAGAGACACCAAGGCCATAACAGATTCAGAAAGAGAAGCAAGAATCAGAGAGGAGGAGCAGAGCAGGAAGAGAAGAGGGAAATGAAGGGAGGAGGAAGAAGAAGGAGGGAAGCAGAAGGAGGCAAAGGAGGGTGAGATGCAGGAGGAAAAGGATTGCAAAGAGAACTGGAGCAGAGCCACCAGTTCCTTCAGCTCAGCTCCTGTGGGCAGAGTTAATCCTGATCAGGGATCCAGGAAGCATCTTGTACCTGAGTCGTGATCCCACACTGGATATGAAGCTTTCTCAGCCAGACCCACTCCTGAGTGTACACTTGCGTATGGTGGGTGGAGGACAAGATCTGAAAGAGGAGAAAGGAAAGGGGCTTCTTGGGAACTTCTTGGGAGCTGAGGGATACTAAGAATTGGGTGAGCTGAGTAAGAGTACAACTGGAGGCAAAAATCAAGAGATAAAATGGGTGCAGGGGGAGGTGATGAGGCCCAGGATTAAAAAATAAAAGAATTGAGAGAGAAGGAGATGGCTATAAAGGTCACTGATAATCGGGTGCTCTCAGACATAGGAAATCCCAGAGAAGAAAACTGGGCTGGATGGGATATACCCTGATTAGAATTCAACCAGGCAGGTTATCCCAGCTGTCCTCGGGTAGTCCAGCATTGTTCTCTGCATCACCAAAACTCTCTGGGTCTCTCATCTTCATTCTGTAGGGGAGGAAGACTGTCCTCTACCCACTCTGGGTCCTTTCTGGCTGGGGTACAAATTAAATTGACTTGAGACACAATAACAGAAGAAAATCAAACAAAGCTTTATAACATGTATATACGGGAGAGACCCAGAAAAACTGGATAATTTCACAAAATGGCAGAGGTTTTCATCTTAAATAACATATTCAGGTAAAGACAAAAGAGGATATTGTGGGTTGGGGGAGTCAGCTATGGGAGATTACCAAAAAAGCACAGTAAACAAGGGTACACAGATTTAAGTCTTTGCCTTCTGCATTGATAAGTGTTTCTAGAAATAAGGTCATCCCCCCTTCTTCCTGGTACAGAGAGGGAGACATTTTTACAAATGGAGATTTCCCTTATAAATGTAAATGTCTCTTTTTTTTAAAAAAATTAATTTTTTTTTAATATTTTGTTTATTGCAGTAACATTAGTTTATGACATTGTAAAAATTTCAGGTGTACATCATTGTACTTCTATTTCTGCATAGATTGCATCATGTTCAGCACCAAAATGCTAATTACAACTCATCACCACACACATGTACCGAATTATCCCTTTCACCCTCCTCCCTCCCCCCTTCCCCTCTGGTAACCACCAATCCAATCTCTGTCCCTATGTGTTTGTTTATTGTTGTTATTATCTACTACTTAATGAAGGAAATCATACGGTATTTGACCTTCTCCCTCTGACTTATTTCACTTTGCATTATACCCTCAATGTCCATCCATGATGTCACAAATGGCTGGATTTCATCGTTTCTTATGGCTGAGTAGTATACCATTGTGTATATATACCACAGCTTCTTTATCCATTCGTCCCTTGATGGGCACTTAGGTTGCTTCCAAGTCTTTGCTATTGTGAATAACGCTGCAATGAACACAGGGGTGCATGTACCTTTACAAATTGGTGTTTTCAAGTTCTTTGGATAAATACCCAACAGTGGAAGAGCTGAATCATATGGTAGTTCTATCCTTGATTTTTTGAGGAATCTCCGTACTGTTTTCCATAGTGGCTGCACCAGTTTGCACTCCCACCAGCAGTGTATGAGAGTTCCCTTCTCTCCACATCCTCTCCAACACATGTTGTTTCCTGTCTTGTTAATTATAGCCATTCTGACGGGCGTGAGGTGATATCTCATTGTAGTTTTGATTTGCATTTCCCTGATAGTTAGTGATTTTGAACATCTTTTCATGTGTCTATTGGCCATCTGTATATCTTCTTTGGAGAAATGTCTGTTCAGGTCTTTTGCCCATTTTTTAATTGGGTTGGTAGTTTTTTTGTTGTTGAGATGCATGTGTTCTTTATATATTTTGGAGATTAAGCCCTTATCAGAAGTATGGTTTGCAAATATATTCTCCCAATTGTTAGGTTGTCTTTTCGTTTTGTTGATAGTTTCCTTTGCTGTGCAGAAACTTTTTAGTTTGATGTAGTCCCATTTGTTTATTTTTTCTATTGTTTCTCTTGCCCGGTCAGACGTGATGTTTGAAAAGATATTGCTAAGACCGATGTCGAAGAGCGTACTGCCTATGTTTTCTTCTAGAAGTTTCACAGTTTCAGGTCTTACATTCAAGTCTTTAATCCATTTGGAGTTAATTTTTGTGTATGGTGTAAGGTAAGGGTCTACTTTCATTTTTTTGCATATGGCTGTCCAGTTTTCCCAACACCATTTGTTGAAGAGACTTTCTTTTCTCCATTGTATGTTCTTGGCTCCTTTGTCAAAGATTAGCTGTCCATAGATGTGTGGGTTTATTTCTGGGCTTTCAATTTTATTCCATTGATCTGTGTGTCTGTTTTTGTGCCAGTTCCATGCTGTTTTGGGTCCTATAGCTTTGTAGTATATTTTGAAATCAGGGAGTGTGATACCTCCAGCTTTGTTCTTTTTTCTCAGGATTCCTTTAGCTATTCGGGGTCTTTTGTTGTTCCATATAAATTTTAGGATTCTTTGTTCTATTTCTGTGAAAAATGTTGTTGGAACTTTGATAGGGATTGCATTGAATCTATAGATGGCTTTAGGAAGTATGGACATCTTAACTATGTTAATTCTTCCAATCCAAGAGCACAGAATATCTTTCCATTTCTTGATGTCTTCTTCGATTTCTCTCAGAAATGTTTTATAGTTTTTGGTGTACAGATCTTTCACCTCTTTGGTTAAGTTTATTCCTAAATGAGACATTTGTAAATGTCTCTTAAAAAGGGTAACTTCTACTTTTACTTGGTTTTCAGAACTTTGAGAAGAATGATTTTAGCAAGGACCCTCCCAGTCTATCCATACTCAGAATTACCTATGGCAATGGCCTGTCCTGGGGACAGGCCTTCCATCTTAAATTTTTTAGGCAGTTAGTCTGGAGAGGTGGTCAAAGTTTCTTTCAGAGTCTTTTGTTCTTGAAAATAATCAAGGTAAAGAGACATATGTTGAGGTAGCGAATTCTGACCCCCTACAATTCATTGGTGCTCAGGCCAAAAACATGGCCATGTTCTTTTTAACAGCACTTATTTATTGCTTCCCCAAATACTGTCACAGCTCTTGAATTCCTCCCTCTTCTGTGAAGCTCCCCTCAGAACCTAGATGTGAGTTCCCCTCCCCACACAGTCCCACACACTCATCTGACATCCCCCTCCCCACCAACAGAAACCTCAACTTCACAGGTAGAGAAATTCACTGCTTTTATAACCATGTGTCTTTTATTGAGATTCTCGTCATTCTTCCCACTCTGCTTCAAGTTTTCTTCTTCCCATATTTCTGGCTTCCAGCAGCTCTTCCTGCATCTGGTCTGTGTGACTCGCCCTATCACAGCAAAGCTCTTTCAGGAAAAGAAGCTTTGAAGTGAGAGTCAAGATGAATTCCTGGATGAGACACCCGCTGGATGCAGTGAATTGGAGAAATCGTATCAGCATTCTGGCCTCAGTTTCTTTATCTCTAAAATGACTGGGTTGAAAGAACTGAATATTTTCTACCATCACTTTTGGCTCTAACATTCTATGTGTCTTACTTCTACGGGCTCTCATTCCTTCTCATCCATGTGTTCTTCTCTTTCCCACTCTGCTTCTCCCTCCTTCTTTCTCACTCTTCCACGTCTTTACAGTCATTCTCCACTTAGCCTTCATCTCAGCCCCCAGGGTCTCCTCTCCATTTTCTCATACTCCATATCTATTTAATTTCATCTCAGTCCTTCCTCCCTGACTGACTTTCAAACCTAAAGCATTGTTTTATCACATGACTGTTGGATTCTTGGAAGCAAATATATTTTTAAAATCAAAATTTAACTGAGTAAATTTCAAAATCAAATCAGTCAGCATCCCATATGGTAACAAGAAGGGAGCTCTCAGGGGTTGTACAAAATGGAAGGTTTATAGGAAGAAGGGTGGAGCAAGAAAGCTATTAGCAAAAGAGAAGAAAGGATTATTTTTAGGCCAGGACACTTATCTAGGGGGAAAGGAAAGATACGGATTTATCCTGAAGATTACCTCCTCTTCCTCTGGGGGATGGAAAGGATCCTCCTGGCAGATAACCTCATTGCTACTGGCCAGAAAATTTCAGACTGGCCGATTAAAATCTGAGAGAGAGTGAAACTGCAATTGAATGAGGTATTAAATCTAGATTTGGCTATTAGAATGAGTGACCCCATTTTGGGCCTGTGGTTTGTGTTTTTTAACAATGTGGAGTACAGTTCTGGATTCTATTTCTGGCAAGATGGCAGACTATAAAACTAGAAAAGACATAAAATACAGCCATAAATTTAAGATAAAAAATGTCTTTTAATTCTTTTTGTGTTCAGAGCTGCGTTCATGACAAAATTAGGGAAACTCCTAAGAACAAAACAAAGAAGAATTGGGGACCCAGAAAGGCAAGCAGGAACTGACACTTGGGCGTACCAGGCATTGTCTGGATTCCATGATGTTTGGCTTTATGGTTGCTTAGATCAGGAGATATGGCCTTGAGACCGAGCAAACAAGGGGAAAGGTTCAACTGAGGCTTCTGCTACACTCTCATCTAGTGCAAGAGAAAAATCCACCCAATTGTACAGGGGAGGAAGCTTGTCTGTCCTTGTATTTAATGAATGTTAGTTTGTTTTTGTTTGTTTCACATTCTGAGAATTACTAATCACAAGTATGAAATTGAAGTTTGAAAATATTCTACTTGTGTGACCCTATAATACACAATCCAATAAATTAAAATAAAAGGTGATTCCAAGTCTGTAATACCTCCATGACACTTGCTGAACTGTAAAGCAAAGTTAATCTCCCTATCTCCAAATACATCCCATTCTGAGATACTGAGAGTTAGGGCTTCAACATATGTATTTTAAGACACAATTTAGCCCATAATATTGGATATTTCCACTTTTCAAAATCTTCATCACTTGACTTCTTTCACTTTTTAAAATCTTCTTGACTTTCGAATGTGTGTTTTTTTTAAGAGCTGTCTTATAGATATATAGACTTCAGATACTGTTGCAATGGCTTATGAAAGTAACCTTTAACTTCCAAGACACTGTAATTATGTAATGTTTTCTTATTAATAATCATCTTTTCTCAAGTATTTATATTTAAATTAACATCACTGTTTTCTAAAATGTGTAAATAATCCTGATTTTTCTTTATTAAGCCCAAAGGGAAACATTTTATTTTTCCTTTTCTTTCACAAGATGCACTTGAAGAACTTCTTCAGTGTTATTAGTCAATTGACTAACATTAAAAAAATCTAAATTTTACCCCTGTTTCACACTACACATAAAAATCAAGTCCAAGTATATTGTAGATCTAAATGTAAAAAGTAAAATAGTTAAGCTTCTCAAAGATAAAACATTATAGTGGTTTTCAAAGTGTGATCCCCAGACCATCAGAATCAGCATCATCTGGAAATTGTAAGAAATGCAAATTCTTAGATCTCTTCCCTGACTAAAGAATTAGACACTCTGGAGGTGTGTCCCAACAATTTGTGTATTAAAAGTCTTCCAGATGATTCTGATGCCCACTCAGGTTTGAGAACCACAGATTAAGGAGAATATATCATAACCTTAGAGTAGGAGTAAATAATTTACAGGACTACTCCTATAGTACTACACAATAGCCATAAATAAAAATATCAATAAACTTTATTCCATTACAGAAAAAACCTTTTCATGAGTAAAAAGTAAACCAAAGACTATTAGAAAATATTCACAATACACATATCCAACAAAGGACTAGTATCCAGAAATCATAAAGAACTTCAAATCAAATAAGAAAAAGACTGAACTCCTTCCTCACCAGACACACAAATAGCTAAAAACTTAAACTGATAATTGACAAAAGAATGTATCTCAGTGGCTAATCAGCATATAAAAATATGTTAAGTACAGTTAGTCAACAGAGAAATATGAACTAAAACAACAGTTGGATATATTACACCCCCACCAGAATAGCTAAAACTAAAAGGGTTAACTATATCAAATATGGATGAAGATGTGGAGAAGATGGAAGGAAAATTGATATAACTACTATAAATACCAGTTTTCCAGTATCTATTAAATGTAAAAAACATGTATAATTTGTGACCCAGCAATTCCACTTCCATGTATATTCTCAAGAGAAATGATGGTTTATCTTCACAAAAAGACAGGTAGAAAAATGTTCAAAGCATCATTATTTAAAATAGCTAAAATCTAGGAACAATTCAAAGTACATCCATAGTAGAATAAATACATTATGCTATATTCACACAGTGGAATATTGCAGAGCAATGAAAAATAATGAACTACGGTTACATGCCTCAACATGGATAAATCTCAGAGAAATAACATTAAATGAAAGTAGGCAGACACAAAATAGGACTTACGGTATAATTCCCGTAACACGAAGTTCAAAACCAGAATCAAAACTAATCTATGATGATAGAAATCAGATATTTGTTGTCTTTAAAAGTTTGTTGACTGGGAAATGGAGCCATGAGAGAGACTTCTGGGGTGTTAAAAGTATTCTTTACCAGAGTTATGCTTAGGTTCCTTCTAGAAAGCAGACTCTAAAACAAGGAAAGGAGAGAAAGTCAAAGTAAACTATATTGACATGGGGAGCTTTATAGGTAAGACTTCATTTTGGGGACATGACACCAGGTATTAGCAGTGGGACTCTGGGAAGAACAAAACAGGAAAGGAGAGAGAGCCAATACAATGTTGTGTTATTAGAGTGGTCACCACTGTGGAAAACCAGCATTTGATCCCACTGGAACCCTCTGATGAATCACGGAGATCGTGCCTCGGTATTGTCCACTGAGGGATCACATATCCATGATTCCCAGCCCCTGATAGACAAGGATTGCCACACGAGGTGTTCATTCCCCTAGTCTTGCCATTTTGAGCATCCACAGTGATAACCAGTTGCTCACAGGTGTCCCAAACACATCATAAGACAAGCCTTAGTGCAAAAATGCAAAAGATACACAGTGCAGCAGAAGTTAGGTTCTGTCACCAGTTGCCTTAGCAATGGCTGGAGAAAAAGTGGGCTGATAAGATGTGAGGCAGGACACAAGAGGTATCTATCAGGTTTTCCGGAGCAAACAAACAAAAAATATAATATATACACAAAATCAATCAATTATTTTTTCATAGGAAAGTTGAATACCCCACAGTCTGTTCAGGAACTGTTTAACTCCTTGTGACAGCTAGTGGTGAAATATAGACATTCAGGAGCATCAAGTTGCAGCTCTTCCTCTGAAAATTCTATGTTGCTCCGTTTCACTCCATTCTTAATTTTTGTGTGTGGTGTAAGGTAAGGGACTACTTTCATTTTTTTGCATGTGACTTTCCAGTTTTCCCAACACCATTTGTTGAAGAGACTTTCTTTTCTTGGCTCCTTTGTCAAAGATTAGCTGTCCATAGATGTGTGGGTTTATTTCTGGGCTTTTGATTCTATTCCATTGATCTGTGTGTCTGTTTTTGTGCCAGTTCCATGCTGTTTTGGGTCCTATAGCTTTGTAGCATATTTTGAAATCAGGGAGTGTGATACCTCCAGCTTTGTTCTTTTTTCTCAGGATTCCTTTAGCTATTCAGGGTCTTTTGTTGTTCCATATAAATTTTAGGAATCTTTGCTCTATTTCTGTGAAAAATGTTGTTGGAACTTTGATAGGGATTGCATTGAATCTATAGGTTGCTTTAGGAAGTATGGACATCTTAACTACGTTAATTCTTCCAATCCAAGTGCATGGAATATCTTTCCATTTCTTTGTGTCTTCTTAAATTTCCTTCAACAATGTTTTATAGTTTTCAGTGTACAGATCTTTCACCTCTTTGGTTAAATTTATTCCTAGGTATTTTATTCTTTTTGTTGCAATTGTAAATGGGATTGTATTCTTAATTTCTCTTTCTGCTACTTCGTTGTTAGTGTATAGAAATGCAACTGATTTTTGTATGTTGATTTTGTATTCTGCAACTTTACCATATTCGTTTATTACTTCTAAAAGTTTTCTGGTGGATTCTTTAGGGTTTTCTATATATAAAATCATGTCATCTGCAAATAGTGAGAGTTTCACTTCTTCCATTTCAATTTGGATCCTTTTTATTTCTTTTTCTTGCCTGATTGCTCTGGCTAGGACTTCTAGTACTATGTTAAATAGGAGTGGTGAGAGTGGGCATCCTTGTCTGGTTCGTGTTCTTAGAGGGATAGCTTTCAGTTTTTCACCATTGAGGATGACATTAGCAGTGGGTTTGTCATATATGGCCTTTATTATGTTGAGGTACTTTCCTTCTATCCCCATTTTATTCAGAGTTTTTATCATAAATGGATGCTGTATCTTGTCAAATGCTTTCTGTGTATCTATTGAGATGATCATGTGATTTTTATTCTTCATTTTATTAATGTGGTGTATCACGTTGATTGATTCGCGAATGTTGAACCATACTTGCATACCTGGAATAAATCCCACTTGATCATGGTGTATAATCTTTTTAACGTATTGTTATATGTAATTTGCTAGTATTTTGTTGAGGATTTTTGCGTTGATGTTCATCAGTGATATTGGTCTGTAATTTTCTTTTTTTGTATTGTCCTTGTATGGTTTTGGTATCAGGGTAATGTCGGCTTCGTAGAATGAGTTAGGGAGCTTCCCCCCCTCCTCAATTTTTTGGAAGAGTTTGAGAAGGATAGGCATTAAGTCTTCTTTGAATGTTTGGTAGAATTCACCAGGGAGGCCGTCTGGTCCTGGACTTTTATTTTTGGGGAGGTTTTTGATTACTGTTTCGATCTCCTTACTGGTGATTGGTCTATTCAAATTCTCTACTTCTTCTTGATCCAGTTTTGGAAGGTTATATGATTCTAAGAATTTATCCATTTCTCCCAGATTGTCGAATTTGTTGGCATATAGCTTTTCATAGTATTCTCTTATAATCGTTTGTATTTCTGAGGTGTCTGTTGTAATTTCTCCTCTTTCAGTTCTGATTTTACTTATTTGTGCCTTCTCTCTTTTTTTCTTGGTGAGTCTAGCTAAAGGTTTGTCAATTTTGTTGATCTTTTCGAAGAACCAGCTCTTGGTTTTATTATTTTTTTCTATTGTTTTTTAGTCTGTATTTCATTTATTTCTGCTCTGATTTTTATTATTTCCCTTCTTCTACTGATTTTGTGGTTTTTTTGTTCTTCTTTTTCCAGTTCCTTTAGGTGTATTGTTATATTGTTTATTTCAGATTTTTCTTGTTTGTTGAGATAGGCCTGTATTGCTATAAACTTCCCTCTTAGAACCACTTTTGCTGTATCCCATATATTCTGGCATGCATATTTTCATTTTCATTTGTTTCCAGGTATTTTTTTATTTCTTCTTTGATTTCTTCATTGACCCAGTCATTGTTCAGTAGTATTTTATTTAATCTCCACGTATTTGTGGCTTTTCTGATTTTCTTCCTATAGTTGATTTCTAGTTTCATACCATTGTCGTCAGAAAAGATGTTTGTTATTATTTCAATCTTCTTAAATTTATGGAGACTTGTTTTGTGGCCTAATATGTGATCAATCCTGGAGAATGTTCCATGTGCATTTGAAAAGAACGTGTATTCTTCAGTTTTTGGATGGCATACTCTGTATGTATTTAGTAGGTCCATCTGTTCTAGTGTGTCATTTAAGGTCAATTTTCCTTCTTGATCTTCTGTTTGGATGATCTACCCGTTGGTGCAAGTGGATTGTTAAAGTCCCTTACTATTATTGTGTTACTATTTCTGTTTTTATGTCTGTTAAAATTGCTTTATATATTTAGGTGCACCTAGATTGGGTGCCTAGATGTTTACAAGTGTTATATCCTCTTGTTGGATTGTTCCCTTTTTCATTATGTAGTGCCCTTCTTTGTCTCTTTTTACAGTTTTTGTTTTAAAGTCTATTTTGTCTGATATGAGTACTGCTACCCCAGCTTTCTTTTCATTATCATTTGCATGAAGTATCTTTTTCCATCCCTTCACTTTCAGTTTGTGAGTGTCTTCAGGTCTGAAATGTGTCTCTTGTATGCAGCATATATATGGGTCTTGTTGTTTTATCCAATCAGCCACCCTATTCCTTTTAATTGGGGCATTTAGTCTATTGACATTTAAAGTAGCTATCGGTAAGTATGTACTTACTGCCATTTTTTAACTTTTTTTATTTTCTCAGTGTTTTAGTAGTCCTTCTCTGTTCCTTTCTCCTTCTATATAGAATTCATGGTCTCTTTAGTTTGACCTCTGTCTGAAAGCTCTGCTCTTTAACTCCCCTCCTCCCTCCTTTTATGTTTTTGATATCATATCTAACCTCTTTTTTGTACATTTGTATCCATTACACTCTTATCGTGGAAATAGATATTTTTTCCTATTTGTGGTCTTCTCTTTTCCACTTAAATAAGTCCCTTTAACATTTCTTGTATCACTGGTTTCTTGGTGACAAACTCCTTTAATTTTTGCTTGTCTGGGAAATTTTTGATCTCTCCTTCCTTTTTGAATGATAACCTTGCTGGGTAGAGTATTCTTGGCTGTAAGTTTTTTCCTTTTAGCACTTTAAATATATCGTGCCACTCTCTTCTAGCCTGTAATGTTTCTGCTGAGAAGTCAACTGATAGCCTTACGGGGTTTCCTTTGTATGTAACTTGTCTTTCTCTTGCAGCTTTTAAGATTCTCTCTTTTTCTTTAATTCTGGACATTTTGATTATGATGTGTCTTGGTGTGGGCTGCTTTGGGTTTATCTTGTTTGGTGCTCTCTGTGCTTTCTGTACCTGGATGTCTGTTTCCTTCCTTAGGTTAGGAAAGTTTTCATCTATTATTTCTTTAAATAGATTCTGTGCTCCCTTGTCTCACTCTTCTCCTCCCGGAACACCTATAACATGGATGTTAGTGCATTTGATGTTGTCCCAGAGGTCCCCTAGATTGTCCTCACTCTTTTTAATTCTTTTCTCTTTTACCTGTTCCACTTGGGAAATTTCTTCTGGTCTTTCGTCCAGCTCGCAGATCCATTCTTCTGTATCCTCTACTCTGCTTTTGTGTCCCTCTAGTGAATTTTTCATTTCCAGTATTGTATTCTTCATTTCTGATTGGTTCTTTTTTATATCTTCCATTTCTTTGTTGACATTCTCAAGGAGTTCATCTATTCTTCTCCCCAGATCAGTGAGCATCCTTAACGCTCTTTGTTTGAACTCTCTGTTAGGTAGGTTGCTCATTTCTCTTTCATTTAGCTCCTTTTCTGGGGTTTTGTCCTCTTCCCTTACTTGGAATGTATTCCTTTGCCTCCTTATTTTGCCTCTTTCCCTGTGCTTGTGTCTACGTATTAGGTAGGTCAGCTACATCTCCTGCTCTTGGATAGGTGACCTTATATAAGTGATGTCTTAGGATGCCTGCAGTGTGCTTCCCTCAGTTCTCAATGTTCCAGGGGTGACCCCTACGTGGCCTATGTGTGTCCTTCTGTTGTGACCTGTTTGCTCTCCCTGTAGGTACCCAGGGTGGCTAAGTTATGCTCCTGGCCAGCTGTTGTAATGCTCAGCTGCTTGTAGTTGTTGTGGGCCCCTCAGTCTCTTTATCAGGTGTGGGGAGCCCCAGCACAGTTGGCTGCAAGTTGTGATACCACATTTGTGTTGCAGTATTTCTTTTAAGTGAGTAGGCCCCCTACTGGCAAGTAGTTAGGCTCAGGGCCTTACAATTGTTATAAGCCTCCAGGCTTTAGTCCTCTTTTCAGCTCTCTGAGGATTGCAGATGGGTGGGGCTGGCTTCAGGCACAGGAGCACCCAATTGCTTCAGACTTTGGAAGGTGGGGCAAACGTCCTATGTGGGTCTTTGAGAAGCACAAGTCTTCTGCAGCTGACAAGCCCCACCACCCACAGGTCCACACACACAGTCAACACAGTCCTGCTCCGACCTCCTGAAGTGGACCCAGTCTCTCCACGGCAGGAGCCCCACACACTCCACCACCGCACCACACTCTCCACCCACTCCTTGTGCGTGCCCTGCTCCTCTGAAGTGGGCTCAGTTGCCAGGCTGCAGAGAATCCAGTCACCAATCCATGCAGGCCCACAAGTTGCCTGAGGGCTTGTTGTTGGGTGGGGCCAGTCTCTAGGGTTGGCTGCCTGTCCTGGCTGAGCTGGATTAAATCCTTGCTCTAGTGGGTGGGGCAGACCTGGGCTAGCAGGCCCCAGGAAGATCTCCAATGGCGTCTGTGTCAGCATGCCCACACCAGGCCACAACAATGGCCACCGCCAATGTCCCCATCCCTGGAGAGGTCTCACCTCTCACCAAGATGCACTCAGGGCCTATCAGGTGAGTCTCTTTTCACCAAAGCACTGTGCAACTTTCTTTCTGGTGATTTTTAGGTTGCTTTCTGAATCAGGTGAGTTTGCACATGGGCCCTTTAAGAGCCGGTTTTAATTTCTTTGTGAACCAGCTTATTGGGGGTACTCCCCAATGTTTTAGTAGCAGGCAAAGTCAGATATTATTCCACTCATCTTGATTTTGCTGGGTCCACAAAATGCCCACAGTGGGGATGCTCCCCAGCTCAGAGCCCTTCTCCTCCAGGGAGGCTGCGTACCTTTGGGCGGCTCGTCAAGGTAGCATTTTTTCCTCTCCAGAAGGGAGTTTCTGCCTCTTCCACCTCAATTAGGATTGTCCTTTGTTGCAGGAGTTCCTCTTATCCAGTTTTCAGTTCTGTCTCAGGGGTAATTTTTCCACGAGTAGTTGTAAATTGGCTGTGTCCGCGGGAGGAGGTGAGTTCAGAGTTTGCTTATGCTGCCATCTTGACTTCTCTCCTCAGGCCACATATTTTTAGATAAAGATTTGTCCAAAGTGCTGAAGTCACTTACAGATGTAGGTGGACCATTGATATCGTGCAAAGATGGTAAAATAATCATTGTCAGCTCGCTCTTTCTTTCAAGTTATTGTCCTTATAAGTATGGCAAGATTTCAAGATACAGATATAAACTCATGAAGGAGGGAAGATATCTCAGAAGATTTTGTCAGAGTCCTTTATACTGTGAGTGACAAGCCGAGTTAAACATAAAGTGTTATTCTGGGTTTCTCTGCTGTTGCATTTTAGTGATCTCCAGGGAATCTCTTAGGGAAAGATGACTGTTGGAAACAAGGATTTTCAGGAAACTCTGGGTTCCTGAACATAATACTCTAAGGCATTCTAATTCTACTCTTAACAAGGTGTTGTAGTCCAGAAGTGGGCATCTATTTGGATGAGACATAAAATATACTCCCAAGAGCAGATGGATCTGGGCTTCCTGCACATCTGCAACTCCTTTCTCCATAAAATTGGTATAGATTGGTTAAAAAAGAGCCCTGAGAGCATATGACCGTGTTGCTAGGAATGTCAGCCAACAGGATTTGGGGACATTTTAAAGATTGGTTCATGAGATTGTCAGACAAGCTCTGTGTCATGCCTGTAGTGTAGACCTTTGGGCTGGGTAATTTAATCAGAGCTCCTGGGTGAGGATCTAGTATTTAAGAGCAAAATGCATCACTAAATCATCCCAGAACAGAAATGTCACCAAGTAGTGTTAACCACATCATTCTGGCTGGAACCCTAAAATATGGGGCTTATTACTCTAGAGGACCAGGGTGGTTTTTTCAATACTTAAGGATAACCCTTTCAATTCCTGCCAGCTATAAAACCAGAAGATAGCCAGCTTTGCTGACAGTACAAAGACGGAGCTTAGGGTATTCTGTTATGCACACAAATACAGTAGAAATGATAGGAGAAGGGTTTGGAAAAAGAGATGGAAGGGATATTTTTTGTTGTTGGTAAACTTCTCTAGGAATGACATTAATTGTTGGAAGGAGGCTGCAGTAGGACTGATGGAATCAGAATGTGCTGGGGCCAAAACTCAGATGAGCACGGTAGCCATGTGGCCTTGACAGACCATGACCTTAGAGACTGTCTATCTGATTTTTTCTACCTAATGAATGAAGTCAGCTGAGTTCGTGACAGGCTTGATTAAGTGGAGCAACATAAACTGAAACAAGGATCCAGGCCCCCAAGTACATCACCTGCAGTTGAAGAAAGATATTTATGCAGCACCTGCTCTGGAGCCTGTGTTCGGGGAGACAAGTGTTGTTAAAGGCTTCTTCAGGTTACCCACAGAAGGTGCCTACAGATCTTAGGGACTTAGTCTTTACCCTTAAGGAATTAAAACTAGTTTCTAATTTTTCTTCATTGACCATTTCCCCATTTTTACTTTCTTATGCAAATAGTCCTATCATTGTACTAGTCTCTCAAGATCAAAACTTTCTTCTCTTTGCTTCATTATTTCTCCTGAATAGCCAGTCACCAAAAACTCCTTTATAAGTTCTCTCACATTCCATTTCTTTTTCCACAATCCTGATCCAAGTGTGAATACCAGCACCAAAAAATGTATTCTAAATTAATGATCCCATTGTCAATAGTGTAATAATGACCACACATTGAGCATCTGCTTAATTATTACAGTGAATAAGAGAAGTACCTATTTCATGGTTAAAACTGATTGAATAATAAACAAAAACATTTAAATGGTGCCTGTTGTAGGCCAGACACTCTTCTAAGTACTTTACATATATTAACTCACATCATCCTCACAACAATCCTGAGGCAGATATCGTTCTCATTTTATAGATGAGGAGACAAAGGTCACATAACTAGTAAGTATTGTAGGCAGTTTTGATAGTGATAGATACATAGTGATAGACGCACAGTGATAGATGCTATGATAGCTAATGAAATACAGCAGAGACACAAGGGTAAAATATTCTTACATGCAGAACTTACATGATAGTGGAGGACAGGGAAGGCAGACAATAAGTAAACAAAAATATTATATGTAAGGGGATGGCATATGCTACAATTAAGAACTGAATCAGGGGAAGAGGATCAGAGAGACAAATGGGCTTTTGTTTCAAAGATGGTGAACAGAATGGGGCACTCTGAGAAGGTGGCTTTTGAGGAGAGACCTAAAGCAAGAACAAGAAACAAGCCATGCAGTATCCGGGGGAAGAACACTGTAAGCAAAGGAACTACAAATAAAAGCAACATTATACTCGGTGTGTTGTAAAAACTTTAAGAACTCGAACATAGCTGGATTGGAGTAAGCGTGGGGAACACAGTAGGAGATGAGGCCAGTGAGTTGGTGTCAGACCATAAAGGGGCTTTATAGGCCATTGCACAGGAAGTGAAAGTCGTTGCAGTTATTTGAATAAATGTATAGCAGTTGTTAGAGAAAAGCAGATGAGTTCTTAAACACAAGTATTACCTGGCCTCATCATTGGATGACTACAAAATGGAGCACAACTGTGTCTATACCCAAATTACATGACCCCAATCTGCTTGTCTGCACTGGTACAAATGTAGCCCTTAAAAATATTCTTCATCTATTCTCACAAACCAGTCATTCAGCATTGAATATTCTCAGAAACCAGTCATGCCAAGTGGCATCTGACTTGTTTTTTCCTCTCCAGTTCATGCTTCTATTTGCCAACTGTCTACTGTCCACAAGGTTGTTTGGAGCAGCTTCATAGCTTCCACGGCTGCTAGTATCCAAGATAAGAAGATGATATCCTCTCACCTGTTTCTCCCACAGCTTCCGACCAATCCTCAGGTGCCTTTATGGAAGGATGCTCACACAGAAGCTTAGGATATGGCTTACTCCTCAGTTCTTTATCTCATTTGATGTCCAGCTCTGGAAGCTGCTTTACCTGTGTTTATTCTCCTAAAACCTCTTGTGTACAATAACACCAGCTCTGGCTCTTCCTCATCTCTTGGAATTCAATAAAGAATCTTTTAACAACTTTTCCTTCAGTTTCAGTTGGCTGGCCAAATTAGCTAGATAACTCATAGCAGCAAATGAAATCATATATGTTGTAAAGGATTGAAGTAAACTCAATTTGAACTCAGTATGTTAAAAGACCTAGAAAGTAGTTTCAATTTCTATAACTATTAAAAGTATCCCCGGGCCGGCCCGTGGCTTAGCGGTTAGGTGCGCGCGCTCCGCTGCTGGCGGCCCAGGGTTCGGATCCCAGGCGCGCACCGACGCACCACTTCTCCGGCCATGCTGAGGCCGCGTCCCACATACAGCAACTAGAAGAATGTGCAGCTATGACATACAACTATCTACTGGGGCTATTTACTGGGGCTTTGGGGGAAAAAAAAAAT
Source organism: Diceros bicornis minor (assembly GCF_020826845.1). NCBI lineage: Eukaryota > Metazoa > Chordata > Mammalia > Perissodactyla > Rhinocerotidae > Diceros > Diceros bicornis. Next base: position 62,986,469 of record NC_080743.1, read on the forward strand.
AATAATAATAAAAAAAATAATAAAAATAATAAAAGTATCCCCAAATAGCAGCACCTTTGCTTACACTAAAATATCATATGTGGCCCAGAATCCAGATTCTATATTTAAAGAAAAAAGGGAAATTCCTTTAGGGGAAGTAGTTGCCTCCCTTTTCTGTGTCAAAAAATATCTAGGTTATCAATGTTTTTCAATTGAATAACAACGACAATTTTCAAAATATGAAATAAAAGTATTTAGTTACAAAACAAAAGAGGTTTGAATGTTATAGCATGTGTTTAATTTTTATTGATTTTAATATGTAGGAGTATAACATACATATACATATACATATTCTACTAATTATAGTTTCATTTGTATGCATGACTATTTGTGTAAGCAGGCAAGACTAAACAGAAGAAATAGTAAGCCAAGTAAGGACAGAAATAGTATATATTGAATCAAATACAGGAAAGATTGTTTACCAGCAATAGTTATCTATATAACAACCAGGTGGAAAAGGGATCCTACAGTTAATTATCATACATGGTCATACACAATAATCAAATACAAAGAAAGTTCAAAAGTATGTTCCAACAAGATGCATTACTCAAATATTCTAAGAAGGATAATTAACTATGTAAATTAAATCTTTATATCCTAAGAGACGCATATTTTAGATGTCTCCACCAATTTTTTTAAATACTAAGAATTTTTGTGCAGTAACTCTAATGAATACTATGATATACAAATTTTACTACTGCTAACAGACTAAATAAATACATCACGATAATCATATCATAGCTCAGGTAATGCCAGCTCCTCACAAACTAAAAAATGATAGTTTCTGGGAAAGACATGATGTTTAAAAAATTAAAATCTATGTGGAAGATATAGACTTAAACTTTCCATGGTAAAATAATTGGAATTTTATTCTCAAAAATATTCAGCTGAATCTTCATTTCTTTAATCCTTATCCTTGTTCATATTTTTATTCTTAGTCTGCTCCTACCTCTATTTTTATTATAGGAGAAAATATAAATAAAAATTAAAATGCGACCACTTTATTAAAGGAGAAATACACAAACAGACACACATATAATTTATGTAAATTCCTAGTTAATTTTCCTCTAGGATTTGTCTTCCTAGCATTTCATTAATTTTACTAATTTCATAGATTTTAGGCTTTATAATTAGTTGTGTATTTAATGCATAAATACATGGAAGGATTGTGATTGTTTAATGTTTGAAGGAATACAGTTTGATATATTCATGTTCTTACTAAAATGGCTTTCAGTCAGTGTAAGTTGTAGTGAGTTTTCCCATCCACACACAAAAGCCTCACTGGACAATAGAAATATATATCAACAGGTTCATATTCAAATTTGGTCCAAGGAACTATGCAAGGAACAGATGTGAAGTTATCCTCTCCATTGTCCTCTTTCCTCCTGCAAATCTCTGTCTGGGACAAGTGGTCACAAATGAAGTCCTAGAGGAGTGAGCCTCCTGATGACTTATGGTCTTGTAGGTCACGCTGAAACTTATGCCTTTTCTCTCAATATGATGGGATCCATTGGAAGGTTTTGATCTGAGAAGAGATATGATCTGACTGGTTTTTCCAAGAATTATTCAGATTGCTTGGTTGAGAACAGACTTGAGGACAAGGTGGAAGTACCCAAACCAATTTGAGGCCTACTGTAGTAATTCAAGAGAACAGTGATAGTAGTAAACAGTAGCACTAGAGGTGGAGGTGGTGAAAAGAGACTTGAAACTGTGTGTGTTTTTGAAATAGAGCGAATAGGAATTGAGGACAGATTCTATCTGTTGTGTTAGGAAAAAAAGAGTTAGGAATGACTCCAGGTTTTTTGGAGAAGCCAGAATTCCATTAGGAATTACAGTCAACTTAAGATAGATAAGACTATAGAAGGAAAAGATTTGGAGGCCAAAATGAGAATCCAGTTTTGGATGTTTAATTTGAAATGACTGTTAAGATTCAGAATGAAGAGTTCAAAGGGGCCATTAGGTTTAGGTCTAAAACTCAGAGGTATCCGTGCTAAAGACACTTATTTGAGAGCAATAACAAAACGTTTGAGAACTGCTCCACAATGGTAGAGATAGCCTTATGAACAAATAGTTGAAATACAATGCTATGATTGCTCGTCAGAAGCCAGTATTTTGTATTGTGGGTTAGGTTGAGGGCATAAGGGAAGGAGTGGCCAGTTCCTCCTGTGGGATTACAAAACAGGCTTCAGAGATTACACTTAAATTGAGAGTCGAAAGTTGATCGGTACATCAGGCCCACTCACGGGGAAGGTCCAAACTGAGGAAGTGACAGTACGGGGATAGACAATATTTCAGTTTTGAATGCTGTGAGGATTCTAAGTATTTGGAAATAGCTGAAGTGTAGAGCAATGCCATTCAAAGTGTGGTTCAAAGATGAAAATGAGACTAGGAAACATTTGCTACTTGTTTGTGACAGATAAGTTTAGAAACTGAAATTAAATCTTTAGGAACTTTTATAACAATTCAGCAGAGTAATTTTATGTATGTTAATCTAATAGCAAAACAAGAAAAGGTCATGTACATCTTTTTTATTTTGCTTCTGAAAAAATTCCTTTTCATTGTATTTTATAAAATCACTGGTGCATAATAAATTTGGGGGAAAATTGGTCTTTCACCTCAGACAGATTGAGAAGCACAGACATAGAATATGAGGAGGGGAACATGGCCATGTATAAGACTGAAAATAAGGTGTAGGAAATACAAGCCTTTGCACGTGGTGTTGCATTATTAGCACGTAGTATCATGAGAAATGGAAGGCCATGTGTTTAAAAAATATTAAAAAAACTTCCTAAAAAATTTATCTCAAGCATTGTCAAAATTTACTAATGTACTAGCAAGTAAATCAGCAAGGTGATGAAACAATAAAAACGTGCAAGTTTCAGGAACGCTATGGAATAAGAGGAGTGATAAACTTTGGAAACAGAACACTTATGAAGTAAGAGTGATTATAATTTCATTTTATAGTTTTATAAAAGCATCATGGTCAAGTACTCTTTTACACAGGAAGTCTGTAGAAGGATGATCTGAGATGCCAGGTGTGCAGACATTAGGTCAGAAGAAAAAAAAATAAATGAAGCATGCAATAGAGATACAACTGTGCCTAAAATTGAAATAACATGTTTTCACTCCCCAAAAACTAAAATGAAAGCATAAAACTGTGTCAAACAGAGAGCTGAAAGAATACAAGTTCTGACCTTAAACATTACCAGGGGATTTTTTCCCCCCAAGCTGGAAACAAATATGCTTGTGAAAATGTTCACCCACTTCTTACTTTGGGTATTTTATTTTATTTTTTTGACACATGGAAGAGTTTTTGGCAGGGATTTTAGAAAGATCACTGGGTCTGTAATGTAAAGGATGGATTTAAGGAGTCAATAAAGAGACATTTTCAGTAGTTACTCTGTAAACTGAGAAAGGACTGACCTAAAGAAAGAAGTAAAGAGAAATCCTGGCTACACAATCTTAACCGAAATTAGAAGTTACACAACACATTAATGAAGGAAAACAGCCAATCTGTCTTAAGACAAAGAAGCGTGACTCTCGATAGACTTTACCTTCACTCTTCCTTGAAATTTGATTGAAATCATCGTCAACAGTCACAACGTAGTCTCAGCAGTCACTGTGATGGAATTCAGGTGTGGTTCTGAGCCTGTACTTGGGCCCACAGTAAACTGTGCATCAGGACCATCTTGACGGGTCTAGCACTAGCGAAGAAAAATTGGTCTTAAGGGGGTCTAAGATAACAGGCTTGAAAGTATCAATAGAAACAATAAAAAGTTAAAGGTGACTTGGGATTTTGCTCTGCTTAAAGAAATAAAGAGGAGAAATAGAAGGTTGGGGATGTGTTAAAAGTTATTTTCCAATTACTTCAATTTAAGCATTGCCTATGATAAAGATGATGGCCCCTATTCTTAAGGAAAGTAAGAATAGTTCATTAGAAAAGTGATCACATTTAATAAATAGGCTATTAGGAATAAATGTGTCAGGAGAAAATGGAAAAAACACTAAAAATATTTTAAGTATTTCAGGTAGATATTAAGGAAATATAAAACTTCAAAAGAGAACTGGTTGTGATAATTAATATTATTACAAATGTCTACATTAGTCAAAAATACGAGAAAACTGTAGTTTTTTTCCTCAAGAAAAAGGTTCTATCCACAATTTAAAAATGATCATCCCTTAATGAGCGAGTTCCCTCACCCAGGGAATGGGCTTTTAGTGTCTAGATTAATCCTTCAATTAAATAGAACTTTCTCCCAAATGAATTTTCAGTTCATGGGAGGTTATCTATCAACTTGAAGCTGAAAACATAATAGCTTCCTCTCTTAATTTCCCTGTCTGTCCAATTTTGCTTGAAATTATTATGTGTCTGAAATGAGCCATGCCAGAAACGTGAACTTAGATATAGGATATGTCTGATTTGAAAACGTTGCTGAGGGTTGCTTAATCTGGAATTTTGGAGAAGGGGTTCTCCGCTTTCCATTTAAAGGTGATCATGTGGAATAAAAGAAATACTCTTTATTTGTTTTTCACCTTCCTTTTCTTTTATAAATATTATAACTCTCTGACGTTTTTCATTTGCCTATTTAAAAAATAAGACCACCTGGTATACTACTTTTATCTTACCAAAAAACGAAAACTTCTCACTTTTCTGAGAGTAGACATATAGGATCTATGACATGTAGTACTTAAGTGGTGGTGAAGAAGCCATGCGCTTCTCTTGGGTGACGAGAGATTGGGTTAAGCTCAGATAATTCAGTTATTGCTTGTGGTTGAGCGCTGAATGTTTTGTCACAAGATGCAAAGGGATTACAGGGAGGAGGCAAAAAGAGACCTTTGAGGTCTGAAAGACTTGAACCACACTATGAACCAACTTGACCTAGTTGACATAAACATTCCCTTTAACAACAGCAGAAAGCATATTATTTTCAAGAGTACAAAGAACGTTCACCAAGAAAGACTATATTCTCGGCCATTAAACAGATCTTCATATGTTTAAAAGGATTGAAATCATATGAAGCATGTCCTATGATCACAACACAATTACACAAGAAAACTAGAAAATTTTCCAAAAATTCTCCATATATTTGGAAATAAGCAATACTTGTAAATAATCCGTAGGTCAAAGAAGAGTTAATTATGAAGATTGGACAATATTTTGAATTAAAAAAATGAAACACAACATATCCAAATTTGTGAGACGCAATTAACAATGAATAAAGGGAAATTTATAGCTTTAAATACATAAATTAGAAAAGAAGAAATGTCTAAAATCAATGATTTAAGCTGCCACCTTAAGAAATTAGTAAATAAGAAGAACATATTAAATCCAAAGGAAGGAGAAGGAAGGAAATATTAAAGAGTAAAAACAAATAAACTACAAATGTAAAGAAGTACAAAAAATCAATAGAATCAAAAGTTAGTTCTTTCAAAAGATGAATAAAACATAAACATCCAGCCAGACTGATAAAAGAAAGAGAGAATATGTAAATTACTTACATCAAGAATGAAAGAGAAGGCATTAGTGCTACACAGATTTTATACAGGTGGTAAAGGAATAATATAACAATTTTATGGCAATAAGTATGACAGCTTAGATTAAATAAACAAATTCTTTGAAAAAAAGAAAGCAGGGGTAGCTATACTTATATCAAACAAAATAAACTAAATCAGAAACAGGAAGAAGAGACAAAGAAAGTCTTTAACGATAAAGGGGAAAATTCATCAAGAGAATATAACAATTGTAAATATTTATGCACCCAACATTGGAGCATCTAAATATAGTAAGCAATTATTAACAGATATGAAGGCAACACCCATAGCAGTGCAATAATAGTAGAAGACTTCATTACCCCACTTTCAACAATGGATAGATCCTCCCGAAAGGCAACAATATTGATGAACTTGGAGGATACTGTGCTAAGTGAAATAAGCCAGTCAAAGAAGGACAAATATTGCATGATTCCACTCATATGAGGCATCTACAGTAGTCAAACTCATAGAAGTAGAAAAAGGAATGGGACTTGTCAGGGGCTGAGGGAGGACAAACGGGGAGTTTCTGTTCAATGAGTACAAAGTCTCAGTTATACAAGATGGAAAATTTCTAGAGATCTACTGTACAACATTTTGCTTATAGTTAACAATACTACATTGTACCCTTAAAACTTTGTTAAGAGGTTAGATTTCATAGTATACTTTTTTTACCACAATTAGCAAATATGAATACAGGAGGCCCAATTATATTTGAATTCCAGATAAACAACAAATATTCTTTTTAGTATAAGTATGTTCCATGCAATATTTAGTGCATACTTATACTAAAATATCATCTGTTTTTATATGAATTTAAAACTAACTGGGCATCATGTATTTTATCTGGCAATCTGGCAACTCTACACTGGTCCCACAAGAAGTAGAATTTGAATGCAATCATTTTTGCTGGAAGAAAGAAGAAGCCTGGCTCCCCACAAGTTCATCATCCAGGCAACACAAACTGAGTTCTAGGTTCATCTGAAACATTATTGTTATGATACTATAAGTGGTCCTTATTATGATTTGTCTAGTTATAATTTTATGTTATATTAACTATGATTTCACCTCTTTTGTATTCTTCTTATCTTTTTAATAGATATATCTATTACATTTTAATAATTACTTAACATAATAACTGCTGGTGAATTTTATAAAAATACCATATGAATAAAAATCCACAATTGTCTAAATATTAGAATTAAGCATAAAAATTCTTTGCCTCTTTTCTGAGTGGAAATATTCTCAACTTTCAGTCTACATTACTCTAGAGACTACAGAGAAATACACACAAGGATAGAATAATTTTTAGTGCATCTTTCAGCAATATCCATTTTTACTTGGAGGTTTTAGAACAGTCTTGAATCTTAGTGCTCTCAACATTTTTTAAATCTCTTTTTACCTTGTCAGTAAATATATATTTCCATAAAATTCAAGAAGAAAAGTATCTTTGTGCCCAGTGAGTGGTAGGAAAAATTGGTACTTTTATGTTCAAATTGCATAGAGCTTTATAGCTATTGTATAAAACTGTTATATAAACAACCAGAGTTTTTTTGTCAGAGGGATGCAGATCAAAGCAAAAAGTTTTAGCCTTTGAAGAAGAATAGAAAAGACACAGGGGGTGCTAAATCATACTTACAGCTTAATATAATTGGATAAAAGAAATTGAAATAGCTATGCTGATCTAGTCTACTGAGCTTAAAGGAGGATAACAGAATTAATTGAATAGTAGATAAAAGTCCCAAGACTCAGATGTGGAGGGTAGTGGTTAATAGCTACTGCTCACATCAGAGAAGCTATAGGGGGAAGCCAGGGCTGTGCCAGAGACAAGGTCACCATATTTGAGGGTGGGGTGAACTAGAACAGAAAGGGTAACATATAACCTGCATTCTGGTTCTCAAATATCAAGTCTCTAATAGAGAGCTAGATCCCTTAGATATAGATCTCTAATCACTGGCAAAGTAATTCTGAGGAGTTTGCTTCTGCACGTTTCTTGATTCTCCTGACTAAGCTTTCTACACTGGTCTTTCTTTGGAGGAAGTTTTGATTGGGAAATCACTGTCTATCAAAAATTTCAGCTTTGTTCAGCCTGCCATTGTTTCTGTGCTTTTTGTGTCTCCTTCTCTGTTTGCAGATGCTTTCCAGTCCAGTTTCAATTTCTTGCGAATTCCTTGCCATGTCTGACTGGTGCATCTCAGTGTTTGTCTCAAATGTACTTGATAAGAAGAAAGGATCAGCTGACCCTCCCATTATCCACAGTCACAGGCTTGCTCTACTGTTAGCTGAATGCAATGATGGATTTTGTGTTGTTTCCTTGTTTGAAAGCTTTTCAAGCTGTTCACACATTCATAGCTTTGTTCTCTAGAGAATTTCTTCAGGTACAGAATTTATTCTCAATTGTGGTAGAAATAGGGAACATTGCTTACATATCTTTTTCTGAATGAATTGATTGATAATTGGCCAGTTTAAACCACTTCCCAAAGCTGTTTTTACATTGTCCTGATTTCTGGTGAAAACTCTTCCAGGTCTCCATATATAGAGAGTTTTTCATCTATGTAGATTTGCTTAAGAATACGGGTTATTTGGTGGTGCAAGTGGTTAAGTGCGCGCTCCGCTGGGGCGGCCCGCGGTTCGGCGGTTCGGAACCCGGGTGTGCACCGACGCACCGCTTGTCGAGCCATGCTATGGCGGCATCCCATATAAAGTGGAGGAATATGGGCATGGCTGTTAGCCCAGGCCAGTCTTCCTCAGCAAAAAGAGGAGGATTGGCAGATGTTAGCTCAGGGCCGATCTTCCTCACACACACACACACACACACACACAAAGAATATGGGTTATTTACTGATTTTACTGAACACTTTCCTATAGCAACTGTTCTTGGAAAGGGTTTACATCTTGTATATTTTCTGGTGTCTGTTTATCTTGAGTTTCTGATGCAAGGATGGAAGTCCCTCATCCCCTCCATAGTCAGGCAATTTACTAGGTTTTCTGACTGCATTTGATGTTCTGGTATCTGAAAGCAGTGTTTTCCTCACTGTTTTCATAGAATTTCACATCTTTGTAGATTCTCATTTTGTCTTCCACCCGAAACATCTTTAGTGTGCATTCCCCAATGTTTATTCAGGTCTCAACTCTTCTTGAAACCTATTTCAGACTCATTATGTTTGCAGACTTCCTTTCTTGTATGGAATCTCTGCTGAGAATGAAGATTTGATTTCATACACCTTACATTACAGTTTTTCTTTTACAGGTTGATTCACTGAGTTGTAGATGATTTACTGAATTCTTTTCTGCTTTTTTTTTTTACATTAGTTAAAACTTTTATTTTTCCTGGCATCTTCACTATGTAGCATGAGAAATTTTATAATACACGTAGTTCTTAAAGGAATTCACTGGTGGATTTTCAGTTTGTATTCACCCAGAATTTAATTACCTTTTTATTAATGAAAAAACGTTAGTATGTCCCTATAAGGACTCTTGGCTTCTTTCAGAATATAGTGGATGTTCTTTATTTGCTATTCCAAGAATCCCCACTCCTGCCCCAGTATCTTGGCTTGAGAAACTTCCTGCAAAAGACACTTTGTCCTAGTCCCATCTCTTATGGAAATGTAGGAGAAATTCTGTTGAACAAAGGGAGCTGCAAAAACGTGGGTTTACTGTAACAAACACAGAAATGAATGTGTTAATTTTTGATTATTTTCCCAAAGAAGTTGATCTGTTTCATTATATGAAACTGAGGATAATAAAGGAATATAGCAATGATCAGGCAGTGATGTTTTAGCCAATAACCATTACATTACATTCCAATATTTGGGAGCTAGGAGGATAGGAAAGCTAAGGCTTATGTGGGCAATTTCAGAGGCAAGTAGAAGAAGGGAAATGCCAAATATCTGAGTTAAAACACTTATGTCCTTGAGACAGGATGTATTGAGAGAAGGAAACATTTTATCACAGTTAGAGAGTTCTGATTTTGGAATTGGTAAGTAAGGTGTAGAAAGGAAGTTCTTACAAGACTAGACATTCCCCAAATATTAGTTCAAGATCCACCATTTATTATATTGGTAAGGGGTCTCTCAGGATAAAAAAGGAATTGTCTACTGAAGACAAGCTTGACAAAAGTTCAAGGAAATAAGGCTAATAGAGACACTCAATTTCCATGCCATCATTTCTCCCTATAGAGGCTTTAAAAGTGCCCAAGTCCAAGTCACTCTATGAACCGAAAGTAGCCCAGATATTTTCATGGCTAGACAGCCCCCCTTCCTGAAGGTCATTGGGGTCTGCAGTATATTCTTGTATGGGACACTAGTCAAATGCCACATGTCATTCAGGTATTTTCTTCTTCTTTCTTCTTCTTCCTTCCTTCTTAGGATATGCCTAAATGAAGAACAGAATTTGAAATTATGTAATAGCTGAGCCCCCTTCCACAGCTAAATTTAAAGTAGATAACTGAGCCATGAACAAGAGGAGCTTATTCAAACTTTTAGATTTGAATTTCCCAGAGTGTCTAAATGCACACCTTTCATCAGTGAATGGAAAGAACCATGGTAGAGAGAACCTTAAATCCTAGTAGGAGATACTTGAATTTTCTCGAGATTCTTTCCCTCCTGTATTCTGGGACTGCTGAGGGATGCTCCTGAGAAACTGGTCTGTGTTGCTTCGCCCAATCTCACAATAATTTTGTGCTTATGTATATCTTTAAACCAGCTTCTTACACCTGAACGTCAAACAATCAGGAAGGATTGGGGAAACATCCAGCTGAGAATAGTGCAGAAATAGTCTCCCGCAGGGTGGCGTTCTCTGATTCTGGGAGGCTCTACCATATTGGTATCGGAGATGACAGTGAGGAAACTGCCTGCCTTAAGCCTATGTTGGTCTGATAGTTGGGGAAGGAGTGAACATTCAGATGGTGATATCTATGATACTAGTCTTCAATGAGATATGACTGAACTAGGATAAGGATTAACTAACTATAGTGAGTTCTGGTTCTACCCTGTCAGTGGTTCTATACCTCTTTCTAAGTTTACTTGATTTTCAAGAATATTGTTAAATGACTACCCCTTACTGCATCATTATTAACTTCTCTCATCCTCTTGCCACTCTCTGAGGAAGAGTGGATATCAGGTCATTGGAGCTCAGGGTGATACATTCCCCAGAAAAAAAAAAAAAAAGAGAGAAAAGCTAGATAACTAACATTTACTGAGATGCTACCAAGTTTCAGCTGCTTAGATATCTGATTTTGTGTAATTCTTTCAAGAACCTTTGAGGTAGGGGCTGTTATCACCATTTTCTAAATTAAGAATGTGAGGTCCAGTGAAGTAAATTTCTGTTAGTCACACATTTGAGATGAGGCAGAGCTAGGAAATGAATATAGGTCTGTGTAAACCAAGATCCTAGTTTGTTCCACCATTGACTGCTAATTTAAGTGGAAATGAAATAATTTGTCATCTGGAAGTTTAGATGGAGATGTTTTTCACAAGAAACAATTACATTTGGAAAATTAACTAGCTAATATCAGGCTCACTGAGCTAAGTTAATAAAAATTACACATCAATAGATTCAAAGGCAATGATGGTCCTTGACTAAAAGATACCCTCTTGGGAAAACTTGCACTTACTTCTCATTCCTATGTACTTATCCTGATCAAATCCCAAATGCCTATGTGTCTTAATCTTGAAGATGTGTAATATTGAATTTATGATACGATATAGGGAATAGGACATAGTGATTAAGTTTCAAAATAACCATCTTTACCACCATCTGATCATAGAGAAAATCACTGACCCAGATCCATTTTCAGTCAGCCTGGTCAGAGCAAAGTGTCAAAATGTAGGTAAATTTAAGCAAGTGCATATAACATGACTTCAGTCCTGAGGACACTGAGTCCAGCATCTTAGATATCATCGCGAGCCTTTAGCATTTTCTCTTGACCATCGGATCAAGTTACAGGGATTCCTGATTTCTCTTGCTGGAACACCTACAGTAGCCAGAATGGAATTGGACACTCGTGAATCACACATTTTGCAGCAGCAGTCACAGTGGCGGCAAGAATCAAAGCATAACTAAGCTGCTAAGTAGCACAGCTACATCATCTGGGCAATCTGTTGATGTATGGTAAAATAAGCACAACAAAAATTTAAATTTACGGATTATTTACACTTGTTCCCTGCACTATGCTTAGTACTTTGCATGTATTACCACATTTAATCCTTTCAACGACCTTCTGAAGTTGGTACTTTGTCCCATTATAGAGTTGATAAAATGAAGGTTTTGGAAGGATAAACAAGATTACAATGTAATAAAAAAAAAAAAAGTGTTGTGATAAGAACTTGGGTTATCTGCTTGGGGAATCTGTTTTTTGTTTTACTAATTCTAGTATATAGATTATTTCATTCTCTTGGTATTTGGCTAGAAGTGGTGACTTTTTTCTCCCAGGTTTATTGAGATATAATTGATATATAACATATGTAAGTTGAAGGTGTACAATGTGATGATTTGATATGCGTATATATTGTGAAATGATTACCACAAAAAGGTTAGTTGACACATCCATCACTTCACATAATAGCAATTTTTTTTTTTGAGAAAATTTAAGATCTACTCTCTTGGTAATTTTCAATTATATAATATTATATTGTTTACTATAGTCACAATGCTGAATATTAGATCTCCAGAACTTATTCATCTTATAACTGGAAGTTTGTACACTTTGATCCACATATCTCCATTTCCTCCACCACACAGCTCCTGGCAACCACCATTCTTCTCTGTGTTTCTATGAGTTTGTTTTTATTTTAGATTGTACATGTAAGTTTTCCCAACATCATTTATGGAAAAGATTATCTTTTCTCTGGGGAATATTCTTGGCTCCCTTGTCAAATATTAGTTGACTATACAGGCATGGGTTTATTTCTGGGACCTCTCAATTCAATTCCAATGGACTATGTGTACTATAATGTTTACTGTATTTTTGTTTACTATAGCTTTGTAATATAGTTTGAAATCAGAAAGTGTGCTGCCTCCAGCTTTGTTCTTCTTGCTCATGATTGCTTTTTCTATTTGAGGTCTTTTGTTCCACATGATTTTAGGATTTTTTTTTTCTATTTCTGTGAAAAATGTCATTAGAATTTTGATAGAGAATACACGGAATCTATAGATGGTGTTACTTAGTATGGACATTTTAACAATATTCATTCTTCTGGTCCATGAACACGGGATATCTTTCCGCTTATTTGTGTCTTCTTCATTTTCTTTCATCAATATCTTATAGATTTCAGTGTAAAGATCTTTCACCCACTTGGTTAAATGTATTCCTAAATATTTTTGTTTTTAATGCTATTGTAAATGGATTCTCTGTATTTCTTTTTCAGATAGATTCATTGTTAATGCACAGATATGCAACTGATTTTTATATGTTGATATTGTATCCTGCAATTGTACTGAATTCATTAATTACCTCTAACAGGTTTTTTGTGTGTGGAATTTTTAGGGTTTTTTATGTATAAGGTCAGCTCCAGGATTTCTGTTTGTTGTTTTTTTATGGTTTCTATTTGTTAAACTTCTCATTTTGTTCATGCATTATTTTCCTGATTTTGTTTAGTTGTCTGTCTGTGTTCTCTTGCATTTTATTTAGTTTCCTTAAGATGATTATTCTGAATTCTTTGTCAGGCAAATTGTAGATTTCCACTTCTTTGAAGTTAGTTACTGGAACTTTATTAGTTTCCCTTGGTGGTTTCATATTTGCCTAATTCTTCATTATCCACATAGCCTTGCACTAGTGTCTGTGCATTTGAGAGAGCAAACACTTCTTCCAGTCTTTACAGACTGGTTTCAACAGGTAAAGACCTTCTGTCTATTCCCTATGCTGATGGGATTACCTCCAGAACCACTGTCATGCTGGGTTGGAGCTGGTTAAGGAGGCTGTTTCTGAGTCTGCAGTGGGGTCTACAGTAGGAAGGTTTGTTACCAGGGGCTCAAGTGGGTGTGGATCCTGTCTGGTCCCTGTGTGGGTGGGACTGCCTCCAGTACCTTGTTCAGTAGGATAGTGCTAGGACAAGGGTCTATTTCTGGGTCCACAGTTGGGTACTCAGAGAGTGAGCCTATTACCAGGTGTGTAGTGGGTGTGGTTCCCACCAGTCCCCTGGGAGTGCTGCTGCCTGGTGACTGGATGAGTCTCTGGGTAGGCAGGATTGGCCCTGAAGCAGGGCTCGGAGGGGCTGTAACCAAGCCCCAGATTTGTTTCAGGTTCCACAGACAAGTTTGAGTTCTGGAGACCTGACTCTGGAGCCATAGATGTGTGCGTCTCCAGCCAGGTCCCTGGGTAGGATGGACTGTTCATGATTATGGCTGGAGGGGCTGGAACCAAGTACAAGGCCCTTCCCTCTCAGGATATCTGGCAGCACAGACAGAGGTGTCTCCTACTGGGTCCTTGAGCAGGTCTGCTGGTGGATTGTGGCTATGATGGGGTTAGAGTCACATACAGGGCCCTTTTAAGATCTCCAGGGGTGCAGATGGGAGTTTCTCATGCCTGGTCCCTGTGCCAGTAGGCCTGCTTGTGGACTATAGCTGAGAGGGGCCTAGAGTAAAGTATAGGGTCTTTTTGGGATATCTGATGGTGCAGACAGGAGTGTCTCCCACTGGACCCCTAACCCCTCAGGACTGCTGGCAGCCTGGCAGACTGTGGCTGTGAGAAAGTTAGATGGGGCCCTTTCAGATTAGAGTATCTCCTGAAAGTTCCCTGTGCCAGCAAGACTGATCTTGGACCATGGCTGGAATAGGCTGGGGCCCACTTACGAGGTCCTTTCAGAATTTATAGTCTGACCAAGAATGGCAGGCTTACCTCCAGTAGCTCCCTCACCAGGGCTGGGAGGGGCTGGAGCTGGTTCATGGGGCACTTCAAGGTCCACAGCTGAGATTGAGGTCACTTGTCTATTACGAAATGCATGAGTGGGTGTGACTCCTCCAGGGTCCCTTGGCATATGATGCTGGTGGCAGAGCCAAAGCCAAATGGGGCTGTAACCAAGTTCTCAGGGGTACAGAGCTGTTTCTGAGTTTGTGGCCAGGACCGTGGTTGGTGAGCCAGCCACCTGGATTCAAGCCTGCCGTCACAAAACAGCTCTTCTTGATTGTGGACTGCACTAGTTTCACAATCTCTTACTTGGATCCCAAAGCTCCCATGGCACTTTTGTCCATGGATAGACACTATATTATTGTTGGCACTGGAGGGGGCTACTATGTGTGAGGGACATCTTTAGCCATTTCACTGACATCACTCAAGAAATGATGACTTTGAATCCAAAATTATCTTCTTAGGTGTAATTGCTATGGAGAAAAACTCTAAAATTTCTTGCCTTAAAGGGGAAAATATTCTATATAGAGATTTTTCTCTAGACAAATCCACTTCTCCAAAGACAATAGAAGGGATTTACTTTCGTAACATAATAGGAAAACATGCAAAAAACATGTTAGATTTTCTTAGTTTCAAGGTACAGAGCTAACTGTTGAGAGACAATGCTACATGTGTCTCTCACTTTTCTGCTCATCCTGAGAAGAGAGCAGAGGTGCATGCTGCTTTTGTTCCAGAATGTCTTTTCCTTAGTGAACAGCCTTAGAAGAGAAGGATATAGCGCTCTCTGCCGTCAAGTGTGCTTATTGCCCGTATAAAAGTTTCGAGTTCCCTATGTCAAAACAAAAATTGTGCCCAACAATGTTAAACAGGCAAGGAAGACTTTATTCAAGGCTATTGTGATAGAGGAGAAAGACCAGAACTCAAGCTGAACTTGGCAACTCTGCCACAGCAAAGAGTGAAAAAATTTTTAAAGGCCAGGTTAAGTTAGTGGGAAAGTACCTTAGGCCATCTGTGTTTTCTAGTTGACTTTATAAAAAAAATCAACTTCTATTGCTTTATGACAGTAGTTTTGTTACTTGTAGCAAGGCACCCACCAAAGTTCCTACCCTACACAGAAACTAGAATATAAAATCAATATCTTCCTTGATAATTATATTGCAAAAAGATGGCTCCCAGGTCCTTAAGAAAGATATTCCTGAGTGGTAAAACTGCCCAGAGGTTTTTTAAAAAATTTACATATCAGAGGGACAGAGAAACAATTTACAATTACAAGTTTTCTAAAAGAAATGATCTAAGAAAAAGGAGGTCAGAGATCTAGAGTCAGGAAGAAGCCTGTCTGAAGTTTAGTCAAGCTGAGGGAAAGGTTAAGACTGTCCTGGTGACCTATGCTCTGGGTCCCTCTCCTGTAAAACACACTACTGTATGTACAGGTATCACTGGCCCTCTCCTCATTTCCCTGTGGAATTTGGGGCTCAACACAAGTTTTGATTCTCTGGTCACTGCAATTACCGTAAGTAATAAACTGTCTTTTGTCTTTGACCTAGGAGTCTTCTACCAGCTTCCATGAAATTGTAGGAGACTAACTTAGCTTGCAATTAGTGCAATAATTCAGGCTCTTAAACAGTTCATTACATCAAATCTGATTGATTGAAGTAAGCAAAAATGATAATTTTTTTGAAGATTTGTGGATAGTTCATGTCCATGAAGAAAGAGTCAATAACCAGGACTTTTGAAGGAAACAGAGCAACTCCAAAAATTCTCAGTTTAGGATCTTGTTAATCATCTCTTTAGGAAATTGTCATTTTACAATTTTCAACTCTCTCTGTCTCCACGCAAGATTATAAATCCTGGGTGAGAGGAAATACTTTGCCTCATTGCAGTCACAAGCCCAAACCTGTGGCCAAGAGGATAATTCCTGTAATTCATTTCCCTGTTTTACATGGAGTCAGAGACAGAAAGTTCCCTGAAGGAAGAATGCTGGGCAAATCAAAATAATGGTTCTCTGTTGGACTGCACTACCAGGCTTTCAAGCACGTACACATGTGTTTGCACACACAGAGATATCTCTTCCTTTATATAATTCCAAAAATATCCATGCTTACTTTAATAAAATACTATTTACTGAGCACTTACTACATGTCAGGCACTTTGCTAGTTAAAGGATATATTAGTGAACAAAAAAGAAGAGTATATATCCTAGTGCAGAGAAAGGAAATATACACAATAAATAAGATAAATTAGAAAATTACATAACATGTTAGAAGATAATATGTGCTATGGAAGAAAAGTGGAGCAAGGGGAGAGGGTGGATGTGTTTTGAGTGACGATTTTAAATAGGGTGTTCAGAAAGGCCTCATAGAGAAGGGGACATTTAAGCAAAGACATGAAAGTGGTGAGCAAGTTAGCAGTTGCACACATATCTGGGAAAGAGTATTATAGACAGATGCAATAGTCAGTGCATAGGCTCAAAGGCTGACACATGCCTGGGGTGTTCTAGGAAGTCCAGGGAGACCATGTGCTGTAATAGAGAGACAGAGGAAGACAGTGGTAGCAGATGAATTCAGAGAGCTATAATGCATAAACAGGGCATACAGGTAGAACCAGAGGGACCAGTTATGAGGCTGTTATGGTAATCCAGCTGCTCACAAGTAACGTGTGGCGGAGCTAGAGAATTGACTATTGGATCAAGCATGAAGTAAAAAATAATTGTATTCACTACTCTTAAGAAGAGACTACCCCAAATTACAAATCAGCTGTAGTAAGGACCTCTGGGTGATGTTCATCCCTCCTTTAGCTCTAACATAGTTCTATCAATCTTCTCAATATTATACAGCTGTTGGACTTAGTGTTCAATTTAAGCACCACTATTACACTTTTTAATGCAAGAATATAGAATGCATATTGAATTAAAAGGGAAAATATTTTTTAAATTTTAAAAAATTAAAAAATTCTTATAGTGATATAATTATTCATTTATGAATAATCTACTCATTTTCCCTTGCTATGTTCCCTGACTTCATATAGCCTAGTGTTTAGTTGACATTTGATTAAAATTTTGGTTGATTCCTAAGAAGTCAGAACCCTTGGAGAAACTGCCTTCAGGGGATTGTAGGTGTCTTCTCTTATCTCTAGGCATGGTAGTACAATAAAGTATGAACAAAGATTCTTAACATTTCCTCTCTTCTTCTGATCTCTATAATAAGACTATAACCTAATTTCCTCAGACAGTCAAGTAAGTCACCTCAAGCAACATTATAACTCCTTTCTTTCCCATTTGTTCAATAGCTTGGGAAACCTGAAATGACCAAGTGTTGTCATTGATCTAATTACACCAATATTGAAGAAGTATTTTTCCTTTGGGCCCCAAATTCTATAGGCCAATAGAGAATTGGAGTGAGACAGAGGGAAAATTCTTGGAAGAAAACATTTTGAGATAAACTGGAGGTTAAATACTGAGAATTGATTTCTCTATCTCAGTCTTAGGGTTTCCACAAACCCACCATATACCAATTAATGTTTCAGATTACGTTTCTTCCACAAGATTGTATACTTCTGTTTCAAAGTATTTTCTCAAAGCTGGTGCCATATTAAGTTCTTAATAGGTCATCTCAGCAAATGTAAGGCAGTGTTGCAACAAAAAAAATCAAAATTCAGTGTTAATAAATATTGTTCACATTCAGGAGTGAGTGTCAGTCAATGAACTTTTTGAGGCAAAGTAAACATTGATGAGTGCATAGATCGCTTACATCACTGTCAACATAACCACTTTGTTCATCATCCCATTTAGTACAAACCAGGTTGGCTGAGAAGGAGAGTGACTGATAATCTCTGAGTAGGTTACCATATGTACTGGATTATTAAGATTATTTTGTGTTTTAGGGTTCTAATGATGAAAATTTACATGGGATACCATCATATTTGCATCCAAGGATTGTTCTTAGAGGTTTTTCTACCTATCTGTTTCCCCAATTACCTTGTTAGCAATGATCTCATCTTCCTTCCAGGTCTCTAATAATTTGGCAAGACCATAGCAGCTTTCCTGATTGCTCAGAAGTGTATTGTTTAATTTCCACACATTTGTGAATTTTCTAGTTTTCCTCTCATTATTGATTTCTAGTTTCATACTATTGTGGTTGGAAAAGATACTTGGTATGATTTAAATCTTCTAAAATTTGTAAGACTTGTTATATGACCTAACATATGATCTGTCCTAGAGGATGTTCTTCATGTGTACTTGAGAAGAATGTATATTCTGCTGCTGTTGGGTCAATCCTTCTGTTTTTTTTGTTGTTGTAGTTAGGTCCTGTTGGTCTAAAATATAGTTCAAGTTCAATGTTTTGTTATGGATTTTCTGTCTAGACGATCTATCCATTGGTGAAAGTGGGGCATTGAAATTCCCTACTAGTGTTATATTGTTGTCTAATTCTCTTTTCCTATCTGTTAGTATTTCCTTAGTATATTTAGGCATTCCGACATTGGATGCATACGTATTTGGAATTGTTATCGCTCCTTCATGAATTGATCACTTTATCATTATATGATGACCTTCTTTGTCTCTTGTTCCTGTTTTTGATTTAAAGTCTCTTTTTTCTGACACAACTATAGCTAGCCCTGTTCACTTTTGGTTTCCATTTACATGCAGTATCTTTTTCCGTTTCTTCCTTTTGGAACTGTGTGTGCTTAGAGCTGAAGTGAGTTTCTTGTAAGCAGTATAGAGTTTGGTCTTTTTTATTTGTTTTTTTTTTTTCCACTGAGCCTTTGTTTGGAGAATTTGATCTATTTACATTTAAAATAATTATTGTTAGGTAAGGACCTACTATTGACATTCTGTTAATTGTTTTCTAGTCCTTTGTTCCATTCTTTCTTCCTTGTTGTCTTTTGTTGTGAATTGATTTCTCATAGTGGTATGTTTTCATTCTTTTCTCTTTGCCTTTTGCGTATCTATTGCAGGTTTTTGCTTTGTGCTTACCATGAGGCTGAAATAGAACATCTTATCATTAAAATAGTCTATTTTATGCTGATAACTTAATTTTGATCACATACCAAATCTCTACCAATTTATTCCCCACACCACATTTTATGTTTTTGATGTCACAAATCACATTTTGTATATTGTTTATATACTAACAAATTATTGTAGATATAGTTATTTTCATAGTTTTGTTCTTTAACCTTTGTACAAGAAATAAGTGATCAACAACTACCGCATTACAGTATTAGAGTATTCTGAATTTGACTATATATTTACATCTACCAGTGTGTTTTATATTTTCATATGTTTCTTGTTAATAATTACATCCTTTCATTTCAATGTGAAGAACTCTTTTCAGCATTTCTTGTAAGGGGGATCTAGTGGTGGTGAACTCCCTCAGCTTTTGTTTTTCTGGGAACGTCAATATCTCTCCTTCATTTCTGAAAGGCAGCTTTGCAAAGTATTCTTGGTTGGCAGTTTTGTTCTTTCAGCGCTTTCCATATATCATCCCACTTTCTCCTGGCCTGCAGAGTTTCTCCTGAGAAATCTGCTGATAGCCTTATGAGGGATCCCTTTTTTGTCAGAAATTTTTTTCTCTTTTAAAAATTCTCCCTGTCTTTGATTTTTGACAGTTTATTATAATGTGTCTTGGAGAAGGTTCTTTTTGGGTTGAATCTTTTTAGGGATCTATGAGCTTCATGAACTGGATGTCCAAAGTTCTCCTCAGATTTAGGAAATTCTCAGTCCTTATTTCTCTAAGTAAGCTTTTTGCCTCTTTCTTCCTCTCTTCTCCTTCTGGGACGCCAGTGTGTAGGGTGTTTCTTTTTGCAGTTTCCCACAGTTCACATAGGCTTCCTTCACTCTTCGTCATTCTTTTTTCTTTTTCCTCCTCTTGCTGGGTAATTTCAAATGACTTGTGTTTGACTTCACAGATTCTTTTTCCTGCTTGCATAAGGCTGCTGCTGCTGATCTCTATTGCTTTTTTCCTTTTGTTCATTATATTTTTCAGCTCTAGAATTTATGTTTGGTTCTTTTTATTTCTCTTTCTCTGCTTAACTTCTCATTTTATTCATGTTTTGTTTTCTGATTTCATTGAATTGTCTTTCTGTGTTATCTTGTAGCTCACTGAGCTTTCTTAAAACAAATAATTTGAATTCTTTTATCAAATTGCAGATCTCCATTTCTATGGGGTTGGTTACTGGAAAATTACTGTGTTCTTTTGGTGGTATCTTGTTTCCTTGGTTTTTCACGTTTCTTGAATTTTGTATTGTTGTTTTCGCATTTGAAGAAGCAGTTCTTACTGACTAGCTTTGTGAGAGAAATACCTTCTGTCAGCCCTGCTAGGGACTCTGAGGCTTTTTAAGGATTTTTCTGTGGATAATATCTGCTGCAAACTGCTTGTTCCCTTTTGGGGGGGATTTGTTAAGATTATATTCCTCTCAATCCTGCAAAGCCAGTCCAGGTGTTGACAGTTTCCTGTTTGCTTTCTCTAAGGTAGTGATGAATGATAACAGGGAACCACACAGAAGTGGGTAGAAAAGGCTGAGACACACTCTTGCCAGAAACCCCACCCCCGGTGTGGCAACCGACAACTGGGAGAGAACTCAAAACCCAGAGTTTCTTCCTGAGGAGCAAAGTATTCATACCCCACATCAGGTGCTCCAAATTTACAACCTGTGAGATGAGGCCCCGAAACATCTGGCTTTGAAGATCAGTGGGGCTTGTGTCTGCAAGACCTGCAGGGTTGTGCTGAACTGATGAATGGCTCTTAAAGGGCCCTTGAGCAGACCCACTCACCCCAGGACACAGGGAAGAAGCAGCCCCTTGAACAGTGCCCAGGCTTTATGTGAAAAAGACTCATTTCCTAATTTTAAAGCATTGGTCTGAGAGGCAGAGGCCTGCTGGGATACTCTCTGGGGTCAAAGACTGGTGGGTGCCATCTTCCTGCTCTTCCTCTGCCTTGCTAAAGCCAGGGTGTGGCATCTTATTTTTTTCCCTTTTCTTTTTCTTAATTTCCCCTTTTTTATTTTCTTTCTTCTTTTTCTTTTTTTCAAAGGCTGTCATTTTTGCACTCGCGCTCTGGCGAGCTCAAGTCAGTGAGCTCCCTCTTTGCACTCTCCCTCTGCTGCATTCCAGGGCACCAGTATCTCCCAGAGGGGATCTTTAACACATATCTGCTCCCCCAATTTTTAGATCTGGTGACCCAATTTTTGCAGCTGCCACCTTCCCTTGGTCACCTGGGGATGTCCTTGATCACCTGGCTCTGGAGGCAAGCGTGGCTTGTGTTCCTGGCTCCCATGAGACTGTAACAATTGGAGACACAGTTCCTGGCAGACTAACACTCCCAGGACACTGCATAGATAGCCAGCTGAAACACAGCCACAGCCTTTTAGAGAAAGAGGCCTAGTTGCTTGTCCAGGAATTGTGGCCTGAAGGGCACGCTTTTGGTTTGGCACACTTATAGAGGGCTATGGAGGTGCTCTCAAGGAATGGAGGCCAGTGGTTGCAATCTTTGTGCTCTTCCTCTGCCTTGCTTCAGCTTGCTAGTATCTTCAAGAAAGGTGCTCATAACCTTGTCTGGCTCCCTGATTTTTGCAGCTGCTGTCAGGGGACACCTCTACATCACTTGGCTCTGGTGACCAATGAGGCTTATTCTCACAGGTCCCACAGAAATGTAACCAATAGGGAAAGAGTTCTTAAACAGCTACCACCCCCAGGGCACAGAAAGAAGCAACAGACCTAAGAGCGCAATCTATCTGTGAAAGAGGTCTGTTTGCTTATCATCATAGCTGCAGCCTGAGGGGCAGACTTCACATTAAACACACATTAAAGGGCATACTGTTAACTCTTCCTAAGACATTGGAGTCAGGCACTGTTTTCACACTGTTCCTTTACCATGTTCCGGAGAGCCAGCATCTCTCAGAGGGGAGCTTTTATACATGTCTGTTACCCCAGTTGTTATGTCTGGTGCCTTGGTTTTTACAGCTGCTGTTCAGGGGATACCCGTTGATCACCAGGCCCTAGTGGCCAGAGGGGCTTGCATTCTTGGGTCTGACAGGAATGTAACAATTGAAAATATAGTTCCAGGCGGGCCACCATCCCCAGGGCAATGCACAGACATCAGACTGAAACACACCCCCAGTCTATGTGAAAGAGGCCTACTAGCTAGTCCTGGAGCCTTGTCCTTAGGGGCAAGCCTCAGGTTTGGCACACATTTAAAGGCTACAGAGGTGCTCTTAGAGAATGTAGGCCAAGGAACAACATATGTGCCCTCCTTTTCTGCCTCACTACAGCTCACCAGTGTCTTCCAGAAAGAAGCTAAGGGATACACAAGATAAAAAGATGCAAAATGTGACATCAAAAACATAAAATGTGAGAGGGAGACATTGAAAATATAGGGCTTTAGAATGCATTCAAACTTAAGTTGTCATCAACTTAAGAAGGACTGTTATAAATATAAATTGTTACATGTAAGCCCCGTGGTAACCACAAAGCAAAAACCTATGGTAGATGTACAAAAAATAAGATAATGAGAACAGAATGTAAGCACACCACTAGAGAAAGTCATCAAACCACAAAGAAAGAGAACAAGAGAAGAAAGAAGGAGCAGAGGAACTACAAAACAGCCCGAAAACAATTAACAAAATGACAATAAGTACATACCTATCAATAACTGCTTTAAATTCAAATGGACTAAATTCTCCAATCAAAAGAGATAAAGTGGCAGAATGAATTAAAAAAAAAAAACAAGATCCATCTATATGTTGCCTACAAGAAATTACCTCAGGTATAAGAACATGTATAGATTGAATGTGAAGGGATGGAAAAAGATATTCCATGCCAACGGAAACTGAAAGAAAGCTGGAGTTGCTATACTTATTTTAGAACAAATAGACTTTAAAACAAAGACTGCAATAAGACACAAAGAAGGGCATTACATAACCATTATGGGGTAATTGGACAAGAGAATATAACATTAACAAATATATATGCACCCAATATAGGAGCACTTAAATATATAAAGCAAATATGAACAAACCTAAAGCGAGAAATAGAGAGCAATATAACAAGAGTAGGGGACTTTAATATCCAACCTACATCAATGGGTAGAACATCCGGACAGAAAATCAATAAGGAAACATCAGCTTTAAATGACACGTTAAACCAGATAGACTTAACAGATATATACAGAACATTCCATCCCAAAGTGACAGAATACACATACTTCTGAATTGCACAAGGAATATTCTCCAGTATAGGTCATATATTAGGCCACATAAAAAGGCTTAACAAATTTAAGAAGATTAAAATTGTATCAAGCATCATTTCTGCCCACAAAGGTAACAGTAGAAATCAATTATAAGAACAAAACTGGGCAACTCACAAACATGTGGAGACTAAACAACATGCTATAGAATAACCAATGAATCAATGAAGAAATAAAAAGCTAAATTAGACAAACAAAAATGGAAATACAACATGCCAAAACTTATGGAAAGCAGCAAAAGCAGTTCTAAGAAGGAAGTTGAAAGCAATAAGTTCCTACCTTGGGAAACAAGAAAAATCTCAAATAAACAACTTAACTTTACACCTCAAGAAGCTAGAAAAAGAAGAACAAATCACTCACAAAGTTAGTAGAAGGAAGGAAACAATAAAGATCAGAGCAGAAATAAAGAAAATAGAGACTAAAAAGACAATAGAAAAGGTCAATGAAACTAAGATCTGATTTTTTAAAGAGATAAAAAAAAATGACAAACCTTTAGCTGAGTTCAACTGGAATAAAAGAGACAAGGCACAGATAAATAAAATCAGAAATGAAGGAGGAGACATTACAACGACAGAAATACAAGCATCATAAGAGATTTTACATGCCAAAAAATTATATGCCAACAAATTGGACAACCTAAAAGAAATTGATAAATTCCTAGAAACATACAACCTTTTAAGACTGAATCATGAAGAAAATGAAAATCTGAAGACACTGATTCCTAGTAAGGGCATTGAATCAGTAATTAAAAAATTCCCTATAAACAAAAGTCCTGGCTTCACTGTTGAATTCTACCAAACATTCAAAGAAGAGGTAATACCAATTTTTCTCAAACTCTTCCAAAAACTATCAGAGGATGGAAAATTTCCAAACTCATTTTATGAGGCCAATATTACCCTGATACCAAAACCAGAAAAAAACATCACAAGAAAGGAAAATTATAGGCCAATATCCCTGATGAACGTAGGTGCAAAAATCCTCAGTGAAATATTAGCAAACCAAATTCAACAATACGTTAAAAGGACCATACACCATGATCAAGTGGGATTTAGTCTAGGGATGCAAGGATGGTTCAACACCCACAAATCAATCAACATGACACACAACATTAACAAAATGAAAAATAAAAATCATATGATCAGATGCTGCTCTGGTGGCCTAGTGTTTAAGTTTGGCACACTGCTTTAGTGGCCCAGGTTTGGTTCCCGGGCATGGAACTACACCACTCATCAGCAGCCATGCTGTGGTGGTGACTCACATAAAAAATAGATGAAGACTGGTAACAGATGTTAGCTCAGAGCATATCTTCCTCAAGCAAAAAGAGGAAGATTGGTGACATATGTTAGCTCAGGGTGAACCTTCCTCAGCAAAAAAAAAAAAAAAAAAAAAATATGATCATCACAATAGATGCAGAAAAAGCATTTGACAAAATTCAACATCCATATACAATAAAAACTCTCAACAAAGTGGGTATAGAGGGAACATACCTCAATATAATAAAGGCCATATATGACAAGCCCACAGCTGATATCTACTCAATGGCGAGAAGCTGAAAGCTTTTCCTCTAAGATCAGGAAAAAGACAAAGGTGCCCACTCTCACTACTTTTATTTAACATATGATTGAAAGTCCCAGCCAGAGCTATTAGGCAAGAAAAAACAATAAAAGGCATTCAAATTAGAAAGGAAGAAGTCAAACTGTCACTATTCATAGATGACATGATACTATATATAGAAATCACAGACCCAATCGAAAAACTGTTAGAACTAATAAACGAATTCGTAAATTTGAAGGATACAAAATCAATGTACAGAAGTCTGTTGTATTTCTATACACTAATAATGATGTACCAGAAAGAGAAATTAAGAAAACAATCCTATTTACAATGGAATTAATAAGAATAAAATACCTGGGAATAAATTTAACCAAGGAGGTGAAAGACCTATACACCTAAAACTATAAGATGTTGGTGAAAGAAATTGAAGAAGACACAAATAAATGGGAAGATATTCTGTGCTCATGGATTAGAAGAATTAATATTTTTAAAATGTTCATACTACCCAAAGCAATCTATAGATTCAATGTAACCTCTATAAAAATTCCAATGGTATTTTTCACAGAACTATAAAAAACAATTGTTAAATTTGTATGGAACCACAAAGGACCCCAAATAGCCAAAACAATGTTGAAAAGGAAGAACAAAGCTGAAATCATCATGCTCTCTGGTTGCAAATTATATTTCAAATCTATAGTAATCAAAACAGTATTGCATTGGCACAAAAATAGATGTATAGATCAATGGAACAGAACAGAGAGCCCAGAAATAAACCCATGCATATATGGTCAATTAATTTATGACAAAGGAGCCAAGGAGCCAAGAATATACAACAGGTAAAGGGCAGTCTCTTCAACAAATAGTTTTGGGAAAACTGGACAGCAACATGCAAAAGAAGGAAATTGGACCACTGTCTTACACCATACACAAATAAAAATTAACTCAAAATGGATTAAAGACTTGAATGTAAGACCTGAAACTATAAAACTCCTAGAAAAAATAGGAATTATTCTCTTTGACATCAATCTTGGCAATGATATTTTGAATTTGACACCAAAAGCAAAGGTAACAAAAATAAATAAGCAGGACTACATCAATCTAAAAAGTTTCTGCACAGAAAAGGAAAACATCAACAAAATGAAAAGGCAACCTATTGAATGGGAAAAAAAATATTTGCAAATTATCTGTCCAATAAGGTATTAATATCCAAAATATATAAAGAACTCATAAAACTCTTTAGCAAAAAAAAAAAAATCTGATTAAATAGTGGGCAAAAGATCTGAGCAGACATTTTTCCAAAGAAGACATACAGATGGTCAACAGGTACATGAAAAGATGCTCAACATCACTAATCATCAGGGAAATGCAAAACAAAATCACAATATCACCTCACATCTGTTAGAATGGCTATTATCAAAAAGACAACAAATGCTGGTGAGGATGTGAAGAAAAGGGAACCCATGTACACTGTTGTTGGGAATATAAATTGGTGCAGTTATTGTGGAACAGTATGGAGCTTCCTCAAAATATTAGAACTAGAACTACCACATGATCCAGCAACTCCACTTCTGAGTATTTATCTGAAGAAAATGAAAACACTAACTTGAAAAGCTATATGCACCCTCATGTTCATTGCAGCATTATTTACAATAGCCAAGATATGGAAACAAACTAAGTGTCCATTGATGGATGAATGGATAAAGAAAATGTGTTATATATGTACAATGGAATAGTATTCAACCATAAAAAAAGAATGAAATCTTGACATTTGCAACAATATGGATGGATATTAAGGGCATTATGTTAAGTGAAATAAGTCAGGCAGAGAAGACAAATAGTATATGATCTCATTTGTATGTGGAATATAAAACAAAAACAAAACATAAAACCAAGCTCATAGATAACAGAGAGCAGACTGGTGGTTGCCCGAGGTGGGGGGTGGGAGGTGAGTGGAGTGAGTGAAGGGAGTCAAAAGGCACAAAATGAAGGTACAGTTATAAAATCATGATCATGCGGATGTAATGTACAGCATGGTAACCATAACTCATAATACTGTATTTGAAAGTTGCTAAGAGAGTAAATCTTAAAAGTTCTAATCACACAAAAAAATACTATAACTATGTATGGTAATGAATGTTAACTAGCCTTATTGTGGTGATCATTTCACAACACATACAATTATCAAATCATTATGGTGAATGCTTGAAATTAATATAGGATTTTATGTCAATTATACCTCAATAACAAGAAAACGCATTTCATGATAAAAGTAAGAACTAAGTATATGATTTTGGAATGAATAAGTATGTAAATCATGTCTCCAGGCCCTGCAACTGAGTACTTCCACACTACATTGCATGCCTCAGATTTGCTTTTGCTGCTGTCATTGCTAGATCTACACCAGTCCATTGCTCTGTCACTTCTCAAAACATACTCCTCTCCTTTGAAATAGAGGCTAGAGTGCAGGATGGAAAAGCACAGGCAATTCTTGCCTTCGAGCAAAGGGTGAAAAGCAAGAACTGCAGGAGGAGGCCCGTGGGAGAGGGTTACCGTGTCTTTTCTGCTGATAGTGTTCATCGCACTGGGGAGTCTAAAATAAGACTAACAAATTCCCCTAGTCTATTGCATAGTTTATCTTTTGGCAAGAGAGTTTTGCGGTCCATTTTCTCCTTGGATCATAGTTTCTAATTAAGGGAAAGCATGACTCGTTTCAGGAGGACTGTGGTAATGGCTCCCTAGGGTGCTGGGTAGCAAAATTACCAAGCAGGGCATCAACACTAACGCTCACATCCAGAAAAATGTCTATTAATAATACTCATCAGGGTTGTAGGTGGATCCATCCACTCAGAAGAGACACAATGAGCACTGTTCAGGGAGTATGGTGGTGAGTCTTTTGTTACTGGCTTGAAAAATTTTAAGACAATAGGAGGAAGATCTGTAATACACTGGGATTGAAGCTATTCGTGGAAAATTTCTTGGACATTTCTTTAAGGACCCTGGGCTATGATTAGGAGATAGGATAACTGGATTCAACTATACCCTAGGACTCACATTTTGGGGAATGTGAAATTTTCACATCGGTGACTTGTTCTTCCTTATGTCATAAATAGCTTAAGGAATATGATTCATTAAATTATCTAAAATCTTATGGTATATTTATGCTAACTCATAAATAATAACTAGTTATGCCTTTCATCTTATATTCAATTCAGAAATTGCTGAGATCTTTTTAGAATTGTGATCTATATACAATAAAAGTGAAGGATTGAGGGGTGGTAATAGGGAAATAGCAGGATGGGGAGACAACATAGTGCTCAGGTTGAGGTCTTAAGGTTAGGAAAAAAGGAAAACATTAGAGATATTACAGAATGGTCATGGATGGTATTCATAGTATCAACCTCAAGAAGGAAGAAAAGTAGGAAATATTTAATTAGAACTTCTTATGTGTAATTCTAGGCTACATATTTTACTTATGCTGTCCATTAATCCTCATAATATCCCAAATTGCAGAAAACTGAAATTTAAAAAGATTTAATTATTTACTCAAAAAAATGCTGCTAAAATAAGAATGTGGATTTGTGACTTTTCACTTCACATCTAGTGCTTTCTTCAGGATACAAATCTTTCTCTAGCTTCCTTGCTCATTTAATACCTCTATCAGCTATGTGACAAATATATATAAATCAGTTGCAGTGATTTATTCTTGTATTAATGTGTTTAATAATTGATTTTTCTCACATATATTTTGAATCTTTGCTATTTGCTAGGAACTCTGATGCTGATGGGGTTAGGGAGCCACATGTGAATGCATGGTGCCTGGCACAAAAACTTTTGTCAAATGAACAACGTGGTCTTTGTATTCTAAGAGCTCAAATTTTCCTTGGCAAAGGTCATTATCTAAAATGTGAAACGTTCTAGAATATATGTTTCATGAGGGTAGGGATCTTTGTTTTGTTAACTGATGTATCCCAAACACTTAACGGTGTGGCTGTGACTTAGAACATACGCATTAAATATTCGTTGAATTTAAAGAAGTGCTATGGGAATGGGACTTGAGAGCAAATGATTTGCTCTTTTCTGAGAGGTCAGATGATCTGCCCAAAGCAGGAAAAGGCATTGCTGTGATATGACATGGCTCACTGCGTGCTCAATGAACTACACGAAGTTCCATGCAATTAAAATATTGGGACAAAATCTGGGAGATGGAAGAGATGAATTTAGAGTATAGTGAGAAACCAAATTATTAATACCCTCCCCCACTTGTTTTTTTTTTTTTTTTTTCTGCCAAGGAGTTTGGAGTATTATAAAGCTCACAGGGATTATTATAAGGTTTGGGGTAAGAAGGTAATTGGTTAAATGAAACTTTTAATGTCTCTGCATTTGCCACTTCTTCTCAACCGAACTGTTTCAATATCCACTTTGCTATCTATTCTCCTATTTCTTGCCACCTTGTCCAAGCAGTTCTGTGTCTGCAATGTTATGCCTCTCATTCTCAGGCCCCTGTATCTTTGCTGCCTAAATCACTCTTGAAAATCATCTCTTCCAATTCACCTTCCCAGGTCAAAAGCAGTGGAAACAAAAATCTATAGACTCCTGCCTTGAATGGATTTGTCTCTTCTAATTTCCCCTCAGGACCTCATATGAGAGAGGAAAGGCAAACAATACTGAAAATAGAGGGCGTCATGGATATTTATTTTTCTTTTTAGAAACACTGAAATTCTTCAAATTTCAGAGTTCTGCCTCTAGAGAAGAGTCAGTCTTGCCCAAAACAGCAGATATGGGAATCAGGGGGTCTGAAGAGGTAAAGAAAGTTTATTTTCCAACAAAGCTGTCAGCCCATTGAGTTGTATATTCTCTGTTCGTAGTTCTACCTGCAAGACAAAGTAGGAAATATAATTTAATTTCCACCCAGCATGCATGGGCACATGCACACAGACTGAAACAAAAGATTCACTTTAAACAAGGGCTACTCATACTTTGTGTACTTCTCCCAATGTCTTCTCTGTTTCTCTCATCTACTCTATTTGGGTTTTAAAACTACCGGTGTTAATGACTAACTTGATTCTATAATCTCAGTGATGGGATAAGCAAAAGGTTTCAAAATCACTGTTTTCGAATGGCTGATTTGTTTACAAAGAGCCTAGTGAGAAAAATAATCATCAAAGAAAATAACACCACTAGTAGCATGCTTCCAATGTAGTTTTAGGCACTTGACATATACGAAAACATTTAATCCTCACATCTGACCTTTTCCAGATGAAGAAACTTTAACACAGAGAGGTTAAATAACTTGTCCAAGGTCACACAGTCACCAAATGGAAGAACTGGGACCCAAATCCAAGTTACCTATCTTCAGATTCTATACTTGCATACACTACATAACACTGCCTTCTTAAACCTGATACTATTAGTCCATATTAGACCACCAAATTTTCCTTACTGTAAATATATCCTCATGCATAAATCTGTTACCGTAGAGTAGATTTTCAAAAATGGAATTACTGGAAAAAATGGAATGACTGTATTTAAGGGTTTTGATATATTTTGCACAATTTCTTTCCATAAAGTTATAATCAATTTGTAATCCTATTAGCAAGTATTTCCGTTGCTGGTCATATAACCCAAATCACTACTGCTAATTTGAAGAGTGTAAATAATCCTTCAGTTTAATTTTAACTTGCAGTGTATTTTAAATGAAGTGAAACTAAATTTTATATATTTGATGCATTTTGTTCCTATTTTATACACTGCGTGCTTATATCCATTTTCTACACTGGAATTTTAGGTATTTTTTCCATCAGTTTGTATTTAAGTTTTTTATTAATATTAACATTTTGAAAATATTTTTGGTAATTTTCCATTTGTTGTTTGTTTTCTAATATTTCTGACTGTGTTTTTGTTGCAAATATGAATATTATTTTATGCCATCAATTTGTTGATTATTTACTACTATCTGGTAATCTGTCATTATATTTAAGCTTAGCTTTTCAATTTTTCCATCACGTAATACCTTTTATTCTAATCCTTTCATTTTTTCTTTGCATTTCATTGACATACTCAAGAGAGTTTTTAAACATTACATGAGTTGAAGATTCAAGTGGATTTTTTTTTTAAGTATTTATTACGCTACTATTGTATTTTAGAAACAGTTTATGTGGCGTTAACAGCATCTCATTTTTGAAGATTTATTGAATTTCTCTATGAAACAGTATAGGCATAGTGTCTTTTTTGAGGAGTAGCTCTATGATAATATCCTTTATTTCTTCTAAGTGAATTGACCTAGAATAAATAGCCATTTTTATTTTGACTGAGAATTAATTTTTTCCAGAAATTATCCATTTCTGGATAATTCTGGACTTTCAAATTTCCTTGCAAAGATTTGTACAAAGATTCTATTATGAATCTTCTTTCCTAAAATTTCTTTCCTAAAATGGTTGTTTGCCTTGTCATTTTGTACTGTGTATATATGTGCTTTCTCTTTTCTCGTATTTTTTTAGATAAAGTAGTAGTAGAAGCATGTTTTGTCTATTTTTTTAACCAAAGAGCCAATGTGTGTGTGTGTGTATATATATATTCTAGTGGTTTCCTCTTTTTCTATACTATTTTTATTTTATTTGTATTATTTTTACCTTTTTATTTCTCTTTAATTTATTGCTCTATTTCTACATTTCTGTTGTTTCATAAAAATTTTTATTTTTTAAAATTTCATATATATATAATTAAGGTATGAGTTTTCCTCTAATCACTGCTTTAAATTAGACCCCATATTCTAATATGGAGAATATAGCTGACATTATTTTATAGAACTTATTTATTTTGCTTTGTATTTCCCCTTTGACCCAACGGTTATGTAATAATATTTTAAAATTATCAGATAAAAGAGGTTTTTATTTTATTATCCATTAATAGTTTATTACAAGGGATTAGGAAATATGTTTGTATTCTTTTCAATTTGTGACATTGCTTGACATTTTTGTTGTGAATTAATATACAGTCAAAATTCATAAATATTAGATGTACCTTGAAAAGAAAGTGTATACTCTTCTATTAGAAGACAAACTCATTGTATACCTGTAAGATATACCTTACTGATTTTGCTGTTTCAGTTTCCTAAATCTTTAGTTATATTTTTCTTCTTGATCTGTTTTGACCAGAGTGGTTTATTAAAGTTACCCATTGTTGGTATGTCTGCCTGTTTCTCCTTGTAAATCTTTTATGAGTTCTTTCCTATGAAGGTTGCACTCTGTTCTGAGGGGACATAAATTCATATCTATTATAATGTCATTGTGAATTGTGCGTGTTAACATTAAAAATATCTTTTGTCATTGTTTTTGTTGCTCGCATAACGATTCTGGTCTTAATTTTAAGTTGTCAAATATCAAGATCATAACCCCTGCTTTTTCGGTTTCTGTGTGCTGGGATTATTTCCCTTTTCTCTATTTTTTAGCCTTTCTGAATCATTTTGTTATGGATGTGTCTTATACAATGCATAGAGTTAAGTTCTGCTTTAAGAATATATCTGATTATTTTTATCTTTAGTCTTTTTTCCTAGACATTCATTATTTGTTTGATCAGTTTTAAATGATAGACATTGAGTCTCATCCATTATTTATGCAGCAATAAGTAAAATTTCCCTACTTCACCATTTCTCTGTTCATTCTCTTCTTATTTTTTAAATGTGTTACTCTTTCTTTGCCAAGTACTTAACATTTATGTGCTATTTGGATCTACAGTTAGGTATATTTATTCAGTGTCCACTACCAGTCCTTTAGCCAAAAGATCCACCAGACATCTCTGGGTGAATGGATCTCTTCATCTAGTGAGTTCATCAAGAAAAGTTAGTGGTTTTAATATTCCTGGAGTGTTAGTATATTTAAAACTATTTTACTATATCTTTTGTCTGTGAGGACAGTATGTCTATGAATAAAAATCTTTGGTCAAATCTTCTTTCCTTGGATTTCTTGAAAAGCTCCACACTCTCATTATGCATTGTATATTGCTGCCAAGAAATATGATTTCCACATGATTTACTTTTTATTTTTAGTGATCAGTATTTTTGCTCAAAAGTACAGATCATTTTTCCTTGTATTTAAATATAATACTTTAACTGGGATATATCTTATGCTTGACTGTTTTTGGTCAATGTTCATGAATATTTGGATAGTCATGAATCTGAATAAGGTGAAAGGATGACAGATAATTTCAACATGTAGATGCAGATTTTTTTGATTTCAGGGAAGTTTTCTTTACTAGTTTTAAATATTGAGTTTGTTTTATAAAGACTCCGATGCTGTGCATGTTGGATCTGCTTTGTCATTCTTCTATGTCTGTTACTTTCTCTCCAATCCTTTAAAGTATGTCTCTATTTTATTTAGTTATATTTAATTAATGATGTTGCTTAGTTTTACAAGGGTTTTCTTCTGTTTGTGGCTGTTTTAGTTTTTGTTATTGTCTTTTGTCATGTTTTGTTGTAGAATTGTAATTTGCTGAACTCTATGAAATATTTACATGATTTGACTGTTTTTCAAGTCTTTAGGTTTATTCTTCCATTTTATTGTGTTCCAGCATGTTTTATACCCTGTTGCTTTGGACATTTTTCTTTTTAATAATCTTTGATCAAAGACAGATTTCTCTCAGACCAATATTCATTAACACATTGAATAAAAAATGACTTCAAAAATAGTCAAGTTTCTTTGCTTTTTTACTGCATAAAAGACTATAGCAAATCTTGACCCCAATTTACATTGCTTTTCCTGCCCCTATGTCCCATATACAATGTTTGTTCTAAAGGCAGTTTATGTATCAGAATTAAATTGCTCTACAACAGACCATATTTTGATCTAAGTGTGATGGACTCCATATGTATCTATAAATAGAAATATTGATGGGCAAGGGAAGTGAAAATGAAAGGTGGTAGGGAAAATTCTGGTTACTTAAGGATATAGTTATCCTGCATATAAATACAGAAAATGATTCTTTTGTTCCCATCAGTTTGAATCAGCTAAAAAATGAGTTCTGATTTTTCTTGAATGTCTATATTGTGGTTGTTCAAAGGGGGAAAACACGTGAAATAAATAGTCATTCGCAATTTAACTTAATCCATCTGTATTGAATTCAATAGAGCCTCTTTCTCAATCCTCTTCAGGTATATGATCTTCTTTTCTGTTTTTTTAATATATTTATGGCTATATTAACTGTAGGCTGGAGATAGAATTGGGCATTACTAGCATGGTAAACTCTAAGTTGTTAGATTAGAAATGTAAACAATTAATAACTTAAAGTTATTTTATAAAAATTTTTTAATATATGATGTGTTCCAGAAACTCTTCAAGACCCCAGACAAGGACTCAAATGATGAAAATTAAATGAATCCTAATGCCCCAAATGTTTTCTTTTAGTGATTAAAATAGCCACATATATGAAAAATTAAATAGCCAATATTATATCTATGAATTTCCTCCAAAATAACCTTTTTGAAATAGCTTTACATACCATGATATTCACCCATTTTAAATGTACAAATTAATAGAGTTGTGTAATCATCACCACAATCCAGTTTTAGAACATTTTCATTATCCCAAAAAGATACTTCTTGACTGCAGTCAATTCTCATTCTGTCTCATTCCCAGGTTACAACTAATCTGCTTTCTACTGATATAGATTATCCTTTCTTGGACATTTCATATACATTGAATTTTAAATGTGTAGTCTTTTGCACTCGGCTGCTTTCATTTAACATAATATTTTTGAAGATAATTTACCTTACGGTATGTACTTTTAGTTCATTTCTTTTTATTACTGAATAGTATTCAATTTCATGGCTAGATTAGATTTTGTTTATCCATAAATTTATTTATTCATAAATTGATATGCTATTGGATAGTTTCCTTTATTTAGCTATTATGAATAATGCTGCTATGAACATTCACTTAAAGGTCTTTGTGTGGATAGCATTTACTTCTTTTTGGTATATTCCTAAGAATGAAATTGTTATATTATTATATAAGTTTATATTTACCATTAGAAAAAAACTACCAAACTGTTTTCAAAAGTGACTTCATAATTTTACATTTCCACCAGCAATACATAAGGGTTTCAATCTCTCCACAACCTCATCAGCACCCTTAAGTGGCCATTATTTTAGTTATACTCGTTCTAGTGTATGTGAACAGTCACCTCACTGTGGTTTTATTTTGTATTTCCCTAATGACTAATGATATTGAACATATTTTCATATACCTGTTAACTGCTGATATACTTTGATGAAATGTCTATGGAAAGCGTTTGCCCATTTTTTAAAACTGCTTGTTTCTCATTACTTAACTGTAAGAGTTATTTACATATTTTGATACAAATCCTTTATCAGATATATGTTTTGCAAATACATTTTTATTTATGTGTGATGTTCTCTTCCTTTTCATAATGGTACCTTTGAAGTGTATATTTCTGGACTCTCAATTCTGTCCGTTGATCTATATGTATAACTATACATGAGTACCATACTTTCTTGATTACTATATCTTTAGAGTAAGTTTCGAAATCAGAAAATATAAATCCTCCATCTTTACTCTTCATTTTCACATTTTGACTATTCTGATTCCTTTTCATATACATTTTATAACCACTTTGTCAATTTTCACAAGAAAACCTGCTGAAGTTTGATAAAAGTTATGTTGAATCTACAGATCAATTTGCTCAGAGCTGCCTCATAACAATATTGAGTCTTTTAACCCAAGAAAATGGACGTCTCTTCATTTATTTAATTCTTCTTTAATTTCTCTCAACAATGTTTGGTAGTTTTCCGTGTATATGTCTTGCTCCTCATTTGTTAAATTTGATCCTAAATATTTTTTTAATGTTATTATAAAGAGAATTGTTTACTTTATTTCATTTTTGGATTTTGTGTTGCTAGTTGTAATAAAGCCAGCCCTAGTGGTCTAGTGGTTAAGATTCGGTGCTCTCACCACTGCAGCCTGAGTTCATTTCCCGCTCAGGGAACCACACCACCCATCTGTTTGTTGTCATACTGTGGTGGGAGTGAGCTGCCATGATGCATAAAAACTATACCACTGATATTTCAAACATCAGCAAGGTCACTCATGGTGGACAAGTTTCAGCAGAGCTTCCAGACTAAGACAGACTAGGAAGAAGGACCAGGCCATCCACTTTGGAAAAAGAAGATGGCCATGAAAACTCTTGAATAGAAGTGAAGCATTGTCTGATATAGCACCAGAAGATGAGAGGATGGCACAAAAAAGACCAGACAGGGCTCTGCTGTGCTGTACACAGGGTCTCTAGGGGTCTGAATCCACTCAATGGCACTAGCAACAACAAAAGTTGTAGAAACCAGAATAATGGCCCTCCAAAAATGTCCATGTTATAATCCTTAGAATATATGAATAA
Source organism: Diceros bicornis minor (assembly GCF_020826845.1). Taxonomy (NCBI): domain Eukaryota; kingdom Metazoa; phylum Chordata; class Mammalia; order Perissodactyla; family Rhinocerotidae; genus Diceros; species Diceros bicornis. The sequence continues at coordinate 63,023,078 of NC_080743.1, forward strand.
GTTAGGTTACAAGAAAAAGGAGAATTAAGGTTGGAGACAGAATTAAGTTTGCTGATCCACTGACATTCAGATAAAGAGATTATCCTGTATTATTTGAGTGTATCCATGTAGTCACAGGGTTTTAAAAAGCGGAAGAGAGAATCAGAGAGTCAGAGAAAGAGATATAACTGTGCAGGTTGACGAAGGAGGAGAGGGACCATGAATCAATGAATCTGAGAAGGTGCTAGACTGGAAAAGGCAAGATTCTCCCTACACCTCCAGAAAGGAGCATAGACCTCTATACCTCAGATTCTTATATCCATGTACCTGAATAAGTTTTACTCCTTCGCTCTTTATTGCAGGTCACGGCAGAAAACCTCACCATGGTCACTGAATTTGTGTTGATGGGTTTTTTGAGCCTTGATGAAATTCAGCTGGCCCTCTTTGTGGTTTTTCTCCTTCTGTATATTGTCATTCTCACTGGTAATATCACTATTATTAGTGTCATCTGCCAGGATCAAAGCCTTCACACTCCAATGTACTTCTTCCTCGGCATTCTCTCAACATCGGAGACCTTCTACACCTTTGTCATCCTTCCCAAGATGCTCATCAATCTTCTTTGTGTGGCCAGGACAATCTCCTTTATCTGTTGTGCCATTCAAATGTTCTTCTGTCTTGGTTTTGCTATTACCAACTGCCACCTATTGGGAGTCATGGGTTATGATCGCTACTCTGCCATCTGTCATCCTCTGCATTACCCCATCCTTATGAATTGGCAGGTCTGTGGAAAATTGGCAGCTGCCTGTGAAATTGGAGGCTTTTTGGCCTCACTTACAGTAGTAAATTTAGTTTTCAGCCTCCTTTTCTGTGGTGCCAACAAAGTCAACCACTACTTCTGTGACATCTCCCCAGTCATTCATCTGGCTTGCACCAATACAGGTGTTCATGAATTTGTCATATTCATCTGCGGGGTTCTTGTACTTGTGATCCCATTTTTGTTCATCTGTGTTTCTTATCTCTGCATTCTAAGGACGATCCTAAAGATTCCCTCTGCTGAAGGCAGACGCAAAGCTTTTTCCACCTGTGCTTCTCACCTCACTGTTGTTATTGTTCATTACGGCTGTGCTTCCTACATCTACCTGAGGCCAACAGCAAACTATGTGTCCAGCAAGGACAGGCTAGTAACGGTGATGTATACCATTGTGACTCCATTATTAAACCCTATGGTATACAGTCTCAGAAACAAGGATGTCCAAGTTGCTCTCAAAAAAGTGTTAGGAAGGAAAGGATATAATTGAAATATTATTATATTTTAGATTCTATAATAAATAATACCCTCCTTTTTACATGCATATTATATCTATCATCAATTCATTGAAATATTAGTTCTTTATAAAATATATACCACAAAATATATTTTTCTCCTCACAATCCCTTTAAATCCAATCTGTAGGGTATTATTTTTCAGCTTCTGAGATGAAATCTCAGAGTATTGTTCAAATCTAAATGTCTAGTTCACTGTAATAACAGTAAATTTCATTTAATGCTAAAATTTCTCCCTTTGTCTTATGTTGGTATTCTTTAATTTGTGAATCCTACATTGGGGCCAGTGGAGTTTCACTTATTTATTAGCTCTGTCAGCTACCGCATTTCTCTCTACTAACTTTCATGACTGATCCTCAAGGATTACATTGGGGAGAGAGAAGGAATAGGTGGAGGAATTTTCTTCCATGACTGTTACTGTCATGTTCTGGCAATGGTGCTCTCAGGGCTTTGAAGATGTTTCTGGAAGCATTTCCTGCTTGGAGCTTTTACCAACTTTCTTATGACAGGGTGGAAGCTGCCTCTGGCTTACAGTTTGTGAGTTTGCCTCTTAATCCTGAGAGTTCACCAATTTTCTGAGTCACATCTCTTTGGAGGTAAATCCATTTTAAGTGATTCCAGATTGACTTTTTCTCTCAACTAGCCCATATCTGATCCAAAATGAAATTTTTGCCCCTCCCCAGTCAGAGGAAGTGCAGGCATTTCTGGCCCTGCTCTGGTACTTCACTCCAATAGCCACAGACTCCTGCATTCAGATTTCTCACGTACAATCAGATACCAATCCACTCTGTACATTTAACTCCAGGGGATACATGCCAAAGTCTTGAGGTAGTTCTTCTTTTGAAGTGAGATAAAATACCAAGGACTCCAATGGCTTCCTCCAAAGAATATATTTCCATCCCTTTTTAACTGAACTTTTTTATTTTTGAAAGTAATTGGCACATTTTCCTCCTTCTGCTTTTGTGCCTCGATTGAAGCTAAGTTAGAAAAACTCCCTTTTTTACATTATGTGCCACTACTGCCTGTTTTTACTCTAGAATAAGGTTCTATGAAAGGGTTTATTGGAAAATATTGAGTTCAAAAAGTTTTTATAAAAAGAATCAAATAGTCGGCCTGACCAGTGGCCTGATCACCTTAATCATTCTAGTCCACATCTTGCAACAGACATTTCTTTGATGATCTGTTGAAATCAATATCCAAACATCAAATTATCCTTATACACATTGGAGGGGGATACTTCCTTACAATTTAAGGAGTTTGAAGAGTATCAAAAGCTCATTCATAGACCCAATTCATGAGGTTTCTTGTTCATGGCCAATCTCAACTAAATCATTTCACTCTATTGTTACCATTTTATCTTTTCTTTTCTACTTTTGACATTTTGTTGTACTGCTCCTATTTACCTGTTTAAGGAATTACTTATATCCAACGGTCACAGATTTTATGTTTTATAATTTGATTATAATGGCAGGAAAGTTAATTGGCATTCTTGGAACTACGTACTAGATTTGCTTAACAGATTTAACTTCTCCTTCAATGATGAATTTCAGAAAAACTCACCATGGGGTAAACAGAGATGCTGTTCTGGTTAGAAAAGTGCATACAACTAAACTAGAATAGTGCTGTTTTGTTATGTCACATGCATTAAAAAAAATTAGGAGGAACTGTCTATAATTTAAAGTTTCTGAATATAGAGTATATAGACATCAAAAAATTAAATTCTATACTGCAGGAAGTTGCAGTAATTAAGTAGGAAGCTCCATAAATGGACTTTCCACTTAACACCTTGGTCAAATTTCATGTAAAATGACTGAGTTTCATGTCCAACACTAGTGCATAGAGTATTTTCCACAGCAACATGACATTAATGTGATTTTTTAAAGTTTTCATCTATCTTACTGTATAGGTCTAATTTCCTATTATCTTCTTCATGTGTGGATCTCCAGAGTAACTTTTTATTTAACTTTTATCTTTTCCTCAGTGTTTCTATAGTATCAGTCTTAGAAGAGAAAGAATTGTTGTTCTTTGTAGACAAGTTTGTTTATTACCCATATAAAAGAATCAGATTCCCTGTGTCAAAGCAAAACTGTGCTAGACAATGTTAAACAGGTAAGGAAGACTTTATTCAAGATTATTATTATTTTTTTTTTAATATTTTTTTTGTGTGTGTGAGGGAGATCAGCCCTGAGCTAACATCCGTGCTAACCCTCCTCTTTTTGCTGAGGAAGACCAGCTCTAAGCTGACATCTATTGCCACTCCTCCTCCTTTTTTTCTCCCCAAAGCCCTAGTAGATAGTTGTATGTCATAGTTGCACATCCTTCTAGTTGCTGTATGTGGGACGCGACCTCAGCATGGCTAGAGAAGCGATGCGTCGGTGCACGCCCAGGATCCGAACCCCGGCTGCCGGTAGCAGAGCGCGCGCACTTAACCGCTAAGCCACCGGGCCAGCCCTCAAGATTATTTTAATAGAAGAGAAAGCCAGAACTCAGTCTGATCTTGGAAACTCTACTATAACAAAGAGTGAGAAGACTTTTAAAGGCTGAGATGAGCTAATGGAAAAGTACTGGAGGACCTTAGACCACCTGTGTTTGCTGATTGGCTTTATCAAAAGGAAAAATAAACTTCTCATAGCCTTATGACAGGAAGTTAGGTTCCTATTCTCCCAAAGAAACTGGAATATAGGAACAATATCTTCCTTGATGATCCTATGTCAAAGGGATTTTTCCATGTCCTTGAGAAAGACAGTCCTGGGTTATAAAACCGATGAGGGACTCTTAGAAAGATTTACATCTCAGAAGGACAGAGAATTTACAATTATAAGTTTGCTAAAGTAAATGCTCTAAGAAAAGGGAGGTCACGGCTCTAGAGTCAGCAAGAAACCTGTCTAAAGTTTAGTCAATCTGAAGGAAACGTTAAGCCTGTCCTGATCACCTGTGCTCTGGGTCCCTTTCCTGTAACACACACTACATACTGTATGTTCAGGAGTCACCCAGCCCTTTTCACATTTCCCTGTGGGATTTGGGGCTCAACACAAGGTTCAATCCTCTGTCTACTGCAGTTACTGTAAGTAATAAGCTGTCCTTTGTGTTTGACCTAGGAGTCTTCTACTGAAATTGTAGCAGACTAACTTCTTAGCTTGCAACTAGTACAAAATTTCAGACTTTTCACAGTTCCTCACACGAAACTTGATTAAGTAAGCATTAATGATAATGCTTACTTGAAAGTTAGTGGACAGTTCATGTATGTGAAGAAAGACCCATAACCAGACCTTTTGAAGGAAACAGAGCAACTCCAAAAATCTCAGCTGTAGGATCTTGTTAATCATCTCTTCAGGAATTGTCATTGAACAGTTTCCATCCTTCTCTGTCTACTCTTGTTTTTAACCATGGGGGAGAGAAAATGATTTGCCTCAGTGCGGTCACAAGCCCAAACTCGTGGTCAATGAGATAACTCCCTGTAATTCATTTCCCCAATTGGTTTACATGGAGTCAGAGAGAGAAAGTTCCCTGAAAGTGGGATGCTAAACAAATCAAACTAACAGATCTCCATTAGATTTCACTGCTAGACTTTCAAATGTGTACACATGTGTTTGCACACACAGAGATATCTTTTTATTTACATAATTACAAAAAATGTCCATATTTACTCTAATAAAATACTATTTACTGAAGACTTACTAAGTATTACATAGTTTTTCTAGTTAAAGTATACATTAGTGAAGAAAAGTGAAGAATCCTGCCTTCATGTTAGAATATTATTTGTGCTATGGAAGAAAAGTTGAGCAAAGCTAGTGAGTGAGACTTGGGAGTGATGATTTTATATAGGGTATCCAGGAAGGCCTCATTAAGAAGGACACATTCAAACAAAGACATGACAGAGGTGAGCAAGAGCATTATTGTGGCATAAAATGTTTCTCCTTTTTGTCCACCTTTACATAACTAAAATTCAGTATTCATCCCCACACAAAAGTGCCTCTCTGGGAGTTAGAGGATCCAGCATCATACACCAAGGGGCCTGGGGATGAGTCTTTCCCACCTGTACATTGGATAATAGGTAGACAGACCTTGTTATAGGCTATGAAACTGGCAAGAATCTGTGAATTGGCTTCAGACCCTCTTGGTTGCAGTTGAGGAACACTTGAAGTGGGATGACTTGGGCAGACAGCCAAGGATAAAAGAACATTTGTGAAGTCCTGGTTTACTGAGGAGAGATTTTAGCACTCTGTTGGAGGAAAAAAAAAAAACACAAAAACAAATAAACAAGTTAGATGAATTGGAGTATTTAGGAGGGAATTTTTCAGTGCCATCCCTCACCCAAGGCAGCACAGCATGGGATTAACTACCTGGCAAAAACCTCTCCCAAGAGGGAAAGAGAGAAATGAATGAGTGCCTAGTTTCCCCACCTTGTGGGATGTTGCTGGAGAAACCCATTTCTCTCTGAGAGCACTCAGAGTGTTGAGTCAGGACTTCCATGACTGAGTGGAGAGAGGAGGTGGTGAAAGGTAGATAAGAATATCAGAAGGCATTTAAGGAATGTGATTTCTGCTGACTGTGTTCAGGACTCCAGCAGTAAGTCCACCTACAAGCCACTGTGAAAACCTCACTTGAGGGTCTCCCCAACTGGGCTGTGGGCACCTCCAACACTCTAAGTGCCAAACCCACACCGCCTTCAAATCCATAGCCAGCTCATTGTGCACGCACCCAAGGTAGCTGCTGGAATAAGCTTAGTAGACAGGGAGAGCACAATGTAAACGGGAGAGGGTCTATGGGCAAGGGAGAAAGCACAAAGTTGACCTGTAGTGCCACCCTTAGAAAACAAAAGAGTGGTTCCCATCATCTAGTTTGTTGTAAAATCTAGAAAAAGCCATACTAAGCTCAAGTATTCTGCCACAAGAGGGAGAAAGAAGGATGGAGCAGCTGTATCCATACGAGGTCAGAGAAAGCCCAAGATATAAACAGGACCTACAAAAAGTATTTCCCATCTGAAGGTAGCTAGTAAAGATTGGATGAGGTAACAGCTACATCAAATGCAGAAACAACAATGTAAAACTCCAAGGAAAATAAAGAATCAAGGAAACATGACATCACCAAAAGATCACAATAACCTTCTAGTAACCAAACCCAAAAACATGAAAATATGCAATTTACTCAATAACGAATTCAAAATATCTGTTTTGAGGAAACTCATTGAGGTATAAGAAAACACAGAAAAACAATTCAATAAAATTAGGAATACAATACATAAACAAAGTGAAAAACTTAATAAAGAGACAGAGGTCATAAAAAGAGCCAGACAGGGGCTGGCCCCATGGCCAAGTGTTTAAATTTCTGCGTGTTCTGCTTCAGCAGCCCAGGTTTGTGGGTTCAGATCCTGAATATGACCTACCCCACTTGTCAGCCATGCTGTGGAGGCATCCCACATACAAAATAGAGGAAGATTGGCACAGATGTTAGCTCAGGGCTAAACTTAAGCAAAAAGAGGAAGATTGGCAATGGATGTTAGCTGAGGGTGAATCTTCGTCAGAAAAAATAAAAAAGAGCCAAACAAATTCTGGCACTGAAGAATTCAGTGAATAAAATTAAAAATGCAATGCAGAGCATCAAAAGCAGAATAGACAAAACAGAAGATAGAATCAGTGATTTAGAGGATAGGCACTTTGAAATAACCCAGTCAGAGGAGAATACAGAAAAATGTATGCAAAATCAAAGAAAGCCTATGTGATCTATGGGACACCATCAAAAGAACAAATATCAAAATCATTGGATTTCCAGCAAGAGAAGAGAGGGAGAAGGGGGTAGAAAGTTTATTTAAAGAAATAATAGCTGAGAACTCATCAAACCTCCAGAAAGACTTGGACATCTGAGTTCATGGAACTAATACATTATCTTATTATTTCAATTCAAAAATATCTCCTCCAAGACACATCATAATGAACTTTCAAAAATCAAAGACAAAGAGAGAATCCTAAAAGTAGCAATGGAAAAAAAATCGTAACCTACAAAGGAACCTCCATTAGGCTAGCAGTGCATTTCTCAGAAGAAACTTTACAGGTCAGGATAGAGTTGGATGATATATTCAAAGTGCTGAATGAAAAAATTGCCAGCCAAAAATATTCTATCTGGCAAAGTTATCCTTCAGAAATGGGGGTGAAATGAAGATTTTGCCAGAAAAATAAAAATTGGGGGAGTTCATCATCACTAGACCTGCCTTGCAAAAAATGCTGAAAGGAATTCTGTAAGCAGAAATGAAAGGATACTAATTAGTAACAAGAAAATACATAATACACTGGTTAGGTAAATATATAGTCAGATTTAGAAAATTTGAATTCTGCAATATGATGGTGTGTTAACCACTCAACTATAGTACAAAGTTTAAAATAAAAGAGTATATTAAAAATAAGTATCTCTACTATGATTTATTAACAAATACACAATATAAAAAGGGTTAATTGTGACACTAAAAACTAAAAAGAAGGGAGTAAAAGGGTAGAACATTTTATGCAAAGTTACATCACTATTAGTATAAAATGGACATTCACGTATATATTTTGTGTAAGCCTCATGGTAAACACAAAACAAAAACCCATAGTAGGTTTACAAAAGATAAAGAGAAGGGATTCAGAACACACCACCATGAAAAATCACCAATTCACAAATGTAGGAAGAATGAGAGGAAAAAAGGAAAAAGGGGACAACAAAGAGCCAAGAAACAATTAATAGGATGTCATTAATAATCTTTTACTTATCAATAATTACTCTAAATGTAAATAAATTGAATTCTTTAATCAAAAGGTACAGAGTGTCTAAAAGGATAAGAAAACAAGACAAACTATATGCTGCCTACAAGAGACTCACTTCAGACTCATTCATTCACACATAGAATGAAAGTGAAGAGATGGAAAAAGATTCCATGCAAGTGGAAACCAAAAGAAAGCAAGCGTAGCTAAAGGTACATCAGGTAAAATAGATTTTAAGCCAGAATTGATACCAAGAGACAAAGATCATTATATAAAGATAAATGGATCAACTCATCAAGAAGATATAACAATTGTAAATATATATGCACCCAACATTGGAGCACCTAAATATATTAAGCAAATACTAATGGGTCTGAAGGGAGAAATAGACAACAATACAATAATGGTGGGTGACTTCAACATGTCACTTTTGGCAAAGGATGGATCATCCAGACAAAAAAACAACAAGGAAACGCTGAATTTGAAGCTACTTTATACCAAATGCACCTAACAGATATACATATAAGAATAGCAGCAAATACACATTCTTCTTAAGTGCACACAGAACATTCTCCAGGATAGAAATGTGATATGCTACAAAACAAGTCTTAGCAAATGTAAAAGACTGAAATTATACCAAGTATCTTTTCCAACCATAATGGTATGAAACTAGAAATCAACAACAAGAAAAGAGCTGAAAAATTTACAAACACGTGGAAGTAAACAACACACTCATGAACAAAGAATGAGTCAAAGAAGAAATCAAAAGGGAAATTAAAAAAAAAAACTCAAACAAATGAAAATGGAAACACAATATGCCAAAACTTCTGGGATGCTGCAAAAGCAGTTGTTAGAGGGAAGTTTAGAGTGATAAATTCATACATCTAGAAAAAAGAAAGATCTCAAATAAACAACTTAACTTTGCACCTCAAGGAACTAGAAAAAGAACAAACTAAGCCCAAAATTAGCAGAAGGAAGGAAATAACAAAGATCAGAACAGAAATAAATAAAATAGAGACTAAAAAGATCAATAGAAAAGATCAACAGGGAAAGATCAATAAAACCAAGAGTTGGTTTTTGAGAACATAAACAAAATAGACAAAGCCTTAGCTAGACACACGAAGGAAAAAAAAGAGAGCTCAAATATATATAGTCAGAAATAAAAGAGGAGATGTTATAACTGATACCATAGAAATACATAGGATCATAGGAGACTACTGTGAACAATTATATCCCAACAAATTGGATAACCTAGTAGAAACAGATAAATTCCTGAAACATATAACCTACAAGACTGAATCATGATGAAATAAAAAATTTAAACAGACCAGTAATGGCTAAGGAGATTGAAGCAGTAATCAAAAACCTCCCAACACAGAAAAGCTCAGGATCGGATGGTTTCACTGGTATATTCTACCAAACATTTAAAGAAGAATCGATGCATATCCTTCTCAAACTCTTCAAAAAATTGAAGAGAAAGGAACAGTCCCAAACTCATTTTATGAGGTCAGAATTACCCTGATACCAAAGCCAGATTGACACGAATAACAAATTGAAAATTCTACAACCTCTCCTGTCAAGAAAGGCTTTCCTTTCCCCATAGTAGATATTTGATATTCACATCACTTCAAAGCAAAAGAAAACTACAACTTTTTTTTTGAGAGATATAATAGACACTTTCTTAGACTACTTACCAAAGGTAGCAGATATAAATTATTTTCCTTAAAATTAGCACTCTAGTGAAATGTAACATTTTATGAAACACTTCAGGTAATCTTTGTTTTCAAGCTTCTATTTTAGTTGTTTATTATTGAAAAGATACTAACTGGTGTGGGGTATCCTGCCAGAGCAAGTACAATGCCAGTTTTAATCTCAATTTTTTTCTCTTCTTTTTCCACTTTTCTGGTGACAAAATTGCCTTTAAATCACTGATAAATTTACAGAGGCAGGTATGTCGATGCGCTTGAAAAGGTATATAGAGGGAATCCCGGAATTGTGAGGGTATTTGGCCTTAGAAAAAGTGATTTGTCCTATTGTTTGAGGAGAGAAGGGGTAATTAGATCTTTTGTCTTTTGAAGGTTTGAAAGAAAAGCTCCCGTTTTCTAGGCACATATCCCAGTGGAGAAAAGAGAGATGATGACTTGGGGTCTCGGATGCCTACCCAACCCAGTAAGTGCTGATTCAGCATTCCTGAGGCAGTGGGTGGTTCAGGACAGGGTTGTAAATGGTAATTAAAGAAGGACAGAGCTAAAACTCAGGAAGTACATGTGTGAGGGAGCTTTTATTTATCTGGGGGAATTGAATTAATGTCCTTCAAAGAAACACGGAGCTTGGGAAGCCCTTTGTAACTAGTGAGTGGACCAGCACTGCCTATCAGTCCTATAGGAGCAACTCTGCTAATGACATTGTGAGTGGCAGGAAGGACTAGCAGCACATAGAGAACCAACCTTCTCTCTGCTTTTGCATGGAAACCATTTTGACTCTCCTTTTAAATGTGTGAATCCCAAGAGTTTCTAAAAAATTCAGTTTAGAAGACCTCAAGAAGGAAATAGTGAATTTCTTGCTAACAAGGCAAGTGGGGGGGTTGAGCTATAACTTGGGAAAACAAGCATTGTAACTGTATATACACTTCGAGTTGGAGAGCACTTCATAAAATTATATGACCTAAGTAGTACTTAAGGAAAATTAATCAACTATACATCCACTCTTTTAGCATAATTAATTTTTTTTGATTTTTGTTTTTTGTTTCACTTATTACATCTCTATATCATCCACAGGAAAAAAAATATTTGTACATTGTTGAAAACATACAGTAGAAACCCTGTCCTCTGACCCAATAGGTCAGGTAGTTGGTTGATTAATTCAAAAAGTTTGGTAGAGTAGGAAATCAAAAGAATGACTCTTATATAATTAAAATATTTTATTTCAACTCAAAATGCATAAATATACACATTTTTACAAATATTTTCATTTAGGAATAAGGCTTTTACTTTGAGTATTGGACTACATGGTCAGAGCTCTTTGGAGCATATCTAGGATAAGCTCACCCATAATTCGTTAGAAAAATTCTGATGAATTTACACTTGCAAAATAATCTAAGTAAATAACACTTCTAGATTTTGAAGATTTTCTTTTCTTCTGTGATTTTCTTGCTCATATTTAACCTTTCCAAAACACTCAACCTAGCTGTATTAGAAAGAAATGATCTTTTGTGCAATCATACTTCACCAGGCTACATAGTACAAAATTAAATTTCACAAGGAGAATAAACAGAATAATAAATACAACCATCATAGATAGTGTTGAGAACAAACATATACGATTTAATTTATAAGGGCTGAAATATGCAGGCACACTAGAAAGTAATCTACTAGACACAAGTGTTCATTGTGCCGTGGGAATCAGGCAAGGTTCTTTACAGAGGAAGTAGAACATGTTGGTTAACTTACTATATAAAAACATTTTCCTTGTTTATATATAATTTTCACAGTCATACAATTAATGATAGTTTTTCCTTTGTGTGGTGCAACATAATTTTAGCAAATCAGGAGATTTTTATTCTAGATGAGTTGGGTCGCTGGACAGAAAAAGGGTTTAGTTAACAGTACCCGAGTCTCTCAAGCAGAAGACAAGCACTGTGCTAACTAGAAAATTCACATATTCACTCAAAAAAACCTCAGCTGCCGAGATGAAAAAATTCAAGACACATCAGTTCCAATAGTTTGAAATATCACGTCTCAAATTACATGGCTTGTAAACAATAGAGTTTGGATTTAAAATCAATTCTGTTTAATATTTATAGTTGAAATTATTACAATAAAATGTTAGATTCATATAAGTTTTACATTATGACCATCGTAGGGTTGGCCAACTGAAAGATTAGGGCCATCTCTGCCTCTTCGGAGTGCTGTGTTCCACTTGAGCAGCAAACGTGAGGCTGTCATTATCGGTTGTTTTATGTCCATTACTAACATCCACTAAAAACTTAAAGATATCACTGTGAAAACTAAAGAAAAACTACAAACAAAAACCAAAATGTTTAATTTATAATTAACATAATAAAAATAGTATCAAATTTTGAAAAAAATCTACAGTTCTGGTAATATTGACTGATATTTTTGTCACTGGAAAACTCAGTTACTTAGTATGGAAATCTTGTTTACCACTTCAGGCTCAGTTCAAATTTCCTTTCCCCTCTTTTCCTCTTACTTATTCCAAACTTTTTTTCATTCGGAAGGAATAAATATTTGTTCTTTTGGTTCTCATAACTCTTTGTTTATATCCTTTTAACAGATCTGATTATCTTTATTATCATAGTTTTTTTCATTGCTCATCTTTCTACTTACCCACTCCTCCATCTCCATAATATATCAGTTTATTCATCTTAATTTTTCTACTTTGCATGGAACCTGGTACCTAGTGGGTTTACTACTAGGTGAATGCCTGTGTCCTAGATAAGATGCTTCTCGTAACTTCAGATCCAATTCTCTCTATCCAACCAGAAAAGCAGTCCTTGGCATCCTTTCATTTTGAGTACTGTGTCTTTCTTTCTTCCTTTTTTTTTTTTTGTGAGGAAGATCAGCCCTGAGCTAACATCCATGTTAATCCTCCTATTTTTGCTGAGGAAGACCAGCTCTGAGCTAACATCTATTGCCAATCCTCCTCCTTTTTTTCCCCAAAGCCCCAGTAGATAGTTGTATATCATAGTTGCACATCCTTCTAGTTGCCATATGTGGGACGCGACCTCAGCATGGCTGGAGAAGCAGCGAATAGGTGCGCGCCCGGGATCCAAACCCGGGCCCCCAGTAACGGAGCACGCGCACTTAACCGCTGAGCCTCGGGGCCGGCCCCTGTGTCTTTCCTTAAAGAAACTATTATGTTTTTCTCTTTTTGGTAAGTGAGAGTTTTTCTTTTTTTTGTTTTAATTGACTTGCACTTTTTCTGGAGTGGGAGGAAAGAGAAAGGCAACATTGGTTTTAGTCCTTGAAAACATTGTCTAAGTCATGACTGAACTGATAAAAGGACAGAGAAAATTTCATGCCTTTGACTTCTTCTGTGACTTCTCTAGTTAATTTAAATTTTTTGTTAGATCACCTTGGTTGCCACAGGCATTCCCACAACTCTTTTCAGTGCAGTCTTCACCTCCTGGTTCCTCAAACTGTAGACAAGCGGATTAAGCAGAGGAGTAACCACAGTGTAGGTCACTGCCACTAACTGATCCTTGTCTGAGGCAGATTTGGACTTGGGCCGAAGGTAGATGATGGAGGCACAACCGTAGTGGACAAAGACCACTGTGAGGTGTGAGGCACAGGTGGCAAAGGCCTTCCTTTTGCCCTCAGCCGAGGGGATCTTCAGGATGGTGTTAACAATGAAGCCATAGGATATGAGAATTAACAAAAAAGGCACCATGATTACCAGGATGCTGAGGCTGAATATAGCCAGTTCTTTTACATGGGTGTCTGTGCAGGCCAACTTAATAACAGGCGCCATGTCACAGAAATAGTGGTTGACGCTATTGGGGCCACAAAAAGGCATGTCACGGATGAGGTTGGTGGCCACGAAAGCAATAAAGAAACCGATGAATCCCGACAGAGAAACTAACCCTAATCCTAGCCTTTTGTTCATGATGAGAGTGTACCTTAAGGGGTGGCAAATTGCCACATAGCGATCATATCCCATTACGGCAATGAGAAAGCAGTTGGTACAGGCAAAGCCAAGGAAGAAGAACAGCTGGGTGGCACAGGCCGTGAAAGAGATAGTCTTGGTGGCTGAGAGCAGGTGGACCAGTAGCTGAGGGATAATGACAAAAGTGTAGCAGGATTCGGAAAAGGAAAGGATGAATAGGAAACCATACATGGGAGTGCGTAGAGTCTTGCTGAAGTGGATAACAGCCATGATGATTGCATTGGCCACCAGGATTGTCAAGTACAGGAGAAAGAAGATGATAAAAAGCAGGAGTTGGAGCTCCCCTAGACTAGAGAAGCCCACCAGGATGAACTGTGAAACCACAGTGGTTTTATTGAAAGCTTTCATCTCAATAACTTCTTTCTGTGAGTTTAGGAGAGACAAAATGATAATTATCGTTGTAACAAAAACATTTTCCCAATGCTTTCACGTTAAGTATCATATTTTTAGATCCAGAATATTGATAGATCTCTGTCTCTGTCTCTCTCTCTCAATCTATCTAAATATAGATATTCCCTTTGATGATTTTTATAAGAAATTGTTAATCTCCAATTATAGGAGACTGATTAGCTATATTACAGAAATATACAGAGACTAAAAGAAGCAACCATTTGATATTTCCAAAGACTGTATAAGGACACGAGAAAATTCTCCTAGTATAATAAGAGGGAAAGCAAACACAAAGCCATATTTATGATAAGATTAGAGGTGATTTTGGTTTGCTTTCTGATATATTTTCCAAGCACTTAACACTAAACTTATGATAATTTGATGTTCCTCGTGGCCGGCTCCGTGGCTTAGCAGCTAAGTGCGCGCACTCTGCTACTGGTGGCCCGGGTTAGGATCCCAGGCGCGCACCCATCCACCGATTGTCCAGCCATGCTGAGGCGGCGTCCTACATACAGCAACTAGAGGGATGTGCAGCTATGACATACAACTATCTACTGGGTTTTTGGGGAGAAAAGGGGAAAAAAAAAAGGAGGAGGATTGGCAATAGATGTTAGCTGAGGGCCAGTCTTCCTCAGCAAAAAGAGGAGGATTGGCATGGATGTTAGCTCAGGGCTGATTTTCCTCACAAAAAAATGAATAAATAAAATTAAAAAAAAATTGATGTTCCTAAATACACTTCACTTTTATGCAGCCCAGAATATTGCCATCTCTTTTTGGCTACTGTCCAAACATAAACAAGAACAATCTGCTGCTTCCAAAAATAATGTATTACTTTTCCAAAGTACAAAACAAATTACTTTTGGAATATCCACATATCTAAATTATGCGTGCCATTTATAACATCTGTTTGTACAGATGATCATTGGTAGCATTATATAGCGTCCTCTGATCACTGGTAGTCATAGTGGATGGCCTGCTGGGATGGGGGCAAGTAAGAAAAGCACATAGTGACCAAATACAATCAGCAGACATGTACAACAATAACAGCAAACTGATTATTATTATTATTTTTTAAAGAAGTATTTTTATTTATTTTTATTATTTATTTATTTATTTATTTGTGAGGAAGATCAGCCCTGAGCTAACATCCATGCCAATCCTCCTCTTTTTGCTGAGGAAGACCGGCCCTCAGCTAACATCTACTGCCAATCCTCCTCCTTTTTCTTTCCCTTTTTCTTCCCAAAGCCACAGTAGACTGTTGTATGTCATAGTTGCACATCTTTCTAGTTGCTGTATGTGTGATGCCACCTCAGCATGGCAGGACAAGTGGTGCGTGGGTGTGCACCCGGGATCCCATCCCCGGCCGCTACGCACTTAACCGCTAAGACGTGGGACCGGCCCCTCATTGTTATTTTTTAAGTTCAACAACAATTCCTGGCTGAGAACAGTCAGAGAATCCAATACATCATTTGATCTACATCATAAGGCGTCTTAGAGGATTCAGATGGGAGCGGTGATTTGAGGGAAAAGGGAGACTTCTCATGCTATGATTAGTAAACTCATTTCCATTATTCCTTTTGGAATGGGGCTATTTATGGCATTTTTGTTCTTAGAGACAGAACAGCTACATCATGGGCCCTGGTTAGCATCAGGAAAAGGACCATCTCTGCAATGCTTTTTCCACATCACGCCCTTGCAAATTTTTCTGCTGGTGCATAGTTCAGTTACAACAGGAGAGGAAACAGTAGTAAGTGCCTCTTGAAAGCAAAATTTCTCAGGAATTAACTTCAAACATTTCCTTCCCTTAATTCTATACAGTGCCATTTCATAATATGTGCTTTCATTTAGAGAGTGCTAAGTCTAAGCTATTTTATGCTATAAGTGTTAAAAAAATAGAAATAGCACCTATTTCATGATAAAATAACATCCAGAGCCCTAATCATTTTTACTTTCAGAATCAGGTTCAAAAATTCAGGAGGAAGCAAATATAACACCTGCACCACTCAACATCCCCCAACTTGGCTACTTTAATGGCTATAAAATATGAAGAGTTGCTTGACATGACACACTCACGTACATTCACAATTCATTGTCTTTGTGATGGTTCCTTCGCTTAGACAGCTCCGCACAGCTGCCATTATAACTCTTTTCCTTTGTATCATACTTTGCAGAAAACAAAATGCTTTCACATAAGCTTCCTCATTTTGACCCTCAAAACCTGGTAGACAGCACAAGTGTCTTTTACAGGAAGAGTGCCCTACATGCCCTCTCCTGAGCAGAGTAACCTGTGAACATCCTCATCTTTGCACTTAATATGTTGAATTGAATTCATCTCCTTATATGTTTGGCTCCCTCAATAATTGTAAGCTTCTTATGGACAGGGACAATGTTTTTTATTAATAGCTAAATTCCTAGCATATAGTATAGTTTCTAGTTTATCGTGGGCTCAAAGTTTTTGACCTGAATAGAATCTAAAAAAACTAAATAATGTGATCAAGTGGTAGAGTCAGTATCAGAATTTAAGTCTTCTAACTTCTAATCTGCTTTCTACCTTCCACATTTTATGCCACTCATTCTTTACTTGCTCAGAAAAGTATTTGTCCCACACACTTTTTCCAACGGACTTAAATATGGTTCCATGCTGCTTGTTCAAGTAAAACCCATTTTATCATTTCTGACTTTTCTGGAATAATTCAATTTTAATGTTCCAATTTTCTTGAATTATCAAATTTTCTAATATAAGATTTATTATCTCTAAGCCTTAGACTAGGGAGATGAGAAAAAGAACAAAAGGAATAGCAAGACAGGTAAGTCAAGGATATGCTGAACCCACTGAAAGCCAGGGAAGGTCAAGCAGACGTGGCTTCATTTTAATCACAGTTTTGTGAATGAAACTGCTTTCAATGTCTCCCTAAATCATCGGCTTCTTTTCCTGTGATTAAAACAGAAATTTGTTTCTATTTAAGATATCCTCTATTCTTGGCCACAATCATAGTACAGTTTACACCTTTTCTCATGCTGTTTCATATACTTGCATAGCCTATTGTTTTCTGTATCCAAATGCCCTTCATGTCATATGTTCTCCAATAAACCTTCCCTGACTACCAGAGTCCACAAAGATGTTCTTTCTCTTAATAACACTTTGAGAGCTTATAGTCATATTTGTATGGTGAATAGGTTAGATGCTATCTTATATCACTTTATAACTAATTTGCATATATATAATATTTCATACATGTATAATATTTATCCACTGATTGTTTCCTTGGGGCAGGGGCCATAGCAATGTATTCTGAATCATCTTCAGCCCCCACCACAGTACGGGACACATAATGGACTCTAAATCAAAACTTAATAAATGATGGCATGATTTAATTCTCCTTTTGTTTCTGAGTTTTCTCATATACTATGATTTTTTTTTCTAGAATGTGTTCTCCGCTCTTCTACTGTAATCAATATTATTTCTAAATTTTTTATTTTCAAAATCATCTTTTTTTAAAATAGAGAAATCTATGCTGATGAGCTTTACTGCCTTCCTATTTACTTCTGTTACTTGATTTATCAGCATTTCAATTTCATATGAGATGTGGCATGTGTGTATACATGTTTCCATTTGTGTAGGTATGCACACTCAATCAGAGTGGAAGCTTTTTTCATTTTAAGAAAAAGCAAATAAAGTTCTACTTTGGTGCAGAATCTTTTTCATAATAATAAAGCTATTATGCAAATACATTCAAATTTGAAATACTTGATGGAAAATATTTCCTTCTTCAAAGAAAATACACTTACCCACTTATATTCAAATGATCAAAGAAGCTGACATATGACTTGAAGTTTAATGATTCACCGTCTTGTAGGTCTTTGGAATGTTGAAAGAGGCAGCAGTAGAAGGTCACTTGTAAAAGCAACAAAATCTGTCCTGAAATATTAAATGATTGGAAAAAAAAAATCACTGAAACATTTCATAAAGGGTTTATTTAGACGCTTAGATGTCCAAACCTTTTTAAGTCTTAAATAAGAGGCTGAAAATAGCCCAGTGTATTCGTATATCAATTCAGATTCTACAATTATGTTAGGGAGTATTTATAGCCTTCTGGGATTCTAAGGACTAGAGCTCTCTGAGACTTAAGGAGAGCTAAAGCAAGAGAGAAAATAAATGACTAAACTTGGACAAGGACATCTTATTTCATACCAGAAGAGAATAATTCAGATTGCAAAAAAACTTTCTATCTCTTTAAAGCACTAAAAATGTAAATAAGTATTCTTTTAGCATAGAGGAGTTTAGTTACTTTCATGCTAAAAGGTAACAAAACACTGAGATGCCAAGAGAAACCAAGTTCTCCAGCCTGGAGATTTACATGAAGACTGATTTGACAAAGAAGGCAGAGATTGATGAATGCAGGCATGCTTGGCACTTTGGGGGATTACATAGGTAGTCTCTGTTCTGCTTCTATAACCAAAGCCTGAATAAAAAGTCAAACAACTGCATTTCTTAATTCCCTTCAGGGAATTATTTAGGGGCATGACTTTTATTCAGTAACAACTCATTGAGTTCTGTGATCTGGAAAGCACTGCATTAGGCATTATAGTGATACAAAGATAAATAAATGACATGAATCCATCTGATCTAGTAGAGAAGACGGATATAAGCATAACTATGTGTAATAAGAGGTATAGTGAAGCATAACTGTGTATAATGACACATGTGCCAACGAAAAACAGGACAGCTAGAAAGATGAACAACCCACAGTGAAGATCCTCTTGAACATAGCTAGGACTGAGATTTGGCCAGTGACTTTATGAACAAAAACACTGGGAATAAGAAAGCCAGTAGAAACTACTGGATGTTTTGTGCCTAGCATATTCAAAGGAAAAAGAGCAGTAAGAAGGCTGAGAACTCCTATTTCTGGTAGTGGCTAGTCTGGTTATTTCAACAAACCATTTTTCTGAAAACAACTAAAATTGCTGGGGAAATATTTTTAAAATCTTCATAAATATATAGTTGACCGAAATGATAGTAGGAATTTCCAGGTCAAAATCTGAGAAAAAGCAAGAACCTAGATGATTCTCTCTAGTTTACATTATGATCTAGCTCTTGTTGTGGGCCTAGGAACAAAGTGAGGTGACAGGACAATGACCCAGGTGCAACCACTGAGTCTTTTATGCAGAGAACGGTTGATTCCTTTAGATGTGTTTTGTGTGTGTGTGGGGAGGGTGGGGTGGGGAGTGGTATCTTCCTCAACAGACCAAGGAGGTTCAAGGGAATTGGAGAATCAAGGTCTCAGACTCCCTCAGATCTACTGAAATGTATCCATCCCATGTGTCAAGGTTGCATTTCTTATTTAGCATAAGAGCTCTGGTCAAGTTGAGCTTTAAAAGCTAGATATACATTTAGGCTGCAAACTTCACCCTCAGCCATAGCTGCACTAAGACTCCAGATTATGTGGACTCCTTCAAATTTCTGATGAGGGCATTCTGATTTTCCACATATCTTTTAAATTGTTTATTCATTACTTATAACTTCATTTTTGTCTATTTTAACTCTCTACAATTGTAAAAAAGCCAGGAGCTTAAAAATTCTCTGTAATCACTGTTATTGCCATGCCATCTAAGTGAAAACTACACGATTGCCCAACATCTTGCCCTCCCTCTATAATTAATTCTATGCTACTAGTGCTTGTCTGGGTAATTGAAATGGCATCAAATGCCAGGAGGAACTCATCTCTCTTCACCCTAGCAAGGAGGCTATTTGTGTACTCTTAGATATACAAGCCACCCAAACCTAGATTCTCATTTTGAGGACTTTTTTTTTCTGAAGTCACCTCTGCTCCCAATCACTGTATCAGCCAAGATCCTTATAGAAAATAAACGGCACATTGAAATTGAGGAAAGTCAAGGCATAGGAGAATCCCATAGACAGTGGAGTAACCTGGGGTTAGCAGCATCCTAGTTTTTATCTCCTCTATAATTACATTCTATTACTATAATTCACACAGATCGGCCTCCTGCAGAAGAAAGCAGGGTGAAGGATGGAAGAGAGTGGATCTGGAGTGAATATGCATATATTTAATATCAGTATAATATTGACTCAAAAACTTGACAAGGATATTACAATAAAAGAAAATTTCAGGCCAATCTTTTGACCACAGATACTGTGGAAAATTGTTGCTTTTCACATAACGGTAACATGAAACTTGATCAAGAGATTTGTTTTGCTTAGGAAACATAAAAGTTGATGTGGGCCAAGTTTTAGCAGAAGATTTAAGAGCTATGACATGGATCTACCTGCCCTTTTCTCCCTCTACAATGAGAACAAGTTGCTACAAATAAAGGCTGTTTCTTCATCCTGGATCACAGAAGAGAAGTAGAGCCATAACGCAGAGGTGCAGCCATCTGATATCCAAAACACGTGTTCAAGAAATAAGCCTTTGTAATTGTAAGCCATTTAGAATTTAGAATTGTTACTGGAGAATAATCTAGTAAAGGCTGACTAACAAGATGCAAAAATAAAAATGTATACTCAAAACTTATAAAAACAAAACAAAGAAACATAGCATAGCTATATTAAAATGTGACATATTAGGCTCTATAGCAAAAAACTTTACCAATGCTAAAGGAGTTTGGTTGATAATATATGTGTTGATTCACTATGAAGCCACTATAATTTAAATATATATAATATTTATATAACATATTTCTATAAATATTAGCATATTAAGGGAAGAAATTGAAAAATCCACAATCTTTGTGGTAAGTTTAACATATCTTTCTTGGTAACTGATACAAAAAGGAGACCACAGATTAGTGAGGATATAGAGGAATTAAAAAATGATGTAGATGTTATTTAGGAAAAAAATGGCAAAATGCCTCTTCTAACAACTGCAGAATATATATCCTTTTCAAAGTCACATAGAACATTTACTATACACTGGACAATAAAGTAAATTTCAACTCACACCAAAGGATTAAAATCACACAGAGAATCCTTTTAGCCTATAGTCCACATATCAATAATTAAAAAAAACCTCACAAGGGCAGAGACATTTATTTATTTTGTTTACTGATCCCTGTCAAGTACTAAAAGGACACATGATATATAACAATCGATAAATACTTGTTGAATAAATAAACGAGTAGAAAATATAACTACAAAATCCCCCACATTTGGCACTTAGTAACCAGTACTTTAAGAAGAAAACTCATTTTAGAGAGAAAATATTTCAAAAATATTGCACAAGCAAACTTGTGAGATTCAGCTATGCTAGAACTTGAAGGAAATCTATAGCCATAAATACCTATATGAGAAAGGAAGAAGGACTGAACTACATATATAGCCTTAAAATCATACATCAGAAAAAATATCTAAAAAGAAAAAAAGGAAAAGAAAGTTTTCAATAAATGTAGGAACCGAAATAGAAAAGAAACTTAAAATACACATGATCAACAATGTCAAAAATTGGTTTTTTGAAAAAAACTAATAAAATTGACAAGTGTTTAGTGAGATTGATTAGACAAAGTGAAGCTCAATAAACATTATCAGGAATGATAACAGGGATATGACCTTAGATGCTGCAGGGAATAACATTAATTAAGATCATATTGGGAAGAATGTTATATATAGATATGTAAAATTTAGATGAAAATCAATGAATTCCTAATAAAATAAATCTTAAAATGACTCATTTTGGAAGAAATTGAGTTTTTATATAAATATTAAATAATTGAATCATTTATAACCCATTCATTAGAGAAATATCCAGGCCCAGATGGCATCAACAAAAATTATATAATTTTAATGCTTCACAAATTCTTCAGAGAACATAAAGACAGAAAAATTCCCAAATCATTTTATGAGGCCAGAATTATCTTGATATCAAAATTCAATGAGAATTGTAAGGGGAATGAAAATTTCATATCAATGTATACACATACACATATTAGCACATATTTTAAAAAGATAACACAAAATGACTTAAATTGAGTTTAATCCCCAAAATGCAAGGGATTCTTTTTTTGACATTAAAAGAATTTTAATGTAATTCCCCACCTTAACTGATTAAAGAAGGACAATCACGCGATCATTCATACCAAAAGTTTTATCAAACTAGATATAGAAAGCTATTTCTTGTTTTTTGCTTTGTTTTTTTTTTTGTTGTTGTTTATTGCAATAACATTGGTTTATAACATCGTATAAATTACAGGTGTACATCATTGTACTTCTATTTCTGCATGGATTACATCATGTTCTCATGTTCACCACCCAAAAACTAATTACAATCCACCACCACACACATGTGCCTAATTATCCCATTCGCCTTCCTCCCTCCCCCCTCCCCCTCTGGTAACCACCAATCCAATCTCTGTCTCTATGTGTTTGTTTGTTGTTGTTATTATCTACTACTTAATGAGTGAGATCATACAGTATTTGACCTTCTCCCTCCGACTTATTTCACTTTGCATAATACCCTCAATGTCCATCCATGTTGTCACAAATGGCTGGATTGCATCGTTTCTTATGGCTGAGTAGTATTCCACTGTGTATATATACCACATCTTCTTTATCCATTCGTCCCTTGATGGGCACTTAGGTTGCTTCCAAGTCTTGGCTATTGTGAATAACGCTGCAATGAACACAGGGGTGCGTGTATCTTTACACATTGGCTTTTTCAAGTTCTTTGGATAAATACCCAGCAGTGAAATAGCTGGATTATATGGTAGTTCTATCCTTAATTTTTTGAGGAACCTCCATACTGTTTTCCATAGTGGCTGCACCATTTTGCATTCCCACCAGCAGTGTATGAGAGTTCCCTTCTCTCCACGTCCTCTCCAACTCTTGTTGTTTCCTGTCTTGTTCATTATAGCCGAAGTTTATCTACAAAGAAATTAGAGCAAGTATCAACTCTAGTAGTAGAATATTGGAACTTTTTCATTTTATGTAAATACCAATAGCCTATCTATACCACTTCTATTCAATATTTGACTTGAGGGCCCAGAGAGTATAAGATGATAAAAAGAAATAAAAAGAATAAAGATTGGGAAAGAAGAATCAAATTGTCATTATTTGCATATGATGTTGTTGTGTATGTGGGAATCCAAAAGAATTTACATTTATAAAAAAATGAAGACTGAAGATGATCCTTTGCATCCACAAACTCATGTGGGAGAGTCATTCAGTGCCTAGTCAGTGCCAAGTGAAGCGCCTGATAACAAAATGGCCATAATCAACACCAGGCTGTTTGGACTGCATAATCAAGAAAAATATCAGGTGGCCCAGCTGGTCATGTACTCTAGAATCCATTCATTTTACCATTATTGAGTCGCCTCCTCATTGAGGACTGTGAAAGTAAAACCTTTTAAAAAATAAATATAATAAAAACAATAAAATTCATCTATTCTCTCACCACTCAAATATCACCTCTCATAAATGTGTTACCACATAGCTTCCTGACTTTTCCATATGCACGCTGTGCAGAAAAGAGTTAACATAGCAGGTGTTCTTGCAAGTTTGGCCCTTGGATGGCATCTGGGAACTTGGCTGGTTAGCCATTCCTTACACTTACACAAAACTTTCCCTAATTCATAAAGGTGGCTCACTCTACCTGATCTGTTTGTACAAAGAATGTGGATTTTTGGTACATACTAGGCAGAGGGTGCCAATGTGACTGATGTCCAATAATATCCTTAGAGATTGAGTCTCTAATGGGTTTCCCTGGGCATAAACATATCACAGATATTGGTGCATTTTTGTTTCTGGGAAAAGATGCACTCTGTGTGACCCTCATTGGAGGGAGACAGTGTAAAGAAATCTGCACATGGATTCCTCCAGACGCCACCTGTGTCTTATGATTTAGCTGTGTGTGTTCTTATGAAATTCCTGCAATTGATCTTAGCTGTGAGCACAACTATATTCTGAGTCTTGTGAGTCTTTCTAGTGAGTCTTCCAATATGGGGTGGTCTTGGGAACCCCCAGTAAACATATAATATTTTTATACAATGCGATTATATTACATGCACCATTTTATAATCTATTTTTTCACTTAGAATACATAGTGAATATATTTCCATATCAATAAATACAGATCTGCAATAATATCATAAATTATTGCATAGAATTACAATTATTGGACTTTCGAGTTTTTGTATTTTTTACTGCACAGTGACTAAAAAAACACTTTATGATGTAGCTCGTATCCTTGTTTGTTATTACTTCTGAGAAATTTTAGAAGTGATATTTTTGGGTGTACTCACATTTTTAAGATTTTTTTTTTTTAAAGATTTTATTTATTTATTTTCCCCCCAAAGCCCCAGTAGATAGTTGTATGTCGCAGTTGCACATCCTTCTTGTTGCTGTATGTGGGACGTGGCCTCAGCATGGCCGGAGAAGCAGTGCGTCGGTGTGCGCCCGGGATCCGAACCCGGGCCGCCAGCAGCCGAGCGCGCGCACTTAACCGCTAAGCCACGGGACCAGCCCCCATTTAAAAATTCAACTGAACTTTTTTTTTTAATTTATTTTTTTCCCCCAAAGCCCCAGTACATAGTTGTATGTCATAGTTGCACAGCCTTCTAGTTGCTGTATGTGGGACGCGACCTCAGCATGGCCGGAGAAGCGGTGCGTCGGTGCTCGCCCGGGATCCGAACCAGGGCCGCCAGCAGCGGAGCGCGCGCACTTAACCACTAAGCCACAGGGCCGGCCCTCACATTTTTAAGATTTTTGATACGTATTGTAAATAGACTTTTAGAAAGCATGTACCAATGTCCACATTGAGTGGATGTGTAAGGGAAAATTTCATTTTCCATTCCCAGAACAACAAAATCACTAATTAAAAAAAATCTGAATGATTCAGAGTGATAACTCCTTATTTTAAATTGCATCAATTCAATTGCTTATATAACCGGTTATTTAAAAAAATATTTCTATATATTGGCTATATTTTCTTTTTTGAATTGCTTGTTCATTCATATTTTTTATTTTTTAAATTGTTTGGCTTTACTTTTGTGATATTTAAATTTCTTTATATATTAAAGAAGTAATTATTTATCTTTTATGTGTTTAAATATTTTTGCTCATTTTCTTTATTTTAATTAATAACTAACAGATATTTTTATTTAAATCATTTATATATTCAAATAATTTCCTTTATGCTTATTACTTCTGTTTTCCTGTTTAGAGAGCCCCCCAAGATTAGCTGTACTTACTTAAATTTTCTTTCAAGTTTACTATAATTTTAAAAATATTGTAATATCTGATCAATTTTATTTTAGAATAAATTGTGAAACAGTTAATTGGTATAGTTTTAAGAGTAAACAATGTGCATAACTCCATTGCTTTAAAAATAACCCTTCCTTATTTTGTTACATATTAATATTACTTTTGGATTTTCCATTCTATGCTTTGAGCTCTGGGTTCTCATTTGCTTTAATATCACACTATTTTAATGATTGTAATTTTATAGTGTTTTTTAGTTTCTAACAGGGCAACTCTTATCACTGCTCTTCAGAATATCCTTGGATATTCATCTATGATTAGTCTTCCATTTAAAATTCAGGAATATTTATCACAGTATCAAAAATAGATATTTGGAATTTATTTGAATTTAAAGAAGAAATAAGGACTAATTAGTATCACTACAAAATTGAGACATCCTATCCTTGTATAAAGGGTGTCTCTGTATTTATTCAGTTTTATTCTGTATTCCTTAGAAAAAATTCTTCATGGCCTCATTTTAGTAAGTCTTGAATAGAAATTGTTAAATATATTTCTAGATGTTTTGTGAAGTGACTAATTTAAATTTGCTATTTTGCAACCAACTTCCGCTGACCTTTCACACAGCCATGTTGAGCTCTTAAAAGAACTCATCTATCTCAGACCTAACCCTTTCCTCTCCTCTTGATATCCTCATTTGTAGGCTATTCAGGGATTTACTTTTAAACTTTCAGAGTCCTGTGAGCACATACAGGGCATCTAGTACATCTCTCTACTCTCCTGGATCACTACTCTGTAAAGTTCACCTCTTCCACAAACTCATTCTAAGTGGTTGCACCACTCATCATCACCAATGACGTCCCTCTTACTCTTTTGTCGAGCAGAGATGTCGAGCTATCACATCTCCTGGAAATGATTACTGTCTTATGTTTTGATACAAGTTCTTTCCACCTTGCTAATAAATATTCATCAGGGGAAATGAGCAGCTTTCTTGACTGAGACGTAAGGAGTGAAGAAGCAAAAAGTGAAATCAGGCTCCAACAGGTTTTCCATAAGGGAAAGTTCAAGGAAAAGTGGAATTATTGGAAAAATCATCTCAGAAAGTACAGAGGCTTTTTGGGGAAATAATATAGGAAGTCATCTCATGAAGCATTGAATGAATTTGAACTAACACATGAAAGTTGAGTCAGTTAGTGCAGAAATGACTAGGAATAATTTGGTAGAATATGGGGATTTCTAGAACACCATTTTTGCCATGAGCTGATTATTCTCTTCCTATTACATGTATGCTGACTGTATTTCTGGTCATTGGGCTCAATGCCCCATTGAGACAGGTACACTTGTGCCACGGTCACATTTCAATTGCAACGATAGTAGGAAGAAGATGGCTCTACACATATAAAAATGTTCATGGGTGTTTTTCCGAGGAATTGTCTTCTCAAATGAAAGATGTCCTGGAGAAATGTCCAGAACTAAGCTAGTCCAGGTAGAATTAAATCTTTTATTTTACAATGGCTGGTTTTCTAAAAATGTGTGGAACTATTAATATATCATTAAAATCATCAAGGAAGATACTAATTTAGAAAAAAATAAAGAATCGATTTTTTTTCTCTGGGTATATTTACCCAATCAACCTAATCAACTCTCCATCTTTGTGAATGTTAAGATTGTTATATATTAATAAATAGGAAAGCAAAAATGTGTATTTTTTAATAATCTTACATTGACTTATATGAAATATATATCCTCGAGGTGGGAGAATCTTTGTGGCTAAGTACAAACTTACTCATCTTCCTCAGTGTAAATGCCTCTGTGTTAGTTATTTAACTGTTGTCTCTCAGCTCTAATTCACTCTTCTGTGCTTTGCTTTTAGATAACATGGGTTGATATTCTTCAACTTATGTTTTCTTGAATTTTGATTGGTCTGCTCAACATTAAAGAGTGTCTTAGAAAATCAGTCCTAATACACAACGCCAATCTGATAGGCTACAAATTCTATTAGCATTTAGTGCTATTATATTGTATTATGGGCAAGGTCACAGTAATTCCCTAATCCCTAATTCTGCCTTGGTTTAGCCTTTCCTATGATGTATTTAAAAGGGATATATACATAGGAGACAATGAATGGGAAATAAAAATTCCAATTTATTATTAGTGGCTGAATTTATGCCTGAAACTCAAATGCAGATTTCTCTGTAAGCTCCGCTGGAATACATGCCTATTTTGAAGGCTTAAAGGACTTTGCTTTCTCACTAAAGCCAACCCCAAATCTAAGCGTCTTACTACTTTTCCTGCAAGTTACGTATGACTGAAGAGTGGAGCTAAAATTAACCAAGGGTGTGTGTGTGTATGTGTGTGTGAGAAAAGAGGAAGAAAGGGAGCAAGATATTCAGTTCTAACCCAGGAGTGCAGGCCCAACGTCAAATTGATTCTGTGGTCACATGAAACAAAAAAAAAAAGAGCCAGGATAAAATGCCAGAAGGAGAGTCACTCTGACATACCTGACCTTTAACACACAATGATTCTACCCACTTGTCAGTGTTCTGGTATCTGACTCCAAGTAATAGTATCCATAAGTCTTGGAAAAGAACAAAGCAAAAAATGGGAGGTTTTCTTATTTCCTTTCCCTCAACACCTTATTATGTTACGACAGGGGTTAGCTACACGGTATGATATGAAGGTCATTTATACCCATGAGTAAATCTTTCCACAGATGTCACATGGCTTAGTCTTCTACCGCTAAAGATGATTACTTATGCATTCTACCCTCTATTAATTAAAAAAACCATAGTCTTCACAAGGGCTCATGTGAAAGCATTGTAGGGACATTAATAAAGGAAGAAGATGATGTGAGCTCAGTATCAATTCTACTCATTAGTAGGCAAAACATTTTAATTCTCTGAGTGTCAGTTTTCTCACCTATAAAATATGGATCTCTAGGGCTACTCTAAAGTGCAAATAAGGTAACATTTTTAAACAGTAGCACACAGTGCAGAATTTGAACAATTAGTACATTAAACTGATTTGCATTAGGAGTTATCAGTTCATTTCCTTCTCATGAGACAACTTGATAGGATGGAGGCCTGAGCTAAGCAACTGGCCTAAGGAAAAGAGAACTTGGTGATTAAAGATATTAATTTTGCTTCAGTCTTTGTGATCTTCAGGCCCCTTCCTCAGCAAGTTTCAAGCTTCAAAGAAGTGGAAGTAACACAGTTGATTTACATACTTGGCAGACCAGCTCAACATCCCATAATAAAACAGGGCCTGCAAATGAAATATCCCATTCTCTCTTGCTTCAACCCCTGGAAAGTATATGTCATTGATGAGGAGACTGGTGGAAAAAAACTTAAAAACAAATTAATTTAGTCAGAAAACCTTTATGGACAAATGAATCTTGAAAAGAAATATAAAGCGAAAAGGCAGCTCTCTCCATGGGACTCCCTGCTTGCTCTCACTCCTCCAAAAAGGAGAGAGAACTAAAAATGTCTAACCCAAATTCTGGCCTGAAATGCACATACAGACTCCTGAGTTGCAGAGAGAACAGAATCTATTTGCTCTTTATACAGCGTTTTCTATGTGGTGAATGTTTAATGAAATGGGTTTAAGCTTAGCCTGCCTTTCTTGGCCACTCTGTGTGATTTTAGGTATCCTCTTTACCTATGCCCCTGTGAATATCTTCAAGGAATTCTGACCAAATTTAGATTCGTGCAGTGCATGAAAAATTAGAAAAAAAATCAACTCTCATTAATATATTAGAAATATAAAATGGATAACTTTTTGTTTAATTTTCTTACTTAAACATTAGTTGGCTATATCTTATGCACCAAAGATTGTAACAGGCACTTTACAAATATTATCTCGTTTGAAAATTGTGATGTGACTATATTGAAAGACTGAGATTAAGGAAACATCCAGAAAAGGAGAAATATTGAGAAAGGAATTTCCTGAGTCCCTAAAAGAGAGAGTTAGGATTGTGCAATATTTTGCAAGATTGGTTTCTAGTCTGGCTGAGATGGGGTAATAGTGTTTTCCAGGGCCTAGAATTCTGAACACATATATGTTTTTCTATAATAGCCACCCATTATTTTCCCCTCAATTGAAAAGGTTTCATTGGGCAATAATTCATGTGATCATGGCAAGAAGCTGTGTTTTTCTGAATTTTATATTTGGAAGTGAACGAGAAATGATTTCTGTTTTTGAAGACTATGCTCAATTGCTTGATCATTTCTGCTCTAGGAATTTTTCCTGATATACCTTGTGCTTTGTTGCTTGGAAAGAGCAGCATCTAAATTAATGTTGTGGCAGGGAAACTGTTCTTCCCATAACTCTATGAAGAGCTGATTTGAACTCTTTATTTCTCAAGCTGTAAATCATTGGATTGAACAATGGAGTTAGGAAAGTGTAGGATACTGATATGAGAGCATCCTGGCTTGAGGAGCAGTTGGACTTAGGCCTTAAGTAGATAAAGGAGGCACAGCCATAATGGACAGTGACAACAATGAGATGAGAAGCACAGGTGGAGAAAGCTTTGTGTCTGCCCAATGTGGAAGGAAACTGCAGTATGGCAGAGATGATGCGAATATAGGATACCAAGATCAATAACAGGGGGATAACCAGGACCAGTGCACAAAGCATGATGATGACAATCTGACTAAAGTGGGTATGGTGAGATGCCACCTTAAGGACAGGAGAGATGTCACAGAAGAAGTGATGTAATTGGTTGGAGGAGTAGAAGGGCAGGTGAAATACCAGGGATGTGATGATCTGTGCAACAATAAAGCCACAGGCACAGGCAGCAGCCACTAGTCCCACACATGCCCCGTGTCCCATGAGCACTGTGTAGCGAAGAGGGTTACAGATGGCCACATAGCGATCATAACCCATGGCTGCCAGCAAGAAGGAGTGAGAACAGCCGAGGAAAAGGAAGATAAACATCTGGATCGCACAGCCCAGGAAGGAGATGGTCTTCTTCTGAGACAGCAGGTCAACAAGCATCTTGGGTACAATTACAAAGGTGTAGCAAGTCTCAGAACAGGAAAGGACGGCAAGGAAGAAGTACATGGGGGTATGAAGGGCTTTGACCAGCACAATGGTGGAAATGATGATGGCATTGGTGCCCAGAGTGAGCAGGTAGAGGAGCAGGAAGACAACGAAGAGCAGCCACTGCAGCCTGGCCAGAGATGAGAAACCAAGGAAGATGAACTCTCTCACCAAGGTCTCGTTGACCCGCTCCACGGAAGGTAGGTCATCAGGAGTCAATCTGAGAAAGAAGAGGAGAGAGTGCCAAGAAAAATCCCTGAAAATTAGTAGAATCACAGGAAATTTATCATCAGAGCATGAGTTCTCTGATTTTGAGTTCTAAACTCATTATTCCTTTTCCCTCCAGTTTTTCAAGATGTAAAACAGTATCTAAAATCAGGCAAAGTGTACATCCAACTCTGAGTCTCCACAGTAATTTTAACACCACAGGCAAAACGTTCTTGACATTTCTCAGATTCAACTATCCCTACATCTCCATTCCCAGGATGAGGCTGTTACTCAAATTCTCAGCCTCTCACTCTCACTTTATCCTGCAAATCTTGTCTGTCTTTCTTGTCCTCACACTCTTCCATTTTCCTGCAGCTGCAAAATAAACCATCTGAATACACTACATTTATATATAACTTTATATGTAATCATCAATAGCTTTTCGTTATCATTCTCCTTACATGTAAACTCCCACTCTTAGTCTTAATCTCTCCATAACTTAGACCTACATCCTCTCCAATTCTGTTGACCTTACTTCTTGGCATGGATAATCAGCTCCACCCTCTTATACTCTCAGTAGGCTGATTCTTACTTCTGTATCATTATTCTTTTCCCAAATCCGGAAAAAAGTTCTTTGAGATGGAATACATCTACACATCCTCCAATGCCTATCTCAGACAGAGTCCTTCCTCCTGCAGAGAGAGTCATAGTCTCTTCAGGACTCTTATCCATTTTAATCGCTTCTTTTAACTTCTACTAAAATCACATTATGGTTATCTCTCCAATCAACACTCTCACATCTCTTCAATCTCTCTTTTCCTTGATGCTAGGCTAATCTTCTGAAATATAAATTGTATCATATTGCTCCCTTGCTCAAAAATTTTACTCATGGCTAAAGCACAAAGTTCAAACTCTTTATGGTTTTCAACATCTTGTTTTGGGAACTAAACTATGTTTCTAAGATTATCTCTAGACCTTTCTGTGATGCATCAATATTGCACAAATATGTTGCATCCCTCCTTGCCTCTATTCCTTGCTCATCTTAATTTGTTACCCATATTTTATTTACAGATACTTTACCATTATTCTGAAGCCTCAGCCAAATCCACATTTTTTGGAAGCTTCTTTGGTATCTCCTCATAAAAGGGGTTGTTTCTTCCTGAGAATTCACATAAGACATTGATTGCCAATTTGATGTGTCATTTACTTAATTTTGAAATATTGTATCGAATTTTTCTCATCTTTCTTTTCCACTAGATTGTGTACCCTTGAGGAGAAGATGCGAATTATGTGTATCTTCACCTGAATTCTCCTCAACATCTAGAACCATGTAAGTAATAGCTTCTCAATATAACTGTCATATAAATCAAAAAGCTAACTTGGCATGTTGTTACATATTTCATTCACGTCACCACAGCCTTCCTAGGATTCACTGAGTGAGAGAATCCTCAGTGTCATCTCATCCTGGGCATGAGGATTGCTCAAGACCAAGAATACCCAGGATTTCTGTACCAAATGGAACTAAGTTTTACACTTTCAAACTAAAATCTCAGTTTACAATAGGAAAATAGCCCCGAAGAGAGCAACTGTTATATTCCCAATTCCTAGTGTATTTGTAGCTCTCTAGCGCATATTGAAATATAAATAAATGAGAAGAAAATTATGATAGCCTTGTGTTTACTCCATTTTAAAAAGTATGTCATTCAAAATTATTATCTTAACTAATATTAATAACAATAATTAACGGCAATGTACCCTACCTTACCTGAGAATAACTAAAGCAAGAATATGAGGCACTAGACAACAGGTATTAAGCAGTGTCATTACAACGACGTGTTAGGCGCTAGGTATGTGTTAAGAACACGTACATAAATAAGACTCAGTCCAAGGCCTCAAGTTCCTCACAGTTCAAGGGTGAGATGTATTAAGAAGAAGAGATTATTATAAAATGGTGTGGATGAAATGATGGATATGCACTTGCAATTGTGAGAGCACTCAGGAGACAAATCTTTTATGCTTCCTTGGAAAAGAATGTTTTTGTACTTATTTCTGGGTTTCTTTACATCTGTTACAGAAATGTTGAAATAAGCATTCTTGGAAAAAAAATCATGAGACTGAGCACTATTTAATTTCTACTGCTTTAATCTAGATGTATAAAGAGTTCAGGTAACCACAGTTGCATCTCCTGGGTTCTGGGAGAGTGCGGTCTGGGCCCTGATGTTTTCTGCTTCGGTAGTTATTCCTCCCACCCACCACTCACACCCTGTGAAACGGACAAGTCTCCTTCTCTTCCTCCATCTTTTTTCCCTGATTCTTTTCTCAATGCCTAGCACAAGGATTTTTATTGCCTAGAAGGTATATTTACTACTAATATACTATTATCTTTCTAATTCCAGGATCCCAAATTCTCAGGACTACTTATAAATTTCTACATATATGATCTTAAATTTTACCCTTGCAAGCACATATAAAGTTGAATAATGTAGGAATAAAATGGGTTTTGAACTTTGACAGATGTCGGCTTTCATCGTGACTCTGGCATGTTCTAGTGGTGAGATCTTAAATTCTTTAAGCCCCATTTTCTCATTTGAGAAAAGCAATTCTTGCCTCCCAGGGCTATAGTGAGAATTAATTGAAATCATATATATGTTAAAGACTAATTCAGTCAATAGTGAATCCTCAATAAATACTTGCCTTTCATTACCATATTGTTGTTCGATGGGGATTGGGATCAGAAATATTTTCATCAGTGATGTAATGAGCATTTAAACTCACGGAAAGTTGTTGAAACTGCCTTTTATGTTCTTTCCCAAGGAGGGAAAATTTAAGAGGAATTATCATTTCCCTGAGGCTCTCCAAGCCTAATTGAAAGTAACTTGGTTTTCTGTGGAGTCCTGTTCTGCCCTGGAAGGGAAGCAAGGGTTACTGATCTTGAAGTACCATGCCAGTCCTTTGGTGTCTGGTTGCTGTGGTCAGTCATTCATGCAGGTTATCTACACCTGGTAGAAAACAGTGGAAGTCTCCTAATTTTTTAATTTTTGAGGGTGATATAGGATAAACTTAGAAGATAAAATTGTAGTTAATCTTAGTCACATATAAATAAGAACTTAGGGGTTCCTCGTTGTGGATGCTTCATAATTATTGATGATGCATATTTTATACACTATGTTTTATCTACATATTTTGGTATCAACTTCAACTATTTATGGAGCTCTTAAAGACTGAAATAGATTATTTCATAATTCTCAAACTTTATGATTTCGTGATTTCTATTACATCTTAAACACTGCAGATATAAATATGAATAAAAGTGTTGCTCCTCTCTCGGAGAACAGAGAATCAAACAGCTAGCCACATTACAAGGTGGATTATCATAAACATTATAAAAGAAATACAAGCAAAACATCCTGAAAATCTTGAGGAAAAACAAATAATTTCGTGGAAGGCTTTGAAGAACAAATAATATTTTGAATATTACCTGTAAACATTTTAATGAAAATATGACCTGAGTTTTAGTGCCATTACTTGTGTAACCACTGTGTTTGAGCTGATTCATTTTTTTCTTAATCTTGATTGGCCCTTCAGAATTGAACAAGTACCTGCTATTTTCCTGTATAAACACACACAGACATCTCATTTACAAAGGAAATACATAAGTTTACAGAGGTTTCTGAAACAAGAGACACCCGTTTTCTTCTTTTTCTCTATTTATTTACCACAAACTTCACGTTGAGGTCACAAACTCAAAACAACAACAAACAAACAAGAAACAACTCAATTAAGTTCTTTGGAGAGGATCATTCCAGCCTATCAGTCTATCAGTACTGCTATTGGTGTTTCCAGGAAGAAAAATAGGACACAATTTTGGTATCAGTTTATCAACCAACATTTAGATCCATCTTTTAGAAATATAATGTGAACTAACATTTGTTACATGTTCTTCATATTCTAGATAGGGTGGAAATACTGTTATATTCTCTCATTTGGTCCTCATTAGGATCTCATAGGATAGGTATTACTTTTAATATATTAATTATAAAGATGAGATGTTTAAGAATCAAAGAGTCTGAGGACTCCTCTCAAGTTCACACAGCTGGTAGAACTAGCACTAGATTGGCGTGGGTGTATAATCTGTGTGTGTGTGTGTGCGCACGTGCACGGCACATGCATATGTGCATTGATGAGAAAGGGAAAGCAGTATTCTGTCACCTTTCTTCCATATGAGGTATTTAAAAAAAAAAGATTTCTGTTGCGGGCTCGAGTCCCAACTCCACCGTGTATTAGCTCCTGGACTGGGACATGTGTGAATCAGATTCCTCATCTTTATAAGGGACTTCATTCTGATATCAGTTACCCTAACTTTCAAAGTTTCTCCAAAAGGAATAAGAAAATGTTCTTGCAATAGTTAAATGTTACACAAATATTAGTTTTGTAATTATAATTTAGAATCGAAAAGAGGACAACAGTTTTCAGAATATTACATTGATTGTGCCTGGTGCCCTCCACTGGTTTCAGAAAGGATGTAATGGGATAAAGGTGATTTTCCTTTACAGGACTGGGAAAGGTATGTTGCATTAATCTATGTCTCTTACCTAGGAGGATCTCCGGAAAGCTGGAGTCATAAATATTATAGCTGTAGGGGATCTTAAAGATCTAGCCTAGTAGTCTCATTTTACAGACGAAAAAATTGAGCTTCAGAGAGTATGATGAAGATCCCAAGACCACAAAGCAACTGATTGGATGTGTTAGTGAAAGAACAGAGGTCTTTTGTCTTTCAGATGAATGTGATTCCCACGGTATTGTGCTTAGTTCTTGGACCTGTATTAGATGTTGTAACTTTGTCTAGATCCCACCTAATGCAATCATTTCTGAAAAAAGTTTGTTGTTTAAGATTTAGTGGTTGTACACATACAATGGAATATTATTCAGCCTTAAAAAAAAGGAAATCCTACCATTTGCAATGTGGATGAACCTGGAGGACTATGCTAGGTGAAATAAGCTAGTCACAGAAGGACAAATTTCACTTATATGAGTTACCTAAAAGAGTCAGAATCATAGAAACAGAAAGTGGAATGGTGGTTGCCAGGGCCTAGGGGAAGGGGGAAATGGGGAGTGGCTGTTCAACAAGTATAAAGTTTTAGCTATTCAACATGCATATGTTCTATAGATCTGCTGTACAACATTGTGCCTATAGTTAACAATATGGTATTGTGTACTTAAACACTTATTAAAAGAATAGATCTCATGTTAAGTGTTCTTACTATAATAAAACAAAAGATTTTGTGATTAAAATATTATTGAGTGCCTTGTTGAATTAAATTAGTACAAGACAGTGTCTATGTAAATTTAGGAAGAGCAATGAGTCAGTGAATTTAGAATATGTACAAAATTTATATGCTTAGTTTTGCAGAAATTCACTTTAAAGCTTAAATAATCCTGGTTAACATTATTTGAAGTCCACATGCCTAATTGCAGCTGTCTCTGGTTTTTACTGACTCCGAACCAGCATGGGCCCATCACCCTTTTCTGTCTCTTACCTGAGAAGTGAAAACATAGGTCCTGCTGGGGGATAAGTGTTTACTCTCATTCCCTGTCCATTGTCCAGATTTTCCATTGTAGGTGCTCAGTCCAGAATGGATATCTGTTACTCATGAAGGGGCTCCCATTTGCCTCTCCCTCTCCCTGAGAGGAGCCAGAGGCACAGGGGCTACAGGAGACAGAATCCAAGTTGACAAGGAAAAAGGGAAAGGTCAAAATGGGACAGAAGTTACTGATCTCTACTCAGAGATGTGATGATGGTCTGGGGACTTAGACCCCGACCAAAGGTTACCACTTGCCTTCTGTCATTTTGAGCCAGTTGACCAAAGACACATCTACTAGTGACCATAGGACAATTGGCACTTTCATTGTATTTATCGGTAGTGGGCGGTTTTTCTGTGGGTCTCCTGATCCTGGGCACTGCCATGGAGACGTCGCACTGGGTTTAATTAACAGCTGAGTTGATTGTGGAAAATAGATGCAAGTCATCAAATGCCAAATTGCTCAAAATTGGGCCCAGGCATTAGGGCTTAGGGAGCAAAATGTTTTAAGTCACTCTCAGATGCAGCAATTTCAGAAAATTTGACTAATTTTGAGTTGATTTCTCAATTTTACATATTACCTAAGGGACAAAAGGGTAATTTATGCAGGTAATTTATGATCACAGGTGCATTATAAAAAATGTTTGTTTTTGTACTTATAATTAGGGAAGTAGCTTCTTGTCAGAGTGACAGTGCAGATTGAGCGATGTTGCTTTTTATAGTGAAAACACTGGTCAGAATAAGCTGAAAAGAGACTCATTTCATCATTCTAACCCCTGTCTACCTCTCTATTCCGTTACTCAGCAACTAATATGGTGTATTGTTGTATGTAGGAGTCACGAAATAAATATGTGCTGAAAGTTGTGTGAATAAATGCTCACAGACAGTATTACCTCCAATGATATAAACAATCTCTCAGTTTAAAACAAATACCATCATTTATTTTCTAATCTCCAAAATTTTGGTTTCCACTTGCCTTGTGGCTAAGCCAGGAATAAATGTGATTTCTACACCACTTTCCAACCATACGTCAATGGATGTTGAAGAACCCTAACAATGGCTTGGTGCATAGTAAAAGCTCATCAAGTGTCTGATAGATGAAGAAATAATGATACTGAGAACAAAAGAGAAAACCAGAAATAATTGAGAATAAGAAATAATGCCCATGAAGAAGTAAGAAGAGCGGAATTGAATATATTTGAATTTGAATGCAGAAATTTTTTTGTTATTGATGTCTATCATTCACTTCCACTACTTTTTTAAAACTACTTTATTAAGGTATGATTGACATGTAAAAGCTGTACATATTTAATATATACAACTTGATGAGTTTGGGGATAAGTATACACCTGTGAAACCATCACCACCACCAAGGCCATAGACATATCCATCACCTCCCAAAGTTTCCTCCTGTCACCTTTATTATTATTATTGTTATTATCATTATTATTATTTTGTGATAAAGACACTTAGCATAAGATCTATCCTCTCGGCAAATTTTAAGTATACAATACAGTATTGTTAGCTGTAGGTACTATGCTGTATAGTAGATCTTCAGAACTTATCTTGCACAACTGAAATTTTATACACTTTGACGAGCATTTCCACATTTTTGCCTTCCCCTAGCCCCTGGCAATCACCACTTTGCTCTCTGCTTCTATGAGTTTGACTATTTTAGATTCCACACAAAGGAGATCACGCAATTTTTGTCTTTCTGTGTCTGGCTTATTTCAGTTAGCATAATGTCCTCCAGGTTCATCCATGTTGTTGCAAATGGGAGAATTTACTTCTTTTTTTTATGGCTGAATAATATTCCATTGTATGCATATGCCACATTTTCTTTATTCAGTCATATTTTGATAGGAGCTTCAGGTTGTTTTGATATCTTGGTTATTGTGAATAGTGCTGCAACGAACATGGGCGTGCAGGTATCTCTTTGAGATTATGATTTCAATTTCTTTGGATAAACACCCAGAAGTGGGATTGCTGGATCTGATGGTAGTTCCATTTTTAATTTTTTGAGTAAGTTCCGTACTATTTTCCATAAGGGCTGTACCACTTACATTCCCACCAACAGTGTATCAAAGTTCCCTTTTCTCCACATTTGCCAACACTTATCTTTTGTCTTTTCGATAACAGTCATTCTAACAGCTGTGAAGTGATATCTCACTATGGTTTTAATTTCCCTGATATGTTGGGCACTTTTTCATATAATTGTTGGCTATTTGTATGTCTTCACAGTGGCAAAGGGACAGTCTCTTCAATAAATTGTGCTGGGAAAAACTGGATATATACATGCAAAAGAATGAAATTGGACCCTCACCTTACACCATGTACAAATTTTTGCAAATAATGTATCCAATAAGGGTTTAATATCCAAAATGTGTAAGGAACTCATACAACTCAATAGCAAAAAAACAAAATACCTTGATTAAAAAATGGATAAAGAACCTGAATAGACATCTCTCCAAAGAAGATATACAAAGGGCCGCTCCCACTACTTATAGTAATAGTACCTCAATTTTATTTTTGTTTATTTTGCCCTCACTCTCATCCAATTGCTTCACCCTATAGTTTAATGGGGGAACAGATGACATGTACCAAGTCAGTCAGGACACTGGATTCTCTCTGGATGTAGTGTTTGGTTCAGGATGGGCATGTGACCAAGTCTGCACATTCAGGAACAACAAATTTCAGTCTCCCAACTTTTGTTTCCACGTTGGAAGAAGTGAATTCTCTCTTCCTCTGGACTGGATTTTGTGAGCTGAAGCTGTCAGAGACTGCTGAGTTTGGCTAAAAATGTACCCAAGACTGAGGAAGCAGAACCATGAGATGCATCCAGATGATTGAGCATGACTGTTTGACCTCTGCATCAGCCTGTGCCTGAAATCATTGTACCACTGGCTTTTCAGCTTACATGAGCCAACAGATTTATTTTTTGCTAATGACAGTTTGAGTTGGATTATCTTTTATTTGCAACCCAAAGAATCTTAAATTATAACATTCTATTGCATTCCAGGGTGGATTTGAGATGACTTAAAATATGTACTATTAAGGCAAGCATAAATGTATTAAGTAAATATATAAGAAATTAGAACAAAGGTAAAGTAATAACATACCAATAAGGTGAATTTGGAAGGAGTCATTACATAGAAATGTATACGATGAGGCCAAATATATATATTAAATTCAGTCTCAAAATTAAGCACTATATTAAGTTCATACTAGCTAATTCAAGAGACAACATAAATAATTGAGTTGTGTTGTTCACAGATATAAAACATGTGAGGGATGTGATTTTCAATACAGAAGTACTGATCATGTTAATGAAACCATAAATAATTATTGGATATCTAAGCAGAGTGGAAGGTCTATAAAGCAATGTGACCATATCACACCTTAAAACATCAGACTTATAGCCTAAATGAAAAGTATAGGTTTATTTATCTGGTCTCAGCCCACCCAAATCTCTGGTTTATATGGATCACTAGTCTGGGTTAAGACTGTCCAGACCTTTCCCCAGTGCAATTCCCACTCTACAAACTCTTCACGGCCTTGGGGTTAGGGATGATTAAACAATACATCCCAGCCCACTTACTCGTGTCTCTTTTCCCTTCCATACAACAGACAAAATTGTGGCTCTGAGGCCTGGGACATTTTTACCTTAGTTTCTGTTATCTTGCTCCAAAGTGTACTTGGAGTACAAAATCATCTGATATCCCACATGACCCATACCCTTCCCTTCTCTTCACAATAATTCCTTCTTTTAAAATTATTCTCAGTATTCTTCCACATCTTTGCTTTGTCTTCCTTCTGGCAGTCTGAATTTCAGAATTTTGTTTCATTTCTTTGCTCTAGGGGCAACTCCTCAAGATGAACCAAAAGGGTGAGAGTCAAATATCCTCTCCTTTCCGCTGTTGTTCTCCTTCTACATCCTTTAGATTCTTCCTCCTGTGCAGTTAAGAAGATAAACTTCAGCCTAAAATGGGAATAGTTGTGAAGGAGGGGAGAGGAGGAAGTAGATAATTCATTCTGAGTGTCAGCTCTATGTTGTCTCTGGGCTGTGGCCAGAGCAGCCCACAGCCAGACCCCCAGAGTATTTTGGGGCAGCTTGTAAAATGTAGTAGGGAGAAAAGCCTAATAACAGTATACCAGTGGATATTGGTGTAAGTTAATTTCTCATAACAGGAAGTAACCGATACATGGAAATAGATTATAAAATAAAATCAATTTCATTGTAAAAATTTATTCATTCATTGTTTTGATTGTAGAGAGTATTGCTATAAGCAGAATATTCAAAAACTTCATTAAACATATATTTTCTGAATAACTACTCTATGACCTATACTATTCTGGACATTCAGGGGATGTTAAGATGAGTGAGGTACAGTTCTTGTCCTCATGGAGTTTTAATGTATTGACGGAGTAGGAAACAATTATATCCCGTATATTAAAATGACAAATGTTTTCTATCCATATATCCTAAACTATCCATTATTCCTTTGCTCTTGTCTTTCAATTTAGCCTTTTCAACTTGATTCTTTACTAAATTTTAAGTGCATTTTACTAAAGTGTAACATACTACACAAAAGTACACAAATCAAAGTGTATGCTAAATTCACAAAGTGACACACCCATGTATCCACGATCAGATTTAGAAGTAGAACACTGCTCATCTCCCTGCTCGAAGAGCCTTTATTCTAATTTCTATCACTGTGTATTGACTTTGCCAGTTTTTAAAATTTATGAATGAACTATAGTGTGCATATTGTTTTTGTTTTGGCTTCTTTCATTCAAATCATGTTTGAGAGATTTACCCATGACATTAATTGTAGTTAAATTTTCACTGCTCTATATCATTAAAATATATGAATGCACTTCAATTTATTTGTTTGCTCTACTATTGATGGATATTTATGTTATTTCCTGGTTTGGGATATAATGAAAAGTGTTGCTAAAAACATACTTTTACATATCCATTAGTAACATACGACTCTTTTGATCTGGTCTACACTACCAGTAAATCCTAGGTTATGGCTTACTATTGTAGACTGAATTTTTAGCCACAGCTCTTTATCCCTTTCTATGTTCTTTGCTATGCGACTTTGCAGTTGCTCCCATTAGAGGCAAAGTATTAGTTCTCATCCCTAAACTTTGGGTTTGACATTGGGCTTTATGTTAGCCAGTGAAATGTGGGCAGAAGTGATAGTTTGCCAGTTCTGAGCGTTGGTCAAAGAAGTATTGCAGGTTTTCTGCTATCATCATGAGATAAGCTCTCCCTAAGTAGCTTCTGTCCTTTTAACTGGGGCTCTAAAGTTAATACGGTTGGCTCCGATCTGATCCCAACCTACCCAAATAGGTCAAACTCAAGAGACACGCAGGTTGAAGCGGTCATCATGCTGAGCTCAGCTTCAGTCAGACAACCCTAAGGCAACCTGTAGACACATAGCAAGAAATATTTTTTATTGTGATAAAAACACATAACATAAAATTTATCATCTTAACCACCTTTAAGTGTACAGTTCAGTAGTGTTAAGTATATTCATGTTGTTGTGAAACAGCTCTCCATAACTTTTTCGTTTTGCAAATATGAAACTCTATAACCATTAGACGACTCCCCTTTTCCTAAGTGAAATAAGGCAGTCACAAAAAGACAAGCAAGAATTTACCTCATTGTGCTTTAAGATAGTTTGTTACACAGCAAATATTAAATGAAAGTATCTGTGTTCCATTATTCTAGACTCTGCCAAATCTTTTTTCGAAGTGAGACTGTACCAATTTTTACTCCCGCTAGTATTGTATGGGAGTTCCAGTTGGTCCACATTTGCAGTGATGGGTGAGAGTCAAACATGCTTTCCTTTCCTCAGTTGCTCTCCTTCCACATCCTCTAGATTCTTCCTTTTGTGCTGTTAGGAAGATAAACCTCAGCTTGAAATGATATTGTAACTCTTTCATTTCTGACATTCTAGTATATGCGTGTAATTGTACTTGCATTTTCATGATACTAATGAGATTGAGCACCTTTTCATAAATTAATCACTCAATTGGATTTCCTCTTTTTTGAAAGTCTTGTTCAATATTTTGCACACTAAAAAATGGAATATATCTGTCTTTTAATGATTCACAGAAATTTTGTAAACATACTGGGTATCATTCCTTTATTGGTTATGTGCACTTCAAATATATTATCTGACTGAAAATTGCATTTTCACTCTATTAAGCTGTCTTTTGATGAATAAGAGTTCTTAATTTTAATAAAGTATAGTTTGTCAATCTTCTCCTGAGTTATGCTTTTGTGTGCTGTTTAAGTGACTTTTGCCACCACAAGATGATAAGTTTATTTTTAAATATTCTAGAAAGTTTATTGCTTGACTTGAACATTTAGTTCTAATATCCATCTGGAATTGATTTTGTGTATGGTATGAGATGGAGGTGAAGATTCATTTTTTTCTCTTGTGAATATCCATTTGATCCTGAACTATTTTTTAAAGATCATCTTTCATTTCAAATATGGGAGGATGCACTTGAATTTCAGTGCCACTTTTTTTTTTTTTTTTTTTTTTTTTTTTTTTTTTTGTGAGGAGATCAGCCCTGAGCTAACATCCGCCAATCCTCCTCTTTTTTTGCTGAGGAAGACGGCCCTGGGCTAACATCCGTGCCCATCCTCCTCCACTTTATATGGGACGCCGCCACAGCATGGCCCACCAAGCAGTGCGTCGGTGCGCGCCCGGGATCCGA
This sequence comes from Diceros bicornis minor, assembly GCF_020826845.1. Lineage (NCBI taxonomy): Eukaryota > Metazoa > Chordata > Mammalia > Perissodactyla > Rhinocerotidae > Diceros > Diceros bicornis. The sequence goes on from NC_080743.1 coordinate 63,065,959, forward strand.
ACCAGCGAACCCCGGGCCGCCGCAGCGGAGCGCGCGCACCCAACCGCTTGCGCCACCGGGCCGGCCCCTCAGTGCCACTTTTGTCATAACGAGTTGACTATAAATGTACTGCCTTATTTTGGAATTAGCTTTTCTGTTCCATTGCTCAAGGCATGTATTCTTGCACCAATATTATACTGTCTTTTTTACTATAACTTTATTATAGATTTGGTAATTGTAAATTTAAGTCTTCTAGACTTGTGCTTTTTTAAGATGACTTTGTTGTTTCTTGTTCTTTTGCATTTACATAGCCCATATTCCTAAACATAGGGATTTTCTTTTCTGCTGATTCACAGAAATATAATTTATTTTTGTATTTAAAAAATCACAATTGACATAAAGTAAATTAAACTAGTCTGCTTTATCTCCTTTATTACTCTTTTTCTGATTTTTCTCTGTTATTTTGATCCTAGCTTTTCTTTCTCCTTTATTCTTATATTCTGCATTCTAATCTCCTCTTTTGTCCCTCAAGATTACATATAATGACAATAACATTGTCTTAAAATTTATCAAATGCACATTATATTTCCAAGCAATGTGCTAGATGTACTGTAAGGTATTTCCTCATTTACCCTTATAACAACCCTATTTTAATCATTCTCAATTTATAGAGTTTAAGTTATTGGTATATGCTCACACAGCAAGTATGTGAGGAAACTTACTTTAAATCTAAGTTATGTGACGCACTTCCAAGGAAAAACTCCTAAATGACCTAATGCTCAAGCAAAAGACTGAGAAATAAAAATTTATGAAATTAATATCATATAAAATTTAGTTGTTTTAATGGATAAGAAAAAATGTTTTACTGCATACGGAAGATGTGGTATATAAATACAAAGGAATACTACTCAGCCATAGAAAGATGAAATCTTCCATTTGCGACAACATGGATGGAACTTGAGAGCATTATGCCAAGTGAAACAAGTCAAACAGGGAAAACCAAATACTGTAGGATTTCACTCATATATGGAAGATAAAAACAACAACAACAACAAATAAACACATAGACACAGAGAGGAGATTGGTGGTTACCAGAGGGGAAGGGAGGAGTGGGGAGAGTGAAAGAGCTAAAAGGGCACATGTGTATAGTGACAGATGGCAACTAGACTTTTGGTGTTGAACACGATGTAGTCTACACAGAAACTGAAATATAATGATGAATACCTGATCTTTATATAATGTTATAAACCAATGTTACCTCAGTAAAATATTTGTTTAAAAAGTGACAAAAATTTAGTTGTTTTATTGGAACACACTTTTAATAACACCACGGTAAACTCAGCCAAATATATATGATGGTCCTCTATAGGTGACTGAAATTTGGTCTTTTCTTATAGTGAAGCATGAAAGAAAGAGAGGACTATACTTTACTCTTTGCCTAAAATACCTACTTTAATGCTTTGTATATAGTAGCATATGCATAAACAAAATTCTTGAATGGTCAACTTACACACAGTGTCTAACATTAAGTAGAATCTTAGTTTATGGAATGAAAAAGCGAAAATGAAGGGGAGGTGAAAGAAAACTAATATTTTTTAATGTCTTCTATCAGCCAAGCATGGAATTGCTTTATGACTATTAGTCTGTTTAGTTCTTACAATGTCCCACTGCGGAGGCATTAAGGGTCTCATGTTACATAGGGAATAAATGACCCTAAGAAAGATTAACCCTGGCCCACGGCATTTAGCTGGAAAACGATACAAATCAAAATTCGAACCCAGGTCTCTGTGACTCCAGATTCTGTGTGTTTTTTACTTTGCCATCAGCCACTTAGAACTTTAATTCCATCCTCATCTACACAGAAGTGAATTTTTATTCTTTTTGCCTAAAAATACTTTATTTATTGTAAATATTTTCTTTTAAACCTCAAAAAATATATAGAAGCATTCAGAGACTTGAACAACATTATCTGCTCTTTTCTTCAGTGTGGGAAGAATATCAATAGCCTGGGCGTTCTCAGAAAGATAATGCATCATTTGCAGCATTGCTCTAAGAAAACTGACATTTTTGATGCATAAAAATAGCATGGCTTGAGTCCTTGAAAGTTTCCACATTCCATAACTTTCTGGAGACAAAATGGTATAACTTCTACAGTGAATATAGGCTAAACACGAAGAAGGATTTTCCAATAAAAAGAATCAAGGTAACTTGATGTCCTTATATCTTTTTTTGACAAAAAAATAAAAAGAAAGGATAGATCTGTTTATCAAATTGCAGTTCTATCCAGGACAGTTTCATGAATATAAATTACTTATCAACTTACTAATACAGTTTTGGGAAAGGAGTATCTACGGAGAACGTTTCTCAGAGCCATCTTAACTTCTTTATTTCTCAGTGTGTAGACAAGGGGATTGAGTAGTGGGGTGATCACAGTATAGGTCACTGACACAAGCCGGTCCTTATCAGAGGAGTACAGGGATGTGGGCCTCAAGTAGATGAAGGAAGCACAGCCATAGTGGATAATGACCACTGTGAGGTGGGAGGCACAGGTGGAGAAGGCCTTACACTGTCCCTCCACTGAGGAGATCTTGAGGATGGTGGAAACAATGAAGATGTAGGAGATGAATATCAACACTAAGGGAAAGAGCAATACCAGAATGCTGAGGAAGAAGATGACCATCTCTTTCAGCTTGGTGTCTGTGCAGCCCAGTTTTATGACAGAGGAAATGTCACAGAAAAAGTGGTTGATATGATTGGAGGCACAGAAGGGTACACTAAACACCAGGACATTGACAACCACAGAGATCAGGAAACCACAGAAGCTGGAGCCTAGAACCAACTGCATGCAGGTGGTCCGGCTAACAATGAGTGTGTAGTTGAGAGGGTTGCAGATGGCAACATAGCGATCATAGCCCATCACGGCAATTAGAAAACAGTTGGTACAAGCCAAGCCCACAAAGAAATAGAGCTGTGCAGCACACCCAGAGAAAGAAATAGTCAAGCTTGTGGAAAGCAGGTTGGTCAGCATTTTTGGTACAATAACCAAGGAGTAGCAGGTTTCAGAGCAGGAGAGGACAAAGAGAAAGAAGTACATAGGGGTGTGCAAAGCCCGATCCAGACGAGTGACAGTCATGATGGTGGCATTGGCCATCAGAGTGGTCAGGTAGACAAGTAGAAAGATAAAAAAGAGAGGGATCTGCAGATCCCCTAGGTTTGAGAAGCCTATGAGAATAAACTCGGTGATCACGCTCTGATTCTGTCTCCTCATTGGTCAGTGGGAATCAGATTGAAACATCCTGAAATTGAGAACAGAAAGAACTTGATAAAAATGAAAAACCCTCAAAGAAACCATATGTGTGTTTCTGTACACAGCTGATAGTGCCTGTCTGAAAAAATGAGCAACAAACAAATTAAGCTCACTGATCAGGGGATGGAGTAAAATCAGGAGGCATGAGGAGTAGTGATATAAATAATATCCCAATTCAAAGATATCTGAAGAAATTTATTTTTGAAAGTTGTTCTCATTCTTTGTATTCTTATGTACATAGAAGTTTCATACATAGAGTTAAATCAAAAAGTGATTTAGAACACATCTCGTTTAATCCTGTCGTTTTATGGAAGAAGAAACTGAGGCTCAAAAGGATTAAACAATTTGCCTAACCTACATGAGGGCAACAGTCCTTAGAAATCACTTATCTTCAAAGCCATCTTATGAAAATCTGATTAGGAAAAATAAAAACAGGGGCCAACCCTGTGGCGCAAGCGGTTAAGTGCGCGCACTCCAGTGCGGCGGCCTGGGGTTCGCCGGTTCGGATCCTGGGCGTGCACCAACGCACTGCTTGTCAAGCCATGCTGTGGCGGCGTCCCATATAAAGTGGAGGAAGATGGGCATGGATGTTAGCCCGGGGCCAGTCTTCCTCAGCAAAAAGAGAGGACGATTGGCAGATGTTAGCTCAGGGCCGATCTTCCTCAAAATAAATAAATAAATAAACAAAAATAAAATAAAAACAAATGAAGAGTGATTTACCCAGTCCTTCATATATTGACTCAAATACTGCTTGCTTAGATGTAATGAAATATTTTCATTTATTTAAAAGTGGCGAGATTTATTTACCCAGGACCAATTGTGAAGCCTTTGAGATGGGCTTAGAATGATCCCACATATTGGGATTTCTCTTGTCATGAGTGCATGTGAATTTGAGAGTAAGAACCTAATTAAAGCTCAAGTTACATTCAGAGCATGATAAGGCTTGGGCTGGGACCTCCACTCTTTCAGCCTCTACCTCAATCTCCATTGCCTCCGCAATGTTTTCAGAACAACTCTCACCATTATTAGTAGGAAGATATTTAGTTTGATTTGGAGGTCACATAATGCTAAAACTTTCATCCTAGCCTTAGACAATAAAACGATCTTTTTATTAGAACAAAGCTCAGAAGTTTTCTTAATCTGCTCCCAATTCTGTGAACCTATTTATATAAATCTGACATGTATTATCCAATCACCATAGTGAAGGTCCAGTTATAAGGAGCCCTCTGCCTCAAAGCAGTCTGCTCTCTTGCTAGATGGCTTAATTTGTGAGAACCTCCTTATTCTCAGATGAACTACGCCTCTTTAAAACGTCGATCCATTGCTCTTGATTTGTCCTCTGCAGACATTCAAAAGACATTTCATTATTTTTTAAATAAATGACAGCTCTTTAGTTATTAGAATAAAATGATCATATTTCTTTATGTGTCTTATTTTCCTCCTGACTAACATTATATTTCTCTCAATTATTTCTCATGACATTATTTCTGCAATTCCCCATCCTAATCACAGTTGTAGGTGTTTTGGTCCTGAATGTTGGATCATATCTCTGTCCCTCAGCTGTAAGACAAACTGGCTGGCCTACAACTATCACACATAACTAATTTCTGTCTCTCTGTGTCTACACATAACATTCTATTTGATTACCTACTGTTCTTTGTCCCTCACAATTAATATTTATCTCTCCTACAAAACCCCAGCTTAACATTTATTTCCTGAAAGACTTCCCCGAGTAGCCCTAAGTCTTTGATTACTGTTTGCATCTACTTTTCTCTCAATTTGTTTCGAGATCGTTTATTAGAATGGAAGTATAATGAGGCTGGAAAGAATGTGGGCTCTGGAGCTCGACTGAGTAGGCTGGGATCACGGCTCTGCCACTGACCAGCTTTGTGATCTTGTGGAAATCACTTCTTTATGCCTCAGGTTTTAATTTGAAGTGGGAATAGTAATAGCAGAATCCAAACATTTTTTGTGAGTACCAAACACTCACAATTAAGTTGCTGACTCACAGTAAGGATTCAACAGGTGTTAACCATTAACATCTAGTCCAACCCTCTCATGTTACAAAGGAAGAAACTGAGGCCCGAAGAAGTAAAATGTAAATATCTGGGTTGCATAGCTATTTAAGAGCAGAGGTTAGATTGTATCCAAAATATCCTAAACTCCTCCATCCAAGGCTCTGTCTTCTGATTAACCTGGGTCCTGTTGTTAATATTTCCTTTGTACTGTGTGTTTATACACCAGTAGCTTAGAAAATAGATCAATGTCTTCTTTACTCTATGTGACCCTCATGCAGGCAGTCTGCTCCACCCTTCCATCTATTCCTATCGCTCATGCTTCCACCGTCAATCTATAACATACATTTTTCCTTCTGCTAAAGTTCATATCTGTCCAGCTATTCAGGCAGTTTCCTCCTATTTCCCAGTTTTGGTGTATTTTGGGACTATTTTGCTGTTTTACACTGTCTTTATCCTTCTCTAAATTTACTCTCTCTTCATATTCAGATGGCAGGACTTTGTTCAGCTGGATCTCCGCCTTCACCGCATGGTCTCCATCCCTGTCTATGGACCACTCCACTTGTGCATGGGGTCCACCAGTTCTGCCTCTGAATCTTTATTTGGTACCCAGAGCATTTGTAGATGATATTGCTAAGAGGAAAGAGTGGTCCTACGACTGTAATACAAAGGAAGCACTTACATTTATAGGCAGAGTTCTAGCACAATCTCAGTTCTCTTTATCCTGTATTCCATCAGAGTGTAAAAAGGAGAAAGAAACAGGCACAAGAATATCAGGCTGTATTTTTCTTCCAGAATTGATTGGGGAAAGTCTAGGGGCTATGAACCTTTAAAGACGAAAGAAAGCTCTGCTTGGTAACTGGGCTGGAACTAAGTGGACAGCCTTGATCTTAGCAGTTCTGTGTTCCTGATGGCAGATGCTCCAGCAAAATCCCTAGGTCTTATAGAGTTGGGGTACTCCAGGGGATTGAAGCCTTGGAGTGAGGCATTTCTTTCGATTCTAGGCATTACAAAACTTGGAAAGAAAAGAGGAATCAAATAAAGTATCTAGTTTACTTGATCTAGGTAGGAGATGGATATCTTTGAATACTACTGTTTTTTTCATGGGTCATTCAATTTGGCTTAAGGTTTCATTTGCTGAATGAAGTAATGAACTATAACTCCCTTAATCATTAGCCTTATAGATTTTGGATATAGATTAACTGTTTTAAGAGATTAAATAAAGGCCATCCTTGACAAATATAGTTTCCTCCCCCTTCAAGTGTGCTACTTGAATCAACCAGATAATTTTTTCTATATCTCTCCTGCTTTATGCATCTTAGTTATGTCTGCATTCTAAGGGAGTACAAATTCTAACTTTTCTACATTTCTCTAACTGCTAGATTCATCTCTTGAAAAACATTAATCAATGTAGACATTCATCTATGCACCCATCAATTCATTACTTTAATAAATTGCACTGAGTATCAGTGATATTTCAGGCACTCTGGTGATTGTTTTGGTGGGGAGGTTTGCACAAAGATGAGAATGGCATACTCCATGACAATGGCTGTTTATGGACCACATACACTTGAGCCTCCTGAGGTGTAGGAAGGCTCAGGAGGATGGCTATTGCCAGGTTCTACCCAGGATCTTCTGAATAAGAAATATTTGAGGTGAGGCCTGGGAATATTTTGCAGTCGGTCCAGGTGATTTCTTTTACTCTCAGCAAGTTTAGAACTACTGCCTCGGTCTGAAAAGAGCTTGTTGCTTAGAAGGGAGATGGAGAAGTAAATGGAGAATTACAAAAGGCAAAGAGGGCTGAGATAGAGCCAAGCACAGGGTGCTGCAGCATTACTAGGAAGGAGCACAGTTCTCACATCCAGTATCAAGAACAGTGAGTCTCAAAGTCCTCAAATTCTCCTTAAATATCTCTCCATTCCAACATTTCTCTTCCTGAAGGATTCAGAGATTTTGTGCTATTTGAAGAGGGAAGAAATCATAGATTTCTTGTGTTTTAATATTTAATTTTGAGAAATATAAGGTTTTCAATTGATATACATGTGACATGGGCTAATACAAATAAAGAGTCTTGTCATTCCAGTGTAATCTGATTTCTGAGGAGAAAATACAAATATTTAGGAGTAAGAATTATTTGAATCAATAGATCATTTTAGAGAGAAAAGGGCTGAAGTACTATAACAGGAAGCCTTACTTTCTACCCATTTTTCATGCTGCAACTTTAATATTAATAGAAGCTTCCTGAACATCTGTTAGAAAGCCCTCGTTATCCATTCACTAACTCATATAATTCCATAATAACCTCATCAGGTGAGACAATATTATTCCCATTTTACAAAAAAAATCCTAAAGAGAGCACAGTAGTCCTGCTGAGCTGAGGAGAGTATAATTGGAGTTTGAAGAGGCTAAAGCAACTACACTTTGTGGAACAAACTATCAGGGGGCCAGCCCAGTGGCATAGGGGTTGAGTTCGCGTGCTCCACTTTGGTGGCCCGGGGTTCACAGATTTGGATCCTGGGCGGGGACATATGCACCGCTCATCAAGCCATGCTGTGATGGCATCCTATATACAAAATAGAGGAAGATGGGCACAGATGTTAGCTCTGGGCTAATCTTCTTCAGCAAAAAGAGAAAGATTGGTAAGGGATGTTAGCTCTGGGCCGATCTTCCTCACCAAAAAAGAAGAAAAAATAAAAATCAGAGAGGTGGGTTAATTTAGAGAAAGAATTCCAGAAATATCCATTTGGGTACCTTTGTATATGAGCTGAATAATACTAAGATGCGTAAGTATTAGATGAAACTCTACAAGATTGAACAAAGACCTACGGGAAGGCTTTAAGTTATGCAATTCCTAGAACTCAAGTGGGGTTGAGAGATGTTTGAGTTCCAACCAGCTAGAGTGTAAAAACATCATAGAATGTCTGAGAGAGTCAATAAAGAACTCAAAAACTCACACCTTAGTAATAAGGATAAAGCAGACATCAGTAAAGCCCACTCTCTAACTGCTTTAACAAAACTGAAAAATAAGTCTCAATCTACATATAAGTGATCAATTGATTTTCAACAAAGGTATAAGGCAATTCAATGGGAAAGAAAAGTCTTTTTGAAGAATAATGCCAGAAAAACTAGATACACTCATTGTAAAGAAATAAATGTCAAACTTTCCATAATACCATGCATAAGAAACTAACTCAGGATGGATTATACACCTAAATACAAAAATTAAAATAATGAAATCCTAGGAGAAAATATTTGTGATGTTAATGTAGGCAAAGTTTTCCTAGAAAGATAACAAGAAGCTCAAACCAAAACAGAAAATAAAAGATAGATTAGATTTCATCAAAATGTTGAAATTAAAATCTTTTGCTTTTAGAAAGACATCATTAAGAAAATGAAAAAGCAAACCACAGATCGGGAGAAAATATCACAACACATATCAGACAGAAGACTTCTTGTATCTAGATTATATGAAGAATACTTACAGGTCAATAATAAGAATACTAATAACCCAAGAAACAATAATGGGCAATATACTGAATCAGATTTTTTCTCTCTCTCTCATATGCACACACACACACACACACACACACACACACATACACACAACCAATAAGCACAGAATAGAGATGCTCAATACAGTAACACGCAAACAAAAACAATGATGAGATACCATTATACCCCTCTTAGAATGACTATAACTCAAAATACAGATAACACCATGTATTAAAAACTAATGTGGAACAACTGGAATCTTCTTACACTGCTGGTGAGAATATAAAATTGTAACCAGTTTGCAAAACATTTGGTAGTTTCTTAAAAAGTTAAACATTCACCTACCAAATGACCTGCCCTTTCTACATGTATTTATCTACCCAAGACAAGTGGAACATATGTCCACACAAATACTTAACACAAATATTTGTAGTAGTTTTACATGTAGTAGCCAAAACTTCTCAAACAATGAAAAAAGTGAAAAATAAAATATGGTGTGTATAAGTAATGTAATTCATTGAACAATAAAAAGGAACAACTACGGATACACAAGAAGCTATGGATAAAATTCAAAGTCATTATGCTGAGAGAAAGAAGTTAGGAAAAAATGAATAAATACTGTATTATTTCATTTATATACAATTCCAGAAAATTTCAAACTAAACTATAGTGACAGAGTGCAGATCAGTGATTGAACAGGGATAGAGGGAGGGATGGATTGCAAAAGTCCATGATGTGAAAAGAAATGTTTACCATTTTGATTGTGGTGATAGTTTTATATGTACCAGGTGCATCAAAACTCATCAAATTGTACATTTTAAATATGTGCAGTATAAGGTAGGCAAAATACATCATATTAAAGTAATTAAAAAGATAAATCCTTGAAAGAAATAAGTTACCTACAAAGCAAGATAACTGTTTGCCACAACAAAATTATAATGTTGGAAGTATACATAAGGAATATATGAGAGACTGAAATGGAACTTTTAGAAATAAAATTATAATGTCAAAAACAAAAAACTAGTTATGATTAAATATTGATTAGATATTGCAAAAAAGAGTCAGTGTACTTGAAAAAATAGCAATAGAAAATATCCAAAATGAAGCACAAAGAGAAAAAGTCCTAAAAAATAAAGAGGATCTAAGTAACTGGTGGAACAGTAGAAAAAGTTTAAAAACACACATATGTGGAATGTCAGCATAGGAGGCAGAAAAATTATTGGAAGAAATAACTGCTGAAAAATTTCCAAATTTGATAAAAAGTACAAACTATAAGTCTAGGAAGTTCAATGAATCCAAAGCAGTATATATCCAATGAAAACCATACCAAGGATTATCATGATCTAATTGCTAAAATAAGTGATAAAGAGAAGATTTTATAAGCACCCAGAGAATAAAATACACCTTACAGACAATGGGAGAAAAGCTACCAAACACTACAGAGTTTTTAGGAAAAAAAATGAAAGCCATGTATATATTTTTTTAAAGTCTAGCATTTGATATTCAATGAAACCATCCCTTTAAAATAGACGTATAAAAAAATAAAGGTACAACTCAAACTTTTTCAGAAAAACAAAAGCTGAAAGAATTTTTAGTCATCAGAACTCTCAAAAGAAATCTTAAAGGGAGTTTTTTAAATTGAAATAAAATGATTGCAAGCAAAAACTTGGATCTACTTGAAGAAATGCAGAGTGATGGGAATACTAAACATTTCAGGAAAAATAAAAATTTTTTTTCAATTATACTGTTTTTGAAGATAGCTAGATACTCAAAGAGTGAAAAGAAACACAAAATAACAACGCAATATGGATTAATAACATTTAAAAGTACAATATAGGACAAAATAGCACAAAACTCAATAGAGGAAATGACCAAAGTATACTGTTGTGAAAGTCACTTTATAAATAAACTGTTACAATATTATTTGAAAATGGACCATGATAAATTAAAGATACATATTTTAAGCCACAGAAAAGAACACAAAAATTAAACAAAAGTATTGTTAATCAAACAATAGAAGAGACAAAACAGAATAATAAAAAATACTCAATTAACCCAATGGAAGTCAAGAAAAAGGGAAAACAGGAACAAAGAAGAGATGGAACAAAGAGATATCAGATAGAAAGATGGTAGACTTAAACCCACCCCAAATAAAATAGGTCAACCATAAATTGTGTAAATACATCAACTAAAAGTCTGAGATTATCAGACTTGGATAGAAAAAGTAAGAGCCAAGTATACGTTTTCTGCAAGAGATGCATTTTAAATATAAAGTTTCAGATAACAGTAAGAGTATAGGATAAAAGTACAAAATCTATTATTGTTAAAAAGTCAGAGTGACTGTATTAACAACAGACAAAGTGGACTTCAGCATAAGGAATACTAGCAGAAGTAAAGATAAACATTTTTAATGATAAAAAGAAAACTCAATAAAAATTTCTAATGGTTAAAAATAAATATGAATTACATAAGAAAGACTCAAAATCCAGGAAGAAAAAAGTGACAGGCAGAAAAAAGAAGATAATTTCAAAATTATAGATGAAGATTTCAACACTTCTCTTTCTATAATTTATAAAATAAGTAGAAAAAACTAATAAGAATTATATGAAATAAACAATATAAAAAGCTTGACAAAATTGGTATTTATAAAACACTACACACAACAATAGCAGAAAACTATTTTTTATCAAGTGCACGTGCTATTTGCAAACGTACATCACTTCCTGGGTCATTAAATGTATATGTTAAGTAATTTTTAGACCCAGAAAAAATCAAGAATGTCTACTTTCACCACTTCAATTCAGTATTGTCCTGAGAGTCCTAGCCAATGCAAGAAGGCAAGGAAAATAAATATTTAAAGACAATCATATTGAAAAACAAGTAAAACTGTATTTTTCAGAGAAAATGTGATTGTTTACATGGAAAATCGTAAGTAATCAAGAAAAAATCTAGTAAAACTTTTTTAACAAAAAAAGCTAGTAAATTAATTTAGCAGGGACATAAAATATACAGAGAATACAAGGTCATAAGTTGATTTATAAAATCGAACTGTATTTCTTTACAATACCAATGAAAATGTGGAAACAAAATTACAAAAGCTAATATAAAATGCCATAAAAATCATGAACTATTAAGGTACACTGAAAACTGAAAAAAATATTGAGGAAAACCAAAGAAGATCTAAATAAGTGTAGCGATATACTATATTCATGGGTTGAAAGACTCAAAATTGTTAACACGGCAATTATCCCCAATTTGATCTGTAGTGAAACACAATCAAAATACAAATCCCAGCATATTTTCTTTAGAAATTGACAACTTGATTGTAAAACTTATGTGGAAATGCAAAGCACATAGAATAGCAAAACAATTTAGAAATAGATGAAAATATTTAAAATAGATGAGCACAAAAAATAAATAAAATAAAATGGATGAGCACAATTCATAAACAGATGAACCAGATTTCAAGACATTGATCAAGTAATATTGGCACAAGAATAGACACATGAATCAATGGAACAAAATGTACAATATGGAAATAGTACCATGCATACATGGTCAATTGATTTTCAACAAAGTTGCTAAGGTATTTCAATGAGAAAAGGATAGTCCTTTCAACACACTGTGATGAAAATATTGGATATATGTATTAAAAAATATAAACCTCTACTGTTACCTCACCTCATGCACATTTAACTAAAAAACGTCAAAACTATACAAATTTGCAGAAGAAATGTAGAAAATTTGCAACTTGGAGTAGACAAATATTTATTAGACAGAAGACAGAAAACATGAATCATAAAAAGAAAAAATGATAAATTGAACTATATCTAAATTAAAAACATCTGCTATTCTAAAATTAGATAATGTTTATGGTTGCACAACTCTGTGAATATACTAAAAACCACTGAATTGCACACTTTAAAAGTGTAAAGTTTACGGTATGCAAACTATATTTCATTAAAACTGTTGTAAAAAAGACAAGATTAATAAGATGAAAAGGTAAACCATATACTAGGAGAACAAATTTGCAAAATATGTATCTGATAAAGGACTTATATCCAGAATACAAAAAAACCTCTTACAAAGAAAGAAAGGAAGACAAACAAGTTAAAATATAGTCAAAGATTAAAACACTCACTTCACAAAACAAGGTATACAAATAGCAAAAAGCACATGAAAAATTACTTGATAATTAGTCAAGGAAATACATAACGAAAGTACAGTGAAATATTACTATACATGTAAGATATTGAAAAGATTAGCAATAGCAAGAGTTGGTTAGGATGTGAAAGCATTTGAACTCTCGTTCATTGCTGGTGGAAATTAACTATGATACAATTTGCTTAAAAAACAATTTAGCAGTTTATAAACAGTTAAACTTACATCTACAAGATGGCGCGACCACTCCATTCTAGGTATTTACCAAAGATAAATGAACATGTATGTTTACAAAATGAGTTGGAAACTAATATTCATAAGAGTTTTATTCTTATTAGCTTCAAATGGGAAATAAATCAAATGTACTTCAACAGTTCAACAGATGAATAAATAGTGGTGTGTTCATACATGGAATATTATTAAGAAATAAAAACAATGAACTGATAAATGCAACAATGTGAGTCTCAAAAATATTATGCTAAATGAAAGAAAAAAAACATAAAAAAGAACATACTCTTTGATTCCATTTATATGAAATTCTGGAAAAGGCCAAACCATATCAATAAAAAGCCAAGATTAGTCTTTCTCTGGGGCCAGGTCTAGGTGGGATAGACCACAAATGGATTGAAGGGAAGTTTTTGGGGTTGTAGACATGTTTTGTAACTTGATTGTGGTGGTTGTTGCTTGAGTTTATGCATTTGTCAAAACTCACCAAACTATAAATTTAAATTGTTATACATTCTGTCGTTTGTAAGGTAAATCTACATAAGGTTAATTTTAAATGTAAAAAGTATTCTAATAAAAATAAAAGACAAAGTGAAATATTTCTAAATTCAAAGTCCAAATATAATTTTTGAGCCAAGTAGTTTTACATATCTATAAAGGAAAAAAAGGAAAAGAAAATAGGAAAATAATATAAATAAAATATTACCAGAGATGAATAAAAATATCTGATAAATTTATGTAAAATGTTTTATCTCTACTAGTAATTTAAGAAATATGAAATGAGACAACATATAATTTTTATCTCTCATCGTAATTAGAATTTAAAAGACTAAAAATGGCATATGTCTTGGAGACATTGAAATTATATTCATGTATAGTTAGTAAAAGTATAAACTTGTATAGCCTTTGCAGAGGTTGTTTGCCAATACGATGCATATTAAAACTTGAAATGTGAATAGATTTTGACTCAACAATTTCATTCTGTGGATAATGCTAAGGAGGTGATTAACAGTTGCTCAAAGAACAATCTCATTTTGCTGTTTATAATACCAAAACTCTGGAAAATTTGTAATATCAAAGAAAATGGCATTTATAGAGTTATTGCACATGTAGACAAAAAAAATAAAGCTCCCACATCTATTTCAAAGATTGAGGTAGGATTATATATAGTTGTTTTCTGAGAGTAAATCAGATTCCACTTTGATATCTAAAGTAATGAAAGATTTGGAAGAGGAAGTAGAGGCTTATACAGTCATGCTTCACTTAATGCTAGGGATACCTTCTGAGAAATGCGTTATTAGGCAATTTTGTCATTGTGTGAACATCATAGAATGTACTTATATAAACCTAGATACTACAGCATACTGTACATTTATGCTATATGGTACTAATCTTATAGGACAACTGGTTGTATATGTGGTCCATTGTTGACCAAAACACCATTATGCAATGCATGACTATATATCTGTTAGAAAGCTGGGGGAATGAGTGTCAGGAAGGTTATTCTTGACTTTCAGAATTGAAAGGACTATAGGAAGGCCCCAACCAATAGTCTTAGCTGAAGCAGCACTGATGAGTTTTTCTCAGGAAATCTGAGTGCCAAGGGCAAAAGCCCACATCTACCATGTGACAAGTGCTGGCATAACAGGCTCCCAGAAAAAAATGACTTTCCTTTTCTTCCATCATCCAAATATCTCAAAAATGCCTGTCATTTGTAAAATTCTCCTGGCAAGGAATCTGGTAAACAGACTTCAGGATTTTCAGGATTTCTATCTCTACACTAGAGTACAGTAGAGAGAAGACTTTAGAAGTTTAAGTAAGATATTAAGAATCAACAAAGTATAGCCAGTACAATTTTCCCTTTTGTATATTCGGCTTCCATGCATACACTTTTGTTCATGTTTAAATTTCCAAACTAATATGATGCAAATATGCCTCATACAAAGAGGTGCCCACATTCGTCTCCAAAAAAGGGAGACAGAGTGTCACCAGTTAACTGTTCTTTGATGGCCTTCTCTTTAAAGTTTGAATTATGAGGTTTATCATTAGCAACACACTTTATATATTACAGTATATTAAGAAAAGGGGAGATATGTTAACATATACAAATATATACATAATTAAGCAAGCAAGAAAATAAAACACAGCTGCTGCAATCGTCACTTCTGTAACTCATCACAAGATTGGTGTAGTTATTTATGATTTTTTTCCTCCACCTACTCAATATTATTTTGACTCAGCATCTCAACTTTTTCAAAGGGTCTGAGCCATTAGTTACTTTGCCTAAATTAGGTTGTTTCAATTGTCTGTTAAGTTTTGCCTTTGTATATGAAGTAACAAAAGACACCCTACCATCTCTCCTAGATTCCAGACATATTCTTCTAAGCTCTAGCAGTGTAGTAGCAACGCTATTTTTCCTTAAAAATGGGATCCACAAAGGAAACAGCAAGAGAGGAAGAAAAGAACAAAGGAACTACAAAACAGTCAGAAATAATGAAAAAATGGCAATGGTAAGTCCTTCTCTATCACTAATCACTTTAAATGTCCATGGATTAAATTGTCCAAATGAAAGACATAGAGTGGCTGAATGAATAAAAAACAAGATTCAACAATGTCCTTCCTACAAGAGACTCACTCACCTTACCTTTAAGGACACACGCAGGCTAAAAGTGAAGGAATAGAAAAGATATTCCATGCAAATGGTAAGCAAAAAAAGAGAAGGGTGGCTATAATTATATCTGACAGAATAGACTTTAACTCAAAAACTGTCACAAGAGACAAAGAAGGTCATTATATAATGATAAAAGGGTTAAGTCAACAGGAAGATATAACAAGTATAAATATATATATGCATCCAACATCAAAACATCTTAATATATAAAGAAAATATTGACAGATTTAATGGGAGAAATAGACAGCAATACAATAATAGTAGGAGACTTCAATACCTCACTGTCTATAATGGATAGATCATTCAGACAGAAAATCAATAAGGAAACAGCAGAACTGAACAACAGTATAAAACAAATGGATCTAACAGAAAACATGTAGAACTTTCCACCCAACAGCAGAAGAATATGCATTCTTTTCAAGTGCATATGGAACACTCTCCAGGATAGATCACTTTAGATCACAAAACAAGTCTTATAAAATTCAAGAAAATCAAAATCATTCCAAGTATCTTTTCTGACCACAATAGAATGAAACTAGAAATCAATAACAGTGAAAAATAAAAAAAGGAAAAATTCACAATTATGTGGAAACTGAACAACACACTCTTGAACAACCATTTGGTCAAAGAGGAAAGTAAAAAAAAATTTAAAAAATACTTAAAGACAGACAAAAATAAAAACACAACACACTAAAATTTATAAGATGTAACAAAAGCAGAACTAAGAGGAAATTTTATAGCAATAAATCACTACATTAAAAAAAGAGATCTAGGGGCCCGCCCCGAGGCATAGCAGTTAAGTGCGTGTGCTCCGCTGCTGGCAGCCCAGTTTCGGATCCCAGCTGCACACCGATGCACCGCTTGTCAGGCCAGGCTGTGGCGGCATCCCACATAAAGTGGAGGAAGATAGGCATGGATGATAGCCCAGGGCCAGTCTTCCTTAGCAAAAAGAGGAGGATTGGCATGGATGTTAGCTCAGGGCTGATCTTCCTCACACACAAAAAATAAATAAATAAAACATTTTAAAAAATTAAAAAAAAAGATCTCAAATAGACAAGCTGACATTATATCTTAAGGAACTAAAATAAGAACAAACTAAGCCCAAACTTAGCAGACAGAGTGAAATAATGAAGATTAGAGAAGAAATAAATCAAATAGAGACTAGAAAAACAATATAAAAGTTCAAAAGACTAAGAGCTGTTTTTTTGCAATAAATAAACAAAATTGATGAAGGCTTAGCTAGCCTAAGTAAGAAACAAAGAGAGACCACTCAAAATAAAAAGTGAAAGAGGACACATTGCAACGTATGCCTCAGAATTAATAGAGATCATAAAGGACTATTATGAACAATTGTACACCTTCAAATCAGATAATCTAGACAAAATGAATAGAAAAATATCATCTACCAAAACTGAATCAAGAAGAAATAGAAAGCTTGAATAGACCAATAAGAAATAAGGAGATTGATTGGTAATAAAAATCTCCTAACAAAGAAAAGCCCAGGACCAGATGGCTTCACAGGTGAATTCTACCAAACGTGCAAAGAAGAAATAACATCAATCCTTCTGAAAGCATTCCAAAAATGTAGAAGAAGAGGGAACTCTTTCAAACTTATATTATAAGATTATTATTACCTGGATACTGGAGCCAGACAAAGGCACAATAGAAAAACTACAGGCCAACATCCTCGAAGAATATAGATGCAAAAACCCTCAACAAAATAATAGGAAACCAAATACAACAGCTCATTAAAATTATTACACATTATCATCAAATGAGACTTATACTTGAAAGGCAAGGATGGTTCAACATGCAAATCAATAAACGTTGATTTGTGCAAACGTTGTTTGCACATTAACAAAATGAAAGAATAAAAACATATAACCAAATCAAGAGATGCAGAAAAAGCATTTAACAAAGTTCAACATCCATTCATGATTAACATTCTCAACAATTGGGTATAGAAGGAACCTACCTTAACACAATAAAGGCTATATGTGAAAAGTCCACTTCAAAATCATAAACAATGGGTAAAAATTGAAAGCTTTGTCTCTAGGATCTGGCACAGAAAAGGGTGCCCATTCTCTTCACTTCTATTCAATGTAGTACTTAGAGTCCTAGCCAGAGCAATTAGACAAGGAAAATAAATAAAAGGCTTTCAAATGGGAAAGGAAGATGTAAAGTTACTTCTTTTTGCAGATGACATGATCACATATGTAGAAAACTCTAACAATTCAACCAAAAATACTTTTAGAACTAACAAACAAATTTAGTCAAGTTGCAAGATACAAAATCACTATATAAAAATTAATCATTTCGATACACAAGCAATGAACTATCCAAAAAGGAAATTAAGGAAATGATCTAATTCACAATAGCATCAGAAAGAATAAAATACTTAGGAATAAACTTAACCAAAGAGGTGAAAGACTTGTACACTGAAAATTATAAAATATTGAGAAGGAAGAAAATTAAAGAAGAAATAGGTAAATGGAAAGACACTCAGTGTTCATGGACTGGAAGAATTAACATTGTTAAAATGTTCATATTACCCAAAGTTATCTACAGATTTAATGTAATCCCTGTCAAAATCCCATAGGCATTCTTTACAGTAATATAAAAAAAATTGTAAAATTCATATGGAGCCACAAAGGACAGTGAATAGCCAAAACAATCTCAAACAAGAAGAACAAGCTGGAGGAATCACATTTCCTGATTTCAAAATGTATTATAAAGCTACAGTAATTAAAACAATATGGCACTGGCAATAAACAAGTGCAGAGACCAATGGAATAGAAAAGAGAACCCAGAAATAAATCCACATATCTATGGTCAACTGATCTTCGACAAGGGTGATATGAACACACAATAGAGAAAGTATAGTGTCTTTGATAAATGGTTTGGAAAAACTGGATACCCACATGAAGATGAAATTGGACCCTTGTCTTACAATATATACAAAAATCAACACAAAATGGATCAAAGACTTAACCTCAAGACTGGAAACCATAAAACTACTACAAGGAAACACAGAGAAAAAGCTTCATGACATCAGTCTGGGCAATGGTTTTTTGGATATTGTTCCAAAAGTATAGGCAACAAAAGCAAAAATAGACAAGTGGGATTGCATCAAACTAGAAAGCATCTGTATAGTAAAACAAACAATCAACAGAGTGAAAAGGCAACCTATAGAATGGGAGAAAATATTTGCAAACCATATATGTGATAAGGGGTTAATATTCAAAATATATAAGGAACTCAAACAACTCACTAGAAAAAAAACCAAATGACTGAATTGAAAAATGGGCAAAGAGAGTCTGGCCTGGTGGCGTAGTGGTTAAATTTGTGTGCTCTGCTTAGGTGGCCCAGACTTCACGGATTCGGATCCTGGGCACGGACCCATACACTGCTCATCAAGCCATGCTGTGGCGGCGTCCCACATACAAAATATGGGAATATTGGCATGGATGTTAGCTCAGGGACAATCTTCCTCACTAAAAAAAATAAAAAGGAAATGGGCAAAGGATTTGAATAGACATTTTCAGAATAAGACTTATCAATGACCAACAGGTATATGAAGTACTCAACATCACTAATCATCAGGGAAATAAAATTAAAACCATCACTATTTCATATATGTTAGAATAACTATTATCAAAAAGATACTAAGTGTCAGCCAGGATACGGAGAAAAGGAAACCCTGGTACATTTTTGGTGGGAATGTAAATTGATGCAGCCATTATGAAAAATAATATGGGGGCTCCTTTAAAAATTAGGAATAGAACTACCATCTGATCCAGCAATCCCACCTCTGGGTATATGTTCAAAGCAAATGAAATCAGTATCTCAAAGAGATATCTGCACTACCATGTTCATTGCAGCATTATTCACAATATCCAAAACATAGAAACAATCTAAGTGATATTGGCAGACAAATAGATGTAGAAATGGGATCTATATCTATACCTATCTATAAAGGAATATTATTCATCCATCAGAAAGAAGGAAATCCTGTCATTTGTAACAATATGGATGAATCTGGAGGACATTATGCTAAGTGAAATAAGCCATACACAGAACGACAAATACTGTATAATCTCAATTATATGTGGAATCTAAAAAAGTAGGAAAAAAAGTCATAAAAGCGGAGAGTAGAATGGTGGTTGCCAGGGGAGCAGAAATGCATAGATGTTGTTCAAAGGGTACAAAAGCTGGTTATGAAGGATGAATAAATTCAGGAGATCTAATGTACAGCATGTTGGCTAGTTAATAACGCTGTATTGTACATTTGAAATTTGCTAAGAGAGTTGATCTTAAGTGTTCTCACCATACACACAAGCAAATTGTAACTATGTGATGTGATATATATGTTAATTAGATTTATTGTGATAATCATTTCACAATGTATATTTATATCAAAACATCATGTTCTATATATACTTTAAATGCATACAATTTTTATTTGTCGAGTTGGAAAAAATTTATAAAAATAAAAAATTAAAATTTTTTAAAAAGCCAAAAAAAACCCTCTATTGGCTCTGCAATCAAGAAAGTCAATATATTTAGATGGGAAACAAATAATGTGTAACCTCTGGAAGTAAAAATATAAAAACTAAAATAAGTGTACTTTTCAAAAGTCTACATGTCATTGAAATATTTACCTGTGTTCCTCATTCTAAATGATACTCATAAAAATGATCAATCTGTCTATAAGTTACAGATCTGTAAGATAAGTTTAAATTCTTATATTGAGCAAAATACTTTCAGAAAAATAGAATCTATTCTTTGGCAATCATGACAAAAATAAAATCAATTACCCTAGCTAGTGTAATAAGCCCCTGTCTGCCTGTAGATTACTTGTATGAGAGAACAAAGTAGACTGAAGTGGCCAAGGGCAAGTGTCAATTTCCATTTTTGTGTTTCCTGAAAGAAGCCACACTCCTTTGGAAATAACACATGTAAACTACAAAACTCAAACTTATGTGAGTTAGTCGTTAAGGGTAATAACAGAAGGGATCATTTCCATCTCACCTCACATTGATTCCCAGACTTAGATATTCTTGTTATTGAAGAATGGACACAATACATTGTTTGCTAGTTCAGAGTATATACTGCCTTGTGTAGACATATGGGCTCCATCAGGTATTGTCACACAGTTGGTGCCATAACTGAGCCTTCGGTAAGCCATTTCATTGTTCTATGAGGACATCTCCTTCTGAGTGATGAGGAGCATACATGAACCCAGGTTTCCCAGTATTATTTACTAAATAATCATAGTTTTCTTACTGACTTGTAAGGTCACTTCTACTAAAACCAAGTTCCCAAATCTACATAGATCAGTTTCTAAGCTCTCTTTTCTGCACCTTTGTGCTATTTATCTCTTCCTATTTCAGGAGTATGCTCTTCTTTTTACTAAGGCATCTTACAAGTTGGAAAAGTAAGCCGCTGTATTACTTGTCCTTTTCAAAATTGTCTTATTCTTCCACGTAAACTTTAGAAATTTGATTGTAATGTTGCCTTCCCAATTCATGCTAGAATTTGGATTGGAGTTATATTGTGTTTGGATTAGGTTGGATGAAACTGACAACTTTATCTTTAATCATTCTAGTGAAAAAATATTTGTAAGATCACAAGTAATTTAATGATAGAGCTTAAACAGATTTAAGGTACTTGTTCAACATTTAGGTTTTTGTAGAACACCCCAATATTCCGAATTAGAATTTCTATGGACAAGAACATGAGAAGATGAATTTGTAATTAAGCCCTCTTGTGACTCTTATAAACATTAAAGTTGAGAATCACTGGGTAAATACACCAGTTTTCTTACTTACAATTCAATGAAAAATTTCCACTTGGTATCTGCATTATCTTATTAATTGTGGTGATTTCTCCTTCAGAATCCATCACACATGGACTCAACGTCCAATGTAGACGTGGGCTAATTATTCTAACAGCCCTATTTCCCCGGGTTACACAACTATGGCTACCTTTGAGAAACCGGTGACATTATTTTTTTCAAAATAAACTTGACGTCTAATTAACCCAACACAATGTCTCTAGGGGAGTAGAGCCAACCTCAGGAGTCCAACAATCATGGTACATGCTTCTAATAACCACATCCCATGTTGGTCACCAGAACTTCTAAAGATAATGACTTTGGTGGGAGAAGCTGAGAGTGCTGATGGATAGGGAGGCTACCACTATTCATGCAGATGAAAGCTTCTATCTCAAGGCAGATTCACAGTCTTCTACTGTTATTTCTTATGTTCTGATCTTTGGCTTAGAACCTACCTGTCGAGGGATACTGAATGACTGCTTCTGTCTGAAGTGAAATGAGGAGAGCAATGTAGGTACTTACTGAGCAGAGGGATATTGATGTAGCCTGGGGCTTTGTGGGGCTTGGACCTAAGTGATGGGCAGTGCTTGAGAATACCTCCCCCTCAACCCCCTACAGAGGTCAGTCAATACACTTCCAGCAAATGGCAGGGTTAAGAAGGAGAATCAGGGGCCACTTTTAACTCAAAGTACTAAGAGTGATTGGACAAAGTCCATATAGTTCTCCAAGTATTTTTAATGATCAGACTGTGTCATTTTTGCTCCCAGCTAATTTTCTTTTTTTCAGACTGATTGACTGATGGAGTAAATGAAACAGATACTTACTAAATCTTTACTTCCCTCTCTGCTGTGTACTAATGGATGCATGTTTTTAGCTAGAATTGAAATCTGATACTTAAGGTCCATAAGGCAAATTCAGGATTTTCATGTGTATCTGAGAAAGTAAAAATTCCACTTCTTTACTCTCTGACACTGTATATTAATTTCTATCAGTTAATTTCTTTAACATAACTATTTGAATATATCAAAAGCTTTGCATCTGAAAAATTTGTAGATTTGCCCCCTATTTTAGGTACCCAGTACCTCCTATTTTAATAGAGTCAGTATTTAAATCCAGATTACAGAAAAGCCCTGTGGAGCATCTAAGAGATTAGAAAAATAAGGTGCAGAAGTGTCATCTACAAGGATCATAACCTGAGTTCCATCCACAGGTTCTGGAATATCATAAGGGGACTTTAGGGATGATTTATCTAGAGAATCTTGGACTCCCTGAGTTGACATGGCTCTTAGAGGTCAGTACTCAACTCTTATCCTAAGTCAAAATTCCTTCTATAAGAAATTGTTCAAGGAACCTCTGCTTAAGTACTTTCCATGCATCCTAACAGTTTGTTACAGTTATCACGTACCCTATGCTTTTTAATTTTAAACTCAGTAGACTGAATATCCAAGTTAAGTATCTTGCCCAAATTTACACAAAGCTAGACCTAAAATATAGATGGTCTCACTCAAAATTGAGGGGTCTTTTACCTTAATTTTATAGCCTGTGTGTATTTGGCTGGAAGATGTTTTTTTTATTTTTTTATTCTTTTACTTTTCTGTTCATGGTACTGATGTAACACACTGCAGTGGTCTCTGATGCTTTCTTGAGCAGATGTGGGCTGCCTTCTCAGATGAACTGTGCCACTGGGTCTCCACACACAATGCAAACGGTAAATATATCAATCACACAATTCCGTTAGACTGTGTGGCTATATTAATAGTATGCAAAAAAAAAATCCACTTAACTGAAATCAGCTGTCCTCATGGGTCTGAGTGACAATAATCCAAACAATTTTTTTTGAGTATTGGGTGGATACAGTCACTCATTCCAAATCAGAGAATTCCAGCTTCTGTGGTCTACTCTATACATCACTCTCAGTGGAGTGAGGGTATAGGGGGGAGCACACAAGGATTAGTTGAAAAGAGATCCACAGAAATCTTGGGAAAGTGAAAAGACAAGGATAAGCAATGACTAGAAATTTAGATTTCCCTCAGTGTCTTGAAATAGACAGAAATTCATTTGTTCAGGTGGAGGTATTATGTAAGGAAACTGTCTCGTTGATTTGCCTTTCTTCTTTCTTGATATAGAAAACATATAACTAGTATACATGCATATATGTATATAATGGGAATATACGTGGTATATACATCATTTATATTTTTATTTAAAAGACAAATGTCTTTATAGTTACAGAATGAAAACTTCCTATTTGTGTTAAAGAGCTTTAAAATCAGCATATGTGAGTATCCTAATATTGACTTCAAATCAATAAGGACCAGTTTCCAGTAAGTAAGAAAGAACAAAAATTATAATTTCCAAATTCTAGGGATTGATACTATAATTTTCAGAAATTTCTAATCATTTAACTCAAGAGTCTAGAAAGCTAAGATTTGCTATTGACTAGAAAAATGCAAAAACAAAAATTTCTGGTAGTAGATGCAAATAATTCCTCAACACAAAGTGATGTAAAAGTATATAAATACATTGAAAAGTATATAAACAAAGAAGGATACAACCAAGAAATGCTAGATTATGTTGCATCCAGAGAATTACTTTCCTTACTTCTTAGGCTTGGACCATTGGGAAATACACCACTGAAAACATTATCTGATGTAGGCCTAAAAATGACTTTAGACTTAATTCTTTCTAGCAGTTTGAAAACTGTGGTTAGTAGCAGAATATTAAAAAAAATTATTGATGTGACAATATATAAAAGACATCAAGCCTATGATTTATGTCAGGGGATTGGAATCTTCAAAACTGATCAGCTGTCCCATTCTCTCTCACTCTCTGTGACAAGTTCTGAGCCATTTGTGTGCAACTATTTCAATAAGTTTCTCTAAGGAACCTAGAATGGGAATAGTGAAGTGTGTTGCAAAATGCCATAAAGTTAATGAGTCTTTTTCTACCAGCCTAGTGACTCTTCTCTTCCTAAAAAAGGAAAAACATTTCTTTAAACTAGTATTATCTTCTGTTCCAACTTTAGCTCAGTGCTCTAGTTTTGTAGAACCTCCAATAATGTTTCTAATTGATCTCTTGTTACTCAGTCTGTCAGAAATAACACCAAAGGGTTTTACTTTTCCTTCTTGCTTTGGGTATTCACATAAGATTGTTGTAATGAATAATTGACATAAGGTATATAATATTCTTACCACACATAAGTCATAAATAAACACAAACCCCCTCACACTGTTGCTAAGAGATCTTCTAATTCTTCCTTTCCCTCCCCATTTTATGGATGGATAAACTGAGGTTCACATGTTTGTGTCTGAACACTACTCATTCTTTCATTCCATGTCCTGATCAAGTTCAGATAGCTGAGGTTATCCATATTTTTCACTTTTGGAGAGCTAGTTTCCTTGGGCTTGTACTGAGCAAGAAAAACACAGTAATCCATAAGTAAGATATAAGGAAAACATATTAGATAATTCCTTAGTCCTTGGCTAGAGAGATAACAAGTTCTTTGTCTTAGAGAAAGCCTCCTCACTGGTTGTCATTTATTCTGTTGCATATTTAGCCTTAATTCTTATTTTAGCAGACACTTTTGGGAAGGAATGAAGGAGTTCCACCAAGCACCTGGAAATGACTGTCACCTGCACACTTTGTGTTGAGTTTCCCATACATTCCTACTCTCCTCTCTGGATCCTGGTCTCTATCCTGTCCCTGACTCTCCTACATAGAAGTGCTCTCCATGGAGCCCGTCAATGAGACCTTGGTGAGAGAGTTTGTCTTCCTTGGATTCTCATCTCTGGCCAGGCTGCAGCTGCTGCTCTTCATTGTCTTTCTGCTTCTCTACCTGTTCACTCTGGGCACCAATGCCATCATCATTTCCACCATCGTCCAGGACAGAGCCCTTCATGCCCCCATGTACTTCTTCCTTGCTGTCCTCTCCTGCTCTGAGACATGCTACACCTTCGTCATTGTACCCAAGATGTTGGCTGATCTTCTAGCCCATAAGAAGACCATCTCCTTCCTGGGCTGCGCCATCCAGATGTTTTCTTTCCTCTTCCTCGGCTGTTCTCACTCCTTCCTTCTGGCAGCCATGGGTTATGATCGCTACATGGCCATCTGTAACCCTCTGCATTACACAGTGCTCATGGGACATGGGGTATGTTGGGGACTAGTGGCTGCTGCCAGTGCCTGTGGCTTCACTGTCTCATTAGTCACTACCTCACTGGTATTTTACCTACCCTTCCACTCCTCCAACGAGCTCCATCACTTCTTCTGTGACATTTCTCCTGTCCTCAAGTTAGCATCTCATCACTCTCGCCTCAGCCAGTTGGTCATATTTATGCTTGGCATGTTTGCCTTGGTTATCCCATTGTTACTTATCCTGGTCTCCTACATCTGCATCATCTCTGCCATTCTAAAAATTCCATCCTCTGTTGGAAGATACAAAACTTTCTCTACCTGTGCCTCCCATCTCATTGTGGTAACTGTTCATTATGGTTGTGCCTCTTTCATCTACTTAAGGCCCAAGTCCAATTACTCTTCAAATCAAGACATCCTAATATCTGTGTCTTATACCATCCTCACTCCATTGTTCAATCCAATGATTTACAGTCTGAGAAATAAAGAATTCAAATCAGCCCTTCGAAGACTAATGGGCCAGACTTCATATCCTATTAATTAAAGAGTCAAGTTTTAACTATTCAGCAAATTTTATACTTTTTATGTAAAATGTGTGCTTTCACACATTTTGTCCTTTAAATGTAGAACATATTATAACATAAGGACATTTTACATATGAGGAGAACAAGGCTCAAAGAAATTAAGATGTTCTGGCTTTTTACTATCAACGATACTCCAAGAAGGCTAGGCAGATGTGGGAAGCAATTTTTAGAACAAATTTCATCATATTTCACTGCTCGAAAGATTGATCATTCAAAAACAAATATGCAAACCGATAAGAGCAAAGAAGCATCCAAAGATGTTTAGTTGCAAGGAACAGAAGAAGAAAATCTGACAATCTATCCCTACTCCTCCTACTATCAGTGTTCCCTTTCCTAAGATGACAGGTAACCTTGGACCCCTCCATTCTACGGCAAACTTTAGTGGCCTTTTTGGTCCCTGATTCGCCCCCTCATTCTGCCTATTGAAATGTCTTTACTTGGGGTTGTTCAGTCCTTCATTTGTTTGAGATTGGAACCTCATGGAGTCTCCTTCCTATATATACATATGTCCTTCCTATACAATCCTGCCTTAGCTTTCAAATTCATTGCCAGAAAATCATGCCTATGTATTCTCTTCAAGGCAGCTACTAACATTGACTAATTGCTGAAGTCAATGCTGACTAATTGATGACTAATAGCTCAAGTAATCTAAGCAAAATGATTTAGTTAATATTAATACAGTGTCTCAGAGCTAAAGTTCCCTAATGACCAGAAAATCCATGGAAAACTCCTTCAGTTACTCCCCTTGCCATACAGGATCATTCCAAGAGTCCTCTGTTAGCAAGAACTTATTATCTAGTCTATGTTTACCTCTATGGCTTTATTATCAGCATTTTTTTTTCATTATTATCATCCATTTCTCATATGTGCCTAATTGTGCACTCTGAAGCTAATCAATTATCTACTGGTCCTCAAAGTGACATGATTCTGTATTCTGCAATGTTTTCTCGTGTGCTGCTTCTTCTCTTTGGAATAGCTCGTCTCTTTTATTTTATTTTCATATTTTATCTCATATTTCAGTACAACCTCGGATACTCTCTCACTTTCACTCTAAAACATTCTTGTCTCCCTGTCACACTCTGCCAATGGTATTAGACTCTGCCTTCTCTGTGTTCTCATAGCACCCAGGATGCATTTTATTATGTCTCTTATTACTTCAACAAATATTTATTTATTACTTACTATGTACCAGATGCTGCTTAGGCTACTGCAAATTGATGATGAGCAAAATACATGTGGTCTCTGTCCTCATAGAACTAGGGTCTGGTTTGAGAGAGACTCAGTAAAGAAATAAATTCAGGGAAACATAATTTACCACAAGTTGACATCTATTCTCTGAAGGAAAATTATATGCAGGAGCTAGATGAGAGAATATTAAAATAAACTTAATTTAGATTGAATGGTGTAGAGCTGGCCTCCCTGGGGAGATGACATGGAATTTATAAGCTGAAGGGTAAGTAGAATTCACTATGTAAAGGGAGTTATTTGGGGAGATCCTTTTAGACAGAAGGAACAACATGTACAAAAGCCCTGAAGCAAGAAAGAGCTGGGTGAGTTGGAGGCAAGCAAAGGCCACATAACTGTTTATTGTCTCTCCCTAGAATGAATTTGAATTTCCTGAAGGCATGGATTTTATATAAACAGAACATTTTTGGCCCTGTTCTTTCTATAGTGCCTGAAATAAAAGGGGCATTGGTATTATGAGTAGCCTGGCCTATTCTGCCATTTCTGCCCCAAAGCTTGCTTAGCCGTTGTCATGCCCTGCCTTAGCGTATGCCAGCTCTATTCTCTCAGGTAGTCAGGTCACTCACCTGAAAGTGACTTTTGCCTTTCTTTTTTTTTTCTTTCTTACACCACATGTTTCATCAGCCAGTAAGTCCTGTAGATTCTACTGGCTTACAGGTTTTTCAGTCATAGCCCTTCTCCATTTCTACAGTCTCATTCTATCTCATTTCTGTCACTGCAAGAACTTCAAAACAGCAGTAAGTAGGATAGCTGAAATTAACCCAGGTCTCCTGTTATTCTTAGTCTGGTTCTCCGCCCACGTTGCCATGCTCTCACCCCTTGTTCTTGGTCTCCCTTGAAACACAGTTCTCTAAATGTGGTGTAGGGTCAGTGTTGCAAAGGCTTTCTGGAAAACATTTTATAAGGTAACTCTAGTGTCAATCCTAGGGACTAATGCTGGCTTGGAGGCTTCATTGGTATGACCATAATGTCATTCCTTAGGATTCTCATTTGTGGAACGGACTTTAGTTTTTTCCTCTATTCTTTCACTGAAACTATTCTGAGATTTAAGCAATCTTTCCTTCAGGAGAAGGGTGGGAAGACAAAGCTAGCAAGACCCTCAAATCCTATTTTATTTCCATGGTAGTAATTTAGTTTAGCTCTGTTCAACAGCTGCAGTCTTCTTGACCAAATCTGTTTAGTCATTTCACGAAATTGTGCTTTTGTTCACCAATGGAGGAAGTGAAGTAGCATGAAAGCATCTGCATAAATCCAATCTTAATACTAATAACATCACTCAAAGAATAAACTATCCATTTGGATTCCTGGAAAGGTAGGGACTCCCACAGATTTCTATTTCAGACAACATGGAACTGAAAATCTAATTTGTTGTCCTCTCCTGAGAGTTGTATGTCCTTGGGCAATGTTGTACCCTATCTGAATCATTTTCCATAGCTGTAATAATAACTTACATATTTACACTGTCTCATGTTTTACAAACATTTTTAATAGAGTATTTTGTTTAAATTTCACAACACTTTCCTATAATAGTTATTATCAATTTCATTTTTCAGATGAAGTAATTGCAAACTGGAGAAGTTTTATCTTGTCCAAGTCACACAAAAACAAGGGATAACACTGTGACTCAAACCATGGACTGACCTGATTCTATATCCTTTGCTTTAAACTAGCTTGCCATCCCTTACCAGGCCAGAGTGTGGCTATCTGGATCAATTCTCTGAGAAGACAACTCTAATAACTCTTGTGTGAAAGTCCAAATTAAATTCACCATTTCTGCCCCCAAACTTACTCTGCTATCTTCATACCGCATCTTGGTCAATGTTAACTCCATCCACACAGGCAACCAAGCCACACACATGGAAGTCATTTTCTCCATTTTTTTTTTTCCTCCCACCACACATTGAATCAGTCACTAAATCCTATAGATTCTACTGGCCTAAAGTCCCTCGGTCACATTCCTTCTCTGTTTCCTCTGTAACAATCATTTTGTCTTCCTTGGATCACTGCAAGAATTTTCTGAGTCTGGTTGTCCGCAATCCATTGCTCACATTGCTGTTAGCAATAGAGTCGTTGTGTGGATTACATTATATAAAATGGGTTCAACACTTAGAATAGTGTCTGCAATTTACTAAGTAGTATTTAAATTTTGGTTGTTAGCATCATCAATGTCATCATCAGCATCTTTCTAAAATGAAAATCTCATCAGATAACGTCCCAGATTATAAATCCTCCAGTAGCTGCTAACAGATTTGAAGGTAGATTTTAACTCCTTAAGTTAAAATTTCTACCAAAGAACTTACTGTTCCAAATGGTGTCCTGTTTCATGCCTCCTTACTTTGACATATATTACTCTATATTTTCCTGAAATCTATTCTATCTCATTATTCATCTGCCTACTACTCAGATTTCCTAAGGAAGACTATCCTTACTTGAGCCCACATCACCTGACTAAAACAGATTTCATGATAGAAGTAAGAACTTAGTATATGCTTTTGGAATGAATGCATATGTAAATCGTGTCTCCATGTCCTGTAACTGAGTTACTTCCACACTACGTCACATCCCCTACATTTGCTTTTTGCTGCTATTAGTGCTGGATCTCTGCCAGTCCATTGCTCTGTCATTTCTCACAACATACTCATCTTATTTGAAGTAGGGGCTAGAGTGCAGAATGGAAAAGCACAGGAAATTCTTGCCTCCAAGCAAAGGTTGCAAAGCAGGAACTGCAGGAGGACGCCCATGGGAGGGGGTTACCAAGTCTTTTCTGCTGATAGTGTCCAGCAGCCTCCAGCTTTCTAATGAGTAACCTCAGTAGGGAGTCCAAAATAGGAAACTAACAAATTCATCTAGTCTATTTCATGGTTTATCTTTTGGTCAGAGAGCTTCAAGGTCCATTTTCCCCTTGGATCATAGTTTCTAATTAAGGGAAGGCAGGATCTGTTTCAGGAGGAACGTGGTAATGGCTCCCTAGGGTAGTGAATGACTTCTTGGGTAGTGAAATTGCCAAACAGGGCATCTGCACTAACGCTGATAACAAGAAAAATGCCTTTTAATAAGACTTATTAGGGTTACCTGGGTCAGGCCATTCAGAAGAGGCACAATGAACATCGTTCTGAGGAGTGAGATGGTGATTCTTTTGTTATTAGTTTGAAAATTTTTAAGAGAGTGAGATGAATATTTAAATATACTGGGAGTGGTGCTCTTTGTGACAAATTACTTGGATATTTCCTTAAAGGCCCTGGGCTATGATTAAGAGAGAGGAAGACTACATTCCACTGTACTCCAGGACTCACATTTTGGGGAACATGGAACTTTCACCTTGGTGAATTGGTTCTTTATTTCACAGATAGCTCAAAGTAAAAGACTCATTAAATCGTCTAAAATCATACAGCACAGTATGCCATCTCAAAGATGATAACTAGTTGTCTTTCATCTTATGTTCGATTCAGAAATTGTTGAGATATTTTTAGAATTGTGGTCTACATATACACGATAATGAAGGATTGAGGAGTAATAACAGAGAAGGTAGCTGGATGGGGAGACAAGATAGTGCTCAGGCTGAGGTCTTAAGATTAAGAAAAAAAGGAAAACATTAGAGATATTGCAGAATGGTCATTA
Organism: Diceros bicornis minor; assembly: GCF_020826845.1. NCBI lineage: Eukaryota > Metazoa > Chordata > Mammalia > Perissodactyla > Rhinocerotidae > Diceros > Diceros bicornis. The sequence continues at coordinate 63,097,220 of NC_080743.1, forward strand.
GAAGTATCCATAGTATCAATCTCAAGAAGGAAGGAAAGAAGGAAATATTCCTTAGGGCTCTTATGTGTGATTCTGGGCTATATGTTTTACTTATGCTGCCCATTAACCCTGATAACACCCCAAATTGCAAAAGAGAAAATTAGGACTAAGGAAGAGTGAATTATTTGCTCAAGGAAAATGCTGAAGGAAGAACGTGAATTTGTGCCTTCATATCTAATGTTTTCTTCACAATGTAAATCTTTCTCTAGCCTTCTTTGCTCATTGGAATTATCTTTACCAGGTACATGACAAATGTAAACAAACCAGTTGCAATGATTTATTCATGTATTAATTTGATCAATTATTGATTTTTTCACGTAAATTTTGAGTATTTGCTATTTGCTAGGAACTCTGATGCTGATGAGGTTAGAGAGACTCATGTGAATGCATCGTTCCCGGCACATAAATTTTGTCAAATTAACAATAACATGGTGTCTGCTTTCTAAGATCTTGAATTGTCCCAGGCAAGAGAAATCATTATCTAGAATTGTCTAAAATGTGAGAAGTATATATGTTTCATGAGGGCAGGGATCTTTATTATGTTCTTGATATATCTCAAACTCCTAATGGAGTGGCTTCAACTTAGGGTGTACCCAATAAGTATTTGTCAAATTGAGAGAATGGCTATGGGAACTTGACTTGGGAGCAAATGACTTACTTTTTCTAAGAGATATAAGATCTGCCTGAACATAAGAAAAGTCATTGCTGTGATATGACATGGCTCACTGCGTGCTAAATGAAATACATGATGTTCCATGTGATTAAAATATTGGGATAAAATCTTGGAGCTGGAAGAGATGAGTTTTGAGTGTAGTGAGAAATCAAAGTATCATGAGCCTTTTTCTTTCTCATAAGGAATCTGGAATAGGATAAAGTTTTCGGAGATTATTATAGGGTTTTAAGTAATTAGATACTTGGTTAAATGTAAATTTTAATGTCCCTGCATTTACCACTTCTTCCCAGTTGAACTATTTCAATACTCACTTTGCTGTTTATTCTCCTATTTCTTGCCACCTTGTCCAAGCTGTTCTTGTGTCTGAAAAGCCATGCCTCTCATTCTCAGACCCCTGTATCTATAGCTGCCCAAATAACTCTTGAGAATCCTCTCCTCCAATTGCTCTTCTGAGACCAAAGTATTGAGGCAAAAAAATATTACAGACTTCTGCCTTGAATGGCTTTGCCTCTTCTAGTTTCTCCTTTCAGGCCCTACTGTGAGAGAAGGAAGGCAAATGTTATTGAAAATAAGAGTATCATGGATATTTATCTTTCTTTTTAGAAACACTGAATCTCTTCCAGATTCCAGAGTTCTGCCTCTAGAGAAGAATCAGTCTTGTCAAAAACACCAGATATGGGAATCAGGGGGCCAGAAGAGGTAAAGAGTGTTATTTTCCAAGAAAGCTGTCAGCCACTGTGTTGTATATTCTCTGTTCATAGTTTCACCTGCAAGACAAAGTAAGAAATATAATCTAGTTGCCACCCAGCATGCTGTGCACATGCACACACACAGACTGAAACAAAAGATTCACTTTAAACAAGAGCTACTCATACTTTGTGTACTTCTCCCAATGTCTTCTCTGCTTCTCTTATCCCCTCTATTTGGGTTTTAAAACTGCTGGTGTTGACTCCCAACTTGATTATGTAATCTCAGTGATGTAATAAGCATAAAGTTTCAAAATCTCTGTCTTAGATTTATTTAGAGAGAAAAGAGCATAGGAAGAAAAATAATAGTCAAAGAAAATAATTCCACTGATACAGCACTTCTTATGTAGCAGGTGATTTTAACGTAATTCAGACATGCTAACACATTTATCCTCACAACAACCCATTTCCCAGATGAGAACACTATAACATGGAGAGGTTAAGTAAATTGTTCCAAGCCACACAATCAATAAATGGAAGAACTGAGACCCAAATCCAAGTTGACTGCCTCCAGATTCCATACTCCATCTACAAAACAATATTACCTTTCTTAAACCTAATACAAAAACCAAACAGAAGTTAGTATTATGACTTCCAAATGTTCCTTATTATAAATACATCTTTATGCATAAATCTGTTATAATAAGGTAAATTTTCAAGAATGGAATTACTGGAACAAATTGGATGAATATATTCAAGGCTCTTGACAGATTTCACTAAATTTACTTTTTTTCCCAAAACATACATTTATTTTTAAAAATTATTTCCAGGGTCTCCTAGGTTCACCCAGCAGTCCATGTCTATCATCTTAGTTCTGCACAATCAGAATTTATGTCCTAGAGGCATTGCAAGATCCACAAAGAAAAAGAAAATTTTAATTCGTAGGCACTGTTCGACCATTTTGGAATAATTTTAAACAACAATGGCTGAGATACTGTTAGATTTTAGAGTAATTCTCAGCTAAACCCCCAAATTAAGCCAAACACATTTTGCTGAATTTCTTTGCATAAACTTTTAACCAATTTACAATCCAACTAACAAGTTGCTCATCATATAATGCACATCACCACTGCTAATTTGATAAGTTTAAAGGTTCTCTCAGTTTAATTTTAATTTTCAGTATATTTTAAATGAACTGAAGCAAATTTTTTTATGTTTGATGTATTTTATTTCTATTTTATAAACTGTGTGCTATATGCCATTTTCTACTTAAGAATTTAGTTATTTTCTCCATCAATTTATAATGTTTTATATTAGTATTAACATTTTGATAATATTTTTGGTAATATTCCATTTGTTGTTTGTTTTCTAATACTTCTGGTTGTGCTTTTGTTGCAAATAAATATTTATTTTATATTGTCAAATTGCTGATTATTTATTACTCTTTCATAATCTGTCATTATCTTTAAGCTTAGCTTTTAAACTTTTCTATCTAGTGACATATGTTTTCTATTTTTTTTTTTTTTGCATTTTATTGATATATCCACAAGAGCTGTTCAATATTATGTGAGTTGAAGATTTCAACTGATTTTTTTTTTATTTCTTAAAAAAATTCTGTTGAGTTACTATTGTATGTCAAAACAGTTTAAATGGCATTGAGATCATCTCATGTTTGACGGTTTGTTGAAATTTTCTGTGAAAACATATTGGCACAGTGTCTTTTTTGAGGGGTAGCTCTAGGATAACATCCTCTATTTCTTCTAAGAAAATTTGAAAGCTATTTTTCTTTTTACTGGGTCATATCTAGGAATTACTTTTCTAGAAAATTATGCATTTCTTCTAGACTTCCAAATTTCTTTGCGAAGATTTATACAAATGGTCTATTATGAAATTTGAAAATTTCTTCCTTGAAATGATGGTTTAATTTGCCATTTTTCACTATGTATATTTATGCTTTCTTTTATTTTTTTCTGCATAAAGTAGTAGTAGTTTGTATGTATTGTCTACTTTTTTCAAAGAGGTGATATATGTGTGCATGCATGCATGTATTGTAGTGTTTTTCTGTTTTTCCTTATCATTTTAATTTTAACTTTTATTATTTTTTCTTTGAGTTTTTCTTTAATTTATTGTTCTATTTTTTCACTTTCCAATATTTTGTAACTATTATTTTTAAAATTTTTATTTAAATGTTTAATTAAGCTTTAAATATCCTCTAATCACTGCATTTACCTTAATCAACATGTTGTAAATGCAGAGTATAATTGATATTATTTTCTAGAACTTATTTTATTTTACTTTGTATTTGCCCTTGACCCAACAGTTGTTTAACACTATATTACAATTCTCAGGGGGAAGATCCTTTTTACTTTACAACCCTTAATAATTTGTTATATTGGGATTAGGGGATACTGTTTGTATCCTTTCCATTTTGTCACGTTGGTTGAAGTTTCTGTTGTGACTTAGTCAATATTCATAAATACTTTATATATCTTGAAAAAAGTATATACTCTTTTATTAAAATACAAGTTCAACATATACCTATAAGATACACTTTACTGGTTTTGTTGTTTTGTCTCTTAAATGCTTAGTTATCATTTTCTTCTCAATCTTTTTTAAACAGAGTGGTTTATTAAAGTTAGTTAAGTGGTTTACTAAAGTTTGTTAGTGTGTCTGCTTGTTTCTCTTCGTAAATATTTTATAGCTTCTTTCTTATGAAGGTGGCACCTGTGTTTTTTGGGGGAACATAAATTCATATCTATTATAGTTTCATTATGAATTGTTGCTGTTAGCATTGAAAGTATCTTTGCCATTGTTTTTCTTGTTGTTCGTGTAATGCTCCTGATCTGAATTTTAAATTGCCAAACATCAGGATCACAACTCTGGCTTTTTTGGTTTCTGTATGCTGGGTATAATTTCTCATCTCTTCAATTTTTAGCCTTTCTGAATTATTTTATTATAGTTGTGTCCCATATAATGCATACAGGTAAATGCCGCTGTAAGAGTATACCTAATTTTTTAAATCTTTAGTCTCTTTTTCACAGGCTTTCACTATTTGTTTGATCAGTTTTAAGTGATGACCACTGAGTCTCATCTATTATTTATGCAGCAAGAAGTAAGCTTTTCCTACTTCACAATTTCTCGCTTCATTTCCTTCTTACTTTTTAATTGTGTTACTTAAGTACATAATATTTACGAAATATGTTTCCATCCATTGTCTCACTTGTTTGGGTCTTGGATCCACAATAGGTATATTTATTCAATGTCCACCACTTGTTCCTTGGTTGAAAGACTCTGCAGACAACTTTTGGTGAACAGAACTATTCACTTACTGACTTCATCAAGAAATGCTAGTGTTTTTCAAATTCCTGGATCTTTAGTATATTTAAAACTATTTTTCTGTATCTTTAATATCCAAGCACAGTATGTCTGTGTATAAAAATCCTTGGTCAAATTTTCCCTCCTTGAATTTCTCAAAAATGTCTACACACTTATCATGTATTTTACATTGCTGCCAAAAAATATGATTTCCAAATGATTTTCTTGTTATTGTTAGTGATCAGAATTTTTGTTCAAAGGCACAGGTAATTTTTCATCATATTTAAGTGATAGTTTGAATAGGATATATATTAGACTTGACTGTTTTTGATCAATGTTCATGAATATTTGGATAGTCACAAATACGAAAAAGATGAAAGGATGAAGAATCATTTGAATGTATAGTTACAGATGTTCTATTTCGGGGAAGTTTTCTTTAATAATTTTTAATATTAAGTTTTTTTTAAACACACTCCAATACTTTGCATGTTGAATCTATTGTGTATTTCTTCTATGCCTGCTACTTTCTCTTTAATCCTAATTAAAATATTTTTCTATTTCATTTAAATATATTTAACTAATGTTGGTTAGCTTTGCCAGAGTTTTCTTTTGTTTCTGGCTGTTTATGTCTTGATATTTTATGTTGTCATATTTAGTTGTGCAGTTGTCATTTGCTGAACTCTATTAATTATTTGAATGATTTGATTCTTTTTCAAGTCCTTTGGTTTATTCTCTCTTTCTGTCTGTTCCTGTGTGTTTTATACCATGTTGCTTTGGCCTTTTTCCTTTTTCCTAATCTTGATCAAAGATAGATTTCTCTCATATAAATACTCGTTAACACGTTGAATAAATAAGGAATTTAAAAAATTCTTTTTTTCTACCTTTTAGACCTTGATGGGAGGTTTGGATGTGCTGTAAATAGAATACATTTGATCTAAGATAATATACTCAATGGGATTCTTTATGGCTCAAAAGTCTTCTTGTTTTCCCTAATTATTAGTTTTTTTTATCTATTCTTGCTAAAAAATCAAAATAGTTGATGTTTGTTTGCTTTTTTACTACAGAAAAAATCTTTCAAATCCATGACCCCAATTTACATTGCTTTTCATGTCCCCGTGACCCATATACAGCGTTTTTTCTAAAAGCAGTTTATGTATCAGAATTCAGTGACTCTACCATGGACTGTGTTTTCTATTCGGTTGGTGGACACCACATGTATCTATAAATAGAGAAGATGATGAGTAAGGGAAGTGAAAGAGCAAGGTGGTAGGGATAATTCTGGTCACTTTGGAAAGTGGTTATTCTGTATATAAATACAGATAATGTTTCATTTGGTCTCATCAGTTTGAATCAGTTGAAAAATCAGTCTGCTTATTTTTCTGAATGTCAATATTGTAGTTGCTCAAAAAAGGGAACAAGTGAGACAAATAGTTATAATTTGCAATCTAACTCAATCTATTTGTATTGAATTTAATAGAACCTATCTCCCAAGCCTCTGTTCAGTTATATAATCTTCTCTTCTTTTTTTGTATATGTTTATGACTATACTAAGTTGGAGTTGGAGGTAGAGTGGGGCATTACTAGCATGAGAACTCTAACTTGTCAGGTTGAAAATGCAAATAATTAATAATTTATAATTATTTTACAAAAATTTTGCAATCTGTAATGTGTTCCAGGAACAGTTCAGGTTCCTAGGGAAGGACTACAATAATGAGTACTAAATGGATCCTAATGCCCCAAAGACCTCTAGGTAGTGATGAAAATAGACACATACACACAAAATAATTAAATCATCAATATTATATCTGTGAATTTCATCCAAAATAACATTTTAAAAATAGCTTAATATAGCAAAAATTCATGCATTTTGATTATAAGTTGATACAGTTGTATAATCATCACCACAATCCAGTTTTAGAACATTTTCATTATCCCAAAAACATACTTCTTGCCTGTTTCTGTCAAATCCCATTCTGCCCATAGCCTGTGGTCACAACTAATCTACTTTCTACCTGTATAGATTTTCTTTTACTAAACATTTCATAGAAATGGAATTTGCAGTGTAGTCTTTTGCACTTGGTTACCTTTACTCAGTATAATGTCTTTGCAGATAATTTATGTTATGGTATGTACCTCTAGTTCTTTTTTTTTTATTGCTGAATAGAATTCAACTTTTCTTTATTCATTCATAAATTGACAGACATTTGGATATTTTCCTTTTTTGAGTTTTGTGAATAATGCTACTATGAACATTCACATAAAAGTCTTTGTGTGGCTAGTCTTCTCTTTGGTAGATTCCTATGAATGAGATAGCTGGTTTGTAAAGTAAGTTTATGATTATTATTATAAAAAAAAACAAACTATTTTCCAAAGTGACTGCACAATTTTACATTTACAACAACAACATGTGAGGATTTTAGTGTCTCCCTACACTTACCAGCATCTTTTAGTGTCTATCTTTTTAGTTATAGCCACTGTAGTGTGTGTGAACAGTCATCACATTGTGGTTTTAATTTGCATTTCCCTAACTATTAATAATGTTGAGTGTATTCTCATATACCTATTAGCTGCTGATAGCTTCATTGAAAGGTCTAAGTGTTTGCTCATTTTAATTGTGTGTTTCTCTTATCACTTTATTATAATAATTACTTATATTTTTTGAGTACAAATTCCTCACCAGATAAATATTTTGCAAACATATTTTTTTCTGTCTGCAGTGTGCTTCTTCATTCTCATAATGATAGCTTTTGCAGTCTTTATTTCTGGACTTTCAATTTTATCCACTAGTCTATATGCATAACTATATGAAAGTACCATGCTGTCTTAATTACTCTATCTTGACATTGTTTTGAATTCACAAAGTATAAACCCTCAATCTTTGCTCTTCTTTTTCATGATTATTTTCTCTTTCTGTTTTCTTTCCATATAAATTTTATGATTACCTTGTCAATTTTTACAAGGAAGTCTGCTAGAGTTTGATAGAATTTATGAATCAATTTACTCAGAATTGCCTCTTACTAATATTGAATCTTACAACCCATGAACATGGATGCCTTTTCCTTTATTTAATTCTTAATATTTTCAACAGCGTTCGGTTTTCTGTGTACGTCTTGCACATCTCTTATTAAATTTAATCATAAATACATATATATGTATATTTTTGTTATTGAAAGTAGAATTGTTTTCTTTATTTTATTTATGGATTGTTTGTTGCTAGTTGTAGTAGGCAGAATAACGGCCCCCAATGATGCCCATATATTAATTCCTGGAACCTGTGAATATGCTAGGTGACATGAAAAAGGAGAATTAAAGTTGCAAGATAGAATTAAGGTTGCTAACCCTTGAGCTTTAGATAGAGAGATTATCTTGTATTATTTGAATGTGTCTGATGTAATCACAGGATTCTAAAAAAGTGGAAGAAAGAATCAGAGAGTCTGAGAAAAAGATGTAACTTTGCTAGCTTTGAAGATAGAGGAGGGGGACTATGAATCAATGATCGTAAGAGACTGCCAGAAACTGGAAAAGGCAAGTAAAAGGCAAGATTCTTCTCTAGCACCTCCAGAAAGGGATACAGAACTGCACATCTCAGATTATTATATCAATGTACTGAACACGTTTTACTTCTTCCCTCTTTATTGCAGGTCACTGCAGAAAACCTCACCATGGTGACTGAATTCCTGTTGCTGGGTTTTTCGAGCCTTGGTGAAATTCAGCTTGCACTCTTTGTGGTTTTTCTCCTTCTATATCTGGCCATTCTCAGTGGTAATGTCACTATTATTAGTGTCATCCATCAGGATCAGAATCTCCACACTCCAATGTACTTCTTCCTTGGCATTCTCTCAACATCAGAGACCTTCTACACATTTGTCATCCTACCCAGGATGCTCATCAATCTCCTCTCTGTGGCCAAGACAATCTCCTTCATCTGTTGTGCCATTCAAATGTTCTTCTTCCTTGGTTTTGCTATGAACAACTTCCTAGTATTGGGAGTTATGGGTTATGATCGCTATGCTGCCATCTGCCATCCTCTGTGTTACCCCATCCTTATGAGTTGGCAGATGTGTGGAAAATTGGCAGCTGCCTGTGGAATTGGAGGCTTCTCAGCCTCACTTATATTAGTGAATTTAGTTTTCAGCCTCCCTTTCTGTGGTGCTAACAAGGTCAACCACTACTTCTGTGACATCTCCCCAGTCATTCGCCTGGCTTGCACCAATACAGATATTTATGAATTTGCCGTATTCATCTGTGGGGTTCTTTCAATTGTGGTCCCATTTGTGTTCATCTGTGTTTCTTATCTCTGCATTCTGAAGACGATCCTAAAGATTCCCTCTGCTGAAGGCAGACGGAAAGCTTTTTCCACCTGTGCCTCTCACCTCACTGTTGTTGTTGTTCACTATGGCTGTGCTTCCTACATCTACCTGAGGCCAACAGCAATGTATGTTTACAGCAAGGACAGGCTGGTAACAGTGATGTACACCATTGTCACTCCATTATTAAGCCCCATGGTTTACAGTCTCCGAAACAAGGATGTCCACGTTGCTCTCAGAAAAGTTTTGGGAAAGAAAAGATCTCTAAAATTAAACAATTGAAATATTATTATATTTTTGATTTTGTAAGAAATAGTGCTCCCATTTTACATGCATATTATATCTATAACCAATTCGTTGAAATAATAGTTCTCTATAAGATGTGTGTCATTATATATATATTTTTTCTCACAATTTCTTTAAATCCATTCTGTAGGGTATTATTTTTCAGCTTCTGAGATGGAATCTCATGTGTTCCCAAATCTAAATGCCCAGTTCACTGTAATAACCAAAAGTCTAAATTTCAATTAATGCTATAATTTTCCCCTTGCTCTGGTGTTAGTATTCTTTTATTCATGAATCCTACAATGGGGCCAAGCGAGGTTCACTTATTGATTAGCTCCGTCAGCTATCATTTCTCTCTCTACTAACTTTCATGACTGACCATCAAGGGTTACATTGGTGAGAGAGAAGGAATAGGTGGAGGAATGTTCTTCCGTGTCTGTTACTGTCATGCTCTGGCAATGGCGCTCTCAGGGCTTTGCAGAAAGACTGAGTCCTTCTCATGTGCTAAGCTTTCATGGGTTTCTGGAAGCATTTCCTGCTTGGAGTTTTTACTAACTTTCTTGCAACAGGGTGCAAGCTGCCTCTGGCTGACAGCTTGTCAACTTGCCTCCTAATTCTGAGAGTTCACCAATTTTCTGAGTCACATCTCTTTGGAGGGTCTTAGGTAAATCCATTTTAAGTGATTCCAGATTGACTTTTTCTCTCAACAAGCGCATACCTGATCCAAAAGAAAATTTTCTGCGTCCTTGCCCCTCCCACCGTCAGATGAAGTGCAGACATGTCTCTCTCTCTGCTCTGGTACTTCACTCCAATAGCCACAGACTCCTACATTCAGATTTCTCACATAAAATCAGATACCAATCTACTCTGTGCCTTTAATTCCAGGGGATACATGTCCAAGTCTTGAAGTAGTTCTCCTTTTGAGGGGAGATAAAATATTAAGAACTCCAATAGCTTCCTTCAGGAATGTATTTTCATTCCTTTTTAACTGAACTTTTTTTTTTATTTTTTGAAAGTAGTTGGCACATTTTCCTCTCTCTGCTTTTGTGCCTCTATTGAAACTACTGTAGAAAAAAATCGCTTTTTTACATTGTGTGCCACTACTGCCTGTTTTTTCCTCTAAAATAGGTATTATGATGGGGTTTATTGGTACATACTAAGTTCAAAAAGTGATGTTTTGTAAAAAGAATCAAATAGTTGGCCTGACCAGTGGTATAGCATGGTTAATCACCTCAGTAATCCTAATCCACATCTTGCAACGGACATTTCTTTGACAATCTGTTGAAAGAATATCCAAACATCAAATTATCCTCATGCACAGAGGTGAGGAAACTCTTTACAATTTAAGCCGTTTACAGAGTATCTAAAGCTCATTCAGAGATCCAATTCAAGATGTTCCTTGTTCGTCACCAATCTCGTGTAAATCATTTCACCCATTTTTTACATTTTCATCCTTTCTTTTCAACTTTTGACATTTTGTTGCAATGTTTTCATTATGTAATGTTATAAGGTCTTTTCACCTGTTTGAGAAATTACTTATAACTATCTGTCACAGATTTTATATGTTTGATAAGTTGATTATAGTGGCAGGATAAATTAATTGGCATTCTTACAGCTAACTACTAGATTTACTTAATGAATTGAACTTCCCCTCAATGCTGAATTTCAGAAGAACTCACCAAGGGGTAAACAGAAATGCTGTTTTGTTTAGGATGACCAACAATTAACTAGAATTGTGCTGTTTTATTATGTCACATTCATTTAAAAAAATTAAGAGAAAGTACTGTGCAGTCTAGAATTTAAGGTTTCTGAATATAGAGTATGTAGACATTAGGAAAGTTAAATCTATACTGTAGGAATTAGCAGTAAATAATCAGGAAGCTCCAAAAATGCACTTTGTACTTAATACCTTGACCAACTTTAATAAAAAGTGACTGAGTTATGTGTCTAACATTATGCATAGACCATTTCTTACAGCAGCCTAACACTAATGTGATTTTTTATTTTTATTTACCTTACTTTATGGGTCTAATTTCCCATTATCTTCTTCATGTGTGGGTGTCCCGAGTGACTTTCTTAATTAGTAGAAGCATAAAAATGTTGAAATTATCTTTAACAGAAATATATACAATATAATAAAATATAAGAGCATAAATAAGAATAATACTTTTACAAAAAATACTTTGTAGTGATAAAAAAAATAGCCATCATGGCCATTCTTACATACTAGCTACATTCTTAATTACAGTTATAGTTACATAAAAAATGCAGAAAAAAATAAACCCTAATTCACCACATAGGATATCAGATTCCTCCATTTAGTACTTCTAAGGTGGGATCCTCATGGAGATGGGGCCTATGCTTGCCTAGAAAGCAAATAATTTCTTGGCCAAAACGGCCATTACCTCCTTTTGTCCAATATACAACCCTGTCTCCATCAAAGTATCCCTGCATTTTCACCTATTTCAAGAAGTATTTCCTGATTTCCATTCTTCAAAACACCATAGCAATTTAGACTAACATTATGACATTTACTGAGTTCTGACTTTTTCAGGTATTTAGTCCATATCTTATGTATCAGACCATCAGCAATATGAGAAGAAGTACATTGTCATAGCTATGTATTGCTGTCCCCATTATTATCTATATATCTGATACAGTATGCAGCCTGTAGTAGATGACTCATAAAAGTCTCTTAACTTTATTTGAATAAATGACTGCTCTACATAGCTAAATAGAACACCTGAAAGTACACATGAAAGTGTAGCAGTATTTATGTTCCCAAATCTTAGTGATTTAAACAACGATAATTATTTATTCTGCTCATTAATCTCCAATTTGGGGAGGGCTTATGACGATGACTTGTCTCTGCTCCATACAATGTCAACTAGGCAGCTTGACTAAGATGGATGGACCCAATTCCAAGACGACTCACTCATGGCTGATAGGTTGGTGTTAACTGATGGTCAGGAGTTGAGCTACGATGGTAGACTGGGAGCCTCAATTCTTCTCCATGTGGCCCTCTCCATGGAGTTCCTTGGAGTTTCTCACAGCGTGGTAATTGGGTGCAAAGAGTAAATTTTCTAAGATCCAGGAAGTGGAGGCTGCTAGTCTTTTAAGTCATAGCATCACTATGGTGTATTTTATTGGTCAAAGCAGTCATAATGGGATCATCCATATTTAAGGGGGAGGAAGATTAGGTATATGTATCTCATTGGGATCATGCTCAAAGTATTTGTGGTTATCTTTAGTTTGTATAATCTTCCCTCTGATCATAAATTATTTACATTATTACCACTTGCAATATATATTTACTGTCCCCCAAGACCCTACAGAATCTCATCCAATTGCAGCATCTGCTGGGTCTGGCTCAAGGTCCAGGATCTTATGATCTAAATTAAGTCCATGTACATATGGTGTAGTTTAGGTGTATTTTCTTTCAAATTGAAGTCCTGTGAAATAAAGATGCAGATTATCTGCTGCTGATGTGTCTAAAATACAATGGTGTGCATCATATACTTCCTTTTGAAAAAGGGGAAAATGAGGGACATAGCAGTCACTGGTCCATAAATATTCTGAAATCCAGCTGGGCACACATTGCCAGTCCATGACTCAGGACCCAGTCCAATTTCCTGAGAATGATTCTCCATGGCTTTTGGCTGTAATCTGTGGAATCTTTTTCCAACTCTCTGATAGATCTTCCTTATCTATAATACATATGCAGTATTTGTAGAAGAATACTTTTCTGAGTCTGATTCCTGGATGTAAGAATGTTGGAGGACTTAAAGTCTTTTCCTTTTTGTTCTCTCTCTCCCCTTTACCACAAGTTGACATAATTTCTTTGAAGAATTTTGTGGGTTTTCAATTTTATATATAGAAAACCCTAAAGAATCCACCAAAAAACTTTTAGAAGTAATAAACAAATATGGTAAAGTTGCAGGATACAAAATCAACATACAAAAATCAGTTGCATTTCTATACACTATAGAAAAACTATAACAAAATAGCAGAAAGAAAAATTAAGAACACAATCCCATTTACAATTGCAACAAAAAGAATAAAATACCTAGGAACAAACTTAACCAAAGAGGTGAAAGATCTGTACACCAAAAACTATAAAACATTGCTGAAAGAAACTAAAGAAAACACAAAGAAATGGAAAGATATTCCATGCGTTGGATTGGAAGAATTAACATAGTTAAGATGTCCATGCTTCCTAAAGCCATCTATAGATTCAATGCAATCCCTATCAAAGTTCCAACAACATTCCTCATAGAAAGAGAACAAAGAATCCTAAAATTTATACGGAACAACAAAAGACCCTTCGTAGCTAAAGGAATCCTGAAAAAAAAGAACAAAGCTGGAGGTATCACGCTCCCTGATTTCAAAATATACTACAAAGCTATAGTAACCAAAACAGCATGGTACTGGCACAAAAACACACACACAGATCAAAAAAATAGAATTGAAAGCCCAGAAATAAATCCATATATCTATGGACAGCTAGTCTTTGACAAAGGAGCCAAGAACATACAATGGAGAAAGGAAAGTCTCTTCAACAAATGGTGTTGGGAAAACTGGACAACCACATGCAAAAGAATGAAAATAGACCACCACCTTAAACCATACACAAAAATTAACTCAAAATGGATTAAAGACTTGAATGTAAGACCTGAAACTATGAAACTTCTAGAAGAAAACATAGGCAGCACGTTCTTCGACATCCATCTTAGCAACATATTTTCAAGCACCATGTCTGACCAGGCAAGAGAAACAATAGAAAAAATAAACAAATGGGACTACATCAAACTAAAACCTTCTGCACAACAAAGGAAACCATCAACAAAATGAAAAGACACCCCAACAATTGGGAGAAGATATTTGCAAACCATACATCTGATAAGGGGTTAATCTCCAAAATACATAAAGAACTGATGCATCTCAACAAGAAAAAAACTAACAACCCAATTAAAAAATGGGCAAAAGACCTGAACAGACATTTCTCCAAAGAAGATATACAGATGGCCAACAGGCACATGAAAAGATGTTCAGCATCATTAATTATCAAGGAAATGTAAATCAAAACTACAATGAGATATCAACTCACGCCCATCAGGATGGCTATAATTAACAAGACAGGAAACAACAAGTGTTGGAGAGGATGTGGAGAGAAGGGAACTCTCATACACTGCTGGTGGGAGTGCAAACTGGTGCAGCCACTATGGAAAACACTGTGGAGATTCCTCAAAAAATTAAGGGTAGAACTGCCATATGATCCAGCTATTCCACTGCTGGGTATTTATCCAAAGAACATGAAAACACCAATGCTTAAAGATACTTGCACCCTTGTGTTCATTGCAGCATTATTCACAATAGCCAAGACGTGGAAGCAACCTAAGTGCCCATCAAGGGAAGAATGGATAAAGAAGATGTGGTATTTATGCACAACAGAATACTACTCAGCCATAAGCAACGATGAAATCCAGCCATTTGTGACAACATGGATGGACACTGAGGGTATTAAACAAAGTGAAATAAGTCTGAGGGAGGTCAAATACTGTAAGATCTCGCTCAGTAAGTAGTAGATGATAACAACAAACAAACACATAGAGACAGAGATTGGATTGATGGTTACCAGAGTGGAAGGGGAGAGGGAGGAGGGTGAAAGGGACAATTAAGCTCATGTGTGTAGTGATGGATTGTAATTAGTATTTGAGTGGTGAACATGACAACATGATGTAATCCATGCAGAAATAGAAGTATAATGATGTACACCTGAAATTTATACGTCATAAACCAATGTTACCACAATAAACCAAAAAAAAAAAAAAAAAGTACCATTTATAAAATTAATTCCATTACGCAAAAGTCACGCTCACATTTCTTTCTTTATTGTGGGCTACCTGTAAGGCTGCTGTATGACAATTCCTCTAAGACTCTTATAAAGAGCTTGTTTAACTTAGAGGATTTATGCCTTTAGGATACTTAGTAGCCTTACTTGGTATAGATGTAAATATATCTGAGTTCTAACCAAGAGTCTTAGAGTCACGGTCTTGAGATCTTTACCCTGAGGCAATGGTTTCCTGATATCATCTTGGATTTAATCTTCTCCCTGAAGCCATTTCTTACTTTGAGAATCTTTGTTGGGAGAGATGGGGGAAGGCATGAGAAACAACATTATTTTCAAATCCAGCAAGTTCTGGATTTTTTTATATTTCCTCTAAATTCCTCTCAAAAACCTAACAGCAGCTACTTTTGTTCATGTCTTTCTTCTCATATTTTATCATTGATTAGCACTTTCTATAATATTTCTAGAAATTTCTCTAGAAAATTCCATGATTTCACTAAATGCTTTTTCTGTTTTCCAGGGTTGGTATACCAAACTTCCCCAACAGCATAATAAGTATCCTCTTTTTACCAAACTATAATAGCACTTTTCTCTCTATCCTTCAAATGCTTATCAAGAGTGGCCTCTAAGCTCTTCCACCTTTCAGTAACAAAACTTTAAGACTTTACACATTCTGTTACCATCAGTTCCAAAATAAATGCCAAATGTTTTAAGTTTTAATTACAATAGCATCCTGACTTTAGATACCAAATTCTGTGGTAGGTATTTATTGCTGCATAGCAAAGGACCCATAACTTTAGTTGTTAAAATAACAACAGTTCTTTGTTTTGCACACAAATCTATAATTTTGGCGGGGCTCCGTGGGGACTGCTGGTGTCTGCACTTTGTGAGGTCAGCTTAGACGGCTCACGTGGGACTGAGGGATCCACTTCCAAGATTGCTCACTTATGTGGCTGTAGCTCCTGTTAACTTTTGGCTGTTAGCTTATCTGGAGCTTTGTACTAAGAGTCTTGGTTTCTCACTATGTGGATTATCTGAGGGCTTTATGGGGTTACTCAAAACGTGGTGGCTAGGATATAAAAATGGATGCTCAAAGAGACAGGAAGTAGAAGATGCCAGACTTTGGAGTCCAGGATTTATAAACTGATACAGCACCACTTTTGCTAGGATCTATTGGTCAAAGTATTCACTCAGCCTACCTAGATTCAAGGGAAAAAGACATATACATCATCTTTCTAAGTGATAAGTCTAAAAAATTTGTGGTTATATTTAATCTTTTGCACATCTAAAGAAAGATAAAGCCTGTAGATGAATCTTCTTAGCGATGTATTTCCTGAAGATCTAGCCATGGTTCCAATCTCTGACATAACTGAAGGAGAGAGAAACCACCAAGTCCTGTTCATCGAGTTTTTACTTAACAGCTTGGGCTTTTCTCCTACTGTCCCATACCTGTAGCATCTCTGACATAATTCATCCAAGAGCAGTTCATATGATCATCTCATAGACACATCCATGAGTGTCTATCATTTGCCCCATTTCTAGTCCAAGGGTCTAGACTCACTGGCAGAGGGAATAAATACAACCTGAAATTAGGAGGAAGTTCTACTGAAGGAAAAGTCTTGGCTAAATCCTATGCCAGGACACTATCACAGTTTTCTTCATAACTCTAATTTTCTTTCTTTATTTATCAAGCAAATATTTATCATGCTTACATTAAATTTCGGAAACAAATACGTTTCCCTGTATCTGAAGATTTATTCTGCCTCTTCCATTCTGATATACTGCCCTCTATTCTTTGTATCTTTCTTCCCTTTTTTGGCTTTCAGAAATGAGAATGTGAAATGGATTTTTTTCTCCAACCTCAGAATAAAAATTGAGAGTCATTTCATAGGGAAACACAAAGGAGGTAGTTTCACTGATGTTTATTTTAACAAATGGTGCCCAGAAAACCTCCAACTCTCTAATGAGTACCCAGAGAATTTCTAAGAGCAAACCAACTAATTCCCTTGGTGTATTGGAAAGGGACTTCTCTTTGGCCAATTAATTGTCCTAGTGTCTTTCTTTCTCTCTCAAGCATAGAGTCTTGAAACACAAGGTATATATAGGAAACTGTAAGTATTTCAGTGCAATTCCTGTGTGATGAAGATTTAGAGGATGAGGTTGTAAATATAGATGAGGATGAGAATTAGCAGTTTTATTAAGCAGCTTAAGGAAATTGAATTTACCCTATAGGTAAATGAAGAGTACCCTATAGGACATGAAGAGTTAGTGAGCAGGATAATGAAAAATAAGTTCAAACTTTTCATTTGTTAAGAAGACAATTTAATTGCCCAATTTTTCCTTTTTTGTTTTTCATTTTTATCATTTTTCCAAATCTTTTCTCTGAACTTGTAATGCCCTCTTTTCCAAGCTCAGGATACTATCTCCTATTTACCAAATCTTTTATCCAGCATCCTACACTGGGTTAAGTGAAGTCAAAGTTTTCCATAGTGAATTTTTATTTTCAAACTTCAGTTCCCACAGAGATTTCAAGGATGAGCTTAAAAAGTAGATGGCACGTGGTGCAGTGGCAGGGGCAGGGTGGTCAAGGAATAGCCATTGAGTAATGTGGCTTTTCTTTCCTTTCAGGAACTCCAACTTTCTTTGAATAACTAGTCACTATTCTTTCTGGAAATAATCCTATAAAAAAGAAAATACCCAAAGAAAGGAGACTGGGAAATTGGAAAGGTAAAGATGATATCTGAGGAAGAATGCTAGTGAGGACTTTGTTCCAGTCAAATGCATGGTGTGTATTTCTTATTTATAAAGTTTAGCAATAAGGGAACTAAAGATATCAAAATAAGAGTTCAAGCCCTTGATTCTAGTCCCATTTTAAAATTTTGCTAAAGTTTTGTCTAAGCAAAAGAGAAAACAATAATATACATTTTATTATTTGCAAAGAACTTCAACCAACTATGAAGTGTTTCTAAAATTAAAAAGTTTAGCTAAAAAGGTAATGGAAGAGGCCACTTGATAATCAAAAATGAAAACGTGATAGCAGTAATTTTTAATGAATCTTATGTCTCTGCATTTGGAGACTGATGTCAGAGAGATTTTTCATTGCAAAATGTTGAAGCAGAAGGTTAATATTAAATGTTAGACTATTATTAAGGGCACAAGTTTGAAAAATCCCTGGAATCAAATGCCATCTACCTGGGATTTTGAAATAATTTAGAAGAGAAACTGAGATCATTGCTCATTTAGTTTTTCAACAAGTTTGCAATCACTTGGTATATATTAGATACTATTGACTGTATTGAGATGCAGTTTCTGGTCTCTAGTAAGTTATAATTTGTGGAGTCAAAGACAAATTTGTAATGCTAGTGGCAAAGCAAGTAAGAATTCTAGTGATTGCTCAGGAAATCCAGAGAAACTGATAAAGCACAGTTAGGAAGTTGTGGAAAGGATTCAACGAGTATATTTTTTTTACCTGAGAATCTAAAGGAGGTTGCAAAATTAAAAGAAGAAGAAGAAAAGCAACAACAAGCATAAAGCATGGACTATTTCCAGATTTAGGAGGTAGTATGAAAAATGACACCATTGTTCAAAATTTCTCAATGCTAAAGTGCATATGAAGAAATATATAATAGCGGTTATGAGTGGAAACAAACATTTGGGAAATTATTGGAGGAGGTCATCAAGAGGATGTGACTGCCAGTTGACCTGTGAGCTGGACCTAGGCAACTGGAGGCTCCTCAACCCCTCCCCTATCCTTAGAATGTGCATTCTGCCCATGGTTCCCACAGTGGGAGCTGTTTCAAGTGCATATCCTTGAGAGAGTAACGTGTTGTTGAGATCATCTGGACAACATACTTGGTTGAACCCTGATAAGGCCTCTACATAAACTTTTAAGATTCTGGTGGGCAGGTGAGGAAATGTACTCATCTTGCGGCCACCCAAGACAAATCTCATATGTAAGTTCCCTTGTTTATTAAAACTACTGTCTACTAGTCTGGAGTCGTCTGTCTCCTTCTTTGATCTCTCCTTGCCCTCTGTACTGAGTCAGTTGGTAAATCAAGAGAAAAGTAGGAAAGACTGTGAATATAGTTGTTTTAACTTTATAGATAATTGAGGGGTTATTTAATTTTTTTAATAATTTTGTATCTATATTTGCCTTATAGAAAGACATCTCTGCTACTATTGTGGAGGATGGCATAGAGAGGGAAGAGATAGAATCCAGGTAGTCTTCTTATAATGCTATTGTAATAGTCCGGGCAAGAGCTAATTTCTTGCAGAAAAGAAGAAATGGATGCCGGATGTATTGCAGATCAAATATAGATTGGATGCGGAGGATAAAAAAAATCATGTATTTAAACATGTCATAGAAATTTGTAGCCTGGATGACTAAGAAGATTTTGAAACTTTTCATTGAGAAACAAAATCCACGTGAAGGAACAGTTTTTGACAGGAGGTGGAAGAGGATAAGAATGGTTGGGTTAAAATATATATAATCCAGTAACAATTATAATAACTCTGCCAGAGGCCTTAGGAAAAGTATCTGAGTCTCCCTGCTAAGGAATTCAGAGACAGATCCTACAAACAATTGTTTATTGGGTCTCTAAGTCAGTTATATCAAAGGTAAGACATATAACCAAATGGACAACCAGTGAAGGCTGAAGCAAAACTGAATTATTCTAGCCTTGCATTTTCTGCAAGGGAAAATCAGGCCTTGTGTCCTATAAGAGTTTGTAGAGGAATCATAAAACTAGTTCTAAGGCCACAGCAGTAGTTCTAAACCAAATTAATTTTAATGAATGACTGCATGGAAATGGGGTATATGATTAGTAATATAAGAAAACTGTGTTCTTTAAGGGAAAGTAACACAAAGACAGATCAATGGATGCTTCTCTAAATGAGGAATGTACTAAAAGCAAGTGGGACGTAGATCTTCAGATATTGGTGCTATTGCTTATAGAATATATGTATCATTAATGTAGATAGAACTATGACTACTTAAAATCATAACTAATATAGATAAAGGTTTTTTGGAGGATTAGGTTACCAAAAAATTAAGCAAAGACTACATAAGTCTGCAAGGAGGGCGCCTGAAGGATAGGCTTCATTTGAGTAGGTATCTGTACACTTCATATGAATACTCATCCTCAAATTTAATGTTAAAATCATTGGTAGAAAAGTAGCACTGTGGGTGCTTGCTAATTTAGATAATTTTTGGCTAATTTGCAATCCTTTTTTTCTCTCTCATGCCTGCTGTTTCTCATTCATACCAGATTGGTGCTATCTACTTTATGAAGGGTAAGTCTCCCTGATTTCTCAGCTCCAAAAGTTTTTGGACTTGATCATATTGGTTTTAACCCATAGGATCGGCTCTCCATGGCCAGTTCCTCCTGTGTTACTGAGTTCCTCTTGCTAGGTTTCTCCAGCCTTGGGGAATTGCAGCTTGTCCTCTTTGTGGTCTTCCTCTGCCTCTACTTGATCATCCTGAGTGGAAACATCACCATCATCTCAGTCATCCGCTTGGATCGCAGCCTCCACACACCCATGTACTTCTTTCTATGTGTCCTCTCTACCTCTGAGATCTTCTACACAATTGTTATCCTGCCCAAGATGCTTATCAATCTGCTCTCTGTACTCAGGACACTCTCCTTCATGAGTTGTGCCACCCAGATGTTCTTCTTCCTTGGTTTTGCTGTCACCAATTGCCTGCTTCTGGGAGTGATGGGTTATGATCGTTATGCTGCCATCTGCCGGCCTTTGCACTACCCCATTCTTATGAGTTGGAATGTATGTGGACAACTGGCAGGCATTTGTATTGTTAGTGGCTTCCTAATATCTCTGGTGGGCACAACTTTGGTTTTTAGCCTTGCTTTCTGTGGCCCTAACAAGGTCACCCACTACTTTTGTGATATTTCACCGGTCATCCGTCTCGCTTGTGCTGAAACCTATATCAATGAACTAGTCATCTTCATCTGTGGGGTCTTGGCACTTATTATGCCCTTCATCTTCATCTGCATCTCTTATGGCTTTATTGTGCATACCATCCTGAAGATTCCATCAGCTGAAGGCAAGCGAAAAGCCTTCTCCACCTGTGCCTCCCATCTCATTGTGGTCATTGTCCATTATGGCTGTGCTTCCTTTGTCTACCTGCGACCCTCAGCCAAATATACATCAGACAAAGACAGGTTGGTGACAGTGACCTATACTATCATCACCCCACTGTTGAACCCTATGGTATACAGCCTTAGGAATAAAGATGTACAGCTGGCCATTCAGAAAATGATTGGGAAGACAAGGTTTCCTCTTAAGACTTTATAATTAGAGTATTCTTCAACAGTACACACACGTTCATAAATGTTTCTAGTCCATTTATCTGTATAGCTGTGGCCTTGGATGAGCTTTTTGACTCTGTGGGGCCTTAACGTTCTCTTATGTAAAGAAAGCATAATATTATGTTCATCTCAAGGTTGTTGTAAAGATTAAGGGGGATAACAAAGGATCTGTCACTAAAGAATAACTCTCCTCCTCTTCGTCTTCTTTCAGACTTATAGTTCTCAAAAATGGTCTTAATAGCCATTATCTTTTGCCCTATGTTTTGTTTGCGCAAAACCTCTGATTGTACTCTTTGTTTAAGGTTACATCCAGCTTGAAATGTAGTTCTCAGGCCTGAAGGTTGCTCAGTCTAGGAGTATGACACAATGAGGAAAAAAGTTACTGTACTAATAGTTAGAAGATTTAAGCTTGACATTGGTTAAGTCATGGCTTTAATAAAGCTACAATTTTTCTCTGAATCTAAATTTTAAAATACAGACAATAGGGATAATATAATTTTCCTTTCTTACTTCACTGGGTTTTGTTTGTGTTTAATGGATAATATGAAAGAAAGTATATGTAAAATATAAAACCACACATAATGTAAGACTCTTATTATATTAATCAAGACTTTGCATATTTCTGCAAGGACCTTTATTTCTTTGATTCTCAAAAAAAATAGTATTTCTGGATGCCGATTCTGACCACTGCTTTGAACTACACATTATGTAACATGGATGATATGCTATATAAATGAATAGAAAATAGTAACCATCCAGGCCCATGTCAGGCTAAAGATGTCTGCATGGGCTTCCACACTGAGTTTATTAAGAAGAGGGGGGCCGGCCCAGTGGCGCAAGTGGTTAAGTGTGTGTGCTCTGCTGCGGCGGCCCCAGGTTCCTCAGTTCGGATCCTGGGTGTGCACCCATGCACCGGTTGGCAAGCCATGCTGTGGCAGCGTCCAATGTAGAGTAGGAAGATGGGCACAGATGTTGGCCCAGGGCCAGTCTTCCTCAGCAAAAAAAGAGGATTGGCAGATGTTAGCACAGGGCTGATCTTCCTCACCAAAAAAAAAAAAAAAAAGAAGAAGAAGAGGGAGTTACCCAGTTTCAATTAATCATCAGACTATAAAATATTAGAGAGAGAATTACTTTGGTGGTCATCTTGTCCTACCTCACCTATACAGAAATTCCTTCATCTGTGGGCCCAAGTGGAATCAGCCTGCACCGACTGGATATCAGTGACTTCACAAAATGTACATTCTTGTTGTTTTCAGCTCTCATTATTATCTCCCCTCATTTTAGTTGATATTTGGCTCTTTGTGATTTTCCCACTTTCTGCCTCTTGTGTCATACTGTAAGTCTAATCTTGGTTCACAGATGTTTAGGACGGTTATGATGATAATCTGAACCTTTCCCATTACTCATGTGACCCGAATTTCAGACACCTCATCTTGTTGTGTGCAGTCTTCTGGATATGCTACAGCTTATCAATATTCTTTCTAAGGCATAATGAATAAAATACAGTTCATATTTCATGCGCAACCTCCATTTCCAGGGTAAAATGTAACTGCTTTCTCCCTTGTTTGTTTTCTTTAGATTTTCAAATTAACTTGTATAAAATCATCAATAATGCTCTCCTATTTTTAAATTACTACCTCTATTCTTATGTTTGTCTCCCATTTATCACTTTCAGAATTAAATGCTTTAATATTATTTTCATTCTTACTACTTAAATAATTAAGGCATTTATTGCACTACATATCTCTTTAAGTACAGCACTGCCCATTTCCAATTTTGTTCTGTTCTCTTTTTGTTTCCTAACAGGTTTGCAATTGTCATTTATTGATCACATGTTTTGTGGGAATGAAAAATTTATTTATTATAGATATTTCCTTGCTGATATTTAAATAACTCCTGCTATTTACTTATAGAATTTTTTTTGTGTTAGTGAGCAAATGTGACTGGTGTAAGCTCTATATTTAGAATTTACTGAGTTTATTATAGGTTTACTCTGAATTCTTCCTGATGAAGTGTTTTCATTTAGATTAAAACAGTATGCATATTATGGATTTGATCTTAATTTTGTTACTAAACTATTTTAGTATGCAATATCATTATTTGTTTTGTGCGTATGTGGCCTGTCATGGTTTCATAGTGCTGAATTAAAATACTGCATGGCCTTTATGTTTATTAGCCTTTCATTATATTTCTAGCAATACTGACATTAATTTTGTTATTGAATCTATTTTTTTAGCACTATGTAAACCTTTGGGATTTAATATATATATATTCTATCCATAAACCCACTAAAATGATAGCATGGGTAAAAAAACATAAAAACATTCATCAAGAAGGCAAATAGTAGAGGCCAGCACACAGGAGCTACAAAAAAATTACAGAGGCAAAAGTAAATGGTTCTAAGCAGAAGGGAGAAGGCTGAAAATACACCTGCAGAAGGTGGGAAACCACCAAAAGCAAACCAATTCAAAGCTCAGAACTGTCTCTGGACATTCTCCTCACAACTGAGCCCCCCAGATGACACTGAAAAGAGCAAGACTGGTTTAATGTGTTAATAAGGAAGACAGCTTCTGGATCAGTGCTTCTCAAATCATCTGCAGAGAAGGACCAATTAGTTTTCTTTTTCCATTCATCACAAGCCCATATTTCAGTAAAATACAATAAAAATGCATTATTAGAAAAATGAAATGAAAAACACCTGAACTGTTTTATTTTCTGTTCCAAAATATATGTCCACTGATTGGATATCTCATTAATATCAAGTTCTATAAAAGTTGCCTAACACTTAACATTCAATTTCTATACCTGTCTCATCACAGGTTGATAACAAAGAGCACATAGATTGGCACCAGACTGCGGACTCTCCTCTGAGTAGCGTTGCTTTATATTTCTTCCACGCTAGGATAAGATTGGAGGCTTCTTTTATGGCAATTAAACCAGAGGAGTTCTGGGTTAGAGATTCCAGGCAGAACTGAGGCACGTGTGACCAGATGCACTTAAAACATAGGATTGCATGTGAATGCTCTTATAGCATGGAGCATCACCAGTCTCTTTCCCACACTCAACCCCCGGAAGGTTGACAGCCAGTCTTAAGTAATTCCTTTAGGGAACAGGATGAATTTTTTCTGCAGGAGGTGACTGGAAGTTAGGCGTTACTTCAACAAAATGAGTAACCTTTCTCTGCTTGACTCTTCTGCATTGGATCCCACCAGTCTACAAGGTACACCCATGTACAGAGAGTTTCTAACAAGTTTCTTAGAACCACAGTGTAATGGCTTGCCAGACATTTGTAGAAGCCTTGAACATGAAACACAGAGATAAAAACATAAGAGCAAAATCTCTCAGAGGAAATATAGAAAATGCATAGAATACAAACTATTATAAGATCCTCCTCTAAAATATATTGCATCCATGAAAGAAGAGTATATAATGTTCACTTTTTTATGGAAACAAAACACACTGATAGAAAAGTGTACAAATCGTGATTGGGACATCAATACATTATCACAAAGTGAACAAAATTGGTCAAAAAATAGAATACAATTGTCCCTCGGTATCCGTGGGAGTTTGGTTCCAGGAAACCTGCAGATACCAAATTCTGGGGAACATCGAATTCCTCTGTATGTCATCCATTTCTGCATGTTCCGCTTCCGCGGATTCAACCAGCTGAGGATCTTAATCACACAGCACGGCAGGATGAACTACATGATATGCAGTTAGTTGAATCCCGGGATGCAGATTCTGAGGATGCCTAAGGGTGAATGTATTAGAAGCACCTCATTACTCACTCCCTCTTCTCCAACAGAAACAACTCCTGTGGCTTCTAATATCATGCATGAGTATTCACCTGGTTTTAAACTTTATAACAATAGAACTTCAGAGGATGTATTCTAGAGAATTATTTTTATTCTTTTTCCAGTTTTTTCCTCTCTTCATATCTGCTTTTTCAATTATGGCCTTGTCCATAATGTTCATTCAGTCTTGTGTTCCTCCAAGCTTAGATTTCATTTATGAAACGGTTTTTATTTCGTTTCTAACTTGCCTCCTGATCTATCTCCTCTCTTTCCAAAACTCCTCTTCCTCTAATCACTCATAAGGAAATTCTTTCAAATTCTTATCTTTGGTATGATTTCACATATTCTATTGCTTCTTTAATTTCTTTTAGGTTATTTGAAAATATTGGGTTAGAATTTTCACCTACTTGTGAGCATATCTTCCACGCTCTTACAGGTTTTGTTCCCTGGGAAGCACTCTCAGAGATAGCTGGGCATGTAGGATATTTATTAATAAATGCATGGGATTAACACCTGTGAAATAAGGGGGACGGTATTGGGCAGAGAGAGAAGTCAAGCTGAATGTTACACTAGTGACAGCCTCAGCTGGCCCAATAGTGAGCTCTGTAGTAGAATGACCATTCAGATGTGTTCTGAGTAGGGCCAAGATGGCCAGGACTTTATAAACCTGCATCAATCAGTGCTTGGGCGTGGGTTGCTACAGGAAATTGTGTCATATCTTGATCCTGGTGGTAGTTACATGGGTGTACATATTTTTCAAAACATATCAAACTATTCACTTAAAATGGGTGTCTCTTATTGTATATAAATTATGTCACAATATATTTAGTTAAGAGATGAAACATAAACAAATGAACCTCACACCGTACATAAATCTAGTGCTATAAAGCTTCTAGAAGCAAATATAAGGGAAGGTTTCTTTAATCTTGCTTTAGGAAAATTTATCTTAGACAAGACACAAGAAGCACTAAACATAAAAGAAAAAAATTATAAGTAAATTTAATCAAAATTAAAAAGCTCACTCATTAAAAGACCCTTGAGAGAATAGAAAAGTAAGCTACAGACTTTGGGAGCATAGTCACTATATCTATATGTATATATATATATATATCTTAAAAACAACTTCAATCCAGCATTTATAAATAGCTACTAGAATTCAATAATTAATTCACATTCTTTCCAACTTTTGGTACTGCTAGTTTTTTTTTTTAAATATATTAGTCACTCTAGTGGGGTAAGTAGTAGTATCTCATTGTCTTATTTTATATTACCCTGTCTAACCTAGTGCATAGACTATTTCCTATAGCAGCCTGACCTTAATGTGATTTTTGATTTTTATTTATCTTACTGTATGCGTCTAATTTCCCATTATCTTCTTCAGGTGTGGCTCTCCTGAGTGACTTTTTTGTTAACAGAAACTTAAAAAATTTGAAATCATCTTTAACAAAAATATATGTAATATAAGAGAATATAAATTAGAAGAATAATACTTTTACATAAAAATAGTTAAATGATTAGAAAAATGGCCATCTTGGCCATGCTTTCATACTAGCTACATTCTTCACTACAGTTATAGTTACTTAAAAGTGTGGTAAAAGATAAACCTGAATTCACCACTTTTGGGAGGGCTTATGAGGATGACTTGTCTCTGCTCCAAACAGTGTCAACTGGGCAGCTTGACTAAGGTGGATGGACCCACTTCCAAGACCGTTCACTCATATGGCTGACAGGATTGTGTTAACTGATGGTCAGGAATTGAGCTATAATGGTAGACTGGGAGCCTCAATTCTTCTCTATGTGGCCCTCTCCATGGAGTTCCTTAGAGTTTCTCACAGCATGGTAATTGGGTTCAAAGAGTAAATGTTCTAAGATCCAGGAAGTAGAGGCTGCTAGTCTTTCAAGGCATAGAATCATTATGGTGTATTTTACTGGTCAAGCAGTCGTAATGGGATCATCTATATTCAAGGAGTAGGGGGATTAGGCACACATATCTCATTGGGAAGACGCTCAAAGTATTTGTGGTTATCTTTAGTTTTGTACATTCTGTGGAGCAGAGACAAGTTATCCTCATAAGCCGTCCCCAAGTTGGAAATTAATCAGAAGAAAAAATAATTATTGTTGTTTAAATCACTAAGATTTGGGGGACATAAATATTGCTACACTTTCATATGTACTCTCAGGTGTTCTATTTAGCTAGGTAGAGCAGTCATTTATTCAAGCAAAGTTAAGAGACATTTATGAGTCATCTGCTGCATGCTGCATACTATATCAGGGGTATAGATAGTAATGGGGGCGGCAATACATGAGTATGACAATGTACTTCCTCTCATGTTGCTGATGGTCTGATAGATAAGATATGGACTAAATACCTGAAAAAGTCAGAACTCAGAAAAAGGCATGGGTTTGGCCTAAGTTACTATGGTGTTTTGAAGAATGGAAATCAGGAAATACCTCATGAAATAGGTGAAAATGCAGGGATACTTTGATGGAGACAGGGTTATATATTGGACAAAGGGAGGTGATGGCCCTTCTGACTGAGAAATTATTTGGTTTCTAAGCCAGCACTGGCCCATCTCCCTGAGGATCCCACCTTAGAAGGACTAAATGGAGGAATCTGATGTCCAATGTGGTGAATTCAGGTTTATCATTTACTACACGTTTAAGTAACTAGAACTGTAGTTAAGAAGGTAACTAGTATGTAAGCATGGCCAAGATGGTCATGTTTTTATCATTAAAAATTATTTTTATGGAAAAGTATTACTCTTCTAATTTATATTCCTTAATATTATATTATGTATATTTTTATTTATAATTAAAATAGTCACTTGGGAGAGCCACAGATGAAGGAGATAATGGGAAATTAGACCCATACAGTAAGATAAATAAAAGTCAAAAATCACATTAGTGTCAGACAATTGTAGGAAATATTCTATGCACTAGGTTAGACACATAACTCAGTCACTTTTTATTAAAGTTGGTTAAGGTGTTAAGCACATAGTGAATTTCTGGAGCTTCCTGCATATTTACTGCTCCTTCCTACAGAATAGATTTAATTTTCTTAATGTCTACATATTCTCTTCAGAAACCTTAATTCTAGACTGCATAGTAGCTGCTCCTCATTTTTTAAAAAATGAATGTGACATAATAAAACAGCACTACTCTAGTTAATTGTGGGTGCATCCTAAACAGAACAGCCTCTCTGTTTACCACGTGGTGAGTTTTCTGAAATTCAACACTAAGGGGAAGTTAAATCCATTAAGGAAATCCAGTAGGTATCTGCAAGAATGCCAATTTCTTCTGCCATTATAATCAAACTATAAAATATATAAATGTGTGACAGATGAATATAAGTAATTTCTCAAACAGGTAAAAAGGAACATTAGGACAAAATGTCAAAAGTTGGAAAGAAAGGGTAAAATGGTACAAATAGAGTGGCATGATTTAGATGAGATTGGCCATGAACAAGGAACCTCATGAATTGGGTCTATCAATGGGCTTCAGATAGTCTGTAACTCCTTAAACAGTAAGCAAGTTTCCCCCACCTAGGGAAAGGAGGCTAATTTCATGTTTGGATATTCTTTCAACAGATTGTGAAAGAAACATCTGTTGCAAGATGTGGACTAGAATGCTTAAGGCGATTAACCATGCTATATCACGGGTCAGGCAAACTATTTGATTCTTTTTTACAAAAAATCAATTTTTGAACTCAATATTTAACAATAATCACCAACACAATACCTTATTATAGAGGAAAAACAGGCAGCATTGTCACATAACGTAAAAAAGGGATTTTCTCTATCTTAGTTTCAATAGATGCACAAAAACAGAGAGAGGAAAATGTGCCAACTACTTTCAAAAAATAAAAAAGTTCAGCCAAAATAGAAGGAAAATACATTCTTTGGAGCAAGTTACTAGAGTTCTTGATATTTTATCTCCCCTCAAAAGGAGAACAACTTCAAGACTTTGACTTGTATCCCCGGAGTTAAATGTACAGAGTGGATTGGTATTTGATTGTACCTGAGAAATCTGCATGCAGGGGTCTGTGGCTATTGGAGTGAAGTACCAGAGCAGAAAGAGAGATGTCTGCCTTTCCTCTGAATGTGGGAGGGGCAAGGACGTACAGAATTTTCTTTTGGATCAGATATGGGCTAGTTTGAGAGGAAAAGTCAGTCACTTAGAATCACGTAAAATGGATTTACTCAATATGACCTCCAGAAGAGATGTGACTCAGAAAATTGGTGAACCCTTAGAATTAAGAGGTAAATTGACAGGTTGTCAGCCAGAGGTAGCTTCCACCCTGTCACAAGAAAGATAGAAAAAGCTCCAAGTAGGAAATGCTTCCAGAAACACATGAAAGTTCAGTACATGAGAAGCACTCAGTCTTTCTGCAAAGCCCTGAGAGCACCATTGCCAGAGCGTGACAATAACAGTCAGGGAAGAACATTCCTCCACCTATTCCTTCTCTCTCCCAGTGTAATCCTTGAGGATCATTCATAGAAAGTAATACAGAGAGAAGTGGTAGCTGGCAGAGCTAATAAATAAGTGAACCTCCTTGGCCCCAATGTAGGGTTCATGAAATAAAGAATACTAACACCAGAGCAAAGGGAAACCTTTAGTATTAAATTAAATGTAGTGTTTTAGTCATTCCAGTGAACTGGGCATTTAGATTTGGGAACATCTTGAGATTCCATCTCAGAAGCTGAAAAATAAAACCCGACAGAATGAATATGAAGAGATTGAGAGGAGAAAAATATATTTTATGACACACATCTTATAGAGAACTATTATTTCAATGAATTGGTTATAGATATAACATGCATGTGAAATTGGGGCATTATTTGTTATCAGAATCTTAATGTAATAAAATAAATATATAAAATATATTATATAATTATAATAAAATGATAAATAATAATAAAATACAATAATATTTCAATTATTTAGTTTTAGAGATCCTTTCTTCCCCAAAACTTGTCTGAGAGCAACGTGGACATCCTTGTTTCTGAGACTGTAAACCATGGGGCTTAATAATGGAGTGACAACGGTGTACATCACTGTTACCAGCCTGACCTTGCCAGATGCATACTTTGCTGTTGGCCTGAGGTAGATGTAGGAAGCACAGCCATAGTGAACAATAACAACAGTGAGGTGAGAGGCACAGGTGGAAAAAGCTTTCTGTCTGCCTTCAGCAGAGGGAATCTTTAAGATCGTCCTCAGAATGCAGAGATAAGAAACACAGAGGCATAAAAATGGTACCACAACTGCAAGAACCCCACAGATGCACACAACAAATTCATAAACATCTGTATTGGTGCAAGCCAGACGAATGACTGGGGTGATGTCACAGAAGTAATGGTTGACCTTGTTGGCACCACAGAAAGGGAGGCTGAAAACTAAATTCACTAATATAAGTGAGGCTGAGAAGCCTCCAATCCCACAGGCGGCTGCCAATTTTCCACAGACCTGCCAATTCATAAGGGTGGGGTAACGCAGAGGATGGCAGATGGCAGCATAGCGATCATAACCCATCACTCCCAGTACCAGGCAGTTGTTCATAGCAAAACCCAGGAAGAAGAACATTTGAATGGCACAACAGATGAAGGAGATTGTCCTGGCCACAGAGAGGAGATTGATGAGCATCCTGGGTAGGATGACAAACGTGTAGAAGGTCTCTGATGTTGAGAGAATGCCAAGGAAGAAGTACATTGGAGTGTGGAGATTCTGATCTTGATGGATGACACTAATGATAGTGACATTGCCACTGAGAATGACAATATAGAGGAGGAGAAAAACCACAAAGAGGGCCAGCTGAATTTCACCAAGGCTCGAAAAACCCAGCAACAGGAATTCAGTCACCACGGTGAGGTTTTCTGCCATGACCTGCAATAAAGAGGGAAGAAGTAAGAAGTGTTCAGTACATCAATATAATAATCCGATGTTTGCAGTTCTGTATTCCTTTCTGGAGGTGCTAGGAAAGAATCTTGCCTTTTACTTGCCTTTTCCAATTTCTGGCAGCCTCTTAACCATTGATTCATAGTCCCCCTCCTCTATCTTCAAAGCCACCAAAGTTACATCTTTTTCTCTGACTCTCTGATTCTTTCTTCCACTTTTTAGAATCCTGTGATTACATCAGATGCACTCAAATAATACAAGATAATCTCTCTATCAGAAGGTTACAGAATTAGCAAACTTAATTCTATCTTGCAGCCTTAATTCTCCTTTTTCATGTAACCTAACATATTCACAGGTTCTACGAATTAGTATATGGACACCATTGGGGGGCCATTATTCTGCCTACTACAATTAGCAACCAACAATCCAAAAATGAAATAAAGAAAACAATTCTACCTGCAATATCAAAAATATGCATATATATTTTTATGATTAAATTTAACAAGAGAGGTGCAAGACATATACACAGAAAACCACCAAACCTTTTTGAGAACATTAAAAAAGACTGAAATAAAGGAAAAGACGTCCATGTTCATGGGTCGTAAGACTTAATATCAGTAAGAGGCAATTCTGAGTAAACTGATCCATAAATTCAACATAAATCCTATCAAACACCAGCTTTCCTTCTAAAAATTGAAAAGATAATCATAAAATTTATATGGAAAGATACCAGAATAGACAAAATAATTGTGAAAAAGAAGAGCAAAGATTGAGAATTTATACTTTGTATATTCAAAACTATGTAGAGACAGTAATTAAGACAGCCTGGTACTTACATATAGTTACACATATAGATTAATGGCTAGAATTGAAAGTTCAGAAATAAACACTTCAAAAGCTATCATTATGAGAATGAAGAAGCACACTGCAGACAGAAAAAAATATATTTGCAAAATATATATCTATTAAGGAATTTGTACTCAAAAAATAAGTTATTATTATAAT
Organism: Diceros bicornis minor; assembly: GCF_020826845.1. Classification (NCBI taxonomy): domain Eukaryota; kingdom Metazoa; phylum Chordata; class Mammalia; order Perissodactyla; family Rhinocerotidae; genus Diceros; species Diceros bicornis. Next base: position 63,129,390 of record NC_080743.1, read on the forward strand.
AAAGTGATAAGAGAAACACACAGTTAAAATGAGCAAACACTTTAAATGGACATTTCAACGAAGTTTATCAGCAGCTAATAGGTGGATGAAAATACGCTCAACATTGTTAGTCATTAGGGAAATGCAAATTAAAACTACAAAGAGATGACTGTTCACACACACTACCATGGCTATAACTAAACAGACACTAAAAGATGCTGGTAAGTGTAAGGAGAGACAAAAATCCTCACATATTGCTGGTGTAAATGTAAAATTATGCAGTCACTTTGGAAAATAGTTTGGCAATTTTTTATAATAATAATCATAAACTTAATTTATGACCCAGCAATCTCATTCCTAGGAAGCTACCGAAGAAAAGACTAGCCGCACAAAGACTTTTATGCAAATATCATAGTAGCATTATTCATAAAAGCCAAAAGAGGACTATATCCAAATACCTATCAATATATGAATGAATAAACAAAAGTTGAATTCTATTCAGCAATAAAAAAAAAAAAAAGAACTAGAGGTACGTACCATATTATAAATTAGCTGCAAAGATATTATACTGAGTAAAAGTAACCAAGTGCAAAAGACTACACTGCAAATTCCATTTCTATGAAATGTCCAGTAAAAGAAAATCTATACAGGTAGAAAGTAGATTAGTTGTGACCACAGGCTAGGGGTAGAATGGGATTTGACAGAAACAGGCAAGAGGTATGTTTTTGGGATAATCAAAATGTTCTAAAACTGGATTGTGGTGAAGATTACACAACTCTATCAACTTATACAATCAAAATACATGAATTTTTGCTATATTAAGCTATTTTTAAAAAGTTATTTTGTATAAAATTCATAGACAGCATATTGGTGGGATTTTTTGTTTTTTTTCTTTTTGGCCGAGGAAGACAGGCTCTGAGCTAACATCTATTGCCAATCCTCCTCCTTTTTTTTTTTCCCCCAAAGCCCCAGTAGATAGTTGTATGTCATAGCTGCACATCCTTCTAGTTGCTGTATGTGGGATGCAGCCTCAGCATGGCCGGAGAAGCCATGCGTCAGTGCGCGCCCGAGATCCAAACACGGGCCGCCAGTAGCAGAGCGCGCACACTTAACCGCTAAGCCACGGGGCCGGCCCTTTTTTTTTTTTTTTTGTATATGTGTCTGTTTTAATCACTAACTAGAGGTCTTTGGGGCATTAGGATCCATTTAATATTCATTATTTTAGTCTTCCCTAGGATCTTTAAGTGTTCCTGGACACATCACAGATCTTCAAAAATATTTTGTAAAAATCATTAAAAATAATTAATTATTTGCATTTTCAGCCTGACAACATAGAGTTTACCATGCTAGTCATGCCCTATTCTGTCTCCACTCCCACTTAATATAGTCATAACTATGTACAAAAAAAGAAGAGAAGATTGTATACTTGAATGGAGAGTTGGGAGATAGGGTCTATCAAATTCAATACAGATAGATTGAGTTAAGATTGCGAATTATAACTGTCTCACTTGTTCCCTTTTTTGAACAACTACAATACTGATTTTCAACATATTCAAACTGATGGGACCAAATGACACGTTATCTGTATTTATATACAGAATAACCGCTTTCTGAAGTCACCAAAATTATCCCTACCACCTTTCTCTTTCATTTCTCTTATCCATCATCATCTCTATTTATAGATACACATGGTGTCCACCATACCTAATAGAAAACATAGTCTATGATAGAATCATTGAATTCTGATACATAAACTACTTTTAGAAAAAACAGTGTATATGGGTCATGGGGCCACAAAAAGCAATGTAAGTTGGGGTCAGGGATTTGAAAGTTTTTTTTTCTGTAGTAAAAAAAGCAAAGAAACATGAACTACTATTGGTTTTCTAGAAGAATAAATCAAATACAAATAGTCAGGGAAAACAAGAACACTTTTTAGCCATAAAGAATCCCATTAAGTAAATTATCTTAGATCAATTGTGTTCTATTTATAGCACATCTACACCTCCCCTCAAATTCTAAAAGGTAGGAAAAAAGAATTTTTTAAATTTCCTTTTTATTCAATGTGTTAACAAGTATTCATGTGGGAGAAATCTATCTTTGATCAAGGTTAGGAAAACGGTAAAAGACCAAAGCAACATAAGATAAAACATGCAGGAACAAACAGAAAGAGAGAATAAACCTAAAGACTTGAAAAAGAATCAAATCATGCAAATATATAATAAAGTTCAGCAAATGACAACTGCACAACAAAATATAACAAAAGAAAAAACCAAGAGAAAAACAGCCACAAACATAAGAAAATTCTGGCAAAACTGATGAACATTAGTTAAATATATTTAAATGAAATAGAAAAATACTTTAATTAGGATTAAACAGAAAGTAACAGACATAGAAGAAATACAGAGCAGATTCAACATGCAACATACTGGAGTCCTTATAAAAAAAACCTAATATTTAAAATTATTAAAGAAAGCTTCCTTGAAATAAAAGACCTGCAACTATACATTCAAATGATTCTTCTTCCTTTATCCTTTTCATATTCTTGACTGTCCAAATATTCAGGAAAACTGATTAAAAACAGTCAAGTCTAAGACATATCCAAGTCCAACTATCATAATTAAACATGAAGAAAAATTACCTGTGCCTTTGAATAAAAATTTTCATCACTAACAATAAAAAGAAAATCAGTTGGAAATCATACTTTTTGGCAGCAATATAAAATACATGATGAATGTTGAGATTTTTAAGAAATTCAAGGAAAGAAAATTTGACCAAGAATTTTTATGACAGACATACTGTCCTTGGGTATTAAAGATATAAAAAAAATAGTTTTAAATGTACTAACGCTTCGGGAATATGAAAACACTCTCTTTTCTTGATGACGTCACTAGGCGAAGAGTTCTATTCATCAACAGTTGTCTGGAGGGTCTTGTAACAAAGGAACAGGTGGTGGACATGGAATAAATACACCTACTGTAGACCTAAGACCCAAACAAGTGGGAAAAAAGATGAAAACATACTACATAAATGGTAATATTTAAGTAACACATTTAAAACATAAGTTAGGGGCCAGCCTTCTGGCGTAGCAATGAAATGTGCATGCTCCGCTGCTGGCAGCCCGGGCTCGGATCCCGGGCGTGCACTGACGCATTGCTTGTCAGGCCATGCTGTGGCAGCGTCCCATATAAAGTGGAGAAAGATGGGACTCCAGTATGTTGCCCCAGTCTTCCTCAAAAAAAAGAGGAGGATTGACATGGATGTTAGCCTAGGGCTGATCTTCTTCGCACACACACACAAAAAAACATAAGATAGGAATGAAGTGAGAAATTGGGAAGTAGGAAAAGCTTACTTCTTGCTGCATAAATAATAGATGAGACTCAATGGCCATCATTTAAAATTGATCAAATACGAAATGCCTATGAAAAACAGACTAAAGGTTTAAAAAATCAGGCATACTCTTAAAGCAGAACTTAACTCTATGCAATATATAAGACACAACTATAACAAAATAATTCAGAAAGGCTGAAAAATAAGGAGAAAGGAAATTATACCCAGCACACAGAAACCAAAAAAAGCAAGTGTGATCTTGATGTTTGACAATTTAAAATTCAAACCAAGAACATTACATGAACAACAACAAAAACAGTGGCTAAAGATACTTTTAATGATAACAGCAACAATTCATAATGAAATTGTAATAGATATGAATGTTCGTCCCCCCAAAAAACACAGGCGCTACCTTCATAATTAAGAAGCTATAAAGTATTTACAAGGAGAAACAGGCAGACATGCTAATAAACTTTAGTAAACCACTTAACTTTAACTTTAATAAACCACCCTGTTTACAACAAATTGAGAAGAAAATTATACCTAAGCGTTTAAGAGACCAAACCAACAAAATCAGTAAAGTTATCCTGTAGGTATATATTGAACTTGTATTTCAATAAAAGAGTATTCACGTTTTTTTCAAGACACATAAAATATTTACGAATATTGAATATTAAGTCACAATGAAAACTTCAATCAATGTCACAAAATGGAAAAGATACAAACAGTATACCCTAATCTCAATATAACAAATTATTAATGGGTAATAAAACAAAAAGGATCTTCCACCTGATAATTTTAATATATTATTAAACAACTGTTGGGTCAAGGGTAAATACAAAGTAAAATAAAATAAGTTTTAGAAAATAATATCGATTATACTCTACATAATAGAGCTAAGTTGAAAGAAGTGATGAGAGGAAATTTAAAGCTTAATTAAACATACAAATGAAAATTTAAAAAATAATAATCATTACAAAACATCAGAAAGTAAAAAATAGAACAACAAATTAAGGAGAAATACAAAGGAAAAAATAATAAAAATAAATTTTAAAATAATGATGTGGAAAAAGAGAAAAACAATGGAATACATGCATGCATGCACACATATGTTACCTCTTTGGAAAAACTAGACAAAATGTACAAACTACTACTAGTTTATGCAGAAAAAGTAAAAGAAAGTGTAAATATGCATAGTACAAAATGGCAAAGAATATAACCATTTCAAGGAAGAAATTTTGAAATTTCACAATAGAATCATTTGTACAAATCTTTCAAAGAAATTTGGAAGTCTAGATGAAATGAATAATTTTCTAGAAAAGTAATTCCCTGATGTGATTCAGTAAAAACCAAAATAGCTATATAGGGGATTTTCTTCAAAGAAATAGAGGATATTATCATAGAGCTACCCCTCAAATAAGACACTATGCCAGTACTTTTTCACAGAGAATTTAAACAAACCTTAAAACATGAGGTGATCTCAATGCCATCTAAACTGTTTTGACATATAATAGTAACTCAGTAGACCTTTTTTAAGAAATAGAAAGAGTTTAGATCATCAACTCACATAGTGTTGAGAAGCTCTTGTGGAGATGTCAGTAATATGCAAAATACTTTAAAGTATGAGAAAAAATATATCACCAGGTTGAAAACTTGAAAAACTAAGCTTCAAGACAATGACAGATTACCAAAGAGTAGTAAATAACCAGTAATTTGACTGTATAAAATTAAATATTTATTTGCAACAAAAGCACAGTCAGAAATATAAGAAAACAAACAAAATGGAATGTTACCAAAAATATTATCAAAATTTTAATACTAATATAAAACACTACAAACTAATCGAGAAAATAACTAAACTCTAAAGTAGAAAACAGCATACAGTTTATAAAATAGGAATAAGCATACAGTCTATAAAATAGGAATAAAGTACATTAAACATATAAAAATTTGTTTCAGTTCATTTAAAACGTACTCCAAATTAAAAGTAAACTGAGAGAACCTTTAGACTCATCAAATTAGCAGTGTTGATATGCACCATATTACGGGCAACTTGTTAGTTGGATCTTAAATTGGTTATAAACTTAGGTAAAGAAAATTAGCAAAATGTCTTTGGCTTAATTTTGTGGGTTAACTAGGAGTTATTCTAAAATCTAATGGTGTCTCAGTCATTGTTTAAAATTATTGCAAAATGGTTGACTAGTGCCTAGGGATTAAAATTGTGTTTTTCATTGTGGATCTTGCAATGCATCAACGTCATAAATTCTGACTGTGCAGAGCTATGATGATAGGCATGGACTCTTGGGTAAATCTAAGATACCCTGGAAATAATTTTTTAAAAATAAACATATGATGAGGGGCAGGCCCGGTGGCGCAAGTGTTTGAGTGCACGTGCTCTGCTGCGGTGGCCTGGGGTTCGTCAGTTCGGATCCTGGGCGCACACAGACACACTGCTTGGCGGGCCATGCTGTGGTGGTGTGCCATGTAAAGTGGAGGAGGATGGGCACAGATGTTAGGCCAGGGCCAGTCTTCTTCAGCAAAAAAAAAAAAAAGAGAGAGAGAAGGATTGGTAGGTGTTAGCAAAGGGCTGATCTTCCTCACAAAAAAGAAAAAATGTATGATGTGGGGAAAAATGGAAACTTAACAAAATATGTCAAGACCCTTGAATATATTCATCCAATTTGTTCCAGTAATTCTATTTTTGGAAAATTACTCTACTAACAGATTCATGCATAAAGATGTATTTATAATAAGGAACATTTGGAAGTCATAATACAAACTTTTGTTAGGTGTTTGTATTAGGTTGCAGAAAGATAATATTGTTTCGTAGATGTGAGTATGGAACCTGGGGGCAGTAAACTTGGATTTGGATCTCAATTCTACCATTCACTGATTGTGTGGCTTTTAACAATTTACTTAACCTCTCCATGTTACAGTGTTCTCATCTGGGAAATGGGCTGTTGTGAGGATAAATGTGCTAGCATATGTAAAGTACTTTAAAGTACCTGCTACATAAGAAGCGCTGTATCAGTGATATTATTTTCCACTAGAAAAACTATTATTTTTCTTGCTAGGCTCTTTTGTTTCTAAATGAATCAGTCATAATAAGACAGTGATTTTGAAACTTTATGCCTATTCCATCACTGAGATTATATAAGCAAGTTAGTGGTCAACAATAGCAGTTTTAAAACCCAAATAGAGTAGATGAGAGAAGGAGAGATATTTAGGAAGAAGCACACAAAGTATGAGTAGCTCTTGCTTCAAGTGAGTCTTTCGTTTCAGTCTGTGTGTGTGTATGTGCCTATGCCTGCTGAGTGGCAATTACATTATATTTTTCACTTTGTCTTGCAGGTAGAACTAAGAACATAGAATATACAACACAGTGGCTGACAGCTTTGTTGGAAAATGAACTTTCTTTACCTCTTCAAGCCCCCTGACTTCCATATCTGGTGTTTTTGACAAGACTAATTCTTCTCTAGAGGCAGAACTCTGGAATCTGAAGAGATTCAGTGTTTCTAAAAGAAAAATAAATATCTGTGGTACTCTTTTATTTTCAACAATGTTTGTCTTTCCTCTTTCATAGTAGGGCCTGAAAGGGGAAATTAGAAGAATCAAATCTGTTCAAGGCAAGAGTCTATAATATTTTTTTCCTCCAATGATTTGGTCTAAGGAGAGCAATTGGAAGAGATGATTCTCAAGAGTTATTTGGGCAGCAAGCATACGGAGGTTGAGAAAGAGAGGCATGGCAGTTCAGATACAGAGAACAGCTTGGACAAGGTGGCAAGAAATAGGAGAATAAATAGCAAAGTGAGTATTGACATAGTTCAACTGGGAAGAAGTGGTAAATGCAGGGACATTAAAATTTACATTTAACCAAGTATCTTTTACTCAAAACCCTATAAAATCTCTGAAAACTTTATAATATTCCAAAATCTTTATGAGAAAGAAAAAAGGCTCATGACAATTTGGTTTCTCACTACACTCAAAACTCATCTCTTCCAGCTCCCAGATTTTATCCCGATATTTTAATCACATGGAACTTCTTTATGTATTTCACTGAGCATGCAGTGAGCCATGTCATATCACAGCAATGCCTTTTCCTGGGTTCAGGCCGATCTTCTGATCTCTTAGGAAAAAGCAAATCATTTGCTACCAAGGCAGGTTCCCATAGTCCTTCTTTCAATTGGACAAATATTTATTGGGTACACACTAAGTTGCAGCCACTCCATTAGGTATTTGAGATATATGCATAAACAAAATAAAGATCCTTGCCCTTATGGAACATGTATGCTAGAACTTCTCACATTTTATATAATTCTGAATAACGTTCTCTGGTGCCTGGGAGAATTAGAGATCTTAGAAGGCAGACACCACGTTGTTGTTCATTTGACAAACTTTATGTGCCAGGCACAATGTATTCACAGGCATCTCTCTAACCTCGTCATCCTTACAGTTCCCAGCAAATAGCATATATTCAAAATGTATGTGAGAAAATCAATAACTGAACAAATTAATACATGAACAAATCGTTGTAACTGGTTTGTTGTCATTTGTCATGTAACTGGTAAAGATACTTCCAGTGAGCAAAGGAGGCCAGAGAAAGATTTATATTATGAAGAAAGCACTAGATATGAAGGCACAAATTCACGTTCTCCTTTCAGCATTTTCTTTGAGTAAATAATTTACTCTTCCTGAGTCTTAATTTTCTCCTCTGCAATTTGGGATATTCTGAGGGTTAATGGGCAGTGTAAGTAAAAAAATGTAGCCCGGGAAGTACACATAAGAGCCTTAATTAAATATTCCCTTCAGAGATTGATAGCGTGGATACTTATGACCATTCTGCAATATCTGTAATGTTTTCCTTTTTTCTTAACCTTAAGACCTCAACCTGAGCACTATCTTGTCTCCCCATGCGGCTACTTTGCATATTATCACCCCTCAGTCCTTCACTATCATGTACGCTTAGACCACAATTCTCAAAATATCTTCAACAATTTCTAAATTGAACGTAAGATGAAAAGCATAACTAGTTATCATCTTTGAGATGACATAATGTGCTATAAGATTGTAGATAATTTAATGACTCTTTTTCTTGACTATGAAACAAAGAACCAAGTCATCAATGCGAGCGAGTTCCATGTTCCCCACAATGCAAGTCCTGGGGTACAGTGGAATGCAGTCGTCTTGTCTCCTAACCATGGCCCAAGGCCTTTAAGGATATGTCCAAGTAATTTGTCACAAACAGCACCACTTTCAGTATATGACAGATATTCCTCTCATTCTCTTAAAAATTTTCAAACTAATAACAGAAGAATCACCTCACTCCTAGGAACGATGTTCATTGTGCCTCTTCTGAATGGCCTGCCCCAGCTACAACTCTAATGAGTCTTATTAAAAGTCATTTTTCTGGTCATTAGCATTAGTGTAGATGCCCTGCTGGGTAATTTCACTACCCAGCACCCTAGGGAGCCATTCTCACATTGCTCTTGATAGATGTCCTGCCTTCCCTTAATTAGAAACTGATCCAAGGTGAAAATGGACCTGGAAGCTCTCTTTCTCTCTCTCTTTTTTTTTTTTTTGTGAGGAAGATCAGCCCTGAGCTAACATCCGTGCTAATCCGCCTCTTTTTGCTGAGGAAGACCGGCTCTGAGCTAACATCTATTGCCAACCTTCCTCCCTTTTTTTTCCCCCCAGAGCCCCAGTAGATAGTTGTACGCTATAGTTGCACATCCTGCTAGTTGCTGTATGTGGGCCGGGACCCCAGCAAGGCCGACCAAGCAGTGCGTCGGTGCGTGCCCGGGATCCGAACCCGGGCCGCCAGTAGCGGAGCACGAACTTAACTGCTAAGCCACGGGGCCGGCTCTGGAAGCTTTCTTGCAAAAAGATAAACCATGCAATAAGCTAGGGGAATTTGTTAGTTTCCTATTTTAGACACCCTAGTGAAGTGACTCATTAGAAATCTGGAGGCTACTGAACACTATCAACAGAAAAGTCCTTTTAACCCCCTCCCGTGGGCCTCCTTCTGCAGTTCCCACTTTTCATCCTTTGCTTGGAGTGCTTTTCCATCCTGTACTCCAGCCTCTATTTCAAATGAGAGGAGTATGTTTTGAGAAATGACAGAACAATGGACTGGCATAGATCCAGCAGTGAGAGAAGCAAAAATCAAATCTGGGGGATGCAATGCAGTGTGAAATTACTCAGTTGCAGGACCCAGAAACACCATGTATGTATTTATTCATTTAAAAAGCGTATATGAAGTTCTCACTTCTATCATGAAATGCGTTACAATCAGGTGGTGTGGGCTTAAAGAATGACATTCATCCTTAGGAAATTCTTTGCCTCCTCCCCATGGAGGAGGCAAAGAAAGCACTGACTCAGTATGCCATGATGGGGGGCTATGAGAAGGATATGAATATGAGATATGCATGTCTCTGTGAGAGCATATGGAAAAGAAATGTGACTTACATTGTAGAGGTTAATAAAACCTTCTTACAGGAGCTTATCCTTGTGTGAATTCTTGAAATCTGAGTAGTAGGTAGACAAAAAAATGAGAAAGAATAAATTTCAGGAAAATATGGAATAATGTATGTAAAAGTGAGGAGGCATGAAACAGAACACCATGTGGAACAGCAAGTTCTTTGGTTAAGGAATTAAAATCTACCTTCAGATCTGTTAGCAGCTATTGGAGGATTTATAAGCTGGGACATTGTCTGATGAAATTTTCATTTACAAAGATGATGATGATGACATTGATGATGATGATCAACTTTTACATAGTGCTTAGTGAATGGCAGATGCTGTCCTAAGTGTTGAACACACTTTATATAATTTAATCCTCACAACAACCCAAGACTTCCCTGACAGCAGTGTGGACAATGGATTGGGGTCAACCAGAATTGAAATTCTTACAACGATACAAAGGAAACAGAATGGTTATTTCTATGGAAATGGAGAAGGAATGTAATTGAAGAACTGTAGGCCAGTAGAATCTCTAGGACTTAGTGACTGATTTAATGTGTAGTGTGAGGAAAAAGAAATGTGAAGATGATGGCCATGTGCATGGTTTGGATGCCTCGGTGAATGGCGTTAACATTCACCAAGATATAGCATGAAGAGAGCAGAGAAAATTTGAGGGCAGAAATTGGTGAATTTAATTTGGACTTTCTCATAACCCCTCACAACACTTACTCGAACTCTCTCAGAGAGTGGAGCCAGATAATCAACAACTGGCCTGGTGAGGGGTGACAAGCTAGTTTAAAGCAAAGGATACGGACTCAGGTCAGTCCACGGTTTGAGTCACAGTTCTATCCCTTGCATTTGAGTGACTTGGACAAGAAACAACTTCTCCAGTTTGCAATTATATCATCTGAAAAGTGAGACTGATAATAACTATTACAGGGAAGTCTTGTGAAGTTTAAACAAAATACTTTATTAAAAATGTTTGTGAAACATAAGACAACATAAAAATGTAAGTTATTATTACAGCTATGTAGAGTGATTCAGACAGGGTGCACCACTTGCCCAAGGATGTACAGCTGTCAGGACAGGACAACAAATTAGATTTTGAGTTCCATGTTGTCTGAAATAGAAATCTGTGGGAGTCCCTACCTTTACAGGAATCCAAATGGATAGTTTATTCTTTGAGTGATGTTATTAGTATTAAGATTGGATTTATGCAGATGCTTTCATGCTACTTCACTTTCTCTCTTGGTGAACAAAGGCACAATTTGGTGAAATGATGGAACAGATTTGGTCATGGAGACCACAGTTGTTGAATAGAGCTAAACTAAATGATTACAATGGAAATAAAATAGGATTTGGGAGTCTTGCTGGCTTTATCTTCCAACCCTTCTCTTGAAGGAAAGATTGCTTAAATCTCAGAACGGTTTCAGTGAAAGAATAGAGGAGAAAACTAAAGACCATTCCACAGATGAGAGTCCTAAGGAATGACATTTTGGTCATACCAATGAAACTTCTAAGCCAGCTTTAGTCCCTAGGATTGACACTAGAGTCATCCTCTAAAATGTTGTCCAGAATGCCTCTTGCATTTAGAGAACTGTGTTTCAAGGGAGACCAAGAACAAGGGGTGACAGCATTGCAAGGTGAGAGGAGAACCAGACTAAGAATAATAAGAGACCTGGGTTAATTTCAGCTATCCTACTTACTGCTGTTTTGAAATTCTTGAGCAGTGATACAAAGGAGACAAGATGAGACTGTAGAAATGGAGAAGGGATATGACTTAGAAACCTGTAAGCCAGTAGAATCTATAAGATTTACTGGCTGATTTAATGTGTGGTGCAAGAAAGAAAAAAAAAGAAAGGCAAAAGTCACTTTCAGATGCATGAGCTGGCTACCTGAAAGAATAGAGTTGAAAATCACTAAGGCAGGGCATGACGATGGCTACACAAACTTGGCGGCAGAAATGGCAGAATACGCAAGGCTATTCATAGTACAACATCCTTTTTATTCTGGGCACTATAGAGGGAACAAGGCTGACAAAGTTGTATTTATTATAAAATCTGTGCCCTCAGGAAAGTCAAATTTGTTCTAGAGAGAGACAAAAAATGATTATGTGGCCCTGCTTGCCTCCAATTCATCCAGCTCTTTCTTGCTTCACGGCTATTGTACATGTTGTTCCTTCTGTCTAAAAGGATCTCCCCAAATAACTCCCTTTACATAGTGACTCCTACTTAGCCTTCAGTTTATAGATTACGTTAATTATCCAGAGAATCCAGATCCACAGCATTCAACACGAATTAGGTTTATTTTAGTATCCTCTCCTCTAGCTCCTGCATATACTTTTCCTTCAGAGAATAGATGTCAATTTGTGGTAAACTATGTTTCCTTGAATTTGTTTCTTCACTGGGTCTCTCCTAAACCAGACCATAGGTCTATGAGGACAGAGACCACATATATTTTGTTCATCATCAATTTGCAGTAGCTAAAGGAGTATCTGATACATATTAAGCAATAAATAGTTATTTGTTGAAGTAATAAGAGATATAATAAAAATAAATCCTGGGTGCTATGAGACCACAAAGAAGGCAGAGCCTAATATCAATGGCAGAGTGTGACAGGGAGACAAGAACGCTTTAGAGAGAAAGTGAGAGAGTATCTGAGATTGTCCTGAAATATGAGATAAGATATGAAAATTAAATAAAGGAGAGCAGCTACTCCAAAGAGAAGAAGAAGCACATGAGAAAACACGGAAGAATACAGAATCATGTCTCTTTGAAGACCCGTAAAAAATTGATTAGCTACAGAATGCATAATTAGGCACACATGAGAAATGGATAAGAACAATGTTAAAAATAATAATGCCAGAGAGGTAAACAGAAACTAGATAATAAATTCTTGCTAACAGAGGACACCTGGCTTTATCCTGTATAGCAAAGGGAGTCACTGAAGGATTTTTCCATCGATTTTCTAGCCATTAGCGAACTTGAGCACTCCATACTATTAACGTTAACTAAATCCCTTTGCTTAGATTACTTGAGATACTTCAGCAATTAGTCAATGTTAGTAGCTGCCTTGAAGAGAAAAAAAATAGGTATGGTTACCAGGGAATGAATATGAGAGCTACAGCAGGATAGTATGGGAAGGACATACCTATATATGGGAAGGAGACTCCGTAATGAGGTTCCAACCTCAAACAAAGGAAGGACTGAACAATCTCAAGTAAAGACATTTCATTGGTAGATTGAGGAGGGTGAATCAGGGACCAAAAAGGGCCACTAAGTTTTGCTGTAGTGTGAAAGGGTCCAAGATTACCTGTCATCTTCAGGAAAGGGAAAATAGATAGTAGGAGGGGTAGGGATAGTCATATTTTCATCTTCTGTTCCTTGTAACTAAACAGCTTGGATGCATCTTTGCTCTCATCAGTTGACATATTTGCTTTTGAACAATCATTCTTTCGACCAGTGAAATATGATGAAATTTGTTCTAAAAATGAGTAATCCTTTCCCACATCTGCATAGCCATCTTAGAGTATCATTGATGGTAGAAAGCCAGAATCTCTTAACTTCTTTGAGCCTCTTTCTCCTCCTATGTATAGTGTCCTTATGTTACAGTGTGTTTTACACTTAAAGGAGAAACTATGAAAGTACACATTTTGCATCAAAGACATACAATTAACTGAATAGTTAAAACTTGACTCTTTAATTAATAGGATATGAAGTTTGGCCCATTACTCTTCGAAGGGCTGATTTGAATTCCTTGTTTCTCGTATTGTAAATCATTGGATTGAGCAATGGAGTGAGGATGGTATAAGACACAGATGTTAGGATGTCTTGATTAGAAGAGTAGTTGAACTTGGGCCTTAAGTAGATGAAAGAGGCACAACCATAATGAACAGTGATCACAATGAGATGAGAGGCGCAGGTAGAAAAGGTCTTGTATCTTCCAACAGTGGACAGAATTTTTAGAATGGCAGAGATGATGCAGATGTAGGAGACCAGGATAAGTAACAATGGAATAACTAAGGCAAACACGGCAAGCATGAATATGACCAACTGACTGAGGCGAGAGTGATAAGATGCCAACTTGAGGACAGGAGAGGTGTCACAGAAGAAGTGATGGAGTTGGTTGGAGGAGTGGAAGGGCAAGTGAAATATCAGGCAGGTGATGACTAACAAGAAAGTAAAGCCACAGGTACAGGCAGCAGCCACTAGTCCCAAACATACCCCATGTCCCATGAGCACTGTGTAATGCAGAGGGTTACAGATGGCCATGTAGCGATCATAACTCACGGCTGCCAACAGGAAGGAGTGAGAACAGCCGAGGAAGAGGAAGGAAAACATCTGGATGGCAAATCCCAGGAAGGAGATGGTCTTCTTCTGGGCCAGCAGGTCAGCCAGCATCTTTGGTACAATGACGAAGGTGTGACAAGTCTCAGAGCAAGAGATAACAGCAAGGAAGAAGTCCATGGGGGCATGAAGGGCTCTGTCCTGGATGATGGTGGAAATCATGATGGCATTGGTGCCCAGAGTGAACAAGTAGAGAAGCAGAAAGACAACGAACAACAGCAGCTGCAGCCTGGCCAGAGGTGAGAATCCAAGGAAGACAAACTCTCTCACCAAGGTCTCGTTGACCCATTCCATGGAGAGCCCTTCTATATAGGAGAATGAGGGACAGAGACAGAGATCAGGATCCAGGGAGGAGAGTAGAAATGTATGGGAAACTCAGCACAAAGTGTGCAGGTGGCAGGCATTTCCAGATGTTTGGTGGAATTCTCTCTTGAAAATGTCTGCTAAAATAAGAATCAAGGCTAAACACGCGACAGAATAACTGACAACCACTTAAGAAGCTTTCTCTAAGACTAAGAACATGTCATCTCACTAGCCACAGATAGAAGAATTGTCTAATAGTTTTCCTTTATATTTTACTCATAAAGTTTTTTCTTGCTCACTACTAGCCCAGGGAAACTAGTTCTCCAAAAGTGAAAAATATGGTTAACTTCAGCTATCTGAACTTGATCAGAACGTAGAATGAAAGAATGAGTAGTGTTCAGACACAAACATGTGAACCTCAGTTTATCCAACCATAAAATGGGGAGGGAGAGGAAGAATTAGATGATCTCTGAGCAAAAGTGTGAGTGGATTTGTGTTTATTGATGAATTATTATATGCTAAGTTGTGTGGTAAGCACATCATATACCTTATGTCAATTATTCATTGCAACAATCTTATGTCAACATCCAAAACAAGAGGGAAAAATGAGAGTCTTTAATATTATTTCTGACAGACTAACAATAGATCAATTAGAAACATTACCGGAGGTTCTGCAAACTAGAGCACTGAGCTAAAGGTGGAACAGAAGATAACACTAGTCTAAAGAAAAGTTTTTCCTTTTTCAGGAAGAGAAGAGTCACCACAGTAGTAGAAAAGTACTAATTAATGTTAAGGCATTTTGCGCTACACTTCATTTTCCCCTTGTAAGTGCCTCGGAGAAACTCATTGAAATAGAGTTTCGCAAAAATGGCTCAGTGCTTGTTGCAGAGAGTGCGAGACAATCGGATAATTCCAGGTTCCATTTCCCTGACATAAATCAAAAGCTTTATCACTTTTATATATTTTTATGTAAATAAGATTTTTTTTTAATATTCCTCTACTAAACACAGTTTTCAAACTGCTAGAAAGAATTATTTCTAAAGTCATTTTTAGGCCTTACATCAGATAATTTTTTCATGAGTGTATTTCCCAACTGCCCAAGCTTAAGAAGTAAAGAAATTAATTCTCTTGATGCAAAAATCATCTAGCATTTTTATGTATCCAGTCTTCATTTATATACTTTTCAGTATATTTATATACTTTTACATTATTTTGTGTTGAGGAATGATTTGCATTTGCTACCAGAATTGTTTGTTTTTACATTTTTGTAGTCAATAGCAAATCTTAGCTTCCTAGACTCTGAGTTAAATGATTAGAAATTTCTGAAACTCATTGTATCCATAGAATTTGGAGATTATAATTTTTGTTCTGTCTCATTTACTAGAAACTGATCCTAAACTTAGTAGGTATAATTATTTATTTGAAGTTGTTATTAGAATACTCACATGAGCAGATTTCAAAGCTCTTTCACACAAATAGGAAGTTTTCATTCTGTAACCATGAAGATATTTGTTTTAAATATAACTGTAAAGGATGTATATATCATGTATAGCCCCATTATATACATATATGTGTGTACTAGTTATGTGTTTTCTATATGAAGAAATAAGAAAGGCAAACCAATGAGACAGTTTTCCTACATAATACCTCTACCTAGAAAATCAATTTCTGTCTATTTCAAGACAGAGGGAAATCTAATTTTCAGGCCATTACTTATCCTTGTCTTATCAATTTCCCAAGAACTTTTCTGGATCTCTTTTCAACTAATTCCTGTCTAATCCACTATACCCTCACTCCACTAATTATGAGGTATAGAGTAGACCACAGAAGCTGGAATTCTCTGATTCTGATTGAATACGTGTATCTACCCAATACTCAAAAGAATTGCTTGGATTGTTTATCACTCAGACCCATGAGGATAGCTGATTTCAGTTAAGTGGATTTTTGTTTCTGCATGCTATTAATATAACCACACAGTCTAAAGGGATTGTGTGATTTATATTTTTGCCCTTTGCATTGCGTATGGAGACCTAGTGGTGCAGTTCATCTGAGAAGGCAGCCTCCATCTGCTCAAGAAAGCGTCAGAGAGCACTGCAATGTGTTACGTCAGTACCGTGGATAGAAAGATAAGAGAGCAAAAGGATAAAAATGATCCTCCAGCCAAATATCCACAGGCTATAAAATTAAAGTAAAATATCCTTCCATTTGGTGTGAAAAGATCTACATTTTAGGTCCAGTTTTATGTAAATTTGGGCAGGACACTTAGCATGGATGTTGTCCCCCAATTTTAAAATTAAAGGGGATAAGGTAAGCAATAACTGTAATAAACTGTTAGGATGCATGGAAAATATTTAAGCAGAGGCTCCTTGAATAACATCTTGCAGAAGGAATTTTGACTTTAGGTAAGAGTTGAATACTGACTCCTAAGAGCCGTGTCAACTCAGGGAGTACAAGAGTCTCTAGTTAAAGGATCCCTAAAGTCCCCTTATGATATTCTATAGTCTATGGATGGAATTCAGGTTATGATCCTTAAGATGACACCTCTGCACCTTATTTTTCTAACTTCATAGATGCTCCAAGTGGATTTTATGTAATCTGGATTTAAACAGTGGCCCAATACTTGAGGGTAGTGGGTACCTCCAATAGGGAGCAAATCCACATATTTTTCAGTTGCAAAACTTTTGATATATTCAAATAATTATATTAAGGAAAGCATCAATCAATTATTAGAAAAATTATGTAGATGGCCTCAGAGAGTAAAGAATTGGAATTTTTATCTTCTTAGATACACATTAAAATCCTGAATTTGCCTTATTAAAATGGGTTTAAGTATCAGATTTCAATTCTAGTTAAAAACATACATCCACTAGTACACAATAGAGAGAAAAGTGGAGAATTAGTAAATAACTGTTTCATTTAATCCATCAGTCAACGAATCTAAAAAAAAAGAAAAGAAAAGGAAAGAATCTAGTTGGGAGCAAAAGTGACCCAGTCTAATCGTTAAGAAAAATTCAGAGAACTCTATGGACCTTGTCCAATCACTCTTAGTACTTTGAGTTAAAAGTGGCCCCTGATTTTCCTTCTTAACCCTGCCACTTACTGGAACTGCCTTGACTGATCTCCGTGGGGGGTTGAGGAGGACGTATTCTCAAGCACTACCCATCACTTAGGTCTAGGCCCCACAAAGCCCCAGAGTAGATCAATATTCCCCCTGCTCAGTAAGTACCTACATTGCTGTCTTCCTTTCAATTCAGACAGAAGCAGTCATTTGGTATCTGGCATCCCTTGACAAGTAGGTTCTAAGCCAAAGTTTAGAATCTGAAGGTATAAAAGTAGAAGAGAGTGAATCTGCCTCAGGATAGAAGCTTTCATCTGCATTAGTAGAGGTAGCCTCCCTATCCATCAGGACTCTCAGCTTCTCCAGCCAAAGTCACTCTCTTTAGAAGTTCTGGTGACCAATATGCTGTGTAGTTATTATAAGCATGTACTGTGATTGTTGGTGTCCTGATGCTGGATCCACTGCCCTGGAGAAATTGTCTTGGGTTAATTAGAAGTCAGGTTTATTTTGGATACATAATGTCACCAGTTTCTTAAAGGTAGCCTTAATTGAGTAACCTGGGGAGTAGGAGCCATTAGTATAATTAGCCCATGTCCACACTGGACGTTTAGTCCATGTGTGATAGACTCTGAAGGGGAGATCACCACAATTAATACAGTGATGCAGATACCAAGTGGAAAAATTTCATTGAATTTTAAGTCACAAAACTGGTGTATTTGTCCAGTGTTTCTCAATTTTAGTGTTTATAAGCGTCAAATAGGGCTTAATTACAAACTCCTCTTTTCAGGTTCTTGTCCATAAAAATTCTAATTAGAAATATTGGGATGTTCTGCAAAAACCTAAATGTTTAGCAAGTACCTTAAAACTAGTTGAGCTCTATCATTAAATTGCTTGTATAATGCAAATTTTTTTTACTAGAATGACAAAATATAAAGTTGTCAATTTCATCCAAGCTAATCCAAACACAATATAATTCCAATCTAAATCCCAGTATGAATTATGAAGGCAATCTGACCATCAAATTTCTAAAATTTACATGGAAGAACAAGACAATTTTGAAAAAGGATAAGTAATATAGGACCTCACTCTTCCCCCTAGGAAGATGCCTTTGTTTTAAAAAGAACATGCTCCCGAAACAGGAAGAGATAAATAGTGCAAAAGTATAGAAAAGAGAGCTCACAAATTGATCTATGTATATTTGGGAATTTAGTCTTTGGTAGAAAAGACCTCATAAGTCATGAAGAAATCTGTGATTATTTAGTAAATAATTCTGGGAAACCTGGCTTCATGGATGTACCTCATCACTCAGAAGGAGATGTCCGGATAGAACAATAAAATGGCTTACTGAAGGCTCAGTTTTAGCACCAACTGTGTGAAAACAACTCATGGAGCCCATGTGTCTACTCAAAGCAAAATATATTCTGAACTAGCAAACAATGTATTGTGTCCATTCTTCAATAACAAGAATATCTAAGTCTGGGAATCAATGTGAGTGGAGATGGAAATGATTCCTTCCATCATGATCCATAATGACTGACTCATATAAGTTTGAACTTTGTAGTTTAGAGGTGTTATTTCGAAAAGGAGTGTGGCTTCTATCAGGCAACACAAAAATGGAAATTGACACTTGCCTTTGTCCACTTCAGTCTACTTTGTTCCATCATAGAAGTAATCTACAGGCAGATGGGCTGATTACACTAGCTAGGGTAATTCCTTCTAATTTTTTTTTTTATGATTTCTACAGAATGGATTTTATTTTTCTGAAAGTATTTTGCTCAATATAAGAATTTAAACTGAAGTGATAGACCTGTAAGTTATAGAAAGATCAACCATTTTCAAGAATATCATTTAGAATAAGGAATACAGCTAAATATTTTAATGAGCATGTAGACTTTTGAAAAGTACACTTATTCTAAGTTTTTAGGTCTTTACTTCCAGAGGTTACATATTTGTTTCCCAATGAAAGATATTGATTTTCTTCATGACAATGCTGAGAGTGTTTTTTTCTCTTCTTTAAAAATGTTTAATTTACTTAATTTCTTTATTTTTGAAATTTTTTTCCAAATTGATAAATAAAAATTGTATACAGGTGCCGGCCCGGTGGCGCAAGCAGTTGAGTGCGCGCGCTCTGCTGCGGCGGCCCGGGGTTCGCTGGTTCGGACCCCAGGCGCGCACCGACGCACTGCTTTGGCAAGCCATGCTGTGGCGGCGTCCCATATAAAGTGGAGGAGGATGGGCACGGATGTTAGCCCAGGGCCGTCTTCCTCGGCCAAAAAAGAGGAGGATTGGCGGATGTTAACACAGGGCTGATCTCCTCACAAAAAAAAAAAAAAAAAAAAAAAATTGTATACATTTAAGGTATACAACATGATGTTTTGATACACATATACATTGTGAAATTATTGACTTGGAGTTTTAAACAGCATGGAAGTGATCTAGGAAGTGAATCCAGGAAGTGGATGCTGGTAGTCTTATAAAGTGTAGCACCATTATACTGTATTTCATTGGTCTAAACAGTTATAATGGAACTACCTATATTCTGGGAAGGGAAATAGAGTACACATATCTCATTGGGAAGATACTCAAGTATTTGTGGGTATGTTTGGTTTTGTATAATCTTCCCTCTAATCACAATTTATTTACATTCTTACCACTTGCAATATATATATACCCTCCCCCAAGACCCCACAAAAATCTCATCCAATCGCACCATCTTGCTAGGTCTGGCTCAAGGTCCAGGAACTTGCGATTTAAATCAAGTCTACGTACACATGGTGTAGTTTAGGTGTAGTTTCTTTCAATTTGAAGATCTGTGAGGAAAAGATGCAGATTATCTGTTCCTGACATATTCTAATTACAGTAATGAGATAGGCATAGGATAACTGCTATAGACACTGCCTTTTGAAATGAGGCACATAGCAGTTACTGGTCCATAAAATTTCTGAAATCCAACTAGGCAAATGTTGCCAGTCCTTCGATTAGGACTCCGTCCTATTTCCTGATAAAGATTCTCCATGGCTTTTGGCTCTAACCTGCAGAGTCTTTTTCCCACTCTCTGATAATTCTTCCTTATCCATAGCCAGTATTTGCAGATGAGTCGTTTTCTCAGTCTGATTCCGCAGTGTAAAAAGGTTAGAAGACTTAAAGATGTTTTCGTTTTTATTGTCTCTGTCCTCTTTAGCACAAGTCGATATAATTTCTTTAAAAAGCTTTGTGGGTTTCTGATGTATCAGTTTATAAAATTAATTCTCTTAGACAAAAGCCACATCCACGTTTCTTTCTTTATTATGGGCTACCTGTGAGGTGGCTGTATGATTATTCTCTTAAGTTCTTAAAACGAGCAATTGTTTAACTTAGAGCATTTATACCATCAGGACACATAGAAACCTTACTTGGTATAGACTTAAGTATTTCTGAGCTCTAACCAAGAGTCTTGCAGCCACATTCTTGAAATCATTACCCTGAGGCAATGGTTTCCTGACAGCATCTTGGATTTAATCTTCTCCCTGAAGCTATTTCTTACTTTAAGAATCTTTGGTGGGAGAGATTGGGGAAGGCAAGAGAAACAACTTTATTTTCCAACCCAGCAAGTTCCAGAACTTTTATATTTCCTCTAAATTTTTCTCAAAAACTTAACAGCACCTTCTTTTGTTCTTATCTTTCTTCTCATATTTTATCATTGATTGGCACTTTCTATAATCTTCCTAGAAATTTCCCTAGAAAGTCCCATGATTTCACTAAATGCTTTTCCTGTTTTCCAGGCTATGCTATGCCAAACTTCCCAACAAAGCATAATAAGTATCCCTTTTTTACCAAACTATAATGACATTTTCTCTCTGTCCTTCAAATGCTTACTAACAGTTGCCTCCAGGCTCGTCCACCTTTCAGTAACAGAATCCTTAAGCCTTTATAGATTCTCCTACCACCAATTTCAAAATAAATGCCGTAAGTTTTGTTTTTATTACAACAGCACCTTAACTTTAGATACCAAATTCTGTTGTAGGTATTTATTGCTACATAGCAAACTACTCATAACTTTAGTTGTTAAAATAAGAACAATTCTTTATTTTGCACACAAATCTATAATTTTGGTGGGGCTCTGTGGGGACTGCTGGTGTCTGCACTTTGTGAGGTCAGTTTGGGTGGCTCAAGCAGGACTGAGGGATCCACTTCCAAGATTGCTCACTTATGTGACTGGTTAGTTCTTGTTAACTTTTGGCTGTTAGCTCATCTGGGGCTGTTTGCTAGGAGTCTTGGTTTCTCACTATGTGGATTCTCTAAGGGCTTTATGGGGTTCCTCAAAGGTTGGTGTCTAGTGTAGAGAAATGGATGCTCAAAGAGACAGGCAGTAGAAGACGCCAGACTTTAGAGTCCAGGCTTTACAAACTGATACAGCACCACTTTTGCTAGGATCTATTAGTCACAGTATTCACTCAGCCTACCTAGATTCAAGGGAAATAGGCATATACATCATCTTTCTAACTGAGAAGTCTAAAAAATTTATAGCTATATTTAATCTTCTGCACATCTAAAGGAAGGTAAAGCCTGTGGATGAATCTTCTTAGCAAAGTATTTCCTGAAGTTCTAGCCATAGTCTCAATCTCTGACATAACTGAATGTGAGAGAAACCACCAAGTCCTGTTCACCAAGTTTTTACTTGATAACTTGGGCTTTTCTCCTACTGGCCCATCCCTGTAGCACCTCTGACATAATTCCTCCAAGAGCAGTTCATATGAGCACTTCATAGAGACATCCATGAGTGTCTATCATTTGCCCCATTTCTAGCCCAAGTGTCTAGACTCACTGGCAGAGGGAATGAATATAATCTGAAATTAGGTGAAGTTCTACTGAAGGAAAAGTTTTGGCTAAAACCCATACCAGGGCACTATCACAGTTTTCTTCATAACTCAAATTTTCTTTCTTTATTTATCAAGCAAATATTTATCATGCTTACATTAAAATTCAGAAACAAATACGTTTCCCTGTGTCTGAAGACTTATTCTGCCTCTTCCATTCTGATATACTGCCCTCTGTTCTTTGTATGTTTCTTTTCATTTTCTGGCTTTCAGAAGTGAGAATGTGAAATGGATCTTTTTCTCCAACCTGAGAATAAAAATTGAGAGTCATTTCACAGGGAAACACAAAGGAGGTAGTTTCATTGACGTTTATTTTAACAAATGGTGCCCAGAAAACCTCCAACTCTCTAATGAGTACCCAGAGAATTTCTAAGAGTAAACCACCTAATCCCCATGGCATATTGGTAATGGTCTTCTCTTCGGCCAACTAATTCTCATAGTGTCTTACCAAGGTTCTACTTGCTAGTTAGGGAAAATTATGGACAAGTATTGAGTACAATGGGGTAATTAGCTCCCTATGGAGATAGAGATCTCAGTTATCAACCAAGGCATTGAGGCCATGGCTGATGTAAAAAGGAAAGACCATTAGCGATACTCATTGAAGCAATGAATCACCTGCCCATGGAGAAATGCACAAGTAATATTTTTCTATGAAGTAGTGTAGATAGTTTTCTTATACTGGTCCAGAAAGTTTGTGGAAAACAGAAGAACCATTGGGCATTATGACAGGGAAGATAATTTTGGCAAGTTTCACCCTGAAAGCCTCATAGAAGTTTCTAGGGAGTGTCTGAGGGTGAAGACACCTGCATGTCACTAAAATATCACTTGAAGGAACATGAAATTTAATTTGTATTTTGGAAGTCTGATTTCTTTATTGAGAAATGCAGTGAAATCCAATCATTTGTTCGTATGTCACATTTAAGAAATGTTGTGTTTTCCCATGAGCGAATGATCTGCTTACCTCTAGTTATCAGCAGTAGAAAGTAAGAAATGTGATCAAATGACAGAAAGGATGGTTGTATGGTGAAGAATGTAGGAATAAAGATGGAAACCAAGGCAAAATGAAAGCAGGGACACAGGATAAGCTTTTATTTTTTTCACAAGGAGGATATAGTATTTCATAGGGAGGATACAGGATACAGACTTTAGAAAGAAAGAAAATGAAAGTTGATAGAGAATGTGGGATGTACAGGAAACATAGAAAGTATTTCTGCTTAGGAGGTACAAGACTGTTCAAAGGGGACCCATGTGCTACAGCATGAACTAATTGGAATCATTATTAACTTGTTAATGGACTACTTCATTTATTTATTCACGAATTGCTTTTATCTCATTTATTTAAATACTGGGTTAAGTTTTGAGAATACAGAGGGAATAAGATATGGTCTTTATCTTTGAGACACTCAAGTCTATTGGGCAGAGAAGCAGTAAAAATAATTTTTTATATAACTTTGAATATTTTAATAAAGACACACAAAACAAGCTTTAAATGCACTAAGCTTTAAATATACCAGGAACAGCATACTCTCCCTAGACAGATTAGAGAAAGTTTACTTGGTGACTCTAAAAAATGTAAAGAATGAGTGGGCCGCAAAAGAAGGTGATATATTGGAGGCTGAGATCTCTCTCAAGCATAGAGTCTTGGAACACAAAGGCATATAGAGTATTTCATTGCAATTCCTGTCTGATGAAGTTTTAGAATATGAGGTTGTAAATGTTGATGGGGATGAGAATTAGCTGTGTTATTAACCAGCTTAGGGAAACTGGCTTTACCCTATAGGAGATGAAGAGTTATTGAGCAAGATAATGAAAAATCAATTCACTATTTTCGTTTGTTAAGAAGTTAATTTAATTCCCCAATTTGTCTTTTTTTTTTTTCCCTCTTTTTTATTTTTCCAAAGCTTTACTCTGAACCTGTAATACCCTCTTTTCCAAGCTCAGGACACTATCTTCCCTTTACCAAATATTTTATATCCTAGATGGGGTTAAGTGGAGTAAAGTTTTCCATAGTCAGTTTTATTTTCAAATCAGTTCCCGCATGGTTCCACGGATGAGCTTGAAAAAGTAGATGGCACATTATGGTGTGGTGGGGCGTGGGAGGTTGTCATGGAATAACCTTTGAGTAATGTGGCCTTTCTTTCCTTTAAGGAACTCAAACATTTTTTGGATAGCTAGTTCCTATTCTTTCTTGAGATGATCCTATAAGAGAGAAACTACACAAAGAAAGGAGACCAGGATATTGGAAAGGTAAAGATGCTATCTCAGGAAGAATGCTAGTGGAGCCTTTGTTCTAGTCTAATGCATGGTGTGTATGTCTTATTTATAATATTTACAGGTAAGACAATTCCAAGATGTCAAAATAAGAGTTCAAGCTCTTGATTCTAGTCCCATTTTAAAATTTTGTTAAACCTTTGTCTAAGCAAAAGGGAAAATATAATATACATTTTGTTATTTGCATAGGACTTCAAGACCAACAGTAAAGAGTTTAAAAATTAAAAAGTTTAGCTAAAGGGGTAACGGAGGAGAGCAGTTGATAATCAAAAATGAAAATGAGATAGCAGCAATTATTAGTGGATCTTTTGTCTCTGTATTTAGAGAATGATGTCACAGAGATTTTTCAATGCAAAATACGGAAGCAGATGCTTAATACCTGGGAGTTTGAAATAATTTAGAAGAGAAACTGACATCATTGCTTATTTAGTTTTCCACAAGTTTTCAATCACTGGCTATATATTAGATACCACTGACTGTACTGAGATGCAGTTTCTCATCTCTAGTAAGATATAATTTGTGGAGTCAAAGACAAATTTACAATTCTAGTGTCAAAGCAAGTAAGAATTCTAATGATTGCTCAGGGAATCCAGAGAAATTGATAAAGCACAATTAGGAAGTTGTGGAAAGGATTCAATGAATATATATTTTTTAAAGTGAGAATTTAAAGAAGGTTGCAAAATTAAAAGAAGAAAAGCAACAACAGATATAAAGCACGAACTATTTACAGATTTAGGCGGTACTATGAAAAATCACATCATTGTTCAAAATTTCTTAATGCTAAAGTGCATGTGAAGGAATATATAATGGCAGTTATGAGTGGAAAAATATATTTGGGAAAATGTTGGAGGAGGTCACCAGAGGATGTGACTATTTGTTGACGTCTGTGCTGGACCCAGGCAACTGGAGGCTCCTTGCCTCCATCCCTGTCCTTGGAATGTGTTTTCTGCCCGTGGTTCCCACAGTGGGAGCTGTTCCAAGTACACAGCCTTGAGAGAGTAGGGTGTTGTTGAGACCATCTGGACGACATACATAACTGAACCACATTAAGGCCTTTATATAAACTTCTAAGATTCTGGCTTGTGGGTGTGGAGATCTACTCATCTTGCAGGCATCCAAGTCAAACATTACATGTAAGTTCCCTTGCTTGTTGAAACTGCCATCTACCAGGGCCGCCTAGTGGCATAATGGTTAAGTCCGTGTGCTCTGCTTTGCCTAGCAGGGGTTTGCGGGTTCGTATCCTGGGCGTGGACCTATGCACTGCTTACCAGGCCGTGCTGTGGCAGATGTCCCACATAAAGTAGAGGAAGAGGGGCAGAGATATTGGCTCAGGGACAATCTTCGTCATCAAAAAGAGGAGGATTGGCAATGGAAGTTAGCTAGGAGCTAATCTTCCTCACCAAAAATAAATAAATAAATAAATAAATAAAGGAATAATAGAAAGTAAATAATAAAACTGCCATCTACCAATCAAAAGTGGTCTTCCTTCTCTCTGGTCTCTACCTGCCCTAGGTGTACCAGGTCAGTTTGCAAATCAACAGAAAAGTACGAAAGATCTAAAATATTGTTTCAACTTTATAGGTAATTGAGGGTCAGTTATTTTTGTTAATATGAAAGAATTTGTCTTATAGAAACACCAGTGTCCTGCAATTGTGGAGGATGGCTTATAGTGGGAAGAAATAGAATCCAGGGAGACTGCTTGTAATACTCTTGTAATAGTCTAGGCAAGAACTAATTTCTTGCAGAAAGGAAGAATTGGATCCTAGAACTATTGCAGAACAAAGATAGATTGGATATGGAGGATGAGAAAAAACACACGCTTAAACATGTCTCAGAAATTTACAGCTTGGATTAGTAACAATATTTTGAAACCTTTGTTGAGCACCAGAATCCGAGTGAGAGAAAAGATTTTGACAGGAGGTGGAAGAGGATAAGAATGGTTGGATTAAAGTATATATAATCTAGTAGCGATAATAATAACTGGGCCAAAGGCCTTAGGAAAAGTATCTGAGCCTCCCTGTTAAGGAATTCAGAGACAGAGCCTACAAACAACTGTCTATTGGGTGTTCAAGTCAGTTATATCAAGGGTAAGACATGTCACCAATTGGGCAACCAGTGAATGCTGAAGCAAAGATAAATTATTCTAGCCATGTGTTTTCTGCAAGGGGAAATCAGGCCTTCTTTCCTATAAGAGTTTGTAGAGAAATCATAAAACTAGTTCTAAGACAGTAGCAGTAGTTCTAAACCAAATTAATTTTAATGAATGACTGCATGGAAATGGGGCATATGATTAGTAATGAAAGGGAACTGTGTTCTTTAAAGGCAAGCAACACAAAGACAGATCAATGGATGCTTCTCTAAATGAGGAATGTACTAAAAGCAGGTGGGAGGTGAATCATCAGACATTAGTGCCTTTGCTTACAGAATATATGTATCAGCAATATGGATGAAACTATGACCACTTAAAATCATAATTAATAGAAGCAAAGATTTTTGGAGGATTAGACTGTCAAAAATTACTGCAAACTACATAAGTCTGCAAGGAGAGGGCCTGAAGCATAGGCTTTATTTGAGCAAATTTGTGTACACATCATGTAGACCCCTGTCCTCAAATTCAATGCTAAAATCATTGGCAGAAAAATAGAACTATGTGTGCATATTAATTTAGGATAATTCTTGGTT
The DNA here is from genome assembly GCF_020826845.1 of Diceros bicornis minor. Classification (NCBI taxonomy): domain Eukaryota; kingdom Metazoa; phylum Chordata; class Mammalia; order Perissodactyla; family Rhinocerotidae; genus Diceros; species Diceros bicornis. The sequence goes on from NC_080743.1 coordinate 63,156,671, forward strand.
AATGTATAACCCTTTTTTTTTTCTCTCCCATGCTTGTTGTTTCTCATTCACACCAGAGTGGTGCTAGCTACTTTAGGAAGGGTAAGTCTCCCTGATTTCTCAGCTCCAACAGTTTTTGGACCTGATCATATGGGCTTTATTCCACAGAATCAGTTCTCCATGGCCAATTCCTCCTGTGTTACTGAGTTCCTCTTGCTAGGTTTCTCCAGCCTTGGGGAATTGCAGCTTGTCCTCTTTGTGGTCTTTCTCTGCCTCTACTTGATCATCCTGAGTGGAAACATCATCATCATCTCGGTCATCCACTTGGATCACAGCCTCCACAAACCCATGTACTTCTTTCTGTGTGTCCTCTCTACCTCTGAGATCTTCTACACAATTGTTATCCTGCCCAAGATGCTTATCAACCTGCTCTCTGCACTCAGGACACTCTCCTTCATGAGTTGTGCCACCCAGATGTTCTTCTTCCTTGGTTTTGCTATCACTAATTGCCTGCTTCTGGGAGTGATGGGTTATGATCGTTATGCTGCCGTCTGCCGGCCTTTGCACTACCCCATTATTATGAGTTGGAAGGCGTGTGGACAACTGGCAGCAACCTGTATTGTTAGTGGCTTCCTATTATCTCTGGAAGGAACAACTTTGGTGTTTAGCCTCCCTTTCTGTGGCTCCAACAAGATCAACCACTACTTTTGTGATATTTCACCAGTCATCCGTCTCGCTTGTGCTGAAACCTACATCAGTGAACTGGTCATCTTCATTTTTGGGGTCTTAGTGCTTATTGTACCCTTGATCTTCATCTGCATTTCTTATGGCTTTATTGTCCATACCATCCTGAAGATTCCATCAGCTGAAGGCAAGCAAAAAGCCTTCTCCACCTGTGCCTCCCATCTCATTGTGGTCATTGTCCATTATGGCTGTGCTTCCTTTGTCTACCTGCGACCCTCAGCCAAATACACATCAAACAAAGACAGGTTGGCGACAGTGACCTATACCATCATCACCCCACTGTTGAACCCTGTGGTATACAGCCTCAGGAACAAAGACGTACAGCTGGCCATTCAGAAAATGATTGGGAAGACTGGGTTCTCTCTTAAGACTTTATAATTGGAGCATTTTTCAACAGTACACACCCATCTAGGCCAAATGTGTCACTTACTGTTTAACTCATAAAATTTCTAGTCTATTTATCTATACAATTGTGTGGACCTGGATGAGTTGTTTGACACCGTTGGACCTTAATGTTCTCTTACTTAAGGGATGCATACTAATATATTCATCTCAGGGTTGTTGTAAAGATTAAGAGTGATAGCAAAATATCTGTCACTAAAGAATAACTCTTCTCCTCCTCTCCTTTCTCCAGATTTATCATTCTGAAAATGGTCTTAACCATTACCTCTTTCCCTGTGTTTAGCTGTTTGCCCAAAATGTCCAATTATACTCTTTATTGAATGTCATGTCCAGCTTGCGACAAAGTGCTCTGGCCTGAATGTTGCTTAGATCTAGGAGTACGACATAAAGGGGAAAATGTTACCATACTAGTAATTATAAGATTTAAGCTTGACATTGGTTAGGTCATGACTTTAACAAAGCTATTATTGTTCTCTGAATCTAAATTTTAAAATTCAGAAAATATGGATAATATAAATTTCCTTTTTTTTCTTCACAGGGTTTTTTTTGTTTGTAATGCATCATATGAAAGAAAGTATAATAAAATATAAAACCACATAATGTAAGACTCTTATTATATTAATCAAGACGTTGCACCTTTCTGCAAGGAGCTTTTACTTCTTTGATTCTCCCAAAATAATGTTATGGGATGCCAATTCTGACCCCTGCTTTGAACTACACATTATGTAACATAGATGATATGCTATGTAAATGAATAGATAATAATAACCATCCAGGCCCATGTCAGGCTGAAGATGTCTGCATGGCCTTCCACACTAAGTTTATTAAGAAGAGGGAGCTACCCAGTTTCAATTTATCGTCAGACTATAAAATTTTAGAGACAGGATGACTTTGGTGGTCATCTTGTCGTACCTCACCTGTACGGAAATTCCTTCATCCGTGGTTCCAAGAGGAATCAGATTGCACCGACTGGATATCAGTGACTTCACAAAATGTACATTCTTGTTATCTTCGGCTCTCATTATTATTTCCCCTCATTTTAGCTGATATTCGGCTCTCTGTGATTTTCCCGCTTTCTGCCTCTTGTGTCGCACTATGAGTCTAATCTTGGTTCACAGATGTTTAGGACAGTTATGATGATAATTTGAACATTTCTTGTTACTTGTGTGACCTGAATTTCAGACACCTCATCTTCTCATGTGCAGTTTCCTGGATATGCTACAGCTTATCAATGTCCGTTCTAAAGCATAATGAACAAAACTGAAGTTCATATTTCATGTGTGACCTCCATTTCCAGGGTAAAATGTAATTGTTTTCTTCCTCGTTAATTTTATTTACATTTTCAAATTAAAGTGCATAAAATCATCAATAATGCTCTCTGATTTTTAACTTACTACCTCTATTCCTATTTTGTCTCCCATTTTTCAGTTTTTGGATTACATTCTTTTATATTATTTCCATTCTTACTAGTTAAGTAGTTAAGGCATTTTTGGCACTAAATATCTCTTTAAGTGCAACACTGCCCATCTCCAATTTTGTTCTGTTCTTTTTTTTTTCCTAACAGGTTTTCAACTGTCATTTATAGATGACATATCTTTTAAGAATGAAATATTTATTATAGATATCTCCTTGCTGATATTTAAATAACTCATTTTACTTATTTATAGTTTTTTTGTGTGTGTGTTAGTGAGCAAACGTGATTGGTGTAATTTCTGTTTTTAGAATTTATTGAGTTTTCTTATTGGCTTCTCTCAAACTATTCCTGGTGAAGTATTTTCATTTAGATTAAAATAGCATGCATATTATGGATGTGATCTTAATTTTGTTATTAAACGATTTAAGTAAGCAACATCATCTTTGTGTGAATTTTTGAAATCTGAGTAGTGGGTAGATAAAAAGTGAGAAAGAATACATTTCAGGAAAATATGGAATAATGTATGTAAATGTAAGGAGGCATGAAACAGAACACCATGTGGAACAGCAAGTTCTTTGGTTAAGGAGTTAAAAGCAGCTATTGGAGGATTTATAAGATGGGACATTATCTGATGAAATTTTGATTTAGAAAGATGATGATGATGACATTGATGATGAGCATCAACATTTCAATAGTGTCTAGTGAATGGCAGACACTGTCCTAAGTGTCGAACATATTTTATATAATTTAATCCTCACAACAACTCGAGACATGCCTGACAGCAATGTGAGCAATGGATTGGGGACAATCAGACTTGAAATTCTTGCAGCGATCTAAAGGAAACAGAATGGTTATTTCTGTGGAAATGGAGAAGGAATGTAATTGAAGAACTTTAGACCAGTAGAATCTCTAGGACTTAGTGACTGATTTAATGTGTGGTGTGAGGGAAAAGAAATGTGAAGATGACGTCCATGTGCGTGGCTTGGATGCCTGGGTGAATGGCGTTAACATTCACCAAGATACAGCATGAAGAGAGCAGAAAATTTGAGGGCAGAAACTGGTGAATTTAATTTGGGCTTTCTCATAACCTCTCACAACACTTGTTAGAACTGTCTTCTTCGAGAGTTGAGCCAGATAGCCAGACGGCCTGGTGAGGGATGGCAAGCTAGTTTAAAGCAAAGGATATAGAACCAGGTCAGTCCATGGTTTGAGTCACAGTTCTATCCTTTGTATTTATGTGACTTGTACAAGAAACAATTTCCCCAGTTTGTAATTACTTCATCTGAAAAATGAAACAGATAATTACTTTAGGGAAGTGTTGTGAATTTTAAACAAAATATTCTGTTAAAAATGTTTGTGGGGGCCGGCCCCGAAGCATAGTGGTTAAGTTCGCGTGCTCCACTTAGGTGGCCCAGGGATCACAGGTTCAGATACCCAGCGTGGACCTATGCACAGCTTAACAAGCCATGCTGTGGCGGTGTCACATGTAAAGTAGAGGCAGATGGGCACGGATGTTAGCCCAAGGCCAATCTTCCTCAGCAAAAAGAGGGGGATTGGCAGCAGATGATAGCTCAGGGCTAATCATCATCACACACACTAAAAAAGTTCGTGAAACATAAGACAATATAAAGATGTAAGTTATTATTACAGCGATGGAGAGTGATTCAGACAGGGTAGACCACTTGCCCAAGCACATACTGCTGTCAGGATAGGACAACAAATTAGATTTTCAGTTCCGTATTGTCTGAAATAGAAATTTTTGTGAGTCTTCCTTTACAGGAATCCAAATGTGCAGTTTATTCTTTGAGTGATGTTATTAGTATTAAGATTGGATTTATGCAGATGCTTTCGTGCAACTTGACTTCCTCCTTTGGTGAACAAAGGCACAGTTTGGTGAAATGACTGAACAGATTTGGTCAAGGAGACTGCAGCCGTTGAACAGAGCTAAGCTAAGTTACTGCCATGAAAATAAAATAGGAATTGGGAGTCTTGCTGGCTTTGTCTTCGCACCCTGCTCCTGAAGGAAAAATTCCTTTAGATCTCAGACTAGTTTCAGTGAAAGAATAGAGGAGAAAACCAAGGTCCATTCTACACATGAGAATCCTAGGGAATGACGTTCTGGTCACACCAATGAAGCCTCCAAGCCAGCACCGGTCCCTAGGATTGACACTAGAGTCACCTTATAAAATGTTGTCCAGAAAGCCTTTGCAACACTGACCCTACACCACATTTAGAGAACTGCGTTTCAAGGGAGACCGAGATCAAGGGGTGACAGCATGACAAGGTGGGCAGAGAACCAAACTAAGAATAATAAGAGATCTGTGTTAATTTCAGCTATCCTGCTTACTGCTGTTTTGAAGTTCTTGCAGTGATAGAAATGAGATAGAATGAGACTGTAGAAATGGAGAAGGGATATGACTGAAAAACCTGTAAGCCAGTAGAAGTCCTATAGGACTTACTGGCTGATTCAATGTGTGTTGTAAGAAAGAAAAAAAAAGAAAGGCAAAAGTCACTTTCAGGTGCATGACCTGGCTACCTGAGAGCATAGAGTTGCCATTCCCTAAGGCAGGACATGATGATGGTTAAGCAAGCTTTGGGGCAGAAACGGCAGAATACCCGAGGCTATTCATGATACAACATCCTTTTTATTCCAGGCACTATAGAAGGAACAGGACTGACAAGGTTGTATTTGTTATAAAATCTGTGCCTTCAGGAATTTCAAATTCATTCTAAGGAGAGACAATAAACAATTATGTGGCCTTTGCTTGCCTCCAACTCATCCAGCTCTTTCTTGCTTCAGGGCTATTGTACATGTTGTTCCTTCTGTCTTAAAGGATCTCCCCAAATAATTCCCTTTATATAGTGATTCCTACTTAGCCTTCAGTTTATAGATTACATGTTAATTCTCCAGGGAGTCCAGATTCACAGCATTCAACATAAATTAGGTTTATTCTAGTATCATCTCTTCTAGCTCCTGCATGTACTTTTCCTTCAGAGAATAGTTGTCAACTTGTGGTAGATTATGTTTCGCTGAATTTATTTCTTTACTGGGTCTCTCCCAAACCAAACCATAAAACTATGAGGACAGAGACCACACATATTTTGTTCATCATCAATTTGCAGTAGCTAAAGGAGCATCTTATATGTATTAAGCAATAAATAAATATTTGTTGAAGTAATAAGAGATATAATAAAAATAAATGCAGGGTGCTATGAGAACACAAAGAAGGCAGAGCCTAATATCAACAGCAGAGTGTGACAGGGAGACAAGAAGGCTTTAGAGAGAAAGTGAGAGAGTATCAGAGGTTGTCCCGAAATATGAGATAGAGTATGAAAATTAAATAAAGGAGAGCAGCTATTCCAAAGAGAAGAAGCAGCCCACGAGAAAACATGGAAGAATACAGAATCTTGTCTGTTTGAAGACCAGTAAATAATTGATTAGTTTCAGAGTGCCTAATTAGGCTCACATGAGAAATAGATAAGAATAATGTTAAAATAATAATGCCAGAGAGGGAAACAGAGACTAGATAATAAATTCTTGCTAACAGAGGACACTTGGTTTCATCCTGTATAGCAAGCGGAGTCACTGAAGGATTTTTCCATGGATTTTCTGGCCTTTAGTGAACTTTAACACTCCATTCTATTAACATTAACTAAATCTCTTTGCTTAGATTACTTGAGATACTTCAGCAATTAGTCAATGTTAGTAGCTGCCTTGAAGAGAATAAATAGGTATTATTTTCAGGGAATGAATATGAGAGCTAAAGCAGGATAGTATGGGAAGGACATATGTATATATAGGATATGTATAAAAAGGAGACTCCATAATGAGGTTCCAACCTCAAACAAAGGAAGAACTGAACAATTTCAAGTAAAGACATTTCAATAGGTAGATTGAGGAGGGTAAATCAGGGACCAAAAGGCCCACTAAACTTTGCAGTAGAATGAAGGTCCAAGGTTGCCTGTCAACTTCAGGAAAGGGAACACTGGTAGTAGAAGGAGTACGGATAGATATGCAGATTTTCTTCTTCTCTTCCTTGTAACTAAACAGCTTGGATGCATCTTTGATCTCATCGGTTGACTTATTTGTTTTTGAACAATCAATCTTTAGAGCAGTGAAATATGATGAAATTTGTTCTAAAAATGAGTAATCCTTTCCCACATCTGCATAGCCTTCTTAGAGTATCATTGATGGTAAAAGCCAGAATGTCTTAGCTTCTTTGAGCCTCATTCTTCTCCTATGTAAAATGTCCTTATGATACAGTGTGTTCTACACTTAAAGGAGAAAAATGTGTGAAAGTACACATTTTACCTAAAAGATATACAATTAACCAAATGGTTAAAACTTGACTCTTTAATTAATAGGATATGAAGTCTGGCCCATTACTCTTCGAAGGGCTGAATTGAATTCCTTATTTCTCATACTGTAAATCACTGGAGCGAACAGTGGAGTGAGGATGGTATAAGACACAGATATTAGGATGTCTGGACTTGGAGAATAATTGGCCTTGGCCTTAAGTAGATGAAAGAGGCACAACCTTAATGAACAGTGATCACAACGAGATGGGAGGCACAGGTAGAAAAGGTCTTGTATCTTCCAACAGTGGATGGAATTTTTAGAATGGCAGAGATGATGCAGATGTAGGAGACCAGGATAAGTACAAGTGGAATAACCAAGGCAAACATGGCAAGTATGAATAGGACCAACTGATTGAGGTGAGAGTGATGGGATGCCAACTTGAGGACAGGAGAGGTGTCACAAAAGAAATGATGGAGCTGATTGGAGGAGTGGAAGGGCAGGTTAAATACTAGGAAGGTGGTGACCAATGAGACAGTAAAGCCACAGGCACATGCAGCAGCCACTAGTTCCAAACATACCCCATGTCCCATGAGCACTGTGTAATGCAGAGTGTTATAGATGGCCATGTAGCGATCATAACCCATGGCTGCCAGCAGAGAGGAGTGAGAGCAGCCAAGGAAGAGGAAGAAAACTTCTGGATGGCACAGCCCAGGAAGGAGATGGTCTTCTTCGGGGCCAGTAGATCAGCCAACATCTTGGGTACAATGACGAAGGTGTAGCAAATCTCAAAGCAGGAGAGGACAGCAAGGAAGAAGTACATGGGGGTATGGAGCTCTCTGTCCAGGACAATGGTGGAAATGATGATGGCATTGGTGCCCAGAGTGAACAGGTAGAGAAGCAGAAAGACAACGAACAACAGCAGCTGCAGCCTGGCCAGAGATGAGAATCCAAGGAAGACCCACTCTTTCAGCAAGGTCTCGTTGACCGGCTCCATGGAGATCCCTTCTGTGTAGAGGGGCAGGGACAGAGACAGAGACCAGGATCCAGGGAGGAGAGTAGAAACATATGGAAAACTCAGGACAAACTGTGCAGGTGGCAGGCATTTCTAGATGTTTGGAGGAACTCCCTCTCAAAAACGTCAGCTAAAATAAGAATTAAGGCTAAACATGCAACAGAATAACTGACAATCACTTAGGACGCTTTCTCGAAGACTAGGACATGTCATCTCTCCAGCTACGGATAAAGGAATTGTCTAATCATTTTCCTTTATATTTTACTCATAAAGTTTTTTCTTGCTGACTACTAGCCCAGGAAAACTAGTTCTCCAAAAGTGAAAAATATGGTTAACTTCAGCTATCTGAACTTGATCAGAACATAGAATGAAAGAATGAGTAGTGTTCAGACACAAACATGTGAACCTCAGCTTATCCAACCATAAAACGGAGAGGGAGAGGAAGAATTAGATGATCTCTCAGCAAAAGTGTGAGCGGATTTGTGTTTATTCATGACTTATTATATGCTAAGAGGTGTGGTAAGCACATCATATACCTTATGTCAATTGTTCATTGCAACAATCTTATGTCAACACCCAAAACAAGAAGGAAAAATAAAACTCTTTAGTATTATTTCTGACAGACTAACAATAGATCAATTAGAAACGTTACCGGAGGTTTGCAGACTAGAGCACTGAGCTAAAGGGGGAACAGAAGATAACACTAGTCTAAAGAAAAGTTTTTCCTTTTTCAGGAAGAGAAGAGTCACCACAGTAGTAGAAAAGTACTAATTAACTTCATGGTATTTTGCACCACACTTCATTTTCCCCTTGTAAGTGCCTCTGAGAAACTCATTGTAATCGAGTTTCGCAAAAATGGCTCAGTGCTTGTTGCAGAGAGTGCGAGACAATCGGATAATTCCAGGTTCCATTTCCTTGAAATAAATCAAAAGCTTTATAACTTTTATATATTTTTATATAAATAAGATTTTTTTTAATATTCCTCTACTAAACACAGTTTTCAAACTGCTATTTCTAAAGTCATTATTAGACCTTACATCAGATAATTTTTTCATGAGTATATTTCCCAACTGCACAAGCTTAAGAAGTAAAGAAATTAATTCTCTCGATGCAAAAATCATCCAGCATTTTTTTTTTTTTTTTTTTTTGTGAGGAGATCAGCCCTGTGCTAACATCCACCAATCCTCCTCTTTTTTTTGCTGAGGAAGACGGCCCTGGGCTAACATCTGTTCCCATCTTCCTCCACTTTTTATATGGGACGCCGCCACAGCATGGCTTGCCAAGCAGTGCGTCAGTGCGCGCCCGTGCGCGCCCGGGATCCGAACCAGCGAACCTCGGGCCGCCGCAGCAGAGCGCGAGCACTTAACCGCTTGCGCCACCGGGCCGGCCCCTCATCCAGCATTTTTAATGTATCCAGTCTTCATTTATATACTTTTCAGTATATTTATATACTTTTACATTATTTTGTGTTCAGGAATGATTAGCATCTGCTACCAGAACTTTTTGTTTTTACATTTTTGTAGTCAATAGCAAATCTTAGATTCCTAGACTCTGAGTTAAATGATTAGAAATTTCTGAAACTCATTGTATCCATAGAATTTGGAGATTATAATTTTTGTTCTGTCTTATTTACTAGAAACTGATCCTAAACTTAATAGGTATAATTATTTATTTATCTGAAGTTGTTATTAGAATGCTCACATGAGCAGGTTTCAAAGCTCTTTCACACAAATAGAAAGTTTTCGTTCTGTAGCCATGAAGATATTTGTTTTAAATATACTTATAAAGGATGTATATATCATGTATAGCCCCATTATATACATATATGTGTGTACTAGTTATATGTTTTCTATATGAAGAAATAAGAAAGGCAAACCAATGAGACAGTTTTCCTACATAATACCTCTACCTGGAAAATCAGTTTCTGTCTATTTCGGGACACTGAGGGAAATCTAATTTTCTGGCTATTACTTATCCTTGTCTTATCAATTTCTCAAGAACCTTTCTGGATCTCTTTTCAACTAATTCCTGTCTAATCGCCACTATACCCTCACTCCACTAATGATGAGGTGTAGAGTGGACCACAGAAGCTGGAATTTTCTGATTCTGATTCAGTACATGTATCTATCCAATACTCAAAAAAATTGCTTGAATTGTTTGTCACTCAGACCCATGAGGACAGCTGATTTCAGTTAAGTGGATTTTTTTTTGCATACTATTAATATAACCACACAGTCTAAATGAGTTGTGTGATTGATATACTTTCCATTTTCATTGTGTGTGGAGACCCAGTGACACCGTTCATCTGAGAAGGCAGCTGCCATCTGTTCAAGAAGACATCAGAGACCACTGCAGTGTGTTATGTCAGTACCATGGATAGACAGATAAGAGAGTTCAAGAATAAAAATGATCTTCCAGCCAAATACCCACAGGCTATAAAATTAAGGTAAATTATCCTTCCATTTGGCGTGAAAAGATCTACATTTTAGGTCCAGTTTTGTGTAAATTTGGGCATGACATTTAGCATGGATGTTGTCCCCCAATTTTAAAATTAAAGGGGATAAGGTAAGCAATAACTGTAATAAACTATTAGGATGCATGGAAAATATTTAAGCAGAGGCTCCTCGAATAACATCTTGTAGAAGGAATTTTTACTTTGGGTAAGAGTTGAGTACTGACCCCTAAGAGCCATGTCAACTCAGGGAGCCCAAGAGTCTCTAGTTAAATGATCTCTAAAGTCCTCTTATGATATTCTATAATCTATGGATGGAATTCAGGTTATGATCCTTGGGATGACAACTTTGCACCTTATTTGTCTAACTTCTTAGATGCTCCAAGTGAATTTTATGTAATCTGGATTTAAATAGGGATCCAGTACTTGAGGGTAGTGGGTACCTCCAATAGGGAGCAAATCTGCATATTTTTCAGATGCAAAACTTTATATATATTCAAATAATTATATTAAGGAAAGCATCAATCAATTAATAGAGAAATTATGTAGATGGCCTCAGAGAGTAACGAAGTGGAATTTGTATCTTTTTAGATACACATTAAAATCCTGAATTTGCCTTATTACAATGGAGTTTAAGTATCAGATTTCAATTCTAGTTAAAAACATACATCCATTAGTACACATTAGAGAGAAAAGTGGAGAATTAGTAAATATCTGTTTCATTTAATCCATCAATCAACCAATCTAAAAGAAAAGAAAAGAACAGGAAAGGACATCTAGTTGGGAGCAAAAATGACCCATTCTAATCATTAAGAAAAATTCAGAGAACTCTATGGATCTTGTCCAATCACTCTTAGTACTTTGAGTTAAAAATGTCTCCTGATTTTCCTTCTTAACACTGCCACTTACTGGAATTGCCTTGACTGACCTCTGTGGGAGGTTGAGGAGGAGTTATTCTCAAGCACTACCCATCACTTAGGTCTAGGCCCCACAAAGCCCCAGAGTAGATCAATATTCCCCCTGCTCAGTAAGTACCTACATTGCTGTCTTCCTTTCAATTCAGACAGAAGCAGTCATTTAGTATCTGGCATCCCTTGACAAGTAGGTTCTAAGCCAAAGTTTAGAATCTGAAGATATAAAAGTAGAAAAGGGTGAATCTGCCTTGATATAGAAGATTTCATCTGCATTAGTAGAGGTAACTTCCCTATCCATCAGGACTCTCAGCTTCTCCAGCCAAAGTCACTCTCTTTAGAAGTTCTGGTGACCAACATGGGATGTGGTTATTATAAGCATGTACTGTGATTGTTGGACTCCTGAGGCTGGATCTACTGCCCTGGAGGCATTGTCTTGGGTTAATTAGAAGTCAGGTTTATTTTGGATACATAATGTCACCAGTTTCTCAAAGGTAGCCTTAGTTGAGTAACCTGGGGAGTAGGAGCCATTAGTATAATTAGCCCACGTCAACATTGGACGTTGAGTCCCTGTGTGATAGATTCTGAAGGAGAAATCACCACAATTAATACAGTGATGCAGATACTAAGTGGAAATTTTTCATTGAATTTTAAGTCAGAAAACTGGTGTATTTGTCCAGTGATTCTCAATTTTAGTGTTTATAAGCGTCAAATAGGGCTTAATTACAAACTCTTCTTCTCGGGTTCTTGTCCATAGAAATTCTAATTATGAATATTGGGATGTTCTGAAAAAACCTAAATGTTTAACAAGTATCTTAAAACTAGTTGAGCTCTATCACTAAATTGCTTGTTATAATGCAATTTTTTTTTACTAGAATGACAAAATATAAAGTTGTTAATTTCATCCAAGCTAATCAAACCCAGTATAATTCCAATCCAAATCCCGGTATGAACTATGAAGGCAACTTGACCATCAAATTTCTAAAGTTTATATGGAAGAATAAGACAATTTTGAAAAAGGACAAGTAATATAGGGGCTTACTCTTCCCAGTAGGAAGATGCCTTTGTAATGATAAGAGCATCCTCCTGAAACAGGAAGAGATAAACAGCACAAAGGTATAGAAAAGAGAGCTCAGATATTGATCTATGTATATTTGGGAACTTGGTTTTTGGTAGAAGTGACTTCATAAGTCAATAAGAAAACTGATTACTTAGTAAATAATGCTGGGAAACCTGTTTTCACGTATGCAGCTCATCACTCAGAAGATGTCCTCGTAGAACACTGAAATGGCTTACCAATGGCTCAGTTATGGCACCAACTGTGTGACAACACCTGATGGAGCCCATATGTCTACTCAAGGCTGTATGTACTCTGAACTGGCCACTGTATTGTGTCCATTCTTCAATAACAATAATATCTAAGTCTGGGAATCAATGTGAGGGGAGATGGAAATGGTCTCTTCTGGTATTACCCTTAATGACTGACTCACATAAGTTTGAGCTCTATAGTTTAGAGGCGCTATTTCCCAAAGGAGTGTTGCTTTTATAGGAAACATAAAAATTAAAATTGAGGCTTGTCCTTGGCCACTTCAATCTACTTTGTTCTGTCATACAACTAATCTACAAACAGCAAGGGGCTTATTACACTAGCTAGGGTAATTCATTCTAATTTATTTTATGATTGCCACAGAATAGATTTATTTTTCTGAAAATGTTTTGCTCAATATAAGAATTTAAACTTAACTTCTAGATCTGTAAGTTATAGATAGATCAATCATTTTTAAGAGTATCATTTAGAATAAGAAATAGAGCTAAATATTTTAACGAATACGCACTTTTGAAAAGTACACTTATTCTAAGTTTTTAGGGCTGTACTTCTAAAGATTGAACATCATTCGTTTCCCATTGATATATATTGACTTTCTTGATGACAGAGCCAATAATGTTTTTTTCTCTTTTTAAAAAAAAATTATTTAATTGTTTTTTTATTTTTGAAAATGTATTCCAAATGGATAAATAAGAATTGTATATGTTTATGGTATACAACATGATGTTTTGATATACATATACACTGTGAAATGTACTTACCTTGGAGTTCCAAACAGTGTGGAAACTGGGTTCAAAGAGTAATATTCTAAGATCTAGGAGTGGATGCTGCTAGTCTTTTAAAGTGTAGCACCATTATGGAATATTTCATTGGTCTAAGCAGTCATAATGGGACCACCCATATTCTAGGGGAAGGGAAACAGAGCACACATATCTCATTGGGAAGAGGCTCAAAGTATTTGTGGTTATCTTTAGTTTTGTATAATCTTCCCTCTAATCACAACTTATTTACATTCTTACCACTTGCAATATATATATACTCTCCCCAAGACCCCACAAGATCTCACGCAATTGCAGCATCTGGCTGCCTCTGGCTCAAGGTCCATGACCTTGTAATCTAAATCAAATCCTTGTACATGTGATGTAGTTTAGGTGTAGTTTCTTTCCATTTGAGGATCTGCAAACTGAAGATGCAAATTATCTGCTCCTGACTATATTCAAAATACAATGATGAGATAGGCATAGGATAACTGCAATAGACACTCCCTTTTGAAATGAGCCACATAGCAGCTGCTGGTCCATAAAAATTCTGAAATCCAACTGGGCACATGTTGCCAGTTCTTTGATTAGGACTCAGTCCTATTTCCTGAGAAAGATTCTCCATGGCTTTTGGCTCTAACCTGTGGAGTCTTTTTCCCACTCTCTGATAGTTCTTCCTTATCCATAGTCAGTATTTGCAGATGAGTAGTTTTCTCAGTTTGATTCCTCAATGTAAAAAGGTTGGAAGACTTGAAGTGTTTTCATTTTTATTATGTCTGTGCCCCTTGGCACAAGTTGATATAATTTCTTTAAAAAACTTTGGGGGTTTCTAACGTATCAATTTATAAAATTAATTCTATTAGATAAAAGCCACACCCACATTTTTTTCCTTATTATGGGCTACCTGTGAGGCTGCTGTATGATTATTCCCTTAAGTTCATAAAAAGAGCTACTGTTCAACTTAGAGCATTTATACCATCAGGATACTTGGAAACTTTACTTGGTATAGAATTAAGTATTTCTGAGTTCTAACCAAGAGTCTTACAGTTACCTTCTTGTGATCTTTACCCTGTGGCAATGGTTTCTTGATAGCATCTTGGGTTTAATCTTCTCCCTGAAGCCATTTCCTACTTTGAGAATCTTTGTTGGGAGAGATTGGGGATGGGATGAGAAACAACTTTATTTTCAAACCCATCAGGTTCTGTATTTTTTACATTTCCTCTAAATTCTTCTCAAAAACGAAACATCTTCTTTTGTTCATATCTTTCTTCTCATATTTTATCTTTGATTGGCACTTTCTATGGTCTTCCTAGAAATTTCTCCAGTAAGTTTTATGAGATCACTAAATGCTTTTTCTGTTTTCCAGGCTATGGTATGCCAAACTTCCCAGCAAAGCATAATAATTATCTTTTTTTTTTAACCAAACTATAATGACATTTTTCTGTCTATCCTTCAAATGCTTACCAAGAGTTGCCTCCAGGCTCTTTCACCTTTCCTTAACAAAATTCTAAACCCTTTTTAGATTCTCTTACTATGAATTCCAAAGTCGATGTAATATGTTTTAAGTTTTAATTACATTAGCACTCTGACTTTAGATACCAAAATCTGTTGTAGTTATTTAACGCTGCATAACAAACTACCTGTGATTTTAGCTGTTAAAATAACAGCAAATATTTATTTTGCATACAGTTTGGCAGGGTTTCATGACAGCTGCCTATATTTGCACTTTGTGAGGTTCTCCTTCGTGGCTCAAGCGGGGCTGAGGGATCCATTTCCAAGATTGCTCACTTATGTGGCTGGATAGTTCATGTTAATTTTTGGCTGTGTGCTTATCTGGTCTAGGAGCTAGGAGTCTTGGTTTCTCACCAGTTGGATTCTCTAAGGGCTGTATGGGCTTCCTCAAAACATGGTTGCTAGGGTCCAAAAATTAATGTTCAAAGAGACAGGATGAGAAGAGAAGTAGAAGATGCCAGACTTTAGAGTCCAGGGTTTATAAACTAATACATTATCGCTTTTGCTACAGTCTATTGGTCAAAGTAATCACTCAGTCTACCTAGATTCAAGGCAAAGAGGCATGTACATCATCTACCTAAGTGAGAAGTCTGAAAAATGTGTGACTATATTTCACCTTCTGCACATCTAGAGGAAGATAAAGCCTGTGAATGAATCTTCTTAGCAAAGTATTTCCTGAAGATCTAGCCATAGTCCTAATCTCTGACATAACTGAAGGAGAAAGAAACCACCGAGTCCTGTTCATCAAATTTTTACTTGATATCTTGGGCTTTTCTCCTACTGTCCCATGCCTGTAGCATCTTTGACGTAACTCGTACAAGAGCAGTTCATGTGAATCCCTCATAGAGACATCCATGAGTGTCTAACATTTGCCCCATTTCCAGCACAAGTGTCAAACTCACTGACAGAGGGAATAAATATGCAACCGGAAATTAGGAGGAAGCTCTACTGAAGTAGAAGACTTGGCTAAAACCTATATAAGGGCACTATCACAGTTTTCTTCATAATTCAAATTTTATTTATTTATTTGTTAAGAAAATATTTATCATGCTTTCATTATATTCTGGGAACTGTTTCCCTGTGTCTGAAGACTTATTCTGCCTCTTCCATTTTGATATGCTGCCCTCTGTTCGTTGGATATTTCTTCCCATTTTCTGGCTTTCAGAAGTGAGAATTTGAAATAGATCTTTTTCTCCAACCTGAGAATAAAAATTTAGAGCCATTATGTAGGGACACTCAAAGGAGACAGTTCCATTGATGTCTGTTTTAACAAATTGTGCCCAGAAAACCTCCAGCTCTCTAATGAGTACCTAGAAAATTTCTAAAAGGAAATCAACTATCCCCATGCTGTATTGGAAAGGGCCTTCTCATAGTGTCTTACCAAGGTTCTATTTGCTAATTAGGGAAATTATGGGCAAATATTGGGCACAATGTGATAATTAGCTCTCTATGGAGATAGGGATCTCAATTACCAACCAAGCCATTGAGGGCATGGCTAATGTAAAAAGGAAAGACCATTAGTGATACTCATTGAGGTAATGAATAACCTGCCCATGGAGAAAGGCACAGGTAATATTTTTCTATGACGTAATGTAGATAGCTTTCTTATACTGCTTTAGAGAGTTTGTGGAAAATAGAAGAACCCTGAGGCATTATGACAGGGAAGAAAATTTTGGCAAATTTCACCTTGGAACCTTCATAGAAGTCTCTAGGAAGTGTCAGAAAATTGAAGACACCTTCATGTCATCAAAACTTCAATTTGAAGAAATGTGAAATTTTGATTTTTATTTTGGGACTTTGATTTCCTTATTGAGAAATGCAATGACAATCCAGTTGTTGATTTGTATGTCATATTTAAAAATTGTTGGGTTTTCCCATGAGCCAATGATATGTTTACCTCTCATTATTAGCAGTGGAAAATAAGAAATGTGATCAAATGACAGAAAGGACAGCAGTATACTGAAAAATGTAAGTATAAAGATGGAGACCAAGGCCAAAAAAAAAAGCAAGGCTATGGGAAAAGCTTTTGTTTTTTTCATAGGGAAGATATAGTCTAAGAAAGAAAGAAAACAAACATTGATAGAGAACATGGAATGTATGGTGAACATCAAAAGTGTTTCTGTTTAGAAGGCACATGGTGGTGCAAAGGGGACCCATGTACTCTAAAACAAACCAATTGGAATCATTATTAACTCTTTAATGGACTATTTCATTTATTTATTCATCAAGTGCTTATATCTCATTTATTTAAATATTGGGTTAAGTTTTGAGAATATAGAGAGAATAAGATATGGTCTTTATCATTGAGGCTCTGAAGTCCTTTGGGGAGACAAACAGGAAAAATAATTTTGATATAATATGTTGAGTATTCTGATAAAGATGCATGAAACAGTCTTTGAATGTACTAAGCTTTAAATATGCTAAGAACAGCAAACTCTCCCTAGACAGATTAAAGAAAGTTTAACTAGTGATTTTAAAAAATGTAAAGAATGAGTGGGCCACATGAAGGTGAGATATTGGAGACTGAGATCTCTCTCTTCCTTTCTCTCTCTCAAGCATAGAGTCTTGAAACACAAAGGTATATATAGGAAATTGTATTTCAGTGCAGTTCCTGTGTGATGAAGATTTAGAGGATGAAGTTGTAAATGTAGATGAGGATGAGAATTAGCTGTCTTATTAACCTGCTTAAGGAAATTGAATTTACCCTATAGGACATGAAGAGTTAGTGAGCAGGATAATGAAAAATCAATTCAATCTTTTCATTTGTTAAAAAGACAAATTAATTGCCCAATTTTTCCTTTTTTGTTTTTTGTTTTTCCTCTTTTTCATTTTTCCAAAGTTTTTCTCTGAACCTGTAATATTCTCCTTGCCAAGCTCAGGACACTATCTCCTATTTACCACATATTTTATGCAGCATCCTAGACCGGGTTAAGTGGAGTCAAATATTTCCATAGTGAATTTTATTTTCAAACTTCAGTTCCCACATAGATTCCAAGGATGAGCTTGAAGAGTAGATGGCACATTGTGGGGTGGCGGGGGCGGGATGGTCATGGAATAGCCATTGAGTAATGTGGGTTTTCTTTCCTTGCAGGAACTCCAACTTTCTTTGAGTAACTAGTTGCTATTATTTCTTGAAATAATCCTGAAAAAGAGAAAATACCCAAAGAAAGGAGACCAGGAAATTGGAAATGTAAAGAAGACGTCTGAGGAAGAATGCTAGTGGGGCCTTTGTTCCAGTCAACTGCATGCTGTGTATTTCTTGTTTATAAAGTTTAGAGATAAGGCAATCACAGATATCAAAATAAGAGTTCAAGCTCTTGATTCTAGTCCCATTTCAAAATTTTGCTAAACCTTCGTCTAAGCAAAAGAGAAAACAGTAATATAAATTTTGTAACTTGCAAAGGACTTTAATCAACAATGAAGTATTTTTAACATTAAAAAGTTTAGCTACAGAGATAATGGAGGAGAGCAGTTGATAATCAAAAATGAAAATGAGATAGCAGCAATTTTCAATGAATCTTTTGTCCCTGCATTTGGAGACTCATGTCAGAGAGCTTTTTCATTGCAAAATGTTGAAGCAGAAGGTTAATGTTGAATACTACACTAATATTAAGGGAACAAGTTTGGAAAACCCCTTGATTCAAATGCCATCTACTTGAGAGTTTTGAAATAATTTAGAAGTGAAACTGAGATCATTGCTCATTTAGTTTTTCAACAAGTTTTCAATCACTTCGTATATATTAGATACTATTGACTGCATTGAGATGCAGGTTCTGGTCTCTAGTAAGTTAAAATTTGTGGAGTCAAAGACAAACTCATACTACCAGAGGCAAAGCAAGTAAGAATTCTAGTGATTGCTCAGGAAACCCAGAGAAATTGGTAAAGCACAATTAAGAATTTGTGGAAAGAATTCAATGAGTATATATTTTTTTAAACTAAGAATTTAAAGAAGGTTGCTAACTTTAAAGAAGAAGAAGAAAAGCAACAACAAACATAAAACATGGACTATTTCCAGATTTAGGAGGTAGTATGAAAAATCACATCATTCTTCAAAATTTCTCAATGCTAAAGTGCATGTGAAGGAGTGTATAATGGCAGTTATTTATGAGTGGAAACGTACATTTGGGAAAATGTTGGAGGAGGTCATCAAGAGGATGTGACTGCCAGTTGACCTGTGAGCTGGACCTGGGCAATTGGAGGCTCCTCACTCCCTCCCCTGTCCTTGGAATGTAAGTTCTGCTCATGATTCCCACAGTGGGGGCTGTTTCAAGTACATAGCCTTGAGAGAGTAAGGTGTTGTTGAGACCATCTGGACAGCATCCTTTACTGAACCCCGCTAAGGCTTCTATATAAACTTTTAAGATTCTGGTGAGTTGGTGAGGAGATCTAGTCATGTTGTGGCCATCCAAGACAAACTTAATATGTAAGTCCCTTTGTTTATTAAAACTGCCATCTACTAATATGGAGTGGTCTGTCTCTTTCTTTGGTCTCTCCTTGCACTCTGCTTACTGGGTCAGTTTGCAAATCAACAGAAAAGTATGAAAGACTGTGAATATAGTTGTTTTAACTTTATAGATAATTGAGGGTCAGTTAGTTTTGTTAACGGGATAGGACTTGTCTTATAGAAAGACAACTTTGCTGCTATTGTGGAGGATGGCTTGGAGTGAAAAGAGATCGAATCAAAGGAGTCTGTTTATAGTTCTCTTGTAATAGTCTGGGAAGAGCTAATTTCTTGCAGACAGGAAGAAATGGATCCTAAATGTATCACAGAACTAAAACACATGGGATGTGGAGGAAGAGAAAATTCACATGTTTAAACATGTCTCAGAAATTTACAGCTCGGATGAGTAAGAATACTTTGAAATTTATTATTGAGAAACAGAAGACAGGTGAAAGAAGAGATTTGGGCAGGTGGTGGGAGGGGATAAGAGTAGTTAGATTGAAATATGTACAATATAGTACCAATAATAATAATTGTTCCAGAGGCCTTAGGAAAAGTATCTGAGCCTCACTACTCAGGAATTCAGGGAAAGAGCCTAGGAACAACAGTTTGTTGGGTCAGTTATATCAAGGGTAAGATCTATAACCAAATGGAAAACCAGTGAATGCTAACGCAAAACTAAATTATTCTAGCCATGCATTTCCTGCAAGGGAAAGTCAGGCCTTGTGTCCTATAAGAGTTTGTAAAGGAATCTTAAAACTTGTTCTAAGGCCATAGCTGTAGTTCTAAACCAAATTAATTTTAATGAATGACTGCATGGAAATGGGGTATATGATTAGTAATGAAAGAGAACTGTGTTCTTTAAGGGCAAGCAACACAAAGACAGATCAATGGATGTTTCCTTAAATGAACTATGGATTAAAAGCAGGTGGGAGATGGATCTTCAGACACTGGTCCTATTACTTATAGAATATATGTATCATTAATGTAGATAGAACTATGACTACTTAAAATCATAACTAATATAGTTAAAGGTTTTTTGGAGGACTAGATTATCAAAAAATTAAGTTGAGATTACATAAGTCTGCAAGGAGGGGGCCTGAAGGATAGGCTTTATTGGAGCAAATACCTGTACATTTCATGTGAACACTTGCCCTCAAATTCACTGGTAAAATCATTGGCAGAAAAATAGCACTGTGAGTGCATGATAATTTGGGATAATTTTTGAATAATTTGCAATCCTTTCTTTCTCCCTCATTCCTGGTGTTTCTCATTCATACCAGACTGGTGCTAGCTACTTTATGAAGGGTGAGTCTCCCAGATCTCTCAGCTCCAAAGGTTTCTGGACCTGATCATATTGGCTTTATTCCGTACTATCAGCCCTCCGTGGCTAATTCCTCCTGCGTTGTTGAGTTTCTACTGCTAGGTTTCTCCAGCCTTGGGGAACTGCAGCTTGTCCTCTTTGTGGTCTTTCTCTGCCTCTACTTGACCATCTGAGTGGAAATATCAACACCATCTCGGTAATCCACTTGGATTGCAGCCTCCACACACCCATGTACTTGTTTCTTTGTGTCCTCTCTACCTCTGAGATCTTCTACACAATTGTTATCCTGCCTAAGATGCTTATCAATCTGTTCTCTGTACTCAGGACACTCTCTTTTATGAGTGGTGCCACCCAGATATTCTTCTCCCTTGGTTTTGGTATCACCAATTGCCTGCTTCTGACAGTGATGGGTTATGATAGTTATGCTGCCATCTGCTTTACACCACCCCATTCTTATGAGCTGGAGGGTTAGTGGACCACTGGCAACAATTTGTATTCTTAGTGGCTTCCTAATATCTCTGGAGGGGATAAGTTTGGTCTTTAGTCTCTCCTTCTGTGGATCCCACAAGATCAATCACTACTTTTTTGATATTTCACTGGGCGTTCATCTCACCTGTGCTGAAACCTACATCAATGAACTGGTCATCTTCATCTCTGGGGTCTTAGTGCTTATTGTGCCCTTGCTCTTCATCTACATCTCTTAACATCTTTCTTTTCCATTCTATCTTGAATACCCCACCAAAGGCAAGGAAAAAGCCTTCTCCACCTGTGCCTCCCATCCCATTGTGGTCATTGTCCATTATGGCTGTGCTTCCTTTGTCTACCTGCGACCCTCAGTCAAATATACATCAGGCAAAAACAGGCTGGTGACAGTGACCTATGCCATCATCACCCCACTGTTGAACCCTATGGTATACAGCCTCAGGAACAAACATGTACAGTTGGCCATTCAGAAAATGATTAGGAAGACTGGGTTTCCTCTTAAGACTTTATAATTAGAACATTTTTCAACAGTATACACACATTTCGTAAATGTTTCTAGTCCATTTGTCTGTATAACTGTGTGGACTTAGAGGAATCCTTTGATACTGTGGGACCTTAATGTTCTCTTATGTAAAGAAGGCATAGTATTATGTTCATCTCAAGGTTGTCGTAAAGATTAAGGGAGATAGCAAAGGATATGTCACTAAAGAATAACTCTCCTCTTCCTCTTTTTCCTCTGGATTCATCATTCTCAAAAAGGGTCTTAACTCAAAAAGGGCATTATCTCTTGCTCTATGTTCGATGTATTTGCCCAAAATCTCTGATTGTACTCTTTGCTTCATGTTATGTCCAGCTTGAAATGAAGTCCTCAGATCTGAAAGTTGCTTACTTCTGAGAGAATGACAGAAAGAGGAAAAAAGATACCGTACTAGTAATTAAAAGATTTAAGCTTGACATTATTTAGGTTATGACTTTAATAAAGCTATAATTTTTCTCTTAGTCTAAATTTTTAAATACAGAAAATAGGGATAATATAAATTTTCCTTTTTTACTTTACAGAGTTTTTGTTTTTGTATAATGGTAGTATAAAAGAAAGGATACATAAAATATAAAACTGGACAGAATGTAAGACTCTTATTATATTAATCAAGACATTGAACATCTCTTCAAAGGCCTTTTATTTCTTTGATCTTCCACAAAAATAGTATTTCTGGGTGCCTTTTCTGACTACAGCTTTGAACTACACTTTATGTAACATAGAAGATATGCTACGTAAATGAATAGAAAATAATAATCATCCAGTCCCACCTCAGGCTGAAGGAGATGTCTGCATGGCCTTCCACCCTGAGATTATTAAGAAGAGGGAGCTATCCAGTTTCAATTTATCATCAGATTATAAAATTTTAGAGACAGAATGACTTTGGTGGTCATCTTGTCCTACCTCACCTGTACGGAAATTCCTTCATCCGTGTGTTCAAGCGGAATCAGCCTGCACAGACTGGATATCGACGACTTCACAAAACGTTGTTTTCAGCTCTCATTACTGTTTTAGCCGATATTTGCCTCTGTGATTTTCATATTTTCTGTCTCTTGTGTCGTACAACAAGTCTAATATTGTTTCACAGATGTTTGAAACACTTATGATGATAATCTGAACCCTTCCGATTACTCATGTGACCTGAATTTCAGACACCACATCTTCTTGTGCGCAGTCTTCTGGATATGCTGCAGTTTATCAATATTCTTTTTAAAACATAATGAATAAAACTGAAGTTCATATTTCATGTGTGACCTCCAGGGTAAAATCTAACAGTTTTCTCCCTTGTTAATTTTATTTAGATTTTCAAATTAAACTGTATAAAATGCATAATGCTGTCTTATTTTCAAATTATTGTTACCTCTATTCTTATTTTTGTATCCCACTTTTCAGTTTTGGGGTTAAGTTCTTTTACATTATTTCCATTCTTACTAGTTAAATAATTAAGGCATCTACGGCACTACATATCTCTTTAAGTACAGCACTGCCCATCTCCAATTTTCTTCTGTTCATTTTTTTCTAATAGGTTTGAAATTGTCATTTATTAATCACATATTTTTTAAGAATGAAATACTTACTTATTATAGATATTTCCTTGCTGGTATTTAAATAACTACTATTACTTATTTATAGTTTTCTTTGTTAGCAAATGTGATTGGTGTAAGTTCTATATTGAGAATTTATTGAGTTTTATTTTTGGTTTCTCGCAAATTATTCCTGGGGAAGTATTTTCATTTAGATTAAAATAGCATGCATATTATGGATGTGATCTTAATTTTGTTATTGAATTATTTTAGTATGCAATATCATTTTTGTGTTGTATGTATGGGTCCTGTCATGGTTTCACAGCGCTGAATTAAAATACTTCACTGCCTTTGTGTTTATTAACATTTCGTTCTATTTCTAGCAATAGTGACATAAGTTTTGTTGTGAAATCTTTTCTTTAAAGCTAAATAAACCTTTTGAGATTTAACATACATACTCTATCCCTAAACCCACTAAAATAACAGCAGAGGTACAAAAACAAAAAAATTCATCAAGAAGGCAAATAGTGGAGGACAGCACACAGGATATATCTAAAAAAATATAGAGGCAAAAAAAAATGGTTCTAAGCAGAAGAGAAAAAGCTGAAAATACACCTGCAGAAGGTGGGAAACCAACCAAAAGCAAACCAATTCAAGGCTCAGAACTCTCTCTGAAAATTCTCCTCACAACTGAGCCTCCCAGATGACGCTGAAAAGAGCAAGACTGGTTTAATGTCTTAATAAGGAAGACAGCTTCTGGATCAGCGCTTCTCAAATCATCTGCAGAGTAGGAGCAATTAGTTTTCTTTTTCCATTCATCACAAGCCAATACTTCAGTAAAATACAATAAAAATGCATTATTAGAAAAATGGAATAAACATCTCAACTATTCTATTCTGTTTTCCAAAAGATATGTCCACTGATTAGATGTCTCAGTAATATCAAATTTTATAAAAGTTGCTTAATACTTATGTTCAATTTCTATACCTGTCTCATCACAGGTTGATAACAAAGAGCTCATAGATTGACGCTAGACTGCAGACTCTCATCTCACTAGCGTTGTTTTGTGTTTCTTCCATGCTAGGGTAAGATCGGAGGCTTTCTTTTATGGCAGTTAAACCAGAGGAGTTCTGGACTGGAGATTCCAGGCAGAACTGAGGCATGTGTGAGGAGATGCACTTAAAACAGGGGATTGCGTGTGAGTGCTCTGATAGCATGGAGCATCACCAGTCTCTTTCCCACACTCAGTACCCAAAAGATTGACAACCATTCTTAAAAAATTCCTTTAGGAAACAATAAGATTTCTTTTTTCAGTAGGTGAAGGGAAGTTAGGGGTTACTCGAACAAAATGAGTAATGTTTCTCTGTCTGACTCTCCTACATTGGAGCCCACCAGTCTACAAGGTACCCCCATGTACAGAGAGTTTCTAACAAGCTTTTTAGTGCCACAGTCTGGAATATGTTTGAACTTCCAAGGCTTGCCAGACATTTGAAGAAGCCTTGAACATGAAACACAGAGATCAAAACATAAGGGTAAAAAACTCTGAGAGGAAATATAAAAAATGCATAAAATACAAGATATTATAATATCCTCCTATAAAATGTATTGCATCCATGAAAGAAGAGTGCATCACGGTCACTTTTTTATGGAAACAAAATGCACAGATAGAAAAGGGAGCAAATCATGACTGGCACATCAATAAATTATCACAAAATGAAAAAAATTAGTCAAAAAATAGAACACACTTGTCCCTTGGTATCCACGGGGGATTGGTTCCAGGAACCCCCCACGGATACCAAATTCCGAGTATGCTCAAGTCCCTTTCTTGGCCCTTCATATTCGCGGGTTCCTCATCCCCTGATTCAACCAACAGAGCATCTTAAACACACAGTACTGTAGTATGAACTACATGATCCACTGTTGGTTGAGTCCCGGGTTGAGGATTCTGTGGATACCTAGGGGTGAATGTATTAGAAACACCTCACTACTCACTCCCTCTTCTCCAAAAGAAACAACTCCTGTGGCGTCTAATATCATGCATGAGTATTTACCTGGTTTCAAAGTTTATAACACTAGAACTACAGAGAATGTATTCTAGAGAATTATTTTTATTCTTTCTCCAGTTTTTTCCTCTCTTCCTATCTGCTTTCTCTATATGGCCTTATCCATAAAGTTTATTCAGTCTTATGTTCTTCCAAGTTTAGACTTTATTTATGAAATGGATTTTGTTCCATTTCTAACTGCTTCCTGATCTATCCCCTCTTTTCAAAACTTCTCTTCCTCTAATCACTCAGAACAGAATTCTTTTAAATTCTGATCTTTGCTATTATTTCACATATTCTACCAGTTCTTTAAATTTTTTTCACTTATTTTGAAATATTTGGTTAGAATTTTTATCTATTTTGTGAGCATATCTTCCAGGCTCTTGCAGGTTTTTTCCCTAGGAAGTACATTCTGAGATAGCTGGGCATTTAGGATGTTTAGTAATAAATGCATGGGATTAACACCTGTGAAATAAGGGGGACGTGTTGGGCAGAGAGAGAAATCAAGCTGAATGTAATACTAGTGACAGCCTCAGTTGGCCCACTGGTGAGCTCTGTAGTAGAATGACCATTTGGAGGTGTTCTGAGTCAGGCCAAGATGGCCAGGACTTTATAAACCTGCATCAATCAGTGTTTGGGTGTGGATTGCTACAGGAAAAGTTGTTACTTTGGGTGAGTTGTCTGTGTTGCTGACAAAATGCTTGAAGACACAGACAACTGAAGCCTGCCTACCCACAGCACTACCATCAGCTGGGGCAATAAGTCCTTGATATGAAGCAGAATTTGGGCAGTGCATCTTGGTTTTCACTACATAGGCAACCAGTTATTCCCATAGGGATGTTGTACTGCTATGTTTATATATATATATATTCTATATATAGAGAGAAAATAACTTCCTATGGGATCTGAGCATGCTCTTTTTCTGAGTTCATGTTTATGTGAGACTCGTTTTCTTGTTCTCTTAGAAGGGGGGGTGGTCTATGACAATATTCTTTGTTTCATAACTGTAGGTCTCCTCTTGTGTTGTCATCAGAAAGCATTCAACTGTTCATTGGAGCTTGCAAATTTTCCCTATTTTGGCTGATGTTCTCAGATTGGTCAATTGTTTTTTTTGTGTGTGTCTGTGTGAGGAAGATCAGCCCTGAGCTAACAGCCATGCTAATCCTCCTCTTTTTGCTGAAGAAGACCGGCTCTGAGCTAACACGTATTGCCAATCCTCCTCCTTTTCGTTCCCCAAAGCCCCAGTAGATAGTTGTATGTCACAGTTGCACACCCTTCTAGTTGCTGTATGTGGGAAGCGGCCTCAGCATGGCCGGAGAAGCGGTGCGTTAGTGCACGCCCGGGATCCGAACCCGGGCCGCCGGCAGTGGAGCGCGTGCACCCAACCACTAAGCCACAGGGCCAGCCCAAGCCAACTGGTTTTTAAGTTATTACCATTGACAGTTCTTTTTCTTGTTGCTCTCCCGATATTAGGACTATCAGAAGTTGTTCTTTTCCTCTGCTTTCTCTTTCACAATTTTTAATACCATATTTTGAATTCATTGAGTATATTTTGTTGATTTTATTTTTTAAAATGCAGCTGTGGGGGTCTTAATTTCCTTTTTGCATTCACTTTTTCCTTATTTTTAAATTAAGAAATAATTGACATAAATAAAATTCAAGTATTTTAAGTGTGAGTTATTTGCTAGCTTTTACAAATACACACAGCCATTTATCCACCACACCAATCAAGAAATACAATATTTTTGTCACCCCAAAAGTTATTTTGTGCCACTTTCCAGTTGACTCCCTACCTCAAGACACGACAATATTGATTTCTTCTTTTTCCGGCTTTATTCAGATATATTGATATACAGCATTGTGCAGGGTTAAGGTATACAACATGACGATTGATACATGTATATATTGTGAAATGATTACCACAAGAAGGTTAGTTAACACTTCCATCATCTCACATAATTACCATTTTGTGTGTGTGTGGTGAGAACATTTAAAGTCTACTCTCTTAGCACCTTTCAAATATATAATACAGTATTGTTAACTATAGTCATGATGCTGTACATTGGATTCCCAGAACATATGCATCTTATAACTGGAAGTTTGAATCCATTGACCAACATCTCCCCATTTTCCACAACCCCTAGCCCCTGGCAACCACAAGTCTACTCTCCATGTGTTTGAGTTTACTTTTTTTAGACTCCAGTTGTAAATGAGGTCATACAGCATTTGTTGTTCTCTGTCTGATTTATTTTACTTAGCCTAATGCCCTCAAGGTCCATCCATGTTATTGTAAAAGGCAGGATTTTCTTGTTTATCACTGAATAATATTTACACATATATTTCACAGCAGTTTGTTCTTTTTATTCCTGTGTAGCATTCCTCTGTAAGGATATGCAAAAATAAATTTAGCCATTTCTCTTTTGATAGATGTTTTCTTTGTTGCCAATGATTGGCTATTATGAATAAATCTGCCATGAACATATTTTGTAAGTGTTTTGTGGACATTTACTTTCATTCCTCTCTCTTATATGTCTGGGTAGATATATATTTAATTCTATAAGATGCTGCCCACATCTTTTCCGAAGTGGGTGCCACGTACACCACGTAACACAATATCAGTTGCTCATATTCTTTCCAACAGTGGATACTGCCAGTTTTTTTTTTTTTATATGTTAGTCATTCCAATGGGATAAGCAGTATTATCTCATTTAGTTTTATTTTCTATTACCCTAATATCTAATTATGTTGAACATTTTTTTTTCATTTTCTTATTGGTTATTTATATATCTTTTTAGTAAATTGTTCTAGTCTTCTGTACATTTAATAAGCTTGTTTTTTAATTATTGAATTCTAGTAGCTATTTATAAATACTGGATTAAAGTTGTTTGTAAGATATATATATATATAGAGAGAGAGTGACTTTACTCCCCAAGTCTATAGCTTATATTTCTATGTTCTCAAGGGTCTTTTGATGAGAGTGAGCTTTTTAATTTTTATTAAATTTACTTACATTTATTTTTCTTTTCTGTTTAGTGCTTTTTGTGTCTTGTCTAAGAAACATTTTCCTAAACCAAGAAGACTTTGGAAGTCTTCCCTTATATTTGCTTCTAGAAGCTTTATAGCACTAGCTTTTAGGTATGGTGTGATTTCATTTGTTTATGTTTCATCTCTTAACCAAATATGCTGGGACACAATTTATACACAATTAAAGACATCTATTTTAAGTGAAGAGTTTGATGTGTCTTGACAAATATGTACACCCGTGTAACCACCACCATGATCAAGATATGAAACACTTTCATCACCCTTAAATATTCCCTCATGCCTTCTCCCTATCAGTCCCCTATACCACCACTAGTCTCTAACCAGTAGTTGCTTTCTGTCACTATGACTTTGTTTGACAATACTAGAATTTCATATGAATAGAATCACATAGTATGTACTTTTTGGTTTTTGGTTTCTTTCACTCAGCATACTTTTGAAATTTATCCATTCCACGTGTGACTTAGTACTTCATTCTTTTTGTTCCTTTGTATAAATATAAGACAATTTGTTTATCCGGGCACCTGAGGATGGATGTTTAGTTTTTTCCCAATTTTCAGCTCTTAGGAATAGAGCTGCACATTCGTGTACACATATTTACAGAGTTGTATGGAGATATTTTTTATTCTATTAAACAAATATCTATGTGTGGCTCTGCTGAGTCATACAGTAAATATATGTTAACTTTATAAGAGATTGTCAATTAGGCAAAGTAATTTTGCCATCCTACATTCTCAACAGCAATGTATGAGGGTTACCAGTTGATTGACCTAATCAACAAAACTTGCCAGTCTTAATTTCATCCATCAAGTAGATGCATAATGATATCTAATTGTGTTTGGAATTTGAATTTCCTTGATGACTAAAGGTCCTAAATATCTTCTTGTGTGTCTATTGACTATCTCTATATTTTCTTTACTTGAGTGCCGTCTCAAATCTTCTATCCATTTCCTAATTTGAATGTCTGCCTTTCCAATTTTTGGATTAGATCATTTGTCTTATTGAATTATAAGAGTTCTTCTTATTTTCTAGGTAATTTTTGTCACACATATATTCTGCAAATATTTTCACCATTTTGTGGTTTGCTTTTAATTTCCTATCAGTGTCTCTTAAAGAGCAGAAATTTTCTTTGTTTTGATAAAGTCCAATTTTCTGATTTGACTTTTATTATTTATGTGTTTTGTGTCATATTTAAGAAATGTTTGCAAAATCTAATCTCACTAAGATTTTATTCAACGTTACTTTTTAGAAGTTTTATAATATCAGCTCTTACAGTCAGGATATTATCCATTTCCAGTTAATATTTTATATGATGTGAGAAAAGGGCAAATTTTTTTTTTCTATCCAAATGCCCCATTGTTGAAAAGATTATCCTTTCACCATTGAGTTGCCTAGGCAGCCTTGTAGAAAATTAATTGACTATACAAATGTGGACCTATTTCTGGACGCCTTATTTTGATCTATTTGTCTACATTTATACTAATACCAAAGTGTCTTTTTAAATGTAGCTTTATAAATGAGTCTTGGAATCAGTGTAATTCCCTCTTGATTTTGCTCTTTTGGTTCCTGGGGGAAGTCATCTATCAGGAGGTAATATACCTCAGAACTTTCTGGGAAGCCACCCTCTGGGGTACTGAAGGAAGCCATCCATGGGAAGGTGCCTAAGTATGGAAATTGTTTGGAAAAATCCTGTGGGGATGATACTTCTGAAACTGCATGGGAGGGAGTGCCACTGGATGTTCCACATGCTGCTGGCCTCCCAGCAGAGGAGAGCACACCAGAACCAGGGAGAGAATGCCTTTCTAACTCTGGTGTCCCTTTAGCTTCTTATACTGACAAAGCTTAATATTATGTCAGCTGGCAAGGGAGAAATATTCCACTATCACAATCAGAGCAGTTAAAGGAAGGTTTAGAGTTGAGCTACAATTATATCCCTTACTTTTACAGTCTACTTCGAGTTAATATTGAATGACTACACCTGAAATGTAGAAGCTTTGGAATTACAAAGATTCATTTTCCTCTACCCTACCCTTTATGCTAAAGTATATTACATATCTATACATTAAAAACCCATAGGAAATGTTATAATTTTTGCTTTATTTATAAGTATTCTAAAGAAATTGTGAAACAAATAATCTTTTATGTTTACTCAAATATTTATAATTTTAACGCTCATCATATTTTCTTGATGATAGATTTTTAATATCTCTATTTATTCATATTATCCTGAAGGTAAGCATGAGGTTTGTGGAGCAAGGATAGATTTGTATAACTTACAGCAATAACTGAATACATTCCTTATTGACCTAATCCTTCTGGAGTTGTGTGATGAGAGCCAAATGTCACCCTACATGCATGGGGGTTTGTACTGCATAAAAGAAACCCTGAAATTAGGAATCTAGAGACTTACATAGGAATGGAATAGCCGTTACCTTTCCTTCCTGAGAGAGAAAGAGGGACTTTTTCTCCCTTGTTAATTGCAGTCCTTGGGAATATAAACAATTGGTTCCATGGTTCTAGGTTTCATCACACTTTGAAATGTAAACACATTAGTCTGGGAAGGTAAATCTCTCATTAATTATTTAGCCATATTTTAGATTTCAAGGCTTGTCTTTTAAACTGGGTTCCAGGTTTCTTTACTCAGAAAGCCCTAGCTATGAGGAAAAATTAAAATATTCACTTTCTAATATATAACTATTTGAGTTTCTGCCTGGTACAATTTCCCATGGAACTACTATAAAGACCAATACAAACAGAAGAAAACAACAAAAAAGAAAGAATAAGAGATCTCTTCCAGAAGATTCAAGAAAGCAAAGGGAAATTTAAAACTAGAGTAGGAAGCTTAGTCCGTGTTTTACAGGCTATAGTAAAGCCTTTGACTGTGTGTATCATGAAAAGCTATGGACTGCTCTAAAAGAAATGGACGTGCCTGAGCACTTGATTGTCCTGATGCATAACCTGTATAGTGGGTAAGAAACCACTGTTAGGACAGAATATGGATAGACAGAATAGTTTCCCATAGGTGAAGGTGTCAGACTAGGGTGATTTTTATCTCCCTATCTGTTTAATCTGTATGCAAAATATATCATACAAAAAGCTGGGCTAGACTCAGATGAAGGAGGAGTAAAAATTGGTGGAAGAAATATCAGTAAGCTAAGATACGCTGATGACACCATCTTACTGGCAGAAAGCAGCAATGACTTGAAATGACTTGTGACAAAAGTGAAAGAAACAAGTGCCAAAGCAGGCCTGCATTTGAACATTAAGAAGACAAAAACCATGACTACGGAAGA
Organism: Diceros bicornis minor; assembly: GCF_020826845.1. NCBI lineage: Eukaryota > Metazoa > Chordata > Mammalia > Perissodactyla > Rhinocerotidae > Diceros > Diceros bicornis. Next base: position 63,188,168 of record NC_080743.1, read on the forward strand.
ACCACACAGCTTTAACATAGACAATGAACACATTGAAATTGTTAAAGATTTTGTTTATCTTGGTTCAGTCATAAGTTTAATTGTAGACTGTAGCCAAGAAATCAAGAGAAGACTTAGATTTGGAAGGGCAGTAATGAAGGAATTAGGAAAAATCATCAAGGTAAGGAAGTGTGATTAGATACTAAGGCTGAGATTATTGACACCCTTGTATTCTCAATTACTATGTATGGATGTGAAAGCCCAACAGTGAAGAAGGGTGACAGGAATAAACTTGATTAATTTGAAATATGATCTTGGAGGAGAGCTCTATGGATATCCTGGACTTCCAGAAAGATGAACAAGTGGGTCCTAGAGCAAATTAAGTGTGAACTATTGCTGGAGGCAAAAATGATAAAAATGAGGCTGTCCTATTTTGGACACACCATGAGAAGGCAGGATTCTTTGGAAAAGACAATAATACTGGGAAAAGCAGATGTAGAAAAGTAGAAAAAGCAGAAAGACTAAATATGAGATGGATTGACTCCATAAAGGAAGCCATAGGCATGAGTCTACAGAAGCTGAGTAGGGCTGTTGAGGACAAGACACTGTAGACATCACTTATTCACAGGGTTGCCAGGAGTTAGAGCTGATTGGACAGCACATAACAACAATGATTTCCCTTTAGCTTTAAAAACTCTCTTTGGTATTTCAGGTAGTATAGATCGACTGGTGACAAATTCTCTTAGTTTTATATTATATAAACATGTCTTTATTTTGCCCTCATCTTTGAAGAATATTTTCAGTGAAAATATAATCCTGAATTGGTAGTTTTATTAATTTTTTTTCCTTTCATCATTTTTAGGATTGTGTTCCACTGTTTTCTGGCCCCCATAATTTCTGGTGAGAAGTCAGCAGTAATTTTACTCCTTGTATGATGCTTTTTGTTTGATCCGCTTTCAAGATGTTCTTTTTATCTTTTATTTTTAGCAATTTGACTCTGTTCTGCCTAGGCATGGTTTTCTTTATATGTATCCTGCTTGATATTTGTCAGGATTCTTGAATTTATAAATTCATATCTTTGAGAAAATTTGTGAAATTTTTGGCCATTATTTTCAAATATTTTTTCTTATTCTCTAAATCTTATTCTAGGTCTTATTCTCTACATTATTTATTCCTAGAACCCCAATTACACATGTGTTAGATCAATTCATATAGTTCCTCAGGTGTTTGAGGTTCTATTTGTCTTTTTCTTTAATTGTTTTTCTATCTTCCTCACATTGGATTATTTCTATTGATCTATTTTCTCATTCACTATTTCTTTCCTCTGTCATATCCGTTCTGATGCTAATCTCATCCATTAAAGTTTTTTTTTTCAGATAATGTGTTTTTAGTTCTATCTTTTTTTTTTTTTTGGTTCTTTTTTAGTAGTTTCTATTTCTCTTCTAAGATTTCTTATATACTTATTCATTGTAAGCACATTTTTCTTTACAACATAGGACATAGTTATTATAGATGTTTTAACATCTTGGTCTACTAATTTTTCAACATTGAATTATATCTCATTAAACCTACATTGACTGTCTTCTTTCTTGAGAATGGCCATATTTTCCTGGTTCCTTTTCTGTGAAATAGTTCTGGATTTAAACTGCAATCTGGTGAATATTACACTATGGAGACTCTGTTATATCAATTTGAAAATTGTTGGTCTTCTTAGTTTTAGAAGGCAAATAACTTGGTTGTACTAAAATTGAAAATTTGTTCTCTTGGGAGGTAGTTCAAATCTCTGTTTACTTATTTTATACTTCTGGGCTGCTTTGAGTTTTCCCACACATATGTGCTTCAGAGGTCAGCCAGAAATTTGGGTGGAATGTATACATAGAATTTGAAGCTCTCTCTTGCTGGTTCTCTCATTTCCAGGATTCTCTCCTCACTTTCCAGCAGTTCTGGTTACCTGAAACTCTGTCCTCTGATTTTTCATGCCAGAAAGTCCGTTGGTTTTCTTTTTGAGTTTTAATCTTTTCAAAAAGAGTGATGACTGTGACCTTCATTTAAACTAAAAGCTGTATCAAAGACAAACTCATCTTGTGTACTTACCTTCTTCCAAGTGTTGGCTACATTCTAGGTCTACCTACTTTTATCTTATTTCCAGTACCTTCAGACAATTGTCTTTTGTGTTTTTTTCCAGAGTTTGTAGTTGTTATCTTCAGGAGGGCTGATTCAGTAGGGACTGACTCAGTGAGACTAGAAGCCGAATTCCTACTACCCTTCCTTTTATGAAAGGTTTAACTCCATAATTTTAATAAAATATTTTCATGCAATTAATTTTTTAAATTACTACTTAATCATTGATTCAGTTGGAAATTAATGCAGGAAATATAAAATTATATAAATATTTTAAGAAGAAAATTTAATTCAAGAAATTATGTGCCTACAAATTATTGGAAAGTTTGAAAGAGTCAAGAGTTTTCACTGGAATTATTGATTTCAAGAATACATAACAATAGCTGAAAACCATCAAGGAAACACTGCTGTTGCTGCTGCTGGTGTCACCATTTTTCTCTGTTTCTCTTAATACTTACAAAACTTGGGAGCAGAAACTGAATCTAACTTCTACAATATACTCTCAACATTCAAATTCTTATTATTTTGCTTCTCTGAATAAGCAAGATAAAAGAAAGATGACCTCAATTTTGCCTTCCATTTTTACCACCATGAGGAGAACCAAGTAGAGGATGAAACTGAAATAGAGGAGAAAGGAGAGCTAAGAAAACAGATAAATTGAGATTCTGATGGTTATAGTCTGTGATTCACAGTTTGCCTGCAACACAGCATTTATCTGATATATGTTCACATACAGGAGTGATGGATTCCTTTTCCTTTTTATGTACTGAATCCAATTTAACTTGAATTTTTTCACTTTTGGCAGTACAATAAGCCATAATATATCCAGGAACAATTTCAAGTGTTTCAGTTGAGGGGCAAACCCTACCTTCTCCATCCCTTGCCATATGGTTGTGTAAAAAGGCCTATGTGAAATAAATCACACATTGCTCCAACTTCTATTCTATCTAGAAAGAATCTTGATTAAATTCCAGATACAGGTGTGTGAGACTGAGGATCTCTCAGCCTTTTGAATTTCATTGCTAAGAGTAGAAGCTTAAGACTTTCATTTCCATTTTTTCCTGTTATTTGGATAAAGTCAGCTTATGGAAAAAGAAATCTAGCACAAAGAGTGAAGCTAAGTCAAGTGAAAGAGAGAAAGAGAAAAATATTTATTCATTCATTCAACAAATATTTATTGAATGTGGATTATGTGTCAGGCAATATCCTAGAGATGGGGCTAAAATATTTAGCAAAACAGGAAAAAAATACCCATGGAGAGGGAAAGTAGAGATATATAAAGAAAAAATATAATCATAAATGCATGCACATAAAATTGCAAAGCACATTAAAGAGAAAAAGTAAATTATAGATGAGGCTGTTTTGCAGAGGTTGACTCCTGAGTCAAGACTCAGCATAACGATGTAATGTAAGTTACTGAATTGAGCCATATCTGATCATATTTGTCTTGAACTTCCCAGTTATTTAAGCTAATAGATTCCCTTTCCTTATGCTAGATTGTATTGTGCTTCTTTCACTTAAAAACCAAAAGTACTGATTGATATATTACAGTCTTGTTTTTACAATGTAATTTTTACGATTTCTTCTTTTTTTCTTTCATTTCCATTTCTATCTATTGTTTAAGTGCAGAGTATGTTTTGTGTATTGATCTGGGTTCTCCAGAGAAAAAGAACCAATAGACTATGTATAAATATTTATATAAATACAAATTAATATATATATATATACATATATATTATATAAAAAATTGGCTTACATGATTATGGAGACTGAGAAGTCCCAAGATCATCAGTTGGCAAGCTGGAGAACCAGGAGAACCAGTAATTAATTCCAGTACATGCCCAAAGATCTGATAACCAGGAGAGGTGATGGTCTACGTTCCAGTCTACTTCCAAATTCTAAAACAGGATAAGGCTAATGTCTCAGCTGGAAGAGAGTCAGGCAGAGAGAGAGAAACTTCTCTCACTCAGCCTTTTTGTTCTATTCAGAACTTCAAGGGATTGGATGAAGCCCACACACATCTGGGAGGGCATTCTGCTTTTCTCAGTCTATTGATTCAAATGTTAATCTCATCTAGAAACACCCTCACCGACACACCCAGAATAATAAATAACCAAATATCTGGACACCACGTGGCTTGGTCAAATTTATACATAAAATTAAGCATCACATTTTGTTACTTTTTATATTACACAGTAATTTTGAAGTTTAAGTATCCTCTAACAGTTGCTTTCATTATATCAAACACACAAATTTATTTTCCAAATCTGAAATGTTTTCTAATATTATGTATTAGAAATTTTTTGTTTAAATTTTTCCTCTTTGACATCCCGTATTTTTAAAAGATTTTTCACTTCACCTTTGATATATATTGTCTTTTTGGTCTTCATCTAATATCCTTTTTTCTTTAATATAATGCAACACATATTTTTCTCTTCCTTACGCTTTGGGGTAGAGAGAACAGAAATGGAAATGAAGATTCTTGAGAGCTTTTATCTCATAGAATCTTAAAGAATGTAAATATAGAGATTAGAATTGATTTCCTATAGCAATTGCTGGGAAATATAACTGAAATCTATGCTTCATATGTTCATGTAGCGTACTTTGGAGTAGTCCCTGATTACACTGGAAAAGCCAAGAAAATCACTTTTAGGGTAGTGTGGACCTGGTGGTTTGGGATGAAGTCAATAAGAGTGATACACATCACTTGCAGACAAAATGTTCCTGGAGACAAAGTGTCTCAATTTCAGTTTAGTTTACATATTTTTCTCTGAATATGGAATTTAAAAATATCCAGGGCTATTTTTTTGCTTGCATGAACCATATTGAAATATTAGAAATGAAATATGTTTCACACTAAGTTCACTGAACAATATTAAAATATTTGAAATAAAATGTTTCTTACTAAGTTTATTGGAAACTTGAGTTTAAAATCTAATAAAAAAGAATGACTATATTTAATTTTCTAGAAAAGCGTCTTCAAGTGCATAAGAATGAGATGAGTGGCAGCTCCTAAGTCCACAATAATTGTGTCAGGAAGTAATTCTAAAAATGTGACTAACTGCAGTATTTTTCAGATTTATTCCTGCTCCAAAACCTCAGAGGTCTTTGAACAACTTTCTTGGAAGAATTACGCAGCTCCAAGGCTGAGGACTTGGCCAGTGCCCTGTAGAGAAATGTTGATTCAGGAAGATGCACTGAACAACGCAGATGCCCAACAAACCCAGGAATTCAGCAATTATTAGGAGGGACGGATGTGCACATTTGAAAATTTCTGGAAGCAGCAGTAGCTGCTGTGAGATCTCTGTTGGTAGCCTCTGAAAATGATGTAACTGGAAAGAAAAAGACTCTGAGTCAGGAGTCGTCTCATTTTGGAGTTTCTTCTGCTCTGAAGGCAGTTACTGGGGACTACCACCAGGAACAACTCTGCTGGGAGCCACTGACAGGATCTGAAGCAAATAGAGTTGGGTGAGGGGACCTTGTTGTTAAGTGCCTTCAGTCCTCTCTGTGATCCTCTTGAGAGTCACTCACGACTCGTGAGGGAGGGTAGAGAGGGTGGATTTTTCCGTATTATCTCACCGAAGAGGAAGAATAACAATTTCCACAAAACTTGATGGTCTAGAAACTGTGTTGGCAGAGCCTAGCAATAGAAAGCTTGACTTTTAACCTCATTTCAAATACAGGAGAGGAAAACAGTGGCATACAAATGCAGAACAGGCACTTAATTGTTTGTTTTTTCTCCAACCCCACAGCCCCTCTCATCTGTCTTGGATCAGACTATCAGAGAATTGCAGGAAAGAATGAGGTTAAATAGGGGACTAGCCAAGCACTCTAAGAGGTTACCCATAGGGTTTTAATCCTATTCCCTATCCTTGAGCCAGACACTTGATTGGAGATCTTTCCGTCTCTAAGAAGCTAGGAAAAGGCAGAGTATCACCTGTGAGTCCTGCACCTAAACACTCCACAACTTCCTCAAAGCTGCTCTTTGCTCTTGTTCTTCAAGACTGAGACATCACTCTTTTCCTCACCCCTCACACTATGCTCCTGTGACCCTCTCCTTGGTGCAGAAACTGAATCTGTGGGGTTTATATGAACATAGACTAAAAGGGAGAACTTCATTTCTTCTTTTGCAATAATAAAGCAAGCTTTATTTGTCCTGATGAAGCCCAAGGAAGAAAATGGCTTCTCCTTCACATAAAAGACCTCAAGAAAATAGCCCTCCATTACGTCCTGTAGTATGGGTTTTCCACATTCACTTGTTTTTCCTTAATTTGCAACAGCCTCAGCTCCTAACGAGCTACCAAGAAACTTGGGATTAATTGCCAATGAATTGCCAATGTCAGATTTTTTACTGTTCCCTTTTTATCCTATTGGACCTGTGGGATTTGGGGTCCACTGTATTTTCTGCATCCTCTTTACTCATTGAAAGTATTGGAACTGTGCCAAAAATAATGTTGCAATAATGGCTCCCTGGAGTTTTGGAAAGTATAAATATAAACCAGCATGTTGGTGCAACAATTAATGAGACAAAAGTTCTTTGCTGGTGCTTTGGGGGATGCTTCTCAGCATTCTCAGCAGAGAAGGTGGGAATACCCAGTTTTGGACATTGAGATATCAGTAGCAGAACAGCATAGAAAAAAGCCATTTCAGAATAGAAATTTTTGTAGTAGTATTAATTTTTGAGTCTTATTTGATTATAAGATTTCTAGGTTTCACTGGATTCTAATAGCTGTGTGCTAGGGAACATAGGGAAATAGCCCCTGTTGGGTTATTTTATGTGTGAAATTGAGTGAAGATAGTGTTTGGGGCTCCTGATGGTGAAGTGCCAGTCACCAATGATAATTTTAGAAATGTTCTAATTATCCCATGAGCTTTAGTTTGTCTATCTAGTTAGTGATGGTTAAAGAAGAACATGTGAGGAAAGCAAGGCACAAATACATATGGTAGCTTGAAAAAATGGAGGACAGTGTAGGCCTTTGGGGAGATAAAATAAAATAGGGCATCACCAACTGAACTTAATAGGCACAAGGATGGTTTCAACCAAATGCCATAAAATACACTCCCCAGAGCCCATGGAACTGGCTCCCTGTCTATCAACCATCTCTGAAAGACTGATTCCTAGATCTTTCTGGATCTCTGAAAGACTGATTTCAGTCTTTCAGAAGTCCTTCCTGGATAATTGAAAGAGAAAAGGCGTACCTATAACTCCCTGTCAAGAATGAGCTTTCGACATTTACTTCATTCAACTTTCATTCTTAAATGTCACATGAAACTATTCTCTGGTGGCAATGGTATATTAGAAAAGTCTAGGGCTGGCCCTGTGGCTTAGCGATTAAGTGCGCGTGCTCCGTTACTGGCGGCCCGGGTTCAGATCCCAGGCGCGCACTGAGGCATCGCTTCTCCGGCCATGCTGAGGCCGCATCCCACGTACAGCAACTAAAAGGATGTGCAACTATGACATACAACTATCTACTGGGGCTTTGGGGAAAAAAAGGAGGAGGATTGGCAATAGATGTTAGCTCATAGCCGGTCTTCCTCAGCAAAAAGAGGAGGATTATCATGGATGTTAGCTCAGGGCTGATCTTCCTCACAAAAAAAACAGAAAAAAAAAAAGTCTAATAAGCCATGAGAGAGTTAAAAAAGTGAGTGTATAACTGAGATGTCTTTCTTTACAGACCCTTTGCTGTCCTTAGACCTCACCACGCTAACATTCCGTGGGCAAATAATCTACTGCATAAGCCTCAGAGATGGGAGCTAAGGAGTTAAATAAATTGCATTCCTCAGGAAAGATCCTGGTGGTGTTTGTTTTGTTAGCCATTGATTGATGCAAAAGCGTTGTGAAGAGCCAGAGTAATAATAATAATAACAAAAGTAATGGTAGGGGCCCTCATGAGGACTGGGATCTGATTTATGTTCTATAACTTCTTGGTTGTATGATAGATTAATATGTGGTTAATACAATTATAACTATGCAGTGTGATCTGGTAGGTTGTGGGCCGGATCTCTGTTCTCAGATATCTCCTTCTAAGGTTTAAAATTCCATCATCCCTTTCATGAGCTTAAATAATGCCTTTTACAGGTGCCATTTAAAGAAATCAAACATTTAGTCATCAATTCATTAAACAAATAGTTTTTAAGTAGAAATTTGTTTTTATATGTTATGGGGAATATAAAACTACCCCCAAGGCATTTATACTCTGGTATATGAGAAAGTAGAGGCCGCTTTCTTCCATGATATATTCCAGTACACAACAGAAAGTTGTGAAATAATTTAAGAGAACGGAAAGTTCATATCACTCTTATCATTGGAGACCAGGGTAGTCAGAAGATGCAGCTTCTATTTGAGTGATCAAGAATGGATGGAAAGTGGATAAACATTTTCCAGGTGAAGGGGAAAGATGAGCAAAACCACAGAGGTAAGATGCTGAAAGATGAGTAAACAGTCTTGCTGTGGAAAAACTACCTTTTTTTATTGGCGCCTTTGGGGAGAGGAGAGACGAATTGGTGACAAAGGCAAGGTGATTTAGCATCATTCCTGCTAAGAATGGTACTTTGCTTACTTAACCTAGGAAAATTATGTAATATAGACAATAAATATTTATTAAATGTACATATTTATTAATTTAATTTATCAATAAATTAACACATTAATGAATGAATAAATTAATGGAAGTGGTGACTTGTCTACTCAGAGAACATGTCAAATTTCCCCGTTAGCCTACGATCACTGTGCTCCACTTAGAAAAATGAAACTGGTACTTCTGTTTCAAGACCTATTTTGAAAGTGAGGGAACCCAAAGAGAAAACACTCAGGGATGGTATGGATGAAAGAACTACAGCTCAAATGTGTAGGATCAGCAGTCAGTTGGTCTCAAATTGAGCTACGTTAGCTAAAGAATTTTCATTATGTAACCCACTTCTGTGCTTTCACTTTCTTCAATTATTTGGTTGTTTTTGATGGTTTTTCATTACTTTATTAAATTCAAACTTGATTTTAGTGGAATTAAGGGGAAAAGGATTTTCCCATCCTTTAGCAAGAAGAAATTGGAGGAGCCAAAACTCCTCGAGGTAGGTGTGCTCAATGCAACGATGAGTTCTTTTAGAAATCTAGGGAAAATGTGAAGAGATATAATGGCTCATATTGAGTAAAGGTCTGTTGGGTTGGATTCTCAAGGCTATCTTCTTGGCAGAATGATAGGCAGTTAGTAAGATCAATGACCAACCTGACTGTGAGAACTTTATATTTCTCTAGAGCTTCTTAAATGCACTAAGGTCCCTTCCAACTCCCCTCTATCAAGTGGGTCAAACAGGTAGCGTGATTAGGGGAAAGGATGAACTAAAGTCAACATAATATTATTGTCACTAAAAATATACACACATAGGAATTGGGTTTGAATGTTGGTCCAGTAGTTTTGTGAAAATAAAATCTGGGGTTTAAAACAAATAAAACCTGAGGCAGGGGTGTGCTTAATGTACCTCCAACAGGAGACTTCAGGAAAATTGGCAACTGAAAATTAAATTAAATAACATGTAGCAGAAGCTGATATTTACTAAAAGCTTACAATGTGCATGTAATCTGCAAAATGCTTTAATTTTCATAAACCTAGGGGAGAGGTGCTATTAGTACTTTTATGTCACAGATGAGAAAAGTGAGGTACAGAGGATTACACAGATCATAAATGACAGACTTAGAATTGTTACATGGGAAGTTTTCAGACATTTTCATTCTCTAATTGCTATTTTGAGTAGGCAGTGTGAAAAAACTACCTAGACTTAAACACTATAAGAGATATAGAAATGTCACTGGAAACAGATGTAATCTGAGTTTGTTAAAACAATTCCATGAATTGATATGATCGATAGGGCATTTCCCACTAGCATTAGTCCTTCTCTCTTCCATCTATTGTTCTTCAATCCATAGTGGAACTAACCATCTGTATCTTTCAGGGTAAACATCTGTTCCTTCATTCCTGTTTTCTGTAGGTTAATCTCCAGATCCGAATCAACCAAACTAATTTCTCCTCTGTCACAGAGTTCCTGTTGCTGGGATTCTCCAGCTTTGGAGAAGTTCAGCTCATCCTCTTTGCTGTTTTTTTTGTGCCTATAGCTGATTATCCTCAGTGGGAACATCACCATTGTCACTGTCATCTGCCTGGATAACAGCCTCCGCATACCTATGTACCTCTTCCTAGGGATCCTCTCCATCTCTGAGACATGCTACACCTTCGTCATCCTACCCAAGATGCTCATAAATCTTTTATCTCTGCTCAGAACAATCTCATTTATTAACTGTGCCACTCAGATGTTTTTCTTCCTTGGTTTTGCTATCACCAATTGCATGCTACTTGGGGTCATGGGTTATGACCTCTATGCGGCCATCTGTCATCTACTTCGGTACCCTCTCCTTATGAGCTGGCAGGTGTGTGGACAACTGGCAGCCACTTGTGCTGTGATTGGTTTTTTGTTCTCACTGATAGGCTCCCTCTTAGTCTTTGAACTCCCTTTCTGTGGCCCCAACAAGATCAACCACTACTTCTGTGACATCACACCAGTTATCCGGCTTGCCTGTACTGATACCTACATCAATGAACGGGTCATCTTCATTGGTGGAGTTCTGGTGCTCATAGTTCCCCTGACTTTCATTTGCATCTCTTATGGCTTCATTGTTTGTACCATCCTGAGGATCCCATGAGCTGAAGGCAAGTGAAAAGCCTTCTCCACTTGTGCCTCCCATCTTACTGTAGTCATTGTCCACTATGGCTGTTCCTCCTTTGTCTACCTGCGACCATCAGCCAAGTACTCATCCAGCAAAGATAAGCTTGTGACAGTGACCTACACAGTTGTGACTCCATTGTTGAACCCCATGGTATATAGCCTCAGGAACAAGGATGTCCAGGTGGCCATTTGGAAAGTGATTGGCAGAGGAGGATTTTATCCTAAAGCTCTGTAATAAGAATACTTCACATCTATGAAAACATCCTTTCTGAGGACATAGCAATAATTATAAAGTTGATGATACTGTTGTCTTTCATTTAGATAGCACTTTATAGCCTCATAGTGCAAGCTTCTTCATGGTATTATTTTGATAGGCTTTGTGGAGTGCAGTCTTAAACTTGCATTAATTGGTAATCAGATGCAAGTCTCAAATACTCCTAAACTTGCACAGCTAAGTATTTTGCTTTTCAGAATACTTAATTAAGAATGATTTTAGTCTCTTCCGGTAAGGATAAGTAACATATTATGAATAGTGATTCAGTATAGAAGATTTAGCCATCACAACTTCTCAATGGTTTATGAAAATCTTAGTAGAGCCCTTAACAAAAATATCATGGAAAAAATGGAATAAATCTAATCAAAAATTATTAACATAATCATGACTATTAGCATTGGGAAGAACCCAAGGCTATCACTTACAATTGTTCTGTCATTTCAGGAGTTTCACTGACAGTATTCTAGCCTCTAAATTGACTCCTAAATAGGAAGTCATACCACTGTAAAATATCTCTATATGTCATAAAGTTCCATCTTTATAAATCTTTTTATTTTTTGTCCTAGTTATTATCTCTGGAAATGCTTATCTTGTATCTAATATTTCACTTACACAGCAGCAATTCAAATATTTGAAGATGGATAATGTATTTCACTTACAACACCTTTCACCTAGCTGATGACTCCTTTGATCTTAATAATATATCAGATTTCACAGACCCCTCAAAATCCTGGTCATCATTCTCTGGATTATTCTCAAGATACTTTCCATTTGTCAACAGCATTCTTCAAATGAGTCACCAGGAAATGGGTGCAACACCCCAGGTGATTTAGGAAAATCATCTTTCTTGTTCTGGAAATCAATTTTATGTTAACACGGCCTAAGTTTCTTCCCTATCACCTCTTCTCTGTAATATATTTTAGACTAAAGGATTTTATATTATATATCCACAGTCCTATCATTATGAAGCCTATTTCCATTAGTTTAGCTTAATTGTTTAAGGCAATCTCATATTTGGCATTTGTTTCCTTAAATCTCTACCTTTCACTTTAGGCCAGAATATCCAGCTTTTTTCATACCTCATTTATAATATCCAGCCTACTGATTATCTCTCTTAATCACTCCATTCTGTCTCATCTTCTAGTCTTGAATGGTAAACAGTATTTGTATTGTGTATAAATACAATTTGAAGTGGCTGCATGGATTCCAATACTTATTTATGCTCAATGGCAAAGAGCACTATGATTAAACATCAGTGCCTGCCAAAGGCCTGTTGTGAGCATGATGGTAATACGGTTAGATGTTTTCCATCTTTGTCTTAGATGCTCCGCAAAATAAAATCATTTAGTCAATCTCCAGAAGTTCCATTTTAGAAGCTCTCACACTTGATTTCTGCTCCATTGCATCATGGGAATCATAGAATATATGGTCTTCTCCAACATCTGTGAGTTATAAAAAATAATAACCCATCCTTTCATAAAAGTACATTCAGGGAAAGAATATTAGATCGGTGGGTATAGTAGAACAGATTAATTTGTGATAGCATAGGAATTCCCTGACTGCAACAAGACTTAGGCAATTTTACATTAATCAGAATGATAGAAGCAGGAGCCTGTGGGAAAATTAGACATGACATTATGAACTAGAATTAGAAAGTCTTTTGAAATGCTTGAAAAGTCCCCTCTATTGTCACAGAGACTGGTGCTATAGTTTGTTCTCTGTCCAGTCCTTCATGTCCTCTACCACATAACTCATATAACTCACTTTTGTGGTGCGGATATCCACATAACAATTATGCTACTTATAACTATGCTTAATGCTTATGTTCTATGTTCCATTCTTCAAGACTTCCTTTTTTTCTTTGCTTTAACAAAAATCCAGTATGATGAAATTAAATGAGTAGGAAAAGATACAGAGGGTAATGTTTCCCAGATCCAGAGATCACTCTTTTCCTCATCTCTCCCTCATCAAATTATTTTTCCTGATTCTACAGTCAGAACTTCAAACTATCTCACCTGATTACTCACCTCAGAGTTTCATTATAGATACTTTTCCTTTTTAAATGTTAATTTAAGAAATAAAAGAAGAGATGAATGTTGTATGGCAAAACCTCAACCTTTAAAAACTGAATAGTTTAATTTATATTTTATTCCCCTTTAGCAGTTGAATGCTGCTGGAGAAAATTATATAATAAATCAGTTTATTACAATAAGTTGATAATCAATATCTCAAATGAATACCCAAAATTACTTAGTAAAATTTTTACATTTTTTCTAAAAAAGAATCAACCTTCTATTCTCTGTGGAAGATGTTGTACTATGCTCACTTCTGCTTAAAACAACAATTAACTCCTCTCCCCTACTATAACTCTCTCTCTCTCATTCCTTCCAAACACAATGCTACTTGATGACACTGCATCATACTTTAGAGAAAAACATAAAGTATCCGACTGAAACTCCCTCTTCTTCTGGTCACTGCATTTACAAATCTATTTGCACAACAATTATTCTAATATTTTTCTTCATTCCTGTTACAGTAGAAGTAAACCTCTTTAGCTTTCTCAAATACCACTTCCTTTTCATATTCTCTGCATTTTATCTATTCTTTATTTATTAGTGCTCCCTGAGTCCCTCTTCATGTAATCAGAGGTTTTTTTTTTTTTTTTTTTTCCCCATCTTGGACAACAGGGATTAAGGATCTGACAATATGTAAATATACACAAAATTTGAATGTGCCTAATTTTTTTTCTGATTGGACACTTTCAGACTGGTTATACCAAACCACAGATACCCTTCAACATGTAGACCTAGGGAAAAGCTGGAGTAGCTCAAAGGAACTCAGACAATTCATGCTAGAGAAAGACACTTCTACTTCCCCTTGATTTTTGAAATTTTTTAGGTTAGGAAAAAGCAGTCTTAATATAGATATTGGAAAATGAAGGAGCAAGGAATCAACTGACTGATATCAATTTAATAAGTTAATAAATCCAGCTTTTGGATTCTCTCAATTGTTACTCTTTCTTCAACTATTTACTGAGCACCTGTTGCATGATGGAAGATACAAAGGTGAAAGCAACATTGTCCTTGCTTTCAAAATATCATATATATGATACTTTAATTTAAAATTATTTATATAGGTGTGTGTGTGTATGTATATGACATTGAGTAATTTAAAGAATATCAATAAAGCAAACAACTTCTGCTCCTACAAAGATGGAGTAATAGAAATTGGACTTGAACCCCTACCTTAAAAAACTAAACACTGGGAAAAATATACAAAACAGCAGTTTTCAGACATTGGACAACAGGTAGCATAAAATGTGGTCCCTGGGAGAAGAGAAACAATTTCTCCACCTTATGACCTGGAAGCAATTTCCAGAGTGCAAAACTAAGAAGCTAGATCTCAATAATAGACCCCAAAAGGAGCATAACTTTAGTTTTAAAAAATCCCGAAAGTGAAGATGGGCATTAAGAGGTCAAAAGAGGGAAGAGCAGTCTCTGACTGACTACAGCTGGGAACTTATATTATTCTAACAACTATGGCTTGGTATTAAGCAGCTGAAGATAAATATTTCACATGACACAAATATTAGACATCAGTCTGCAACCATGATGGAGTGAGAAAAAAATATTTAAGTACTAAATTTAAGTACTAAATGTTAGAAATTTAGTTATTAAAAATTTTGGCAGAAAGGGAATCCAAGGAGTGTTAGGCAGTCACACTGAGTTAAGAAGACAGAGATTGGAGTTCAGGGAGGACAAAGCAGATTTCTTTTTTTTTTTCTGGTGAGGAAGAGTAGCCTTGAGCTAACATTGGTTGCCAATCCTCCTCTTTTTGCTGAGGAGGATTGGCCCTGGGCTAACATCCACACCCATCTTCCTCTACTTTATTTGTGGGATGGTGTCACAACATGGCATGATAAGAGGTGCGTAGGTCCATGCCTGAGATCCGAACCCACGAACCCCAGGCTGCCAAAGTGGAGCGTGCCAACTTAACCACTACATCACTGGGCTGTCCCAAAGGGGCTATTTTAAAGACATACAAC
Organism: Diceros bicornis minor; assembly: GCF_020826845.1. Taxonomy (NCBI): domain Eukaryota; kingdom Metazoa; phylum Chordata; class Mammalia; order Perissodactyla; family Rhinocerotidae; genus Diceros; species Diceros bicornis. The sequence goes on from NC_080743.1 coordinate 63,203,302, forward strand.
TAGAGAGTAATTAGCACACAGAGAAAACTCTACATATCTACAAAGGAATTCCATCAAGTCTTGGGCAGAGTACTGATATGAACATCTATAAGAAGAAACTACCTCTTACAGAACATGGGGAAAGAATTACTGGAAACAATAAACCAAACAGTTCCTAGAGCTCAGACAGGGAGAGTGTGTGTTCTCAGCAGCCAAAGTAGAAATACTTTGTAGTACATGGGACATAAGGTAGAATCCTTAGAATGGTATTACCTTAGTAGTGGAAAAAAAATCAGCACTAGCCTAAAGGCTGCTCTGATGCACCTTCAAAAGCTTAAAAGAAGGCTTGAAAGAATTAGACTGATTTTAAGTGAAACATTGTCACACCAGAACAACATACAAACAGACTTAAAATAATACAACAAAATCTAGCAGCAAAACATGTAAAATCTACAATTTTTGACATCTAATTAAAAGATGATAGATATTCAAAGATGTAGGAGAAATATAATCGTAAGCAGGAGAAAAATTGTTCAATAGAAATAGATTCAGAAATGACAGAGATGAAAGAGTTAGTAGAAAAGGACACTGAAATGATCATTATAAATATATTCTATATGATGAGGAAGGTAGAGGAAAATATGAGCACGGCGAGGAGATATATGGAAGATGTAAAAAAGACCTAAGTATAATTTATAGACATGAATATATATACTAACTGAAGTGAAAACTACACTGATTTTTGTGTCCTTTTGATGAGCACTTTACTAGGGCAAACAGCAGACTCTGCAGAAGAAAGTTACTTAACTTGAACACATTGCAACAGGAACTCTCCATAATATAGCATGTACAGAAATAAAATTGAAAAAAAGAAACCCAGAGACTTGATGATTTGTAGGAAACTATCAAACTGTCAAATATGCACATAACTAAGGTCCTGGAAGGAGGAGAGAGAAAGGAGTCAGAATAATATTTGATGAAATAGAGGCAGAGAATTTTCCAAATCAGGGTAACATTATAAACCCACAGACCCAAGAAGTTCAACACATCTCAGACAGAATAAAAAAGAAAATCACACCAAAGTATATAAGAACCCAATTGTTGAAAACTAATGATGAAAAGAAAATATCAAAAACAATGAGGGAAAAAAAAGACAATACATACAGAGAAACAAACGTGAGAATAACAGATCATTTATTATCTGAAATGATGCAAGCTAGAAGATAATGGAGCGTGCGAAAAGTAGGTGGAAAAAATCTGTCAACTCAGAATTCTTTCTCAGAACCAGGGAGAAATATCTCCAAAAATGAAGGGGAAATGAAGTCTTGTTCACACTGTCAAAAGCTGTGAAAAGGGCCGGCTCTGTGGCTTAGCAGTTAAGTGTGCATACTCCACTACTGGCGGCCCAGGTTCAGATCTCTGGCGCGGACCAACGCACCACTTCTCCGGCCATGCTGAGGCCATGTCCCACATAGAGCAACTAGAAGGATGTGCAACTATGAAATACAACTATCTACTGGGGCTTTGGGGAAAAAAAAAAAAGGAGGAGGATTGGCAATAGATGTTAGCTCAGAGCCGGTTTTCCTCAGCAAAAAGAGGTGGATTAGCACGGATGCTGGCTCAGGGCTGATCTTCCCCACAAAAAAAAAAAAAAAAAAAAAAGCTGTGGAAATTTATCAGCATGCTTTCACTATAAATAAATATTAAAAATATAGCTTCAAGCATAAAGAAAATGTTACCAGATAAACATTTGGATCCACACAAAGGTCAGATGAGAAAATAAGATGCTAAATAAACCAGTAAATATAAAATTACTTTCCTTTTACGTTTTAATATCCTTGAAAGATTGCTTAAAGCAAAAAATAGTAACAATGAATTGTAGGTTTTAGAATAATAAAAGTATAATATATGGTGATGATAGTACAAGGGATCAGTTATAAGGTTTTTCACTATACTTGAAATTTTATGGTATTATTTGAATAGTGGCAGTGATAAGTTACAGATGTAATTGTGTATCTATAGATGTGCTATCTAATAAAATAGCCTCTAGCCACATTTGGATATTTGATTTTAAATTAATTAAGATTCAATTCAATTACAAATTCAGTTTTCCAGTCTCACTAGCCACATTTTAATGTATAACAGCCACATGTTCTTGTGTCCACTGTATTGGAAAGCACAGACATAGAACATTTCCATTATCGCAGAAAATTGCCTTAAAACAAACACTAGTAAGCCAAAAGTGAAATAAAATGGAATCACAAAGAAATACTCAATTAATTTAAGAAGGCAGTAAAAATGGGACAAAAATTTAAGACCACAGATTACCAGATAAAAAGCCGAGATCTACCTATATGCAGTCTATAAGGTATCTATTTTAATTATGAACCGTAGGTAGGTTGAGGGGAAAAGGACAGAAAAAATATATACTATGCAGATACAAGTGAAATAAAAGCTAAAGTGACCGTATTAATATCAGCTATAGTTAATTTTAGAACAAGGAACATTCCTTGAGATAAAGGGTGATGTTTCAGAATAGTAAAGTGTTCAATTCATGAGAAGGACATAAAAATCCCAAATGTATATCCATATAATTACAAAGATTGAAAATTCATTAAGTAAAACAATGATGAAAATGAATGAGAAACAGATGAATCCACAAGTATTCAACATTTCAGTTTCAAGAACTCATAGAATGAGTATACCTAAAATAAGTAAAGATATAGAAGATTTTAGCAATATGACCAATAGGTCATATTGGTTAACATTTAATATTTATTGAATGCTCCACCTGAAAACAACAGAATGCATATTCTTTTCAAGTGTGCTAGGAACACTTACCAAGATAGGCCATATGCATGGCCATAAAAGAGTCTCATGATATTTTGGAAAATTTAATTGACATTAAAGCATGTTCTCTGATTAAAATTAAGTTAAATTAGAAAACAATAACAGAAAGATATATAGAAAGTATCAGATAAATTCCACTCGAATCACACACTTCTAAATAACTCATAGGCCAAAGGGAAAAAAGTCACAAAGGAAATTAGATTTAAAACTGAATAAAATGAAAACATGACATATCAAAATTATTTGGGAAATACAGCTAGAGCAGTGTTTAGAGGCAAATTTATAGCATTAAGTGCTTATAATACAAAACAAGAGACCTAAATCTATAGGCTAAACTTCTGTCTTAAGAAACAAGAAAAAAACAAATTATAGTACATCAAAAGTAAGGAGAAGAAAGGATACATATATATATCTCCTTCAAAGAATGAAATAGTAAAGAGAAAATTAACAGAAAACCAATAAAATCAAAAGCAATTTTATACAAAAAATAAGTTGATAAATCTTTAGTGAAATTGATAAAGGTAGAAGAGAGAAGACACAGATTATCAACATTAGACAATAAAAAGGAACTATCTTTACATATACTATAGACATTTAAGGAAATATTATGAACAACTTTATGCTTATAAATTTGACAAATTAAAAGGGCATATTACTTGAATGGCATACTTTCAAAGATCACTCAAGAATAAACCAATAACTTGAATATTCCTATATCTATTAAAAACATAGACTTTATAGTTAAAAACTTTTTACAAATAAATCTCCCAGTCCAGATTAGTTCACTGCTGAATTTTACCAAACATTTAAGGGGAAAGTAATATTAATTCTACACACTCTTTCTGATGAACTGGATATTTTTGTCCCCTCAAAATTCATATGTTGAAGCCTCAACCCCCAAGGTGACTGTATTTGGAGATACTGTCTCTATGCAGGTAACTAAGGTTAAATGTGGTTGTGTCTCTCTTCACCATGAGAGCGCACAGGGAGAAGCTGCGAATCAATAAGCCAGGAAGAGAGTCCTCACCACTATCTAAATCGGCTGGGACCTTGATCTGGGACTTACAGCCTCCAAAACTGAGAGAAAATAAATTGCTCTTCAAAACACTCTTTTAAGAAAGTAAAAGACAAGCCACTAAGTGGGAGAACATCTTAGCAAAACATATATCTGACACATAATTGCATCAGAATATAAGGAGGATTCTTAAAGCTTAATTAATAATAATTTTAAGGCACAAAAAACTCTAATTTAAAAATTGGGTAAAATATTTGATTAGATACTTCCACAGAGAAGTTTTACAAATTGCAAATAAGTAAATGAAAAGATGCTCAACATTAGGGCAATGATAGTTGAACCAATGAGATACCATTATATACCCTCTAAAATGACCACATCAAAAGTCTAACATACTAACTATTAGTGAGGTTGTAATTCAATTGGGATTCTCATACATTGCTTGTAGGAATGCAAAATAGTTCAGCTACTTTGGAAAATTTGGCAACATTTTCAAAAACTTAAGCAGAAACTTATCATACTACCCAGTAACAATATGGTGACAACTCTCATCTCCTGAAAAGAAATTAAAGTCTACATTCACAACAAAACTTATCTTAAACATTCAAAACCGCTTTATTAATAATAACTCCGAACTAGAAACAGCCTAAATGTCCATCAACTGGTGACTAGAAAAACGAATTGTGTTCTATCCATACAACAGAATAGCACTGAGCAATTCCTGTAACTCATACATGTAAAAACATGGAAGAATCTTAGAGGCATTATTATAAGTGAAAGTAGCTTGACACAAAAGACTATGTATTGTATGATTCCATTTATATGAATTTCTAAAAAAGGCAAAGCTAAAGTGACAAAAAGCATATCAGTTGCTAGGGACTAAGTCTAGGAGTGTGGGTAAGATTTAAGAAAAAATGACACAGGGAAACTTTTTGGGATGGTGGAAATGAAATGTTCTATATAGTGATTGCTGTCATTTTACAACTATATACTTTTCAAAATTCATCTAACAGTACACTTAAAAAAAGGTGAAATTTATTAAATGGAATTATACATTATGAAGCTGATTGTTAAAAAGCTACCTGTGGTATAAGAAGTGAAAAGTAGTTGGTAATAAAATCTATGGTAAGAAAATACAGAAAAACTTTTCTTTTACTGCTTAAAATTTTGAAAAAACACAATGATACACTGTCTAAATTTTTACTTGGGTTTTCACAAAGCTCGGGCCACTCATCATTGACTTTGAACTTTTTTTATCCACAAATGAGTCAATTAAGATGAGATGGTGACTATATTTAAATGAACACATGCCAACGTCTCTGTGGAAAAATAGAGGGATGAGAGAAATTGGGAGGGAGGGAGGGAGAGAGAGAGAGAACAAAAAGAGTGAGAGTTAGAAGGGAAGAAAAAAGATAGATGAAAATGACCAGGTAGAAGAAAAACAATCAGAAGGGAAGGAGGGAAAGAGAGACTGGGATGGCGAAAAAGTCAAAATGTAGTCACAATTCTCATCATCTTCTGTGTTCAAACATGTATTTACTCAATTATCCTTTCAACAAATATTTTTATTAAGCACCTACTATGTGCCAGACACAGTTGTATGTATAGATGATATTTTAGTAAACTACACAGACAAAAATCTCTCTCACAGAGTTTGTATTTTAGTGTGAGAAAAAAATTTGTCTTCATTTCAAATAATTTTTTGAAAATGTTTAAAACTTTTCTACTGATCTAGAAGTAGAGGCTACTTTTTTAAGATGTTTCTCTAGCCACGTTTGTGCACACACACATGCACACATACACACAGAGAAGTGTTAAAGTACTGGAGGTTGATAGACAGCCAAAAGCAAGAATGTGGGAGGAACTATGCAGTAATCATGTTCTGATTCAGGTCTGAAGGGATTCTGTAAGTTTTTTAATTACTCAAAGCTGCATCTTCCCTGGGTCCACTTCCTTTGCAAAGTAGGGTCTTCTTGAGGGCTGCCTTTACTTCACGGTTCCTCAGACAGTAAATTATGGGGTTGAGGACTGGGACGATGACAGTGTAGAGCACAGATACTACTTTGTTGGAATTGTAGGCATACATAAGCTTAGGGCGGGCATAGGTGAAAAGGGTCGTGGAATAAAAGAGAATTACAACTGTCAGGTGAGAGGCACAGGTGGAAAATGACTTTTGGCGGCCCTGAGTAGAAGAGATCCTAAGGATGGTCATGAGAATGGTGACATAAGATGCCACCACTATGCAAAGGGGAACAGCAATGACCATGAGGGCCAGGAAGAAGTCCACTAGCTCAGCCTGTGAGGAGTCTTCACAGGAGACATTGAGGAGTGGAGAAATATCACAAAAGTAGTGATTAATATGAGGTGTGCCGCAGTAGCGGAGTTGGGCTATGAAAACCATCTTAATCATGGCAGTTATGAGCCCACAGAACCAGCATCCCCCAGCCAGTGTACCACAAAGCTGGTTGGTCATGATAACCGAGTAGCGTAGTGGATTACAAATGGCTACATAGCGGTCAAAGGCCATAACAGCAAGGAGGATGTACTCAGTGCAGACAAAGGTCACAAAGAAGTAAAGTTGAGTCATGCAGCCATTGAAGGAAATGGTCTTGTGGCAGCTGAAGAAGTCTACCAGCATCTTGGGGCTGATGACTGTGACATACCACATCTCCAGGAAAGAGAGTTTGCTCAGAAAGAAGTACATGGGCTTGTGCAACTGTCCATCACTGTGAATGGCAAGGATGATAAGAAAGTTCTCTAGCAGTGTCAGCAGGTAGGTTGCCAGGAAAACAAGGAAGAGGAGCAGCTGGAAGGGTGGCCGTGTTGGAAATCCCAGAAGAATGAAATGTGTTGTCGCTGTACGGTTATCTACCTTCAGAATCTTGGTGATCAGAGCCGGCTGTGGGCACAGACAAAATCAGTTCCTTCCATGTCCCAAGCACCAGCCTACGGTTATTGACATTGATAGAGCCCACCACCAGCAAACTCATCACAATGGAAGCTCTCCTTCCTTTATATCTTTGTTTCCTTCTGAATTATGATTAGAAGCAAAATTTTGAACAAAAATTTACTTTAGGGAGCTTATATTTTAATTTTTTCAAATTAAACCAAGAGAGATAACTCACCCCAGATTACACAGAAGTGAAATTGGACCGTCTTGACCCTCAGTTCTATGCTTTTCCAATATATCACTGTTGGGCATAAAAGGATGGCCTTCATACCACCCTACACTATAGGCAATATGTTCTCATCTACTGCATATGAAAAGGAAGCAGGATACTCAATTGCTCTTCTCCAGGTATAATCTCTATGACTCTGGAAAAGTTGCGTGATCCCACTTACCTGTAAAATGAAGACAATCCTCCTGTTTTTTTGACTTATTTAACAAGATGGTAAAGCTTGAGTGATGCAGTATTAGAGCAAACATGTAAGATTCATAGAAAATTTGATATGAATATTCACCAGCTTTTCAGAGAACAAAATTGAATGGATAATTTAAAAGATAAATGTTTCCTTTCATCTAGTCCATTGTATAGAGAACTTGATTAGGAGTTTGAAAACAGTACATTCAAATTCCAATTTTGCCCCACTCTAGCTAAATGAAAATATTGCATAAGCTTTCAGAATTTAGTTCTTTTTATTTCTAAAGTGGATGTAATATAATTACATCACATTTTATCAGCAGCTAATGAACTTTAGAGTTTAAGTTCCTATGGATATTTGCTGTTACCTTTCCAGGATACCCTACTAACACTCCCAGTGCCCTGCCAAAAAAATCAACAAAGATCTAAAAGGTGGAAATGACAGGCATTGTTAACGAGAAAGGGGGAGAGGACTGTAGGACCTTTCCAAGTATATTAGATTAAAGAACTCATAACTAGTTTGAAAGTAATGTTAGAAAAAATAGAGAATCAAGATGCCTTCTGCCATTAGTGACCCTTCTGCATTTCTGTTCAGTAATTCAACAAAACAAATGGCCTGTTTCTAGGTTGGACTGAGAATCACTCCAAAACCTACTGGACACTAAATGCCTTACCATTTTCAATCTTTCTCTGTGTCTTACTGTGAGATTTCTCTATTCTGCCCTTCTCAAGAGCTGGTTAGTCTTATTCTCTATTTATCAACAAATATTTATTTATCTGTATTCTCTATTCTCTATTTATTCTCTATGTATTTTATGGCATAAATATGTAAGACAACTGGAAAAGACTTTTTTTTTTTCCTGAGGAAACGGGCATGGAGTGAAAGAACTGCTCATCTCATCCATTTCCCTCTTTCTACTTAGATGTCAGCTTTAGGATCCTAAAGAAAGACAGAGTAGTCAACTCTTAGTTATCCATGTTTTGAGAGAAAAACAGCTGCAGATGACCAAAAAAAGGCAAACAATATATAATAGTTCAAATTCAACAAACCATTTTAATTTCTGTTGGAATACAGGCCCTTAACACACATACACACACACACTCAGCACAAAACTTGGCCTTGCTCACCACAATCTAGGATTCACTAGGCAGTGGGACAGTGGAGCTTATAAACAAGGCAAGGTCTGTGAATCCTCTAGCTTTTCCTTCAGCCTGATTTCTTTTAATCTCTGAGTCTAAGAGTCAAACCAACTTGAAATCTATTTATGAATAGTTTAGGCCCCTTCTCAATTCTTGCTTTTTCTCACCAAATTTCCATCCTTTCAAATGGATAGATGAAATTAACATGTCTCTAGCTACTGAGGGGTAGTATGGGAGGCACTTCCTCTGCTCATAGTAATAGAATACCAGTCTCCAGAACTGTGTCCTCGGGCTTATTCCTTGGATGCATTTTTATATTCCAGAGTATAGGCAGGGCATTACACCCAAAAGTCCTTTCTTCCTGGAATCCTTCCCAGTACTCCCTAGAAGAATTCTAGCCTAACTACTCTATTCTAAGAATGACTCCAGCAAATAAGAAAATGTAATGATTTTATATACAATCAGGACTTTAGCAATAGATATTGCATCCTCAGAATAGATGCCTTAGACTTAAAGCTGGACATAAAAACAGCTTATTTAATTTTAAGACTAAGAATTAATAAATAAAATGGGGGATCTTGTCATAAGAACTATGCATTCTTTCATTCTTCCTCTACTTCCAACAGAAATGTAAAAGTACAGATGCAGTACCACCAGATGATTGAGAACAAAATAAAGATACAAAGAAGAAAAGATTAAAGAAGGGAGTATACAGTATTATTTCAAGAACCCTTGACTGAGGGGCCAGCCCGGTGGTGCAAGTGGTTAAGTGCATGCGCTCCTCTGCGGCGACCCAGGGTTCGCCTGTTCAGATCCCGGGCACACACCGACGCACTGCTTGGCAAGCCATGCTGTGGCGGCCTCCCATATAAAGTGGAGGAAGATGGGCACGGATGTTAGCCCAGGGCCAGTGTTCCTCAGCAAAAAAAGAGCAGGATTGGCAGATGTTAGCACAGGGCTGATCTCCTCATAAAAAATAAAAATAAAAATAATTAGAAAAAAAAAAGAACACTTGACTGAACAGTTTTATCGTTTAAACATGGAACTTAGCTTTGCACTTTCTTGTACTCAAATAAAAAAGGAAATCAATTAGAAGTACAGTATGATCACATTTGATCCTCAAAAGTCTCCATATATATAAATACATGTATATATTAAATACATAAATACATATATATATAAATACAAATATATATTAAAGGTATATTTGTTGTATTTTGATAAGTGGGAAAATTAACGTACAGGGAGGTATTATGCTTTGCCAAAAGTCACATGCAATGTAAATATAGTAACGGATCTAGGTTCCAAATCTCCAGGGCTAGATCATCTTAGTCACATCTAGCAGATTCCAAGACTATACAGTCCATATGGCAGACATATGAGGAAGAGAGCAAGGCTCCCATAGTTAACAGCCTTCCCTCCAACAGATGTTCTATAGCAAATAGATTCCGGAAGAGGATGTGCTGAGTGTACGGCAGCATTTTCACAGCCAGATGCTACCTCACATTTGCATATCACCTTATAATATCTGAAAGCACATTATTTCATTTAACCCTCATAATCAGGGAGTTAGCTAGGACAAATGTCATAGTGTCTACTTGACCCAGAGATATTAAATATCTAACTCAAGGTCACACAGCTAATTGTTTAATGAGAGAATTGAAAGAAAATGCTCAAATTTCTTTTTACTCCCCACTGCTTTTTCTGTAAGAGTAGGCAGAGGATGATCCATGAGTTGGGTAAGTCTTCTTTTCTTCTTCTGAGCATTAAATCGTAACTTTGAAACAGTTTCAGAAGCACCCTGTCTGAGGAATGAAAGTTGAGGGAGTGAAGAATCAAACTGCCGGAACGAGAGCCAAGAGCCAAGTGAAGATTCCAGTACCCTGGACCTCAAACATGTAACCTAGCAGCGGCTTTAAACAATCTCTCTGTTCCTTGTAGCCAACTCTCAGCTATCCATTGCGGACTTAGTTCATAGAATAATAGTATTTTAAAACCAGTGGGGTTTTAATTCAACGTTTTTTTCTTTTCATATGAGGAAGTGAATCCCAGAGTGCCCAAGTGATTTTCCCAATGTCAAACAACTATATAGTGGCAGAGAAGCAATTTATTGATGATAACGTTCCAGTCCCTGGCAAGCTTTAATACCTGGTTATCCTCCACGCTCCACTCAATTTAATTTCTTTTATGGACTAAGAATGTAAGTGCAAGAAGAACAAATCAGCTTACATTTTAGCGTGATTTGAACAGAATTCTAAAAGTTAGTGTGAGACTTACAATCATGATGTTTTTTAAAAAGCCTGTATTTCATAAGTTTTCACAATTAATAGTCCATTGTATTAATTACATACACACACACACTACTAAAGAAGTAGAAGAGGAATGTTCAGCTCTAGAAACACAGGATCTTAGAGCTGCAAGGAACCTGATAGGACATAACTCCTTGCCAGTTTTGTGAATCTCCAATGCGTAAATCCAAGTATTCACCTAACCTTTACCTGATCCTCTACAGGAGCAGAAAACAATATCTACAGATATAGCCATGCTTTAAAAAAAGACACCTCTGACTGGAAGATTCAGGGTTTTCTCCTAAGGAACATAATGTTGCCACATTCGTGTGTTCTGGCTCTGTTTTCTGGAGCTGCAAAGAATAAGTCTTAAGGATAGCCTTTCACTCTGAAAAAACCTGTCAGGTCCATTCACTACCCGATCTCCTCCACCACCAATCTATTACCTCTGCCTCATATCCTCATGTCTTTCCTTTTTTAGACTAAACTATGCCATTTCTCTCTCTCTCAAATATGTTTGTGTGTGTGTATATATGGACGTGTCTGTGTGTGTGTGTGTGTCTGTCTTTGTGTATATATAATCAAGTTGTAAGTTCCCCTGAAGTTTGTGGTCATCTTTCTTTGGTAATCTCAGTTTAACTGGAGAATTTAATGAGGAGCAATGCCAGAAGGCTATGGAAAATACACATGGGATTTAAGGCTTAATTTTATTCTGAAAACAGGAAATAAGAGTATCTTCATCCCTTTGAGCCTTCCAACGAAGAGGAGCAGGAGGCTCTGGCTCTGATATCCCAGGGAGCGTGTGGATGGCTTTCCCAATAGGTAATGGACGATGTGAACAGTGATCATGCTGGGCTTGGGGAGGGATCTGCTCTGTTGCTTGTGGAGAAACATACGCCTTAGACTAGAAGTGAGGGACAAGGGAAAAATCTTATGTGGTCAAAGCATTCGCAACAATGGAGGCATTTTGAAAATTGTCATGCCAGCTCTGTGGAGATTGGTCCAGCCAAACTGAATTCCCAGAAATCTCCAAAGTGAGACACAAGACGTGAGAGGTATGACAGGGTAATCTTTTGTGCTCAATCTACCAACTCCTGCAGGGAGACGAGAAAAAGATGTAGGTTGGTCAGAGGTGGACATATCAGTCTCAGACCCTCAATGGCAAGACATTTTCTAAAGGTGATGAACACATTTTTACTCATTTAAATTAGTTTTAAAAGGATATAATTCTAGTCCATCTCTCTTTTCCCAGCACCTCTTAGGAACGAATGTGCTTTAGGGCTGTACGCATTGCCGTTCCCAAGTTTATAGCAGTTCATAATAATTAGCTGTCATGTAGTGACCCCCTCTGCACCTCTCAGTTTCTACTATGAACTGATTTGAAGACTTTAGGGAAAAAAATCCATATTTCATATTACTGGTCCCCTACATCCTTTATAACTTTATAAAACCATGGCTTATGTTTTGAAATAATTTTCTTTCCATCTGGGTAGTTTTAGGAAAGTGGTTTAATTTCTATGAGTCTCACTTTGAACATGATTAATCTTTGTAGTTTATCTCAGGATCTCAAATTGAGGATAAATATGACCAAATGATGCATTTGTTTTGAATAAACAGCATAGGAGAAAGGGACTCTTATCTTACTCCCTTTATGGTACGATGAAGAGAAGTGAAATCTTCCTTTGTCTTCTAAGGACTTCTAAGTCATCAAAACCGCAACCACCATCACATTGCCAACCCCTGCCCTTATTTAACATAAAAACACATGTTGCATACTCACATACCTATATTCCACCACCACTCCTTACATACACATATTCATTTGTGTACTGTCATACATTAATTCTATTTTCTCTACCACTTTCTCTCTTCCTGTCTGTTAAGTCAGAATATACCTGGACTCTGCGCTTTGCAAACATAGAGCTGAGCTGACACATTAAATTGAGGTATCTTCAGGAGAGCAGACCATTGGGCAATTTGGAGACTCAAGCCTATTTCCTCTAGAGTGAGTTCTTACACTAGTCTTAAAAAGACAATAAACAAACACATAGGGACAGAGATTGGATTGGTGGTTACCAGAGGGGAAGGGGAGAGGGAGGAGGGTGAAAGGGATAATTCGGTACCTGTGTGTGGTGATGGGTTGTAATTAGTATTTTGGTGGTGAACATGATGTAATCTATGCAGAAATAGAAGTACCATGATGTACACCTGAAATTTTTACAATGTCATAAACCAATGTTACTGCAATAAACAAAAAATTTAAAAAAATAAATTAATTAATTAAAAAAAAAGACATGATAATCTATATTACACGTACCTCTGAATCACTAACATTTTTCTTATGTCTTACTATGCATAAGTGCTAAAGAAATCTTTGTTGAATTGAAATTAATCTCTGTATGTAGTAAATTCACCCCTCAACTACATACAGTTGCTACACTACTCATCATAGGCTCAAAGACAAACTATTTTTAAAAATCAATAAAATTAAAGCTCTGAAGAACCAATGATTTAAAAAAAATGATTTCAATTACCCCCTGCCTCCCTTCATAATAATGAATAATTAAAAGCTGGCCAAATTCCTCTTTTGGAAATATCTGGGAGTCTTTTTTCAACTCACCATTTTCTCAGTGACGTATGTTACGACTCTTTTCTCAGCCTTGTCAGGCATGGGCAGCTTACACTGAGAAAAGAGAAGAAATCATGTAGACTGGGAAGAGGAAGGGATGTCCCTAAGCCTAGAGAGTTGCTGGGAAAATCTGGTTGTGTCTCTGCTCAGCTTGAAAAATATGCAGAATGGAGCTATTTGTGCTTCTGCCTACCTCCAATCTACTAGAGGAGGATGAATCAACTCCCTCCCTCCCACAGGACACCTCCCAACAGACACAGCCCTCAGGAAAGCATTTGGCCTTTCCAGGGCTCGAGGGGATCCTGGAAGAATACTGAGAGAAGAGCTAGCAAGCCAAGTGGAATCTTGAAGCACAAGAGTGATCTTAAATTGACTTGAAGCGCAATGCTCTCCTTCCCACCAAACTCTGGGGAAGAGGAAGTTTAGGGAAAAATGTGTGTCTTCTTCTCTTTCTGGGGAATGGTCATTCTTATTTGGAGACCCAAGTATACGAGCACATACACACACCTACAAACTTCAAACACACTCAGATATTGCACACACAAAGTAACAACTCTATACACCAACGTGACTCTCATGCATAAGTTAACTCAGTAGATATTAAAAAAATACACCACATTCAGACAGTACCTGTATTTTCAAAAAAGAGTATATATCTATATTTACTCTTATTATCTGTAAATAGTACGCATTCAGAAGCATATAAAGGTATTCGGAGAACGTAGAAGGCAGTGAGACTGTATAGAAAATATACTGGCATGGAAACTGGACAATTGTCTCTTTAGGTGTATATGCTGCACATAGGTTACAATCCTTGCACACATAGGGATGGTTAGCCTGAGAACCACACCCAAGACCAGGGCAGAAAATGAGCAGGATTTCTTGGAATTTGACATGCCTTACTATGGTGAGGATGTTGACCGGTGTAGGAGCCTGTACTGTTCTGGAGCTGGGAAAGATGAGAAGTAGTCAAGATAAAATAGCCTTCCCAAATATATAATTAAATTCTTTATTAAAATAGCAGAATTCTCCTAAGGAAGAATAGGAAAATTCTCAGATTACAAGGGCCCTTGTTCATATTTCTAGGAATAATCGCTATTTGGTCTTCATTATTTTCCAATTCAATAAAAAATTTCAAAAACAAAATTCTTCGACAGAAAACTTAGATAATACTTCTTTCCAGGGAGTATTCTAGCTCATTAGTGGTTCTTTGGTGATATTCTGTGTTATCAATCTCTAGGAGCCTGACTATTCATCTATGAATAAATATTTATTGAGTATCCTCTAAGTGTCAGGAACTATCCTGGTCATCGATCAGTAGTCGTTTCAAATAGTTTTACTGTAATAGTTTTACTCAGCCCTTACACATTTGCTGGTATACTTCAAGAGCCAGAACCTCCTCTCTCATCGAAACTCCAGTTAATAAGAAACAGAAGTTTAATAGCATTCCCTTGATTTAGAGAAAGCAAGTGTGATATAGAAAATAAAAGAATTTCTGTGAAATACAACAGAAAGAGGACATGGCTTTCAATTAAGAAAAACATGATTTTGATTTGCATTTCACACTCCTTAGAATATCTATCATCAGGAAGACAGGACACAACAGGTGCTGGTGTGGATATAGTGAAAAAAGAACCCTCGTACATTGCTGGTGGGAATATAAATTGGTCCAACCACTGTGGAAAGCAATATGGAGATGTGTCAAAAAATTAAAAATAGAAATACCATATGATCCAACTATTCCACTTCTGGGTATTTATCCAGAGAACATAAAAACACTAATTCAAAAAGATATATGCACCTCTATGTTCATTGCAGTATTCACAATAGCCCAGACTTGGAAGCAACCTAACTGCCTATCAACAGATGAATGGATAAGAAGATGTGGTATATATATATATAATGGAATACTACTCACCCTTAAAAAGACAAATTTTTGCCATTTGTGACAAAATGAAAGGACCTTGAGGACATAATGCTAAGTGAAATAAGTCAGATGGAGAAAAACGATTACCATATGCCTTCACTCATATGTGGAAGAAAAACAAACAAACAAGTAGATACAGAGAACAGATTGGTGGTTATCAGACGCGAAGGAGGTAAAGAGAGGGTAAAAAGGGCAAATTGGCACACATGTACAGTGACAGGTGGCAACTAGATTTTTGGTGATGAACACAATTCAGTCTATACAGAAGTCATAATATAATGATGTATACCTGAAATTTATGTAATGTTATAAACCAAAGTTACCTCAATAAAAAAACAAAAAAGATGTGGTATATATATGCAGTGGAATATTATTCAGCCATGAGAAAGAAGGACATCCTTCCATTTGCAACAATATGGTTGAAACTTGAGCACATCATGCTAAGTGAGATTAGTCAGACAGTGAAAGACAAGTACTGTATGATATCACTTATACGTGGAATGAAAAAACAATTTTAAAAAACCAAACTCATAAAAAACAGAGAATAAAATGGTGATTACCAGGGAATGAGGGTAGGGAGCAAAGATAAGTGTTAGTAAATAAGCCATAGTGATCTAATGCACAGTGTAATGAATATAGAATATGATATTGTATTATATTTATGCAGTGTGATAAATATAGCTACAAGGCAATCATATTGCAATATATAAATGAATCAAAGAAACATGTTATATGCCTAAAATTTATGCAATGTTACATTCCAAATATATTTGATAAAAAAAAAGAAAAACAGGGGCTGGCCCGGTGGCGCAAACAGTTAAGTGCACACGCTCTGCTGCAGTGGCCCGGGGTTCGCCAGTTCAGATCCCAGGCACGCACCGACGCATCGCTTGGCAAGCCATGCTGTGGCAGCATCCCATATAAAGTAGAGGAAGATAGGCACGGATGTTAGCCCAGGGCCAGTCTTCCTCAGCAAAAAAGAGGAGGATTGACATTGGATGCTGGCTCAAGGCTGGTCTTCCTCACAAAAAAACAAAAAAAGAAAAACATAGGTTTTCATTGCTGCTTGTTAGCTCTGTGACATAAAAGAATTCTCAAAACTCTCCAAATATCATGTTCTTCATCTTTAAAAGGTGATACTAACGTTGGATCAAAAGTTAGTATTAAATGGTAATTCAGAATATGGACTACGGAACTAGAGCATCTGGGTTTGAAACCTGACTGTGCAATGTCCTAGTTACATGAACTTGGGAAAGTTAACCTATGTCTCAGTTTTTGTTTGTTTTTTTAATTGGAAATGTGGGATAATAATAGTATGGATCTTAGAATTATTGTGATCATTATATGGGTTAACATATGTAAGGTGTTTAGAATGGTACCTGCCACATAATAAATGACATATAAAATCATCTTATTATTTGTGAGTATTTGTTCACGCTTGGCAATCTGAAAGTGTTCAAAAAATTAACTAATTTAATTTCCAATTTCCTTTGTGATATGCTTGCATGTAAACATAAAAATTTTTGGCATTTTTGAAATTTTCTAAATATTTCAATGAAATAATGAAGCGGTTTCTAATTAAATGACTCCTGAGTTAATTATCTTCTTTAGGGATTGTCTCATCTTTCCAGTCTTCATTTTATTGTTTATTTTTTTATTTTTTTGTGAGGAAGATCAGCCCTGAGCTAACATCCATGCTAATCCTCCTCTTTTTGATGAGGAAGATTGGCTCTGAGCTAACATCTATTGCCAATCCTCCTCCCTTTTTTTCCCCAAAGCCCCAGTAGGTAGTTGTATGTCATAGTTGCACATCCTTCTAATTTCTGTATGTGGGACATGGCCTCAGCATGGCCAGAGAAGTGGTGCATCGGTGCGCCCCCGGGATCCGAACCCGGGCTGCCAGAAGCAGAGCTCGCGCACTTAACCACTAAACCATGGGGCCGGCCCCTCCAGTCTTCATTTTAAACTAGAGGTGGAGTCCACCGTATGCTACTTCTTAAATAAAAAATCTGTTCACTTGGCAAAATTTGGTGGAAGATAGAAAGACTGAGTCTCTGTAAAAATCAATTAAAAAATTCCTGTACTGAGAGTTCTCAAGGGCAGGGACTCTGTCCAACTCAATGTTTTCTAGTTCTGCCTGGTACTTAGTAGGCACCTAAAAATCTGTTGGGTGGGGGAATGAATGGAGCAGAGTCCCATTTTATTCATATGACATAATAAATGTATTACTTCAATGCAGAGGAAGACGAGGCACAGGAAAAGGGCCTGGTTGATTATATACTATCATGGGGAGTTTTATGGACAAAAACCACAGTCACCATCTTTGAATTTTTAAAAAATTTTATCATGCTAGTTACTATTGTGAATTTAGAACTGATAAAAACAAAATATGGTCTTTTCTTGTTATAACTGTTTTTAATCATTTCTTGGTACAAAAAAACTGTAGTTAGAACTCTGAGTGCTTAAAGCAAAAAAAGAATTCTAAGTTCACTCCTCATTGTTTCCTGTCACACAAGAAAAAAACAGTTCATTAGGGATAACATTGAAAAAATAGATAGAGAATACAACTTTGAGTTGAGTGAGAAAAAGTACAGGTTCATATACTGTAATATGTCTGACTCTGGAGAAATATTTAGGATAAATCTCCATTTAGCTTTGGTAAGAAGAAATGGAGTAATTTTTTTTTTTTTTTTTTTTTTTTTTTTTTTTGTGAGGAGATCAGCCCTGTGCTAACATCCGCCAATCCTCCTCTTTTTTTGCCGAGGAAGACGGCCCTGGGCTAACATCCGTGCCCATCCTCCTCCACTTTATATGGGTTGCTGCCACAGCATGGCTCGCCAAAGCAGTGCGACGGTGCCCGCCCGGGATCCGAACAAGCGAACCCCGGGCCGCCGCAGCGGAGCACGGGCACCCAACCGCTTGCGCCACCCGGCCGGCCCCGAAATGGAGTAATTTTTAAATGAATAAATTAAAGTTTACTGGGAATTATAATTTTCCTTGCATTTTATAATTATTTCTGAAAGTTTATATTTTCTATTTCCTCTCTTAAGTTACAAACATTTTGAGGCAGATAACCACATTTTGTGCTTCCTATGCAGTGTTTTGTGAATAAAAATTATATAATTTGTTTTCTTGTTAAATGCAAGAACATTCTTAGTCAATTGTGATGAACAGTGCACTGTTTTTAAAAGAGATTAATTTCATTTAAAGAATCATGATTAACTTCACTACATGCTATTTCTTTGTTCCCTTTCTGTTATCCACTCCTGGTGAAAAGTTGGCTACAATGAGTACACATTCATAACCTAAAAAAATAAGTAAAACAAAACAAAGGAAAATTGAGTATGGCAAAATAAAATAAAACAAACTGACTTGGTAGTAGCTGTTGGAACTGCAGAGGTAGTGTCTGGGAGATAACCAGCCTTTCTCTGCCTAACCTGTGAATTACATGTTTAAAGAAATAAGTGAATATCATACTTGATGGAATGACAAAGTATAAGATTTCAGGGGAGGAATCATGATCTTTCTTTGGAAACTTACAAAAATATATTTCACCTGAAAAACTTTCTAAAAATCTAAAATTAAAAATTATTTGAAAAATTCAAGGCAAAAATTAAATGTATACTCTTAGATAGACTAGGCTGAAAATAAATCACAAATTATAGTGATTTCAACAAATGGGAGTTAATTTTTATCGTTTAATTAAAAAACATAGATGTAGGTATTTTCTGCTGTTGGTTTAACTTCTCAACCATAGTATCAAACACTCATGATTTTCATATATTCCTGCATCTTCAGCCTCAATATGCCGAGTACTTCAGCATATGGACTACGGAGCTAGAGTGCCTAGGTTTGAGTGCCTTTCTTCCTTATGTTTCTTACCTCATAGATAGCTAGTGGAACACCAGGTATCATGTCCAAGTTCAACAAAAGGAAAGAGGAAGCACAAGTGCCAGCTACATTTTTCTCTTAAAATGAAAGTCTCTCCAGCAGAATTACATCTTAACGGACAAAAATGAGATATATGACCACTCCTAGCCACAAGAAAAGCCGATCAATCAAACACATGGCAAAGAGACACAGCTTCATTGCCTGGGTTGGGCATGATTTCACCTTGAAAAAAATTGGGTTATCATAGCAAAGAAAAATGAACTATCTACACCAATTAATGCACTGTGGGAATCTCTCACACTGGAGGAAAAACAATTCAGGAGGGCTGTCATCCATCACTAGGAAAGAATATGACATGATGAGATATACAAATAGCATTTGTACCGGTTGACATTTTCTAGCTCTTCCTCTTTTAATGTGTAAGCAAATATCTAGGAAATAAGAATCAAGCACAAAACCTAAGGCCAAAATGGCAAAGAGGAAAATAATATATTCTAACAGTTATGATTTGCTCTGCCCATTTTTAAAAATGAGTGTGAACCTCACTGACTCAACCCAATGACACGTTGGAATAATTTTAAATCAGATAACTGGAAATGCTAAACTTTCTAGTCAACTTATTACCTTCTCCACATAGTTACACAAGGATGCTTGGAGCTTTGCATTCCACAGACGTCCTAGAGAACACGGTCAATCTTCCAATCTCAGTTTGAATAAGAGTGAGTTTGATGCATGATTAATAGAACAGACACATCTATTAGAAAGTATATAATCTTATTGTTAATGAGAAAATAATAATAAAGATGGGTCTTAGCATTTATTGAATGCTTACTGTGAGCTAACTACTACATGCCAGAAGATCTTCTCAGGTTTCACCAAACAATCAAATTCACATGCCACCCAAGGCCACACTTGGCATCAATTTCACCTAGAGAAATACAGGATAGAAACACAACATGCCGGCAGGGCAGCATCAGGAGTTTCTCTTACATGGAGGGAGCGTTGAAAGCAGACAAGGGGCTAGTCTCTGGGACTCAAAGTCATAGCGCAGGTGTGAGCACATGAGATTCACACAAGGGGTGCAAGGTCCACCTTCACTTAGAATCCTCAAGCCCCATAAGAGCCAATATCTCTCATAACAGTTTCATGTGAATCCATAGCTTCCAGAGTTCCCTGCAAAAGACATGCCAAGTTACAAAAGTAGCCCAAAGCTATGATATTTATAATACTTGCATGATTCCCCCAGTCCAAAGGACTGTTGCTAATCAGGGGTTATTTGTACCATAAGCAATGTTGCTGTTAAAGACCAGAGCTAGAAAGTTAACCCAAGGTGAATCCTTTTGCAATATGTAGGTATATCAAATCTTCACATGGTACACTTTAAACTTTTACAATTTTATTTGCCAGGTATACTTCAGTAAAGCTGAGGAAAAAAAAGAAAGTTAATCCAAGGTAAAATTTATCTACAAAGAGAAAGGATTTTTTTTAATGCTTTACTCACACATACATATTTAATATTCACAACAAGCATAGAAGGTAGGTGATATTATTCTCATTATAAAAGGGACTTGTTAGTGGTAAAACCGGAATCAAACTGAAATTTCTTGATTCTAGGGGCAGAATTCTTAACTATAAAACTCCGTGTGTTCCGTAACTCTATGAAAGGAAAAGACAACGTAATGAAAGGAAGGTAAACTGAGCCAATCGTAGGGATGTTTCTTTAAAAGACTTTAGAAATTTCATGAAAATAAACCAACTTAAACTTTTTAAAAATATCAGATTTCTTTTTCGTCTTTGGTTATTTTATTTTAGATACTGGAAAACCTAAAATGATTATTGATCAGGTTGTTTTCTTTAATGGACAATCATCTTGTTTTCCCAAAGCCTAGTTCAGAAAAGGCAAATGTGCAATGATTAATAATTTGTGTTTATGAGTATTTGTTCAATAACACTTTTTTTATTCTTTCACATATCCCACATCTAAAGAAACACTGAATTTGGTTCTGATGTGCAGAAATTAGCCTGGAGTCAGGATGTGAAAGTCTCTTTAAGCAATTCAAGCAAGTTTCCAAAAATCGAGAGAACTTGGAAGAATGTCTATGATTCGGGCTTTGAACCTGAGGCATCCCACTCACTGCAGAGCTGTCTGCATCCCATATCTCATTCCCTCATCTTGTCTTTTATTAAGACATTTTCTTTTCTTGTGGGTCTTTGTCCCGAGGGCAAAATTTAAAATATTTGACAACTAGAATAACCCAGGCACCAACTGGTTGAAACAGAAGCTGGCCATAGTTCTGGAGAAGATTCTGAGCCCAGCTTACAGTTTTCTAATGCGTTTTACCTGATACCTAATCAACACTCATTAGGTCAACCGGCTTCATATCCCACTGAGAGTCAAAGAAAGGAGATGTAGATGAGTATTTAGCTATACTCATTGATGCACAAATGGCTGAATATCAGCAACTACATTTTCTTCCTCATTTGACTTGCAGTGTGTACGAGACTTACAGAGGGAAAGAGTATTCATTAGGTGACATAGTTTTAATTCTTATTTTTTTTGTGATTTCTCATGGAAGTGGTATTTGAGAATTCAGATCTTTGAAACTGCTACAATAAAGCCTACAGCATTTTGTTTTGACATATCAACCAGTAAGTCCCTTTTCTTATATTTTCTAACTTATAAAATAATAGGCTTGGTCTATAGTAGGGAATTTCAAACTGTATAGGAAACAAGTCCTTAGAAGTTGAAAATTATGCATGAGAGGATTGCAACAAAGACATAATCAACATAGTCATGGACATAGACTTTCCAAGGATTTTTCTGGGAATTTGCATTTTAACAAGCCCCCAGGAGACCCTTTTGTAGATAGCTCAACCTTAGTTTGGAAACCCCTATACAAGATCAATGATTCATAAACTTTTGCTCGTATCAGGAGATTCTCAAACTCTATTTAGAAAAACTGTGTACTAATAGATATTTATGTTCCCTTTAAGACTATTTTACGATTCTTGGAGGTGGCACTATTAAGACCCTGTTCCTTCCTTCCTTCCAGGTTCTGTTGTAGGTCAATCTGGGACATCTCTGGGATAGTGGCATCTGCCCAGGACTGCTTTCCTGAGGGCATCCTTCACCTCCTTGTTTCTCAGGCAGTAAATGGCTGGATTGAGGAATGGTACAATGACAGTATAGAGCACAGAGATGATCTTGTTGTGGTTAAAGGTGTACAGGGCCTGGGGCCGTGCATAGGTGAAGAGAGTGGAAGTGTAGTAGATGACAACCACTGCCAGGTGAGAGGCACAAGTGGAGAAGGCTTTGTGGCGTCCCTGGGCAGTAGGAATCCTCAGGATGGCTGCAATTATGGCAGCATATGATGAAACCACAGCCAAAAGAGGGAGTAGAATCATCACCAGGGCCAAGAGGAAGTCTACTAGTTCTGCTTGCTCCTTGTCAGAGCAGGTGAGGTTAAGTAATGGAGAGATATCACAGAAAAAGTGGTTGATGATATTGGGTCCACAGTAGGACAGTCAGGAAATGAAAAGAAGCTTCATCATGGAGCTGAAGAAGCCACTGCTCCAAGAGGAAGCAGCAAGGCGAGTGGACAGGCTGGAAGACATGAGACTAGGATAACAGAGGGGTTCACAGATGGCCAGGTAGCGGTCATAGGCCATGACTGCCAACAGGACACACTCAGTGCAGGCTAAGGCAATGAAGAAGTAGAGTTGGGTCATGCAACCAACATAGGAGACTCTACGGTCCTGGGTAAGAAATGCTCCCAAGAGTCGGGGAACCGTAACATTGATGTACCATAGCTCCAGGAATGAAAGATGACCAAGGAAAAAGTACATTGGGCGATGAAGGCTGGGAGTGAGCCAGATTGTGGAAATGATGAGTGCATTCTCCAACAATGTCAACAGACAAATTGCAAGGAAGAGGGCAAAGAGGAGTAGCTGGAGTGGTGGAGAGGTAGGGAAGCCCACCAAAACAAATTCTGCTATGTAGCCTCCACTCAAATTTCTCATGATCTCTGTCCACTTGACTGCCTGAAAAAGAACAAGACATTGAAAGACATGTGGACCAAACTGCCAACATCCCCTCACAGATTACAGCCTTCTGAAGATGCTCAATGGTATATTGTTAATTATTATTACAACAGTTCGTTCCTTCACGTTGCCATTTTATCTCCCATCTCAAGCGAAAAGTTCTCAGACTTGAGAATTTTACTCAATAACTTAGCAACCTTAACTACAGTGGGTATTTGATAAATGCTTGCTGAGTGATTTCAAAACAAGTCTTAATATTTCAATTCTTGTTTTTTTATCCAGAACATGCTCTTTCTTCACTTCCCACAAACCCCTAAGCCCCATAGCACCTTTATTCAATATTTGTTGAATGAATGAATAAAAGAAAGACTGTTAGCAAGCTGGAGCCTGATGGCTCATTTCTCAAGGGAAATTGGACTAAAAGGAAGCAGTAGCTCTAAGACATTACTTGAGCTACAGTGCAAGGCGGCATGGGAGGATGGAGCTTGGTTTGGGAAGTAGCCACTCATAGCTCAAAAAATAATTCAGTGTAGAGTAGATAAAGGAGTTCTGCCTCAAGGAGTCATTTTCCCATTCATTTTACAAGCATTTTTGAGTACATTTTCTGTGCTAGAAAAGATCGTCTCATTCTCAGGGCTGGTGTGGTAGGTTGAAAAAGGACCCCAAAAAGGTGTCCACGTCTTAATTCCCAGAACCTGTAAATATTACATCATACAACAGTCTTTGCACTTGTGATTAAGTTAAGGATATTGAGATGAGAAATTACTGTGGATTATCCAAGTGAACCTTAAATGCAATTTCAAGGGTCCTCATAAGCAAGAAGCAGAGGGAAACTTGAAATAGTCACACAGAAGAGAAGGCAACGTGAAGATGGACCAGAGAGATATTTGAAGATGCTGGAAGATTGGAGTGATGTGGCCACAAGCCAAAGAATGTCAGCAGACACCAGAAGCTAAAAGAGGCTAGGAATGGATTCTCCCCTAAAGCCTCTGGAGGGAGCATGGCCTTGCCAACACCTTGAATTGGGCCAAATGGTATTGATTTCAGACTTCTGGCCTCCAAAACTGTGAGAGAATAAATCTCTATTGTTTTAAGACACCAAATTTGTGGTAATTTGTTACAACAGTGACAGAAAATGGATACAGCTGATGAGGCATGAGAGTGGAGGAGGTAGTCATGTGCCTCCCACCCAACCCTCTGTGCCTTTTCAGTCTCCTGTCAATATTGCCAGTGTCCCAGCTTCTCCAGAGGGCACCTGGCAAAATTATGATTCTGACTTGAGATTGGATCACATGTGAGATATCATCAAGCATATTCATTTGGGTGGGATTTAAGCCTTTGTCTTCACATTTTTTTCCATTAAGCAACTTAAAAAACACTCTATTAGACTGCATAATTTAGAGTTGACATCTATTTTTTAATGATACATTTGAATAGTTGCAAGGAATCTTAATTTCCACTGCATGAGGGTAGTGACATTTTAAATGAAACTATTATATCACTCCTTCACACATTCAGGGAAATCTAAATATTAGTGCTATGATACCCACTCATACTTGTCTTAAAAATTACATGAGTGAAGGTATCTTGAAAAATTGAGATTTTACATTATTTTTCTCACTGAAAATTTTTCTCACTCAGTATTATAATATATTTTTATAATTGCAAGCTTTTATTGGTTTTTCTTTCTCTATCTATCTATTGTCTATCTACCTATCTACCTATGTACCCATCTACCCATCTATCATCTAGCTAGCTAGGTATCTACCTATCTATCTACATGTTTCTTTGTTTCCTGTACTCTTGGCTATAATGGTTTAAAAAAAACTTTCTTCTAGATATTATTATATAATTAGCATACATTTCACCCGGGCAGTAGAAATATATGACACATTTTAAATAATATATTAGACAACATTTTAAAAACTTACTGGAACACCATTTTATAATAACGTGGATGATAATTTTTCAGTTCTTGTGTGCATCCATGAAGACTACTTTTTACCATAATGAGAAAGGTTTCAGCATCAATTCCATACTTACTTTTCATTTTGGAGATATAAACACTGAGGAAACTAGTTCACATAAATAGATGGCATTAACATACCATAGCCCGGGGAACAGAAGTTGTTTTGTTCTAGTAATAACACTAAATTATTTGAACTTTCTATTAGTTATGTGTCAGAAATTATAGTCATCTAACAGGAAAATTATTTTTATTGATCTATTAGCTGACAACTAAATTAGCTTCCATTTCAATTGTGTTGAAAGAAAGAGATTGGAAACCACTGGCTTGCAAAAGGATGTGTTACCTAGTTATTAGTCATTCACTTTCTCAGCACTGATATTGGCATTGGCATTAACTTACCCTCTGGGACACTTTCACAGTGTAAGATTCAGTTATGCCTTCCCTTGTACAGATGGAGAAAAAGTTGTGAAAAAGAAAGTGAGAAGGGAGAAGAAATAGTTTCTCAAGTAGAGCAGCTTTAAGAAGAGCGGATAAGGGAGTTGAAGATCAGGGTCTGATTCTTTCAGAACAATTCATACCTGGATCTTGGAAAGTCCTTTTGCACCATCCAGGGCACATAAATCCAGGTTTGGCAAAGTGACTTAATGTGTCAGAGACTTTTCTGAGAGAGAGTTTGGAGGGAGGTATGGGTGGTAACGGTGAGGACTGGATAGAAAGGAAGCACGACAAACCTTAGGGCTATGTAATAATAGAGGATGAAAAAAAGTAAAAAGTGATGGCTGGAAACTCCGAAGAGCAGAAGTAAGGGAATTCAGATGTTGAAGTCGACTGAGCAATGACAAAAATTCTGAAAAGGAACCCGTCTTCTTCCCTCTATTCTCTGTATACAGAGCAGTATCTAGAACACAGTAGACACTCAAAAAATAATAGTGGGATGAGCTTCAGTCTTGATTTGTATAATCTTGAATAATTTATTTCATTCATATATATACTTTGTAAATTACACAAACTGAATACAAACTAGAGTTCTCTTCCGTAATAGCACTGCATGAAATTTGGTTGAAATTCCAACTTGGCCCAGGATTAGTCCCAGGGTACGGGGGAAAGAAATTGTTAAAAAATGGGGTGGAGAGTGGGAAGTAGCCTAGGAAACTCACTGTCTGGTTCACAAGTTTTTTTGAAGTCAGTCCTGCTCTGCAGACCACTTTGGCTTAAATCGTCTGTTGATTCAAATGCAAGCCTGCAAGCAGGGTCACTTGTGTCCAGAGGTGCCCATGACTCTAACTCTTCCCCGCTCTTCAATACCACTTTACATCATCATCTTCTTAGGTTTCCTGCTCTGTTGTTGAAAGTAGAATTCCATTTGCTATTCAAACTGGACTGCTATTTAATCCCTGCCAGATATTATCTCTCTTCCTTTATCTATACCCTAATCCTAACCTGCTCTCTCTTTTAGAGAAGGCCCTCCTGGATAGACTGCTTCTGAATCACAGTTCTCAGATCCTTCTGGTGGCTCTGAGTTTATCAGTGCATTGTGTGCACTGAGCTCTTGTTATTTGCACCTTTTTTTTCTGTTCACTCTAACTTCTGGGCCACGTCTTTCCTTCCTTGTCAGTCTTGGAACAACATTCCTCCTCTACTGGCACTTCAAGATTTTTATGATATCAGGGCAGCATTCTACCACCAGGGCAGAAGAGCCTGAAGTTTTAACATTCACACAGTGATAAGCTCTTTAAACACACCCTTCTCATTTGACAGCTTAGGTTCCAAATAACAATTAATGAGGGAGATCTTGAGGATTTCTCCCATTGCATTTCCTTTTAGAACCAAGAGCAGCTCTTTATCCGTTGATCTTCTCAGAACTAAATGATGTTGATGGTATTGTACCATTCATCTTTTACTTGCCCGTGAGTGTTATCTTTCATGGTCACCCTCACTTCCACCTCTATCAACTGTCACTCTTGTTTAACCCTCCAGTCATGTCAAAATTCTTTAAGACACCACTCTGTTTTCTGCCTCTGGACTTTTGCACATGAATAAACATCATAAACGTCAGTTGTTCTGTGAAGAATTTGTCCAGGAGATCCCTCACATCCACTATTGTGACTATGACTCTGTTAACAGACTAACAGAATAATTATGTATTTGCCTGGATTTTTCCTCTTCAGGAGCAAAAACTCTCACTCATTTCTCTATCCTCATTAAGTTTAGTGCTTTGTACATAATAGGTACCCAATAAGTCTTTATTGAATGAGCTAAGAAATACATAATATGATAATTTAGGAGCTTGGGAAATTAAGGTTCCTTCTGTCTTTCAGAGGTAGAAAGCTGAACCTGTGTTTTTATCTATCAAATAGGGATGCTGCTGCTTCTGTCACTCCTACTTCATTAGGCTACATGACAATCAAAGAGACAATTTAGGTGATGATGATTTGCCCACAATGTGAACTGCACTTATTTTAGAACATATTGGTGATTCCACAGGTCTGGGGGTCTCAAACCATGCAGACATCACTTGGATTTCCCCAGTTGGTTTTTTATAGCAGCATAACTGCTTGAATTCCTGTCTAACCCCTATCTCCTAGATGTTC
This sequence comes from Diceros bicornis minor, assembly GCF_020826845.1. Classification (NCBI taxonomy): domain Eukaryota; kingdom Metazoa; phylum Chordata; class Mammalia; order Perissodactyla; family Rhinocerotidae; genus Diceros; species Diceros bicornis. The sequence continues at coordinate 63,230,984 of NC_080743.1, forward strand.
CATAAACAAAGCCTGAATAGTACATTGCCTGACTGCCAATGGCCTTCCTCAGGAAGCAACATAAACACATTGCGCAGGGCCTTTTACACAGGCATATCCCATTTTCAGAGAAAATTGTTTTGTTTTCCTTGAATTCTTCACTTGATCATCATAAGTGGAATAACTGTAACTTATTTAGCAAAGAACTTGTGAATCAGCAACTAAGAACAGTCTAGAACAGCTATAATTACTGTCTTTGTCTGTGCCTACATGGCATGTGGAGAAAATATAATAAGAAAATTGGTTACTATCTGTAAGGCACTCGGTACTTTAAATATAGTAGCTTAATCCTCATGAAAGTTCAATGATTTTAAGCACTTTTATGTCTATTTATAAATGACAGAGAGACGAGTGATTTTTTTTCAAGATCACACATCTAAGAAATTGTGAAGCTGGGATAAACCCAATAATCTGGCCATTGGAGGTATGGTAGCAAACTTAATCTTATCCTATACATCCTCCATGGAAATAATTAGATGTCTATGGGTATAGCCAGATGAATTCATTCATATAAAAAGAAAGTTTTATTTTGTTTTGTTTTGTTTGGCTCATGTGTGTATGGCAGTCAAATTTAATAATAGTTTTTTTCTTTTTTTTAATTTCATTTGAATTTGGGCTGTGAGACATGGACTGAATCTGGCAGGTATGGCTTTGGTCCTGGCCTTAGGGTAAGGAGGGTGCTACTCTCTAAGCATACCAAGATTGGCCCCTGCCTCTCCTACCATCAACCTCTGCTCTCTGGATTCCCCCTTTCCATACACAATTTCCTGTCCTTTCTATCATGTTCGCAGATCTCCATCACTTCACTTCAATGGAACTTAAAAACATCTCTTACATTTGTGAACATTTCAAGTGTATTTCTCAGGCATCAACTCCATAATCATAAAGATTTGGATATGAGTAAAATACCAGAGTACTCAGTATGAGACGTTTGGATGACTAATCTTTTTCAGATTTTAAGCCAATTGAACATCTAGAGAAATTCAAGAGATTTTCAGGATTATGAAGGATCTGGAAACCACAGGGAATGGATGAAGGATCTAACCTAAGTAAGGATAAAATTTCTCACAGAGGTCTCCTAGTTCTTTGATTGCCTCTCCTCTGCATTCACTCATATACCCTGTCTTTGAATGTTTGTCATAGGCTGGTTACCTGTTGCTTCCAGGCAGGTGCAGTCAGCACCACCTACTCTTCAATAAAGCTGATACTTCATGCTGTTCTCTGAGTCATTTGAGGCAAAACAGCACAGAGGCTTGACAGATGAGGCCCTGAAGCAAACAGGGGCAGCAATAGCCAGCCTTATCAACTCACCATGAGCGATATAGCCCCTTAGGACACGTTGTCATGATGACCTACCTCTCCCCCACATGACTGTGTCCAAGTCACTTCAGGGACCATACATGATACAATGAAAGAGCAAGGTCTGGAGGGACATAGCCCTGGAGGGAAGTCAGAATAAAGTTCTTGAGTTCATGGCCTGAGTGCCATCCATGTAGTGCTTCTGTAAATCTTATTTTCAGAGGCGCTGAGGAGGCTATCTGTCTGCATCAGTAGATAGATATAATGATATTTCAAGTCTAAAATTCTATTGAGGAGATGAAACAACAAAGTAAGAGAATCATGTATAAATTCATTCTGACTGGCTCTTTAGACTATTACTTTTTTTTGCAAAAATATTATTTGTCCAACTCTATTCACCTTTGATCTGTATCACTTGTCTGTGTTTATGTGTGAGACAGAGATGCTTTATCTCCTGTCCACAAGTCTACAGGTTCCAATGGAGGAAGCATCTTTTCCTACTTGCTCCATTTTACATCCCCTTGTGATTAGAACCGTGCTAGAAGGATGCACAGGGAAGACCTCAGGATAATTGGAGTGAGGATGGGCGGAGAAAAAATTTCAGATTCCTGATTCCTGGCTTAAATCTGAATCTGTTTCTGAAAAGGACGAAGTTTTCTTTCTCTCACGACTCTGAGTTTCCTGACTGCCATCCATGCACAGGTTACTCCTCTGCTTCTTGGTCTACTGGGACTAGCACAAATGGAGTTCTGGAAATTAGTAAAGGAAACCTTAACTAAATTGGAGTCAAGAAGGCCTGTAGGGGGAGCTCTATCACACATTGTCAATTACATCAACTAGAACTGGAGGGACCGCTTGCATCTTGGAATGGAAGTACAACTATGTTGGTAGGGAAGAAAGACCTCTCTCCTCACCCGGCAATGGCCCAGCCAATGAGAAATGCGGCAGCTTGGGCAATAAGAAGCCATTGTTGACCTGAAACTGTTACTTTCCCCCAATGGACTTGGGTTTAGAACTCCCGTCCCTACTCCTCCTTTTTCTCTATAAGGCTGGCTCCCTTTCCTTATTGATTGGATTTTTTTATGGTTTGCCATAGCATGAACATCCTGAATTGCAATTCTTTTGGTGATTCCCAAATAAACTCATTTTGAGGCTTTTTAAGTCAACAGAGTATGTTAACTCCTGGGGTGTGTGCTAATCTCTCTATCACTAAGAGGGTTCATCAGAGGCCAAATGACCTCCGGTTTAAGATGCAATACTGGGGAGGGAGCACACTGCATTGGAAGAAATTTCCCACTCCTCTCTGTGATAGTGAAAGTTTGTTGTTACTGCAAAATAATAGCATTACAAACAGCAGTACATCACAATAGATTAGGTGATGCTATAAAAAGTGGGAGAACTACAATTATCTCAGAATTTTCAGCCCAAAATGGTGGGGAGGTGTTAACTTTTAGAAAACACAGAAGGAGGAACAACATGAGAAAATCAATGATCAATTCAGTCTTGACATACTAAGGTTTGATATTTTTGAAGCTTTGATATATGAAGTATTTTTAAAAATTATATTTCAATTCTTACTAATTTATGGGAATACAATTGATTTGTTTACATACATGTACCCAGCAGTATATCAATTATTAATTCTAATAATTTGCAGATTATTTTGAATTCGCTAATATAAAAATATCATATAGTTCATGAGAAATGATAGTTTTTCTTCCTTTATAATCCTTGCATTGCTTTTTCCTTTTCTTTTCTTAATGCAGTACTTTCTAGAATAAGATGGAATAGAAGTGATGGCAGAAGGCTTTCTTGTGTTGTTCCTGATTTAACCCGGACAGATATAAATGTTTCACCATTAAGTAAGAAGTTTAATAGAGATTTTTCTTCAGAAAACCTTCATTATTTTAAAGAAATTCCTTTTAATTCCTATTATGTTAAGAGGTTTTATTTATTCTCTGAATGGATATTAAATTTTATCAAAATATTTTTCTGCATTAATTAAGATAATCTTTTGATTAATGTGCTTTACTATGATAATGAGGTAAATTACAGTGATTAATTTTTAAACGTGCCAACCTTGCCTTTCTGGACTAAATCCAACTTAAGTATATATATTTTGTTGGATAATATTTTACTTACCTATTTTGCATCTATCATCCTAAGCAAGATTTCAAGATTTAGTTTCTAGATTATACTAGCCAAAAAAATGAGTTGGAGAGTATTTACTCTTTTCTGTTTTATGGAAGATTTTGTGGAAGTTTGGCATAATTTCCACTTTAAAAGTTTGGCAGAATCTACTAGTGAGGATAAAGAGTTTTTTTTTTAATGTGAAATGCATTAATTAAAATTCAATTTCTTGAGAATTAAATAATTATTTCTCTCTATGTCAACATTAATATATATTTTATAGGAATTTTCACACTTTATGTAAGTTCCTGAATTTATGTACAGGATGTCATTCATGACATTCTTTCATCTTTTATGCCTACATGATCTGAGAAATGCCCAGATTTTCATTCCCATGATTGTTTATTTTATTTTTGGTCTTTATTTCTTCATCAATCTCACCAGAGAATAGTACAATTCATTAATATTTTCAATATTCCAAACTTCAACTTTTTTGAGCTGCTCTATTGCATACTATTATTTATTTAATTTCTGCTCTATTTTTATTTTTTCTGTACAATCTTTCTCTGTTCATTTAGTTATTTCTTTCCTAAATTCTTCAGATTAATGCTTGGATTATTAATTTTCAGCCAATGAGATTTTCTAATATGCATTTTGAAGGCTGTATATTTCCATCTAACACTTAAAAGCTGTATCCCGCAATACTTGACGTGTAGTATTTTCCTTGCCTCCAGGTCAAATCATTTTTTCTAATATCCATGGGGATTTGTTATTTGATTCATGGTTTATTTATTTATTTATTTATTTATTTATTTATTTATTTATTTATTATGAGGAAGATAGACCCTGAGCTAATATATGCCAATCCTCCTCTTTTTGCTGAGGAAGACTGGCCCTGAGCTAACATCCATGCTTATCTTCCTCCACTTTATATGAGCCACTGCCACAGCATGGCCTGACAAGTGGTGCATCAGTGCGTGCCCGGGATCTGAACCAGCAAACCCCGGGCCACCGCAGCAGAGCGTGCACACTTAACCGCTTGCACCACCGGGCTGGTCCAGATTCATGGTTTATTTAGAAGTGAGTTTCTTGACTGGTAAACATATAAGTATTTTGCAACACCCGTTTAGTTACTTATTTCTAGCTTAACAACAGATATTAAGTAGCCAACTACCAATCCCTGCCACAGTCACCATATCAGGTGTATGATTTGTCCAAATTCAACTTCAGAACTTGAGTCTAGACTTACCATCATATCTTCTACACCCACCATGAGTGGATACATTGTTAGTATTTAGTTCCAAGATTTTATAACTTCCCTTGATTGGATAATCAGTTTTCAGGTGTGAAACAAAAGTAGAAAAAATACTCTTGCACTGAGGCAGTGACCACAGTTTGAAGAAGGTAAATATTCTGCTTGAACTTGTGCCAAAAAAATAGTCTCAGCGAAGAAAGTAGAGTTGTAGTAAGAGGTAACCTTACTCACTGTATGTACATATGATATTCATCCATTATCTCATTTATCTTTATAACATTCCAGTAAATAATGGAGTTCAGAAATTATTCCAACATTTTACATCTATTTTATGTATACCAAACCCTGGTACAAAACTTATGTCCTTCATAAGAGGTCACAGATTTGGTTATAACATAACTGAGACAAGGGGATTCAGAAATTTCCCTAGGCTTATACATCTGAATTTTCAGTAAGACCACTTACCACTGTTCTGTTATATAACCTCCACAGAGCTTCTAATTTTCTTCCTGGTGATATAAAGATTGATGCTATGTTGATTTGATTTCCTTTATTTACACATTTTATGTTTTCCAAAATTATTTCAAAATACCTTTTTTGTCAAACCCTCAATATTATGATATAGTTTTGTTTTTTTTTTTAAACATTTGCTTTTGAATATCTTCAACTTAAAGAAAATGGAGGTTAGTTCCAGAACTCACCCATGGATTCCCACATTCATAGAACATGTAGGCTCTAGTATCCTTTTATTTGTTTGAATCAATTTTCTAAGATATCCTGTTTATACAGAAGTTATCATCTGATAGTCATTGGAAGGACACAGTCATGAAGAGTATTAGTAGTCAGTATAGCATGGGCACTTAACAAATACAGATATAAATCCAGCTATACATAAGTAGACAGTTGATGTATCTACTATTAGAAATGGTTTCTTTCCTGGGAGGTGCAACACAGGGCCTCCCAATGTTGCTAAGAAAAATTCAGCAACCTTTATGTCTTTTGATATTTGAAAACATATCTTAGTGTAGTGGTCTCAGGTGTTCTTTATTTTGTTCTACGATATTTCTTTTCCATTCTATCAATGGTGCAGGACCCCCAGCAGTTGACTGACAGAAGCCTACCATCTGCTGAGGCAGATAGTAGAAAGAGAAGTGGTTGGACAACTGATAGTAGTAGTAAAAGTAGATAGAGATGGACAGTAGAAGAATTGGACAACTTCCTTTACAAGCTGAGTAAAGGGTTGTGATGGCTTAGGTCCCAGACTCAGTCACTTGATCTCCCTATGCCAGCTTCTGGAAAAAGACAAATGGTACAGGCTCCTCCAGACGACACAAGGTAAATGCTTCACTCGGCAGGCAGTCAACCATGCAGCAATAATCCAAAACTATTCATTCAAGGACCTTGTCTTTCAAGCACTTTTCTAAAAGCATTCCTCATGTCCTTATTCCTGAGGCTGAAAATGAGGGGGCTGAGGAAAGGGGTAATGACAGTGTAAGGGACTGCTATCAGTGTGTCATCTCCCCCTGAGGCTTCAGGCTTCAGATAAACAATAGATGCAAAACCAAAGTGGATGGCGACCACTGTGATGTGGGAAGCACAGGTAGAAAATGCCTTCTGCTTCCCTTCAGCTGAAGGGATCCTGAAGACAGTGGACAGAATGAAAACATAAGTGAGGATGATGAGCAGGAAGGTGCCCAGCAAACCTGACACTGAGATCACTGTTACAATAAATTCTGTGTGCTTGCTGTCTAGGCAGTTCAGCCTCACAACTGCCCGCATATGGCAGAAGAAGTGTTTGACAAGGTTGGGGCTGCAGAAAGAGCCTCTGAATATCAGCACAGTCTCTATCAGAGAGATAAAGAAGCCTCCAGCCCAAGCAGAGGCCACAAGTTGTCCACATACCATGTTGGTCATAAGCAGGGGATATCTGAGAGGGTTGCAGATGGCCAGGAAGCGATCATAGCCCATCAATGTAAGGATGAAACAATTAGTGCCACCAAGTCCCAAGAAGAAACACATCTGCAAGCCACAACCCATGACTGAAATGCTTCTACTTTTGGCCAGCAGATCTGCCAGCATCTTGGGGATGATGGTCATGGTGTAGCAGGTCTCAGAGAAGGAGAGTGCACTGAGGAAGAGGTACATAGGGGTGTGGAGAGCTCTGTCCACCCAAGTAAGACCCATGATGGCCAGGTTACCTGTGAGGGTGAGAAGGTAGAGGCAAAAGAAGACCACAAAGAGGCATGTCTGTACATGGGGATAAACAGAAAAACCAGCAAGAATGAGTTCCTTTAGGATTGTCTGGTTGATCTTCATTGTTTAATGTCTGATATCTGGAAGAAACAAGAAGTAAACATAAAATTCTCCATTATTCTTTGAAAATTGTGATGTGAATAAGACAAATGATCCGAGTTACAATGACCAATTGGTTTTTCACTTAGTTTAGCAAAACACCACGTATAAGTAAGTGATGTGTTTTCCTAATTGTTCATTTGTTCATTTCTTTTTTATTCAACAACCAATTACTGATTACTTAAGTGACAATAGGATTTTTATGGCCTATTCTTTTTTAATAATTATTTGGCTGGTACCGCAATAGGGCAAAAATATTCTAGTCGATGTCCAAATGAGGGAGATGCAGGTGCAACAGGTGATCCAGAAATGAATCAGATTCTGAATACTGGAAAAACTACCTAGTAGCTAACAGACAAACAGAGTCAAGGTCCAGCACAGCAATTTCCACATAATATATGGTCTGTAAATATCTACTGAGTGAACGTTGATTGTTGATTTATAGTAATTAGGGGACCAACCTTAGACTATGGCTTACAATTGTTAGAGAAGTCTAAAGTCATTTTTTACTCTTGGAGAAGACATTTAGGTCCTGAAATATTAAAGGAAAGTAAATAACATGCTCCCTTTCCTCCACTGTGAGGAGAGAGAAAGAAGATAGGATATACCAGGACCCTTAGGATTAATAGTGATTAATTAGAGTATGTTGTTAGTATTGATAAACAGACCATTTATGCAAACATAGTGCAGGTGGCAATTGAGATTTTGCCTATTTCATCAATGCCGAGCTCGGCATCTGAAAATGATAAATGCTAGCCATTCTATGAATTCTTTGCTAATTCTACACCTGATTTAATCTGATCCTCCTCTGACTTCTACATCATGGTGTTTTTCCTTATATTTAACACATTCCTTCAGCTTTATTAAAACATGCTATTGTTTTTCCTGTCCCAGCTGCCAACATATTTAATAACTAGCATTTATAGAGTTTACATTTTGCCAGATTCTTTCAATGTTTATTGATTTTATCCTCACAGCATAAATATGAAGTGCATAGGACAGCTGTGAAGTGAGTAGTGCAGCTGTGATTATTTTACTTATTTTAGAAATAACATAATTGTATCTATGACATGGCATATTGGTAACTAGAATCAAGTCTGTCTTGACTTTAATTGTGTACTCTTTTCATTTATCATTGTTTTCTTCTTGAGGAAAGAGACTCTGAGTCACATATTTCTGTATTTCTTAGGGTGACAATATGGAGCATTTTAAGAAGGTAATAATTTGCAATAAATGTTGGATGGATAGGTTAATCATCAAAAAAAAGCGCTGAATCTATAAAAAAATTTCTGTTTTACTTAGTTATTTAGCACTGCTCAGAATGTGATTTTGAGCATGGAGATCAACAGACTTTCCACTCCTAATTAAATTTAGTTCGGGCTAAAAATAACTATTCTCACGGCAGAATCTAGCTAGTCAATAAGAGTCAGAAAGGCAGTAGGAAAATTGTCTGAATTATGAATTGTTGCAGAAATAATCGACCACCCTATGAACTTTACTTTATAGGTCCCCATTGATTCTTGTCTTCCTAGAACTGACAAGACCTGAACTTATTCTTTCATAGTCATACACGAATCACATGGCAATCTTTCCTTATCTCCCTCAACCCTTTCTCTTTTCCTGTTTCCCTCTTTCTCTCACTGCATCCACACCTTCTTATCTGTGACTGATTATCTCCCAAAGAGAAGACTAAAAGATTTTTCTGTCTTCTTGCCTAAGGATGTATTATAAGGGACAGTGTCTAAATGATTCTTGAGCTCCCTCCTGAGGGATTTTAGTGTAAGCCTCCCTAGTATCCAAATTTAGTGTGAGTCTTTTTGGTATTCAAATCCACACTTGCAGATTACTGTTTCACTTTCCCCTATAAACAGCTTTCTGAAGCATTCTGGACTGTTTCAGAAGATCTTCTCTCCCTCTCAGAAACACTTGGTCCCAATATATCCTTCTGCCTATCCCTATTCCATTGTGAAAAATTACTTTCATCAGTAGAGCACTTTTCACAGTAATGTTCTTAAGTTCTCTTGACTCAGAGTAACTCTATAAGAAGGGCAATTATATGGATTGTGGAACTAAAATATTAGCTAAGTAAACCAAAGAGAGGGGGAAAAAAAAAGAATATATTGCAAAACAAGAAGTTGTATTAGTACCTGGTGTGCTTGGTGCAAGACGAAAGCTCTAACATGCTACCTGCAGAACAGCCTGATTTCACACAAAAAACCATTTCCCCTGCAAGACAGCCCAGAGGGATTATTTTCAAAGCCATCATTAAATTCAGAAGCATTTTGAAAACACAAACAATCAGCAATATAAATTCCAAGACAGCCCTTCCTTACAAATTCTTACCTTTAATTGTGTGCTAAATATCTGCTTGGTGGATCATCAGCAGTAGACTACAAATGTCAGAATATCCATCTACTTCTGGCCTATTCTGAATGTGTGTGTGTAGGGAGTGAGAGTAAAATAACCCACCCTACTCTCACCTACCTCTGAAGTTGTTCCCAAATCCCCAAGCATCAAAATTAATTTGGAATATGGATCCACTGACAAAAGAAACACACACCCTTTGCAAAGTCAAAGAGAAATGGCAATTTGGAGAAAATGCAATGACAATAAATTATCATGAATAGAGAGTCAAACCATCTAGAATAGTTTCCTATTCTATGTGTATTTTATCAGGGCTCCAAAGCCAGTTCAGTGTTAGAGTTTTTTTCTTCCGGGACAGTCTTCACATTGTTGGAAGCATGCATTGTTCTCCACTCAAAAGAGATAGAGTTTGACTTAGTATGAAAAAACACTGGTCTGAGTCTCTATTCTTAACTTTATCACTGCTAGTTTAGTGACGTTGGGAAAGTCCCTGCACCTTCTGGGTCTAAGTTTTACCAGCTGGGAAGTGAGAAAAATGTCCTGATTTGGTATAAGCTTCAGCTTTCTATGACTCTAGAGTTTTTTGACATGAGTTATGAAGCTAAGCCACATGTGCTGTGATCAGTTCTCACCACTCAGTAAATCACAATGGTTTAGAGTCATTCCTTCTTCCAGTTTAGAGAGATTGTCTGATTATCATCATGGCCTGAGGTTCCTCAGCTCTAGAGGTTTGGTTCTGGTTAGGAGACCTGAGAGAATTCCTCTCGTCTGTCATCAGAGGGAGCAAGAGAACTTTTTCACTCAACTTTCTAATTTGTTCTCATTAGTTACAGGGCTTTGTGTAGCTTGTGACTTGTAAAACTCTCTGGAAATCTCTGGGGATTTAAAATTTGCAGAGTTCATATCCTGCCCATAAACAAGGGTTCCTGCTACTTCATAAGTTTTGTTTTGGCGTAGAGGAAAGTGCATGAGAAGTTGCATCCCTAATGATCGTTCAATTTGCTCTCCCACTTACCACAAACGTACTCTTTTCCTCTCATCACTGACCCCCTTCCTGGGTATTAAGAAGGGCTTACAGTATTTAAAGATTGTACTATGGGAGAACTCAAAAAAGGATGCAGAACAGTATCTTCTTTCAAGGGATTTATACTTCAGTGGTGGAAAGAAGATAGTGCCCATGAAAAGAGAATTACGGTAGTCCCCTTTTATCCATGGGGAATACGTTCCAAGATCCCCAGGGGATGCCTGACACCACGGATAGTACCAAACCCTATACAAACTATGATTTTTCCTATACATACATAAATATGATAAAGCTTAATTTATAAATTAGGCACAGTAGTAGATTAACAACAATAACTACTAATAAAAGATTTATAACAATACACTGTAATAAAAGCTATACAGTCTCTTTCTCTCAAAATATATTGTACTGTAGTCACCCTTCTTTTTGTGATTCTGTGAGATGATACAATGTCTACATGATAAGCTGACGTAGGTGAATTGCGTAGGTGTTGTGATGTAGTGTTAGGTTACTGTGGACCTTCTGACAATAGGTCACAAGGAGGATCATCAAGCCATTACGTTGTTGATGTTTGGATGTCAGGAGCAGATGATGTCAATGGTTACTTGAACACAAGCATTGTGATACCTCAACAGTCAATCTGATAACAGAGATAGCTACTACGTGACTAATGGGCAGGTTGTATGGGTAGCATACATAACATAGATACGCTGGACAAAGAGAGGATTCAGGTCTTGGGCAGAATGGAGCAGGACAGTGTGAGATTCATCATGCTACTCAGAATGAGTACAACTTTAAACTTATGAATTATTTATTTCAGGAATATTCCATTTAATATTTTTGGACCATGGTTGACAACAGGTAACTGAAATTGTGGAAAGTGAAACCATGTATAAGGGTGGACCACTGTGTGCTGTAGTTTGCTGAAGACTATAACAGTGAACAGACAAGACAAGACAAACTGGACCAGGGTGGTCAGAGAAGGTGCCATGGAGAAGAAGTGTTGAGAAAGAATTCTAAAAATAAGAAGGGCTGGAATCCTAGCTCCTGGTACTATATAATATCTTATTGTAGTCCAGCACTTCCAATTGTGTAATAACTGTGTAAAATTGCTTAAATAAACATATTTTAGAAGTATATAATATAATTACAATGAGATTTTAAAAGCACTTAAAAAGTATATATGGATGGGATGTAAGCACATGAAGAGATGCTCAACATTATCAGTTATTAGGCAATACAAATTAAAAACCCAATGTGATTCTACTACACAACTATTAAAATATCTAAAAGTAAAAAGGTTGACTATACTAGTGTTGGTTAGGATTTGGAAGAACTGTAACTTGTACACTGCTGTAGAGGATGTAAGAATTATAAAATACTTGGAATTTTGGAAAACAGTTTGCCAATTTCTTAAATAGTTTCATTAATTCAGATTCCAGAAAAACATGGTATGTATTCACTTTGCTTTGGTCTCCTCTCTAAATACAACTAAATAACTTGGAAATAATTCAACAGACAACCATAAAATGACTCTGCAAGGTGATGAAGAGAAGATTATTAATTATAGTTCATAATAGTGTATTTCATATTTGAAAGTTGCTAAGAGAATAGATCTTAAAATTTCTCATCACAAGAATGAAAAAAAAAATTGTAACTGTGTATGGTGACCAAAGTTAGCTAGACTAGTCGTGGTGATCATTTCACAATATATGCAAATATTGAATCATTACATTGTACACCTGAAACTAATATAATGTTATATGTGAATTATACTTCAATTAAAAAATATACATTTTTTTTTTAAAAAGGGGAAGATGGATTGGCTAGGGACCTCAGGACTTGAAGAATGATACCACAGTGAAGTCCCAAGGACTTTTTTTTTTCTCTTCCATATATCCCAGACTGGGATGTGGAGGGCACTGCCACTTGCAAACTGAAACTGTCAACAGGTCTAGATAAAAACCAAAAAAAGATAAAATAAAAGTAAAGTACAAAGTAAAAGTAAAGTCTATTCTCTCTGGAAAAGGATCAAGAAAGGGGAAGCCCAACAGAGACTTAATAGGGAGAGCCATAGCTAGCGGCTGTGGGGAGCCTAATCTGCTTACACCTGATGTGTCAGCAGAGCTGATATCTTAACTTGATCCCACCTCACAAAAACCAGGCACCCCTTGTCTGCCCATAGTAGCATTGCCAGCAGAGCCTAGAGGGTAACACATTCTCCACCGTACACTAAGGTAAACCAAATCCTAGACCACAAGGCAAACTTCAAAAAATTTAAAAGGATGGAAATCATACAGAGGATAGCATGGTTTGCCAACCATAATGAAATCATGTTAGAAATAACAGAAAGACAATAGGAAAATCTACAAACACATGGAATTTAAATGATCCATGGGTCATAGAGGAGGTCACAAAGGAAACAAAAATAATACACACAATTGAATCAAAATGAAATTACAATATTTCAAAATTTGTGAGATGCAGCTAAAGCAATACTAAAAGGGAAATTCATAGCACTAAATGTTTACATTAGAGAAGAGAAAAAGTCTCTAATAAATAATCTAAGTCTTATCTCAAGAAACTAGAAAAAAGAAGAACAAAATTAGACCCAAATTTGATCTATATGTTAATGCAATTCCTTTCAAAATCCCAGCAAGGATTTTTCTAGAAAAGACAAACATTCTATAATTTGTATGGAAACTCACAAGCCTTTAAATAACTACAACAATCTGGAAAAGAAGAATAAAATGGAAATAATTACTCCTTCCAATATTAAGACCTACTGTATAGCTGTATTAATCAACACTGCGATATTGGCAGAACTGAAAAAAGAGTCTGACTCCATTTTTTGTTTTCTGACATCATTTAAGCCTCTAAACTCCTTCACCTTTGCCTTCTGCCACACATCTGGGCAAGCTGATAAGAAAACCTAGTGCCCTTCTTTTGTCACCTGTGGGAGTTTCAAACCATGCAAGCCTCTCCACAGGAAATCTCACACTGCCTCCACTCCCTAGTCACCACAAAACCCCCAAGCCATTCTGCTTTTCTCACCATCTCAAGTCATTTTGGGTCGAATTTTTTCATAAATAAAACACAAATTTTTATTTATCATTATTAAAATATCAAAACACACCTAGTGTTTAGCATATAATATTGCATGTGGGGTCTAAAGATTACTTGTTTTGGAAAAACTGGGTGCTGATTTTCTTTTCTATTTTACTGTGTATATTTAAGGCGTACAACCTGTTAATTTGGTATACATATAGACTGTGAAACAATCACTATAATCAAGGCTGATTAACATACCCACCACCTCACATAGTCACCATTTTTTTGTGTATGTGATGAGAAAAATTAACATATGCCCTGTGAGCAAATTTCAAGTATGCAGTTCAGTATTGTTACCTATAGTCACCATTCTATACATTTGATCACCAGAATTTATTCATCTTGTATAACTGAAAATTGTATCCTTGTAAAATGTCTCCACATTTCTCCCTCCACATAGCCGGTGGTAACTACCATTCTACTCTCTGCTTCTATGAGTTTGGCTATTTTAGATTCCACATATCGGTGAGAATATGTAGTTTTTGTCTTTCTATGTCTGGCTTATTTCAGCTTATTTCATTTAGCTTAGTGTCCTCTAGATCCATCTGTGTTGTCACAAATGGCAAGATTTCCTTCTTTTCTAAGGATGAAAAATACCCCATTGTATGCATATTCCACATTTCTTTATCTGTTCTTCCATCGATGGACATTTATATTAGTACCATATCTCGGTTATTGTGAATAATGCTACTACATATGTATAATTCTAAGTGATTTATGTTTTGATGCTATTGATATTGACATTTAAAAATACTTTTTGTTTTTTGTAACTAATATAAAGAAAAACAATTGACTTGAGAACTTGCTAAATATACTTATTAGTTTTATAGCTCCTTTTGCAGATTGAATAAGATTTTTTAGATATTCAGTCATGTCATTTTCAAATGAAGAGTTTTATTCTTCTTTTCAAATCATTATACCTTTTATATCTCTTTTTTTACATTATTGCACTGGTTTAGACCTCCAGTATAATGCTGTATAGAGATGGTAATAGTGGTCATCTTAGAGAAAATAGTTCAATATTTCACATGAGGTATGGTGTTAGCTTTAGTTTTTCATAGAAACAGACTTTTTATCAACAATGGGTATTGATTTTTAATGATAATTTTTCCAAAAATATTGAGAGGAGTAGATAAATTTTTGTTGTTTATTTTGCTAATTTAGTGAATTATGTTAACAGATTTTCAAATAATAAGTCTTTCAGACTTGAAATAAATTTCTTTTGTCTTGAAATATTTTTTTATATATTTCTTGAATATATTTTCTAATATTTTGGTAGGAATATTTTTGAACTATGTTAATACGTTATAGTGGTCTGAAATTTTCTTACACTGTGCTTGTCAGGTTTCAGTTTCAGTGTTATTCTGGTCTCATAATATAAGATATGAATTACTCTCAACATTTTATTTCCTGAAAGAATTTGTGTAATGTTGTTTTTCTTTTTTCCTTAACTGTTTGGTAGAATTAACCAATGAAACCATCTGAATCTGGAGTTTCCCTTTGGGGAAGTTTTACCAGTAGAAATCAATATCTTTAACAAATACAGGGCTATAAGGATTTTCTATTTATTTTTGTCACTTTTTTAGGTTTTGTTTTTAAAGAATATTTTCTTTTATTCTGTTTGTTTATTGACATTAATTTCTTCAGAATATGTCTTTATACTTTAATTGTATGATTTGAACTAGTACTCCCTTGTTCATTTCTTCTTTATTTTTTAATTATTTTCTCTTTATTCTTGACCAATCTTAGGAATTTTTCCATTTCACTAAGAATTTAAAGGACTCAATTCTACTATTGCTGACTATTTTCTTCTATTATATTGTTTGCTATTCATATCTTTATTATGTTCTTTCTTCTCCTTACTTTTTGATTAATTTGATATTTTTTCCAAAAAAAAAAAAAAATAGATTCTTCCTTTTTAAGCATTGATCATGTGCTTAACACTTTCTTCTTTTTTTTTTTTTTTTCTTTGACAGGGAATGTTGGCCCTGAGCTAATGTCTGCTGCCAATCCTCCTCATTTTTTCGGGAGAAAGATTGGCCCTGAGGGGACATCCACGACCATCCTCCTCTACGTTTGTATGTGGAGTGTCACCACAGCATGGCTTGATGAGCAGTGTGTAGGTCCATGCCTGGGATCTGAACCTGTGAACCTGGGGCTGCTGAAGTGAAGCATGCAAACTTAACCACTACACCACTGGGCTGACCACAACACTTTCCTCTTTTTTAATATAAGAACTTAAATGTATAAATTTGCCTTTAAGCAGTTTTTAGCTGCATTTTACAAATGTGAACATGCTTTGTTTTTATTATCATTAAAGTAGAATATTTTCTTATTGCACTTCATTTCTTCTTCGACCATGTGTTATATAAAAGAAAAAGAAACATTCGTTAGTCTGGCTTTATTTACCCACCCACTACTTGTGTCAATTACTGCAATCAGAGATTAATATACTTTGACTGGTCTAGCTAATATCAAGTGGCCCTCTGGATTGAGGCATGGGTTCAGTGGGCAGGATATTGAACCAGAAATAGAGTGAACGGGGATTTTGAATGTGGAATAGAAAAGAAGGTGTTAACAGTGGTGTGAAGAGATTCAGTGAGTCCTTTCACAGATAAAAATTATAAAGCATGGACAAAAGCATTAAGAACAATTATTTGAAGTCACTGGAAAGTGACCAAAGTCAATCAGAAATTTGAGAAACAGGAATGACATCAGAATCATGGCAGAGTGAGCTTTCTCCTAAGCTCTCCCCACTAAGATACAATGAAAAGGGCGTTCATTAACCAACAGAGGAGATGCACACAACACAATACATGTCTGAGAGATCAACGCAGCCATATGTCTGAAGGTGGGAGTGCTAGACCCCACAAGAGGCAGTGCAAGGAGGTAAGCACATCTCCTCCTCCTCCCCAGCGGCAGTGCTAATGGAGCAATGAAGAAATTAAAGGAGAAATCAAAAAGTATCTAGAGACAAGTGAAATTGAAAATACACCATACCAACTCATATGGGATGAAGCAAAAGAGGTCCTGAGAAGGAAACTCATAGCAATACAGGCCCACTTTGACAAACAAGAAAAATCTCATATAGTAATCTTAAACTACACTTAACAGAACTAGAAAGAGAAGAACAAACAAAGGTCAAAGTCAGGAGAAGGAGGTAAATAATGAAAATTAGAGCAGAAATAAATGAAATAAAACAACAACACCAAAACAGTAGAAAGGATCAATGAAACTAAGAGCTGATTCTGTGAGAAGGTAAACAAAATTGACAAAACTCTTAGCCAGACTCTCTAAGAGAAAAAGAGAGAAGGCTGAAATAAACAAAATTAGAAATGATAGAGGAGAAATGACAACAGGTACTGCAGAAATACAAAGGATTATAAGAGAATACTGTGAAAGATTATATGCCAATAAATTGGACAATCTAAAGGAAACGGATAAATTTTTAGACTTATACAACCTCCCAAAACTGAATCAAGAAGAAATAAAGACTCTAAATAGCCCAATCACAAGTAAAGAGATTGAAGCAGTAATCAAAACCTCCCAAAAAAATAAAAGTCCAAGACCAGATGGCTTCTCTGCAGAATTCTACCAAACATTCAAAGAAGATTTAGTACCTATCCTTCTCAAACTAGTCCAAAAAACTGTAGCAGACAGAACACTGCTCAACTCATTCTACGAGGTCTACATCACCCTGATCCCAAAGACAGACAAGGACAACACAAAGAAGGAACGTGACAGATCAATATCCCTGATGAACATAGATGCAAAAATCCTCAACAAAATATTGTGAAATTGAATACAGAAATACATTAAAAGGATCATACACCATGATGAAGTGGGATTCATATCAGGGATGTAGGGATGGTTCAACATCCACAAATCAATCAATGTGATGCACCACATTAACAAAATGAGGAATAAAAACGGCATGATCATCTCAATAGATGCAGAGAAAACATTTGACAAGATCCAACACTCATTTATGATAAAAACTCTCAATAAAATGCACATAGAAGAAAAGTACATCAACATAATAAAGGCCATATGAGAGAAACCCACAGCCAATATCATATTCAATGGTGAAAACTGAAAGCCATCTCTCTCTGCACAGGAACAAGACAAAGGTGCCCACTCTTCCCACTGTTATTCAGCATAGTACTAGAGGTTTTCACCAGAGCAATTAGGCAAGAAAAAGGAATAAAAGTGATCCAAGTTGGTGAGGAAGAAGTGAAACTCTGATTGTTTGCAGATGACATGATTATGTAGATAGAAAACCTTAAAGAATCCATCAGAAAACTATTAGAAATAATCAACAGCTACAACAAAGTAACAGGGTATGAAATCAACTTGCAAAAATCAGTGTCATTTCTATACTCTATTAATAAACTAACAGAAAGAGAACTCAAGAATACAATCCCATTTATAATCACAATGAAAAGAATAAAATATCTAGGAATAAAGTTAATCAAGGAGGTGAAAGACTTATGCAATGAAAACTATAATACATTATTGAAAGAAATGGATGATGACATAAAGAAATACAAATATATTCCATGCACGTGGATTGGAAGAATAAACATAGTTAAAATGTCTACCTTACCTACAGCAATCTACTGATTCAATGCTCTCGCAATCAGAATCTCAATGACATTCTTCATGGAAACAGAACAAAGAATCCTAAAACTCATATGGAGCAACAAAAGACCCCAAATAGCTAAAACAAACCTGAGAAAAAAGAACAAAGCTGGAGGCATCACAATCCCTGATTTCAAAATATACTACAATGCTATAGTAATCAAACAGCATGGTACTGGCACAAAAAGAGACACACAGATCAGTGGAACAGAATTGAAAGCCCAGAAATCAAACCACATATCTATGGACAGCTAATCTTTGACAAAGGAGCCAAGAACATACAACAGAGAAAGAAAAGTCTCTTCAATAAAGGGTGTTGGGAAAACTGGAAAGCCACATGCAAAACAATGAAAGTAGACCATTATCTTAAGCCATACAAAAAAATTAACTCAAAATGGATTAAAGACTTGAAAGTAAAACGTGAAACCATAAAACACGTAGAAGAAAATATAAGCAGTACCCCCTTTGACATCAGTCTTAGAAGCATCTTTTCTAATACCATGTCTACTCAGGCAAGGGAAACAAAAGAAAAAATAAACAAGCAGGACTACATCAGACTAAAGAGCTTCTGCACGGCAAAGGAAACTAGGAACAAAATGAAAAGACAACCGACCAACTGGGAGAAAATATTTGCAAATCATATATCTGAACAAGGGGTTAATCTACAAAATATACAAAGAACTCCTACAACTCAACAACAGAAAAACAAGCAACCTGATCAGAAAATGGGCAGAGAATCTGAACAGATCTTTTTCCAAAGAAGATATACAGATGACCAACAGGCATGTGAAAAGGTGTTAAACATCATTAATCATTAGGGAAATGCAAATTAAAACTACAATGAGATATCACCTTACACCTGTTAGAATGGCTTTAACTAATAAAAATACAAAAAATAACAAATGTTGGAGAGGATGGGGAGAAAAGGGAACCCTCAGACACTGCTGGTGGGAATGTAAATTGGTGCAGCCACTATGGTAAACAGTACGGAGACTTCTCAAAAATTAAAACTAGAAATACCATAGGACCCAATTATCCCACAACTGGGTATTTATCCAAAGAACCTAGAATCAATAATTCAAAGAGACTTATGCACCCCTATGTTCATTGCAACATTATTCACTCTAGCCGAGACATGGAAACAATCTAAGTGCCCATGAACTGATGAATGGATAAAGAAGATGTGGTGTATATATATACAATGGAATACTCAGCCATGAAAAAAAGGCACAATTGTCCCATTTGCAACAACATGGATGGACCTTGAGGGTATTATGTTAAGCAAAATAAGTCAGGCAGAGATAAACAAACACTACATGATTTCACTCATATATGGAAGATAAACAAACACATGACCAAAGAGAACAGATTAGTGGTTATCAGAGGAGAAGAGGGTTTGGGGGTGGGCATAAGGGGTAAAGGGGCACATATATATGGTGACTGACAAACAGTAATGTACCCTGAAATTTCAAAATGTTATAAAATATTATGACCACAATAAAATAATTTTGAAAACTAAAGAAAAAAAAAGAAATTTGAGAAATAGTTTACCTTAAAGTAAGTATTGCTATTTTATCACATTAGTAAGAATCTGAATTTGTGTAGAAGCTGTTTCCAATACACTCCACCTCCCATTCCTCCAAGGGGGTAGATTATACATTTTACAGCAGAACAAAAAATGGAAGTTTAGGAGTGGATTTTTGTAAATGAGAGAGCTACGGAAGAGCTGAAATACCAAATCTGAGTATTATCTCCGCCCAAAGTCCTGCCAGATCACAGGGAGCCCAGTGAGAGAAAAGACCCACACAAAGGAAAGAGGAATAGTCTCTTGAAAGACTGAATGGATTCTGGTAAGATTCATGAGTCTGATGTGCCTTAAAATGAATATACTCTCTTACCACCACAAAGTTTGAGAAATGAAAGTGAACTTCTTTTGGTTTCAGTTGTCAGGTAGAAGAAATAAGGAGTAGCATATCAAGTAGAAATTTAGAAAGCTATAGACAGGAAGACTCTCAAGCTCTGAGACTTTAGTCTGCACAAATACTTGCTGACAGCACAGAAAAAGATGTTGATGATATTGAGTCCACAGTAGGACAGTCGGGAAATGAAAAGAAGCCTCATCATGGAGCTGAAGAAGCCACTGCCCCAAGAGGAAGCAACAAGCTGAGTGGCCAGGCTGGAAGATGCGAGACTAGGATAACGGAGGGGTTCACAGATGGCCAGGTAGTGGTCATAGGCCATGACTGCCAAAAGGACACACTCAGTGCATACTAAGGCAATGAAGAATTACAGTTTGGTCATGCAACCTACATGGGAGACTCTACTGTCCTGAGTAAGAAATGCTCCCAAGAGTCAGTGAATCATGACATTGATGTACCACAGCTCCAAGAAGGAGAGATTGCTGAGGAAAAAGTTCATTGGGTGATGAAGGCTTGGAGTGAGCCAGATTGTGGAACTGATGAATGCATTCTCCAACAATGTCAACAGATAAATTGGAAGGAACACGGCAAAGAGGAGTAGCTGGAGTGGTGAAGAGGTGGGGAAACCCACCAAAAAAACTCTACTATGTAGTCTCCACTCAAATTTCTCATGATCTCTGTCCACTTGACTGCCTGAAGCAGAACAAGGTGTTGAGAGACAGGTAGACCAAACCACTAACATCCCCTCACAGATTATAACCTTCTAAAGATGCCCAATGACATATTATTAATTATTATTTTATCATTCTGTTCTTTCACTTTTCTATTTCATCTCCCACCTCAAGGGAAAAGTTCTCAGACTTGAGAATTATCTCAATAACTTAGCAATCTTAACTACAGTGCGTATTTAATAAATGATTCCTGAGTGATTCCAGAAAAAATCTTAGTATTGCAATTCTTGTTTTTGTTTTTTTATGCATGACATGCTCTTCCATTACCACCCACAACCTCTAAGTCTCATGTAAACTTTACTCAATATTTGTTGAATGAGTGAATGAAAGAAGGTCTGACAGCAAGCTGAAGCCTGAGGGTTTATCTCTCAAGGGAAATTGTACTAAGAGGAAGTAGTAGTAGCTCAAAGACATCACTTGAGCTACAGTGTAAGGCGGCGTGGGAGAAGGGAGGTTGATTTGGGAAGTATCCATTCATAGTTGGAGAAATAACTCAGCATAGAAGAGATAAAGGAGTTTTACTCCAGAAATGAGTCATTTTTCCATTCATTTTACAAGGATTTTCTAGTACATTTTCTGTGCCAGAATTAAATTGTCTCATTCTCAGTGCTGGTGCAGAAGGTTGAAAAAAGGAGCCCCAAAAGGTGTCCATGTCTTAATCCCCACAACCTGTAAATATTGCATCATATGACAAAGTCTTTTCTTATGTGATTACGTTAAGGGTATTGAGTGGGAGATTATCCTGGATTATCCAAGTGGACATTAAATGTAACCAGAGAAATTTGTTTGTTTTCCTTGAATTCTTCATTTGTTCATCACTAAGGGAATAATCGTAACTCACATAGCAAAGAACTTGGTGAAACAGCAACTGAAGACTGTCTGGAATCATTATAATTATTATATAAC
This sequence comes from Diceros bicornis minor, assembly GCF_020826845.1. Lineage (NCBI taxonomy): Eukaryota > Metazoa > Chordata > Mammalia > Perissodactyla > Rhinocerotidae > Diceros > Diceros bicornis. Next base: position 63,252,755 of record NC_080743.1, read on the forward strand.
AATTTTCTCTGTATAATCTTGAATAATTTACTTCATTCAGATACATATTTTGTAAATTACACAAACTGAATAGAAACTAGAGCTCTTTCCAGTAGTAGCACTGCATGAAATTTTGTTGAAATTCCAACTTGGCCCAGGATCACTCCTGGGGGATAGGGTAAAGAAGTTGTTAAAAAATAAGGTGGACAGTGGGAAGCAGCCTAGGAAACTCATTGTCTGGTTCACAAGATTTTGTAGCCAGTCCTGCTCTGCAGACCACTCTGGCTTAAATCCACTGCTGACTCAAATGCTAGCCTGCAAGCAGGGTCACTTGTGTCCAGAGGTGCCCATGACTCTAACTCTTCCCCACTCCTCAGTATCACTTGACATCATCATCTTCCCAGGTTTCCTGCTCAGTTGTTTAAAACAGAATGCCATTTGCTCTTCAGACTGGCCCGCTATTTAATCCCTGCCAAATATTTTCACTCTCCCTTTATCTATACGCTGCTCCTAACCTGCCCTCCCTTTTAGAGAAGGCCCTCCTGGATAGACTGCTTCTGAATCACAGTTCTCAGATCCTTCTGGTGGCTCTGAGTTTGTCAGGGCATTGTGTGCATTGAGCTCTTGTTATTTGCATCTTTTTTTCTGTTCACTCTAACTTCTGGGCCACGTCTTTCTTTCCTTGTCAGTCTTGGAACAACATTCCTCCTCTACTGGCACTTCAAGATTTTTATGATATCAGGGCAACAGTCTACCACCAGGGCAGAAGAGCCTGAAGTTTTAACATTCACACAGTGATAAGCTCTTTAAACACACCCTTCTCATTTGACAGCTTAGGTTCCAAATAACAATTAATGAGGGAGATCTTGAGGATTTCTCCCATTGCATTTCCTCTCAGAACCAAGAGCAGCTCTTTATCCATTGATCTTCTTGGAACTAAATGATGTTGATGGTATTGTACCATTCATCTTTTACTTGCCCATGAATGTTCCCTTTCATGGTCACCCTCACTTCCACATCTGTCAACTGTCACTCTTGTTTAGCCCTCCAGTCACGCCAGAGTTCTTTAAGACACCACTCTGTTTTCTGCCTCTGGACTTTTGCACATGAATAAACATCATGAACATCAGCTGTTCCCCGAAGACTTTGTCCAGGAGATCCCCATTATGACTATGACTTTTTAACAGATCTACAGAGTAATTATGTATTTATTTCAACTTTTCCTCCTCAGGAGCAGGAAACTCTCACTCATTAATCTAGCCTCATTAAGTTTAGGTCTATGTACAGAATACGTACCCAATAAACCTTCATTGAATGAGACAAAACATACATAATATGATAATTTAGGAGCTTGGGAAGTTAATGTTCCTTTTCTCTTTCAGTGGTAGAAGGTTGAGCCTGTTTTTTTTATCTATCAAATAGGGATGCTGCTGCTGCTGTCATTCCTACTTCATTAGGTTATGTGACAATCAAAGAAACAAATTAGGTGAGGATGATTTGCCCACAATGTGAAACATACTTATTTTAAGACACACTGGTGATTCCGTAGGTCTGTGGGCCTGAAATCATGCAGACGTCTCTTGGATCTCCCAAACTGGTGATTTATAGCAGCATAGCTGCCTGGATTCGTATCTAAGATCCACCTCCTAGATGTTCCATAAACAAACCTTCAGCAGTACATTGCCTGACCCCAAGGGCCCTCTTCAGGAATCCACACAAACCTTCATCCAGAGACCCACTGGGCAACGCCCTGTACAGAAGCATATCCAATTTTCAGAGAAAATTGTTTGTTTTCCTTGAATTCTTCATTTGTTCATCACTAAGGGAATAATCGTAACTCACTTAGCAAAGAATTTGGTGAAACAACAACTGAGGAACGTCTGGAATCACTATAATTATTGTCATAGTCTGTGTCCACTTGGTATGTGAAGAAGGCATAATAGTAAAGTTGATTACTATCTGTAAGGCACTAGATACTTTTCATATACTAGCTTATAAAAGCTCAGTGAGTTTAAGCACATTTATCTTTATTTATAAATGACATAGAGAGATGAGTGATTTTTTTCTTCCAAGACCACACATCTCAGAAATTCTGGAGCTGTTATAACCCAAAAAATCTGGCCTTGAAAGTGTGGCAGCAAACTTAATCATATCCTATACATCCTCCATGGAAAAAATTAGGCGTCCATGGGTATAGCCAGATGGATTCATTCATGCAAAAACAAAGGGTTGCTTTTTGTTTTTGTGGGTTTTTTGGCTTGTCTGTATATGGTAGTCAAATTCAATCAATATTTTTTTGAATCTCATTTGAATTTGGGCTGTGTAGATATGGACTGAATCTGGCAAGTATGGCTTTGTTCCTGGCCTTAGGGTAAGAAGGGTTCTACTCTCTAAGCATACCAAGATGAACCCTGCCTCTCCTACCATCAACCTCTGCCCTCTGGATTCCCCTTTTCCATACACAATTTCCTATCCTGTCTGACATGTTCACAGGTCTCTAGCACTTCACCTCGATGGAACTTAAAAATATCTCCTACACTTGTGAATATTTCAAGGGTATTTCTCAGGCATCAACTCCATAATCATAAACATTTTGATATGAGTATAATACCAGAGTGCTCAATATGAGATGTTTGGATGACTACTCTTTTTTCATATTTTAAGCCAATCGAACATCTGGAGAAATTCAAGAGATTTTCAGGATTATGCGAGATCTGGAAACCACAGGGAATGGGCGAAGGATCGAACCTGAGTGAGGACAAAATTTCTCACAGAGGTGTACCTAGTTCTTTGATTGCCTCTCCTCTGCATTCACTCATATACCCTGTCTTTGAATTCTTGTCATAGGCTGGTTACCTGTTGCTTCCAGGCAGGTGCAGTCAGCACCACCTACTCTTCAATAAAGCTGATACTTCATGCTGTTCTCTGAGTCATTTGGGGCAAAACAGGACAGAGGCTTGGCAGATGTGGCCCTGAAGCAAACAGGGACAGCAATAACCAGCCCTTACCACCTCATCATCAGGGATATAGCCCCTTAGGACACGTTGTCATGATGACCTACCTCTCTCCTACAAGACTGTGTTAAAGTCACTTCAGTCACCATACGTGATACAATGAAAGCACAAGGTCTGGAGGGGCATAGCCCTGGAGGGAAGCAGAATAAAGTTCTTGAGTTCCTTATCTGAGTGCCATACATGTAGTGATTCTTCAAACCGTATTTTCAGAGAGACTGAAGAGGCTATCTGTCTGCATCAGTAGATATATATAATCATAATTCAAGTCTAAAATTCTATTCTGGATATAAAACAATAAAGAAAAAGAATCATCAGTAAATTAATTCTGACTGGACCTTTACACTATTAATTTTTTGAGAAAATTTTATTTGTCAAACTCTATTCAGCTTTGCATCTGCATCACTTGTCTGTGTTTATGTGTGAGAGAGAGATGCTTTATCTCCTGTCCACAAGTCTACAAATTCCAATGGAGTTTCCTGCTCGCTCCTTTTTATATCCCTTTGTGATTAGAACTGGGCTAGAAGGATGCACAAGGAAGACCTCAGATAATTGGAGTGAGGATGGGCAGAGAAATAATTTGAGATTCCTGATTCCCGGCTCAAATCTGAATCTGTTTCTGAAAAGGATGGGATTTTCTTTCTCCCACATCTCTGGGTTTCCTGACTGCCATTCATGCACAGGTTACTCCTCTGCTTCTTGTCTACTTGAACTATCACAAATGGAGTTGTGGAAAATAATAAAAGAAAGCTGAACTAAATTGGAGCCAAGAAGGCCTGTAGGGGGAGCTCTCATGCCCTAGCACACATGTCAATTACATCAAACAGGGGGAGAGGGTAGCTTGCATCTTGGAAAAGAAGTAAAACTACTTTGCTGCTGAAGGGAGACTTCTCTTCCCACTCAGCAACAAGCCAGCCAATGAGGATTGCCACAGCTCAGCCAATAAGAATCCATTGCTGCTCTGAACTGTTACTTTTCCCCAATGGACTTTGGTTTAGTACTCCCTCCTGACTCCTCCTTCTTCTCTATAAAGGCAGCGCCCCTTCCTTATTGATTGGATTTGTCTATGGTTCACCATAGCATGCACATTCTGAATTGCAATTCTTTTGGTTATTCCCAAATAAACTCATTTTGAGGCTTTTTAAGTCAACAGAGTAGGTTAATTCCTGGGTTGTGTGCTAATCTATCACTGGAAAGGTTCAAGCAGAGGCCAAATGACCTCCTGTTTAGGATGCAATACTGGGGAGGGAGCAAAATTCAACAGAAGTAATTTCCCACTCCTCTCTGTGATAATGAAAGTTTGTTTCTTATTGAAAAATAATAGGATCACAAACAGTAATACTTAGCAAAGTTATTAGATGATGTTATAAGGAGTGGGAGAATTACAATGATCTCTGAATTTTCAGACCAAGATGGTGAGGAGATATTAACTCTTAGAAAACACAAAAGGAAGAACAACATGAGAAAATCAATGATGAATTCAGTCTTGACATACTAAGCTCAAAGAAAGAAGCGGATATAACTATAAAGAAGCAGATATAAAGCAGCAATAAATTAGAAATGTTGGCCTGGATCTTAGTTAGGTCTGTCTTCAGATTATAATATGGGAAGTAATAAAAATTAATAAATATGATAGAAACAGATTTGATAGATTTAAGCAGAGGAACAGAATCTAGAAAAAGAGAGAAAGATGAACAAGAAATGCTTGAGAAAGGGCCTTTGGCAGCCCAAAGAAGAAAAAAAGACCAAAGTTGACCAAGAAAGGAATCACAGGAGGACAATGATCTGGAGAATAAGGGACTAGATAGTTTCAGAAAGGAGAGGGTGATGAGAAACAAGAGAAAGTATTTTTAGTAGTGAAATGAAACAGAAAGAGCTGCTTTTATACTTTTTCTATGGCTGCAGGAAAAAAAAAACACAATTGCCATTTACTGAGCATTTACCATATATTGTACATTTTACTAAGAATTCTATAAACATCTCCTTTATTATCTTAGTAATACAATGTAGCTACAATCTCAACCACCACACCCCAAAGTTAAAGTGGCTTAAATAATATAGAATTTTATTTCTTTCTTATAACAGTGCAGTGACAAGCAGTGCATGGTTGGCAGGGTTGGCAAGACAGCTTGACTTCACAAGCTGTACAAGCCACAGGCCAGTGGATTGGTTCTGGCATCCAGACAGAATAAGCTTTCTATTAGTGGGTCCAAGGTACGTGATTTTCTAGGAGGAAGCAGAAAGAGAGACATTGTTCTTAAGGCCAAGACATGGAAGGTGCACCCATCATTTCCACTTACATCTCATTGGTAAGAACTTAGTCACTTAACTAAACCTGGCTGCAAAGGATGCTAAGCAATATAGTGACTAATTGGCCACTGTGCACCCTGCTGAAATTCCAGAGAGTTCTATTACTAAAAATATTGAGAGAATAGATATTCTCAATCACTTTACTTGTTATAATTCTTTTCAGGTTGACTATTTCTTCTGAGTTAGTTTTGATAGTTTTTGTTTTTCTAAAAATCTGTCCATAGCATCAACGTTATCTAATTTATTGGTATACAATTGCTCATAGTATTCATTTATAATCATTTTTATTTCTGTAAGGTCAGTAATGATGTCATCTCTTTCTTTTCTGAGTCTAATAATTTGAGTCTTCTCTCTTTTTGTCTTGGTCGCTTGAGCTAAAAGTTTGTCAATTTTGTCAATCTTTTCAAAGAACCAGCTTCTGGTTTCGTTGATTTTCTCTATTGTTTTTCTATACTCCATCTGTTTTATTAATTGTTACCCTAATCTTTACTATTTCCTACTTTCTATTGACTTTAGGTTTAGTTTGCCATTCCTCTTGCAGTGTCTTATGGTGGAGGGTCAGATTACTTGTTTGAACTCTTTCTTCTCTTTAAATATAGTTGTTTGTAGCCATAAATTTCCCTCTAAGCATTGCTTTAGCTGAATCCCATAAATTTTATTATGTTGTGTCCCTATTTTCACTCACCTCAAAGTATTTTATAATTTCTCTCATGATTTCTTTTTAGAGCCATTGGTCATTTAGAAGTATGTTGTTTAATTTCCACATACTTGTGAATTTCCCTATTTCCTTGTGTTGTTGATTTCTCATTTCATTTTATTGTTGTGGGAGGACATACTTTGTAGGATTTGTATCCTTTTAAATGTATTGAGATTTTTTATGCCCTCTCATGTGGTCTATCCTGGAGAATGTTCCATGTGCACCTGAGAAGATTGTATATTCTGTTGTTGTTTGTTGTGTCTGTCTGTAGACCTCGATATATTTACTCTCCTTGAGTTTGTTGAGCTTCCTGGATGTGCAGAATTGTTTTTAAATAAATTGGTACAGTTTGGGGCCATTATTTCTTCAAATATTTTTTCTTCCCCTTTCTCCCTTTTTTCTCCTTCTGCTACTCCTGTTACTCCTATTTTAGTGTCTTTAATGGTGTCCAACATTTCTCTGAAGATCCCTTCATTTTTCTTCATTTTTTTCCTCTGTTCTTAGGGTCACATAATCTCTATTGACCTAACTACAGGTTCACTAATTCTTTCTTCTGCTGGTTCAAATGTACTCTTGAACGCCTCTCAATAAATTTTCTCTTCAGTTATTGTACTTTTCAACTTCAACATTTCAACTTTTATAACTCATTTATGATTTATAAACTATAATTATATTTGAAGATTTTGTCTTTTAAATATGGCCATCTAGTTACTGTCACAAACAGTTTCTGTTGCCTGACTTTTTGTGTTAATAGGTAGTGTCTTCCTGTTTCTCTGCATGTCTCATATTTTTTTGCTGTTGGAAGTTGCATATTCTAGATAATATGTTGTAGAAATTGTGGTTTCTGGTTATCCTTTACACAACCTGGTTCTTGTTTTTGTTATTTGCTTTTATATTTCTTTACTGACTGGCTCAATAATTTTAGTGAACACTGTTCTCCTCACCCTCTCACAGCATTAAGTCTCTGATGTTGCTCCTCAGGGCACAGTCTTGGTTAAGCCCACATTCACCCTGGGATGACAGGTGTTTTGATAGGACTCACTTTTACTGTCATTTTCTGACCATGCCCAGCCTTTAGCCTGCTGGAGGTTCTACTGTTTTCAACTTTGCCTTGGAACATGTATTGCTCCAGAGAATAATAAAAACAAATTCAAGCTCCTTTGAAGGGATAGTTCCTGAGGTCAGTGTTTGAGAATTGCTCTGCCCAGGAGGACTCCTCCTATCTTTTTCCTCTGTTTAGAGGGCTACTTAAATGATGCTGAGACATTGAAACAGAGCAGTCTTGTCTGGGGACATTTGCCCACACTATGACTGAAACTTCTAATGACCTTGTATGGATACTGCATCTTCTGAGTGCCCCCATAGATCTCTGTGCAAACCTTAATCCAAGTCATATCATAATTGTTTGGCCTCTCCACAAGTAGAATGTGAGTTTCTTGAGAGAATAAACTATATCTCTTCTGTCATTTTCCCCATAGCTAGTGCACTGTCTTGAACAGAGTAAATTCATAATACGTATAGAAGAAACAAATAAATATTTTCCACATTTAGTTTGAGAACAGAAGCCATTGATCTCTCATTTTATTTCTTCATTAATGTCTTATTATATTCCTTATTTACAAGAACGAATATCTTAATGCTTTCCATTGAGGGGCTTTCATAGTACAAACATTTAGAAAAATCTAATGAGAAATTAGGCCAGAGACAAAGTCCTTGAATTGTCATCTGTCTCTTAGATTGTTGAAGAAAGATATGGTCTAAAGGGAAAAACAAGGAGTTTCACCAGTACACTGAAGTATGTAGCCATAGTTATTCACTTTTATTGCTGCATGCTAATACACTGTATGAATATACTACAATTTACCTACCTATTCTACTATTGGTGAATATTTGAGTAATTCCAACTTTAGTCTACTGCAAATATTGCTTGTATAAACACTCATGTCTCATTGTACACATGTGCACACAATTTTCTAGGGTGTATACTTAAGAGAAGAAAAGCTAGACCCTGGGTATCTCCGAAATATGTCTGTAATACCAAACTGCATACCAAAGTGTATACTCTCACCAGGAGCATACAAGAGTTCTTGTTGCTCCACAGCTTCATCAACACTTGTTAATCCCCCTTTTATTTATTTATTTATTTATTTATTTTTTTATTGGTTTATAACATTGTAAAACTTTCAGGTGTACATCATTGTACTTCTATTTCTGCATAGATTACATCATGTTCACCACCAAAATACTAATTACAACCCATCATCACACACATGTACTGAATTATCCCTTTCACCCTCCTCCCTCCCCTCTTCCCCTCTGGTAACCACCAATCCAATCTCTGTCCCTATGTGTTTGTTTATTGTTGTTATTATCTACTACTTAATGAAGGAAATCATTGCAGCGTTATTCACAATAGCCAAGACTTGGAAGCAACCTAAGTGCCCATCAAGGGACGAATGGATAAAGAAGAGGTGGTATATATACACAATGGAATACTACTCAGCCATAAGAAACGATGAAATCCAGGCATTTGTGACAACATGGATGGACATTGAGGCTATAATGCAAAGTGAAATAAGTCAGAGGGAGAAGGTCAAATACCGTATGATTTCCTTTATTAAGTAGTAGATAATAACAACAATAAACAAACACATAATCCCCCTTTTTAATTTTGAATTTTTAAGTGGATGTATTGTGGTATCTCATTGGGGTTTTCATGTTCATTTTCATGTTAACTAATGAGATTGAGCACTTTTCCACATATTTATTGGACATATGGATATTTTCTTTTATGAAGGTTATATTAATATCTCTTGAATATTTTTGCTATTGATTAAATTATCGATCTTTTTATTTTTTGGTAGGAATTATATGTAAGACTCTTTCGCCAATTACACGCGTTGTATATATTTTCTCTCATGCCATGGAATTCCTTGCTTAATCTTTAATTATAAAATAAGGCATAGATTCAGACAATCATCCAACAAACACATAATTTAGCGATTTTTTTGTGAGACAAACACCTTTGTAATCACTACTCAGGTCTAGAAAAAGAACTTTGCCAGCCAAGAGTCCCTCTATGGGGCCATCCCTACCACAGGCCCCTCCCTCCAACTGTAATCAACTATCTAAAATTTTACGTTAATCAACTCCTTAAATTTATTTCTAGTTTTATGTGGCTTGCCAATCCGTTTGCCAAATAGTCCTTTTTTAATAGACATAATTTTTTAAATTCAATTGATCCTTTCATTTTTAGTTAAGATTTTTATGTCCAATTTAAACAATATTTTGATATCCTAAGGATACTGTGAAGATAGTCTTTATATCAGCATTTAAAAGTTTTACTGTTTTGTCTTTCAAATTTAGCTTTTAATATGCAGAAATTGACTTTTTTTTTTTGTTTATGAGGCAGATTTTGTTTTCCTGTATGGAAATGCTATTTTCCTAGGACAAGTTTTTGAAAAGTCTGTTGCTTTCTCACTGCTCTGCAAAGCTATATTTGTCATAATGCAAGTGCCCATGTGAGCCTGGGTCTTTGGGGCTCTCTCTTCTACTCTATTGGTCTATGTGTCACTTGTACCAAAACCACCCTGTAGCTGCGTAATGAGTCTTGATATTTGGTAAAACAAATCATCTTAAGTTGTTCTTCAAGAATGTCTTAGCTATTTGTAAATCCATGTAAATTTTAAGTCATCTTATATTTTCATACACAAAAAAGAAAACTATTGAGATTTTCACTGGGATTTGTACAACATTGAGTCTTCTAATCCATGAAATGACATATCTCCTCGTTTACTTAGTTCTTTTAAAATTATTTTAAAATGCTTTACAGTTTTCTCTGCAGAAGTTTTGTATGCATTTTATTAAATTTATTCGTAGGGCTTTGATATTTTTGACATAATATATGATATATTTTTTAAAAGATATTCATGCTAATTTATGGAAATACAATTGATTCTGGCTAATTTATGGTAATACAATTGATTTGTTTATGTACCCTGTACCCAGCGGTATATCAGTTATTAATTCTAATAATTTATCTGCAGATAAATTTGAATATTCTAACATATAAAATCATATATTTCATGAGAAATGACCGTTTTTTTTCCTTTATAATCCTAATCTCTCTTTTTCCTTTTCTTAATGCACTGACTGTCTAAAATAATACGGAACAGAAGTGATGGAAGACGGCTTTCTTGTCTTGTTTCTGATTTAACTTGGACAGATTTAAATGTTTCACCATTAAGCTAAAAGCTTGATAGAGTTTTTTCTCCAGAAAATCTTCATTTTTTTAAGGAACTTCCTTTTAATTTCTATTATGCTAAGAGGTTTTATTTATTCTCTGGACGGGTATTAAATTTTATCAAATGATTTTTCTAAATCAATTAAGATAATCATTTGATAAATATCTTTTATTTTGATAATGTGATAAATTACAATTATTAATTTTCAAATGTGCGAACCTTGCTTTTCTGGACTACATCTGACTTAAGTATATATATTTTATTTGATAAGATTTTACTTTAGACTTTTGCATCTATGGTCATAAGTGAGATTTCAAGATTTAGTTTCTAGATTATACTAGCCAAAAAATGAATTGGGGAGTTTTTACTCTTTGCTATTTCATGGAAGATTTTGTGCAAGCTTGGCATAATTTTCACTTTAAAAGTTTGGCAGAATCTGCTAGTGAAGGTAAAAGACCCAGAATTTTTTTCTAATTAATATATTAATTAAAATTCAGTTACTTGAGAATTAAATAACTATTTCTATGTCAGTTTTAATATATATAATAGGAATTTTCTCACTTCAAGTTCTCGAATACATGTACATTACATCATTCATGACATTCTTTCATATTTTATGCCTATATGATATGAGAAATGCCCAGATTTTCATCCCCATCACTGTTGTTTTATTTTCTGTCTTTATTTCCTCATCAATCTCACCAGGGAATATTATAATTTATTAATATTTTCAATACTCCAAACTTTAACTTTTTTGAGCTGCTCTATTGCATACTATTATTTAATTAATTTCTGCTATTTTCTTTTTATTTTTTCTTTATAATCTTTCTCTGTTCATGTAGTTATTTCTTTCCTAAATTCTTCAGATTAATGTTTGGCTTATCAATTTGAACCAATGAGTTTTTCTAATATGCATTTTAAAGGCTATATATTTCCATCTAGACAGTTAAAAGTTGTATCCTGCAGTATTTGATGTGTAGTATTTTCCTTGCCTCCAGTTCAAATCATTTTTTCTAATATCCATGGGGATTTGTTATTTGATTCATGTCCTATTTAGAAGTGAGGTTCTTGACTTTTAAACATATAGGTATTTTCCAGTTCCCATTTAGTTACTTATTTCTAGCTTAATAATGGATATTGTCAGGCGAGAGGGAGAATCTCCCTCTGCCCTTTTCCTTAAGGTTCTTATGGCTGGTCAAATAATTAACAAGACAGGTTAGCAGGAGCGAATAATACCAAGTTTAATAACATGTATACATGAGAGAAACTCAGAAATGAGCAACTCATCCCTCTGTCTAAGTTGCGTGCTTAAGTATTGTAACTAAAGGCGAGGAAGGTGTTGGGGGTGGGTAGTGGTTTGGGACTTCAGAGGGCAGGAAGACAATTCTTTTCAAGGTCATTTATAGATAATGTGGTCAGAGAGAGACAGAGTTTTTGATAAAAGGGGCTTGGTGCCTTTCCTATTGTAACCTCTATCCTACATTATCTTTACAGCCATCATGATAATAACTCCTTCTTGAAACAGATCTTTTGTTTTAAATTCTTTAGGCAGTTTGGGAGGGGAAACTCAAATATTCTTCCTGAGTTCTCTGAGTCCCTATTGTCTTCAGCTTGAAATAATCCACATACCAGAGTGGTGCCTCCTGCGGTAGCTTGCCCTGAGCACCATCAGTTTCCTCCTCTGAAACTTCCCTAGAAGTTGTACAGTCCTTTTGAAACTTAAAGAAGTTTCATAGCCCAGAAGCTGAGTTGGCAGATTATTTCATCTCACTGAACACATTTCTTAGTCTTGATAATAGATCAGTTCAATTAAGTTCCTTTTAGAGGGTGGTGATGAAGGTGGGCTCTCAAGGTTACACCTATATTGTGGAAGCAAGCAATCAAGTATTTAATAGAAGCATTTCTATGTAAACGAAAGAAGACAAGGTTAATGGTTGGAGCAAGTTGTAAAGCAGTTTCTGAGTTTAGAGGACAGCCAGTTAAGAAGATTTTTAGATGTCAGCGTCAAAGCATCTTTTGCAGTTTAAAATGTCTCTGATGATGTCATCGGGTAATCTCTTAAGTTTATATCAAGTCCATCAGCTTCAGTTTGTAAGGCTTCAGGAAAAAGGGCAGGTTCAGTTTTCAGTGATTCCAAATGAAAATGATGGAAAAAAATGAAAAACATTAGTTTGGAGATCTGCAGCCAAATATTTTAGGAGAGTAGAAGAAATCAGGATCCAGTCCAGTAAACAGATATAAAACAAAAACCTCAAAAGACAATTAACAAAACTAGGATCTAATATCCGCAAATGTATACTATAGTTTTTACTGAAATATAATTTTTCTCTCTAAAATCACCCTCATTTTTATCAAAGATAGCCAAATTAAAACTAACTAGTTTGCAAAATAAGTCTAGTTCCAATAGAGTTGGCCCAATTATTTACATAAGTACAGCAAGAAGTAGCAATTGATCATATAAGCTCTTTTAAATTTGCTTTGCTGGAACTTTTTATAAGGAATCTCACACTGAACTTCAAAGGCCTCTTGAGGCCAGGAAAGCCAAGCCAAGGATTTTGTCATCAGACTTCGCCTGTAATACCTACAGATTTTGGTGAATTCCTCTCCTCCATGGTTTCCCCAAAATATTTTGAGGTTCCTTGTACCTGCTAGATAAATGACATTCTTTACTTATCCTGGTAAGTGCTGCTTGGAACATAAGGTACCAGGCCAATATTTCCACGTGGCTTTATTCCATAAAGTCCAATCTTCATTCCTCACATCTGTATGGTTATATCGCAAATATGATGTTCCATTCACAACCTTGGTAATATAACCAGTGTTTCCAATTGTGTCCTATTATAAGGAGAACAGATTCTTATTGAACTTATGCAAATAACTATATTTCCATGAAAACAACAATATTCACTCACTAAGTGTTTCCAAAACCTGGAGGGATCAGGTAGAGAGAAAAAGATAAATATTTCAATTTTACTTACAAAAGTATCATTTACCAAATTGCTAAAAGTCGTAGCTAGCTCAGCAGAAAAGAGAAAAAGTTTTCCTTAAATCTGAAAAAACAAAAAGTTAAAAATTCAGCAATACTTCAAATGAAAAATCATAAAGATTATAATCATCCTTATCAGTTCAGTCAGTCCTGTGTAATCCATTCTTGATCCCACTCTTTTTGTTAGCAGCTTCATGAAGTTATCAGTCTCTCCATCAGATTTCTGTAGTTTTTTTTACCAAGTTCAGTTTTATGATCAGAAAGTTTGTCACAAACCTGTGTTCCAGTGTAAATTTCAGAGTCCCTTCTATGAATTTTTTTGAAGTTGAAACGTATTTTGCAAAAGCATTAGAGCCAAGAAATGTCTGGAAACAAGACCTCAAAAATGGCAATTGACAAAGAAATTTGGTTAATTTTGCAACATACAACACTTTAAAATAATAATAACCAGAATTATGACTGATAACAAGGACAGATCAGAATTTCAGTAATGTTATACAATTTTAAAACACCTATATCAATAACATTTGCCCACATAATACCACCTAAGCAGACTTATCATCACTTGTCTGACAACGTTTTCCATGTAGTCTAACATACTGGATAAGCCTAACAAGTTCAGTATCTTTCTCTTTATAGGAAGAGAGCAAATTTCTTTGAGAAGTTCCAGGGCCCTTTAAAAATTCTCAAAGAAAAAAAAAGTATAAAAAAGACTTTATTTAAGATATGAATTTTGGGGAGCTTGTCAAAAATATAAAAAGTTAAAGCAAACAGAACATTAACAGTCCAAAAAGCTTTAATAGAGAGACCTAAGTCTTTTGAACACAGGGAATTATTTTAACAAAACATAGATTTTCTGTCTTTTAGGTAGACTTACTCAAAGGTAAAGAAAAATCTTTTGTAACCTCTTTATCAAGTTTAAGCAAATTATCCTTTTAAGAAACAGAAGACCAAATTTTAATTTTGTACCAGCTTACTTCTGCTATTAAAACTCATTTACTTAATTAAATTCATTTTAATCTTAGCCAACTTGACCATGCATAAAACTCTTTTTCCAGAATTCCTCTTCCATAAACTTTCTATAACTTCCTTTTTACATTCAGAATTTGTCCCATGTCTTTCTTTTCCCTCCTAATACTTGAGGACAAATTTATCTTTCTTAATCAATCAAACAAAATATTTTCATTCTTTGTATCTTTTTTATATATCTTATTTTTCCTGTACACAGATATATTTTTCTAAATATTTAGTAGCTTCAATCACATATATTAATTAGAAATTTTAACCTTTAGAAACCTTAATTTGTAAGTAAAAACTAAGTAAACAATTATCAACTTTCTTTTACTTTCGTACCTTGTGGCTTGGAAAATTTATAAACACTTCATAACTTCTAGAAATATGTTACTTTATAGTACAATCTTGCAATAAAACACATTTACCAATAGACCCAAAACACCTTTTAGTTTTCCTGTAATGAAAAGCCAAAAGTAGACAAACGTATATTTAGCAATCAATGTCTAATAACCTATCTTATTTGGAAATGATGATACTCAGTGAATTTTTATCATAAAATTTAGCAAAACTCTAAAGTTTTAATCACCAAAAAGAGTTTGGAAGCTGTAACCACCATAATACATAATTATTGTTTAAAGTTCACCCAACATTCATCTTTTTCACAACTATTTAGTTACTTATTCCCAATAATTATTTAGATTGCCTACAAGACTTCATAAGACTTCAGATAAAATTAGCCATCACTTAAATTACTATTTTTGTTAACCAGTTCTGTAATAGAAATAACATCAGTTTTTTTCTACAAAATTTCATGTAAATTTCATCACCTCTTATACCTCTAAACATAGTTCTCATTAAGATTTTTATCAATAGCTCTTGGTCTTCTAATTTTGGACAAGGGAAGCATTCTCAGTCAGACATTTTAAAATATACTCAGGCAAAGTTGATGTAACCTCTTTATATAAAATTAGCTCAAAGATTCCAACCTTTATAATCTTATCAACACTTACACTTTTACATGTTCTCAATTCAATTGTAATCTGAGTCAAGGTCTTAAGGCTAGTCAAATTTTTCCCATCCTGTTTCTGGCCCTTTTTTAGGTACCAATTAAACAATTGTGTGAGAGCTCTCAAAAGATATTTTTCCCCCAATTTAGAAGTTTTTCCAATTCAAAGGATCCGTCGTCTGGCCATTGACGAGTAGGATCTTCATTTGTATATTTATCCTAATAGTGACTCGATCCAATAAGCCTTTTTAAGGAAAGACCCGGAGGTAACTTCCACGTTTAGAATAAATCTTTACCATGGACGCAAGAGGCATCCCTGGTGAGGGTGCAGATGATGTAGCCCCCATGATCCACAGAATTCACTCCCAAAGGTATTCAGATAAAGTAAAGACTTTCGTTATACAAGTGGTAAGGATGGTGTCTCCGGTCTCCCACAATAGTGTGGGACGCCTCCAGTCACAGACCCGCTCATCTGTGACACCAGGCAGGCGATACTGGAATGGGATTTTTCCAGCACTAACAAGCAACGAAGGTTAAGACGACAAAAGCCCTTATGAACTGGGCCCTTTATGACAAACTTCCCTGAGAGCTTGGCACAGCCAGACAAAGAAAGTTCGGAACCCCAGTCTACTCGACTGGCCACCAAGGGGCATCCCGGTAAATGCACCTTCCGTATGGTGGAGACCGGGGAGAATATTCTCACTGGTCACAAAGCCAAGTTTTCTCAGGACACAGAACAAGACAGAGACTATCTGGGAGGAAAAGGAATCAAGATCAAAACCAAGAGTACTCTACCAAATTTACCAGAGTCACTAAAAACACAAGAAACTAGTTTCCCAAATATTTTCTCCTGCCAGTCTAAATTTAGAAAGAGAAAAAAATTCTCACCACTTCCTTCCACCGGACTCCGCAGATAGAGATGCTGGGATGCTGACGTGGTAAGAAATCTTACCTGTTGTAGGCTTTCGTCAGGCGTCCCCGTATCTCATCATCTGCAGAAGCCCAAGCAAAAGGCAGTTCTTTCAGCCAGAGAAGGCAACTTGCCAGCCAGTGTGGCCCCACGTTGGGCGCCAAAACTGTCGGGAGAGAGGGAGAATCTCCCTCTGCCTTTTTCCTTAAGGTTCTTATGGCTGGTCAAATAATTAACAAGACAGGTTAGCAGGAGAGAATAATACCAAGTTTAATAATATGTATACATGGGAGAAACTCAGAAATGAGCAACTCGTCCCTCTGTCTAAGTTGCGCGCTTAAGTATTGTAACTAAAGGCGAGGAAGGTGTTGGGGGTGGGTAGTGGTTTGGGACTTCAGAGGGCATGAAGACAATTCTTTTCAGGGTCATCTATAGATAATGTGGTCAGGGAGAGACAGAGTTTTTGATAAAAGGGGCTTGGTGCCTTTCCTATTGTAACCTCTATCCTACATTATCTTTACAGCCATCATGATAATAACTCCTTCTTGAAACAGATCTTTTGTTTTAAATTCTTTAGGCAGTTTAGGAGGGGAAACTCAAATATTTTTCCTGAGTTCTCTGAGTTCTTATTGTCTTCAGCTTGAAATAATCCGCATACCAGAGTGGGGCCTCCTGGGGTAGCTTGCCCTGAGCACCATCAATATTAAGTAGCCAACTAACAGTCCCTGCCACAGTCACCATATCAGGTGTATGCAGCTTAATTTGTCCAAATTCAACTTCCAGAACTTGATTCTAGACTTATCATATCTTCTAGACCCACCATGAGTGGATAAATTGTTAGAATTTAGTTCCAAGATTTTATAGCTTCCCTTGATTGGATAATCAGTTTTCAGGTGTGAAACAAAAGTAGAAAAAATACTCTTGCACTCAGGCAGTGACCACAGTTTGAAGAAGGTAAATATTCTGCTTGAACATGTGCCAAAAAAACAGTCTCAGGGAAGAAAATAGAGTTGTAGTAAGAGGTAAGCTTAGTCACTGTATGTACATATAACATTCATCCATTATCTCATTTATCTTTATAACATTCCAGTAAATAATGGAGTTCAGAAATTATTCCAACATTTTTCATCTATTTTATGTATACCAAACCCTGGTACAAAATTTATGTCTTTCTTAAGAGGTCACAGATTTGGTTATAACAGAACTGAGACAAAGGGATTCAGAAATTTCCCTAAGCTTATACATCTGAATTTTCAGTAAGACCACTTACTGCTCTTCTGTTATATAACCTCCACAGAGCTTCTAATTTTCTTCCTGGTGATATAAAGATTGATGCTATGTTGATTTGATTTCCTTTATTTATACTTTTTGTGTCTTCCAAAATTATATCAAAATACCTTTCTTTGTCAAACCCTCAATATTATGACACAGTTTTTTTTTTTTAAACATTTGCTTTTGAATATCTTCAACTTAAAGAAACAGGAGGTTGGGCCAGCCCCGTGGCTTAGAGGTTAAGTGCGCACACTCCACTACTGGTGGCTGGGGTTTGGATCCCGGGTGCACACCGACGCACCGCTTCTCCGGCCATGCTGAGGCTGTGTCCCACATACAGCAACTAGAAGGATGTGCAACTATAATGTACAACTATCTACTGGGGCTTTGGGGAAAAAAAGGAGGAGGATTGGCAATAGATGTTAGCTCAGGGCTGGTCTTCCTCAGCAAAAAGAGGAGGATTAGCACAAAAAAAAAAAAAAAAAGAAAGAAAATTGAGGTCATTTCCAGCCCTTACCCATGGATTCCCACATTCATAGAAGATATAGGCTCCACTATCCTGTTTATTTGTTTGAATCAATGTTCCAAGATATCCTGTTTATACAGAAGTTATTAACTGATAGTCATTGGAAGGACACAGTCGTGAACAGTATTAGTAATCAGTATGGCATGGGTACTTAACAAATAAAAATATCAGTCCAGACATACATAAGCAGACAGCTGTTGATTTCGACATAATGTATCTCCTATTAGAAACGGCTCATTTCCTGGGAGGTGCAGCCCAGTGGCTCACAATGTTGCCTGGAAATATTCCTAAACCTTTACATTATTAGACATTTGAAAACATCTCTTAGTGCAGTGGTCACAGGTGTTCTCTTTTTCCTTCCACAATCAATCTATTCCCATTCCTTCAATGGTGCAGGACATCCAGAGGTTGACTGGCAGACACCTGGTATGTGCAGAGGCAGATACTAGAAAGAGAAATGGTTGGAAACTGATTAAAAGTAGATAGAGATGGACAGTAGAAGAAGTAGAAATAAAAGAATTGGACAACTTCCTTAACAAGCTGAGCAAATGGTTGTGACAGCTTATGTCTCAGACCCAGTCATTTTGGCTCCATATGCCAGCCTCTGGAAAAAAAAATGGTACAGGCTCCTCCAGATGTCACAGGGTAGATGCTTCATTGGCCTCTGGGATAGTCAACCATGCAGCAATAATCCAAAATTATTTATCCAAGGAGATTGTCTTTCTAAGCACTTTTCTAAAAGCATTCTTCATGTCCTTATTCCTGAGGCTGAAAATGAGGGGGCTGAGGAAAGGGGTAATGACAGTGTAAGGGACTGCTATCAGTGTGTCATCTCCCCCTGAGGCTTCAGGTTTCAGATAAACAATAGATGCAAAACCAAAGTGGATGGCGACCACTGTGATGTGGGAAGCACAGGTAGAAAATGCCTTCTGCTTGCCCTCAGCTGAAGGGATCCTGACGATAGTGGAAAGAATGAAAACATAAGTGAGGATGATGAGCAGGAAGGTGCCCAGCAAGCCTGACACTGAGATCACAGTTACAATAAATTCGGTGAGGTCACTGTCTAGACAGTTCAGCCTCACAACTGCCCGCATATGGCAGAAGAAGTGTTTGGCAAGGTTGGGGCTGCAGAAAGAGCCTCTGAATATCAGCACAGTCTCTATCAGAGAGATAAAGAAGCCTCCAGCCCAAGCAGAGGCCACAAGTTGTCCACATACCATGTTGGTCATAAGCAGGGAATATCTGAGAGGGTTGCAGATGGCCAGGAAGCGATCATAGCCCATCAACGTAAGAATGATACAATTAGTGCCACCAAGTCCCAAGAAGAAACACATCTGCAAGCCACAACCTGTGACTGAAATGCTTCTACTTTTGGCCCGTAGATCTGCCAGCATCTTGGGAATGATGGTCATGGTGTAGCAGGTCTCAGAGAAGGAGAGTGCACTGAGGAAGAGGTACATAGGGGTGTGGAGAGCTCTGTCCACCCAAGTAAGACCCATGATGGCCAGGTTACCTGTGAGGGTGAGAAGGTAGAGGCAAAAGAAGACCACAAAGAGGAATGTCTGTACATGTGGGTAAACAGAAAAGCCAACAAGAACAAATTCCTTTAGAATTGTCTGGTTGATCTTCATTGTTTAATGTCTGATATCTGAAAGAAACAAGTAAACATTTAACTCTCCATTACTCTTTGAAAACTGTGATGTGAGTAAGATGAATGATCAGACTTATAATTACCAGCCGATTTTTCATTTAGTTTAGCAAAACATCATGTATGTGTAGGTGATGTGTTTTCCTAATTGTTCATTCCTTCATTTCTTGTTTATTCAGCAACCAATTATTGATTTCTTATGTGACAAGAGGACTTTTCCTGGCCTTTTTTCTTTTTAAGAATTTTATTGGCTGGCAAAACAATAGGGAAAAAATATCCTAAGTAATGTCCAGATGAAGGAGATGCAGGTGCATTGGGAGAGTCAGAAATGAATCAGATTCTGAATACTGGAAAAACTACCTAGCAGCTAACAGACAAACAGAGTCAAGGTCCAACACAGCAACCTCCACATAATATATGGTCTGTATATATCTACTGAATGAAGGTTGATAGTTGATTTATAGTAATTTTGAAACCAAACTTAGACTATGGCTTATAATTGTTAGAGAATTCTAAAGTCATTTTTTCTTCTTGGAGAAGACATTTAGGTCCTGAAATATTAAAGGAAAGTAAATAACATGCTCCCTTTCCTCCACTGTGAGGAGAGGGGAAGAAGATAGGATATCTCAGGACCCTTACGATTAATAGTGATTAATTAGAGTATGTTGTTAGTATTAATAAACAGACCTTTTATGCAGACAGCAATTGAGATTTTGCCCATTTCTACGATGCCAAGCTCGGCATCTGAAAATGATGAATGCTAGTCATTCTATGAATTCTTTGCTAATTCTACACCTAATTTAGTCTCCTCCTCCTCTGACTTCTACATCATTGTGTTTTTCCTTATATTTAACACATTCCTTCAGCTTTGTATTATATCATACTATTTTTCCTTTCCCACTTACCAACATACTTAATAACTAGTATTTATACTGTGGGAGATGAAAATTGGCCGCCATGAAATATGTCACCATACCTTGATTATTTTCTCTGATGGACATTTGACCTCCCCCAAACTGCCTGAATAATTTAATATAGAAGGCCTGTTTCAGGAAGGAGCCACTACCATATGATGGCTGTAGTATAATGTAAAATAGGTGCTGCAACAGGAAAGCCATCAACAAGCCCCTCTTATAAAAAATTCTGTCTCTCCCTAGCCACATTCTCTAGGTGGCCCTGCAAAGGGTTGTCAGACAAACATGTACGTTTACAAGGGAAATCTCCATTTGTAAAGGTATCTCCCTTGCTGTACTGGGAAGATGATCTTATCTCTGGAACCTCTTTTCAGTATGGAAGGAGAGGTCTTAAATCTGCATGCTCTTGATTACTGTGATTTCTGTCTCCCTCCTGTCTCCCTCTCCACCCCCAACATCATCCTTTGTCTACCTGAATATGCTATTTAAGGTTAAAACCGTCACCATTTGTCAAGAAACTCAGTTTCCCTGGTTTCTCCCATGTATACATGTTATTAAACTTGGTATTATTTTCTCCTGATAACCTGTCTTTTAATTTTTAGGCCAGCCACAAGAACCTTAAGGGAAAGGGAGGAGGAGGATTTTCCCTCTTGCCCAACAACAGAGTCTACATTTTGCCAGATTCTTTCTGATTTGATTCTTTTTGATTTTACTCTCACAGCATAAATGTGAAGAGGATAGGACAGCTGTCAAATGTGTAGGACACTGTGATTATTTTAGAAATAAGATAAATGTATCCATGAAATGGCATATTTGTAGCTAAAATCAAACTGTCTTGATTTTAATTGTGTATTCTTCATTTGTCAGTGCTTTCTTCTTAAGGAAAGAGACTGGGTCATAGATTTCTGTGTCTCAGGGTGATAATATAGAGCATTTTAAGATCCAATAAATATTGGATGGATAGGTTAATCATCAAATAAGTGCTGAAGCTATAAACAATTTCTGTTTTACTTAGTTACTTAGCACTGTTAAGAATGTGATTTTTGAGCATGGAGATGAACAGATTTTCCACTCCTAATTAAATTTAGTTCTGGCTAAGAATGAACGTTCTCATGGCAGAATTTGACTGGTCACTGATAGTCAGAAGAGGTAGTAGGAAAATGGTCTAAATTATAAATGCTTCCAGAAATAATCCACCAACTTGTTTACTCTACTTTGTAGGTCCTTTTGATTCTTGTCTTCTTATAGCTGACAAGATGCTTATTCTTTAATAGTCATACATGAATCACACACAATCTTTCTTTATCTCTTATCAACCCTTTCTCTTTTCCTGTTTCCTTCTTTCTCTCACTGTATCCACATCTTCTTATCTGTGAGTCATTTTGTCCCAAAGAGAGGATTAAAGGATTTTTCTGTCTTCTTGCCTAAGGATATATAATGAGGGACAGTGTCTAGATGATTCTTGAGCTCCATTCTGAGGCCTTTTAGGTAAGCCTCCTGAGTATCGAAATTTAGTGTGAGTCTTTGGTATTCAAATCCACAATTGCAGATTATTGCTTCACTTCCCCCTATAAACAGCAGTCTGAAGCATTCTGGACTGTTTCATAAGACTTTCTCTCCCTCTCAGAAATGCTCGGTGCCAATATATCCTTCTACTCGTTCCTACTCCATTGTGGAAAATTCCTTCCACCAGTAGAGCACTTTACACACTAATGTCTTTAAATTCTCTTGACTCCTCACAGTAACTCTATAAAAAGGGCAATTATATGGATTGTGGAACTAAAAGATTAGCTAAGTAAACAAAAGAAAAAGAGAAAAAAATAATATATTGGCAAAACAAGAAGTTGTTTTAGTACCTGCTGTGTTTAGTGCAAAACCCAAGCTCTTTTTAACATAAATACCTACAGAAGAACTTGATTTCAAATAGTGTGCCATACCTCTTCCAAGACAGCCCAGAGGGATTATTTTCAAAGCCATCATTAAAGTCAGAAGCATTTTGAAAATGCAAACAATCAGCAATACAAATTCCAAGACAGGCCCTTTCTTATCTAATTCTTACCTTTAATTGTGTGCTAAATACCTGCTTGGTGGATCATCAGCAGTAGACTATGAATGTCAGAATCTCCACCTACTTCTGGCATATTCTGAATGTGTGTGTGTAGGGGACGAGAGTACTATAACCCACTCTACTCTCACCGATCTCAGAAGTTGTCCCAAAATCCACTTGCAGCAAATTTAATTTGGGATATGGATCCACTGACAAAAGAAACATACAAAGTCAAAGAGAAATGGTAATTTGGAGAAAATGTAGTGACAATAAGTTATCATGAATAGAGAATCAAACCATTTAGCATAATTTCCTACCTTTTGTATTTTGTCAGGATTCCAAAGCCAGTTCAGTGTTATGGTCATTTTCTTCTAGGATAGTTCTCACATTTTTGGAAGGATGCTTTGTTATCCACACAAAAGAGATAGAGTTTGACTTAGTATGAAAATCACTGGTCTAAGAGTCTTGATTCTTAACTTTATCACTGTTAGTTTAGTGACATTGGGAAAGTCCCTGCACCTTCTGGGCCTAAGTTTCACCAACTGGGAAGTGAGACAAAGGTCCTGATTTGGTACAAACTTCAGCTTTCTGTGACTCTAGAGATTTTTGACATGAGCTGTGAGGCTAAGCCATATGTGCTGCAATCAGCTCTCACCACTCACTAAATCACAATGGTTTAGAGTCATTCCTTCTTCCAGTGTAGAGAGATTGTCTGATTATCATCAGGGCCTGAGGTTTTTCAGCTCTAGAGGTTTGGTGCTGGTTAGGTGACTCGAGGGAATTCTTCTCTTCTTTCATCAGAGAGAGTGAGAGAACTTTTTACTCAACTTTGTAATTTGCTCTCATTAGCTACAGGGCTTTATATAGCTTGTGACTTGTAAAACTCTCTGGAAATCTCTGGGGATTTAAAACTTGCAGATTTCTTATCCTGCCCATAAACAAGGCTTCCTGCTACTTCATAAGTTTTGTTTTGGCAGCAAAAAGAGTGCATGAGACATTGCATCCCTAATGCTCTTTCAATTTGCTCTCCCACTTACCACAAACACACTCTTTCCCTCTCATCACTGACTCCCTTCCCGGGCAATAAGAAGAGCTTACAGCATTTAGAGATTGTACTATGGGAGAACTTGGATAAGTATGAGGAACAATATCTTCTTACAGGGATTTATACTTCAGTAGTGAAAAGAAGATAGTTCCCATGAAAAGTGAATTAGAGTAGTCTGCCTTTATCCACGAGGAATACGTTCCAAGATCCCCAGGGGGTGCCTGAAACCGTGGATAGTACCAAACCCTAGATATACTACATTTTTTTCCTATTCATACATAACTATGATAAAGCTTAATTTATAAATGAGACAAAGTAAGAGATTAACCACAATATCTAATGAGAAAATAAAAGAATTATAACAGTATACTGTAATAAAAGTTATGTGAATATAATCTCTTTCTCTCAAAATATATTGTATTGTACTCACCCTTCTTTTTGTAATTCTGTGAGATGAAACAATGCCTACGTGATGAGCTGAAGTGAGGTGAATGGCACAGGTACTATGATGTAGCATTAGGTTACTATGGGCCCTTACTATGGGTCAGAGAGAGGATCATTGAGCCATGAAGATGTTGATGTTTGGATGTTAGGAGCAAATGATGTCAATGTTTACTTGAACACAAGCATTTTGATACCTCAACAGTAGATCTGATAACTGAGATGGCTACTAAGCAACTAATGGGTGGGTAGCATGGGTAGCATGGGTAGCATATAGAGCATAGATACACTGGACAAAGAGATGGTTGACATCTGGGCAGAATAGAGCAGGACAGAGTGAGATTCACCATGCTACTCATAATGAGTGAACTTAAAACTTATGAATTATTTATTTCTGGAATATTTCACTTAATATTTTTGGACCATGGTTGATAAGAGGTAACTGAAATCATGGGAAGCAAAACCATGTATAAGAGTGGAATACTTTATGCTGTACTGTGCTGAAGACTAAAACAGTGAACAGACAAGATAAGACAAACTGGAGCAGGGTTGTCAGAGAAGGTGCCAAGGAGGAGGAGTGCTGGGAAATACTTCCAAAAATAAAAAGGTTGGAATTCTAGTTCCTGGCACTATATAACATCTTGTTGTAGTCCAGCACTTCCAATTATGTAATGACTATTTAAAATTGGTTAATTAAGCATATTTTAAAAGTTTCTAATATAATGACAGTGAGATTTTAATAACACTGAAAGAATATATATGGATGGGGTGCAAGCACATGACGAGATGCTCAACATTATCAGTCATTAGACAATACAAATTAAAAACACAATGTAATTCTATTACACAACTATTAGAATGTCTGAAAATAAAAATGACTGAATACTAGTGTTGGTTACAATTTGGAAGAACTGTAACTCATATACTGCTGTTGGGGATGTAAAAAGTATAAAATAGCTTGGAATTTGGGAAAAGAGTTTGCCAATTTCTTAAAAAGTTTAATCTATTCAGTTTCCAGAAAAACATGGTGTATATTCTCTTTTCTCTGGTCTCCTCTCTAAATACAACTAAATAACTTAGAAATAATTCAACAGACAATCATAAAATGCAAGTTGAATAAAAGATTATAAATTATAGTTAATAATACTGTACTGCGTATTTTAGAGTTGCTAAGAGATCTTAAAAGTTTTTATCACAAGAATAAAAAAGTTGTAACTATATATGATGACTAATGTTAACTAGACTAATTGTAGTGATCATTTCACAATATATAGAAATATTAAATCATTACAATGTACACCTGAAACTAATATAATGTTATATAAGAATTATACTTCAATTAAAAAAATAAATAAGAAATTTTTTTAAAGAGATGATGTGTTTGTTAGGGACCTCAGGACTTGAAGAATGATACCACAGTGAATTCCCAAGGATTTTTTTTTATCCCACATATATGCCACACTGGGTTGTGGAAGACCCTGTCACTTGCAACCTGAAACTGTCAACAGGCTTAGGCAGAAGCAAAAAAAAGCAAAACAAAAATAAAGTAAAAAGTAAAAGTCTATTCTCTCTGGAAAAGGATCAGGAAAGGGGAAGCCCAACAGAGACTTAATAGAGAGACCTATAGCCACTGGCAATGGGAAGCCTAATCTGCCTGCACCTGAAGTGTCAACAGAGCTGATATCCTAACTCAGTCCCCACCTCACAAAAGCTAGCCGGCCCTTGTCTGTCCATAGTAGCATTGCCAGCAGAGCCAAGGGGGTAACCCACCTCCACCTCATACCAAGGTAAACCATACCCTAGACCACAAGACAAACTTCAAAGAATTTAAAACGATGGAAATCATGCAGAGGATATTATGGTTTTTTAACCATAATGGAATCAAGTTAGAAATAAATAACAGAAAAACAATAGGAGAATCTATGAATGCATGGAATTTAAATGATCCATGGGTCATAGATGAGATCACAAAAGAAATTAAAATAATGTATACAACTGAATCAAAATAAAATTACAATGTATCTAAATTTGTGGGGTGAAGCTAAAGAAGTGCTAAAAGGGAAATTCATAGTACTAAATGTTTATGTTAGAGAAGAGAAAAAACCTCTAACAAATAATCCAAGTCTTATCTCAAGAAACTAGAAAAAGAACAAAATTTCTCCTGAATTTGATCTATACTGTAATGCAATTCCTTTCAAAATCCCAGCAAGGATTTTTGTAGAAAAGACAAACTTATTCTATAGTTCAAATGGAATGTCACAAGCCTTTAAATAACTACAACAATCTGAAAAAGAAGAAGATAGAAATAATTACTCCTTCCTATATTAAGAACTACTGTATAGCTACATTAATCAACACTGTGATATTGGCAGAATTTAAGAAAGAGTTTGACTGTGTTTTATGCTTTCTGACATCTATTACACCTTTAAACTCCCTCCTCTTATTCTTCTGCCACACATATGGGCAAGCTGGTCAGAAAGCCTAGTGCCCCTTCTTTTCTCACTTGTAGGAGGTTCAAACCATGCAAACCTCTGCCCAGGAAATCTCATGCTGCCTCCACTCCCTAGTCACCACAAAACCCCCAAGCCAGTCTTTTTTTCCTGCCATCTCAAGTCACTTCAGATCAAGTTTTTTCATAATTAAACATAAATTTTTATTTATTATTATTAAAATATCTAAACACACTCTAGTGTTTAAGTTATAATATTGTTTGTGGAGTCTGAAGATTATTTGTTGCAGAAAAACTGGGTGCTGATTTTCTTTTCTATTTTATTGTGTATATTTATGGTGTACAACCTGATGATTTGATATACGTATAGATTGTGAATTAATCACTATAATCAAAGCTAATTAACATATCCATCACCTCATATAGTTACCATTTTTTTTGTGTATGTGATGAGAAAAATTAACATATGCCCTGTGAGCAAATTTCAAGTATGCAGTTCAGTATCGTTACCTATAGTCACCATTCTACACATTTGATCCCTAGAATCTATTCATCTTATATCACTGAAAATTGTATCCTTGACAAACATATTAACATTTCTCCCTCGTCACAGCCTCTGGTAACCACCATTCTACTCTCTGCTTTTATGAGTTTGCCTATTTTAGATTCCACATATAAGTGAGAACATATAGTATTTTTCTTTCTGTGTCTGGTTTATTTCAGCTTATTTCACTTAGCTTAGTGTCCTCTAGGTCCATCCATGTTGTCACAAATGGCAATATTTCCTTCTTTTCTAAGGATGAAAAATATTCCATTATTTACATATACCACATTTTTTTGATCAAATCTTCCATTGATGGACATTTAGGTTATTTCCATTTCTTGGTTATTGTGATTAATGCTACAATTTATGTATAATTCTAAATGTTTTATGTTTTGATACTATTGATATTGACATTTAAAAATATCATTTTTTTTTTTTGTAACTAATATAAAGACTATTGATTTTAGACCTTATTGAATATACTTATTAGTTTTATAGCTTCTTTTGTAGATTTAGTAAGATTTTCTAGGTATTCAGTCATGTCATTTGCAAATAAAGAGTTTTATTATTTCTTTTAAATCATTATACCTTTTATATCTTTTTATTTTAATTATGGCAGTGGTTTAGAACTCCAGTATAATATTGTATAGAGATGAAAAGAGTGATCATCCCAGGGGAAAGAGTTCAGTATTTCAAGTGAGGTATGGTGTTAGTTTTAGTTTTTCATAGAAACAAAATTTTTAACAATGGGTATTGATTTTTACAAAAAATTTTTCCAAAATTACTGAGATGAGTACATAAATATTTACCATTTATTTTGCTAATTTATTGAATTATGTTAATATATTTTTAAATAATAAATCAGTCTTTCATTCTTGGAATAGATTCCTTTTGTCATGACATATTATTTTATATCTTGCTGGAATATATTTTCTAATATTTTCTTAGAACTATTTTTGAAACTATCTTAATATGTTATAGTGTCTACAATTTTGTTTTCTTATACCATGCTCATCAGGTTTCATTTTCAGTGTTATTCTAGTCTCATGATATAATACATGAAATGTTCTCAACATTTTATTTCCTGAATGAACTTGCATAATCTTATTTTTATTTTTTCCTTAACTGTTCGGTGAATGAACCAACGAAGGCATCTGAATCTGGAATTTTTTTGGGGGGAAGTTTTATATTTAGAAATCAATATCTTTAACAAATATTGGGCTATTCATATTTTCTGGGTTTTTTTTTTTGTCACTTCTGGTAGGTTTTATTCTTAAGGGAATTTTGTCTTTTTATTTAAGTTTGTTTATTGACATTAACTTCCTCACAATATGTCTTTATGCTCTAGTTGTCTGCAGGATCTGTTTACTATTCATAACTTCATTATGTCCTTTCTTCTGCTTACTTTTTGATTAATTTGACTTTTTTCCAAACAAAATTAGATTCTTGGTTGATAAGCATTGATTTTGCTCTTAATACTTTCCTATTTTTCAGTATAAGAACTTAAATCTACAAATTTGCCTCTAAGCAATTTTTGGCTGCATTCTACAAAAGTAAACATGCTTTGTTTTTATTATCATTAAGCTAGAAATATTTTCTTATTGTACTTCATTTCTTCTTTGACCATGTGTTATGTAAAAGAAAAAGAAACATTTGTTAGTCTGGCTTTATTTACCCACCCATCACTTGTACCAATTACTGAAGCCAGAGATCAAGATACTTTGAATTGCCTATCTAATATCAAGTGGCCCTGCTGGATTGAGGCATGGGTTCAGTGGGTAGGATATTTAACCAGAAATAGAGTGAATAAGGATTTTGAATGGGAAATAAAAAAGAAGGAATTAATGGCATGAAGAGATTCAGTGATTCTTTTCAAAGACAAAAATTATTAAACATGGACAAAAAAATTAAGAACCATTATTTGAAGTCACTGGAAAGTGACCAAAGTCAATTAGAAATTTGAGAAACAGGAGTAATGTCAGCATCATGGTGGAGTGAGCTCTTCCCGTAGGCTCTCCCACTAAGACACAACGAAAACGACATTCATTACCCAACAGAGGACATCTACACAACAGAGTGATCCAGGCAGCTAGACATCTAAGGTTGGGGTGCTGGAACCCCCCAGGAGACAGTGGAAGGAGGTAATAAGATCTCCTTCTCCTCTCCAATGGCAACAATCTAGGCCACGGCACCTAGCCTGGATGGTGGTGAGCAACTCTGAGAAGAGAAAAGGGAATAGGCAGCCCTCTGGAGGAATGCTTTTGCTCTGGGAGTTGCTTTCCAGCCTGCAGGAAGGTTCCACATTGAGGCGGCAAGTCGAGCAGCCCAAGTGCGCAGTCAGTGATTACAGAGAGGGAGCATGGGTGGGAAAAAAGTCATGCCCTCCCTCCCCATTCTGCCTGACACATCAGCTCAGATTGTTGGCCAGGGCAGAGGATCCCCACCAGAGCACCTGAACCTGTGTGTGTGAAGCATCAGCAGCCAGAAGCAGAGATCCCTATCAGTAAAACTTGCAATGGATGGGCACAACTGCCAGGCATTGTGGAAGGCTCAGAAAAAACAGCTTCTCCCCGCCCTCAGCTGTGGCAGGTGGAATCTGTGACGAGATACTAACACTATGTGATGGCAAAGATCCACCACATCAAACAGAATGAATAAATACATTAACACTCCAGACCAGGAGGAAAGTGACAAGTATCTAGAAACCAATCCTGAATTCACAGAAATTTACAATTGAAATGACAGAATTCAAAATAGTTGTCATGAAGAGACTCAGTGAGTTACAGAAAACTCAGAAAGACAGTTCAATGAGCTCACGAATAAAATTAATGAGCAGAAGATATTCTTTTAAAAAGAGATTGAGACTATAAGAAAAGAACCAAACAGAAATGTTTGAGATGAAGAACACAAGGAATGAGATAAAAAATAAAATATGGAATCCTTACAAAACAGTGCTGATATTATTGAGGACAAAATTAGTAATTTAGAGGACAGAAATATGGAAATGCTTCAGGTGGAGGAGGAGAGAAAACTAAGACTAAAAATAAATGAAGAAATCCTCAGAAATACCTGACTCAATTAGGAAATGCAACATAAGGATTATAGGTATTCCAGAGGGAGAAGAGTGGGAGAAAGGATCACAGAGCTTGTTCAAAGAAATAATAGCTAAGAACCTCCCAAACCTGAGGAAGGAGCTAGAAGTATGTGTAAGTGAAGCTAATAGAATGCCTAATTACATCAATGTAAAAAGACCTTCTCCAAGGCATATATTAGTAAAACTGGCAAAAGTTAGTGACAAACAAAAAAAATATTAAGGGCAGCAAGGTAGAAGAAAATAATGTACAAAGTAACTTCTATCAGGCTTTCAGTGGATTTCTCAGCAGAAACCTTACAGCCTTGGAGAGAGCAGAATGAAATACTCAAAATACTGAAAAACAAAAACTTTCAGGCAAGAATACTCTGTCCAGTGAAACTATCTTTTGAATACAATGGAGAAATAAAAACCTTCCCAGATAAACAAAAGCTGAGGGACTTCATTGCCATAGGACCTCCCCTACAAGAAACGATGAAGAAGCCCCTCCCCCCCAAAAAGGAAAAGATTTACAAAGCCTTGAGCAAGGAGATAAGTAGACAGACAAAATTAGAAAATTGCAGTTCTCTATCAGAACAGTCTAGCAAACACTTAATTATAACATTAAAGGTAAAGGGAAGGAAAGCATCAAAAATAACTGTAACCACTTCATTTTAATCAGAAACTCCAAGACAAACAGAATAAGTTGTGACAACAATTACTTAGACAGGGAAGGAGAAAGGGATGGAACCTGCTTAGGCTAAGAAGATAAGAGTCTATCAGAAAATGGACTATCTTATCTATGTCATGTTTTTATACAAACCTCATGGTAACCACTAAATGAAATATAAGAACAGAGACACAAACGATAAATAATGAGAAAACCATCATAGAGAATTACCAAAGTGAATTGGCAGTTGGAAATACACAAGGGAAATACAGAACAACCAGAAAACAAGTTATAAAATGGCAATAGTAAGCCCTCATATATCAATAATCACTTTAAATGTAAATGGATTGAATTCTCCAGTCAAAAGACACAGAGTGGCTGAATGGATTAAAAACCAAGATCCAACAATATGCTATCTCCAGGAAACACATCTCAGCTCTAAAGGCAAACACAGGCTCAGAGTGAAGGGATGGAAGACGATACTCCAAGCTAACAGCAAACAAAAGAAAGCAGGTGTTACCATACTTGTATCAGACAAAGTAGACTTCAAGTTAAAAAAGACAATGAGAGACAAAGAGTTGCAATATAGAATGATAAAAATGACACTCCACCAAGAGGACATAACACTTATAAATATATATGTGCCTAACACAGGAGCACCAAAATACATGAAGCAACTATTAACAGGCCTAAAAGGAGAAATTAATAGCAAGACAATAATAGTAGGGAACCTCAACACCCTACTTGCATCAACAGATCATCCAGCCAGAAAGTCAACAGGAAATAATAGAATTAAATGAAAAACTAGACCAGATGGACCTAATAGATATACATAGAACACTCCATCCATAAACAATAGAATAAACATTCTTATCAGGTGCACATGGAGCATTCTCAAAGATAGACCATGTGTTTGGAAACAAGGCAAGCCTCAATAAATTTAAGAAGATTTAAATCATATCAAGCATCACTTCTCACTTTAATGTTATGAAACTAGATATTACCTTCAAGAAAAAAGCTGGGAAATTCACAAATATGTGGACACTAAACAACATGTACTGAACAACCAATGGATCAATGAAAAAATTAAAGGACAAATCAAAACATAGCTGGAGACAAAAGAAATTGAAATTACACCATACCAGCTCATATGGGATGAAGCAAAAGTGGTCCTAAGAGGGAAATTCATAGCAATACAGGCCCACCTTAACAAAAAAA
The DNA here is from genome assembly GCF_020826845.1 of Diceros bicornis minor. NCBI lineage: Eukaryota > Metazoa > Chordata > Mammalia > Perissodactyla > Rhinocerotidae > Diceros > Diceros bicornis. Next base: position 63,284,756 of record NC_080743.1, read on the forward strand.
GAAAAATTTCAAATAAGTAATCTTAAACTACACCTAACAGAACTAGAAAAAGAAAAACAAATAAAAGCCAAAGTCAGCAGAAGGAGGAAACTAATAAAAATTAGAGGAGAAATAAAGGAAATAGAAGTTAAAAAAAAAAAAAAACTGTAGAAAGGAGCAATGAAACTAACAGCTGGTTCTATGAGAAGATAAACAAAATTGACAAACCCTTAGCCAGACTCACTAAGACAAAAAGAGAGAAGGCTCAAATAAATAAAGTTAGAAATGAAAGAGGAGCAATTACAACAAATACAGCAGAAAATCAAGGATTTTAAGAGAATACTATGAAAACTATTTGCCAACAAATTGGACAATCTAGAAGAAATAGATAAATTTTTAGACTCATACAACATCCCAAAACTGAATCAAGAAGAAATAGGGAATCTAAATAGACGGATCACAAGTAAAGAGATTGAAACAGTAATGAAAAAATCCTCAGGGGCCAACCCAGTGGTGTAGTGGTTAGGTTCATGTGCTCAACTTCAGTGGCCCAGGGTTTGCAGGTTTGTGGATGTGGACCTACTCACTCATTGGGCCATGCTTTGGCGGCATTGTATATGTAAAGTAGAGGAGGATCGGCACGGATGTTAGTCCAAGGCCAATTTCCTCAGCAAAAAGAGGAGGATTGGCAACAGATGTTAGCTCAGGGCTAAACTTCCTCCTCACACACACACAAAAAAAACCTCCTAAAAAATAAAAGTCCAAGACCAGATGGCTTCTCTGGAGAATTCTACCAAACATTCAAAGATTTAATACCTACCCTTCTCAAAGTATTCCAAAAAATTGAAGAAGACGGAACACTTCCCAACTCATTCTATGAGGTCTATATCACCCTGCTCACAAAGGTGAGAAAAGGACAACACAAAGAAGGAAAATTACAGGGCCATACCTCTGATGAACATAGATGCAAAAATCCTCAACAAAGTATTGGCAAACCGAATACAGCAATACATTGAAAGGATCATATACCCTGATCAAGTGGGATTTATACCAGGGATGCAGGGATGGTTCAACATCCACAAGTCAATCAATGTGATGCACCACATTAACAAAAGGAGGAATAAAATTCACATCATCATCTCAATAGATGCAGAGAAATCCATTTATGTTAAAAACTCTCAATAAAATGGGCATAGAAGAAAAGTAGCTCAACATAATAAAGGACATATACCACAAGTCCACACCCAACATCATACTCAGTCATGAAAAACACCCCTCTGAGAACAGGAACAATACAAGTGTGCTCACTCTCACCAGTATTATTCAACATAGTACTGGAGGTTTTGGCCAGAGAAATTAGGCAAGAAAAATGATAAAAGGAATCCAAAGAGGCAATGAATGAGGGAAACTCTCACTGTTTGCAGTGGCCTGATTTTATATACAGAAAATTCTAAAGAATCCACCAGAAAACTATTAGAAATAATCAATAACTACAGCAAAGCAGCATGGTACAAAATCAACATATAAAAATCAGTTGCATTGCTGTACTCTAATAACAAACTAACAGAAAGAGAACTCAAGAATATAATCCCATTTACAACTGCAATAAAGAGGATAAAATATCTAGGAATAAATTTAACCAAGGAGGTGAAAGCCCTCTGCAATCAAAACTATTATACATTATTGAAAGAAATTGATGAAGATGTAAAGAAATGGAAAGATATTCCATGCACATGGATTGGAAGAATAAACATAGTTAAAATGCCCATCTTACCTAAAGCAATCTACTGATTCAATGCTTTCCCAATCAGAATCCCAATGACATTCTTCACAGAAACAGAACAAGGAATCCTAAAACTCATATGGAGCAAATAGACCCTAAATAGCTAAAACAATCTTGAGAAAAAGAGCAAATCTTGAGGCATCACAATCCCTGACTTCAAAATATACTACAATGTTATAGTAATCAAAAGAGCATGGTACCAGCACAAAAAGAGACACACAGATCAATGGAACAGAATTGCAAGCCCAGAAATAAAACCACACATCTATGGACAGCTAATCTTTGACAAAGGAGCCAAGAACATACACCGGATAAAGGAAAGTCTCTTCAATAAAGGGTGTTGGGAAAACTGGACAGCCACAAGCAAACAATGAAAGTAGACCATTATCTTATGCCATACACAAAAATTAACTCAAAATGGATTAAAGACTTGAAGGTAAGACATGAAACCATAAACTCCTAGAAGAAAATATAGGCAGTACCCTCTTCGACATGAGTCTTAGAAGCATCTTTTCTAATACCATGTATACTCAGGCAAGGGAATCAAAAGGAAAAATAAATAAATTGGACTACATCAGACTAAAGAGCTTCTGCAAGGCAAAGGAAACTAGAAAAAAATGAAAAGACAACCCACCAACTGGAAGAAGATATCTGCAAATCATATACCTGACAAGAGGTTAATCTTCAAAATATATAAAGAATGTATACAACTCAACCACAAAAAAACAAACAACTCAATCAAAAAAGGGGCAAAGGATATGAACAGACATTTTTCCAAAGAAGAGATACAGATCACCAACAGGCACATGAAAAGGTGTTAAACATCACTAATCATTAGGGAAATGCAAATTAAAACTACAATGAGATATCACCTTACACCTACTAGAATGGCTGTAAATAATAAATAATAAAATAATAAATAATAAAAATACAAAAAATAACAACTGTTGGAGAGGATGAGGAGAAAAGGGAACCCTCAGACACTGCTGGTGGGAATGCAAACTGGTTTAGCCACTATGGAAAACAGTATGGAGAATTCTTACAAATTAAAACTAGAAATACCATATGACCTAGCTATCCCAGTACTGGAAATCTATCCAAGGTATTTGAAATCAACAATTCAAAGACACTTATGCACCTATACGTTCACTGTAGCATTACTCAGAATAGCCAAGACATGGAAACAACCTACATGTCCATCAACTAATGAATGGATAAATAAGATGTAGTATATATATACAAGAGAATACTGCTCAGCCACGAAAAAAGGCAAAATTGTCCCATTTGCAACAACATGGATGGACTTTGAGGGTATTATGTTAAAGGAAATAGACCAGGCACAGAAAGACAGACACTGCATGATTTAACTCATATATGGAAGATAAACACAGGAACAAAAAGAACAAATTAGTGGTTATCAGAGGGGAAAGGGAGTTGGGGGTGGGCATAAGGGGTAAAGGGGCACATATATATGGTGACTGACATATAATAATGTACATCTGAAATTTTACAATGTTATAAAATATTATGATCTCAATAAAATAATTTTAAAAAGTAAAGAAAAAAGAAATTTAAGAAACAGTTAATCTTAAAATAAGTATTGCTATTGTATAACTTTAGTAAGAACTCTGAATTGTAAACTTTTTGCCTAGGAGCTGTTTCCAATACACTCCACCTCCCATTCCTCCAAGAGGATAGATTATATAGTTTAGAGCAGAACAAAACATGGAGGTTTAGGAGGAGATTTTTATAAATGAGAGAGCTACAGAAGAGCTGAAATACCACATCTGAGTATTATATCTGCCCAAAGTCCTGCCAGATCACAGGGAGCCCAGTGAGAGAAAAGACCCAGACAAAGGAAAGAGAAATAGCTTCTTGAAAGATTGAATGGATTCTGGTAAGACGCGTGAGTCTGATGTGCCTTAAAATGAATGTACTCTCTTACCACCACAAAGTTTGAGACATGAACGTGAACTTCTTTTGGTTTGAGTTGTCAGATAGCAGAAATAAGGAGTAGCATAACGAGCAGAAATTTAGAAAGCTATGGAAAGGAAGACTCTCAAGCTCTGAGACTTTAGTCTGCACAAATACTTGCTGAAAGCACAGAAAAAGAGGTTGATGATATTGAGGCCACAGTAGGACAGTCGGGAAATGAAAAGAAGCTTCATCATGGAGCTGAAGAAGCCACTGCCCCAAGAGGAAGCAACAAGCTGAGTGGCCAGGCTGGAAGATGCGAGACTAGGATAACGGAGGGGTTCACAGATGGCCAGGTAGTGGTCACAGACCAGAACTTTAAAAGGATACATGCAGTGCAGGCTAAGGCAATGACGAAGTCGAGTTGGGTCATGCAACCTACATAGGGGGCTCTATGGTCCTGAGTAAGAAATACTCCCAAGAGTCGGGGAATTGTAACATTGATGTACCACAACTCCAAGAAGGAGAGAGGGCCAAGGAAAAAGTACACTGGCCTACAAAGTCTTGGCATGAGCCAGATTGTGAAAATGATGAGTGCATTCTCCAACAATGTCAACAGATAAATTGCAAGGAAGAGGGCACAGAGGAGTAGCTGGAGTGGTGGAGAAACAGGGAAGCCCACCAAAACAAACTCTATGTAGCCTCCACTCAAATTTATCATGATCTCTGTCCACTTGACTTCATGAAAAAGAGCAAGATGTTGAAAGACAGGTGGATCAAGCCTCTAATATCTGCTCACAGATTACAACCTTCTGAAGATGTTCAGTGACATATTATTAATTATTATTACATCATTCTGTTCTTTCACTTTTCTGTTTCATCTCCCACCTCAAGGGAAAAGTTCTCATACTTGAGGATTGTACTCAATAACATAGCAGTCTGAACTACAGTGGGTATTTGATAAACACTTGCTGAGTGATTTCACAAAAAAGTCTTAGTATTTCAATTTTTGTTTTTTTATCCAGAACATGCTCTTCCTTAACTTCCCACAAACCTCTAAGGCCTATGTAATAGTTACTCAATACTTGTTGAATTAGTGAATAAAAGAAGGACTCATAGCAAGCTGAAGCCTGAGGGTTTATCTCTCAAAGGATATTGGACTAAGAAGAAATGGTAGTAGCTCAAAGACATTACTTGAGCTACAGTGTAAGGCAGTATTGTCACCCACTAGGGGCCTGGAGAAACTCAAAAGTAGGCTTGGAAGCAACTAATTGTTTTTCCAAGTTGTTTTTTTCCTTTTGTATGTTAAAGAGATATAATCACCAGCCATCCTGAAACTGACCAAACCTCACCACAAGAGCTATGCCCATTACCTTTGCCTTATTTTTAATGCAAAGATCTCTCCACGAGGAGCATTGCATTAAAAGCCCTCATTATGCAGAAGCATGTTTTCCAACTGAGCCTGTGACAGCACATACCCACCTCTCGCTTTTTTTTTTTTTTTTTTGGTGAGGAAGGTCAGCCCTGAGCTAGCATCCACGCTAATCCTCTTCTTTTTGCTAAGGAAGACCAGCTCTGAGCTAACATCTATTGCCAATCTTCCTCTTTTTTTTTTCCCCAAAGCCCCAGTAGACAGTTGTATGTCACAGCTGCACATCCTTCTACTTGCTGTATCTGGGACGCGGCCTCAGCATGCCGGAGAAGCAGTGCCTCGGTGTGCGCCTGGGATCTGAACCCGGACCACCAGTAGTGGAGCGTGAGCACTTAACCACTAAGCCACGGGGCCAGCCCCGACATCTCCCTTTTGAATATTCACTCCTCAAGCGAGTAGAAGTTCCCGCTTCCCTTTGTTTGAGGACACCATGACTTTGGAAATGAATCCTCACGGCCTCCTATTTGCTGCAAATACACTTGACCTCGTGAGACAACTTCCACTGGTGTAAAGTCTTATTTAACTCACCAGAAGCCGTACCCACTGGGTTTGGTATCAGTGTGGGAGGAGGGAGGTTGGATTGGGAAGTATTCATTCATAGTTGAAGAAATAATTCAGCATAGAGGAGATGAAAGAGTTCTGCTTCAGAAATGAATCATTTTTCAATTCATTTTACTAGCATTTTTGAGTACATTTTCTGTGCTAGAATTACACTGTCTCATTCTCAGGGCTGGTGTGGTAGGTTGAAAAAAGGATCCCCAAAAGGTGTCCATGTCTTAATTCCCAGAACCTGGAAATATTGTGTCATATGAAAAAGTCTTTGCACGTGTGATTAAGTTAAGGGTATTGAGATGGGAGATTACCCTGGATTATCCAAGTGGACCTTAAATGCAATTTCAAGGATCCTTATAAGAGAAAGGCAGAGGGAAATTTGAAATAGACACATAGAGGAGAAGTCACTGTGAAGATGGAACAGAGAGAGACTTTAAAATGCTGGAAGATTGGAGTGATGTGGCCACAAGCCAAAGAATGCCAGCAGCCACCAGAAACTAAAAGAGGCAAGGAATGGAATCTCCACTAAAGCCTCTGGAGGGAGCATGGCCTTGCCAACACCTTGAATTGGGCCAAATGATATTGATTTCAGACTTCTGGCCTCCAGAACTGTGCGAGATTAAACCTCTATTGTTTTAAGCCATAAATTTGTGGTAACTTGTTACGACAGTGACAGAAAACTGATACAGTTGGAGAGGCATCAAAGTGGAAGGGTCAGTCATGTGCCTTCCAACCGTCCCTCTGTGCCTTTCCAGTCTGCTATCAATATTGCCTGTGGTATGGCATCTCCAGAGGGCATCTGGCAAAATTATGAATCTGACTTGAGATTGGATCACATATTAGATATCATTAAGCATTTTCATTTTGGGTGGGACTTAAGCACTTGTCTTCACATATTTTCCTTGAAGCAACTTAAAAAGTAATAAAGTAATTTAACAGGGGCCGGCCTGGTAGCTTAGTGGTTAAGTGTGCAATCTTTGCTTTGGCGGCCCAAGCGTTCACGGGTTCGGATCCCGGGCGCACACTAACACACTACTTGTCAAGACATGTTGTGGCGGTGTCCCATATAAAGTAGAGGAAGATGGGCACAGATGTTAGCCCAGGGCCACTCTTCCTAGGCAAAAAGGGAAGGATTGGCATTGGATGTTAGCTCAGGGTTGATCTTCCTCATAAAAATAAATAAATAAATAAAATAATCTATCAGCTTGCATATTTTAAACTTGACATCTATTTTTTTATCATATATTTAAATAGTTGCAGGAAATCTAATTTTCACTGCATTGTCAGTAGTGACATTTTAAATTAAACTATTATATCATTCCTTTACATGTTCAGTGAAATCTAAATAATGGCGCTATCCATTAATACTTGTCTTAAAATTTCACTAGTGCAGGTATCTTTAAAAAGTGGGAATTTTACATTATTTTTCTTAGTGAACTCATAAGTCATAGTATGGTAATATATTATCATAGTGTAAACCTTTTATTAATTTCTCTATCTCTATCTAATGTATCATCTATTATCTATCTGTCTGTCTATCTATCTATCTATATGATTTGTTTCCTGTACTGTTGGCCTTAAGTGTTTTAAAAAAGACATTCTTCTAGATATTATTATATAGTTAGCATATATTTCACCAGGGCAATAGAAATATATGACAAATGTTTAAAAATACATTAGAGAACATTTTAGAAACTTATTGGAACACCATTTCATAATAACGTGGCTTAGACTTTTTTCAATTCTTGTGTGCATTCATGAAGACTACTTATTACCATAATGAGAAAGGTTTCAGCATCAATCTCATGCTTACTTTTCATTTTGGAGATATAAACACTGAGGAAACTAGTTCACATAAATAAGTGGCATTGATATACCATAGCTTGGGCAATGGACGTTGCCTTGTTATAATGATAACACTAAATTATTTGAACTTTCTATTAGTTATGTGTCAGAAATTACACAGTCATCTATCACCAAAATGATTTTTATTGATCTATTAGCTGATAACTCAATTAGCTTCTGTTTCAATTGTGTTGAAAGAAACCACAAAGAAACAGATTGGAAACCACTGGCTTGCAGAAGGATGTGTTACTCACTTACTAATCATTCACTTTCTCAGCACTGACATTTACACTGCCACTAACTTACCCTCTGGGGCACTTCCACACAGTAAATTATGTTATGCCTTCCTTTGTACAGAGGGAGAAAAAGTTGTGAAAAGGAAAGTGAGAAAGGAGAAGAAATACTTTGTCAAGCAGAGCAGTTTTAAGAAGAGCAGATATGGGAGTTGAAGATCAGGGTATGATTCCTTCAGAATGGTTCATACCTGGATTTTGGAAAGTCCTTTTGCACCCTCCAGGGCACATAAATCCAGATTTGAAAAACTGACTTAATGTTTCAGATATTTTTCTGAGAGAGAGTTTAGAGGGAGATATGAGTGGTAAGGGTGAAGATAGGATAGGAAGAAAGCATAGCACACCTTGGGGATGGGTAATAGTAGAGGATGGAAAAAACTCAATAATGATGGTTAGAAACTCCCAAGAGCCAAAGTAAGGGAATTCAGATGCTGCAGTGGACTGAGCAATGACAAAAATTCTGAAAAGGTACCTGTCCTCATCCCTCTATTGTCAGTATACAGAGCAGTGCCTAGAACATAGTAGAAACTCAAACAATATTGGTGAAATTAGTTTCAGTCTTGATTTGTATAATCTTGAATAATTTACTTCATTCAGATACATATTTTGTAAATTACACAAACTGGGAACAAACTAGAGTTCTATCCAGTAATAACACTGCATGAAATTTTGTTGAAATTCCAACTTGTCCCAGAATCAGTCTTGGTGAATGGAGGAAAGATGTTGTTAAAAATGGGGTGGACAGTGGGAAGGAGCCTAAGAAACTCATTGCCTGGTTCACAACATTTTGAAGCCAGTCCTGCTCTGCAGACCGCTCTGGCTTAAATTGTCTGCTAACTCAAATGCAAGCCTGCAAGTAGGGTCCCTTGTGCCCAGAGGTGCCCATGACGCTAACTCTTCCCCATTCCTCAATATCACTTGACATCATCATCTTCCCAGGTTTCCTGCTCAGTTGTTGAAAACAGAATGCCATTTGCTTTTCATATTGGCCTGCTATTTAATCCCTGACAGATATTGTCTCTCTCCCTTTATCTATAGCCTTCTCCTAATCTGCCCTCCCTTTTAGAGAAGGCCCTCCTGGATAGACTGCTTCTGAATCACAGTTCTCAGACCCCTCCGCTAGCTCTGAGTTTATCAGCGCATTGTGTGCGTTGAGCTCTTGTTGTTTGCATCTTTTTTTTCTTTTCACTCTAACTTCTGGGCTATGTCCTTCCTTCCTTGTCAGTCTTGGAACAACATTCCTCCTCTCCTGGCACTTCAAGATTTTTATGATATCAGGGCAGCATTCTTCCACCAGGGAAGATGAGCCTGAAGTTTTAACATTCACACTGTGATAAGCTTTTTAAACACACCCTTCTCATTTGACAGCTTAGGTTCCAAATAACAATTAATGAGGGAGATCTTGAGGATTTCTCCCATTGCATTTCCTCTTAGAATCAAGAGCAGCTCTTTATCCATTGATCTTCTTGGGACTAAATGATGTTGATCGTATTGTACCATTCATCTTTTACTTGCTCTTGAATGTTCCCTTTTATGGGCACCCTCCCTTCCACACCTATTACCTATCACTCTTGTTTAACCCTCTAGTCATGTCAGAGTTCTTTAAGATGCCACTCTGTTTTTTGCCTCTGGACTTTTGCACATGACTAAACATCATGAACATCAGTTGTTCCATGAATGTTTTGTCCAGGAGATCCATCACATCCACTATTGTGACTATGACTCTGTTAACAGATATACAGAGTAATTGTGTATTTACCTGGTTTTTTCCTTCTCAGGAGCAGAAGATCTCACTCATTTCTCTATCCTCATTAAGTTTAATGCTTTGCACATAATAGGTACCCAATAAATCTTTATTGAATGACCTAAGCAATACATAATATGATAATTTAGGAGCTCGGGAAATTACTGTTCTTTCTCTCTTTCAGAGGTAGAAAGCTGAGCCAGTTTTTTTTCTATCAAATATGGGTGCTGCTGCTGCTGTCATTCCTACATCATTAGGCTATGTGACAATAAAGAGACAAATTAGGTGATGATGATTTGCCTACAATGTGAAACATACTTATTTTAAAATGCCCTGGTAATTCCATAGGTCTTTGGGCCTGAAACCACAGGAAACCTATCATTTCCACTTACATCTCATTGGTAAGAACTTAGTCACCTAACCAAACCCGGCTGCAAAGGAGGCTAAGGAATATAGTAACTAATTGGCCATTTGTGTACCCTGCTAAAATTCCAGAGGGTTCTATTACTAAAAATATTGAGAGAATAGATACTTTCAATCACTCTACTTGTTATAATTCTATTCAGATTGACTATTTCTTCTTGAGTTAGGTTTGGTGGTCTTGTTTTTCTACAAATCTGTGCATATCATTGACATTGAAGTTATCTAATTTATTGGTATGCAATTGCTCATAGTATTCATTTGTAAACCTTTTTATTTCTGTAAGGTCAGTAGAGATGTCATCTCTCTCATTTCTGAGTCTAATAATTTGAGTTTTCTCTGTTTAGTCTTGGTCAATTGAGCTAAAGTTTTTTCACTTTTTTCAATCTTATGGAAGAACCAGCTTTTGGCTTCATTGATTTTTTTCTATTTTTTTGATAATCTCTCTATTTTATTAATTTTCACTGTATCCTTTACTATTTCCTACCTTCTATTTACCTCAGGATTAGTTTGCCATTCTTTTTGCAGTGTCTTATGGTGGGTGGTGAGATTACTTATTTTTAAATCTATTAAAAAGAAATCTTCTTTTTAAATATAGTTATTTTTAGCTATAAATTTCCCTCTAAGCACTGTTTTAGCTGACTCTCATAAATTTTATTAGATTGTGTCTCTATTTTCATTCATCTCAAAGTGTTTTACAATTTCTTTTCTGATTTCTTTTTAGGCCCCTTGGTCATTTAGAAGTATGTTGTTTACTTTCCACACACTTGTGAATTTCCCTATTCCCTTGTGTTATTGATTTCTCATTTCATTTTATTGTCGTGGAAGTACATGTTTTGTAGGATTTGTATCCTTTTAAATTTATTGAGACTTGCTTTATGCCCTACCATGTGGCCTATCTTGGAGAATGTTCCATGTGCACTTGAGAAGAATGTATATTCTGCTGTTGTTTGGTGTGTCTGTTTGTAGACCTCGTTATATTTACTTTTCTTGAGTTTGTTGAGCTTCCTGGATGTGCAGAATTGGTTTTCCATAAGTTTATGCAGTTTTCAGCCATTATTTCTTCAAATAATTTTTCTTCCCCTTTCTCCCTTTTCTCTCCTTCTGCTACTCTCATTATTCTTGTTAATGGTATCCAACATTTTTCTTTATTTTTTTCTCTCTGTTTTTCAGACTGCATCATCTCTATTGATCTAACTTCAGGTTCACTAATTCTTTCTTTTGCCAGTTCAGATCTGTTGAGCTCTTCTCAGTGAATTTTCATTTCAGTTATTGTACTTTTCAACTGCAACTTTTCAACTTTTATTACTCCTTTGTAGTTTAAAATTATATTTGAAGATTTTGTCTTTTAAATAAGGCATTAGTCACTCTCACGGGCCATTTCTATTGCCTCATTTTTTGTGATAATGGGTAATATATTCCTACTTCTTTGCATGTCTCATATTTTTTGTTCTTGGAAACTGCATATTTTGGATGATATATTGTAGAAACTCTGATTACTGGTTTCTCCACATATACCCTGGGTCTTGTTTTTGTTATCTGCTTTTCTATTTCTTTAGTTACTGGCTCAAGTATTTTAGTGAACTCTATCCTGCTTCACACTCTTACAGTGTCAAATCTACGATGTTGTTCCTCAGAGCACAGTCTTGGTTATGCCCACATTTACCCTGGGATGACAGTGGTTTTGATAGGACTTCCTTTGCTATCCTTGTCCTGACTATGCCCAGCTTTTAGTTAATGGTTGTTCTATTGTTTTCAACCCTGCCTTGGAAAATAAACTGCTCCACAGAAAAATAAAAACAAATTCAGTCTCCTTTGAAGGGAAAGTTCCTGAGGTCAGTGTTTGCTATTTGATCTGACTCCAGGAGGACTCCTCCTGGCTGTGTCTTTGCCCTGTTTAGACGGCTTCTTAAATGATGCTGAGACATTGAGGTAGAGCAGACTTGTCTGGTGACACTGGCCCACCATATGACTGAAACTTCTAGTGACATTGTGTGGGTGCTGTGTCTCCTGAGTGCTCCCAGGGATCTCTGTGCAAACCTTAATCCAAGTTATATCATGATTGTCTGGCCTCTCCACAAGTAGAATGTGAGTTTCTTGAAAGAACAAACTATATGTTTTGGTTTATTTGTTTTCCTCATAGCTAGTGTATTGTCTTGAACAGAGTAAATTCTTCACATGTATAGAAAAAACAAAAGAAAGCTTTTCATATTTAGGTTGAGAATAGAAGATTTGATCTCATTTTATTTCTTCATTGATGTCTTGTTGTATTCGCTATTGACAAGAGAGAATATCTTAATGCTTCTCAGAATATTAAAATTTAGAACAATCTAATGAGAAATTAGGCTAGAGATAAAGTCCTTGAATTATAATCTATCTCTTAGATTGTTGAAGAAAGGTAAGGTCTAAACTGAAAAACAAGGAGCTTCATGAGTACAATGAAGCATGTAGCTATAGTTATTCACTTTTATTGCTGCATACTAATACACTATGAATATACTACAATTTGTCTATCTATTCTACTATTGGTGAATATTTGAGTAATTCCCATCTTTAATCTATTGCAAATATTGCTTCTATGAACATTCTTATATACGCCTCACGGTACACATATGCACACAATTCTCTAAGGTGCACACCTAAGAGAAGAAAAGCTAGACCATAGGTATCACCAAAATAAGTCTATAATACCAAACTGTTTTATAAAGTGACTGAACCACTATACACTCTCACGAGGAGGATACAGGAGTTCTTGTTGCTCCACAGCTTCATCAACACTTGTTAATCCAGCCTTTTAATTTTAACCATTTAAGTGGATGTATCGTGGTATCTCACTGGGGTTTTAATGTTTATTAGCACGTTAACTAACGAGATGAAATACCTTTTCACATATTTATTGGAGATTTGTATATTTTCTTTTATGAAAGATATATTAATATCTCTTGAATATTTTTTGCTGTTGATTAAATTATCTATCATTTTTATTTTTGATAGGAATTTAATATATACTATGTAAGACCCTTTTGACAATTATGCTTGTTCTATATATTTTGTCTCATTCTTTGGAATTCCATGTTTAATCTTTATATTATAAAATAAGACATTGATTCAGAAAATCATCCAAACACACAACTTAGTGAATTTTTTTGTGAGGCAAGGACCTTTGTATTTACTACCCGGATCTAGAAAAAGAACTTTGCCGGCCAGTAGTCCCTCTATGGGGCCCTCCCTATACAGCCCCTTCCTTCCAACTGTAATCACTATCTAAAATTTTATGTTAATCAATTCCTTAAGTTTCTTTCTAGTTTTATGTGCCTTGCCAATCCGTTTGCTGAATAATGTTTTTTAGTGAAAAAAATTTCTCAATTTCAATTGATCTTTTCATTTTTAGTTAAGATTTTTATGTCCAGTTTAAATAATCTTTTCATATCCTAAGGATATTGTGAAGATATTCTTTCATATCAGCATTTAAAAGTTTTATTGATTTGCCTTTCAAATTTAGCTTTTAATACACAGAAATTGACTATGGAGGCAGGTTTTGTTTTTCCTGTATGGATATGCAGTTTTCCTAGCACAAGTCTTTGAAAAATCTGTTGCTTTCTCACCTCCCTGCAAATCTATATTTGTCATAAAGTAACTGCCCATGTGACTTTGGGTCTTTGGGGCTCTCTCTTCCACTCTATTGGTCTATTTGTCACTTGTGCCAATACCACACTATAGCTGCATATTGAGTCTTGATATTTGGTAAAACAAATCATCTTAAGTTGTTCTACAAGACTGTCTTAAGTACTTGTAAACCCACGTAAATTTTAAGTCACCTTATAGTTTCATACACAAAAAAGGAAATTATTGGGATTTTCATTGGGATTTCTTTGAAACATACATTATTATGGGAAGAATAGACATATGTAAAATATCAAGTCTTCTAATCCATGAAATGGCATATCTCAACATTTACATAGTTCTTTTAAAATTATTTTAATAATGCTTTACAGTTTTCTCTGAAAAGGTTTTGTGTCTTTTATTAAATTTATTCCTAAGGCTTTCATACTTTTGAAGCTTTAATATATGACATATTTTTAAAAATCGTACTCCGATTCTTGCTAATTTATGGGAATACAATTGATATGTTTATTTATCATGTACCCAGCAGTATATCAATTATTAATTCTAATAATTCATCTACAGATTATTTTGAATTTCTAACATACAAAATCATATAATTCATGAGACATGACCATTTTTCTTCCTTTGTTATCCTTGTGTCTCTTTTTCCTTTTCTTTTCTTAATTCATTGACTTTATAGAATAAGATGAAATAGAAGTGATGGTGGAAGGCTTTCTTGTCTTGTTCCTGACTTAACCCGGGCCGTTAAGTAAGATGTTTGATAGAGATTTTTCTTCAGAACATCTTCATTATTTTAAGGAACTTCCTTTTAATTCTTATTATGCTAAGAGGTTTTATTTATTCTCAGGATAGATATTAAATTTTATGAAAGGATTTTCCTGTATTAATTAAGATAATCATATGATTAATATCCTTTATTCCAACAATGTGGTAAATTACCATGATTAATTTTCAAATGTGCTAACCTTGCATTTCTGGACTAAATCCAATTTGCGTATGTATATTAGGTTTCATAATATTTTACTTAAGAGTTTTGTATCTATGTTCCTGAGTAAGTTTTCAAGATTTAATTTCTATATCACGCTGGCCAAAAAAATGAATTGGGCAGTGTTTAATCTTTTCTATTCCATGGAAGATTTTGCGCAAGTTTGGCATAATTTCGACCTTAAAAGTTTGGCAGAATGTGCTAGTGAAGATAAAAGACATAGAGTTTTTTTTTTTTAATGTGAAATATATTAATTGAAATTAAATTTCTTGAGAATTAAATATCTATTTCTCCCTATGTCAGTTTTAATACATATTTTATATGAATTTTCACATTTTATGTAAGTTCTCAAATTTATGTTCATAAAGTCATTCATGACAGTCTCTCATTTTTTATGTCTATTTGATCTGAGAAATGCCCAAATTTTCATTCCCATTCTTGTTATTCTTTTCCTATCTTTATTTCTTCATCAATCTCACCAGGGAACGATGTAATTCATCAATATTTTCAATATTGCAGCCTTTGACCTCTTTGAACCACTCCATTGTACACTATTAGTTAATCAATTTCTGCTGTTAACTTTTCATTTTTTCTTTACAATCTTTCTCTGTTCATTTAGTTATTTCTTTCCTTAATTCTTGAGATGAATGCTTAGCTTATTAATATTCAGCCAGTGAGTTTTTCTAATATGCATTTTTAAGGCTATATATTTCCATCTAAACACTAAAAAACTATCCCACAAGATTCCACCTGTAGTGTTTTCCTTTCCTTTCCAAATCACTTTTTCTAATATCCATGGGATCTCTTATTTGACTCATGATTTATTTATGAGTGTGTTTCTTGAATTCCAAAAATATGAGTATTTTCCAGCTCCCATTCAGTTACTTATTTCTAAACAACTAGCCATCCCTGCTGTAGTCACCACCTCAGGTATATGCAGCGCAATTTGCCCAAATTCAACTTCAGGAACTTGACTCTAGACTTAACATAATATCTTCTACACTCACCATGAGTGGATAAATTATTAGTATTTATTTCCAAGATTTTATAGCTTCTGTCGATTGAATAACTCAATTCTCAGGGGTGGAATAAATGTAGAAAAAATACTTTTACACTGAGACAGTGATCACAGATTAAAGAGGTGAAATATTTTGCTTGCACATTTGCCACAAAAATGGCCCTAGGGAAGAAAATAGAGTTGTGGCAAGAGGTAACCTTAATCACCATATGTACATATAATTTGCATCCATTATCTCATTTGTCTTTATAATATCCATGTAAATAATGGAGTTCAGAAATGACTCCAACATTTTTCATATATTTTATGTATACCAAACCCTAGCACAAAAATTATGTCCTTCATGAGAGGTCACAGATTTCGCTATAGCAGATATGAGAAAGAGATTCAGATAGCCTCTAAGCTTATATGTCAGAATTTTCAGTAAGACCACTTACAAATATTCTGTAATATAACCTCCACAGTGTTTCTAATTTTGTTCCTGGTGATATAAAGATTGATGCTATATTGATCTGATTTCCTTTATTACACATTTTATGTCTGCCACAATTATTTCAAAATACCTTTCTTTGTCAAACCCTCAATTTCATGACATCACTAATTTTTTTAAAACATTTGTTTTGGAATATCTTCATCTTAAAGAAAATGGGGGTTATTCCCAGCCCTCACCCATGTATTCCTGCATTCATAGAATATGAAGGCTCTACTATCCTGTTTATTTGTTTGAATCAATGTTCCGAGATACCCTGTATATAAGGAGGTTATCATCTGATAGTCATTGGAAGGACATAGTCATGAACAATATTATAAAAAATATTTAGTAATCAATATGGCATGGGCACTTAATAAACAGATGTATCAGTCCAGCTATGCACAAGTAGACAGTTGATGATTTCTACATAATGTATCTCCTATTACAAACAGTTTATTTCCTGAGAGGTGCAACCTGGTGCTTCCCACTGCTGCCTAGCAAAATTCCTAAATCTTTACATCTTTAGAGATTTGAAAATATTTCTTAGTGTAGTGGTCACAGGTGTTGTTTTTTCCTTCCACAATCTTTCTTTTCCCATCCTATTAACGGTGAAGGACACCCAGAGACTGACTGACAGAAGCCTAGTATCTGCAGAGGAAGATAATAGAAATAAACGTGGTTGGACAACTAATAGTAGTAGTAAAACTAGATACAGTGGGACAGTAGGAGAAGTAGAAGTAGAAGAATTGGACAACTTCCTTTACAAGCTGAGTAAATTGTTGCGATGGGTTAAGTCTCAGGCTCAGTCAGTTGATTTCCATATGCCAGCCTCTGGGACAAGACAAATGGTACAGGCTCCTCCAGATGACAAAGGGTAGATGTGTCACTGAATTCTGGGGACAGTCAACCATGCAGAAATAATCCAAAAGTATTCATTCAAAGACCTTGTCATTCCAAGCACCTTTCTAAAAGCATTCTTCATGTCCTTATTCCTGAGGCTGAAAATGAGGGGGTTGAGGAACGGGGTAATGATAGTGTAAGTGACTGCTATCAGTGTGTCATCTCCCCCTGAGGCTTCAGCCTTCAGATAAGCAATAGACGCAAAACCAAAGTGGATGGCGACCACTGTGATGTGGGAGGCACAGGTAGAAAATGCCTTCTGCTTGCCCTCAGCTGAAGGGATCCTGAGGACAGTGGACAGAATGAAAACGTAAGTAAGGATGATGAGCAGGAAGGTGCCCAGCAAGCCTGACGCTGGGATAAGGATTATAATAAATTCTGTGAGGTCACTATCTATACAGTTCAGCCTCACAACTTCCCTCATATGGCAGAAGAAGTGTTTGACAAGGTTGGGGCTGCAGAAAGAGCCCCTGAATATGAGTGCAGTCTCTATCAGAGAGATAAAGAAGCCTCCAGCCCAAGCATAGGCCACAAGTTGTACACATACCATGTTGGTCATAAGCAGGGGATATCTGAGAGGGTTGCAGATGGCCAGGAAGCGATCATAGCCCATCAATGTAAGGATGATACAATTACTGCCACCAAATCCCAGGAGGAAATACAACTGCAAGCCACAACCCGTGACTGAAATACTTCTACTTTTGGCCAGTAGATCTGCCAGCGTCTTGGGGATGATGGCCGTGGTGTAGCAGGTCTCAGAGAAGGAGAGTGCACTGAGGAAGAGGTACATAGGGGTGTGGAGAGCTCTGTCCACCCAAGTAAGACCCATGATGGTCAGGTTACCTGTGAGGGTGAGAAGGTAGAGGCAAAAGAAGACCACAAAGAGGAATGTCTGTACATGTGGGTAAACAGAAAAGCCAACAAGAATGAATTCCTGTAGGATTGTCTGGTTGATCTTCATTATTTAATGTCTGATATCTGAAAGAAACAAGAAATAAACATTTAACTCTCCATTATTCTTTGAAAACTGCGATGTGAGTAAGACAAATGATCAGAGTTACAATTACCAACTGATTTTTCATTTATTTTACCAAAACACCATATATGCATAGATGATGTGTTCTCCTAATTGTTCTTTCATTCATGTCTTATTTATTCGGCAATGAATTATTGATTAATTACATGACAAGAGGACTTTTCCTGGCCTTTTTTCTTTTAAGACTTTTATTTGACTGGTAATACAATAGGGCAAAAATATTCTAATTGATGGCCAGATGAAGGAGATGCAGGTGCATCAGGAGAGCCTGAAATCAATCAGATTCTGCATACTGGAAAAGCTACCTAGTAGCTAACAGACAAGCAGAGTCAAGCTCCAACACAATACCTTCCACATATTATATGGTCTGTAAATATCTACTGAGTGAATGTTGATCATTGATTTATAGTAATAAGGGGACCAAACTTAGACAATGGCTTGTAATTTTAGAGAAGCCTAAAGTCGTTGTTTCTTCTTGGAGAAGAGAAATATTAAAGAAAAGGAAAGAACATGCTCCCTTTCCTACACTGTGAGGAGAGGGGAGGAAGATAGGATATCCCAGGACCCTTAGGATTAACAGTGATTAATTAGATTATGTTGTTAGTATTGATAAACAGACCCTTTATGCAAGCATAGTGCAGACTGCAATTGAGATTTTGCCCATTTATTCAATGCCAAGCTTGGCATCTGAAAATGATAAATGCTAGTCATTCTATGAAATCTTTGCTAATTCTACACCTGATTTAATCTCATCTTCCTCTGACTTCTACATCATGTTATTTTTCCTTATATTTAACAAACTCCTTCAGCTTTGTATTATATCATGCTATTGTTTTCCTGTCCCAGCTGCCAACATATTTAATAACTAGCATTTATAGAGTCTGCATTTTGCCATATTCTTTCAAATGTTTTATTGAGGTGTGCAGGTGTGCAGGACAGCTGTGAAATGTGTAGGAGAACTGTGATTATTTTACTTCTTTTAGAAATAAGATAATTGTGTGTATGAAATGGCATATTTGTAACTAGAATAAATCCTGTCTTGACTTTAATTGTATATTCTTTTCATTTATGAATGCTTTTTTTCTCTGTCATATATTTCTGTGTTTCTCAGGGTGATAATATAGAGCATTTTAAGAAGGCAATAATTCCCAGTAAATGTTGGATAGATAGGTTAATCAGCAAAGAAGTGTTGAAGCTATCAACAATTTCTGTTTCCCTTAGCTGTTTAGCACTGCTCAGAATGTGATTTTGAGCATGGAGATGAACAGACTTTCCAATCCTAATTAAATTTAGTTCAGGCTAAGAATAAGCACTCTCATGGGAGAATGTGACTGATCGCTGAGAGTCAGAAGAGGCAGTAGGAAAATGGTCTAAATTATAAATGTTTCCAAAAATAATCCACAGCCCTATGCACTCTGCCTTTTAGATCCCTTTGATTCTTTCATCCTGTTAGAGCTGACAAGAGCCTTATTCTTTTATAGTCATGCATGAATCACATGACAATCTTTTCTTATCTCGTATCTTGCTCTTTTCCTGATTCCTCTTCCTCTTTTCCTATTTCCGTCTTTCTCCCACTGTATCCACACCTTCTTATCTGTGAGTAATTATCTCCCCCAAAAAAGACTAAAGTATTTTTCTGTCTTCTTGCCTAAGGAAGACAGGCACACCCTTTCCAAAGTCAAAGAGAAATGATAATTTGGAGAACATGTAGTGACAACAAATTATCTTGAATAGAGAGTCAAACCATTTAGAACAGTTTCCTACCTTGTGTATTTTGTCAGGGCTCCAAAGCCAGTTCAGTGTTGCAGTCATTTTCTTCCAGGACAGTCTTCACATTGTTGGAGGGATGCTTTGTTCTCCACTCAAAAGAGACAGAGTTTGACTTACTATGAAAATCACTGGTCTAAGAGTCTCAATTCTTAACTTTACCACTGCTAGTTTAGTGACGTTGGGAAAGATGCTGCACCTTCTGGGTCTAAGTTTCCCCAGCTGGGAAGGGAGAAAAAGGTCCTGATTTGATACAAGCTTCAGCTTTCTATGATTCTAGAGTCTTTTGTCATGAGTTGTGAGGCTAAGCCATATGTGCTGTGATCAGTTCTCACCACTCACTAAATCACGATGGTTTAGAGTCGTTCCTTCTACCAGTTTAGAGATATTGTCTAATTATCATGAGCTCCCGAGGTTCCTCAGCTCTAGAGGTTTGGTTCTGGTTAGGATACCAGAGGGAATTCCTTTCGTCTTTCTTCAGAGGGAGCAAGAGATTTTTCCCACTCGATTTAGTAATTTGTTCTCCTTAGTTACAGGGCTTTGTGTAGCTTGTGACTTGTAAAATTCTCTGGGAATCTCTGGGGATTTAAAATTTGCAAAGTTCTTATTCTGCCCATAAACAGGGCTTGCTGCTGCTTCATAAATTTTGTTTTGGCAGGGAAGAGAGTGCGTGAGAATTTGCATCTCTAATGGTCATTCAATTTGCTCTCCCCCTTGCCACAAACACATTCTTTCCCTCTCAGAATCCCTTCCTGGGTATTAAGAAGGGCTTACAGTGTTTAAAGATTGTACTATGGGAGAAGTCATAAAAGTGTAAGGAATAGTATCTTCTTACAGGGATTTATACAACAGCAGTGGAAAGAAGATAGTGCCCATGAAAATTGAATTACAGTGGTCCACCTTTATCCATGTGGGATACGTTCCAAGATCCCCAGGGGATGCCTGAAACCACAGCCAGGACCAAACACTATATATACTATGTTTTTTCTGTATATACATGACTATGATAAAGCTTAACCTATAAATTAAGCACAGTAAGATATTAACAACAGTAACTAATAATAAAATAAAAGAATTATAACAATATACTGTAATAAAAGTTATGTGATTGTGATCTTTTTCTCTCAAAATATTCTGTACTGTACTCATGCTACTTTTTGTGATTCTGTGAGATGATACAATGCCTACAGGATAAGCTGAAGTGAGGTGAATGCCATAGATATTGTGATGTAGTGTTAGATTACTATGGGCCTTCTGACGATATGTCAGAAGGAAGATCATGGAGCCATGATGATGTTGATGGTTGGATATCAGGAGCAGATGATGTCAATGGTTACTTGAACACAAACATTGGGATACCTCAACAGTTGATCTCATAACTGAGAGGGCTACTAAGTGACTAGTGGGTAGGTAGTATGGGTAGTGTATATCCGTAGGTACACTGAGCAAAGGGATGATTCATGTCTCAGGCAGGATGGAGCAGGATGGCATGAGATTCATCAGGCTACTCAAAATGAGTGCAATTTAAAATTTATGAATAGTTTATTTCTGGAATTTTTCATTTAATGTTTTTGGACCATGATTGACAGAGGGTGACTGAAATCATGGAAGTGAAACCACAGAGAGAGTGGACTACTGTGTACTGTAGTGTGTTGAAGACTATAACAGTGAACAGACAAGATAAGACAAACTGGACCAGGGTAGTCAGAGAAGGTGCCATGGAGGAGGAGTATCAGGAAAGATGTCAAAAATTATTCAAGTTCCTGGTAGGATATAATAACTCTTTGTAGTCCAGCACTTCCAATTATGTAATGACTACATAGAATTGGTTAAATAAAGGTATTTCAAAAGTATATAATATATTCACAATGAGATTTTAAGAACACTTCAAGAATATATATGGATGAGATATAAGCACTTGAAGAGATATTCCACATTATCAGTCATTAGGCAATACAAATTAAAAACCCAATGTGATTCTATTACACAACTATTGTAATGTCTAAAAATAAAAAAAGATTGACTGGGTCAGACCCGGTGGTGCAAGCGGTTAAGTGCACACGTTCTGCTGCTGCGGCCCCTGGTTCGCCTGTTCGGATCCCAGGCGCACACCGATGCACCGCTTGGCAAGCCATGCTGTAGCGGCATCCCATATAAAGTGGAGGAAGATGAGGCATGGATGTTAGCCCAGGACCAGTCTTCCTCAGCCAAAAAAGAGGAGGATTGGCAGATGTTAGCACAGGGCTTATCTTCCTCACAAAGAAAAAAAAGATTGACTATACTAGTGTTGGTTAGGATTTGGAAGAACTGTAACTCATATACTGTTGAGTAGGGATGTAAAAAGTATAAAATAGCTAGGAATTTGGGAAAATACTTTGCCAATTTCTTGAAAAGATTAATTTGTTCAGATTCCAGAAAAACATGGTAGATATTCACTTTGCTCTGCTCTCCTCTCTAAATACAGCTAAATCACTTGGAAATAATTCAACAGACAATAATAAAATGACTCAGCAAGGTGAATAGCAGAACATTATTGACTGTAATTAATAATACTGTGTTGCATATTTGAAATTTGCTAAGAGAGTAGATCTTAAAAGTTCTCATCACAAGAATAAAAAAACTATGTAACTATGTATGGTGACTTACGTTAACTAGACTTATTATGATGATCATTGTACAATATATACAAATATTGAATCATTACAATCATTACATTGTTCACCTGAAAGTAATATAATGTTACATGTGAATTATATTTCAATTAAAAAAATAAATAAGTAGTTTTTTTTAGAAGGAGAATATGGGTTGGCTAAGGACATCAGGACTTGAAGAATGATACAACAATGAATTCTCAAAGATATTTTCTTATCCTCCATATATCCCAGACTGAGATGTAGAGAACCCTTTGACTTGCAACCTGAAACTATAAACAGGCCTAGGTAAAACCAAAAAAAAGTAAAATAAAAGTAAAGTAAAAAGTAAAAGTAAAGTTCTTTCTCTCTGGTAAAGGATCAAGAAAGGAGAAGCCCAACAGAGACTTAATAGGGAGACCCATAGCCACTGGCAGTGGGAAGCCTAATCTTCTTGCACCTGAAGTGTCAGCAGAGCTGATATCCTAACTCAGTCTCCACCTCACAAAAGCCAACCACGCCTTGTCTGCCCATAGTAGCATTGCTAGCAGAGCCAAGGGGGTAATCTACCCTCCACCTCACTCCAAGATAAACCATATCCTAGGCCACAAGAAAAACTTTAAAGAATTTAAAAGGATGGAAGTCATACAGAGGATATTATGGTTTTCCAAACATAATGGAATCAAGTTAGAAATAACAGAAAGACAGTAGGAAAATCTACAAACACGTGGAATTTAAATGATCCATGGGTCATAGAGGAGGTCACAATGGAAACAAAAATAATACAAGTGAATAAAAATGAAGTTACAAAGTATCTAAATTGTGGGATGAAGCTAAAGCAGTACTAAAAGGTAAATTCATAGCACTAAATGTTTGCATTAGAGAAGAGAAAAAGTCTCTAATAACTAACCTAAGTCTTATCTCAAGAAACTAGGAAAAGAACAAAATTAGTCCCCAATTTGATCTATACTTTAATGCAATTCCTCTCAAAATCCCAGCAAGGATTTTTGTAGAAAAGACAAACTTATTCTATAATTTACATGGAAAGCCACAAGCCTTTAAGTAATTACAACAATCTGAAAAAGAAGCATAAAATGTAAATAATTACTCCTTCCAATATTAAGACATACTTTATAGCTGCATTAATCAACACAGTGTGATACTGGCAGAATTTAACAAAGAGTCTGACTCCATTTTTTGTTTTCTGACATCTGTTAAACCTTTAAACTCATTCCTCTTCTCCTTCTGCCACACATTTGGGCAAGCTGATAAGAAAGTCTGGTGCCCTGTCCTTTGTCACTTGTGGGGGGTTCAAACCATGAAAGCCTCTGCCCAGGAAATCTCACCCTGCCTCCACTTCCTAGTCACCACAAAACCCCCAAGCCAGTCTCCTTTTCCCGCCATCTCAAGTCATTTCAGATCTGCTTGAGCAACATCCTATAAATTGGGAGATGCCTATATTTTTCTTTATATGGTGAAAAGAAAAGAAAAGAAAGAAAGAGAGAGAGAGGGAGAGAGAGAGAGGAAAGAAAGAAGGAAAGAAATGAGAAAGAGAGAAAGAGAGAGAGAGAGAGAGAAAGAGAGAAAGAGAGAAAGAAGGGAGGAAGGGAGGAAAGGAGGAAGGGAGGAATGAAGGAAGGAAGGAAGGAAGGAAGGAAGGAAGGAAGGAAGGAAGGAAGGAAGGAAGGAAGGAAGGAAAGGAAGAAAGAAAGGAAGAAAGGAAGAAAGAAAGGAAGGAAGAAAGGAAGGAAGGAAGGAAGGAAGGAAGGAAGGAAGGAAGGAAGGAAGAAAGAAAGGAAGAAAGGAAAGAAGGAAGGAAGGAAGGAAGGAAGAAAGGAAGGAAGAAAGAAAGAAAGAAAGAAAGAGAAAGAAAGAAAGAGAAAGGAAGGAAGGAAGGAAGGAAGGAAGGAAGGAGGAAGGAAGGAAGGAAGGAAGGAAGGAAGGAAGGAAGGAAGGAAGGAAGGAAAGATGAAGAAAGAAAGAAAGAGAGAAAGAGAAAAAGAGAGAAAGAAAGAGAAAGAAGGAAGGAAGGAAAGAAGAGGATATATAATAGAGATATAAATAAATGAACAAATAAATATATGTATGTATACAATATTCATATTTAAAATTCTCCCATATATAATATTTCCATATACTGCATATATTGATATTTTAACATATTGCAAGTTAGCTCATTGTTTAAAAATGTATTCAATGGAAATTATATGCAGCAGTAATTTTCTATCACATCTTCCACTTTTAAATATATCTTTTATTTTTCTCTGAACTTCTCTGAGATATATATATATATACATATGCTTATAATTTTTGATAGATCACCTTATCATACTTCTCTGCAACAAAATGTTTATAGGTTGATTTTTTAAAATATTTTTACTATATTTTATGTAAAAAAGAAAATTTGATTAAATGTGAAAATTAAATTTTTTTGTGTGTGTGTGAGAAAGATCAGCCCAGAGCTCACATCCATGCCAATCCTTCCCTTTTTTTTTTTTCCCCTTTTTCTCCTCAAAGCCCCAGGAGGCAGCTGTATGTCATAGTTGCACATCCTTCCAGTTGCTGTATGTGGTATGCCGCCTCAGCATGGCTGGACAAGTGGTGCGTCTGTACGCACACGGATCCAAACCCAGGCCGCCAGTAGCAGAGCGTGCACACTTAACCACTAAGCCATGGGGCCGGACCCAAAAATTAAAATTTTAATATGAAATTGCCTCTGAATGAAAATGGTGCTTTAAAAAGTTACTTCATATGTCCATTAATAATATTTCTTTTTGCTAAAACAAGACTGTTCAGAATCAATTTTATTCCAAAATATCTTATTATTATTCTTAAAAAAGCAATGCCACTCAATTCTTTGAATTCCTTCCAAGTCATATTTCACTAATACACTAATGGTCTATCATCAAAACTTATTTTTAACAATTTATTGGAGGATAATTTTATCAGTGCCTTTTTCTACTTTCTCAAAAACAATGTTATGGAATCTAGTTGACCTGCAAAAAAATATTCATCACCTATCAGTAACATTCAGTTTTTTCAGTTTCTGGAAAGTTTATCATAATACATTTTCCAGTTATTATCAAATGACTGTCAATTATGATTGTTCAACTATTACTTCTAAACACTTTTCCTAACTTTCTATATTGAGAAGTTTGGGAAAAATAAGAATACTATTGATTTCAATCACCTTGTTCAGTAGATTTTTTTATTAAAATCCTCTTAGCCTATAACTTGCTGTCTGGCCGCACGCCCAATTGTGCAAACAGTGCAGGATAGGTAGCGAAGAGACTAAAGAAGAGACCTGGAGACACAGTACGAGACATATAGGTTTATTGGGATTTATTTATGGGGAGTGTCCAGTGGCAGCCTGCTGGACGGAAGTGCGCACTGTTACCGCGGGCAGGGAGGTGGCTACTTATATAGGCAGAGGGGGCACAAAGGCTGTGTGCTTGCCGAGAGAGGCTGTCCCTGGTATGGCCAGCATTCCCAGGAACAGTAGCTCACATGGAGCGGCTCTGTGTCCATTTGTGATGTTCTTTGAGTGAGATAAAGTAAGATCCAAGCTGGCCAGGCCCTAGATTGTTACAAATCCCAGCAGCTGGGCATCCTGCCCAGACGAGTGGTATCCTGCACAGAGGCAGGCCAGGAGGACATGTGATTGCAATGGAGTATGTGGGTTCTTGCTGAGCAAGCAAAGCTCAGGCCCTACACACGCTTTAGCTATCCATATATCTACCCCCTTATTTACCTAACTTTGAAAAGGTTGGAATTACAGATTTCATTCATTTGGTTTAGGAAATTCTCTGTGATAAAATCTAGCTGACAACAATAGGACTTCTGCTTTCAGAAGATAGAGCAGAAATACTTTTCTCTGTTCCTCTCACTAGTACAACTAAAAACTCTGAGCATTATATATAAAACACGTAAAAGAAATCTCTGAACACTGGAAAGGGTTAACACAGCACAGGTACGGACTTTGGACCCCAAACAACAACATACAGTCATGCGTCACTTTATGATGAGGATACGTTCTGAGAAATGTGTCATTAGGCAATTTCGTCATTGTGGGAACAACATAAAGTGTACTTACACAAACCGAGATGGTATCCTACTATACACCTAAGCTGTTCAGTACTAGTCTTGCAGGACCACTGTCGTATATGCTGTCCATCATTGACCCAAAACATCATTGTACAGTGTATGACTATAGTCGTGAGCTCCCTGGGTATTTTTGTTGCCTAATATTTCCCAGTCTTGGAGCTAATGATGTCAACAACCTGAAAACACCAATTAGCACAGTACCCCTTCCCAAACAAACAAACAAACAAAAACCCTGCTTCCTCTAGTCAAAGGACCAGGAAGGGGGCAGCCTTTCAAGAGAGAAGAAAAAACACTTTTAGAGAATAACCACTTTGTTACAACCCAACACTACAGACAATACTCTGACCCTGCCTGCACCTATGCCAAAAAAGTCCAAGTGGGGATCCTGGATTTTCACCTTTATGAAGCTGTAACAGGGTACCTCAACATCTTTGCTGGAAGAATGTCAGAGAAGGGCAAATAGGGAGCTAGGATCTTCACAGGCTGACAATGAGCTTCCCTCTTTGTTGAGACTTCGTATTTCTTTGCTGAGTGAACACCAAACAGGATAAACCAAAAGGAATCCACAGCAAGATACATCATAGCCTAACTTCTGAAAACTAAACACAAAGAAAAAAATCTTGAAATCAGCAAGAAAAAAACTGACATTTTACCTACAGGGATAAACAATTTGAACAACAGTAGATTTGTCATCACAAACTGTGGAGGCCAGAGGAAAGTGTTTTGGAAAAAAATGAACATCTTTGACAGTTGATGGATGGTATGTGTTTTTGAGATTCCATTAAACATGAGCACTTAAGAGAAAAATCTAATTTCCCAGAGTAACCAATCTTCAGCTTAATTCATTTAATTGTCCAAGGAGCAGATATAACCTTCCTTGAAAGCATCTCATTTCATAAAATGAGAAAGAATAGCAACTCACAGTTGAGACACAATTGATGATAATGTTGTTTAATTGTCTCAAAGAATGTATGTAATATTTCAGGAACTACTATATCTAACCTATTAATTTAAACACATATTTGTCATAAAAAATGGAAATAAGAATTATGTTTATGATGGTAACAAAAACAGAGAACCATGACTCACCAAAACATTGAACATTATATTTCATTTTAAAAAGCATCATAAACCAAGGTGATTTTACAAAGTATATTTTCTCTAAATACCAAATATCTTTTCTTTCTTCAATGTAAAGCCATTATCCAAAAAGACTTTATCAAGATTTATTATCTACAATTTTTATTATGAAATCAATATATTTTTAAAATTGAAGTATACTTTACATATAGCAGAACGCACAGATCATGAGAGTAGAGTTCAAGTTTTTTCATACGCAAATTTTTATTTGTCATTATTAAAATATTGAAACACACTCTAGTGTTTAAGGTATAATATTGCTTTGTCTGAAGGTTATTTGTTGCAGTAAAACTGGGTGCTGATTTTCTTTTCTATTTTATTGTGTGTATTTAAGATTTACAATCTGACGATTTGATACACATATCCATTGTGAAATAATCACTACAATAAAGCTAATTAACATATCCATCACCTCACATAGTTGCCATTTTTTTGTGTATGTGATGGAAAAATTAACATATGCCCTGTGAGCAAATTTCAAGTATGCAGTTCAGTATTGTTACCTGAAGTCACCATTCTATATATTTGATCTCCAGAATCTTTTCATCTTGGATAGCTGAAAGTTGTATCCTTGACAAACATCTCCCCACGTCCCCCTCCCACAGCCTCTAGTAACCACCATTCTACTCTCTGCTTCTATGAGTTTGACTATTTTTGGTTCCACAAATAAGTGAGATCAAATAAACCAGACACAAAAAGATTATTTGTCTTTCTGTGTCTGGTTTATTTCAACTTATTTCACTTAGCTTAGTGTCCTCTAAGTCCATCCACGTTGTCACAAGCAGCAAGATTTCCTTCTTTTCTAAGGATGAAAAATCTTCCATTGTATGCATATACCACATTTTCTTTATCCATTCTTCCATTGGTGGACATTTAGGTCATTTCCATGCCTTGGTTATTGTGAATAATGTTACAATGTATGTACACTTCTAAGTGTTTTATGTTTTGATGCTACTGATATTGACATTTAAAAATATCATATTTTGGGGGCCGGCCCGGTGGCGCAAGTGGTTAAGTGCGCGCGCTCCGCTGCAGCGGTCTGGGGTTTGCTGGTTTGGATCCAGGGCGCACACCGACGCACTGCTTGTCGAGCCATGCTGTGGTGGCGTCCCATATAAAGTAGAGGAAGATGGGCACAGATGTTAGCTTAAGGCCAATCTTCCTCGGCAAAAAAGAGGAGGATTGGCATCAGATGTTAGCTCAGGGCTGATCTTCCTCACACACAAAAAATACATATATATCATATTTTGTAACTAGTATAAAGAAAAACCATTGATTTGAGACCTTGCTAAATATACTTGTTTTATAGCTCCTTTTATAGATTTAGTAAGATTTTCTAGATATTCAGTCATATCCTTTGCAACTGAAGAGTTTTATCAATCTTTTGAAATCATTATATCTTTTACACTCTTTTTTTACATTATTGCACTGGTTCAGACCTCCAGTATAGTGTTGTATAGAGATGGTAAGAGTGGTCATCTTAGGGAAAAGAGTTCAATATTTCACAATAAGGTATGGTGTTCACTTTAGTTTTTCATAAAGTTTTTATCAACAAAAGTACTAATTTTTACAAATAATTTTTCTATAAATGTTGAGATGAGTAGATTATTTTCTATCTTTTATTTTGCTAATTCAGTGAATTATGTTAACAGATTTTCAAATAATAAATCAGTCTTTCATTCTTGGAATGAATTCCTTTTGTCAAGAAATATTATTCTTTTTATATATTACTGGAATGTATTTTATAATATTTTGTTAGGAATATTTTTGAAACTATGTTAATATGTTATAGTAGTCTGTAATTTTGTTTTCTTATACCATTCTTGTCAGGTTTCAGTTTCAATGTTATTCTGGTCTCATAATATAAGATATGAATTGTTCTCAAGATTTTGTTTCTTGAAAGAATTTGTGTAATCTTGTTTTTCTATTTTCCTTAACTAGTAGAATTAACCAATGAAACCATTTGAATCTGGAGTTTTCTTTTGGGGAAATATTATAGTTAGAAATCAATATCTTTAACAAATATTGGGCTATTCAGATTTTCTATTTATTTTTGTCACTTTTGATAGGCTGTGTTTTTAAGGGAACTGTTTGTTCTTATCTAAGTTTGTTTGGCATTAACTTCTTCACATATGTCTTATGTTCTAGTTGTCTGTAGGATCTGAACTAATACTCCCTTGTTCATTTATGCTTTTTCTACCTATTTTGTTTTTATTCCTGACCAATTTCTTAGGGATTTATCCATTTCACTAAGAATTTAAAGGACTCAAATTCTACTATTGCTCACTTTATCTTTTTCTATTTTTCACTACTAATATCTTTATTACATTCTTTCTTCTCCTTACTTTTTGGTTATTTTGATTTTTTTCCAAAAAAAAATTAGATTCTTAATTGTTAAGCATAGACCGTGTTCTTAATACTTTCCTCTTTTTTAACATAAGAACTTAAATCTATAATTTGCCTTTAAGCAGTTTTTAGCTGCATTTTACAAATGTAAACATGCTTCATTTTTATTATCATTATATATCAAATATCATTTATTATCATATATCTTATTGCACTTCTTTTCTTTTTTGACCATGCGTTATGTAAAAGAAAAATAAATGTTTGTTAGTCTGGCTTTATTTACCTGCCCACCACTTATATCAGTTACTGCAGCCAGAGATTAATATACTTTGATTGGTCTAGCTAATGTCAGGTGGCCCTACTGGATTCAGGCATGGATTGAGTGGGTAGGATATTTAACTGTAAATAGAGTGAATGGGGATTTTGAACACGAAATAGAAAAGAAGGAGTTAATAGTGGTATGAAGAGATTCAGTGATTCCTTTCACAGATAAAAATTATTAAACATGGACAAAAACAATTGTTTGAAGTCACTGAAAAGTGACCAAAGTCAATCAGAAATTTGAGAAACATTTAATCTTAAAATAAGTATTGCAATTTTATCACATTAGTAAGAACTGTGAATTTTAAGCTTTTTGGTCCAGGAGCAGTTTCCAATACACCCCACCTCCCATTCCCCCAAGGAGGCAGATAATAGAATTTAGAGCAGAACAAAAGCTGCAAGTTTAAGAGGGGAATTTTGTAAATCGGAGAGCTACAGAGTAGCTTTACTACTACAGAGTAGTAGTAAATCAGGGTGTTATCTCTGCCAGAATCCTGACGGATCATAAGGTGCCTCGTAAGAGAAAAGACCCACACAAAGGAAAGAAGAATATACTCTTGAAAGACTGAATGGATCCTGGTAAGATTTGCGAGTCTGTTGTGCCTTTAAATGAATATATTCTCTTACTACCACAAAGATTTGAGATATGAAAGTTAACTTCTTATTGGCTTGAGTTGTCAGCAGAAAAGAGTAGCATAGCAACCAGAAATTTAGAGACAGAGAGGAAGAATCACAAGATCTGAGAGTATAGTCTGCACAAATACTTGCTGACAGCTAAATACGTATGCACAGTGGAGATACCCAGGAAGCCAGATAAAAAAGAAAATAATGAAAATAAAGCAGCATCTGGAAGCCAAACACAATTTGAGCAGAGAAATCAACTGCTACAAATAATAGGTGAGAAATGTTGGTCATTTTTAGTTCAGGGAAGTTAACTGCCTACTAGACAAAAAAAATAGAACAACTCTCAGAAAAATATATATATATATTTTCAGAGTTCCTACAATGTGTTATCTAAAATGTTCAGTTTTCAATCAATAATGTTAACTTATACAAAAAATTAGTAAAGTGTAATCCATACACAGAAAAAAAATCACTTAGAAATTGACTCAAAGTGAACCCACAATTTCAATTTTGCAGTATTCATATCAAGTATTACATATATATTCAAAGAACGAAAAAGAAATATAATATTAAAGAGTGAACAGATGAAAAATATTGGCAGAGAAATAGAAGTTATAAAAAGAAAACCGTTGGAAATTTAGGGATTAAAGTTATAACAGCTGAAATGAAAAATTCATGAAATGGGCCCAGCAGCATTTTGGAGATGATAGAAGAAAGAATCCATGAATTTGAAGATAAATCAATAGAAATTGTTTGATCTGAAGATGAAAAAATAGAGATGAAATGAACAAATTCTTTGAAATTTTTGAGACAATATCAAGTGGTCTAACATATGTGTAATTGGAATATCAGAAGGAAACAAAAAGATAAAGAGGAACAAAATATTTGAAGAAATAGTAGCTGAAAACTTCCCAAACTTGGTGGAAGATAATAACTTACAAACTCAAGATGTTCAACAAACCATAAGTAAGAGAAACACAAAAATCATGCCTAAGCACATCACAGTCAAATTGCTAATAGCTGAAGAAAAAGAGAAAATGTTTAAACAGCAAGAGAAATTTGAGAATGGTGATGCAGTTAATAGCAGCATTCTCACCTGAAAATATGGAGGACAAACACATTGAAAATGGTACATTGAAGGATGAAAAAAAAATTCTGTTGACCAAGAGTTTTATATCCAGAAAAACTATATTTTCGCAAATGAAGACATTTTCAGGTAAACAAAAATGGAGATATTTTGTTGCTAGCAAATGTACACGGTAATACATACTAAGAGAAGTCCTTAAGGCTGAGGGAAAATAAAACCCACAGTAACTTGGATATGCAGGAACAAATGAAGAGCACTCAAAATGGTAAATGTATGGTCAAATGTAAAAGATTATATACACAGATAGAACTTTTCTCTTAATTTCTTTAAAAAGGCATATGCCTGTTTAAAAATTATAACAAAGTGTTGATGGATTTATGTAAATGGAACTATGCCATCACAAATTTTCTGTGCTTTACTGGAAGTAATTCAATATTAAGTTTAAGTATATTATGTTAAGTTAAAGATATGTGATTAGTCTCTAGACCAACAAATAAAAAAGTAGTGCAAGGAAAATAGCTCTAAAGCAAATAATTATACTAATTTTATACTAGTTTTCACATCTTACTCAGTTTTTGATCTCCTAACCAAAACAGGGTATGAGGAATGATATGATACTTAAGAGAATGGGTTCTTTTTTTTAAATTTTCTCCTGTTGTTTTTACTATTTTTTCAAATTTTACATAAAGTAAAATTCATTGAGTTGTGGTATACAGTTCTATGAGATTTACACATGCATCATTTCATGGAACTACCACTACAAACATACAAAACAATTCTATCATTTTCCTTAAAATGTACTTTTTAAATTTTTAAATTTAATTTAATTTACTTAATTTAATTTAATTTTACTATATGATCCATCTATTCCCCTTCTGGGTGTTTATCCAAAGAACACAAAAACATTAATTCAAAAAGATACGTGCATCCCTATGTTCATGGCAGCATTATTCACAATATCCAAGATTTGGGAGCAACCTAAGTGCCCAGTGATGGATGAATAGATAAAGAAGATGTGATGTATATATACAATGGAATACTACTTAGCCATGAAAAAGACAAAATCTTGACATTTGCCACAACATGGATGAACCTTCAGGGTATTATGCTAAGCGAAATAAGTCAGAGGGAGAAAGACAATTGTCATATGACTTCACTCATGTGGAAAATAAACAAACAAACAAACACATAGCTGTGGAGAACAGACTGGTGGTTACCAGAGGGGAAATGGGAGGGGGAGGACGAAAGGGATAAAGGGGCACATATGTACACATGATGGATGGCAGTTAGACTTTTGCAGGTTAACATGATACAGTCTATATAGAAGTTGAAATGTAATCATGTACACCTGAAATTTATATAATGTTATAAACCAATGTGACCTCAATTAAAAAAAGAGAGAGAAAGTTCTTGAGTCTACTTGCCACTGTGTCACCAACTGGCTGAGTTATCTTGAGTAAGTTATTTAATTTTCCAATGCCTCAGTTTTTTCATCTGAAAAATGAGGGTGATAGTGATAATCTTTAAACATTGTGAGTGTTAAATTCATATAATGAGGTTAGCAAAATGTCTGGTATTGAAAACATGTTAACAATTATCATTATTGTTTCTATTGAATCAGTGAGCGAGTGAAAATGTGTATTGGAGGTACAAATAATTACACCATTAGTATATTAGAGAAAAATGCACATTGAGAGGAAAGAGTTAGATAAAGTGATTAACCTAGGTGGACTTTCTGCACATTATCAGGTTTCAGGACAATCTGAGTGGTGGAAAGTAGATTGGAAAAGTAGATGCAGATATTGTAGTATTGTGAAAAGAAAAAAAAGAGGATGAAAATAAGATAAAGTTGCATTTAAAAAGATGTGTCTAAAAGAAGTGGAGTAGATCGATGAGGATACAGGAAGAAATTGAACCTAAGGGAAATCAGGGTATTCTGCAAAATATAAATATAAATGTGTATGAGACTTTGAAACTGGAAATACATCAGAAATGGTCATCTCAAGCTTTTGAGACAGTAGTAGGGGGAGGTGAATTTCCGTTTTCTTACTATACATCTTACAGCGTGAATTTAAAAGCATAAAACTTGAGTTCTGTGATCTTGAACCAGTCACTTAACTCTATCAGGTTCAGTTTCCTCTTCTATAAAATGCAACTATTAATACTTTATCACTAGATCGTTCTGTTTTAAAAGAGATTTAACATGTGAAAATAATTAATATAATATTTAGCACATATAGATATACAAATTATTATTATTATTATTTTTGTGTCAGGAAGATCAGCCCTGAGCTAACATCCAGGCCAAGCCTCCTCTTTTTGCTGAGGAAGACTGGCCCTGAGCTAACATCCATGCTGATCTTCCTCCATTTTATGTGGGACGCCGCCACAGCATGGCCTGACAAGCGGTGCATTGGTGTGCACTGCTGGGGCTGCTAGCAGCGGAGCCCGTGCACTTAACCACTACGCCCCGGGGCCAGCCCCAGGTATACAAATTATTTTTGAGTTATGATCCTAGCATCTCTTTGTTCACATTTCCTTTTCGACTTTCCCCAAAAGAATATTTCCAACTAAAAAAAGCATAATTACATGTGCTTCCTGAAACGGCACCCATTGGGACTGGAGAACCCTCAGCGAGAAAGGCTGTTTTGATGGAAGCAGATATGATTCACCATCTGGGGAATAGCGGTGTGGAAGGAGATTTCCTGGTATCATTTGGGAACATCACTCTTTGCTCAGAATAAGAGTTTAAAGATGGATCTCAGGTCTTTCTCCTGCAGGCAGGCCTGCTGGGGGACAGTCTAGTGCATGACTGATGAAAAGCAGGACTTGTCCTCACTGTGAGCCTCTTCAGGTGAGTGGAGAATCCTCCCTTGCCTAATCTCTCGCATGCCTTGGTTCACCGCAGATTTTTCACAGGCAGTAGAGCCTGATGGCTGATCTTCTGGCTGAGAGATACACAACTTGCCCTGAGCCCTGATTCTTCCTTTAGTGCTCAGCGTGGACTCACATGTAAAAGGGCATGGGGAGGGCTGGTATAGACACAAGGGATTATTGCTGAGCAAACTGTTTCTTATTCTGTATTCCTGTTAGTGATTGTCCCACAGCATCTGAGAAGAGTCATGTGATTTGTTTGGGGGAAATAATGTTAGATTAGGACTCTGTGTGACTTCAAGCAAGTCACTTCACCCTCTTGGCTCTGTTGCCTGATATATAAAATAATGTCCAAGCCACCTTACTTCAAGTTCTAAGTGGCAGTATATATGCATTCACATGTGTATTCTTATGTGGCAATGTATGTATGAAGTTGGCATGAATATATGTGTGGTAGAAATATCAACATATTTATGTGCCATCTAAATATAAATCCATTTATAGTTTATGTGAATGCCTGATATATTTGTGGATGTCATAATTAATGGTAAATGTGCAATCCATAGTTTTGAATGTGTGAAATGTGCATAATTGTGTGTGAGTACTTTGTATGTGATATGCATGTATATGTGTGCCTGTATATGTGTAGTCATGCATGGGTTTGTATGCATATATGTGTGCATATTGTGTATTTTTGTACGTGTGCATAGGCATAAGGGCATGTGAGAATGGATCCATACATCTGTGTAGCTAATGTAACAAATACCTTTATGAAGTTTGTTTGCTGTCTAAATCAGAGCTTCATTTTCGAGTTACAACAGGCACAGAGAAATGAGAATCCACCTCATCCTGCCTTCTAAAGAAGCTAGGCAGCTACTGACAAAGTGGAAGGAATCAACCGATCTATCAGGGACGTCGCTCAGAATGGGGCACACCAATGCAACCTCCTGGAGGGGCTTTGTCTTCCTAGGCTTCTTCAGTTTTGGGGAGCTGCAACTCCTGCTTTTCGCGTTGTTCCTCTCCCTATATCTTATCACCCTGACCAGCAATATCTTCATTATTGCAGTTACCAGGATGGACAGCCATCTGCACACCCCCATGTACCTCTTCCTTTCCTTCCTATCTTTCTCTGAGACCTGCTACACTTTGGGCATCATCCCTAGGATGCTCTCCAGCCTGGTCATGGGGGTTCAGACCATCTCTTATGTGGGCTGTGCCGCCCAGATGTTCTTCTCTGCCTCATGGTCTTGTACCAATTGCTTCCTTCTGGCTGTCATGGGCTTTGACCGATATATGGCCATCTGTGCCCCACTGCACTATGCTAGCCACATGAATCCTACCCTCTGTGCACAATTGGTTGGCACCTCCTTCCTGAGTGGATATCTCTTTGGGCTGGGAATGACACTGGTCATTTTCCACCTCCCCTTCTGCAGCTCCCATGAGATCCAGCACTTTTTTTGTGACACACCGCCAGTGCTAAGCCTAGCCTGTGGGGATACAGGTCTCAGTGAGCTGGGGATCCTCATCCTCAGCCTGCTGGTCCTCCTTGTCTCCTTCTCGTTTATCACCATCTCTTATACCTACATCCTGGCAGCAATCCTGAGGATCCCTTCTGCTGAGGGGCAGAAGAAGGCTTTCTCCACCTGTGCCTCACACCTCACAGTGGTCATTGTTCACTATGGCTGTGCCTCCTTCGTGTATTTGAGGCCAAAAGCCACCTACTCTCTTGAGCGGGATCAACTTGTTGCTGTCACTTATACTGTAGTGACCCCTCTCCTCAACTCTGTTGTTTATAGTCTGAGGAATCAAGCTGTGCGGAGAGCCCTGAGAAATGCTTTCCGAGGGAGGTTGTTGGGTAAAGAATGAAAATTACCCTAACAGGACAGTCTTCTCTGTGCAGGCTGGACATAGACCAGGAACTTTGGCCAGTGGGCCAGATATTCAGGGCCTCAGGTCAAAGCTTTTCCACCCACAACCTCTGGGAGAGCCCCATCCTGCCCCCTGCACTTCTTCTACGGCCGCTGGGGAATGCAGAGGCAGGGTTTCCTGCTCTGTTCACTGTGTTTAACTCACACTGAGCTCAGAATCTGAATTTTCATATTCAGCCTTAGATGTTACCCCTAGTTACTGAAACCCAATTCATTAAGAATTTTCTAACTGAGTTGAACAAGATGAGGGAAGTTTGGAGTGTTCAAGTTCAAAACATGGCTGCCTGGGGACCTAGCAAGGATACTGTAGAGACTTCTAAAATCATTACACAATTAGACTACCCAACCTATAATATTCTTTCAAGATCTGAAACTCAGCGAATATCAGTTTGACAAATCAGTTTGAATGCCTCACTAAACGAAAGGTATGTTATTGTCTCTCTCTCTCACTGGGTGTCTTTCATCTTTTTACACAGTTGTCCTCTCTATCTCTGGCTTATTATTGCTTTGCCCTCTTTCTTTTAATTGGCTTTTTTAGTCGGGTAGATTTTATTTTAGAAAATATATTTATTTCCTATTTTCTTTGATAATTGCCGTTGCTTTCTGATGGCCTCATGTTCTTGGGTATCAGATACCTTCCTCACTTGGGTCACCCCTCAGCATGGATCCTGTCCTTTAGAATTTGTGGTGGAACTCTCTATCCTGCCTAGTTCACTTTCCACCTACAATACGTCATGCATAGTGCCAGACATTCTTAGGGATAAGTAAAGGTGTAATGAATTCACACAGGTGTCAGGTAGGCGTTTGAATATAGGCTCTGCAATTTACTCTGTGACCCTGGGTAAGTTACTTAATCTTTCTCAACTTCAATGTCTTCATCTACAAAATGGTTGTAACTTCATAGTTTGCACTAATGGCTAAACAGGATCATGCATGTAAAGAACTTAGCACAATACCTGGATCATAATGATCTTCCAATAAATGTTGGCTGCTACTATTGGTAATATGCTAAGCAAAGTGATATTGGCTTTTTGTTTAGGAGGAGGTTATTCTCAGTGGAGGATCAGAGAAGTCTTCATATCTGAGGTAGTACTTGAACTTGCTCCTAATGGATGGGTAAGTTTTGAATGCAGTAAGTGGGAAGAAAAGATACTGTAAGAAGAAAGGGCAGAATAACTGAAGTCTCCATAGCAAGACAATATAGGCCTGTTTCGGAGGGTGGGGAGTTGTCGAGAGGGACAATGAAGCATTTGGAAATGTCTGAAAATGTCTCACAAATGCTCATATACTGAGAAGTTAGCTTGGATTAAGACTTCTTTGTAGACAGTAGTTTGAATACTTTGCTTCAGACCTGATCCTTTTGGCAGTGAGAGATAGGACACAGTAAACCTTTCAGCAGAGAGTAAAGTGGCATCAGAGAAGTGATTTAGGAAGATTAATCCAGCAGCAGAGAGGATGGTAGATCTCAACAGGGAGAAAACAGAGACAAAGAGATCAGTAAGAAATCCATTGCCATCATCCTAACGAAAGGCAAAGAGATCCGAAGATGGATAGTGCTGTTGGAAACTGACAGAAATCACAAACCTCAGACATTTTGAAAATGTAGGATTCGCATGATTCAGGGATGAGTTAGAAGTGGGGCAAGACTTGAGAGAGAGGAAAGAATTTACATTGAGGTGATATTTATTCAGATAGGAATTTATATTTTTCCACGCTCTCAGGGAAGAAATACATCCTCTAGTTAGAATTTGGCAGAAATCAAATTTGGGAGGAAGAAAGCTAGATCCCACAGAAAAAAAACAGGTTGTAGAGAAGTAGGAGAATTAGTCCATATGGCAGAAAGGGCTTGGGTGAGGAGAGAAAGGTCGTGGACTCTAGGGGCCTTTTCATTACCAGCTGGAAGTAATCCCCCCATTGCACTGAGGCAGCTTGAACAAAATAAATTCCAAAATCTATTCAGACCATCTAGCATAACATTCCCCAAATGCACACTGAGCAATGTTGGGTAAAGATGTTCTAAGAATTGCTAAGTAATACTCAAAAGTCCATCTAACTTCTAAATGTAGTAGCCTTAAGTATGGAAGGGTATAAAAATCACTTAGGGGGATTTTTCAGAATGTGTGTTCTTGGGAGCCATCTCTATAGACTTTGACACAATTGATCTAGGGTTGGGGCAGGCAGAAATAGTTTACAAAATCTCCCTAGATGATTCAAATTCCTTTCCTTGATTAAGAAAGTGACTATATGCTTAAAAAAGAATCCTCCTTTCAGATACATATACACACATACACACACAGCAAAGCAGAGGTCCCTCTGATGTGAACATGACCACATATGCCCAACTCATGTCTTGTAAAGAGCCAATTAATGCCAGAGGCTTTGGAGTCAGACTTCCTGAGTTTAAAGCTTAGTCTTGCTACTTTTTAGATGTATTGCCCAGGGTAAGCTTTTTAACATTTCTGTGCCTCCATTTTCTTAATTGCAAAATGGAGTGATAACAGTATCTATTTTATATGACTTTTTTGTGTTGATTAATACAGAGTCTTTAGAACAGAGCCTGCCATACATGAAGGACATGATATAATCATCTATCATTATTTGGAGTTTCTAGACAGTTTTACTTTAGGCTGTCCTGTTTGTTGCCTAGTTGATGCTGGGAGAGGCCAGAGCCAGCAGTATCTACCATTTTATATTTCATGATATAACCAGATAAAGAAGAGCAAAGTGCTGATATCTGGCACAGTGTCTGACTGGAGAAGGTAGGAAGATGGATCTAGATCCAGAGACTTGGGAGTATTAAGTACTGGGAAATGGGTCAAGCTATAGGAAACAAGATTCAGATGCCTTCCAGGCCAATGTTTGGTATCAGAGAGGCCCATAAAAAGTCAAAATGAGTGTTCTGTTAGGAGTGGAAGAATTTTAGACACCCAACCAACCAGTAGGAATCATGAAAGAAAAATCAGGATGTAGCCATAGGGCTGTGACTCAGAGCAGGTTCCAAGCTATACGTTGTAAAGAAGAGAATTAGCAATAAGAAGTCAGGGATTCCAGTTTAAGTAAGTGAACAGAAAGTCAAGAAAAGACAAGTATCGATTAGGAGGAACTTAACCCTGAGATCAAGAAGTGAATTTGATACAAGTTCTAACTGTCATATTATATATTGAATATAGTTCCCAACTATATAATGTATGATAATTCCCATATTACCACTTTTTACTTGCATGCATAGGTGATCAGAATTTAATTTCAGGAGGAGCAATATATAACTTGCACATTTCCGTGTTCTTATGGCATTGTTGTTGATTCTTCAGATAAATATTGTCTTCTTTAGCTTCTCTTTTATAAGATAGTACAAATAGTCCTTTGCCTTAAAGAGCATTGCTTGACCATCACATGCCCAATAATCTGATTTAGGCCTAGCAGAGAAGGAGTCAGGTGGAAAATGGAGCCTTATTCACCTTTGCCTTTGGTTATTAAAAGCACACATTTTTTAGATTCTCCACACTTGGTAAGTGTAATATTAAATGATCCTGATTTTCGTTGACCCATTGGGCTATGCTTTTTTTCAACTGTAATCATTTTTGATAACTTATAATCAGACAATTTAGACATTTATGAATATTTTTTCAAATAGTTTTTGACTGTCATATTCTGTAGTAACCAATTGTTTAAGCAAAAATCAGTAAAAATACTTATTAGCAGCAAAAATAGCTTTTTAGTTTTAACCCAAATTCTTTATATGGCTTCTGTGATAGGATTTGTCTCTGACTAAGGAAGGACTAATTTCTATGCAAAGGATAGGATTCAGATTTAAAATGGTAATCAAGCGGCAATATACCCGGGTTGAGAGATGGAGGTTGTTTGTGCAGGATACTAGCAGTTTCACAGAAGGCAAAGAAACCACATAAGAATTCTCATAAGTAAATGATGCCATCAACTTTCACAAGTCAGGACAGAAATGTCAGCATTTGAACCTGTTCAGACCAAACCTGACCTGAAAATTCTTTGAAGATACCACCACCTCTTGTTTTTTTCTTAATTCTTAATTTTATAAACAGTTCTACTTACTTTTATACTACTAGGATATGGAAGTAAATCAAAACAAATGTTCTTCTTATCACACTAAAATTTAAGAGGAAATTTAGGGACATGGAGGATAAAAACAAGTCCTGTTATGCTGGAATTTTGCCATTCTGAGAGTAACAACATTCACTCTAAAAGGGAAGTATGAAAAAAAGACAGATTACAAAGAAAATAAGTGCTATGCTGGTCTTCTCTGTGTGGTTCCATTTTACAGATCAAAATATTGGGGTTCCCCAGAACATAAATCTTTTCATTTTCAAATGTAAGGATTTAAGCATATTCCAAAGCTCAAGAGAAATTATTTGTAAATAGTCTTGGATCTTTTTTATCTACTTTATCACGGCCCTTATTTACAGTGTAATTAGCTGCCCATATTTAGATGACACTATAATTCTTAGTATTGCAGAAGTGCAATTGGGTCAACAACATTTTATTTCACTATTTTATTCACTTTTAAAAGAAATACTTTAAAAAAATTAATGCCTTTTTATAAAAGAAAACACTTTATTCTATAATCAGAACAAAACAAAAATAATAAAGATATGTTAAACTCAAAAAATAAAAAATAGAAACTTTGGCACCTCTCAGTAGTAACCAGTTGCATACAAAATTAGCCCACGGCCTTCTCTTCTCAACTCTGTTAATGCCTTATAGCTCCCAAGCTTGAAATTTTTTCTGGTCCTGAAATAATTGTAATACAGACATACACACTCACACACACACAGGACTGTCTTTCCACTCTCCATTCCTGTCTCCATCATTCCCCAATATTTCCCACCACACCAAGATTTTCTATGATACAGGAAAAGCTGCTTATCAGTTGCCAAAGTAGGAATTGGTGAAGCCAACATAGTCATAGCCAGCAGCATGGCTTCGGCCCCGGGGGTCCGCATATTGCTGCATATGTGAGGCACAGAATGATACTTGTTCCGGGGTTAGGGCCTGAAACATAAAAAGAAAGAGATACAGTTATAAGGAGTTAAAATACCTGGCTCATCGGGGCTTCCATTATGCCTTAAACCCAGGAAGTGGAGAAACCTTAGAAGAAAAAGCCAGCCCTGTTCTTATCACATACTTTTCTCATAAATCTAAATTTTCTAATAAATAAAATGAACTCATCTCTTCAACTCAGCTCTTACCTGAAGAGTCTCATCTCACTTTGACTACGCTATCTATCCCATTCCCTAAATTTGGATTATTAAATAAATGGGATAAAAAATAGCCTTAAAAACTGAGTTGTAAATTTGGGATTGACCCTGATAGTCATCAGAGATTGCCTGTAGGTTTTTGAGCTGGGTCAAGACAATATGAAGTGGTGATCAAAGCAAATGATATCTAGTGCAAGACCATATCTGTGCAAAAAAAACCAAAAAACATAAAAGGTTTGGCAGGGAGGGTAGTTGCCTATAGTAGGCAACCAGGTCTGAGATAAGCAAAATCTAGAATATGATGAAAGCATAATGAGAGCGAGTGCAACTAGACTCTGACCTGTTTCATGTCCTCTTTGGTAATATAGGCCTTGCCCTCTGCTAGGGCTTGGAAAGCATTCTCTATTTCATCGCTGGACTTGATGTTCTCTGATTCCTTGTCAATCAGGAATGAGGTATAGTCTTCTCGTGAGACATAGCCCTTCCTGTGGGAGAAATGGATCAGGAACTGTGCCCTCTCAAGACAGAGAGGAAGGCAGGCCCATTTCTCATCCTACTCAGTGTCTCAGAGACAGAGGGAAACCAGATTCTCCATGTGCCTCTTCCAATTCAGTTTTCTGAGATCATGGGCTATGATCTCTATTTGACCCCTCTCCTCACATCTTTACAACCAAATAAACAGTTTCTTAAGTTCCAGACTCTGTTTCCACAGGGGTCATTCAGCTTGCCTTTCTACATAGAATTTGGGAATTTCCCATCAGCACCAGCCTCTAGATACCTCAAGCTCTTCAAGTTGAGTTGAAGACCTCTATTTCTGGTCTTCTTTGGTCCTTGAAAGAATCAGTCCCTAACAGTAATGTGATCCCTCTATGACTCTACTCCATCTTCACAAGCACACAACAACCCCACCCCCAGGAGTTGGCCTCTGAATCATCCATGTCTCCTTAGAACTTTACATACATGAAGGGATTTTTCTCTCAAGGTCCATTCTCAGAACCAGCTGAAATTCATGGATCAAACATAAACCAGGAAAGAAGCAAATTACAGATCTGGCACCTGAGTTGGAGTTAGTGCCATGAACTTCTGAGCTAATCCTAAAAGGGCAGCAAAAGCTGCCCAATTCATTTATGGTCATCTGTATCTTCCTAGTCTCAAGATGAGTTAATTTTATATTTTACGGCTCATTTTACTCTCTGTGCTTGTCCCACCAAACCCCATTCCCTGCTACGGTCTGGTCCTTGGTCTTCCTCCTACCTTCCTGGATCGACAGCATCTAGGAATTTCTCAAACTTGGGCTCAGGTTCATCCTCCTCCACCATGGGCAAGTTGTAATTGAGCACTCTCAGGCAGGACCGGAAATCTTTGTGACTTAAGCGCCCTGTCAAATTCTCATCAAAGTGTCTAAAGAATAAAAGCATTTTATCAAGTTCAATAGAGAACGAGATTAGAACAGAAAAGAACAGTTCTTGTTGAGTCAGCTGGGACTTTATTAACATGTCATAAGGTTATCAGAGAACTGAGTGAAGAGCTTGCCTGTGTTTCTGAACTTTTTTTTAACCTAATGGACAGAGGAAGAAGCATAAAATGCTGAACATAAGAGAAATGTATTTTCTAAAGTCCAGGAATCTCATAGATATATTAAAAACCATTACTTGAAGCTAAATAACATCTAGATCTTCATTTAAGATCCTACCAAGTCACACTGAAGGAAAAAATATGTCATTTGGAGATTCACTCTGAATGGTCTGGAAAACAAAGAACCAATCAACTATGAAGGCATACTCACCTAAATGTTTTGCTAAACTCCTTTAGTGTCTCCTCACTCACACCTCTGGTGTCTCTAAAAGGAAAAACACGAATTAACCCATGAAATAAAACATGAAAAT
This sequence comes from Diceros bicornis minor, assembly GCF_020826845.1. Lineage (NCBI taxonomy): Eukaryota > Metazoa > Chordata > Mammalia > Perissodactyla > Rhinocerotidae > Diceros > Diceros bicornis. The sequence goes on from NC_080743.1 coordinate 63,328,694, forward strand.
AGCAAAATACATGCCATATGAAATAGAGAGGAATTTTAGTGGGTATTATGCTATTTGAGTCATTTAGTTCAGGGGTGGCAAACTATGGGCCATGGGTCAAATCTAGTCGTGACTTGCTTTTGTATAGTCAATGAGCTAAGAATGGTTATTACATTTTTACATGGTTGAAAATAATAAAAAGAAGAAGCATGTTTCATTAAACATAAAAATTACATGAAATTCAAATTTCAATGTCCTTAAATAAAATCTTGTTGGAACACGTCCATGCTCATTCATTTATAAATTATCACAGCTGCTTTCTCTCCACAACAGTAGAGTTGAGTTGTTACAACAGAGACTATATGGGTCAAAAAGTCTAAATTATTTATTATCAGGCTCTTTACAGGAAAAGTTTGTCAATCTCTGATCTACATAATAATGCTGTCAAAAAGCTATGGAGACCTAGAGCTGCTCTGATATAATTAATTTATTTAGAATAAAACAAACTCTGCTTTTCTGCTCCATACCTTGAATATTTCTTGCAATTAGATATTTTAGAGGGAATTTTACAAAAGAGAATGCTTTATGAAGAGATCACATAAGATAGTGAAGAGACTCTGAGAATTAGATGATGAGTAGACTGAGGGGGATGGGAGCACTGTCTCCTATTTCATAATAGACCCTCATATAAAGAGAAATAGTCATTCTGTGGGTCAATAAAGAGAGAGAATATTGGTTCTAGAGATGGTGAGTGTACTATCTCTGAAGCAGCTCTTTTATCCAGTACCCCAAACTCTAGCCCTTGGAGTTAAGTTCCTAACACCTAATACCACCCACACCCTTCCCCAGCCCTGGCCACAGGCTCTCAGTACTTGGCTTGGATCTGTTGTTCCAGGTTGTGTTGCATTTGCATCCCAAGCTGGTAGAGCTGTTCCCACTGCTGGGCCAGCCCAATGGTGCTGTATTTGACGTCCAAGACCAGAGCCTCTTCTAAGCTGTCCCCCAGGTCCTCAATCTTGGTCAACTGGCGCTTCATTGCCTGGATCTCCTTCTGCTTCCTCTGGAAAAAGACAGAGAAGAAAAGAGGCAGTCACCCAGTGTGTCAGATCCAAACCAAAGGATAATAGAGACAATAAGAAGCTAATGAGTTTGGGTTTCCCATAATTGCTCCTTTTTAATTATTTTCAGGAATCTTCCTGTCCTCTGTGAAAAAGAAACTACTCAGGAAAACTACTTCACTTCTGTATTCCTCATTTATAAAATGGTAGGGAGGTTAAGTGATATGATCTCTGTCATTCTGATGATATGTAATATATAAATCTAAGAATTAGTAGTTATATACTGCAGATAGAAAAGAGTAGAATTTCCAGGATCCATGCATCATCAGCTCCCAGTGATCTGCAGAATGAATTATCTGCACTATTGTTTGTGGTTGAGCTTTCAAGCCCACTTAAGCTCCCCAGTGTTCACTCTTGGGCCTCTTTCATCTGCTTGGACAGACTTCCACAGGCTGCTCCTGTCATCCAGGCACATTATATGCCAAATTTCTGCATCTAGGCCTTGATTTCTCAACAGGGGAATATTTTTCTCCAAGGATGGAAGGAGTGAAGTGGTTCTGATGATGGACGTGGGTGTGAAAACATATTAGATATTACAACGGCTTTTAACCCTCCAAACATCAATCCTACCTGATAACATCTTACTCTATAGTATGTAAATTCTCCTATTAAATTAATTAAATTTTTTTCCTTGCTGAATGTGATAATGAAAATAAAGTTAAGAAACACTGCTCTAGTCCACTGCCTCACTCAATTGTTAAGAGATCATCTAGATTCAATTGTATCACCTTGCCACATCAAAAAATAACAGAAGTTTGCTGATGTTCCAGGTTGTAGGCTAGGATCTTTTGCATTTATTCCCTTACTTAATCATTAAAGTAACTCTATAATGTAGATATTATTAACTTCACTGTATAGATACAGAAATCGAAGTTCATAGATTTAAACAAACAGAAGTCCATGTCCATGAAGTGGTGGCCGGTGGTTAGAAAGCAAATTGGTGGCAGGGTTGGCACCAGAGCCTTAAGCTCTTGACTTTCAGGCTGGGGAGTTTACATAAAAGTATCACTAGGGTTGCCTTTAAGTGGTTTTTCTTGCACTCCTTGTAATTCTGCCAATATCCTCAGCTAATGAACACACATTACTTACTTTATTTGCTTCCAACTGGGATTCCAGAGTTCCTGTTTCTTCGAGCAAAGATCTAGTTAAGAACCAGAGGAAAACATTACTTGTAATATCAGAAGTCAACATTTCACAGAGACAGACTAACTCAAAGCCCCTATACTTCTCTACCTCTACTTCCAAGTTACATGGCCTCTCTGAAATGAATTTTCACAGCGCTAAATTTTCACAAAATCAAATCCTTTTGTCTACTGGTAACTCTGCCAGACACATGAGAAGGGAAGCAAGGCCTGCCCTGGTTCTTCTCTGCCTGCAAGAAGGCTTCCCAACCTCCCTCTTAGTTTTTATTTTCAAATATACCCTTAACCTAATGTAGGCAAGACTGTACCTGGTGGGGTGTAGGGCCAGAATGATATATACTCTGCTTCTCCTTCTCACCCCACATTTTTATTTAGGCACAAGCAGACTGAGGTGGGATGAAGATGCCTCAGTGCTAAGGTCTCCTTAACTTTCAGAATAATATAACAAAACAAACACCATAATATAAAATACTGACCCATCCAAAAAATAAGCTCTGGACATGGAGGTCCGGCAGGAATCAGAAGAGAGAAAAGAGAAGACATATATTAACATGGATTACTTCAATAATCTTCTTTCCTCAAATTTATGAAACATTCTAAATCTTTTATAGCCAGAAAATATGAACCTGTTCCACCCACTGTTCCCAAAGTCTCTCCCACACTGAGAAGCTCAGAAACTTCTGTGAGGCTCCTTGCTTTAGAATGAAGAGCTCAGGTGTCAGGTGATATGATCAGTGTTGGGCACACGCTGCCAGGTCATGAGGAACCAAGACCAGAGACAGAGGAGGCTGAGCTGTGTTTCCTCTGCCTTCTGTCAGACTTTTTCTAGCCATGATACAGAGTTTCTTTTGAGTCATTGTCTGATTTACCACTGAGTTTGTAGGAACAGTATATATAACAGATTGTCTAAACCACCACTTTAACTCTCAAAATTCCAGAATTCTGACCCACCTACTGGACACAGTCTACCAACTTTGACCATTTATGCTAACATATTATACCTTTTAAGTTTCCTCTTTACCACGCCATTTGTCCCAGAAGATATGACAAACGTTATTTTCACATATAGAGCATTTTGCATTTAATAAAAGCAATTAGCATATATTATCTCATTTGATTCTCATCACATCTTTAGTAGGCAGCCAACATAACAGCTTCATATTAGGAGTTCACAGTAGGCTCTGCTTCTGGTCGTGCTAATAAATACACTATAGGTGGCCTTGAGCAAGTCAATTTATCTACTGAACTTCTTTTCATACTTGGAAACAAAGGTAATAAAATCTGGTCTGTACACTTCTCAAGGTTGCTCTGAAAGTTAAGTGAGGCAATAGATACAGAAGTACTTTGTAAAGTACAAAGTGGTATGCAAACATAAAGGATTGTAATTATTTTTGGACTGCAATTACAAGCAACGGAAGAAAAAGTGAAAGTATCAAGGAGATAATACAGAAGCATTCACAATGTGCAGTAGGATGCAATTCTCATTTCTTGATTTTGCAGGGATTGATTTAGAAAGCAGTCAATTTCAAACATAAAACACAGGCAGGATATGGTGATTTTAGGACAGCATAAATGCTGTAGACGTCCCTCCTCCTCCCCTCAGATTTGTATTTCATCCCTATGGTGAGTGGACTAGGTGTCATAGGGATCATGAGTTTCAAAGTGGCACAGCACACCTGGTCTCCAAGATCCATTGAAGAAAGGCACTGGCATTCTGTTCAAAGTCCTGGCACATCTCAAAGTTCTTGACCTGTCTTGCCTCTTCTTTTTGCAGCTCCTGCTCGCGTTCCTAAAACCCCAAATCACAGATAGTTGGATACACATTGAAGATCTTTCTTTGCAGTAAGATAACTGGTTCCTGGGCTCAGCTGCACATCTTCTCCCTCCCAAATCTAACCTATTTTCCAGAGGCATGTGCCGAGTTGCTCATATTTCTTTCAGTCCACCTCCTCTCATCTCCAAAAGGTGAAGAAAGCTTATGTCACTTGCCATAAGTACTTGCAGGTGTCTCTAAGACCAAGCCCAGTAACAAATAAGCTAGTGATCAAGGCAAATCTTTCCTCTTAATTTTTTTCTCAAATTTTTTCCAGGTGAAATAACAAAACAGCCTTAAAGGGGAAGGTAGTAGTAACAAGAGTTACCATCTAAAATTGGTGATATTATGGGGTAATATTTCTTTGTTAAACTTTTTTATATTTTCCATAGTTTCTATGATGAACATCATTATAGGCAGACAAAAATTAAATACAAACACTTAAAAAGGCACTTTTGGAGGTGTGTATAAAATAAGGAATGTCTTAGATGGGAGGAATATATAGACTCTGAACATATATTCAAAGCTTCATGAACTTTTCATAATTCATTTTTAGAGCCACCTCTTGGAGGTTGTTTTTGCTACCCTGAATCACTCTTCAACACCCAGAAGCTTGAGACTGTCTAAACTATGGGGCATTGGGCTATACCTATTGTGAATATATTTCCAAATTTTTCTTAGACAATCCTGTCTCTTGAATGCTGTACCAGTGTAATTATTGATAATGTTCCTTTCTTTCTCAAAAGTCCCCCAACTTGGAAAATAAATTAAGTGGTTATGCTCATTATAGCCAAAGGAAGTCTCTGCTGTGCCCCAAGTTACCTTGATGACGTCAGATAGGTGCTTCCAGATCCTGTCTAGTACTTCTACTGTTAACCAGGTATAAGGGCTGGAGGGCACATTTAAGGTCTTAATCTGCTGGTCTAGCTCCAGTAAATCATTGAAATATGTTTGGTGCTTTTCCAAAGAGGCCAAGAAGGCCTCATGGTCCTTCTGCAGCTGCCGAATCTCATTCAGGGAGACACAGTGCACAGGCTCTGACAGGTTTTCCTCAGCATGTTCACACCAGTTGTTGAAAGCTGAAGCCTTGTGTGCAAATTTCATGAATAGCTCCTCAGCCTACAGAGAAAAAAAGACATCTCCATCTTTTCCAATAAAGTTCCTCAACAAAAGAGAAGACTGAGGATAAAAAGAAAAATGGTTGTCTTCCAATATTTTTAAGGTCAGCACTCTAAGATGGCAGAACTAAAACCAATGAGGACCACGTGATCCAATGCCTGGACTGTGAGTTCAAGGTACAAACTCTGGTCCTGGTCTTACTACGTGCAATTAGTCCAGTCTTCCATCATACAAGCAAGGAGGTTGAATGAGTTCTAGAGTTATTTTAGCTCTAAGGTTCCCAAAGTGGCCAGGGTCATTTTCAATGATAAGATTTCATCATTTCTTGTTCTGAAGTCTGTGCTCCAATTCTACCTGGCACATAGTGAACATGCCAAAATAGATGTTAAATGAATGAGTGGACAAATGGTTGAATAAACAAATCATTTATGAGATAGGCAAATCTATCACATCCTTTATCCTCTTCCTCTTTTTCTCTGCTCTTCTGTCTACCACGCCTCTCTAACATCTCTGTGTATACGGAGTTCTTTTCCTACCTTCCTTCTAAAGCTTGTTTAGGGCTCATCTCATGCCTGAAGCCCCTGCTTAAACCCCTTTCTTACCCTCTAACCTGTATCCCTAGCCCTGTATTACCCTCTGGAGTTATCCACATGCCCTGAAGGACTCTGAATTTCTGAATGAGAGAAATAACTTGGATTGTTCCAAACAGTAGGTAATCAAAAATAGTTTTAGAGTTAAATGCATCATAGATTTTGGGTGAGCAGATTGGATTTCCAAAGAGATTCATATTGTGCAAATGAGTTTTCATCCACAAACATAGCGGTTAAAGAGGAAAAAATTTGTGGCCCAAATAAAAGGGAGATTCAATTCAATGTACTACACCATTACATCTTCCCTCTGCTCATTTCAGCAATCTATATGCTAAAACAGATCAACATAGAGAAAAGTAACATAGCTCCTACACATGGAGGACATGAAAATCTAAGTACTTCATATTATTTTCATAATATTGTGGATCAACTGACTATTTTACAAAGATTTTATAACCAGAAAATAAAATAACAAAACTCTTTGCAGTTTGAAAATCAAGCAAAATAGAATCAGAATATGAAGTATCTTCTTATGTAGATTATAAATGTGTGTAAAGTCACCCATTAATTGATTTAATTTTTTACACCCATGTCCTTCAATAGAATAGAAATTAACTAAGGGTCCGGACTGACTGATTTTTATTTTTGCGTTTGTTTCCTAATTTCCCTAACTCCATACTTCAACTTTTTAGGTACAATACTTCTTATGGTCTAAGAGTGCTCAGTGATTTCACCGACCATCTTGACTTCCTTTTATTATTGATATTTTTTATGATCAATATCTAATACCTTAGCAGCCACTACTAGAAAGAATCACTTATATCGATATAGAACCTAATGGTGTATATTGCATTTTCAGGTCTTTTATACTTTTTAATAGTAATAACACAGAATAGCAGGAGATGGTGGTAACATTAGCCTATTTCATAAATGGAGGAATCAAGGTTCAGAGACATACACAAGTTCTCCCAGCTAGGAAAGGTCAATACAAGGCGAGAACACAAGTTTTACTTGTCTAGTGTTCCTTTTATTTGAGTTAGAGAAAAGCACAAGGACAACCTTAACTCCTGCCTGCCAGTTTTAGTTCTTCCACACACTAAGATCTTCCACTATCTTGTCCCGTCTACCTCTTTGATTACATGTGCTTGGCTTCCATCTCGAGTCAGCTGGATAAATGATAAATCAGTCTAAAAAAACCTTCTTATCAATCTAAAAAAATAAATTACTTCATGCTCAATAAGAATGTCTCCCGCTACAACTATGATATACAACTATGTACTGGGGCTTTGGGGAGGAAAAAGAAAAAAGAGGAAGATTGGCAACAGATGTTGGTGCAGGGCCAATCTTCCTCAAAAAAAAAAAAAAAGACTATCTTCCTGATCCTTTACAATGAACTTATTCAAAAGTCTACAGATTATCTAAACATGTTTCCAGTATCTACTTCTGGATTCCATAGCTAATATACAGATAATTGAAGCCTGATCATGGCTCACAGATTTTTCTTTTTTTTTTTACCTCCTGCAGGGGCTGCTGTTTCTCCAGCAATTTCTGTCTGTGGGCTGCACAGGCTTCCAGCAGCTGTTCCCAGCGACTCAGCAGGGCAGTGTGGCGCTCCTCAATGGCTTTGGTCTGGCTGTGCTGAGCAGCCACTAGTTGGTCCTTTAGGTCAGTTATCTCAGACAGTCTCTCCTGCTGGAAGCTCTGCAGACTGGCATCCAGTGTGTCCTGCGAAAGACCCATAGAGAAGCTGTAAACAGAGAAATAATGCAGATTCCAAGGGGTCATTCACACCTAGGTTCCACCAGATTTTTATCATGAACGAGATAAAGACCAGACAATAGTTAGAGTGATGACCAAAGAAAAGGAAATCTGACTTAGAAACTTAAGTGAACATTTAGGATTGGAATTATGGTTAAATTCCAAGGGATATGTGTTCTATAATTAGATTTTAGGTTAAGTGTAAAGTTAATATTAAGGGAATATTGGAAGATGCATGATATGACATTCCAAATTTTCTGAATCAAATCTAAATCCTTCCTACAGCTCGCATCCTTTCTAAGACTTTATTGTGTCACTTGTTAGATTTTGTGTGCTCGTTAGTAGCAGTGCACTACTGAAGATCCTGGAAGTGTGCAGATTAACAAAAGACCTCCCATAGGTGCCAGTTATACAAATGATATTTTTGTGGACATGTTGATATCAGAATCACAAAATTTGGGATGTTCCATTTCCAGCTTTAACAGAGTGGCTTGTATTGGACCAATTCACCCTTTGAGAACAACTTTAACTACTGGATAAAAATACAAAATATCAGTTGTTTTTGATAAAAGTACAAGAAATCAGAATGCAACATAGGTGGCTATAACTTGAGGGATCAAAATTCCAGAGAGAAGGGAATAGTATTAAAGTAAAACAGTAATACTCTCTGTCGCTTTTTCCTCTGAAGGACAAGCTGCACAGGATAAGAGCTTGAGGAGAAAGCAGCTGCTCAGAACATTTGACAATCTTATGGCGGTAAAAAGACAAAAATTGGAGTTCTGGGAACTGGGTCAACAAGAATTTGAAGAGTTGTTTAAAGAGAACTGCAGAAGAGTAGGTTCAATATTCTCCCTGTATTTTCCCCTCAAGGCATTTCTAGATTCCTAAACTGTACAGGACACAAGTCCTAGAAGCCAAGCAGAAAACAGTAGCTAAGACTCTAAATGCTAAGTAGAATATTCTGTAGTCCCACAGTGCTGAGTTCAGGACATATCAAGCAGGAGCAGCCCTGGTGAAAGAGGTTTAGTTGAACTCCCCGAAAGGTCTTAGGTGTAAAAGCAAACTGGAAAAGGCTAGTCCTCAAAAAAAACTGAATTATGTCTTGAGTAACTTCAATCTCTGCCAAAAAGTAGGGGTTGGATGGAAAGATGGAGGGTGTTAAATTACAGCTTAAAATCAAAACTCATGAATTACTTTAAATGAAAATGGCTCATTATTCCAATAAAATGATCAAATTAGATAAATAAAGTAATACTTAACTATATGATATTCATAAAAGACACTCTGTACTTCCACGTTCATTGCAGTAGTAGTCACAATAGCCAAGATATGGAAACAACCTGAGTGTCCATCAACAGAAGAATGGATAAAGAAGATGTGGGGTGTGTGTGTGTGTGTGTGTATATATATATATATATATATATGGTCAAATATATTGGCCAAAGGGTGCAAACATCCAGCTAAAAGACTAACAACTTCTGGAAATCTAATGTACAGCACGGTGATTATAACAAACAATACTGTATTATATACTTGAAATTTGCTAACAGAGTAAAACTTCAGTGTTCCCCCACTGAAAAAAAAGGTAATTATGTGATGGGATGGAGGTGTTAGCTAATTGGTAGTAATTATTTTGCAATACATAAATGTATCAAATCAACAAAAATAAAATAAAATATAAAGACATAAATGTAAAAAAAATAATTAAAGGATAGAAATAGATATATACTGCAAACACTAAGCAAAAGAAAATTGGTATAGTATACTGGTATGTGAAAAGAAGACTTTAAATCAAAAAATTTTATTAGAAAGAAGAACATTTCATAATTAAAAGTATCAAATCGTCAAGATGATTTCATAATTCTAAATGTCCACACAACTTTTAACCTAGCCTCAAAATATATAAAAACAACAAAGTATTAAAACAACATGATTAATGACCAAAATCTGTTAGTTAATATAAACCACTGTAAAATGCATATTTTTTTCAGTTGTAGGTAGACTATTCACCAAAATAGACCATTTACTGGATATAAATCAAGCTTCTAAAATAATATAGAGTATATTTTTAAAATAAAGTGGAATTAAACTAGAAATAAATATCAGAAAAGATAATGAGAAAATTTCCAATGTTTAGAAATCAAACAATACGCTAGGGAATAACCAAAAAGTTAAATAAGGAATTACATCAGAAATGAAAGAAAATTTTTAAGGGAATGATAACAAAATAGCATATGAAATTTGTGAGATGTAGCTAAAGTTTTGTTTAAAGAGAAATTTATATCTTTAAATCAATAGAAAAGAAAAATGGCTAAATATTCGATAATCTAAATATCCATCTCAAGAAATTTTTTAAAAAATCAAGTTAATCCCAAAGAAAGTAAAAGAAAATGATAGAGATATAAAAAGATATTAATGGAATATAATACAAGGATATAACAGAAAAGAACCAAAAAGTTAGTTCTCTAATAAAAATGATGAACACCTAGCAGCAAGACTGATGAGATGGGGGAGGGAGAGGAAATGGAAGGGAAAAGAGAAAAAATTAGCAAATTATCAATATCAGAAAGGAAAAAAGGAACAATATTACAGGTCCTACAGACAATAAAACCACAAAATTCAGGAATGAAATAATCCTATGTGTTCAGCTTCTATGTGATGTGTTTCTTGGACTTCACTGGTGTCTATCAACAAGGCAGCCCTGCTCTCACCTGCTTTGCCAAGAGAGTGAGGAAGGCAGCGAGGTCTGCACCATTGCCATTGATCTTCAGGCTTCTTTCCTTTTCAGCTAAAGAGCAAGGATCATAATTAGAGGGAGAAGACAGTTGGTCCTTGAAAAGGAATGTTTACTACAGGACACAAGAAAGCCTCCTGACTCTCAAAGTAGGTGATTCATTGGAATATGAGAGCAATGGGGACCAGTGGATTATTTCTCTATACTTACATAGGATAAAACTGACTGAAACAGAGATAGGGCCAAAAGAACTTCTGAGTGTTTAGAACAAAGGAAAACTTCAGATTAGACATAAATTATAAGTAATCAAACACACAGCTTATTTCCTAGAATATATGTTTGCCCTGCTTCTATCTTTCTGAATATCACATCTGAAATCACCAATTCCCAACAAATATGTTCTCTGGAATTATAGTACTTAGTCACCTCATCAGCATGTTTCTTTGTGTATGTGTGTGTGTGTGTGTGTGTTTACACACATGTGAGTGTAATTGTATCCAGGAAGGATAGAGTGGGTGATGAATGGACCATCTCTCTTTTCATGGTAAGAAAGAGCCCCAGGAACCATTCTATACATAGAATTTATCAGCATTTCTCAAACCCAAGAACCCTGGCTCTCACACATATACCTATCCAGGCTTCTACCACATCAGCCTTCCAGTTAAATTGCTGAAAGGCATAATCATCTTCCAATTGCAACTTCCAAGCAGCTATTGCCTTGGACAGAGAAGGGGTCTTTTGATTCAGAACGTCTATCTTGGCAGAAATCTTCTCCTTCTGCTGACTTTCCTCCTGCAACAACAAGGTTGAGTGGAGAAAGAGAGAAACAGATATATTGATGAGCTTCCAGGGTTAGAATTGTGGATTCTTCAGTGTAATTATTCTATTATTCATCCATGTCCCAGATGCTTATTTCCACTCCAGCATTTGGACAATCTTCTCATGTTTGTCCACAAAAGTGCTATCTTTGTAGCTGTAGCCGTCTCTGTTTAGGATTCTTTGTATATCACTTAGATCATTGAGGGTTTGTAAAAACAAACATTTAACTAAAAGAATGATTCTCACATTGCAAAGAGGTTTCTGGTGGTCTTCCTCCCTAGAAGGTAGCAAAGAAATTTCTTCACATTCTTACAATATTCTGTAACCAAAGCAAGTGATAAGATCTTTATAAATGCTATGTTCTGCATACAATAAGAGTCAGAGTATCAACAAACGATATAGAAAATCTGAGAGGTATACCTATAAGAACTTGAAAAAAAGAATTTCCAGAAAACAGCAATTGAGTAGATAATTATTTGCTGACAACAACAAAAACAAAGGCAGCCAGGAAGAGATTATTAAAGTTCTATGTATGATTTAAGCACTGCTCATGTTTCTATATTTGTCCCAATCCCTTTTTGAAAATGAAAGTTTGACCTAGAATCCCTGGAGTTACTCACCTTGCTCAGGATGTCTTCTCCTTGAGCACAGACATTTTGCACTCGGGTCTCATGGACAGCAAAGTCATTAGCCAATGTTTCATGCTTCTTTAGCAAGCTCTGCATAAATGAGTCAGTGAGAATCAAAGCATTCAAGGCTGGACAATCCATCCCACCTACATTCTGACTGCCTTTGATGCCACTCAGCTAACTTGGCAGCATCAGTGAGTGTCCACTTCTTCCTGCACAGCTCCACTAAATTCCTCTCCCAGAACTCTTCACTTGCCAAAAAGGGCAATCTTTACAGAAATAAGAGAGTCACAGGAATACAAATGACGCTCCTTCTAACTTACTATGTGAACTTAAGCTTTTTTCGATTTGGGAATGAGAGTGTTGATCAAGGTCATATATAAGGATTTCTCCATATTGAAATATATATAATTCTGTGAAACATTGTATCTAGCAGAAAAATATTAAGTATCAAGAACATCCTATACTAAGAATGGATCCTAAAGGGAGGTAAAGAGAACACTGAGCTGTCTTTGAATATCATTTTAAATCTTCTCTGTTTCTAACTGCTCTCTGGAACCATGATGTCTGTGTAGCTGGTTTGATGGAGAAAGGAGTGAGGAAGAAGCACGAGTAGCAGTACTTTTCCATATTTCACTGTATTTTCCTAAGTGTCATTTATATCAGCCCTCACCACTATCACCACCACCACTACCATCCACAGCTACCACTGCTGACTTTTTGCCTCTTCTTGTCATAAAGGCACCCCATCCATTTTTTTCTACATCACATACTAATCTAGGCTAAAGGAAGAAACAGATTCTGTATGTTTCTGTTGAACAGAAAAGTATGACAAATGTGCTTTTTAACTATCACATTTTGAAAATAAAAGAATTTCTAACACATGGTGTTCTTAGGAGTTAAAATAAGATGGTTATTCTTTTTAAGACAAGGTGAGCTACAGTATATTTTATGATTGTATTATGTTTCATATTTACGCAGAAATTATAAATGAAGATTGGTCAGAGGATTCACAATATAAGATTGACTATCTGATTTAACCATTTTTTACATATGTGTGTTTTTATACAATTCACGAAATAAAGTCTCTTTATTTAAGGAGAAGATGAAGTAATTGGAAGAAAAGCTAGATTCAACAATAAGTAAACAACTCTCCTTTCTTATGTTAGCCAATCCAGATGGACCCAGGAAACTAAAAATGCAGAATGTCAATTTTTTCTTCATGAAAGATAACATAGAGGGACTAGCTGGATAGATATCTTGGGTAACTAATGAGGATTATCAATAATAAAATCTCATAAAACCTTTCTTAGAATTTGCATGTTAGTTTTAAAGGTTCTCCTTAAAATGAGCCTTTGAATATAATGGTCTAAATACACTAACTAAAGATGGAGATTGGCAGAATGGATTTAAAAGTTTGACCTAACTATATGATGTCTACAAAATACTCACTTCAAATATAATAATATAAACAAGTGTGAAAGAAATTCTTTTGCAGTAAGAAGACAGCTTTTGCCACAAATGGTACTAAAGTAATTGGACATGCATGGGCAAAACAATTAACCTTGACCTAAGTCTTATATCGGACAAAAATGAGCTCAAAATGGATCATGGCCTTAAAATTAAAATGTAAATCTCTAAACTTTTGGAAAAAGACATAGGAGAAGATCTTCATTATCTAGGACCAGGAAATGAATTTTTAGACTTGACGCAAAAGCACAATCTGCAAAAGAACTCTTAAGGTTCTTTATACAATTAAACAAATAAAAAAATAATCCATTTAGAAAATGGGCAAAAGACATGAAGCGATATTTCACTGAAGAAAATATACAGATGGAACATAAGCACAGAAAAAATGTTAAACATCATTACACATTAAAACCACAATGAGATATTCCTACACACCTCTTGGACTGCCTAAAATAAAAGGAGACAATACCAAATGCTGACAAGGATGTGGAGAAACTCTGGATCTCTCATACATTGCTCGTGAGAGGGTAAAATGGTACAGTCTCTCTGGAAAACAGTTTGGCATTTTGTTTATTTATTTGTTTGTTTGTTTATTTATTTTACAAAACTAAACATGCAGTTGCCATAAGGCCCAGCAATTAGACTCCTGGACATTTATTCCAGAGAAATAAAGACAATCTTTACATGGAAACTTCAACAAGACTATTTATAGCAGCTTTATTCATAATAAACAAGAAATGCAAACAACTCAGATATCCTTCAACAGGTGAATGATTAAACTGTGGTCCATCCATGCCATGAAATACTACTCAGCAATAAAAATGAATGAACTATTGTTACACACAAAAACCTAAATGAATCACCAGAGAATCACACTGAGTGAAAAAGCCAATCCCCTAAAGTTATATACTGTATGATTTCATTTATATAACATTGTTGAAATGACAAAATTATGGAAATGCAGAACAAATTAGTGGTCGTCAGGGATCGGGGGGCAGGAGGAAAGTGTGTGTGGCTATAAAGAAAAATCACGAGGGATCCTTGTGCTGATGGTAATGTTCTGCATCTTGACTGTATCAACGTCAATATCCTGATTATGATATGGTGTTATAGTTTTGCTAAATGTGGCCATTGGAGGAAACTGGGTAAATGGTACATGGGACCTCTCCGTATTATTTCTTATAACTGCATGTGAATCTACAATTCTCAAAATAAAAGTTTAATTTACAAAGAAAAGCCTTTGAGAGTATTTTATATGAAACCTTAAACTGCTTGAAGATGTGCAGTGGTATGCACATGTCCCAGAAGACTTTTCACACAAGAGGAGTTGGTAGTTTCAATTATATGTTATTCAGGTTTTAAGCTCCCTTTTGCCAATCTAAGCCTTTCCTTATATCATCTCATAGAAGTGAATTTATCTCCACAAAGAATTCTTGGTAAATTCCCAAGTTTTAAGGCTACTAGGCACAGTTCTCAAGATCCCAAGAACACTATTATCTTATAATCACTCTCTCAAAAGCGGTAAAAATCCACATTAACTCAAGATCACACTGACAGCTTGTACATTTCTTTACTGGGAAACTGAATTCTGTATTTAAGAGTGTCTCTAATTCATGAACTACTCTACCCACTGGGTCCTTCTAAAATTGTATTTTCTAGAAACTGCCACCAATGGCCAGACATAAGAATTTTTCCAATTCAGTGTAACATTAGTATTTAGAGAATCTTTAGAAAACCTGTCCCTATACGGAAAGGCCTTTAACTGCGATGACTTTAAGTCACAGACAGAGCACAAATCATGGGGGTAAGCTTTTGGTCCTGCCTTCACTCCTGATTGGTTCTATGAGCATGGGCAAGTCACTTACATTGTTGGACCTTGATTTTTCGTATTTAAAATTGGCAGAATTAGCCATATTTCCATCATCTTCTCCCACCAGGAGAAGATTGTAATTTCACAGGTGAAAACATGGACTACTTAAGAAAAGATTCAAATTAAAGAGAAGAAAATTGATCCATCTGGCCTGTTGCGCACCTGAGTAGCAGCCAATGTGTCTCCACAATCCCCTTGGGCAACCATAGCTTCCTTTTCACTGATCCAAGCTTCCTCCTCCTCAGCCTTCTCCATGAACTGCAAGTATTCTAGAGACTCTTCCAGTCGAAGCCCTCTATAACAGGACAGTAAGCCCCAATAAGGATAAGAAGAAACTAGTCAGCAGTGGGAGTGCAGCAGAATAACACAGTCTCACAAGGCAGCCACAGTTGAACTGAGCCACAGAACCATCTGATACGTGCCTATTGGTCAGCGGTGGTGAACTCCTGTGAAAAGGGTGAGACCCTTGCCTCAGGAGTCCAGTTTTGTGGCATCATCCACTCTCTCTAGGAATTGGGAGAAGGAAACTTTCTCCAAACAAAAGTGTCAAGATTTCAGAGTTGGAGAGTAACAGCAGCGAAGCAGTGTCTCTACTCTGAGCACTGCTGTTCTTCTTATACAATGAAGACACCATAAAATGCTAGAATCTCCCCTTTATTCCCCAGAAAAACAGGTCTTGCTACTGCCAACAAGCAGGAAATTATAGGCAGAAATTATTCTATTTGGCTATTTGGCTATATGGTTCTAATTGGCTATATGGCTCTAAGGGAGAAAATATATTCCTTCATTCTTTCAATACCAAATGCTGCACGCAGTGCTAAAACTGGTGAGATATTCAAAGTAAAACAGACATGTGGGGAATAACTTGGTATGAAAGATAACATATATACGGCAACAATGATAAAAAACAGCTGCAAGTAAGTGCAGGAGTAGAGGTATAGTCAGAACACAAGCAGCAATCACTTCTTCTTGGGGGAAATGGGGAAAAGCTTCATGGATGACGTGGCATTTGAGCAGGGACTCAGAAGATAAACAGAGGTGGGTAGTTGGGGAGAGAAGTCAATGCTAAGTCCAATACCTACAAACCAGGAAGAGAATTGAGCCTCCTATCCCCAACTCACCGAGCCTTGGCCAACTCTTTGAGCTTCTCCCAGTGTTGAACAAACTGAGCCAGTCGCTTCTGGATCTCCTCTTGCCCCACAGCAGCCTTGTCTCCTAGCTTCTTTGCCGTATCCAGCACATTCTAAAGAACACATCCCCTCCATGTTCATTACCCCGTAGTCTCTTCCCATTTAGTCATAGTTCCCTGGAAAAGTATCTAGCCCTTCCTACCCTCTAGATCATTTATAAACTCCATGGTACTTGGGGTGGTCCTGAAAATCTCGGGAGAATGAAGGAAGCTGCTGTAAGGTCTACCATGCTATACTTTCCCAAGTATTTGGACAAATACCTCAGTGCTTGCACTAGGCTATTCTCCATGATCTGCTTTATGGATTATTCATGGTCAAAGGATGACCCTGCTGCCAAGACAGACTCAGAGTTGCGTTCTTCCCATATGGCTTGGCTCAAGTACAGCTTTTGCAGATGTCCCAACCTGCATCTCAACTGTCAACCACGGTGCCCTGAAGTGTTATATGTGCTGCTTCCAGGGAAGAGCATGGGCTCCTGTGCAGAAGTATTCTATTGATTGGAGACAAAATGTGGAGAAGAGAACACTTGTGAACTCTATGACTGACTCTCTGTGTGACCTTGGTGTGCCACATTCACATTTTGTAGCATCATCCTATTTATCCATAACATGAGGGACTACTACCTCTGACTATCTCTATCTTTCCAGGTCTCATATTTGACTATTCCTACCTGGATGGCGGGTTCATGTGCCACCAGCTCCCCCTCTAGGCGTCTGTGCTTCTTCATTAAGTTTTGAACCCCCTGCAGATCCCTCCCATAGTCCTGGGAGCTCACTCGAATTAACTTATCCCTGGAACCAAGAAAGAAAACAAAAAATTTAGAGTTTAGACGTCTGAGGTCATCCTAGAACAATGGTTTTCTAAAAGTGTGTGTGTTGCTAGGGGTGGGGAGGGAGCTAGGGGTGGAGAGGGGGTAAATTCTGGAACATTCTGGTAACAACCACAAAGATAATTAACGCCAGAGGCTTTCAGCAAAACTTCTGCCTTATGCCAACATGCACAAATTAAAATAATATACTAATATCCAGCATATGCACAACTGTTAACAGCCTTCCTATTAGTTCCTCTGCCTGTCTACCTCTGTATCTTTCCATCTTTGCTCAAGAACATACACTAATGTTTCTCTTTCTAAAACAAAAAGTGAAAATCACACACACACACATATAAAGAAACAAATGTACATATATGAACTTCATAGCCTTTATTATTTTTAGCTGTTAATATTAATAATGAGTTTAGGTAGAATGAGTGTAAAGAGCTGATAGTATAGGAGTAATGGCAGTTGGATTGGTTCTGAGCATAAAATGTTTGACCATTATCATGAAGCACAGCCAAAGACTACATACACAAGATCATATTACCTTACTGTTTCTAAAAAGGTTTCCAAAATGTCCTACTTATTGCCCTATGTACAATGCTTTCCTCTAATTCATTGATTACTAGTAAGAATCATCAGGTTTGTAGAAGAGGAACATGATGAGGCAAATTTAATGACAAGTAGGGAAAATAATTTGATTTACTAAGATTTTATCAATCATATTTTTTATAGGAAAAATAGAATTAGTAATGAAACTATGGCAGGTACTGTGTAACATTCTCTGTCCAGTGTCCAGTTTGGCATCATATAAGATACAGAGAGAATGATGAAAATGATCTCATCCGCTGAGTAAGTTGTAAACGCCCAGCTGTCTTCACGATCATTACACATTCTATGAACTACCTAGAACATTCATTTTGTTCCCAGAATATATGTGAACTGCTCCCCACTCCCTCCATGCTTGCCTCCCTCTGCCTGTATCCAGTGAGAGACTTTGGGAAAAATAAAATCAACCAATATTAACTTTAGGCTAAGACACACACGATTAAGAAGTCATACCAACTGCAAGAAACAATTACATATTTCATTTCCGCATCAAGTAGGAACATGTTTGGTAGATTATCTATTCTCCTGGATTACCCACACAATGTGAGTTGGCAGTACGTACTCTATCCAGGATTCCTCATCATCCAGGTCTTGGAAGAACTGGAACAAGGCGTAATCCTCTTTCAATTTCTCATGGTGTGCAGCTGCTAAGTTCTGGACATTCAGGAAGCGGCTGTTGACATTATCTCTTTTCTCCACAATTTGGTCAGCATTGAAAGTCCCACTGGAGAGCAGATCAGTAGCCAACTGATTCAGGTCCTTGAGTGCATCCTAGAAAGCCCCAGTGTGCTCAGTGAACAGTATAGCACAGGCATTAAGTAGATCCCTGACTTTAACCATTGCTGGTTCATGTTCAAAGACCGTGTCAAACAGACTGTTTTAGAAAATAGCGAATTTGATTTTACGCTCTTTTAACTCAGATTGGATAAGGCCAAGGTCAGAGGACATTATAGAGAGCATGACTACATTACATAAGCTGCACACTTGGCCTTCTGTGTCCTGTTCTTTCAGAAGGTTTCCCATATATTTGCTTCCTCTCCCAACTAGAAAATAAGACCTTGGTGAGCCAGCACTCTGTCCCCAAACAGGACTGTCTTCTTCACAGTACTGAATTTGACATAGACTGATTGATTGAAATACTCAACAAGAACTACTCTATTGGTAACATTCTTAGACTGGCCTCAGAACACACCCAGCCTCTTCTGTGTCTATTTTCATTCTAACTCTGCCCCCTAGTGATGTCACAGGAAATAGCATCGTCCTGAAATCTTTATGTCACAGGGAATATCAAGTCCTGAAATGAACTCAGAAAGCCTCTGACTTCTTGTCTTTCCTGTGGGTATCTGTATCACCAAACAAAACTGATAATATAAAATTCTCCTGTATAAAATTAACACCTACCAGAATGTTTATCACTGCTCCTAGGATAAATCTCTGCTTGATATTAGGCTGCAACTAGAATTCTTCGTAGAATTTCCATAGCATATATGTAGTTCACTTTCATTGCGTATAACCCCATCTGATTTTGCTGTTTTTCTCTCTAACTCTATGAAATAAACTTCCATTTTCTTTCAAAGACAGATCGAATATGCTGCTTTGGAAGATGGTGAGTTTATATGCATGCATCACTAAAAAAAAAAGTAGCTTTTAGGATCCACTTCCTGGAGTCTTAGAACCTATAGTTTAATGATCATTGGTTAACAGTGACTGTTGAACAACTCTGCAGTGCATGTATTTGACCCGGTTATAATAACTGCTGGCTGAGAACACTAAGGACAGTTTTGCAAGGCTATGTTCTCAAATGATCTCCTAAGACAGAAGAAGGGAAAATCAGAAACATTTCCATTCCACCCAGAGGAGTGGGATTCCAACACTACTTACCTCTCGGGTCAACATCTCTGTTTCCAATAACTGATGCTTCTTGAGCAGGTTTCCTGCAGATGCCAAGTCCCTGGCCTGATCTTTCATGGCTAGCAGTGTTTCTGCCTGGGAATGGAAGAATAAGCAATAAAGATGCCAGATGAAAACTATCTTTAAGGAGAATAAGATTAGCAACTATGCCCTCAAACTTTTCCCAAGAAGAGTCAAGGAAACCGTTCACGCATAAATTCATTTATTCGACAAGTATTTATTAAGCTCCCATGTCCCCACCATTTCCAGGTGCAATTACCTCTGAGAGCCAAAGCTCAAAGTCCCGGATGCCTGTGTTGAACCTCTGTTGGCGACTAGCCTCATTGAGCTTCTCTCCTTTGTCAATTGTTTTCGTAAGCAGGTCGTCCCAGTGTTTCTCCAGCTCTTCCAATTGACCCTTACCAAAAGAAATTGAGGGATCATTATAGTCTTTAGGATCCTGGGTCCTGTGATAACTTGAAAGGATAATGTAGGAAGGCTCTGGAGTTAGGGACTAGTCAAAATCTGCCAGTACTTGAATGCCATACATTTTAAACCAGTTATGCTTAATCTGGGAAAACAATGGGAGATGATAGAAGATAATTTGAAGAAAGAGTCCTGGGCTGATTACAGCAACTGATTTCTTAATGCCAAAAGACTCTTGGCAGTAGGGATAGAAAATGTAAAACAAGCATGATAATACTTAGGAATTCAGTCTAAAGCTTTCTTGGAGTTCTAGGTACTCAGTGTGATGGGAGTGATAAGATCTGAGCATCACTGTTTTCCTCCTTCTTTGTGCAACAATCAGAGAAAAGACTATTAACTACAGAACATACTTCATATCCCTACACATGAAACATTTAAAAGTAAAAGATTTCTCTTCATGTGCCTTTGTAGCTCCAAACCCATCCTGAGCAGAACTCCTACCTTCACGGTCTCTTCTTTGCCATCACACGCTCTCCGCTCAATCAGGGAATTCCCCATGTTGATGACTCCTTTCACCTGCTCAGCTCGGCCATTGACTTCATTTTCAAAGGTCTGGTGCTTCAAGTATTTCCTCTGAAGGGAAAGCAGAAATTAAATTACCCTTTTATTTAAAGAAGCAAGATAAGGTAAAATTTATTTAAAAGGAACAGTTAGTGTTTCTATCATAACCAAAGTGATAATGACTTCTGAAGACCTGCTTCATATTTGCCTCAGAAGTCCCTGAAGTCATGGACAGCGGCCTAAACAGTTAAAGAAGTATTCGTTATAGGCAGATGAACAATTATCCAACAGTCTGGGTATGCTGAAGTTTTCTAAGATTCTTATTTTGAACTTGCCTGAATGTTGGTGGGGTCTTTGTAGGATTCATCACATGCTATGGGCAGCATCTCACTGATCCATTCTTCTAGGTCTTCAAGGTCACGGTAGAATTGTTTTAGGTCAGCATAGTCTCCCAATTTTGTACGCTCAGCAGTCAGCTGTTCTTTGAGAGCCTTCCATCTGGAGGAAGTGGCCAAATCACTCTCTGCCCCTTACCCTTCCCCCAAGCTCTGATATCATATCCATGACTCTTCCCATTTTCCAACCTGTCCCTTCTCCTCTCATTATTTATATATTTATATGCTATATATAACATAGTCTTACTATTTTCAAATATAAATATAGTGGTTAAGCCAGGTAATTTCTAAGGTACCTCCTGTGTCTTTCATTTTATGAGGTTAGAAAGTTTCCCAAAGTTTCAAGATAGTTTTAGGCATCTAGGAATGAGAAGTTTCCAGCCCAGTGGTGTAGTTGATAAGTCCAGTGCTCTCCACTTCGGTGGCCCGGGTTCGCAGGTTTGTATCCTGGACACGGACCTACACAACTTGTCAAGCCATGCGGTGACCCACAGAATAGAGTAAGATTGACACAGATGTTAGCTCAGGGCTAATCTTCCTCAAGCAAGGGGAAAAACAAAAGAGGAAGATTGGCAACAGTTGTTAGCTCAGAGCGAATCTTCCTCACAAAAAACAACAAAAAAAATGATGTTAGAAATGAGAAGAACTCAGAACGTTACCCCCATCCTTAATGCTAGCAAAGAGGTCACTTTGCTACATCTTCCTCTAGCTCACAAAACAATTGCCCAGGCCTGACCTGTCTAGCACATGTTTGAGCCGAGCAGCAATCTCTTCCTTGGCATAGTGGTCATCATCTATGAGCTGATCAGCAAAATGTTCTAGTTCAGTGATCTTCTTTTCCTAGACAAAGGAAAAGGAAAAAGCCCAGGAGGCTGGAGTTTACGCTGTTATTGCCATCTCTGACCCCTCCTAGAAGAGAGCAGAGATATTCTTTGTGGCTTCATGAAGGGAAACAAAATCAGGGCCAAAGAGTAAATGCCTTACAAGGAGGTGGATTTCAATTCAACAAGAGGAGAAACAATAATGATTCTGAGATGAACTACTTGTGTGGTACTGAGTTTCTTAAAGAACAGACACTTCCCATGGCCAATATCCCACTTTCTGCATTGGGTAGGATATTGGAATAGACAGTATATAAAGTCACTTCTAGTTCTAAAAGTTGGGTTTTAAAAGGCTAGACTTAAAGTTAGAAAATCCAATGCCACACCGTGACTTGGGTAAGACTAAGCCACAGTTTCAACCTGCCCCGCCTACCTCAGAGTTTTCTGTAAGAAGCAAATGGGAATAAAAATACTTCTAAATCTTAAAACCACATATATGTGTAATATTTCTGTCATTATTACTAACAGCTATTGTTGGAACTCTTGTACTATTTGTTATTACCTGGGCAGTGATTGCTTTGTCCAAATCATCGCGTTTCTTCATCAAGGCCTCCAGACTGTCTAATAAACCCTTATCATCTGACCTCAGGACATTCTCACGTGCCGCCATCCAGCTCTCAGCCTGATCACAGTTCCCTTGGAACAACTGCAGGGAATAAAGGTAGAGGTAGATGGTATATCATTCCAGGGGACAGAGGAAATTATCTTACCCTTCTCGTTTGATATTGATATATGGGATTCTTTAAGGGGTGCTTACATTCTTCCGAGAAACATTCATACCATGAATCTGAGCTATACTGGACATTTTACTCTTCCCTGAAAACACATTTTATGTTTTTATATAAGCTATATTCCATTGTTGGGGTGCTATTTCCCATATCCTACACCTGGTGAATACTAGCTGGTTATTTCTTTAAGACTCTGGTAAACACTATCTTTCAGGGTAGTCTGTGACACTCTCACTCCCTTCCCTCTAAAGCATTAATCACTCCTTCTTCTTTATCTTCAAAATATTCATACATTTTTGTTTTATTAATAATCATCTTACTGTACTAGAATGATTTGTCTACATGTAAAATTTAACTTCTTAAGAAAAGGGACACTATCTTACTAATTTTTCTGTTCCCAGGGCCCTGTATACAGTAGGTTCTCAATAAAAATCAATCAATCAAACCCTCAATCAATACATAAATTATAATAACCCTGCTTCATGCCCAGGACTGACTCTTATTTTGTTTGGTGCTTCTAACAGAGATAAGAGCAAAGAACATGAAATGATCAGTCTACAAAGCAGAGAATACAATGTCAGATAATCAAGAGATATCCTTGTGCTTACCGCATGAGAAGCCCAGTGAAATGAGTGCCTGTACTAACCATGTAAAATTGCATAGAAGGAACAGACTGAGGCTAATTCTGCTTAACAACTGGGAATTTCCGTACCTGCAACTGCAGACACTGATTTAGCATCTTCTTGCGTTGTTCCCAAGCTTTCTCCAAATCATCCCTCTCTAGTCTGACAGCTTGAAGCTTTTCTTGAATTTCAGGGCTGGCACGGTGCCCACTGTTTATAAGTTCTGCACCAAAGTCTTCTAAGTCCTGGAAGGTGGGAGCCTTGGCCTCCATGTCAGCATGATGCTCCTGTGGGAAAAATGGAGAAGAAAGTGATGAGGCCAATGACATCTCACCAAAGTTGTAAAGTAAGAGAAGGTTGTGAGGTCATGTGATCAGTGGCTATGGCTTTTGTAGCTATACCTGATGTCGCTCTATCAAGATCTCGGTGCCAATTAAATCCTCAGCCAGCTCCTGTGATGATACCACACCACTAATGCCACTGATCCAATTCTGTAAGTCCCTAGAGAAATAGACATATTGGGATTGACAAGAAAACCTTGCAACTTGCTACAGGGCTGTCTGTCCTTGGGCTTTTTCCTCTCTAGAAAACGTTTCCAGATTAACACATTCTATTTGGCTTTATATGTGTCACAGATCTTAGGTTTGTTATTTTCACTGTGTGACTTAAAAATAGCAATCCCTGGCATTTGAAAATCTCTTCACATGTATTATCTCTTTCAATTCTTGCAACAGTCTTGTATAGAATTCTGGGAATTCTTTTGTTTCCATTTTGGAGATGAGGAAGTCAGCCGAGAGAATGTAAGTGATTTGCCCATGTGATATAACTAAAAGCAAACATCTGGACTAGAACCCAGACACTGGAATTCAGGACCAGTACATACTCAATTACTCCTAATGATTCTTGTTTCTTTAAAGTGGATTCTTGAATTTAAAGACCTATCTTATTATGGAATCTCAGGGAAGGCATGTCATTCCTCTTACTTTTATTCCCAATAGAATCCAGTCCATGCTTCTGCCCACCACACACATACACTCACACATACACTCACTCACACACACACACTCACACACACACACACACACACACTCCATGTTGTTGCCTAAACCAAGGCCTAATTCCCACTCCTTTAGCCATCAAGATGTTAGACAAGGGCTAAGGGCCATTTTCACCAGAGGGTAAATGGCAAATAACCATGCATTCACTTAAAAGTGTATATGATGGTCAAATTAAGTATCTCATAGAGAGTTCCCTGACACTCGTGTGCTAAATAGGAATCATTAGCTGTAGGTAAGAAAAGTCTCTTCTTTTGTAAACTCATTTATTCACTTATTCAAGCAAACAAGTTTTATTGGGTGCTTACTAAGTACCAAAAATTGTGAAAAAGACGTATTTGTGCCTTCTAAGAGTTCATGCTTTAGATTAAAAGAAAGAAAAAAAAGCAAACAAAACACAGACACTAATATCTACTAAAAAAAAAAATAACCTGTAAAGAAAAAGTGTCATTAAGAGGTAAAATAAGATATTAGAGTTGCTCTGAGACCAGGAATATTGCTTGTCCAATATTGAAGAGTAAGACTTCATAAAGGAAAGGAGGCAGCCTTTGACCTGGAATCTGAAGTCCCGGTGGAGTCTGTATATACAGAGATATATGCACATTTATATGATTTTGGGAAATGAGTACTGATGTTGTGTTTTTATACTGTGTGCAAAACTATAGCTTTCCAGAGATGATGTATTGGGAAGAGTGTTGCCAAGAACAACTACCATCATTTGCCAAAATTTGCCTCCTTTTTTTCAAAAGTATTACATCGTGAGCTAATACTTTCTGGACCCTCAATCCTAAATGCTCCTCCTAGCAGACTTATATGATGGGGCAGAATGTGGGAATTGTTGCACGATAGGGTGTGTATTTGCTAGACTCTGATAACGTCTAGACTCTTTAGGAATGCATTGAAAATTCTCTAGGATTTGATCTCAGCATTTCTAAGTGTGTCTCCTGCTCCTTCTCCTCACCCCTCTGACCCACAAAACCTGTGCTCTAGCTGCCCTCGCTTCACGGACATGCTTTACCTTTCTTATCCTTGTGCTTTTGTTTGTATGGTTCCATCTATTTGTTAGGATGCCTGTTTTGGATTGTATTATGTTCCACCATGGTCATCTGTATTCTCCTCTGCCTCTCCAGTAGAATGAAAACCCCCATATCCTACAACTACTGATAGAGAACCTTATATATAGTATAAATTCTGTAGAAGCTTACTTAATTGGCCTAGATAGCCTTACACTCCTTCAAACTTCAGCATTTTATGGCTTGAAGTACTGACCTTGAGTTATGTGTGCCTTACCAGAGGAAAGATCTGGACAGAAAGGTGCTCTCCAAACCAAGTAGCGAAGAGCACCTGTGCCCAGACTGTTTCTAGAAGCTCGACTCAGACGCTAGACGTGGAAATTGCCCACCCCACCTGGTGGAGATCTTCCTTTTGAGCTTTACCTGGCCTTGCTGAGGAACAGGTAGAATTTCTGGTCCTCCTTTAGGTTCTCCTTACGATCATTCGTACGCCCCAGCAGGTCCTCCCAGGCCTCATTCAACTCCACTCTCTGCCTCTGCAGGTCGTCAGTGGCATCTGGATGGGACTCACTGAGCCGCTCTGCTGTCTCCCCCAGTATGGTCACCTGGAGAAGTGCAGGAGCTCTGATAATCAGCCTAGAGTCACACCTGAATGCTAGCAAAAGAACAGTCCTGAGCCCTGGTGGCACTCACTCCTCAAATAGACATCAGCGGGGTACAAGAACATCTTGTTACTTTATGAAATAATGCCAACCCTTTGGTACACAAGATAACTACATGAAGTAGTCAACATGATATTACCATATGTTTTTTAAGATAAGAAGGCTATCGAACAGGGTGGTTAAGTGACTGCTAGTTAGTGGCAACATAAGTTAGTGGCCCAACTCCCAAATTTAATGTGAAGATCTTTCCAATACAGACATTTTCTGTGCTTCTTTTTACTCTGCGTGATAACGCCAAGATGTTCGATGCCTCTGACTTATCCCAGTGTGTATCAGGAAAGCTCCAGAGTTCAATTTTGGTTGGAGTAGGATTAAGCTCATTCAATTACTAGTGTAGGAAACCCTGTACCACGTTCAGGCATAGGCCTGGCCATGCTGGGTCTGGCTGTTTCCTATTTTTCTTAGGCTGCTGGCCTCCAACCAACTTTTGTACATTCTGGTCACTTGGAACCCACTAAGGAGGCACTTGGACAATAGGAGGGTCATTTCCAAAATGTTTCCCCTCCATGTTAATTGTTCCTGGGGGATGTCCTTTTAGTGGCCTTGCCTTAGGGACAGGGTACAAGAATAAGTATGGAGTAAGATAAAGAGAAATGTAAGAAGAAGGGGTTGGGAAATAAAACCAAAGAAGAGGGCTTTGATAGGAATAACCATGAACAAGAAAGTATTAGAAAAGCTCGGAGGCACGTGTCTCACCTTTTCCCCCAGGGGTATGATGTCTCTCTCAAAGCCGTCATGCTGTCGCTGAAGGGCCTGAACACTGAACAGGTCTGAGCCAGGATCCGCAGCACTGAGGGCCTGGCACTTCTTTTCAATCTGATCCTTCATGTCATCTGCATCTCTGGTAAATAAGAGTAAAGAGTTTAGGAGCAATAATGTGTACCAGAGGCAAACTAGCTGGGCTCACAAGGAAGTCATCACTACCATCATCATCACCATCCTTCGTAACGTGCTAGAACTTAGGCTCATTGAATCTTCACAACTACTACTTGAGGCATAGTTACTATTATCATTCCCATTTTGGATATGAGAAAACTGAACCCTAAGAGGCTATTTTCGCAGGGTTATACCCCTGCTAAGTGGTGGAGCCTAAGTTTGAACCAGGCGGCCTGACTGCAGAGCCACATGCTTAACTACTATGTTTCATGGCTTTCCATCTTAAGCCATTCTAAACAATCAAACTCGTCTGCATTTCAGTTTTCCCTTCTCTGAATATTGCAAAATACATTTATATACAGTGAATGTGTTTGGTTTCCATTTTGTTTGTTCATTTGTTTGCTTACTTAGTTACATGTGTATTTTTTAGTGTAGACACAGATTTGGAAATCAGACATAAAAAATTGTTGAATCGGGGCCGGCCCTGTGGCGTAGCAGTTAAGTGCACGCACTCCACTGCTGGCAGCCCGGGTTCGGATCCCAGGCGTGCACCAATGCACTGCTTGCCAAGCCATGCTGTGGCGGGGTCCCATATAAAGTGGAGGAAGATGGGCACAGATGTTAGCCCGGGGCCGGTCTTCCTCTCCAAAAAGAGGAGGATTGGCATGGATGTGAACTCAGGGCTGGTCTTCCTCCCAAAAAAAAAAAAAAAAAAATTCTTGAATCAACAGAGTCAATGTGATGTATGTTGCCCTCTACTGTCTACTTCTAGTTTAGAAGCACAATTACTTAAACCTCTTGTTTCTACTTCAAGTTTCATTCACTATCATGAAAACATATATAGACTGCTAATTATGTACCAGGGCCCAAGCCTAGGCACTAGAAAATTGAAGTTGATTGTCTGGGGGTATCCTATGTGCCAAGTGAGGAGTGTACTACTAAAGCACCTGATCTCCTATTATCTCTATCTCGGGAAGAAGGGTTATATTTATAGCTATGGTTCTACTATAGTAATTAGACTTAGGGTGTTTTGAGCAGGTTCTAGAGCAGCACTGCGTTTTAGGGTTAAAAATTCTCACCTGTGAAACATCTGGACAGCATGGGCACTGCCCAGCAGCTGGCGCTGTTCCTCTGCAAGCTGCTGCAGGGAGTCCCAGCGTGTATTCAACTCCTAAAAGAGGCAGACATATCAGACTTTAGCTGGGGAGCTAACTCAGATAGCTCAGTGGTGTCTGAAGACTTGATGGGGTTTAAATCACAATTGTTTCATGTTATCTCTTTCAGAAATTGCAGAGGTTTATTTCTCTCTCAGAAAGCTTGAGCTTGAGCCTCATTTGTGTCAGTGTGATTAAGAAAGGGATTACCTTCCTTCCCAAACTGATGTTTCAGGATGAAGCCATCAACCCTGGAGCAGCAAATGATGTTTGCTGCCACAAAGACTACATTGCAATCTCTGAAAAATAAGTGGAAAGTGTTGCCTTGGTGGTTAGAAGCTGTTAAGTTTCTCTAGGAGAAATATAATACCTTTCTGCATCCTGAATTGACTAAACCAAGAAGCCTCTTAGAGCCCTACTTTCTGCAGAGAGTAAATGAATTGTTCCTATACACATGCCTTCTCCCTCTTACCCCATGTCAACTACCGCAAAAGAGGCAGAGAATTCATCCTCGCTGGTTTATGACGACCCAGGGAGCTGGACTAGACATTTCATTAACATTCATTAGATCTTTTATGGAACCATAAGTACAAATCTGAATCAGGTCTAGAATACCCCCTCCCCCATCTCTACTGACCTATATCCTTCTCCTTCTTTCATCATATTTTATCAGAGCCTATCACTTCTAGTGAGCTTTCTTGATTCACCCCTTCCCACTATCATAGCTCCTTTATCTGCATTTTCTTTGTATCATGTATTTGAGCACTGAATTTCTTGTGTCTGTGGTGGTCATGAGGAGGTGGAGTATGTGTTGTAATTTAAGGATTTCAGATCAGTTAAAATGTGTACATGGCTGGACTATTTGGACTATTGTCTTTGACCTTTCCTGTAGTCAGCTCCACGTTGCCGTTACCTTTGGCATGTTCTCGCTGATTTGTGGAATATGAAGTTGAGTATATTTAAGTGAAATGAAGACTCCCAAAGCTCAACCTAGTAGTGAGGAGAAATGGAAGGAGCTTTAGTTACCTGCCGTATTTGAGCTCCTTCTGGTGTTAGAAGGTCTTCAAATAGAAGATCATCAGCCACCTTGTTGATATCCCTCAGCCGAGGCTCATTGGTCTTCAAATCCTGGATGGAAAAATTTGTCCAAAGCAGTGTAAATCCTCTTCTCAAGACTCTTTTATACTTGTCTGCTCATCTCTGCCTCAACTTGGCTAAAGGTTAAAACATATCACAACCCTCACTTGCAATACACAACAATCCACTGTACTCCAATCTACCACAAATAAGAGTAACTTTAAACTCCCTGACACCTGGTGGCTATCAAAAACTTGGCAAGAGAGCTGTTAGTTACCTGGAGTATGGAGTATACCTATTTTCCTAGATTTCTTAAAAATCTCTCCACAGATTAAATTACACCATCAGAGGAGTCTATAGCTGAGCCATATAATATTCTTTTATACCATTATAAACTCCTCCACCTTCTATAGAATGTCATTGACTGAGTTGCAATCTGCTTATATTAGGGTATGTTGTAAGAAACAGCTCTAGGAAGCTCATCACTATGTCCATGGTGATGATATTGTTCATTACATTATACAATGGCCTTTCAATGTGTTGTCTCATGGAAGTCTCATTTTGGTATTCTTTTACAATTTTAGTCTTGTTCCCCTTTCTTCTTTTTTTCTCTTTTTAAATATATTCCTAAATTATTTGTGTGTGTATATATATATATATATATATATATATGCACACATATATATATAATCTCTATCTCTAAGAGATATCTATCATCTATCTATCTGTCTATGGCCTTGAATTCATTTGGAAGGTATCATAAAAAAAGAAAGGAAGGAAGGAGTTTACACTCATGCTAGTTAAGATAGTAGAATAAATCTGACAGAATAAAGGGTAACGGAAGAATTTTAGGTAGGCAAAAACTTAGAAAATGTCTAGCTGTAAAGTCAGGTTGTTATTCCTATCTTCCCACCCCAACTTCTACCTCATAATTAAACCTTAAACAGAGTCCCAAAACACCCCATCTCAACCTGGGCATCAGGAACACAGTACGGTATAGGATAAGTTTTGAAGATTTAGGGAGACTAGCATTCCCAGTAGGACTTGGGAGTGGCAGGGACTGCGGCTGCAAAGCTAGGGTGACTAGTTTCCTCTGCAACCTCTTTCCATCTACAATACCCAGAGGAAGATTTGAAATGTGGAACTCTCAGTGACTTTGGGGAGGATATTTAGCAAGTATGAAGTTAAGGAGTTACTTAGGAGGAGTTATAAGATAAAAGGAAACAATGATAACCCTTAAAAAGCTGTCTAGAGGAGAAGGTTCCTCTTTCTCACCGTTTGGAACTCATCAAACTTTTTCTGAAGCTCCCAAACATCATCTAGTTCCACCCCAGTGTTATCTGCCTTTTTCTCTCGGATCCAGTCCAGCATGTCTCCTGCCTCATAGGCCAGCAAAAACTCATTGTAACGTTGCAACAGACGACGTCGGCGTTCTTCTGCACGATCAAGGAGGGAGCGGTACCTGAGTGGAGAAACGAAGAAAATGGGAGAGGAGGAACAAAAAATGGAGAAAACATAGAAGAGTAGAGGCAGGGTGAGAGAGGGAGAGAATGAAAGGAATGAAAAGGAGACAGAGGAAAAATCAAATGAAGAACAGTAAAGGAGAAGAGGAAATAAAGATGGAATGAAAATAGCACTATGAACAGAGAGATATACGTGCAGTGTTCCATTTAAAAATAATTAAAATGTCAATATTCCAATAATGTAACTGGCAACATCCTTTCCCCATCTTATAGAAGTGAAATTTCCACAGGCCTGTGGACAACTGGATATGAAACAGCCTGGTATAGTCAACAAAGTTCACATGAAAGTCAGAAGACCTTGCAATAACCTTGAAAGGATGCTGGGCAGGGAGTTGGAAGATGTGGCTCAATTGAGTGTCTGACCTCAGGCAATTGACTTAACGGTTCTGGGGGTCCCTTTCCTCACATAAAAACTGAAGTATTTGAAGGACCCTAAGTTTACTTTTAGCTCTTAAAATCTGCAAATTTGCAAGACATCTCTAATTTAACAGATGCAGTGATGAGAAGTATCTTTGGCCAATAGGAAATTTTTGGCCAAACAGTGTCCAGTTCTCCAGCCTCCAGAACTTACTCGTTCTCAATCTGTGCCTGGCGCTGGGTGATGCTGCCTGGTTCTTCTTGCCGCTGCTGCGGGAGAGTAGGAAACTCGTCGTGGGCCAGTTTCTTGACGTAGACAGCTGGCACAAAGCCCTGGTGACCATCAGCTTCCACCTTCCACCAGTCCTGAAGGGAGAGCAGATCCCCACTGCTTCCTTAGTTCTTGGAAAAGCCACAAGTAGGAGAGGCTTCAACTCTCATAACTAAGTCTCTAGGCACAAGCACAGGCTAATGGCCAAGAAAAGCAAACCTTTGCTTATGGGTGGCATATTATTTTCAGATATTACAAAGAATGGAAATAAGGAGTTTCAGGAATTGCAGAGACAAGGATCTGAAATCAAGGAATCTGACATTTGATGTTAGACCCTTAATTTTAATGAGGTTTTCAAAAACTAGTGATAGTTCTCCTAATGATGGGGCACTTTGTCCACTAGGAATTCACAAAAAACCCAGAGAGCCGGAATCGAATTGGGCTTCTTGTGGGTGGAGCATCTATGTATAACAATATTGTATAAGAACTTCTCCTCCCCTATCCATCTCCCAGAGGTCCTAAAAATTGTATGTTGCCCTGAATTTCACTTACATGAATGCTTTATGCTTAAGTATCACCCTGATCCCCACAGAATATTTTGGGAGTGTTGCTATACTAACTACTCTGGAGTTAATCTCCTCAGAGAATAATGCAATGAAATGGAGAAGCCTGAGCAGGAGAAGTGGGCACTGGCACACAGCTTATTTGATAGTAAAATATTTTTCTTCTCTAAAAAATTCACTTGTCCTCAGAGTAGCAATATCCCAAACTCTCTTCTTTTCTCCCCAATCATTTTTGGAGATTAAATACTAGAATATAAAAAAATTACTTGAGCTCTTATGAAAAATATATTTAAAATCCTAGCCAATATTTTGTCACTGTTCTTACAGGCATAAAGTCTAAAGAAAATCAAGTTGACAAAAGCCTTCTCTTTGATCAGGCTTCTTTTAACCTCAGCCATTGTTGTTCCATCACTAGGAACACTGGCACAGAAGAGGAACAAGCAAAGAGACTGGGAGAAAGGGACACATAATTCTTGTAAATATATTACAGAATTGCCCCTTATCTCCTATATTCTTTGGACTAATTACTTAAGCTACTTGAGTCTTCATTTGGTTAACTGTAAAACTGGCATTATTATCCCAAAAGATATGTGTGTACAGGATCCTATACAACATGTGGAGGAAAGAAAGTGCTCAATAAATTATGGTTATTTAAGAGAGATAACAATAGAAAAATGTTGGCGGGTCAAAATATAGATATCTGGTAGGGTTGGGAGAGATGACTGTGGAAGAGCCACCTTGTTGATGGGAAGAAGATTAGCAAAGAAAGTCACCTTGTTGATGCAACTGAGCAGAGTTAAGACATCATCTTTCTTCATCGTGACTTCTCGGTTGCAGCGGGCCTGGAAGTCATATAAAGCCACAACCCTCACTTCTCCAGCAGCTCCCTCCACTGGTGCAGCCTGCTGTTGCTGAACAAAAACAAGAAGCAAAACATGTCAGTCTACCATTGGAAATGTCTTCCTGCACAGCCTACCAGTGGTGGGCTGTCCCTGGGCCTGACAGTAGAGAGGAGCCTCAGGCTGGAACCTCTTACACAGCTGTCAGTTACTGACAGATTACCATATGTCATTTTCAGAGATACTGCTCCACTCTAACACTTCTCAGGGGACAGACAGGCTGGGAAGAATGAACACAGAGTGAACAAGTGAGTATGTAGTTTGCCAGAAACGTATTAAATACTCTAAGACACCAGTTCTTAAAACAGGTAATCAATATTTCAAAATTGTTTGAGAAAGTCAAAGACCCACTATCTCATCACGTTCTCCATTCCCTGGGCCTGTACTGACAATCCTTCCAACCCCTAGGCCTTTACATTATTACGTCAAGGAACTGTGGACTTTTTTTTTTTTTAGACATGAATGATCTACAGCACAGGAAAGGGCATAGAATTTTAAAAATTGAGAATATAAACTGAGATCAAGTATCTTGCATCTCTCTTTAGAAAGCAACCTGTTCCCCAAGGTGTAGTTGTCTCTGATTTTTACTTTCTGCAAATATCATATCTCTGAGAGAATGAAGAAAATATACTCCTCCTTGATAAGTGATGACCCACACCTTCTACAAATTGGAGTTGAAGATTTACCTCCCCTTAAAGATCCCTCTGATTTTATATCCTTCCAGCACTGTGTTTCCTCATAATATGCAATTCTTAAATCCATCCATTCTTGTTTAGGCACCCACTGTGCACAGCTTGATGAAGGCACAGAGTAGAAGTTCTGTAAAAATATATCTGAGTTGACACAGAGAGTCTATGTCTTTTGTCTACTCCCAGTGTATGAATTCAGAGGCTCTAATTAGAAAGAATTCTTTGAATGTAAGAAGTGTTTCCCTTTTCATTCCACTACACAGAGGAGACACTCGTATCGTTTAGTTGATTCCAGCTTCATCAATCTTCAGGGCACTCCTTTTCACCTCGTACCCTAGTCAATCTCATATTCTCAACTATTTGCATTTCCCATTTCCCAGATATGCTTGAGTATTTCATGCTTCAGTACCTTCACTCTCATAGCTTACTGACTAGAAAAGCCCTTCTCATCCTTGTCTGCATAGTAAACCACCTTTGTTTTAAGTAACTCAGATAAACTGGCTTGCCTCAACTATGAAAGTATTCCTATCTTCTAGCATTCTTATTTCAAGAGAATGGAACACTTCTTTCTTTGAGACCCTGTTCCCTGTTCATGTATCTATTATGTGCACTTATTTGTTAAAATTTCTGATCCCCTAATAGACTGTAATTTCCCTACAAGTCAGGGTTATTTTTTATTCACACTTGCATGTGGTAGACATTTAATAAGTGTTGGTATAAAAAAACTAAAGTAGTAAGGAAAGAAATCAGGAAGAAATATAAGAAGGCGAGATGTAAATAAAGGGAGTAAGAAAGAAGGAAGAATGGAAATATGAAAGGGAGGAAAAAGGAAAGCAAAACATAATATCAATGAACACATGACAACATTTATCGAGAACCTCTTATGGACTAAACTCTGTAAATGCTACAATTCCTGCCTATAAGGATCATAAAACTTAGTATTTTCTTCACAATTTTTTCCTGGGTTATAGGGAGTAAAAACCAGTAATAAAGAGAATTCCTTCTCCTCTGTGGTAGGGAATGTGATTCTTGCCATCCCTAAGTCCTTCTTACCTGGCAGGCTTCTGCCTGATCCCGTAGAGCTTGCATACTGTTTCCAAATGCTTTGAGATCCACTAGGAAGGCCTCGTGCTTCTTTAGAAGAGCCTGGATTTGTTGAGGGGAAGATCATCAGAAGCAAATACAGGAAGAACACTAAGCACTCCTTGGGGGGGGCGGGTTTCAACTCTTATTTTGGGTTATAACAATTGTCCTAATTCCTCGTAAGAGACACTTTCCATTTATGTAAAGTTTTTTTTTCTAAGTCTAAATTTGCAAGTATCAACAAAATAGGAGTTAAATGAACAAGAATTTCAATATTTTGCTTTAATCAAAACAAAATCAAAATTGCACATTTTATCAACACACATCGCAGCTCAAAGAGGATGATGCTGATAATGTTACTTTGTAGGATTAAACATTAGCATAACATTAGATGCCCATTTCAATTATTTCTAGTACCAAAGTTTTGTGAAATACTATACTGGTTTACCACAGGACAATGAACAAAACAAAGAAATGGATATAAAGGGTAGCTATGACCTTCGAGGTTCTTCTTGCCCCAACTTGTCTGCCTGATTTCATTTCAATGGAGTAATTAAAGTGATGATATCTTAAAACCATGGTTGGTTTGTGAAATCCCAAGGTTAGTCTGGGAAGTTTAGGATGGGACCGAGACAGGCATGGATCTCTAGTCACGCCTTTTTGTGTTTAGATAATCTCTAAGGAGTCTATGGATTTCTGTGGGATTAGGAAAATGTAGTGTATCTTTTGGGATTTCCATCAACTCTGAGGTTATCCCAGCAAATGAAGGCCAAAGGTTATCACTGTGGAAACCCCAAATAATCTAACAGAATCTGTAGCTGTCCCACAGTCTAATTTGGTACCATTTGGTGAGTATTAGACATGTCCATTCCCACGCCCATCTTACCCCAGCTGCTTCTTCATCAGCTCCATAGTTAATGTTGTCTACAATAGGCTCCTTCTCTCTAATCCATGCTTCTGCTTCATGCAGGTCAGCCAGGTACTGCTGAAACTGGACATTGGCTTCAAGATCATTCTGCCGTCTAGCAGCTCGAACCTGGAGAGACTCCATATTCTCATTCAAACTCTTAACCTTTGAGGCCACATCTTCTGCAGCAAAGTGTCCTATGGAGTAGTTAGAGAAAAGGTGAGTGTTACCCTCATTAATGTCCACTATACTTCAATCCTTTTGTTGACCTGGGAGAGAGAAAGCAAGACATGGGAATGATGCTGCATGTGGTCAATGTGACATTTTTACCCAAATTCCTGGAAATTAGAATGTTGAAAGTGAGATTAAGCATGAATAGGCATGAATGGAGGATAGATGTGTATGTGTGGTGGTGAATGGGGTGGCATAGTCTGTGATATACAGACTTGAAAATAGAATACCTATGTGTAGGCACCACTCAGAGTTCCAAAAACACGTATTCTCTAGACTAAACAGAAAATTCAGCAGATTTCCATTTCTACCCATAAAGGATTTATTACTACAGGAATTGTTCTCCCAGTCTAAACAATTACAAAACAGAACAGACTGTAAGATACAATGATTTTCAGACAATAGGCAGAGGACTGTGACTCCTGAGAGAAGGGAAAATATGAGATATGCCCTATGATTGCCACAGCTTATGCCTGGGGCAGGTTCTAGGCTGTAGTGCTGGAAAGGCTAACTCAAACAGGACTAGCAGTCACACTGGGTTGAGGAGACAGAGATCAGAGTTGGAAGAAGACAAGACAGCTAGAGCTTGTAGAACAGAGTCCTGAAGAGAAGGTGCTGCACAGAGATGGAGCTTTGAAGATAATGCAGAAAGGTCCCCTAGAGTATTTAACTGATTGCTCCTTTGCACACATGTGTAAGGAAACTTCTTGAGGAAAGGATGACTGGAAAGCAGCAGGCCAAAAAATTCCTAAGGCTTACACAGGGCTGTGAATAATTAAAATTAGCACCCACCAAAGTGGAAAGATATAACACATGAGGTAGAGTCTTCAGAAGGGTTGTACCTTAGTAGTAGATTAATCTCTAAATTAGTTCCAGAATAAAGGCTGCCCTGGAAATACCATAAGAAAGCACATTTAAGAAGCTCAATGATTGCCCAAGCTGAAGAAACAAAAAAAAAACACACACCAAGTTATATCGTAATCAAATTGCTAGAAACCAGTAATAAAAAGCTTAAAAGAGTCAGAGGGAAAAAAAAAAGACACATTACATATGCAGGAGCAAAGATAGTAATGATAGCATATCTCTCATCAGAAACTCTGCAAGTCAGAAGACAATGTGGCACCATCTTTAAAGTACTGAAAGAAAGACACTGTCAACCAAGAATTTCAGATCTAGTGAAAATGTGTTCCAAAAATGAAGTCTTTTAGACCAACAAAAGCCTAGAGAATTTATGGCTAGCAGACCTGTACTACAAGAAATGTTAGACGAAGTTCTTCATGTAGAAGGAAAATTATACAGGTAAAAATATCAACATAGACAAAGGAATGAAGAACGCAAATATGTGAGTAAATATAGAAAGGCTTTTGTTCTCATTTCTTAATCTCTTTCAAAGCTAATCTATTATTAAAGCAAAATTAATAACAATGTATGGTGGGGTTTATTACATATGTAAAATTAAAATGTGTGACATCAATGTACAAAGGATGAAAGGGGAGAAATGAAACATATTGTTTAAGGATCTTATTCTACACATGAAAGGGTGAGATACTATATGAAAGACTATGATAAGTTAAAGATCTATACTTTATATCCTAGAACAGTAGCTCTTAAATTTTTGCTCCTGGAATCTCTTTTTAATTTTATAAAGTATTGAGGACCCCTAAAAGCTTTTGCTTATATGGCGATATCTATTAATGGTTGCCATATCAGAAATCAAAAAAGGAAAGTTTAAAACAAAATAATACACAAGTAGGGACCAGCCCAGTGGCATAGTGGTTAAAGTTCAATGTATTCCACTTTGGCAGCCTGGGTTCACAGGTTCAGATCCCAGGCACAAACCTACACCTCTTGTCAGCCATGCTGTGGTGGCAAACTACACACAAAATACAGGTAGACTGGCACAGATGTTAGCTCAGGGCTAATCTTCTTCAAGCAAAAAAAGAGGAAAATTGGCAAAAGTTGTTAGCTTAGGGCGAATCTTCCTCAGGAAAAAGAAAAAAAAAAGAGTACACAAGTATATATTCCATTAACCATTGAAGAAAAGGCATTATCACACATCATGTAGATTCCAGAAAATTTCACTGTACACTTATGAAATAATGAGTGTGGAAATGCAAATAACAGCATCATTATGAAAACCACAAAACCACAACTAGAGAATCAGTATCCTGGAATAAACACACCCACACAGCTATAGCTAAGAAACAAATATGGAGATAAAATGGAATCAAAATAAATACACAATTAATCCAAAGAAAGTAGAAACTTATGGACAAGGTGAAAACAAAATAGCAAGATGCTAGATTTAAACTTAACTATATTGATAACTGTTTTGTTTTAAAATTGAGGTAACAATGGTTTATAACATTATATAAATTTCAGTACATTATTATTTATTATTTATTATAAATAAATTTACATCATTATATTTCAATTTCTGTGTAGACTACATCATGTTAACCACCCAAAGACTAATTATCATCCATTACCATATGCATGTGCCCTTTTACACCTTTCACCCTCCTCACCTCCCCCACCCCCTTCTGGTAACCACCAATCTAATCTCTATATCTATGTGTTTGTTTTTGTTGTTTTTATCTTCCACGTAAGAGTGAAATCATATGATATGTGGCTTTCTCCATCTAACTTATTTTACTTAGCATAATACCCTCAAGGTCCATCCATGTTGTTGCAAATGGCACTCAATGTATATGGTCTAAACACTTCACTAAAAGCGAGAAATTACCAGAGTGCATAAAATAAAAGCAAAGCCTAACTATATGTTGTCTATAAGAAATCTGCTTTCAATATAAAGAAACAAAGCAAAAGGGTGGAGAAATGTATATTGTGCAAACATGAATCAAAGGCAGCTGAGTGGCTATATTAAAGTCGCAGTAAGTAGCCTTTAGGATATCATCAGGGATAAAGAGGGCTATATCATAATGTTAAAGATTTAAATTCATCAAGAAGACACAACAAGCTTAAATATCTACGCATACAATAACAGCTTCAAAATACGTGAAACAAAAACTGATAGAATAGAAAGGAGAAATAGATAAAATCCACAATTACTTTTGGAGATTTCGAGGGAAAAGCAAAAAAAAAAAGATGAGTTACTATAGTAAACAGGAACCCCAAATAAACATTTTTAGATTTGAAACACTCTTGAGATCTGAATTTTTGCTCAGCAATATGAATTTTAAACTATACTTTTGATAGCTGGGTACTGGATGGTAGCAATTTATTCCTGAATTAATAGAGGAAAAATCCCAATGTAATCTGCATTGCTTGTACCGTATCTGGCATATGATGGTAGGTTCTGAACATCATATTTAAGCAGTAAGGATTTCTGAAGATAGGAAATCAGAAAGAGGAGAGATATTGAGACTGTATAAAGTAAGAAATTTAAGGAAATGTTGCTATTTATCATAAAGACTATAAGACATTGGGAATCTAACACATATCTTCACAGATCTGGAAGTTCCCATGTGAGAAAAGGACCTGATTTATTTTATGGGGCTTTGTAACTTAAATTCTGTAACTTCTATAGAAGAGCATATTGATTGTTAGAGTAAAAATATTTTATTTAAATAATTTTGGCTTTACAGAAAAATAGAAATGACTGGCTCATGAGGTAGGGAGGTTCCTATTATTAGAATATACAAGCAACATTGGATATCTGTCAGAAATGCCCAAGGCGAATTCTGCATTGTATGGAAAGGTGGATCAGATATCTTTAAATTCCCTTGAAGCCCTAAAATTGAACAAGCTTCTTCCTATAAGTTTGGCATAATGATGATTGGGAAACCCAAACTCAATCATACATACCTTCCTCTACCATTTTGTTTCCTCTCTCTGTTATTGCTTGGATGCGTGGCTCATGGCTGACAATGTCAGCCTGGATGACTTGGTGTCTGTTCAGAAGATTCTTGGAGGAAATCAGATCCTTGCCTACAGAGAAAAAAAACTTCAAGGTCTGGTATTGTTCTAGTGTACGGAATAAGAAGAGGCTACTCTCCTTCTTTATAACTCTTGGATCTATGAGTTCTTCCCTTTGAAGTTCTAATCATTGAATGGGCCACCTGAAATTTATACCATTTGTCTGAATTAACTCTGCTCAGCTTTGTTCTTCCCCCTAGCTTCTTTGTACTAAGAAAATTTCATTCATTATTCTACAAAAGATAATGAATAAATGACTACTCTCTTTGGAAAATAGGTAGAAAGGCAAATAAGGCTTCAGTTCAAATTTCCAATACTATGTAACCAATTTTCTTTCAACGTAGTGTGGTATTAAAAGCAGAATCTTCCACTTACTAATTTCCATAGCTGTCAGAAAATTATTAAATTCTCTAAACCTAGGTTTTTTCACCATGAAAATGGCACAATGTTACCTGTTTTGAAGTTTTCTTTGTTAGGATTAGAAATAACTTAAAAAAGTGCCTCAGTCATTGCTTAACATTAACAAGCACATAATAAGTACTATGTATTGTTAATTTCCTTCATCTTCTAAGATCCCCAGTTCCAGCTGTCTACTTCATCCTTTCTGTCTCCCATCGATGCTTCCCTTCTCTTACCTCTAGAATTTCCCTCCCTATACTTCACACGACATGCCTCTCCAGAAACTCTCTATTCCTGTCCACCATTCAAAAAGATCTTTTCTCTTCTAGGAAATTTTCCCAGACTAGGCTATCCATTGTTATCATTGTTCAGCCCCTCATTGATGTTCCCAATATAGGTATATTAAGTTTGCACGATATTTATGCACACTTTTTTTTTTGTATTTCAATGCAAGTGTCCTGGCACTGACCATGGTGAACTGATAGCTTCCAAATGAGAGAAAAATATGTACTGCTTCACCTCTTCTATCCTTGTAATAGCTCATATAGTTATAAAAGAGAGTCATTGGCAGTATAGACAAAAACACTTGGTATCCCAAACACTAACCATGATTGCTCAGCCAAGGACCTTGGCAACAAAAAAATTAGAGCCAGTAGCAAAAAGCTGAGCACCCTAGCTCTTCCCAGAGGCCTTAAATTCATGGCACTATTTATGTCTGGTTTTCGGAGGTAAACTTTTCAGTATGAATTTTTTAAAAGTCTATGGAAGACTGGAACATTTTTTGTGAGTCTGAGGCGAAAGAGCTGAGAGCAAACTTTGTACCCCCTCACTGCTGTATCGCAGGTCTCTCAAACAACCTGCAGACCTTGGTCTTCTCTTATGGCTCAGCCTGCTCAGGCTGTACTAACCAAGGTAGGTGGAAGCGGCTGAGGGTTCAGTCTCTTGGATCCAGGCCTCCTCGTCTTCTGTGTCTCTGTAGATCTGATGCAGGAGGAAAAAGTCGATGAGCTTCTTCTTCCGAGTGGCCAGCGTCTCTTTCAGGGCTTCAAACTGGGACACCAGGGACTCCTGCCTGCCCCGTATGTCCCCAGCATCGAGATGGCCTGTTTCTTCAAAATATGCCGCCAGGTCTGTGATGGTGTCCACCTGATCCTGAGGGAGAAATAGAATTGGTGTCAGAAAATCCCACCATTTAGTAGAAAGAGATGGGAGTTTGTGGTGGTGGGGGGGGTCACGGGGAGAATCAGCACCCATGTGTACTATGTTAGGACTTCAAATAGAGTGAAATAGAGTGGGAGGGGTTGCTACATTGAGGACAACTTCATCAAGCTAAGAGCTAGGAAAGTAGTTCTTAAACCACATTTTAGAAAGGACAAAATATTTATAGAGTGTCCCAGGGAAATCAGAGAATCCAGACTACAGAGCCTTAATGGTTTGGGAGTGTTGATAAACTGTGGCCCCAAGGAAAACAGTGGGAGGCTTTTTCTATCTTAGTTCCCCTTCCATCCTCTTTCTTTCCCTTTAAAAATGAGCTGTAGTTGTAAATAACATGGATACTTCTGAGGCCTAAGTTTGTTGTATAGCAGGAACAATGCCTATGAGATGAAATGTGATGTTACAAAAACAAATGTCAGAACCTCAGAAAGAGAAATGTGAAGGTAATGCCTTGACCATTACCTAGTAGTGTGACTTTAAGTAAATCACAGTCCCCATTTGGGCTGTATCTAAGAAAGGAGGAATACAGACACAGTATTTTGAAGGATCCTCCTAGAAATAAAATTTTAGCTGTATTCCTAGATGGTAAAATAGATACAAGAGATGCATTGCATCTTTATTGGTAAGGTCAACTGTAACTGGCCTGGCAGAAGCACAGTACACAGGATTTTTGTTTGCTTGTTTTGTTTGTTTGTTGGGGTGGCGGTGGTGGTACATAAGAGAAATTCTTCAAGAGATAGATGAATAGCAGGCATTGGTTTTATTTATTCTATTTTGCTATCCAGTGTTCAACCTATAAAGGTTTCAATTAATCTTATCTCAATTTGGAACAAACCATTGACCATCAATAGCTTCTTAAAATGTATACTCACTTCTCCATAAAGAATTAAAGGCTTTGGGCTGGCCCTGTGGCTTAGGGGTTAAGTGCGCACACTCTGCTACTGGCAGCCCGGGGTTCAGATCCCAGGCACGCACCGACACACCGCTTCTCCGGCCATGCTCAGGCTGCGTCCCACATACAGCAACTAGAAGGATGTGTAACTGTGACATACAACTATCTACTGGGGCTTTGGGGAACGAAAAGGAGGAGGATTGGCAATAGATGTTAGCTCAGAGCCGGTCTTCCTCAGCAAAAAGAGGAGGATTAGCATGGATGTTAGCTCAGGGCTGATCTTCCTCATACACACACACACACACAAAAAGAATTAAAGGCTTCATCAAGTACTAAAATTAAAATCTCTCACTAGCCAACTGTTCTCATCTCTTAGTAGAGACATTAACTTTGGAAAACATCATAGTGTAATAGAGTGATTTTAAAACATCATAATTATCATAACCATTATGGATCCACTGTACTACTTGAAAATGTCTAATGTAGAGCAAGATGCCCCAGACTGAGGAGAGAGAAGATGTGGCTTCTATTCTTGGTTGCCAGTCAATTGCCATTTGATCTTGGGAAAGATCTTTCACTTTTTTGATCTTAGTTTCCTCATCTATATAATGAGGAGTTTAGGCTAGAGGGTATTGAAGATCTTTTCCAACTTTAATATCCTGTATCAAAAATTTCCCTGCAAGCGTTATATCTCAGCCTCTACCCCTACTAGGAGAACCAATAGCTGGTGATTGGATGCCCTAACTTTCCCAAATAGTGTCATATACTTCTATCTATTACGTGTTTACACAGGCTGTTCCTCTTCTTTGTACATTTCTGTTTACTTTTCACCATACGTCATCTTTTCCCTCCTTTGAGAATCTGTTGCAAACTCTCCTCCTCCAGTTAGATTTCAAAGCCATCTTTATATAGTTTTCCTTCCTCCAGCCTTTTACTTTATTTCAAGCCCCATCAAGCCATTCTTAGAGCCATATAAGCGACTGGCTTTGTTTCGCTTTTTCTGTTTTCTGTTAGATTATTTTGTCTTTCCCATTTCACCCAGAGTGACCAAAGAGCAGACATCATAAAAGTGTATTTTAACAAGACAGATCAGTGGGTCTTTCTAAGGAATAGCAGAATCATTTTTAAATACAAGCTAGGATTCCTGGGACAAGAAATTGAGTCAACTGAAAGTAGATTTCCACTGAGTTCTCCAGAAACTCGCATACAGTATTTATACTCTAGAAACTCACTAGATGTATTTATTTTAAATAACAGTCTGGTGGGATGTCAGGGGCTGGCCCTGAAACTAAGAGCCTAGACATCTGCATCATAGTCCTGGCCTTTTTGTGAATTTTCTCTGTGACATCAGGGAGATTACTTTACTTCTATGGCTTTAAATTTTCTTAACTAAAAAAATAAAAAAAAAAAAAGGTAGGATTAAAGATATTCTCAAACTTTGAATTGCAGAATGCCAGAACAAGAAGAGGAAATTTTATCCAAATCCGTATTTTACAGGTGAGGACATAGAGATGTGAAAAGGTGAAAAGACACATGGAAGATCACATAATTAGTAAGTGACAAGGCTATATGTAAAACCCAGGTTTCTGGATTGAGAGTACAGAGTTATATTTAGAAGAGTCGACAAAGTCTTCTATCAGCTACGGGGTTCTGACAAAAGACACCAGGCACCCAGGAGAATGTCTGGATTAGAGGAGATTTTGGGAAGAGGCAGTTGACCAAGTAAAATTTTTTCATTTTTACTTTTGGTTTCTTGCTCTTTCTCTTTTAGTAATAATTAGTTACTATGAGTGTGCTTAGAGCACATACAGGTGCTTTGGCCTACAGTTGGCCAAAGAGCCAGCAACAGACCTGACGAGCAGCCACAGCAGACTCCAGAAGGCCATGTTTCCTGAGTAGATTTTGTACGTCTGCCAGGCCTCTCCCATAATCCTCAGAGGCAGCCTGCCACTTCACCTCCTCCAGCCAGCGCTTCAGATCTTCTGCGTTATTTTCAAATTGCAGCAGCTTGTTAGCTTTATGCAACTCAGTCCCTGGGAGAAGACATTAGGTATAAGACAGGTACCATAACTGCTCCTCATTGCACAATAATATAGCTGCCGTCGACTTAAGGAGCAATATAATATTTTGATATTGCACTGGGAAAAATATATAACCGTCTCATGCGTGGTTGTTCAAGAAGTCACCTTAAATTTGTCGAATTTAAATGGTATTGTTTTTGAATACAGTAGTGTTCTCAAAACAAAGATAAACAATAGGTTCACTCCCTGGTAAGGTATAGTGTTGCTGTATTAGATTTTAACCATCTTAGGTATTTTCACATGTCATTTGTTACTCTCTTTTGAGACCTCCTTTTCAAAGGGATTCAAACCCAAACACGGCACTTTCCAAGAGAAGTATAAAACTTGGGCTTGGCTCAGTTTGAAATTTTGAAGTCTCTTTTTATAAATGTCTTTCTCAGAGCTTTACTAGCTCCCTTTTTTGTTCCTGTCCTTCATCACAAACCACGCCTCACAATTTTCTCTTCTGTAAAATGTCCTAATTATCCACATTGTTCTCAGCTAAATTCTTTATTCTAAGACCTTATAGCAATTATTTGCATTATTCCTGAGAAGCAATTACTCTATCTCCTGATGGTGGAAAGTAGCAGCAACTTACTGTCACAGCCAAATTGGACTCTTTTCCTAAACCAAAAATCAGGATGACACTCAACAAAATGAGTAGGATGTATGTCTTCTATGACCAAGGCAGAGTCATGTCTATAGTTGATGTTCATAACAAGAGGAATATTGACAGGGGAACCTGATTATTTGTGTTATATTATGACAGCTGATTAATTTTCCAATGTAAGAGAGGAGGATAAATCTAAGTAGAGACTATTCAAACAGACATGTGGGAATATTTTTCAGGCTTACAGCAGAGCTTGAACACTTTCAGATAGGTGAAAAAAGCAAAAAGTCATCAAGCC
The DNA here is from genome assembly GCF_020826845.1 of Diceros bicornis minor. Classification (NCBI taxonomy): domain Eukaryota; kingdom Metazoa; phylum Chordata; class Mammalia; order Perissodactyla; family Rhinocerotidae; genus Diceros; species Diceros bicornis. The sequence goes on from NC_080743.1 coordinate 63,373,685, forward strand.
CTATTTATAAGAATAAAATACTGTAGGAACATCGCATGTGGCACTGACAATATTTTAATGTCTAATTTAATAACCTGTATCATAATATCTTGTCTCATCTTTAAAACCAAAATATATAAAACCTAATTTAAGGACACTAGTTTTAGGTGTATAGCCAATACTGAATTCATGATTCCTGAATATTTATTGAAGAGAAAGAAAAAAAAGTTAGAGAAAAATGAAGGAAAGCAAAAATAATTTCAGTTAAAAAAACCTACATACACAAAGAAAACATAAAATTGTGTAAATATATAGTGTGATAAATTTAGGTTGGATTTTAAAAGCTACTTGACCAATAGGAGAAGCAAATTTAATAGCATCCCTTCTCATAGCGGTCACCAGGTAAATTCAAGGTAGTAAAGGTGAAAATGGTAGGTTTCAGAATTTAGGAATTAACCTTTCACCAAAACCTCTGCTTCTAACCTTTCTGTTCTGTAGCCTCCAGCAATTCCTTCCAGAGGCTGTCAACTTCATTCACACGAGCAGTTACAATGTCAGAGGCATAGTGATCATCTTCAATCATCTTCTGACCAGTTTTTTTTAGGTCATTGAGCAGAATCTCATTAGCTGCCAGTTCCTCTTCAAAGACTTGCTGCTTTTGAATCTGGCTTTTCAAGTTCTGTGTATCCTGAGACAAGACAAAAAATAAAAGGAAACCATTACTTGATAAGTAAGGGGCAGAAATTTTGAGGACGGGGTTACTTCTCACTGTAAATATAATATACTAAGAAGAGAAAACAAGGGATAATTGTTCTAGTCCAAGCACAGAGCTGGAGAATGCTTAGGAAACTCTGGTGACCAACCGCTCCTTCTCTACACGTGGCAAACCTGGCTGATCAATCCCTGCCTTTATTTCTGCAGAGCCTAGATATTTCTTGAAGATCAGTTTGAATATGACACCCCATGCGTGTATTAAGAATCAATCAGATCTGTCATGAAAGATTAATTTTTTTCCATCCTTGCCCTAGTACATGAACCACCCATCCATTTGCTCCAAAGAGATGAGATCCATTTACCCTATACACACTGGAACCATAACTCCTCCAGAGAGCACAAACACATATTATGGAGTTTCACAGAATGAAGGGTACAGATAAGATGTTCATAGTTCTATAAAGATAGAAGAACAAAGAGATCAGAGGTATACATTTAAGACCACATGAGATATAGAAAAGTAAATATTATGAATAGATATTGGCCTAGAAACCAAGAGACTAATTGTAGCCCTGACTGTAAACGTGAAAGTTTGTGAGCATTTATATGTGTGTATAATAGTTTATATTATATAATGTTTGTGAGTAAAAAACATCTATTTTGCACAACCCCAAGGTAGAGAAATCTATGGCTCAGAGATAATTCAGGAATTTCCCCAAGTCACATAAACTAAAGGAGAAAAGAGAGAGAATTCAAGCCAAGGTTCACCTTCTCCAGAATTCATACTTCTAATGCTTATATTAAATTGCCTTCTAAATAACTGGATAACTTTGGGCAATTCACTTTCCATTTAAAGTCTCTGACTTCCTCATCTATAAAATAAGGAGTTGTTCCCTTCCAGCAACAAAACTGTGTAAGTCTATATTAAATCAAACTCTTAGGTTACTTTTAAGTTCCATGTAGTTTTCAGTAAAATTAAAGGTACATTGGGCTTAGATACAATATTTTCCTACTATAAGGGTGCAGAGCGGAGCAGAAGAGGTGGTCAAGGGACTATAAGAAGCTGACTGAGGAGCAGTCCCTCCCTTTCCTCATTCTGCTAAGGACCTTTGGAAGTTATGCCAGAGAAAAGGCGTGAGGGGCAGCAGGGTATAGGAAAATCAGAACCTAGATTCCTGTCTTTTAACTAGACGTATAACCTTGGTGGAGTCATTGCCCTTCTCTGAGACTCTGTCTCCTTATCTGTAAAATGAGGCTCACTATCTGGACCATATCATCCATTCAGCTTCAAGACTCTTATTCCACGAAACTTAAGTTCTGATGCCCAGGGTCTGAAAATCCTGCCTACCTTGTACTCTTCATCATCTGCCAACTTTTTCTTCTTGTTGATCCAGTTCTTTAGGTCATCTGAGTCCTGATTCAGTTTCTGCAAAAGCCATGAATCCTCCAGCAATCTGCGTCTAATGGCAGCCCTTTTACGTAGGACATCCCGCCGAGCCAACAACTGCAAAAACCATGACCAAAGTCACTGTCAGCAAAGCCAAATATGGACAAATGAGATTTACTGTCCACCTGGATCACTATGCCCCCAACACTTTTTCTCACTCCAGTGCACAGACAGGCAAACGCACATCTGGGACCTTGGACATACCGTGTCCCGGATAGCACCAATGTTCTCTGAATCATAATGGTCATTATCAATCAGTTTGGTTGCAGTCTTGTCTAAGGTCTGAAAAAAAAAATAACAGAGTGGTTTTCCTTCAGTAGCCACTGAGTAAGTGGCTACAGTTTGGCTAGCTGTTTAAAGAGGAAGCATAGCAATGTTGGAAGAGGACAAGTTTCAGGATCAGAAGATCTAGGTCCTAGTTCTGATTTCTATTACAAATTGTATTTCAAAATATATATCTCAGGCAGATTAATTACCCTTTCTATGTAACAATATTTTGAAAATCTAGGTTATAGTAAATGAATTTCGATGTCACTGAAAGATGAGTATTTGATTTATTCTTAAATTTTCAACAGGAAGCACTCTTGATATAGCCATCTTCAGTGGTCAGTCTATCTATCTATCTACCTAGCCATCATATATTATGTATATATATTTCTATCTGCATTTTTATCTCTGGACACATGAGGAGAGGAGTCAGAAATTGTAGAGGTTAATTTTTACTCATATTCATTTATGAACTCCCAAAACAGCTAGAGCTCAGGGTGGATTGGTTGAGAATAGGAAAATCATCTAAAATAAAGGATAGCCTTTTATAAACAATACACTGTTAGCTTTTACCAATGAGAATCAGCAGAACAATCCTATGGATTGATAATGGACCATATTACGCTCCGTATTGACTGAAAATTTACAGAGAAGACTTGGAATTTTATTGTTATCGTTGTTGCTGGTGGTGATGGTATATGTGCGTGTGAGCTTAAAGCCAGCACCATCCGAGGAGACAGCCAGAGACATAGAGTATATTGGGCTAATAAAGTCTTCCTCACACTTCTCTGAGCCCTGCTTATACATTGACCAGTTTCTGGGATATTGTAATTTATGGTTCACAGGAAAACTGTAGTAGCCTAGCATCAGATGAGAGACATGAAGATGAAGGTATACTTATACAGCAATAGAACAGATACTACTTAGCTATCTAGATATTACTAGAGAAACCTAAATGGAGATATTACTGGAAAAAAATACACTGAAAAAGTAAATTTCAAACATTTTAACCTTTAACTAATGATTCTATATCAGATATGGATCCAATAGTTTTTATTTACACTGCAGAAAAAATTAAGACAATCATGCACTTCATTTGAAAATATAAATGGCTTGAAACCTTTAAAAACTGTCTAAACATGCTTTGTGGAATAAGAGATGTGATAAAAATGGTATGATTATTTTTCCAGATGTTTGCTCTTTTAAGAATAATCCCCATGTTATGTCTGATAGTTATCAGTGATTCTACGTAAGGATGAGTATTGTATGAGATGACATATACAAACATGAAGCCACTGCCCAAACCAGGGCCCATTTCTTACTGTGATCTTCTCCTCCTGGGCAGTAAAGGCTTCTTCAAAGTCATCATGCTTCTGACGAAGGGCTTCCACACTGCCCAAGGAGTTTCCCAGGTCCTCGTTTTCCAGGAAAGCCTATGAGAAGACAGAAAGACATATCCCAGCTGTGCCTCATTGGTGAGAAACATTCTCTTTGGAATATCTCTAAGACAAGGATGAAGAAAGGTGAGAGGGTTGGAGAGCAAAGTGGGAATTAGCTCAAAGTAGTATGGTAGGTAGAGACTAACATCAAACAGCAGGACATTCAGATTTCCTTCCCAATCGTCTCACACCACTTTATCAACTTTGTCCACATAGAATTCTCCCAACGAATCTAGGCACCAGTCTTGAGTTGTCAAAGCTGCCTTGAGAAGACCATTCACCACCTCTAAGAAATCTCTGGTTAACTCTGCCTGACTCATCACAATTTTCTCTTTCTGATCCCTTTGCAAAAAAATTATTTTTCTTCGTGTTCAGTAGAGGTTAAAACCCCCCTACTGTTCATTTAGGTAGTTTTTCTACTCATTTGTCCATGAGAGAATTGTAGGAGCCTTATAGAGAGGGTCAATCTTTTCTTCTCCTTATGGATCACCCTCCAGTCCTGAGGACAAGCTTCAGACCATAGAAGTGCTTCTGAGGATGCTGAGAGTAGTCATGGTGGAAAATGAGGAGTGGGAGAAATGGTGTGGGACACTTGTTGAGCCCCTCCTGTTACCTCTTGTCTACTCATCCAACTGTCCACTTGCTCACTGTCACGGTAGAAGAGGTGTAAGTCCAAACACTGCTCGTACTGATGCTGACGCTTGACCCACAGTTCCAACAGGGCTGCCCAGTTATTGGCAAGTGTTTCCATCTTTAGAAAGAAAGAGATAATGTATCTGGAAGAATTTTAATTATTTTATCCTACATTTACTGGACATCTAATAAATGCAAGGTCTTTTGAAGGACACAAAAATGAACAGGACATACACTTTTCTCTTAAGTCTCCATCCTCTAAGCAAATAACTGTAGTATAGGAAAAATGAGATAAATATTAGTAAAAGAGATATAACACACTTAATATGTATAAATAAGCAAGAAAAGATTAATTCTGGTTGGGAGAACCAGGGAGTAGAAGTATAGAAAGTATGGTACCAAACAGAGATTTAAAGGGTGGAGAAGGGGGATCAGGATTGTAGGAGGACATAATGCCACAAGCAAGTAATTACTCCAAGTAATGGTTAGGTCATACGAAGTGCTCCAGAGAAAAGTGCTATGTCTAAAAAGGGTGGACATTTGGAGAAATTCAAGTTCTAGAGCAGTTAAAATACCAGACTGATAAACTTGCATTCTACTCTGAAACCAAATAAGAACCATCAAGAAAAGAGAAAAGTGTCATTCTCACCCATAAAAGCTTTAGTTTCTGCCCAAGCACCTGCCCAAGAAAGTCCAGCTTATTAACACAGCTTCTGTGTTAACTCCATCCAAAAGACAGCACGAATTCTCAGGATCCCAAGATAACAGGTAAATTTTTAGGACTTAGAGTCCTGCTATTGCTTTGGCAGAAAATTGTTAATAATAGAAATCCGTATTATAATGTTCTCATAGAGTTCTGGGGGAATTCAGAATATAGTCATCTCAACCTCATCCATCATAGTGCTGGAGGCTGAACTTAGAATCTAATGAGATGCAAAGAGCCTGCAAATCTTATTTTAATTATCATCTCAGGGAGTTCCTGTGACTCTGTGACTAGAGCAAAATCTCTCTGTGTCAAGGGGTTGAGGGGAGCCCCTGTGATCAAGGAGGTTAGGATAATGGCTAACCTGATTCTTCCATCAGTGGAATTCTGAGTGCTTAAAGCTTTCTTTTTACTTAATGTAAATTTGAGATACACAGATATAGGAAACTCAGTTTTCTCTGAGGTTGTATAGAGGAGAGAAGAAAAGGCACAGGTGTCAGCCACGTGCCAGGCATTGTGCTAGGGAATCCAAACATGAAAAAAATGCAGTCCTCATAAAATTTACACTCTAGAGATGAGCATGGGAAAGTGATAAAATGCAGCATATGTGATGAGGCAAGATGGTATAGACGTTTCATATTAGGTAGAACGTAGGTTGATGAAAGTAGGTAGGTTGATGAAATAAAGCTTCAGAGATGTGGAAGCACACATCATGTCCTGAGACTTTCAAATGACTCAGTTTAGCTAAAGCAATATGAGAAGGGAGCAGTGTGAAATTTGGGCCCATGTTATTAATATGTTTACATGACTTCTATCCTCTTGCCATTCAGAGATTATCATATTATTATGAGATTCATCGAGGGCTAAATATCCATCAAAATTTCACGAACTCTGTTAAACTAGATTACCTTTTCCCGAACTTCCTCAGAGGCTTCATGATTTGCATCCAGCAGGTCTTGACCAGTCTCAGCAGCTGATTGAAATCGGTCTTCATAAGAGTCAATCTCATGCTGTGGCCACAAGACAAAACGTCTTAAAATGCAGCAAGAAACCTTCCGACATTCTTGGCATTGAGCCAGGGCACTTCCCTTTTCCTCCTATTGGGGAAGACATTCCTGTCTACCTTGTGCTGTCGATGCCTGTCTAGTAGGGCTTCCCCACCAGCCACATCTGTAGGCAGCTCATCAGCATTGATCAGAGCAGTCTTCTCCGTCATCCAGCCAGAGAGCTCATCATAGTCAGATAAGAATCGCTGGTACCTGAGGGAAAGGTAAAGTAAAGGACAGGAAGGAGAAACCCGATGTAAATGGACTTCGAATGAAGTTAGGGTGGGACTGAGCTAAGATGTGGCACATGCTTCTCACCCTAATCCTACCCTTCCATTCCCCTGATGTACTTCGGGTTCTGTTAGTGGTGCAGGTTGCAAGTCCTTCACTTCAGGTTGTCTATTCCTTGGGTAGATGTGTCATTGTGTGATGAGGCACATGGACATTGCCTCTCCAACATCACAAGATCACACCTACCCTAGAGGGACTTAAAGTGGAGTAAAATACTCCCAATGAAGCCAATAAATAAGTACATAACATATAAATAACAGGAACCACTTCGTGAGAAGAGAGGACTAGAGTTAGGGTTAGGAGCCTTCACATATCTTAGTTCATCCTAAACTCTATTAATAAAAAACAAAAACCAGGGCCTGCCTGGTGGTATAGTGGTTAAGTTCACACACTTGGCTTTGGCGGCCTGGGGTTCGAGGGTTCCAATCCTGGGACCTACATACCACTCATCAAGCCATGTTGTGGCAGCATCCCATTTACAAAGTAGAGGAAGACTGGCACAGATGTTAGCTCAGGGACCATCTTCCTCAAGCAAAGCAGAGGAAGATTGGCAACAGATGTTAGCTCAGGGCTAATCTTCCTCATCAAAAGAAGTAAATAAAAATAAAAAATAAAAAATAAAAAAAAAACACAAACCACTAAAATGGTTACCTATTCAAAAAAGTAAATGCTCACCATTTAATTTTAAATCATAACAATAAGATAAAGACTGTTCTCTGGTGATCTAAGAACTAACTATAAAAATTAAATACTGAACTAATACCCAGTTATTTGACCAGCTAACCCACATTCAGGAGACAATTCTGGATTTATTTTTATGCTCTTTGGCTTAGAAATTGAGATTTGTTTCAGTTAGCACCAGGATTTTGAAGTTTCTTCAGCTGCTCTTCCAGTCCTATGGGCCATTTCATAGTACCCTACAACCACACAAACAGAGGAAGACAGGCGTGCAGGTGAGGGCAGGTGTCATGCTGAGTATTATATCAGCCTCCAAAGGACTTCCTTCGGCAAGTTAAAACTTCTTTTGCCTCTACTGAGCAAGCAGGAGGGCTAAGTCTCTCATTATTTTTCTCCTTTCATTCTTTTGTTTCTGCTTTTGGTCTTATACCTGGACCCTGTAGAGATAGGTAGAGCAATAGAGAGGAGAATTTTCCCACCAATAAGAAGCCTTTAGCTTTGCATATCTGTTGGTAGCCAATGCTCGAATGTGCTCCCAGTTGGAGATCAGATCCTCTTTCATCTCTTGAATCTGAGGTGCATCTGAAGGATGAGAAAGCTTAAGTTTCTCTGCTTTGGCACATAACTCCTTCACCTTTGGGATGAAAAAGAAACCTAGTGGGAAATCCAAGCACTCTGACTCCTCGTGGCAAAGTTTTATGGGAGGTGTGTAACAAAACAATCATATGAACAATAATAATTTACTAATACACTTATAGTGAAATGTTTAGATTAATATACTAATGTACTATATTAATTATAAAAATTTACTGAGCTTTTTGTCTTTCACTGTGCTAAGCACTTCGCATGCATTTTCTCATTTTATAGTTTTCCTTTAATAATATTGTGAGGTATTTCCCTGTTTATGAGAAAATTGAGTGGTAAAGTATTTTACTTACTCAAGGTCATTCAGCTAGTAAGTGTCAGAAGCAAGTTTAGATCTAAGTCTGTCCTTCGCTACCCTCTACACTGTTTCCATAAATATTGTTGTGGGAATCAGAAAGAAATTTCTACCAGGAAAATTTCTGCCAAGAATGTTCCATTAATGCCAGACCATTTTGAGTACAATTCCTGGGGAGCAGGGTTACTAGGGCAAAAATATGAATATGGGTGACTTTCCGCATGTTACCATTAGTCCTTTCATTATACTCAACTATAATCGGGTGTTGTATAGGATTTAAGATTTTATTATCATTATCCATAAAATCATGGGATTTTATTTTTCATTATTAAGATAAAAGACCAAGGACAAAAAACATGCAAGAATGGAAGAAGGAGTAGAATGGTGGAATAGTTTTCAAAAACTGGACTCAGGGACAGAGCTATCATTAAATCACAGTAAGTAGGGGATCTTCCTGTGAAGTGACTCCATCGTAGAAGCTGAAGAGTAATTGCCTTAAGTTATGGTTAAAGTTGTGAGGGGAAGTAAGGATGGGAATCATTCAAGAATACAGCCTTGGGCCAGCCCGGTGGCTTAGCGGTTAAGTGCGCGCGCTCTGCTACTGGCGGCCTGGGTTCGGATCCCGGGCGCGCACCGACGCACCACTTCTCTGGCCATGCTGAGGCCACATCCCACATACAGCAACTGGAAGGATGTGCAGCTATGACATGGAGCTATCTACTGGGGCTTTGGGGCAAAAAAAAAAAAAAAAAAAGGAGGAGGATTGGCAGTAGATGTTGGCTCAGAGCCGGTCTTTCTCAGCAATCGGAGCAGGATTGGCATGGATGTTAGCTCAGGGCTGATCTCCCTCACAAGAAAAAAAAAAAAGAATACAGCCTTGCTCCAAGTTGTAGTATGCCTATGTCTACTCCTCTAAGTATAGGAATTGGATTTTCCCAGGTTTTGGAGGAGAACCCAAAGGTGGATTTAGTAAGCTCTGTGTTTATTATAAAAAGGGAAGAAGAAATGTCTTCCCTTATCTACTGAGTGAAGGACAAAAAGAAACAGGATTCAGCCGCAACAGAAGAAAGTATGATTAGATGAAAGGAAAGATCTCTGGCCACAGGGTACTGAGTAAGATTGGGAAACCATTCTTGGAGGTATCTTCTTTGTTTTTTAATCATGAAATATATTACAAAAAACACAAGAGTATGCAAAATACATATGTGTATTTAAATAAAAGTAATTTAAATAAAAACAAGAGATATCCAATATTCACATACAAGTTATGAACTAGAGTGAAGAGGTATATTCAAGGGCCACAGAATTTCTCCTTCATTGAAACAGTGAATTTATTGTATTCTGTGGAGGCAGGATGACCACTAAATGCCTCTTCTAGCTCAAGGGGCTAGCCCTTCCTCCAACAGTGGCTTACCTTGTCATCCATGACTGCAAGGCTCCTCTCAAGTCTCTTGTGATTGTGAAACAGTGCCTCAGAGCTAATAAGGTCTTTGCCATAGTCTTCAGAGGTGAGTTGAGGCTCCTTCTCCTTGATCCACTGGATGGCTTCGGTAACATCCCTGCCAGATATCAACATGAGCTCCAAAAAAAGAAGATGGCAGGCATTCTAGGGCAAACAGAGCACACAGCAAGGACCACCCTACTTCACCCAGTTAGCAATTACTGTCTTCCTACACACTAGCAAAATGTAATGTAAAGTGTTTTTGCTTTTAACGGTTTCCATTGAGATGTAGGGACCTACACAACCTGAGTGTTGAGCCTCCAGACATACTTCCCATATCTGGGTCAGCTCTTCGTGAATGTCTTTCTTCCCAACTCCACCTTCCACCTCCATCCAATTCTTAATCTGCTTTCCTTGCCTCTGATGAGCTTCCATCACTAATTCACTAGTGTTATTTTTATTGCTTTGAGCTCCATTTACCACAAACTTGGCTATAGGGCAGGTCACAGTTTTCTTAACTATCCCCTCCCTTGCTATCTTAGAGGCAAGCACACGACCTTTTTTGGTTTGAGATATTGGCCACTAATTGTTAACAGTAGACAGAGGCTAACATAAGTAACAAACATGGTGCTGTTGCAGAGTTTCTTATATTATGGTGGCCAGATTCATACCTTTTGAATCGCTGGAGGTCTGTAGCATCAGACAGTGATTTCTGTCTCTGGAGAGCCAGACTGTAGAGACGCTCCCAGGCAGAATTCACCTCATCCTGCTTTGACTTAATCAAGGGCAGCTCGGGGTGGTTCTCCTGCAGGAGAAAACCAATGCTGGAATTATGCCAAGGTGAGATTATTCTAAAAATCATTTAAACCCTTCTCATTTCACACCGGTTCATACTTTGTCAGAAGTGGAGAATGACCATTTAGCCAGATGCTGAACTTCACCCTAGCCCTGCCCACTAGCTTTAACCTGATCCACATTACCAAAATCCAGAAAGCCAACCTGCCAGATATTGTGTTTTTTGCCCACAGCACTGGGCTAGCCTGCTAATAACATGATGGTTGCCCCACCGTGATGTTATTTTCAGAACACCACTTTGTTGATGCCTGCCAAATCCCCTGAAAATCCTGAAAACCAAGGAAAAGAAGAGAAAATTCCCTTTGTGAACTACGACTTAATTTTCCAAAACTCTAAGAGTGTGGTTCTTCACTCTTTTGGGGTCCTGAAACCTTTGAGAATCTAATGAAAGCTATTTCTCTCTTATCAGAATTATACACACTTAAATACACGTATAATATATAATATAGACATACACTATCTGAAGCAATGAGATTTATAAATACTGATTAAGCTAGCAGCATCAGCCTATTTTGATATTTGGCAATTTTGAGTAGTTCCTGTATGCCCAAGTCCCCGTTTCTTCCAGTTCCATTCTCATGCCAAAGCCTCTCCCAACAGAATTTTCTACATTCTCCTTCCTGAGTGTATGGCCCTTTCTGTCGTAGCTGTGTGGACCCCACTCCAAAAGAGCAGATGATACACTTTGTATTGGGTTAATCCTTCCTACGGTAGATTAGAGAAAATGGTCACGTTATTTTGCCATAAGGTACTCCTTTCAAGAAGTGGAGTCTATTTCCTCATGCTTTGGGTCTGGGTTGGCCTGTGAGTTGCTTACCAATAGAATGTGGCAGAAATGATGTTCTCTGAACTCCAGCACTTAGACCTCAAGAGGCTTTTCAGCTTCTGTTCTTACCTTCTTTGAACACTGACACATAAGGAAGCATGGTTTACTGAAAAGTGAGAGGTCATATGGAGAAAGCCTTCCTTGTCCTTGCCAAGGCCTCAGACATGGGAGCAAGGCTGTTTTAGCTACTCCGACTCAACTGAGCTAACAATAAATGCAACCAGGTGAGGTCAGGAGAACTGCCCAGCTGAGCAGCTGAGTCACTGAACCATGAATCAGCAAATCTGACTCAATGAATCACGAAAAAAATAAGATGTTTGTTATTTTAAGTTTTGTGGCAGTTTAAGTTTTGTGGCAGTAGATAGTGATAGATAACTGGAAATCTCCACAACAAGAGAAAGGTGGTGGAGGGAGAAAATTTAGGGACTGTTGGAAATGTGACTTGGAAAAAAATTGAGAAACAGGTTATTCTTCCTACTCCAGTACCCATTCATCCTGTAATCTTTGTTCTATTAACACAGAAAGATCATTCCCATTACGGAGCTGCAGTGATAAAGAAATTATAATTGGAAAAACATAATAGCCAACGCTGGAGTTTCTAGTTCCTTTATATATATGTAAATCAGACCAGCTTCCCAGTTTTCTTGTATATACTAGGGTTATTATTTATACATTGAATATTTGTCTGTTCAGATATTGAAAACTTATTTAAGCATTTTCTTAAGTAAATGAAGGTAAATTTGCCTCCTGTCCCCTCCACCCCAACAAAAAATCATGTATAATGATATCATGTATATTGTGATCGCCCACCATTATTTTATATTCTTCTCTACTTTATTGTGGTTCTTCTCATGAAGAGTGTTGCATAAACATGAGTACTCAGTCTACTGCACAGTGCAGGAGTTATCTCGTTGTGGATTTAATTCCTCTACACGTGCACACACACACATACACATTCACTCACACCTCTGTTTCCGTGGGCTGGCAAGGAATGGACCCAGAGAGGAGAAGAAACTGCTCTGGGTATGTTACTCCAGGGACATGAATCCCTCTGTTTTCTCACAATGTCCTCTATCTCTCATGTCCCACCTACTAATGGCCAGAAGTTCTTCCTAAATGGCAGACCCTTTCCTTAGATTGACTCTTTTGTTCCCCACCTCACCTCAGCACACTCATTGGCATATTGGTTCACTCGATCCACTCTCCTCTTTCGAGCTGTCAGCTCTTCTTGGAACTCTTCAAACTTCTTATGCAGAATCTCTGTTTTCTCCCAGTCCTCACCTAGCTCCACTGATGTCACTATAGCTTCCTGTAGACACAGAAAAGTTTATTGAGTCACCAGCAAACATTTATGAATTCCTGCAGATCAAATGCCCCAAATCCTTGCCTGCATTCCCAGGATAACTCAGAAGGAGATATTGGTGGATCCTGGGGGAACTCCTTCAGGAAAAAGCCAGAAGCAGGAGTATATTTCCTGAGGTGGCACCCTGGCCCAGGGGACAGTGCCCTTTGGGGTAATCTTTCAGCAAGGCCAAGGGCATTGCCAGCCATGGCCCGTGGAAGCAACTTTTTATGTTTTGGAGCATAAAACATACATCTGGAACATAACAATAAAGTCATCCCGGTTCTACTCAATTCAACAAACTGAATAACTACAAAAGCAGTGTGCTAAACACTTGCTTGTGTAAATCTTCAGTCCTAACTATAGTATTATTCTTAGGTATTTAGAAAAATAGAAAACTCCATAGTTGTAGGAACTGAGAGACAAGGGACCAGGGAAAGAGCTGGCAATATGCTCAACCTAGACCCAGAATAAGAGCAAAAATCTAGGAGAAGGCATTAAGGATCGTGGAAGGTAGGAAAGAGATAAGCCTAGATTATCTTTCAATGCACAGTTTCTGCATAAGTGCTGCCTTCTCCATGTTCAGATCCATACATTTAGACTTACCACCCCCCCCACATATACAATGTTAATAATACTCCAGAATACTCCTAAATCTTTGCCAAAATTCCTCCTTCTTTCAAGGAACAAAGTCTAGGAACAGACACACTGACTTCTTTATGAATAGCCTGCATTAAATTGATATGGGTGCCTGGGACAGAGAGGTGGGAAGTCCTATATGTGTACTATTGAGTCCTATACCTTGTCTGCAATCCACTCCAAGATGTCAGCACACTCTTGCAAGTACTGGTGTAGCTTCAGGGCCCGCAGCAGCAGGGTACCCTTCTCCTGAGTCAGCTCTGACAACAGGTCCCACAGATGGCGCAATTCATCTAGGTGGTCCTTTGGGGACGAGAGGCAAAACCACTCAGGCACAGAGGCTGTGGAGCAGGTGCAGACTCAAAGACTTGTATAGAGAGGGACCTGGATAAACATGTCTCCTCCTATTCCCTTGTGCCTTAACTGCTCAACAAATATTTAAAGGAGGAAATAGGATACGTATGGGAATAGCTATTAAATCCAGCCATATACTATCTTCCACAAGATAAAAATTTTTAGAAATGCTTTGGAGTTTTAAAGGATGAAGTGATTACAAACGCTCAGACAGGATAAAGTAAGGATTCATGGAAAAGTACTCATGTTAACTGGACCTTAAGGAACAGATAGAATTTTGACAGGTAGATGATAGGCAGAGGTGTTCTAAGCACTGGCAGAGTCATAGAAGAAACAGCATGAACTGTTTTCCAGAAAGTATAAGAGCTAAAATTTTGCTGGCTTATAAAGGAAATCAGTGGCACCGAAACAATAAGAGGATTTTGAGACTATGTAGTCGAGAGTTTTGATGACAGGTTAGCTTGAATATCATGTAGTACATTTCTTGTAAAATTGAAGTTATCATCTATGTCATGTCTTTAAGACTCTTGTATCTCTCAGCTACTCCACTGCTCAAGGTAGCGTGTAGACCACATTTTTATCTGAATCTTGCACAACACAATATATCATAGCCCCAGTGATTCTGATAGATGTGAAGATATGTCAACCATTTGTCAAACATTTTAATTAAAGTAGAGAACTGGTGGCACACAAAACTGTGAATAATACAAAAATGATTTCTATTTTATATCAAGAAATAAGTTGGAGATTTTCTTGTTAGAGATCTCTCTTTCTAATAAGGTTTTGTTCTGGTTAAAGTCTATGTTCCTTGACCACATTTTGTTGACAGTAAAATGGGGTAAAATTTATATGCTCAATATGGGAAGACCAGTCCCAATTTTTAAACATGTAATACAAACTTGTTTTAACAATTTTTAAAAAAATAAACAGTAAAAAATCCACTTATACAAAAAAGATCCTGAATAGGCTATATCAACAAAAACATGTTGGAAGAGTACATAGATTAAATCAGAAAAGAGCTGATACATTAATAATGGGCTCCAAAGTGGTGGTGATCTTCAGTGTTCAGTGTTCAGGGAAGATTTTCTGAAGACGAGGGATTTTAGGAGTTTTTCAAAGTGACCGTGAGAGTTTGGAGAGCTACTATAGTGGTTACAACATGTGGGCTATGAAGAGAAAGGAGCATCATAGACAAAGGGAGAAAGATTTCAGGGAAGATTTATATGGGAGAGCAACCCTTGTTTGAAGAGTTTAAAGGAAAAGGAATCTGAGGTCAGAAAAATAATTAGAAAGAACATTTGGGAAGCCAATTCATCTGGGAAATGTGGAACAAGGTTGAAGTGGGCTTGATCTTGAGCCAACTTATGCTGCAGGGCATAAGGAGGAATGTGATGCCATCAAGGACAGCTTTTGTATCATAGCTCTTCACAAGGAACACAAGGACATCCCATCATTTTTCTTGCACCAACCCCAGTAGAAGATAAGAGGCAGAAGCTTGATTCCAAGCCAACTACATCAAAGTTAATACCCAATATAATCAATTAAAACCCTGATAACATAATCGACAATTGGAAACTTCTATTCAAGAGCCCTACCATACATTTACCTTGGTGTCCTCATGGGCAAAATGTCCCTCAGGAAATCGAACTGTTCTGATTTCTTCCAGTTCAGGGATGACCCTTGATTTTGCTTGTACCTCTGCTTCGAAGGATTCATGCTTCCGATATTTCCCCTGAAGTTCAGAAATCAGAGTTTATTGATAATGAAGCCTAGTCTCCCAGACCATGAAGAGGTCCTTGGTTCCTCATTTTACTTTTAGGCAGAACTACCTCCTTCCAAACCTAGATTAAGTGATAACCCATGATCATAGCTGGAAGAGTCACATCCTAAAAGAAATGATCACTCCAGGCAGAACCACTGCACATAGGTTTTCAAAGGGTTCCAGGCTCAGTCAGGGACAATAGAGGAAGGTTTTTTTCCTGTCCCCACTGCTTTTGGGGAATTTCCACTAAATATCCTATTATTTTAAAGTCTCAGTTGCCTTCTGTGGGAATGAAAGAATGTAACACAGAGTTTCTCCTCTTCAGAAAAGAGGAATTCCTCTCCAGAAAAGAAGAACTAAGTGCTATTGAAAGTAGAGCACAAGGAAGAAGATGATCATAACAATAATGGCTTTTTTTAAATTGAGAGGTTTTTGCATGCCGAATTATGCTATCAGTGTCATATATAAATTGATCCGTTTAATAGATATCATTTTGTCCTTTTTCCAGGTGTTCCTTCTCCAACATCCACTGCCCCTTTTAGGCATGTAATCCTTTCTCCTGATCATGACTATGCCACATGTTATAATACAGGTAGGAGTAGGAGCTTCCACCAAACCTCTCCTCCTAGGACCCTTCATTTGTCCTTCACAAGGGGCATGAATAGCCATTTGGTAAAAAGCCTGGTTAACTCATGTCTTTCTGAGGAAAGTAGGGAGCAGTTGTTTCAGAAACATTGATGTCTCTTCACCTCAATTCCATCCTTAATGTCACAAAATATTGAAATCACGTGAATAAATTCCTTGAACTCTCAGTCACCATTTTGCCCATAGCCTAACTTCAGATGAATATTACATTTATAGAATGCTATGTAGAATGAGTTTTCTTTGTATGTAAGACATTGAGGCTTAAGAAGTTGAAGAAGTGGTCTATTTAGAGGCAGAATCACTCTCCTTAACAGATAGTCTAATCTTTCTATTACATCATCCCCCTATGGTTAACCAGATATATACTTATAAGAATGTTTCCCTCCCTAGAGATCTTAGAGTCTGCTCTGGGTAAGTCAGTGGAACTGAGTGACCTGTATGTTAGTTGGGTCTTCATAGCTCTTATCTTCTGCAATCTTAAGTTTCTCCAAGATCCATTTCTCCAGGTCATCTGCATCTCGTCTGAAAACCTGGTAGTGATAAGACTCTTCAAGCTTCTGACCCCTCTCAGCAACCAGCTCCTTGAACCTCTGGTACCGAGACAACACCTCCTGACGCCTCTTCTGGATCTCCTCCGCTGTTTCCAGCACCTTTGGCCCACCACTTGCCATAGCCTGCAATTAAAAACCTTCTATCTATTGCTGGTTCTCAAAGATCTAGTATGTTGTCCCTTCTATATGTCCCAAAGCATTTACTCTTGTTGGACTTATGTTAAGATAACTTTAAGTCTGTAAAAGTCTGTTAGAAGCGTTGTAGTACTTTTATATCATTTTAACCATATACAGCTACCGTTTAGGCTAATAATATCTTTATCATTCAGAACACTTCCAACTTTTCACATAAATTTATGCCAACATTTAAGTTCTATGAAAAGAATTAATTTGGACTAATGATGGAAGACAAGTTTAAATTAGAAAAATTACAGAATTTCTGATGGATAAAAAAGAAATGTAATTTTATTGTTTTCAAAGGCTAAAAAGGTGTGGAAAAGTACCGATCATTCTCAACATAATTTAATGAATAATTAAAAATGACCTTCAATTAACTTGATGAGGGATATACACAAAAGTTTGGAAATATTTTCTTCTTATTTAAAAGTGCATCTCATATATTATTTAATCTTTTATTTGCTTTACTCACAAACACTAAAAATCAACAGTTTAGCACATCTTCTACCTAATTATTACAAATTTCAAATTATTAGCATCTCAGTAATTGACTTTTGCAATATAAAGCACTGTACTGTCAAACAACATAAAATATCCATTTCCTTATAGTGAGAGCCAACCTATTTGTGATGATATCCTGCAAAATCTATGTAGAGTCCACCTTCATTCATCTGGATATGGGTACATTTTCCTCTAGCTTACCTCAGCCAGAACATTCAATACAACGTTTAAATTTTAGTCTCCTTTTTCCTAAATATAATTGCTTCTCTGTGGATGGCTTTTACTAGATCGGCTTTAGAATTAAATCCTTCTATGGAGATTCAAATCTTAATTGTGTATTATTTGGCTCCAAGTTACCCAGTTGTTCCCTATATGAACCTTCATAAACAGATGATTGCTGGATTTTGGTGCTGTATAGCTACAAGCTCAAGGTCATTTTATAAAGTGAGAGAGTCACAAAAAGAGAGTTAAATGAAGCTTCTCTACTTCTTAAAAGCCAAGAAACAGTTCTAAATCATCCTGTCAAAGGTAGTACAGAAAGTTCAAAGGAGACAGCTTTCCTAACTATATCAGTGACAATTATACTGCAAAGAATTCTGTACTCACGGTTTCCTTTAGAAAGTGTTCTGCTTTTCCTAAAAGTCAAGAGCCTGGCAAGATAAAATATATCCAAAAGACACAAAGAGAGAGAAAAAAAGAGAAACAATTCACATGGAATTTTCCAGTCTAATTCGGATAGAGATGAGGGAAATGTTACATATGTGGTAGAGACCAAAAAAAAAAAAAAAATAGTCTCTTACTTGGGCCCAGAATTCCGCCAGCTACAATCTACGTTATCTTCAGGAGACAGATTCAGCTGAGGCAGCTACTAACTTTCACAGATACTGGGTGACTCAGCAGTTTGGGCTGAGTTTCTCAGTAGGACTTTAGAAAACAAAAAGAAAGCAAAGTTTTTAGGTTAAAAAATACAAAGAGAAAAACACAGTTATGGACGTAAAATAAAGAGGCTGTGTTAAGATCGTGTTTTATTTCTTTGATTAGTTTTAGATTTTATGTCTGAGAATTATAAATCAGGAAGGAATTCAGGGTTGTCCATTCTTCTGACTTTGTACAGAATTACAAGAACTCAGGTGTTCTTATTCTAACCGATCTCTAGGAAATATAACTCAACAACTTCAGCGAAACACAAATGCAGATTTTTAACAGCCTTTAAGTCAACAAGATATCCTAATTCTTGCTGTAGAGTCTTTGTCAAAATAGGAAGAAAATTTTATTTCTGGTCTCACAGATTAGGTTTTTAAAAATCTTTTTTAGCTGTACCCTAATCATTTAAAAGGAAGGAACAAAAGAAGTAGGATATATGTGTATTTATTTGTATTTCATGAAACAAAAATTAGGATATCTTATTTGACAAACTGATGAAGTCACAAAACATTTGAAAATGGGACAGACGTCTAAAATGTGAGATAAAAGTCATACTATTTTGTATATTAATTTTAGTGGAGAAAAAGAATGCAGAATCCAAAAGCACGGTCCTTTTAGACAACTTTACAAAAATGCAACATACAAACAAAAAGAAAGTAGTGGGGTGGTTCCAATCCCCCTACAAAGCTGTGAGGCTAAACATGCCAAATTTCATTTCAGTGTAAATTCGATTTGAATGATCTAGCTTTCATGGTCTAGATCAAGGGTCTACAGTTTTGATTTTCCCTGTTCCTGGATCATCTCATCCAAAAAAACTGAAAGACTTGTAAGTTATCTTTTTGAAAGTCTAGTATTACTTTGCTTTTCCATGCAGTTTCATTATATTCAAGTCAAATTTGGGTACTAAAGGCAGGAACACAAATCTTAGAGAGTACGTTATATCACACCCACCAAGGAACCTTTATCTGGAATTGGACTGGAGAGGGGACATTTTTTAATCTTTATCCAAGAGCTAAGAATCATCAATTAGAATCTACCATATCTTAATTCACGTATTGACATGATTAATTTACATTAATTCCCAATCTGTAGAAGATTCTGTGAAGCAGGTATTCTCATCCTCATTTTTATATGAAAAAACAGTCTCTGAGAGGTAGTCTCATCCCATGGTTGTTTGGTCTATAAATATTTAAACAAAGAGTCAAACTCATGTCAGTATGACCATGATGCCTCTCTGCTCCTCAACTATTTTAGTTAATCTTCTTTTAGTTCATCAACATTTCTGGTTGTTCTAATCCAGGATATTCTCACCAAGAGTGCCAACCATGTGATAACCTTGTGACCAAAGAAATAATAGGGCCCAATCAGCAGAACTGGTCACCATGAAATAAAATAAAAGTGGATAAGAATAATAGTCTTCAGAACAGGTAGCAGGGTGGAAGTGCACAGGAGACAGAGAAGAGGTTTTGTATATTCACACAAGTGTCCTTTGTGTTTTCAGTCATTGCAGCCAAGAGATTCAGGGTAAAAGTTTCTCTAACAGCACTCAGGCTGATCCTCAGGCAGCTGCTGACTTTAAATTCAGCCCCGCCACACCCTCCCCACCGCCATCTTCTCAGTCCCTTTAGATTGACATAGTTTCTCCAGTCTCTGAGCACTATTTACCAGTATTACTATGAGTATCAGGGTGTCTCCTTCAGAATGATGGAAAGACATGATGAGAAAATCTTAAACCCTGGTGGCTTAATACTTGGACCTCTGAACTTCTTGCCACCTTTGTTGTTTTCCAAGAATGTTTACCAGTTCTGACCACACAAAGACCCTGGTTAGAGGAGATTCAGGTAAAGAATACATGACATATACCATGGAGGTATAGAATCGTGTACAATCTACAAAATTGCATGTTGCACTATACATAAATGGATGCTGAGAGGTTACAGACGAAGCTAGAGTTGCTCACAGACAGCTTCATTAAAGAGAATTCTTAAAGAGCATTATTATATTTCGTTTTCAAGGGTGGGAATAATTTGGAGAGCTGTTGCATTTGGTAATGGTTATCAGCTCTGGGCAGATCTGTACTTCACACACTAGTTTAATCAGCACTGCCCAGCTTGCCTCAGCCTCTGCTCAGTTATCAGATCTTCTTTTCTTGGGCTCAGAAACTCCAAGAAAAAAATATATAAAAAAATAAAAAAGACCTTATTGCAGTCAACTGTATCCACTTTAACTCTTATTACTTCAGGTCCTCTAAAGTCATTTGTGCCTTAACTGTATTGAGAATTTTATATATTATTCAAGTTTGCAGTCCTATAGTTAAAAAATAGAACTCTTTTGTTCCCTACCTGTATCATATCTCACTCACCCATATTTATTTTATTATTTATCTGTTTTATTTATTTGGTATTACTGCATTGAATAAGAAAAACCAAAACCCACAATATTTCCTTTATACAATGAAGTGTGTAATTGAAACTGAAAGAGAGCTTGAG
This sequence comes from Diceros bicornis minor, assembly GCF_020826845.1. Classification (NCBI taxonomy): domain Eukaryota; kingdom Metazoa; phylum Chordata; class Mammalia; order Perissodactyla; family Rhinocerotidae; genus Diceros; species Diceros bicornis. The sequence goes on from NC_080743.1 coordinate 63,394,328, forward strand.
ATAATGGAAAGTATTCTGTATTTGAAACTGAATCATCTAATTTACAGGCTTGATTCCACCATTTAATGATCAGATGATCATTGGAAATTTGCTTAAATTTTATTAAGTATATAATGGGGAGAGTAAGGAGTAAACTACTTATTCCAGAGAATTATTATATGACTAAATTTAAACGGTTGATTTAAAAACACTTTGTATTTAAATCTACATAGTAAAAGAATTGCTGTTGTTAGCTGAGGTAAATAATGGCAACCAGGTATATTTCAACTACTTCAAGTCATACGTTTTACTCAGAATCATTAAATTTGAAAATCAGAATGTAAAGGGCAAAGATCTGATATGGGACAATTTCTTGTAAAGCTAAGTGCTTATCTTTTAAAGAATGATTTGCAACATATCATTAGAAAATTTTATATAAAATTGCTTGATGTCCCCATCCACTAATAATTATCTCTGAGGGCAGTGACCCCTGAAGGAAGCTATATAAGCCTAAATCCTTACAAAGTTTATAAAAATAGCATGTTTGGAGACATGGTCTCGCTCAGGGAAAATAGAGCTTAACTAAAAAATAAATTATTTCTCATTAGAATAAAGGAAAGTAGGAGCTAGGACTAAATATTATTTTCCTTCATAGCTATTTAGACTGAACTCTGAAATTTAATTCTTATATTTAAGGGACTAAATTCCTAGGATAGCAATGAAAATCCTATTTAACATCTATGTACATGCCAGTCATGGAAATTTGAGTGGATTATCTGTGACATGGCTTCATTTCACTATTAAAAATGGCTTTATGTGCAAATATACCACGTACCTTGTCTTTACCCATTATCTCCTCCTCCTCTGCCAATCTTTGTTGAATGTGGGAATAGTCTGTGTTTTTCTATAACATAACTTTTTTATAATTTTTAACTTTGTCAAGAGATGAAGACTGCCTTAATCATTTATTTACTCTTTTAGCAAAACATTATTGAGCATTTCTATGGGCAAAAAATTCTAATAGGCACTGGCAATATTAAGATGAAGAAAATAAAACACTATTTTCAAGGAGTTTACAAAGTAGGTGGTCCACATAACACATGTAAACTGTGACATAAGACAGAACAAAAACCGTACAAAATAGAATCCCAAGAAATGTGTTATAGAAACGCAGAGAAAAATGTGTTTATTTCTGTTTAAGTAAGTTAGGGCAGGAGATGTCAGGGATTTTACGTGACTCCCTCTGGACTCAAAGAAAGAATAAATGAGGAAACTGTGTGCGTCTTTATCCCATTTTCTTTGCACTCTATCATATCAACCTCTGAGGATATTTCCTAAGTTCGCAGAGAAACAATGACTAAACATACCATTTACTGTCAATGCACAGAAAAAATAAACATAATAGCAACAAAAACACTGAAAAGATTAATATAGATATTGCCATAAATACACTGTCTTAATGAGTATGTATTGTGTCTTATTTGATATGATGTCTGAATATAACAGATTGGCACATGAGCATTTTTATGGCTTCCTTGATCTCTTTATTCCTTAGACTGTAGATAGCTAGGTTAAAGAATGATGATACCACTGCAAACATTAGGCTATGACTGTGTCCCAGAAAAAGGAGTACTTGGCAGAGAAGGTACATCAGGGCCACACTTCCAAAAAAATATCAAGAAAATAGCAAGTTGGGAAACACAGGTAGAAAGGCCTTTTGGTGTCAATCGGCAGAGCAACTATGTAGGATTACTGGAGGGACACAAAGATAAGCCAAAACCATAAGCATTGTCTCTGTGATGATCTCCACAGCATGATCAGAGTCCACAACCTTGGTTAAAACAATTTTGCCAGTGTCCATATATGTTAGATTCAGGATGGGACTGAAGTTACAGAAGACATTCTGTATTTGATTTGGACCACAAAATGAAAGTGTAGATATCTAAACACTCTAAGGGAGTGATGTGAAGAAGCCACAGAAGCAACAACCTAGAGTCAGCTGAGTGCAGTGCTGAGGTGTCATGACCGTGGGGTAACAGAGAGGCTTGCAGATGGCTAGGTATCTGTCCATAGCCACGGTGGTGAGCAGGCAAACTCCAGTAATGACAAGCGAGTGAAAGAAATACATCTTCAGAGGCAACCAGTCAGAGAAATGGTCTTCTCTCCTTGACTATATTGGAGAGCATCTTGGGTATGATGGTCATGGTATACCAGATCTCCAGGAAGGAGAGGACACTGATGAAGAAATACATGGGGGTGTGGAGGTGGAAATCTAGTTTGATGGCAAAAAAGACCATAGGGGTTCCAATGACGATGAATAGGTAAATCATGAGCAAAAAGATAAAAATAACCATCCATTTTCCTGCAAATGGGGAAAACTAGTTAAAAGAAATTCAATTACTTCTGTCGGATTCTTACTTGTAATCTTCTCAGCTGTGGAGCAAAAAAAAAGAAGAAATGAGACTCTTGGACAGCGAGTTTAGATAATTAATTGGATAATCAATTCATTCATTTATTATATATTTCATTTGTTCATTCAAATATTTGGTGAGAGCTCACCGTGTTCTACGTTTCTTTCTCTGCAATACACTCGAATGAGAGGGATCCCTAAAAAACAGCCGATGTTCCAGATACATAAATTGCTGTATTCCTCCTAGCCCGCCACACCAGGAGATTCAGCTTATATAGTCAATTGCCTATTGCCCAAGACCACACTTTTATAATTAGCAGAATTTTTTCCCTGTATATTTCTTTTCTGTCTAGAAAGAATGTATATCCTTCACCTTCTTCCCTCTGTATCAGCCCCTCTCTTGCTCAGAAAAATACTATTAAGTGTTGTGGTGAGAAAAGCATGCGATTTGAAGCCTGGACTCAGTTTGGTTACTTGCTCTATCATTAGCCAACGATATGAACTTAGGCAAGTCTGTTTGCCTCAGTTTTTTTTGATCTACACAGTGGATATGAATATCAACCACACAAGATTGTTATGAGAATTAAGTGAGGTGGTCAAATAATAACTTGCTTTCTAGGCCATAGTTCTGATTACAATCAGGCCCAAGTCCTCAAGCCCATGTGAACAGAAGTGGTTTTATTTGTGCACTATACAAACTACAAAATGAAAGAGGAAGTTATATTTTTTCTCACTTGCCCCACACTTTGCACATCCACCAAATACGCATACACATACCTTTTTCCTCCTCCATATATTTGGCCAAAGCCATTTTTCTCACTTATTCAAAGTGTTCTGGATCCTATCTCATAGCCAATCATGCTACATTTGAAGGAAAATATTTTTTCTTCAGTCCGTCATACTGCTTTGAGCTCTCTGACGTCAAGCCCCACACTCACCTCTGTCCAGAGGCCTTCTCTGTTTTCTCACAAATGGGATAAAACACACACCTCAACATAGATTTCTTAGAGATTATAAGTAACTTGATTTTCCCTACTAGAGTTTTCTTCCAGAGTATCAGGAGAGTCTGAGTATCAAAACAAAATAATCCATTCCTTTTAAGATTAGTTAAAGAAAATGATTGGACTTGCAATTAGAGATGCTATTCTAGAGGCTAGCCTCCACCTCATTTATTAAGTCCCTATGTCATAGCATAGACCAGATTTTGAAAATGTGGGAAAGAGTCAAAGGAGAAAGATGTGAAGGAAAAGTGAAAGGAAAGAAGAGATTAGGTAAAAGGGGAAGAGTAAAGAAAGGAGCAACCTCTTGCGTTGGTCTTCTCATCTTCTTTGTAGACGACTCAAACGCCTAACCCATTTTTCTTCACTTTGATTCTGGATATCAGAGAATGTGCCTTGTAGCCATATTATTCCAACACTTACCACTGCACTTACCCTGAACACAGTAGATAATTTTTAAAACTTTCTTGAAGAAATAAGTGAAATATTTCAATAGTACCAACAAGAACCGCAGGGTTTGTCTACGCTGTGTAGTTACTGAAAAACAAGTCTTCCCAACCCCTCTGTTTCCTCAAGAATATAGTCATAATATTAGGAAATTTAGAATGATGGTAAAGAACAAGGCTTTTGAAGTAAGATAGACGGGGGTTCAAATCACAGCTCAGCCTCTTACTGAATGTGTGTCCTTAGAGAAATCACTTAACCTTTATAAGCCACAGTTTCCTCACTTATAAAACAAGAATGATAATAATACCTATTGTGTAGGGTTGTTATAAAGTAACAACATATATAGGAGATGTTTATTACGATGCCTTAAATATAGTGAGTGCCCATTAGTGGAAAATTGTATTATTGCTATAATATATATATAATTGCAATTGTGAACATATAAAATTGTGAATATATAAAATGGTATTTTATTATTACAAGCAACAGCATGATTAATAAATGCAGCGCAGTTGTTGATAAAAGAAATATGAGTTAGCTGCTTTTGCACTCTCCAGGCCAGAAGGTACGTGTTTCCTTAATCCTGTGTATTCACTAACTGCAGATTTACAAGGTGGCATATGAATGTTAACACACTATGAACTTTCTTTTTCTGTTTCCTTTCCTTTTTGTTTTTGCCTTAGCTTGGAATTTGCTTTATTCAACATACACACACATGCACACATGCATGCACACACAGGTTAGTCAGTAAAATTAATTTACATTCACAGTTTGGTGTGAGGGTGGGTTTAATCATGGAAGGTTTTTAAGCAGAGTAGTAAAGCAATCAGATCTAAGTGTTAAGAAATGCCTCAGTCTCAGTTGGGAGAGCAGCTTGAAGGTGGGAAAGTATGAAAATAAGAGAGGTAGTTTTAGCTATATTAATTTTTAGGGATATTGATAATATTGTAGGAAAGGGTTATATAATACAAAATGAAAAAGTGTAGAATGGATATGAAAATTATGTAACACTTTCATATACTGCAGATTTATTTGTATCAATTCTGTAACAATATCGCACTTAGAAAAGCACAGTTAAAATAATTAATTAATGAGTCAATGAATCAGTAAAGTAATTTCATTTGTCATGTCTTTTGAAAAACATTAAAAATAGACACATTACTTAAACCCAGCAGCGCTTCCTCTATCCCTTTATCTTTCTTCTCTCATTTTCTTGCACCAAGTATTTTCTGAAGAGTTTCTTTTACCAAGACCTCTCCACCCACAACCTATGGTTTTTCTCTCATTTTTCCTCCTCTTCTCCATCTGAGCTCTTTATTAGATAGCATTAGCCTCTTCTTATAAGAGCTTTCCCTTCACTTCTGTCTTTCCATTTGACTTTTAAGTAGCATAAGATTTAGAGGTGAGGATGGATGAGGTAGTGGTCTGGCACAGTAGTGGGGAAATGAGGCTGACAACTATAGGATTCAGGTAGGTGGGCTAGGGAAGGGTGAAAATCTACCAACATTTGCATAATAATAAGCTTTATCCCATCCCAACTGAGACGTGAGTCCCAGAGAAAATCATCCTTGGTGAAGCATATGTAAGAAGAGTCAGCAAGAGAAACCCTCAAAGAAAGCAGGATAAAAAAGAGTCCAGAATTCTGAAAGATGATGGAGGAAAGACTGAAAAGGAGAGAGTTGTTTTCAATATGGTAGATCAGTTGGCTGGAATAATCAGAATGCAGCATTGTGGTATTGGTTTATTCGTTCAATGGATATTTATTGTTTAATTAATAAGTACGATACATTTGATTACAGTAAAAGCAAATATTTTGTTTTTTGATTTATCATGAAAAAATATGATTAGTTAATAAATACCTTAGTGATGCTGCTCTATTTTTTTTAGAGACAAATTTTTTATGTTCATCTCTTGCATTTAAAGTATTCTTCAATGACCTCCTTGGCCTGAGATTCTTTGCCATAGTCTTTAACTGTCACACAACTTCAACCAACCACTTTCTGTCAATTTTCCTTCTCTTAATTTTACAGATGCCTACGTGTTCCCCTAGTTTCTTGCTGTCATGGATATTAAAGTTGATTTGGTGTTCAGCACAATGGCCTCCACTAACTTGACACACGTAGGCTCACTACTGCTGGATGCAAGCACACAAAGATGGCTTTTGCATTTGTTATTCACCCAGACATCGAATTAATATTGTGTAGTATTGCTGATGTACAAATGGTGAAGGGAATTCATAATAGAACCTGCTGAAATATGTCTAGACTGCTATTGATCAATACATGGATACTCAATTTAGAAATTAGAGTTATTCTTCAACTATATCCACTGGAAGTACCATGGAGAAAACTTAATCTTATGAAGATGATTTTTCAATTACCTTGTGTTACAAACAAATATTTTGATTGCATTAAAACTAAAGTAAATATTTACCCAGATCATTTCCACAAAGTGAATTTATCTTGAATAAATTGAGTGACAGAGAGTTCAATTAACAAAGTCAGATCCAAAAATACGTCAAATTGGATAAGAATTGAAAGAAACTATTGAATTCAGTTATTAGTGAATTTTGTTTATTGGTGACCTTTGAGAGACCAGTTTCAGTAAAAGCTGGATGGGAAAAAACAGATTGCAGAGAGTTGAGGATGAAAAGGAACCGACAACTATATAGACTCCTGACTATTGGATTTTACTTGAGGTCTCTGGTCTTATGAAAAAAGATTTTAGCTTGACCCAGGTGCTTTTTTATAGCTTCCTTTATCTCTTTATTCCTCAGACTATAGATAATGGGGTTGAAGAAGGGGGACAAAACTGCAAAGGCCAGAGCGATGGCTGTATCCCAGAATAAAGAGTAGGTGGCAGAGAAGCGTAGGTACATGAGAGCCACGCTGCTGAAGAAGAGCAAAAAGACAGTGAGGTGGGAGACACATGTGGAAAAGGCCTTGCGGCGGCCTTCAGTTGAACGAATACATAGAATTACAGCCACAATACCAACGTAGGACAGGAAAATGAGCATCACAGCTGTAATAATCTCCACTGCATGGACAACATCCACTACCTGAATCATGATGATGGCTTGTGTGTCTGTGCAGGCCAGGCGTAGCACTGGGAGGAAGTCACAAAAGATGTGCTCAAGGTGATTAGAACCACAAAACGGCAATGTGGAGATCCAGGCAATCTCAGGGAGGGGTGTGATAAAGCCACAGACACAGCAACTTAAAGTCAGTTGGGCACATAGCTTGGGGGTCATGATAGTGGGATAATGAAGAGGGCTGCAGATGGCCAGGTAGCGGTCAAAGGCCATAGCTGTCAAGAGACAAACCTCACTGATGCCTGTGGAATGGAAGAAATACATCTGCAGGAGACAACCATTTAAGGAAATGCTTTTCTTCTCACTAAGCAGGCTAGAGAGCATCTTTGGTATGGTAGCTGTGGTATACCAAATCTCCAGGAAAGAAAGGGCACTGATAAAGAAGTACATGGGAGTGTGGAGGTGAGTATTCAGCTGGACCACTGAGATGATGACCAGATTTCCAACAATAATGAAAGTATAAATGAAGAGAAGTGGAACAAAACAGATGACAGAGTCTCCCCGAGAATAAGGGAAAGCAGAGAAGATAAACTCTTGAGCAATGGTTTGATTAGAGCTCTCCATCTCCAGGTCAGAAATGAAGATTTCAACTCTCAGTGCACTCAGGCCTACTAGGAGATGTCTAATACTGGTCACAGAGGAAATACACTTACCAAATGCCGGCCTCTGGATAGATCTCTGTATTGGAGATGTAGAGGAAGAAAAAGAAAGGCAATAGTCCATATTCCATAGATGCTTACAACTGAAGTTGTAGTACGGAAAAAAATCCAGTCAGAAAGCACAGTCAATATTTTAGACCAGTGATTCTCAAATTTTAGCATGCATCAGAATCATTTGAAGGGCTTGTTAAGTATCAGATTGCTGATCCCCATCCTGAGAATTTCTAATTCAGTTAAGTCTGGGATAGGGACAAAGAATTTGCATGTCCAGCAAATTTCCAGATGATGTTGATCCTGCTGGTCAAGAAACCATATTTTAAAACCATTGCTTTTGGACACACATAGAACTAGACAAGGCATTGAAGGAATAGCAAGGTCATGTTCTTTCCTGTATTCAAGTCTTATTGATTCCCTAACAGTCTCCCTACAACTCTTTCAAAATTTTATCCTCAAGTTCCCAGTTCCTTGTCGGATTCTTGGCATATGATTTAATTGAATATTTTAATGACAAAGACAAACCATATTTGTGAATTCCACCCTCTTTCTCCTCTTTCTGCCTCTAAATCCTCTCTCTCTCTATGTATATATATAAACCATGATTCAGAGAATATTTAGAGGAGAAAAACTATAGCAATGTTTGTATGTTATTTTTCTTTTTTAAAAAGAGATGGGCCATATTACCTCCTCCTGTCTTTTCTCTTCTCCATCTTCTAGGAAAGTGGATCTCAGATGTGTTTTGTACCAGAAGCTTTTGATCAAATGAATAATTAATGGAAACAATAATATTATTAAGCAATAAATACAGAGCTGCTCTAGTGGAATTGTATGGGGTGGTTGGGTGGAGAGAGAAGAGCTATAGGGCTCTGTAGAATACAATTTAAACACAACACATTGTACGATATTGTCCTATTAATGTATTCCCTTTTCAGAATCATTTGTTTTACTTTGTTTATTGATTTCTTCTCTTCTTGTATCAAATATGCACAAATCTTGAGGGAAAAGTATTGTCTCTACTCAGACTGTTTCTCTCCTTTGTATCAACATCGTTTTTCCCAACGTGTTAATACACGTTTATATTCTTCATTCACTCCTGAATCCCTTTGAATCAATGTTCTACTCTCAATTTTCCATACTTCTTTTCTTAAAGTATACCAATGACTTTTTGGTTGAAAATTCAATGGCATCTCTCTGTCCTCATTGCCAGTAACCTCCGAAGGTCAATCATCTGATTCTTAAAAGTCTCATCTTCTTTTGTCTATTTGACACCACACTATCTTGGTTTCCCTCATCAGCTGTCTTCCACCTCTCAAGTATGGAGATAACACAAAATTCTATCTTTGAGTTTCTTTTCTCATTCCATATTCTCTTCCACACAGAGTTCTCATTTATTCAAGAATATTTATCAACTTCTATTGGCCTTTTACTTTCATTAATTAATGTGATCTAACATTCCTCCTTTTGGGTCTCCCTCCTGAGTCCCACAATGTCCTCAGGAGACTTTCACTTAGATGCCTCACCTTGACCCAAGCTTGCCTCTTCACCTGTTATGGACTGAATTATGTCCCCTCAAGATTCATATGTTGAAGTTTTAACCCTTAGTGTCTCAGCATGTGACTGTATTGGAGACAGGATCTTTAAAGAGATAATTAAATTAAATTTAAATTAAATTAAAATGAGGTCGTTAGGGTGGGTCCTAATCTGATATGACTGATGTTCTTATAAGAAGAAGAAATTTGGACACAGTTTCAGAGGGAGGACCATATGAAGACTCACGGAGAAGACAGTCATCTATAAGCCAAAGAGAAAGGCCTTAGAAGAAAGCAATTATGCCAAAACCTTGATCTCAGACTTCTAGCTTCCAGAATTGTGAGAAAATAAATTCCTGCTGTTTAAGCCACTCAGTTGGTGATACTTGGTATGGCAACCCTAGCAAGCTAATACACCATCCTTACCCCCAGCACTCAACTAGTTTTCCTTATTGACTTTCTTATTTTTGTTCATCTAGATATCAACTTTACTCATTTTTATATCTATTGTCCCCTCATTTCTCAAACTCAATTAAGTATCAAGTTCTGCTTAACTTACTTTTTTCTTGCTATATCACCAATATCTGTAATGTCCATTGTCTTCACCCTAATTTGATGCCTGGTCATAATGCTTACACTATTGTAATGGATTTCCAGAGATTTCTGCTTCCAGTCTTACTTTTTTCATATAAGCTCCATTCCCTCAAGGTTAATCTTGCCAGAGCATCAGTTTACTCATGTGACTTCCCTTCCATATTTATACTTAAGTTTTACATTCTCACTATTCTATTCCTCCAAATTTGTTCCTTCTTTAAAAAGGAAACATTCTCAAATCCTGGAGGATAACTCTTTCCTAATCAGTGAAACAAGAAATAACAAACTCCCTTTATTGTCTATCATTGATTAATAATCTTACTTTGTGTATGCATTAGGAAAGGTCCCTTTATTAATAGTTTCTTATTTATGTTAGCTATGGATGTATTTTTTTGTTGATTACGTGACTAAGCCCCGTCAAACTCCTAACTATGTCATCTTCCTTTAATATTGTACTGGAATTATTTTTTTGTTATTTCTGTAGAAAACAAGCCATTTTATCTCCTGTTGCTATGGCAAATTGTTAATTACTAATCCAGTTTAGCCAATCCTGTTATTATTCCAAAAATCTCACTTTCATTTTCTGATCTGTGAATATTCCTAAAGGGAATCTCTCTTACCTGAAACGTCCTCATCTCCTTTCCAATCTCTGCCTCCTTTTTAACCTAACAAAATTCTACATGCATCTTTCCTAGTTTTAACAAGCTAATTCCACGTATCTAATCACTCTATTTATATTCCCTGTGATATATCCATATCTTTCTATTTATAGATAGAGAGAGAGAGGTTTCTTTAAAATATTTTTCTTTTTAAGTGTTCTTGATTTTTTTGTATACATGTCTGATCTTTCCCGTAAGTCTTGATGTCCCCAATAGTAGTCACCACATTTTCTAACTATGGCCCTCAGGACAGGGTTCTACAAACTGAACCAGGCTACTATTTTAAGAAGGTGTCTTTTGAGTAGACTCATGTCTAATCCCCTAATCTCATGAAGAGATATGGTCAAGCCAAACAAAGGATAAGGAAGCTCTGAACCAAAAAGAAAAACTATTAGACTTTACCCATTGAACACTCCTCTACTTTTATCTAAAACTCAGTAATGACATGTCTAGAGCAAATGTCAATGACATTAATGCCTAACAGCTAACTGGAAATCTCATTTGATTCCTCAAATATCGATTCCTGAAACATTTCAGAAATCAGTCACAATGCTTATTTACAATTTTAAAACAATCCCTTGATCTTTGGTCCCATTTGTATCTCATCCATTTCCTAGGAAATTTAGTAATTGAAATCTTTACACTTTATACTAACTTGCCCTATAATAATATTTCCTAATTCCTCCTTGCTCAACCTTCCCAACTGTTAGTCACAATATTTACATGCACTCTAGGGCTACCTATTGTTATGTAGGTGTGTTGTTCTTTCTCTGGATATGTCCCATTTCCCGAAATTAGTTAATTCACTGACCTTGTTGCTGCTTTTAGGTTCCAGAGCTGGAATCAACATGGGTGAAGACTCTAACTTTGCCTACCCTGACGTGGTCAACCATATAGAACTACTAACTCAAATGTCCTTTGCTCTTCTGCTATGTTTCTACCCTGAGTCTTCCCTCTAAATTATATTTCCTTCATTGGTCAGTGATATACAGATCTGACTCTCCCTGCAGACTTTTCTCCCTCCTCCCCCACATATGTATGTGTGCATCTTTTCCTAAGCATAACTAGAATGGGAAGATAGGCTCTCTTGAGAATTCTACACAGGTGAATTAAGATAAGCAGGAAAACAATCATTCTCATGATGGCTCCAGTTGGTAAAAATAGTACAGGTTGGTAATTAGGAAAGCCTGAATCCCAGGGAATTCCAATCCGGACAAACGAGATAGTCTGGGAGCTCGAAGGCATTGGAATAAATGTGTTTTCTTAACTTCCTTTGCTGTGGTACTTCTGGTTAGATTGGCTTTTAAATGAATCAAAATGCTGAATATCCAAGACTCAGATTTGAAGAATGTTGATAATAGTAGAGGGGAGGAGATTGGTGGAACAATGAAAGGAGGGATCCAGGCTTGTATCCTGTTGACTTATTTCTAGGTCGTTCAGCCAGATTTTGAAAAATCAGTTGACCTTTCAAATGTTCCACCTACTAGTCCCATATTGAAATTTGGAGCCAGTGTTTTAGCTAATAATGTTGATCTTTCCCCTGTTTTGCCCTTTATCAGCATAGAGGTCAGAGACCTTGCCAGGAAGAGAAATGACAGGAAGGGCAGTCTCCTAAAGGTTAAAGCAAATTAACAGTTTTGTATGGTATTCCTATCCAAGATTGTTTCCACTTTCTTTCATTTATTCACTAAAACTTCTGAGAATAAAAAAGATTAGTCTAATGTGATTCATTTCCTTTGGAAATTCACTAACATAGAATATAGAATTGGAGACAAATCAAAACATCACAAAATGGTAAGTTCCCTAACAGACACAAGAACAAAGTGCTTGAAGAGGGCAATTAATTCTCCCTCACAAATTCAAAGAAGGGTTCACCAAGTATAACTAGGTCTAAAAGAACATAACATCCTAAGGTCCTTGCTCTGGAAATGGTGAAATGAAAATTCAATCTCAGCTCTGCTTGACTCCCAAAGAACACATTCTTGTATAGATAAGGCTCAGAAGAAGGAAAAATGGGAGGCCTCCCAGTTGGTGCCAGCACAGAATATGCTCTCTTCTTATTCTCTACAAAGCTATCTATGAAGTGACACTCACTCTCCTATGGAATCTGAATCTGACAGCTTACCTTTTATTTTAGACACCAAATCTACCGTTTACTTCCCCAGATCTCCTCTCCCTATCGTCTTTAACACTAATAAGAGGTTTCTAATATCAAATTCACAAAGCCAAAATCCTAGAGTATTCTGTGTGCTCACTTTTAACTAATAACATCTATTATTTTAAAAAGAACAATACACAATTATGTCCTGGAGTAGAATTCTTCCTACGTTCTTCTCTTCTTGTTCGTTTTCTTCATGTGTGCAGATTGGGGGAGAAGAGGGATGAGGGTAAATTAGAAGATCTCTGTGAATTGTCAGACTTGAGAAGAGAGGAATGTCATTAGAATAGTAGAGACAGCAATGCAATATTAACCAAGAGAATTTGGCAGCCCGGGGATGATATGGATAAAGAGAAATGATCAAAGTCTCCTGGTTACAGATAACATACAGAAAAACATTCTTTGTTTACTGAAAGGAAACTAGATGAGTAGGTTATTATGTATAGATGACCTCAATAATAAAGGGCAACATTTTATTGAGCTCTTACTATGGGCCAGGAACTGTATTAACTGTATGAACTCATTTAATCTTGGTAAGGACTATGGTTATGCTAATTTTACAGATGAGAATACTGTGGCATTGAAAGATTAAATATCCTGTCTAGGGTCACGCAACTAATAAATGTTAGAACCAGATTTCCACTCTAGAAGCCTGGAATCAGAGCCTCTGCTGTGCTTTTATGTCCTGGTCTCTGCTGTTGGAAGAGTCTTTTCCAGCAGAAAAATGGTTACCGGGCTGGTACAATTTCTTTAGTTCTGTGCCCTGGGTTATAGAGCATGTTTCAGGAAAAGCTCTGTCCCATGGAAGAGAAATCATTAACTATTTTTTTTTGTTAGAGGAATGGCGATATCAGAGAAGCGTCTCACTTTTTCTGAAGTTTCGATTGCAAACTCAGCCTTCCAGTGCTTAAGACTGAAGCTGGTTAGTGTTAGATATAAAAATGATGAAGTTTTGGGTGGTTAGGAATTTGGAAGATAGCTGTAGTGATCTTATGAAAGTAGGCAAATTCAGGGAATCTTCTAAACCTTACTGTGCTTTAACTCTAATTTCTAACTTTGTTCGCAATGTGTCTCTGGATGAAATTTGATATGAATTTATCCTATAGGTTGTAAAGATAATAACATGGATTATTATGATCTATTAGAAGGCCTGTTCATTTCTGGGAACGAAAAACTTTAAGACATTTCTGTGTGTTTTTTATAATATACTTTATCATTGTTTAACATATTAATAACGTATAAGTATATGGCCACTTGATCTAATAGAATTTCTCAAGGGTCTATCCATAGTGCTGATCATTTGTTTATTTATATATTTATTTATTCCTGAGTGTTAAGGTGCTTGGATAGATTTTTGCTTATATTTTAAATCTTCATATAATTCATCTATAAGAGTTATATTGTTTCTGAATTAATTCAAACAACCAATATTAATTGTTTGAAGTGAAAATACATTTAAATTGAATTGCTTTATTTTTTGAGTATCTTTATGGACATATAGATTTTATAGGCTTGTTTTTAATTGATAATATATATTTTTTTAAATTCTCATTTATCTTTTTATATTTTACTCCGGAATCTATTGAAAGCAAACTTGCTTTTAGGCCATAAGATATTCCATTCTCTCTTTGACTATCTCCTTCCTCATGATACAGAATAAGCTCTTTAAAAAGTTCTAGTTTCTTTATTGAAAAAACTATTGGAAACCCAAAACTGAATTTTAGGAAAATAAATTATATTTTTTTCCTTTGAGTATATTTCACATGGGAATTGACAACTAGAAACATATTTTCCTGAAAATCTTGTGTTCACATTGACAACTTAATGCTAACATTGTACTTCAAAAGATGACTCTTTATTGATTCTAACTCTATAATTAAACTATAATTTATACTTGTATCAGTTAGTAATACTCTTAGCTTATTTGATCCCAAATTGACAAATCATTCTCTTGGATTTTTCTTATGGTTTTCTTATGGTCTAAGTACCAGTTATAATTTCCACATTCAAAGTAGAAAATTGCATGACTGGGAGTCAATCAGCAAAAGCTCTCTCAGAAATTCTAGCAGATTTTTGCCAATATCTCAGTGGTGAGAACCTCTTAACAAGGTGGATAAAGGATAATGGGTTTCGATATGGGTTTTGGATTAGACAGTTGAGCCAACAGTGTCTGCTATATCCCTTCTCACCAATATTAAAATATTACCCCAAATATTAAATTGGAATTTAAAGATTTGCATAATTTTAAGTTTTATATTTGTTTTATGAAACTCTATAAAAGACATTGGTTATTTACATAGTAACACATTTAGTTGAAAACCCATGATTACATTTAATTTTATATCATCAATTCCAAACTCAGGTAATGGTTGCCTTCAAGTAGTATATAAAGTTATGTCTAAGCAATTTATCTAGTTGCAGCCATTTTAGATTTATTGAAAAAGTCTAATATTTTCATAAATTATAATATGCCATGTACACATTTTAAATTTTTTACATTTTGAAACATAATAACAAGAATGAAATATGTAGCTATTTTTTAATGAATTAAAATTTATAAAACAAAGGGCTTAATAGAAAAATTAGCAACAAAGAATAATCAAGTGGTTAGAAACAACAACCAAAAAGAGCTACAGCTGACTATTAAATGTATGCAAGATTATTCTACGCCAGTAATTTTCAAATACATATATATTTGTATTTTTTTGTTTTGCCTAATTAGATTGGTAAAGATTAAAAGTAGTGATATATACACTATGTGGGGTAATGTGTTGGAATATAAATTCTCAATTAATATTACTGGATGTGTAAATTTTTACAATATTTGGAATGGTAATTTGGCATTATCTATTCAGTTTTTAAATCTTGGATACTGTTGGATACTGAAGCTATATTTCTAGAAATTGATCTTACAACAGTATTGCAGCATGCAAGCATATATAGGTTTACACTGCGACCTTGTTTATAATTAGAAGTAACTGCAATAAAACTAAATTTGCACCAATAGAGATTAAATAAATAACATAAGGTACAACCATAATACAGAATATTATGCTGCAGTTATTTTATATGGAAATAATAGATGTCTATGCTGTGACTTGGAAAGACATAAACAAACGTATTGTTAACTCAAAATTTCAGAACACAGATTGCACATGATCTTTTATTGTAAAAAATAAATACGTTTACATCTAAATTTATATTGAAATTTATTTTTTACTTATTTTCCTTTATTTTCTTTCCCACTACTTTTTTTTCCATATACTATTTTATTTGACAGATATTTTCTGTTTATATGTATTCTCCTAAAACATGCATCTGTTTTTTGTATACACGTACTTTTAGTTTATGTAAATTCTATTGAATTGATTTCCTTGTATTGCTGATTTTTTTCACTCAGCATTATTTTTTAGCAGTTATTTGTTTTTTGTGTTCATTAGGTTCATAGTATCTAACACCTGCATGATCCTCTGTAATATTCACTCATCATAATTTAAGTACCTACTTTCCTCATAATAGGCCACAGATTGCTTCCAACTACCCAACACCCAAACAACATCTTCATGCATGACAATTTATAAATACACGTGAAAATGTCTTTCAGAAATATTCCTAGGATTACTAAGACAGAGGATACACTTGAATTTAATTTAATTTCTACCAGATTTTTCACTAGAATGGCTACACCAGTTTAGATTCCCATCTTGGGCATGAGTGTTTCTTTGTCTCTATATCCCCTCTAATGCTGAGCCTTAATAAAGAGTTTAAGCATCTCTTTATGTAATTGTTAGCTGCTTATCTCCTTTTAAATTGCTTATCTATGTCATTTGCAAATTTTCTTCTGTTTTCTTGATTTTCTTGTTTCTTTGAAGGAGTCCTTTTCGTTAAGTATAATGACTTTTCTGACCCAAAATAAATGAAATAAATATTCAATAAGAAGTGGTATTATGGTTTCAAAGATGTACTCACTAATTTACCTAACACAGCAATTTCTACTTAGAGAATATCACATAGAATTCCTGTGAATTTTGTGCTATGTTTGGACTAACCCAAAATATTTTGCTTATGTACATATGTCAAGCAACAAGGTCAAAAAAGGAGATTCTTCTACAATTCTTCAATCTGTTGTGGATATTTCTTATTTTCACATGGTTTGAAGAGTTTTTGTATTCAGCATTTATTTTACCTTAAAATATTTTTAATACCATAACTTTATTTTCAAGCACAGATCAAGTTCAAGATGACTATAAGCCACAAAAATGACGAAGACAGTGGTGTAGAAAGGAGAATGTAACTTCCAAAGAATGACTTGCTTGCGTTTCTTCCACTCCCACTACCCAATTTCAGAGCTTCAGTACCTGCTCTATTTCTAAATGATCTCAGAACCTTTAATGTGTAAAAGTTCCTTAAAACTCAAAACAGGCAGTATGGTTAAATAACACACAATTGATAGGTAATCTTTCTGAAAATGATAGAATTATTTAAAAAAAAATAATTAACAATACAGTTATAAAACACAACCCAAAAGAATATCTTAAAATTCAATAATAAGCACTACTTATCAAATTTTTGCAATCTCAGGATGGTACAATGTTAGACAAAGTCCACACACAGTAGAGTACGGTAATTTATCAAGTGTTTCACACACGGATATTAAAGCAATAATCATTTAGCCTCATATTCATGAGTCTGTTAGCTGCAACAGAATGAGTTAGGCTGGATTTCAGACTCGGTTTTTGATTCCAGGCACCAGGCTTCAAGCAGGTTGGGTTCAGGTCCGCTCCACAAGTCTCTCATTCTCTGAACCAGTGACTCTCAGGGACATAGCCTCATATGGGTCCAATGCTGAAAGGGAAGCAGCTACCTGGGACAAACCCATCTACAAAGGTGCATGTTCAATTTCAATAACGTCCATCAATATCCCAATAGTGGAATAAAGAAAAGGGCCCATCTAAGTTGTGGGGCAGGAAAGTATATACCATCCACTTGAATCCATTGATTGCAAGGTTGTGGATTTATAATTCTGTTACAGGGATGTGAAAAACCAGGGCTAACAACTCAATTTACCCCAGTTCCTTATACTAGTGTTGCAATTTCAACTTGCCAGTAATAGAACTGATATGCTCCACAGAATAATTAGACTTTTTATTTAATCTATATATCAGTTGTCACGCTATTGAAGTTGTATTGAAAGTGTTACATTAATGCATTATTTGTGCAACCATTTGCAAAAGCAATTATTTATACCAAGAGCTATGAACATATTTGCACATTTTCCTTTGTCTACTCCTTGAAATTTATCTTGAAACACAATTTTTTAAAAATGGAAAGAACTTTATGCAAGCAAATGATAATTGCCATAGTTATAAGAATGGTGATAGTCAGAAAACAATATAAGGGTTCAAAATAAAGAAATAATTGGAATATACAATCCTTGAAATATTTTATCATAATTAAACTGATGGTTATAAATACCATGTGGAAACATGAATTCTGAGTTTTAAAATATTGATTATCATATCACAAGTGTTATATTAAAACTACTATAAAAATTATGTATTTTAGCACTGATATGAAAGGAAAATGATAATTTTTTAGAGATGGATTAAATCATTAATAGATTTAATGGACTATAGATGTAAATATATGTGTTTATTATGTCTTCACACTCTCTTACATTGATTCCACATGAGATAGTAAGTTCCCACAGGTAGGGATCTGATCTACTCAAGCGCTCTTTATAGTAGTTAACTCAGTACCAAATGCAGTCCATGAAGCCCCTGTTCATGACAGTGTCACATGCAGATCACACCAGTACATGTATCTTAAATTATTAGCAAAGCTGAATGGAAAGAAAAGAAAGATAGTGGGATAAAGTGTATAGTCTGGGTACCAGGAATTCTTGCTTCCTCTTCACGTCCAGTAACTCACTGAAAGGCCTTAGACAAATCACCTAAGTATGGTGGAGAGTTAGCATATCCTCTCATTGCACTGCATGGGCTATGTAAGGAGACTAAGAGTATGGTAAAGACACATTAGATATCAAAAAAAGACATTGAGTAGTAAAAGTAATACCTATTAGTATTATTAATATTTATACAATTAACCATTTGAAGTAAAAGAGTAAATTAAAAACAAACAAAATCAGAGATACAGAAAAAAAAATATTCCACTGACCCCAGAAAGTAAGGAGTGGAATTATTTTTGTCATCTCTTAAATCCTCAGAGCACTTTCTTTAGTATTTATTCACCAGCTCATGGGAAAGGAAGTTGGACTAATTGTATAATTCTTTTAAATTCTAGCCTCTTTGGGGTCAATATTTTGTGAATAAGTTCCATTTGTATAGAGAACTACAGCCTAAATTAACTACCAGATTCTTTAAACACCTTTTGAGGGCAAAGGAGCTTCTTAACGGCGTGTTTCATATCCTTATTTCTCAGGCTATATATAATGGGATTGAAAAAGGGAGCAAATACAGAGAATGTCAGAGCAATGGTGGTGTCCCAGAATGGTGTATAAGTAGCAGAGAATCTAAGATACATGAGGGCCACACTGCCGAAAAACAGCAGGAAGATGGCGATATGAGCAGTACAGGTGGAAAAGGCCTTTTTACGGCCCTCAACTGAAGGGATATCCAGGATAACAATGATAATTCTGATATAAGAAAAAGAAATAATCAGACCTGTTACTAGAATGGCGACAGCATGAATCACATCTTGCACCAGGATCACAGAGGCATCCGTACAGGCTAAATTTAATAAAGGGGTGAAATCACAGAAGATCTGAGGGATTTGGTTGGGGCCACAGAAAGGTAGGGTTGAAATCCATACAATCTCAGGTAGAAGGATGAGGAAACCAAAGATACAAGAACCTGCAGAGAGCTGAGCACATAGTCGCGGGGTTACTACGGTTGGGTAGTGGAGGGGGTTGCAGATGGCAACATACCTGTCAATAGCCATGACAGTCAGCAATACTCCTTCAGTGTTTCCAAGTGAATGGAAGAAGTACATCTGCAAGAGGCAGCCAGTGAAAGAGATGGTCTTTTGCTTGCTAATCAGATTTGAGAGCATCTTAGGAATGGTGGCTGTGGTGTACCACATCTCAAGAAATGAGAAGATACTGATGAAATTATACATGGGATTGTGAAGTTGGGCGTCCAGCCTTACAGCAAAGAAGATCATTAGGTTCCCGATCACAATAAAGGTGTAGATGAAAAGTAAAGGAAAAAAGTACAAGAGGCCACCATCCTGGAGCTGGGGAAATCCAGTGAAGATAAATTCAGTCACTGCTGATAGATTTCTACGCTCCATAGCCCCAGAAGAGCTACCTGTGAATGAGGGAGAGGGTATACCCAATGACAGAGAAGGAAATCAATGCAATGTAAACATAAATGTTATTTTGGTTACCTGGTATTTTTGTGTTTTAACATTTCTCAGATTCAAAATAACAACTTGCCTATATCTCTAATCTTCTTTTTATTTGGGAGAGAGTATAGCATAACAATTAATACCAAGGGTTCAATTCAAACATACTGAGCCTGAATTCTCATTCTGCCACTTATTAGTTGGGCAATAATGGACAAGTTACAGAATCTCTCTGAGCCTCAGCATCTTCTTTTGTAGTTGAAAAATATTAGTGCAATCAGAGTTGTGAGTATTAAATAAGTTAATGTATCAAAGTGCCTAGTATTGATGCTCAATATCTTTTAGTTGTCATTTCCTTCCTTGAATAGCTTTCTGAAAGAATAATATTAGCAATATCTCCTTTAGATCTTGTTCGTTCCTCAACCACTTTCTGTGTGACTTCTTTCTCTACTACTATACGGAAACTATTCTGTCCTATGTATCAAAGACATAATAATTGCAAAACAATGGAAAAGTTGCAGTGTTCATATTATGACTACACTTTTGCATCAGAAACTACTGATTTCTACTCCTTGAAGATTCGTCTCCCTTGGCGCTCATGAAACCGTTCTCTCCAGATTTGCCTTCTTCCTGTATGGAAGCTTCCTCTCAGGTGTTTCGTTATATCATTGTTTTGTTATTTTATGTGTCAAGGACTCATCTCCTTTACCCACATATTCTATAAATGGCAGTGTACTCTGTGTTCCTGCTGTGGTCCCTAAAATCATGTCCTTCCACGTTGTTGATGAACACGTAGTCTCCAGAGTTTTCAGTTCTTTCAAATTTCTGTCTCCAGAACGGTTATGTTTCCTAAACTTTAGACCCACATGTCCAATATTGCCCACGTGCCACTCTCTCATGCTGCACTATGGCAGTTTTCAGAGTTCACTGTGATTTCTCCTAGATCATTGCTTTTGTGAAAGTTAATCCTCTTCTTGGAAGGCCTTCTTGGTCACTCCTCTTCACTTGAATAACTCCTAGGCTTTCTTCAAGTTTCAGCTCAGCCACTGCCTCCTATCAGAATCCTTATGACTGCTGCTGTGGTCTCATCCTCTTCTCTATATTCATATACACACAGACACACATACACACGTACACACACAAATCTGGGATTATTCTCATCTGTGTGTCTTCCAAAGGGCCTCTACCATAAATCTTAGTATGTTTTATCGTAACTCTTTTTATTTGTTTAACTTTACTAGATTGTAAGCTTCTATTGGGGCAGCTTTCACAACCCCTAGCTTGTATTAAGCCCTTGAAAGAAACTTCTTTTTTAATGAGTAGGTTTGGATCAGACTTATAAAAATAATTAAAGCCAGAAAAATCCAGACTTAAGACAAACAGGAAGGAAACGTATAAGCATTCATGTCTTAGACCATCATAAGTTCTGAATAACTGAATGTTATTTCTGATTGTAAATATACAGAGCCTGGAACTCCGAAGATGGAACTATCTCATAAGACTTAGTCCAATGCCAAAATTCAAGCCTCTCCAAATCTTCACGAATTGAATCTTTAGCGTATATCTCATCCATCCTAAGCATAGGAAATGAATACTTTCTCCTCAGATCTCAGTGACCCTAAACTCACCTCTGCCAAATACAGTAATGTTCTTCTCTTTCCTTGGGTCTCTGCATTCCTAAATGTTCTTTCAACAATATTTTATTATTGTTATAGCATCTTAAGGAAAACACTAAAAGGGAAATGAGCTCCACTGAGGCTTTTTCCCTTGGTAACGAGTAGAAAGCTATGTTTTCTCTCATGGGGTCAATTATCAGAGAACCTTTGCACTTTCTTCTCATTACATCTCCAAGTCAACAGGGAATCAGTGCTCCAAGGAAGACTTACAGATTCTGATGATGGTTGTTACCCCTTTTCTTGTCAATATTATGATTTAACCAGCTAGTCTCCATCTTGATGTGGAATTGGGTGGGTGCCAGACAAAGAATAGCTTTGATAGGACCCCATTCTTACAAAAATACAAGAGATAGGACAGGACTGAAGGTGATAACTGTCATGTTAAGTATTACAAATAAGTTAACAAATAGAAAATAGAACAATTTCCATCAAAATATGTCATTTTGGGGCCTAGCCCCGTGGCATAGCAGTTAAGTGCGCACGCTCTGCTGCTGGCGGCCTGGGTTCGGATCCCAGGCACGCACCAATGCACCGCTTGGCAGGCCATGCTGTGGCGGGCTCTCGTATAAAATGGAGGAGGATAGGCACAGGTGTTAGCCCAGGGCCAGTCTTCCTCAGCAAAAAGAGGAAGATTGGCATGGATGTTAGCTCAGGGCTGATCTTCCTCACAAATAAAAAAAATTAAAAAAAAAGTGAAAAAAAAAAAAAACAATGCCATTTGGAAAAGTGTGCCAGTACTGAAGAAGAAGATGGAAGAGTGCTGAATTTTTTCTTCCACCAACATACACAGTGTTCTCCTTCAAATTATTCCTATAGATTCTGCTGAACTTTCACCACAATATATATTGAAGATTGGTATGTGCTTCTTGTATAGCACTTCCTTCCACTCATTCTTTCTTAACTTTATAATTTTCTTCTCACTTCTTGGCCATGAAGAAACAGCTCCAGAAACTTTATGACCATATAAATTTGTGTCAAAAATGGAATTCTTCTGTGTATGGGAAAACTTATTATCATAAAACAGTATTTGTTCCAATGTAATATAAATATTTTGCCATTGAAAAGCAAACTCAATGAAGTTTGTTTGTTTGTGGTAGGATGAGTAACTATGAAAAATAATTTTAAAGTTTACGTGACAGAGTAAATATCTGAATATAGCCATAAAAATGTGGAAAATGAAGACTACTGAGAGAAATTTTTAACTGCTAGATATTGAAACTTACCATAAAACTACAATCATCCATTCAATATACTGTAAGGACATGCATTGGTCAATAAATTAGAGGATCAGATAGCTAGTCCAGAAACAAATAGGGGAAAAAAATGAAAGATATCTCATATGAAAAAGATGGTATTTTGTCACTGGGGAAGATGATTTAATTTGAGATCTGGCATAAGCATATCCATCAAAAATGAAATAATGTTAAATCCTTACTTCAGACCATATCCAAAAATTCCTTCCAAAAGATTAAAGAACAAAGAGAAGGAACAAAAAATTTAAGGATATACATATGGGATATTATATATATATAATGGGGAAGAATATCTAAATCAATACAAAGATATAAAACTATAAAGAAAAAGATGGAGATAGCTGGCTAACTAAAATTTAGAAGATAGCATCCCTCTCCAATGGAAATATAATTGTGCTCTTTTGAAAAAAATATTTAATTATACATAATTCATGTACAAAAAGTGTACAAATTATAAATATATATCTCAGGGACTTTTTACTCTGTGGACATACCTGTTTAAGAGCTAAACAAATCAGGTATCTTATTTTATCACTTATATACAGTTTGTTAACTATCTTTCAAACCTTCACTATGAGGGAGGATTTCTTTGTTGCTCAGTTTAATTCTACCAATTTTTATCTTACAAATCTTAAGCCTATATCGTTTGAAACATACAAAGTTAAAATTTGTTATGTCTCCTTTGTGAATTGACATTTTGTTTGTCTCCAATAACGTTTGCTTTAAGTATACTTTATTCTGATATTAGTATAGTTATATCACATTATTTAATATTTGCATGACATAACTTTTTTCATCTTTTACTTTCAACATTTTTGTATCTATATATTCAAAGTATGTATCTTATGAGTAGCACATAGATATTTTTTAATCAAGCCTAACAATCTATCTTTTAATTAGACTAGTTAGTTCAGTTACTTTAAATGAAATATATATCTGTACATGTACATTACATTTAAATTAAATATTTATTTATTTTAAAGTATATATGTAATAATTTAAAAATATATAATACATATAAATGTTATATATAACACACACACATACTTATCTACTGTATGTACTTTTTGTGTCTTCTATTTGCCTACACATAATAATCCCAAGTTAAAGTCCATGCCTGATAACTCAATATCTGAATCTCATAATTCTCTTTCTCCTGTTCACTTACAGTTTTTTGGTCTTGTCTCCATGTTTTCCAGGTAATTTTTAAACAGAACACCATAAATTGTTTATGGAAAATTATAGAAATAACTGAGGCTATGGATCATGTTATTTTGCTCAATGAGGATTGACTTTTGATTCTGGCAAGCAGTCACGCATGTTAACTTAACCACCATGGATTTAGCTGATTGAGAGATAAGCTTCAATATTTTTAAAGGCTAGTCCGTTTCTACGTAGTCTTTCAGCAAGAAAGGAGCCTTTACAGAGTCCCTACTGATAGTCTGGTGACTTATAAAGTCTTTGACCTTTTTTATGGTTACTACTCCTCTACGCAGTACTCTGTGCCTTGCTGCACTTGTTTAGACCCTCAACCTCCTGAACCTCAACTTTAGTGGAGTTTCTCCACTGATCAACTTTGCCTTCATCTAAATTTTCACTTAATGTTTGGAAAACATCTGAATAAAAATGTATTTGCTGAATATCAAATTCTACTGTGTTTCTCTTCTTTCAAGGATCTTGGCCCTGAAGTACCTCAGTGTTGATATCTGTCCAATACCTCTAAGTAGTTTTTCTGTTTGTTTTATCCAGCTTCCTTGTTATTTCTAGTGAAAGGTTAGGTCTAATACAAGCTATTCCATTTTAGTTAGAAACAGAAATGATTTTTTGTCTGGCTGTGTTTTAAGATATTTCTTCTATTATAATCCGTAGAATATTTAGAGTCTGCCCAGTCTATGATACTCTCTCTTTCTGGAATTTCAATTTCATTAATATTGCATTTCTAGGATTTCTCCATGTCATCAATCTTGCAGGACACTTTATCTTTTTCTCCTTTGAATTTTATGATATTTTCTCAATTCAAAATTTTAAATCCCTAGTTTAGTTTTCTAGAGTGTTCAATTTTCTCTTTACTTCTTCCATTGCATTTTTATATTTTATAATTATTTTTTATTTATCACTAACCTTACTGCCACAAAATACATTTCATCCATTAAAAGTCCTCTATAATTTCATTATAGATTTAAATTTAGAATATTTAAAATTATTTTTTGTGATTCTTTCTTAGGTAAAATATTTGCTGTTATTAACAGAATATGCTCACTTTTCAACTGCATTAACCTCTACCCAACTGTTGCAACATATACCTGAAAATGCAGACATCAATGTAGAGTTGTCTTTTATACACACACGTGCACACACAAATCTCAAAATGGCACACGCTAAATATACACAGAAATACATACACAGTGTTGGGGGGTGGGATAAGGGACATGTGTACCTTCAAAACAAGCAAACAAAATATATAGTCATTAAAAACTGATAGGTGACATTTCGAAAATCATTTTTTTCCCAATTAGTCAAGAAACAGACTGAGTTGCACATTTCAGTCTCCTGCGGTAGAGGTCACATGAGTTTTATGTTATGTAGAATGTATCATATTTTATGAATTTTCAATCTGAAGTTTTCTCATTAGAAGTATAGTATATTTTGGAGGCTGGTGCACCAAGAGGGGGCATGGAAGATCCACAGCCCACCCCACCACCATACCTTGCTCTATGCGTCTTTTCCATTGGGTTATTATTACTTTGTATTCTTTGTAATAAATTTGTAGATGAAGAAATGCAAAAGTGTCCCAAGGCTTGTGACCAGTGAAAAAATATTTGAAAAGGGCAGCCAAGTGCATATTTTCTCCTGATCAAGAAAATCATCCATCTAAATTATCAGTAAAATATAGTGAACTCATTGCCTTAGAATATAATGAGTCTCTCCCAAATGGTGATGAAGGAAGGAAGAAAAGTAGATTTGCTTTGTTTTAAAGATCTAAAACAAATGGGGCGAAGCCCAGCACTGTTGTCCTTTGGCTGCAAAGGCAATAAGCAATAAAGACCAGCATAGCATAGCATATACCTTATCTAGGGCTCAGACAGTGGTAATTGAATATACTCGTGACAACAACACTGATATTTCCTCCGTCTAACTACAGAATTTGGTAAATTAGAATACTTTGTAAAACCAAATTCATATTAACTGCCATTATGTGAGACATGTTTATTTTTAACCATTGAAAATAATCAGGAAAGATTTTTTTCCTTAAAGTTTCTCTTGAGCGTAGTACTGTAACAGAAATTTAATGCTAAGAAACATTTCATATGTTCCTTTGAATATGCGATTTAATCTAGATTATCTATGTTTCTCCCATGATAACTAAACTATTTTTAGTATCAGCAGCATTTGGCAAGTTTATTTTTCAGATATAATCTGTGGTTCATTTGTTCACTGTTTCTAGAAATAAAATAATTTCTAGGAGAAAAAGCATAAATTAACAAGAAAGGAGAGTAAATTAATTTGCTCTTAGAAAAAGAAATGCTTAATTAATTTGTCTGTATTTGTCCTTATCCGGAGGTTAGGAAATCTAGAGACATAAAGTGTTGAATGGCAACAGTGCCCCCTTTTTGTAACCTAGCAGACTAGCCTTAATTGTGGGCTTGAATCCTAAAGAGAGTTGCCACAATGTAACTCAAGTACATGCTTTGTTGGCAAATGGGCACCAATGACAGTGGTGTGGGGGGACATATTTGCACAGTCTGTTTATTCTTTAATTCCAATAAAATCATTGCTTTCAGAAGGAAGAAAAAGTTTCTGCTCCCCATCCCATTACAGCATAGCTTGATGAGCGATGCGTAGGTCCTCACCCGGGATCTGAACTCCAGGCCGCCGAAGCAGAGTGCCCAAACTTAACCACTACACCACTAGGCAAGCCCCTCAATCAGATGTTTTTTAAAACTGCCATTCAACAGATGCCAACACTTTTGACTATAAGTGCTAAAGAAAATGACGATGCTTAGTCCTGGAAAGGCAAGCAATAACTAAAATTCTTATCTGTGCATATCTATGTGTACCAAATTGTATTACTGTAAGTAGTTTTCTACATTGTAGTTTTCCTATGAACATGTCTGGCAATATTAATAACTTAGTCTTACTAAATATATATGCTTAATATTCTAATGAAGAGTTAATTATATAACTAAAAATAAAAGTATAATTTACTTAAGTATTATTTTGATTTTTTCTTAGATATCTGCTTCTGGACAAACCTAATCAAGTAATCTGTGATCGGTAATTAAATAGAAAATTTTCCCAAGATCTATAACCTGAATGGAGACACAATACCTTGAAGCACATGGCCAGCTTCTGAAGTGCAATTCTAACCTTCTAAAGTGGTAAGCAATTTTTCTTTAATTACAACTTTTCAGAAGAAAGAAAGCAAAATGTTGAAGCTTGTAATTAGAGTTCTTGATTATATACACCTCAAGTTTCATAACGATGACACAGAGTATAGATATGTTTTCCTAGATACAGGGAAAATAATCAGGGTAACAGACAGAAGGTTCAGTGTGACAAAGAACTAGGTATAGAGTGATTTCATGTTTTAATCTGTTAGAGAAACATTAAAGCAAGGGAAGGGAACCTGTGTCTCAGAATTAACCTCCAGACATGTTCAACTCTTTTTGAAGACAGAAGCGTTTCCTAATCGCATTCTTCATGTCCTTGTTTCTCAGACTATAAATGATGGGATTGAAGAACAGGGCAAGGACAGTAAACATCAGTGCAATGGCTGTGTCCAAAACCATGGGTAAGTGGCATTGAAACACAAGTACATGAGATACACACTGCCAAAGAATATCAGGAAGACTGTGAAATGGCCTGCACAGGTAGAAAAAGCCTTTTGCCAACCCTCTACAGAGGGAATCCTCAGGATTACAGTGACGATTTTTATATAGGACAAAGCAATGATTAGGACTGTAATGATGATGGCCACAGCATGGATCACATCCTCAATCAGGATCATGGATGTGTCCTTACAGGCCAGGCTCAGCACAGGGACCAAGGCACAGAAGATCTGATGGATTTGGTTGGGCCCACAGAAAGGCAGTGTGGAAATCATTACAATCTCAGGAAGCAGGATGAGGAAGCCAAAGATGCAAGAGCCTGCAGAAAGCTGAACGCACAGCCATGGGGTCATGATCATTTGACAGCGAAGAGAATTGCAGATGGCAACATATCTTCAATAGCCATGGTGATCAGCAAGATCCCCTCTGAATTCCCAAGTGGATGGAAGAAATACATCTGCCAGAGGCAGCCAGTCATGGAGATCATCTTCTTTTCACTGATGAGGTTGGAGAGCATCTTGGGAATGGTGGCTGTGGTGTATCAAATCTCCACAAAAGAAAAGATACTGATGAACTTATACATGGGATTGTGGAGATGGGTGTCCGGCCTTACAGCAAAGAAGATCAATAGATTCACAATGACAATAAAAGTATAGATGAAAAGTAAAGGAAAGTACAGGAGACTACCATCCTGGATCTGAGGAAAGC
Source organism: Diceros bicornis minor (assembly GCF_020826845.1). Lineage (NCBI taxonomy): Eukaryota > Metazoa > Chordata > Mammalia > Perissodactyla > Rhinocerotidae > Diceros > Diceros bicornis. The sequence continues at coordinate 63,422,680 of NC_080743.1, forward strand.
CAGTGAAGATAAATTCAGTCACTGCTGATAGGTTCCCACTCTCCATATCCTCAGCAGAGCTACCTGTGAGTGAAGGAAAGGACACACACTGGCTCACAAGGAGATGGAGAAGAAAAGAAGATGTACAGCTAAATAACTTGAATGAATAACAAGGAATAACTTCAAAGTTTTATTTTTTTCCTAATTTCACACTATTGTCCATGTTGACCAATATTTGATATTTTTTTCTCTCCTACTCCTCCAGAGGCACAATCTCAGAAATAGGTGTCTCCAAATGTTTTTAATGGTACATAAATTAATTGAAATTATTTTTAGCTTAACCTCTAATGTATTTGCATTTATAAGTTATACACATTATATTATGACATAATAATTCAAAATATATTATATAATAAATTTTAAAAGTAAGAAGCATGAATAAAAATGAACATAATAGAATTTATATTATTTTCCCTTCCCACCTAATTGGACCATCTTGCACATTCCTCTTTGGAGATCTCTGTTCTAGGGGATTAGAATGTAGACCTGGAGTCGACATTGAAATCCCAATTAAGCGTATTATTACCTGTGTGTATTTTGGCAAATTACTTAATCTTTCAGTTTCAGTACTCATTTGCAAAATGAGATTAAAAATAGTACCTATCTAATACGGATGCTGTAGGATTAAGTGAATACCTGCAAAGGATTTAAACATTGCCTAACTGGCAACTTCTTGAAAGGATAATCAAGTCTAATTCAGCACACCTCTCATTCTCCTGTAACATTTGCTGTGTGCTTCTTATCCTGCTGTTCCACGGAAGCTCTCCTGACCAAGTTAAGCAATGCCCTGCCTCCTGATTACTGATGGAAACTGTTCAGTCCTCTCTGGCACTAATCACAGTTATTACCCCTACTTGAGGCTTTCCTCCTCTGTTCTTTGATTCCATTCTCAATAGGTGTGACTCCCAGTGGCACTCAGAGGTAGTTCTGGCTTTGGCTTTTTATTTCACTTATTTTTATTCATACTCTGATCCTTACTCTTATTTTCCCTCTTCTGTCTTGTATTATCTTGACTGCTTTTCTTAAACTCTTCCCCAAGTGCTTATGACCCCCAGGTTCCCATCATCCACTCCAACCTCTGTAATTCCATATGCTCCCTTGGTGACCTCATCCACTTACAAGATTTCAACTATCACTACTTCCAAATATTTTTCTCCAGCCAAACTCTCTTTCATAAGCTCCAAACCAACATATCTGACTCTGAACTCTCTCTAGCTTCACCTCCTGGCATTTCCCAACTCCACTCTGCTTGCAATCCCGATGTTCACGCTGCTTTGTGAAATCAGGATAGCCTTCTGTGTGTGTCACTTCCTCTGACTGGAAGGTAGCATACCTCCCCCTCCTCTTCTCACACAAAAACAATATATAATACTGGTTAAAAGTCTGGATGCCAGAACCAAATTGACAGCATTTAAATGTTCTTCGTCACTTACAAACCCTGTAATTTACCTCAAGTTGCTTAGCATTTCTATGGCTTTAATTCCTCATTTGTAAGATGGGGAAAATATTAATACTAGCTCATAAAGTTCTGAGAATGGATAAATACTTTATTATAACAATAATAGCATATTATAGTATGGTAATGTATTGAATCAGTTACTGTGGCAAGCACTGTCCCACGCCCAGGCATATATTTCTCATCTAATGCTCACAATGTTCTAATGAGATAAAATTATTATCTCCAGTTTATATATGAGAAAACTTAGGCACAGACAGATTAAACACTTTGCCCAGGAATTCTCAGCTGACAAAGGACAAAATCAGAATTTAAATCCATGCACTGTATCTCTAATGATGTGCTCTAACCCACAGACACTTGACTGCCTCTACCAATATGTGTAAATATATTTTAAATGCTTAGAGTAGTGTCAGCAATAAAGTAAACACCATAAAATATTGGGCATTATTACTTTGGAGTTTCTGTATTGTATTTATCATGTTGCATAATAATCATCAACCTACTTGTTTTACCTTCTCCAGACTGAGTTCCTCTTTTAGGGTAGTAAATGTCTTTTATCTCCCAAAGCAACTAGAATGGGGTTGGCATATAAAACATGGTTGGTGTCAAGTAAATTAACTTGGAATCAAGCCACCAGGTGCAATTATAATTAAACCCACAAGATAGCCATGGATAAGCAAGGAAAGTAAACTGGAGACTGTTTGGAAAGGGAAGTATCACAATGCAGTTTTGATGAGAGTCCTAATCATGTCTGGACAAAATGATCTCTCGAAAGATGGCATCATAAATGGGGTATCTTGTTTCATATAAACCTATGCCCAGCACCCCAGTAGGTAGAATTTCTTCCTAAACTTGCCATTACTTCCCACCAACATTTGAAGCTTCTACACTCATTCATAACGCAGTCTTCAAGTTATGAGATTATTACTCCTACGCATGGTGAATGAATTTCTTCTCTTCAAGCCTTAGTCCTCTGCACTCACCTCTACCAAAGACCACAGGGACTCCTCTGTCTGTCTGGGTCTCTGCATCCTTGATATCCTTTCAGCCCCTCCAAAAGGGTATTTATAGTTATCTTCACAGGCATCCCAGGGAATAGCAGGAAGGGGAAGTAGGCTCCATAGGGCATTCCTCCCCTACACAATAGTGGACAGCATCACTTTTTGTTATGGCATTAATTAGCAGAAAGATCCCCACTGTACTCTCTTCTCATTAGATTTCGGGATCAAAGTTGTCAGCAAATATATTTTCCTGGTGTACTCATCTTCATAAACATTGTAAGCTACTTTCTCCAACACTATGATCATTGCCTCAGCTGTGCGTGTGTCTACCAGGGCACCATACAAAGAACAGTTTTGTCATGGTCCCGCTCTTCGTACGTGAATATACAGTTGGGAAAAGTCTTGAAAGAAATATAGTGACACCAGAAAAGCATCTTGAAAAAATATTTAATAGAAAATAACACCATTTCATAATAAATATGTCATTGAGATTTTGTGCCAATATTGAAATTAGGGAACAATGCCATTTTTTTTTCCTCATGCAACAAATTCATGTGGCTCTCTCCTACCCTAAACAATTCACATTGGTCCTGTTGAATTCTCTATTGACAGTCAATATCTCACCTTTTATCACAGGATTATTCTGTACTCCATGTGCTCAACCCACTGCTCTGTTGAAAATTCAAAGTTTTTGTTTTTGCCCCAAACCTAGTTGATTTTATCATATAATCTGCTCGGAAATATCTATCAGATTTTGGGATGGAAAGACATACCATACTTTCCTTCTCTCTGAGTTTTGTCTAACATTTCTTCCTATGACTTGGGGCCTATTTTCCTTGTATGACTTCTTATAATATTTTTTTCTTGAAATTCAAAAATTTCAAATGGCAAAATTGTATTTCTAATAATTTAACACAGCATCAAACAGTCTCTCTCTCTCTTCTTTTAACAGTTTTATTGAGGTATAATGTGTATACAAAGAACTGCACATATTTAACATGTACAATTTGATGTTTTTCAACATAGGCAAACATCCATGATACCATCACCACAAACAAGGTAATAGACGTACGCAACACCTCCCAGAGTTTCCTTGCATCCTGTTTTTGTGTGTGTGTGTGGCTTGTTTGTTTTTTGTTTTTTGTGTATGTTAAGAACACTTAACATGAGATCTACACTCAACAAATTTTGAAACGACAATGCCATATTCTTAACTATAAGTGCTGTGTTGTACAGCAGATCTCTAGAACTTATTCATCTATCATGACTGAAACTTTATACTCATTGAACAACAACTCCTCATTTCCCCCATCCCTCAGCCCCTGGCAACCATAATTGTGTTCTCTGTCTTTATTATTTTGACTATTTCAGATAGCTCATATAAGTGGAATCATGCAATATTTGTCCTTCTGTGACTGGCTTGTTTCACTTAGCATATTGTCTTCCAAGCTCATCTATGTTGTTGCAAATGGCAGAACTTCCTTCTTTTCAAAGGCTGAATAATATCCCACTGTATGAGTATACCACATTTTCTTTACAAACTCATCTCACAATGGACATTTGGGTTGTTTACATATGTTGCCTGTTGTGAATAGTGCCACAGTGAACACGAGAATGCAGATATCTCTTTGAGATCCTGACTCCAATTCATTCAGGTATACACTCCGAATTGGGATTGCTGGATCATATTGGTAGTTCTCTATTTTTTGAGGAATTTCCATACTGTTTCCATAACAGCTGCACCATTTTGCCTTCCCACCAAAAGTGTACAAGGGTTGCAATTTCTCCACAACCTCACTAACACATCTTAACTTCTGTTTTTTGGTAATAGCCATCATAATAGGTGTGAGACGATATCTCATTGTAGTTTTGATTTGCATTTCCACGATGATTAGTGATTTTGAGCTTCTTTTTGTACATCTGTTGGCTCATTGTGCGCTTCCTTTGGAAAAATGTCTGTTCAAACCCTTTGTCCATTTTTTAATGGGGTTATTTTTTTTTTTCTGCTGTGGAATTGTAGGAGTTCCTTGCATGTTTTGGAAATGAACCCTTTATCAGATATAGAGTTTGCAAATATTTTCTCCCATTCTGTAGGTTACCCTTTCATTCTGTTGACTGTTTCCTTTGCTGTGAAGAAGTTTTTAGTTTGATGTAGTCCCGTTTGTCTATTCCTGTTTTTATTGCCCGTGCTTTTTGTGTCACATTCAAGATGTCATTGCCAAGACCAAAGTTAAGAAGGGAGCTTTTCCTCTTTGTTTTCTTCTAGAAATTTTACAGTTTCAGATCTTAAGTTCTTCAATCTTTTTGATCTGATGATTCAAGTATTTTTAAACTCAGGAATATTTTCCTTCAATTTCAATTATTATTTTTTCTCTGTCGGCTTTGTTTCTTTCTTTCTGGAATTCCTATAATCACATATATGGTCTGTAGAACATATGAATATATTCCCTATATACTTCTTTCTTTCTTTGTGTTTAATCTTTAGCTCTTCATGTGGTTCCTTTAGGTTTTGACATATTTTCTCCAGGCAGTCTTCTAAGTCATTATTTTCATTTTCTGCAATATTCAATTATTCTTCAATGTTTCCTTTATATTTTTGCCAGTACTTTTTACTAATAGATAGTATCTTCACAATCTCATTGAAAGTTTAAATAAGAAATATTTTAACTCTTTTTTGTGTGTGAGGAAGATCAGCCTTGTGCTAACATCTGCCAATCCTCCCCATTTTTTGCTAAGGAAGACTGGCCCTAGGCTAACATCTGTGCCTAGCCTCCTCCACTCCATAAGAGAGGCCACCACAGCATGGCCTGACAAAGCGGTGTGTCAGTGTGCACCCAGGAACCGAACTAGCGGACCCCGGGCCGCCGCAGTGGAGCACGTGCACTTAACCGCTTGCACCACCAGGCAGTCCCCTTAATTCTTTTTTTAAGTTAGCTTTAGTTTGCTTCATGAAAGAGCATTTGCTTTCAATCCCCAAATCTCTCTGTCTCTATCTCTGTCTCTCTTTATTTATAGTAATCCTTCAAGTAATTATTGGGCTATGCATGTAATAGTTAATGGTCTTAAAATATACAGTGTAGTTGAAGACTAAAGTGATTTTTTTAAAAAGGCAATCTGCCCGCCTGTGTGTGTGTGTATGTGTGTGTGTGTGTGACTACATATAGGGACATAAAAACTTACTAGAGAAGAATGAGTCAAAGATCTAATTGCACATAGCAAATATGGAAGCACCTGCCATGAAGTCTAATATCAGCTATGGATGATTGCTGTTGTGCCAAGAAGTGACACTTTTCTGTTTTTGTTTTAGCATCCTCAGTTTAACTGGGTATTTCATCACTTCTCTAGCTTGCGTATTTCAGATTTACTTTTCACGCATTTCTCTGAACACAGCTCGAGGGACAGTTCTGCTGTGATTCTAGTTGATTCCATTCCCTCTACCCTGAGTTCCCAAGTGGACTATGGTTCTCAGCATCTGCTTTTCAAGCTTTGATCATTTTTTCCATAGGTTATGTATAGAATTCCATCCATTTAATTCCCAGGTTCTTTCCTAGTATTTCCTTGTCCAATAGCTAGCAGATAAGTGTTGTCTTCAGTTGGATATCATATGCACTCATACTTGAAGAAACAATTTGAGTTTGGCAATCAACTGAGGGCACTCTTTTTTCTTCCCAGTACTTATAATATTTTGGTTTTATTTTATTTTGTTTTTTCTTTGTTCTGATGTTACTGCTAGGTTTTAAATATACATCTTGGATTGTTGCTGGACTACCCATTGGACAGACTTAACCGGTGTTTTAGATACTTTAGCTGATCAGATGCATTATTATTTATTTTTTCTTGAAAAGAATGTGATATATGGTATTTCAGGGTGTTAAAATAGCCATCATGAATGTCCTTGGGTAACCTTATGTATATTTTAACCTTTATTATTATATCCTAACACTTTTCAGTGCCTAGGACATGTAACAGTTTATCTAGTCCGGACTTTACTTCTACAGAATTTTTGGTGGAAGAAAATCTAAAAATGTAGGTTTAAACTGTTATCTTAGTAGAGAAATCTAAACTTGCATTTTAGAAAATTAATTTCTGGTGGCAATGCAGAGAACATATTTCAAAAAGAACAAAAATGAAAGCAAGAGTAATAGCTCAGAAAGGTATATATCTACATCTATCTCTATCAGCTACCTATCATCTATCCACCCATCTAAATATCACTTCAGAATGTGTTTGAAACAACTTTCAACCAAATAGTTTAATTCAATCAAATTGAACAAATTCCACCAAAACAGTCAAAGTGAAATGAAGGTTGAACTATACTTGGACCCAGAAATAACAGTAACAAAAACATTACAAATAGTAATCATAACTAAGTATTCCTAAGTATGAGTTTTTATTTTTAATATATCACTCTTTATTGTAGCCTTCTTTAAACCATCTGTAACAAATGCTAGCAATTAGTGACAAAGAAATTTAACAGCTAACATTTTTGCACTACCTTTACGTTAGACACTAATTTAAGTACTTATATAGAGTAACTCACTTAATTTTCATAAAAACCATACGAAGTTCTGCTTTTAAAATATATTACTCTTACACCCCTTTCATGGATGATAAAACTAAGATGCAGAGAGATTAATTAATAACTCCTTCAAGGTCACAAAGCTAGTATGTGGTACCAGTGAAATATAAACCTTAACCTGTTCAACAGATGTTATGCTCCTAACCACTATATTTTACAATCCATTGTTGTTACTAATGCTGATAGAATAATAATAATAATTATATAATGACAATAAAACTAATGTTCATAAAGTATATTTTAATGGTTTAAACATTATATTTCCTTTCCATTATTTATCTATCTGTGCAAGTCTAAAAAGGTAGTCCATAATATCTTAACTGAACATGTATAAATAGAATAAACATGTGCATGGGAAGAAGAACTGAAAAACTAAACAGAAAATATCAGTGTGGCAATGAAAGAGTTATATGTTAATTTTATGGTTGAGCGTGTTAGATTAACATCCAAAGTGAGAGGTGCCTATGAGTTAGCATTAACTTGCAAATGCATTAAACACCTTCTGAAGGCAGAGAAGCTTCTTAATTGCGATCCTCATATCTTTATTTCTCAAGCTATAGATGATAGGATTGAAAAAGGGAGCAAGAACTGCAAACATCAGTGCAATGACTGTATCCAAAATCAGCGGGAAAGTGGCAGAGAAACGCAGGTACATGAGGGATACGCTGCCATAGAACATCAGAAAGACACCAAGATGAGATGCACAGGTAGAAAAGGCCTTCTGGCGGCCTTCAACAGAGGGAATCCTCAGGATCACAGTGATGATTCTGATATAAGAGATGGCAATAATCAGGACAGAGAAGATGATGGCAATTGCATGGATCACATCCTCAATCAGAATCATGGATGTGTCTGTACAGGCCAAGCGCAGCACAGGTTCAAAGTCACAGAAGATCTGATGGATTTGGTTGGGGCCACAGAAGGGCAGTGTGGAAATCCATGCAATCTCTGGGAGCAACACAAGAAAGCCAAAGATGCAGGAGCCTGCAGAGAGCTGAGCACACAGCTGGGGGGTCATAATAGTTGGATAGCGAAGAGGGTTACAGATGGCAACATACCTGTCAACGGCCATGGTGGTCAACAAAATCCCCTCCGAATTTCCCAGTGAATGAAAGAAGTACATCTGCAAGAGGCAGCCGATTACGGAGATGGTCCTTTTTTTACTGATGAGATTGGAGAGCATCTTGGGAATTGTGGCTGTGGTGTACCAGACCTCCAAAAATGAGAAAATGCTAATGAAATTATACATGGGATTGTGGAGATGAGTATTCATCCTGACGGCAAAAAATACAATGAGATTCCCAATAACAATGAATATGTAGATGATGAACAAGGGAATGAAGAAAAGGAAGCTACCATCTTCAAACTGGGGGAATCCAGAGAAGAGAAACTCTGTCACCGTAGAAGTTTGATTACTTTTCGCCGTGATCTCAGCGGCCTTAATTGTCATGGGTAAAAAGACACAGCTCAATCCCTAGATGAAATGTAAAGAGTCAGATCGATTGGTTCATATAAGAGTCAAAGGAAGAAATGCTTTAGGTAGATGATTTACCTCTATCATTCTTGAATTCATTAAACAGTCATTTACTACCTACTAAGTGCCAAGGACAACTGTAGGTTTGTTGAATTCAGGAGTGAGGAAAACATCTCTACTTTCATGAAACTTATATGCTAATGAAGGAGACAAACAATAAGCAAATAAGACATTAATAATGTCATGTTTATAAGCTATATTAGCTAAAATAAACTAGGATATTAGAGGTCTAATAATAATCACCTTTTATAAGAATTCACAAAATCATTTTGAATTACACAACAGATAAATTTTCAAACGGTTCTTGGCTATAGATTAGACAATCAAAACTTTTAGTATTTTTCCTCTCTATATAGTTATTGTAAAGTTGTATTCTGCATTTTCTGGAACATCCCCAGTTTCAAGTACTCTGTGGTTAGAGAAGAGGGTAAAATTTTCAGGCACAAATATCAAGATGAAGTCTTGATAGGAAACTCCATCCCCAGCAGCAGAAAAAATAAAGCTAGCAGAAATTGGCCAGCAGAGAAAGAAGGAACCTGTAAGAAACTGAGCAGTAGAAGATTTTAGAAGTAGGTGAGCCCAGAGTGTGAGCTATGAGTTCTCTAATTAGAATCTGGCTCTTGAAATCTTTTTAACCAGGATCCTAAAGTGTCAGTCCATCAGAGATATTGAAAATAAGAAGAGATTATTAACAAATACCTAAGTCTCTCTTACACATTGTTTATATTTTGGCAAAGACCATCCAGAAATGAGAAGGTAAGAGACAAAATGTGCAATTCCAGCACAATTTAGGGCTCTTGCTACCACGTCCCTTGAAAATAGCATGAAGTATGAAGATGTCTCTAGAAGCAGTGCAAGGAAACTCATCAGGTGCACTCAGGGATTATCCTTAGGCAATTCAGAAACCTGGCCTAACAGAGAGATAGAAAATCAATCAAGGAGAAATACTTAGAACACAAAGGAAGTTTGAAAGATAAGTTCTCTTTTGGGATAATGTGGAGCCACTTAAAAATGAACTCCTTATACAATTAAATTGGAACATTTTATTATGATGTGTGCCAGTATTCCCACATTAAGACAGCAAAATATTTCCCCTGAGCTAATACTATTTTAAAAATTACTTATAAGCAAAATTAATGTAAAACTTCTTATAGTTTTATTGAAGAATGGCATTTGAAATTCCAAATTAAAACGAGACATTTGAAACATAAGCGGAGCAAATGAAAAATATTTGGCTCACTTGTATATTTTTCAGAGATCTCATTACAGAACAAAATCTATATATTGAAAAAATTCTATTAAGAACTGATTTATATAGACTAAATTTGACAAATATCACGTTGGCAAGTTCTAGAATCAATTTCCCCCGAGAATTAGGACATGTTGATTGTTCTTGTACATGCAAATTCTTCAGATTTTCATAGAATAAGATTATTGTAAATGTTGTGCTACAGATATCAACTATTATTGATTTTTCTGCTCCTTATAGAACATTTGATACATGAATATGCATATATATGAACATATATATATTATATAATATGTATAATTATATAGTATATAATCTATAGATTCATTCAATGCAATGTCAACCAAAATTTCAGTAAGGTTATTGTTTTTTTTTGAGATATCAACAAGCTAATTCTAAAATATATATGAAAAGGCAAAGGAAACAGATCAGGCAAAACATTTTGAAAAAGGAGAACAAAGCTGGAAGATATGCAATTGCTGAAATGCATTTCCAGACTCACTATAAAGCTAAAGAAATCGAGACAGTGTAGTATTGTCAAAAGAATAGACACATCGATCAATGGAACCAAGTAAAGAGTATAGAAATAGACACATATATGTGGTCAAGCAATTCAATAGAGAAAGAAAAGTCTTTTTAGCACGTGATACTGGAAGAATTGGACTTAAATATGCTAAAATAAAATCTTGCATCATATACAAGAATTAACACAAAATGGATCATAGACCTAAATGTAAAACCAAAAACTATAAAATATATACAAGAAAACAAGAGAATATCTTTACAACCTTTGGTTTGACAAAAATGTATATGCTATAACACCAAAAGCACGATACATAAAAGAAAAGAAAATTAATAAATTGAACTTCATCAAAATTGAAAACTTTTGTTCTGCAAACTAAAATGTTAAGAGAATAAAAAAAAGCCATACTGAGAAAAAACATTTGCAAAACACATATCTGACAAAAGACATATCCAGAATATATGGAAACGCAAAACTCATTACTAACAACACTTCTAAAAAAAATTAACAAAGGATTTGAACAGATATTTTACCAAAGAAGATATCGATATGGCAAATTAGACCATGAAAAATATGTTTAGCATCAACATCATTGGTCATTAAGGAAGCTCAAGTTAAAACCACAAGCGATACATTACCATTACACATCTATAAGAATGATTGCAGTCTTTTAAAAAAAGAAACAAAACTCCTGAGAATACCAAGTGCTGGGAAGAATGCAGGGCAACTGGATCTGTCATATACTGTTAGTGAGAATACAAAATATTACAGCCAGTGTGGAAAAATTTCTCAATTAAATTTCAGTTGAGGTAATTTTCTGAGAATGAGAATTTTAAGGATTGAAGATTTGGGAAAAATGGCTGAAATGATTCAAGGAAAAAAAATAAGCAAATTAATATATTCAGTGCTTTCCGTGATATATTCATGGCCTACCTGAGGTTGGAGATCATGCTCTTGTTTTTCCCTTCAGTACCGTTCAGGAACCTAGATGTAGTGTCTAAAATGTCAAATGGTGGCATCGATTCAAGGCATTTGATAGAGTAAGTTAGACTTTTGTCCAAGAGAGAAAAAATCTAAAGGTAATGGCAGAAAGTGTTTGGACTTATGGATCCTGACGTTTAAGATGAATGGATAAGAATGGAAAGACAATAAGGCACTGATAATTGTGCAAAAATAGAGGTCTAGAGACTAAATATTTCAATGAAATTAAGGAGTAATTATAATAGAAATAATCTAATTAATGAGATAAAAGGAAAAGACTATATTCTTAGAGAGCAATATGTTAGAGTTTAAAATATTTAAAGTGGGGGCTGGCCCCGTGGCGCAAGCAATTAAGTGCGTGTCCTCCGCTGCGGCAGCCTGGGGTTCGCCGGTTCAGATCCCGGGCGCGCACCAATGCGCTGCTTGTTGAACTATGCTGTGGCGGCGTCCCATATAAAGTAGAGGAAGATGGGCATGGATGTTAGCTCAGGGCCAGTCTTCCTCAGAAATAGAGGAGGGTTGGCATCAGATGCTAGCTCAGGGCTGATCTTCCTCACACACACACAAAAATATTTAAAGTGGAACACTTACTATATGTCTAAAGTCTAGACATGGGAGAAAATTGATGATATGAATTCAATGTCTTTTAGTAAAAGATTTAACAAAAGTTGTTAAATGAGTCATTCCTGTGGACTTGAATGCCTCCTGATGACCCAACTAGGGCTGACAGGGGAATTCATCAAGCTAGATACCAAAGGAACAGTTTTTAGGTAACAGCAATGTAAAGAAAAAGAGAAGACTAATACAACATTTCCCCTGGAATTTTTCTCAGTCTAGAGGTACATAAGAAGTAGAAGAAAGGTAACTTTCATCAGGACAAGGTAGTGTCCTTAGAAGAGAGATCAATTTCAGTTAAGGAAGGATGTAAATAGACATCATAGGCATAGAGAAGGTTGTTTGCTTGGGGAAAAAGTGCTGCTGGGGATTCACAGGAAAGGATAGGAAGGAATAATATTAGTTGGGAGTAGTAAGAACAGAGCTATATTGGGCTGAGACTCCTGGACAAACGATAAAAGGCTATTATATTAGATAATTGCCAAATACGTCAGGATTGAGAAAGATGTCCAAGCATGATCTGGAACACTGGTTTAAACATAGTTCAATATTGGTTCAGAGACTAGCTTCCCAGGCTAAATGGTGTTTTTATTAGTAGCTTAATTAATAAGTCTTTGCTCAAACTTCCAAGTACAACATCTAAGTGAAAGCATTTTGTGCCTAAGAACAACTCAGCTCTAGGTAAATGAAATGTTGTAGTGATCCACATCTTTAGGGAAATTATCAGTAGTAACTTTGACTCATCACTCTTTCAAAACCCCATACCAAGTGCAGAAAGAGAGTAGTGCAGGCCTGGGGAAGTCACTGGAATAGACTTGCCCTTCCTGGTCTTCTGAACTCTGCAATGCTTAGAAGAGGTGAATGGAGGGACTTGGAGAAACTCAAGAAAGACTGTTAGAACCAGGGCTGCCTTGAAATTCACAGAAAGATTTAGACTGGCCCAAGACCCAAAGAGAAAGAATCAGATTGTGGTTGACATTTGACTGAAAGAGAAAGAGAAGAGATTTAAGATACATCAAAGTTTTGAATAAAGGAAGTGGACGTAAGTTCAGTACATAAGAATAGAAGAATAAGGGAATACAAGATCCCTCCTACTCTACCTTCCACCTCAAAAACACATACACATTGAGGAGTCTGGCTCCTGGCTGAAAACCTGTCTGATTTTTCATGCCTGATCATAGACAGTTACAAAGGCTTTCCCAGGAAGGCCTCCCAGGGGAAAGCTACCCTCCCCACACCAAACATGGTGTACAGCCAGTGCATTGCAGTCAAGGACTCAGGCTCCCCTGGCCAGTCATGCTCTTTGCATGGTTACATTCACTCCAGAGTCTTCATCCTAGCTGTCTTTATGTGAAGCCGGGGTCAGGCATCTCTGCTGAGGCTCCTTTTGGGGAGAAGAAGGGAAAACCTTGAAGACAATTGTCCCCACTCTGACTTAGTCTACTCCATGTCCTCCCCTCAATATGAGGGTCCATAAAATTGCTGGACCCTTTTGTTCAGGGCTTCTTCAACAGTGAAATGACCCCCATGTCTGCACTGGTCCACCTGTCCCTTGATCGGTGCTCAGTTTCATGGGGGACATATAACGAGGGTGGGGAGAGTCAACATTTTCTCTAGCTTTAGACTTTTGCTTATATTATCGCAGTGAGTGATTAAAAGCTTCATCGTTACTTTCATTTGGGCTCACTATTCCTTTAATCTGCTACTGACACCTGACTGTTCAATTCTCTCTTAACAATAAAAATGAACCCCTAACACACACACATGAAGACATTAAGGGAGAGGCAAAGAAGATTTATACTATCTCCATTTGCAAATCAGTATAGAGATGACTACTACTAATTCCTTAGAATTGAGACATTTTGGACCTCTAATGCAGTCACAGTTATTGTCTTAATTTGTTTCTGACAGCTCTATTTATTTCTCCTAAGTGACTGAGGTTAATCCTTTTAATAGAATCTGGCTGATTACGTTTTAGCAAAATCAATGTTCTACTTACAGAAATAAAAGCATATCTGTTGGAGACTGGTAGATGAGAAATGAGCTGACCCAACCCCACTTGGAGAAAGGAAGATGAGCATAAACAATTGATCTGAGAGTAGAGATTCTGTTCAATTTGAGTCAATATCCTGGAGTAAGATTTTCAGTAATAGGCTCCTCTGATATATCTGACCTCTCTTTATTCATGATCTTATTTGTTTTATATTCATTTGACTGAGAACAGAAACCAGTATGTAAAATGGTGTCCTCCTGAATCAGAATTAATTTAGAAAATCTTTGACGGTGTGAAAGCAGAGGATCAATATTTTACTAGGGGAAAAGTCTTAATTATTCAGTCCATCACACCCCAGACAAAACATAACATTATCACTGATTTTTAACCCTATAAATGTATCTCCTCCCTCTGAGCCTAATTCCATTCAGCCATTCATGCAATTTCAAATATGACCCCAAATATTGTTATTTAAGTCAACAGAAGGAGCACTAGCTAACTGTCCTTTCCTTCTACCCAGTAGGCCATTTACTTTCTCTTTGACACAGGACAACCCTGCATCTTGGACCCATGTGCATTCTCCTCTTACCTCTGGCAGAGACAATAAGGTCCCTTCCCTTTCTTGGATTTATTCAGTTTAAGTTCCTTTGGTTCATCACGAAAGATGGTTACATCTGTTTCTAAAGCCTTCTTGGGGAGATTTCTCTACCAGAGTATTTCCTCTGATGACTAGAGATAAACAGCAATTCTATTTCCCCATGGATTAATTAGTGGAAATCTCCTTTGATCTTTTCTCATTAGTTCTCCTTAGTGTTAGGAACTCCAAAAGTCTTCATAAAGTATGGGTCTCCTTTGATAGATTTACTCAAAATCAATACACATGAATACAGATTCATACGAAGTATTGCTTTCAACAGGATTAGGGATTCTTTTTTTTTTTTACTCCCCTACCTCTGAAAGGATGATGGCATTTTTTAAGACCCGTTGAGTTTCCCTGAGGAAGACACAGTAACATTGTTGACTATGTTAGAAGCAGTGCTATGAGAAGTTAATTTTGCTGAAGATACTCCTTTACCACAAATTCTAAGTATAGACCACTACCTCACTCGTTGAGCCCACACATACAGGAATAGTTCCAGTGGTTCCAATGAAGACTTTAGCATGATGTGAGAATACCAATAATCTCTATATTGCAAAGAAAATGGCAGAATCTTAACTCTCCCCTGTATCCATGTCCCCTTGCAAGGTGATTTGGCAGCAATTCCCATCAAGAGGTGGAATCTCTTTTCATCCCCTGAGTCCCCCCTGGTACTTGATTTGGCCATAGAATGCAACAGAAAATATTGTGTGCCAGTTCTGAGCCTAGTCCTCAAGAAGCTCTGTGCACTTGGGCTCTGTCTCAACACCCTAACCAGCCATCATGTGAACAACACAGACCAGCATGCTGGAAGGTGAAAGATCACGTGGAAGAGAGTATAATTGTCTTAGCTAATGTTGTCCTAGTTCATCCAGCTGTAGCCTGCCGGCTGCTTACCCTAGATACATGAGTGAACCAGGACTAGAAGAACCACCTATTTGATTCCAGCCTAAATTGCCAACCCATAAATTATGAGATAAACAAAATTTCTGTTTTAAGCCACTAGTTTTTCGGGTCGTTTGTTTTGTAGCAAAAGAAAAACGATATGGTCACTTAAATCATCTTTTCCATCTCCACCTTTGCTCCATTCCAATCTGCTATTCATACAACAATAGGAATGTTAGTCTAATATAATTTCTTACTTTAAATCTCTTCATTGTTTTCACTTGGCAGTTGGAATAAATTCCAACATCTCATAACATGACCTATAAGGTTCTGCATATTGGCTGAATCCAGCTGATTCCTTCTCAGTCTTCAAGTGTCAGTTTAAATGCTACTTCATCAAAGAAGCATTCTCTGCTCCTACTTCTAAATGGGTATACATGCTTATTAATTCTTTTGACTTTTATTGTTAAATTGCTCTAGAAAGGATTATACCATTTTGACATCCCATCTGTACTGTCAGAGTGCATATTTTTTATCATTTAAATTGTCATTATTTTTAAAAATAAAACTTGTTTTTTAATGAAGTGCAATAATTTATTATAAGTAAATTAGAAACTATAGATAAATGCAAAATTAAAAATAAAACCCATCTGTTAAATGTATATTCAAAGGTAATCAGAATTGAAGATCTAAGTTCATTTTGTTTTCAAATTGAGGGTCACAACTCATAAATGAGTGGGAAAATTAGTTCCAAAAATGTTTTTAATGAAATAGAACATGAAAAAAAGAAAAAAAAAATTGAAAAGACAAGAAGCACCACACGGAGTAAGTGTAAGTATTATTTTGTAAAAATGTTTTTTGTTATAAATGTGGATATGAACATATAAATGTATACATGTGTGTCCAATATTATGATATAAAATACATTCCTCATTGTGAATCACAGTTAACAAAGTATTTTAGTGATCCCACTTGCTCCTTATTACCCTATCTCTCTGCTTTCATTGTTAGTAAAACTCCTTGAAAGAGTTGTCTGTACCTGAAATTTCCAATTTTTCTTTGATTTTTTTCTATTAAACTACTCAAGTCAGGCTAATATTGTCCTAGTTCAGCCCTCACCACAGTGTAAGATACATAAGGGCAGGGAATTCTTTTTCAGTTGTATCATAAACACCTAAAACTGTGCTCAGCATAGCAGCCTCAGTAAATACTTGTTGCATGAATAAAGAAATGGGTCACATCATTATTTCCTTAGTGGGTTAGCATCTTTCAAAATCAGCAAGATTTTAGAGCTAACTATAGAAATATTTAATACAATTGAAACTTATTATTCATACTTTGCACTAAGGAAATTGTACATATTTAGTATTTCGTGAATTTGCATTATTAAAGGTTATTTGACCTATTAGAATACCAGATCTACCTTGTAATTCTGATTTTAAATTTGTAATTGGGCAATTAATTTATTCTTGTTTTTTTAACCAACTTTATTGAGGTAAAATTTACAGCTAATAAAATTCACACATTTAATCAAGATAGTAGTCTTATTCAAAATAGAAATCTTACCATGTTTGTCACAGTATTGAAACATTTAAAAGGATTTAGGTTTAGTCATATTAAAAAGTTTTTTGTTTTTGTGTTTTTTTTTTAGATTATAAAGGTTATTTTTAAAACCTGTGGAGGCTTTGTTTATTGACTCATAAAATTGAGGTACTTCAAAACATAACAGTGCATATTATATTTAATTATAGTTTAAAAGGATTTAATTGCCAAGTTTATAAATCAGACCAAAAATTTGTCATACACATTTAAAACTGAATGGTAAAATCTATTGGATTTATAAATGGAATACCAAGATTTTTAAGCAGAAATTCAAAGATCAAAGAACTGGGTTTCTGAATGTTTACCTCAAATAATTTTAATTTTAATTTTAATTTTATAATCAAAGAAACTTCTATATAACTTTTTTTATGCAAAAATTTTCCTCTTGGGTGTCAAAAAGTTCAATTAATGTAGGAGAGGATTTGAATTTACAAGAGTGAGAGAGAATAAAGGATAGAACTGCATCCCTGAGGCATGGGAGGGAACGGGGTCTAGAGCTGACCCAAAGTTGAAAGCTAGCTCTTTCTTCCACTTTAGCACTCCCAAATGGGTACACAGATTGATATAGCTGCCTGAACGAAGTCGATTGAGGCTTTTTTCTTGTGTCCTATACTACTGATATTTCCATTCTTGACACCTCTCTCTTCTTTTTTCATCTTTTGGCTGGCTTCCTGCTCTTTATGATGCCACAGACAATTGTCCTGTGTCCTTGGTGTTCCTTCTGCAGGAGTTGGGCAAAAACTTCTTTTTCTAGAGACAATTTACTCAGCCCCTGGAACTATTAGTGTAGTTTTGTGGGAGGAAGGTAGAGACATTTGTCCCAGAGCATAAAATGTGTGTGAACTTTTTAATGGTGAGTATAAGTTATAAGGCAGAGCAGAAGGAAGGGAGGAAAGTTCCAGAGCACAAAAGCAATAAGAACAAAGACAGTGAGGTATGAGACTGGCATGGCATTTTAATGTAACATAACACAGAACATTTTTAATAGTAGTGATAGTAATTAAAAAAAATTAACACATCAAGGTATAACTATACATCTTTACGTAATTTATGTATTTATTTTTTTGGTCCCAAGCCTATATATTTTATCTATTTAATCTTTAAATTTCCAAAAGTGTTTGTTCTGGAATTTTCAAAACAATATGAAATAAACCCCACAAAGCAGTTGATAATAAGAGCATGACACAAACATTACAAAATCAGTGACTATATGTGCCATACAATCATTGTAATATATCAGAAGAAAATTTATGGCAGGATAAAGGTCTCTGAGCTGAATGTTAGGAAGCCAGGCTTCTTGTTCAGGCTAAAACCACCTCACTGCTACATACCAAGTTAATCTCTTTGAAATAAAAAATATATATATAATACCTGATTTAATGGTATTGTGCATATAGAGTGAAAGGGTAGGTAAGGGAAATCTTTAGATGTGCAAGAAATAAATATGATTATATTTTAGCCGAGTACACTTTATTGATTCAGAGAAGATAATACCACACTATATGGGGTTACAAAGTGGAGAAAATATTCCATTATATTCTGCAAATGAAATAAAGATAGATAAATCACAGAAGATGTCCTCTATCAGATCAAATAATAGTTCTTAGTTTAGAAAATTGGAAAGAATACCCAATCAGCAGTATGAAAGCAAAACATGCACAATAATTTTAGAAACTGATTTTTTTAGCACTTTAAACTTATGGACATGGTATTTCTTTGGACAGATGTACGTGAATTCTCAGTGGCTTCCAAAGGCGTTGAATATCTTGGGAGAACACAGAACTTTCTTGATGGCATCTTTCATGTCTTTGTTCCTCAGACTGTAGATTATTGGATTGAAAAGTGGGGCAAGGACAGCAAACATCAGTGCAATGGCCTCATCCAGTAGTGGTGGGAATGTGACAGAGAAGCGCAGGTACATAAGTGTCACACTGCCAAAAAATAGCAAGAAAATAGTAATGTGGGCTGCACAAGTGGAGAATGCCTTCTGACGGCTTTCACCTGAGGGAATCCTCAGTATCACGGCGATGATTCGTATGTAGGAAAGGGTGATGACAGAGACAGAAGTCAGAATGGAAATAGCATGAATCACATCTTCAACCAGAATCATGGATGTGTCTGTGCAGGCCAAGCACAGCACAGGTTCAAAGTCATAGAAGAGTTGATGGATTTGGTTGGGACCACAGAAGGGAAGAGTAGAAATCCAAACAATCTCTGGCAGCAGCACAAGGAAGCCAAAGATGCAAGAGCCAGTGGAAAGCTGGATGCATAGTTGAGGGGTCATAATGATTGCATAGCGGAGGGGGTTGCAGATGGCAACATACCTGTCGATGGCCATAATTGTGAGGACTAGGCCTTCTGTGACCCCAAGTGAGTGGAAAAAGTACATCTGCAGAAGGCAGCCAATGAAAGAAATGGTCTTCTGTTCACTGACCAGGTTAGAGAGCATCTTGGGGATGGTCACTGTAGTGTACCAAATCTCCAGGAAGGAGAAGAGGCTGATGAAATTGTACATGGGATTATGGAGGCGTGTATCCAGCTGGACAGCAAAGAAAATCATGAAATTTCCAACAATAATGAACACATAAATAAAGAGCAAAGGAATGAAGAATAAAAGGCTGCCATTCTCAAACTGAGGGAAATTGGAGAAATAAAACTCAGTCACCATCGTCAGATTCTCGTGACCCATGTTTTCAGCTGATTCCCTTGTTGGCTGATGGAATCAAATACAACAGTTAAAATTCTCTGTGTGTTCACATAACAAATAGAAACTTCCTTTTCAAGGGGCTTAACAGCTTTAACATGAGGTTGATTAAATAAAATACACTATGTGAGTTGCTTCGCAAATTGTAAAGTGAACCTGCCTAATTTGCAAATACTTTTTAGTAATTACTATACCTATGTTATCGACTGTTTTGTGAGGCAAGCAATTTTGCTGTTTGGGCATAAAAATTGGCACAAATTCTCCTGAATGTATGGCAATTTTTATTAAGCTCTATGACACTATTTAAAGTCTGCCTTTCACTATATAACCTAATAAAAATAGTTTAAATATTAAAAATTGTGTACAAAGGTATTCTTTTTTTTTTTGAATATTTTACGTGTATTGTTTAATAATGTTCACAGCTCTTAATCTGAAATTCCAGCAATCTGAAATAATACATATAAATTAAGATCATCTTTAAAAAAATGTAAAACCCACATAAATATGGTAAGTCAACACAAGAGATAACTGGAGAAAAATACCCAATTTTTCTCAGTAATTACCTATTGAATTAAAATCTGCCAGTTACTAGATGGCTGCAAAGAGAAATGAAATAGGTCTCTGCCCTCAAGGAGCTCACAATTTACCTCAGAATGTGATGAGAGTTGACTAAGACCCATAAGGTGCTGGAGGGTCTCAGGGCCTGGGGAATCATAGAAGGAGTTCAAGAAGAGGTGGCATTGTTCGTGAGGTTGGACAGGATGTCCCCCTTGAAGTTTTTGGCAGCAGGCTGCTTTCACTATTGTACAAAGGTATTCACTGAAATATTTGTTATAATAGCAAATTAGAAACAACAGGCTTTTTTTAAGATGAAATCTTGGAGAAACAAAGTGAATTATGACAAAATGATCTCATCTGTGGATAAGAATAGGATCATTTTAAATTGGGCATCTTAAAAACTAAAGTGCAGATACCAGCTTTGCTTGGTTGGCCTCATTACTAACAACTGAGTTAAAAGAAATTGCCAAATATCATGTCGAATTTAATTTACTTTAAAATACAACAGCTTAGACCCATGTGATACATCTGTGTGTCTAAATTAATCTTAATCTGTACTCTGACAAGGGTTAGTTAATAGTCGAAGTCCACTAATCTAGAAATCACACTTTGGAAGTGATTTGGTAACATTTGAAAGACTTTGATCAGCAGTAAACATTCAGAGGCAGGTTTGGCAAGAGCTTCAAATATCCATATCTGTGTCCACACCACAAAGTTTATTAGTTAGCATAGAGCAAGTTTTATCAGCTTTAGTGCTATTGACATTGATAATTCTGTGCACTATGGACCAGATCATTCTTTGCTTGGGGTGGGGAATAGGTAGCTTTCCTGTGCTTTGTACGATGTTTAGCAGCAAACTCGGCCTCTACCTACTAGATGTCAGTAACACAGACCCTTCCCCAGTCATGATAACCAAAATGTCTCTAGAAATTGCCAAATGCCCCTGCAAGGGAGGGGTGGGAGCAAAATCGCCCCCGTTGAGAACCAGTGGCATACAGAACGTTAGTATTTTTTTCAGGTGGTGGGTGTGAAAAACCAGATGACCAAAATTTGTGGATTGGTCTAGAAATATACCTAAACCCTTGCTTGAAGAGACATAAGAATATGATGAGCCAAGCAGCCTATAAAGCTTGGAAGGGCCCATGGTTCGTTCATTTCTACGTTCCTCCCTTCACAGAGGATCCATCACTTGATGCTACCAGAAGGTTGGCTTTTCTATCAGTGAGAATTTTCTTATATTTTTCTTTGACAGAATCTTTCATTCATTCTACTAATAAGAGAGCCTAAAGAATAGAGAATTGGGACTTCCATGAGCTTCCAAGAACAGGTTTGATAATGGCTTTTGTGCCTGCTTGCTAGTAAATGTTTGCGTGCATGGCAGAATTCTGAGACTTGCCTTCATTGCATTCATCTACCTAGTAGTGATATTATTGGAGATGGACCTCTATAATTATGGGACATGCTAAAGGTGTTAACTAATGCTACAATGGTAATCATATTACAATACACAAATGCATCAAATCAACATATTGTACACCTTGAACTTACTCAATGTTATATGTGAATTATACCTCAATTTTAAAAATTAAAATAAATAAATGAATAAACAGAGAAAGCTACTGATACTTACCAGAAAGGGTCAATTGTGAACTGGCCATAGATACAATAAATAGATAAAATTATTTTGAAACCAGAATACCAGAGGCTGTAAACAAACAGAAAATCAGTTTGGATTATGGCAACTAAATATGTTTATGGTATTTTTTTTTTTTGCTCTTGCTTTTTATAGACACAACAGAATGTTAAATCTGTATTGAAACAAGAGAAATATGATGGGCACAATTTCCCTTTGTTTTTATTTAAGAAAACTTTTACCTAAGAAAACAGAGGTTCGCAATAAAAAATAATTTATGCTCTGATCATTTCTTGTCTTATTTACTCTTATCTAGACTCACTGTCTTCAGACTTTTCTTGGTCTAAATCACCCTTCAGTCAGCTAATGGAATAATTTTTCTCAAATGCAGAGCTGTCAATCCTCGCTGAAAACAGACCTTTTAGTGGATCCTAGAGGCTTTCAAATAAAATCTGAACTTCTAAGCATGACAAATGATATGAATGTATGTTAGGTTTTAAATCACTGTGACACCCAATATCATTATCCCCAATATACTTCCTTCATGTGACAGAAAATAACACCCTCGTGATGCTCTGGATTCCTCTTTCAGAGGCAGCAGGAAGATAAAAAGGGAAACTAGCATTATGTTATACGGCCAATACATTTTGGAATTAGAAAATTAAAACTGAAAAGGGAAAAATTGGCAGGTAATTAGGAATTTGAGTCCTTAAGAAAGAAAGAAGCTACATATGTGAAGGCAATTTGAAGCAGATACTTGGGCCCAAAATTATATCTGACATATTTTCTAGAAGAAAGGATAGCCCAGAATCTCAACTAGTAAGCTCCACTGGTTGTCGTGGTATTGCTTTATTCTAAAGGGCGTTTTACGACTTCACTAAATAAAATGCAAGCATCCTAGATTATGATTTAACCCAGAAATCAGCGAAAGTGAAAAGAGTCACAGAACTAGTAGCCCAGACAAAATTTAATAGATGATATCTCCAGGTGTTTGTTATCTTCTGACCATCTCTAGTTCTAGGACACAAATTCATCAAAACCCCTCATCCTTGAGCTATGGTCTTTTCCCCTACCTCACAAGACTGCAAAACCTCAACAAATTTTCCACAAGTCTTTCTTCATTTAAAACCAACAGAAAAAAATCTGGTTCTGTGAGAATCTTCCTCAATATATAACAAACTAAGCCACACACCCACATGCCAAAGTACAGAGCCCACCCCTCATCCCATACCCACCTCTTCCAGAAACCTACAGGGACCCTCCTGTTTCCCAAATGTCTTCTTCTTCGTTGTTCTGCAGTCTAACAAGTAGGGAGGTTATAACCACAACCACAACTGGAGACTTTTCAGGGAATAGTCAAATTGGGAGGAAGGCTTTCTTCTGAAGCATTCTCCCCCAGTGCCAAAGGGAAAGCAACTCCATGTCCCAAGTGATTAATTAGGGGAACACTTGCTGCTTTGCTCTGTTTCATGAGGTTGCCACACCTATGGGAAGCTAGCTCTTTGAGTCAGGCTAGAAATCAGATGGGAAGAGATACATGGTTTTCCTTTCTAAGGCGTGAAAGAACTGCTTATATACAAAATGTCTGCTGAGACAGAGGAAAGATAAGGAACAGGAGGAATCAAGCTAACAAAATATGGTTCAAAGGCAAAAGGATATTCTCCACTCTTCATTGAACCAGCTTCAGAGCCTT
Source organism: Diceros bicornis minor (assembly GCF_020826845.1). Classification (NCBI taxonomy): domain Eukaryota; kingdom Metazoa; phylum Chordata; class Mammalia; order Perissodactyla; family Rhinocerotidae; genus Diceros; species Diceros bicornis. The sequence goes on from NC_080743.1 coordinate 63,446,365, forward strand.
TTGGTGACAGCACAGCTCAATTCTGAAGTACATTCTGGAAGGTTCTGCCAGCAGCTGCCCAGCATGGCTCAGCAGAACTTCTTCAGAAGGACCCAGAGAATCACAGGGCCGTTAGCAATAGTGGCAGGAATGAGGGGCTCCCCTGAGATTTCACTGGTTTCAGTGGTCCCAGCAGCAGATGTCCCCAAGCAGCTAGAGTCAGGAAAGGATTTGAGGACAGCCTTTCCTGCTACATGAAAGCTGTGTTGATGAGCACTCATGAGCTAGCCCTTGGAGAGACCTGGGATTCAAAAAGTTCCCCACACAATGTGTGGGGAATACAACCAGAAAGATACTTTTCTTTCTTTCTTTTTTTCTCCTGTTTTAAACTGAAATTTGAGCCTAATATTTACCTCCAAGTGGGTGAAGCCAGAGGAAAAAGAAATATACAACACAAGATTTTTTTTCTATTCTCACAAAAGGAGACATAAAACAGGCATGAAGTGTTAAATGCCTGATGGAATAGTAACAGTGGATATGGAAAGGAAATAGAATTTGAAAACAGATTTGACTTAAAAATATACTTATAGGACGTGGATACATAGGGCGCAAAAAAGAGTCAGAACAGGGGTGACTCTGTTGACTCTGAATGACTAGATTCAAAATATGTGATATTTAAAAACCAATCCTTAATAAACATTTGATGAATGAACATATGATTGAATAAGTGAGTGAATGAACCGATTTTAAGAATCAGACAGTGACCCAGGGGTAGACTAATCCGTAGTCATACTCATGTTTACCTCCTTTGCTTCGGTTTCACTGGAAGAGTCTTACCATCTAAGATAAATTTCTCCCCATGTGCACCGAAGCTCTGTGTCTCATATCATCTCAGGCAGGATATTGCTTCTTCAGTTGTCCTCTTTATCTATGTATCCTTACATTCTTTCTCTCTATGTAGTCTGTTCATTCAGTTTTTAAATATGTTCTTATATATTCATCTTAAAATATATACTTTTCCTCTATTTATTGTTGCTTTAAGGCTACTACACTGCCTTAATTCTCTCCTTTATTTTCTTTAAAGAACAACTTACTCTTTCATCTCTATTTATGCTTCCACTTTTTTACCTCTCGTTCACGTGAACCTATGACCCCACTTAATAAATAGAACATTATCAATATCTTTGAAGTTCACTAATTGTTCCTCCTCAATCCAATTATTTTTCCTCTCATGTTGCACATCACCATAAACCTGATTTTTGTGTTTATTATTCTATTAAGCGCATGGATATACAGTCAAAAACAGTGTATTGTTTAGTTTGGCCTGTTTAACTCTACATAAATTGAGTCATATTTTAGGTATTATTTTACAACTTGCTTAGACACTCAACATTATATTTTTGAGAATCATTCACATCAACGTATCTAGCACAGCTTTAAAAGAAAATCACTGCTGTCTTGTATAAATGTGACACAATTTATTCATCTGTTAGGCATGAACCTTTTATACTGTAGAGCATTTGCATCTTCAACTTTACTAGATACGGCCAAATTGTTTTCTGAAGTCTGTATCCCATCAACGATGCATTAATTTCTATTGTTGCACATCTTTTCTAACATTTTGTATGGTCATATTTGTTTCTGTTTGTTTGTCGTATGTAAAAATAATGAACTATTGTTTTGATTTGCATTTCTCTACTTATGAATGAGGTTGAGCATATATATATATATATATAATATATATATCTTCACTTGATTTATATATATATAAAATATATTATATATATATCTCCTCACTATTTTTTTATAGTTTTCTTATTAATTTGTAGGAGTTCTTTATATATTTTGAATAATAATCACTGTCAGTTATGTGTGTTACAAATACAGACTCCTACTATGTATTTCATCTTTTTACTTTCTTTACTGTACCATTTGGTAATTGGGAATATTAATATAGTTGAATTTATTGGTCTTTTCCTTTATAGGTCATACTTCTATTGAATTGTTTATTTTTTTCCTACTTGAAGTGATAAAAATATTCTCTCAAATTTTATTCAAAAGTGTTAAGATTGACTTTTCATATTAAATCTTCATTCTATCTGTAAATTTATGGGAATGTAAAGAGGTCAGGATGAATTTCATTTTATGTTTCTCATATGGTTAAACAGAGGTTCCAGCGCCATTTATTAAATAACACACCCTTTCTCCACAGGCCTGTTGTGCCCACCCTGTCCATCTTTCCCCCAGTGATCTGCTGTCTCTGCTCCACCATATGTCAAAATTCCATATCACACCAGTCTATTTCTTGACTTCCATTGGCTTGTTCACCTCCATTAGTATTTTATTATATTGCTTTATAATAACCTTTGATATATAGTAGACAACCCTCGCCATTTTAATCTTCTCCTTCAAAATGTCTTATTCTTTTTCTTCACCTGGACATGTTCCACTCCTCCCACCCAAAATGGGATTTTGATTGAATTTACATTCAAGTAATAGGTTGATTTGTACAGGATTGGTATATTTATGTTCGTGAGACATTCTATTCATTAATACAGCATATTGATCAATTTATTTAGGTGTTTGATATGTTTCATCACAATTTTATAGAGTGCTACATTTATGTGTAACACATCCTTTACAGTTCCTTATTTTTGTTGATATTTCAAATATCTTTTTATTATATTTTCCATGACCAATTTCATTGATATATAATAATGCAATTGTTAAATATATTGGTTTATCACCAGTCTACCATTGTTACATCTTTTTTCTTTTAATGAATCAAGTATCACATTAGTCATGTTGACTGTTTTAAATCTAGCTTTAAATATTTTGTGTAATTTTCATATAAAAGTAGTATTTTAAAAACTGCTGTAAGAGATCTGTAGGAACAAAACAGAAAAATCATAAAATTAGCTAATATGGAAAAAAAATAGATGTTGGTAGAATTGAAACAATTATTGTAGATATATATGACAAATTTGGTTATTATCAAATAAATTATTTTAAACAAAAATGGTACATTCGTTTTTGCTCATCCACTTGCTAAAGCCTCTCATAATTTGTTTTTACATTCTTTTGGAAGTTTCTATATAGAATTTCATATCATCTTTAAATAAGCATTTTCTTTTCTTTTCTTATTTCCAAGTAAAGTTTTATTCTTTTTTTTATTAGTGGGCACCCATGTCTTATTTTTTATTTTAAAGAGAACACTTTTAATATTTCATCATTAAGTATCATATTATGATATTTTTTAAATATGTGATTTATTAGTATTAGAAAGAATCTCTTTCTGTTCCTAGTGTGCTAGACATTTCTCCTTTAAATCAAAAATAGAGGCTGGATTTTGAGAAATCTTTTCTCTGCATTTATAGATATGACTGTATAGTTTTTCCTCTTTTAATCAAATGGCATGGTGAATAATATTAATAGATCTCTAATGTTAACTGAACATATATTTTGGAATAAACTTTATCTTGGACTTACACTTCAAAAGATTTTTTAAATGTATCACTGAATTTGTTTAGAATTTTTTTATTCATGTGTATGTGTATGATTTGTATACAACTTTCCTTTTTTGTGCTGTTCTTTTTTAGTTTTGAGATCAAAAATATAGTCATAAAATGCATGAGGAAGTATTTCCTTTCTTCCTAGGCTCTGCGAGAGTTCTTATATGAATATAGTTTTCCATTCCTTGACTGTTTGATAAAGCTCACGGGTAAACTTTCTTGGCCTGATGCTTTCTTTTTAGGAGGTTGTTTAACAACGCATTTATTTAATGAAATAGTACTATTCAGATTTTTAAATTTCACATTGATTTGGGCTATCCATTTGTGGTGAGTTTCCAACACACATCTCAAAGAAAGTTTTTTTGGTACTTTTCCTAATTGTTTCCCTATGTCAAAATATCTAGACACACCTACCCACTCTTTTATCCTCCCTCCTTCCCAAGACCATTCCCTCTATTTGTACATTCATCATACCCTCATATCGTCTGCTTGTTCAATTCATTATCTCTTTGATCTTCACTATCTTTCACTTTTCTTTTGCTAGTGACTCCTTCCCCTCTCTTTCAAACATGCACATATTTACTACTGCATCTTAGTATCTAAGATACAATATATCTACTGTATCTTAGAAAAAGTTAACCTTGATTACATTACCAACTCTACTTCTCTCATCCTTTTATTATCCAACTTCTCAGAAGTGATCCACATTGGCTAATTCATTTTGTATTAATATTTTTATTATTTTATCCTCTGCAAACTATGCAGAAGCCTCATGACTAAAATTATATTGACTCCACATTTGCCAATGATCTTCTAATCACAAAATTTAACTGCCATTTTTTCAGTTCTCATTGTCCCTGGCAGCTAATTATTCATTCAACAAGTACATCTAAGGTGGTTTCCAGACACTAAGTATTGGGGATAACAATAATGAAAAGAAAAGCTAGATAATTTCCAAATTTCACCTACTGATCATTTCTTCATTGTTGCAGTTCTCTTCCTTGATTTCTGTAATACAAAATTGTCCTCATTCTCTATTAGTTCCCTGAACACTTCGGAATAAAATAGTAAAACAGATCTAGGTGCAAATTCTGACTCTGCCACCTACTTAACTACATGACTACGGGGAAGATACATAAGTCATTTAAACTTTAATTTCCTCATCTTTAAAGTGGGGGTTAATAATGACTAATTTACAGGAATGTTGAAAAGATGAAATGAGATGAAATACATAAATGCCTTAGCATATTTTTGGCACATACTTAATAAATAATAGTTATTATGTATTATCAATCCCGTTTTCCTTTCACTCACCAATTGTAATCCTCCAGTCTCTTTTCTTATTCCTTACACTTTAAAAAAAATTATCTAGTGCATCCTCATAGTTTAATTATAATCTCTACTTAAATAACACTAATATCTGTGTCCACAGGCTTGGCAACTCTTCTGAACTCCAGTTCTTCATCTTTAATGGCAACTGGACATTTATACTTAAAATTTATCTCACATAGTCAAAATAACGTATCTATAACTGTCTTATAATTTTCCCCCTTACTAGCTTTTGTTTTAGCTGGTCCTATATCTGTCAATAGTGGCATCTGACAAAGTAACTCAAGCTTCAAATCTATCATCTTTAATTCTCTTCTTTCCAACATGCCCCACATATAGTCAGGTGCCAAGTCCTATTGATTATTCATATTTATCCTCATCTCTTTTATTCTTTAGCTCCATTATTAGTGTACTATTTTAGGCCTTTACCTCCGACCTTTGAAGAAGAGGATCTGATGCCTGATAGGTGCTCAATAAATCTGGTGAATAATACTTCTTACTTCATTCTACAAGCCTTCTGATTCAAACCAAATATATTTAATATCCTGTAAACATAGCCTTTGTATTTTTACTTCTAGACCTCAGTTATCCTCTTCCATTTAGCATACATTACTTGAGGTCCATGTAAGTCTCTGGGCTATGTACCAGAGGCTCAAATATGAATAAATAATTATAGATAATCATCAAATAACTTAGAATCTGGATACACAACTAGATAATGTCAATACCACACACATGCACTAGAAGCTTTGGGAGTGCAAAAGAGAGACTCCTCCAAAACAACCTGGGGATTTGGAAAGACTTCCTGGAAGAGGTGATAATGTGCTGAATCTTTAAAAATCAGTAAGAATTACAGAGGTGAAGTGTGTGTATGTAGTTTGGATGGAGAGAAGAAAGGCAGGGCTGAGATTCTAGGAAGAGGGAATAGCAGGAAAAAAACAAAGCACAATTGATCAAAACAACATTTTGAGATTATAGCTACAGCAGTTTGTCTGCTGGGACTTGCAGTATAAGGCAGATAGAATGGAACTAGAGACGTAAGCAAAAGCCCAGGAATGGCCTTTATCTTCTCTGTCTTCCTTCTTAGATAAACGAAGTCCTGTTAAATGATACTGCAAGTTAAGCGAAAGATCGAGGTAGGGAATATATATTTGGGAATAATCAGTAGAGTTATAGTTGAAGGGCAAAGTTAGTGTCTAGCTAGATTTGAACTCAGAGGATTAAGGTTCAATTTCTTCCCTGCTTTGTATTGCCTATGTAAACTGGAGCAAGCCTTCAGCTTCTCTCAATTTTTCCACCTGTAAAACAGGAATAACTCTTGTCTTGCCTACCTCATACAAATTGCTTCTTTTTAATTGTGGTAAAAAGCAAGTAACAGAAAATTTACCATTTTAACCATATAATTTTTTTAAAAGATTCAAATGAGATAACGTATTTTAAAACTTTGAAAAACATATTTATTAATATTATTATTGTATCAGCAGAAAGAATGGAAACCATTGTGAGAAATGAGTGAAAGGCTGAGAAGAGAGTAGTGTTTACTGATTGTGCGTTCCAGAGAAGCATGAACCTGACTGAAGTCTATTCTGACCCCAACTGCTATTCTGGGCCCCAGTGCCCAGCTCTATACTCCCCTATGAGAAACAAGGTTGTATAACTGCAGGACCCTGGGGAATGTCTAATTGTTATGTGACACCTTTCCCCTAATTTGTCCCTTAGAGGGGAGAGTGAGATGTACTCTTTTCTGTGTATCCCGTATCATCATCCCAAGAAAGACAATCTTCCCATTCTAGATATTCCCTGAAGAGCCTATGGAGACATCTTTATCCTCATCAACAAACTAGCAGAGAAGGCAAGTGGCTGGAGAGATTCTGAAGGGCGTTCTTATGGTCTCAGCCAGTGTAAGTGCTAAAGACTGCTATTGAAAGGGCATCATGTAATCGAGGCTGATAACCTGCCTTTTGCTCTAGTGTGCCTACCCAATACTTTCCATATAACCTAAGTCTTCAGGACTTGGATTGGCCTTAATCTTTGAGGATAAAATTTTCTCAATATATGGGGTAAAATCTCATATTTTTAGAACTTTATTACATAAGTGAAGAAATTATAATAATGAGACATGAAATCTAGAAAAGACATTAGACAGAATATAGTTCAGCTAACAGATGAAGATACTGATAAGGTCTTTCCAACACTAAAATTTTGTTGAAATCAAAAGAATTGTGGATTCCTGGGGAGTCACAGAAAAACTTATTGCTTTTTATCCAGGACTAAAATCTAATTTAAGTCTGTTTTTACTGCACAAGGAATATTTGTAGGCTGAGCTCCTCGGGCATTGCTGATTATCTGTCATTCTAGGAATTTTTTAAATGTCCTTTATGTGTTTCAGGAGCAAGAATAATGTTTTATTTAACTTTGTGTAGCCCTTGAACCCATGGCAGTGATTGGCATATTGCAGAGGATCAATCAATATATGAGTGTTAATTGAATAAATATATGAACGTTAAAGCCATCATTATGCAGCCTTACTAGTGAGAAGGGCCTCAAGCTCAGAGCAACAAAGTAGTGACTCTATTTGCCTTTTATGAGCCACTTAAACTGAATTTCTTGCCTTTTCTCATAGTCTCCTGCTTTATCCTTCTATGTTCTCCATAATGTCTTCTTAACATGGCTATTCTCTGGTACTTTAGGATGAGAAAAAACAAATAGAATGTACGGAGAAGTGTCCGCTTTTGTCAGAGAACACCTCAGGTCTCTCACATATTTCCCCATGCAGGCTCTGCCCTTCTGCTAAGCACTGTTGCCTGTTCTCTTCCAAAGCTTGTCTCTCCTTTCTTCCTTAAGGCTTGAGGCACAAGGCAGAAAGCATCCTCTATAAATTCATTTTCCTAGTCTGCAATACATTTATTTTAATCTGCTTCTGACCTTCTAAAAAAAAAAAAAAACACACACATCATCTCATACGCTCACACTCAAGACAGTCCTACATATATAGAGATGTAGACAGAATGACTGATGAATCCAGACCTAAATTTCCTACTGTGGTATAAGAAATAATAGGGGACTTCTAAGACATACAGACAGGCTTCCAGTTATTGTTTTTATCATAGCTATGTGAATTTGGATAAATTATTTCTCCCCTTTGGTCCTCAATTTCTCTACCTATAAGATAATAATAATAATCTTTTTAGCATGGGTAAAAGTAAATGAGACAAAATATGTAAAATGCCTAGGTTCATGACCATTACATGGGAACTCTTCAATAACACTATTTCATTTCTACTTTCTGATTCCTTCTGAGGAGCTTTCAGTCTGCTTGAAGGAGAAAATACTGATATGCAAATATTTAAAGGATGTGTTAGAAGTCAGGATGAAGGAAAATATAAAGCACTCTTAGGGGTCAGAGGAGAGAGCGATTACTTCTGGCATTGAAGATCAATGATAATGGGAACACTCAGTGGACTTTGGAAACTTGGATTTTAATAGGAAGATATCGGGAAAATAGAAGGAGGAAATGAATAAACAAAATAGAAAATCAAGAAATTGTTCCTATGTGGCTGAGCTGATGAGTATGTAGAAAAATATTTGGCTCTAAAATGTGATTGCAACCAGATCAGAGAAAGCAATGAGTATCAGATTGAGACCTTTGGGCTTCATCCTTGAATGTTTTTGAAAACAAGGACAGAAAAAACCATGCTTAGAAATGTTTATCTACAGAATGACTCATTAGAGGTAAGAAGACCAGTGAAAAATATGTTAAAATAGTCAAGAGGTAATACATAGTGTTATCACTAACTTTAATTATCCTTGCTAAAATTTCAGTTGCCCTTTCTTCCCAGCAAGGAAATGTTGGTCTGATTTCTATTGCAGCTGATATTTGTGACACTTCCTTCCCAAGATAGCCTCAGTTATTAAAGAAGTGATTTTTATTCAGAATGATTTCCTTCCTTTGGGTGTTAGATGTGGCCTTCCTAGGATGGATGGGATGGGTGGGGTAGCGTTATATGCTTGCCCAAAATTCAATGGTCGTGAATCAGGTGCAAGGTGGTTCTGGATAGACTTTTGGTCTGAGCAACTATCAACATCAACCATTGAGAGAGGAGAAGGAGAAGGTGGAGTTACAGAGAAAGCAGAGAATGAGATGAGGAATATTTCCTGATGTCCAGGTACTTGGCATCTAATGAAAAACAGACACGTTACTATGAAACCAACAGAAAAAAGGCAGAGAGATAAAGATGAATACATTAGCCAGCCTTGAGTTAGATATCAGGGCTGGAAAAGATGGGGAGAAATACATGAAGAATTATTGGGAGAAGGGCTCCTGATAATGTCTTTCCATTTTTTAAAAAAATTACTTTTCTACAGAACAGGAGTGGAGAATAGTTGGAAAGAAAGTTACAAGTTTCAAAGCTAAACACAGAGGGGCAGAGACGAGGAGGAGAAAGACTCAAAAATTAAAGAAGTAAATGGACCTCCAGGAAATATTTCCAGAGAACTAAATTTGTGTGTCGCTTTGTGTTTTCTTTGAATCAACTGAAAATGTTGAAAAAAGGTCAGTTAGGGGTCAAAAGCCAATATTTCGATGTTGGAGGTACAGCTGAGAGATGTTTCTAACTGGCCTGTTTAGGATCCCAGAGTCAGCTCAAGTAACTGATTACAGAAAGGAGTGAAGCAATTTTCAGTAGGTAATCACCATCCCGATTCCAGGAGTTTCTTTGTCTCCTTTCTTCTCTTTACAGATGACACAGTTAATGACCAGTGAAAATCAGACAACGGTGACTGAGTTCCTCTTCTCTATATTCCCACATCTGCATGAAGGTGGCCTCTTATTCTTTATTCCCTTGCTTCTCATCTATGGGCTTATCATAACTGGGAACCTAATGATATTCATTGTCATCCAGCTGAACATGGCCCTGCACATCCCTATGTATTTCTTCATCAGTGTTCTCTCTTTCCTAGAGATCTGGTATACCACGACCACCATCCCCAAGATGCTCGCCAGCCTAGTCACTGAGCAAAAGACCATCTCTCTGGCTGGCTGCCTCATGCAGATGTACTTCTTACATTCTCTTGGTATCACAGAAGGCTGTGTCCTGACAGCGATGGCCGTTGACAGGTACATAGCTATCTGCAATCCTCTCCGTTACCCAACTATCATGACTCCCAAACTTTGTATCCAGCTGACAGTTGGATCCTGTCTCTGTGGCTTCTTCCTTGTGCTCCCCGAGATCACATGGATTGCCACCCTGCCTTTCTGTGGCTCCAATGAGATCCATCAGATCTTCTGTGACTTCACACCTGTGCTGAGCTTGGCCTGCACAGATACATCCCTGGTGGTCATCATGGATGCCATCCATGCAGTGGAAATCTTAGTCTCCTTCCTGGTCATCGCCCTATCCTACATTCGGATCATCGTGGTGATTCTGGGGATGCCCTCGGCTGAGGGCCGTCATAAAGCCTTTTCTACCTGTGCTGCCCACCTTGCTGTGTTCTTGCTGTTTTTTGGCAGTGTGGCTGTCATGTACTTGCGATTCTCAGCTACCTACTCAGTGTTTTGGGACACAGCAATTGCTGTCACTTTTGTTATCCTTGCTCCCTTCCTCAACCCCATTATCTATAGCCTGAGAAACAAGGACATGAAAGATGCTATTGGGAGGTTTTTCTGCTATCAAAAGAGGGCCAGTGGGGTTGGGAGATAGATCTAGGTCTAGAGACTCTGAAAAACCTCCTGGAAGTTCAGCATTTCACCGTTCCTTGTCTTGTTCATGATTACACTCTTTCTCTATTGCTGCACCTACTTGTTATATTATTATAGACAAGAATGAAAAACTGCTGTGTCCGGGTCATTGGTGGCAATTGCATAGCCCGTCTATGTCAATGCCCCTGCCATGTTTGTGGTAGCTTAAGCAGGACATGTGGATTCCCCTGCTTTAAAGCTCAGGTTGGCTCCTTCTTCACACCCTACCACCTGGGATCCTGCCCTTCTCTTCTGTGGTCCCACATGGCGGTGAGGCCAGAGAGCAGGATAGAAGAGACCTGAAAGACATCATGGTTCTGAAAATTGCTACTGTTACCGTCCCAATCCTCTTTCCTGTAATGAATCCCCCTGTTGTTCAGCATCCCACATTAATAAGCCATTTCCTGAAACTAGAGAGAAGACTTCTCTACTTTTAGCTTATCTAATCTACAAACTCAATTCAATAGTCACGGACTGATCATGTACACCATGTGTTATAGAATTTTAGGCCCTATAGAGTGATATAAAAATTAACAACAATAGTCCATTATATTTCTCTAGCAGTTTAATATTTGAAATGTTTTCATATATATGAACCCTCTTGAAATTTAAAATATCCTGAAGTAGTTAGGTCAGGCATCATCATTATTTAAATATTGGAACTCAAAGCTCAAAGAAGTTTAATGACTTGCCTAAGGTCATATAGGTAGTTAGTGACAGAGCTAGGACTTAATCTCAGGACTCTATTTCATTCTCTGTCCCCAATAAATACATACTTTTGTTGAATCTGTTTGGTATTCAAGAAACAAAATTATATAAACTTCTTTCCCCAAAAGTTTCATGAAACCTTACCGGTTTTCAATGAGTCATAAGAGTCATCAGTTCTTTCCTCTGTCAATTTCCCAGTCTCCAGGTGATTGTGGCACCATGGAAAGAGTATTGACTGTGGGGTTCAAGGACCAGATTTTATACCTTTTTCTGCCACTAAGTTGTGCCATTTCCTTGTCTGTAAAATTACATGGTTGGATTACATCAGTGGTTCCCCAAACTGATCATCAGAATTTATGAATCAGAAAATCTAAAAGTGAAACCCATGAATTTGCATTTCTGAAAAGCTCCCAAGAAAAATAGCTAGATTAGATGATGACTAAGATCATTTCTAGCCCTAAGGCTCTTTAGTATTCATAAAAGCTAAGATTTTTGAATAATGTTTGAGCTTATGGTAAGGACCTTACATGTATTGTTTCATTTATCCTCACAACAATCCTGTGAAATAAATATTAACCCTTTTTTTTTTCCCAAATGAGAAAGACGAAACAGAGTTTCAATAACTAGTCCAAGTATACAGAACTGGTTATTAGGAACCCAAGGCAGAAACTCAATTCTATCTGATCCCAGAGCCAGGTCCTTATTCACCATGATCTTATGCCTACTTCACATAGCTTTCAGCCTAGACCAATTACTAAACCTCAGAAGAGTTGCAAAGGAAAAAAGGTATTCAGTGAGTAATGTGATTACTAATTATAATATAGAAAGTAGTGTAAGGGTTTACTCCTCCTGCTTTCAAGATCTGTTTGTTAAAGATAAAAAAGTTGAGTAGCAGTTCTATGTTAGGTACTCTGTTAGGTGCAGAGGATTCACGTTGCAACTATTATGCCAGTGCTTGTGGCCTCTGAAGGCCTCAGAGTCTAATGAGATATTATTGCTGCTACTAATAAGAATGTCATCATTCATCAAATTCACTGTTTTTCTTGGCATGAGATTCAATGGTCCCTAAAGACTCATTGCTCCCAGCCATTAAGCTATTTTATTTCCTCTAAATCTTCCAAAGCTTAGTATTTGTGTTTCAAACCTCTTTCAATATGCACCCTTAGTAGACATCCAGTTATCTCTACAACTGATATAAGCACTGCTCCTCAGCATATCTGAAAACTCTGCTTGAACACTTAACCAACGCGGTCTCCTACAATGTTAGATAGTTCTAATTATTAGATGGTTTCTTTTTATTAGAGTAAACTTAAGTTAGTCACTAAGACCGAAGACTTTGAGATCATACTGTCTAAACACAAATCTTGACTTTTCCACTTTCCAGTTGTACAAGCTCAGAGAACTAACATAGGCATCCTGAGCCTCAGTGTACCTATCTATAACATGGAATCCTCAAGAATTTTGAAGATTAAATGCTATAATGTGTATAGAATACTGAGCACAGTGTCTATAATGCTTATCAAAGATTAGTTATTATTAGTCAATACTCTTGTTACTTTTGTTATATTCTGAGCTGAAAATTACTTCCAGGGGCTTTATGTTGTACAACTCCAGGAGATGCCATTCAATCTTCTGTTTTTGCTTTCTGGAATCCCAGTAGCAAATGCTGAGGTACCCAAATTTCACACAATAGGTCATACAAGCCCAAGAACTAAAACTGTTGTATAAACTTTTGGCACAAACAAAAGAACACCCTGCCATTGCACACATAAAAAACAGAGTCTCATTTAGGATGAGATAATGGTTCCCCATGTTGGAAATTTACTCTTTCATAAGGCACAGTTCTTTCTATTTTGGAACTGGAAAATGAACAGTCTTATAGCTAAACCCTTTAGCAAAAAGAGTTAGATACTCTCAGAGTCTGAGATTAAACACTCCTCTAAAGAGACTGGGATAGAACATCCTCATTCTCGCAGTTAAATTTCATTTCCCTCAAAAAGAAATTGAAACCCCAGGGAACAAAGCACCAAGTCTGCATAAGGCACATATGTTGGCCATACAAAACCCTGGTTTGGGTCAATTTAATGAGTGATATCCCTAAACTGAATATATATTTTTCCTTTGAAAAATAAATGTTTTATTGTTTACTTTGTTGTGCTAGATCACCCTCCATGTATCTTATATCTTTGTACTAATCAACTCCTATGCTGGGTAAAGTAAAATAATCAAGGAAATAAATTTTATTTTTGGTGCATATCTCTCCTTTTAATAATCTTTCCCCAACCCATCTCCTTCATCCACCCAAAATTCCTATTTTAAGAAAAATTAGTCAGTAAGATACCTATATTATAGAATAGAATTTCCTTACAAATTATATCCAGTTTATAAATGCTACATGTGTAATAGAAAAGTATATATTTTCTCTACATGTTTAGTGTGTAGGACATATATATATATATATAAAATAAAATATTATAAAAATATAACGTATATGTTATATATACAACTTAAGCTTAATTATATATACAATATGATATACAAATAAATATATATATATAAAATTGGGCTTATGTTTGATTTTTCCATAACCTTAGTCATTTATTTGCTTGGCATATTTATTTCCATTTCTTTCAGAAATATGTTAAAATGTGTTAAGTTCTTCCAATATTTTTTTAATTTTTTTCTTTACATGCTTTGAAGCATGTTCATATGTTTCAGATATAACCAAGGCGAGAATGTTGTTTTTGGTGAAATTTTTCTTATACATAGAGTTTCTCTCTATATTGCTACTAATGCTTCTTTGTCATAAATTCTATTTTGTTTATTATTAATTTTGCTACACAAACTTTTTCTCTATCTCACTTTCCATACTTTGTCTCTGTGCGTCTGTATGTTTAGAGACATATCTTATAAGCAGAATATAGCTGGATTTAAAAGATCTAATATGATAGTCTTTGTATTATAATAGGTGCACTTAATCTATTTACATATTTTGTGATTTAAATATGTTTGAAAGTATTTCTACCAAAATACCTGTATTTCCTGTTTTCTTCATTCTTTTCTAATTTTTTTTTCTTCCTTTCTGTCTCTAACTAAATTGATGCAATTTTCTATATTTTTCCCTACAAATTTTTTTTTCTACTAGTTTGGAAATACGGATAATAATTCTCTTTTTAGTGATTACTTTTTTTCTTTACTTTTTAAAAAATGTTTTATTATGCAATATTTTAAATTATTCATGGAAGTAGAGAAAATATTAAACCCATATATCTCAAATTTTAATATCTAATATTTTGTCATTTTTACTTCATCTCTTTTTAAAAAATAGTTTTAAGTAAATCCCAAAGATCTTGACATTTCACCCTAAATACATTTTTTTCTCTATCCACGATACCATTACCACACTCTAAAAAAATAAAAAATAATTCCTTCATATCACCTATACGTAGTCCACAGTAAAATGTCCTCAATTTCCCCAAAACTGAATGTCTTTTCATAGTTGGCTTGCCTCAAGATTAATGTTACTTTTGGCTGATATGTCTTTTAAGTCTCCTTTTTATTTAGAATAGTCCTGCCTATTTGCTTGCTCACCCTCCCTTTCCCCTTCCCTACCTCCATCTCTCTCTCTCTCTCTCTTTCAATCTCTCTCCATATCTACCTAGTCCCCTTTGTTCCCCAGGTCAGAGCTAAATCTAAAAACAGTATTTAAAGGCTTCTGCCCTGTGGAGACATCCAGAATAAAGTAGATCCAGTCAGCAAGCCAGTGGACAACTTGGCTGGGTTCTGGTGAGACTGTGTCCATCCACCTCTTAAGCTCACAGTTTCCTAAAAGATTCCAGGCAGTTTACTGCAGTAGTTCTTAAAGCAAATATTCATAAGGAGATTCAACTCCACCTTTTAAAACATCTTTATTGAGATATAATTTATATACTATACAATTCACCCACTTAAAATATACAATTGAATGTTTTTTAATATATTCACAGATATTGTACAGCCATCCCCACAGTCAGTTTTAGAGCATTTTAGTCACCTTAGAAAGAAACATTGTATTCTGCTATCACCCCTTATTCAGTTGTTCCCTCCTCTTCCTACCCCTCTGCCACCTAAACTACCTTTCGTTTTCATAGATTTCTCTATTCTAGATATTTCCTATGAGTCATAGCATATGGTATGTGGCCTTTTGTGTCTGGCTTCCTTCACTTAGCATAATACTGTAACCAGACGGAAGAGTCGGATGGCCCAGGTTCTTGGTCAGTGTAAGAGAGGAATTCGGACACCGACACAACGGCAACAGCAAGCAAACAAAAATTTATTAGAGGAAAGGTCAGATACACTCCAAGTGAGGAGTGGGCAGTGCCAGAGAACGCATCTGCCTCTTGTCTTGGGTTAGTTTTATTTTTATTTGGGTTGTTTAGAAAGGAATTAGCATTATCTGGTTACCTGCCAATAATGGTCTTTCCTCCACCCACACGTCGGCAGGGGGAGTTCTTGACCTTCTAGGGGAATCTCTGAAACTGTCATGGCGGTCATCCCCCGTGGAAGGGGGGCTAATGCCTATGGAATTTGTATGTAAATTTAAAAAAGGTCAATGTCCGTTAGAGGTGTATAGCAGAAGGCTTTGTACGTGCTATTTGTGCACCCATTATTTTTATCATTGCAGTTGATGGCCTCATACTCCAGTGGTGGCACCAGGTGGGTCTCAGTTCCCCTTCGTCTGCATCTCATAGGATGCCAGCAAGATGCTCCACTGATGCAGCAAGGTCTCCAACTATGATCCCCACTCACATCTACCTAGCTACCTATCTCAATACTGATAAGGTTCATGTATGCTGTAACATGTATCAGTACTTCATTGCTTTCTATGTACAAATAATATTCCATTTTTTGGATATACATGTTTTGTTTACCCAGTCCTCCATTGATAGGCATTTGGATGGTTTCTACCTTTTGGCTGCTATGAATAATGCTACCACAAATATTCATGTACAAATTTCTGTGTGGACATATATTTCCATTTCTCTTGCATATATACCTAGAAGTGGAATTGCTGGGTCATATGATAACTCTATGTTTAATCTTTTAAGGAACTGCCAGACTGTTTTCCAAAGTAGCTGCATCATTTTACACTTCCACAAGTGGTGTATGAGGGTTCTGACTCCTCCACATCCTCACAACGTATGTGGTTATCTGACTTTTTGATGCTAGACATTGTAGTGGGTATACAGCAGTATCTCATAGTGGTTTTGATTTGCATTTCCTTGGTAACTAATGGTATTGAACATCTTTTTATGTGCTTATTGGCCACTAGTATATCTTCTTTGAATTAATGTCTATTCAGATCCCTTGCCTATTTTTTTAATTGGGTTATTTGTCTTTTTATTAGTGAGTTGTAAAAGTGCTTTATAATGCGAGATACAACTCCCTTACTAGACATATGATTTGCAAATATTTCTCCCTATTCTGTGGATTGTCCTTTCGCTTTCTTGAAGGTGGGACCCACTTTTCACATCGGCCTCTGCAAGTCCTAAGGATCCAACCGCCTAGCTGCCATTTGCCTGTTTGTTTCCAGATCCATAACCTAGTTATCATCTTTTTAACCGTTACTTTCATCTCTTTCTTTTTTTTCCTTACTTCCCTGGACCTTTTAGAGACTAGCGGGAGCTACCCTTGGAGGCTGAAGACTTTGTTTGTTTTTCAGAGTCCCTGACTTTGACTTGCTTTATAGTTTTGGCAAGCTGTTCCATCTATCTTGGTCTAAATTTCCAAATTTATAAAATAGATACAATTATTGCTATTATTACTTTCATAAAAAAGGCTAACTCTCATTTATCCTTTAGTTTTCACCTTAAAGACGTAACTTGCTCGAGAAGAGAATGCATGTGTATTTTATTACTAATTATCACAATATTAATTAATTAATTGTAACTAATCAAAAATTAATTGTACTTTTAATATCTACACCCTCAACTCTTTTAAAACATCTTAAGGGCAGGGACTGGACAATGTCTATTGTGTTCATTGTTTTATGTAGGACTTAGCATGTCATCTGGTATCTAATAAGAGCTAAATAAACATGTGCTGAATTGACTGGATGGATGGATGAATGGATGAATGGATGGATGGATATCATTAAGATAGTAGGAATACAAATGCTTTGAGACCTTATTAGAAAGTTCTATAAAGAATTGAAAGTTTTCCTGAATTAAAAGTTTTCTTATAATTGATATTTGATCCACTTCTCACGGTAGATATTCAGATGCATAAATAATCCGTAACACCAGTTAATAATTAAATCCACATATTTCTCATATTCTAAATTATAGGATTATTTTTCACATATTTTTCATATATTTAAGAAAATAATTAGCTTAAAAAGAAATAAAGAAGTAATCTAATGTAAAAAGTAATCCTATTTCCTGCCGCTGACTCAACTCCTACACTTTCATACTTTATACTGGGAATAGATATTAAGACCAAGACTGACACATAGAACCAGGCAGAACAGAAGTACGACAAACTATACTCTTCTCACAAGTACTCCCTCTGGCCAGTTTACTCCCTTACTTTGGGGAAGAGTATCTGGGAAGTATTTTTTGTTTGTTTGTTTGTTTTTACTATCAGCTATGTGCTAGATACTTTGTATTGTGGTTTACAGACCTTATCACTAATTCTAAAACAGTCTTCAAGAAAACATTTTAACAAATGGTGAAATTAAGACTCAAAAAGTTTGAGTTATTTTATGAAGATCATGTAATTAATATGACTAAATGAACTAGGATTTAAACCCAGATACATGTCAAAAAACATGCTTTTCTCTACTATACCAATATTTTCCTTTTTTTTTTTTTTTCTGTGAGGAAGATCAGCCCTGAGCTAACATCCATGCTAATCCTCCTCTTTCTGCTGAGGAAGACCGGCTCTGAGCTAACATCTATTGCCAATCCTCCTCCTTTTTTTTTCCCCTTTTCTCCCCAAAGCCCCAGTAGATAGTTGTATGTCATAGTTGCACATCTTTCTAGTTGCTGTATGTGGGACGCTGCCTCAGCATGGCCAGAGAAGCAGTGCGTCAGTGCATGCCCGGGATTCGAACCCCGGGCCACCAGTAGCGGAGCACTAAGCCACGGGACCGGCCCCGTATTTTCCATTTTAATACATAAAGAATCAGTATGCATGAAACGATTGTAAATGGTACATGAAAAACCATTTACTTTTTGTTCTAAATTTTATTTAACAAATATTCTTGTTTAGAACATGACTAAGTGTATTCATCTTAAATCAAGTAAATTTAAAATAGATATGTATTATGTTATAGTTATATATAAGTAAGGCACAGATTTGACAAAAATGCTAAGTATGGCATACAAATGTCTGAGATTTGAAAATCACTGCACAGCACCATATTACTGGAGAGAAAGTGTACCTTTTCCAGTCTCTGGTGTCAAGCTTCATGTGCCTCCCGCATATAGTATAATGGTTGTATTAACGCTAAAAGCCAGGCAGCACTTGGCCCGGTTCAATATCCCATGTAGAAAAGCACTGAACGCTTGATTTCTCATCTATGGCAACCGACAATCCCCAGGGTCACCATATCCTCAGCCTCACACTTGACCTGCCTTCTTCACCTTCACTTCAGGATCCCTGCCCTCTTTAACTGCCTCCTCACGGCCTCCTTGATCTCCTTGTTGCGCAAGCTGTAGATAAAGGGGTTGAGGAAGGGCGTGAGCACAGAGTAGACCACTGCCAGTGCCCTGTCATAGTCCAGTGAGTAGGTCTTCTTCAGCCGCACATACATGAAGAGGATGCTCCCATAGAAGATGAGAACCACAGTGAGGTGGGAGGAACATGTGGAGAAGGCCTTCCTCTTGCCTGCAGCTGAAGGAACCCTGAGCACTGTGTGAATGATAGGCACATAGGAGCTGAGGATCAACAGGAAGGTGGCCAGGATCTTGCAGGAGTTGATAACAAAGTCCACTAGGACATTGATGGATGTGTCAGTACAAGCCAAGCTCAAAACAGGAGGAAAATCACAAAAGATGTGCTGAATGCAATTGGGACCACAGAAAGGGAGGTGGGAGACCAAGGAAATTTCAGCCACTGGCCCAGCCAAGCCTCCCAACCAACAGCCAGCAGCAATCTTGGCGCAGAGTGCTGGGGTCAGGAGGGTGGGGTAGTGGAGGGGCTGGCAGATGGCTAAGTACCTGTCATAAGCCATAGCTGTGAGGAGATAGCACTCAGTAGCCCCTAGAGAGTGAAAGAAATAGATCTGCAGGAGACATCCAGAGAAAGAAATGGTCTTCTTCTCACTGAGCAAGTTCGACAGCATCTTAGGGATGGTGGTAGCTGTGTAGCCAAGTTCCAATAAGGAGAGAGTGCTGACAAAGTGGTACATAGGTATGTGGAGCCGGGAGTCCAGGCAGACCACCAGGAATATCAGCAGGTTTCCCAGTATAGTAGTGAGGTAAATTAGAAGTAGCAAGAGAAAGAGATAAACCTGGACACCTTGAAGATGGGGAAAGCCCAGGATGATAAACTCTGTTATCTGGCTCCAATTCCCCACGTCCATTGCTCACCATTCACGTTCCTGGAATGTGAAGTATGGAAGGATGAGGAAGAAAGTTGAGCTATAGAAGTTCTAACCAGAGGCAAACCTCAAAATACTTTCGTCTCTCCCCTCCCAGAGTAAAGTGCTCCCAGTGATGCTTTAGGAAGCCAGGGTTTCAATCCTTCCCTCTCACTATCAACAGCCTCCTTCAGAGTATCCACTCTTATAATTAGACTTAAAATGCCTTCTGATTACATAGCCCATTTTTGGCCCCCATAATCTATTCTGTAACCCAATCACCTTGCTTGATGGTGATTTTAGAAATTTAAATATTTTTAGAAATTTAAATATTCCTCGTCAAAGGTTTTTATTATCAATTATACCTATTCCTTGTCTAAGGTATAAATTACTATTTATACTGATAAAATATTGCTAGTGTACTGGACCAAGATTATATAATTTGAATTATTTTTTTAATTTTGAATTTCAATTCATTTTCTTCTTCAACTATCTGTCTACCAAGGAATCAGTCCTTTCACTGCTGGCTCCCTCCCATTTCCTCATGGGGACCCAGATCTAACAGCATCTTTCAGGAGCACATAGGTCAGAGTTTTGACCTCTTTTGGACTCTGGTGAGAACCCCAGTCAAGGCTAAGGGGGTTTGAGTAAATAAAGGAGCCGTAGAAAACCAGGAGGCAAATCTCTCTCTCTCTCTGCACTTCTACTCCAAACTGTGGCTAAGTCATCAATCTTTCCTACCACTTTTCCCCTCCACCAGCCTCAAGTGAACTTTTCTGATTTATTGCTTCACAGATGGTAAATATTTATATCCCACTGTGTTGAGGTCAATGTAACAAAAATTACTGAACATTGTCTGTATTATAGGCATTATACTTAGAACAGGAGCTAACCAGATAAATAAAATATGGCACCTGAAGAGAAGAATCTAATATTTTAATAGAGAAAAGAGAGAAGCTACTAATTGCTATACCGCTCCTTATTGGGACATTTCATCAGTGTAGAAACATGCTATTATTCTCAGTTATTAAACAAACAAAAAACAAGCCTCTCAAATTCTTTTTCTTGGCTCACTTATCTCACAGCGACCGCTCCATTTCCTCCTCCGTTCTCACAACAAAACTCCTCCAAAGAGTTACCTCTACTCATTGTCTCTAATTCCTCTCTTTCATTTCCCTCTTAAATCCATTCTAATTAGTCCTTCACCACCACCGCTCCATCAAAACTTCTGTCCTCGTAGACACCAGTTATCTAATATTTGCTAAATTCATCGCCATTTATCATTCCTTAGCTTGGACTACCAGCAGTTCTTGACAGAACTGATCTATCCTGCCTCTTGATAGACTTTCTTCCCTTGGTTCTCAGGGTGCTATACTTTTGGTTTCTCCCTATCTTCCTGGTCACCCTTTCCCAGTCTCCTTTGTTAGTTCTCTCTCTTTGCCTTACCTTTTTAATGTCACAGTTCACGGAGGTCAATGTATTCTTTTCTCTTTTCTATGTAAACTCACTTCTTTGTTAATATCATTCCCTGTCATGGCTTAAAACACCATATATGTGTAGAAGACTTCTAAATCAATTTCTCAGCCAACATTTCTATCCCTTCCTCCAGAGTTATATATGCAACTGCCTGCTCACATCTCCTATTGGGTCTCTAATAGCCATCTCAAACAGAACTCCTGTGGGCACTACCCATAGTCTTCCCCATCTCCAATGATGGCAATTGCAATCTTTCAGCTGACGGGCCAAAATCCTCACAGTCATTATTGTTTGTATCTCTCTCTCACATATTCAGGATCTATTGTTTACCACTTGGTCCAAGCCACTGTCATCTCTTACCTCCATTACTGTAATTCATTCATAGCAGATCTTCTTACCTGTATTTGTCCATTTATATCTTAATCTCGACACAACAACCAGAATGATCCTTTTAAAAGTTAAATCAGGTCTTAGTTTTCCACTGCTCAAATCTGTTCAGTGACTTTACATTTTACAGCCTTTTTTGTAGTTGTTTCCTCTTCCTGGAACTTTTTTTCATCAAATATCCACTTGAATAGCTTTTTCATTTCTAAGGCTTTGCTCAAATCTCACTGTCTCAATCAACTTTGCCCAGACCACTCTATACAAAACTGCAGTCTACCTCCATTCCCATGTCCATATCCTATACTGATATCACGTTTCCCTACTCTACTTTTAATTTTTTAAACAATACTTATCATCTTCTAACTTATTATAAAATGTACTTATTTATTATCCCATTTATTTATTGTTTCTCTCTTCTGTGAGAATGTAAGCTCCATCAGGGCAGGGAATTTTTTCTATTTTGTTTACTGGTGTATCTCAAGTGCCTAGGACAGTGTCTGGATTATGGTAAAAAATCAATAAATATTTGTTAAATAAGTAAGGAAATTCATATGATAAATGCTAATTTTCATATGCAGTAGAGGTTAGAAGAGAAGTAAATGAGCCAGGGGCTGGAAGTGGAAATCAGGAAGACCTCAAAGAAGACATAATTTTCATTTGAAATGAAGAAAGAATCAGAATTTGCCAGACGGAAAAAAATTAAAGAAAAGCATTCTAGTCACAAAGGAGTGCTTGTGTAAAAGCGAAGTGTTATAAAGGGCATCCAGTCTCATCTTTCTGCCCTCAAGACTCCTTATCGCTTCTTCCCTCTCCTGGATCCTCCAATATTCAAACTAACTTTACTTACTCTTCTTTTTCCTAGATTTGAAAAAGTACCCCCACTTTGTTCTAAACCCAGGCAACATGCCCATCTCTGATACCAAAACGTTTCTTATTCTGAGAATTAACATAAGATATTTCTCTACGAAGATGTCAGAGGACTACTTCTGGGAAGAACCCTTATATGAGTAACATGCTTCAGCAGAACCATTTCAAATCAGATGTTTCCTCCTCGCCTCAGTTTTCCTCATTTTAAATCCAGGTCTTTCCATATCTGCCTTCTATCTCCTTCTAACCTTGGGTGCAGATCTGCTTCCTATAAAAGATTATTGCTAAACTTTCTATCCAACTCAGATCCTTTTTTTCTGGAAGTTTTACTTTCCTTCTCCTCTAAATATTAACATAAAGTGCCATTCCTGAAGCTGTCCCCGCCCCGTCTCTGGCCTCCCAACCCAACTCACAAATGAGTTGTCTAGAGAGTTTAACTAAACTTTCAGATATACATGGGAGGCTGGCCTCGAGGTGGAATATTGGAAGCCAATATCTTGCCCCTTCCTTTCTAGGAAAGTAAGATTTCATGTGACTCCGAAGACTTATTCTCAAGCTATAAATTGCTTCATTGCTCACTGATAACCTGCTGTTATTGACTTCCTGGATACTCTGCCTGGGAAATCAAAGTCATCATCACCAGGTCAAGAATTATTTCTCACTAAAAACTAACACCGCCATACTATCTCAACTCCCCAGTTCACAATTCTCAGAGATTTTGACCACTCCCCTCACACCCCACTTACTATGGCAAAAAATGCTGAGGGGTTTCTCCTTATATTTTTTTTGTCACTTTCTTTTATCATTTCTAATTACTATTGTAATTCAGTTTCTAGCACCAAGAGACATTGAATCAGTGTTGGAAGAAGCTTTAGGAACTATCTCCCCACCTAGTGGCCTCCATAATTTTGAATTTCATTGGATCATTATTTTAAATATGTCAGATATTCCCATCAGTTCATAAAGATAAAAGATCTTTTAATACCAACCCCCCCAAAAAGAAGTAAGGTTGAAATATCACAATAAAAGGAAACAGACTGCATCAAAATTTATATAGTCCTTATGTTTCTTGTTTGGCTTCAGAGCAGTGAAAACTTGGATCTTCTCACCAATAAAAGAATCCATGCCTTGGGCACCCCCTGCAAATGGGCATCAAGCCTCCACCTGACTGACAGTGCCAGAAGCTCCTTCCCCCTAAAGACAGTTCTTTCCATTGTTGAAATGTTTCAGTTTGATAAACCATTGACCTGAAATCTGAGTTTTACCCACTATTCTTAGTTTTGCTCTGTGAAAAATCCCTACTGCTCTAGTCCAGATTCATACTTTTAAATATTATTTTCATCATCATCATAGAAATTTCACTGTTTGCCAAATGAGTCCCTATATTTAGTCTTGACTCCTTTGTCTGCATTGTACACTCACTGGAATACACTTTATCCTAAGACAGTCTACAAATATCTAAACCATTTTCTAGCTCAAGTCCCCTCACTCTCTTTCCTTGACCATGTAAGGCAAGCACTGAACTGTCCCACCTCTAAATTCCCAGTAGTACTTCCTCACTTTTTCTCCAATTATATCCTGTCATGTACTGCAATTATTTTCCATGAATATGTCTTATTAGCTCTCTGTGAAATTTTTGAAATTAAAGAAATATCCTATTATACCCTACTTCCTAGAGTGCTTAGCACAATGCCTGATACATCGCAGTTCTCACAGCTAATGAAAAGCGTGATGATAATTAAGATGACTTGTATAGCTCTTTAGCTCACCAGTTACTCATCTCCTCCCAATGGTCTCCTGATATTAGAGTCAGGGATCTTATAAAACTTACTGCATGTATAAATTAGCATTTGTTTTACTTCAGTCCTTTCCAATCATATTTTATTCCCTTTACTTCAAAAAGCCTCTTGAACAAATCCCTTGCATTCTATTTTCTAATTCCCACAATTGCACTATCCATAGCCCCCAATTATTTAGGCATAGAGCCAAATAGCTGGGGTTTAGGAGGGGGATACAATTTTTGAGATTATTGTGTTCTATGTCGTCATTTTTCAAAAGAGAAAACTGGAATCCAGAAAGGGGAGATGACTTGTTCAAGGTCACACTAGTTAAAACATAGCCATTTTGCTAATTCTGAGCCCAGAATCTTTACTGTGGCATTTGAAATATAGAATATCTGTGTCTGTTTGTTTTAATAGTTTTTGTGTTCTCAGTGATGTGTCCTGTGGACCCTAATTGTTCTATACTACTCCCTATTTCTGAATGCTCTAAGTCTCTTCCCAGTGCTCAGACTAGAAAAGAACACAAGGATAAAAATGCCTGAATAACAGTCCTTACCCAGAGTTTGATGTTGGGGTGGGCTCTGACGGGCTTGACTTTGGCAGCCCAACCTCTGCTCAGAGTCTGGGTTTGGAAGAGATCTCTCTGCTCACTTCCTACCTCATTTACAGTGTTACATCCAGACTCTCTTGGGGCCTGGAAGAGTCAGAGTTTAGCACTTTGATGGAACCTGTGGGAGTAAGTCAAACCACGAAAGATTCCTCTCCCATGACCTCTGTTCTTGATAGGATCCTTATAGAGGCAGAAGTCCCTGGGCCTTCAGAGCAGACCTCTGGAGGTTGCTAAAGTGCTCTCTCAGGAAGAGAACTGACATAGAAGAAGTTCATTAGCCAGTAGTCCTTCATCACCCACTATTTCACTACAATAATAACTACCAGCCCAAGTTGAGAGAGAACATCTCTCAGGGCAATGCTTTTCTTCAGTAAAAATCAATAATTGGTGTGGGACCTCTAGATTCAAATAGGTTCCTGTGTTGTGTGACCTGAGGGAAATCATATACCCTCCAATTATGATAGGATCTTTCTAAAAGGTGATTGGCCTTCTTGGACCCTAAAAGAGTGAGGACAGGGAGAGGCTGAGGACATAGATACTGTCAAGGCAGACCCCTAAATCTGCCTGTTGGCCATATCTACAGCAGTTTTATCTTCTCTTACACATGGGAGCTTCCTCTTTATTCTCCTGTTATCTTGCTCTGAAGAGATCCCTGCCTCAGGATTTTGGATTTAAATCTCAGTTCTTCTTCCAGCCATTTATGTGACATTGGCCACCTGATTGAGTGTTTAATTTCCCATATTTCATATGAAGACACTGCTTTCCTCATATGAAATTAATAATGACCAAATGTGATAATGAAAGTGAAAAAATGTACTTGCAAATTATCCTGTGAAAGGATTTAAATATTTCTTTCACTCTCCCAGTCCCACCCACACCTTCAAGATTTTTCATCCAAATTTTTCCTTCTCTACCTCTTAATCTCTTCCTTGAGGAGTTTTTTTTAAAACTGATTTGCAAGGGATATTTGATTTTTTGTTTGTTGTGGATAGATTTTTCACTAATAATTTTATTTACTTAATGACTATAGATTTATTCAGGTTTTCTAAATCTCCACAAGCCAATTATGGGCTCAATAACCATGACCTTTTTAATTAAATTTTCCACCCTTCTTTTTTCATTTTCAATCACTGCTTCTCTATGAACTAGAATATGCTCTGTCCTTAAAAGATCTCTACTAATTCTGCTACCTCACCTCTAACTGGTGTGTGGGTAGATGCATAACAAGTAACTTAACAGGCTTTCCCCTGACAAAGATTCTCTCCTTGACTAAACTCTAGCCAGGTTCCTCTGAGCCCACTTCCTGACTAAGCCTCAGTCTTGGCCTATAAAAACTACAGACCCTCAGCCCAACTGGTTTCACCATCCCCACCCATCACCCACACACATTAAAAGATTTGAACAAACACTAGTATAGTTTCTAACAGCTCAAGGCTGCATCCCAAGGATAATCCTAGCCCTGTCCCTTAATAAAGTGGCTTCTGAGAAAGCTCAAGGCTCCCAAAAGAATTCGCTGTTTGTTCTAACCAACATTAATAGGACCCTGATCACATTTTCATAGATCATTTACTAAAAAGGGTTTACAATTGTAGATTATTCTTTTATCGCTTTAAGATGTATATGTATATCCTACAACTCAGTAGTGTCTTTCTCAAAGGACCTGAAAGCTATTTCTTTAAAATGTAATCATCAGGAAGTGTAGGGCCTCTGTTTCCCATTCTCTGTAGGAGAATAGAATCTTAACTTAGATCATTTCCAGCTAGCACACACAGCTGGCCTAATTGCATTTACACTGACCAATCCTTTGTAATTTTTCACTCCCCTGACTCTACTGAGCCCCCTCTCGACCCACTCTCTGCTCCCTTATTCTTCCTTAAAACCCCGGTCACCCCTGTACAAACTGAAGTTGAGTTCAGCACATTCTGGACACTCTTCCTATTGCAATAAGTATATTACTGATTAAAATCTGTCCTTACTACTATAACTAGTGTCTGGCTTTGTCTTTGACACTCCCCTCCCTTTGAAAAAATTTGTAGCGAATGTCAATATGTAGCAGTTGCTGATTGGCATAGTGTAAGTACTTCCTCCATCTCTGATTTCAAGCTATCTGCTGACACAATTCCTGACAGTTTAACAATCAGCTCTCCAGAGCTGATGTGAGCAGGTTCTGGCACGTGGCTGTCTATCTCTTTTACACCATCAGATGTCTTGAACCTGCAGCTCCGTTTGCTTCCTCAAAACTCACTAACCTCTCAACTCCTTACAATGTCTTTTACCTCTACCTATTTATAGTGAGAGTTTACTAGGTAAATTCAATGGTCTCTTCTCATTGCTCAATTTTCCTGTATTTCTCTGAAGCTTATCACATTTCCTTCCTTGTTTCTTCTGCTGAAGAACCTTCTACTACTGACCCTTCTACTGAACCTTCCTGCTTCTGCTCCTTCTTGGCCTTTTCTTTGACTATCTCCCTTATGGGATCTCTACTGCTAATGTTCTATCTCAATCTTTTAAGAGTTTGTTAAGTTTCTCTACAACCTAGTCACAATTTACCTTTCCAGACTAATAATCAACTACTCCCATGCAAATACTCCAAATTTGACTTAAAACATGTTACTTAAACTCCTACCTTCCACTGAAGTAAAAAGCTAGAAGAAGGGACACCCCTATCCTTACAACAAACAAACAAACAAACAAACAAAAACACATAATCTAAAAGACTGGAACTTTTCTCAAACCAATCAGAGGGCTGAGGTTATAAGTTAACCCAATTAACTCAAAGAAAAGACAAGAGTGTCCAAGGAAAGATTGGATGTGAGAACTTGCTTATCTGGTACAGTTGCCAGACACTGGGAGCCATACAAGCAATAAGAATTAAGTTAAACTTTGTTACTGAATTGCTAAAGGCTCAGCCTGATTTAGCATGAACATGCACCCTCTGTAGCCACTGACTGAAAGAGGAATCACAGGACTATTCTCCACGGACCTCATTGGTGCTGGATTAGGGGCAGGGTAAAAGTACTGAAACAGTTTATGTAATGGTGTAAGACTGGGGAAAGGGAACTGCAGTTACTGTAGGAAAGACAACGCCCTACAGAGATTTTTCTTCTCTATCTCCTGGAACAAACGCACATATGTCTTAGGGTCAGGACTTTAGAAGTCTGTAGTTTGGGAAAGGCCAGAATAACTGAAAAGTCTCCATCCCTAAGACCCAGGACCCTAAAACTGAGACTGAATCAGAATAAAAGAAAACATCCTTCACTCAACTCCCACAGCCCAGCTAACAAGTGTTGGGTTACAAGCAAGAACAGTCTACTGACAGGAGAGAATCAAGTACATGGAGAGAGACCTTCTCAGAGACTTACAAACACAGAAAGAAGAGGTGAAGCTGAGAATGGAGAAGACATTGACAAAAACCCTCTGGCAAACCAGTTACATCCACAAATACAAAGTAATAGAGGAATTTGCATTCTGTGGTGTACCTGGGGTAACCACAGAGCAATAAATAACGTACCCATCTCAACTCCTGACTAGATTGGCTCAAATCTACCAGTGTCATAGCAAAAGAAAAGGCATGCCCATTCCAAGGCATAAATATTATTTACCTCAGTGTCTACTGTCCTACAAAATATGTCTGACTTTCAACAAAGTTATAAGGTATACACATAAACAAGAAAAACACAAAATACTATCAAGAAACAAAGCAATCCACAGGACCAGATCCAGATATGACACACATGTTGGAATTATCAGACAGGGAACTTAAAATAACCATAATTAATAGGTTAAAGTTGTAGTGGAAAAGTTGAATGGTATGCATGATCAAATGCATACCATTTGGTAATATCAGAAGATATATAGAAACTATAAGAAAGCATCAATTGGGAATGCTAAAAATAAAAAAAAACTAAGTAACAGAGATGAAGAATATCTTCAATAACCTCATCAGTAGACTGTCACAGACAAAAATTAGTGAACATGAAGATAAATCAATAGAAATAATTATCCAAACTTAAACACAAGAATAAAAAGAATAAATAAAAGAGAATAGAACATCCAAGAGAAGTGGAATGATATAAAATGGAATAACATAAATATAAGTGAAATCCAGGTGGAGAAGAGAGTGAAAGAGCAGGAGAGAAGAAATATTTAGAGAGACTATATTGAGAATTTTCCAAAATTAATGACAGACTTCAACAAAAGATCCATGGAACTCAGAGAACATCAATTGGTGGCAAGACAGAGGGTGAAGCCTATTCATATCAAATTCAAACTTCTGAAAAACAAAGACAAAGATAAAATATTGAAATCAGTCAGAAAAAAAAAGACTCATTAGTATAGTGCAAAAAAAGAAACAATTACAATAAATTTCTCATCAGCAACCATGCAAGCCAGAATACAGTGAAGTTACATTCTAAAGTACTAAAAGAAATAAAACTATCAAGCCAGAACACAAAAATCCAGTGAAAATATTTTTCAAAAATAAAGGATAAGGAAAGTAGTAGTCTTTTCGACAAGTGGTGCTGGGACAATTGGATATCCAAATGCAAAAGAATGAAGTTGGACCCCCTACCTCACACCATAAAAATATTTAACTCAACATGGATGGAAGACTTAAATGTAAGAGCTAAAAATATAAAACTCTTAGAAGAAAGCATATGAGTAAATCTTTATGACCTTGTGCTAGGCAAAGCCTTCTTAGATATGACACCAAAAGCATAAGCAACAAAAGAAAAAAAATAAATCAGACTTCATCAAAATTAGAATTCTTTATGTTTCAAATGACACCAGGAAGAAAGTGAAATGACACCCACAGAATGGGAGGAAATATGTGAAAAACATATATCTGCTAAAGATCTTGCATCTTGATTATATAAAGAACATTTACAACTAAATAATAAACAGATAAATAATCCAATTAAAAGTGAATTGGTGGTTACCAGAGGGGAAGGAGGGAGGGAGGAGGGCGAAAGGGATAATTCGGTACATGTGTGTGGTGATGGGTTGTAATTAGTATTTGGGTGGTGAACATGATGTAATCTATGCAGAAATAGAAGTATAATGATGTACACCTGAAATTTATACAATGTTATAAACCAATGTTACTGCAATAAACAAAAAATTTAAAAAAAAAGTGGGAAAAGGATCTGAATAGACATTTGTTATGGGTTGAATTGTGTCTACCCAAATTCATATGTTGAAGCTCTAACTCCCATAAACTGAGAATGTGACTGTATTCCGAGGTAGTTGCTTGTAAAGAGGAGATTAAGTTAAAATTCCCCTTGAGGCTTTTGGGGGGCCTTAATCCAATCTCACTGTTGTCTTTATGAGAAAAAGAAATTTGGACCCCATGAAAGACACCAGAGATGCACAGACGCAGAAAAGAGACCATGTGAAGCAACCATCTGCAAGTCAAAGAGAGAGGCCTCAGAAGAAACCAAGTCTGTGACCTCCTTGATCTTGTGTCAGAACTGAGAAAATAAATTTATTTTGAGACACTCAGTCTGCGCTATTTTTTTATGGCAGCCCTAGCAAACTAATACAACATTTCTCCAAAGAAGATATTTGTAAATGACCAATAAGCACATGAAAATTTACTCAACACAATTAGCTATCAGGAAAGTGAAAATCAAAACCACAATGAGATACCACTTCATATTCACTAAGATGACTGTGATCAAAAGACAGGTAATAAGTGCAGATAAGGATGCAACAAAATAAGAACCTTTGTACTGTTGATGAGAATGTAAAATGGTGCAGTCACTTTGTAAAGCAGTTTAGCAGTTTCTCAAAAGTTTATACATATAGTCACCATATGATCCAGCAATTTTACTATTTTACAATTTTACTATAGCTATATCTACCCAAGAGAATGAAAACATATGTCCATACAAAAACAATGTACACCAAAGCATTGTTCATAATAATCAAAAAGTAGAAACAATCCAAATGTCCATTGAATAATGGATGGGTAAATAAAATATGGTATATCCATACAACTGAATATTATTTAGCATTGAATGTAAACATTTAACATAAGTATTGATGTACCTAGATTAAAATCCATGCTACAACGTGGATGAGGTTTGAAAACACTATGCTAAATGAAAGAAGCTAGTCAAAAGAACACATATTGTATGATTCCACTTACATGAAATGTCCAGAATAGGCAAATGCCTATGGGTAAGGGATTGAGAAAGGCTAGGCTGATGAAATATTCTAAAATTAGATTGTGATAATAGTTGCACAATGCTGTAAATATAATAAAAATCATTGAATTGCACAATTAGTAGGTGATATGTGAAGTATCTCATAAGGTATATGCTATGTGAAGTATCTCATAATAAAGGAATTAAAAATTTTTAAAGAAGAGGAATAAATTTATGTTTAGGAAAAGATTGAAAGAAATCATTGTCAGTAGACATGTATTACAAATGTTAAAGAAAATTTTTCAGGCAGAAGAAAATGATACTAAATAGAAATTTCAAACTACACAAAGAAATGAAAAGTGCAAGAAATGGCATGAATGAAGGTAAATATAAAATGTATTTAATGTATATTTATTTGCTCTAAAAATACCTGTCCATAACAAAAATAATAGCAATGACCGAGTAAAAAACAGTAAAAAATCTTTCCAACAACCGACAATTCCATGCTCAGGTACCTTCACTGGGAAATTCTACCAACATTTACAGGATGAAATAATAACAATTAATAAACTTTAATCGTGTATGGAGGAGAAGGGAACACTTCCCAGCTCATTACATGAAGCCCGCATTCGCCAGATACTAAAATCTAATAAAGACATTACGAGGGGAAAAAAAACACTATAGTCCAATATTTCTCATAAGCAGAGACATAAAATTCCTCAACAAAATATTAGCAAATCAAATTCAATAATAATAAAATAGATAATATATCAACCAATTGAGATTTATTTCAGGAATGTAAAGTTCATTCAATCTTTGAAAATCAGTCAATAAAATTCACCATATCAAAAGATTAAAGAAGAAAAATGTATGATACTTTCAATAGATGTAGAAAAAGCCTTTGACAAAATCAACTTTCATTAATTAAAAAAAAAAAAAAGTCCCAAACTAGTAATAGAAAGGAACCTCCTCATCTTGATAAAAGGCATCTACAAAAAGCCTACACTAACCCCCACTTAGTGAGAGACTGAATGCTTTCCCCTCAAGTTTGGGAACAAAGAAAAAAGTTCGTTTTCACCACTTCTATTCAACATCATACCAGAGGACATCACTAGTGCAATAAGGGAGGAAATGAAATCAAAAATAGATTAATTGGAAGGAAAAAATAAAATAAAACCATCTCTCTTCACAGATGACATGATGGTCTGTGTAGAAAGTCCCAAATAATCTCTTTTAAAAAGCTACTAGAATAATAAGTGAGTTAAACAAGTTGCAGATTGTATGACCAACATACAAAAATCAATTATATTTCTATATATTTTCACAAAACAATCGGAAACCGATTTTTTTTAAAGTAGCGTTTTCAACAGTAAAAAAAATATGTGCTTTACAAAACATGTACCTAATTTGTATTCCAAAAACCCTGATGAAACAAAAAGTGAATTAAATATGTGGAGATATACACTATGTTCATAAATTGGAAGACTCAATATTGTTAAGATATCAGTTCTCTCAAACTAATCTATAAAATCAAATCCCTTCATGATTTTTTTTTAGTAATTGAAATGCTGTTTCTAAAATTTACATGGAAAAACAAAGGAATGAGAATAGTCAAAACAATTTTGAAAAAGAAGCAACTTGGAGAACTTGTACTACCTGATTCCAATAATTAGTATAAACTTACAGTTTATAATAGGACTAAATAGGACAGCATAAGACTGTCTTGCAAAAGACAAGAGTCTAAAAATGGACCCATATGCATATCGATTGATTTTCAACATAAAGGCAAAAGAAATTCGACAGAGAGATAGTCTTTTCGATAAATGATGCTGAATGATTGGATACTCATAAATGAAAATGAAGCTCATTCTGTACTTGAGTTAATAGTGTTGTACCAATGTCAGTTTCCTGGTTTTGACAATAAACTATATCATGTAAGATATTATTATTGGGTAAAGCCACAAAGGTTACACAGAAACTCTCTGTACTGTTTTTGCAATTTCTGACAAACTTTTTCAAAATAAAATGTTGTGATAAACGAACCTTGAGATATACTTCACATTGCATAAAATTTAACTCAACGCGTATCATAGACATTTATAAAATACCTAGAAGAAAACAGTAAATCTTTATGATCTTGAGTTACACAAAATTTTCTTGGATAAAACACCAAAAGCATGACCCATAAAAAATGATAATTTGAGCTTTATCTGATAATGATTAGATTATTATTAATAGATTATGTGTATGATAAATAGATTTTATATATAATTATTAATAAATGGTAATTTGGACTCTGTTCTTTGAAATACAACATTAAAAGAGTAAAATGACAAGCCTTAGATCAAGAGAAAATATTTGACGATCACATGTCTGATAAACTAGTTATGTCCAGAATATATTAGATTCTAAAATCCCAATAATTAGAAATAAAAGATTTAAATAGATGCTTCGCCAAAGAAAGTGGTGACTAAGAACATGAAAAGATGCTCAATATCAATAGTTTTTTAGGGAAATGTAAATTAAAACCGCAATGAGATACCACTGCATATCTATTAAATTGTCTTCAAAAAAAAAAAAACCTGAGCATTCCAAGCACTGATAAAGATATGGAGCAACTGAGTGTCTCATACATTGCTGGTCAGAATGCAAAATGGTGTATCTTCTTTGGAAAACCATCTGGCAGCTTATTATAAAGTTAAACGTACATTTATCACATGACTCAGCAATCCCTTTCCTGTATATATCCAAATGACATCAAAATTATGTTCACACGTAAATTTATATGTGAATGTTTATAGCAGCTTTATTCATAGCCACCACAAACTGGAAACGACTCATGTGTTGCTTATCTGGGGAATTGATAAGGAAATTGTGGTAATCCATACAATTGAATACTACTCAGCAATAAGAAGGAATAAACCACTGAAACATGCAACAATATGGATAAAGTCCAAATACATCACGCTGTGGGAAAGAAGCCAGATCCATTAATTCCATTGAGTATAATATTCAGACTATATTTATATGATATTCTGGAAAAGGCAAATATAGGAACTAGAAATGGATCAAAGGTTGCCAGGGGCTGAAAGTGGGGTAGATGCTGACTACAGAGGATCATGACCTAGAGGATTTTAGGGGTGATAGAATGATTCTATATCTTGATATAGTGGTAGTTACACAACACTATGTGTTTGTCAAAACTTATAGATATTTACACTAAAAAGTGAATTTTCCTCTGTGCATGTGTATACATACCTTAATTTTAAAAAAGGAAAAGAAAAAAATTTAAAGCACACTACTCAATGCTCTCTAAACATAGTTCATATTTTTTTTGCCTCCGTGCCTTTGCTAATGATGTTTATTTTAATTAAAATGCTTTACTTTTTAATCTTTGTTATAAAAATTCTACCTTAATACTTAATTAAATTCCTACTCTTTCTTGAGAATTTTCTTATTTGTCAGACCAGTAATGGTTCTGCTGGATTTTTTTTTCCTGATACTTTTATCTGCTCTGCTGATGAGAGTATAAATTGATACAATTTCTTTCAAAACTGTTTGGCAGTATCTACTAAAGATGAATGGATATATAACCAATGCCCAAAAAGCACATTCCTACATATATACCCAACTGAAATGAGAATATATATTCTTTGAAAAGCATGTATAATTATGTTCATAGTAGTGCTATTTATAATAGCCAAAAATTGGAAATCACTAAAATGCTCATCAAGATAACGTTAAATTGTGGTATATTCACATAATAGAATTCTATACAGCAATGAGAATGAAAGAGCTACAACTAAATAAGACAGTAGGGGTGAATCTCATAAACATAACATTGTGTGAAATAAATCAGAAGCAAAAAAGTGTATAATGTATGAATTAACTTATAATAAAATACCAAAACAGGTAAAATCAATCTATAGCGTTAGATGTCAGGTTACTAGTTATACTCGTGGGAGGGAGGGGAGTAGTCTGCTGAATGTAAGGAGCATGGGGAAGTTTTGGAGATGTTTCCAATTTTCTGTCTGAATGCTCATTATATAAAAGAGCGCAATCTGTGAGAATTCATTAAGTTGCATGCACATTTATGTTTTGTGCAGTTCTCTGTATGCATATTATACTTCAATATTTTTCTTAAATTGGTAGTCCACCATCTAGCTTGTACATTTTGTACTTTTTGCCTAGTTATAGGTTCTGCATAATAAAAGGGTTGTGGTGCCAAGAATGGTAGCTGGATCATGGTAGATAATTTACTTAAAAGGTAGTAGATTAAAAAAAATCCGATAGAGGGTGTAAAGCAAACTACGAAGCAGGCCAAAGAAAGTTGTATCTTTCCTTCTATAATTTCTTAATCCTTTTGCTTTCTGTTTTCTGTGGAAATTTGGATTCCGCTACAATAAAACTGAGTATGGAGAAGATGTAAGGCAGAGGAGGAAGATGCTACCTTTCTCAGCATTAGGAAATAGAAAAGGATAATGTGAAAGCTTTCTGCTTTTCATATTCCTCTAGGGACCATATGGAGAAATAATAATAATTGTAATATACAATAATATATAGAGAAAAATGGGTACAGAAATAGGAAAGTAGAGAAATTAAAATATAGGTAAAGAAATACTGGAGTAGTCTCATCCATAAATGAGGATCGTGACTTTTTTACTCTTTTTTCTATGGAATTGTAAAAGTTACATATATATGTATTTTTACATGTTAGTATGTTGTGTATGTATAGAGATACACATACATGTAACTTTTATTGCTCCATATGTGTGTGTGTATATATATATATATATAAATACACATATATATTTTTTCTTGAAAATAGTTTCAAATAGTTCAATTAATCTGTATGCATGGCTAGGAATATTCTTATACTTGAAATAATTGTTTGAATATTTAGAAAATTTTAATAAATATTCCAGAAATCTTAAAAGATTCTGGGAAGTTTATGACTCTTAGAAAAAAACTCCCAGTTTAAGACAAGTGGCTAGCCTTGGAATTTAAGGACTGTAAAGGACATACAAGAAAGTAATGGGTTAAGGGGAATCTTAGAACCATATAATGTTAGCCATGAACATCACCTAAAGAAAGCTTGCCTATCCACCACAGTTTGTGAATAAAGAAATAGAGATCCAGAAAAGATAATTGAGTGTAGCACACAGTGGCTAAGTAAGGACTAGTTATAAGTTTTATTGAAAGAGATTTAAAAGCCAGATGTAGGACAAATTGAGGCTGTTGTATAGAAGACAGAAGTGAGTGCAACTAGAGTAGATCAAAGTACTTATGGTGGAGTGTGTTCCAGTAGTGATAGAATCTGGACAGCATCATTAAAGATCAAAATATTTCAGTTATAAGAAAGGATAAGATTCATTACATTTTTCATTTTTTACATTTTTATTGAATACTCACCATGTTTACACACTTGCTACTTTCTGGACATACAGCAAGTAACAAAACACATCATTTCAGACTAAATGTAGTTTATCGACTTGTAGGAAAGAACAACAAATTATATCTATTTCTATCTATATCTATATCTACATATACACAAATTTGCATACACATATAAACTGTGATACGTATTTTGAAGGAAAACAAAATGATATTCAAAAGAAAAAATGAGTAACAAATTAGGCTGGGTGTTCAGAAGTCTTCTCAACGATAGTGTCATTTGAAAGTGACATTTGAACAGAAACTGACACAATAAAGAGTGAAACAAATGAAGTGTAGTGGGGAAAAAACAATGTAAATTTTCTGAAGCCATACAGATCTTAATATATTTGAAGAATTCAAAGAGTATAATGTGGCTAGATAAGAGTGAACTGATGGAGAAGGGATGGGAGTCAGTGTTGGAGAGGAAGGCAGGGAAGAATTTGACTGAACCTTATAAGGTATGGCAAGGCTTTGGATTTTATCTTAAGTTCAATTAGGAATCTTTCATGGTTTTAGAGAATGACATATCCCATTTAGGTTTAAAGTACGCCACTTTGCATTTTATGGGAAAAAATATATTAGGATGGAACAAGAGTAGTATCGAGGAGAGTAGTTGGAATATTATTGTATTAATCCAGTTGAGAGAAGTTGGAGGTTTACACCAGGAATATAACGTTAAAGACAAAAAGGAAAAAACAGATTTGAGGATATATTTTGAGGAAGGATTGGCATACAGTAATAATGAATTAGAAGTACGGGTGGAAGAAAAGGAAGTGAAATAAATTATTTGAAATTTTCTGGCCCAAGCATAGGGAAACAAAACCATCAAGATCTCAATGCTGGAAATTTGAAGATTTTATTTTTAATATGTTAAGTTTTAAATTCCTGGGAAACATCCTGGTGGGGTTGTTAAGCAGACACTTGGATATATAAGTCTAAAGCTCAGAAGAGTATTCTGGTTTGGAGATACAAATTCAAGAGTTGTTGGCACAGGTGGGGATGGTATTTAAAGCCATGAGAATAACTCTGAGCATCTAGGAAGACAATGCAACAGAACAAAAGAGACTGAGAAAAATGGAACACAGGGAAAAGAATAAAATCAAGAGATAATGATGATATGGAAGTTAAGAGAGAAACTTTTTTAAAAAGTAAGAGCTAGTCATGTGTATCAAGAGTTCAAGAAACAGGAAGGACAAGAAGAGTCTAATGTATTTGGCAGCATGAAGGTCATGAATGACCTTTGCAAAATATTGGTTGAAAGGTCTGAGCCAAAGCCAGACGGGAATGGGTGACTACGAAAGTGACTAGGAAGTGAAGAAGAGGAGATAGATTGTGTCATTAATCATGCTGAGAAGTTTAATTGGAAAAGGGAGCAGAGAAAAATAGATCTCTTGCTGTGACCAAGTAAATGTGTATGTTTGTTTTTAAGAATAGAAATACTGAAATATTTGTAAATGCTGAAAGCACCGATCAAGTAAAAAGTGCAAAGCATAAAGATGTAGGATATAGAAGAAAAGCATAAAGAAATAAAATCTTTGATAAGATGAGAAGAGATGGGATCCATAGCATGTGTGATGACAGAAAATTATTCCAGGTCAGAACAAAGGTACATAGAGCTTTTATGAGATCAACATTGAAGTGGAGGAAGGACCTTGGTAGAAAGTCATTGGTGAGCTGGACTAGCTCTCCCTCCACTTCTGGAAGATGGCCCTCTTGATGGCCTTAATGAGTTCCTTGTGACGAAGACTGTAGATAATTGGGTTGACCAGTGGTGTTAGTAGAGAGTAGACTACAGCAAGTGTCCGATCAAGGGTCACTGAATAGCTCTTCTTTAGCCGCACATACATGAAGATGATGCTCCCAAAGAAAATGAGGACCACAATGAGATGTGAGGCACATGTAGAAAAAGCCTTCTTTCTTCCTGCTGATGTTTTTATCCTCAGTACAGCCCCAATGATTCTTCCATAAGAAACCATAATAAAGAAGAAAGTGATAAGGATGATAAAGGCATTGATGGCAAAGTCCACGAGGACATTAGTGGATGTGTCTTTGCAGGCAAGGCTCAGTAGAGGTGGAAAGTCGCAGAAGATGTGTTGGATTTCATTGTAGCCACAGAAGGGGAGCTGGCAGATCAAGATGACTTCAGAAATGGGACATAGGAAGCCACAAGCCCAACAACCAGCAG
This sequence comes from Diceros bicornis minor, assembly GCF_020826845.1. Taxonomy (NCBI): domain Eukaryota; kingdom Metazoa; phylum Chordata; class Mammalia; order Perissodactyla; family Rhinocerotidae; genus Diceros; species Diceros bicornis. Next base: position 63,485,078 of record NC_080743.1, read on the forward strand.
CCATCCTGACACAGAGTGTTGGGGTGATAATTGCAGGGTAGTGGAGGGGCCGGCAGATGGCCAGGTATCGATCATAGGCCATGGCTGTAAGAAGGTAGCATTCAGAGGCCCCTAGGGAGTGGAAGAAGTAGGTCTGAAGGAGGCATCCTGCAAAAGAAATGGTCTTCTTCTCACTGAGAAGATTAGTTAGCATCTTGGGGATCGTGGTGGTTGTATACAACAGCTCCAAGAAGGAGAGAATACTGACAAAGTGGTACATGGGTGTGTGTAGGGCTGCATCCAGTCGTATGACTAAGATGATGAGCATGTTGCCACAGAGAGTGAACAGGTATGCCAATAGCAGCAGGACAAAAACCCAGCCTCTGACATGCCCCACTTTGGGGAAGCCAAGGAGCAGAAATTCAGCCAGGCTGGAGTGGTTGTGTTGCTCCATGGGAGGCTGAGATGGAGAAGGAAAGGAGAAAAAACCGGATTGAGATGAAGCCAAATCCAACTCAAAAGTTTATTTCTCTTTATTGATTTTTGTTGTTGTTGTTATGTAATGGCAGCACTTTAATTATTACTATTACTGCTACTATTATTAATACTATTCTAAACATAATAGTAACTCTTATTAGCACTCACTATGCATCAAACATTTTTACAAGTGTTTTGCATTCAATATCTTACTTAATTTTCACACATCCAGTGAGATACATACCATGTTACACCTATTTCACAGATAAGAAAATTCAGGAATAGAGAGAATGAAGATATAGATCTATCTTCATATAGATACCATGTCATAGGAACAGAATTTGAATTTATGCACTCTAATTCCATGCTGTTTATCTCTATACTATGTGGACTTCCCCAAACTTTCTAACCCCTGGGTCATAGTTTTTCCTTCAGTCAAGTCTCAAAAGGGGAAATTTTGGATATGAGATTAATGCAGCGGCAAGTCTTTTCTTATTGATCAGTTCACAGCTATTAACACTTATCAAATTCACATATGTCAGGCATAAGGAGTACCGAATTCAAAAAAGTGCAGCCTCTGCCACCAGAAAGCTTACAATTGCTTAGGGGAAGCAGACACATCAGTCAGTCATCTCAATATAGCCTGTGAAATTCAGAACACTGCAGAGTGCTAACTAAGCAAGGGGCTAATTTCTCAGACTAGGATGACTGAGAAAGGCTTTTCAGAGGAGGAAGCCCTTGAACTGAATTTTCCAGGAAGAATGCAAGTTAGTTAGATGAAAGAAGAAAAGAAACATTTCAGAGAAAAAGCACACGTACAGGTGCTGAGCAGGAAGCAGCCTGAGTCAGGGGAACGCACGTTCCCCTGTACGGTAAGGCAACTGGGAAGCTCATCCAATGGTTTGGGGCGTTATCCCAAAGGTGTGGGCAGCCGCTGAAGAACGTCAGACAGATAAATGACATGATCAGATGCAGATTTTTAAAACATCACTGACATTTAACTATTCTAACCTCAAGCTCAGAGATGAAGGTGTGAATTTGCCTTGTAAGTGTTGCTGATGGAAAGATAAGAGAGGTGGTTAACACATCTGGTGAGAGAATGCAGACCCAAAAATGAACATGATAAAGTGGCTAGCATAAATCCTGCATTTTCAGAACATTAATTACATAAATATAGATGAGGAATATGGAGCTGGCTTGGTGAAATTTCATACAAAAAAAAATGTATTGGACATTCTAGTTGTTTTCAAGCACAATTTGAAACAGATGCAAAAAGAAAAGAAACCGCCACAACAAAAAAACATAACGTGATTTTAAGAGCATGGAAAGGGTAGCCGGTGTCAGTCACACCATACCTTGTGTAGATCATACTGCATTTGGAGAAGACTGCCCAAATTCTAGCCACCATACTGACAAACTGCTGTCTCTTGTTTGTTTTTGTAATCCTAACCCTTGGCAAAATGGCTGTTGCATTAAAGGTATTCAATAAAAACTAATTGTTTAGGGGCCGGCCCGGTGGCGCAAGCGGTTAAGTGCGCGCGCTCCGCTGCGGCGGCCCGGGGTTCGCTGGTTCAGATCCCGGGCGCGCACCGACGCACTGCTTGGTAAGCCATGCTGTGGCGGCGTCCCATATAAAGTGGAGGAAGATAGGCACCGATGTTAGCCCAGGGCCGTCTTCCTCAGCAAAAAAAAGAGGAGGATTGGCGGATGTTAGCTCAGGGCTGATCTCCTCACAAAAAAAAAAAAAAAAAAAACTAATTGTTTAATCAAACTAATTAATTTAACAATTAATTTAATAATTAGTTGACCCCTATTGCTTTCCTTTCAACTCGTGTTACTCACGCAAACCCAAACATCGTTCCTAAACCCAAATACTCTGCAGTGGAAATAAACTTCTGGGTTTGATATTTTAAAATACTAAATTGATTCAAAGCAATTAGTGTTAAGTCACTCTTCTTTAACCTTTTCTATTCTAAAGGGACTGTACATTCACCTCTCTAATTACAGGAGACAAATATGTTAAAACAGAAATCTTTGCTTCATTATATTTCTGGCATCTTTGCCCTCCCCAACCATTTGCTTCTGGCTTACCCCTCTTTCTCTTTTCTCCATCTGGCAACTCCTTCTCATCCTTCCAAATTAGGTCAAGTCTTGGTTCTTTAGAGAAGCCTTTCCTTACTCCCCCAGAAAAAGTTCCTTATTTCTTGTTCTACGTCTTCATAACATTTAAAGTGTCCAGTTAGCATATTGTATTTCCCATAAATTGATAAGATCTTTGAGAGTACATATAGTACTTCATTAATTATTTTATATCCCCGTACCAATGCCTAGAACAATGAGCACAGAATTGTGAATTCAATGTTTCTTGAATGTACTTGAATTTTTCTGTAGCCTGGATTTAAGTTTTATTTTTCAATTGAGGCTAACTACATCCTTCCTATTGTCCTCTCAGGCATCTCAAGCTCAGCATATCTAAATGAACTTAGCATCTCAAATTTTGTCTTGCCTCCTTTTCCCTAAACTGTTGAAGAACCCATTATAACTCTCACTGACCCAGAGAAATTAAATTCAAGATCATCTTTTGTGTGTAGGTAACTGTTATTGATGATGTTTCATCTTTCTACAAATGAGCTTTTCTGAAGCCAACTGTATGTGTAGGTCGAGCAAGTTCTTGCAAACATGGAATAATTTCAGAAGCACTCTGAAGACCTCAGGATCTTAAATTCTTACATCATCAGGTGTCCTTAATCCTATAATTAGAGAGCCTATATATGGTCCTCTCTAGGTGAAATCTTTTCAAATACAGCTGCTCCTGAGATAATACCATACCTCATTAGATCTTCTTAGTCACAGCTCCTGTGTCATGACTGATTTTTCCAGAAACCTCTACTTTCTGCCATCCATGCCAGCACATAACCAGTCTGCGGCAGCACACAGGGCAATTTCCTGTCTCTCAATATTTTCAAAGCAAGCGTTAGCCAATCTCTTGGTTGCAGAGTAAATTTAAGTATCAAATAGGGAGGATGGCGTACCAGATGGCCTTTAAAGTCTCTTTCAATTTGATTCTCTATGATTCTCAAAATTGGACATTCCAAGTCCCAGTTATTTAAGACATTTTTCTATGAAACCAATTCTCTGATTTCAAAATATTATGTGTTTTCAAATCCCTTATTATAGGTCCCACCTTTCAGATCCCCAGTCACTACAGCTAGTGTAGCCCCCAGATCACCTACCAGCCACTGAGCATCATTCAGTATCTGCTTTTGTTTTGCCTGGCTCAGATATATGTGGGAGATCAAGACTGGATCTAGGAGACTTTACTCCTCTTCAGCGAGTCCTATCCCCATGGGGCAGGGTCCCCAGAGCTAACCTTGACTATTTCAGGCCATGAGGGGCACAGGCAAGGGAGACATCTCTAACCCCAGAGGCAGGTGAGAATCTGGCTCAAGCTAGACTCCTGGGAGGGGACTTGGATAGAGGCAAACTCTGCCTTCCACCAGGTGGGCTAGAGAAGCCTTTCCCCAAGTGTTTGCTATCTCATTACCCCTTCATCTACACCCATCCCTCTCCTCATCTCTAGTGACTTCTTAACACAGACTCTTGGATTCCAGCTCTGAAAACATGACCCCAACCCTCCCATCACTCCACCCATAAACACATGCACTCTTATGTTTCCTTGCCTCATCTCGTAAGTCCAGAGACTTTGTATTTCCCCTCATCTTTTCAACCAATTACTTCTCCTGATCACGTGCCTGATCCAGCCCCACATTGTTCTTCCTTTGAGAAACCTCTCTCATAGGAGTTGCCTGTTCTAAAAAACGGCATGGGTTTTGGAGCCTCAGAAAACTTAATTTGAATCCTGGGTCCAATAAAATACAGATTTACTGAGCCTTTGCTGGGTAACGCATATCATTCTAAGCACAATGCATGTGTTAACTAACACAATCCTCACGATTACTCTATGAAGTTGGTACAATTGTTATCCCCATTTTACATTTGATGAAACCAAAGCATAGAGAGTTTAATAATATGCCCAAAGTCACACAGCTGGTAGGTGCCCGTGTCAGGCTTAAGAACCAAAGCACTCTGACCCCAGAACCTGTGCTCATCACTTCTAAGCTCCACTGCCTCCAGAAGTGTTGATAGTGGTGGAAGGAACATAACCACGGTCACATAGCCACAAACAGTGCCTATCTCAAGGCCTGTACTCCCGACCGCCACTCATTACCTATGTGCCCTTAGGCAGTCATTTATCTCTTTGAATCTGTACTTTCTCATGTTTAAATGTGTGTTGTGAAGGTTAAGAGAGATGAAATACAAGTAAGTATATTATTTCTAAAATGTGTGTACACACATTCCTGCAGGTGTAAAGCAGATGTTTGTTAATTAAACTCCAAATAACTCTGTAACCACATGTAAGTTACTTAACATCTCAGCCTTATTTTCTTCACCCTTAAAGAGGCTGCATTTGGGTTGCTTTGAGAATCAAAGGACATGGCAATGCCTTCCAACCAAAGAACAGGAACACACTTATAGTTTAACAAAATTGGCTTTATTGACTTACTGCTGTGAGGGAAATCACACATCATGTGGACTGTGGAGCATTTCAGTAGGGGGTGTTAGAAAGGGATATTATAGGATGTGGGCTCATGTTAGGTGATTTGGAGGAGGGTTCAAGGAAGCAGGGCTTGGTCTGGATTGGAACCTGCAGGTGACTGAAGATAATTCTATGGTTGGTATCTTAATGAATCTTATCTAGAAGATAGACTAAAGCTGTAATTGATAAAGAAGCAGCAGTAACAGCCAGCCTATTAGGAAGGAAATAAGGTATAATTGAAAGGAAACTATAAACTCATCACTTGGACCACAAAGGTTATTTAGAAACTCTTTTATAAATCTCTTGATTATTGTTAATAGGAGAAGCATAAGAATACAATTATATAAGCCCCTGGAAACTAGACAATTGTACTTGCTAAAAAATTGAAGAAAAATTCTTAGATAAGATTAATGTTAACTCTGCCTGGCAGTCTACCATAAGCACAGATCACATCTGTTTTATTTCTATGAATTCAGGGAAAAAAATGAAGACTGTATTGCTGTTAATTTTCATTATGCATGTAAAATGTAAACCTTCTTGCTTGTCATGAGATATAAAATATTATTTAGTAGATTTTAGGATGTCATAAGGCCTGTCTGGTATGAAAGATTAAGAATGGTTCGTAACTTGTATTTGTGGTTAATCGTTTCAGATATATCTGAATTTGGTATTTTCACACCAAAAAAAAAAAAAAATAGCCTTTGTTTCCAAGAGAAAAAATTATAAGAATTCAGAACAGCTTTTAACTTCTAAAATGATAATCACATTTATTTTCTCCTTCCCTTCTGTTCAAGTTTGTAGGAATCTAAAAAAACTAAATAAACACTTCTTTTGGCAATTTTTAAGCTGAACATGATGTAAAGCTTCTTATAAATTGTGACAGTTGCCCTATAACCTCTTGTTCAGGAATCCAAACTTTGAATATTTTTCAGCTTCTCGTATAGATTTAATATACTCTCACACGGCCCATTTTAATTCTGTTTCTAAAAGACCATTAGAGAAAAAGCTTCACATTCAAAATAGTTCTGTATCATATAAACCAAAGTTTAAATTTTAATTTCTTCTAATACTTGCACCTTCCTAGGCCACTGAGTTTAACCAAATTATTTTATAAATCTGAATCACTTGAACTCTGGTAGAAACGCCCATCACCACCATTCTCCACCTTTTCTCCTCTTCTTTTTTAAACATCAAGACCATTCTTGACCTCGAGAAAGATTGTCCAATTCCGTGAACACCACTTTTAGAATTTCGGGAGATTTTGTTTTATCAACAGGTCAGTTTAGGCAGCAGAAATATTTTTTCTAATATTGATTTCCCCACCCATGAATGTGTTCTAGCTCATCATTTGTATAAAAGTATTACACAATGACTTTAAATACAAATTTATAAGAATTTCCAAAAAAATTTTTGACCATCTTTTGTTAAATACCTTATATGTATTTTGTTGCTATTATAAATTCCATCTCTTGAATTACATTTTATGATTGTTGCAATTGGCTTTTTTTTTTCTTTAAATTGTGTAACAAGCTGGTCAACACTCCATACTAATTTTAATAATTTATCTGTGGTTATCTATGCTTAAACATAGATAAGATAATCATCCACAAATAATTACAGGTTTTCTCCAGTATTTATACTTTTAATTTCTTTACTCCTTTTGCTTATTTGCTGCAATAGCCAGTACCTATAATCAATGTTGAATAGAAGTCGTATTAGCCATTAATTTGTTTTGTTCTTGATCTTAAAGGAAATGCTTTTCATACCTCACTATCAGGTCTGCTGCATGATTTTAAAGAATGCCCTTTATCAGGGTAAGGAGGTTTTTTTCTATTTGTAGTTTTATTGTTGTTGTTTCTTATTTTTTAATTATGAATAGTTATTGAATGCTTTTTATTCCTGCATCAAAAGAGATAAATATCATGTTTTTTCTCTTTGAATCTATTAATATGATAAATTATATTATTCACTTTTCAAATGTTAAGTCAATCTGGCATTCCTGAGATAAGCCAAATTCAATCACCATCACTTAATATAGATGATTAAATTTGGTTTAGGAGTGTTTGGAAAGAGAATTTGACATTTATGTTAGCGAATGAGATTGGCCTGTAACTCCTTTTTTCATATACTGGTGTTATTCATTTCGGAATCAGCATCAGATGAGCTTCATAAAATGCATTGTTGAATTGTATTTCCAGTGTTTCCGTTCTCTGAGAGGTTGTATAAAAATGGCAATCAGATAAAAACAACAATAAACAAACACAAAGAGACAGAGATTGGATTGGTGCTTACCAGAGGAGAAGGGGGGAGGGAGGTGGGCAAAAGGGAAGGATTAGGCACATGTGTGTGGTGATGGATTGTAATTAGTATTTGAGTGGTGAACATGATGTAATCTATGCAGAAAGAGAAGTATAATGATGTACACTTGAAATTTATACAATGTTATAAACCAATGTTACCACAATAAAAAAATAAAATAAAATAAAAAATAAAAAAAATGGGAATTATATTTTTCTTTACTATTTGGTAGAACTCACTTGTTAAGCCATCTAGGTCCAATGTTTTCTTTCTAGTAGTACTTTTAACTTCTAATTCAGTATTATTAGGATTTTCTACTGATTCTGAAGTTGATATTGGTAATTTTCTGGAAATAAATCTAAGTTTTTAATTAATTGACATATGTTGTTAACAGTATCATCTTATTATCATTTTAAACTTTGCTGAACCTATAGTTATATCAATTTTTCATTCTTTACATTTCTTATTTTTACTCTTCTCTCTCTTTTATTCTTTATTAGTCTTGTCAGGAGTTTAATTATTTTATTATTTTTTTTCCTAGAACCAACATTTTAACTTATATATTCTCTGTGTTGTATATTTATTTTTATCATATTAATTTCTGCTCTCATATTTATCTTTTTCTTCCTTCTACTTTCTTTGTGTTTTTTTCTCCTACTATAATTTTTGTAGGTTCCTAACTTGGACATTTTCTTGACTAATTTTGCACATTTCCTCTTTCATAAGATAAACATTTAAGGCTATGAATGTCTCTCTAAGAAGCAGTTTGGCTTTATTCCAAAAGTTTTGAAATTGTGATTTTTATTATTGTTCACAACTAAATGTTTTTATTTTTCTTTATAATTTCTTCTTAGATTTATAAGTTGTTTAGAAGGGAATTTAAATATCAAACATATGGACATTTTAAATTTATCATTTAGTTATTTAATACTAATTTAATTATATCATGATTTAGAAACTAGTCTATACAGTGTAATATTAATTCTCTTAACTGCATTGAGGCTTATTTTATTTTAACTTATTTTCAGCTTTATTGGTGTATAATTGAAATTTTATGTATTTAAAGTGTACAACTTGATGTTTTGATATGCATATACAACGTGAAATGATCACCACAATCAAGCTAATTAAAATATCCATCACCTCCCATAGTTACCATCTTCTTTCTCTCTTTTTTTTTTTTTTGTAGTGAAAACTCTTAAGATCTATCCTCTTAGCAAAAAACCAGTGTATAGTACAGTATCACTAACTATGGTCACCATGCTGTACATTAGATCTCCAGAACAAAAGCTACAAAATTTCAGTAAGCCTTATTTTATAGCCTAACATTTGTTTAATTCTACATGTGCGTGCAGTTGATCTGTATTCTATGTGCCTTCAGTGGTTGGATCTTGTTAATTATTCTCTTTAAATCTTTATATCTTTGCTTATGATTTATCTGCCTGGTATATTATTTACTCAGGGGAAAGTTTTCAAACATCTTACTATGATAGTGAGTGTGTTAATTTTCCTTGTGGTTCTCCCACCTGATTACCAAGAAGCACTGAAAGCCACAGACCTCCTCCACGGGGAGGTCTCCATGGTAGAGACCAGAATGCACAAACTGGGCAGGCTGGATCCCAACTAGAGGAGCAGGGGAAAGGACTGGGCTACACACGCCCAGTTCCTCTTCCAATCTACTAATCAGATTAGATTAGTGCTTGTCAGACGTAAACTTGTTTCAGATCATCTTGAGGCTTGGTAAAACACAAATTACTAGATCCCACCCTCAAAATTTCTAATTTATGAGGTCCTGGGTGTACATTCTCATTAAAATAAAATTCCTTATCTATGGATAAGGTTTAGCTGAGAAGATTCTAGGTCATTTGTTGAAGCTCATTTACCCCACAACTAATCAATGCCCCTGTGTTTGGGGAAAGCTCAAAGAGGTTTAGTGACTTGTTCACTAAGTGAGTCAAAGAACTGAAGAAATTGCCTACAATTTCTTCTTTTTAGAACTTTATGACTGTAGAGAACAAAATGCATTTCCAATAATGACTCTGCAGGCCAATACAAATTATGTTTAAAATGATTGTCTCTAGCTAGCCTATGTTTAAATGAAAATCATATGTGGCCTGATTCAACAGTTCATACAGGCTCTGAAAAACTCACAGTTGGCAGGAACGATGGGGAAGGTGAAGATTCAGTCAGCAGAATCAGACCTTCTGTTGTTAAAATATTGTTTTTTCCTCTTGCTCAGTAGAGTTAAAATTTTTGAATTGAGTTTTTACCTACTAATGGACTTTTGAAAGACATTTATCCCTTTTCCTGCCATGGGAAAATTTAATGAGAAAATGTACACAAAATATTAAAGTATATGTGCTGTGTCTGCATAAGAGATCATGGAATTAGGCAAGAGCATGGAATGGTTCTGTGAAGTAGAGAGTCCATTCCTACTTCGGAAAGGAAAATAGAGATGGCATGAGGTCTGGAGCAGAAAGGCTGACCAGGGAAAGCCTTGTAAAACCCCATGGCAGGCCATGTTCTCTATAAGTAGGAGAGTTACTCTGTGGGAGAGATAGGTCCCAGAAGAAGTCTATGAATCACCAAATTTTCATTCCCACCCACTTCTTCTGCTGTGTGGTGCTCAGTGTCACAGATTTTCTGCTTCAGGTAAATAAGACAACTTAGAAGCCAAATGGTGTAGTGACGTAATGCAAAGGGTTAGAAAACCTTGGTGCTATCCCATTTCCAGCCTATTTCTAAATTCCATGTAACCTTGGTTAAGTTATTTCCCACCCCTTGACTTCAGTTTTATCTTGTGTGAAGACAGAGGAGTTTTTGCCAGATGCTGAACTCAGAAGTTCAGTGATTCAATGACTTCCTGTTGACATTTACCTAGTTGCAAATGGTGTTTGCTCAAAGTAAGTCTTCAAAACTTATACCTTGGCTCAACCTGAGACTTGAACCTAGTCTAATTGTCTTACCAGTATGAGCGCATCTCCCCCACCCCCATCCACTTCTCACAACAAAAGAAAAATTGCTTTGACTTGGGAAAGGAAAGAATCACTGGTTTGATTTCTGCTACTGTTGTTGTTTTTCTCATCCCACAAAATTAGTCTTCATGGTTTAATAATATTAAAATGGGTTTCCCTTTACTTAGGACCCACCAAAGGTCAGAGCAGAGAATGTAGTCCAGATCTGGGCTGGATGGTCAGGGAAAATTGACTTGAGGCTGAGGCCACGTTGTCATACAAAAAAAAAACAAAAAAAAACTCAAGTTGGACAGCCCATCTGCATTAAATAAGTGGGGATTCCAGAACATTCCATGATTCGAGTCAGGATTACCGAATTGAGAGGGAAATCAATGTTACTGTATATCACCCCACACACATTTTTCTCCTGGTAAAATAAGTTAAAATAAACACCAAGTCATCCTTGTATTAGAAATAAAGTCTTTCAACATCAACAGACAAGAATAGGAGTCCCAAAACTCATTTACCCTATCATTAAAAAAAAAAAAGTGCTTCCCAGAAGATTATTTTAAAAATAAGTGTTCTTTTTGTATTTTCAGTAGAGCTATAGCCATGTTATCCCGAGACAAGGAATCTCCTAGGGGGATCCTATAATTCCATGCCTGGTATGAAGAGAACTTTCAGAGAAGTAACAACTGAATGCCCAGGGTATTAGGATTCTAAGTCTCAGTCTTGGGGAAAATGTCAGAATAAACTTCTGTGAAGCTTACTTTTGTATTTCTCATCCCTTTCTGCCAATGCATGCACTCCTTCCCTCTACTTTTCATGACCTCACACCACCACAGACATACGTAGAGCAAAATGGAAAAGTCTGTTTCTTGACATTAAGTCAATATACTGTTGCTGCTGGTGTGTGTGTGTGTGTGAGAGAGAGAGAGAGAGAGAGAGGAGATAACAGACTCTTCTAAACAAAACTTTGAAAACAAAAATAGTGCCTCCTTTTTCTATCTCCTCTTGGTTCCCAGAGCTAATATTGCACTCAAAGGACTCTATTAATGATGTTGCGTGGTTGACTAACTGATGATTTCAAATTCAAAGTGCAGGATATGTTTCTACAACTCACTTTTAACCATCAACACATCCAGCACTCTCATCTCTCAACCCCTGATCTTCCTCGTTAGAGAGTAAATTCTCAGCTTCAACTTCAAACATTCTTTATTGCAGGATCACCCAGGAACACTGAACTCCACACTCTCGTGAGCTCTCATCCTGTGACTCACCAATCCAAATCTGAACATTTACCCAAGAAGTTCTTTTATTTTTTCTTTTTGGCTAACGTCATTTACTATTTTCTCAGTGTTTCTCCAGGAACTGCATCTTGAACACAAACCCACAGTCAGCATTGGTTCTTCCAAATTGTTTCAAACACAGTTCTATTTCTCTCTCAGTCTACCTAAATATTTGCACATGCATCCTTATCTTTGGTTATTTTTTAACTTATATGTCCTTTCACCCATATGAAATAGGTATGGGTTCAGAGGGCATATTTCTCCTCCCTCTGCAAATTTCCCGGTTTGTCCCAATCCAAGATTCAGTCCATTTTAGTTGATATATGCAGTGTGTTTGACAAAGTATTTGATTATTTGATTGGTTAACCAACTACCTCTTACAGTTACCAAATGAATGGCCTATGACTCTACAGATTCTCAGGGTCCCTTCAACATGGCCCTAATCATCTGAGTGACCCTCCTGACAGCCTCTTTCACTTCCTTATTATGAAGAGTATAAATAATAGGGTTGAGAAAAGGGGTAAGAAAAGCATACACCAAGGCAATAAGCTTGTGTGTGCCTTCAGGTCTACTCCCAGCTGGCCCCACATAGACAATGAAGGCAGAGCCGAAGAATAGTGTCACTACAGTTATGTGGGAGGAACAGGTGGAGAAGGCCTTGGCATGGCTGGCGGCTGAAGGTAGCTTCAGCACGGCTCTCAGGATACCCCCATAGAGTCCTAAAATGAGCACAAGATTGCATGCATTGATCATGCCTATCACTACAATATGAACTTGAGCATGCCAGCTTGTGTCCACACATGCCAATCGCATTAGTGGTGCCAGGTCACAAAAGTAATGGGCCACCTCTTTCAAACAGAAGGGCAGAGTGGCTGTGAGACTGGCCGGCACAAGTGCAGCAGAGAAGCCAGCCACCCAAGTGGTCCCTACTAGCCATAACTGTACTTTTCTGCTCATGAGTGCATGGTAGTGGAGTGGGCGACAGATGACAAAGTAGCGGTCCAACGCCATAACACCCAACAGATAGCACTCAGTCATGCCCAAGGAATGGAAGACATATAGCTGGCTAAAGCAGGCAACTGATGAGATGGGTGAACGCCCATAAAGCAATGTATGCAGCAGCGTGGGCACCGTGGTGCTGACATACCAGAGTTCTAAGAAGGAGAGGACACTGATAAAGAAGTACATGGGTGTGGACAGTCCAGAATCTGCCTGAACCAGGACAATGATGAACAAGTTCCCTGCCAGGGTGAGGAGATAGATGCACAGGGTCCCCAAGAATGCAAGAGGTCACAGAATTCCAGTGGTAGTGAAACCAGCAAGGATGAAACTCTGGATCCATGTGTGGTTGACATGATCCATGATTCCTAGGAACGAGGAGTAAAGACGGAAGGTTAATTACTTCAGGATTCTTCTTCTTAAGAAATTTCCCCAGAGCCAAAAGTATAGAATATATGAGACTAGAAATAGCTTACGCATTATCAAACCACCTACCCTCACCTTTCAAAAGAGGAACTGAAGACCGGAAGGCAGAAGTGATTTGTAGAATACCATAGTCTGTTGCTGACAGAGTTGGAGTGGAGTCCACATTTCCTGCTTCACAGCCCAGTACTTTTCTGGTTGTATAGAATGTGACACTAGAGTCTCAGGTCCCAGGATTTTCTCCCACCTACCCCACCAGGAAACAGAAGAGATAGGAAAAGTCTCACGCTCATCCTCTTACAGTTCAAATGAAATATCCCACAATTCTTTAAAGCATCCACTTGTACCATACACTGTGTATCCAATAATTAGTTGTACTAGACTGTGAAAAAAGGAGACACCACTATCAATTCTGTGCTAAACATCTCTACCTTCATTACTCTCACCACTATGTCTACCTTCATCATGTCCCCTATCATTTTTTCACTGGTTTAATCATTGTTTATTGAATACATAATACACTGTTCTAAGCGCACTGTTTTCAGTCTCTATTACCAGTATTGCTGCCAGTACTTACACCACGACCACTATTATTTCCCAGGACTTCCTCATAAGTCTTATCCACTTTTTCATGATCACTTTTATTTATATCCATCAAAAGCCCTGAGATTAGCATCTGAGCTCTGACCTCAGCTGAGCACTGTCTGTGAGAATGTGCTTGGATGAATACGGAATCTGGAAAAATAATAGAATAAAAGCATTTATTATTAGAAGTAATGCATTTGAATCATTGATAGATCCAAATGTACTTTTTTTTTAAGAAGCAAAGATAGAGACAAGACAGTTGCTAAATTAAATGTAATATAAAGAGGTAACCATGAAATATGAATAAGTATATCAACACTAAAATGGAGGAAATCATTGAATGTTCTGAGATCCAGGTGGAGAAATTTCTTACAGGAACTGGAGATGTTTGAGCGAAAGGAAAAGAAGATATTTGCTTCTGAGAGTGCTAATGTAACTTCAGAATTGGAAGAGTCTCTTTGAGGGAAAAAGAAAAACAAACCTCAAGTATTTGTACAGAGAGCCTCATTCAGTCTCAACCAGCATTGAGCCTACATCCTACTTCATCTGAAATACCTGACCTTTCTCTATGGTGGATAGCTGGACTGCCCTTTCACTAAATTAATGCATCCTCTACAGTCCCAAACATCAAAAGACTCTTTGTTTTTATCATTATGAATCTGTGTAGATTAGCCATCTATCTAGATTCTTCAAATAAATAGCTGTGCTGTACTCAGGGTAGCCATTTTAACACTTATTTTTAGTTTTCTATATACTCACATCACACTGGTATTCCTACATTCCTCATTTATGAGCCAGACTCTGAAACAGACTTGCTTCTTTATTTGTAGTGTCCCGCTGTATACCTGGATGACTTGGTATTAACTGAGTAGAAGGCTATCATTATAATATAAATAGCTGAGCATAGGAATTGTAGACATTACTTAGAATCAGTAGCACAGAAATCAAAAATAAATACTGAAGAGTTGGATGCTTCCAAGTATAGGCTTTGCCTAGTCAAAAAGTTGTTCTTCTCTTCTGTATCATCACCTTTCAGTAGAGACTGCTTACCTAGCATTTACTCTATATCAAGAATGGAGCAAGAGAACAGAGCAAGACTTCTTGCATCCATCAAGTAATTCAAAATTTGGGGAGAAAGATGGCATCTAAAATTATCTATGCTTAAAAGTTAAGTGAAAAAATTAGGATTCAGTGTGTTCAAAAACTCACAGTATCATTGCTAATATTTGGAAAAAATCTTTATTAGAAACTGGAAATGAATAGATGAATAATTGTTTCAAAATAATAGCGTTATAGGTGATTTTATTCATCTGAACATTTTTATGTGCTGTATTTCTGTGTAACATTCTTAAAAAGCATTATTTTAAGGTTAAAAAATCTATATCATGTATAACTAAAATAATGCGAGAAATATGGGAAATCACAGTCACTCATTTACTCCTTCATTTAACACATCTTTTAAACATCTTTTTGTCCAGGTCTTATGTTAGGAACTCGGGAAAAGGAGATGCATAAAACGCAATTCTTTTCCTTAAGATGTTCACTGTAGAGTTGGGGAGACAGACCCTCAAATAAGCCAATTACATAAAAAAATTAATTTTTTAAACATAAGGTAAAATTTCAACCTCATATGCAGTAAGATAAATTTGAAACTTAAAACTACAATGAGATGCCATTTTTCAGTTTTCATATTTACAAAGGTTCAAAAGTTTGAAAACATACATTATAGAAGTTGCTATGGGGAAACAGACTTTCATCCATTGCTGGTGGAAGAACTAAATGACATAATCCCTTTCAAAGAAAATTTAAGAATATTTGCCCCAATTACAGGAACATTTCCACTATGACCCAGGAATTCCATTCCTAGGAATTGGTATGCACATGTATGAAATAACGTATATATAAGATTATTCATTGTAATTCTGTATTGGATAGCCCGAAACTGGAGCAACCAAAGAGTCCTTCAAATTAAACACACATTAGAGCACTATGGAGCTATTTTTTTTTAAATGGGAAAGCACTCTCTACAAGAAAATGGAAAGATCTTCAGGATTTCTTATTAAGAATAAGAAAAGCAAAGATAGAACAAAGTGTATAGCATGGGACTATATGCTTAAGAATAGGAGATTATAAGTTATTCTTATCTTCTGAATTTTCATATAGAAACACTGCAATCATACAGGAAAAACTATTAAAAGTGGTCACCTGTCAAGGTGGAAATGAGGGATAGAAAGGAGCAAATAGGTTGGGAAGTTGGAATAGCAAGACTTCTCTATGTAAGTGCTTTTTGATTGCTTTGATTTTTGAATCATTTAGGTGTGTTATTTGTTGAAGCAAAGAAATTACATTTGCTAAAAAAAACTGTGTTAGTTCAGTGATATGCTCTGGTCATATGTCTTTGTTTGCCCCAGACAACTCTGGTTCATTATACCTGATGTCCTAACGTCGTTATTAATAACACCTCCTTTTGCTCTCTAATGCATTTGAGCTTGGGCAACAGACTGTATAAACACTTTACATGATGGAATGTTAGCCTTAATGCTAGCACAGAGCAAATGGTCTGATTATGGTATATTTTAGTCCTGGCTTGTTCTCATTGTCTTTTCTACTAGAGTTATTAACCAGATGTCACCAGGAAAGAAGTGGCCAAAAGTTGAGCCTTACCTTAGGCACTTACACCAATATGTCACAGACTAAGTCATTGCTTCTCAAACATTTTTTTCACATCATAGCACGTATAAAAAATGATAATATTTGTAGAGAACCCTTAAGTGAACAGAAAGGCTGCTTACTGCCAGAGGCGACCAGTCCAGGGCCTCCAGTTCCCTCAGCTCCTATATGACTATTTGAAAGGCATGTGTTAGGGGTGAGGAATCAGTTACTCAGCAACTCTGTTAATTATATCAGTTGGGAAACTCTGCGGTAAGGCTGATCTAAACTTTATATTCCAAAAGTAAAGACCCGAGGAGGAAAGATTCTAAAATGAAAGTCACGAAAGTTTGGAGCTATGGATGGATCTAAGAAAAAGACTATCTCCTGGTGGGGTTATAAGAGAGGCACTTAATCTCTATCACACTCATTTGACCCTTAAGGGTTCATTCATTCATTCATTTGTTCATAAATGAATGAATACTAAGCACTGTGCTAGAAATCAATGGTGCTGCCTTGAGTTGTTAATTATTGATATCTCCAAAACAGGATTATAAGCCCCCAGGCTCACTGCACAGTATAGACCCACAGAGATGGGACCCACAGGGCTACTGATTAATTGACTTAAGCCCTTGCAAGACCAGCAGTTTCAGCCATTCTTTGATGCCACCACCACAGAGAGCAAAGGAGTTTCCTTTGTGCCCACAACCACTCCTGCAAAAAGAGCCATCTTAGTGAAATGAGGTGGAAGAGGAGTGAAAAGATCAGAGCTCAAAAGCAACAGAATTAGCAGGCCAGCAGAATGGAGAATTGCACCTTGCATTTAGGGAAGCAGCATAGACTTCATGAAAGCAGGGAGTACTCCTCAGGTTATGCAAGTTGACTTTGGACACTTAAGTCAAAAGGAGATGCTTCACTTG
The DNA here is from genome assembly GCF_020826845.1 of Diceros bicornis minor. NCBI lineage: Eukaryota > Metazoa > Chordata > Mammalia > Perissodactyla > Rhinocerotidae > Diceros > Diceros bicornis. The sequence continues at coordinate 63,502,248 of NC_080743.1, forward strand.
GAATGCTACCAATTCTACTGACTTCACACATACTGAAAAGGTGAGATATATGTTGAAACTAAGCATTCTCAAGGAAAGAAATTCCCACTGCAGAAATGTATGTGGAAAATCTTTGAAGTAATAATGTTTAACATCTATGTAGTGCCTATGGTTGTATTATTGTCGTCCTTTTCCACATGAGCAAACTGAGGCATAAGGAAGTTAAGTGCATTGCCTAAGGTCACACAGCAAGTACATGGTAGAATTAATGTTCGAACCCAGGTAGACAGGCATCAAAGTCCATGCTCTGACAACTACACAACCCTGCCTCTGGAATAATAAGGCTAACTTATGTACTGAATACTTATCACCTGTTATTTCATTTAAACTTTAAAACTCTTTGTTATCGAATTTTTTTAAGAAAGACAAAATTGAGGTCAGAGAGAAGTTACTTTATTTTTTGTCCAGGATCACATAGTACAAAGCAGCAAAACTTGGATTTGGGCCAACACCTTCCACTCTCTGTTCTGGATATTCAGATCAGACCCACTGGGGCCTAGTTCAGATCCTGTTTTCTTTAAGAAGTGTTGCAATCATAGAGTGAAAATTCTCTAAGCAGGAAGGAATGTGAGCAATCATCCACTCCAGCCTCTCATCTGGCAAACAGGGAGAATGAGACTGAGGAAGTCTTGCCAAGGTCACGAGCCTGCTGGAGCAGATCTGGGGTTGAATCCATGCCTCTTTTTTTTTTTTTTTTTTTGTTTGTTTATTGCAGTAATATTGGTTTATAACATTGTAAAAGTTTCAGGTGTACATCATTGTACTTCTATTTCTGCATAGATTACATCATGTTCAGCACCAAAATACTAATTACAACCCATCACCACACACATGTACTGAAGTATCCCTTTCACCCTCCTCCCTCCCCCCTTCCCCTCTGGTAACCACCAATCCAATCTCTGTCCCTATGTGTTTGTTTATTGTTGTTATTACCTACTACTTAATGAAGGAAATCATACGGTATTTGACCTTCTCCCTCTGACTTATTTCACTTTGCATTATACCTTCAATGTCACAAATGGCTGGATTTCATCGTTTCTTATGGCTGAGTAGTATTCCATTGTGTATATATACCACATCTTCTTTATCCATTCGTCCCTTGATGGGCACTTAGGTTGCTTCCAAGTCTTGGCTATTGTGAATCCATGTCTCTTTACAGTAAGTCTAGTAATCTTTCTAATTTCATCGTGTAAATATTGGGATAATTCTTCCTTCTTCGGAGGGAAATTATGAAGATAAAATAAAAAATACATTTAAAAGCAGCTGTCACTGTTTCTGTCATAGGGCAGACATTCCAAAAACAATTGGTTTGATTTTTATCAGTTACTTATATATGAATGAAAAACAGAATATTTAAAACCCATACGGTGGCCTAGTCTCTGCCAAGATTTTGGTCCGGGCTTTCTCACTAATTTTCTGATATCCTTTGGCAGGTTTTTGACCCTCAATTTACACATCACTCAAGTATGAAAGTTGAACCTGAGCAATAATTTTCAAACGTTGCTCAGCAAACAAGATGGTGCAGGAGGTGGGGAAGAAAAGAGGTGATAGAGTGCGATCAGAGCTTCAGGTCCCTATCTCTACTTTCTATTTCAATCTGTTTCCTACTTTGTACAAGTGTGCTTTATATACGAGACTTGCAAAGCTTTTCATTTGTTTGACGCTTGGTTTAAAAAAAATGTTTTATTTATTCGCTTTTCATTTAATATGGCTCCAGACCATTTCTAAGGTGTATTCCATGGTATTAGAAGAGAATTCAGACAACACCTTCACCCAGTACTTCAGTCTTGCCCCATTAGAGAGTAAATTATTATCTCTAGCTTCCAGCCTCCTGCTCAATGGAATTGTTCTCTCGTCCACTGAGCTACCTTTGATCATATGATAACCCCGGATCACTGGTTTTCACTTTGATAAGCTTTCAGCACATGGCTTACTGCTTCACATTTGAAACTTACACAAGTTAGAATTTTAGTCTCTTTTTTGCCAATCTTGTTTTCCAAAACCTTTTCGATCTTTCTCCGGAAAGCCTATCTTGACAAAAGCCCCTCTCTCAGCTTTATTTGTCTTCTTTCTCTCAGTATTGCACTGTCTCGAAGTTATAAGTTCAGCAAAACCGTTTGCACTGTGTCCCTGTTATTTTCCTCCTTTGTGGTATTTCTGCCAGCACTAGATTGGGATGGAATCAAAGACATATCTCTTTTCTCTGTACATATTCCAACTCTGACTAATCCAGGACTATGTCTTCCTGAGTGGGTGTTTGCAGCATGTTTGACAAATGAGCTGATTGAGTCTTTCACTGACATTTACTTTATCTCTGACCAGATGATCGACTAACCAACTGGTTGGTTCCTACAGTTACCAAGAAGCTGGGCTATGACAATAAAGATTGTCAAGGTTCCTTCAAAATGGTCCTGATCCTGACAGTGACTCTCTTCACGGCCTCTTTTACCTCCTTGTTGCGAAGGGTATAGATGATAGGATTGAGGAAAGGAGTAAGAAGGGCATATACCAAGGCAATACACTTGTCCGTGCCTTCAGGGTGACTCCCAGATGGCCCCACATAAACTATGAAGGCAGAAGCATAAAAGAATGCCACCACAGTTATGTGGGAGGAACAGGTGGAGAAGGCCTTGGCACGGCTGGCAACTGAAGGCAGCTTCAGCACAGCTCTCAGGATACCCCCATAGAGTCCTAAAATGAGCACAAAGTTGCACCCAGTGGCCACACCAATTATTGCCCCATGGACCCGAGCATGCCAGCTTGTGTCCACACATGCCAATCGCATTAGTGGTGCCAGGTCACAAAAGTAATGGGCCACCTCTTTCAAACAGAAGGGCAGAGTGGCTGTGAGACTGGCTGGCACAAGTGCAGCTGAGAAGCCAGCTACCCAAGTGGTCCCTGCTAGCCATAACTGTACCTTTCTGCTCATGAGTGTGTGGTAGTGAAGTGGGTGACAGATGGCAAAGTAGCGATCTAAGGCCATGATACCCAACAGATATCACTCAGTCATGCCCAAGGAATGGAAGACATATAACTGGATGAGGCACACAGCTGATGAGATGGGTGAACGCCCATGGAGCAAGGTATGCAGCAGCGTGGGCACTGTAGTGCTGACGTACCAGAGTTCTAAGAAGGAGAGGACACTGATAAAGAAGTACATGGGTGTGGACAGTCCAGAATCTGCCTGAACCAGGACAATGATGAACAAGTTCCCTGCCAGGGTGAGGAGATAGATGCACAGGGTCCCTGAGAATGCAAGACGTCGCAGAGTTCCAGTGTTAATGAAACCATTAAGGATAAAACTCTGGGTCCATGTGTGGTTGACATTATCCATGATTCCTAGGAAGAACTGGTAGGACAGAGGATTAACTACTTCAGGATTCTTCCCCTATTAGGAAAATTTTCCTAAAGCCAAGAACACTGAATGTGAGCACCTGAAAGGAACTTGACATTATCTAATCAATGCTCCTCACTTTGCAAGAGGAATTGTAGCCTGAAGGCAGAAATGGTTGGACCCATATCATAGAATCTGTTGTTAACAGGGCTGGAACTAGAAACCAAGGCTTCTGATCTCATTTCAACACTTTTCTATGTTATAATATTGCACTCTAGAGACTGAGGAAACTGGATTTCTTCCCTGTACCACCATCAAGAAACAAGAGAGATAGGAAAGTTCCTATTTCTATCCTTCCTATAGTTTCCAATGATAAAATAACCAGCAATATTGGACTGTGGAGAAAAGAAAAATCATCCCCTAAAAGTGACTGTTGAGGCCACTTTCAGGAAGCCTTCAGAAGTTTATAGACTATTCTTATAAGGACTAGAAGAAGAGATGGGAAATGAAAGAAATACAGAAGCTCTGAGAACAGTCCCTAAAATCTCAGGTCCATGGTGCCTGATGATAGTTCGCTCAGCAGACACATTATGTTGTTTTTTTTTTTTTTTTGTAAGAAAGATTATCCCTGAGCTAACATCTGTTGCCAATCCTCCTCTTTTTGCTGAGGAAGATTAGTCCTGAGCTAACATCCGTGCCCATCTTCCTCTACTTTTTATATGGGATGCCACCACAGCATGGTTTGAAAAGCGGTGCATCGGTCCACGCCCAGGATCCCGCAAACTTGATGCGGAGTGAGCAAACTTAACCGCTATGCCACTGGGCCAGCCCCTCAGACACACTATGCTTTTTGAAAGATGATCTCCAAAGGAGACATGCACCAGAAATTCTCAAGGAGCAAAACCATCAGATCAGAAGCCCCAGACAAGAAATCCGGAAGTATAAAATAAAGAGTTTTCTCTAAAGTCAGGGATTTGGCTTTGTGAACTTGCAGTATCACTAACTCACAAAACATTGGGCAAAGCAACTTCTCCTTGCATACCCTCAACTTCTTCTTCTCTACAATAAAAAAGTTTTGAACAGACTCTTTCTGTTTTCTAAGAGTTTTGTAAGACTCTTACAACACAGATCATTTATAGTTCCCTAAATCACTGAAAAATGTTTATGGGTTGTGAGGGGCATCAACACCACTGTCCCCAGGTTTTCCTCCCACACCTCACCTAGGAAATGTCAAAGCCCCTTCCTTGTCCTCTTCTTCAGCTACTCTCATCTCTGCTGCACCATCACTAACCATTACCTGACCGTTTTGAAGATTTTAGGACTTGTAGCATCCTCCTCAGCATTCTTTCTAACACAAGACACTTCCGTACTTATATCTCATGTTCCTGGGAATACTAGCTTCCCAAGGGCTCCTTGCTGTGTGTTCCTTGGGGTTGCTTGGTGTGGCTATCTCTCAACAGGGGTTCCTCTGGGGCAGGAAGTTGGGCACTGGAAATTGAAGCAGATCAGGTCCATCTCTCAAACGACTTTTCTAACCCTTCAACTCTGATTGTTGGGCGCTGGAATCTAACCTCAGGGACATTGTCTCCTCTGAGGCACTGGAAGTTTTTCAAGTCTCATGTAGCTTTCTATGGGGAGACACAATCCATCTTGCATATCTTGTGTACAGATGGAGAGTAACAGGTTGAACACCCAAGAAGTTCTTAAAAATTTAAAAATTTCTTAAAAGGTGCCTTGCAAGGAAATTCTCAATCATCTTCATTTCCATTCAACTCCAATAACAAGAGCTGGATGACCCAAGAGGAGTAAAGCATCAATTTGGCCACTACTAACCTTACTACAGTATGAGAAAGATCAGCAACTCCATCATTTCTTCCTTAACTCTCTTCATCTTCACAACAGTCACCACCACCGCTACCTTCACCATGCCCACTATCATTTATTCATTGAGTTAACCATTATTGGATATCCACTACATGCCAAGCACTGTTCTAAACCACCACCACCACCACCAGTATTGCTATCATCGTTTAAACCATGACTACTATTATTATTATATAGGACATCCACATGATGTGTACCTAGTTTTCCATCATCACTCTCATTTTTATTACCATTAGCATCATATTCATAAAATTTCTGCAGTCAGTATATGGATTCTGACCTTGACTGGACACTATACATATGCATGTACTGGATAGATATAAAGTCCATAGAAATAACGGATTGAAAGCATTAATCCATCAGAGAGTAATAGATTTGCATCATTTGTAGATGCAAATGTGGTTTAACACTTAGAAATCAGAGGCACAGGACAAGATAATAGCAAAGTTAAATTGGCTATCAAGATTTTAACCATAAAAGATTTGCATATAGACCACAGTAATTTAACAGAAATCATTGAATCTCCTCAGATGAACCCAGAAAAATCTTCCTGCAAGAGCTAGAGTTGTTTTAAGAACAGGAAAAGATGATGTTTGATTTTGAGAATTTTACTTTAGAAAATAATATAATCTAAAGACTGGAAGAATCTCTACTTGAATAAAAAAATCTCGGATACTTGGGCAATTGGAAGTTCTCATTCAGTCTTTTCCAGCCTTGCACCTAGATTCCACTTCATCTGAAACACCTGACCTTTCTCCAGGATGGGTGTTTGCAACCACCGTTTGACAAACTTGCTGCATTCCCCACAGTCCCAAACACCAAAACACCCCTAACTTGCAGTCTTATTTATGGATCTGTATGACAGATTCTGAGACAGACTTCCCCCAGGCTTTGCAGTGCCCAATTGTAGGCCCCCACAGCTTGACATTAAAAGAGTATGTTATAATGGCTGTGTGTTTGCCTTCACAAAGCAGTCAACGCAACACAAATATGTGTTAATAAAAAACTTATACATAAACCCAAATCAATGCAAAAATATATGCTAAATATTTAACATTGTTTATGTATAAAGAGTGAGGAATTTGAGCTAAAAGGAGCATGAAGAGAGGAAATAAAAGTTGGGGAGCTCCAAGTTTAGTCTTTGCTTAGCTAATGAAACTGTTTATTTTCTTCTCATGTCAGCCCCCACCAGTAGAGCATTCTCACTTAATATTTATTCTGTATCAGAAATGGAGCAAGAAAAAAGGATAAGTTCTAATGCTTCCATCAAGAAATTCATGATTTAGCACAAGAGACAACTAAGAATTCTTGTTACAGTGTCAAGTGAAGAAAGTAGGATTTCAAAGCATCAATGTTTAACAATATGATTGTTAATATTTGAAAAAAACTTATGTTATAGGTAATGATTATAAAGAATAGATGAATAATTTTAGTAAAATAGTAATGTCATAGGTGATTTTTAATTTGTGTTCATCTAAATATCCTGTATTATGGTTATATTTATATGTAATATTATTTTCCAAGAAAAACATGTGATCCAAAGGCTAGAAAAGGTGTTATCAAAAGCAGCTTAAATAATGTGAGAAGGGAGAAATCACAGTGATTCTATTATTCATGCATTCATCAAATATATTTATTAAATGCTTTCTATTTTCTATACCTCATACTAGGAAAAGTATGAGATGCAGAAAACATAGTCTCTTTCTTCAAGATACTTAATTTGAAGTGAGAGAGACACACTCCAAAATAAGCATTTTAAAACAACTGGGGCATTTAAACATGTGAAAAAATATTCAGCCTAACTCGTAAGATACATGCGACTTTAAATAATTTGAGATGCCTTCCTCACCTTCAGATTGATAAAGATCCAGAAGTTTAAAAACGTACTTTGTTGGCAAGGCTGCAGGGAAACGGACAGTTTCATACATTGCTCATGGAAGTACAAAATAGCAAAATAAAATTAGAGGGAAATTTAGCAATATTAATGTAAACTACACATTCACTTGTGCCCAGCCGTCCTACTTCTAGGAATCCATCTTGCAAATATGTATGCACACATACGTGAAATGATGCATACACAAAGTTACTCATTGTAGTTCTGTTTGTAGAGCAAGACTGGAAGCAACCCATGGGGCACTAACGCAAGCTTTTTCCTGCTTTGAGGATGGGGGTGCTGCCAAGCGGTAGAAAGGCGCAGATGGGCCTGGGTTGGAAAAATACTCTTCTACATATACCATTTATGAATTATTTGATTTTTTAATAATTTAGGTATTTATCTATTGAAACAAATATATTTATTTTTAAAATATATCTCAATATCGTGACGTAATGGAATCACATATCCTGGTTTGCCGAAGTGAGTTCTGGTTAATGCCTGTTGTTCTTGGATAATTATTAATAGTGTCCTGCTTCATTCTTAAAAATATTTGGCCCGAGGGCGTAGCGCTTAAGTTCGCGCGCTCTGCTTTGGCGGCTCAGGGTTCACAGGTTTGGATCCCTGGCGCAGACCCACGTGTCTCTTATCAAGCCACGCTGTGGCAGCATCCCATATAAAGTACAGGAAGATGGACACAGATGTTAGCCCAGGGCCAATCTTCCTCAGCAAAAAAGAGGAGGATTGGCAACAGATGTTAGCTCAGGGCAAATCTTCCTCAAAAAAAAAAAAAAATTTGGGCATTTACTTGGATGATAAACTATGTAAACATCCTGGGTGATAGAATGTTAGCTTTGATGCTACTACAGAGTCTGTGATCTGACTGTGTGTGAGTGTGTGTGTGTGTATATATATATATCATTCTTTGGTCCCTTCCTTCTTCCATGTTGACATCAATTTTATCACTCTAGAATAAGAGAAATAAGTATATATACTTATTTCTATATACTATACATACGTATTTATATACATTATTTATATACGTATATATATATTTATTTCTCTTCTTCTAGAGTGATAAAACTGATGTCAACATGGAAGAAGGAAAGAGCCAAAGAGTTGGCCCTGAGACATCCACCCCAATGTGTCACATTGATGCATTGCTTCTGACTTCTTTTCACATCACAGCAAAAGAAAAAAGTGATAATATTTGTATAACACACTGAAGTGAACTAGAAAGGCTGCTTCTTGACAAATGCAAACTGTCCAGGACCTGTAATTTCCTCAGGCTTGATCTTGTCACTCAAAGGGAGGGGCAGGGAGGTCAGTAACTCAGCTTACCTAATATCTATATGTGTTGGGAAGCTCTGCTCTAAGGAATATCTGCAGAGAAAGACCTCAGAAGGTTTTAGAGAATAAAAATTGTGAAGTAAAAGGGAAGATGAGTCTAGACCACTGAACTGATTTAAAAAAGGGGAATGACTTCTGGTGGGGTTATAGGAAGGGTACTTACTCTCTGCCATCCTTATTTGATCTTTAGGAGTCCAGTCATTCATCCAGCCATTTGTTCATTTATTCACAAATGAATGAGTATGTCAGGCTCCATACTGGAAATCAATGACAAGATATATGCTTCCTTGACTTATTAGATAGTTACTCACATCCTCACAACAGTATTGTAAGCCCTAAGGCTCACTGCACTGCGTTAATTAATATGACCCAAGAAACTGCCAGTGATTCTTTTGGACTACCACCAGGGCATGTGCTGGTCAAGCAGTATTTTGCTGCTCCCATGAGCATCCCTCAATGAAGACAAGTTGAGATAACCCCAGTGCAGGAGAACAAAATAGTAAGAAAAAGGTAGGGACCCCAAAGCCATGCCTTATGAGATAGTATAAATTTCACAAGGGCAGGGAGAAATACATAGGATGTTCCAGAGTGCTTTTGGACACCTGGGCTCAAAGAAGATGCTTGATTTGGAGCATTACCAATTCTACTGTCCCACATGTGACTAAAATATGAGACATGTAAAACTAGACATACTCAAGGAAAGAAATTCGATTGTGGAAATTTATGTGGCAAATTTGAAGTAATAATGCTATCTTATATATATTGTTTACTATTCTATATGCTTTGCATGTATAGTATAATTTAACCCTTATAAGAATTCTTTAAATAAGGTTCTACTGTTGTCCCCATTTTACAGATGAGGAAACTGAAGAACAGGGAGGTTAAGTAAATTGTCCGAGTTCATGCAGCAAGAAAGTGATAGAGACAATGATTGAATTCAGGGAGACAGGCTTCAAAGTCCCTTCTCTAACCACTACACTGCCCTGCCTCTGGAATAATAAGGTTTATTATATTTACGGAGCACGTCTTAAGTGTCAGCAACACTTAAGTGTTAGGCATTTTGCATATTTGGTTCTTTTTAATCTTTATAGTACTGTGTGGTGGAGATCATTATAGTTTTTTTTTTTTTAGTACGAGAAAACAGTTGTTCAGAGAGAGGTTAAGTTTTTTACTCCAAATCATATAAACAAAAAGTGGTAAAACTGGGTTTTGGACCAACACCTTCCCTCTCTGTTCTGGATATTTAGATCTTACCCATCTGGGTCTAGTTCAAATCGTGCTTTCTTTAAGAAGTGTTGCAGTCATGGAATGAAAACTCCCTAAGCAGGAAGGAATGTGAGCAGTCGTCCACTCCAGCCTTTGGTTTGGCAGAGAGAGAGAATGAGACTGAGGAAGTCTTGCCAAGGTCACCAGCCCCTTGGAGTGGATCTGGAGTTGAATCCATGTCTCTTTACTATAAGTCCAGTAATCTTTCTATTTTTATTTTTACAGAAAAACAATTAAAAACAATTTTATAAAGAGCAGTCATGACTCAAGCAGTGACCTGTCTCTGCCACGTTCCAGTCATGTCTTAGTCACTAATGAGCTGGCATCCTTCGCAGGTCATATTGCCTCCTTGGCCCTCAACTCGCTCATCTGTAAAGTAAGAAGATTGAACTAAATCATCTCAGCAGAGGAACTAGTTGGGGAATCAAGGTAGAAAAGAGGGCATAGGGAATAGCCAGGGCTTCTGGTGCCCATTTCTACTTTCTATTTCAGTCTGTTTTCCGCTTTGTACTACCTGCTTTATATACTATGGTTCTAATGCTGTTTGTTTGAAAATATGGTATCAGATTTCCTGGTTGTCTTCTTCAATACTTCGAGAAAGCTAGGTCCACTTCTTTGCTAGGGTTATGCAGCAATTGCTGAACTAATGTGAAGAAGGAAAGAACATTCCTAGTTCCAGGTTACCTGCCTGTGGCAGACATAGACAAAGGTGCATTCTGAACAGGTAATGCAGTTCAGTGCTCTCATCAAAAGAGTCAACAAGACTAGGGCCTCAGCCTTCAGGGTTGAGGTCCAGGAACCAAGGGCTGGATGATGGCCTAACCTAATTTAAAACTCCTACTAATGGTGAGGAACAGAGAGGATGGGGAAATTGGGATAGGGTCTGAGACTCCTGATATACTAATTAATCTTCTGTTTCTGCTATGTCTAACACAGAAACTGGGTATTTTAAGAGAATAAAGATGAGTCTTTTAGTAGATCCGGGTGTCACAGGTCAGGCGAGGTAAAATCGGGGTAACGATGAGCTTTAACATTTTCTAAATCTATTATCTTTAATTGTGCCTCCCATTCCACTCCCCTCCCCCTTATATGCCTTCCTTTCCCTCCATTTTAGGCAGCTACTAGTTATTGAACTCATCCCCTTACCTAGCCTATATTAGTCCTTTATCCAAAATGTCCTCCTCTCCCTCTCCTCACTTAGGCATGAACATGATCCATCATTTTTGCTGTAATTCTAGAATAGTCATATAGTCTTTCTGAGCTTCAGTTTACTCATGTATAAGTTTATATACCCACTTTAGTGGGCACTCAATAAATAGTATTACTGCTATTACTAGTAATTTGTTGGCAATAAATATATGTATTGAATTAAATTACTGATGGTTGGTCTGAATGGGCTAAAGGATTAGGCAGTTTGGAATGTCATTGCAACTGATCTTAATTGATAAGGGCTGGAAAGCCCCCTACCAGTATAGTCAGTCTCCTAATGTGCCCTGCCTTGCCTCAGTGGGGAGGCACTATTGAAATGTGAGAGTGCTTGATGAGTATTAAAGACCTGTACCAAGGTATGGGGCCTGGAGAAATTCTGTACATGGAGAGGAATCCAGACAGCATAGGTACCTCTGCTCAGAGGCTAGCAGCAGATGACCCTGGCAATCTTTGAGCAGTGTGTCCAAAACAAGTCTTAAATATCCATTCCTCTCGTTCTCAGTTAAATCTCAGGCAGTTGTATTGAACTTTCACAGCCTTAGCCAATCCAGGCTTCTGCTTCCACTTCCTTTTGATCAAGCAGAGGAGCCATGGACCCACTGCTGAGTTATCACTGCCACACAAAGCCTCTTTGAAGGACCTAGAGATGTAGCTATACTGTAGGGAAGCATGAGATCCAGACCTATCTAGCTAAGGAAATCCTCCCACAAAACTTTTCTTCTGAGCAACTCAGGGGAACAGAGCAAAGCACTAACAAGTTTGCTAATGAGAAGGCAAATAAACGGCTTAATTGAGCTGGGGAAGCCAGAGGGTGAGACAGGGGAACTGTTCCCAGGAGGGGGCTGTGCCTGTTTAATGAAACACAGCTTCAACTACAATAATGATCAGTATTTTGTCTGCAGAGACTTCCCCCTACCTGAGTGTGGAACAGAAAGCTTTGGGGAGGCCCCGGTTTTCTCCTCTTGCCTCTCTCAATTAATACTAATTGGGAACATGAGAATACAGACCAGGATGTCAAAAAAGCAACTTAAGAATACAGTCCTTCTAGGAGTCCTTTCCCTAGGCCTGGCCTGGAGACCCCAGCCTCCCCGCTTTAGGCAAAGCAAATACAGAAGAGCATCTGCTTCCTACATTCATAAGAGACACTGTGGAGGCATAGATTGGGAGTTGGAAAACCTGAGTTTTAATCTAGGCTCTACCACTAACACTAACTCTGACTCAAAGTAGGCCATACACCTTCCCTGACCTGTATTTTTTTAATATATAAAATAAGGAGATTGGACTTCATGAATTACTTGGCTTCTTTCAACTGTACTTTTATGAACTATGGTAGATAAAGTGTTTTTCATTCTGATACCCAAGGTAGCAGCATCAAGAATCAAGAGTAGTAGCCTCACTTCTGCTTTAAAAAAAAAAAAAAAAAAAGTTCCTTGAATTTGGAGGAAATGAAGGGAGAAGTATGGAATATGAGAGTAAAATAAATATTTGCCCCAAGGAGCACCTCACCCCCAAAAAAGAGAGGCATATACCATCTGAGCTCAAACCAAGGAAGGTATTGCCACATTTGTTTGCTCTTTCAGAACATTTTTTAAACTCTTATTTCCTTTTTAGGAAGAAAAACTATCATTTGCTTTTAGAAAAAAAATAAAGCAGTTCTGATCATCTGTGTTATCTGCACATCTCTGCTTGTCTGCATACCCATATGCACATATATGGCACCATGTCTCTCAGATGCCACCGGAAAATCAGAACCACAAGTGCAATTTTCAGAGTTGGTAATAATATAGAAGAACATGCAGTCAGAAAACCTTAGGTCTAAATTCCAACTCCACAAATCAGCAGTTGTAAAATTTAGTGCAATTTAGCTAAATTGCCTCATTTTCAAAACTGAGAATGTTAATAATACCTACTTTTAAGGTTTCTGGGAGAGTTAAGGTAATTTAGGTTGGCATATAGAAAGGACTACAAGAATGAAATCTAACTTTGTTGATTGTTATTGTTATCAGCATATAGTTACACATCTAATACCTAATAGAACTAAAGAGATGACTCCTAAATCCATAAGAGTATCAGTTCATTGAAGAGTTCAACAACGGGCTAAAATCCCAAACAAGTTTAGTTTTGTGGAGTCACAGTGTCCTTTTGGAAGCCTTGCAATCACTCACAGACCAAACTACTTAAAAGTAGTCAGAACTACTTCTGTAACTGACCCAGACTCTGTTGTCTTTGAGGATCTGAACTCTCCTTCTGCAAAGGGCCAAGCAGATGAAAATACTTTATTAGCCATGACCTAAAAAGAGATCCCATCTAGAAACATGTGAGGTCTCTACTAATACATATCAGCCTTAATGAGTTATTGGGGGAGATTAGAGGACATGAGAAAGGATCCTGATGAAAGCCTGGTACAGAGAAGAAGTTCAATTAATATTAAGCTTTGTCTTCTTCCCTTTTAGAGGTACCCATACTACTAAAATCTTTATCAAAGTGTTATCACTTTTCATCTTACCCACAGGGTTGCATACATCTGTGTGCACAGGTATTCCTGTGTGTTCTATTGCAAAGATATATTCAGTTGCCTTTAAATACCATAACACATCCTTTTTACTAGTAGACTTTATTTTTGTTAGAGCTCTTTTAGGTTCACAGCAAAACTGAGCATAAGTTACAGAGCTCCCATATACGTCTTGCCCCCCTACATACACTGCTTTTCCCACCATCAACATCCCCCACCAGAGTGGTACATTTGTTACAATCAATGAACCTACATTGATACATCAGTATTACCCAAAGTTCATAGTTTATAATTAGGGTTCACTGTTGGTGTTGTACATAGAATGTACATTATAGTTGGAATGACATATAGTTGGAATCATACAGCCTTTTCAGATTGGCTTCTTTCACTTAATAATATGCATTTAAGTTTCCTCCATGTTTTTTGACTGATTGACAGCTCATTTCTTTTTAGCACTGAATAATAATCCATTGTCTGAATGTATCACAGTTTATTTATCCATTCACCTACTGAAGGACATCTTGATTGCTTCCAAGTTTTGGCAGTTATGAATAAAGCTGCTATAAGTATCTGTGTGCAGGTTTTTAGTGGATATATGTTTTCAATTCATTTGGGTAAATACCAAAAAACGTGACTGCTGAAATTTTTGCCAGTAGTATGTTTAGTTTTGTAAGAAACTTCCAAACTGTCTTTAAAGTGGCTGTACCATTTTGCATTCCCACCAGTGATGAATGAGAGTTCCTGTTGCCCCATATCTTTGCTAGAAGTTGGTGCTGTCAGTGTTTTGGATTTTGGCCATTCTAATAGGTGTGTAGTGGTATCTAGTTGTTGTTTTAATTAACAATTTCCTAGTAACTTATGATGTTGGGCATCTTTCCATATGCTTATTTGTAATCTATATATCTTCCTCGGTCAGGCGTCAGTTCAGATTTTTTGCTTATTTTTTAATCAAGTTGTGTGCTCTCTTATTGTTGAGCTTTAAGAGTTCTTTACGTATTTTGGATAACAGCCTTCTATCAGATTTGTCTTTTGAAACCATTTTCTTCCAGTCTGTGGCTTGTCTTCTCATTGTTGTGACAGAATCTTTTGCACAGCAGAAGTTTTTAATTTCAGTGAAGTCCAGCTTACCAAGTATTTCTTTCACGGATCGTGCCTTTGGTATTGTATCTAATAAGTCATCTGTAAACCCAGTTACCTAGATTTTTCTACTATGTTATCTTCTAGGAGTTTTATGTTTTTGTGTTTTATATTTAGCCCTAAGATCCATTTTGAGTTAGATTTTGTGAAGAGTATAAAGTCTGGTCTAGATTCGTCTTTTGTATGCGGATGTCCAGTTGTTCCGGCACCATTTGTTGAAAATACTATCTTTTCTCCATTGTATTTGTTTTGCTCCCCTGTCAAAGGTCAGTTGACTATATTTTTGTGGGCCTATCTGGGCTCTTTATTCTATTCCATTAATCTACTTAGCTATTCTATTACCAATACTACACTATCTTGATTACCATAGATTTATGGTAAGTCTTGAAGTTGGATAATATCAGTCCTCTGACTTTGTTGTTCTCCTTCAATTTTGTGTGGGCTTTTCTGGTTTTTTTTCTCTCCATATAAATTTTAGAATCAGTTCCTTGATATCCACAAAATAACTTGCTAGAATTTTGATTTGGGTTGCATTGAATCTATAGATAAAATTGGGAAGAACTGACATATTGACAATGAATATTGGGTCTTCTTATCCATGAACATGGAATATCTCTCCATTTATTTAGTTCCTTTTTTTTATTTCTTTCATCAGAGTTTTATAGTTTTCCTCATACAGATCTTGTACATATTTTGTTAGATTCATACCTAAGTATTTCATTTTTGGGACTGCTAATGTAAATGGTATTGTGTTTTTAATTTATATGTCCAATTGCTTGTTGCTGATCTATATGAAAGTGGTTACGTTTTAAATATTAATCTCGTATCCTGCAACCTTACTATAATCGCTTATTAGTTTCAGGAATTTTTTTGATTCTTTAATATTTTCTACATAGATGATCAAGTCATCTGAGAAAAAAGAAAGGTTTATTTCCTCATTCCTAATATGTATACTTGTATTTCCTTTTCTTTCTTATTGCATTAGCTAGGACTGCCAGTATGATGTTGAGAGAGAGTGGTGAGAGGGAACATTCTTATCTTGTTCCTGATCTTAGCAAGGAAGCTTCAACTTTCTCATCACTAGGTATGATGTTAGCTGTACTTTTTTGTATATCTTCTCTATCAAATTGAGGAAGTTCCCCTCTGTTAATAAAACCCTTTTATTAGCAGAAATTAAAATTAAAATAAGTACAGTATGACAACTTTGAAAAAATGATTGTGTTTTATTTAGTTTCAATTGCTAAGGAAAGGGGAGAAATAAAATGCCAAAAATATCATTCAAACAGTTTTAAATTATTGCATTAGTTGGATTTTGTGCATTTTTTACTATATTTAGTTTAGCTCAACCAATATTTATTGATCATCTTAATATATGTCAGGCAATTGGTAACACAAAGACAGAAATACGGTAGTCCCTCCTTATCTGTGGTTTCACTTTCTGCAGTTTTGGTTACCTGGACCAAAAATATTAAAGGAAGCATTCCAGAAATAAACAATTCATAAATTTTAAATTGAGCACTCTTCTGAGTAGCATGATGAAATCTCATGGCACCCCATCTTGTCCCACTTGAGATGTGAATCATCCCTTTGTCCAGTATATCCATACTGTATACACTACCCAGCCATTAACCACTTAGTAGCTTAGTAGCTGTCTCAGTTATCAGATTGACTGTCATGTTATCGCAGTACTTGTGTTCAAGTAACATTTATTTTACTTATTAATAGCCCCAAGCACAGGAGTAGTGATGTTGGTGATTCAGATATGCCAAAAAGAAGCCATAAAGTGCTTTAAGTGAAAAGCCTTTAAGTGAAAAGGTGAAAGTTCTTGACTTAATAAGGAAAGAAAAAAATTGTATACTGGTATTGCTAAGATCTGTGGTAACCTTTATCACAGTATATTGTTATAATTGTTCTATTTTATTATTACTTATTGTTGTTAATCTCTTACTGTCCCTAATTTATAAATTAAACTATCATAGGTGTGTATGTATAGGAAAAAATATAGTATATATAAGGGTTCAGTACTATCCACAGTTTCAGGCATCCATTGGGGGCTATGGAATGCATCCCCCATGGATAAGGGGGACTAATGCATTATATGATTCCTCCCCTCAAAGCTCTTTCAACACAGAGGGGAACATAGACACATAAAGAGAAAATGTCAATATAATGTGATAGGTGCTATGATATGACTGTATAGAGTGTTATGGAAGCACCCAAAGGCAGGCATTTGCCCAATCTGTGATGGACAAGGAAAGCTTCCCAAAGAAAATTAAGCCTGAGCATCATCACTGAAAGGGAATGTGGTAGATAGAAAAGTGAAAAAGGTGAGAAGAGTATTACAGGATGAGAAAAGATTATAAGTAAATGCACTAAGTCATGAAACAGTATTATGTATGAGGAGGGTTTGGAACTGTGGGAATCTGAATCTATCAGATGTTGCTGAAAAAATTAGATAGGAAACAGAGACTAACAGAAAATAAGACTAGAAAAGAAAGATGAAGTCACGAAAGTCTTTGAATACTAAGCTAAAGAATCAGGACTTTATCTGATGGGTGATGAGGAATCGCTGAAGAATTTTAAGAAGGGAAATTAAATGATCAGTGAGTCAGTTAAAATATTTTCAGGTGCAGGTAACATAAAACTAAGTAAAATGGCTTAAAAAGAAAAAAATATATGCCCACAGCTAGCATCATATTCTAGCTGAAAGCTTTTCCTCTAAGATCAGGAAAAAGATGAGGATGCTCACTCTCACTACTTTTATTCAACACAGTATTGGAAGTCCCAGCCAAAGCAATTAGGCTAGAAAAAGAAATAGAAAATATCCAAATTGGAAAGGATAAAGTCAAACTGTCATTATTTGTAGATGACATGATATTATATAGAGAAAAGTATAAAGACTCCATCAAAAAACTGTTAGAACTAATAAGTAAATTCAGCAAAGTTGCAGGATACCAAATCAATACAGAAAAATCTACTATGTTTCTACACACTAATAATGAACTATCAGAAAGAGAAATGAAGAAAACAGTATGATTTACAACTGCATCAAAAAGAATAAAATATCTAGGAATAAATTTAACCAAGGAGGTGAAAAACTTGTACACTGAAAACTACAAGAGATTAGTGAAGAAATTGAAGAAGACATAAATAAATTGAAAGATATTCCATGCTTATGGATTGGAAGAATTGATATTTTTAAAATGTCCATACTACCCAAAGCAATCTATAGATTCAATGAAATCTCTATCAAATTTCCAGTGGCATTTTTCACAGAAATAGGACAAACAATCCTAAAATTTGTATGGAAACACAAAAGACCCCAAATAGCCAAAGCAATCTTGAGAAAGAAAAACAAAGCTGGGGACATCATGTTCCCTGATTTCACACTATATTACAAAGCTATAGTAATTAAAACAGTATGACATTGACATAAAAACAGACACATAGATCAATGGAACAGAATAGAGAGCCCAGAAATAAACCCATGCATATATGGTCAATTAATTTACAACAAAAGAGCCAAAAATATACAATGGGGAAAGGACAGTCTCTTCAATAAATGGTATTGAGAAAACTGGACAGCCACATGCCAAAGAATTAAACTGGACCACTACACCATACACAAAAATTAACACAAAAAGGATTAAAAACTTGAATGTAAGACCTGAGACCACAAAACTGCTGGAAGAAAACAAAGGTGGTAAGCTCCTTGACATAGGTCTTGGTGATGATTTTTTTTTAATCTGACAACAAAAGCAAAAACAAGGCCAGCCCTGGTGGCCTAGTAGTTCAGTTCAGCCCACTCTGCTTTGGTGGCCTGGGTTCTGTTCCCTGGTGCAGACCTACTCTGCTCTGTTACTGGCCATGCTGTGCTGGTGGCCTGTGTACTAAAAAATAGAGGAAGATTGGCACTGATGTTAGCTTAGGGTGAATCTTCCTCAGCAAAAAAAAAAAAAAAAAAAGCAACAAAAGCAAAAATAAGCAGAGAGACTACATCAAACTAAAAAGTTTCTGCACAGCACAGGAAACTATTGACAAAATGAATAGGCAACCTACTAAATGAGAGAAAATATTTGCAAATCTATATCTGATAAAGGGTTAAATCCAAAATATACAAAGAACTCATACAACTCAATAGCAAAAAAACAAATAATCCAATTAACAAATGAGTAGAAGATCTTAATAGACATTTTCCCAAAGTAAACATACAGATAGCCAACAGGTACATGAAAAGATTTTCAACGTCATTAATCATCAGGAAAAGGCAAATCAAAACCACAATAACATATTACCTCACACCTGTTAGAAAGGCTATTATCAAAAAGACAAGAAAAACAAGTGTTTATGAGGATGTGAAGAAAAGAGAACATTTGTGTACTGTTGATGGGAATGTAAATTGGTGCAGCCACTATGGAAAATGGTATGGAGGTTCCTCAAAAACTTAAAAATTAAACTTCCATATGATTGAGCTATTCCACTTATGGATATTTATCCAAAGAAAACAAAAACACTAATTTGAAAAGATATATGCACCCCCACCTTCATTGCAGCATTATTTACAATAGCCAAGATATGGCAACAACCGAAGAGTTATACATATAATGGAATATTATTCAGCCACAAAAATGAATGAAATCTAGCCATTTGCAACAACATAGGTGGACCTGGAGGGTATCATGCTAAGTGAAATAAGTCAGACAGAGAAAGACAAATACCACATAATCACTCCTATATGTGGAATCTGGAAAAAAGAAAAAACAACCTGATTGATGCAGAGA
Source organism: Diceros bicornis minor (assembly GCF_020826845.1). Classification (NCBI taxonomy): domain Eukaryota; kingdom Metazoa; phylum Chordata; class Mammalia; order Perissodactyla; family Rhinocerotidae; genus Diceros; species Diceros bicornis. The sequence continues at coordinate 63,521,633 of NC_080743.1, forward strand.
ACAGATTAGTGATTGCCAGAGGCGGGGGGTGGAGGGTGAGAGAAATGGATAAAGGGGGTCAAAAGGTAAAAGGAAATAGAAAAGGTAGGAAATTTGTAACAAGACTCTGTAGTTGGGGAAGGGGTAGTTAGTTCATTGGTTCGATAATATCTTCTGTGGAACATTTCTTCTACTCTTCTCAGCCTGACTATTTCTCACCTCACTCCAAATGCAAACACAAACATACTTAGGAAAAAAAGAGATATTTCTTCCTAGGCTTCTTTTTTTACTAGCAAAGAAAATCTTTTTCAGATATTCCCCTATAGCATGCTTCTATTCTGGCACCATTAGCTAGAATTGAGTCACGCGTCTATTCTTCAATCAACTGCTGAAAAGGGATTTAGACATCCCTAACTGACTTAGATAAATAATAGTCCAGTCTTTGAGATGAAGAATAGGCCAGCACAAGTATTCAGATGGCTAATACTTTGGTGGGGAGAGGGAGCAGGAAGCATTATGTAGACAAACTATGTGTAGGCAATCAACGGAATCTGTTACTATCTAATTTTTTGAGAATTCATTCTTAAAATGATGGGAGGTGTATTTGAGAACTTTGGGCTGGAGGCAAGGAGACCAGTTACAACACTAACGGTCCTAGAAAGAGGTAGTGAGAATTTGAATTAGAGAAGTGGTAGTAGGGATGGAGATCAGGGTATTATTTGGGAAACATGTATGAGATAAAATCATCAAGATTGTGCGGTTGTAAGTATGATGGTGCAAGAGACAGAGAAGAAGTCTTTCTATGTCTGTGTATTGAATAAGCTGAATTGTTTAGGATCAATTTGTTAGGAGTGTCTGCTGAAGACCTGAATCCCTGCACCATATATGAGTTGTCTTTCCCCCTTCCAAATTATTTCCCAGTATTTCCTACTCCTAGAAGAACATAAAATAATTTGTTCATTTATCCAGTATTTATTGAGTACCTACTATGTGCTAGACACTGTACTGACTATGTGTAGGTACTGAGAGAACTAAGGTAAATAAGATCAAGTCCCTGCCCTTTTGTAGCTAACATTTTATTGAAGGAGGCAGATAATAAATAAGCCAGCAAATAAATATGTGAAATAATTTCAGATTTTGATAAATCAGGTTTTCTTAGATAAAGTGGTTTTATTCATTTCCTGTAGCTGCTGTAACAAATTACTACCAAGTTGGTGACTTAAAGTAAATTTGTTCTCTCACAGTTCTGGAGGCCAAAAGTCCAAAATCAAGGTATCAGCAGGGCCGTGCTCCCTCTGAAAGCTCTAGAGCAAAATTCATTTCCTGCCTCTTCCAGCGTCTTGTGGATATTGGCCTTCTTTGGCCTGTGGCCACATCACCCTAATCTCTGCCTGCCCCCTGCCCCCATCACATGCCTTCTCCTCTTGTGTCTGTGATCATAGTTTAAACTGAGGATGGTGAGATATCTCGGGTGAGGAAAAAAATGTGAGACACATGGAGAGAAGAAGTGGTAGGAATGAAGCTGAATCAGTGAACATGGTGCAGATCATGGAAGATTTTCTCTCTTTAGCTTAGGAATGGGGACTATGGTAGGTTGATGATGACTCCCAAAGATATTCTCATGTGCTGATCCCTGGAACCTGTGAATATCACCTTATTTGGAAAAAGGATCTTTGCAGATTTATTGTTAAGAATCTTGATATAGGGAGAATATCCTGGATTATCTTGGTGAGCTCTATATGCCATCACAAATACCCTTATTAAAAGCAGACAGGAGGAGATTTGACATACAACCAGAGAAGGTGATGTGAAGGCAGAGAGAAATCTGAGGTTTTGGTCTTGAAGACTGCAGTCAAGGAATACCAACAGCCACCAGAAGGTAGAAGAGGCGAGGAACCAATTCTCCCTTAGTGCCTCTGGAATGAGTGTAGCCCTGCCTTGATTTCAGCACAGTGTGCTTTAAAATATACTGTATTAATAGAAAATTTGAGGCATAGTAAGGCCAACAGATCAGGAGACAATTGCCACTGAAAAGATAGTTTGTTATGCCCAGTTCTCAAGAGGAAAGCGTTTGCCATGTCATCCGAAGCCACAAGGGGAAGCCCTAGGCTCAGTCTAAGGCAGAGAGAGAGAGAAGAAACTGTGGGCAAGAGCCTTTACTGTGGTTTCTGCAGGAAGAAACATGTGAAGGAGGGTAAGCAGGTTTGGGATTGGCTAGTTTGAATAATTTCAGCAGGCTCTGGGGCATAAGGCTGTCCCTAGTTGCATGGTACCTGGTCCTGGGGTGATTAGGGCAGGAGTATAGTAGCCCGGAGTAGAGTGCAAGAGCCTGATAAAGGAAGCATTTGAGTGTACAGACTCAGGATTGGCTGGTTTGCATTTGAAAAGTGCACCTCTGGGGAAAGACTCCTCCCAAAAATGAAGAGAGAGGATGAGGATGGCAGGAAGACAAGGTAAAGCGACTCAGTCATATTATTGTGTTGTCCAGAACAAGGTGCATCTGGCACATGCACGTAGGGCAGGTGTTCAAGCATCAGGTTTACAGAAGCTAGGAACATAGTTAATACACAGTGACACTGATTTTGGACTTGGCTTCCAGACTGAGAGGGAATAAATATCTCTTGTTTTAAGCCACCATGTTTGTATTAATTCGTTATAGCAGCACTCAGAAGCTAATGCAGGGATTTTATCTTAGGAAAAGAGATTCTTTAATAGCATTTATGCAAGTGAGTGACCCGGATTAAAAAAAAAAAATTAAAAACAGACTTTGGAAATAGCACAAGATTTAGCTGAGAGTAAAAATATAACTTGAATGAATTATGGTGTGGTCACACCCCCAGATAACAACTATGGATGAGCAAAAAAAACTGATTTTCTTGTGAAGGAAAACCAGGAAGGCATGCTGTTCAGGTGGACGATGACTAGGTGAATGCATAAATCGACTTGGCCAGCTCAGGGTCCCACACTGAAAGATGTTGTTCTGGCCCTTAGAGATAAGGAGATGGAGAAAGATTTTTCATTTGAGTATGCCAAACACACTCTCCCCTTCCATTTGCTTTTCTGAGACTATGGAGCTTACACCTATGCCTTTATCCCTGGGCCTAGTATGGACTTTAAAAAACATGACTGTTATTTCTTAGTGTGATTGTTCTTCTCCTTGCCCTTGTGCTTCTCCTTAGGAGACTTCTGGCATCTTCTAGACTGAATTGTTAGGGCATCAACCCGGTGGGAACTCTTCCCTCAAGATTTTGGATGACCTTGAGGATTAAAACTTAAGATGATAGGAAGCCACGCAAGTTTATCCTGACATCTTGTGTTTGTGGGAGTTCTTACATTTTCTACTTGTGAGCTTTTTATGTAATGGCCTAAATCACCAATTATTTGGCCACTGCCTATCAATCAGTAAAACTGTACAATTTTGAGCATTACTTTAGTCCATCTATTAAAATTCTAACTACACCTTTTGGATAAGGGAGCATTGTTCTGGATTACTTTTATCTGAGTCAGCAATTGGTGTGATCACTACCGGAAAACCAACAGAGGATTTCATATCACATGAGTTGGTTTCTAAAAAAGGGCAGAAAAATGTCCTAATCATAGTCATTCCTGCATGATCGCCTCTAATCTCCAAACTTTGAATTGGGGCCCTCTGTGAACTTTATGTTCCTCTTGACCCTTTACCTTAAGACCAGCTCAAAGCATCCACATAAGCAGGAAACTAAATTCTGTAAGGGAACAATGAACCTACAAAAGTATTTGTGGCTGTGACTCCAGATCCTCCTTGCTTTTTCCTGACTTTCTCCTGCTTTAATGGAGTTTTTCCGATGGTTTCAAATCCAAACTTCAACTTTCTCCTCTATGATGTTGGTTTGAATTAAGACAATCAGCTTTTTCTTCTCATAGAGGGCTGTGAGTCATTTGCCTACATTAGCTATCTTTTGGGACCCTTATTCCAGTCATGGCCTCATCCTTCTTGCAGAGCAGCTGGTGGGTTACCATAATACTGTCTGCTGACTTGTGCCATTTATTTGACATCTCAGGGCTCACATTACTCCAGAGTACATCCACTGTGTCACAGAAAAACCACTAAAGAAAAAAAGGTTTATCAAGTCCCTTATTTGTCTAGAAGCTTAGTGCTCTTCCAGAATTTTCAAGGCTTCAGTACTGTCATAATACAGGTTCATTACCAACTTGTATTTATCCATGAATAATGCAGAAAGCATGAGTAATCATGATTTTAATCATTGAGGTAATGCAGCCTAGTCACAGTCAAGAGGGCAATGAGTGCCAAATTCCTTTGGCATATTTGAGTAAGGATTTATGTATTCCTAATGACCTTCTACCTCTGTCAAGCTTCAGATTTGCCAATTATTAATAATTGGGTGAATGCTTAGGTACCATTTAAACCAAAAGCAATTTCATAGAAGAGCTTCCCCACTCCAGGAGATGCAGTCAAGTACTAGTAGAGATAAATGTCTCTACCAATATCTTCTCCAGCCACTGCTACTCTGTGAACAGGAAAACAGGAGAAGAGACTAGGAGAAAAGAAGAGATTAGCTTTCCCATGTGATATATTGAGCCTCATTCAAGGGGCTATAGGTTTCTGATGACCCACACGTTAAGCCAGCTGAATAAGAAAATTCTAATATTCAAACTCCTTTCAGCCACTGATATTTTTAAGTCAAAAAAAGCAAAGAAGGAGCGCTTAACTATCTTTTCTCCTTGTGGCTAAGATTACTGTTTATGAACAGGAAACTGTTCAATTTCTCTGACTACCGAAACAGAAAGCTACAAAGTTTGATAGGTGGAGCCTCAAAATTATTTCATAAATACATAACTTCTTTCTCTTTAGAAGTTAGCACAGGGAGGGAGGGACATCAATAATTGAGTTTTTAAGTGACTCCATTGCCATTTATCCTTATCTTTCAGAATACTTCATTTTCCCAGCCTTTCGCGAGATTATAACATCCTGAAGTTCAGTCTTTGCAGAGCTTTTCTGACTTATCTTTTTATTCAGGTAAGACAGTGATACCTGCATTTCTAAAGACTGCTGTGCAAGAAGTATCCAGAGAGGTGAGATCTGTGGGAATTTCTCTAGAGAAAGACCTGGGTACCTAGTTGGTAACCATAAGATCACAGTGTACAATTAATTATGAGATTGTCTGGGAGTATAAGGGTGGTATCAACAATATTCAGAAAAGTGAAAACTGAAGTGGCTTGATTCTGATCCTTTATCTATCAATGTAGAAAATAGACAACTTTTATTCCACTGCAGATGAGGCCTGAACAAAAGGGAATGCATTTTGACTATAGCAAGTTTTAAAATTCATTCTCACATGTCTATTGCCACAAGCTTGTGTTTGGAAGAAGGCTTGTTTTTTTTCCCTAGAGGATGAGTAGGAAACTTAGTGACTGGTGTGAGGCCTGGGTAAAAGACAAGACAGTAGCATGAGAAAATTATCATGAAATAATATTAAGTAAAAAATAAAGCAGGATATAAAGCTGTATTACATGATATTGTATGGTATTATCCCAATTTTAGAATATGCACAAGTAGATAATTTCTCAATTCCAAACATACAGTTGCACAAAAATGTGGCTTCTTTACTTTTTCATGAGTCAGTTTAATTTTATTTTAAGCTTCATTCTACAACAAGGGTCAGAGGCGTTCATTTCAATCCTTTCCTGATGGCCCATTCTTTACTCAGTCATGGATAACTTTGGTACCAAGGTATAAGAAAGAGGCAGGAGGAGACACTTAAATGTATTACCTACATTTGGGGATATATTTTGACATTTTTATGGCCTGGTACATGAGGAATATTTTCTAATTGTTTCATATCTACTTGAGAAGAATTTATAAATACTGAATTCAGAATCCTATAAGTCAGATAAAATTTCTTAAGCCTGTTAATTATGTTAGTCAAATCTTCTAAATCTAAATCTTGACTAATTTTTTTACCTTGTTCTTTCAGCAATTGAGAGAGATATGGTGAAATCTCCAACTCTATGGTGATTTTGTCAATTTCTCGTTGTAGTTCTTTTGATTTCCACCATATATTTTTATATATAGTTTACATGTATACACAAGTATATATACTATGTGTGTATATTTGTGAATAAAGAAAAAGAAAAATTGATTATATGTTGCCATATCAGGTAATATAAATAACAAATTATGTATATATATGTTTTTATTGCATAAATACATAATTTAAATTGTATTTTCTGGAGAGTTGAATATTTTATCATTAGGTAGTGAAACTATCTATATTGATACATTTTTCCTAAAAATCTATTTTAAGCTACACTATTATTTCTAAACTGGCTTTCTTTAAGTTAAGGTTTAAATAAGATAATTTTTTCCAACTTTTTTGTAAGAGACTTTCTGCTGTATGTTTATTTTGTCAGCAACATATGGTTGGGTTTATTTTGAATCCAAATTGAAAAAATTTGTATCTTAGCTGGTGAATTTAGTCCATTTATGTACACATTTTATGTATATATTTTAACTTGATTCTGCCATCTTAGTTTATTTCAATTTGTAACACTTATTCTGTGCTTTCTTCTTCTCCTTTCTTGCCAAATTTCTTATCTATCTTCCCCTGAAAGACAAGTGACTTAGCAAACTTCCATATCCTCTGGTCCCCAACCTCCAACCCTACTATGTTGATATATTTGCTGTTTTCTTCTCTTTGGTTCTGGTTTTACTTATTTTTGTTAAGACCCCTAATGAAGGTATTTGTTCATTCTTACTTCCCTTTTGGCCTCCAACATTTCTCAGGTTTATTTCTTTTCTTATTGAATCATTCTTCCCAAAGAGTTGTTGGTGTTGGTCTATGTATTGCAAAACTTCTGAAGCTTAGAGTATGAGAATAGTTTTGTTTTGTTTAATCGTGGTAAAATACATGTAACATAAACTTTACCATCTTAACCGTTTTTAAGTATACAGTTCAGCAGTGTTAAGTACATTTACATTGTTGTGCAACCAATCTCTAGACCTTTTTTTATCTTGCAAAACTGAAACTCAATACCCATTAAGCAACAATTTCCCCATTCCTCCTCCCCCAAGGCCCTGGCAAACACCAGAAACACTACTTTCTGTCTCTATGAATTTGAATACTCCAGGTATCTCATATAAGTGTAATCATACAGCATTTTTTCTTTTTGTGACTGACTTAGCATAATGTTCTCAAAGTTCACCCATGTTGTAGTATGCGTCAGAGTTTCCTTTCTTTATAAGATGAAATAATTTTCCATTGAATGTATATTCTACATTTTGTTTATCCATTTATCTATTGATGGTCACTTGCATTCCTTCAACCTTTTGGCTATTGTGAATAATGCTGCAATGAACATGAGGGTGTAAATATTTCTTTGTGATCCTGCTTTCATTTCTTCGGAGTATATACCTAAAAGTGGAATTACTGGATCATTATAATTCTATTTTTCACTTTTTTTGAGGAATCTCCATATTGTTTTCCATAGCAGCTGCATCATTTCACATTCCCACCAACAGTGCACAAGGGTTCTGATTTCTCCACTAACACCTGTGATTTTCAGGTTTTTTGACAGTAGCCGTCCTAGTGGATGTGATGTGATATCTCATTGTGTTTTGATTTGAATTTCCATAATAATTATTGATGTTGAGCATCTTCTTGTGTCTTTATTGTCAAATCATATAGCATCTTTGGAGAAATGTCTACTCAAGTTCTTTGCCCATTTTTTAATCCAGTTGTTTGTTTTTTTTCATTGAGTTATGGGAGTTCTTTATATATTCTAGATATTAATCTCAACAGATATATAATTTGCAAATTTTTTTTTCATTTAATAGGTTTCCTTTCATTCTATTAAATGTATAGTTTGATGCAAAGAAGTTTTTAATTTTGATATAGTCCAATTTATCTATTTTGTTTTCTTTCGTTGGCTGTACATTGGTGTCATATCAAAGAAACTATTGCCAAATCCAATGTCATGAAGCTTTTCTTTGATGTTTTCTTCTAAGGGTTTTACAGTTTTAGGTCTTATGTTTAGATGTTTGATCTATTTGAGTTAATTTTTGTATAATGTATAGATAAAGGTCTAGTTTCATTCTTTTGCATGTGAATATCCTGATTGCCCCATACCATTTTTGAGAAGACTGCCCTATCCCAGTTAAGTGGTCGTGGCACCTGTGTCAAAAATCATTTGACCAGATATGTGAAGGTTTATTTCTGTGCTCTATAATCTGTTCCATTGGTCTATTTCATGTCTGTCTTTATGTCAGTACCACATTGTTTTGATTGAAATCAAGAAGTGTGAGACCTGCAAGTTTATTCTTTCTTTTCAAGATTATTTTGGCTATTTGGAGTCACCTGAAATTCCATATAAATTTTAAGATGAATTTTTATATATCTGCAAAAGAAATGCCATTGGGATTTTGATAGAGATTGCATTGAATCTGTAGATCACTTTGGGTAGTATTCACACCTTAACAATATTACAACTTCCAATCCATGAACATGGATTGACTTTCCATGTATTTGTATCTTCTTTAATTACTTGCATCAACATTTTGTAGTTTTCAGTGTACAAGTCTTTTGCTTTCTTGGTTAAATTTATTCCTATTTCATTATTTTTGAAGCCAATATAAATGGAATTATTTCTTTATTTCCTTTTCAGATTATTCTTTGTTAGTGTATAAAAATGGAATTGATTTGTGTGTGTTTGTCCTGCAACTTTGCTGAATTTATTTACTAGTTCTACTAGTGAAATCTTTAGGATTTTCTGCAAATAAGATCATATTGTTTTGAGTGGATTTTGGTGTATGGGGTCCAATTTCATTTTTTTGCATGTGGATATCTAGTCTCCTCAATACCATTTCTTGAAGAGACTATACTTTTCCATTCCAGGTGGATCTTTGGCACCTTTGTCAAAGATCAGTTGACTGTAGATTAGTGGGTTTATTTCTGGGCTCACTATTCTGTTCCATTGGTCTGATGGTCTGTTTCTTATGCCAGTACTATATTGTTTTAATTACTATTGTTTTGTAATATATTTTGAATCAGGCAGTGTCATGCTTCCAGTTTTGTTCTTTTTTTTCAAAATTGCTTTCTCTATTCTGGGTCTTTTGAGGTTTCATATGAATTTTAGGATTTTTTTTTTCAGTTTCTATAAAAGATGTTATGGCGATTTTGAAAGGGATATCATTGAATTTGTAGATAGCTTTGGGTAGTATAGACATTTTAACAAGATTAGGTCTTTCAGTCCATGAACATGAGATATCTTTCCATTTATTTGTTTCTCCTTTAATTTTTTCTTCAGTGTTTTGTGGTTTTCTGTGTACAAGTCTTTTGTGTACTTGGTTAAATTTACTCCTCAGTATTTTATTCTTTTTGAGGCTATTGTACTGAGATTGTTTTCCCAATTTCCCTTTTAGATAGTTCATTGCTAGTGTATAAAAAAGCCACTGATATTTGTATGTTGATTTTGTATCCAGCAACTTTACTGAATTTGTTTATCAGTGCTGACAGTTTTTTGGTTGAACTTTCCTTTTGGTTAAAATTTCCTACATATAGGATCATGTCATCTGCAAACACAGATAATTTTATGCCTTCCTTTCCAATATGCATGTTTTTTTTTTTTTTCTTATTTAATTGCTCTGGCTAAAACTTCTGGTACTGTGTTACACAGAAGTGGTAAGAGTGAGAATCCTTGTCTTGTTCTTGAACTTAGAGAAATGCTTTCAGTTTTTCACTGTTGAGTATAATGTTAGCTGTGGGGTTGTCAAATATAACCTTTATTATATTGAAGTAGATTCTTTCTATACCCAACTTGTCAAGAGTTTTTGTCATGAGAGGGTACTGAAATTTGCAAAATGCTTTTGCTACATCTATTGAGATGATGATGTGATTTTGATCATTCCTCGATATGGTTTATAACTTTTATGCTTTGTCTTTTAAATCTTACGAAATAATAAAAATTAGAGTTATAGCCCAAAATTGTTATAATTTTTTATATTTGTCCATATATTTACCTGTAGCAGAGAACTTTATATTTTTTTATGGTTCAAGTTACTGTTTAGCATCCTTTGTTTCAACTTGAAGGACTCCCTTTAGGCTTTTTTGTAGTGCAGATCTAGAGATAATAAATTCATTCAGCTTACGTATAGCTGGAAATTCCTTAATTTCCCCGTCATTTATGAAGAACAGAGCTGCAATGTATAGTATTCTTAGTTGACAGATTTTTCTTTCAACACTTTAAATATATCATTTATATATATCATATATGTAAATAAACATATCAGGCCACTACCTTCTGGGCTGCAGGGTTTATGTTGAGAAAGCTGCTGATAATCTTATTGAGGCTCTCTTGTAAGTGATAAGTTGCTTTCTGCTTGTTGCTTTCGAGATTCTCTCTTTGACTTTTTTCATTGAGGTATACTTGACATATAACATTATATTAGTTTCAGATACACAACATAATGATTTGACATTTGTATACACTGCAAAATGACCACCACAGTAAGTCTAGTTACCATTCATCACCATACAAAGTTACGAATATGTTTTCTTGTCATGAGAACTTTTAAGATTTACTCTCTTGGCAACTTTGTCTTTGACTTTTGATAGTTTGGTTATAATGCGTCTTGGTGTATATCCCTTTGGGTTTATCTTAGGAGGAGCTTATTAAACTTCTTGTATTTGTGTATCCACGTCTTTCCTCAAATTTGGAAAGTTTTCAGTCATTATTTCTTCAAATGATCTCTCTGACCCTGTCTCTTTTTCTTCATCTTCTAGTATTGCCATAATGCATATATTGACCTGCTTGATGGTGTCCCATAAGTCCTTTAGGCTCTGTTCAATTTCTTTCATTCTTTTTCCTTTTTGCTCCTCAGTCTTGATAATTTCACATGACTTGTCTTCAAGTTCACTGATTCTAATTCCTGTTTGTGTCTGCTATTGAACCTTTCTAATGAACTTTTCAATTCAGTTTTGTGTTGTTCAGCTCTAGAAATTTTGTTTGACTCTTTTTTATAATTTCTATCTCTTTGTTGATATTCTCATTTTGTTCATATATCATTTTACTTATTTCATTTAATTGTCTATCCATTTTCTCCTTTAATTCACTGATCATATTTAAAACAGTTGTTTAAAATTCTTTTTTAAGTCTCAGTCCTGTGTATCTTTAGGGTAAGTTTCTGGAGATATATTTTGTTCCTTTGAATAGGCTATGTTTACTTGTTTCATTGTATACCTTGTCATCTTTGTTGAAAAATGGGCATCTGAAATAATAGCCATCTCTCCTAGTTTTTGCGGACTGGCTCCATGCAGGGGAAGACCTTTACTATTCAGCTCCATGGGAAGGTTCAAGGTCCTCTCAGGCCGTTTTTAAACTTATGTCTTCCCTGGGCTGTGCATGTGCTTTCCTTCCAATTCTCCCTCAAACAAAGCTGCTTTTAAATGCATTTGTTTCCCCAAGAATCTCACTCTGGTTCTTCTCGGGGCCTTGGATGATCTATTGTATTACTCTCTCCATCATCTCTTGCCCCGTGGTGCCCAGGGGTCTGTAGTCCCCATGTAGCTCTCATGTGCTAGAGCACCTACCACTGCTTTTAGTGACCTCAAACCTGATATCCATTCTCATCAATGTTCCAAATCAGATGAGACAGAAACAAATCCCTTGGGCACCCCTACACAAGCCAGAATATTGAAGCAGTTCCACTCCTTTCTTCCAGTTTGAAGGAGTAACTGGGAACTGGGCAGCTTCCTCCTGACCATGCCACACCACAATGGGGGTGGGATGGGGCGAGAACAAGCAAAAGTGTCATCAAATTGCCTACTGTTTGGAGTGTGGCTTTTTCTTGGTTTTGGCATTTGCTTGTTGCCTCAGCTTCTTTATTAGTTTCTAGAGTTCCCACAAAGCTCCTTTCATCTTTATGTTGTTGTTTCTTTGCTATTTTCATGGAGGGATGAGGGCGGAAACTTCCTAGTCTGCCATCTTGCTGATGTTATTCTTAGTAAGCAGGAGAACGGTTTTTTTTAAGACATAATATTCAGATAATATTTTGACCAGATACAAAATTCTAGTTCAAAAATATTTTTTCCTGAATATTGGTTCATAGCATCTCATCTGAAACTCTTGGAACAGGTGCATTTTGGAATGCATTATTTTAAGGACTTTGGAAAGTCTATTTAGTGCATATACTTTATATACTGCATTACAAAGTGCCCCAGTGGAAATAAGATTAGCACCCCAAGATGAAATGCATTATTATTTCTAAACAAACCATATGACTACTTACACTAAAATCGGATGAATAATACAGACTATAAATAACCACATATCACTTCACATCATCTTCATAATTTGCAAATATATTTTGTTGCTGCACTTCCCTCCCAACCCTCATTCCATGTGACCCCCCAAAAGAAAAATCTTTTTATTTTTGTAGTTTAATGACTTTTGAAATTACAAGTATGAAACTTTGGACCAGTACTAAATAAAAATCACTCTCTTGTCCTGCTGCAGACAATTTGGCCATAGAGAATCAATTTCAATCAAATCTTTAAAGCTTTGTAGGTGTTCTACTCACTATTTCCAGAAGCTTTCAGAATTTTCACTTTAATATTCTTAAGTTTCACTACAATGTGTCTTTGTGGTGACTTTTCCTTCACTCTACGGGCCTGACCAATCTGAGTATGCTCATATTCTCACATGAAACAGCAATTCATAGCCCTAAGAATTTGAACACCCAATTATACGAAAGGTACACAAACATATACTCCTTAAACTAAAGGAACTCATGAATTTAAACAGAAAATTGGAATCCAGTCCATGCACTGACTGCCATCAAGGAGAAGCACAAGGTGCTAAGAGGTCCAGAGGAGTGAAACTTATTCCAATATGGGTTCTGGTAGCTTTCAGAAGACAAAGCCTCAGCTGAGCATTGAAGGCTATAAAGAGGTAGTCAAAGGAAGAAAGAGAGGAATGGCTTTCCAGGCAGCAGAAAAGGAACTAGTAAAGTCACAAGGCCTGAAAAAAATTAAAAGAGGTATATTGTATATTTCTAGAGTATAAGATAAGAAAATACAAAAGTAACACAAGTAAAAATGCAATAGATTATTAAGGCCTTTCAAGCTATGCTAAGAAGTGGAAAGTTTTATTCAAGAAAAGGGAAAACTATTGAAGAATTTCAAGAAAGATACAGCCATGTTTTTATAAAAAGATGTTCGGTTGTCTGACAATAACTATTTAGTGAAAATAAAACTAGAAGGAAGAAAATAAATGCCTGTTAAAACTCAAGACCAGGGGCCAGTCCAGTGGCATAGTAGTTAAGTTCTCGTGCTCCGCTTTGACAACCCGGGGTTCATGGGTTCAGACCCTGGGTGCGGACCGATGCACCACTTGTCAAGCCATGCTGTGATGGCATCCCATATAAAGTAGTGGAAGATGGGCATGGATGTTAGCCTAGGACCAATCTTCCTCAGCAAAAAGAGGAGGATTGGCAATGGCTGTTAGCCCAGAGCCAATCTTCCTCACAAAAAAAAAAAAATCAAGACCAAAATACAAATGCTGTAATTCTTCACTAGGGAGAGGATAGAAGTCCAGCAAAATGGTGACATGAGCATAGAGGACACAAAGAATATAGTTCAAGCCCCAGGGATGTTAACGACAGCTGACCAGGGGAGAGCCAAGTGGATTAGGGTAGGAATCCTAGCTTGGAACTGTACTACTGTGTCAAAAAGATGGTCACAGATGTTGATATTCACAAATACAGCCCTATTTATACATAGGCCACTTAAGTCACAGTGGGTGTGAGAAGAGTCAGGAACTGAAAGGCTGACATTCAGGGATAGATTCCAGTCCCAATAAAGGATGTGAAGAGGAACCAGGGACTCTGATGCTACAAAGCCCATAGTCTAAACACTGTAACAATTATCTGTTTCTGGACCTACTTCCATCACAATCACCCAGGACCAACTCAACTATCATCATTAATAAGGATGAATTTTTTAGACCTTTCTAATACAGCATTTGTCAACCAATTTTCCACAATGACATATCTGTTAATTAAGTTCCTCTTTGTCACATACAAGGAGTGTCACACCCAAGGACTACACTTTTACGTGAGCCACTCCCTCACATAGACATTAACTGTCTTTTAAATTGTCTGTATAAATGTGTAACACTGTGTTATTTTTCTCTTGTAGTCTCGTCCACAAATTGAGAGATGGTGAATGCATGTAAGAGAACTGTACTGCTGAAAGGGTTAGAGCCCATCAGTGATTATCATTTCAGCATGGTTAAGTCTTTACTGGCCGATGATTTAAAACTGACTACAAAAACTCAAAAAGAATATAATAAAATTCAGATTGCTGACTTGATGGCAGTAAAGTTCCAAGGAGCTGCCTGTGTTGTCAAACTGATAGAATTGTACAAACACATAGGAGAACTCAAAGAACTTGTTAAAATTCTTAAAAATGAAAAGTTAAAAGGTAATGAGGAAGAACTCTTCACTTTTACTCTTTCTGCACCATCCTCAACCTTGATTAGAACCCTGACTTAGTTATAGTTGAAACATCTCTTTCCCAATTTAGGACTCAGTAGCCATGGCAATGGTGGTACTTCAGATGCCAACAAGTTAACAATTTAGGGCATTCCCTTTCCTATAAAGGGGATTGATGTATGTTGGAAGGTGTATCTGGGGTGAGGATAAAGAACAAAAGACAGGGAGTTGACGAGAGGCTGAGGCTTCTAGTATGTTAGAAATGCTAGAAAATGACAAAAGAATAATTTAAGAATTGCAGTTCATTTAAAAACATTTACATTTAACAAATTAATGTGCCTGTTCTATTAGGCACATTTGCTCCATGATCATTATCCCCTCTAATAACAGATTCACAGCAGTACTTAACATAAAAACCTACCTCCAAGAGATGTGAAGAACTTACCCTCTTGTAAAATAACTGAGTAAAACCAAAAGTTTTAAAATTTCAGAGGCCAATATCACCATTTTGTCACCTCACAAATCCATGTCATATTTTCTTTTATGGGTTTCTGTAATTTTAACAGATGTTTTATAGAACATGACCAACCAGTCAGCATCATGAAAACCTTAGATTTTATTAAAAGGAAGTGATAGGGGAACAGAGTTGGGAAAGAGTTTGACTGAGGTACGTGGGAGTCAGAAGGACAAGAAGGACATGCTTACTGCTCAGGGAGTGAGTACGAAAACCACTGAGGAAGCATGAGGCAGTCTTCCTGCCTGTGTTTTTACTATTGGACCCCTTGTGCCAGGCCAGTTCAGTCAAGGTAGACAAAAGTGTACCTAGACCCACAGGCAGGAGCTGGGAGAAAATAGCATTGAAACTGCTTCAGCTGTCTTAGACCAGATGCTCTGTGTTTATGATGTCCTCTTTGTTTTTGCATCAGTTGCGATGAAAATGAGAAAAAAAGTATTAACTCCTTTGGAAAGGAGAAGTCAAGAAGCAGCAGGTGCTGCTACACCTGCACCCACCACAAGTGGAGATCTGACATCTGAAAGAGCAGAGGAGACTCTTGTGGCTCAGGTAAGCTTGAGGAAGAGAAGCAGTCTGGAAGCCTCACAGAAGAAACTCCGCTATGGTACTTGGCTCTTTATTAATATTTCAACAGCTCAGATTTACCAAGTTGAGGAATTACGGACCATTTATTTGGTGCCAGATAAAGAGCAAGGCACTATAAAAATTTCTATGACATAAATATGATGACATAATCCCCATTATCAAGATGAGTTAACAATCAGATTGGAAATATATCTTGGCCATGCTTTCATAAACCTAGATTTTCTAATTCCAAGACCAGTGCTCTTCCCATCACAACACAGAGGTGATTAGAGAAGTAATGTTTCCTTTTAAGCCAACCATCCCTCTTTTAATACTACCATCTATGTCCACTCTTACCTACTGGCCATCTCTTTAGGTGATAGGTTGGAACTCCGTGGAGTTTCCAAGGACACCACATTCCATATAAATAGAACGAACTACAAAGTAATGAAAATATGTTCTGCTTCTTTTAATACTGAAAACCATTAACAGGAAAATTAAATTACTTTCAGAAAAGAAAAAACACAACCAAAGAAAATACTGGAACAAAAAGGAATAAGGTGACCCGGGAGCAGATTCAACCTATCCTTCAGTAGCCAGCTTATCTGCAACAATGGGCATTCCACCGTCTCTCCAGATCTCATCATCAACTCCATCCTCCACTTCATTAACTGAGGTACACACTTCCTGTTTCTCTTTTCCAAGTTTTCTTCAACCTAGTAATAGTGCAGTCCACAGTTACTGTTGTTAGTCTCAAGTATAACTCTTGTTACTGATTAACTGGCTTTGGCAAAGGTGTTTCCCTTGTTATGGTAAACTGGTAACGCTGATGAGAAACCACATCCAAGAAAAGTCTAATCATTCATAGGAGATTGTCATAGGTAATATCTCAAGTCAGACCACTCTAAGTACTTCTGGTCTGTGGACTTAAACAGTGTGGCTCCATGTTCTATGGACTCATGATCCATCTTTGCCTGCTATACTTCCTATTACAGATAAAACAACTTCATGAAAGTACTCTGCTGCAGCTCAAATAAACCAGGCCACTGTGGAGAAAGGAGATTAGAGGTAAACAAACCTGTCCTCTGTTTTTCTGTTAGCATCCCAGCCATTGGGAAATGCTGTGGATACACAGTGGAGGACTTGGCTCTAATCAGATATCCTTTACCTGAGCCAATTTAGAATAGGGAATATGAGCCACTACATGTCTTTCTCATCACTTGTAATAGCAGAACACTATTTCTTGGGAGGAGGCAATATGAGTCGGACTCTCAAAATGGCCCTAGGTACACCAGGGATAACTGAAAACCCCAGTGTTTGTTGCTTGTAGTGGGCACCGTTCTCCATTTTCAATGCTATCCAAGTTGTTGTTTCACTCTTTTTATTTTCATTAGTCATTTAAGTGGGTAAAGGATATATTTGAATTTACTATTATATTTTAATCTATCTCTTATGTACTTCCTCAATGGCAATGGCCTTATCATCCACAGCTCTGTGCTGCTCTTGCTGAGGATCATGCTTTAATTCAGAAAGATTATTCTGTTTAAATGAGTGTGTTCTTAACATCCATGGCATTTTCTGCTACCTTATACTTCTGCTGGCTAAGCTATACCAGTTCATTAGCCTTTCCTTTCTGCTAAGCAATTCCTTTCTAGCCTGGTCCCAGCTCCAAATATCTGTGAAGATTGTTGTGCCCCAATGTTATGGTTGAGGTTTTAGTCATGAGAAAGTAACTTTGTATTCCTTGCTCAAACTTGTAAGTTTATTTTCCTATTTCTGTCCAACATAGAATCAGATAATGTAAATCCAATGCCAGGTAGCTGCCAGAAGGAAATGTTCTTCCAAAGGGCCCAACGACAGTGATGATACTGAAAGCAACAGAGCCATTCTAATATGACTCCCCAGAAAAGGGAAAAAACACAATTTTCATGCTACTGTGGGCTAGTATGATTTTTTCCAAGTGAAGGTTTTAATTTTTCCAAGTGAAGGTTTTAAACACCAACTTGAAAGAGAAATTCACACAAAAAAAGATCATTGCCATATCAGATTACTTTGAATGGAAAGGAATCCTGGAGATAAATGAAGCATCACCTCTGTCTGAAGCTGGTATTGATCAAAAGATTGAGGTCCCTAACAGCATTATCAAAAGAGCAAATGAAACTCCCAAGATTGATAATCTTTACAAGCAAGCATCAGGAACATTTGTGTATGGGTTGTTTGTGTTACATCAGGTAATCCCTTAAAATTGTTTTTCATTTTCTCCACCAACACCTGAAAGTAAGCCTCTTCGCTTGCCAAAGTCTGCTTGCTGATTGAATACTGGAACCCAAGATCCTCTTTTGACTAGAGGTAGGTGGTCAAGTTTCCACACAACAGGAAATGGGACCTATTACCCTTCTTCTACCCAAGATACCCCCTTGGAATTTCTTTGAAAAAGATTCACTAAGAAATCTTGTCATCATTATGATTATCTATTCTCAGCCACAATGAGCAAAGACAGTGCAGGGTCTAGATCAATAGGGACATGCTAGTAATTTTATCTCCTTAAACTCCAGTTCCAACTGGAGCTCACAGAATTTTATTTTGAATTTTTATAAATTTATGTTGAAGAATGGATTGCTTTACCAAGTTTGAATTCTGGATATGTATTCAAAGTAATAAATGGATTGTCTTATTTTCTCCTAGACACAAATACATTCAACAGCTAGTCATCTGCTCTAACCAATCAGTGCTGTCTCCTCTTATTCGTTTATCATAAAGAGATTATTGAAGAACAGAGAAATATTGAATTGCATGGTACTAGGAAGATAACGTAGTTTGATCCTGTCATTTACAAACCAAAAAATAAACAGGCACAGAGAATGTTACTGATATGTCCATGTCCAAATTCAGGGTAGTAGTTAGTAAAATTCATCCAATTCTTTCCTCCACCAAAATTTACGCTCTGCTATAAACTCTATAAGGACTTTCTCAGACAAGCAAAAAATGAGGGAATTTGTTACCAGGAGACCTGCCTTGAAAGAAATGTTAAAAGAGATACTTCAGGAAAAAGAAAAACATCAAAGTCAGAGACTCAAGTCTACAAAAAAAGAAAGGAAGTACACCAGAGAAGGAATAAATGAAGGCAAAATGAAATCATTTATTTTTCTCCTTCTTAAATGATCTAACACATGACAATTTGCTCAAAATAATAACAGCAATGTATGCATCAGTGATTATAGCTTATGGATAAGTGCAATGAATGACAGCAATGATTTCAGGGACAGGAGAAAGTAATTGGGAATACACTGATATAAAGTACTTGCACTACCTGTGAAAGGTTATATAGTGTTATTGAAAGAGGACTCAGATTTAATTGTAAATTTATATTTCAAACTCAAGGACAACCCTAAAACAAGTTTCAGAAAAGTATCATTGATATGCTAAGAAATGAACAAAATGTAATTGTATAAAATGTTCAATTAAAAATCAGAAAAAAAATAGAAAAAGAGTGGAAGACAAAAAATAACAAAAAAAAGTGCAATGAAAAGAAACAGTAACAAATACGGTAGATGCTAATCCAACATATCAGTAATCACTTTAAATATCAATGGTCTAAATATATGAATTGAAAAATAGAGATTGCCAGAATGGCTAAAAATTAAGAAACAAATACATGTTGTGTATAAGAAACTTACTTTTAATATAAAGACACAGATAGATCAAAAGTAAAGGGATGAAGAATGATATACCATGCTAATGTTAATCAAAAGAAAGCTGGATTTGTTATAACAATTTCATACAAAACAACTTCAGAACAAAGAAAATTATAAGGGATAGAGAGGGGCATTGCATACTGATAAAGGGATCAATTCCCCAAAAAGATATAACAATCTTAACACGTATGCTCCTAAGAGCAGAGTGTCAAAATGCGTAAGGCAAAGATTGACAGAACTACGAGGAGAAATAGATGAATCCACTGTTGCAGGTGGAGACTTCAACACTTGTTTATCAGTAATTGACAGATCCAGCAGGCAGAAAATAAATAAGGACATAACTGAACTAAACAACACCATCAACCAAATTAGACATAAGTGACATGTGCAGAGTACTTCACTCAACAACAGCAGAATGCACATTCTTCTGAAGCTCACATGGAACATTCACCAAGAAAGACCATATTCTGGGCCATAAAACATCCTTTAAGATACATAAAAGAATGGGAATTATACAATGGACGCTCTAAGACTACAATAGAATTAAACTAGAAATCAACAACAGAAAGATAGCTGAAAATCCCAAGATACTGTAAGATTAAAAAACATACTTCTAAATAATACATGAATCAAAGAAGAAGTCTCAAGAGAAATTTTTAAATATTCTGAACTAAATAAAAATGA
The DNA here is from genome assembly GCF_020826845.1 of Diceros bicornis minor. Lineage (NCBI taxonomy): Eukaryota > Metazoa > Chordata > Mammalia > Perissodactyla > Rhinocerotidae > Diceros > Diceros bicornis. Next base: position 63,541,557 of record NC_080743.1, read on the forward strand.
AAATACAACTTATCAAAATTTGTGGGATGGGGCAAAGCAGTGCTTAGAGTGAAATTTATAGCACTGAATTCATGTATTGCATCAGTATTGGAAAACTGATTCTAAAGTTTGTATGGAGAGGCAAAAAACCCAGAATAGCTAACACAATATTGATGTAGAAGAACAAAGTCAGAGGACTGGTACTATCTGACTTCAAAACTAACTATAAAGCTACAGTAATCAAGACAGTGTGGCATTGGTGCAAGAATAGGCAAACAGATCAATGGAACAGAATAAAGAATCCAGAAACAGACTCACACAACTACAGTCAGCTAATCCTTATAAAGGAGCAATGGCAATTCAATGGTGAAAGGACAGTCTTTTCAACAAACAGTGCTGGAACAACTAGACACCCAGATGCAAAAAAATAAATTTACAAATAGATCTTAAACTTTTCACAAAATTAACTCAAAAGGGATCATAGACTTGAATGTAAAACACAAAACCATAAAAACTCCTAGAACATAACACAGGAGAAAATCTAGATGACCTTGGGTATGTTGATGATTTTTTTGATATAACATGCAAAGCACAATCCATGAGAGAAAAATGTGATAAGCAAGACTTTATTAAAATTAATAACTGTTCTGAGAAAAATATTTTTCAGAGACTGAAATAACAAGACACAGGCTGGGAGAAAACAGTTGCAAAAGACGTTTCTAATAAAGGACTGTTATCCAAAGATAAGAACTCTTAAAACTCTTATGAACTCTTAAAACTCAACAAGAAAACATACAACCCAATTTGAAAATGGGTGAAAGATCTACATATTTAAATCCACTGAAACACAAATCCCACCCCAGACCATTTAAATCAAATCTTGATGTCAGGCCCACCTGGCATCTGTACATAAACTTTGTCCAAGAGCCTGCAGAAATGATATCTTTCTACCTGGACAGTGGTGGTGAGCACAAAAAATATAGAGGCTAACTGGGAGACCACTTGGATTTATCTACTTGATGATGGGAGTACTCACTGGTTGCATCCAGAGTCAAGCAGAATTTAGGCTCGTCAAACAGAAAGGCAGTGCTTCTGAAGGGTTCCCTGGAGGCAGAGAGATTATGTGGACTGAAAAGAGTCAAATACCATTCACCCAATGTATCTTGCATTCACTTTTTCCTTCTCCTGAAGCTCTCTGTTGAGGCTGGTGAGATAGGAAGACAAAAGATTAGATCCAGAGGGTTTGGATGCCACAACATTCCAGCTGGTCCTGACTGGAGGCCTAAGGGTAGGGTCCAATGGCATGAGGGTATCCTTTCAAATGGGAGGCAGGAAACCATCCTCCTCTGACTGGGGTGAAGCATGGCTGCCCTGGAGCAGGAGCGAGACAGAGAGAGAGCGTGAGCAGAAGTTTCTCGGTGCACTGGCAGACAATGAGGTGATGATGGAGACTCCACTCTCCCTGAAAAGTATAGTCATCACACGCAACACACACAGCACATATGGAGAGCCAAAACAACGGCTTCAACTTTATGAATAAATTGTGTTGAATTCACATGTGGCACCCCAGTGAATACAGGCTTCTGAGGCATTGTGGATTCCCAGATATCCTATGTCTTTAGGCCTTTTTCTATCAATATTGTTACATGTTATGATTTTTTTTGTCTCATTTTTCTTGCTATGTTATACCTATAAAAACCTAAGGCCAACAGTTCAGAAAGTAGATGTGCATCTCATCCTGGTTCTAGCCTTCTAAGACAGAACAATGTCTTTAAGGGCAAGAAATCCCTGAGACCAGTTAGTTCCTCTTGGTTAGATTGACTCTACAAGCCCCACAAAGATAACAGAGAACCTTGTTGAAAGGGCTATGCTATCATTGCTTCAGTGGATGAAATCAGTACCATCAGTAGTTTTGGTTCACCCTTTCATGTGAAATCTGGGGCTGTTTTGACTTCATGGTCTCTTCTTTCAGGTATTTTCCTCATATTTTATGCTTGCTTATTAGCCCCTGAGCATTCATTAATATCTGAGGGTCAGTGATTCTTGTTCTTCTTCATCTTCATGGTTTTCTGAAAACAAATTCAGAAATGTCCAGACAGAAGTTAAAAAGTGCCCCTTCTCCTGTTACAAACACAAAGGCTGATCTGAGCACGGAGACATCAATTATCTATGTGTGAAGTCAGGATACACTGAGAGAACTGTACTGAAAGTTCCATGTTTAACTTTAAAGAAATGTCTCCATCATGGCATGCTCTGATTTTAATTGGTCAAATGTCAAATATGTTTTGTCTCCATATCACTGGATACTTGTCCAGTTCCCCTCTGGAATTCTCTAGTTATATCCTCACTCTTTCCACTAATCTGGTTCACAGACTCAGTGGTTCTATATCCCCTCACAACTTTCACATTGACCCTACTCCATTCTTTAAAAGGAGGATAAAAAACCCTATGCCACACCCCTCTATACATCCCAGCACTTCATGGGTTCATCCAAGTTGGCTTTTACAGTGTAAGAGGGGAAAATTTTCTTTATGAAAAGTATTCTAGTATAAATCAACGTATCTACCACCAGAATCTACTATTTTAACTAAATAAACCCGAGAGAGTTAGGAATTTCATCCTTTTTGGAAGTACATTCATGAGCATTCCATTATTTGATAGTGATAGCTACCATGCAACACATTTTTTGACCCACTTTACAGATAAGGAAACAGAAATCCAGGAAGGATAAATCAATCACTCACCTACAGTTATTAAAGCCAATGATGAGGCAAGAACCTGAGAAACTCATGCTTAGACCAGGACTCTTTTCACTCTGACAAGCTGCCTCCTGTCACATCCTCCTTTCTGTGCTCTAACACCGGGTGGATGCTGCGTCCTAAACCAAAGGCCATGGTCCGTCAGGGAGGAATCAGACACTTGGAACACTATGACCACCACCTGGTGCATTTCTCCTCTCTGCTCCCGCCCAGCCAATCCTGGTACTGTCATGGCCCCAAATGTGACATGGAAACCAGGAGAGCTTTCTAAGTGTAATTCTGCCTCATTTTTGGTGAACCACATTTTTTTCCCTGCATTTTACATGCATTGACCCAGTGAAAACATGCTCCTGAGGCATTATAGACCCCAAGAGGTCTTGTAACTTCTAGGGTTCCTTCTCTAAATGTTGAGACAAAACATGAATGTTTACTTTGTATGTTTACATTCCTTTTTATGAAATACCTGCAAACAAGCTAAGGCCCACATGCAGAGAAGCAGATATGTATTTTACACTGAGTTCCAACCATACAGAAGAGAAGTCATCTCTGACAGTGCAAGAAATCCCTAGGCCTGGATAGTTCACTTTGAGTGAGACATACTACAGATACTACAAAGACAATACACAATCCAGATTAGTGGGGTGAATGAAACCAGTACAATCAGCAATTTTTGTTCCCTTGTACCAGGAAAGCACTACTTTTGACCTCTGGGCCTGTTCTTTCCAGAGCCTTCTCCATATTTTACTTGCACATTACCCTTCCTGATCTTTCATTATTACCTGGGGGTCAGTGATTCCAGTTGTTCTTCATCTTCATCTTCAAGATCTTCTGCAAACAAATTCAGAAAAGTCCATTTAGACATTAAGTAATTTCCCTTCACCCATTATAAACACAGGGGCCTATCTGGGCATGGGGACGTAAATTATCTATGTATGAGTTCAGAAAGATCTCATGTTTTGTCTTTAAAGAAAAGGCCTGCCACAGTATTCTGACTAATCAGACAAAGTGGCCCTGATCTGATGGATCACCAGAATGACATGCTTTGTGTTGAACCAGATGAAGAGCTAAACTTGTTACCCAAATGAAGAGATACTTTTCCAGCTACCCTCGGGGCTTCTTCAGGTGTATCCTCCCTCCTGCCACAAAGCTGGTTCCCAAGTTCAGTGGCTCTATGTCTCATCATGGCTTTCACATAGAATCTCCTTCTTTCTCTAAGGAGAAGAAAAATAATTCTGTCCCATGACTCTCATATATCTTCATACTTCATGGAGACTTCCATGTCTGCTTCTACTGTTTATGAGGAAAGATTCCCTCCATGTTAAATGCTAAACATTCTAGTGTAAACCAACATCCCACTCTCATATTCTACTACATTAAGAACTTAAATCAACCCTGTGAGTAACTTTATTCTTTTGAACATACACTCATGAACATTCCCTATTTGAATGCTATAACTACCATACAACTCATTGTTCACCATTTTAGAGACGAGGAAACAGAAATCCAGGAAGGATAAAGCAATCCCTGCCCACTATTAGTAAAGATGGCACTCAGGGTGGAGCCTGGGAACTTCCACACTTAGCTCAGGGCTCTATTTACTCTAACAAGCTGCCTCCTATCATGTCCTCCTTTCTGTTGGGTGGATGGTACCTCCTGCCCTAAAGGCCCCTGTCCATCAGGGAGGAAGCAGAAGGTTGGAACACTACAACTTCCACATTGTGCATTTCTCTTCTCTGCTCCTACCCAGCCAGTTCTGGTTCTGTCATGGCCCCAAATGTGACATGGAAAACAGGAGAGCTGGTAAAAGCAATATGAGTGGAGATGTGGAGTCTCTTGTGAGCCAGGGACCTTGGAGTGGCTCAGCACAATCAGGACCTGTGGCTACCTTACCTGAGCTGAGCTTGTGGGCAAGGTGCTCTGCCAGCCTCTGTCTCTCAGCCAATTGTTCTTGGAAGCCCTGTCCCTGGTAGTTGTCAAGGTCACTGTGGGTGAGGAGGTCCTTGAGTTACCAATCGAGTAGGAAAGACTTATCTCTCCCTTCCTATAACTTCTGGCATAACCAGGTCAGCTCTCATGCATGATCATGAATTAGGAAATCATATTTCCTAAGGTTGGATAGAAAATATGTCAGAATGGAAATGGGGTAGTGATAAGTGATAAGAACTTTAACAAAGATTTCTATGAATGCATTCCCAAGGAGCCTTCCAAGCAGAATTCTGGCACATGTTCAGTGACTGCTCATAATTTTTTTGAATATTTACATGCAGAAGAAAGTGAATTCCTGAAGCACTGTATATTTAGATCTTATGCCTTCTTCATATGAATTTTCTTTCTTTTTTTTTTTTGTTTAGTTACTTTTCTTTCTGTGAAATACCTGCCAATGAGCTAAGGCCAACAGTGGAGAAAGCAGATATGTAGTCCTCCCTGATTTTAACCATGTAGGGGAGAACAGGCGGTGTGTGTGTGGGCACACAAACCTATGAGCACTGTTAATCCCCCTGGATGACTCCATATTATTCAATTTAAGAAATTAATAACAAGTGGCAATCAATACAGCAACAGCAAAGAAAGCAAGCAACATTATTAAAAGAAATACTTTGCGGTTGACTGATTGAATGAAATAGGTATATTCAATAGTTTCTGTTTTTCCCTAAGATTTCCACATGAAATCTCCAAATATCACCTGAGCATTAACAATCCATGATTATCAGAGTTACCTCGGGGCCATTGACTCTTATCCTTCCTCATTCTTATGATCATTTTTTCTGCAAGTGAAGTCAGACAGAGCCAGTCACATTACACAGCTCCTGCTTCACACACCGCAAACACATGGAGCTGATATAATCATGGGGATATAAATATTTTCTGGGCAAAACCAGGATATTCTGAGAGGAACATTGCAGGAGGCCTCAAGATGTGTCTTGCGAGAAGTAGCTGGGCTTGCTTTCCTGAGCCATCGAGTATAGTTCCTGATCTGATAGATCATCAACACATGACCACTGCTTGAATACTGGACAGACAGTTAAACATTTTTTTTTCCCTAGAGATCATGGACAACTTGTCTCGCTGCTTTCTAGATGTGTTGTTTCAACTTGCCCAATCAGATACCCTAGTTTTTGTCGGTTTAGATGAGAACAGACATTGCAACTAGACTGATGGATGCCATCTATAAACTCTCATAAAGGAAAGAATCTTTGGTGCTTCAGAGTGCACAAATCCTTGGCCATTCTGGATAGTGGAGGGTGCAAGGGCCCAGCCTTGCATTCCACGAAAATTCTAATACAGGCATAGATAGTGGTGTTTATGTTCTGGTACACAGAAGGCTGCTTATCAACTACAAGCCAACTAGGAGGAGAGGGACTGGAGCTCAGAGAAGAGGAATCATGGTAAAAATATCTCCAAAGATATAGGCAAAACCATCAACTTCTTTGGACAGCCATAGATGCTCAAAACACTGTTCAGGAATAACAATTAGCAAGACAATTGAAGTAGAGATGACATGTCCCATTGTCAAAAGGTCTGTCAGACAAACTCAGTGCATAAGCAGTATGAGGGGCAGAGAGTCTGCCATGTACCCACATTCTCCTTGCTCTGGACTACCTTGGTTCTAACAGCTTGCATTCTCCAGTGAGTTCCACTATGACAGAAGTGTGACCTGGGACTAGAAAGAGTTTAAAGCTACCTGACATACCTGATGTTTGTCTTAAACCTGAGTCCTAGATTCTGATTCAAACCAAGAAGGTCTCTAAGATGTTTCTCTACCTGGACAGAGGAGTGAGTGCAAAGAATGTGGAGGCTACAGGGGAGAGCTTTTGGAGATTCATTCTCTTTACAATGGAGTACTCACTGGTTACATCCAGAGCAGAGCAGACATGCTCATCAGATGGGACAGTGGTACTTTTGGGAAGCTGGTGGGAGTCATACAAATCATGGTGACTGGAAGGAGTCAAACACTGTTCATTCAATGAGTCCTGATGCACATCATTTATTTCCTTCTACTTATGCCACTCCCTGCTGAGCCCAGAGGCACAAAGAGAACAGAATATTAAACAAGGAAGGATTAGATACCACGACTTCCCAGCTGGTCCTGATTGGAAGCCTAAGTGAGAGGTCACAGAAAGCAGAGGGGCTATCTCTTGAAAGAGGAGAAAGAAAACAATCCTCCTCTCACTAGGGCAGAGTATGGCTGCTCTAAGGGCTGGAGGCAGGGAGAGCAGCATGTACTCAGTGCACTGGCCAGATAACATGCTGATGAGGAAGGAGATTCAACTCTCCCTGTATGGAACAGTCATGACATGCAACACACAATGAGAACTATAACAATGGCTCTCCCTTGTGCATAATTTTGTTGAATTTCATGTACACTGTCCCAATGAATCCAGGTTCCAGAGACATTGTCAACTCCCCAATATTTTGTTCCTTCCAGGCCCTTTTCTTTCCATATTGTGATATAATATCAACTTTTTTTTTTCCAGTTACATTTCTTGCTGTGAAGTCCCTGCCAACCTTGCAGAAAGAAGATATACATCTCTTCCTAGTTTTCCTCTTACAGGAGAGAACACGTGGTCTCCCTCAGTGCAGGAACACCTGAGATTAGTTCACCTTGCACCAGACTGACTCTAGGTTACAAAACTTGAGAAATTAGTGGGAAGTAGAAACCAATATAAGAACTGCCAAGACAACCTTCTTAAAAGGGATATTCGTTTTTTGCTGAGTGAATAAAATAGGTGTGTTCAGCACTTTCTATTTTTCCTGGATCTGACATCTCCAGATGTCACTATTGCATTGACAACCCATGATTATGAAGTACCTGGAGACCATTGGCTCATGTCTTTCCTCCTCCTCATGATCCTTTTGATTTCCTGCAAATAAGTTTAGACAAGGCCAGTCATATCACACAGTTCCCACATCACACATTATACAGAGGTCTTTGCAAGCATAGGGATATCAGTATTCTCTGGGAAAAAAAAACAGGATCTTCTGAGAGGAACACTGCAGGAGGCCTCAAGTTGGGCCTTGTGAGAGGTGGCCAGGCTTGCCTTCCTGACCCATCAAATGAACTGACTCAGACCGTGGATCATCATCACCATGTCCTCTGCCCTGAGTCAAGCAAACAGCAGTTAAACAGGTCTTTTTCCCCAGAGATCATAGGGAACATGTCTTGTAGCCTTCAATAGATGCTTCTGAAAGATTCAGCTTTGCTCCAACAGACACCCTAGTTATTGTTGAGATAGATGAGATTATATACTAAGACTAGACTGATGGATGAAACCTATACACCCCAACTAGGAAAGAATATTTGGTGTTTTAGAGAGGCCAAGATCCTTGGCAATTCATAGAGGTGGGGACACCAGGGCCCATGCATTGTTTCCAGGGAAAACTCCAGACATAGAAAGACAGGTGTCTTTGTTTTGGTACTCAAATGACTGCTTAGCAAGGACAAGATATCTTAGAAGTGAGAGAGACTGGATTTCAGAGCTGAGGAACCATGGTAACAACATCTCCAAAGATATAGGCAAGATTGGAACCTACTTGGACAGTCATTAATGCTCGGTTCAGGAACACAATTAGTAAGAAAATTGTGGGAGAGATCAGAGGTCCCAAAAGAAGGAGCTCATGCAGACCCCCGCTATGCACATGCATTGGTGGTGGCTGAGAGTTTACTATGATCTCTTCAATCTTCCCACCCTGGTTTGCCTGGTGTTCATCACTCAATACTTGGCATTGGAAGCAAGAGTGACAGAGGTTTGGCCTGGGGCCAGGAAGAGTGTAAATCTACCTGACTTACCTGATATCTGTGCTTAAAACTGAGTCCTAGATTCTGATTCAAACCAAGATGGGTCTCCAGGGCCTCCTGGCAGAGACATCTCCGTAACTGGACAAATGAGTGAGGCAAAAAGAATATGGAGGCTACCTGGGAGACCATTTGAAGCTTTATTCTCTTTACAATGGAGTACTCACTGGCTACATCCAGAGCAGAGGAGACATGCTCATCAGACAGGATGGTAATACTGTCGGGACAGTGGCAGGAGTCAGATAAGTCATGGTGACTGGGAAGAGTCAAACACTGTTCATCCAATGAGTCCTGAATCACATCATTCATTTCTTCCTTCTCCTGTAGCTCCCTGCTGAGCCCAAAGGCACAAAGAGAAAAGAATATTAAACAAGGCAAGATTGGACACCAGGACTTCCCAACTGGTTCTGATTGGAAGGCAAAATGAGAGGTCACAGAAGGCAAAGAGGCCATCCCTTGAAATAGGAGGAAGATAGCAATCCTTCTATGACTAGAACTAAGTGATGCTACCAAGGTGGTGGGAGAGAGAGCAGCAGGTGCTCACTGTACTGTCCAGATAAAAAGTTTCTGAGAAAGGAGACTCAACTCTCCCTGGATGGTACAGTTATGACACACAGCACACAGTGACAACCACAACAGCTCCTACAACTCCAAAGCATAAGTTTTGTTCCACTCTTCTTACAGAGGTGCAGTGAATAATGTCTCCTGGGGCATTGCTGACTCCCAGAGATCTCATGCCTTCTAGGCCTCTTTCTCTCAATATTGTGACACAATATGAATTTTTTTGTATGGTTATATTTCTTGCTATGAAATCTCTGCCAACAAACAGGCCAACTGTGCAGAAAGAAGATATGCATCTCATCCTGGTTTTCCCCGAATAGAACAGAACAGGTGTTCTCCCTGAGTGCAGGAAATTTCTGAGATTGGTTAGTTCACCTTGTGTCAAACTGATTCTAGGTTACTAAACTTGAGAAGTTAGTAGAAGGTGGAAACCAATGTAAGAACTCTCAAGAAAACAGACAGCAATCTTAAAAGTGATAATTTGAGGCTGGGTGATTGGATGAAATAGGTATATTTGGCACTTTCTGCTTTTCCCTGGATTTGAGATCTTCAGATGTCATTACATTCACAGCCATGATTATCAGAGTTATCTGGCGGCTATTCACTTTTCTCTTTCCTCATTTTTCTGATCCTTTCAAGTTTCTGCAAATAAATTCAGACAGGGCCAGTCACAATAAAAAGTTGCCTCTTGACACATTACAAACCCAGGGGTCTATTTAAACACAGGGACATAAGTATTCTTAGTGTGAGAACAGGATATTCTGAGAATATTCTAGGAGGCCTCAGGTTGGGCCTGAACATTTTCAGGTCTCAAAGGTGACCAAGCTTCCTTTCTTGAGTCATTGGGCAGACTGTCCTTGACCTGGTAGATCAATATCACGATGTCCTCTGCCCTGAATCTGGGCAAACATTAAACACATCTTTTCTCCTAAAGGTCATGAGGAGCTTGTTCGGTTGCTGTCTAGAAATGTTTCTGCAAGATTCAGCTCTTATTCCATCAGATAACCTGATTGTTGTTCATTTAGATGAAGTTATACACTGAGACTAGACTGATGGAAGGAATTTATTCATCCACAAATAGGAAAGAATATTTGGTGCTACCTAGAGAACAGGATTCTTGCCATTCAAAGAGGTGAAGGGTGCCAGAGTCCATGCCATACCTTCAGGGAAAATTCCAGACACATTCAAGAGATATTTATCTTTTGGTACTTAGATGGTTTCTTATTGAAGACAAGCCAACTTAGAAGAGAGAGAGACTGCAGCTTGGAGTTGAAGAACCATGGTAAGAGGGTGACAGAGATTAGGCCTGGAACTAGGAAGAGTGCAAAACTGCCTGATGCATCTGATGTCTACCCTTAAAACTGAGTCCTAGATTCTGATTCAAACCAAGATAGGTCTCTGGGACCTGATGGAAGAGATGATATCTCTCTATCTGGACAGAGGTATGAGAATATGGAGAAAGAATATGGAGGCTAGCTGAGGGCACCAGTTGGAGCTTTATTCTCTCTATGAAAGGAGTACTTACTAGCTACATCCAGAGCAGAGCAGCCTGCATGCTGATCAGACAAGAAGACAGTGGTGCTGGGAGGCTGTTGGGCATCAGACAGGTCATAGTGACTGGAAAAAGTCATATGGCATTCATCCAGTGAGTCCTACAGGACTTCATTCCCTTTTTCCTTCTATACCTCTCTGCTCAGGCTAGTGGGATAAAGAATATGATTAAACCAAGAGGAATTGGATACCAGATTCTTAGGTGGTCCTCACTTGAAGCATGAGGAGTGGTCACAGAAGGCAAGGGACAGTTCCCTCAAAGAGAAAGAAAACAATCCTCCTATGATGACGGCAGGGTGTGCCTGCCTTGGAGGGCAGGAGAGAGAGGAGGAGGTGCTCAGTGAACCGGCTGGATAACATTTGATAAGGAAGGAGACTCAATTCTACCTGTATGGTATAGTCATGTCACGCAGCATACACGGAGAACCAAAACAGTGGTTCAATCTTGTTTGGAAATTGTGTTGAATTATTCATACAGCAGCCCAGGGAATACAGGTTCCTGAGACATTGTAGATTCCCAGAGATCCTGTGCCTTCTAGACCACTTCCTATCAATATTATGACATGACTTGATTTTTTTTTTGTCTAGTTACATTTCTTACTGTGAAATCCCTGCCAACAAGCTAAGGCCAACCATGCAAATAGCAGATATGCATCTTGTCTGAGTTTAGCCATGTAGGAGACAACAGACGGATTCTGCCAGCAGAAAAAATTCCCTGAGACTGGTTAATTTCCCTTAGGTAAAATTGACAAGTACCACAAAGACAATTGACAATCTTTTTAGAAGGCTATTTCCTTACTGGTTAAGTGAACGTAATCATTCAATCAGCAGTTTTTTTACCTTTGCATTCGAAATCTGTAGCTACTTTTGACCTCTTAGTCTGTTCATTTGGGGAACCTCCTCATGTTTTACCCATCTTCTTCCAGGCTCTGATCATTCACTGTTACCTGAGGTCCAGTGATGCTTTTTCTTCTTCATTCTCCTCATCTTCATGATTTTCTGCAAACAATTTCAGAAATGTCCAGTCAGGCATTAAGCAGTTCCACATCACCCATTACAAACGCAGTGGCCTATCTGGGCTTGGAGATATAAACACCTACATATGATTTCAGGATACAGTGAGAGAATTGTACTGAAAGTTCTCTTATTTTGTATTTAAATAAATGGCCTGGCTTTCTTTATGACCAATCAGATAAAACTTCTCTATTCTAGTGTATCATCATCACAGCATGCTCTGCCTAAAATTGGAGAAAATGTTAAAACTGTCTTTTGTTCCCAAGATCACCATATACTTGGCCAGCTTCTATCTGGACTCCTAATGCCATATCATCCATATTGGCATAAAGCTGGTTCCTAGGGACAGTGGGAACTTTCTCCAAGCAGACAATAAACAATCCTCTTGCTCTCCCCTCAAAACGTCTGGAGAGACTTCCAGTTTCTGGTCCAGCATGTAAGGATCTTGGAAGTCATCACCCCTGTCTTCACAACAAGAAAAAACCTGAACCAACTGAAATTAACCACTCTTCTTAGTTCCATTAGAGAATGAAGGTCAGAGGGCAAACCACTGCCCCAAAAACTGGAGATACAGACAGGCAAGATGACTACAGAGAATTACTACTTACTGGAGCAGAAACTCAGGAGCAAAAACCTGGGTGGAAACCAGTAACAGCGTAGCAAAACTTAAGGTATAATTGACTAATTGCTGGAGACTCTGTGTGGAGAAGTTTGAGTTGAAAACACCAGGGGAGCAGTCTTAGGAAGGCCCCCATGCTTCTGAAGAGATATATTCCTGGGAGAACTACCAGTTTCTTGCAGTGGAGACTGCAGAAAAATCCCCTCTTGCTTCTGGCCAGGGGAGGGGAAAGTAGCCATTTTGAAATACATCCAGAGCATTCTGTTTTTCTTGACAAGGCCTGCCTTCTAAGAAACTATTTTACCAGACCCTACCCAACTGAGATTTTAGCAGATCCTAACTGACCTGGGGGGAGGGTAAAGACCCAATTCCAGCCCCAACTAGCCTTCTTTTTTCACCTAAAGAGTGTTGAGGGAGAACCCTGAGAAGTACTCGTGCAGGTCACTCCCAGGGTCACAGGCTCACTGAAGACAGACCTAATCACAGGACTGTAGAATGTTTCCACACACATAAACCTCAGCACTGTATCAGTAGGGCTCCTATATGATAACAGAGTAATACAATTGAAAAAACTGCAAGACCTCATTTAAGCAGAAATCTCTAGGGAAACTCAAGACAAGAGAGGAGACAAAAACAAGAATGCCAGAGGAGATTTAAGCCTCTGACACCTACAGCTACACTAAACAGTAAAAACAGCCTAACCCCTAGCCAGATAAAGACAAAACCTCATACTAAGGCCCGCTTACCTCAAATCCTTTTACCCAGTACAACATGTTTGACGTCCAACAAAACATTAAAAGACATACTATAAGACAAAAAACACAGTTTAAAGAAACAGAGCAAGCATCAGAAACAGACTCAGCTATGGCAGACCGTAATTATCAGACCAAAACTTTAAAACGACTATAATTAATATGCTAAGGGTTCTAATGGGAAAAGTGGACAGCATGCAAGAATATATGGGTAATGTAAGTAGGAAGATGGAAATCTGAGAAAGAATTCAGAGGAAATGCTAGAAATCAAAAACACTGTAACAGAAATGAAGAATGTCTTTCATGGGATCCACAATAGATTGGACATGGCTGAGGAAAGAATCAGTAAGCTTGAAAAATATCAGTAGAAACTTCTAAAACTGAAATGCAAAAGGGAAAATGAATGAAAAAGAACAGAATATGCAAGAACTATGTTACAATTACAAAAGGTGTAAGATATGTGTAATAGGAAATCAGAAGGAAAGGAAAAAATAAGAAATATTTGAAGCAATAATGACTGAGAATTTCCCTAAATTAATTCTAGACACCAAATCACAAATCCAGGAAGTGCAGAGACTACCAAGCAGGGAAATGCCAAAAAATACCAAAAATACCAAAAAAATACCAAAACATCTAGGAATATGATACCTAAACTGCAGAAAACCAATGGCAATAAGAAAATCTTAAAATAAGCCAGAGGAAAAACATCTACCTACAGAAGAGCAAGGATAAGAATTATATCAGACTTGTCTGCAGAAACCATGCAAGCAAGAAGAGAATGGAGTGTGAGAAAAAAAACCTGCCAACCTAGAATTCCGTATCCAGTTAATTATCCTTCAAAAGCAAAGTAAAAATACAGACTTTTCCAAACAAACAAAAATTGAAAGAATTGGTCACCAGGAGACCTGTCTTGCAAGAAATGTTAAGGGGCCAGCCCAGTGGTGTAGTGGTTAAGTTTGAGCACTCCGCTTTGACGGCCCAGGGCTCGTGGGTTCAGATCCCGGGCACAGACTTATGCACCACTCATTGAGCCATGCTGTAGCAGGCATCGCATACATAAAATAAAGGATGATAGGCATGGATGTTAGCTCAGGGCAATCTTTCTCAGCTAATAGAGGAAGATTGGCAACAAATGTTAGCTCAGGGCTAATCTTCCTTACAAAAAAAAAAGAAATATTAAAAGAATTCCACAGAACAAAGGAAAATGATATAGGTCAGAAACTTGGAACTACGCAAAGAAAGGAAGAGCATTAGAGAAGGAATAAATTAAAACAAAATTGTTTATTTATCTTATTCTTGATTAACCTAACTGATAACAGTTCAAAATAATAGCAGCTATAATGTACTCAATGACTACAGGTTATGAATAAGTGAAATTAATGACAGTAATGCTATCATGAATGGGAGGAATGAATTGGGAATACTCTGTTACAAGGTACAGGCACCTTCACACGTAATGATATAATGTTATAAGAAAGAGGACATGGATTAGTTGTAAATGTATATTGCAAACTCAAGGGCAACCACTGAAAAAGATTTTTTTTAAAGCAAAAAAAATATAGAAGTATGATTGATATGCCAAGAGAGGAGCAAAAAATGGAATCACATGAAATTCTTATTTAAAACCAGAGAAGGCAGAAAAAGAGTGAAAGACAAAAAAAGAAAAAAAGCAATGACTATAAAACAGTAACAAATATGGTAGATATTAATCCAAGTATTTCAATAAACACCTTCAACATCAATTGTTTAAATAAAATTAAAGATTAAATTAAAATTTAAAGATAGACTGTCGGAGTGGATAAAAAAATAAGACTTAATTATATGTTTTCTATAAGAACTCCACTTTAAATAAAAAGACACAGAATAAAAGTAAAAGGATGGAGAAAGATATACCATACTAATACTAATCAAAAGAAAGATGAAATAGCTATATTAATTTCAGACAAAGCAGACTTCAGAGCAACGAAAATAATCAAGGACAAAGAGGACAAAAAAGAGGTCAGTTCTCCCAGAAAATATAACAGTTCTGCACCTAGCAGAAGAGCACCAAAATACATGAGGCAAAAACTGAGAACTGCAAGGAGAAATAAATGGATTCAATATTATATCTGGAGATTTCAGCACCCCCCTGTCAGAAACAGACAGATCCAGTAGGTAGAAAATCAGTAAGGACATAGTTGATATAAACAGCACCATCAATCAACTGGATATAATTGACATTTATAGAATACTCATCAAACAATAGCAAAGCACATTCTTCTCAAGTTCACATGAAACATTAACTAAGACTGGACCCACTCTGGGCCGTTAAAACACACATTAACAAATATAAAACAGAAAACATACAAAATATGCTCTCAGACCACAATGGAATTAAACTAGAAATCAATAACAGAAAGATAGCTACAAAATTCCAAAATATCTGTAGATTTAATAATATACTTCTAAGTAACACACAAGTCAAAGAAGTCTCAAGAGAAATTTTAAAATATTTTGAACTAAACAAAAATGAAAATACAACCAAAATTCATGGGATACAGCAAAAGCAGTGCTTAGAGGAAAATTTATAGTATTGTATTGCATATATTAGAAAAGAAGAAAGATCTAAAATCAATAACCTAAGTTTCCATCATAGGATACTAGAAAAAGAAGAACAAATTAAATCTAATGTAAGCAGAAGAAAAAAAGTCATAAAAATTAGAACAGAAATCAATGAAATTGAAAATCAACAAAAAAGAAAATCAACAAAACCAAAAGCAGGCTCTTAGAAATGCTCAATAAAATTGATAAACTTCTAGCCAGGTTAATTAAGAAAAAAAGAGAGAAGATACAAATTGCTAATATGAGGAATGAAAGAAGGATTCTCGCTACTGATCCCATGAACATTAAATGGATAATAAAGGAACATTATGAACAGTTCTATGCCCCAAAATTTGAAATGGATCATCACTTGAAAGACACAATCTACCAAAACTCATACAAGAGGAAACAGATAATCTGAACAGGCCTGTATCTACTACAGAAATTAAAACAATAATTAATAACCTTCTAAAACAGAAAACACTAGGCCCAGATAAATTCACTGTTGAATTCTATCAAACATTTATGGAAGAAATTATGTCAGTTCTTTACAGGCTCTTCCAGAAAATAGAAGCAGAGGGAATACATTCCAACACATTCTTTGAGGTCAGCATTATCCTAAAATCAAAACTAGACAAAGACATTACAAAAAGGAAAACTATAGGCTAACATCTCTCATGAACATAGGTGCAAAAATCATCAACAAAATTTAACAAATTGAATCCAGCAAAGCATAAAAAGAATAATATACCACAACCCAGTGAGATTTATTCCAAGTATGCAAGAGTGGTTCAACATTCAAAAATCAATTAATGTGATTCACTGTCCATCAGGGAAGAAGCAGACAGCTGGAATACTAGGACCTCTACCCAGGGCACTTGTCCTCTCTAGTCCCATACCACCCATCCTGGTCCTGGTATGGCCCCAAATATGACATGGAGACCAGAATAGCTGGCTACACAAACAAACAAAAAAATCCCTTGTGAGTGGAGTCTCTTGGAGCAGCTTAGTGCAATCAAGCCTGTGGCCGCCCTACTTGGGCTGAGCTTTTGGTCAATGCGCTCCACCAGCCTGTGTCCCTCAGCCAGTTGCTCTCGGAAGCCCTGCCCCTGGTAGTTGTCAGAGTCTTCGTGGGTGAGGAGGCCATTGAGGTGCTGACTGAGGAGGATAGAGATGTCTTTTTCCCTTCCTGTAACTTCTGCCGCATCTGGGTCAGCTCTGGAGCATGATCTTGAATTAGGATATCATTATTTCCTAAGGCAGAACAGAAGAGAAAATTTAAAAATGCAAACAACTGAACAACAGATTATACAGGCTTTAGGGGCCAGCCCTGCGGCTTAGAGGTTAAGTGCCTGCGCTCTGCTACTGGCGGCCCAGGTTCGGATCTGGCGCGCACTGATGCACCGCTTGTCCGGCCATGCTGAGGCGGTTCCCACATACAGCAACTAAAAGCATGTGCAACTATGACATACAATTATCTACTGGGGCTTTGGGGAGAAAAAAGGAAAAGAAAAAAAAAAGGAAGAGGATTGGCAACAGATGTTAGTTCAGGGCCGGTATTCCTCAGCAAAATAAAAGAGGAGGATTGACATGGATGTTAGCTCAGGGCTGATCTTCCTCACAAAAAAAAAAAAAATTTCATAAAGACTTTAATGGAGATTTCTGTGAGAATATCCCCAAAGAGCCTTCAAAGTAGAATTCCGGCACATGTTTGGTGACCTGCCTGTGGCAAAGAGCAAGGAGAAGGTAAAACAAAGGTTTCCTCTGTATCAGAGAGTACTCCTGCATGATTCCTTGACATCCCATTCATCTTTTTCTTCTGTAAACAAAACCAAACGTCTTCCTAAACCTGCTACATAAAGATGTCCATTCAGTTCCTGACTTCAGCCATGTCCATTTCCATGTAAAAATACACATAGTGCATTACGGAGTGAAGGGATACAAAGCCAGACACAGCAATGTGAACATGTACAGCTGGTGTTAATCGGAAAGAACAAGAGAACGACAGAGCTGAGAAGATAGTTTTTTTTGTTTAATTAAAGTATAATCGACATACAATATCCTGTTTGTTTCAGGTGTACATCATAGTGATTCAAGATTTATATACATTATGAGATGATCACCATGCTAAGTCTAGTTACCGTCTGTCATCATACAAACTATTACAATATTATTGACTACATTCTCTTTGCTGTACATAACACCCCCTCGACTTATGTATTTTATAACTGAAAGTTTGTACTTCTTAATCCCCTTCACCCATTTCACCCACCCCCCAACTCCTCCCTCCTCTGGTAACCACCAGTTTGATTCCTGTATCTGTGAGCCTGTTTCTGTTTTGTTTGTTCATTTGTTTTGTTTTTTTAAATTCCACATACAAGTGGAGAAAAGGAACCCTCATACACTGTTGATGGGAATGTAAATTGGTACAGCGGCTACAGAAAGCAGTAGGGAGGTTCTTCAAAAAAAGATAGCATTTTTTTGAAAGAAAGGATGACAAGCCATAGTCAGTGAGGTGATTGTGATTAAAGGTAAATGAGGTGGTGATTGCACAACATTGTGAGTGTACTAAATGCCACTGAATTGTTCACTTGAATTTGGTGAATTTCACGTTATGTGAATTTCAGCTCAATAAATCATATTTTTGAAAAAAGAGTGAATGAGCTTCTGAATAATTGGAGTCCATAATTCACCAATTATTTTTCTCTAATTGTTTTATAAATATTTCTGCACATGTGCCTGCCATGTACATTTCTGCCTTCTACTGGCCCAAAGTTGCTCCTTGCCCCACTTCAGAGATTCCTACCCCCTTCCCCCCAGCCTCCCCACACACACTCCCCTTAGCTGAGCTTCTCAGCTAGCGCCCACTGCTCTGCCAGCTTCCCCTCCTCAAGATGCAGCTTCTCCCTCAGCACAGATTCAATGAGGTCTTGGTACTCTCCACACTGAGAAAAGACAGAGGGGCCTGCTCAGCGGAAAGCTGGCCATGCTGCTGTGGTCACCGTCTTCAAGGGAGGACGCAGGGTCCATCCCGGGACAGACATAACCCCAGCACCAGGCTCTACGCTGGGATTTCCACATCTTATTCCTCAGCCTCCCAACTACTACGCGGCATTTGGTTACTCCCCATTTTAGAGCTGAGGAAAGAGAAGCTCCAAGGCACAGAAAGTAACTAGACAGATTAACTGGTATTTGGCAAGGTCAGTATTCACATCCCCTGAGACTGACCCTGAGTCCTGGGCCACTTTACCAAGCCTTGCAGGCTCTTAAGGGAAACACTGAGCAGAGGCATGGAGTAGCGATTTCCTGTATGCTTGGGAAAGCCCCGGGGACTATACTGACTGTTGGTTCCCTTGAGCTCAGAATTTCAAGCACAAGTACCTCAAAGATAAAAAAATTTATGTGGATGCAATTCTGTAGAAAATAATGCATTAGACTATAAATTCCTGAAGGAAATATGCACGGATATTAATAAAGTTTGTGTTAAACTAAAAGTAGTAGAGGGAAGAATGAATAAATAGTGTTTATTCTGTGACAGGAACTGTTTTAAGAGCTTTACAGAAATCACTCGTGTGATTCATTGCAACCAGTCAAAGAAGTAGGTACTATGACAGCACTGTATTAACCGAGGAGGAATCTGAGGCTCAGAAAGATAAGCAGCTTGGATTGGAGCCCAGGAAGACTGGCCCAGAGTCTGTGCTCTTCACCACTGCACCATGTTACCTTGACACCCAGGCTTAAGTGATATCTTTCTTCATCATCTTCAAAATTTGTTTCCTACAGTTATGCTATGATTATATATGATTAAGTATATATATGATTATGTTATGATTATATAACTTAGTTTGTCCTTTCCTGAAATTTCATCTCTTCACGTTTTTAAATGGCAGGCTTCAATTTTTCCCTGTATCAGTCATTTTTAATCACCACCCCCACAGGGCTTATTGAAAAGCAATTGTAGGACATGACACAAATTCAGGCTCAGAATTGTCAAGACTCCTTCTAAACACTCCATTGTGCAGGTGCCCAGGTTCTCACAATGCCTTTCATCACTACAGCCCGCTCTTACTGAACAGGCAATCGAGCTTCCAATTTTGAGGCTGACCGGGGGAGGGAAGGGCCTGCCTCACACACTGGCTTGAGTTCTTCCTGGGGCTAGAGGTCTCCTCCACCTACCCTCATTCTCACTTTGGGCACATGTCTCACAGCCTAGACTCTCAAGGTCACCTGGACCTGCTGGCAGTCCTGCATCCCTGAGGGTTCACCAGCTGAGAGAGACAGAGGGGGTGGTACACAATCTCTGATTTTCACAGAAACAGCCTCAACCTCAACACAGGTGTCCGATGGCTTCCTTGGACTCAGGAAGAAGAGCCTGTGCCCTGGAAGCAGGGCTTCCCTCTCACCAGGCTGTTCTCTGTCTTGACGGAGTCACTCACAGATACCACAGTTTCAGTGAAGAGCAGCCTCATCTTTAAGCGCCTTTAAAGCAGGTCCTATCACCTGTTTTCCCCAGTGTGGACTATCACCCGCTTCCGTAGTGTAAGTAGCACAGTGCTTTGCCGCCGGGACCTCAGAGAAGCCTGAACTGATAGAGTTCACTAGTTCCAGACATTTAGGCCAACAAGGATGTGGGATCTGATACAGGACAGAAAGGATGCTGAGAGAAACAGTCTAGCCCTTTCCGGAGAGAAGCAGGCAATTGTGTGGCTGCACCAGCAATCGATGTCTGGAACTTTATTCTAATTCCATCCTATACCACACTGCAAACCTGAAAATGTTACTAAACTCTTTGTGCCTCAGTATCTCCATCCCCAGCAAACTGAGGGTAAAATACCCACTTCTACCTTTCCTGGATTTTGTCAGAATGAAATTTATTTGGACAAAGGGAATAGAAGATAAAGTCTGAAGAGTTTTTAGTTTCTTAGATGGAAGACAGTGATCAATCATCCCTTTGGTGACCATGGCCCTGAAGGACTTAGTGTATTTCTGCAGTTGGTTGGCCAGGGAGTAGGCAGTAGCTTGGGATACAAGGAATTTCTCTGTGAGGTCTTGGAAGTCCTGCTCGCTTTTTGCCAGCTGGGAACACAATTCCTGGTTGATTTCCAGGATTGTAATTTCTGCCCTCGGATCAGACAACGGGCTAAGACATACTGCCATGGTGACGTGTGGCAGAAGAGGTAGAGCCAGGGACTGGTAGAGAAATCCAAACACATAAGGTTAAAAGCAAGTGAAATCACATAGGTTCCATCAGGCCTGAGGGGTGATGATACAGGAATTCTTAACTTATTGTTGGAAACAACTTGATCAACACTTGAGAGTCTGTAACTGCAAAAACAAGGTTCAAGATGCCAGAGCTCAGAGCCCAAGTCACTGCCTGTAGCTCAGACTCAGACAAGAGTGATGATGGAGAGTAGACTCAGCGTGCCAATTGACGGTCTGGAGTCACAATAACAGAATTGGAAGGTGATGGGGTGTCATGGAATCTTAGGAGCCCCTGCCTTCCAGTTGCCTGGGCCACGCTGATACACAAGGCCACCTGGTTTCTTCTGAAGACCATTGAGCTGTCTACCCTTGTGCTGATACCACCGACCTATCTCTTTCCAAAAAATATCTAAGCATAATTCTCACTGCTCATTCTTGTGTCTATATAAAAACATCAAGGCAGAAATAGTTTCCTAACAGGTTTTATTTTTTTAAGCACTGTCATGAAGTCACCCCACCTTCTCTTTAAATTAAAACAGATCTTAAGGCTTTTCCACATGTGAAAGATGTCCAACTTCTAGATTCTCATGATGTTATTCTCTGGGTCTTCTCCAGTTTTTTCTACATCCATTTAAGTGTAGGACAAAAAGCAGAGTATAATACTAAGTGAATAATTAATTTTAATTGTTATTATTTATTTATTTTGTGAGCAGATCAGCCCTGTGCTAACATCTGCCAATAATCCTCTTTTTTTTGCTGAGGAAGACTCACCCTGAGCTAACATCCATGCCCATCTTCCTCCACTTTATATGGGACGCTGCCACAGCATGGCTTCCCAAGCAGTGCGTTGGTGCGTGCCAGGGATCTGAACCGGTGAACCCCGGGCAGCTGCAGTGGAGCACGCTCAGTTAACCACTTGCGCCACCGGGCTGGCCACAATAATTAATTTTTAAAAATGCTTTCTATCCCAACTCTCAATGTTCTTCTTGCTGCATCCCTGTGTTATGTTGGCTTCTTATCCCTCACTGGGGCAGCATGTTGGCTTTTCATCAAACTTAAGTGTGACATCCCTACCTCCTAAAAATCCTTCTCTATGTGTGGGTTCCTTTTTTGGTTGTTTTTTTTTTGTTGATGTTGTTTTTTTAATGTTACTATTAACAATTTACTATAATGTTACTATTGACAATTTCATAATTGTCACTTATGGATTTCATTCTAGTCCATCAAGAGCTCTTTCCAGCTGTCAAAACTTTATGTATATGTCCTTGCATACGTGTAGTGACCATCTATTTTGGAAAGACTTATAAACCTGGTGTTATCTTTTTATATTCATTCAATTCACTCACATATTGAACAGAATGGGATCAAGAGCAGGTTTTATGAAGCATTGCTTGACACAACTCTTTGAATTATCCTCATGCTATTGAGCTGTGGTTGTAGCCCACTAAGAGAACATGGCAAATTAAAGGTCAGGGGTCAGGCATGGTTGACGATCCACAGTGTATGTGTACAGTGGGATTCAGTGACAGAGAAGCTGGGATTGAGGAGAGAGGGACAGGCAGGGAGGGGAAAGTGATGCCCTGAAGGTCCTCCTCACTTTCTGGTATCTGTTGCCACCTGCGTCTTGTGAGCCTGAGACTTGGGAGACCCCCTCTGGCACTGGTCTCTTCAGTTTAGCTGCTGGACTTGCCTGAGCTGAGGGTGAGAGGGGTGTGACCACGTACCACTGAGCATTATGTCCAGGTCAAGGACAGAGGACTACATCAACCGCTTTTGAAACCCATCTTCTCCCCACCCCACGCCATCCTCCAACAACACTGTGTAATGATATTGGTGTGTGAGATCCATCCAAAGCTTTCAAGAAATCTATTTTCTGGTGTCTCTGGGACCTGACATTCTGTAGGAGAAGTAAAAATTTGTCAAATTCCTTCACTTTAAAAGTGATGAAACTGAAGGTTACAAAAGTTATGTAACTTACTTGAAGTCACACAGGGATGAGTTTTTTGCAGTGCTAATTATAGTAACCACAATGACAGTAATAGTTCATTGAGTGATATTGAGCCAGGTACTTTGTTAAGCACTGTACACTTATTATGGCATTTTATTTTCATCATAATCATTTGAAGTCATATCATTGTTCATTTAAAAAAAAGCAAAAAGACCTGAGGAAGAGGGACATTAAATAATTTATTTGACCAAATTAAAATAGAAAAAAATACTTTTTATTTATCAAAGCTAGTAAATGATAGCTTTGTGTTTTGGAACTGTAAGAGAAATCTGTTTTGTTTTTACCCTACATTTGTCCCATTCA
Organism: Diceros bicornis minor; assembly: GCF_020826845.1. NCBI lineage: Eukaryota > Metazoa > Chordata > Mammalia > Perissodactyla > Rhinocerotidae > Diceros > Diceros bicornis. The sequence goes on from NC_080743.1 coordinate 63,564,679, forward strand.
GTACTGCTCCTTTTCTCTCTGTCACCTAGCTTTGCTTCTAGAGCCCTACTTTGTTCTACTAACCCATCTCTACACACGTCCAATAGCAGGAGTGATGGCTGGGCTCTTCCAGAGGCTCCCTGAAATGGTGATGGGTGTCAGGACGTCCGTTACAGTCTGGAGACAATAGCGACCCATGTTTGAGAATGGGTAGCTGCTTTCCCACCTCATTAGAGTCGGCATGATGTCAAATGACAGGAAGGGATAATTTCCCTTTAACTCCGGAGTCATGTCTAAGTGACTGTGATCTATTGGGCTGAACTGACCTGAACGTGAATGAACTTGCTAACTTTCTGATTTCTTGTTAAGTGGCTGGAATATTTATACGACTTTCTTACTTAAACATCTCTGTAGAAATTTGAATTAATGGCAGTATGATTTATTTTTTTAAGGTGAGAGGCTTGGAGAAGACTGGTCTCATCAGTGAGCAAAAAAGCATAAATTTAACTTCCATTCAAAGCAAGCTAGAATTTGAAAGTAGGGCTCTAACTGTTTTCAAGGTGAACTGGCAGGTGCCTCAGGCGTATGCCCCCAAGGGCTTGCGTCTCTGGTGTAAAATGAGTGAAGTTAAAATGGGGTCAGATGAGCCAGGTCCCCCTCAATTCTAGAGTTCTCCAACAGTTTCTCCTCTGCTTTAGAGACTGGATTGAAAATAACCTTGTTACTCTACTCTGTTCTACTTTTGTGTTTTGGGTAAAAGTTATACAGCCCAGTGTTTCCTACTCCCAAGGGGATAGTTTTCAGAAACACCTGGAAGAGTTAGTACAAATCAAGTTCATAGTCCTCATTTGTAGCAATTCTGATTCAGTGGGCTGAGCGGGGGCCTGGAATCTATTTGTTAAAGTTACTCAGACGTGCAGTCAGGTTGAGGACCTACTGATGTCATCAACCTTCTTCACAGTTTGGGGAATGATTATTTCATGTATATTATTACTTCTAATCATCACGATTGACTTGTGAGGAAAGCATTACCTTTCCCTGGTTTGCTGATGAAGAAACCAAGGCACAGACAGGGTTTGTAACTGGCCCCAGGTCCCCTTGTTGTAAGCGCTAGAGCCGGGTGTCAGGTAGAGTCCCCCTCCACCCCAAAGCCCCCTCCCACATTTTCCAATTCACTCTGCGTCAGGTCTTTCCAACCAGGTGCTTCCTGCCTATACCTCATTTCTACCAAAAACTTCCTGAATTTAGTGATTTCATCTGATAAATTTCTTCACAACAGGCTAAAAGCTTCGCATTCCGGCCACCAACTATTAATTTGAGACACATTGCTTCATGAAAATACAGGGCATGGAAATGTGCAGAGAATCATTGCCTTATTATCATTATTATTGTTATGGCATAATTTATATACCATAAAATTCACCATTTTGTATACAATTCAGTGACTTTTAGTTTATTTACAAGGTTGTGAAGCCATCACTACTATCAAATTTCCGAATATTTTCATTACCCTAGAAAGGAAACCCCGTCCCTATTGGCAGTCACTCCCTATTCCTCACCTTCTCCCAGCCCTTGGTAATATCTAATCTACTGTCTCTCTGTATGGATTTGCCTATTCTGGACATTTCTTCTAAATGGAGCCAAATAACATGTGGCCTTTGGTGTCTGGCTTCTTCACTAAGCACAATGTTTTCAAGGTTCATCCATGTTTTGGCAGGTATCAGTACTTTTTTCTTTTTATGCTTGAATAATATTTCATTTTATGACTATACTACAATTTGTTCATTCATCAGTTGATGGACATTTGTTGTTTCTACTTTTGGCTACTATGAATAATACTGCTGTGAATATTTGTGTACAAATTTGTTCATAACAATATGTTTTCAATTCTCTTGAGTATATATCTAGAAGTAGAATTGCTATATCAATATCAGCTCTATATATAACTTTGAAGAACTGACAAACTGTTTTCAAAAGCAATTGTACCATTTTACGTTCTCAGTGTATGAGGATTCCAATTTTTCCACATCCTCATCCACACTTGTGATTGCCCATATTTTTATTACAGTCATACTAGTGGGTGTGAAGGGGTAGCTCATTGTGGGTTTGATTTCCATTTTCTTGACTAATGATGTTGAGCATCTTTTCATGGACTTATTGGCCGTTTGTGCATCTTCTATGGAGAAATGTCCATTCAAATCCTTTTTCCATTGACATATTATATTGTCTTTTTACTGTTGAGTTGTGAGAGTTCATATATTCTGGATACCAGACATTTGTCAGATATGTTTCACAACTATTTTCTCCAATTCTGTGGGTTGTCTTTTCACTTCTTTTTTAGCATCCTTTGAAGCACAAAAGATCTTAATTTTGATGAAATCCAATTTATCTATTTATTTGTTGGTTGTTCTTGCTTTTGTTGTCATATCTAATCACTACCTAATCAAAGATCACGAAGATTTACACCTATGTTTTCTTCACCACATTGCTTTGAATAACTTTCCTAGGTTAGAGTAGGGGGACATCTTTGGATCTTGTTTCCTGTAAATTGATATATATCCCTCCTGACTGATATTCACAGGTCTGCCATCCACTTCAATGGAGCATCCATGTGCTGTTTCAGAGATCTGCGAAATGGTATTTATTAATATCCTGGCTTTGTTTCAGATGAGAGTCCTGGTCAGCTGGTTCAGCTTTTCCTTGACCTCTCCTGGTTTCAAAAATTGTTCAATATCTTTAGAGTTGAGCAGTTGGTTGAGTGTCTTTCTAAGGAAAGCTTGAGAGTCCAGGTTGTTCTAAAGCTAGTGGACTTCCTCTTTTCATTCCAGACAGAGAAGGCTGTGGGGGTTGGACCTAGTCAAGCCTTTGATCTCTGGTCTTAGGTGGAAACTAGCCCTGCTTCAGGGTTTGGAGATGGCTGTTCAAAGGCTCTTGTTCCTCTCCAATACTTTTTACATATACATAACTTCTTTCTAGAAACGGTGGAAAAATAGTTATTTTAGAACATCTTATCTGTTCTCTGCCAGTTGTTTTCTGGCTACAGATTTAAAGTGGGTAAAGGAGAACTCAGAGACAAATATGTTCTTAGTGTCTATTATTATTCAAGTGATTATATTTAATCCTAAGAACTATCTTATTAGTCAGGTTTTATCCTTTCATTATGAGAAAAAAAATTCAGAATAATTACAAAATTTCCCAAGATCACAAATCTAGTGAGGAGAGGATTGAACATTAGAAACCATTTCTGTCTGGCCTTCCAAGTCAAACTTGTCCCATTATATCAAACTGAATGACTGTACTTTTGGTAGAATAAGTCTCAGTATTTGTTGTTCTAGGGTGGTTATCCCAAAGTAGCAGAGGGTCATTTTAATATTATTTGAATTTTCAAATTTAACTATCTTTTTTCGTTAAAGTATACTTTTTAATGTTTGTTCTATTCCTGCTTTGGATTTCTTCTCAAGGGATTCTTAACTATCTCAAGGGATTCTTTATTAATTACATGTTGAATATCTGTTACCTATTTTCTATTATTTGTCACTGTTTTTAGTCTTTGTCTTTCCTTTGTCTTTTTTAATGATAATGCTTTTTTATTGAGGTATAATTTACCTAGAGCAAAACGCATAAAATTAAGGGTATAGCTCAATGAATTTAACATATGTATGCATTGCGTCATCACCACCCAGATCAAAATGTGGAACATTTTCCATCATCTTTAAAACTTCTGTTGTGCTACTTGCCAATCAATATCCATCCCCCAAAGGTAAACATATTCTGAATTCTCTCACCATAGATTAATTTTGCTCATTCTTGCACTTCATATAAATGGAATGATGTAGTATGTTCTCTTTTGCTCTGTCTTCTTTCACTCAATATCTGGTTTTGAGATTCAGTCTGAATTGGCTGTATGTCAGTAATTTGGTTTTTTTTATTGCCAAGAAATATTCTGTTTTATGACTATAGCACAGTTTGATTATCCATTTTTCTGTAACGGACAGATTTATTTAGAGTTATTATATACAAAGTAACTGTGAATATTCATGTCCACATTTTTTTGTGGAGATAGTGAATTGTTTCTCCTGGGTATATATACCTAGGAACACAATTGCTTGGTGGAAGGGAAGAAACTGACTTTTGCAAAGTAGTTGTATCATTTTACCTTTCCCCGCAAATACAGGCAAGCTCCTGTTTCTCTACATTCCCACACACTTAGTATTTTCAGTCTCTTCAATTTTAGCCATTTTGCAGGCTGTGTAGTGGTTTCCAACTTGGTTTTCAAAGCTTACTGGTCATTGGGGTGTCTTCTTTTGTGAAGTAACTTTTCTAATCTTCTGCTCATTAATAAACTAGGTGGTTTGTAATTTTCTTTCTGATTTGTATAAGTTCTTTATATATTTTGGATAAGTTCCTTCTCAAATACATGTACTGCAAGTAATTATTCCTGGTCTGTGCATTGCCTTTTCACTTTTTAAATAGTAATTTATGATAAGCTAAAGATTCAATATTTTATAAAATCCAGTTTAATCAATTTTTCATCTATGGTATGTGCCTTGGTGTTATGTCTAAGAAATCTTGGCCTAAGCCTTGGTCATGAAAATATTTCCATTTTTCTTTTGAAAGGTTTATAATTTTGATTTTCACATCTCCAATTAACTTCAACACATGGTGGGAAGTGTTTTTTTTTTTTTTTCAATTTTTTGTTTATTGCAGTAACATTGATTGATAACATTGTATAATTTCAGGTGTACATCATTATACTTCTATTTCTGCATAGATTACATCATGTTCACCACCAAAATACTAATTACAATGCATCACCACACACATGTGCCGAATTATCCCTTTCACCCTCCTCCCTCCCTGCTTCCCCTCTGGTATCCACCAATCCAATCTCTATCTCTATGTGTTTGTTTGTTGTTGTTATTATCTACTACTTAATGAGTGAGATCATTCGGTATTTGACCTTCTCCTTCTGTCTTATTTCACTTTGCATAATACCCTCAATGTCCATCCATGTTGCCAAAAATTGTTGGATTTCATCAATTCTTATGGCTGAGTAGTATTCCATTGTGTATATATACCACATCTTCCTTATCCATTCATCTCTTGATGGGCACTTAGGTTGCTTCCAATTCTTGGGTATTGTGAATAACACTGCAATGAACACAGGGGTGCATGTATCTTTACGCATTGGTGTTTTCAAGTTCTTTGGATAAATACCCAGCAGTGGAATAGCTGGATCATATGGTAGTTCTATCCTTGATTTTTTGAGGAATCTCCATACTGTTTTCCATAGTGGCTGCACCAGTTTGCACTCCCACCAGCAGTGTATGAGAGTTCCCGTCTCTCCACATCCTCTCCAACACTTGTTGTTTCCTGTCTTGTTAATTATAGCCGTTCTGATGGGCGTGAGGTGATATTTCATTGTAGTTTTGATTTGCATTTCCCTGATAGTTAATGATGTTGAACATCTTTTCATGTGCCTGTTGGCTATCTGTATATCTTCTTTGGAGAAATGTCTAATCAAGTCTTTTAACCATTTTTTAATTGGGTTGTTAGTTTTTTTGTTGTTGAGATGCATCAGTTCTATATATATATTGTGGAGATTAACACCTTATCAGAGGTATAGTTTGCAAATATCTTCTCCCAATTGTTAGGTTGTCTTTTGGTTTTGTTGATGGTTTAATTTGCTGTGCAGAAGCTTTTTAGTTTGATGTAGTCCCATTTGTTTATTTTTTCTATTGTTTCTCTTGCCCAGTCAGACATGGTGCTTGAAAATATGTTGCTAAGACCAATGTCGAAGAGCATACTGCCTATGTTTTCTTCTAAAAGGTTCATAGTTTCAGGTCTTACATTCAAGTCTTTAATCCATTTTGAGTTAATTTTTGTGTATGGTATATGGTAAGTGTCTACTTTCATTTTTTTGCATGTAACTGCCCAGTTTTCCCATCACCCTTTGTTGAAGAGACTTTCTTTTCTCCATTGTATGTTCTTGGCTCCTTTGTCGAAGATTAGCTGCCCATAGACATGTGGGTTTATGTCTAGGCTTTCCATTCTATTACATTGATCTGTGTGTCTGTTTTTGTGCCAGTAGCATGCTGTTTTGGTTATTATAGCTTTGTAGTATATTTTGAAATCAGGGAGTGTGATATCTCCAGGTTTGTTCTTTTTTCTCAGGATTCCTTTAGCTATTCGGGGTCTTTTGTTGTTCCATATAAATTTTAGGATGTTTGGATGACCTATCCATTGGTGTAAGTGGAGTGTTAAAGGCCGCTACTATTATTGTGTTACTGTCTATTTCTGTTTTCGTGTCTGTTAGAAATTGCTTTATATATTTAGATGCTCCTACATTGGGTGCATAGATATTTACAAGTGTTATATCCTCTTGTTGGATTGTTCCCTTGATCATTATGTAATGCCCTTCTTTGTCTCTTTTTACAGTTTTTGTTTTAAAGTCTATTTTGTCTGATATGACTATTGCTACCCCAGCTTTCTTTTCATTGCCATTTCCATGGAATTTCTTTTTCCATCACTTCAATTTCAGTTCATGAGTGTCGTTAGGTCTGAAGTGTGTCTCTTGTATGCAGCATAGAAATGCGTCTTGTTTTTTTATCCAATCAGCCACCCTATGCCTTTTAATTGGAGCATTTAGTCCATTGATGCTTAAATATGCTATTGATAAGTATGCACTTACTGCCATTTTTTAACTTTTTTTTTTCCTCAGTGTTTTAGTAGTCTTCTATACAGAATTGATGGTCTCTTTAGTTTGACCTCTGTCTGAAAGCTCTACTCTTTAACTCCCTTCCTCCCTCATTTTATGTTTTTGATATCATATCCGACCTCTTTTTTGTGCGATTGTATCCATTACCCTCTTATCATGGAACTAGATATTTTTTCTTATTTGCAGCCTTCTTTTTCCCCCTTAAATCAGTCCCTTTAACGTTTCTTGTAACACCGGTTTCTTGGGGACAAACTCCTTTAATTTTTGCTTGTCTGGGAAACTTTTTATCTCTCCTATTTTGAATGATAACCTTGCCAGGTAGAGTATTCTTGGCTGTAAGTTTTTTCCTTTTAGCACTTTAAATATATCATGCCACTTTCTTCTAGCCGGTAAGCTTTCTGCTGAGAAGTCTGCTGATAGCCTTACGGGGTTTCCTTTGTATGTAACTGTCTTTCTCTTGCAGCCTTTAGGATTCTCTCTTTATCTTTAATTCTGGACTTTTTGATTATGATGTGTCTTGGAGTGGGCCTCTTTGGGTTTATCTTGTTTGGTGCTCTCTGTGCTTCCTGTACCAGGATGTCTGTTTCCTTCCTGATGTTAGGGAACTTTTCATCTATTATTTCATCAAATAGATTCTCTGCCCCTTTGCCTCGCTCTTCTCCTTCTGGGACACCTATAACAAGGATGTTAGCATGCTTGATGTTGTCCCAGAGGTCCCTTAGACTGTCCTCACTCTTTTTAATTCTTTTTTCTTTTACCTGTTCAGCTTGGGTAATTTCTTCTAGTCTTTCATACAGCTTGCAGATCCATTCTTCTGTATCCTCTGCTCTGCTTTTGAGTCCCTCTAGTGAATTTTTCATTTCCAGTATTGTATTCTTCATTTCTGATTGGTTCTTCTCTATATCTTCCATTTCTTTGTTGACATTCTCACTGAGTTCATCTATTCTTCTCCCCAGATCAGTGAGCATCCTTAACACTCTTTGTTGGAACTCTCTGTCAGGTAGGTTGCTCAATTCTGTTTCTCTTATTTCCTTTTCTGAGCTTTTGTCCTCTTCCCTTACTTGGGATGTATTCCTTTGCCTTCTCATTTTGCTTCTTTCCCTGTGCTTGTGTCTGTGTATTAGGTAGGTCAGCTACGTCTCCTGCTCTTGGATAGGTAACCTTATATAAGTGATGCCTTAGGAGGCCTGCAGTGAGCTTTCCTCAGTTCCAAATGTTCCAGGAGTGACCCCTATGTGGGCTATGTCTGTCCTTCTGTTGTGGCATGTTTGCTCTCCCTGTAGGTGCCCAGAAAGGCTGAGTTATGCTCCTGGCCAGCTGTTGTAATGCTCAGCTGCTTGTAGTTGTTGTGGGCCCTTCAGTCTCTTTATTGTGTGTGGGGAGCCCCAGCACAATTGGCTGCAAGTTCTAATATTACATTTGTGTTGCAGTATGTCTTTTAAGTGAGTAGGCCCCCAGCGTGGCCGGTTGTTCGTCTCAGGGGCTTACAATTGCTATAAGCCTCCAGCCTTTAGTCTCTTGTCAGCTCTCTGAGGATTGCAGCTAGATGGGGCTGGCCTCAGGCATGAGAGCACCCAATTGTTTCAGGCTTTGGAAGGTGGGGCAAACCCCCTATGTGGGTCTTTGAGAAGCACAAGTCTTCTGTAGCTGAGAAGCCCCGCTGACCACAGGTCCACACGCACAGTCAATACAGTCTTGCCCCGTGTGCACACCCCGACCTCCTGAAGTGCACCCAGTTTCTCCACGTCAGGAGCCCCACTCACTCCAACACTGCCCCACAGTCTCCACCCACTCGTTGTGCACATCCTGCCCCACTGAAGTTGGTTCAGTTGCCAGGCTGCAGAGAATCCAGTCACCAATCTATGCAGGACCACAAGTTGCCTAAGGGCTTGTTGTTGGGTGAGGCCAGTCCCTAGGGTGGGCTGCTTGCTCTGGCTGAGCTGGATTAAATTGGTGCTCTAGTGGCTGGGGCAGACCCTGGGCTAGCAGGCCCCAGGGAGAACTCCAATGGCGTCTGTGTGAGCACACCCACACCAGGCCACTACCATGGCTGCTGCCAATGTCCCAGTCCCTGCAGAGGTCTCACCTCTCACTGCAATGCACTCAGAGCCTATCAGGTGAATCTCTTTTCCCCAAAGGGCTGTGCACCTTTCTTTATGGTGATTTTAGGTTGCTTTCTGAAACAGATGAGTTTGTGCATGGGCCCTTTAAGAGCTGGTTTTAATTTCTATGTGAACCAGCTTTTCTGGGGGTACTCCCCAACGTTTTAGTAGTGGGCAAAGTCAGATATTATGCCACTCATCTCGATTGTGCTGGGTCCACAAAATGCCCGCAGTGGGAGCACTCCCCTGCTCAGGGCCCTGCTCCTCCAGGGATGGCTGCAGACCTGTGGGCTGCTCCCGGGTGGCCACGAGGTGCTGCAGCTTGTGAAAGTGGAGTTTTTTCTCTCCAGAAGGGAGTTTCTGCCTCTTCCACCTCGATTAGGATGGTCCTTTGTTGCAGGAGTTCCTCTTATCCAGTTTTCAGTTCTATTTCGGGGTAATTTTTCCACGAGCAGTTGTAAATTGGCTGTGTCCGCAGGAGGAGTTGAGTTCAGAGTCTGCTTACATTGCCATCTTGACTTCTCGTCCTCTCTCTTCACAAGTGGTTTTTAATATTAAGTTATTTTTTAACAAATATTCATTCATTCTAACACCTTTTACAGAAAAGTCTTTCATTACCCCAGTTAAATATATTGTTGACTTTATTTTTAAAAATTCAAATAATTGTATATATGTGTGGGTAAATTTTTACTCTCTACTCTTTCATATTGATATATTTAGGTTATGTTTACTTACACCAATACAATAATGTCTTAATTACTGTAGCTTTAAAGTGAGTTTTGAAATCTGGTAGAATGTATCCTCCAACTTAATTCTTCTTCAAGGTCATCTTGGCTATTCCAGGTACTTTGATTTCCATCTATTTTAGAATTTTAGAATTAGCTTGTAAGTGTCCCCCAAAAAATACTGTTTCAATATTAATTGGAACAATGTTGATTTGATGTTCTAACAGTATTGAATCTTCCAATCTATGAATTTGATATATATTTTTCTATTTTATCGAGGTCTTCTTTAATTTCTCTCTGCGATAGTTTTCAGGGGTCTTCATTACATGTGTTCTTAAGCATTTAATGATTGTGGATGTTAATCTCTATTGTGTTTTATTGAATTTCACTTTTTAAGTATTCACTGCTAAAATGGAGAAATACAATAGATTATTATATGAATGCTATTGAGGTATAGTTTAGGTACAATAGACTGCACCACTTTAAAGTATGCAATTAAATGCATTTTGACAGATGTAGACGCTAATGAAACTACTGCTACAATCAAGACACAGGGCATTTTTATTATCCCACCACTTTCCTTGTGCCCCTTTGCAGTCCATCAGTCCCTCAACCCTCAGCCCCAGGCAACCACTGTCATTAGAGATGGGTTTGCATTTTTAACAACTTTGTATAAAAGGAACCATACATGTACTCTTTTGTGTCTGCATTCCTTCATGCAGCACAATGATTTTAAAATCCATCCACATTACTACATGCATCAACAGTTCATTCCTTTTTATTGCTAAGTAGTATACTTTTGTATGGCTATACCATATCTATTTATACATTCCCTCGGACATTAATAGATATCTGTGTAGTTTCCAGGTTTTGGCTATTATGAATAAAGCTATTATGAATTTTCACAACCAGATCGTTGTGTGGCTAGATTGTGTAAATATCTAGGAGTGAAATGCCTGTTCATATGATTGGTATATTTTTGTAATTCTGCTTTTCAAAGTGGTTGTACTATTTTTCATTCCCACAAGTGTAAGAGACTTTTAGAAGTTTTACATCATCATCGCATTTGGTATTTTCAGTCTTTTTAATTTTAGCAGTGGTAATGGACATGTAATGGTAACTCACTGTGGTATTATTTAATTTCCCTGATGACTGAGTTGAACATCTTTTCATGTGCTTTTTGGTCATTTATGTATCTTCTTTAGTGAAGTATTTCCTTAAGTCTTTTGACTAATCATTTTATTGTATTGTCTTATAAGACTCTATGATATATTCTAGAGACAATCTTTTGTTGGAGATAAATATAATTTCTCCTATTCAGTGACGTGTCTTTATGTCCTCTTAATAGTATCTTTTTTGGATATTTATGTATATGGATATGTAAATACATATATGATTATTGTTTATAAATATATTTCATTGTTATGTATTTATTTACATATATAGATATAATGGATATCCTCTATAAGAAATCATTGTCTAAGTTAAGGATGCAAAAGTTATTTTCCTATGTTTTCCTTTGAGGAGTTTTATAGTTGTAGCTTTTATATTTATGTCTATTATCCATTTTTAGCTATATTTGAGTATGATCTGAGATAAAGGTTGATATTTTTACATAAGGATATATAGTTTTTCTATCACCATTTGCTGAAAATAATTGACTATCCTTTGAATTGCCTTGGTACCTTTGTTGAAAATCAATTGACCACGTGGGTGTGGATCTATTTCTGAACTCTTCCTCTGTTCCATTTATTATATGCTATTTTTTTTGCCAATACCACACTATCTTGACTTCTCTACTTTTATAGGAGTTCTGAATATGAGCAATGCAACTCGTCCACCTTGATTCTTCTTTTGTAAAATTGCTTTGATAATTCAAGATCATTTTCATTTCCACATAAATTTTAGAATCAGCTTGTAAATGTCTATCATTTCTGCTGGAATTTTTTTTTTCTTTTTGTGAGGAAGATCGGCCCTGAGCTAACATCTGCCAACCCTGAGCTAACATCTGCCAATCCTCCTCTTTTTGCTGAGGAAGACCAGCCCTGGGCTAACATCCATGCCCATCTTCCTCTACTTTATATGGGATGCCGCCACAGCATGGCTTGCCAAGCGGTGCGTCGGTCTGCACCCAGGATCTGAACCGGCGAACCACGGGCCGCCACAGCAGAGCGCGCGCACTTAACCACTTGTGCCATTGGGCCGGCCCCTCTGCTGGAATTTGATTGGGATTGAATTAGATCTGTTGATCAATTTGGGAAGAAATGACATCTAAACCACCCTGAGTCTTTCAATCTACAGCAAGTTTTATCTCTCTGTTTATTTAGTTCTTTAATTTCTCAAAGTAAGGTTCTATTGTTTTCAGTGTACTGTTCTTATGCACATTTTCTGAAATTTGTCCCCCATATCACGTTTTTAGATGCTATTTTAAATGAAATTGTATTTTTATTTTGCCTTCCAAATGTCCGTTGCTACTACACAGAAATACAATAGATTTTTTATATTGATCTTATAGTCTAAAATCTTGCCAAACTCGCTTATTAGTTTTAGTAGATTTTTATGCAGATTTCTTAGGCTTTTTAAGATACACAATCACGTATTCTGTGAATAAAAATAGTTTCAATTCTCCTTTCCAATCGGTATGTTTTTATTTATTTTTATTGTCTTATTTCACTGATTAAGATCTCCAATGTAATGTGGATTAGCAGACTTTCTTGTTTTTTTCCCCTATCTCAATAGAAAAGCATTAAATAACTGATCATTGAGTATTATATTATCTGTAGATTTTTCATATATGCTCTAATGTAGATTTAAAAAGTTGCCTTTTATTCTTAGTAGGGAATTTTGTGTCTTTTTTTCCTCATGAAAAGGTCTTCATTTTGTTAAATACTTTTTCTACATATATTGAGTTGATGATATGATGTCTCCTTTATTCTGCTAACATGAAGAATTATACTGTTTATATTTTAAATATGAAAGAATATTTATTGAATTTATGGTTATTAAGGGTAATTTCTTTCATTTTAAATTGTTTTAACTGCTATATTGAGGTATAATTTACATGCAGTAAATTACAAGTAATTAAAGAATACAATTTAATCACATTTGACATATATTTATATACATCCGAATAAAGATAGTGGATATACCACCTCCAAAAGTTTCTTAGTGTTCCTTGTAACCCCTTCTTTGCACCCTTTTCCCATCCCAGGCAACCACTGATTTGCTTTCTGTCACCACAGATTATTTGCATTTTCTAAGGCTTAATACAAGGGGACGTATATAGTATTTATATTATTTTCATTTATCTTTTTTCACTTAGCGCAATTATTTGAGATTCATCCATATTGTTGTATGTACCAATAGTTCGTTCCTTTTTATTGCTGAGCAGTGTTCCATGGCATGGATATACTAAATTTCTTTTATTTATTCACCCCTGGACAGATTTGAGGGCTTTTTACGGTATTAAAAATAAATCTTCTATGAGCAGATTTTAATAGGCATATCCTTTCTTTGCATTTGGATAGAATGGCTGTATCATATGGTAGCTACTTTATAAGTTCAAATTTTTGAGAAATTGTCAAACTGCTTTCTAAAGTGGTTATACAATTTCACATTCCCTTCATCACCATATGAGAGTTCCAGTTCCTACGTGTAGAGCCACCAGAATCTAGGGAGAGGCAAAGAAGCCTTCTACCCTAGAGCCTTCTGAAGGAGCATGGCCCTGACAACACCTTGGTTTCAGACTTCTAGGCTCCAGGACTGTATGAGATGAAATTTCTGTTGTTTTAAGTTTGTGGTGATTTGTTATGGCAGCCCTAGGAAACTAATACACTACACATTTTTAACAATACTTGGAATGGAGCGTTTTCAGTTTTAGCCATTTTAATTGGTATGAAGAGCTATCTCACTGTGGTTTAAATTTACATTTGCCTAATGACTGATGATTTTCAGCATCTTGTCATGTTCCTATGTGCCTTCCATATATCTTCCTTGCTGAAGTGTCTATACAAATCTTTTATCCAATTTAATATTTGTTTGTTTGTCTTCTTATTCTTCAGTTTTATGAATTTCAGTATAGTTTGGGTATAAGCCCTCTATCAGATATGTGATTTACAAATATTTTCTACTAACTGTGTCTTGACCTTTTATTCTCTTACCAGTGTCCTTCGAAGAGCAAAAGTCTTCAGTTTTTATGGGTCCAATTTATCAACGTATTCTTTTGTTGATTATGTTTTTGGTATCAATCTAAGAAATCTTTATCAGATCACAAATATTTTCTTTTATGTTTTCTTTTAGAATTTTTACAGTTTTAAGGTTTACATGTAGGTCTATTATCTATTTTGAGTTAATTTAGTATATGGCTTGAGATATGAATTCTGTTTATTTAACTATTTTTATGTGGATATAGATATCCATTAGTTGAAGAGGTTGAAAAAGATCATCCTTCACCATTTGTTGAAAACACTGTCTTTTCTTCGTTGCATTGCCTTTTTGAATTTGTCAAAAATCAGTCCATCTCTCTGCTTTTTCTCTTGATTTTGCTACTATCTAAAAAGGATCTGTGAAAGGAAACACAGGGAGGGGGCCCATGTCAAGAATTTGTGACACTCATCTATGACAGTTGGCAGCTGGGACACTCTCTGGAGGAGATTCTCCAGGTGCTTTTTGACCTGACCCTTCAGGAGGTAGAAAGGCAGATGCTTTCATCACACGTTATCATGGTCTTCCCTTTCCCCAAGAGGAGACTATTTTGTCTACTGTTGATGCTCTAACTTACAGAGAACCCAGGCTGAGCTGGGAACAGAAATATTTAAGCTCTCTTCTGTAAGGAATGTATACCCTTCCTCTGTATCCCCAAGTGTAATTAACACAATGCTTTACCCACAGAGGCTCAGTAAATGCATTCATGGAGCTCAACTAATTTAGAATCCAAGTTATCTAGATAAGCAGAGATGTTATATTTTATAGAAATTGATATGATAAATAGAGGAGTGAAACAGGGAGTGTTAGTTTATTCTCTTTCTAAAAGAATAAAAGCCATTGGGTTTATCAACCACTTAAATATCAGAAAGCCAGGATTTTAGTCCTGGACCTCCCTACATTCTCACTGCAAACTTGGGAGTTGTTTTGCTTCTTTTTTACTTTAGTTATTTGATCTAAAATTTGAGGATAAAATACCAAGTTCTAAAATTCTAGGAACATGGCTTATATTTAAATTATTTTTGATGTGGGGAGAGAATCTTGAAGTCTGGAAAGTATTTAACTTAGATGAACCTGTAAGACTGGTTATCAGAGGGGAATGGGGGTCAGGGGAGGGAAAAATGGGTAAAGGGGGTCATTTGTATGGTGATGGATGGAAACTAGCCTTTTGGTAGTGAACACAATGTAATATATAGAGAAGTCTAATTATAATGATGTACACCTGAAATCTATATGTTCTAAACCAATGTTACCTCAATAAAAAATAAGAAGAAAAAAAGACATATTAAACTTGCCGCTTTATTTCTCCAGCTGGTCAGGACATAATAGCTGCTGACACATCAGCAGTTTCCTCTGGAGACCTTGGCAGTGTTGAGGGCTTGGAGCCAGCATGGAGCCCAAGTGTTGGCTGTACTCTGAGAGGCTGCAGTCTGGCTGAGGTTCCAGGGTCATTGGGCCAGGACAGGTCATCCAGCTGTTGGGAAAAGCAGAAGGGGAACCAGGACAACCACTGAGGTCATCCCTGGCCAGCAATGGCCAGTTCCTCCAATGAACCCACCACCACTACACTTCTCATAACTTCCTGGTTACTAGACTGAGAGCTCTCTGAAAGTTGGGATAATATTTTATTCATCTCTGTATTCACGACCCTAGCACCGAGTCAAGCACTTGAGGAGGCTCTCAGTGACATTTGTTCGACGAATTGAATAAAAGTGGCTGCAAAGCTCCAGTCATCTCAACTACATTCCTGTCCCAAATATCCCGTGATGGATGCTCTGCTTTCTCCCAGGATATAGCAAATCTGCTTCCTTAGACTGGGGTCCGCCCTACCCTCCCCATGTCCTAGGACACCCACCTGTGGTCAGCTCTGATGAAGAAGGGACTATTCTCAAGGATTCCTCACAACAGTTCACCCTGTCATTAGGAAGAGATGTCCTCGGCCTACTCTCCCATCCTCTGGGCTGCCACAATACTCCAGTTTGGGAGACCTACCACATTTTGTTGAAACTGTCTATTTATATTCTTCCTGTCACTCCTTTGATTTCCTCCGGGAAATATTGTCGTCTGAGCCCCAGATCCCCCAGCCTCAACCTTGGAGCTCCAAGTTCACTGTGGAGTAAGTTACTCTCCCAGTCCTCACCGCTCAGCTCAGGCTGCTCCTTGAGGAGTGGATGATGCTGTACTCATTCCTCAGTTTCCCTTGATTTGCTGAACTCAACTTGTCTTTATTCTCACCTCCTTTGTCAGCCACCTGCTCCACGAGTACCTTGCTCTTCTTTGGGTTGTTCTCATCCTCCAAACTTCTGATATTCTTTCTTCCATCTGCTCCCTCAGTTCTGTGTTTTCAGGGTGTGGGCTCAGCTCAGGCTCCCACAGGAGACACACAGAGAAGGGACCAAGGCCTGGTCTCACCTGCAGTTCCTAGGGCACATTTAATATGCATCTCAGTCCCACATGCACCCAGAGAAAAGTGAGCAAGAAAGGACTTTGGAGAATTTGCACAACAATGTTATCTTACTGATGGGGAAACTGAGGCCCAGAGAGACTAGGAGATTTTCCTACAATCCCTCACCATTTGATGGCAGCAGAGCCCCCACACAAGCCTTGGCCACAATCTTCCCTGTCCAAAGCAACTAACACACCCTCCAGGAACCCACATCTGAATTTCAGGGGACAAAGGATCAAGCATCAGGATTTCCACTGTTCAATCTAAAATATCTTAAGGACCTTTCTGGGGACAAATCTTTTATCACAGTTTTGTGATCCTATTATTTATACTGAGTCAGTTATCAAACCTGGCTGACACAATGGGGCCAAGGAACACGTAAGTATTAAATAAAATTTATCACAGCCAAAATTAAAATGTATTTATGTGATTATCTGTAAAATATCCGGCTCTGGTGCCAGAAGCTCATCTTCCTGAGAGCGTACACTCAGTCTGCCTGTTCACCCCATGTCCCCAGGGCCTCCACAAGAACATGCCAGATAAAACAGTCAGTAAATACTTGTCAAGTACATAAGTAACAGTTACCAAGAATAACTAACTTGTACTTGTCTTTTACTCCTAACCACGTTCCTAGTCAAATCTTATCCCAGGTCTGCGCTGAAGCAATAAAAGCACAGATTTAGGAAAAGCAGTCAAAGATTCAAATACCAACTCCACCATGGACCAAGTATGCTTTAGTGGATGATTTCATTACCTGCTTTGAGCATGTTTATCTCATGTGTAAGAGAGAAGAATGTCTAAGGTAAAATAGAGAAGCAGCATTGACCACTAGAGTGTTGGATCATTAAATGTGATATCAGGCAGCAGACAGGGCTCCAATCCCTGGGCACCAGCTGCAGAGCTAAAGAACACCTACTTCAGAGTCAATGCGGTGCTTGTCAAAATCCTCTGGGGATAAGGCCCAAGAAACTGCATTTCAGACTGAAATTCCAAGGAGATTCTCATGCAAGGAAAAGCCCCAACTTAAAAAAAAATGAAAAAACTCCTAAGATGGAGACTTCGAGAGCCCAAGTAGTAATAAGAACAACTCAGCTTTGAGACAAGCAAGTCCCTTGTCCAAGCTGGCCTTTCAATGGGAAATGTCCCCTTTCCAGGAAGAGTTCCCACCTGACGTGGGACACAAAGAGGACCCTGCCTCCCCAGCCTGCGCTTTCAGTACCTCCCTTGTCCTCTAGGTTTTCTCCTCTGCTCTAATCACCAGGGGGTCTTAGCCCTCAGAGGGGTCATTTCTTTAGGAAGACCTCTACTGTTTTATTCTCCTCTTGGAGAAAGAGATGGCAGAGATCAGCTCTGGGGTTCCACAGTTCTAGGCTTTCTCCTAAGCCACCTAAGTGAGCTGAAAGGTCATGACTGACAGAAATCAGGTCCTCAAAGAGGATCCCAGAGGAGCATGGGATCACGAGGGCAGCCCCTCATGGGGCACAGTCAGAAAAACAAGACGGTCAATATCAGACCTATTCGAGCGGGGAGGGCACACCACCACTTCTGTGAGCAGAGAACCTGGCCACGTCATTCCAGACTCCTGATCCACAGAACTGTGAGGCAACAAACGTGTGCTGTTCTAAACCACTGGTTTCGCAATCTGTTAATATGCAGCAATAGGAAACTAATTCAGATGCTCATCTCTACTCTAATGGATTATTTAATTTTCAGAAACATGTAGACTATTCTCTGTAATGCAAAAACATCAAAGAACCACAGTAAAGATCTTGTGTGTGTGTAAATCTTGTGCTCCTTCATGTGGCTGTTCCTGAGCCCTTGTAATGTGAAGGACACTATGGAGGGCATTTCAGGCACTGGAGGAATGTCTCTTAATGTTACCAACCAAACCTCTAAAAGAACAGAGTCTTTGATAAAAGAAAGTTGCTGAAAAATACGGCTGCCTTGATGTTTTTCTCTGCACGTGCAAGACTGAACAGGGAGAAATTCTCAGATTTGAGAAAGTGTTTGGAAGGATCAGCACAGGGAAGCCAAAATCTGAAAGGGGCTGAGAAGGATGGTCTCCTTCACGGGAGACCTTCACAGAGGAGCTAAGCAGCCTTGGAGCTCTGCTATCGGGAGCCTTGTTGTTTGTGGTCAGCAACTCTGAGGTTATGGTGGTCTGATAAATCTTCCTGACTTATAGGTGACTTTATTTTAGGGGACCTTATTTCAACGAGAAGAGAAGCATCACAGCCTCCTCACCTCCAGCATAACTAAAAACACCTTTGTTTTCAATAAGTTGATTTATTGTTGTTTTATTTCTCCTCTCACCCACTTTGGGCCCCTCCACCTCCTCCTCATGGCTCTATCTCTCCTTATCTCTCACCCACAGTCCTCTCCAGCTCCCACATGGCTGAGGAAGCAGTTATCCGGATGCCATACAGTGGGGCTGACTCTTCACTTAGGAGCTGCCTTTGTGGGGCCATGTTCGGATGGGGCCTCTTTAGTGACCTGACCTCTTTCAACTGTTATTTCACTTCAGCTCATCCACATGGATTTGGAGAAAAGTGGGTCATTGATAAGACGCCTAATGCATCTCTTCCTCTCTCTTCTCATAGAAGAGGCAGTAACTGTGCTCTTCAAGAAAATATTCTCCCCTGAGCACTGAGGGTATCCAACAGTAAGAGGAAAAGTGATAAACCAAAGCTGAACTGAAAGAGCTAAAGTCTCAGATGGTGGAATCTACTCTGGACCCTCCAGGTAGGACCCCTTCCCTGGGGTCATATGGGAAATGTATGTTTAACTTTATAAGAAACTGCCAAATCTTATCCAGAGGGGCTGTACCATTATGCATTCTCACCAGCAGTGTATAAGCATTCCCGTTGTTCCACATCCTGGCTACTCGGTGTTGTCGGTATTTTTCGGGGTTAGGCCTTCAACATATGAATTTGTTGAGGGAGGGACACAAAATTTCAGTCCATAACATTCTGCCCCGGCCCCCTAAAATTTATGTTCTTCTACTGTGAAAAATACATTCATTCCATCTCAACAGCCCTAAAGATCTAAACTCATTCCAGTATCAACTCTAAAGTCTAAAGACCAAAGTCTCGTCTGAGTATCATTTAAATCATGTATGAGTGAGACTAGAAGTACAATTCATCCTGAGGCACAGTTCCTCCCCCTGTGAACCTGTGAAACTAAAGTTATGTGCTTACAAAATACAATGATGGGACAGGCATAGGATAGACATACATATTTCAAAAGGGAGAGACTGAAAATAAACATCTGTGATGCTTTGAAAGATTGGAATGTCATTAAGATTCATAGAGCACCACACCCAACAACTTCAGAACACTCATTCTTTTCAAGTTTATATGGGACATTCACTGAGATAGACTATAGGCTCCACTGTAAATAGTGTCTCAAAAATATCAAAGAATAGGACTCAGAGTATATTCTTTGACCATAAGAGAATTAAACTAGAAATTATAATAAAAAGATATCTGAAAGATTCTCAAGTGTTTTGAAGTTAAGCAATATGTTTATTAAAAACCTACAGGTGAAAGGAGAATTTACATCAGAAATTAGAAACTATTTTGAACTGAGAGATAACTGAAACGTAACGTATCAAAATTGATAGGATGAGGCTGAAGAAGTCCTTAGAGGAATATTCCTTTCTCTAAGTGCTTATATTAGAAAAGAAGAAAAGAATTAAATCAATATTTGAGCTACCACTTTGAGAAGATCGGAAAAGAAAAGTGAAATATGCCAAAATAAGTACGAGGAAGTAAATAATAAAGCAAGGCATTGAAATAAAGTAAAAAACAAAAAATCAATAAAGAAAATCAACAAAAGCAAAAGTGAATCTTTAAAAAGATTGATAAATTTGATATACCTCTAGCAACACTAATCAGACAAAAAAAGAAAAAAAAAGAGAGGTAGGAAGGGAGGAAAGGACAGTGGGAGACAGACAGAAATTAACAATATCAGGAAATAGAAACAGGATATTACAGCCCTCAAACCACAGAGGATTATTTCGGGCCTTGAAACCTAAGCAAGGAACTCTTGCTAATGTTTGCCCTTTGATTTCAAAACTCATTGGAGTCAATGACTCCTTTTTACCTTCATTTTTCTCCCTTTTTGAACTTGAATGTCTATAATTTTTATCCAGTGCCTCTCCCACCAATTATATGTTGAGAACAGATCTCAGATTGGAGAGGAATTGTGCCCAAGAGTTGTACTTAATGCTTTACCTTCGGGAGTCTCATCAACATCTCATATGATTTAGTGATGAGATCTTTGGACTTTGAACTGATGCTGTCATGTGATGAGACTTTGGGAACCTTAAGAAAGTGTGAATATATTTTGTATGTGGGATCTTTGGGGGCCAAAGGGCACACTGTGGTAGGCAGAATTTCTGAAATGTCCTCCCAAGTATGTCTCACCCTCATCCCAGAACCTGTGAAGAAATTGAGGCATCACCCCTGTGATTATGATGTTATACATCAAAGTTGACTTTAAGAAGGGGAGATTGTCTGGGTGGGCCAGATCTAAGTACATGAGTCTTTTAATGCAAAGAGCTTTCTCCGGATGGTAGGAGAAGACAAAGTAAGAGAGATGTGAAGCATGAGAAAGACTCAATGCACCGTTACACTGCTGCTGATTTGAGGATGGAGAAGGCCACTTGAGAAAGAATGCGGTCTGTCTGGAGAAGCAGAGAATGGCTCTTGGCTTACAGCCAGCAAGGAAACAGGGACTTCAGTCCTTCTACTATAAGGAACTGAAGTCTGCCAATGCAGGAATGACCTTGGAAAAGGACTCTGAGTCTAGATGAGGGATGTAGCCAGCTAACATCTGGATTTCCACCTTGTGAAACACTTAGCAGAGAACCCAGGCATGGCATCCCAGATTCTGACCTACAGAGTCCAAGGCAATACATGGGCATTATTTTAAACTACTACATGTGTGGTAATTTCTACAGCAGTAGAAAACTAACACAGAAGCCTATTTCTATGCTGCTGAGTTTTTTTCTTGTCAGATACACATAATCTGATGTCTACAGGAGAAAAATATCATACAACTTGCAAGGAAAGTTCTGCATACACACTCATGTGACTTGCCCCAAGCCCTTGCATGTTGAGGAAAACCATGAAAGGTATTTCAGACACTCAAGGAGTGTCTCTTCAACCAATTATCTGAAAAAATAAAAAATGTACAATGCTTAACTCTAAATTAAAATTATCTGAGAATTCTCCATCTATTTCTATTTCCTATTTCAAATTTATACTATTTCCTTGTACACTGGAGCTCACCTGACAAGATTTTAAAGCAAGCACCACTTACTGGCACATACAAAATTCTTCCAAAACAACAAAAACCACCAATGTTATTCAATTTCCCCGAATAAACTAAAGTCTCAACAATGCAAGCCCTCCTCTTATAGTCATGAAAAATATGGAAAAGTTTCATTGTTGAAAGTCCCAACCCAACCAAACTTTAAACTTGAAGGTTTTGCTTTCTGATTTTCATTTTTCTCGTGCCCCACAGGGCCTCACTCCACAGGGTGGATGGTTTCAGTTCACTGGCCTCTCTCTTGGAGGAAGTCAGGTTAACCAAACTTCAAGTGTCTCCTGTGAATCAGCCCCTCACTCACAAAATCCGGAACAACATGTGAAGCCCACCAGCAGTGGCATTCCCAGCAAGAGTGATGAGTTTGCAGTGTTATCGGCTGCCAGGTTATCCAAGAGAACAGAGAAGACAGAAATAGAAGAGAACAGAGAAAAAAACAGTCTGGTTTTAGCCTTTCCAGGATGCCAGTTAGTTGGGCTAATTGTCCAGATTGCAATTAAATGCAAAGTCCTTTGAGCAAATTTCCTAACAAGGGGTAATTGTTGGCAAAAATAAATGGCAGGTATTGGTACTATGAATGTTGGCAAGAGGTTGGAGAAACGAATATTCTCATAAATGGTGAGACTGTAACTTGGTACAACTTTGTTGCAGGACGCTGAGGAATGGCTTAGCATAATTAGAAATGCACAGGTAGGGCCGGCCCGTGGCTTAGCGGTTAAGTGCGTGTGCTCCGCTACTGGTGGCCCGGGTTCAGATCCTGGGCGCACACCGACGCACCGCTTCTCTGGCCATGCTGAGGCCACGTCCCACATACAGCAACTAGAAGGACGTGCAACTATGACATACATCTATCTACTGGGGCTTTGGGGAAAGAAAAAAGGAGGAGGATTGGCAATAGATGTTAGCTCAGAGTCCGTCTTCCTCAGCAAAAAGAGGAGGATTAGCATAGATGTTAGCTCAGGGCTGATCTTCCTCACACACAAAAAAAGAAATGCACAGGTACTTCAATCAGGCTATTCCTTTATGAGGAATTTATCCTAGAGAGAGTACAAGAGATGAGGGATATATGTTTAACCGTGTCCCCTCCAGCGTTATTTGTAACCATAAACATTGAAACCAATTTCATATCCATGAATTGGGAAACATTTCAATACATATTGGTCTGTCCACACCATAGAAGGATATGCAGTCATTTTAGAGAACAAGGGAGATAATGAAAATGCCAAGTAATGGACTGACAAGAGCTAATGCATATTGAGTACTTACTATGTGCTAGGCACTTGAACTTTGATAAGGTCAAATTTACCTGAGCCTTGTGATCCTGGAAAATAGAGCAGATTAAGAAATCTGCCCCTCTTTGTGTCCTGGAAGATGGCTAACTGCAAAGAACAACTCTTTCCCATATGACTTAGATAAGACTCGGATACCTTTCTTATTTACTTACAGCAAGGCCAGACACAGACCCTCCCAATTCTCATTCTTTGCCTCATACATAATTAGCTGAACTGCCTGAACCTACTGACCACCTAGAACAAAATGGTTGTTAATCCAGCTCTGTTTAAGTGTCTCTCCTTCCTCCAGGCCCTGGAACTTTGACTGGTCCTCAGCCTGATCTGAGAATGGGCTGACCTCAGGGTAACACATTCCTTGATCTGCTGTCCAGTCAAGCCACCTTTTCATCTCACTTCTCCACATTGGTTCTTCTCCCCTTGCTTATTCCTCCCTATAAAAGAAAAGATCTTTTAGCCTAACCCTTGAGACACTTACAGATCTTACAGTCAAGGCTAGACTATTTCTAATATACCTTGTTTGGTTAGATATGAGTGGCAAACCATATTAATTTTTACATAATTATAAGACTAAATGAAATTTTTAAAATTTCACCTGTAGACATGGAAAACACAATGGAACAAATGAACCTGTGTGTCCCTTTTATAGAATAACCATATATAAGAATAATTCCAAGAGACTTCAAAACACAATAATTTATCTATACCCAAAGATAGTAACAAATTAAAAAACCATTTTCCTCAATCATGTGGTTAGCAGTATTATTGCTATTGTCTTTATTGTTTTGTACATATAATGTGGGAAAAAGCAAATGAGTCTTTATGGGATATTCTAATTCTATTATTCCCCATGTCCTTAAAGATGAAAATGCTTGGTGTTAGAGTAAGGAGATTCAGATGAAAGATAGATGTTCAATAAAAACCCTGTAGTTCTGAATTTGAATTGACAGTGTTTGTGAATCTCTGTGAATACATGACTACATATGAATATGAATATGAATATGAATATGCCTTTCCGAGCTCTACTAGAAATTAATCAATTGCAATGAGTACCTGTGGGATACACATTTTGATCTGGGAATCCTGTTTCCCACAAAAAGAAACCAGAGATTCTTAAAGAAATGGCTGAGCTCAGGTCAGGGGCAGTAAGTATTCAAGATGAGACAGAAACATCTTGTCATACTGATATCAGGAAAGGTCTCAAAGACTATTACAGTCCCATCAAAAGGAATAAGGCACCAACTTGAATTCACATTCACCGCTGAAAGAGAGGATAATTGGAGCATCAGTGAGGACCATAGTCCAATGAGTTGAAATACTTCAATGTGTTTGAATCCCTGAGTTCATAGTAACACAGGAAAAAAAATAAAAAGAAAAGAAACTAATTGGTGAACAGTGAAGGATGCTACTGGACCAGCTCATTTAACTGCAGTTCTCTTTACAGACTGTACCACGTGGTAACTCAATAATATTTAGGGGAACTTTCTCTTTCTACAAGTGTTCCAGGTAATAATACATGATGAGGGACTATCATCATTTTACTCCACATAATCAATTAATGATCTGGGTCTTGAACATAAAGGGCTACTAAGATCATTAGAAGAAACACACAGGGCCGGCCCCGTGGCTTAGCAGTTAAGTGTGTGCGCTCCACTACGGGCGACCTGGGTTCAGATCCCGGGTGCGCACCGACGCACCGCTTCTCCGGCCATGCTGAGGCCGCGTCCCACGTACAGCAACTAGAAGCATGTGCGACTATGACATACAACTACCTACTGGAGCTTTGGGGGAAAAAAAAGGAAGAGGATTGGCAATAGATGTTAGCTCTGAGCCAGTCTTCCTCAGCAAAAAAAGATTAGCACGGATGTTAGCTCAGGGCTGATCTTCCTCACAAAAAAAAAAAAGAAGAAGAAACACACAGGACATCATGTGCCTCCTGAGGGAAGAGCACACACCATTTTTGAGGAAGTCTTGCCAACATATCAAACATGGACCTGATCAGCCTCTACATCAGCCAGGTCCAATACAGTAGCCACTAGAAACATGTGGCTATTGAATATTTGGATTGTGGCTGGTGGTACAGAGGAACTGAACTTTAATTTTATTTTATTTATAACTCATTTAAATGTAAACTTAAAGGCTGAAGACATGCAAAATATTTTTTTATTAAACAGAACTTTACAACATTGGTAGAACTATTTCCCTTAACTGTAGTAATGTAAAAGATTAGTATTTTGTACTGTTGTGTGCTTACACATTTTAGTTTCCAATGTGGCTACTAAAATTTTAGATTACGGATATGGTTTCCATTTTCTTTGTATTAGACAGCACTGCTGTAGATTCTGCCACCCACTGAGAGGAAGTGTGGAGGGCAGAAGAATGTGTTAAAGTAAAGTATACCCGGGTACAAAACCAGCCAAATTCAGACTGTGGGGATGCTACAGAACAAGCAACTCAGTTTCGTCACAGATAATTGACAAAAAAATAGAGAATAAGAGTGAAGGCAAGAGAGGTAAAGGAAAAAACTGAGGGAGAACCTGTATATGCAAGAGACTTAAAGACATATTCAAGTGATTATAACTTTTGGACTTTATTTGGATCCTGATTCAAAGGAACCAACTTAAAAACAATAATGGGAAATCTGAACACTCTCTATTTTATAGTAAAGATTTTAAATGAGTTTATGAATTATTATAAGGTTATTGTGATAATACCTTCACAAAGAGTCATCATTTAGGGAAACATACTGTCATAATTACAGATAAAACATGATATCTGGGATTTGCTTTAAATAATATAGGAAAAAAGTGAGTGTGATTATGTTAAAACAAGTTCAGTCATAAATTGATCATTATTGAAGCTGGTCAATGAAGATAGGGATGTTGTGTTATATAATTCTATTTTTGTGTACTATTGAAATTCTGCATTTGAAACAGTATGATACAGAGTACAGGCCCACCTAGGATAATGGCAGCTGAATTTCTCAACAAATATTTCAAAGGGCTAGGGATTCACATAGTTGTAAAGAAAACACCCAATTCTTTCCTCCTGTATTTTTCTTTCCTGTGTGTCTCTTTTATTCCTTCTACAGAATACTTCACTTCTGACACTTCTGGGCGCCAAATATGTGGTTTTTGTTTATCCCACACAAAGCAATTCTCCACGACACCAGCTGGCTATCCTACAACTTAACTCCATTCTGACACTATCTACCTGGATATTGTGTCAGATCCCACACGTTAAGGGCTCAGTCCCACAAGCGTGTTCCCAGCCCACTTCAGATGCCAATCACATATAATAGGTCCCCAGGTTTCCCACAACTTCCATCTGACTTGCCTACAAATTGGAAGTTACCACAACTTCCTCCTCAGGTTCAATTAACCAATGATAAGCCAGATGAAGACATACATAGGGTGAGGTCTGGAAGCGTCCCGGGCATAAGAGCTTCTGTCTCCGTGGAGTTAGGGTGCGTCAACCTCCCAATGTAGATGTGTTCACCAACCTGGAAGCTCCATAAACCCCCTATTGTTGGGATTTTATAGAGGCTTCTTCATGTAGGCATGATCAATTATAAACTCCATTTTCAGCCCCTTTCCTCTCTCTGGAGGGTGAGGTATAGAGCTAAAAATTCCAAGCCTCTAACCACAGCTTCAACTTTCTGGTGACCAGCTCCTATCCAGAAGCCCGCCCACAGTCAACTCAATAGAACAAAAGATATTCCCAGTGCTCGTATCACTCAGGAATTTACAAGGTTTTTAGGAGCCTTGTGTCAGAGACAGCGTCAAAGACCAAATATTAGAACAAGAGATGCTCCTAGGGTTCTTATGACAAATTACAAGGGTTTCAGTAACTCTGTGCCAGGAAACAAGGGCAGATAATATTTTCTATCATCTCACAAGAGTTAAAAACATCACTTATAACTCTGCTCCCAAACAAGAAGGGGCCAGAGAACACTATGGACTCCAATTGGTTTGTATTGAGCCAAAACAGGGAGCCACACAAAAAACCTACACACAAGTGTTTATAGCAGGTTTATTGGTAATTGCCAAAACCTGGAAGTAACCAAGATGTCACTTTATAGGTGAATAGATAAACAAACTGTGGTAAACTCATATGATGGAATATTAATCAGCAATAGAAAGAAATGAGCTATCAAATCATGAAAAGACATGAAGGAATCTTAAATGTATATTACTAAGTGAAAGAAGCCAATATGAAAAGACTACATACTATATGATTTCAACTTTATTGATGTTCTGGAAAAGGCAAAACTATAGAGAGAGTAATAGGACCAGTAGTTGCTAGGGGGTCAGGGGGAGGGGAAGAGGAAGAATAAGTGGAGCACAGAGGAGTTCAGGACAGTGAACCTACTCAGAATGATACCATAATGGTGGACACATGTTGTTACACATTTCTCAAAAACCCTAGAGGGTACAACACCAAGAGTGAACTGTAATGTAAACTATGGACTGTAGTTAAAAACAATGTATCAGTATTGGCTCATCAATTATAACAAATGTAGCACACTAATATAAGATGTTAATAACAATTGGGGAGACTGGGAGGTTGGGGGGCATATGGGCATCCTCTGTACTTTCTCCTTATTTTTCTGTAAATCTAAAACCGTTCTTTTCAAACAGTTTGATATTTTTGAGTCTCCTATTTAGGGTCAATTTATGTCAGGTAAAAATTAGCCTTGACTCTAGAGCTAATGTATCTTTATGTTTAAGCCTTAACCAAATGAGAGACCAAGATCTCTACCAAAGGCTCTGTATATTTAATAAAGCCTATCTAGCCTGGCTAGCAAGAAATCAAACAACTCTCATCTCTGTATGAGCTCGGAAAATTCTTCATCTAAAAGCTACCTAATAATGGTTCTTTCCTGAGAAGCTTTTCTTTGGCCATCCTTGTGCAGTTTCTACTGTGGATATACAGAGTGATATTAAGCCAAAGACTGAAGAACACCACACAGATTTCTGGAGCTGTTTCTGCATAGCTCGCTCATCTATGGCACTCTGCTCTGCAAATTCTAGCCACCTCAGCCTATCTGAACTTTAATCTCTCATTCCTCTATACAGCAAGATTACCAAATTTTGTTTGGGTTCCCTCTACCTGCACCAGTCTTAAAATAGACTGCTCTCAAAAATCTGCAGCAGTCATAGGTCTCACTCAACTGTCTCCCTTCTCTTAGGTATTTCAGTCCTGCACTATCTGTTGTTCAATGCCTAAAAATCTTTGTTTCCAAAATTTTGTCCAGTTTTCTAAGTTTTTGTTTAACAGTATGTAGGTAATTATTGACTCTGTTACTAAGACATGGTCAAAAGCAGAAATAGTACTTTAGATTTTACTTAGATTTTTGGTCAGTCTCTCTTTGTTACGTTGCTGATTATGGTCTTGACTCCCCCTGAGTTTCTTTGAGGTAGGAATTATCACGATAGCATTAATGTAGTCTGAATGCTTGTTAAATTCAATCCCATTTCACTAGATTATAGCAATATGCCTGTGAATTCAAATATCCCTATGGTGATACATTGAATGCATACTGATTCTCACTCTACAAGAGTGCAAATAGTACCCAACTAGACTACAAAACTGAGATTTATTTATTTAGTGCAAAGAGTTCCTTATAAACTCTGCTGCTGAACATAGTTAGCTTGGAAGGGACATGTGTTCCAGCCCAAACACTTGAGGATATTTGACATCCATATCCCTCCCGTACATCCATATCTCTCCACCCCAGATCACAGGACCTCTCTCCTTTCCTATTAAGGTCTCAATTTTAGCATAGTAGATTTGCTAGGTCTCTGAAGTAAACCTCCTTTATAACTCTGACATTCACACCATTAGGTCTTCAGCATTAGATTTTCAGCAGTCTGCTCTTCAGTTGCAGGAGATGAGAGTTTCTTTCAGTGGTGGATGTGGAGCTCTTTTGCCTTCCACACAGTACCCTGACTTGACAGTTGGCTGACCTGTGCCTCTTTTTCTTCCTTAAGGAAGTTAAATACAACCATTCAATTCTTATGAGTATTAATGCCCCCATATCTCTCAAATGCTAAAGTGATTGTGTATGTCAGTGTGTCTACCTTCATCTATATTCTATCCTTCTTCACTTGGTAATTTTTATGCTATAGCATACCAAAGTTTGTCATCACTCCACTTCTCACCTGCAATGGAGTTCTTGTTTCCGTCTGGCAAGAAGGAGATCTAATTCCAATATCCTATCTATAGTCTACTTCTGGTACCAACCATCTTAGTTTGATATCCAATAGAAACAGACCCTTAGATAAGAGAGTGTAAGAAGTGTATTTGGGGATTGGTCCCACGAAGCACTGGTAGGAGAGTGGGGAAGTGAGATAAGGAGGGGAAGGAAGTCAATAAAGGATGTCTTATTGAGCAGATTACCAGTGTAGGCAACTCAAGCCTACTGGGGATATGTAGGAGACAATGTCAAACCTACCTCAGAGTTATACAGTTTGAGTTATTTTAGCTCCAATTACCATCAAGCAGTTACCAAGCATTGCTCCTTGGGCATTAATTCCTTGGCACTTTCAGCACGTTCCAGGCATAAGCCAAGCAAGAGAATGTCCACATACAGTAGGATGTCTTCGGCATGAACTAGAATGTTAAGTATTACCTCTGTCTAGCCACTACATAAAGCCAAAGTTTCCTGGATGTTATTGGTAGTCTCTTGAGGATTAAAAAAATGTGGTTCCTCTGATTGCTTCAGTTATACCAGATGTGGTAAAGGCTATACGCAACATGCCACAGGCCAAGGGAGACTAATAGACTCTTATTGACCTACCTGTTCTGAAAAGGCAATACTGGATGGAAACTAGAATATAAGTATCTTTCTTTACCTTTGGTTGGGATAATTCTAAGGTATTTTCTACATTGTCTCCAAGAGTTCACCAGTGGCCTACAGTGACTCCTGCATGAAAATCAATCCCTTTTAAGCATCCCTTGTTTCCTTGTTTCACATCTCTACTCCCTACCAGTACTTCCTGAAATCAACTCCTGGCAAAAAACTTACTCTCAAATTCTTTTCTTAAGATCTGCTCCCTAGGGAACCCAATGTAGAACAATTTCAAGCAACAAATTCAATTGTATAATTGATATTCTGCAGATTTCACTCATGAAAGTAGAAACTCAGCCTCTCTGCAATTATGTAGATAAGAATGGGCCTCAAAGTTTTGCTAGGCCCTCAACTTACTCTTAGGGGTTTCTGGGATATTCTTGAAGAAAAGACATGGGCCATTTGGGCTCCTACAGAATTCATACGTCTTCTGCAACGATTTAAGTCCACCACCCAGTTCTCCTTAGCTGTGAGCAATACAGAGGGGTGGAATATCATGAAACCTAATCTTAAGGTTAATATAATTTGCACAAAAATATGTCCCAAGTAATCTACCTATGTCATGCCCAGCTACATAAACGTTACATAAAAACAGGTTGTTTCTGGAATGCATAGCATAAGAATAAATTTATAATAGATCTACTCCTCTACAAGAGGTACAGCAGAGTACTAGTAGAGAGAGGTGCCTCCATGGAGATCTCCATCAGGCATGGCTACTCTGTTTAGTAGGGAGAATTTACTGCCTGACCCACATATCCTTCAAGATTTCTCTCTGCTAGTTTACCATAAAGGCAACCTGAATCTTATGCAATGGCTACAAGGACTTTCTGATCTTTCCTTGATGTGATGATCTCCCTCCAGCTACCTATATTTGTAACATAAAACAACAAAGAAGGAGCTCTTTGATTTTATTTATCTGTGTGGCTGAAATTTTAAGTTAACAGGAAGTAAAGTGTTAAGAGTTGACCTATTAACAGAACAGACTAAGAACTTTAGCACAGTGTGAGGTGAGCAGCACTCATCAAGCATGTGAACCCAGACTGTGCCACTGTTTTGAATCCACCCTTCTCATAACTTCTTTCAGTTCAATTTGGGACCAGATTGCCAGATCCTGCTGTTAGTCTATAAAGAGATATTTTAAATATAGTTTTCTGCTCTAACAAAATAAGACCACAAATATCCCTAAAGCTCTAAAATAATAATGATAGTAAAAATAATAATAATAATAGTAATAAACTTAAGGACCAATCTACTGTGGAGAAAAGTTTCAGGGTTTCAAAAAGGTAAGGACTATGAGAAGTTTTATAGAAAATGTTTTGGAAACCTAGTTGGTACACAGAATGTTAGGAGAAAAGAACCAGTTATGGAGTTTTTTGATGGGAAAAAGGGCTGGTATTGACTATATATATTTTATGAAAGTGAATACTCTGGTAGCCTAATCTCAAACGTTATCTGTCTGAAAGGATAGTGTCCATCTTTATTTCACTGCAAATGAAACCTGAACAAAAGGATGTGCATATTGTCTTTAATAAGACTAAAAATAAATTGTACAAAAATAAATTATATAGGAGTTGGTTCAGACTGAACCTAGAAGGGGTTCAAATTTTTCCATGTATGTTGGATGTCATGATTTGATAGTCAAGAGATGATTTTGGTTTTTCAGGCTGGAGAATGAGGAAAGAACTTGCGGGCTGGGGAAGTTTCTGTGTCAAAAAAAAAGAAAAGGGCATGGGAAATATTTACAATACCATATGAAGGAAAAAACGCATCAGGATACCAGCTGTATCATGCAGTATGATGCAAATTCCCTCCCTCTATGCATGTGTACATGTACACATACACATACACACAATTCCTAATTGAAAAATTCTTGATCAATTTAGATTTGTAAGAAAAATGACCACTATATTTTTGCATATCTTGGTTTAATTTATATTTAAAGTTCAATTCTACTCTAGGTGACAGAAACTTAATTTCCGACATTATTAGCATCTCTACTGCTTTTCCAAGGGTCATGGCTTATTTCTTGGAATGTCAAGTATGAAAGAAAACAAGGAGAAATTGTTAGATCCTGATGACACCTATTCTTTAAATTTTTGTGGATATTTGTTTTGTAACATAGTATATAATCACTATTTCTAAATGTTCCAGTGTATTTGAGAAGTATGTGTATATGCTGATTATTGGGTTCAGAATTCCATACAACTCCATTTGATCAAGCTTGCCAATTGTACTGTTCAGATTGTCCTCATATTTTCGGACTTTAGACTGCTAGATTTTTGCGTGTAGCAGGTGTGCTAAAATCTCTAATCTCTTTGATGGCAGTTTTGTCAATTTCTCCTTGCAGTTCTATAAAGTTTTGTCTTCTATATGCTGAAGCTATTTTATCAGATTCAGAGATATTTATAATCATTCTTTCTCCTTTGTGAATGGAAATTTTCATCATTATAGTGACAATCCCTATCTCTAAAAATATTTTTTACTTCTTAAAGTCTATTTTGTCTGGTATTCTTTGGTTATTATTTGCATGCTGTAACTTTTCCTATTTTTTTAACTTTTGCTTTCCTTATGCTTCAGATAGATCTCTTTTATACAATATTATAAGGAACATATAGCTAAATTATTTTAGAAAATCAATCATACAATATCTGTCTTTTTACTGGTGAGTTTAGTTTACTTACATATAGTACAGTATTTAATAAATAGGACCATATTCTAACATGTCATTTTTTATTTTAATTTGAACAAATTTTCTCTATTTTCATTTACACCTTTTTTGCTCTTTTAAAATTGATTTCTATATTTTTCTTCTAATAAATCAGGAACTTTAGCTGGTTCTCATTTCCCCTGGTCTTGCTCTGTCCCTCTCCTACTGTGTTAGCATAATCTAGAATTTTGCTTCTGTGCTACCATGGTTTTCCTTCTTCATTTTCTTTCTTTGGCCTTAATCTCATTTATTATTTTTAACTTTATTAAGTTTTTTGATCATGCTTAGCCCTCACAGGATTGTGATATTGCCTGGATTTGCTTCTCTTCTTACTTGAGTACCTTCTCTAACAGTAGGTCTCTATATTTCAAACTTTCAGAATCCTTGAATGCTTGAGAACAAATGAATTATACCCTACATATGAACGACAATTTAGCCTTATACAAAATTTTACGTTCAAAATTATTTTGCTTCAGTACACAATATCTTAACTAAAACACTTGGGACCTAATAGATTCTGAAAATCAGAATCATTCTGATTTAGGAAGGCAAAATGTGCATATACCATATTTATGTAAAATACTCAGCTAGACCTTGACCAACACTTCGCAATTTAAAGGCAAAATTTCTGCAACATATAATTTCACACTAAATGGCATAAATAGTGGCTATAAATAGCCTGGCATCAATTCAGTTCAGACTTGACAGCCAAATAAGTTTTGACTGAAACATTCTTAAAAAGAATAAAATTTAGAGCTTTGGGGATTTGGAATTATGTGCAATTATTTGCATTCCTGTGCCTTAAAATATTATTCCAGTGTCCGGAATTCTGCTGTCCATCTGAGTCTGAGTTCTTTCATTTGTGATCGTTCTTTCTCTCTGGAAGCTTTTAGAAAGGTCTCTTTGTTGTTGATATCCCTTTAACTCTCTCATAACATGTGTAGAAGGGGGAATTTCTTTCTCCACCTTATTTGGCACACTTCATACCTTTTGATCTGAGGTAATTCTTTTCTCTTTAATTCTGAAAGATTTATCTATATCATTTATTAAAATATGCTTTCCCTCTCCTCCCCTGCATTTTTCTTTTCTGCTAGGATTACTACTATTTGGATGATGGCAATTCTATACTTATCTTTTAAGCTTTCTTTCATATTTTCTTTTTTTCTGTTTTGCCACTTTATTCTGGGAGAGTTACTCAATCTGATCCTCTTACTAAGTAAGAAATGCATGAATCTTGTGCATTCCATCATTAATCCCATGTCTTGGGTTCTTTATTTCGACTCCTATATTTTAATTACTGAATACTTCCACTTGATTATATTATGATTTCTTATCCTTGTTTCAGTTGCTAATTAAGTATATTTGGCTTGCTTATTTTAAAATCATGGTCCATCTATTATAACATTCTGGTTTAAATGGTATATGTTGTTGGGTGTGCTGTTTTACTTTCAAAGCAGTTTTTGAGGCATTTTTTTTGAGACAACTATACTCATCAGGCATCTAATTAGCTTTTCCTGTGATCTCATTCACCCATGGAGGAATCTACTACTTTGCTTGGTCTTGTAGAGAGAAAGGCCAAAGTCAAAATTTGAAGTTGGGTCAATGCCATACATTAAGGAAGAGGAGCCCAGGAGTAAGGGGTCCAAAACTCTCAGAACTACACAGTCCCATGAAACTACAGTTGACCCCTCCACGTCAGACAAATCAGTGGTCATAGTTTAAAGTTTAAATTCTTTAAGAGAATTATCTTTAGGAGAAGTCAGCCTCCCTTGGAAGTAATGCACCAGAACCAGAATAAGTCACACCTATTTTGTCTGCTGCTTATCCCAACCTGTCCTCTGCTCTGTCCTGATTCGATCCAGACACCAGCATCTGGTTCTCTAAAGTGGTTACCTGTACATATAGGAAATGCAAAAGCAAAGATTGCCCCAAGGTAACATGAGGGACAGGCAAGAGCAGAATTTAAATCACTTTTCTTTATTTTCTAAAAGAAGCCCCCAGATGTCCTCTGCCCCAGGCTGCAGCCTCTACCACCATCTCAAGATAAGCTTTGTTACAGATAGGGGTTTCTCAAAAATTTTTGCTTGTTTGTTATATCTAAAAATCCAAATTTTGCTCTATAGTTTCTCCAAGTTTTATCTGAGGAGTCTCAGGGGCAGAGTTAGCAGCCTGTGTCTGTTTGCCATCTTGGTCCAGGTGACCACAGATGAAGCCCTTGTACAGTCATTGCCACCTCAAGCTCATTGTCTCTTTGCTACTTCAATGACATGTGGCTATCTCAAGACATCTCTACTTTTCCAATGCATATGAGCTTGGAAAGACCTATGCAACACCTTCTAAGACCCTGCCTGCCTAAACATGCCACAAGGCAATTTTAGGGCTATTGAGTTGTGTTTTTTTGCCTTATATTTTTATTGGTCATTTAAGTAGGTAGAAGATATATTTAAAATTATTATTCTAATCTTGCTAAAGTGACTTTATGGAAATACTATCATCCACAGGCCTTATGTTGAGCAATGAACCCAATTTCCCCAAGAAGGCAAACTGAGAGGCTTATTGTTTGCCTTATCGTTGAGGAGGAGGTGAGTGATAACTAAGTGAGTACAGAAATCAATTTGGCCAACTTAGGCTCCCACACTGAAAGATTTTGTGCTGGCCCTTAGGGATAAGGAGATGGAGAAAGATTTTTAATATGAGCATGCTCAACACACTCCCTGCTTCCATTTTCTTCTCTGAGACTGTGGGCCTCACCCATATAGCTTTTTCCCTGGGCCTAACATGGACTTGAAAGGGCCTGAATACTGTTTCTTGGTATAATTGCTCTTCTACTTGCTCTTATCTTTCTTCGTAGAAGACTTCCCCCATCCGCTAGACTGATTTGTTAGGGCATCAACTTGGTGAAGACTCTTCCCTGAGGAAGTTCAATGACTTGGTGAATTTGTACTGAGATTACTGCAGATCATGCAGATTTATGGAGATATCTTTTCCCCTTATTAAGAGTTGTCTCATTTCCCACTCTGAGCTTTCTGTGTAATGGTTCAAATCATCAATTCTTTGGCCACTGCCTAAGGTCAGGAAAAATGCATGTTTCTTTTTTTTGCATTTCTTTGGTCCATTTATTAAAATTCTATCTGTACAGTACTTTGAATTATTGAGCAATGTTCTGAATTGCCTTTTTGGATGATAGTAATTTGTGTGTTATCTGCTAGAGTACCAACAGAGATTATCCCTCTACGCAAATTGATTATAAGAAGAGGGCAGAAAAATGTCCTGAATCATGCTCATTCTTGCCGTTTATCTTCTACTCCCTTATCTCTGGATTGGGCCCTCTCCGATCTGCCCTAAAGTTTCTCTCTCTCCATTACTTTAATACCAGCCCTGCGAGTCCACAGGAGCAGCAACTTAAAGCCATGTCCTCCTGGCTTTATATTGGCTTACTTCTGCTTTCAGCAATAAGGAGCTATTCAAATAGGTTACACATCCAGACTTCCACTATCTGCCCCATGACCCAAGTTTGGATTAAAACAATCAACTTTCTTCTTCTCTTTACACAGCCTGAGATGACTGACCAACATAGGCTGTCTTTCAGGAGGTTTTTTCC
This sequence comes from Diceros bicornis minor, assembly GCF_020826845.1. Taxonomy (NCBI): domain Eukaryota; kingdom Metazoa; phylum Chordata; class Mammalia; order Perissodactyla; family Rhinocerotidae; genus Diceros; species Diceros bicornis. Next base: position 63,600,633 of record NC_080743.1, read on the forward strand.
AATCATAGCTTTACCCTGCTTGTAGACCAGCTGGGGCTTACCACTGTAATGTCTGCTGATTGGTGTCCTTTATTTGACATCTCAGCCCTTATGGTCCTTTGGAGTGCATCCACTGTCCTTCACAGAAATAACACTGCAGAACAAAAGGTTTATCAGGCCTTCTACTCTATCAGCAGTTCAATGCTCTTCCAGAATTTGCAAGGATTCAATACTGACATGATATAAGCTCACAATCCACATGTGTTTACCCATGAACTATGCAACAAAATATGAGTAATCATGAATTTAGTCATCTTGGTAATGTAGCCTAGTCATAGTCAAGAGGGCAACTAATGCCAAACTTTTTCAATGTATTTGAGGAAGGAGCCATATATTCATAATGACCTTCTACCTCTGTCAGGCCCCAAGTTTGTCAACAATTAATAACTGCATGAATGCTTCAGGTACAATTTAAACCAAAAGTGATTTCTTAGCAGACCTGCTCCCACCCAGGAGGTGCAGTCAAGTACTGGTAGGGATAGATACCTCTACCGAGATCTCCTCCTGCCACTGCCACTCTGAGAACAGGGAAGGAAGAAGTAGCTGGATGACTCAAATCACCCTTTGAGCATTTTACCCTCATTCAAGGGGCATTTAAGCCCCTGGATGAGTAAGTTCAGATATTGGAATTCCTTTCAGTTACGGACATGTTACAAAAGAACAAGAGAACAACTCTACTATGTTTTTTCATTGTGACTCAGATATTTACAGGAAAGAAACAGTTCAGTTCCCTGGCTAAGGGTATCAAAATCTCTGAACATTGATGGGCTGAGTCTTAGAGTTCTTTCATAACTTCCCTTTCCCTGGGGCATAGCACAGTATGAGGAAGTTTTTAAGTGACCCAAATCATAGCCTATTTTCCTTGTTATCTTTCAAAATACTCCATTTTCTTAGTCTTTCACAAGATTATAACATCCTACAGTTCAGTCTCTGGGTGATTTCACTAATTTATCTTCCTATTAGTACAAAACAAACAGTTATTCCTGCATTTCTGAAAAAAATCTCAAAATCTAGACTACTGTGGAACACATTCCCAGTGGAGTGAGACTTGTGGGGATTTCCACAAGAAAGGTTTGGGTACCTCATTGGTAACCACAAGATCACAGGGGAATTTTCTCTTAACTGGGGCATTTTCTTTCTGTTTCTTTTTTAATCCACTTTCTTTAACATAGGGCTTAAACTTCAAAAGAGCATTTCACCCGATCTATCTAAAAATAACTCGGATAATTACTCAAATGAACACACTGAGAATTTGCTACAATTAATCTTTTGCTAAAAGTGATACTTTATAAACTTCACATTGTCTCTGGCCACTGAAAGTTTTCTGTCTGTGTCATTCTGGAGGAGGGAGAGAGGTGTACAGCGTCCACAACAACAAACAGTTGGATTCATTGTTGCTTTTTTGTACTTCTCTTTGCTGGCTAATCTATTAAAATTTCTTCGACACACCCTGCTCCCTTCTTCTTCAGGGTTTTCATCGTGCTTCCTCTATCTGGAAATCTCTTAAGTTGACCAAACCTATCAATCCTCTGGGTCCCAGTGTTATTGTCTTCTCCTCAGGAAATTCTCTCTTAGATCTCGTCTCAGGCAAGAATAAGCCCCTTTTGTGTTTGCTTTTGTAGGACTGTGTTTTTTTTTTCTTTTCTACCACTTACAACAACTATAGTTAGTGGGTGTTTGTCTTTTCACCCAGACTATAAGTTTCAAGAATAGGAGTACCCTGTCTGCCTTTTAAACCACTATACCACAGTGGTTAGTTCAGTACCTGCTTCATAGCAGGCTATGAATAAATACTTTTACGCAATGACCTAATGAATACCAAGTACTAAGATAAGAATCTCACAGTGTCTAAGTGAAGCATAAATGAAAGTCATCTAATCTAGGTAAGGGAGTGGCATGTAAATTGTGCTTGAAAGGCTGTCCAGCCACAATACACACACATACACACACACACACACACACACACACACACAGTGGTGGGAAAGGGAGGCGAGTCGAGGAGTTGGTGGAAATCCAAGCCGAAGACAGATCACTCATCAAGACTGGAATGAAAGGAAGTCAGACGTGTTTTATAATTTCATGTTTTTGTTACTTCTTATTAGATAATATAACTCTGAAATCTGAACTTTCCAGTGTCTTATTATATTCCACTAATATCAGAGCAAGTCTAATAACTCATTCAAATATCTATGACACAGTCTAAAATAAAGTATCTTTTTTCCTTAATACATGATGAAAGGAAAAGTTATATAAACAAACACATGGATAAAGAGAATAGATGAGCGGTTACCAGAGGGGAAAGGGGTGGGGGTAGGGCGAAAGGGGTAAAGGGGCACATATGTATGGTGACAGACAGAAACTAGACAATTGATGGTGAGCACGATGCAGTCTATACAGAAACTGATATATAATAATGTACACCTGAAATTACACAATGTTATAAACCAATATGACCTCAATAAAATAATTTTTTAAAAAAAGCCAAAGGGCACAGAGGAGCTTGTAAAGGGAGGCCCCGACTGCCCTCTCCACTGACTCCCCCCCCAAAAAAAAAAATTACGGTGGGCCAGAGAGGCAAAACCACATCAACTACAATTTGTTCTTTCCTTTTTTCTCTCTTTCTTACTTTCTTTCGACATAATTAATACATGATTCTTGCAGATAACAAACCCCTTAAGCCAAAAATAATTAAATTTACATTACCTAAAATTCCAGCATCCACAATGTGCCACATTTTTCTACAAACCCTTTCAGATTTTCTCCTATGTTATATAAATACATAATTTTTCTGAAAATGGTATTGTACAATAATTAATACTCTATAGTCCATTTTATTTTTGACCTATTATGACCAGCCTTCTGGGGCCAGCCTCATGGCATAGCAGTTAAGTGCGCATGCTTCGCTGCTGGCTGTCGGGGTTCGGATCCTGGGTGGGCACCAATGCGCCGCTTGTCAGGCCATGCTGTGGTGGCGTCCCATGTAAAGTGGAGGAAGACAGGCACGGATGTTAGCCCAGGGCCAGTCTTCCTCAGCAAAAAGAGGAGGATTGGCATGGATGTTAGCTCAGGGCTGATCTTCCTCACAAAAATAAAAAAATTAAAACAATATGACCAGCCTTCCAACTCCATAAATATAGAAAAAAGTAATTAATGAGTAGAAAATGCTCAACAATATGGATGTGCTAAAATTTATTAAAAAAAAAAAATCGGAGACTGGCCTGGTGGTGCAGCAGTTAAGTGCGTCCACTCTGCTTCGTTGGCCCGAGGGTTCACAGGTTTGGATCCCACGAGCGCACTGACACACTGCTTGTCAAGCCATGCTGTGGCAGCATCCCATATAAAGTAGAGGAATTTGGGCATGGATGTTAGCCCAGGGTCAGTCTTCCTCAGCAAAAAGAGGAGGATTGGCATTGGATGTTAGCTCAGGGCTGATTTTCCTCACAAAACAAAAAAAAAAAAATTCCACAGTATGACTTTCCAATATCTCCTATTACAACTATTTCTGCAATGAACATACCTGTGTTCCCCATTGCTCTATTGTGTCCCTGCAAGCAGCTGCAGGATTTCCTTCTTATGGGTCCTGTACCTTTTTGTCAAGTTGTATTCCACTGTTACTGTTGTTATTCTCATGTATAACTCTATTATCATTGATTAACTTGCTTGAGGAAAAGTGCTTTTCTGTGTTATGGTAAATTAGTCACATTGATAAGAAGTCAGATACAAGTACGGATGAATCACCCACATGTGGTCACCATGTGTAGTATCCCAGCTCAGACTTGTTTCTATGAAGCTCATGGCTCACACTTTGCCTCCCACATATTAGGCAATGTTCTCTCCAAAAAGTGTTCTGATGCAACTTATATGACCAGAGGACACTGTAGAGAGAAGAGAATGGAAATAAACCAACTTGCTCCCAGGTTTTCTGTTAGCATGCTAGCTCCCAGAGCCTTGAGATTGAAAAATGCTAACTATTCATGTTCAAGCCCATGGCTTTAGCCAGAGACCCCTGAGACTGTTTACATTAAAGGATTTTGGAGAAGGGAGTTCCTACTAACACCTGTCTTCCTCACTTCTTGTAACCCAGCACTATTTCTTGATAACAATGGGTACCATGATCTGGACACTCAAAATGGCCCTAGGTACACAAGTTACAACCGAAAACTCTTGATGTTTGTGGTTTGTGGTGGTCACCATTCTCCATTTTCACTACTATTCAAGATATTTTCCTCACTGTTTTTTATTTTCTTTGGTCATTTAAGTAGTTAAAAGATACATTTGAATTTATTATTTGTTCTAATTTTTCCTTTAAGTCATTTTATAATAATGTTATCATTATCACTGGTTTACGTTGCTCTTGCTAAGGATTATGCTTTACTTCAAAAGATTATCCCATTTAAAGGAATCTGACTTTTACCCTTGTTGTCTCCTTCTCCAACTAAATTACACCGGTTTAAAATATATATATTTATGAATACATTATTGCTATTATTATTTTAAACAAACTGTTATCTGTTCAATCAATTAAGAACAAAAAAATAAAAGTTTTTTTTTTTTAACTTTACTTATTCCTTCTTTGATGATCTTCCTTTCCTCATGTAGATTTGAGTTTCTGACCAATATCATCATCTTTCTGTCCGAAGAACTTACTTTAACATTTATTTTTGCAAGGCAAGTCTGCTGGCAACAAAGTCCTCAGTTTTTGGTTGTCTGACAAAGTCTTTATTTCTCCCTTACTTTTGAAGGGTCATTTTGCACCTTACAGAATTCTAGTTGATGGTTTTTTTTCTCTAAAAGCTAAATATTTTACTCCACTCTCTTCTTGCTTGCATGGTTTCTGAGGAAAAGTCACATGTAAGTCTTATCTTTGTTCCTCTATAAGTAAAGTATTTTTTCCTCTGGCTTCTTTCAAGATTTTTCTTTATCTTTGATTTTCTGTAGTTTGAAGATGATATGCCTACGTGTAGTTCTTTTTCAGCATTTATCCTGTTTCATGTTCTCTGAGCTTCCTGGATCTGTGTTTTGGTGTCTGACATTTATTTTGGGAAATTCTCTGTCATTATTGTTTCAAATATTTCTTCTGTTCCTTTCTCTCTTGTTTTCAGTCTGATATTCCCATTACATTTACGTTACAACTTTTTTAGTTGTCCCATAGTGTTTTGTTTGTATATTCTGTTCTATTTTTTTCAGTCTTTGTTTTTTTTTCTTTTCAGTCTTGGAGGTTTCTATTGAGATATCCTCAAGCTCAGAGAGTCTTTCGTCAGCCATGTCCAGTCTACTATTAAACCCATCAAAGGCTTTCTTTCTTTCTGTTATAGTGTTTTTAATCTCTAGAATTTCTTTTTGTCTGTGTTAAGATTTCTATCTCTCTGCTTCCATTGCCCATCTGTTCTTGCATGCTGTCTACTTTACCCATTAGACCCCTTAGCATATTAACCATAGTTGTTTTAAATTTCTAGTCTGATTATTCCAACATCCCTATCAAGTCTGGTTCTGATGCTTGCTCTGTCTCTTCAAATTGTGTTTTTTGCATTTTTGTATCCCTTGTAATTTTTTCTTGATAGCAAGATATGGTGTGCCAGGCAAAAAGAACTGTAGTAAATAAGCTCTCAGTAATGTGGTGGTGAGGCATAGTGGGTGGGGAAGCATTCCATAGTTCTAGGATTAGGTCTCAGTCTTTTAGCGAGCCTTTGACACTGGATTGTGAACTTCACAAGTGTTTCTCAGTGTTTTCTCCCTGCTTAGGGGAGAAAGGATGGCTAGAGTGGGCTGGAGTTAGATATTCTCTGAGTAACAAATTTCCCTTGAGGATAGGCCTTTTTAAAAAGAACAGAGTGCTCTGGTATATTTCAAAATGTTTCCTTTTACCTTCTCCCTGCCTGAAACATGAAGTTTCTCCAGTATTTACTTTAAGAACCAGGTCAAGCTCCTGGAGGCATATCTCACGTAATTGTGGGAACCCCTTCCCCATGACTGGGTTCCCCTGGAGATTTGAACTCTCAGAGTTGTCCACATGGAGCATGCAGCAATTGGTCAATTACAATTCAGGTTTTCTACTCCATCGGTGTTTCTTATAGTGGTTTCCACTCCTGAGTCACTACTCCATTAAGCTGTGACTCCTTGTTTTCCGTATTTCTGTCTCTCCAATCTTGGGGCAGCAGTTTGCCCTGTGTTCTCATCTCTTACAAATGCTAGAAAACTTGTTGATATTCAGGCTGTTCAGCTTTTCACTGGAATAGTGACTTCCAAACTCCTTACATGCAGAAGCAGAAACCTGTAATCCCAATCATTTTATTTTCATTTAAATAACATATTCCCAACCATACGTGGATTGTGGTTGTGACATTATCAGAGTAAGAAATGGATTGGCTACTATTCCTGGGATGGAAATGCATCCAACAGTTATGAATATGATTTGAACATTAGTGCTATCTACTCCCATTAGTTAGGGCAAGGCTTTTAACTCCATTAAACCATCTACATGTTGCTCTCAATTCAGCAACTTCTTTTTTGTGTGTATGTGTATGAGGCAGATCAGCCCTGAGCTAACATCCATGCTAATCCTCCTCTTTTTGCTGAGGAAGACCGGCTTTGAGCTAACATCTATTGACAATCCTCCTCCTATTTTTCCCCCCAAAGCCCCAGTAGATAGTTGTATGTCATAGTTGCACATCCTTCTAGTTGCTGTATGTGGGACACGGTCTCAGCATGGCCGGAGAAGCGGTGCGTCGGTGCACGCCCAGGATCCGAACCAGGACCCCCAGTAGCGGAGAGTGCACACTCAACTGCCAAGCCACGGGGCCGGCCCCTCAGTCACTTCTTATATGACCAAAAGCTTCATATCCCCATTATATTTGTCTTCTAGGATGGCCCCTTAATTTTATCTCTATTATTTCCTTACACTCTTTTTAAGAGACTATATTTAGAAACGCAATTCTAGAATTGATGAGAGATAGCCTTGCTGAGCAAGAAACTGAAGAGTTTTAGCTGGAGGACTAAAGTCTGGGAAAGGAACAGATATTGGAGAAGACTCAGTACATTAAGAAGGTAGATAGAGGAATTCGTTACTAAAAGCATAGATGTTATGCAGATTCCTCATAGTTTACTGAGTGAATAATTGTAGCAGATATCTATTCTTCTTGCATAAACCTCCCCCCAAAGGATATCTGACATCTTTCTATACAAGAACTTTAACAAGCTCAGCCACCCTGGAGGTGGAAGCAGCAGAAAATAGGAAGATAACTCATTGTTCCAGAAATGTCAAGCAAAGAAAAACCTTGTGCAAGAGAAGCTTGAAAGTCGTTTCCTAAAAGGAGGGCTCTGTAAGAAGATGTAGCCTAAGGTACATGTGTAACTGTATTTGTAATAGCTACCCTGTATTTACACTTTCACAAGCATCTTTCTTATATGTGGCAGTTACTGACCATGTTCTCAAAAAACGCATGTGAATTTTATGTTGTAGAAACAATGAATAGGAAGGCCACAATCTATAAAATTAAGGATAATATACTAAATGTGAATATAGTGTGAAATGAAAAATGACACAATATCATATGTGTAAAAGGAGATAAACTTTGATTCTTCTGCTTTCAACTGAGAACAACAGACCAACGGTCAAAGCTGACATCTGAAATTCAGTTTCATCCAGGTGGGAGATGGATAGACAAATATTAGTTTTTCAGAGAGGAAAATAATATGGTTTAGGCTTTGTGAAAGATTCCTGATTTTCACATACATAATACACTAGGAGTCATGAGAATTCAAACAATGCCCTTGTACTTATATTTTAAGTGGAAGATTAAAAAAACAAATTAAGAAAATCACATCCATATAGACTTCAAAAGATGTGAAACCTGTGTTAAATGTGAAAAAATTTGTAGAAATTAGCAGGGCAGGGAATTAATGTCACCTACTGTTCAAGACCTGGTTTGAATCTTGGCTTTAGCTCATTAGCTGCATGATATTGGAGCAATAGCTTAAATGGGTTTTTCTGAAATACAGGAACTCTCTATCTTATAGAGATGATTTGAAAAGTAAATGAGAATGCATAGACATTATTTATTGCAGTTCTGGCACCTTATGAGGAATCAGTCTACAGTGGATAGCATTATTCTTTTCAAGGTAAAGAAACTGAGAGTCTAAGCAGAGGAAATTTCTCATGTAAATACTCAAAAGTGTGAAACAGCCTAATGAGCTGTATACAGATTAAATTTTGGTAGATAGAGAAGTGTGCAGGAAAATGAGGCTAGAGAGGAATAAATGGAGCCAGATAATGAGTGACCTTCAGTTGTAAATACAGAAAATGAAAACTTCGGTGTGAAAAACACCCATAAATTGAAAGATTTTCTGTTGCTGAATGCCAGATCACTTTTACATTTTTTATGTATATATTTTTTTTTCTGGCATTATATGGAAGAGTACACTGAGTAACAGTTTTCTTGGTTTAATTGCTGTTGCTTAGATTAGAATGCAAAGTTGGTTGACTTAGAAACAGGCAATTTAAGTGCATGTGAATGTGCCTGAATATGTCAGTATTTGGACTTGCATTATTTTCATTCACATTTAGTTTTGATTTGTGTTGTCAAGAACTCCATAGGAGACAAATCTGCTTGGCTCTACATAGCGTCACACTCCCTTTCTATTGCACAAAGGAATGCATACACCACACATCCAGAGCTCCAATTCTCAGTGATTCAGGAAAGATGGGAGCTATATAGAGGTGGCCCATTCATTGGCTGAGTCTATGGTTACAGCTATGTGGATGAGACAACATGAGGCCTATGAGACAGCAGTTGCTACTGTTAGCAATTTCACCTCACTCTGGTGGGACTCTGACCCACATTTGGAGGAGCTCTGAGGAGGGGCCCACAGGTGGGCCTTGTACCTACAATCTATCTGCTCCTCATAGAGCTCTTTCCTGTTCAGTGTCAAGGATTTGAAACAAAACTGAAGCTGAGCATTCAACAGCACAAGTTTTTATTCAGTGGTCAAAGAATGGAGAAGTGGGAACCATGTTCACAAATCAACTTCTAGGCTCTTTGGGCAAGTAAGCAGCTGTTATAAGGGGACAAAGTAATGAAGGGGAGGAATATTCATGGTGTTTGGGGAACAGGGCAGGCTTTTCAGGAGAACAAGTGTGCCACCTCCTGTCTTTCTTTAGTCACATCCTGCCGTTGCCATGGCAATTGTAAACTGTCATGGCACTAGTGGGTGTATTAGGTACCATGGTAATGTATTACAATGAGCGTATAATGAGCTGTGGGGTCTATGCCAGGGCGAATCAGACTGCCATGTTGCCTGATAAAGGTAAATATATAGCCAAATGCAGAATACTCAAATATTGTAATACGGTGGTGTGTTAACCACTTAATTATAGCATAAAGGTTAAAGAACCAGAGTAATAAAAATAACTATAGCTACTGTAGTTTGTTGATAAATACACAATAAAAAAAAGAGGTAAATTGTGACTGATTAAAAACATCAAAGAGGGGGAGTAAAAAGGAAGAGTTTTGTATGCAATTGAAGGTAAGTTGTTATCAACATAAAATCCACTGTTATATCTATACGATGTTTTACGTAAGCCTTGTGGTAAGCACAAAGCAAAACCAATAGTAGATTCACAAAAGATAAAGAGAAGGAATTGAACTTACTGATATAGAAAATCACCAGTTCACAAAGGAAGGAAGCAATAGAGGAAGAAAGGAACAAGGGAACAAGACAGCCTGAAAATAATAAGATGGCATTAGTAAGTCTTTACCTATCAATAATCAATCTAAAAGTAAGTTGATTGATTTCCCCAATCAAAAGACACAGAGTAGCTGAATGGATAAAAAGAAAAACAAGACCAAACTATACACTGTCTTCAAGAGACTCACTCAGCTTTAGTGAAACACGTAGGCTCCAAGTGAAAGAATGTAAAAAGATAAGCCATGCAAGGGGAAACCAAAAGAAAGCATAGCTATATCTAGATCAGATAAAATAGACGTTAAGTAAAAAATGTTAACAAGAGACAAAGGAGATCATTATATAATGACGAAAGGGTCAATTCATCAAGAAGATATAACAATCATAAATATATACACACCCAACGTCAGAGCACCTAAATATATTAAGCAAATCTGAAGGAAGATATAGACAACAATACATTAATAGAAGGGGATTAAATACCCACTTTCAACAACAGGTAGCTCATCAGAGAGAAAAGCAATAAGGAAACATCAGACTTGAACTGTACTTTAGACCAATTGGACCTAAAACATATATATAGGACATTTCAACCGACAGCAGCAGTGTACACATTCTTCTCAAGCTCACACAGAACATTCTCCAGAACAGATTATGTTAAAGGCCACAAAACAAGTCTTAGCAGATTTAAGGAGATTGAAATCATACCAAGTATCTTTTCCAATCACAATGGTATGAAGCTAGACATCAATAACAGGAGGAAAGCTGGAAAAGTCACACATATGTGGAAGTTAAACAACACACTCCCAAACAACCAATGAGATCAAAGAAGAAATCAAAAGGAAAATAAAAAAAAAGATCTTAAAACAAAAACAAAAAAAAACGAAACACAATAAACCAAAATCTATGGGATGTTGCAAAAGCAGTTCTAAGAGGGAAATTTATAGAGATAAATGCCTATATTAAGAAAAAAAGAAAGATTTAAATACAATCTAACTTTACAACTTACAGATCTAGAAAAAGAAGAAGAACAAACTAAGCCCAAAGTTAGCAGAAGGAAGGAAATGAAGATCCAAGCAGAAATATGAAATAGAGAATAGGAAAATAATAAAAAAGATCAACTTAACTAAGAGTTGGTTTTTTGAAAAGATAAAAAAATGAAAAACTTTTAGCGTCTCTAAGTAAGAAAGAGAAGACTCAAATAAATAAAATCAGAAATGAAAGAAGAGACAATACAGCTGATACCATAAAAATACATAGGACCATAAGAGACTACAATGAACAATTATATGCTGAAAAATTGGATAAGCTAGAAATTTATCAAATAGAAATATTGGATTTAGATATAGAAAAATTCCTAGAAACATACTACTTACCAAGACTGAATCATGAAGAAATAGAAAATCTGAATAGATCAATAATGGGTAGGGAGATTGAATCTATAATCAAAAATCTCCCAACAAAGAAAAGCCCAGGACCAGATGGTTTCACTGGTGAATTCTATTAAACATTTAAAGAAGAATTTAATGCAAATTCTTCTTAAACTCTTCCAAAAATTGAAGAGGAGAGAAAACTCCCAAACTCATTTTGTGAGGCCAGCATTACCCTGATACCAAAGCCATGTAAAGACAGTACAAGAAAAGAAAACTACAGGACAATATCCCCTATGAATAAAGATGCAAAAATTCTCGACAAAATATTAACAAACTGAACTCAACAGCACGTTTTAGGATCATACGCCATGATCAAGCAGGATTTAACTCCAGGATTCAAGGATGGTTAACATACACAAATCAATAAATGTGATACACCACTTTAACAGAATGAAAAATTAAAAGTGGTATGATCATGTCAATAGATGCAAAAAAAGCATTTGACAAAATTTAACATCCTTTCATGATAAAAAACAGCCAATAAATTTGGTATAGAAGGAACATACCCCAACATAATAAAGACCATAAATGACAAACTCATGGTTAACATCATACTCAATGGTGAAAAGTTGAAAGCATTTCCTGTAAGATCAGGAAAAAGACAAGGGTGCCCACTCTTTTGCAATATAGTACTGGAAATCCTAGCCAGAGCAATCAGGCCATAACAAAGAAATAAAAGATATCCAAACTGGAAAGGAAAAAGTAAAATTGTCTTTGTTTGCAAGTGATTTGGTTTTATACATAGAAAATCCTAAAAATCCTCAAAAGAACTGTAAGAATTAATCAACAAATTCAATAAAGTTGCAGGATACAAAAACCAACATACAGAAATCAGTTGCATTTCTGTACTCTAACAGCAAAATATCCGAAAAAGAAATTTTTAAAAAATCCCATTCACAATAGCATCAAAAAAATAAAATATTTAGGAATAAATTTAACCAAGGAGGTGAAAGTTCTGTACACTGAAAACTATAAGATTTTGCTGAAATAAATTGAAGACACAAACACATGGAAAAATATTCTGTGTTCATGGATCAGAATAATAAATATTGTTAATATGTCCATACTACCCTAAGTCATCAATAGATTCAATACAATCTCTACCAAAATTCCTATGGCATTTTTCACAGATATAGAAAAAACAATCCTAAAATTTGTCTGGAACCACAAATGACTCCAAACAGCCAAAGTAATCTTGAGGAAGAAGAAAAAATCTGGAGGGATCACACTTCTTGATATCAAACTATGCTACAAAGTTATCATAGTCAAAAGAGTATGGTATTGACATAAAAATAGACACATAGACAAATGGAACAGAAGCAAGAGCCCAGAAATAAACCCCTGCATATATGGTTAACTAGTATTTGACAAGGGAGCCAAGAATACTCAATGAGGAAAGGGTAATTTCTTCAATAAATGATGTTGAGAAAACTGGATCACCACATACAGAAGAATGAAATTGGACCCCTATATTATACCTTTTACAAAAACGAACTCTAAATGAGTTAAAGATCAAAACTTAAGATCCAAAACCATAAATCTCTGAAACACAGGGAAAAGATCCTTGACCTTGGTCTTGGCAACCATTTTTTGGATAAGATACCTAAAGCACAAGCAATAAAAGCAAAAATCAATAAGTAAGACTACATCAAACTAAAAAGCTTCTGCACAGCAAAAGAAACAATCAACAAAACAAAAAAGCAGTCTATGAGATGGGAGAAAATATTTGTAAACCATATATCTGATAAGGGGTTAATATCCAAAATATAAACAGATTCATACAACTCAATAACAAAAACAGACAATCTAATAAAAAGTAGGCAGAGAAACTGAATATATTTTTTTCCCAAAGAAGACGTACAAATGGCCAACAGGTACGTGAAAAGATGCTCAGTATCATTAATCATCAGGGAAATGCAAATCAAAACTACTATGAGATATCATCTCACTCCTGTTTGAATGGCCGTTATCAAAAAGACAAGAGATAACAAATGTTGGAGAGGATGTGGAGAAAAGGGAACCCTTGTATACTGTTGGTGGGAATGTAAATTGGTGCAGCCACTGTGGAAAACAGTATGGAGATTCCTCAAAAATTAAAAATAGAACTATAGTATGATCCAACAACTCCACTTCTGGGTATATATCCACAGGAAATGAAAACATGATATCAAAGAGACATATTTACACCTCCGTGTTTATTGCAACATTATTCACAATAGCCAAGATATGAAAACAACCTAAGTGCATACACACACACACACACAGGAATATTATTCAGCCAAGAGAAAGAAGGAAATCTTGCCATTTGCGGCAACATGGACAGACCTATAGGATATTATGCTGAGTAAAATAATTCCAACAGAGAAAGTCGAACACTGTATGATCTCACTTGTATGTAGAATCTGAAAAAGCCAAACTCACAGAACAGAGAGTAAATTGGTGGTTGCCAGGGCCTGGAGGGTGGGGAAAACGGGGGGATATTGGTAAAAACCTCCAGGTACAAGATGAATAAGTTCTGCAGATCTAAGGCATAGCACCGTGATTACAGTTAACAATATTGTATCATATATTTGAAAGTTGTTAGGAAAGTAGATCTTAAATGTACTCATCACAAGAAAGAAATGGCAATTTTTTGACATGATGGAGGTGTTAGCTAAGGTTATGGTGGTGATCATTTTGCAATACATAAGTGTATCAAATCAACAAATTGTAGACCTTAAACTTACACAATTTTATATGTCAATTATACCTTAATAAAGCTGGAAAAGAAAAACAATTTAGGTACAAGAGAGCAAACAGTGCTGGGAGACATTGAAGGTTACTAAAGTAGAGACATATATTTACTACTCTTGCCATCCAGCTTGACACCAGAAAGATTGAATTTTAGGAGTAAGGGCCAAGCACTAGAGTGGAGACTATTATAAAACCCATCCTAACAAAGCCTAAAACCACACCCTGATATGAGTCAGAGAAAAGTAAAAATCCTGACAACAAGAGAAGCTTGGAAAATATCTTGACCAATTTATCAGAAAGTCATAAGAATTCCATAAATGCACCTAATTACAGAGCTTCAATATTATAAAGCAAAAACTAACAGCATTGAATGTAGTGTAAGACAAATCAACCATCATAATTAGATATTTAAATAATTGGATATTTAAAATCTCCTATTCAATAATGATAGATAGAAGAAGAAGAAAAAAATCAGAAAGGATACTAAAATATTTTAAAACCACATTCAACCACTGTGATCTAATTTTCTCTTAAAGAACACCATAAAAACTATTGAAGACTACACATTGTCTTTGAGTGTTCATGGAATGCTCACCAAAATAAAACATAAGCAGGCACTTACAGTTAGTCACAGTAAAATTCACATCTGAAATCTTAGAGTATGTTTCTTGACCACAACAGGACTAAATCAGAAACCAACAATAAGATATCTAGAAAATTCTCAAATATCTCAAAATTATATAGCACATTTTAAAATACGCCATTAGTTAATACATGCCAAGGAATATTAGGGACAATAAAAATACATCCCATGAAACCTAGGCAACAAAGCAAAAGTAGTACTTACAGGAAAAAATTCTTAATATAAAAGTGTTTATATTAAAAAAGAAGAAAATTTTAATGTAATTGTTGTAAATTTACATCTTACAACACTGAAAAAAAAAGAAAGCAAAGCAAACAATAAATAGTGTAGAGAAATAACAAAGCTATAGGGGCTGGCCCAGTGGCGCAGCGGTTAAGTGTGCACGCTCCACTGCAGTGGCCCCGGGTTCACATGTTCGGATCCCGGGAGTGCACCAATGCACTGCTTGTCAAGCCATGCTGTGGTGGCAAACCATATAAAATAGAGGAAGATGGGCACGGATGTTAGCCCAGAGCCAATCTTCCTCAGCAAAAAAAGAGGAAGATTGGCATTGGATGTTAGTTCAGGGCTAGTCTTCCTCACACAAAAAAATAAATAAAATAAATAAAATAAAAAGAAATAACAGAGCTATAAGCAGAAAACAATGCACAAATTGATCTTAGGTGGTGTAAAACACAGATAGACAGACAAAGCAAACAAACAGTAATCAGTATGCAGCCAAACAGTAAAACTGACAAAAACAAAGAAAATGAATACAGCCAAATGTTGGTTCTTATAAGAGACTAATTCAGGTGGCTGATAATTTGGTAAATGCATAAATTCACTTGGCCAGCTCGGGCTCTCTCACTCTCAGGTTTGCTGGCCCTTAGGTGTGGGAGGTGAAGAGTTTTCATTTGACTATACCCAACACACTTGTCTTGTCCATTTTCTTCTCTGAGACTACAGATCTTACCCCTATACCTTTATCCCAAGGTCTGATGTAGAATTTTAAGGACTTGACTGTTATTTCTTGGTGTAATTGCTCTTCTACTTGCTCTAACTCCTCTCCTTAGGAGACCACTGATGTTGGCTACACATAGGACACCAACCTGGTGTGGACTCTTCACTGAAGATTTTGAGTGATCTTCTGGAATAGTACTTGAGATGACAGGATATCCTGTAGATTTTTCCAGACATTTTTCCCCATGTTAAGAGCTCTCTCATTTCCCGCTTGGCTCTTTTCCCAGTTGGCTCATTTTATTATAACAATGAAGCCTCACAAATTCTCAAAGAACAGTGTTCCTTAACACTGTTGAGTGCCTCATAAATCACTTTATATCTCTATGATGGCCCAAATCACCAACTGTTTGGCCACTAAGAGTCAGGAAAAGGACCATTTATTGTTTTCTATTTCTTTGGTCTATCTTTTAAAATTCCAACTGCACAACATAGATTTAGGAGCATTGTTCCAACTTCTCTTTATTTGTGCCAGTAATGTATGTATTTTCTGCTGTAGAAACAACAGGGGGTATCATCCATATAAGTTAGTTTCCAGTAGAAGAAGAGGAAAATGTCCTGACTCATAGACATTTCTGTCATGTGACTGCTGCCTCTTGGTCTCTGGATGGGACCCTCTGACCGTCCTAATGTCCCTCTGTACCCTTTACGTTAAGACAGCTCAATGTATCCACATAAGCAGCGCTAAGGTCTGTAACAAAGAACTGTGAAAATTCATCATTTTTTGTGGCACTCATGCCAGATCCTCCTTGATTTTCCTTGACTTACTCCAGCACATTCAGACACTTTTCAAATCCAGACTTCAACTCTCTCCTCCACAAACCTAGTTTGAATTAACCTTATCAGTTTTCTTCTCCCTTCAGATAACCTCGACTCATCTACCAAATGCAACAGGTCTTTGGATTCCTTTTCATTTCATGGCCTTGTTCTTCAGATCAGATAGTGAGTTACCACAATACTATATTCTGATGGGTTCCATTTAGTTGACATCTCAGGGTTACAATTCTCTAAATTGTATCCATTGTACTATATAGACAAAAAAATTGTAGAGAAAGTATTTTTTAGGTCCTCAACCCTTCTAGAAGCTCAGTGCTCTTCCAGAATTTGAAGGATTCATTGACGTGATGATATGAACTCATTACTCACTTGTGTTTATCTGTGAATAATTCTGAGTCGAGAGTAATCATGAAATTGAATCATAGAAGTAATGGACTGTAATCATAGGCAAGAGGTTAACTAGTGCAAAATGCATTTCCAAATACTCTAGGAAGAACTTACATGTGAATAATGATTTTACGCCTGTGGTACGTCAACTGTTAGCAACTTGGTAATGTATCACACACTATTGAAAACACAAGCAACTTCACAATCTTTCTCCATCCACGAGGTGTGGTCAGGTACTGGTAGTGATAGACGTCTCTTCCAAGATCTCCTCCTGTCATGTGCCATGTGTGAACAGGAAAGGAGGAAGAAGTGGCTGTGATGTGGGACCGCTGAGTCACGAGTCGAAAAAGAATTTTCAGACACGAGCCGCTCCTTTGTTCATGCACCTTTATTTTGTTGTCAGCATGGGGACAGGACCCATGGGCAGTAAAGAGCTGCAGTGCAAGAGTCTGTGCGGTGCCATTATATATCATTTTTAGCTATTTTACTATTCTATAGAAAGGTCAAAAAGGAAAGTATTAGGTGGTCTGGTTAGCCTCAGAGATTAGGGCATGGAGGAGATGAATGAGATTTGTCCTTACATTCCAAGGTAAAGTTTGCCTCAAGGAATACATAGGCAGGAGAGTAAAGTCATTGCTCACCTCCTGAAGGTAAATTTCTTTGCTCCTAGCCAGAGGCGATTGAGTAATGCAAGACTGAACGAAGTCTCATGGAAAGAATTGGAAATTGTAAAACAAGTCATAAACAAGGTTTCGACCCCGTCAGCTGGGTGACTTGCCTTTCCACTTTGAAATCTGAGACTCATTTAAGGGGCTTTGGTGTCTACTGACCCACATTTAAGTCCACTGGAAAGAAAGTTCTAATATCATAACTCCTTTCAGACCGTTGTAAATAAATAAATAAATAAATAAATAAATAAATAAATAACTAAATAACTTAGCTCTGATTTTTCACTGTGACTAAGATGTTTACATCAAGAAAACTATTCAGTTTCTCTGACAAAGGAAATAGAAAGCTAAGACCGTTAATGGGAGGAGTCTCAAAACTGTTTCATAACTTCTTTGTCTCTGGGGATGTAGCACAGGCTGAGGTAGCCAGCAGCACTAGTGAAGTTACTAAGTGACTCTAACCAGTGCAATTTTTCCGTGTTATCTTCGAAAAATCTTCGCTTTCTTGGCATTTCAGAAGATTGTAACATCCTGCAGTTCAGTTTCTGAGAGCTTTACTGATTTTTCTTCCCCCTCAAACAAAACAAATACCAGCTGCCACATTTCTGAAGAAGATCTCCAGATCTGGACTACTGTGGAAGAATTATCAGTGAGGTGAGTCCTGTTAGGATTTTTGTAGAGGAGATCTGGCTACCTCGTTGATATCCACAAGATCACAGGAGGAGAATTCGTTTTTGAGTCTTTTGAGTAGGGCTGAGAGGAGTAAGGCTGGTATTTACATATTTAGAAAAGAGAAAACCACAGCAGCTTGATTCTAATCCTTCACTTACCTAGGAAGGTAATAGATATCATTCATACCAACACAACTGAGGTCTAAACAAAGCAAAATGCATTTTAACTATTGCAGATTTTAAAATTCATTTTCCAGGTGTTTATAGCATTAGTTAATATTTAGAAGAGGGCTTTGGTTTCCTACATGGAAGGTGTGCAGGAAACAAGTGTTTGTGGTAGAGGCCGGGGTAAAAGACAAAATAATGGCATGAAAAAAAATATTATGCAATAATATTAAGTAAAAAACACATTTAGATGTAAAACTATATTATATAACATTATTCCAATTTTACAAAACATGAGAAAAAGTACACATGAAATAAAAAATTTCTCAGTTTCACAAACACAGCTACTCAAATACATGGTGTCTTGATATATTCATAAGTACTTTATCTTCATTCTACACCAAGTTTTAGAGGCAATATTTCAGTTCTTTTGGGACTAATTCCCTGCTTTCCTCAAAGTCAGAGGTAAACTTTGGTGATAAGAGTTTGTAAGAAAGAGGCAGTTGGAGACCATTAAATCTATACCTACCTTTTGGAATGCTTTAGTCTTTCTGAGGAGCCTGGTACATAAACATTTCCTGTTTTTAAGAGGAACGTAAAGTTTGAAATATTGGTTTCTGAATTCTCTAAATGTTAGATAAAGCCTTTTATTGAAGCTTAATTGTATTGGTCAGTTTTTCTAAATATTTTCCTGATTTTTTTCTTTGCTTCATTCGGTAATTAAAATATGCTAAAATCTCAAACTACAATCATAGAATCAAATAGTTCTTTTAATTTCTAATATAAATATTATATACGTGTGTATATATAGTGAAAGGGATATACTACATAATACTATTTATAATATACTATTTATAATAATATAAAGAAATGTGAATTAATACATAATATACTTATTACTTTTAGATAAATACATAATTAAAACTGTTACAGTTAAATTTTTTCTGGAACTTAAATCTTTTATCATTGTGTAGTGAAATTCCAGTTCTGATGAAAGTGTTGGGGAAGAGGGAGAATCCCCCTCCGCCCTTTCGCTTAAGGTTCTTATGGCTGGCCAAATAATTTAAAGACAGGTTAGCAGGAGAAAATGAAACAAAGTTTAATAACATGTATAAGTGGGAGAAACCAGGGAAACTGAGTTTCTCCACAAAATGGCGGAGGTTCTCATCTTAAATACTATCATCAGCTAAAGACAAAGGAGGATGTTGGGGGTGGGGGGAGTCAGTTATGGGAGATTACCAGAAAAGCACAGGAAACAAGAGTAAAGTTATTACACAGATTTAAGGCCTCACCTTCCACATTCTTGAGTTTCTAGAGATGATTTCATCCCCCCTCCTCCCAGTACAGAGAGGGAGATACTTTTACAAATGGAGATTTCCCTTATAAATGTAAATGTTTTGGTAAACAGAACTTTGAGAAGAATGGGCTCAGCAAGAACCCTCCCACTCTGTCACTTTTAGGAGGAAGTTTCGGGGAAGGTTTAAGTTTCTTTCAGAGAAAATAATCAAGGTAAAGAGATATTGTTTCAGGGTGGCCAACTTTGATCTCCCACAAAAGTCTTTGTCTTAAGGTCTACTTAAAGCTACACTAATACAAATACACTGCTTTCTTTGAATTAATGTTTGCACGATAAAACTTTTTGCAACTATTTTTTTTAAACCTTTAGATGATCTTTTGTCAACAACACATAGGTAGATTTTTTAAAACCCAGTTTGAAAACTTTGTCTTTTAATGGGTTCAGCATTATGTACATTAGGTGAAATGCTGTATTTTGACTAGTTTGTAACACTATTTGTAATACTTATGCCATGCTTCCTTTGTCTTCTTCTTGTCAATAGTTTTAAATTTGTATCTCTAACTTCTTAAGAACAAGCAACTTAGTGAATACTCATATCCTCTTTTCTCCCTTCCTTCACCCCACCATGTTGATCTACTTTCAGTTTCATTTCTCTTCTGCCGTTTATTTTTAAAACATTAAAAGACTTAATCAAGGTCTTGTTCACGCCTACTTTTTTGCCTGCAGCATTTTGTTTACCTGATTTTGTAGCCGGAAAAACCCGGGACCCTGTCACTGTGGCCGGAATCAATGAACACAATGACCAGGGATCGAGGAAAAGAAAAATGGTTTAATTTTGCCAGCAAAATGAGGCTGCTGTGGGCTCATGCCCCAAAATCTACAGCCCTCCTGAAGCATTAGGAGTCGGAGTTTTTAAAGGAAAGTCTGTGGGAAAGAATGTATCCTTGGGACTGTGATTATTTGTTGGAGGAGGGATCCCAGCCCTCTGGCGCCAAGCTGGCTGTTCTATCTATCTACAGCAGGAGATTTAGGGCTCCATGAATCAGTCTTCTCACATCACCCGAAATTTGGCCTTGGCGAGTGGACTGCAAGCGCTACCAATTAACAAGTACAAAGTTTACAAGGTTTTAGGTAGGGGAGGGGGAGCTGTGGCTTTGCAGTTCGGTGTCCTTCTGTCAGCCTGCGTTTAGCTGAGTTAGGGAAGCTGCAGGGGTCCTCTGTTTGTCTGTCCCTGTGATGAATGATGGATTAGGCGCCAGGAACCAGGAGTTGGGGAGCTTCAGCTTCTTGATAATTTCGAGATACCAGTCTCCCTGTAACAAACCTTAAGAACTGGTAATTCGCCTGAGTTTCAGTTTGTAGCCACCTGGGCTTTTAACAATTTATTACCTCCATTTGTCTCCTGGAATTCCTGGACACAAAGGATAAAACAACCAATATCTACAAGTGAATGTAACTTAGAAAAGCAGGGAAGGGGGAATGAGTGCTTTTTGGTTTTAACCCCATATATGCTGGGTTCAATGCAGGGGAACAGATATCAGGGCCGGCATCAATTGCTTTATTTTCTTGTTGAATACTATTTCCAGAAGAGTGCTTGGTAGGTGTCTTTGTGTTACAAATCTTCTGATTGTTAACTGTGTTGGAAAATATTGAAGATTCATCTATAAGCCATTACATTTAAAATGCTGTTTCGCTGGATAAAAAATCCCTGTTTCAAAATTATTTTTTCTTCAATTTAGGTTGATAACATCTTTCTGAAACCCTTGGGATCACATAGGATTTGGAATTCAGAATTTGAGTGACTTAAGAAAGGCTATTCAAGGCACTCACTATATATAGCATATTACATAGATTGCCCAGTTGGGTGTAGGTCCTGACTCATCTTAAATGCACTAATATTTCAGGAGAAAGACAATATGAACATTCACACTAAAGGAGAATTTTTAAAAAATTGTACATAGACTCCTGCCGTCTCATATCATCTTTTTTTCCTAATAAATTTTGTCACCAAATTCACACACACACGCACACACACACCTTTTGGTTTCACAATTTTAGGAGGTTTTGAAAGTGCAGATATGGATTTGGGGCAAACACTATACAAAATTACTCCATGTAGTTTTGTTGTTGAGAATTTGATTTTGAACTTTTGTAAGTAAGCTACTATTTTTTTCTGGAAGTGTCAAATTTTTCTTGTTTTGGATATTCTTCAGTTTCTCTACATTGTGTCTTGGTGTGGGTTTTTCCCTCACTTTCTTATTTAGCATTCTATTGGCCTGATCAATCTGAGGATGCTCCTGTTACTTTAATTCCAAGAAGTTTATCTCATTATTTCTTCAAATATTTCCTCCTTTTCACTTTAGTTTTCACTCTTTTTGCAACTAATAACATGTGGATGTTGACACTTTATCCTGGATTTTGACATGTCTTACATTTTGTTTTCTATTTTCTATTTGTTAGTTCAAACCTATCTCCTTGTGGGATGCATTTCAATCCAATTTTACAAATCAATAATTTAGATTCTAATTGTGTCCATTGAACTATATTGCCAAACTATTATGTTCTAGGAGCCAAATCCCCTGAACTCTAAAGTTTAAGCTCTTAACACCAATATTCTGCTTCCTGAGTCAATGCATTGACAGAAGATATTGGAGAAAAAATGATAGAAGTGTCATTTTTCACAGTGATTCTCATAAGCTATATTCAGAGTTTAGGACATTATACATAAAAATATGGTATGTAAGCGTTTCCATATGATTGGATACATGCTGAGTACATCTGCATATTTGCATAATTTGGCAGACTTCTAAATTAAATTTGATTAGTCTCATGAAGACCCTGTATTCTCTAGATCTACTTTTTAAGAAGAAAGGTAGGAAGTATATTCCATAAGAGATTGGAAGGAGAAGATATGCATAGTTCTTGAGCTTTAAGATGAAATATGGAAAGTGAGAGAAGAAAGAGACAGATTATTCAAGTCTTTCCAAGCCAGGTTAAGGATCAAGGAATTTCTCCTAAAGAAACTGGGGAACTATTGAATGCTTTCAAGCAGTGCAGAAATGTGGTTTATAGAAAGATAACTGGATCTATGAAAATAACTAATTAGAGAAATTAAGCCTGGAAGGAGGAAATTCAAGCAACTGTTAAACAATCCCAGACAATATGATATGATCCTACGCTAGGGAGCAGGTAGAAGTCTAGCAAAGTGACAGTGATATGGGCACATAGGACACAAAGAACATGGTCCAACCACAGGGAGAGATGATGCTAATTAGAGCTGACTAGGGAAGAGCCAAGTGGACTAGGGCAGGTACAGCATGGAACTGTATTGCTGTTGCAGAAGGATATTCACATAAGGTGAGGGGCTGCAGCCCATTTTGCACATAGGTCACTTCAGGCATAGTGGGTATGGGAAGTCAGGAAACAACAACAGACGTTAATGGCCAGGCTCTAGCACTAATCAAGGAAAGGAAGAGGAACCAGGGACTTTGATACTATACAGGTCATATTATAAACACTACAACAATGACTTATTTCCAGGGCTTTTTCTTTCTTTCTTTCTTTCTTTCTTTCTTTCTTTTTTGTGAGGATGATCAGCCCTGAGCTAACATCTGCCAATCCTCCTCTTTATTTTTGCTGAGGGAGATTGGCCCTGGGCTAACATCCGTGCCCATCTTCCTCTACTTTATATGGGGCACCGCCACAGCATGGCTTGACAAGTGGTACGGTGGTGCGCGCCTCGGATCCGAACCCGTGAACCCCGGCCGCCACATCGGAGCGCACGTACTTAACCGCCTCGCCACCGGGCCGGCCCTTCCAGGCCTTTTTCCACCACACCTACTCCTGACTCAATTCAACTATCATCATTAATAATGCTTTACGCCTTCCTAGTACAGAATTTCTCAACAAATTTTCTAAATGTCACATCTGGTAATTAAGTTCCTCTTTGTCACACACATCCATGGATAACACTTGGACATGGGCCACTCATACACATAAACATTAACAGTCTTTTAAATTGTCTGCATAAATGTGTAACACTGTGTGTTATTTTTCTCTTGTAGGCTCATCCATAACTTGAGAGATGGTGAATGAATACCAGAAAATTGTTCTTCTGAAGGGATTAGAGCCCATCAGTGGATATCATTTTAGCATTATTAAATCTTTACTGGCCGATGATTTACAACTGACTGCGAAATCTCAAAATGAATATACTAAAATTGAGATTGCTAACTTAATGGCAGAAAAGTACCAGGGACCCGCCTGTGTTGACAAACTAATACAATTGTACAAAGACATAGCAGAACTTAAAAGTGTTGTTAAAAGTCTCAGAAATGAAAAGTTAAAAGGTAATGAGGAAGAACTCCTCAATCTCACTCTCTCTGCACCATCCTCAACCTTGACTAGAACCCTGACTTAGTCATAGTTGAAACAACCCTTTCCTAGCTTAGGACTCAGTAGCCACGACTGTGTTAGTACTGCAGAAGCCAACAAGTTGACACGTTAGGGCATCTCCTTTCCTATAAAGGGGATTGATGTATGTTGGAGGGTGTATCTGGGGTGAGGATAAAGAACAACAGACAGAGGGAGATGACAAGAGGCTGAGGCTTCTAGTATGTTAGAAATGCTAGAAAATGACAAAAGAATAATTTAAGAGTTGCGGTTCATTTAAAAACGTTTACATTTAACCAATTAATGTGCCTGTTCTATTAAGCGCATTTGCTCCACGATCATCATCTCCTCTAGAAACAAAAACACAGCAGTACTTAACATAAAAACCTACCTCTCAGAGATGTGAAGAACATACCCTCTTGTAAAATCACTGGGCAAAAACAAATATTTTTAAAATTCAAATGCCAATATTACCATTTTATCACATTATGAATCCATATCATATTTCCTTTCAGCAGTTTCTGTAATTTTAATAGATCTTTTAAAGAACATGATCAACCAGTCAGCATCATGAAAATCTTAGATTTTTTAAAAGGAAATGATAAGGAAACAGAGTTGGGAGAGAGTTTGAATGAGGTACATGGGATCCAGAGGATGAGAAGGACAGGCTCACTGCACAAGGAGTGAGTACGAAAAATACTAAAGAAGCATGAGACAGTCTTCCTGCCCATGTTGTTACTTTTGGTCCCCTTGTGCCAGGCTGGCTAATGCAGTCAGGGTAGACAAAAGCATACCTAGACCCACAAGCAGGAGCTTGGAGTAAATAACATTGAAACTGCTTCAGCTGTCTTAGACCAGACGCTCTGGGTTTATTGTGTCCTTGTTTTTGCTTCAGTGGCAACGAAAGAGAGAAAAAAAGTGGCAGCGAAAGAGAAAAAAAAAGTGGCAACTCTATTGAAAAGGAAAAATCAGGAAGCAGCAGGTCCTGACATACCTGCACCCACTACAAGTAGCAATCTGCCATTTAAAAGAGCAAAGATGACTCCTGTGACTCAGGTAAGTTTGAGGAAGAGAAGCAGGATGGAAGTCCCATGGAAGGAACTCTGCTATGGCACTTGGTTCTTTATTAATGTTCCAGCAGTTCAAATTTACCAAATTCAGGAATTATGGGGCATCTACTTTGTGCCAGGCAAAGAGCAAGGCACTATAGAGCTGTAGTAAAAATTTCTATGACATAAATATGATGACATAATCCCCATTATAAAGATAAGTTAACAATCAGATTGGAAATTCATCTTGCCTATGCTTTCACAAACCTAGATTTTCTAATTCCAAGACCAGTGCTCTTCCCATCACAAAACAGTGGTGATTAGAGAAGTAATGTCTCTTTAAATCAGCCATCCCTTTTTTAATGCTGCCATCTATGCCCACTCTTACCTACTGGCCATCTCTTTGGTAATGGATTGGAACTCCCCGGAATTTCCAAGGACATCACATTCCATATAAATAGAACAGACTACAAAGTAATGAAAATATGTTCTGCTTCTTTTAATACTGAAAACCATTAACAGGAAAATTAAACTCCTTTCAGAAAAGAAAAAACACTGGAACAAAAAAGAATAAGGTGTCCCAGGAGCAGATTCAGCCTCTCTGTCCTTCAGTAGCCAGCTCATCTGCAACCATGGGCATGCCACCACCTTTCCAGAGCTCATCATGGACTCTACCCTCCACATTCTTAACTGAGGTATGCACTTCCTGTTTCTCTTTTCCAAGTTTACTTCAACCCAGTAACAGGGCATTCCACAGTTACTATTGCTATTCTCATGTATAACTCTTCTTACTGATTGGCTAGCTTTGGCAAAGTTGTTTGCTATGGTATATTGGTCACATTGATGAGAAGCCACATCCAGGTAAGTCCAATCACTCACAGGTGATTACCATGTGTAATATCTCAGGTCTCACCACTCTAAGTACATATTTTATTTTTTTTAGTCATTTAAATGGATAGAGGATATATTTTAATTTATTATTCTACTTTAATCTATCCCTTAGATACTTCATAACAATGCCCTCATCATCCACAGCTCTATGTTGTTCTCACTAGGGATCATGCCTTAATTCAGAAAGATTATTCTGTTTAAATGAGTGTTTTCTAACTTCCATGCCATTGTCTGCTACTTATACTTTGGCCGGCTAAGCTATACCAGTTCATTAGCCTTTCCTTTTTGCTAAACAATTCCTTTCTAGCCTGGTCCCAGCTCCAAATATCTGTGAAGGTTGTTGTGGCCCAATGTTGTGATTGGGGTTTCATTCATGAGAAAATAACTTCGTATTCTATGCTCAAACTTGTAAGTTCATTTTCCTGTTTCTGTCCAACACAGGACCAGATAAAGCAAGGCCAACGTCAGGTAGCTGCCAGAAGAAGTGTTCCTCCAAAGGGCCCAATGACAGTGATGGTACTGAAAGCAACAGAGCCATTCGAATATGAGTCCCCAGAAAGGGGAAAAAACACAATGTTTCATGCTACTGTGGCTACTGTGAGTCAATTTTTCCAAGTGAAGGTTTTAAACATCAACCTAAAAGAGAAATTCAGAAAAAAGAACATCATTACCATATCAGATTACTTTGAAGACAAAGGAATCCTGGAGATAAATGAAGCATCATCTGTGTCTGAAGCTAGTATTGATCAAAAGATTGAGGTCCCTAACAGCATTATCAAAAGAGCAAATGAAACTCCCAAGATTGATAGTCTTTACAAGCAAGCATCGGGAACATTTGTGTATGGGTTGTTTGCATTACATCAGGTAATCCTTTAAAATTGTTTTTCATTTTCTCCACCAACACCTGAAAGTAAGCCTCCTCACTTGCCAAGCTCTGGTTACTGACTGAATATTGGAACCCAGGACTCTATCTTGACTAGAGATAGGTGGTCAAGTATCCACACAACAAGAAATGGGACTAGGTGACCTATTACCATTCTTCAACCCAAGATATCCCCATACAAGTTCTTTGAAAAAGATTTGCTAAGAAATTTTGTCATCATTATGATTATCTATACTCAGCCATCATAAACAAGGACAGTGCAGGGTCTAGATCAATATGCACATGCTAATAATTTTATTTCTGAGCTCCACCACAACTGTATAAATCATTATTTTCTTTTTACCTTGAAGAATAGATTGCCCTACCAAGGTTGAATTACAGTTGTGCCATATATTCAGAGTAATAAATAGATGGGCTTGTATTCTCCTGAATGCGTTTACATTCAAAAGTTAGGCAAATGACATAAACATTCAATGCTGTCTCCTCTATCTTACTCATTTAATCAATTATTTGTGAACAGTTTACTGAAGACTGAGAAATATTGTATTGCATGATATTTGGAAGATATGACAATCTAATTCCCTTATTTATCAGGGAAAAAAAAAAAAGGCATAGAGAGTTTTACTGATGTATCAATGACCAAATTCAGAGTACTAGTTAGTATGATGAATTCAATGCATTCAATTTTACAATTTTGTAAAAATTTCAAAATTTACAAATTGCTTTGAACTCACCTAATATTATTTATGATTGCTTCATAACCCTATATACCTGTCTTCTAGGATAACCTCTCAATTTACCTCCATTACTTTCTTACACTGTCTTTAAGAGATCATGCTTATAAATGCAACTATAGAATTGATGATTAATAGCTTAAATGAGTGAAACACAATTAAGTGAAACACTTCATTAGAATATGAACCACGGGACTTATGTCAATGGGGATAAGATATTGGAGAAGAGTAAATGGAGAAGGTTGAAAAAAGAATTAGTGAGTTTCTAGAACCTTACTTGTTATATAGAGTCTTTATAATCTACTGAAGGAATAGCGGGAGTCAACGTCCATTCATTTCTGCATAAGGATGGGAACCCAGGAAGTCTACCCAGGATTTCTGATTCCTCTGATTCCAGTTTTAAGGAATCAAAGCTGCCTTTGAGTTAGAAGCCATAGAAAATAGGAAGAAAACTCATTCTTCCAGAATTGTCAGATAGAAAACATCTGGAACAAGAAAGGCAAAAATAAAAAAGCAGAACAATAAAAGCAAAGTTTCCTGAGAAAACTTTGCCAAAGCCATATGTATATCTGGTCTATAATTGCTTTTATATATGTTTTGTATTTACAGTGTCACAAGGGTCTTTCTCATACCTCTGAAAGTTATTATGTTTTCCGAAACTGAATGTTAAATTTCTATTACAGAAAAAAGTGCTTAAGAAGAACACAATCTATGAAATACAGGATAATACAGGAACGATGGATGTAGTGGGAAATGGAAAATGGCACAATATCAAGTGTGAGGAAGGAGATAAACTTCGACTCTTCTGCTTTCAACTGAGAAAAATTGACCAGAAGCTGAAATTGACATGTGGAGATCACAGTTTCATTCAGGTGGGAACTGGATAGAGGAATATTGCCATTTTCCAAAAAGGCAAATAATTTTGTTTAGGTTTTGAGAGTACCAGATTCCTGTCTTTTGAACACAGAAAGTCTAGCAGGTGAGAGGAGAACACAAACAGTTCGCTTGCATTCATTTGTAAGTGAAGAACTTTTTTTTTTTTTATAATTTTATTTATTTATTTTTCCCCCAAAGCCCCACTAGATAGTTGTATGTCATAGCTGCACATCCTTCTAGTTGCTGTATGTGGGACGTGGCCTCAGCATGGCCGGAGAAGCGGTGCGTCGGTGCGCGCCAGGGATCCGAACCCCGGGCCGCCAGCAGCGGAGTGCGCGCACTTAACCGCTAAGCCACAGGGCTGGCCCTAGTGAAGAACTTTTAAAAAGATACGAGAAAATGACCTTCATACAAACTTCAAAAGGACATGACACTTGTGCCAAATAATAAAATATTCGAGGAAATTAGGAGGAAAGGGAAATAATTTCCCCCAGTGGTCAAGAGCAGGGCTTTGAGTAGGACAGATCTGATTTGAATCCTGGGTTCAGCCCTCACTAGTTGTCTGTTATTGAGGAAGTACTTTAATTGGTCCTCTAAAATGATTAAAGTCTCTATCTCACAGGGTTGATTTAAAAGTAAAGTGAGACGCACATACATTATCTCACTGCCTGACACAAAATGAGAAATTAATCTACAATAGACGTTATTTTTCTTAGCAAAATAAAGACACTGGAATGTGTTCTAGGCAAAGGGAATGACACATGTATATTTTGAAAAGTGTGAAGTAGCATAATGAGTTCAGTCAACTGAAATTCAGTAGATGTGGAAGACTGTGGGAAGATGAGGTCAGAAGGTTAAAAGAAGAAAAAAGGGCCAGATAGTGTAGCCTTTGTCAGAAACAAATAAATAAATAATTCAATGTGACAATAGGTAACAAGTTGAAAGACTGTATGCAGAGGGATCACTTTGACATCTTAGCAAAAATATTTTAGTAACTATCTGGAGGAATGCATTACAAAGAAGCTAGGTTTGGAGAATATCAATTCTCCACAGGAATATCAATTAGAAACAGAAGCATTTATCAGTTTAAAGATAATTGTTAAAGTTATAGGTTAGAATGACATTGCCTAAAAGAAATAATAATATAACGTATATTTATACTAATAGAAAACACTTAGCACTCACAACATGCTGGAATTGAGACAATGAGAATATATTCGTTATTTCCATTTCAGTGATATAGATACTCATGCTCATTAAAGAGTAAGTAATTTGCCCTAATTGACACAGCCAGTAAATTGTGGAACTAAGATTTGTATCCTGGCCTGGGCTTTCTAGCTCCTGAGTCAGATTCTTGGGCAAGCTGAATGAGAAGATCAGACAGATAAGAGTGAAGCCTTGGGAAAAACTGGTATTTGAGAGTGGTCTGAGGTAAAAGATACCACAAATGAGAATGAAAAGAAGTGAACAGAGAGATCAAAGGTAAAATGGAAAAATGTGTATAATAAGCATCAGAAAGAAGTTTAATGAGGAAGAGGGTCAACAGAGCTCATGCCAGACACAAATGACTAAGTGGTCCCAGGATCTTAAATAACTGTACCTTAGAGCAAAATGTACCATACTGGGAAATGCACGTCCTGGACCACAGGAAAAAGATATGGTTGACTGTCCGTGACATCACACTCTCTGTCTCATATACATAGGAACACACACACACACAAACATGAACAGAGGTCCACCATGGGATTCTTGATACACAAATCAAAGTTAAATTAAGTGCAAATAATTAAATTAGAAATACTGATATGTTCACACATATAGACATGTACATGCACATCAGTTGTTCCACTTCCCAGATCCCCTAACACAAGAATCCCTGTCTTCTACCTCTAATCCTGAGCAATTGCACTGAGAAAGATATTTAACTTATGTTGCGTCCTCTCATTTTTCTGCCCCAATGAGTACTCCCCTCAATGCTTAGCACTGGGTGAACCAGCACTTTCGTTTCTGTTATGCTTCCTCCTTACCACCCTTGTGGATCTCCTACCCTGTTCAAATGTACCCATGCTGGACATCAGGAAATATGTTTTCAGGCTCCAGATGATGGGGAGAGGGAGATGGGAGACTCAAAAGATACTAGAACACAAGAGGAGATGGGAGAGAGAGAATGAACAGCCTTTGAGAGAGAACAAGGATGATTGACTCATGAGTAGGAGACACAGTGTGGCTGAAGAGAGAAAAATAAGCAAAGCTTCATGTCCACTGCTAGGATCTCATTGTGTCTTTCTTCTCTCTCCTTCAAGGTCATCAAGACTAAGAAAAGAAAGAATGAGGAACCTAGAGTGGAGAACCCCCCTCCAAATCCATTTTATGGCTTTGATAGTGGTATTGTTAAAGTTGAGACTTACTTTTAAACAATAGATTCAGTAGAAATAGCCCAGCACATTAAGAGATTTTTATATCTGAGTTATGGATTAGGTAACTTTTATAAAATTTACTTATTATATTTCTCTGTATTTTCTAAGAATATCACATTTTGCATCTAAAATGTTCATAATGTAAAAAAAATAAAATTTCCTTTTTTAAAAGCCATCGCTCTCCAAAAGTGCTGCATATGGTCTTTTTAATCCATAAATGA
Source organism: Diceros bicornis minor (assembly GCF_020826845.1). Lineage (NCBI taxonomy): Eukaryota > Metazoa > Chordata > Mammalia > Perissodactyla > Rhinocerotidae > Diceros > Diceros bicornis. Next base: position 63,631,586 of record NC_080743.1, read on the forward strand.
GTTGTTTGAGAGTGGTCTATTTGTGCACAGGAGGCACACAGGGTGGGGCACACAGGTCCTCACCAACATTGGGATCTACCAGTGATTTCCAGAAAACAAGGCCCTCACCATGGCCATGTCTAAGGTTAGGCAGGTTGGTCTCACAGCCCACATTCAAACCAAAAAGCCCTGTGCCCTGGGGAAAGTGTATTTGGTCCAGAAAAAAGAATTACTTTTTGTAATTATATCCCCCAGAAGGGGAATATTTGGATAACTGGTTCTCTTCAGGAAGCACCATCATTGATTTACACAAATGTACCAATATATGCAAGAAGCTCCCCTACTCCTAGCTGCTGTGGAATATCTAGTCCCATTCATCTGATTTGTAGATACATACTACTATTAGTTTTCCAACTATATTTTCTTATTCTCACGTTTTAAATATGTGGATTCCAGAGAAAAGTTACCCAAGTAGAGACATGCAAAGACAAAAAGTAATGAATAGTGAATTAAATCTACTCTAAGTGACAGTAAATATCACCTAAAGAAATTAAATATCTAAAATCAATATGTACAATATAACCGTTGGCTTCTGCTCCTAGTGATGGTAGAGTAGTCTGCCACCATAAGCAACAATATAACTCAATAAAATAACATGGGGTGACATTTCCCAGGCTTTGGACAAGAGGCAGCATCAAGATAGATCCCTGATAGAAGGCAACTCAGAAGGCGGTCTTTATAATTGCCCCAGATCTCTACCTAGGAGGATTTCTTGACTGCAGGCTATTGAGCAGGTGTCAAAGCAGAGCATGACAATCACACTGGGCCAAAAGGGGTAAACATCAGTTTTCATGGCACCTAAATAGCTGGATCTGGAGAGAAGGGAGCTATACAAGGGGGCCCTATTCATTGGCTGAGTCCTGGGTTGCACATACAGAAGGTGAGATAAAATGAGGTCTACCACAGAGTAGCTGCTATGGGGTTGAGAACAGAACAGAGGTACAAGAAAGTAAACAGTGCTGGCAACGTTGGATGTTGCTAGAATAGAGACACATCTCTAGCACCTGGGCATCAAACTAACAAAACAGAGAGGTTGCACATGAGGAGGAAACATCACACAATAGACTAAGGACAACTCTAGACTCATCCTAACAAAGCCACATTCTCTTTATCCATTCATCCATGGATGGACACTTATATTGCTTTAAACTTTGGCTACTGCGAATAATACTGCAATGAACACGAGGGAGCTGATATTTCTTTGAGATAGTGATTTCATCTCTTTCCAATATATACCCATAAGTGGGGTTACAGGATCATACTGTAGTTCTATTTTTAACTTTTTGACGAAGCTCCATACTGTTTTCCATAGTGGTTGCGCCAATTTAAATTCCCACCAACAGTGCACTTTTCTCCAAATCCTCCCCAACACTTATTATCTCTTATCTGTTTGACAATGGCCATTCTAAGAGCTGTGAGGTGATATCTCATTTTGGTTTTGATTTGCATTTCCCTGATGATTAGTGATGTTCAGCGCCTTTTCATATGTCAACATTGTAGGCCTTCTTTGGAAGAATGTCTATTCAAGTCTGTTGCCCCTTTTTAAACTGGATTGTTTGTTTGTTTGCTATTGAGTTGTATAAGGTCCTTAGATATTTCGGATATTAACTTTTTTTCAGAGAGATGATTTGCAAATATTTTCTCATTCCAGAGGTTGCCTTTTCATTTTCTTGATTGTGTCTTTTTCTGTGCAGAAGCTTTTTGGTTTGATGTAGTCCCATTTGTTGATTTGTGCTTTAGCTGCTTGTGTTTTTGGTGTGATATACAGTAAACCATCGTGAAGACCGATGTCAAGGAGCTTTTTCCCTATGTTTTCTACTAACAGTTTACTGTTTCAAGTTTTACCTTTAAATCTTTAATCTATTTCAAGCAAATTTTTGTGATGTAAGATAGGGGTCCAATTTCATGCTTTTGCATGTGATTATCTGGTTTTCCCAACACCATATATTGAAGAGACTATCATTTCTTTGTTGAGTATTCTTGGCTCCCTAGTCAAATATTAGTTGCCTCTGTATGAATAGGTTTGTTTCTGGGTTCTAAATTCTGTTCCATTGTTCTCTGTATCTGTTTTTACACCAGTACTATGCTGTTTTGGTCACTACTGTTTTGTAATATAGCTTGAAATTAGGAAGCATGATGTCTCTAGTTTTGTCCTTTCTCAAGATTGCTTTGGCTATTCAGAGTCTTTTGTGGTTCCATTTCCATATAAATTTTAGATTTTTTTTTTCTATATTTGTGAAAAATGTCATTGGAGTTTTGATAGGAATTGCACTGAATCTATGGATGACTTTGTGTAGAATGGACATTTTAAGAATACTAATTATTCTGCTCCAGGAACACAGCATATCTTTCCATTTTTTCATGTCTTCTTCAATTTATTTCACCAATGCCTTATAGCTTTCAGTGTACATATTTTTCACCTTCTTGGTTAAATTTATTCATAAGTATTTTATTGTTTTATGATACTTTTGTAAATGGAATTGTTTTCTTTGTGTCTTTTTCAGATAGTTTGTTGTTAGTGTATAGAAATGCAACTGATTTTTGTATATTGATTTGTGTGTCCTGCAACTTTACTGAATGTGCTTATTACTACTAACAGATTTTTGGGGAAGTCTTTAGTATTTTCTATATATAAGATCATATCATCCACAAATAGAGACAATTTTACTTCTTCCTTTCTGATTAATATGCATTTTATTCTTTTTCTTGCCTAATTGCTGTGGTGAGGAGTTCCAATACTATATTCAATGGGAGTGGTGAGGGTGGACACCCTTGTCTTGTTCCTGATCATAGAGCAAAAACTTTCAAACTTTCACCATTGAGTATGGTGAATACTCATACTAGCTAGCTGTGGGCTCGTCATATATCGCCTTTATTATGTTGAGGTATGTGCCTTCTATATCCAATTTATTGAGAGTTTTTATCATGTAAGGACATTAAATTATGTCAAATGCTTTTTCTGCATCTATTGACATGATTTTTATTTTTCATTCTATTAATGTGGTTTATAATATTTATTGATATGCATATGTTAAACCACCTTACATCCTAGGGATAAATGCCACTTGATCATTGTTTATGAATCTGTTAATGTGCTGTTGAATTCATTTTGCTAGTATGTTTTTGAGAACTTTTGTATTTATATTTATATAACTTTCTTTTCTTTCAGTGTCCTTATCTGGCTTTGATATCAGAGTAATGCTGGCATTGTAAAATAAGTTTGGTAGTGTTTTGTTCTCTTTAAAGTTTTTGGAAGAGTTTGAGAAGGATTGGTGTTAATTCTTCTTTAAATATTTTGTAGAATTCACCAGTGAAACCATCTGGTCCTGGGCTTTTTTTTTTTGTTGGGAAAAAGCAAAAATTGATTGATTACTGATCCAATCTCCTTACTATTTACTGATCTGTTCATATTTTCTATTTCTTCATGATTCAATCTTGATAAGTTGTATGTTTCTAGGAATTTGTCTATTTCTTCTAGGTTATCCAATTTGTTGGCATATAATTGTTCATAGTAGTCTCTTGAGCCTTTGTATTTCTGTGGTATAAGTTGTAATGTCTCCTTTTCCATTTATAATTTTATTTATTTGAATTTTCTCCTTTTCTTTTCTAAGTTAGTACAGCTAAAGGTTTGCCAATTTTATCTTTTCAAAAAATCAACTCAATATTGTTGATCTTTTTTTTTATTTTCCTGTTCTCTATTTCATTTATTTCTGCTCTGATCTTTGTTATTTCCTTCGTTCTGCTAACTTTAGACTTGATTTGTTCTTCTTTTTCTAGTTCATTGAAGTATAAATTTAGGTTGTTTATTTGAGATCTTTCTTTTGTCTTTTTTTTTTAATAAAAGTGTCTGAGTTTTGACAATATTTTATTTGATTAACCAAAAAAACAGCTGGTTAGTTTGCCATAAAAGTTAGTCATATCTGACATTAGCACATGAATTTATTTTTGTTGTAATCTCAAAACTAACATTAGCACACAGCTTTTTTCTTAATGCAGTTGTTTATCACCTTAACCTTCCCTCTTAGAATTGATTTTGCTATATCCCATAAGTTTTGGAATGTTGTTTCCACTTTCATTTGTTTCAAGATATTTTTTGACTTCTTTGAGCCATTGGTTGTTCAGGAGTGTCTTGTTTAATTTCCACATATTTGTGAAAATTCCAGTTTTCCTCTTGTTATTTATTTCGATTTTCATACTATTGTGCTTGGAAAACATATTTGGTATGATTTCAATCTTCTTAAATTTGCTAAGACTTGTTTTGTGACCCAACATATGATCTAGCTTGGTGAAATTTTCATGTGCACTTGAGAAAAATCTGAACTATTCTGCTGTTGGATGGAATGTTTTATACATGTCTATTAGGTCCATTTGGTCTAAAGTATAGTTCTTGTACAATACTCGCTTATTGATTTTGTGTCTAGATGATCTATCCATTGTTTAAAGTGGGGTATTGAATATGCTACTAATATTATTTGTTGTCTATTTGTCCCTTCAGATCTGTTAATATTTGCTTAATATATTTAAGTGCTCTGATGTTAGGTACATTTATACTTATAATTGTTATATCCTCTTGAAAACTTGAGCCCTTTATCATTTTACAATGACTTTCTTTGTCTCTTATTATAATTTTTGACTCAAAATTTGTTTTCTCTGGTATAAATATAGCTACCTCTGCTCTCTTTTGGTTTCCATTTACATGGAATATCTTTTTCCATCCCTTCACTTTGAACCAATGTGTGTCCTTAAAGATGAAGTGAGTCTATTGTAGGCAGCATATAGTTGGGTCTTATTTTTTTATCCATTCAGCCACTTTATGCTTTTTGATAGGATAACTTAATCCACTTATTTTTAAAGTAATTATTGAGAGATAAGGACTTACTACTGCCTTGTTATTGTTTTCTGGCAGTTTTGTAGTTCCTTCATGCCTTTATTCTTTTTTTTTCTGTCTTTCTTTGTGAATTGATGATTTTCTGTACTGGTATGCTTTCATTCCCTTCTCTTAGTATTTTGGGTATCTACTGTAGATTTTTGCTTTGTGGTTACTACGAGGCTTACATAAAACTTCTTACAGTATAACAATCTTTTTTAAGCTGATAACAAGTTAATTTTGATTGCATACAAAAACTCTGTGCTTTTACTCTCTCACTTTTTATGCTTTTGATTTCTCAATTTACCACTTTTTATGTTGTGCATTCATTAACAAATTATTGTAGCTATAGTTTTTAACATTTTTGTCCTTTAACCTTTATACTAGAGTTAAATGACTAGCACACCATTATATTACAGTATTAGAGTATTAACACACCACTACATTATAGTATTAGAGTATTCTGAAATCAACTACATAATTTTCTTTACCAGTATGTTTTATGTTTTCATGTTATTAATTTAGCATTCATTTATTTCAGCTTGAAGAACTCTTTTCAGCATTTCTATAAGGCAGGTATAATGGTAATGAGCTCTCTCAGCTTTTGTTTGTTTGGAAAAGTGTTTATCTCTCCTTCATTTCTGAAGAACAACTTTACCAAGTAAAGTATTCTTGGTTGACGGTTTTATTCTTTAAGTACTTTGAATATATTACCCCATCATCTCCTGGCCTGTAAACTTTCTGCTGAGAAATCCACTGATAGCCTTATGAGGTTCCCTTGTATATTGGAGTTTGGTGGTGACCCTCCCTGACCTCCCTAAAGTCCCTCTCCACCCTTAACACCAGCCCGTTGCATCCACATAACAGCACTAAAGTCTGTCAAAAAGAATCATGAAAACTCACAGGATTTTGTGGCATTTACGCCAGATCCTCCTTGATTTTCACTGACTCCCTCATGCTTGGGTGGAGTTAAACCACTTCCAAATTCATACTTCTGCTTCTCTTCTGTGTCACTAGTTGGAATTAACTCAATCTGTTTTCTTGTCCCTTCAGATGACCTCTGATAATCCACATATTTAGCAGTTATTTTGGGACCCTATTTCCAGTCATGGTTTCATCCTTCTTGTAGATCAGATAATAGGTTACCAAATACCTACTCCTGATGGTTCCATTTATTTCACGTCTCAGCAGGACAATTCAGCAGAGTGCATCCATTATTTCTAACGGAAAAAAAAATGCAGGAAAAAGTATTTATCAGGCCCTCAACTGTTCAAGAGGCTCAGTTCTCTTTCAGAATTTGAAGCTGTCATTGTTGTAGTCGTATGAGCCCATTTGTGTTTTCTGTGCATAATTTAGAAAGGCAAGGATAATAATAAAATTCAATCATTGAAATAATGGATTTTAGTCATAGGCAAGAAGATAACCAGTGAAAAATTTATTTATAAATACTCTAGGAAGGAGTCTCATATTTATTATGATTCTCCTCTATTAGGTTCCAGGAATATCAACTATTAATAACTATGTGAATGTGTCACATATTATTGAAACCATAGGCAACTTCACAGCAGACCTTCCTCTGTCTAGGAGGTACACTCAAGTACTGGTAGGGATAGATACCTCTTCTAACATATCCTCCTGCCACGGCCACCCTGAGAACAATGAAGAGGGGAGAAGTAGTTGGGTGACTCACCTTTCCATTTGAGTGTCATTTAAGAAGCTTTGGTGTCTACTGATCCACACTTAAGTTCACGGGATAAGAAAGTCCTAATGTTGGAAATTCTTTCAACTATGTATGTGTTATAAAACACCAAAAGAGGATATCTCTGCTACTATTCTTCATTTTGAATAAAATATTTACAGGAAGGAAACTTGTGCAGTTTCCATGACTAACAGTTTCAAAAGTTATGTATATTGATGGGTGGAGTCTCAAAATCCCCTCATAACTTCACAACCTCTTTCTCTCTGGGAGGAAGGCAAATGGGGGAGAAACTATCTCATGGCACATGACATAGTAACTAGCACTTGTCAACTTTTTAGATGACTCAAACTAGTACCATTTTTCATTGTAATCTTTCAAAATATTTCATTTTCTTATCCTTTCACAAGATTGCAACATTCTGCAGTTCCGTCTCCAGAGAGTTTTACTACAGTGATTCCTGTATTTCTGAATAATATATTAAGATCTAGACTACGGTGGAAAAAGTTCCAGTGAGGTAAGACCTGTGGGTATTTCTGTAGTGAAAGATCTGGGTACCTAATTAGTAATCACGTGTTCACAGGGACATTTTCTCTTCAATAAGATATTTTCGTATTGTTCTTTTGCTCCATTTTCTTTAATACGTATTATTGTGCTTAAACCTCAAAATAGCATCTAATTTCATCTTCCAAAAAAAACCAACTACAATTATTTAATCAGATGCATATATTGAAAATTAACTACATTTTAATCTTCTATTTCTGCAAAGGATATTTAGGGAATTTGACGTTATTTCTGGCCTCAAGAAGTTTTCCGTCTTCTGTTTTCTTGGAGGAGGGAGAGAAATATGTAGCATCTATAAGAATACAAGAGAATACAGCAATGGGTTCATTGTCTACTGATTGAGTCTCTTTCACACTTCTTTCCTTTGCTTCCTACCCAAAGTTTCTTCAATACATTGTGCTTCTTTCTACTTCAGGATTTTCACAAACCTAACTTGGTCAAAACTTTTCATCTTCTGGGTCCCTATTTAATGTATCCTTCTCAGGAAATCCTCCTTTAGATCCCCTCTTAGGCTAGGAGAAGTCTTCTGGTGTTTAATTGTATAGGATCTTGTTTTTTCTTTTCTACCACGTACTACAACTGTAACTGATATTTGTCATTTCACCTACACTATAAGTTTCAAGAGTAGGAGTACCCTTTCTGCCTTTTAAACCACTTTATCCAAGTTACTAGTGCAGGACCTGCTTCATAGTATGCTCTCAATAAATACAATTGCCCAATAAAAAAATGAATACCAAGTACCAAGATAAGAATTTCACAGGGTCCAATGAAGCTTAAATAAGCTTATATAAGGGTCATCTAACCCAGGCAAAAAGGCAATATATAAATAAAAAAGCATGTCCAACCACACACACATACACACGACAGTCGTGGAAAATGGAGAAGAGTTTAAGGTTTTAGGGAAATCCAGGCAGAAGGAAAATCACACACCAACACCTGGAAATGAGATAGAGCAAGCTGCATTTTATAATTGCATGTTTTTATTAGTTATGATTGTACTGTTCTGAAATCTGGATTTGCCAGACTCTTATTATATCTCACAAATATGAAGGCTAGTCTAATAAATCATTGAAATATGTACCAATGACTCCTAGTGTAAAAAAGGAGAGTATTTTTTTTTCTTCGTACACAATGAAGGGGAAAATATTATGGTGGGTCAGAGTGGCAAAACACTACATCATTTACGATTTTTTAATCTTTCCTTCTCTCATTTTCTCTTTCTTCCCTGTTATGTAATTAATACATGATTATTTTAGGAAAAAATGATTAAATGCAGACAACAAATCACTGAAACAAAATATAACTAAATTTAAATTACCTGAAATTCCAACATCCAAATTATACCATGTGTATACCTTTCTAGATTTTCATACATAATTTTCCTGAAAATAGTATCTGACATTAATTAATATTTTGCAACCTATGTTATAGGTTATACATATAAATTTTCTATATCCTCTACTATGATTATCTCTGTAATGAACGTACTTATATCCTCCATTGTCCTATTATGTCACTCCAAGTAGTTGTATAATTTCTTTCATGTGGATCCTGTACCTTTCTTGTCAGGTTGTATTCCATGTTACTATTGTTACTTTCATATATAATTCTATTATCACTGATTAATTTGATTGAGGAATGTGCTTTCCTGTATTATGTTAGATTGGTCACATGGATGAGAAGTCAGATACAAAGGAAGGCTTGCCCTGTGTACTATTCCAGCTCACACCAGTCTAAGTAGTTGTGGTCTGAGGAGGGAGCCAGCTTGGCTCTCTGGTCTTATTTCTATGAAGCCTATGGCCTATCCTTGCCTCTCGCACATCCTCCTACAGATTAGCAAACTTTCTCTCCATTAGGTGTTCTGATGCAACTCATATGATCCCAAGCCACTATGGAGAGAAGGGAGTGGAGATAAACCAGTCTGCTCCCAGGTTTTCTGTTAGCATGCTGGCCTCTAGAGACTTGACATTGAGAAGTGCCGTGTATTCATGTTGAAGGCCGTTGCTCTAACAATAGTGCCCTGAGATTGTTTGCATTAAAGGACTTAAGGAGGTCTACCAGCACATGTCTTTCTCACTTCCATAACACAGCGCTATTTCTTGGGAATGGGGACTATGAGTTGGACACTCAAAATGGCCCAGTGTACACTAGTTACAACTGAAAGTTGATGCTTGTGCCTTATGGTGATCATCAGTCTGCATTTTCAATGCTATTCAAGATGAGTTTTGTGGGGTTGTTTTTTACTATTTTTCTTTTCTTTGGTCCATTTAAGTGGTTAAAGGTATATTTGAATTTATTATTTTATTAACTAAAGAGCAAACAAAATTTCCAGGATCAATATTCTTTACAAATAAGCTTCAGGAACAACTGTGAATGGGTTGTTCAAGTTATATAAGGCAAGCCTTCAAATTCTTGTTCAACTTTCTTTTCTAACACATGGAATTAAAAGTCTTGACTTGCCAAATTAAGCTTTGTCTGGTGACTGAATACAAAACACAGGACTATCTTAACTATTAATGGTTGGGTGAAGTCTTCCCACAGGATACAGGATTAGGTGCCCTATTAGTATACATTCTTTCAAGATATCTCCCTGAAAGTTCTGTAGAAAAAGATTCATTAGGCAAGCTCGACATTTAATCACTATGATTATCTGTTTTTTGCTATAATGATCAATGACATGAGGAAAACAATCGATATTCATTTATGTGAGATAGAATCTTCTTAAGCCCCAACTGAACTATATCAATAATCATTCTATTTTCATTTGAATAACACATTCCCAAGCAAGATGGATTCTGCTTGTGACATTTCATCAGAATAAGAACAGATTGGCTGCTATTCCCTGGGATGGAAATACGTTTAACGGTTAAGCATATGATTTAAACTTTCAGTGCTGTATACTCTGTCTGATTATAGTTAGAGAGAATATTTCAACTCCATAAAACTATCTCCATGCTGCTATCATCTCAGTTAATTCTTATATGACCAAGGCTTCATAACCCCATTATACTTGTCTCCTAAGATAGTCCCTTAATTTTACCTTTATTACTTTGTGTGAACTCTCTTAAACAGATAATTCTTATAAACATAATTATATGATTGATGAGTAATAGCCTCCCTAATGTCCATCTCTACCCTTAATCTTAAGACTAGGTCAATACACCCCCATAGCTAGTACTAAAGTCTGTAATAAAAAACTGTGAAATTCCACAGGTGTATTTATGGCACTTGTGGCAGATCCTCCTTGGTTTTCTCTACTTATTCTTGCTTTTGTCAAATTATATAGATGGTTTCTCAATTCAGACTTCAACTTCTCCTCTATCACCCTAGTTTAGATTTGCCCAATAAGTTTTCTTTCCCTTTGAAGAGACCTCATATCATGTACCAGATTTAGCTGGACTTTAAGATCCTTCTTCCAGTCATGGCTTGATTCTTCGTGAAGATCAGATAGTGGGTCACTACAACACCATCTGCTGATTGGTTCCATTTATTTGACACCTCCAGATTCTCCAGAATGTTTCCAGTGTCATTAAAAGAAAAAAAAAAAAAAAACCACAATGCAGGAAAAAGTATTTATTAGGACCTCAACCCTCTTAGAGGCTTAGTGTTTTTCAGAATTTGAAGGCTTCATTATTGTAACTACATAAGCCAATTATGCACTTGTGTTTTCTGTGTATAATTGAGAATGGTAAGGGTAACAATGAAATTCAATCATTGAAGTAATGGACTCTAGGCATAGACGAGAAGATAGCTAGTGCACAATTCATTTACAAATGCTCTAGGAAGGATTCACATAATTATAATGATTTTGCCAACTATGCGAATGTGTTACATACTGTTGAAACCACAAGCATCTGCACAGCAGAACTTTTCCCGTGCAGGAGGTATGCTCAAGTACTGGTAATGATAGCTGTCTCTACTAAGATCTTCTCCTGCCACTGAGACTCTGAACAGGAAAGGAGGGAAAAGTGGCTGGCTGACTCCCCTTTCTCCCTTTGAAATTTGAGCTTCATTTAAGGGGAATTGGTGTCTACTGGTCCATATATTTAAGTCTGCTGGATAAGAAAGTTCTAATGTTTTAACTCCTTTCAGCTATAGACAATTTTTAACAAAAAATTTTAAGAGCAAAACTTATCTCTAATTTTTCATTATGACTAAAATGTTTATGGAAAGGAACTGTTCAGTTTCTGTGGCTAAGGAAATCAAAAGCTATGAACATTGATGGGAGGAGTCTCAAAATTATTTTATAAATACCTAACTTCTCCTTTCCTGAAGGATAGCAGTGTAAGATAGCCAGCACTAACCAAATTAAGTGAATCTAGCCAGTACCTTTTTTTCTAGTTATCCTTCAAAATACTTCATTTTCCTCTGCCCTTCTTGAGACTTTTAACGTCCTGCATTTCAGAGTCTGAAATCGTCACTGATTTTTCTTCGTACTGATATAAACAAGCAGTGATTCTTACATTTCCTGGTGAAGATCTGAAGATCTACATACCAGAGTAGAAGTTTCACATTAGGTGAGTACTATGAGGTTTTCTGAACAGACAGATCCCAGTACTTAGTTTGTAACCACAAGATCACAAAAGGAGAATTAGTCTTGGCTCTTCCAGGATGAGGGAAGTGGGGTAAGGGCAGTAGGGCTGTATTCAGAAAAGTGAAAACCACTGTAGCTTGAATCTAATCCTTCACCTACCTGGGAAGATGATTGACATCATTTATTCTACTACAACTGAGGCCTGAACAAAGCAAAATGCATTTTGACTATTGCGGATTTTGAAATTCATTCTACACGTGTTTATAACATGAGTTAATTTTTAGAAGTAGGCTTTGGTTTTCTTGCCTGTAGGGTACACAGGAAACTTGGTGGGTGTGGTGAGAGCCTGGGTAAAAGACAAGACGGTGGTTTGAAAAAAAGTATCATGAAATAATATTAAGTAAAAAGCACATTTGGATATAAAGTTGTATTATATGGTGTTATCACAGTTTTATAAAACGAGAACAAACACATACACATGGTAGAAAATATCTAAGTTTCACACAGTTACTCGAATACGTCTTAATATTTTTATAAGTATGCTTAATTTTTACTCCATTCTACACCATGTGTCAGAGCTAGTATTTCAGTTATTTTGGGACTCCCTCTGCTTTCCTCAAAGTCAGAGATAAACATCAGTGGTGAGAGTTTGTAGGAAAGGAGTAGCTGGAGTCAAATCTATACCTGTGTTTTGGAAGGCTTTACTCTTTCTGTAGAGCCTGGTGCACAAACCTTTCACATGTGCTTGAGAGGAAAGTGAAGAATTAAATGTGGGTTTCGGAATTTTCTAAATATTAGATAAAGTTTTTCATTTAACCTTGTTAGCTATGATGGTCAATTTTTCTAAATTTTTTCTATATTTTGTTTGTTTGGTTAAGTGAGAAATGCTAAAATCGTGAACTATAAGGATGAAATTGTCAAATTTTCCATTCAGTTTTCCCAATTTCTAATATAAGTATTGGAAGGATATACATATGTATATTTATATATATACACACATATATGTACTATATATATACATACATATGTAAATATACATATATATATACACACACAGTCACGTGTCACTTAACAACAGGGATACATTCTGAGAAATGCATTGTTAGGTGATTCATCATGGTGCGAACATCATAGAGGGTACTTACACAAACCTAGATGGTGTAGCTTACTACACATCTAGTCTGTGTGGTGCTAATCTTATGGGACCACCATCATATATGTGCAGTCTGTCATTGACCAAAACGTTATTAGGCAGCATGTACTGTATGTATAAAGAGATATAGAGAAATATACTACATAATACATAATATTATTTTTAGTAACTAGAAAGAATATAAAGTAGTAAAACATAATATATATTTATTGATATTAGGAAACACATAATTAGAACTGTTGTATGTTCTTGGGTCTTAAACCTTTTATCATCATGTAACCATAGGGAAGGAAAAATAATTTTCCGTCTATCGTAGGTTCTCGGCTGAGACTCTCCTGTAATAAAAAGACAGATTAACAACAGTCTGGGGTCTGGGCTTCAAAGGAAAAGAAGGCAATTCACAGGAAGATGAGAAGGGCAGATGTTTGGTACACAAATGCTTGCCCTGCCATGCAGATAAGTTTCTCAGATGAAAATGTTATCTCTGGTAATAGCACTCTTTCTGGTACAAGCCTCTTTTCTAAATTCTTTTAGGCGGTTAAGGGGGAAGTACAAAGCTTTTCCTAAGTTGGCAGAGTCTTGATTGCCTTCAGCTCCACATGCCAAAGTGACATATTTTGAGGTGGTACATTCTGCTACCCTTCAAAAATGAAACTTCAGTCCTTTGTCTTATGGTCTATTTAAAGCTAACTAATTGGGATAAAAGTCTCTAAATTACAGTTTGCGTGATAAAATCTTTCCAACTTTTTTTCAACGTTTAAATGAACTTTTGTCAGCAACATATAGGTAGATTAAAAAAAAAGAAATTTTGCCTCTTGAGGGGTTCACCCTGTACGATGTTCTGTTGAATGCTATATTTTGGCTAGTTTCCACCATCTTTGTTTCAATTTGTAGCACTTATTCTAGGCTTCCTTCTCCTTCTTTGTCAATATTTTTAAATGTGTATTTCTATTGTCCTTTTAAGGACAAGTAACTTAGTAAACTCATATCCTCTTTTCTCACTACCTGCCACACATCATGTGAATCTGCTTCCTGTTTTGTTTCTCTTTGGTAAAGGCTTGACTTCTTTTTAAGACATTGACAGACCTAATTAAGTTAGTTGTTCACTCATCCTTTATCGTGAAGTATTTCTTGACTTTATTTATTTGTTTTCTTATTGAACACTATACCTAAAAGAGTGTTTTCATGGGTGTCTTTGTTTTTGAAGTCTTCTGATTATTAATTATGTCAGTTAATATCACAGAATTGTTTTTTAGGTCCTTACATTAAAATGCAACTTTGCCTAGATATGACCTTCTAGTTTCAAAATGATTTTTCCTTTGAGATCAGTTGGCAACACCTGTCTGAAACTCTTGAAGTCACATTGGGTTTGGAATTTAGAATTTGAGTGACTTAAGAAAGGCTATTTAATGCACACACCACACATGGTGTAGGGTCTAGGTAATGCCTCCCAAATCAAATATACAGATACTTCTGCACAAAACATACAACATTCACACTCAAGTGGGATTTTAAAAAGATTATACATGGACTCCTCAGATCAGTTTTTATTTTGCTAATAAATTTTGCTACCAAATTCACACACTCACATGCAAACATACACAAACTTTTTGGTTTCAAAAGTTTTTTTTGTTTCAAAAATTCAGATAGGGTAGTTAGGACAAGTCATGCTGAAAATTACCCCATTGTCCTCCTACATGCAGTTTTGCTGTTGCAAATCTGATTCTTCAGCCTTTGTATCTCAGGAAGCTTTTAGAATTTTTGCTTTGTTGTCAAGATTCTTTGGTGTCTCTACATTATGTCTTGGTATGAGTTTTTCTTTAACTCTCCCACTTGGCACTCCGTTGGCCTGATCAATTTGAGGACATTTGTGTTATTTTAATTCCAAGAAGTTTATCCCATTATTCCTTCAAATATGTCCTCCTTTCCATTTTGGTTTTCTCTCCTTTTGCAATGAATAATGTGTGGATATTGATTGACACTTTAACCCATACTCTGACATCTCTTACATTTTCTTTTATATTTTCTGTTTCTTAATTCCACCCTATCTCCTTGTGAGACAGTTATCAATCTGATTTTACCAGCACTTGTAGGGGAGGAAGAAATATTCCTCTACCTTTCTAGATTCTTCTGGCTGGTCTAAGAATTAAATTGACATGAGACATAATAACAAGAGGAAATCAAACAAGTTTAATAACATGTGCACATGAGAGAAACCCAGGAAAAATGAGTAACTTGCCAAAATGGCCAAAGCCATCATCTTAAATATCATCTTCAGCTAAAGACAAAAGAGGATGTTAGGGGTAGTGGTTTGAGACTTCAAAGGGGAGGAAGGCAATTCACATGGAGATGGAAAAGTAAGTGTTTGATAAGCAAATGTTTGCCATGCCTTGCAGAGACAATGGGACATGGAGAGGACTTTGATCAAATGGGCTTTGCTAGATTCCTCCCTGTCTACCACACTTAGTTCACGTTGTACTGTAATCACCTATGGTGATGGCTCCTTCCTGAAGTAGGCCTTCTATCTTAAATTCTTTTAGGCAGTTAGGGGAAAGGTCAAAGTTTCTTCCTGAGTTTTTTGTTCTTAAAAATAATAAAGCCAAAGAGACATATTTTGGGGTGGCAAATTCTGCTCCCCTACACACTCATTTATTTTCTAGGTATTCCCATTATAGCCAAAATATTAAGTTCCATAACCAGGTATTCTGAATTCCAAAGCCTAAGCTCTTAGCACTCATATTCTGCTTCTTGAGTCATTGTGTTGAGGGCAGATATTGGGAAGAAAAATGCCATATTGATAGAAATGTCATTTTTCACAAACAGTGAATTTGTGAAATTATATTTGGAGTTTAGGACACTATGTGTAAAAATACTCAGTGCAAGGGTTTTCATTTGACTGGTGACAGGCTGAATATATCTCCATTATTTGCATAATTTGGCAGAATCTTAAATTAAATTTGATTGGTTTAATGCAGGCCATTGATTCTCTAGTTCTACCTTTCAAGAAGAAAGGTAGGAGGTTCTTTTTGGACAAAGGGCCTGAAAAAGCAGGGTGTGCTATATTTCTGGAGCTTAAATATGAGAAATGGTAAGTAGAAGTGAAAAAGAGACAAATTATTCAAGGTCTCCAAGATAGTCTAAGGAGAAAGGAAATTTTCCTAAAGAAAATGGGGAACTATTGAAGGAAAAAGATAACTAGCTCTTAAAAAAGAACTGATTAGAGAAATTAAGCCTGGAGGGAGAAAAATCAAGCAACTGTTAAAATAATTCTATCCAATAAATGCCATGATTTTGCACCAGGGAGCAGGTAGATGCCCAGCAAAAGGACCAGGATATGGGCACATGGGACACAGAGGACATGGTCAAACACAAAGTTTATTCATTTGGTAGGGCTGCCATAACAAAGTTCCACAGACTGAGTGACTTAAACATCAGAATATCATTATCTCACTGTTCTGGAGGCTGGAAGTATAAGGTCAAGTGGTCAGCAGGATTGATTTCTTTTAAAGCCTCTCCCCTTGGCTTGCAGATGGCTGCCATCTTGCTGCCTCTTCACATGTCCTTCCTCTGTGTGTGTCTGTGTCCTAATCTCCTCTTTTTATAAAGATGACTGTTATATTGGATTAGGGTCCACTCTAGTGACCTCATTTAACCTTAATTACTTCTTTAAAGACCCTATCTCCAAATACAGTCAGTCTGAAGTGGTGAGAGTTAGGACTTCAACATATGAATTTTGAAGGTATGCATTTTGGACAATAACACCAAAGGAGAGTGCATGCTAATGAGACCAAATTAGGAAAGAGCCAAATTGACAATGGTCAATATCCCAGCATGGAACTGTAGTGCTGTGGCTGAAGATTATTCATATAAAGTGAGAGGCTTCAGCCAATTTTGTACATAGGCTACTTTAGTCATAGTAGATGGGAAGAGTCAGGAACCAATAGGCAGAATTCAGGGATAGACTGCAGCCCTAATAAGGATGGGAGGAGGAACCAGGGACTCAGACACTATACGGCCCATACTCTAAATACTGCAATGATTGCCTATTTCCAGACCTCCTTCCATGATATCCACCCCTGACTTAACTCAAATATCATCATTAATAAGGAAGAATTTCTTAGATGTTCCTATTGTAGTAATTTTCAACCCATTCTTCACAGTGACATGTCTAGTAATTATAGTCCCTCTTTGTCACACACCCCCATGGACAGCTCTTTCATATGGGCCACTCTCTCACATAGACACAACCAATCTTTTAAATTGTCTGTATAAATGTGTCATGTCATGTTTCTCTTGTAGGCTCATCCATAATTTGAGACATGGTGAATGAGTATAAGAAAATAGTTCTGCTGAAAGGATTAGAGCACATCGATCATTATTATTTTAACATAGTCAAGTCCTTATTGGCCCATGATTTGGGACTGACTACAAAAATGCAAGATGAATATAACAGAATTAAGATTGCTGATCTGAAGAAAAGTTCCGAGGTGCTGCCTGTGTGGACAAACAAATAAAATTGTTCAAAGACATAGCAGAATTTAAAGGCCTTGTTAAAAAACTCAGAAAGGAGAAGCAAAAAGGTAATAAGGAAGATCCCAAGCAGGACTGTCCTGCCCTGACCCTTCGCAATCTTGAGTAGAGCGAAGTGAGAAGGTAAAAGGAAATAAGGAATACCCCCTCACTGGCACTCTGCCCATACACTTCCCAAGCTTGAATAGAACCCTTCTTGGTCATAGATGATACATCTCTTTCCCTAGTTATGACTCAGTAGTCATGATAATCGTAGTACCTCACATGTCAACAAGTTGATCACTTAGGACATCTCCTTTCTAATGGGGATTGATATATGTTGGAGGGAATATTTGGGATGCAGAGAAAAAACAAAAGCAAGAGGGAATTGAGGAGATACTGAGACTTCTAGTACATGAAAAACATGAGAAAATGACAAGCAAAATTGCAAAAATTGTTTTTTCTATTTAAAATATTTACATCTAACCAATCAATGCATTTGGTCTATTAAGACTATTTTCTCCGTCGTTACTCTTTATGGTAAAAAAGATGAGGCAGTACTTAAATGAAATCTTCCCCCTCAAAGATGTGAAGAAATTCTTCTTTTGTAAAATCACTGGGTTAAAAAAACAAAAAGATTTTGTAAATGCAAAAGCAAATAACATTGCCTTGTTACCTCACAAATCCAGAGCATATTTCTTTTCGCTGGTTTCTGCACTTTGAACAGATCTTTTACAGATGGTGACCCACCAGGCAGTATTAAGAAAATCTTGGATTTTTAAAAGGAAATGATAGAACAGAATAGGAAAAGGGTTTGACGGAGGTGCATGGGAATCCAGATGATGAAAGGATGTACTCACTGCACATGGGACCAGTATGGAAACCACTGAAGAACATGAGACAGTGCCCCTGCCTGTGTTGTTACAATTGGTCCCCTTGCAGCCCCACTGGCTAATAAATGTCTGAGTAGACAAAACCATACCTAGACCCACAAGCAGAGGCTGAGAAGAAATAACATTGAAACTGCTTCAGCGCTCTGAGACCAGCTGCTCTGGGTTTACATTTCCTCCTTTTTCTGCATCAGTTGAGAATATTAAATCCACTCCATCAAAAGGAACAACTCCAGTGAAAAAGAGGAAGCAAGAAGAAGCAGGTCCTGCTACACCTCCACCCACCATGAATAGCGCTCTGACATCTGAAAGAGCAGAGGAGACTCCTGTGGCTCAGGTATGCTTGAAAGAAAGACACAGGCTTGAAGTTCCACAGAAGGAACTCTGCTAAGACACGTCCACTCATTCTCCCCATTAGACACTTGGTTCTTCATTAGTTTCCCATCAAGGTCAGATATACCAAATAAATAATAATTGGTCATCTTCTTTGTGAAAGACAATGAGCTTTAAAAACACAATGTGAATATATATGACATAATTCTAATAATATAATATGAATGACATAATCTCTTCTACAGGGATGTGTTAACCGGAGAAACAGATGAGAAAATGTTCTGCCCATGTTTACAAAAACCCGGTTTCTCTAATTCTGATAGTCACATCCTACCAGAGAGGTTCTTAGAGGAGTGATGTGTATAATTTTCTATTCTCTCTTATATCTAAAAACATTTTCAGCTATAAGTAAATTGACCACTCAGTAATGAAAACATGCCCTGCTTCATTTGATACAAAAACCATTAACAGGAAAATGAAACTATTTTCAGAAAAAGAAAAAGACAACCACAGAAAATACGGCAACCAAAAGGAATAAGGTATCCCAGGAGCACACTGAGCCTCTCTGTTCTGCAGGAGCTGGCACATCTGAAACCACGGGCCGTCTCCTGCCACCTCAGATCTCATCTTCAGCTCCATCCTTCACTTTCTTAACCGAAGTACTTTCTTCCTGTTTCCCTTTTCCTTCATTTTCTTCAACCCAAAATATAGGAATGAGACCTTGAAATTCTGATCTCATCCCCTACTTAAAAATAGCTCCTATGATTAATCAGTTAATAAAATATGTATATTGAGAATTCACTACATTTTAACCTTTTGCTTCCACAAGGGATACTTGGTGAACTTGACGTTATCTCTGACCACAGTTAGGTATCTCTCTTGTGCTGTTCTGGGAGGGGGAGATAGAGATGTAGAGTCCAGAATAGTCCAGGTGAATACAGCAGTGTGTTCACTGCCTACTGTTCAAGTCTCTTTCACACTTCTTCCCTTTGCTCACTAATCTGTTAAAGTCTCTTCAACACACCATGCTCCTTTCTTCTTCAGGATTTTCACACAGCATTTTTCCTCTACCTGGACATCTCTTAACTGACCAAACTTATCTACCCCCTGGATCTCAATATTGATATCCTACTCTCAGGGAGTCCTCATTTAGACCCCAGCAGCCTAAGTGAAATCATTATGAAGTTCTCTTTGGTAGGACCTTATTTCTTTCTTTTTCCATCACTTATGACAACTAGACTTAATACATGTTTGTCTACCCCACCTTACTCTGACTTCCAAATTGACAGCTACTTTGTCAGATGTGTGGAACTCCTGTAACCCAGAGCCTAGTTCAGTACTTTCCTCATAGAAAACTCTCAATAAATACATTTACTCAATGGAAAAACGAAAATTGAGTACTAAAATATGAATCAGCACAGCTAATGAAAACAAATGAGTGTCATCTAATCCAGTCAAAGAAGTGATATCTATTGTGAGTCCTAAAGGGTATAAAAAACAAACAGAAGTAGTGGAATAGGGAGGGAAGTTGAGGAGTTTGGGAAAATCTAGGCAGAAGGAAGAACATACACCAAGACCTGGAAATGAAAGGAAGTGGCTGCAATCTATAATCAGATGTTTCTTATAATACTTACTAAACTGTACTCTTCTCAAAATTGGACTGGCTAGCGTTTTGCAATGTTCCTCATTCGTCATAGACAGTCTAATAACCAATTGAAACTCCAATGAGCTTTATTCCAAAAATGAGGGTTTTATATTTCCTTTATAAACAATAAAGAAGATTAGACTATGATGGGCCACTAGTGGTGAAATCACAGCACCAGCCATAATTTGATCATACCTTGTTATTTTTTCCTTATACAAGATTTTTCTTAATACAAGGTTATTTCATAAAACAAAATAGAAAATGCAGACAACCAGCAAATCAAGCTAAAAATAATTAAAGTTCCCTGAAATTCCAACTTCCAGATTATACCACATTTTCCTCTCTACGCTTTCAGATTTTCTCCTATGTAAGTATATACACAATTTTCTGAAAATGGTATTGTATAATGATTAATATGCTGTAACCTATTTTTTATTTTGCATGTTATGACCATTCTTTCAAGTCCATAGAGATAAAAATAATTATTTAATGGGTATAAAATTTAGTATATCAATTGTATTGATATACTAAAGTTTATTTAAAAAGATAGTTGTGTATATTGACTTTCCAATATCTCCTATTAAAAATGTCTTTGCAATGAACATATTTTTACTTGTCTCTCATTGTCCTATTATATCTCTCTAAGTAGTTGTATAATTTTCTTCACGTGGGGCCTGTATTCATGTGGTTCCTTGCCAGGTTTCATATCACTGTTACCATTGTTATTTTCATGTGTGTGTCTTCTGTTACTGATTAACTTCATCGGGGAAAGGATTTTCCAATGTCAGGCTGAATTAGTCACATTAATGAAAAGTAAGATCCAAGTAAAGTACAATCACCCGCAGATGATCACTGCATGTAATATCCTGTGTCAGACCACTCCAGGGTCTGCTGATTTGTGAGTGAGGCTAGGAAGGCTCCATGTACTGGTTCCACTGTAGCCCATGGCACACTCATGCCTCTAGCACTTCCTCTCATTGATTAGGCATCCTACCCTCCATTTAAAGTGTTCTGCTGAAATTCAAGGAATCCAGGACACTAAAGAGAAAGAACATTAAAGATAAATCGC
This sequence comes from Diceros bicornis minor, assembly GCF_020826845.1. NCBI lineage: Eukaryota > Metazoa > Chordata > Mammalia > Perissodactyla > Rhinocerotidae > Diceros > Diceros bicornis. The sequence continues at coordinate 63,652,885 of NC_080743.1, forward strand.
TCTGATCTCTGGTTTTCTGTTAGCATGCAAAGCATAATAGCAAAAGAGCTGTGGATGCTGAAAGCATTGGCATGAAATAAATTTAAGAAAATTTTAGAATAAACTAATGAATTTCTAGTCTTTCTCTTACCAGATTAAAGGACCAGAGAGTGTAAGAATAGAGAAAGTAAAATTGACTGGCACTGATATGGAAAATAGAGCCTATCACAAACTACAGATATCAAGAGTTTTCAGTTATTACAGTGTAGACAGAGCCATTTTGAGAGTACAACTAAAAATGCTTCTATCCAAGATGCAATACTGTTACAACAGGTGAGAAAATACAGAGGTGGAATCCCCCAAAAGCCCCTTATCTAAATAGGTTCAGGCTAGAGGCACTCTGGTGAATACTGTTTCCACCACCACAGCATTTCTCAATGTCAGGGCTCAAGGAGACAGCATTTTCCATTGACTTTAATCGCAGAGCATAAGACCTCCTAAGGGATCTCCTGTATTCCAAATGTACTCTTCCTTACCTCCATCATGGAGTAGTAGTCCAATTTCCCCTCGGTAGTCAGGGTCAATCACCTCAGCCAACACTGTGACTCCTTTCTGTGCCTGTTCCTTCAGAGGCGTGAAGAGCCCAAAGTGGCCAGGTGGCTGTCTTAAATTCCAGTTCAATGGAATCATTGTTATGTCTCTTGGTGAAAGCATTCCTCCTTATGTAATTAAGACCTCTAGGCCAGCAGAGCATGAGTTCATGGGGACAGAAAGCAAAAATTTTGCTAGCGCATCATCAGCAGTAATAGTGAATGGTGCAACTCCCACTTCCTCTCCTTGATTCCTGAACCTGTGATCCTGGCTCCTAAAGAACCTATAAAGTGAGTTCCTTGATGGGAAGCCATGCTGTATGGAATACCTTGACTGTGGCTAAGGCATTATGTAAATCCACAATGGTAGTTTGGGCAGAAGCATTGCATGCATGTGATATTGCATGCAGGGAAGGCAAACTCACATCCAGAATAAGTGGTATTATGGTAAGAACATAACGCTACCCCTTCCATGATTAAAGCGGCTCAGTGTAATCAACCTGCCATCAGGTAGATGGTTGATCACCTTGGGGAATGGTGCCAATACTGAAATCACTCAGTGTTGGTCTCTGCTGCTCACAGACTGGGCACACAGCAGTGGCTGTGCCAGGTCACCCTTAGTGAGTGGAAGGCCATGTTGCTGAGCCCATGTATAACCTCCGCCCCTGCCACCATGGCCATTTTGTTCACGAGCCTATTGGGCAATGACAGAGGTGGCTGGGGAAAGAGGCTGGCTGATAACCACAGAACAGGTCACCCTATACACTTGATTATAAAAGTCCTCTTCTGCTAAGGTCATCCTTTAGTAAGCATTCATATGGGATACAAATATTTTTTCCCATTTAGGGAGATCTACCTACATACCTCTTCCCCAGATGTCCTTGTCACCAATTTTCTGATCATATTCCTTCCAAGTTCCTGATAATCAATCAAACCATTGGTCATAGCCCATGAATTTGTATATAAAAATGCCTGACTCATTTCTCCTTCCGAGAAAAATAAACAACTAGGTGAACTGTATGAAGTTTTGCGCATAAGGAGGATTTCCCCTCACCACTATCTTTAAGGGACATCTGATAGAGGTTCTATAGTGCTATAGACTCAGAATAGGTCCAATTCTGAGTGGTTCCTGAATATTATGCAGAACCATCCATAAACCAGGTCAGAATTTTCCCTTCTTCTGTCAACCGATCATGATGAACTTCCCATGAGAACACAGGTGCAGACAGGGAGAGAGAAGGTAGTGTAGCAGGAGTGGAGACCTCAGGCATTTAGGCCACTTCATCAGGTAATTTACTTGCATATTCAAGGCCTAATGGGACTTGGGTCTAGTTATAAGTCTAGAAGCAAAGAAGGATGGTGGGGTGAGTCCTGAGGAGAATCAGTAGTGTCTTGCAAGGCAACTGCGTCAGGGGAAGCCATTGCAGTTTTTTTCAGCAAAGCAGGGCTAATCTCAGATGAGGAGGAGTGGCTGCTTTTACTGACAAAGAAGACTTATCAGAATTTAAGGGCTTAATGTCTCCAGCTTCATCAGGATCTTCCCATTTGTCTCCATTCCAATTTTCGGAATCTCGTTCTTTACTAATCAATGCCCTCACTAGGTATCCTGTAAGGTTGGGAATTCAGTTTGCATTGCCCTTCAGTCATTCACAGGATGAGATAACCCTACATTTGGTTATCAGCAATCTCAGTTCCACAGCTACAGGAGATAAGTGTCTCTTTCAAGACAGAGATAGAAGCTTTCAGGTCATTTATGCAGCACTTGAGATGGGAATTCAAATTCCTGACCTCATCCTTTTCTTTCTCCACTTTGTCAAGTGAAATCAGGAGCAAGAAGCCAGTCTCACTCTACTTGTTAGTTTGACAAAAATGTTCAAAAATGTCATATAAATTATCACCTAGAACTGTGTCTCATAAGTATTTGATCATGAGTATTCAATGATGATATTTTGCATATCTCTATTACCACATTATGCCATGAACTATTCACACTCTTTACTATTGCAAATAGAATTATTAACACCTTTACATCAAATAAAATTGGAGAACCAATTTCAGAAACCCCATCCAAAAATAATTCAGAAAGCTCGTCCTTAAATATCTGTTCCTCTAGAACCATTATGTAGGAAAAATAATAGTCTACTTTCCTTCAAACAATGGAAGACACAATCACACAAACTTATGACTCCAGAAGAATGAAGTTCCTCCCGGGAGCAGAGTCAGCCTCCACTAACTCCAGCAATCAATGCATTTTCAGTTAGGTCATCCTCGACAAACTCCATCTAGCGGTTCCCTAAACAAAGTACCATTATTCTGTCCCTATTCCTTACACCTGCCTAAAATCTAATTACAGGTGCCATCGAATCTTGAAAGGGTTTCTCATCTAATCTCTGACTAAATACAATTTGTTTGCCACATCTCTTATTGATTTATCAAGAATATAATTGGACACACCACCAGATTCTAAGTCTTTTGCTATTTACAAGGTATACATTCTTTAAATCATTCCTGATCTCAAGATGATTCTTGTCATTTTTTGGTCCAAGAACTAACCAAAAAAAGCCAGACAAGTAGAGAGGACTATGAACAGGCTACATCTGTTCATCCCTTATATTCCAGTTTCCATTCACACCTTTCACCTTTGCTCACTAACCGTATGTCACCATTTATTTTCAATATTCCATTCTCCTTCCGATATCATGTGTTTTGACATGTACTATTTTCCTTTTGTTTGAAATCTATTTCTCCTGTCTGTTTATTGCTCCAATATTTTCCGATGCTAACCTAATCCTTTCTTAGGGCAAGGTCTCCTCCTAGAATGCTCCCTCCTAGAATAGATCACATCTTCCTACTGTTCCCTTTCACAGGTCCCTATATTTTCCTTTATAGAATTTGTCATAGCTGTAATAAGTCTATATTTTTTGTTCCTACTAGAAATAAATTCAGATTATCGGCACCTGTTCAAGGGGAACAGAAAACAGGTTGGAATATTGAGTTCATATCATGTGCATTAAATCCTATCCTAGCCTGCCTTTTGCTTGGCCATGATGTCACCTGTGCAGTTACCTCTACCCAGGGCACAGAAGCCTATATCTGCAGTGAACTAGCAGGCAACTTGAGAGAAAGGCAAGAGGGTCCTTAAGTCACTATTCCAGGTTCTTGCCCAACCCCCAAGCCACACTCTGACCCAGGCTGCAGCCTCCACCACCACCCCATGCATACCATGCTTCCTATATACTGGGTTTCTTAATTTTTAAATGTTTATTGTTGTTCTTTTTGTTAGATCCAAAAGTCCATATTTCTCTTGGTAGTTTTAAAGGTTTTACTTTTGGAGTAGAACAAGCATTCTGTGTCTTCACCATCTTGGCACAGGTGGCCATTGGTGGAGCCCATGTCTAGGCACTACCAATTCAGATGCCACTTCACTGACTTTTGTGAGTATCTTAGGACAACTCAACTTTTCTCATGCATACTGGCTTGGAAGGGTCTGTGTGACCCTTGCTAAGATCCCACTTGCCTAAATGGGTGACTCTGCCATTTCTTCATCCACAGTAATGTTTCTGTTTTACCTGAACCCCTTGAGTACAGGAATCCTAAGGAGAATGATATGCCTCCATGGTCTCGTGCATGTAAACACACCATACTCTCATTTCTTCTTTGGTGTCCACCCACTTTCAGAGGAAGCCTACAAAATAATCCTGGCACACACTCTGTATGATCTACCAGGTGAGCAGGAAATTCTTGCTCTTATTCTTCATGACTTCTGCCAAAGATTTTGTCTACGATATGGATGCTTTATGCTTTTGGATTCAAAACCAGAAACAGACCATTAGTATCTTTAATTTCTTCTATCGCGTCTCCCTTCAAACAAAGAGCATAGAAGGGCATAAGTGAACATAGAATGAGCAATGGTAGTCTAGAAAGAATTACACTGAGGGAGAAAACCCAGTTACCATTTAAAAATATTACCCAACAAAACATTAGCTTTTAGATATCTAAATTCTACTGTTGCGATGGAAGCATTATTTAATTCATTTTTAAAAGAAAATAGTCAAGATGCTTCTGTCAAGGGGCTTACATTACTACATATGGCAGACATAAATAGAGATGTTTCTTTTATAAGGTGCTTCCCATAAGTCCTCAACCTGGGGTTTCCATCAACAGGGTCATCATAAAGCATAAAACATCTGTACATAAGAGAAGACACACAAACTCATAACATATTGTGGAATAATGACATTTGCATTTATTGAGCATTTACTGGGGAGCAGGACTCTAAAACTTGCATTCTTTATGTACATCATCTCATTTTTTTCTTTATTACATGTCCCCATGAGCATGATATTGTTACTGCCATTTCACATATGAGAATACCGAGGCTTGTAAAGTTTAAAAGTCTTCCTCAAGATCACAAACTTAGTGAATGTTAGAGCCAGGATTCAAATCCAGCTTAACTCTAAAACATGAGCATTTAAGAGGCATATAATACTTCCAGCATCAGAGTACAGTTGTTACAATGACTATAATTTATTTTGAAAAATTTCACAATACAGCAATGTTTTTTTGTTTGTTTGTTTGTCTGCTTGTTTTCATTATCTCAGCTTTTGTAAGTTTTCTAATGAGGAATGAAGTGCTTGGTATGGTAAAAGGATATTTTAGTCACTCCCTCGGCAGGAACTTTAAGCAGCTCTCTTCTCCACCTCTCTGTCAACAGGTGGCATTTTATGAATTAGATTACTGAATGCTAGAAATGGTAAACTCAGAGGCAAATTAACATCAAAATATGAATGTTAGAAAAGAGTTTTTATTAATGATGTTGAAGATAATCAAGACATATGATTTTGCTTATATGTGGTATAAAAATTAAGGTAATGGTAATGCTTAGGTGTGTTGGGGCTCAGGGAAGGCCACCCCAAAATATCCCACAATAGCATATTGATTATTTTGAATTAAAGTTACTTGAGAAGCAAAAAGGGCTTTCTGACCCTGCTGTCTCTGTCCTCCCTGAAAGCAGGAAATGAATCTCCTGTGAGAAAGGTTCTCTCCCTGTATCCTTATCACCAGAGCTAGAGAAGTCAGGGCTGAGAAGCTTGCGTAAACAAACCTTGATAATCTACTACCTCAAGCCTAAACTCTGCTTAAATTTCTCACTATTACATACCTCACATCTAAGTTTCTTTGTCTTATCATTCCTCACACATTTCTTGTTTCTTTGTGTAAAAGATAGATATACTGCCTGCTTTATTCACTCTCCGATCATCATTTCTCTATGATCTCCAGAACGTACATAATAAATGTAACAACTGTCTGTCTGATGCACACTAGAAGGAGAGCAGAATCCTGCCTCTGGAACTGTGGCTTTAGGAGAATTCATCTGATGAGGTGAAGATCAGAGCACCACAAAAAATGGCGAGCTGTATTTTCTGAAGCCTGAAGAGCAGGGCATAGAACCTAATTTGAGTACTTGGTTGATGTGAAAGGCTTAGTTAATAAACATCCAGAAGTACGGAACATTGTGTTTTAAGACTTGTTTCCTTACTAAAGAATAACCCCAAGGGTTGTGTTTGACCGAGTGGCTCAGGCCAGATTTCAGCTTAGGCAGAGCCAGGATTCCATCGGAGAACAATAAAATTTCAATCATCTGATCTTTTCACTTGTTAGAGTGAAGTGTTTAATATTGGGTGGGGTGGGAGCAGTAGAGATGGTGAGGGTATCTGAATGTGTGCTATTATTTCTGAGAAAATCAGCAGAATGAATGTCCTGTTTTAAAAAGTAAGAATGAAATTAAAATATATTGTTTTGTCTGATTTTGAAAACAACTAACCAGAAAAAAAGAACAAACATCTATTTTTCTTCAGAAAAGGAACGACATAACCACCAAAACTGATGACATCATGAGGACGCAGGTATCCCAGGAACAGAGTCAGCTTCCAGAACCTTCAGGGACCAGCACATGCCCAACTGAGAACTTTCCCCAGACTCCTCAGATGCCTCTACCAACCCCATCCAGCAGTTCCTTAACCAAGGTACCAGGTTCCTGTTCCCTATATTTCCCTCCCTATGATATAATAACAGAGATCAACAGAACCTTGAAAGAGCTATTCACTAACCTCCAACTATATACAATTCTATATTTATTTAAATCACTCATTTATTTATCAAGTGTATATTTTGAGATGCTTACCTATATGCGAATTCCGACTCTTCCTCTGCCACCATCTGCATTAGGTAGTCTATGACCTCATGGGCAGCTAATCATCCCTATTCTGTACTGAGTATAATTAGTCATTTGTTTGTTTTTTGTTTCCCTCAATATGCAGTAAAAGACACAGCCTAGGGTGAAATAGGGTGGGGAAATATAGAGCCAACCCAAGCACTATCACCAATTCTTTCTCTTTCATTTTTATTGCGTAAATAATATCATCTTAGAAAATTTAGGAAATGTAGATGCATAGACAAAAATAATTAAATTTTAACTATCAGAAATCTATACTCTATCAAATGCCACATTTTGGTAAAGTCTTTCTGATTTTTGTTATACATATATATATATATATACAAAGAGTATCATTTTGTTCCAGGTTGGATCACATTACACATATTTTTCTATAACTCAGGTTTTTTTTTCACTTACTATATCTTGAAATGTTATTTCAATCAACAGTACAGATTTAAATTATTATTTAAATATACAAGAATAATTGCATGGCTATTTAATAAATTAGAAAAATAATCTTGTATCATTTGACTTTAGGTTATTTCTAGTATTCCCTATACCCTGCAATGAACATAATAAGAACGTGTGTCCATCAGGTCTTCTTTCATGACCCTCAGAGTAAATACATAATTTCCTCCTTAAGTCCTGTGCACTTCTCGTCAGGGTGCTGCTGTTGTTATTATTGTGAGGTTTCTTGTTACTGACTAGTTTGCACTGGGAATGAACTTCGTGATGTTAGGGTGAAATGGCCACATTGATGGGAAGTCAATCAGAGTTAAGCCTCATCACCCAATGGACTGTAATTTCCCAGGTCAGACCACAAGAAGCACTGCTGGTCTGTGGAGGCAGCTAGTCTGTTTCTATGTGCTGTTCCCTAGGACTGCCATGCCCATCCTTGCTTTCATATTTCCTCTTACAGATCAGTAGTCTCTCTTCCAATTCAAAGTGATCTCCTGAAACTCAGAAATGGTGCAGATCACTGAGTGATTTCTCCAGGAGGTCAGCGAAAATCCCCTAATATCTGGCTTCTCCATTGACATGCTTCTCCTAAAGTAGAAGCTTCTCCTAATGGAGCCCCTTCTCCTAAAGGGCTTCTCCTAAGCCTCTATCCAGGATACCTGCCATTATTTCAACAGGAGAAGATGGAGGAGGAAAAATAATTTCCCCTTTACCCTTCTGACTTCTTGACTGAGACTCCTGTAGTAAAGGACAGATTAACAAGAGAAAAACAAGCAGAAGTTTATTAACATGTATACCATGTATACATGAGAGATACCCAGGATTAATGAGTAACTCCTTGAGGTGGCCTCAGCCATCAGCTCAAATATCATCTTCAGCTAAAGTCAAAAAAAAAGAAAGATGGGAGAAGGCCAGTTATGAGGAGGTTACCAGGGAAAAGCAGGATAAAGAAGGGTAATATTTGTTATTCTGATTTAAGTCAGTTTCTCTTCCATTGATAAGATTCTTTTGTCATTTATTTAGAATCATCCTTCTCTTCCTGGTACAGAGGGAGACACCCTTACAAATGAAGCTTTCCTTTATAGCTGTAAATTTCCCTTATAAAGGGACAAATTCTATGCTGTTTTTAGAGCTTCTCTTGTGTCTGTTGGTTTTCAAAATAATCCTGTGCTGAGAAGGTATGTTTTGGGGTGGCTGATTCCACTACTCTTCAAAAGTGTCTATCCAGGACATCTCTAAATTAGGGAAGTTCCTGGGGTTCTTCCAGGGACTGTCTTCCTAACCCCTTTCAACACAGTACTGTTTTCTTGGAAATGGGCTCCCTTTAAATTGCCACGTCTACTGGGATTAATTCCAGATGAAATCAATGGTTTCTGACTGGAGCCATTCTTGATGCTCAGTGATATTATGGATGACTTATTTTCTTCCCTGTTTATATCTTACTTTGCTCACTAAAATGAGTTGACGGGATAAATTAAGACTATTTTTTCATCTTTATCCCTGTTCGTAATCACTACACAACAACATTGCTATTGCTCACTGCCCCTATACTCTACGTAGCTCTTCCTAGGATAAATACTTTTCCTGTTGAATTAATCCTTCTTAAATAAAAATATACTTCCTACAAAAGTAATAAAACAATGACGATAAGAAATAATATTGCTGTTTAAATCTTCTCCATTTTTTCCATTAGCTAAATTATGCCATGTCAGCCATATTTGTTTAGTTTTATTCCAAGTTCACCCAATTAGGGTGTTCATTGAGGCTCAACGTCAAGCCTGAGAAGGTTCTCACTAGAGAGTAAGTCTTTATTTCCTTTCTAAATTGTGCCTGGTTTTGGTGTGTACTTCTAAGTAGAAACCAAGATTGAAGGCTGTACCTAAAGAAGCTTCAAGGGAAGAAGGTTTCCAGAGGGGCCCCAAAGAAGTGATGGTACTGAAAGCAACAGAACAATTTGCATATGCCGTCAGCGAAGGAGAGAGAAAGACGTTTCATGCCACAGTGGCTACTGAGAGCGAATTCTTCCAAGTGAAGGTTTTCGCTGTCAGCCTGAAGGGGAAGTTCATCCCAAAGAAAGTCATCGCCATATCAGATTATATTGGGTGCAATGGGTTCCTGGAGGTCTACAATGCCTCATCTGTGTCTGATGTTAATGCTGACCGAAAGATGGAGGTCTCAAAGAGATTAAAAATTCAAATGCAACTCCTAAAATCATTCATCTGTACTCGTAAGCTCCAGGAACATTTGTGAATGGAGTGTATCAGGTGCATAAGGTAAGCCCACACTACTATTTTGTAATATTTCTCTCACAACCTCAGAGTTTGAGTCTTAACTTGCCATTTTGAGTTTGGTTAAAGTCCTAAACACAGGAACTCAAAGTCCCCCTGACTACTTCAGCGTATGGGAGAGACAATCTCTGAACATTCCTCTTCCCAAGGTAACAACATGCAAGTTCTTTAGAAAGAGATTCCTCGGAAACCTTGGCATTTTATCAGCTATGATGACCCATTAACAGCTGCCCTGGTCCAGAACAGTGCAGAGTTTATGTCAATAGACATATCTTTCTGATTTTGTTTCTTTGAGTTCTGCCTCATCTGTTTCAGTGATAGATTAACTTAATTGTGAATAAACAATTGCCCTCTCAAGCTTGGATTCCAGTTGTGACAACCAGACTAAGACATCAATAGACTACTCTGCCCTAGAATGCAGCTGTTTCCAACAGACAGCTAAAATGTCCTTTCCTCTTCACATTCATTCATCAAAAAATTGTTGAGCAACTGACTTTGGCATTAACTAATAAGAGAGATATAGATGTTGAAAAGAATAGAGTAATCATGTAGTTTAACACTTCAATTTATAAACATGGACAATAAAATGTAGAATTTTTGTGAATTCTTATAATCAGTGTAGGTATTTCAACCCAAAACATCATAGAAATACTAAGCTTAGCTGACCTAAGTTTTTATATGAAACATTGTTTCATACTCCATTATACATGTCTTCTAGGGTGGCTCTTTACTTTTACTCCTGTTGTTTTGTGTACTTTCTGTTTAAATGACTGTGCACACCTATGCGTTTATATAATTAATGAGTAAAGTAAGTGAGATAGAAACAAGAATAATGGGACTAGATGATCTAGATTCAAGATTTGGGCAGATTGGAAAAGAATGAATAAATAGAGAAGATAGAAGAAAGAATTACATGTTGATATAACAATCTACTTAATTAGGACTTGCAACACTCTTTCTCAAACTCATAATGAAGCATAAATGGCCTTCCTTCTCTATTCTCAGACAGGTGCCAAGAAACCTGTAAAAGTTATCAGACCCCAATGCAGTCATGTGTTACTTAAAGATGGGGATACATTCTGAGAAAGCGTCCTTAGGCAATTTTGTTGATGTGGGAATATCATAGAGTGTGCTTACACAAACCTAGATGGTATAGCTAGGCTTTGTGGTAAATCTTATTGGACCACCGTCTTTGACGGAAACGTCATTATGCAGCACATGACTATATATCCAAGTTTCTTAAGAAATGTCAGCTGTTCTGAGGTGGAAGCAGGAAAAATCAGGAAAGTAATCAATTCTTTCAGAAGAACCCAGCAGACAAAACCTAAAAGAAGGAAACCTAGACAGAGGATTCAAAAGGGAGAATTCTCTGAATAAGATGTGTTAAGCTATTTGGTACCTGTAATTCTGGACCTATAGCTCATAGTAACAAGTCAGACAAAAGTTTCATTAACATTCTATATTTCTCATAGATGTGGATATTCCTGATCCAGTTCTCAGAGGATGAATGTCATTTTTCTTTTGCAGAAAACAGTTAAGAATCAATTCATTTATTATGAAATAAAAGATAATACAGGGAAGATGGAAGTCGTGATGTATGGATGACTGGCCCAAATCAACTGTGAGGAAGGAGATAAACTTCAATTCGTCTGCTTTGAATTGGCATTAAGCGAAAATAAGAGGAAGCTGAGATCTGTAATTCACAGTTTCATCAAGGTGGGAACTTCTGGGAAACATCATTCTTCCAAAGTAGCAGACTTTAAAAAGAACAGACTGCTGCTATTACACAAAGAGTTGAGCATGTGGAAAACTGATCCTTTTACTTTAGTGAGTGTAAACATTCTTTCTTTCCATCAGTCTTTCTGTTTTAAAGAAGGATATTTTTAATCATATTAAAGAGAGAAACTTCAGATAGGCATTCAAAGAATATTATACCTATGATAAATATATAGAATTGGTTGCATTTATCAAAGCAGAGAGATTATTTAGCAACTTTGGGCTTCTTTAAGGCAGATTTGTTTCAAATACTGGTTCTGTGATTTGCTAGTTGACTAATGAACTTAAACATTAGGAACCTCAAGTTAGTCAATTATAAAATGGGGGAAATATCTTCAATCTCAGAGGATGGTTAATAGAGATCATACCAGATTAAATGATCAAGGATGCCCCTGAGTGTCTCAGAAGACAAAATTACCTGTGTTTTGTGAGATACACATGCTGATCAATAACAAACAGAGGTGGTTAGTTCTATATGATAAGGTACATACTCCTTATCACACTCATGTGGATACATCCATGTGGGATTCTTGGGACACTAACAAAGGCTAATACTGGAATGCAAACAGATCAAGTACAAAGGCTGACATGTCCAGGTGCTCGGAAATGCACTTGATCTTAGATCTTTCCAGTTCTCACGACCATCAATCAAACATTCCAACCCTTCCCTCACAACATTGCACCAGAAATATCTTTTGCAACTTCCTCCCACTTTTCTTCTCAGTGAGAACTTTCCCCTCAACTCTTGACATTGAGTACACCTGCTCCTTCCTCTCCCCTTTATTCCCCACAGCTCCTGCTTGTCCACATGTACTCATGCTGGGTGTGAGTGAATATCTCATTTCCGGGTCCCAACCAAGAGGAGGGGGTAATGATTCAAATAGACGGGACATCATTAAAGGAGATAGATGAGAGTGAGAGAAAAGCCTTTTAGAAAGGAAGAGAGAAAGGGATACAGCCTGTGGCAAAGAAACACAGTGTGAGTGAAGGGAGAACTGTATGATCAGGTGCATCTCAACTGGTCTATCTTTATCTCTTTCTTCTTCAAGGTCATCAAGGCCAGGAAAAGCAAGAAACAACTGCTCAATCCTGATTCATATATGAAAACCTCTCTAGAGTTCTCCTTCTAAAAACCTGGATGCCATTAATAATGATGTTTATGGAGACAAGATCTAAACACAGAAAAAAATATATGTATATACATGGTTGAAATACAGCGATATACATACCAGCTATTAAGTCTTGGGAATGGTGTGTTACAGGTGCTTGTTACTTTCTTTTTTATATTTTTCTCTACCAGCTCAACGCCATAATTTACATCTATAAAATTCATAATTTAAAAAAAAATAATAAACATTTTTTTTTTTTCCCTAAAGGAGTGTTTCTCCAGGAGTCTAATTCATTGGTGAATTGCTTAAAAGTAAATGGTCTGTGGCCTACAAATCAGGGTGGGGCACACAGGCCCCAAGAAATATTTGGATTTATACTTTGGGTGTTATCTTCACAGGGTAAGGTTCTGGTCAAAAATGGACAGGTTGAACAGGCTCTGCTCTGCTCAAAGAAACCCAGCGAGAGGGCAGACAGGGGCTGAAATCCACTTTGTGCTTCAATTGCCCAGCCCTGTGTCCTAGGAGGGGTGGCTTTAGCCCAGAACAATGAATATCTTTTCAGAATTGATCTCTTGGAGCAGGCATAGCTAGTTAATTTGTCTGCCAAATGAGGCAGCTTCTGGTGATTTGCACAAAGACACTAGTATATGTTGAAAGCAGTTCTAGCCCTGTCTGATGTGAAATAACCAGTTCCATTCACTAAGTAGAGTACCAACAGCTCAGTAGTTCTCCAAAAATATTTCCTGGTTCTCACATTTCACATATTTGGATTCCATCAGGAAGTCGCGCCAAGCAAAGACCTGCATTAGGCAAACGCTGAGGAATAATTAATTCACTTTAGGGTACAATGGCAGAAATTAGATATCTAAAACTGTAATTTATAGTATATTTAATAATCACATATTCGATACCTGGTGTTTTGCAATTATTTTGTATCACTTAATCTTCACACTAGCTCCAGAGGGTTGATAGGGCTCTCCTTTTTACTTTCCTAATGAGAAAAACAAGTAACAGAGAAGCAAAATCTGTTTCCTAATGATACTTAGATTGTAAATTAAAGTCCTTCATTTAGAATCTAGGCTACTATTTTGATTTGGGGTAAATGTGTTATGGGGAGGGGAATGTGGATGAGGTGGAAGCAGTGAAGGATAGATCGGAAATCTCCCACTGTAAGGTCCAAGGCTATTTATGCACAATTAATCTAAGGAAAAAAAGCATTAAATTTCTGTCTTTATGGTTGGGGCCAAAGATCCAAGGAATAATAATGAGTTGCTTTCCCTTGCACTGCCTCCTTTCTGATTATGTGTCTTATATTATGGTAGGGTTAGATGCCAAGAATAAAATTTAGACCTTTTTTTATTTTCTTGCCCAATATCATTCTAATAACATTCATATATATATATATATATACACATTTTTTTCAAGATAATGTTGGGAAACCAGGTTTTGAAGGAACTTTAGAAGTTACTAGATCTAGTTTTCTCGTTGCAGATGAGACAGATTGAGTGAAGCGCTCAAGATCAGAACATCACTCAGCTAGTTAGGGAACAGATTCCATCCTGAGATGTCACAGACTGCTAAAACTTCCTCCAAATAAAATTTGACTTATGAACACTGAGGAAAACAACTGCTTCATACACAAATGACATCTGCATTCTGAGTTATTCTAAAACATCATATTCTTATCACTTTATGTAAACTTCCTGTATTTGGCTATTCTTGAATATGTAGATGATGGTAATTAGGAATTAGAGAATGAGTCATTTCATGGACCTGTCCAATCAATGTCTTTGCTACCCCTAATGTCACGGCGATTCTCCTTTGAACTTGTAACTTCCAAGGACGTTGTGTCTCTAAATGAGAGAAGCAAGAAATGACCCTCTATCCTAAAAAGTTTGCCTCTTTGATTTTGTTTTCACTTAAATAGCTTCATCTTCATTCTATAATGCCATGACCCTACTCATCTTATATTTTTGCACCTTGCCACATATTGGAGCTCCTCCTTGGGACCAACATCAAGTAAGTAAAAAGCTGGGGCTTCCCCTAGATTTGAAGTGTGTAGACAAAAGAGAAGGTCACAACAGCACATAAAAATTCTTACCTGCCATCATAGACACCTTAGAGATATAGTTTGTACCAAGTGGTTTTAAGGTATGCAAGAGGCAGAGAGCTATCTCTGAGAAGATCTCTAGAGCATCATAGTATGACTATGATTAGAAGAGGCATACCCAACTGTATTGGCAAGATTCTTTCTCTCAAGTTGCATGATGATATATGAATTACTTTTTATATATCTTACATATACTATAATATTCATGATTAATTTAAAAAGCCACTTTAAAATTTATGTCCACTCCTCCATAAAATAAATGACTATATTCTTACTGTAAAAAAATTCAAATACTTTAAAAACCTTGTTGAAAACCAAAGCAATCATACCTTCATACCCAAAGAAAATCACCACCTTTGTTTTACTGTGCTTGCTTCCAGATCTTTTATCATTCATTTGTAGGTGATTATGTACACAAGGAAATGCAATTTTAATACAGAAATTGTGATTAGTATGCCTCAGTTCCCTCATTTGTAAAAATAGGGCTAATAATAGTACTTATGTAATAGGGCTGTCATGGACATTGTAAAGGAGGGAGAAATATTCCTCTACCCTTCTAGGTTCTTCTGGCTGGTCTAAGAATTAAATTGACATGAAACAGAAAAACAGGGGAAAATTAAACAAGTTTAATAACATGTATACATAGGAGAGACCCAGCAAAACTGAGTAAATTTGCAAAAGGCTGAAGCCACCACCTTAAATACTATCTTCAGCTAAAGACAAAGGAATATGTCAAGGGTAGTGGTTTGGGACTTCAAAGGGGAGGAAGGCAATTTACACAGAGAGGGAAAAGCAAATGTTTGGTAAACAAATGTTTGCCATGTCATGCAGAGATAATAGAGAGGACTTTTAGACCAAATGGGCCTTGCTAGGTTCCTCCCTGTCTACCACACATAGTTCATATGTACTATAGTTATCTGTGGGGATAGCTCTTTCCTCAAATTCTTTTAGGCAGTTAGGGGAAAGATCAAAGTTTCTTCCTGAGTCTTTTGTTCTTTTTTATTTATTTATTTATTAATTGCAGTAACATTGGTTTATGACATTGTATAAATTTCAGGTGTACATCATTATACTTCTATTTCTGCATAGATTACATCATGTTCACCACCCAGATACTAATTACAACCCATCCCCACACACATGTACTGAAATATTCCTTTCACCCTCCTCCCTTTCCCCTTTTGCTCTGGTAACCACCAATCCAGTCTCTGTCTCTACGTGCTTGTTTGTTTTTGTTATTATCTACTACTTAATGAGTGAGATCATACGGTATGTGACCTTCTCCCTTTGACTTATTTCACTTTGCCTGATATCCTCAATGTCCATCCATGTTGTCACAAATGGGTGGATTTCATCATTTGTTATGGCTGAGTAGTATTCCGTTGTGTATATATACCACATCTTCTTTACCCATTCGTCCCTTGATGGGCACTTAGGTTGCTTCCACGTCTTGGCTATTGTGAATAATGCTGCAATGAACACAGGGATGCATGTATCTTTACGCATTGGTGTTTTCAATATTGGATAAATATCCAGCAGTGGAATAGCTGGATCATATGGTAGTTCTATCCTTAATTTTTTGAGGAATCTCCATACCGCCTTCCACAGTGGCTGCACCAGTTTGCACTCCCAGCAGCAGTGTATGAGAGTTCCCTTCTCTCCACGTCCTCTCCAACACTTGTCGTTTCCTGTCTTGTTAATTACAGCCATTCTGA
Organism: Diceros bicornis minor; assembly: GCF_020826845.1. NCBI lineage: Eukaryota > Metazoa > Chordata > Mammalia > Perissodactyla > Rhinocerotidae > Diceros > Diceros bicornis. The sequence goes on from NC_080743.1 coordinate 63,669,128, forward strand.
TGGGTGTGAGGTGATATCTCATTGTAGTTTTGATTTGCATTTCCCTGATAGTTAATGATGTTGAACATCTTTTCACGTGCCTGTTGGCCATCTGTATATCTTCTTTGGAGAAATGTTGGTTCATGTCTTTTGCCCATTTTTTAATGGGTTGCTGTTGAGATGCATGAGTTCTTTATATATTTTGGCGATTAACCCCTTATCAGATGTATGGTTTGCAAATATTGTCTCGCAATTTTTAGGTTTTCTTTTCGTTTTGTTGATGGTTTCTTTTGCTGTGCAGAAGCTTTCTAGTTTGATGTAGTCCCATTTGTTTATTTTTTCTATTGTTTCTCTTGCCCACTCAGACATGGTGCTTGAAAATATGTTGCTAAGACCGATGTTGAAGAGCATACTGCCTATGTTTTCCTCTAGAAGTTTCATAGTTTCAGGTCTTACATTCAAGTCTTTAATCCATTTTGAGTTAATTTTTGTGTATGGTGTAAGGTAATGGTCTACTTTCATTTTTTTGCATGTGTCTGTCCAGTTTTCTCAACACCATTTGTTGAAGAGACTTTCTTTTCTCCATTGCATGTTCTTGGCTCCTTTGTCGAAGATTAGCTGTCCATAGATATGTGGGTTTATTTCTGGGCTTTTGATTCTATTCCATTGATCTGTGTGTCTGTTTTTGTGCCAGTAGCATGCTGTTTTGGTTACTATAGCTTTGCAGTACATTTTGAAATCAGGGAGTGTGTTATCTCCGGCTTTGTTCTTTTTTCTCAGCATTCTTTTAGCTATTCGGGGTCTTTTGTTGTTCCATATAAATTTTAGGATTCTTTGTTCTATTTCTGTGAAAAGTGTTGTTGGAACTTTGACAGGAATTGCATTGAATCTATAGATGGCCTTAGGAAGTATGGACATCTTAACTATGTTAATTCTTCCAGTCCAAGAGCACAGAATATCTTTCCATTTCTTTGTGTCTTCTTCAATTTCTTTCAGCCATGATTTATAGATTTCAGTGTACAGATGTTTCACCTCTTTGGTTAAGTTTATTCCTAGATATTTTATTCTTTTTGTTGCAATTGTAATTGGGATTGTATTCTTAATTTCTCTTTCTACTACTTCGTTTTCAGTGTATAGAAATGCAAGTGATTTTTGTAAGTTGATTTTGTATCCTGCAACTTTACCGTATTCGTTTATTACTTCTAAAAGTTTTTTGGTGGATTCTTTAGGATTTTCTATATATAAAATCTTGTCATCCACAAATAGTGACAATTTAACTTCTTCCTTTCCAGTTTGGATCCCTTTTATTTCTTTTTCTTGCCTGATTGCTCTGGCTAGGACTTCTGGTACTATGTTAAATAGGAGTGGGGACAGTGGGCATCCTTGTCTTCTTTCTGTTCTTAGAGGGATGGCTTTCTGTTTTTCACCATTGGGGATGATATTAGCTGTGGGTTTGTCATATATGGCCTTTATTATGTTGAGGTACTTTCCTTCTATACCCATTTTATTCAGAGTTTTTATCATAAATGGATGCTGTATCTTGTCAAATGCTTTCTCTGCATCTATTGAGATGATCATGTGATTTTTATTCTTCATTTTATTAATGTGGTGTATCACATTGATTGATTTGCGAATGTTCAACCATCCCTGCATACCTGGAATAAATCCCACTTGAACATGGTGTATAATCTTTTTAATGTATTGTTGTGTGTGATTTGCTAGTATTTTGTTGAGGATTTTTACAATGATGTTCATCAGTGATATTGGCCTGTAATTTTCTTTTTTGTGCTGTCCTTGTCTGGTTTTGGTATCAGGGTAATGTCAGCTTCGTAGAATGAGTTAGGGAGCATCCCCCTCTCCTCAATTTTTTGGAAGAGTTTGAGAAGGATAGGTATTAAGTCTTCTTTGAACGTTTGGTAGAATTCACCAGGGAAGCCGCCTGGTCTTGGACTTTTATTTTTGGGGATGTTTTTGATTACTATTTTGATCTCCTTATTGGTGATTGGTCTATTCAAATTCTCTATTTCTTCTTGATCCAGTTTTGGAAGGTTGTATGATTCTAAGAATTTATCCATTTCTTCCAGATTGTCGAATTGGTTGGCATATCTTTTCATAGTATTCTCTCACAATCTTTTGTATTTCTGAGGTGTCTGTTGTAATTTCTCCTCTTTCATTTCTGATTTTACTTATTTGAGCCTTCTCTCTTATTTTATTGATGAGTCTAGCTAAAGTTTTGTCAATTTTGTTTATCTTTTCAATGAACCATCTCTTGGTTTTATTAATTTTTTCTGTTGTTTTTTTAGTCTCTTTTTCATTTATTTCTGCTCTCATTTTTATGATTTGCCTTCTTCTACTGATTTTGGGCTTTGTTTGTTCTTCTTTTTCCAGTTCCTTTAGGTGCATTGTTAGATTGTTTATTTGAGATTTTTGTTGTTTGTTGAGATAGGCCTGTACTGCTATAAACTTCCATCTGAGAACTGCTTTTGCTGTATCCCATAAATTCTGGCATGTCATATTTTCATTTTCATTTGTTTCCAGGTATTTTTTTGTTTCTCCTTTGATTTCTTCATTGACCCAATCTTTGTTCAGTATCATTTTGTTTCATCTCCACATATTTGTGGCTTTTCTGATTTTCTTCCTATAGTTGATTTCTAGTTTCATACCATTGTGGTCAGAAAAGATGCTTGATATTACTTCAATCTCCTTAATTTTTTGTAGACTTTTTTGTGGCCTAATATGTGATCAATCCTGGAGAATGTTCCATGTGCATTTGGAAAGAACGTGTATTCTTTGGTTTTTGGATGGACTGCCCTGTATATATCTACTAGGTCCATCTGTTCAAGTGTGTCATTTAAGGCCAATGTTTCTTCATTGATCTTCTGTTTGGATGATCTATCCATTGGTGTAAGTGAAGTGTTAAAGTCCCTTATTATTATTGTGTTACTGTCTATTTCTCATTTTATGTCTCTTAATAATTGTTTTATATATTTAGGTGCTCCTACGTTGGGTGCATAGATATTCACATGTGTTAAATCCTCTTGTTGGATTGTTCCCTTGATCATTATGAAATGCCCTTCTTTGTATCTTTTTACAGTTTTTGTTTTAAAGTCTATTTTGTCTGATATGACTATTGCTACCTCAGCTTTCTTTTCATTGCCATTTGCGTGGACTATCATTTTCCAACTCTTCACTTTCAGTTTGTGAGTGTCTTTAGGTCTGAAGTGTGTCTCTTGTATGCAGTATATATATTGGTCTTGTTTTTTAATCCAGTCAGCCACCCTATGCCTTTTAACTGGAACATTTAATCCATTGAATTTAAAGTAGCTATTGATAAGTATGTATTTACTGCCATTTATTAACTTTTTTTTTTCTCAGTGTTTTAGTAGTCCTCTATACAGGATTGTTCGTCTCTTTAGTTTGACCTTGGTCTCAAAGCTCTACTCTTTAACTCCCTTCCTCCCTCATTTTATGTTTTTGATATCATATCTAATCTCTTTTTTGTGCACTTGTATCCATTATCCTCTTATCATGGAACTAGATCATTTTTCTTATTTGTGGTCTTCTCTTTTCCCCTTAAATAAGTCCCTTTAATATTTCTTGTAACACTGTTTTCTTGGCGACAAACTCCTTTAATTTTTGCTTCTCTGGGAAACTTTTTATCTCTCCTTCCATTTTTAATGATAACCTTGTTGTGCGGAGTATTCTTGGCTGTAAGTTTTTTCATTTTAGCACTTTAAATATATCATGCCACTGTTTTCTAGCCTGTAAGGTTTCTGCTGAGAAGTCAGCTGATAGCCTTATGGGATTTCCTTTGTATGTAACTTGTCTTTCTCTTGTGGCTTTTAGGATGCTCTCTTTATCTTTAATTCTGGACATTTTGATTATGGTGTGTCTTGGTGTGGGCCTCTTTGAGTTTATCTTGTTTGGGGCTCTCTGTGCTTCCTGTACCAGGATGTCTGTTTCCTTCCTTAGGTTAGGGAAGTTTTCAGCTATTATTTCATCAAATAGATTCTCTGCCCCTTTGTCTTGCTCTTCTCCTTCTGGGACACCAATAACACAGATGTTAGCATGCTTGATGTTGTCCCAGAGGTCCCTTAGACTGTCCTCACACTTTTTAATTCTTTTTTCTTTTACCTGTTCAGCTTGGGTAATTTCTTGTAGTCTTTCATACAGCTTGCAGATCCTTTCTTCTGTATCCTCTACTCTGCTTTTGAGTCCCACTAGTGAATTTTTCATTTCCAGTATTGTATTCTTCATTTCTGATTGGTTCTTTTTTATGTTTTCCAGTTCTTTGTTGACATTCTCACTGAGTTCATCTATTCTTCTCCCCAGATCAGTGAGCATCCTTAACACTCTTGTTTGTACTCTCTGTCGGATAGGTTGCTCATTTCTGTTTCACTTAGTTTCTTTTCTGGGGTTTTGTCCTCTTCCCTTACTTGAAATATGTTCCTTTGCCTTCTCATTTTGCCTCTTTCCCTGTGCTTGTGTCTGTGTATTACGTAGGTCAGCTACGTCTCCTGCTCTTGGATAGGTGACATTATATCAGTGATGCCTTATGAGGCCTGCAGTGTACTTCCCTCAGTTCTGAATGTTCCAGGAGTGACCCCTATGTGGGCTATGTGTCCCCTTCTGTTGCGGCGTCTTTGCTTTCCTGTAGGCGCCCAGGGAGACTGAGTTATGCTCCTGGCCAGCTGTTGTAATGCTCAGCCGCTTATAGTTGTTGTGGGCTCTTCAGTCTCTTTATTGGGTTTGGGAAGCCCCAGCACAGTTGGCTGCAAGTTCTAATACCACATTTGTGTTACAGTATTTCTTTTAAGTGAGTAGGCCCCCAGTGGGGCAGGTTGTTTGTCTCAGGGGCTTACAGTTGCTATAAGCCTCCAGCCTTTAGGTCTCTTGTCAGCTTTCTGAGGATTGCAGCTGGGTGGGGCTGGCCTCAGGCAGGGGAGCACCCAATTGTTTCAGGCTTTTGAAGTGGGTGAAAACCCTCTATGTGGGTCTTTGAGAAGCACAAGTCTTCTGTAACTGACAAGTCCCACTGCCCACAGGTCCACACACACAGTCAACACAGTTCTGCCCCATGTGCACACCCCGACCTCCTGAAGTGGACCCAGTCTCTCCACCACAGGAGCCCCATTCACTCCACCACCACCCCACACTCTCCACCCGCTCCTTGTACATGCCCTGCCCCACTGAATTCGGCTCAGTTGCCAGGCTGCAGAGAATCCAGTCACCAATCTATGCAGGCCCACAAGTTGTCTGAGGGTTGTTTGGTGGGGCCAGTCCCTAGGGTGGGCTGCCTGCCCTGGCTGAACCAGATTAAATCGGTGCTCTAGTGGCTGGGGCAGACCCTGGGCTAGCAGGCCCCAGGGAGAACTCCAGTGGCGTCTGTGTCAGCATGCCCACACCAGGCCACAACAATGGCTGTCGCCAATGTCCCAGTCCCTGGAAAGGTCTCTCCTCTGACTGCAACACACTCAGAGCCTATCAGGTGAGTCTCTTTTCACCAAAACACTGTGCACCTTTCTTTCTGGTCATTTTAGGTTGCTTTCTGAAATGGGTGAGTTTGTGCCTGGGCCCTTTAAGAACCAGTTTTAATTTCTTTGTGAATCAACTATTCTGGGGGTACTCCCCAATGTTTTAGTAGCAGGCAAAGTCAGATATTATGCCACTTGTCTCGATTGTGCTGGGTCCACAAAGTGCCTACTGCAGCGGCGTTCCCTGCCTCAGGGCCGGCTCCTCCAGGCAGGGCTGCATATGTTTGGGCTGCTCCCAGGCGGCCGTGAAGCTGGCGGCTTGTGAAGGCAGCGTTTTTTCTCTCCAGCAGGGAGTTTCTGCCTCTTCCATCTCAATTAGGATTGTCCTTTTGTTGCAGGAGTTCCTCTTACCCAATTTTCAGTTCTGTCTCAGTGGTAATTTTTCCACAAGTAGTTGTAAATTGGCTGTGTCCACGGAAGGAGGTATGTTCAGAGTCTGCCCACGCTGCCATCCTGACTTTGGTGGCCTGAGTCTTTTGTTCTTAAAAATAATCAAGCCAGGGTCCGGAGCTGTGGCATAGTGGTTAAGTTCACGTGCTCCACTTCAGCAGCCCTGGGGTTCGCAGGTTTGAATTCTGGGCACAGACCTACACACCACTTATCAAGGAATGCTGTTGTGGCATCCCACATACAAAAATAGGGGATGATTGATTGGCAGAGCTGTTATCTCAGAGCTAATCTTCCTCAAACAAAAAGAGGAAGATGAGCAACAGGTATTAGCTCAGGGCCAATCTTCCTCACCACCAGAAAAGTAAAATAAAATAAAAAATAATCAAGCCAAAGAGACATATTCTGGGGTGGCAAATTCTGCTGCCTTGCGACATCAAGTAAGGCAATCTATATAAAGCACTTAGCAATTAGATAATGTTATCAGCAATAGAGAAAACAATTGTCATTATTATTTGTAACTTACATTTCTTACCTAACAATGTGTCTTCAAACTTTCTGATCAGAACATATAAATCTAGTTCATATTTTTGTTCTGTTTTGTTTTTTGTTTTTTTTTGGTGAGGAAGATCGGCCCTGAGCTAACATCTGCCAATCCTCCTCTTTTTTTGCTGAAGAAGACTGGCCCTGGGCTAACATCCATGCCCATCTTCCTCCACTTTATATGGGATGCCGCCACAGCAGGGCTTGACAAGTGGTGCGTTGGTGTGTGCCCGGGATCTGAACTGGTGAACCCCGGGCCGCCGCAGTGGAGCACTTAACCGCTTGCACCACCAGGCTGGCCCCTAGTTCATATTTTTTAAAACTATTATGTCATATTCAATAAAAAAATGTATCTTGATTTATTTAAATATTCTGTTACTGTTGGTCACTTCAATTGTTTTAAATTGCTCCTAGTTAAAAACAATGCTCATTTAATGTCTAGAAACCAACATATTTTGAGGTTCAATACCTATAAGTGGAATTTCTGGGTCAAAGGGTATTGACCAAATTGATGTATCGATTATTATGCCTGAGAAGATTGTTCTTAATAATCATTGTCAAATTCACAAACACTGGATACTATTAATGTAATGGGTAAGAAATATTCACTTCAAAAAAAATCTGTGATCTAGTTTTTGGGTCTTTTCTAACAGCTTTATTGACATAAAATTCACCCATTTAAAGTGTATAATTCAATAGTTTTTGGTATATTCACAGACATATGCACCATCACCATAGCCAATTTTAGAATATTTTTATCACCACACTCACAAAAAAAGACATATCTTTTAGCTATTACTATCCATCCCCTGTTTCCCCCACCCTAAGCAACCTCTAATCTGCTTTCTGTCTCTATAGATTTCCCTATATGGACCTTCATATGAGTGGATTCATATAGTATGTGATCTTTTGTGACTGTTTTCTTTCACTTAGCCTAATATTTCAAGGCTCATTCATGTCATCCCCCCTTTATACGAGGGGATGGAGAAAGGTTTTCCCATGTCAAAACTCTATTATTTTTTACAACAAATAGAAACAAGTGTTGAAGTGAAGAGTCCTGGGAATTAGTCCTTTTTATCTATACTTTTAATTTTTATCAAGGTAGTACAAGTGTACATGTTAAAAACCAAACAGAACATTATCAAGCTCCTCCTACTCGCACTGGATATTGTCCACATCCTTCCCCAGATTTGGGACGTTCTCAGCTATTGTTTCTTTGAATAAGCTCTCTTCTCCTTTCTCTCTCTCTTCTCCTTCTGGGATATCTGTGATCTTTATATTGCTTTTCCTAATTGAGTTGGATATTTCTCGAAGAATTTCTTCATTTTTAAAAAATCCTGGTAAGCAGAGGGCCTAGCTAAGGTTCACCTGAAGCCGGGTATCTGAGGGGCACTATAGATATTAAACCAATTTGCTGTTTTTCTTGTTTAACTTTAGGGGTGACTCAGGGGTCTAGAGGATGTGTGAGCTTGTTTGCAGGAAACAGAGAATGCCTTCGGGGAGGTTGCTATCACCAGATGGCCGATCACCAGATAGCCCGCCCTCAGCAGCTGTTGAAGCCCAGAAGTCAGATTGCCCAGAGGCTTATTGGGAGTCACCCCTTTGTTTCCCTGAAGCGCCTCCTGCCAAGTCCCTTAGCTTATAAAATGCCCCCGCTTTCTGTTCTAGGGGAGGTGGATTTGAGTGAACTCAGGCTCCCACCTACTCGTTTTGGCCAATTCGGATAAACTTTTCTCATCTCCAAGCACCGATGTCTCAGTGTTTGGCTTGCTGGGCATTGGGCCCACGAACTCAAGATGAAGAGGTTCGGTATCACACCTAGACTCCTAACTCACAGAAACTGTAAGATTAAAAAAAAGGGATATTCTTCTGAATATCTGTAGAAAGAGAGGTTGCTTCTCTCCTGAGAGGTTTATCCTCATCCTGGAATGGCCTTCATTGGCCCAGCTTGAGTCACGAGCCCAGGGGTCCTCTGATGATGTGGTCTGCCCAAGAATATCCTGGGACGATGAAAAGCTCATGTCCACTACAGGGATCATACCACACACCCAGTTTTGTTCCCTGCGTTTTTCTGGTTAACTTTATATCCATGCCAATGAATATGTTTACAACAACATCATTTATTTATTTATTTATTTTTAATTTTTTGTTTATTGCAGTAACATCGGTTTATAACATTGTAAAAATTTCAGGTGTACATCATTGTACTTCTATTTCTGCATAGATTACATCATGTTCACCACCAAAATACTAATTACAACCCATCACCACACATGTACCGAATTATCCCTTTCACCCTCCCCCCTCCCCCCTTCCCCTCTGGTAACCACCAATCCAATCTCTGTCCCTATGTGTTTGTTTATTACAACAACATCATTTAGAATGACTGCTTTGTAGCCCTATGAATGGATGCACCATTATTTATTTAAGTTCCCTGTTGTTGAACACTTAGATATTCCCAATTTTTCACTACAACCATCAGCACAGTATGCCTTTTAACTAAATCTTTGCAAACATCCACTAAACATTATTTCTAGATGTGGAACTGCTACATCAAAGGACATGCATGCTTTTAATGCTCTTGATTTTTTTTTATCAAATTGCCTTCACAAAATGTTGTAACAACTTATCCTCCCACCTACATGGTTTAAGATCGCTGAATTCCCCCACCTATATGCATACTGGATACTAACACTTTAAAAACAAAATCTTTGCCAAACAGACAAAATGATATTTCGTGGTTTCAATTTGCCTTTCTTTTACTGCTAGTGAGGCTCAATGAATTTCAATTCCTCCCGTACAAAGTGCATTTCCTGGTGGAGAAGTAAAATGTCCCTAAGAGTGAACCGGCTCGAGGTGCACAGCCCCCACTGCCTGAGAGGCACTAGCAAGTAACAAGAGCACTAATTGTAATAATAATTTAAATAATAGTAGCTACCATTATAGAGCCTTTACTATGATCAAGCGTTGTGCCCAACACTCTCCATTCATCGTCTGTTTAACCTCCTCAGACGTCATACGTAACCCCCGCCCCTTACGGCCCCCTCTTGTAGACTGAGAGCTTTGCTCAGACACCCACTTTCATGACTATAAAGTCTTGAAAGACTATAAAGGCTCATTCATGTCACAGTAAGAATTGGAACTGCATCCTTTGTTGAAATGTTTGTAAATATAAAATACATTGTTCCACAAGAGCATTGAATAGCAGTCATTACTGAGAAGTAATCCTAAGATGATTTTTAAAGATCTGTGGTATGTTTGGACTGGGAGGTGTCTTAGAGTCATTAGCCCCTGTTTTTACTGCGAGAAAACTTAGGAGCTGTTGGAGTTTGGGAGGAAAATAACTTTTCCTCCATGTTCTTAGGTTTAGTACCTGGAGCCTGTGAATTAAACTGACAAAAGACAAATTAACAGGAGACAAGGTACAATTTTTTACAGATGTTAATATTTTTACGTGCACGGAAGGTTCCCTTTGTGTGCATGGAATAATCCTTATGCCCTTCCCAAACTTCAGCCATGTAACTCTGGGCTTGATTGTTAATAGCCAAGGCTTAATTCTGTATTTATGTGTGAAATGGGTTGGAGGATGAGGTCTAATGGAAAATTCACTGGTTTAGAATGTAGAAAACCTAAGTTTTAGTCCAAGCTCTGCCGTTAACTTTGTTAGCTTAAACAAGTTCTTTAACTTCTCTGTGCTTGTTTCCTCATATCTAAAATGAAAATGTGTATGTTGTATTTCAAATCAGTGTTATGAAGATAAAATGAGATTATAGGTAGAAAGTACTTTGAAAAAGTGTTACTCAGATGTAAGGGTGTTATTAGCATAGTATTGGTTCATGGGATCCCTTCTCAGTCATCTTCCATCCAGCGGGGATGAAGGGACCCACATCCTGAATTTGGAGGTGGAATCTAGCTGATAGCTAAGGAGGCCAACTACTAGAGGCCAGGATGCTGGAGAGGCTGGCCGATGGGCATAGGTGCCGGCCAATAGCCCCGTGGAGAGTCTAATGAGGGGAAGAGTCATATTGCAGCCGCAGTCACGCACTGCATAACAATATTTCCTTCAATGATGGATGACATATATGATGGTGGTCCCATGAGATTTTAATGGAGCTGAAAAGTTCCTATTGCCTAGTGCCATCGTTGTCATAGTAACACCGTAGTGCAACACATAACTCACGTGTTTGTAGTGATGCTGGTGTAAACAAACCTACTACTCTGCCAGTCTTATAAAAGTAAATCACATACAATTATGTACAGTACATGATACTTGATAACGGTAATAAATGACTATGTTACTTGTTTATGTATTTACTACATTGTACTTTGTGTCATTATTTTAGAGTGTACTTTTCTACTTATAAAAAAAGTTTACGGTAAAAGAATGTGCCATATAACACTGCCAGCAGCCTCACACATCTCCTGTTTACTGCGTCTCTTGATTGCATCATTTTCTCTTGTGCTTGATTTAATGTCATGTTGTCTTGTTCATTATGTCCCCTAAGAGTACAAAATCCACTGCCTCTGTTACCAGTAAGAGGCCACCTGCATTCCTTGTCCCACGACCCCTTCCACTTTGCTTGTTTGTTTGGTTTTTGATTTTGTTTGGTGAGGAAGATTGGCTCTGAGCTAACGTCTGTTGCCAATCTTCCTCTTTTTGCCTGAGGAAGATTCACCCTGAGCTAACATCTGTGCCCATCTTCCTCTATTTTGTATTTGGGATGCTGATCCGGAATTGGGAATTCCGGCTCCATCTTTGCAGAACCTGGTGGTACCGATGCCCTGGCAGGTCCCAGTAGGAAAGGGTAAATGGAGAGGCCAGGACTGCAGCCATGTGGGAAGGGGCCTCCCTTGGCTGAGAGCATTCCCAGTTAGCCAGTCTCCACACCCTCAGGGAGCTCCACCACCACCGGGGCACAGTCCTCAGGCTCCGCCTCAAAGTCCCACCGGAACTTCTTGGTCAGGTGAGCTTGGAACTTTTCAGCCTTCTGCCACAGGGTGGCATCCACGGCAATGCTGCAGGCAGAGGAAAAGAAAACCTACAGAGAACAGAGCATAAGTCACTCCTGAGAACACAGAGGGAGAAAATATTTGCAAACTGTATATCTGAAAAGGGGTTAATCTCCAAGATATATAAAGAACTCATGCATCTCAACAACAAAAAAACTAACAACCCAATTAAAAAATGGGCACTCATATGGTATTTGACCTTCTCCCTCTGACTTATTGAACATTGAGGGTATTATGGAAGGTGAAATAAGTCAAAGGGAGAAGGTCAAATACCTTATGATTTCCCTCATTAAGTAGTAGATAATAACAACAACAAACAAACACATAGAAACAGAGTTTGGATTGGTGGTTACCAGAGGGGAAGGGGGGAGGAAAGATGGTGAAATGGATAATTCGGCACAAGTGTGTGGTGATGGGTTGCAGTTGGTATTTGGGTGGTGAACATGATGTAATCTATGCAGAAATAGAAGTAGAATGATGTACACCTCAAATTTATACAATGTTATAAACTCATGTAACTGCAATAAACAAAAAATTTAAAAACATAAAAATAAATTTAAAAAAAAATGGGCAAAAGACCTGAACAGACATTTCTCCAAAGAAGATATACAGATGGCCACTTCAAAATTACAGTAGTTATTAGACCTTCCACTAGATCTTGTTATTTAATGTCTTAATAAAGATGCACATTTATTACTATGCTACATTTAAGAAAATATTTTGATAACCAATTATATTGAAAAGCAAGTTTCTTTGTAATCCTTTGTATTTGGGATGGAGCCGGAATTCACAGCATGTATCACAACTTCGTTCTATCTTACAGCTGAATAATATTCTATTGTATGAATATACCACGTATTTGTCCATTGATGGACGTTTGGGTTGTTTCCACTGTTGAGGCCCAGAGAAGGCCACCTCAAAATATCCCACAATAGCATATTGATTATTTTGAATGCAAGTTACTTGAGAATCAAAAAGACCCTCCTGTCTCTGTCCTCCCTGAAAGCAGGAAACAAATCTCCCGTGAGAAAAATGCTCTCCCTACATCATTGTCACCAGAGCTAGGGAAGACAGGACCAAGAAGCCTGCGTAAACAAACCTTGCTAATTTATTACATCACGCCAAAACTCTGCTTAAATTCCTTACTATTACATACTTCAAATCCAAGTTTCTTTGTATTATCATTCCTCACAAATATACTGTTTCTTTGTGTAAAAGATAGATATACTGACTGCTTTGTTCACTGTCCGAGAGTCATTTCTCTACGATCGCCAATACATGTGTATTAAATTGGGTTTTTCTCCTGTTAATCCGGTCTTGTGTCAATTTTATTATTAGTCCAGCCATAAGAACATAAGAAGAGGAAGGGGGTAGGAGGATGGTGAAATGGGTAAAGGGGAAGATATGTATGGTGGCAGATATAAACTAGACTTTTGGTGGTGAACACAATGCAGTTTATACAGAAGCCAAAATATAATGATGTACACTGAAATTTACACAATATTATAAACCAATATGAGCTCAATAAAATAATAAAAAGTAAAAAAACGGAATTTGATATAAAATAAGTAAATACATGTGCACATACACACACATTACTAGACTTCTTTCTCTGTATAAATGCATATATAAATTTTATTAAAAACTGAAAGGTTAACACCCTTTGAATAAAAATAAATAAATAGAATATTACATAATTTAAAAAAACACACAGGAAGTGTAGAAAGGGGATTTTCCCCACCTTGACACCACATTTTCTTTGTTATGAATAATAGTTCTCTAAACATTTGTGTACAAGTTTCTTTCTGGACCACTGATTTCATTTACCTGTGTTATATACCTGGGCGTAGACTTGTTGGGTCATGTGGAGACTCTATGTTTCATTGTTTGGGGAACTGCCAAACAGTTTTTCAAAGTGGCTGAGTCTTTTCACATTCCCACCAGCAATGTAGGAAGGTTTCAATTTTTCCATATTCTCATCAACACTTGACACTACATGTTTGTTTGTTTTTCAGTTTTAGTCATCCTAGTGGGTGCAAATTGGTAACTCATTGTGGTTTTGATTTGAATTTCCCTGATGACTAGCGATGTCAAGCTGTTTTTTAAATAACTTATTGACTGTTCGTATATCTTCCTTGGAGAAATATCTATTCAAATCCTTTGCCTATTTTTAATCAGGTTACTTGTCTTTATTATTGAGTTGTATGAGTTCTTTATATATTCTGGATACAAGTGCCATATCAGTTTTATGATTTGCAAATATTTTCTCCCATTCTGCGGATTGTCTTTTCACTTTCTTGAAAATATCCTTTGATGTAGAAAGTTTTTAGTTTTAATGAAGTCCAATTTATTTATCTTTTTTTGTTTGTTGCTCAGGCTATTGGTGTCATATCTAAGAATACATTGCCAAATCCAAGACCATGAGGATTTATCCCTATGTATTCTTCTAAGAGTTTTATAATTTTGGCTCCTACATTTAAATCTTTTACCAATTTAAAATTAATTTTTGTATAAGTGTGAAGTAAGGGTCCAACTTCATTCTTTGCGTGTGATTATACAGGTCTCCCAGCATCATTTGTTGAAAAGACTATTTTTTCCCTGTTGGATGCTGCTATGAATTGAATTATGTCTCTCACAAAAGATGTTGAATTCCTAAGCCCCAGTACCTGTGAATGTGATCTTATTTGAAAATAGGGTCTTTGCAGACTATTGAATTAAGATGAGGCAGTAGGGAGGGCCCCAATTTAATACAACTGTGTCCTTATGAATAGAGAAAATTTCGACACAGAGACAGATATGCACACAGGAGGAACATCATGTGAACAGGAAAGCAGAGACAAGGGTGACGCATTTGCAAGCAAGCCAAGGAATTCCAAAGACTTCCAGCCAACCACCAGAACCTAGGGGAAAGACAGAACAGATTCTTCCTCACAGCTCTAAGAAAGAACCAACCTTGCCGACATCTTAAGCTTGAACTTATTAGCCTCCAGAATTGTGAGACAATACATTTCTACTGTTTAAGCCACCCAGTTTGTGTTACTTATACAGTAGATAATGTTGTTCTTAGTAAGGTAAAGAAATTAGAAATACTCATAGGTAAAGGAAATGTCACATGCAAATATTTAAAATTGTGCAACAATGTAAATAGTTTTGTACAACTGAAACTCTGGTATATATGAAAGGGTATCAAAGGGTTTGAGAGTAAGCTACCTTCCAAAACCAAGACAAAAATACTAAGGAATTAAAGTTCCAATCCATTTTGTCCTTATTGCTGAATAAATCTGAGTAGATTATAGATTTCAGTAATTTGCAGTAAGAATTCCTAAAATTAGGTATTTAAGATGGGTTGGAAGTTCACTATTTGCAAAGGTAAAGAATCTTATCTCCAATTCTAGTATAAAATAGTACAAGAAAAAGTCTTGAGAGCAAAAGGGGGAAGTCCTGGAATAAAGCAGAGTAAAGGCATTCTCATTCTGGCAAGGATGGTCAGAGAAGACTTTCTGGAAAGTGATCCATCTTAGATGAAATCATCAAACGAGGATGGAAGTAGCAGAGATAAAAGCAGAGGGTGGGAAGGTATGTCTTGTGCATTACAGCGAAGCTCAGAGAACAGTAACTGGGGTGAACCAGAAATTTCCTTTGTTCATATACTTTCCCTGTGCTGTGCCAGGAAGATGAGATTCATGGTGTCAGTTCTAGGCATGTACATAGACAGAACTGATCTACATCATCCTTGATGTTTTCATAGGGATTCACTCTCTTCTCCTGTCCCCACACTGAGTCTCATCTTTATTCTACTCAGAGTGGAGAGATCATCCTTAGAGCTACAGATGCCCTTTCCACCACTAGAATTGTTTGTATTTTATGGTATTATTTGGGGGTAAAAGAAAAAGTAAAGGAAGAGAAAACTGAGACACAGACTGCAAGTGCGAGGGAAGAAGAACTAGGTGGGAGAAGCATTCAAGTTGGAGAGGAAAGAACGCCACCTTATAATTTAACTGAATTCTCACTTGGTGCCTATGCTCCAAATTCCTCTCATCCCAAAATGTCTATCGAATTTCTTCTTCCTATAACCCTATAATATAACAATATAGTCACCTTCTATAGGTGAGTATGAAGAAAGACTATCTATGAATACAAAATAATACAGAAAACATAGGAGGAGGAGGGGAAGGAAGTTGGCACAATATCCAGTGTGAGAACATAGACAAGCACCAACTCTTCTGCTTTCAACTGAGAATAACAGACCAGAAATTGAAGCTTACATCTGAAATTCAGTTTCTTACAGGTGGGAGTTGGAGAAACAAACATTGTTTTTCCAAAGAGGCAAAAAATTCTGTTCAGGCTTTGGGAAGACTATGTTCCTGTGGTTTTGCATAAAGTCCAGCGAGAGCACAAGGCATGAGAATGCAAACAATGTACTACTGTTTTAAATGGGGAATTTAGTTAAGAGCTATTAAGAAGATGACAGTCTTATAGGTTTCAAAAGGATATGAAATCCTTCTGTTAAATGATGAGAGATTTGTAGAAATGAGCAGCATAGGGAAGTCCTTTTGCTTAGTGGTCAAGAGCAAGGGCTTTGGAGGAAAATAGAGCTGGTTTGAATCTGGCTTCATCATTCACCAGTTGTACATCATTGGGGAAGTAGCTTAAAAAGTCTTCTCTAAAATGGAGAAAGTCTCTACCTCATAGTTGATTTGAAAGTTAAGTGAGATAATACATATACATTACTTATCATAGTCCTGGCAGATCAAGAGAAATCAATATGCAGTAGGTAATATTGTTCTTAGTAAGGTAAAGAAATTGGAACTACTCATGGGTAGAGGAAATGTCACATGCAAATACTTAAAAGTGTGCAACAATGTAAATAGTTTTGTACAACTGAAACTCTGGTATATGTGAAAGGGCATGGGAAGATTAGGCTGGAGAAGTATCAAAGGGTTTGAGAGTAACCTACCTTATGTAAGAAACAGAGAAATTGAATCTTGATTGCCAAAAGTAAGTAAATAATTGAGAGGTCTTATGCAGAAAAATACTTGAGCATTGTTACAGTTTAGTAAAAAAATATTCTGGCAATTATCCTGAGGAATGTATTAGAGTGAGACCATGTTTGGAGGCAGGTAGATGTGGAAGCAGCACACTGGAAGCAGCAGTGTGGTGGAATCTACTCATTCCATGGCTATGAAGAACTAATTGTTAAATATTCAGGAATTTTCCGCACTGGTTGTTAACCATTGGGCATCACGAAATCAATCTAGGTAGTAGTATTTATACCAGGAAAATTGGCAAATGCTACTAAAATTAAAGAGCTGGTCTACCAGCATAGCACAGCAGGCAATTTTATAAATCACGATAAAGAAAGGGAAAGAGAAGGACATTTAGAATGATATTAAAGGTAGATCCTCAAGTGTTTGTGACAAATTCAGAGACAGTGGTGAGAAAAATAAGAAATTCAAAGAATATTCCCAGGTTGGTAACTAGATAAACGGATTATCATCCACTAAGACTGAGAATACAAGAGAATAAAATGGTTCAGGGAATAAAAATATGTGAACCAAAGTTGCAGATAATACAGTGAGAATGAGAAGAGTTGAACAGAGAATCAAAGGATAACCAGAAATGATACATAGCAAGCATCAAAAAGAAAGAGTTTAGTGAGGTGGAGGTTTAACATAGTTCATACCCAACACAAATGAACAAGGGGGTCCCTGAGGCTGGAATAACTGCATCTTAGAACCAAATGTACCTGTCTTTATTAAAATACACATCCTTGCACACATGATAAAGACGTGGTTGGAATTTCATGGCATCACACTCTCAATCTCATGCGCATAAGAACACATAGACGTGCACACACAGGCACACACACACAAAAAGGTCCTCTCTAGGATTCTTGATAATGCTAATCAAAGCTAATCTAAGCTTCTACCTTAGGAAACTACAAAAAGAAAAGCAAATTAAATCCAAATAAAACAGAAGAAAGGAAATAAAAATTAGAACAGAAATCAATATAGTTGATAACATAAAATCAAAGAATCAAATGCTGATTCTTTGAAAAGTTCAACAAAACTGATAAATTGCTAGCCAGGTTAACCAAGAAGAAAGGAGAGAAAACACAAACTACTAATCCAGAAATGACAGAGGGGCCAAACTGCTGATCTCAGTGACATTAAAGTGACATTAAAGGAATATTATGAAAAACTCTGTGTCCACAAATTTGATAACCTGGAAGATTCGGACTAATTGGTTCAAAGACACAATCTATGAAAACTCACACAAAAAGAAAGAAGTAATCTGAACAGGCTTGTCTTGTTTAAAGAAAGTGAATTAATAATTAATAACCTTCCAAACAGAAAACACCAAGTCTAGATCGTTTCAATGAAGAATTCTACAAACACTTAAGGAAGAAATTATACCAATACTCTACAATCTCTTCAAGAAAATTGAAGCAGAAGGAATACTTTCTACCTCAGTCAATGTGATCAGCATGACCTTCATATCAAAATCAGACAAAGAGATCACAAGAAAGGACAACTGCAGAACAGTATCTCTCATGTACATAGATGCAAAAATCCTCAACAAAATTTAGCAGATCAATGTAACAGTGTAAAAAAATAGTTATACACCATGATCAAGTAGGATTTATTCCCGGTATGAAAAGCTGGTTCAACATTCAAAGATCAACTAATGTAATCCATCACATCAACAGGCTAAAGAAGAAAAATCATATGTCATATCAATAGATGCAGAAGCATTCAAAAAATACAACAGCCATTCATGATAAAAGCTCTCAGTAAGCTAGGAATAGAGGGGAAATCCTTCAACTCGATAAACAACATCTACAGACAACATACAGTTAACATTATAATTAATGGGAGAAACCAGATGATTTCCTGCTAAGATCAGGAACAAGGTAGAATATCCCCTTTCACCACTCCTGTTCAACCTCATACTGGCAAAGATGTGGAGCAACGAGAACTCTCCTTCACTGCTGGTGGGAATGCAAAAGAGTACAGCCACTGTAGAAGACAGTTTGACAGTTTCACAAAACATACTCCTACTATACGATCCAGAAATCACGGTTCTTAGTATTTACCCAAATGAATTAAAAACTTACGTCCACAGAAAAACTTGCACATGAATGTTTATAGTAGGTTTGTTCATAGTTGCCAAAACCTGGAAGCAATCAAGATGTCCTTTAATAGGTGAATGGACAAACAAGCTGATGCATCCAGACAATCCAGGAATGGAAAAATCCAGACTTTTATTCAGCAATAAAAGTAAATAAGCTATGAAGCCATGAAAAGGCGTGAAGGAAAGTCAGATACATATTGCTGAGTAAGAGGAGGCAATCTGAAAAGTCTACACACTGTACAATTCCAACTATATGACACTTTGAGAAAGGTAAATCTATTGGAGACAGAGAAAGGTCAGTGGTTGCCAGCGGGGAGGAGGAAGGGAGGGGTTAAACAGGCAGATGGTGGGGGATTTTTAGGGCAATGAAAATATTCTGTATAATACTGTAATAATGGCTCGATAAATACGTATTTCTTTATATATGTATAAATACACACATGTATATAGTCATGTGCTGCATAATGATGTTTTCGTCAACAACAGACTGCATATACAACAGTGGTCCCATAAGATTAGAACCATATAGCCTAGGTGTGTAGTAGGCTACACCATCCAGGTTTGTGTAGGTACACTCTATGACGTTCGCATGATGGGAAATCATCTAATGACACATTTCTTAGAAAGTATCTCCATCGTTAAACAACACATGACTGTATAAACACACACACACAGAGACACATATCAGTTTTTGCCTAGTGTATTTTGATGTTCTGTTAAGTGCACACACATCAGGACTGTTACATCTTCATGAAGAATTGATCCCTTTATTATTACGTCATGACTCTCTTTAACCTCGATGTTTTCCTTGTTCTGAAGTCCACTTCATTGGAAATTAACATAGCTATTCTAGTTTTTTGGTTTTTATTAGTATTAGCAGTGCACATCTATCTCTACTCCTTTACTTTTAACCTTTCTGAGTCTTTATATTTAAAGTGGATTTCTTGTAGAAAATATAGAGTTGGGTCTTGCTATGTTTATGCATCTCAGTTAACTGATGTATTTATACCATTGACATTTAAAGTGATTATGGATAATGTTAGATTGATAGCTGCCATGGTTGTACGCTTTTCTATTTGTTGCATTTTTTCTTTGTCCCTTTGTTGCTGCCTTCTCTGGTTTTAACTGAGCATTTTATATGACATCATTTTTCTCCTTTCTTAGCATATCAATTATACTTGTTTTAAAATTTTTAGTAGTCGTTTGCAAGTTTCTAAAATACATTTTTAAGTAATCTAAGTCTACTTTCAAATAACACTATATTTTTTCATGTATAATGCAGTTACCTTGTAACAGAGCATTCCCAATTCTGCCCTCTCATCCTTTATAATAGTTGTGTCACTTGTTTACTTATCTATATGCTATAATCCCCAAATACATTGTTAACATTATTACTTTAAATAATTACCTTTTAGATCAATTAAAAATAAGAAAAGCAAAATATTTTATTTTATCTTCATTTATTTGTCTCTGATGGTCTTCCTTTCTTCATGGAGATCTGAGTTTCTGACCCATACCATCTTTCTTCTTCCTGCAGAACTTTTAACATTTTTTTCAGGGCAGGTCTGCTGACAATGAATTCCCTCAGTTTTTGTTTGGCTAAGTCTCTATTTCTCCTTCACTTTTGAAGGATAATGTTGCCAGATACAGAATTGGTGTGTTTTTTCTTCAAAATTTTAAATATTTTACTCCCACCTTCTTGCTTTCAACATTTCTAACAAGTCCATAGTATTCTTATCTTTGTCCTGTATAGGTAAGGTGTTCTATTTTCCTATGGGTTCTTTCAAGATTTTCTCTTTGTGTTTTGTTTTCTAGACTTTGAATATGACATGCTTAGATGTAAATGTTTTTGGCAGTTAATACGCTTGATGTTATTTGAGCTTCCTGTATCAGTGATTTTGTGTCTGACATCAATGTTGGAAATTTCTTGACTATTATTCCTTCAAATAGTTTTTCTGCTCCGGTGTCTCTTTGTTCACCTACTGGCTTTGCAATTATGCATATGCTATATCTTACGATATGTGCCACAGATATTGTATGTTTTGTTTTTTATTATTTTTTCACTTTGCATTTCAATTTGGGAAGTTTCAATTAACCTATCCTCAAGCTCACTGATTCCTCCATTAGTTTAATCTAGCCTACTGAATATTCATCTTTTCTGTTACAGTATTTTTGATTTGTTGAATTTCCCTTTGATTCTTTCTGAGAGTTTCCATCTCTCTGCTTACTTTACACATCTGTGCTTGGTGCTTTTATCTTTTCTGTTGGAGTCCTGCTATAGACTGAATTATGTCCTCTCAAAAGTCGTATGTTGATGCCCTAACAGGCAGTATTTAGAATGTGACTGTATTCGCCAATAGAGCCTTTAAAGAGGTGATTAAGGTTAAAGGAGGTGAATAGGTACAATCCAATCTGACTGGTTTCCTTATAGGTAGAGGAAATTGGGACACATAAAGAGAGACATCAGGAGTGCACGTGCCCAGAACAATGACCATGTGAAGAGGCAGCAAGAAGGTGGCCATATGCAAGCCAAGGAGCCAAGGAGAGAGGCTCAACAGAAAGCAAACCTGCCAACACCTGGACCTTGAACTTCAAGCCTCCAGAACTGGGAGAAAATATATGTCTGTTATTTAACTCACCCAGTGCGTGGAATTTTGTCATGGCTTCCCTAGCAAGCTGATACCAGCCCTTAACACACTAATCATAGTTATTTTAGATTCCTCGTCTGATAATTTCAACATCTGTGTCGCATCTGAATCTGGCTCTGATGTTTATTTTATCTCTTTAGACTCTGTTTTCCATTGTCTTTTGACACACATTGCACTTTTTTGTTAAAAGTTGGACGTGTTTTATGAGGTAATAGGAACTGAAGTAAATACACCTTTAGTATGAGATTGTATTTTAATGTGGCTCAGTGCTGGACTGTGTTTCATATTCACTCTAGCTGTTGGTGCCAGGGGCTCCAATTCCTATAGTTTCCTCTCTGTCTCCCCTCTTGTCTTTTGCCTTCCCTAAGACATTATCTGTGCAGCAAGACCGATAGAGAAGAATAGAGACAACATAACCGACCGATATAAGGAATGAAAAGATGTGACACTACAGACCATACAGATATTTAAAGGATAATAAAAGAACATTATGAACAACTTTATGCCAGTTAGTTTGGTTACTTAGACCAAATGGATAAAATTATTGGAATCACAACTTACCAAAACTGTCTCATAAAGAAATAGAACATCTGAATATCCCTATATCTATGAAAGAAATAAATTCAAAACCAAAAGTCTTTCCACGATAAAATCTCTGGGAACAGACACTTGGTGAATTCTATCAAACATCTAAGGAGGAAATATCAACAATCTAAAATACATTCTTTTAGAAATACCAATGGTATTGTTATACCAAAATCAGATAAAGATCACACAAAAAGCAAACTAAAGGCCAATGTCTCTTATGAAAATACATGTAAAAATACTTTTAAAATATTTAAAAATTAAACGTAGTACTATGTAATAAATGATAATGCATCATGAAACGGTGTGTTTTATCCCAGGGTACAAGATTGATTCAACACTTAAAACTCAATCACCCTTTCCATCTCCTTTGTGAGAAATCTATTTCCCCAAGAAAGAGTATTGTTCAGGTGACTGATGAGTCCTTGAATTCTTAAATCATCTTGGCCAGCCAGTGAGTCTCCCACACTAGTCGCATTTATTCTGGCCCTTAGGAATAAGCAGTTGGAGAAGGATTTTACTACGCTCCATGTATTAGTCTCCTCTGGCTGCCATAACAAATACCAGAGACTGGGTAAATTAAAAAACAGAAATTTATTTTCTCACAATCTGGAGGGTGAAAGTCCAAGATCAAAGTGTCAGAAGGTTTGGTTTCTCCTGAGGGCTCTCTACCTGGCTTGTAGATGACCACTTTCTTGCAGTTCTCTCACACGATCTTCATCTGTGGGTGCACATCCCTGCTATCTCTTTGTGTGCCAAAATCTCCTCTTTTTGGAAGGACACCAGTCACATTGAATTAGCATGCTGTCCTTATGACTTCATTTTAACTTAATTACCTCCTTAAAGATCTATCTCCAAATACAGTTATATTGGGGATTAGGTCTTCAACATATGAATTTTGGGGAACACAATTCCCTTTCCATGTCTTTCTCTGAGACCACAAATCTTATCACTAAGCCTTTTTCCACGGACCTAACATGGACTTATACAGGCCTGACTGTTATTCCTTGGCGTAATTATTCTTTTACTTACTCTTGCTTTTTTCCTTAGATGCTCTCTGCTTTCAGCTAGACTGATGGCTTAGGGCGTCATTTCTCCCATATGTCCTCTACGCTCTGATCTCTGGAATGGGGCTCTCTCTGACATTCCTAATGTTCCCCTCTCCCCATTACCTGAAGACCAGCTCCAAGCATCCACATAAACAGCAACCTAAAGCCTGTGCAAGAAAACAATGAGAACCCAAAGGTGTTTGTGGTCATCACTCCAGATACTCTTTGCTTTTTCCTGACTTATTCCTGCTGTGGTAGTTTTTCAGACAGTTGCAAATTCAGACCTCAGTTATCCCCTCCATACTCTAGATTGGATGAAAATAATCGCCTTTCTCTTTGGATGATCTCAGATCACCTATCAACATTAGCTGTTTTTTTGGGGGGGACCCTTTTCCAGTCATGGCCTCACCCTATTTGCAGTTCCACTGGCGGGTTACCACTGTAGTGTATGCTGGGTGGTGCCATTTATTTGACATCTCAGGGCTTAATGGACTTGGAGTGCATCCACTGTCCTTCACAAAGTTTTATCAGGCCCCTCTTATTCCAGAGTTTCAGTGTTCTTCCCAAATTTGCAAGGCTCAATGCTGTCATGACATGAACTCACTACTCACATGTGTTCATCCATGAATAATGCAGGATGTGTGAGTAATCATGAATTTAATCAGTGAGGTAAAGTAGCCAAGTCATAGTCAAGAGGGAAACTAGTGCCAAGTTCCTTTTTATATATTTGGCAAAGGATTGAAAATTTGTAATGACCTTATACTTCTGTCAAGCTCTAAGTGTGTCAATCAATAACAGGTGAATGCGTCATATACTATTTAAACTAATAACAATTTCACAGCAGACTCATCTCCATCCAAGAGGTGTAGTCAAGTACTAGTAGAGACAGATGCCTCTTCTAAGATCTCCTCCTGCCACTGCCACTCTAAGAACAGGAAAGGAGGGATAAGTGGCCAGGTGACTCACCTTACTCTCCTTTATTTCACCTTCATTCAAGGGTTATGTCCCACACGTAAGTCTGCCGGATAAAATGTTCTAATGTTGGAACTTCCCTTATCTACTGACATTTGTAACAAACACAACAAAACTTGAAGTATTACTTTGCTATAATTTTTCTTTTTGATTAAGGTATTGTCAGGGTGGGGGAAAAACCCCATTTCTACCATTTTTGTGTTCTTATGGCTGGACTAATAATAAAATTGACACAAGACCGGATTAACAGGAGAAAATACCACTTTAATACATATTTATTGGAGATTATAGAGCAATGATGATTGGAAATAACAAAGCAGGCAGTGTATAAATCTTTTACAGAAAGAAACGAGAAATTTGTAAGGAATGACAGGACAAAGAAACTTAAATTTGTGATACGTAATTAGCGAGGAATTTAAGCAGAGTTTGGACTTGAGGTAGTAGATTACCAAAGTTTGCTTACGCAGGTTTCTCGGCTCTGACTTCCCTAGCTCTGGTGATAGGATGCAGGGAGATCATCTTCCGTGTGGGAGATTCATTTCCTGCTTTCAAGGGGAACAGAGACAGGAGAGTCAGAGTGTCCTTTTTGCTTCTCAGGGGATTTTAATTCAAAATAATCAATATGCTATTGTGGAATATTTGGGGGTAGTTTTCCCTGGGCCCCAACAATATTTACAGGATGGAACTGTTCCTTTTCTCTGACTAATGAAATGGAAAGCTGAGAACATTGATGGGAGGAGTCTCAAAATTGTTTCATAACTTCTGGCTCTCGGGGAATAGCGCAGGATGAGGGAGCCAGCACTAGTCAAGTTTTCACTTGACTCTGACCAGTGCCTTTCGTTCTTGTTACCTTTCAAAATACTTCTTTTTCTTCTGCCTTTCAGGAGAATATAACATCCTGCAGTTCAGTCTCTGAGAGTTGACTGATTTATCTTCCTACTCAAACAAAACAAGAAGTGATTCTGCATCTCGGAAAAAGAAGTTAAGATCTGGACTACATTGGGAGAAATTTCCAGTGAGGTGAGACCTGTGGGGATTTCCATAGGGAGCTGTGGGTACCGGATTGGTAACCAAAAGATGAGAAGGGGAGCTTGAGTTATGAAGAATTTACGGAGAAAGTGCTGATTTCAACTATATTCAGAAAAGTGAAAACAGCAGTAGCTTGATTCTTGTCCTTTACTAACTAGGCAAATAATAGACATTTTTATTCCACCACAACTGAGGGAAATGCATTTTGACTATAGAAGATATTTAAACATATTCCCCAGGCGTTTATTGGCGTGAATTATATTTAGAGAGAGAGTTTGGGCTTTTTCTCATGGAAGATGTACAAGAAATTTGGTTGCTGTGGTGGGGGCCTGGGTAAAAGTCATGATAGGGGAATGACAAAAGTATCATAAAATAATATTAAACAAAAAATATATCTGTATATAAGGTTGTATTGTATGGTGTTATCCTACTTTTACACACACACACACACACACAGAGAACAAAAACAATTTCAGTTCCACAAACACGGTTAAACAAAAATATGGCTTCTTTACCTCTCTGTAAGACAGTTTAATTTTTATTTTCTACTACATTCTACACCACCTGTCAGAGTCACTATTTAAGTTTCTTTTAGGATGACTTTCTGCCTTCTTGAAAATTATTGATTTTTTTTTTTCTGGTGGCAAGGTATAGGGGAGAGACAGGGAGAGTTAATTACAAACGATGTCTGTTGCCTACTTTCAAAATTTTTCAAAGACTTTCTGTATGGCCTGGTACAATCATATTTCATATGTGCTTGACTAGAATGTGAAATGTTTCATGTTCAGAATTTTACATGTGTTAGATAAACTTTGTTTGTTAAGCCTATTAATTGTGTTGGTTAAATTTTCCAAATCTTCACTGCTTTTTTCTATCTCGTTCATGTAGTAGTTGAGAGTTACAGTGAAACTTCCTACCGTAAAATTGTGAGGTTTTTTCCTTGGAGATCTCTCAAATTTATATGTACATAAGGAGAATATAGAAGTGTCATAAATTGAACTGAAAACGGGAGAAACAAGACAAAACATTAATTAATCACATATATGTAAAGGGCCTAACTGGTGAAGCAAAAACTTCAGCCAAATGGAATTTAAGTAATCTGTCGATATACTTATTTATATACATACACATATATAATGTATATTTTATATAAAAGTGTTTATGTATAGATATGTAGATATATATATAAATTTGTGTGTATGGGTGTGTATATGAAGAAAAATATACTACCTAATGCTACAAATATAATTTTGTATTATAACATAAATTATGTTATAAAATATAATATTTAATATTCATAGTATTATGAAAGAATATCAAGAAATAAAAATAATATATATTTACTATTTGTAGGTAAATACACAATCAAAACTGTTTTATCTCCCTTAGAGTTGACCCTACTATCATTGTGTTGTGCTCTGATACTTTTTGTCTTCAGGTCTATTTAAAGCTGAACTAATATAATATAGTGATTTTCTTTCACTTACTTTTTGTATGATAAAATATTTTTCTTTTGTATTTCCACTTTTAAGTGATCTTTTGTTTACAATATATTTGCAGATTTCTTAAATACAGTTTGGCTGAAGTTGTTGCTTAACTGGTTAGGTCCTTTATGTATATGCTGATTATTGTGTGTTTTGTTTCGGCTATCTTCATTCCAATTTATGACACTTCCATATTCTCCTTTCTCATATATCTGTTTACTTATACTCTATCGTACCCTTTAAGACAAATACATTGGTGAACTGTCATTTTCTTTTTCTTGCCTCCCTTTGCCATGTTGATGTACTTCCTGGTTCTCTTCTCTTCAATCAGGATTTGTTTGTTTTTAAGACATGGGGTCATCTAATCAAATTCAATTTTCACTCTTACTTTTGGCTTGCAGTATTTCTTGACTTTGTATTATTTTCTTATTAAACATTACTTCCAGTAGATGTTTCTGTACGGGTCTTTGTCTTGCAAAATTACTGAGGCCTGGAATATCAGGGAATAGTATTTGAGGCTCTCATGTGCCTCATAGCATTTTGGCTAGATTAAAAATTCTACTTTCAAAATTAATTTTTCCCTCAAGATAGAGTGACAGTACCTCTTCTGACAGCCTTGGGCTAGATATGTTTTGAAACTCAGAATCTGGAGGCTCCAGAAAGGCTTTAATACATCTACTTAAAATACTACATTACTAGAAGCCCTGGTAGGATCTGGATCATTACTCTAAAATCAAATGCACTAAAATTTTGGTAACAAAACACATGCATATTCAAATTTAAGAGGAATGAATGAAGATTATGCATAGCCTCCTACTAACTCACATCTGGTTTTATTTTGCAAATAAATTATGTTGTCGCACTCGCCCAAAAAAACCATAAAAATTTTATTTAAAAAAATTTCTGGCCGGCCTCATGGTTTAGCGGTTAAGTGCGCCGTTCCACTCCTAGTGGCGCGGGTTCAGATCCGGGCACGCACCGACGTACCACTTGTCTGGCCTTGCTGAGGAGGCATCCCACGTACAGCAACTAGTAGGATGTGTAACTACGACATACAACTATCTACTGGGGCTTTGGGGAGAAAAAGAGAAAATAAAGGAGGAGGATTGGCAATAGATGTTAGCTCAGGGCCGGTCTTCCTCAGCAAAAAGAGGACGATTGACATGGATGTTAGCTCAGGGCTGATCTTCCTCACAAAAAAAAAAAAATTCATTTTTGAAATAGATATGGAATTTTGGACCAGTATTATAGAAAACTTACTCCACCGTCCCTCTGTAGGCAGATCTGCTGTTGAGATTAGTTTCAATTTGATCCTTGAATCTTTATAGTTCACCTGCTCTTTATTTCTGGAAGCTTTCAGAGTTTTCACTTTGTTTTTAATATTCTCACTAGAATGTGTCTTTGTGTGGATTCATCCTTCACTCTATGGGCCTGACCAACCCAAGGACACTCATGTTCTCTCAAGAACATGAGGAACAATTCACAGCCCCAGGAATTTGAACATCCCAATTATACAAAAAGTACACAACACCTGGTCTCTAAACTAAAAGAAACATGAATTTAAACTGAAAATTGGGATCCATAACAGGCACTCAGTGCCATCAAGGAAGTGCAGAAGGTGCTAAGGGGCCCAGAGGAGTGAAACTCAGTTCGAAATGGGAACTCAGGAAGCTTTCTGAAGGCAAAGCATCAGTTGAGTATGGAAGGCTGTAAGAAGGTAGTCAGAGGAAGAAAGGTGGGAAAGGTTTTCTAGGCAGCAAGAGGGGAATTAGCAAAGTCATGAAACATGAAAAGGCAAGGTGTGTTGTATATTTCTGGAGCATAAGACATAAGAAATACAAAAGCAGCTAAAGGAACAAAGATGCAGATTATTCAAGGCCTTCCAAGCCAGGCTAAGGAGCAAGACATTTTTCAAAAAGAAAATGGGGAATTATTGAGGGGTTTGAAGTGAGATAGAATTGTGGCTTTGTAGAGAGATATCCGGCTCTATGCAAAGAACTTATTAAAAAAATTAAGCTGGAAGGAGAAAAATCAAGCAATTATAGAAATAATTCCAGTCAATAAATACTATGATCATGCACTAGGGATCAGGTAGAAGTCCCAGAAAGAGACAATGATATGAGCACGTAGGACACAAAGAACATGGTCCAAGCCCCAGGGAGGGATGATGTTAATTAGAGGTGACTAAGGGGAAGCCAAGTGGACTAGGGCAGGTACCCAGCATGGTACTGTAATGCTGTGGCAGAAGGATATTCACATAAAGTGAAAGGCTGCAGCCCATTTTCCATTTGACTATGTGTCAAATGACTTCAGTCATAGTGGGTGTAGGAAGAGTCAGAAACCAAGAGGCAGACATGCGCAGATAGATTGTACCCCCAAAAAATGATGGGAGGAGGAACCAGGAACTTTGACACTACACAGTCAGTACTCTACACAATTGCCTATATCCAAACCTTCTTCTATCAGACCCACCTCCAACCCAACTCAATTGTCATCATAAAAAGGGAAGAATTTCTTAGAAGTTCCAAATTCAGCAGTGCTCAACCCATTTTCCACAATGACATCTGGTAATTAAGTCCTTCTTTGTCACATGCACCCATGGACAACACCTTCACATGGACCACTCACTCACATAGACATTGACCCTCTTTTAAATTGTCTGTATAAATGTGCAACACTGTGTGTTATATTTCTCTTGTAGGTTATCTTTAACTTGAGAGATGGAGACTGAATGCAAGAAAATTGTTCTGCTGAAAGGATTGGAGCCCATCAGTGATTATCATTTCAGAATGGTTAAGTCTTTATTGGCCAGTGATTTAAAACTGACTAGAAAAACTCAAAATGAACATAATAAAATTCAGATTGCTGATTTGATGGCAGAAAAGTTCCCAGGGACTGCCAGTGTTGACAAACTAATAGAACTGTACAAAGACATAGAAGAACTTAAAGATCGTGCCAAAACTCTTAAAAATGAAAAGTTAAAAGGTAATGTGTGAGAATCTTTCACTTTCACTCTCTCTGCACCATCCTCGATGTTGACTAGAACCTGGACTTGTCATAGTTGACACATCCCATTCCCAATTTAGGACTCAGTAGCCATGGCAATGTTAGTCCTGCAGAGGCCAAGTTGACAACTTAGGGCATCACCTTTCCTACAAAGAGGTTTAATGTATTTCAGAGGGTATATTTTGGGGGTGAGGGTAAAGTAATAAAGCAGGAGTTGAGGAGAAAGTCAGCCTTTCAGTATGTTAGAAAGGTTAGAAAATGACAAAACAAAATTTTAAAAAATGTGAGTTTTAAAATATTTACATCAATTAAAATACATGTTCTATTAAAATATTTACTCCACCATTATTAGTAACAAAAATCAGGTAGTACTAAAATAAAACCTACTTCTCAGAGATGTGAAAAACTTGTCTCTTATAAAACCACTGGATTATAAAAACGTATTTTAAAATGTCCAAGTCCAGCATAACCACTTTGTCACCTCACTAATTACATCATATTTCCTTTCTCTCATTTCACTAATTCAAACAGATGTTTTACAGAAGATGACTCACTATCAGCAACATGAAACCTTTAGATTCTTAAAAGTAAGGTATAGGGTAAGTGGTTGGAAAAGAGTTTGACTCAGGTACATAGGAGTCCAGAGGACAGGAAGGATATGCTCAATGCACATGAGATGAGAAAGCAAACCACTGAGGAAGCATTGAGACAGTCTTTGCGCCTGTGTTACCTCTGCTGGCCACCTGTGCCCAGCCTGACTAATGCAGTAGAGGCAGACACAAGCATACCTAGACCCACAAGCAGGAACTGAGAGGAAATAGTATTGAAAGGGCTTCAGCTGTCTCAGACCAGCTCCTTTGGATTTATTTTTCTCTCTTTTACTGCATCAGTTATAAGAAGATGGAAAGCAAGAGGAACAACTCCAGTGAAACAGAGCAAGAAGGATAAACTCAGTAGTGATGAATCTACTTCCACCACAAACAAAGGTTTTGGACCTGAATTAATCAACGATATGCCTATCTTGAAGGTAGGATGACCAAGGTCCCACTGAAGAGGTTTCTTCTACGGCTCTTCCATTTATTACCTTCCTATGAACACTTAGTTCTTTATTCCTTTCTCAACATGCAAGTAGAAGAATCAGAGAAAAAGGGATTCCAGGGGCAGAATGAAAATGAGGTTCAGAGTCAGTAAATTAATAGCTACTGGTCACCCATTATGTTTCAGAACTACTATGCACTTTACGTTATGTAATATAATTCCCTATGACGAAATATGAAATCATGACCCGTCTTTTAGATATGAACTAAAATGGCAATCAGATTAGGGAAACAGCTTGCCAAAGGTGACTGAGAGACTAAATTCAAACTTATATCTCTAAATCTAAGTTCGCTGCTCCTGTCATCACGACAGAGGTGACTAAAGGAGTGACAGGTATAAAATTTTCTCCACCCTTTGCATGAAGCAATCATATATGTGCACTGCTTACCTTCTGGCTACTTCTTCAGAAGATGGACTGTATGTAGCTCCCTGGAGTTCTCAAAGACATAAATTGCAGTTTATTAGAATGTAGTAATGAAAAGCTGATATGTTTAGTGGTAAATATGTGTTTCATCTAATATTGAAAACCATTAAGAAGGAAAAAAAAACGCTTTCAGAAAAACAAAACCACAAAAACTGATGAATCTAAATTGCAGCTACCCCAGGAACAGAGTCAGCTTTCAGAACCTTCGGTAACCAGCACACAGTCAGCTGAGAGCCTTCCCCAGACTCCTCAGATGCCTCCACCAGCCCCGTCCAGCAGTTCATCAACCAAGGTACGATCTTCCCATTCCCAATATTTGTCGCTCCCTACAACATATTACAGAGATCATCATGACCTTGAAAGAGTTTCTCAGTAATCCCTCACTAGATAGAATTTCTTTACATTGTAAAATGAGTCGTTGATATATCAATATAGTTATCGATATCTCAGTGTATTATAAGTCCATTGCTTCTGCAAGGTGTGTGTTTATGAAATAATTCTTGATCTCAAGAGGGTTACTGCCTTGTGTTGGTCCAGAAAGAGGGAATGGAGGGTGGCCAGACAATTATAGATGAAAAATAGAGTATGTTTATCGCCTACATTCTAATTTGCTTTCACTCTTTCTCCTTACCCATACCTCCAGATTAATTTTCAGTATTCTACGTTGCTTCACATGTCAGGAGTTTTGGCATATGCTGTTTCCATGATTTGGAATTCATTATTCCTGTCTCTTCACTGGCCTAAATATTTTCAACCTCAGGTTCCATCCTGAATCCCTTCCTCAGGCAAGTCCTCACTGATACTCACATTCCTAAAAAGAGGTCTTACCTTCACATGGCCCTTTACTATTCCTTTGTAGTACTTATCACAACTGTAATAAATCCTCATCTTTCTTCTCTACTAGACGATAAGCTCAGATTATAGGTACATTTTCCCAGGGGAAGACAAGACAGGGGTGGGAAATTGAGTACATATCTCATGCACCAAATCCTATCCCAACCTGCCTTTTGTTTTGCCCTGTGGTTGCATGCAACCTTGGGACAATGAAGCCTGTATCTGAGGTGAATGGGCAGGGAAGGATTGCCCCAAGACAACATAAAGGGTAGGCAAGAGCAGAATTTAAATCACTGTTATCTAATATAGTTTCTCATCCAAGATCCCTGCTGCCCTCTCACTCAGGGTACATCCTCACCACCACCCCACACATACCACTTGAAGAAAGACTTCTTTTATAAAGGCACTTTCAATTTTTGGTTTTGTTTTCTTGTTGTTAGTTCCAAGAATCCACATTTCTGCTGATAATCTCTCCCAAAAGATCAGAGAGATGGGTTTCTAGGAGCCTGAAGAGCAGATGTCAAGAACCTATTTGTATATTTGCTTGAACAGAAAGTCATAGTTAATAACCATCCATAAGTGCAGTCAACGTTGTACTGAGATTTGCATCCCTTATAACCTGGGAAGGTTACT
This sequence comes from Diceros bicornis minor, assembly GCF_020826845.1. Classification (NCBI taxonomy): domain Eukaryota; kingdom Metazoa; phylum Chordata; class Mammalia; order Perissodactyla; family Rhinocerotidae; genus Diceros; species Diceros bicornis. The sequence continues at coordinate 63,701,477 of NC_080743.1, forward strand.
TACCAAAACAACAACCCTTAGAGTTATGTGTGACCATGTTGGCTTAGGCCAGTGTACCGCATATGTAGAATCTGAGAATTTAGAATTCCATCCTAAACCAATGAAATTTCATCTGAGCTTTTAATATTTGCAGAGTGAAATCTTTAATCCTGGTTGAGGTGGGAGATAGCAGGTAGTACAGGTATCTGAACATGTGCTATTATTCCAGAGAAAATTGATAAGTTAAGATCCTGTTTAAAAACGAAAGAAAGAAAAGAATAACTTGTGTTCTGTGTGATTTTGAAAATTATTATCCAGAAATAACGAAAAAAATCTAATTTTCTCCAGCAAAGGAATGACATAACCACCAAAACTAATAACTCAAAAATGAACATGCTATCCCAGAACAGAGTGGGCTTCCAGAAACCTCAGAAACAAGTTCATGCCCAACTGAGAGCTGTCCCCAAACTCCTCAGATGCCTCTACAGGCCCCATCCAGCAGTTCCTCACCAAAGTACCCTCTTCCTGTTCCCATACCTTGTACTTCCACACAATGTAATTACAAGGATTATCATAATCTTGGAAGAGCTTCCTATCTAACCTCCCACAATATATAATTCAATTATTAAATATAATTTCTCATCCATTTATCAGTGTATAATTTGAGATCCTACTAGATTCTAATTCCTTTGCTATTTACAAGGCACATGTTTATGAACTAATCTTTGATGTTAAGAGGGCTACTCTTTTGGGTTGAGTAGAGAGAGAGAGGAAGGTGACCAGTCAAGTAGCGATGAATGTGACTGTGTTCATCCCGTACAGTCCGGTTTCCTTTCTTCCTCTTCCCCTTTGTTCACTGACCATACTACAGGATTTATTTTCAAAGTTTCCTGCTCCAATCCATGTCAGATGTTGTGACATATGATCCTTTTTTTTTTGTTTGGTATCATTCGTCCTGGTTGACTACCGGTTCAAGTGTCTTCAACCTTCAGGTGCAAACCTGAATCTCTTCCTCAGGCAAGTCCACATTAATGCCCACCTCGCAGAAGATGTTAGATATTCCCATTGTTTGCTTTCACTGGTCCCTTTATTTTTCCATTTTAGCATTTATCACCACTGTAAGAAGTGTACCTTTTTCTTCCTTACTAGACAATAACCTCAGATTATAGGTACCCTTTCCCTGGGGTGGAAGTGTGAGTGCACACTTCCATGCATCAACTCCTTTCATAGCCTGCCTTTTGTTTTGTCTGGTATGACCCCTGTGGTTACTTGCACACAAGAGTACAATGCCTATTTCTGCAGTGAATAGGCAGGCAACTTGAGGTATAGGCAAAAGCAGCATTTAAATCATTATTCTCTAATATAGTTTGGCACCCAAGCCAAGAGCTACTCTCTGACCCAGGCTGAAAGTCCCCAACATTGTCCCACAGATGACAGTTGAAGACAGACTTCCTGTAGGCAAGATTTCTCAAGTTTTGTTTTGTTACTGTTATTATTATTGTTCACTTCAATAATTCATAATTCCCTACATAGTCTCTCCAGTTTTTTGGGGGTTGATAGAACTAGCAATCTGTGTCTGTTGTCTCTAGGCCCAGGTGGCCATTATCTAGTCATTGAAACTTCAGGCCCACTGTCTATCTGCCGTGACAATGACGTACGTGGACATCTCAAGACAACTCTATTTCTTTCTGTGCCTATAGCCTTGGAAGTGACACTTTAAGGCCCCATCTGCATAAATATGTGACATAATCATTTCTACTCCCAGAAAAATCATTACACTTCCTTGAAACCTCCTTCAAGCATAGGAATCTCAGAGAGGCTCACCTGTGTCCTCAGCCTCATACACCTAAACAGACAATATAGTTATTTCTTCTTTCTGGTTCAGCCACCTCCATAGGAAGCCTGTAAAAAGGGTGTCTGACCACTCCATAATGCACTAAATGAGTAGGAAAGCCTTGCTCTGATTCATCATGGAGTCTCCCAACTATTTTCTCTATAATATGCACTCTGTTTGCTTTTGGGATTCAAAACCAGGAGCAGACTAATATTATCTTTGATTTCTCCTGCTTGTTTCCCCCAAAGCAAATAGCACAGAATGGCTTGATTCAAGGACAGGATGCGGTGGTGAAGGAAATAATCAGAAGGAAAAAATTCAATTACCATTTTTAAGAATTATCCAAACAAATAGTATATTTCAAGGCATCTAAATCCTACTTTTATGATGGAAGATTTTGGTTTAACTAACTTTGAAAGATGCTCAAGATGCTTTAGTCAATGAGATTAAATTAACACATGTGACAGAAGTGAATAGAGAAGCTTCTTAATAAAGTGCTTCCCATATCACCTCTGTCTAGGATTTCCATTAAGAGGGTGAACATAATACATAAAACATCTCTAGGGGAGGAAGAAATATTCCTCTACCCTTCTAGGCTCTTCTGGTTGGTCTAAGAATTAAATTGACATGAGATGGAATAACAGGAGAAAATCAAGCAACTTTAATAACATGTATGCATGGGATAAACCCCGGAAAACTGAGTGACTCATCAAAATGGCCAAATCCACCACCTTAAATACCATCTTCAGCTAAAGACAAAAGAGGATGTCGGTGGTAGTGGTTTGGGAATTCAAAGGGGAGGAAGGCAATTCACATGAAGATGGAAAGACAAAGGTTCGGTTAACAAATGTTTGCCATGCCTTGCAAAGACAATGAGACAAGGAGAGGACTTTGATCAAACGGGCCTGGCTAGGTTCCTCTCCACTACTGCTATAATCATCTATAGTATTAGCTCCTTCTGAAACAGGCATTCTATCTTAAATTCTTTTAGGCAGTTAGGGGCAAGGACAAAGTTTATCCTCAGTCTTTGTTCCTCAAAATAACCAAGCCAAAGAGACACGTGTTGAGGTAACAAATTCTGCCCCCTTGAACATCTATGGATCAGAGCATAAATACAAACCCCTGCGTTGACAATGAAATAATAATAACAATCTTGATACTTCTATGTAGTGAGCATTTAGCGGTATTGGACTCTGAAACCTGTGATCTTTGTGTACATTATGTCATTTATTCCTTATAATACCACATGAGGGTGCTGTTGTTAGTCCAACCAAATGAGAAAATTGAAGTTCATAGAGGTTAAAAATGTTCTCCAAGATCACACAGATAGTGAATTGTAGAGCCAGGGTTCAAATCCAGCCTTTGAACTCTACAATTTGAGCATTTAGTGGCATATATTGATTCCAGAGTCAGAGTACAGATGTTCTAGTATCTGGAAATTATTTTTAAAAATTTATAATTAGACAGTGTTATGTCTCAGGTTGATTTCCATAGCCCAGGCTCTGTAAGCCAACTAAGGACGAATGAGGTGCCAGGGTGGTCAGAGAGTGTCCTAATCAGGAAGCTGCATGCCAGAGGGAGGTATTTCAGGCAGCTCCCTCATCTACAGCTTTATCAACAAGTGACACTTTATGAATTAGATAAATGAATGCTAAAAGAGGTAAGAACTGTGACAAATTTATATTGGATATAGAAAGTTAGAAATGGGCTTTCCTTAGTGAAATCAAAGGTAGTCAAGATAAATCATTTTAGAGACACTTATGGCTCTTGCTTAAACAATTATAAAAATCCAGGTATTAGGGATGCCTGGGTGAAATCTTGAATGGGTCTGTTTCTGGTTGAGAACTCAGAAGGATTTGGTTGCCTGATGCAGACTACATAGAGAGCAGAATCCCGCCTTTAGAAATATGAATTTAAGGGAATTTCTCCAGTACGGTGATAAACAAAGCATTCAGTCATGTGGAGACTTGGTTCCCTAGACCTGGAGAGCAGATGATAGAAACTGATTTGGTTATTTAGTAAATATACAAGGTAGTAAAAGACTTAGTTAATAAAACATCCGTAGGTGCAGCTGACGTCGTTCTGAGACTTGCTTCCATTATAAGTTTGGTAGAATTTTACACCAATAAATAACTCCAAGTATTATCTTGATGAAGTTGACATAGGGCTGTTTGCAGTAGAGGTAAAGCCAGAATTCCATAACAGAGCAATGAAAGTTCAATCACCTGAGGTTTTAACATTTGCAGAGTGAAGTTAGTAATCCTGACTGGGTTCCAAGCTGGGATGATGTTGGGAGTATCTGAAGATGTGCTATTATTCCAGAGAAAATTGTAGGAGTGAAGATCCTCTCCTATGTCTGTGTGTGTGTGTGTGTGTGCGTGTGTGTGAGAGACAGACAGACATACAGAAAGACAGAGAGACAGAAAGAGACCATGAGTAGGAGAATGTTGTGGTTCATTTGATATTGAAAATAATTAACCAGGAAAAAAATATATATATTTTGCTTCAGAAAAGGAAAGACATCACCAATAAAACTGAGGAATCCAAGAGGATGAAACTATTCCAAGAGCAGAATCAGCTTCCAGAATCCTCAACAACCAGCCCATGCCCAACTGAGGGCTGTCTCCAAACTCCTCAGATGCCACCACCAACCCCATCCAGCAGTTCCTTAACCAAGGTTCCAATATCTCCACTCCCTGCAATATAATGACAGGGATCAGTAGAACCATGAAGGAGCTTCTCACTAATCCCCTACTATATACAATTCTTTCTTTAATTATATCACACATATTTTGTTAAATGTATATTTTGAGATGAGATTGTACCCTAAATGTGAACTCCAACTCTTATTAGGCACCATCTTGTACATTAGGATAATCTATGACCCAGTGGGAACCTAATCATCCTTAGTCTCCACCGGGTATAATTAGTCCTTTGTTCATTTAACTTTATTTTTGTATTTCCCTCAATACACAGTGAAAGACACAGCATAGGGTCAAATAGGGGGAGAAATACAGAGCCAACCAAAGCACTATCACCAAATCTTTCTCTTTCATATTTTTTTGCTGAGGAAGATTCACCCTGAGCTAACATCTGTGCCAATCTTCCTCTATTTGGTATGTGAGCCACCTCAGCTTGGCCAACGACAAGTGGTGTAGGTCCACGCCTGGGAACCGAACCTGGGCTGCCGAAGCAGAGAACGCCGGACTTATCCACTAGGCCATTGGCCGGCACCTCTCTTTCGTTTTTTGTTTCATAAATAATATCATCTTAGAAAATTTAGGATGTGTACATGCATAGACAAAAATAATTAAATTCTAACTTTTTGAAATCTCTCCTCTATCAAATGCTACATTTTGGTAAAAAGTCTTTCTGATTTTACATTTTGTTAATTATATACAAAGAATATCATTTTGTCCCAGGTTGGATCACATACACGTATTTTTCTATAGCTAAGAGCCCCTATCCAGGACATTTCCAAATTAAGGAAGGTCATGGGATACTTCCAGTGAGTGTCTTACTATCACCTTCCCAACACAGCACTATTTTTTTGGAAAGGGGCTTTGAGATTTGGATCTTTTGATTGCCACCTTGACTGGGATTAATTTCAGATGAAATCAATGGTTTTTGACTAGAGGGAGCCATTCTTCACTCTCAGTGACACTAAAGATGACTTATTTTCTTCCCGATTTATATCTTACTTTGCTCACTAAAATGAGTTGATGGGATAAATTAAGATTGTTTTTTCTTCTGCATCTCTACTAGGATTCACTACACAATGGCCCACCGCCCCTATACTGTACATAGCTCTTCCTAGGAGAAATACTTTTTTCTTGGGTTAATTCTTTTTAAAGAAAAATATTCTTCCTTGCAAACTTATACAAAACGAAGAAAAGAAATAATATTGCTGTTTAAATCTTCTCCATTTCTTCTATTAACTAAGTTATGTCATGTCTGCCATATTTGTCTACTTTTTTTCCAAGTTCACCCAATTATGGTGTTCCTTGAGTTTCAACATCAAGCCTGAGAAGGTTCTCACTAGAGAGTTTCTCTGTATACCTTTTCTAAATTTTTCCTGGTATTGGTGTGTACTTTTAAGCAGAAACCAAGACTGAAGGCTGTAGCTAAAGAAGTTTCCAAAGAAGAGGATTTCCAGAGGGGCCCCAAAGAAGTGATGGTACTGAAAGCCACAGAACCATTTGTATATGCCGTCAGCGAAGGGGAGAGAAAGATGTTTCACGCCACAGTGGCTACTGAGAGCGAATTCTTCCAAGTGAAAGTGTTTGATGTCAGCTTGAAGGAGAAATTCATCCCAAAGAAAGTCATTGCCATATCAGATTATATTGGCCGCAATGGGTTCCTGGAGGTCTACAATGCCTCATCTGTGTCTGATGTTAATGCTGACCAAAAGATGGAGGTCTCAAAGAGACTTATTATAAATGCTACTGCAACTCCTAAAATCATTCATCTGTACTCGCAAGCTCCAGGAACCTTTGTGAATGGAGTGTTTCAGGTGCATAAGGTAGGCCACACCATTGTTTTGTAATATTTCTTCTGCAGCCCCAGAATTAAAAATCCTAACTTGCCATTTGGAGTTTGGTTAACAGAAACTCAGGGAACCCCTGACCAGGGATAGTTAGGTGGAGTCTGCCCACTTTAGCATATGGGAGAGATAATCTCTGAACATTCCTCTTCCCAATGTGACAACTTGCAAATTCTTTGGAAAGAGATTCCCCAGAAACCTTGGCATTTTATCAGCTATGATGATCCATTGACAGTCACCCTGCTCCAGGACAGTGCAGAGTATATCAATAGACATATCCTTCTGATTTTGTTTCTTTCAGTTCTGCCTCATCTATTTCAGTGACAGCTTAACTTAAATGTGAATGCAGAATTGCTCTCTCAAGCTTGGATTCCAGTTGTGACAACCAGACTAAGAAATCAATAGACTACTCTGCCCTACAATGCAGCTGTTTCCAACAAATCACTAAAGTGCTCTTGACTCTTTATATTCATTCATCAAAAAATTGTTGAGCAAGGGGTTTCCCTGGTGGCATGGTGGTTAAGTTCGTGCACTGTACTTCAGCGGCCGGGGGTTTGCAGATGGGAACCCCGGGCAGGGATCTAGGCACCACATATCAAGCCATGCTGTGGTAGACATCCCACATATAAAGTAGAGGAACATGGACATGGATGTTAGCCCAGGGCCTCAGCAAAAAGAGGAGGATTGGCAAAAGATGTTAGCTCAGGGCTAATCTTCCTCTCCAAAAATATATGTACACACATATATATGAGTATATATGTGTGTATATATATTTAAAAAAAATTGTTGAGCAATTGAATTTGGCATTAAATAATAAGAAATATGGATGTTGAAGAGAATAGAGCAATCATGTAATTTAACTTCAATTTATAAATATGGACAATGAAAACAGAACCTTGGTGAATTCTAAGAATTAGGGTAGATATTTCAGTCTAAAACAACATAGTACATCTAAGCTTAGCTGACGGAAATTTTTGTATGTAGTATGTTTCATACTCCATTATATATGTCTTCTAGGGTGGCTCTTTACTTTTATCCCTGTTGTTTTCTGCACATTCTGTTTAAATGGCTGTGCACACCTATGCATTTATAGAATTAATGTATAGATTAAATGATATAGAAACTAGAAACATGGGGACTAGATAATTTAGATGCAAGATTTGGGCAGACTGGAAAAGAATGAATAAATGCAGAAGATAGAAGAAAGAATTACATATTGATATAGCAATCTACTGAATGAAGACTTGCAACAATATTTCTCACATTCATAATGAAGCATGAATGGGCTTTCTTTTCTGTTCTCTGGCGCTAAAGAAACCTGTATAGGTTATCATATCTGACTGTATTCAAGTTCCTTAAGAAATATCAGCTATTCTGAGATGGAAGCAGGAAAAATTAGGAAGTAATCAATTATTTTTAGAAGAACCAGGCAAATAAAGACCTAAAAGAAGGAAAGGTAGACACAAGATTCAAAAGGGGGAATTTTCTGGACGAGGTATCTTAAGCTATTTGGTACCTGTAATTCTGGACTTACTGCTCATATTAACCAGTCAAAGACAAAAGTTTCCACTAACGCCTTGTATTTCTCACAGATGTGGAAACCTGATCCAGTTCTGAAAAGATCAATGCTAATTTTCTTTTGCAGAAAATAGTGTGGAATGATTTCATATATTATGAAATACAAGATAATACGGGGGAGATGGAAGTCGTGGTGTATGGACGACTGACCAAAATCAACTGCAAGGAAGGAGATAAACTTCAACTCATCTGCTTTGAATTGGCGTTAGGTGAGAGTAAGAGGCAGCTGAGATCCGTGATTCACAGTTTCATCAAGGTGAGAACTCCTGGGGAACATCATTCTTCTAAAACAGAATTTAAAAAATCTAGACTGCTGTTATTATACAGACAATCCATCGGGGGAAAAAGAGCCAATCCTTGACCTTCTGAATATAAACTTTCTTTCATATATAATCATTCATTTGATATATATTCACATATAATCTTTCAAATATAGTCATTCTTTTTTTAATAAAGAAGGATATCTTTCTTCATATTGAAGAGAGAAACTTCAGAGAGGCATTCAAAAGATATGATACCTAATCTAAATATTATAGAATGGGTTGAATATATCAAAACATTGAGATCATTTAGTAAATTTGGGCTTCATTAAGGCAGATTTGTTTCAGATACTGGCTCTGTGATTTGCTAGTTAGCTAATGAACTTAAACACTAGGAATCTCAGGTTCAACATCTATTAAACGGGGGAAATATCTCCCTTCTCAGAGGATGGTTAGCAGAGCTCCTACCAGATTACATGATCAAGGATGCCCATGAGCATCTCAGAACACAAAGTTATCTGCCTTTAGTGAGATACCTGCCTTTAGTGTTTGTTGCTGTTGGTCAACAACAAACAGAGGTGGTTGGTTCTACATGACAAAGTCCATACTCCTTGTCACATTCACACACACACACTCACACTCACACACACGCTCACACACACACATCTATGTGAGATTCTTGGGACACTAGCAAAGGACACTACATTCCAATACTGAAATGTAAACAGATCAAATACAAAAGCTGACATATCCAGATGCTCAGAAATGCACTTGCTCTTGGATCTTTACAGTTCTCAGGACCATCAACCAAACATTCCAACCCTTCCCTCACAACAGTGCACCAGCAATGCATCTTGTACATTTCCCCCACTTTTCTTCTCAGTGAGAACTTTCCCCTCAACACTTGCCGTTGAATATACCTGCTCCTTCCTCTCGCTTATTGTTCCCCACACCTCCAGCCTGTCCACATGTACTCATGCTGGGTGTGAATGAATATCTCCTTCCGGTTCACAACCAAGAGGAGGGGGTGGTGACTCAATAAACAGGTCGTCATTAAAGGAGATAGGTGAGAGTGAGAGAAGAGCCTTCTAGAAAGGAAGAGAGAAAGGGATGCAGCCTGTGGCAAAGAGAGGCAGTGTGAGTGAAGGGAGAATTGTATGATCAGGTGCATCTCAACTGGTCTATCTTTATCTCTTGCTTCTTAAAGGTCATCAAGGCCAGGAAAATCAAGGAAACAACCACTCAATCCTGATTCATATATGAAAACCTCACTATATTTCTCCTTCTTAAAACGTGAATGCCATTAATAGTGATGTTAATGAAGATAAGATTTAAGTACAAATATATATATGTATATATATGCAGTACACATATATATGTGATAGACAACAATATATTTACCAGGTATTAATTCTTGTCAATGGGGTGTAATAGGTGTTTTTCATTTTCTTTTTTATATTTTTCTGTACTATCTCAATGCCATATTTTACATCTGTAATTTGTATTATTTGAAACAATTAGAAACATCATGTATTTCTTTAATGCAGTGTTTCCCCAGGAGTCTAATTTATTGGTGAATTGCTTAAAAGCAAATAGTCTGTGGCCTGCAAAGCAGGATGGGGCACACAGGGCCCAAGGAGTGTTTGCATTTATACTTTAGGTGTGATCTTTACAGGATAAGACTCTGGTCAAGAATGGACTTGTTGAAAAGGCTATGCTCTGGGCAAAGAAACCCAGCGAGGGGTTAGACGGGGGCTGAAATCCAGTCTGTGATTGAATTGCCAAGCCCCGTGTCCTAGGAGGGGTTGCTTTAGCCCAAAACAATCAATATCTTTTCACAATTGGTCTCCTGGAAGGGACATAATTGGGTAATTTGTCTGCAAAATAAGGTAGCTTCTGCTGATTTGCAGGAAGACACTAGCATATATTGGAAGCAATTCCAGACCTGTCTGATGTGAAATAACCGGTTCCACTCACTTACTCAAGTACCAATAGCTCTGTAGCTCTCCAACTATATTTGTTCGTCTCACATTTCATATATGTGGATTTCATCAGGAAGTTGCTCCAGGTACAGACCTGTATTAGGCAAACACTGAAGAATAATAAATTCACTTTAGAGTACAATGGCAGAAAGTAGACATCTAAAACTGAAATTGATAATATATTTAATGATCACATATTTGATACCTGCTGTTTTGCAATTATTTTGGGTCACTTAATCTTCTTACTAGCTCTGGAGGGTTGATAGTGCTCTCCTTTTTATTCTCTTAATGAGAAAAACCACGAACAGAGAGGCTAAATCACTTTCCTAATGATTTAGGACAGTTCCATCATAACAAGAATTTCCTTCATGCTACTTGTCAACTCTTCCCCCAGTTCCAAGCTCCTGGCAACCACTGATATAGTCTCTCAACTTACACTTTTGTCTTTTCCAGATATTCATAAAATGAAATTAAAAATGTATATAGAATTTTGACTCTAGCTTCTTTCACTTAGTATAGTCCATTCAAGATTCATCCACGTAGTGGTGTGTACCAGTTTATTCCTTCATATTGCTCTGTAAAATTTACTTGTATGGATCCACCAAAATTTATTCATCCATTCCTCAAGTGAGGAACAATTGGGTTGTTTATAGTTTTGCATAATCATATTAAAATTGCTATCAATATTCACTTGCAGATTTTTGTGTGATCACACGTTATCATTTCAATGGGCAAAAAACTTTTAGTGAGATTGATGGTTCATACAGTAAGTGTATGTTTAAATCTATAAGAAATTGCCAAATTGTTTTCTAAAGTAACTGTAACATTTTTCATTCCCACCAACAATGTGTGAGAGTTTCAGTTGCTCTGCATCCTCCTCAGAATCTAGCATTGTAAGTGTGTCTTAACTTAAAAAAAAAATATCTGCCAAACTTTTTGAAAAGTGGGGTGCTATTTGACATTTCTGCCAGCATTTTATGGCAGTTCTCCACCTCTACATCCTCGTCAGCCCATGGTATGGTCAATCTTTTTAAGTTTGAGCCATTCTAGTTGGTAGATAGTGGTATCTCACTGTAGTTTTAATTTGCGTTTCCCTAAGGATGAATTTGGTGAGCATCTTTTTATGTGCTTGTGTGCCACCCAAGTATCTGTTTTTACCTATTTTTAAAATTCAGTTGTTTGTTCTCATGTTATTGAGTTTTGAGAGTTCTTTGTAAATTCTGGGTACAAGATCTTTAGCAGCTGTGTGACTAGCAAGCATTAAGTTCCAATCTATGGCTTGCCTTTTGTTGCCTTCGAGGTATCTCTTGAAGAGAAATTTTCATTTTGATGAAGTTTAAATTACCAAAAAATTTGTTCTCTGTAGATTATGCTCTTTGTGTCACATCTAAGAAATCTTTGCCTAAACCAACATCACAGGGATTTTCTCTTTGTTTTCTTCTAGAAGTTTTATAGTTTTAGGTTTTACATATAAGTCAATGATCAATTTTGAGTTAATTTTTGTACAGAGAGTGAGGTATCAATCAAGTTAATCATTTTATTAAAATGAGTGTCCAATTGTTCCAATACTATTTGTTGAAAAATTATCCTTTATTGAATTGTGCTTGTACTTCTGTAGAAAATCAATAAATTGCATATATGTGGCCTATTCTTGGTACCCTCCCTGCACCAGGATGTGAAACCTGTAGAAACAAACCTTGTTACTTTTTTACTACTTTGCTACCCCAAATCCAAACTCTACTTAAATTCCTCACTTGTTAAGCATTCAAACCTAGGTTTCTTTGTCCTGTAAAATCCTCACAAACTTACTGTTTCTTTGTGTAAAATGATATAAAGTTGCCTGCCTTTTGGTCACTCTCTGAGCATCATTTTTATGATCTCCCATGTGCACAAAATTAAACTAGTTTTTCTCCCGTTAATCTGTCTTGTGTTACATTTTATTATTAGTCCAGCTACAGCAAGTCAGGAGAGATAATGGTGAAATTTCCTCCTCCCTTTCAGAAGAAAGTGACTTAAAGCAACAAATCCAGAAGCGACATGAACAAATGATGCAAAATCCAGTAAAGAGTCTAAATAAGAGTTAGGAATGAGGGGGAGAAGAATAAGTTACCCCAATATGTGCTACTTAGACATGTGGATTGTTTTGAGCTGAAAGCAATTAAGATGCAGCCAAGTCAGGAAAAGATTTTTACCTTTCCCTTAACTGCCTGAAAGAATTTAGACAGGGAGCCTGTGACAGGAAGAGAGCTATTACCAGAGACAACTTTTTATATAAGAAAAACTTGATCTGCATGGCAGGGTAAATATCTGTTTACCAAATATCTGCTCTCTTGGCCTTCTGTGAATTGTCTTCCTCCTCTTTGAAGCTCAGGGCCCCTACCCCTGTCTTCTTAGCTCAGAACTGTATATAAGTCTCAATTGCTGGGCTATCTATGAGTCTCATACCTTTTATTGGACTCCTGTAGGTACAAAATTAAATTTGTTTTTCTCATGTTAATCTGCCTTACGTCAATTTAATTACTAGACCAGGCAAAGAACCTAGGAGGGAAGAAGGGAAAACTATTCCTCCCCTACAGCAATCAAGGACAAGAAATGATTCACAGTCATGTCCAAGTCAAAAAGGAGCAGGGTATTGATCAGTTATCTAGAAGATTGATAGTATTTTAGGTTTAATTTAATGGGATAAATGAATATATATTTAAGCATGGTTGTCCAGATTGAAGGTTCGTAACTAGGGTAAAGAACATTCCCTTCTTATCCAAGGTCGTTTTGGGCTTGAATTTTCCAGGAGAACAGATTCTCCTTATCAGTTCCCCTGCAACTAACCCCAGACCAGAGTGCTTCTGTTAAGGCTCCTGGAGGAAAGGTCAGTAGGTTCCCTCTCTGTGGTTCGTCAAGTCCTATCCTTGACCAGAAGTAGCCATGCAAGCTAGTTCCCCCGAGGCTCACAGTCAAAACACCTTTTATTTCTCACTTCTTTTACTTTTTGTTCTAGAAAATAATGTTTATTATTTCAAACTGAAAGAATTGCACTTTAGGAAAACATGGAATTCATTTTTCATGACTTTCAACATTATTTTCTCTCAAAGGTTTAAAAACAGAATTCTTGTCTATCAGTTTGACTTTAAATAAAAAATTTAAGTGCTATATCTCACTTCTAAGAAATTTCCTCATAGTAACTCTGTCTTCTGTTTTCTTCTTTTAGTCACAATTCCTTAATCTTGCCCTAGTTATTGGTCTTCCAGGTCAGTTAGTCTGGTTTATCACTCAGCTACATTAATTTTGTATTCACAACAATAGTCACTTAAAATAAAGATCATATATATAAAATACAAAAATAACACAGAGGGCAAACACTACTTGTGTATGAGGGAATTTCTTTTTCAGAAACTACGAGGATAAAAGGAAACTGAAGTACGAATGTAACTGCTTCATGAGAATAAAAACAGTTTTAATGTATTTCAGTTTTGCCACAATCACTCTGTGGCTCTTTAGTTTTTTGGGGTTTGTTTCAGTTTTTTCTATATAAGTAGACTTTGAAATGATGAATTTCTAAAGTCTCTTCAAGCTCATAGTGGTGAATAAGCTATTTTTGCTCTGCGCTATAAAATTGTATATAGAAACTTACCTTCTGGAGTACAATCAGCCCATTCACAATTGTTCCAGGGGGCTGAGTTGGAAGCCTATTGATCTTTGGGGTTTCACCAGTTTTTATTTTTATTTATTTATTTATGTATTTTTTTTTGAGGAAGATTGTTCCTGAGCTAAAATCTTCTGTCGATCTTCCCCTTTTTCTTTTTTTCTCCCCAGAGCCCCAGTACATAGTTGTATATCCTAATTGTAGGTCCTTCTAGTTCTTCTATGTGGGATGCCAACTCAGCATGGCTTGAGGAGTGGTGAGTAGGTCTGTGCCCAGCATCCAAACTGGCGGACCCCGGGCCACCAAAGCAGAACATGTCAACTTAACCACTGTGCACCCAGGTTTTCTGATAAAATGCTTTGAGACACTGGTCTGTTGGTCAGATCCAGCATCAACCATAGTGAGGCGCTATTCACTTCCAGGCAACGAGTGTGCCGATAATATTTTGACGTTATAATTATTTTCTTTGGAGTGGATTTATCTTTCAGCTTTTTGTTGAAAACTTTCACAGAAAAGAATTCACACTCAGTAGTCACTGTAGCATGAAACATCTCTTGCTTTCCTTCTTGGGTCTCAAATTCGAACGACTTCATTGTTTTCAGCACAATGACGATCACAGGGCCTTTCTGCAACCCTTCTTCCTTGATAGATTCCTGCTGGACCATCTGTTTCTGCTCAGGCTGAAGACAACAGAAGAAAGACAACAGTTTGGGTAAAGAAGGTACTGTTGAGGGAACATCACTTCACTCACAATGTTGAACCTCAGAAAGCCAGCCATAGATAGATGGCTTCAAAGGAAAAGACATATAAATGAGTTAGGATGAAATTTAAGATTTAGAATTATCTAGATAGCAAGAGAATGCAGAGGGAAGATTGCAAGTCTTGTGTTCACATGAGACAGAATCTCAGGTTTTGGAGGCGGACTCCCTGATCTGAATCTTTCCTTTTCTACTACATGTAAAGAGCCCATCAGATCTCTGAAGCCTTGCTAACTAAGGCAAATGGGTGAATCTGAATCTATCTTCTTCTATCAATTCCAATAGGGCACAAGATATCCTTGTTCCTCCACCCAATACTGTCTTGAGTACTCATTTTACTCTGGTATAAAAGTAAAGGAGCTCAGTGGCCTGCAAAAGGCTCCCCAAATTCCTAGAGATGGTCCTGTGTGTAATGAAATTACAGATTATGTTAAATGCGAGTAAAGGGAGTGACCTCAGTCAGAGATCCTATAAGTGAGGTACAGGGAGAATTAAAAAGGAAAATCAATTCTACGTTTAAGAATTTTTCCTTAGCAATAATGAACCATGCACTAAGGTTTAAACAAAGGAATTGTATCTTCTTATTTGTAATTACAAAAAATTGAAATAATTTAAATATCCAAAATTAGGAAGTTAGTTAAATAAAATATGGCAAAGTCAGATAACAGAATACTATACTATACATATTAAAACTGCTTTACAAGTATAATAAGATAAACTGTTGTAATCTACCCAAAAAATGGAAAAGATACAAACAGAATAAATAACATGTTTCTTATTGGATAAATAAACAATTAATCACACACATAAACACACTAAAGAGAATTTAGCAACATCAAATATAGCTTTCTCTAGGTGATAGGATTATAGGTAACTCATTTCTTTGTAGCTTTTCCAAATTAACAGTGATCAGAGAATTGGGGCAGTCATTTTTAGAAGCAAATGCTACTTTTAAAAAGCAACTTGCCCTCTGGAGTCAAAGAGGAACACAGGAAAAATAGAGGCATAGAAGGCCAAGTGTAGGAATTTCTGAGTGGGATCTCTAATGCGACATGGAGTGTGGGAAAATGCCCATCCATAAGAAGACCCTGATGGACAAGGCAACAGATTCTATTTGAAACAATTCGGGAAAACGTCAACTTCGCTTAGGACCACTCCAAGATTTCTTCTCTTTGGTATCATATATCTATAGTTGAATAATCCATCTTTTCATTACTGATGACCAGAAGGCAGTAATACTTGAATCTTATCTCCCTGACAACTCCAGAGCGTTCTGGGCCAAGCCCGGAGAGAGTGGCTGCTCTAGACAAAGAGGAGGTAGTAAATATAATCAGTTTTCTTAGTTCATACATCTATAAAATGCTATGATATCTGCCTCACAGGATATGAAATTGCATGTGTGTGGTGATTCCGTGGTGAGTCTCTCACATATTGCCTGCTGCTCCGCTTCAGGACCAAAGTTATCCTTCTTACAGAGGCCAAGACCCTCTCCAAGCATTACTCTTGTCTGAAGAGTGCTGATTCACCTGAGTCAATGAAGGTGTATAAAGGTCTTCCCATTCCATTCAAACCATGACAACTCTGAAAGGCATTCCCAGCTCCTGAACTCCCCGTGGGATTGGATGAGGTCTTTGCTGCAACTGCATTGGAGTGGAAACTCTCCCTCTTCTCCTACTTCACCTGGTGAAGTAGGAGAATCCCAAGGTAACTCTAAAATATACTTCCTGAAAACAACTGTCTATCTCAGAGTTTTCTCTTACAGAATCCAACCTGTAACAAGGTGTTGAAGTAACCAGGGCCTGGCAGAGATTAGGAGCTATCAACAGGTGTTTAATCTGATAAATCTGAAGCAGTTTTTCTTTTTGTTATACAGATACACTTTTTATACTATAGCCTCACTGTCTTTACTCGCATGATATGAGATAAAGAACAGAGGGCTCCAATGTGGAAAATGGCAAGAATAGTGACTAGTGGATGCTCTTACAAAGACCAAGCCACTGTACTTGCCCATCGTTACCTGAACAGTATGTTGCTCCATGACACCATTTCTGGGAGCTGCAGAGGCACCAGGGCTCATTTCAGTTTGACTTCTCTGTTTCACTAGTTTTGTTCATTTTTTCCCTTTGTATTTCTTATCAACCAATTAAAAGTAAATAAATACACATTAACCCACCAGAGATGAGCATAAGCAACTGAGGAAATTTAAGTATCATTTTCTCTCAAGAATGAAATAAAATGATCCTGAGTTAAAACCTGTTTTGGAGCTTTACTTACACACACACACACACACACACACACACAGACACACACACATACACAATTGCAGCGGCATTAGCCTGTTTTGGCAGAAGCGTAAATACCTTCAGAGATATAGAAACAGGAATGTAATGATACATGAAGAGATTCTGCTGGGACAATTCTGGGCTTGGTTACTATGAATAGACCCTGCCATGAAAAACAAGTACAAAATGTGAAAAAAGTTTATTTATAAGAACACTATTCACAAGCAGTGGGAAAACACCAATAAAGGAAAAAAACTCAATGAGCCAAGCTCCTGAAGAAAAAAGTAATGGTCAAAAAAAAAAGTAGACAACATAAGCAAACCCACATGTGACAAGATTATGGAATTAGTAGATGTGGATTTTAAAATAACCATGATTGTCATGCTAAAGTAAAGGAAATGATGCATAAAACAGTGAGAAAAATGAATCATTTCAACATAGAATTGTCATCTGTAAAAGAAGAACCAACTGTGTGTCATAGAGATGAAAATGCAATATGACAAATATATAGCTCATATTAATAATATATAGCATGGATTGAAGAGATGACTCAATATAGCAGAAGACAGGATTAGTTAATTAGAAACAGGTCAATGGAAATTATATAAACAGAATCATAAGGAAAAAAACAGAATGGAAAAACAGAAGAGAGCATAAGAAATATGTAGGTCATGTCCAACATGTCTTGTTTGTGATTGGAATTCCCTAGGGAGAAGAGAGGAAGAATGGTGCAGAAGCAATACTGAGGAGATAATCACTGATAGTTTGCCAACACTGATGAAAGGCATCAACACACAGATTTCAGAAGCTTACTATACCACAAGCAGAAAATATACAAAGAAAACAACTCAGTACATCACAAACTGCCAAAAAACAAAAACAAAGAGAAAATCTTGAAAGCAGTGGGGGAAAGACACATGACGTTAACAGGAAATGCAACAAGACCAATAGCTGACTTTTTAATAGAATGTATGAAAGCCAGAAGATATTATAAGGACATCTGTAAAGAACTGAAGGAATAATGCTGAAAATCTCAAATTTTATACCCAGTGAAAATATCTTCAGAAATGAAGGCCAAATATAGATATTTTCAGAGAAGATCTAAGAGAATACATTATAGTAAAAAATCTACTGCAAGAAATAAAAAAGTTAACGTTTTAGGCTGAAAGAAAGAAATGCTATAAGGAAGCAAGAACTTCACGAAATAATGAAGAACATTAAAGAAAGGCAAATCTATGGGTAAATATCAAAGAATATTGACAGTTTAATACCACAGTAATGATGATGACAATGATGATGGTGATGATGTCTTCTGTAGTTTATAACATATAGAAGTAAAATATATAATAATAATAATAGCACAAAGTCTGGAGGGAGGTGCACCAGGTAACTTTTGTTGCATAATAAATCACTGAAAAACGTAGTGGCTTAAAACAACAAACATTTATTATTTCTTATAATTCTGCAGATTGTCTGAGCAGTTCATCTGATCTTGCCTGGCTCAGGTGAAGCTGAGTGATCAGATGGCTTCACACACATGTCTGGGACCTGGCTGAGATGCCTGGGAAGACTGTGATGAATTGGGCCTCACTCCTTGTGGTCGCTTATCCTCTAAAGGCTAAGCACGGTTTATTCACACGAGGGGAGAAGGGTTCCCAGGAACTAGACAAGGCAAGTTGCAATGTACAAGCACTTTTCAAGCCTCTGCTTTCATCATGTTTACTAATGTCCCATTGGCCAATGCAAGTCACATGCTTATGCCCAGATTCAAGGGGTTAAGAAATTCACCTTCTGATATATATCTGCACCATAACACTGCAAGGGTATGATCACCATTTTTACAGCATACCACAACATCAATTCATAAAAAGATACCACTGAGTGTGAAAAGCAAGCAACACAGTGAGAGAATACACAAATTTCCATTTACTGACTGGGATAGTGGTATACCCTGGTGGGTTCACTTTTAGATAACTTATGTAAAAATATAAAACAAAGTACTGATGTCCAGAATATAAATAATTCCCATAACTGCATTTTTAAAAGGAAGACAAACCACCAGAAAAGTGAGCAAACACTAGAGTGATCACTTTATTAAAATAAGATATCCAAACGGCCAATAAACATATGAACAGTGTTCAATCTCAAAAGTCATCAGAAAAACGCATACTAAAACAATATTGAGATACTCTCATAAATGGTAAATATTTATTAAAAACGAATCTGATTTTTTAAACAACTGTGAATTAAATAGAATTCTCAGACTGGTACACCACTTTGGAAAATAGTTTGGAACTATTTGCTAAATTCAATATATATTTAGCTTAGCATCCAGTAATTCCATTTACAGGTATACAGCTAAAAGAAAGATTCATACACACAAAAAGATATATAATATATATATATACACACTATCTATATATATAGTGTATAGCATATGTATATTTATAATATATGTATAGATACTATATAGTATATGTATATACTATGACATGTATATAATCTTCATAATATTTATAACAAATATAAATGTTCATGGTGGGTATAAATGTTCACAATGAACATAAATGTGCACAATGAACATAAATGTTCAGAGTGGTACTATTCATAATGACTTCAAATAACAATCAACAGTAGACCTTTGTTCATACATATATGTGAGCTAAATGTTCATAGAAGTTGTATGTATATAAGCTAAAAAATGAAATATTATACAGCAATAAAAATGAATAAACTATGGCTACAAACTACAACTTGGATAGAATTTTACTAACACCATTTGAAAAAAAGAAGATGGATATGAAATAGTTTCTATTGAATAATTCCTTTTATATTAAAAAACATGCAAAACTAATCTGTGGTGTTAGAATTCAAGATAATGGCTATCTGTGAGTGTGAGTCTTGGAGGGGACACAAAAGGGACTTCAGAGATGCTAATAAAGTTCCATTTATTGACCAGGGTGGTGGTATATTATCTTCTATTTACTTTTTGATAATTTATTTTTCTGTGTTATTAAGATTTTTGTACTTTCTGTGTTTGTGATATGCTACAATAAAAAATAATATATGCATATACATAAATATGTATTTATATGTACAACATGTGTATATACATTTATATATGTATATTTCACCCTACTACCCTTAATTACTTGAATGAAACCAAAGCATCTTCCCTAACGATGCCAACTCATTAATCTCTCATTTCCAATCTATCAACAGCTCTTAATACTTCTTCTCAAATCTCTTTTAATTCAATATACTCCCTTTC
Source organism: Diceros bicornis minor (assembly GCF_020826845.1). Classification (NCBI taxonomy): domain Eukaryota; kingdom Metazoa; phylum Chordata; class Mammalia; order Perissodactyla; family Rhinocerotidae; genus Diceros; species Diceros bicornis. The sequence continues at coordinate 63,721,604 of NC_080743.1, forward strand.
TATATCCTTTTGATAACCTAATCAAAACTACTATCACCTCTTCCAGGCCTATGGCAATAGTAATTCTCCCCAAACTCAAACCGGCCCCTAAATTATTTTTCCCACATAAACCCACAGCAAGCACATCAAAAGGCAAACCTGGTATCATGCCCCTGCTTAAATCCATGTGAACACTTCTGATTTCTCTTGAGCAAAGACAGAATTCTAATCATGTACTAGAAGACTTTGTATTGTTTCTCTCAAAGAACATCTCATACCACCCTCTGGAGATTCTTTGTACCTAAGCCACACTGGCTTTCTTTCATGTCCTTAAGTAAGTCAACACTTTCTGCCACAAGGCCTTTTTCACATGGAGTTCCCTCTGACTGAAGACACCATTCACTCCTATTCAGTTCTCAGAGTTTAGCTCAAGGGTCACTCCTGGAGAGAAGCCTCATTTGACCAACTCCAACTCTAAGTTCTGGCTTTTGTTAGGTTCCCTTGTCACAGGCCCTTGAGGGATCATCTTCCTTTCTCTCAGAGCACTTATGTCAGTTTATTGCATTCATTCATTTGCTTTTAAGAAAAATATCTACCTCCTGAATTAGAGCATAAGATCTATAAAATTTGGATTTGTTTTTAACTCTCCGTTTTATCACCAGAACCTACAAGAGTTCCTGTTACCAATAAGGAACTTAATAGACATTTACTGAGTGGATAAATGGATGGCTGGGTGGATGGCATGCTGGCTTCTCACTAGTGCCACCATAACACAGCTGTATAATCTGACTTGGGTCCCCCAGGCCAATGGTAAAATTACTTTTCATCATGAAAAGCCAACTTCCAGGCCTGATTTTAAAAAGGCCACATATCAAGATGCCCTCATCAATTATTTAAGACACTCTCAGGCAGAAGAGGGGGTGAGAAATTATTAGATGTTTTTTCTGATAGAAATGAGAAGTTCTGGGCTAAAGTAACAAGGCAATCACTTTGAATTTACTGGAAAGAAGAATGATTTAATGACTAAAGCTGTTTAAGAGTACAGTGAGCTGTCTTATGAGGTAAGGGGTTCTCAGTCACTACCTTTCAAAGAACACAAAGTGAATGTCTCTTCAGGGATATTAGAGAGATCTCTGCTCTAGGAAGAAGTGAAATTAACCTTCCAATGGTCAGTTAGTTCCATGATGCAGGTGTTTCAGAGAGGTGTGCAGATAAACTCTCTCTTCTGTGTTGACAGCGTAGGAGAGGAAACAGACTCAAGAGAGGCCAAGGGAATCACACACCATTCTATCACATCACATCAGCCATTTTTCATCTTACACTTAGCAGTACCGAGAAACACTCATGGAAGTGCATAACTGCCCACCCTATAGCTTTCATTTTCCTTAATATTCGCATGCAGATTTTTAATTCATTCTTTCGTTTATCATTTTCAACCTTCTATTTTAATCTTACAGGACTTTTATGCACATTGAGCACATTCTACCTCTGTTTCCTTTTTCCAGTCTTAAGTATCCTCATATTTTTTCTCTCTCTTTCTATAAAAGCCTGTCCCATCTACTGATTATTGACTCTGTCTCCATTCAAGATTTCTCCAGATCCCTTCTACTTCACAGGAGGTGAGTTGTGTGGAAAACATGAGATAAGCACTCTGTGTGCAGTCATGCAACCGTTATGCAGAAAGAACTTTCAACAAAGAATGAAAGATGAAACCTACAGCAAGCAAACAACTAGCTTCCCACTATAATACTTAAGGGCAACGTGTTACACAGATACATTTTTTCATCCAAAGTAGGCTCAAGAACGACCTAGGGTGGAATTTTAGAGCTATTGTAAAGGAACTTAACTGACTTCTTGTACAGGGCTGTGGGTTACTTCTTGCAATTACGTGCAATTACTGCCACCCTGAGGCCATCTCTAAGAGCTACACCTTCTAACTTCAGAGAGCTGAGAAAAATATAGTGCAAGACACAATGAGTTCCTTCTGTAAAGTGCCTCAGATAACACATAACTGTATCTGTATACCTGTACAGCACTATGTGCTTATATCATAACTCACATGGTATCATTTAGCTCATAGAAATCCTGTGGGAGAAGCCATGTTATTCTTTTCACACACACAAACACATACAATAATATATAAAAGTATCATAATATTTGCTCTAATTTAGAGTTGAACTCAAAATCTTAAAATTGTTACATCCGTCATTGGCTGGGGAAAAGGAGAGACCATGCTAGTAGGTATTTCTTCCACTAATTTTCTGCTGTTATGCATGTCAATAATTCCTATTTTTTTCCTTTTCTTCTGACTCTCATGAGGTGATATCATAAACATTTCAAGAATACAGGAACATTTATTTGGGTGCATAGAAGCTTCTTCTCTCAGGCCAAAGATTCTTAGGCCCAAACCTAAAACAAACAGGAAAAGAAATTCTGTATTCAAACACCATCTCTCCATCACTTGTAAATTATTTCCCTCTTTTCAATATGTCAACATCCAAAAGCAAGACAAAAATACTAAAAAATCAAAGTTACAATTAATTTTGTAGTTATTGATGAGTAAATCTCAGTAATTATAGATTTCAGTAATTTGTGGCAACAATCCTAACAATTAGATATTTAAGATGGGCAGGAAGTTCACTTTGCTGTGGTAAACAATCTCATATCTTATGTTAGCATAAACTAATATCAGAAAAAGCCTTGAGAGCAAAAAAGAGGAAGTCCTGAAATAAAGCAGAGTAAAGGCATTCTCGTTCTACCGAGGACGGTCTGAGAAGCCTTTCTGGAGAATGTTCTATCTTAGAGGAAATGATCCAATAAAGGATGGAAATAGCAGAGACAAAGGCAGAGAGGTGGGAAAGTATGTCTTCTCCATTACAGTGAAGGTGAGAGAAGAGTAACTGGGATGAACCAGAAATTCCATTTGTTCATGTACTTTCCCTGTGCCGTGCTATGAAGATGAGATTCATGGAGCCAGTTCTAGGCGTGTGCATAGGACAGAGCTAATCTACATCATCCCTGATGTTTTCATAGGGATTCACTCTCCTCTCCTGTCCCAACACTGAGTCTCATCTTTATTCCACTCAGAGTGGAGAGATCATCCTTAGAGTTACAGATGCCCTTTCCACCACTAGAATTGTCTGGATTTTATGGTATTGTTTGGGGGGAAAAATAAAAGTAAAAAAAGAGAAAACTGAGAGACAGATTGCAAATGTCAGAGAAGAAGAACTAGGTAGGAGAAGCATTCAAGTTGGAGAGGAAAGAATGCCACCTTATAATTTAACTGAGTCTCACTTGGTGTTAGTGCCCCAACTTCCCCTCATCCCAACGAGTCTATGGAATTTCATCTTCCTATAACCCTATAATATAACAATAGAATCACCTTCTGTAGATGAATATGAAGACTATCTGTGAAATACAAAATAATACAGAAAATGTTGAGGAGGAGGGGAAGGCAGTTGGCACGATATCCAGTGTGAGGACGTAGACAAACACCAACTCTTCTGCTTTCAACTGAAAATAACAGACCAGAGGTTGAAGCTTATATTTGAAATCCAGTTTCCTACAGGTGGGAGTTGGATGGAAAAACAATATTTTTCCAAAGAGGCAAAAAATTCTGTTCAGGCTTTGGGAAGGCTATGTTCCTGTGGTTTTACATAAAGTCCAGCGAGAGCATGAGGCATGAGAATGCAAACAATGTACTACTATTTTTTTTAAAGATTTTATTTATTTATTTTTCCCCCCAAAGCCTCAGTAGATAGTTGTATGCCATAGCTGCACATCCTTCTAGTTGCTGTATGTGGAACGCAGCCTCAGCATGGCCGGAGAAGCGGTGTGTCAGTGAGCGCCCGGAATCCGAACCCGGGCCGCCAGCAGCGGAGTGCGCACACTTAACCGCTAAGCCACGGGGCCGGCCCCAGTACTACTATTTTAAAGCGGAAATTTTCTTAAGAGATATTAAGGAAATGACAGTCATATAGGCTTCAAAAGGATATGAAACTCGTGCTAAATCATAAATGATTTGTAGAAATGAGCAGTATAGGGAAGTCCTTTTGCTCAGTGGTCAAGAGCAAGGGCTTTGGAGGAAGATAGACCTGGTTGGAATCTGGCTCCATCATTCCCTAGTCACACATCATTGGAGAAAGAGCCTAGAAAGTCTTCTCTAAAATGGAGAAAGTCTCTACTCCATAAGCTGATTTGAAAGTTAAGAGAGATAATACATATACATTACTTATCACAGTCCTAGTAGATCAAGAGAAATCCATATGCAGTAGGTAATATTGTTCTCAGTAGGTAAAGAAATTGTAAACACTCATAGTTGGAGGAAAGTCACATGCAAATACTCAAAAGTGTGCAACAACGTAAATCATTTTGTACAACTGAAATCCTGCTATATGTGAAAGGGTATGGGAAGATTAGGCTGGAGAGGTATCACAGGGTTTGAGAGTGAGCTACCTTATGTAACAAACAGAGAAATTGAAACTTCATTGCCAAAAATAGGTAAACAATTGAGAGGTCTTATGTAGAAGTATGCTTGAACATTTTTATTTTATTTTATTATTATTTTTGTGTGTGTGTGTGAGGAAGATCAGCGCTGAGCTAACATCCATGCTAATCCTCCTCTTTTTGCTGAGGAAGACCAGCTCTGAGCTAACATCTATTGCCAGTCCTCCTCCTTTTTTTCCCTAAAGCCCCAGTAGATGGTTGTATGTCATAGTTGCACATCCATCTAGTTGCTGTATGCGGGACACGGCCTCAGCATGGCCAGAGGAGCGATGCGTCGGTGCAGGCCCGAGATCCGAACCCGGGCCCCCAGTAGAGAAGCACGCGCACTTAACCGCTAAGCCACGGGGCCGGCCCCAGAACATTTTTAGATATTAGTAAAAAAATATTCTGGCAATTATCCTGGGGAATACATTAGGGTGAGGCCATGATTTGATGCAGGTAGATGAACTGGAAGCAGCAGTGTGCTGGAACCTACTCATTCCACAGCTATGAAGAACTAATTGTTAAACATTCAGGAATTTTTCATACAGGAGGTTAAACATTGGGCATCATGAAATCCACTCAGGTAGTAGTATCTATACCATGGAAAGTGGTAAATGCTATTAAAAATTAAAGAATTTGTCTACCAGCACAGCACAGAAGGCAATTTCAGAAATCCAGACAAGAAGGGGAAAGAGAAGGAGACTTGGAATTATATTAAAAAAAATATATATATATATATATATATATATATATTAAGATAGATCCTCAAGTGTTTGTGACAAACTAAGTGATAGTGGTGAGAAAGATGAGAAATTCAAAGAATATTCCCAGGTTGCTTTCTAGACAAATGGTGTTATTGTCCACTACGACTGAAAATGCAAGAGAATAATATATTTCAGGGAATAGAAGTGTGTGAACCAAATTTGCAGATAATACAGTGAGAATGAGAAGAGTTTAACAGAGACTCAAAGGAAAACCAGAAATGATACATAACAAGCATCAAAAAGAAAGAGTTTAGTGAGGTGGAGGTTTAACAGAGTTCATACCCAACACAAAGGAACAAGTGGGTCCCTGAGGCGGGAATAACTGCATCTTAGAACAAAAGGTACCTGTCTTTATTAAAATACACATCCTCGCACACATGATAAGGACGTGGTTGTATCCTCATGGCATCACACTCTCAGTCTCATGCACATAGGAACACACACACACATGCACACACACACGCAGGTTCTTCGTGGCATTCTTGATAATGCTAATAACAGCTAACATTTCAATGCAAATATTTCACATAGAAATATTGCCATAATCAGGCAAACACACATGTACATGCACATTAGTTGTTCCACTTCTCAGATCCCTTAATTCAAAATTCCTATATTCTGTCTGTAAACCACAGTAATTGCATTGAGAAAAACCCTTGCCCTATGGCCACTCCTCTCTCCTTTCTGCCTCTGTTAGGACCTCCCTGCAATGCTATGCACTAGGTGAACCAGCACCTTACCCTCTCCTGTGCTTCGCCCTTATCTCCTTTGTGGAACTTCTGCCCCATTCTGATGTGCCCATAAGGCACATGAATATATCTCTTTTTAGAGTCTAAATCAAATTGGGGAAATGTGCAAAGGAGAGTCATGCATGAAAAGAGATGGGCAAGAGAGAATGAACTGTCTTTGAGAAGGACAAGGGGAATGATGGGGCCTATGGGAAGGAGAGACAGTTTGGGTCAAGGGAGAAATATAAGCAGAGCTAATGTCTTCTTATCTCTCCTTCAAGGTCATCAAGACTGGAAAAGGAAGAAAGGACCAATCAATTTAAATTTAAATCTGGAAGTTGAAGTAAATACACTCCGCACCGAACAATTAGGAGGCATTAATAATGATTTTGTAAATGTTGAGACATTCATGTAAACAACAGATTCAGTAGAAAAATCCCAGCATATTAAGAGTTTTGTATGTGAGTCATGGGTTGCTTTCTTTTTTAAGTTTTCTTCCATATACTCTTTTTTATTGTATCAGAACATTGTATTTTGCATCTACAATGTGCATAATATAGAAAAAATATATTTCTTTTTTAAAGGATGTCATTCTCCAAAAGTGCCAGATATGGTCTCTTTAATCCAGAAGTGAGCTGCTTGAGGGTGGCTAATTTGTGTACTATGCGGCACACAGGGTGGAGCACACATTGCCTCATCAATATTGGGATATATATTCTAAAAGTGATTTCCGGAGGACAAAGTCCTAACCAAGACTCTGCCTAAAGTTAGGCAGGTTGGTCCCTTCAACCGATGGAAGGAGAAGAGGAAAATCCAGGCTATGCTGGAATTGCCAAGCCCTGTGCCCTGGGGAAGGGGTACATTGGTTCAGAGACTATCAATTCCTAGCATATCATCTGTGTATTAGAAAAGAAAAAAATCTAGAATTAGTAACCTAAGCTTCTACATTAGGAAACAGCAAAAACAAAAGCAAATTATATCCAAATAAAACAGAAGAAAGGAAATAAAAATTAGAGTAGAAATCAATAAAATTGAAAAATGAAATCAAAGAATCAAAAGGTGGTTCTCTGAAAAGGTCAATAGAACTGATAAATAACTAGCCAGGTTAACTGAGAAACAAGGAGAGAAGACACAAACTACTTATACCAGAAGTGACAGAGGGGCCAAACTATCGATCTCAGTGACATTAAAAAACTAATAAAGGAATATTATGAAAAACTCTGTGTCCACAAATTGTATAACCTAGATGAAACAGACCAATTGTTTAAGACACAATCCCCAAAAACTCACACAAGAAGAATTAGGTTATCCGAGTAGACTTGTTGTACTTAAAGAAATTGAATTACTAGTTAATAACCTTCCAAAACAGAAAACACCCAGTCTAGATGGTTTCAATGGAGAGTTCTAGAAAGCACTTAAGGAAAAAATTATACCAATTCTCCACAGTCTCTTCAAGAAAATTGAAGCAGAAGGAATACTTCCTAACTCAGTCAGTGTTATCAGCATTACCTCTACATCAAAATCAGACAAAGAGATTATAAGAAAGGAAAACTGCAGACCAATATCTCTCATGTACATAGATGCAAAAATCCTCAACAAAACTTAGCAGATCAATGTAACAGCGTACAAAAATAATTATACATCATGAACATGCAGGATTTGTTCCAGGTATACAAAGCTGGTTCAACATTCAAAGATCAACTAATGTAATGCATCACATCAACAGGCTAAAGAAGAAAATCATATGGTCATAGCAATAGATGCAGAAACATTTGAAAAATACAACAGTCATTCATGATAAAAACTCTCAGCAAGCTAGGAATAGAGGGGATCTTCTTCAACTCGATAAACAACATCTACAAACAACTTACAGTTAACATCATAACTAATGGTGAGAAACCAGATGATTTCCTGCTAAGATCAAGAACAAGGCAGAATATCCCCCTTCACCACTCGTGTTCAACCGTGTACTTGCAAGGATGTGGAGCAGTGAGAACTCCCCTTCACTGCTGGTGTGAATGCAAAAGAGTACAGCCACTTTAGAAGACAGTGGGGCAATGTCTTACAAAACATACTCCTACTGCATAATCTAGAAATTACAATTCTTGGTATTTACCCAAATGAGTTGAAAACTGATGTCCACACAAAAACTTGGACACGAATGATTGTAATAGGTTTATTCATAATTGCCAAAACCTGGAAACAACCAAGATGTCCTTCAATAGGTGAATGGATAAACAAAGTGGTGCATCTAGACAATGGAATGGTATTCAGCAATAAAAATAAATAAGCTATGAAGCCATGAAAAGGCATGAAGGAAAGTCAGATACATATTGCTGAGTAAGAGGAGGCAATCTGAAAAGGCTACACACTGTATAATTCCAGCTATATGACACTTTGCAAAAGACAAATCTATTGGAGACAGAGAAAGGTCAGTTGTTGCCAGGGGAGAGGACGGGGGAAGGATGAGTTAAACAGGTGGAGGGTGGGGGGTTTTTAGGGCAGTGAAAATATTCTGTCTAATACTGTAATGATGACTCCATACATTATATATATATATATATGAATATATATATATATATACGTATATATAAAAATACATAAATGTATATAGTCAGGTGTTGCATAATGATGTTTTGGTCAACAACAGACCGCATATACGACAGTGTTCCCATAAGATTAGAACCATATAGCCTAGGTGTGTAGTAGGCTACACCATCCATGTTTGTGTAAGTACATTCTATCATGTTAGCACAATGGGAAGTTGCCTAATGACACATTTCTTATTAGGTATCTCCATTGTTAACAATAAATGACTGTATACACACACACACAAACACACACACATCAGTTTTTGCCTCCTGCATCTTGATGTTCTGTTAGGTGCACACACATTAGGATTGTTATGTCTTCATCAAGAATTGACCCCTTTATCATTATGTAATGATTGTCTTTAACCTCAATGTTTTTTCTTGTTCTAAATTGCACTTCATTTGAAATAAACACACCTACTCCAGTTTTTTGTGTTTATTAGTTTTAGCAGTGTATATCTATCTCTACTCCTTTACTTTGAACCTATCTGAGTCTTTATATTTAAAGTGGATTTCTTGTAGAAAATGTAGAATTTGGTCTTGCTATGTTTACTCATCTCATTTAATTGATATATTTATATCATTCACATATAAAGTCATTATTAAAGTGATTATTGATAATGGCAAATCGATAAGTACCATGGTTGTCCTCTTTTCTATTTGCTCTGATTGTTTTTTGTCCCCTTTTTTGCTACCTTTTCTGGTTTTAACTATTTTAAATGACATGCTTTTATCTCCTTTCTTAGCATATCAATTATACTTCTTTTAAAATTTTTAGTAGTCTTTTGCTAGTTTCTAAAACACATTTTTAAGTAATCGAAATATACCTTCCAATAACACAATGGTTCATGTGTAGTGCACTTATCTTGTAACAGAGCATTCCCAATTTCCTCCATCTCATCCTTTATAATACTTGTGTCACTCATTTACTTATCTGTATGCTATAATCACCAAATACATTGTTACCATGATTACTTTAAACAGTTACCTTTTAGATCAATTAGGAATTATAAAAGCAAAATATTTTATTTTGTCTTCATTTATTCCTCTCTGATGGTCTTCCTTTCTTCATGGAGATCTGAGTTTCTGAACCATACCATCTTTCTTTTCCCTGGAGAACTTTTAACATTTTTTTCAGAGCAGATCTGCTGACAATGAATTCCCTCAGTTTTTGTTTGGGTAAGAAAGTCTTTATTTCTCCCTCACTTTTGAAGGATAACGTTGCCAGATACAGAATTCTAGATTGGCCTGTTTTCTTCTTCAACATTTTAAATATTTTATTCCCACCTCTTCTTGCTTTCAACATTTCTAACAAGTCCACAGGATTCTTATCTTTGTCCTGTATAGGTAAGGTGTTTTATTTTCTTCTGGGTTCTTTCAAGATTTTCTCTTTGTCTTTTGCTTTCTAGATTTTGAATATGATTATTTTAGATGTAAATATTTTGAGCTAATATGCTTGATGTTACTTGAGCTTCCTGTATCTGTGATTTTGTCTGACATTAATTTTGGAAATTTCTTGACTATTATTCCTTCAAATAGTTTTTCTGCTCCGGTGTCTCTTTCTTCACCTACTGGCTTTGCAATTATGCATGTGCTACAATCTTATGATATTGTGCCACAGATATTGGATGTTTTGTTTTAGTTCTTTTTTCACTTTGCATTTCAATTTAGGAAGTTTCAACTGATCTGTCCTCAAGCTCACTGACTCCTTCTTTAGTTTCATCCAGCTTACTGAATATGCATCTTTTCAGTTACACTCTTTTTGATTTCTTGAATTTCCCTCTGATTCTTTCCTAGAGTTTCCATCTCTCTGCTTACTTTAGCTATCTGTGCATGAGAAGTGTCTACTTTTTCTGTTGGAGTCTTGCTATGGACGAATTATGTCCTCTCAATAGTCATATGTTGATGCCCTAAAAGGCAGTATTTAGAATGTGACTGTATCTGCTGATAGAGCCTTTAAAGAGGTGATTAAGGTTAAATGAGGTCAAGTAGGTAGGTCCTAATCCAATCTGAATGGTTTCTTTATAGTTAGAGGAAATTGGGACACATAAAGGGAGACATCAGAAGTGCATGTGCACAAAACAATGACCATGTGAAGAGGCAGCAAGAAGGTGGCCATATGCAAGCCAAGGAGAGAGGCTCAGCAGAAAACAAACCTGCCAACACCTGGACCTTGAACTTCAAGCCTCTAGAACTGGGAGAAAATGTAGGTCCATTATTTAACTAACCCAGTGTGCGGCATTTTGTCATGGCTTCCATAGCAAGAGGATACCAGCCCTTAATGTATCAATCATAGTTATTACAGTTGCCCTGTCTGATAATTACAACATCTGCTTCATATCTGAATCTGGTTCTGATGTTTATTTTGTCTCTTTAGGCTCTCTTTTCCTTCATCTTTTGACATGTCTTGTACTTCTTTGTTAAAATCTGGACATGTTGTGGCCTGCTGTGGGCATGTTGATACAGAGGCTATTGGAGTTCTCCCTGGGGCCTGCTAGCCCAGAGTCTGCCCCACCCACTAGAGCCCAGATTTAATCCAGTTCAGCCAGGGCAGGCAGCCCAGCCTAGGGACTGGCCCCACCCAACAACAAGCCCTCAGGCAACTTGTGGTCCTGCATAGATTGGTGACTGGATTCTTTGCAGCCTGGCAACTGGGCCCAATCCAGTGGGGCAGGGCATGCATAAGGAGTGGGTGGAGAGTGTGGGGCGGTGGTGGAGTGTGTGTGGCTCCTCTCATGGAGAGACTGGGTCCACTTCAGGAGGTCAGGGTGTGCACACAGGGCAGGACTGTGCTGACTGTGTGTGTGGACCTGTAGGCATCAGGGCTTGTCAGCTGCAGAAGACTTGTGCTTCTCAAAGACCCACATAGAGGGTTGGCCCCACCTTCCAAAGCCTGCAACAAATGAGTGCTCCTGTGCCTGAGGCCAGCCACACCCAGCTGCAATCCTCAGAGAGCTGACAAGAGACCTAAAGGCTGGAGGCTTATAGCAATTGTAAATAACTAAGCCTAACAACATGCCACTTGGGGGGCCTACTCACTTAAAAGAAATACTGCAACACAAGTGTGATATTAGAATTTGCAGCCAACTGAGCTGGGGCTCGCCAAACCCGATAAAGAGACTGAAGGGCCCACAACAACTACAAGCAGCTGAGCATTACAACACCTTGCCAGGACCATAGCTCTGCCTCACTGGGCACCTACAGGGAGAGGAAACACACCACAACAGAAGGACACACATAGCCCACATGGGGGTCACTCCTGGAACATTCAGAACAGAGGGAAGCACACTGCATGCCTCATACGGCATCACTTATATAAGGTCACCTAACAAAGAGCAGGAGACGTAGCGGACCTACCCAATACATAGACACAAGCACAGGGAAAGAGGCAAAATAGGGAGACAAAGGAATACATTCCAAGTGAGGGAACAGGACAAAACACCAGAAAAGGAACTAAGTGAAACAGAAATGAGCAACCTACCCAACAGAGACTTCAAACAAAGAGTGTTAAGGATACTCACTGATCTTGAGAGAAGAGTGGATGAACTCAATGAGAATGTCAACAAAGAAATGGAAGATATAAAAAAGAACCAATCAGAAATGAAGAATACAACACTGGAAATGAAAAATTCATTACAGGGACTCAAAAGCAGAGTAGAGGATACAGAAGAATGGGTTTGTGAGCTGGACAAAAGACTAGAAGAAATCACCCCCAGCTGAACAGGTAAAAGAGAAAAGAATTAAAAAGAATGAGGACAGTCTAAGGGACCTCTGGGACAACATCAAGTGCACTAACATCCATGTTATAGGTGTCCCAGAAGGAGATGAGCAAGACAAAGGGACAGAGAATCTATTTGAAGAAATAATAGATGAAAACTTCTCTAAGCTAAGGCAGGAAACAGACATCCAGATACAGGAAACACAGAGAGCACCAAACAAGATAAATCTAAAGAGGCCCACACCAAGACACATCATAATTAATATGTCCAGAATTAAAGATAAAGAGAGAATCCTCGAAGCCGCAAGAGAAAGACAAGTTACATACGAAGGAAACCCCATAAGGCTGTCAGTTGACTTCTCAGCAGAAACCTTACAGACTAGAGGAGAGTGGCATGATATATTTAAGTGCTAAAAGGAAAAAACTTACAGCCAAGAATATTCTACCCAGCAAGGTTACCACTGAAAATGGAAGGAGAGATAAAAAGTTTCCACAACAAGCAGAAATTAAAGGAGTTCATCACCAAGAAACCAATATTACAAGAAATGCTAAAGGGAATTATTTAAGGGGAAAAGAGAAGACCACAAATAGGAAAAATTATCTACTTCCATGATAAGAGGGTAATGGATAGAAATGCACAAAAAAGAGGTTACATATGATATCAAAAACATAAAGTGTGGGAGGAGGGGAGTTAAAGAGTAGAGCTTTCAGACAGAGGTCTAACTAAAGAGACCGTCATTTCTGTATATGGACCACATGGTAATCACAGACCAGAAACCTATAATAAACACACACAAAACTAAGAGAAAGGAACCCAAACATAACACTAAAGAAAGTCATCAAACCACAAGGGAAGAGAGCAAGAGAAGAAGAAAGGAACAGAGAAGGACCACCAAAACACTGAGGAAGAAAAAGTTAAAAAATGGCAGTAAGTACATACTTATCAATAGGTACTTTAAACGTCAATGGACTAAATGCTCCTATTAAAAGGCATAGGGTGGCTGATTTCTTAAATCCAGTTTGGCTAAAGTTGTCACTTAACTGGTTAGGTCTTTTATGTATATGCTGATTATTAACGTGTTTTTTTTCTACTATATTCCTTTCAATTTATGACACTCCCATATTCTCCTTTCTCATATATCTGTTTACTTATAGTCCTTCATACCCTTTAAGACAAACACATTGGTGAGCTGTCATGTTCTTTTTCTTCCCTCCCTCCACCATGTTGATGTACTTCCTGGTTCTCTTCTCTTCAATCAGGCTTTGTTTATTTTTAAGACATGGGGACACCTAATCAAATTCAATTTTCACTCTTACTTTTGGCTTGCAGTATTTCTTGACTTTGTATTATTTTTTTATTGAATATTACTTCCAGTAGATGTTTCTGTATGGGTCTTTGTCTTGCAAAATTACTGAGGCCTTGAATATCAGGGAATAGTTTTTGAGGCCCTGATGTTTAAATAGCATTTTGGCTAGATTAAAAATTCTACTTTCAAAATTATTTCTTCCCTCAAGGTACGTTGACAACCTCTTCTGATAGCCTTGGGCTACATATGTTTTGAAATTCAGAATCTGGAGGCTCCAGAAAGACGTTAATACATCTACTTAAAATACTATATTACTAGAAGCCCTGGTAGGATCTGGATCATCACTCTAAAATCAAATGCAGTATAATTTTGGTAACAAAACATATGAATGTTGAAATTCAAGTGGAATGAATAAAGATTATGCATAGCATCCTACTAACTCACATCTGGTTTTATTTTGCAAATAAATTATGTTGTCAGACACGCACAAAAAATAAAAATTTTATTTAAGAAATTTTCATTTTTGAAATAGATATGGAATTTTCGACCAGTAGTTTAGTAAAATTACTCAATTGTCCCTCTGTAGGCAGATTTGCTATTGAGAATTAGTTTCAAATTGATCCTTGAATCTTTATAGTTGACCTGCTCTTTATTTCTGGATGCTTTCAGAGTTTTTACTTTGTTTTTAATATTCTCACTAGAATGTGTCTGTGTGTGGATTCATCCTTCACTCTATGGGCCTGACCAACCCAAAGACACTCATGTTCTCTCAAGAACATGAGGAACAGTTCACAACCCTAGGAATCTGTACATCCCAATTATACAAAAAGTACATAACGCATGGTCCCTAAACTAAAAGAAATGTGAATTTAAACAGAAAATTAGGATCCATAACAGGCACTGAGTGCCATCAAGGAAGTGCAGCAGGTGCTAAGGGGCCCAGAGGAGTGAAACTCAGTTCGAAATGGGGACTCTGGAGATTTCCAAAGACAAAGCCTCAGTTGAGTATGGAAGGCTGTAAGAAGGTAGTCAGAGGAAGAAAGGTGCGAAAGGCTTTCTAGGCAGCAAGAAAGGAATTAGTAAAGTCATGGAACATGAAAAGGCAAGGTGTGTTGTATATTTCTGGAGCGTGAGGCATAAGATATACAAAAGTAGCTAAAGTAAAAAAGATACAGATTATTCAAGGCTTTCCAAGCCATGATAAGGAGAAGACATTTTTCAAAAAGAAAATGGGGAATTATTGGAAGATTTGAAGTGAGATAGAATTGTGGCTTTGTAGAGAGATATCTAGCTCTATGCAAAGAACTTATTAAAAAAATTAAGCTGGAAGGAGAAAAATCAGGCAACTATAGAAATAATTCCGGTCACTAAATATTATGATCCTGTACTAGGGAGCAGGTAGAAGTCCAAGAAAGAGATGGTGATATGAGCAGTTGGGACACAGAGAACATGGTCCAAGCTCCAGGGAGGGATGATGCTAATTAGAGGTGACTAAGGAAGAGCCAAGTGGACTAGGGCAGGTATCCAGCATGGTACTGTAGTGCTGTGGAAGAAGGATATTCACATAAGGTGAGAGGCTGCAGCCCCTTTTCCATTTTACACATAGGTCACTTCAGCCACAGTGGGTGTCGGAAGAGTCAGGAACCAACAGGCAGACATTCACAGATAGATTGTAACCGCAAAAAATGATGGGAGGAGGAACCAGGGACTTTGACGCTACGCGGTCCATACTCTACACAATTGCCTGTTTCCAGACCTTTTTCTACCACACTCACCTCCAACCCAACTCAACTATCATCAGTCAAAGGGCAGAATATTTTAGAAGTTCCAAATCAGGCAGTGCACAACCCATTTTCCATGATAACATCTGGTAATTAAGTCCCTCTTTGTCACACACACCCGTGGACAACACCTTCACATGGACAACTCACTCACACAGACATTGATAGTCTTTTAAATTGTCTGTGTAAATGTGCAACACTGTGTGTTATATTTCTCTTGTAGGTCATCCATAACTTGAGAGATGGAGAATGAATGCAAGAAAATTGTTCTGCTTAAAGGATTGGAGCCCATCAGTGATTATCATTTCAGCATGGTTAAGTCTTTATTGGCCAGTGATTTACAACTGACTAGAAAAACTCAAAATAAATATAATAAAATTCAGATTGCTGACTTGATGGCAGAAAAGTTCCGAGGGACTGCCAGTGTTGAGAAACTAATAGAATTGTACAAAGACATAGACGAACTTAAAGATCGTGTCAAAATTCTTAAAAATGAGATATCAAAAGGTAATGCATGAGAATCCCTCACACTCTCTGCACCATCCTCAATATGGACAGAACCCAGACTTGTAGTTAACACATCCCTTTCCCAGTTTAGGACTCAGTAGCCATGGCACTGTTAGTCCTGCAGAGGTCAAGTTGGCAGCTTAGGGCATCACCTTTACTACAAAGAGGTCTAATGCATTTCAGAGGGTATATTTTGGGGATGAGGATGAAGCGATAAAGCAGGAGTTGAGGAGAAAGGCTGAGGCTTTCAGTGCATTAGAAGGGTTAGAAAACGACAAAAAAACTTTTAAAAAATGTGAGTTTTAAAAATATTTACATCAATTAAAATATATGCTCTATTAAAATATTTATTCCACCATTATTAGTAACAAATATGAGGCAGTAGTTAAATAAAAACCTACCTCTCAGAGATGTGAAGAACTTGTCTCTTATAAAACCAAAGGATTATAAAAACATATTTTAAAAATGCCAAGTCCGGCATCACCACTTTGTCACCTCACTAATTACATCATATTTCTTTTCTCTGGTTTCAGCAATTGAAACAGATCTTTTACAGAAGATGACTCACCATCAGCCGCATGAAAACTTTAGATTCTTAAAAGGAAAGTGTAGGATAAGTGGTTGGAAAAGGGTTTGACTGAGGTACATAGGAGTCCAGAGGACAGGACGGGTGTGCTCATTGCACATGGGATGAGAAAGGAACCATTAAGGAAGCATGAGACAGTGCTCGTCCCTGTGTTATCTCTACTGGCCACCTGTGCCCAGCCTGGTTAATGCAGTACAGGCAGACACAAGCATAAGTAGGCCCACAAGCAGGAGCTGAGAGGAAATAGTATTGAAAGGGCTTCAGCTGTCTTAGACCAGCTCCTTTGGATTTATTGTTTTCTCTTTTACTGCATCAGTTCTAATGAGATGGAAAGCAAGAGGAACAACCCCAGTGGAAAAAAGCAAGGAGGATAAACCCAGTACTGACGAATCTACAACCACCACAAGCAAAGGTTTTGGACCTGAATCAATCAATGATATGCCTATGTTGAAGGTAGGATGGCCAAGGTCCCACTGAAGAGGTTTCTTCTATGGCTCTTCTATTTATTACCTTCCTATGAACACTTAGTTCTTTATTCATTTCTCAACATGAAAATAGAAGAGTCAGAGAAAAAGAGATTCCAGGGGCAGAGTGAAAATGAGGTTCAGAGTGAAAATGAGGTTCATTAATAGTTCCTGGTCACCCATTATGTTTCAGAAATACTCTGCACTTTACTTTATGTAATATAATTCCCCATGATGAAATATGAAATCCTGACCCCTCTTTTAGATATGAACTAAAATGGCAATCAGATTAGGTAAACAGCTTCCCAAAGGCTACTCAGAGAGGCTAAATTCAAACTTAGATTTCCTAAATCTGAGTTCACTGCTCCTGTCATCACCACAGAGGTGAGTAAAGGAGTGACAGGTATAAAATCTACCCCACCATTTATATGAAGCAATCATATATGTGCACTGCTTACCTTCTGGCTACTTCTTCAGAATGTGGACTGTATGTAGCTCCCTGGAGTTCTCAAAGACAAAAATTTTAGTATATTAGAGCCTAGTAATGAAAGCTGATATGTTTAGTGGCAGAAATGTGTTTCATCTAATGCTGAAAACAATCAGGAAAAAAAATCTACTTTCAGAAAAAGAAAAACAGAACCACAAAAACTGATGAATCTAAGTTGCAGCTACCCCAGGAACAGAGTCAGCTTGCAGAACCTTCGGTAACCAGCACACAGTCAGCTGAGAGCCTTCCCCAGACTCCTCAGATGCCTCCACCAGCCCCGTCCAGCAGTTCATCAACCAAGGTACCATCTTCCCATTCCCAATATTTGTCCCTCCTTACAACATATTACAGAGATCATCATGACCTTGAAAGAGCTTCTCAGTAATCCCTCATTAGATACGATTTCTTTACATTGTAAAATGAGTCGTTAATTTATCAATATAGATATCGATATCTCAGTGTATTATAAGTCCATTGCTTCTGCAAGGTGTGAGTTTATGAAATAATTCTTGATCTCAAGAGGGTTACTGTCTTGTGTTGGTCCAGAAAGAGGGTATGGAGGGTAGCCAGACAATTATAGATGAAAATACAGTATGTTTATCCCCTACATTCTAATTTCCTTTCATCCTTTCTCCTTACCCATACCTCTGGATTAATTTTCAGTATTTTACGTTCCTTCACATGTCAGGAGTTTTGGCATATGCTGTTTCCATGATTTGGAATTCATTATTCCAGTCTCTTCACTGGCCCAAATATATTCCACCTTCAGGTGCCAGACTGAATCCCTTCCTCAGGCAAGTCCTCACTGATACTCACATTCCCAAAAAGAGATCAGATATTCACATTGTTTGCCTTCACGTGGCCCTTTACTATTCCTTTGTAGTACTTATCACAACTATAATAAATCTACATCTTTCTTCTCTACTAGACTATAAGCTCAGATTATAGGTACCCTTTCCCAGGGGAAGACGAGACAGGGGTGGGAGAAAGTGAGTACATATCTCATGCATCAACTCCTATCCCAACCTGCCTTTTGTTTTTCCCTGTGGTTGCATGCCACACTGCACAATGAAGCTTGTATCTGAGGTGAATGGGCAGGGAAAGATTGCCCCAAGACAACATAAAGGGTAGGCAAGAGCAGAATTTAAATCGCTATTCTCTAATACAGTTTCTCAACCAAGATCCATGCTGCCCTCAGGGTACCTCCCCACCACCACCCCACACACACCACTTGAAGAAAAACTTCCTTTATAAAGGGACTCTCAATTTTTGGTTTTGTTTTCTTGTTGTTAGTTCCAAGAACCCACATTTCTGCTGATAATCTCTCCCAAAAGATAGGAGAGATGGATTTCTAGGAGCCTGAAGAGCAGATGTCAGGAAGCTATTTGTATATTTGCTTGATGAGAAAGTCATAGTTAATAACCATCTATAAGCACAGTCAACATTGTGCTGAGATTAGCGTCCGTTATAACCTGGGAAGGTTACTTACCAAAACAATAACCCTTAGAGTTATGCATGACCAAGTTGGCTTAGGCCAGCGTACTGCAGATGTAGAATCTGGATTCCATCCCAAACCAATGAAATTTCATCTGAGCTTTTAATATTTGCAGAGTGAAATTTGTAATCCTTATTGAGGTGGGAGAGAGTAGGTAGTACAGGTATCTGAACGTGTGCCATTATTCCAGAGAAAATTGATAAGTTAATATCCTGTTTAAAAAAGAAAGACAAAAAAGAGTTACATGTTGTGTTCTTTGTGATTTTGAAAATTATTATCCAGAAATAGGGAAAAACATCTAATTTTCTCCAGAAAAGGAATGACATAACCACCAAAACTAATAACACAAAAATGAAGATGCTATCCCAAGAACAGAGTGGGCTTCCAGAAACCTCAGAAACAAGTTCATGCCCAACTGAGAGCTGTCCCCAAATTCTCATATGCTTCCACCAGCCCCATCCAGGAGTTCCTCAACCAAGGTACCCACTTCCTGTTCCCATTCCTTGTACCTCCACACAATGTAAGTACAAGGATTATCATAATCTTGGAAGAGCTTCCCATCTAACCTCCCACAATACACAATTCAATTATTAAATATAATCACTCATTCATTTATCAGTGTATAATTTGAGATCCTACTAGATTCTAATTCCTTTGCTATTTACAAGGCACATGTTTATGAAATAATCTTTGATTTTAAGAGGGTTGCTTTCTTGGGTTGAGTAGAGATAGAGGGGGAAGGTGACCAGGCAAGCAGAGATGAATGTGACTGTGTTCATCCCCTTTCCTTTCTTCCTTTTCCCCTTTGTTCACTGACCATACTACAGGATTTATTTTCAAAATTTCTTGCTCCAACCCATGTCAGATGTGACATATACTCATTTTTTGTTTGGTATCATTCGTCCTGGTTGACCACTGGTTCAAGTGTCTTCAACCTTCAGGTGCAAACCTGAATATCTGCCTCAGGCAGGTCCACATTAATGCCCACCACCCAGAATGCGTTAGATATTCCCATTGTTTGCTTTCACTGGTCCCTTTATTTTTCCATTTTAGCATTTATCACCACTGTAAGAAGTGTACCTTTTTCTTCCTTACTAGACTATAACCTCAGATTATAGGTACCATTTCCCTGGGAAAGACAAGACCGAGGTGGAAGTGTGAGGGCGCACATCCATGCATCAACTCCTTTCCTAGTATGTCTTTTGTTCTGCCTGGTATGACCCCTGTGGTTACCTGCACAAAGGAGTACAATGCCTATTTCTGCAGTGAATAGGTAGGCAACTTGAGGAATAGGCAAAAGCAGCATTTAAATCATGATTCTCTAATATAGTTTAGCACTCAACCCAAGAGCTACTCTCTGACCCAGGCTGAAAGCCCCCAACACCATCCCACAGATGGCAGTTGAAGCCAGACTTCCTATAGGCAAGATTTCTCAAGTTTTGTTTTATTATTATTGTTATTACTGTTAGCTTCAATAATTCATAATTCCCTCTATAGTCTCTCCGGTTTTTATTTGTGGGACAGAGGTAGCAATCTTTGTTGCCTCTAGGCCCAGGTGGCCATTGTCTAGGCATTGAAACTTAAGGTCCATTGTCTCTCTGCTATGACAATGACATATGTGGACATCTCAAGAGAACTCTCTTTCTGTGCATATAGGCTTGGAAGTGACACTTTCTAAGGTCCCATCTGCCTAAATACATGACATAGTCATTTCTACTCCCATAAAAATCATTATGGCTTCCTTGAAACATCCTTTAAGCATTAGAATCTCAGGGAAGCTCATCTGTGTCCTCAGCCTCATACACCTAAACACACCATATAGTCATTTCTTCTTGGGGTTTAGCCACCTCCATAGGAAGCCTGCAAAAAGGGTGTCTGACCACTCCATGATTCATCAAATGAGCAGGAAAGCCTTGTCCTTATTCATCATGGAGTCTCCTAACTATTTTCTCTATAATATGCACTCTGTTTGCTTTTGGGATTCAAAACCAGGAGGAGACTAATATTATCTTTGATTCCTCCTGCTTGTTTCCTACAAAGTAAATAGTACAGAATGGCATGTTCAAGAACAGGAAGGGGTGGTGAAGGATATAATCTGAAGGAAAAAATTCAATTACCATTTTTAAACAGTATCCAACCAAATAGTATATTTTAGGCATCTAAATCCTACTTTCATGATGGAAGCTGTTGGTTTAACTAATTTTGAAAGATGCTCAAGGTGCTTTTGTCAATGAAATTAAATTACTACATGTGTAAAACATCTGTAGAGGAGGACGAAATATTCCTCTACCCTTCTAGGTTCTTCTGGCTGATCTAAGAATTAAATTGACATGAGACAGAATAACAGGCGAAAATCAAGCAACTTTAACAACATGTATGCATGGGATAAACCCCGGAAAACTGAGTGACTCACCAAAATGGCCAAAGCCATCATCTTAAATACCATCTTCAGCTAAAGCCAAAAGAGGATTTTCAGGGTAGTAGTTTGGGACTTCAAAGGGGAGGAAGGTAATCATTCACGTGAAGATGGAAAAGCAAATGTTCGGTTAACAAATGTTTGCCATGCCTTGCAAAGACAATGAGACAAGGAGAAGACTTTGATCAAACGGGCCTTTCTAGGTTCCTCTCCACTACCACAATAGTTATCTATAGTATTAGTTCCTTCTGAAACTGGTCTTCTATCTTAAATGCTTTTACACGATTGGAGGGAAGAACAAAGTTTCTTCCTGAGTCTTTTGTTCCTAAAAATAACCAAGCCAAAGAGACTCATTTTGAGGTAACAAATTCTGTACCCTTACATGTCTATGGATCAGAGCATAAATACAAACCCCTGCATTGACCATGAAACAATAATAACAATCTTGATACTTCAATATAGTGAGCATTTAGTGGTGCTGGACTCTAAAACCTGTGATCTTTGTGTACATTATGTCATTTATTCCTTACAATACCACATGAGGGTGCTGTTGTTAGTCCCATTTCACATAAGAGAAAACTGAAGGTCATAGAGGTTAAAAATGTTTTCCAAGATCACACAGAGAGTGAATTGTAGAGCCAGGATTCAAATCCAGCCTTTGAATTCTACAATTTGAGCATTTAGTGGCATATAATTATTCCAGAGTCAGAATACAGATTTTACCGTATCTGGAATTTATTTTTAAAAATTTATCATTAGACAGTGTTATGTCTTGGGTTTGTCTCCATAACCTAGGCTCTGTAAGCCTAATGAGGAATGAGGTGCCACGGTGGTCAGAGAGTGTCCTAATCAGAAAGCTGCATGACAGAGGGAGGTATTTCAAGCAGCTTCCTCATCTACAGCTTTATCAACAAGTGACACTTTATGAATTAGACAAATGAATGCTAGAAGAGGTAAGGACTGTGATAAATTTATATTGGATTAGAACACTAGAAATGGGCTTTCCTTAGTGAACTCGAAGATACGCAAGATAAATGATTTTAGAGACACTTGTGGCTCTTGCTTAAGCAATTATAAAAACCCAGGTACTGGGGATGCCTGGGTGAAATCTTGAATGGGTCTGTTTCTGGTTGAGAACTCAGAAGGATTTGGTTGCCTGATGACTACATAGAGAGCAGAATCCCACCTCTAGAATTATGAATTTGAGGGAATTTCTCTAGTATGGTGATAAACAAAGCTTTCAGACAGTTGGAGACTTGGTTCCCTTGACCTGGAGAACAGATGATAGAAACTGATTTGGTTATTTGGTAAATATACAAGGTAGTAAAAGACTTTTAGTTAATAAAACATCCATAGGTGCAGCTGATGCTGTTCTGAGACTTGCTTCCATTATAAGCCTGGTAGGATTTTCAACCAATACATAACTCCAAGTGTTATCTTGATGAAGTTGACATAGGGCTGTTTGCCAGTAGAGGTAAAGCCAGAATTCCATAACAGACTAATGAAAGTTCAATTACTTGAGGTTTTAACATTTGCAGAGTGAAGTTAGTAATCCTGACTGGGTTCCAAGCTGGGAAGGTGTTGGGGATATCTGAAGATGTGCTATTATTCCAGAGAAAATTGTAGGAGTGAAGATCCTCTCCTATGTCTGTGTGTGTGTGTGTGTGTGTGTGTGTGTGTGCGTGTGTGTGAGAGACAGACAGACAGACAGGCAGAGAGACAGAAAGAGACCATGAGTAGGAGAATGTTGTGGTTCACTTGATATTGAAAATCATTAATCAGGGAAAAAAAATATATATTTTGCTTCAGAAAAGGAAACACATCACCAATAAAACTGAGGAATCCAAGAGGATGAAACTGTTCCAAGAGCAGAGTCAGCTTCCAGAATCTTCAACAACCAGCACATGCCCAACTGAGGGCTGTCTCCAAACTCCTCAGAAGCCAGCACCAACCCCATCCAGCAGTTCCTTAACCAAGGTACCAGCTTCCTGTTTCCAATATCTCCACTTCCTGCAATATAATGACAGGGATCAGTAGAACCATGAAAGAGCTTCTCACTAATCCCCTACTATATACAATTCTTTCTTTAATTAAATCACACAATTTTTGTTAAATATATATTTTGAGATGAGATTGTACCCTATATGTGAACTCCAACTCTTATTAGGCACCACCCTCTGTATTAGGATAATCTATGACCCAGTGGGTACCTAATCATCCCTAGTCTCTACTGGGTATAATTAGCCCTTTATTCGTTTAATTTTATTTTTGTATTTCTCTCAATACACAGTGAAAGACGCAGCTCAGGGTGGAATAGGGTGGAGAAATACAGAGCCAGCCAAAGCAATATCACCAATTCTTACTCTTTCATATTTTTTTGCTGAGGAAGATTCGCCGTGAGCTAACGTCTGTGACAATCTTCCTCTGTTTTGTATGTGAGCCACCATAGCGTGGGCACGTACAAATGGTGTAGATCCATGCCTGGGAACCAAACCTGGGCTGACGAAGCAGAACACACCAGACTTACCCACTAGGTCATGGGTCGGCACCCCTCTTTCATTTTTCATTTCATAAATAATATCATCTTAGAAAATTTAGGATGTGTAGATGCATAGAAAAAGTAATTAAATTTTAACTTTTTGAAATCTCTCCTCTATCAAATGCTACATTTTGGTAAATACTCTTTCTGATTTTACCTTTTCTTATTTATATACAAAGAATATCATTCTGTCCCAATTTGGATCACATTACACACATTTTTCTATAGCTATGAGCCTCTATCCAGGACATTTTCAAATTAGGGAAGGTCATGGGATACTTCCAGTGAGTGTTTTACTAACACTTTCCCAACACAGCACTGCTTTTTTGGAAAGGGGTTTTGTGATTTGGGTCTTTAAATTGTCACCTCGACCTGGATCATTTTCAGATGAAATCAATGGTTTCTGACTGGAGGGAAGCATTCTTCACTCTCAGTGATACTAAGGATGACTTATTTTCCTCCCCATTTATATCTTACTTTGCTCACTAAAATGAGTTGATGGGATAAATTAAGATTGTTTTTCATCTGCATCTCTATTAGGATTCACTACACAATGGCATTGCTATTGCACACTGCCCCTATACTCTACATAGCTCTTCCTAGGAGAAATACTTTTTTTCTTGGGTTAAATCTTTTTGAAGAAAAATATTCTTCCTTGCAAACTTATACAAAATGAAGAAAAGAAATAATATTGCTGTTTAAATCTTCTCCATTTCTTCTATCAGCTAAGTTATGTCATGTCGGCCATATTTGTCTAGTTTTTTTACAAGTTCATCCAATTAGGGTGTTCCTTGAGGCTCAACATCGAGCCTGAGAAGGTTCTCACTAGAGAATATTTCTGTATTCCCTTTCTAAATGCTTTCCGGTTTTGGTGTGTACGTTTAAGTAGAAACCAAGATTGAAGGCTGTACCTAAAGAAGCTTCCAAAGAGGAGAATTTCCAGAGCGGCCCCAAAGAAGTGATGGTACTGAAAGCCACAGAACCATTTACATATGCCGTCAGCGAAGGGGAGAGAAAGATGTTTCATGCCACAGTGGCTACTGAGAGTGAATTCTTCCAAGTGAAGGTGTTTGATGTCAGCTTGAAGGAGAAGTTCATCCCAAAGAAAGTCATTGCCATATCAGATTATATTGGCCGCAGTGGGTTCCTGGAGGTCTACAATGTCTCACGTGTGTCTGATGTTAATGCTGACCGAAAGATGGAGGTCTCAAAGCGACTCATTACAAATGCTACTTCCACTCCTAAAATCATTCATCTGTACTCGCAAGCTCCAGGAACATTTGTGAATGGAGTGTATCAGGTGCATAAGGTAAGCCCACACCATTATTTTGTAATATTTCTTCTGCAGGCCCAGAATTTAAAAGTCTTAACTTGCCATTTGGAGCTTGATTAATGTGCCAAACATGGAAATTTAGGACACTCCTGTCCAGGGATTGTTAGGTGGAGTCCTCTCATTTCAGCACATGGGAGAGAGACTCTCTGAACATTCCTTTTCCCACCATGACAACTTGCAAGTTCTTTGGAAAGAGATTCGGCAGAAACCTTGGCATTTTTTCAGCTATGATTATCCGTTGATAGTCAACCTGCTCCAGGACAGTGCAGACTTTATATCAAGAGACAAATCCTTATGATTTTGTTTCTTTCAGTTCTGCCTCATCTGTTTCAGTGACAGCTTGACTTACTTGTGAATAAAGAATTGCCCTCTCAAGCTTGAATTCCGGTTGTGACAACCAGACTAAGAAGTCAATAGACTACTGTGCCCTAGAATGCTGCTGTTTCCAACAAATACCTAAAGTGCTCTTACCTCTTCACATTCATTCATCAAAAAATTGTTGAGCAAGGGGTCCACCTAGTGGCGCAGTGGTTAAGTTTGCGCACTGTACTTCAGCGGCCAGGGGTTTCCAGATCAGAATCCCCGGCAGGGATCTGTGCACCACTTATCAAGCCATGCTGTGGTAGACATCCCACATATAAAGTAGAAGAAGATGGACATGGATGCTAGCCCAGGGCCAATCTTCCTCAGCAAAAAGAGGAGGATTGCCAAAAGATGTTCGCTCAGGGCTAATCTTCCTCACCAAATATATATATATATATATATATATATGAAAAAATTCTTGAGCAATTGAATTTGGCATTAACTAATAAGAAATATGGATATTGAAGAGAATAGAGCAATCAATTTAATGTAAATTTATAAATATGGACAATGAAAAAAGAATGTTGATGAATTCTAAGAATTAGGGTTATATTTCAGTCTAAACATAGGAAATCTAAGCTTAGCTGACGGAAATTTTTATATGAAGTATTGTTTCATATTCGCTTGTATACGTCTTCTAGGGTGGCTCTTTATCCCTGTTGTTTTCTGCACACTCTGTTTAAATGGCTGTGCACACCTATGCATTTGTAGAATTAGTGAATAAAGTAAATGAGATAGAAACTAGAATCATGGGACTAGATAATCTAGATTCAAGATTTGGGCCTGTTGGA
The DNA here is from genome assembly GCF_020826845.1 of Diceros bicornis minor. Classification (NCBI taxonomy): domain Eukaryota; kingdom Metazoa; phylum Chordata; class Mammalia; order Perissodactyla; family Rhinocerotidae; genus Diceros; species Diceros bicornis. Next base: position 63,747,941 of record NC_080743.1, read on the forward strand.
AAAGAATGAATAAATGCAGAAGATAGAAGAAAGTATTACATATTGATATAGCAATCTACTGAATGAAGACTTGCAACAATCTTTATCACACTGATAATGAAGCATGAAAGGGCTTTCTTCTCTGTTCTCAGGCACCAAAGAAACCTGTATAGGTTATCATATCTGACTGTATTCAAGTTCCTTAAGAAATATCAGCTATTCTGAGATGGAAGCAGGAAAAATTAGGAAGTAATGAATTTTTTTAGAAGAACCAGGCAAATAAAGACCTAAAAGAAGGAAAGGTAGACACAAGATTCAAAAGGGGGAGTTTTCTGGACGAGATATCTTAAGCTATTTGGTACCTGTAATACTGGACTTACAGCTCATATTAACCTGTCAGAGACAAAAGTTTCCACTAATCCCTGTATTTCTCACAGATATGGAAACCTGATCCAGTTCTCAAAAGATGGATGCTAATTTTCTTTGCAGAAAAGAATGTGGAATAATTTCCTATATTACGAAATACAAGATAATACAGGGAAGATGGAAGTCATGGTGTATGGACGACTGGCCAAAATCAACTGCGAGGAAGGAGATAAACTTAACCTCATTTGCTTTGAATTGGCATTAGGTGAGAGTAAGAGGCAGCTGAGATCTGTAATTCACAGTTTCATCAAGGTAAGATCTCCTGGGTAACATCATTCTTCTAAAGTAGAATTAAAAAAAAATCTAGACTGCTGCTATTATACAGACAATCCATCGGGGCTAAAAGAACCAATCCTTGCCCTTTTGAATATAAACTGTCTTTTCATCATTCTTTTTTAAATAAAGAAGCATATCTTTCATCATATTGAAGAGAGAAACTTCAGAGAGGCATTCAAAAGATATGATACTTAAGCTAAATATTATAGAATTGGTTGATTCTATCAAAATGGAGATTATTTAGTAAATTTGGGCTTCATTAAGGCAGATTTGTTTCAAATACTGGTCCTGTGATTTGCTGATTGGCTTAAACACTAGGAATCTCAGGTTCATCATCTATTAAATGGGGGAAATATCTTCCTTCTCAGAGGATGGTTAGCAGAGCTCCTACCAGATTACATGATCAAGGTTGCCCTTGAGCATCTCAGAACACAAAGTTACCTGCCTTTAGTGAGATAACTGCGTTTAGTGTTTGTTGCTGTTGGTCAACAACAAACAGAGGTGGTTGGTTCTACATGACAAAGTCCATACTACGTGTCACACACAGAAACACGCTCACACTCACCCTCACACACACACAGACTTGTATGGGATTCTTGGGACACTAACAAAGGCTAATACTGGAATGCAAACAGATCAGAGGCAAAGGCTGACATATCCAGGTACTCAGAAATGCACTTGCTCTTGGATCTTTCCAATTCTCAGGACCATCAATGAAACATTCCAACCCTTCCCTCACACCAGTGCACCAGGAATGCCTTTTGTACCTTTTCCCCACTTTTTTTTTTTTGTGTGAGGAAGATCAGCCCTGAGCTAACATCCATGCTAGTCCTCCTCTTTTTGCTGAGGAAGACCGGCTCTGAGCTAACATCTATTGCCAATCCTCCTCCTTTTTTTTTCCCACAAAGCCCCAGTAGATAGTTGTATGTCATAGTTGCACAACCTTCTAGTTGCTGTATGTGGGACTCGGCCTCAGCATGGCCTGACAAGCGGTGCGTTGGTGCGCGCCCGGGATCCGTACCCGGGCCGCCAGTAGCGGAGCACGCGCACTTAACTGCAAAGCCACAGGGCAGGCCCTCCTCCACTTTTCTTCTCAGTGAGAAGTTTCCCCTCAACTTGACATGGAATACACCTGCTCCTTCCTCTCCCCTGTTGTTCTCCACACCTCCTGCCTGTCCACATATACTCATGCTGGGTGTGAGTGAATATCTCATTTCCTGGCCCCAACCAAGAGGAGAGGTTGGTGACTCAATAAACAGGACATCATTAAATGAGATAGGTGAGAGTGAGAGAAGAGTGTTTTAGAAAGGAAGAGAGAAAGGGATGCAGCCTGTGGCAAAGAGAGGCAGTATGAGTGAAGGGAGAATTGTATGATCAGGTGCATCTCAACTGGTCTATCTTTATCTCTTTCTTCTTCAAGGTCATCAAGACCAGGAAAAGCAAGGACACAACTACTCAATGCTGATTCATATATGAAAACCTCACTAGATTTCTCCTTCTTAAAATGTGAATGCCATTAATAGTGATGATAATGGAGATAAGATTTAAGTACAAATATATATATATATATGTGTACACAGTACATATATATGTATGATATACAACAATATATATACCAGGTATTAATTCTTGGAAATGGGATGTAACAGGTGTTTTTCATTTTCTTTTTTATATTTTTCTGTACTATCTCAATGCCATATTTTCCATCTGTAATTTTTATAATTTGGAAAAAATTATAAACATCATTTATTTCTTTAATGCAGTGTTTCCCCAGGAGTCTAATTTATTGGTGAATTGCTTAAAAGCAAATAGTCTGTAGCCTGCAAAGCACGGTGGGGCACACAGGGCCCAAGGAATGTTTGCATTTATACTTTGGGTATGATCTTTACAGGATAAGACTCTGGTCAAGGATGGACATTTTGAAAAGGCTATGCTCTTTGCAAAGAAACGCAGCAAGGGGGCAGACAGCTGAAATGCAGTCTCTGCTTCAATTGCCAAGCCTTGTGTCCTAGGAGGGGGTACTTTAGCCCACAACAATCAATATCTTTTCACAATTGGTCTCCTGGAGGGGACATAATTGGGCAATTTGTCTGCAAAATAAGGCAGTTTCTCCTGATTAGCAGGAAAACACTAGCATATGTTGGAAGCAATTCCAGCCCTGTCTGATTTGAAATAACCGGTTCCACTCACTTACTCAAGTACCAAGAGCTCTGTAGCTCTCCAACCATATTTCCTCATCTCAGATTTCACGTATGTGGATTCCATCAGGAAGTTGCCCCGGGTAAAGACCTGTATTAGGCAAACACTGAAGAATAATGATCTCGCTTTAGAGTACAATGGCAGAAAGTAGACATCTAAAACTGAAATTTACAATACATTTAATGATCACATATTTGATACCTGGTGTTTTGCAATTATTTTGTGTCACTTAATCTTCATACTAGCTCTGGAGGGTTGATAGTGCTCTCCTTTTTATTCTCTTAATGAGAAAAACCATGAACAGAGAAGCTAAATCACTTTCCTAATGATTCAGGACAGTTCCATCATAACAAGAATTTCCTTCATGCTACTTGTCAACTCTTCCCCCAATTCCAAGCTCCTGGCAACCACTGATATAGTTTCTTAACTTACACTTTTGCCTTTTCCAGACATTCATAAAATGAAATTAAAAATATATATAGAATTTTGAGTCTGGCTTCTTTCACTTAGTGTAGTCCATTCAAGATTCATCCACGTAGTGGTGTGTACCAGTTTATTCCTTTTTATTGCTCTGTAAAATTTACTTGTGTGGATCCACCAAAATTTATTCATCCATTCCCCAAGTGAGGAACAATTGGGTTGTTTACAGTTTTGCATACTTATATTAAAATTGCTGTAAATATTCACATGCAGATTTTTGTGTGATCGCACGTTTCAGTTTTGCATACTTATATTAAAATTGCTGTAAATATTCACATGCAGATTTTTGTGTGATCGCACGTTTCCATTTCAATGGGCAAAAAACTTTTAGTGAGATTGATGGTTCATATAGTAAGTGTATGTTTAAATGTATAAGAAATTGCCAAATTGTTTTCTAAAGTAACTGTAACATTTTTTCATTCCCACCAACAATGTGTGAGAGTTTTAGTTGCTCTGCATCCTCCTCAGAATCTAGCATTGTAGGTGTATGTTACCTTAAAAAAATATCTGCCAAACTCTTTTGAAAAGTGGGGTACCATTTGACATTTCTGCCTGCATTTTATGACAGTTCTAGTACTTCTACATCCTCGTCAGCCCATGGTATGGTCAATCTTTTTAAATTTTACCCATTCTAATTGGTAGATAGTGGTATCTCGTAGTTTTAATTTGCATTTCCCTAAAGATGAATTTCATGATCCTCTTTTTATGTGCTTATTTGCCACCCATGTATCTTTTTTTTACCTATTTTTAAAATTCAGTTGTTTGTTCCCATATTATTGAGTTTTGAGAATTCTTTGAAAATTCTGGGTACAAGATCTTAACAGCTACATGACTAGCAAACATTAAATCCCAATCTATGGCTTGCCTTTGTGTGCCTTCGAGGTATCTCTTGAAGAGAAATTTTCATTTTGATGAAGTTTAAATTATCAAAAAATTTGTTCTCTGTAGATTGTGCTCTCTGTGTCATATCTAAGAAATATTTGCCTAAACCAACATCACAGAGATTTTCTCTTGTGTTTTCTTCTAGAAGTTTATAGTTTTAGGTTTTATACTTGTGTCAATGATCCATTTTGCATTAATTTTTGTATAGAGAGTGAGGTATAAATCAAGTTAATCATTTTATTGAAATGAGTGTCCAATTGTTCCAATACTATTTGTTGAAAAATTATCCTTTATTGAATTGTGCTTGTACTTTTGTAGAAAATCAATAAATTGCATATATGTGGCCTATTCTTGGACTCTCTACTGTGTTCCATTGGGTCTCGTAGACGCAAATAATCAATAATCAATCTATAAATCATAATTGGGATGAGTTTATTACATGAGCCTTTCTCAGGACCGTACAGCCTGAGAGAATGCCTTCACCAAAAGAGGAAGCTCTCTGAAGAAGTGAGGTGTACGCTGTGGTTATGCTGTCTTGGGACAAGGAACATACATCAAATATGACAGGAATATCTCTTGTTACCACAGTCATGAAGATGTTTTGCATCCTCAAGCAGGTCAGTGGTCACAAGATGATCACAGCAGGTCACAAGATGTACACAGTAGGTCAGTTTGACCCTTAGTTTCTGGGAAAGAATGATTACCTTGAACGAAATGCTGAAATGGAGGGAGGCATACATCCCCATCTTTAAAGACATCATTCTTTGCTTTGTAAATGTTTAAAGCAGGTGTACAATGCATGATTGACAGGCCACGTCAGGCCTTTCTGGAAAAACAAGGTCAGGCTGAATTAGTTTTAAACCAAATGGCTTTCTCATATAGCTCAGTATGTATACTTTTCTTATTGCTTTTCATTTATTCATCAGTTTATATGCCTATTCTTTCTCCAATATCACAAAATTATCTTATTATTTATATCCCTTTTATAAATATTTTGTATCATTGCCTTAGAGTTTAGAATATACATCTTTAATTAATCAGAATCTACCTTCAAATATTATCATGCTGCTTGACATGTTGCTGTGTAAGGACTTTCCAACACTATAATCCTAATTCCTCCCTCTCATATTTTGTGCTATCATTGTCAAATATTTTACTTTTATTTATTCTATAAACATACAATATATCACTAATATTTTTTTTTTCAGATTTTGGATTAGCAAACTATGAAGCCCCAGACCCCTACCCCTATCTTCTTAGCTCAGGACGTTATGTAAGCCTTAATTGCTGGGCTGTCTATGAGTCTCATATCTTTTATGGGACTCCTGTAGGTACACAATTACATTTGTTTTTCTCCTGTTAATCTGTCTTGTGTCAAATTAATTATTATACGAGCCAAAGAACCTAGGAGGGAAGAAGGGAAAACTATTCCTCCCCTACAGCAATCAAGGACAAGAAATGATTCACAATCAAGTCCAAGTCAAAAAGGAGCAGGGTATTGATCAGTTATCTAGAAGATTGATAGTATTTTAGGTTTAATTTAATGGACTAATGAATATATATTTATGCATGGTTGGCCAGATTGAAGGCTCATCACTAGGGTAAAGAACGTGTCCTTCTTATCCAAGGTCATTTTGGGCTTGAATTTTCCAGGAGGACAGATTCTCCTTATCAGTTCCCCTGCAACTAACCACAGACCAGAGTGCTTCTGTTAAGGCTCCTGGAGGAAAGGTCAGCAGGTTCCCTCTCTGTGGTTCCTCTGGTCCTTTCCTTGACCAGAAGAAGTAGTCACAGAAGGTTAGTTCCTCCGAGGCTCAGAGTCAAAATACTTTTTATTTCTCACTTTTTTTTTTGTGCTAGAAAATAATGTTTAATATTTCAAACTGAAAGAACTGCACTTTAGGAAAACATGCAATTCATTTTGCACGATTTTCAACATTATTTTCTCTTAAAGGTTTAAAAATAGAATTGTTGTCTATCAGTTTGACTTTATTAAAAACTAAGGGCTATATCTCACTTCTAATAAATTTCCTCATACTAACTCTGTCTTCTGTTTTCTTCTTTTAGTCGCAATTCCTTAATCTTGCCCTAGTTATTGGTCTTCCAGGTCAGTTAGTCTGGTTTATCACTCAGCTACAGTAATTTTGCATTCACAACAATAGTCACTTAAAATAAAGATCATATATATAAAATACAAAAATAACAGAGGGCAAACATTATTTGTGTATGAGGTAATTTCTTTTTCAGAAGCTACGAGGATAAAAGGAAGCTGAAGTAGGAATGTAACCGCATCTTGAGAATAAAAACCGTTTTAATGTATTTCAGTTTTGCCACAACAACTCTGTGGCTCTTTAATTTTTGGGAGTTTGTTTCAGTTTTTTCTATATAAGTAGACTTTGAAATGAATTTCTGAAGTCTCTTCAAGCTCATAGTGGAGAATAAGCTATTTTTGCTAATCACTATAAAATTGTATATAGAAACTTACCTTCTGGAGTACAAACAGCCCATTCAGAATTGTTCCAGGGGGTTGAGTTGGAAGCTTATTGATCTTTGGGATTTCAACATCTTTTATTTATATTTATTTATATTTATTTATTTATGTTTTTTTTTGAAGAAGATTGCCCCTGAGCTAACATCTTCTGTCGATCTTCCCCTTTTTCTTTTTTTCTCCCCAGAGCCCCAGTATGCAGTTGTATATCCTAATTGTAGGTCCTTCTAGTTCTTCTATGTGGGACGCCAACTCAGCGTGGCTTGAGGACTGGTGAGTAGGTCGGCGCCCTGGATCCAAACCAGTGAACCCCAGGCCACCAAAGCAGAACACGTGAACTTAACCACTGGGCCACCGGGCCAGCCTCTCAACAGCTTTTCTGATAAAGTGCTTTGGGACACTGATCTGTTGGTCAGATCTAACATCAACCATAGAGAGGCACTATTCACTTCCAGGAAATGAGTGCGCCAATAATATTTTGATGTTATAATTATTTTCTTTGGAGTGAATTTACGTTTTAGATCTTTGCTGAAAACTTTCACAGAAAAGAATTCACGCTCAGTAGCCACGCTAGCATGAAAGATCTCTTGCTTCCCTTCTCGGGTTTCAAATTTGAACGGCTTCATTTCATTCCTTTCACCACTGTGACTGTCACAGGGCCTTTCTTCAACCCTTCGTCCCAGATAGATTCCTCCTGGGCCGCCATCTGTTTCTGCTCAGGCTGAGGACAACAGAAGAAAGACAACAGCTTGAGTAAAGAAGGTACTATTGAGGGAATCTCACTTCACTCACGATGTTAAACCTCACAAAGCCAGCGATAGATAGATGGAATCAAAGAAAAAGACATATAAATGAGTTAGGAAGAAATTTGAGATTTAGAATTGTCTAGATAGAAAGAGAATGCAGAGGGAAGATTTCAAGTCTGGTGTTCAGATGAGACAGCATAAAAGGTTTTGGAGGCAGACTCCCTGATCTGAATCTTGGCTTTTCTTCTACATGTAAAGAGCCCACCAGATCTCTGAAGCCTTGCTAACTAAGGCAAACGAGTGAATCTCATTCTGTCTTCTTCTGTCAACTCCATTATGGCACAAGATATCCTTGTTCCTCCACCCAATACTGTCTTGAGTACTCATTTTACTCTGGTATAAAAGTAAAGGAGCTCAGTGGCCTGCACAGAGCTCCCCAAATTCCTAGAGATGGTCCTGTGTGTAATGAAATTACAGATTATGTTAAATGTGAGTAAAAGGAGTGAGGTACAGGGAGAATTAAAAAGGAGATCCTATAAGTGAGGTACAGAGATCCTATAAGTGAGGTACAGGGAGAATTAAAAAGGAGAATCAATTCTATGTTTAAGAATTTATCCTTAGAAATAATGAACTATGCACAAAACTTATACCAAAGAATTATATCTTGTTATTTGCAATTATAAAAAATTGAAATAATTTAAATATCCAAAATTAGGAAGTTAGTTAAATAAAATATGGCAAAGTCAGATAACAGAATACTATACTATACATATTAAAACTGCATTACAAGTATAATATGATAAAGTGTTATAATCGACCCCAAAAATGGAAAGGATACCAACAGAATAAATAACGTGTTTCTTTTTGGATAAATAAACAATTAATCACACACATAAACATATTAAAAGATATTTAGCAACATCAAATATAGCTATCTCTAGGCAATAGGATTATAGGTAACCCTTTTCTTAGTAGCTTTTCCAAAGTAACAGAGTTAAGAGAATTGGGGCAGTCTGTTTTAGAAGCAAATGCTACTTTTAAAAAGCAACTTGCTGTCCAGAGTCAAAGGGGAATAGAGAAAAAACAGAGGCATAGAAGGCCACGTGTAGGAATTTCTGAGAGGGATCTCTAATGGGACCTGGAGTGTGGGAAAATGCCTATCCATAAGGAGACCCTGATGGACAAGGCAACAGACTCTATTTGAAACAATTCAGGAAAATGTCAGCTTCACTTACGTCCATTCCAAGATTTCTTCTCTTTGGTATCACGTATCCATAGTTGAATAATGCATATTTCCATTACCGATGACCACAAGGCATCACTTATACCTGAATCTTGTCTCTCTGACAACACCAGAGGGTTCTGGGCTAAGCCCAGAGAGAGCGGCTGCTCTAGACAAAGAGAAGGTAGTAAATATAATCAGTTTTCTTACTTCAGACATCTATAAAATGCTATGATACCTGCCTCACAGGATATGAAATTGCATATGTGTGGTGAATTTCGTGGTGAGTCTCTCACATATTGCCTGCTGCTCCACTTCGAGACCAAAGTAATCCTTCTTACAGAAGCCAAGACCCTCTCCAGGCATTACTCTTGTCTGAAGAGGGCTGCCTCACCTTAGTCAATGAAGGTGTATAAAGGTCTCCCCCCTGCATCCAAATCATGACACTCTAACAGGCATTCCCAGATCCTGAGCTCCCCGTGAGGTTGGCTGAGGTCTTTGCTGCAACTGCATTGGAGTGGAAACTCTCCCTCTTTTCCCACTTCACCCCTCACAGGTACTAATCCTGAGGGCAATCTAAAATACACTTCCTGAAAACAACTGTCTATCCCAGAGTTTTCTCTTACAGAATCCAACCTGTAAAAATGTGTTGAAGTGACCAGGGCCTGACAGAGATTAGGAGCTATCAGTAGGTGTTTAATCTGATGAATCTGAAGCAATTTTTCTTTTTGTTACCTAGATACTCTTTTTATATTATAGCCTCACTATCTTTACTTGCATGCTATGAGATAAAGAACAGAGGGCTCCAATGTGGAAAATGGCAAGAACCGTGACTAGAGGAAGCTCTTACAAAGACCAAGCCACTGTACCTGCCCAAAGACCATACTGTACTTGAACAGTATGTTGCTCCATGACACTGTTTCTGGTAGCTGCAGAGGCTCCAGGGCTCATTTCAGTTTGACTTCTCTCTTTCACTAGCTTTGTTCCTTTTTTCCCTTTTTATTTCTTATCAACCTACTAAAAGTAAATAAATACACATTAACCCACCAGAGATGAGCATATGCAATTGAGAAAATTTAAATATCATTTTCTCTCAAGAATGAAATAAAATGTATCTTGAGTCAAAACCTGTTTTGGAACTTTGCTTACACACACACACACACACACACACACACACAAGTACAGGTGCATTAGCCTATTGTGGTGGTAGGTTAAATACCTTCAAAGATATGAAAACAGAAATATAATGATACATAAAGAGATTCTGCTGGGACAGTTGTGGGCTTGGTTATTATGAACAGACCTTGGCGTGAAAAACAAGTACAAAATGTGCAATAAGTTTATTTATGAGAATACTATTCACAAGCAGTAGGAAAACACCACGAAAGGAAAAAAAATCAATGAGCCAAGCTCCTCAAGAGAAAAGTAATGGTTGAAAAAAAAAGTAGACAACATAAGCAAACCCACATATGACAAGATTATGGAATTAGTGGTCATGGATTTTAAAATAACTACAATTGTCATGCTAAAGTAAAGGAATGATGCACAAAACAGTGAGAAAAATGAATCATTTCAACACAGAATTGCCGTCTGTAAAAGAAGATCCAACTGTATGTTATAGAGATGAAAATGAAATATCTCATAATATTGCATGGATTGAAGAGATGACTCAATATAGCAGAAGACAGGATTAGTTAATTAGAAAACAGGTCAATGGAAATTATTTAATCAGAATCACAGGGAAGAAAAACAGAATGGAAAAACAGAAGAGAGCGTAAGAAATATGTAGGTCATGTCCAACATGTCTTGTTTGTGATTGGAATTCCCTAAGGAGAAGAGAGGAAGAATGGTACAGAAGCAATATTGAGGAGATAATCACTGAAAGTTTGCCAACACTGATGAAAGGCATCAACATACAGATTTCAGAAGCTTACTATACCACAAGCAGAAAATATACAAAGAAAACAACTCAGTACATCACAGTCAAACTACCTAAAAACAAAAACAAAGAGAAAATCTTAAAAGTAGTGGGGGAAAGACATATGACATTAATAGGAAACGCAACAAGACCAATAGCTGACATTTCAATAGAAAGTATGAAAGCCAGAAGATATTATAAGCACATCTGTAAAGAACTGAAGGAATAATGCTGAAAATCTCAAATTTTATACCCAGTGAAAATATCTTCAAAAATGAAGGCCAAATACAGATATTTTCAGAGAAGATCTAGGAGAATACATTATAGTCAAAAATCTACTGCAAGAAATAATAAAGTTAACATTTTAGGCTGAAAGAAAGAAATGCTATAAGGAAGCAAGAACTTCATGAAATAATGAAGAACATTAAAGAAAGGCAAATCTATGGGTAAATATCAAAGAATATTAACAGTTTAACACCACAATAATGATGATGACAACGATGAGAGTGATGATGTTTTCTTCAGTTTATAACAAATAGAAGTAAAATATATAATAATAATAATAGCACAAAGGCTAGAGGGAGGTGCACCAGTTAACTTTTGCTGCATAATAAATCACTCAAAAACTTGGTGGCTCAAAACAACAAAAATTTATTATTTCCTATAATTCTGTACATTGTCTGAGCAGTTCATCTGATCTTGGCTGGCTCAGGTGAAGCTGAGTGAACAGATTGCCTCACACACATGCCTGGGATCTGGCTGAGATGGCTGGGAAGACTGTGATGACTCAGGCCTCACTCCTTGTGGTGTCTTATCCTCTAAAAGCTAAGCAAGGTTTGTTCGCATGAGGGCAGAAGGGTTCCCAGGAATGAGACAAGGCAAGCTGCAATGTACAAGTACTTTTCAAGCCTCTGCTTTCATCATGTTTACTAATGTCCCATTGGCTAACACAAGTCACATGCTTATGCCCAGATTCATGAGATTAAGAAATGCACCTTCTGACATGTATCTGCTCCATCACAGTGCAAGGGTATGATAGCCATTTTTACAGCATACTACAACATCAACTCATCAAAAGATACCATTGAGGGTGAGAAAAGCAAGCAACAGAGAATACATAAATTTCCGTTTATTGACTGGGATAGTGGTGTACCCTGGTGGGTTCACTTTTAGATAACTTATGTAAAAATATAAAACAAAGTATTGCTATCCATAATATAAATAAATCCCGTAAATACAATTTTAAAAGGAAGACAAACCACCAGAAAAGTGAACAAACACTTGTTGATCACTTTATAAAATAAGATATCCAAATGGCCAATAAACATATAAACATATGAACAGTGTTCGACCTCAAAAGTCATCAGAATAATTCAAATGAAAATGATATTGAGATACTCTTATAAATTGTAAATATTTATTAAAAATGAATCAGATTTTTTTAAATCTGTGAATTAAATAGAATTTTCAAATTGGTACACCACTTAGGAAAATAGTTTAGAACTATTTGCTAAATTCAATATATATTTATCTTACCATCCAGAAATTCCATTTACATGTGTACAACTAAGAGAAAGATGCACACACACAATAATATATATATATATATAGTGTATAGCATATGTATATATATAGTATATGTATAGTATACTATGTATAGTGTATGTATATAAAAAGACGTATATAATCTTTGTAATATTTATAATGAATATAAATGTTCACAGTGGACATAAATGTTCACAATGAACATAAATTCACATATGTTCACAATGAACATAAATGAAACATGAATAGTGGTACTATTCATAATGGCCTCAAATAACAAAAACAGTAGACTTTCCTTCATATATATATGTGAGCTAAATATTCAAATAACATATCTATACAAGCTAAAAAATGAAATATTATACAGCAATAAAAATGAATAAACTATGGCTACAAACTACAATATGGATAGAATTTTGCTAACACCATTTGAAAAAAGGAGACAGATATGAAATAGTTTGTATTGTATAATTCCTTTTATATTTAAAAACAGGCAAAACTAATCTGTAGTGTTAGAATTCAAGATAATGGCTATCAGTGAGTGTGAGTCTTGGAAGGGACACAAAAGGGACTGCAGAGATTCTAATAAAATTCTATTTATTGACCAGGGTGGTGGTGTATTATCTTCTATTTACTCTTTGATAATTTATTTCTCTGTGTTATTAAAATTTGTGTACTTTCTGTGTTTGTGATATATTATGATAAAAAGTAATATGTACGTAAATATATATTTATATATACAATGTGTGTATATATGTTTATATATGTGTATTTCACCTTGCTATCCTTAATTACTTCGATGAAACCAAAGCATCTTCCCTGATGATGCTGACTCATTAATCTTTCATTTCCAATCTATCAACAACTTGTAACACTTCTTCTAAAATCTCTTTCCATTCAATATATTTCCATCTATTTCCTTTTGATAACTTAATCAAAACTGCTATTACCTCTTCCAGACCTACGGCAATAGTTATTCTCCCCAAAATCAAACTGGCCCCTAAATTTTTTTTCCCCACACAAATCCACAGCAAGCGCATCAAAATGCAAACCTGGTATCATGCCCCTGCTTGAACCCATCTGAAAACTTCTGATTTTTCTTGAACAAAGACAGAATTCTAATCATGTTCTAGAAGGCTTTGCATTGTCTCTCTCAAAGAGCATCTCATACCACTGTCTGGAGATTCTTTGTACTTTAGCCACACTGGCTTTCTTTCATGTCATTAAGCAAGTCAACACTTTCTGCCACAAGGCCTTTTTCACATGGAGTTCCCTCTGACTGAAGACAACTTTCACTCTTATTCATTTCTCAGAGTTTAGCTCAAGGGTCACTCCTCGAGAGAAGCCTCATCTGACCAACTCCAACTCTAACTCCTGGCCTTTGTTAGGTTCCTTTGACACATGTCCTTGAGGGATCATCTTCCTTACTCTCAGAGCACTTAAGTCAGTTCATTACATTCATTCGTTTGCTTTTAAGAAAAATATCTATCTCCTGAGGTAGAGCATAAGATCTACAAAATTTGAATTTGTTTTTAACTCCCTGTTTTATCACCAGAACCTGCAAGAGTTCCTGTTACCAATTAGGAACTTAATGGACATTTACTGAGTGGACAAATGGACGGCTGGGTGGATGGCATGCTGGCTCCTCACCAATGCCACCATAAGGCAGCTGTATAATCTGGCTTATGTCCCCCAAGCCCATGGCAAAATTACTTTTCATCATGAAAAGCCAACTTCCAGGCCTGATTTTAAAAAGACCAAGTATCAAGATGGCCATGTTCAATTATTTAAGACACTCTCAGGCAGAAGAGAGGGTGAGAAATTATCGGATGTCATTTCTGATAGAAATGAGAAGTTCTGGGCTAAAGTAACAAGGCAATCACTTTGAATTTACTAGAAAGAAGAATGATTTAATGACTAAAGCTGTTTAAGAGTACAATGAGCAGTCTTACGAGGTAAGGGGTTCTCAGTCACTACCTTTCAAAGAATACAAAGTGATTGTCTCTTCAGGGATATCTAAAGAGATCACCTCTTAGGAAGAAGTAAAATTAACCTTCCAATGGTCAGTTATTTCCATGGTGCAGTTTTTTCAGAGAGGTGTGCGGATAAAGGCTCCTTTCTGTGTTGACAGTATAGGAGAGGAAACAGACTCAAGAGAGGCCAAGGGAATCACGTACCATTCTACCACATCACATCAGCATTTTTCATCTTACACTTAGCAGTACCAAGGAAACACTCATGGAAGTGCATATCTGCCCACCATATAGCTTTCATTTTCCTTAATATTTGCATGCAGATTTTTAATTCATTCTTTCGTTTATCATTTCCAACCTTCTATTTTAATCTTACAGGACTTTTATGCACATTGAGCACATTCTCTCTCTGCTTCCTTTTTCCAGGCTTAAGTGTCCTCATATTTTTTCTCTCTCTCTTTCTATAAAAGCCTGTCCCATCTACTGATTATTGACTCTGTCTCCATTCAAGATTTCTCCGGATACCCCCTACTTCACAGGAGATGAGGTTGTGCAGAAAACATCAGATAAGCACTCTGTGTGCAGTCATGCAACGGTTATGCAGAAAGACCTTTCAACAAAGAATGAAAGATGAAACCTACAGGAAGCAAAGCAACAACTAGCTTCCTACTATAATAGTTAAGGGCAGCATGGAGAATAGATACATTTTTCCATCCATAGTAGGCCCAAGAATGACCTAGGGTGGAATTTTAGAGCTATTGTAAAGGAACTTAACTGACTTATGCAGGACTGTGGCTTGCTTCTTGCAATTACGTGCAATTACTGCTCCCTTGAGGCCATCTCTAAGAGCAACACCTTCTAACTTCAGAGAGCTGAGAAAAATATAATGCAAGACATAATCAGTCCCTTCTCTCAAGTGCCTTAGATAACACATAACCGTATCTGTATAACTGTACAGCACTATGTGGTTATATCATCGCTTACATGGTCTCATTTAGCTCATAGAAATCCTGTGGGAGAAGCCATGTTATCTTGCCATACACACAAACACATACAATAATATATAAAAGCTATCCCAATTTTTGCTTTAATTTAGAGTTGAACTCAGAATTTTAAAATTGTTACATCTGACATTGGCTGAGGAAAAGGAGAGACCATGCTAGTAGGTATTTCTTCCACTAATTTTCTGCTATATTGCATGTCAATAATTCCTACTTTTTTCCTTTTCTTCTGACTCTCATGAGGTGATATCATAAAGATTTCAAGAGTACAGGAACATTTATTTGGGTGCATAGAAGCTTCTTCTCTTAGGCCAAAGATTCTTAGGCCCAAACCTAAAACAAACAGGAAAAGAAATTCTGTATTCAAACACCATCTCTCCATCACTTGTAAATTATTTCCCCCTTTTCAATATATCAGCATCCAAAAGCAAGACAAAAATACTGAGAAATCAAAGTTCCAATTCGATTTGTAGTTATTGCTGAGTAAATTTCAGTAATTATAGATTTCAGTAATTTATGGTAAGAATCCCAAAAATTAGATATTGAGGATTAGTTGGAAGTTCACTATTTGCAATGGTGACGAATCTCATCTCCAATTTTAGTATAAAATAATAGAAAAATTCTTGAGAGCAAAAAAGAGGAAGTCCTGAAATAAAGCAGAGTACAGGCATTCCCGTTCTACGAGGACAGTCAGAGAAGCCTTTCTGGAGAATGGCGTACCTTAGATGAAATGACCAAATAGAGGATGGAAATACTAGAGATAAAGGCAGAGAGGTGGGAAAGTATGTCTTCTCCATTACAATGAAGGTGAGAGAAGAGTAACTGGGATGAACCAGAAATTCCATTTGGTCATGTACTTTCCCTGTGCTGTGCTATGAAGATGAGATACATGGAGCCAGTTCTAGGCGTGTACATGGGACAGAGCTAATCTACATAATCCCTGATGTTTTCATAGTGATTCACTCTCCTTTCCTGTCCCAACACTGAGTCTCATCCTTATTCTACTCAGAGTGGAGAGATCATCCATAGAGCTACAGATGCCCTTTCCACTACTAGAATTGTTTGGATGTTATGGTATTGTTTGGGGGGAAAAATAAAAGTAAAAATGAGAAAACTGAGACATAGACTGCAAATGCCAGAGAAGAAGAACTAGGTGGGAGCAGTGTTAAAGTTGGAGAGGAAACAATGCCACCTTATAATTTAACTGACTTCTCATTTGGTGTCAGCGCCCCAACTTCCCCTCATCCCAACGAGTCTATGGAATTTCATCTTCCTATAACCCTATAATATAACAATAGAATCACCTTCTATAGATGAATACGAAGAAGACTATCTGTGAAATACAAAATAATACAGAAAATGTTGAGGAGGAGGGGAAGGCAGTTGGCACGATCCAGTGGGAGGACGTAGACAAACATCAACTCTTCTGCTTTCAACTGAGAATAACAGACCAGAGGTTGAAGCTTATATCTGAAATTCAGTTTTCTACAGGTGAAAGTTGGAATGAAAAACAATATTTTTCCAAAGAGGCAAAAAATTCTGTTCAGACTTGGGAAAAGCTATGTTCCTGTGGTTTTACATAAATTCCAGTGAGACCACCAGGCACACGAATGCAAACAATGTACTACAGTTTTAAATGGGGAATATTGTTAAGAGATATTAAGGAAATAACAGTCATATAGGCTTCAAAAGGATTTGAAACGTGCTAAATCATAAAAGATTTGTAGAAATGAGCAGCATAGGAAAGTCCTTTTGCTTAGTGGTCAAGAGCAAGGGCTTTGGAGGAGGATAGAGCTGGTTTGAATCTGGCTCCATCATTTACCAGTTGTACGTCATTGGGGCAATAGCTTAGAAAGTCTTCTCTAAAATTGAAAAAGTCTCTACTCCACAGGCTGATTTGAAAGTTAAATGAAATAGTACATATACACCATTTATCACAGTCCTGGTAGATCAAGACAAATCAGTAGGCAGTAGGTAATATTCTTCTCAGTAAGGTAAAGAAATTGGAAATACTCAGAGCTGGAGGAAAGTCACATGCAAATACTCAAAAGTGTGCAACAACGTAAATAGTTTTCTACAACTGAAATTCTGCTATATGTGAAGGGGTATGGGAAGATTAGGCTGGAGAGGTATCACAGGGTTTGAGAGTAAGCTATCTTACGTAAGAAACAGAGAAATTGAAACTTCATTGCCAAAAGTAGGTAAATAATTGAGAGGTCTTATGTAGAACAATTCTTGAACATTTTTGGAGATTAGTAAAAAAATATTGTGGCAATTATCCTGGGGAATGCTTTAGGGTGAGGCCATGTTTGGAGGCAGTAGATGAACTAGAAGCAGCAGTGTACTGGAACATACTCATTCCATGGCTATGAAGAACTAATTGTTAAACATTCAGGAGTTTTTCATACAGGAGGTTAAACATTGGGCATCATGAAATCAATCTAGGTAGTCGTATCTATACCATGAAAGTGGCAAATGTTACCAAAAATTAAAGAATTTGTCTACCAGCACAGCAGGCAGTTTCAGAATTCCAAACAAGAAGGGGAAAAGAAGGAGACTTGGAATGATATTTAAAATATATATATTATATATATATATATATTTTTAATGTACATCCTCAAGTGTTTGTGACAAACTAAGTGATGGTGGTGAGAAAGATGAGAAATTTAAAGAATATTCCCAGGTTGCTGACATAGGCAACTAGACAAATGGTGTTATGGTCCACTAAGACTGAGAATGCAAGAGAATAAAATGTTTCAGGGAATAAAAATGTGTGAACCAAAGTTGCAGATAATACAGTGAGAATGAGAACAGTTGAACAGAGACTCAAAGGAAAACCAGAAATGATACATAATAAGCATCAAAAAGAAAGAGTTTAGTGAGGTGGACGTTTAACAGAGTTCATACCCAACACAAAGGAACAAGTGGGTACCTTAGGCGGGAATAACTGCATCTTAGAACAAAAGATACCTGTCTTTATTATAATACACATCCTTGCACACATGATAAGGACGTGGTTGTATCTTCATGGCATCACACTCTCAGTCTCATACACATAGAAACACACACACACATGCACACACACATGAGGTTCTTCGTGGCATTCTTGATAATGCTCATGAAAGCTAACATTTCAATGCAAATAATTCACATAGAAATATTGACATTATCAGACACTCAGACATGTACATGCACATTAGTTGTTCCACTTCTCAGATCCCTTAATTCAAGAATTCCTATATTCTGTCTGTAAACCACAGTAATTGCATTGAGAAAAACCCTTGCCCTATGGCCACTCCTCTCTCTTTTCTGCCCCTGTTAGGACCTCCCTGCAATGCTATGCACTGGGTGAACCAGCACCTTACCCTCTCCTGTGCTTCGCCCTTATCTCCTTTGTGGAACTTCTGCCCCACTCCAATGTGCCCATAATGCACATGAATATATCTCTTTTCAGAGTCTAAATCAAATTGGGAAAAAGTGCAAAGGAGAGTCATGTATGAAAAGAGATGGGTGAGAGAGAATGAACTGTCTTTGAGAAGGACAAGGGGAATTATGGGGCCTATGGGAAGGAGAGACAGTTCAGTTCAAGGGAGAAATATAAGCAGAGATAATGTCTTCTTATCTCTCCTTCAAGGTCATCAAGACTAGAAAAGGAAGAAAGGACCAATCAATTTAAATTTAAACCTGGAAGTTGAAGTAAAGAAACCCTCTACCGAACAATTAGGAGGTATTAATAATGATTTTGTAAATGTTGAGACATCCATGTAAACAATAGATTCAGTAGAAAAATTCCAGCATATTAAGAGTTTTGTATGTGAGTCATGGATTGCTTTTTTTTTGTTTCCTTCCGTATACTCTTTTTTATTGTATCAGAACATTGTATTTTGCATCTACAATGTGCATAATATAGAAAAAATATATTTCTTTTTTAAAGGATGTCATTCTCCAAAAGTGCCAGATATGGTCTCTTTAATCCAGAAGTGAGCTGCTTGAGGGTGGCTGATTTGTGTACTGTGCGGCACACAGGGTGGGGCACACATTGCCTCATCAATATTGGATTATATATTCTGAATGTGATTTCCAGAGGACAAAGTCCTAACCAGGACTCTGCCTAAAGTTAGGCAGGTTGGTCCCTTCAGTTGATGGAAGGAGAAGAGGGAAATCCAGGCTATGCTAGAATTGTCAAGCCCTGTGCCCTGGGGAAGGGGTACATTAGTTCAGAGACTCTTAATTCCTAGCATATCATCTGTGTATTAGAAAAGAAAAGAATCTAGAATTAGTAACCTAAGCTTCTACCTTAGGAAACAGCAAAAAGAAAAACCAATTAAATCCAAATAAAACAGAAGAAAGGAAATAAAAATTAGAGTAGAAATCAATAAAATTGAAAAATGAAATCAAAGAATCAAAAGGTGGTTCTCTGAAAAGGTCAATAGAACTGATAAATCACTAGCCAGGTTAACTGAGAAACAAAGAGAGAAGACACAAACTACTAATACCAGAACTGACAGAGGGGCCAAACTATCGATCTCAGTGACATTAAAAAACTAATAAAGGAATATTATGAAAAACTCTGTGTCCACAAATTGTATAACCTAGATGAAACAGACCAATTGTTTAAGACACAATCCCCAAAAACTCACACAAGAAGAATTAGGTTACCCGAGTAGGCTTGCTGTACTTAAAGAAATTGAATTACTAGTTAATAACCTTCCAAAACAGAAAACACCCAGTCTAGATGGTTTCAATGGAGAGTTCTAGAAAGCACTTAAGGAAAAAATTATACCAATTCTCCACAGTCTCTTCAAGAAAATTGAAGCAGAAGGAATACTTCCTAACTCAGTCAGTGTTATCAGCATTACCTTTACATCAAAATCAGACAATGAGATTATAAGAAAGGAAAACTGCAGACCAATATCTCTCATGTACATAGATGCAAAAATCCTCAACAAAACTTAGCAGATCAATGTCACAGTGTACAAAAATAATTATACATCATGACCATGCAGGATTTATTCCAGGTATGTAAAGCTGGTTCAACATTCAAAGCTCAACTAATGTAATGCATCACATCAACAGGCTGAAGAAGAAAAATCATATGGTCATATCAATAGATGCAGAAACATTTGAAAAATACAACAGTCATTCGTGATAAAAACTCTCAGCAAGCTAGGAATAGAGGGGATCTTCTTTAACTCGATAAACAACATCTACAAACAACTTACAGTTAACATCATAACTAGTGGTGAGAAACCAGATGATTTCCTGCTAAGATCAAGAACAAAGCAGAATATCCCCTTTCACCACTCCTGTTCAACCTCACTTGCAAGGATGTGGAGCAGTGAGAACACCCCTTCACTGCTGGTGGGAATGGAAAAGAGTACAGCCACTTTAGAAGACAGTGGGGCGTTTTCTTACAAAATATACTCCTACTGTACAATCCAGAAATTACGATTATTGGTATTTACCCAAATGAGTTGAAAACTGATGTCCACACAAAAACTTGGACACGAATGATTGTAATAGGTTTATTCATAATTGCCAAAACCTGGAAACAACCAAGATGTCCTTCAATAGGTGAATGGATAAACAAACTGGTGCATCTAGACAATGGAATGGTATTCAGCAATAAAAATAAATAAGCTATGAAGCCATGAAAAGGCATGAAGGAAAGTCAAATACATATTGCTGAGTAAGGGGAGCCAATCTGAAAAGGCTACACACTGTATAATTCCAGCTATATGACACTTTGCAAAAGACAAATCTATTGGAGACAGAGAAAGGTCAGTTGTTGCCAGCGGAGAGGACGGGGGGAGGATGAGTTAGACAGGTGGAGGGTGGGGGGTTTTTGGGGCAGTGAAAATATTCTGTATAATACTGTAATGATGGCTCCATATATAATATATATTTATATTTATATATATATATGTGAATACATACATGTATATAGTCAGGTGCTGCATAATGATGTTTTGGTCAACAACAGACCGCATATACGACAGTGTTCCCATAAGATTAGAACCATATAGCCTAGGTGTGTAGTAGGCCACACCATCCACGTTTGTGTAAGTACACTCTATCACGTTAGCACAATGGAAAGTTGCCTAACGACACATTTCTTATTAGGTATCTCCATCATTAAACAATACATGACTGTATACACACACACACAAACACACACACATCAGTTTTTGCCTCCTGTATCTTGATGTTCTGTTAGGTGCACACACATTAGGATTGTTATGTCTTCATCAAGAATTGACCCCTTTATCATTATGTAATGATGGTCTTTAACCTCAATGTTTTTCCTTGTTCTAAATTGCACTTCATTTGAAATAAACACACCTACTCCAGTTTTTTGTGTTTATTAGTTTTAGCAGTGTATATCTATCTCTACTCCTTTACTTTGAACCTATCTGAGTCTTTATATTTAAAGTGGATTTCTTGTAGAAAATATAGAATTTGGTCTTGCTATGTTTACTCATCTCATTTAATTGATATATTTATATCATTCACATATAAAGTCATTATTAAAGTGATTATTGATAATGGCAGATCGATAAGTACCATGGTTGTCCTCTTTTCTATTTGTTGTGATTGTTCTTTGTCCCCTTTTTTGCTGCCTTCTCTTATTTTAACTGAGCATTTAAAATGACATCCTTTTGTCTCCTTTCTTAGCATATCAATTGTACTTCTTTTAAAATTTTTAGCAGTCTTTTGCCAGTTCCTAAAACACATTTTTTTTTTTGTGAGGGGATCAGCCCTGTGCTAACATCCGCCAATCCTCCTCTTTTTTTGCCGAGGAAGACGGCCCTGGGCTAACATCCGTGCCCATCCTCCTCCACTTTATATGGGATGCCGCCACAGCGTGGCCTGCCAAAGCAGTGCATCGGTGCGCGCCCAGGATCCGAACCAGTGAACCCCGGGCCGCCGCAGCGGAGCGCGCGCACCCAACCGCTTGCGCCACCGGGCCGGCCCCTAAAACACATTTTTAAGTAATCGAAATCTACCTTCCAATAACACTATGTTTCATGTGTAGTGCAGTTATATTGTAACAGAGCATTCTCAATGTCCTCCATCTCATCCTTTATAACACTTGTGTCACTCATTTACTTATCTGTATGCTATAATCACCAAATACATTGTTACCATTATTACTTTAAACAGTTACCTTTTAGATCAATTAAGAATAAGAAAAGCAAAATATTTTATTTTGTCTTCATTTATTCCTCTCTGATGGTCTTCCTTTCTTCATGGAGATCTGAGTTTCTGACCCATACAATCTTTCTTTACCCTGGAGAACTTTTAACATTTTTTTCAGAGCAGGTCTGCTGACAATGAATTCCCTCAGTTTTTGCTTGCGTAAGAAAGTCTTTGTTTCTCCTGCACTTTTGAAGGATAATGTTGCCAAATGCAGAATTCTAGATTGGCGTGTTTTCTTCTTCAACATTTTAAATATTTTATTTCCACCTCTTCTTGCTTTCAACATTTCTAACAAGTCCACAGAATTCTTATCTTTG
This sequence comes from Diceros bicornis minor, assembly GCF_020826845.1. Taxonomy (NCBI): domain Eukaryota; kingdom Metazoa; phylum Chordata; class Mammalia; order Perissodactyla; family Rhinocerotidae; genus Diceros; species Diceros bicornis. The sequence continues at coordinate 63,770,593 of NC_080743.1, forward strand.
TCCTGTATAGGTAAGGTGTTTTATTTTCTTCTGGGTTCTTTCAAGATTTTCTCTTTGTCTTTTGCTTTCTAGACTTTGAATATGATTAGCTTAGACATAAATATTTTGAGGTAATATGCTTGATGTTATTTGAGCTTCCTGTATCTGTGATTTTGTCTGACATTAATTTTGGAAATTTCTTGACTATTATTCCTTCAAATAGTTTTTCTGCTCCGGTGTCTCTTTCTTCACCTACTGGCTTTGCAATTATGCATGTGCTACAATCTTATGATATTGTGCCACAGATATTGGATGTTTTGTTTTAGTTCTTTTTTCACTTTGCATTTCAATTTAGGAAGTTTCAATTGATCTGTCCTCAAGCTCACTGATTCATTCTCTAGTTTCATCCAGCTTACTGAATATGCATCTTTTCAGTTACACTGTTTTTGATTTCTTGAATTTCCCTTTGATTGTTTCTTAGAGTTTCCATTTCTCTGCTTACTTTACCCATCTCTGCTTGTGTGTTGTTTACTTTTTCTGTTGGAGTCATGCTATGGACGAAATATGTCCTCTCAAAAGTCATAAGTTGATGCCCTAACAGGCAGTATTTAGAAAGTGACTGTATTTGCTGATAGAGCCTTTAAAGAGGTGATTAAGGTTAGATGAGGTGAAATAGGTAGGCCCTAATCCAATCTGACTGGTTTCCTTACAGTTAGAGGAAATTGGGACACATAAAGGGATACATCAGAAGTGCACATGCACAAAACAATGACCATGTGAAGAAGCAGCAAGAAGGTGGCCATATGCAAGCCAAGGAGAGAGGCTCAGCAGAAAGCAAACCTTCCAACACCTGGACCTTGAACTTCAAGCCTCCAGAACTGGGAGCAAAAATAGGTCCATTATTTAACTCACCCAGTGCGTGGCATTTTGTCATGGCTTCCATAGCAAGAGGATACCAGCCCTTAAAGTATCAATCATAGTTATTAGAGATGCCCTGTCTGATAATTACAACATCTGTGTCATATCTGAATCTGATTCTGATGTTTATTTTGTCTCTTTAGGCTCTCTTTTCCTTCATCTTTTGACATGCCTTGTACGTCTTTGAAAATCTGGACATGTTGTGGCCTGGTGTGGGCGTGCTGATACAGAGGCTATTGGAGTTCTCCCTGGGGCATGCTAGCCCAGGGTCTGCCCCACCCACTAGAGCCCCGATTTAATTCAGTTCAGCAAGGGCAGGCAGCCCACCCTGGGGACTGGCCCGACCCAACAACAAGCCCTCAGGCAACTTGTGGTCCTGCATAGATTGGTGACTGGATTCTTTGCAGCCTGGCAACTGGCCCACTCCAGTGGGGCAGGGCATGCATAAGGAGTGGGTGGAGAGTGTGGGGTGGTGGTAGAGTGTGTGCGGCTCCTCTCGTGGAGAGACTGGGTCCACTTCAGGAGGTTGGGGTGTGCACACGGGGCAGTACTGTGCTGACTGTGCATGTGGACCTGTTGGTGGTGGGGCTTGTCAGCTGCAAAAGACTTGTGCTTCTCAAAGAAGCACATCCGGGGTTTGCCCCACCTTCCAAAGCCTGAAACAAATGAGTGCTCCTGTGCCTGGGGCCAGCCACATCCAGCTGCAATCCTCAGAGAGCTGACAAGAGACCCAAAGGCTGGAGACTTATAGCAATTGTAAATAACTAAGCCTAAAACATGCCACGTGGGGCCTACTCACTTAAAAGAAATACTGCAACACAAGTGTGATATTAGAACTTGCAGCCAACTGTGCTGGGGCTCGCCAAACCCGATAAAGAGACTGAAGGGCCCACAACAACTACAAGCAGCTGAACATTATAACAGCTAGTCAGGAGCATAGCTGTGCCTCCCTGGGCACCTACAGGGAAAGTAAACACACCACAACAGAAGGACACACGTAGCCCACATAGGGGTCACTCCTGGAACATTCACAACAGAGGGAAGCCCACTGCAGGCCTCACAAGGCATCACTTATGTAAGGTCACCTATCCAAGAGCAGGAGACGCACTGGACCTACCCAATACATAGACACAAGCACAGGGAAAGAGGCAAAATAGGGAGACAAAGGAATACATTCCAAGTGAGGGAACAGGACAAAACACCAGAAAAGGAACTAAGTGAAACAGAAATGAGCATCCTACCCAACAGAGAGTTCAAACAAAGAGTGTTAAGGATACTCACTGACCTGGGGAGAAGAGTGGATGAACTCAATGAGAATGTCAACAAAGAAATGGAAAATATAAAAAAGAACCAATCAGAAATGAAGAATACAATACTGGAAATGAAAAATTCATTACAGGGACTCAAAAGCAGAGTAAAGGATACAGAAGAATGGGTCTGTGAGCTGGACGAAAAACTAGAAGAAATCACCCCCTAGCTGAACAGGTAAAAGAGAAAAGAATTAAAAAGAGTGAGGACAGACTAAGGGACTCTGGTACAACATCAAGTGCACTAACATCCATGTTATAGGTGTCCCAGAAGGAGATGAGCAAGACAAAGGGACAGAGAATCTATTTGAAGAAATAATAGATGAAAACTTCTCTAAGCTAAGGCAGGAAACAGACATCCAGATACAGGAATCACAGAAAGCACCAAACAAGATACATCTAAAGAGACCCACACCAAGACACATCATAATTAATATATCCAGAATTAAAGGTAAAGAGAGAATCCTAAAAGCCACAAGAGAAAGACAAGTTACATACAAAGGAAACCCCATAGACTGTCAGCTGACTTCTCAGCAGAAACCTTACAGGCTAGAGGAGAGTGGCACAATATATTTAAAGTGCTAAAAGGAAAAAACTTACAGCCAAGAATATTCTACCCAGCAAGCTTACCATTGAAAATGGAAGGAGAGAAAAAAAGTTTCCAAAACAAGCAGAAATTAAAGGATTTCGTCACCAGGAAACCAGTACTACAAGAAATGCTAAGGGGTCTTATTTAAGGGGAAAAGAGAAGACCACAAATAGGAAAAATTATCTATTTCCATGATAAGAGGGTAATGGATAGAAATGTACAAAAAAGAGCTTAGATATGATATCAAAAACATAAAATGTGGGAGGAGGGGAGTTAAAGAGTAGAGCTTTCAGACAGAGGTCAAACTAAAGAGAACATCAATTCTGTATATGGACCGCATGGTAGTCACAGACTAGAAACCTATAATAAACACGCACAAAACTAAGAGAAAGGAACCCAAACATAATACTAAATAAAGCCATCCAATCACAAGGGAAGAGAGCAAGGGAAGGAGGAAGGAACAGAGAAGGACTACTAAAACACTGAGAAAAAAAAAGTTAAAAAAATGGCAGGAAGTACATACTTATAAATAACTACTTTAAATGTTAATACTAAATGCTTCAATTAAAAGGCATAGTGTGGCGTACGGGATAAAAAAACAAGACCCATATATATGCTGCATACAAGAGACACACTTCAGACCTAGAGACACTCACAAACTGAAAGTGAAGGGATGGAAAAAGATACTCCATGCAAATGGCAATGAAAAGAAAGCTGGCATAGCAGTACTCATAGCAGACAAAATAGACTTTAAAACAAAAACTGTAAATAGAGACAAAAAAGTGCCTTACATAATGGTCTAGGGAACAATCCAACAAGAGGATATAACACTTGTAGATATCTACGCACCAAATGTAGGAGCTCCTAAATATATAAACCAATTATTAACAGACATAAAAAGAGAAATAAACAGTAACACAATAATAGTAGGGGACTTTAACACGCCACTTAGACCAAAGGATAGATCATTCAAACAGAAGATCAATAAGGAAACATTGGCATTAAATGACACACTAGAACAGATGGACCTAGTAGACATATACAGAACAACCCATCCAAAAACTGAAGAATACACATTCTTTTCAAATGCACATGGAACATTCTCCAGGATTGATCACATATTAGGCCACAAAACAAGTCTACGTAAATTTAAGAAGGTTGAAATAATACCAAACATCTTTTCTGACCACAACGGTATGAAACTAGAAATCAACTATAGAAAGAAATTCAGAAAAGCCACAAATATGTGGAGATTAACAAAATTTTAATAAACAACGATTGGGTCAACAAAGAAATCAAAGGAGAAATCAAAAAATACCTGGAGACAAGTGAAAATGAAAACATGACATGCCATAATTTATGGGATACAGCAAAAGTGGTTCTAAGAGGGAAGTTGATAGCAATACAGGCCTATCTCAACAAACAAGAAAAATCTCAAATAGACAATCTAACAATGCACCCAAAGGAACTGGAAAAAGAAGAACAAACAAAGCCCAAAATCAGTAGAAGAAGGGAAATAATAAAAATCAGAGCAGAAATAAATCAAATAGCAACTAAAAAACAATAGAAAAAAATAATAAAAGCAAGAGCTGGTTCTTTGAAAAGATAAACAAATTGACAAACCTTTAGCTAGACTCACCAAGAAAAAAAGAGAGAAGGCTCAAATAAGTAAAATCAGAAATGAAAGAGGAAAAATTACAACAGACACCTCAGAAATACAAAAGATTATAAGAGAATACTATGAAAAGCTATATGCCATCAAATTGGACAATCTGGAAGAAATGAATAAATTATGAGAATCATACAACCTTACAAAACTGGATCAAGAAGAAATAGAGAATTTGAATAGATCAATCACCAGTAAGGAAATCAAAACACCTCCCTGAATATAAAAGTCCTGGACCAGACGGCTTCCCTGGTGAATTCCACCAAACATTCCAAGAATAATTAATACCTATCCTTCTCAAACTCTTCCAAAATATTGAGGAGGGGGGGAAGCCCCCTCACTCATTCTACAAAGCCAACATTACCCTGATACCAAAACCAGAAAAGGACAACATAAAAAGAGAAAATTATAGGCCACTATCACTGATGAACATCGATGCAAACATCCTCAACAAAATATTAGCAAATCTCATACAACAATACATTAAACAGATTATACACCATGATTAAGTGGGATTATTGCAGGGATGCAAGGGTGGTTCAACATTCACAAATCAATCAACGTGATACGCCACATTAATAAAATGAAGAATAAAAATCACATGATCATTTCAATAGATGCAGAGGAAGCATTTGACAAGATACAGCATCCATTTATGATAAAAACTCTGAATTAAATGGGTATAGAATGAATGTACCTCACATAATAAAGGCCATATATGACAAATCCACAGCTAATATCATCCTCAATGGTGAAATACTGAAAGCTATCCCTCTAAGAACTGGAACCAGACAAGGATGCCCGCTCTCACCACTTCTATTTAACATAGTATTGGAAGTCCTAGCCAAAGCATTCAGGCAAGAAAAAGAAATAAAAGGGATCCAAATTGGAAAGGAAGAAATGAAACTGTCACTATTTGCGGATGACATGATTTTATATACAGAAAACCCTAAAGAATCTGGAAAAAACTTTTAGAAGTAATAAACAAATATGGTAAAGTTGCAGGATATAAAATCAACCTACAAAAATCAGTTGCATTTCTATACACTAACAACGAAGTAGCAGAAAGAGAAATTAAGAATACCATCCCATTTACAACTGCAACAAAAAAAACAAATACCTAGGAATAAACTTAACCAAAGAGGTGCAAGATCTGTACACTGAAAAACTATAAAACATTGCTGAAAGAAATTGAAGAAGACACAAAGAAATGGAAAGATATTCTGTGCTCTTGAATTGGAAGAATTAACATAGTTAAGATGTCCATACTTCCTAAAGCAATCTATAGATTCAGTGCAATCCCTATCAAAGTTCCAACAACATTTTTCATAGAAATAGAACAAAGTATCCTAAAATTTATATGGAACAACAAAAGACCCTGAATAGCAAAAGGAATCCTGAGAAAAAGAACAAAGCTGGAGGTATCACACTCCTGGATTTCAAAATATACTACAAAGTTATAGGAACAAAAACAGCATGCTACTGGCAAAAAACAGACACACAGATCAATGGTATAGAATCGAAAGCCCAGAAATAAACCTACACATCTATGGACAGCTAATCTTCGACAAAGGAATCAAGAAGATAAAATGGAGAAAAGAAAGTTTCTTCAACAAATGGTGTTGGGAAAACTGGACAGTCACATGCAAAAAAATGAAAGTAGACCATTACCTTACACCATACACAAAAACTAACTCAAAATGGATTAACAACTTGAATGTAAGACCTAAAACTATGAAACTTCTAGAAGAAAACATACGCAGTATGTTGTTCGACATTGGTCTTAGCAACATATTTTCAAGCACCATGGCTGACCGGGCAAGAGAAACAATAGAAAAAATAAACAAATGGGACTACATCAAACTAAAAAGCTTCTGCACAGCAAAGGAAACCATCAACAAAACAAAAAGACAACTAACAATTGGGAGAAGATATTTGCAAACCATTCATTTGATAAAGGGTTAATCTCCAAAATATATAAAGAACTGATGCATCTCAACAACAAAAAAAACTAACAACCCAATTAACAAATGCGCAAAAGACCTGAACAGATGGTTCTCCAAAGAAGATATACAGATGGCCAAAAGGCACAAGAAAAGATGTTCAACATCATTAACTATCAGGGAAATGCAAATCAAAACTACAATGAGGCCCGGCCCGGTGGCGCAAGCGGTTAAGTGCGCGCGCTCTGCTGCGGCGGCCCGGGGTTCGCTGGTTCGGATCCCGGGCGCGCACCGACGCACTGCTTGGTAAGCCATGCTGTGGCGGCGTCCCATATAAAGTGGAGGAAGATAGGCACAGATGTTAGCCCAGGGCTGTCTTCCTCAGCAAAAAAAAAAAAAAGAAAAAAAAAAAAGAGGAGGATTGGCGGATGTTAGCTCAGGGCTGATCTCCTCACAAAAAAAAAAAAAAAAAAAAAAAAAAAACTACGAGATATCACCTCGTGCCTGTCAGAATGGCTATAATTAATCAGACAAGAAACAACAAGCGTTGGAGAGGATGTGGAGAGAAGGGAACTCTCATACACTGCTGGTGGGAGTGCAAACTGGTACAGCCACTACGGAAAACAGTATGGAGATTCCTCAAAAAATTAAGGATAGAACTACCATACGATCCAGCTATTCCACTGCTGGGTATTTGTCCAAAGAACTTGAAAACACCAATGTGTAAAGATACATGCACCCCTGTGTTCATTGCAGCATTATTCACAATAGCCAAGACTTGGAAGCAACCTGAGTACCCATCAAGGGACAAATGGATAAAGAAGATGTGCTATATATACACAACGGAATACTACTCAGCCGTAAGAAACGATGAAATCCAGCCATTTGTAACAATATGGATGGACATTGAGGGTATTATGCAGAGTGAAATAAGTCAGAGGGAGAAGATCAAATACCGTATGATCTCGCTCATTAAGTAGTAGGTAATAACAACAACAAACAAACACATAGAGACAGAGATTGTATTGGTGATTACCAGACCCAGACGGGAAGGGGTAGGGAGGAAGGTGAAAGGGATAATTAGACACATGTGTGTGGTGATGGATTGTAATTAGTATTTGGGTGGTGAACATGAGAACATGATGTAATCCATGCATAAATAGAAATATAATGATGTACACATGAAATTTATACAACGTCATAAACCAATGTTACTCAATAAACAAAAAATTTAAAAAAAATATTCACTCTAGCTCTTGGTGTCAGGGGCTCCAATTCCTATAGTTTTCTCTTGCCGCCCCTCTTGTCTTTGGGCTTCCCTAAGACACGATCTGTCCAGCAAGACCGACAGAGAAGAAGAGAGACAATATCAATGACCAATATCAGGAATGTAAAGGTGTTACACTAACGACTGTACAGATATTTAAAAGTTAATAAAAGAATATTATGAACAACTTTATGCTAGTTAGTATGGTTACGTAGACCCAATAGATAAAATTCTTGGAATCACAACTTACCAAAACTCTCTCATAAAGAAATAGAACATCTGAATATCCCTATATCTATATAACAAATCACTCAAAACCAAAAATCTTTCCACAATAAAATCTCTGGGAATAGACAATTGATGAATTCTATCAAACATCTAAGGAGGAAATATCAACAATCTTAAACACATTCTTTTAGAAATGGCAATATTATTGTTATACCAAAATCAGGTAAAGATCACACGAAAGGCAAACTAAAGGCCAATGTCTCTCATGAAAATAAATGTAAAAATACTTTTAAAATATTTTAAAATTAAACCTATTAATATGTAATTAATAACAATGCTTCATGAAGCAGTGCATTTTATACCAGGGTACAAGATTGATTCAACATTTAAAACTCAATCACCCATTCCATCTCCTTTGAGAGAAATCTATTTTCCTGAGAAAGCGTATTGTTCAGGTGACTGATGATTCCTTGAAGTCATAAATCATTTTGGCCAGCCAGTTGAGTCTCCTACACTAGTAGCTTTTATACTGGCCCTTAGGAATAAGCAGTTGGAGAAGGATTTTACCACTCTCCCTGTATTAGTCTGCTCAGGTTGCCATAGCAAAACACCACTGACTTGGAGGCTTAAACAACAGAAATTTATGTTCTTGCAGTTCTGGAGGGTGAAAGTCCAAGATCAAAGTGTCAGAAGGTTTAGTTTCTCCTAAGGCCTGTGTACTTAGCTGGTACATGACCGTTTTCTTGCTGTTCCCTCACATGGTCTTCATCTGTATGTGCACATCCCTGCTGTCTCTTTGTGTGCCAAAATCTCCTAGTTTTGGAAGGACACCAGTCACATTGGATTAACATGCTGCCCTTATGACCTTATTTTACCTTAACTACTTCCTTAAAGATCTATCTCCAAATAAAGTTACATTGGGGATTAGGGCTACAACATAAGAATTTTTGGGGAACACAATTCCCTTTCCATGTCTTTCTCTGAGACCACAAATCTTATCACTAAGCCTTTTTCCATGGACCTAACATGGACTGGTATAAGCCTGTCTGTGGGTCCCTGGTGTGGTTATTCTTTTACTTACTCTTGCTTTTCTCCTTAGATGCTCTCAGCTTTCATCTCGACTGATGGCTTAAGGTGTCATTTCTCCCATAGGCCTTTTACCCTCTGATCTCTGGAATGGGGCTGTCTATGATTTTCCTAATGTTCCTCTCTACTCATTACTTGAAGACCAGCTCCAAGCATCCACATAAACAGCAACCTGAAGCCTGTGAAGGAAAACAATGAGCCCCCAAAGGTGTGTGTGGTCATCAATCCAGATACTCTTTGCTTTCTACTGACTTATTCCTGCTTTGGTGGAGTTTTTCAGACAGTTACCAATCCAGACTTCAATTATCCCCTCCCTGACTCTAGTTTGGATGAAAATATCGCCTTTCTTCTCTTTAGATGACCTCAGATCATCTACCAACGTTAGCCGGTTTTTGGGACCCTTTTCCAGTCATGGCCTCACCCTACTTGCAGATCCGCTGGTGGGTTACCACTGTAGTGTCTGCTGGGTGGTGCCATTTACTTGACATCTCAGGGCTTACGGGACTCTGGAGTGTATCCACTGTCCTTCACAAAAATCACTGCAGAAGAAAAGGTTTATCAGGCTCTTCTTATTCCAGAGGTTCAGTGTTCTTCCCAAATTTGCAGGGCTCAATGCTGTCATGACAAGAACATACCACTTACATGTGTTTGTCCATGCACAATGCAGGAGGTGTGAGTAATCATGAATTTAGTCAGTGAGGTAAAGTAGCCTAATCATAGTCAAGAGGGCAACTAGTGCCAAGTTCCTTTTTATATATTAGATGAAGGATTTAAAGTTTGTAATGACCTTATTCTTCTGTCAAGCTCCAGGTGTGTCAATCAATAACAGCTGAATGCGTCATATGCTATTTAAACTAATAGCAATTTTATAGCAGGCTCATCTGATCCAGGAGGTGCAGTCAAGTACTAGTAGAGATAGATGCCTCTTCTAAGATCTCCTCCTGCCACTCCCACCCTAAGAACAGGAAAGGAGCGATAAGTGACGGGGTGCCTCACCTTACTTCTCCTTTATTTCAGCTTCATTCAAGGTTTATGAGTCTAAAGTCCCACATGTAAGTCTGCTGGATAAAATGTTCTAGTGTTGGAACTTCACTCATCTACTGACATTTGTAACAACAACAATAAAACTTTAAGTATAACTTTGCCATAATTTTTCATTTTGATTAAGTTATTGTCAGGGTGGGGGAAAATCCCGTTTCTGCCATTCTTGTATTCTTATGGCTAGACTAATAATAAAATTGACACAAGACCAGATTAAGAGGATAGAAAAACACTTTAATACATATATATCAGAGATCATAGAGAAATTATGATTAGAGAGAACAAAGCAGCCAGTGTATACATCTTTTACACAAAGAAACAAGAAATTTGTGAGGAATGATAAGACAAAGAAACTTAAATTTGAGATACGTAATTAGTGGGGAATTTAAGCAGAGTGTAGGCTTGAGGTAGTAAATTTGCAACATTCGTTTACACAGGCTTCTCAGCCCTGACTTCCCTAGCTCTGATGATAAGGATGCAGGGAGACAACCTTCCACATGGGAGATTCATTTCCTGCTTTCAGAGGGACAGAGATAGGAGGGTCAAATGCCTTTTTTCCTTCTCTGGAAATTTTAATTCAAAATAATCCACATGCTATTGTGGAATATTTGGGAGTGTCTTGCCCTGGGACCCAACAATATTTACAGGAAGGAAACTGTTCCTTTTCTCTGACTAATGAATTTGAAAGCTAAGAACTTTGATGGGAGGAGTCTCAAAATTGTTTCATAACTTCTCTCTTTCAGTGAATTGCACAGGATGAGGAAGCCAGCACTAGTCAAGTTTTCAAGTGACTTTAACCAGTGACATTCATTCTTGTTACCTTTCAAAATACTTCTTTTTCTTCTGCCCTTCAGGAGACTATAACAGCCTGCATTTCAGTCTCTGAGAGTTTACTGATTTGTCTTCCTACTCAACTAAAATAAGAAGTGACTTCTGCATCTCTGAAGACCTCAAGATCTGAACTACTGTGGAAGAAATTTCCTGTGAGGTGAAACTTGCGGGGATTTCCATAGGGAGCCGTGGGTACCAGGCTGATAACCAAAAGATGACAAGGGGACCTTGAGTTATGAAGAATTTGGGGACAAGGGCTAATTTCAATTATATTCATAAAAGTGAAAACAGCTGTATCTTGATTCTAGTCCTTTACTAACTAGGTAAATAATAGACATTTTCATTCCCCCACACCTGAGGGAGATGCATTTTGAATATAGAAGATATTAAAACATATTCCCAGGGCCTCTATTGGCATGTATTATATTTAGAGAAAGGGTTTGGGATTTTTTCCCATGGAAGATGTACAGGAAACTTGGTGGCTGTGGTGGAGACCTGGGTAAAATATAAGACAGAGGAATGACAAAAGTATCGTAAAATAATATTAAGTAAAAAATACGTCTGGATATAAAATTGTATTGTATGGTGTTATCCTAATTTTACACACACACACACACACCACACACACAGATAAGGAAAAATTTCAGTTCCACAAATACAGTTAAACAAAGACATGGCTTCTTTACCTCTCTGTAATACAGTTTAATTTTATTTTCTACTCCATTCTACACCAGCTGTCAGAGTTGTTATTTAAGTTTCTTTTAGCATTACTTTCTGCTTTCCTGAAAATTATTGATTTTTTTTTTCTGGTGGCAATGTGTGGGGGAGAGGGAGTGTTAATTACAATTGGATTTCAGTTGCCCACTTCTAAAATTTCTTAAAGACATTCTGTATGGCCCAGTACAATCATATTTCATATGTGCTTGACTAGAATGTGAAATGTTTCATGTTCAGGATTCTATGTATGTTAGATACACCTTGTTCGTTAAGCTTATTAATTGTGTTGGTTAAATTTTCTAAATCTTTACTGCTTTTTTTACGTCGTTTTGAATCTCTTACCGTAAAATTGTGAGGTTTTCCTTTAGATCTCTCAAATTTATATAACATACGGAGAATATAAAAGTGTCATAAATTGAATTAAAAATGGCAGAAACAAGACAAAACACATTAATTATCCACATATACATAAAAGACCTAACTGGTTAAGCAACAACTTTAGACAAATTGAATTTAAGAAATATGAAAATATATTTATTTATATACATTAACATATGTAATGTATATTGTATATGGAAGTGTTTATGTATAGATACATACTTATATATATAAATTTGTGTGTATGTGTGTATATGAAGAGAAATATACTACCTGATGCTACAAATATAACTTTGTTTTATAACATATGTTACATTATAAAATATAATACCTAATATAGCATTCTGAAGGAATATCAAGTAATAAAAATAATATATATTTACTATTTGTAGGCAAATACACAATCAAAGCTGTTTTATCTCCCTTGGAGTTGAACATACTATCATTGTGCTCTGATACTTTTTGTCTTCAGGTCTATTTAAAGCTGCACTAATATAAATAAACTGGTTACTTTTACTTATTTTGCGTGATAAAATATTTCTCTGTCGTATTTCCACCTTTAAGTGATCTTTTGTTAACAAAATACATTGGCAGATTTCTTAAATCCAGTTTGACTAAAGTTGTCACTTAACTGGTTAGGTCCTTTATGTATATGCTGATAATTAATGTTTTTTGTTTCTACTATCTTCCTTTCAATTTATGACACATCCATATTCTCCTTTCTCATATATCTATTTACTTATAGTCTATCATACCCTTTAAGACAAAGACATTGGTGAGCTGTCATGTTCTTTTTCTTCCCTCCCTCCACCATGTTGATGTACTTCCTGGTTCTCTTCTCTTCAATCAGGCTTTGTTTATTTTTAAGACATGGGGACACCTAATCAAATTTGATTTTCACTCTTGCTTACTTTTGGCTTGCAGTATTTCTTGACTTTGTATTATTTTTTTATTGAATATTACTTCCAGTAGATGTTTCTGTATGGGTCTTTGTTTGCAAAATTACTGAGGCCTTGAATATCAGGGAATAGTTTTTGAGGCCCTGATGTTTAAATAGCATTTTGGCTAGATTAAAAATTCTACTTTCAAAATTATTTTCTCCCTCAAGGTGGGTTGACAGTACCTCTTCTGATAGCCTTGGGCTAGATATGTTTTGAAATTCAGAATCTGGAGGCTCCAGAAAAGTTTTAATACATCTACTTAAAATATTATATTACTAGAAGCCCTGGTAGGATCTGGATCATTACTCTAAAATCAAATGCAGTATAATTTTGGTAACAAAACATATGAATGTTGAAATTTAAGTGGAATGAATAAAGATTATGCATAGCCTCCTACTAACTCACATCTGTTTTATTTTACAAATAATCACACACAAAAAAAACCATAAAAATTTTATTTAAAAAATTTTCAATTTTGAAATAGATATGGAATTTTTGACTAGTACTATAGAAAAATTACTCCACTGTCCCTCTGTAGGCAGTTTTGCTATTGAGAATTAGTTTCAATTTGATCCTTGAATCTTTATAGTTGACCTGCTCTTTACTTCTGGAAGCTGTCAGATTTTTCACTTTGTTTTTAATATTCTCATTATAATGTGTCTTTGTGTGGATTCATCCTTCACTCTATGGGCCTGATCAACCCGAGGACACTCATGTTCTCTCAAGAACATGAGGAACAATTCATAGCCCCAGGAAATTGAACATTCCAATTATACAAAAAGTACACAGCACATGATCCCTAAACTAAAAGAAATGTGAATTTAAACAGAAAATTGGGATCCATAACAGGTACTAAGTGTCATCAAGGAAGTGCAGAAGGTGCTAAGGGGCCCAGAGAAGTGAAACTCACTTCAAAATGGGGACTCTGGCAACTTTCAGAAGACAAAGCCTCAGTTGAGTATGGAAGGCTGTAAGAAGGTAGTCAGAGGAACAAAGGTGGGAAAGGCTTTCCAGGCAGCAAGAAGGGAATTACAAAGTCAGGAAACATGACAAGGCAAGGTGTGTTGTATATTTCTGGAGCATAACACATAAGAAAGGCAAAAGTAGCAAAAGGAAAAAAGATGCAGACTATTCAAGGCCTTCCGAGCCAGGCTAAAGAGCAAGACATTTTTGAAAAAGAAAATGAGGAATTATTGAAGGATTTGAAGTGAGATAAAATTGTGGCCTTATAGAGAGACATCTGGCTCTATGAAAAGAACTTATTAAAAAATTAAGCTGGAAAGAGAAAAATCAAGCAATTATAGAAATAATTCAGTAAATAAATACTACGATCATGCACTAGGGAGCAGGTAGCAATCCAAGAAAGCGACTGAGATATGAGGACTTAGGACACAGAGAACATGGTCCAAGCCCCAGGGAGGGATAATGCTAATTAGAGGTGACTAAGGAAGAGCCAAGTGGACTAGGGCAGGTATCCAGCGTGGTACTGTAGTGCTGTGGAAGAAGGATATTCACATAAAGTGAGAGGCTGCAGCCCCTTTTCCATTTTACACATAGGTCACTTCAGTCATAGTGGGTGTAGGAAGAGTCAGGAACCAAGAGGCAGAAGTTCAGGGATAGACTCTAGCCCCAAAAAAGGATGGGAGGAGGAACCAGGGACTTTGACACTATGCAGTCCATACTCTTCAAAATTGCCCATATCCAAATCTTCTTCCAACATACCCACCTCCAAACCAACTCAATTGTCACCTTGAAAAGGGAAGAATTTCTTAGAAGCTCCAAATTAGGCATTGCTCAACCCGTTTTCCACAATGACATCTGGTAATTAAGTCCCTCTTTGTCACACACACCCATGGACAACACCTTCACATGGACCACTCACTCACATAGACATTAACAGTCTTTTAAATTGTCTGTATAAATGTGCAACAGTGTGTGTGATATTTCTCTTGTAGGTCATCCATAACTTGAGAGATGGAGAATGAATACAAGAAAATTGTTCTGCTGAAAGGATTGGAGCCCATCAGTGATTATCATTTCAGCATGGTTAAGTCTTTACTGGCCTATGATTTAAAACTGACCAGAAAAACTCAAAATGAACATAATAAAATTCAGATTGCTGATTTGATGGCAGAAATGTTCCAAGGGGCTGCCGGTGTTGACAAACTAATAGAACTGTACAAAGACATAGAAGAACTTAAAGATCGTGCCAAAACTCTTAAAAATGAAAAGTTAAAAGGTAATGCATGAGAATCCCGCACTCTCACTCTCTCTGCACCATCCTCAATCTTGACTAGAACCTGAACTTGTCATAGTTGACACATCCCTTTCCCAATTTAGGACTCAGTAGCCATGGCAATGTTAGTCCTGCAGAGGCCAAGTTGACAACTTAGGGCATCCCCTTTTCTACAAAGAGGTTTAATATATATCGGAGGGTATATTTTGGGGGTGAGGGTAAAGAAAAAAAGCAGAAGGAGTTGAGGAGAAAGGCTGAGGCTTTCAGTGCATTAGAAGGGTTAGAAAATGACAAAACAAAATTAAAAAAACGTGACTTTTAAAAATATTTATATCAATTAAAATAAATGCTCTATTAAAATATTTACTCCACCATTATTAGTAACAAATATCAGGTAGTACTTAAATAAAAACCTACCTCTCAGAGATGTGAAAAACCTGTTTCTTATAAAATCACTGGATTATAAAAACATATTTTAACAATTCCAAGTCCAGTATCACCACATTGTCACCTCACTAATTACATCACATTTTCTTTCTCGGCTGTCAGTAATTCAAACAATCTTTTACAGAAGATGACGCACCATAAGCAGCATAAAAACTTTAGATTCTTAGAAGGAAAGTATAGGATAAGTGGTTGGAAAAGGGTTTGACTGAGGTACATAGGAGTCCAGAGGACATGAAAGATGTGCTCATTGCACATGGAATGAGAAAGGAAACCACTGAGGAAGCATGAGACAGTGCTCGTCCCTGTGTTATCTCTACTGGCCACCTGTGCCCACCCTGGTTAATGCAGTAGAGTCAGACACAAGCATACCTAGACCCACAAGCAGGAACTGAGAGGAAATAGTATTGAAAGGGCTTCAGCTGTCTCAGACCGGCTCCTTTGGATTTATTGTTTTCTCTTTTACTGCATCAGTTCTAAGGAGATGGAAAGCAAGAGGAATAACTCCAGTGAAAAAAAGCAAGCAGGATAAAGCCAGTACTGACGAATCTACATCCACCACAAACAAAGGTTTCAGACCTGAATCAAGCAACAATACGCCTATGTTGAAGGTAGGATGGCCAAGGTTCTACTGAACAGGCTCACTCTATGGCTCTTCCATTTATTACATTCCTATGAACACTTAGTACTTTACTCATTTCTCAACATGTAAATAGAAGAATCAGAGAAAAAGGGATTCCAGGGGTAGAGTGAAAATGAGGTTCAGAGTCAGCAAATTAATAGTCACTGGTCACCCATTATGTTTCAGAACTATTTTGCACTTTAATTTATGTAATATAATTCCCTATGACGAAATATGAAATCATGACCCATCTTTTAGATATGAACTAAAATGGCAATCAGATTAGGGAAACAGTTTGCTAAAGGCTACTCAGAGAGACTAAATTCAAATTTAGATTTTCTAAATCCAAGTTCGCTGCTCCTGTCATGACCACAGAGGTGAGTAAAGGAGTGACAGGTATAAAATTTTCCCCACCATTTGTATCAAGCCATCATATATGTGCACTGCTTACCTTCTGGCTACCTCTTCAGAAGATGGACTGTATGTAGCTCCCTGGAGTTTTCAAGGACATAAATTTTAGTATATTAGAGCCTAGTAATGAAAAGCTGATATGTTTAGTGGTAAAGATGTGTTTCATCTAATATTGAAAACCGTTAATCAAGGAAAAAAAACTACTTTTAGAAAAAGAAAAACAAAAACCACAAAAACTGATGAATCTAAGATGCAGCTACCCCAGGAACAGAGTCAGCTTTCAGAACCTTCAGTACCCAGCACACAGTCAGCTGAGAGCCTTCCCCAGACTCCTCAGATGCCTCCACCAGCCCCGTCCAGCAGTTCATCAACCAAGGTACCATCTTCCCATTCCCAATATTTGTCCCTCCCTACAACATATTACAGAGATCATCATGACCTTGAAAGAGCTTCTCAGTAATCCCTCGCTACGATTCTTTACATTGTAAAATGAGTCCTTAATTTTCAATATACGTATTGAGATCTCAGTGTAGTATAAGCCCATTCCTTCTACAAGGTGTGCATTTATGAAATAATTCTTGATCTCAAGAGGGTTACTGTCTTGTGTTGGTCCAGAAATAGGGGATGGAGGGTGGTCAGACAATTATAGATGAAAAATAGAATATGCTTGTCCCCTACATTCTAATTTCCTTTCCCCCTTTCTTCTTACCCATACCTCTGGATAAATTTTCTGTATTATACGTTCCTTTGCATGACAGGAGTTTTGGCATACGCTATTTCCTTGTTTTGGAATTCATTATTCCTGTCTCTTCACTGGCCCAAGTATATTCAACCTTCAGGTTCCAGCCTGAATCTCTTCTTCAGGCAAGTCCTCACTGATACTCCCACTCCAAAAAAGAGATCAGATATTCCCACTGTTTGTTTTCACTGGTCCCTTTATTTTTCCTTTTAGCAGTATCACCACTGTAATAAGCGTGTATTTTTCTTCTTTACTAGAAAGTAACCTCAGATTATAGGTACCCTTTCCCTGGGAAAGACAAGACAGAAGGGATAAGTGAGTGTACACATCCATGCATCAACTCCTATCCTAGCCTGCCTTTTGTTCTGCCTGATATGACCCCTGTGGTTACCTGCACACAGAGGTACAATGCCTATTTCTGCAATGAATAGGCAGGGAAGTTGAGGAATGGGAAAAGCAGCATTTAAATCACTATTCTCTAATACAGTTTGGCACCCAAGCCAAGAGCTACGCTCTGACCCGGGCTGAAAGCCCTCAACACCATCCCACAGATGGCAGTTGAAGACAGACTTCCTGTAGGCAAGATTTCTCAAGGTTTGTTTTGTTACTGTTGTTATTATTGTTAGTGTCGATAATTCATAATTCCCTCTATAGTCTCTCCAGTTTTTATTTGTGGGATAGAGCTAGCAATCTGTGTCTGTTGCTTCTAGGGCCAGATGGCCATTGTCTAGGCATTGAAACTTCAGGCCCACTGTCTGTCTGCTATGACCATGACATATGTGGACTTCTCAAGACAACTCTCTTTCTGTGCATATAGGCTTGGAAGTAACACTTTCTAAGGCCTCATCTGCCTAAATACATGACATAGTCATTTCTACTCCCATAAAAATACAGCTTCCTTGAAACCTCCCTCAAGCATAGGAATCTCAGGGAGGCTCATCTGTGTCCTCAGCCTCATACACCTAAAGACTCCATAGAGTTAGTCCTTTCTTCCTTGGGCTTCAGCCACCTCCATAGGAAGCCTGCAAAAAGGGTGTCTGACCATTCCATGATTCATTAAATGAGCAGGAAAGATTTGCTCTGATTCACCATGGAGTCTCCCAACTATTTTCTCTGTAATATGCACTCTGTTTGCTTTTACGATTTGAAACCAGGAGCAGACCAATATTATCTTTGATTCCTCCTGCTTGTTTCCCCCAAAGCAAATAGCACAGAATGGTATGATTCAAGGACAGAATGGGGTGATGAAGGAAATAATGTGAAGGAAAAAATTCAATTACCATTTATAAATATTATCCAACCAAATAGTACATTTTAGGCATCTAAATCCTACTTTTATGATGGAAGATTTTCTTTAATTTTGAAAGGTTCTCAAGATGCTTTTGTCAATGAGATTAAATTACTACATGTGGCAGAAATGAATAGAGAAGCTTCTTTAATAAAGTGCTTCCCATATCACCTCTGTCTAGGATTTCCATTAAGAGGGTGAACATAATACATAAAACATCTCTAGGGGAGAAAGGAAATTTCCACTACCCTTCTAGGTTCTTCTGGCTGGTCTAAGAATTAAATTGACATGAGATGGAATAACAGGAGAAAATCAAGCAACTTTAATAACATGTACACACGAGAGAAACCCAGGAAAACTGAGTAACTCATCATAATGGCCAAAGCTACCACCTTAAACACCATCTTCAACTAAAGACAACAGAGGATGTTGGGAGTAGTGGTTTCGGAATTCAAAGGGGAGGAAGGCAATTCACATGAAGATGGAAAGACAAAGGTTCGGTTAACAAATGTTTGCCATGCCTTGCAAAGACAATGAGACAAGGAGAGGACTTTGATCAAACGGGCCTGGCTAGGTTCCTTTCCACTACTGCTATAATCATCTATAGTATTAGCTCCTTCTGAAACAGGCATTCTATATTAAATTCTTTTAGGCAGTTAGGGGCAAGGACAAAGTTTCTTCCTGAGTCTTTTGCTCTTAAAAATAACCATGCCAAAGAGACACATTTTGAGGTAACAAATTCCGCCCCCTACAGGTCTATGGATCAGAGTATAAATACAAACCCCTGTGTTGACCATGAAATAGTAATAACAATCTTGATATTTCTATGTAGTGAGCGTTTAGTGGTGCTGGACTCTAATATCTATGATCTTTATGTACATTATGTCATTTATTCCTTATAATACCACATGAGGATGCTGTTGTTAGTCCCATTTCACATATGAGAAAACTGAAGTTCATAGAGGATAATAATCTTCTCCAACATCTCACGGATAGTGAATGCTAGGGCCAGGATTCAAATCCAGACTTTTAACTCTACAATTTGAGCATTTAGTGGCGTATATTGATTCCAGAGTCAGAGTACAGTCCTTATAGTATCTGGAATGTATTTTAAAAATTTATAATTAGACAGTGTTATGTCTCGGGTTG
Organism: Diceros bicornis minor; assembly: GCF_020826845.1. Taxonomy (NCBI): domain Eukaryota; kingdom Metazoa; phylum Chordata; class Mammalia; order Perissodactyla; family Rhinocerotidae; genus Diceros; species Diceros bicornis. The sequence goes on from NC_080743.1 coordinate 63,790,373, forward strand.
ATTTCCATAGCCCAGGCTCTGTAAGCCTTCTAAAGAGGTATGAGGTGCCAGGGTGGTCAGAAAGTGTCCTAATCAGGAAGCTGCATGCCAGAGGTAGTTATTTCAAGCAGCTCCCTCATCTACAGCTTTATCAAAAAGTGACACCTTATGAATTAGATGAATGAATGCTAGAAGAGGTAAGAACTGTGAGAAATTTTTATTGGATGTAGAACATTAGAAATGGGCTTTCCTTAGTGAAGGCAAAGGTAGTCACGATGAATGATTTTAGAGAAACTTATGGCTCTTGCTTAAACAATTATAAAAATCCAGGTACTGGGGATGCCTGGGTGAAATCTTGAATGGGTCTGTTTCTGGTTGAGAACTCTGAGGGATTTGGTTGCCTGATGCACACTACATAGAGAGCAGAATCTCGCCTTTAGAAATATGAATTTGAGGGAATTTCTCCAGTATGGTGATAAACAAAGCTTTCAGACAGTTGGAGACTTGGTTTTCTTCACCTGGAGATTTTGTTATTTGATAAATATACAACGTAGTAAAAGACTTAGTTAATTAAACATCCATTGGTGCAGCTGATGCTGTTCTGAAACTTGCTTCCTTTATAGCCTGGTAGGATTTTCTACCAATAAAGAACTCTAATGTTATCTTGATGAAGTTGACATAGGGCTGTTTGCAGCAGAAGTAAAGCCAGAATTCCATAACAGAGCAATGAAAGTTCAGTCACCTGAGGTTTTAACATTTGCAGAGTGAAGTTAGAAATTCTGACTGGGGTCCAAGCTGGAAGGTGTTGGGGGTATCTGAAGATGTGCTATTATTCCAGAGAAAATTGTTGGAGTGAAGGTCCTCTCCTGTGTCTGTGTGTGTGTCTGTGTTCATGTGTGTGTGTGTGTGAGTGAGAGAGAGAGAGACAGACAGACAGACAAGGACAGAGAGACAGAAAGAGATCAAGAGTAGGAGAATGTTGTGGTTCATTTGCTATTGAAAATCATTAACCAGGAAAAAATACATATATATTTTCCTTCAGAAAAGGAAAGACACCACAACTAAAACTGAGGAATCCAAGAGGATGAAACTATTCCAAAATACAGTCATCTTCCAGAAGCTTTGACAACCAGCACGTGCCCAACTGAGGGCTGTGCCCAGATTCCTCAGATGCCACCACCAACCCCATCCAGCAGTTCCTTAATCAAGGTACCAGCGTCCTGTTTCCAATATCTCCACTCTGTACAATATAATGACAGGGATCAGTGGAACCATGAAGGAGCTTCTCACTAATCCCCTACTATATACAATTCTTTCTTTAATTAAATCACACATTTTTTGTTAAATGTATATTTTGAGATGAGGTCATACCCTAAATGTGAACTCCAACTCTTATTAGGCACCATCATCTACATTAGGATAATCTAGGACCCAGTGGGTACTTAATCATCCCTAGTCTCCACTGGGTGCAATTAGTCCTTGGTTCGTTTAATTTTATTTTTGTATTTCCCTCAATACACAGTGAAAGACACAGCACAGGGTGGAGAAATACAGAGCCAATCAAAGCACTATCACCAATTCTTTCTCTTTTATATTTTTCTGCCGAGGAAGATTCACCCTGAGCTAACATCTGTGCCAATCTTCCTATATTTTGTATGTGAGCCACCACAACTTGGCCACTAACAAGTGGCGTCCCAGGTGTTCCACGCCTGGGAAGCTAACCTGGGCTGCCAAAGCAGAGCACACCAGACTTATCCACTATGCCATGGGCCGACACCTCTCTTTCATTTTTCATTTCATAAATAACATCATCTTAGAAAATTTAGGATATGTAGATGCATAGACAAAAATAATTAAATTTTAACTATTTGAAATCTCTCCTCTAACAAATGCTACATTTTGTTAAATAGTCTTTCTGATTTTACCTTTTGTTATTTATGTACAAAGAATATCATTCTGTCCCAGGTTGGATCACATTACACACATTTTTCTATAGCTACGAGCCTCTATCCAAGACATTTCCAAACTAGACAAAGTCATGGGATACTTCCAGTGAGTGTCTTACTAATACCTTCCCAACACAGCAATGCTTTTTGGGAAAGGGGCTTTGTGATTTGGGTCTTTAAATTGCCACCTCGACTGGGATCAGTTTCAGATGAAATCAATGGTTTCTGACTGGAGCCATTCCTCACTCTCAGTGATACTAAGGATGACTTATTTTCTTCCCGATTTATATCTTTGCTCACAAAAATGAGTTGATGGGATAAATTAAGATTGTTTTTTCATCTGCATCTCTATTAGGATTCACTACACAATGGCATTGCTATTGCCCATTGCCCCTATACTGTACATAGCTCATCCTAGGAGAAATACTTTTTTTCCTTGGGTTAATTCTTTTTAAAGAAAAATATTCTTCCTTGCAAACTTATACAAAATGAAGAAAAGAAATAATATTGCTGTTTAAATCTTCTCCATTTCTTCTATCAGCTAAGTTATGTCATGTCAGCCATATTTGTCTAGTCTTTTTCCAAGTTCATCCGATTATGGTGTTCCTTGAGGCTTAACATCAAGCCCGAGAAGGCTCTCACTAGAGAGTATCTCTGTATTCCCTTTCTAAATTGTTCCTGGTTTTGGTGTGTACTTTTAAGTAGAAACCAAGACTGAAGGCTGTACCTAAGGAAGCTTCCACAGAAGAGGATTTCCAGAGGGGCCCCAAAGAAGTGATGGTACTGAAAGCAACAGAACCGTTTTCATATACCGTCAGACAAGGGGAGAGAAAGATGTTTCATGCCACAGTGGCTACTGAGAGCGAATTCTTCCAAGTGAAGGTGTTTGATGTCAGCCTGAAGGAGAAGTTCATCCCAAAGAAAGTCATCGCCATATCAGATTATATTGGCCGCAATGGGTTCCTGGAGGTCTACAATACCTCATCTGTGTCTGATGTTAATGCTGACCAAAAGATGGAGGTCTCAAAGTGACTCATGATAAATGCTAATGCAACTCCTAAAATCATTCATCTGTACTCGCAAGCTCCAGGAACATTTGTGAATGGAGTGTATCAGGTGCATAAGGTAGGCCACACCATTGTTTTATAATATTTCTTTTGCAGCCCCAGAATTTAAAAGTCTTAACTTGACATTTGGAGTTTGGTTCTTGGCCTAGACACAGAAACTCAAGGCACCCCTGACCTGGGAGAGTTAGGTGACATCTACCCATTTCAGCATATCAGAGAGATAATCTCTGAACATCACTCTTCCCAAGGTGACAATTTTCAAGTTCTTTGGAAAGAGATTCCCCAGAAACCTTGGCAATTTATCAGCTATGATGATCCATTGACAGTCACCCTGCTCCAGGACACTGCAGAGTTTATATCAATAGACATATCCTTCTGATTTTGTTTCTTTGAATTATGCCTCATTTATTTCAGTGACAGCTTAACTTAATTGTGAATGCAGAATTGCCCTCTCAATCTTGGATTCCAGTTGTGACAACCAGACTAAGAAATCAATAGACTACTCTGCCCTAAAATGCAGCTGTTTCCAACAGACAGCTAAAATGCCCTCACCTCTTCACATTCATTCATCAAAAAGTTGTTGAGCAAGGGGCCCACCTGATGTGATAGTTGTTAAATTCGCATGCTCCGCTTCAGCAGCTGGGGGTTCGCAGATCGGATATCAGGCGTGGAACTACGCACTGCTTATCAAGCCATGGTAGGCATATCACATATAAAGTAGAGGAAGATGGACATGGATGTTAGCCTAGGGCCAATCTTCCTCAGCAAAAAAAAGGAGGATTGGCAACAGATGTTAGCTCTGGGCTGATCTTCCTCGCCAAAAAAATACACATATATATTTAAAAAAAATTTGTGGAGCAACTCACTTGGGCATTAACTAATAAGAAACATGGATGTTGAAAAGAGTAGAGCATCATATAATTTAAATTCAATTCATACATATGGACAATAAAGACAGAATTTTAGTGAATTCTTAGAATTTGGTAGATATTTCAGTGTAAAACAACATAGGAAACTAAGCTTAGCTGACCTAAATTTTTATATGAAGTATATTTCATACTCCCTTAAATAACGTCTCCTGGGTGGCTCTTTACTTTTACCCCTGTTGTTTTCTGCACACTCTGTTTAAATGACTCTGCACACCTATGCATTTGTAGAATTAGTGAATAAAGTAAATGAGATAGAAACTAGAATCATGAAACCAGATAATCTAGATTCAAGATTTGGGCTGGTTGGAAAAGAATGAATAAATGCAGAAGATAGAAGAAAGAATTACATATTGATATAGCAATCCGCTAAATGAAGACTTGCAACAATCTTTTTCACACTCATAATGAAGCATGAATGGGCTTTCTTCTCTCTTCTCAGGTCCCAAAGAAACCTGTAGAGGTTATCAGATCTGACTGTATTCAAGTTCCTTAAGAAAGGTCAGCTATTCCGAGATGGATGCAGGAAAAATTAGAAAGTAATCAATTATTTTTAGAAGAACCAGGCAAATAAAGACCTAAAAGAAGGAAAAGTAGACACAAGATTCAAAAGAGGGAATTTTCTGGACGAGATATCTTAAGCTACTTGGTAGCCATAATTCTGGACTTAGAGCTCATATTAACCAGTCAGAGACAAAAGTTTTCATTAACGCCCTGTATTTCTCACAGATGTGGAAATCTAATCCAGTTCTGAAAAGATCAATGCTAATTTTCTTTTGCAGAGAAGAGTGTGGAATAATTTCCTATATTACGAAATACAAGATAATACGGGGAAGATGGATGTCGTGGTGTATGGACGACTGGCCAAAATCAACTGTGAGGAAGGAGATAAACTTAAACTCATCTGCTTTAAATTGGCGTTAGGTGAGAGTAAGAGGCAGCTGAGATCCATGATTCACAGTTTCATCAAGGTGAGAACTCCTGGGAAACATCATTCTGCTAAAGTAGAACTTAAAAAAACTAGACTGCTGCTATTAGGCAGACAATCCATCGGGCCTAAAAGAACCAATCCTTGCCCTTTTGAATATAAACTTTCATTCCATCATTCTTTTTTTTTTTATAAAGAAGGATATCTTTAATCATATTGAAGAGAGAAACTTCAGAGAGGCATTCAAAAGATATGATACCTAAGCTAAATATTATAGAATGGGTTGAATTTATCAAAACAGGGAGCTTATTGTGTAAACTTGGGCTTCATTAAGGCAGATTTGTTTCAAGTATTGGCTCTATAATTTTCTAGTTGGCCAATGAACTTAAACACTAGGAATCTCAGGTTCATCATCTATGAAATGGCGGAAATATCTTCCTTCTAGGAGAGTGGTTTGTAGAGCTCCTACCAGATTACATGATCAAGGATGCCCCTGAGCATCTCAGAACACAAAATTACCTGCCTTTAGTGAGATACCTACTTTTAGTGTTGCTGTTGGTCAATAACAAACAGAGGTGGTTGGTTCTAAATGACAAAGTCTATACTCCTTGTCACACACACACAGAAACACACACACATCCATGTGGGATTCTTGGGACACTAACACAGGCTAATACTGGAATGCAAACAGATCAAAGGCAAAGGCTGACATATCTAGGTGCTCAGAAATGCACTTGCTCTCGGATCTTTCCAATTCTCAGGACCATCAATCAAACATTCCAACCCTTCCCTCAACGCATTACACCAGGAATACCTTTTGCACCTTCCTCCCACTTTTCTACTCAGTGAGAACTTTCCCCTCAATCCTTGACATTGAATACACCTGCTCCTTCCTCTCCCCTGTTGTTCCCCACACCTCCTGCCTGTCCACGTGTACTCATGCTGGGTGTGAGTGAATATCTCATTCCCAGGTCCCAACCAAGAGGAGAGGTTGGTGACTCAATAAACAGGATGTCATTACAAGAGATAGATGAGAGTGAGAGAAGAGCCTTTTAGAAAGGAAGAGAGAAAGGGATACAGCCTGTGGCAAAGAGACACAGTGTGAGTGAAGGGAGGAATTTATGATCAGGTGCATTTCAACTGGTCTATCTTTATCTTTTTCTCCTCCAGGTCATTAAGACCAGGAAAAGCAAGAAACAACCACTCAATCCTGATTGGTATATGAAAACCTCACTAGATCTCTCCTTCTTGAAACTTGAATACAATTAATAGTGATGTTAATGGAGATAAGATTTAAGTACAAACATATATATATGTATGTAGTACACATATATATGTAAGATATACAACAATATATGTACCAGGTATTAATTCTTGGAAATGGGGTGTTACAGGTGTTTTTCATTTTCTTTTTGATTTTTTTCTCTACCATCTCAATGTCATATTTTACAACCGTAATTTTTGTAATTTGGAAAAAATGATAAACATCATGTTTCTCTTTAACGCAATGTTTCCCCAGGAGTTTAATTCATTGGAGAATTGTTTAAGAGCAAATAGTCTGTACCTGCAAATCAGGGTGGGGCACACAGGCCCTAAGGAATGTTAGGATTTATACTTTAAGTGTGATATTTACATGATAAGACTCCAGTCAAAAATGGACAGGCTGAACAGGCTATTCTCTGCTCAAAAGAAACCCGCGAGGGGGCAGAGGGCGGCTTAAATTCAGTCTGTGCTTCAATTGCCTAGTCCCATGTCCTACGATGGGTTGCTTTAATCCAGAACGATGAGTACCTTTTCAGAATTGGTCTCCTGGAGGGGGCATAATTGGGTAATTTGTCTGCAAAATAAGGCAGCTTCTCCTGATTAGCAGGAAGACACTAGTATATTTTGGAAGCAATTCTAGCCCTGTCTGATGTCAAATAACCGGTTCCATTCACTTACTCAGGTACCAACATCTCTATAGCTCTACAACTATATTTCCTCGTCTCACATTTCACATATGTGAGTTCCATCAGAAAGTTGCCCCAGGCAAAGACCTGCATTAGGTAAACATTGAAGAATCATTAATTCACTTTAGAGTACAATGGCAGAAAGTAGACATCTAAAACTGAAATTGACAATATATTTAATGATTGCATATTTGATACCTGGTATTTTGCAATTATTTTGGGTCACATAATCTTCATACTAGCTCTGGAGGGTTGCTAGTGCTCTCCTTTTTATTCTCCTAATAAGAAAAACCAGGAATAGAGAGGCAAAATCACTTTCCTACTGATTTAGAGCAGTTTCATTCTAACAAGAATTTCCTTCATGCTACTTGTCAACTCTTCCCCCAATTCAAATCCTAAGCTCCTGGCAACCACTGATATAGTTTTTTAACTTACTTTCCTCCTTATCCAGACTTTCATAAAATGAAATAATAAATGTATATAGAATTTTGAGTCTGGCTTCTTTCACTTAGTGTAGTGCATTTAAGATCCATCCATGTAGTTGTGTGTACCAGCTTATTCCTTTTTATGGCTGTGTAAAGTATAATTGTGTGGATCCACCAAAGCTTGTTTATGCATTCCTCAGGTGAGGAAAAATCGAGTTGTTTACAGTTTTGCATAATTACATTAAAACTGCTATAAATATTCACATGCAAATATTTTTGTGATCACACGTTATCATTTCAATGGGCAAAAAACTTTTAGTGAAATTGATGGTTCGTAAGGTAAGTGTATGTTCAAATCTATAAGAAATTGCCAAATTGTTTTCTAAAGTGATTGTAACATTGTTCATTCCCACCAGCAATGTGTCAGAGTTTCAGTTGCTCCACATCCTCCTCAGAGTTTAGCATTGTAGGTGTAGGTTAACTTAAAAAAAAAACAAAAAACCTGCCAAACTCTTGAAAAGTGGGGTGCCATTTGACATTTCTGCCTGCATTTTATGACAGTTCTAGTACCTCTACATCCTCGTCAGCCCATGGTATGGTCAACCTTTTTAAATTTTAGCCATTCTAGTTGTTAGATAGTGGTATTTTGTAGTTTTAATTTGCACTTCCTTAAAGATGAACTATGGTGAGCATTTTTTTTTTTTTGTGAAGAAGATCAGCCCTGAGCTAAAATCCATGCTAATCCTCCTCTTTTTGCTGAGGAAGACCGGCTCTGAGCTAACATCTATTGCCAATCCTCCTCCTTTTTTTTTTTTTCCCCAAAGCCCCAGTAGATAGTTGTATGTCATAGTTGCACAACCTTCTACTTGCTGTATGTGGGACACGGCCTCAGCATGGCCGGAGAAGCAGTGTGTTGGTGTGCGCCGGGGATCTGAACCCAGGCCGCCAGTAGCGGGAGCACGCGCACTTAACCGCTAAGCCACGGGGCGGGCCCGGTGAGCATTTTTTTATGTGCTTATTTGACACCCATGTATCTTCTTTTGCCTATTTTTAAAATGCAGTGGTTTGTTCTCATATTATTGAGTTTTGAGAGTTCTTTGTAAATTCTGAATACAAGATCTTTAGCATCTATGTGACTAGCAAATATTAGCTCCCAAATTGTGGCTTGCCTTTTCACGCCTTCACAGTATCATTTGAAGAGAAATTTTCGTTTTGATGAAGGTTAAATTATCAAAAAATTTATCCTGTGTAGATTGTGCTCTTTGTGTCATATCTAAGAAATCTTTGCCAAAGGCAACATCACTGAGATTGTCTCTTGTGTTTTCTTCTAGAAGTTTTATAGTTTTAGATTTTACATATAAGTCAATCATCCATTTTGAGTTAATTTTTGTATAGAGAGTGAGGTACTGATCAAGTTCATTATTGTGTTAATAAAAATATCCAATTGTCCTGATACTATTTGTTGAAAAATTATCCTTTCTTGAATTGTATTTGTACTTTTGTAGAAAATCAATAAATTGCATATATGTGGCCTATTCTTGGACTCTCTATTGTGTTCCGTTGCGTCTCCTCAATGCAGATAATGAATAATCAATCTATAAATCAAAACTGGGGTGAGTTTATTACATGAGCCTTTCTCAGGACCATACAGCCTGAGAGAATGCCTTCACCAAGCGAGGAAGCTCTCTGAAGAAGCAAGGTGTATGGTGTGGTTATACTGCCTTGGAACAAGGAACATATATCAAATATGACAGGAATATCTCCTTTTACTACACTCACAAGATGTTTTGCTAGCAAAGCAGGTCAGTGGTCACAAGATGATCACAAGAGATAACAAGATGTACACAGTAGGTCAGTTTGACCCTTAGTTTCTGGGAAAGATGCTTATCCTGAAAGAAATGCTAAAATGGAGGGAGGCATACATCCCCATCTTTAAAGACATCATTCTTTGCTTTGTAAATGTTTAAAGCAGATGTACAATGCACGATTGACAGGCCATGTCAGGCCTTTCTGGAAAAACAAGGTCAGGCTGAATTACCTTTAAACCAAATTGCTTTCTCATATACCTCAATATGCATACTTTTCTTATTGCTTTTCATTAATTCATCAGTTTATATGCCTCTCCTTTCTCCACATCACAAAATTGTCTTATTATTTATATCCCTTTTATAAATATTTTGTATCATTGCCTTAGAGTTTAGAATATACATCTTTTTTGTGTGTGTGTGAGGAAGATCAGCCCTGAGCTAACATCCATGCTAATCCTCCTCTTTTTGCTGAGGAAGACCAGCTCTGACCTAACATCTATTGCCAATCCTCCTCCTTTTTTTTTTTTCCACAAAGCCCCAGTAGATAGTTGTATGTCATAGATGCACATCCTTCTAGTTGCTGTATGTGGGACGCGGCCTCAGCATGGCCGGAGAAGCAGTGCGTCGGTGCGTGCCCGGGATCCGATCCCAGGCTGCCAGTAGCAGAGCGTGCACACTTAACCACTAAGCCACGGGGCCGGCCCTAGAATATACGTATTTAATCAGAATCTACCTTCATATATTATCATGCTGCTTGACATGTTGTGTAAGGACTTTCCAACACTGTAATCCTAATTCCTCCCTCTCATATTTTGTGCTATCATTGTCAAATATTTTACTTTTATTTATTCTATAAACATACAATATATCACTAATATTTTTTCATCAGACTAGGGATTGGCAAACTATGGCCCATGGGGCAAGTCCAGCCCATTGCCTGGTTTTGTACAGCACGCCACCTGTTTTTGTACAGCCCACAAGCTAACGTGGTTTTTATGTCATTTTAATGTTTAGGGGAAAAAATCGGAAGACACAGAAAAAATATATAAAATTCAAATTTCAGTGTCCATAATACAGTTTTATTGGAATGCAAATATGCAGATTCATTTCTGGATTGTCTATGGCTGCTTTTGCAGCCAGTGCAAAGGTCAGCACGGGTAACAGAGACCATATGGCCCACACAGTTTAAAACATATACTATTGGGTATTTTACAGAAAAATGTTGCCAATCCTCTTTTTGAACATGGGTTATCCTATAGATCACTTAAAATAAGAAAAAGTAAATGTTATATTGCCTTCCTTTTTAGCTTGCTTCTTTTTGTTCTATAGACTTAAATTTCTGTATGATATTATATTCCTTTGCCTAAAACACTTCCTTTAACACTTATTTCTATTCAGTTCCCCTATGAATAAATTACTCTAGTTTTTGTTGGTTTGAAAATGTCTATTTCTCTTCCATGTTTCAACGTTTTTACTGGATTTAGAATTCTGGTTTGACAGATGTCTTTTTCTTTCAGAACTTTAAAGATGTCAATCCATAGTGTTCAGGCTTAAGTAGGTTCTCACAAGAAGTCTGCTGTAATTCTCACATCTGTACACGTGTATAGGTGTCTTTGTTCTCTCTGGCTGCTTTCAAGGTTCTCCATATGTCTTTTGCCTTTTAGAAGTTTGAATATGATATATGTAAGTGTGTATGTGGTTGATTATTATTCTTATATCATTATTATTGTTTATTCTGCTTGACGTTCTCTGAGATTCATGGCTCTGTGGTGATTTGATGTCTGTTATTAGTTTTGAGAAATTCTTTGCCTTCATCTCTTTTCAAATATCCCTTATGCCTCATTCTGTCTCTGTTCTCCTTCTGGGATTCCAGTTACAGATATTTTTAACTGCTTGATATTGTCCCATATCTCTTAGATACTCTAATCTGTTTTTTTCTTTCCATTTTTTTCTCCTTGTGTTTCCATTGGAGTAATTTTTATTGATCTATCTGTAGTTCATTCATTCTTTTGCGTGCTGTGTAAAGTCTACTGATGATCTGGTTAAATGTGTTCTTCATCTCTGTAATGATGTTTTTCATTTCTAGCATTTCCATTTCATTCTTGCTCTTAGTTTCCAATTCTCTACTGAAATTCTCCATCTGACGATGCATGTTGTCCATCTATATTAAATACTCTACCTGAGAGTTCCAACATCTATATCATATCTAACTTTGGTTCTTTTGATTGATCTGTCTCTCCGATTATTTTTCTTTTCTTTGTGTGTCTCCAATTTTTATTGAAAGCCATCTGTGACAATACAGATTGAGGTGAATAGCATTTATGCCTGGAAATGGACATGGATGTTTTCTTGCTATGATTTACCATGGTGGTTGAATTCATTTGGTTGGGAGTAGAGCTAGGCTTGATATTTGTTGTTTCTATTTACTCTCAGTACACCACATGCTTCAAATTCCTCTAGTGCTATACCATCATCTTTTCTTCCCTTTACTCCTAAACCTAAGAAAATGTTTTTGTACATGCTCTTGACCATCCCCTAGTAGTTAAATGCTGTAACTTGTTTAGTGCTTGTTTGGTGCTTGTTTAGCCTGGTGGTAAGCAGCAGGTTGCAGGAAGAGTAGCGGGGGAGTTCCCTATTGTCCTGGTTCAGCCTCAGTCTTCGGCAGGCACTGTGTCCCTGAGTCTTAGGGGTGAGACTTTCACCGCTGATCCTGTCCCTCTCCTCACTGTAGGAGAACCTTTTATATTCTGCACCCAGAGCCTATTTCTTCCCTTTGTTTAGGAGTAGAACAACTTTTCTTTACCCTGGTTCAATAGGTCTTCATTGGTACCCTAAGATGCCAGAATTTGCTTCTCTTCCCCCAGAGGTCTTTTTGTTCTGTAGGGAAGGATTCAGGCAGGGCTTCATGTCTTTCCCACAGTGGCTAATCTTTTCCTCCCCCAGGCCTGTCCCTAATCTTTCTCATGATCAACCAATGAGCTCCATTGAGAGTGTCTGCAAGTAGTTGCAAATTCTAATTGTGGTTGAAGCTCCCAGTTGTTCTATATACATTAGCCCAATGTCAACCTTGAGTGATTCAATAAAATTTCTAGCTGAATCCTTCTGTCTTGTGGGGTATCTAGAAGCACCAAGTGAACAGGTGCTTCCACCTCTTCTCTCTTTAGAAATGTCTCTCTTTCCTTAGATTTTTTGATTAGATCCTCACCCTGCAGCCTCTGGTCTCCAAAGGGTTCAGAAAATGTTGTGATTTTGCAGATCACATGGCTTTCTTTTATTGTTGTAAGCAGGCAAGCAAGACTCTTTCTGACGTTCTACACTCTAAGTGGAAGCAGAGTCTTATTCATTGTTTAATTGTGTCTCAGATTATGAGTGAGATTGACAATCTTTTCATGTTACAAGCTTTTCGTATTTGTTCTCCTGTGAATTTTTTTATTTATTTCCTTAGTGTATATTGACTTGTATAACTACAAATAGTACAAATTTTCCATTAATCCTTTTATTCATTCAACAGAGATGAAACAACTATAATATCCTTGAATATCTACATAGAGCAAAGCCCTATCCTATGCCAAACGAAACCTGACTGCAATGAAGGAGAAATAAACTTTTATTGTGCTAATATGTGGAATCTTGGAATTCTTTATCCAGCAATCATCCCATCTTGACTAATTTGTGGGACGGGTGCAGAACCTGTGTACTGATGCTCTCAGGTAGCTCACGATCTGGTTGAAGGGACTGTCTCAGGTATTCTTCAATGAAATCTTGTTTAGACCAGTTGATCTAAATTGATCCTTTTCATTTCAGTGTTTTTGCCTTAATAACCCAGTTGGAGAAAACGTATATATAGCCTAAGAGACAGCTGATCAGTTACCCCGCCTCTGCTCGCAGTGACTCTGTCCTCCTAAAGGGCAGCTTTCTTTTCTTCTCTAAAATTATTTACTTCCCTCCATCCTGGTACATTTTTTACTCTTGGATCATTCTCCTGAAGATAATATTTGGCCTGAGATACACACTCCTCCTTAACAAGGGCACATAGTCCTCACTCCCATTCTTACAAAGGGAGACAACTGTCAGTGCAAACGATGCTGAGACATGAGGAAGAGGACCAAGCGGTGGCCGGGGGATGGGTATGAAGGAGAGCTGGAAGAGCAGGAAGAGGGGTCTGCACTGGTCCATGGTAGGTGCAGAGATGGCTGGACTGACTTTGTGAAATGTGACCTTAAGGTGTACATGGTCTGTGTCTATTTTTAAATACTTCTGTCAGAATAATTTTCCTAACTTTGGGCAAACTGTCTGCATTTGACTTACCATGTTACTGATGAACTCTTTGAGCTGTGTGGGTATCACAGTGTGTGTCTCTTTCTTGTGACGCCCATATCCTCTTAACCGTATACCTAAGCTGTGTATTTCCTGAAAGGGAAGTTCCTGAGTTATCTGAGATGCAGGTGTACGACATATCAGGGTCTTCCACACCATGTCCTGTCCAATAGCACCTATCCAGCATTCTGAAAGCAAACACAGCAAATGAGTCCCTAGGAGAGTTGATTTTCCTCCATGCAGTTCCCACCTTAATGAAACTGTAGACTCCAGATTTCAGCTGCTGTTTTTCTCCAATTTTTGATAGCTCAAAGAACGTAAGGTTAAGTTTATTGCCATCCTCACATTTGATTTTGTTCTTTTGTCTGAGCACCAATACTCCCACACTGCCTGTGTTGTGTCTTAGGTAAATAATATATGATTCCTCTGTTCCGTTTTCTGTAAAATGAAATCAACACCTAACCTTTGATAATTTGATTGAGGAATGCCACCATCCATCAGACATCAAAAGTGTCAGTTTCAGCCTCCAGAAAGAAATATAAGGAAAAAAATCCAGTTTGAAATTGGCTGGGGGGCCAGCCCCATGGCTTAGTTGTTAAGTGCGCGTGCTCCGCTACCGGCAGCCCGGGTTCGGATCCCAGGTGCGCACCGACACACTGCTTCTCTGGCCATGCTGAGGCCACGTCCCACATACAGCAACTAGAAGGATGTGCAACTATGACATACAACTATCTACTGGGGCTTTCAGGAAGAAGAAAAGGAGGAGGATTGGCAATAGATGTTAGCTCAGAGCCGGTCTTCCTCAGCAAAAAGAGGAGGATTAGCATGGATGTTAGCTCAGGGCTGATCTTTCTCACACACAAAAAAAAGAAATTGGCTGGTATATATTAATAGATATTAACAAATTCAGGTAGATGAGAAGTTGTGTTTACTTAGAACATATTGCCTGCTGTGTCCATCTGTCCAGTCCCAAGCTCTCTTCTTTCAAGTGGCCAGGATGACCTTGAGAGCCAACAGGTGGCAGATGGAGAAGACAGAGCTTCTCCAGGGCCAGCAGCCAGAAGACGCAAGAGAAAGAAGATGCTGGAGTTGGAGGTGTAGGGGTTCAGAACAGGGCACTCCAAGAAGTGCCACAGTGTGATATTGATTATTTTGAATTAAAGTCACTAGAGTAAGTTGAAAAAACACATTCTGACTGTCCAGTCTCTGCTTTCCCTCTGAAAGCAGGGAATAAACCTCCCATATAGAAGGTACTCTCCCCACAGCAGGATGAGAAGCCCGTGTAAATAAACCATGTTATTTTTTGCTAATTTGTTACCCCAAATCCAATCCTTGTTTAAATTCCTCACTTATTAAGCATTTAAACCTAGGTTTCTTAGTCCTCTAAAATCCTCACAAACTTACAGTTTCTTTGCGTAAAATGATGTAAAGGTGCCTGCCTTTTGGTCACTCTCTGAGCATCATTTTTATGATCTCCCATGTGCACAAAATTGGTTTTTCTCCTGTTAATCTGTCTTGTGTTAAATTTTATTATTAGTCCAGCTACAGAAACTCAGGAGAGATAATGGGGAAATTTCCTCCTCCCTGTCAGAGGAGAGTCACTTAAAGCAACAAATCCAGAAGCGACATGAACAAACGATGCAAAATCCAGTAAAGAGACTAAATAAGAGTTAGATTAAAAGGGGAGCCAAATAAGTCACCCCAACCTGTGCCACTTAGACATGTGGATTGCTTTGAGCTGAAAGCAATTAAGACCCAGCCAAGTCAGGCAACGCTTTTACCTTTCCCTTAACTGCCTGAAAGAATTTAGACAGGGGGCCTGCGACAGGACAAGAGCTATTACCAGAGACAACTTTTTATATAAGAAAAACTTTATCTGCATGGCAGGATAAATATCTGTTTACCAAATACCTGCTTTCTTCATCTTTCTGTGAATTGTCTTCCTGCCCTTTGAAGCCCCAGACCCTTACCCCTGTCTTCTTAGCTCAGGACGGTATATAAGCCTTAATTGCTGGGCTGTCTAGGAGTCTCGTATCTTTTATAGGACTCCTGTAGGTACACAGTTAAATTTGTTTTTCTCATGTTAATCTGTCTTATGTCAATTTAATTGTTAGACCAGCCAAAGAACGTGGAGGGAAGAAGGGAAAACTATTCCTCCCCTACAGGAATTGAGGACAAGAAATAATTCACAATCAAGTCCAAGTCAAAAAGGAGCAAGGTGTTGATCAATTGTCTAGAAGATTGATAGTATTTTAGGTTTAATTTAATGGGCTAAATGAATATATATTTGTGGATGGTTGGCCAGATCGAAGGTTCATAACTAGGGTAAAGAACATGCCCTTCTTATCCAAGGTTGTTTTGGGCATGAATTTTCCAGGAGGACAGATTCTCCTTATCAGTTCCCCCGCAACTAACCCCAGACCAGAGAGCTTCTGTTAAGGCTCCTGGAGGAAAGGTCAGCAGGTTCCCTCTCTGTGGTTCCTCTGGTCTTTTCTTGACCCAAAGAAGTAATCATACAGGCTAGTTCCCCCGAGTCTCAGAGTCAAAATACTTTCTATTTCTCACTTCATTTTTATTATTCTAGAAAAGAATTTTTAATATTTCAAACTGAAAGAATTGCAGTTTAGGAAAACATGGATCATTTTTCATGATTTTCAATATTATTTTCTCTTAAAGGTTTAAAAACACAATTGTTGTCTATCAATTTGACTTTAATAAAAATTAAGCGCTATATCTCACTTCTAATAAATTTCCTCATAGTAACTCTGTCTTCTGTTTTCTTCTTTTAATCACAATTCCATAATCTTGCCCTAGTTATTGGTCTTCAAGGTCAGTTAATCTGGTTTATCACTCAACTACAGTAATTTTGTGTTCACAGCAATAGCCACTTAAAAAAAGATCATATATATAAAATACAAAAATAACCAAGAGGGCAAACATTATTTGTGTGTGAATTAATCTCTTTTTCAGAGGCCACAAAGATAAAAGGAAGCTGAAATAGGAATGTGACAGCTTCGTGAGAATAAAAACACTTTTAATGTATTTCGGTTTTGGCACAATCACTCCACAGATCTTCAGTTTTTTGGGCTGTGTTTCAGTTTCTTTATATATAAATAGACTTTGAAACGAATAATTTCTAAAGCATCTTCAGGCTCATAGTGGAAAATAAGCTATTTTTGATAATCACTACAAAATTATACATAGAAACTTACGTTCTGGGCTCCCAGCAGCCCGTTCACAATTGCTGCAAGGGGCTGAGCTTGAAGCTTATTGACTTTTGTGTTTTGACAAGCTTTTCTGATAAAGTGCTTTGGGACACTGCTTGGTTGCTCAGATTTGACATCAGACACAAGTGAGGCACTATTTTCTTCCAGGAAATGAGTGTGCCAATAATATTTTGATATTATAATTATTTTCTTTGAAGTAAATTTATCTTTCAGCTTTTTGTTGAAAACTCTTACAAAAAAGAATTCACTCTCAGTAGCCACCATAGCATGAAACATTTCTTGCTTTCCTTCTTGGGTCTCAAATTCGAATGGCTTCATTGCTTTCAACACTATGACTGTCACAGGGCCTTTCTGTAACCCTTCTTCCCTGATAGATTCCTGCTGGACCATCTATTTCTGCTCAGGCTGAAGATAACAGAAGAAAGACAACAGCGTGAGTAAAGAAGGTACTATTGAGGGAAACTCACTTCACTCACAATGTTAAACCTCAGAAAGCCAGCCAAAGATAGATGGAATCAAAGGAAAAGACATATAAATGGGTTAGAAAGAAATCTGAGATTTAGAATTATCTAGATAGAAAGACAATGCAGAGGGAAGCTGTCAAGTCTTGTGTTCAGATGAGACAGTATCACGGGTTTTGGAGGCAGACTCCCTGATCTGAATCTTTGCTTTTCTAGTACACGTAAAGAGCCCATAAGATATCTGATGCCTTGCTAACTAAGGCAAACGGGTGAATCTTATTCTGTCTTCTTCTATCAACTCCAATTGGGCACAAGATATCCTTGTTCCTCCACCCAATACTGCCTTGAGTACTCATTTTACTCTGGTATAAAAGTAAAGGAGCTCAGTGGCCTGGACAGGCCTCTGTCCTCTGACCTCGGTCAGAGATCCTATAAGTGAGGTAAAGGGAGAACTAAAAAGGAGAATCAATTCTATGTTTAAGAATTTATCCTTAGAAATAATGAACTATGCACTAAGGTTTATACCAAAGAATTATATCTTACTTGTAATTACAAAAAATTGAAGTGATTTAAATATCCAAAATCAGGAATTTAGTTAAATAATATATGGTAAATTCAAATAGCATAATACTATACTATAATATTAAAACTGGTTTAGAGGAATAATATGATAAACTGTTATAATTGACCTAAAAACTACAAAGGACGCAAACAGAAAAAATAATGTGTTTCTTATTGGATAAATAAACAGTTAAATCACACACATACATACACTAAAGAGATATTTAGCAATATCAAATATAGCTTTCTCTAGGTGATAGGATTATAGGTAACTCTTTTCTTTGTAGCTTTTCCAAATTAACAGAGATAAGAGAATTGGGGCAGTCTGTTTGAGAAGCAAATGCTACTTTTAAAAAGCAATTTGCTGTCTGGAGTCAAAGAGGAACACAGGAAAATCAGAAGCATACAAGGCCAAGTGTAGGAATTGCTGAGTGGGATCTCTAATGGGACCTGGAGTGTGGGAAAATGCCCATCCATAAGAAGACCCTGATGGACAAGGCAACAGACTCTATTTGAAACAATTTGGGAAAACTTGAGCTTCACTTAGGTCCATTCCAAGATTTCTTCTCTTTGGTACCATGTATCCATAGTTGGATAATGTATATTTTCATTACTGATGACCAGAAGGCATCAATACTTGAATATTATCTCCCTGACAACTCTAGATGGTTCTGGACCAAGTCCAGAGTGAGTGGCTGCTCTAGACAAAGAGAAAGTAACAAATATAATCAGTTTTCTTAGTACATACATCTATAAAATGCTATGATACCTGCCTCACAGGATATGAAATTGCATGTGTGTGGTGAATTCCATGGTGAGTCTCTCACATATTACCTGCTGCTCCACTTCAGGACCAAAGTAATCATTCTTACAGAGGCCAAGACCCTCTCAAGGCATTACTCTTGTCTGAGGAGGGCTGCCTCACCTTAGTCAATGAAGGTGTATATAGGTCTTGCCCCCTCCTTCCAAACCATGACAATTCCGAAAGGCATTCCCAGCTCCTGAGCTCCCTGTGGGATTGGCTGAGGTCTTTGCTGCAACTGCATTGGAGTGACAACTCTCCCACTTCGCCTACTTCACCCCCCACAGGTACTAATCCAGTGATCACTCTAAAATATACTTCCTGAAAACAACTGTCTATCCCAGAGTTTTCTCTTACAGAATCCAACCTGTAACAATGTGTTGAAGTGACCAGGACCTGGCAGAGGTTAGGAGTTATCAATAGGTGTTTAATCTGATGAATCTGAAGCTATTTCTTTTTTTGTTACACAGATATACTTTGCATATTATAGCTTTGCTTTCTTTACTTGCATGCTACGAGATAAAGAACAGAGGGTTCCAATGTGGAAAATGGCAAGAATAGTGACTAGAGGATGCTCTTACAAAGACCAAGCCACTGTACCCACTCATTGTACATGGACAGTATGTTGCTCCATGACATTATTTCTGGGAGCTGCAGAGGCACCAGGGCTCATTTCAGTTTGACTTTTCTTTTTCACTAGCTTTGTTTCTTTTTGCCCGTTGTATTTCTTATTGACTGATTAAAAATAAATAAATACACAGTAAGCAAGAAGAGATGAGCGTAGGCAGCTGAGAAAATTTAAATATCATTTTCTTTCAAGAATGAAATGAAGTAATCTTGAGTCAAAACCTGTTTTGGAGCTTTACCTACACACACACATACACATGCACACACGAGTACAGGTGTATTACCCTATTGTGGCAGTAGGGTAAATACTTTCAGAGATATAAAAACAGAAATATAATGATACATGAAGAGATTCTGCTGGGAAAATTGTGGGCTTGGTTATTATGAAAAGACCCTGCCGTGAAAAACAAGTACAAAACATGGAAAAAGGTTATTTATAAGAATACTATTCACAAGCAGTGGGAAAACACCAATAAAGGAAAAAAAAAATCAATGAGCCATGTTGCTCAAGAGGAAAGTAATGGTTAAAAAAAAAAGTAGACAATATCAGCAAACCCACATATGACAAGATTATGGAATTAGTGGTCATGGATCTTAAAATAACTATGATTGTCATGCTAAGGAAAGTAAAGGAAATGATGCACACAACAGTGATAAAAATGAATCACTTCAACATAGAGTTGACATCTGTAAAAGAAGAACCAACTGTATGTTATAGAGATGAAAATGCAATATCTCATATTAATAATATATTGCATGGATTGAAGAGAAGACTGCATATAGCAGAAGACAAGTTTAGTTAATTAGAAAACAGGTCAATGGAAATTATTAAAACAGAATCATAAGGAAAAAAAACCAAATGGAAAACCAGAAGAGAGTGTAAGAAATACATAGGTCACGTCCAACACGTCTTGTGATTGGAATTCTCTAAGGAGAATAGAGGGAGAATGGTGCAGAAGCAATCTTTGAGGAGATAATGACTGAGAGTTTGCCAACACTGATGAAAGGCATCAACACACAGATTTCAGAACCTTAATAAAACACAACCAGAAAGTACACAAAGAAAATAACTCAGTACATCACAGTCAAACTGCCTAAAAACAAAAACAAAGGGAAAAGCTTAAAAGCAGAGAGGCAAAGACGTGTTACATTAAAAGGAAATGCAACAAGGGGCTGGCCCCTTGGCATAGCGGTTAAGCACACATGTTCCACTGCTGGTGGCGCTGGTTTGGATCCCGGGTGCCCACCAATGCACTGCTTGTCAGGCCATGCTGTGGTGGTATCCCATATAAATTAGAGGAAGATGAGCTCAGATGTTGGCCCAGGGCCAGTCTTCCTCAGCAAAAAGAGGAGGATTTGCATGCATGTTAGCTCAGGGCTGATCATCCTCACAAAAATAAAAAATAAAAAAAAAAAGGAAATGCAACAAGACCAATAGCTGTCTTTTTAATAGAAAGTATGAAAGCCAGAAGATATTATAATGACATCTGTAAAGAACTGAAAGAATAATACTGCAAATTCAAATTTTATACCCAGTGAAAATATCTTCCAAAATGACAACCGAATATAGATATTTTCAGACAAGATCTAGGAAGATACGTCATAGTCAGAAATCTACTGCAAGAAATAATAAAGTTAACATTTTAGGCTGAAAGAAAGAAATGCTATAAGGAAGCAAGAACTTCATGAAAGAATGAAGAACATTAAAGGAAGGCAAATCTATGGGTAAATATCAAAGAATATTGACAGTTTAATACCACAATAATGATGATGACAACGATGATGATGATGATGTCTTCTGTAGTTTATAACATATAGAAGTAAATATATAATAATAATAATAGCACAAAGCCTGGAAGGAGGTGTTCAAGTTAACTTTTGCTTCATAATAAATCACTCAAAAACTTAGTGGCTCAAAACAACAAAAATTTATTATTTCCTATAATTCTGTAGATTGTCTGAGTAGTTCATCTGATCTTGCCTGGCTCAGGCAAAGCTGAGTGATCAGATGGATTAACACACATGCCTGGGACCTGGCTGAGATGCCTGGAAAGACTGTGATGACTTGGGCCTCACTCCTTGTGGTGGCTTATCCTCTAAAGGCTAAGCAAGGTTAGTTCACAGGAGGGCGGAAGGTTTCCCAGGAATGAGACAACGCAAGCTGCAATGTACAAGCACTTTTCAAGCCTCTACTTTCATCATGTTTACTAATGTCCCATTGGCTAATGCAAGTCAAATGCTTATGCCCAGATTCAGGGAGTTAAGAAATCCACCTTGTGATATATATCTGCACCATCACAGTGTAACAGTAGGATTGCCATTTTTACACCATACCACAGCATCAACTCATAAAAAGATACCATTGAGAGTTTGAAAAGCAAGCAACAGAGAATACATAAATTTCCATTTATTGACTGGGATAGTGGTGTACCCTGGTGGGTTCACTTTTAGATAACTTACGTAAAAATATAAAACAAAGTACTGATATCCAGAATCTAAATAACTCCCATAAATACATTTTTAAAAGGAAGACAAACCACCAGAAAAGTAAGCAAACACTTGTTGATCACTTTATAAAATAAGATAGCCAAATGGCCAATAAACATATAAACATATGAACAGTGTTCATTCTCAAAAGTCATCAGAAAAATGCATATTAAAACAATATTGAGATACTCTTATAAATGTTAAATATTCATTAAAAATTAATCAGATTTTTTAAAAATACTGTGAATTAAATAGAATTCTCAAATTGGTACACCACTTAGGAAAAAAGTTTAGAACTATTTGCTAAATTCAATATATATTTATCTCACCATCCAGAAATTCCATTCACAGGTGTACAACTAAGAGAAAGTTTCACACACACAATAATATATATATAATATATATACTATATATATAGTATATAGCATATGTATATATATAGTACATGTATACTATACTATATATAGTATATGTTTATAAAGAGACATGTGCAGGATCTTCATGATATTTATAATGAATATAAATGTTCACAGTGAATATAAATGTTCACAATGAACATAAATGTTCAGAGTGGTACTATTCATAATGACCTTAAATAACAATCAACAGTAGACTTTCATTCATGTATATATGTGAGCTAAATATTCATATAGCTTACATATATACATAAGCTAAAAAAAGAAATATTATACAGCAATAAAATGAATAAACTATGGTTACAAACTACAACATGGATAGAATTTTACTAACATCTTTGAAAAAAAGAAGACAGATATAAAGTAATTTGTATTGTATAATTCCTTTTATATTTAAAAACAGGAAAAACTAATCTGTGGTGTTAGAATTCAAGATAATGGCTATCTGTAAGTGTGAGTCTTGGAGGGGACAAAAAAGGAACTTCAGAGATGCTAATAAAACTCTATTTATTGACCAGGATGGTGGTATATTATCTTCTATTTACTTTTTGATAATTTATTTCTCTGTGTTATTAAGACTTGTGTACTTTTTGCTTGTGATATACTACAACAAAAAGTAATATATACAAATACATAAATATATATTTATATGTACAATGTGTGTATATATACATTTATATGTGTATATTTCACCTTGCTATCCTTAATTACTTCAATGAAAGCAAAGCATCTTCCCTGACGATGCCGACTCATTAATCTTTTATTTCCAATCTCTCAACAACTTGTAACACTTCTACTCAAATCTCTTTCAATTCAATATATTCTCCCTCTATTTCCTTTTGATAACCTAATCAAAACTACTATCACCTCTTCCAGACCTATGGCAATAGTAATTCTCCCCAAACTCAAACGGACCCCTAAATTTTTTTTCCCACACAAACCCACAGCAAGCACATCAAAATGCAAACCTGGTATCACACCCCTGCTTAAACCCATCTGAACACTTCTGATTTCTCTTGAACAAAGACAGAATTCTAATCATATTCTGGAAGGCTTTGCATTGTTTCTCTCAAAGAGCATCTCATACCAAAGAATCTCTGGAGATTCTTTGTACCTCAGCCACATTGCCTTTGTTTCATGTCCTTAAGCAAGTCAACACTTTCTGTCACAAGGCCTTTTTCACATGGAGATCCCTCTGACTGAAGACACAATTCACTCCTATTCAGTTCTCAGAGTTTAGCTCAAGGGTCACTCTTAGAGAGGGGAGAAGCCTCATCTGACCAACTCCAACTCCAACTCCTGGCTTTTGTTAAGTTCCCTTGTCACAGGCCCTTGAGGGATCATCTTCCTTTCTCTCAGAGCACTTATGTCAGTTTATTGCATTCATTCATTTGCTTTTAAGAAAAATGTCTACCTCCTGAAGTAGAGTGTAAGATCTATAAAATTTGGATTTGTTTTTTAACTCCCTGTTTTATCACCAGAACCTGCAAGAGTTCCTGTTACCAATTAGAAGCTTAATGGACATTTACTGAATGGATAAATGGATGGCTGGGTGGATGGCATGCTGGCTTCTCACCAATGCCACCATAACACAGCTGTATAATCTGGCTTGGGTCACCCAGGCTCATGGGAAAATTATTTTTCATCATGAAAAGCCAACTTCCAGGACTGATTTTAAAAAGACCATACATCAAGATGTCCATGTTCAATTATTTAAGACACAGGCAGATGAGGGGATGAAAAATTATTGGATGTTGTTTCTGAGAGAAATGAGAAGTTCTGGGCTAAAGTAACAAGGCAATCACTTTGAATTTACTGGAAAGAAGAAGGATTTAATGACTAAAGTTGTTTAAGAGTACAATGAGCAGGGGGAGGGAACTCAAGATGGCGGCGTAGGCAGACTCTGAACACACCTTCTCCCGCGGACACAGCCAATTTACAACTACTCGTGGAAAAGTTACCCCTGAGACAGAACTGAAAACTGGATAAGAGGAACTCCTGCAACAACGGACAATCCTAATTGAGGTGGAAGAGGCAGAAACTCCCTTCTGGAGAGGAAAAATGCCGCCTTCACAAGCCGCAGTGCTTCACGGCGGCCCTGGAGCAGCCCACAGGTACGTAGCCCTCCCTGGAGGCGCGAGTCCCTGAGTAGGGGAGGGCCCCACTGTGGGCATTTTGTGGACCCAGCACAATCAAGGTGAGTGGCATAATATCTGACTTTGCCTGCTACTAAAACATTGGGGAGCACCCCCAGGAAAGCTGGTTCACAAAGAAATTAAAATTGGCTCTTAAAGGGCCCATGTGCAAACTCACCCGTTTCAGAAAGCAACCTAAAATCACCAGAAAGAAAGGTGCACAGTGCTTTGGTGAAAAGAGACTCACCTGATAGGCCCTGAGTGCAACTCGGTGAGGGGTGAGACCTATCCAGGGACTGGGACATTGGCCGCGGCCGTTGTTGTGGCCTGGTGTGGGCGTGCTGACACAGATGCCATTGGAGTCCTCCCTGGGGCCTGCTAGCCCAGGTCTGCTCCACCCACTAGAGCATCGATTTAATCCAGCTCAGCCAGGGCAGGCAGCCCACCCTAGAGACTGGCCCCACCAAACAACAAGCCCTCAGGCAACTTGTGGGCCTGCATAGATTGGTGACTGGATTCTCTGCAGCCTGGCAACTGAGCCGACTTCAGTGGGGCAGGACGTGCACAAGGAGTGGGTGGAGACTGTGGGGCTGTGGTAGAGTGTGTGGGGCTCCCGCCTTGGAGAGACTGGGTCCGCTTCGGGAGGTGGGGGCACGCACACGGGGCAGGACTGTGTTGACGGTGTGTGTGGACCTGTGGGCTGCAGGGCTTGTCAGCTGCAGAAGACTTGTGCTTCTCAAAGACCCACATAGGGGGTTTGACCCACCTTCCAAAGCCTGAAACAATTGAGTGCTCCTGTGCCGGAGGCCAGCCCCACCCAGCTGCAATCCTCAGAGAGCTGACAAGAGACCTAAAGGCTGGAGGTTTATAGCAAGTGTAAGGCCCTGAGCCTAACAACCTGCCATGCTGGGGGCCTACTCACTTAAAAGAAATACTGCAACACAAATGTGGTATTAGAACTTGCAGCCAACTGTGCTGGGGCTCCCCACACCTGATAAAGAGACTGAAGGGCCCACAACAACTACAAGCAGCTGAGTATTACAACAGCTGGCCAGGAGCATAACTCGGCCTCCCTGGGCGCCTGCAGGGAGAGCAAACAGGCCACAACAGAAGGACACACGTAGCCCACATAGGGGTCACCCCTGGAACATTGAGAACTGAGGGAAGCACATGGCAGGCCTCCTAAGCCATCACTTACATAAGGTCACCTATCCAAGAGCAGGAGACGTAGCTGACCTACCTAATACATAGACACAAGCACAGGGAAAGAGGCAAAATGAGAAGGCAAAGGAATATATTCCAAGTAAGAGAACAGGACAAAAACCCAGAAAAGGAGCTAAGTGAAACAGAAATGAGCAACCTACCTGACAGAGAGTTCAAATAAAGAGTGTTAAGGATGCTCAATGATCTGGGAAGAAGAATAGATCAACTCAGTGAGAATGTCAACAAAGAACTGGAAGATATAAAAAAGAACCAATCAGAAATGAAGAATACAATACTGGAAATGAAAAATTCACTAGAGGGACTCAAAAGCAGAGTAGAGGATACAGAAGAACGGATCTGCGAGCTGGACGAAAGACTAGAAGAAATTACCCAAGGTGAACAGGTAAAAGAGGAAAGAATTAAAAAGAGTGAGGACAGTCTAAGGGACCTCTGGGACAACATCAAGCACACTAACATCCATGTTATAGGTATCCTGGAAGGAGAAGAGCAAGACAAAGGGGAAGAGAATCTATTTCAAGAAATAATAGATGAAAACTTCCCTAACCTAAGGAAGGAAACAGACATCCAGGTACAGAAAGCACAGAGAGCCCCAAACAAGATAAACCCAAAGAGGCCCACACCAAGACACATCATAATCAAAATGTCCAGAATTAAAGATAAGGAGAGAATCCTAAAAGCCACAAGAGAAAGTCAAGTTACATACAAAGGAAACCCCATAAGGCTATCAGCTGACTTCTCAGCAGACACCTTATAGGCTAGAAGAGAGTGGCACAATATATTTAAAGTGCTAAAAGGAAAAAACTTACAGCCAAGAATACTGTACCCAGCAAGGTTATCATCAAAATGGAAGGAGAGATCAAAAATTTGACAGACAAGCAAAAATTAAAGGAGTGTGTAAACAAGAAACCAGTACTACAAGAAATGTTAAAGGAACTGATTTAAGGGGAAAAGAGAAGACCACAAATAGGAAAAATTATCTATTTGCATGTTAAGAACGTAATGGATACAAATACACAAAAAAGAGGTTAGATATGATATCAAAAACATAAAAGGAGGGAGGAGGGGAGTTAAAGAGTAGAGCTTTCAGACAGAGGTCAAACTAAAGAGACCATCAATTCTGTATAGAAGAACAAAGGAACAGAGAAGGACTACTAAAACACTGAGGGAAAAAAAAAGTTAAAAAATGGCAGTAAGTACATACATATCAATGGCTACTTTAAATGTCAATGGACTAAATGCTCCAATTAAAAGGCATAGGGTGGCTGAATGGATAAAGCAACAAGACCCATATATATGCTGCATACAAGAGACACACTTCAGACCTAAAGACACTCACAAACTGAAAGTGAAGGGATGGAAAAAGATACTCCATGCAAATGGCAATGAAAAGAAAGCTGGGGTAGCAGTACTCATATCAGACAAAATAGACTTTAAAACAAAAACTGTAAAAAGAGACACAAAAGGGCATTACATACTGATCAAGGGAACAATCCAACAAGAGGATATAACACTTGTAAATATCTACGCACCCAATGTAGGTGCACCTAAATATATAAAGCAATTATTAACAGACATAAAAACAGAAATAGACAGTAACACAATAATAGTAGGGGACTTTAACACTTCACTTACACCAATGGATAGATCATCCAAACAGAAGATTAATAAGGAAACATTGGCCTTAAATGACACAGTAGAACAGATGGACCTAGTAGATATATTCAGAGCATTCCATCCAAAAACCGAAGAATACACGTTCTTTTCAAATGCACATGGAACATTCTCCAGGATTGATCACATATTAGGCCACAAAACAAGTCTCCAGAAATTTAAGAAGATTGAAATAATACCAAGCATCTTTTCTGACCACAACGGTATGAAACTGGAAATCAACTATAGGAAGAAAATCAGAAAAGCCACAAATACATGGAGATTAAACAAAATGCTACTGAACAATGACTGGGGCAACGAAGAAATCAAAGAATAAATCAAAAAATACCTGGAGACAAATGAAAATGAAAATACAACATGCCAGAATTTATGGGATACAGCAAAAGCAGTTCTAAGAGGGAAGTTTATAGCAATACAGGCCTATCTCAACAAACAAGAAAAATCTCAAATAAACAATCTAACAATGCACCTAAAGGAACTGGAAAAAGAAGAACAAACCAAGCCCAAAATCAGTAGAAGAAGTCAAATCATAAAAATAAGAGCAGAAATAAATGAAATACAGACTAAAAAAGCAATAGAAAAAATTAATAAAACCAAGAGAAGTTTCTTTGAAAAGATCAACAAAATTGACAAACCTTTAGCTAGACTCACCAAGAAAAAAAGAGAGAAGGCACAAATAAGTAAAATCAGAAATGAAAGAGGAGAAATTACAACAGACACCTCAGAAATACAAAAGATTATAAGAGAATACTATGAAAAGCTATATGCCAACCAATTCGACAATCTGGAAGAAATGGATAAATGCTTAGAATCATGCAACCTTCCAAAACTGGATCAAGAAGAAGTAGAGAAATTGAATAGACCAATCACCAGTAAGGAGATTGAAACAGTAATCAAAAACCTCCCCAAAAATAAAAGTCCAGGACCAGACAGCTTCCCTGGTGAATTCTACCAAACATTCAAAGAAGACTTAATACCTATCCTTCTCAAACTCTTCCAAAATATTGAGGAGGGGGGGAAGCTCCCTAACTCATTCTACAAAGCCGACATTACTCTGATACCAAAACCAGACAAGGACAACACAAAAAAAGAAAATTACAGGCCAATATCACTGATGAACATCGATGCAAAAATCCTCAACAAAATACTAGCAAATCGCATACAACAATACGTTAAAAAGATTATACACCATGATCAAGTGGGATTTATTCCAGGTATGTAGGGATGGTTTAACATTCGCAAATCAATCAATGTGATACACCACATTAATAAAATGAAGAACAAAAATCACATGATCATCTCAATAGATGCAGAGAAAGCATTTGACAAGATACAGCATCCATTTATGATAAAAACTCTGAATAAAATGGGTATAGAAGGAAAGTACCTCGACTTAATAAAGAGCATATATGACAAACCCACAGCTAATATCATCCTCAATGGTGAAAAACTGAAAGCTATCCCCCTAAGAACAGGAACCTGACAAGGATGCCCACTCTCACCGCTCCTATTTAACATAGTACTAGAAGTCCTAGCCAGAGCAATCAGGCAAGAGAAAGAAATAAAAGGGATCTAAATTGGAAAGGAAGAAGTGAAACTGTCACTATTTGCAGATGACATGATTTTATATACAGAAAACCCTAGAGAATCCACGAGAAAACTTTTAGAAGTAATAAACAAATATGGTAAAGTTGCAGGATATAAAATCAACATACAAAAATCAGTTGCATTTCTATACACTAACAACGAAGTAGCAGAAAGAGAAATTAAGAATACCGTCCCATTTAAAATTGCAAGAAAAATAATAAAATACCTAGGAATAAACTTAACCAAAGAGGTGAAAGATCTGTACACCGAAAAACATTGCTTAAAGAAATTGAAGAAGACACAAAGAAATGGAAAGATATTCCGTGCTCTTGGATTGGAAGAATTAACATAGTTAAGATGTCCATACTTCCTGAAGCCATCTATAGATTCAACGCAATCCCTATCAAAGTTCCAACAACATTTTTCACAGAAATAGAACAAAGAATCCTAAAATTTATATGGAACAACAAAAGACCCCAAATAGCTAAAGGAATCCTGAGAAAAAAGAACAAAGCTGGAGGTATCACACTCTCTGATTTCAAAATATACTACAAAGCTATAGTAACCAAAACAGGATGATACTGGCACAAAAACAGCCACACAGATCAATAGAATAGAATCGAAAGCCCAGAAATAAACTCACACATCTATGGACAGGTAATCTTTGACATACAAAGAACATTGTATGTTCTTTGTTAGTCAAGAAGATACAATGGAGAAAAGAAAGTCTCTTCAACAAATGGTGTTGGGAAAACTGGACAGCCACATGCAAAAGAATGAAAGTAGACCCTTACCTTACACCATACACAAAAATTAACTCCAAATGGATTAAAGAGTTGAATGTAAGACCTGAAACTATGAAACTTCTAGAAGAAAACATAGGCAGTACGCTCTTCGACATCAGTCTTAGCAACATATTTTCAAGCACCATGTCTGACCGGGCAAGAGAAACAATAGAAAAAATAAACAAATGGGACTACATCAAACTAAAAAGCTTCTGCACAGCAAAGGAAACCATCAACAAAACGAAAAGACAACCTAACAATTGGGAGAAGATATTTGCAAACCATACATCTGATAAGGGGTTAATCTCCAAAATATATAAAGAACTCATGTATCTCAACAACAAAAAAACTAACAACCCAATTAAAAAATGGGCAAAAGACCTGAACAGATATTTCTCCAAAGAAGCTATACAGATGGCCAACAGACACATGAAAAGATGTTCAAAATCATTAACTATCAGGGAAATGCAAATCAAAACTACAATGAGATATCACCTCACACCCATCAGAATGGCTATAATTAACAAGACAGGAAACAACATGTGTTGGAGAGGATGTGGAGAGAAGGGAACTCTCATACACTGCTGGTGGGAGTGCAAACTGGTGCAGCCACTATGGAAAACAGTACGGAGATTCCTCAAAAAATCAAGGATAGAACTACCATATGATCCAGCTATTCCACTGCTGGGTATTTATCCAAAGAAATTGAAAACACCAATGTGTAAAGATACATGTACCCCTGTGTTCATTGCAGCATTATTCACAATAGCCAAGACTTGGAAGCAACCTAAGTGCCCATCAAGGGACAAATGGATAAAGAAGATGTGGTATATATACACAATGGAATACTACTCAGCCATAAGAAACGATGAAATCCAGCCATTTGTGACAACATGGATGGACATTTTGGGTATTATGCAAAGTGAAATAAGTCAGAGGGAGAAGGTCAAATACCATATGATTTCCTTCATTAAGTAGTAGATAATGACAACAATAAACAAACACATAGAGACAGAGATTGGATTGGTGGTTACCAGAGGGGAAGGAGGGAGGGGGAGGGCGAAAGGGATAATTCGGCACATGTGTGTGGTGATGGGCTGTAATTAGTATTTGGGTGGTGAACATGATGTAATCTATGCAGAAATAGAAGTATAATGATGTACACCTGAAATTTATACAATGTTATAAACCAGAGTTACTGCAATAAATAAAAAAAGAGTACAATGAGCAGTCTTATGAGGTAAGGGGTTCTCTGTCACTACCTTTCAAAGAACACAAAGTGAATGTCTCTTCAGGGATATTAGAGAGATCTCTGCTCTAGGAAGAAGTGAAATTAACCTTCCAATGGTCAGTTAGTTCCACAATGCAGTTGTTTCAGAGAGGTATGCAGATAACGTCTCCCTTCTGTGTTGACGGTGTAGGAGAGGAAACAGACTCAAGAGAGGCCAAGGGAATCACATACCATTCTACCACATCACATCAGTCATTTTTCATCCTACACTTAGAGGTACCAAGACATTCATGGAAGTGCATATCTGCTCACCATATAGCTTTAATTTTCCTTAATATTCACATGTAGATTTTTAAGTCATTCTTTCGTTTATCATTTTCAACCTTCTATTTTAATCTTAACGGACTTTTATGCACATTGAGCACATTCTCTTTCAGCTTCTTTTTTCAGGCTTAAGTGTCCTCATTTTTTTTTCTCTCTCTCTTTCTGTAAAAGCATGTCCCATCTACTGATTATTACCTCTGTCTCCATTCGAGATTTTTCCAGATCTCTTCTACTTCACAGGAGGTGAGGTTGTGAAGAGAACATCAGATTAGCACTCTGTGTGCAGTCATGCAATGGTTATGCAGAGAGAACTTTCAACAAAGACTGAAAGATGAAACCTACAGGAAGCAAAGCAAAAACTAGCTTCCTACTATAATAGTTAAGGGTAGCATGGAGCACAGATACATTTTTCCATCCAAAGTAGGCCCAAGAACGACCTAGGGTGGAATTTTAGAGCTATTGTAAAGGAACATAACTCACTTCTTGTGCAGGCCTCTGGGTTACTTCTTGCAATTACGTGTAATTACTGCCACCTTGAGGCCATCTCTAAGAGCTACACCTTCTAGCTTCAGAGAGCTGAGAAAAATATAATGCAAGACACAATCAGTCCCTTCTCTAAAGTGCATTAGATAACACATAACCGTATCTGTATACCTGTACAGCACTATGTGATTATATCATAACTTACATGATCTTCTTTAGCCCATAGAAAACATGTGGGAGAAGCCATGATGTTCTTGCCATACACACAAACAAAAACAATAATATAAAAAAGCTATCTTAATTTTTGCTCTAATTTAGAGTTGAACTCAGAATCTTAAAAATGTTACATCTGTAAATGGCTGGGGAAAAAGAGAGACCATGCTAGTAGATATTTCTTCTGCTAATTTTCTGCTGTGTTGCATGTCAATAATTCCCTTTTATTCCTTTTCTTCCAACTCTCATGAGGTGATATCATAAACATTTCAAGAATACAGGAAAATTTATTTGGGTGCATAGAATCTTCTTATCTTAGGCCAAAGATTCTTAAGCTCAAACCTAAAACTAAAAGGAAAGGAAATTCTGAACTCAAACACCTTCTCTCCATCACTTGTAAATTATTTCCCTGTTTTCAATATATCAGCATCCAAAAGCAAGACAAAAATACTAAGAAACCAAAGTTCCAATTTAATTTGTAGTAATTGCTGAGTACATCTCAGTAATTATAGATTTCAGTAATCTGTGGTAAGAATCCCAAAAATTAGATATTTAGGATAGATTGGAAGTTCACTATTTGAAATGGTGAAGAATCTCATCTCCAATTTTAGTATAAAATAATAGAAAAATTCTTGAGAGCAAAAAGGAGAAAGTCCTGAAACAAAGCAGAGTAAAGGCATTCTTCTTCCACCAAGGGCGGTCAGAGAAGCCTTTCTGGAGAATGGTCTATCTTAGATGAAATGACCAAACAGAGGATGGAAATAGCAGAGAGAAAGGCAGAGAGGTGGGAAAGTATGTCTTGTCCGTTACAGTGAAGGTGAGAGAAGGGTAGCTTGGATGAACCAGAAATGCCATTTGTTCATATACTTTCCCTGTGCCACGCTATGAAGATGAGGTACATGGAGCCAGTTCTAGGCATGTACATGGGACAGAGCTAATCTACATCATCCCTGATGTTTTCATAGGGATTCACTCTCCTCTCCTGTCCCAACACTGAGTCTCATCTTTCTTCCACTCAGAGTGGAGAGATCATCCTTAGAGCTACAGATGCCCTTTCCACCACTAGAATTGTTTGGCTTTTATGGTATCGTGCGGGGGCAAAATAAAAGTAAAAGAAGAGAAAACTGAGACAAACACTGCAAGTTCCAGAGAAGAAGAACTAGGTAGGAGAAGCATTCAAGTTGGAGAGGAACGAATGCCATCTTATAATTTAACTGAGTTCTCACTTCGTGTTAGCACCCCAACTTCCACTCATCCCAACGAGTCTATGGAATTTCATCTTCCTATAACCCTATAATATAACAATATAATCACCTTCTATAGATGAATATGAATAAGACTATCTACCAAATGCAAAATAATACAGAAAAGGTTGAGGAGGTGGGGAAGGAAGTTGGCACAATATCCAGTACGAGGACATAGACAAGAACCAACTCTTCTGCTTCAACTCAGAACAACAGACCAGAGGTCAAAGCTTATATCTGAAATTCAGTTTCCTACAGATGGGAGTTGGATAGAAAAACATTACTTTTCCAAAGAGGAAAAAAATTCTGTTCAGGCTTTGGGAAGGCTATGTTCCTGTGGTTTTACATAAAGTCCAGCAAGAGCACAAGGCATGAGAATGCAAACAATATACTAGTGTTTTAAATGGGGAATTTTGTTAAGAGAGACTAAGGAAATGATAGTCACATAGGCTTCAAAAGGATATGAAACTTGTGCTAAATCATAAAAGATTTGTAGAAATGAGCAGCATAGGAAAGTCCTTTTGCTCAGTGGTCAAGAGCAATGGCTTTGGAGGAGGATAGACCTGGTTTGAATCTGGCTCCATCATTCACCAGTTGTACATCATTGGGGAAATAGCTTAGAAAGCCTTCTCTAAAATGGAGAAAGTCTATACATCATAGGCTGATTTGAAAGTTAAGTGAGATAGTACATATAAATCATTTATCACACTCCTGGTAGATCAAGAGAAATCAATATGCGGTAGGTAATATTGTTCTTAGTAAGGTAAAGAAATTGGAAATACTCATAGGCAGAGGAAACGTCGCATGCAAATACTCAAAAGTGTGCAACAACGTAAATAATTTTGTACAACTGAGACTATGGTATATGTGAAAGGGTATGAGAATGTTAGGTTGGAGAGGTAAGACGGGGTTTCAGAATAAGCTGCCTTATGTCAGAAACAGAGAAATTGAATCTTCATTGTAAAAAGTAGGTAAATAATTGAGAGTTCATATGTAGAAGAATGCTTGAACATTTTTAGATTTTAGTAAAAAAATATTCTGGCAATTATCCTGGGGAATGCATTAGAGTGAGGCCATATTTGGAGACAGTAGATGAACTGGAAGCAGCAGTGTGCTGGAATCTACTCATTCCACGGCTATGAAGAACCAATGGTTAAATATTCAGGAATTTTTCACACAAGTGGTTAAACATTGGGCATCATGAAATCAACGCAGGTAGTAGTATTTATACCATGGAAATTGGCAAATGCTACTAAAAATTAAAGAATTCGTCTACCAGCACAGCACAGCAGGCAATTTCAGAAGTCCAGATAAGAAGAGGAAAGAGAAGGAGACTTGGAATGATATTAAAAACATATATATATTTTTTTTTTTCGATAGATCCTCAAGTGTTTGTGACAAACTAAGAGATAGTGCTAAGAAAGAAGAGAAATCAAAGAATATTCCCAGGTTCCTAACATAGGCAACTAGATAAATGGTGTTATCAATCACTAAGACTGAGAATGCAAGAGAATAAAATGTTTCAGGGAATATAAATGTGTGAACCAAAGTTGCAGATAATACAGTGAGAATGAGAAGAGTTGAACAGAGAATCAAAGGAAAACCAGAAATGATACATAACAAGCATCAAAAAGAAAGAGTTTAGTGAGGTGGAAGCTTAACAGAGTTTATACCCAACACAAATGAATAAAAGGGTCCCTGAGGCGGGAATAACTGCGTCTTAGAACAAAAGGTATCTGTCTTTATTAAAATACACATCCTTGCACACATGATAAGCTGTGGTTGGATCTTCATGGCATGTCACTATCAGTCTCGTGAACATAGGAACACACACACAGATGCACACACACACGAAGGTCCTCCATGGGATTCTTGATAACACTAATCAAAGCTAAGATTTTAATGCAAATAATTCACATAGAAATATTGACATAATCAGGCACACACACATGTACACGCACATTAGTTGTTCCACTTCTCAGATCCCTTAATTCAAGATTTCCTATATTCTATCCCTAAACCACAGTAATTGCATTGAGAAAAACCCTTTCCCTATGGCCCCTGTTCTCTCCTTTCTGCCCCTGTTAGGACTTCCCTGCAATGCTATGCACTGGATGAACCAGCCCCTTACCCTGTGCTTCGCCCTTATCTCCTTTGTGGAACTTCTGCCCCATTCAGATGTGTCCATAATGCACGTGAATATATCTCTTTTCAGAGTCTAAATCAAAGTGGGGAAAGGTTCAAAGGAAGGTCATGCATTGAAGGAAATGCGGAGAGAGAATGAACTGTCTTTGAGAAGGAAAAGGGGAATGATGGGGCCTACGGGAAGGGGAGACAGTGTGGTTCAAGGGAGAAATATAAGCAGAGCTAGTGTCTTCTTATCTCTCCTTCAAGGTCATCAAGACTAGAAAAGGAAGAAAGGACCAATCAATTTAAATTTAAATCTGGAAATTGAAGTAAAGAGACCCTCTAACAAACAATTAGGAGGCATTAATAATGATATTGTAAATGTTGAGACATTCATGTAAACAATAGATTCAGTAGAAAAAGCTCAGCATATTAAGAGTTTTGTATCTGAGTCATAGGTTGCTTTCTTTTTTAAGTTTTCTTCTTTATACTCTTTTTTATTGTATTAGAACATTATATTTTGCATCTACAATGTACATAATATACAAAAAATATACTTCATTTTAAAGGACATCATTCTCCAAAAGTGCCAGATATGGACTCTTTAATCCAGAAGTGCGCTGCTTGAGGGTGGCTGATTTGTGCACTGTGTGGCACACAGGGTGGGTACACATTGCCTCATCAATATTGGGGTATATATTCTGAATGTGATTTCCAGAGGAAAAGTCCTAACAAAGACTCTGCCTAAAGCAAGGCAGGTTGGTGCCTTCAGCGGATGGAAGGAGAAGAGAGAAATCCAGGCTATGCTGGAATCGCCAAGCCCCGTGCCCTGGGGAAGGGGTACATTAGTTCAGAGACTATCAATTCCTAGCATATCATCTGTGTATTAGAAAAGAAAAAAGATCTAAAATTAATAATCTAAGCTTCTATCTTAGGAAACAGCAAAAAGAAAAGCAAATTAAATCCAAATGAAACATAAGAAAGGAAATAAAAACTAGAGTAGAAATCAATAAAATTGAAAACATGAAATCAAAGAACCAAAAGCTGGTTCTCTGAAAAGGTCAATAGAACTGATAAATCCCTAGCCAGATTAACAAAGAAAAAAGGAGACAAGACAAAAACTACTAACACCATAAGTGACAGAGGGGCCAAACTACCGATCTCAGTGACTTTAAAAAGCTAATAAAGGAAGGTTGTGGAAAACTCTGTGTCCACAAATTGTATGACTTGGATGAAACAGACTAATCAGTTAAGATACAATCCCCAAAAACTCACACAATAAGAATTAGGTTATCAGAGTAGTCTTGTTTTGCTTAAAGAAATGGATTAGTAATTAATAACTTTCCAAAACAGAAAACACCAAGTTTAGATGATTTCAATGGAGAATTCTACCAAACACTTAAGAAGGAAATTATACCAACTCTCCACAATCTCTTCAAGAAAACTGAAGCAGAAGGAATACTTTCTAAGTCAGTCAGTGTCATCAGCATTACCTTCACATCAAAATCAGACAAAGAGATTACAAGAAAGGAAAACTGCAGACCAATATCGCTCATGTACATAGATGCAAAAATCCTCAACAAAATTTAGCATATCAATGTAACGATGTGTAAAAATAATTATACACCATGACCAAGTAGAATTTGTTCCAGGTATGCAAAGCAGGTTTAACATTCAAAGATCAACTATTGTAATCCATCACATCAACAGGCTAAAGAAGAAAAATCACATGGTCATATCAATAGATGCAAAAGCATTTGAAAAATACAACAGTCATTCATGATAAAAACTCTCAGCAATCTAGGAAGAGAGGGGATCTTCTTCAACTTGATAAACAACGTCTACAAGCAACTTAAAGTTAACATCATAATTAATGGGAGAAACCAGATTTCCTGCTAAGATCAGGAACAAGGCAGAATACCCCCTTTCACCACTGCTGTTCAACCTCAACTGGCAAGGATGTGGAGCAATGAGAACTCTCCTTCACTGCTGGTGGGAATGCAAAAGGGTACAGCCACTGTAGAAGGCAGTCAGGCAGTTTCTTACAAAACATACTCCTACTATATGATCCAGAAATCACGATTCTTGATATTTACCCAAATGAGTTGAAAACTTTTGTCCACAGAATAACCTGGACACGAATGATTATAGTAGGTTTATTCATAATTGCCAAACTTGGAAGCAACCAAGATGTCTTTCAATGGGTTTATGGATAAACAAACTGATGCATCCAGACAATGGAATGGTATTAAGCAATAAAAATAAATAAGCTATGAAACCATGAAAAATCACGAAGGAAAGTCAAATCCATATTGCTAAGTAAGAGGAACCAATCTTAAAAGGCTACACACTGTATAATTCCAGCTATATGACACTTTGCAAAAGACAAAACTATTGGAGACAGAGAAAGGTCAGTGGTTGCCAGGGGGGAGGAGGGAGGTAGGATGAGTTAAACAGGCATAGCATGGGGGATTTTTAGGGCAGTGAAAATATTCTGTATAATACTGTAGTGATGGCTCCATGTATATATATATTTACATACATATATAAATACATGCATATATATAGTCATGTGCTGCATAATGATGTTTGGGTTAACAACAGACCGCATACACGACAGTGTTCCCATAAGATTAGTACCATATAGCCTAGGTGTGTAGTAGGCTGTACCATCTAGGTTTGTGTAAGTACAGTCTATGATGTTTGCACAATGGGAAATTGCCTAACGACACATTTCTTAGAAGGTATCTCCGTCGTTAAGCAACGCATGACTGTATACACACACACACAAACACACATATCAGTTTTTGCAACGTGTATTTTGATGTTGTGTTAGGTGCACACACATTAGGATAGTTACATCTTCGTGAAGAATTGATCCCTTTATCATTATGTAATGACTCTCAACCTCGATGTTTTTCCTTATTCTAAAGTCCACTTCATTTGAAATTAACATAGCTACTCCAGTTTTTTTGTTTTTATTAGTGTTAGCAGTGTATACCAATCTCTACTCCTTTATTTTTAACCTTTCTGAGTCTTTATATTTAAAGTGGATTTCTTGTAGAAAATATAGAATTGGTTCTTACTATGTTTACCCATCTCATTTAATTGATAGATTTATCCCATTCACATATAAAGTCATTACTGATAATGTTAGATTGATAAGTACCATGTTTGTACTCTTTTCTATTTGCTGCAATTTTTCTTTGTCTCTGCATTTGCTGCCTGTTCTGGTTTTAACTGAGCATTTTACATGACATCTTTCTTTCTCCTTTCTTAGCATGTAAATTATACTTCTTTTATAATTTTTAGTAGTCGTTTGCTACTAAAATACATTTTTAGGTAATCTAAATCTACTTTCAAATAATACTATATTGTTTCATACATGCAGTTACCTTATAACAGAACATTCCCAATTCCTCCATCTCATCCTTTATAATACGTGTCACTCATTTACTTACCTGTATGCTATAATCACCAAATACACTGTTAACGTTATTACTTTAAACAGTTATCTTTTAGATCAATTAAGAAGAAGAAAAGTAATATATTTTATTTTATCTTGATTTATTCCTCTCTGATGGTCTTCCTTTCTTCATGGAGATCTGAGTTTCTGACCCATCCCATCTTTCTTCTCCCTGGAGAACCTTTAACATTTTTTTCAGGGCGGGTAGCTGACAATGAATTTCCTCAGTTTTTGTTCGGCTGAGAAAGTATTTCTCCTTCACTTTTGAAGGATAATGTTGCCAGATACAGAATTCCAGATTGGCATGTTTTCTTCTTCAACATTTTATTTTTATTTTTATTTTTTTTAATCTATATATATATATATATATATATATATATATATATAGTGTGTCTCTGTGTGTGTGTGTGACAGAGATCAGCCCTAAGCTAACATCCGTGCTAATCCTCCTCTTTTTGCTGAGGAAGACCGGCTAGGAGCTAACATCTATTGCCACTCCTCCTCCTTTTTTTCTTCCTGAAAGCCCCAACTATCTAGTTGTATGTCATAGTTGCACATCCTCCCAGTTGCTGTATGTGGGACGCGGCCTCAGCATGACCAGAGAAGCAGTGCGTCAGTCCGCACCCGGGATCCGAACCCGGGCCACCAGTAGTGGAGCGTGGGCATCTAACCGCTAAGCCACCGGGCCCACCCAACATTTAAATATTTCATTCCCACATCTTCTTGCTTTCAACATTTCTAAGTCCACAGCATTCTTATCTATGCTCCTCTATAGGTAAGCTGTTTTATTTTCCTGGGTTCTTTCAAGATTTTCTCTTTGTCTTTTGTTTTCTAGACTTTGAATATGATATGCCTAGATGTAAATATTTTTGGTAGTTAATATGCTTGATGTTATTTGAGGTTCCTGTATCTTTGATTTTGTGTTGGTAGTTAAAGTTGGAAATTTCTTGACTATTATTCCTTCAAATATTTTTTCTGTTCCAGTGTCTATTTCTTCACCAACTGGCTTTGCAATTATGCATGTGCTACAATCTTATGATATTGTGCCACAGATATTGGATGCTTTTTTTTTTTAGTTCTTTTTTCACTTTGCATTTCAATTTAGGAAGTTTCAATTGACCTATCCTCAAGCTGACTCTTTCCTTCATTAGTTTTATCCAGCATACTGAATATTCATCTTTTCTGTTACAGTATTTTTGATTTGTTGAATTTCCCTTTGATTCTTTCTGAGAGTTTCCATCTCTCTGCTTACTTTACCCATCTGTGCTTGCGTGCTGTTTACATTTTCTGTTGGAGTCCTGCTATAGATTGAATTATGTCCTCTCAAAAGTCATATGTTGATGCCCTAACAGGCAGTATTTAGAAAGTGACTGTATTTGCTGATAGAGCTTTTAAAGAGGTGTTTAAGGTTAAGTGAGGTCAAGTAGGTAGAACTCAATCTGACCAGTTTCCTTATAAGTAGAGTAAATTGGGACACATAAAGAGAGACATCAGGAGTGCACGTGCACAGAACAATGGCCATGTGAAAAGGCAGCAAGAAGGTGGCCATATGCAAGCCAAGGAGAGAGGCTCAGCAGAAAGCAAACCCGCCAACACCTTGACCTTGAACTTCAAGCCTCCAGAATTGGGAGAAAATATATGTCTGTTATTTAACTCACCCAGTGTGTGGAATTTTGTCATGGCTTCC
The DNA here is from genome assembly GCF_020826845.1 of Diceros bicornis minor. Taxonomy (NCBI): domain Eukaryota; kingdom Metazoa; phylum Chordata; class Mammalia; order Perissodactyla; family Rhinocerotidae; genus Diceros; species Diceros bicornis. The sequence continues at coordinate 63,830,476 of NC_080743.1, forward strand.
CTAGCAAGAGCATACCAGCCCTTAACATACTAATCGTAGTTATTTTAGATGCCCTGTCTGATAATTTCAACAACTGTGTCATATCTGAATCTGGTTCTCACGTTTATTTTGTCTCTTGAGACTGTGTTTTTCATTGTCTTTTGACACGTCTTGTACTATTATTAAAAAGCTGGACACCTTTTAGAAGGTAATAGGAAGTGAAGTAAACACACCTTTAGTATGAGATTGTATGTTAATGTGGCTCAGTGTTGGACCGTCTTTCATATTCACTCTAGCTGTCGGTGCCAGAGGCTCCAATTCTTATAGTTTTGTCTTGTGTCCCCTCTTGTCTTTGGGATTCCCTAGGACACGATCTGTCCAGCAAGACTGATAGAGAAGAACAGAGACAATATAAATTACCAATATCAGGAATGTAAAGATGTGACACTAAAGACCCTACAGATTTTTAAAGGACAATAAAAGAATATTATGAACAACTTTATACCCACAAGTTTGGTTACTTAGACCCAATGGATAAAATTCCTGTAATCACAACTTAGCAAAATTGTATTATAAAGAAATAGAACATCTGAATATCCCTATATCTATGAAAGAAATCAATTCATAACCAAAAATCTTTCAACAATAAAGCTCTAGGAATAGACACTTGATGGATTCTATCAAACATCTAAGGAGAAAATATCAACAATCTTAAATACACTCTTTTAGAAATGCCAATATTATTATTATACCAAAATCACATAAAGATCACACAAAAAGCAAACCAAAGGCTAATGTCTCTCATGAAAATAAATGTAAGAATACTTTTAAAATATTTAAAAATTAAACCTAGTACTATGTAATAAATAATAATGCATCATGAAACAGTGTGTTTTATCCCAGGGTACAAGATTGACTCAACACTTAAAACTCAATCACCCTTTCCATCTCCTTTGAAAGAGAAATCTGTTTCCCCAAGAAAGCATATTTTTCAGGTGACTGATGATTCCAAGAATTCATAAATCAATTTGGCCAGCCAGTTGAGTCTCCCAGACTAGTAGTGTTTATTCTGGCCCTTAGGAATAAGCAGTTGGAGAAGAATTTTACCACTCTCTCTGTATTAGTCTGCTCAGGCTGCCATAACAAAATACCACAGACGGGGGTGCTTAAACAACAGAAATTTATTTTCTCATAGTTCTGGAGGCTGAAAGTCTAAGATCAAAGTGTCAGTAGGTTTGGTTTCTCCTGAGGCCTCTCTACCTGGCTTGTAGATGACCACTTTCTTGTAGTTCTCTCACATGATCTTCATCTGTGTGTGCACATCCCTGCTTCTATGTGCCAAAAGTTCCTCTTTTTGGAAGGACACCAGTTACACTGAATTAACGCACTGTCCTTATGACCTCATTTTAACTTAATTACCTTCTTAAAGATCTATCTCCAAATATAGTGACATTGTGGGTTAGGCCTTCAACATACGAATTTTGGGGAACACAACTCCCTTTCTATGTCTTTCTCTGAAACCACAAATCTTATCACTAAGCCTTTTTCCATGGACCTAATATGGACTAGTATAGGCCTGACTGTGGTTCCTTGGTGTCATTATTCATTTACTTACTCTTGATTTTCTCCTTAGATGTTCTCTGATTTCACCTAGCCTGATGGCTCAGGGGACTGGCTGACAAACGTTTTTCTGTAAAGAGCCATATAGTAAAATCTTTAGACTCTCCGGACTAAAGATGGACACCCCTGTGGCTAGTCAGCTCTACATTTGCATCATGAAGGCAGATATAGACAATGCATAAATGAGTAAGCATAATTGTGTTCCATTAACAATTTATTTACAAAAACAGATAGTGTGTTAGTTTTGGCCCACAGGCTGTAATTTGCCAACATCTTGGTTAAGACATCAATCTGGTGGGGACTTGTCTTCAGGATTTTGAATTACCATGTGAATTAATACTTTAGATGATATGAAGTCATGCAACTCTATCCAGACATTTTCCCCTGTATCTGGAGTTCTTTTATGTTGTACCAGTGAGATCTCTGTGCAATGACACAAATCACCAATTGTTTGGCCACTGTGTATGAGTCAGGAAAAATCCACATTTTTAACATTCCTTTGTTTCATCTACTAAAATCTCAACTGCTTGACCAGCCCATTGGCATAGTGGTTAAGTTCCAGTGCTCTGTTTTGGTGGCCCAGGGCTCACGGGTTTGGATCCCGGGTGCACACATACACACCACTCGTCAAGCCATGCTGTGGCAGCATCCCATATACAAAGTAGAGGAAGATTGGCATGGATGTTAGCTCAGGGACCATCTCCCTCAAGGAAAAAGAGGAAGATTGGCAACAAATGTTAACTCAGGGCCAATCTTCCTCACCGAAAAAAAAAATCTTAACTGGGGCATATGAATTATGTAGCCCTGTTCTGAATCGTCTTTTTTGATGACGGTGATCTGTGTTGTATGGCAGAGTCCCAGCTGAGGACATTACTCCACATTAATTGGTTACAAGAAAATGGATAGAAAAATGTTCTGAATGATGGTCATTTCTCCCATACGTCCTCTACCATCCGGTCTCTGGAATGGGGCTCTCTCTGACGTTCCTAATGTTCCTCTCTACCCATTACTTTAAGACCAGCTCCAAGCATCGACATAAACAGCAACCTAAAGCCTGTGAAAGAAAACAATGAGCACCCAAAGGTATTATTTGTGGTCATCACTCCAGATACTCTTTGTTTTTTCCTGACTTATTCCCGCTTTGGTGGAGTTTTTCAGACAGTTGCAAATCCAGACTTCAATTATCCCCTCCACGACTCTAGTTTGGATGAAAATAATTGCCTTCCTTCTCTTTAGATGACCTCAGATCACCTACCAACATTAGCTGTTTTTTGGGACCCTTTTCCAGTCATGGCCTCACCCTACTTGCATATCCGCTGGCGGGTTACCACTGCAGTGTCTGCTGGGTGGTGCCATTTACTTGACATTTCAGGGTTTACGGGACTCTGGAGTGCATCCACCGTCCTTCACAAAAATCACTGCAGAAGAAAAGGTTTATCAGTCTTTCATTCCAGAGGTTCAGTGTTCTTCCCAAATTTGTAGGGTTCAATGCTGTCATGACATGAACTCACTACTCACATGTGTTTATCCACGAATAATGCAGGAGGTGTGAGTAATCGTGAATTTAATCAGTGAGGTAAAGTAGCCTAATCATAGTCAAGAGAGCAACTAGTGCCAAGTTCCTTTTTATATATTTGACGAAAGATTTAAAATTTGTAATGACCTTGTACTATCAAGCTCCAGGTGTGTCAATCAATAACAGGGGAATGCGTCGTATACTATTTAAACTAGCAGACTCATCTCCATCCAGGAGGCGCAGTCAAGTACTAGGATAGATAGGTGCCTCTTCGAAGATCTCCTCCTGCCACTGTCACTCTAAGAACAGGAAAGGAGGGAGAAGTGGCCAGGTGGCTCACCTTACTTCTCCTTTGTTTCAGCTTCATTCAAGGGTTATGTCCCACACGTAAGTCTGTTGGATAAAAAGTTCTAATGTTGGAACTTCATTCATCTACTGACATTTCTAACAAACACAACAAAACTTTCAGTATAACTTTGTTATAATTTTTCATTTTGATTAAGATATTGTCAGGGTGGGGGAAAATCCCATTTCTACCATCCTTGTATTCTTATGGCTGGACGAATAATAAAATTGACACAAGACCAGATTAATGGGAGAAAAAAAACACTTGAATACATACCTGTTAGAGATCATAGAGAAACGATAATTGAAGAGTGAACAAAGCAGGCAGTATATACATCTTTTACACAAAGAAATGAGAAATCTTTGATGAATGACAGGATAAAGAAACTTAAACCTAATTAGTGAAGAATTTAAGCAGAGTTTAGGTTTGAGGTAGTAAATTTCCAAAGTTTGCTTACGCAATCTTCTTGGCCCTGACTTCCCTAGCTCTGGTGATAAGGATGCAGGGAGAGCACCTTTCACATGGGAGATTCATTTCCTGCTTTCAGGGAGGACAGAGACAGGAGGCTCAGAATGCCATTTTTGCTTCTCAGGGAATTTTAATTCAAAATAATCAATAAGCTATTGTGGGATATCTGAGGGTGGCTTGCCCTGGGCCCCAACAATGTTTACAGGAAGGAAACTGTTCCTTTTCTCTGACTAATGAAATCGAAAGCTAAGAACATTGGTGGGAGGAGTCTCAAAATTGTTTCCTGACTTCTCTCTTTCAGGAAATAGCACAGGGTGATGAAGCCAGCACTAGTCAAGTTTTCAAGTGACTCTAACCAGTGACATTCGTTCTTGTTACCTTTCAAAATACTTCTTTTTCTTCTGCCCTTCAGGAGATTATAACGTCCTGCATTTCACTCTCTGAGAGTTTACTGATTTATCTTCCTACTCAAACAAAGCAAGAAGTAATTTCTGCATTTCAAGATCTGGACTACTGTGGGAGAAATTTCCTCTGAGGTGAGACTTGTGGGGATTTCCAAAGGGATCTGTGGGTACTGGGTTGGTAAACAAAAGATGACAAAGGGAGCTTGAGTTATGAAGAATTTAGGGGGAAAGAGCTGATTTCAACTATCAGAAAAGTGAAAACAGCAGTAGCTTAATCCTAGTACTTTACACGTAGGCAAATAATAGACATTTTTATTACACCACAACTGAGGGAGATGCATTTTGACTATACAAGATATTAAAACGTATTCCCCAGGAGTTTATTGGCATAAATTATATTTAGAGAAAGGGTTTGTTTTTTTTTCCCATGGAAGATGCACAGGAAACTTGTTGGCTGTGGTGGAGGCCTGGGTAAAAGTCAAGATAGAAGAATGACAAAAGTATCATAAAATAATATTAAGTAAAAAATAAATCTGTATATAAAGTTGTATTGTATGGTGTTATCCTGATTTTACACAGACACACCCCACACACACAGAGCAGAAAAAATTTCAGTTCCACAAACACAGTTAAACAAAAACATGGCTTCTTTACCTCTCTGTAAGACAGTTTAATTTTTCTTTTATACTCTATTCTATACCAGCTGTCAGAGTTGTTATTTAAGTCTCTCTTAGGATTACTTTCTCCCTTCCTGAGAATTGTTAATTTGTTTTTTTCCTGGTGGCAAAGTGTAGGGGAGAGACAGGGAGAGTTAATTACAAATGGATTTCTGTTGCCTACTTTTAAAATTGTTTAAAGACTTTCTTTATGACCTGGTACAATCGTATTTCATATGTGCTTGACTAGAATGTGAAATGTTTAATGTTCAAAATTTATGTATATTAGATAAAACTTGTTCGTTAAGCTTATTAATTGTGTTGGTTAAACTTTCTAAATCTTTACTGCTTTTTTTTACCTTGTTCATTTAGTATTTGAGAGTTACACTGAAATCTCCTACCATAAAATTGTCAGGTTTTTCCTTGTATATCTCAAATTTATATATACATAAGGAGAATATAGAAGTGTCATAAATTGAATTGAAGACAGCAGAAACAAGACAAAACACATTAATTATCCACATATATGTAAAGAGCCTAACTGGTTAAGCAAGACCTTTAGCCAAATTGAATTTAAGAAATCTTTCAATATACTTATTTACATACACACACATATATAGTGTATATTTTATATTGAAGTGTTTATGTACAGATACATATATATAAATATATGTGTTTATGAGTGTGTATACGAAAAGAAATATACTACATAATGCTATAAATATAATTTTGTATTATAACATATAAGTTACATTATAAAATATAATATATAACATATATAACATTCTGAAAGAATATCAAGTAATAAAAATAATGCATATTTACTATTTGTTGGTAAATACGCAAACTGTTTTATCTCCCTTGGAGTTGAACTTATTGTCATTGTGTTGTGCTCTGATACTTTTTGTCTTCAGGTCTACTTAAAGCTGCACTAATATAAATAAAGTGGTTACTTTTACTTACTTTTTGCATGATAAAATATTTTTCTTTCATATTTCCACCTTTAAGTGATCTTTTGTTAACAATATATTGGCAGATTTCTTAAATCCAATTTGGCTAAAGTTGTCGCTTAACTGGTTAGATCTTTTATGTATATGCCAGTAATTAATGTTTCTTGTTTCTGCTATCTTCTTTTCAATTTATGACACTTCCATATTTTCGTTTCTCGTATATCTTTTTACTTATACTCTATCGCACCCTTTAAGACAAATACATTGGTGAACTGTCATGTTCTGTTTCTTCCCTCCCTCTTCCATGTTGATGTACTTCCTGGTTCTCTTCTCTTCAATCAGGCTTTGTTTATTTTTAAGACATGGGGACACCTAATCAAGTTAGGTTTTCACTCTTACTTACTTTTGGCTTGCAGTGTTTCTTGACTTTGTGTTATTTTCTTCTTGAATATTACTTTCAGTAGATGTGTCTGTGTGGGTCTTTGTCTTGCAAAACTACTGAGGCCTTGAATATCAGGGAATAGTTTTTGAGGCCCTCATATTTAAATAGTATTTTGGCTAGATTAAAAAGTCTACTTTCAAAATTATTTTTTCCCTCAAGATAGGTTGGTAGTATCTCTTCTGATAGCCTTGGGCTAGATCTGTTTTGAAATTCAGAATCTGAAGGCTTCAGAAAGGCCTTAATATATCTACTTAAAATACTATGTTACTAGAAACCCTGGTAGGATCTGGATCATTACTCTAAAATCAAATGCACTAAAATTTCGGTAACAAAATATATCAATGTTCAAATTTAAGTAGAATGAATGAAGATTATGCATAGCATCTTACCACCTGACATCTGGTTTTATTTTGCAAATAAATTGTGTTGTCACACTCACAAAACAGTCATAAAAATTTTATTTAAAAAATTTTGAGTTTTGAAATAGATACGGAATTTTGGACGAGTAGTATAGAGAAAATACTCCATTGTCCTGCTGTAGGCAGTTTTGCTGTTGAGAATTAGTTTCAATTTGATCCCTGAATCTTTATAGGTGATCTGTTCTTTATTTCTGGAAGCTTTCAGAGTTTTCACTTTGTTTTTAATATTCTTCAGTCTCACTATAATGTGTCTTTGTGTGGATTCGTTCTTCACTCTATGGGCCTGACCAACCTGAGGACACTCAAATTCTCTCAAGATCGTGAGGAACAATTCACAGGCCCAGGAACTTGAACATCCCAATTATATAAAAAGTACACAACACATGGTCCCTAAACTAAAAGAAACATGAAATTAAACAGAAAATTGGGGTCGATATCATGCACTGAGTCCCTTCAAGGAAGTGCAGAAGGTGCTAAGAAGCCCAGAGGAGTGAAACTCAGTTTAAAATGGGGACTCTGGTAGGTTTCAGAAGACAAAGCCTCAGTTGAGTATCGAAGGTTGTAAGAACGTAGCCAGAGGAAGAAAGGTGGGAAAGGCTTTCTAGGCAGCAAGAAGGGAATTAGCAAAGTCATGAAACATGAAAAGGCAAGGTGTGTTGTATATTTCTGGAGCATAAGACATAAGAAATGCAAAAGTAGCTAAAGTAAAAAAGTTACAGATTTTTCAGGGCCTTCCAAGCTGGGCTAAGGAGCAAGACATTTTTCGAAAAGAAAATGAGGAATTATTGAAGGATTTGAAGTGAGATAGAATTGTGGCCTTATAAAGAGATATCTGGCTCTATGCAAAGAACTGATTAGAAAAGTATAGCCTGGAAGGAGAAAAATCAAGCAACTGTAGAAACAATTCCGGTCAGTAAATACTATGATCCTACAGTAGGGAGCTGGTAGAAATCCAAGAAGGAGATGGTGATATGAGCACTTAGGACACACAGAACATGGTCGAAGCCCCAGGGAGGGATGATGCTAATTAGAGGTGACTAAGGAAGAGCCAAGGGGACTAGGGCAGGTACCCAGTATTGAACTGTAGTGCTGTGGTAGGATATTCACATATGGTAAGAGGCTTCAGCCCATTTTCCATTCTACACAAATGTCACTTCAGTCATAGTGAGTGTAGGAAGAGTCAGGAACCAAGAGGCAGACATTCAGGGATAGACTAGCCCCATAAAAGGATGGAAGGAGGAACCAGGGACTTTGACACTATACAGTCTAGACTCTACACAACTGCCTGTTTCCAGGCATTCTTATACCACATGCACACCCTACCCAACTCAACTATCATCATTTAAAGGGAAGAATTTCTTAGAAATTCCAAATTCAGCAGTTCTCAACCCATTTTCTATGATAACATCTGGTAATTAAATCCCTCTTTGTAACACGCACCCATGGACAACACCTTCACAGGGACGACTCACTCACATAGACATTGACAGTCTTTTAAATTTTCTGTATAAATGTGTTACACTGGGTGTTATTTTTCTCTTGTAGGTCATCCATAACGTGAGAGATGGAGAAAGAAATCAAGACAATTGTTCTGCTGAAAGGATTACAGCCCATCACTGAATATCAATTTAGCATGGTGAAGTTTTTATTGGCCAATGATTTAAAACTGACTAAAACAAAAGAAAAAGAATATAATAGAATTCATATTTCTAAGTTAATTGTAGAAAAGTTCCGAGGAACCACAGCTATTGACAAACTAATAAAATTGTACAAAGAAATAGAAGATCTTAAAGACTGTGCTAAAACCCTTCAAAAGGAAAAGTTAAAAGGTAATGCATGAGAATCCCTCACTCTCACTCTCTCTGCACCATCCTCAACCTTGACTAGAAGCCTAACTTGTCATAGCTCACACATCCCTTTCCCAATTTAGGACTCAGTAGCCATGGCAATATTAGTCCTGCAGAGGCCAAGTTGACAACTCAGGGCATCCCCTTTCCTACAAAGAGGTCTAATGTATTTCAGAGGGTATATTTTGGGAGTGAGGGTAAAGAAAAAAAGCAGGAGCTGATGAGAAAGGCTGAGGCTTCAAGTACTTTAGAAAGTTTAGAAAATGTCAAAGCAAAGTTTTAAAAAATGTGAGTTTTAAAAATATTTATATCAATTAATACACATGCTCTATCATAATATTCACTACACCATTGTTAGTAACAAATACGAGGTAGTACTTAACTAAAAACCTACCTCTCAGAGATGTGAAGAACTTGTCTCTTATAAAACCATTGGATTATAACAATGTATTTTAAAAAGTCCAAGTCCAGCATCACCCCTTTGTCACCTCACTAATTACATCATATTTCCTTTCTCTGGTTTCAGTAATTCAAACAGATCTTTTACAGAATATGACATACCATAACCAATATGACAACTTCAGATTCATAAAAGGAAGTATAGGATAAGTGGTTGGAAAAGGATTGACTGAGGTGCATAGGAGTCCGGAGGACAGGACGGGTGTGCTCATTGCACATGAGATGAGAAAGGAAACCGTTGAGGAAGCATGAGACAGTGCTCATCTCTGTGTTATTTCTACTGGTCACCTGTGGCCAGCCTGGTTAATGCAGTAGAGGCAGACACAAGCATACCTAGACCCACAAGCAGGAGCTGAGAGGAAACAGTATTGAAAGGGCTTCAGCTGTCTTAGACCAGCTCCTTTGGATTTATCATTCTATCTTTTATTTCATCAGTTCTAAAGAGATGGAAAGCGAGAGGAACAACTCCAGTGAAACAAAGCAAGCAGGATAAACCCAGTACTGATGAATCTACATCCACCACAAAGAAAGCTTTGGGACCTGAATCAATCAACGATAAGCCTGTGTTGAAGGTAGGATGACTAAGGTCACACTGAAGAAGCTTCTTCTATGGCTCTTCCGTTTAGCACTTCCTATGTACACTTAGTTCTTTACTCCTTTATCAACATGCAAATAGACGTAGCAGAGAAAAAGGGATTCAGAGACAGAGTGAAAATGAGGTTCACAGCCTGTAAATTAATAGTTATTGGTCACCCACTATGTTTCAGAACTGCTCTGCATTTTACTGTATGTAATATAATTCCCTATGATGAAATATGAAATCATTACCCCTCTTTTAGATATGAAGTAAAATGGCAATCAGATTAGGGAAATAGCTTGCCAAAGGCTACTCAGAGAGACTAAATTCAAAGTTAGATTTCTAAATCCAAGTTCACTGCTCCTGTCATCAGGGCAGAGGTGACTAAAGGAGCGACAGGTATAAAATCTTCCCCACTATTTGCATGAAGCAATCATATATGTGCACTGTTCACCTTCTGGCTATGTCTTCAGATGATAGACTGTATATAGCTCCCTGGAATTCTCAAAGACATAAATTTTAATATATTAGAAGATAGTAATGAAAAGCTGATATGTTTAGTGGTAAAGATGTGTTTCATCTAATATTGAAAACCGTTAATCAGAAAAAAAACCTACTTTCAGAGAAAGAAAAACAAAACCACAAAAACTGATGAATCTAAGATAGAGCTGACCCAGGAACAGAGTCAGCTTTCAGAACCTTCAGGAACCAGCAGACAGTCAACAAAGAGCCTTCCCCAGACTCCTCAGATGCCTCCACCAATCCCATCCAGCAGTTCCTCAACCAAGGTACCAGCTTCCTGTTCCCATTCCTTGTACCTCCATACAATGTAAGTACAAGGATCATCATAATCTTGGAAGAGCCTCCCATCTAACCTCCCACAATATACAACTTAGTTATTTAATATAATCACTCATTCATTTGTCAAGGTATAATTTGAGATCCTACTAGATTCTAATTCCTTTGCTATTTACAAGGCAGGTGTTTATGAAATAATCTTTGATGTTAAGAGGGCTACTCTCTTGGGTTGCGTAGAGAGAGAGGGGGAAGGTGACCAGGCAGGCAGAGATGAATGTGAGTGTGTTCATCCCGTACAGTCCGGTTTCCTTTCTTCCTCTTCCCCTTTGCTCACAGATCATAATACAGGGATTATTTTCAAAATTTCATGCTCCTTCCCATATCTGATGTTTGACGCATGCTGTTTCTCCTGGTTGACCACTGGTTCAAGTGTCTTCAACCTTCAAGTGCAAACCTAAATCTCTTCCTCAGGAAAGTCCACATTAATATCCACCTCCCAGGAGACATTAGATGTTCACCTTGTTTGCTTTCACTGGTCCCTTCATTTTTCCTTTTTACCATTACCACCACTGCAAGCAGTGTACCTTTTTCTTACTTACTAGACAACAACCTCAGATTATATGTACCCTTTCCCTGGGAAAGACAAGACCGAGGTGGATAAGTGAGTGCACACTTCCATGCATCAACTCCTATCCTAGCCTGCCTTTTGTTCTGACTGATGTGACCCCTGTGGTCACCTGCACGCAGGGGTACAGTGCCTATATCTCAGGGAATAGGCAGGAAACTTGAGAAATAGGAAAAGAAGCATTTAAATCACTATTCTCTAATATAGTGATTAGTCACCAAAGCTCCCAGTTGCCCTCTGACCCAGGCTGAAGGCCCCAACACCATCCCACAGATGGCAGTTGAAGACAGACTTCGTATAGGCAACATTTGACAAGTTTTGTTCTGCTATTGCTGTTATTATTGTGAGCTTCAATAATTCATAATTCCCTCTATAGTCTCTCCAGTTTTTATTTGTGGGATAGAGCTAGCAATCTGTACCTGTTGCCTCTAGGCCCAGGTGGCCATTGTCTAGTCACTGAAACTTCAGGCCTACTATCTCTCTGCTATGACAATGACATATGTGGACATCTCAAGACAACCCTATTTCTTTCTGTGCCTGTAAGCTTGGAAGTGATACTTTAAGGCCCCATCTGCATAAAGACGTGACATAGTCATTTCTACTCCCATAAAAATCATTACAGCTTCCTTGAAACCTCCTTCAAGCATAGGAATCTCAGGGACACTCATCTGTGTCCTCAGCCTCATACACCTAAACACACCATATAGTCATTGCTTCTTTGGGGTTCAGCCATCTCCATAGGAAGCCTGCAGAAAGGATGTCTGACCACTCCATGATTCATTAAATGAGCAGGAAAGCCTTACTCTGATTCATCATGGAGTCTCCCAACTATTTTCTCTATAATATGCTCTCTGTTTGCTTTTGGGATTCAAAACCAGGAACAGACCAATATTATTTTTGATTCCTCCTGCTTGTTTTCCCCAAAGCAAGTAGCACAGAATGGCATGTTCAAGAACAGGAAGGGGTGGTGAAGGATATAATCTGAAGGAAACAATTCTATTACCATTTTTAAACATTATCCAACCAAATAGTATATTTTAGGCATCTAAATCCTACTTTTATGATGGAAGCTTTTGGTTTAACTAATTTTGAAAGATGCTCAAGATGCTTTTGTCAGTGATATTAAATTACTACATGTGGCAGAAGTGAATAGAGAAGCTTCTTTAATAAAGTGCTTCCCATATCACCTCTGTCTAGGATTTCCATTAAGAGGGTGAACATAATACATAAAACATCTGTAGGGGAGGAAGAAACATTCCTCTACCCTTCTAGGTTCTTCTGGCCGGTCTAAGAATTAAATTGATGTGAGACAGAATAACAAGAGAAAATCAAGCAACTTTAATAACATGTATACATGGGAGAAACCCAGGAAAACTGAGTGACTCACCAAAATGGCCAAAGCCACCACCTTAAATACGATCCTCAGCTAAAGACAAAATAGGATGTTGGAGGTAGTGATTTGGAACTTCAAGGGGGAGGAAGACAATTCACATGAAGATGGAAAAGCAAATGTTTGGTAAACAAATATTTGCCTTGCCTTGCAAAGACAATGAGACAAGGAGAGGACTTTGATCAAATGGGCCTTGCTAGGATCCTCTCCACTACCTCAATAGTTATCTATGGTATTATCTCCTTCTGAAACCAGCCTTCTATCTTAAATTCTTTTAGGCAGTTAGGGGGAAAGACTAAGTTTCTTCCTGAGTATTTGTTCTTAAAAATAATCAAGCCAGGGGCCAACCCGATGTCATAGTGGTTAAGTTCAAGTGCTCCACTTCAGCAACCCGGGATTTGCAGGTTCCGATCCCAGGTGCAGACCTACGTACCACTCATGAAGCCATACTGTGGCAGTGACCCACATACAAAAATAGAGGAAGATGGGCACAGATGGTAGCTCAGCAACAATCATCCTCAAGCAAAAAGAGGAAGACTGGCAACAGATGTTAGCTCAGGGCCAACCTTCCGCACCAAAAATAATAGTAATAATAATAATCCATCCAAAGAACCACATTTTGAGGTAACAAATTCTGGCCCCTTACACATCTATGGGTCAGAGCATAAATACAAACCCCTTCATTGACTGTGAAATAATGATACCAATATTGATATTTCTATGTATTGAACATTTAGTGGTCCTGAACTCTAAAACCTGTGATCTCTGTGTACATTATGCCATTTATTCTTTATAATAGCTCATGAGGATGCTGTCGTTAGTCCCATTTCACATAGAAGAAAATTGAAGTTCATAGAGATTAACAATATTCTCCAAGATCACACAGATAGTAAATGTTAGAGCCAGGATTCAAATCCAGCCTTTGAACTCTACAGCTTGAGCATTTAATGGCATATATTGATTCCAGAGTTAGAGTACAGATGTTATAGTATCTGGAATTTATTTTTAAAAATTTATAATTAGACAGTTTTATATCTTGTGTTGATTTCCATAGGCCAGGCTCTGTAAGCCTTCTAATGAGGAATGAGGTGCTAGGGTGGTCAGAGAGTGTCCTAATCAGGAAGCTGTATGCCAGAGGGAGGTATTTCAAGCAGCTCTTTCACCTACAGCTTTATCAACAAATGACACTTCATGAATTTTATAAATGAATGCTAGAAGAGGTAAGAATTGTAACAAATTTATATTGGATTTATAGCATTAGAAATGGGCTTTCATTAGTGAAATCAAAGGTAATTGAGGTAAATGATTTTACAGACACTTCATGCCCTTGCTTAAACAATTATAAAAATCCAGGTACTGGAATGCCTGGGTGAAATCTTGAATGGGTCTGTTTCTGGCTGAGAACTCTAAAGGATTTGGTTGCAGACTACATAGAGAGCAGAATCCCAACTCTAGAATTATGAATTTGAGGGAATTTCTCCAGTACAGTGATAAACAAAGCTTTCAAATAGGTGGAAACTTGGTTCCCTAGACCTGGAGAACAGATGATAGAAACTGTTTTGGTTATTTGGTAAATATACAAGGTAGTAAAAGACTTAGTTAACAAAAAGTCCATAAGTCCAGCTGATGTTGGTCTGAGATTTGCTTCCATTATAGCCTGGTAGGATTTCCTACCAATAAAGAACACCAAGTGTTATCTTGATGAAGTTGACATAGGGCTGTTTGCAGCAGAGGTAAAGCCAGAATTCCATAACAGACCAATGACAGTTCAATCACCTGAGGTTTTAACATTTGAAGAGTGATGTTAGTAATCCTGGTAGGGGTCCAAGCTGGGAAGGTGTTAGGGATATCTGAAGACGTGCTATTATTCCAGAGAAAATTGTTGGAGTGAAGATCCTCTCCTGTGTCTGTGTCTGTATGTGTATGTGTGTGTGTGTGTGAGAGAGAGACAGGCAGAGAGATAGAAAGACACTGAGAGTAGGAGAATATTGTGGTTCATTTGCTGTTGAAAATCATTAACCAGGAAAAAAATATATATATATATATATTTTGCTTCAGAGAAAGAAAGGCATCACCATTAAAACTGAGGGATCCAAGAGGATGAAACTATTCCAAGAGCAGAGTCAGCATCCAGAAGCTTCAACAACCAGCACATGCACAACTGAGAGCTGTCTCCAGATTCCTCAAATGCTACCACCAACCCCATCCAGCAGTTCCTTAACCAAGGTACCAGCTTCCTGTTTCCAATATCTCCACTCCCTGCAATAATGACAGGGATCAGTAGAACCACGAAGGAGCTTCTCACTAGTCCCCCACTATATACAATTATTTCTTTAATTAAATCACACATTTTTTGTTAAATGTATATTTTGAGATGAGATCATACCCTAAATGTGAACTCCAACTCTTATTAGCACTGTCTCCTGCATTAGGATAATTTATGACACAGTGGGTACCTAATCATCCCTAGTCTCCACTGGGTATAATTAGTCCTTTCTTTGTTGACGTTTATTTTTGTATTTCCCTCAATACACAGTGAAAGACAAAGCTTAGGGTGGAATAGAGTGGAGAAATACAGAGCCAACCAAAGCACCACCACCAATTCTTTCTCTTTCAATTTTTTGCTGAGGAAGATTCACCGTGAGCTAACATCTGTTGCCAATCTTCCTCTTTTTGCTTGAGGAAGATTCACCCTGAGCTAACATCTATGCCAATCTTCCTGTATTTGGTATGTGAGCCACCACAGCATGGCCACAAACAATTGGTGTAGTTCCACGCCTGGGAACAGAACCTGGGCCACTGAAGCAGAGCATGCTGGACTTATCCACTAGGCCAAGGGCCGGCACCTCTCTTTCATTTTCCATTTCATAAAGAATATCATCTTATAAATGTAGGATATTCAGATGCATAAACAAAAATAATTAAATTTTAACTATTTAAATAAGGAAATTTCTCCTCTATCAAATGTTACATTTTGGTAAATAGTCTTTCTGATTTTATTATTTTGTTATTTATATATCTTTATTTATATACATTTGAATTTATATACAAAGAATATCATTTTTTCCCAGGTTGGATCATATTACACGTGTTTTTCTATAGCTAAGAGCCTCTATCCAGGACATTTCCAAGCTAGAGAAGGTGAGAGGATACTTCCAGTGAGTGTCTTACTATCACCTTCACAACACGGCACTGCTGTTTTGGGAAAGGGGCTTTGTGATTTGAGCCTTTAAATTGCCACCTCGACTGGGATCAGTTTCAGATGAAATCAATGGTTTCTGACTGGAGGGAGGCATTTTTCACTCTGTGATACTAAGGATGACTTATTTTCCTCCCCATTTATATCTTACTTTGCTCACTAAAATGAGTTGATGGGATAAATTAAGATTGTTTTTTCATCTGCCCCTCTATTAGGATTCACTACACAATAGCATCGCTATTGCCCCCTGCCCCTATACTCTACATAGCTCTTCCTAGGAGAAATACTTTTTTCTTGGGTTAATTCTTTTTAAAGAAAAATATTCTTCCTTGCAAACTTATACAAAATGAAGAAAAGAAATAACATTGCTATTTAAGTCATCTCCATTTCTTCTCTTAGCTAAGTTATGCCACGTCAGCCGTATTTGTCTAGTTTTCTTGCAAGTTCATCCAATTATGGTGTTCCTTGAGGCTCAACATCAAGCCTGAGAAGGTTCTCTCTAGAGTTTCTCTGTATTCCCTTTCTAAATTATTCCGGGTTTTGGTGTGTACTTTTAAGCAGAAACCAAGACTGAAGGCTGTACCTAAAGAAGCTTCCAAAGAGGAGAATTTCCAGAGGGGCCCCAAAGAAGTGATGGTACTGAAAGCAACAGAACCATTTGCATATGCCGTCAGTGAAGGAGAGAGAAAGATGTTTCATGCCACAGTGGCTACTGAGAGCGAATTCTTCCAAGTGAAGGTGTTTGATGTCAGCCTGAAGGAGAAGTTCATCCCAAAGAAAGTCATCGCCATATCAGATTATATTGGCCGCAATGGGTTCCTGGAGGTCTACAATGCCTCATCTGTATCTGATGTTAGTGCTGACCGAAAGATGGAGGTCTCAAAGAGACTCATTACAAATGCTAATGCAACTCCTAAAATCATTCATCTGTACTTGCAAGCTCCAGGAACATTTGTGAATGGAGTGTATCAGGTGCATAAGGTAAGCCCACACCATTGTTTTGTAATATTTCTTCTGCATCCCCAGAATTTAAAAGTCTTAATTTGCCATTTGAAGCTTGGTTAATGTGCTAAACACAGAAACTCAGGGCACCCCTGATCGGGGATAGTTAGGTGGAGTCCTCCCATTTCAGCATATGGCAGAGATAATCTCTGAACATTCCTCTTCCCATGGTAACAACTTACAAGTTGTTTGGAAAGAGATTCCCCAGAAACCTTGGCATCTTATCAGCTATGATGATCCATTACAGTCACCCTGCTCCAGGACATTGCAGAGTTTATAGCAACTGACATATCCCTGTGATTTTCTTTCTTTGAGTACTGCCTCATCTATTTCAGTGACAGTTTAGCTTACTTGTGAATGCAGAATTGCCCTCTCAAGCTTGGATTCCAGTTGTGACAACCAGACTAAGAAATCAATAGACTACTCTGCCCTAAAATGCAGCTGTTTCCAACAGACAGCTAAAATGCCCTCACCTCTTCACATTCATTCATCAAAAACTCATTGAGCAAGGGGTGCGCCCGGTGGGATAGTGGTTAAGTTCGCACACTCCGCTTCGGCAGCTGGGGATTCTCAGATCGGATATCAGGCGTGGAACTACATACCGCTTAGCAAGCCACACTGTGGTAGGCATCTGACACATAAAGTAGAGGAAGATGGGCGCAGATGTTAGCCCATGGCCAATCTTCCTCAGCAAAAAGAGGAGGCTTGGCAAAAGACGTTAGCTCTGGGCTGATCTTTCTCACCAAAAAAATATACATATATATTTAAAAGAAAACTAGTGGCACAATTGACTTTGGCACTAACTAATAAGAAATATGGATGTTGATAAGAATAGAGCATCATGTAATTTAAATTCAATTTATAAATATGGACAATAAAAACAGAATTTTGCTGAATTCTTAGAATTGGGTAGATATTTCAGTCTAAAACAACAAAACTAAGCTCAGCTGACCTAAATTTTTATGTGAAGTATGTTTCATACTCCCTTATATACGTCTCCTGGGTGGCTCTTTACTTTTACCCCTGTTGTTTTCTGCACACTCTGTTTAAATGACTCTGCACACCTATGCATTTGTAGAATTTATGAATAAAGTAAATGAGATAGAAACTAGAATCATGGGACTAGATAATCTAGATTCAAGATTTGGGCGGATTGGAAAAGAATGAATACATACGGAAGATAGCAGAAAGAATTACATATTGATATAGCAATCTACTTAATGAAGACTTGCAACAATCTTACTCATGCTCATAATGAAGCATGAATGGGCTTTCTTCTCTGTTCTCAGGCACCAAAGAAACCTGTAGAGGTTATCAGATCTGATTGTATTCAAGTTCCTTAAGAAATATCAGCTATTCTGAGATGTAAGCAGGAAAATTTAGGAAGTAATCATTTATTTTTAGAAAAACCAGGCAAATAAAGACCTAAAAGAAGGAAAAGTAGACACTAGATTCAAAAGAGGATATTTTCTGGACGAGATATCTTAAGCTATTTGGTACCTGTAAGTCTGGACTTACAGCTCATATTAACCTGTCAGAGACAAAAGTTTCCACTAACGCCCTGTATTTCTCACAGGTGTGAAAACCTGATCCAGTGCTCAAAATACAGATGCTAATTTTATTTTGCAGAAGAGAGTGTGGAATGAGTTCACATATTATGAAATACAAGATAATACGGGGAAGATGGAAGTCGTGGTGTATGGTCGACTGACCAATATCAACTGTGAGGAAGGAGATAAACTTCAACTCATCTGCTTTGAATTGGCATTAGGTGAGAGTGAGAGGCAGCTGAGATCCGTAATTCACAGTTTCATCAAGGTGAGAACTCCTGGGGAACATTATTCTTCTAAAGTAGAATTTAAAAAATCTAGACTGCTGCTATTATTCAGAGAATCCATCAGGGGAAAAAAGACTCAATCCTTGCCCTCTAGTGAATGTAAACTTTCTTTCCATCATTCTTTTTTTTTAATAAAGAAGGATCTCTTTCATCATGTTGAAGAGAGAAACTTCAGAGAAGCATTCAAAAGATATGATACCTATGCTAAATATTATAGAATTGGTTGAATTTATCAAAACAGATTATATAGTAAATTTGGGCTTCGTTAAGGCAGATTTGTTTCAAATACTGGCTCTCTGATTTGCTAGTTAGCTAATGAACTTAAACACTAGGAATCTCAGGTTCATCATCTATTGAATGGGGGACATATCTTCTTCTCAGAAGATGGTTAGCAGAGCTCCTACCAGATTACATGATCGAGGATACCCCTGAGCATCTCAGAACACAAAATTACCTGCCTTTAGTGAGATACCTGCCTTTAGTGTTTGTTGCTGTTGGTCAACAGCAAACAGAGGTGGTTGGTTCTACATGACAAAGTCCATACTCCTTGTCACACTCGCACACACCCACTCCCACACACATACACAGACCCGTATGGGATTCTTGGGACACTAACAAAGGCTAGTACTGGAATGCAAAACAGATCAAATATGAAGGCTGATATATCCAGGTACTCAGAAATGCACTTGCTCTTGGATCTTTCCAATTCTCAGGACCATCAATGAAACATTTCAACCCTTCTCTCACAGCATTGCACCAGGAATACATTTGACACCTTCCTCCCACTTTTCTTCTCAGCGAGAAATTTCCCCTCAACTCTTGACATTGGGTACACCTGCTCCTACCTCTCCCCTGTTGGTCCCCATGCCTCCAGCCTGTCCACATGTACTCATGCTGGGTGTGAGTGAATATCTCATTTCTGGGTCCCAACCAAGAGGAGGGGGTAGTGACTCAATAAACAGGACGTCATTACAAGAGATAGGTGAGAGTGAGAGAAGAGCCTTTTAGAGAGGAAGAGAGAAAGGGATGCAGCCCTTGGCAAAGAGACACAGTGAGTGAAGGGAGAAATTTATGATCAGGTGCATCTCAACTGGTCTGTCTTTATCTCTTTCTTCTTCAAGGTCATCAAGACCAGGAAAAGCAAGGACACAACCACTCAATGCTGATTCATATATGAAAACCTCACTAGATTTCTCCTTCTTAAAACCTGAATGCCATTAATAGTGATGTTAATGGAGATAAGATTTAAGTACAAACATATATATGTATATAGTACATATGTATATGTATGATATACAGCAATATATATACCAAGCATTAATTCTTGGAAATGGAGTGTTACAGGTGTTTTTCATTTTCTTTTTAATTTTTTTCTCTACCATCTCAATGCCATATTTTACATCCGTAATTATTATTACTTGGAAAAAATTATAAACATCATGTGTTTCTCTAAAGGAGTGTTTCCCCAGGAGTCTAATTCATTGGTGAATTGTTTAAAAGCAAATAGTCTGTACCCGCAAATCAGGGTAGGGCACACAGGCCCCAAGGAATGTTATGATTTATACTTTAAGTGTGATATTTACAGGATAAGACTCCAGTCAAGAATGGACATGTTGAACAGGCTATTCTCTGCTCAAAAGAAACCCGCGAGGGGGCAGACGGGGGCTGAAATCCAGTCTGTGCTTCAATTGCCAAGCACCAGGTCCTAGGAGGGGTTGCTTTAGTCCAGAACAATGAATATCTTTTCAGAATTGGTCTCCTGGAGGGGGCGTAATTGGATAATTTGTCTGTGAAATAACACAGCTTCTCCTGATTAGCAGGAAGACACTAGTATATGTTGGAAGCAATTCCAGCCCTGTCTGATGTGAAACAACCGGTTCCACTCACTTACTCAAGTACCAACAGCTCTGTAGCTCTCCAACCACATTTCCTCGTCTCACATTGCACATATGTGGATTCCATCAGGAAGTTGCCCCAGGAAAAGACAGGCACTAGGTAAACACTGAAGAATCATTAATTCACTTTAGAGTACAATGGCAGAAAGTAGATATCTAAAACTGAAATTGACAATATATTTAATGATCGTATATTTGATACCTGGTGTTTTGCAATTATTTTCTGTCACTTAATCTTCATACTAGCTCTGGAGGGTTGATAGTGCTCTCCTTTTTATTCTCCTAATGAGAATAACCAGGAACAGAGAGGCTAAATCACTTCCCTAATGATTTAGGACAGTTCCATCCTAACAAGAATTTTCTTCACGCTACTTGTCGACTCTTCCCCGAATTCCAAGCTCCTGGCAACCACTGATATAGTTTTTTAACTTACTTTTCACCTTATCCAGACATTCATAAAATGAAATTAAAAATGTATATAGAATTTTGAGTCTGGCTTCTTTCACTTAGTGTAGTGCATTTAAGATTCATCCATGTAGTTGTGTGTACCAGTTTATTCCTTTTTATGGCTGTGTAAAGTATAATTGTGTGGATCCACCAAAGTATGTTTATCCATTCCCCAGATGAGGAACAATTGGGTTGTTTACAGTTTTGCATAATTACATTAAAACTGCTATAAATATTCACATGCAGATTTTTTGTGATCACATTTTATCATTTCAGTGGGCAAAAACCTTTTATTGAGATTCATGGTTCATATGGTAAGTGTATGTTTAAATGTATAAGAAATTGCCAAATTGTCTTTTAAAGTGACTCTAACATTTTTCATTCCCACCAGCAATGTGTGAGAGTTTCAGTTGCTCCACATCCTCCTCAGAGTTTAGCATTGTAGGTGTGTGTTAACTTAAAAAAAAGAAAAAGAAAAAGAAAAAATCTGGGGTCCGGCCCAGTGGCGTAGCAGTTAAGTGCCCGCCCTCTGCTTAGGCAGCCTGGGGTTTGCAGGTTCTGATCCCGGGTGCACATAAATGCACCGCTTGTCAAACCATGCTGTGGCTGTGACCCATAAAACTAGAAGAAAATGGGCACAGATGTTAGCCCAAGGCCAATCTCTTCCTCAGAAAAAAGAGGAGGATTGGCATCGGATGTTAGCTCAGGGCTAATCTTCCTCACAAACAAACAAAAAAATCTGCCAAACTCTTTTGAAAAGTGGGGTACCGTGTGACGTTTCTGCCAGCATTTTATGGCAGTTCTAGTACCTCTACATCCTGGTCAGCCCATGGTATGGTCAAACTTTTTAAATTTTAGCCATTCAAATTGGTAGATACTGGTATCTCATCGTAGGTTTAATTTGCATTTCCCTAAAGATGAATTATGGTGAGCATCTTTGTATGTGCTTATATGACACGCATGTATCTTTTTTTTACCTATTTTTAAAATTCAGTTGTTTGTTCTCATATTATTGAGTTTTCAGAGTTCTTTGTGAATTCTGAATACAAGATCTTTAGCAGCTATGTGACTAGCAAATATTAGCTCCCAAATTGTGGCTTGCCTTTTCATGCCTTCACAGTATCTTTTGAAGAGAAATTTTCCTTTTGATGAAGGTTAAATTATCAAAAAATGTATCCTGTGTAGATTGTGCTCTTTGTGTCGTATCTAAGAAATCTTTCCCTAAATCAATGTCACTGAGATTGTCTCTTGTGTTTTCTTCTAGAAATTTTATAGTTTTAGGTTTTACATATAAGTCAATGCTCCATTTTGAGTTAATTTTTGTATAGAGAGTGAGGTATCAATCAAGTTCATTGTTTTGTTAATACGAATATCCAATTGTTCCAATACTATTTGTTGAAAAATTATCCTTTATTGAATTTTGTTTGCACTTTTGTAGAAAGTCAATAAATTGCATATATGTGGCTAGTCTTGGACTCTCTATTGTGTTCCATTGAGTCTTGTCGACTCAAATAATCACTAATCAATCTATAAATCAAAATTGGGGTGAGTTTATTACATGAGCCTTTCTCAGGACCATACAGCCTGGGAGAATGCCTTCAGCACGAAAGAAGAAGCTCTCTGAAGAAGTGAGGTGTACGGTGTGGTTATGCTGTCTTGGAACAAGGAACATACATCAAATATGACAGGAATATCTCTTGTTACTACAGTCATGAAGATGTTTTGCTAGCAAAGCAGGTCAGTGGTCACAAGATGATCACAGCAGGTCACAAGATGTACACAGTAGGTCAGTTTGACCCTTAGTTTCTGGGAAAGAATGCTTTCTTGAAAGAAATGCTGAAATGGGGGAGGCATACATCTCCACCTTTAAAGACATCATTCTTTGCTTTATAAATGTTTAAAGCAGGTGTACAATTCATGATTGACAGGCCATGTCAGGCCTTTCTGGAAAAACAAGGTCAGGCTGAATTAGTTTTAAATCAATGGCTTTCTCATATAGCTCAGTATGTATACTTTTCTTATTGCTTTTCATTTATTCATCAGTTTATATACGTATCCTTTCTCCACATCACAAAATTGTCTTATTATTTATATCCCTTTTATAAATATTGTGTATGATTTCCTTAGAGTTTAGAATATACATCTTTAATTAATTAGAATCTGCCTTCAAATATTATCACACTGCTTGACATTTTGTGTAAGGACTTTCCAACACTATAATCCTAATTCCTCCCTCTCATATTTTGTGCTATCATTGTCAAATATTTTACTTTTAGTTGTTCTATAAACATAATATATATCACTAACATTTTTTGTTCAGGCTATGGATTGGCAAACTATGGCCCATGGGGCAAGTCCAGCCCATTGCCTGGTTTTGTACAGCGCACCACCTGTTTTGTACAGCCCACAAGCTAACAATGGTTTTTATGTCATTTTAATGTCTGGGGGAAAAAATCAGAAGACTCATAAAAAATATATAAAGTTCAAATTTCAGTGTCCATAACACAGTTTTATTGGAACGTGAACATGCACATTCATTTCTGGATTGTCTATGGCTGCTTTTGCAGCCAGTGCAAAGATCAGCATGGGTAACAGAGACCATATGGCCCACACAGTTTAAAACATACACTATTGGGTCCTTTACAGAAAAATTTTG
The DNA here is from genome assembly GCF_020826845.1 of Diceros bicornis minor. Classification (NCBI taxonomy): domain Eukaryota; kingdom Metazoa; phylum Chordata; class Mammalia; order Perissodactyla; family Rhinocerotidae; genus Diceros; species Diceros bicornis. Next base: position 63,854,008 of record NC_080743.1, read on the forward strand.
CCAACTCCTCTTTTTGAACATCAGTTATCTTCTAGATCACTTAAAATAAGAAAACATAAATGTTATATTACCATCGTGTCTTGTTTGCTTCTTTGTAGACAAATTTCTGTATGGTATTATATTCCTTTTCCTAAAAAAATTCCCTTAACGTATATTTTAGTTCAGTTCCATTATGAATAAATTATTTCAGTTTTACTTGGTTTGAAAATCTTTATTTCTCTTCCTTGATTGAACATTTTTACTGGATTTAGAAATCTGGGCTGACAGTTGTCTTTTTCTTTCAGAAGTTTCAAGTCAATCCATAGTCGTCAGGCTTAAGTAGTTTCTGACAAGAAGTCTGCTGTAATTCTTATGTCTGTACACGTGTATAGGTGTCTTTTTTCTCTCTGGCTGCTTTCAAGAGTCTCCATATGTCTTTTCCCTTTTAGAAGTTTAACTGTGATATATCTAAGTGTGTATGTGGTTGATTATTATTCTTCTGTCATTATTATTGTTTATTCTGCTTGATGGTCTCTGAGATTCTTGGATCTGTGGTGATTTGGTGTCTGTTATTCATTTTCAGAAAGTCTTTGCCTTCATCTCTTTTCAAATATCCCCTATGCCTCATTCTCTCTCTGTTCTCTTTCTGAGATTCCATAACAGATATATATATATTTTTTTAAAGATTTTGTGTATTTATTTTTCCCCCCAAAGCCCCAGTAGATAGTTGTACGTCATAGCTGCACATCCCTCTAGTTGCTGTATGTGGGACGCGGCCTCAGCATGGCCGGAGAAGCGGTGCGTCGGTGTGCGCCCGGGATCTGAACCCGGGCTGCCAGCAGCGGAGTGCGCGCACTTAACTGCTAAGCCACGGGGCCGGCCCACCATTTACAGATATTTTTAACTGCTTGATATTGTCCCTTATCTCTTAGATACTCTAATCTGTTTTTTTCTTTTCATTATTTCTCGTTGTGTTTCCATTTGAGTAACTTTTATTGACCTATCTATAGTTCATTCTTTTGTGTGCTGTGTAAAGTCTGCTGATCATCTGGTTAAAAGCGTTCTTGATCTCTGTAACGATATTTTTCATTAGTAGTATTTCCATTTCATTCTTTCTCTTAGTTTTCAATTCTCTACTGAAATTGTGCTTCACATAATGTATGTTGTCCATCTATTTTAAATACTCTGAGAGTTCCAACTTCTATATCTTATGTGACTTGGGTTCTTTTGGTTGATTTGTCTCAGATTTTTTTCAGCTTCTTTGTGTGCCTCCAACTTTTATTGTAAGCAATCTGTGACAATAGAGATTGGATGAATAGTACTTATGCCTGGAAATGGACATGGATTGTTTTGTGTTATGACTTTACCACGGTGGGTGAATTCATTTGATTAGGAGTAGAGCTGGGCTTGATTTCATTGTTTCTATTTGCTCTCAGTGCACCACATGCTTCAAATTCCTCTAGTGCTACACCATCAGCTTTGCTTCCCTTTACACCTGAACCTAAGAAAACGTTTTTGTACATGCTCTTGATCATCCCCTAACAGTTAAATGCTGTGACTTGCTATTTGGTGCTTGTTTAGCCTGGTGGTAAGCAGCAGCTTGCAGGAAGAGTAATGGGGGAGTTCCCTATTGTCCTAGTTCAGCTTCAGTCTTTTGCAGGAACTGTGTCCCTGAGTCTTAGGGGTGGGACGTTCACCCCTGATCCTGTTCCTCCCCCCGATGTAGGATAACCTTTTATATTCTGCACCCAGAACCTATTTCTTCACTTTTTCTAGGAGTAGAACAACTTTTTCTTCCTTCTGCTTCAATGGGTCTTCATCTGTGCCCTAAATGTGGCAGATTTTGCTTCTCTTCCCCCAGAGGTCTATTTGTTCTGTAGGGAAGGATTCAGACAGGGCTTCATGTCTTTCCCACAGTGGCTAATCTTTTCCTCCCCCAGGCCTGTCCCTAATCTTTCTGATGACCATCCAATGAGATCCACTGGGAAGTGTCTGCAAGTAGTTGCAAATTCTCTTTGTGGTTGAGGCTTCCAGTGGTTCTATATTTTCATGCTGGCCCAAGGTCAACCTTGAGTAATTCATTAAATATTTTAGCTGAATTCTTCTATCTTGTGGGGTATCTAGTGTCTATCATCTCCCCCCAAGTGAACTAGTGCTTGCCTCCTTTCTCTCCTTGGCAGTGTCTCTCTTTCCTTAGATTTTTTGATTAGATCCTCACTCTGCAGCCTCTGTTTTCAGATGGATTCAGAAAAAGTTGTGATTTTGCAGATCACGTGGCTTTCTTTTGTTGTTATAAGCACAAGAGCAAGATTCTTTCTGACTTTCTACATTCTCAGTTGTGGTAGATTCTTATTCATTGTTGAATTTTGACTCAGATTATTAGTGATGTTGACTATCTTTTCATGTTACAAGCCTTTCACATTTGTTCTCCTGTGAATTTGGTTATTTATTTCCTTAGTGTATATTGACTTGTATAACTACATATAGTACATATTTTCCATAAATCATTTTATTCACTCAACAGAGATTGCACAACTCTAATAGCCTTGAATATCTACACAGAACAGAGCCCTATCCTTACACCAAACTGAACCTGACCACAATGAATGAGAAATAAACTTTTATTGTGATAATATGTTGAATCTTCTGAATTGTTTATCCAGCAATCATCTCATCTTGACTTATTTTGGGGGGCGTTCACAGAGCCTGTGTACATCTGTTCTCAGGTAGCTCACAATCTGGTTGAAGAGACTGCCTCAGGTATTCATCAATTAAATGTTGTTTAGACCAGTTGACCTGAATCGATCCTTTTCACTTCAGTGTTTTTGCCTTAATAACGTAGATGGAGAAAACATATATATAGTCTGAGATGCAGCTTATCTGTTACCCCTCCTCTGCTCACAGTGACTCTCTCCTCCTAAAGGGCACCTTTCTTTTCTTCTCATAAAATTATCTCCTTCCCTTCCTCCTAGTACATTTTTCCTCTTGGATCATTCTCCTGAAGATAATATCTGGCCTGAGATACACACTTCTCCTTAACAAAAGCACATAGTCTCCCACCCCTACTCTTACAAAGGGAGACAGCTGTCAGTGCGAACAATGCTGAGACATGAGGAAAAGGACCAAGTAGTGGGATGGGGATGAAGGAGAGCTGGAAGAGCAGGAAGAGGGGTCTGCACTGGGCTATGGTAGGTGCAGAGATGGCTGGATTGACTCTGTGAAATGTGTCCTCAAGGTGTACATGATCTGTGTCTGCTTTTAAATACTTCCGTCAGAATAATTGCCAACTTTCAGCAAACTGTCTGCATGAGACATAGAGTTTTACTGATGAACTCTTTGTGGGGAGGTGTGGATACCACAGTGTGTGTTTCTGTCTTGTGAAGCCCATATCCTCTTAACTGTATGTCTAGGATGTGTATTTCCTGAAAGAGAAGTTCCTAAGTTTTGTGAGATGCAAGTGTACTACATATCAGAGTCTTCCACACCATGTCCTGTCCAATAGCACCTGTCCAGCTTTCTGAAAGCAAACACAACATATCAGCCCCTTGGAGAGCTGACTTTCCTCCATGCTGTTTCCAGCTTAATGAAATTGTGAACTCCAGATTTAAGCTGCAATATTTCCCCAGTTTTGGATAGCTCAAAGAACGTAAGTCGAAGTTTATCCTCTTCCTCACATTTGATTTTGTTCTGTTTTCCAAGCACCAATACTTCCATCCTGACTGTGTTGTGTCTTAGGTCAAATAATATATGATTCCTCTGTCCTCTTTTCTGCAAAATAAAATCAACAACTAACCTTTGATAATTTGATTAAGGAATGCCACCATCCATCAGACATCAGAAGTGTCAGTGACAGCCTCCAGAAAGAAATATAAGGGAAAAAATCCCTCTTGAAATTTGCTGGTATATATCTAATAGTTGCTAACAAATCCAGGCAGAGGAAACAGTTAGGTTTTACTTAGAACATATCGCCTCCTGTGTCCATCTGACCAGTCCCAAGCTCCCTTCCTTCAGGAAGCCTGGATGATCTTGAGAGCCAATAGCTGGTAGATGTAGAAGATGGAGCTTCTCCAGGACCGGTACCCAGAAGGGGCAGGGGAAAGAAAATCGTGGAACTGGAGGTATTAGGGTTCAGAGCAGGCCACTCCAAGATGTGCCACAGTGGCATATTGATTATTTTGAATTAAAGTTAGTTGAGCAAGTGCAAAAAGGGCACTCTGACCCTCCAATCTCTGCTTCCCCCCTGAAAGCAGGAAGTAACCTCCCATATGAAAGATACCCTCCCTGCACTAGGATGAGAAGCCTATGGAAATAAACCTTGTTACTTTTTTACTAATTTAATACCCCAAATCCAAACTCTGCTTAAATTCCTTACTAGTTAAGCATCCAAACCTAAGTTTCTTTGACCTGTCAAGTCTTCACATACTTACTGTTTCTTTGTGTAAAAAGATATAAAGGTGCCTGTATTTTGGTCACTCTCTGAGCATCATTTTTATTATCTACCGTATGCACAAAATTAAACTGTTTTTTCTCCTGTTAATCTGTTTTGTGTTAAATTTTATTATTAGTCCAGCTACAGAAACTCAGGAGAGGTAATGATGAAATTTCCTCCTCCCTGACAGAGAAAGAGTCACTTAAAGCAACAAATCCAGGAGAGACATGAGCAAATGATACAAAACCTGGTGAAGAGTCTAAATAAGAGTTAGGAATGAGGGGGAGCAGAATAAGTCTCCCGCAAATGTGCCACTTAGACGTGTGGATTGTTTTGAGCTGAAAGCAATTAAGACCCAGCCATCTCAGGAAAAGCTTTTTACCTTTCCCTTAGCTGCCTGAAAGAATTTAGACAGGGGGCCTGTACAACGAGGAGAGCTATTACCAGAGACAACTTTTTATATAAGAAAAACTGTATCTGCATCGCAAGGCAAACATCTGTTTCCCAAACATCCGCTGTCCTCATCTTCTTGTGAATTGTCTTCCTCCCCTTTGAAGCCCCAGACCCCTACCCCTTTATTTTTAGCTCAGGATGTTATATAAACTTCAATTGCCTGGCTGTCTTTGAGTCTCATATTTTTAATGGGGCTCCTATATGTACAAAATTATGTATTTTCTACTGTTAATGTGTCTAATGTCAGTTTAGTTATTAGACCAGCCTAAGAACCTAGAAGAGAACGAGGGAAAATTGTCTACCCCTACCAGAATAAAGGACAAGAAATAATTCACAATCAACTCTAAGTTAGAAGAGACTGAGTGTTGATCAGTTCTCTAGGAGATTGATAGTATTTTAAGTTTAATTTAATAGGCTAATGAGTATACATTTGTGGATGGTTAGCCATATTGAAGGCTCATAACTAGGGTAAAGAACATGCCCTTCTTATCCAAGGTCATTTTGGGCTTGAATTTTCCAGGAGGACAGATTCTCCTTATCAGTTCCCCTGCAACTAACCCCAGACCAGAGAGATTCTGTTAAGGCTCCTGGAGGAAAGGTCAGCAGGTTCCCTCTCTGTGGTTCCTCTGGTCTTTTCTTGACCCAAAGAAGTAATCATGCAGGCTAGTTCCCCAGAGGCTCAGAGTCGAAATACTTTCTATTTCTCACTTCTTTTTTTTTGTTCTAGAAAATGTTTAATATCTCAAACTGAAAGAACTGCACTTTAGGAAAACATGGAATACATTTTGCATGATTTTCAACATTTTTCCCCTTAAATTTTTAAAAGCACAATTTTTGTCTATCAATTTGACTTTAAACAAAAATTAAGTGCTATATCTCACTTCTAATAAATTTCCTCATAGTAACTCTGTCTTCTGCTTTCTTCTTTTAGACACAGTTCTTTAATGTTGCCCTACTTACTGAACTTCAAAGTCAATTATTCTGGTTTATCACTCAACTACAGTAATTTTGTATTCACAACAATAGGCACTTAAACTAAAGATCATATATATAAGATACAAGAAAAACGCAGAGGGCAAACATTATTTGTGTATGAAGTAATCTCTTTTTTGGAAGCTACGGGGATAAAAAGAAGCTGAAGTAGGAATGTGACCACTTCTTGAGAATAAAAACACTTTTAATGTATTTCAGTTTTGGTGCAATCACTCTGTGGCTCTTTAGTTTTGGGGGGTTTTTTTCATTTTTTCCTACATAAGTAGACTTCGAAAAGACTAATTTCTAAAGTTTCTTCAAGCTCATAGTGGTGAATAAGCTATTTTTGCTAATTGCTATAAAATTATATATAGAAACTTACCTTCTGGAGTACAAACAGCCCATTCACAATTGTTCCAAGGGGCTGAGTTTGAAGCTTATTGATCTTTGGGGTTTCACCAGCTTTTATTTTTATTTATTTATTTATGTTTTTGTTTTTTTTGAGGAAGATTGGCCCTGAGCTAACATCTTCTCTCAATCTTCCTCTTTTTCTTTTTTTCTCCCCAGAGCCCCAGTACATAGTTGTATACCCTAGTTGTAGGTCGTTCTAGTTCTTCTATGCGGGACGCCACCTCAGCATGGCTTGACAAGTGGTGAGTATGTCGGTGCCCAGGATCCAAACCGGCAAACTCTGGGCCGGTGAAGCAGAATGTCCCAACTTAACCACTGTGCCACCAGGCCGGCCTCTCACCAGCTTTTTTGATAAAGTGCTTTGGGACACTGATCTGTTGGTCAGCTCTGGCATCAAACACAAGTGAGGCACTATTCAATTCCAGGAAATGAGTGTGCCAATAATATTTTGATGTTATAATTATTTTCTTGGGAGTGAAATTATCTTTTAGGTCTTTGTTGAAAACTTTTACAAAAAAGAATTCACTCTCAGTAGCCACCCTAGCACAAAATATCTCTTACTTCCCTTCTTGGGTCTCAAATTTGAATGGCTTCATTGCTATCAACACTATGACTGTCACAGGGCCTTTCTGTAACCCTTCTTCCCTGATAGATTCCTTCTGGACTGTTTCTCCTCAGGCTGAAAACAACAGAAGAAAGACAACAGCTTGAGTAAAGAAGGTACTATTGAGGGAACCTCACTTCACTCACAATGTTAAACCTCAGAAAGCCAGCCATGGATATATGGAATCAAAAGAAAAGACATGTAAAGGGTTTAGAAAGAAATTTGAGATTTAGAATTATTTAGATAGAAAGAGAATGCAGAGGGAAGATTTCAAGTCTTGTGTTCAGCTGAGACAGTATAACAGGTTTTGGAGGCAGACACTCTGATCTGAACCTTGGCTTTTCTACTACATGTAAAAAGCCCCTCGTATCTCTGAAGCATTGCTAACTGAGGCAGATGGGTGAATCTGATTCTGTCTTCTTCTATCAACTCCAATAGGGCACAAGATATCCTTGTTCCTCCACCCAATACTGTCTTGAGTACTCATTTTACTCTGGTATAAAAGTAAAGGAGCTCAGTGGCCTGCACAGAGCTCCCCAAATTCTTAGAGATGGTCCTGTGCATAATGAAATTGCAGAATTTGTTAAATGTGAGTAAAGGGCATGACCTCGGTCAGAGATCCTATAAGTGAGTTAAAGGGAAGATTAAAAAGGAGAATCAATTCTATGTTTATGTATATGCCCTTAGAAATAGTAAACTATACACTAAGGTTTACACAATAGAATTATATCTTGTTATTTGTAACCATAAAAAATTGAAATAATGTAAATATTGAAACAGAGGAATTTAGTTAATAAAATATGGTATAGTCAGATAACAGAGTACTATGTATATTAAAACTGCTTTATAGGAATAATATGACAAACTGTTATAATGGACTCAAAAAAAGAGAAAGGTCCCAAACAGAATATATAACGTGTTTCATCTTGGATAAATAAACCATTAAATCACACACATAAACACACTACAGAGATATTTAGCAGTATCAAATATAGTTTTCTGTAGGTGATAGGATTATAGGTAACTCTTTTCTTTGTAGCTTTTCCAAATTAACTGAGATAAGAGAATTTGGGGAGTCTGTTTTAGAAGCAAATGCTACTTTAAAAGCAACTTGCTGTCCAGAGTCAAAGGGGAATAGAGAAAAAACAGAGGCATACAAGGCCAAGTGTAGGAGTTTCTGAGTGGGATCTCTAATGGGACCTGGCGTGTGGGAAAATGCCTATCCATAAGGAGACCCTGGTGGACAATGCAACAGACTCTATTTCAACTAGCTCAGGAAAATGTCAGGTTCACTTAGGCCTACTCCAAGTTTTCTTCTCTTTGGTATCACGTATCCATAGTAGGATAATGCATACTTTCATTACTGATGACTGGAAGGCACCACTTATACCTGCATCTCATCTCCCTCACAACTCCAGAGGGTTCTGGGCCAAGCCCAGAGAGAGTGGCTGCTCTAGACAAAGAGAAGATAGTAAATATAATCAGTTTTCTTAGTTCTTACATCTATAAAATGCTATGATACTTGCCTCAAAGGATATGAAATTGCATGTGTCTGGTGAATTACATGGTGAGTCTCTCACATATTGCCTGCTGCTCCACTTCAGGACCAAACTATTCTTTCTTACAGAGGCCGAGACCCTCTGCCGGTATTACTCTTGTCTGAAGAGGGCTGCCACACCTTAGCAAATGAAGATGTATAAAGGTCTTTTCCCCTCCATCCAAATCATGACAACTCTGAAAGGCATTCCCAGCTCCTGAGCTCCCTGTGGGATTGGCTGAGGTCTTTGCTGCAACTGCATTGGAGTTGAAATTCTCCCTCTTCTCCTACTTCGCTCCCCACCCAGATATTAGTCCTGAGGGTTCTCTAAAATATACTTCCTGAAAACAGCTGTCTATCTCAGAGTTTTTTCTTACAGAATCCAACCTGTAACAATGTGTTAAGCAACCAGGGCCTGGCAGAGCTTAGGAGCTATCAATAGGTGTTTAATTTGATGAATGTGAAGCAATTTCTTTTTGTTACCCAGATACACTTTTTATATTATAACTTCGCTGTCTTTACTTGGATGCTATGAGATAAAGAACAGAGGGCTGCAATGTGGAAAATGGCAAGAATAATGACTAGAGGATGCTCTTACAAAGACCAAGCCACTGTACTTGCTCATCATGCCTGAACAGTGTGTTGCTCCATGCCGCTATTTCTGGGAGCTGCAGAGGCACCAGGGCTCATTTCAGTTTGACTTTTCTTTTTCACTAGCTTTGTTTCTTTTTGCCAGTTGTATTTCTTATTGACTGATTAAAAATAAATAAATACACAGTAAGCAAGAAGAGATGAGCATAGGCAGCTGAAAAAATTTAAATATCATTTTCTCTCAGGAATGAAATAAAACGATCTTGAGTCAAAACCTGTTTTGAAGCTTTATCTACACACACACACACACACAATTGCAACTGCATTAGCCTACTGTAGCGGTAGCGTAAATACCTTCAGAGAGATAAAAACAAGAATATAATGATACATGAAGAGATTCTGCTTCAACAATTGTGGGCTTGCTTATTAGGAACAAACTCTGCCATGAAAAACAAGTACAAAATATGGAAAAAGTTTATAGGAATACTATTCAGAAGCAGTGGGAAAACACCAAGGAAGGAAAAAACTCAATGAGACTAGCTCCTAAAGAGAATAATTTTCAAAAAACACAAAAATGTAGGAAATATAAGGAAACCCACATATGACAAGGTTATGGATTAGTGGTCATGGACTTAAAATAGCTATGATTGTGATGCTAAAGAAAGTGAAGGAAATGTTACGAAAAAAGTTGAGAAACGAATGATTTCAACATGCAATAGCCATCTGTAAAAGAATAACCAACTGTATGTTATAGAGATGAAAATGCAATATCTCATATTAATAATATATTGCATAGATTGAAGGGATGACTGAATATAGCAAAAGACAGGATTAGTTAATTAGAAAACAGGTCAATGGAAATTATATAAACAGAATCATAAGGTAAAAAAACAACAGAATGGAAAAGCAGAAGAGAGCATAAGAAATATGTAGGACGTGTCCAACATGTCTTGTTTGTGATTGGAATTCCCTAAGGAGGATAGAGGGAGAATAGTGCAGAAGCAATCTTTGAGGAGATAATGACTGAGAGCTTGCCAACACTGATGAAAGACGTCAACACACAGATTTCAGAAGCTTAATAAACGACAAGCAGAAAACATACAAAGAAAACAACTCAGTACATCATTGTCAAACTGCCAAATAACAAACACAAAGATAAAATCTTAAAAGCAGTGAGGGAAAGGCACATTACATTAACAGGAACTGCAATAAGACCAATAGCTGACATTTTAATAGAAATTATGAAAGCCAGAAGATACTATAAGGACATCTTTAAAGCACTGAAAGAATAATATTACAAATCTCAAATTTTATACCGAGTGAAAAATATCTTCAAAAATGAAAGCCCAATATAGATATTTTCAGACAAGATCTAAGAGAATACATTATAATCAGAAACATACCACAAGAAATAATAAAGTAAACTTTTTAGGCTGAAAGAAACCAATGCTATAAGGAAGCAAGAACTTCATAAAAGAATGAAGAACATTCAAGAAAGGCAAATATATAGGTAAATATCAAAGAATATTGACAGTTTAATGCCAAAGTAATGATGATGAAAACGATGACCGTGATGATGTCTTATGTAGTTTATAACATATAGAAGTAAAATATGTAATAATAATAATAGCACAAAGGCTGGAGGGAGGTGCACCAGTTAACTTTTGCTGCATAATCAATCACTGAAAAACTTAGTGGCTTAAAACAATGAAAATTTATTATTTCTTATAATTCTGTAGATTGTCTGAGCAGTTCATCTGATCATTGGATCATGGCTGGCTCAGGTGAAGCTGGATAATCAGATGGCTTCCCATACATGTCTGGGACCTGTATATAGTATATGTTTAGTATACTATATATAGTATGTATATAAAAAGACATGTATATGATCTACCAACTATTTATAATGGATATAAATGTTCACAGTGGATATAAATGTTCAAAATGGATATAAATTTGACAGTGGCACTATTCATAATGGCCCCAAATAACGATCAACAGTAGACTGTCACTCATATATGTATATGAGCTAAATATTTATATAGCTTATATATGTATACATAAGCTAAAAATGAAATATTATACAGCAAGTAAAATGAATAAACTACTGCTACAAACTAAAACATGGTTAGAATTTTACTAACACGATTTGAAAAAAAAGAATACAGGCACAAAATAGTTTGTATTGTATAATTCCTTTTATATTTAAAAACAGGTAAAACTAATCTGTGGTTTTGGAATTCAAGATAATGGCTATCAGTGAGTGTGAGTCTTAGAGGGGACACAAAAGGGACTTTAGAGATGTTAATAAAATTCCATCTATTTACCAGGATGGTGATATATTATCTTCTATTTACTTTTTGATAATTTATTTCTCTGTGTTATTAAGATTTGTGTACTTTCTGTGTTTGTTATATACTATAACAAAAGTAATATATACGTGTATATTTAGATATATATAATGTATATACATATATATAGTATACATATATATATATAATGTATACATATACATGTTTACAAATGTATATTTCACCCTGATAACCTTAATTATTTGAATGAAACCAAAGCATCTTCCATGGTGATCCTGACTCATTAACCTTTCATTTGCAATCTATCACCAACTCTTAATACTTCTCAAATCTCGGTCAATTCACTATATTCCCCCTCTATTTCCTTTTGATAATCTAATCAAAACTACTATTACCTTTTCCAGACCTATGGCAATAGGTGTTTTCCCCAAAGTCAAACTGGTGCCTAAATCTTATTTTTCCCCACACAGATTGACAGGGAGCACAACAAAATGCAAATCTCGTACCACGCCCCTGCTTAAACCCTTTTGATCACTTGTGATTTCTCTTGAAATAAAGACAGAATTCTAATCATGTTCTAGAAGGCTTTGCATTATCTCTCTCAAAAGGCATCTCATACCATCGTCTGGAGATTCGTTGTACTTCAGCCACATTGGGTTTCTTTCATGTCCTTAAGTAAGTCAACACTTTCTGCCACAAGGCCTTTTTCACATGGAGTTCCCTCTGACTGAAGACATCTTTCACTCCTATTCATTTCTCAGAGTTTAGCTCAAGCGTCACTCCTCGAGAGAAGCCTCATATGTTCAACTCCAACTCCAACTCCTGGCTTTTGTTAGGTTCCCTTGACACACGCCCTTGAGGGATCATCTTCTATTCTTTCAAAGCACTTACCTGAGTTTATTAGATTCATTCATTTGCTTTTAAGAGAAATATCTACCTCATGAGTTAGAGTATAAGCTCTATAAAGATTGGATTTGTTTTTAACTCCCTGTTTTATCACCAAAACCTGCAAGAGTTCCTGTTACCAATTAGGAACTCAACGGACATTTACTGAATGCATAAATGGGTGGATGGGTGGATGACATGCTGGCTTCTCACCAGTGCCACCATAATGCAGCCGTATAATCTGGCTTGGGTCCCCCAGGCCAATGGTAAAGTTACTTTTCATCAGGAAAAGCTAACTTCCAGGCCTAATTTTAAAAAGACCATGTATCAAGATGGCCATGTTCAATTATTTAAGACACTCGCAGGCAGAAGAGGAGGTGAGAAATTATTAGATGTTGTTTCTGATAGAAATGAGAAGTTCTGGGCTAAAGTAACAAGGCAATCACTTTGAATTTACTAAAAAGAAGAAGGATTTAATGATCAAAGTTGTTTAAGCATACAGTGAGCTGTCTTGCGAGGTAATGGGTTCTCTGTCACTACCTTTCAAAAACGGAAAGTAATTGACTCCGGCAGGGATATTAGAGAGATCTCTGCTCTAGGAAGAAGTGAAATTAACCTTCCAATGGTCAGTTAGTTCCACGATGCAGTTGTTTCAGAGAGGTATGCAGATAAAGTCTCCCTTCTGTGTTGACAGTATAGGAGAGGAAATAGATTCAAGAGAGGCCAAGGGAATCACATACCATTCTATCACATCATATCAGCTATTTTTCATCTTACACTTAGTAGTAGCAAGGAAATTCTCACCGAAGTGCACATCTGCCCACCAAAAAGCTTTCATTTTCCTTAATATTAGAATGCACATTGTTAATTCTTTCTTTTATCATTTTCAACCTCCTCTTTTAATCTTTCAGGGCTTTTATGCACATTGAGCACATTCTCTTTCAGCTTCCTTTTTCCAGGCTTTAAGTGTCCTCATATTATTTTTCTCTCTCTTTCTATAAAAGCCTGTCCCATCTACTGATTATTACCTCTGTCTCCGTTCGAGATTTTGCAGATCTCCTCTACTTCACAGGAGGTGAGTTTGTGAAGAGAATATCAGATAAGCACTCTGTGTGCAGTCATGCAACGGTTATGCAGAAAGAACTTTCAACAAAGAAGATGAAACCTACAGGAAGCAAAGCAAAAACCAGCTTCCTAGTATAATAGTTAAGGGCAGCATGGAGCACAGATACATTTTTCCTTCCAAAGTAGGCCCAAGAACGACCTAGGGTGGAATTTTAGAGCTACTGTAAAGGAACGTAACTGACTTCTTGTACAGGACTGTGGGTTACTTCTTGCAATTACGTGTAATTACTGCCACCTTGAGGCCATCTCTAAGAGCTACACCTTCTAACTTCAGAGAGCTGAGAAAAATATAATGCAAGACACTATCAGTCCCTTCTCTAAAGTGCCTTAGATAACACATAAACGTATCTGTATACCTGTAGAGCACTATATGCTTATATCATCATTTACATGGTCTCATCTAGCTCTTAGAAAACATGTGGGAGAAGCTATGTTATTCTTGTCATGCACACACACACAGACACACACACACACAGTAATATACAAAAGCTGTCACAATTTTTGCGCTAATTTAGAGTTGAACTCAAAATATTAAAACTGTTACATTGTCATTAGCTGGAGAAAAAGAAAGACCATTCTAGTAGGTATTTCTTCCACTAATTTTCTGCTATGTTGCATATCAATAATTCCTTTTTTTTTTCTTTTTCTTCTAATTCTCGTGAGGTGACATCAAACATTTCAAGAATATAGGAACATTTATTTGACTACATAGAAGCTTCTTCTCTTAGGCCAGATTCTTAAGTCCAAATCTAAAAGTAAAAGGAAAGGAAATTCTGAATTCAAACACCACCTCTCCATCACTTGTAAATTATTTCCCTCTTTTCTATATGTTAACATCCAAAACCAAGCCAAAAATACTAAGAAATAAAAGTTCCAATTCATTTTGTCCTTATTGCTGAGTAAATCTGAGTAATTATAGATTTCAGTAATGTGTGGTAAGAATCACAAAAATCAGATATTTAGGATGGGTTGGAAGTTCACTATTTGCAATGGTAAACAATCTCATATCCTATTTTAGCATAAAATAATAACAGAAAAGGCCTCGAGAGCAAAAACGAGGAAGTCCTGAAATAAAGCAGAGTAAAGGCATTCTCTTTCTAACAAGGATGGTCAGAGAAGCCTTTCTGGAGAATGGTCTATCTTAGATGAAATGATCAAATAGAGGATGGAAATAGCAGAGATAAAGGCAGAGAGGTGGGAAAGTATGTCTTGTCCATTACAGTGAAGGTGAGAGAACAGTAGCTTGGATGAACCAGAAATTCCATTTGTTCATATACTTTCCCTGTGCCGTGCTATGAAGATGAGATACATGGAGCCAGTTCTAGGCGTGTACATGGGACAGAGCTAATCTACATCATCCCTGATGTTTTCATAGGGATTCACTCTCCTCTCCTGTCCCAACACTGAGTCTCATCTTTATTCCACTCAGAGTGGAGAGATCATCCTTAGAGCTACAGATGCCTTTTCCACCACTAGAATTGTCTGGATTTTATGGTATCGTTTGGGGGCAAAAGTAAAATTAAAAGAAGAGAAAACTGAGACACATATTGCAAATGCCAGAGAAGAAGAACTAGGTGGGAGAAGAATTCCAATTGGAGAGGAAAGAACGCCACTTTGTAATTCAACTGAGTTCTCACTTGGTGTTAGTGCCCCGACTTCCCCTCATCCCCACCTGTCTATAGAATTTAACCTTCCTATAACCCTATTATATAACAATACATTCACCTTCTATACATGCATAAGAAGAACACGATCTATGAAATACAAAATAATACAGAAAAGATAAGGTGACATGGGGAAGGAAGTTGGCACAATATCCATGTGAGGAAGATGACAAGCACCGACTCTTCTGCTTTCAACTCAGAATAACAGACCAGAGGTCTGAATATTTTCAGATATCTTTTATATCTGAAATTCAGTTTCCTACAGGTGGGAGTTGGATAGAAAAACATTATTTTTCCAAAGAGGTAAAAATTTCTGTTCAGGCTTTGGAAAGGCTATGTTCCTCTGGTTTTACATAAAGTCCAGAGAGAGCACGAGGCATGAGAATGCAAACAATGTACCACTGTTTTAAATGAGGAATTTTGTTAAGAGATATTAAGGAAACGACAGTCATATAGGCTTCGAAAGGATATGCAAGTTGTGCTAAATCATAAAAGATTTGTAGAAATGAGCAGTGTAGGGAAGTCCTTTTGCTCAGTGGTCAATAACAAGGGTTTTGGAGGAAGATAGACCCGGTTTGAATCTGGCTCCGTCATTCACTAGTTGCACATCATTGGAGAAATACCTTAGAAAGTCTTGTCTAAAATGGAGAAAGTCTCCATCTCATAGGCTGATTTGAAAGTTAAGTGAGATAATACACATACATTACTTATCACAGTTCCTGGTAGATCAAGAGAAATCCATATGCAGTAGGTAATATTGTTCTTAGTAAGGTAAAGAAATTGGAAATAGGGGCCAGACCCGCAGCGTAACGGTTAAGTGCACCTGCTCTGCTGCTGGCAGCCTGGCTTTGGATCTCAGGTGCCCACCGATGCATCGCTTGTCAAGCCATGCTGTGGCGGCATCCCATATAAAGTAGAGGAAGATGGGCATGGATGTTAGCCCAGGGCCAGTCTTCCTCAGCAAAAAGAGGAGGATTGGCATGGATGTTAGCTCAGGGCTATCTTCCTCACAAAAAAAAAAAAAAAAAGAAGAAAAGAAATTGGAAATACTCATAGGTAGAGGAAACATCATATGCAAATACTCAAAAGGGTGCAACAATGTAAATAGTTTTGTACAACTAAAACTCCGATATATGTAAAAGTGTATGGGAAGATTAGGCTGGAGAGGTAAAAAGGGGTTTGAGAGTAAGCTGCTGTATGTCAGAGACAGAGAAATTGAATCTTCATTGCAAAACGTTGGTAAATAGTTGAGAGGTCTTATGTAGAAGAATGCTTGAACATTTTTAGATTTTAGTAAAAAAATATTCTGGCAATTATCCTGGGGAATGCATTAGGGTGAGGCCATGTTTGGAGGCAGGGAGATGAACTAGAAGCAGCAGTGTGCTGGAACCTACTCATTCCACGGCTATGAAGAGCTAATTGTTAAATATTCAGGAATTTTGCACATGGGTGGTTAAACATTGGGCATCATGAAATCAACCTAGGTAGTAGTATTTATACCATGGAAATCGGCATGCTACTAAAACTTAAAGAATTCGTCTACCAGCACAGCACAGCAGGCAATTGCAGAAATCCAGATAAGAAGGGGAAAGAGAAGGAGACTTGGCATGATGTTAATATATATATATATATTAAACTATATATATATATAGTTTTTTAAGGTAGATCCTCAAGTGTTTGTGACAAACTAAGAGATAGTGGTGAGAAAGATGAGAAATTCCCAGGTTGCTAACATAGGCAACTAGATAAATGGTGCTATCATCCACTAGAACTGAGAATGCAAGAGAATAAAATGTTTGAGGGAATAAAAATGTGTGAACCAAAGTTGCAGATAATACAGTGAGAATGAGAAGAGTTGAACAGAGAATCAAAGGAAAACCAGAAATGATACATAACAAGCATCAAAGAGAAAGAGTTTAGTGAGGTGGAGACTTAACAGAGTTCATACCCAACACAAATGAACAAGGGGTCCCTGAGGCGGGAATAACTGCATCTTAGAACAAAATGTACCTATCTTTATTAAAATACACATGCTTGCACACGTGATAAAGATGTGGTTGGAATTTCATGGCATCACACTCTCAGTCTCATGTACATAAGAACACATACACATGCACACACAGGCACACACAGACACAAAGGTCCTCTCTGGGATTATTAATAATGCTAGTCAGAGCTAATCTAAGATTCTACCTTAGGAAACTACAAAAAGAAAAGCAAATTGAATCCAAACAAAACAGAAGAAGGAAATAAAAATTAGAGTAGACATAAATAAAGTTGAAAACATGAAATCAAAGAATCAAATGCTGGTTCTTTGAAAAGGTCAATAAAACTGATAAATCACCAGCTGGGTTAACTAAGAAAAAAGGAGAGAAGACACAAACTATCAATACCAGAAGGGACAGAGGGGCCAAACTACTGATCTCAGTGACATTAAAAAGCTAATACGGAATAATATGAAAAATTCTGTGTCCACAAATTGTATTACCTAGATGAAACAGACTAATTGGTTAGGACACAATCCCCAAAAATTCATGCAAGAAGGAATAGGTCATCTGAATAGGCTTGTTTTGCTTAAAGAAATTGAATTAGTAATCAATAACCTTCCCAAACAGAAAACACCAAGTCTAGATGGTTTCAATGGAGAATTCTACCAAACACTTAAGGAAGAAATTATTCTAATTCTCTACAATCTCTTCAAGAAAATTGAGACAGAAGCAGTACTTTCTAACTCTGTCGATGTGCTAAGCATTACCTTAATATGAAAATCAGACAAAGAGTTTACAAGAAAGGAAAACTGCAGACCAATTTCTCTCATGTACATAAATGAGAAACTCCTCAACAAAATTTAGCAGATCAAACTAACAATGTATAAAAATAATTATACACCAAACCTAAGTAGGATTTATTCCAGGTATGCAAAGCTGGTTCAACATTCAACGATCAAATGATGTAACGCATCACATCATCAGGCTAAAGAAGAAAAATCACATGGTCATACCAATAGATGCAGAAGCATTTGAAAAATACAACAGTCATTCATGATAAAAACTCTCAGAAAGCTAGGAATAGAGGGGATCTTCTTCAACTTGATAAACAACATCTACAAACAACTTAAAGTTAACATCATAACTAGTGGTGAGAAACCAGATGATTTCCTGCTAAGATCAGGAACAAGGCAGAATATCCCCTTTCACCACTGCTGTTCAACCTCAACTGGCAAGGATGTGGAGCAATGAGAATTCTCCTTCACTGCTGGTGGGAATGCAAAAGGGTACAGCCACTGTAGAAGACAGTTGGGCAGTTTCTTACAAAACATACTCCTACTATATGATCCAGAAATCACGATTCTTGGTATTTAACCAAATGAGTTGAAAATTTACGTCCACACAAAAACTTGCACACGAATGTTTATGGTAGGTTTATTCATAATTGCCAAAACTTGGAAGCAACCAAGACATCCTTTAATAGGTAAATGGATAAACAAACTGGTACATCCAGACAATGGAATGGTATTTAGCAATAAAAATAAACAAGCTATGAAGCCATGAAAAGGCATGAAGGAAAGTCAAATATATCTTGCTAAGGAAGAGGAGGCAATCTGAAAAGGCTACAAGCTGTATAAGCCCTACTATATGACACTTTGCAAAAGACAAAACAATTGGAGACAGAAAAGGGTCAGTGGTTGCCAGAGGGGAGGAGGGAGGGAGGATGAACTAAACAGGCGGAGCATGGGGGATTTTTAAGGTAGTGAAAATATTCTGTGTAATACTGTAACGTTGGCTCCATGTTATATATATTTATGTGTGTGTGTATGTGTATATATACATATATATATATATATATGTATATATATGAATACCCACAGATATATAGTCAGGTGCTGCATAATCATGTTCTGGCCGACAACAGATCACATATACAACAGTGTTCCCATAAGATTACTACCATATAGCCTAGGTGTGTAGTAGGCTGTACCACCCAGGTTTGTGTAAGTACACTCTATGATGTTCGCACAATGGGAAATCATCTAACGACACATTTCTTGGAAGGTATCTCCATTGTTAAGCAAGGCATGACTGTATACACACACACACACACACACACACGCATATATCAGTTTCTGCCTTCTGTATTTTGATGTTGTGTTAGGTGCACACACATTAGGATTGTTATGTCTTCATGGATAATTGGCCCCTTTATCATTATGTGACTGTCTTTAACCTCCACATTTTCCTTGTTCTGAAGTCCACTTCACTTGAAATTAACATAGCTACTCCAGTTTTTTTGTTTTTATTAGTGTTAGCAGTGTAAATCTATCTCCACTCCTTTACTTTTAACCTTTCTGAGTCTTTATATTTAAAGTGGATTTCTTGTAGAAAATATAGAATTGGGTCTTCCTATGTTTACCCATCTCATTTAATTGATATACTTATACCATTGACATTTAAAGTGATTATTCATAATGTTAGATTGATAACTACCACGTTTGTACTCTTTTCTATTTGTTGCATTTGTTCTTTGTCCCATTTTTTGCTGCCTACTCTGGTTTTAATAGAGCATTTTATATGACTTCCCTTTTCCTCCTTTCTTAGCCTATCAATTGTACTTCTTTTAAAAATTTTAGTAGTTGTTTACAAGTTTCTAAAATATACTATTAAATAATCTAAATCTACCTTCAAATAGCACTATATTGTCTCATATATAATGCAGTTACCTTGTTACAGAGCATTCTCAATTCTTCCATCTCATCCTTTATGATACTTGTCATTCATTTACTTATCTATATGCTGTAATCACCAAATACATTGTTACCATTATTACTTTAAACAGTTATCTTTTAGATCAATTAAGAATAAAAAAAAGGAAAATATTCTATTTTATCTTCCTTTTTTCCTCTCTGATGGGCTTCCTTTCTTCATGAAGATCTGAGTTTCTGACCCATACCATCTCTGTTCTCCCTGGAGAACTTGTAACACTTTTTTCAGGGCAGGTCTGCTGACTATGAATTCCTTCAGTTTTTGTTTGGCTAAGAAGGTCTTTATTTCTCCTTCATTTTGAAGGATAATGTTGCCAGATACAGAATTCTAGATTGGTGTGATTTTTTTCTTTAACATTTTAAATATTTTATACCTACCTTCTTGCTTTCAACATTTCTAAGTCCACAGTATTCTTATCTTTGTTCCTGTAGAGGTAAGGTGTTTTATTTTCCTCTTTTTTTTTTTCAAGAGATTTTTTTTTTTTCAAGATTTTCTCTTTCTCTTTTGTTTTCTAGACTTCAAATATGACATGCCTAGATATAAGTATTTTTGGTAGTTAATATGCTTAATGTGATTTGAGCTTCCTGTATCTGTGATTTTCTGTCAGTCATTAATTTTGGAGATTTCTTGACTATTATTCTTTCAAAAATTTTTTTGCTCCCGTATCTCTTTCTTCATCTACTGGCTTTGCAATTATGCATATGCTATATCTTATGATATTGTGCCACAGATATTGGATGGTTTGTCTTTTAGTTCTTTTTTCACTTTGCGTTTCAATTGACCTACCCTCAAACACACTGATTCCTTCATTAGTTTTATCCAGCCTACTGAATATTCCTCTTTTCTGTTACAGTATTTTTGATTTGTTGAATTTCCCTTTGATTCTTTCTTAGAGTTTCCATCTCTCTGCTTACTTTACCCATCTGTGTTTGTGTGCTATTTACTTTTTCTATTGGAGTCCTGCTATGGACTGAATTATGTCCTCTCAAATGTCATATTTTGGTGCCCTAACAGGCAGTATTTAGAATGTGACAGTATTTGCTGATAGAGCCTTTAAATAGGTGATTAAGGTTAAGTGAGGTCAAATAGGTAGGCCCTAATCCAATCTGACCGGTTTCCTTATAGATAGAGGAAATTGGGACACATAAAAAGAGACATCAGGAGTGCACATGCACAGAACAATGACCATGTGAAGAGGCAGCAAGAAGGTGGCCATATGCAAGCCAAGGAGAGAGGCTCAACAGAAAGCAAACCTGCCAACACCTGAACCTTGAACTTCAAGCCTCCAGAACTGGGAGAGAATATAGGTCCGTTATTTAACTCACCCAGTGTGTGGCATTTTGTCATAGCTTCCATAGCAAGAGGATACCAGCCCTTAATGTATCAATTATAGTCATCATAGATGCCCTGTTCCATAATTACAACATCTGTGTCACATCTGAATCTGGTTCTGATGTTTATTTTGTATATTTAGGCTCTCTTTTCCATCATCTTTTGACATGTCTTGTACTTTGTTAAAATCTGGACATGCTTTATGAGATAATAGGAACTGAAGCAAATACACATTTAGTATAAGATTGCACGTTAATGTGGCTCAGTGTTGGATTGTGTTTCATATTCGTTCTAGCTGTCGGTGCCAGGGGTTCCAATTCCCATGGTTTTCTGTCTGCTGTCTTGTCTTTTGCCTTCCCTAAGACGCTATCTGTCCAGCAAGACTGATAGGGAAGAATAGAGACAACATAACTGACCAATATGAAGAATGTAAAGATGTGACACTACAGACCGTTACAGATATTTGAAGGACAATAAAAGAATATTTTGAACAACTTTATACCAGTTAGTTTGGTTACTTAGACCCAATGGATAAAATTCCTGTAATCACAACATACCAAAACTCTCACATAAAGAAATAGAACATCTGAATATCCCTAGATATGTGAAAGAAATCAATTCATAACCAAAAATCTTTCCACAATAAAGCTCTAGGAATAGAAACTTGATGAATTCTATCAAACATCTAAGGAGGAAATATCAACAATGTTAAATACATTCTTTTAGAAATGACAATATTATTGCTATACCAAAATCCGATAAAGATCACACAAAAAGCAAACTAAAGGCCAATGTCTCTCATGAAAATAAATGTAAATAATACTTTTGAAATATTTAAAAATTAAACCTATTAGAGATAGATGCGTTGTCTAAGATCTCCCCCTACGACAGCGCTTCTAAGAACAGGAAAGGAGAGATAAGTGGCCCGGTGACTCACCTTACTCCTCCTTTATTTCAGCTTCATTCAAGGGTTATGAGTCTAATGTCCCACATGTAAGTCTGCTGGATAAAATGTTCTAATATTGGAATTTCATCTACTGACATTTGTAACAACAACAACAAAAATTTAAGTATAACTTTGCTATAATTTTTAATTTGATTAAGGTATTGTCAGGGTGGGGGAAAATCCCATTTCCACCATCCTTGTGTTCTTAAGGCTGGACGAATAAAAAAATTGACACACGACCAGATTAACAGGAGAAAATACCACTTTAATACAGATGTATTAGAGATCATAGAGAAATGATGATTGGAGAGTGAACAAAACATGCAGTATATACATCTTTTACAAAAAGAAACAGAAATTTGTGAGGAATGACAGGATAAAGAAACTTAAATTTGAGACACAGAATTAGTGAGGAATTTAAGCAGAGTTTAGACTTGTAGTAAATTTGCAAAGTTTGCTTATGCAGGCTTCTTGGCCCTGACTTCCCTATCTCTGGTGATAAGGATGCAGGGAGAGCACCTTCCACATGGGAGGTTCATTTCCTGCTTTCAGGGAGGACAGAGACAGGAGGGTCAGAATGCCCCTTTTGCTTCTCAGGGAATTTTAATTCAAAATAATCAATATTCTATTTTGGGATATTTGGGAGTGACTTGCCCAGGGACTGAACAACATTTTCAGGAAGGAAACTGTTCCTTTTCTCTGACTAATGAAATCGAAAGCTACGAACACTGATGTGAGGAGTCTCAAAATTGTTTCATAACTTCTGTCTCTCAGGGAATAGCACAGGACGAGGGAGCCAGCACTTCAAGTTTTCAAGCGACTCTAATCAGTCCCTTTCATTCTTGTTACCTTTCAAAATACTTTTTCTTCTGCCCTTCAGGAGACTATAACATCCTACAGTGCAGTCTCTGAGAGTTTACTGATTTACCGTCCTACTCAAACAAAACAAGAAGTGATTTCTGCATCTCTGAAGGCCTCAAGATCTGGACTACTTTGGGAGAAATTTCCATTGAGGTGAGACCTGTGGGGATCTCCATAGGAAGCAGTGGGTACCTGATTGATAACTAAAAGATGAGAAGGGGAGCTTAAGTTATGAAGAATTGGGGGGAAAAGGGCTAATTTCAACTATATTCAGAAAAGTGAAAACAGCAGTAGCTTGATTCTAATCCTTTACTAACTAGGCAAATAGACATTTTTTTCCCACCACAACTGAGGGAGATGCATTTTGACTACAGAAGATATTAAAACATATTCCCTGGGCATCTATTGGCATGAGTTATATTTAGAGAAAGGGTTTGGGTTATTTTCCCCTGGAAGGTACACAGGAAACTTGTAGGCTGTGACGGGGGCCTGGGTAAAAGTCAAGTTAGGGGAATGACAAAAGTATCATAAAATAATACTAAGTAAAAAATACATCTGGATTTGAAATTGTATTGTATGGCGTTATCCTAATTTTACACACACACACACCCCACACACACAGAGAAGAAATAATTTCAGTTCCACAAACACAGTTAAAGAAAAACACCGCTTCTTTACCTCTCTGTGAGACAGCTTAATTTTTATTTAATTCTCCATTCTACACCAGCTGTCAGAGTTGTTATTTAAGTTTCTTTTAGGATTACTTTCTGCTTTCCTGAAAATTATTCTTTTTTTTTTTTCTGGTGGCAAGGTGTAGGGGAAAGACAGGAAGAGTTAAATACAAATGGATTTCTGTTGCCTACTTTTAAAATTGTTTAAAGACTTTATGTATGGCCCAGTACAATCATATTTCATATGTGCTTGACTAGAATGTGAACTGCTTCATGTTCAGAATTTTACGTATGCTAGATAAACCTTGTTCATTAAGCTGATTAACTGTGGTGATCAAATTTTCTAAACTTTATTAATTTTTTTTACCTCATTCATTTAGCAATTGAGAGATATAGTGAAATGTCACATCATAAAATTGTGAGATCTCTCAAATTGTAGATCTCTCAAATTTACATATACATAAGGAGAATATAGAAGTGTCAGAAATAGAAATGAAGATAGCAGAAATTAGACAAAACATCTTAATTATCAATATATACATAAAGGGCCTAACCAGTTAAGCAACAACTTTAGCCTAATTTGATTTAAGAAATCTGTCAATGTGTTTATTTATATACATACACATATATAATGTATTTTTATATATGTATGTATATGTAGATGCATACATATATAGATATATGTGTATAATAGCATGTGTATGAAAAGAAATATACTACATAATGCTAAAAATATAATGTTGCATTGTATAAATTATGTTATAAAATATAATACATAATATTTATAGCATTATGAAGGAATATCAAGTAATAAAAATAATATAGATTTACTATTTGTAGTTAAATACACAATCAAAACTGTTTTATCTCCCTTGGAGTTGAACCTACTATCATTGTGTTGTGCTCTGATACTTTTTGTCTTCAGGTATATTTAAAGCTGTACTAATATAAATAAACTGATTTTCTTTTACTTACTTTTTGCATGATAAAATATTTTTCTTTTGTATTTCCACCTTTAAGTGATTTTTTGTTAACAATATATCGGCAGATTTCTTAAATCCAATTTGGCTAAAGTTGTTGCTTAACTGCTTAGGTCTTTTATGTATGTGCTGATAATTAATTTTTTGTCTTGTGTCTGCTATCTTCATTTAAATTTATGACACTTCTATGTTCTCCTTTCTTATATATATTTTTTACATATACCTCTATCTTACCCTTTAAGACAAGTACATTGGTGAACCGTCATGTTCTTTTTGTTCCCTCCCTCCACCATGTTGATGTACTTCCTGGTTCTCTTCTCTTCAATCAGGCTTTGTTTACCTTTAAGACATGGGGACACCCAATCAAGTTGGCTTTTCACTCTTACCTTTGACTTGCAGTATTTCTTGACTTTGTGTTATTTTCTTATTGAATATTACTTCCAATAGATGTTTCTGTGTGGGTCTTTGTCTTGCAAAACTACTGAGGCCTCAAATATCAGAGAATACTTTTTGAGGTCCTCATATTTAAATAGCATTTTGGCTAGATTAAAAATTCTACTTTCAAAATTACTTTTTCCCTGAAGATAGGTTGATAGTACCTCTTCTGATAGCCTTGGGCCAGATATGTTTTGAAATTCAGCTTCTGGAGGCTCCAGGAAGGCTTTAATACATCTACTTAAAATGCTATATTACTAGAAGCCCTGGTAGGATGTGGATCATTGCTCTAAAATCAAATGCACTAATATTTTGGCCACAACACATATGAATGTTAACATTTAAGTATAATGAATAAAGATTATGTATAGTCTCCTACCACCACACATCTGTTTTATTTTGAAAATAAATTGTGTTGTCACACTCACAAAAAAAAAACACATAACTTTTATTTAAAAAGATTTTCAGTTTTGAAATAGATATGGAATTGTGGTCCAGCACTATAGAAAATTTACTCCATTGTCCTGCTGTGGCAGTTTTGCTGTTGAAAATTAGTTTCAGTTTGATCCCTGAATCCTTATAGGTGATCTGTGCTTTATTACTACAAGCTTTCAGAATTTTCACTTTGTTTTTAATATTCTTCAGTGTCACTATAATGTGCCTCTGTGTGGATTCATCCTTCAATCTACTGGCCTGACCAACCTGAAGACACTCATGTTCTCTCAAGAAGGAACAATTCACAGTCCCAGGAATTTGAACATCCCAATTATAGAAAAAGTACACAAACACATGGTCCCTAAACTAAAAGAATTCCTGAATTTAAACAGAAAATTGGGATCCATATCATACACTGAGTGCCATCAAGAGAGTGCAGAAGGTGCTAAGAGGTCCAGAGGACTGAAACTCAGTTCGAAATGGGGATTCTGGTAGCTTTCAGGAAAAGCCTCAGTTGAGCATTGAAAGCTATAAAGAGGTAATCAGAGGAAGAGAGGTGGGAAAGCCTTTCTAGGCAGCAAGAAGGGAATTAGCAATGTTATGAAACATGAAAAGGAGAGGTGCATTATATATTTTGAAGCATAGGACATAAGAAATACAAAAGTATCAGAAGTAAAAAATATGCAGATTATTCAAGGCATCCTAAGCCAGGCTAAGGAGCAAGACATTTTTCAAAAGGAAAATGGGTAATTACTGAAGGATTAGAAGTGAGATAGAATTGTGGCTTTATAGAGACATATCTGGCTCTATGAAAAGAACTGATTAAAAAAATTAAGCTTTGAAGGAGAAAAATCAAGCAATTATAGAAATAATTCCAGTCAATAAATGCTGTGATCCTAAACTAGGGAGCAGGTAGGAGTCCAAGAAAGGCACAGCGATGTGTGGACATAGAACACAGAGAACATGGTCCAAGACCCAGGGAGAGAGTATGCTAATGGGAACTGACTAGGGAAGAGCCAAGTGGACTAGGGCAGGTACCCAGCATGGAACTGTAGTGCTGTGGCAGAAGGATACTCACATAAGGTGAGAGGCTGCAGCCCACTTTCCATTTTACACAAAGGTCACTTCAGTCTTAGTGGGTGTGGGAAAAGTCAGGAACCAACAGGCAGACTTTCAGGGATAGACCGTAGCCCCATAAAAGGATGGGAGGAGGAACCAGGGACTTGGACACTATACAGTCCATACTCTACACAGTTGCCTGTTTCCAGACCTTCTTCTACATACCCACCACTAACCCAACTCAACTGTCATCATGAAAAGGGAAGAATTTCTTAGAAGTTCCAAATTCGGCAGTTCTCAACCCATTTTCCACGATGATATCTGGTAATTAAGTCCCTCTTTGTCACACACACCCATGGACAAGACTTTCACATGGATCACTCGCTCACATAGATATTGACAGTCTTTTGAATTGTCTGTGTAAATGTGTAACACTGTGTGTTATTTTTCTCTTGTAGGTCATCCACAACTTGAGAGATGGAGAATGAAGTCAGGAGAATTGTTCTGCTGAAGGGATTATAGCCCATCACTGAATATCAATTTAGCATGGTTAAGTCTTTATTGGCCAGTGATTTAAAACTGACTAGAACAACTGAAAAAGAACATAATAGAATTCAGATTGCTAAATTAATTCTAGAAAAGTTCCAAGGAGCCACCGCTATTGACAAACTAATAGAACTGTACAAAGACATGGAAGATCTTAAAGACTGTGCTAAAACCCTTCAAAAGGAAAAGTTAAAAGGTAATGCGTGAAAATCCCACACTATCACTCTCACTGCACCGTCCTCAACCTTGACTAGCATCCTGACTTGTCATAGCTTACACATCCCTTTCCCAATTTAGGACTCAGTAGTCAGGACAATGTTAGTCCTGCAGAGGCCAAGTTGACAACTTAGGGCCTCCCCTTTCCTACGAAGAGGTTTAATGTATTTCAGAGGATATATTTTGGGGGTGAGGGTAGAGAAAAAAAGCAGAAGGAGTTGATGAGAAAGGCTGAGGCTTTCAGTATGTTAGAAAGTTTAGAAAATGACAAAAGAAAATTTTAATAAATGTGAGTTTTAAAAATATTTACATCAACTAAAATACATGCTCTATTAAAATATTTACTCCATCATTGTTAGTAACAAATATGGTGCAGTACCTAAACAAAAACCTACTTCTCAGAGATGTGAAGAACTTGTCTCTTATATAATCACTGAATTATAAAAACATATTTAAAAAGTCCAAGTCCAGTATCACTACTTAGTCACCTAACTAATTACATCATATTTTCTTTCTCTGGTTTCAGTAATTCAAACAGATCTTTTACAGAAGATGACTCACCATCAGCAGCATGAAAACTTTAGATTCTTAAACGGAAAGTATAGGATAAGTGGTTGGAAAAGGGTTTGACTGAGGTACATAGGAGTCCAGAGCACAGGAAGGATATGCTCATTGCACATGGGATGAGAAAGGAACCATTGAGGAAGCATGAGACAGTGCTTGCACCTGTGTTACATTTTCTGGCCAAATGTGCCCAGCCTGGCTAACGCAGTAGAGGCAGACACAAGGATACCTAGGCCCACAAACAGGAGCTGAGAGGAAATAGTATTGAAAGGGCTTCAGCTTTCTTAGCTGAAGACAGCTTCAGCTGTCTTAGACCAGCTCTTTTGGATTTATTGTTCTCTCTTTTACTTCATCAGTTCTAAGGAGATGGAAAGCAAGAGGTACAACCCCAGTGAAAAAAAGCAAGCACGATAAACCCAGTACTGATGAATCTACATCCACCACAAATAAAGTTTTTGGACCTGAATCAATCAATGATAAGCCTGTGTTGAAGGTAGGATAGCTAAGGTTCCGCTGAAGAAGCATCTTCTATGGCTCTTCCGTTTAGTACCTTCCTATGAAAACTTAGTTGTTTATTCCTTTCTCAACATGCAAATAGAAGAATCAGAGAAAAAGGGATTCCAGGGGCAGAGTGAAAATGAGGTTCAGAGTCAGTAAATTAATAGTTACTTGTCACCCATTATGTTTCAGAACTACTCTGCACTTTACTGTATGTAATATAATTCCCTATGATGAAATATGAAATCATGACCCCTCTTTTAGATATGAACTAAAATGGCAATCAGATTAGGGACACAGCTTGCCAAAGGCTACTCAGAGAGACTAAATTCAAACTTAGATTTTCTAAATCCAAGTTCATTGCTCCTGTCATCACCACAGAGGTGAGTAAAGCAGTGACAGGTATAAAATCTTCCCCACCATTTGTATGAAGCAATCATATATGTGCACGGCTTTCCTCATGGCTATGTCTTCAGAAGACAGACTGTGTGTAGCTCCCTGGAATTCTCAAAGACATAAATTTTAATATTTTAGAAGATAGTAATGAAAAGCTGATATGTTTAGTGGTAAAGATGTGTTCCATCTAATATTGAAAAGCATTAACCAGGAAAAAACACTTTCAGAAATAGAAAAACAAAACCACAAAAACTGATGAATCTAAGTTGCAGCTACTCCAGGAACAGAGTCAGCTTTCAGAACCTTCAGTAACCAGCAGACAGTCAGCTGAGAGCCTTCCCCAGACTCCTCAGATGCCTCCACCAGCCCCGTCCAGCAGTTCATCAACCAAGGTACCATCTTCCTGTTTCCAATATTTGCTCCTCCCTACAACATATTACAGAGACCATGATGACCTTGAAAGAGCTTCTCAGTAATCCCCTACTATATACAATTTCTTTATATAGTAAAACGACTCTTTATCAATATAGATATTGAGATCGCAGTGTATTGTTAAGTCCATTTCTTCTGCAAGGTGTGCATTTATGAAATAATTCTTGATCTGTAGAGGGTTACTGACTTCTGTTGGTCCAGAAATAGGGGATGGAGGGTGGCCAGACAACTACAGATGAATAACAGAGTATATTTATCCCCTACATTCTAATTTCCTTTCACTCTTTCTTCTTACCCATACTTCTGGATTAATTTTCAGCATTCTATGCTCCTTCACATGTCAGCTGTTTGGCGTATGCTATTTCCATGATTTGGAATTCATTATTCCTGTCTCTTCACTGGCCCAAATCCATTTAACCTTCAGGTGCCAGCCTGAATCTCTTCCTCAGGCAAGTCCTCATAGATACTTCCACTCCCAAAAAGAGATCAGATATTCTCATTGTTTGCCTTCACAGGGCCCTTTACTATTCCTTTATAGTGCTTATCACAACTGTGATAAATCTACATCTTTCTTCTCTACAAGAAAATAAGCTCAGATTTTAGGTACCCTTTCCCAGAGGAAGACAGGACGGGGTGGGAAAGTGAGCACATATCTGCATGCTTCAACTCCTATCCCAGCCTGTCTTTTGTTTTGCCCTGTGGTTACATGCAACACGGGACAATGAAGCCTGTATCTGAGGTTAATGGGCAAGGAAGGATTGCCCCAAGACAACTTAAGGGTAGGCACGAGCAGAATTTAAATCTTTATTCCCTACTATAGTTTATCACCCAAAATCCAAGCTGCCCTCTCACTCAGGGTACATCCCCACCACCATCCCACACATACCACTTGAAGAGAGACATCCATTATAAAGGGACTCTCAATTTTTGGTTCTGTTTTCTTGGTGTTGTTTGTTCCAAGAATCCATATTTCTACAGACAATATCTCCCAAAAGATCAGAGAGATGGGTTTCTAGCAGTCTGAAGAGCAGACGTCAGGAACCTATTTGTATATTTGCTTGATGAGAAAGTCATAGTTAATAACCATCCATAAGTGCAGTCAAAATTGTGCTGAGATTTGCTTCCCTTATAACCTGGGAATGTTACCTACTGAAACAATAACCCTTAGAGTTATGCCTGACCAAGTTGGCTTAGGCCAGTGTACCACAGATATAGAATCTGGATTCCATCCCAAACCAATGACATTTCATCTGATCTTTTAATATTTGCAGAGTGAAATCTGTAATCCTGGTGACGTGGGAGAGAGTAGGTAGTACTGGTGTCTGAATATGTGCTATCTTCCCAAAGAAAATTGAAAAGATAACATCCTGTTTAAAAAACAAAGAAAAGAATAACATGTTGTTCTGTTTGATTTTGAAAATCATTATACAGAAATAAGGAAAAAATCTATTTTTCTCCAAAAAGGCACGACATCACCACCAAAACTAACAACTCAAAAAAGAAGATGCTATCCCAAGAACAGAATCAGCTTCCAGAAACTTCAGCAACGAGTTCATGCCCGAGAGCCATCCACAGACTCCCAGCCCCATCTAGCAGTTCCTGAACCAAGGTATCAGCTTCTTGTTCCCATTCCTTGTACTTCCATACAACAAAGTACAAGGATCATCATAATCTTGGAAGAGCTTCCCATCTAACCTCCCACAATATACAATTTAATTATTTAATATGATCACTCATTCATCAGTGTATAATTTGAGATTCTACTAGCTTCCAACTCCTTTGCTACTTAAGAGGCACATGTTTATGAAATAATCTCTGATTTTAAGAGTGTTATTCTCTTGAGGGGAGTAGAAAGAGAGGGTGAAGGTGACCAGGCAAGCAGAGATGAATGTGTGTTTGTCCCGTACAGTCCAGTTTCCTTTCTTCCTCTTCCCCTTTGCTCACTGACCATACTACAGGGTTTATTTTCAAAATTTCATGTTCTTTCCCATGTCAGATGTTGTGACAAATGCTCCTTTTTCTTGTATGGAATCATTTGTCCTGGTTGACCACTGGTTCAAGTGTCTTCAACCTTCAGGTGCAAACCTGAAGCTCTTCCTCAGGCAAGTCCACATTAATACCCACCTCCCAGAATATGTTAGATATTTCCATTGTTTGCTTTCATTGGTCCCTTTATTTTTCCTTTTTAGCATTATCACAACTGTAATAAATGTATGTTTTTTGACCTTACTAGAAAATAACCTCAGATTATAGGTACCCTTTCCCTGGGAAAGACAAGACCGAGGTGCATAAGTGAGTGCATACATGCATGCATCAACTTCTATCCTAGTCTACCTTTTGTTCTGCTGATATGACCACTGTGGTTACCTGCACAAAGGGGTACAATGCCTATTTCTGCAGCGAATAGGCAGGCAACCTGAGGAATAGGCAAAAGCAGCATTTAAATCATTATTCTCTAATATAGTTTGGCACCCAAGCCCTGAGCTGCCCTCTGACCCAGGCTGAAGCCCCCAACACCACCCTACACCTAGCAGTTGAAGACAGTCTTCTTATAGGCAAGATTTCTCAAGTTTTGTTTTGCTATTGCTGTTATCATTGTTAGATTCAATTATTCATAATTCCTTCTATAGTCGCTCCAGTTTTTATTTGTGGGATAGAGATAGAAATCTGTGCTTTTTGCCTCCACCCCCAGGGCCATTGTCTAGTCATTGAAACTTCAAGCCTACTGTCTCTCTGCTATGACAATGACATATGTGGACATGTCAAAACAACTCTATTTTTTTCTATGCTTACAGCCTTGGAAGTGACAGTTTCTAAGGCCCCATCTGCCTAAATACGTGACACAGTCATTTCTACTCCCATAAAAATCATTGTGCTTCTTTGGAACCTCCTTCACGCACAGGAATCTCCGGGAGGCTCATCTGCGTCCTCAGCCTCATACACCTAAACATACCATATAGTCATTTCTTCTTTGGAGTCCAGCCACATCCATAGCAGGCCTGCAAAATGGTGTCTGACCATTCTATGATTCATTAAATGAGCGGGAAAGCCTTGCTCTAATTCATCATGGAGTCTCTCAACAATTTTCTCTATAATATGGGCTTTGTTTGCTTTTGGGATTCAAAACCAGAAGCAGATCAACATTATCTTTGACTCCTGCTACTATGTCTTCCACAAAGCAAAGAGCACAGAATGGCATGTTCAAGAACAGGGGGCAGTGGTGAAGGAAATAATCTGAAGGAAAAAAATCAATTATTATTTTTAAATATTATCCAATGAAATAGTATATCTTAGGCATCTAAATCCTACCTTTATGATGGAAGCTTAACTGATTTTGAAAGATGCTCAAGATGCTTTTGTCAATGAGACTAAATTACTACATGTGGCAGAAATGAACAGAGAAGCTTCTTTAATAAAGTACTTCCCATATCACCTCTACCCAGGCTTTCCATTAAGAGGGTCAACATAATGCAAAAATCATCTGTAGGGGAGGAAGAAATATTCCTCTAACCTTCTAGGTTCTTCTGGCTGATCTAAGCATTAAATTGGCATGAGACAGAATAAAAGGAGAAAATCAAGCAAGTTTAGTAACAGGTATACATGGGAGAAACCAAGGAAAACTGAGTAACACACCAAAATGGCCAAAGCCACCACCTTAAATACCATATTCAGCTCAAGACAAAAGAGGACATTGTGGGTAATGGTTTGCGACTTCAAAGGGGAAGAAGGCAATTTACACAGAAATGAAAAGCAAATGTTTGGTAAACAAATGTTTTCCATGCCTTGCAAAGACAATGAGATAGGGAGAGGACTTTGATCAAATGGGTCTTGCTAGGTTCCTCTCCACTACCACTATAGTTATCTATAGTATTAGCTCCTTCTGAAACTGGCCTTCTATCTTAAATTCTTTTAGGCAGTTAGATGGAAGGTCTAAGTTTCTTCCTGAGTCTTTTGTTCTTAAAAATAATCAAGCCAAAGAGACACATTTTTGGGTAGCAAATTCTGCTCCCCTACATATCTATGGATCAGAGGAGAAATAAAAATCCTTGTGTTGACCTTGAAATAATAATAACAATATTGATATTTCTATGTATGGAGAATTTAGTGGTGCTGGAGCATACTTTGTCGAGGACTAGAGGATGGGGTTCGAGTCTCGGCCTCTCCACTTTTTAAAAAATATCTTCTTCAAGATCACACGGATAATGAATACTAGAGCCAGGATTCAAATCATCCTCATTGAACTCTACAACTTGAGCATTTAATGGCATATATTAATTTTAGAGTTAGAGTACAGATGTTACAGTATCTGTAATTTATTTTTAAAAATTTATAATTAGACAGTGTTATGTCTCAGGTTCATTTCCATAGCCCAGGCTCTGTAAGCCTTCTAATGAGGAATGAGGTGCCAGGGTGGTCAGAGGGTGTCCTAATCAGGAAGCTGCATGCCAGGAGGAGGGATTTCAAGCAGCTCCATCATCTACAACTTTATCAACAAGTGACACTATATGAATTAGATAAATGAATAATAGAAGAGGTAAGAACTGTGACAAATTTATATTTGATGCAGAACTTTAGAAATGGGCTTTCATTAGTGAAATCAAAGGTAGTCAAGATAAATTATTTTAAAGATACTTCCTGCCCTTGCTTAAACAATTATAAAAATCCAGATACTGGGAATGTCCTGGGTGAAATCTTGAATGGGTCTGTGTTTGGTTGAGAACTCTGAAGTATTTGGTTGCCTGATGCAGACTACATAGAGAGCAGACTCTTGCCTCTAGAATTATGAAGTTGAGGGACTTTCTCCAGTATGGTGATAAACAAAGCATTGAATAGGTGGAGACCTGATTTCCTGGGTCTGAAGAGCAGATGATTGAAACTGATTTGCTTGTTTGGTAAAATACAAGGTAATAAAGCACATAGTTAATAAAACGTCCGTAAGTGTAGCCGATGTTGTTATGAGCCTTGCTTCCATTACAGCCTGGTAGGATTTTCTACCACCTCAGATGCCACCACCAACCCCATCCAGCAGTTCCTTAACCAAGGTACCAGCTTCCTGTTTTCAATATCTCCCCTCCCCACAATATATTGACAGGTTTCAGTAGAACCATGAAGGAGCTTCTCACTAATCCCTTACTATATACAATACTTTCTTTAATTAAATCACACATTTTTTTATCAAATGTATATTTTGAGATGAGAGCCTACTTAAATGTGAACTCCAACTCTTATTATGCACCACCGTCTGCATTAGGATAATCTATGACTCAGTGGGTACCTAATCATCCCTATGCTCTACTGGGTATAATTAATCATTTCTTTACTTAATTTTATTTTCGTATTTCCGTCAATACACAGTAAAAGACACAGCTTAGGGTGGAATAGGGTGGAGAAATGCAGAGCCAACCAAAGTACTATCACCAATTCTTTCTCTTTCATTTTTCATTTCGTAAATAACATCATCTTAGAAAGTTTAGGAAATGTAGACGCATAGACAAAATAATTAAATTTTCACTATTTGAAATCTCTGCTCTATCAAATGTTACATTTTGGTAAGTAGTCTTTCTGATTTTACCTTTTATACAAAGGTATATACAAAGAATATCATTTTGTCGCAGGTTGGATCACATTACACATATTTTTCTATAACTGAGATGAGGCGTGACTACCTGCTCCTCCCTCTCTCCTGTTGTTCCCCACACCTCCCGCCTGTCCACGTGTACTCATGCTGGGTGTGAGTGAATATCTCATTTCCGGGTCCCAACCAAGAGGAGGGGGTGGTGACTCAATAAACAGGACGTCATTAAAGGAGATAGGTGAGAGTGAGAGAAAGGGCTGTTGCCCATGGCAAGGAGACACAGTGTGTGTGAAGGAAGAAATGTATGATCAGGTGCATCTCAAGTGGTCTATCTTTATCTCTTTCTTCTTCAAAGTCATCAAGGCCAGGAAAAGCAAGAAACAATCCTGATTCATGTATGAAAACCTCAACGGAATCGTTCTAAAAACCTGGATGCCATTAAAAGGGATGCTAATGGAGATAAGATCTAAGTACAGAAAAAAAAATATATATGGTTAAATACAGAAATATATATTTCTATTAATTCTTGGAATTGGGGTGTTACAGGTGTTTTCATTTTCTTTTTTATATTTTTCTGTACTATCTTAATGCCATATTTTACATCTGTAATTTTTATGATTTGGAAAAAATTATAAAAATCATGTTTTTCTCTAAAGGAGTGTTTCTAGAAGTTTTATAGTTTTAGGTTTTTACATTTAAGTCAATGATCCATTTGAGTTAATTTTTGTATAGATAGTGAGGTATCGATCAAGTTCATTATTTTATTAATATGAATATCCAATTGTTCCAATACTATTTGTTCCAATACTATTCTTTATTGAATTGTGCTTGTACTTTTGTAGAAAATCAATAAATTGCATATATCTGGCCTATTCTTGGCTACTCTATTGTCTTCCATTGGGTCTTGTCAATGCAAATAATCAATCTATAAGTCAAAACTGGGGTGAGTTTATTACATGAGCCTTTCTCAGGACCATATAGCCTGAAGGAATACCTTCACCAAGAGAGGAAGCTCTCTGAAGAAGCGAGCTTCTTCAAGTGTGGTTATATACCATCTTGGAACAAGGAACATACATCAAATACAACAGGAATATCTTTTTTTACTACAGTCCCAAGATGTTTTACTAGCAAAGTAGGTCAGTGGTCACAAGATGATCACAAGAGATAACAAGATGTACACAGTACGTCAGTTTGACCCTTAGTTTCTGGGAGAGAATGCTTACGCTGAAAGAAATGCTGAAATGGGGGAGGCATACTTCCCTATCTTTAAAGACATCATTCTTTGCTTTGTAAATGTTTAAAGCAGATGTACAATGCATGACTGACAGGCCACATCAGGCCTTTCTGGAAAAACAAGGTCAGGCTGAATTAGTTTTAAACCAATGGCTTTCTCATATGCCTCAATATATACTTTTCTTATTGTTTTTCATTTATTCATCAGTCTATATGCCTGTGCTTTCATTGCCTTAGAGTTTAGAATATACATCTTTAATTAATCAGAATCTACCTTCAAATATCATCTTGCTGCTTGACATGTTGTGTAAGGACTTTCCAACACTGTAATCCTAATTCCTCCCTTTCAT
The DNA here is from genome assembly GCF_020826845.1 of Diceros bicornis minor. NCBI lineage: Eukaryota > Metazoa > Chordata > Mammalia > Perissodactyla > Rhinocerotidae > Diceros > Diceros bicornis. Next base: position 63,890,259 of record NC_080743.1, read on the forward strand.
ATTTTATGCTATTGTTACCAAATATTTTACTTTTATTTATTCTATAAACATACAAAAAAATGGTTAATATTTTTTCTTCAGACTAGGAATTGGCAAATTATGGCCCATGCATGGGGCAAGTCCACCCCTTTGCCTATTTTTGCATAGCATACCATCTGTTTTTGTATAGCCCACAAGCTAACAATGGTTTTTACGTCAATTTAACATTCGGGGGAAAAAAATCAGAAGAAGAATATTGTGTGACACATAAAAAATATATAAAATTCAAATTTCAGTGTTCATAATACTTTTTTATTGGAACGTGAACATGCGCATTCATTTATGGACTGTCTATGGCTGCTTTTGCAGCCAGTGCAAAGGTCAGCATGGGTAACAGAGACCATATGGCCCATACAGTTTAAAACACATACTATTTGGTCCTTTACAGAAAGATTTTGCCAACTCCTCTTTTTGAAGATTGCTTATCATCCAGATCACTTAACAATAAGAAAAAATAAGTGTTACATTACCTTCAGCTTTAGTGTACTTTTTTCCTTTGTATAGACTTAAATTTCTGTATTGTATTATCTTGCTTTACCTAAAACACTTCCTTTAACATTTATTTTACTTCAGTTCCAATATGCAAAAACTATTTCAGTTTCCCTTGGTTGGAAAATGTCTATTTCTCTTCCATGTTTGACCATTTTTACTGGGTTTAGAATTCTGGTTTGACAATTGTCTTCTTTCAGAACTTTAAAGATGTCAGTCCATAGTCTTCCGGCTCAAGTAGTTTCTGACAAGAAGTCTGCTGTAATTCTTATGTCTGTACACGTGTGTATGTGTCTCTTTTCTCTCTGGCTGCCTTCAAGATTCTCGCTTTATCTTTTACCTTTTGGAAGTCTGAATATGATATATCTAAGTGTGTGTGTGGTTTATTATTATTTCATTATTACTATTTATTCTGCTTGATGTTCTCTGAGATTCTTGGATCTGTGGTAATTTGGAGTCTATTATTAGTTTGGAGAAATTCTTTGCCTTTATCTCTTTTTGAATATTCCTAGTGCCTCATTCTCTCTTTGTTCTCTTTCCGGGATTCCAATTACAGATATTTGAAACTGCCTGATATTGTCCCTTATCTCTTAGATACTCTAATCTGACTTTTTCTTTTCATTTTTTTCTCTTTGTATTTCCATTTAAATAATTTTTATTAATTTATCTGTAGTTCATTCATTCCTTCATGTGCTGTGCCAAGCCTACTGATGATCTGGTTAAAGGCATTCTTCGGCTCTGTAATGATGTTTTTCATTTCTAGCATTTCCATTTCATTCTTTCCCTTATTTCCAATTTACTACTGAAATTATCCATCTGATGATGCATGTTGTCCATTTATTTTAAAACTACCTGAGAGCTCCAACATCTATATCATATTTGACTTTGGTTCTTTTGATTGATTTGTCTCTTCACAGATTTTTTTTCTGCTTCTTTGTGTGCCTTGCAATTTTTATTGAAAGCCATCTGTGACAATAGAGATTGAGGTGAATAGTATTTATGCCTGGAAATGGACATGGATTCTTTTTGCTATGATTTACCATGGTGGTTGAATCCATTTGGTCAGGAGTAGAGCTGGGTTTGACATTTGTTGTTTCTATTTACTCTCAGTGCACCACATGCTTCAAATTCCTCTAGTGGTACATCATCAGCTTTTCTTCCCTTTACACCTGAACCTAAAAAAATGTTTTTGTACATGTTCTTGACTGTCCCCTAACAGTTAAATGCTGTGACTTGCTATTTGGTGCTTTTTTAGCCTGGTGGTAAGCAGCAGGTTGCAGGGAGTGTGGTGGGGGAGTTCCCTATTGTCCCGGTTCAGCCTCAGTTTTTGGCAGGCACTGTGTCCCTGAGTCTTAGGGGTGGGACTTTCACCCCTGATCCTGTTCCTCTCCCGACTGTAGGAGAACTCCTTATTCTGCACCCAGAACCTATTTCTTCCCTTTCTCTAGGAATAGAACAATTTTTCTTTACTCTGGATCAATGGGTCTTCATTTGTGCCCTAGAGATGCCAGAATTTGCTTCTCTTCCCCCAGAGGTCTTTCTGTTCTGTAGGGAAGGATTCAGCCAGGGCGTCATGTCTTTCCCACAATAGCTAACCTTTCCCTCCCCCAGGCCTATCCTTAATCTTTCTTACAATCATCCAATGAGATCCACTCAGAAGTGCCTGTAAGTGGTTGCAAATTCTCCTTGTGGTTGAAGCTTCCAGTGGTTCTATATTTTCATGCTGGCCCAAGGTCAAGCTTGAGTAATGCAATAAAATTTTTAGATGAATTCTTCTATCTTGTGGGGTATTTAGTGTCTATCATCTCCCCCCAAGTGAACAAGTGCTTGCACCGTTTCTCTCCTTGGAGGTGTCTCTCTTTCCTTAGATTTTTTTATTAGATGCTCACTCTGCAGCCTCTGTTCTCAGATGGGTTCAAAAACATTGTGATTTTGCAAGATCATCTGGCTTTCTTTTGTTGCTGTAAGCATGGGAGCAAGACTCTTTCTCACTTTCTGCATTCTAAGTGGAAGCAGAGTCTTATTCATTGTTTAATTGTGTCTCAGATTATTAGTGAGATTGACAATCTTTTCATGTTACTAGCTTTTCATATTTTTTCTCCTGTGAATTTGGTTATTTATATCCTTAGTGTATATTGACTTGTGTAACTACATATAGTACATATTTTCCACGAATCATTTTATTTATTCAACAGAGATGGAACAACTATAATATCCTTGAATATCTACATAGAGCAAAGCCCTATCCTTACGCCAAACTAAACCTGACTGCAATGAATGAGAAATGAACTTTTATTGTGCTAATATGTGGAATCTTTGGAATTGTTCATCCAGCAATTATCCCATCTTGAATAATTTGGGGGGGCGGGCGCAGAGCCTGTGTACTGATGCTCTCAGGTAGCTCACAATCTGGTTGAAGAGACTTTGTCAGGTATTCTTCAATTAAACGTTGTTTAGACCAGTTGACCTGAATCGATCCTTTTCATTTCAGTTTTTTTGCCTTAATAACCTGGATGGAGAAAACATATATATAGTCTGAGATGCAGCTGATCAGTTACCTTCCTCTGCTCACAGTGACTCTGTCCTCCTAAAGGGCACCTTTCTTTTCTTCTCATAAAATTATCTCCTTCTCTCCCTCCTAGTACATTTTTTACTCTTGGATCATTCTCCTGAAGATAATATCTGGCCTGAGATACACACTCCTCCTTAACAAGAGCACATAGTCCTCACCCCCATTCTTACAAAGGGAGACAGCTGTCAGTGCGAACAATGCTGAGACATAAGGAAGAGGACCAAGTGGTGGCAGTGGGATGGGTATGAAGGAGAGCTGGAAGAGCAGGAAGAGGGGTCTGCACTGATCCATGGTAGGTGCAGAGATGGCTGGACTGACTCTGTGAAATGTGACCTTAAGGTGTACATGGTCTGTGTCTACTTTTAAATACATCTGTCAGAACAATTACTTTTAAATACATCTGTCAGAACAATTTGCCCAACTTTGGGCAAACAGTCTGCATTAGATTTACAGTGTTGCCAATGAACTCTTTTGGGGGCTGAGTGGGTACCACAGTGTGTGTCTATGCCTTGTGAAGCCCATATCCTCCTAACTGTATATCTAGAATGTGTATTTCCTGAAAGGGATGTTCCTAAGTTTTGTGAGACGGAGGTGTACTACATATCAGGGTCTTCCACACCATATCCTGTCCAATAGCACCTGTCCAGCTTTCTGAAAGCAAACACTTCATATCATCCCCTTGGAGTGTTGACTTTCCTCCATGCACTTCCTACCTTAAAGGAACTGTGAATTCCAGATTTCACCTGTGGTTTGTCTCCAGTTTTTGATATCTCAAAGAACGTAAGGCGAAGTTTATCCCCTTCTTCACATTCGATTTTATTCTGTTTTCCAAGCACCAATACTTCCATCCTCCCTGTCTTGTTGTTTACTTCCAATAATATACGAGTCTTCCGTTCCGTTTTCTGCAAAATGAAATCAACACCTAATTTTTCATAATTTGATTGAGCAGTGCCACCATCCATCAGACAACAGAAGTGCCAGCCACAGCCTTCAGAAAGAAATATGCGGAAAAACATCCAGCTTTGAAACTGGTTGACATATATCTAATAGATATTAGTAAATTCAGGTAGAGGAGACAGTTATGTTTACTTAGAAAATTTTGCCTCCTGTGTCCATCTGTCCAGTCCCAAGCTCCCTTCCTCAGGAGGCCAAAATAACTGTGAGTACCAATAACTGGTAGATGGAGATGATGCAGGCATGGGAAAGAAGAACCCGGAGTTGGAGTTGTTGGAGTTCAGAATAGGCCACTCCAAGATGTGCCAAAGTGAAATACTGATTATTTTGAATTAAAGTTACTTGAGCAAGTGCTTAAAGGGCACTCTGACCCTCCTGTCTTTGTTCCCCCCAGAAAGCAGTAAATAAATCTCCCATGTGAAAGGTACTTCTCCACCCCAGGTCAGGAAGCCTGTATAAATAAACCTTGTTACTCTTTTATTAATTTACTAACCCAAATCCAGACTCTGCTTAAATTCCTTTCTAATTAAGCATCCAAACCTAAGTTTCTTTGTCCTGTCAAATCCTCACAAACTTATTGTTTCTTTGTATAAAAAGATATAAAGTGACTGCCTTTTGGTCACTCTCTGAGCATCATTTTTATGATATCCCATGTGCACAAAATTAAATTGTTTTTTCTCTTGTTAATCTGTCTTGTGTTAAATTTTATTATTAGTCCAGTCACAAGAACTTGAGAGATAAGGGGGAAATTTCTTCCACCCTGACACAAGAGAGTCACTTATGGCAACAAATCCAGGAAAGACATGAGCAAATGATATAAAACCTAGTAAAGAGTATAAATAAGAGTTAAGAATGAGGGGGAGCAGAATAAGTCACCTCAAAATGTGCAACATAGACATGTGGATTGTTTTGAGCTGTAAGCAATTAAGACCCAGCCAACTTTTTACCTCTCCCTAACTGCCTAAAAGAATTTAGATAGGGGGCCTGTGACAAGAAGAAAGCTATTACCAGAGACAACTTTTTATATAAGAAAAACTTGATCTGCATGGCAGAGCAAATATCTGTTTACCAAACACCTGCTCTCCTCATCTTCCTGTGTTTTGTCTTCTTCCCCTTTGAAGCCCCAGACCCCCACCCCCTTCTTCTCAGCTCAGGATGGTATATAAGCCTCAATTGCCTGGCTGTCTTTGAGTCTCATATTTTTAATGAGACTCCTATCTGTACAAAATTAAATTTGTTTTTCTCCTGTTAATCTGTCTTACATCCATTTAATTATTAGACCAGCCAGAAAACCTAGAAGGGAAGAAAGGAAAAGTTTTCCTCCCCTACAGGAATTGAGGACAAGAAATAATTCATAATCAAGTCCAAGTCAAAAGGGAGCAGGGTGTTGATCAGTTCTCTAGAAGATTGATAGTATTCTAGATTTAATTTAGTGGGCTAAATGAATATATATTTGTGATTGGTTGGCTAGATGAAGGCTCATACCTAGGATGAAGAACATGACCTTCTTATCCCATGTCAGTTTGGGCTTGCATTTTCCAAGAGGACAGATTCTCCTTATCAGTTCCCCTGCAACTAACCCCAAGACAGGAGAGCTTATGTTAAGGCTCCTGGAGGAAAGGTCAGCAGGTTCCCTATCTGGATTCTTCCAGTTCTATCCTAGGCCAGAGGAATTAGTCACACAAAGCTAGTTCCCCTGAGGCTAAGAGTCAAAATATATTACTATTTTTCACTTCTTTTTTGCTTTATTTATTCTAGAAAATAATTTTTAATACTTTAAACTGAAAGAATTGCATTTTAGGAAAAGATTGAATACATTTTTCATGATTCTTAACATTATTTTCTCTTAAAGTCTTAAAAACATTATTCTTGTCTATTAATTTGACTCTAAAAAAAATTAAGAGCTATATCTCACTTCTAATAAGTTTTCTCATACTAACTCTTTCTTCTGTTTTCTTCTTTTAATCCCAGTTCTTTAATCTTGCCCTAGTTATTGGCCTTCCAGGTCAATAAATCTGGTTTATCACTCAACTACAGTAATTTTGTATTCACAACAATAGCCACTTAAACTAAAGATCATATATATAAAATACAAAAATAACGCAGAGGGCAAACATTATTTGTGTGTGAAGTAATCTCTTTTTCAGAATCTATGAGGTTAAAAGGAAGCTTAAATAGGAATGTGACCGCTTTTTGAGAATAAAAACACTTTTAATGTATTTCAGTTTTGGCACAATCACTCTGTGGCTCTTTAGTGTTTTGAGTTTTCTTTCAGTTTTTTGCTATATAAATAGACTTTGAAATGAATACTCTCTGAAGTCTCTTCAAGCTCATAGTGGAGAACAAGCTATTTTTGCTAATCACTATAAAATTATATATAGAAACTTACCTTCTGGACTACAAACAGCCCATTCACAATTGTTCCAAGGGGCTGAGTTTGAAGCTCATTGATGGCTGGGGTTTTACCAGCTTTTTTGATAATGTGCTGTGGGACACTGATCTGTTGGTCAGATCTGGCATCAACCACAAGTGAGGCACTATTCACTTCTAGGAAATGAGTGCGCCAATAATATTTGGATATTATAATTATTTTCTTTGGAATGAATTTATCTTTTAGCTCTTTGTTGAAAACTTTTACAAAAAAGAATTCACTCTCAGTAGCCACCGTAGCATGAAACATCTCTTGCTTCCCTTCTCGGGTCTCAAATTTGAACAGCTTCATTGCTTTCAGCACCATGACGGTCATAGGGCCTTTCTGCAACCCTTCTTCCCTGACAGATTCCTGCTGGGCCACGATCTGTTTCTGTTCAGGCTGAAGACAACAGAAGAAAGACAACAGCTTGAGTAAAGAAGGTACTATTGAGGGAATCTCACTTCACTCACAATATTAAACCTCAGACAGCCAGCCAAAGATAGTTGGAATCAAAGGAAAAGATTGAGATCTATAATTATCTAGGTAGAAAGAGAATACAGAGGGAAGATTTCAAGTCTTGTGTTCAGATGAGACAGTATAACAGGTTTTGGAGGCAGGCTCCCTGATCTGAATCTTTGCTTTTCTGCTATATGTAAAAAGCCCATCACATCTCTAGCATTGCTAAGGCAAACGGGTGAATCTGATTCTATCTTCTTCTATTGACACCATTAGAGAGCACAAGACGTCCTTGTTCCTCCACCGAATACTGTCTTGAATACTCATTTTACTTTGGTATAAAGTAAAGGAGCTCAATGGCCTGCACAGGTCTCCCCAAATTCCTAGAGATGGTCCTGTGCATAAGATAATTACCGATTAAGTTAAATGTAAGTAAAGGGAGTGATCTAGGTCAGAGATCCAACAAGTAAGTTAAAGGGAAAATTAAATAGGAGAATCAAGTCTACTTTTAAGAATTTACCCTTAGAAATAATGAACTATGCACTAAAGTTTACACAAAAGAATTATATCTTGTTACTTGTAATCATAAAAAATTGAAATAATTTAAATATCCAAAAATGGGAATTTAGATAAATAAAATACGGTAAAGTCAGATAACAGAATACTATACTATACATATTAAAACTGCATTAGATGAATAATATGATAAACTGTTATAATTGACTCAAAAAAGGGAAAGTTCCCAAATAGAATAAATAAGGTGTTTCCTATGAGATAAATAAACAATTAAAATACACACATACACACTAGAGAGGTATCCACCAATACAAATACAGCTTTCTCTAGGTGATAGGATTATAGCTCTTTTCTTCATAGCTTTTTCAAATTAACAGAGATAAGAGATTTTGGGGGTCTGTTTTAGAAGCAAATGCTACTTTTAAAAACCAACTTGCTGTCTAGAGTCAAAGAAGAACACAGGAAACAAAGGTATATAAGGCCAAGTGTAGGAGTTTCTGAGAGGGATCTCTAATGGGACCTGGAGTGTGGGAAAATGCCTATCCATAAGGGGACCCTGATGGACAAGGCAATAGAATCTATTTGAAACAATTCAGGAAAATGTCAGCTTCACTTAGGCCTACTCTAAGATTTCTTCTCTTTGGTATCACGTATCCATAGTAGGATAATGCATATTTTCATTACTGATGACCGGAAGGCAGCAATACTTGAATCTTATCTCTCTGACAACTTCAGAGGGTTCTGGGCCAAGCCCAGAGAGAGTGGCTGCTCTGGACAAACAGAAGGTAGTAAATATAATCAGCTTTCCTAGTACATACATCTATAAAATTCTATGATACCTGCCTCACAGGATATGAAATTGCATGTGTCTGGTGAATTTCATGGTGAGTCTCTCACATATTGCCTGTTGCTCCACTTCAGGACCAAAGTATTCCTTCTTACAGAGGCCAAGACCTTCTCCAGGCATTACTCTTGTCTGAAGAGGGCTGCCACACCTTAGTCAATGAAGGTGTATAAAGGTATTCCCCATTCCATCCAAATCATGACAACTCTGAAAGGCACTCCCAGCTCCTGAGCTCCCTGTGGGATTGGCTGAGGTCTTTGCTGCAACTGCATTGGAGTGGAAATTTTTACTCCTCTTCTATTTCCCCCCGACACAGGTACTAATCCTGAGGGCACTCTAAAATATACTTCCCGAAAACAACTGTCTATCTCAGAGTTTTCTTCTTACAGAATCCAACCTGTAACAAAGCGTTAAAGTGACCAGGGCCAGACAGAGATTAGGAGCTATCAATAGGTGTTTAATCTGATGAATCTGAAGCTATTTCTCTTTTTGTTACCCAGATATACTTTTCATAGTATAGCCTCGCTGTCTTTACTTGCAAGCTATCAGGTAAAGAACAGAGGGCTCCAATGTGGAAAATGGCCAGAATAGTGACCAGAGGATGCTCTTACAAAGACCAAGCCACTGTACTTGCTCATCATACCTGACCAGTATGTTGCTCCATGCCACTATTTCTGGGAGCTGCAGAGGCACCAGGGCTCATTTCAGTTTGACTTTTCCTTTTCACTAGCTTTGTTTCTTTTTTCTCGTTGTATTTCTTATCGACTGATTAAAAATAAATAAATACACAGTAAGCAAGAAGAGATGAGCATAGGCAGCTGAGAAAATTTACATATCATTTTCTCCCTACAATGAAATAAAATGATCTTGAGTCAATCCTGTTTTGGAGCTTTACCTACACACACACACACACACACACACACACACACACTCTCACACAATTGCAGGTGCATTACCCTATTGTGGCGGTAGGGTAAATACCTTTAGAGATATAGAAACAGGAATATAACGATACATGAAGAGATTCTGCTTTTGACAATTGTAGGCTTCCTTATTAGGAACAAACTCTGCCATCAAAAACAAATATAAAACATGGAAAAATTTTATTTATAAGAATACTATTCACAAGCAGCAGGAAAACACTAAGAAAGGAAAAAAATCAATGAGCCAAGCTCCTAAAGAGAAGAGTAATGGTCTAAAAAAAAAAGAGTAGGCAATATAAGCAAACCCACATATGACAAGATTATGGAATTAGTGGACATGGAGTTTAAAATCATTACGTTCATCATGCTAAAGAAAGTAAAGGAAATGATGCACAAAACAGTGAGAAAAATGAATCATTTCAACATGCAATTGCCATCTGTAAAAGAAGAGTCAACTGTAAAAGAAATGCAATATCTCATATTAATAATAGATTGCATGGATTGAAGACTGAATATAGCAGAAGACAGGATTAGTTAATTAGAAAACAGGTCAATGGAAATTATATAAACAGAATCTAAAGAAAAAAAACCAGAATGGAACAATAGAAGAGAGCATAAGAAATATGCAGGTCATGTCCAACATGTCTTGTTTGTGGTTGGAATTCCCTAAGGAGAATAGAGAGAGAATGGTGCAGAAGCAATATTTGAGGAGATAATGACTGAGAGTTTGCCAACACCAATGAAAGGCATCAACACACAGATTTCGGAAGCTTAGTAAACCACAAGCAGAAAATATACAAAGAACACCACTCAGTACATCACGGTAAAACTGCCGAAAAACAAAAACAAAGGGAAAATCTTAAAAGCAGTGAGGGAAAAACACACATTACATTAAAAGGAAATGCAATAATGGGGCCAGTTCAGTGGCATAGTGGCTAAGTTCGCGTGCTCTGCTTCAGCAGCCTGTGGTTCACAGGTTAGGATCCAGGGTGCAGACTGACACACCGCTCATCGAGCCATGCTGTGGCAGTCGTCTCACATATAAAGTAGAGGGAGATGGGCACAGATGCTAGCCCAGGGCCAATCTTCCTCAGCAAAAAGAGGAGGATTGGCAACGGATGTTAGCTCAGGTCTAATCATCTTCACCAAAAACAGAAAAAAAAAAAGAAACAAAATAAGAGCAATAGCTGACTTTTCAATAGAAATTATGAAAGCCAGAAGATATTACAAGGACATCTTTAAAGTACTGAAAGAATAATGCTGAAAATCTCAAATTTTATGCCCAGAGAAAATATCTTCAAAAATGAAGGCCAAATATAGATATTTTCAGACAAGATCTAGGAGAATATATTATAATCAGAAATCTACTGCAAGAAATAATAACGTAAACTTTTTAAGCTGAAAGAAAGAAATGCTATAAGGAAGCAAGAACTTCATGAAATAATGAAGAATATTAAAGAAAGGCAAATATATGGGTAAATATAAAAGAATATTGACAGTTTAATACCACAATAATGATAAAGACAATGACAATAATGATGATGTCTTATGTAGTTTATAACACATAGAAGTAAAATATATAATAATAATAACAGCATAAAATACTGGAGGGAGGTGTACCAGTTAACTTTTGCTGCCTAATAAATCACTGAAAAACTTAGCGGCTTAAAACAACAAAAATTTATTATTTCTTATAATTCTGTAGATTGTCTGAGCAGTTCTTCTGATCTTGGCTGGCTCAGGTGAAGCTGAGTGATCAGATGGCTTCACACACATGCCTGGGACCTGGCTGAGATGCCTGGGAAGACTGTGATGACTCGGGCCTCACTCCTTGTGGTGGCTTATCCTCTAAAGGCTAAGCACGGTTAGTTCACAGGAGGGCAGAAGGGTTCCCAGGAAGGAGACAAGGCAAGCTGCAATGTACAAGCACTTTTCAAGCCTCTGCTTTCATCATGTTTACTAATGTCCCATTGGCTAATGCAAGTCACATGCTTATGCCCAGATTCAGGGGGTTAAGAAAACTATCTCCTTTTATTTACTTTTTGATAATTTATTTACCTGTGTTATTAAGATTGTATACTTTCTGTATTTGTGATATACTACAATAAAAAGTAATACATACGTAAACATAAATATATGTTTATACATATAATGTGTGCATATGTTTATATACGTCTATTTCACCCTGCTAATCTTAACTATTTGAAGGTAACTGAAGAATTTCCCTGACAATGCCGACTCATTAACCTTTCATTTCCAATCTATCACCAACTCTTAATATTTCTCAAATCTCTCTCAATTCAATATGTTTCCTTCTATTTCCATTTCATAACCTAATCAAAACTATTACTTCTTTCTGACCTATGGCAATAGTTGTTCTCCCCAACGTCAAACTAGTCCCTAAAATTTTTTTTCCACACAAATCCACAGGGAGCACTTCGAAATGCAAATCTGGTACCACGTCCCTGCTTGAAACCTTTTGATCACTTCTGATTTCTTTTGAAACAAAGACAGAATTCTAATCACGTTCTACAAGGCTTTGCAAGGGCATCTCATACCACTGTCTGGAGATTCTTTGTACTCTAGCCACACTGGCTTTCTTTCATGTCCTTAAGTAAGTCAACACTTTCTGCCACAAGGCCTTTTTCACATGGAGTTCCCTCTGACTGAAGACACCTTTCACTCCTATTCATTTCTCAGAGTTTAGCTCAAGGGTCACTTCCTTGAGAGAAGAAGCCTCCTCTGATCAACTCCAACTCTAACTCCTGGCTTTTGTTAGGTTCTCTTGACACATGCCCTTGAAGGACCATCTCTTTTCTCTCAGAGCACTTACTTCAGTTTATCACATTCATCAATTTGCTTTTATGAAAAATATCTACCTCCTGATTTAGGGTATATGCTCTATAAAATTTGGATTTGTTTTTAACTCCCTGTTTTATCACCAGAATCTAAACCTATTAGTAACTCAATGGACATTTACTGAATGCGTAAACGGATGGACGGATAGATGGCATGCTGGCTTCTCACCAATGCCACCATAATGCGGCCGTATAATCTGGCTCAGGTCCCCCAGGTCAATGGCAAAGTTACTTTTCATCATAAAAAGCCAACTTTCAGGCCTGATTTTAAAAAGACCATGTATCAAGATGGCCACATTCAATTATTTAAGACACTTTCAGGCAGAAGAGGGGGTAAGAAATTATCAGATGTTGTTTCTGATAGAACTTGAGCAGTTCTGGGCTCAAGTAATAACGCAATCACTTTTGAATTTACTAGAAAGAAGAATGATTTAATGACTAAAGCTGTTTAAGAGTAGAATGAGCTGTCTTACGGGGTAGTGGGTTATCTATCACTACCTTTCAAAGAACACAAAGTGGTTGACTGTCAGTCAGGGATATTAGATAGTTCTCTGCTCTAACCTTCCAATGGTCAGTTAGTTCCATGATGCAGTTGTTTCAGAGAGGTGTGCAGATAACGTCTCCCTTCTGTGTTGACGGTGTAGGAGGGGAAACAGACTCAAGAGAGGCCAAGGGAATCACATACCATTCTACCACATCACATCAGCCATTTTTCATCTCCCACATAGTGGTACCAAGGAAATACTTGTGGAAGAGCGTATCAGCCCACCATATATCTCTCATTTTCCTTAATATTCATGTGCAGATCTTTATTTATTATTTCATTTATCATTTTCAGCCTTCTATTTTAATCTTACGAAACTTTTATTGACATTGAGCACGTTCTCTTTCAGCTTCTTTTTCCAGGCTTAAGTGCCCTCATATTTTTTCTCTCTCCTTCTACAAAAGCCTGTCCCATCTACTGACTACTGACTCTGTCTCCATTCAAGATTTCACCAGATCTCCTTTACCTGCCATCAGATGGTGTCATGAGTAGAACAGCATATAGCACTTGGTATGCTGATAAACAATGGTTATACAGACAGAACATTCAATAAAGAATGAAAGATGAAACCTAGAGAAAACAAAACAAAAACTAGTTTCCTAGCAGAATAGTTAAGAACAGCATGGGACACAATAAATTTCTACATCCAAAGTGGGTCTCAGAATGATCTAGGATGGAATCTCAGAGCTGTAAAACAGGAACTTAACTGACTTCTTGCACAGGGTACAGAGCTACCAGTTATTACTGAGTTTCTAATCTGGTCCCAAACTGGATTATTTTTACCTGGTGGGGACAATAAAATCTTAGGATCATTACAACAGCAAAGTAGAGGAAAGATTACAGTAGGGGAAGTTTGGTGCTCTGCTGGACAGACAGAAGAATGAATTCTTGACTTGGGGGAAAAAATAAAAGACAGTCTCAAATATCTTCAGCCTATGTTTGCCAACACTTTTAGATTCCTGTCTCTTGTCCCAGAATCAGAAAAACACAGGGCTGTTGGTTACTTGGAGCAATTACGTGTAGTTACTGCCACCTTGAGGGCATCTTTAAGAGTTACACCCTCTAACTGCAGCAGAGGAAAATAAAATGTGTAACATAATCAGTCCCTTCTGCAAAGGGCCTTACATACTGCATAACAGTTTATATCTGTATAGCACTACACGCTTCTGTCATCACTTACACGTCATCATTTATCCACCACAGAAATCAGGCGTGAGAAACCATGTTATCCATGCTGTACTCACACACAAATACTACATAAAAGCTGCCATGATTTTTGCTGTTAGAGTTGTACGTAGAATCCCAAAATTGTTGTATTTGGAGACTCTCATGTGGAAAAGTCCTTGGGTGAGATGCTCCTTTGTTGGCTCTTCTTAGGAATATAATATCAGGAATATAAACCAAATACAGTTACTTCAGATGGAGATGTTCAGCGATTTATTGAATAATATTAAAAAAACAGTCTTTGTTGTGGGAAATTTATATTGTCATCAGCGGGAGGAGCTAGAGAGAAGAGGGAATCCCTGAATTAGGAGGAGAGGATCTGTGTATAGAAGATTCCCCCTGAAGAAAAGAGGATTAACTCAGACCCTAACAGGCTAGGGACAAGGAGAGGAATGGACTGACTATAAGGAGGAGCAAATGTGTCTAATGTCCCACTTTATGATGTTTCAGTGCTATAATTTATTTATGTTATCTTCAAGCCTTCAGTGAAATCTGAGAGCATTACATACTTGTGTAAACAGTACTTCAAAAACTTAACATTGAAGTCCTGTGTCCACGTCCATTGCAAACTAGAATGGAGGCAAAGACAGACAAAGTGAAAAGATTATGAAATGCTAAGTGGAAAAAGGGATGACAAACACATGCAGGAATAATATGTGGGATTTGTAACAAACACTTCCTAGTGATTCTCAGTAAAAGGGGGCAAAAGGGCAGTGTGGTAAATTAGGAAAAACATTCCAACAACACACACCAGGGGCCTATACCACTGATGTCATGAAAGGAAAAGCCCGGACTAGACAGAGAAAGGGACCGGGAAGCTGAGCATACTCCCACATTACCTTTCTCCTTCTCTTCCTGAAGAGTTTTTGCCAGCTGCATATATTTCAGCTTCTGGAAAATACGTATGGTCTTCATCATCGCAGAGACTACACCAACGTTTTGAATCATCAAGTTCGCTAACTCCGTCCTATTGGCATTTTTTAGTTCTGCTCTGGGGATTTTAAACTCATCTGGAAGAAAGTACTTAAATCGACCCAGTTCCTCATCAGTGATATTATCCAGGCCAGTCAATAACAGGATTTCCTTGTATTTACTCTCCATCTCACAACTTTGGGATCAGCCTGTAAGAAATTCAAAACATTTAACATTACACCACAAAAGTGAATTCCACATTCAAAATGAAACATGATGAGTTGTTATATATATATATATATATATATATATATATATATATATATATACACACATTTTTTTTTTTGGTAAGGAAGATTGGTCCTGAGCTAACACTTGTTGCCAATTCTCCTCTTTTTGCTTGAGGAAGATTATCCCTGAGCTAACATCTGTGCCAATCTTCCTCTATTTTTTGTATATGGGACACCATCACAGCATGGTTTGATGAGTGGTCTGTAGGTCCACACCTGGGATCCGAACCTGCAAACCTCGGGCTGCCAGAGTGGAGCGCGCAAACTTAACCACTATGCCACTGGGCCAGCCCCTGTTAATATATTTTTAAATGGAAAATAACCAAAACGTTTACTGTACGGCAAAGGAGATTTAGTTAAAATATAAGCAAGAACTTCTTAAGCAAGAAGGTCGCTGCCACCATGAAATTCTATGGTTATGAAATTCCAAGGTTATGCAGTACCTCTGGGATTCTTAGAGATCATGACACATTCCACTTTTATTTTTTAAACAGATTTTTGAAGCATAACAGACATACAACAAGGTGCATATATTGGAAGTACACAATTTGATAAATTTTGTACACTTGATGAAATCCAATCTATCACTTTATTCTTTCATGCATGGTGCTTTTGATATCATATCTAAGAAATATTTGCCTAATTCACTATCAGAAGATTTTCTTGAAGGTTTTCCTCTAGAAATTTTATAGTTCAGGGTTTTTACACTCAGGTCTATTAAGTTATTACACTTAGGTCTATTATTTTGAATTATTTTGTATATGGTGCAAAGTATGATTCAAAGTTCATTTTTTTTTTTTTGCATATGGGTATGAATTTTCTCAGAATTATATGTTGAAAGATTATCCTTTCTCCACTGACTTGCTTTTGCACCTTTGTTGAGAATCAGTTGTCCATATATAAGTGAGTTGATTTCTGGAATCTTTATTCTGTTCTATCGATTTCTCTATCTTGTTGCCAAGAGCACAGTGTAGTAATTTTACCATGTGCAATATCCAAAATTATACACAAAATTTTAGAAATAATAAGCCAGCAATGTTTTTAGATATAAGATTAATATAGAAAAATTGCATTCTTTTATTTCAGCAACACTCCAATAGAAAAAAATTTTGAATAAAAAAGCACAATTTCCAATAACAACAAAACTACAAAGTACTTAACATTTAACAAAAGATATGTAAGACCGTTAAAGAGAAAATTATAAAACTTTATTGAAAGATTTATAAAAAGATCTGAATAAATGAAGATATATGTAATATTTTGAATGGGAAGATTCAATAAAATGAAAATGACAACTCTGGCCAAATTAACCCACAAATCTCATGCAAAATCTCAAAGGGCTTCCTGCAGAACATATCAGGATGATCCTACATGAAAGAGTAAAGATAAAAATACCCCAAAAAAGTTTAAGATGTTTATTAGGAAGCACTATCCCTACTAGATACCAACATTTACCATAAATATTTAATAATTAAAGCAATATGATAGTGGCAAAGAGAAAAATCAACTAAGAAATAGAGAATGTGGAAAAAGAACCACACATACACGGAAAACATGGTATATAATCGATGTGGCATTATAGATCACAAGGAAAGTATGGGCAACTACAAAAAGTGTAGGGACAAATGACAATCCATATGGAAAATGATAATATTGGATCCTTATCTCACATCATACACAAAATATATATATAGGTGGATTAAATATCTAAATAGGAACAGTAACGCTGATGAAGAAAACAAAGGAGAATCTCTCATTACACTCAGGTAGAGGAAAGTTTCTTAAAGCACAAAAAGGACAAGCCAGAAAGGAAAATTTTGTCAATTTTGTGTGTGTGTGTGTGAGGAAATTAGGCATGAGCTAACATCAAATGGCAATCTTCCTCTTTTTGGTGAGGAAGAATGGCCCTGGGCTAACATCCGTGCCCATCTTCCTGTACTTTATATGGGATGCTGCCACAGCATGGCTTGACAAGCAGTGTGTCACTCCACGCCAGGGATTTGAACCTGCGAACCCTGGGCTGCCCAAGCAGAACGCACAAACTTAACCACTACACCACGAGGCCAGCCCCAAAACTTTGTTAAATTTAATTGCATGCACATTTTAAAGTTCCTTGTGGAAAGAAAAAAATCAAACAACACAGTAAACCAAGTAAAAAGACAAGCCACAGACTGGGAAGATATCTGCAATGTATATAACTAATAGATGTTTTACATTCAAAATATATGGAGAACTACCTATCAATAAGAAAAAGATAAATTATCTGAAAAGTGGGCAAAATATATGAGTAAGTAATTTATTCAAATGTCTAATAAACATAAAAAATGGTGTTTCAGATCACTAGTAATTAGTGACTTCCAGAGCAACAACATGTGGGGTGGAAGACATAAGCTAAAGAACAAGAAAGAATGCTTATGAGCTGAAAATAACTGATTATGCCTTTTAGGGGAGTTTGAATACTCCCAACAGTAGAGTCAGTGTTAATACATCCTAAATTATTACGGTCAATATGGCCTTATTATTTTGCTCCTATAGGCTGATAACGACTGGAAAAACTCTACTTACACATGTAGAGTTCATAAGTGAAAACTAAAACTATTATCAATATAAGGAATACATTTGACATACTTGGAATGACAAAGCCACCCAAAAGTCTCAGTCCTACTGATGCAAGGAAGGGGGGAAAAGGATATTTGTTGAGTATCTACGATATGCTAAAGAGTCAATTCAGCATGTTTCCCACTTCTCTATAAGAATTTTGTCTTCTTATAACTTTTTCCTATAATAACATAATCACATGTTAATACAGTTCATACAGGAGAAAATTAAGGCTCAGTTATTTCTCTGAAGTCTGTTTTAATCTTATAAATGTTGAATTTGCATTTTATCCCATTATATCTGCTAACTTCAAAAATATTTTACAGTATTTGTCACATGGTAAAATTTTTACCCAAAGAAAATGCATTCAGATCTATTTAGTAGCCTCATGACCCCTGGATTACACACACTGTAGTATGAGAAGCATGATATTGTACCACACATAATAACTGATCACTGGATAGCACCTTACAGTTTACAAAGAGCTACATAGAGCCTGCAAGATGGAAAAGAAAGGAAACACTCAGGGAGCACCTATTTACCTCTGAAATGAAGATGTTAATTCCTACCTTTCAGGGTTGCTTGGAGGACAGAGGGTGTAAATACTCAGCGTGGTGTGCCTGACATGCATCAGTTTTCATTTATGATAATCTCCCAATTATTATAGGTTAAATCAGGTATCTGAAGTGGAATAACTCAGCTAAGGCCACACAGATACTAAAAGCATGTAAGAAGGTCTGAACTCAAGTCTTCTGAATCCAGACCCTCTGCTCTTTCTATTGCCAATTGCCTTCTTACTGTGCAGAGTGTGGAATGAGTCCCTGTTTGAAAAAAAAAAAAAAAAAAAGGCTGTGAGTTGGAAGCTACCTATCTTCCAAATATCTAGCCCTCTTATAATTCCAATACTAGCTATTATTTTCTTTGCCTAAATATTTTACTTCTCTTCACCCAGAATATCTACACAGCTTGCTCCCCCACTCTATTTAGATTCCTGCTCAACTGTCCCATTCTAAGTTCTAAGCTCAACCTTTCCTGGGCACATTTTGTAAAACAGTACGTGGCTCTTACTCTCTATTACCTCACACTGTTAGCTTTCCTTCATAGCACTCATCTACTTGACATTGTAGTGTATACTCTGTTGCTGTTTGTTTAATTTTTAGTCCTCAGCCTCCACCATAATGGAGCTTCTGTGTGGGCAGGAACTTTTGCTGTTCATTGCTGCATTCCTACGTCCTAGAATAGTATCTGGCACACAATTAGGTATTCAAAAGACATTTGTTGAATAAATATTTATTGAATTAACTCTCAAGAAATTCTCTGTCTAAAAATTCAGCTTATCACTTACTGTCTACTATATATTCTATGCATTTTATTCATTTTGTTTATTTGTCTCCACCCACTAGAATGTAAGCTCCTTAAAGGTAAGGATCTTTGTCTATTTTGTTTCCTGCTGTACTCCCAGCATCTAGAACAGTGACTGGCACAGATCATAGTATTAGTGATTACTTTAGTATAAATTAATTAACTAATTTAATCTACACAACAATGCCCCAACGCAGATATTATCATCTCCATTTTACAAACCAGGAAATTACAGATCAGAGAAACTACATAACTTGTCCAAGAATACACAGACAGTTAAGTGGCAGAGACTGGATTAATCCACATCTCTTTGATTACAAAAGCCATGCTCTTTCTACCATGGCATGCTGCCTTTAAGAAGAAAAAGGTTCCTGGTTTGTGTGTGGTCCAACACAGATGCAGATGCGTGGATTTTGTGCCCTCTCAAGTTCCCTTCTGGCCAAAGAACCATATTCCCCACGGTGGATATAAATTTTTCTCAATGTGACATACTTTTATTTTGGATCTTGAGTTTGCAGGATATATATGAGGGCCTTAAGGAACTGCAAACAGAAATGACAGTGTGAAAGAGGAGAGGTTGGAAGTCAGGGACATTGATCCACAGGCAACTGAATAATAATTGAAGGTGAAAGAGACAGAGAGAGATGGAGAAAGAATCAATTATTTTAGGTTTCTAGTTTGAAAAATTAAGTGGTAAATGAAAATAAGGGAGGAGAAATAAATTTGCCACGGACTAAGAGGTGTGCATGGGAGAAGTTTTGATACAGTGTGTTGAGATGCCCTTAGGACTTGAGGGTTGAGATATCCAAGTATCCATTTGGTTCATGATCCAACTCATTATGACCCTTCCCAGGTAAGGTGCTCCTCATTTTGATTACCTGTCCTGTTCCCCTGGTTCTCTATTTTCCTGTTTCCCTAATTCACTGTCATTAGTTCTGATTCAGCTTCCTAACAACTTGGCTGTCATAAATTCAGCGGGCTTAAGATTCTGAAGAACGCAGACTGAAGCAGACGGAGGAGCAGGGAGCGGCAAGCTGAGATGAAGCTGAAGTTAGGGGCACTGACTCGGTAGGAGGGTTCATTCTTCTGGAGGCAGTCGGCATTCTAGGGCACTGTGTCCAAAGAGACATGGCAAAAAGAAGTTTGGTTCAGGATATACCAGCAACTGAGACAATCCAATGTGGCAGGAAGTGATGAGAATTTAAACCAAGACTCTAGGCAGGACATAGAACTCGGAGTCAGGTGGAAATCTGGGTCATTCTTCAAGCCATCTGACCTTTCATGGAAGGATCTTACTTAGCAGCAGGTATAGGAGAATCCAGGTTGTGAGTAAAGGGGGTCAGAATCAAAGACTTTGCCAAGCAAGCTAAGGTTTAGAGAATTTCATTCTCAGGAGGATGAAACGTGTAGCACGGAAACAGAGGCAGGCACTTGGTTGTAACCAAGTCAAACTCAGCTGGGGAGGAGGGATAGGAAGGGAGGAGAAAATGTCAGCACGGTTAGCATGTGTCTTACTGGATCTATGACAGCAAGAAAAAATGACAAATTCTACACTCCTCTGGTGAGTGAGCTAACCCATGGTTACTCCATGCCATGGGCACAACTGGCGTAAAAATCTGGTGGGGTTCAGCATTAGAGGAAATGACTACAACCAAAGGACTCCAGTTTGCAGGTTAACATCATTCTTTGGCTTTGACAATTTAGGTGAATAATATTCTCTCCAAACTTTAGGTTTGGCTTTTATTCCTCAAACACACACACACACACACACACACACACACACACACACACAAACATGCACATACATCCAATCACTCTCTTGTTTATGCAAGCTTGGAAGAAAGATTTTTTTATCTATTTTTTTTAATTCAACAAATATTTAACAAATACCTTACATGTATCTATACCGTTCTGGGCACTGTGAATAAACAAATAAGCAAAAGAGACAAAAAAGAATCTCTGCTCCCAGAAAGCTTCTTTTGGTAGTAGGAGAAACAGAAAAATCAATAAATAAACAAGTATATAAAAATACTTTAGATGATGATAAGTGCTATGGAGGAAAATAAAGCAGAGAAGAGTGTGCAGCAATGGGGGTGGAGTTACTAATCTAAATAGAGTCGTCAGGAAAGGTAGAGACCAGAAAGTGAAACGTAAAATTTAAGCAGATGACTGAGGAGGACAGGAAGCAAACCAGCAGCTACTAGAGCAAATGAGGCTCTAAGAAGAGAGAACAGAAAGTGCTGGGGCTGAGACAAGAGTGTTTCTGGAAGATTTAAGGAATGTTAAATCAGTGTGGCTGAAGAGGAGGGACAAAGGGGAGGGGTATATGGAGATAAAATCAGAGAGGAAGACTTAACCAGATCATGTCTGGCCTAGTAGGCAACTTGCTGTGAGTGAAATTAGAGGGTTTTGAGCAAAGTAGTGCAGCATATATATGACTTACATTTTTAGCACATCACTCTGGCTACCTGAATGAGAATATATTGAAGAGCAGCAAGGATGGAAGCAAGACCAGTTAGGAGGCTAATGTTATAATGCAGGTGAGAGGTGAGGGTGCCCTGGTCTAGGAGAGTAGGAGTAGAGATATAAGAAGAAAAATATATACTTGATTTATTGCAAATGGGATTCACTGGTAGATTGGATTTAGAGTGTCAAAGAGAGTTAAGAAAAACACCTAGATTTTTGGACTGAGCACCTGGAAGAATCAATTTGCTATTGGTACTGAGAAGGGTCAGGATGTCAGAGGAGCAGATTTGGAGTGTGTTAGGGGGAAGTTCAGGAATTTGGGTTTGAACATGTTACATCTGAGATGCCTATTAGAGCTTCAAAAGCAGATTTCAGGCATGCAGGTAGAGTTCAGGAGAGATAAACTGGGGAGTCATTAGCACACAGGTAGTAGTTGTTAAAGCCAGAAGGATGAACGACTTCACTAGGGGAGGGAAGGTGGAGAGAAAGGGCAAATCTATGCTAAGAATGGGGCCACTTCAATGTTTAGAGTATGAGGGATGAAGGTTGCCTAGCCACAGAGACTGTAAGGAAGTGGCTGGCAAAGGAGGATGAAAACCAGGTAAAGAGGGTTAAAAGAAGATGATTCTTAGGGAGATAAAGGGATCAACCGGGTCACACGTTTCTGATGTGCCAGATAACTGAGGACTGCAGAAATGACATAGAATTAGCAGTGTGGCATCACTGGTAGCATTGACAAGAGCAGTTTCGACGTAGTGGTGGAGAAAAGGGAGAATACAAGTAAAAACCAATCCTTTTGCTGTAAAGGCGCCAGAGAGATGTGGTGGAAGCTGAAGGGACATGTGGGGTTGGGAGAGGTTCCTTCTGTTGGTTTGCTTGCTTTTATAACATGGGAGAAATTACAGAATTTTCATGCTGATGAGAATGATCTAGTAGTGAGTGAAAATTGGTGATACAGAAGAACAAGAAGAAAATCGCTTAAGAAGTGATACTTTAGAATGATTACTCTTTGAGACATACCCTTTGAAACAAAGGAAGCCTTGTGCGGCATCTGCTATGAAAGAATGGTGCCCACCTTCCTCACTCCAGGATTTCTGAATCCCCCAAGGATTTCAAACCATGTTAACTTGCTGCCTAAGGCAGCTATATAGTCAGACACAGTTATATAGTCAGACACAGACTCAAATACTGCCATTTACTAGCTATGTGACATCCGGAAAATTACAACCTTCCTAAAAGTGTCCATAACCTCAACTGCAAAATGGGAAAAATTTTATCATCTACACTGAAGGATTACTGTTAGAATAAGATGATTCCATGAAAGTAAGTCAAGAACTTGTAATAGAGCCTTGCAAAGAGCAATCATCCAAAGTTTGCTATCAGTATAAAAAATGATAGAAGTAGATATATTTTGTGAGAAATAGTAGTTTTACCTGGGACGGGAAGTGGTACCCTGGATTTGGGACTGAAAAGAGAATGTAGGTGGATATCTTCTTAAAAATGTTTTACCTAAGGATGGAGACTTTAAGAGGAGTATGGGGAAGGTGGAGGTACAAGGTTGGAAAGGAGAGGCTTTCCTGGCTAGAATGAGAGTTCTCAGGTAATGGATGATAAAGAAATGGCATGATCTTGAAATCACACCAGAGAAGCCCACTAGGACAAGATCTAAGGCTTCACAGTTGGGTCTGGGGTCAGGAATATGAGGCCCTGCACTGTGTAAGGAGAGGCAGTCTTTTCTTTTTTTTTCTTTTTTTGTGAGGAAGATCAGCCCTGAGCTAACATCCATGCTAATCCTCCTCTTTTTGCTGAGGAAGACCGGCTCTGCACTAACATCTATTGCCAATCCTCCTCCTTTTTTCTCCCCAAAGCCCCAGTAGATAGTTGTATGTCATAGTTGCACATGCTTCTAGTTGCTGTATGTGGCACGCAGCCTCAGCATGGCCGGAGAAGCGGTGCGTCGGCGTGCGCCCGGGATCCGAACCTGGGCCGCCAGTAGCGGAGCGTGCACACTTAACCACTAAGCCAGGGGGCCGACCCAGGAGAGGCATTCTTTCTTGGGAGATTCCCAAGTGCTATGTAGGGGCTTAAGTCAAGTAAAATGGGTCATTTCCCTGAAAGGTAACTTGAGGACCCCACCAGGGGAACTGTGGCATAAAGATCAGTCTTACAAATGGGGTGTTAGAGAAACCACCAGGGAGGCTGAAGCTTAAGAGGAATGAGACAGGCTCAGAGACACCAGGGGATGTGGCTTAAAGTGACAGTAAAACAGAAGTGAATCCATCCTTTCACAAATTCTGCCCATTGGCTCAGGTTCAAGACATTTAGGGGTGAGGGGCATGTGTGTGTCTTTCCTCAGTCTTCTCTTCCTATGCAGAAACCGTTCAGTCTCTCCTCTCTAATCCAGTTCTAAAACAGTGCTTAGCTCTTGACCACTGGGGTGATCAACAAACATGTGCCTGCTGCCTTCTCTTCAGAGATTTTAAACTAGTAGGGATGCGTAGGGGAGTAACCTGGATGACTTTTAAAGTTACATAGACTCTGGAACATCCAGAAAGCCTCACATATTCTTCTGATTAACACCTCCCCTTCACCCTGAGGCCCAATTGAGAATCTGAGACCAAAAGCTAGGAGAAGTGACAACTCAAGCTAGAATTGGCTGAGTTGGTTTTGTTTCCCTTTTACAGCCACAGAAGAAAATTCCTGTAGCAGCTTGTAGCTGATTCATGTCACACAGTTACACTGAATCAAAGAAGGAAGTGACCAAGAAGCTGTGAAAAATGACAGCAGATGACTTATTAATATACTTTATAACTAAAGGACTGGGGTATGATCTTTTTCTGGTATTAACAGACACACTAATCACAGAGGGCATCTAAAAGAACACATACAGTCCTCATTCCTATTCCAGAATCCTAGCCAAATTCAGAAATTGAGGGCTTGATTCTAGCCAGCAATTGATTTGAGTATATCATTTCTTATTTATTAAATCAATAATTATTTATTGGGATTGGAACACCAGCAAGATAGCAGAATAGGAGGCTCCTGAATTTCCCTCCTCCCATGGGCACACCAAATATACAGCTACATATGGATCAGTTCCCTCTGAGAGAAACCCAGAAATTAGTTGAGTGACTGCTACATATCTGTCAACTGCGAAAACACCCACATTGAAACAGGTAAGAAAAGCTGAGACATACATGTCCCATATTCTCCACCCCCGATACAGTGCCTTACAGTTGGGAGGGAATCCCCAACTCCCTAACTCTCAACTCCTTTCTTCCTGAGGAGTAGAGAGTTTGGACTACACATCTAGTGCCCCATCTTTTATGGCTGCCACTCAATGGACTGGTTCACAAATCACCTACCTTAGAAAGCCAATAGGATTCTGGAAGGGATTTGATTGCATTGTTTCCCAACTCCTTCCCAAGGTTCAGGCTTCTAATTAGCCTGCTTCTGCAAGCTGACAGGGCACATCATTTGTAGTCCTCCGGGAGCCTGAACGGGCATATGGAAACTTCCTACATCTCCTACAGGCTCACCCAGCAATAAAACCAAGCCTCCATCTTCTCCTTGAAAGGAGTATATCCACACATCTAGCACCCAAACTTCTACAACTGCCACTCAAAGGACTGGCTCCTAAATCTTCTAGCTCTGGAAGCTGATGGAGCTTGGAATTCATGAGTCCCTTGGGGTCACAGAGAACAAAGAGGCAGTTCTATATGGGTGCATAAGCACTCCTAGAAGCTATCCCCCCTGGCTCAGCACAGAGTGAGTAGGCAAAGATACCTAGCACTCAGTTTCTCCCTGATAGGGGCTAGACTGCATATGTAGTGTCCTGACTTTCCCAGCTGCTGCCCAAAAGTTGGGCTTCCAATTGGCCTGCTTCTGGAAGCTAAAAGGGCAGGCAATACGTACTCCTCTGGGATCCTGAACAGACATGTGGGCATTTGCCCCGCCTTTGGGGAACTGATGGAACTAGGCACACCCTAATCTCCTGCAAGCCAATGAGAGAAAAGACAACGGTTTGGACAAGTACAAAGGTTTGATGAACAACCACTAGCTCAGCCCAGGCTTATTGGTGAGGATCATTTCCTACACCAGGCCAGTATCTCCAGATTGGGAGAGGTGGCTGTTTT
The DNA here is from genome assembly GCF_020826845.1 of Diceros bicornis minor. Taxonomy (NCBI): domain Eukaryota; kingdom Metazoa; phylum Chordata; class Mammalia; order Perissodactyla; family Rhinocerotidae; genus Diceros; species Diceros bicornis. The sequence goes on from NC_080743.1 coordinate 63,915,855, forward strand.
ATCAAATGCACAGAAGCCAACACAGAGAGTCAAGGAAAATGAGAAACAAGGAAATATATTCCAAACAAAAGAACTAGATAAACCTCTGGAAACTGATGAAATGAAGATAAGTAATCGACCTGATAGAGAATTCAAAATAATGGTCATAAAGATGCTCACTGAGGTAAAGAAAGTAATGATGAACAAAGTGAAAATTTCAACAAAGAGAACATATAAAAAAGTACCAACAGAAGTCATAGAGCTGAAGAATACAACAACTGAATTGAAAAATTCAGTAGAGGAGTTCAACATCAGAAAGATCAAGCAAAAGAAAGGATCGGTGAACTTGAAGACAGGTCAGTGTAAATCAGCCACTCAGAGGAGCAGAAAGAAATAACATTGAACACAGGGGTGCATGTACCTTTACAAACTGGTGTTTTCAAGTTCTTTGGGTAAATACCCAATAGTGGAATAGCTGGTATGATAGAACTATCATATGGTAGTTCTATCCTTGATTTTTTGAGGAATCTCCATACTGTTTTCCATAGTGGCTGCACCAGTTTGCACTCCCACCAGCAGTGTATGAGAGTTCCCTTCTCTCCACATCCTCTCCAACACATGTTGTTTCCTGTCTTGTTAATTATAGCCATTCTGACGGGCGTGAGGTGATATCTCACTGTAGTTTTGATTTGCATAGATAGTGATTTTGAACATCTTTTCATGTGTCTGTTGGCCATCTGTATATCTTCTTTGGAGAAATGTCAGAAATAGAAGTATAATGATGTACACCTGAAATTTTTACAATGTTATAAACCAATGTTACTGCAATAAACAAAAAAATTAAAAAAAAAAAAGGAAGAACATTGAAAAAAGTGAAGAGAACTTAAGGGACTTATGGAACATCATCAAGTGGAATACCATCAAGTCAAGCAACTTGTTGCATACAAGGGAACCCTCAAAAGACGATCAGCAGATTTTCCAGGAGAAATCTTGCAGACCAGAAGGGAGTGGGAAGATATATTCAAAGTGCTGTAGGAAAAAAAAAAAAAAACTGCCAACAAAGAATACTTTACACAGCAAAGCTGTCCTTCAAAAATGAAGCAGAGATAAAGATATTCCCAGAAAAACAAAAGCTGAAGGAGTTCATCACAACTGGATTGGTCTGACAAGAAATGCTAAAGGGAATTCTTCAGGCTAAAATAAAAGGATGCTAATTAGTAACATGAAAACATACCAAGGTATAAAACTCACTGGTAAAGGTAAATATATAGTAAAATTCAGAATATTCTAATCTTTCAATGGTGGTGTGTAAACCACTTATAACACTAACATAAAGGTTAAAAGACAAAAGTTTTAAATACAAGTATGGCTACAATAATTTGTTAATCGATGCACAATACAAAAAAGATGTAAATTGTGACATCAAAAATATTAAATAAGGGATTGGGGAATAAAAGTGTAGAGCTTTTTTATGCAATCAAAGTTAAGTTGTTATCAGCTTAAAATAGACTGCTATAACTATAAGATGATTAATGTAAGCCTCATGGTAACTACAAAGCAAAAACCCATAGTAAGTACATAAAAGATAAAGGATCAAAGCAGAAAATCATCAAATCACAAAGGAAGACAGAAAGAGAGAAAGAAAGGAACAAAGGATCTACAAACACCCAGAAAACAATGAATGAAATGGCAATTTTAAGCCCTTATGTACCAGTAATTACATTAAGTGTAAATGAACTAAATTCTCCCATCAAAAACATACAGTGTCTGAATTGATTAGAAAAAAAAACAAGAAGACAGAACTATATGCTGACTACAACCGACTAGGTTCAGTTTAAGCACACATGTAGACTGAAAGTGAAAAGAAGAGGAAAGATATTCCATGAAAATGGAAACCAAACAGAACAAGAGTTGCTATACTTTATCAGAAAAAAATATAGACCAAATGGACCTAACAAACCTATACAGACCATTTCCATCCAATAGCAGTAGAATACACATTTTTCTCAAACATTCATGGAACATTCTCCAGGATAGATTATATGCTAGGCTACGAAACAGGTCTTAACAAATTTAAGAAGACTGAAATTATACCAAAGATCTTTTCTGACCACAGTGGTATGAAACTACAAATCAGTAACAGGAAGAAAACTGGACAAGTCACAAATATGTGGAGATTAACCATCATGCTTCTGAACAACCAATGGGTCAAAGAAGAAATCAAAAGGGAAATCAAAAAGTATCCCAGAAGAAATGAAACACAACATACCAAAACCTATGGGATGCAGCAAAAGCAGCTCTAAGAGGGAAGTTTATAGTGATAGACACCTACAATAAGAAAAAAGAAAGACCTCAAACAACCAATCTAAATTTACACGTCAAGGAAAAACAAAAAAATTATAAACTAAGCCCAAAGTTAGTAGAAGAAAGGAAATAACAAAGATCAGAGCCGAAATATATGAAATAGATACTAGAAAAACAATAGAAAAGATCAACGAAACTAAGAGTTGTTTTTTCAAAAAAATAAAATTGACAAACCTTTAGCTATACTAACTTAGGAAAAACGAGAAAATACTCAAATAAATAAAATTATAAACGGAAAAGGAGACATTACAACTAATACCATGGAAATACAAAGGATTCTAAGAGACTACTATGAGCAATTATACGCCAACAAAATGAAAAATTTAGAAGAAATGGATAAATACCTAGCAACATAAAACTACCAAGACTAAATCATGAAGAAATAGAAAATTTGAACAGACCAAAAATGCATAAGGAGATTGAATTGCCAGCAAAAATCTGCCAACAAAGAAAAGTCCAGCACCAGATGGCTTCACTGGTGAATTCTACCAAGCATTTAAAAAATTAATTCCAGTCCTTCTCAAACACTTCCAAAAAACTGAAGAGGAGGGAACACTTCCAAACTTTTTATGAGGCCAGCATTACCCTGATAGCAAAATCAGATAAGGACATTACTAGAAAAGAAAATTATAGACCAATATCCCTGATAAACATAGATGCAAAAAGCCTTAACAAAATATTAGCAAACTGAATTCAACAGTACATTAACAGGATCATACACTGTGATCAGGTGGGATTTACCCCTGAGATGCAACAATGGTTTAACACACACTAGTCAATAAATGTGATACACCACATTAATAAAATGAAGGATAAAAATCATATGAACATCTCCATAGATACTGAAAAAGTATTTGACAACTCTTAATAAAGTGGGTATAGAAGGAACGTACCTCAACACAATAAAGGCCATATATAACAAGCTCACAGTTAACATCATGGTCAATGGTGAAAAGCTGAAAGCTTTCCCTCTAAGATCAGGAACAAGACAAAGTTGCCCACTCCTACCACTCCTATTCAATATAGTATTGGAAGTCCTAACCAGAGCTATTAGGCAAGAAAAGGAAATAAAAAGACATCCAAATCGAAAAGGAAGAAGTAAAACTGTCTGTGTTCTCAGATGACACAATCTTACATATAGAAAACCCTAAATCCCACAAAAAGACCCATTAAAACTAATAAACGAATTCTGTAAAGTTGCAGGATACTAAGCCAACACACAAATATCAGTTGATTTCTATACAATAACAATGAACTCTCTAAGGAAAAAAAATAAGAAAACACTCCTATTTAAAATAGCATCAAAAAATATAAAATACCCAAGAATATATTTAACCAAGGAGGTGAGAGATCTATACACTAAAAACTATTACTTTGATGAATGAGATTGGAGAAGACACAAATAAAATAGAAAGATATTCTGTGTTCATGGATTAGAAGAATTAATATTGTTAATATGTTCATAATACCCAAAGCAATCAACAGATTCAACACAATCTCTTTCAAAATTCCAATGGCATTTTTCACAGAAATAGAAAAAACAGCCCTAAAATTTGTATGGAACCACAAGAGACCTTGAATAGCTAAAACAATCTTGAGCAAGAAGAGTAAACCATCACGCTTCCTGATTCAAACTACATCACAAAGCTATAGTAATCAAAACAGTATGGTACTGGCATAAAAACAGACATAGATCAATGAAACAGAATAGAAAGCCCAGAAATAAACCCATGCATAAATAGTCAACTAATTTTTGACAAAGATGCCAAGAATACACAATGGGGAAAGGACAGTCTCTTCAAAAAATGGTAATGGGAAAACTGGACAGCCATACGCAAAAGAATGAAATTAGACCCTTATGTTACACTGTACACAAAAATCAACTCAAAATGGATTAAAGACTTAGAGGTAAGACCTGAAATCATAAAACTCCCAAAAGGAAACATAGGAACAGCTCCTTGACATTGGTCTCGGTAATGATTTTTGTGATCTAACACCAAAAGTACAGGCAACAAAAGTGAAAAATAAATAAGTTGCACTACATCAAACTAAAAAGCTTCTGCACAGCAAAAGAAAAAAATTTGCCAAAATGAAAAGACAACCTACAGAATGGGAGAAAATATTTGCAAACTATATATTCAGCAAAGAATTAATATCCAAAATATATAAGGAACTCTTACAACTCAATAGAAAAGAAAAAAACAAAAACAAAAAACAACCCAATTTAAAAAATGGGTAAAGAACCTGAATAGATATTTTTCAAAAAAAGACATATGAATGGCCAATAGGTATAAGAAAAGATGCTCAACATCACTAATCTTAGGGAAATGCACATCAAAATCACAATGAGATGTCACTTCACACCTGTTAAGATGTCTATTATCAAAAATACAAGCAGTAACAAAGGCTGGAGAGGATTTGGAGAAAACATAACCCTTGTACACTGTTGGTGGGAATGTAAACTGGTATAGCCATCACGGAGAACAGTAGGAAGGTTCTTCAAAAAGTTAAAAATAGAATTACCATGTGATCCAGCAATCCCACTTCTGGATATACATTCAAAGGAAATGAAATCACTATCTCAAAAAGATCCCTGTACTCTCATGTTCACTGGAGCATTATTCACAATAGCCAAGACATGGAAACAACCTAAACGTCTTTCAACAGGCGAATGGATAAAGAAGTTGTGGTATATATACAATGGAATATTATTCAGCCATAAAACAAGAAGGAAATTCTGACATTTGCAACAACATGGATAAACCTGGAGGGCACTATGCTGAGTGAAATAAGCCAGAAAGAGAAGGACAAATACTGCATGGTGTCACTTACATGTAAAATCTAGAAAAATTTTTAAAAGTCAAACTCATAGAAATATAGAGTAGAATAGTGGTTGCCAGGGGCAGGAGGGTGGGAGAAATGTGGTAATGGTGGTCAAAGGGTACAAACTTTCAGTTATAAGATAAACAAGTTCTAAGCATCTAATGTAATCATGATGACTATAGTTAATAATACTGTACAGTCGTGCATTGCTTAATGATATGGATACATTCTGATAAATGTGTCATTAGACAATTTCATCTTTATACGAACATCATAGAGTGTACTTATACAAACCTAGATGGTATAGACTGCTAGACACCTAGGCTATGTGATACTAATTTTATGGGACGACCGCAGTATATGCAGTCTGTTGTTGACTGAAACGTCGTTATGTGGCACATGACTGTATTGTATACTTCAAATTTGCTAAGAAAGTATATTTTAAGCATTTTCACAGACACACAAAAAACCACAACCTTGTAAGGTGATAGATGAGTTAATTAACTTGATTGAGGTAATTATTTCACAATGTATACATACATCAAATCATCACGTTGAACACTTGAAATACATTACAATTTTATTTGTCAATTATACCTCAATACAGCTGGAAAAAAATATTTACTGAATACCTAATATGATTTATTAGACTCTGGGAATACAAAAATTAATGACAAGGTCCCAGATGCTGAGTGGCTTTGCCAAGTTATGGAAATAGACGTGTAATTTAATAATTAGAACACTGCATGATGATAAGTGCTATAATTAAAGCATGCTCAAGGTGCTATGGGAGAAAGAACACTAACTAAACTTGGGTAATCAGCCAAGAGCTGCAGAACCTCCTTCATCTTCTGCTGCATGGCTCATTCCCACACTCCCTCCCGATGTCGGCTCAAATAACACCTTATCAGTGAGACCTTCTCTTACCAGCATGTTGTCAACCCCTTCCTCATATTATTTTTCCTGACACAGCACTGACCAACATCTGACATACTATACATTTCACTTGTTTGTTTGTTCTCTGACTCCCACTCCAAAAGTGTAAGCCCTGTGAGGGCAGGGATTTCTGCTATCTGCTTACTGTACCCACTGCACCTTAAACAGTGCCAGGCATATAGAAGGTACTCAAAAATGTCTGTTGAATGAATGAATGAGTGAAACCCACAAAGGCTAAAGAGTACCAAAGAGAAGACAACAACATACCAGAATTAATACCACATTTTGGGAAGGTGGAAAGTGGATAGATGTGGGATAACTGACTTGGTTAATGGGAGAAAGCTCTCTATTGAGGTATACCCCAATGAGATCCGACTATGTGGGGCCAGCCTGGTGGCACAGCAGTTAAGTGCGTGCGCTCCACTTCAGTGGCCCGGGGTTCACAGGTTCGGATCCCGGGTGCGCACCGACACACCGCTTGTCAAGCCATGCTGTGGCAGCATCCCATATAAAGTAGAGGAAGATGGGCACGGATGTTAGCCCAGGGCCAATCTTCCTCAGCAAAAAGAGGAGGCTTGGCATCGGATGGTAGCTTAGGGCTGATCTTACTCACACATAAAAAAAAAAAAAAGAAAAAAGAACCGATTATGTTCATACCACACCATCCCAGAGAGGCTTAGTGATTTGAGCCTTCAGGTTCCATGAAAAGTGGGTTGAGGGGTGAAGGTGGGAACAAGCACATTTATTGAAGGTCACATGAGGAACAGGCACACTCCTGCATCCTGAGCAGCCAGGTGAGTACTCATCCTCCAGCTTTAGTTTCCCAAGAAATGAAATCAGAGCATTACCAGATGGCATAACACCAGGAACAGAAGATGGGGTGGAGACAACATGCTGAAAAACAAAGTTTAAGTAAAAGTCTACACAGACAGAAGTGGGATTGCCAAGCCCTTTCCTCCTTGATTCTTGGAGTACTGACAGCCAGGTTTATGTGACAGGCAGAAGACTGGAGCATCCCACAATATTAACTGACTAAAGAAGAGAAAAATCCCTATAGTTACTGACATTTTGGGTCCCCCAATACAAAGATCTAGGCCTTTTCCAATTAATCCTATAACAAAACCAATCTATAAATAAACCTGGTCCACACACAAAGAATTCCAATCAGTTTGTGTGTGTGTGTGTGCTCTTTTCACTCTTAAATATGAGTAAACAGACATGAATTACATCCAGGAAAACCTCTAACCTAAAAGAAGAAAACAAAACACACAGAAAAAGGAACTTAAATAGAGACAAAGCTGGGGGCAGAAGGAAAAAAATACATATATATATATCATCAGAGAGATAAGAGAAGGCATTGCATCAATGAAACAAAAGATAATAGTAACAAATGTGTAAAATGAACAAATTAACAGAAGAGTTTTTAGAGATGTATTTCCTAAATGTGACAGCAGAAAAAATTTAAAGTTAATAGAGTGGTGGAGGATAAAGTTGAAAAATTCTTTTTAAAAGTGTATCTAGAAGATAATGAAATGGGAAAAAAGGAGAGAAAAGATAAAAAATTTAGAGGTTTATGCCAGGATGGATAATAATCAGCTAGTAAGTGCTCAAGCAAGAGCAAACAAAGAAAATGGAGGAAAGGTGGTTATCAAAGAAATAATATCTCGTTTGATCAATGGGGGACAATGTATCCAAAAGTACATCATTTTGAAACTACAAAATACCAAGGAGAGAAGAGATCTTAAATGTTTCCAGTGAAAAAATAGATCACATCCAAAGGTTAGGAGGAAGAATGGCATTGGCCTTCTTGACAGCAGCACCGAAAGCTAGAAGACAGTGGAGCAATTCCCTTAACATTGAAAGGAAAACAATTTTCAGCCTGGTCTTCTATACCCAGCTGATAATTAATTTCATGTTGGTGTAAGGAAGGAAGAACATTATTCAGGGAACCCCCAGGATGAGGGTGAAGAGAAGTCCCTGAACCTTGACCTCTGCATGGCCAGAGAACAGTTTGTCCAGACTGAAGCCAGAGGACAGAAAATTCAGGAAGGACTAGTCCCAAAGGAAAGAGCGCGTGTGGTACATGTGTGTGTGCTGGCAGTGGTGAGTGGTTATTGATAAAGTATCTGAATTTATTTTGAGGATAATTTTACAATTTTGGCAGTTTAGAAAGAATTAGTGAAAAGGACATAAATATTGAACAAACTATTGAAGTGTCATTGACCTCAGAAAAAAAAATTTTAAGATGCATCAGGAAGGAAGTGAAAACATAATACACTACATGGCTTAACTGCGAGTTTTATTTACATAGTCATAGCAACATCAAACACCAAACATTGATTTAGCCAAAAATTGTGAAATGACTGTATTGGGAAAATGGGAGGAGGGAATCACGTGTATTTGTGACATGTGGGGCTCGCACGATGTACAAAGAGTGTGAGAAAACTAAATTTTCATCTTCTATTGCAGAAAATCAACAGATAACGGAATGGCTAAAACTGAAAACTAGGAATAAAACAAATTATTAGAAGAGGCTAAAAGTGGTTGTCTCTGGTGAGTGAGAAGGGAGTGTGCAAGGGTGAGGGGGCTCCTCTTTATCATCCTTGCAATACTGTTTGAATCTTGATCTATAGTAATATATGAATTTGATGACAACAAAGATTAAATTTAAAACATAAGGGGCTCTACTAGATGCTCACTAAAGTACCTTCCCACTTGGTCATCTAAGGATCTATATTTTACAAAAAATTCCAAATATAACCTACCTTAAAATATATTAGTATTTCAGAAGTAGAATTAATTACTTCCAGCTGAGAGAATTTGAGAAGGATCCATTAGGAATAAAAAGCACTTGGGCTGGTCCTGTCCGAAAGAACCAGATTTTAATAAGTGGGAACACAAAAAGTGGAATCCCAGGCCAACAGAATGGAATAGTCAATACTTCACGGACTGTCCACTTAAGAGTCAATACTTCGTCTGTTCCCTAAGGTTCCTGATTGCCTCTGGCGCAGACAGATAACCTTTATCACTCAGCCACTAAGTGCTAGATCCTTTCCACAGCTTATCTCACGTAACCTCAGAGCAAAGTCCGTGTGGTAAATACATTAACCACACCTCATAGATGAGGGAACTGAAATTGAGAGAGTTAAGTCACTTGCTCAAGGATACCCAGCTGGTATGTAGCAGAGACAGAATTTAAACTCAATTGTTTTCTGCTAAAATGCCCATTCTCTTTCCATTACTCTGCCCTGCCTTCTTGGAATACTTGGACATAAATTATATACTTGATATACCAATATACAGAAACCCTTATTAGGAGTACAGACAGATCAAATAAACAAACCCACAGGGGCAAGTTTTGCATGCCCCGAACTCTACCCATTTCTGGTTCTTTCTCACCACATCCTTCCCTGCACCTCTTACACAGATCAACACACAGCTAAACTTTCTACCAGCGAAGGAGCAACAATCTTGAATTCTCAAACAGTCTCAAGATTCTTACTGCAAACAACAGAATCTATTGGTTATTTTTTAATTTTATTTTTAAAAAAATTTTTGTACAGTGTGATTTTTTTAAGTGTACATGATTTAATAAACATATACAAAGGGGCTTTATTAAATATTATCCTATCTGATTATTGTGAAGGCTGAAGGAGTAAAGTCAAGTTTAGGCTCACAGAAAAAAAAACACCTTCAGGCTTTCCAAACACCCTTCCCCCACCCACATGCACACACTGCAAACCAGGCAGTAAAACCGCTCCGAATAAGTAAGCTTAGTGCTCTGTAACGCACACAAGATAACAAGACCTGAGTTCACTTTAATCGCAAAATCTACAGTACTAATGCCACTTCCATATCAGGAATTCAACCTTGCAATTACTGCTGTCACCTAAAACCCAGACACCTCTGAAGCCGGCTATATCAGCAAGATGGAAGCCCCATGTAGACCTGGTTCTCGTGTTGATGATTTCCAAATCAAGCTCACTCAGAAGCACGTGACAGGGCAAGCCTACGCCACACATGTCCATCTGGGCTGCAAGAGAAACTGAGAGTTTGACTTCTGATTTGGGGAGGTGGGCATTGTTACATGTGAATTATTTAGAAGATGTTGGGCACCCACGAATACGACATATGTCTACCATAAACCCATTCAAAAGAGATGAGTCAAGAATTACTCCTAGATTTCCGGCTTAGGAAAGTAGGTGAATGACAAGGTCATCTAAAGAGAAAGGGAGCACTGGAGAAGGAGTACGTGAGGGTAGATGAAGAGAGTGTGGCTTTAGTGCATAAAGCAATGAGTTTGAGGTGCCTACAAGGTATGTGAATGGAGATGTTCAATTGAATATACAAGCCTGGACCTTAGATGAAAGGTCAGAACTCCAGATAATAATGTGTAACGCGTCAGAACTGATGCTGTAGAACAGGATGAGACTGTCAGGACGGGGCACACTGAGTGAGAAGAGGGTGAGTCTTGGAGCCACGTGGAGTTCAGACAGTAAGTAGTCAGGCAGAAGAGGAAGAGTCAGTGAAGGAGACTTGCAAAGAAATGCCAGAGCAGAAGGGAAAAGCAGTAAGAGCTGGGGGGGTCCTGGAAGGCAGGACAGAGAGTTTCAAGAAGGATGGAGTTCAGACCTAGCAAATCCTGCTAGGTAATTATTCATTTCCTCCAAATTTTACCCCTCATTCCATGATTTTTAGCATAGTTTGCTCTGCTTATGTTGAGTCACAATGAATGAAACAGAGAGTAGGTAAAAAGGCAACATGGATGAGGCAATGATAAAGCCTGAATACAGATTTTAGGCTTTTCTAGCTTCTGAATCGTACACTGTTGCCTACATTTTCAGTGCCTCTTCCTCTTTCTGCCTTACTAACAAGGGCCCATTGTTTGTGGTGTGGGGTTGTCTTTCTGTTCTCCTCCTAGCCATCTCATCTAGAGCGCCCTGTGGTCAGGCCTTTCCCCACATGCCTCTGACTCGACGCGCTCAGCTCCAGGCTACCCTGAACATACCTGGCCCTCCACTTCATCCTCCTCCTTCATTTTGTTAATTCTTATTCACCTCCAGGTCTCTCTTTATCTTTCACTTTCTCCAAAATTATTTTCAAATCCCCCCAGCCCAAGTCCTGGTTACATGCTCCTACTGCTCATTCCTATCACACCCAGGACTTCCCATACAGCAACACTGTGCAAAGAAGTGCACTGGCTCTGGCCCCCACACAAGCTAAAATCCCCACCCCACCAACCTGTGTGACCTTGGACAAGTCCTTAACTTCCTGAAGACCAATAGTACCCACTCTATGTGGGTGGTGTGAAAATAAAGAGTTTATGCATTTAAAGCACTAAGCAAAGTAACTGAAAGATAGAAAGTACTCAGCCAACACTATCCGTTATTATTAATTTCAACCGCATTATCACTATCATATTGTTTCATGAGGTCTAATGTCTTATCTGCCTTATTCACGGGAATATAAACTCTGTAGGGGCAGAAACTGAAACTATCTTGTTTAAAAACAAAAGAAAAAAATCACTGCAGGGACTGGAATATAGTAAGATTTCAACACACATTTGTTAAATATATGATTCTCATGTACCACATGTAAAAAATAATTCCAAACCCAAATCACCAAGACCCTCCACCACCCCACCACCCTAAAAGTCAGATAAGCATTCATGCTAAACATTTCTATCTAGATGTATAAGGAAAAATTCAAACAACATATCCTAAACCAGTGATTATCTTAGGTCTTTAAGTACCTTCTCATCCTGACTCCCCTTTTACTGTTAATGGAACCACAATTCTCCCAATGACCTAGGCTCCAAATCCCACAGTCTTCTCCAATTCTTCCCTCTTCCTTGACCTCTACATCTAGTCAATGTCATTCATATTGACTATACAAGTGACAAAGCTGAGTCGGGGTGATGGCAGGGATGATGGCAGTCAGGTGAGGTTGTGATAAAAAAATAAAAATGATTACCAAAAAAAAAAAAAAAAGATCAGCATACATGACACTAAACTAACCTTTAAACATCAATGGGAAGCCTGTCTGAAGGAATTGTCCTTGTGCTAAATTGCAGAAGGGTGCCTCAAGACAAGAACAGAGGGATCAGAATGATGATTTTGGTATTTATATCCCAACATTTATATTAATAATTTATTAATGAATTTTTAATGATAATAATCTATCATACCATTTGTTGGTTATGAAAAGGAACTCCAGGCTTTTCCTTCATTCTGGAGAGTCTATTTTTGAATTTAATAGTGACAAGTAGCACAGTTGGGTAGATTTCTGCAGCACCAAATGGTCCTTTGATTTCTAAGGTTTTCTGCATAATCAGAAACTTTCCAATTTACTCTTGTTCCTTCCCTATTTCTCATTTACCAAAGTAGATGAAAGAAAACTACAAAATAATGGAAAGAGTTAAGGCAGCTGGTGGTAAGCCAGGAGAGTGGCCGTAGCTGGGACATCAGTAGGGCAGGAAGAGGGGGAGGACGGATAGACAAGGCAGAGGATTATTTTGACATTATCAGGCTTAGCTGAGGTTCAGGGGTGATTGAATTGGCTCTGGGAAATGGAGTGATGTGTGTGTATGTGAGACATAAAAGTTGTGTTTCTGACACCATGTGGCCAGGATGTTTTTTCCATAAAGGAACATGCCCTATAATCACAGGATGAAGGTGCCCCACGCACCAGGAGCCTCACAAGTCAGTTGGGTTTGATGTTTGTTGGTTCATAACGTCAAGGGAATGACCTACAGCTTCACTCTGGTTTTCCCAATTAAATCTCAAAACATATGCCTCCAAGGAGGCAAATGATGCCCCTCCACCAAGCCGCAACTTCAATGAAACTGTGGTGTCCAAATATCAGCTGTAGCTTTTTTTCCTATGTATTGATTGCTAAGAGCAGCTGGATTTATCTCCATTCCCATGCTTGATGTTAGTCTATCGTCAAACCCACTACATTTAGCATCCCTCCTTTGTCCTTTATTTAAAGAAAACACAGCATCTTTTTAAGAAAATCTGGCTAATGACTGTCATACATATGAGATGGACAAGGTTTTCATAGCAACTTCTGGCCTGGGTGACCAGCCATCTCTGAGCCACTGACCTGGGTGCTTACAAGTGTTATTTCAATTAATATTTCTGACAACCAGGCAAAGTAAGTACTATTATTATCTTCATTTTATGGATGAGGAAATACAGGCTTAGAGGTATTATGTGAATGGCGCAAGATCACACAACTAATGAGTGGTAAAAATAGGCTTTGAACTCAGCCTTGTGCAGCCAGAGAATAAACTCTTAAAGATTACAAAACACTGCCTCCTGGTGGCAACATGTAGAAGTACAATTCTGTACCCAACAGGATAAAAACCAACATAGATCAGCAAACAGAAGCACAGGAGGTAAATACAGAGCATGTGTCTTGCTAAAGAGGCCCCTATTTTGGGCTGTTTGTCCAACTCCGCTACCTACAGCCTTCCCTACTCAGTCTCGCTATCTGGCTCTTCTTTAAGAAGTTCTTTTCCTAATTTCCTTCTTTTACTCTCAGGATAGCTGAATGCAAAACAGAACACAGGGCCATTCTGCTTAGTTCATTAAATTATGTGGCAGCCCAAGCAAAAACAGCCACTCAAGGACATGTCCTCGGAGCCCCATAATCACAAGGTCACCACTATAACTGGACTGGAGGTTGCAAAGCACCACCCAGATCCCCCGACCCCACAACCAAAGCCCTCACTCCCCCAGCTCCCAGGATATTGGCTGCTGACAGCTGAGTTTGTCTCCTGGGATAGCTCAAGGCTGAAGGATGCTGCGTCGCCCAAGGTTACATCACTCTGCAGAGAGGGTCAAGTCCCAGCCCTTTACCTCAGTTAGGGACAAATGGAGGCCACCTCAGCTCTAGAGTACCCAGTGCGACTGGCTGTGGCCCCCATTACAACTGCACTGCAGTTCAACTTCTCCCTCTGCCCAAACTGCTTCCCTCTCTACTTTCAAGCGTTCCAGAGAGCATCCTCCAGCAAACCTCCCACAGGCAAAGCTCGGAGTCTGTTTCTTGGGGAACCAACCTAAGGCAATGCTCAACTCTTAACTTCAGTCCTGTTCACAAATACCGTCACTTTAAATAAAGTGCAGGAGTGCAATGTAAAGACATATACCAGAAAAGCACATGGATATTAATTTCAGAAACATACCAGAAGGTAAAAATATTACATGAATTGGAAGTCTATGAATCAGTCTTCATATGCTGCTAGAAGTATGTGTTCACTTCACATTTCATAACTTTGTAATTGCCATCACGCCACTTAAATTCCTTGCCCTTCAGCTTTTTAAATCTCTAAATAAAAGAGTTTAATTAGATGTTTTCTATGGCCACTTTACACCAAGTCCAAAACTTTCCCTTAAATCCCTATAGTGAAAATTCTTACTATCTTTTCTACAAGGTTGTGGTTGAAGGTTATTTGTTTGTTTTTACTCTGAGCTGTTTGTCTAGTGCTCTGACATGGTGATTAGGGACACAAGTCTTCATGTCAGTGTCGGCATCAGAGAGAAAGGCACGGTTCAATCCTAGGAAACCACTGGGACAGTAATTTTTGATCCCTCTTTAGGGTAAAATTCTCTTTTAAGTTGATGCTTAAAAAACTTACTCTAATTAACCACATAGGCATGAAGTGTCTCAGTCTCAAAGACTCAAACTCAAATGGCTCCTGGGATCCCTTGTCTTAACTAACTTCCTAGTGACTTGCCCCTTTTGGTTTCTTCTTCAAATGGAAACATGAGAATGAATAAAGACACAGGCTGTAAGCTGGAAAGATGAATCTCCGTTAAAGGAGAAATCTCAACCCCAACGTGAAACTTATAGAACTTGGCTTGTGTGGTCTTAAGGAAAGGTTGAAATTAGCAAGGTGGCAAGAAATAATTAATAAATGATAAAGTAACAAATAATACAGCTAGAAAAAAGAATGATGAGATAAAGGTTAAATTTTCTATATTCAGCCATTCTTGATCTCACAAGTATGGAGATCAGAAAAGCTTTTCTTTAATCAGATTCATACCATGTGTGGCTTTATGACCCCTGAAAAAAGCAGGGCAGAGTCAGTCCACAGTGACACACTTGTCATGGTGTGCCTTGGTGGGCTCTGTCTTTCCTTTTTCGTATTATAGGCTGGATCCCTTTCCACTACTCCCATAGAGGAAGGGGAGGAGGAATGCCTGGTATCCCTACAGATCCACAAGTTATAAGACCATCATATATGCTTGAGGGTGGACACGTCACTGATGACAATGATTAAATCACACACTCATAAAATGCAATCATTACATGTATCTTCATTATCTTTGTATTTTGAGCAATCTGTAAGAGAGCATGAATCAAGGCAACCAGCTAGTTATTTGAAAAGTAACTTAGGAGGCTGAAATGTAAAGGAGGTGCTAGCAAATGATGCGTGCATGTGTGTATGTGTGTGAGTGTGTGTGTGTTCATCAAAATGCCAATGATTGCCAAAACAAAAGAAGTGGCTTTGTGCCCTCTCCCATTGTAAAGGTCCTCTGTAGGACCTATGTCACCTATAAAAATGCTCTATCATGAAGGGGCTTCAAGGGCACAGAGGACACACAGAATAGAAAGTGAATGGTGTCCCTGAAATTATGCAATGTAACAGAGGCAGAGGCAGCAAAAGAGGGTGATCTGCATAAAGACACACACACCCTAAAGATAGCCCTATTTCTAGTGTTCAAACTAACGAAGGAAATGATTAAAGTGAAATTCTTTGGTTAGTCTGGATCTAATAGTGAATTAAAGATTCTTGAAAAAAGAGAGCAAACAATTATAACCGAGCGATCCACTTCCTGACGTTTACATTAGGAAACAAAGATGTGAACTCAGTTTAAATAGATGGCTATTCATCCTAACACAATTTTAACAGTAAAATATGAAAATATTATCTGAACATGCAAAACTAAGAGACTAGCCACCAAACTGGTATTGAAGAAGAATATGACACAGGAAATGGTTCACCATATTGCATTATCTGAAAACAGTTAAGTTCCTACATAATATATTCAAGTCCTAAATTTCATAAATATATATCCAGCAGGAGTTTGTAACAGCAGATTACAGTTTTACCCCTAACTAGGCATAGGTTAAACTCAGAAAACATGCCCCACAATTACACAGATTAGAGACTGGCTCTCATTCTCTGCCCACTTCACACTATCAGACTGAAGCAGGCTGAAGGTCCAGTCTTCTGGGGAAGGAGGAGAACATGGTGAAGGGTCAGGAGGGGTGGGGAGCACCGCCAGGAACCTGAGAGGGAGAGGATGAATCCTCATATCCCAGTATTCTCCAGGCCCAACCACAACCCTAAATATAGGAACAATTATGGAATCCATGTTCAGATTGAGAAACTAGGTGCGAAGAGGATAGGTAACCTAACCAAGGTTACAAAAATATAGTGAGGAGTTGGAATTTGATCCCAGGTAATTTTTCTCCAGAGCCTAAAATCTTAACCAAATACCAATCTGCTTTTGCATAAATAAAATACTAGAAAGTCATTTACACACACACACACACACACACACACACACGCACAGGCATCCCTCCATGACATTTACAAATGGAAAAAAATATTAGTGATGGTATATATAATTCCACAAAGTCTAGCATGTTATTTCAATTCCCCTCCCTGGCTATATAATATTAAAAGGCATCTGAATTTCCTGGGAGTCAGTGGAATGACATAGCCAGACACATTAGATTCTGGGGGGGAAAAAACTGAATTTAATATTTGCTGCAGATTACCTAGAAAAATGTAAGTTGATAATATTGATAAGTGGATTTGTAGCTGCTTTAAAAGGTGCACCTCTAGAGCTTTGATGTGTGAATAGAATTCGGCTTGGAAGAACAATCTGGAGAGGCGTGCCACAGGATTCTGTTCTGAACAAGCTTTTTATCATTCACTCAGATAGAGGTATAGAAAACACTTACAAGATTGGTTGAAAACACAAAGATGGAACGGAAAGCTTTTATATATTGGTGGGCATAACAGATATCTCAAATAACTAAAAGGACCAGCAAAAATATGCACCAAAAATTTGCAAAGTTAATTTTCATAAAATCAAGTTATAGAACATAGAAATAAAATATCAAATGTGGAAATGCATGTTTGACAGGGAACAACTATATTAATAGTAATTCTCATATTTCCATATGAAATAAAAAAGAAATAATAAATCAGTTTCAAGTGGATTGAAAACTTAAATCAGACAAAACTACAAAACTTTTAGAAGGAAACATACAGCAACAGTTTCACGATAGTGGAGTAGTGAAGGATACAGAATGAAAATCGTGACAGAAAATATTGATAAATCAAATTACATTAAAATTGTGACCTTCGGGTTGATTAAAAAATATCAGAGAAAGTAGAAAGATCAAGCCAAAAATTTGGAGAAGACATATGTAGGCCCATACAACTGGCAAAGGATTAGTATCCAGAATATTCAAAGAAGTCCTATAAATCTATAAGAAAAAGACAAACGACCCAACAGATAAATGAGCGAAAGACTTGAGCAGTACTTTACACATGAAAAAACACAAATGGCAAACTAATATATTAAAAGCTGCTTAAACTCATCAGTGGTAATCAAGGAATGAAATTTTAAACCACAATTAGATGTCATTTTGCAATCCTAGAGAAGCAAATATTAAAGTATGACAAATCCAAATATTGGTGAAGATGTGCATAAATAGAAAATCTTATTCACTGCTGGCAGAAGTATGAGGAGGTACAACTTGTTTGGAACATAATGTGGCATTATCTGTTAATTTTGAACATACACATATCCTATGACACAGTACTCCTTTTCCTAGAGAAACGTTTTAGCAGCACTGTTTATTAAAGCAAAAAAAAAAAAAAGTGATCAATTGTAAAATGGACAAATAAATTATGGTATATTCACGTAGTGGAATATTATACAACTGTGAAAATGAACCACAGTTACAAGACTAACATGAATGAATTTCAGCAAGTTGCAGAAGAATATACATGATATGATTCCATTTATTTAAAATATAAAATGTGCAAATTAATATATTGTTTATGGATACAAAACAAAAGAAAAGCAGAGGGATAAAAACCCACAAAATTCAGGATACTAGCTCCTTCAGGGGAGTGGGAAGTGGAAAGGACTGGCGGGGCACACCGGGGCTTCAGAAATAATGATAATATCCTATTTCATAAATTTTGTCTTATGCACATAGGTATCTGTTGTGCTGTCATACCTCTGCATCTTAAACATGTGCTTATAAATATTATTTTATCTATGTAGTATTAAACAATTTTAAGAAATCACATGTTCTCAGTGAGTTTTTTTTAAGTACTGGTAACTTGGCACACTGTGATGTTCTTTTACAACTATTTCTGAAGGTTTACATTTTTAAAATAATTTTTCCCAAACTGAGGATTCTGTTCTACCGTTTTGTTTTGTACGTCTAATTTATTTTCAGCCGGTTATTCTCGTTCTAGGCTGCTTATGCTGGCAAAAAAGGTAAAGCAACCTGAATATCAAAAAATATATATTTTATTATTTCTTTCATCAAGCTCAGTTCTTTTCCTCGTTAAAAAAGCAATTTAAATCATCACTGAAAAATCAGAAAATGTCACCAAACAAAAGTAGAAAAAAAGCAACACTCCTAACCCCTCCATCCAGAGAGACAAGCATTCCCGACATTTCTGTGAAAATCCTTCAGACCATTTTCGTTGCTGGCTCTATGGTAATATAATTACGGAAAGAGTTGGTATCTTGTTATATATGTTTCATAATCTACCATAATTTACTTAGTCAATCTAAGTCAAAGAGCAGGAAACTCTGAATCTGCCGTCTTTCTCTTTTACTCTGTGCCTAAGGGATTTTTTAAATAATTCAGTAGTCTCCCCAAGGCGGGAACAAAAAAATAGAGCTTGGATGGAGAAGAGTTTTCATTATGTCAACACCAGTCAGTTGGTGGTGGCTGCATGAGCTCTGTTTTGAGACACTTTATGAGAATTCAGCTCAGCTGTGAATTCTGCATGTGCCCAGGGCTCAGGAAGAGGGAGGCAGGGTAAGAGACCTCAGGTCCAGCATCTGCCACTTCAGCCTACGGGGCCTCTGTTCACATGAGCACCCTGTGTCATCTCTATTTTCCCAGCCAAGTGCCCTGAACGGTGTCTATTATATTCTGCACCTGTTTTTGTCTTCCTCCTTTATGGCCTGTGTTGAAAGGTAATTCATTTATTCTGTCTGATATCGAAAGTGTATGCAACTTGAGATCATTAAGGTACCACACTTGCCTTGAAGTGGAAAGACCTACCCTTAAAATAGCATAATAGATGCCTGGAAATCTGTAATGGCTAGAAGCATTTAAAATTTTAATAACTTAATTGGAAATATTGTACATCATATACCATCAAGAATTCCCTAAGAAGGAGGTAAAAAAGTTGAAAAGAAAAACATCGCAGCCTCGATTTATACTTTATACGGATGACTACAGATGTTCATTTTCAAGTCAGGGCTATCATGGTGATAGAAGGGGACCAAATTTAGAAGAAATTGCAGAGAGTATGGAATTGCACTAGGGTCTCACATGTTAAATTTCAATAACACTTGAGACATCACATCACACCTGTCCGTTTTTATAAAATCTCCCATTACCATAAACCAGATTGTAATTTGTCTTGGTAGAGTAGGTCTGGACTCTAAAAAGGCTCTGCTACCAAAGGAAAGGATGCTGGTTCCTGATACACTATAAGTATTCTTTTGAATCTAATGTATAACTCGGATGCTATCCAACCACAATGTTACTGCGCGCTGAAAAGATCCTCCTTTAACTAGTTACCCAGGCCTTCTCGTTTGAGCTTTAAGAGAGGCAACCTAGTGTACTGGAAAGGGCAGGGACTTTAAAATCTTAACACATCTTCAAATCCTGGTTCTTGCATTCACCAGCTATTAGCCTTGGACATGTTACTTAGCCTCTATGAGTCTCATCTGTAAAATAAAGGTACAATGTCTACTTTGCAAGAATGCTGTGAGGAGAAATAGGATGATGTGTCAATATCGCCTAGCACAGTGGGTAGCTCACAGTATGAGCTTAATAAATGTTGGTTGTCCCATGTATACCAAGGGAATCATAATCCAGGATTTAATAAATAAATTGCCATTTATTTTCACTTAAAAAATTTTTATGGATTTTGATGGTACTTATCCCACAATCTCTTTTCCCAGCTTTACGAGACATTCTAAAATAATTGCTTCGGGCTGGCCCGGTGGTGCAAGCGGTTAAGTGCGCACGCTCTGCTTCAGCGGCCCAGGGTTTGCAGGTTCGGATCTCAGGTGCGCACCGATGCACTGCTTATAACGCCATGCTGTGGCAGCATCCCATACAAAGTAGAGGAAGATGGGCACGGATGCTAGCTCAGGGCCAATCTTCCTCGGCAAAAAAGAGGAGGATCGGCATGGGACATTAGCTCAGGGCTGAACTTCCTCACCAAAAAAAAAAATAATAATAAAATAATTGCTTCATAAGGCAGCAATAACTTTGTAATGCTCCCAACTTTTCATAATTTCTGTGGCCTACTAGCTCTCCCATGAAGTATGATCACAGCCAGAACAGCAAGTGGTACTCTCAGGCAGACCCCCCATGGTGACAGAGTGCTGCTCACTACAGAGTCAGAGCTGGAACCAGCCAAGAAGACGCATGTAACTATTCGTAGGTGTTAGCAGCCATCAGAGCAGAGGTATATGTAAACTGGCTGCTTCAAAGCTTACAAGCGACTTTCGTCTTCTGGAGGGGCTGTGAGGGACTGCATTGACCGTTAGTGACAAAAAAAAAAAAAAAAAAAAGGTGCTCCCTTCATCCTTAAATCTCTTTTCTGCTTGTAATTTGGGTCATTTCCTAGACATTGGGCTGCTCTGGGATTGAGGCAACTCCAAGACACAGAAAATCTGGAATTGCAAGAAAGCCCTTAGGCATCTCTTTCACTCTACAAGAGAATGAATCCTTGAACTGCAGGATACAGAAAAGTCAGAATTCTCCCCGAATCTTAGGCCAACCCTAAGTCCTGTAACTGTGTAACCTCTGAGACCTGGCATTCCTTAATGGCTACTGTGCCAATAGTTTAGATTCTCAGGCACCCATCCTAATGAAGCCCTTTATACTTTATAAACCCTTTCACATACATACTTTATGTAATTTTAATAACCAAATGAGGTAAGTAATATTTTCCAAAACTCCCTAAGTGAGAAAACAGAGGCTTCTAATTCCAAGGTGAATTCTTTTCCACTGGACCATAGTTACATCATCCCACTCCTTATTCATTCCAGTCCCCTCACCTTCTCGGCTGCAATGCAGAATCACCATCATAAGGAAACTCTCACCACACATATACACACACAACTTCACAGCCACAGCAAACCTGTTTAGAGTTATGATAAGTATAGAGAGACAGCTCAATTGATTATACAAGAGGCAATACAAGGGAGAGTGGACTTTGGAACCAGAATGCCTGGGTTCAAATCCTTGTTTCCCCACTTTGCTGAATAACATTGGGCAAGTCACTTATCTGCAAAATAGAGATAATAGTAGTACTTGAGGATCACAGAAATTAATGCATATAAAGCACTTAGATTAGTGCTTGTTATATGGCACGAACTCTAAGTGTTACCTCACATCACTAAATTGGAAAATCAATTTTGTAACTCAAGAATTGCAGGCACTACAACCACTCAGCCACGAAAGAGAAATAAAAGAGATACCCACTCCATTCTGAGGTAATGTTTCATTCCCAAGAGGTACCTCCTTCATTTTTCTTATTTTGTAGATCTTCAGACAATTTATGAAAATATACTTCAAAACTCTCTATGGTATAGTTCAGAGCTGAGGCAGAATAAGCATTTTCTATCAGAACTTCAGCTACCTTAGGCCTAGCAGCTATTGCTAGTTCACATTTGCAGATCTTTCACACACACGATAATAACTTAAATTTCTTAAACTCATCGGCACAGATATCCAAGTCCTTTTGAAATAGAATTTTCTCACATTCAACCTCCATCTCACCACAGAGAGGATCAACCTCTAAGAGACACCCAATCTACAGATTATATGCCCAACTTTCTTTTTACTGGATGCCTATGGTATGTCAGGCACTGTGCTGGCCCTGCGACATACAATAGAAAACTAGACAGAAACAGCCCCTTACCTCATAGAGCTTAAAATCTAGAATTGTGTGTGCTCTCCAATATGGTTGCCACTAACCATATATGGCTATCTAAATTTAAAATTAATTAAAATTAAATAAAAGTAAAAATGTCTTTCCCTCCCTCACACTAGCCACATTTCAAGTGTTTGGCAGTCACATGTGCCTAGTGGCTCCTGTATTGGACAGCATAGATATAGACTATTTCCAGCTTTGTGAAAAGTTCTATCTGACGGTGCTGATCTAGAAAAAGATAATAGTAAATAAATAGGTAATGAGAATAATGTGTGAAAAATGCTGTGATGGATAAACCCAGGATGCTAAGAAAAAATCCCTAACTCAGACTTGATAGGAGACAGGATTCCAGAACTCTTCCTAGATATAGTGACATCTAACTGAGACTTGTCTATTTGATTAACAAACATCTACCATGTACCATGTGCTGGGGATGGAGGAGACAGTACTATAAACAAAGGCTGTTCCTCACGGAACCTCAGTGGAGGAAGATGATCAATAACCAGACACACCCCCAAGATCATTTCTGTTTGTGACAAATGTTATGCAGGAAAAAAAAAAAACAGGATGATGAGGAGAGGACATTTCATGATGCTGGCAAGTGAGGACCCAGCTGAGTTTGAGAATCTTAAATATATAGTGGCACCAGCTTCACGGTTGTGTGATTTTTTCCATCAGTGCTCAGTAACCCCAGAGTAAGTTCAAAAAAGGCAGACAGTTGGAGTCTTGCACCAAAAGGATGGTTGAACAATAGAATTAAGGATAACGGGAAGTGTTATTGAAGTTCTGGACCACGGAATCCAAGTTTAATAGAAAAAGCAGGGAAGAAGGTGGGGAAAACACACTCTGAGAAAATAGGTCAGAAACTGCAGATGTGGGTGAGGCAGAAGGAGACAAAGTGCAGGGAGAATGGGATGACAGAATTGGAAGGATAGTCAGAGAAACAGATAAGATATGTATGGTCATAGAGGAAAATGTTTAAATTTTATTGTCCAGAGAAAAAAACTTCCTGAGAGTGGCCACAGGACCAGGTGGATACCATGGACTAGAGGTGAAAGGTGATGTAGGTGAAATACTTAGGATCTGAGACTCTGACTCATCTCTATCATGTATAACTCAGGACCACAATCCACAGGGTTGTCTAGACCTGCTGTATTTCTTTTCCTCTCAAAGACTATTCCACGTATCATGTTACTCTGTGTCTGATTCTGGGAACCACTTGTCTCTTTTCAAATCACCCGCTTGAATCGAGAGCAGGAGCACAACCACACCTGCCTGGTACGCTGCTGTCTGCTCAGATTAGCAACCAAGCAGCCACATTTCCTCCCTGGAACGTGCTACACTGACTTTCGTTGGCAAAGGGCTTCTTACAGCTCTGGGCTCCTCCCACATTCCCCAGAAAAGCCAGAGTATCACTTCATCTCAGCCTTCAGGCCTGCCTATGCTGAATGTAGAATTCTAATCTGGCAGCAGGGAAGCCCAACTCTAGAAACAAGATCACGTTGAACCAAGGGAGACTGACTGAAGCAGCAACAAGGAAGCACCCTGGCCTCAAGTTATCTTCCCATCAGTGTTTACACTTGCACATTGGCCTTAATAATTGCCTTCTTGGGGCTTAAAAACTGAGAGCAGAATGTAATTCTTACTCCTAGTCCTAACCTTTCATTTTGGCTTCTACCATGGAACTTGCTTATGCTTCAGCCAGGGCTCCACGGTCTGCAATCAAACTAGGTACCCTTACAGCATGCCCACAATAGGTAAAAAGTGAACTGGTAGATAAAACCTAGCAAAACTCAGCATGCATCACTATAGGTAGACTCTTCGCAGAACATAGAGTGTCTTTTCTCTACCTTACAATGTCTGACATACTCCTAGTCATCCCCTCCAGACATCTGACCCTCCGTGTTACTGAAGGCTTTCCCAACCTTCCTCCACCTTGCCCATAAAATGCTCTCTCTGGGCCACCACTGTCTGTCTCTACTGCAACTTGTTTTTTAATCTGTCTCCCTTATAAACCATGCATTTCTTGAAACAAAGACAATCTTTTATTCATCTTTGTTTTCCTGATGTTCGTTGTAATGCTCAATACATAGAATACACTTAATGAATGTCTGAGGGAGGAAAGAAGAAAAGGGAAAGAGAGAGGAAGGAAAGAAGGACCACATGAATTAAGAAGGAGAGCGCCAATGGGTCAGGCTAGAGAGAACTAGATGAAATCCTAGACCTTCCTATTACAAAGGGGGAAGCAGAAATAAGAAGAAATGTGACTATAAAACCCTTCGTGAACCTAAGTTTGTGTTTATCTCTAAGCCCTAGAGAGTCCAGAGTGTTCCTCTACAACGAGTCAGGATACATACGCTCTTTGTCGTAGGTCTTACCCATAGAGGAGGCAGCGGAGCTCAGTGGAGAAGAGGCTGAAGTCGAAGACCTGGTTCTTGGCTGTGTGGCCCTAAATGGCTCCCTAATCCTTCTGAATCTCAGAGTCCTCATCTGTAAGGCCAGGCTAATAATATCTTCTCTATGGCCTTTTTTGGAGGCTCAAATGAGGTACCTGAAGTGAAAATGTTTGTAAAATCCAAAGGGCACCACACATGGGTGAGATTACTGGCAGTGGATCAATCTCCACTTGGCTTCCAGGTCTACCCTCCCCCAGGCCGAGGTGTACTCTAGCTGTCGTAGGCTGTCCCGCCTACACACAGGACAGGGAATATACTTGTTTTCATCCTACATTAGTTGGATGATATCACATACACTCATAGTTTTCACAATTACCATGCTTTATTTTCTTAGTCTATTACGTCAGCCTGGCCTTACAATAATCCTCAGCTTAGTGTTCATCTCAGGGAGACCATCAGTCACAGCAGCCAAGCTTCCTCTAGGTCAGTCTTCAGAGAGAGTCATCTCCTCTCTCCACCTCACCAAGGGAGCAGTTGGAGGGGAGAAGATGGAGGCAGGTTTTCTTAGTCCTCAATTCATTACTTTGTGGTTCTGGGCCCAGCATGCATGAGTACAGTGACCCAACTAACCATTTCCTAGATTTTAAGTCAGCGCTTACCACTGACTGAAATGCAAGCGAAGATGTACTCAGTCCTGAACGCTCCCCCTTTCAGTCGTCTTACAGATCTCTCCTTTCTTCTTTTCACTTCAACATCCTCTTGGCTAGAGAGGGGCAAGAACTTCCTCCTTGATGACGAAATCTGAAACATTTATTTCACTTTTCAATTCCTTACAAATCATCTCCCACTCCCAAATTTGCCCACACCAACACAAAGAGGATGTGAGGGGGGTTTCAATCATAATTGAAGGAGCTATTTTGGAACCTCACTAAGCAATGGGTCTGACATGAAATCTATTCTGGCTATTATTTTCCCCCAGGATTGGTACAACATAGCCCTATTGCATCCTGAATTTTCTTATATATTAAGCAGAGCTAACAGGGAAAACCTACATGTTCTTTTTGTTTCACAGTTTTTCACCTTCCCCCAAGTAGGATGTAGGATCTGTGTAATTCAGGGCATTTGAATGTTAATGCTGAATATGAAGATGAAGATTATGGGCTAATGTGAGAGGATCTGAAAAGTTCACCAGGAGAAGATGGAAAGAGACTACTCAGGGATGGGGCAATTGGGGCAGAGCCACAGTGACAGGAGGGCTTCTCCCCTGGCAATCGAAGCAACGTGACGTTGTGGTTATAAGCATGGACTTTAGAGCCACTCTGACCAAAACAGCAGCCACAAGCCACAGGTGGCTATGGAGCATTCAAAATGTGCAACAGAGGAACGGAATTTTACGTTGTATTTAATTTTCATTTAAAAACTCAGATTCAGTTCAGTTATTGGAAGACTTAAGTACAATTGAAATAACTTGGATATGTAAATCTACTTTTTCAACTATAAATTTTATGAAATCTCAAGACAGATTAAGTATTTCTGATTAAAATTTAGCACCCAAGTTGAGATGTGCTATAAGAGTAAATTACACACCATATTTAGAAGATTTAGTATCGAAAATGTAAAATATCATATTAATAATTTTTATAGCCAAAGTATGTTGAAGTATTACTATTTTTAATATATTAGGTTAAACCAAGCACATTATTAAAATTGACTTCATTTGTTTCTTTTTATCTTTTTATTTTCTGGTGAGGAAGATTGGCCCTGAGCTAACATCTGTTGCCAATTTTCCTCTTTTTGCTGAGGAGGATTGGCTCTGAGCCAACATCTGTGGCAATCTTCCTCTATTTTGTATGTGGGATGCCACCACAGCACGGCCTGATGAGCGGTGTGTAGGTCCGCGCCCAGGATCCGAACATGCGAACCCCAGGCCACCGAAGCGCAGCGCGCAAACTTAACCACTACTCCACCAGGCCAGCCCCTCTATTTACTTTTTTGATTTAACTGCTAGAAAATTTAAAATTCACATGAGGCTCATATTTCTATTGAACGACACTTTTCTGGAATGGACTACATGGGTTCAAATCCCATTTCTATGCTTTGAAATGTGATCAAATGCACTTTCTGGACTTTTTATGATAAATGGGCCAATAACAGTACCTACTACATAGAATTGACATGGGATATAAGTGAATTAATACATATAATGCACTTTGAATAGTTCATGATGCATATTTGAGCTTAATATATCATAATTATTACTACTATTATTATGCTTACAGTTGTCACGGTTGCGAGAGCAGAAGGAAACTGGAGGGGACTGTGAAATGTCATAAAGAAAGAAAGATTTTTTCTCTTTCTTGTGAAAGCATTGTATAAAATGTCATTTGGATCTGGGTGAAAAATGCCCTTGGCCTTGCTCCCACAGTGTCCAGTTGCCTACTAGACCCCAATGACATCCTCTCACATGCTGTGGGTCAGAATATTCCCTGTTTCTTGCATACTTTCCCACAAGACTGCAAAAGACGCAATTAATGAAAGCATGTCCTGATATAATTTAGAAAGGGATATTAAGAAAAATGTGGTGCTGACACAGGAGTGTGAAGGTGCCATGCCACTTAACCACTCTGCCACTTAACTAACGATACATCTTTCAGAAAGTCATTAGTTTCTCTGGGCTCTGTTTCCTCATAAATTAAATAGGGATAATAAAAAACGCTGTTGTGAGGATTAAATAAGATAGTGGAATTGAGAGAGCTCTATAAACTACATAGTATTGTGCCAATATCGATACCTTTTTACTTTTAGAACCATTATTGCAGGATTAGCCTTTCTCTTAGATCAAATAGACAGCTGCCTCTGTGGGATTATTTCTAGAAATCCTGAAGACCTAGTTATCTTCCAAATTTCCCCAAAACTCATCTGTGATAAAATGGTCAAAATTTATGCTGTAAAAGTTCCAATACTCCTTTGGGAAATAAAAATGCAAAAGATATCCAGTTTAGGGATAAACTAGTAAGTCACCATCAGCTATTAACACCGTGGCTCTTTACAGCTAGCCAGTTATTGGGCAAGTCTTTGAAGAAATGGGCCATAGATCCTATATGTTTCCACTCATTCTTTGACTCATTCATTCAACAAATATATACTGAGTGCCTGCTACGTGTGAGGCATTTGGGCACTTCCGCTACATTGAGGAACAAAAAAGACAAAGTCTCTGCCCCCGAGAAGCTCATATTCTAGCTGGAGAGGAACAACAAACATGATATATAGGTAAGTGATATAGTATGTTACTGAAATAGGAAACACTGGAACAGGATAAGGGGGATCAGGGATGCAGGGGGATTGAGTGATGCAATTTTAAATTGGGTAGTCAGTCTATGTCTCATCGGGTAGGTAAAATTTAAGCAAAGACTTGAAGGAGTTGATTATGCAGATATCTGGGAAAGAGCATTCTAGAAAGAGAAAACAACTCGTGTGCAGGCTCTAGGACAGGAGCACACCCATGAGTTCAAGGAACAGTGGGGAGCCGTGTGGTCACAGCAGAGCAAGAAGGAGGGGAATAATAGGAGATGAGGTCAGAGAAGTACCCTGGGAGGGGGGTGGACAGATCATGTAGGGCCTTAGAGGTAGAAGGGCCATATAATTTATTCCAAACTGGAACCCATTTAAGAGTAAAAGAGGTGTTACTAAGAATTACCCTGGGACAATAGTCATAAACCAGGCAAATCATGACGTTTCGTGGCCCTACTGATAAGCCATAGTCCAGCCTCTGGCCTTACTCTGAAGCAAATGGGAAGTCACATCTAGAGCAATTTCAACCTGTATTCAGAAACTGTACCAAGTGGTCAGACAGAAAAGTCCTCAAGAAAGCAGTATATGCAGGAAAGCAGTGTGCCCAGGGGTTGAAACTGGGTAGAATTTAGATTTTTCTTAAAAGTGTTTAAAAACTTAATGCTTCAGCCAATCCCAACTCCAAAAGCCTCTACTTTTCCTTCCAATACAAAGCACAAATGAGTCAGGCTTCCTCGAGATGTGGGTGGGGAAGACTCTGCTTGACACATTTAACAAGATGGATCATCAGAGCAGGAGGGGTGACCCTGCAGGCTACAGTCAGCATCTAAGAAGACATACTCTTCAATCCTTTAGAAGAGGAACAGGAGGGGGACAATGGATAGACATAGGAAACGTTTGTTTAAGCTCCGTCAAAGAGTTCTATCACTACTGCTACAGTTAATCCACCTCAGACAATCCACCTCAGAACCATCTCATTACATTTCAGCTCCTCCACTTCCGTTCTTCCCAGAGAAGTTTAGAATTCTCCCTCAGCCTAATGCCTATCACTCCTGTTGCTTTCTTTTCTTATTGTGGTAAAATATGTATAACATAACATTTATCATTTTAGCTATTTCTAAGTCTATAATTCAGTGGCATTAAATACACTCACAATGATATCGACTCAAAACATTTTTATCATCTTGAACTCTTGTTGCTTTTTAATGTTTATTCTAATCCCTGCCTTACCTCTCACTCAAACCTCCAGGGTGATGAAGACGATGTGACTGACAAACTCACTCTTCTGTGGCAGCTCAATGTTACTGAACACTACTCAATATTAAATCTTCACTCTTCCTTTCTAAAAGCATCCTGCATGGTCTCAACGTGCCCAGTTTACAAGCAAGGAAAGAGAGAAAAACACAACAAAACAGTTCCTACCTTTCCCAGACTTCCTGATACATAGGGAGAGCCATGTGACACAGTGCTAACCAAGCAAAAGTTGTGAGAAGGGCCTTACAGAGGAGCTTGTGAACGGGTGAGAGTGGAGGTAAAGACAAGCCTTTGGCCCTTTGCCCTCTGCCCTCCCACTTCTACTGCCTCAGATAGGACACTAAGATGGAACTGAGACTGCCATGTAGTAACCATGAGGTGACAAGCACACCCTAAGTATGACTAAGTACAAAGAAGTATCCTGGGTCCCAGGTGGCTTTGCAAAGCTGCTATACCAGTCCCGGGTAGTTTATAACAGATATAAAAAAAACAAAACATTTCATTAAACGTCTGTTTAAGCCAACATTTTTTGTTTTTGTTCATTCGAGTCTCTGTTACTTTAAATTGAATACAAATCATAACTGCCTCAGGTTCCCTTCAGCCTAGCTTCTCACCAGCATCCCCATCCTCACCCCCACATGCATACACACACCAGCATGCATAGCTGCTTTACCTCCAAACCTCAGCCCTTTTCTTTCTGGAAAAATTTAAGTCCTCTACAACTAGTTAGGAACCTAAAGAGAGGTATGATTTTTATGGTGAAAAGAAAAAACAGCAAAATTTTCTTCATACTCAGACCTGAGTGGTAATTTCATTTAGCCTTCAGAATAAAGATGATATACATGAACGATAACACACAAAAATGACAAATGGCATTAATTGGTTCCCATTTTATTTTTTCCCTTTGATGCCCGTGAACAATTTTTCTCTAACAGCCAAATATCTTCTAGATATAAAGGCTCATAATACTTAATACTTATGGAGTAATTAAGTATAGAGAAATGGAAGTAATGCTATTCTTCCTCCTCCATGATAGATTAAGGGTACATAAAGGAACTATTAAAATATTATCAAAGAAATTGAAATTAATTTATTGCTATCATGTTATGACTATTAAATCAGCAAAGTAAAAACCACAAATACATTTATGGAGACTCTGACAACCTGCAGCACATTCTGGAAAGCAATTTGTTAATACATATTAGCAGTCAAAAATAGTTACACCTTTGACCTAACAATTGCACTCAAGTGATGTATCTTATGAAATAATTCAAAAGAAGATGTCCACATCAGAGTTATGTATAATGAGAACCTGAAGGTGTTCACTTCAGAGTGACTTAGAATAATAAAAATAAAGTATAAAAAGGAAGCAAACCTAATGCAATAAATACTAATGACAACGTGCCAGGCTATGTACTGGGCAATGCAGATACAGTTCATAAAAGTCAAACAAATCCCATGCCTGAATGGGGCCAATATTACAGTGGGATAAACAAAAATATGTGTCAGGTGGTGATCAGATCAATAAAAACATAAATGAAGTAAAGTAAAATGACTGAGCTTCTAAATGATGTCATTTGAACCAACGCTCTTCTCAGTGCTTTACCGACTTGCCTCAAATAGATCTCCAAAGATCCAGGAAATTCACAGAGATCTGATACTCTAAATTCCCCCATGGAGAAAAAGGAAGGAAACTGTAGTGCAGAAGCTGTGAAGAAGAGATAATTTCAGGACTCCAAGGCGTCTGTCCTCCCAGGAGGGCAGGTGACTTTGCTGAGCCATGGGAAATAGCTGTTCAGTGACTAGACCACAGGACAGAGGCAGAGGCAGTGACTGAGGTTCTCCCTTCAGCCTCCACCTTGATCTCTGGGCAGGTGACTGAGACCAAGAACATGGCCCTAATTCCACATAAAACCTGCCTCAGGAGTCATCCTACCACATCTTATTCAATGGAGGCTCTGAGAACAAGAATCTGAGCTGTTAACAAACTTCTGGGCACCATTTATGCACAAAAGGCCCAAATTCTATGTTCCTTCAGATCCTCTCCCTGCGCACTTGGTGTACCAGGGTCTATGGACCCCAAAATGTCATTGAAAAAAAATCTATGCAGATGTCCTGGTGCATAATTTCTGTTCCTAACTTTCCAGCAAATTATCTATGAAGGCAAAGACAAACACACAGATTTGCAAAAAAAATCTTACACCATCAGTCAATCTATTGCCAGAGTGTGAGTAGCTGATGGAAATGACTTGATAAGAGAAATCAGTAACCTTAATATACTTTACTACCCAAAACTTGTCCTCCTAAAATCGAAAAGTTTGGAAGACATTTTGTCCCTCCCCCAATTCCTGTCCCTCTAGATTAGAGAAACGGGGTCTGCGCCGTTTCTGTCAGCAGAAAACTGAGATCAAACTTTTCACTGCATGCATATTGATATTTTAGTGCCCAAAGTGTCATCTGTTCACACTCTTGTTCTTTCCACATATGTTCAGAAATTACATTGTTTAGAAAGCATCAGGGAAAAGTTTGAGGTGAGGTTGCTGGATCCTAGCAACATTCCATTCCATTAGCAGTCAGGGAATTATACATCCTTACTAGAATGTGATCTAGGGTGGGGTAGAGTCAGGTAGAGCTCAACCTTTACTGGGGATTGTGGTTTTCTTGTAATCTAGCGTTCAGCACCTACAAGAAACAGTCAGTACACCTGAAACTAATGTAATGTTATATGTCAATTATATCTCAATTAAAAAAGGCAAAAAACATAATCCACCAGTAGGACAAGACTCATCTCAGTTAGAAGAAGCCACACTAAACACTAGCTCGCAACAGCAACTGCAGCGAGGTCAGGTAGGACTAGGCATCTTCATCCATTCTTTGACCTCAGATTAGACTGGTGATTATTCTAATTGCAAAGTGGACAAGGAATGAGGCCAAGGGCAGGCCACATCTCCTTTGGAAGATGCTGGGTATGTGTAGAGCTCTCTTTTGTCAAGAAAATTAAAACAATCTGGCATGAGGCCTAATAAAATACATTACAGGACAAAGCAGAAGAGACCTTGTTATATTTTGGAACTAGACGGAGATGGTGCTTGTCCAACATTATGAATGTACTAAATGCTGCAGAATTGTTCATTTTTAAACACTTAATTTTATGTTATGTGAATTTCACCCCAATTAAAAAAAGAGAAAGAGACCTTTCTGCTAAATATTTAGACATAAAGGCTACATCTGGAAGCAGCTTACTTGGACTTTAAGAAAGTGACTCATCCCCACAGAATTCATGACATAAGACTTATGAAACAAGGATCAAGGGAAATATATAAATACTGATCCTAAAAAAGATTTTTTAAAAAGAGAAAGCAAACACAGAAAAAGAAGTATAATATGAAAATAAGATAACATCAAATCCAAATACATCAATTATCCCAATACATATAAATTAAACCTGACACTTAAAAGAGAATGTCTGAGTGGATTACAACATGATCCAGCTCCCATGCTATTTACAAAAGACATACCTAAAGCATGAAAATACTGAAACGTTCAAAAGGAAAGAATGGGAAGAGATACATCAGCTGAATATTAACCAAACGACAGCCAGTATAGCTACATCAATATCAGTCAAAGAAGACTTTAAGACAAATAGCACCATTAAGGACAGAGGTTCTATACAATGATTAAAGGTTAAAGTCACCAAAGCAATACAATAATTCTAAACATGTATGCATATTATTAAATAGACTCAATAGATATAAACAAAAATTGATAGACCTGCAGGAATAAATTGACAAATCACCATGATAGTGGGAGATTACATTCCTTTCAATTATTATTATTGTTCAGGCAGCCAAAAAAATTCAGCAAAAATATAGAAGAGTTGAATAACACAATTAACAGCTTTCATTTGATGAAACCTTTAGAAATATTTATTATATATTTAATAGGGCTATGAAAGCTCTCTCAACAAATTTTATAGAATAGTTATCACTAGAATACAACCTAATTGGTTCCTCAAACTCTAGGAATTTAGCTGTGACTGTAGGAAAAATGGGGTCCAATCTTAAATGAACTGAAATAAATTTTCTGCTGTTGAATAGACTATAAGAAATAGAAATTAAAACGTGTAACAGAAAAATTTTAAAAAGCCATACTTCTTGCCTTTCTGAGTTTGTGGAGTGAGAGTTTAGCTGCCAGGTATTTTTTCAACTGTAAGAATAATGTATAATATAGTTTTGGACTCTGATGTTTTTAACCTAATATTACATCATAGACATTTTGTCATACCATTGTTGTCATCTTTTTCCTAGGAACTGCAGCCCAGCCCTTAAATTTCTCCCTCCTTCAGCCAGAAATCAAAAGCCTCCAAATATAAACTCATGTCAATAAGACGCCTGCAGACCATTACACCCAGAAAATCAGAATTCTTTTTAGACTCAGTCTGGGTCAACCCCTTGGACAATATATTCTAACTCCTGCCGCAGCCAAATGCATTTCCTTTTGTTAAGGTCTCAGTTGTGGTGAAATAAAAGGTGACTTCTATTCCCTCAGTCAACTGATGGTTTAGAATCAGATAACCGATGGCTTTTCCTTTTCTGGAATATAGTCAATACTAGACCTTTTTCTCCCCACAGAAACCCATAACTAATTTTCTGATTAGCAACTGGTTCCCCAGAGCTTTTCTCGAAAACTTCCCACAGGTCTTACCTCACTGAAATCTTTCCACAGCAGACTACTCCTTGAGTCAAAGCTTCAAGGTTGACTATTTGTCTTGTGAAGGTGGAAAAATATATCAGGTAAAGCTCTTCATTTATTAATGATGGGACAGAAGAGGTTTTGAAAGATAATAAGGAAAGAGTGTCACTGGCTAGTGTCACTTGGACACTTGACTAGCTCTTGCTGTTTAACTGGCTGCTAAATTTTGGGAAGGAAAGGGGTAAAATTAACAGAGGATTTTAAGGCTCCTCCCATCAAAGTTCTTAGCTTTCTGTTTCCATTTTCACGCAAGACTGAACAGTTTTTCTCCTTTTAACTTGAGAACTAAGTCAAAGATATTTTAGCAATAGGGAAATGAAAGCAAAGAACTCTTCCTTTATTTTGTTTGTCAAATTTCAAGGGTGTTTACACTTAGTGTTTTTCAAAGTGTGGCCCCTGGACTAGCAACATCAACATCTCCCGGAAGCTTGTTAGAAATGCAAATTATACAGCAACTAGAAGGATGTGCAACTATGACATACAACTATCTACTGGGGCCTTGGGGAAAAAAAAAAAAGAAATGCAAATTATTGGGCCCTACCCTAGACCTAATAAATCCAAAGCTATGGGAATGGCACCAGCAAGCTGTTTTAACAAGCTCTCCAGGGTGATTCTGATGTATAGGGAAGTTTGAAAACCATAGTTCAGAGCATTCCTGTCTAACTGTCTGCCATGTCAGTCAACAAATTCCTGTAGCCTTGGATGAGGTTCAGGCGAGTGAGCTGAGAAATCCTGCCAGAAAAAACATGGCAGTGGAAGTGGCTAGAAGAGATATTGGTAAAAAATGTGATCACATTAGGACCACAATGAGACCCTTAGAGCAGGCATGGGCAGGTCTACTAGGAAATCTAGATAATTTCCCAGTTTCAGGGCTGGGAGCAAATAAAGTTAATAGCTTGGTTCTCCTAGGAACTCCCCCTACACCAACTCTGGAATCAGGGATAGGCTAAGATCTGGGCAAAAGAAGATTTCTTGGGGGAAAAAAAAAAGCTGATGCTATAGCCAAGTTTCAGGTAAAGTTGATCTTTCTTAAGGAGATTAGTCAATGGACAATGAGGTGGTTAACGGAGTATGATCTTCCAATAGTGCCCTCAAACCCAAAAATGGTTATATTACTTTCAGTCTTTGGGGCTTACTTTCTTGTCTTACCTCATGCAAATAACCCTGTTTGGAGAACATATCACCCACAAATTAGACTTCTGAGCTCTCATACATGTATTCACCAGGATTTGTGTAGATTTAGTGCTGCCCTAATTAGCCCAGCCCCCAACAAACCAAGGACTGTGTGAAGTGACGTACAGGATGGTGAGTTTTTGATAGATTTTCTGGATAGCAGTCACTCTCAACCCACTG
The DNA here is from genome assembly GCF_020826845.1 of Diceros bicornis minor. NCBI lineage: Eukaryota > Metazoa > Chordata > Mammalia > Perissodactyla > Rhinocerotidae > Diceros > Diceros bicornis. Next base: position 63,951,240 of record NC_080743.1, read on the forward strand.
GATTATGAAGAATCACACTTATTAACCGCTGAGATACTAAAGTTATATTCCGAAAAGAAAAGCATTACTTAATATTTCAGTTTTCCTAAGAATGTCTGCAAGGCTTTACCTACTCACCAGTCTCCTGCTTTTGATTGGTTGTTTTTCCCCACAAGGTTGAGTTTCATGAATACTTCAGCCTCACAGCTGAATACAACTTAATGATGAGTGAGAATGGATATTAGGCACATATTGTCATAACTATACAGTCACAGTTTAAATTTCCATCCTTCTACATGAGGACAGCAAAGATCTAAACAGGATAGTTTGAGGCAAAAAAACTTTTATTTAGATGGAAAATTTTATCTATATAGTCCCAGAGGAGCTGTTCTTCTGGTTCCAAGTATAAATAGTGTGCATAATGAAAGGCACAGTCACATTCCAATGTGAGGGTAACACTACATCCTGTTGTGAGAAGACCTTGCCCTAATGGACCATATAATTTATTAACACCCAGATACAGGTGAAAAAAGTAGGTAGCACTGGTGAGGGTATAATTAGGTGAAGCGAAGGATCATGGTATGCTAGGGGATTATTGCAGCAAAGAATTCCGTCAGAATGACTAAGTGCAGTAGGAAGCCATATGGTAGGCAAAAGCCCATCCCCACAGAGTGTCACAGATGTGATCTCATAAAGATGATCCCTGTAGGGTGTGCATGGGCTCAGTAGATGTCTGGGTCCACTGAACAAGCCAGATATATAGTGTTTCCAATGGCTTGAAATCCAACTTTACACAGATCTGTAGTTAAGAACTAGTATCTAAAACCCATGGTCTTAGGAAGGTTGGGAAGGAGGGATGCATATGCCTGAATATGACCATTTATCTCATTACTTCTCACGGGCAGAGCGTTTCTTACTTGGAATGTGCTTTATGGCTCTCCAGGGGCACAGACTCTAGGACTGAGGCTACTAGTTTCCAAGGGAAATTCCTTCTCCACTTTTCCACAACTTGCAATGATTCCCTGTTCCCTTCCACTGTAGTTGTCCCTGGCAGGGGCCCAGGTGAAATTGTCTGGGAGCTGGGAAGTGTGGCCTTGAAGATTATCATGAATCTAGGTGGATGGGACAAAGATGATCTTCACAGCTTACAATATTTGATCTGCATGGCTCCTGACCCTATTTTTTCAGATTTTTTGGAGGGGAAACATAATTTAATGTCAAATCTTAGAACAGACATAAAGCAATGCCACACCAGATGCTTGATCATTCTCTTCCAGTGGACCCTGAGAGAGAGAGGTTTTGCTCTGACTGGGAAAGTGGCTTCATAAAGTCCACATGAGGCAGCCAGGGATTCTGCATAGTTTGCCTTTTTTATCTAGCTTCTTGTGCAGGGTATAACGTACTTTTCAGTCTCATCTTTCAGGTAGGGCAAAATAAATGCCGCTTTTAAACCTCTCCTCAAAATGTCAGAGCCTGTATCTTCATTGACGTTCAAAGCTGAATTAGGAGTCATGCCCTCTCCGTAGAATTGTAGAAGTTGGGTCTGCAGGCACAAGATAAGCAAGTCTATGCTTGACTTCTGTCTTAGCCATAGAGGCCACGGGCAAGGCACATAAGCCCTAAGAACTACATTTATTAGGCAAAACCACTGTTGTGTATGATGGTGGTGTCCATTATACTTGGTCCTGTCAGAGGTGCAGTGTCCTGGGAACCTGAATACAATGCAAGGGTGAAACACCTATGGACCTCAGGATGCTGTGCATGAATCTGAGACAGAGATCCAAGAGACAGTACAATGTGAGGAACTCCAGTCAAAGATAAAAGAATATCCCAAACAGAGAGTCAGTATGAAAGACCATGCTGAGAAGGAGTCCAGGTATAAGGCCACAGAACGGAGACAAGAGAAAAACACAGAGGAGCACAAAGGGTTTAAAGTGGAGAGAGGGAAATTGAGCCTGGAAGAAGACAGTAGTCTGAGTTAATAGAACCCCTGTGGCCTTGGGTTTTGTAAGAAAGGGTCCAATAAAGTGACCAGTCTTGCTCTGAAAAGGTCTGTGCACCTCAGGTCTTCTATAGTCACTTGGCAATAACTGTTCTTCTGAAACAATAGTAAGGCCCTCTGGACACTACAGAAAAAAACTTAAAATAGAAGAGGTACTGAATATTTCTTTTTAAAGCTGCAGAAAGAGAAATATAGATGAGTACAGAAAATAGAAAATTGGATTTGACTATCAAGCTGCTTTTTTCGTGACTTTAGCAAGAGTTGTTGCAGAAATAAATGATAATATTGTATAAGTGGCTAGAAAATGGTAATAGCTCATATAGATTGTAGTTAGAAATTCTGCAGTCAAGGAAGAACAGAGATAGGTCAATACATCCTGGAAGGCTTGTTACGTGGCAGAAAAATGAATTATTTTTTAAATGGAGGTGACAGATGTGTGTGAGTGTGTGTGTGTGTGTGTGTGTGTGTGTGTGTGTTAAGCTGAAGGCCAAAAGTCAAAAAACATTATGTGAAGAGTGAGGGTAACAGAAGATCAGATCAAGATCCTGAAGGCCTCAGGAAAGGATGTGCTCTGGAGCAAAGGTGAAATTAACCTTAAAGAAGGTTAATTTCTTAATTGCTCTTCTTAAAGGAGAAGAGAAATGCCTCATCTTATGAGGCAGAAGAGGTGGCAATATAGGAAAAATAATAACACAGCAAGTTCAAGCACATGCATTTTGATATATAAAGTTCCTCCTAAAACTGAGACACACCAGGCTATCCAGTAAGATATGGTTTCTCCAGGTGGGCTGTAAGTCAAGTAAACTGTAATTATTGATCTCCTTCCCTAAATTAATGGATGGTTCTTTGTATAAGGGAAAAAGGTGGAGGATGCAGGAGATAAGAGCAACCATTCAGGCTCAGAATCCCTGAAATAAAATGGCTCAGAAACAAGGAAAAGAAAAGAAAATTGAGGCCACATTTACCTTGCTAGACCTCTGGATCAGGATGACAGAAGTACAAATTTTGAGTACAAATTTGAATTTTACTCCCAATGCCTTGCTTTGTTTTGTTTCCAGAATTTTTATTATGAAAAAATTCAAATATAAATTTGAAAGCATAAGATAATGAACACTTGCATACCTATCACTTAGATTCAAGAAATGTTAACATTTTGCCTGAACTACAAATATTATAAGGCATGTGTTTATCTATACAAATTTATTGCTGAACCATTTGAAACTAGGTTAGATACTATGATATTTAGCCACTAAATACTTCAGCATACATCTCCTATAATAAGAAAAAAAATCCAAATAGCCTCAATACCTTTATCACACCTCAGAATATTATCAAAAATAGCCTGTTATTGGGGCTGGCCCTGTGGCCTAGTGGCTGGGTTCAGCACGCTCCACTTCAGCGGCACAGGTCTGGTTCCCAGACACGGACCTACACCACTCATCAGCAGCCATGCTATGGTGGCGACCCACATGCAAAATGGAGGAAGATTTGCACAGATGTTAGCTCAGGGCAAATCCTGCTCAAGCCAAAAAAAAAAGAGGAAGATTGGCAACAGATGTTAGCTCAGAGTGAATCTTCCTCAGCTTAAAAAAAAAAAAAAAAAAAAAAAAAACCGGTTATCCCATATCCAAGCCACAGTCAAATTTCCCAAAGCAAACAACAGATGTTTTTATTTTTTTTTTATTTCAGTTTATTTTTTTGCGAGGAAGATCAGCCCTAAGCTAACATCCATGCTAATCCTCCTTTTGCTGAGAAAGACTGGCTCTGAGCTAACATCTATTGCCAATCCTCCTCCTTTTTTTCCCCCAAAGCCCCAGCAGATAGTTCTATGTCATAGTTGCACATCCTTCTAGTTGCTGTATGTGCGACGCGGCCTCAGCGTGGCCAGAGAAGCAGTGCGTCAGTGCGCGCCAGGGATCCGAACCTGGGCCGCCAGTAGCGGAGCACGCGCACTTAACCACTAAGCCATGGGGCCAGCCCAACAGATGCTTTTATAGTTAAGTTAGTTCTTTCAAACTAGAATCTAATCATGGCTTATGCACTACCTTTGTTTTATATCTTTTGTTACTTTTAAACCAGAACAGCCACACACACACATACACACACACGCAATGCTTTGTTATCCCCATGACATCAGTATTTTGAAGAGTCTAAAATGATCACCTTATAAAATTACCACATTCCTGATGAGTTGTTTCTCCTAGTGGTATTTACCATGCTTCTATGTGTCCTGTATTCCCTATACACTGGAACTCTAGACTAGAAAAGTCTTGATTAAACACAGATGAAACATTTTAGGCAAGGGTATTTCAAAGGCAGTGCTGCTACTTCATATTGTATTACACCAGGAGGCACACATGTCAAGCTGTCCACTATCAGTGAGGCAGGGTTTGATGAGAACAGTTCTGTCTATTTTAAAGGTGCATTTAATCTTTTGCAAAGAGCAAGTAATCTGTCGGGTGATACTTAGGCCTCATCCAAATATTCTATTTCCTAACAAACAAACTTTCACCTAATGGTTTCAAAATTCATTGATAATTTTTGCGTGAATCAATTATTTCAGGATAAGCAAATAGTGATTTCTAGCAGTATCGCTCCTTCTATATTTATTAGCTGGCTATCTTCTGCAATATTCACAACAGTTAAAAGGCAAGATGGTAGTCATCTGGAATAGTCACCAATATTCTGGCTTTTTCTTCCTTCTGAGTACATGATGGAGTGTATTAGCTTTTGCTCCAGTTACAAACAATCTGAAATCTTAGCGGCTTATAACAACAAACATTTCTTGCTCACCGTTCTGTGATTTGTCTTGGCTCAGCAGTGGTTCCGCTGGGCTTTGCTCCAGGCTCTAGATCAGCGTCACACGTCTCTCAAACCAGGAGCCTGAACGAAGAACTAATGGATCCTGGGAGCCTGCCCTTCCATTGCTGTACGGTAGAGTGCAAAAGAGAAGGTGAAAACATGAGACTCCTTTTATAGCCTCTGCCTGGGAACAGGATGCTGTCACTTCCGCCCACATTGCATCAGCCAAAGCAAGTTACAAAATCAGGATGGCGGAAGACTCTGTTCCTGGGGCAGAGAACAAGAGAAAATTATTTCCTAAAACAACTACACAATCTGCCACAGCTGGATTGAACTTTCCATCCTCCTAAATTTGGACATGGCCATATAATTTGCTTGGGTCAGTGAAATATGAGCAGACACGTGGTGTATTTTCCAGCACCTCCTTTCCACTGCCACAGAGACCAGCGAAATTCTAAATTATTGAGTCACCATCACTTTGCATTCCTAAGTGAGGATAGCAAGTGAGTTAGAAGAACACCTGCTAACCCAAGACTGACAGGTAGTGAAAGTAAAAAAAAAACTCGCTCCGGCCGGCCACAGGGCTTAGCGGTTAAGTGCACGCGCTCTGCTACTGGTGGCCTGGGTTCAGATCCTTCCTTTTTGTGGCCGTTCCATCTTCAAGACTTGGTTTCCAGCATCGCCACTGGCATCAATATCCCGTGAGAAGACAAGAAAAAAGAGAGTGGAGAAAGTGTATTTGCTTGTTAACCACCTCGGCCTGTGCACACATCACATCCACTCACCTGCCCCATCCAGATACAAACCAGTCTGGAAAGATGGTTTCCTGGTGGGAAGCATGAATTTTTGGTGGAAAGTCATAATAGCTCCAGGAGGGTTTGTCAGAATCCTGTCGTGAGAATACTTGTTTAGGTAAAAAAGGCACTGGGAAGCAATTCAAGAAAAAAAGTCACAGGCTGCCATCTCTCAAAAACCCTAGCTCCAGGCAGAACAAATTGGCCTAGGTCACAATTGTGAAGCCATTTGCAGAAGACCTTTGCTCTCTTTCTTAATGTCTTGCTCCCCTCTGGAGTTCTATTGACAGGCATTTAGTGCTTTCATGGTGACTCCAAGCTCTTTGGACACCTCTAGTGGCAATTCTGCTCTGTTCTCCCAAGACATTACTAGGTGACCAGCTGATCAAGAGCTAAGATGGCCACAGCTGAATTGGGTCTTGTCTTTGATACATTTGCACTTTAATATTTCTGATTTTTATAACCTAGGGACTGTAGAAACATAGAATCTCATGGAATGATTTAATCATGTTACCACAGTCCAATTTAGGAGAAATTTGATAGGCAGCTCGTCCTTTAGAAATCCCTCAATCATAGCACACAAGCTTCCATGTACAAGTAAAGTCAACCCACTAATAAAATACTAATAAATAATAAGAAAATACCAAACTAATAATATCTCTGTCGTTACCATGGTTCTTAATACTTTACAAAGCCCTTTAATATCCATGTACAAATCAAATCAACAGTATTAAATAGGAAAAACATATTATCTCCACTTTACTAATGAGGAAACTGAGACTTAGATAAGCTAAGTGACTTTCCTGAAGTCACAAGGCTAGAAAGGAACAGACTAAAGACTAAAGCCAAGATAGTTTGACTCCTCGTTTAGTGCTCTTTCATAATTCTGGGAAAATGGGCCCTTTCCTGTGATGTCCAGTATTTCTAGGGCTTTTAGAAGTCTCTGTCTTCCAAATTATCTTCTAGTAAAAAAGTAGCCTGGTTTAACTGGTTTCCAACCCGGTCTTACATTTAAGATTTATTTCCTTATTTTCTCTTTGACACATGTATTAGCTCTCAGTTCATGTTCTGATTTTCCTTTTTCTCCATCTTGAATATTTTTGGATGGTCAATTATCTGAGGGAAGAAACGTTCATATTTTGATTAGAGTTACATCACTGATATCACTGCATTTATTTCTCAATCCATAGAAAGCTTTTGACAATTATTGCTTTGCTTCCCACTCACCCTTGCCAACTTGCACCCCAGGGCAGTGATTCATTCTTTCCCTCCTTTTTTTTTGAATCACGAAAGCTGATTGAACATGCAGTAAACCAAGAGCATGGCAACGTGACAGGAAAGCAAGTAAGGGCCTCTAACCTGACACATACAGTTAAAAGCAGACTGTAGTTAAAACCACAAGATGGGAGTTACTTCCTTCCCAAATGCCCACGCAAATCTGGTCTGTCACACAGCAGGGCTTGCGTGTATTTGCCAATAACAATACTTAGGAGAAAATATACCTCATTTACTCCATTTTCTCAGATTCTCTACTTTGTTCGAGATACTCTGTTCAATCCTCATCCCATCTCCCTGCCTCTTTCTCACATCCCTAATTCTCTTAAATAATTTTCTCGCAATCTCTGTCCTTCCTTTCCTTTCATTGTCTTTGCTCATTTTGTTTTCCAGAAATTCTTTCCTAATATTCATGCTTGATCCTGACATTCCTGCTTATTGCTTCCTCTCACAATTTAACATATCATGTCTCTAGAAGTTTTTTCTATGATAGTTTGTTGCTCTAAAATTGAGGATGAATTTATAGAACTGGAGTTGGCAAACTACAGGCCAAATTCCACCTGTGGTCCATCTTTGTAAGGATCCCAAACTAAGAAGGGTTTTTACATTTTTAAAGGATTGTAAATCGAAATAAAGGTTCCACAGAGACAGAAGGGCCCAGAAAGCCTAAAATATTTACTGTCTGTCCGTTTACAGAAAAAGTTTGCCAGCATCTGTTCCAGACTATAAAAAACTTCAGGTCTCTTGCCTATTGCCATCCTCAGTCATCTTTGTTATTCTTTGAGATTTTCTCCCCAGTTTAAAGCAGAGAATACAGGATTACAGGACAACCAGCTGCAAAAAGGCACTAGAACTGAAGGCCCTTATCTTTTTCTTTATGTGGCATGACCATTACGAGAAGAGTTTAGGATTTCTTTTTATTTCAATTTATTGTTTTGGGGGTAGAGTATTTTTGGTCATAGAGAACAACTCAGATCATCGCCTTCACATTCCCAATGAATCAGGGGATCCACTGGAGAACCAATATGCCCTTCTCTCCAGCCCAGGAAAGAAAGAGAGAAATAGGTGAGGTGGCACTGGCATGCGAGGAAGCAGGAAGGTTATGCAGGAGAAAGGTCTGAATAATTTATCCTCCCTGTGAATCCCAGGTGGTGGCAACTGAATCTCCTGAAGCCACACCAAGACAGAGACAGATTTTAATATTTGAATGACACATTTGAATGAGGCCTTCTCACTCTGCTTCTGACGCCCCCTACTGGCAGAGGGAGGTGTGACTGGAGAAGTAAAGAGCCTGGGAGGCCACAATAGCACTGTCCCCAGAGACCAGGATAATGGCATGCTGGTGTGCTGCCATGCCTGGCTGCTTCTCTGAGACAAATATCAGAGCCAGGGTGTGTGTGAGTTTGTAACAGCACATCCTGGGAAAGCCTCCACTAAAAATCCTGACCGTCATGAGGGGAAATATGCTCTCTGCCAGCAAAATAGGATGAAAGCAGAATAACAGATTACCAACAATAACACCAAAGCAAGCTTTACAGCCAAGACCTTCTTAAGTGTAGGCACCTACTAGCTGTAGAACAGGCTAAATTCGCATGTTTAGCCAAAGGCTGTGAGAGTAGATTTAGGAGACAAATATAAAAACAACAACAACAATAATAATGTCAAGGGAGAAAGACCTTTTGCTGGCCCGGAATGTCATTATTCCTAGAATGTAAGAAGTCCATACAGTGATTTTCATTTTTTAATAAACGTTTATTAAGCCTATGTGAACTGTTACTTTACAATCTAAAGCTCAGACAGGAGAAGACACTTGTTCAGGGCCACATGGTTATCAAGGACAAGACAAAGAACAGAAGCACAAGGAGAGATACCGGAGATAAAAGTAAACATCTGTGACTCTGATTCTCAAATCTGCCTCCTGGCAGCTGTCTAGTTTGGGGCAAGTTATTCAACTCTCTGAGCCTCAATTTTCTCAACTCTAAAGTTGGAACAATATCTACTTCTCAGGGATCTTCTGAGGATTAGAGGTTATTTTTCTAATGTGATTGGTTCATGGCTGACCCTCTAGAGGAAAGGAGGACACAGAGAAGGGAAGGTGTGTAGGTACCAGGCACTCTCATTACAGGAAGCACAGGAGCACGGAGGCCTGAGCATCAGGACACCAGATTTTCAGGCAGTTATATCCACATTTCCACGTCCCTTGAGGATAAAAGATTAGAAAACATAGTTCTTACAATCAGTCCTCCAGTGACTATGGGAATTCCTAGCTACAAAAAGCATTTCAACTCTGGGGCCAGGAATTCTGAGCAAAACATTTGCAAGTCAACCCTCTCCCCTCTATTGCTCGATGGGCATTCTAGACCCTCAAAACTGTGTGCGTGAGGCAATGTCCCCTTCCTTTTCTGCCTCTAACTTTGAATCTCTTCTTTTCTGACATTCTCAGCCTCCTGGAAGCCTTCTCAACACATTCACGTGGTAAGAGATATTCTTGTCTGAGAATGGGGGCCAAGGAAAGAAGAAATGAACCAAAGAGGAAATACACAACCAAAATTGCACTGGCCTGGAAGTCACCACCCATTTCCTGCACTGTGGCTATCTCTATAAAGGTGACCAGGTAATATCTCTGCCTCCAAGTTTGCAAAGTCTCTGGTATTATCAGGAATGAAAACATAACCTAAAATTGGTAGAATCACTTTAGAAAGAATATGGTATACCCTGGTGAAGTTGAATAGGCATATAATCTATGATTTAGCAATCTTACTCCCACGTACATAATCTGAAAATTGTTGCACTGTGATATACAAGAATATTCTAGCAACGTTGTTTATAACAGAAAAAAAAACCACTAGAAACAACCCACATGTCAATCAAGGGCAGGATGTATTAATAAACTGTGGCATATTCACACCATGGAGCACTATGCATCAATGAACATAAATGAACTGCTGTACATCTAAGAACATGGATAAATCTCAAAAAATATGATGAGGAAACAAAAGAAACACAAGAGAATATGTTTCTATTTATATAAAGTTTAAAAACAGGCAAAATTAGGTAACATTATTTAGAGATAGCTATATGTGAGATAAAACTATAAAGAAAGCCAAAGGGATGATTGGTTACCTCTGGGGGCTCGGAGGGGGTTGCAATTGAGGAAGTTCACCCAAGAGTTTTCAAAGGAACTGGCAACATTCTCGTTTTAACCTGGCTGGTTGGAACTTGAGTGCTTATTTTATGATTACAATTATGCTGTTTAAACTGTTCATATATATTACACACACCCTTGGGTATGAATAATTTATTTCACAATAAAAACATTAATGTAACCCAAATATGCACAGGGCCCTTTGGGTAGCCTCTGCATCACTCTACACTATCTTGAGCCCAGTCAGAGCACCAGTGTCAGCCTTGACAAGGAACATAAATTTTATTAAAAGTTTTGCCGAAGATGGAAACGAGTGTTATATATTGTGCAGCACACGGCAAAACTAAAACTTTCCTTTTAATCATCTCCATTCTTTCTTTTTTCCTACATTGCTTTACAAATGCTCTTTCCCATATATCTGTCTCCTCCGAAATCTTTAAGAAGCTGCTCTATAAACTACAACTATCAATTCTTCCCACCTCACGCCGTCAACCAACCTGGTCAGCTCTTGTCCCCAACGCATGATTTGAAGGCATTTATTCATACAGAATTTTGAATCTCATCAAAAAACTACTGACTACCATAACAAACTACTTTCAGAAAACAACAACAACAAAAAAAAGAGATGAATAGGAATCCATCTGTGCCAAAAAGGAATAAAAATCCAAGGAGTACTGACAAATAAGAGACGTGTTGCCTATCTCAGTAATGAGCAAAATTAGCTTCACTGTCATTAGGAGCAGAATAGGTGCAATGACTTGTTCACTCATTCTTAGTTAATGGCTTCATCTCACTTTTCAGTGAGAAAATAGAAGCCACTGGATGTGAAGCCCCAGATCTTCTTACCTACAAACCCCCCTACTCATGTTCCCTCATCATATCCTTCTTCTCTCTGTTACAACAGGGAAGGGGTAACTCCTCCCATCAAAGCTCCTCCTTTCCCTTGGGTTCTGGACTCCATCTTTTCTTAAATTCTAGAGGACCTCAAGCCTTACATTATCCCTTTTCCTCTTCTGAACCTCCAGCTTCTCCCTTTTTCCAGGAGAGCGATGTCATCATCATGGTGGCATGAGGTGCTTCCTTGGTCTCTCCTCTTCCATCTACAACAAGTAAAACATCCATAACTCAACCAAGGCTACACTGGCCAACACCCCAGGATGCTGGAGAGATCCACACATCAGTAAACATGAAGATGGGTGGGCTGGAGCACACAGAAAAGGTGAAACAGGGGAACAGCAGAGGTGGTACCCTCAATCCTGGCCCCCAGCCACTGCAAGTAAGCCAGCCACCCTCAGTCCCAGAGAACCCAGTAGCAGCAGCAAAGGTGTACACACAACTCTGGCCTCACGGCCAAAGCCGCATCTGCAGCCACAGGGAACAGAGCAACAACGGAGATGGAGCCCCGTGATCCCAACCCCGGGCCATGGCTCAGAGCCCAGTAGGAGCAGTGGAGGCATGCACATGACTCCAGATTCCTGACCACAGCAGCACCTGCGGCCACAGGGAGCCAGGCAATGGTGGAGGTGGAGCCCTGTGATCCCAACCTCCTGGTGGAGGCTCAGAACCTGGTAGCAGCAGTGGAGGCGTGTACACAACTGTGGCTTTCCTAGTGCAGCAGCACCTGCAGCCACAAGGAATCAGGAAACAGTGGAGGCAGGGCCCTGAGAACCTGGCTCCCTCACCATTCTCCTCCTGCCCCTCCTCCCACCAGGCAGCAATGCTTGCTAGCCAGGTGATCCCAGATGCAGTGGGGGCATCCACCATCCCTATGCCCCCAGCAGTGAAGCCAGTGACCACAGCAACACCAGCAACAGCAAGACATCGGTGACCCCTGGAGGCACAGGTGGTGATGACAAGGGTCTCAGTGATGCCCCTAATAGAGGCAGTGGAAGGTGGAAACTGCTAATCCCCACTATATCCAGAGGCAGCTCAAGTAAGAGAAAGCAAAAACTGGTGCTCTAGCGCCGCCTACTGAAAAACAAAAGAAAGGCCTCTAAAAGTGAACCAGTTCAGTAGAATCAAAACAAACAAAGTTATGCCTAAATAAGAAAAGTGTTTGAACAACAAATACACCAGCAGAGGAATAACTCATCACGTACCACAAAAAGCCACAGTAACGCTGCATCACAAAAAGAAAACAACAATTCTCAAGAAACTAAACATAAAGTCATGGAAGATTGTGATTTAACTGACAAATAATTCAAAACAGCTGTCATGAAGAAAGGCAGTGAGATACAAGAAAACTCAGAAAGGCAGTTCAATGAGCTTGAATTAATGTACAGAAGTAAAATTAATGAACAGAAGGAATATTTTACCAAAGAGATTGAAACTCTAAAAAAGAACCAAACAGAAATTCTGGAGCTGACGAACTCAATAAATGAGATGAAGAATGCATTAGAAAGCATTGGAAATAGAGCAGACCATATGAAATAGAGAATTAGCAAGCTCAAAGATAGAAATCTAGACTGATGCAGGTAGAAGAAGAGAGAGAACTAAGATTTTAAAAAATGTAGAAATTCTATGAGAATTATCCAACTCCATTAGAAAGGACAGCATAAAGGATAATGGGTACCCCAGAAGGAGAAGAGAGAAAGAAGGGAGCAGAGAGTTTATTTAAAGAAATAAGAGCTGAGAACTTCCCAAACCTGTAGTAGGAACTGGATATAAAAATCCATGAAGCTAGAATATCCAACTATCTTAGCACAAAAAGACGTTCTCTAGACAAGTTATAACAAAACTGTCAAAAGTCAATGATAAAGAAAGAATATTAAAGGCAGCCAGGAAAAAAGAACAATAATCTACAAGGAACTAGGAATTAGGCTATCAGTAGATTTTCAGCAGAAACTCTGCAGGCCAGGAGACAGTGAATGATATATTCAAAACATTGAAAGATAAAAACTGCCAGCCAAGAATATCCAGTAAAGATATTCTTCAGATATGAAGGAGAAATAATGGCTGTCCCAAACAAAAGCTGAGGGAGTTCATCATCACTAGACTTGCCTTACAAAAACTGTTGAAAGGAGCTCTCCTACCTGAAACAAAAAGGCAAAGGTACACAAAATTTGAGCAAGGTGATAAATAGACAGAATCAGAAAATTGCAACTCTATATTAGAATAGATTGGTTAACAATTATAACATAAAGGTTAAAGGGAAAGAAAGCATTAAAAAAACTATAACCAACTCAATTTGGTAATGAACTCAACACGAAAAGGGATAATTTGCAATAACCAAAAAAATAGAAAGGGAAGAGGAAAAGGATGGAATCAGATAGGCAAATCAGAAAAGATACTATCAACAGGAAAAGGACTATCTTATCTATGAGACCTTTTATACAAACCTCATGGTAACCACAAAACAGAAATTCACAGCAAAGATATGAAACATGAAAAAAGAAGAAACTGAGAAAAACATCACAGAAAACAACCAAAGTGAAACGGCAGACAGAGACACACAGAAAAAGCAACAATGGAAATATAGAGCAACCAGAAAACAAAAGATAAAATGGCAGTACTAAGTCCTCATGTAACAAATTGAAGAGAAGGGGATGCTTCTTAACTCATTTTATGAGGCCGACATCACCCTGATACCAAAACAAGACAAGGACAACACAAAAAAAGAAAATTACAGGCCAATATCACTGATGAACATAGATGCAAAAATCCTCAACAAAATATTAGCAATGCAAATACAACAACAAATTAAAAGCATCATACACCATGATCAAGTGAGATTTATTTCAGGGATGCAAGGATGGTTCAACATCCATCAATCAATCAACATGATACACCACATTAACAAAATGAAGAATAAAAATCATGTGATCATCCTCAATAGATACATTTGACAAGATTAAGAATCCATTTATGATTAAAAAAACTTTCAATAAAAATGGATATAGAAGGAAAGTACCTGAATACAATAAAGTCCATATAAGACAAACCCACAGCTAACATCATACTCAATGAAGAAAATCTGAAAGCTATCCCTCTAAGAATAGGAACAAGACAAGGATGCCCACTCTCACTACTCTTATTCAACATAGTATTGGAAGTCCTGGCCAGAGCAATTAGACAAGAAAAAGAAATAAAAGGCATCCAAATTGGAAAAGAAGAAGTAAAACTGTCTCTATTTGCAGATGACATAATATTATATATAGAAATCCTAAAGAATCCAGCAAAAAACTATTATAAATAATAAACAAACACAGTAAAGTTGCAGGGTAAAAAATCAACATATAAAAATCAGTTGCATTTCTGTACACTAAGAACAAACTAGCAAAAAGAGAAATAAAGAAAACAATCTCATTTACAACAAAAAGAATAAAACACCTATGAATAAATTTAACCAAGAAGTGAAAGATCTGTACATGGAAAACCCTAAGACATTGCTGAAAGAAATCGAAGAAGACACAAAGAAATGAAAAGATACCCTGTGCTCATGAATTGGAAGAATTAACAATTAAAATGTCCATGTTACCTAAAGCAATCTACAGATTCAATATAATCCCTATCAAAATGCCAATGACATTTTTCATGGAAATAGAAAAAAGAATCCTAAAGTTTATCTGAAACAACAAAAGACCCCAAATAGCCAAAGCAATCCTGAGCAAAACAAGGCTGGGGGTATCATACTCGTGATTTCAAATTATACTACAAAGCTATAGTAATCAAAACAGGATGGTATTGGCAGAAAAAGAGACACACAGATCAATGGGACAGAATTGAGAGCCCAGAAATATACCCACACATATATGGACAGCTAATCTTCAACAAAAGAGACAAGAACATACAATGGAGAAAGGAAAGTCTCTTCAATAAATGGTGCTGGGAAAACTGGACAGCCACATGCAAAAAATGAAAGTAGACCATTATATTACACCATAAGCAAAAATTAACTCATAATGGATTAAAGACTTGAATGTAAGACCTGAAACCATGAAACTCCTAGAAGAAAACATAGGCAATTCACTCTTTGACATCAGCCTTAGAATATCATTTTGAATATGTCTCCTCAGGCAAGGGAAACAAAAGCAAAAATACACAGATGGGACTATGTGAAATTAAAAAGCTTCTGCACAGCAAAGGAAACCATGAACAAAATGAAAAGACAACCTAATGATTGGGAGACGGTATTTGCAAATCATACATCTGATAAGGGGTTAATATCCAAAATACGTAAAGAACTCATACAACTCAACAACAAAAAAGCAAATAACCTGATTAAAAAATGCGCAAAGGATCTGAACAGACATTTGTCCAAAGAAGATATATAGATGGCCAATAGGCACATGAAAAGATGTTCAACCTTACTAATTATTAGTGAAATGCAAATCAAAACCACAATGAGATATCACCTCATGCCCGTCAGAATGGCTATTAGTAAAAAAACAAGAAATAACAAGTGTTGGAGAAGATGTGGAAAAAAGGGAACCCTCACACACTACTGGTAGGAATGTAAATTGGTGCAGCCACTATGGAAAACAGTATGGAGATTTCTCAATGAATTAAGAATAGAACTACCATATGATCCAGCTATTCCACTTCTGGGTATTTATCCAAAGAATATCAAAACACTAATTCAAAAAGATACATGCAGCACTATTATGTTCATTGCAGCATTATTTATAATGGCCAAGACATGGAGACAGCCTAAATGGCCATCGACGGACAAATGGATAAAGAAGATGTGGTATAATATACAATGGAATACGATTCAGCCCAAAAAAGAGATGAAATCTTGCCATCTGCGACAACATGGATGGACCTTGAGGGTATTATGCTAAGTGATATAAGTCAGATGGAAAAGACAAATATTGTATGATTTCACTCATATGTAGCAGATTAAAAAAAATAATAATAAACGACAAACAAACATAGATACAGAGAACAGAGTGGTGGTTACCAGAGGGGAAGAGGCAGGGGGGTTAAATGCGTAAAGGGCGTCATTTGCATGGTAAAGGATGGAAGCTAGAATTTTGATGGTGAACATGAAATAGTGTATACAGAAGTCAAATTATAATGATGTACACCTGAAATCTATATAATGTTATAAACCAATGTTACCTCAATAAAAAAAATAAAATTTAAAAATTAAATTAAAAACAAAAAAATAATCTGCTCTCTCTCATTAAGAATATAACACCAACAGTAATTATTCGTTGACCCACACCTCTCCACAACTACTGGTCCACTTCTCTGCTCTCTCTTATAACCAAACTTCTTGAAACGGCTCTTTACACACGCTGTCTCCACTTCCTGAACTCTCATTTACTCCTATCCTACTGTAATTCAGCTTCTGACTTCACCAGTCACTGAAACTGTTCTTGACAAAGCACCCATTGGCCTCCATGCTCTGCAAAGTTCAGTGGACACTTCTCAGTCCTCATCTTACTAAACTCAGCAACAGCACTTCCTCTTCTTTGAAACCCTCCTCTTTTTTTCTTACCAAAACCACTCTCTTACTGGCTGTTTCTCCTCAGTTTTCTTAAGGGTTCCTCCTCTTTTACCTAAAATTCCAAACCTTAGAGATCCAAAGAGCTTGTCCTGAGCTCTCTTTGCTCTTCTCCCTACATTCTTTCCCTAAATGACCTCATCGATTCCCATAGATCTGTGTACCATCTTTATGTGGAGGCCTCTTAAATTTATATGTGAAGCCTCTGAGCTCCTCTGAGCTTAAAACTCATATCAAACTTACCAGCTGGGACCTACTCTTGGATAACTTACACATATCCCAAATGGAAATGAAGCTTTTAACTTTCTCTTGTGCCTGTTTCTTTCTCCTGCTTCCAAATCTCCCCAAGTCAGTACATGGCAATCAATTACTTAAATCAGAGACATTCTTGATTCCTTTCTTTCCTTCATTATACACATCCAGTCATCAACAAATCTGATCAGTTTTTATCTTTAAAACATAATCTCAAACCTACACTCTTCTGTCTTTACTGCCATTACATTATCCCTCTAAGACAATAATATCTCCTTCACTCATGATGTTACTGCAGTGCCTCCTTACTGGTCTCCCCAGCTCTCTCTTCTGAACTCCTAACTATGGGCAACATCTCTGTATAATCTCATTCCTCTCTCCAGGCTGTGGAGTGTCTCTCCAGACTGCTCAGCTCATTCTATTCCACTCATATTTAACTCACAGCCTGTATGTTGCCATTTCCTCTGCCTGAAATATTCATCTCCCTAATTCTCTCCCACGTCACCAACTGAGAAAGACTTCTTATTTATCTTAACCAAAGTAGTTATGCCTATCAATCTCTATCTCAGTCTCTTATTTATTCCCTTCATAACAAACTAATTACAAATGGTGGCTGCTTTATCTATTTTTTTCTGCTGCTTCCCTTTTTGTCAGTTTCTTCTACTTGAATACATGCTTCATGAGGGTCAGGACCTCATACGTCTTGTTTATCATTATTCTCCTAGTTACCGGTACAATGACTGGCATAAAATAGTTACTAGATATGGTGACAGAAGCAAGATAATGACAAATTCATTAAAAGTCCACAATAAAATGACTCCAGAATAAATTAATTTATCGCCTCTTATGTGTCAGCCATTGTGTTGTGGAGACAGAAATAAAAGACAAGTAAATACAGCATGGTGAACACCAGACAGAGGTGCACACAGGATGTGACAGGCAGACAAAGTGGGGCACCTGATCTAGAGTGGGGGGAGGTAAGTTACAAAAGGCTACACAGAGGAGTTTGATATTTCAGAGGATGTTTTAAGTCATCAAGTGAAGATATGGAGGAACGGCATTCCAAGTGGAGTAAAGAGAAAGTACCAATTTGAGAAGACACTGACTTTCCTGACTCTTCTCCATCGAACTCCTCCAGCTGGAAGGGTTTAAACCAGGGCTCTACTTGCTGTTCTAGATACTCTCTCCTTTCCTTAACCCCAAACTAGGCACATGTGCCACACTCGAAAATGTCATCTCATCCCAACTCTCTGCCTCCAGGAAATACCATCTTTATCTCGGGCACACCTACTTAAAAAGACATATCCAATCCACCTGTAAAATGCACAGATTTCAAGCAAAAGTGATAAGTTGGAATACATTCTCTGAGTACAAGTTTGCCACATTAACCTGAATGAGAAACTCACCTCAAAGATGATTGCTGCTGTGTCACAATACCACTTACTCCACATTCAGCAAAGGTGGAACTTCAATAACCCAGGACCTGTTGTCCAGGAACCTTTTGGAACTGTGTATTAATGACAGAGAAGGTTCTGAGGCTGTATCGTTAAAGTTGTTCTATCAAAACCTTTATGGTTAGGAAAAAAAAAAGCAGGTAAGTAGAGAGTAATAACCAGAATCTGAGCATAATCATCAGTTTCTAAGTGTCAGACCTGTGGATTTACATGTGTCTTTTCCGAGTTATGCTCAGTTAAGAACTTTAATACGATGTTTCTTTCCACCCTAAGGACTTGGAATTCTGCTTTAAAACACAAAAATTATAATTAGAAGGACCTTAAGAAATAATCTTGTTCATCCTTCATTTTATAATGGAGGAGACTAAAGACCAATATATCAAGACCATACATGTAATCAAGGTGTTTGTGATGGTTAATTTTATGTGTCAGCTTGATTGGGCCACAGGGTGCCCAGATATTTAGTCAAACACTATTCTAGGTGTGTCCGAGAGGGTATTTCTGGATGAGATTAACATATGAATGGGTAGAATGAATAAAACAGATCACACCCCTCCCAATGTGAGTGGGCCTCATCCAATCCATTGAAGGCCTGAGGAGAACAAAATGCTGAGTAAGAAAGAATCCTTTCTCTCTGCCTGACTGTTTTTGAGCTGGGATATGGTCTTCTCCTACCTTTCAAATTTAGACTTGGATTGGAACTTAGACTATCGACTCTCCTGATTCTCAGACCCTGGGACTCAATCTGGAACTATAGCATCAGCTCTCCTGGGTCTGAACTTTTCAGACTCCATAATTGCGTGAGCCAATTCCTTATAATAAATATTTACCTTTCTTTCTCTCTCTCTTTCTCTCTTTCTCTGCACACACACACATATACACACACATACACCCTACTGGTTCTGTTTCTCTGGCGAATCTTAACGAATACGTGTTGAACATCACCCCAAGAGAACCACTGCACCCTGCCCCCACAGCCTCCTCCAACGCTAACAGTCCTAGAGCTCCAGCTCAAACACCACACCATTAGCAGCATTTGCCACCCAGATCCCGCCATTTTCCTGTGTGACTCTGTGTCCAAATGGGAGGCCTGTCTAGAATCCTGTCTTCTCTTTTCTTTGACTTTTCCATCTCCATTAATCTTTCCTTTGTCTCTACTGCAACCAGATTCTCTTCTTCAAGTAAAATAGTACAATCCAACGTTCCACACTCCAAGAATAACCTTGTACCATTGCAGCTAGTTCACTAAATTACTCCCAGTGTTTTGCCTGCTTTTTGACCCATCTGTTAGCCCCCCTTCTGACTTCACTTCCATGCATATCTAGCTTCACTTCTATGGTCTTCTATAGAAAACCACCACTTGCCAGTATCCTAAACCTCTGTCCTTCCTTTACATCCCTGCCCCCTCCCCCCAGACTGTAACTCCAGTCACTTCAACTGTCATCTTTCTCCATGTTTGTACCCAGGCTGCTAATCGTTGCTAAAGAAAATCACACAACTATAAATCAATGATAATAGACGTTATCTGCATTCTCCACACTGCTCCACAAACATACAACGTTTCCTACTCGGCTGACTCTAAATTTCAATGGTAATTACTTCAAGATTTCTTCATCCTCCTCAGATATTTGATCCCTCTACATCTGAGTTCACTCTCAGAAAACTATTCATTTTCCTGCTTTATAGAAGATATGGAATCCATTGGACAGGAACTCCTTCAACTTTCTAACCAGTGGGTTGAACAGTGGCCCCAAAAAGATATGTCCAGGTCTTAAAACCTGTGAATGTGAGCTTATTTGGAAAAAGGATCTTCGCAGATGTAATTAAGTTAAGGATCTCAGGATGAGATAATCTTAGATTTAGGGTGAGCCATAATCTAAGGGCAGGTATCCTTATAAGAGCAAGGCAGAGAGATATCTGAGACACAGAGAAACCAGCCATGTGAAGACAGAGAGAGATTGGCGGTACGCATCCCCAAGCCAAGGAACCCCTTCAGAGGGAGTGAGACCTTGATGACACCTTAATTTTAAACTTATGGCTTCCAAAACTGTGAAAGAAATTTTTGTTGTTTTTAACCCACCCAATTTGTGATAATTTGTTATGGAATTCCTAGGAAACTAACAACGCTAATCAAGCTGACACTTACCTGCATCCATACCTTCCCCAACCCACTTCTCTTCAGTTACAGCAGCAAGGGTGGACACCTCCTATTTGAGCCTTCAGCTACGTTGTGGATCTCACAATAGGGCCTTGTGATTAATGGTACAAGTCACAAAGCAGATGCTTGGGTGTGAATCCCAGCTCGTCCACTTACTGTGTGGCCTTGGTTACTCACAGTACCTATCTGTGCTTCAGTTTCTTCATCTCAAAAAAATGGGATGATAACAATAGCACCTCTCTCAGAGAGACTGTGTAAGAGTTAAATGAGATAATGCTCTTAGGACAGTTCCTGCACAAAGCAGGGCACAATAAACTATTATTTTTCTATTATGTCTGGCTGCCTTCTTAGGGATTAAACTGTCTATTGACTACTCCCTCTCTTGATCCTTCAGCCTTTCTTTCTTATGGAATAATTTCCATGAGCATTTAAACATTCTCAACCATTCCCTTTCCAAAAAATAAAACAGCAATATCAAGCCCTTAATCATACCTCTCCCTCCAGCTCCCACTCCATCCCTAAACTCCATTTCAAAGCAAATATTCTAATTTTATGCACTCACTGCCTCCACTTCCTCACCCCTACTCACCTGTGAACTCCTTGAAATCGACTGTGTCCCTCTACTGGAGCTGCACTTGACAAGGCCACATTTTATTAAATTATAAAGACAACATCACTCCCTATCAGAAACATTTGACACTGTTGCATATGTGCCCTTTTCGAGAAACTTCTTTTCATTGGCTCTGGCACCGGCTCTCCTGGTTTTCTTCCTGCTTCTCTGACTGGTCTCGTTTGCTGGCTTCTCCCCCCTCTAACAATTCTATAAATGATGGGTTCCTCAGGGCTCCTTCTTAGCCATTCTTCTTCTCTCACTCCACATTCTATAAGACACCAACCACTCCCAAAATATCAATTTACTCCCAACAAACTGATCATTCCTGACTTGTATCTCTGGCCCAGATTTCTCTTCAGAGTTCCAGGCTCATATATCTAGCTGATCACTATTCATATCTACCTATACATCTTAGACATCTCAAATGCAGCATGTCTACAGGGGAAATACTCATCTTCCCTGGCCATTATGAGAATCTACTTCTTGTCCAGTATTCCCTGTCTCACTAAATGGCACCTCAATTCACCCCTTTGCTCAAGACAGAAAGCTAGGAGTCATCCTGGAGTCTTCTCTCTCCTTTACCTCTGACAATCAATTTCCAACAAGTCTTATCCATTCAACATCATATCTCTCAGATTCATTCACTTCTCTCCTTCTCTACTGCCCTAATATAAGCCAATGCCACAATGCACATACCTTCAAACTAATGTCCATTCTGGCTTCCCTCCAGCCCTTCTCCAAATTTCAGCTAGAATAATCTTTCCAAAATGTAAATCTAAGTGTAGTCACCTCTCCTCCCAACATACACACACTTAGAATATTTCATTGGCTGGTATTTGTTCTTACAATAAAATCCATAGGCGGGGGTTAGGAGGTGGGCAAAATGGGGAAAGGTGGTCCAAAGGCACAAACTTCCAGTTATAAAATAAATAAGTCCTGGGGATGTAATGTACAGCATGGTGACTATAGTTAATAATACTGTATTGTATATTTGAAAGTTGCTAAGAGAGTGTATCTTGAAAGTTCTTATCACAAGAAAATAAAAATTGTAACTATGTCTGGTGACAGATGTTAACTAGACTTATTGTAAAAAAAAAAAAAAAAAAAATCCCAAACACCTTAAAAAGGTTTATCAGCCCCTGCACATTCGGGTTCTCAACATTAGGCTTCTGTCCCATATTTTGCCTGGTGTCTTTTTGTTCTGTCCTTTCCTCGTGGCTTAACACCACTTCTTCCAGGAGGACCTCCACGACTTTCTAGCTTCCAGATATTCCCTGACGTTCTGTGTACTTCCCCTAGCAGAGAACTCACCAGAACTTGTTGGGATGACCTAATCAATGTCTGTTTTCCACACTACATGGCCAGCTCTGTAAGAACCAGAATCACACCCGTCTTGTTCTCCATATATGCCCAGGGCTTCTCAAAGCTCCTGACACACAGTAGGCACTTAATGAAGACTGGTTGAGTAAAGGGAAGAATGCTGCTTTTCTTGTGAATGACTCAGTACTTTAAATTGGCATTTCTCTAAGTTTCATACGAATCATGACTGAATTTGTATATGTGAAATGACCATAATTAAGAGTTATTGACTGAATTAAAGGAGAGGAAGCAATTAGAGTGATTTATCCCTGAACTCTCCCAAAGAGTAAGTTAATTTGGAGGAAAGGAGTTATTTAATGAAAACCTAGAAACTGGGAGAAGTTTAGTGGTGTGACTGAGAGACCTTGGAGAAAAAGTTTTAATGGACACTGTCCTCAGGTTAAGATAGACTATATTAAAAAAAATCATTTATAGCAGACTAGTTTCCTGAGGGGTCAGCTTGGAAACTATAAAGAAACATATGTTCTGGTCAAAGAATCTAAAGGAGAAGAATTTGGGATAGGAAGCGGGTGGACAACAAAATGCAAATTTGAGGGATTGCTAAATAAGACATCTCTTACTTTGGACAAAGTTGGTCTCTGTATCATGTATATGTTCTACGTCTTTAACCAACAATCTATTTCTTATTCGTGCCATTTCAGATAAATCTGAAATTTTATTCTTTTCTTTCGTCTATGGATCGTGGGTGAGGTTTACAGACAACAAATGCATTAAAATGAGATAGATAGTGGTCTTTGACCAAAATCAAGTCAGAAAAGAGCACATTTTAATGTTCCTGATTTGATACACAAATAAAGAGAGTAAAAGAGAATCTAAAAAATGAAACTCACATATCACGGAGGAAATGCTGTATGCAAAACACTGACTTTTCAGAGAAGAAAGGTTTTTGATTTTGCATTGGAAAAACCTGGCTGGAGATGTGGAGCAAGCTTTCCAGCAGGTGGCGCCCTGAACCAATTAATGAGAAACACAAGCCACAAAGTACTGCTAGAATAGCCACACCTACATTTTAAGAATTAAAATCACCTCCCTTTTGAGATATATGTATTCTAATCACACACTCAGGAGACTGTGGAATCCACGCCTCTGTAAAATACACATGTACGTGCACATAGACACATTCCTCCACTAGGGAATAGAGCAACAACACTATATTAAAAAGGCGCACATTAACAAGCTGGTGTACAAATATACATACATATGTACGTGAATTGAATCTGTTTCTCAGGGCCAATCCGTCTCCTCCAAATGGGTCTTTAACACCGTCTAGTAAATATTCCACATTTCTCTGCTATATTATCATTGTCTCTCTCTCCACAACAAGTAATCCAACTTTCTATGCTCTTTTCAAACATCCAACATCCTCTTTTTCCCAGTTATTCTCTGAAGATGACATGACAACTTAATTGAAAAGAAGGAGGAGGAGGAGGGTGGGGAGGAGGAGAGGAAGAAGTGCTACCTCCATCAGATGAAATTTTTGTTTCTTCCAGATGCCAAACGTGCAAATCTACATCTGCACACATCCTACCATCTCACCCTCTTTCCCTCCTACAGCAATAGAGGAGTGGTCCTCCAGCTTCCCAAAGTTAATCTCTTCACCAGCACTCTATATCCTATTTCCCTCCCACCTTCTCAGAAACCTTGGCAGTCATTTATGCTTTTTCCCTCTCTCTCTTGAATATCCAGACTCCTCTTCTCAATGATTTCCTTCCCACAGGGTTTCAAATAGGTCAAGTCTCTCCCACTGAAAAACAAAGAAAATGGTGGAGGTATAGAAACAAGTTGGCCATGAGTTGATCATTGTTGAAACTGAGTGATGGGTACATGAGGGTTCATAATACTATTCTAATTTATTTATGTTTGAAATTTTCCATAGTTAAAAGTTTTAAAATAAGAAAAACAAAAAAGATCTTCTTGTTTGGTTCCTCCTGCCTTCCAGCTCACCACCCTCTCCTCACCCCTTCTCAGCCAAACTTGTCAGACTTGCCTGTATGTATTCCCTCAATGTCGTCACCTCCCACTCCCTCTGCAGTCCACTCCAATCTGGTTTCTTGTCCTGATACACCATAGAAACCAAAACTCCCACCATTGACTTCGATGTCACTTAATCTAATGGATAGTTTTAATTATAATCGTTCATGACTTCTCAGAAGCATGTGGTGCTCCATCAAGTCCCTTCTTGAACACTCCCTTCCCTTGGCTTCGGAAGTATAATATTCTGATTTTCCTCCTTCCTCTCTTGCCACTACTTCTCTCTATACATATATTGTGCTATTAAACGCTGGAGTTCCTTTAGTTCATTCTTAGGCTCTTCTCACTCTACACTTTCTCCTAGGTGATCTCATTCATACTTTCGATTTCAAATTCCATGAACATGCAGATGACTCCCAAAATCAAACCACCAGTTCAGACTCTGATCCAGCTCTCAACTTCAGACATACTTGATGTCTCCTCTTGGAAATCCCAAAATCACCTCAAAATTAGAAGCTCAAAGCTGAACTCACCATTTTATCCCTCAAACCTGGTCTTCTTCCAGTGTTTCCTATCTTGGTCAATGGTATGCAAGCCAGAAATCTTGGAGCCATTCTTGACAACTCCTTCCTCTTTGAACCACTTCTAATCCACCACCAAATCCTGTAGATTTCAGCCTACAGATATCTCTGAAACCCATCTTCTTCTCTCTATCCCTACCATTACCACCACCACCACCATCATCATCCCCCTTATCCAAGTGAACATCACTTCTCACAACAACTATGGGTAGTAACTGCTAATTCAGCTCCAGCCTCTATCCCTGGCACCCTTCCACTCTGTTCTCTGAGCAGCAGCTGGAGTAATCTTTCTAAAATGCAAATCTAATCATGTTATTCTCTGGCTTAAAACCCTTCACTGGTTTCCTCTTGTTTTTCACATAAGGACAAAACCCCCTACAGTTACTACAAGGCCCTATGGGGTCAGCCTCCTGATTTTCTCTCCAATTTCATTTCACGCCACCTTTGGCTTTGCTCTCTGTGGTCAAACCACATTCGCTTTTCAGTCCTTTGTTCTCTCTCCCGCAGACCTTTCTGCCCCCTGTTTCTCTGTCTGGAAAGCTCTTTCTTTCATTCTTTGCTTCATTATTTCCTACTGATCTTACAGACTCAAGTCAAGAGACTCTTCCTGGAAGCAGCTTTCTTGGCCTTTCTGAAGAGGTCAGCTCCCCCTGCCATAAACTTTCTTTCCTCCATGGATCTCTCCTCCATTCACAGTTGCAATTTCACACGTTGTTGTGTGATAATCTGTCTCTTTTTGCTCATCACTGTACCCCAGTACCTAGTTCAATGCTTAGCACATAGTGGGTACTAAATAAACACTTGTTGAATGAGTAAATGAATTAATGCTTATTCTCCGTTAGGTTTCTATCTACTTAAGCTGTCTCTAGACTATCTCCCCCTTCATCTCTAAGTGGATACTCAGTGGTCACAAATTCATTTTTATATATATTTGTGCTTTTATAACTAGACTATGCCAGGCACCCATAAGTGGGGCTTGCCAGGCATCACTTTTACTATATGATCTGGGGTGGATAATTATTTTTGTACTTAAAAAATGCAGATATAATGAAACAGAACCCAAATTTGTACTAGAATGTAGCATAAAGTATAAGACTTCAAAGAAATATTGTATTTGGCAAAGGCCACTTTAGCTCTGCTTCCTGTCACCTGGGGGTAAGCAACCACTCTCCTCAGCTGTTAGGGGCACACTTAAGTACAAAAATTAAAAAGCACTGTTAGAAATTTGTGCATGACTAGAAAAGAAAAAAGTTTCATATTCTTTCAAAATAAACATAATTGGTTCTAAATTATCTGCTATTTTAGATGGTATCATTTCCCTCTTCAAAAGTGGCCTATAGATGTAGCAAAAGGAAGAAAAGATTACGGGTTGTTGGTGATTCCCAGATGATGCTCCTCTGAGATGCAGGACTGAGCTGGGTCCACAGCAGGGAATACTCCCATAAAAGGCCCAGGCCAGGAACACAGAAGCCAAGCTCTGGTCTCCTCTCTCCTCTAAGCTCCCCAGGAGCTTGTCTTTAGTCTCATCCCACCTTCTCTAGATAGACACACTTGCCCTCATCTGGGTTTTAAAGCCCTGCATTGCTCCTAGCAGAAAAGGTTTCACATGACCCTCTCCACAGGGCCTGTGCAACCTTGTTCCCAATACTGGACTAAAGATTCCTGCAAGGCTTCTATGCTCATAGCCCCAGAGAGAAATTCAGGGCTCCCACAATGACCACAGGGGAGAGAAAGTACCCCTGGAGAGTAACTACTATTGAAGATATATTATGCATTTCTTACTTTCCCTGGCACTTCACTATGCCCAAGCATTTTTAAGGGACAGAAACAGGTGGTCCATGGCTAAGTCTCCAATCCCCACACATGATCTCCAAGAAACTAGCTTGATGCAAGCAGTCTGAAGAAGACTGGTTGAAAAACCTGTCCATAAATAAAGGAAGCTAGCATTTGCTTTTGCACCTACTATGTATCTAACTATCCAGACACGTTTACATTTTACCTTATTTAATTCTAGGTATTTGGTTCATTTTCTAGATAAGGAAATCAAGGCTCAAGAGACCTGGCGCATGCACAACACCATACAATAAGTCAACAGCAGGCCTGCCAATTCTAACACAGGATGATCTCCATGTCATGGGAATGACTTCTGTGTCATTCCCATGCAGTTGCTTCCTCCACTGTGCTCATGTTTTCAACTTCTCTCATCATAACACTCCATGTCTCACCATGCATTCTCTGGATGGAACCATCACAGAACAACACTACCATTACAGAAGCAAAATGATCCAACTTCCATGGAGGACCCAGAGAAGTTTAAAGATATTCTGTTCCATTATAATCACAGAAACTACTAAGGACATAAACACTGCAATAGCGTTTGGGGTAGTAAGTTTCATTTGCTATGGCATTTAAATACAAACAAAATGAACATTTTCGATAGTAGGTGACAACCACTGTAATGACAATAAGTAAAAATAACTAGTTCCCAGACAAAATATAAATCATCCATGCCAGGTCAGCTCTCCAGAGATGATAAACCACTTTTGTAGGTGGACATTGTTATAAAACCCTCCACTTCTAGTGGTACCGGCACCATCACGTGGGAACCACAGTGCCACACTCTGCTGCTTCTAAACGGCTTTGGGTCCAGCAGACATGCAAATGTGCCCCTGGCTTCATCCCTGTCTATTCTCTACCAATAGCCAAAATTAGCCTTTAATACATAAATCAGATTCCTTCACTCCTCTGCTCAAATCCACCAATGGTTTTCATTAACATGAAGGAAAGCCTGACCTATGAGCCTTATGTCAGCGCTTACCAGTGGGTCTGGAATTGCCCCTAGGAAGTGGTTTGAAAATTTGATGGAGTAATTTTTGTTTTTATAATGACTGGGGACCATTACAAGCTGCAGAGAGGAAGGGTACTTGGGATTCGTTTGTGCTGCAAAGTGTAGGTGCATCTCACACAAAGAAGACTTGTCCCCTGTTGTGCGCTTCTCTTGAATGACCTATGGAAAACCTAGTTGTTGATATCTGAGCCAAGAGTCTAACTCATTTTTACATATAAATACAGAGAGTTTTCTACATGGTATACAACTGCCTAAAATTTTCATGAATGCAAAATACTGCATACTTCGCAAGAAGATTTAATGTGTTTTAACCATAAATTTATCAAGAAGTGTTCACCAGTTTGGAAAATCACAACACTGCTGGTAAATGACATCCCTCACGATATTTAAGTCAGCCATGCAGCACACCTACATTGGTCTGCATACACAGCTGTCGCATTGAAGGTGATTCTTCATATAGATATAAGACTGCCAGTATTATGTATTAAAATGTATATTATTTATTACAACTGTATTTCCTTTTATTTCTCTCTTATATTACAACTAGGATATTATATTGATTTGCTTTAATCATGTGTGTGGGAAGGTTATATTACCTATGAATTTCATTAAAGGATAGTAAAGGAGAAGTGAGACAATACTAGACTCATTACACAAAGCAGAGTTGAACGACAGTGCTGAGAACATTGTCCTATATGACATGCTTATATTAATCTCTGAACCTAACTGTCTCCATCACTCCTTCCACTCTGACCACAGTGACCTTTGCACTTTCCCTCAAAACCACCAAGCTCATGCCCACCTCAGGGTCTCTGCTCTTGCTATTTCTCTGTTTGAAATGCCCATCTTCTAGATCTCATTGATCTCTCTTGCTTCATTCATTCTTCACACAAATGTCACCTCTTGAGAACGTCTTCTGTGACCACTATGCTTCACATTGCTCTGCCTCTTATCATCAGTTAAGTTCCTCCAGCATATATCTCTACCTACAATTCTGTTATAATTATTATTTACCTATCTATGCTTTATCTCTGCCATGGGAATATGCACTCCATGACAGAGGTGAGCAATGCTATTTTGGATCCCAGTGCCTGGAACATGGAAAGTGGCACAAAGTGGGCACTTGATGAATATTTGTAAAGGGAATGAATTAATTCATGGAGATATTGCCTGTGTTCCTGATCCCTAGGAGCTATGTTTCTCTTTCCTGTCTACATAATTTATAGCCACTCTAAGTCAGCATTAATTCTTTCAGATATATCTATCAAATGCCTACCATATTTCAGGCACTGAGAACACAATAATAAATAAGACATATGCTGCCCCCATACTGTGTAATTAACGATCACCTCCAGCACCTCTGAAACATTTGAGCCCCACAGTGAAGTGAATTATAAAAACACCACCTATTTCGATTTTATTTTCTGCATATATTTAAAATGCAGTAATTATGATATTCATAAATTGGAGTTATCACTCATATATTAAGAAGAAAGCTGTTATCACATATAGAGGAATTTTTACCAATGTGGAAAATCTTGCCCCAGTCCTGGTAATGTAACTTCTTCAAGTCCCCAAAACACCACCCCTCAGACACTGAGGGAGCTGAAGGCTGGGTGATGTTTGCATAAGTGGAAGCTTCTAGTTCCCTTAAGTGGTGTAGCCAGCAAGGACCTCGAGGTACCTGACTGAGATGAAGCCCCCAGCTAAGGCACAGAGGAACCAATAGACCTCAGAAGGACTCCACCAGCTAGAAAAGCCCAATCTATCCTCTTTCTTAGGGCAGCACAAGCCAGCATCAGCCCCAGCCGATGGCATACGGCCACCCTGGATGTTCCAGACAGGGGCTGACCATTCAGACCTTTCATTTCCCCACTTTGTTGTCAGGCACCTTTCCCACATGCTGAGGAAACGGACGAAAGCAACTCAAATGCTAACATAGCCTATATATTTGTACAGAACTGTACAATAGACTTTCTCATTCATTTTCACTTTTGGAGGATAGATAATACAACCTGGTTTTTATAAATAAGTAAATTAAAGTTCAGAGAGGTTTAGCAACTTGGCAAAACTGCAACGTAAATCAAGGTCTTCTGATTCCAAGTTAGAAAATGGAAATGACTGGCTAAAATCAGATTTGGGGGATTATTTGTGTTTTAATTCTCTGGTATAGAATTTCACCTAAGGAGCTGGCTACATTGCACCCTGATCGAACATTTGAACAAATCTCAGTTCAATGTCCACTTGGGCACACATCCTCTCCCAGTTCCCACTCCAGAGTCCCGGCCCCCACAATTTCATGAAGCCTTTATTCCTAGAAAGCTTCTAGAATTGAGCAAACCTTAGAGTGGGCGCATAACGAACCTATACCCTTGCCTGACTTTTAACAGTGATAGAGGGACAACCTCCTTACTTCTAAGAACTGTTACTACTGAATGGCCTCACTGCAACAGAATGATGCAGGGGGAACTAGAAAGATGTAGTATTCTGGATATGTTTGAAAAATGTGTCATGCCCCTTCCCTAAACAACCACCATCCTCCCCACCCCACACACACGCACCAACTCTTCCTTTCAGGCCAGAGCCTAAAGCAAAAATATCTAGGAGAGGCTGAGCTAACAATAAAAGAAAGGCTCCCGAAGGGTCTGCTCAAGAATTTCTAGTCCACACCAGTATCCTCCAAAGAGCATATTCATGGGGCTGGCAGGGGATAGTTAATATCTGAATTGACGTTCCACCAAGGTAACTCAGAAAGCGAAGGTTATGTTGTCTCTTACTGCAAGAATTTTAAGTCCCTTTAAAGTACTGTACTACTTCAAAGAATTTCCAGAGTTTCAATTTGCTACAAATGTGCACATGTCCTAAAGGCAAAAAACATCAGTCTCCCCCTAGAGTCCTCCTTTTTGCCCTATCAAATCCCACCTCTTGGCACGGTTTGGTTAAACCTTGTGTGGATTCTCTCCCCTCACCACACACCAGCTTCCTTAGAGAGCAAGTGCATGGCTGGCTGTGTCCTCTAGTCGCCCCTCCAGAGCCCCACCTGGGAGAGATGCTGACTCCCCAGCAGCCGGAGGAGAGGTGTGTCTTCTCAGGTTTCGTGGGTTCACCTGAGGTGGAGGTCAGTTCCTGGCATGGGTGGCTCCCTCAAGCTAATAGGCCAGAGGCCGCAATAGGCAAGGGAGACAGAGCCAGACCAGCCCAAAATAGAAACCCAAGCTACCTCCCAATCGGACCAAGCTCCCAATCTTACTGAATGTGGCCCATTAGATGAGACAGGGAGAGAGAGCAGAAGCGAATGCAGGATGAGAGAGGTGGTAAGAAGAGAGCTTGCTGGAAACTGGGAATTATCAATATATCATTCAGATACAACCCTGAAACCTTGTCCTGCAAGCAGGAAAGGCTACAAATTTTTCACAGTAAAGAGCATTTAAGTATAAGAACTTTGAGTTTCTGGGGACAAGTTTCATCCACCACTGGTAGTTAGTATGCTGCTGTGTAGTTTATTTCACTGAGACAAAGAGCAATGATTACATCTCTCCTTGTAGATGAGGAAGTGAGTGATGAGCTTTAACACAAAAAGCCCAGACAGGAATGTGAAAGTATAGCTGACAAAGACAGTGCAAGAAATCACCCCCTCATGCCCCATTCCATCTCTTGACCCACCTTGGTCAAGGTGGGTGTTACCTTGGAGGACAACTGGACATTTCCTCATCAGCATATGGGACAGTCTGCCTTTTTGTATTCTCAGAGGTAAAAGGAGGGAACCACAGTGGTCCCAGAACCTGTGGCCCGGCATCTCGGTCACTATGTGCCAATGATTTCCCTATGAAGCAAAGAATTCAAAGGCTGTGTCAGTCGGGCTGAGCAGAGAGATGCAGCAGATATCTGAGCCTTTGCTAGACAATGAAAATCAGTAAGGGAGGAACAGAGAAAGATTGAAGAGGGAGGGAAGGGAAAAGGAGAGGTGGTCCAGGATTCCCAAAGAAAGAGGTTGCATTTCTCTTCCCCAGAGTCTCCAGGGAGGGATAAATATAATTATCAACCTAGCATGACAGCATACAAAATAAAAGAGGCACCTGCCAGGTGACCATCTCTGCCGGGACTCGAACCCGGAACCTCTGGATTAGAAGTCCAGCGCGCTCGTCCATTGCGCCACAGAGACCTCACCACACACACAGCATCAGCACCAGAACTGAAAAAGCACATACCTTCTGCATCACCGAGCCATCTCAGCATCCTGCTCTCTGAGCGGTGGGGGGACAGGGACAGCTGGAAAATCTGGAGTGGAGATCCACCAGCCGGCTCCATCAAAGCTTTTCTCACTACTGTGGGTCCTGGGGGTCCTCAGAGGACCGGAGGAATGTGACAGTGGTCATTTTCCTAGTCCCAGAATCTCTTATGGAGTAGGACAGAGCTAGAGCCTTTGCTCTTCTTTCCTCTCTATCCCTAAGGGAGGATACGGAAAAAGTCTCTCTCTCCATTCTCATGCTAATTAAGCAGAGTGCACCCAGCCCAGTAGAGAAAACAGAAGCCATCTCTACCTCCACCCCCTCTCCCTTACTGTGGTTTCATCCCAGTCCCGCTATTCTCAGACAGGGGCTGGGCAAAGCTTGAGGATTCAGGAAAACCCTCGATCCCGGAGACAAAGGAGCTGCTTCTGTAAGAAAACAGTGTGATCCGCGGCAGAGACCGGGAGGGAAGCTGGGCTCCGGGAGACTGGTCCACCTCTCAGCTTTGAAAGCTGTTATCTGTCAAGCCTAGGAAAGAGATCCCGGGAGTCTGATGTGATGTTCCTTCAGCATCTTCACTAGAATTAAGGATGGGGGAGGAGATGGAGCAGTGGTGAGTGTGTGTGTGTATGCATGCGTGTGTGAGAAAGAGAGAGAGTGTGTGTGTGTGTACATATAGGGAGGAGAGTGAGAACGTCAGCTCCCTAATGAATTACAGATGGTCCTCAGACAGCCCTTGTGAATAACCTGCTTCCCTTCCCTCGACCTTCCCTAGCTCTAAATCTCTGCCATTCTTTCCTCCCAGGGCTGCCTAATTTAAAGCATGAGGATTTCTCAGCTGTGTGGGCTTGCTAGAGGCATCCTAGGACAAGCAAACCGACCAGCCCTCCATAACCATATATAAAGGCTTCCATACCCAGCCAAGATCCAAGAAAACAGCCCCTATTTTCAAAAGCCTCCTAGAGAAGACAATTCCATAATCACTGTTAGTTGTAGTTTCCACTATGCCAGTTCTTCTGAATGTCTAACCTAAGTCCTTCCTACCTCACCTTCAGCTCATTTTCTCCCATTTGATTCCTAGACACATCAGGGGACAATTGGCCTCTATGCTCCCAATGATAGTCCATTGATTTAAAGACTGTGATTCAGCGTTCACCAGCCCACTCCCACTCAAAAGGTTATAATAAAAGCAAAGCTGGCTCAGACTCCCTCCTCCTCCCTCAGCATGTGCTTCTACAGCCCCCAGCTCTGGATACTACCAACTGACTCCGATCATAACTCAAGATAGTTCTTTGTAACCTGTGAGACCAGGTGATGGCCAAGTGAAGAGCAATATGACAATATGAAGTGCTTAGACTGGAAGATCTTTAAGGGCCCTTCTAACTCTGAGATAGTTGCAATATCTCATACTTCCCTACCCTTCATATAGCCCCAAGAATGAGATCTGGGAGAGAATGGGCCCAGGATGATTCAGTCAGGTTGGAATATAAGGAGAAGACTAACACCTACGCAAAAGCAGCCACTCCAACCAAGCTTGCCTGCCCTCTAGGACCTAGCGATAGGAGCTCAGAAAAGTGAAACTGATGGTTTATGTAATAAACCTAAAGTAAGGGGGCACAGCATAGGCCTTTCTTAACACATTTATCTTAGACTACTCCAAGAATCTGACACAGAGAACTCGATGCTGGCCAAAGACTGTTTTACTTTCAGTGGCTGGTAACAAGGTGCTAGTCAAGGAACTAGTCAGGAGGTCCACGTGTCTGTAAAGGGAAGTTCAACCCCACAGGCCAGCCATGAACCACTTGGGTATAAGGAAAAGAAGAGCCTAGGTTCTCAGGACACTTCCCACCAGGCTCAGTCAATGTTCTCTTAGACACAGACACATACCCTCTGCTTTTCACAAGGATATTGTCCTATACCCAAGTTTTGCCCAAAGCTTCTCTGCCTCTTAAGAGATCATGGTTCTCCACAATCTGAATGAAGAGTCTCAGCTCTCCAACTCCCTCCAGAAGCTTCATTCAACGCAATGTTCTCACTTGGCACTGGGGATACAAAGATGAGAGATAAAGAATGACACGGTGCCACCCTCAAGGATCCTGTAGGCAAATTCCAGTGTAGGAACTACTCTATAAGACATATGGAAGACAAGAAGGAATCAATCTTATTGTCCACCAAATAATCAGTCAATTTTCCAAGTTCACACAAAGACCATAAGCTGGAAGCAGAAAAATCCAAAGTCAATAGCAAGCTGTGCAGCTTACTTTCTTCAAAACTCTGAGAAAATTACTTAACTTCTCAATCCTCCATTTCCTCATTATAAACTGGGGGCAATAATAAATGCTCTTGATAAAGATTAACTGAGACTTCACAGTGCAAGGCATTGTCCCTTCCTTCCCCTGTTTTATGAGTCACATTTCTTGACTCTATTGCCTGGGTGGCCTCCTTCCTCTTGAGTACCTTCCCTTTATCTTCCCCTCACCCCCACAGAAATCTTGCCATTCTACCAAAAAACACCTCTCACTCAACAAGAGTCTTTCCAGGACCTCTTACACTTATAATCTATATCAACAAAAATACTCTGGACTTTGTCTAAGGGCTTTTTTCAAATCAGAGATGTCTCTCTGACATCTCTCATTTCACTTTATTATCCACAAATCAGGTGAAGCTTCTTGATAAGTGTGAATAATATCTCTAAACTAGGTGTTTAATTTAAAAATAACGAGGGAAACAGTCAAAGAAAGTGACAGTTTTAAAGGGCAGGAAAGATGAGGTTGAGCCATACAAAAAGATTGAAGACAGTACATCATTTTTGTCTTTTAAACTAGATATACGTCATTCGTGTTTATGTAAACCCTTAAGAAGATAAGTACATTCCCCTTCTAAAAAAATTTCCGTACTGATCTAATTCTCCAAAGATTTGTGACTCAAACATTACTCATGCCTCTAATTGAATACCACTCTTTGACCCCACAGTCAAACTGGTGATGCTCATATATTATTTCATTCATAAAGCGTTGCTGGGATATGTATGATAAATGCCAAAAAATTTCCCCATTGTCCCAGAAACAAATACAATAAATTCCACGTCCTACTGTGGTCCTACTCACTAAGGTCCTACTTATCTTTAGCTTCCCTAAAGGCATCTTTACCAACTAGTCCATGTTTTAAATGCTAAGGGATATTAGATGGAGTAAGACAGTGAAATAGTCATTTGGATAACACAGACTTTATCCACTATACTTTCATCTCTCAGTCCCTACAATGTCCTAAACCTTATTAATTCACATCTGTTGTGGACATATCCTCTAGAAGTGGTTTCCATGGACTGTCTTCTAGTGTCCCTAATTATTATCAGCTCCTTCTTACTATTTCACCCCTTAGCAATCAGCCCACCACATTCCTCCTGTCAGCACCTCCCAGGGAGGTTGAAAAAGATGTTTTGCAAAGTTAGGCCTATGGTGCTAGACCCACTCTGCAAAACTAATAGATGTTCAGCTCTTAACTCCCTACCTCTTAAAGAAGGGCAACATGAACACACCTATAAGGCAAAGGCCCTTCAATTCTTTTCCAGATATTTCATCCTTGTGGGGTCTTGCCCCATGCTCATTTTTCTATTCCTCTCATGCATTTTTCTAACCCATCATAATGAAGCATTTGTGTTCCTAAAGCCTCTGTTTCCTTCCTTCCTTAGCCAATGACCCAGACTACAGATTGCTTATTCCCTCCCCATCTTCTTTCCTATCCTTTAAGCAGGAAGAATTGAGATAATTCAGGTAACAATTGAGCCTGAGAATTAAGCCAAAGGAGGACAAATACAGAGCAAATTTTGCTTTAATCATCACATCTAACTTTCAGAAACCATTCCAGGTCTAGCCCAGTCCAACTGAGTTACCCAGGCCTCTCAAGCCTCCCCACAAGTAGACGTAGAGCCAATCTATTTCAACAATTGGCTAGTCAAGGTCACAATGGAGTCCATTCAGAGGTCAAGCCCCTAAGGGAGTCTTAGGAATGGTGAAGAATCTGGAGACAGACTCTCCCTTTCCTTTCTGCCTCTATCTCCCACCTCTCTCAGCCTTCTCTAAGTAACTGTCTCGAGAATTCTAGAGAGTGTGTCTCCAAGGATGTGATTTCTCTGTTTGGTCAAGAAGGATGAGGAAGCTAGCAGTGTTTAACAAAAGGAGAGGAAGCGGGCCGTCATGTCCTACCAGATCTTTCTGGGAATTTGTAGGGAAACATTTTCTCTGCTTCACCTAGGTTCTCAAAAAAATGAATTAATTTCTCATGTTACCTCTCTAGTTCAACTCCCTTTCCCCTCTTTAGAATCCGGGCTCTCTAGACCTCCAGTGCTAACCCCAAGCCATCGCCCTCTTGTGTGTTCAGTACTAACTCCCCAGTCCTGTCTCCTTACTGTTTCTTCTTGTCATTTCTATCAATTACTCCTTCTTCCTCAAGGTACATTACCCTTAGTCATGTCCTGATTTAAAATGCTCCTTCTCCTGCTGCGGCGGCCCGGGGTTTGCCAGTTTGGATCCCGGGCGCGTACCGACGCACTGCTTGGCAAGCCATGCTGTGGCGGCGTCCCATATAAAGTGGAGGAAGATGGGCACGGATGTTAGCCCAGGGCCAGTCTTCCTCAGCAAAAATAGAGGAGGACTGGCAGATGTTAGCACAGGGCTGATCGCCTCACAAAAAAAAATTAATAAATAAACTAAAATAAAATGCCCCTTCTCCCTCTGTGCGCACCTCTCCTCATTCACATTCATTTCACTTCTCTCCACATTCTGCAGCTGGCATTCCCTAATCCTTTCCCATCCAGTCCCTATCCTCTGCAATGCTCAATTTCTTAGCCATATCTACATTTGTTCTCATCTAGGATCTATCTATTCCAAACAGTATTGCCCAAACTCACTGTTCCTGGTCTCCCCTAGATTCAGTCCACTGCTCCTCTCTGTCTCTGGCCCCCTTGGCCATCATCCTTAAGGCTCTCTGAGTTTCCCAGGCCTCCAAGCTCCTCTAGCATCACCCTCGATCATTATACTCTGTCATTTGGCTCCAGAGTCTTGGTATTGTCATTCCTTCATCCTCACGCCCTTTTTTTCCTTTCTCCAGATTTCATTCTCCACACCTCTTTACTTTCCCCCCATCCTTTTAGTCCAGATCTCTCCTCCTTCTTAAATCTTCAATCTATAGTACCTGTTCTGCTGAATCTCCTTCCACCCGGTCCATAGGGCACCAGATTCCTGAGGGTTGTCCAGAATGACTTGCTCCTTCCCTTCTTCCCCATGTTCACCTCCAGACATCCTGCTCTACAATACACTTGTGTCTGTTTTACTTCTTTGCCTGGGACTCTATGCACCACCGGCTTTACAACTGGGAGGCCCTGAAAAGGGCCCTGCTAATCCCCATGGCATTGAGTTACCATGGGGATGGGCTGGCAACCAGGCTCCTTAACCTTCACAGTGTCCACGGGGCCTCTGGTCCTTAAAGGGCCAGATACTCTAGGCCAGAGGCCAAAAAATTAGAAGATGGATCCTTAAAGGGTCAATGATTCTATGGTCATTGGCCAAAGGATTCAAGAACCTTGGTTTTGCCTAATATTAGGAGTAAACTGGGCTTTCTTCATCTTTCTCCTACCTCAGCTCCACTTCCCATTCAGTCTGGCAGGAACCTTGAGATGAACATAGGAAAGCAGACTCCACAATGGCAAGAGAAGAAAGATGTTTATCTTTTACAATGCAACGGTTTAATTAAACAAAAAAGTGACCATGAAAGTTTCAATCACAGGAACTAAAGTTGTCCTTACACGAGGACCTTCTGTCTGACAAATCATAGCAAGGTCTATACATAGTTTATCCTTACACAATAGTCGGTCATTGCCTAAACAGGACCGGCCCTACTAAAGCCTGTCGTAAAGAGCATTCAGTCCCCACACTGAAAATAGGGTCAAGGGGAAGTACTTTACCTTGAGTAATCCAGATAATCTCCTGCAGGCTCAGATTCTCCTCCTTTAAAAGCTGGTAGCTGAATTTCCAAGGTCCTTCCTCACACTATCTGTCTATGATTCTAAGAAACAGTATTAACAGTAGTCATAATGATGATAAAAGTATTTTGAATTCTTTATCTCATTTTATCATCAGAACTATGCTAGATGGTGGAAAGAATGATTATCATTACCCTCCTTTTACAAAGAAAAACCTTGATCAAAGACATTAAGTGGCTTGCCCAGTCACTCAACTCGGAAGTAGGGGGGTGGAGGAGAGCCATTGGTGCAGTGTTCTAACCTCTGTCACCGCTCCAGGCAGGCCTCCACGGAAGGTTCCTGCTGAGTGGCATAGGATCCCCATTAAGATTTTGTCCCAGGAAGTGAGATACTGAGACCTTTCCCCACAAGTCTCTTCTCTGCCTTTGCAATTGTAGGGTGGTGCCCCAGGGATAGGACAGGAGGGCCAGGAAGGTATGGGAAGGGCCACAGGTGGAGTAAAAAGCTATGGTTTTTAGAAGACAGAAAGAGCAGCATTTGGTAAGGGAGCTCTCTATGGTCTGCACTTCAGTGGTTCCTTCTTTCAGTTACCTCAAGTTAAAATATAAGAAACAGGTCCAGACAAATAAAATGACGGCTACTCATTCACAAAGCTGGTACTCAATTCCAGGTTTTCTGACTCCTACTTTAGTGCTCTTTTACTCCACCATAGTATTGCCAAATCACTCCTGAATCCCCAATATAGTCTCTCCACAGAGTGTGGGGAAGGAGAGGGAGGGAGAGAGCAAAACGCTTAGTATTCTGTCTTAACTGACAAATCAGAAAATTAAAAGAATCAAATAACTCTTCCCTTCCTGGAATCAGTGACTGCTCAAAATGGAAAATGATTTTAAGATAATTGTCTCATTTTTACCTTTGTGCATCAGTTGAATCTTTACCACATGCTTTTATTACTTTTAGAAATTTTAAAAAATTAGTTTGAAGATTAAGTTGATAATGCTAAGTGAGTGAATGTTTGCTCTTTATTTTCTATATTTCTGTAGTCTATAATTTTTGTCAACCCTCTCCATCTGTAATTACACAGATTAGTAAACTCATGCCCATAGGAATTAAATTACTTATCCAATATTACAAAAATAGACTAACCATTACGGTCCAATTGGAAAACTACAGACTTTAAAGTCAGGATTGACCAAGGTTTGAATCCCAGCTCCACAACGTACCATGTGATGATGGGCACCTAAGGGCACCTACATGAATCTTTGAGGCTCAAATTACTCATCTGATTTTAAAGATTCACTCAAGTAATAATGCCTACCTTGTAAGGTCATTATAAGGAATAAATGAGATAAAGGAAGAGAAAATCCTTAGTAGACTAGTGCCTGGCAGTCTCTCTTTTCACAGAGAATAGGTTATGCTCAGTCTGTCTTCTCTTACTCCCCTCATTCCTCAGCTGACTTTAGCTTACTTAATGCTAAAATGTCCTCGCTAAAGTCACTAACGGCCTCCCAATCATAAAATTCAATATCTCACTTCACTTTTCTGCAGCATTTCACTAGTGACCACACTTTCGTTCTTGAAAACGTTCACTCCTCTGGTTTCTGTGACACAGGACTCTCTTCTAACTTGCCTCCTATTTCTCAGCCCCTCCTTTCAGTCTCCTTCACCAGCCCCTCCTCTTCCTTCTTAAATATCAGTGTTCCAAAGAGCAGCATTTATCAGACTGCCAGTACGATGTTAGCAGCATTTTTATATTATTAAATAGAAGAGAAGAGAACTGATGGGATAGGATACTGCAGAACAGGATAAAAAAGAAAATAGCAGAAGGCATCACCCTCTAATTAGACCATGTGTTGGTTCATGAATTTTTTTTCAGTTACATGTACATATATTTGTGTGCACATGTGTGTTCTAGGTCATAATAAAAAATTAATGAATTTCTTTTGTGGGTTGTGATCAAAAACATTGCTCTCAATTGTGCTTGGCTCTCTTCTCTTATATTTTCTCCCTGAAGGATCTTAAATAGCACCATAGCACATACTACCAACTATGAGCTGAAAACTCCCATATCCATATCTTAAAACTAGACATCTCACCTGAAAGCCAGTTTGGTATTTCAGATGCCTTTAGATAACCATCCCTATATGACTCACAGGCCTCTCAATTGTAAAATGTACAAATCTGAACTTATATTTCACCATAAATCTTCTGCTCTTCGTAATCCACTAGTTTAGTTAACAGTAGCACCAACCAACTACTCATTTATTAATGTATTTATTTCTCATACCCACAAACACACACTATATCAAGAAATGTGCTAGGCACTGGAGACACAAAGATAATGAAGACGCCATATCTGCCCGTGATAAAGTCACAGTCAGAAGCAGAAAATAAACAGAATCATAAAACAAAGTTGCCCAACTGTAGAGATACATCCAGCATGCTACAGAATCAAAGAATATGGGCAAACAAACACACTCTGGGGGGTCTAAGGAGGTTTTCTGGAGCTACAGACCTAAGCTGAGGTTTAAAGGAAGAACAGTTGTGAACCTGAGCAAAAAAGAGGTTAGGGTGCAAAGGGTGTGCATGTGTGTGTGTGCATGCGTGTGTGTGTTGGGGAAACTGAGGAAGAAAGGCACTCTAAGAAGTGGGGACAGCATGAACAAAGATACAGCCAAAAAGCATTTTGTCTGTGTAAGAAACTACAAGAAATGAGGGGATGCTGAGGTCCAAAGTTCCAGGCAGGGAGTGACAAAGAATGTGGCTGGAAAGACCAGACCATGGAGACCTTCATATGCTGTGTTAAAGGCCTTCGATTTTAACCCTGCAGGAGATGCAGAGGCAGTCAAGGGTTTTAAGTAAAGGAGAACTGTGATTTGACTTGCATTTTAGATAGATCATTCTGGTTGCTGTATGGTGGGTAATTTCAAGAGGACACAGTGAGGGGGCTTCTGCAGTCGTCAAGGTCAATTACAAGGGAGATCTGGACCCCAGGAATAGAACTGGCTAAACAATAGGAAATTGAAAGGAGAAGATTAATTTGATAAAAACAATATTGGGAAGACAGAACTGGTCATCCAGTCACTTAAGCTAGAAACCTAGAAACCTGGAGTCTGTCAAGACTCCTTCCCTCACTTTTATCCTCCAAATTCAATCAGCTACTGAGTTCTATCAATGCTGCCTCTTTACTAGCTCTCAAATCTATCCTTCCCTGTTCATTCTCGTTGCTTTTGGCTTAGTCCAGATTGTTCATCCTTTGCAACGAGGGCTGCTTGAATATTTAAAATTTTTTTTTTCTTATTGAAGTAACACTGGTTTACAATATTATATAAATTTCAGTTGTACATCATAATATTTCGAATTTAACATACAATGGAGAAAGGAAAGTCTCTTTGATAAATGGTGTTGGAAAAACTGAACAGCTACATACAAAAAAAAATTAAAGTCGGGGCCGGCCCAGGGGCTCAAGTGGTTAAGTGCATGCGCTCCGCTGCGGCAGCCGGGGGTTCGCCCGTTGGGATCCCGTGCGCGCATCAAGGCACCGTTTGTCGAGCCATGCTGTGGCGGCGTCCCATATAAAGTAGAGGAAGATGGGCACGGATGTTAGCTCAGGGCCAATCTTCCTCAGAAAAAAAGAGGAGGATTGGCATCAGATGTTAGCTCAGGGCTGATCCTCCTCACAAAATAAAAAAAAAAAAAAAGTCAATCATCACCTTACACCATACACAAAAATTAACTCAAAATGGATTAAAGACTTGAATATAAGACCTGAAACTCTTTGAATATTTTAATAACCCCTCACTTGTCCATCTGCAGCCATCCCTGCTCCCCTTCCACCCATCTGCCACACCACCAACAGAGCAATTGTGATTTTTCTGGAAGGCAAAACCCCTCAATCTTTCTCTATTGCCTAGAGAAGAGCCTCAAGGCCATCTATGATCTGATTTCTGTTCGTCTTTTCAACTTCCTTTACTATTATTCCCCATCCCCACCCCTGGCCTTATGTTGTGCAATGTCAAAGTACTGACAGTTCTCTGATAAACAAAAAATTTAAAAAGTTATGGTTGCATACTAACATGCCTTGATGTGCGATGTTTCCTCTTTCTGTAATGCCCTTCTCTTCTCCCCACCCTCACATCTGCCTGGAAGACTGCTCCTCCTCCTTGAAGATTCAGCTCAGTCACCTCATTTTCTGTAATATCTTCCCTGACATCCACCACAACCCTAAGCAGATTGGATCACACCCATTTTCACACCATGACTGCGCCTTGTGCATCTGGCTCCCGGAGCACTGAGCACACTGTACTGCAATCAGTTTTGCGCATGTCTGTCTCCTACCAGACGGTGAGCAACCTGAGTCCTTCTACCCTTGTCAGTCTGAGCAGTGCCTGGCACATTACTATGTGCTCAGTACATGATTTCTGGAAAAAAAAAAAAAGAATAAAGAAACAAATTGACTAGAATTGTCTCTGTCCCCCTAACCCAGAGATTGTTCCAGAATACCACGATTATTTATTTTTATAATGGAAATATTTGATGGGAACTCTTAAAATGAGACCTGAGAACCGGAGACATTTTCTGCTGCTCTGCCTCAAAGTGAGAGCAGAAACATTCAACTTTCTCTAGAGCTCTAGTTTTTACATCCAGTCTACTGAATATTTCCTATTAGATGGGTTCCCATAAGCTTAAACTCAACACAGTTTAAACAAAATTAATCTTCCTCCATCCCAAAATACTACACCCCACAAAAAGATTCTCCTGACTCCACTGTTTCTTTCTGTGGTTCAGCATTTTCCAAGTCAATCACAGACCCCCAAACTGAGAGCCGCCTCTGTCTTCCCTCACTCTCCTGCTTCCCATAACCAACACCGAATGTGGTGCCTCCTTTCCATTCCCGATGCCACCGCCCTAGCTCAGGACACTTTCACTTTGTTCCTGGATTTCGATAGTCATCTTTTAACAGATCTCCTTAGAATAAGCTTTTAAAATTAATTTTGTAGTCACTCAACACATAAGCACATGATCACTGTAAAAAAATTAAGTATATAATATAAACAATCATAGCCCCCCCTTATGCTTTCCCACACCAGAAATAATAATTTTCCAAGTTTAATATGTATATGAACAATAGGAGCACTCAAGTGCCTGCTATACGCAAGGCACTATTCAAAGCATTTTAAATAGATTCAATTTATTTAAGCATCACATTCTACAATCTTAGGGCATATATACTATTATTTTCTTTATTTTCCATACAAGGAAAATACTGAGAGGTTAAGCATCTTGCCCAAGGTCACACAGCCAGTAAGTAGCTATTCATTTACTTAAACACACATTTACGGGTATGTAAAATGTAACATACATATATTGTTTTAAGCTTTTTTCCTATTTTACACAAAGGGGATAATGGTATGTGCATTTTCTTTGTATTTTCACTCAATACATCTGGGTTACCTTTCCATGTTGGTATATATATATTTACCTCATTCTTTTTAACTGTTATGTGTTATTACAAAGTATGGATATAACATAATTTATTTAACCAATTCACTACTGATGGATATTTAGGTTGTTCTCCATTTTTCACTCCTGGAAACAATGATGTGATTCACATCTATGTTCATAAATCATAGCGCTCATGTGTGACTAGATATATAGCACAGATTTGTGTAAATAGCACTGCTGGTATTTCCATTTTTAATTTTGATAGATACTGCCAAAATACCTCCAAAATGGCTGCAGAGATTTTCATTCTCACTAACAATAAATGAAGGTGCCTGTTTCCCCAAACGCTTGCCAATGCTGGATACTATCCATCATTTTAATTTTTAACAATCTGTTGGGTCTCTTCGATCCTTTTTAACAATTTAGGCTCTCTTTGTTCCTTTAACTTGTACTTCTCAAAATTCAAATGCAGTTGATCATCTTTTCAGATGTTTATTGGACAACTATATTCTGTCTCAGAATTCCTAAACATATCCTTTGTCCAATTTTCCATTGGATTTTTTGTCTTTTTCTGTGTATTTATTGGATATTTTGCATATTATCAATTTAATACTTTCTTCTATATGTTGTAAAGAAAATTTTCCCAGTCTGTAACTTACTTTTAAACTTTGTCGTCTACGGTGTCTACAATTATATTAATTTTAAAAAATCATGCAGTAAAACTTATCAGTCCTTTCCTTTATGGATTCTGAGTTTTGTGTCTTGCTTAGGATGGTCTTTCCCACTCTGAGATTAAACATATTTTTCTACAGTGTTTAAGAATTTCTGTTAGTTTTGTTTGTTTATAAAATTTAGCACTTCAGTCCATCTGAAATTTATTTTGGTATATGGCATGGAGGAAGGCTCGACCTACCCCATTCCAATTGGCAGACAGATAATCAATTATTCTAATACCAAGTCAATAAATGGTCCAACCCTTAGTCACTAAGCAGAAGTGCAGTATCAGATGTAGGATTCTTCGTACGCTAAATTCCCAAATCAGCTGGTGACTATGCTCTTTCTCCTGCTCCGTGGAATTATTTGTATATTCCCGTGCAATATTTCAATGTTTTCATTGCTATAATTTAAAAGTAACCTAGAATAGCTGGAAAACCCTCTCCTCACACCCTCAACTCTATGTGTTTAAAAAAAATCGTGGCTGTTCTTGACTTTATTTTCCAAGAGAATGTTAGAATCAACTGGTCAAGTTATGCAAAATAAAATGTTGGGATTTAGCACGGGATTGCACTGAATTTACAGATTAACAGGAAGAAAGAATTATTAACATTTTTACCACGCTGAATCTGAAGATCAATCTATAAATACCAATTCAATCACATAACATCCCACGACAAAAATTTTCCC
Source organism: Diceros bicornis minor (assembly GCF_020826845.1). NCBI lineage: Eukaryota > Metazoa > Chordata > Mammalia > Perissodactyla > Rhinocerotidae > Diceros > Diceros bicornis. The sequence goes on from NC_080743.1 coordinate 63,996,003, forward strand.
ACTAGCATAAAGATAAAACTCTTCAGTAGAGGGTTTTCAAGTCTTACCCTCTCAAATTTGGTTTAAAGCCACCTCACCAAATTCACTTTCCTTTATTCTCATCCAGAAAGTTTTCTGAAGAAACTAATGTTCTCGCTATACACTAAATAATCCTTCATTCTCCTTGCTAAAAATGCTATGCAATTAGAGGGAGAAAGCAGATTTATCCTTTGTCCACACATCTTCATTCTGAAGCACTGGCATTCGGGGTCTATCCAAGGCCCACTATTGCCCATTGGCAAGGTAAGAATAGGTGTATTTCCCCTTACTGACTTAAAGAGATCTGAATTCGATGGCAAAAAGAGGGGATTTCTATGATTAAATAATATATGGCAACATACTGTTCTTTCCGCATTCATGAGACAGAGAACTTGGTGTTGAACAGGGCAGCAGATAATGGGATTTGAAACTTGAAGAGACCTTACTGGCATCCAAACTCTCAACATGGAGGATATATTTCCTAAAGAATGTACAGATGAGAGAAATATTAGAAAGGAATGAAGAACAGTCAGAAGAACTGAGATAATACTACCTGAGTAGAGAAGACTGAAATTAAACTGAAAAATGTTTTGTGTACACTTTCCAAACTCAGGAGTCGGGAGCTAGTTTGGCCAAGAAGCTGGGACGAGACTGCATTACAGCAAAGCAACCACTCCGAGGGAGCAGAGGATCAGGAATGGCAAGGGGTCAGGGTGGCCACACGAGGGTAGCAGAGAGCAAGCCAAACAGGAGAGACCTGAGTAGGATGAACAAGGAATTAGAACTGAAAATCTAGATCCAAGTAGTACTTTATATTCAGATAATGGACACAAAGCATGATTCTACGGTGCACCCAGGAAGAAGAGAGAAAGATCTCTCATACATCTGCTCCATGGTGAAGGGGACACAGAGAAAGGTAACTAACATGTATTGAGTTCTTAGCTAGTTGTGCATAAATGTTCTCCGTTAATGGTCACAACAAGTCTACAAGACAGACAGTAAGAATGTCTAATGTTTAGCGAGTGAAAAGACCAATCTGAAATAAAGGAAGTGGCACAGCGGTATTCAAGCCCAGGTGAGTCCAACTTCAACACTCATGCTTTCTCACTCTCCTGTGCTGTCTCTTCCATGAATCAGAAATGACTCCTCACAGCCGGACCCAGAACCTGTTTAACTTTCTTACAGCAGGACACACAGTCATTCCCGGACCTTCACAGTCACACCAACCGTAGCCACAGCTTCATAGGAATGTAGCGAGAATATCCTAAATATGTCTGCCTCTGTTTCTGGCTTAGCCACAGGAATGGCAGCAACAATGGCCAGCCTGACAGGTATGCGTACAGGGGGACACTAGTCCACAAAGAAGCCCTGGGACTGGAAGGTCTGTGGCAAATCTCATCAGGTGTCACCTGGCAAGGGAATACTACTCCAGCGGCAGCAAACTCTGGAATTTTAGGGCTTAAAAAGATCTTAGGACCAAAATGGACCACAAGCAACCATGAGTGAGCCAAAGAAGACAGTTTAAAAATCAAGAACAACAGAAAAACATACAAGAGAGCCTGGAATAACATGTCACATTCAACTCATAAAAATCAGCCACGGCCTTAATCACCTGGCAGGACCTGTTCTGAACCCAACTGTCTAAGAGAAAAGGAGCAGAGAAGAGGTTCTGAAATGATAAAAGAACTAGCAGAAGGTTAAGAATTAGGACACTTCACCTGATACACAGGAGGTTGAGGGGCAATTTAACAACAGTCTTAAAGCCTCTAGAGGGACATGACACAGAAGCCAGTAAAGAGAAAGAGATGTCTTCTTTCGTGAACCAGAGGAAACGCCTTAAGTGGCAGGGGGAGGCTTTACTTAGGACGTAAGAAAAAAAGTTCTCGATTGTAAAATCGAAGTGTGAACTCAGAATGTGGACACTCTTCTCCAAATGTGATGAGTGAGCGTGTTCTCTTTCATGCATTCATTCAAACAATATTTCATATTATGTGCCAGGCATTGCTGTGTGCAACATTCTTTCAGTTTCTGGCAACCCAACTTTGCTCAAAATTGACAAGGTTTCTTTTCTCAGGAAGTTTACATCTACTTGGAGAAGTGGTATAGACAACAAATTTAAAAAAATAGAAAAGATAAATTATTAAGAAGATAGCAGAAAATGACAAGTGATTGCAAGGGAATGGGAAGGCCTCTCTGAAGAGGTCACATTTAAGCTGAGATGTGCAAGCAAGAGCAATTTGCATAGAGCAGAGAGGGAAGGTTCCAGTTCAGGAGGACCAGCCGGTGCAAAGGTTTAGGGTGGGCATGAGCTTGGTGTGTTAGAGACGCAAAAGGAGGGATAGCGTGGGAGGGATGGTGTGGCCATGAGGTTACACGAGGTCAGAGAGAGGCCAGATTGCGTAGGGTTTTACAAACAAGGTTAGCAATCACTGGAGAGAAAGAGTCAAGAAAACTATTTGTTGAAAGGCTCATTGATATTTTTTGTTTTTAAAACTTCACACAACTGTGTTCTAGTGAACTATTTACACTTGGTTCTCTCAAGAGTCAGTGAGCTCTTCGTGAGGAGACGCAGGCTATGGTGTGTTGTTTCTCAGGATTGTCAGGGCCGTGGAATCATCTGGGAGCTCTTGTTAACAGTAAGGCCGGGAATCATTATTAATCTACAGAACCAGAATATCCTGGGTACCTGTATTGTTTTTAATAGGTGCCCTCATGTAACTCTTACGATCAGGCACAGATGGATATACTGTTTTCTGGAATGACCAGGGACTTTGGAGACACACCTAAATTAGGATTTCAGCTCCACCAGTTAATGTGTGACTTATAGGAAGTTACCACATTTCCCAAGCTTCATTTTCCTCATCTGTAGAATGAGAATAATACTACCTACAAGTCACAGGGCCATGAGTGAAGACTAAATGATATAGCAGACGCAAAGTGCCAGGCACATAGTAGGCACTCCATGAATGCTGAATGAATAAATATATGCATGAATATATGAAACCTATGCATGAATGAAAAGCTAAATATATACACTCACTCTTTGCAATGCTGGCTGTTTTCAATCCGCAATATTCCTTACCACCAGCAGAGAGCCCAGGATCTCAGAGAGTGGAGGTGGGATCCCAGACCTTCTGAAACCAAGCTCCACCCTCTGTTTCCTACTTAAGCTTCTTCTTCTCTCTCCTCCCATTCAACTGGCCTAGCTATTCTGACTCACCAAGACCCCCTACCCCTTGCCACTGCTACCCTCCCCTAAACTATGAAATAACTCACTCAGCTTTCCTCCCCCTCCCACTGCCCTGAAGATGACCCCCAGCTGGTTGCCAGGGAGATGGTGTGAGTAACAGGTGCCACTGAGTGCAGGCTGTTTCTTCCAAGAACAGTCCAAGGTGACCAAGCACCCCAATTTGTCCAGGACTTTCTCAATTTTAGCACTGAAAGTCCTGGAAACTGCCTCAGTCCTCGGCAAGCCAGGACAGTTGGTCATCGTACCTAACCCCTTACTCTACACAATTTTATGTTGCTGCGCACCGCCGTCTGCGCCTGTATGCTCCACAGCATTGTCCACACTATGTCTAGGTGTGGGTGGGTCCTACAACAGTGTTCTGAGTGTTATCGTCACCTTACCCATAGGATCAGACAAGACCACATTCAGTGGGTCCTATTCAATGTCATGGTACTCAATTTGTGATCCCCAGAAGGGTCAGGCTTCTGAATCAAAGATGTGTATCTTCCTGTCCATCCATCCACCACTGCCAGAGTTATCGTTCTAAAATGCAAATCTGGCCCTGACATTTCCCTGCTTAAAACCCTTCAATGACTCCTTGTCTGCAGAATAAAAAGCAATCTCTAGCATAAATTCCCTCCACAATCCAGTCACAACTGACTATATTGTTTCCTGCTTTCCTGCTTTTGCATATGCTGTTCCCTCTTTTGTAATGCCTTTCATCCTTTTTACACCTGGCCAACTCCTAGTCATTCCCTAAGGTTTTCCACAAATTTAACCTCTGCCTCTTCTCTGATTCTACAGTGCTTTATATATAATTGCATTGTATCATTTATCACACGGTGTAGTAATTGTGTGTTTGCCCATCTTCCCTACCAGACTACGAGTTCCTTGAAGGTAAGTTTCATGACTTACTCATCTTTGTATTCTCAAGACCCCAGCACCAGACACTGACACTTTGTTGTAGCATTTTTTAACATTCACTCCTATTTTATGATTCTAAAAAGCAAACCTTATTGTTACTGTCAGATTGGTCTTAATTATCAAGTATTTCACAACTCTGAATATTACTCTCTCCCTGACCCTTGCATTATTCCTCACAGATAAAATGAGGCTGAAAAATGGGAATTGGGGATGGAGTAAGAGCATCCACTGATCATTCTGCTTTGTAATAAAAAAAATAAAAACTGGGGATTTATAGGTTTTTTTTTAATAGACTGAAATAGAACAGCTGGGTCAAAATATCCAATTTCCACTAGCATTGTGCATTGCACATAAAAGCTCCACAAACTATAATGAATGAATGAATGATCAGGGAGTTCTAGTCCAGACATACAATTTTTTGTGTTCTTTTACGAAAGCATGTACATTCACCAGGTGTGACTATAAAATGACAAACTCTTGTTTGTTTTTATTTGTATTAATAAATAAACCAGAATGTCACTGCTCAGAAATTTTCTAGAACTCCCCTTTGGGTACTGCCTTAAGAACCAATGTATTAGTCAGCCTATAAGCCATTTACTATTACTTTACAGCCAAATCTTGTTTTCGTATTACCCAATATGAACTGCCACTTATCCATAAGGCTTGGATCCCAAAGACATTTGGCTATTTTCAAAATTAAAAGCCAACCTCAAAGGATGAAAATTTTCCACAATTGAATACATGCAAAAGGATGTGGCAAAATCTAAAGTTAATTTCAAGAATTACAAAATGTATCTTGAATAAGTGGATGAAAATATGTGTACATGTGTATTAGACTCATTCACCTTATTTTGGACACATTGTATCTATACGAATGTGTACATACCTGTAGGGAGTATGCTAATGAAATGTGGTTATATACATGGATATACTTCTGCAAATAAACGGTTTATCAAGCCTATGTGATTATAAACATATCATTTCAGCTTAATTCAGTAGAATTTAACTAAGAATCTACTATTTTTCTATTTCTACGCTAAGCACTGAGAATAACGAGATTCACGATATCATTCCTGCCCTCAAAGAGCTCACAGTCAGAGATGCAAAACATGTAGACAAACCATCACAACACAGTGAAAGTCGTGTAAGAGTGGAACTATCTATACAATATCGCAGTAGCACCTAGCAAGGAGTGATTATTTCTGGGTAGAAGGCTTCACAGAGGCGGCGACACCTAATCACAGTTTGGATGGATAAACACAAGTACAAGTTTCATCAGGCTTAATGAGATGGGCAATCCAGGTACAGGCAATAGTATGTGCAAAGACACTGAGGCATGAAACAACATAGCATGTTTGGGAAATTACAAGCTATTTGATATTGCTGGAGCACGGAATGCAGGGGGAGGAATGCAGAGATACTTTGCTGGAGAGGCTACAGACACCCCTGTAACTGAATATGTGTATTTCTGTTTGCAGATGATTATGTGCGCCTACTGTCTTTCCAAAATACATCAATCAGCTTGTTTGCAAAAGTGGCACACATATTTACTACATGATTTTATTTTTGCCTGAATTTATCACAAAAAATTTCCCCAGTCTCTCTCGTATTTGTTCTATTCCCCTATTACTCTCCCACCTTTTTCTCCTCTCCCTCTGTACTCTAGTTATCTTGCTCCTTTTCCCCTTGTATGGTCTCCTCCCACATCCATCTGAGTCCATCCACAGCCTTATAGGTCATCCTCCTTTCTAATAACAAGCAACTCCCCTTCTCTCCTTCAGAATCAAGCTCAAATGACCTCTTCTCTAAGAAGCCTTCCTGGCTAAAGCTAGGTGGTTAAAAATTTAGGCTTTGGATTAACACAAATCTTTCTTTGTAACCTGGGTCTCTCATTCACCATCTTTGTGCTCTTGTACCAGTCATTTGACTTCCCCGGGCCTTGTGGTCTTCTGTAAAATAGGGGTAACGCATACTGCAAAGAGAGCTCGTGAATATTAAAAGGTATAATAAATGTAAGGAACTTAGTCTCGAACCTGGCACATCACTGGCCTTTAAGTTATTGTTAATCATAAATTCAAATTGTCTAGTGATTCTCATGCCTACATCACACACATGTATAGGGTGATATCATTGGTAGATATTTACCTTGACTTTATCTGCCTTTCTAATGTGCTGTGGGGGGCAAGGCTGCTGTGTTGCAGAACTGTAATGCACATGATGCCCCCAGGGGTGGCACAATATGGCGAGTCTGGGAAGGAGAAGGAGGCTTTTCCTTTAAGTTTGTTTATTTCTGTAGTTTGATTATTTTAACTTTATAAAAACATTAATGTTTTAAAGAGTCAATGGAGTTTCTGGGCAGGGAGATCTGGGCTTTTTTGTTGGTTTGTTTGTTTAGTTTCTATTTTGCACTACTATGTATTTTAAAAAAAATAGCCTAATAATACACTTTCAAGAAATTCAGTATGTTAGCGGTAATTCTAGTAAGAACTAGTTAGGACTTTAGGAAAAGGTCAATCAAAAGTATTTGTTGGCAGAAAGAGCAATCATCACAGGCTTGAAGGTCAAGCAGACCTTAAGTAGTGGATCCAAATCCACTATTTACAAATTACATAATCTCATTAAGCCTTTGCTTCCTCATATTTGTAAGGCAGCTAGTTAATTCCAACAACATCAGGGTGCCTTAGGGTACTTAAATGAGATATGTATGTAAAGTACCCAGCACAAATTCTGGCATAAATAGGTTCTCAGTAAATGGTACTTCTGATCATTTTTATTATATGCAGGTTGCTGTCCTGGTTACTGGCTTATAACAGGTTAGAATTAAGATGCTGGTTAAGATTGACAATAAAATTGGAGTCGGTATTAGGATTAGGGGTTAGAGTCTGTAACAGATTAGGGTTAGGATTAAAATTAGAATTCAATTAAGGTTAGAATTAAAATGCATACAGAGAATATTATTAAGGATAGGGTTAATTAAAACTGGATAATAGAAGTCAGAAGCAGTACAAGGAGTACTGGTTTAGTTGGGTGGAAAATTGAAGAGGAAAACAATGTGGAAACCTGTGTAGAATTTACTGATAAAGAAAAAGCCATACAGAGAAGAAGGGTTAGGAGTGCAAAGCAGAACTGAGCCAAGTCTTCTGAGATTTTTCCTACAGGTACTGTCATCTTCCTTCCAGATGAATATGTAGTATTCACCCACCCAGGCTGAGTTCCCTCCTTCTCCTCTCCCAAGAGGAGCAGCGTGGGGCAAGGAATGCCCAGGGCCCACACAGCTGCGTCTAGCCCAGCACCAGTGCCAGCACGACATTCCACACCCCCAGCTACCCAGGCTGTTGCTGAGTGGACAGGGACATCTAGGAGCCAAGACCCGCCTTCTCTCCTCTCCCCTTCTCTGCTCCCCCCAGTTTTCACTGTAGCTACCAGTTCTTTAATCCCACAGACAACCTACTCCACACTTTGTGCAAGTCTCCGGGAAACGCATATTGTATGTCAGAGCATTTCAAAGTGGAAAGTAACCATAGAGATCACAACCAACATGGATGCTTTTATTTTACCTATTTTCATGATGGAGATAATCCTTGTAGGTCAATCTTTCTTTGTAAAACTCATTCTTAGTGAATAGGGTGCCTGTAAGATGCTGGGTGCACACGTACAAAGGGCATTAGAATGATTATAGGCAAGGAGGTATTCCAAATAGAGACATCCACATCTGCAGGAGGAACCACCCTTTCACTCTGAGATACACAGGAGTGAGGTGTTCCTCAACTGGACACTGCTGAGGAATATTGGAAAAAATTCTCCTTATTCCTCCTGCCCCTAAGGGTGCTCTCTACCTCCCCTATCCAACAGCTCACCCTTTCACTATAAAGCTCTGTGAACGTAGAAAGGTACTTAACTTCTCTGAGTTTCATTTTCCTCATCTGTTCAACAAGGGGTATTAATTAGGTCATCTTGAAGGTCCCTTATAACTCTAATATACTTCTATTCTATAATTTTAAAAGCCAATGACTGCTTCCTATTCCCACGGCCTAAAGCGCTGCCAAACTGATGCTGATGATGCAGAAAAGGGAAAAGGAGCCAGTAGGAAAAGAGCATTCCAGAGTCTCATTTGCTAGCTCTTAATACTCTCTCCAAAAGAGCTCTCTTCCTCTCCTGCCACCCTTGGTTCTCGTCCCACACAGTTACAGTAGAGGGTGGGGCAGAGTCACTAGGGAATTCAGAGAGGATAGGCAGAAGGGGATCACTACAGAGCAGCAGATGGAAGAGGATTCTTTAGAGGAGCTTGGGACCTAATCCCATATCCTGCTGTCCCTGTCCCACCCATGCCCACTCCCACTCCCCACTCACCCCCCCATCACTAACCTGTCTACTCTTAAGCCCACTTAGATGATCTCTAAGGCTTCTTCCAGCTCCAAAGATAATACTCTTTATCCATCAAGACTCTTAACTAGGCTAGCCTGATCCTTCCCCTCTGAAGGTCTACTCTCTCTTTGAAAACACACCCACTCCTTCCTTTTCTCTGCATGACTAAACTCATGCCAGCCTTTTCTCACCTCTGTCAGTAAGTCCAATCTTCCCCTTATCTCCCCTCCTCTCCAAGCCCAAAGTCCAGCCTCTCGTCTCTCTCACATCCAGCTCTTCACATCCTTCAACCATACTACTCCCTCCATCTTTGCCTCTCAGAGATTTCAAGATGTCAGAGAACCCCAGGGAGGCAGAATGGTTTGCAGTCACTGAGATATGTCAAGGCAGGCAAGTCAGGCAACCCAAAGTGGTCAAAAACCGTCCTGCAAATAATTCTTAATAACTACCCAGACACTCAGGAGATGTTCAAGAGGCAGGCAGAGCTCTTCTCCCAGAAACCAGAGATAAACTCTAGAAACAGTGAGAGAAAAACAATGGGGCAGCATTCTGACCATCCTGAAGGATCTTCCCAGACAATATTCTCTTGGCTTCTCCATCAGTGACTAACATTTACATAGAGCTTTACTGATTACAAAGTACTCTCCATGTCCTTGTCCTTGAGTTACTAAGTGACAAAGACATTCAGTCCATCACAGAGAGCCGAAAAAGCCTACCTGAGAGGGGGAAAGACTCTCCAAACATTAAGGATTAGCACAGTGAGGCAGAGGGGGGACTGGTCCACGAGTTAGAAGACATGCACCCAAATCCCTCATCTAGGGGCAAAACATGGCCTCACAGGATTGGAAGCCAGTTTAAAAATCATGCTGTTCCACGTCCTAGCAAACACTTACGTTTTCTACTATTAACTGTCAGTATAACCTTGGATAGCTCTGGTGGTCTACTAGTGAAGATTCGGTGCTCTCGCTGTCGTGGCCCAGGTCCTTTTTCCAGTCAGGGACCCCCACCACCTGTCTGTTGGTTGCCCTACTGTGGCAGCTGCATGTTGCTATGATGCTGAAAGCTATGCCATCAGTATTTCAAATACCAGCAGAGTCACCCATGATGGACGGGTTTCAACAGAGCTTCCAGACTAGGAGAGACTAGGAAGAAAAACTTGGCCACCCACTTCTAAAAAAATTGGCCTTGAAAACCCTATGAATAGCAGTGGAGCACTGTCTGATAGAGCACTGCAAGGTGAAAGGATGGTGCAAAAAGACCAGGCAGGGTTCTGCTGTGCCGTACACAGTGTTGCTAGGAGTCAGAATCGATTCGAGGCCACTAACAACAAAAATAACTTTGGGTAGGTCAGTTAATACCATTTAGACCCCAACTCCACCTGTATAATAAGTAGTTGGACCATATCTCTTCTAAGAATCCTTATATATGTAAAATTCTTTGATTCAAAGATTCTAAAATTTAGAAATTTATTCCGAAAAGCTAAGTTTGAGCAAATTGACTCAGAAGGATCCTTTTCTGAGATGTACCAAGACTCTTCCAGATACTCAATCACAAAGAACAGCAAACCCCAGGGACTTGGGACTCTTGAGCCAAGAGCAAATACAGAGACCCTACCTCTCTCATCCATCTTCTGTCTGGCCTCAGGGACAAGAACCACATTAGTCACATATTCACTGGTCCTTAAGAGGACAGCTTCCTGAGGGTCTGGAGATCAGACCATTCACCTAGGTATCTACTCCCTAAAACTTGAGAAACAAAAACAAGATCTTCTAAAAGAGTAAGAAAGAAGAAAAATTATTGGGGGGAAGGGCTGGGAGTAAAGGCTGGGAATAAGGATTAAGAGTTGCTCTGTACGCTGCTTGGTTAGGCAAAAGTCTTAAGTGAAATCACTGTTTTCAGAGGGGGCGTAATTTCTTGGACAAGGGATTAAGGGAAATGTTGACTCCAGTGGCCTGGAGGTTTGCTAGAAGATGCCTTTCAAGGGAAATTGCCTGGGGCCACAAATTGTTGCTGGACTGATAACTAGGGGCTCTTGGGTCAACGGAACAAGTTAGCGTTTAGGAAAATGGTCAGGATTACTGGTTATCCACTGGGGAGATGTCCCTGGGCACACTGTTGATAGGGGGACCCTAGGGCTCATGGGGATCCCCAACTGCCAAAGGAGGCAGGGCGGGACTGGAGGATCTCGGGCTAGTGGGCACGCCCTTGCCCAGGCCTGCAGTGGCCGCTCTCGCCAGCTGGCCCAGGGCCCTGTCCGACTCCCCTCTCGCCACCCCAAGCCTAAGAGGGGTGCTCGCCGTGTCCCACCGCTGAGCTTGCTCCCTCCCTCTGCTCCACACCCGAGCCCGGCTGGCGGAGCTCCCGGGGGAGAAGGTGGAAGGCACCACGATGGCGCGGAGGGGGTGTGGGAGGCAGGGGGAGTGGGGAATGCGGCAGCCTGGCCCCCCCGCGACCAGCCCAGCCCCCCGTCACCTCCCCTCCACCTCCAACCAAATGGTTTGCTCCGAGCGCCCTATTTAATCCCCGCGACTGCAGCAGCGCCGGCTCCCTCCCGGTCCCCGCCTCGGCCCCGGGCTCCGAAGCGGCTCGGGGGCGCCCTTTCCGTCGCGTCGTAGTCTATCCCCTCCCCAGCCCCAGCCCCTGGGGACCCAGGTTCGCCAGCGCCCAGCAAGGGAGCCGGCCGGGAAGCGCGATGGGGGCCCCTTCCGCCCTGCCCCTGCTCCTGCTTTTCGCCTGCTGCTGGGCGCCCGGCGCGGCCAACCTCTCCCAGGACGGTGAGTGAGGGAGGGGGCGGCGCCAGGGGAGGTGGGGAGTGACCGGGGCGGGGGTTCCGATGGGCAGTGGGGGCGGAGGGAGCCTGTGGGCTTTGTTTGGAACCAGGGGTTAAAGTCGTCAGGCGCTGCTAATACCCCGGTGTCTGTCTCTGAGCATCCGTGTCTCTGTGGATCGTGGGGTGTGCCGGGTGTGCACCCTCCTTGTACACTGTCGAGTGTGTCTGCGTGTGCACCCGCTGTTTGGGTCTATTATAAGCAACCCGGGATCTGGATGTGTTGATGTCCGTGTGTGTGTGTCTGGGTGTGCGCGTCTGTGTTGGTGTCTGGTTCTGCTTTTCTGTGTCAGTATCTGTGTGTATGTCTGTGTCGGTGTGTGTTGGGGGCGGAGTGAGATTTGTCGCTGTTTCAGTCAGGGCGTGTGTCGAGTGTTTGTGTATGTATGTCTGGAGGGGTTGGGTAGCCAGTGCAATCCCCCAAACTGCTGTATGCAAACATTTCTGCTCCCCCCCGCCCGTCCCCCCAATCGCGGCGGGGCTCGGAGTGGGCAGGGAAGGGGGCCTGGGTGAGGCTGTGGAGGGGGGCGTGGGCAAGGAACTGGGGAGCTTCTCCTTGGAGCAAAACAACAACACAGGGCGGAGGGGGCCCCGGGGATGGCAATATCCCTAGCGGTGGCAGAAGCTGGGAAAAGAAACCCAGACAGGAGCGGAGGAGGTGGGGGGAGGCTGGGCAGAAGGAAGCATCAAGGTATTTGGGGAGGAGGATGCACGGAAAACCCAAAGCTTTCCTGGGCTAAGCACTGGTTTTCCCAAATTTGGGGTAGGGTAGCTTGCCTAGACCTGTCTGGAACTCAAACCTTCTTTGGTTTGTAACGGTAGAGAGATGAAGGAAGAGTAGGGGGAAAAAGGAGGCAGGGCCAGGGGTGAGGGGACTTGGGAAGAGCCCCTCCCACCCTGTACCGGGCTATGTAGGTCAGCGCTGTAAGGGGCACCTAAGCTTTCTTAAAGGCTGCTGATGGTTAATGGGGTGGCAGGGGGCAGTTTGTAGGGAGACCAGGAAGGAAGCCACAGCTCAGAGCCTCAGGTCCCTGGAGGAGGGAGGGCAGGCTACGAAGGGACTAAAGGAATGCATCCTCCAGTCTCCTCCGCCCCTGTCAGAGGAGGGCTGGGCTGGGGAAGTGGGGAGAGGAAACAGGACCTCTGCGGAGCAGAGGGATGTGGGGAGAGTGAGGGGGAGGGAGGTGGCTATGCCTGGCCAGATGCCAAGGAAAAATAGAAAGAACCGCAGGGGAGGAGAAAGGGGAGGCGGCTCCTGGGCGATGGACCCAGTGGCCAGCAGGGATGGGCACAGGGCGGGGCGGGGGTGGAGAGGGGAGGGGTTGAAACTGGGAAGATGATGTAGAGAATTTCATTTGAAGAAAACAGGCAAAGAGCAGGATGCTGGAGGAATAATCGCTCCATCTCACCTGACCTCCTTCCTCAGCCCTGTCTCCATAATGATAAAAGAGCCTCTGCTGGTATGGGGACACTGGGGATCCCCTCCCCACAGCTGGCTGGCTGACTCCTTCCACCCAGTACCTATCAACGCTCCCCAAAGGGAGTTCCTGCTGGAGTCACCACAGAGACAGCAGTCCCTCCTCTCCCCTATGTGGAATCCCCCTTCCCCAGAGGACTGTACTCAAGACCCTACTCACTGAGGAGGCGAGGAGAGTCCTGAGGGAGGGCAGGCTAAGTGCAAGGCAAGGAGAGGCGCTGAGTGTTTGTGCCTCAATGACAACCCTCTACTAGGCTTTGACTTTCAACTACAGCCCCTGGTCTTCCCATCCTGCTAGCTGCATTAAAGAGAGACAAGTGTGACCCAAACTGTACCTGTTTGGCCATGGGAACTGATGGCACCAGGCTGGGACCTAAACATAAAGAAGTCATCCCAGAAAGCTGTGAGCTCTTCAACTCTAGGATGTAAACACTCAATAATAGAGTAAATCTATGTACTAGCTAAGTCTTTCTTCACCAACTTCACTATTCTTTCTTGATCCTCAACCTGGGGGCACAGCCCCTACTCAGGCTTAAGGTTGAGAGGAAGAGAAATGTTCTATCCTCATATTTATAAATATGTCTCAGAATAGTGGCTTGAGGGAAAGAGTGGAAGGAACTAACTTCTTAATGGAGAATTTCTAGAGGAGCGGTTGGGAAGTTGGGGATGGGGAGGGAGGTCTGTTCCCTAGGAAGAGTCAAATCAAGCATCGTTTTCCTTGTAGAGCATCATCTTCCCAGATGGTGGACATATGTCTGGGGTGCAATGTCTTAGGATGCACTGATGTACTAGAAACACAACCACGTACGATCTTCTATTTAAATTAGTTTTACCTCTTAGTTCCTGGATCTAAGAAAGCCAGCTCTGATAGTGGGAGGTAGCTGCATAGATTTAATACTCATTGATGGTGATCCTGAAGGCCATTCTGACCAGGATCCTGCAGAAGGTGTGTCTAGTGCCCCTGAGTTGGCCTGGGGCCCCTGGGCAGGGAGCTAGGCAGTGCACAGCTTACCTGGTGATGTTTGACCAACACAAGGAGAGATGTGTGTGAAAGTTTTAAGGACAAGATACTCTAATAGACTGATGCTTGAGTGATCAAGGGTATGTAGTAGAGCAGCTATTTCCATTTAGAATAAGGAAAACAAATTTCATGTGCTGCTGGGGTACATAGCTCCCTGGGTGCAGCATACATTTTCTAGGCTTCATAAGGCTGAATAGGGATTAAGAGACTGGAGAAGGACAAGCAAGTGATACCTGAACCTGGCCACTAGTGCTGTAGCTAGAAACCCAGGAATGGTTTAGACATTCAGAGTGTGCCATCTGCCCCTTCCTTTTCACATTTCTCCAATAGTACTGGCAGAAGTTGGAAATTCCAGGTTTGGGGGATACAAGCCCTGTGAACTTAAGGTGCCCCGTGGTTATCTCTCTGATGAGCAGCTCGACATTCAACCTGCGACCAGCCTTCCTTGGATTCTTCCTTCTCAAGTTATTTCCAGCACTCTGTGAGTTGATCTAGCATAGAAACTAGACGCTTTGCTTAATACCACGTTATAGCAATTTAACCTTGTATTGCACTGCCCCACACAGGAATGTCTTTCCCTTTCCCGTGACCTTCTGCCCACTGCTGTCCATTCTGCAGCCCCCTGGCCAGGTGCCCAGTGTAGAGATCATGCCCAATGTGCCGGAGAAGTCCAGCAGGCATTCACTCTAGAGCTGCCCACGGATCTGCTTGGCAGACCTACTCCATCCAGTTTCTGTTCCTAGTTGCAGCTGTAACTGTGCTGTTTTGTTTCTGTTCCTGTTCTCTTCCTAGCTGCAGCTGTAACCCTTGGGAAGGATATGCTCTCCTTTCAGGCATGTGCACTTTCTGGTACAGAGAAGTTGAGACCATCAGAGAGACACTGGTATAGTAGAGTTTAGTTAATTCCATGAAGAACCTGTCTGTCCGATGTGGGGCTCAAGCTGCGGCATGTTAACTGCCTATCCAGGAGTTATAGCAAAGATGCTATCCTAAGCTCTGTCTAGGGCTAGGCAGCACTGTTGGTTTTAGTGGTTTCCTCTAGGGCAGTGGCTTTCACACTTTCTTTTAAAGATGTGAAACTTCTTTATCAAATAAATAAAACAGATCAAAGGAGAAGTACTCTTGTTGAAACAGAGAAGACCTGTAGCCCTTTCACACTTCTTCTGGGCTTCCCCACACACCCCACAATCCTTAAGGCACAATCTGGGGTTCTGCGACATGCAGTTTGACATCCTCTGCCCCAGACTGACAGTAAATGAGCCAGCTCACTACCTTTGGACTCTCTCTCTCTCCCCTTCCTCTTCCAACTGAGGAAAAAAGGAGGTCCAAATCTCATTTCAAGAGTGCCTTGTTGGAGACATTCACTATTCACTTGGAGAGTGACTCATAATTCTGCAGCCATAAAATTCCACAGATGGCATCTTTTTGGTGTTCTGGTCACTTTGAAACAGCAGATTGGGTAGTTGTGCCATTGCTTTGTAAACCTCTAGCTTTGATTTTGGTATTCCTTGCTGTTACTACTTACTTGCAGTCCAAATAATAATGTAGAATGGAATCAAAAGCTGCTCGTCCTTAAGTCACATGCTAGGAAAAAAATCTTCACAGTCATCACCAGAGAGCTAACACCCCTGGGGCTATGACTAGTCACAGTTTTTGTTGTTTCCTATTCCAGTAGAACTGTATACTGGCTCAACAAGCCCTTTTTTGTCATCTAATTCTTGGTAATGGAATTTCACCTAAGGCTGGTTCCAGATTCTCCATGAAAGCAAGCTGTGGACTGGACCAGCTCCTTACTGACTACTAAATGAAAAATCCAGGGTATTAGAAAGTTTTGGGAATTATATCTCTTTTCATTTTTCATGTTAAAATTTACTATTTCGTATTTAACCGTTGACTAGAGGCCCATATACTGGAACATTTTGTTTCCTGGATGAGGTCATGTCCTAGAAGGCCATCCATAAACTCTGAGAATAGCAATCCCCATGGGAATGCTTATAAGAGATACAGAGAAACAAACCATCAGAAAAAGAACCTAGAGAAGCAAGCCATCAGAAAAAGATTCAGATCTTTAAGATCTCAGTCAAATTAGGAATAAACACTCCATGTAATTGAAAAATGGAGAAGAACAAGTCTGGGGCCAAAGACCTGCCTCTTCCTCTAGGATCTGCAGTAGTGATGATTCTTTACAAGGTCAGAACCAGCTGATACTCAGGGTTCCTATAACCCAAGGAAAACCCAATCCTATCCTGTTATAACAAGGAGATCCATCCCTTCTGGCACTGGGAAGCCAAGCTGGCAAGAGTCTTGAACACACGAAGCTGTTGAGATTTTTGAAAAATAGAAGCTCAGTAAAGCTACATATTCTTCACTGAAGCAACAAGTACTGAAGACAGAACTATTTGTCTCTTTACCCAAATTTCCCAAGCCTAAAGAGAGTGACCAAATGTTCCAATTAACGCAGAGACTTCTAAGTCCTGAGCACAAGACCCTTCTTAAGAGGCATTATCCATTCCTCTTTTCCAAGTTTGATCAAGACTGAACTATTCACAGCTATTTGAGGTGCCTTAGAGCACTGTGACTCTGATACATCTCATACTCCATCTGACAGTAATACACAGTTCAGCTTCCTCATGCCCTAGTGTCTCTGTGGCACTGTTTCCCTCATTAGAAGATAATCGTAATTTTATTCATAATTGGTTGTAGCAAATTAAACCCCCCCTCCACCACCACTAATACTTAGGTAATTGTCATAATTACCAAGGCTCAGTCTGGTGTGGTCCTCACTTTTTATATACTCTTGGGTGTGTATGTGATGGGTTATAACAAAGTACTTCAGAAGGCCTTTTAGAGCAAGTGATGGGTGTAACATGATCCTAACAGAAACCCTGATGTCTGTTCTTTCAGTTTGATTGCTTGAGATCTGGCTGCCTTAACCCATGATCCTGGTTCTCCTGTTCTTTGTAGAACCAACTACCTGTGCTTTGAGCTCTCCATGGTGCTAGCCCCTGATGGTGACACTCCAGGCTCTTCTTGCTGCTCTCCATGGTCCTGCTCTCCCTGCACGCTTCATAACCTCTTTACTCTCCACAGCACAGCCCTCAGAACAGGGTTGGAATCTCCCTCCCCCCACCACAAAGGTATACATGATCTTGGCTATGATCCCTAACCTGCCCCACCAGGAAGAAGGGAATAAAACCTGAGATATAGATCTGGAGAGTCCTCACAAGCATCTAATCAACTGTAGGAAGAGTACAGAAAGACCAAGTAATTCTGAAGTTGAAAAGAAGTGTTGTTTGAAATGCTCAGGAGACTAGGGCCTAGAGTGACCTCAAATGGCCTCAAAAGAACTGGATGTTTTGCCATATATGGATTTACAGATTTAAAACAGAACTACAAATTGTCATGTTTTAGATTGAGAAAGTATTGCTCATATATGATGACCTCATATACACATAAATGTGGAATGCAAAATGAGTCCTACGCAGTTTATAAGCATGCAACTCTTAACACCACTCTGAGCCTGATGACCAACTAATTGACCTGTGCTTATTTTCCCTTTTCCCTCAATGTTAGCAGTAAATGCAAAGACAATACATAGTGATGGGTTATAAGAATAGATAATGGAGGAATTCAATATATGAGAGGCATAGAGAAATATATTAAAACCCTGATTCATGTCCCCCATCTTTAAAACCATCTTGTACAGAACTAAATGACCTTACCTATAACCATCCCATCCCAGAGTCCAAGTCCTTGGCCAGATCTCAGGAGATGCATCTTTAAACTGGACTCTGATACTCTTTTGGGGTATCTGCCAATAAACTGATGATGTCAAGTGAAGCAAGGAGCCGAGAATGCTCAGCCCCTGCCAGTCTGAGACTAGACAGCCTGTTCCTCTCATCATATCAGAACTACACAAGCTTCTCTTCCCCTAAATGCTGATTTCTCCATGTCACTTTCTGCATAATAGTTCATATAATAGTAAACACTTATGAATGACCTATGGCAGAGTCCATTTGGGGAGGCAGGCTTCCAGAATGAATGTCGAGGACCTCTCTTCCATTTCCTCATTTGAAACAAGGAGAAACTTCATTCCTCAAGGACAGGTAATGGAAGTGATTTATCTCCATGAGCGAGCCTTCAGGAAGACAGAATTAGGGTTACAGTAACAGCTGGAGTATCTCCCACCTATTCATCTCCTTGAACCTCCTGTTCTCATGAAGAGCAGACATGTTTCAGAAAGGATGCTAATGCAGAGATCCCAACATTTTTTTTTAATATGTGTATCATTCTTCTATGTGAGCTCTTACCTCTGGGATTCTTTAACCATCTCATCTCTCTCCATCTTTCTCCTAGAGGTCTCCAGGAGAATGAGAAGAAAGCTAAATAATAGAAAGAACTAAAATGTTGTCCTCTCTACCAATTTATTTCTCCTTGCCCTAGTTAGACCTACACTAATTGTGTATTGGTTGCTAATTATAAGCACCTTTGGCTCATTTACTTTCAGTTCAGGGTCAGGAAGGTCAGATGCATCACCTTTCCCTAGGGAAAAAAAAAAAAAGAAATGAAGGCTGATATCTCAGCCATTCACGTCTAAGCTAACTATGACTTAGCTCTCCCCTTTCTTCATACAGTCCCAGGTACTGGCAAGGTAGAATGGAGAACTAGTACTTCCAATTCCAGGTTCCACTGAGAATCTGCAGATCCTGGCTTCATACGCTTAGTTTTCTTCTTCTATGCCCTGGCTCTTTGCTTCCAATTCTGATTCTAGAATTCCAGCCAAAGCCTCAGACAGGGTAAAAAGCTCCAGAAGGTGAACTGGTTTATGGAGTCTCAGACTTAAATACCTGGCACTTCTTGGAAATCCAGCAAGACTCTAATAAATACATCGAAGACAAGTAACTTGAGACTTAGCATAGCCTAGGTCAGCCTTTGAAGAGACCGGGGCCAAGTTCTTTCCTTATTATAAAATGAGGGGCCAGTTTTACCATCTGCTACTAACCATTTGTCCCCCAGCAAATGCAGAAATGACAGTGGGACAACTGTACTCACTCATTTTTCCTTGTTCTTACTCTAGTTCTTGGGGATTAAATCGTTCAAAACACATATTATATGTTTCCTCCCTGAATCTCTACCCTATAATCTCAAACAAATATAAAAACCACCATCACTAAGCCTCTGGGCCTCACATATTCTCATTTATCCTCAACTGCTGCTTTATGCCAACTCTTTTCTGGTTTCCAAGCCCTGGAGTCCGATGGCAGTGACAGATGGACTGAGCCTCAGCCCTGGGGAGGAGAGGATTCTGGCCCTCTCCTGGGGAGTATGAGCAGAAGAGAGAGCCTGAATTCTGGTTTGGGGAGAATCTCTGAATTTAAGCCATATGGTTTTCTGGAAGTAAGGAGTTCTGATTAATAATGGAATTGTGAAAAGGGCTCTGTATCTGGGTCATAAGAAAAGCTATGCGTTTATGTCCGAAAAAATTAAAACAGGCAAATGAATAGTGAAAACTGTAGTATGTCGTGTGTGTGGTTGTGTGGAGGGATACACGCTGAAGCAGAGAAAGAGGGTAACCAGGCTGGAATATATATGCATCTTGGGAAACAAAAAACGAGTGTACACCTGCATCACAGGAGAGACCCTCGATGATGGTTTAAGAAGAGAGGAGGACATCTTTGGGATAGGACAGTATTATTTGCCATTTTGGGAACTGTGATGTTTGTAGACTTAGAGGAATGTGTCTGTTTCATAGAAGAATTAAATTCCCAGAAAGGCACAAAGTAAGGCTAATTGAACAATGTGCCACTCTATGAAAAATACATTTTTTAAGGGAGAAAAGACAAGGGAAGAGACTAGATCTCAGTTAGGATTGGGGAGAGGGGAAGCTGGAGAAGTGTTGGGTGTCTGGAGCAGAACACATTTTTCTGCATGTACTGCTCCTAACCTCTGCCCTGAGCCTGTCACCCACACCCTGATTCTGGTCACCTAGTGAAGGGAAACAGTTGACCAAGTCAGTAAAATCAGAACCAGCAGAGATGAATGCTTTCTTGCCTGACTTCCATCAACTTAAACTTTTTCACAGCATTGTTATCGCATTACACTAAGCCACCAGCCTGAAATATCTAAAGTACAACATAAAGAGCAAAGGAGAATAACACAGAGCCTGTTGAGGAAGGGAATTCGTCCCTGCACTCAAATAGGTATTGAGGCTCTGGAGTGCGGGAGCAAGGCTCTGGAACTTGGGCTCACATTTTTCATCCTTCGGGAATCTATTCTCTCTTTCTCCCCCATGTCCCTGGGCTTTCTTGCCCATTCCCAGTCCCTGGTTTCCCATAGCTAAACATATTTTCCAATGAGCTAAACTGAATTCTGCTTTCATTTACTCCACACTGACTCTTTTATGTTTCTTTTCCCAAGTACTTTCCTAAGATGGGGGATTTTTTCCCAGTTCTACTGCATACGTTTGAAAACAGCAAGAAAAATTTAAGGAAAGGGTATAAAGTTCCTGCACTTGGTTCAAGGGACATCTAAGAGTTCAGACAAAGTCTGGCCTCCTGACTCTCTACTGCATTGGAATGCAGATCCCACGCAGGTTGCACCCATCCTGATTTCTGTGTATGTGAGCGTGGTGGGAAGGGAATGAGGAGATGGAGATAAAGGAACACTCCTAAACTGTCTCAGGGCTGTCATCAGCTGGAGTGATTTTTGCCTGGCCTTAGGGGCTTACCTGAGAAACAACTGATAAGAGTCAGACCCCTGCACAGAACCCGTTCTCCCAGAAGCTCTTACTGAGCCATCCCCCTGGCTCTGTCTCATCCCCCCTCCCAGTCTCCTTGTACAGAAGCCTAGACACCTGTCTAGTGCACACAGCCCAGTCCTAGAAGGAAGGAGCTAAGGCTAGGACAGGCCTCTTTGGGAATCAGATCCCCTTCTTTTTTGTCTCCCAATTGCAGTTCTTGCTACAAGGCAGTATTGGCTACAGAGGGGCTTGTTTTTGTTGGGGGCCAGCCCAGGGCTCCCTCCCAGTGCTAATGCACAGAGAACACTGACTCAATAGCAAATCAAAGCAACAGCTGTCCCCACCTCCTTCTCTGCCACCCACTTCCCAGTCTCTGCTCCTCGGAATTTTAACTAAGTCTCTGAGGGCCCCCCCTCAGCCTACCACAAACCCACTTCTGCCTCCAGATTTTTTCCCCCTCTAGCTCAAGAATAGGACATGTTCCTCTGCTTTTTTCTCTCTTCTAGTCTGTCTCCCACTTCACAATCAGGTTAGCATTTCCCCAGCGCTTCACCATGCAAATGCTAGTGCACACACACATGTGGCCCGTCCTCATAATTACCCTTTTTAACTCCTAAGGGCATGGAAGTGGCTTCTGCTCCTTGGCCTCCTCTTTTCTGAGAACTGGAATATGCCAATAAAGCCCTGAGGATTGTGAAGATGCCATTCTTCCTATCGTCGGGGACCACCTCCTCATCTCACCCCAACTCTCTAACCTGCCCAGCATGCAGTGGAGTTAATTCCCTTGAGGCCTAGGGTCCTGGGGTTCCTCCCTACAATACATAGGGAGATGGGGAGCAGGAAGCATCACACTAAATGGCAACTTAACCTCAGAATTAGGTAGTCCCCAGGGCTGCTACCAAATGACAATGAGTTCAGGAGGCAGCATTATAACTACAGCTCCCACTAGCTGCCTGTGTGACCATGTCCAAGTTCCTGAACCTCTCTGAGCCTTGGTTTTTCATCTTTAAAATGAGAGGTTTGGGGCCGGCCCCGCGGCTTGCCGGTTAAGTGCACGCGCTCACTGCTGGCGGCCCGGGTTCGGATCCCGGGCGCGCACCGACGCACTGCTTCTCCGGCCATGCTGAGGCCGCGTCCCACATGCAGCAACTAGAAGGATGTGCAGCTATGACATACAACTATCTACTGGGGCTTTGGGGGGAAAAATAAATTAATTAATTAAAAAATTAAAAAAAAATGAGAGGTTTGCACTAGAGGCTACTTAGGCTTCTTGTCAACTCTAAAAGTCTATGCTTCTAAGAATCATAGATGAGCAAATATTTTTGGAAGAATCACATGTAACAGAAAGAGGAGAGGAATAACTGAACTTCGGTAATAGGGGTCAGAAAGGACATCAGTTCCATCCTCTGGTAGAATCAAAAAGATCTGAGGAATAACCTTCTCTGGCCATTAGAGGTCAGTAGAAAATGACCAGACATGCAAATTGATTGCAAGATGTTAGAAAATGTACAAAATATATTTATTCATGACATATTGAAGTTTGATAATTTTTTAAAAAATATTTGGATATGAGAAAACATTTGGAATAAGTGGATTTTTTTTTTTTCAGTGAAAAGAGAGTTAACACCGAGATAAGCTTTTTGTTTTAACCTCACCCTCTCGCTCACCACAGGCAAACTAGCCAACTCCCCCAAAGATTCCCTCCTCCGCATTCAGCCTGGAAAAGCTTAGCCACACACCATTCCAAGCCCAGGAAACAAAAGCCTGCTTAGGCTGGAACTAAAAGGTGTCTGCTGACGTACAATAATAAACCTGTTTGAGCCCAGAACAGTCCCTTCCAAACCTAAACCCTGACAGTGCAGGATCCCTGGTTCTATAAATCCGGGCTTCTTGGCCACGCTTTACCAAGCTACAGGGCAAATCAGCAGAGCAAGCACTTCTTAGAGTGAAGGTTCTGTTCTCCACCCCTATTTACCATCTATTTTCATTTATATCCTGATGCCTCCTGGGAGAGTAAAGCCAAGCCGGGAGAATAGTGACATTGGGCCCAAGAGGCTGCTGGGAGCCAGAAGGAAAGTAGATAAACAAGACTCCAGGAAGAAAACTCAGACAGCAACAGAAATAACGGAGGGAGGGAACAAGGAGGAGCAAGGTCTCAGCAGCCCTGCCAGAAAGAGGGTGGAGGGGTCAGCGAGCTGGAGAGAGGGCCTAGATCAGGGAGGCAGCAGCTGAAGTGTGACCGAGCTCTGAAGTTCTGAAGTGAATGTGAGCTAAAGCAATCTGTCCTAAGCAAGGAGATCCTTTAGGAGATCCTGCTGCCTGTGAGGAACACAGGCCTCTCCCTGAGGAGCAAAGGAAGAGAGGAAGCACACCTGAAAAGACAGACAGTCCCAGAGGACAGAATAATGCCCATCTCTTATGGCTCCAGCTTTTGTCTGGCTGCACTGTACTATCAGGATTATTAGGGAATTGGGAACTTAGGGGAGGCTGGACAAAGTTAGAGCAGACCGGAGGGCAGAAAGTAAGAGAACTTTTTTTGTTGTTTGTTTTTGGTGAGGAAGGTTGGCCCTGAGCTAACATCTGTTGCCAACCTTTCTCTTTTTGCTTGGGGAAGATTGTCGCTGGGCTAACATCTGTGCCAATCTTCCTCTATTTTCTACGTGGGATGCCTCCGCAACATGGCTGGATGAGTGGTGTGTAGGTCCACGCCTGGAATCCAAATCTGCAAACCCCAGGCTGCCGAAGCAGAGCACGCGAACTTAAGCACTACGCCTGGGCCGGCCCCAGTAAGAGAACATTTTGACATTCAGGCCCTAAAGTCTTACATTAGGAAATGACACAGTGACCTCAATAGAAACAGCATAATTCCTGGCAGCCCAAGAGCAACTGTAGAGAGTTTAGTATAAACAGAGTCCTTTTTGATCAGGGTGTTGTGCTCTTAGCTCTTAAGTCTCTCAGGTCAAAGTGACTCCCCAAAATCTTGCCTAAATCAGGACTCAGATGGGATTGGTCCATTTTCCTCCAAATGCGGAATCAGACATTCACTGTTAAAGAAAAATGGGGCTATGGGCAAAGAAGAGCTCCAGGGGCTAAGTTCTAATCTGATTTTGCCATGGCCATTCTCTTCTGAGTGTGATCCCAATACACACAGAATTCACTATGTAGTCAAGGTCAGGGAGGAATTAGAGGGAGATCACCTGGCCAGGGGGCCTAGCAATGGGTGTGAGTAAACCATCCTAGAAGTGGGTCCCTTCAGTATTCTGGGCCACAGCCCCCAGTGTTTTTCCCTTGGAGATAACACTCCTCCACCCACCTGTCATGGTAGTCGTGAGGAATAACAAGTAGGCTGGGATGAAGAGTATTTTTAACTCTGGCGTTAGAGAAATGCTGAATCATCATCATCACCATCACCATCACCATCGACTCCTACTCAGGGAGCTGATTTTCTCTGTAGTCTTGGAAGTGGGGCTCTGGACCCAAGCACTGGCAAGGCCAGCAGCGGTCATGCGGGAGAGCACCGTCCCCTTGTGACACCATCCCAAATGTGCACCTGTGACCCCGTTCACGGCCCTAAGGCCAATGCATTGTAGATTCCCAAAACAGACAAGGCAGGGAAGATACATAAATCAAGCCATCAGGGCTTATACTGGCACATTCTTATAGACTTCCCTACTAGTGTCACTTAAATTGGAGACGTAATACATTTTTATTAGTTTGAGTCACTCGTTTATTTATTCAATAAATATTTATTGAGCACTTACTATGTGTGAGGTCCCGTGCTATGAATGAAAAACTGAATCACAGGTGCCAGCATATGCTTTATAGAGGACATTAGGAAGTCTCCAATTCCCACCTCTGCTACTCTTAATATGAACAATCAATCAGAAGGAAATCAGTGAGTGAAAGGGCCACTTTGTCCTTTAAAATGCTGGGAATCCTAAAGATACTGGAACCTATGCGTAAATAAACCAAGAATTAAGAAACCCCCGAGGCAGTTGAGGGCAAACAAGAAGATAATCTTTTAGTTGTTAGCCTAGTGCTAGAGTGCTGTGAAAACATGAGGGGATTCCACTAGTTTTAACTGGACACGTCTGTTGCTTGGTTAACTGAAGAGTCTCACATTGTAAGGCTCTTAGGGGTACGTGAAATAGCCCCCAAAGGTACAGATGAAGACATATTAAGAAATCCAACTAAAAATGTAATCCAATGGGTACAAATCCCACCACCATCACTATCACAAGCACCCATTTCCAACTTGCTACACTGTTATTTTTTTATCATATTGCAGATGAGTGTTGTGAATATTGTTTAGGTGAACCACCTCTGGCCAGCAACGCAAAAGCAAACCTTTCTCATTATAACTCCTGCTCCACCACCCCACACACGAAAAACACGCTTCTGCAGAAGAAGGCAGTGTAGTGAGGACATGCAGAAAGTCTGGGCTTTGTGGTCAGGGATATCTAAATTTAAAGGCTGTCTCATCCCAACACTTATTGGATCCATCATACAGGCGAGTTACTTAACTTCTCTGAGTCTTAGTTAACTCATCCTTAACGTGTGCATAATAATACCTATTAAAGGGGTAGTTCTGGAATAATGAGTAAAGAGCACCTAACTTCTTGACACACAGACGGTGATTGATAAATATCGATTCCCACCATCTTGCAGACTTATAGAGCTTCAGCCTCTGGCTGGTCTACCCTCTTCCTTGGGCTATCTTCTTATCCTGTTTAGTTTGCTATTTCCTCTTCACTGGCAGATGCTGGGCCTCGTTCTCACAATAGAAGACGCTCAGCATCTTTGATTCATTTATTAAATAAATATTTATTAAGCACCTTCTATGTGTAATATGTTGTATTAGGGCCAGACTGGATACAAAGATGAATCAGATATCAACCTTACCGAGGACTCTTTATAATTTAGGAGGGAAGCCAAACTTGCAGTACAAAGTACAGAGTGATGTGTAATTTAAGAAAAGCAAATAAAGTGTTGTAACTCAGAGAAATGAGAAATTCTTTCCATTTGGGGCAATCAGGGAAGACTTCTTGAAGGAGATGCCACAAAAAATAGGCTTTATGGATGGATAGGGCTTAGATGTGTGAAGATGGGTGAAGGGCATTATCAACAGAGTTATTGTAGGAAAAGGAATGTATGCAGGGAAGCAAAGGGTTTATAGAAAGAATTCCAAATAGCATCATGCATCTGGGAGATGGAGTGAGTGAAGTAAAGAAAAGACAAAGCAAATTAGCATCAGACGGTACAGGATCCTGAAGGCCAGGCTAACAAATCCGGATATTATCTGCAGACAATGGGAAGTCAGCGAAGGTTTCTAAGCAGGGAAACAATATGACCCATATGGCCAGAGCTCTCTTCATCTGTTTTTCTATGTGAGCAGCCTGGGCCTCCCTTCACTAATGGTCTTGTAGTCCAAATGTCTGCATTTCCCTCCAAAGACCCTGCCTAAGCAAAGTTTACCAGATTTCCATCCACTTCAGAGTCCAAGCCGCCCTTTCTGAGAACTCTTTAAGTTTTATTTTCCAGTCTGAATCCATTGAGGGGATTTATGCTGACGCCATAAATGATTGGCACAATCTAAATCCAAAGAAGGCACAAGCCTTTCACCACCCAGGTTTTAATTTCTGCGACTTATCCATATTTCTGTGGATAGCATTATCATCACTCATTCACTCCCAGGGGAGTAGCCATTCAGAATTTATCATTACAGGTGTACAATTTTGTAAAAACAGCAAGAAAACTTTCAGGCATATTAACAGACAGCTCTCAAGAGGGCACATGAGATCATAAGTACTTTCCAGAATTAGAGGGAGAACTGTCACCCCCAGTGGAAAAAAAAAAAAAACCCAGCTACCTCTTCATCAGTTTCTTAAAACACTACAATCCAGGGTGAGTTCCCTGTAAAC
The DNA here is from genome assembly GCF_020826845.1 of Diceros bicornis minor. NCBI lineage: Eukaryota > Metazoa > Chordata > Mammalia > Perissodactyla > Rhinocerotidae > Diceros > Diceros bicornis. The sequence continues at coordinate 64,022,524 of NC_080743.1, forward strand.
CGACAGAGACAATGTATCAAGTATATCCCAAATATGCCATTTATTGGAGATTATTTGTTTACTTATAAGCCCCCTTGTCTGAACAATTCAGTTTGGTTTGAATGACCTACATCATCATTTCACTTATTCATCCTATACAGAAAAAAAAAAAATGCCAGCAAAATGCAGGAGGAAGGGAGGGATGAAAGGAATATAAGCCAGGAGAAAAGCAACTGAGGAGAATGCAGAGAAAAGCACAGATGAAAGAAGGAGCAGGAGAGTGAAGACTGAATTCATGCTGTTGGACAGAATGCCTGCTCTGCCTGATTAAGAATAGACATAGCACAGTGCCAATTGTGACTGAATGAATTGCCAGAGCCAATTAAATGTACTGAGAGCCCACTATGGGCCAAGTGCTAAAGATACAAAGATGAATAAGGTAAGGCCCCTGCTCTTAACCAACTCCAAGTTTAGATGAGGAAACTGATAACTAAACAAATAAATTGCAACACAATGGGCTGAAATGCTATAGGAAATAGGAGCCATTGAAAAAGCCTTGAGAGCACCACCAGAGACAGAAAGAGGATTCTTGAGAGGTGTGCTATTTGTGTGCCTTTAGGAAAGTCACTGGAACCTCTAAACCTCGTCTCTAGGAAGCGATTCCATCTGGCTGCCTACCTCTCAGGCTTGTTTTGACATTAAATGAAGTCAGGTTGAAAATCCATTCTGCAAACTGAGAGTTCTATGGCAAGGTATGAGATGGCTAATTTCTCCATTCATTTGAGCAAAGGCCTATAGAGCTTACTTTGTGCACTGGGTACCAGTACTGTGGGACTGACCCCTCTCTGGCTTCTCCCTGTCCCTCCACCCTTCCAAGCTTTAGCACAACCAATCTGGCATGCTATTGTGTGTTGAAGCACCCACAAACACACAACCTGGGAAATAATGGGAAACACTCACCAACTTCAGGTTGCTACCATCCTTGACATCCACAGAAGGCAGCAGGGTGAGGGCCTGGCCCCCAGGGAGAGTCTCTGCTGGATTTGAGAGCCCTTGTCCTCTCCCTGGCCCCCTTTCCTTCTCCCATCCAGATCTTTCTAGCCTCTTTTCAACACTTTCCTTGTCCCCTTTCCTGCCTACTTCTCTTTACCTGTTACAGAGTTCCTGTTTTCTCTGCTTTACTCCCTCTCCCCTTTGGGCATTAGCGCTTCTCCTGTTTGAGAACAGAGTAATTTCTCAAATCTCCTGGAAGTTGTCTATGAGGAAGAGGGGAGGAGAGGCGTCTCCATGGAGGCCGGTGAACCTCTGAAGCTATCTCTTAGAGCCCTATCCCGACGACGCTGGGGCTCTCTGACTCCCGCTCCTTCCTCCCTCTCTCTCCTTCCCTCTCCCCTCTCCCTTCTCCCCTTTTCTTCTGATTTGGTAATTCTCTCTCGTCCTGTCCCCTTTCTTCTCCACGGACTCTAAACCCATGTCCCACTTCTCTTTTTAGTCTCGCACCCCTCCCCTCCCCTGGCCCTCGGTCCCAGCGCCCCCTTCTCGTTCTTTCCTCTCCTACTCGCCTATCCGTGCTGGCTCTCCAGCAAGCGCGCTGGGACGACTGACCAAGTTCTGCCGGGACTCCGGGGCGGATGTGTAGCAGCTCCGGACTCTGCTCAGCAGCCGATGACCTCACTGAGTTTTGCGCACGTGATTGGCTACTTCTGGGCTTACGGCGGGAGACCCTGAAAAGATTCGCGGGCCGGTTTCTTTGTCCCTCCGCCTCTTCAGGTTGAGTTGGAGAAATAGGCCGTTGACACTCTCCAGTAATTCACAAAAGAGGTCAGGGGCTACCTGCTAGGAAGGAGGCAGTGACTCAGGCATTGGGGGTTTGTTGTGCCAGAGGAGGGGGTAGAGTCAGTGCTATCAAGTGGGCAGTGGGACTGAGGGTGGAGAGGAAAACTTGAGAATTTAAGCCCTCGATAGAAGGCAACAATCTGGGAAGACGTGGGGCAACTTTCAGCCCTAACTGCTGTCTGTGTCTTCAATGGTAGGGGTCTTACCTTGAAATAAATAAAACATTGGAATTGAAATCGGGCATTTAATTTCCAGTCTGTGCTCTTCTTTTTGTATGACTTTGGGCAAGTCACTTCATTCTGTTTCCACTCTGCAAAGTGGGAGTGATAATACCAGCGTACTTAACAGGTTTATTAAAAGGATTAAGTGTGAAATTTCTAGTTATTAAACCTGTTGTTATTTTAGTAGATAATACGGTGTAGCGGAAAGAATCCTGGATAAGTAGTGAAAATTCTGGTTATCTTTCATTTTTCTGTAGTGACTTTCACCAAGTCACTTTTAACCTTTGTGGGCTTCACTGTCCCCATCTGTGAAGTGGGAGAACTGGACTGGATGATCTCTAAGATCTCTTTTGGCTCTAATATATGATCTACTGATAAACTTAGCATCCTCCTTTAATTCACCCTTTCGGAGGAGGAGCTCACTTCCTTTTTCAGGACTCTGGTTAATCTCTCCCCTTTGTGAGAAACCCACCTTCTCTCAGGTATCCTGGTGAGCCTGCTTTTCATAGGGGCCTAGCTTCTCCCCCATCCCCAACAATGAAAGTATAGATCCCAAACTGAAGCAGCATGTATGCAGGGCTCATCCTTGATGGAGATTCTCTCCCCAGGCTACTGGCAGGAGCAGGATTTGGAGCTGGGAACTCTGGCTTCACTCGACGAGGCCATCAGCTCCACAGTCTGGAGCAGCCCTGACATGCTGGCCAGTCAAGGTGAGAATCCAGGCCCCTCATCTCAATGTCCCTCAGTTCCCTCAACCATCCTCACATCATCTCCCACTCATGTCACCTCCACCCCATGTTCTCACTCCCCTCATTACCACGCACTCTTTCTCCTTCCATCCGACGTTGTAGTTCTTAGTTCCACACAAACTTCTCTGGCACCTACTTCTTCTTCCCTTACTCCAGTACACAGACCTCTGTATCCCCTACACCTTTTTCCAAAAATAAAATGATTCCAGGAGGAGTGTATTACTCAGAATAAAGAGGTTCTGGAAAGACACAATCGAGGTAGAATTCTTCAAAAGGAACCGGGACAACGGGATTACAAGTCAAAAATTGGTATGTGGCTAGCAGTAAATAAAAGGTTTCCCGAGTCTTTTGTTGAGATATATACAGACTATATCGCTTCCAAATTGACTCAGCCAGCTTAGTCTCTGGCTCACTAATCTCAAAATCATAGTTCCAATTCTCAAGTTAGATGATTACTTGAGGAGCATTCCAATGAGAAGGACACTGCATTGAGAGTCAGAAGAAAGGAGTTCTAGTCCTAACTAGAATCACTGATTAGTAGAATGATCTTAGGCAATCACTTCACCTCCATTGCCTCATTGTCTACATCTGTAAATTGAGGGAATTGGATTCCATGATCGCTAAGATCCCCCTCAGGTCTAATTTTTGTGATTCTAAACACTAAAACTAGCAGCCAGGCTTTGTGCTCCAATTCAGAGGCAGCCATCCTGAAGCACTGGTGCTTGGTGTCAACTCCAGCACATACTACCTTCCCTCTTCCGGGCCCCTTCTCTGCTAGGAGCGCTCATTGTATGTTTCTTGAAAATGGAGCTCTGGTGACCAAGAAAGAAAGGAATAAGAAGACAGGGCAGGGGTAAGTTCAGTGCTGTAGGGAGCATGGGGATTGTTTTAAATTACTCAGTTAGGGAATGTAAGAAATAAGTTTCTTGGTGTCCTATTCAGAGATAAACAATGCTGGTTAAGTAATTTAGCACCATAGAAGAAATTTTATGGAAGTTTCAGACTCAGAGCTGGAAGGTGTTGTTTATTTTAGTTCTGTGGAAGTAAGTGCTATTGGGTCACAGAAAGTCAGTCCTGAAGATGAGGGAATCAATACTGGGAATCAGAATCCATGCTGTGGGAACATGGACCAATATAGGGTGGAGGAAGCAAGAATGACACAGTCTGAGGGGCTCACAGCTAGGCCTAACTGGAAGGCATATTTGGGATTCAAATGGCTCATCCATATGACACCTTATTACTCCTTTTTGTTTGTTTGTGTAACTTGACTAAGGAGAGGAGTTAGAAAACATATTTCCATCACACTGAAGGGAAAACTTTAATCCTTTACTCTTTAAAATAACATCAGGATGGTGATTTGGGTTTGGGTGGTGGGAGGCGGGTAGTACTAATCCCAAAAGGAATATGTTAAGGGAATTGATGACTGAAGGGAAGTTATTGTTGGAGGAATTGAAAAGTTTATGTCAAAATGTTTCAAGTTTTACTTTTTATCTTTTTTGTTTGTTTTGCAGTTGTATAGCTACCTCTTGTGTAAATGAATGTACAACCCGAGGGCTCGCTCAGCCTTTCCCTCACTTTTAGTTGCAGGATTATTAGTCACAACCACTTCTCCTGTTCTTGCTCTTCTGCACAGGTGGTGTCAGGAAGGCGAAACTTAGAACCACAGATGCGTATGTGTGTTTTCAAAGCTGAATGGTAGAACGCATCAGAAAAGATACATGTGGAGTGGTCTGTGGAGATTTGGGGTGCCTTTATTCCTCTAAATGTTTGTGGCCCTGTCAGTTCATTCAGCAAGTGACTGTTTTTCTGTGTTTTCAAAGCAAGAGGAAATAAGGTCTGCCCCCCCCTTCCCTTCCCCCTCCACCACCTCTATTCCTTCCCCCACGAGACAGACACCTGGGCCTTGGATGGTCTGAATTAGATGAGGTGGACTTTGGCCCAGAAATGGGTGGAGGAGCCAGGGCTTCCTCAGGAAATTAACCCTATTCTACTCCTGCAGACAGTCAGCCCTGGACATCGGACGAGACAGTGGTGGCTGGTGGCACCGTGGTGCTCAAGTGCCAAGTGAAAGACCATGAGGACTCATCCCTGCAGTGGTCCAACCCTGCCCAGCAGACTCTCTACTTTGGGGAGAAGAGAGGTAGTGTTCCATGAGTTATCTCTGTCCTTAGGAACCATGGGCTTAGGAAGGGGACTGAAGAGCCTGAGGGGAAATGTCCCTGTAGTCCAGAGGCTGAGATATGTGAAGGTATGCTATTTGAGGAAGCAACAAGCCATGGGCTTCTCAACTCATTCAAGAGAAACTTCAGTATTACATGGCTTCAGTAAGACCTAGGCCACACATGGTCTTATAGGGTCCTGGAGTGATTCACCTCAAAGGAACCCTAAGAGATAGCTGATGTCAGCATTGCCTCATATGTCTCACAAGGAAGCCCACAAGATCCAAAACCTACTTTTCCGAGTTTCTCCGAGGCTACTGTGCCCAATGGCCCAGGAAAGTGACTGAATAACCTAAAGACTGCTCAAACCCAGGAGCAGTTTTTTCCCCCACCCCAAGCCACACTAGACCCCTTCTCCCAAAGAAGTTGGCCTGGGATTGGAAGATAAAACATGTAAGGTTCCAGTAAAAGCTTTGCTTCTGATTCTCCCGATTTCCCCAGCCCTTCGAGATAATCGAATTCAGCTGGTTAAATCTACTCCCCATGAGCTCAGCATCAGCATCAGCAACGTGGCCCTGGCGGACGAGGGCGAGTACACCTGCTCCATCTTCACTATGCCCGTGAGAACAGCCAAGTCCCTCGTCACTGTACTTGGTGAGGCTCCCAAACCCCAGTGTCTCCGCAGCATGCTTCCTTGCAAGCAAATCTCCCTAGGTGGGGCCCTGAAGCACCCTAAAGCCAGGCAAGTCTCCAAACATTTTGGAAAGTTCAGCCTGTATTTCCTTTGTAATGGAATGAAATGCAAAGAATACTGGATTCTAATCCTTTATTCTCTACTTACTGTTTGCTCTGGGACAAATCTCTTACTCTCTTTGAGCCTGAATTTCCTAACCTGTGACAGAGGATGATAATGTCTATTCCACCCACCTCCCAAGATTGTAAGATGGAAACATGAGAAGTGCATGCAATGTATGATTACCATTTCCAAGATGAGTATCCCAATTGCTTACATGCTCTCATCTTGATCCTATATTTCAATTTCCTTTTTTGCTTCCCTGAGCCTCATACTACTTCTGTGGCCACTCATTTGTGCTGTAGGGTATAGTGTCTCAGGTAGGGTATAGCTCCCACTACCATACCTCCTTTCCCCAGGTCTTCCCTCCTGGTCCTCAGGGAGGAGACCAAAGAGAAAGATGATTTCCCTAGTCTTCTACCCATCATAAAACTGGGTATCCTCACCCCAGAGAGGTCATCTCAGCAGGGAGAGCTGAGGTGTGACCTCATGGTGCCTCTCCTTCCTATCCTGGCCATCCCCTTTCCATGGCAGGAATCCCACAGAAACCCGTAATCAGTGGCTACAAGTCATCATTACGGGAAAAGGAGACAACCACCCTGAGCTGTCAGTCTTCTGGGAGCAAACCTGCAGCTCAGCTCACCTGGAGGAAGGGTGACCAAGACCTCCATGGTAAGTTCCTCCTACCTTGGGGTAAAGGGAGGAGGTGGTACCGGGTCAAGGAGGAGAGAGGGAGACAGAGGGGTACGTGTCCATACGTCTTTGTATATGCACATAAGGCATGGTGTAAAAGGAGAAAGGGGAAATGACAGATATTCTGTGTACACTTACGTGTGTGTGTATATCTGTGTTAAGGCCTACATTCTCCTTGTGTGTACATATCCATTTCACAACTTTCTAAGTTTGTCTAAGTTGAGACTCACCATCTGTATGTCTACAGTGGGGCCCACACAATATCTGTATGTTAGGGCTCACTCTGTGTCTATGTGTATGTGCATGTGTCTGTTTCTGCACTCTAGGGGAACCAACCCGAATACAGGAAGATCCCAATGGTAAAACTTTCACCGTGAGCAGCTCAGTGACATTCCAGGTTACCCGGGAGGATGACGGAGCAGACATCATATGCTCTGTGAACCATGAATCTCTAAAGGGAGCTGACAGATCCACCTCTCAACGCATCGAAGTATTATGTATGTCCTGGGCTTGTGGGTGAAGAAGGATCAGGTATGAGATGCGGAGTGGGGAAAAGGAAAGTGCCAGTGACTGTATATGAAACAACAGGCACAGATAAGTGAATAGGTTAAAAAAACAAGACAAGAGGTGACAGGACTAGGCCCAGGGTTAGCAATTTTTCTCTGTAAAGGGCCCAACAGCAAACATTTTAGGCTTTGAGGGCCCTATGGTCTCTCAACTACTTAACTCGGCTGTTGCTGCAGAAAAGTAGCCATAGACAATATGTAAACAAATGAACATGGCCATGTTCTGATAAAACTTTATTTACAGAAACGTGTAGCTGGCAGGATTCAGCCCAGCAAGTAAGTGTACCAACTCCTGGGCTAGGCCAGTGTTTTGCACCTAGATTGTAAATTGTAGTCGTAACTGTAGCAAATCAGAAGTCAGAAGATGCAGGTTCTAGTCTGCCCTCCACCACTTGTTAGCTGTGTGTTGTTAAGAAAATTACTTTATCCCACTGACCTTGATTATTTGCTAAATGAGAAGATGAACATGGGGATCACTAAGGCTTCTTCCGGGTCTAACATACTGCGATTTCAAAAAAAAATAGGTGGTAGGAAAACACAACCTCTCTGGCGTCATTATTCCCAGATCCTTCTCTACAGTACTCCCCTATCTGCCCTAGCCCTATGATTTTTCTTGAGATTCTAACCTGAAATGGCCACTGTCATGATCACTACTCCTAACTTTTCCAAGGATCCTCGTCCCTCTATGGAATCTGCCTTGAGTACGGACAGGAAACTTCCCTCCTCACCTGAGGAAATTTGGAAATTTTCAAAAAGAATTTTTTGGAGTGGAGAAACCAAGGGAAAAAGAAAATAAAGTACAAAGGTAGAAGATAATGAGTGATAAAATAATGCATTTCTTGTCCTAACTTATCTACAGGCTGGCGTTCTTCTAAAATAACTAAAACACTTAATCTCTTTCTTACGGAAGATCCAGGCCTGACCTCAGTGCTATTTAAATCAATTGCTAGACACATCGCAGAAACTTAAACGTGAGGTAGGTTTGGGGTGGCTTCACTTTCCGTTTAGCAGACTCTCCATCTGGAAGCAGACAACCTGAATTCCAGCTCAAGTGCCGCTGCTTACGGACTATGTTAACTTTCACCAAAGCATTTCGTCTCTTAGTGGCTCCTGCTTACTTCACTGAATTTTTGTGAGGATAAATGAAACAATATGTATGAAAGAACTTTGTAAGCTTCAAAGTTCTATATTGCTATAAGGTGTTTCTCTGATTATTAGTTACGAGTGTGAGGCCCTGGCCTGGGCTCCTTCCCCTGGGCCCGGTCCCTGGCCAGAGCTAAAGAAGGCACTCCCATCTGAGTCTCAAAGACTTCTCTGTTAGGTACCAGACCATCTGGCAATTACTCTCCAGGGCCCTTTTGGCCCAACTGTGATCGGCAGTCAGTCAACAAATGCTATTCTCCAGGCACCGTGCTAGAGGTTTTTATGGCTGTGGGGCCCCAGAACACCCATTCTCTCACCTGGCCTGATTCTCTTTGTCCTGTTTGATTTGACTGAAACATGTTCATTAACTGGTTGTTAAGGTTGGCTCTATCCTTAGGGGAAGCTTGGCCTCTTTATCTGTTGTTCTAAACCAGCATCTGGTTGTATTGTTCTACCCGGCCATCTGGACCCAGCCTCCTAAGCAGCCCTTTGGCGTCAGTGGCAGATGCCATTCTTCCTTCGCAGGGCCCATCTATATTGTGTCAGTGCCTTTTTGCAGCCAAAATATGGCCCCCATCTCTTGCTGTTTCAAAGCTCTCACTTCATTTTTGGTCTGACCACCAAAGCATTGCAATCAAGCATTGCTTCCAGTTTACACTCCCTTGCAGAGCAGAGAGGATTGAGAGGTTGTGAGCTCATAAATGGTCAAGTTCAAGTTTATCCGTTCTGTCAAAAATATGTATTAAGTCCCATTTATGTGCTAGGCAGTGTGCTAGGCACAGAGGAACCAGTGACCCCCTTCTCAGCTCTCTAAGACATCCTTTGGGTCTCCACCAAGGACAGAACTTCTGGAATCCTCCCTCCACGAGGTTGCAGAACAAGTCCATCACACATTCAGTGGCAATAGCGATCTTTGCTCACGAAGGTGGGGACGAAGGTCTTGTTCACAGCCTCTTGGGCTTCTGAGGCATTCAGGGGTAGAAGCTGTAGTGCGTAGCTGGCTGGTTTTGGGATTGAGACGATCTCCTAAACAGTGTGAGAGTTTTCATTGATGCCATTTCCTTCTCCACAGACACACCGACAGCGGAGATTAGGCCAGACCCTCCGAAACCCCGCGAGGGCCAGAAGCTGTTGCTACACTGTGAGGGTCGTGGCAATCCCGTGTAAGAAGATCCATTTCCCGGTCTCTGATAACCCCTCCATACTCTCAGACTGTGATCTTCACCTAGAGTCTTCCCATCTCCTTTTCTACTGTCCGAGCCTCTCATTTTCCCTGACGCTGTCTAACAACTTCGATCCTCTGATGGTTTCTCCGCAAAGCAATGGAAGTGGGGAGGTGCCACTCTCTGGCTGGGCACCTGAGGTTCCCATAAGGAACCAAGTTACAGTAAGATACAAGTTAGGAAATCTCCCTCGTCCGCAGATCGATCCCCAAGAGAGCACCCTCCCCCTATCTCTGAGCAGCTCAGTGTTTCTGGCCCCTATAACTTCTCGAGCCTTCATCAAACATTCTTTGACTTCCCTACTCCCAGTTATTTTTGTCTCCCTTTAACTCCCTGACCTACTCTCTCCTGAACACTTCTGATTTCTCTGCCTCCACAGCCCCCAGCAGTACCTATGGGAGAAGGAGGGCAGTGTGCCACCCCTAAAGATGACCCAGGAGAGTGCCCTGATCTTTCCCTTCCTCAACAAGAGTGACAGCGGCACCTATGGCTGCACAGCCACCAGCAACATGGGCAGCTACAAGGCCTACTACATTCTCAATGTGCATGGTGAGCCCTCCTCTGTCCTCCTCCAGCATCCCCCTGCTCCCCTTCTCTGTCCATCTTATACCCTCGCCTTTCTATCTCCTAAGAGCATCCCAGACTGTACCTGAGAGTGAACTAATGAGACAGCAGCCCGCCATTGGAGGGCCTGAGGACTTAGGCTCTAGGTGCACTCTGGAATGTGTAATAAGGAAAAATCAAGAGAATGGTGGGTTCTCATCTGCCTGTGTCTAGCAGTGGTGACCCAAGTGACACCATCTTCCAACCTCTGCACTCACCTGGAAACAAGAATAATAGCTCTGTGTGCAGAGCCCAGAGCCTCTCAAGTGTGGCTGTAGAGGCATTTCCCTTTGCAACTGGCTCTTCTCAGAGTTACTTCTCCTGTGACTACTATGGCTTGCATGCTACTGCTATCATCTCCTTTTCTGCAGACCTTGGACACACTATACTGGATCCAGGCAGAAAATAGAGATACACTTGTACTATGCTGACAGTCAGAATCATTTCTCAGATGCCATATCTTCTAGAGGGTGATGTTCCTTCTCTGAAGTTCTTCCCAAAGCTGTGACCACAAAACCCGGCTTCAGGATAAGTGACAGGCTGGCACAGAGGCCCCTTTATGGAGAGTTGGCAGGAGATATTTTGAAGACCCCAACAGCAGTGGGGTCCTGCCTGAAAGTCGTATAAGCCTTTCCTCAGAATAGGAAAATGCATTGTCAGGGGAACATAAGAGGCTCTCTTACTTGAAAAGTCCATTAAAGCAGGGAGGGGATAGCAGTCAGGCCTCTCAGGGATAAGAGACCTGAGATCTTAGAACCAGAGTGTCTGGATGGGCTGATTCCAACTCCAAGGGCAGACCTCAGCATGTGGGAGCTGCCTCAGCACAACAAACAAAGCTATTGTAGGATGCCAGGAGCCAGGACAATGCACTGAAGTCCCGTGTCTGGCCCCAGATCTCTCCAGACCAACTCTGATGATGACTGGCAGTGAGAGAAAGGTCTTGTGCCCTTGTGGGTGGTCTCTTCCTGATCCCCCCTGTCCTGTGCTAGAAAGCCAAGTCCTGTTTGACTGCATCTGCTTCCAGTGCTGACACCTGGTGGTAGAATGAGTTATTGCATCTTCTTCCAGAAATATCCTCAGCAGTACTGACCCCCACCAGCCTGGAATGAAATTAAGTGGAGTTCTACCTAGAGATAGGAACCTGTAACTGATGACCCCAGAGGTCATTTTGGCTATGGAAACCTCTGCTTTTCTAAGGAATTTCCATTTCCATAGCCTCTGGAATAATTATCCAGGATTGGTTTTTAATGTAGACTGTGTCTCACATACTCCATGGGAGAAAGATAGTGGGGTAGACTCACTCTGCTTCCTCCAACTTACACCATCGCACCCACCCCATCATATCATGGAGCCGCCGGCCCCATCCTCTCCCTCCATCCAAAGCAGAGCATAAAAACCAGAGCATAAGTGTTTTCTTTTCAAATAAGGTATAGACAGGCAAGGAACTAATAAAGCTGGCCTAGTCAAGCCTGAGGAGACATAAGGTAGGAAAGACAAGATGTATAAGGAGTCAATGAGGCATCAAGACTCAAGCTGAGTCTGTGGAAAAACAGTAGCTCTCCCATGGGTGGGAGAGTCGTATCTGCGGCTAGTGTAATTTTGGAGACATCAGAACTGTGTCCTGGGCTGGTGCACTGTCTCCTCAGATATTTGGGACTCTGCCTATGGCTGGTGCCATCCTTGGCATGCATCGCCCAGTCTGCTAGGGGTATCTATCCTCTGTAGATGCTACTGTGGAGGACAGATTCTCTGTATCTCATGGCAGAGACATCAGCCATCATGGGAGGAAGGAGTTCAATCTTTGTTGTTCCCACAAACCTTTTGAGGAAGTGAAGATGGAGTCCCAGACCTCCCTGATGACACATGCTAGAGGATTGGGGTTTTGCTGGGACTCTAAACTCCCTGCCAAGACGGAACACTGTTCCTTATACAGGGGTCACAGCCTCTCATCTTTCAGAAGGTGCTGTCAAAGTGCCTAATTCTTCGCTCGATCGATTTTTCACTGCTCCTTCTCTATCTGATCTCAGGTAGATAGACGTTTGAAGCTTAGACATTAAAGCCGTGATCTTTGACCGAGGTCAAGCTTCAATGCCGTTAACTCACCTTAAAGGGTTGAGTGTGAGCAGATTTATCTATTTTTTCATGAATACATCAGTTTTTTTTGTTTTTGATTTTTTTGGTGAGGAAGATCGGCCCTGAGCCAGCATCTGCCAATCCTCCTCTTTTTGCTGAGGAAGAGTGGCCCTGGGCTAACACCCATGCCCATCTTCCTCCACTTTATATGGAACGCTGCCACAGCATGGCTTGACAAGCAGCGTGTCAGTGCGCACCCAGGATCCAAACCGGCAAACCTCGGGCCGCCGCAGCGGAACGCACACACTTAACTGCTTGCACCACCACGGCTGGCCCCTACATCAACTTTTTTTAAATAATTGCTGTGTTCCAGACACTTTACAAGAAACTAGTGTACAAAATAAGGCATAACTATTTTGCCGAATGATGCCATTCCATTCTCCTGATGTTAGTCCATGTTCTCTGCTGTGTAAGATTACCCATGGCCAGGTCAGAAATGCTGTAAGATCAGGGTTCCTCCCAGATCTAACTGTACATTCCCCATTCCCCTCCAGACCCCAGTCCGGTACCCTCATCCTCCAGCACCTACCACGCCATCATTGGCGGGATCGTGGCTTTCATCGTCTTCCTGCTGCTCATCCTACTCATCTTCCTCGGCCACTACTTGATCCGGCACAAAGGTCAGAGGCGTAAGGAAAGCATCAGGAGAACTTGGGAGTGGGTAGGGAGATCAATCAGGGGCAGGCAGGAAGGAGCCGGCTGCAGGAAGGGCCTCCAGAGACTCAGTCGGCCCCTTGGTGCGTTTGCGGAAGAAAGAATGCAGACAACCCTGTGATAACTGAGCACCACAAGCCCCGCAGTGGAGCCTGATCACTGGTGATCATCTAAGTAAAAGCAAACCTTCCCACTCAGTCAGCTGCTGCTCCCAGGCTGCTCTGCCTCCAGGGTGTAACTGCCCAAACTCTGCTTCTCGCCCCCATTTCTTCCTGCACTTTCTTCCTTTCTGTTTAGCCGCATTTTCCTTGTCCTTTGATCTCCTCATCCACCCCTTGTCCCCACACCATCTCTTTTCTTTTCTCTCCTCTCCCATATCCATGCCATCTCTCTACCCTCTCCTCACATTGCTGCCTCTCAGACTCTCCCCTCTGTTATTACTTCTAGCCAGCAGCCAGACCCCATGGACCCATCAAATGCTAGCCAGATCTTCATTTGCTCATGCATCTCTCATGAAGCTGACATAGCGGTTTCCCTATCACCGCCTTACATGCACACATGCACACACACACACACATACATACATAAATACACATACACGTACATGTACATATACACGTAAGCAATACAGATACATGCATGCATACATACACACATACATACCCATACACACACACCATTTTTTTGGCCTGTATTATAGATGAGATTCTGGTTAAAGGCAAGATTCATTAACTCATGGGGGTGTGGTCAGGTGAGGGATGTTGGCAGCAAGACGCAAATTAGGTCAGGAGGGGAGGAAGAAGGCTCAAGGCAGGAGAAAAATTGCAGGAACAAGATGTGGGTGGGTGGGGTGGGTAAGAAAGTGGGCAAAGGAGGCTTCAGAGGATTGGAAACTGCTCCTGAAAGAAGCAGCCTCTATCTCTCCCCAGGAACCTACCTGACGCACGAGGCGAAAGGCTCTGATGACGCCCCAGACGCAGACACGGCCATCATCAATGCAGAAGGCGGGCAGTCGGGTGGGGACGACAAGAAGGAATATTTCATCTAGGGGTGCCCACTCACCTCCTGCGCCCCCCAAGGGCCCCATGGGGACTGCTGGGGCCATCACCAACCCGGACTTGTACAGAGCGACCCCAGGGCCGCCCCTCCTGCTTGCTCCCCAGCCCCCCCACCCCCTGTACAGAATGTCTGCTTTGGGTGCGGTTTTGTACTCGGTTTGGAATGGGGAGGGAGGAGGGCGGGGGGGAGGGAGGGTTGCCCTCAGCCCTTTCCGTGGCTTCTCTACGTTTGGGTTACTATTATTTTTGTAACAATCCCAAATCAAATCTGTCTCCAGGCTGGAGGGGCAGGGGCACGGGGGTGAGAAAAGCAAAAAACCTGGAGTGTTGGGAGGAGGATGAAGGTGGAGGGGTGAAGACAGGAAAGGAGCAGGGCTGGTTTGGTAGGGGGCCCCTCACCAGCCCTCCATTCTCTACAACAGAGGGCTCCCCAACTTCTCCAGGAATGGGGAGGTTGTGAGCAGGCGCTGGAGGTGGCTTTTCCTCTGCTAGTCACACACCTCAAGCTATGGACAGAGAAGCGAGTGCCACCCTGACACCTCTGTTCCACACAATGGGAAAGGAGTGAATGGGGGTCCTCTAGGAGATGTGACCTGCAGATGGCGTGCACCACGCAGGGCCCCGGGGCTGCAACATGGGGAGGACACGGGTCCCTGCAGGGAGGGGTAGATTTGGAGAGGAAGGATGGCAGAGATGGCCCCGTGTACCCCCTGCCCCACCCCAATGAGTGAAGCCAGGCCGTTTTCCAGGAACCGCCCTTGGGGGATAGCAGAGCAAGGCTGCCCCTCCTTGCTCCAGCAGCTGTGGGAGAGGCGCTGCTCAGGGGAGCCTGAACTGCAATTGCTTCCCCCTGCCGAGGGGCCGCTCACTCTCGCCCAAGCCTTGGACTGTTGCACGACAACCTCTCCTCCTATGGCATTGCTCAGCAACTACCCCTCCTCGTCTTGTGCCCTCCTGTGCCCCTTCCTGTTCCCTAAGCCTTAGTCCTTCCTCCCTCCCTCAGCAGCCAGGCAGTCATAACAACAAAAATACTAAAAGGAGCTTCACTGCACTGAGCTGTTTCCTGCCCAAACGAAGGGAATAATGTGAACTCCGTGAGCATGTGGATGTGTGTGTCTGTCTGTGTGTCTGTGTGTCTGTGTGGCTATGTGTGTGTGAGTGAGAGACAGAGAGGGGGTCCTGGGCAGGTGGGTGGGCTGTGGGACACGTAAAGAAGGGCTTTGGGAGCGGAGGATTCCTGGTCAGGCTTTGCACCTCACCTGGGATCTTGCTCCATCCTGGTATTTTCCATGCCCCCCCCCCAATACCCATCTGTCGTGGAGAAAACAGTCCCAGGATGTGTTTTTGTTCAGTTGTCCATCTTGTCTCTCCCTAAAACACAGAGCATTCAACCCCTGCCTCCATTTCCCTTCTCGGAGCCATGGAGTCAGTGCCACAGCCTTTGCTATGCACCCCTCAGGCCTCTCCCTGGCACTCACCCTGGAATGACCACTGTCACTTCTTTTTCCCATAGTCTGTACCGAGTGCTTTGAGAACTGGGGGTGAAACCTCCAGTCTCCTTCCCATCTCCACTCCTCTTTTGATTTTCTGTCTTCCTTCATGGCCAAGCTGGTTTCCGTGGAGATGAGGTTGCTCACCCTCCCTGTCCCAGCCGGCCGCCCCGCCTCAGACCCAGATGCCCCTTGGCACCGCTCTCCCCTTCCTCCAGCATGTCCTCCCTGCTCTGACAACCCAGGGGCGTGCAAAATGGGGGCAGCTGCATCCAGCAGGTCTGCCCACCCCTTCAGTTCAGGTAATACCGTTTTTAATCTTCCAGCCCATGGTTAGGGCCCTGGGCACCACAGGCAGCCCCTCATCTAAGCCAGGGCCCCCTCCTCTTATAACAGCAAGGCAGCCTAGGGCCTCAGGCCTGTCAGCTCCATCTCCCAGCACCCGCTTTTGGGAAAATGACTTTTCCTCTTTGAGCTGAACCACTCTGTCCATATTACACAGAAGCCATATTTGTATGGGGGGCGGGGGGAGAGGGGCTGTTGTGCTGTGTGTGTCTGTCTGTGGGGGAGGGAAGGGAGCAGGGAGGGGATCGTGTATCTTTATAATCTTTCTAACTCTCCTGTGCTAATCTCAGAGGGGCCACCCTCAATATATCTGGATTATCCGTGTCGCTCGGCTGCCTCCTTCTTGCCGCTCTTGCTCCTGTTGGGATGTGTGTGTGTAAGGGCTGCTCTGCTGGTCTCCCCTGTGCCTGGTACCTCCAGGGGCGATGTGTGCCTTGCCATGCCGCTCTCCCAAGGGCATCTCTGTATGGAAACAATACAGTTCTCAAAGGGAGAGAAGTGTGTTCACCCCCTTTGGCTGGGTCCTTGCTTTCCAGAGTGTTTGGGGGTGGGGGTACATCTTATTACTCCCCACTGCCCTCTGTCAGGCAGTGCCGGAGAGGGTGCAGATGAAGCTGGAGACACAGCCAACACCACTCCAGGACAGCTTCACAGGACCCTCCCCAAAGTCACTTTCTAACCCCCTTCATGTTGAACTTGACACTGGAGCTAGTATCCTGGAAAAAAAAGCAGACAGTCTCTGTAAGGTACCCATCCTTTTGCATCTTTGCTTCCTGCTCTACCTCCAGGTGCCCCTGTGTGATGGGAAAGAGCTACTTGGCAGAATTGGAGTTAAAACATCCCATGCTTTCTTGGAGAAATGAAACAGTGTCACCTAAGCAGCCATCTCTATCTCATCATTCTGACTTGGACACTCCATGACTCACTCCTCCCAATGTCCAGGCTGTCGCCCCAACAGAGGAAACAAGATGCAGGGGTGGGGATGAAACAGGAGAGATCATGCGAAAGCAGTGGGGGTGGGTGGGGTGGAGAAGGGGCTACTGAAGAGCAGAGGTGTTGGCTTAGGGGGATCTGCCTGCAAGGTAGAAGCCCCTTCTCTCTGCAGGATAGAGAGAAATAGAAGCTCTCCCCCTCATACGAAACTTTACATATTGCTAACATGCCAGGCCAATGTAGCAGTTCTGGAGCCTTTATGTCCCCCAACAGAAATATGAATAAGGATTACTCCATAGACAACAGTCCCATTTTAAAATATGCTGTCGCATTGTCCCTGAGAGCCTGCTTTAATTTGTCAGACCATGTGTTCTGCTTGGTATGGAAGCTGCGTTCACTGTGCCCATAGGTGGCTAGACAAATGCCCAATTGCTCCCTGAAGGAGCTTCATTACGCAGCCTTGACAGCGGCCCCCCAACCCTCCCTCCTCTCACACTGAAACACCCCGAACTGGAGCTAGCAGGACACACACCCAGACACCTGCCTAATACCTAGCCCTCAGATATGTGCACACGATACACAACACAGCCACACACACAGATAGATAAGTCCATTCGTATGCACAGACCGACACACAAAAAGCCCCGCCCACACACACACGACTCAGGTTGTCATTATCACTTGGATCCAACCACGAGCACGGCTGACACACCATCCCACAAACACATCACTTTTGAACCATCTTTCCTTGGATCAAGTTCAAGGTAATGGAGGAACAGCAGCAAGAGTCATCAGCTGCCCGTTCCCTTCACTTTCCTAGCATGCCTCTTATCTCTGTTTCACACTTCACCCCTGGCCCCCTCTTCCTTCCTTGTGCTTGAAGAATCCCTTCTTGCTGGGAAATCCTCTGGTTTCTCAGACTCCTTTTCCATCTTCGGGAAAATACCCACTTTCTAGTCCCCACCTTCTTCCTTTTTCGAGTGCAGGTCCCCACCAGAGGAATCCAAACAAAACAGGAAGCCTGCCAGTGACCCCTGTGGGCCTGAGGCTTGGGCAGGCAGTGGGCGTGGGGTAGAGGCTTCCTGAATGGTCCCACCGCCTGCCCTTGGCCCTGCCCAGAATTGTTGGCCTTCATTAGTCCACAGCACTTATCTTGGAACCACAGCGACTGACAGAACGGTCCCTGCCCTTCTCTGCCTGCCCTGCGCCCAGCAGTGCCATGGGGAACTGTGTGCACCCGGTGAGTCTGGGACAGAGCCCACAGCCCCAACATTTTAGCTCCTCGGTCTGCCCCTCGGGTTTTTAGACACCTTTCCTTCTCTCCTCGTCTCTCATCCCTTCCCTTGTTTTTCCTTTCTCTCCCTCTTATCCCAGTCTCCGAGGTCCCCCATTATTTTCCTCCTCATTTGCCTTTTAGTCAGTTCCATCCATATCCTTGTCACCTCCCTGGACCTTCCCTGCTCTCCAGTCCTGTCCACTACCCCACTACCCCTGCACTTGCTTCTCCATGGTTCTTTCTTCCTCCACAGGCCCCTGAGTCTCCCTGCATTGTCCTTTCCACCATCCCCACTGCATCCAACTCCTCCAGCTCCCGCTTTCCCTCTGTCCTTCTCCCCCGCTGCTTGCCCTCAGTTCCCGGGAGACTCTTCAATGGGGTAACTAGATGCTCTGATTGCCCCTCTCAGGGTGTCCAGCTGGTGCCTGATGAGAACTTTAGTATGTCGGACTTGGGAGACGAGTTATGGAGTGAGTTTAATGAGTCGTATGATATGGACTATAACAGCACCGACATGGAAGCAGCAGCCCCCTGCCACTCCTGTAACCTGCTCGACGACTCCTCGCTGCCCTTCTTCATCCTCGCCAGCGTCCTGGGCATCCTAGCCAGTGCAGCTGTCCTCTTCGCGCTTCTCAGACCTCTCTTCTGCTGGCAGCTCCGCCCTGACCGGCCTATCCTGGTACAGCTGGCTGTGGGCAGTGCCCTCTTCAGCCTCGTGGTGCCCATTGTGGCACCAGGGCTAACAGGGGTCTACAGCATCCACCTGTGCCACCTGGCCCACTTGGTCTGGTATGGCTCAGCCTTTGCCCTGGCTCTGCTGATCGCGTGCCGTGCCTGTCTGGGCCCCAAACTGAGTGCAGGCCAAGTCCCAGGCCTCACCCTGGGGCTCACTGTGGGTGTCTGGGGAGTGTCTGTCCTATTGGGGCTGCCTGTCCTAGACCGTGAACTTCCCCAAGGACTCTGCACTCTGACATTCAGCAGGGGCCAGGGGGTTTTGCTGGCCATACACACTGCAGCCTGTTTTGCCATCTTCTTCTTGTTGCCACTGGGTTTGTTGGGAACTAAGGGGCTGAAGAAGGCATTGGGCAGGGGACCATGTCCCTGGGTTGATGTCCTGTGGGTCTGGTTCATTTTCTGGTGGCCCCATGGGCTATTTCTGGGATTAGACTTCCTGGTGAGGTCCAAGTCCTTGAAACTGTCAACATGTCTGGCCCAGCAGGCCATGGACCTGCTGCTGCAACTGACAGATGCCCTGGCAATATTGCACTGTGTGGCCACACCCCTGCTCCTAGCCCTGTTCTGCTACCAGGCCACTCGCACTGCCTCACCCTCCCTACCTCTCTCGGCAAGACAGTCTTCTCATCCGGACAACCTTAGAGACAAATCCTTGCTCTCCTCCTGCCTGTCAACCTGAATTAAAGTCTACACTACTTTTATGAAGCTGGTGGTTTCTTATTTTGTCTAGGGATGTAGAAGAGAGGAAGGGGAATAGAGAGAGAGGTTTCACACCAGACTTTCCTGCCCGCGTCTGTTTCTCTAGCTGGCCTGGGGAGAATGTGAATGACCTACAAACATCCTCAGGGCACACAGATGTTCTCTTGAGGTGTGAGATTACTGCCATCTCAAGGGAGAAAAGAAAGAGGACCAGAGTGTGAGGGGAGCAGCAAAGCCTAAAAAACTAGAAGAGATGGCTTAGCAGGTAGAGAAGACGAGAATCTGCTACAGAGAGCAAATGAAATACGAATAGAAACTGGAGAGAGAAAAACAGAGAAGAGTGAAGATGAGCACAGAGCATGACTCCCCCTCCGTGTCGGGCCTGTCCAGCCTTCTTCTCTGCCTTCTATCTCCCTGACACCTGTTGGGTCTGTTTAGAGATCAGGAGGGTAGTGGGGAAGGTGGAGAGAAGCATCCCGGGAGAACTTACTTAGTCCAGGGAACATACCAAGATAATTCTAAAAGCCACTTCCTAGGAGTCATCTCTCCAAGGTTTATTGCTGAGCATGACCCTAATCCCTGTGTGTGTGTGTGTGTGTGTGTGTGTGCGCGCGCGCGTGCATGCGCGTGTACATCTGTCTGTCTCCATCTGTTGAAACCATATCCACGTTAGACGCAAGCATATAATAACATATGTCTATGTGTGCTTGCCTCTCCATCAGTGTCTGAACTGCACACACCTGTGCATGTGCTCTGACCTCTCTCAGGCCCCTCCCTCCACTTCATTTTGCTCTCCATCCTTGTTCTCGGGGATATGGAATCAGGATTTATGACTCATTCCTTACCCAAATGAGTTTTCTTTACCCCAGTCTTTGTGCCTAGATTTTTCTGTGTAGGATGTGTAGAGAGAACTCAAAATCAAAAGTTGTGAAGTGTGAGAAACTTAAAGGGGAGGGGCCTGATCTGATTCATCTTCTGCTTAGAATCCCCCAACTTTCCCTTTCAAAGCCCTTTCAGCTCTTGAAATAAACCGTTCTTTCCCACACAAATCTTTCCTTCCACCTTCCACGCTATACCCCTATGCCCCGGGCACCTCTTCCTCCTGATTTTCTGGCTGCTTAATCATGATCTTGGAGGCTTTTTCTCAACCCCGCACATCCAAGTTTAGGTGATGATTGGAAGGACAATGAAGAAACCCCTCTTCATAAGGAGAACAACTTCTATGCCACCAACGAATTTACACTCTACCCAAGATGCCACACACAAAAAAGTGAGTTCCTCTGTACAACTCAATCCAAAGTTGGGGAAACTTGAGAGGGTACTTTACACCTGTCTGAATCCAGATATGGTCTTTCCATTCTTCAAAGATGTGCTTTCCCTGGTCTCTCCCCTATACTGTTTCTGCTTGACTCTTTGGGCTTGGAGATAAATAGGAGAGTGCAGGAGAGGAGCAGAGATGGGTTAGAGCATCCTAGGCAGGCAGTGTGAAAGTCTCCAGGAATTTTCCTGGGTGGGCCCGGTGACAAAGCCTCTAAATCCCCCACCTCTTGTCTCTTAGCAACCACCAGGTTAGCTGCTGATTGGTGCATCCTAAAGTGAAAGACAGGATTTAGGGACCGATTGAGATGCGGGAGACATTGTGAAACAGAAAGGAAGGGAGAAAAAATGAAGAAAAAAGAGACAATTTGTGAACCTAAATTATGCTAAGGTCTCCAAACACAGTTCATGAATGCGTCCCAGTGTTTTCTTTTTCTCTTATTCTCTTTTCAGCCTCCTCTCATAATTCCCGCTCCAGCCCCTGACCACTCTCTCAGTCCGGCCAGGCATTACCCAACTCCCTTACAAGGTACTGGATTCGGAGGCTGACCTGGTTGTGGGGGATGAGAGGGTGTATTCCACTTCCTGAATCTTCCAGTGGCAACCTGATGCAAGGGAGGCTTAATTTAAGACTACTGGGGTTGTCTTATCTACCCCCCAATGTGTGCCTCTAGATAGAAATCCCTCCTTGCTCAGTCTGGTTGAAGAGATCCCCAGAAAGCTCCACAGCTATCACATCTCTCACAAAGGAAAGGCAGAGGCAGCAGCTGATAAGAGGTCAGAGTGTGTTGGAGACACCTTCCCACCGTTATCTCCTCCCATTCCATCCCTGCCACTTTGCCCCAGTTCCTTCAATGGCCTGCCTTTCCCGTGTTATCTGTAAGTTCTTCTGTAAGTCTAACCCTGACCTCAGCCGTTTCTTTAAGGCTTTCCTTAGGATCCTGTTACCCTAGTCCATTTAACCCACTACATGCCTCCATCCACTCCAAAATTCGTCTGAATCTAGCATCTTTTCTGCAACCTTTCAGGAATACAAATCTTGTTTCCTTAGAACCCTTAAGAATTTAATCTTAGGGTTGGCAGGGACTTTAGCTGTGTATGAGTTATTGGGCCTCCTGGCTAAAGAAAAAATCCTCTCAGAAAGATGAGAGCCAGGGAGGCAAGCTCCAGGGAGCACAGAACACCCTGGGGAAGGTCAGTCTGCATTGCTTCTTTAAGGAGAGAGACTTACATTTAAGGGAAGATTGAAGATCACATTGACGCCCATGGTTCATTTATTTCAGGCTGGGGCCTCTCCCAGAGGACTTAGCAAACAAATACCTGGTCCTCAGACCCTTTTATCCACCCTATTTCCCTATCTCCCCACCCCCACCCCATCATCACCTTCCTCCAGAAGCCACCCTCAGAGGAATTCTGATTGAGAACTTCGCTGGGATTTCAAACCCAGTTCATCGCCAACTCTAATTGCCAGGGATTTGCATGAAAACCATCGTATGCTATCTAATTATTCTGACAACAGCAGCCCGCCGTCTGGGCACAAGGAGAATAGCAGTTTTAATTAACAATAATGCACCTTGCAGACGAATGTGACTGTTTAGGTTAATTAACAAGTCCAAGTCCTTCCAAATCATCTCCACACATCTTCTAGGTGGATTGGGAAGGAGAGATGTGGGGTAGGCAGGAGGTGCAGGGAATTTAGAAATCAGTTCAGCAAAAATGCATGTTATCTTTCTTCTTTCCTGTAGCTATTGTGTAGGGAGGGAGGAATTTCCAGGAAAGAGAGTCCCTTGAAAAATTGGTTTAGGGGAATTTGGAGGCATAGCTTTAGGGGATTTCAGATATCTTTATTTCGCACAAATTTAGGAAACTGCTTAGACACACTTGTATAAATGAAAGGAAGAAGCCCTTGTTATTCTCAAACATCTCTAATTCATCGTCCGGTTGTTTGCCGACTTGGTTTCCAGCGTGAGAACCCCAACTTCCCCATCGTGACATTTCTGCCCACCTTTCTGTGTATGTTCCTACCACGTTTGAGAGGCTCTTAAAGTTGCCTCCTTCCTAAGATTTCGCAGATAATGTCCCTTCCTTCTCAGGGATTATTGTTTGTACATTTTTCCTGAGTGGTTCTCTGTGTCCTGGAAGAATACACTGTGTGTGGCTCCTGGGCCTGGGCCTTGTCTTCTCCCTCCAAACCGGGTATTGTTAACCTTTGGGGTAGAGGGGATCATAAATCTCCTGGAAAATCTGATGAAAGTTATGAAGTGTCCCTTTAGGGAAATATAATATTACACTCCAAATTTGGCATTTAGTTCTTTCCGACTGCACTTGGAGTTAAATGCTTTCACTCTGCCTAACAAGACTTCTACAATCAGACGGTGGCTTTGTCTGCCCCTTGCTCACTAAGCTTGAGGCACTGTGGCCTAAAGAATTTTCCATTCTTTGAATGGGCAAATCCCATTTCCACTCTAAGAGTCTTCGTCCTTGACATCTCTTCTGACTGGAATGCTCTTTCCATGACTGGCTCTTCCCATACTTGGGATCTCAATGCAAATGTCACCTCCTCCAAGTCTGACCTTCCTTGACATGCAAGAGGATGTAGCCCCCGGCCACCCTATGCACCAAATAATTCTCCAGCAATTCACCTGGGATGTCTCCAGTGTAGGACTTATCACACAATGACAATTGTTTTATTTCTTTTCTTTTTTCTTTTTTTGCTGAGGAAGATTAGCCGTGAGCTAACATCTGTTGCCAATCTTCCTCTTTTTTTTTTTTTTTGATTGAGGAAGACTAACTCTGAGCTGAAGTCTGTGCCAATCTTCCTGTGTTTTGTATGTGGGTCCCCACCACAGCATAGCTGACAAGTGGTGTAAGTCCACAGCTGGGATCCAAACCCAGGATCCTGGACCTCCAAAGTGGAGCAGGCAAAACTTAACCTCTGTGCCACGGGGCCTGCCCCAACACTGTCTTGTTTCTTCATCTGTTTGCTTACCAGTTCATTGCTCATCTACCCTCTTCCCACCACTAGAAAACAAATTGCCAAGAGAGCAAGAACTTTTTCTCTTTTGTGACTGGAACATAGTCAGAGCTCAGTAAACATGTGCTAAATATGTGAATTAATTAATTTTGTATGAATAAAGTGGGTGCCCCACCTTGGAGGGTTTACAGTCTCATGGGGAAGAGTAACAAGTAAGCAAAGAATTAGTGCAGAATACCCTCCAGAGAATGTACCTTCTCTCCCTGAGTCCTCCGGGGTATCTCTCCCACACCATGCAGTCCTCTAGGGGCTGAGGAGACAGGAGGACTGTCAATACATGATTTTTGGCCTGTGAACCTGTTTTCTGGCTCAACTTTCGGCCGACTGGAGCTGGGGGCCTTCAGCTCAGTTCGTGAGCTGCCCATCGGAGGAGCAATGCTTTCTTTCCTCTGGGACACTGCGGGCTTTGGACAGAAGGAGAGAGCTGGGAAGGGCTGTCATTTTTCGTCTTTGCTTGAGGAAAAGTGAGTCCCAGGAGACTCGCCCAGAATTCTAGGACACAGTCTTCCATCGGCTCAGAATCAAATTCGGAGTCCAGCTACCTCCCCAGATTTCATCACACTCAGGGGGAAAGCCACACCCTTTTTGGACCTAAAAGTCATTTCTGTCTCCCTGTTGATTATTTTTTCTCATCAGTTCCCCCCCCCCTTCTTTAGGTCCCATTTAGTGCCCCTTAGCCCTTCCCAGCTTCTAAACTCTGCTTCCTTCTTTCACCTTCTGGCCTCTGTAGCCCCGCTACAGAGGCATTTATCTTTTTTGTAGTTCTGGGCATTTGGTCAGGTTAACCCTTTAAGGGACATAGACGTGTATAACTCATTTCATTTAAAGGATGTATTGAGTGCCTACCAAGTTCAAGACACTGTGAGAAGTACCCGAAGACACAGAAATGAATCAGACACAATTCCAGACATCGGCATCTCCCTGGACCCATCTGGTTCCCTTCCTTCCTTGGTTCTCAGGATTTCCTGAATAACCCTGAACATATTTGGATCCCTGGACACACAGAAAATCCACAAGGCCTTCAATCACCTAGACTTCTCAGTCCAGGCCTCTATTTCACAGCTAAAGCTCCTCAGCGAATCACAAAGCCACTAGTCAGTGGCTGGTCTTGCCTCCTTGTCACATTCAGGAATATTCTTTATGTACAAATGCAGAGAAGATACAAGAATGAAGGGCATTTTCCCTTATACACTCTTACAAGGTCAGTGTGTTGGATTCCGGAAGCAAATACATTGAAGGCCAAATACCCAGAGGAAAGGGAACGGGTGTGGAACATTGGAGAAGAAAGCTCTTTACAAATTAGTTGGCCCCTTTCTGTCTGTGACCCGAGAAAGAGGTGAGGAAGAAGTGGACTGTCTCTGCCATCAGCCTGGAAGCTTCCAAAAACATGACTGTGTTTCTCCTCCTCCACGTCCCCTCCTTCAAGCCCCAAAACAGGACTGCTCACTTCATATTCTTGGTTGATTGACAGAGGGAGCTCCATGAAAAGCTCTGGGAGTGTGAAAGGAGCAAATTGGAGGGAAGGTCACTGGGATAGTAAAAATGCAGAAATGAAATAAACTTTAATAGAGATTAAGGCAAAACCTGTGTTTTAAAAAATCAGTTGCACAAAAACAGGATGGAAGAGACCTGGCTCAACAGAAGTTCTTATTAAAAAAAAACGACTTAGAGGTTTCACTTGGCCACAGGCTAAAGATGATTCAATAGTGTGTGTGGCAGCCAAAAAGCTAATGCAGACTCAAGTTGCATTAAGAGACACAGTGTACAGGACAAGGGAGGGCACTACACCACTCTCTCCTGCCTAGACAGGCCATTTTTGGAATAGGGGGCTCAGCTCTGGGAGCCACATGTTGAAAGGGCCACTAGCAAATTAGAGCTCTTAGAAGAGGATGGTCAAAATGATGAAAATCTAGAGACCATGCTCCTTCTATAAGTAGGGGCTACAGGAGTGGAAGTGAGACACTGACACTAGAAAAATGTAGAAAATATACAGCTCTCTTTATATAACTGAAGAGTTGTCCTATGAAAGGAGCATTAGACATGTAGGTAGCTGTAGCTTTAGAACTAGAAACACCAGATGGAAAGAATTAACAGATTGATCTTGACTCAATGTTAGGAAAGGCTTCCCACAATCAGATTACAGACGGCAGGGATGGGCTCCAGCATTGCTGTTAATGCAAACACACACACACACTACGGGTTCTACACTGCTCTGTGTTCTTGTTTTACAGTGGTGAACATGTCAGATGACCGTGTTGCCCTTGTTTAGCGACAAATATGAGAGGCAGAGATTAGACACTGAACACAATAAATTACAAATGCTGTTATAAGAGAAAAGAACTGGTGCCATGGAAGGAGCATGACAGGATAGAACTAATTTGAGCCATGAGTTCATAGTTACAGAAAGGACTCAAGCTGAGGCTGGATGGTAATAAATCGTCAGAATGTAGTAGAAGGACATTCCATGCATTGGGATAGAGCCAGGACCAGTCCAGCAGCTTTTTTCCAAATTGGCAGTGCATCAGAATCGCCTGTGGACAGATATCCAATAGTCCTTCACTCAATTCAGGATATTCTGAATCAGAATAGTTTAGACTAGAAGACTCGGAAAACCTTATAATATGTTAAATGAGAAAGCTAGGCTAAAATGCATATTCTTTGATTCTGGTGCCTGGGTCCCACTTGTGATGATTTTAATCTCTTTGCTGGGATTCTCAAATTCAAGTCCTCTGGTTCAGAGCTTGGAGACTTTGGTCTCTTCTCAACCTGTTTTGTAGAACAATGAAGGGATTTTTAGCCAGATATGCACCTGACCTGAATTTTTCCAAGAGATGGGTACCATTCCAGACACCAATTGCTGCCAAAAAATTGTAGCTGGTGCCTGGGGTCCCTCTAGTGGTCATAAGTTGTCACTTCAGCTTCACTGCTCTCCAGACCCAGATTTGGCCAGAGAATTCTTTGCTGATACTGGCCCCAAGACAATGCAGGGACCCTATGAAAAGAAAGCAGAGAAACATAAATACATATTTTATGGAGTTCTTTGCTAGAATTAACGTTAATAAATAGAGATGGTAGAACTGGGAATTGCTGCCAAATTTCCTTCCCCCTTGCTTCCATGTCTTGGATGATCTTGATTTAGATAACTTTCACAAACCAGAATAGACAATGACCCAGGATACCCGGCCACCTGTCTGGGATTCCAAGGGTCATTTCCACCCTGGGAAAATACAGAATGTGTGAGAACTGGTGTTTGGCTAGAGCATTGGATTGAGTTGGGAGACACGGTCATGGCATTCTGAGACGCCAGCTTTCTGAGATTTAGTTTTCTCACTTGAGAAAAAGCAGGTAATAACATCTGCCCTGCCCAGCTCACAGATCTGGCACAAAGATTAAAGGAGCTGACAGATATGGAAGCTGTACAATGAGTTAGAGCTGGGAGGAAAAACACTGCAGTTAGTGTTAAAGAAAACTTTGCCCTACAAGCAATTGGGAAAATGTCCATTGCCTTCTGGACCATTCCACCCAAACGTAAGCTCTTACAAAGGCAATAGCATTCTGGAAGGAGCTGAACTGCTAGGAGTTACTCCTCCACCTCTGTCCTTGTGTCTCCACAGCCCTATGACCATAGGGCTAACAGAATCTGCCCAAGACAGTTTAGTAGGAAGCTCCCAGGAAACGCTTCTTTAAAAGAGATGCCGACCCGGTGGGGGTGATGGTAGTCATGATAATGGGATCTGTTGGCAGGCATTTTGCTGGCATTTGGACTGGCTTTTGCGGCATTCCAGTATTATTTAAAGCAGAGCATAAAATGTTCTTGGATTGCCAAAAGTAGTGGTACTTCTGCAATGCCATTGATTATATCTAACCTTGCTCCTTGGAAATGACCACATTTCAGGTTCTCTCCTGTGGTTTCCATCCCTTGGAATATGGCATCCTTTGGAGGTTCCTTGTTGTGGGAAGATGGAGTAGTGGGAAGAACTTGTCTGCTCAGCAGCCCCTGAGCATCCTCTAAATCTTTGAAAATAGATTAATGCCACACAGTCTACACCCTCGCCACTCAAAGTACGGGCTGTGTTTCACAATATTGGCAAGATGTGGGAGCTTGTAGGAAATGCAGACTCTCAGGCCCCACCCCAGACCTGCTGCTGCATCAGAATCTGCGCTGTCACAAGATCCCAGGTGCTTCGCTTGCACACTGAAGCTTGAGAATCACTGAACACTTTGTGGGATATTCCGCCTGGGCTCTGTGTTCATCAGGGAACCCCTTCACTCACCCCACCCACAGCAGATGGAAGGCCCTGGCTCTCTGAACCTTTCACTTCTCCAGTCCCCCTGCCTTCCAGACTCCACTTCAAAATTCAGGAATTACTATGCATTGGGGACAGACCCTGCAGATGCTTAGTTCCCATGCTTTAGTCAAAGTGAGGACAATCCACATCCCCATTCCTTCCCAGGGTCCCTCTGCCCCAGAAGTATAGGCCTTCCTCAAATCTTCCCCCAATGGCACAGGTCTGAGGGTTATGAGGCAATGGGGACACAACCTTTCTACCTTTCTTTCCTTCTCTTGCTCTAGGTGAGAGGGCTCTCTAGGAAGAGTGACTATGGGAAACTGTCATAAATCAGGTGTGAGGTAACAGCACGATTGGAAGTGACTGAGTGTCGAGGGGTTGTCGAGGAGCTGGCCACAAGCCACAGGATGAAAAAGTATCACTCCCTCCAGGTAGCGGAGAGACCACACTGGGTCACACTGTACACAGGGTCTCTCACCGCCAGACACAGAGGCAGGCAAGCATGCTCACACGTGCATGTGTGTACAGCCACACACAGTCTCCTGCTTCTAGACCTTGTGTCTGAGCACCACGTCCTTTAGGCAGAGGTCAGGCTGTCCCATTCCCACTGGCCAGACCTTGTCTGCATTTGGTGGCAGAGACCTAATCCCAGCAGGCTGTCTCAGAGCAGCAGGAGTCAGCCTCCACCATGTGATCTGTGTTGGGGGGTGGGAAGCCCTCACGGTCTAATCCCCGCTACCCATCCACACTCCGCTGATTCCTGAAATGGCTGCTATTAGAGATCTCTCTCTCATTGGTAAACATTGCCCTCGCCCTATGTTTCTCTTTTAACATAGAAATTCCTCTAAGAGGGGCAATGAATTAAATAACGGATGCTAAGTGCAAGTTAATTTATCAGAAATGTTGCTGCAAGGAGGGTCAAGGGCAACAGGAGAAAATCAGGCAGCTGAGGAGGAACAAAGAGAAAAATGGAAGGAGGAGCAGAGATGGGGGAGACCAAAGATATTCCCTGCCTCACAATTGTGCCGAGGAGCAGCTCTGGTCCACACTGCAGAATGTTGGCTAAGTTTGTACAGTTCCAGCTTTCCTGGTGCAAGAGGAGTAACTAGCATTTCCAGCCTCCTGATGGGCCTCTAAGGCTCCAGCCTGGCCTATCCCCAAAACAACTCCACCTGCAGCCAGAGAGATTCTGAAAACTTGCCAGTCTGTCCACATTACGCCTCCCAGTATCACTGGCTTCCCATTGTCCTAGAGTAAAGCCAAGCCTTAGAACGGCCCTTGCGGTCCTCCCTAACCTCCCCCAATCCGGCCTCTCCAGCCTCGCCAATCATGCTGAGATCCAAACATGATGTAAGACTGCTCCCCAAAAGCAAGCCACCTTCTCTCAGTGTCTTAGGACAGGGCTTCTCCAGTGGACTGGAAACTCTGCACACCTCCCCTTTGCCTGGCCAATGCCTACTTGTCCTTCAAGACTCAGCTCAGATATCCCCATAACTGCAATCATTCTCTGCATCCCCACAGGCTGAGTTGGTGAGTTAGGTGCACCTGCTCTGTGCTCCCAAAGCATCTTGCACATGATTGTTATCACCCTGTGTTATTTAACCTCTGTCCTTGTGTGTTGCTCCCACTAGGCTAGGTGTCTTAAGGACAGAGTCGATGGCTTCCTCATTTTTCAATTTCTAGAACCTAGCCCAGTGCTGGACACAAAGAATGCACTTTAAATGTCTGTTATGTATATCGATGCATATATGGAGGACAGAGGTTAAGTACCAAAACCTTTGGGAGCTAATGTAATCTTTTAACAGATGGGAAACATGGGGCGCTCCAATCAAAAATTACGTGACTTGTCTAAGTATAAATTGTTAGGAACCAGAAAAAATTAAGATTTGAACCCAGGTCTGTGTTCTAGAACAACTTTAAAGGCCTTTCTCCTTCCTCTCTTACATCCAGCTGGTGGTGAGTCATGATAGCACAGCCCTGTTGCTATATTTTCCGTCATAGATTCCAGACATGCAGATCTGACCTTCTGGGAGGGACCTGAAAGTGAATTAGTTCATCTTTCTTATTTTCCAGTTGGTGGCTGAGCCTCAGGGGTGTGGAAGCTTCCCCATTTATTGTGATCCCCAGAGCAACGAGGTAATGTTGTCTTGTTATCACATCATGGTCGGGGCCAAGGTGGGATGGGAGGGGCTGGGAATGAGGAAGGGGACAGGGAGCAGAAAGTCCATCTTCTCTTGATCAGATCAAACCAAATCAAAGCAATATAAATTTATTGACCAGGAGCCTACCCAGGTGCTGTAGCCCCCTCCCCAAACCCCAGCTATGGGAGAAAGGTGGCCTGGGAGGGAAAAATATGCTTCTCCAGCCACCCCCTCAGCCCAAAGGGAGAACTGGACAGAATCCATCACTTAGAGCCCACCTCCTTCTGGCCTCACCACAAAGGGCCACATCCAGATGGAGAAAATCGTTAAGAGGGTCACACATTTACATACATTTGCATATGTTTGCATATCCACACAAGAACATGTAGTTCATTCTCAGGCAATTTTCAAGCAAATGTGATTATTGCCACCTTCAGGTTGTCATGGATAGACTTTGCTCTTCTCACTTTCCTTCTCACCCGCCCACAGCCCCTGAGCCCCACACTGGATGAGTGTGTGGGAGTGTTGTGGGAAGGGCAGTGCCTACACGGGTACGGGAGCACCAGGGCTGGCGCGGTGGCAGAGTGAGGGGCAGCAAGGGCAGCTCCAGTGGCTTCGCTGAGCCCCTCTCCTCAAAACATGCCAGTGGAGGCTGCTCGGACACATCTGCTGTGCTCATCGTAAGATAACAACTACGCTGATTGGATGTTCTTGGCAAGTTACACACTCTTTCACTGCTAAGGTGGCAGTGCAATACAATAAAACCCCTTCTGTACACAGGACAGTGGGCACACGATGAACATTATGTGAATAAAAACTGTGAAGTCAAACACCAGGCTCTCAGTTGCTTTACAATCTTTTCCACTTGACCATATTACTCCAAATCCTCTCACCTTTTCTCATAGAACCAGCTTTTCTTACTATTTGGCTCTCAGTGGGTTCTTCCCAACAGCCTTTTAATAGTGCAGAGGCTCAAAAAGACCCAGAGGGGAGCCTATTTGGCAGGCATGGCAAAGTGGTTGGAGAACACAGGAAATAAAGGACAGGGTATTTACTGTTCTCCCTGTACTGAGAGGAGAGTCTGAGAAGCAATAGAACATCAGCACTTTTCTTTTTGGGGTTGTTAAGTCAGAGAAAAGACTCTCCTTGCTGACGATCCCTGTGAGTTTGAATACTCAGATAGCATATAAATTAAATGTGTACTAATTTCATAGATTTAACATTCTCCTATATGATTCTGCTGATCAACTAATCAACAAATACCTTCTGTGTGCCTCAGTAAGCTGTCAGCTTACTAGCTGAACTATAGTAGGCATTCAATAAATACTTGCTCAGGGGGCCGGCCCCCTGGCATAGCGGTTAAGTGTGCGTGCTCCGCTGCTGGCGGCCGGGGCGGATCCTGGGCGCACATCGAGGCACCGCTGGTCAGGCCATGCTGTGGTGGCGTCCCACACAAAATGGAGGAAGATCAGCACGGATGTTAGCTCAGGGCCAGTCTTCCTCAGCAAAAAGAGGAGGATTGGCATGGATGTTAACTGAGGGCTGATCTTCCTCAAAAAAAAAAAAAAATACATGCTCATTTTGTTGAATGTAGTAGAAGAACTGTACTAACTGCAATTGTGGGATTCAGAAATTAAAAATGTACAGACTCTGCCATCTAGGAACTGAGTCCACAAAGATACTTGAAATATTTGATTAGTGTTTAATCACAAAGTCGTTGAGAGAAAAGTCATTGAACTCAAGACCAAAGTTGAATCCCTAGCTCCATGACCTGGCAAGTCACAGAAATTCTCTGAGTCTCAGTTTCCACTGAAATTGCACCAGCAAGTACCTATTACATAGAGTTATTTCGTGGATTAAATTGGCTGACATGTGAAGAACTTAACACATTGCTTGGCACTGAGTAAGCTTCCAAGATGTTAGCTAAAATACTAGAGAGGCATAATTAGGTACCAAAATGATTCAGAGTTGTATAATTTTCAGAATCAGCAAGAACCTTAAAAATCCTCTAATCCAATGTTTCCCAAATAATGGTCTGTGGATCTTTACCAGTTTGTGAAAAATTTTTTACCAATCTGCAGCAAAACATAAAAACAAAAGGGCAATGTAGCAGTAGACTATTCTTTCTTTGGTGATCAGTTTCCTTTTTTTAATGAGCTGATAAAAGGCAGATGGTAAGATTGTTAATCCTATGTCAGCCTTCCATTTATTATTGTTGTTGTTGTTGTTTTGTTCATGAAATTTAAGTCTGAGGATGGCTGCTTTATCAGACCAACCTCCAACCAATGGAGTAATCTTACATACCAATCTCTCAGCTCCTCTTGACACTTCCGGGGGCAGAGTGCTGTCTCTGCTGGGAAATTCCTTCCCCTTTAGAGCCCAGATAGAACCAACTAACACATCTAAGCCCTCTTCTACACGATTGCCCTTCAGATCATTGAAGACAGCAACCATGAGGGAGGCTGGTATAGTGGGCAGAGCTTTCACTTTAAACTCAGTTCCAGTTCTGCGAGCGTGTTGGCTTCCTCCTTTAAACTTCTGTTAAATAGGCTAGGAGCATCTATACTGAAGAATATTGTGGGGATCAAGGAAGATAATGCATGTGAAAGCACTTTGTAAATGGTGAAGTGCCGTGCAAATGTCACTTCTTAACTACAGGAGAGCCCCGTTTCCATCAGGAGATCTTCATACAGCACAGCGTCCACTCTTCACCAGCAGCTTTTACTCCTCTGGACATGGATGGAATAGAAGCATTGGGGAATGCTTCCCACAAAATGTTACCCCCAGATCTGAGCCTCATCTAGTCAACTATATGGAGTAAAATGAGACAAAGAGCCAACCTGGATGATTTTCAGGGTCTTGAGTTCCATGACTATCACTCCTTTACCCCTCCTGACCTGGGCACTTTTATGCTGCAATGACAGCACAAATGGGTCTTATTTCCTTTCTGGCCAGCTAAAATCCCCAGAATCCTAAGACAGCTATTATTTTGGAACAACTAGAAGCTTTTCCTTTTGTTTCTGGCTTCAATATTACAACAATGTTTACTCTACACTTCCAGCTTAAAAATCTTTTCTTTGGAGATGATGGCAACAAAATAAGCATTTAACAGGACCACCTTTCTTTTGACATCTGTTTCCGTTAAGCCCATTATTTCCTTCTTCTTCCTATTACATGGAATATCCCCTTTAAAAGCCACATGGAATTGTTATTTTGCCAAAAACCTACGCATTCTGCTCTTTAACCTGCCACGCAATGTGTTGAAGTGTTGTAAAGTAGGTGGAACCAGAGTGTGGAGGTTAAAAGTGCTCTGGAGCCAGCTTGCTTGGGTTCAAATCCCAGCTCTGCTACTTCTTGGTTTCTTGACTGTGAGTCCGTAACTTAATCACCGTGTTTCTTAGATTCTTCACCTGTAAAAACAAGATAAATGTTACACCTGCTTCATAACATTCTTCCGAGGAATCAACGAGTTAATATATGTAAAGTGCTGAGAACAGAACCTGGCACACAGTCAATGTTCCGTAGATATTGGGCATGAATACTATTACTGCCCCTATAAGACCATGTGGACTTTTGGGTTTGTTATGAGTTATGCTTTCCTCCTTGTATCTTTTGTGCAGGTCTTTATTCAACCTGAGCTCATCAAAGAGCTCTTTATGAAGCCCCATGGGTTTTGTTAGCTACCTTCTTTTTTTATCAGTATGACTCATAATTATTTTCGTTGAATTTCATTTCTTAGAAGTGCCCATCCCATTAAAGAGTGGAGCTCCATTACTATCTTGCATCACAGATCACAAGATCATAATTCTCTGCTCCTAACTTTTAGATATCTGCTCTCCTGGTACCTGGGGTACATGGATTGGAATATTTTAATGAATTTATTCATACATTGTCTGTTTCCCAAAAGGAATTGAGATGATTGTCATATTTTATTATAATAAGAGGCCACCCTTTCATTTATTATTAGTTTCCAAAATGCCATAGCCACTTTTCTCTCAGTTTCCTATAACATACACATCATTATCCTGGTCTTCCTTACTGGTCATAATTAAGTCCTGAGTAGCAGTTCCCCTTCATTGCTTTTTCTACCTACTGAGAGATTAAGTTGTCAGCAAGGCAAGGCAAGAATTCATCAGATGTTCTGCATGAGACTTCCAGCAGATGTCCTGCTAGTTGAAGTCCCTCATCACCACTAGATCTTGCCTCTCTGCCAATTTTTGCAATTCAGAGAAAAGAAATTAGAGAGATATCTATATGCCTATCGCATATGTGCCTGCCTCATCCCTTCTGTAAGAATGGAAGTTCCCAGAATACTCCCTATTCTAAACACCTTTCATGCATTACTAAGACTCTGCTAGGTTTATTTTTTATTTTTATTTGTTTTGTGTGAGGAAGATTAGCCCTGAGCTAACATCCGATGGCAATCCTCCTCTTTTTGCTGAGGAAAGTTGGCCCTTGGCTAACATCTGTGCCCATCTTCCTCTACTTTATATGGGATGCCACCACAGCATGGCGTGACAAGTGGTGCATCCGTCCACGTCGGGGATCCGAACCTGCGAACCCCGGGCCACCTAAGCAGAGTGCACGCACTTCAGCGCTATGCCACTGGTCCTGCCCTGGTTTATTTATTTTTTTTATATCAACTCTTTTCTAGACTTTAGGATTTTTTATTCAACATGGAGCTGCTTTGAAAGAAGTATCTGTTAAAAACCCCTTTGGTATCTGACTCCGTGCTCTGTGGGTCAGAGTACTTACCACCCCTCCACAAAGTGTATATCTCATTCAGAACCCCGGAGAGAATATAAAATACCTGGGCACCCAGCAGGCTTCTTGTCATAGGCCTCTGATTGATGCTGAATCATCACAGCTGGCCATTCAGCTGACCTGAGCTATTGGTTGTTGGTTCTCTAAATATATTTCTATGTGTCTTCCATCTGCAGAGTAATTCTTGATGTCTCATCTATCCTTCACATCAGGAAAAGATTGCTATTCATATTAGTAATAATCGAAGTTAAAGTGGATATAAGTTCCATGAGGTCAGGGGTCCGCTCTCTGATTTACTCCCGATGTCACAGGGGGTCAGTGAAATGCAGTAAGACAACAACTATCATGTATTGAGCATCTACTATGTGTCGGGCACTGTTGTTGGGCTAAAGAACACAAAGATGAATAAGGCACAGCCCCTGCCCTCAACAACTCATAGGCAGGGTGGAGCTAGGCGTATAAACAGATTATTGCAACACAGTGTGGTGAGTGCAGTGGGAGAGATATTGCTCTGCCTATTACAGGACACAGTGGAGAGGCACCCAGCACAGCCAGAGGGGCGTGGGGGAAATACTGCTCGTCAGGGTGGCTTCCGGTCCACGATGATGCTGAACTAAGTCCTAAAGCTTAGCAAAATGCCCTGCTGTAAATGAAGGTCATCAATTTCTTTTTAATTAGAGAGAGAACATTGTGGCACAAAATAAACCCCTTCTTTCCCTCATTGGGAAAATGGTCAATCTTTGGGTTTGAAGAGTGGATAGCAGAAACTGCCTTGGATGCAGCTGTGCATGGTCCAGACCATAACCTCCTAAATAGGCTTTTGGGAAATGGCTGGGCCCTGACAGGCCAACATCCCTATTATGTAAGGAGAGTGGAATCAGCCCTTGCTGGAGAAGATCTGAGAGAAGAGGTGAGAGAACCTGGAGACACAGGAGAGAGAAGTGTCAGGGTCCTGAGTTCCTGAGAGAGCAGTTTATAGAGCTGGATACTGGGCCAGGAAAGGCCAGGGTTGGTAGACAGGACAGCTGGCTGCCCAGGAGTAGCGCCTATACCAGAGGATCATTCCAGCAATGTCTGCTGGGAACAATCCTCCCAGAAGGGAAGCTGACTGGTCCATATCTGGAACCCTGACTGTTCTTGTTCTCTGTGGACTCAGAATCACTGCATACAATCTGGTCTCTGCCACAGATATGTCATCCACAATTCTTCACTCAATGCCATGGATCCAGCAATATCATAGATTCCCTGATTTGACTCACCCAATCTATGCCCATGGACACTTCAAATTTTTATAAACTCTCTGGTCACCTAATAAGGTGGCGGAAGAATTGTTTTGAATTTTCTTCTATCATCCATTGCATAAGGAGCTCAAGAACCTGTACTCAGGCGATGGACTGAAGTGACCTGCAAACAGAGTGAAATAGATACCTCTATTACCAAAGAACAGATAGAGACTAGCAAGGTGAGAGGAGAGGGGAGGTGAGGACTTCAGGCAGACGGGAGAATGTGAGCCTGCACTGGGAGGAACGATATCTCGGTCTAAGCAGAGAATGACGAGCAGGTGTCTATTGCTGTAGCACAAAATGGGAGGCAGGGAGTGACAGGAGAGGTAGAGAGGAGTTAGGTCATGGACAACTTTGTAGAACAAGTTAGGGAGCATGCATTTTATTTTATTTTATTTTATTTTTATGAGGAAGATTATCCCGAAGCTAACATCTGTTGCCAATCCTCCTCTTTTTGCTGAGGAAGATTGGCCCTGGGCTAACATCCATGCCCATCTTCCTCTACTTTATATGGGATGCCACCACAGCATGGCTTGATAAGCGGTGCGTAGGTCTGTGAGGGGGATCCAAACCTGCCAACCCCGGGCCGCTGAAGCAGAACACGCGAACTTAACTGCTATGCCACCGGCCGGCCCTGGGACCATGCATTTTATCCAGTAGGCAGTGTAGAGTTATAGAAAGATTTTAAGCAGAAAAATGAGATAATCTGGTTTGTTTTTTAGATATTGTAAATAAATCACTTTGGGGGTTGTATAAGAAGCTGCTATAATCGGCCAAATAAGAGATAAGATGGCCTGAACTAGGAAAGTGATGGTAGGGATGGGGAGAAGGGGATGGATCTGAGGAATCTTTAGATAGTAAAATCAGGAGGACATGATAGGAAGGGGGGCAGAGGAAGAAGACGGAGCGGACAAGGATGACGCCTGGGTCTGCAGCCAGGGTGAAAAGGCACTTGTACAGTGTCTGCCACATAATCGATATTTGATAAATATTTATATAAATACAGTTCACTGTCATGATGGTTGTTTTTTCTATCATTAGTACTGAGTGTTACTAAAATGAACACTTCATGGGATGTCAAGAGATTCAGATTCTATTCTCAGTTCACTCACTGTGTGATCTTGAGAAAGTCACACTGTATGTGCTATAAAATGAGAGGGTTTGACCAGATAAGTTCTGAAATCTTTTCCGTCTTTGACTTTTCTGGCAAAATATTGTGGACCAATATTGGAAACAGACCATAAGTTATGACAATATTTCCATAGGTAAATGTATTCCAGATTTCAAACAACTAACTTTAAATGAATTTTTGGAAGAGCCATCTAATTTAAGGACTGCCAGTGCTCTCTTATATCATTTCTTTTTCTTCCCCTCAGGTATAATTTCTTCATGAATATAAGTCTTGCCTGTCCAAAAATTTTTAAGAGACTATGACATATGTTTTGGATCCTGTATAATATTTGGTGCAGCGCCAGGTACATTTTCACCGCTCAAAATATACTTGAGCTGAATTGAATTGTGTCTCTCTGCAGGGGCTTGATTCTGATCCCAGATACTTCAATACTTCAAGTATGCATTTATTCATTCATTCATTAATTCATTCATCCATTTAATCAACAAATACTTATAGAGTACATAATCAAGTGAAGAAAAAGTAAGACAGCAACACTTTACTCAAGGAGTGAGCAGTATAGCAAAGCAGACAAAATATGTGTGCAAGACTCCACAATGTGTGCTGGGAAGTGAATGATGCTATATGGAAGATGTACAGATAAAGTGATGTGGCCATTACAAAAAGAGAATAATTACTTCCAGTGAAAAGAGAGTAAAGGCAGTTGTCTTTAGGAGCTATCTTTTGGGAGCTTT
This sequence comes from Diceros bicornis minor, assembly GCF_020826845.1. Lineage (NCBI taxonomy): Eukaryota > Metazoa > Chordata > Mammalia > Perissodactyla > Rhinocerotidae > Diceros > Diceros bicornis. The sequence continues at coordinate 64,060,506 of NC_080743.1, forward strand.
GAGAGGTACTATACTGATTTGTCCCCCACAAGGAAATGGTATGGCTGTTAGCCTTGCTTGCAGATTCTCAAGCTGAGAACTTTGAGATGGTTGGTGAGGCACTGGGGCCAAATAACCTATGGAGCAGATTCTGCTGGAGTGAAGCTCATCAGACCAGCCAATGGCCAAACTCCAGCCCTTGGTTTCACAGCGGAAGCCCAGTGTGTAGAGAGATCACTAGACTGGACATAGAATACCTGGGGTCCACTCTCATCACTAGACACTTCTGAATTGGGTGACCTTTGGCAACCAGTCCAACTTGTCTTATCCTCTAGTTTCTTAATCTGACAGGTAACTGGAAATGACTGTTCAGCCTTGTGAAGTTCAGTGGACATGATGATAGTAATTAACGTTGTAACTAATGGACACTGAGTGCTTGCTATGGGCTGTGCAACTGTCCAAAGCACTTTAATGTATTAATTCATTTAATCCTTACAGTAACCGTACAAAGGAGGTGCTCTTGTATTCCCTTTTGCATGGTTAACACCACTGAGGTACCAGTAACTGTCCTAAGTTCACGCAACTAGGAAGTAGTGGAGAAGGTATCAAACCCAGGCAGTATGGCTCCTGAGTCTACACCCTTTGATCATTTTGCCCTATTGCCTCTCTTCTAGCATGACAGCACTTTGCACATTGCAATAGGATATTCAATGTGGATGATAATATTGTGCTAATGAAGTAGGCTAATCAGTCCAGACTAAAAATAAATAGAGGTAGCAACATAGTGAAATAAGCAAAGCTGCATGTTACATAAATCTTAAGAATTGGGACTCCTAGTTCTCTTATACTAGCTTATTTGTGAATTGCTCTGCTTAGGAGATAAAATCACAAATGATATTAACTTACACAAACTCTTAGCACTTAAAAGTCACGTGATTATCTAGCCCAGCCTTTTCATTGAACATTTAAAGATATTCCCAGAAGTTTAAGTGACTTGACTAAAGTCATAAAGTTGGCAAAGTAGAGAACAAAACTATTTCATGATTGTCGAATTTAGAAATAAAAGAGTGGGATGTTCTTAAAAGCTAATGTTATAAAGTTTCTGTTGATTTGTAAATTGATCTGTCAAGGTATATTTCTCAATAATGGAAAAATTGAACTGCTTCGGGAAGTCAATGCTAGAGACATACACTCTTCATATGTAATGCTTCTTGTAGAAGATAACTTAAAGTAGAACGTTATTGCTTTATTTACATTATATCACTTGCCTAATGACATAGAACATCTACAAATTTCTCTTCTTTTACGTTCACAACATTTAAAGGTGGCTACTTCCTCGAAGTGTTTAAGAAGAAACTTCTTATGAGTGGGTCGTTGTTTCTGCTACAGTCATTCAACGGATTTGTCTTTTTTTGAAACTAGGGAATTTCAGCCTCTGACAAGCACCCCTTGAATGCTCTTCACTTTGGGGGCCAGGAAACCTCTCTTTTACTGACTGGGTTCCAAGGTCCTGCTACTTTGGTCTCTGTTAGTTGGTTGAAGCCAATCTGATAAATTAAGCTGTGCTCCTGGCTGATAATGGCTTTCTGTGTGATTAAGATAAGATATGTGCTTCAACAAGAGCTTTCACAAAAGGAAATTAGGGTTCAGGACAGAATCCCAGTAGGGGTGGGAACCTGGGGAGGGAGTTGTAAAATAAAACAAAGATAAATGAAAATAATAATAAAAATATAAGCAAAACTGCTGTTTATGGAAAGCTTGATCTGTGCCAGAAATGTGGATTCTGGTTGGGATTTCCTTAAATGTTCTTTTAGGAGAACATTTAGAGAGTGAAGTAAAGATGAGACTTACTTGAATTATTTTTTTCTGTTTTTAGAGTGTCTTTATATGCAACCTTGAGATAAGACTGGGTCACATAAGCCTCCAAGATTTATGCCTAGTATACTCTATTTTCTCAAGGAGTTTTGAGTTTGGGAGACAAGAAAACTTTATCTTTCAATGGGCCAGAGTAAACTTAGGTCTAAGTTTTTCTTACAGAAGCCAAAAATTGTTTAGAAGCAATTTTTTAGTTAATTAGTTAATCAATGAATCAACTCTTTAAACAAATATTAATATGCATTTTCAAGATACCAGGCTCTGGGAAGGATTTATTCAAAAGAAGACCAAGCCCCTTTTCTAGACCAGAGACTGTCATGGCTCAGGCCCAGATATACCTCAGAGCAGGAAGGTATTGGTTTTTGCCCATGAGTGCCTGGGCTGTGGGCCCCTCTCCACACAGTGTAGAATCAAGGGCATGGAGAAATGCTTTTAGTCCAATCACAAGGCTCAGGCTCACAGCTACAATTTCATCAGGACATAACCCTTTGGCTACTGCTCAGTGCCCGCAAGTTCAGGATGTTGGCACAGAAACATGTGGCGTCCATCTGGGCTGGTGAAAGCACATGACCTTCTGTGTACATGCGATAAAGCATTCACCCAGGGCAGCACCCAAACAGCAGGCTCTCTGGCCGCTTTTGTTGCGAAGCACATTTTCACTGCCACCATATAAGGCGAGAGGGATTCGCTCCTCCAAAGATCATGCCCCGGAACCGACATCCTTTCCCCTTCACTTCTCCTGCTGTACCCCTCCCCTACAGCTGTTTCAGAGTGCAAAGACACTTTATTGCAATGTGCAAAGCTCTCAGGATACAAACTGTATCTGGGTGAATAATTATAAGCACAGTTTTATTACTTTAGCTTGGCATTTGCTGACACATAAAGCAAGTCTTTATTGTCATCTCCATCCTGCTTCCTAGTTTTAACTTTCGTTCTCTCCCCCTATCCAATCCCAATTCCAGAGTTATTGTCTTTGCTTCCCTGGGTCACTGAGGAGACAATGTCCTTTCTATCCTGCCCTCAGGTCCACACCTCATTTTGAAGCCAAAGCTATCACTGTAACTGCTAGATTTCAACCCAATGAGTCCATCATTTCTACCCCAGGATTAACCTGGAAAAGTTAATAAATGGCACATGTTTGAGAAAGTTCAAGGGGTCTGGCAAACACAATATGAGTTAACGCCTGTTTAGATGAGAAAGATAACCATGCAAAAGGGAGACGGCCAATTTTCATGACATTTCATCGGTCACATCTTGTCTGAAATATTGGTTAAACACAGGGAACATTATGAAATTGATATTTATGGAGAAGTAAGGGACAAGAATAGTGAGGGTCTGGAACCATATAATTAATTATAATTATAACTGTATAAGTGCTTACTGTATGCCAGTCACAATGCTAAACACTTGCTATGGAAGGTCTAATTTGATCTTCACAGTGACTATATGAGATAGGAATGGCTATTACCTCCATTTCAAGATAAGAAAATCAACAGTTGTGGAAATTAGGTGGCTTGCCAAAGTCATAGAGGCTGTATGTGGTTTACCCAGGATTTGAACCCAGTAGTCTAACTTTAAAGCCTATGTATGTGCTTAATACCAGGTACAAGGTCATGTGCTTTGTTCTGGCCATTAAAAAAATTAATGAACAAGACAGTATTTCCACTTTCATGGAGTTTACAGTCTAATTGTGCAGATAAACAAATGAATACATGCCATATAATACGATAATGGTCATGATACGCTCATGACTTGTTCTTGTGATAGAATATCACTGGTCCTTTTGTTTCCTACCTCTTTCTCCTCTTTGTTGTTGTTAGTGCCATCAAGTCAGTTCTGACTCCTAGCAACCCTGTGAAAAGCAGAGCAGAACCCTGCCTGGTCTTTTTGCGTCTTTCCCCTCTTAGCCATCATATAAATGAATACGAAATTAATCTTTCTAAGGAACTGGATCTTCATACTTATAAAACTAAAATAGCCTAACCCCTCCTCAACCCGAACATGTTAATCAGCAAGAACTGAAAAAACTAAGGAAGGTTACTCTAGGAAAGAGAAGACTCAAGGAGAAAATAGTAGTTATTTTTATATGATGAAGGAGCTATTTTATGGGGAAGCAAGTAACGAACGGCTCAAACAACTCCCCAACCTGTGTCCACAGGCCTGTAGACAAGGGCACCTACCACATGCCAGGGACTAGGCTTGGTTCTGGGGATACTAAAAAGAACCCTAAAAGTACTAAGAAGTATGAAGGACAAACCTGAGAACTATTAATTATTAAACTGATTTTCAGATACTAGGGAAAGATCAATGATCTCTTTGAGAGAAATAAATAGTGAGAAATGGTGGGCAAAGAGAATCATGGAACCGTGAAGAAAAAGGCGATTGAGAAATAACTGGATCTAGGGCATCTAAAACAAACAAATGCTGTATGGAAGACGATGGAAAGTTTAAGTTTTGGAGTCAGTCCTTCCAGGCTCCGAATCCTGCTTCAGTTGCCCACTAGCTGTGTGATCTTGGGCAAGATACTTACACTTAATGAGCAGATATTTCTTCACTTGTAATCATGAGGATAATAATACACATCTCAAAGGAGTTAATTAAACAATGGAGGATGTGATAAATACTTCCATGTGTGGGGAAAAAAAACAGTAAGTCATTGTTAGCTTCATTCACTCTTTTATTCAATGTCACAGAGATTTGACTGGGGAAGTCATGTTGAAAATGCTAAAGTGAAGTACATAAAAGAACAAGACCAGAAGCTAAGTGGGAGGAAGGTTGTATATTATTTGAAATATTTTGGCTATAAATGACAGAAATTTAACCTGAACTAGATAAGAAAAAAAAAGAGACAAGAATAAAAGAATGTAATTGTTCACATAACTCAAAAATCCACAATAGGTGAGGCTGGATCCAGGGGCTCAAATGACATTGTCAAGTGTCTTTCTCTTAATCTCTTGGCTTTTATTCTTCTGTGTTGGTTTTTTCACAAGTAGGCATTCTCTAGCTTGTAGCAAAAATAGCTGGTGGCATCTCTCAGCTTACATGGTTCTTTGTGCTTACAATTTTGAAGCAGATAAATCTCAGAGATCGTATCAGTCTCTGAAAAACCCTGTCCCTGTGAGGGCCATGTGCCTATTTCTGAACTAATCGTGTCTGCAGTGGGGAAGGCAACTCTGATGGACCAACGTGGATCACATGCCCATTACGGTTGTGGGATCCCATGTCTCTGAAGACTGCCTTGGGCAGATAATCCAGGTTGTCCAATCAGAAAATTCCATCCCCCTGAACACAGCCCAGAGTTGGGGAGGTGTGGTTCCAAGAAAAGCCAAATTTTATTACCAAAGGAGGAGAAAGAGATTAAAAAAAAAAAAACTGGAAAGGAGATTGAAATTCAAGATATATAATAAGGCTGTTGATGAGGTAAAGGCAAAAATGGCTTCTCATCACCTATACCCATGCTAATAAGCTAAACTAAATATTTAAGACAATCCCTAGTGTCAGTAACACTTTTTGATTCTGGCAAGAGGATCCTGCCCTAGGTCCCACATTTTATAGGGACTCATATCATAAACACAGCCAAAAATGTATTTATTAAAAAACACAATGGTGCTTCTGACCTAGAGAATCAGTGTCCAGTGATGGCCTAAGGACACACGACCCTACCATCTGCTCTTATAACTAACACCTTTCACTTCCCCAGAGAAATGCTCCTCCACAGCTCTTGTCCTTTGTCCTCAAAATAAAAAGCAATTGTGTCCAAATACCATTAAGTTGGTGGGTTGTAGCGCTATACGATGGGTACTGCTTAGCATGAGAAGAGGTTTGAATGGCAGAAACGCTTAGGACAGAAAAAAACAAATTAATTAACTTGTCAAATTTGTCCTCTCTGATAACATGAATGCAGAAAGTTCTTGTACAAAAGATTATCATTTCCCAGTAGTGCCCATTGTCCATTTTCTTGCTTCTCTTTGCATTCCAATTTGTAGTTCCACAGAGACTCACTGACTAGCACAGGTTGCACATGGCAGATAAGAAATACTTTGCAATGTTAAACAATTCACATTACTTTTAAGTTTAGATATTTACAGCCATCATAATATGCATAATATTCAAAAAGCATGGCACTGATTCTTTACATTGGCAAGTAAACATGTTAAACTCTAGAATTGTAAATATCTTTATTTATCTATATTTTTATAAAGATATTCAATGATAAATAAAGTTTCAAATATTAATTTAAATTTTCAGCTAAAAGTAATTTTTCACTAAATTTTTTATATTGATTAATTATAATTCACATTTGCCTTTTAATTTTGTAACGTTTAAATATTTTAGAAGAAAAATGACTTACTTGAAAACAAAAATTAAGACATTTGAAAGTGTTGGTCCATGGATGAATGGATATATATCACATCCTCTGTATCCATACACCCACACACTCACTAGCACATGTACTCACACACACACACAATGGAATGTTATTCAGCCATGAGAAAGAAGGGAATCTTGTCATTTGCAACAACTTAGTTAAAACTTGAGGGCATTATGCTAAGTGGAATAAATCGGACAGAGAAAGACAAATACTGTGTGATATCACTTATATGTGGAATACAAAAAAAAAAGGAACTTATAGAAACAGAGAACAGATTGGTGGTTGCCAGGGGTTGGGGGTGGGGAAAATGGAGAGATATTGGTCAAAGAGTACAAACTTCTAGTTATAAGATGAATAAGTTCTGGGAATCTAACATACAGCATAATGATTATAGCTAATAATACTGTATTAAATATTTGAAAGTTGCTAAGAGAGTAGACTTTAAGTGTTCTCACCACAACACACAAAAAAATGGTAATTATGTGACAGGATGGAAGTGTTAGCTAATGCTATGGTGGTAATCATTTTGCAATAAATAAATGTATCAGATCAAGATGTTGAATGCCTTAAACTTACACAGTGATACATGTCTACATCTCAATAAAGGTAGAGGGAAAAAAAGAAATTTGAGCTCATAAAAGAAAAAAGCTAAAAAGAAAAAAAACAGGATGAACTATTTAGAACTGTAAACAATGGCAGTGAACACTTTTCTGACATGAATGACCAATATAAAATTTGTGATTATGATATTACAATTTTTTAATTAGAGATTTAATTATTTATGAAAACAATGCACATGAGCAAGAAAACTATTCTCATCAAAACTGCACCTTGAACAGGTGAAATGAAATGCCTACACCTTCATCCTTCATATTCCTTACTAAATAAAAACCTAATTACTAATACAAACAATAAGAATGAAAAAGAGAATTATTCAAATCAAACTTACAATTTGAAAATATCAAATGTAATTTTGACTTGCTTATTGGAAGATGAAGAAAATTACATTCATGAAGTTGGAAAATTTCATGGCTGAGGAAGATGAAACCTCTTGCACTTTATTAGATGAAGATCTTAGAATATGGCCATCACATCCTTTTGACATCATATGAATATTTTAAGCAAAATAGAATTCAATTCAAGTTAATGTGTTTATGATAGAATTTTAGCCAAAAATTCAGGAGATTTCTTTGGTGACATATACATTGCATAGTTTAAATTTGTCACTAAAAGACATATCCTCAACTATGCCAATAGAAATGACATTAGTTGGAACAAATCAAAGATTACATACAATATTTTCTGGATCTACCAAAGATGAAATATCTTGATGAAATGCCTATCAAATTAAACTTACAACCACTGTTGGACACATAATTGGAATGTTACTAATTGTCATTAAAACAATTAAATTTAGGTTAAACAAGGTAAGGTACTAGAAGAATTAAATGAAACTAGAGAAGATCCTAAAATAGTGAATCATGATCTTCAGCAGAAAATAAAATTAAATTTAATTTGTCTTATACATAGTTATTTGTTAAGAAATGTTGCTTGCTATTAATAATGTTAGCAGAAGGTTATAAACACTACCACCAACAACAAACAAACAATTTAAAGTGTAAAGAAATGTTTCTCAAAATTTTAGAGAAAATGTTTTTTCTAAGTCAAAAGAAACTGCATGTGAAATGTGCAACAGAAGTGATATTTCAACAACACAGAAGAAATTAGAAAAAAGGAACAAAAGCATTTATGTAACTCTGAAGGAAAAGATACATGTATTAAAAAATTAATTTTTATACAGACTATTTTAAGTCCATTAGTAATAATGGTATAGGCTCAATTGAAGAGAAATAACTACATTTTGCCATTTTTGGCTTTCTTTATAATATTCCATCATCGAAATTTATGAAAGAACTTAAGTAATACTGTACAGATCTAGATATTGCTTTAAAAGATAGCAAAAAATTGTAATTTAAGTGAAAGTAATTTATATGATGAAATCTAAATATTTTGTAACATACTCTGTCATAAGGATAAGTTATTATATTTGACCCCACTACAATGTTTGAACATAATATGTAAAATCTACAGTTCATTTCCAGTTAAATATTGCTTTAAACATTTTTGTCAGTTCCACTTGCTACTGCTTCAGAAAAGCAAATTTTCTACAAATTGAAATTAATAAAAACTATCTAAGAACCACAATAATTCAAGGAAATTATCAAATTTGAAATTGCTTTCAATAAGACAAATATTACATGAAAATATCAATAAAAGAGCATACTTAGTGATTTTTTCTGAAATGAAGGCAAGAAAAATAAATTTCCTGAAATAAATGTATATTTTATGAATTCCGTGTCTACTTCATTTCTTATCCAAACATAGCTAGTCCATAAATTGAACACCCAGACATATGCAACAATAGATAACTTCAGGCATCTTTGATGTTTTGCCAACTTCTAGTCACATCAAAATCATAACTTCATGTATGTTTTTTATTTTTGACAGTATGAAGATATACTTGTCTAGGTAAGATTTTAAAACATTTATTTACCAATTTTTTTCACTTTATTATGTATATATTTACTACTAAATATTATATTTAATATTTATATATTATATATATTTTATCTATATGTATATTTAGATATATGTGGGCTTTCGTTTGTCTTTTTTCACAACTCACACATGTTAGGAGCAGTCACGGCTAGCATAACCAAGTTGTTAGCTGGAGTAACCCTTGCTTTAAGAAATCTTTCTTTTTTTTTTTTAATTTTATTTATTTATTTTTCCCCCAAAGCCCCAGTAGATAGTTGTATGTCATAGCTGCACATCCTTCTAGTTGCTGTATGTGGGAGGCGGCCTCAGCATGGTCGGAGAAGTGGTGCGTTGGTGCGCGCCCGGGATCCGAACCCAGGCTGCCAGCAGACGAGCGCGCGCGCTTAACCGCTAAGCCATGGCGCCGACCCTAAGAAAGTTTTCTGAACCCGCTTTTCATAGTTTATGGAAAGTCCAATGCCTGCCCCCTGATTTCTTTGACTTCTCAGAGGTTTGTATTCTACTTCCCTCTAGTTCCTGCTGCATTAGTTCAGTTTATAGATGGCTTCACATCTAAAACATACTGCCCCATTCATGCGTTCACCTTGGTGTGGAATCCTCTTTTCTTCTGATTAAGACTTCTCACATATGGTGTGTATCAGACCTTACTAAAAGTTCATGATGATGGGGAGGGCTCTAGCATACAGAAGTCATCGCAGAAATGCACATGTGAATGTTGGTCATCCCTGCCCTAAAAGTTATTTTAGTCAGACTCCCATGACATGTGCTCTAGTTCATGGCACCTATATGGATTGACAAGCTTCTCACCACCTTATTTACTCTTTTTCCCTCCCATATTTCTTCCTATCTTTCCCTCACCCATTTCTCTCCCATATCAACCCTCCCCCTCCTATGAACTCTGACTTCTTTTTATACTATAATGCAGAACAAAGCTCTCTCTAATCTTTACTCTTAAACTTAGTTCCAGACTCACATTGGCTATACCAAAACCTATTATGGTGTTTGGCACATCTACTACTTTAGTGGCACAAAAGGCCAGCAGAGTCCCTGAGATTATTTTTAACAAAATCTATCCTCTTCCCCCTTAGAAGGGAGCTGTTGTTTTAGATAGCAGTAATTTTTTTTTCAGTTTCATCAGAAATAGTTTCATAATAGCACCAGAATATAGGCCTGTAACCCATCAGGACATAAGCATAACAGCATGGCTGCTGCTGGTGGGTGTTGTATTCATTCAGAATCACACAATAATTACACTGATAGCATAGCTTTACTTTAAGAGAAACCTCCTTGCACAGAAGAATGAATAAAGTTAAAACGGAGGTATTATTGCAGATCTGAAGAACAACTCTCATGGGCCAATCCAAATGGGGAACAGCCACCAAGAGGAGGGGTGCTTACTCAAGTGCTAGGATGCCCTGGTCTGGAGAGAGTAGAGTGACTCTCATTTCCTCCCAGGGAAGTGCTAGAGATTAGGACTTGGGTGAAGGGAAAGCTAATTGCCTCAGTTTACCAAGTGGCTGTCCATGAAGGAACACTTGCCTACTGGCGGACAAGAGCATCTTGGGAAACAGAAGATCTTCCCCACTCATCCATAACATCTTTGGAAAGGCAAGCTACTTTAGCTTCCTGCTACCCCTTCCATCCTTAATAGGACTCGCACTTGCCCTTGTATTAAAATCCTCCCTTGTTCTTGGTGGAGAACCTTCTGCAGATGTTTTTTCGTTCAATCTCCTGATTCTTTCCCACCCTCAGGAACCAGAAGTCAGAGACTATTCAGCAGTCCATGCAAGAGCTCAGAATGCCACTATGTTTGGGGCCTCATGACTCTACTGCCCTGATCACAACTGATTGGGCAAGGGAAAGGAGGGTGGTGCTGATGCAAATGCAGCATCAAAAGGCTGGCCAGTTACCTGTCAAACTTCATATACAAGAATTTCTGAGCCCAGCCATTCTACTTTCTGAATATTTCTCCCTCTCTCTGTTTACTTCTTTCTCATCACACCCATCATTTCATATTTGGATTATTGGAAAAGCTCAATAACTAGCCTCTTTGTGTCAAGTCTTGCTCCACTTCTGTCAACAGAATGGTATTTCCAAAATGCCAATCGGATCATGTCATTTTCACAGTTGAAAGTTTCCAGTGTCTTCCCTCCAGGGGCATTTAGGATAAAGTTCATAGTTATTGACATGATTAAAGTGTCTCAATAATCTGGACCCTGCTTATCTTTAAGGCATTATCTCTTTACATTTTCACCACATCCTCTCCCTGCTCACCATCCTATACTCTATGCTCTAGTTATACTAAAGTACTGTCTGCTTCCCAAACACTATGGTATCTCTCTAGGCCTTCATGGATACTGTCCCCTTTGCTTGTTACAAGGACTCACCACAATCACTCTGTTGATAAATTCATCTTTTTCATTTACTTTTCATTTTGGGTGTTACTTCCTACAAGAAGATTTCCATGAGCCCCTAGACTGGATTAAATAGTTCTTCTATGTGTTCCCATTATATCCTTAGTTTCCCCCATCATAGCATTCATCACCTGATGCTGTGATTACCAATTTACTTGTCTTTCTTTCTGGGTTGTAAACTCTGTGCTCAGGAACTGTATCTTTCTTCTTTTTATCTCCAAAGCCTTGCAGAGTGCCTCGCACACAGAGGCAAATCTTCATTCACTCAATCAATCAATGAAACATATGGAGAGAGTAAGAGAAAGGGTAGTCAAACAGAAAGTAGGTAGAGTGGGGAGAAGCAGAGATGCAGGAGTTGAGTCATCCACACGGAAGACTTGCAGAACTGCTGTTGGTTCATTGCACCTACTTAGAAATGAATGCATTTCTTGTCGTACCTTGAACTAGTAATGAAGATGTGCCAGCCATTTATAGGGTCTGGTTGTTTGGCTGCTTTATCCCCTTCTCCTTACCTTTCCACCTATCCTTACAATAACCCTCTATTAACTGTGGTGACCTGAGCATATCTCTGTTGTGAAAGCCTGATGGAGCCTCACTAACAACAACATCAAAGAAAAGTAATGCAGTCCCTGGACTATCCTAAACATTTAATGCAATATTTCCTATATGCCTAATATACACTTATGACAGCACAATCAGGGATATAATAGTTGTATAAAAGATTGTCCCTCCCATAAAAGAGCTAATAGTTGAAGAGGCAGTTTATCCATCCAAAATCAAGTATTACTAAGTAGCAGTCAATTAAGTGCAAATTAACAAAAAAGACCAAAGAAAAAGGACTGAGACTCAGATGAAGGTGAGCTCAGTATAAGATAAAGGCTTCAAAGAACGTTTCAAGAAAGAAGTGATATTAAGAGAAACTGTGAAATAACTCCATTATCTGTATAGACCTGATAGTTTGGAGGTCAGTCTGAGAATAAGCCAGGCTGTACTGACCCGCAGATGGTTTCCCTTTTTTAAAAAATGGTAAAAAAAAAAATCTAGTTTTTAAAATTAGATTATATGCTTTTCAGTTCCAACATGTAAAGAACATGGAAGTTGTTGCTCCCTTTCTTACAACAACAATTAAAAAAAGGTAAACAAATCAAATCAATAAATTTTCAGGGAAGCATCAGAAAATTGAAGTTGCAGGGAAAACTTCCATCACCAAGCTGGAAACACAGGTAAATCCAGACAGCCAGAGACAGATCTGCTTACTGCTGGAGAAGCTGCTGGAGCCATAGACTGGAACACCTAAATAATGATTTTGATGAATTGCTATAGGCTGAGTGTGGACTATCCTGAGAATGAGAAGTTCCTGTGGGCTGTCGTCAAAGGGGCCCCTCACACTTTTGTGAGTTCCACCTCCAGACATCATACACGATTCTTGTGGTGAAGAACTGAGAAACAAACCCTCACAGCTCTGGTAGAGAGAGGGGAACAGTAACAGTTGTTCAATGTACAGTAACTGAAGTACAATGTGAGTATTTTCCATAACAAGACCTACTCTCAAGGGGTGAAGATTTACCGGAGCCTTATCCCACCTGGGGAAAGAGCCTTTGTCTCACTCCGGCCCCCTCTAGCATAGCTATCTCACCTAGGAGTGGGGAAGGAAGATAAGGTACACTCATGAAAGTGACATCCCAGGGACTCAGGCCCATTAAAAGACTGAGGTTTAATCTTAAAACTACAGAACGCTCCACCTGCCCCATACCTTACCACTGGATCAACAGGGCTCCAGTATAATACCAGTAAGTTACAGTTAAAAGAGTTACAAGATTTAGAATCTCTCTGGGGAGAATACTTAGAGAATCCCAAAGTCAATAGAGGAGACAAAAACAAAAACACTAGAGGAATTTGAAGTCTCTGGTACCTACAGATACAGTAAACAATAAACATAGTCCAACTCCTTGCCAGATTAACATAAAACCTCACCTTAAATGCCTATTCACATCAGTTTCTATTCTAATACATCATGTCCAGCTTTCAGCAAAAAATACAAAGTATGCTAACAGGCAAGAAAAAAGTACGGTGTGAAAAAGAGCAAGAATCACAAGGAGATTCACATATGACACAGTCTTTGGATTTATCTGAAAGAGAATTTAAAATAACCACAATTAATGTGTTAAAAGGTTTAATGGAAAAAGTAGATAACATGCAAGACAGATGAGTAATGTTAACAGAGATGGAAACTCTAGGAAACAATCAATAGGAAACCCTAGAAATCAAAAACTCTGTAACAGAGATACAGAATGCCTTTGACAGTCTTAACAGTGGACTAGTCATAAGTAAGGAAAGAATCAGTGAACTTGAAGATAGGTCAGTAGTAACTTCCTAAACTCAAGTGCAAAGAGAGAAAAGAATGAAAATGGAAACCCGAAAAACAGAACAGAACATCCAAGAACTATGGAACAATTCAAAAGTGTAACATATGTGTAATTGGAATACCAGAAGGATAAGAAAGAGACAGAGCAGAAGAAATATGTGAAGTAGGAATGGAGAGAATTTTCCAAAATTCATGACTGACAACAAACCACAGATTCATTAAGCTCAGTAAACATCAAACATAATAAATACCAAAACATCTATAGTCAGGTATATCATTCAAACTCCAGAAAACCAAAGACAAAGTCTTGAACAAAGCTAGACAGACAGGAAAAAAACACCTTATCTATTGGAGAACGCAGATAAGAATTAAAGCAGACTTCTCACTAGAAACCATGCAAGCAAAAAGAGTGAAGTAGTCATATGAGGCATAACGACATTTTGATTAATGACAGACCGCATATAAGACAGTGGTCCCAAAAGATTAGTAGCATATAGCCTAGGTGGTTTGTAGGCTATATCATCTAGATTTGTGTAAGTATTGTAGGGAGGAAGAAATTTTCCTCTACCCTTCTAGGTTTGTCTGGCTGGTCTAAGAAATAAATTGACATGAGACAGACTAACAGGAGGAAAACAAACAAAAGTTTAATAACATGTATACATGGGAGAAACCCAGGAAAACTGAGTCACTCACCAAAATAGCTGAAGCTGTCACCTTAAATACCATCCTTAGCTAAAGACAAAAGAAGATGTTGGGGGTGGGGTGAGTCAGGGACTTCAGATGGAAGGAAAACAATTCACAGGTAGCTGAAAAGGAGCAAACATTCGGAAAACAAGTGTTTGTTTGGCTACACAGAAACAGAACACACAGGGGAGCCCAACAAACAGGCTTTTCTAGGTTCCTCCCTATCTACCACTTAGTTCATGTTCTGCTAAGGTGATAGCTTTCTTCCTGAGATGGATTTTTTTATCTGAATTCTTTTAGGCAGTTAAAGGGGAGGTAACAAGAAAAACTTTCTGAGTCTTTTGTTTCTTAAAAATAATCAGCCTAAAATAATCCTCATGTTAAAGAGACACATTTTGGGGTGGCAAATTTTGTTCCAGTTCACCACACTCTATGATGTTCACACAATGACAAAATCACCTAATGATGCATTTCTCAGAATGTATCCCCATCATTAAGTGACACCTGACCGTATTTAAAGCTTTGAGAGAAAAAAGTCACCTACCTAGAATTCTTCATCCAGCAAAAATATACTTCAAAGATTAAGGAGAAATAGAAAGATTTTTTCAAACAAATGAAATCTGAAGGAATTCATTGTCAAGAGATTGGCCTTGGAAGAATTTTAAGAGAAGATTTTCAGGCATGAGGAAAATGGTATTGGTCAGCAATTAGAATCTACATAAAGAAAGGAAGAGCATCAGAGATGGACTAAGTAAAGGTAAAATATTTTATTTTTCTAATTTTTAAATTATCTAAAATATAACTGTTTGTTTAAAGTAACAATGTATTGAGTGATTATAGAATGTGGAGAACTGAAATAAATGAACCAAAATCATAAGAGATGGGAATGAGAAATTAAGAATACTCAGTTACAAAGTACTGTATGACACATGAAGCAGTATAGTGTTATTTGCTGGTGGACTTAGAGTAAGTAAAAATGGATATTGCAAACTATTGGCAACCACTAAAAGATTTTTTGAAAGAAACATAACTAATCTACTGAAAGAAGAGATAAAATGGAATCATATATAACGCTCAATTAAAACCAAAGAAGGTATAAGTATAGGGAAAAAAATAGAAATAAAACAAATGCAATGAATAGAAAACAGATACAAACATGGTAGATATGAACCCAAATTTATCAATAATTTCTTTAATTGTGAGTGGTCTAAACACATCAATGAAAAGACAGAGATTGTCTTTCAATATTGGTAAAATATCAATTCTTCCCACCTTGCTCTATAGATTCATCTCAACTCCAATCAAAATCCCAGCAAGTTATTTTGTAGCAAACTGATCTTTGACCAAGGGGCAAAGGCAAGTCAAAGGAGCAAGGATAGTCTTTTCAACAAATGGTGCTGGAGATATTAGATGTTCATAATGAAAAAATGAACCTAGACCAAGACCTTACATCTTTCACAAAACTTAACTCAAAATGGATCATGACCTAAATGTAAAATGCAAAGCTATAAAACTTCTAGAAGGAAACAGGAGAAAATCAGCATGATCTTGGGTTTGGTGATGAGTTTATAGAAATAACACCAAAAGCACAATTCTTGAAAGAAAATATTGATAAGTTGGACTTTATTAAAATTAAAAACTGCTATTTGAAAGACATTATTAAGCGAATGTGGGGGAAAAGTCACATACTGGTATATATTTCGAAGCACATATCTAATAAAGAAATTGTATGCAAAATACAAAAACAATCCTTAAAACTCAATAACAAGAAAACAAACATCCCAATTACAAGATGGAAAAAAATATCTGAACATATCCTTCACCAAAGGATGTGGAACATAACTCCCCTTCCCCTTAAGTGTAGGCATGCATGTTGACTTCCTTCCAAAGACTAGAATACGCAAAGAGAGGAGAAAAGGGACCTTTACAGTGAAGAAACTTGACAAACACTACCTCATCCAGGTGATCAAGGTCAACATCAATAGTAATGGTGGTACCCTTGATATAATGTGATGAGAATGGCACTTTTCCTCTGTGGTCTTCCTCTCCAAAACTCGTAACCCCAGTCTAAACATGAGAAAACATCAGACAAATCCAAATTGAGAGACAGTTTGCAAAATGCCTGACCAATACTCCTCACGACAGTCAAGGTCATCAAAAGCAATAACGTCTGAGAAAATGTCATAGTCAAGAGGAGACTAAGGAGACACAACAACTAAATATAATGAGATGTCCTGTATGGGATCCTGGAAAAGAAAAATGACAGGTGAAAACCAAGGAAATCTGAATGAAGTATGGCCTTTGTTAATAATAATGTATCAATATTGGTTCATTAATTGTGACAAATGTACCAAATTAAGGTAAGCTGCTATTAATAGAGGAAACTGGGTTTGGGGTATATAGAAACTCTTTGTACTATCTTTCCAACTTTTCTGTAAATGTAAAACTGTTTTAAAAATTTTTAATTATTGAAAAAAAATAAGAAGACCTAGGGTGACTTTGACGTTGGGACATTGGAGTTCATTAGGGTGAAATTCACTGTGATATTCATTCAATAGGATTAACTTTATGATGTGCCTATCACTGAGAAATTTCTGGTTGTCACCAGGGTTCAGGGCTTGGCATTCTTGTTGGTAAGAGGGAAAATCAAGAATCTAGGCAGTTGAATCTGGGGATAAGATCAAGCTATTTGAGGTCCATCTTAGGCAAGTTTCTCTGGAAATATCTATCTCATAGAAAATCTCATAATTGTTAATATTGTGGCCCTGATTTTCTCAGAAATCTCTGCATGGAACCCTTTAAGTTTGGCTGGTGTCTCTCAACTATGCTGAGAAAAGTATGGGAAGAATCATGACCAGAGAATAATTGTCTCAGCCCACCTTGCCAGCCTGATATGCATCCCATAAACAAGAGGAAACTCTCACCTAAACCTTTGTGTTTGGAATCACTGTCAGCCAACTACAGCTCATCAATGAAATTCTGAATCCATTAGTCATATGTTTTTCCATTTCCTACCCTGTGAAGCTTTTGCTAGAATATTCCAGCAAGGTAATTATATTAGTTTCCTAAATCAGTTGTAACAAATCATCACAATCTTAGTGGCTTAAAACTACAAAAATATATTCTTTCACTGTTGTGGGGGCTAAAAATCTGAAATCAAGGTGCTTTCAATGCCATACTCACACAGAAGGCTCTGGAGGCTTCTGGGTTCCTTCTTTGCCTCTGCTCCTGGTGGCTCCCGATATTCCCTGATGTGTGAAAGCGTAACTCTAATCTCTACTTTTGTCTTCATATAGCCTTCTTCTCCTGTGTTTATATCTTTTTTCCTGTCCCTTGTAAGGACAATTGTCTTTAGATTTAGAGCCCACCTTAATGCAAGATAAATCTCATTTTGAGATCCTTACATTAATTATATCCACAAAAACTCTCATTTCCACATAAGGCACATTCTGAGGTTCTGGATGGATGTGATATATCTTTTGAGTGAGCACCATTCAACCCACTATAGTAATCATTGTAAGTTCTGGCTCTAACCTAGTATCCAGAGATTTTGCCTGGTGAAGACCAATACGTTATTTGCTATATCTCAAATGTCCTAAAAGAGATTGCATTTTTACCTCTGTAAGGTAATATAGGTTAACCACATGTCAACTTTCATTGCTTTTGCTTAGAATTACTTCACTTAAGTTTGGTAGTGTTTGTTCAGAAGCCTTTGATTTCCTTTTTCAAAGTGAGGATGTGAGTTATTTAAGAAACAATTCATTTGGCAAGAAATCAAAAGCTTTAAAAATATACAATTCCAGGAGGAAATAATAAAAAGGGCCCTTTCTAAAGGAAATAAATTTAAGATCCTAATCTGATAAGCTTGCTATCGATATTATATTCTTCTGATCAGCATGCTGTATTTATTATACTACCAGCACTTAACATCTAACTTTTCTTATCCATATAAACAAACAGAAGGGAACTCCCACTAAAATAAAACCAGCCACTTCACGCAATTGGAGCCGTTTCATCTTAACTGCCAACCCAAATGGGAAAATATTTGTTTAATCGACAATGCCTATGAATTTTGTTCTAACAGATGGGAAGCCATCATCAGCGTGTTTGCCAGCCCACAGCAACCTCATTTTGAATAGTTCCTGATCCTTATCACTCACCCTAAAGCCAATGAATTCATTTGAAACAAAAAATTGAGTTGGAGTTTCTGGATTTTTGAGAGAAGTAGTTATCTCTAAAGTTAGGTTTGCCTCTCTGCCAATGAGAGTTGGTGGCAACAGGCATCATTGATTAGAACTTAATTAGGATGAAGAATCAGGAAGACCCTGAAGAGTGATTATTCTGTCTGAATAGAGGAGAAGGTCATATTGAAGGTAATCAAGGAGAATTCTTTAGGGGAAGAAAAAAAGGCAATACTTCATGAATGACAATGGAAACCAGTGTATTATGTATAGTCAGTAAACCACAGCTATGATCAAAAGCACCTGGTGATGACTGAGATAATAGACCACCTGCCCAAAGCAAAATAAAACAAAATGAAAACAAGCATCCTATAAGAAAGAGAAATGGAAAAATTCAGTCCTAAGGGGCTGGCCAGCATTTCAGAGATAGTGGTTTGAATGGTTCGTGTGTAAAGAAACTAAAATGTGAACTGCTCGCCCAGAGTCACAGAGAATTCATTGAAGAGCCGGCACTTGAACAAAAGTCCCCCCAGCTCTAAGCATTCCTTCTACTGCCCATTCTATTTGTCCATGCCGTAAGTCTATTTCTGTCTTTCCCAAAAGGAAAACAAATTGGAGGCACACATGGATTAAGGATTACAAACTTTTCCTCCTTCAAATGGCCATTGGTTCTCCCCTAGTACCCCAGGTAAAATAATCTCAATATTTACTAAATGTGTTCTGGTTGTCAAATGTTTGCTGATGCTTTCCCACACATAGTTATCCCGGACGTCAGTTAGGGTCAACTTGTCCTTTGACACACACATGTAATTGCTTAAAATTGATTCACATCTACCATTCTTCGTCTGATGGGAAGTCCAAAAACCTCTTGTAATTTCTGTAAATTCACTAGCATTTTTATTTTTATGCTTGCTCCTAATTCTGATTTCTTGATCTCCCTTGCCCTTACTTCCTGTGGCTATTGTCTTTTCTTGATCCCACACCAACATAGAAGAGGAATCCAGTTCATTTCTCTTATTTACCACAAAGTAGCAGTCAGCCTGATGCTTGTTTTTATAGCAGAACTAAGAGCAGGAGGGGATGGAGAAAGGTTAAATTATAGCACCACACTCCAAACTGTTTCCATGTTAATATCTGATAATTCTTCTCAAAATTCTTCAATAATCTCCAGTTATTACAATCTCTCATTGTACCACATTTCTTTTTTTTTGTTTGTTTTTTTGTGAGGAAGATCAGCCCTGAGCTAACATCCATGCCAGTCTTCCCCTTTTGCTGAGGAAGACTGGCCCTGAGCTAACATCCATGCCCATCTTCTTCCACTTTATGTGGGACGCTGCCACAGCATAGCCTGACAAGCGGTGCCTCGGTGCACGCCCGGGATCTGAACCCGGGCCGCAAGCAGCGGAGTGTATGCACTTAACCGCTACGCCACAGGGCCGTCCCCAAAAGGGACTCTTTTTTTTTGTTTTTTTGGTGAGGAAGATTGGCCCTGAGCTAACATCCGTGCCCATTTCCTCCACTTTATATGAGACGCTGCCACAGCATGGCCTGACAAGCGGTGTGTTGGTGTGCACCCAGGATCCGGACCTGTGAACCCCAGGCCACCGAAGCAGAGTATGCACACTTAACCGCTTGCGCCACCTGGCTGGACCCTGTACCACATTTCTTTATAGGTCATCATCTATGCCATATTGCTCAATCTTTCTCCACATCTTCTCCTCTATTCTCTGTTTCCAGAGGGCCACCAAAATTCAGGTCATTTCTTATGCATAGCAGCTTTAAATCTCTTTGCTCATTTGTCCCTTACCAAACAATGACCTGGGTTGTCCAGGAATGAAGAGAAAGTGGGAACTCAACATTGTGACACAAGTGGCCTCAAAAGGCATTTTGTTATTAAAAAGACACTCCCCTCAAGAGAGAAGGGACACGTGGCTGAACAAAGAAATTACTTTAAATGGCATTTTTTTAATGCTATTATGTTTTATTTGCTATATGTCACACCATGAAATTCTAAGAAAAGAGTCTGAGATGAGATCCTAAAACCAGGATTTTTCCCATCAGATAAAACAAATTGTCAGGACTTGACCTCAGTTCTCTATACAGGCATCTAACAAGCAGAAGATTCAGGCTCTGAATACAGGAAAATTAATATTTATTTGAATGAGAAAAGATGGTTTCTTATAAGAGGTTTGTGCAAATGAAGGAAAAGCTTAAGTTTCATTAGTTTCTCAGTAAATACACTTCTGAGCCTAAACAGAACCTTAATGCTATACCCCTTTCCCCATTCATCTAGAGCTCAGCCAGGTGCATAAACTTAACTATAATAGAAATAAGACTTCCTCCAAACTGGCCTAACTCAGGGCACCTAGATGCTCTATTGTACATATAGAAAACTATTGTGTATGCAACCTTGACATCCATTAATTAAAAATAAAAATAGAAAATTGACGTAGTTGAAATACAACTTATTAATGTTAGCGCAAGCCTCTTCTCCATACTGGCCTTGCTTTTAAAAGCCTTGTTTAGTGAACAATCTTCTTGAAAAATAATAACTTAAGTAAATAGTCTTTTTTAAAAAAGTTATAATGATAAGCAATAATTATTAAGCTCTTAGTAAATGTTAGTCGCTGAGCTAAAAGCTTTTCATGAATTACTGCATTTAATCTTTATAATAACTCTTTGAAGTATGCACTATTTGTATTCTCCATTTTACAGATAAGAATATTGAGGCTGATAGAGGTTTTACTTTTCCAAGGGCATAGAGACTAGGTCAATTCCCAAACAAAAGGCTCCATTATGGCAGAGATCAAATGTTGACCATTACACAACACTGTCCTTTGAGTGACAGGAAACTCAGCATCTCCCTGAGGAACCCACTTCATCTCTAGCACTCTGTGTGAGAGAGAGCATTCTTTACATTGGGATTAAATCTGTTTTCCAATAGACTTTGTTCAAACAAATGCAGCTATAGAGAACAAGGCTAGCCCTTTTCCGGTGTTACCCCTAAGTCTTTTCTCCTACCGGCAATCTTTTCTTAATGCTTTGTAAACTCCTCCCTGGAAGGTCAGCACCATGAAAGCAAAGATCTTATCTTGTTCTCTGTTGTGTGCCCAGTGCCTAGAATAGTGCTTCATTCTGAGAGAGGGAAGACTGAAAAGAACATAATGTGTGCAGAGAACACAATGTCACTTCTGTGCTGTTCTTGACAAAAAGACACGACCTGAATCTGATCATAAGGACTCACCAGATAAACCTAAGCCCAGGGACATTTTACAAAATAATTGGCTTATACTCTTCAAAATGTCAATGTCATGAAATACAAGGAAAGACTGAAGAACTGTTCTGAATAAAAAAATGACTAAAGAGACATGGCAGCGACATGCAATGGATGATCTGGGATTTTCTTTTGCCTTAAGAGATATTAATAGACTAACTGGCAAAATGTAAAAACAAAACAAAATCTGTAGATTAGATTATTGTATCAATGTTAATTTGCTGATTTTGATAATTATGTGATTAAGTAGGTTAATGTTTCTCAACTTTTTTTTTATTACTGTACCCCCAAGGGAGAAAATTAAATTGTGTTTTTTATATTAAATTAATTTCTCCCTAATAAGAGAGATTAAATACTGAGAAATAAGATTTTGTTGGGTAGGGTTGAACTTTGGAGGGCCACAGGTCATTTGTAATATCTCAGATTTTTTCACCCATAGAATCAATTTTTACCCCCTCAAGGGTGATATCACCCCTACTGAGAATACATTACGTAAGAGAATATCCTTGCTTTTCAGAAATACACACTAAAGTGTTTAGGGGTAAAGGAGCACCATGTCTGCAACTGACTCTCAGCAGTTAAAAAACAAAAAAAAGATGTAGGTAAAAAATATGGGTACATATATGCATGTGTGTGCATGCATGTGTATGGATGGGGACTATAAACCAAACATGGTAAAATGTTAACATTTGGGAAATCCAAGTGAAAAATATATGGGGCATAAGGATCAACGTACAGATCATTGGAATAGAATGGAGAGCCCAGAAATAAACCCTTGCACATATGGTTAATTGATTTTCAATAAAGGTGCCAAGATCATTCAATGGGGAAAGGACAGTCTTTTCAACAAATTGTGTTGGGAAAACTCTATATCCACATACAAAAGAATGAAGTTAGACCCTTACTTTACACCATATGCAAAAGTTAACTCAAAATGAATTAAAGACCTAAATGTAAGAGCTAAAACTATAAAACTCTTAAAAGACATAGAGAAAATCTTTATGACATTGGATTTGGCAATGATTTCTTGGATGTGCACCAGAAACACAGGCAACAAAAGAGAAAATAGATAAATTGGACTTCATCAACATTAAAAACTTTTGTGCATCCAAGGACACTACCAAAAGTGTGAAAAGACAGCCCAGAAAATATTTGTAAATGCTATATCTGATAGGGTATTGATATCCAGAATATAAAAAGAACTACAACTAAAAAAAAAGACAATTCAAAAATGGGCAAATAATTTGAACAGATATTTCTCCAAAGAAGATAAACAAATGGCCAACATAAGCACATGAAAAGATATTCAACATTACTAGCTAGCCATCAGGGAAACGTAAATCAAAACCACAATGAGATACGAGTTCACACTCATTTGTATGATTATTATGTATTTAAAAAAATGGAAAGTAACAAGTATTGATGAGGATATGGAGAAATTGTAACATTTGTTTATTTCTGGTGGGAATGTAAAATAGTCTGGCAACTGTAGAAAACAATTTGGTGGTTTCTCAAAAAGTTAAACAGAATTACTGTATGATCCAGCAATTCTACTCTTAGGTATATTCCCAAAAGAATTGAAAATAGGGCCTCAAACAAACAGATCCTTGTACACAAATGTTCACAGCATATTTACAATAGCCAAAAGGTGGAAACAATCCAAATGTTGATCAACAGATGAATGGATAAACAAAATGTGGTATATACATACAATGGAATATTATTCATCCTTAAAAAAGAAATGAAATTCCAATACATGCTATGACATGGATAAACCTTAAAAACATTGTGCTAAGTGAAGTAAGCCAGACACAAAAGGGCAAATATTATATGATTCCACTTATCTGAGGTAACTAGTCTAGGAAAATTTATAGAGATAGAAAGCAAATAGAGGTTACTAAGGGCTGAGGGAAGGGGGAAATGAAGAGTATTGTTTAATGGGTACAGAGTTTCTGTTTGGAATGATGAAAAAATTCTGGAAACGCATAGTGGTGATGATTAGACAACATTGTGAATATACTTAATACCACTGATGTACACTTAAAAATAGTTAATGCAAATTTTATATTATGTATATTTTATCACAATAAAAATATTTTAAGTATATGGAAATTTTTTGTACGATTTCTACAACTTTTTTATAAGTCCAAAATTATGTCAAAATAAAAAGTTATAAGAATAAAAATAAAACCTCAGAATCTCCCAGTTTAGGAGGATATCGCAACAGGTGGTACACATCTCCTTTGAGAAGAGCACATAATCCTATAGGACTAATTCCAAATCTTCTTATCAAAGGACTGGTTCTATCAAATTTGCCCCCAAAGGAATCCTGCTCCTGCCCCAGAGTGATCATTCCTTCTGTCCAATTGAGCGTGTCTTTCTCACCTAGGGCTTTTCTTCTACCTGGGAGTTCTATGACGCCAGAAGTTGACTCCAGTTGGCACAAATGGATTGAGGCAAGATGGTCTTAGAATGGCTTGACAATGCGTTCTCTATGCCCAATAGATAGCCTGTGCTTCTCAATTTTATGTAGGTATAGGAAAAGCTTTTTGCCTTGGTCTGGGTGCTGTAGAACAAGAGGCTTTAGCCACAGGTGAGGTGGGTGTGTAGAATTTCACTAGAATCAGTAAGCATTGTCTGTAGATAAGAGATAAGATAAAAATTATCCTACCAACTTCATATTGACTTATGTTTACCATATGTTCTCTCTCCACGTAGAGCTTATTGCATATTGGAGTTTACATAGGGCTTGCAAATACATGTTGTACTATTTATATCTGATACAGGAATTAAAGATCTTACAAGGTATTGTTTCCCCTAACTTACTCGTTTCATTCTGTCAACTCAATTCCAGAGAAATAGAAAAAAAGGTTCATTTATTGGGTACAATGAACAGAGATTGTGGAACCCTACCTACGCCTTTTTCTCTCATACCTCGTCTCTGGGTGGTTCACCATCAGTCAGAAAATTTTCCATGTAGAGTTGAACGTAGCTGATGATACATAAATGTGGTGTTAATTATTTCTGTTGGAATATGACTTGGTTTCCCTGAGTCTCTATCATACTCTTTGGGTAAGAAGTAGAAAACTTGAATTGATTGATGTAAATATCACTTTTTGTGTCACATTCTTCCCAATCTCCAGTCACCTATTCATAAGAAAAGGGCCAGATCTCCACTGGTTCAATGTCCATAAAGCTGTCAGTCTCAGATGCTGAGACTTGAGTCTTCTGAACTTACCTCCTTTTAAGACAGAGATGAGAGTTTAGTCATTATACACTTATCTGCTTTATTTTTTTGTAGAGGAATATAAGGAATAAACCTTCTTCCGGCCAGGCATGAATGACAGTATACATTTATCTATAATTTACTAAACCAAAATGTTACTTTTCAAACAAAGCATATCCAGTGAGATTTTTGCTTCTCCCTTCCCTAAGATGATATCATCATAACAAGATTTTTAAGGACATTCCTCACATAAAGATGAAACCAGCTCCTCTTCCCTATCTCCCAAGACCAGATCATCATGAAGGTAATTTTCAGAATATCCTAATTATTCTTCTGTGTTAGCAATTGTTTCTCTATAGAGTTTGTGCTCTAGTCAGAACTCACATTTGAAGGGAAACCAGAAAACCTGGTTGTTTTGGAAAACTTACTATGAGACAGGAGAAAGCTTTTATTTTTTTTAGGTACTAATATTTTTATAACATTTTAAATGTCTAATCACGTAACTAATCTCATTCAATCTTCACAACAACTGTATGAGGGAGCTGTTCTTTTTTTTAATTCCTATTTTATAAATGAAGAAACTGAGGCACAAGAAGTGTTCAACTTCCTGAAGGTCTCACGAAGAAGGGGAACTGGAACTCTGAACTAAAGCTGGTGTTCTTTCCACGATGTAGCGCTTTTCACATGGGAGTAACCTAAACCAGGGCCTTGAGGAGAGTCAAGGCTGATTCCCCTGCAGCCTCTTCTCTCCTTCTGGTAAATAGGCCCCAGACCATTTCTCATTCTCTTGAACTAAAGGTAACAGTGCTCTCATCTAGGAGCCAAGCCAACTCTCCTTTCTCTGGCCCTGGAGATCCTTGGTGCTCAAAAAATCATTTCTCACATTTTTCTGCAACCTCTTCCTGTCTCCACTCCAACTCTTTCCCTGCATAAAAAACCCTTCTGGTCTCTCCTTGTTTTTCTAGGTTGACAGCTTTCACGCAACCAGATTTAGTACCTACCTGACTGTGCCTGCCTCCTAAGTGAATACTGAGAGCTGAGAGGACACTCAGAGACTGCAGCAGTCCTAGCAAGGGGAGACACTCACCACCTGGCTTCTTACACCCTTCTTTCAAGGACGAAGTCTTTTTTCTAGCTGACTGGGGTTAAGTTTAGATGATAAATATCAGTAGAAATGAAGAGAAATGCATGTTTTCTCCTTCATCACTTCTTTCAGGTGTTGTGATTGCCCCATCTCCTGTAGCTTCCCATTTCTTGTATCTCCTGAGGAAGCCTGAGCATGTCAGACAAGGAAACAGGCTCAATGTCTTCATGAGGGTACAGCCTCACTAACATTTATTGTCTGTGTTTCCAGGTCTTGGGACAATGTAGAAATATGAAGGACTGGTCTCTCATCAGAAAACTGATATCGTTCACTATGTACATCAGCTGTGGGCTTTGAAATGGAAGCCAGGGGGAAGGTTCTCCATTTCTTGACCTTGTTCCTTTAAAATGGAACCTACTGAAGACCTCCCAGTGGAAACCAACTGAGCAGGTCTGGCAGTTAGTGGAGATTAGAAGCGCCTGCTCATGACTCAACCACTCTGAGAGTTTATCACTACAAGATGGGTTGGTGGTTTTGACTGTTATGCCATTTTGCATGTTTTTTTTTCTTAGTCATACATTTGTTTCACTTATATCCATAAGTCATCATTGGTTAAAGTTATGGATCATAGGGAATATTCATGTTGAAATATACATATTAATGAGGAGCATAAAAATGATCACTCAGAAAATTCACCTGAAGATTATCTTTAAAAATAAAAAATAGGGGTGGGCCCGGTGGCGCAAGCAGTTAGGTGCGTGTGCTCTGCTGTGGTGGCCCAGGATTCGCCGGTTGGGATCCCGGGCACGCACCTACGCACCACTTGTCAAGCCATGCTGTGGCGGCGTCCCATATAAAGTGGAGGAAGATGGGCACGGATGTTAGTCCAGGGCCAGTCTTCCTCGGCAAAAAGAGGAGGATTGGCAGATGTTAGCTCAGGACTGATCTCCTCACAAAAAAAAATAAATAAATAATAAAAGTAAAAGAAATAATAATGGTGAAAATTTTTAATTCACAAAAAAGTAGAGAAAAGTTATAAAATTTTGTATCAAATACCATGTATACTATATATTTGCCATGCCATATTTGTCATAATAGTTTCTTATCTCTTTTTTTAAGGTAATAACATTTACAGATACAATCAGAAACTCACCCCCATCCTTTCCCCTTCCTTACTTCCTCTATCCTCAGAGGTAACCACTCTACTGAGTGTGTGTGTATCATTCCTTTGCATTTTTATACATCAGTACATGTTTGTATTAATAAATACATGGCATTATTTTAAATTTACAGATGCATTCTATTTTTGAAACTTATCTATATTGATTGTCCAAAAGATCCTAAGCTAATAAATATTCTATAGCACATCAAGATGTCCTTAGCACCTAATTAAACTTTTGGAAAGTAAGTAATTGGAAACTAAGTATGAATATTTTTTTTTAAAAAGTTGTTTTCTTTTTAGGCTCTAAATGTCAGAAAGACACATCAAAATCATCAAAAACTTTTGCATATTTCTAATATAGCAAAAAGTAGTTAAATTTCAATCTTCATTTAATTGCATATATTTTATCCCTGAATGAAATGTGATATAGAAAACATCATTTTTGATCTCTCCATAAATTATGCTCTTTCATAATTAATTTAAAGTTAATTCAATAATGTGGAACACTTATTAAATGTGAATAAGTCACATTTGTTTTTTTAGATATATATTATGGATATTATTAAAGACTTTAATAAAATTAACTTATAATGTAACCTTTATTTGTAATACTGTATTGATCTAAAGTAACGTATTTTATGGAAAATAGCTTATTTATTTTGTATTATGCAAAAATATACTATGAAAAAAGTGATTTTAAAACGTCCTTAGAGAAATCTTGATGTTCTATGTTATAAGTTACTTTGAATGTAGTTTTAGAATTAAAAGAGGGAGAGAAATTAAGATTGATGTAGACTAATCTAAAATCATACAAATAAGACTGGGATCTTGAAATGCTTTCATTCCCATCAATGCATTTCTGACTCATATGATATTATTGTCCAACAAATAGCTGACTTACTGTTAATCATCCAGCTGTGACCAAAAGAACCACTAAGCCCGGATCACCAACCCACAGACTCATGAACTAAATAAATGTTTATTGTTTTAAAAACTGACTTTTGAGGTGGTTTGTTGCACAGAATAATTAAGTAGAAATAGACTGCCACAACTAACCACTGTGGCTTTTGTTGTTTGCAAATGAGAACCTTAACCCTGACAACTCCCTTTGGTTCTTCTCCTCAACCTGGACATACTCAGATTAGTTCATTCCATAAGTAGTTTTAGGGCTCGTATGATAAATTAATCACAGTGATGGATGCTAAAGATTAAACTATGGGTGAAAATATATATGACCCATATGTTCTTGGATTGTAAAGTCTTATAATGTGTGATGAACAAAAAAGGAGGAATTGGTGGGAGGACATGAACAGGACAGCTCAGCAGGAAATAGAACAGTTAAAAGAGAAGGGAAAGCCCCTACCACTGAAACAATACACCAAAAAGTAAACAAATTTGTTTCTAGATTATGTCCTGGTTCAGTTAATGTTTACCATTTATAACTTTGCCTTCTGTAGCTGGAACAAAGGCTTTGCCCCTAAAAGCACAATATAAGAAGCCAAACAGTGAGCATCTCTCCATTGCTACACCTGCTGCTATCCCTCCCACTACTACTGAAGACCCAAGGAGAGCGCCATGGAGAAGCTTCTTCTGGGTACCCTGCTCCTCATCGTTCTCTCAGAGGGTGCGACACAGTCAGGTAGTTACTGAACCTTCTTGGAAAAAAGTTTTCTCCAAGTCCCAGTGGAACTGGGGGACAGCACTTTTGTTGTCATTGTTGCTGCTGCTGTTTTGAGGAAGATGTGAATGCAGGATGGTATATAAGTTATCTATTGCTCTAAGACAAATAACCTCATAATTTACCCACTTAAAACGACAAACATTTGTTATCTCATTCTTTCTGTGAGGCAGGAATCAGGGTGTAGCTTAGCTGGATGATTCTGACTCAAGATAACTTACGAGGTTGCAGTCAATCAACCAGGACTGTCGTCTCACCTGAAGGCTCGACTAGGGGAGGGTCTGCTTCCAAACTCACTCACATGATTATCATCAGGATTCAGTTCTTTACAGACTTTTGGGTTGAGGACCTCAGTTCCTCATTGGCTATTGGCCTGAGGCTTCTCTTAGTTCCTTTCCACTTGAGTCTTTCTATAGAGCAGCCCACAGCATGGCAGCTAGCTTCTCCAATAGTGAGTGATCCAGGTAGAGACAGAAAGTGCCCAGCACAAAAGTCACAGTCTTTTCATAATCTAATCTTAGAAGTCACACGCCTCAGTTCCACTGTATTCTATTCATTAGCAGCAAATTAGCCTACAATCAAGGAGAGGAGAATTATTTTTGTATGTATTTTTAAAACCACCACAGATGCTGATGAGTAAGTGTATGCCTGGCATAGGGAAGCTCCAGGGCTAGAGAAAGGAGAGCTGGCTTTGCTTACTACATGGGAACACCATTATTTATCACCTGAGAGAATAAGAAGGAAGTTGCAGCTTTTATTAGAAAAAGAGGTTATTTCAGGGGTTGGGGTGTTTGCTCTCTGATCTTTCTCAATCCTTTAGTCTGGGTCACATGAGAGGAAATATGAAATCTTAGAAGGATCTTGGACTTTAAGTCAGAGAACCAGTTTCTCCCAAAGTAATTGAATTGCCTTTGTGAAGTTGCTGAACTCTGATCCTCAGTTTCTTCATCTATGAAATGGGGATAAAAGTGGCATCGATTTTGCAAAGAGTTGTGATGAAGATTGAGTGAGATCAGTTAACAGTAAAATGTAATTCGTGATGTGTAAATGTTACAAAAAGCTTTTACTAGCAGTAAACGTTCTGGCACACTTTGTTTTTTTCCTTTCTATTACTGCCACTAAACACAACCTCATCTTCTCAAGTTTGAGATACCCACTTCTCTATCACATGACTATCAGCAATAAGTTATTCAAAACACCACTCTGGCTAATCATGCTGTTTTGCTCCAGGTTTGTATACTGACGAAGTCATGAATCACACACAGGGAGATAATTAGATCACAGGGTATAAATTCATGGTTTACTTTCCCGTCCTTCTAATTCCTGTTGTACTGGCTGAAGTTCTCTCTCTTTCTCTCTCAATATTGAAGTCTGTAATCTTCTTAGCTCCCCGAATGCTCTGTTCCTATTCTTTGTCCAGGATGATCATTTCCTAAGGAACCCTTATATATAAGGAAAGAAGAATTCATGCTGTTTTTCCATTTCCTGCTATAAAGCAAAACTAACTCAATTCAGGACTTTTTAGTGCATCTAGGCTATGTCTCCCTTGATTCAGTTAGCCATTATTCTCTAATTTATTTCCAGACCATAATATTTGTTAAATTTGCTTTCCCAAGCAAGAAAAAAAAAGTTGATTTTGTAATGATTAAGTCCTCCTCTCTCGTGGGTCTTTAGAGGAAATAAGTCAATGGTAAGTAATTCCATGATCCTGATGTTGCAGCCATGGGGAAATAAGAAGTGGGAAAGGGGTTCTGAACTGGCACATAAGAGCTGCAAAAAGGGAGTGGAGGGGAAGGTGAGGACCTTATAAAGGGCCGTATGGTTTACACACTATTCCATTTCTCAGACCTGGCACTAACTATGAGTGTTGGTCTAGCACAGCCAAGCCATGGTTCAAGAAAAGCCATTATAGTTATGTCTAACACCAGTCACAAGTGCCCCATTGGGGACATCTCAGAATATGATCAGTGGTGGGAGAATATGGGGTGCTACATACTTTATCTATTACACTCAATGAGTCAGCTGTGTTTCATTTTCTGACTGGTGTTTGCTGTTCTATCTGGATGAAATCTGCAAAGAAGATGGGAGTGGGAGCTGATATAGGACATCTTTAATTGCTCTTTCTAACAGGACAGCTGAACCAAAACCTACCCTTTAACACTAACATGTTGTTTATACAGTCCGTGAGATAATGCGCTTACAGGCGCCTTGTAAATTCCAGTGTGCTACATACTCTGTCAGGAGGCAGCCTATGGTCCATAACAAGAGTGAATTAAACAAGAGAATGAACAGCATTTTTGTCACATTGTCTTTTCTCCACAGACATGAGAGGGAACGTGTTTATTTTCCCTGAAGAATCAGCCACAGCCTATGTGTCCCTGATCCCCAGGGTGAAGAAGCCTCTGAGGAACTTCACACTGTGCCTGAAAGCCTTCACAGACCTCACCCGCACTTACAGCCTCTTCTCCTACAGCACTAAGATCAAGGACAATGAGCTGCTTCTCTTTGTGAACAAAGTAGGAGAGTACATACTGTACATTGGGAACACTGGGGTCACTTTCAAGGCCCCCCCGTCTTCTTTTGCCCCAATCCATGTCTGTGCCAGCTGGGAGTCTGACTCGGGGATTGCTGAACTCTGGGTGGATGGGAAGCCCGTGGGGAGGAAGGGTGTGAGAAAGGGGTACTCTGTGGAGGCAGAGGCAAAGATTATCCTAGGACAAGAGCAGGATTCCTTTGGGGGACGTTTTGATGCAAAACAATCCTTGGTTGGGGAAATATGGGATGTGTCCTTGTGGGATCACGTGCTCTCCCGAAAGGAGATGTGTGCCTCATGTTACAGCGGCAACCTCCTGAATTGGCAGTCCCTGACTTATGAAAGTAATGGCTATGTGGTGACTAAGCCCAAGGTATGGGCTTAACCCTCACTCTCTTCAGCTATGATTTGTGATTAGTGATAATCACTCACACATTCTCTTTGAAATTAAAAAATAATTTAATTTTTTTCTGGCTCTGTTAAGATGGTGTAAACTACATTTAAAAAAATACAAGGGGGGCCAGTCCGGTGGCGCAAGCGGTTAAAGCGCATGCTCTCCATTGCGGCGGCCCGGGTTTCACCGGTTTGGATCCTGAGTACGCACCGACGCACTGCTTGGCAAGCCATGCTGCGGCGGCATCCCATATAAAGTGGAGGAAGATGGGCATGGATGTTAGCCCAGGGCCAGTCTTCCTCAGCAAAAAGAGGAGGATTGGCAGATGTTAGTCCAGGGCCGATCTTCCTCACAAAAATAAATAAATAAATAAATAAATACAAGGGATAGGTAGGCCTTTAATATACATTCTTTATTGTTGCAAACATTACTTTGGGTGAATTGCACCACAATTTTCTGCAGTATCAAACTATAGGAACTCAGGGGAACACACTGCTTTTAGTATGGGTGTCAATTTTATAGAGTCCTACACAGCTGTGGTAGGTCCTATGGGGGTTCCATATGCAAAAATTAAGCAATTTATATAAATGGCATGACTGCTGGGAGAGGCTTTCAGGAATGGGCTACTATAGTGAGCAGGACTCCCAAAGGGAGAATCTCAAATGGGGCTTTCTCAGAAGCAGGGTTGTGAGAGTGTTTCCCTTAAACATAGCCAAGAAAGGATTCAGAGGAGTTCTCAGGGAACCCACATAAAGGCAAAGATAAACTGCCCTCTTCACACTCACTCTCATGTTGTCTCTTGGAGGTAGCTGCTCTCAGGAGGGAAAGCTTTTATTCTTTCAAGTAATGCTCCATAAACATGAAGATTTCTCTTCTCGGCCCTTCTACCATCAGGGATTCCCAAATCTTTTGTTTGACACGCACTTTCAATGCATCTTCAATGGGGACACTGGGACTGTCCCTAAGTAGGAAAAGTATGGTGGTTTGGAGATAAAGATTATTATTATTATTTTTTTTAACATCAGCCCTTTATGGATTGAAAGACATTTGACAAGTTCTGCCTCTTTTTTAATCCAGGCCAAATAATCCTAAAGTCTTAAACCTTTCTCACAAATCAATACAATTTTCCCCTTTAGAAGGCAAAAACAATAGGAATTGGAAGACTCCCAGACTCTTGTTTAAACATGTGTTTAAACTTAGAGTTTAAACTTGGCACCCAACTGTTCACAGAAAATGAGTTCATAATGTAGAAATGGAGAGAGTAAAGGTAAGACTTGGGTATCAGCTCAGGCTCCGCAGAGAGAAGAAGGAAAATCATGGGATAATTTCCAGATCTGAGACAACCAGAGTTAGTTGGGAGGTGGGATTAATAAATTTAATTTCAAAAAACGTCTTCAGCTATCCCTACATGTGTGAATATAGGATAGCATATGCATTGCCCCATAGAAAGCATATATAACTGCAGTGAAATTCAGTTGCTGGATATGACAAGTTACTCCCTAACGTGTGAATACACGACACCAAGGAATCAGTTCTAAGGCGAGCTTCAACAAAATTGGAAAAAATTTTCATGGTCCCCAAGGCAAATGAGAATGTTTAAAGCTGATAATACTTCTTCTGGAATGTCAGGGTCTGTTACTCCTACCACTACCCAAAGGAGAAAGCGATGATAAGTGGGAAAGGTGGTTTTGACTGTATTTTTGACATATCCTGTACACCAACCGTGCTCTCTTTGAAGTTTTAGAGCTCAATATCTACCTGACATTTAGGTTGATCTTTCAACCCATCACTTCAAATAGGTGTTATGCAGCCCACTTTTCTGCCATCGACAAACTGATAATAATCAGCTACCTTCTTTCTTATTATTTTCTACCAGCTTTTCACCTGTGAGCAGCATCTAACCATTCCCCTGGTGGTAACCTATGAGATTAGTAGAAGGTATAGGAGAATGATGGTAAAAACAAAATTCAAGTCAGGGAAACTCTTGATGCATTAATGCAGGCTTACCACCAAATTTTGCAACTCTCTGTGGGTAGAAAATGAAAGATAGGATCAAATTTTTTTGAGATTATAAAAATACCCAGAGTATGATAGGCTATATGTCAAACTATGAAAGATCCTAAGCAAGAGGTTTTTTGCCAATAGCACGGTGAAGGGCATCCTTGACCTCCTTGTTCCTCAGAGTGTACACCACGGGATTAAGGAGAGGGGTGAAAACAGTGTAAGTCACTGAAATCAGCTGATCCTGATCCCTCATGTTTTCCGACTTAGGCTTGAGGTAGGCAATGGAGGCACAGCCATAATGGACAATGACCACAGTGAGGTGGGAGGCACAAGTTGCAAAAGCCTTCTTCCGGCCCTCAGCAGAAGCGATCTTGAGGATGGTGGAGATGATGAGGATGTAGGAGATGAAGATCAAACTCATGGGCACCATGATAACGAGTGAGCTGACGATAAAATTAATAATGTCATGGAGAGTGGTGTCAGCACAGGAGAGTTTCATAACTGGGCGGATGTCACAGAAATAATGAGTCACCTCTCTGTCACAAAAAGGCAGCCTGAACACAGAGGAAGTCTGAATTATGGCCACAAGCAGCCCAATGCTGCAGGCCACCCATACCAGCTGGGTACATACCCTGTTGTTCATGATGACCGTGTACCTCAAGGGGTTGCAGATAGCTACATAGCGGTCATACCCCATTGCTGTGAGCAGAAAGCAATTGTTGATGGCCAAAGTGGTAAAAAAAAACATCTGGGTGGCACAGCCAGCCAAGGAGATCGATTGGCTTGGACCTAGAAGGCTGAAGAGCATCCGTGGTACAATGACCAATGTGTACACGATCTCTGAAGTGGAAAGCATCCTAAGAAAGAAGTACATGGGAGTATGAAGGTGACGATCAATGCTGATAATTGTCACAATGATGACATTGCCAGCCAGGGTTAAAAGGTACAAGGTAAGAAATACCACAAAGAGTGTCAGCTTGTGTTCATGAAAGCTGGAGAAACCCTGGAAGACAAACTCATCCACCACTGTGTGGTTCTCTCTCTTCATTGATAAATTCCAGGTCTCAAAGGCGGAGGCTCAGGCCAATCAGTCAGAATAACTCAGTGTCCAATGCTTTGAGCAGGAGAACTCGAGGACAAGGAGATAATAAGGATCTGCTCCTGGATGGATGCCAGGTCAATGAGGACTACCGTTCACCTATAGGTAAAAGATAGAAAAACACAATCAGGAAACAATTTCATGTACGGAGATTTATGTATAAAGCTACAGAAGAATAAATAGGGGTGGGAGAAGATAGAAGGAAGGACGCTGGGGGCAAGTTTGGAAAAAGTTTCCTGGTGAGTTAGAATATAGGTGTTAAAGGAAAACTGAAGTTAAAGAAATAGAAAATGCATAGTTAAGTTTGAAAAGAATTTTCTCATGGATTACCATTTCAGATTTTTGTTTACCTAAAATAAATTTGCCAACCTCTCCCACTTTGTTTAAGCCACGATTTTGATCATCTTCTTAAAGATCATCCCTTCTAAATGGCCAAGCAAGACAGTGCTCTCCGCTCTGACAAGATGTCAGTGTTTGCTTTCTCCCTGTTCCATTTGTCTGCACTGTTCGTGAACCCTTCCACAAATCATTCAATAGCTTCAAACCTGACTGCTCCCCCCATTGTTTTTGTTTTTTTTTTTTTTTTTTTGGTGAGGAGATCAGCCCTGTGCTAACATCCGCCAATCCTCCTCTTTTTTTTGCTGAGGAAGATGGCCCTGGGCTAACATCCGTGCCCATCTTCCTCCACTTTATACGGGACGCCGCCACAGCATGGCCTGCCAAGCAGTGCGTCGGTGCGCGCCCGGGATCCGAACCAGCGAACCCCGGGCCGCCGCAGCGGAGCGCGCACACTTAACCGCCTGCGCCACCGGGCCGGCCCCTCCCCCCTCCATTGTTTTTTAACAAGACATGTTCCTCTCTTCCTTCAATACTTAACTCAAGTCTCCTCTTGCTCAGAAAGTCTTCTCCTCAGGACTAAATATAATTTAGCAATCCAAGGCCTCCATAGTGTAGTTCAATTTCTAAGTGTTGCTCCTTAACTGGTTCTCATGGACGTGTGTATTTCTGTGTGTTTTCTAGCTTGGGCTTAGACGTGAATTTTCACAAGTAGTCTGACTCACTACTAGACTCTGAATTCTTTTTCTAATTTCTTCAGAATTATGAAATGGGTATCTTCCACTTTCTGTGGAATCTATGTCATTGAGAAAAGCAACACTTTCTGTTCCCTTGGATTCTGGATCTTTAGCCAAAAATATCTCTCCATCCTAAGAAAGTAAAAAAAATTTCTTCTAGAGAAATCATTTTCTGCCTAAGACTTGACAATCCTGAGCAAGAGGTTAATCTTATCCATTTCATTATTCAAGTCTTTCCAGCTGGAAGAAAGCTGGTAAAACTCACATGCTTGGTAGCTCTAAGTCCTTTAAATATAACTGAATCATAGGACCTTAGAGTTAGGAGGTAATTTTAAAAGCACAGCATTCCTCACAAACAGTCCCCCAAATTCTGCTTCAGTGCTTCCAATCATTGGACATTCATTATCTTACAAGTTAGCATCCCCTCTTCTGTTTTAAGATACTAAGTTTACTTAAAAAAAAAAAAACTAGGCTTTTCAAGTAATAAAAATGCTTAAGGGAAAAAAAAGTCATTTGTACGGAAGGGTATAAATGGAAAAGTTAGTTTTCTCATTATCTATTTTGCATTCTCTAGTCCAGAGGTAAACATGATTCATGTTTTTTTTTTTTAATTTGTTTACTTCTGTCTAGGAATTTTCTATGTGCAATTATGCATATTTCCATCATTTCAATTTTACACAAATAGAATTAGACTGCACATATCAATTCACAGCTAGCCTTTTTCATTTAATATTATATCTTGAATACTTTCCATAACAGTACTGTAGAGCTAGCTCACTCTTTTCATTTCCAGTGGTGCATACTATCCCATTATATAGATCCATATAGATAGACCATCATCAATTCTATTTTTCAATAGCCTTAATTCTTAGAAAAATTTATTTTCCATTGACTCAATATCTGTCTCCCTGCAACTTGCCATCCTCCACATTATCCCATCTTCTATTTCCTTTTCAACCTGAGTGTATTTAAAACAGTTGAAAATCATTATCATGTCTCTGCTGAGTTTCATGACCTTGAATCCATTACCACAGAAAGATGAGCATAAAGAAATACAATATTAATGGGCATGAGAATCAATGCAACCAAAGAAATGCTGAAAACCACAGCAGGAAAATAGTAAGATTTTGGAAAATACACAAGGCATTTCATTTTCATTTACTTCTGCCAATAGCCACTCACTGCTTCTGACCTTGGTAATAGGAAGGAGAAGGAGTCACTTTCCAGATAGTGATCTTTAAAAGGCATTGAAGGGGCTAAGCCTATTCAGAGGAAGCAGATGAAAACACCTTGTGTTCAAGAGGCATTTACAAAGGAAGCTAAAACCCACAAAGCAAGGAAAATTCAACTCTCTCTAGTATTAGAGAGAACCTCAAATTATCACTATATTCCTTGAGGCTGGGGGCATTGGTTCCTTTGGCTTCGGAAGTGGCCTGGGAAAAACTGGAGTCTCTTAAACTCCAGATTTCAGGAGGCTTCGATATTTATTTTTCCCAACAGGAGTAAATCTCTCTGCCCCAAGTCTCCTGGAACCACGCCGTTGAAAATCGCTCCAGGGTAATAAGAGGTAGGGAAGAGAGAACCCTTAAGCTTCCTAGAGCTGTCTCAAGGGCTTCATTAGGAATTTGGGTAGCAGATGAGGGAGATGGCTTCATTTGTTTATTTACTGTTGGGGATTGTTGGGGTTTCAGAAACTAATACTACACTGAGTTTTGATCAAGTAAACCATATGAATATTGAATAAACTTACAAAGAGAAAACCCTAAATTTTAGTTTCTCAGGGTTGGAGAGCAGCCAGGTTCCTGAAACTTATTCAAATCAGATCAGGGCAAGCAGAAGGTTATAGGGGCCAGGACTTCTCTTGTCCAGCTTCAGCCTATATCCAATTTCCTTAAGTCTCACTGGACAAACATCTCAGCCTAAATCTCCCATTTAGGGAAATCCCTCTCTTATGCTTGAAAACGGCAGAAGATACTGTCAAGCCCATTCTGTGTGCTCCTTTTGGTTCATTCTCTGATCTTGCTGGAGAGAGAATGAAACAGCAGATCTCTACTCCAATAAGTTTAGTTTCTGGCGCAGCATGGCCCTCTCCATCAGGATGGTCTCTGTACCCATGGGAGATGTTTGAGGAGCCATTTCAGCTCTACCATGTAAAAGGGGATTGCCATAAGGATCTTCAACCCAGACTAAGAATTTTCTTTCTAAAATTATCCTATTTTCCCTCTGATTAAAAAAAAGTAATACATGCTTATTATAGAAATCACAGAAAAGGAAAAATAATGTAAGTCACTTATGATTTCCAACTTAGAAGTATCAACACTATTAACAGTTTGGCGACCCGTTTTCTAATTTTTTTCCACACATTCATATATGTGTATCTGTACACACATATGTTTGTGGAAAAAATGGGATGATGATTATTTTTGTAGGCTTTTCTATTTTTAATAATATGAGATCATGCCATGCAAACTTCTTTATACCAGTTTGTTTTTTCTCTTAGCAATGTATTGTAAACCTTTCCCATATCAATAAACATTTTTCTACATTGTTATTTTTAAATAGCTGCCTTGCCTTCTTTAAAAGGAATGCTCTATATTACAGTATGGTTTGTTTGAATTTGCGTTTGGTTGTTAAGTCTTTAAAGTCTCTTTCAGTCTAGACCAGGGTTTCTCAACAGTGGCACTGTTAACCTTTTGGGGCTGATAATTCTTTGTTGTGTGTATGGACGTGGAGAAAGGGTTGAAGAGGGGAGGTCATACCGTGTGTTACAAGATGTTTAGCAGCATCCCTGGCCTCTACCTACTAGATGCCAGAAGCATCCTCTCCTTGCCCCCACTATATTGGAGAAAACTAAAAATGTCTCTAAATATTGCCAAATATCCCCTGGGGGAAAATCATCCTCCTTTGAGCATCGTTGGTCTAAAGAATTCCACCATCCCCCCGCACCTCATTTTGTTCATTTCATTGACATGTTTAAAAACCAGGTCAAACTCTCAGCTTCTGGATATCTATTTACTCATTGTATCATTTAATTTATTCTTCTATATCTTGTTTCCCTTAGATTGGAAGCTGGTTCTAAAGGCTTAATTAGATTCAAGTTCAACTTATTAAATTACGTTAACCATTTTAAACTATATGTACTATACACTATATTATACTATGTTAAACTATTAAAAATTTTTTATTATATCAAGTAGGGTTGTCAGATTTAACAAATAAAAATACAAGATACCCAATTAAATTTAAGTTGTTAATAAACAAATAATTTTTCAGGGTAAGTATGTCCCAAATATTGCATGGGATACACTTATACTAAACATTATTCATTGTTTATCTGAAATTCAAATGTCACTAGGCATTCTGTATTTTCTCTGGCAACTCTAATCAGGAGGCACGTATGCTAAACTGATGAATATTTCAGGTATCAATAGCCTGATGCTCTATTCAAATTGATCCCATCAATCTTTTATCTTTCCTCTTTGAGACTTATCTAAATCAATTTTTTATTAGAGGTTGCAAACAGTGCTTTTCTAATCATGTCATTTCCTCTACATTTATTCCATGAAATTTTTTTTTTTGTATAGAAGAAGTTTCTTTCATCACTTAGGGAAAGACTGCAAGGTAGAACTGAGTAAAACTGGAATTCAAACCTGGGCCCTCTAATTCTGAGTCTAGCGTGCAGTCTATTACATCCAGTGAAAAAAACTTTTCACTTTTGACCTGTTGATGATACATGACTACAAATAGTCATAATCTAGCAAGCTTTTGTCTTATAATGAGCAAAGATGTAAAATGGTAGGAATATAGATAGCATGGGGATAGAAGCGGTGCCTGCAAACTGAAGCAAATTCATAAGTGATTCTCTAAGCAGAAAAAATAAAAGCTCTAGAAATAAGGGGTAAATTATGGCATCCAGAAGAGAAAAGGGTGACTGACAATTAAAGGATCTACAGCCTTTTTCCACTCTCCTTTTATTTTGGCCACAAATTCTGAGTAACATATTTAAAATAATCCATGCAGCCAAGTACATAGTCGTGGATGTGCCATAGAGAATCAAATTGCTTGTGAATTCTGAAAAGATTAGAATATTTGTTCACAAAGAGACTGTGAAAGGCAGGTCAAAGGGAACTCCCTCTTCTTTAGCCATGTGACTGGGGTGAAGGGTATCTACAGATCAGAAT
Source organism: Diceros bicornis minor (assembly GCF_020826845.1). Classification (NCBI taxonomy): domain Eukaryota; kingdom Metazoa; phylum Chordata; class Mammalia; order Perissodactyla; family Rhinocerotidae; genus Diceros; species Diceros bicornis. The sequence goes on from NC_080743.1 coordinate 64,100,643, forward strand.
TAGGTAACACAAGGAATTTCATCTTCCTTTTGATTTATTGACTTGATTATACTGTATTTATAGTTAATTAAATTTATAGTTAAATATCCTGTGGTTAGAATAGTAGAAAGAGGATTAGAAGGCCATATCTTTCCCACATTTCACATATCTCAATAGGGCTGTCAGGCATAAAGAAAATATTCTATGACACTAATTACCATAGGAATTAATTGAAGAATATGTTCTGTAGTGCTAGTTTTCCTTAGCATAGATGCAAAGACAAGATTTGTGATTTCCAAGAAAGATAACGATTAGAGATAGTCATCTAGCATGTCTCTAGTGCTCTTCAAGAGACAATTTATTATTATTTTTTTGGGAAATTGTCCCTAAGGAAGAGAAGGATGATTTTCTAAGGAAGCATCATGATAGAAATAATCAATGAGTTAATTGCTCATTTATATCTGTAATAAATATTTATTGCATATTATACATGCCTTGCACTGTGCTAAGCACCAGGTAAAAAGCAATGAATCAAACACATATAGTATGTGATGAGGAGCCAGACAAGAAAAAATGTAATTTTCTTACCCATTCTTAGGGTAAGAATGGAGAAATATGGGAACAACATATAATGTTCTGACATGCATTTTAATATACTAAATTACTTATATCCACTGGGAAGCAAAAATCACATAGAGATGATTGGTGGGGTATATTTATCATTAAAGATGAATGAATTAGCATTTTGAGTTATCTTGTGAGTTTGAGTAATACCTCAGAGACTGGTCAGCTCTAGCAAGGTTACCATTGAGATTTGGGGCTTGCAAGGTTGAGACACAGACCCTGGATGATGGGCGCTTACACCAAGATTTTTCTAATTACCAAATTCATTGGGCTGTTCTTGGTTCTTCTCCTACTTGATAACTCTGATACATTCAACACTGTTAATCACTCTCTGCCTTGAAACTTTCCTCAGCCTTGATTTTATGACACTACTATCTCCTGGTGTTTCTACTAGAGAGAAGCTTATCAGTTATGGTCATTTAATATATGGTGTGCACCTGTCAGTCTATCCTGCAGAGGGGATGGCGAGTGTCATTTAATCTGGCGATTCAGTGAACTTGAGGTTGTTAGGGGAGCTTCTACTGCACTGTTATCATTTCAGTACGGGATTAACCTAAATATCTAAGTTAACCACCCACTCACTCTTTATCACATCAATCTAATTTAATTATCTGCCTTGTTACTACCTGGCATGTTTTTGTGCGTTTATTTGTCCATTTCTTTATTGTCTTTCTCCCCATATTGGATTATATAGTCCTTATGAGCACTTGGCCTCTCGTCCTTTCCTCGGTCCTAAATCTTCAAGCAAAACAAATAAACAAAAGGAATCTCATAATTTACTTCTATATTTGCCACTGATAAATTGCTTAGATATAAAACTCGCACAAACCATGCTCTGGGGTTGAGGCTTCTCAATCCTTAAAATGAAGGGATTTAAGTTGATTATCTCTAAGGTCCTTTCCTATTTTAAAATTTTATGATATTTTTTTCTACTTTAGGACTTAGGATAAAAACTGATTAGGAAACTGAAAATATCATTTCTCTCCCATGTCATGTCTAACAAATATCCCACGGTTATCATCAATCCTACCATCCTTCCAGTATTCTGCTTGCAAATCCTTTCTTTCTTCGACTTCCACTTTCAAATCTATCAACACCTCCTGTTGCTTTTTCTTTTCACCTCTGCCAGCTTTGAGACAGAATCATAGAAGGCAAGGTTACTATATATCCTGAACTTTCAACCCAGCAGACCAGATAGGAGAATAAAGGAATCGTCAACCAGGCAGCAGGAGGCACTGCTCTTTGGGAATCACCACAGGGCCACACTGTCCAAGTAACTTATCTTCTCGAACTCCTATAATCCTAATTGCCAGAAAATGCTTGGATATTAGACCTGCAGAGAAACTTAGAGCTCATGTAGTCCAACCTTTCCAATTCAAAGACACAACTGTTTTGAAAGGAGTCTCAATTTGTGAAGTATAAACATAAAATCATTAATTTTTTTTCCATACAGTGACCCCATTCCTGTCGGGCAGCATGATCCCTTAAGGATATCTTAGACCAATTTCATAACTCTTTAAATTACTTCGTGTTGCTTAAACAGTCTCGTTAGAGTTATTAAACACAATCTCTTTTTTTTTTTTTAAGTTTTTTTAATTTCGTATCAGCTCTCTAATACTTTTTTTTTTTTCTTTTGCTGGGAAAGATTCGCCCTGAGCTAACATCTGTTGCCAATCTTCCTGTTTTTTTTCCCTCCCCAAAGTCCCAATACATAGTTGTATATACTAGTTGTAGATCCTTTTAATTCTCTTATGTGACCTGCCACCACAGCATGGCTACTGACAGAGGAGTGGCGTGGCTCCTGTGCCTGAGAACCGAACCCAGGCCACTGAAGCAGAGCATGCTGAACTTTAACTACTGGGCCAGCAGGGCTAGGTCCCATTATTTTCAAAATTTAATTTCATATTCTATTTGAAATTCTCTCCAGTCTTCTCCTACCCCTTCACCTGCCTCTGAGCGTAGAACAGTTTTATGGCTTCAATGGTTTGATGTGTTGGGAGGTGAAGGGTGGTGACCATATCACCTATACACCTCTCTCTTCCCAATATCAGCCCCTTCATTGTTCGGACGAGAGAAAAGGGAATAGAAAATGAAAACCAATTATCTACAGTGTATTAGCTGCCAGCTCCTTGTTTAGTTGTAACTGCTATTCCTGTATGCGAACACCACCTCATAAGTGAGGTACAGTTGTGGTGATGTCCCCTGTCTGTTAGTTGTCACCATTTCTTTAGCATTATTGACTGTTCTTTCTCATTTGTCAGTTATCCAAGTGTAGGTAGCCTCATAGGAGTACCTTTATATGTTCTTCAGAGGAACCTATGTCCCATCTGTCTGCACAGCTCCAGCCTATCCAAGGCTCAATCTACTTCTGCTTTCCTCAGCTCTCATTGCAGGCAGCGCACTCCACAGCCTCTTGTTATTAGAGTCCCCATCACCCAAAGAGTGGCCCTTTTCAGGAGGATGGGCAAGATGGCTTAGGCCCATATTTACCTCCTGTTTGGCTCACTTAACCCATAGGACACCTCCTTAGCCTTGTGACACAAAATGGTGACAATATAGGCTAACTCCTAGCACTGCCTCTCTCAGATCCGTCTCTTCTTTCCTGACTTTTCCTGTAAGCTCTAACAGCATTAGATAGTCTTCCAGAATAATGTTTCATAAACCTTAAGGCAGAAGATGGCCATGAGTTCTCAACTTACTGGAGGTGGAGGGAATGGTTCAATAATGCCAAATGCTGTGGGAAAAGTGTTGGGGCACCACATTGAATGCCTTCCTTCCCCATATTTAAGACCCTGGCTATTTAGACCACTAAATGTCAAATCCTGGCTCTGCCTTTCACTAGTTGCATGATCTTAACCTCTCTGCTTTATGAAAAACAAGGACGCTAGCAGTACCTACTACATAGAGCTCTTGTGAGTATTAAATGGGATAAAGCCCTCTGATACAAAGTAAGCGCTCAATAAATGTTAACAATTATTATTGTTGCTGTTATGTGTTTATCATTTTTATTGGAACACATCACAGTTTCTCCTTTATTATTTCTGCCTGTGGAAATCAAGATTTTGGCAAAGTCAAGTGTGGTTATGAAGAACTTCCTTTTTTGCATCTTTGTATCCTACACAATACTCAGTATATTGCTATGCACATAGCAGCTGCTTAACAAGTCAAGAAATATGCTATAGTTTCTCTGATACAGTGCATGTTTCTAAAATGCAAATATTCCACATACAATTGGTAAACCAAGGAATAATATCAACATAATGTGGAAGTTAGTTCATATAAGATTTTTCCTAGCAAGATAATGTTTTTTACTACCAAGTACTAACAGCTGAACACAAATCTTACCAGCACAGTGGAACACAGCAAGGAATAGAGGACCCTACACAATGACCATTCACTTCAAGGTTTTCTTTGTGGCTTAGTTTTACCACACATCTGCCTTGAGAGTGATTATTGCATGTTTTTCTCTGGCTTTGGTGCATTTTTTCTTTGTCACTTCCTTCCATCAACCTACCTTTACCTTTAAAGAAGATCAAGACCTATGTCCACTGTGGATTTTATTCATTTATTAGAAATTTAACGTATCTTTTTAACTGTTTAATTTATTTAGTAGAAATGCTAATGTTTATGTTAGTATCCTGGTTATAGGTTTTGTGTGATTTGCCACAATATTTATTTCCCTAAAGACTTGTTATTTTTAGTGTGTGTTTTTGCAGAAAGCAAGGACTTTTTAAAATAAATGCAAATGACATTATAGCAGAAGCACCTGTGTTATGCTCAAGAACTATTAATTCAATTGAATTAGTGAAAATCATTTCTCCCTTTTTGCCTATTCAACGACTTAACTCCTTCAACTATCTAACTTTCTCAACTCCTTCAACTATCTAACTTTCTCAACTCCTTCAACTATCTAACTTTCTCAGCTCCTTCAATCATCTAACTTTCTCTTTCCTCATTCTCTGTCTCTGCTTACTGGATTATTCCTATCCACTAAAAAATATGATGTAGCATCTCCTATAAAATACAAACTCTCTCTTGACCCTGCATCTCCTACATCACCATCCCATAGCAAAACTCAGAATGTGGTCTACATATGCTGTCTCTACTTCCTCACTTCCTATTCAGTTTGCAGCCCACTTCCGCCCAGCTTCCACACATACCAATCTACTGAAATTGCCATTGTCTCCCAAACTTCCATATTACTAAATCCAAAGAATGATTTTATTCCCTTACCTTACTTCACCTCTTAACAAGATTCAACACAATCAACCATTTCCTCTAGAAGTGTACTCTCTTCTCAGCTTTAGTGACAAAATGTCCTGTGATTCTTCCTATTTTACTGGTTGTTTCCTCTAGTCTCTTCTGGATCTACCCCTTCTACTAAATACTGGAATTCCTTAGCGCTCTGTCCTGGACCTTCTCTGTTCTCTTGCTACTCTTTGTCTTTTTAGCTGATCTCATCTTACTCCAGTGGCTTTAAACATATACCAATGATTCTCAAATTTAAGTCTCCAATTCAGACATTTCTTCTGGTCTCCCAACTCTTGTAATTGCCTATTTAGCATAAATACTTAGATATCACAAGGACACTTCAAACTAAAACAGCACCAAACTGGAACATTTGATTTTCCTCCCTAAATCTGGTACTTCTCCTAAATCTAGGACTTCCTCAGTCTTCACCACATAATAAATAGTATCACCATCTACACAGTGATTAAAGCTGAAACTTAGAAACCATATTTTATGCTTTCCTCACCCTCCAATCTATCAGCAAGTCTGTTAATACCATCTCTAATATATACCTCAAACCCGTTGACTTCTCTTTATCTCTGCTGCTACCGCTCTAGGCCAGCCTATCAGTGTATTTTATTGTCTCCTAACCATCTCCCAACAGCCACTCAAAAACTCTATATCCCACATAACTGCAGTGTATGCACGTTATGTACGTATGTATGTGCGTATATACACATATAATATACATATACATGAAAAGCCATCAAACCATTTAAAGCAAAGGAATATATATTTGTGTGAATACACACACACACACACACACACACATATATACATGTATATATGCTTAAAACAGTTTGATGGCTTTTCGTTGCCCTTCAAATAAAATCCTAACACTTTATCATGTTCTACTGGGCCCTCATCATTTGGCCCCTATATGCATCTCTAACCTCATTTTATGCCATTATCTCCCCTTGCTCACTGTGCTTCAGTGCTATTTGTTTTCTCTTAATTCCTAGAATTCTCCAAAGTCTTTCTTGCTTTGGGGACTTTGAACTTCCCACTCCTTGAAATATTCTCGCCCCAGCTTTTTATTCAGTCCATTCTATTGCATGTTTTTATTCATTTTTGTTGAAAGGCCTTCCTCAACTACCCTGTCTAAAATAAGTCACCCTTGTGATTCAGTATACGATATTATTTACTTTTTAATTACAAGTTATTACTATTTTATTTGTTTACTTGTGTCTATCTTCTCCAGTAGAAGTTTTATTCCATGCAGAAAAAGATCTTGTCTATCTAGTTCTCTTCTATATTACCAGCAAATAACAGAATGCTTAGCACATAAATACTTGTTGAAAACAAATTAAGAAATAAATATATATGATGAATAGTGTTCTTGTGCTGAAACAAAATTTTTTTGTGTTGGGTTTAATGGCAGAATGATCAAGTACCCAGTCTATGTCTATATTTAAGCCCTTCTTATATTTGACCATGTAATTCAAGTTCATGGATTGCCTGTTTAGAAAAGTATGTCATACAAAATGATATTAATAGAATTCAAGACTTAGTTTGTTGACTCTGGGAAATTAGGGCATATAATTAACCAAAATTCTACCAACAATTTGTGTTCAAATGCTAACTTTACTGAGGCAGCCCTTAATAATTCTATATAGTTCTCTTTTTCACTTAACGATAAGATTAGCATTTTGACATTATTGAAATACATAGCAAATTGGTATAAGTCCAGTTTAGGAATTGAGAATATCAACAATTCTTGATTTCATATTTATCATTACAATTTCCTTCTAATTAACTGTTGTCCACAAAGAGATTTTTTTCATACATCTTTCTGCAATGAGATTGCAGTATTAGCTGTGATAAAGAGTGTTGTTTTGTGTTTGGCAGCCTATTTTGTGCTGGGCCTTGTGCAGGTTCAGTCTTCACTCCACTTTATTTGTTGTTGTTGTTTATTGCAGTAACATTGGTTTATAACATTGTATAAATTTCAGGTGTACACCATTATACTTCTATTTCTGCATAGATTACATCATGTTCACCACCCAAATACTAATTACAACCCATCATCACACACATGCCCCGAATTATCCCTTTCACCCTCCTCCCTCCCCCCTTCCCCTCTGGTAACCACCAATCCAATCTCTGTCCCTATGTGTTTGTTTGTTTGTTATTATTATCTACTACTTAATGAGTGAGATCATATGGTATTTGACCTTCTCCCTCTGACTTATTTCACTTTGCATAATACCCTCAATAT